>NC_141878.1:566462464-571462464 GCF_056163025.1 Triticum urartu
CCTCTTGCGTGTTCGGGGCTTCTGAGCGTCGATCAGGTAGTAGGAATCGTTGCCCAGTACTTTGCTGATGATGAAAGGGCCTTCCCAAGGCGCCGACAGCTTGTGCTGGCCGGCTGTTCGCTGGATCAGCCGGAGCACAAGGTCGCCTTCTTGGAAAGATCTTGGCCTAACCTTCCTGTTGTGGTACCAGCGCAGGCTCTGCTGGTAGATGCTGGACCGGCTGAGTGCCAACAGCCGGCCCTCTTCCAGCAGATCGACGCCGTCTTGTCGTGCTTCTTCTGCTTCCTCCTCGGTGTACATGGTGACTCGTGGGGAGTCCAACTCTATGTCCGTTGGGATGACGGCTTCGGCACCATAGACGAGGAAGAAGGGCGTGAAGCTGGTTGACTTGTTTGGAGTCATGCGCAGACTCCAGAGGACGGCTGGCAGCTCATCGAGCCAACAGCCAGCCGAGCGCTCCAGAGGCTCGATCAACCGAGGCTTGATGCCGGACAGGATGAGGCCGTTTGCTTGCTCCACTTGGCCGTTTGACTGCGGGTGGGCGACGGACGCTAGGTCCAGTCGGATGCCCTGTGTTGCGCAGAAACGGGCCAAGGCGCCTTTGGCAAAATTTGTGCCGTTGTCGGTGATGATGTTGTGTGGTATGCCGTACCGAATTGTGATATCGGTGATGAAAGTCATGGCAGTCGGACCATTCAGTTTCTTAATTGGCTTCGCTTCTATCCACTTGGTGAACTTGTTCACTGCGACAAATAGGTGAGTTAAACCACCTCGTGCTGTCTTGAATGGTCCCACCATGTCTAGACCCCAAACTGCGAAAGGCCAGGCAATGGGGATGGTCTTGAGCGTAGAAGCCGGCTGGTGCGGCTTGGAGCTAAACTTTTGGCATCCTTTGCATTTTTGGACCAACTCCTTGGCCTTTTCCAAGGCAGTCGGCCAGAAGAAACCGTGCCGAAAGGCTTTGGCGACGAGTGCTCTTGAAGCCGCATGGTGGCCGCATTCTCCTTGATGGATGTCTTTGAGAATCGCTTGGCCTTGCTCTGGCTCTACGCAGCACTGGTAGACACCAGTGACGCTGTGCCTGACCAGCTCTCTGTTGACTATGGTATAGGCTGCCGCTCGGCGTTGTACTTGCCGAGCTGAGGTCTCATCAGTTGGTAGCTCTTTGTTCACCAGGAATTTAAGGATGGGCTAGGCCCATGAGGGTGCTGCTATTTCTTCGACTACCAAAACTGCGACTTGGACAAGGGCGGCTGGGCTGGGAGGCGGCGGGTTGGAGTCAACAGCCGCTTGCTGGGTTGATGAAGTCCCCAGGCCGACTGGCGCGGTCCTTGGGTCGAGTTATGGAATCTTCGAGTCTGCCACCGCAGTCCCCAGGACGGGTTCCGCAGTCCCTAGGCTAGCCTCGACTGTGGCGGCTCTGGAGTCATCTGTCGAGATCCTCGTGCCGCCTGCCGGGGCTCTGGAGTCGGATCCGACGTCTTCGGGAGGAGCTGGTACGAAGATGGAGTCTGATTCTGGCGAGGGCTTGACGGACGGCTTGAGAAGGCGTTGAAGGGCGACACCGGATGGTATTTCTTGGCGGGTAGAGCCGATTCATGCCAATGCATCTGCTTGGTCGTTGTCATTCCTTGGTACATGAAGGAACTCGCATCCTTCGAAATACCCGCTGAGTTGCTGCACGAGGAAATGGTAGCTCGCCATGTTTGCATCTTTCGCGTCCCAGTCGCCGGATGATTGCTAGACCACTAAGTCCGAGTCACCATAACACAAGATCCGGCGGATGCCAAGCTCTTTGGCAAGCCGGAGCCCGTGAATGAGCGCCTCGTACTCGGCGACGTTATTGGAGGCGGCAAAGTGGATTTGCAGCGCATACTTGAGCTTGTCGCCTTTGGGAGAAGTGAGGACGACGTCGGCTCCCAAGCCAGTGCGCATCTTGGAGCCGTCAAAATGCATCCGCCAATGGGTGGAATCAGGTGCTGGAGGCAGGTACTGGGTCTCGGCCCAGTCGACGAGGAAGTCGGCCAGTGCTTGTGATTTGATAGCGGTGAGGGGCTGGTAGTAGATGGTGTAAGGAGCCAGCTCTATGGCCCACTTGGCCACTCGACCAGAAGCATCTCAGCTACCGATGATCTCGGCAAGTGGGGCCGTGCAGACCACCGTGATTGGATGCTCTTGAAAGTAAGGCTTCAATTTCTTGGCAGCAAAGTGTACGCCATAGCACATCTTCTGGTAGTGGCGGTAGTTTTGCTTAGAGGTCGACAGTACCTCGCTCAGGTAATATACTGGTCTCTGGACAGGCAGCGCCTTGCCTTCCTCCTTGCGCTCCACTACAATGACTGTGCTGACTACCCGGCTGGTGGCGGCGATGTACCGAAGCATAGGTTCCTTGGGAGTCGGAGCCGCCAGGACAGGCGGAGTAGTCAACATCTTCTTCAACTGGTGAAAAGCTTCGTCCGCCTTATGGTTCCACTCGAAAAAAGTGGTCTTCTTCATGAGTTGGTATAAGGGGAGAGCTTTCTCGCCCAGCCGACTGATGAATTGGCTGATGGACGCTAAGCAGCCGGTGAACTTCTGCACATCCAGCAGTCGGCTGGGTACCTCCATTCTCTCGATGGCCTTGATTTTTACTGGGTTGCATTCTATGCCGCGTTCAGAGACCAAGAAACCTAGCAGCTGGCCGGCTGGTACTCCGAAGACACACTTCTCAGGGTTGAGCTTGATCTGGAACCGGCGCAGGTTCTCAAAGGTCTCCTTGAGGTCTTCCAGCAGTGTTCCACACTTTTTCGTTTTCACCACTATGTCGTCCACGTAGACATGGGCGTTCCTGCCGAGCTGCTTGAGGAGACACTTCTACATAAAACGCTGAAAGGTGGCGCCGGCATTCCTCAAGCCGAACGTCATGGTGAGGTAGAAGAATGCTCCAAACGGCGTGATGAAGGCGGTCTTCAATCTGTCAGCCGGGCTCAACTTGATCTGGTGATATCCTGAGTATTCATCCAAGAAACTGAACAGCTCGCATCCGGCTGTGGAGTCTATCACCTGATCGATTCTTGGTAGAGCAAATGGGTCCTTGGGGCAGGCCTTGTTGAGGCTCGTGTAGTCAATACACATTCGCCACTGCTTGTTCTTCTTTAGTACCAGGACTAGATTTGCCAGCCACTCCGGAAAGAAAACTTCCATAATGAAGCCGGCTGCTAGGAGTCGGGCTATCTCTTCTCCGACAACTCTTCTCTTCTCTTCTGATAAGCGGCGCAGGGGCTGCCTGACCAGCTTTGCATCAGATCGGACATGTAACTTGTGCTCGGCGAAATCCGTCGGTACACCTGGCATGTCCTTGGGGGACCATGCGAAGATGTCCCGATTCTCATGAAGGAAATCGACGAGCTCGCCTTCCTATTTGCTGTCGAGGTTTGCACCTACGGCGGCGTACCTCTCTGGGTGCTCCGGATCCAAGGGTATCTTCTTTGTCTCTTTGGCCGGCTTGAACGAACCCTCAGCCTCCGACTCTTTCGGGCTGGGCGATACCTCAGGCTGCTTGCCGGCCATCGCCACAACTTGCTCAAGGAGCCGCTTCTCAGCCGTGATTACCAGGGACTCGGCCAGCTGACTGCTCTCAGCTGCGCAAGCAGACGACTTCCGGTAGTCGCCTGCCACAGTCAGAATTCCCCTGGAACTGGCCATCTTCATCTTGAGGTAAGCGTAGTGGGGGACCGCCATGAACTTGGCCAAGGCGGGTCGGCCTAGTAGCGCATGGTATGGGCTCTCAAGGTCCACCACCTCAAACCAAACAGACTCTCTTCGGAAGTGATCTTTGTCCCCAAAGAGGACGTCCATCAGGATCTTGTCGATCGGCGAGCGGGAAAGCCCAGGTACAATGCCGTGGAACACTGTCCGGCTGCTCTGAAGCTGTCTTTGCTTGATTCCTAACTTCTCCATGGTATCCTTATACAGGATATTGATGCTGCTGCCCCCGTCTATCAGAACTCGCGAGAAACGCGCGGCCCGTTTTTCCACAGCAAAGGTGGCGTCCAGGACCAAGGCGTAGGAGCCCGGACTCGGCATCACTTCTGGGTGGTCAGCCCTGCTCCAGCTGATGGGCTTCTCAGACCAGTGCATGAACTCTGGCGTCTCTGAGGCTACTGCGTTCACCTCTTGTCGCTGCAGCCGCCTGCTGCGTCGATCATCGGCCATACTGGTGAACACCACGTAGGCTCCGTGTTCTTCAGGGTATTCGTCTTGTACTGCGCCGACTGGCCTGACTGCCGGCTGCTGGGGCGGAGGCGGCTGCCCAGCAGGCGGGGGTGGCAAGAGGCCGTCTCCCTTGGCAATCCTGGTGAGCCAGTGGCACTTCCGGGTGGTGTGATTCGACGGCTTTGCGCCACTGTGGAATTTGCAAGGTCCATCCAGGGTCTGCTCATAGGAGAAGGCCGGCAACCACTTAGGCTTGCCGCCTTTCTGTCGCTTGGGCGGAGGCTGCTCTTCTGGCTGCTGGGCTTCAACGGTCGCGACCTGCCGGCTGCTGGAAGCCAGCTGCGGGGCCTTGCGCTTGTTGTCGCCCTGCTGTTGTCGCCGGCTGGCATCTGTCGCCGGAGTTCTTGGAGCTTGAGGAGCCACTTTGCTAGTTGTGCTGATTTGAATTTCCACCTTCATGGAGGAGTCGGCCGTGGCATACTTGTCCGCTATGATCAGCAGCTCGTCGAGGGTTTCTGGCTCATCGCAGAGGAGCTTGTGCCTGAGGAGGGTGCCTTCTCGGCACCTGGCTGTGAAGTACTCGATAGCCTGCACCTCGTGCACACCCTCGCAGGAGTTCCGGAGCTCAGCCCAACGCGTGAGGTAGTCGCGAGTCGACTCGTCAGGACCTTGCACGCACAAGGAGAGCTGACGAGGCTTGGGAGGACGCTTGTACGTGCTGGTGAAGTTGCGGACGAACGCTTCGTTGAAGTCGACCCAGCTGCTGATGCTGCGGGGCTTTAGGCTGTTCAGCCATGTCCGGGCCGTGCCCTGGAGCATGAGCGGAACGTACTTTATGGCGACACGCTTGTTGCTGTTTGCTATGCTGACAGCCGTGGAGTAGTCGACTAGCCAGTCTTCCGGCTTCACGGAGCCGATATACTTGGGCGTGTCTCTTGGGAGCGTGAACCCTTTGGGAAAGGGCTCGTCCCGAATGCGGGGCCCGAAACAAGGCGGACCCAGCTCGTCTTCTTCTTCCAGCGCCAGGGGCCGGTGAAGTCGGTCGATCCAGTGGAGGGCGTCATTCTCTCCAACTCCCTCTCGGCGGTCAAGGCGGTCACCGAGAGTCGGATGGTCAACAGGCGGCGAGGAGACTCGCCTCTCCTTACAGGGAGGGGGAGGCGGACAGTCATCCCGTTGTTCCACTGCTCTCGGGCGGCCATCTCGGTCGCGCTCTATGGTAATGCGAGTCCGACTGTGGCTGACAGCCGGCTCCTTGTCCTTTCTTCCTCGGGCGCCGCCAGTCGGTGTCCGAGACATCGCGCCTTGATCTCGGTGCGGGTCGTCGTTTGGCCGCTGCGGCGCCTCTGTGCGGCAGCCGGCCTCGTTCTGCGCGGCGGCCGCGTTGAGGAGCCGCTGGACTCGCTCCATCATGAGGCGGCGTTCTTCGCCCTCGAAATTGTCCAGCTCATATGCCGCTGCCTGGGCGGCTCGGATGTTCTCCGCTGGTGTAGCGTACACGGGGCGGCTAGCCCCAAATAGGCTGGCGATGGCTACGCCGCGCTGCTGGACCGCGCCAAGGCGGCTGGGCCCTGTCGGGGCCGATGAGCCGCCAACGGCGCGATCCATCTCCCGCTGGTAAGCTTCTGACAAGCGTCTCATGCTGGCCAGCTTCTTCGCGCCTTCAATGAGCTGAAGGCGGCGCGCTTCTAACGTCTCTGTGTCAGCATCTTCCGGAATGGGCGCAGTTAGGTCTTGCAGCGCCGCACCGAGTGAGTCGGGCGCTCCTCCGCCAGGGAACTCGTCATGACTGATGACTAGCACCTCAGTGACGGTGCTTTCATCGCTCTCTTCGTGGGGGAGAGGTTCGTCGTAGACCACCACGTTGGTGGGGAACGCGTCGAGCGACGCGGTGTCGGAGTCGACCAGCATCGGGTCGGTGGAGCCTATGGACTCCAAGTCTACGGCAGGCCCGCCGGAAACGTGGAGTTGATCGAGGAGGCCCGCGAGGAGGTTCTCGGGGCCGCCCGTGCCTGCGTCGGACGCAGGTTCGTCGGAGGCAGACCTCGCTGACAAGTTCGGCCAAGGAGCTGGCTGCGCAGGCGATCTCAACGCCGCGCAGCGCGTCGATGCAAGCTTCGTCTGGTGTGCCTGGCTGGCTGCGCTCGCCAGGGAGGAAAAGGGTTCCCATCCAGAACAGATCTCCGGATGGCGGTGCACCAGGCCCCACGGTGGGCGCCAAATGTCGGGGGTTTGGTGCGACATATGCCAACGTATGGCTTATCATGGTGGGGGCGAGTAGAACATCGCCGGTGCTTGGAAACGGGATGAGGCGAAGACATGCACGCCGGCGAATCTTACCCAGCTTCAGGGCTCTCCGAGGAGATAATACCCCTACTGCTGCTCTGCGGGGTCTCCGCATGGTCACTATGGCCAAGTGTTTACACGGTTGCTCCTTGAGTTGTTTCTTAGAGGTAGGAGAGGGCAAGGCTAGCTCTCTCCTTCTATCTGGTATGGTCTAGAGCTACCGGGTTCCAACCCTTTGCATGGGTGCCCTGGGGGTTTATATAGGCCTACCCCCAGGGGTACAATGGTAATTCGACTGGGCGCGGGCCCAGCCCTCAGTGCCTCTGGCCTCCGATTTCTCTGCCGACTGCTGGGGCCCGCCGACTGGTCTGGTACAGAGCCGACATGCCGCGTCCGCCGCGGGCGGGTCTTGCCGGCTGCTGATTACTGTAGTCGTGCTTCTGATGACGCGGGCTTGGTCATGGGGTCGTGGCAACAGTCCCGCCGCCTGGCGGGCGATCACTATTGCCACTCCCCATCACATCTTGATTAATGGTGCATGGGGCCCAGGGGAGGGCTCGGCCGACTCCCCGGGCCGACTCCTGACGGATCCGACTGGCGGTCCTCTCGCCGTCTCCTAGGGTCTCACTGACTGGTGCGACCTGCTACTTCCGGGCCGTTCAGACAAGCTGTCGTGGGCGCACGACTCGGTATTGTGGTGCTGATGTCAGGGCCGGCAGGGCAACAGTGCCACGCCGCACGGAGGTCTTCTAGAGTACGGCGTGCTGTGGCCATGCCTGCCCTTGGTAAGGGGCGGGAGTGAGCTTCACTGTAGCCACGCCCCTGCCCCGTCCCCTTCGATGAGGTCATGGGTTTGTTGGAGTCGCCGGCCGACTCCCCAAAGCCGGCTTCTCTGGAAGTCGTCCCTGGGACTCGGCCGTGAGCGGGCAGTCGGCCGCCCTGCCGTCGACTCCTCAGGAGGCGGCTCTTCGCCCTGGGGTCTTGAGGGGCGCAGCCTGCCCCGATGTCTGGAAAGGTTATGGGACTCGGGTTGGCCTACCCGTGGCCCATTACTCCGACAGTGCCCTCCTCCATAGTTAAACACCTCGATCATATCTTCGTAGTGCTTAGGCGAAGCCTTGCGCCGGTAACTTCATCATCACCGTGGCCACGCCGTCGTGCTAACGGAACTCTCCTTCGTCCTCAAATGGATCAAGAGCTCAAGGGACGTCATCGAACTAAACATGTGCTGAACACGAAGGTGCCGTACGTTCCATACTTGGATCGGTTGGATCGTGAAGAAGTTCGACTACATCAACCGTGTTACTAAACGCTTCCGCTTTTGGTCAACGAGGGTACGTGGATGATACGTCATGTATCTATAATTTATGAAGTATTCATGCTATTATATATTCTGTTTTGGATGTTTAAAGGGCTTTATTATACACATTTATATTATTTTTGGGACTAACCTATTAACCAGAGGCCCAGCCCAAACTGCTGTTTTCTTGCCTATTTCAGTGTTTCGAAGAGAAGGAATATCAAACGGAGTCCAAACGGAATGAAACCTTCGGGAGAGTTACTTTTGGAACGAAAGCAATCCAGGAGACTTCGAGTAGACGTCATGTAACATCCCAAAATTCTAAATTTTGGAATGTTATAATAAATAGATTAATTTGATTGAATGTTTGATTCATTGTGTGAAGTTGAGTGAAATTCGAAACTTTTTGAAAGTTAAATGAGAGGGAATAAAAGGACTTTCCCAAACTTTCATTTTGCTTTTATGATCTCCGTGAATTCAAATTCTTGTCACCACAAAACCCTGGAGAGAAGATGACATGACTTCTTCCATTTATTCAAATGAAAAAGGGTTTTGAAAAGATTTGAATTTTATTTGGAAATATTTCCAATTCTGAAACTTTATGCAACTCAATGATTTTCACGAGCGAAGATAAAATGACTTCTTCAAAACATATGAAATATGAGTTGGCAGTTTCAAAGGATCAAATTCAAAGTCCTTTTGGAAATTATTTTTAATTTGGAGTTATTTGGGTTTTATTCAAATTATTTTTCTCCAAAAATAAAATACATGGAAAATAGGGTAACATGATTCCCTACAATAGAAAATTGGAGAGAAATAAATTTGAATTCATTTGGGTATTTTTTTTAAATGATTTTTGTTGGATTTTATTAGACCAGTAGCACTCTTTGAATTATCTAAATTTGTGTGAATTTTATTTAATGCTAGGAAAATGTTCACGCTGTAGACAATATTTTTCTAAAAAAATTGGTATATTATATGCCTATATAGAATTTTTATTTCTTTTGTTTTATTACTTTTTGTTTGTGTGTGTTTAGAAAAATGTTTTAAAAAAATTTAGGCTGAAGCCGACCGAGCCAGGCCGGCCCAGCTAGAGGCCGAGCCAGCCCAGCCAAGCCACTCGCCCCGCGCGCACGCCGCAGCAGGCCGCGGCCCAGCAACCCACCTCCCGGTCGTCCCCGACCCTCGGTCGGAGACCAACTCCAGCACGCCACCGCCGCAGCTGCCGTGTCCTCGCCGGACTTCTCCACCGCCTCGCCTCGCCCCTCCTCCAAGTCTTCTCCTCCTCCCCTCCTATATAAACGGAGCACCCTGGCCCCGTTTCCCTGAAAAACCGAAGCCCCCGGGCCTCGCAGCTGCGCCACACTCTCGCCGGAGTTAGCCGTCACCGCCGGCGATCCACGCCGTCGCCCCGCTCCATCCCGCCACTCCCGACCGACGCCGCCAACTCCATCCTCACCGCCGCGCCGTGTCGAGCGCCTTGACGCCCTCGCCGCTGCTGGAGACCCACCGGAGCCGCCGCCCCGTCGACATCCGAGCCGCCGCCGCCGTCTTCCCCGTCGCCGGCGACCTCCACACGCGGTAACCGCCGCCTCTCCCCCTCGTCCGTCCAATCCGAGATCTACGGTTAGGATTAGATCTGTTCGTTTTTTTCCAAACATTTTATTTTAGTGAACGTCCGTTGTTTTAGTGTTTACAGCGGACAGTTTTTGTTTTATAAGCTTCTACAGTGAATGTTCGTTAGATAGATTTTTATTTTTTTGTTTTAGTTTCGGCCAGGGACCTAGATGTAATTATCTTTCTTACAGATTAGTCCTTCTGTTTCAAACGACCACATCTTTTTACCCATTTATCCAATCCAACAAAACCAACGCCCACGTCTTCGTTATGATCTCCTCTATCTAGTAATCCAACTCAAACATGTTTTTGAAAGTTTAAAATTTGAATTAGACCAGATTTGAATTCAAACTTCGTTTGATCATAACTTGAGTTTCGTAGCTCCGTTTGAGTTGATTCTTTTTGCAAATCGAAGCTCTTGACCTAAACTTTCTGATAAGGCCAAATTCACATAATTTTACTGTTAGAAATTGTTTGATGTTGCAAGAGTTATTTGTTTGGTTTTGATGTTTTCCGAATCGTCTTCTTCGTTCTTTCTGATCTTTTGAGTGATTGCTTATGTGTGGTTACTATTGCTTGCTTACGATAGATTGACCAGAGTGAGACAAGTAGAACTATCAAGAGTTGTGAGTGCGAATCATCTTCATCAACATTGCAGGCAAGTTCACACTTTGATCATACCTCTTACTACCCAGTTTTTATTGCATTAGATCAATCCTCAAACAATTGCATGGTTAGGATCTAAATTAAATTGTGGGTTGGGTAGTAGTTGAGGTAGTACCTATTCACCTATTTATTATCAAACCCTTGGGAGTTACTTCTACGTATTGCTTATATTGCTATGCTATGCTCGTAGACGTGGTTTGGGTGAGTGAAATCCATGACAGATGTGAGATTGTAAATTAATGGTTTACTTAAGGTGGCAACTTAAATACACATCTGGGTGGATTGAGGCACCTGGGTATTCCAGTGATTACCTGTTTAGGCACCTGGGTATTCCAATGATTGCCTGTTTTTTATAGACCGTCACCCAGGCTCAAAGGGATCATGAGATTATTCATACTAGGAACTTCCATGTGTAGCCACAAGCTACTATGGGCTCTAGCGTAGTTGACTAAGTCGTGCGAACTCTTATAGTGGTAGACTAGCAGATGTAGGGGTAAGTAGGCGTAATGGTCTACCCGATTGTAAGGTGCTAGCGCTTCCGAAAGACCATGTCTCGGTCATCTGTTTCTCAAACACCATGTAGTGCGAGAAATCAAACGGAGGCGATCGAGTCTTGTGGGGAAAAGTGCACAAACCTCTGCAGAGTGTATAAACTAATCATGATTAGCTGTGTCCCCGGTTATGGACGTTTTGAGTATCTAGTACTAGGATTATCATGTGAATCTCATCATGTGACTTTAATTAATTTTGTTGGGTTTTAATGATGATGTTTAATTGGGATTGAGAGGGTGTCTACACTCTCAATGTTGAACAACCACCATGTTAGTTAAATAAAATTTATTGCTTTGCAGTAGGGAAAAATTGGCTTTTCGCAAAAACCATATAACCATAGAGCTTTTCCACTAGCCAAATATGCATGTAGAGCCATTGTTCATCATTTTTCTCTATGGTGTGAATTTGCCAGTACATTCAATGTACTGACCCTTTGTGGCTGCAACTTCTCATGTTGCGGGAATCTTACGATGAGTAAGTGATACGTTAGGGTTACAATTTCTACACTCAAGTTTGTCGTTGGTGTTGATGGGAATCCACAACCTTGTTACTTCCGCTATTTGGATTGAGGTAATAGTATTTACGTTACTTTTACATGTGATTTTCCTCTGTTATAAATCCTCGAGTACTGTGTGTGTCAGCATACCGATCCAGGGATGACACTTAAGCACAGAGACATCATCCATTCAGGTCGGGTCGCTACACGTCAGGGAAGCTTCAAGGAAGCCACGAGGCAGGGAGGCGTGCCCTACACCCCTGGGCGTGCCCACCACCCCCGTGGGCCCCTCGTGGCTCCCCTGACCGACTTCTTTCGCCCATATATGTCCATATACCCTAAAACATCAGAGAGCACAATAGATCGGGAGTTCCGCCGACGCAAGCCTCTGTAGCCACCAAAAACCAATCGGGACCCTGTTCCGGCACCCTGCCGGAAGGGGGATCCCTCACCGGTGGCCATCTTCATCATCCCGACGCTCGCCATGAGGAGGAGGGAGCACCCTCGGGGCTGAGGGTATGTACCAGTAGCTATGTGTTTGATCTCTCTCTCTCTCTCGTGTTCTTCATTTGGCACGATCTTGATGTATCGCGAGCTTTGCTATTATAGTTGGATCTTATGATGTTTCTCCCCCTCTACTCTCTTGTAATGGATTGAGTTTCCCTTTGAAGTTATCTTATCGGATTGAGTCTTTAAGGATTTGAGAACACTTTATGTATGTCTTGCATGTGCTTATCTGTGGTGACAATGGGATATCACGTGATCTACTTGATGTATGTTTTGGTGATCAACTTGCGGGTTCCGTGACCTTGTGAACTTATGCATAGGGGTTGGCACACGTTTTCGTCTTGACTCTCCGGTAGAAACTTTGGGCACTCTTTGAGTTCTTTGTGTTGGTTGAATAGATGAATCTAAGATTGTGTGATGCATATCGTATAATCATACCCACAGATACTTGAGGTGACATTGGAGTATCTATGTGACATTAGGGTTTTGATTGATTTGTGTCTTAAGGTGTTATTCTAGTACTAACTCTATGATAGATCGAACGGGAAGAATAGCTACGTGTTATTTTACTACAGACTCTTGAATAGATCGATCAGAAAGGATAACTTTGAGGTGGTTTCATACCCTACCATGATCTCTTCGTTTGTTCTCTGCTATTAGTGACTTTGGAGTGACTCTTTGTTGCATGTTGAGGGATAGTTATATGATCCAATTATGTTATTATTGTTGAGAGAACTTGCACTAGTGAAAGTATGAACCCTAGGCCTTGTTTCCTAGCATTGCAATACCGTTTACACTCACTTTTATCTCTTGTTACCTAGCTGTTTTTATATTTTCAGATTACAAAAACCTATATCTACCATCCATATTGCACTTGTATCACCATCTCTTCGCCGAACTAGTGCACCTATACAATTTACCATTGTATTGGGTGTGTTGGGGACACAAGAGACTCTTTGGTATTTGGTTGCAGGGTTGTTTGAGAGAGACCATCTTCATCCTACGCCTCCCACGGATTGATAAACCTTAGGTCATCCACTTGAGGTAAATTTGCTACTGTCCTACAAACCTCTGCACTTGGAGGCCCAACAACATCTACAAGAAGAAGGTTGCGTAGTAGACATCAAGCTCTTTTCTGGCGCTGTTGCCGGGGAGGTGAGTGCTTGAAGGTATATCTTTTGATCTTGCAATCGAATCTTTTAGTTTCTTGTTTTATCACTAGTTTAGTCTATAAAAGAAAATTACAAAAAAATGGAATTGAGGGTGCCTCATATGCTTCATCTTTTAATGTCTTCCGTAAAAATAAGGATTCCGATAATTGTGCTCAATTGCTAGAGGAATAATGCATTAAAATGTTTGGAACTAAATATTTGAATGATGAGCATGATTACAATGATGTTAGTGTGAATTCTTTGAATATCCATGATCCTAATGATATGCAAAGCCACAAGCTTGGGGATGCTATGTTTGATGAAGATGATATTTTTCTCCGCCAAGTTTTGATGAGCAAATTTATTACGATGCAAGCAGGCCTCCTATTTATGATGATTATTGTGATGACACATATGCCATAAAGAATAAACATAACCATGAAACTTGTCATCATGATTTTCATTTTCAATTGGATTATGCTTCACATGATAGTTATTTTTTTGAGTTTGCTCCCACTATTCTGAATGAGAAGAATTTTGCTTATGTGGAGAGTAGTAAAATTTCTATGCTTGTGCATCATGAAAATAATACTTTATGTGATAGTTATATTGTTGAATTCATTCATGATGCTACTGAAAATTACTATGAGGGAGGAACATATGCTTGTAGGAAGTGCAATAATATCAAGTTTCCTCTCTATGTGTTGAAAATCTTGAAGCTATGCTTGTTTTACCTTCCTATGCTAGTTGATTCTTGTTCCCATAAGTTGTTTGATCATAAAATCCCTATGCATAGGAAGTGGGTTAGGCTTAAATGTGCTAGTCATATTCTTCATGATGCTCCCGTTATGTTTCAATTCTTATCTTTTATGTGAGCATCATTGTCATCATCATGCCTAGCTAAAAAGGCAATAAAGAAAAGCGCTTGTTGGGAGACAACCCAATATATACCTTTACTATTTTTGTGTTCACATGATTATTCTACTGTAGTAATCATGTTTTATAGCTTTTGTTTCAATGAAGTGCCAAGTAAGACCTTTAGGATAACCTACGGCGATAGTTAATTTGATCTTGCTGAAAAACAGAAACTTTTGCGCGCACCAGATTAGTTTTCATAAATCACAGGAACGTGATTTTCAGTTGATTCTTTTTGCAGAAGATTAATAAAAAATTGCTTAGGACTTCCTAATTTGGTAGAATTTTTGGAGTTCCAGAAGTATACATTTGATACAGATTACTACAGACTGTTCTGTTTTTGACAGATTCTGTTTTTTATGTGTTGTTTGCTTATTTTGATGAATCTATGAGTAGTATCAGAGGGTATGAACCATATATAAGTTGGAATGCAGTAGATATTACACCAATATGAATTTATAATTATTTCACAACAGTACCTAAGTGGTGATTTATTTTCTTATACTAATGGAGCTTATGAGTTTTCTGTTAAGTTTTGTGTTGTGAAGTATTCAAGTTTTGGGTAAAGATTCGATGGACTATGGAATAGGGAGTGGCAAGAGCCTAAGCTTCGGGATGCCTGATACATCTTCGTCGTATCTACTTTTCCAAACACTTTTGCCCTTGTTTTAGACTCTAACTTGCATGATTTGAATGGAACTAACCCGGGCTGACGTTGTTTTCAGCAGACTTTCCATGGTGTTATTTATGTGCAGAAACAAAAGTTCTCAGAATGACCTGAAACTTCACGGAACGTCTATTTGGAAATAATAAAAAACCCTTGCAAAATATGAAGACCAGGGGGGCCACACCCTAGCCATGAGGGTGGGGGCACACCCCCTAGGGCGCGCCCCCTACCTCGTGGCCCCCCTGGAGCTCATCCGACCTCAAATCCAACTCTATATATTTGCTTTCGGGGAGAAAAAACCAGAGAGAAGAATTCATCGCATTTTATGATACGGAGCCGCCGCCAAGCCCTAAAACCTCTCGGGAGGGCTCATCTGGAATCCGTTCAGGGCTCCGGAGAGGCGGATTCGTCGCCATCATCATCATCAACCATCCTCCATCACAAATTTCATGATGTTCACCGATGTGCGTGAGTAATTCCATCGTAGGCTTTCTGGACGGTGATGGGTTGGATGAGATCTATCATGTAATCGAGTTAGTTTTGTTAGGGTTTGATCCCTAGTATCCACTATATTCTGAGATTGATGTTGTTATGACTTTGCTATGCTTAATGCTTGTCACTAGGGCCCGAGTGCCATGATTTCAGATCTGAACCTATTATGTTTTCAAGAATATATGTGAGTGCTTGATCCTATCTTGCAAGTCTATAGTCACCTACTATGTGTTATGATCCGGTAAGCCCGAAGTGACAATAATCGGGAACACTCCCGGTGATGACCATAGTTTGAGGAGTTCATGTATTCACTATGTGCTAATGCTTTGTTCCGGTACTCTATTAAAAGGAGGCATTAATATCCCTTAGTTTACATTAGGACCCTGCTGCCATGGGAGGGTAGGACAAAAGATGCCATGCAAGTTATTTTCCTTAAGCACGTATGACTATATTCGGAATACATGCCTACATTACATTGATGAATTGGAGCTAGTTCTGTGTCACCCTATGTTATGATAGCTACATGATGAACCGCATCCGGCATAATTCTCCATCACCGATCCAATGCCTATGAGCTTTTCATAAATTGTTCCTCGCTTATTGACTTTTCCGTTGCTACTGTTACAATCACTACAAAACACCAAAAATATTACTTTTGCTACTGTTACTTTTGTTACCGTTACCACTACTATCATACTACTTTGCTACTAAATACTTTGTTACAGATACTAAGTTATCCAGGTGTTGTTGAATTGACAACTCAACTGCTAATACTTGAGAATATTCTTTGGCTCCCCATGTGTTGAATCAATAAATTTGGGTTGAATTCTCTACCCTCGAAAACTATCGTGATCCCCTATACTTGTGTGTTATCAACACTATTTTCTGGCGCCGTTGCTGGGGAGCATAGCTCTATTCTTTGAGTCACTTGGGATTTATATCTGTTGGTCACTATGAAGAACTTGAAAGACGCTAAGACAACAATTTATCCCTCAACTATGAGGGGAGGTAAGGAACTGCCATCTAGCTCTGCACTTGATTCACCTTCTGTTTTGAGTAAGCTTGCGACACCTAAACTTGCTTCTGCTATTCGTTCTGATATGTCGCATGTTATTGATGATGCCACTTCTGCTATGCATGATACTTATGATGAAACTACTTCTATCCTTGATACTACTGTGCCCTTAGTGAATTTCTTGATGAACAAATTGCTAGGGCTAGAGAGAAAGAAATTATTGAAACTGATTATATTGATGAAAGTGATGATGAAGACTTGCCTGTTATTCCTGAGGGTTATGTTTTTGATAAAGAAGCTTCTTTAGCTATTTTAGCTTGCAAAGATAGATATGAACTCAAGAGGTTATTAGCTAAATGGAAGCAGCAATATCTTAATGATAGAATGAAACCTGACCCTGCTTTTGCAACTTCGCCTATCTGTGTTACCGATATGGATTATGAATTCTCTGTTGATCCTGATATAATTACTTTGGTTGAATCTGATCCTTTTCATGGCTATGAATCTGAAACTGTTGTGGCACATCTTACTAAATTAAATGATATAGCCACCATGTTCACTAATGATGATAGATCTTGCTACTTTTATATCCTTAAAATATTTCCGTTCTCATTAAAGGGTGATGCTAAGGTATGGTTTAATTCTCTTGATCCTGGTTGTGTGCGTAGTCCCCAGGATATGATTTATTACTTCTCTGCTAAATATTTCCCTGCTCATAAGAAACAAGCTACTTTGAGGGAAATATACAACTTTGTGCAAATTGAAGAAGAGAGTCTCCCACAAGCTTGGGGGAGGCTTATCAAGTTACTTAATGCTTTTCCTAATCATCCTCTCAAGAAAAATGAAATACTTGATATCTTTTATAATGGACTAACCGATGCTTCTAGAGATTACCTGGATAGTTGTGCTGGTTCTGTTTTCAGGGAAAGAACACCGGATGAAGCTGAAATTCTATTGAATAATATGTTGACAAATGAAAATAATTGGACACTTCCTGAGCCAGCCCCTAAGCCAATTCCTGAGCCTATTCCTAAACCAACTCCAAAGAAGAGAGGTGTTCTGTTTCTCCGTCCTGAAGATATGCAAGAGGCAAAGAAATCTATGGAAGAAAAAGGTATAAAAGCTGAAGATGTTAAGAATTTACCTCCTATTGAAGAAATACATGGTCTTAATCTACCGCCTGTTGAAGAAACATATCATCTTAATCCATTACCTATTGAAGAAACTCATGGTCTTGATAACCCGACATAGGTAGTAAAGGTAAATTCTCTCTATACATTTGATGAAGGTGATATTCCTCACTATAAGTCTGCTAGACAATGCTTAGAAGAGTTTGATAATTTTATTGTTAAACAAGAAAACTTCAATGCTTATTTTGGTAGACAATTGAAATACAATTCCGATACGCTTGAACACTTGGGTGATTATATGGCTAATGTTATAGGTGAACTTAAACTTATTACTAAACATGCTTCTATGGTTACCACTCAAGTAGAACAAGTACTTAAGGCTCAAAATGATTTGCTCAATGAAATGAATAGTAAGAAAAATGATTGTGATGTTAGAGTGGCTACTAGAACTGGTAGAATGACTCAGGAACCTTTGTATCCTGAAGGCCACCCTAAGAGAATTGAGCAAGATTCTCAGAGAAATAATATTGATGCACCTAGTCCTTCTAAAAAGAAGAAAAAGAAAAATGATAGGACTTTTCATGCTTCTAGTGAACCTATTGCTGAACCACCTGAGAATCCAAATGATATCTCTATTTATGAATCTGAAACACAATCTGGTAATGAACATGAACCTAATGCAAATGTTAATGATGATGTTCATGATGATGCTCAACCTAGTAATGACAATGATGTAGAAATTGAACTTGTTGTTGATCTTGATAACCCACAATCAAAGAATCAATGTTATGATAAGAGATACTTTGTTGCTATGAAACATGGTAAAGAAAGGGAACCTTGGGTTTAGAAACCCATGCCTTTTCCTCCGAAACCATCCAAGAAAAAGGATGATGATGATTTTGAGCGCTTTGCTGAAATGATTAGACCTATCTTTTTGCGTATGCGATTAACTGATATACTCAAAATGAATCCTTATGCTAAGTATATGAAAGATATTGTCACTAATAGAAGGAAGATACCAGAAACTGAAATTTCCACCATGCTTGCTAATTATACTTTTAAGGGTGGAATACCAAAGAAACTTGGAGATCCAGGAGTACCTACTATACCATGCTCCATTAAAAGAAACTATGTTAAAACTACTTTATGTGATCTTGGAGTCGGTGTTAGTGTTATGTCTCTCTCTTTATATCATAGACTTGATTTGAATAAGTTGACACCTACTGAAATATCTTTGCAAATGGTTGATAAATCAACTGCTATACCTGTCGGTATTTGTGAGGATGTGCCTGTTGTGGTTGCAAACGTTACTATTTTAACGGACTTTGTTATTCTTGATATTCCCGAGGACGATAGTATGTCTATTATTCTTGGAAGACCCTTTTTGAATACTGCAGGGGCTGTTATTGATTGCAACAAAGGCAATGTCACTTTTCATGTTAATGGCAATGAGCATACGATACACTTTCCGAGGAAACAACCTCAAGTTCATAGTATCAATTCTGTCGGCGTTCTGCGAACGGGGGTCCCCAGACTTGCCTGCCTGCGGCCTGCGGCGTGGCTCAGGTGGGGGCCCAGCGCGGCCCATCTTCATCAGCCCAAGCTCAAGACCCTCGCGAGGGGCCAAGCCTCGCGGGGCAGACGACAGGAAGCTTCCTCAAGAGCGGCCTCATCAGGCAGGCTCGCGAGGAGGCGGAGAGATCAATGCAAGAGTACCTCACGAGGATCCCATGACGCAAGCCATGACGATCAAGGCCAGGCGGGCGCCAGGCAGGGTCCTTGTTTCCCCTTTGGTGCAAAGGGGGAAAAGCACAGGCCAAGGTATCAGGCAAAGGTTACCATTCCGGTGCAACGAGACCAAGACCAGCCGGACGGCCGGCCGGAGGTCACCGTGGAGCCCAAGACGGCATCATCACCAGTGCTTTTGGCAGCCGAAGACCACCTTTGGTCAGGATAACTTGTACTAGATGTTCCCCTTCAAAATGGCCAAATGTTGGTGCCCTTCCCGCTCAATTATTCGGGGAGAGGCCCAGGGCCTCTATATATAGAGCTAGCCTCCACAAGAGGAGGCGAGGCGAGAACAGAGAAGGAAGAGGAGAGAGAGAGAGAGAGAGAGAGAGAGAGAGAACCCAGTAGAGACTAAGTAGAACACACTGCACCAGCTAAAGAACACCCCTCGCGAGGTTGTTCTTCCCTTGTACTGTCCATCATTGGCCCCAGAGGCACTCCACCACACCACACACTGGAGTAGGGTATTACATCACAACGGTGGCCCGAACCAGTATAAACCTCGTGTCTCTTGTGTTGCTCATCATTTTCATCTTAGTTCGCACGAGAAGATCGGACATAGATCGGTAGGGGAGAGATCTCCACGCGCAACCCAGTGTTCGAACCTCAAGGGTCTGCCGGAACCCGAAATCCGAAAAATTCTATTGGAAAAATTCCATCGATTATTTTTGAAGATTTTGAATTTCCTCTTCCTGCTGTCAAGAAGAAATATGATATTCTTATTATTGGGGATGTGCATATCCCCATTGAGGTAACATAGTGTTATTCGAAATTTCTCCGGTTTCATGTTATTCGGAATGAGTTTGTTAACAAGGCTTGATCAACCTTGTTAGTGGATTCCTTTTGATGAGCATGAGATGGATGAAACTAGAAGGCACAACCTTCTCTACCCTCTCTCTACTTTCTGTTATTTAGTTGAAATAAAGTAAAATAGTATTTTTCTGTCTGTTTTCTGATTTATCTGTGCAATATAAAAATACCCCAAAAATAAAAGTTCTCCAACTGCCTTGAAAATGGAATATGATTTTTTTCTGGAATATTTGAGAATATCTGGCACTGAGAACACAGCAGGAGGGGAAAGCACCTGGCCACGAGGGTGGAGGGCGCGCCCCCTGCCTCATGGGCCCACAGTGGCCCTTCTCCACTTATTCCTGCACCCATACACTCCTTCTTTCTCCCAGAAACACCAATGTCCAGCTCAAGCACGAGTTCTAGCTCATTTTGCTGCGATTTTCGATCTCCTTGCTCAAAGCACCTCTCACAAAACTGCTTGGGGGGATTGTTCCTTCGTATGTGACTCCTCCATTGGTCCAATTAGTTTTTGTTCTAGTGCTTTATTCATTGCAAATTTGTGTTGCCTAGGTGACCATGTTCTTGAGCTTGCATGTCAAATTTATATGGTTCCAAGTAGTTCTAATGCATGATATAGTCTCTAGGCACTTGTAGGAGTAGTTGCTATCAATTTTATTGAGGTTGGTTCACTTTAGTTTGAAGTTACTAAAAATTTCGGAATATTTTAGAAAATAATGAAGAGATTTTTGAGGGGCTCATCGAGCCGAAGTTCGAAGGAAAAGAAAAATGAACAAGAACATAGGCCCAAATATAATTTGCCTCGCACCGCGGAGGTCCGGCCGTGTGAATGGCCTTCCGATGATTTCTTGAGAGAAGCTGGGATTTATGATGATTTCTATTCATTGGCTGAGAATGCTGGCCTCACCGACTTCCTCCGCGACCAACGTCATCAGTATCTCTTACTCACTAATACTTTTGTGCAAAACTTCTACTATTTTCCTAAGGAATCACCTCCTTTAGTAGAGTTTCATTTATATGATGTTGTTAAGAAGATGCCACTAGATGAATTTTTCAAGGTCTGCAAAATACCCTTCGAGGGTACCTTAGACGAATCACATCATAAAGATGTGGACGGGTTTATTGACACAATTACTGTGGGGGAAACTAGGAAGGTTTCCGATGCAAGAATCACTAGCATACATTTTCCTGTTTTATGCTACTTTGCCATATTTGCTAGTCGCTGCTTGATTGGTCGCGGAAACTGTGGAAACCTTAGTGTTCCTGATATTATCATTTTGTTCCATGGTTTGTTTTCCGATAACACTGTTAATATGGGCGGTATTATTGCTAAACGGTTAAGTCTGAACCGTACAAAGGGCCCCATCTTTGGAGGTATTTATGCTTCACGCCTTGCTGCACATTATAACATACCTATTAGGCTTTATGAGAAAGAAGAAAAATTGTTGCCCAATGCTTATTTAGATTATAAGAGTATGTTAGCGCATGACTTTATTGTTAAGAATAAGGAAGGGGAGCTTAAATAAAATTGTTCTTTGATAAACATCACCCTAAGACTATTACCTTGCCTACTCCTTCCTTGTTTAATTTATCTGAAGGTCCGTATCTCGTTCCGTGGGCGGCCATTTACGCTTACCGGAACCCTACACCAGCCCCAGAGCCGGAACCACAATTTGAGCCTCCACGGCAGTCTGATTACTTTTGGGATCTGGAGATGACTGCCAGCCAATGACTGTCACAGTCTTCTTCATCTCAGTACGACCCCGACTACACCTACGGGTATCTGCCAGGCCAGCCGTGGCAATAAACCAACTTAGGCCAAAAGCCTAAGCTTGGGGGAGTACGTATTTCCCACCGACATTACATTCAAGTTCACACACTCATTGCTAGATGTCGGTGCTCATACTCTTTCACTGTAATATACATGCTAGTTTATTTTCTTTTTCTTGCTTTCTTCTTGTGTGTTTAATAAACCTTAAGAAAAACCAAAAAAATTAGTAATAGCTTCTAGCTAGTTTACTTTTCTTGCTGTAGTAGTAATAATTAAAAAGAAAACCCAAAAAGATTTCCCGTTCTTCTTTTTCTTGTTGGGAGCTTTCCCGTGTAAATAGCTTTTATTTCTTTTCTTTTCTTTGGGGGTCAATAGGAGAAGACCATGATTAAATTGTTGAAGTGGCTATTATATGCATTATTGTTTATTTAACCAAGAGCCCATATTGCCTTGTCTTCTCCTGTTTATTGAATGCTCGCAGATTCCAGCTTAGTCCAATGCACGTGCACTCTTATTATTATTCACTTCGTTTGGTCGTGCAAGTGAAAGGCAATTATGACGACATATGATGGACTGACTGAGATGAGAAAAGCTGGTATGAACTCGACCTCTCTTGTTTTGTAAATATGATGAGTTCATCGTTCCTGATTCAGCTTATTATGAATAAACATGTTTGCAATGACAATTAGAGATCATAGTTGCACGTGCCACGCTTGATTAGCTATAAGTTATAATGGTTTACCTTGCATGCCAACATGCTATTAAAATGGTTTTGATGTGGTATATTAGGGTGGTATCCTCCTGTGAATGATTTAAGTGACTTGACTTGGCACATGTTCACACATGTAGTTGAAAACAAATCAACATAGCCTTCATGATATTTATGTTCATGGTGGATTATATCCTACTCATGCTTGTACTCAATGTTCATTAATTTTAATGCATGTTCATGACTGTTGTCGCTCTCTAGTTGGTCGCTTCCCAGTCTTTTGCTAGCCTTCACTTGTGCTAAGTGGGAATACTGCTTGTACATCCAATCCCTTAAACCCCAAAGTTATTCCATATGAGTCCACTATACCTTCCTATATACGGTATCTACCTGCCGTTCCAAGTAAATTTGTATGTGCGAAACTCTAAACCCTCAAATAAACATTCTGTTTTGTATGCTCAAATAGCTCATGTATCAACTAGGGTTGCCCTTGTCTTCCATGCTAGGCGGGTTATTCTCAAGAGGAGTGGACTCCGCTCCTCATTCACGAGAAAATGGCTGGTCACCAGGATGCCCAGTCCCATGCTTTATGCAAATTAAATCAAAATAATTGCAAACAAAACTCCCCCTGGGACTGTTGCTAGTTGGAGACACTCGTTGTTTCGAGCAAGTCATGGATTGATGCTTGTTGGTGGAGGGGGAGTATAAACTTTACCATTCTGTTTGGGAACCACCTATAATGTGTGTAGCATGGAATATATCGCCATCTCTTGGTTGTTATGTTGACAATGAAAGTATGCCGCTCAAAATATTATTTATCTCTATTTCAAAATCGAGCTCTGGGACCTCTACAAATCCCTGCTTCCCTCTGCGAAGGGCCTATCTATTTACTTTTATGTTGAGTCATCACCCTCTTATTATAAAGCACTAGCTGGAGAGTGCAGATGTCATTTGCATTCATTACTATTAATTTATATTGGGTATGACTATGACTGGATCTCTTTTACCATGAATTACAATGTTTAGTCAGTCCTTGATCTTTAAAGGTGCTCTGCATTTATGTTTTGTGGTCTCACAAAGGGCTAGCGAGATACCATCTTGTTATATCATATTATGATTGTTTTGAGGAAGTGTTGTCATCCGAGATTTATTATTATGGCTCGCTAGTTGATTATGCCATTGATATGAGTAAACATGAGACCTAAGAGTTATTGTGAATGTGGTTAGTCATAATCTTTGCTGAAAACTTGAATGCTGGCTTTACATATTTACAACAACAAGACCAAACAGAGTTTGTAAAACTTCACGGAACGTCTATTTGGAAATAATAAAAAATCCTTGCAAAAGATGAAGACCAGGGGGCCCACACCCTAGCCACGAGGGTGGGGGGCGCCCCCCTAAGGCGCGCCCCCCTACCTCATGGGCCCCCTGGAGCTCCTCCGACCTCAACTCCAACTCTATATATTTGCTTTTGGGGAGAAAAAACCAGAGAGAAGAATTCATCGCGTTTTACGATATGGAGCCGCCGCCAAGCCCTAAAACCTCTCGGGAGGGCTGATCTGGAGTCCGTTCGGGGCTCTAGAGAGGGGGATTTGTCGCCATCGTCATCATCAACCATCCTAAATCACCAATTTCATGATGCTCACCGTTGTGCGTGAGTAACTTCATTGTAGGCTTGTTGGACGGTGATGGGTTGGATGAGATCTATCATGTAATAGAGTTAGTTTTGTTAGGGTTTGATCCCTAGTATCCACTATGTTCTGAGATTGATGTTGCTATGACTTGGCTATGCTTAATGCTTGTCACTAGGGCCCGAGTGCCATGATAGCAAATCTGAACCTATTATGTTTTCATCAATTTATGTGAGTTCTTGATCCTATCTTGCAAGTCTATATTCACCTACTATGTGTTATGATCCGGCATCCCCGAAGTGACAATAATCGGGACCACTCCCGGTGATGACCATAGTTTGAGGAGTTCATATATTCACTATGTGCTAATGCTTTGTTCCGGTACTTGATACGTCTCTGAGTTATCTACTTTTCCAAACACTTTTTCCCTTGTTTTGGACTCTAACTTGCATGATTTGAATGGAACTAACCCGGACTGACGCTGTTTTCAGCAGAATTGCCATGATGTTGTTTTATGTGCAGAAAACAAAAGTTCTCGGAATGACCTGAAACTCCACGGAACATCTTATAAAAAATAATAAAAAATCATCGCCAAAGATGAAGACCAGGGGACCCACACCCTGTCCACGAGGGTGTGGGGGGTGCCCCCCCTAGGGCACGCCCCCCTACCTCGTGGGCCCCCTGGAGACCTTCTGACGCCAACTCCGGCTCTATATATTTGCTTTCAGGGAGAAAAAATAGAGGAGAATAAATCATCGCGTTTTACAATACGGAGCCGCCGCCAAGCCCTAAAACCTCTCGGGAGGGCTGATCTGGAGTCCGTTCGGGGCTCTAGAGAGGGGGACTCGTCACCGTCGTCATCATCAACCATCCTCCATCACCAATTTCATGATGCTCACCGCCGTGCGTGAGTAATTCCATCGTAGGCTTGCTGGACGGTGATGGGTTGGATGAGATCTATCATGTAATTGAGTTAGCGTTGTTAGGGTTTGATCCCTAGTATCCATGATGTTCTGAGATTGATGTTGCTATGACTTTGCTATGCTTAATGCTTGTCACTAGGGCCCGAGTGCCATGATTTCAGATCTGAACCTATTATGTTTTCATCAATATATGAGTGTTCTTGATCCTATCTTGCAAGTCTATAGTCACCTACTATGTGTTATGATCCGGCAACCCCGAAGTGACAATAATCGGGACCACTCCCGGTGATGACCATAGTTTGAGGATTTCATGTATTCACAATGTGCTAATGCTTTGTTCCGGTTCTCTATTAAAAGGAGGCCTTAATATCCCTTAGTTTCCATTAGGACCCCGCTGCCACGGGAGGGTAGGACAAAAGATGTCATCGAAGTTCTTTTCCATAAGCATGTATGACTATATTCAGAATACCTGCCTACATTACATTGATGAATTGGAGCTAGTTCTGTGTCACCCTAGGTTATGACTGTTACATGATGAACCGCATCCGGCATAATTATCCATCACCGATCCAAATGCCTATGAGATATCCATATACTGGTTTACGCTTATTTACTTTTCTGTTGCTGCTGTTACAATCACTACAAAATACCAAAAATATTACTTTGCTTTCTTTACTCTTTTGTTACCTTTACCACCACTATCATATTACTTTGCTACTAAACACTTTGCTGCACATACTAAGTTATCCAGGTGTGGTTGAATTGACAACTCAACTGCTAATACTTGAGAATATTCTTTGGCTCCCCTTGTGTGGAATCAATAAATTTGGGTTGAATACTCTACCCTCGAAAGCTGTTGCGATCCTCTATACTTGTGGGTTATCAAGACCTTTTTCTGGCGCCGTTGCCGGGGAGCATAGCTCTATTCTTTGAGTCACTTGGGATTTATATCTGTTGGACACTATGAAGAACTTGAGAGATCCAAAAACCAAGATCTATTCCTCAACTACGAGGGGAGGTAAGGAACTGCCATCTAGCTCCGCACTTGATTCACCTTCTGTTATGAGTAAATTTGCGACACCTACACCTGCTTCTGCTATTCGTTCTGATATGTCGCACGTTATTGATGATGCCACTTCTGCTATGCATGATACTTATGATGAAACTACTTCTATGCTTGATACTACTGTACCCCTTATTGAATTTCTTGATGAACAAATTGCTAGGGCTAGAGAGAAAGAAATTATTGAATCTGATAATATTGATGAAAATGATGATGAGGATAGGCATGTTATTCCTGAAGGTTATATTTTTGATAAAGAGGCTTCTGCTCCTATTTTAGCTTGCAATGATAACGATGAGCTTAGAAGGTTAATAGCTAAATGGAACAAAGAATCACTTAGACATAAAATGAGGCCTGGCCCTGCTTTTGCTACTTCACCTATTTGTGTTCCCGATAAGGATTATGAATTCTCTGTTGATCCTGATATAATTACTTTGGTTGAATCTGATCCTTTCCATGGTTATGAATCTAAAACTGTTGTGGCACATCTTACTAAATTAAATGATATAGCCACCCTGTTCACTAATGATGAGAGATCTCGCTACTTTTATATCCTCAAAATATTTCTGTTCTCATTAATGGGTGATGCTAAGATATGGTTTAATTCTCTTGATCTTGGTTGTGTGCGTAGTCCCCAGGATATGATTTATTACTTCTCTGCTAAATATTTCCTTGCTCATAAGAAACAAGCTGCTTTAAAGGAAATATACAACTTTGTGCAAATTAAAGAAGAGAGTCTCCCACAAGCTTGGGTGAGGCTTCTCAAGTTACTTAATGCTTTGCCTGATCATCCTCTTAAGAAACATGAAATACTTGATATATTTTATAATGGACTAACCGAGGCTTCCAGAGATTACCTGGATAGTTGTGCTGGTTCTCTTTTCAGGGAAAGAACGCCGAATGAGGCTGAAATTCTATCGAATAATATGTTGACAAATGAAAATAATTGGGCACCTCCTGAGCCAGCTCCTGCTCCAATTAATGAGCCTATTCCTAAACCAACTTCGAAGAAGAGAGGTGTTCTATTTCTCAATCCCGAAGATATGCAAGAGGCAAATAAATCTATGAAGGAAAAGGTATTAAAGCTGAAGATGTTAAGAATTTACCTCCTATTGAAGAAATACATGGTCTTAATTTACCGCCTGTTGAAGAAACATATGATCTTAATCCTTTATTTATTAAAGAACCTCCTGATCCCAATAACCCAACACAGGTAGTAAAGGTAAATTCTCGGTATAGATATGACAAAGCTGAAATCCCCCCTACTAAAATTGCTAGTCAGTGCTTGGATGAGTTTGATAATTTTATATTTAAGCAAGAAGACTTCAATGCTTATTTTGGTAGACAATTAAAACAAGATGCTTATATGATTAAACAGTTGGGTGATTATATGGCTAATATTAGAGGTGAACTTAAACTTGTTAGCAAACATGCTTCTATGGTTACCACTCAAGTAGAACAAGTACTTAAGGCTCAAAAAGAATTACTCGATGAAATGAATAGTAAGAAAAATGATTATGATGTTAGATTGGCTACTAGAACTGGTAGAATCACTCGGGAAACTTTGTATCCTAAAGGCTACCCTAAGAGAATAGAGCAAGATTCTCAGAGAAATAATACTGATGCACCTAGTTCTTCTAAAAGGAAGAAAAAGAAAAATGATAGGACTTTGCAAACTTCTAGTGAACCTATTGCTGAACCACCTGAGAATCCAAATGATATAACTATGTCTGATGCTGAAACACAATCTGGTAATGAACATGAACCTAGTGAAAATAATAATGATGATTTTCCTGACGATGCTCAACCTAGTAATGATAATGGTGTAGAAGTTGAACCTGCTGTTGATATTGATAACCCACAATCAAAGAATCAATGTTATGATAAGAGAGACTTTGTTGCTAGGAAACATGGTAAAGAAAGAGAACCTTGGGTTCAGAAACCCATGCCTTTTCCTCCCAAACCATCCAAGAAAAAGGATGATGAGGATTTTGAGCGCTTTACTGAAATGATTAGACCTATCTTTTTGCGTATGCGATTGACTGATATGCTCAAAACTAATCCTTATGCTAAGTATATGAAGGATATCATTACTAATAAAAGAAAGATACCGAAAGTTAAATTTCCACCATGCTTGCTAATTATACTTTTAAGGGTGGAATACCAAAGAAACTCGGAGACCCAGGAGTACCCACTATACCATGCTCCATTAAAAGAAATTATGTTAAAACTGATTTATGTGATCTTGGAGCCGGTGTTAGTGTTATGCCTCTTTCTTTATATCGTAGACTTGATGCTACGTCTTGAGCTTGCGTTGGTTTTCCCCGAAGAGGAAGGGATGATGCAGCAGAGTAGCGTAAGTATTTCCCTCAGTTTTTGAGAACAAAGGTATCAATCCAGTAGGAGCCCACGCTCAAGTCCCTCGTACCTGCACAAAGCGATAGCTACTCGCAACCAACGTGATTAGGGGTTGTCAAGCCCTTCACGGTCACTTACGAGAGTGAGATCTGATAGATATAATATTTTCGGTATTTTTGGTATAAAGATGCAAAGTAAAAAAGTAAAGGCAAAGTAAAAAAGCAAAGCAAGATTAAAGTAATGCAAATTGATATGATGAGAATAGACCCAGGGGGCCATAGGTTTCACTAGTGGCTTCTCTCAAGAGCATAAGTATTCTACGGTGGGTGAACAAATTACTGTTGAGCAATTGACAGAATTGAGCATAGTTATGAGAATATCTAGGCATGATCATGTATATAGGCATCACGTCCGTGACAAGTAGATCGAAACGATTCTGCATCTACTATTATTACTCCACTCATCGACCGCTATCCAGCATGCATCTAGAGTATTAAGTTAAAAACAGAGTAACGCCTTAATCAAGACGACATGATGTAGAGAGATAAATTCATGCAATATGAAATAAACCCCATCTTGTTATCCTCGATGGCAACGATACAATACGTGCCTTGCTGCCCCTTCTGTCACTGGGTCAGGACACTGAAGATCGAACCCAAAGCTAAGCACTTCTCCCATGGCAAGAACTACCAATCTAGTTAGCCAAACCAAACGGATAATTCGAAGAGACTTGCAAAGATAACAATCATACATAAAACAATTCAAAGAAGATTCAAATATTATTCATAGATAGACTTGATCATAAACCCACAATTCATCGGTCTCAACAAACACACCGCAAAAAGAAGATTACATAGAATAGATCTCCACAAGAGAGGGGGAGAACTTTGTATTGAGATTCAAAGAGAGAGAAGAAGCCATCTAGCTACTAACTATGGACCCAAAGGTTTGAGGTAAACTACTCACACTTCATCGGAGAGGCTAGGATGACGTAGAAGCCCTCCGTGATGACGGCCCTCTTCCGGCGGAGCTCTGGAACAGGCCCCAAGATGGGATCTCGTGGATACAAAAAGTTGCGGCGGTGTAATTAGATTTGTGGCTCCGCTTCTGATCGTTTGGGGGTACGTGTGTATATATTGGAGGAAGAAGTA
This sequence comes from Triticum urartu, assembly GCF_056163025.1. Lineage (NCBI taxonomy): Eukaryota > Viridiplantae > Streptophyta > Magnoliopsida > Poales > Poaceae > Triticum > Triticum urartu. The sequence goes on from NC_141878.1 coordinate 566,491,657, forward strand.
CGCCGGAGGAGCAACGAGGGGCCCACGAGACAGGGGGCGCGCCCCCCATCCTCGTGACCGCCTCTTTTGTTCCTTGGAGCAGGGTCCAAGTCTCCTGGATCATGTTCGGTGAGAAAATCACGTTCCCGAAGATTTTATTCCGTTTGGACTCCGTTTGATATTCCGTTTCTTCGAAACACTGAAATAGGCAAAAAAACAGCAATTCTGGGCTGGGCCTCCGGTTAATAGGTTAGTCCCAAAAATAATATAAAAGTGGAAAATAAAGCCCAATATAGCCCAAAATAGTAGATAATATAGCATGGAGCAATCAAAAATTATAGATACGTTGGAGACGTATCAGGCATCCCCAAGCTTAATTCCTGCTCGTCCTCGAGTAGGTAAATGATAAAAAGAGAATTTTTGATGCGGAGTGCTACTTGGCATAATTTCAATGTAAATATTCTTAATTGTGGTATGAATATTCATATTAGAAAGATTCAAGACAAAAGTTTATATTGACACAAAAATAATAATACTTCAAGCATACTAACAAAGCAATTATGTCTTCTCAAAATAACATGGTCAAAGAAAGTTATCCCTACAAAATCATATAGTCTGGCTATGCTCCATCTTCACCACACAAAGTATTTAAATCATGCACAACCCCGATGACAAGCCAAGCAATTGTTTCATACTCTAACTTTTTCAAAACTTTTTCAATCTTCACGCAATACATGAGCGTGAGCCATGGATATAGCACTATAGGTGGAATAGAATGGTGGTTGTGGAGAAGACAAAAAAGGAGGAGATGGTCTCACGTCAACTAGGCGTATCAACGGGCTATGGAGATGCCCATCAATAGATATCAATGTGAGTGAGTAGGGATTGCCATGCAACGGATGCACTAGAGCTATAAATGTATGAAAGCTCAACAAAAGAAACTAGTGAGTGTGCATCCAACTTGCTTGCTCACGAAGACCTAGGGCAATTTGAGGAAGCCCATTATTGGAATATACAAGCCAAGTTCTATAATGTAAAATTCCCACTATTATATGGAAGTGACAACATATGAGACTCTCTATATGAAGAACATGGTGCTACTTTGAAGCACAATATATGAGACTCGCTATATCATGGTGCTACTTTGAAGCACAAGTGTGGAAAAAGGATAGTAGCATTGCCCCTTTTTATTTATTTTCTTTTTTTGGGGCCTTCTTTTTTTTTCTTTGGCCTTTCTCTTTTTTTGGGACAATGCTCTATTGAATGATGATCATCACACTTTTATTTATTTACAACTCAATGATTACAACTCGATTCTAAAACAAAGTATGACTCTATATGGATGCCTCCGGCGGTGTACCGGGATATGCAATGAATCAAGAGTGACAAGTATGAAGAAATTATGAACGGTGGCTTTGCCACAAATACTATGTCAACTACATGATCATGCTAAGCAATATGACAATGATGAATGTGTCATGATGAACTAGGTGGTGGAAAGTTGCATGGCAATATATCTCGGAATGGCTATGGAAATGCCATAATAGGTAGGTATGGTGGCTGTTTTAAGGAAGGTATATGGTAGGTGTATGATACCGGCGAAAGGTGCGCGGTATTAGAGAGGCTAGCAAAGGTGGAAGGGTGAGAGTGTGTATAATCCATGGACTCAACATTAGTCATAAAGAACTCATATACTTATTGCAAAAATCTAGAAGTTATCAAAGCAAAGTATTACGCGCATGCTCCTAGGGGGATAGATTGGTAGGAAAAGACCATCGCTTGTCCCCGACCGCCACCCATAAGGAAGACAATCAATAAATAAATCATGCTCCGACTTCGTTACATAACGGTTCACCATACATGCATGCTACGGGAATCACAAACCTTAACACAAGTATTCTTTAAATTCACAACTACTCAACTAGCATGACTTTAGTATTATCACCTCCATATCTCAAAACAATTATCATGCTTCAATCTTTTCTTAGTATTCAACACACTCAAAAGAAAGTTTCACAAATCTTGAATACCAAGCATATTATTATTAAGAAAATTACCATGCTATTAAGAGACTCTCAAAATAATTTAAGTGAAGCATGATAGATCAATAGTTTATTTAAAACAAATCCACCACCGTGCTCTAAAAGATCTAAGTGAAGCACATAGAGCAAAAGTATCTAGCTCAAAATATATAAGTGAAGCACATAGAGCAAAACTACTTAGCTCAAAAGATATAAGTGCAACACATAAAGTATTCTATCAAATTTTAATTCATGTATGGCTCTCTAAAAAGGTGTGTACAGCAAGGATGATTGTGGCATACTAAGACACAAAGCCACAAATAATACAAGACGCTCCAAGCAAAACACATATCATGTTGGTGAATAAAAATATAGCTCCAAGTAAATTACCGATGGAAGTGGACGAAAGAGGGGATGCCTTCCGGGGCATCCCCAAGCTTTGAATTTTTGGTGCCCTTGGATTATCTTGGGGGTGCCATGGGCATCCCCAAGATTAGGCTCTTGCCACTCCTTGTTCCATGATCCATCAAAAGAATTCACCCAAAACTTGAAAACTTCACAACACAAAACTCAAAATAGAAAACTCGTGAGCTCCATTAGCGAAAGAAAACAAAAGACCACTTCAAGGTACTGTAATGAACTCATTCTTTATTTATATTTGTGTTAAACCTACTGTATTCCCACTTCTCTATGGATTATAAACTATTTTACTAGCCATAGATTCATCAAAATAAGCAAACAACACACGGAAAACAGAATCTGTCAAAAACAGAACAGTCTGTAGTAATCTGTAGCTAGCACAAGATCTGGAACCCCAAAAATTCTAAAATAAATTGCTGGAAGTGGGGAATTTATATATTTATCATCTGCAAAAAGAATTAACTAAATAGCACTCTTCAAATAAAAATGAGAGCAGTTCTCGTGAGCGCTAAAGTTTCTGATTTTACAGCAAGTTCAACAAGACTTTCCCCAAGTCTTCCCAACGGTTCTACTTGGCACAAACACTAACTAACACAAAAAACACAACCAAAACAGAGGCTAAATAATTTATTTATTACTAATCAGGAGCAAAAAGCAAGGAATAAAAATAAAATTGGGTTGCTTCCCAACAAGCGCCATCATTTAACGCCCCTAGCTAGGCATAAAAGCGAGGATAGATCTAGGTATTGCCATCTTTGGTAGGCAATCCATAAGTGGCTCTCATGATAGTTTCATATGGTAATTTTATTTTCTTTCTTGGAAAGTGTTCCATGCCCTTTTTTAATGGAAATTGAAATCTAATATTCCCTTCCTTCATATCAATAATCGCACCAACCGTTCTAAGGAAAGGTCTACCAAGAATAATAGGGCAAGAAGGATTGCAATCTATGTCAAGAACAATGAAATCTACGGGCTCATAATTCCTATTTGCAACAATAAGAACATCATTAATCCTTCCCATAGTTTTCTTAATAGTGGAATCCGCAAGATGCAAGTTTAGAGAGCAATCATCAAAATTACGGAAATCTAGTAAATCACACAAAGTCTTGGGAATAGTAGAGACACTAGCACCCAAATCACACAAAGCATAAAACTCATGATATTTAATTTTAATTTTAATAGTTGTTTCCCACTCATCATAGAGTTTTATAGGAATAGAAACTTTCAACTCAAGTTTTTCTTCATAAGATTGCATCAAGGCATCAACAATATGTTCGGTGAAGGCTTTATTTTGACTATAAGCATGTGGAGAATTTAGCATGGATTGCAACAAGGAAATACAATCAATTAAAGAGAAACTTTCATAATTAAATTCCTTGAAATCCAATATAGTGGGTTTAGCAACATCTAGATTTTTATTTCTTTCAATCTCACTTTCGTCAATTTCATCATTAAGATCTAAACACTCCGAATTTTTAGAACGCCTTCTAGGTAAAGGAAGATCATATTCAGTTTCATAAAGATTCATATTGCGAAATAAAGATTTAATAGGGGACACATCAATAACTTTTAGATCTTCATCTTGATTTTCATAGGAATTGGAAGAACACGCTTTAATAAAGGCATCTTTGGAGGCACGCATCCTAGCGGTTCTTTCCTTGCGCTCATCAATGGAAATTCTCATGGATTTGAGAGACTCATTGATATCATGCTTAGGAGGAATAGATCTAAGCTTTAAAGAATCAACCTCAAGAGAAATTCTATCAACATTTCTAGCCAAATCATCAACTTTAAGCAATTTCTCCTCAAGCAAAGCATTAAAATTCTTGTGTGAATTCATAAACTCTTTAACACTATTCTCAAATTAAGAGGGCATCTTATTATAATTTCCATAAGAGTTGTTGTAGTAATTCCCATAATTATTAGAAGGATTACTAGGATATGGCCTAGGATTAAAATTCCCTCTATAAGCGTTGTTACCAAAATTAATCCTACCAGCAAAATTCACATCCATAGATTCATTGTTATTCTCAATCAAAGTAGACAAAGGCATATCATTAGGATCAGAAGAAACACTCTTAGTAGCAAATAATTTCATAAGTTCATCCATCTTTCCACTCAACACATTAATTTCTTCTATCGCATGCACTTTTTCATTAGAAGATCTTTCAGTATGCCATTGAGAATAATTAACCATAATATTATCTAGGATTTTAGTAGCATCTCCTAAAGTGATTTCAATAAAAGTGCCTCCCGCGGCCGAATCTAAAAGATTTCTAGAAGCAAAATTCAATCCGGCATAAAAATTTTGTATAATCATCCACAAATTCAAACCATGAGTAGGGCAATTACGTATCATTAATTTCATTCTCTACCAAGATTGTGCAACATGTTCATGATCAAGTTGTTTAAAGTTCATAATATCATTTCTAAGAGAGATGATCTTAGCGGGAGGAAAATACTTAGAGATAAAAGCATCTTTGCACTTGTTCCATGAATCAATACTATTCTTAGGCAAAGACGAAAACCAAGATTTAGCACGATCTCTAAGCGAAAAAGGAAATAGCTTAAATTTAACGACATCATTATTGACATATTTTTTCATTTGCATATCACATAAATCAACAAAGCTATTCAGATGAGTAGCGGCATCTTCACTAGGAAGGCGGCGAATTGATCTTTCATAACAAGATTCAACAAAGCAGTATTAATTTCACAAGATTCAGCATCGGTAAGAGGAGCAATCGGAGTGCTAAGGAAATCATTATTGTTGGTATTGGTGAAGTCACACAATTTAGTAGTATCTTGAGCCATCGCGACAAGCAAGCAATCTAACACACGAGTAAACAAAAGCAAACGGGCAAAAAGAGGCAAATAGAGAGGGAGGATAGAGAGAGAGGGTGAATAAAACGGCAAGGGTGAATTGGGGGTGAGGAAAACGAGAGGCAAATGGCAAATAATGTAATGCGAGAGATAGGGATTGTGATGGGTACTTGGTATGTTGACTTTTTGCGTAGACTCCCCGGCAACGGCGCCAGAAATCCTTCTTGCTACATCTTGAGCTTGCGTTGGTTTTCCCCAAAGAGGAAGGGATGATGCAGCAGAGTAGCATAAGTATTTCCCTCAGTTTTTGAGAACCAAGGTATCAATCCAGTAGGAGCCCACGCTCAAGTCCCTCATACCTGCACAAAGCGATAGCTACTCGCAACCAACGCGATTAGGGGTTGTCAAGCCATTCACGGTCACTTACGAGAGTGAGATCTGATAGATATAATATTTTTGGTATTTTTGGTATAAAGATGCAAAGTAAAGAGTAAAGGCAAAGTAAAAAAGCAATGCAAGATTAAAGTAATGGAAATTGATATGATGGGAATAGACCCGGGGGCCATAGATTTCACTAGTGGCTTCTCTCAAGAGCATAAGTATTCTACGGTGGGTGAACAAATTACTGTTGAGCAATTGACAGAATTGAGCATAGTTATGAGAATATCTAGGCATGATCATGTATATAGGCATCACGTCCGTGACAAGTAGACCGAAACGATTCTGCATCTACTACTATTACTCCACTCATCGACCGCTATCCAGCATGCATCTAGAGTATTAAGTTAAAATCAGAGTAACGCCTTAAGCAAGATGACATGATGTAGAGAGATAAATTCATGCAATATGAAATAAACCCCATCTTGTTATCCTCGATGGCAACGATGCAATACGTGCCTTGCTACCCCTTCTGTCACTGGGAAAGGACACCGCAAGATCGAACCCAAAGCTAAGCACTTCTCCCATGGCAAGAACTACCAATCTAGTTGGCCCAACCAAACGGATAATTCGAAGAGACTTGCAAAGATAACCAATCATACATAAAAGAATTCAGAGAAGATTCATATATTATTCATAGATAGACTTGATCATAAACCCACAATTCATCGGTCTCAACAAACACACCGCAAAAAGAAGATTACATAGAATAGATCTCCACAAGAGAGGGGGAGAACTTTGTATTGAGATTCAAAGAGAGAGAAGAAGCCATCTAGCTACTAACTATGGACCCGAAGGTCTGAGGTAAACTACGCACACTTCATCGGAGAGGCTAGGATGACATAGAAACCCTCCGTGATGATGGCCCTCTTCCGACGGAGCTCCGGAACAGGCCCCAAGATGGGATCTCGTGGATACAGAAAGTTGCGGCGGTGGAATTAGGTTTTTGGCTCCTCTTCTGATCGTTTGGGGGTACGTGTGTATATATAGGAGGAAGAAGTATGTCGGAGGAGCAACGAGGGGCCCACGAGGCAGGGGGCGCACCCTGGGGGGGCGCCCCCCACCCTCGTGACCGCCTCTTTTGTTCCTTGGAGCAGGGTCCAAGTCTCCTGGATCACGTTCGGTGAGAAAATCACGTTCCCGAAGATTTTATTCCATTTGGACTCCGTTTGATATTCCGTTTCTTCGAAACACTAAAATAGGCAAAAAAAACAGCAATTCTGGGATGGGCCTCTGGTTAATAGGTTAGTCCCAAAAATAATATAAAAGTGGAAAATAAAGCCCAATATAGTCCAAAACAGTAGATAATATAGCATGGAGCAATCAAAAATTATAGATACGTTGGAGACGTATCAGTTGACTTGAATAAGTTGACACCTACTAAAATATCTTTGCAAATGGCTGATAAATCAATTGCTATACCTGTCGGTATTTGTGAGGATGTGCCTGTTGTGGTTGCAAACGTTACTATTTTAACGGACTTTGTTATTCTTGATATTCCCGAGGACGATAGTATGTCTATTATTCTTGGAAGACCTTTTCTTAATACTGCAGGGGCTGTTATTGATTGCAACAAAGGCAATGTCACTTTTCATGTTAATGGTAATGAGCATACGGTACACTTTCTGAGAAAACAACCTCAAGTTCATAGTATCAACTCTATTGGAAAAATTCCATCAATTATATTTGGAGGTTTTGAATTTCCTCTTCCTAATATCAAGAAGAAATATGATATTCTTATTATTGGGGATGTGCATATCCCCGTTGAGGTAACATAGTGTTATTCGAAATTTCTCCGGTTCCATGTTAATCGGAATGAGTTTGTTAACAAGACCTGATCAACCTTGTTAGTGGATTCCTTTTGATGAGCATGAGATGGATGAAACTAGAAGCACAACCCTCTGTACCCTCTTTATACTTTCTGTAATTTAGTTGAAATAAAGTAAAAATAGTATTTTCTGTCTGTTTCCTGACTTATCCGTGAAATATAAAAATATCCCGAAAATAAAAGTCCTCAGAATGACAAGCCAATTTAATATGATTTTTTCGGGAATATTTGAGGATTTATGGTGCAAAAATCACCATGAGGGGAGCTGCCACCTAGCCACGAGGGTGGAGGGCACGCCCTACCCCCCTAGGCGCGCCCCCCTGCCTCGTGGGCCCACGGTGGCCCTCCGCCACTTATTCCTGCACCTATCCTCTTCTTCTTCCTCACACAAACACGAATATTCAACTCAAGCACGAGTTCTAGCTCACTTTGCTGTGATTTTCGATCTCCTTGCTCAAAGCACCTCTCGCAAAACTGCTTGGGGAGATTGTTCCTTGGTATGTGACTCCTCCATTGGTCCAATTAGTTTTTGTTCTAGTGCTTTATTCTTTTGTAAATTTGTGATGCATAGGTGACCATGTTCTTGAGCTTGCATGTCAAATTTATATGGTTCCAAGTAGTTCTAATGCTTGATATAGGCTCTAGGCACTTGTAGGAGTAGTTGCTATCAATTTTGTTGACCTTGATTCACTTTTGTTTGAAGTTACTAAAAATTTCAGAACATTTCAGAAAATAATGAAGAGACTTTTGAGGGGCTCATCGAGCCGAAGATCGAAGGAGAAACAAAATGAAGAAGCACACAGGCCCAAATATAATTTGCCTCGTACCGTGGAGGTCCGGCCGTGTGAATGGCCTTCCGATAATTTCTTGAGACAGGCCGGGATTTATGAGGATTTCTATTCTTTGATTAAAAATGCTGGCCTCACCGACTTCATCCGCGACCAACGTCATCAGTATCTCTTACTCACCAATACTTTTGTGCAAAACTTCTACTTTTTCCCAAAGGAATCACCTCCTTCAGTAGAGTTTCATTTATATGACGTTGTTAAAAAGATGCCATTAGCTGAATTTTGCAAAGTTTGCAACATACAACCTGAGGGTACCTTAGAGGAACCACACCGTAAAGATGTGTAAGCATTTATTAACACCATCACTGTGGGAGAAACCAGGAAGGTTTCTGATGCAAGAATCACTAGCATACATTTTCCTGTTTTGCGCTACTTTGCCATATTTGCTAGTCGTTGCTTGATTGGTCGCGGGAACTGTGGAAACCTTAGTGTTCCTGATATTGTTATTTTGTTCCATGGTTTATACCGCGATAACACTGTTAGCATGGGCGGAATTATTGCTAGACGGTTAAGTATGAACCGTACTAAGGGTCCCATCTTTGCAGGCATTTATGCTTCACGCCTCGCTGCACATTTTAACATAGCTATTAGGCTTCATGAGAAAGAAGAAAAATTGCTGCCTAGTGCTTATCTAGACTATAAGAGTATGCTAGCGCATGATTTTATTGTTAATGGCAGGGAAGGAGAGCTCAAATACAAATTATTCTTTCATAAACATCACCCTAAAACTATTACCTTGCCTGCTCCTTCCTTGTTTAATTTTGTAGGACCTTATCTCGTTACGTGGGCTGCCGTCCAAGCTTACCGGAATCCTGCACCAGCCCCAGAACCGAAACCACAAGAGGAGCCTCCACGACAGTCTGTTTATTCTTGGGATCCGGAGATGGCTGTCAGCCAATGGCAGTCAGAGTCTTCTTCATCACAGTACGACCCCAACTATTCTTCGTCGCAGTACGACCCCAGGTACACCTACGGGTATCCGCCAGGCTATCCCTGGCAATAAACCAACTTAGGACAAAAGCCTAAGCTTGGGGGAGTACGTATTTCTCACCGACATTACATTTATGTTCACACACACTCATTGCTAGATGTCGGTGCTCCTACTCTTTCACTGTAATATCCAAGCTAGATTACTTTCTTTTTCCTGCTTTCTCCTTGTGTGTTTGTTAAACCTTAAGAAAAACAAAAAAAAAATAGTAGTAGTTTACCTTTCTTGCTGTAGTTGTAATAATTAAAAAGAAAACCCAAAAATATTTCCCCCTTCTTCTTTTGCTTGTTGGGAGCTTTCCTGTGTAAATAGTTTTTATTTCTTTTCTTTTCTTTGGGGGTCGATAGGAGAAGACCATGATTAAATTGTTGAAGTGGCTCTTATATGCATTATTGTTGATTTAACCAAGAGCACATATTGCCTTGTCTTCTCCTATTTATTGAATGCTCGCAGATTCCAGCTTAGTCCAATGCATGTGCACTCTTATTATTATTCACATCGTTTGGTCATGCAAGTGAAAGGCAATTGTGATGATATATGATGGACTGACTGAGATGAGAGAAGCTGGTATGAACTCAACCTCTTTTGTTTTTGTAAACATGATGAGTTCATCGTTCTTGATTCAGCTTGTTATGAATAAACATGTTTGCAATGACAATTAGAGATCATAGTTGCTTGTGCCATGCTTGATTAGCTATGAGTTATAGTGGTTTACCTTGCCTGCCAACATGCTATTAAGATGGTTATGATGTGGTATGATAGGGTGGTATCCTCCTCTGAATGATTTAAGTGACTTGACTTGGCACATGTTCACGCATGTAGTTGAAACAAATCAACATAGCCTTCACGATATTTATGTTCATGGTGGATTATATCCTACTCATGCTTGCATCCAATGTTTATTAATTTTAATGCATGTACATGGCTGTTGTCGCTCTCTAGTTGGTCGCTTCCCAGTCTTTTGCTAGCCTTCACTTGTACTAAGCGGGAATACTGCTTGTGCATCCAATCCCTTAAACCCCAAAGTTATTCCAGATGAGTCCACCATACCTTCCTATATACGGTATCTACCTACCGTTCCAAGTAAATTTGTATGTGCCAAATTCTAAACCTTCAAATAAACATTTTGTTTTGTATGCTCGAATAGCTCATGTATCAACAGTGCTGCCCTTATCTTCCATGTTAGGCGGGTTATTCTCAAGAGGAGTGGACTCCGCTCCTCATTCACGAGAAAAAAGGCTAGTCACCGGGATGCCCAGTCCCATGCTTTATGCAAACAAAATCAAAATAATTGCAAACAAAACTTTCCCCTGGGACTGTTGTTAGTTGGAGGTACTCGTTGTTTCGAGCAAGCCATGGATTGATGCTTGTTGGTGGAGGGGGAGTATAAACTTTACCATTCTGTTTGGGAACCACCTATAATGTGTGTAGCATTGAAGATATCGCCATCGCTTGGTTGTTATGTTGACAATGAAAGTATACCGCTCAAAATATTATTCACCTCTGTTTCAAAACCGAGCTCTGGCACCTCTACAAATCCCTGCTTCCCTCTGCGAAGGGCCTATCTATTTACTTTTATGTTGAGTCATCACCCTCTTATTAAAGAGCACTAGCTGGAGAGCACAGCTGTCATTTGCATTCATCACTATTAATTAATATTGGGTGTGACTATGATTGGATCTCTTTTACCATGAATTACAATGTCTAGTCAGTCCTTGATCTTTAAAGGTGCTCTGCATTTATGTTTTGCGGTCTTAGAAAGGGCTAGCGAGATACCATCTTGTTATATCATATTATGATTGTTTTGAGAAAGTGTTGTCATCCGAGATTTATTATTATGGCTCGCTAGTTGATTATGCTATTGATATGAGTAAATTTGAGACCTGAGAATTATTGCAAATGTGGTTAGTTATAATCTTTGCTGAAAACTTGAATGCTGGCTTGACATATTTACAACAACAAGAGCAAACAGAGTTTGTAAAAGTTTTTCTTTACCACTTTCAGTCTGTCAACTGAATTGCTTGAGGACAAGCAAAGGTTTAAGCTGGGGGGAGTTGATACATCTCCGACGTATCTCCTTTTCCAAACACTTTTGCCCTTGTTTTGAATTTGTCGCCGTCGTCATCATCAACCATCCTCCATCACCAATCTCATGATGCTCACCGTCGTGCGTGAGTAATTCCATCGTAGGCTTGCTGGACGGTGATGGGTTGGATGAGATCTATCATGTAATCGAGTTAGTATTGTTAGGGTTTGATCCCTAGTATCCATTATGTTCTGAGATTGATGTTGCTATGACTTTGCTATGCTTAATGCTTGTCACTAGGGCCCGGGTGCCATGATTTCAGATCTGAACCTATTATGTTTTCATCAATATATGAGTGTTCTTGATCCTATATTGCAAGTCTATAGTCACCTACTATGTGTTATGATCCGGCAACCCCGAAGTGACAATAATCGGGACCACTCCCAGTGATGACCATAGTTTGAGGATTTCATGTATTCACTAAGTGCTAATGCTTTGTTCCGGTTCTCTATTAAAAGGAGGCCTTAATATGCCTTAGTTTCCATTAGGACCCCGCTGCCACGGGAGGGTAGGACCAAAGATGTCATGCAAGTTCTTTTCCATAAGCACGATGGCTATATTCGGAATACATGCCTACATTACATTGATGAATTGGAGCTAGTTCTGTGTCACCCTAGGTTATGACTGTTACATGATGAACCGCATCCGACATAATTATCCATCTCCGATCCAATGCCTACGAGCTTTCCATATACTGGTTTACGCTTATTTACTTTTCTGTTGCTACTGTCACAATCACTACAAAATACCAAAAATATTACTTTGCTTTCTTTACTCTTTTGTTACCGTTACCACCACTATCATATTACTTTGCTACTAAACACTTTGCTGCAGATACTAAGTTATCCAGGTGTGGTTGAATTGAGAACTCAACTGCTAATACTTGAGAATATTCTTTGGCTCCCCTTGTGTCGAATCAATAAATTTGGGTTGAATACTCTACCCTCGAAAGCTGTTGCGATCCCCTATACTTGTGGGTTATCAGTACTCTATTAAAAGGAGGCCTTAATATCCCTTAGTTTCCATTAGGACCCCGCTGCCACGGGAGGGTAGGACAAAGGATGTCATGCAAGTTCTTTTCCATAAGCACGTATGACTATATTCGGAATACATGCCTACATTACATTGATGAATTGGAGCTAGTTCTGTGTCACCCTATGTTATGATTGTTACATGATGAACCGCATCCGGCATAATTATCCATCACCGATCCAATGCCTACGAGCTTTTCATATATTGTTCCTCGCTTATTTACTTTTCCGTTGCTACTGTTACAATCACTACAAAATAGCAAAAATATTACTTTTGCTACCGTTACTTTTGTTACCGTTACCACTATCATACTTCTTTGCTACTAAATACTTTGCTACAGATACTAAGTTATCCAGGTGTGGTTGAATTGACAACTCAACTGCTAATACTTGAGAATATTCTTTGGCTCCCCTTGTGTCGAATCAATAAATTTGGGTTGAATACTCTACCCTTGAAAACTATTGCGATCCCCTATACTTGTGGTTTATCAATGCCCAAGGCACCCCAAGGTAATATTTAATGACAACCAAAAGCCAAGCTTGGGGATGCCCCGGATGGCATCCCCTCTTTCGTCTTCATTCATCGGTAACTTTACATGTGTTTTGCTTGGAGCGTCATTTTATTTTGTTAGTATTTTCTTTCTGTTATTTATAATGTGCATCTCTATTTTCAATAAAAATGTCAAGGATAGCCTTTACCATGCTTATTTTGCAAGTATACATGTTGCTGTTTCAAAACAAAAAGTTTATCGTTGTTGCAAAAATTCCCTAGAAAAGCCAGAATATGATAAAATGTTCAAACTTTTTGCATATTGAGCTCCGAATTTTTTTCTAAATTGTGGTAGAATTTCATAATGTTTGGAGTTAGGGAAGTATGATGAATCTTGCATCCTTTACAAACTGTACTGTTTTGGCAGATTGCTGTTATGTTTGCATTGTTTGCATATGTTGGCTTGTTTAATGATTCTATTTGAGGATAGGAGTATTAAATATGTAGAGGCATTTAGTATGCAATGTTGAATAATAATTTTAGTGATTTGTTACAGTAGAAAATGATAAGTTTTTGCATTGGTTTATACTAACTTATCTCACGAGTTCTTGTTGAGTTTGGTGTGGATGAAGTTTTCAAGATTTAGGAAACCATGATATGAGAGGAATTAAGGAGACACAAAAGCTCAAGCTTGGGGATGCCCAAGGCACCCCAAGATAATATTTCAAGAAGTCTCAAGCATCTAAGCTTGGGGATGCCCCGGTAGGCATCTCACCTGTCTTCTTCAACAATTATCGGTTAGTATCGGTTGAGCCTAAGTTTTTGCTTCTTCACATGATGAGTACTATCCTTGAAATTTTGTTTTATTTTGTTTTGCTTGCTGTTTGAATAATATCGCAAGATCTGAAATTCTTAAATGTTAGAGAGTCTTCATATAGCTACATAATTATTTAACTACTCATTGATCTTCACTTATATCTTTTTGGAGTAGTTTGTCATTTACTCGTGTGTTTCACTTATATCCTATGAGTAAATGGTTGAATGATTTGAATGTCATAAATATGAAATTATATATGTTTCATATGCCTTTCCCATGGGGAGTAATGCCTTCACATATAAGAGGTAGAGGTGGTAATTTTTTCTTTGAAGGTTAGCAAACATTGTATTGGTCACTTGAACAATTCATGAAAGAATATTGAAGGAAGAGAGATTTCACATATAAATATACTATCTTGGACATCTTCTATGATTGTGAGCCCCATTAATTATTTTCAAACCTGAGCAAATTAGTTGAAGTTGGACAAGGAAGACAACATAATGAGTTATGCTTGGGTATATTTGTATAGAAGTTATAGTGTTATGGATCCTCTAACATGTGGTGCTTGCTATTTAGAATCGTTTGCTAGCCAAAATATCTGTACTAAGCGGGAATAATGCTTGTGCATCCAAATTACTTGAACCAAGTTTCTTCCATGAGTGTCCACCATATCTACCTATATGCGGTATTTACCTGCCGTTCCAAGTAAATTTGCATGTGCCAAACTCTAAACCTTCAAATAATAATCTGTTTTGTATGCCCGAATCGCTCATGTAGCGATTAGGGGCTGTCAGTATCTTCCATGCTAGGTGGGTTATTCTCACGATGAGTGGACTCCGCTCATCATTCACGAGAAAATGGCTGGTAACTGGGATGCCCAGTCCTATGATCAAAGGATCAAAAACAAATTCGCAAATAATTTAAACAAACTCCCCCAGGATTGTTGGAAGTTGGACGGCACCCGTTGTTTCGGACAAGCCGTGGAGTGTGATTGTTGGTGGAGGGGGAGTAAAATCTTTACCTTTCTGTTTGGGAACCGCCAATAATGTATCTAGTATGGAAGATATTGGGGACTATTTGTCATTATGTTGACAATGAAAGCATACCTCTCAAAATTATTTTCATCTCTGTTTTTGCTTCGAGCTCTGGCACCTCTGCAAATCCCTGCTTCCCTCTGTGAAGGGCCTATCTTTTACTTTTATGCAAGAGTCAGTAGTATTCCTTCTCATTCCAACCTACTCTTTAGTTGGCAAGCATCATGTGATGGAAAGATCTAAGTATATATGGCCATTCAAATATATTTGATCATGAATTATTATTGTTGACAATTATCTATATGATAAATAAGTTGGGAGGTGAAACATTAAGCCCCTACCTTTCTCTGTCTTCGATGGATGCTATTTGTTCTAAAAATATGCTTTGAGTGGTAGCAATCATGGAAGACTATATGATAGTTGAGTATGTGGGATTTGCTAAATCAAAGCTCTTACATAGACCCTTCTGAAAATAAGATGAATTGAAATTGTTTGATGACTGAGAAATGTTTGTTAGTTTTCAAGAAAGTTTATGATCTATACTTTAACATGTGCATAGCTTGTTACTTGATCATGAGAAGCTTTATGATATGAGCTACTGTTATGACATATAATGATGCTAGAAAAAGTGATTGAAATTATCATTGATCAAACTTGTGCACCTGCTAGCATTCACACTTCATAAATTATTTCTTTTATCATTTACCTACTCGAGGACGAGCAGGAATTAAGCTTGGGGATGCTGATACGTCCCCAACGTATCTATAATGTATGAAGTATTCATGCTATTATATATTATGTTTTGGATGTTTAAAGGGCTTTATTATACACTTTTATATTATTTTTGGGACTAACCCATTAACTGGAGGCCCAGCCCAAACTGTTGTTTTCTTGCCTATTTCAGTGTTTCGAAGAAAAGGAATATCAAAAGGAATGAAACCTTCGGGAGAGTTATTTTTGGAATGGAAGCAATCCATGAGACTTGGAGTAGACGTCAAGGAAGCTTCGAGGAAGCCACGAGGTAGGGAGGCGCGTCCTACCCCCTGGGCGCGCCCCCCCACCCTTGTGGGCCCCTCATGGCTCCTCTGACCGACTTCTTTCGCCTATATATGTCCATATACCCTAAAAACAACAGAGAGCACAATAGATCGGGTGTTCCGCCGCCGCAAGCCTCTGTAGCCACCAAAAACCAATTGGGGCCCTGTTCCGGCGCCCTACCGGAGGGGGGATCCCTCACCGGTGGCCATCTTCATCATCCCGGTGCTCTCCATGACGAGGAGGGAGTAGTTCACCATCAGGGCTGAGGGTATGTACCAGTAGCTATGTGTTTGATCTCTCTCTCTCTCTCTCGTGTTCTTGATTTGGCACGATCTTGATGTATCGTGAACTTTGCTATTATAGTTGGATCTTATGATGTTTCTCCCCCCTCTACTCTCTTGTAATGGATTGAGTTTTCCCTTTGAAGTTATCTTATCAGATTGAGTCTTTAAGGATTTGAGAACACTTGATGTATGTCTTGCATGTGCTTATCTGTGGTGACAATGGGATATCACGTGATCTACTTGATGTATGTTTTGGTGATCAACTTGCGGGTTCCGTGACCACGTGAACTTATGCATAGGGGTTGGCACACGTTTTCGTCTTGACTCTCCGGTAGAAACTTTGGGGCACTCTTTAAAGTTCTTTGTGTTGGTTGAATAGATGAATCTGAGATTGTGTGATGCATATCGTATAATAATACCCACGGATACTTGAGGTGACATTGGAGTATCTAGGTGACATTAGGGTTTTGGTTGATTTGTGTCTTAAGGTGTTATTCTAGTACGAACTCTATGATAGATCAAACGAAAAGAATAGCTATGTGTTATTTTACTATAGACTCTTGAATAGATCGATCAGAAAGAATAACTTTGAGGTGGTTTCGTACCCCTAGCATAATCTCTTCGTTTGTTCTCCGCTATTAGTGACTTTGGAGTGACTCTTTGTTGCATGTTGAGGGATAGTTATATGATCCAATTATCTTATTATTGTTGAGAGAACTTGCACTAGTGAAAGTATGAACCCTAGACCTTGTTTCCTAGCATTGCAATACCGTTTACACTCACTTTTATCGCTTGTTACCTTGCTGTTTTTATATTTTCTGATTACCAAAACCTATATCTACCATCCATATTGCACTTGTATCACCATCTCTTCGCCGAATTAGTGTACCTATACAATTTACCATTGTATTGGGTGTGTTGGGGACATAAGAGACTCTTTGCTATTTGGTTGCAGGGTTGTTTGAGAGAGACCATCTTCATCCTACGCCTCCCACGGATTGATAAACCTTAGGTCATCCACTTGAGGGAAATTTGCTACTGTCCTACAAACCTCTGCACTTGGAGGCCCAACAATGTCTACAAGAAGAAGGTTGCATAGTAGACATCAGTGGACACACTCTCCCCGCTCGTTGCTATGCTTCTCCTAGATAGATCTTGCATGATCGTAGTTTTTTTTTGAAATACTATGTTCCCCAACAGTGGCATCCGAGCCAGGTCTATGCGTAGATGTTTTATGCACGAGTAGAACACAATGAGTTGTGGGCGACAATAGTCATACTGCTTACCAGCAATGTCTTACTTTGATTCGGCGGCATTGTTGGATGAAGCAGCCTAGACCGACATTACATGACCGCGTTCATGAGACCTGTTCTACCGACGTGCTTTGCACACAGGTGGCTAGTGGGTGTCTGTTTCTCGAACATTAGTTGAATCAAGTTTGACTACGCCCGGTCCTTGTTGAAGGTTAAAACAGCACACTTGATGAAAAATCGTTGTGGTTTTGATGCGTAGGTAAGAACGGTTCTTGCTAGAAGCCCGTAGCAGCCACGTAAAACTTGCAACAACAAAGTAGAGGACGTTTTAACTTGTTTTTGCAGGGCTTGCTGTGATGTGATATGGTCAAGACGTGATGAATATAAATTTTTGTATGAGATGATCATGTTTTGTAAAAGTTATCGGCAACTGGAAGGAGCCTTATGGTTGTCTCTTTATTGCATAAGATGCAAGCGCCATATAATTGCTTTACTTTATCGCTATGCGATAGAAATAGTTGCAAAAGCAATAGTTGGCGAGATGACCATGTGACGACACGTTGATAGAGATCAAGATGATGGATATCATGGTGTCATGCCGATGACGATGGAGATCATGATGGTACTTTGGAGATGGAGATCAAAGGCACAAGATGATGATGGCCATATCATGTCACATATTTTGATTGCATGTGATGTTTATCCTTTATGCATCTTATTTTTCTTAGTACGACGGTAGCATTATAAGATGATCTCTCACTAAATTTCAAGGTATAAGTGTTCTCCTTGAGTATGCACCGTTGCTACAGTTCTTCGTGTCGAGACACCACATGATGATCGGGTGTGATAAGCTCTACGTTCACATACAACGGGTGCAAGCCAGATTTGCACACGCGGAATACTCAGGTTAAACTTGACGAGCCTAGCATATGCAGATATGGCCTTGGAACACCGAGACCGAAAGGTCGAGCGTGAATCATATAGTAGATATGATCAACATAGTGGTGTTCACCATTGAAAACTACTCCATCTCACGTGATGATCGGACATGGTTTAGTTGATATGGATCACGTGATCACTTACATGACTAGAGGGATGTCTGTCTAAGTGGGAGTTCTTAAGTAATATGACTAATTGAACTTTAATTTATCATGAACTTAGTACTTGATAGTATTTTGCATGTCTATGTTGTTGTAGATCAATGGCCCGTGCTACTGTTCCTTTGAATTTTAATGCGTTCCTGGAGAAAGCTAAGTTGAAAGATGATGGTAGCAACTACATGGACTGGGTCTGTAACTTGAGGATTATCCTCATTGCTGCACAGAAGAATTATGTCCTGGAAGCACTGCTAGGTGCATGACTCGCTGCAGGAGCAATTGTCGGCGTTCTGGGAAAGGGGGTCCCCAGACTTGCCTGCCTGCGGCGTGGCTCAAGTGGGGGCCCAGCGCGGCCCATCTTCATCAGCTCAAGCTCAAGACCCTCGCGAGGGGCCAAGCCTCGTGGGGCGGATGACCGGAAGCTTCCTCAGAGGCAGCCTCATCAGGCAGGCTCGCGAGGAGGCAGAGAGATCAAGGCAGGGGTACCTCGCGAGGAGCCCGTGACGCAAGCCATGACGATCGAGACCAGGCGGGCGCTAGGCGGGCGCCGGCCTCGCAGTGTCCTTGTTTCCTCTTTGGTGCAAAGGGGGCAAGCACAGGCCAAGGCATCGGGCAAAGGTTACCATTCCGATGCAACGAGACCAAGAGCAACAGAGCGGCAGGACGGAAGTCACCGTGGAGCCCAAGACGGCGTCATCACCAGTGGTTTTGGCAGCTGAAGACCACCTTTGGTCAGGATAACTTGTACTAGATGTTCCCCTTCAAAATGGCCAATTGTTGGCGCCCTTCCCGCTCATTATTTGGGGAGAGGCCCAGGGCCTCCATAAATAGAGCTAGCCACCACAGAGTAGAGGCAGACGGCCCTCATGGCGGACGACGTGCCGCCCGCTCCAGCAACGAATGTTGGCATTGGGGCCAGGGGGCTCCGGGCCTTGGCCCCCACCTAGCGACAGGTGCAGTGGCCGCACAAGTTCAAGCCCGAGATGCCGCTATGCTACAACGGCGCGACAAACCCGATGATTTTCCTGCTGGCATACGAGGAGGCTGTCCTCAGAGCCGGGGGCGACGACCGGGTGATGGCCAACTGGTTACCCATGGCCCTCACCGGCGTCCCGCACGCGTGGCTCCTCCACCTGCCGATGGCTTCTGTCACCTCCTGGGAGGAGCTGCGCGACCTCTTCCTCGCCCGTTTTGCCGCACCAGCGCCGCCTGTCGTCGCAGCTCTCCTGGGTGGCTCCCAGGCACCGCCCTCGAGCCATCACGTCAAGGCGTTTACCTGCCGGATCAGCACCGCCTCCAAGCGCCGAGAAGCCCCGCCGGGCTGGGTGGCGCCTGAGGCCGATCTAACCTTCGACTCGGAGGATCACTGTCGGTGCAAAACCGGCGGATCTCGGGTAGGGGGTCCCGAACTGTGCGTCTAGGCCGGATGGTAACAGGAGGCAAGGGACACGAAGTTTTACCCAGGTTCGGGCCCTCTGGATGGAAGTAAAACCCTATGTCCTGCTTGATTAATATTGATGATATGGGTAGTACAAGAGTAGATCTACCACGAGATCGGAGAGGCTAAACCCTAGAAGCTAGCCTATGGTATGATTATTGTTCTGTATGTTGTCCTATGGACTAAAACCCTCCGGTTTATATAGACACCAGAGAGGGTTAGGGTTACACAGAGTCGGTTACAATGGTAGGAGATCTGCATATCCGTATCGCCAAGCTTGCCTTCCACGCCAAGGAAAGTCCCTTCCGGACACGGGACAAAGTCTTCAATCTTGTATCTTCATAGTCCAGGAGTCCGGCTGAAGGTATAGTCCGCCCATCCGGACACCCCCTAATCCAGGACTCCCTCAGTAGCCCCTAAATCAGGCTTCAATGACGACGAGTCCGGCGCGCAGATTGTCTTCGGCATTGCAAGGCGGGTTCCTCCTCCAATTACTTCATAGAAGATTTTGAACACAAAGATAGTGTCTGGCTCTGCAAAATAAGTTTCCACATGTTGCCATAGAGAGAATAATATTTACACAAATCTAATCTGTTGACGTATTCCGTAGTGTGACGCACCACGGCCAAGCCTTTATTCGAATCGTTTTACTATCCCACCTCAGCGTGTCATGCGAGGTGGTTTCCTTGGCACGTCTCATCGAAGCAGAGATCGTGTCCCCTTATTCCGGGATTCTCATCAATACGAGCGTGGGTAACCCAACCGCGCCATTGATTACGGCGCTTGGGGATAAGCGAGTTTTACCAGGCTGGTGGGGACACGTAGTTGCGTCCACCCATATAAGGGGATAAGGATCCACCTTTTCACCTACGCCTTCTTCCTCCTTTGCCTATCCATTTTCGCGCACTCGAGCTCCAGTGCCCAAGTCCGCACTCCCCACCTCAACCTTCTCCAGCCATGTCCGGAGCGGGAGGCAAGTGGATGGTCTCCTCCGTCACGGAGGGACACATCAAAAAACTGAGGAAGGCCGGATACTTGTCTAACGACATCGCGCACCGGCTTCCCGAAGAGGGGCAGCTCCTCCCCACCCCAAGGCCCCATGAGAGGGTAGTGTTCCTTCCCCACTTCCTCCGCAGACTGGGCTTTCCTATCCACCCATTCGTCCGGGGACTCATGTTCTACTACGCCCTGGATTTCCATGATCTGGCCCCGAATTTCATCCTCAACATCTCGGCGTTTATCGTCGTGTGCAAGGCTTTCCTCTGCATCCGCCCCCATTTCGGCCTATGTTCAAGACTTTCAATGTCAAGCCGAAGGTGGTGCGTGACAACCAGGCGGAGTGCGGAGGCGCCATGGTGGGCAAGATGCCCAACGTCTTATGGCTCGAGGGCTCCTTTGTGGAGAACCTGAAGGGGTGGCAATCGGGGTGGTTTTACATCACCGAGCCGCGCGACCCTGAGTGGGTCGCAGCCTCCGCGTTTCGGTCCGGACTCCAACGCGGCTCACGTCCTGGAAAGAGACGGGCCTGTCATGGGGCAGCAAAGGAGAGGTGACTGGACTGCAAACATGCATCCAAACCCTACTGGACAAGCAACTCGAGCTTGTTAACGTAGTCCAGGTCATGCTCATCCGCCGGATCCTCCCGTGTCAACAATGGGCCTTCAATCTGTGGGAGTTCAACCCGGCGCAGCACCAAACTCTGAACAGGCTCTTCGACACGACATATGAAGACGTCTGGAAGATGCTTTTCAAGGGCGCCGAGGCTCCCGCATCTGCAATCGAGGATCGCGGATTCAGCGTGCAGCGTCACGCCAGCGCGGTAAGTTGTTTGTGCCTTTTATGGGGTATTAGTTTTTCATAGTTTAACTCTATGCGGGATCTAAGCTCCCTTACCTTTGACAGGTTTGGCAGGCGAAGTCCGGACAGATCGACTGTCCGGCTCCTTTGCCCGAAGACCCAGTCGATGCCCGCTTGGCGAAGCTGCTGGTTCTGGCACCCTATGTGGTGCCGGAGAAGAAGGCCAAGAAGAGGGCCACGGGGACTCGAAAAAGTGCCCGGTGCCAGGAGGTGTCGGGTTCATCATCCGACGGCTCCAAGGCGCAGTCCTCCCGTGAAGACGAGGAGGAGGAAGAAGAGACCTCTCCCCCTCCAGCGGGGGGAGAGAAGAAAAGGAAGGCCGCCCTCACTGAGGAGGCCGAAGGGTCCAAGAAGGGGAAAACCCTTCCTCCAGACTACTCCACCGACGCCGACGGCGGCGGAGAGGAGTGGCCGCTCAGGGCCAAGCCCCTGGCGAAATCGTAAGTATCTGGATACCAGAGTAATTCATAGTATTCCTTTATTGCACAGCTTTCCCTTATGTCGAATATGATTATGCAGCCCACCCAAAGACCGGCTCGACGCGTCGTCGAGCGGTTCACTGGACTCGTCGGATGTGAATTCGCTTCTGACGGCTTCCTCCCCCCGCCCTACGGACGACGCCGAAGTGTTGTCCCAACAGGTTCCAAGTCGGGAGGAGGTGGTCCTGGAGGCGCCGCAAGGCGACCTCCCGGACTCCAGGAGTAAAGGGGATAAGACCCCCCAGGGCTCCAAGTCCGGCTCTAGGCCGGACACCGCTCCGGAACCTTCAAAGGTTCCAGAGTCCGGCGGGCGACCTCCTTCCAAGAGGAGCAAGCCCTCCGTGCCGGTGACCCCCGTCCAATCGGAGGCGCCGGACAGTCTGTTGGAGGCGCTCAAAGGCACCTCCATCGACGAGGAGCACCGCACCATTATGAGTGCGGTGGTCCAGAAGGTTCAGTCCGCCAAGAGCGGACTGACTGAAGCTTGTACTAGCCTTTTAACAGGCTTTGAGGTAAGTAAAGAATGTGTAAATAATATTACCGCATAGACAGTAGCCCCTGATGCTCTGTTTGGCGTTCGGGAAGAAAAGCCGAATAGAGGATCAAATAAAATTCGCAGGAGTCTAACGAAAAGGAGTCAATATGCGTATGCAGGCTTCTCTGCTGGCGTCCGCCGCACTGACTGCGGAAGTGGACACGCTAAAGCAGAACCTCGAGCAGTCCGAGCAAGAGCTTGGGCGTGCCAAGAAGCAGCTCGAGGACAAGGAAGGTAAGAAATACCTTGTTTAAATATATATATATAAAAAAGGTGCAATTGCAAAAAATGACAGGATTATCGTGGCTATTGTAGGGGCCACGTCTGAGGTGGCGACCCTTAAGCAAGCGCTGCTCGAGGTCGAGAAGAGGGCGGCCACGGAGCGCACCGAGCGGGAGAAGTATGAGGCCGAGGTTGGCAAGGTGCGGCAGGAGCTCCAGGCTCTCATGGAAAAACATGAGAGTTTGGAGCTTGACTCAAAGACACGAGCGTCCGAGCTCGCGGTGGCTATTGAAAATGCCAAGTCTGCCAAGGCCGAATCCCAGAAGACCCTCCAGGAGTTGGATGAGGTGAAAAAGATAGCGGCGGGTAAGGCATTCTTTATGCAAAGCAAACACGTAAATGTAAGTTACTTGTTACTTACCCGAATCCGGAGCTCTCCAGGAGCATTCGCAGATCTTCCCCGTAGCGTGTCCGATGCCGCCGCATTCTATCGAGCCAAGGAAGGCAGCTCGACAGAGAAGGTGTTCTGGTCTCAGTATGCTGAGGCCGGACACCCCGTGCCCCTGAGCGACCAGCTGAAGCAACTAGTCAAGCTCCACAAGGCGGCCGAACAGGCCATGAAGGGCCTCATAGTTCGGTTGTCGCCTGGAGAGGCTCTGCCTGGGAGCTATTTCGGGCTGGTGCGGCAGCTGATGGGGGCCTGTCCAAGGCTCGAAGTCATCAAGCGCTCCGTCTGCATTGAAGGCGCCCGTAGGGCCCTTGCCCGTGTTAAGGTGCACTGGGGCAAGCTGGATGCTGAGAAGCTTGTGAAGGACGGGCCACTGCTGGGGAAGGAGCATCGCAAGCCCGAGAATTATTATAAGGATGTTCTGAAGGGTGCCTGCCTTATGGCGGATGAATGTTCCAGAGATGTAATTTTTGAGTAAAACTCGCTCGTTTTATCCTGTGTGCTGAAAACTTGTTCATATGCGCTAAGAAATGTTGTTTGAATTTAAAATATTACTAGTAGAACGCCCGTGCGTTGCTACGGGCTATAATGCATATATATATTTGAGTAACTCAACAACAATGTCATGTAAACCTCCCCTCTGTCCGCTCTTCCTCTCTCTATATATCTCCATCTCTCCCTTCCTCCGCTCACCCTTCATCTCACTCTCTCTTACTCCTTGTAGCCGCCAGAGGGGATAGACATGGATGTCCAGCGTGTTGCATGGGTAGAGTTGGGGGATACAAGAAGAATAGAGGACTCCATAAAGATTCCCCGCTAAATTTTTTTGTACTCAGCATCACCCTATTTTTTATTTTAACTGATATATCCAAATTTTCTATATTTTATAAAATGACATTAACAACGCTTCTTCATCTCAAAATGGACAGCAACTGCATCAGCATTATCAGCCATCACATCCAATCCCATCTCTGCCTCTCTCTGCCATGCGCCTGCGACTGCGCCCACCACCTCACCCCGCTACTCAATGCTATTATGTGTTCACAGTATGGTCAGACATAAACTAAGCATCGTGACTTGTAAAATACTCGCCCATTAAGAAATGAAATATGCCTACTAAATAGTTTTTCTTTAGTTTACATTAGTGAGGCCTCACATGAATATTGCTTTGTATCAACAAAAACTCCATCATACAATAATTAAGGGAGGTAGGCTACATGCTTGTATTTCACCTCAGAAAGGATTAAAGAATCGTCTTCAACATAAATGCTACCTGCCAAATAAAAGACATGATACCCGCAAAATAAAAGACATGCTAAAGAGGAAGGTTGTAGTTACATATGATGCCATCTAATACTTGTATATGACCATGATGTAGTAAACGCTCTACAATGTTGAGCTCATTTTTGACGTTGAACTTGTTGATATCATCCCGCAGATGTTACACCATTCAAAAATGCAAGAAAAGCTCAAGGCACTGAAATCAGCTGAGGTGATATAGAACCCATGAGTACAAATTAAATGACATAGATGTCGTATGAATCGGGTTTCTCACCTTGAGGCAATGGTTGAGCATAGAGGTGAGCTTGTTGATGACCTTCCTACAGATCTTGAGGGCAGAGCCACCGACAGCATCCTCTAATGACATCTATGCTCATCGAAGTCGGTAGCGTTCTTCGTGCGCTGCTCAAGGCGAGCGGCGGACTTGATAAGAACTTTCTTGGCCACAGGCTTCAATGTGGCTCGTGTTGCTACAAGAGGAGCAGGGGAAACAGATATATAAATATACATTACTCAAATAATTTACACTCCAATATAATAGAGCCATCGCCCTTACCTTAAATATTTGCCTACATGAACCATATAATACTACAGAAATTAGGCAAGTCAACACCAAATCCACAACATGGCGACATTATTCAACACTCACAAATGTACATATACATAACTAAGTTCACCAAGGATGTATATACCATAGTTTGTTTATCCAACAAATCGACAATTCAAACAACCTTTGTAGCATATAACCTTTCTCTTTCTCAAGATATTGTCAGTTCAATTGAGGCTTAGTGCTTTATTGAAAGCTGTCATGTAGACCATCACTTTAACAAGGTCATACTAAATATGTTGCTATTAATGACTTTTCACATGTTGTATGATCCCTGGTATCTTCTATATTTAAATAGCTACCCCCTCTAACTATTTCTCTCAACATGCAAGCATGCCGCATCATCACATAACATGCATGAGAAAAGGCCCACCCCCACTACTTAATTTCCAAAGTTACATACAATCATCAACGTGCGGGGTGTCACCTAGTATATTAAACATCAGAATGCTACCAACATACTTAATTTCCAAAGTTACATACAATTGATTTCTCAAATTTTCTCAGGGTACAATTCTTCTAAAGATCACAGAAAAATACACAAGCATTAAAAACCATAATACATGACTTCTATTAGTTTTTGTGCCAGAATTAGAAACAAATCACTTCCATTCTTGTGTATCATGGCAAATTGGCAATGGCTCACCTCAGCTCGATGGCGTCCTCTGTCTTTGTGATGTCACTCCTTTTGGGTGTTGCTTCTACAATCATCAACGTGGTAAGCAGCGCTGCTGACCACAGTCCTCACAAAAAAGAGCAGCGCCTGGCATTCATGAACCTAATAACGAATCAAATCTGACATTTGTCAATTTTATCAAAATGTGGAGCATGAAACTACAGGATAAAATTATAAAATTCTTTCCATGAACCAAAAAAATATGGGCCTGTAGCTGGAGATGAATATATTCCAATTATCATAGCTGTGACTGAGAATCTGAGATAGATGACGTATTGACGTATGTGCCGGCCGACCGGCACCTCCGTGGAGAGTGGCAGCACCAACATGAATGATATTAACGGAGATTGGTTGGTCGCAACCTGGATGGGTTGAACACTCTCCCTCCCTCCTCCGCCTTGTCATCCTTGCTACTCGCGTTTGCCATGACAATCGCACGCCTCTGGATCTTGGAGCTGCGTACATGCATGGAACTGAAAGGCAGGAGGAAGGCAGCAAGACAATCACGTGAAAGGGAAAACATCCCTTGTTGAAGTCTTTGATGTAATTCAGGTCCGACAACAATAATGCAAACCTTCACGTCAAAGTTAAGGTATTAACAATTATTATGTAGAAACGTGTTTACAACAAAGTACTTCAATAGTGGAGCAAGCTGAGCAAAGTATCCCACTTATGCGGGATATGGATCGGTTTGCAAGGACACACATACAAAATATGTGCAGAGAGGGCGATTGGGCTAAGAGAAAGGCAATGGCGGCTTACTGTGGGCTCGCATTTGCACGCGCGTTGCTCCTCCTGCATGGAGATGAATGACTCCTGCTTTGCTGAGACATGAAATTGTTTTCCTCTCTCCCCCTCTGCATCTGCAATTGTGCAATCTGTTTTCACCGAGAAAAATGCGCCAGGATCTGAACCTTGATCTAAATCCAAATAGAATGTGACGAGATGGGTGGAGAGTAATTAGCACTAAATTATAGGGTAACCAACCAACTAATTTGTTTCTACTACAAGAAGATCAAGGGAGATGCAGGTATCAATAACATGCATAAAAGTATTTCTTAAAACTAATCATGCATAAAAAAATCAGCTTTTAGTATTACATACTTCCACCTCCTTCATATGCTCTACAACTTTGCTTTTACTGCTAGATCAAAGTCTCAATTGTTTAAACCCAGTTTTGATTTTAAAAATTTATATTCAGATTCTAGATAGTAGTTCCATTAGCCAGAAACTAATTCTTCAATCCACACATCATTCACTGATCTCAGGAGTAGGTAGAAGTTTACCTCAAAGTGAAGACAAAAGATTCACATGACCTCATTAAATTCTTGGTCCAATATTCATCCTCCACTTCTTTTATGTTTCTTCTCCATTTGTTATCGGCTAAGATGACGCAGTAACATATCGCGAGAATCTGCTCCTATGCTTCCTGATCCTCAATTCTTCTTTCCTTAGACCTTGCCTGATTTTTCATCTAACTGAGACGATCAAATAGCATCAGCTTTGCACAACTTGCAAATAAGATATGAACTACAGTACACCCATTTAATGAATGTGTTGATACAATAAACATGAGAACAGACAGGGAGGAGCTCAGAACAGATCCCTGTGCTCGTTGAGCTCCTAGCTCTGGGAGTCGTCCAATGCAAATCAAGTGAAATTAGGAAGCAATGTTACTCGGATGTAAAAGAACAGTAGTAAAAAGTTCAGACGCCTTAGATTGAAAAATAGAGATACTTCTAATCATATTTTAGCATGCAACCTAGAGTAGCCCATATGTTGAATATAAGTGCTTGCATTACCTCATAGCATTCTTTTTGATACTCATTCAGAAAGTTGGAGGCTATAACTGTCCAAAAAGATCCACTTCTCCTGAAATATTATACAAACATCACGCTGCTGGCACCCTGATTTTTACTGAAAAATTTTCTAAAACATCATTTTAAACGGGCCATCTCCAACATTTCCGCACAAATATATGGGCTATCATGCTGTAGGTCAGTGATTCGAGTTACCGAAAGAAAATACATCATGGTTTACAATTAGGAAAAATGTACTTGTAGCCATCCAAAAAATGTTAGCTATACATCTGTGCCATGTTAATTCTAAATCGATAGAACCCAATAGCAATTACCTTGAGTCTGTTTGGAAACGACAGCAGCTACCTTCACCAGCAGATAAAGAAAATACTTCTGTACTAACTGGAGGGCCGACTTCAAGTACTATACTAAATGGTTTATAACTAAAACTAAAATGGAACTAATCTACTGGGGCAAATCACAGTACTTTGCTGTATGCATATTAGTATAGTATGTATATCCCAGTGCTGCTGCTACCTTGCAAGCAGAGGCTTGCTTGTCCCGGTTTCAGTACGCCTGCATGCACTGATCGATCAGGTCTAGAGTTCAGTACATCTGCATGCCCTGAGTGGCTGCGTCTCTCGTACGTCTGCATGCACTGATTCGGGTGCTGCAAGATGGGGCGGGGCAGGGTGGAGGTGTCCTGTTGGCGGCAGCCACTTCAGTATGGTGGAAGACAGCGACAGCGTGAGACACGATCCGGGTGACGGCTGCAACGGATGCACAAGCACGACGACGGAGAAGGAGATGGGCTCCGATGGCGGACGACCGATGAGGCGAGGTCCTCCTGTTCAATGTGTGATTGATGCACGATTGATACGTGATTGATGCCATTGATTGGAGAGGGTGTGGGCCGCTCTGCGGGGCGTCACTGGAAATCCACGACGGCGGCGGCGGCTCGTCTCTGATCTCAACGGTGGGGAAGAGGGCCGCGAAGGCGGCTGGGGCGTCCTTATCGATCGACGTAGGAAACAGATCGAGGGGAATGTGTTGTACATGGAAAGGTTGAATTCTGATTTGTGATTTTTGAATCTGTTGGGAATGTGTTGGCCAAGGTAATGAAGCGAAGCGAAACCAAACAACAACTCCTTCATTAGGAGTAGAGATATACCCGTGGCTAACTCTCCTTATGCAAAAAACCACTTAGAAAAGGCAAAGGTCGATGCATTAGGAAAATTAAGATTTGGAATTGATTGTCATAAAACTAAATTTTATTGATTGGTAACGTGCTATCAGTTCCTTCCCGTTTATAACGTGTCTAGTTAGGAAACTTTGGAAAGGTTAGGAAAGTTTTTATTGTGAAGGTAAAAAAAACAACTTGATGAGATATGGTGGTGGGATGTGAGACGAAAATAAACCGGACGAAAATAAACCAGATGAAAATAAACCAGACGAAAGTAAACCGTGGACGCAATCCTACCAACTCAGACATTAGGAGTAGAGACCTTCTATGCGGCTGTTTATCAATTCTGAGAGATGGCGAGTCGTCGGCTTCTGCCCCCGTGCCGCTAGTGCTGGGGTGTTCGAGGATAAACCTGAACGCTCTTTTTCCCATGTTTGGTTCCTTCGAGGGAGGCGCTCAGCACAACGAACGAGGCAATCAAACTATAATGCGTGAACACTCTCACTTAGTCATAGAATTCTATAATTTTAAATTTCGGCGAAGCCCCTGGTATTCGGAAGACCGAGTTCGGGGCACTATCCACGCCTTGGCCGGACAGAGCCGACTCCTCGCTCTAAGCGGCATAAGTCTTTAGGGACTCGAAAAACCTCTCGAACAGCGACCAGCTCTCGCTTCATCATGACAGTCAGTTTTAGCTTTCTCTACTGAGGTGCTCGACCCAGCTCAACTGGGGCACAATCGCAGTAGTTCTCCTAGTGCTACCTTAGCCGATATAGCGGAACGTAAGGCACCAAAACATAGGAGCCGGGCAAACCCAACTATTGACCCAAGACATGATTCGGAGCCGATGCATATAATGCTATAAGTTTGGGGTGCCGCACTTGTTAAAGTGTTCGGACTTCTCACACCATATTGAGGGGTACTAAAGCCCCTGGCATATTTTGGCCGTACCAAAGTGTACGGGTGCAACATGTCGTTAAGGAACATATATTTGTAAAAAAAGGTAATGCAAAAATAGACAAAAGCTATGCATTGTTTATTAAAAAGGGTTGCGATCAAAGCAGAACGATACAAATAATGCGATAAGCAAAAGGTTGGACTATTTAACATGTCCGTTCCAGGAGCAGGCTACGAAATGGTATGCGAAACAGGTATACTGCTCATGATAGAGACCACTTGGGAGTTCCGTAATGCGGCATGGCTTGTCTGCTTGCCTGGTTCTTGCATCGTTTGTGCGGCAATTGAACTGCCAAACAGGCCTTCCGAAGAATGGAGTCCTGAAAGTAAGAGAAAATTAAAAAATCGGCAGCCCATGGTACGGTTTAAGCCGTGTTTCAGGCGTGCCGTGATGGTGCCCCTCCCCCTGCACCCATGGTATTTCTAGAGCGTAGTTATGTACGCGAAGCACTGGTGTCGCATTTTTGCGAGGGCTGGGGTTGGGGCCACATTGCTACGCCTACTCGGAACGTGCCAGGCGGTCTTGTTGTGGGTTACTCCGGGCGCGCTTGATGGTGTCCAGACGTTTAATGGCCGGACTAGAGAACTGCCTGGAGAGGCTGCTTTGTACTTCCGCTGCCAGGGCCGCCGTGTGCTCCTCCGTTCGGAGGGAGCGTTCGGTGTTTCCATTGACCGTAATTACTCCTCGAGGGCCTGGCATCTTGAGCTTAAGGTATGCGTAGTGCGGTACCGCATTGAACTTGGCGAATGCGGTTCGCCCGAGCAGTGCGTGATAGCCACTGCGGAATGAGACTATGTCAAAGATTAACTCCTCGCTTCGGAAATTATCCGGAGATCCGAAGACCACTTCAAGTGTGAATGAGCCTGTACAATTGGCCTCTACAACTGGTATTACGCCTTTAAAGGTCGTTTTGGTGGGCTTAATCCTCGAGGGATCTATGCCCATTTTCCGCACTGTATCCTGGTAAAGCAGGTTCAGGCTACTGCCGCCGTCCATAAGGACTCTAGTGAGATGAAATCCGTCAATAATTGGGTCTAGAACCAATGCGGCGAATTCGCCATGACGGGTGCTAGTGGGATGGTCCCTTCGAACAAAGGTGATCGGGCAGGAGGACCATGGGTTGAACTTTGGGGCGACTGGCTCTACCGCGTATACGTCCCTTAACGCGCGCTTCCGCTCCCTCTTGGGGATGTGGGTTGCGTATATCATGTTCACCGTCCGCACTTGTGGGGGAAAACCCTTATGTCCACTATTGTTCGGTGGCCGGGGCTCTTCGTCGTCGTCGCTATGCAGCCCCTTGTCAGTATTTTCGGCATTTAACTTGCCTGCCTGCTTGAACACCCAACAATCCCTGTTGGTGTGATTGGCCGGCTTTTCGGGGGTGCCATGTATCTGGCACAAGCGGTCGAGTATTCGGTCCAAACTAGACGGGCCCCTAGGATTTCTTTTGAATGACTTTTTCCGCTGACCGAATTTATAGCCTCTGAATCCGGCATTAACTACCGTATCCTCAGCGTTGTCACCGTTAATGCGGCGCTTCTGCTTGTTGCGACGCGACCTGCCACTACTGTCCCTAGTATCCGAATTACCAGGGTTCTTGGTCATATTGTTGCTATGAGAAAGCCAGCTGTCTTCTCCCGTGCAAAAGCGGGTCATGGGTGTCGTGAGTGCTGCCATAGATTTCAGCTTTTCCTGTCCAAGGTGCCGGGCAAGCCACTCGTCGCAGATATTGTGTTTGAAGGCTGCTAGGGCCTCTGCGTCCGGACAGTCGACTATTTGATTTTTCTTTGTTAGGAACCGTGTCCAGGATTACCTGGCCGATTTCTCTGGTTGCTGAATTATGTGGCTTAGGTCATCGGCGTCTGGTGGTCGCACATAAGTGCCCTGGAAATTGTCGAGGAATGCGGCTTCCAGGTCCTCCAAACAACCGATTGATTCTGCTGGCAAGCTGTTAAGCCAATGCCGAGCTGGTCCTTTAAGCTTGAGTGGGAGGTATTTGATGGCATGGAGATCATCGCCGCGGGCCATGTGGATATGAAGGAGATAATCCTCGATCCATACCGTAGGATCTGTTGTGCCATCATATGATTCGATGTTTACAGATTTGAAACCCTCCGGGATTTGGTGATCCATTACTTCGTCTGTGAAGCATAGTGGGTGTGCGGCGCCTCTGTACTGGGCTATATCACGACGTAGCTCCAATGAGCTTTGTCTACTGTGTTCGGCCCTGCCGGATTTGTGTCCGGCGTGACGGTTACCGTCTCGAGTCGTGGGGCTCCCACGCGATCCGTAGATCGATCTTGTTTGCCTTGCCTTCTCCTCCAACATATCTCGCAGGTCAGGCGCATTTTCCCATGCCTTGGTACGGGGTGCGGCTTGAGTGGAGGGCCGAGAGGCCTCTCTGTCGCGGCCACGAGGTGGCCGGTCGGCCGTATCAAGTGCTGGTGATGTAGGTTTAAGTGCTTCCTCCTCTAATCAGGGTAGCAACCTACGCTTTGGGTAGCTCTTGGAGGGGCGTTCAAGTTTATGCTCTTCGGCCGCAAGGACTTCAGTCGATCTGTCGACTAGCAAATCTTGATCAGCTCTAAGTTGTTGCCGTTTTTTCTTGAGGCTTCTTGCCGTGGCCATAAGCCTGCATTGAAAACGCTCTTGCTCGACGGGATCCTCTGGCACGACGAATTCGTCGTCGTCGAGGCTTGCCTTGTCTTCGGAGGGAGGCGTATAATTATCGTCCTCGACCTCTCTGTCTGCCGCTCTCTCATGAGGGCTGGCTTCTCTATCCTCCTGTGCTAAATCTTGCTGGAGGGGGTTTTCTTCGGCACTCTCCGGAGTATTATTATCTCCCGTGCCGGAATCGCCGTGTTTGCTTTGGCGGGATTTTGAGCGGCGCTGCTGACGCCGGCACTTAGGCTGTTTCTTGGAGGGGTCATTGTCGGTGTCAAAACTGGCGGATCTCGGGTAGAGGGTCCCGAACTGTGCGTCTAGGCCGGATGGTAACAGGAGGCAAGGGACATGAAGTTTTACCTAGGTTCAGGCCCTCTTGATGGAGGTAAAACTCTACGTCATGCTTGATTAATATTGATGATATGGGTAGTACAAAAGTAGATCTACCACGAGATCAGAGCGGCTAAACCCTAGAAGCTAGCCTATGGTATGATTGTTGTGTATGAATATGATCTATCGACTAGCCTGGCCCTCGTTTATATAATGCACCAGAGGCCTAGGTTAACAAGAGTCCTAGCCGAATACACCGGTGGGGAGAAGTCCTTGTCTTGATCGCCAAGTCTTGTGGAATCTTCCTTGTATGCGGCAGCTATCCGAACTGGCCCATGAGTATACGGCCATGGGGGACCTCGGCCCAATCTAATAGATCGGGAGACGACGTGGTGAGTACCCCCTAGTCCAGGAAACCGTCAGTCATCCTCCGCTATTCCATCGCCATCACCTTCTTTTGGGGTGTCCACCATGTATATGTCGTATGACGAGGTGGCTTTCCAGGGCCCAATAGGCGCTGGTTCTTCATCGTCTCCTGCATCGGCGTCCATACCATCGATGTCTTCGAAGTCGAAGTCGAGCATGTCGTTTAAATCGTCAACAGTGGCTACAACGTGGGTGGTGGGTGGGCTTTGAATTTCTTCATCGTCCGTATCCCAACCTTGCTGACCGTAGTCCGGCCAGGGCTCTCCTGATAAAGAGAGAGACTTTAGTGTTTTCAGAATATCGCCTAAAGGCGAGTGCTGAAAGATGTCCGCGGCAGTAAAATCCATGATCGGCGCCCAATTGGATTCGATCGGCAGGGGCGCGGAGGGTTCGGAGTCCGGAGAGGAGTCCGGCTACTTGGAGTCACGAGTCTCGTGGAGTGCAGGGCTGGTGTTCGGCACGATCGCCGTTGGGATCGCAGCCCCCGAGGCAGCGTCCAACCACCCATCCTCGATCGGTGCAGTTGGCTCCGAATTAAGGGTCAAAGCCGATGCGGGTGCGGCCTCCAAGGCACTGTTTGGCGGCAAAGCTAGATCATGCTCGTCGTGATAGTGCGGCGCGCTCGGCAGTGGCTCGAATCCGTCGAGGATCAAGTCCCCGCGGATGTCAGTCGTGTAGTTTAAACTTCCAAATCTGACCTGACGGCCAGGGGCATAGCTTTCGATCTGCTCCAGATGGCCAAGTGAATTGGCCCGCAGTGCGAAGCCGCCGAAGACGAAGATCTGTCCGGGGAGGAAGGTCTCATCCTGGACTGCATCTCTATTAATGATCGTAGGAGCCATCAAGCCTAACGGAGACGACACAGAGGAACTCTCAATGAAAGCACCAATGTCGGTGTCAAAACCGGCGGATCTCGGGTAGGGGGTCCCGAACTGTGCGTCTAGGCCGGATGGTAACAGGAGGCAAGGGACACGAAGTTTTACCCAGGTTCGGGCCCTCTGGATGGAGGTAAAACCCTACGTCCTGCTTGATTAATATTGATGATATGGGTAGTACAAGAGTAGATCTACCACGAGATCGGAGAGGCTAAACCCTAGAAGCTAGCCTATGGTATGATTGTTGTTCTGTATGTTGTCCTACGGACTAAAACCCTCCGGTTTATATAGACACCGGAGAGGGTTAGGGTTACACAGAGTCGGTTACAATGGTAGGAGATCTACATATCCGTATCGCCAAGCTTGCCTTCCACGCCAAGGAAAGTCCCTTCCGGACACGGGACGAAGTCTTTAATCTTGTATCTTCATAGTCCAAGAGTCCGGCTGAAGGTATAGTCCGCCCATCCGGACACCCCCTAATCCAGGACTCCCTCAATCACCCCTTCAACCCCATTGGTTCGGGCGCGCTCCCAATGCTGTGCACCCCCACCATCTGCCAAGTGGCCGTCACCAGGACCCTCATCGACGGTGGTGCCGGCCTCAACGTGCTCTCGGTGGAGGCCTTCAGCCTCCTCCACGTGCCGCTGGAGCGACTCCAACCCAGCAGGCCTTTCTCGGGCGTCGGAGCCAGTTCCACCGCCTCCTTGGGACAGATCCGCCTCCCAGTGACCTTCGACACCTACGACAACTTCCGCACGGAGCTGATCGACTTCGACATCGCCCCCATTGGCCTCCCCTACAACGCCATCCTTGGCTATCCGGCCTTGGCTCGGTTCATGGCAGCAACTCACCCGGCGTACAACCTCATGAAGATGCCTGGGAACAGCGGCGTCCTCACCGTGTCAGGAGACACAAGGGATGCGCTGCAGGTGCTCCAGCTTGTTTTCAGGGCGGCCGCGGTGGCACAGCCCACTAGCACCGACGCCCTTGAGCCCAAGGGGGCTGCACCGGCTAAAAAGAAGCAGCTATTCACCCAAGACAAGGCAGAAACCAAGCAGGTACCAGTCGACGAGGACAGGTCCACTGGCGCCACCTTCACCATAGGGGCCAACCTCAAGCCCGAGCAGGAGAAGGCCCTGGTGAGGTTCCTGCGTGCGAACAAGAAGGTGTTCGCGTGGGAACCTGACCAGTTAGCAGGGGTCCCAAGGAAAGTGATTGAGCATCACCTCAACGTGTGCCCCAATGTGCGCCCCGTGAAGCAGAAGGCGAGGCGGCAGTCCACTGAGAAACATGCTTTCATCGTTCAAGAGACCTGGAAGCTAGAGGCGGCAGGAGTTATCCGCGAGGTCTGCTACCCTGATTGGCTGGCTAATTCGGTCGTTGTGCCAAAAAAGGGAGGAAAGGAGCGCATGTGCGTCGACTTCACCAACCTCAACAAGGCCTGCCCACAGGATCCATTTCTGCTCCCCCGCATTGACCAGATAGTCGACTCCACCGCAGAGTGTGACCTATTGTGCTTCCTACATGCCTTCTCGAGCTATCACCAGATCAAGATGGTGGTAGAAGACGTGGAGAAGACGGCTTTCCTGACCCCGTGTGGGGTGTATTGCTATACGTGCATGCCGTTTGGATTGCGCAACGCAGGCGCGACCTTTCAACGGCTGATGCACATCGCCTTAGGCCGGCAGCTCGGGAGGAACGCTGAAGCTTACATCGATGACATTGTGGTGAAGTCTCGTGAGGCAAGAACCTTGATACAGGACCTGGAAGAAACCTTTGCGAGCCTCAACGAAGTTGACCTACGGCTCAACCCGGAGAAGTGCGTGTTTGGAGTCCCCTCGGGCAAGCTCCTGGGTTTCCTCGTGTCCCACAGGGGCATCGAGGTCAACCTGGAGAAGGTCAAGGCAGTCGAAGACATGAGCCCGCCAAGGACCCTCAGAGAAATGCAGAAGCTCACCGGGCATGTAACTGCGCTGGGGCGCTTCATCTCCAAGCTGGGGGAACGAGCGCTGCCCTTCTTCAAGATAATGAAGAAAAAGGGCCCCTTCGAATGGACCGAAGAGGCCGACAAGGCATTCCAAGACCTCAAGAGGTAACTTACCAGCCCACCAGTGATGGTAGCTCCACGTCCTCGGGAGCCCCTAGTGCTCTACCTTGCGGCCACCCCCTACTCCGCTAGCGCAGCCCTGGTGGCGGTCAGGGAGGAGCGTTGTGCCAAGGGCGCATCGACCGTCCGAACTGAAGCAAAGCAGAGCCGGGAGGGCCTCGCGAAGGCCGCAACCACAGCCGGAAAGGAACAGCCGTAGCAGGAGAACGCTCCCGGAGCAGGAGAGGCCTCTTCAGGCGACCAAGCGCTGGGGGCTCCGTCGTCTCAAGAGACGCCTCGACCTCTGGAAGACGCAAGCTGCGCCAGCACCCTCAACCTCGTCGAGCATCCCGTGTACTTCGTCAGCATAGTGCTACGGGACACAAGGGCACGGTATCCCATGCCTCAAAAACTCCTCCTCGCGCTACTAGTGGCCTCACGCAAGCTACGCCACTACTTCCAAGGCCACCCATCAAAGTCATCTCAGCATACCCCTTGGTAAGAGTACTTAGGAGCCCCAACTCAGCTGGGAGGGTTGCTTAATGGAACATTGAACTACAGGCATTTCAGCTAGAATTCAGTACGACCAGAGTCATCAAGGGAGCCGCACTTGCGGACTTCGTGGCAGAATGGGCAGAAGCGCCGGGTCTCGAGGTAGGCGAAGACCGATCACTTTCCCCGGGAAGTGAAGTACCAGACGGCTGGGTCATGTACTTCGATCGGGCGTTCTCCCGACACGGTGCGGGAGCTGGCGCAGTGCTCGTATCCCCTACCCAGGACAAACTCTACTACGTTGTACAACTCCGCTTCTAGCACGGAGAAAAGGTCTCCAACAACATAGCGAAGTACGAAGGCCTAATAGCGGGCTTGAAGGCCGCAATTGCCTTAGGGGTAAAGCGCCTCATCATCAAGGGCGATTCGCAGCTCCTCGTCAACTTCTCCAACAAGATATATGAGCCAAAGGACGAGCACATGGAAGCCTACCTCGCTGAGGTTCACAAAATGGAGAAACAGTTCTGGGGGCTGGAGTTGCAACACGTGCCCCGCGACACCAATCAGGAAGCTGATGACATTGCCAAGAGGGCATCTAGGCGGCTGCCTCAGGAGCCCGGCGTCTTCGAGGAGCGGCTCTTCAAACCCTCGGCGGTGCCATCACTGTCGAGCACGGCGCAACCAAGGGAGGAGCTCCCTCAGCCACCCGCCTCAGGAGCCCCGGTCTGTGGCCCGGCCTCAGGGGCACGCTTGCTCCTGGCGTTAGAGCCTCGGGAAGGGTGTTGGATCCCGGAGCTCAAGAACTACCTGATGCAAGGGACTCTGCCAGAGAACGAGGAGGAAGCAGAGCATGTGGCGCGGCAGGCCACAACTTATTGCATCAAGGATGGGGAGCTCTACAGGAAGCAACCAAATGACGTGTCCCTATGTTGCATCTCCTGAGAGCAAGGGAAGGAGCTACTGGTGGACATACACGGCGGAGACTGCGGGCACCACTCATCGTCACGAACCCTCGTCGGCAAGGCATTCCGTAGTGGATTCTACTGGCCCACGGCGCTCAACGACGCCGTTGAGCTTGTGAAGGCTTGCGAGGCCTGCCAGTTTCACGCTAAGCAGATCCATCAGCCTGCGGGGGTGTACAGACTATACCCCTCTCATGGTCGTTCGTAGTTTGGGGGCTGGACATTCTGGGCCCGTTTCCTCAGGTGCCAGGGGGCTATCGCTACCTCTACGTCGTTGTGGACAAGTTCACCAAGTGGGCTGAGGTGGAAGCCGTTCGCACAATCCCGGCAGGCTCTGCGGTCAAATTCATCAAGGGCCTCGTGAGCCGATCTGGGGTGCCCAACCGCATCATCATCGACAACGGTTCGCAATTCACCAGTAATCTCTTCAAAACGTACTATGCTAACCTTGGAACGCAGATATGCTACGCTTCGGTAGCACACCCCCGGAGCAACGGCCAGGCCGAGCGAGCCAACGCGGAGGTCCTGAGGGGCTTCAAAGCTAGGACCTTCAAGAAGAAGCTGGAGGCCTGTGGCAGGGGCTGGTACGACGAGCTCCAGTCCGTGATGTGGTCAATCCACACAACTGCGACCAAGCCGACTGGCGAGACCCCGTTCTTCCTCGTCTACGGAGCAGAGGTTGTTCTCCCTCACGAGGCCAGGCATCGCTCCGCATGGGTCCTAGCGTTCGACGAGACGCAGCAGGACGCCATGCGGGGGACGGATCTCGTGCTGGGGGAGACACGCCGTCGAGAAGCCGCGCTGCGAGCGGCAAGGTATCAACAGGCACTGCGACGATACCACTGCTGCAACATCCGCCCCGGAACTCTTGAGGTAGGGGATCTCGTGCTCAGACGGGTTCTCTCCA
Source organism: Triticum urartu (assembly GCF_056163025.1). Classification (NCBI taxonomy): domain Eukaryota; kingdom Viridiplantae; phylum Streptophyta; class Magnoliopsida; order Poales; family Poaceae; genus Triticum; species Triticum urartu. The sequence goes on from NC_141878.1 coordinate 566,530,357, forward strand.
GGGAGTAGCTGCACAAGCTCTCTCCCATGTGGGAGGGCCCATTCAAGGTTGTTCATGTCTCCAGGCCTGGCTCCACGCGCTTGGAGACCACGGAGGGGGTACCCATCCAGAACGCGTGGAACATTCAACATCTCCAGAGGTTCTATCCCTGAGCGAGGCCTAGCGCCTAGGAAAGGCCCGGTGCCTGTGAAGAAGGCAAATGCCTGTGAAGCTGCCGTGTTTTGCAAAGGCCCGGTGCCTGTGAAGAAGGCAAATGCCTGTGAAGCTACCGTGTTTTGGAAAGGCCCGGTGCCTGTGAAGAAGGCAAATGCCTGTGAAGCTGCCGTGTTTTGGGAAAGGCCCGGTGCCTGTGAAGAAGGCAAATGCCTGTGAAGCTACCGCATTTCGGGAAAGGCCCGGTGCCTGTGAATAAGGCCAATGCCTGCGAAGCTCGCCGCCCGTGACACTCTCACGTAATAATGACTGGGGTTGTACACGCCCCGGAGTCTCCGGAGTGCCGCCCTCGGGCCTCGAGGGCTCCCGCCCATGCCTAGTGGCAGCACTTAGCTCCGCGCTGGTGAGAAGATGTCGAAGACTAGAATAGGTGTCGAACGCGGCTTTTCCATTTGCTTTCTGTAGTTGGCTTGTTTACTCCCGTTTGAAGTTTTATTGGAGCTGTTGGCGTTCCTGGCTTGCGACTCTTTATCGTTTTTACTCGCTTGCCTCGTTTTCTCTCGCACAAGTCTCACGATGGAGGTTCGCGGGCGCCCTCGCGAGTGTTTTCTTCCCCGATCGTTTGGAGCTTTCCTATCCAAGTCCACTGCGGGAGCAACCCTCCCAGTCCGTGCCCCACGGGCATCGCGGCACGAGCGCATGACCTGGGCCGATCGCCCCCACAGCCAAGACCGAAAGTTACCCTCCTACTAATCCTTGCAGGGCACGAAGCGCACGGCGAGGCCACGGCCTCGGGAGGCGAGGACCGCGTCAGGCCCCACCGAGCTAAAGTAATTCCCGCACATGGGAGCACAGCGCGGAAACACAGCGCAGAAGTAGCGGAAGCAGCACGATGGTTAACAGCAGCAGTTCTAACACGCCCCCGCGGGGCCTTATACTACCTTCTATTTCTGCGCGGGAAAAGAAGGAAAACAAAATGGGCGCGATTCGTCCTGCAACAACCCACAGCGAAGGTTCGAGCTGCTCCTCGGGCTCAGGCGGATCCCTCCTCTCGCTTCATTGGGGCGCGATGGCGGGCTGACCCGCTACCTTCACCCAGGCGGGCGCGACGGCACCGGGGCTGGTCGCGGCCCCCGCTGGAGGAGCTGCTGCCTGAGAGGGAGTCGCCGAAGCTCAGCGAACCCCGAGCACCGCCGCCTGTACGCCTATCACCGTCTTCATCCTGGTCAGTACCGGGGCTGGGCAGGCGGCCGCGGTCGTCGTCTTCGGGGCAGCACCCAGCACGGCGACCGTCTTCCCCGAACACCCTCACGTAGAGGGTGGCGTCGCCATCGAACTTGAAGTGCAGGGTGCACCACCGGCCCAGGCCGCGCGCGGGCAAATGTTTGCCAGCCGCAGGTCAAGGCCCCATTCCCAGAAACAGAGACCTCCAGCGAAGCCCAGGAGGCCCTGCTGCAGCAGCCGTCTGCCTGGAGCCAAAGGCCGCACTGAGCGCTGGCCGGCAGTTCACCTACGAAGAAACGGGGGAGCTGGAGCCGGGTGCTGGTTGGGTCCGCCGACCACACGACGAACTCTGGCAACACCTCCACAGAGCGAAAGCGTAGCCTAGGGGGGGCGCAACCATGGCATGCCCCCCATCAGCAACCGGGCGCTCACCACCACGCAGGGAACCGCCTCCATGGCCGCGGTAGGCCACTACGGGGACCGTGGAATACTTGCGAGGCCGCGCTTGGTCGAGGGGAGTCAGGCCCTGCCTGGCGGGCCTTTCCTTTTTCCGCGGCCGAGAATCTCTTTGGAGCCATGGGAACGGCGAGTAGCCAAGAAGAAGAAAAGGAGCAGCAAGAAGGGATGGGCTGAAGGGGCTCACGCAGCCCCGTACTTATAGCCGGAGGAGGCCAACCGCCGAGCACCACGATCGCAGGTACTCATGACCGGTTTCTCTGCATGCAGGGACTTGTCAAGTCGTGCGGTCGCGGAGGAGTCTTGGGGAAGCGCATACGCCCACGTCCAATCGGTCGCCATGCGGCGCCCAAGGCCGCAGGCTGTTGGGGCCCGCGGCGCTTCGCGCTCGCCCCTTCACTTCCCTGCTAGGCCAAGCCTGGGCACGCCTTGGGCCCGGGGGCTACTGTCGGCATTCTGGGAACGGGGGTCCCCAGACTTGCCTGCCTGCGGCCTGCGGCGTGGCTCAAGTGGGGGCCCAGCGCGGCCATCTTCATCGGCTCAAGCTCAAGACCCTCACGAGGGGCCAAGCCTCGTGGGGCAGACGACCGGAAGCTTCCTCAGAGGCAGCCTCATCAGGCAGGCTCGCGAGGAGGCGGAGAGATCAAGGCAGGGGTACCTCGCGAGGAGCCCGTGACGCAAGCCATGATGATCGAGACCAGGCAGGCACTAGGCGGGCGCCGGCCTGCGTAGTGTCCTTGCTTCCCCTTTGGTGCAAAGGGGGAAAGCACAGGCCAAGGCATCGGGCAAAGGTTACAATTCCGGTGCAACGAGACCAAGACCAACAGAGCGGCAGGACGGAGGTTACCGTGGAGCCCAAGACGGCGTCATCACCAGTTCTTTTGGCAGCCGAAGACCACCTTTGGTCAGGAGAACTTGTACTAGATGTTCCCCTTCAAAATGGCCAATTGTTGGCACCCTTCCCGCTCATTATTTGGGGAGAGGCCCAGGTCCTCCATAAATAGAGCTAGCCACCATAGAGTAGAGGCAGACGGCTAGAGTTCTGGCAGAACCCCAGCAGAGAGAGAGAGGCGACTGAACTCACCCAAGCAGTTCATCGCACCAGCTCAAGAACACCTCTCGCGAGGCTGTTCTTCCCTTCTACTGTCCATCATCAGCCCTTGAGGCAATCCACCACGCCACACACTGCAGTAGGGTATTACACCACAACGGTGGCCCGAACCAGTATAAACCTCGTGTCCCTTGTGTTGTTCATTGTTTCCAGCTAGATCACGCGAGGAGATTGGACGTACATCGGTAGGGGAGAGATCTCCGCGCGCAACCCAGTGTTCGAACCTCAAGGGTCTGCCGGAACCCGAAATCCGACAGCAACACCAGACATTATGAACGCGTGGCAGAGCAAAGCTGATGTAACAGCCTGATTTTGGCCCTTCCTTTTTCTTTTGTTTTTCTGAGGTCTTTGCCTGAGATTTCCTTTTTCCGTGGCTATGTGGTCTGGAAACTGAAGAAGATGCCCTCTTCTTTGTTTCCAGAGTGGCTTGTCGTTCCCAAATCCTTCCCTAGACCCTGTCATTTTCATCCTAGCCCAAATCCCAATATTCTTTTTATTGGGAATATTCCTTTCCTATTAAAGGAATAACTCAAATTGCCCTAGGTTGTGAAGCAACCTTTACTTCCATCACTCCTAAAATTCCCAAATAATTCTCATAAATTTTTTGGGTCATATCTTTCTCAAATATGGCAAAATATTTCATTTTTCATGTTTATCATCATGCTTAAATAATTCATTTCCTATTCTGCCCTAAATGGCACATTGTGAAGCAAGTGCTATTTTAATTTTCCCAATTGACCTCAAACTCCTTGGACACCTTTTCCAGTCCATATCATTGCCACATGCCAAAATGCAACCTCATTTTCCTAGAAATTATTTAATTATGATTTTCAAAAGTTTCTATCCAGAAAGAAGCTTTGTGAAGGAAGTGCAAGCTAGGCATATCCAAATGAGTTGCCATTTTGCATGATCCCTCATATCATCATATCATAGCACTCCACCAAAGTAGAGCTCATTTCATGCCTCCATGTGAGCTCATCTTCAATTCTTCGTTTATGTCCAAAATTTCAGTTTGTGAAGCAAGTATATTTTATCTTGCTCCATTATGGCTGCCATTTTTTCTAGGCCTTATGTTATCGATATAACCTACCTCCACCCATTTTGGGCATGGTTCTTCAAGCCATTTTTCCTCTAGAATTTTTGCAAGTTTCTGTCCAGAGGAGATGTTTGTGAAGCAAGTACCAATTTGGCTTGGCCAATTGGTATGAGACTTTTTGAGCATCTTCATAGGACCAAATGACTCTGCCTTGCCCAATTTGAGCTCAAGTTGATGCTTCATCAGAGTGCATCATCCTCATCTAGTTTCTGGACTAGTTTATGTGGTTGTTAAGCAACTACATTAAATCTTGATCCTAATCCTCTCCAAGTTACCAGGGTGAAAGTCCTTCTTACCCTGAACCTACCAGACAACTCCATTTGACCCAATCACCTCCCTGTTGAGCAGTAGTACACGATCAAGTTTACTGCAGTAAACTTCAGAGGTTGTTTACCAGTTAACCATAGCACTTTTAACCAAGCTACCACCACAGTTACAACCTACTTTGGAAGGACTATCAGCTAGACAACGTTTTGGGTGCTATTGAGCATTGAATGCCCTCGTTCACGTGGTGACCACGATAATGGCTTGCCTGTGCACGCGCTCTGTGCGTTGTGGTGTGTCCAGAACACCGTTTGTGCTTTGGCACCGCTCCCACTCGTTGTCTTTGCGGGCGTGAGCATGTCAAGTGGCTGCATCTCGTCGTCGCCGTTGCGCTGGACCCCTCTCCCCCTCCGTCCGCTTCCTCACCGACGCAAGCCGACGCGCGTCCACGAGCACACAGTGTCGACCGGGCATTTATGGCATTCGGCTTCTTCTCCTCGTGTCCACGAGCTCGGCCTCGTCTCCGTGAGCCCTGCCCCTCGTTCGTTCCCTCTCTCGTCGCCTCCCTCCGAGCTCATACGCGTGGGCACCCGTCCGCGACGGTGCCAGCTTGACCCCCCCCCCCCCCCCCCCCGCTGGCTATTTACGCCGTCCCCGAGCACTTCGAGCTCACCACCAGCCTCACAACTCTCCTCCGGTCCCGCCCAGCCTCTCAAATGAGCTCGAGGAGCTCTTTGTGTCCACCATCGCCGCCATGGCCGCCGTCTCTGTCCACTTCGATTCCGGCGAACCAAGCTTGTTCCCTCCGTTCCACCACCACCATCATCTCCTCCATGCCCCCATAGAGCCTCCCCAACCCATTCATTCATCACCGGAGTGCATGTGGCCACGGCTCCCAAGGTGGGCTGCCGCCTCTGCCCTTGGCCGCTGCAACCCCTCGCCGCCATCCAGCTTCTCCTCGGAGCTCGTTTCCTCTCTGGATGGATGCGGTGGGCCGCACCATGCTCGCCGGTGGCCATCCCTTGGCCGGAGATGGCCGGAGCCGCCGTGCCTGGTGACGACAGCGCCCCTGCCCTGCATTCTGTCGAGGAGAGGAGGAGCAAACGCGGGGGGAAGAAGAAGGAGGCGTGGGAGGAGAGAGAAGATGCAATGGGCCCCACGCGTCATCGACCCAGAGCCTGGCTCCGCCACGATGACCTGGATAAGTGATGGGCCCCACCCATGGGACCCGCATGTCAGCTGCTCAAGCCCCAGCCATGTGTTTAAGTGGAGCCGTAAAACACTCCAGTACGTTTTCGCGTAAAGAAAGCGTACTTTCCCCTGAGTACGTTTTCTTTTAGAGGAAGCGTATTTCCTCTCTGTTTTAGCCCAGAATGCGTTTTCTTAATCAGAAAGTGTATTTCTAAGTTTGCGCCTCTGTCTTATCCACTCAGGGACTTGTTTGTGATGATATTTTTGCAGAAAAGTTCCTAAACTTCAACCCTTCATATCTTTTTAACCACAACTCCAAATGAGGTGATTCCAAAGCCCACGTCTTTGTTTTGTCGAACCCGTTCTGTTGGTTTCATTTTCACTATGGTTTGGCACTATGAAAATGACCTTTTTGCCCTTGCACGTAAACAGCCCCTCCGAGAGAGAATTGTTTCCGGTAAATCTTTCCGCGGCTTCACCGCACTTCTTCCCGGAGTATTCTTCATCCCCGTGCAAGCCACAATACCCACTTGCATGATAGTAATGCAGTAGCCATGGTTTTCAACTTGAATATTTATTAAATGTTTGCTTGTTTAAAATATGGTTATCGTTGTTGCTTCTAGGTTAGTGCTTACTTTCTTGCTATGTTGTTATGCACCTGGTCATCATGTTGCTAGTTGCCAGTATTCCTTTCATATGCTTATGCTTGCTAGTAGTACATGTTGATGTCGGTAATGGTCTTCGGTGCATGACTATCGTCTGTTCTGAGTGTCGTTGTTATGCATGTTTCATTGCATCCCGTTGGTTAAATGCTTGCATTGTTGTTATGTTCTTGCATGATATTATTGTTGATGCTAGTGGTCATGCTATGTTTCTGAGAAGTATGTACTTGTGATGTTCATGTTAGTCAATAGTCCATGCTCAGTTGGATATGATTCATTGTTGACATAGTGGATAGTTATGTCGTGCTCTCATTCTTATGTTGATATCATGCTCATGCTTTGCAATTGCATCATGTTATCATGGCTCAGCATATTTGCATTCAAGTGTAACCGGATTAAATTGAACTTGAACAACTGTTGGCTGAGTCATGGTGCCACCATATCGAGCTGACCAGTGCAACCACACTTGCTGGTATGGGAAGTCCTAACTTGGTCTATTGTCGTGCCTCTCGCCGGTGCCTCCAACTAGGGAAGGTTATGGGCGTGCTTACCCCGATCAGGTAGGTGGACATAACCTTGTGTGCCCGTAGGTTGGATGATAAGCGCTTTTGTCCCTATTTGGGACGGACCACGATGATGGTCGTTGTGTCTTTGGTAGACACGGGGCCACCCAGGACTAGCCCAATGGGGAGTGAGTCGGAGTGGCCAGGAGAGTGTCATGGCAATAGATCGGTTTTGTCGGAACGCCGTTGGTCCACCCGAATGGGAGTGCGAGGCCATGGGTTCCGTGGTGTGGGTACAGTGTACTGACCTCTACAGAGTGTATATTAAATCTATCGATAGCCGTGCCCGTGGATAAGGGCCCAGTTCATAGTCGGTCCCACCGTGAGTCAACAGTATTAATAATAACTTGATTAATGACAACCCCGGTTCGATGATGAGATAAGTTGGTTGTGATCGCCGGAAAGATCACCGTTTGAGACCAAGTGTTGGTCATGGTTGTGATCGCCAGAATGATCACCGTGGTATCGAGGATACCGAGTTGTTGGATATTCGTGATGTTGTGCGAGAATCATGGGTAAAGATCAAGCTCCTTGTGGTCATTTAATGATTACTACGATATTGTTTATACCAAGCTTGATTTGATCCTGAGATAATCGTGTGATGTCCGAGGTTGGTAAGTGATGCATGTGAAGGTTACGTAGTAACCCGAGCAGAATAAATAGTGCATATAGTGTCATCATGTTGCATGCTAGTAGTGTCAGATCTATATGTTCATGCCATGCTCATGTTGTTCTACCTATATCATGTCCATATTGTTCATGCCATGTTATTCTGATGATCTCATGATAATTCTTGCTTAACCTGTAATTGCCATGCTGTTGTTTGTCTTGAATGCTTCTGGTTATTGTGAGGTTGCAAGTACATTCAATGTACTGACCTGGCATGTCATGCGAGTTTGCAGGTCGTGCCTGGATTGCTTGCTTGTTTGGGGTTGTTCCTGTGTTCCCGAGCTAGGATAAGCGTTCCATCCAGAGTCCCTGTGGAGTGGAGTTCACCGCCGTCATCGTTGTTCCGCTGCTAGAGTTATTGCGCTATTTCGAGTTATTCTACTGCTTGTATAGAGCAACCGTGGTTGGCGTAGTGTCGTCGTGCCGATGTTATTCATTGTAATATCGGAACCCTTGTATCCATATTCGTGTTGTAATAGAGAGCTGGTTTGTTCTATACTAAGCAGTGTCATATTCCAGAAGACTTCTCCTCGATCTCTGGGCTGGAATACGGGGCATTCTGGTTTTCACTAAGACGGGGTGCCACAACTGATGACTACTCGATAGTTCAGTGTGCCATGCTTTACGACTTAGAACCGGGACTTCAATGTTCTTTTGAACATCATGGAGCATATGAGATGTTCCAGGAGTTAAAGTTAATATTTCAAGGAAATGCCCGTCTTGAGAGATATGAAGTCTCCAATAAGTTCTACAGCTGAAAAATGGGGGAGAATAGTTCTGTCAGTGAACATATACTCAGAATGTCTGGGTACCACAATCACTTGACTCAACTGACGGTTAATCTTCTTGTTGATAGTGTCATTGACAGAGTTCTTCAATCACTGCCACCAAGCTACTAAAGCTTCGTGATGAACTATAATATGCAAGGGACGGATAAGACAATTCCCGAGCTCTTCGCGATGCTAAAGGCGGCGGAGGTAGAAATCAAGAAGGAGCATCAAGTGTTGATGGTTAACAAGACCACTAGTTTCAAGAAAAAGGGCAAAGGGAAGAAGGGGAACTTCAAGAAGAACGGCAAGCAAGTTGCTGCTCAAGTGAAGAAGCCCAAGACTGAGTGCTTCTACTTCAAAGGGACTGGTCACTTGAAGCAGAACTGCCCCAAGTATTTGGCGGATAAGAAGGATGGAAAAATGAAAGGTATATTTGATATACATGTTATTGATGTGTACCTTACTAAAGCTCATAGTAGCGCCTGGGTATTTGATACTGGTTCTGTTGCTCATATTTGCAACTCGGAACAGGGGCTACAGATTAAGCACAGATTGGCTAAGGACGAGGTGACGATGCGCGTGGGAAATGGTTCCAAAGTCGATGTGATCGCCGCCGGCACGCTACCTCTACATCAACCTTCGGGATTAGTTTTAGACCTGAATAATTGTTATTTGGTGCTAGCGTTAAGCATGAAAATTATATCTGGATCTTGTTTAATGCGAGACGGTTATTCATTTAAATCAGAGAATAATGGTTGTTCTATTTATATGAGTAATATCTTTTATGGTGATGCACCCTTGATGAGTGGTCTACTTTTGTTGAATCTCGATTGTAGTGATACACATATTCATAGTATTGAAGCCAAAAGATATAAGTTTAATAATGATAGTGCAACTTATTTGTGGCACTGCCGTTTAGGTCATATTGGTGTAAAGCGCATGAAGAAACTCCATGCTGATGGGGTTTTGGAATCACTTGATTATGAATCACTTGATGCTTGCGAACCATGCCTCATGGCCAAGATGACTAAGACTCCGTTCTCCGGAACAATGGAGAAAGCAACAGACTTGTTGGAAATAATACATACTGATGTGTGCGGTCCAATGAGTGTTGATGCTTGCGGCGGGTATCGTTATTTTCTGACCTTCACACATGATTTGAGCAGATATGGGTATATCTACTTAATGAAACATAAGTCTAAAACATTTGAAAAGTTCAAAGAATTTCAGAGTGAAGTGCAAAATCATCGTAACAAGAAAATAAAGTTTCTATGATCTTATCGTGGAGGTGAATATTTGAGTTACGAGTTTGGTATTCATTTGAAACAATGTGGAATAGTTTCACAACTTACGCCACCTGGAACACCAAAGCGTAATGGTGTGTCCGAACGTCGTAATCGTACTTTATTAGATATGGTGTGATCTATGATGGCTCTTACTGATTTACTGCTATCGTTTTGGGTTTATGCTTTAGAGACAGCTGCATTCACGTTAAATAGGGCACCATCTAAATCCATTGAGACGACACCCTATGAACTGTGGTTTGGCAAGAAACCCAAGTTGTCATTTCTTAAAGTTTGGGGCTGTGATGCTTATGTGAAAAAGCTTCAACCTGATAAGGTCAAACCCAAATCGGAGAAATTTGTCTTCATAGGATACCCAAAGGAGACTGTTGGGTACACCTTCTATCACAGATCCGAAGGCAAAATATTCGTTGCTAAGAATGGATCCTTTCTAGAGAAGGAGTTTCTCTCGAAAGAAGTGAGTGAGAGGAAAGTAGAACTTGATGAGGTAATTGTACCTGCTCCCTTATTGGAAAGTAGTTCATCACATAAATCAGTTCCAGTGATTCCTACACCAATTAGTGAGGAAACTAATGATGATGATCATGAAGCTTCTGATCAAGTTACTACCGAACCTCGTAGGTCAACCAGAGTAAGATTCGCACCAGAGTGGTATGGTAATCCTGTTCTGGAGGTCATGTTACTTGACCATGACGAACCTACGAACTATGAGGAAGCAATGATGGGCCCAGATTCTGCGAAATGGCTTGAGGCCATGAAATCTGAGGTGGGATCCATGTATGAGAACAAAGTGTGGACTTTGGTGGACTTGCTCGATGATCGGCAAGCCATAGAGAATAAATGGATCTTCAAGAAGAAGACTGACGCTGACGGTAATGTTACTGTCTACAAAGCTCTACTTGTTGCGAAAGGTTTTCGACAAGTTCAAGGAGTTGACTACGATGAGACCTTCTCACCCGTAGCGATGCTTAAGTTTGTCCAAATCATGTTAGCAATTGCCGCATTTTATGATTATGAAATTTGGCAAATGGATGTCAAAATTGCATTCCTTAATGGATATCTTAAAGAAGAGTTGTATATGATGCAACCAGAAGGTTTTGTCAATCCAAAAGGTGCTAACAAAGTGTGCAAGCTCCAGCGATCCATTTATGGACTGGTGCAAGCCTCTCGGAGTTGGAATATATGCTTTGATAGTGTGATCAAAGCATATGGTTTTATACAGACTTTTGGGGAAGCCTGTATTTACAAGAAAGTGAGTGGGAGCTCTGTAGCATTTCTGATATTATATGTGGATGAGATATTGTTGATCGGAAATGATACAGAATTTCTAGATAGCATAAAAGGATACTTGAATAAGAATTTTTTAATGAAAGACCTCGGTGAAGCTGCTTATATATTGGGCATCAAGATCTATAGAGATAGATCAAGACGCTTAATTGGACTTCCACAAAGCACATACCTTGATAAAGTTTTGAGGAAGTTCAAAATGGATCAAGCAAAGAAAGGGTTCTTGCATGTGTTACAAGGTGTGAAGTTGAGTCAGACTCAATGCCCGACCACTGCAGAAGATAGAGAGAAAATGAAAGTCATTCCCTATGATTTAGCCATAGGTTCTATCATGTATGCAATGTTGTGTATCAGACCTGATGTGTGCCTTGCTATTAGTTTAGCAGGGAGGTACCAAAGTAATCCAGGAGTGGATCACTGGACATCGGTCAAGAACATCCTGAAATACCTGAAAAGGACTAAGGATATGTTTCTCGTTTATGGAGGTGACAAAGAGCTCGTCGTAAATGGTTACGTCAATGCAAGCTTTGACACTGATCTGGATGACTCTAAGTCACAAACTGGATACATATTTATATTGAATGGTGGAGCTATCAGTTGGTGCAGTTCTAAGCAAAGCGTCGTGGCGGGATCTACGTGTGAAGCGGAGTACATAGCTGCTTCGGAAGCAAAAAATGAAGGAGTCTAGATGAAGGAGTTCATATCCGATCTAGGTGTCATACCTAGTGCATCGGGTCCAATGAAAATCTTTTGTGACAATACTGGAGCAATTGCCTTGGCGAAGGAATCCAGATTTCACAAGAGAACCAAACATATCAAGAGACGCTACAATTTCATCTGCGATCAAGTCAAGGAGGGAGACATAGAGATTTTCAAAATACATATGGATCTGAATGTTGCAGACCCGTTGACTAAGCCTCTCTCACGAGCAAAACATGATCAACACCAAGACTCCATGGGCGTTAGACTCATTACTATGTAATCTAGATTATTGACTCTAGTGCAAGTGGGAGACTGAAGGAAATATGCCCTAGAGGCAATAATAAAGTTGTTATTTATATTTCCTTATATCATGTTAAATGTTTATTATTCATGCTAGAATTGTATTAATCGGAAACTTAGTACATGTGTGAATAAATAGACAAACAGAGTGTCCCTAGTATGCCTCTACTAGACTAGCTTATTAATCAAAGATGTTTAAGTTTCCTAGCCATAGACATGTGTTGTCATTTGATGAACGTGATCACATCATTAGAGAATGATGTGATGGACAAGGCCGATCCTTTAGCTTAGCACTATGATCATTTAGTTTATTCCTATTGCTTTCATCATGACTTATACATGTTCCTCTAACTATGAGATTATGCAACTCCCGAATACCGGAGGAACACTTGGTGTGCTATCAAACATCACAACGTAACTGGGTGATTATAAACATGCTCTACAAGTGTCTCCGATGGTGTTTGTTGAGTTGGCGTAGATTGAGATTTGGATTTGTCACTTTGTGTATCGGAGAGGTATCTCTGGGCCCTCTCGGTAATGCTCATCACTATAAGCCTTGAAAGCAATGTGACTAATGAGTTAGTTGTGGGATGATGCATTACGGAACGAGTAAAGAGACTTGCTGGTAACGAGATTGAACTAGGTATGATGATACCGATGATCGAATCTTGGGCAAGTAACATACCGATGACAAAGGGAATAACGTATGTTGTCATGCGGTTTGACCGATAAAGATCTTCGTAGAATATGTAGGAGCCAATAAGAGCGTCCAGGTTCCGCTATTGCTTATTGACCGGAGATGTGTCTCGGTCATGTCTACATAGTTCTCGAACCCGTAGGGTCCGCACGCTTAACGTTCGATGACGATTTGTATTATGAGTTATGTGGTTTGATGTACCAAAGTTTTTTTGGAGTCTCGGAAGAGATCACGGACATGATGAGGAGTCTCTAAATGGTCGAGACATAAAGATTGATATATTGGAAGGCTATGTTTGGACACCGGAAGGGTTCGGACATTTTCTGGAGTACCGGGGGGTTACTAGAACCCCCGGGGGGGTTAATGGGCCTTCATGGGCCCTTGAGGAGAGAGGAGGCAGGCGGCCAGGTGGAAGCGCGCGCCCCCAAGCCCAAACCTAATTGGATTAGGGTTGGGGGACGGCCCCCCTTTCCTTCTTCTTCTCTTCCCTCTCTTTCCCCCTTCTCCTTCTTGGAATAGGAAAGGGGGGGCGAATCCTACTTGGACCGAGAGTCCAAGTAGGACTCCCCCCTTGGCGCGCCACACCTTGGCCAGTGTCCTCCTCCCCCCTCCTTTATATACGTGGGAAGGGGACACCCCAAAGGCACTCCAATTGTCTTAGCCGTGTGCGGTGCCCCCCTCCACAGTTACACACTTCGGTCATATCGTCATAATGCTTAGGCGAAGCCCTACGCTGGTAACTTCAGTATCACCATCGCCACACCGTTGTGCTGACGGAACTCTCCCTCGTCCTCAACTGGATCAAGAGCTCGAGGATCATCATCGAGTTGAACGTGTGCTGAACACGGAGGTGCCATACATTCGGTACTTGGATCAGTTGGATCGTGAAGACGTTCGACTACATCAACCGCGTTACTAAACGCTTCCGCTTTCGGTCTACGAGGGTACATGGACACACTCTCCCCGCTTGTTGCTATGCTTCTCCTAGATAGATCTTGCGTGATCATAGGATTTTTTTGAAATACTACGTTCCCCAACAACTACCATTTATGAGAAGAAACTGCATCTATACCTCGGACATTGCTATGGTTCCCTACCGTAGCTATCACAATATGCGTCCTGATATAGGCTGCTTCAGCCTGGATGATCAGTCCTGCGTTGGTCTCGAGATTGACAATTGCTGGCCCTTCCCAGAGAATCACTTCTGGTTCAAAGCTAGTGTTTCCAATGCCGAGGATTAGTTGAGATGAAGTTCATTTCATTGCTTGTTATTTGTTGTGTGATGAAAACTTTAGTATTAACTAGATTGTTTTGTTGGAACTAATCTATAATCCAACATGTATCCTCGTTATCGTTGTGTTTTGATGACTTATTGTATGTAATGAATGGTACATTTGCATATGCATGTCATAAACTCAATTTACACTACAAAAAAGACACATCCGTGACATTTTGGGCCGAACGGAAAAAAAAATCTGTCATACTTATGACACTTCTATGATGATAATTGTGACAATACCCGATATCATCATAGATGTGGTGGGCTCCTACCTCTATGACAAAAAATCATGATAGAAAATGGGCTTTCGTCCTGGGCGGGACGGAGACGCAGCTGCATGACATTCTTTGGGCCGTCCATGACGGAAAAAACTGTGGTAGAAGCGAGGGCGAGGAAAATATCAGGGTGTTCCCGGTTACGGTGGATGGTCGGGGCCGAGCGATGCACGGAGGTTTGCATGTTTCTCTCATACACGCACGCGCGTGTGTGCGAGGCGTTGGGCTCTAACTGAACCCGAGCGAGGCGTTCGCCTACTGAACCCGAGCGATTGCACTGCAGGCTACGCATTACTGAACCCGAGCAATCGATCGATGGCTGTTAACTGAACCCGATCGAGTGATTCCTTCGCTACTGTTGCTTACTGAAGTCGATCGATGCTACCTCTGGATGAACAGTGAGCGTTGCTGGGGGGTTTGCATGAACAGTTCCCGGTGGGGGTGGATGAACAGGACCCCGTGGTGTTGCCTCTGGATGAACAGGACCCCGATTGATCGAGCCGGTTGGGGCTAGATGAACAGGACCCCGTGGAGGGCTGGATGAACAGTAGACGGTGGAGGGCTGGATGAACAGTAGCCCGTGGAGGGGTGGTTGAATAGGAGCCCGTGGAGAGGGCTGGTTGAACAGTAGCCGATGGAGTAGCGCGTGGTGGAGGCTGGATGAACAGGAGCCCGTGGATGAACAGTCGCATGTGGAGGCTGGAGGAGGTCGACGGTGGATGAACAGTAGCCCATGGAGGCTGGAGGGGGTCAACGGTGGAGATGAACAGTATCCCGTGGAGTCCCGTTTTGCGGTACGCCACACCCCTCCCGATGAACAGGACCCCCGTTTCGACCGTAGCGCTCCAACACAAGTCCGTTTCCTCCGTTTTGCGGTACGCCACACCCCTCCCGATCAATAGGACCCTGTTTCGACCGTAGGAGGTCCAACACAAGTCCGTTTCTTCCGTTTTGCGGTATGCCAGACCCCTCCCGATGAACAGGATCCCGTTTCGATCATGGCCGGTCGAACACAAGGCCGTTTTCTCCGTTGTGCGGTACGCCAGGCCTCGTTTCCATCGGTTGTTCCATCCAAGCCCTCCCGATGAACACAATGACGCATTCCGTTCCGACCCAGCCGGTTGGCTTCCCATGAACACGACGACGACGTTGTTTCTCCATTCCGACCCAGCCATGTACACGAGCCATGGCCGTACGTATGCGCGAGTAGGCGTTCGAGACCCCGCCCGTATGTACGTACGTGGCCGTATTTTCTTTCTTGCACACTGGTCGCTGTACGTACGTGTACATGCTACATGTGCGTCTCTACTACGACATGTGCGCGCTCTACATCGACCAGTATGTACGTACACGTTCGCGACCAGAATGACAATGCTACATACGGTGGGTCCCGACTGTCACGCACTTCCTTGCATGCGACGATATAGCTGGTGGATCCCAGCAGTCAGGGGCGAATCGTTTTTGTTTTTGCCCGGACGCACTTCGTTGCGTGCGAAGATGTAACTGGTGGGTCCCAACAGTCAGGGGGGAAATGTTTTTTTTGCAAAATACGGTGGCCCGTCCGGTGGGTCCCCGCTGTCAAGTGCAGGAATAATTATTTTGTGTGTAATAAGGAGGCACTTCCTTGCGGCTGCCGTGGACCCAGCTGTCAGCCTCTCCACGTACAGTACTCTTCCGATGGAAGTCGGTCGTTGACCACATTGACCACACCGCGCCGAGAGCACCAAGGCGGTGGAAGACGGCGAGGCCTAGGAAGGGGACGACGCGGAGCCAGGGAAGACGCGGCAGTGGATGCCCACGCGGAGAGGAGTACAAGGGTTCACTGGTTCGGCTGCGGTGTGAGGCTGTCGTCGCCGTAGAATAATAGGGAGTGTGGGTGAGTAGAGGGATGGCCTGGCCAGCGGTGGGAGTAGTAGGGGATGGTGAGGCCTCCGCGACAAGACAGCCGGCCACGGGAGGCAGGAGCACGCGGCACGACCGGCGCTGGTTTGGGCGGCTGGAGCAAGAAGACCAGAGGTTGAAGAAGCACTACGGTCGTTGGATGGACATCGTACAGTCACTGGAGCTAGAATCGTTCATATATTGACTAAGTTGACAAAGCCCTCCGTCCCCGTCAACTTAGTAGGCCCACAAGTCAGCCTCCCACTATGGTGGGTCCCAGTTGGCAGGGGGTATTCATTTTTTTTGTGCGCAATAAGGAGGCACTTCCTTGCGTGCGAAGATATAGTTGGTGGGTCCGACCTGTCAGCGGAGGGAACATTTTTTTCACGAAATGCAGAGGCCCTTCCGGCGGGTCCCAGATGTCAGGTGGAGGAATCATTATTTTGCGCGTAATAAGGAGGCATTTCCTTGTGTGCGGCCGTGGACCCAGCTGTCAGCCTGTCCACGTACAGTCCACTTCCGATGGATGTCGTTCGTTGACCATGTTGACCATGCCGCACCGAGAGCACCAGGGCGGTGGACGACGGTGAGGCCTACGAAGGGAACGACACGGAGCCGGGGAAGAAGCGGCAGTGGCTGCCCACGCGGTGGAGAGTACGAGGGTTGACTGGTTTGGCTGCCGTCGCCGGAAAATAACAGGAGGAGTGGGTGAGTAGAGGGATAGATGCTAGTATATGATGGGGCCGTGAGGCCTGCCCGGCAGCACAGCCGGCCACGGGAGGCGGGAGCAGACGGTTCTAGTTTGGGAGGCTGGGGCAGGAAGATCAGAGACTGAAGAAGCATGATTGCCGTTAGATTGACATCTAACGGTCTGACGCTGGTAGAGTCGATTGTTGACTAATTTCTTTTTTGAGAAACCTTGTGTACGCATGAACTTAGTAGGCCCACAAGTCAGCCTCCAAATCTGTGGCAGACAACATAGAGCCCATTTGCTATTTTTTAATAATTTGCAGCCCATTTGCTAATTATTAAGTAATTTATTACAGCCCATTTTCTTCCCAGGACCACGGTCAAAAAGTTCAACCTTATTTTTCATATCTCGGTGGAGTCTGAACTTTTGAAATCCTGAAATGATAAACATTTTTTAAGAACTTATTGATTTGTCAAAAAATCATTTTGTTTTTGTAAGAAAATAAGACGTGGGACAATTGAGTTGGTTTAAGGGAAAACCAGTGGTAACAAAATCAGCGCTGGGAGGGAAAACAACAACAAAAATAAGGATGTAAATATGAAAAGGGAATTTTATGTATTTTCAATATAATGATACGTGTATATGAACTAGTAAAACTATAGGTAGAGATTAGAAAACAGATGTAGGACATGTGTTTCAAGAGGAAAATATAACTGGGTTGTGTGTTTGATTTAGTAAAAAAACTGCCTGCGGATGTTGTAAGACAAAATATAACTAATGCTGGCGGGCCAGAGGCCAGTAGATACCTGCTAGATCTTTGTGGCCCGTTGTCGTCATGGACTGGGCCTGTTAAAAACAAAATCAAGCCTAGGCAGTCTACAACCCAGTTCAAACTTGCTCGACCTGAAAAAACAATATACATGCTCAATAAACGAGAGAATTCTGCAAGTATAGACTGATAATTGGGATGCATCAGGGATATTGTTTTTTCATCGTGATAATAAGTGCATGCACTTGTTTCAGAAAATTTGGAGAACTGGGAATTCGAACGGCAGGTGCTTATGCTACCCATCAAATAAAAATTAGGTGCCTGAAAATTCGTTTCGGAACAAATGATTCAGCTTTATATCCACGCTGACCCTCGGCATGATGGTTGGAAGCAAATGCCAAGTTCATACCAAAAGATCGTTAACAACAATACCAACTTGCGGACGACAAGGTAGTACAAGTACCAATACCAAACTAACTTATAATCTTTTTACTCCTGGCCCTAGTGTTCGTCTGGTAGAAAATCTTGCAGAGGACCAGCTCCCGCTCCTTCTCTTGCTCCAGGTCCCCGAGGTGGTACTGGTGCATCACCCAGTTGGTCCTCTGCTGGTCGAAGTTCTTGTTGGTGTGCAGCACCAGAACCTTTTTGCTGCCCGTCTGCCAGCCGTTGACCGTCACCGGCAAGGTATTGTCGGTGTTGTGCCATATCACGTGCATGGCACACTCCGTCTGTATCTTGCGACGCATCCATGTGCCCCTTTTGAACGCTCTGGAATTGTGCTGGAAGAAATGCTTGCTTAGGCCAATCAGTGTGATACCTGCAGTATTGTCGAATACATGTCTTAGTGTACGCAGTTGGCATTATCATAACATCTTTGGCATGTTGCGGTCACTTGTTTCACTTTTTATTAACTGTCAAATTGTAATTGCTTCACCAGGTTTGCGTCTAAAAACAAAAATAGAGCTATAAAAAAAGAAATATGTTTGTGCAAGTAGAAGGCCGATGGGTGTCTTACCTGGAAGTTTCTCAGGACGGGTGTAGCATATGTCGTGCTCGCTGTCGATGGTTGGTATGAACAAATCGATGAGAGGTTGAGATCTCGTGCTGTCAGCACTCACTTTGGCCTCAAGGTGCTCGATCAGCTCCTGATCCATAGGATCGAACTTGACACCAACAGACAGCACTGGCCAATCCTTCTTCGATTTGCATCGGTTAATTCCAAATATATGGTACTCAATGTATGATCAATCGACTATTTTAAGTGAATGATTAAAGATTTCGACAGATAAGTGGTACTCCAAATCTGAAGTCCAGAATACCCGAACACGCCGCCGGGATTCTTGTGTCACCTCACGCGCAGCGTGTTGTCACGTCAATTTAATGTGTGGACATGATGAATAATTTGACCGACGTATACTAGTACTGCTACTGTACTACTTACTAGTCGTATTTAGTGTCACATTTTAACCATAGGTTTAACTAACAAGTACGCACTATATATATATAGACACACAGACACACATCTGGGCTATTCTGTTACGCGTATTCTGTTACCCTACTTGAACTGATGAATTCAAGCGGTTCAACTGATGAAATTCGAGTGGTTGAACTGATGCTTTCTGTTGCTGTTAAAAATCGTATTCTTTAGTTCAAATTTTTTTGCAATTTTATTCGTCGAAACGGGGCATGTAATATATCGTTGGAAAGCTCTTGACATCCACATTACAATCTTATAATTTGTTTTTCGGAAAAAAATTATGATTTAAGAGCAGTTTTGAAAAAAATCGTTTTTTTCAAAACCGAAAACGTGAATCATATTTTGGACTTAATTTTCAAACGGTTTGTCGGAATTGAGCAAATGAGATGGCGTTGGAAAGCTTGTGAAGCATATTCCATATATCTACTATTTTTTCAAATTCTATTTGATTTAAAAGTAATTTGAAAAACTGTGAAATTCTGGGCGAAACGCTTTTTCACTGTTTTTGCAAATGGTTTTTCGGATTGACGCAAATGATACGGCGTTGGAAAGCTATGGAAAATGCGCAACTTTTGCGAATTGAAAGTTTTTTATAATTCCTTATGGTTTAAATATGAATTCAAATATGGTTAAAATTGGTTTTGAACGCGGTTTTTTTAGAAAGTTTGTCGAAATGGGGCAAATAATATACCGTTGGATAGCTATCGAAAATGCGAAACTTAGTTATGTTGGACGTTTTCTCTACTTCGCAACCGTTTAAGAGTAATCTTAAATACGGCATAATGGATCCTGTTGTTTTCTCGTCTGAAAACAGAGTAGTCGTACTGATATATGTGTATGTTTGTACTGAGCTATTTTTTGTAGAGTAATTTTAAATGGTTCCAAAAAAGGTACTTGTACTGACGCTTGCATGGGTTTGTACTAAGCGTGTTTTCACTAACTACACTTTGCTCTGTTTTTTGGGTAATATTTTTCTCGTAAATTTTCAACGGTTTACTGTATCCTAGCCCTGAACTTGCATGGTTTATATTGTTGAACTGAATGTTATTGTATCGTCAGCCCTATACTTGCATGGTTTATATCATCGAACTGGATGATATTTTTTTCAAAAAGAAAATGTTTTTTGTTCTTTTTTTTGAACTAAACATTTTTTTACAACGATGTTCTGGACTTCTCTTATTTTATGACTTGTACTTTTACCATTTGAATTGCATGGGGTTTCCTTTTGCTTGAACTTTTACAATTTGAATTTCTCTCATTTCTTTTATTTCGAACGAACCACCATTTTTAACTTGTACCGATCAATATTTTTAATTAAACCAATTTTCCTTTGTAGAACGGACCACCGTTTTTGTTTGTACGGATCAGTTGTAGAACTTGGACGTCAATGTCACAGAATTAATTTGTGAGCTTCTCACGTTTCCTCTTAAAGTTGTTTTTTCCTTCAAACTTTATTGGCACCAAATTTTCTTTTCCGTGCCTCTCGAGCTGATGTGATTTCTTTCGACGAGTACGTAGCAAATTTCTGTGTACTGTTATGTTTTTAACACACACACATATTGAATTGTTCCCTCATTTCTTTATGAATTTATTATATATAAAAGTTGAACTATACGACACTTTTTAAATGAATCTAACAAGTATTTTCGCTCGCTAAACTACCAAATGTTTTTCTGTTGTAAACTCAAGTCTGAACAGTTGTAAATACTTCTAAATTGAACTGAAATAAAATATAGGAACACTCGAGTCTGAACAGTTGCAAATAGTTCTAAATTGAACTGGAATAAGATATAGGAACTGAACTGAGTGTATTTTCAGATTTCTGGTAGCATGCATCATGACATTTTAGATATGTTTTTACAATAGAACATATACTAATTTTTATGTCAAGTAACCTCAAACAAAACAAAAGTGGAGCTTCATTTACAAGAATAGAACAGAACATATGCTAGTTTCGATCCATACAAGGTTTTCTCAAATGCTTATTAAGCATAACACACAACTTCTGTTGTGCTATAGGAAGAACACTTAAACATGGGAAATTGGACATAGAATCATTAAGTAGGTGTACTAAAAAGCACACAAAACATGTACTGAAAAAGAACAAAACATTCTTAGTGTTGCATCGGCCTCCTGTGGCAGAGGTGAACGTTCTGATAGTTGTGTCGTCACACGACCTCGTGTGGCGGAGGTGAACGGCTTGTGGTGGTAAGGGTGAACAGCTTGAGCGCTGCATGTCCAACAAAATGGTTTTATTTGACAACATGAAAACATAAAAAGGATGATTTCAGTTTCATAAATTAACTCAAGAGGCAGTACCTTTAGCAATGGAAGATTACTGAGCCAAATGCCCATTCCATGGCTACAAAAAACTGATTATTTTGTTTTTCTTAGTGGTGCCACTACCTTCAGATTAGAAGGACATACATAATACTCATCCGCTGAATTGCACATATTTTTTACATCATTTTCATGGCCTGATAATACATCCATCTCATTTATTCAGTTTATCGGTTAACAACAAGTATCAGCTATCAGTCCACAAAGAGCATCAACTATCAGTTCACAAAAATATGAAACATCACATGAACATAAAAAGAATGTTTATTAGTTCACAAACCTATCAGCAATAGTAGTCCTGCGGCTCCAGTGCAGCCGCCGTTGTTGGTTTTTCTTCTTAAAATACACACTGAACTGCTGCAACAAAAAAGAAACTTTAAACCACAAGATTTAGCAAGATGAACCACTAGTCTACTAACCAGAGAACTGAATGAATTTCCAAAATTGAACTTTTTTCTAATGCTCTGCAGGCCGGAAGATGGGGGATTAAAGTT
This sequence comes from Triticum urartu, assembly GCF_056163025.1. Classification (NCBI taxonomy): domain Eukaryota; kingdom Viridiplantae; phylum Streptophyta; class Magnoliopsida; order Poales; family Poaceae; genus Triticum; species Triticum urartu. The sequence continues at coordinate 566,552,012 of NC_141878.1, forward strand.
TGTAGCAGTAGTGCTCATGCCTATATAAGGCTCTCCCAGGACAAGCCCTTGTGTGTAAAAATGCTAGTGGTTTAAATTCAAATGTGGCAATGCCACCACACATTTTATTAGTATATATTCTCACCTTATCCTTCGGTGCCTGTTTTGTGTTATATGAAGATGCAAAACATAAAGGGAGTTGTACTTACGATATGGAATTAGATGAACCGAATAGCAAACAAAAGATGGAGTGAAAAACTGAACTAGCTCAACCATTCTACTTTTCGGGAATCTAATGCTCTGCAAAGCAAATATATTTTCCTATTCCATATTAAAATATAAACTGTATGAGGATAACCCAACTTGGAAAGCTAGTCATCTTTTCCAAGGGACCTTCTCTAAGCAATAAGAAAGTTCATGCCACAAAAAGGGACCTTCTCTAAGCAGTAAGTAGAAAGTTCAGGTCACAAAGTTTACTCTTAGACATATACACAAAAAAATAAAACAATGATCACTTGAACTAATTGGAGAATAACATGCGAGCTTATAGCATTTGATCACTTGAACTTATAGCAATAGAAATAAGAAATATGTACAGCCTCCGACCCATGGAAATTATAAGAAATTTGTAAATACTATACTACAATAAACATTTATAAATACTAGTGAACTTGAACTTATGGTCTCTCGAGATCTGAACTAATTGTGTTACAAGAACACGCACAAAAATCCAACGAAGTTGATATCAGTACATGTTAAAAAGATAATCAAGTTCATGTATATTAATTGTGACAAGTTCAAAAAGAAACTTTCTAAAAGTTTGTACTGAAAAAATGTATGTTGTATAACATCTGCTGAGAAGGACCATACTATTGAACATCATAAACATGTTTTTTTCTTTAAAAGGCATTAAGACAAACATGTGTAGAGCACAAGTGCACCACAAGGCCAATTACTCATTGAGGAGGAGCTCTCCGGCAGGTGCTCACGTCCCTAGTCATCCGAACCTCCTAAATCATGACAGGCAGCAGCAAGTCAATATCAAGTCATACCCGAACATAAAGGTTTCAGATTCATTTGCTTGCCAGATTAACAGATCGTTGCTATTCTAGGCAATGAATGTACTGAACTAAAAATAAGATTCAAAGTGGACTAAAATTAGGCAGGTGCTCACGTCCCTAGTCATCCGAACCTCCTAAATCATGACAGGCAGCAGCAAGTCAATATCAAGTCATACCCGAACATAAAGGTTTCAGATTCATTTGCTTGCCAGATTAACAGATCGTTGCTATTCTAGGCAATGAATGTACTGAACTAAAAATAAGATTCAAAGTGGACTAAAATTAGACATTGGACTGAACTAATATAAGAAACTTCCTATTCAGGATTGTTCTTCCATATCTATAAACCAAAATTCCAGGGAAGTTAAACTTCACATTTAGAAGAAATCTAGACTTCTACAAGCAGAACATATGCTAAAGTAACAAAAGTGAAGTTAATAAGGAAGAAAACAAGTCACTGTTTTTATCAGAGATGTAGTATCCTAATGGTGGGTTTTTGTGTAAGTTGCCTGTAAGATAGTTATTCGGTTTTATGTAAAACTTCTTATTTAGAAGAAAATGGCTATAGCTCTGATGCAAACTTAATTTAAGCAGAAATGTTCATCTTTTGACACATCGAAACCACTAGCTACAATTTTTTTGCCCCCAACCTCCTGCATATATATTCTCGAACAGATTTTTTCTGTCACTTGAACTGAGCAAAGAAAGCAGCAATTAAGGCATTCTTAGCCAGACTAGGCACCCCCCAAATCCCACACAAAAAAGCATGTTATATGTATTTTTCACGAACTGATGACTGTTCACGTACTGAACTGAGAGCACCAAGTTTGTGTTTAAGCAATTAAAATAGACGTCCTGAGCACACCGTTTCGGCAAATGTTTGTGCTATAATTCAACAGTAGAGAATATAGATAAGCAAACACCTTTTTATGGAGAATATACCATTTTTAACGGCCTTCATGTGACCAGCGGCGTCGGAGGTGATCTTGTGTCTCCTGCTGCTGCATTCAGCTAAAATTTAACCCCACATAATTCAGTTTTGGCTCAGACATTAACAGGAAAAAAACACCTTGCATCCATTTTTATTCTACTAGGTAAGTGAACGCTGACAGTACATGATACTGGAACATTTTCATCAAGAGATAGAAAAAAATATCTATAGTTGAATGGGAACATTTGCTTGTTCATTCACAGGATGAGCTTGGCAATTATTACACACATGGACAAAGTCAAAGCACTTACTGAAAAGGTCTCATTGGCATGCTGAAGTTGTTTTTTTACTCGATCAATTCTGAAAAGATCAATGCCCAGACTAATTAGAAGCTAAGCACCTTGTGTGTATGGGAAAATGCATGATTTACTGTAAAGCCTGTGTAGAAAAAGCATGCATCAAGATACTGCACGGTTTACTGCCAATTCTAAACTTACAGTTCAACCACTTGAGTGATGATAATAGTCTGAACAAAATAACATTTAACTAAAGAGCAACGGCCAAAGCATGCATCATGATACTATAGAAAAGAAAGAAACCAAGTCTTCATGTTTGAATTTTATGTCCAAGACAATGATAAGTAACAATGATATTGTATTGATTTTTTATATAGGAAACAAATAGTGATTTCTAGGGTCCCATTTTTCACCCTTTGCTTCGCATTTAATTGGGATTCATGTGACCTTATCTTACCAATAGCATCAGACCTTTGAGTTGCGCATTATAAATGTAGTTCGAGCTAGCTGCAACATGTAATAGGTCTCTGATCAAATATTTAGATCCTTAAATGTTTTATCTTTAGTAGTAGATCATACCACAAAATGCATTTTGCAAGAAAAAATTGGGGGATTAGGAAGGAATCAGTGGGCAGTAGCCACACTTGGTTTACCAACTCACACACACACAAAATATAAAGATGCACTGGAAAAATTGAATAGGGACGGAGACCCACCGGCGGGAGGGAGGTAGCATGGTGAGCTGAAGATGCCATTTGTGCAGGGCCCGCACCAGGCATGCACTGTACTATCAAAAAGGTGTACTTGTACTTGTCAAAGTAATGGAATAGGGGTACTTTCTCCTCTAACTTTATTCAATTCAAGTATGACACACACATCGGTATTTTAAGCACTATGATTTTTGTAGCTCTCAGAAAAGAAAGCATGAGAATTATTCAACAAAACATAGGAAAGTGAACATCCAAAATATTTTGATTTAGCAAGTGATATGTTACTAACTAGAGTAGCAAAGCTGCCAAGAAAATGCACTGACACACTCAACATCAAGGAATTTTCAATTCTTACAAGATTGAACTGCACCAGTTCATGATGCAAAGGCCGGCTGCCTGGCTCTTCATCGTTGAACTGAACCCCGCAACCCCTGTCGAACTGCTGAAAAAATTTATAGTATGGGTTAGATATAGTTCCAAACTAGTACCTGAAACCATCCCCAAATATGCATGTCAAGCTTCAGAGTTGAAAGTAATAAACACCCAGATATTCATGGGCTTATATGAGTATCGATGAGCTACAGAATAAACACTCAGATATGAATTTGCTTCAAGTCAGGTTTGGTTTAATTTGATGCATGTTTGCACTATAGAACTGCTACTGGTTTGCAAGGTGGACTTGAGTACTCCCTTTGTAAAGAAATATAAGAACATTTTAGGTCACTACTTTAGTGATCTCAACGCATCTTTCTCTTGTTAAATTTTCCATAGTTTACTCCCAAAATCATCACCACAAAAGAAACACATATGCATTCCAGTGTACCTTGGTGATGCATCGGCTTGTACTGAGGGTGTAGATTAGAGTGACCAGAAGAGGATACAGCAGCACGCACACACCACCATATAAGTCCAGAACACATGTATAGATGCACACATCTCCATCTACAAGGAAGGATAGACGAGTAATTGATAAGACAAAAAAGGTATGCTAGAATGTAAACCTGGAATTGGAAAAAAACAAGTAGCAATGTTTTTACGGAAAAATGCCAACGGGCCAGTTCCACAGCTCTTTCAATTTGCAGGCACTAACAGAAACACTAATAGAGAAAACACCATAACATGATTTTTACTAATGGGGTATATACTGATGTACTACTACAGGTTTGTTGTCAAACTTTACTTGTTGTTTGGCATGTACTTCTTTTATGAAACTTAAATGAACAGGACTGAATTGCAACACTCAGAATTTCATAGCATTTTTCAGAACTTTATTATACCTTCATTTTTGGAAACTGCTGCTTATTCCTGCTATTTTTCAGTTTTTTTGTGAACTGAGTCTTTTACGTTCCAGTGTTGCATCCTCCTCTAAATTCATGTCTTTTTTCATAAATGTTGCATCCTGTTTTTCGGCATCCTGCAAAAAAAGGATCAAATTTTGGAAGATTGACGGAGTACAGGGGGCTGCCAGACCTGGAAGAGGAGCTTGTCGCATGAGTAGCCCAGCCGGATACAGCTGCGGAGCACGAGGTGGCCTGCACGCGATTCTTTGAGCGACAGGAGGCGGAGATAGCAGTTGGACTGTGAACCATGGAAGAGCTCGATTCTGTCAAGTGCGAACAGGTGAGCGAATCCCGAACTTAAAGAGGAAGACTAGCTAAACTAAGAAAGTAAACCGATTTGTCACACACATCCAGTGGAACTAAATAACAACACACGCAGACTGACGAGTGTACAATTCATCAAACTTCTGAACAGTAGGCCTCTAAATCAATTCAATAGATACTCTCTAACTGTACCTAACAAACTAAACCCAAGCTCAATCCTAAAACAATACTACAATCATTGAGGTTGTGGTAATTACATCGTCCTTTACATAATGATGTACTACTAGTAGTCTACTAAATTGTTCTTATATGCATCCACTTTTGGAATTCAGAGTAAGAAGTATTGGCTGAAACAAAAGAGTACTCATTTCAAGTAGGGAGTCATGTTCTTGCGCCTACATATTACAATCTTGATTTCTTACTCTAGAGTCTAGAGTTACTTCTCTCTAAAAGCAAACTAGTGATTGTATCGGAATCCAATTATGAACAAGGCTTTATATACTACAGTGCATTTCAGACTTCTTTGAAGTTTTATTCAGAATGGCCTAGATCAAGGCTATGGGCAAATCTATAGTTTCAGACTGAGCTTTTTTATATATGGTATGAAAGGCATAGTATGAAGATGGGAAGAATGGGGAGAAACCTGCATGTGACAAACATAACAACATGTTCAGAACTAGTATCGCAGCATAATAATATGTGAGTACAAGTGTGCAGCACAACAACGCAATTGTACAAGTAATACCAGGACACAAGTTATCTACATTCCTTTAATTACACTACTCTGACTAGAATTTAGTAACTAACACTGGACTCCTATCAAGATAACCTGGTTCAGCCAGCTCCAAAAAAATTCAATTTATTAAGATTAGAAGGAATAGGAAACTCAAGCGTACTCTCAGTTCAGAGGAGTGCAAGTATTTGGTACAACTAGACGCAACCTTATTTGAGCATCTTCCTACCATCAAGTTCGTGCCAAGATGTATCAAGGTTCAAGATAAAGTACGTAAGCACTCATCTCTTACTTTATCCCCTAAACAATGCGCAAACATGTAAAAGAAAGATGTACAATATATATCACTAACTGAAACTTTGACTACACGGCGCAAACCTCTCGGTAACACGATGTCGACTTAGAACATTAGTACTACAGCGACACAATTCATTGTTTGAATTTAAAACTATTCCTCATAATGGACATATATATCCCACAGTTGGTCTTATGATGCTAACTAGCTTTACAGGAAAAAACATAGACCTACAAACGTACAGGGTACATGCCATAGCATGGCTTGTAAAACAACCAAAACCACAAATCCTTATTGTTTGCAAATGTTCCATAGAATATCTTTATCATGAATGGACCAGCATATGTGCGGTGAACTTACACATGATTTGTTTCCAGCAAACTCCCCAGTAATTCGGGTTTTCGAATTTCTCAAGTTCTATTGTTTTGAACTTGCCCGACATCTAAACAAGAACTACACCATACACAAATTTTCCATCATGAACATCATATCCAGAACATAAATGAAATGAGATAGGGGAAAGAGAATTTACAAATAACACACACTGGCGTCTCTGCCTTCTCCACGGGCCTGAATAAAGAGCAGCATCAGTTCAGTTCGAAATAAACTGGAAGTTCCAACATGAGGCTGAAGATTTTCACCGTCAGGAGCTAGGTAGGAGAGAATCGAGTAGGGAGTAGGGCCGCATGTTCCCGGCCACAGTCGCCGGAGAGACGCCGTGTGCGTGTGGCAAAAGTGAACGGCCTGGGACGACGGGATTGGACTGAGGTACGTAGCCGAGGCCGATGAGGACGGCACAGTGGCAGAGCTACAGGTTGGAGAAGGGGCGGCGAGCGGTGCCGTAAGGAGCACCGACCAGAAGGCGCGCGACGGCGGGGGAGAAGGTGGCTAGCGAGGCGACGTGGACGGCGGAGCGGAAGGAGGAGGCTGGCTCGGCGGGGGCAGCACGTGGGTAGGGAGGGGCAGGTGGCCGGCGGCGGCGCGTGGGTAGCGAGGGGCAGGTGGCCGGCGGCGGCTGCGCATGGGAGCAGGGAGGCGGTGGGCGGCGGCGTGTGGGAGCAGGGAGGCGGCGGGCGGCGGCGCGTGGGAGCAGGGAGGCGGCGGGCGGCGGCGCGTGGGAGCAGGGGTGCGGCGGGCTGTGGCGCGTGGGAGCAGGGGGCGGAGCCGTCGGGGAGAGGTGGTTCGAGAAGATGCTGGGGAGTGGGGTGGGCTTTCTCTATGTTTTCGGGTGGGGGTGCAGCACCGGGTTTTGCAAAATGTATCGGGCCCTTATAGGGGCGAGGGGTAACAGAATATTATTCTGTTACTAGTAACAGAATAGTCTAGCCTTATATATATATACTGCACAGCATCTCTATCATCATTATCAGTACATATATACTGCACTTGATCCCAGAAAGGTATCTATCCTTCAAACCAGAGGAGTGCTTCAAACTAACAACAGTACATAATATCCAACAAAAGAGGGTCGTGCTACAGTAGCAGAATACATGGCTCAGTCTAGATATCAGTACGAATCAAGTTGTGCATATTTGCTGTTGGCATGAACCACATCGCCGCATGTCGGGTTTACAAAAGCCATCCATCACATGGAAGCTTGATGCCTTTCACACACTGAAGATTATCTGGCAACAAGCTGTGTCGACGAATCTTTGGATATGGTGAATCATGAAACCCATGGTATGATGTGTAAACATAGTCCCCCCTGACGAATGGAAGTTGCATAGCACGGTAATCATCGCCAGTGATATGATCGATGATTGGTTGGATGATCAGATAATTGAGCCCGAGGAACATGGAGTGGTTGCCGAGGCTATAAACCCGCCTCTAGTTGAATACACCTGGCCCAACGGAGCTGGGATCTTTCTCGAACACGAAGCAGCCATAGCCATCAATGTCACGAACGCCCCAGGCATTGTACTGCATGTGGTTTGATGTAATGGTTTGGTCAATTTGGTACGTGCGAATGAGCATCAAATGACCGCCGTCAGCTGAACAAGCGATAAACCACCACCCATCGGCTGGTATGATTCCAGGTCCTGGAATCATGAAGGCCATCGCATTTGCGTCTGCTGCAACAATTCAAATTGGAGACCAAAAGGACAAAAATAAATAATCATGTTCAGAGTATGTGTGGAATTAAGATTATTATAACAGTGACACATATCATAGACAGAGAATTGCAATGTCGTGGTCATAATCATACCCCAAGTTAACAAAATAAGCCAATGGCTTTCATATTCTAGCAATATGTCATGGTTCAAACATCATGTAACAATGAGAGGAAAACAGCTATGTCAGAGCCTACTCATATTCTACCATAGCACTTACTACTACTGTTCTCATATCAACTCTAAGCAATAACATGCGTTGTTATAAAAATCTTGGAAATGATAGCAACATATAGCAATCATGATGTTATGCTCATAATATCTATTCTAACAATCATTAGATGCCAATTGTTCTCATATCAACTCTAACAATAACATGTGTGGTCATAAAAATCTAGGAAATGAGAGGAACATATAGCAATGATGTGGTTATAGACATACTATCTATTCTAAATTTGTAACAATGAACAGGCAGTCGTATTCATAAGGTAAAGATGAGATGAGATAGAACAATTACACCACGATAGATTCCACCAGTATAGGCAGCCAATCTGTGCGTTGACCGCATAAATGATGCCATCGTGCACTATAGCATCAGACAGAAATATTGCCTCAACAGGATTGACGATGAGCCATAACCATGTATGGCGACCGGATTCTAGATAGACTAATCCCATGTTGAACAAGGCAATGAGCCTGTAATCCATGTAGTCTTCTGATGGTGTGGGCACTTCGCAGATTAGAACTTTCAGCAAACAGAGGTCGAGCCAAAAGCTTGACGCGTCTCGTGCGTAGTAGGCAGGAGTGTCCAGCGGGCCGTGAGGCTCGATGGTGGCAGTATCCAATGATGGAAGGGTGATCTCTCGCTGGGTGTAGATATCCACGAGACGCCACGGAGTACTGGATTGGTGGATGAGGATGATCTAGTTGGCCTTCATGCCCGCCCAGTAGTGGCCGCGCATGAAGGACAGGTGGATGGGTAGTGGTATCATGTCTAGGGGCACCACGGCAACCTCCGTAGGATCATCAAGTCGGTGTCTGGGCCACCTGCGAGGATCGGGCATCAGCAAGCAGGGTGTCTTGAAAAGAGCCAGCCGGTTGCAGATGAGTAGACGGTACAAAGACACCGAGCATGCGGCCAGACGGACGGTGCTGAGTAGGTCCATACGATTACAGATCTGCTCCGAGAGAACAACGGGGATGTAATTCCAATCGCGGCTCTGCGTGTCGGTCAGTTCTGCCATTGGGGTTTTCGATGCCTGCGAGTCAGTGGGGAAGTGGATTTGGGCGGGCGAGCGAAGAAGCTTCTCCTCGTGTGGCCGAGAAGTGAGCGGGGGGATATGGTACGCGCGAGCTACCAAGGAAGATAGCGCGGGCGGGCGAGCAGTGAGAGGGGGGAAATGGTGTGCGGCCGACGATGGGGAAGAGAGGAGGAAGAAGAGTGGAAGACGGGGAACAAAGTGCATTAAATCTCAATTCTACTAGTACTACTACCAGGATATACCGTCCTTCGGAGTGTAAATAGTTACACCGATGACATGTGGGTCTACTACAAGAGGTCCCATATGTCAGTTAATGGAGGACAGAAGTGTGATCTACTGGCAAACATGATGGTAGTACTGGGTAAGGCTGATTTAGTAACACCAACATGCTGGTTTAGCTTATTAATTAAGTGTCCCATCTGATGCAGCGTGTATTGTCACTTCACTGCGAATACTAGTTGAATAGTTCTCTCTGACCGAAATGGGGAATAATGGATCGCGAAGACTTCCTTTCTACATTATCCCTATGCCTCTACGCTCACTTCACTCGTTTTTCTCCATACGTAGTCACTTGTTGAAATCTCTAAAAAGACAAATACTCCGTATTTGGGAACAGAGGGAGGATTTTACTCCGTATTTGGGAACAGAGGGAGTATCACCATATGGAGGGAACAGAGGAAGCTTGAAATATGAACATGTAAATGGGAAGGAGTAAGCCCCATGCATGCATGCATGCATGCAACATGCAACACTCACATGTACACATGGACGTACGCAACACTCACGCACCCATGCGGCACACATCACACGACGCAACACACACGCTCACGCTCAAGTGCTCAACCTACTCCCTACGTCCGTGAAAGACTGTACATTTAGAGATTTACACATTGACCAGGGCATAATTAACGGCCAAAAGTAGCAGAATTATGTGTGCATGCGACCATTGAGAGAAGAAGATTAAACGAAGGTCGTTGCATGCTATAATTAAGGATAGACATGTAGCCTATACCTAGAGCACAAGTTGGTGCATTAGTCAATCAATATCGATTTAGATTAAAGGCGAAATGCATTGGAAATATAGATGTAGTACACTCTTTGTTTTTTAGCCGATGTACACTCTTTGTTGGAAGACCGAGGGAGTACACGTGCATGCACTCACATACACAACCAGGGTGGTTCGCGCGCAAGGGTTGGACTCCTATTGTGCCTGCGTAAAGTTTTGTTTAACTGATTTCTTTGCTCTACCAACTGATAGGTGGGACCCAGAAACCAGGCAACAATTTAGCCAGTCAACAAAGTGCCACGTCGACTATGTGGCCGGTCAGTAGGGTGCAATACGGTGCTCTACTATGAGCTAGTGATCGTATAATAACCGCAAAACTATATATAGTGACCGTAAAGAGCGTATTGTTACATACGTTGACTGCCAATGTATTTTTCTCGTTTCAAGTTAAGCCATATTAACCGGAAAGGATGCAGTATGGACTAGTACTAGTACTGCTTTGATGTGTCCCGTCAACTCGACGAACAAGGAGAACGTTGCTTACTACGCCTCTCCCTCGCCCACGCGCGCAGTGGTTCGCAGGATGAGGAGAGGGTTTTGACTACAGCGCCCTCTCCCTCTCCCCCGCCCTCGCCCCCGCGGTGGACGTGCAGCAGTTCAATCGATGTCAGATTTCCAGAAGCATATTGTACTATAATATCATCATTGTTCAGTACAAGAAATATGTCAACTAGTGACCTTCTGTCAGTGACCCTGAAAGAATTGGTCATAGATCTATGACCATTTGAGACCAATTGGTCAAAAGCTGTTCGGGGGGCTGCAAACCCTAAACCATTGCGACCATTTTGGTGAGGAAGGTCGTAATTTCCTTACACGAAATGGTCATAAAGCAAACAACGCTGGTTCGCTACCTTATCTCTAGTTGTTAACGACCAATATAGATGGTCATAGCCTTGTAAATTGTGGTGGGTTGTGATGACTAGGCGCCATCTCATCAGTTTTGCCTATGTGTCATGTCCATGTGTCAATTTTTGCCCTAGGTTGTGAAGCAACCTATATTTTTGTCATTCCCAAAATTCCCCAAAAAATCTTATAAATTCTTTGGGTCATATCTTCGTCAAATATGTAAAAATCCTTCCTTACCTAGTTCAAAAATAATTCAACAATATTCATTTTCCTATTCTGTTCACAACAATACTTTGTGAAGGAAGTGCTATTTATATATTCTTGATTGCCCTCAAAATTTTTGGGCACTCTTTCCTATCCAAATCATTGCCTCATGACAAAATTCAGCTCCATTTGCCCAGTAAATCTTCCTCGGCAAATTTCCAAAGTTTTTTTTCCACCTAGAAGCATTGTGAAGCAAGTACCATTTTTATATATCCAAATGACATGAAATTTATACAGTTCCTTCATATGCCCAAATTATCACCCTCCTCCAAATTGCAGCTCAGTCAAATCATCTATGTGAGCCCAGGTTCAATTTATATTTTATGGCCAGATTAGCACATTACAAAGCAAGTGTTATCCAGATCCCTCCTATTACCCTCAAACTTTTTGGGCACTCTTCCATACCCAAATCATTGCCACATGATAATATTTAGCTTCATTTTCCTGGTAAATCTTTCTCAGGAAATTTCCAAAGTTTCTATCTCGAGAGAAACTTTGTGAAGTAAGTACTAGCTAGGCTTACCCAAATGATCTGAAAATTTACCAGGGCATGACCATACCTATGTAACTTACCTACACCAACTTTGAGCTCATTTAATTTATCCAATTTCTCTCGCTAATTTTCCCAAGTTTCTATCTAGGGAATAGCATTGTGAAGGAAGTACCACTTTGGCATGTCCAAATCGTATCAATTTTCTACAGTGCTTTCCTATGCCCAAATAACCACCCCATCAAATTTCAGCTCAATCCATTCATTATTTTGAGCCCAGCTTCAACATCCATAGTTCTGCCCGATGTGGTACTTTGCAAAGCAAGTGCCATCCAAACTCCTCCATTTGAGCTGATAATTTGCCAAGAGAGTCTCCCTAGTAGATGATCATACTGGACAAAATTCAGGCCCATTGGCCTTGTGAATTTCCCGTATCGCTAATCAAACAATTGGCTGCTAATTCATGTTTGAGCTCAGTTCGGTCTCTCCGTGAGATTCTTATGTTATTATTTTCTTCCTGGCATCTGCCTAGGGAGTGCCCAACCTACTAGACATGCCTAACCTTCCCAGAACGCATGGCAACGCCATAGTCACGCGGTGACCACGCGGCGGGCATGCGAGTCTACGCGCTCTGGAGTTGGGGCCCTCGGCCATCGTCCAAACCTCAATGTATCACCACCAAACCATGTATTTCTGATTAAATAGATACTTATGTACCTAGAAATGATTTTTGGAAAAAATAAAGAGCAAACTATGAGGCAGCTGCACTTCAAATTTGACCCACTTCCAACTGAATCGGCGGGAATTTGTCTTTTTCACCAAAGGTGGATCAAAACTTTTGACACCCAACCATTTTTTCAATTGTGCTTTAAATATGGCCTAGTATTTTAGAAAATTGATTTGATCCAATTTTGCAACAAATATATGGTAGGTCCTTCACAAAAAAACTCATTTCGGGCACTTGAAAAAGAGAAAATCGATTTTCCGTGCAAAGAAAATGAAAACTCCCTTAGGCAACATTTTTTGAAATTCCAAGATGCACCCTTTTGCACAATATGAGATCATTTGAACAAACTATGCCATGAATGTGGTCATAAGATTGATGATTTGGCTTGAAAGCCATGAATCTTCACGCATGATAGCTCATTTCTGAGAACACTTTTTTAAAATAATTGCCATATTACAAGTTTATTATTTTTCCTGGAAACTTGGTCACATATAATGACACAATGCGAAGGTTTTCCAATTTTTTGATTTTTTTGAATTTTTTATGCCCGTTTGAAAATACGGTCAAAACGGCGGGCTTGACCATTCCTAGCTAGTGGTTGAATCTTGGAAAACTTTTGACGTTTCTCTGATTAAATAGATACTTATATACCTAGAAATGATTTTTGGAAAAAAATAAAGAGCAAACTATGAGGCAGATGCAGTTGAAATTTGACTCTCTTCCAACTGAATCGGTGGGAATTTGTCTTTTTCACCAGAGGTGGATCAAAACTTTTGACACCCAACCATTTTTTCAATTTTGCATTAAATATATCCTAGTATTTTAGAAAATTGATTTGATACAATTTTGCAACAAATATATGGTAGGTCCTTCACAAAAAACTCTTGGGCACTCGAAAAATGGAAAATCGATTTTCCGTGCAAACAAAATGAAAACTCCCTTGGGCAACATTGTTTGGATTCCAAGATGCACCCTTGTGCACAATATGAGATCATTTGAAGAAACTATGCCATGAATGTGGCCATAAGATTGATCATTTGGCTTGAAAGACATGAATCTTCACGCATGATAGCTCATTTCTGAGAACACTTTTTTTAAAATAATGTCATATTACAAGTTTATTATTTTTCCTGGAAACTTGGTCACATATAATGACACAATGCGAAGGTTTTCCAATTTTTTTTATTTTTTCTTGAATTTTTTATGCCCGTTTGAAAATACGGTCAAAACGGCAGGCATGACCGCTCCTAGCTAGTGGTTGAATCTTGGAAAACTTTTGATGTTTCTCTGATTAAATAGATACTTATGTACCTAGAAATGATTTTTGGAAAAAATAAAGAGCAAACTATGAGGCAGCTACAGTTCAAATTTGACTCGCTTCCAACTGAATTGGCGGGAATTTGTCTTTTTCACCAAAGGTGGATCAAAACTTTTGACACCCAACCATTTTGTCAATTGTGCATTAAATATGGCCTAGTATTTTAGAAAATTGATTTGATCCAATTTTGCAACAAATATATGGTAGGTCCTTCACAAAAAAACTCATTTCGGGCACTCGGAAAATGGAAAATCGATTTTCCGTGCAAACAAAATGAAAACTCCCTTAGGCAACATTGTTTGGAATTCCAAGATGCACCCATGTGCACAATATGAGATCATTTGAACAAACTATGCCATAAATGTGGCCATAAGATTGATCATTTGGCTTGAAAGCCATAAATCTTCACGCATGATAGCTCATTTCTGAGAACACTTTTTTAAAATAATTACTGTATTACAAGTCTATTATTTTTCCTAGAAACTTGGTCACATATAATGACACAATGCGAAGGTTTTCCAATTTTTTAATTTTTTTAATTTTTTATGCCCGTTTGAAAATGCGGTCAAAACGGCAGGCTTGACCGTTCCTAGCTAGTGGTTGAATCTTGGAAAACTTTTGATGTTTCTCTAATTAAATAGATACTTATGTACTTAGAAATGATTTTTGGAAAAAATAAAAAGCAAACTATAAGGCAGCTGGAGTTCAAATTTGACTCGCTTCCTACTAAATAGGCGGAAATTTGTCTTTTTCGCCAGAGGTGGATCAAAACTTTTTACACCCAACCATTTTGTCAATTGTGCATTAAATATAGCCTAGTATTTTAGAAAATTGATTTGGTCCAATTTTGCAACAAATATATGATAGGTCCTTCACAAAAAAACTCATTTCGGTCACTCGGAAAATGGAAAATGCATTTTCCGTGAAAATAAAATGAAAACTCCCTTAGGCGACATTGTTTGGAATTCCAAGATGCACCCCTATGCACAATATGAGATCATTTGAACAAACTATACCATGAATGTGGCCATAAGATTGATCATTTGGCTCGAAAGCCATGAATCTTCACGCATGATAGCTCATTTCTGAGAACACATTTTTAAAATAATTACCGTATTACAAGTTTATTACTTTTTCTGGAAACTTGGTCACATATAATGACACAATGTGAAGGTTTTTCAATTTTTTGATATTTTTGGATTTTTTATGTCCGTTTGAAAATGTTGTCAAAACGGCGGGTTTGGCCGTTCCTAGCTAGTGGTTGAATCTTGGAAAACTTTTGATGTTTCTCTGATTAAATAGATACTTATGTACCTAGAAATGATTTTTGGAAAAAATAAAGAGCAAACTATGAGG
Organism: Triticum urartu; assembly: GCF_056163025.1. Taxonomy (NCBI): domain Eukaryota; kingdom Viridiplantae; phylum Streptophyta; class Magnoliopsida; order Poales; family Poaceae; genus Triticum; species Triticum urartu. The sequence goes on from NC_141878.1 coordinate 566,567,061, forward strand.
TAGCTGCAGTTCAAATTTGACCCGCTTCCTGCTGAATCGGCGGAAATTTGTCTTTTTCATCAAAGGTGGATCAAAACTTTTTACCCCCAACCATTTGGTCAATTGTGCATTAAATATGGCCTAGTATTTTGGAAAATTGGTTTGTTCCAATTTTGCAACAAATATATGGTAGGTCCTTCACACAAAAAAACTCATTTTGGGCACTCAAAAAATGGAAAATCGATTTTTCGTCCAAAAAAATGGAAACTCCCTTAGGCAACATTGTTTGCCATTCCAAGATACATCCTTGTACATAATATGAGATTATTTAAACACATATTTGGTTGATCCTTTACAAAAAAAACTCATTTTGAGCACTCAAAAAATGAAGAATGAAGTTCTCATGAAATAACTTATCTTTAATTGATTACGGCCAATTTGGATGGTCAAAAAGTGTTCAAATTACTTGCTGCATTTTGATTGGTCCAGAAGCATATCACGTGGATCATGCCTTAGACACCGTCGGATGCTCCCGAATCCAACGGCAGCCCTCACCCCTCACCCTCTCACCCACGCCCCCACTCCTCACCGTACCCGCAGACCCCACGCACCCACTCACCACCGTTCCAATCCCCACGCACGCACTCACCATAGTTCCAATCCCGCACCCGCACTCGCTCGCCGAAACCCTAGCCGCCCCGCCCCCGCACCTTGGCCGACCCTCAGCCCTTCGACGGCGAGGAGCCCTCAGCCCGTCGCCTGACTTTACCGACAAATCACGCGACCCCGTGCCCACCAAATCCCAAATCTCACCGTCTCCGCCCTCTCCCCGTCGCCTCCACCAAGATCGCATCAACCACCTCGATGGCCGCCGCCGCACCGCCGCATGCCGCGGCGCTCCTGGCCGCCCTCTCCCTCGCCCTGCTCGCGCTCGGGCCCCGGTGGTGGCTGAGATCCGGTCGATGGCGATCCAGGCCGACCCGCGCACTATGATCCCGTGCGGTGCGGGAGAGCGGCATGGCGGCAGAGAAGCCTCGGCGACCAGACGACGACGCAGGTAAGCTTCGCCCCGCTCGCATCTTCCCCCACTAGCCTGTGCTCCCTCCCACCACCCCCACCCCATCCCGTCCCCCTCCCTCTCCTCCGTGTCGCCTCTCTCCTCTGAACCCCCTAGAACAGCAATGCCAAAAATCCTAACCCTTTCCCTCCCATTATCGCAGGTTGACTTCGGTCCGGCGTGGTGAATCTGCAGCGGCGATCAGATCAAGGCAAGGTAACAGAAATACGTACCATCCATCCATTGTTTGCCATTCCAAAATACGTGGTGATCCGCCCCTGCTCCGGGCGCACGCACACAACCTGTTCGACTACTAGATTCGTCTCAGCATAAGTCACGTTTCACCAAACTATGTCAAATATGAGTACCTGTATATGTGTTAAAATTCCCGCAGATTCAAATGTAAAGTGTGGTCTCTGTTTGCTGAAGTATCCTTTGAGGTGTAATGCTTCCACCAGAGATTAGCTATGCCAGCATCTCCGTAAAGCAACTAGTATTATGGAATGTGGTAGCCATGGAGGTGATTGCTCATTGCTGTACTTCACTAGCTTCTACTTACTGAAAGACTACATTAAAACTGTTAACTGGTTCAAGATTAAACTGAACCACTGCAGCTACCTTGGTTAGATAATCTGGCTGAAATAAGAACTCAAATCCTTGGTTAGTCTGGGAGATGTATCTGTTAAAGGTTGAGCTTACATAGTTCAGATGGTTTTACCTTAGCTTGTTTGAACCAAGAAACTGAGCAACATGGGTAACTGTCAACTCAAGGATTTGAATTTATTTGGCAGGCACCAATTGGCAGTGAGAGACATAAGGGGAATGCTGACATCGCATGCCATGCTCCTTCAGACATGGAGTCCAGGCGCGCACGGCTCCGTCGCCCCGCGCGTGGCCGCCTTGGAGTTGGAGCGCTTCCTGCCCCATGCCCCTTGTCTGCTCTGGCGGTGGGTTCCTCCTGGCCGCGATGATGCCCGAGGCCGGCCGCTACACCCACAAGAAGGATGACGGCATCTGCAACTGTGAGCTGCAGGGTTTTGCTTGCTCGCTTGCTTACTTTTCTACATGTCTGTAACCTTGTCGATTTTTTTTTCTGCTACCATTCTCAGTGTCGTGAAAATGGAGATGCATGTCTAACTGCTTCACATGCTTAATCTAATTTAATGTGTAAAATGGCAGGCAAATGCTGCTGCAAAGATATTAGTGGTATATGTGCATGCATTTGACAATATGATTTCACATGTGTGTTTGAACATTAACCATACAGATTATGTTACTGTTAATTTGGTGCAGTTGAATGAGTGCTTGGTGTTGATATTTTGTTAAATGAGCATTATTTTGTCTTATAATAGATTGATTTGCACTGTTTTGGTTAATCAAAGTCCCACAATCATATGTGATTTAATTGACTGAGATGTTGCAGTAGACTTCGTTGCTAGCTATTTAAGATCACTTAAGCTATTATATAAACATCATGTTGTGATAGTGGTGGTCATTGTGTGCATGCAATTAACCAGGACGACGAGTGCGGCGATGAGTCCGACCAGGGCGTGCTGGCAGAGGAGGCCTAGGAGCTCGCCGCCCCTGATGGCGAGGGCGTGCCTGACTTGGATGGTGGCCGCCAAGGACAACGCCAGTGAGGACGTCGTCCCGGAGTTCATTGAGGGCCTCATCCCATTTGACAAGGCGTGTGCCACTACTAGTGCGTCCCTGTGGACGGCAGGAGGTAATGTATCCTAGTACCTTGTTCGTCTTGGATCGATTTGTCTCCTCTCTGTGTAGCTAAATGTTGTTCATGTGACTGTGTCTGGGCAGAAATAGTGAGGATGAAGAGGTGAATGGTGTTGATTGTTGAACTGAAAGCTTGATTTGGTCAGGTGGAGGGTGGCTTTGTGAAGGATGGGGAGGTGGGAGAAGAACTCTGAAGGTAAACAATCTAACACTGCTGCTCACAATCTGAGGCTTGTTTATTTCTGCACTGAACTGAAGCTTGTGTTTGTAAGTGTATCTTGTGTTATACTCTTTACTGAACGCTCTGTGCCACGATCCCATGAGTAACAAGTTTGATTCTTAATCCTATTTGTAATTATACTTTGACTGTACTGAAGCTTGTGTCTGATTGTAGGCATATGGTACTGAACTATAGTACTGAACTGCACTATAGTAACAAGAGTAGCTTGTTTTAATGCTTGTTGCTGTTGCAAAACTACCCTTCAAGATGAAATTAGTTTGCTGGTGTTTACTCTCTACTAAAGAGATATTAGTAAAGCTGTGGTTGGTGGTTCAATTCTGAATATATACTGATATATGAATTCTGAATATTACTCTGTTCTAAAGAGATGTGTACTGAACTTAAGATTGTAGGCATTGATATATACTTTGTCTTTGCCTTTGTGCTCTGCTCGAACCTGGCCAATTTGGTTGAATTGTCTCTGGGGCCTGTACGTGGGCGTGTGATCCAAGTAGGCTAAACGTGTTGATGCTACTGATCTCTCGGCTGTACCACTATGCATTGTCGTTGCTTAGGCAGCATGCTACAGGCACATCACAACAACTTGAAATTTGAGCCGCGTTGTAGTTGTGCTGTGGCTGCTGTTTATATGTTGCATCCTTTTGTTATGAGTATCAAAACCAATCAACATATGTGTGAAACTGTTTATTCGGTAGCTTCTCGTAGAGCGAGGGGAACTGTCCAGATCCACATAGGCAAATCAGAGTGCCTCTCTGCTAGAATATGTCTGTTGATAAATGAGTTGGCACAAGCGTTCAAAGCCAATGTTTCTTGGGGTAGTAATGTAGAACATATAAAAAAGGCATCTACCCTGCACCCAGATTCATGCGAGAGATTTCTAATAAGGGCAGTAATGTAGTGTGATTCAGTAAAACCAGTAAATAAATAGCACTGGGGTTTTTGGACTTATCGTGCATATACAACATATTTCTGGACTTATCGAGCTATTGTAATATGAATGTATATTAGGACTGTATTGAACCCTTCCATGTTTATGGACTCATGAAAATAAACTACATGCGATATACTCAAATAACACTCGAGTTTGGGACTATTTTATGGTGTTGAGGATATACTTTGTGATTTAAAGTTACTAATCTATGGTCTGGTGTCATATCATGGTCTAATATTTTTTGTTTGACTCTTTCTCCATTGCCAGGAAAGCGATGAGTAGATGTCGATGATGTCTACTTGCTTGGCTGCTATGGTGATGCATGCACCGGTGAAGCACGCACACATGCAAGGCTGGCCCCATGTCTTCCTTGGCTGTGAACATCATCTATAGGTACAGCATTGTCCCACATCTCTGTGTTGTCTTGCTCGTTCTTCTCCTTGCATCCGAGAAAATTGGCGCTTAATCTGCTATTGATTACAGTCTTTGTTCGTTAATAGCAAGTCTAAATTGTTCCTTTCATTTTTCCTGTTACTCAGGCTAGCAGTATGACCGGATGCGAGGACCTGCTCACTGACCAGGACAATCTATGAGCTCCCAGCACCTTTGATACAAGGTGTGTTAGGGCCAACCTCTTTCGGAAGAAGGCCACACTCGTAGCCCCTCTGGATCAAAATTGGTATCCCTTCCTGCCTCTCCTTTTGGATTCACATGATTTTGCCTCATGGATTGTTGGATGTGTCTGTAATTGTAAAGTCTGGTCCTCGTTTACTTTCTATAATTTATTGCATGCTTGATGAGGCTATGTCAAGTGTCTAAATTTTGAATGCATGTGCTAAGGCATTTTTGAGCACTTCACGTTGATTGGGTGTTTAGCTCCTGTAATGTTCTTGAAGTTCATTGTTATATACTTCTTGTTGTAGGATGGCAAGTTTTCGCAGCTGGAGCAAGTCTCACAAGAGAGAGCAATGAAGTCCATTGTACTCTCCTGTTATATACTTCTTGTTGTAGGATGGCAAGTTGTAGGATGTGCCATAATTGTCTTATTGCATATTCCCTCTGTTCCTTCTATATTCCTCTATAAGGAAATGTATTCCTGAGATGATTTGTTATGTAAACCTGATGTGATGCGATGGATGATTTGAATTTCATATGGAGTTTTCTTGATTTGAATATAAAATAATGTTGGATGTGCGTGTGTGTAACTGGGCTAGAGGCTGGTCCAAAAGGCTGAGATCTAATACCGGACAAATAATTGGGCTGAAGAAGGCCACAGCCCAACAAGCACTAGACCGTTTAAAAAATGAAACTAAATAAAATCTCAGAAAATAAAAATGGAAATAGATTGCAAAAAGGATGAGGCCCAAACAAATGGAAGAAGCTCATGAAAGCTGAATTGTTGGGCCAGGCCCATGTAGCTAATCAAAGCATAGGAAAAAAACAACAAATGGGCTGAATTGTTGGGCTTGGCTCATGTAAAACACCTAACTGGACCGGGCTGAATCTTATCAATGACCTTTTCAATTGATTGCAATTTTGCCACATCAGATTGCCACGTCGGATCCGACGTGGCCTGGGCAGAGAGTTAGCGACCAAAACAGAAGGTCATAGAATCGCCAGCTTTTGACCTTCTATTTTTGGTCACAAAAAGGTCGTAAATGAAAAATAATGACCTTTCAGTGACCAATAGTCAAGGTCACAAGTTGACATTTTTCTTGTAGTGGTTGGACCTTTCGAAGAGGCGAAGAGCCAAGTGCAAGGTTCACACGAGTACGAACTGTTGAACCTCCCGAAGAGGCAAAGAGCCAAGTGCAAGGTTCACACGAGTACGAACTGTTGAACCTCCCGAAGAGGCAAAGAGCCAAGTGCAAGGTTTTATAGGAGTTGTCGTCCTAGTAGGAGTGTACTACAACTATAGCGAACGATGCTAATGTATGATGCCGCCACGTCACGTATATCCAAAGCGGTTCCACATTTTTTTTTCTGAAAGAGCGTGTTGGAGCCCGTGCAACAACCACACAAGTTGCACGTACACATAACACATTTACTAGTAATAAATTCTAAAGGACAAATGCCAGTATGCCACACAAGTTCATCTCCAATTCATGTGATAAATTTGTGCACGACTAGTCTACATATATTCACAGCGCTACCATTCACAATTTACCGTACTCCACTTACACGTTATAGATGGGCTACATGTCCTCCTCCAGGTTCCAGTCCTAGGTGTTCTTCATGGATGGCACGATCCATAGCTGTGGGCAACGGAAATCATTGTTGCATCTTTCTAGTCCGGTTCCACATGATGGAGACTCATCCAAGTTGAGAAGCGGTATAAATCAGGGATAACATGTCCCAGCATGTCGTTCATCCGGTGGTGCGCACTGAAGACACAACCATGCTTCATGAACGGCAGGCCTTCCATGTCGTGCACGGAAGGTGGTATCCGCTTCACAATGGGGTAGTTGTCCCCAATCAAAAGCTAGTACTCTCCAAGAGTGTTCCTCGGCACCCACATAGCATCATGTGGGTCGAACTCGGCGTCGTTCATCTGGTACACGCGGCATCTCAGATCTGGAAACATGGTGACGTACATAGTCAAGGTCCATGCATAATAATGTTGTGCTCAAATATGGCGGCCGGTAATATTGTGCAGCAAATAGTACTACTCCGGTATAGAGGAAGTACAATAACCGGCTTATTATATATAGCCACTCTTGGCTACATGGATGAGATAGTAAGACATGGAAAAAACAAAAATGGTGGCAGCTAGTGGGTTCAAGTATTCAAGGGCCTAGCTAGCTATACGCGTCCTCCACGGTAAAAAGTACTCCAACTAGTACGTAAGTAGAGTACTAGTACAACAATGAAAGAGAAGCCGAGAGGGTTAAAATGAAATACCTGGGTAGATGGTGACGGTCCGATCGTGGTAGATTGTGTGACCATGTTGCACATCAGTGGTACCATGGGTAACGACTGCTAAGATAGTTGATACCAATATGCCAAAGTCAGCTACAAGGTTCCAGGTTAGACCGAATCACGGATGCAAATGCACATCCAGGATCGGCGATCTTATTTTGATCGCAGGATGACTGGTCCCTGGAAAATAATGGAGTACCGTTAGGGATGCAAATGATGGTTTGTGCATTCCGTTTGTAATCTCCCGTACTGTAGGATGGCAACTAGATGAAACAAGTCCCCTGGCTTGTCACCATGAAGATGCGGCCTAGATGGCGCACGGCGTCTTCGAACGTGTAGGGGTATAAATCTGCCGCCGCCAACATGCACCAGCCTCTGCCGTTACTGCCGCTTGCATTGATGGCAATCCTTATGTCGAACACCACGATGAGATAGTAATCGTCGTAGCCACGTCGCTTTATCGGCGGGTCCACAATTGCTATGTTCTTCAATCTCATGCAGGCATCATCATACGTATTCAAGCCCAGCCAGTCCGGAAGGCCGATCCCAATGGTGGAGAGGGGGTCTACCGGAACGGCCGCACTGCTGTGGGTGTTGTGCAAAATGATGGTGGTATCCGGCCGGAGGTATGCAAGCCAATCTTCGTTGGCACCGACCCAGACCTATATATAAGACGGTGGGCAGCGGAGAAATTACGGGATGGAAATGGAATAACTAAGTAAAACATGATCAAACTCCATTACTGACCTGCTCATCGGACAAAATCCGACTACCTCTCAACGTTGGCAACTCTAGCGGAGTGAACGTGCAACCATGGCCAAGGAGCGGTGGACTGTTCAAAGGATTGTCCCGTAGAAGAACCTTCTCCTCGAGGACGCATGGAAGACCAACAAGCATGGCCTTTTCCCAAGCCTTTTAAGCACCATCTTGAAAAAGTTGGTGCAGGAAGCATCGAGTCTTGCGGCGGTGAGGACGTCGGAGCAGCGTGCGATTTCTCCCAGAGGATCGTCGTCCAAGGTATCCCAGCCCTGACGAGGAGGAGAACCGCCTGGCGAATCCATGGGAGCAGCGACGAACTGCCTTCTCTTCGGGGGAAGGGGAACTGGCGAGGAGGATATAAGAGCGTAGTAACCGCAGGGCCTCGTCCCTTCCAACTGTAGAGCGTTCCTTAGCGAAGGGGTGAGGCTATTATTTACTACTAGTACTAGCATTATGGGATGTTATGGGATTGCATTATACTGTAAATAATAGCACTAGTAAGAAAGTTTTGGCACTAGCTAGTAGTTTTTGGCGTGGATTAAGAAATTTTGGGTATGTTTTTGCTATTTTTTATACACGCCAACTAGTGTCAAAAAACGTCTTACATTATGTGAGGGAGGAGTACGTACTCGTACTGTAGCAGTACTAGTACTACTTTCTCAACTAGTAGTGCGATGTACTATACTTCTAGTATAGTGCACCAGTTTTGAACTATTGAATCTCAGGGCCAATGAGCTACAGTTGGAAGTAGAGGGTACTACTGTTCTCTAGAACCATCGCTGTACTATGAATGCAGGGAAAGTACACCTGCGTAGTGGCCTAGTGGGTACTCTCGGTGCTCTATTCAGCCGCTCCTCTCATGTAGCTGGCCTACTCAGCCGGTCCTCTCACGCACACACTAGCAGCCTGTTTATCAGCGACGGTTACTGCGGGGGCAGAATATTTGAGTTATTTGATACAACGAGACTAGGCTTTTCGCTTCCATTTGTGGAGGTGTAATGGATCTGGTCGAACTTTGTTAGTAGTTCCTTCTTTATGAATGAGATGAAGCAAAGCTTTTGCCTTCGTTTAAAAAAACACGTCAAGAGGAATTTCTTTTATAGTAGAGCCGATAATGGAGTGAAGTCCATGCATGCAACGCCACAAGCTATAGAGTAGTAGTAGAGCACTTTACGTACAGAGCCATATTGCACAGTTCCCAATGCCCCGCCAGGCTTTTCTAGCTCCTCGGGCTTAATTGGGAGGCGCTAGTTTAAATATGCTACTAGCTGATGAGGAAGCTGCAAGCAAGGTGCGGCTAGGGCGAGCACGCGAGCCACGAGTTGCTGGGAAGGAAAACCCGTTCACGTGGCTAGGCTATCTAGTGCACCCAGATTGTGGTGTCGCATGTCCGTTTGAATTCAAAACTCAAACTACCCGTGTAAAATATTGGCTCGCAGCGAAGTTACTATTTAAATAAAAGGCCGTAGTGCGTTCGGCCGGGATCGAACCCACAAAACGAGGTATACACTCCCGCGACCACTAGTAGTACTCGTTGGAGTACAACGCAACCTAGAATCGTCTTTTGTCCCTAGTAGTACATTGTTCCTTACAAGAAACCCCTAATAATGCAAGAAACCACTAATAATGCCAAGAAACTACTACCACTTGCATACGTGGCAGCCTTAAGATAAGACTACCTTATCAACCATTGTACATGCTCTTACCAACCATCCCTACCAAGAAACGACTACTCTACAAAGTGTCGTTATAGGCACGTTTCAACCCATGGGCCTGTTCGGATACATTTGTTGTCAATCTAACCCTGCCATCCAAACACCACTTTGGTTAGAGTTAGTTCAGGATTAGAATCTAACTCTAACCTCTGACTTAGAGTATCCAAACAGGGCCCATGTCGCCCATTAAGTCAACGCCTTCTATTCGACCGGGCGTTATGACTTGTGGGACCTACATGTCAGTCTGCACAAAAATCCCCGAGTGACCTCCTACCTCTGGCCCGTCCACCTAGTCATCCTCGGCCATGGGACACAGCTACCGCCGCCGGCAGAAGGCGAGGTCAAAACCACCGGCGGTGCAGAGCCCATCTTGCGTCAGCGCGGATGCCAGCTCCGTCCGGCGCTCGCGGCCGCTAGCTAACCAAGATAGCTCCGTCCAGCTGCTTGTCTGCAAGGTTTGCTAGCTAGATTGGCACGGCGGCGCGACGGCTTGCTCACGTGCGCCGCGCTAAGGCCAGCCATCTGGCTCAAGCGAAGGCCAGCATGGCGGCTTGCTCGCTCATGAGTCACGCTCGGGCCAGCCTGCCAACCCGTGCGGAGGCCAGCGCGGCGTCCGGCCCGTCCGGCGGAGCGGCGGCCAACTTGCTCATCACCGGCGCCACCAACGAACACGCATCAGTACTGTTTGAAGTAATGTTCAGGAAAAATAATGATTTGAGGGGGAATAACAGGATAGAAGGTTAGATGTGGGTCCCTCGTGTCAACGGTCAAACAAAATGTGTTGGTTTAAGCTGCCTCGTCAGCACGGACATGTGGGCCAACCCTGTCATAAATGGGTTTAAACTAACCTAATCGGTACTCCCTCTGTCCCATAATATAAGATGTTTTTGCAAGCTAAACTAGCTTGTAATACTAGGTAGTAGTTTTTGGCATGGATTAAGAAATTTTGGGTATGTTTTTGCTATTTTTGTACAATAGATTCTTCCTAGGGCTGGTTGAAAGTGGTAGTTTTTTGTTAAATACTCTACATATTGTATGTAGGAGTGAAAGTTAAGCTTTGGAACCCAATAAGCAAGGCTAGTTACATAGTGCATATGTGTACATGATTGAAAGTAAATATCAACGATGAGTTACTAATATCTTGATGGAAAACTCGAAACTATGGAATACTAGGAAAAAAATTGCATGGTTGGAAATACTAGCAATGTTCATGTGCGTTGCAATGAATCATATTTAATATTTATTCACAAACTTAATACAAAACACTCTAATTTTGATATACATATATCACTAGAGATATATTATGTTTCAATTAGAATATATTCCTTGGGCAGTTTTGGTGAGGTCAGGGAGGGATGTGGTTGGTTTTAAGATACTATTTATGGGTTTTTCTGCAAATTGGTAGACAAGTGGGATGTTGGTGAGAAAAGGCAACAACTTACCTCACAGTCATTAGATGTAGATCTAATGGTCACAAACGACGGATGGCAGACACACCATCTGTAACGCCCCGGACACACCTGCCGGTGGTCGTTACTCCTGGCGGGATCTAGACTGGCCCCACAGATCAATACTAGTCTTTTCTGCGCACTTTGTCCTCACTCGTCCGCACCCGGGAGCAACTTCCCGGTCGGTCACCCATCCTGACACTACTCCAAGCTGAGCATGCATAACTTTGGAGTTCTGTCCGAATGGGCTCCCGGAAAAGAAGGAATACCTTATTGATATGAGTAGTCTATCATCCCTAATAAGCCAGGCCATCACATACACCCCCACTCAGAGGAACCGACGTCCTCGTCGGGCCACAGGAACGTTCCCTCTTGGCACAAACGTCTGTGCTTCCAGTCCGGTACATGTGCCACGCCGGGTGCCACGACGGGTCACAAACGTCATGAACAACATGACCACGCACCTGTCCGCAACCATCCGTGTAACCGCGAGGGTCGGCTCTGATACCAACTTGTAACGCCCCGGACACACCTGCCGGTGGTCGTTACTCCTGGCGGGATCTAGACTGGCCCCACAGATCAATACTAGTCTTTTCTGCGTACTTTGTCCTCACTCGTGCGCACCCGGGAGCAACTTCCCGGTCGGTCACCCATCCTGACACTACTCCAAGCTGAGCACGCTTAACTTTGGAGTTCTGTCCAAATGGGCTCCCGGAAAAGAAGGAATTCCTTATTGATATGAGTAGTCTATCATCCCTAATAAGCCAGGCCATCACACCATCATCACCAACTTAGTCTTCTGTAGGAGTACTAGCAAGATCCGTGCATTGCATGGAACATCAAGATGCTTTTTTTTATAAAACACTTGTTGTGATTGACCCATGCGGGAGTAATCCCATGTCTAAAAACTAATGATATCTCGAGAAATAGGAGATAAGGTGAAGAGGAGTGGGGCGTGGGGGTGATTGGTGGTCGGACTGAGCGGAGGCATGGGGATTGACGACGCCGGCATCGATCACCAGGCCAGTTTGTTCCAGAGGCTTCCTTTCTTAATTTCTCAACAATGAGGTTGTTGGAGATAAGGATGAATGAGGGAAGGCCTTGTCTGCAAATGTGGAGAGGGGTGCGGGTATCTTTTAGTGTAATTTCCATCCGTCAGATATAGATCGGACGGTCTATATTGCAAGATGGCACGCGTATCATCATCACCAACTCGGTTTTTTAGAAGAGAAGAAATATAAGTATGGAGATACAAACGTATTATCGATACTTGTTTCCATAAACTAGCATCTACATTCTATTCAACGCCTCATCATGTGGGACCTTAGCACAATGACTTCTCGACTGTGTAAAACAAAGGTTTTCCCGTCGCCGATAAGGAGGGGGTGACGGCGGCGCCCTTTTTGGCTTGCTCTAGTCCTAGTAGTCATACTAGGTGGTCTAAGCACGTGTAGATTTATTCTTTTTCACGTCTCGTGTTCGCCGTACTGCCACAACTGTTGATGAATAGATGGTAAGTTATTCACGGGGAAACCCTTGTTGAGCGTGTTTGCGAGAGAGAGAGAGATAGTGTGCGTGTGTGATATGTCTAGAGACTGAGGCAATGATAACAAATTCTTTGTGTCTATGTGTGTGGAGGATAGAGAGAGACATGTACATGGGGCTTTGTGTTGTGTAATGTGGAGACACATATACATAATTAGAGAGTGAGTGTGTGAGACACACATGCAGACATGGGGAGAGATGAGGATCCAGATTAATGGGTGTTTGTGTGTGTTTGTGTGTGTTTGTGCGCGTGTTTGTGTGTGAGAGGGAGTGTGTGTATGTGGAGTAGAGAGACCACTAATGATGTAAACCTAGTATAAGGGAAGGGGGAATGATGTGTGATGTCTACTACACAACCTTCTTCTTGTAGACGTTGTTGGGCCTCCAAGTGTAGAGGTTTGTAGGACAGTAGCAAATTTCCCTCAAGTGGATGACCTAAGTTTTATCAATCCGTAGGAGGCGTAGGATGAAGATGGTCTCTCTCAAGCAACCCTGCAACCAAATAACAGAGAGTCTCTTGTGTCCCCAACACACCCAATACAATGGTAAATTGTATAGGTGCACTAGTTCGGCGAAGAGATGGTGATACAAGTGCAATATGGATAGAAGATAATAGTTTTTGTAATCTGAAAATATAAAAACAGCAACGTAACTAATGTAAAAGTGAGCATAAACGGTATTGCAATGCGTTGAAACAAGGCCTAGGGTTCATACTTTCACTAGTGCAAGTTCCCTCAACAATAATAACATAATTGGATCATATAACTATCCCTCAACATGCAACAAAGAGTCACTCCAAAGTCACTAATAGCGGAGAACAAACGAAGAGATTATGGTAGGGTACGAAACCACCTCAAAGTTATTCTTTCCAATCAATCCGTTGGGCTATTCCTATAAGTGACACAAACAGCCCTAGAGTTCGTACTAGAATAACACCTTAAGACAAAAATCAACCAAAACCCTAATGTCGCCTAGATACTCCAATCTCACCTCAAGTATTCATGGGTATGATTATATGATATGCATCACACAATCTCAGATTCATCTATTCAACCAACACATAGAACCTGAAAGAGTGCCCCAAAGTTTCTACCAGAGAATCACGACGAAAACGTGTGCCAACCCCTATGCATAGCTTCATGGGCGGAACCCGCAAGTTGATCACCAAGACATACATCAAGTGAATCACGTGATATCCCATTGTCACCACAGATACGCACGACAAGACATACATCAAGTGTTCTCAAATCATTAAAGACTCAACCCGATAAGATAACTTCAAAGGGAAAACTCAATCCATTACAAGAGAGTAGAGGGGGAGAAGAAACATAAGATCCAACTATAATAGCAAAGCTCGCGATACATCAAGATCGTGCCAAATCAAGAACACGAGAGAGAGAGAGAGATCAAACACATAGCTACTGGTACATGCCCTCAGCCCCGAGGGTGAACTACTCCCTCCTCGTCATGGAGAGCGTCGGGATGATGAAGATGGCCACCGGTGAGGGTTCCCCCCTCTGGCAAGGTGTCGGAACGGGTCTAGATTGGCTTTCGGTGGCTATGAAGGCTTCTGGCAGCGGAACTCCCGATCTATTATGTTCCCCGATCGTTTTAGGGTATATGGAGATATATAGGTGGAAGAAATACGTCAAGGGAGCCACGAGAGTCCCACGAGGGTGGAGGGCGCGCCCAGGGGGTGGGCACGCCCCCTACCTCGTGGCTTCCTCGAAGCTTCCTTGACGTGGACTCCAAGTCTCCCCGGTTGCTTTCCTTCCAAAAATAACTTCTCTGAAGGTTTCATTCCGTTTGGACTCCGTTTGATATTCCTTTTTCACGAAACACTGAAACAAGGGAAAAAACAGAAACTGGCACTGGGCTCTGGGACAATAGGTTAGTCCCAAAAGTAATATAAAAGTGCATAGTAAAGCCCAATAGACATCCAAGATGGGTAATATAATAGCATGAATACTTCATAAATTATAGATACGTTGGAGACGTATCGGCATCCCCAAGCTTAATTCCTGCTCGTCCTCGAGTAGGTAAATGATAAAAGAAATAATTTATGAAGTGTGAATGCTAGCAGGTGCACAAGTTTGATCAATGATAATTTCAATCACCTTTTCTAGCATCATTATATCATAACAATAGTTCATCTCATAAAGCTTCTCATGATCAAGTAATAAGCTATTCACATGTTAAAGTATAGATCGTAAACTTTCTTGAAAACTAACAAACCATGTTATCAGTCATCAAACAATTACAATTCATCTTATTTTCAGGAAGAGTCTATGTCAGAGCTTTGATTTAGCAAACCCCACATACTCAACTATCATGTAGTCTTTCACAATTGCTAACACTCACGCGATATTTATGGGTTCAAAGTTTTAATCAGACGCAGAGAAATATAGGGGCTTATAGATTCGCCTCCCAACCTTTTACCTCAAGGGTAATGTCAACAATAATAGTTCATGATGCCTTGCATCCAATTGGATATATATATCAGAATCTTTCCAACACAATGTGCTTGCCAAAGGATAAAATGTAAAAAGGAAAGGTGAAGATCACCATGACTCTTGCATAAGGGTAGAAGATAAAAGTAAAGATAGGCCCTTCGCAGAGGGGAGCAGAGGTTGTCATGCGCTTTTATAGTTGAATGCATAAAATCTTAATGCAAAAGAAAGGTCACTTTATTGTCCCCTGTGATAGGGACCTTTATTATGCAGTCCGTCGCTTTTATTGCTTCCATATCACAAGATCGTATAAAGCTTATTTTCTCCACACTAAAAGATCATACATATTTAGAGAGCAATTTTTATTGCATGCACCGATGACAACTTACTTGTAGGATCTTACTCAATCCATAGGTAAGTATGGTGGACTCTCATGGCAATACTGGTTTTAAGGGATGTTTGGAAGCACAAGTAGTATCTCTACTTGGTGCGAAGAATTTGGCTAGCATGAGGGGGAAAGGCAAGCTCAACATGTTGGATGATCCATGACAATATACTTTATTTCAGATATAAGAAAACATAACCCATTACGTTGTCTTCCTTGTCCAACATCAACCTTTTAGCATGTCATATTTTAATGAATGCTCACAACAACAAAAGATGTCCAAGATAGTATATTTATATGTGAAATCTCTCTTCCTTCAATATTCTTTCATGAATTGTTCAAGTGACCAATACAATGTTTGCTAACATTCAATAAATTTACCACTTCTACTTCTTATATGTGAAGTCATCACTCCCCATGGGATAAGCATATGAAACATATATAATTTCAGATTTATGATATTCGCTGACTCAACTATTTACTCATAGGATAGAAGTGAAGCACACGAGTAAATGACAAACTACTCCAAAAAGATATGAGTGAAGATCAATGAGTAGTTTAAATAATTATGTAGCTACGTGAAGACTCTCTAACATTTAAGAATTTCAGATCTTGATATTTTATTCAAACAGAAAGCAAAGCAAAATAAAATGACATTCTAAGAATGGCAAACATCATGTGAAGAAGCAAAAACTTAGGATCAACCGAAACTAACCGATAGTTGTTGAAGAAGAAAGGTGGGATGCCAACTGGGGCATCCCCAAGATTAGACGCTTGAGACTTCTTGAAATATTATATTGGGATGCCTTGGGCATCCCCAAGCTTGAGCTTTTGTGTCTCCTTAATTCCTCTCATATCATGGTCTCCCTAAATCTCAAAAGCTTCATCCACACAAAACTCAACAAGGACTCGTGAGATAAGTTAGTATAAACCATTGCAAAAACCTTATCATACTCTACTGTAGCAAATCACTAAAATTATTATTAAACATTGCATACTAAATGCCCCTGCATATTTAATAGTCCTATCCTCAAATAGAATCATTAAAGAAGCAAACCTATGCAAACAATGCAAACATAACAGCAATCTGCCTAAACAGGACAATCTGTAAAGAGTGCAGAAAGATCCATAATTTCCTAACTCCAAAAATTATTAAAGAAAATTCCCACTGTAGTGAATTTATCATAGCTTAATATGCAAAAGGTTTCAACATTTTATCACATTCTGACTTTTCTAGGGAATTATTGCAACAGCGGTAAACTTTCTATTTTCAAACAGCAACATGTGGACTTCTAAAATAGGCATAGTAAAGGCTATCAATGCCACTTTTATTGAAATAAAAGATGTAAAACATTGTTCTAAATAACAACAAGCAAATCCTAACAAAATAAATTGATTCTCCAAGCAAAACACATATCATGTGGTGAATAAAAATATAGCTCCAAGTAAAGTTACCGATGAACGAAGACGAAAGAGGGGATGCCATCCGGGGCATCCCCAAGCTTAGGATTTTGGTTGTACTTTAATATTAACTTGGGGTTCCTTGGGAATACACAAGCTTAGGCTCTTGCCACTCCTTATTCCATAGTCCATCGAATCTTTACCCAAAACTTGAAAACTTCACAACACAAAACTTAACAGAAAACTCGTAAGCTCCGTTAGTATAAGAAAGCAAATCACCATCATAAGGTACTGTAATGAACTCATTATAAATTCATATTGGTGTAATATCTACTGTATTCCAACTTCTCTATGGTTCATACCCTCCGATACTACTCATAGATTCATCAAAATAAGCGAACAACACGATGGGAACAGAATCTGTCAAAAACAGAACAGTCTGTAGTAATCTGTAGGTTTCGACCACTTCTGGAACTCATAAAATTCTAAAATAAATTGGTGGACCTGAGTAATTTGTCTATTAATCACATTAAAAAAGAATTAACTAAATATCACTCTCCAATAAAAAATGGCAGCAATTCTCGTGAGCGCTAAAGTTTCTGTTTTTTACTGCAAGATCAAAAAGACTTCCCCCAAGTCTTCCCAAAGGTTCTAATTGGCACAAACACTAATTAAAACATAAAACCACATCTAATCAGAGGCTAGATGAATTATTTATTACTAAACAGGAATAAAAATCAAGGAACAAAAATAAAATTGGGTTGCCACCCAACAAGCGCTATCGTTTAACGCCCCTAGCTAGGCATGATGATTTCAATGATGCTCATATAGAAGATAAGAATTGTAACATAAAGAGAGCATCATGAAGAATATGACTAGCACATTTAAGTCTAACCCACTTCCTATGCATAGGGATTTTGTGAGCAAACTACTTATGGGAGCAATAATCAACTAGCATAGGAAGGCAAAACAAGCATAACTTCAAAACTTTAAGCACATAGAGAGGAGACTTGATATTATTGCAATTCCTACAAGAACATATTCCTCCCTCATAATAATTTTCAGTAGCATCATGAATTAATTCAACAATATAACTATCACACAAATCATTCACAAGAATAGAATTTTTATTACTCTCCACATAAGCAAATTTCTTCTCATGAATAGTAGTGGGAGCAAACTCAACAAAGTAACTATCATGTGATTGAAAATTAAGATCAAGATGACAAGTTTCATGATTATCATTGTTCTTTAAAGCATACGTGTCATCACAATAATCATCATAGATAGGAGGCATGATTTCATCATAGTAAATTTGCTCATCAAAGCTTGGGGGACCAAAAATATCATCTTCATCAAACATAGCTTCCCTAAGCTTGTGGCTTTGCATATCACTAGCATCATGGATATTCAAGGAATTCATACTAACAACGTTGCAATCATGCTCATCATTCAAATATTTAGTGCCAAACATTCTAAGACTCACTGATATCATGCTTAGGTGGAATAGATCTAAGTTTCAAAGAATCAACATCAAGAGAAATTCTATCAACGTTCCTAGCCAACTCATCAATCTTAAGCAATTTTTCTTCAATCAAAGCATTGAAATTCTTTTACGAAGTAATAAATTCTTTAATATTAGACTCAAAATTAGAGGGCATCTTATTGTAATTTTCATAAGAATTGTTGTAGGAATTACCATAATTATTAGAGGAATTACTAGGATACGGCCTAGGGTTAAAGTTTCCTCTATACACGTTGTTACCAAAATTATTCCTACCAACAAAATTCACATCCATAGATTCATTATTATTCTCAATCAAAGTAGACAAAGGCATATCATTAGGATCAGAAAAAACACTTTTATTAGCAAATAACTAGTATTCCGCCGAGTGCCGCTGGTCCGCGGCAGCGATTGGAGTGATGTCGACGTCGCCGACGGGAGGCTCACTATCGCCACCACCAGGATTCTCCGGCTCACCCGGGCTGGACTCACCCTTGAGATGATCGAGGCGGACTTCATTCGTCGCCGGATCGCCCCGTTGCACAACAAGGGGAGGCCAGCCTGGCTTTTTATGAATCCGGCTGACATTATGCGACTCCACCCCGGCCTCGACCACAATTTCACGGTGTTGGCGCATGCCCACTTCTGCCAGCGGCTTTTCCAGCTTGATGTGGGTCGTGATGGCGAGGTCGAACGGACCGGCAAGGCCGCGAGGGCTGCCGCAAAGGTTGGCAAGGCCCTCAAGGGGCCATTTTTCAAGCTGCCAGCGGGGGTGGTCCCGTTGTGCAACAATTCACGTTGGTCCAAGATCATCGCCATGATGCCGGACTGTAATGTGCACGGCCCTGTCCCGAGCTGGAAGGAGCCGAAGGACGCGGATGTGCAGCAATTCTTTGACACCCTGATTGAGGTGTATGTCAATGCTGACGCCGAGCGGTGGCTTGTTATGGACACCACCCAGGCAGAGCTGGACTACATCGCCACTAGGGCGAGGGAGGCACAACTTGCCATGGAGGCCGGCAGCGCCGGGGGTGTGGAGGACAAGGCCGCAACGGCTGCGGAGGAAGAGGAGCTCACCCGGTGGGTGGCGGCCTCCGGGGAGGTCAGCAGCGCCGACACTGGAGCTCCGCTCGTCGAAGACGCGGCCGACGAGTCGTCGTCGGAGGAGGACGTGGCGGCGGGCTCGACGCCAACCAGGGGAAGAGGGCGAATCCTGCGGCGGGCTGGCTCCGGCGAGCCAGTCCGGCCCGGCAGGGCTACGCGGCCTCAATTGACCCTGGAGGGGTCTGGGCGTCACACGAGGGCCACGGCAGCCAAGAGGCTGACGAAGGCCGCTGATAAGAAGAAGACAACAACCCCTTCCTCATCTGGGCACGCACAAACCCCACCGTCTTTGCCTCCTCTGGCAGATGTCCACTCGGATGTTGACGCGGAGGTCACTTTTGATCTCGGGCCTCTCAGCCCGAAGAGGAAAAGGAAAGTGGTGGAGGAAGAGGAGATAGATGACGAGTAAGTACTCCGTTCCTTACTGCCATTTCCATTCCTCTGAATTAAGTCACTCATCTTGATCCGTTTTTGCTTTTGCAGGGATGCAGAGACGTTGGCCCAAAGGGTGAAGAGGGCCAAAGCCTTGGCGGGCGGCCAGCCCCCGGCCAGTGCTTCATAGTCGCCATTGGTGGTGCTGAGCAGCCCGGACAGCAGCCCCCAGCACAGCCCCTAGCGTAAGTTCGTCACCCTCCTCTTATCGACACGTGGTAGGCGTTCGATGCTATGGTGTTGACCTTGTCGGGTTTGCAGGAGGGGAGCGGCAGCAGGAGGAGCCGCAGAGGGCTACCCCCAACACACCACCCCCATCGACTACGCCGCCGCGAGGGGCGTCCCTGGCAAGGGCATCAAGCACGGAGCCCACACCCATGGAGGAAGAGGGGAAGTTGGGTGCTGGTGACTCTGCCACGGCGCCGAATGCTGGCGGGGAGGGGACTTCTGCTTCACAGCCTGGCACTGGTGAGTCGCCTGTCCTCCGTCTCTGTTTTTCCCTTATTCTTTTTCTTGGCTTTAATGCTCCCATTACTACCCAGGCCCTCCTTCAAGAGGTATGGAGGACGTGGATAATGTTGTTGGGAACATTGCTAAGGAGGCCACCAGGGATGCTGACGAGGTCGCCGCTGATGAGGCCGCCAAGGATGCTGCCGAGGACATCGCTGCGGGGGCCGCCAAGGCGACCGGCGAGGCTTCTTCCGAGGGCGCCAACGGTGGGCCTACCGGGGAAGCCGGCAAGGCCACTGCCGAGGAAGAGGTGGTTGATGATCAGCCTCCCTCCTCCTCAACCTCGGGCCCCGGCAGATATCTGAAGGTGGGCAACGATCTTTTCGTCCATCTCCCAGGGGCGTCAAGTTCCCGGGCGCCCGCCGAAGGGGAAGTCTTTGACAGCGAGGTGCTTGCCGCCACCGGGCTCGAGGTTGTCGATGAGCCGGGCGTTGGCGGTGATGGTTCTCCAGAAGAGCAGCTTTTCCGCGCTATGGGGGCCAACTTCCGAAAACTCCAGGCGCTCTACCGTGTCCGTCTGGACAAGGTTAAGTCCAGGACGGCAACGGTGGACCAGGCGGAGGTGGATTTCAAGGCGCGCATTGCTGAGACGCAGACCTGGTTCCACCAGACTCGCGAGGAGCAGAGGGCCTTTCAGGAGGAATTGGCCAAGCGCAATGTCGAGCTCATCATGAAGATGGCTGACATCGAGAAGGCCCAGGAAAAGGCGGCGAACTTGGCTGCCGCGGCCGAGGCCGTCCGGAAACAGCATCAAGCTGCACTGGATTCCCAGGAAGAGGACCTCACCGTGTGTGAGGCAAAGCTTGCCGCAGTGCTCCGTGGCAAGGATGAGGAGCTCGAGGCCCTTGTCGCGCGGCGGACTCGTGAGCTGGAGCAGAGGCACAAGGAGGCACTCGATGCCCAGGCTCTGGCCCATGCCGGCAAAGTAAGGGAGTTGGAGGTGGAGAAGGACGAGCTGAAGGAGCAGGCCCTCAAGCTGTCCAACGAGAAGAGCACGCTCAACAGCGCCTTGGTGGAGGCGCAAGGAGCGGTCATCAGCAGGGTTGGGGGGCTCTCCGAAGCGCAAAACTCCGTCAGAGATCTCAAGCTGAAGCTGGAGGATCTCGAGAAGATGTTGTCGGAGAGCAGGGCTCGGGAGGAGACCTTGACCAGGAGTCTGGAGGAGGAGAAGCAGCTGCGGGCGAACGAGGTCGCCTCCCACCAGGAATATGTGGCGGGCGAGAACAGATGGATCAGCCGTCTGGAGGACGTCGCCGGCAGGGTCACCTCGCAGTTGGCCACCATGGGGATGCCAAACATGAGGTACACCCCTGAGCGCAGCAGGACCATCAACACCAAGCTGACCCTGTTCTTCGAGGGCGTCCTTGGAGCCTTGGCTTATCTTCACTCCAACCAAGCGGCCACATTGGCCGGGGAAGCCCGGCGACTTTGCCAGGGGGTCATGACCAAGGTCCTCACCAAGATGGCGTACTGGAATCCCAACCTCGACTTCGATGCCGCGATGGATAGCTTGCCGGATGGTATTGACCTCACGGTGCTCAAGGAGCGCATCAAGCCCGTCATCAGCAGCATCGACGAAATCAAGAGGGTGGAAGGCCAGCGCCGGGATTAGGCATCCCGTTCTTCACCGCCGCTGCAGGTTCACGACCAAGACAAATTTCATCTTTAGTTAGAACCGCAGCAATGATGTGATGTAATATAACTTTGCAGTACTTTTGGAATTATGCATGCTATTTTCCTGTTTGTTGCCTCTTTGTACGTCCACCCTACGCCAGCTGGGTAAGCTTGCTGGCGCGGAAACCCAAGGCGGCGTCTTGGGGACGGGTCCCCATTGGCCTGCCGGGTGAGCGTGCTGCCGGGTGAGCCACCTTACCACCTTTGACGCAGCCGCTCGAACTGTCGAGTTTGACTCGAGTCAGAGTCGAGAGCCTTGCCAATTGCGGAAGGCTACCCTACCGTTTTCAACGCAGCCATTTGAACTGTTGAGCGGACTCGAAACAGAACAAAGGCATTGCCGATCGGGGAAGGCCCCATTTGCGTACATGTTTCTTTTTGTACAAAGAACGACAACTCTGAGGATAATAACTTTATATAATAGAATGGAAATATCCGGGGTCCAATGTAACTTAGCTTCTGTTTGTAGTCGCTCGAGCGCTGATCTTCCGGCCTCCTTCCCTCTCCAAGGGCCACGAAGACGAAGGAGTGCTGGGCTGATTGCTAGAGCCGATTCTCACAACTGCGCCCCCTACCTGGCGCGCCAAAGATGTCGGTGGGAACGACACCTATGGGATCACAAGAATCCCTACTGTGGTTAGCGGGGCGCGGGGTCGTGAGAAGAGCGGATCAAACAGATAGCACACGGTTCGTTTATCCAGGTTCGGGCCGCGAGGATGCGTAAAACCCTACTCCTGCTTTGGTGGATTGTATATCTGTGTTCTTCAGCTAGCTATGGGGCGTGAGGAGCTCCAAAAAGCCGAATCCTTCTCCTGGTCGCCTCGGGCCTCCTTTTATAGAAAAAGGGGTTGCCACAGTGGCACACAGGAGGTGGAAAGGGTACAGTGATGCGAGGTTATCCCTCGCATTACATGACAAGGAGCATTTAATGCGTCTTGCTTAGGTGTCCTTGCTTTATCGGGGACTGGGGAGAGATCCATCTCGTCCGTCGCCGCTCCATCTTGTGTCGACACGCACCCTGGCCAGCGACGCCTGTGATGCCATGTAGGTAGGCAGGCAACTGAGGTGGCATAGTGGTGGGTCTTCACGAAGATCTGCATGCCGCCACGCAGGTGCTTGCCCAGCTGGTTGGGTCGGCAGCTGCATGCATGCGGTGGTGGAGGTTTAGTCGGCGTGGGCCTGATGGTGGCCCCGTGGGTGTCCTCAAGAAGGGCCTTGCCGGGGCCCCGACAAGGGTCTTGCCGAGGCGCCTGCTGTCATCCCCGGAAAGGCGCTTGCCGGGGGTCTTGTGGTCTTCCTCGGCTGGGATCCCGCCAAGGGTTGTCGTCTCCTTAGTGCATATCTGATCTTGAATGTCTTCACAAAGATCTGCATGCCGTCACGGGGATGTCTCCCGAATCCTTGCCCTTTGGGGGCAGTGGACTCAAGGGTGATTTGCTCCGCAGGCGCGGGACGAGTCACCGTGGCAAGGGTCTTGCCGGGGCTGCTAGAACTGTCTCCCGACAAGGATCTTGCCGGGGGAGTCCGTTTCGTTCCCTTTGCTCTTCGTGGTCTTGGCCTTGGCGTCGTTCTAGTTCTCTTGAGCTTCGGTCTTACCCTGGATCACCTCCCTTGCCTTGCTTGGTGTGGTGGTGCCCGTGGCTCAGACTGCCCGTGCACAGTTATAGGGGTACAAAAAGTGTACCCCTCTTTTTGTACACCGACACATTCTGAATGACCATAACATGGAACAGCTGGAGTGATCTCTTACCAATTGATGTCTTGTTGCGGGGCCAGCAAGACACATAAATCCATCAGAGATTCGTCGAGGCGATGTGGAGGCTAATGAACCCGTGGATCTGCTGAAGACGAAGGTACTCGAGCGCAGTACAGCTGCGGAGCAGGTGCTCCATAGCCTTCTTCGAGATGCCAACGTCGAAGAGGTCGAGCTGCTTGAGTTGAGGGAGAAGAAGGGCGGGCGCGACATTAATCTGGGGAATATAGCAGGAGCTGAAGCTGGCGCAGTGCAGCGTTGGCGTGAGGCGGAGCGCGAACGGCGGCAGAGAGCGACATCGTCCAGCTTCAAAGCTGAGCTCCTCGAGCTGATCTAGGGTGGGGGATAAGAACCACTCTTCGAACTTCACTTGGACCTTGCAGTTGGTACTGAACATGCAGATGTCAAGGCATCTGGCTGGACCAGGGTGCGATGAAAGGATCTTGGAGACTGCGGTCATGCGTTTTTAATCCCCGTCGCAGAGGCATCTGTCGATAGTGAGGTTGAGGGGGACGCGGCGCCAGAGGGGGCGCCACCGCCGGGAGAGCAGGGTGGTCCACACGGTAGATTTAGTGAGGATGAGGCCGATAATGACGAGCAGCATGTCGTCGGGGAGGCTGCTGATGAAGTCCAGGCTCGCCGGATGCGGTTTTGGCTCGAGCCGCCTCCGCTTGTTGGCTGCCTTGCCGTCCATCTCAGCCAGCGGCGACGCTGGTGTACACGTGTGTTGGTGTGTGTTTTGTGCTGGGTGTGCGCGAGTGCATGCCGCCGCGTAGTAGTGTAGTGTGCGCGAGTGCGTCCTTCACGCGGAAGAAGTGTGCCCTTAATTTACTAGCGTGCGGGGTGCTACCCCGAGTGGTTTCAACTTTGTTTACTTCACCGCGTGTTAGATGGGCCTCTAGTTTACTTATTTTCACCCACTGCCACATGGGTCAGCACACGAAGATAGAGAACACGAGCTGACAAGGCAGTATGTGGACTAGTTGACCGGTCAACTAAACAATATACAGAGCTATACGCTGACACAGTGACCGTATAATCCCTCGGTATAGAGAGTTCGAGTGAGAGGGGAGGCCCGTGAGAGATAGGAGAGAGAGAGAGAGAGAGAGAAATAGCTACTCCCTCCGTTCGATAATGTAGTGCCTACATTTTTTTAAAGTCAAACTTTTGAAACTTTGACCAAGTTTATAAAGAAATTACTTATATCTACAATACCAAAGATAAATGATAGTATGAAGTAAGTACATGTTGTGATGAATCTAATGATCGTTCTAGATGTAAATGTTTTTCTCCACATATACCTGTTCTAACTTTTCTGAGGTTTGACTTTTCAAAACATCCATATGCTTATGGACGTGAGAGAGTACCTAACTAGAGAGTGTGTGTGTGAAATAGAAAGAGTGACTGAAAAAAGTGTGTGTGCGTGTGTGAAAGAGACATGGACAACACACGATAAAAGTAGAGAAAAAGCGTGTGTGTCTTGTGCAAACATATCACACATGCATCTTCGACAGCGGAAGCAAGGTGGGGATATAGTGTGTGGTTGTTTGCAACCAAGAGAGAAAGACCCCTAACACGTGGCCAAGAGGGGTCTGACAAACAAGGGAGAGAGGTCGAGAGAGACGTACGGAGAAAATGCAGACATGGGGAGGAGAGAGTGTATGTTTGTCATAGAGAGATCCCCTGGAGATCGTGATGGGATTACATGGGTGGGAGATTGAGTGACAAGGCGTGTGCGCGATAGAAGATACCCCGAGAGATATCGAGATAGACGTATGGATGGAACGAGACAATACGTGTGTTCCTGATGGCTAGTGAGAGATAGTGATACTTAGGGGGGGTGCGTGCGCCTATGATGGAGTGAGGGATTATGGTACTTAGGGGGGTGCGTGTCACATAGAGACAGAACAAGGGCGGAGATTGTTAGATGGGTCTATGTAGCGCGAGCGAGACATGTGTATGTGTGAACCAGGGAGATATAAAGTTTGAGAGAGATAGAGGAGCCCCGATAAGGCTGAGTGGTGCGTCAGATAGATGAGAGGGGGAAGAGATATTCCATCTGCTTGATAATGCAGTGCATGTAAATGTTTTAGAAGTCGAACTTTGGAAACTCTGACCAATTTTACGCAAATGTTATTTATATCTACAATACCAAAGATACATCATACGAAACTACATCTCATGATGAATCTAATGGTATATGTTTGCCGTTCTAGATGCAAATGTTTTTCTCCATGTACATGGTCAAACTTTGTGATGTTTGACTTTTCAATAAATCTATATGCTATGGACCGAAGAGAGTGCCTAAGTGGAGAGAGATCAAGTGTGTGTGAAGGAGAATGAGTGAGTGTGCAAAAAGAGTATGTGTGTGAAGGAAAAAGGGACAACAAACGATAAATTAGAGAGAGTGTGTGTTTTTTCGTTTCTTATGCAAACATATTACGCATGCATCTCTGAGATAGAAAAGCGAGGTGAGGAGATACACGAAGATAGCTAGTGTGTGATTGTTTGCAAGGGAGAGAGACACCCCTATAGCACATGTCCAATAGAGGTCTGGCCAACAAGGAACAAAGGTCGAGAGGGACGTGTGGAGAACATGGAGGCATGGGGAGGGAGAGAGGGTGTGTTTGTGATAGAGAGATCCCCTCGAGATCATGAGGGGACTATAGGGGTGGGAGATCGAGGGAGGTGCGTGCACAATAGAAAGATGCCCCGAGAGAAATCGAGATAGACCATGCACATGTTTGTGATTGAGACTAAGTTTAGCTAGTCATATACATATAGGGGGACTGTGTGTGCCTACAATTGAGTGAGAGACCATCATACTTGGCTAGGCATGAGATTGTGTGTGTGTGCGTGTGAGATGGAGAGAGAACGAGGGGGAGAGATAGAGTTTTAGATGGGTCTATCGAGTGCGAGTGAGATATGCATGTGTACGTGTGACCCAGGGAGATGGAGAGTTTGAGAGAGAGGGAAGAGCTTAGAGACGACGGAGTGGTGCGTGAGAGAGTTACGGGCAACGAGCCAAGGAATTTGTGTGCGTACGATGAGTGCACCCAAGATTTTTATCTTGGACTAGAGAATCATACATAGTGTGCGAGAGAGACCTATAGATGGAGTATATATGCATGCGAACTAGAAAGACCCCCCCCCCACACACACAAAGAGAGAGAGAGAGATGGAGAGAGAGGGAGAGGGACCAACAAGGTTTGTGTGTTGGATGCGTGCGATAGAATTGAAGATTGTCGGCGAGAGAGAGAGAGAGAGAGAGAGAGAGAGAGAGAGAGAGCAGGAGTCCGGGAGAGGGGGAGGTCGCGTTTTATGCATCAAAGACCGGTATAAACCATGTTTCGATATAAACTTACATTCAAATATTTAAATTGGAGAACATGTTGTCTTCAATCCACACATGAACGGAGATATGCGTATATCAAACAAGTTCATTGATTTGACTTTCGACATGTTCATGGAGTACTATAATACTGTACAACATGCTGTTGGGGAACGTAGTAATTTCAAAAAAAATCCTACACACACGCAAGATCATGGTGATGCATAGCAACGAGAGTGGAGAGTGTTGTCTACGTACCCTCGTAGACAGTAAGCGGAAGCGTTTATCAACGTGGTTGATGTAGTCGTACACCTTCACGATCCGTCCCGGTCAAGTACCGAATGTACGTCACCTCCGAGTTCAGCACACGTTCAGCTCGATGACGTCCTCGCCTTCTCGATCCAGCAAGAGGGGTGAAGTAGTAGATGAGTTCCAGCAGCACGACGACGTGGTGACAGTGTTGGTGAAGAACAATCTCCGCAGGTCTTCGCCTAAGCACTACGAAAACTATGATGGAGGATAAACTAGAGAGGACGGAGTAGCCGGCACACGGCTTGGTTTTTCTTGATGTGTCTTGGGTGCTAGCCCTACCCCTCTATTTATATGTTGAGCCTTGGGGTCGAAATTTGGAGTAAAAGCCTCCACAAAGTCGGTTCCACCCTAAAGGCAAGAGTCCTTCTCGGACTCCAGGGCCAGACGCCAGGGTTCCCGGCGTCTGGATCCAGACGCTAGGAACCCTGGCGTATGGCCCCTGGACTCCGCAAAACTTCCTTTTGCGCTTTCCAAAAACCTCATGGGCTTTCCCCTTTGGCCCAGATAAAGTGTTCTCGTGCCCAAACATTTCAGGAAACATCCGGAACCCCTTCCGATGGATTCCGGAACCCTTCCGGAGATCAAACACTACTATCCACATATCAATCTTTACTTCCGGACCATTCCGGAATTCCTCGTCATATCCGTGATCTCATCCGAAACTCCAACAACATTCGGTCACCAACATACATAACTCATAGTACTATATCATCAACGAACGTTAAGCGTGCGGACCCTATGGGTTCGAGAACTATGTAGACATGACCGAGACACCTCTCTGGTCAATAACCAATAGCGGAACTTGAATGCCCATATTGGCTCCTACATATTCTACGAAGATCTTTATCGGTCAGACCGCATAACAACATATGTTGTTCCCTTTGTCATCGGTATGTTACTTGCCCAAGATTCGATCGTCGGTATCTAAATACCTAGTTCAATCTCGTTACCGGCAAGTCTCTTTACTCATTCCGTAATACATCATGCCGCAACTAACTCATTAGTTACAATGCTTGCAAGGCTTATAGTGATGTGCATTACCGAGTGGGCCCAGAGATACCTCTCCGACAATCGGAGTGACAAATCCTAATCTCGAAATATGCCAATCCAACAAGTACCTTCGGAGACACCTGTAGAGCACCTTTATAATCACCCAGTAACATTGTGACGTTTGGTAGCACACAAATTGTTCCTCCGGTAAACGGAAGTTGCATAATCTCATAGTCATAGGAACATGTATAAGTCATGAAGAAAGCAATAGCAACATACTAAACGATCAAGTGCTAAGCTAACGGAATGGGTCAAGTCAATCACATCATTCTCCTAATGATTTGATCTTGTTAATCAAATGACAACTCATGTCTATGGCTAGGAAACATAACCATCTTTGATCAACGAGCTAGTCAAGTAGAGGCATACTAGTGACACTCTGTTGGTCTATGTATTCACACATGTATCATGTTTCCGGTTAATACAATTCTAGCATGAATAATAAACATTTATCATGTAATAAGGAAATAAATAATAACTTTATTATTGCCTCTAGGGGATATTTCCTTCAGCCTCCCACTTGCACTAGAGTCAATAATCTAGTTCACATCGCCATGTGATTTAACACCAATAGTTCACATCACCATGTGATTAACACCCATAGTTCACATCGTCATGTGACCAACACCCAAAGGGTTACCAGAGTCAATAATCTAGTTCACATCGCTATGTGATTAACACCCAAAGAGTACTAAGGTGTGATCATGTTTTGCTTGTGAGAGAAGTTTAGTCAACGGGTTTGCCACATTCAGATCTGTATATATTTTGCAAATTTCTATGTCAACAATGCTCTGCACGGAGCTACTCTAGCTAATTGCTCCCACTTTCAATATGCTTCCAGATTGAGACTTAGAGTCATCTAGATCAGTGTCAAAATTTGCATCGACGTAACCCTTTTCGACGAACCTTTTGTCACCTCCATAATCAAGAAACATATCCTTATTCCACTAAGGATAATTTTGACCGCTGTCCAGTGATCTACTCCTAGATCACTATTGTACTCCCTTTGTCAAAATCAGTGTAGGGTATACAATAGGTCCGGTACACAGCATGGCATACTTTATAGAACCTATGGCTGAGGCATAGGGAATGACTTTC
Organism: Triticum urartu; assembly: GCF_056163025.1. Classification (NCBI taxonomy): domain Eukaryota; kingdom Viridiplantae; phylum Streptophyta; class Magnoliopsida; order Poales; family Poaceae; genus Triticum; species Triticum urartu. The sequence goes on from NC_141878.1 coordinate 566,596,390, forward strand.
ATCCTCTCTCTATTTTCTACCATGATCGGGCTTTGAGTCTTACTCAATTTCACACCTTGTAACACAGGGAAGAACTCTTTCTTTGACTGTTCCATTTTGAACTATTTCAAAATCTTGTCAAGGTATGTACTCATTGAAAAAACTTATCAGGCGTCTTGATCTATCTCTATAGATCTTGATGCTCAATATGTAAGCAGCTTCACCGAGGTATTTCTTTGAAAAACTCCTTTCAAATGCTCCTTTATGCTTTCCAAAAAATTCTACATTCTTTCTGATCAACAATATGTCATTCACATATATTTATCAGAAATGTTGTAGTGCTCTCACTCACTTTCTTGTAAATATAGGCTTCACCACAAGTCTGTATAAAACTATATGCTTTGATCAACTCATCAAAGAGTATGTTCCAACTCCGAGATGCTTTCACCAGTCCCTAGATGGATCGCTGGAGTTTGCACATTTTGTTAGCACCTTTAGGATCGACAAAACCTTCTGGTTGCATCATATATAACTCTTCTTTAAGAAATCCATTAAGGAATGTAGTTTTGACATCCATTTTCCAGATTTCATAAAATCTGGCAACTTGCTAACATGATTCAGACAGACTTAAGCATCGCTACGAGTGAGAAAATCTCATCGTAGTCAACACCTTGAACTTTGTCAAAAGCATTTTTTCGACAAGTCTAGCTTTGTAGATAGTAACACTACTATCAATGTCCGTCTTCCTCTTGAAGATCCATTTATTTTCTATGGCTTGCCGATCATCGGGCAAGTCAACCAACGTCCACGCTTTGTTCTCATACATGGATCCCATCTTAGATTTCATGGCCTCAAGCCATTTTTGTGGAATCTAGGCTCATCATCGCTTCCTCATGGTTCGTAGGTTCGTCATGGTCCAGTAACATGACCTACAAAACAGGATTACCACACCACTCTGGTGTGGATCTCACTCTGATTTACCTACGAGGTTCGGTAGTAACTTGATCTGAAGTAACATGATCATCATCATTAGCTTCCTCACTAGTTGGTGTAGTAGTCACAGGAACAACTTTCTGTGATGAACTACTTTCCAATAAGGGAGTAGGTACAGTTACCTCATCAAGTTCTACTTTCCTACCACTCACTTCTTTCGAGAGAAACTCCTTCTCTAGAAAGGATCCATTCTTAGCAATGAATATCTTGCCTTCGGATCTGTGATAGAAGGTGTACCCAACTGTCTCCTTTGGGTATCCTATGAATACATATTTCTCCGATTTGGGTTCGAGCTTATCAGGTTGAAGCTTTTTCACATAAGCATCGCAGCCCCGAACTTTAAGAAACAACAACTTTGGTTTCTTGCCAAACCACAGTTCATATGGTGTCGTCTCAACGGATTTAAATGGTGCCCTTTTTTAACGTGAATGCAGCTGTCTCTAATGCATAACCCAAAACTATAGTGGTAAATTGGTAAGAAACATCACAGATTGCACTATATCTAATAAAGTACGGTTATGACGTTTGGACACACCATTATGTTGTGGTGTTCCACATGGCACGAATTTGTGAAACTATTCCACATTGTTTTAATTGAAGACCAAACTTGTAACTCAAATATGTCTCCGCGATCAGATCGTAGAAACTTTGTTTTTTTGTCACGATGATTTTCCACTTCACTCTGAAATTCTTTGAACTTTTCAAATGTTTCAGACTTATGTTTCATCTAGTAGATATACCCATTTCTGCTCAAATCATCTGTGAAGGTCAGAAAATAACGATACCTGCCGTGAGCCTCAACACTCATTGGACCGCATACATCAGTATGTATTATTTCCAATAAGTCAGTTGTTCGGTAAATTGTTCTAGAGAACGGAGTCTTAGTCATCTTTCCCATGAGGCATGGTTCGCAAGCATCAAGTGATTCATAATCAAGTGATTCCAAAATCCCATCAGCATGGGGTTTCTTCATGCGCTTTACACCAATATGACCTAAACGGCAGTGCCACAAATAAGTTGCACTATCATTATTAGCTTTGCATCTTTTGGCTTCAATATTATGAATATGTGTATCACTACGATCGAGATCCAACAAACCATTTTCATTGGGTGCATGACCATAGAAGGTTTTATTCATGTAAACAGAACAACAATTATTCACTAACTTAAATGAATAATCGTATTGCAATAAACATGATCAAATCATATTCATGCTCAACGCAAACACCAAATAACATTTATTTAGGTTCAACACTAATCCCAAAAGTATAGGGAGTGTGCGATGATGATCATATCAATCTTTGAACTACTTCCAACACACATCGTCACTTCACCCTGAACTAGTTTCTGTTTATTCTGCAACTCCCGTTTCGAGTTACTACTCTTAGCAACTAAACTAGTATCAAATACTAAGGGGTTTCTATAAACAATAGTAAAGTACACATCAATAACATGTATATCAAATATACCTATGTTCACTTTGCCATCCTTCTTATCCGCCAATTCCTTGGGGTAGTTCCGCTTCCAGTGACTAGTCCCTTTGTAGTAGAAGCACTTTAGTCTAAGGCTTAGGTCCAGACTTGGGCTTCTTCACTCGAGCAGCAACTTGCTTGTCGTTCTTCTTGAAGTTCGCCTTCTACCATTTGCCCTTTTCTTGAAACTAGTGGTCTTGTTAACCATCAACACTTGATGTTTTTCTTGATTTCTACCTTCGTCGATTTCAGCATCACGAAGAGCTTGGGAATCATTTCCGTTATCCCTTGCATATTATAGTTCATCACGAAGTTCTAGCAACTTGGTGATAGTGACTAGAGAACTTTGTCAATAACTATCTTATATGGAAGATTAACTCCCACTTGATTCAAGTGATTGTAGTACTCAGACAATCTGAGCACATGCTTACTGGTTGAGCTATTCTCCTCCATCTTGTAGGCAAAGTAATGTCAGAGGTCTCATACCTCTCGACACGGGCATGAGTATGAAATACCAATTTCAACTCTTGGAACATCTTATATGCTCCGTGGCGTTCAAAACATTTTTGAAGTCCCGGTTCTAAGCCATAAAGTATGGTGCACTAAACTATCAAGTAGTTATCATACCGAGCTTTTGTCAAAACGTTCAAAACGTCAGCATCTGCTCCTGCAATAGTTCTGTCACCTGGCGGTGCATCAAGGACATAATACTTCTGTGCAGCAATGAGGATAATCCTCAGATCACGGAGCTAGCCCGCATCTTTGCTACTAACATCTTTCAACTTACTTTTCTCTAGGAACATATAAAAAATAAAACAGGGGAGCTAAACGCGAGCTATTGATCTACAACATAGACATGCTAATACTACCAGGATTAAGTTCATGATAAATTAAAGTTCAATTAATCATATTACTTAAGAACTCCCACTTAGATAGACATCCCTCTAATCCTCTAAGTGATCATGTGATCCATATCAACTAAACCATGTCCGATCATCACGTGAGATGGAGTAGTTTCAATTGTGAACATCACTTGTTGATCATATCTACTATATGATTCACGCTCGACATTTCGGTCTCAATGTTCTGAGGCCATATCTGCATATCCTAGGCTCGTCAAGTTTAACCTGAGTATTCTGCGTGTGCAAAAACTGGCTTGCACCCGTTGTAGATGGACGTAGAGCTTATCACACCCGATCATCACGTGGTGTCTGGGCACGACAAACTTTGGCAACGGTGCATACTCAGAGAGAACACTTATACCTTGAAATTTAGTGAGAGATCATCTTATAATGCTACCATCAAATAAAGCAAGATAAGATGCATAAAAGATAAACATCACATGCAATCAATATAAGTGATATGATATGACCATCATCATCTTGTGCTTGTGATCTCCATCTTCGAAGCACAGTCATGATCACCATCGTCACCGGCGTGACACCTTGATCTCCATCATAGCATCGTTGTCGTCTCGCCAACTATTGCTTCTATGACTATCTCTATCGCTTAGTGATAAAGTAAAGCAATTACAGGGCGATTGCATTGCATACAATAAAGTGACAACCATATGGCTCCTGCCAGTTATCGATAACTCGGTTACAAAACATGATCATCTCATACAATAAAATATAGCATCACGCCTTGACCATATCACATCACAATATGCCCTGCAAAAACAAGTTAGACGTCCTCTACTTTGTTGTTGCAAGTTTTATGTGGCTGCTACGGGCTGAGCAAGAACTGTTCTTACCTACGCATCAAAACCACAACGATAGTTCGTCAAGTTACTGTTGTTTTAACCTTCTCAAGGACTGGGTGTAGCTACACTCGGTTCAACTAAAGTTGGAGAAACTGACACCAGCCAGCCACCTATGTGCAAAGCACGTCGGTAGAACCAGTCTCGCGTAAGCGTACCCGTAATGTCGGTCCGGGCCGCTTCATCCAACAATACCGCCGAACCAAAGTATGACATGCTGGTAAGCAGTATGACTTGTATCGCCCACAACTCACTTGTGTTCTACTCGTACATATAACATCTACGCATAAAACCAGGCTCTGATACCACTGTTGGGGAACGTAGTAATTTCAAAAAAATTCCTACGCACACGCAAGATCATGGTCATGCATAGCAACAAGAAGGGAGAGTGTTGTCTATGTACCCTCGTAGACCGTAAGCGGAAGCGTTTATCAACGTGGTTGATGTAGTTGTACACCTTCACGATCCATCCCGATCAAGTACCGAACGTACGGCACCTCCGCGTTCAGCGCACGTTCAGCTCGATGACGTCCTCGCCTTCTCGATCCAGCAAGAGGGGCGAAGTAGTAGATGAGTTCCGGCAGCACGACGGCGTGGTGACGGTGTTGGTGAAGAAAAATCTTCGCAGGGCTTCGCCTAAGCACTACGAAAACTATGACGGAGGATAAACTAGAGAGGACGGGGTAGCCGGCACACGGTTTGGTTTTTCTTGATGTGTCTTGGGTGCTAGCCCTACCCCTCTATTTATATGTTGAGCCTTGGGGTCGAAACTTGGAGTAAAAGCCTCCACAAAGTCGGTTTCACCCGAAAGGCAAGAGTCCTTCTCAGACTCCAGGGCCAGACGCCAGGGTTCCCGGCGTCTGGCCCCTGGACTCCGCAAAACTTCCTTTTGCGCTTTCCAAAAACCTCGTGGGCTTTCCACTTTGGCCCAGATAAAGTGTTCTCGTGCCCAAACATTTCGGGAAACATCCGGAACCCCTTCCGGAGACCAAACACTACTATCCACATATCAATCTTTACTTCCGGACCATTTCGGAGTTCGTCGTCATATCGGTGATCTCATCCAAAACTCCAAACAACATTCGGTCACCAACATACATAACTCATAGTACTATATCGTCAACGAACGTTAAGCGTGCGGACCCTACGGGTTCGAGAACTATGTAGACATGACCGAGACACCTCTCTGGTCAATAACCAATAGCGGAACCTGGATGCCCATATTGGCTCCTACATATTCTACGTAGATCTTTATCAGTCAGACCGCATAACAACATACGTTGTTCCCTTTGTCATCGGTATGTTACTTGCCCAAGATTCGATCATCGGTATCTCAATACCTAGTTCAATCTTGTTACCGGCAAGTCTCTTTACTCGTTCTGTAATACATCATCCCGCAACTAACTCATTAGTTACAATGCTTGCAAGTCTTATAGTGATGTGCATTATCGAGTGGGCCCAGAGATACCTCTCCGACAATTGGAGTGACAAATCCTAATCTCGAAATACGCCAACCCAACAAGTACCTTCGGAGACACCTGTAGAGCACCTTTATAATCACCCAGTTACGTTGTGACGTTTGGTAGCACACAAAGTGTTCCTCCGGTAAATGGGAGTTGCATAATCTCATAGTCATAGGTGTTGGGGAACGTAGCATAAATTCAAATTTTTCCTACGTGTCACCAAGATCTATCTATGGAGTCATCTAGCAACGAGGGAGGAGTGGATCTACATACCCTTGTAGATCGCGCGCGGAAGCGCTCAAGAGAAGGGGGTTGATGGAGTCGTACTCGTCGTTATCCAAATCACCGATGATCCTAGCGCCGAACGGACGGCACCTCCGCATTCAACACACGTACGGAGCAGCGACGTCTCCTCCTTATTGATCCAGCAAGGGGGGGAGGAGAGGTTGATGGAGATCCAGCAGCACGACGGCGTGGTGGTGGAAGTAGCGGGATTCCAACAGGGCTTCGCCAAGCGCTGCGGGAGGAGGGAGATGTGTCATGGGAGGGAGAGGGAGGCGCCTGGGCTTAGGTATGGTTGCCCTCCCTTCCCCCCACTATATATAGGGACAAGGGAGAGGGGGGAGGCGCAGCCTTGGCCCTTCCTCCAAGGAAGGGTGCGGCCAGGGGAGGAGTCCCTCCTCCCTAAGGCACCTCGGAGGTGCCTTCCCCCTTTAGGACTCTTCCTTTCCCTCTTCTCTTGGCGCATGGGCCTCTTGGGGCTGGTGCCCTTGGCCCATATAGGCCAAGGTGCACCCCCTACAGCCCATGTGGCCCCCGGGGGCAGGTGGCCCCACCCGGTGGACCCCCGGGACCCTTCCGGTGGTCCCGGTACAATACCGGTGACCCCGAAACTTGTCCCGATGGCCGAAATAGCACTTCCTATATATAATTCTTTACCTCCGGACCATTCCGGAACTCCTCGTGACGTCCGGGATCTCATCCGGGACTCCGAACAACTTTCGGGTTACCGCATACTAATATATCTATAACCCTAGCGTCACCGAACCTTAAGTGTGTAGACCCTACGGGTTCGGGAGACATGCAGACATGACCGAGATGACTCTCCGGTCAATAACCAACAGCGGGATCTGGATACCCATGTTGGCTCCCACATGTTCCATGATGATCTCATCGGATGAACCACGATGTCAAGGACTTAATCAATCCCGTATACAATTCCCTTTGTCTAGCGGTACGATACTTGCCCGAGATTCGATCGTCGGTATCCCGATACCTTGTTCAATCTCGTTACCGGCAAGTATCTTTACTCGTTTCGTAACACATAATCCCGTGATCAACTCCTTGATCACATTGTGCACATTATGATGATGTCCTACCGAGTGGGCCCAGAGATACCTCTCCGTTTACACGGAGTGACAAATCCCAGTCTCGATTCGTGCCAACCCAACAGACACTTTCGGAGATACCCGTAGTGTACCTTTATAGCCACCCAGTTACGTTGTGACGTTTGGCACACCCAAAGCACTCCTATGGTATCCGGGAGTTGCACAATCTCATGGTCTAAGGAAATGATACTTGACATTAGAAAAGCTTTAGCATACGAACTACACGATCTAGTGCTATGCTTAGGATTGGGTCTTGTCCATCACATCATTCTCCTAATGATGTGATCCCGTTATCAATGACATCCAATGTCCATGGTCAGGAAATCGTAACCATCTATTGATCAACGAGCTAGTCAACTAGAGGCTTACTAGGGACATGGTGTTGTCTATGTATCCACACATGTATCTGGGTTTCCTATCAATACAATTCTAGCATGGATAATAAACGATTATCATGAACAAGGAAATATAATAATAACTAATTTATTATTGCCTCTAGGGCATATTTCCAACAGTCTCCCACTTGCACTAGAGTCAATAATCCAGTTCACATCGCTATGTGACTAACACTCAAGGTCACATCCCCATGTGACTAACACCCAAAGAGTTTACTAGAGTCAATAATCTAGTTCACATTACCATGTGATTAACACTCGATGAGTTCTGGGTTTGATCATGTTATGCTTGTGAGAGATGTTATAGTCAACGGGTCTGAATCTTTTAGATCCGTATGTACTTCGCAAATTTCTATGTCATCTTGTAGATGCAACTACTACGCTACATTTGGAGCTATTCCAAATAACTGTTCTACTTGGAGCTATTCTAAATTGTTGCTCCATTATACGTATCCGGTATCTCTACTCAGAGCTATCCGGATAGGTGTTAAGCTTGCATCGGCGTAACCCTTTACGACGAACTCTTTTACCACCTCCATAATCGAGAAAATTCCTTAGTCCACTAGTTACTAAGGATAACTTTGACCGCTGTCCTGTGATCCATTCTTAGATCACTCTTGTACCCCTTGACTGACTCATGGCAAGGCACATTTCAGGTGCGGTACACAGCATAGCATACTGTAGAGCCTATGTCTTAAGCATAGGGGACAACCCTCGTCCTTTCTCTCTATTCTGCTGTGGTCGAGCTTTAAGTCTTAACTTCATACCTTACAACTCAGGCAAGAACTCCTTCTTTGACTGATCCATCTTGAACACCTTCAATATCATGTCAAGGTATGTGCTCATTTGAAAGTACCATTAAGCGTTTTGATCTATCCTTATAGATCTTGATGCTCAATGTTCAAGTAGCTTAATCCAGGCTTTCCATTGAAAAAAACTTTCCAAATAACCCTATATGCTTTCCAGAAATTCTACATCATTTCTGATCCATAATATGTCAACAACATATACTCATCAGAAATTCTATAGTGCTCCCACTCACTTCTTTGGAAATACAAGTTTCTCATAAACTTTGTATAAACCCAAAATCTTTGATCATCTCATCAAAGCGTACATTCCAACTCCGAGATGCTTACTCCAGTCCTTAGAAGGATTGCTGGAGCTTTGCATACTTATTAGCATCTTTCAGGATTGACAAAACCTTCCGGTTGTATCACGTACAACCTTTCCTCAAGAAAATCATCGAGGAAACAATGTTTTGACATCCTATCTGCAAGATTTCATAAATAATGCAGTAATTGCTAATATAATTCCAACAGACTCTTAGCATCGCTACGAGTGAGAAAGTCTCATCGCAGTCAACTCCTTGAACTTGTCGGAAAATATTTTAACGACAAGTCGAGCTTTCTTGATGGTGATACTTACCATCATTGTCCGTCTTCCTTTTAAAATCCATATGTACCTAACAGCCTTACGACCATCAAGTAGTTCTTCCAAAGTCTACACTTTGTTTTCATACATGGATCCTATCTCGGATTTTATGGCCTTGAGCCATTTATCGGAATCCGGGCCCACCATCGCTTCTCCATAGCTCCTAGGTTCATTGTTGTCTAGCAACATGACTTCCAAGATAGGATTACGTACCATTCTGAAGTAGTACACATCCTTGTCATCCTACGAGGTTTGGTAGTGACTTGATCTGAAGTTTCATGATCACTATCATAAGCTTCCACTTCAATTGGTGTAGGTGCCACAGGAACAACTTCCTGTGCCCTGCCACACACTAGCTGAAGAGACGGTTCAATAACCTCATCAAGTCTCCACCATCCTCCCACTCAATTCTTTCGAGAGAAACTTTTCCTCGAGAAAGGACCCGATTCTAGAAACAATCCCTTATTGCTTTCGGATCTGAGACAGGAGCTATACCCAACTGTTTTGGGTGTCCTATGAAGATGCATTTATCTGCTTTGGGTTCGAGCTTATCAGCCTGAAACTTTTTCACATAAGCGTCGCAGCCCCAAACCTTTAAGAAATGACAGCTTAGGTTTCTCTAAACCATAGTTCATATGGTGTCATCTCATCGAAATTACATGGTGCCCTATCTAAAGTGAATGTGGTTGTCTCTAATGCCCAACCCATAAACTATCGTGGTAATTCGATAAGAGACATCATGGTATGCATCATATCCAATAGGGTGCAGTTATGATGTTCAGACACACCATCACACTATGGTGTTCCTGGCTGTATTAGTTGTGAAACAATTTCCACAATGTCTTAATTTTGTGCCAAACTCGTAATTCAGATATTCATCTCTATGATCATATCATAGATATTTTATCCTCTTGTCACGACGATCTTTCAACTTCACCCTGAAATTACTTGAACCTTTCAATAATTCAGACTCGTGATTCATCAAGTAAATATACTCAACATCTACTCAAATCATCTGTGAAGTAAGAACATAACGATATCCACTACATGCCTCAGCACTCATTGGACTGCACACATCAAAATGTATTACTTCCAACAAGTTGCTTTCTAGTTCCATTTTACTGAAAACGAGGCTTTCAGTCATCTTGCCCATGTGGTATGATTTGCATGTCTCAAGTGATTCAAAATCAAGTGAGTCCAAACGATCCATCTGTATAGAGTTTCTTCATGCATATCTACCAACAAACATGGTTCGCATGTCTCAATCCTTTCAAAAATGAGTGAGTCCAAAGATCCATCAACATGGAGCTTCTTCATGCGTTTTATACCGATATGACTTAAGTGGCAGTGCCACAAGTAGGTGGTACTATCATTACTATCTTATATCTTTTGGCATGAACATGTGTATCACTATGATCGAGATTCAATGAACCATTCATTTTAGGTGCAAGACCATTGAAGGTATTATTCAAATAAACAGAGTAACCGTTATTCTCCTTAAATGAATAACCGTATTGCGATAGACATAATCCAATCATGTCTATGCTCAACGCAAACGCCAATCTCGATGGTAGAGGGAGCGTGCGATGCTTGATCATATCAACATTGGAAACACTTCCAACACATATCGTCAGCTCACCTTTAGCTAGTCTCCGTTTATTCCGTAGCTTTTATTTCGAGTTACTAACACTTAGCAACCGAACCGGTATCTAATACCCTGGTGCTACTAGGAGTACTAGTAAAGTACACATCAACACAACGTATATCCAATATACTTCTATCGACCTTGCCAGCCTTCTCATCTACCAAGTATCTAGGGTAATTCTGCTCCAGTGGCTGTTCCCCTTATTACAGAAGCACTTAGTCTCGGGTTTGGGTTCAACCTTGGGTTTCTTCACTAGAGCAGCAGCTGATTTGCTGTTTCATGAAGCATCCCTTTTTGCCCTTGCCCTTCTTGAAACTAGTGGTTTCACCAACCATCAACAATTGATGCTCCTTCTTGATCTCTACTTTTGTGGTGTCAAACATCGCGAATATCTCAAGGATCATCATATATGTCCCTGATATATTATAGTTCATCACGAAGCTCAAGCAGCTTGGTGGTAATGACTTCGGAGAACCATCACTATTTCATCTGGAAGATCAACTCCCACTCGATTCAAGCGATTGTTGTACTCAGACAATCTGAGCACAAGTTCAACAATTGAGCTTTTCTCCCTTAGTTTGCAGGCTAAGAAAATCGTCGGAGGTCTTATACCTCTTGACGTGGGCACGAGCCTGAAATCCCAATTTCAGCCCTCAAAACATCTCATATGTTTTGCGACGTTTCAAAAACGTCTTCGGTGCCTCAATTCTAAACCATTTAACTGAACTATCATGTAGTTATCAAAATGTGTATGTCAGATGTTCGCAACATCCACAAACGACGTTCGAGGTTCAGCACACTGAGCGGTGCATTAAGGACATAAGCCTTCTATGAAGCAATGAGGACAATCCTCAGTTTACGGACCTAGTCCGCATAATTGCTACTATCAACTTTCAACTAAATTTTCTCTAGGAACATATCTAAACAGTAGAACAGAAGCGCGAGCTACGACATAATTTGCGAAGACCTTTTGACTATGTTCAGGATAATTAAGTTCATCTTATGAACTCCCACTCAGATAGACATCCCTCTAGTCATCTAAGTGATTACATGATCCGAGTCAACTAGGCCGTGTCCGATCATCACGTGAGACAGACTAGTCAACATCGGTGAACATCTTCATGTTGATCGTATCTACCATACGACTCATGCTCGACCTTTCGGTCTTCTGTGTTCCGAGGCCATGTCTGTACACATGCTAGGCTCGTCAAGTCAACCTAAGTGTTTTGCGTGTGTAAATCTGTCTTACACCCGTTGTATGTGAACGTTAGAATCTATCACACCCGATCATCACGTGGTGCTTCGAAACAACGAACTGTCGCAACGGTGCACAGTTAGGGGGAACACTTTCTTGAAATTTTAATGAGGGATCATCTTATTTACTACCGTCGTTCTAAGTAAACAAGATGCAAAAACATGATAAACATCACATGCAATCAAATAATAGTGACATGATATGGCCAATATCATATAGCTCCTTTGATCTCCATCTTGGGGCTCCATGATCATCTTGTCACCGGCATGACACCATGATCTCCATCATCATGATCTCCATCATCGTGTATTCATGAAGTTGTCTCGTCAACTATTACTTCTACTACTACAGCTAACGGTTAGCAATAAAGTAAAGTAATTACATGACGTTTATGTTGACACGCAGGTCATAAATAAATTAAGACAACTCCCATGGCTCCTGCCGGTTGTCATACTCATCGACATGCAAGTCGTGATTCCTATTACAAGAACATGATCAATCTCATACATCACATATATCATTCATCACATCCTTTTGGCCATATCACATCACATAGCATACCCTGCAAAAACAAGTTAGACGTCCTCTAATTGTTGTTTGCATGTTTTACGTGGCTGCTATGGGTTTCTAGCAAGAACGTTTCTTACCTATGCAAAAACCACAACATGATATGCCAATTGCTATTTACCCTTCATAAGGACCCTTTTCATCGAATCCGATCCGACTAAAGTGGGAGAGACAGACACCCGCTAGCCACCTTATGCAACTAGTGCATGTCAGTCGCTGGAACCAGTCTCACGTAAGAGTACGTGTAAGGTCGGTCCGGGCCGCTTCATCCTACGATGCCGCCGAATCAAGATTGGACTAGTAACGGTAAGCATATTGAACAAAATCAACGCCCACAACTACTTTGTGTTCTACTCGTGCATAGAAACTACGCATAGACCTAGCTCATGATGCCACTGTTGGGGAACGTAGCATAAATTCAAAATTTTCCTACGTGTCACCAAGATCTATCTATGGAGTCATCTAGAAACGAGGGAGGAGTGGATCTACATACCCTTGTAGATCGCGCGCGGAAGCGTTCAAGAGAACGGGGTTGATGGAGTCGTACTCGTCGTGATCCAAATCACCGATGATCCTAGCGCCGAACGGACGGCACCTCCGCGTTCAACACACGCACGGAGCAGCGACGTCTCCTCCTTCTTGATCCAGCAAGGGGGGGAGGAGAGGTTGATGGAGATCCAGCAGCACGACAGCGTGGTGGTGGAAGTAGCGGGATTCCAACAGGGCTTCGCCAAGCGCTGCGGGAGGAGGGAGATGTGTCATGGGAGGGAGAGGGAGGCGCCAGGGCTTAGGTATGGTTGCCCTCCCTTCCCCCCACTATATATAGGGCCAAGGGAGAGGGGGGAGGCACAGCCTTGGCCCTTCCTCCAAGGAAGGGTGCGGCCAGGGGAGGAGTCCCTCCTCCCTAAGGCACCTCGGAGGTGCCTTCCCCCTTTAGGACTCTTCCTTTCCCTCTTCTCTTGGCGCATGGGCCTCTTGGGGCTGGTGCCCTTGGCCCATATAGGCCAAGGCGCACCCCCTACAGCCCATGTGGCCCCCGGGGGCAGGTGGCCCCACCCGGTGGACCCCCGGGACCCTTCCGGTGGTCCCGGTACAATACTGGTGACCCCGAAACTTGTCCCGATGGCCGAAATAGCACTTCCTATATATAATTCTTTACCTCCGGACCATTCCGGAACTCCTCGTGACATCCGGGATCTCATCCGGGACTCCGAACAACTTTCGGGTTACCGCATACTAATATCTCTATAACCCTAGCGTCACCGAACCTTAAGTGTGTAGACCCTACGGGTTCGGGAGACATGCAGACATGACCGAGATGACTCTCCGGTCAATAACCAACAGCGGGATCTGGATACCCATGTTGGCTCCCACATGTTCCACGATGATCTCATCGGATGAACCACGATGTCAAGGACTTAATCAACCCCATATATAATTCCCTTTGTCTAGCGGTACGATACTTGCCCGAGATTCGATCGTCGGTATCCCGATACCTTGTTCAATCTCGTTAACGGCAAGTCTCTTTACTCGTTTCGTAACACATCATCCCATGATCAACTCCTTGATCACATTGTGCACATTATGATGATGTCCTACCGAGTGGGCCCAGAGGTACCTCTCCGTTTACACGGAGTGACAAATCCCAGTCTCGATTCGTGCCAACCCAACAGACACTTTCGGAGATACCCGTAGTGTACCTTTATAGCCACCCAGTTACGTTGTGACGTTTGGCACACCCAAAGCACTCCTATGGTATCCCGGAGTTGCACAATCTCATGGTCTAAGGAAATGATACTTGACATTAGAAAAGCTTTAGCATACGAACTACACGATCTAGTGCTATGCTTAGGATTGGGTCTTGTCCATCACATCATTCTCCTAATGATGTGATCCCGTTATCAATGACATCCAATGTCCATGGTCAGGAAACCGTAACCATCTATTGATCAACGAGCTAGTCAACTAGAGGCTTACTAGGGACATGGTGTTGTCTATGTATCCACACATGTATCTGAGTTTCCTATCAATACAATTCTAGCATGGATAATAAACGATTATCATGAACAAGGAAATATAATAATAACTAATTTATTATTGCCTCTAGGGCATATTTCCAACAATAGGAACATGTATAAGTCATGAAGAAAGCAATAGCAACATACTAAACGATCAAGTGCTAAGCTAACGGAATGGGTCAAGTCAATCACATCATTCTCCTAATGATGTGATCCCGTTAATCAAATGACAACTCATGTCTATGGCTAGGAAACATAACCATCTTTGATCAATGAGCTAGTCAAGTAGAGGCATACTAGTGACACTCCGTTTGTCTATGTATTCACACATGTATCATGTTTCCGGTTAATACAATTCTAGCATGAATAATAAACATTTATCATGTAATAAGGAAATAAATAATAACATTATTATTGACTCTAGGGCATATTTCCTTCACATGCTACTCGATTGAGGTGTTCAATTTTGGATTTAGTTCACTATTTTGACCTGGTGAACGAGCTATTTCATTGAATCGAGATATTTAATTTTGGGTTTGATTCCCGTTTTTGACCGTGTCAACTATTTGTCATATAGTAAATCGTTAGCAACAAGCATGTAAAAACACATTACTCCCGAGCATCATCTCTCCATCTAAAAAAGAAGTGTTCAAAATTTGATTCGAATCGACTTGGTAAGGTAGACGTGGATGCTCGTTCTCCCAAAATTCGAACGAACCGTTAAACACCCTCTGCTCGGTGGAATTCGGCCGAGCAAATAAATGGGAGACACGAAATTACCGGCCTATGTGGGACACGCATCAATTGGCCCGTTGTACATCGAGGGTAGGTTCGTAACTTCATCCAAGCGTGCCTTCTCCTCGGCCGAAATGACATGTGCTGAATAATTCATAAACCATGGTCGGCAAAACACCCTCTCCTCGCCCGAAATAGCTCGTGCCCACTATTTCAAAACACGCTCTCCTCGCCCGAAATCGCTCGCGCCCACTATATTTCAAAACACGCCCTCCTCGCCCGAAATCGCTCGCGCCCACTATATTTCAAAACACGCCCTCCTCGCCTGAAATTGCTCGCGCCCACTATTTGGGAGAAGCAAAGTTACTCTACTATCCCCGACCCTCAGTACACAGACCCAAGCCGAGAAGCCTAAAGGCAGGTGTAGAACTGTAACCCCCCCACACACACATTTCAGACAAATGCGTCCGTAAGACATGGTTCCACTCCCCTCCCAATTCCCATTCATACCTCATGGGCGCCAAATCACCTTCTCCCTGGAAGCTCCCTTCTCCTGAGCCATGAAACCTCAGACCCTCCTCCATGGCGCCCCCACTGCACCAAATTCACAGCCGCCCTCCTCTCTAATGCCGGAGACATTGTCCATTTGCCGTTGTGCACTGGGTCGTGTGCCTCTTACTCCATGCTGCTGGAGCTGCCTCGACGGCGGCCGCGTGAACCGTACCAGAGGCGATTCCTCCCCGCTGTTGTTCACGGCGCCGGAGCGGCTCCAACTTTGGATCCGTCCAGAGCCCCGGTGCTAATTCCCCGTAGCCGTCGACCGTCAGGACATCTCTGCTTCCTTGCCGCCGGTAGCCACCGCAACCGCGCCGGCCTCACCGACTCGGCAGCTGGAGCTGCCTACTTCACTGGGCCGCCAGATAGGTCGCACCCTCATCTCAAATCACTTTATTTAGGTGTCAGTTGTCTGAGTTTTATTCTGGGCCAATCGATTCCCAATGGGAAGCAGCACCCCTCGAGGCGGTAATACGTCTCCAACGTATCTATAATTTTTGATTGCTCCATGCTATATTATCTACTGTTTTGGACTATATTGGGCTTTATTTTCCACTTTTATATTATTTTTGGGACTACCTATTAACCGGAGGCCCAACCCAGAATTGCTGTTTTTTTTGCCTATTTCAGTGTTTCGGAGAAACATGATATCAAACGGAGTCCAAACGGAATGAAATCTTCGTAAACGTGATTTTCTCATCAGATAAGATCCAGGAGACTAGGACCCTCCGTCAAGAAAGCCACGAGGTGGTCACGAGGGTGGAGGGAGCCCCCCCAGGGCGCGCCCCTGCCTCATGGGCCCCTCGAAGCTCCACCGACGTACTTCTTCCTCCTATATATACCTACTCACCCCCAAACGATCGGGGATGGAGCCAAAAACCTAATTCCACCGCCGCAACTTTCTGTATCCACGAGATCCCATCTTCGGGCCTGTTCCGGAGCTCTGCCGGAGGGGGCATCGATCACGGAGGGCTTCTACATCATCATCCAAGCCCCTCCAATGAAGTGTGAGTAGGTTACTTCAGACCTACGGGTCCATAGCTAGTAGCTAGATGGCTTCTTCTCTCTTTTTGGATCTCAATACAATGTTCTCCCCCTCTCTTGTGGAGATCTATTCGATGTAACCTTCTTTTTGCGGTGTGTTTGTTGAGACCGATGAATTTTGGGTTTATGATCTAGTTTATCTATGAATAATATTTGAATCTTCTCTGAATTCTTTTATGTATGATTGGTTATCTTTGCAAGTCTCTTAGAATTATCAGTTTGGTTTGGCCTACTAGATTGGTTGTTCTTGCCATGGGAGAAGTGCTTAGCTTTGGGTTCGATCTTGTGGTGTCCTTTCCCAGTGATAGAAGGGGCAGCAAGGCACGTATTGTATTGTTTCCATCGAGGATAACAAGCTGGTTTTTTTATCATATTGCATGAAACTATCCCTCTACATCATGTCATCTTGCTTAAGGCGTTACTCTGTTTTTAACTTAATACTCTAGATGCATGCTGGATAGCGGTCGATGAGTGGAGTAATAATACTAGATGCAGAATCGTTTCGGTCTACTTGTCTCGGACGTGATGCCTATATACATGATCATACCTAGATATTCTCATAACTATGCTCAATTCTGTCAATTGCTCAACAGTAATTTTTTCACCCATTGTAGAATACTTATGCTCTTGAGAGAAGCCACTAGTGAAACCTATGGCTCCCGGGTCTCTTTCTCATCATATCAATCTCCATCACTTTATTATTGCTTTGCTTTCACTTTGCCTTTTACTTTTCACTTTGCATCTCTATACCAAAAATACCAAAAATATTATTTATCATCTGTATGAGATCTCACTTTCATAAGTGACCATGAAGGGATTGACAACCCCTAAGCGCGTTGGTTGCGTTGAGCTATTGGTTTTGTGTTGGTACGAGGGACTCGAGCGTAGGCTCCTACTGGATTGATACCTTGGTTCTCAAAAACTGAGGGAAATACTTACGCTACTTGGCTGCACCATCCTCTCCTCTTTGGGGAAATCCAACGCAGTGCTCAAGAGGTAGCAAGAAGAATTTTTGGCGCCGTTGCCGGGGAGTCTGCGCAAAAGTCAACATACCAAGTACCAATCACAATCCCTATCTCCCACATTACATTATTTTCCATTTGCCTCTCGTTTTCCTCTCCCCCCAATTCACCCTTGCCGTTTTATTCGCCCTCTCTCTCTATCCTCCTTCTCTTTCCCAATTTGCCTCTTTTGCTCGTTTCTTGTTTGCTCGTATGGTTGGAATAGTTGTTTATTTATTACTAAACAGAGAACCTAAGATCTATGGATCCTCATCCGCTTGCTAATCTTTTTAAGAGATCCAATTATGATGAACCAATTGCTAGTGAGTTTTGTGCACTAGATTATCTTTATGAAGTTTTGCTTGAAATTCGTGAATCTGAAAATTGTGATGAAGTACTTTATGGATAAATCTTTGAATAAAAATCATGATTGCAATGATTTTACTATAATTTCTCTTGATGTCAATTGTGCTAATAATATGCAAAACCCTAAGCTTGGGGATGCTAGTTTTGCTATGTCTACTACTTGTTGTAATGATCATGATTGGGGTGATTCTTATTTTGATCTTGAAAATTTATTTAAGCCCCATGATGAATATGAGATTGACAATAGTGTTTGAAATATTATTGAAAGTTGGTTTGGAAGAGTGTCAAATTTAGATCCCACATATTTGGAGAACGTTCAATCTTATGAAATTTTTGATAAAAGTGGGTTTGGAGAAGTCATGACTTTAGTTAATGTTAATCCCACTAGTTTGGAAGAGTGTCAACTTTGCATGCATGTGGATCGTGTTGAAAATATTCTTTGTGATAGCTATTTTGTTGAATTTTCTTATGATCCCACATGTAATTATTATGAGAGAGGAAAATATGATTGTAGAAATTTTCATGTTACTAAATTACCTCTCGTTATGTTGAGATTGTTATTGTTTCTTTCCGATTCCTTGCATATGCTAGTTTTTGCTTGCTATGATAATTTGTTTGCCTATAAGATTCCTATGCATAGGAAGTATCTTAGACTTAGATGTGTTTGTCAAGTGTTTCATGATGCTCTCGTTGTGCTTCAATTCTTGTCTTTCATGCGAGCATCATTGAAATTATCAATGCCTAGCTAGAGGCTTTAAAGAAAAGCGCTTGTTGGGAGACAACCCAATATTTTTCCTTGCTGTTATTTAATAAATAATTTATCTAGACTCTGTTTTGGTTGTGTTTTTTGTGTGTAATTAGTGTTTGTGCCAAGTAGAACCGTTGGGAAGACTTGGGGAAAGTCTTGTTGAACTTGCTGTAAAAAACAGAAACTTTAGCGCTCACGAGAACTGCTTTCATTTTTATTTGGAGAGTGATATTTAGTTAATTATTTTTGCAGATGATTAATAGATAAATTCCTCACGTCCAGCAATTTATTTTAGAATTTTTGGGGTTCTAGATCTTGCGCTAGTTACAGATTACTACAGACCGTTCTGTTTTTGACAGATTCTGTTTTTCGTGTGTTGTTTGCTTATTTTGATGAATCTATGGCTAGTAAAATAGTTTATAAACCGTATAGAAGTTGGAATACAGTAGGTTTAACACCAATATAAATAAATAATGAGTTCATTACAGTACCTTGAAGTGGTCTTTTGTTTTCTTTCGCTAACGGAGCTCACGAGATTTTCTACTTTAAGTTTTGTGTTGTGAAGTTTTCAAGTTTTGGGTAAAGATTTTATGGATTATGGAACAAGGAGTGGCAAGAGACTAAGCTTGGGGATGCCCATGGCACCCCCAAGATAATCTAAGGACACCTAAAAGCCAAAGCTTGGGGATGCCCCGGAAGGCATCCCCTCTTTCATCTACTTCTATCGGTAACTTTACTTGGAGCTATATTTTTATTCACCACATGATATGTGTTTTGCTTGGAGCGTCTTTTATGATTTGTGTCTTTGCTTGTTAGTCTACCACAATCATACTTGTTGTACACACCTTTTGAGAGATCCATACATGATTTGGAATTTGTTAGAATACTCTATGTGCTTCACTTATATCTTTTGAGCTTGATAATTTTGCTCTATGTGCTTCACTTATATCATTTAGAGCACGGTGGTGGATTTGTTTTATAGAAATTATTGATCTCTCATGCTTCACTTAGATTATTTTGAGAGTCTTAATAGCATGGTAATTTTCTTAAAATCCTAATATGCTTGGTATGCAAGATTAATAATAAAACTTTCTTATGAGTGCGTTGAATACTAAGAAAAGTTTGATTCTTGATGATTGTTTTGAGATATGGAGGTAATAATATCAAAGTCGTGCTAGTTGAGTAGTTGTGAAATTGAGAAATACTTGTGTTGAAGTTTTCAAGTCCCGTAGCATGCACGTATGGTAAACGTTATGCAATAAATTTGAAACATGATGTGTTATTTGATTTCTTCCTTATGAGTGGCGGTCGGGGACGAGCGATGGTCTTTTCCTACCAATATATCCCCCTAGGAGCATGCGCGTAGTGCCGAGGTTTTTGATGACTTGTAGATTTTTGCAATAAGTATCTGAGTTCTTTATGACTAATGTTGAGTCCATGGATTATACGCACTCTCACCCTTCCATCCTTGCTAGCCTCTTCGGTACCGTGCATTGCCCTTTCTCACATTGAGAGTTGGCGCAAACTTCGCCGGTGCATCCAAACCCCGTGATATGATACGCTCTTTCACACATAAACCTCCTTATATCTTCCTCAAAACAGCCACCATACCTACCTATTATGGCATTTCCATAGCCATTCCGAGATATATTGCCATGCAACTCTCCATCATTCCGGTCATCATGACACATTCATCATTGTCATATTTCTTAGCATGATCATGTAGTTGACATCGTATTTGTGGCAAAGCCACCATTCATAATTTTTCATACATGTCACACTTGATTCATCGCAATCCCGGTACACCGCCGGAGGCATTCATATAGAGTCATCTTTGTTCAAATATCGAGTTGTAATCATTGAGTTGTAAATAAATAGAAGTGTGATTATCATCATTCATAGAGTATTGTCCCAAAAAAAGAGAAAGGCCAAATAAAAAAGGCCAAATAAAAAGGACAATGTTACTATCCTTTTTCCACACTTGTGCTTCAAAGTAGCACCATGATCTTTATGATAGAGAGTCTCTTGTTTTGTCACTTTCATATACTAGTGGGAATTTTTCATTATAGAACTTGGCTTGTATATTCCAACAATGGGCCTCCTCAAGTGCCCTAGGTCCTCGTGAGCAAGCAAGTTGGATGCACACCCACTTAGTTTCTTTTGTTGAGCTTTCATACATTTATAGCTCTAGTGCATCCGTTGCATGGCAATCCCTACTCCTTGCATTAACATCAATCGGTGGGCATCTCCATAGCCCATTGATTAGCCTCGTTGATGTGAGATTTTCTTCCTTTTTTGTCTTCTCCACATCACCCCCTCATTATGCTATTCCACCCATAGTGCTATATCCATGGCTCGCGCTCATGTATTGCGTGAAAGTTTATAGGTTTGAGATTACTAAAGTATGAAACAATTGCTTGGCTTGTCATCGGGGTTGTGCATGATGAGAGCATTCTTGTGTGATGAAAATGAAACATTACTAAACTATATGATTTTGCAGGGATTAACTTTCTTTGGCCATGTTATTTTGAGAAGACATGATTGCTTAGTTAGTATGCTTGAAGTATTATCATTTTTATGTCAATATGAACTTTTGTCTTGAATCTTTCGGATCTGAATATTCATACCACAATTAAGGAGAATTACATTAAAATTATGCCAAGTAGCACTCCGCATAAAAAATTCTGTTTTTATCATTTACCTACTCGAGGACGAGCAGGAATTAAGCTTGGGGATGCTTGATACGTCTCCAACGTATCTATAATTTTTGATTGCTCCATGCTATATTATCTACTGTTTTGGACTATATTGGGCTTTATTTTCCACTTTTATATTATTTTTGGGACTAACCTATTAACCGGAGGCCCAGCCCAGAATTGCTGTTTTTGCCTATTTCAGTGTTTCGGAGAAACAGAATATCAAACGGAGTCCAAACGGAATGAAATCTTCAGAAACATTATTTTCTCATCAGATAAGATCCAGGAGACTTGGACCCTCCGTCAAGAAAGCCACGAGGTGGTCACGAGGGTGGAGGGAGCCCCCCTAGGGCGCGCCCCCTGCCTCATGGGCCCCTCGAAGCTCCACCGACGTACTTCTTCCTCCTATATATACCTACGTACCCACAAACAATCGGGGACGGAGCCAAAAACCTAATTCCACTGCCGCAACTTTTTGTATCCATGAGATCCCATCTTGGGGCCTGTTCCGGAGCTCCGCCGGAGGGGGCATCGATCATGGAGGGCTTCTACATCATCATCCAAGCCCATCTGATGAAGTGTGAGTAGGTTACTTCAGACCTACGGGTCCATAGCTAGTAGCTAGATGGCTTCTTCTCTCTTTTTGGATCTCAATGCAATGTTCTCCCCCTCTCTTGTGGAGATCTATTCGATGTAACCTTCTTTTTGTGGTGTGTTTGTTGAGAGCGATGAATTGTGGGTTTATGATCCAGTTTATCTATGAATAATATTTGAATTTTCTCTGAATTCTTTTATGTATGATTGGTTATCTTTGCAAGTCTCTTAGAATTATCAGTTTGGTTTGGCCTACTAGATCGGTTGTTCTTGCCATGGGAGAAGTGCTTTGCTTTGGGTTCGATCTTGCGCTGTCCTTTCCCAGTGACAGAAGAGGCAGCAAGGCACATATTGTATTGTTGCCATCGAGGATAACAAGATGGTTTTTTTTATCATATTGCATGAAACTATCCCTCTACATCATGTTATCTTGCTTAAGGCGTTACTCTGTTTTTAACTTAATACTCTAGATGCATGCTGGATAGCGGTCGATGAGTGGAGTAATAGTAGTAGATGCAGAATCGATTCGGTCTACTTGTCTCAGACGTGATGCCTATATACATGATCATACCTAGATATTCTCATAACTATGCTCAATTCTGTCAATTGCTCAACAGTAATTTGTTCACCCACCGTAGAATACTTATGCTCTTGAGAGAAGCCACTAGTGAAACCTATGGCCCCCGATTCTCTTTCTCATCATATCAATCTCCATCACTTTATTATTGCTTCGCTTTCACTTTGCCTTTTACTTTTCACTTTGCATCTCTATACCAAAAATACCAAAAATATTATTTATCATCTGTATGAGATCTCACTTTCGTAAGTGACTGTGAAGGGATTGACAACCCCTAAGCGCGTTGGTTGCATTGAGCTATTGTTTTTGTGTAGGTATGAGGGACTCGAGCATAGGCTCCTACTGGATTGATACCTTGGTTCTCAAAAACTGAGGGAAATACTTACGCTACTTTGCTGCATCATCCTCTCCTCTTCGGGGAAATCCAATTCAGTGCTCAAGAGGTAGCAAGAAGAATTTGGGGGCGCGCCCTCCACCCTTGTGACCACCTCATGGCTTTCTTGATGGAGGGTCCAAGTCTCCTGGATCTTATCTAATGAGAAAATCACATTTCTGAAGATTTCATTCCGTTTGGACTCCGTTTGATATTCTGTTTCTCCGAAACACTGAAATAGGCAAAAAACAGCAATTCTGGGCTGGGCCTCCGGTTAATAGGTTAGTCCCAGAAATAATATAAAAGTGGAAAATAAAGCCCAATATAGTCCAAAACACTAGATAATATAGCATGGAGCAATCAAAAATTATAGATACGTTGCAGACGTATCAGGCGGCGGAGCTCCTAGGCTGCCGGTTGGCTGGTGTCTAACGTAAGGGTGCGGGGGCGCAAGTTCACCGCGGAAGCAGCACTTAGATGGCTATCTTAGAGTTGCGTGGGTTGAAGGTATTGCCACTGCCGGATCTGGATGACGACGAGTCTTTGTGGATTGGCCGGGGACGGCACTACCACGGCAGTGCGGTGGAGCGGGGAGCGGGGTTTTGGTCGGGGCCACGGACGGTGGAGGCAGGCTGCTCTGTCGGTGGTCGCTGGCTCTTCGGAGAAGATTCCAAACAGTGTCAACTGGGAGGCACAATACGACCATCAAGCCATCCGGCGTAGATCGGACAGTACCAAAATAAAATAAAATCGTGTGACCCCAATTTAGTCTTCAGTCAACAGACGTGTGACCACTCTCGTACCTTGCTGTTGATCTCTTAGGGTATTTCTTCATATCAGAGAGATGTGTCATTCTTAACATTATGCATTTTCTACATCTTCAGCCACACCGTCTTCTGACTCACTGCAGCTGCTCCAACAAGGGAAGCATACACCAGAAGGGAGCTATAGTCCCCACTCAACAGTTCCCTGCATCGAATGTGCGTGCCCGACATGGACAGCCACAACAACTACAGGGCCATCGACAAGTCAGCACATGATGCTCACTCATATGGATGGCGGCCAGATAGGTTCTACCCTCATCTTACTTGTGTGCAACATTTATGGCTTTGTTATTCATCTAAGCATGGAAAATAGATTATCACATTTCACTGTATATTCATGCTGATCTCTTACGGGTCTTTTTCACGAGTTAGCGTTGTTCCATAGTTCAGCTAAGAGACTTGTTCTTTAGGTAACGTTGTTCCATAGTTATCATCCATCAGCCAATGCTATCCCACAGGCTGGTGATTATAGTATTATACCACTTCTAGTATTACCTATGTTGTTCTTTAATACTTTTGTTTGCCATCTAGTTAATCTCGAGTACAAACAATACATATTACGTAGCTTTCATTTGTGTTCTCCCTTTAGTTTTTGAGACCTGTTGCTGCTAGTTAACCCCAGTCCTACTATTTATGTCGTCTCCTACAGGCACTCATTACATAAATCTAACTACTAGTTGTCTTCCATGCATGTCAGATATAATTGCACACACTGATTTATCCACAAGAACCTCACAGAGCAATGTAACGGCCAACAAACTTGACGTAAATGATACCAAATATGATGGAACATGTAAAGGCAGTTCTTCACAAGACTTGCAGAAAGATGATGAATCCTATTCACCCCACAAGGTCCTTGCTCTAACTTGGCCCTTGATATGGGTACAACATGCATATAATGTCCTGGAGTGCATCTACTCTGTTGCAATGCCTTGTGCTTAGCCTGCTAATCATGCATGTAAATATGGCATGCCTTCTTGTTTTTCAGTACCTATTCCATTCATGATAACATGTTTTAAAATTCAAGTACTGTCATTCTACTCTATCGCAATGCCTTCTGCTTAGTTTGGACATCATGCTTCTGAATATCTTATGCATTGTTATTCATCAGTATGTACTTCATCTGTCTATCATACCATGTTCTTTTTTTACATTGAAGTGTTGTTCTAGTGGTCTCTTGCAATGCCATCTTAGTTTCCCAATCATACATGCATATGTTGCCTTAGTGTTTTTCTATCCAGCATGCATCTAGAGTATTAAGTTCATAAGAACAAAGTAACGCATTAGGCAAGATGACATGATGTAGAGGGATAAACTCAAGCAACATGATAAAACCCCATCTTTTTATCCTCGATGGCAACAATACAATACGTGCCTTGCTGCCTCTATTGTCATTGGGAAAGGACACCACAAGATTGAACCCAAAGCTAAGCACTTCTCCCATTGCAAGAAAGATCAATCTAGTAGGCCAAACCAAACTGATAATTCAAAGAGACTTGCAAAGATAACAAATCATACATAAAAGAATTCAAAGGAGATTCAAATATTGTTCATAGATAATCTTGATCATAAACCCACAATTCATCAGATCTTGACAAACACACCACAAAAAGAATTACATCGAATAGATCTCCAAGAAGATCGAGGAGAACTTTGTATTGAGATCCAAAGAGAGAGAATAAGCCATCTAGCTAATAACTATGGACCCGAAGGTCTGAGGTAAACTACTCACACATCATCGAAGAGGCTATGGTGTTGATGTAGAAGCCCTCCGTGATCGATTCCCCCTCTGGTGGAGCGCCGGAAAAGGCCCCAAGATGGGATCTCATGGGTACAAAAGGTTGCGGCGATGGAAATAGGGTTTCGTGGTGCTCTCGGATGTTTTTGGGGTATATGAGTATATATAGGCGAAAGAAGTCGGTTGGGGGAGCCACGAGGGGCCCACGAGGGTGGGGGGCACCTACCCCCTAGGCGCGCCTCCCTGCCTCGTGGCCACCTCGTCGCTTCCTTGACGTCCACTCCAAGTCTCCTGGATTGCTTTTGTTCCAAAAATCACTCTCCCAAAGGTTTCATTCCGTTTGGATTCCGTTTGATATTCCTTTTCTGCGAAACACTGAAATAGGCAAAAAACAGCAATTTGGACTGGGCCTCCGGTTAGTAGGTTAGTCCCAAAATAATATAAAAGTGTATAATAAAGCCCATTAAACATCCCAAACAAATAATATAATAGCATGGAACAATAAAAAAATATAGATACATTGGAGACGTATCAAGCATCCCCAAGCTTAATTCTTGCTCGTCCTCGAGTAGGTAAATAATAAAAATAGAATTTTTGATGTGGAATGCTACCTAGCATATTTTTCAATGTAGTTTTATTTATTGTGGCATGAATATTTAGATCTGAAAGATTCAAGATAAAAGTTTAATATTGACATAAAAATAGTAATACTTCAATGTCGGTGTACAAAAAGAGGGGTGCACTTTTTGTACCCCTATAACTGTGCACGGGCAGTCTGAGCCATGGGCACCACCACACCAAGCAAGGCAAGGGAGGTGAGCCAGGGTAAGACCGAAGCTCAAGAGAACTAGAACGACGCCAAGGCCAAGACCACGAAGAGCAAAGGGGACGAAGCGGACTCCCCCCGGCAAGATCCTTATCGGGAGACAGTTCTAGTAGCCCTGGCAAGACCCTTGCCGCGGCGACTCGTCCCGCGCCTACGGAGCAATTCACCCTTGAGTCCACTGCCCCCAAAGGGCAAGGATTCGGGAGACATCCCCGTGGTGGCATGCAGAGCTTTGTGAAGACATTCAAGATCAGATACACACTATAGGAGACGACAACCCTTGGCGGGATCCCAGCCGAGGAAGACCACAAGGCCCCCGGCAAGCGCCTTTCCGGGGATGACAGCAGGCGCCTCGGCAAGACCCTTGCCGGGGCCCCGGCAAGGCCCTTACCGAGGCCCCGGCAAGGCCCTTACCGAGGGCACCCGCAGCGCCACCATCAGGCCGACGCCGACTAAACCTCCATCACCGCATGCATGCAGCTGCCGACCCAACCAGCTGGGCAGGCACCCGCGTGGCGGCATGCAGATCTTCATGAAGACCCACCACTGCGCCACCTCAGCTGCCTGCCTACCTACATGGCATCACAGGCGTCGCTGGCTAGGGCGCGTGTCGACACAAGAAGGAGCGGCGACGGACGAGACAAATCTCTCCCCCGTCCCCGATAAAGCAAGGACACCTAAGCAAGACGCATTAAATGCGCCTAGTCATGTAATGCGAGGGATAACCTCACATCACTGTACCCTTTCCACCTCCTGTGTGCCACTGTGGCAACCCCTTTTTCTATAAAAGGAGGCCCGAGGCGACCAGGAGAAGGATTCGGCTTTTTGGCGCTCCTCACGCCCCATAGCTAGCTGAAGAACACAGATATACAATCCACCAAAGCAGGAGTAGGGTTTTACGCATCCTCGCGGCCCGAACCTAGATAAACGAACCGTGTGCTATCTGTTTGATCCGCTCTTCTTACGACCCCGTGCCCCGCTAACCATAGTAGGGATTCTTGTGATCCCATAGGTGTCGTTCCCACCGACATCTCTGGCGCGCCAGGTAGGGGGCGCAGTTGTGAGAATCGACTTTAGCAGTTAGTTCGGCGCTTCTTCATCATCATGGCGCCCAAGAAGAAGACGACGGTGGCGGTTGGCCCGTCGGAAGCCGGGCAGCCCGTCCCGACGCAGGCGAGCAGCGGACCGGTCACAGAAAGGACCCGGGGCGCTGCTCGCGAACACCAACACCATCCCAGCAGCCGGAGTTTGGGAGGCGGCGATGTTTGTGCGCCTGGTAACGGGCCACACGTCGCCAAATCCAAAGGCGGAGCCTAGCCCTTCGCGGGTGGAGCGGGGCCTTCCAAGGTCATCGCCGCCCCGCCCGAAGGCGGCGCAAGGACCTCCAAGACTCCCACGCTGGCGCCAACAGCGCGCTCCTCCCAGGCAGCGCGCGGCGAACGGCATAATCACGCCGAAGATCCCGGGCGTTGCCGCGGGAAGAGCCCCGAGCGCCACTCCCGGGACGTAGAAGACCTGCCCACTCACCGAGCCGCTAGTGAAAACGGCATGCGACCGCGGGGTCGTGATAGAGCTCCTTCTGACATGGTCAGAAGTCAAAGCGCGTCGTGATCCGTGCAGGTTTCGCCGCCACCGACGCCAGCAGAGGCCCTGGCGCGCGCGCAGTTGCTCCTCGACTTTCCTCCCACTACGGGGAAACTCGACGAATGGAGAGCCACTATCCAAAGCCTTGTTGCGGTGACCAACAAAGACTAACCAAGTCTGGTGGGGCCCCCGGGTCGACGCTCTGATGGAGTCCCGCGGACCAGTGGCAGAAAAGCCGGCAGCGCCGCGACCATGATGCATTCACCTCTTTCCCATCCGGTACCGCGGACGCCGGCTCATCGCGACATCGCGGGCGACGCCATCTCCATAGCATCGTCTGACCAGCGGACCCACTGTGACCAACGCCAAGTTCTTCAGGAACGAGCCCATGAAGACGCTCGAACCACTATCGAGCGCCGGTGCGGAGCGTGCCACCAGTCAGACAGGCGAGCAGGGCCTGCTGTGAACCACCCGGCCCCGGAGAGCCCTGGAGGCCTACCTTACGAGGTAGGTTGTCCGGCTTTTACCCGTGAGCTGCGGAAGTTCCAGTGGCCCACTCACCGCACCTTCAAACCTGACGTTGGCGAAAAGTACAACGGCAAGACTCACCCGTCTGCGTTCCTCAACATCTACACCATCGCGATGCAAGCCGCCGGAGCCCACGATGATAAGGTGCTTGCGAATTACTTTCCATTGGCTCTTAAACCCAACGCCATGTCGTGGTTGATGCACTTGCCGTAGACTCAATTTCCTCCTGGTCGGATTTGTGCCATGAGTTTGTGGGCGCCTTTACTGGAGGTCACCAAGCCCATGGCCAAGCAAGCGACCTGCATGTCATTCCCCAGAAGGGAGGCGAGACTCTGCGCAAGTATATACAAAGGTTCAGCCGGGTACAGTACAATATCCCTGATGTTCACCCTGCCGCCATCATCAGCGCGTTCCATCAGAACGTGCGTAACTGCAAGATGCGTGAAGAACTGGCAATGAACAAGGCGAAAGATGTGGCAGAACTCTATGTTCTTGTTGACAGATGTGCCCGAGCTGAAGAGGGAAGGAAGTACCCCGGCGAAGATGCCGGCGTGGAAACTGACTCCTCAGATGAGGATACTGCCGCCCCGGCGAAGAAAGGCCGACGCCGCAACAGGAAGCGCAAAGGTAAATTTGTGCTTGCCATCGAGGGATCTGACGACGCTGGCTCTGCCAAGAAAACCAAGGCAGATGACCCCGGCAAGGAAATTGCCGGATGTGTCGATTGCCGGGCCTTGGCAGCTGCCGAGAAGCCAGGAAACTCCGACAAGCAATACTGCAAGATCCATCGCACCAAAGGCCATGATCTCCAGAACTGCTGACAGGTTGAGCTCCTTGCTGAGAAGCAGAGGGCTGAATATGAGAGGCGGGACAAGGAGAAAGGCCAGGACGGTGCTGAAGGGTCTGGCAAGAAGCGTGACGGCCAGACGGGCCATCACGGAAAAGATAAACAGCAGGAGAGGCCCGCCCGGGGCCGTGACAAAAAGCCAAAAGACGATGATCACGAAGAGGATGATGAGTCTGGTGCCCAAGAATTTCAGAAAGCTACAAAGGCCATGTGCGTCGATGGCGGCGCCTCGCTGCATATCTCTCACCGCCAGCTTAAACAGTGGGCGTGTGAGATTACAGCGGCGGAACCGTCGTTTGATGCCCAAAGGCCGCTGAAGTGGTCCAGCACACCTATCATTTTTGACATTGAGGATCACCCTGATCGCACTACTGCAGTCGGGTGCTTGCCATTGTTGGTTTCACCAACAATATGCAACCTCAAGGTGACAAAGATGCTAGTCGATGGCGGGGCCGGTCTGAACTTAATCTCGCCTGCCGTGATCGAGAAATTGCAGATTCCTGATGAAGACCTCGAAGAGACGGGCACGTTTCAGGGGGTCAACCCGGGAAGAAGTCAACTAAAGGGAAAGGTCACGTTGCCCGTGACTTTTGGGAGTGATTTGAACTACAGGATAGAAAGGATTGTGTTCGACGTTGCCAAGATCCCCTTGCCTTACAACGGGATCCTTGGCCGCCCAGCGCTGGCCAAGTTCATGGCGGTGTCACATTACGCCTACAACACCCTAAAGATGCCGGGGCCTGTGACAATCATCACCGTCCCATCAGACAAGAAGGATGCGCTAATTTGCGCTGACCGACTCTACCAACAACCAGTTGCGGCAGCCGCCGCTACTAAGGTGCTTGCTCCTGCCGCTGGAGCCCCGGGAAGGCAAAAGAAGAAGACCGGTGAGACCTCAGGCACCCACTCCGGCAAGCGCACCTCTTCGGAGTGTAGCGCTCCCGTCGAGAACGTGCCAGAGAGCTCCGCTGACAGAAACAAGAAGTCCAGGGCCACACTGCCGGGAACCAAGAAGGTTTCTGTCAAGGAGGACGGCACGGGAGGAGCTTTTACCATAAGCTCCACCCTTGACGACAAATAGGAAGACGCACTCGTCACCTTCCTGCGGGTGAATGTCGATGTGTTTGCATGGCAAGCATCCGACATCCCCGGTGTTCCCAGGGAGGTGATTGAGCACCACCTTGCTGTCTGTCCTCATGCACGGCCCGTCAAGCAGAAGCTCAGAAAGCAAGCTTTGGAATGACAAGAGTACATCACAGAGGAGATCCGGAAACTGGAAGCAGCGGGTTTGGTAAGAGGAGTGCTCCATCCAACGTGGTTGGCCAATCCGGTGGTAGTGCGCAAGGCAAATGGGAAGTGGAGGCTGTGTATTGATTACACAGATATTAATAAGGCTTGTCCCAAAGACCCCTTCCCGTTGCCGCGCATCGACCAGATTGTTGACTCCACAGCTGGGTGTGATCTGTTGTCATTCCTCGATGCCTACTCCGGCTACCACCAGCTCTTCATGACAAGGGTAGATGAAGAGAAAACGGCATTCATCACCCCATGTGGTACGTATTGCTTTATACGGATGCCTTTCGGGTTGAAGAGTGCTGGTTCAACGTTTGCAAGGGCGGTCCAGATTGGTTTTGAACCCCAGCTCCATAGAAATATGGAAGCTTATATGGATGATATAGTGGTCAAAACCAAGAACAGGGCAACCCTCATATCAGATTTACAAGAAACATTTGCAAACCTACGCAAGATCAATCTCAAGCTGAACCCTGAGAAGTGCGTCTTCGGCGTCCCGTCTGGCAAGCTTCTCGGGTTCTTTGTGTCACAGCGTGGGATAGAGGCCAATCCAAACAAGATCAAAGCTATAGAGCAGATCGAAGCGCCCAAGCGAGTCAAGGATGTGCGTCAGCTTGCTAGTTGCGTTGCCGCCATGAGCAGGTTCATTTCCAAGTCCGCCGAGCGCGCCCTTCCCTTTTTCAAGATTTTGAAAAAGGCGGGCCCGATGGAGTGGACGCCAGAAGCTGAAGCAGCATTGCAAGATTTGAAGAGGTACCTCTCCTCCGCGCCAATACTAGTTGCGCCTAGGACACAGGAACCGTTGCTGCTGTACATGGCGGCAACGAACCAGGTGGTCAGCGCCGCACTAGTGGCGCAGAGAGAAATTGATGATGAGGTAATAGCAGCGACAGAGCTCGATGCCACCGATGCCGAGATGACGCAGCCAATTGAAGTGCCGCCGAAGAAGAAAATGATGCAGCACCCGGTCTACTTTGTTAGTTCCCTCCTGCAGGGGGCTAGATCGAGGTACTCCGGTGTGCAGAAACTGCTCTTCGGCCTTCTTATGGCCTCGAGGAAGCTGCGTCACTACTTCCAGGCGCACGAAACCACTGTCGTCACTCGCCTCCCTCTGCAACGGATATTGCACAATCCGGACGCAACGGGAAGGATCGTAGAGTGGGCACTGGAACTGTCCAGCTTTGCCTCAAGTTTGAGAGTACCTCGACGATTCAAAGCCGAGTCCTGGCGGAGTTCATTGCAGAATGGACCGCGACGCCTGACGAAGAAACCCAAGAGACTGCTCTCCCCAGCAAGGAGGCAAGTTGCGACTGGATCATGTACTTTGATGGAGCTTTCTCCTTACAGGGCGCCGGGGCTGGCGTACTGCTTGTCGCGCCCACCGGAGAGCACCTCAAGTACGTGATCCAGATGCACTTCCCAAGGGAGGTGTCAACAAACAATACGGCTGAGTACGAAGGGCTGCTTGCCGGTCTTAGGATCGCGGCGGACCTCGGAATAAAGAAACTCGTTGTCAGAGGCGACTCGCAACTTGTCGTCAAGCAAGTCAACAAGGATTACCAGAGCCCATTGATGAAGGCCTACGTCGATGAAGTGAGAAAGCTGGAAGAGCATTTTGACGGTATACAGGCAGAATATGTTCCCCGAGCGGAGAATGATATCGCCGATTACCTGTCAAAACGTGCTGCCCTCAAGCTACCTGTGGAACCAAGTACCTTTGTGCTTCGGCTAACTCAGCCATCCGTTGATCCATCAACAGAGCAGAACAAGAGGAGAAAATTAGGGCCCGGCAAGTACTTTCCCGCCGAGATCCCTGAAGCCGCCGGCAAGGATGTTGCCAGAGATACTGAGCCCGCCACGGGACGGCTAGCTCCGACAGAGCATCAAGCTCTTGCCATGGAGACACCCACTCCGATAGCGAAGGAAATGCCTTTAGTCCTTGCCGTTGAGCCCCAGGCTCCAGCGTGGGCACAGCATACCGTCCGATTCCTCCAAACAGGGGAACTTCCTGAGGAGCGGGAAGAAGCGGAAAAAGTAGCCCGTCGCTCTACTATGTACCAGTTCGTCGAAGACGTCCTGTATAGAAAGAGGCCAAACGGCGTGAAATTGAAGTGTATCCCTCGGGAGGAAGGACTGGGGCTGTTGGCGGAGATACATGGAGGCATATGTGGATCCCACATCGGGTCAAGGGCCCTTGCCGGCAAAGCGTTTCGGCAAGGCTTCTTCTGGCCCACCGCCCTCCAGGATGCGACGACACTAGTCACCAGGTGTGAAGCGTGTCAGTTCCATTCGAAGAAGCTTCATCAGCCAGCTCAAGCCCTTTAAACCATTCCTCTCTCCTGGCCTTTCTCGGTCTGGGGGCTTGACATACTGGGCCCTTTCCCCCGCGCTGTCGGGGGCTTTGAGTACTTGTATGTTGCAATCGACAAGTTCACAAAGTGGCCAGAAGTGGAAGCAGTGAGGAAGGTCACAGCACAGTCAGCCGTCAAGTTCTTCAAAGGACTGGTGTGCCGTTTTGGTGTACCCAATAGGGTTATCACCGACAATGGCACGCAGTTCACAAGCCACACCTTCATGCAATATATTCAAGACCTCGGTAGCAAGGTCTATTTCGCTTCTGTTGCTCACCCACGAAGCAATGGTCAAGCTGAGAGGGCAAATGCTGAAGTACTGCGAGGCCTGAGGACAAAGACCTTTGACAGACTGCACAAGAGTGGAAGGCGCTGGATTGATGAATTGCCGGCGGTTCTTTGGTCAATCAGAACGACACCAAATTGAGCCACCGGCCAGACACCCTTTGCCCTGGTATACGGGGCAGAAGCAGTTCTCCCCACGGAACTCATATACGGGTCACCTCGAGTACTCGCTTATGACGAGCTTGAGCAAGAGCAATTGCGGCAAGATGACGAAACGCTCCTTGAGGAAGATCATCTTCGGGCGGCTGTGAGAGCAGCGCGCTACCAGCAAGCCTTGCGCCGCTACCACAGCCGCAAGGTTCATGACCGAAGCTTTGAGGAAGGCGACCTTGTTCTTCGGCGTGTTCAATCGGCCAAGAATTCCAACAAGTTGACGCCAAAGTGGGAAGGCCCTTATCGGGTAATACGAGTCACCAGGCCCGGCGCAGTCCGCCTGGAGACCGAAGATGCCGTTTCGGTGAGTAACTCCTGGAACATTGAGCATCTTCGCAAGTTTTACCCGTGAGGCGCGGCTTGCCGGGCCCCCCGGCAAGCCACCTTTTGTACGAGCCTTGCCGATGACGCATGTAACCCTCTGTACAAAGCCAGGCGCAGACCCTGAGCATGAATAAATGAAGCGCTGGCGCCCTAAGTTATAGCATGCATGCTAGGTCAAGTCTCGTCCTTGGTTAGGGTTGATAGTGCTTAGCAGCGACTAACCCCTAGCTTAGAGGTCGAGTGTGCGTCTCTTTGTCTTTCTTTTGCCTTCTTTGGTTCACAGGACACACAGATATCCATGCCGAACCACTTGGGGAGAAAAAAAAGAGGAACATACTAGCATCTAGCCCCCGGCAAGCCAGTATTGCCGGGGGCTGCAAGAGCAAAGATTCACCCACGGCGAACCAGGGTTGCCGGGGACTGCAGCTTCAGATAAGTTCTTCATCCCTTATCATGCATTCCATTATGGACTGAGGTATGTGAAACCTCGTTTTCCCCAAGCTACCGTGCTCCCATAACTCTAGGCCCTAGGGCTCGTTCCTGGGGCCAAGTTTGGTCGTAGTCGCGGCAGCAAAAGGATGAAACAAGGAGCCTGAACCCGCCTCATCCCTGCCTCCGCCAAAGGCGTGAGGAAGGTCGAGCGAAGTGGGGAGACGGCAAGGCCTATTGCCGGGCAAGGAAATGTTTATCTTGAAGATATCAAGGATTTACTCCTTGTCGTGGGTTCCACCCGCAAACAAATGACCCGGCAAGCATCCCTTTTTCATTAAAAAACATTCCACTCAGGTACAGTCCATAGGGAATGAAAAACATGAATGATGGGATTACAAGTTTTAAATTCAACAAAGGCCCGAAGGCTTACAAACTAAAAAGAGATAAGGTGCCCGTAATCCCTTTCTTGTCCCTCTCCTCAGGAGGCAGGTCAAGGAGGCGAAAAGGACAAAAGGAGCGCCTAGGCGAGCTACGGGTGGCAGAAGACACCAAGAGAACATCTTGGTGGCCGTCCAAAGGCTGGATGGTGATGGCAGCGCCGGAAGCAGAGCTCGAAGACGAGGCGGTAGGACGTTACCACGCGTCGAAGGCATCGGTGCCCGCGTACTCCGACTTGACGGCCTTGCCGCCCGCCCTCTTCCTCTTCCGCAGCCTCCCAACGCCAGCCGCCCAAGGAGACGACCCCGAGAAGTTAGGGAGCCGGCGACGCGGATGATGGGGTCGCCGGTGCCGCACAGAGCAGCACCCGACACCTAGTCGGACCCGTCATCCTGCCGCCTACTACCCTCATCGTTGCTGCCGCTGTCCTCCTCGTCACTCCCGCCCGAGGAGGAGTCTTCGCTATCAGAAGAGCTCTCCACGCAGCATCTTGCACAGGTCCCAAAGCACCAGAAGACCTTGACGGAGAGAAGGCCACCCTCCATCAGCTTAAAATGGAGAGTGAGCCCCTCCGTCAAGCGGTGGATATGAGCAAATGTCTTCCATCCCCGACGAAGATACATCACGTGAGGGGCGGGGAAGTCGACGCGGACCCGCGTGCCATTGATCCCGCAGCCCCTCATGTGCAGCCGCAACGATTCCGGCGGATCCAGCTCCATCTCCCGCGCAGATGGAGTCGGGAGACGAAGGCGACGGCGCGGCGGCCAACGCAGCCTGACGAAGAACTCACAAGGGTCATCCCCAACATGGCCCTCCATTGGAGGAGGAGCTGCTGGCGGAGGCGAGGCCGGCGCCCCCCCGTCCTCCTCTTCCCCGAGCACCCCGGCCTCGCCCACGGCCTCGCCCCCTCCCCCTTCCCCTCGCGGCTGGCTCTGCCACCGCAGGCGCAGGAGAAGGAGGGACGCGTTGTCGAGCGGTGACCCTCGCCGCCACTGTTGAAGGACCGGGATTCCCTCTCTCCATGACGGATGAAAGGGAGGAGCAGAAGCTGAAGGAAGAAGAAGATGAAAGAATGTGGGACGCCATCCCCCTCTCGCTCTTTATAAAGGATCGGGGTTGGGGCTCGGCCGCCCCGCTCGGCCAATCAAGATACGGAAGGCGCAGGGAGCCAGGACTGACCCGCCGCCCCAACCAGCGATGGCCCGGTTTCCCGCCTCCACCGTTTGCCACCCCAGGCGCATGGGAGACACGTGGCGGACGTGCAGAACCGAGGGGACGGGTGAGACGACCACTCCCCACCCCGTGATCGTGGGGAGTGGACGCCTTGAAGACCGCCCCTCAGCCCCATTCAGTAAATGGGTCGCGCCTCCACGCCTCCCTCCGTTTATGGGGAAGGCGCGAACCGCCCCTTTACTACGATGTGACGCATGCCTGCGGGAACCAACCCCACGCATGCCGCCCACGTCACACGCGCCTCCCCACACCGCGCCACGCGCGGGAATCGTGGTAAGCGCAGTGCGCAAAGAATCTTACCGCGGTAAAAACCGCCCCGCCTGCCCACGCATCGCTTTTGGGACTAGCCCAACAACGCGTTGCGCTTATGTGTGGCCCAGGCCCGGGGGCTCCTGTCGGTGTACAAAAAGAGGGGTACACTTTTTGTACCCCTATAACTGTGCACGGGAAGTCTAAGCCACGGGCACCACCACACCAAGCAAGGCAAGGGAGGTGAGCCAGGGTAAGACCGAAGCTCAAGAGAACTAGAACGACGCCAAGGCCAAGACCACGAAGAGCAAAGGGGACGAAGCGGACTCCCCCCAACAAGATCCTTGCCGGGAGACAGTTCTAGCAGCCCCGGCAAGACCCTTGCCGCGGCGACTCGTCCCGCGCCTACGGAGCAATTCATCCTTGAGTCCACTGCCCACAAAGGGCAAGGATTCGGGAGACATCCCCGTGGCGGCATGCAGATCTTTGTGAAGACATTCAAGATCAGATACACACTATAGGAGACGACAACCCTTGGCGGGATCCCAGCCGAGGAAGACCACAAGGCCCCCGGCAAGCGCCTTGCCGGGGATGACAGCAGGCGCCTCGGCAAGACCCTTGCCGGGGCCCCGGCAAGGCCCTTACCGAGGGCACCCGCAGCGCCACCATCAGGCCCACGCCGACTAAACCTCCATCACCGCATGCATGCAGCTGCCGACCCAACCAGCTAGGTAGGCACCCGCGTGGCGGCATGCAGATCTTCGTGAAGACCCACCACTGCGCCACCTCAGCTGCCTGCCTACCTACATGGCATCACAGGCGTCGCTGGCCAGGGCGCGTGTCGACACAAGAAGGAGCGGCGACGGACGAGACAGATCTCTCCCCCGTCCCCGATAAAGCAAGGACACCTAAGCAAGACGCATTAAATGCGCCTTGTCATGTAATGCGAGGGATAACCTCGCATCACTGTACCCTTTCCACCTCTTGTGTGCCACTGTGACAACCCCTTTTTTCTATAAAAGGAGGCCCGAGGCGACCAGGAGAAGGATTCAACTTTTTGGAGCTCCTCACGCACCATAGCTAGCTGAAGAACACATATATACAATCCACCAAAGCAGGAGTAGGGTTTTACGCATCCTCCCGGCCCGAACCTGGATAAACTAACCGTGTGCTATCTGTTTGATCCGCTCTTCTCACGACCCCGCTCCCCGCTAACCACAGTAGGGATTCTTGTGATCCCATAGGTGTCGTTCCCACCGACATTCAAGCATACTAACTAAGCAATTATGTCTTCTCAAAATAACATGGCCTAAGAAAGTTCATCCCAAGAAAGTGTGACGCCCCTGATTCAATCGTACACTAATCATACATGCAAACGTGTACGATCAAGATAAGGGACTCATGGGAAGATATCACAACACAACTCTAAAAATAAAATAAGTCACACAAGCATCATAATACAAGTCAGGGGCCTCGAGGGCTCGAATACAAGTGCTCGATCATAGACGAGTCAGCGGAAGCGACAATATCTGAGTACAGACATAAGTTAAAAAGGTTTGCCTTAAGAAGACTAGCACAAACTGGGATACAGATCGAAAGAGGCACAGGCCTCCTGCCTGGGATCCTCCTAAACTACTCATTGTCGTTGTCAGCGGCCTCCATGTAGTATTAGGCACCTCTGGTGTAGTAGGAGTCGTCGTCGACGGTGGCGTCTAGCTCCTGGGCTCCAACCTCTGGTTGCGACAACCAGGTGGAATGGAAAGGGGGAAAAGAGGGAGAAAAGCAACCGTTAGTACTCATCCAAATTACTTGCAAGCAAGGAGCTACACTACATATGCATGGGTATATGTGTAAAGGGCCATATCGGTGGACTGAACTGCAGAATGCCAGAATAAGAGGGGGATAGCTAATCCTGTCGAAGACTAATCTTGTAGCATGTAGAAGAGAGTAGATGGTAAGTTCACCAAGTAGCATCGCATAGCATAAACCTACCCGGCGATCCCCTCCTCGTCGCCCTGTTAAAGAGTGATCACCGGGTTATATCTGGCACTTGGAAGGGTGTGTTTTATTAAGTATCCGGTTCTAGTTGTCATAAGGTCAAGGTACAACTCCAAGTCGTCCTGTTACCGAAGATCACGACAATTCGAAGAGATAAACTTCCCTGCAGGGGTGCACCACATTACCAGACACGCTCGATCCCCTTTGGCCGGACACACTTTCCCGGGTCATGCCCGGCCTTGGAAGATCAACACGTCGCAGCCCTACCTAGGCACAACAGAGAGGTCAGCACGCCGGTCTAAATCCTATGGCGCAGGGGTCTGGGCCCATCGCCCATTGCACACTTGCACGTTGCGAGGGCGGCCGGAAGCAAACCTAGCCTAGCAGGCGTTCCAGTCCAATCTGGCGCGCACCGCTCAGTCGCTGACATCATGAAATGCTTCGGTTGATACCACGACGCCGGTTGCCCATATCCTGTCCCACATGGCGGTTAGTGCATTAAGGTCAACGATCCACCTCAGATCGATCTTGTTAAGCGTGTTAATTGATGTAACCGCGGACACCGACCAGGGCCAGGCCCACCTCTCACCTAGGCGGTCTCAACCTGCCCTGTCGCTCCGCCACAAAGATTCACCCAGAGGGCCATCGGGACAAAGGTCCTTTCAGCCCCCAATCCGTGAATCACTCGCGGGTGCTCCACGAGCCGATCCGACTTCAGTCACCACATATATCATGTAGAAAGTAATAGTATGTACCCATGATCACCTCCCGAGTGATCACAGCC
Source organism: Triticum urartu (assembly GCF_056163025.1). Taxonomy (NCBI): domain Eukaryota; kingdom Viridiplantae; phylum Streptophyta; class Magnoliopsida; order Poales; family Poaceae; genus Triticum; species Triticum urartu. The sequence continues at coordinate 566,635,391 of NC_141878.1, forward strand.
CGATAGTATAGCACAGTAGACGGACAAGAATGTAGGGCCACAGATGGAATACTAGCATCCTATACTAAGCATGTAGGATTGCAGGTAAAGGGAACAACAGTAGTAGCAAGGACATGCTATGCATCAGGATAGGATTAACAGAAAGCAGTAACATGCTACACTACTCTAATGCAAGCAGTATAGAGAAGAATAGGCGATATCTGGTGATCAAGGGGGGGGGGCTTGCCTGGAAGCTCAGCCGAGAAGGAGGGGTCATCAACACCGTAGTCGTACTGGGTAGCAGCGACGTCGGTCTCGGTGTCTAATGAGAGAAGAGGGGGAAGAAACAATAAATATAATGCAAACATAAGCACGACGGTGCATGACAAGACAATGTGTGGTGCTAGGTGTGCCCTAACGCGGTAGTAGGTGATACCGGCGAAGGGGGGAAACATCCCTGAAAGTATTCCTGGTGTTGAGCATTTTCGGACAGATGAACCGGAGGGGGAAAGATGTGAGTTCGATAGGTTAGGGATGTGTGGCGGACGAACGGGCTGCGTTCCCGGATTGGTCTCGTCGTTCTGAGCAACTTTCATGTACAAAGTATTTTCATTCGAGTTACGGATTATTTTATATTAACTTTTAAAGTTTTAATTCATCTTTTCAAATTAGTTTTATTTCAAAATTAATAGATAAAATGCTATGGGTACCCAGCCCTGTGTACACAGAATGTACACAAAGGCTGACATGTGGGCCAGGGGACCCAGTTGACCAGTCAAACTTTGACTGGTCAACCGAAGGGTGGGGCCCCCTTTTCATTGACTGATTACACTAGTTAGGTAGTTAATTAGTTAACAAAGAAATAAGTAATATTAATTAAGTTAATTAATTATTAAATTGATTAATTATTAATTATATTTAGTTATTTTGATATTTGTTTGTTCTAACAGGGACGTGGCCCCAAAGGTCAGTGGCATGGGGCCAGCAGGGGCCACGGCCACGAACGCGCACGCACCAGCAGGGTGCGGCTGTGTCCAGGGAGAAGCCAGCAAGTGGCGGCGCGGGCACGAGCCCAGTGCGGGGCGCGGGCACGGGCGGCAGCGCGGGGAATGCATCGGCATAGGCGAGCGGTGGCGTAGGCGGGGCAGGGTAGCAGCAGCACGCAGCAGGGGCCGTCGGCTGCGGCCGGGCGCGACCGGAGGCGCCAGCTGATGCGGGGTGAAGCCTGGGCGAGCAGGGGGTTGTGACGAGATTGACCGAGGCCACCAGTGAGTGGGTGTGCAGGCGACGGGCGCCTGGGCACGGCCATGTGCGGGCGGCAACAGTGCTGGAGAGGCGATGAATGGGCGCGCGCGAGGCAGGACGCGGGGTGGTGGCCGGGCGCGGATGCGGAGCAGCAGCAGCCGGTGCGGGAGCGAGGCGAGCAGCGTTACCGTGCGGCGTGACGTGGCCAGGGAAGGCGGGCGCGCGACGCGGTCTTCGCGGGGGCGAGGTAGCGGAGAGGGGAAGAGGAGGCCGAGGGCCTCACCGCGGGCCGTAGGAAGACGGGGACGACGTGCGACGGGGAGGCGCCGGTGCGGTGGCTCCGGCAAGCGGCGAACGGGGCGCCGGGGTCGGGGCGGCGATCGTTGGGCGCTTGGTTCGGCGAACGGCGACGACGCGAGGTCGGGGCCCGAGCGCCCCAATCCAGAACAAAAAAGGGGAGACGAGGGGAGAGTGGGGAGGAGAGGGGTAGCGGCTAGGGTTTCGGGGGTTATAGGGGAGTGGGGGTCAGCCTGGGCCGGTTGGTTCGGCGGCTAGCTAGGCCATTTAGCCCAGTTGGACCAGGGGAGCCCTTTTGTTTTCTTTTGTTTTGCTATTTTTTTTCTTTACTTTTTATTTATTTATCCTTTACTATTTTCTATTCATTTTAACTGCCCTTTTTTATAACTATGGAACATTGCACATAATTCCTACACTATAAGGTTGCACAAAGAGTTTGAGGCCAATTGGAACTGTTCAAATTTATAGTTGAATTAAAATGCCTTTATTTAATCTTGTTGTTCCACTAAATTAATTCTATGGGAAAATTGGGAAACCAAATGAGGTTGGTTCCAACATGATCATTACTTGGTGAATATTTGCCGCCCATTGAACATTTTTATTTGATAGTTTGAAGAAATAATAATTTGACTTGTCATTTGAAATTTGAATTTGACTTTGTTTTGGACTAATGTGAGATTAACAACAGTGACAACGGTGACATGGCATCATTAGTATGTGATTACTGTAGCCTAGATATCCGGGCGTCACAATTCTCCTCCACTACAAGAAATCTCGTCCTGAGATTTAAGAGGTAGAGTTAAGGGGAAAGAATTAGTTATGAATTCTAACGAGTGTTATCGGTCTTGGTTGCTCTTCTCGAAGACGTTGATCTCTTTCGTTGATGCCTTCATTTCTCTGATTCACGTCATCCTGATGAAGTCGTCATTATTCGTTCGGGAACTCCATCGTACTTATGAAAGGATAAGGGGGTATTACGGAAGAACATGCCACTACAATGTTTGCTTATCTAATAGATAACATCAGGGAAGGTGGCGGAAAGTAACTCTCGAAATGAAACTTAAGACATTATCAAGAGCAAAGTGAGGAGGTATTATGGGAAGTTTCGAGCGGGCATGCAATCGCTCAATGTGTGAAACAGGACGCAACAGGGGTTCAAAGCAACGGGAATAAGTGTTGTGTCTGATACCAAAATTGATGATCTCTCGGAAGATGGCTCATGAATTAGATATGAGGCCACGCGTGAGGAACAACCTTGGGTACAGGGGTATAGGAGAGTCAGGTTTCGATCCTGTGGAACGGTGGGTTATGGGCCCACCATGTGGGTTAAAAGCAGGAAGGCGCTAACATTTGCACGGTCAAGATAGCAAGGCATGTTAGAGGCTAGCATGTTAGTTATATTGGCAACAATATCGATACCAAGGGCGAGGGACGAAGAGAACCATTTTCCTGCTCGTTGAACGAGGCAGACCAATAGGCAAAGTTCTCGTCCATCGGTGGTTACCGGGATGCTATCAACAATGGTAACAGGGCCTTACTGATAGAGTTGTACAACGAGGTGCTTACTAAGCAGGGAATTGTCACTGCTCAGTTAAGTTATATTACAAGAAAGCTTAAACAAGACAATGGAAAGGAAAAATGTGATTATCATGTTTAAACAGAACAATGGAAATGAAAATGTGTCGATGTACTAGAGTAGGGGTACCCTAGTATCCCGAACTTGTGCACGGGCAGTCGCAGCATCCCGTGGCGAGGCTTGCCGGGTGACCGCCAAGATCCTCCGTGGTTCCTCTGGATCCATTCAAGAACAAAGTGTCCAAGTCAAGAAGACAAGGCCCTGGCAAGAGGAGCTTGCCGGGAAGGCTATTAAAAGCATCTCGAGACCCCGGCAAGAGGAGCTTGCCGGGAAGGCCACCCAAGGCATTTCAAGGAATTTGCCGCGACGCACCACGCGCCCCGGCAAGACCCGGTGAGCGACAAGCTCCCGGACGCGACAAGACAACAACCGCGGCAAGGCGCTTGCCGCGGCAAGCCACCTCTCCGAGCCCGTGCTCCAGCACATCCACCAACGTGTCGCTCTTGGGCCCTTCCAGGCGTACGTGGCGGAAGGCCGCGCAGCCAGGGGCGTGCGGTGGCAAGCGGCGCTGACAAGATCGCGGAATGGCAGAATTGGCCTCAAGTTTGAAAGCACTTCAACTATCCAGATCAGAGCATTGGCAGAATTCATAGCGGAATGGACGCCAACACCAGATGAAGAAATTCCAGAAACGAGCATCCCCGACAAAGAAGCAAGCAAAGAGTGGCTGATGTACTTTGATGGTGCCTTTTCGCTGCAAGGCGCCGGCGCTGGCGTGCTGCTTGTCGCACCCACCGGAGAGCACCTCAAGTACGTAGTCTAGATGCACTTTCCCAAGGAGCAAGCAACAAACAATACTGCAGAGTATGAGGGATTGCTTGCCGGTCTCAGGATCGCGGCAGACCTTGGGATCAAGAAGCTCATTGTCAGGGGTGACTCCCAGCTTGTCGTCCGCCAAGTAAATAAGAGCTATCAGAGTCCGTTGATGGAAGCTTACGTTGACGAAAGTGAGAAAGCTAGAAGAACACTTTGACGGCCTACAAATGGAGCATGTTCCAAGAGCTCAGAACGCCATTGCAGATGGCCTCTCAAAGTGTGCCGCACTTAAGTTACCTGTGGAACCAGGGATCTTTGTGCTCAAGCTGACTCAGCCGTCCGTAACGCCATCAACTGGACAGAGCAAGAAGAGGAAGTTGGTTTCTGGTGACTATTTGCCGGCAGAGCTTCCCGAAGCCGCCGCCAAGAAAGTCCATAAAATCAACGCCGAGAGCGCTGAGGAGCAGTCTGCTCCGGCAAGCCCTAGGGTTTGTTCCGTTGTAGCAGAAGCTCCCGACAAGTTTTGCTCCGGCAAGCTTGCCGGGGAACGTCACGCTCCGGCAGACCCGCAGGTTCTTGCCGTAGAAGCGGACGTTCTCGCAGCCGCAGAATTGCCTTTAGTCCTTGTTGTCGAACCACAAGCTCCAGCATGGGCACAGCAGATTGTCCATTTCCTTCAGACAGGAGAACTTCCCGAAGAGCAAGAAGAAGCCGAAAGAGTAGCCCGGCAGTCAAGTATGTACCAGTTTGTCGACAAAACACTGTACAGAAAAAGGCTCAACGGTGTGAAATTGAAGTGTATTCCCCGGGAAGACGGACAAAAGCTGTTGGCAGAGATACATGGAGGCATATGTGGACACCACATTGGCGCAAGAGCACTCGTCGGCAAAGCATTCCGGCAAGGTTTCTTCTGGCCAACAGCCCTCCAGGATGCAACTGCACAAGTAACCAAGTGTGAAGCGTGCCAGTTCCATTCCAAGCAGATACACCAACCAGCTCAAGCTCTCCAGACGATCCCTTTATCCTGGCCATTTTCGGTCTAGGGGCTCGACATCCTCGGCCCCTTCCCCTGAGCTGTCGGGGGCTTTGAGTACTTGTACGTTGCAATCGACAAGTTCACAAAGTGGCCGGAAGTGGAACCAGTGCGGAAGGTGACAGCACAGTCAGCAGTCAAGTACTTCAGGTCGATTGTTTGCCGCTTCGGGATCCCTAACAGGATAATCACCGACAACGGTACGCAATTTACGAGCCGCACCTTCATGCAGTACGTCCAAGATCTTGGCGCCAAGGTCTGCTTTGCTTCTGTTGCTCACCCGAGAAGCAACGGTCAAGCGGAGAGGGCAAATGCTGAAGTGCTGCACGGGCTCAAGACCAGAACCTTCGACAGGCTGCACAAGTGCGGAAGAAACTGGATCGAGGAGCTGCCGGCGGTTCTTTGGTCGATCAGAACGACGCCAAATCGAGCCACTGGCCAGACACCTTTTGCTCTAGTCTATGGAGCAGAGGCAGTTATCCCCACAGAACTCGTATACGGGTCACCTCGAGTGCTCGCTTATGATGAGCTCGAGCAAGAGCAGCTGCGACAAGATGACGCGCTGCTCCTTGAGGAAGACCGTCTTCAGGCTGCTGTGCGAGCTGCTCGCTACCAGCAAGCTTTGCGCCGCTACCATAGCCGCAAGGTTAACGCCAGAAGTCTCGAGGAAGGCGACCTTGTTCTTCGGCACGTTCAGTCCGCCAAGAATTCCAACAAGTTGACGCCGAAGTGGGAAGGCCCTTACCGGGTGAAACGAGTCACGAGGCCTGGCGCTGTCCGCCTTGAGACCGAAGATGGCATTCCGGTGAGCAACTCCTGGAACATTGAGCATCTTCGCAAGTTTTACCCGTAAGGCGCGGTTGTCGGAACCTGTTCCGGCAACCACCTTTTGTACAAGTCTTGCCGCCGTTGCATGTAATCCTTTGTACAAAGCCGGGCGCAGACCCCGTGCATAAGTAAAGCTCATGTGCTCTGCACATTTTGTCAATTTCATGCTTTCTATTTTCTGGCATATATGATCTGACACTTAGTGCAGCACCTAAACCCCGGTAAGCAATAACGAGCCGTAAAGGCGCATATCTGTATTGTCTCTTCTTTCTTTTGAAAGCAAGGTTCCCCTCGCCCAAAAGTTTGCCGGGGAGGAAAGGAGAAGATGATGGTATGGACCAGGCGCCGTTCAAGAAAGTTCCGCCTTGCCGGGAAGCAAATAACAGAAAAGCTAAGTTGCCAAAGTTTGAGCAATCAATTTTTTTTAAAATTTTAAGTTATCTCCCTTGAACGACCGCACTTTGTATGGAAAACCTGTGCGCGGAGGAACCAACTCGCAGCTAGTTGCGCCTTTACTTTGTTTCGAGTCCGCTCAACAACTTAAGTGAGCTGCTAGCGCCCTTACTTTGCTTCGAGTCCTCTCAGCAACTTAAGTAAGCAGCTAGCGCCCTTACTTTGTTTTCAAGTTCGCTCAGCAACTTAAGTGAGCTGCAACTAGTTGCGACAAGGTTTCTTGTCGGTAGCGGCACCGCCAGCAGGCTGCTGACGTTCCGCACTCAGCGCTCGCGGCTAAGGTGCCTGCACCGGCAAGTTCCCTAAAAGCGTAGGGTAAAAAGACATACAAAGGGAGGGATCGAGTGAAGGGAATAACGTTGCAATAATTGCCCAGAATAAAAGTTATATTACAAGGATAACTTGTCGTGGCTCTAATAGTCTGTTTTCATAACATGTCAAACAGCGACAAGGAAAGAAGAAATGGGCGGCCTAATCTACGCGATCGCCTTCGACCCTCTTAATCCCGCTCACCTTGTCCACAATGGGTGCGACAAGGGCCTTGAGCTCCTCCAGATCAGCCTCCGGCGGCAGGGTCCTGAGGATGTTGGTGAGGCGGAGACCAGGATTGCGGAAGGCCACCTTCATCAACACTTTCTCAAGGGCTCCTGCGCAGATCTTGCGCGATTCGTCGGCCAGCTGTTTGGGGATCCTCTCCCGGAGTCGCTGGAGGGCTGTCGCCACGCCCTTGAAGAACAGGATGAGCTTGGCGCTGGGCTGGAGGTTGTCGTTGGAGGGATACCCAAAATCTCCCATCCCCAGCTGCGCCAACTCCCTGTCAATATCTGTGGCAGCATCCACCAGACTCTCCGTCCAATGCTCCACAGTCTCTTTGAAGGCGTTCTGGGTGGCGGCAACGCTCTCCAGCAGCGCCTTGTCGGCCTTGACCTCTTCCTTCAAGGCCGCCTCCCGCTTCTTGGCGCCGTCCAGCGTCTTGGTCAAAGCGGTCAGCTTCAACTCAAAACCCGCGTTGGAGTCCTTGGCGGCGCTGAGCTCTTTGCCCTTCTCGGCAAGTTCGGCTTCTAGCTGCGCCACCTTCATCTTCAATTCCTCCTTGGCGGCCTCGGCGGCGGCGGCGGCGTCTTCTGCTTGTTTGAGGGCTTCGCCGAGTTTTCCCTCGCGCGCGGCAAGCTCCTCCTCATGGGCATCGAGGTTGACCTTCCGCTGCACCAGCTCGCCCTCCTCTGCGGCTAGCTTCACAGCGGCAAGTCGTTGCCGCTCTTCGGCTTCGGCCTTCTCGAGGAGGAAGGCCTTTTGCGCCTCAGCGAGCTGCTCCCGCTCCTCGGCCAGGGATCAGAGGGCTTCCCGGTGGAAACCCCCAAGCTCTTCCGCGCGCCTTTCGATGTCAGCTCCCGCCTTCGCGACAAGTGCCTCGCGGGATTCCAGCTTGGCTTGCCGCGCGCGGTAGAGCGACATCAACCTGCGCAGCAGCCGCTCCTCTTCGGGCTTGTTGCTGCTGCCGCTTGGCGCGTCGACCAACTTCAGCCCCGCGGAGGCGAGCACTTCTCCGTCGAAGACCTCCCCCTCGACCAGCGCTCTGGAGCTTGATGCCCAGGGAAGATCGATGAAGACGTCGTCGCCGGCCTTCAAATAAACGCCCGGCTGGGGCTCTTTGGAGCTTGGCGCTGCGGCTTCGGCGGATGGGTCGGCGGTCGGCGTAGCGCCTGGCGCTCCTGCGACCGCCAGACTCCTCGCCGGTTGCTGCGGCGGCAGCCTTGGCGGCCTCTGCGCCGGCGGCGTCTCCAGCACCGGCTGGTTCGTCGGCGGCGACCTCGGTCTCCATCTGCTCTGCAGCGGATGGATCTGACGGCCGGAAAAGGGGAGAAGAGTCAAACAAAATCCAGCAAAAATCCAATAGAAAAAAGATCAAAAGAAGAAGGATCCAGGAGAAGTTTTAAAGCAAGGGGAGTACCTGCACCAGGCTCTGCGGTCGTGGTCTCCGTCGTCGGGGGGCCGCTGGCGCTGTCCCTCGCCGGAGAACCCTCCCTTGCCGGAGACTTCTCCCTCACCGGGAAGCCCTCCCTTGCCGGAGAATTCTCCCTTGTCGGGGAAGTCTCCCTTGGCTCCTGGTGGGGCTGCTCGGCTCCTACACAAGTCAACAAACAGATATCAGCAAAAACAAGTACTCAAGCGCGCCTCGCAGCAGGAAGTAAATCACACTTACGCTGGGGGCTGCCCTGGAGGAAAGTCGTCGGGTCCGGCAAGGTTGTCTCGGGCGCGCCACCTGCTGTCGCAGTGGGCTCGTCCTCGATGACGATCACCGGGACCTTGGCTCTCTTTGCCGCTCTCTGGGCCAGAGTCCTAAAAAGGAACAAGTTCAGAAGAAAAGCAAGTGAGAAACAAGATCAACAGCAAGAATTGAAGAACTACATGTACAGCAAGAGAAGCTTACTCTTCTTCTTCTTCCTCGTCGGAGCTTAACGCGGAGAAGTCGAAGCCCGGCGCGCGCCCGGCGGGAGGAGGCGGAGGAGAAGCTTCCCTTGGCCGCTTGGCGGGAGCGGTGGCGACGGTCTGAGACGCCCCCGCTCCGGCTGTCGGCACGGCGTGAGTAACGGTAGGGACTGAGGCAGTGGTCCGGCTGGACTCCGCTCCAGTTGCCGTCGTAGCATGAGGCGCTCCCGCGGAAACGGTGTTTGCCGTGGTAGAGCGTGTCACGCGGCGTGGCGACTGTTGACCCGCTTGCCGCCCCGCCACATCACCGACCTTGCGAAGACGCCTTCTCGGTGGGGATGGAGGCTCTGCTTCTGGTGGGCTGTCTGAAGACGAGGTGGAAGAGGAGTTGATTTCCAACGAGCCGCTCGTGTCCTTGGCGGGCTCGCTCGGCTCGGCGTCACGCCTGGCAAGCTCCTTCTTGCCGGCGTCCTCCCCTCGCTCGGCACGGCTCGCCGCTTCCGCTGCATCAGCCTCCTCCAGAGTGAACCCAAATTCGCCCGCGGCTGCGGCTGCCGCTGCCTCCTCCATCCTAGTGGCGATGAGCGCCAACTCCGCATCCGTGGTGTTGCGGGTGAGGCCGTCCTTCTCGTCGGGGCGGACTGGCACTTCCACCAAGTCGTCTAAGAACTGCTGAACGACCTCGTCGGCAGGCTCCTGCGAAGTTGGCACAATCCCGTGCGAGTCGCACTCCGGCATCATTGCACGGATGCGGTCGAGCGCGGAATTGTTGCACAAAGGCACGACGCCCCCCGGCAACCTGAACACCTCGGGATGCTGGGGGTCATATTTGAACAGCTCCTGCAGCATCGCGTTGAGCTCCAGGACTGTGAAGTTGTAGTTGAGGCCCGGCCGCAGCCTCATGATATCTGCCGCGTTCTTGAACTCCCAAGTGGGCCTCCCCCGTTCCTGCAGGGGGGCGATGCGGCAGCGAAGGAAGTCTGCGCCAACAGCGCCAAGAGTAAGCCCGGCAAGTCTCAGGCGCAGGATCCTGGTGACGGCAATCTTCAGCCTGGCGTCCTCCGGGGCCATGTCACTCCAATCGCTGCCGCGTGCTACTGGGGTTCGACGTCGGGTGGTAAATGGCTGCGGGCTCTCCTCGTCAATCCAGCACCAATCAGCTCTCCACTCCTCCCACTTGCCGCGGAATTCTCCCTCCAGATAGGTCTCTTTCTTGCCGGGCCTTGAGATCCAGGCAATTCCGCCGGATAGAGGCTCTCCTCTCTCTACTCGGGGGATGAAGAAGTGGCGGAAGAGGGCTACGTTGGGAAGGACTCCGACAAAGTTTTCGCAGAGATGTGCGAAAACTGCCATTGTCAGGACGGCGTTGGGGGTGAAGTCGAGGAGATGGAATCCATAGGTGTTCATGATGTCGCAGAAGAAATCAGAGAAAGGCGGGCAGAGCCCGCAGTAGAAGAACAATGCAAAGAAGGGGTACCCATTCGGAGCCTTCTTCCAAGCAGCGGCGGGGAGAACCTTTGTGCGCGGATGCGCGCGCGTCCCCGCCGACCAGAACAGATAGTAGTTCTCCCTCAGCTCCTTCGCGCCGAGCTTGGGGGGGGGGGGGAAACGGACCGCTCCTTCCGTAGAGCCGCGAGCCGCTGCGCCTCGGTCGTCTTCACGGTCTTCCCCTTGTCAGCTTTTGGAGCCATGGCGGAAGCAGTGGAGGAGGTCGACAACGTTGGTGGTGCTGGTGGCGATGGGGGGCGGAGCGCTGCTCTCTTTCCCTCTCAGCTTTGGGAAGGCGAGGGAGCGGCGGAGATTTCTGAGATTGGAAACGGCAATGGGCGAGCGGGCGAACTGCCCCTATTTCCCCTGCTTATAAAGGGGGAGGGGGCAGACGTTCCGCATTTCCAAATAAAGAAACCCCCACGATCTCTCCCACGATGCCGCATTCAACGCGTGCCGTTCGGGGAGGGCGCGGTGGATACGGAGTGAGATTCGGCGTAACCTAGGCCGCGCGTGCCCGTGCCCTATTTTGGGCCTGGCCCAACAGCGCTCGGCACCGTGTATGGCCCAGGCCCGGGGGCTCCTATCGGTGTACTAGAGTAGGGTTACCCTAGTATCCCGAACTTGTGCACGGGCAGTCGCAGCATCCCGTGGCGAGGCTTGCCGGGTGACCACCAAGATCCTCCGTGGTTCCTCTGGAGCCATTCAAGAACAAAGTGTCCAAGTCAAGAAGACAAGGCCTCGGCAAGAGGAGCTTGCCGGGAAGGCTATTAAAAGCATCTCGAGACCCCGGCAAGAGGAGCTTGCCGGGAAGGCCACCCAAGGCATTTCAAGGAATTTGCCGCGGCGCACCACGCGCCCCGGCAAGACCCGGTGAGCGACAAGCTCCCGGACGCGACAAGACAACAACCGCGGCAAGGCTCTTGCCGCGGCAAGCCACCTCTCCGAGCCCGCGCTCCAGCACATCCACCAACGTGTCGCTCTGGGGCCCTTCTAGGCGTACGTGGCGGAAGGCCGCGCAGCCAGGGGCGTGCGGTGGCAAGCGGCGCTGACAAGATCGCCATCGTGGCAAACGGTGGCGTCCCTGGCGGTCCCTTTTCGCACTGTTTAAGCGACACAGACGGGCATTTAAGGCCCTTGTCCCCTGCCGTCAGGGTTAGGTATGATACACTGTAGCAGGTAGCTGTGCCTACCACAACACCTTTCCATTTTTGCCCTTTACCTCCGTTGCCACCTGTCGGTAACCCCTTGAGCATATATAAGGAGGCCCGTGTGCAATGTAGAGGGGGGTTAGCCAGTTCGAGAACACTCACGCTCGGTCTTGCTAGCTGCTGGTGTGTACTGTAGCACTCCGCGCTCCCGATCTAGAAATCAATACAAAACCACAAAGCAGGAGTAGGGTTTTACGCATCCGTGCGGCCCGAACCTGGGTAAATCGCTCGCGTGCTTCGCCTCGATTTGCTCTTTGCACGATCTTCGCCCCCGCCGAACCGAAAGGGACCCGGTCCGCCGGTCCCATAGGTGCCCGTGGATCAATACCCCGGCAAAATGTGTATACACACATATTTCGGGGGTATATCCTTCCCAAGGACAAGCGGGGCATGATATCCATGATAGGATAGAAAGTAGAAAACCATTTAGGTAAGGGGGGAGGAATCTCATGATATTACCCATATAACGGTGTTAGGATAAATGATAAAGAAAATTTAGCATTGTGCTTCAAATGCTCTTATTGAAAATCGGATTACCACAGACATGCTTCGAGATAGCATTGACATGGTCATCAATTAAGGTTCAGAATTTGGATGCACAAAGGATCCATCAGGAACAACTTGTAGAATAAGTTTTTACAATTTCCTCATGGAAGAATGGATAACCTTGCTGAAAAGGAAACTATAACAATAGTCCTCCAACCAGGTGTGCTAGGCATGACATCACCTTACCGGGTCACATAAGACCAACGTTATAACTCTTGGATATATGTTCCAACCATCATATCTGACCGAGATTCAGATCTGATTGGTGTCAGGATACCTCAAACTCAGGATGTCTGAGAAGAAAGGTACAACACAATTTGACAGAATGAGATTGTAAGATTCTCGGGAATGAACTATGGAAGTGAGTTCTGAAACAAGAGTTCATCAGTAAACCAAGGAGAGGATGAGGAGGTGGGTGATGGACTCAGCAACAATTCATCGAGAATTGCAAAGGATGGATTTCCACAATTATGTGAACAAGGAGATAGCATTTGTCAGATCAAATGATATAGTGAGATATGCTCGAGGAAAACATACCCAAGTAAACATCAGTTGAAAGGTGCAGCCGAAATATGGGCTTATGTAGCATGACTGATGTTAGAATGGTGATTCGATAACCAATGGTCTAAGAATGAAATGTCGACCATTAACTTCAAAGCAATAGGGTTGCTATAAGGAAAGAATCCAAACAGTATCGTTCACTTGTTGGTGTCCCGGTTAGAATCGACACGGGGACCAAGAAAGAATGGTGATGGTGAGAAGTATCACCTATATCAAGAATTCTTAAGAGGTGGTGAAATTCTCACGACATTCTTGACATAAAAAAGAAGGTAATACTCCAAGGTAAAGGAGAACAAATGCTGGATAGCAAGGATCTCCTGGTATACCCAAAACATGAACAAGTTTGTGTTGAACGGAAGGAAATAAAGTGGTCGATGATAACACCAATCATCGAGGGAAAGGATGTTATTTCTCATCATGAATTCAATTGATATCTTGGAAGACCTCAGAATGTTGATGATGATCATGACACATTTGTCGAGAGGTTTCAATAAGATGTAACCGATCGGCGATGACATCAAGTCAACGGAATGATGACGCGAAAAGTTATTGAAACCATGGGTACGATACAAACTCGAAATCAAGCTTGTTGTTCAAGGATAATTGATATGACGAGGAAGATCGACGTAAAATTAGCTCACCGTCAAAATTTTTGCTCCGAGAAGGACCAGGTAGCATAGTTAAAATCGGCACGACAAGGATATAGCCAAGCAGGCTAGGAATGACGTGATCGAGTTCAAACTCGTAAGTAATGAAGGTTACCAAGAGTTGTTTAATCACGGTGCAGACTTGAGTTAGTTATCGGTGTCTTTGAGTGTTTAATAACTCAGAGCCCGTGAAAAATTGGAATAAGTGAGAATGTAGCACTTGATGAATAACTCCTGAGAAGTTATGCAGTTCCATGATAATCTTGAGATACCAGGGGGTAATACTCGACGGTAGATCAAAGTAGAGGTTGGACTAGGGTAATGCTCTGCAGAAGACAAGTGCTCAAACTTGCACGAGAAATAGAATCAAGGAGAAACATGGTCAGAACCACGTCCACAGATACAAGATAAACTTATAACAAGGGGATAATTATTTTAAGAGAAGCTTCCATGATAAGGTATACATCGTGTCCATGGGCATGAACACAAGGTTCAAGGTCGACTCCCACTTGTTCAACGCATAACCTTTCATTCACCTCTCGTATTTCGAAAATGACATTAGTTGTAGTATTGAAATTTTATCTGACATAACACCAGTAGAGTATGACCCGTAGTAGTCTCCGGGTTCACATTGATTCGAAAAGGCATAGGTTTAACCCATCTGGGCCTCTTAGGAACATATACCACAAACTTCAGGAGCGAATAACTCAAGCTCGGGAGTGGAGCATGGTTGACAAGCAAAGGATATAATTTACCAAAGGCATTATTTACCCTAGGAAAGGCTCACAAGCTTATTGAACACCAAGGACACTGTCGGATAAAATCCAACAAAGGATCTGATGGTCCACAAGGGATCTGATGTGAGCATCGGCACTCAACCAGAGGAAGAAAGAATGCAAGGAGATTAGATTATAGAAACAATTGACTAACTCAAAGCTCAAATGCAAAGGAATTATGAATTCCCAGACAAGGGATCAGAAGTGATGCTCTGATTAGGGATAGATAAGTTGAAGAGCCTTAGGGGTACAATCGATGGCAATTTGATTGGTCGAGATCCAGCTCATGTTTAAAATGACGTTTGAGCCGGAAGGACGAAATGAAGGATCTGATTAAGGATTGCGAGCATTCACAACATATTGATTCAACAGACTCAAAATGAAAATGACGATGGATGCCAATAAGATTACGAGGTTTATGGTATTAACCATAACGCAAGCAAGCAAGAATTTCCAGGAGCAATAGGCTTCTCAGGATTTTCGGAAGACCGAATGGTATTTCGAAGAATTTTGTGAAATACATGAATCATCTGGGATGAGCGGATACTCGATAAGTGCGATAAATTATTCGTAGGGGTATTCAGGTGGCAAAGAACTGCAAGGCATTAGGCACAAAGCATTCTCGGAACAATAGAGATAATTTCGGTGTATCTTGTAATAACAAGATCAACTGGGTTGAATGTATGAATGACAAATGTAGGTAGTTATCCATAAGGATACATCGGTGGTAGGGAATTGTAAAAGCGATGGCACATAGTCTCGAGAGAACATCGTAGGGTGTCTTCGGAATCTTCTGGTGAAGCAAGCGATCATTCGTACCGAGGGGCTCTCCGGGAGAAAGTATTTACGAGAACCTAGAGTTAGAGTTAGCAAGATCATTTAACCCTAATAGGAGAGAGATCAGAGTCCCAAAGTATAGACGAGGAGTAAAAGATCCTAATACCACCCAATGGCGACATGGGCCCGTAAGACACACATCCATGTTAGTAAAAGTTTTGTAATGTCTAGACTCGACTTTGGCCAAGGAGTGTGGAAGGGGATTCCTATAGGCAGTCGGCTCTGATACCAACTTGTGACGCCCCCGATTCAATCGTACACTAATCATACACGCAAATGTGTACGATCAAGATCAGGGACTCATGGGAAGATATCACAACACAACTCTAAAACTAAAATAAGTCAGACAAGCATCATAATACAAGCCAGGGGCCTCGAGTGCTCGAATACAAGTGCTCGATCACAGACGAGTCAGTGGAAGCAATAATCTCCGAGTACATACATAAGTTAAACAGGTTTGCCTTAAGAACGCTAGCACAAATTGGGATACAAATCGAAAGAGGCGCAGGCCTCCTGCCTAGGATCTGATACGTCTCCACCGTATCTACTTTTCCAAACACTTTTTCCCTTGTTTTGGACTCTAACTTGCATGATTTGAATGGAACTAACCCGGACTGACGCTGTTTTCAGCAGAATTGCCATGGTGTTATTTATGTGCAGAAGCAAAAGTTCTCAGAATGACCTAAAACTTCACGGAACATCTTTTCAGAAATAATAAAAAATCATTGCAAAAGATGATGACCAGGGGGCCCACCACTTGTCCACGAGGGTGGAGGGGGCCCCACTAGGGCGCGCCCCCTACCTCGTGGGCCCCCTAGAGCTCCTCCGACCTCAACTCCAACTCTATATATTTGGTTTCGGAGAGAGAAAGATTCACCACGTTTTACGATACGGAGCCACCACCAAGCCCTAAAACCTCTCGGGAGGGCTGATCTCGAGTCCGTTCGGGGCTCCGGAGAGGGGAATCCGTCGCCATCGTCATCATCAACCATCCTCCATCACCAATTTCATGATGCTCACCGCCGTGCGTGAGTAATTCCATCGTAGGCTTGCTGGACGGTGATGGGTTGGATGAGAGATCTATCATCTAATCGAGTTAGTTTTGTTAGGGTTTGATCCCTAGTATCCACTATGTTCTGAGATTGTTGCTATGACTTTGCTATGCTTAATGCTTGTCACTAGGGCCTGAGTGCCATGATTTCAGATCTGAACCTCTTATGTTTTCATCAATATATGAGTGTTCTAGATCCTATCTTGCAAGTCTATAGTCACCTACTATGTGTTATGATCCGGCAACCCCGAAGTGACAATAATCGGGACCACTCCGGGTGATGACCATAGTTTGAGGAGTTCATGTATTCAGTATGTGCTAATGCTTTGTTCCCGTACTCTATTAAAAGGAGGCCTTAATATCCATTAGTTTCCATTAGGACCCCGCTGCCACGGGAGGGTAGGAAAAAAGATGTCATGCAAGGTCTTTTCCATAAGCATGTATGACTATATTCGGAATACATGCCTACATTATATTAATGAATTGGAGCTAGTTCTGTGTCACCCTATGTTATGATTGTTACACGATGAACCGCATCCGGCCTAATTCTCCATCACCGATAAATTGCCTATGAGCTTTCCACATATTGTTCTTCGCTTATTTACTTTTCCATTGCTATTGCTATCATCACTACAAAATACCAAAAACATCACTTTTGCTACTGTTACCTTTTGCTACCGTTATCACTACTATCATATTACTTTGCTACTAAATACTTTGCTGCAGATACTAAGTTTCCAGGTGTGAATGAATTGACAACTCAGCTGCTAATACTTGAGAATATTCTTTGGCTCCCCTTGTGTCGAATCAATAAATTTGGGTTGAATACTTTACCCTCAAAAACTGTTGTGATCCCCTATACTTGTGGGGTATCAAGACTATTTTCTGGCGCCGTTGTCGGGGAGCATAGCTCTATTCTTTGAGTCACTTTGGATTTATATCTTCTTATCATTATGAAGAACTTGAGAGATCCAAAAACCAAGATTTATCCCTCAACTACGAGGGGAGGTAAGGAACTGCCATCTAGCTCTGCACTTGATTCACCTTGTGTTTTAAGTAAGCTTGCGACACCTAAACCTGCTTCTGCTATTCGTTCTGATATGTCGCATGTTATTGATGATGCCACTTCTGCTATGAATGATACTTATGATGAAACTACTTCTATGCTTGATACTAATGTGCCACTTGGTGAATTTCTTGATGAACAACTTGCTAGGGTTAGAGACACTAAAAATATTAAATCTGATAATATTAATGCAAGTGATGATGAAGACTCTTCCCCTAATAATGAACCACTTGTTATTCCTGAGGGTTATTTATTTGATCAAGAAGCTTCTTTAGCTATTTTAGCTTGCAAAGACAGATATGAACTTAAGAGGTTATTAGCTAAATGGAATAGGCAATCTCTAAATGCTAGAATGAAACCTGACCCTGCTTTTGCTACTTCACCTATCTTTGTTACCGATAAGGATTATGAATAATCTGTTCATCCTGATATAATTACTTTGGTTGAATCTGATCCTTTTCATGGCTATGAATCTGAAACTATTGTGGCACATCTTACTAAATTAAATGATATAGCTACCCTATTCACCAATGATGAGAGAACTCGCTACTTTTATATCCTTAAAATATTTCCGTTCTCATTAAAGGGTGATGCTAAGATATGGTTTAATTCTCTGGATCCTAGTTGTGTGCGTAGTCCCCAGGATATGATTTATTACTTCTTTGCTAAATATTTCCCTGCTCATAAGAAACAAGCTGCTTTAAGGGATATATATAATTTTGTGCAAATTGAAGAAGAGAGTCTCCCACAAGCTTGGGGGAGGCTTCTCCAATTACTTAATGCTTTGCCTGATCATCCTCTTAAGAAAAATGAAATACTTGATATCTTTTATAATGGACTAACCGATGCATCCAGAGATTACCTGGATAGTTGTGTTGGTTCTGTTTTCAGGGAAAGAACGCCGAATGAAGCGGAAATTATATTTAATAATATGTTGACAAATGAAAATAATTGGACACTTCCCGAGCCTATTCCTAAACCAACTCTGAAGAAAAGGGGTATTCTATTTCTCAATCCTGAAGATATGCAAGAGGCAAAGAAATCTATGAAAGGAAAGGGTATTAAAGCTGAAGATATTAAGAATTTACCTCCTATTGAAGAAATACACGGTCTTAATTTACCGCCTGTGGAAGAAACATATGATCTTAATCCTCCACCTATTGAAGAAACTTATGGTCTTGATAACCTGACACAGGTAGTAAAGGTAAATTCTCTCTATAGATATGATAAAGCTGAAATCCCGTTTACTAAATTCACTAGCCCATGCTTAGATGAGTTTGATAAATTTATGGCTAAGCAAGAAGATTTTAATGCTTATTTTGGTAGGCAATTGAAATACAATTCAAAGATGCTTGAACACTTGGGTGATTATATGGCTAATGTCAAAGGTGAACTTAAACTTATTAGTAAACATGCTTCTATGGTTACCACTCAAGTAGAACAAGTACTTAAAGCTCAAAATGATTTGCTCAATGTATTGAATAGTAAGAATAATGATAACGATGTTAGAGTTATGACTAGAGGTGGTAGAATGACTCAGGAACCTTTGTATCCTGAAGGCCATCCTAAGAGAATTGAGCAAGATTCTCAGAGAAATAATATAGATGCACCTAGTTCTTCTAAAAGGAAGAAAAAGAAAAATGATAAGACTTTGCATGCTTCTAGTAAACCTATTACTGAACCACCTAAGAATCCCAATGATATTTCTATTTCTGATGCTGAAACACAATCTGGTAATGAACCTGAAACTAGTGATAATGTTAATAATAATGTTCATTATGATGCTCAACCTAGTAATGATAATGATGTAGAAATTGAACCTGTTGTTGATCTTGATAACCCACAATCAAAGAATCAACGTTATGGTAAGAAGGACTTTGTTGCTAGGAAACACGGTAAGGAAAGAGAGCCTTGGGTTCAGAAACCCATGCCTTTCCCTCCCAAACCATCCAAGGAAAAGGATGATGAGGATTTTGAGCACTTTGCTGAAATGATTAGACCTATCTTTTTGCGTATGCGATTAACTGATATGCTCAAAATGAATCCTTATGCTAAGTACATGAAAGAAATTGTTACTAATAAAAGAAAGATACCGGAGGCTGAAATTTCCACCATGCTTGATAATTATACTTTTAAGGGTGGAATACCAAAGAAACTTGGAGATCCAGGAGTACCCATTATACCATGTTCCATTAAAAGAAATTATGTTAAAACTGCTTTATGTGATCTTGGAGCCGGTGTTAGTGTTATGCCTCTCTCTTTATACCGTAGACTTGATTTGAATAAGTTGACACCTACTAAACTATCTTTACAAATGGCTGATAAATCAACTCCTATACATGTCGGTATTTGTGAGGATGTGTCTGTTGTAGTTGCAAACGTTACTATTTTAACGGACTTTGTTATTCTTGATATTCCCGAGGACGATAGTATGTCTATTATTCTTGGAAGACCTTTTTTGAATACTGCAGGGGCTGTTATTGATTGCACTAAAGGCAATGTCACTTTTCATGTTAATAGTAATGAGCATACAGTACACTTTCCGAGGAAACAATCTCAAGTTCATAGTATCAACTCTATTGGAAAAATTCCATCAATTATATTTGGAGGTTTTGAATTTCCTCTTCCTACTGACAAGAAGAAATATGATATTCTTATTATTGGGGATGTGCATATCCCCGTTGAGGTAACATAGTGTTATTCGAAATTTCTCCGTTTCCATGTTATTCGGAATGAGTTCGTTAACAAGACTTGATCAACCTTGTTAGTGGGTTCCTTTTGATGAGCATGAGATGGATGAAACTAGAAAGCACAACTCTGTGTACCTTCCTTTTACTTTCTGTTATTTATATTAAATAAAATAAAAATAAGTACTTCCCGTCTGTTATCTGAATATCCGTGCAATATAAAAATACCTCGAAAATAAAAGTTCTCCAAATGCCCTGAAATTTAAATATGATTTTTTCTGGAATATTTGAGAATTTCTGGAACTGAAAACACATCAGGGGGGTCAACCACCTGGCCACGAGGGTGGAGGGCGCGCCCTCCACCCCTAGGCGCGCCCCCTGCCTCATGGGCCCACGGTGGCCCTCCTCCACTTATTCCTGCACCCATACACTTCTTCTTCCTCCCACAAACACGAATATCCAGCTCAAGCACGAGTTCTAGCTCATTTTGCTGCGATTTTCGATCTCCTTGCTCAAAGCACCTCTCACAAAACTGCTTGGGGAGATTGTTACTTGGTATGTGACTCCTCCACTGGTCCAATTAGTTTTTGTTCTAGTGCTTTATTCATTGCATATTCTTGCTGCTTAGGTGACCCTGTTCTTGAGCTTGCATGTCAAATTTATATGGTCAAAAGTAGTTTTGATGCATGATATAGGCTCTAGGCACTTGTAGGAGTAGTTGCTATCAATTTTATTGAGTTTGTTTCACTTTTATTTTGAAGTTACTAAAAATTTCAGAATCTTTCAGATAATAATGAAGAGATTTTTGAGGGGCTCGTCTAGCCGAAGCTCGAAGGAAAAGCAAAATGAAGAAGCACAGAGGCCCAAATATAATTTGCCTCGCACCGGGAGGTCCGGCCATGTGAATGGCCTTCCGATGATCTCCTAAGAGAAGCCGGTATTTATAATGATTTCTATTCATTGGCTGAGAATGATGGCCTCACCGACTTCCTCCGCGACCAACGCGAACAGTATCTCTTACTCACCAATACTTTTGTGCAAAACTTCTACTATTTTCCTAAGGAGTCACCTCCTTCAGTAGAGTTTCATTTATATGATGTGGTTAAGAAGGTGCTACTATATGAATTCTGTAGGGTTTGCAAAGTACCTTTCGGGGGTAGTTTAGAGGAACCACATCGCAAGGATGTGGATGGGTTTATTGACAATATCACTGTAGGGGAAACTAGGAAAGCTTCCGATGCAAGAATCACTAGCATACATTTTCCTGTTTTACGCTATTTTGCAATATTTGCTAGTCGTTGCTTAATTGGGCACGGAAATTGTGGAAACCTTAGTGTACCTGATATTACCCTTCTGCTTCATGGTTTATATTCTGATAACACTGTTAGTATGGGCGGTATTATTGCTAAACGGTTAAGTCTGAACCGTACTAAGGGCCCCATCTTTGGTGGTATTTATGCTTCACGCCTTGCTGCACATTATAATATACCTATTAGGCACTATGAAAAAGAAGAAAAATTGTTCCTACTGTTTATTTAGATTATAAGAGTATGGTAGCGCATGATTTTATTATAAAGAATAGGGAAGGGGAGCTGAAATACAAATTGTTCTTTGATAAACGTCACCCCGAGACTATCACCTTGCCTGCTCCTTCCTTGTTTGATTTATCTTCAGGCAAGTACCTCGTCTCGCCGAAGGACATTTACGCCTACCGGAACCCTACATCAGCCACAGAGCCAGAGTCGGAACCACAAGTTGATCCTCCACGAGAGTCTAATTACCATTGGGATCCGGAGATGATTGCCAACCAATGGCAATCAGGTTCTTCTTCCTCTTCACAGTACGACCCCAACTATTACTATGGATATCAGCCAGGCCAACCATGGCCATAGACCAACTTAGGCCAAAAGCCTAAGCTTGGGGGAGTATGTATTTCTCACCAACATTATATTCATGCTCACACACCCATTGCTAGATGACGGTGCTCATACTTTTTCACTGTATCATCCATGCTAGTTTATTTTCCTTTTCATGATTTCTTCTTGTGTGTTTGATAAACCTTAAGAAATACCAAAAAATTAGTTGTAGTTTTTAATTAGTTTACTTTCCATGGTTGTAGTAATTAATAAGAAAACCCAAAAAGATTGCACGTTCTTCTTTTTGCTTGTTGGGAGCTTTCCCGTGTAAATAGTTCTATTTCTTTTCTTTTCTTTGGGGGTCGATAGGAGAATACCATAATTAAATTGTTGAAGTGGCTCTTATATGCATTATTGTTGATCTGATAAAAGAGCCCATATTGCCTTGTCTTCTCCTGCTTATTGAATGCTTGCAGATTCCAGCTTAGTCCAATGCACGTGCACTATGATTATTATTCACATCATTCGGTCGTGCAAGTGAAAGGCAATTATGACGATATATGATGGACTGACTGAGATGAGAAAAGCTGGTATGAACTCGACCTCTTTTGTTTTTGTAAATATGATTAGTTCATCATTCCTGATTCAGCCTATTATGGATAAACATGTTTGCAATGACAACTAGAGATCATAGTTTCTTGTGCCATGCTTGATTAGCTAGGAGCTTATAATGGTTTACCTTGCGTGCCAACATGCTATTAAAATGGTTGTGATGTGGTATGATAGGGTGGTATCCTCCTCTGAATGATTTAAGTGACTTGACTTGGCACATGTTCACGCATGTAGTTGAAACAAAATCAACATAGCCTTCACGATATTTATGTTCATGGTGGATTATATCATACTCATGCTTGCATTCAGTGTTGATTAATTTTAATGCATGTTCATGACTGTTGTCACTCTCTAGCTGGTCGCTTCCCAGCCTTTTGCTAGCCTTCACCTGTACTAAGCGGGAATACTATTTGTGCATCCAATCCCATAAACCCCAAAGTTATTCCACATGAGTCCACTATACCTTCCTATATGCGGTATCTACCTACCGTTCCAAGTAAATTTGTATGTACCAAACTCTAAACCTTCGAATAAATATCCTGTTTTGTATGCTCGAATAGCTCATGTATCAACTAGGGATGTCTGTATCTTCCATGTTAGGCGGGTTATTCTCAAGAGGAGTGGACTCCGCTCCTCACTCACGAGAAAGTGGCTGGTCACGGGGATGCCTAGTCCCATGCTTTACGCAAACTAAATCAAAATAATTGCAAAACAAAACTCCCCCTGGAACTGTTGTTAGTTGGAGGCACTCGTTGTTTCGAGCAAGCCATCGATTGATGCTTGTTGGTGGAGGAGGAGTATAAACTTTACCATTCTGTTTGGGAACCGCCTATAATGTGTGTAGCATGGAAGATATCGCCATCCCTTGGTTATTATGTTGACAATGAAAGTATACCGCTCAAAATATTATTCATCTCTATTTCAAAACCGAGCGCTGGCACCTCTACAAATCCCTGCTTCCCTTTGCGAAGGGCCTATCTATTTACTTTCATGTTGAGTCGTCACCCTCTTATTAAAAAGCACCAGTTCGAGAGCACCACTATCATTTGCATTCATTACTGTTAGTTTACATTGAGTATGACTTGACTGGATCTCTTTTACCATGAATTACAATGTCTAGTCAGTCCTTGATCTTTAAAGGTGCTCTACATTTATGTTTTGCGGTCTCAGAAAGGGCTAGCGAGATACCATCTTGTTATATCATATTATGATTGTTTTGAGAAAGTGTTGTCATCCGAGATTTATTATTATTGCTCGCTAGTTGATTATGCCATTGATATGAGTAAACAAGAGACCTATGTGTTATTGTGAATATGGTTAGTTCATAATCTTTGCTGAAAACTTGAATGTTGGCTTTACATATTTACAACAACAAGAGCAAACAGAGTTTGTAAAAGTTTTTCTTTATTTCTTTCAGTTTATCAACTGAATTGCTTAAGGACAAGCAATGGTTTAAGCTTGGGGGAGTTGATACGTCTCCATCGTATCTACTTTTCCAAACACTTTTTCCCTTGTTTTGGACTCTAACTTGCATGATTTGAATGGAACTAACCCGAACTGACGCTGTTTTCAGCAGAATTGCCATGGTGTTATTTATGTGCAGAAACAAAAGTTCTCGGAATGACCTGAAACTTCATGGAACATCTTTTCGGAAATAATAAAAAATCATTGAAAAAGATAAAGACCAGGGGGCCCACCACCTGTCCACGAGGGTGGAGGGCGCCCCCCCTAGGGCGCACCCCCTACCCCGTGGGCCCCCTGGAGCTCCTCCGACCTCAACTCCAACTCTATATATTTGGTTTTGGAGAGAAAAAAATCAAAGAGAAGGATTCATCGCGTTTTACGATACGGAGCCGCCGTCAAGCCCTAAAACCTCTTGGGAGGGCTGATCTAGAGTCCGTTCGGGGCTCCGGAGAGGGGAATCCGTCGCCATCGCCATCATCAACCATCCTCCATCACCAATTTCATGATGCTCACCGCCGTGCGTGAGTAATTCCATTGTAGGCTTGCTAGACGGTGATGGGTTGGATGAGATCTATCATGTAATTGACTTAGTTTTGTTAGGGTTTGATCCCTAATATCCACTATGTTCTGAGATTGATGTTTCTATGACTTTGCTATGCTTAATGCTTGTCACTAGGGCCCGAGTGCCATGATTTCAGATCTGAACCTATTATGTTTTCATCAATATATGAGTTTTCTAGATCCTATCTTGCAAGTCTATAGTCACCTACTATGTGTTATGATCCGGCAACCCCGAAGTGACAATAATCGGGACCACTCCCGGTGGTGACCATAGTTTGAGGAGTTCACTATGTGCTAATGCTTTGTTCCCGTACTCTATTAAAAGGAGGCCTTAATATCCATTAGTTTCCATTAGGACCCCGCTGCCACGGGAGGGTAGGACAAAAGATGTCATGCAAGTTCTTTTCCATAAGCATGTATGACTATATTCGGAATACATGCCTACATTATATTAATGAATTGGAGCTAGTTCTGTGTCACCCTACGTTATGACTGTTACATGATGAACCGCATCCAGCATAATTCTCCATCACCGATCCATTGCCTACGAACTTTCCACATATTGTTCTTCGCTTATTTACTTTTCCGTTGCTATTGCTATCATCACTACAAAATACCAAAAACATCACTTTTGCTACTATTACCTTTTGCTACCATTACCACCACTATCATATTACTTTGCTACTAAATACTTTGCTGCAGATACAAAGTTTCCAGGTGTGGTTGAATTGAGAACTCAGCTGCTAATACTTGAGAATATTCTTTGGCTCCCCTTATGTCGAATCAATAAATTTGGGTTGAATACTTTACCCTCGAAAACCGTTGCAATCCCCTATACTTGTGGGTTATCAGGATCCTCCTAAACTACTCCTGGTCGTCGTCAGTGGCCTCCACATAGCAGTAGGCACCTCCGGTGTAGTAGGAGTTGTCGTCGACGGTGGCGTCTAGCTCCTGGGCTCCAACCTTTGGTTGCGACAACCAGGTAGAATGGAAAGGGGGAAAGATGGAGAAAAGCAACCATGAGTGCTCATCCAAAGTACTCGCAAGCAAGGAGCTACACTACATATGCATGGGTATATGTGTAAAGGGCCATATCGGTGGACTGAACTACAGAATGCCAGAATAAGAGGGGGATAGCTAATCCTGTCGAAGACTACGCGTCAGGCCACCTCCATATTGCAGCATGTAGAAGAGAGTAGATGGTAAGTTCACCAAGTAGCATCGCATAGCATAAACCTACAAGGTGATCCCCTCCTCGTCGCCCTGTTAGAGAGCGATCACTGGGTTATATCTGGCACTTGGAAGGGTGTGTTTTACTAAGTATCCGGTTCTAGTTGTCATAAGGTCAAGGTACAACTCCAAGTCATCCTGTTACCGAAGATCACGGCTATTCGAATAGATAAACTTCCCTGCAGGGGTGCACCACATTACCCGACACGCTCGATCCCCTTTGGCCGGACACACTTTCCTAGGTCATGCCTGGCCTCGGAAGACCAACACGTCGCAGCCCTACCTAGGCACAACAGAGAGGTCAGCACACCGGTCTAAATCCTATGGCGCAGGGGTCTGGGCCCATCGCCCATTGCACACCTGCACATTGCGAGGGCGGCCGGAAGAAGACCTAGCCTAGCAGGCGTTCCAATCCAATCCGGCGCGCACCGCTCAGTCGCTGACATCACGAAATGCTTCGGCTGATACCACGACGCCAGTTGCCCATATCTTGTCCCACGTGGCGCTTAGTGCGTATAAGGTCAATGAACCAACTCAGATCAAATACCAAGATCTCGTTAAGCTTGTCAATTGATGTAACCGCGGACACCGACCAGGGCCAGGCCCACCCCTCACCTAGGCGGTCTCAACCTGCCCTGTCGCTCCACCACAAAGATTCACCCCGAGGGCCGTCGGGACAAAGGTCCTTTCAGCCCCCAATCCGTGAATCACTCGCGGGTGCTCCACGAGCCGACCCGACTTCAGTCACCACATGTATCATGTAGAAAGTAATAGTATATACCCGTGATCACCTCCCGAGTGATCACAGCCCGATAGTATAGCACAGCAGACGAACAAGAATGTAGGGCCACAAATGGAATACTAGCATCCTATACTAAGCATGTAGGATTGCAGGTAAAGGTAACAATAGTAGTAACAAGGACAGGCTATGCATCAGGATAGGATTAACGGAAAGCAGTAACATGCTACACTACTCTAATGCAAGTAGTATAGAGAAGAATAGGCGATATCTGGTGATCAAGGGGGGGACTTGCTTGGAAGCTCAGCCGAGAAGGAGGGGTCGTCAACACCGTAGTCGTACTGGGTAGCAGCGGCGTCGGTCTCCGTGTCTAACGAGAGAAGAGGGGGAAGAAACAATAAATATAATGAAAACATAAGCACGACCGTGCATGACAAGACAATGCGCGGTGCTAGGTGTGCCCTAACGCGGTAGTAGGTGATACCGACGAAGGGGGGAAAACATCCGGGAAAGTATTCCTAGTGTTTCGCGTTTTCGGACAAATGAACCGGAGGGGGAAAGTTGTGAGTTAGATAGGTTAGGGATGTGTGGTGGACGAACGGGTTGCGTATCCGGATTTGTCCCGTCGTTCTGAGCAACTTTCATGTACAAAGTATTTTCATTCGAGTTAGAGATTATTTTATATTAATTTTTAAAGTTTTAATTCATCTTTTCAAATTAGTTTTATTTCAAAATTAATAGATAAAATGCTATGGGTACCCAACCCTGTGTACACAGAATCTACACAAAGGCTGACATGTGGGCCAGGGGACCCAGTTGACCAGTCAAACTTTGACTGTTCAACCGAAGGGTGGGGCCCCCTTGTCATTGACTGATTAAACTAGTTAGGTAGTTAATTAGTTAACTAAGCAATAAGTAATATTAATTAAGTTAATTAATTAATTATTAATTATATTTAGTTATTTTGATATATATTTTTAGTTCTAACAGGGACGTGGGCCCCAAAGGTCAGTGGCATGTGGCCAGCAGGGGCCACGGCCACGAACGCGCACGCACCACCAGGGTGCGGCTGTGTCCAGGGAGAAGCCAGCAAGTGGCCGACGCGGGCACGAGCCCGGTGCGGGGCGCGGCCGCGTGCGGCAGCACGGAGGAATGCATCGGCACAGGAGAGCGGTGGCGTAGGCGGAGCAGGGTAGCAGCAGCGCGCAGCAAGGGCCATCGGCTATGGCCGGGCGCGACCGGAGGCGCCAGCTGATGCGGGGTGAAGCCTGGGCAAGCAGGGGGCTGCGACGGGAGTGACCGAGGCCACCAGTGAGTGGGCGCGCAGGCGACGGGCGCCTGGGCACGGCCATGTGCGGGCGGTGATACGTCTCCAATGTATCTATAATTTTTGATTGCTCCATGCTATATTATCTACTGTTTTGAATGTTTATGGGCTTTATTATACATTTTTATATCATTTTTGGGACTAACCTATTAACCCAGAGCCCAGTGCCAGTTTCTGTTTTTACCTTGTTTTAGGGTTTCGCAGAAAAGGAAAATCAAACGGAGTCCAATTGACCTGAAACTTCACGGAACTTATTTTTGGATCAGAAGAAGCCCAGAAGACTTGGAGTGCACGTCAGGGGATCTTCGAGGAGGCCATGCTATATTATCTACTGTTTTGAATGTTTATGGGCTTTATTATACAACTTTATATCATTTTTGGGACTAACCTATTAACCAGAGCCCAGTTTCTGTTTTTACCTTGTTTTAGGGTTTCGCAGAAAAGGAAAATCAAACAGAGTCCAATTGACCTGAAACTTCACGGAACTTATTTTTGGATCATAAGAAGCCCAGAAGACTTGTAGTGCACGTCAGGGGATCTTCGAGGAGGCCACGAGGTAGGGGGCACGCCCTCCACCCTCGTGGGCCCCTCGTGGCTCCACCGACGTATTTCTTCCGCCTATATATCTCCATATACCCTAAAAACATCAGAGAGCACAATAGATCGGGAGTTCCGCCGCCAGAAGCCTCCGTAGCCACCGAAAGCCAATCTAGACCCGTTCCGGCACCCTGCCAGAGGGGGCAATCCCTCTCCGGTGGCCATCTTCATCATCCCGGTTCTCTCCATGACGAGGAGGGAGTAGTTCTCCCTCGGGGCTGAGGGTATGTACCAGTAGCTATGTGTTTGATCTCTCTCTCTCTCGTGTTCTTGATTTGGCACGATCTTGATGTATCGCGAGCTTTGCTATTATAGTTGGATCTTATGTTTCTCCTCCCCCTCTACTCTCTTGTAATTAATTGAGTTTCCCCTTTGAAGTTATCTTATCGGACTGGGTCTTTAAAGAATTGAGAACACTTGATGTATGTCTTGCCGTGCGTATCTGTGGTGACAATGGGATACCACGTGATTCGCTTGATGTATGTTTTGGTGATCAATGATACATCTCCAACGTATCTATAATTTTTGATTGCTCCATGTATATTATCTACTATTTTGGATGTTTATGGGCTTTATTATACACTTTTATATCATTTTTGGGACTAACCTATTAACCCAGAGCCCAATGCCAGTTTCTGTTTTTACCCTGTTTTAGGGTTTCGAAGAAAAGGAAAATCAAACGGAGTCCAATTGACCTGAAACTTCACGGAACTCATTTTTGGAAGGAAAGAAGCCCAGAAGACTTGGAGTGCACGTCGGGGGGCCTACGAGGAGGCCACGAGGCAAGGGGATGCGCCCACCCCCCTGGGCGCGCCCTCCACCCTCGTGGGCCCCTCGTGGCCCCCCTGACGTACTTCTTCCGCCTATATATCTCCATATACCCAAAAAAACATCTGTGAGCACAATAGATCGAGAGTTCCGCCGCAGAAGCCTCTGTAGCCACCAAAAACCAATCTAGACCCGTTCCGGCACCCTGCCGGAGGGGGGCAATCCTTCTCCGGTGGCCATCTTCATCATCCCGATGCTCTCCATGACGAGGAGGGAGTAGTTCTCCCTCGGGGCTGAGAGTATGTACCAGTAGCTATGTGGTTGATCTCTCTCTCTCTCGTGTTCTTGAGGTGATACGATCTTGATGTATCGCGAGCTTTGCTATTATATTTGGATCCTATGATGTTTTCTCCCCCATATACTCTCTTGTAATGAATTGAGTTTCCCCTTTGAAGTTATCTTATCGGATTGAGTCTCTAAAGACTTGAGAACACTTGATGTATGTCTTGCCGTGGATATCTGTGGTGACAATGGGATATCACGTGATTCACTTGATGTATGTTTTGGTGACCAACTTGCGGGTTCCGCCCGAACCTATGCATAGGGGTTGGCACACGTTTTTGTCGTGATTCTCCGGTAGAACTTTGGGGCACTCTTTGAGGTCCTTTGTGTTGGTTGAATAGATGAATCTGAGATTGTGTGATGCATATCGTATAATCATGCCCACGGATACTTGAGGTGACATTGGAATATCTAGGTGACATTATGGTTTTGGTTGATTTGTATCTTAAGGTGTTATTCTAGTACGAACTCTAGGGCTGTTTGTGACACTTATAGGAATAGCCCAACGGATTGATTGGAAAGAATAACTTTGAGGTGGTTTCGTACCCTACCATAATCTCTCCGTTCGTTCTCCACTATTAGTGACTTTGGAGTGACTCTTTGTTGCATGTTGAGGGATAGTTATGTGATCCAATTATGTTAGTATTGTTGAGGGAACTTACACTAGCGAAAGTATGAACCCTAGGCCTTATTTCCACACATTGCAATACCGTTTACGCTCAGTTTTATCACTTGTTACCTTGCTTTTTATAATTTCTGATTACAAATACCTTTATCTACTATCCATATACCACTTGTATCACCATCTCTTCGCCGAACTAGTGCACCTATACAATTTAACATTGTATTGGGTGTGTTGGGGACACAAGAGACTCTTTGTTATTTGGTTGCAGGGTTGCTTGAGAGAGACCATCTTCATCCTACACCTCCTACGGATTGATAAACCTTAGGTCATCCACTTGAGGGAAATTTGCTACTGTCCTACAAACCTCTGCACTTGGAGGCCCAACAACATCTACAAGAAGAAGGTTGTATAGTAGACATCAATCAACTTGCGGGTTCCGCCCATGAACCTATGCATAGGGGTTGGCACACGTTTTCGTCGTGATTCTCCGGTAGGAACTTTGGGGCACTCTTTGAGGTTCTATGTGTTGGTTGAATAGATGAATCTGAGAGTGTGTGACGCATATCGTATAATCATACCCACGGATACTTGAGGTGACATTGGAGTATCTAGGTGACATTAGGGTTTTGTTTGATTTGTGTCTTAAGGTGTTATTCTAGTACGAACTCTACCGTTGTTTGTGACACCTATAGGAATAGCCCAACGGATTGATTGGAAAGAATAACTTTGAGGTGGTTTCGTACCCTACCATAATCTCTTCGTTCATTCTCCGCTATTACTGACTTTGGAGTGACTCTTTATTGCATGTTGAGGGATGATTATGTGATCCAATTATGTTATCATTGTTGAGGGAACTTACACTAGTGAAAGTATGAACCCTAGGCCTTGTTTCCTATCAGTGCAATACCGTTTATGCTCACTTTTATCACTTGCTACCTTGCTGTTTTCATAATTTCAGATTACAAATACCTTTATCTACTATCCATATACCACTTGTATCACCATCTCTTCGCCGAACTAGTGCACCTATACAATTTACCATTGTATTGGGTGTGTTGGGGACACAATAGACTCTTTGTTATTTGGTTGCAGGGTTGCTTGAGAGAGACCATCTTCATCCTACGCCTCCTACGGATTGATAAACCTTAGGTCATCCAATTGAGGGAAATTTGCTACTATCCTACAAACCTCTGCACTTGGAGGCCCAACAATGTCTACAAGAAGAAGGTTGTGTAGTAGACATCAGGCGGCAACAGCGCCGGAGAGGCGATGAATGGGCGCGCGCGAGGCGGGATGCGGGGTGGTGGCCGGGCGCGGATGCGGATCTGCAGCGGCCGGTGCGGGAGCGAGGCGAGTGGCGTTGCCGTGCGGCGTGGCGTGGCCAGGGAAGGCGGGCACGTGGCACGGTCTTCGTGGGGACGAGGTAGCGGAGAGGGGAAGAGGAGGTCGAGGGCCTCACCGCGGGCCGTAGGGGAATGGCAGCGATTGTCGGGGAGGAAGACGGGGACGACGTGCGACAGGGAGGCGCCGGTGCGGTGGCTCCGACGAGCGGCGACCGTTGGGCGCTTGGTTCGGCGAACGGCGACGACGCGGGGTCGGGGCCCGAGCACCCCGATCCAGATCGAAAAAAAGGGAAGGCGAGGGGAGAGTGGGGAGGAGAGGGGTAGCGGCTAGGGTTTCGGGGGTTATAGGGGAGTGGGGGTCGGCCTGGGCCGGTTGGTTCGGCGGCTAGCTGGGCCATTTAGCCCAGTTGGACTAGGGGAGCCCTTTTGTTTTCTTTTGTTTTGCTATTTTGTTTTCTTTACTTTTTATTTAATTATCCTTTACTGTTTTCTATTCATTTTAACTGCCAAATGATTTTTTTAACTATGAAACATTGCACATAATTCCTAGTCAACAATATAAGGCTACACAGAGAGTTTGATGCCAATTGGAACTGTTCAAATTTATAGTTGAATTAAAATGCCTTTATTTAATCTTGTTGTTCCACTAGATTAATTCTATGGGCAAATTGGGAAACCAAATGAGGTTGGTTCCAACATGATCATTACTTAGTGAATATTTGCCGCCCATTGAACATTTTTATTTGATAGTTTGAAGAAATAATAATTTGACTTGTCATTTGAAATTTGAATTTGACTCGGTTTTGGACTAACGCGAGATTAACAACAGTGACAACGGTGACATGGCATCATTAGTATGTGATTACTGTAGCCTAGATATCCGGGCGTCACACAAAGTCATATAGTTTGGCTATGTTCCATCTTCGTCACACAAAATATTCAAATCATGCACAACCCCAGTTTCAGCCAAGCAATTGTTTCATACTTTAGAATTTTCAAACTTTTTCAACTTTCACGCAATATATGAGTTTGAGCCATGGACATAGCACTATGGGTGGAATAGAATATGATGATGGGGATTGTCTGAAGAAGACAAAAAAGGAGAAAGTCTCACATTGACGCGGCTAATCAACAGGCTAGGGAGATGCCCATCAATTGATGTCAATGCAAGGAGTAGGGATTGCCATGCAACGGATGCACTGGAGCTATAAGTGTATGAAAGCTCAACAAAAGAAACTAAGTGGGTGTGCATCCAACTTGCTTGCTCACGAAGACCTAGGGCATTTGAGGAAGCCCATTGTTGGAATATACAAGCCAAGTTCTATAATGAAAAATTCCCACTAGTATATGAAAGTGACAAAACAAGAGACTCTCTATCATAAAGATCATGGTGCTACTTTGAAGCACAAGCATGGAAAAAAGGATAGTAGCATTGTGCCTTTTTATTTCTTTTTTGGCCTCTTTTTTTATTTGGACTTTCTTTTTTTTTCTCTTCTTTTTGTTTGGGACAATGCTCTATGAATGATGATCATCACACTTCTATTTATTTACAACTCAATGATTACAACTCGATACTAGAACAAAATATGACTCTATATGAATGCCTCCGGCAGTGTACCGGGATGGGCAATGAATCAAGAGTCACATGTATGATAAGTTATGCATGATGGCTTTGCCACAAATATAATGTCAACTACATGATCATGCAAGGCAATATGACAATGATGAAGCGTGTCATAATAAATCAAATGGTGGAAAGTTGCATGGCAATATATCTCAGAATGGCTATGGAAATGCCATAATAGGTAGGTATGGTGGATGTTTTGAGGAAGATATAAGGAGGTTTATGTGTGATAGAGCGTATCGTATCACGGGGTTTGGATGCACCGACGAAGTTTGCACCAACTTCTCGAGGTGAGAAGGGGCAATGCACGGTACCGAAGAGGCTAGCAATGATGGAAGGGTGAGAGTGCGTATAATCCATGGACTCAATATTAGTCATAAAGAACTCACATACTTATTGCAAAAATCTACAAGTCATCAAAACCAAGAACTACATGCATGCTCCTAGGGGAAGGGTTGCTAGGAGTTAACCATCGCGCGATCCCAACCTCCACACAAAGGATGCAATCAAAGGACATCTCATGTTTCAAATTTGTCACACAACGGTAACCATACGTGCATGCTACGGGACTTGCAAACTTCAAAACAAGTATTTCTCAAATTCACAATTACTCAACTAGCACAACTTTAATTTCACCATCTTCTTATCTCAAAACAATCATCAAGTATCAAACTTCTCATAGTATTCAATGCACTCTATATGAAAGTTTTTATTATATCCATCTTGGATGCCTATCATATTAGGACTAATTTTATAGCCAAAGAAAATTACCATGCTGTTCTAAAGAACTCTCAAAATTATTTAAGTGAAGCATGAGAGATCAACAATTTCTATAAAATAAAACCACCACCGTGCTCTAAAAAGATATAAGTGAAGCACTAGAGCAAAATTATCTAGCTCAAAAGATATAAGTGAAGCACATAGAGTATTCTGATAAATTCCAATTCATGTGTGTATCTCCCACAAGGTGTGTACAGAAAATATGATTGTGGTAAACTAAAAAGAAAAGACTCAAATCATACAAGACTCTCCAAGCAAAACACATATCATGTGGTGAATAAAAATATAGCATCAAGTAAAGTTACCGATGGACGAAGACGAAAGAGGGGATGCCTTCCGGGGCATCCCCAAGCTTAGGCTTTTGGTTGTCCTTGAATTTTACCTTGGGGTGCCTTGGGCATCCCCAAGCTTAGGAACTTTCCACTCCTAATTCCATAATCCATCAAATCTTTACCCAAAACTTGAAAACTTCACAACACAAAACTCAACAGAAAATCTCATGAGCTCCGTTAGTGTAAAAAAAGACCACCACTTAGGTAATGTAATGAACGCATTCTTTATTTATATTCGTGTTAAACCTACTGTATTCCAACTTCTCTATGGTTCATACCCCCGGTACTAGCCATAGACTCATCAAAATAAGCAAACAACACACGAAAAACAGAATCTGTCAGAAACAGAACAGTCTGTAGAAATCTGTAACTTTCGAATACTTATGGAACTACAAAAATTCTGAAATTAATTTGTGGACATGAGGAATTTGTCTATTAATCTTCTGCAAAAATAATCAAATTAATAGCACTCTTTTGTAAAAAAAATGACAGCTAATCTCGTGAGCGCAAAGTTTCTGTTTTTTACAGCAAGATCACATTAACTTTCACCCAAATCTTCCCAAAGGTTCTACTTGGCACTTACACTAATTAAAACACAAAACCACATCTAACCAGAGGCTAGATGAATTATTTATTACTAAACAGGAACAAAAAGCAAGGAACAAAAATAAAATTGGGTTGCCTCCCAACAAGCGCTATCGTTTAACGCCCCTAGCTAGGCATTAAGATTTCGATGATGCTCACATGAAAGACAAGAATTGAAGCGTGAAGAGAGAATCATGAAAAACATGACAAACACATCTAAGTATAACATACTTCCTATGAATAGGCATCTTATAGAAAAACAAATTATCATAGCAAGCAAAAACTAGCATATGCAAAGAAGTGCAAAGGAATAATAGCAATCTCAACATAACGAGAGGTAATTTAGTAACATAAAAATTCCTACAACCATATTTTCCTCTCTCATAATAATTACATGTGGGATCATAAGAAAATTCAACAAAATATCTATCACATAAAATATTTTCAACACGATCCACATGCATGCGAAGTTGACACTCTTCCAAAATAGTGGGATTAACATTAACTAAAGTCATGACCTCTCCAAACCCACTTTTATCAAAAATTTCATAAGATCGAACATTCTCCAAATATGTGGGATCTAAAGTTGACACTCTCCCAAACCCACTTTCAATACTATTGCAAACACTAATATCAATCTCATATTCATCATGGGGCTTAAATAACTTTTCAAGATCATAAAAAGAATCACCCCAATCATGATCATTGAAACAAATAGTAGACATAGAAAAACTAGCATCCCCAAGCTTTGGGTTTCGCATATTATTAACACAATTGGCATTAAGAGAATTTATAATAACATCATTGCAATCATGCTTTCCATCGAAGGAACTACCAAGTATTGGTGCAATAGCAACGATCTCATGTTTAACATAAGGAACTATAGCAAATTCATCTTCATAAATATTGGCATCATGGCCACAAGAATAGCAAGAATCATGTTCATCAAGGGATATTTCAATCAAATCATCAGAATCATCATTATCTATAGATTCATGCATATCATTATTTTCTTCCAAAGCAACGGTCATTCTCTCAATAAATTCTTTGACATAGACATTATGAGCATATTTTTCGTAGCAATATTTAAGTATGTCAAAATTTTCAGATTCGTAGAGAGTAATATCATACGTTTCAATCAAAGAAGCAACTTCATAAGCACCCTTAAAAGCAACAAATTCTTCAATTTGTTCGATATCATAGTAACTATAAACACCCTTTGCATAAGAAGATAAGATTTCATTTTCATTAAACTCACATAGGTAGGGAAGGTGTTCTTTAGGGTTCTTAGAGCAACAAGTAAAATCATAAATTTCACAAAGATTCCAAGCATAACACAGCAATCTGTTTATTTGATCCCATAAGAGTCTCCCTTTTTCAGACAAACGGTGACGCACAAAATGAGCATGCTCATCTAAATATTTCCCATCAACTAGGCTAGTTGGGGTTTCGGCACGAGCGCATAAGGATCGAAGATGATCCAAGTAGAACACTTTAAGTGGATCCATATCAATAGATTTTTAGCAAGCAAAGATGCAAGCAAATAGAAAGCACGTGGAAACACAAACAAAAAGACATACAGGAAGAAGGCGAAGAAAAGGCAAAGGCAAAAGGTTTTCGAAATTCGTTTTAGAGGTGGGGGAGAGGAAAACGAGAGGCAAATGGAAAATAATGTAATGCGAGGGATAAGAGTTTGTGATGGGTACTTGGTATGTCTTGACTTGTGCGTAGACTCCTCGGCAACGGCGCCAGAAATCGGTGAGTTGTCGAGAGATCAAATCTTGACTTGACTTGGTGTAAGCCTCCCACGCAACGGCGCCAGAAATCATTCTTGCTACCCCTTGAGCACTGCGTTGGTTTTCCCTTGAAGAGGAAAGGGTGATGCAGCAAAGTAGTGTAAGTATTTCCCTCAATTTTTGAGAACCAAGGTATCAATCCAGTAAGAGACTACACGCAAATCCCTCGTACCTGCACAAACAAATAAGAACCTTGCAACCAACGTGATAAAGGGGTTGTCAATCCCTTCACGGCCACTTGCAAAAGTGAGATCTGATAGAGATAATAAGATAAATATTTTTGGTATTTTTGTTGTATAGATTGGAAAGTAAAGATTGCAAAATAAAATAGATCGGAAACTTATATGATGGAAGATAGACCCGGGGGCCATAGGTTTCACTAGTGGCTTTTCTTAAGATAGCATAAATATTACGGTGGGTGAACAAATTACTGTCAAGCAATTGATAGAAAAGTGCATAGTTATGAGAATATCTAGGCATGATAATGTATATAGGCATCACGTCCGCGACAAGTAGACCAGAACGATTCTGCATCTACTACTATTACTCCACACATTGACCGCTATCCAGCATGCATCTAGAGTATTAAGTTCATAAGAGCAGAGTAACGCATTAGGCAAGATGACATGATGTAGAGGGATAACCTCAAGAAATATGATAAAAAAACCCATATTTTTATCCTCGATGGCAACAATACAATGCGTGCCTTGCTGCCCCTGCTGTCACTGGGAAAGGATACCGCAAGATTGAACCCAAAGTTAAGCACTTCTCCCATTGCAAGAAAGATCAATCTAGTTGGCCAAACCAAACTGATAATTCAAAGAGACTTGCAAAGATAACAAATCATACATAAAAGAATTCAGAGGAGATTCAAATATTGTTCATAGATAATCTTGATCATAAACCCACAATTCATCGGATCTCGACAAACACACCGCAAAAAGAATTACATCGAATAGATCTCCAAGAAGATCGAGGAGAACTTTGTATTGAGATCCAAAGAGAGAGAAGAAGCCATCTAGCTAATAACTATGGACCCGAAGATCTGAAGTAAACTACTCACACATCATCGGAGAGGCTATGGTGTTGATGTAGAAGCCCTCCGTGATCGATTCCCCCTCCAGCGGAGCGCCGGAAAAGGCCCCAAGATGGGATCTCACGGGTACAGAAGGTTGTGGCGGTGGAAATAGGGTTTCTTGGTGCTCTCGGATGTTTTCGGGGTATATGAGTATATATAGGCGAAAGAAGTCGGTTGGGGGAGCCACGAGGGTGGGGGCGCGCCTACCCCCCTGGGCGCGCCTCCCTGCCTCGTGGCCACCTCGTCGCTTCCTTGACGTCCACTCCAAGTCTCCTGGATTGCATTCGTTCCAAAAATCACTCTCCCGAAGGTTTCATTCCGTTTGGATTCCGTTTGATATTTCTTTTCTGCGAAACACTGAAATAGGCAAAAAACAGCAATTTGGACTGGGCCTCCGGTTAGTAGGTTAGTCCCAAAAATAATATAAAAGTGTATAATAAAGCCCATTAAACATCCAAAACAGATAATATAATAGCATGGAACAATCAAAAATTATAGATACGTTGGAGACGTATCATACATGTCGCAGAAATGGATAAAACTGGATGTATCTAGAACTAAAATATGCCTAGACCCATCCATTTATTCCCGGATGGAGGGAATACATGTCAATATGTCATGTCTTTCTATTCTTCAGTACCTATT
Source organism: Triticum urartu (assembly GCF_056163025.1). Lineage (NCBI taxonomy): Eukaryota > Viridiplantae > Streptophyta > Magnoliopsida > Poales > Poaceae > Triticum > Triticum urartu. The sequence continues at coordinate 566,673,222 of NC_141878.1, forward strand.
CTATCTCTGTTGTAGCATGTTTTATAATTGAAGCACCATTCTTCTATATAAGGCATGCAAGGGGAAGACGGCTATGTTAGAATCTGAAGGGTTACAAACCATGTCTTTGCAAAAGATCCAAACTCCAGGAGATAATAAACCAAATCCAGTTTTCATAGATACCGCTCCAGCACAGAGAAACCCAACTCCCACTGATAATAAGCAGATTTCAGTGGCCAAAGAACTAGTCCACTCTAGTCCAGCAAAAATATGTCAACTCCATTCTAAAAAGCGTGTGCGTATCCTCGCATCATAAATTTTATAGCATTCTGATCATATTTTCAACATGTTTCTTACCCATCTCTCTTTTAGAACATAGGGTTAAACAATAGAAGACTTCCTCCATTGGGATCGTATTCGAGGAAAGTATCTTGCGGGAATTCTCTATGCTCCAATGCTGACGTAAGTACCTGTTGTATATCACTATATTTTTACATCAGCATATATTTTGTTAATCGGCGTGAATCCAACTTTTATCTGATCAAAAATTAGTTGTAGCAAAATGTTAAAGGCGACAATGTTGATTTTTGTAAGGAAAACTGTCTGGTAGTTTTGCATATTGAGCTGCATGAGTGTACTATCTCATATCATGCACATTACTGAATTGTAGTGCTGCTCTAGTTGCCCATTCATTCATTGTGTCAATGTTGCTTTCATATTACCTTACCTGGCTGATGATAGCTGTGTCATATTGTGTTAATTTGGTGTAGGCTGGTGTGGTCTAATTGCCCAAACGTTCGTTGTGTCAATGTTACTTTCCTATTATCTGACCTGGCCAATGACAGCAATGCTAGTGTGTTAATTTGGTGCATGCTGCTGAAGATAAGAAGACAAACTCTGAAAACAGCAAGGCAACCCGATTGTTTCTTTCCAATAAATCTAGGCCAGGTAATATGACAATAACTCTTGATTAATCTATTCGGTTCCCCTCCTAATTTATGTTATGATGAAGTGGTTGAGACACTCTCCACTATCAATAATACAAGGCTGCCAAAATCGCCATCTGAATCTGTTCAGTTTCCTCTGTCTCGAATGCAATGGAAAAAATGTATGTTTGTGAACTAATTAATGGCTGAAGCAATGATGGAAATGGTGGAGGAATCAGATGTGCACATTCGTGAGCAACAACAACCGATCAATGTTTTCAAAGACAGTGTAGCAAAGCAATAAGAACTTGCCAACATGCTTATGGGCGTCATTCGCGCTGAGGTTGCAGATTGTGACATTGTAGATTGTTAGGTTCTGTTAATTTATGTGCACTGGCATCAATCTTTGATTGACTAGTGGATGTAATTTCCTATAATATATGCTGGATGTGCAACGTTTTTCCCTGTATGGCGTACCTTTGCTTGATCAGTTTTGGTCCTGTGCATAATTGCTTGTCGTAATGGGCTCAAATTATCTAATTGGGCCTAAAGACATGTACGAACTTTAGTGGGCCCATTAAGTTAATGGGCCGTTACCAGGCCGAAAGTTAATGGTCGGCCCTCTTACCTCCTGGGTCGTTAACATGCCGACATCAAAGCGGGCAACAGGTGGGCCCATTTGAGTTCACGGGCCGTTAACAGGCCGATACTAAGGTCAGGCTACATATGGCCCAACTATACTATGGGCCTTTAGCAGGCCGAAAGAGACAGCGGGCTCGTACTGGACCATGAAGAGCATGGGCCGCTAAGAGGCCGAAAGTCAGGTCGTACTGTAAATAGCCCAACTGTGTTGTGGGCCTTTAGCAGGCCGAAAGAGAAACCGGGCTGGTATTGGACCATGAAGAGCATGGGCCGTTAAAAGGCAAAACTTAGGTCCGACTGCAAATGGCCCAACTCATTTATGGGTCGTCAACAGGATGAAAGACACACTAGGACCGAAGTTGGCCCAACACTTAAATGGGTCGCTAAATGGTAGAAAGATGTACATCCTGAAAATTGGCCCATCCCTTGAATGGGTCGTTAACAGGCCGGAACCACATCGGGCTGATATTGAGCCCAAATATATAGCGGGCTGTGTCGGTGTACTAGAATAGGGGTACCCTAGTATCCCGAACTTGTGCATGGGCAGTCGCAGCATCCCGCGGCAAGGCTTGCCGGGGAACGTCAAACTCCGGCAGAGCCACAGGTTCTCGCCGTAGAAGCGGATGTTCCCGCAGCAGCAGATTTGCCTTTAGTCCTTGTTGTCGAGCCACAAGCTCCAGCATGGACACAGCAGATTGTCCGTTTCCTTCAGACAGGAGAACTTCCCGAAGAGCAAGAAGAAGCGGAAAGAGTAGCCCGGCAGTCAAGTATGTACCAGTTTGTCGATAACACACTGTACAGAAGAAGACTCAACGATGTGAAATTGAAGTGTATTCACCGGGAAGACGAACAAAAGCTGTTGGCAGAGATACATGGAGGCATATGTGGTCACCACATTGGCGCAAGAGCACTTGCCGGCAAAGCATTCCGGCAAGGTTTCTTTTGGCCGACAACCCTCCAGGATGCAACTGCACAAGTAACCAAGTGTGAAGCGTGCCAGTTCCATTCCAAGCAGATACACCAACCAGCTCAAGCTCTCCAGACGATCCCTTTATCCTGGCCATTTTCGGTCTGGGGGCTCGACATCCTCGGCCCGTTTCCCCGAGCAGTCGGGGGCTTTGAGTACTTGTATGTTGCAATCGACAAGTTCACAAAGTGGCCGGAAGTGGAACCAGTGAGGAAGGTGACAGCACAGTCAGCAGTCAAGTTCTTCAGGTCGATTGTTTGCCGCTTCGGGATCCCTAACAGGATAATCACCGACAACGGTATGCAATTCACGAGCCGCACCTTCATGCAGTACGTCCAAGATCTTGGCGCCAAGGTCTACTTCGCTTCTGTTGCTCACCCGAGAAGCAACGGTCAAGCGTAGAGGGAAAATGCTGAAGTGCTGTGTGGGCTCAAGACCAGGACTTTCGACAGGCTGCACAAGTGCGGAAGAAACTGGATCGAGGAGCTGCCGGTGGTTCTTTGGTCGATCAGGACGACGCCAAATCGAGCCACTGGCCAGACACCTTTCGCTCTAGTCTATGGAGCAGAGGCAGTTCTCCCCACGGAACTCGTATACGGGTCACCTCGAGTGCTCGCTTATGATGAGCTTGAGCAAGAGCAGCTGCGACAAGATGACGCGCTACTCCTTGAGGAAGACCGTCTTCAGGCTGCTGTACGAGCTGCTCGCTACCAGCAAGCTTTGCGCCGCTACCATAGCCGCAAAGTTAACGCCAGAAGTCTCGAGGAAGGCGACCTTGTTCTTTGGCGTGTTCAGTCCGCCAAGAATTCCAACAAGTTGACGCCGAAGTGGGAAGGCCCTTACCGGGTGAAACGAGTCACTAGGCCTGGCGCTGTCCGCCTTGAGACCGAAGATAGCATTCCGGTGAGCAATTCCTGGAACATTGAGCATCTTCGTAAGTTTTACCCGTAAGGCGCGGTTGCCGGAACCTGTTCCGGCAACCACCTTTTGTACAAGTCTTGCCGCTGTTGCATGTAATCCTTTGTACAAAGCCGGGCGCAGACCCCGTGCATAAGTAAAGCTCATATGCTCCGCACATCTTGTCAATTTCATGCTTTCTATTTTTTGCATATGTGATCTGACACTTTGTGCAGCACCTACTCCCCGGTAAGCAATAACGAGCCGTAAGGCTCCATATCTTTATTTTCTCCTCTTCTCAAGGAAAGGAAGGTTCCCTCGCCCACAAGTTTGCCGGGGGGAAAGGAGAACATAATGGTATGGACCAGGCGTCGTTAAAGAAAGTTTCGCCTTACCGGGAAGCAAACAACAGAAAAGCTAAGTTGCTAAAGTTTGAGCAATTAGATTTTTTAAATTTTTAAGTTATCTCCCTTGAACGACCGCACTTTGTATGGAAAACCTGTGCGCGGAGGAACCAACTCGTAGCTAGTTGCGCCCTTACTTTGTTTCGAGTCCGCTCAACAACTTAAGTGAGCTGCGACTAGTTGCGATAAGGTTTCTTGTCGGTAGCGGCACCGCCAGCAGGCTGCTGACGTCCCGCACTCAGCGCTCGCGGCTAAGGTGCCTGCACCGGCAAGTTCCCTAAAAGCGTAGGGCAAAAACATACAAAGGGAGGAATCAAGTAAAGGGAATAACATTGCAATCATTACCCGAAATAGAGTTATATTACAAGGTAGCTTGTCGCAGCTCTAACAGATTGTTCTCATAACATGACCAGCAGCGACAAGAAAAGAAGAAAACGGGCGGCCTAGTCTACGCGATCGCCCTCAATCCTCTTGATCCCGCTCACCTTGTCCACAATGGGTGCGACAAGGGTCTTGAGCGCCTCCAGATCAGCATCCGGCGGCAGGGTCTTGAGGACGTTGGTGAGGTTGAGGCCCGGGTTGCGGAAGGCCACCTTCACCAACACCTTTTGAAGAGCTCCGCGCAGATCTTGCGTGACTCGTCGGCCAGCTGCTTTGGGATCTTCTCCCGGAGCCGCTGGAGGGCCGTCGCCACGCCTTTGAAGAACAAGGTGAGCTTGGCGCTGGGTTGGAGGTTCTCATCAGAGGGATACCCAAGATCCTCCACCCCCAGCTGCGCCAGCTCCCTGTCGATATCTGCGGCAGCTTTCACGAGACCTTCCGTCCAGTGCTCCACATTCTCCCTAAAAGCATTCTGGGCGGCGGCAGCACTCGCCAGCAGCGCCTTGTCGGCCTTGATCTCCTCCTTCAAGGCCACCTCCTGCTCCCTGGCGCCGTCCAGCGTCTTGGTCAAAGTGGTCAGCTTCAACTCAAGATCTGCGTTGGAGTCCTTGGCGGCGCTAAGCTCTTTGCCCTTCTCGGCGAGACGAACCTGCAGCTCTGAGTTGCTGTGGACGTCCTTCTCCCGCTCACGCTTGAGCGCGGCAAGCTCTTCACCACTCGCCTTGAGATCGGCCTCCAGCTGCGCCACCTTCGTCTCCAGCTCCTTCTTGGCGGCCTCGGCAACTGTGGCAGCATCGTCTGCTTGCTTAAGGGCTCCGCCGAATTTTTGCTCACGCGCGGCAAGCTCCTCCTCGTGGCTGTCGAGGTTAACTTTCCGCTGCACCAGCTCGCCCTCCTGCGCAGACAGCTTCTCAGCGGCAAGCCGGTGTTGCTCTTCAACTTTGGCCTTCTCGAGGAAGAAGGCCTTCTGCTCTTCGGCGAGTTGCTCCCGCTCCTCTGCCAAGGCCCAGAGAGCTTCCTGGTTGAGACCCCGGAGCTCCTCCGCGCGCTTCTCGATGTCCGCTCCCGCCTTCGTGACAAGCGCCTCGCGGGATTCCAGCTTGGCTTGCCGCGCGCGGTAGAGCGACAACAGCTTCCGCAGCAGCCGCTCCTCCTCAGGCTCGCCGCTGCTGCTGCTCGGTGCATCAACTAGCGTCAGCCCAGCGGAGGCGAGCACCTCTCCATCAAAGCTCTCTCCCTCGTCCGGCGCCCTGGAGCTTGACGCCCATGGGAGGTTGATGAAGACGCCATCGCCGGCCTTCAAGTAGACGCCTGGCTGGGGCTCTTCGGAGCCTGGCGCAGCGGCAGCGGCGGATGGGTCGGCGGTCGACGTAGCGCCTAGCGCTCCTGCGGCCTCAGGGCGGTCAGTACGATCGCCAGACCCCTCGCCAGCTGCTGCGGCGGCAGCTTTGGCGGCCTCGTCGCCGGCGGGATCATCAGCGCCGGCTGCTTCTTCAGTGGCAGCGGCATCGTCGGCAGCAACCTCGGTCTCCATCGGCTCCGCAGCAGATGGGTCTGATGGCCGGAAAAGTGAGAAAAGTCAAGCAAATACCCAAAAAGAAGAAGAACCCAAGGGAAGCTTTGAAGAGAAGATTACCTGTACTGGGTTCGGCAGTCGTAGTCTCCGCTGCCGGGGGGACGCTGGTGCTCTCCCTTGCCGGAGGACTCTCCCTTGGCATTTCGGGGGCGGCCTCCGGGCGCTCCTGGTGGGGCTGCTTTGCTCCTACACAAACCAACAGTCAGATGTCAGCAAAGAAAGAGTATTCATGCGCGCCTAACAGCGGAAAGCGAACCATATACTTATGCTGGGGGCTGCTCTGGAGAACAGTTGCCAGGTCCGGCAAGGTTGTCTCGGACGCACCCCCTGCTGTCGCGGTGGGTTCGTCCTCGATGACAATCACCGGAACCTTGGCTCTCTTCGCTGCTCTTTGGGCCAGAGTCCTAAAAAGGAATAAGTTCAGAGTAAAGCAAGTGAGATACAAGACAGAACAGCAAGAATTGAAGAACTACAAGTACAACAAGAGAATCTTACTCTTCTTCTTCCTCGTCGGAGCTGAACGCGGAGAAGTCGAAGTCCGGCTCACGTCCGGCGCAAGGAGGCGGAGGAGTAGTTTCCCTTGGCCGCTTGGCGGGAACAGTGGCGGTGGTCTGGGGCGACCCCGCTCCGGCTGCCGCCGCGGCGTGAGAAGCGGCAGGAGCAGAAGCGGTGGTCCGGGTGGACCCCGCTCCAGTTGCCGCAGCAGCGTGAGGTGCTCTCGCGGCAATAGTGCTTGCCGCGGTGGAGCGTGTCGCGCGGCGTGGCGACTGTTGACTCGCCCGCCGCCCTGCTATGTCCCCGGCCTTGCGGAGACGCCTTCTTGGTGGGGATGGAGGCTCTGCTTGCGGCGAGCTGCCTGAAGATGAGGAGGAAGAGGAGTTGATCTCCAGCGAGCCGCTCGTATCCTCGGCGGGCTCGCTCGACTCGATGTTATGCCCGGCAAGCTCTTTCTCGCCGACGAGCTCCTCTCGCTCAGCACGGCTTGCCGCCTCTGCTGCCTCTGCCTCCTCCACGGTGAATCCAAATTCGCCCGCGGCTGCGGCTGCCGCCGCCTCCTCCAGCCTAGTGGCGATGCGTTTCATCTCCGCATCGGTGGTGTCGCGGGTGAGGCTATTCTTTTCGTCGAAGCGGACCGGCACTTCTACCAAGCCGTCAAAGAACTCCTGCACGACGTCGTCTGCAGGCTCTTGCCAAGTTGGGACAATTCCATGCGAATCGCACAGCGGCATCATTGCACGGATGCGGTCGAGCGCGGAGTTGTTGCACAGCGGAACGACACCCCTCGGCAACCTGAACACTTCGGGATGTTGAGGGTCGTACTTGAACAGCTCCTGGAGCATCGCGTTAAGCTCCAGAACAGTGAAGTTGAAGTTGAGGCCCGGACGCAGCCTCATGATATCCGCCGCATTCTTGAATTCCCAGGCGGGTCTCCCCCGTTCCTGCAGGAGGGCGATGCGGCGGCGAAGAAAATCTGCACCAACAGCGCCTACAGTGAGCCCGGCAAGCCTGAGGCGTTGGATCCGGGTGACGGCAATCTTCAGCCTATCGTCTTCCGGGGCCATGTCACTCCAATCACTGCCGCGTGCTACTGGGGCTTGGCGTCGGCCGGTAAACGGCTGCGGGTTCTCCTCGACAATCCAGCACCAGTCTGCTCTCCATTCCTCCCACTTGCCGCGGAACTCTCCCTCCAGATAAGTGTCCTTCTTGCCGGCCCTCGAGATCCAGGCGATTCCGCCGGATAAAGGCTCTCCTCTCTCTAGTCGGGGCATAAAGAAGTGGCGAAAAAGGGCTACATTGGGATAGACTCCGACAAAGTTTCACAGAGATGTGCGAAAACTGCCATGGTCAGAACAGCATTGGGGGTGAAGTCAAGGAGGTGGAACCCGTAGGTGTTCATAATATCGCAGAAAAACTCATAGAAGGGCGGGCAGAGCCCGCAGTAGAAGAACAAGGCGAAGAAAGGATATCCGTTTGGGGCCATTTTCCAAGCGGCGGCTGGAAGTACCTCCGTGCGCGGATGCGCTCGCGTCTCCGTCGACCAGAAGAGGTAGTAATTCTCCCTCAACTCCCTCGCGGCGAGCTTGGGGGGAAGATTGCCCGCTCCTTTCGCAGCGCCGCAAGCCGCTGCGCCTCGGTCGACTTCATAACCTTCCCTTTGTCGGCTCTCGGAGCCATGGCAGAAGTGGTGGAGGAGGTCGACGGCGTTGGTGGTGCTGGTGGCGATGGGGGGCGGGGCGCTGCTCTCTTTCAGCTTTGGGAAGACGAGGGAGCGGCGGAGGTTTCCGAGATTGGAGTAGCAACCGGCGAATGGGCGAACAACCCCTGTTCCCCATGCTTATAAAGAGGGAGGGGCGGACGTTCCGCCTTTCCGAATAAAGAAACCACCCACGATCTCTCCCACGACGCCGCATTCAATGCGTGCCGTTCGGGGAGGGCGCGGTGGATACGGGGAGAGATACGGCGTAACCCAGGCCGCGCGTGCCCGTGCCCTGTTTTGGGCCTGGCCCAACAGCGCTCGGCACCGTGTATGGCCCAGGCCCGGGGGCTCCTGTCGGTGTACTAGAGTAGGGGTACCCTAGTATCCCGAACTTGTGCACGGGCAGTCGCAGCATCCCGCGGCAAGGCTTGCCGGGTGACCGCCAAGGTCCTCCGTGGTCCCTTTGGAGCCATTCAAGGACAAATTATCCAAGCCAAGGAGACAAGACCCCGGCAAGAGGAGCTTGCCAGGAAGGCCAACCAAGGCATCCCGGCAAGGCCCGATGAGCGACAAGCTCCCGGACGCAACAAGACAACGACCGCGGCAAGGCGCTTGCCGCGGCAAGCCACCACTCTGTGCCCGCGCTCCAGCACATCCACCAACGTGTCGCTCTAGGACCCTTCCAGGCGTACGTGGCGGGAGGCTGTGCAGCCAGCGGCGCGCGGTGGCAAGCGGCGCTGACAAGATTGCCATCGTGGCGAGCGGTGGCGTCCCTGACGGTCCCTTTTGCACTATTTAGGCGACGCAGACGGGCATTTAATGCTCTTGTCCTCTGCCGTCAGGGTTAGGTATGATACACTGTAGCAGGTAGCTGTACCAACCGCAACACCTTTCCATTTTTACCCTTGTCTACGTTGCCACCTGTCGGTGACCCCTTGAGCATATAAAAGGAGGCCCATGCGCAACGTAGGAAGGGAGGAGGAAGAGAACACTCACGCTCGGTCTCGTTAGCTGCTGGGGTGTACTGTAGCACTCCGCGCTCCCGAGCAAGAACTCAATACAAACCACAAAGCAGGAGTAGGGTTTTACGCATCCGTGCGGCCCGAACCTAGGTAAACTGCTCGTGTGCTTCGCCTTGATCTGCTCTTCGTGCGACCCTCGCCCCCGCCGAACCGAAAGGGACTCGGTCCGCCGGTCCCATAGGTGCTCGTGGATTAGTCCCCCGACAGGCTGTTAACGGGCTCGAACTGGCGATGGGCTGCACTGGTGTCAAATCGTTAACGGACCGTTGACGGGCCGAATTGGCACATCTCGTATGGACCGTGGACTTAAATGGACCTGACACAAGTAGGCCTTATATGGGCCGGCCTGCTAATTCTTACTGGGCAGGCCTTTTTCACCGGAATGGGCCACTATTGGGCCGTGCCACGTGTCGACCTATCATAGGCGCCTCCTGTCCAATGAGTGGATGACATCTGTCCCAACGGTGAGCCAACACGTGGTTCCTCCGGCCAATGAGAATTTTACACATGGAAAATCCCCATTGGTCCGGGCTATTAACGGGTTATCGGATCCAACGAACCCGATTGTTGGGGAACGTAGTAATTTCAAAAAAAATTCCTACGCACACGCAAGATCATGGTGATGCACAGCAACGAGAGGGGAGAGTGTTGTCTACGTACCCTCGTAGACCGGAAGCGGAAGCGTTATAACAACGCGGTTGATGTAGTCGTACGTCTTCACGGCCCGACCGATCAAGCACCGAAACTACGGCACCTCCGAGTTTTTGCACATGTTCAGCTCGATGACGATCCCCGGACTCTGATCCAGCAAAGTGTCGGGGATGAGTTCCGTCAGCACGACGGCGTGGTGACGATCTTGATGTTCTACCGTCGCAGGGCTTCGCCTAAGCACCGCTACAATATTATCGAGGATTATGGTGGAGGGGGGCACCGCACACGGCTAAGAGATCAATGATCAATTGTTGTGTCTTTGGGGTGCCCCCTACCCCCGTATATAAAGGAGAGGAGGAGGGGGCCGGCCAAGGAGGGTGGCGCGCCCAAGGGGGGGAGTCCAACTCCCACCGGGAGTAGGACTCCCCTTTTTCCTATTAGGAGTAGGAGAGGGAAGGAAGAGGAGGGAGGGAGGAAGGAAAGGGGGTGCCGGCCCCCCTCCCAATTCAGATTGGGCTTGGGGTGGCGCGCCCCCTCCCTTGCTCCTTTCCCCTCCTTTCCACTAAGGCCCAATAAGGCCCATATACCTCCCGGGGGGTTCCGATAACCTCCCGGTGATCCGGTATTGTCCCAATCTTACCCGGAACCTTTCCGGTGTCCAAATATAGTCGTCCAATATATCGATCTTTATGTCTCGACCATTTCGAGACTCCTCGTCAAGTCCGTGATCACATTCGGGACTCCGAACAACCTTCGGTACATCAAAATATATAAACTCATAATGAAACTGTCGTCGTAACGTTAAGCGTGCGGACCCTACGGGTTCGAGAACAATGTAGACATGACCGAGACACGTCTCCGGTCAATAACCAATAGCGGAACCTGGATGTTCATATTGGTTCCTACATATTCTACGAAGATCTTTATCGGTCAGATCGCATAACAACATACGTTGTTCCCTTTGTCATCGGTATGTTACTTGCCCGAGATTCGATCATCAGTATCTCAATACCTAGTTCAATCTCGTTACCGGCAAGTCTCTTTACTCGTTCCGTAATACATCATCTTGCAACTAACTTATTAGTTGCATTGCTTGCAAGGCTTAAGTGATGTGTATTACCGAGAGGGCCCAGAGATACCTCTCCGACAACCGGAGCGACAAATCCTAATCTCGAAATACGCCAACCCAACATGTACCTTTGGAGACACCTGTAGAGCACCTTTATAATCACCCAGTTACGTTGTGACGTTTGGTAGCACACAAAGTGTTCCTCTGATAAACGGGAGTTGCATAATCTCATAGTCATAGGAACATGTATAAGTCATGAAGAAAGCAATAGCAACATACTAAACGATCGGGTGCTAAGCTAATGGAATGGGTCATGTCAATCACATCATTCTCCTAATGATGTGATCCCGTTAATCAAATGACAACTCATGTCTATGGTTAGGAAACATAACCATCTTCGATTAACGAGCTAGTCAAGTAGAGGCATACTAGTGACACTTTGTCTATGTATTCACACAAGTATTACGTTTCCGGTTAATACAATTCTAGCATGAATAATAAACATTTATCATGATATAAGGAAATAAATAATAACTTTATTATTGCCTCTAGGGCATATTTCCTTCAGTCTCCCACTTGCACTAGAGTCAATAATCTAGATTACACAGTAATGATTCTAACACCCATGGAGCCTTGGTGCTGATCATGTTTTGCTCATGGAAGAGGCTTAGTCAATGGGTCTGCTACATTCAGATCCGTATGTATCTTGCAAATCTCTATGTCTCCCACCTGGACTAGATCCCGGATGGAATTGAAGCGTCTCTTGATGTGCTTGGTTCTCTTGTGAAATCTGGATTCCTTTGCCAAGGCAATTGCACCATTATTGTCACAAAAGATTTTCATTGGACTCGATGCACTAGGTATGACACCTAGATCGGATATGAACTCCTTCATCCAGACTCTTCGTTTGCTGCTTCCGAAGCAGCTATGTACTCCGCTTCACACGTAGATCCCGCCACAACGCTTTGTTTAGAACTGCACCAACTGACAGCTCCACCATTTAATGTAAATACGTATCCGGTTTGTGATTTAGAATCGTCCTGATCAGTGTCAAAGCTTGCATCAACGTAACCATTTACGATGAGCTCTTTGTCACCTCCATATACGAGAAACATGTCCTTAGTCCTTTTCAGGTATTTCAGGATGTTCTTGACCATTGTCCAGTGATCCACTCCTGGATTACTTTGGTACCTCCCTGCTAGACTTATAGCAAGGCACACATCAGGTCTGGCACATAGCATTGCATACATGATAGAGCCTATGGCTGAAGCATAGGGAACATCTTTCATTTTCTCTCTATCTTCTGTAGTGGTTGGGCATTGGGTCTTACTCAACTTCACACCTTGTAACACAGGCAAGAATCCTTTCTTTGCTTGATCCATTTTGAACTTCTTCAAAACTTTGTCAAGGTATGTGCTTTGTGAAAGTCCAATTAAGCGTCTTGATCTATCTCTATAGATCTTAATGCCCAATATGTAAGCAGCTTCACCGAGGTCTTTCATTGAAAAACTCTTATTCAAGTATCCCTTTATGCTATCCAGAAATTCTATATCATTTCCGATTAGCAATATGTCATCCACATATAATATCAGAAATGCTACAGAGCTCCCACTCACTTTCTTGTAAATACAGGCTTCTCCAAAAGTCTGTACAAAACCAAATGCTTTGATCACACTATCAAAGCGTTTATTCCAACTCCAAGATGCTTGCACCAGTCCATAAATGGATCGCTGGAGCTTGCACACTTTGTTAGCTCCTTTTGGATCGACAAAACCTTCCGGCTGCATCATATACAACTCTTCTTCCAAAAATCCATTCAGGAATGCAGTTTTGACATCCATCTGCCAAATTTCATAATCATAAAATGCGGCAATTGCTAACATGATTCGGACAGACTTAAGCATCGCTACGGGTGAGAATGTCTCATCGTAGTCAATTCCTTAAACTTGTCGAAAACCTTTTGCGACAAGTCGAGCTTTGTAGACAGTAACATTACCGTCAGCGTCAGTCTTCTTCTTGAAGATCAATTTATTTTCAATTGCTTGCCGATCATTGGGCAAGTCAACCAAAGTCCACACTTTGTTCTTATACATGGATCCCATCTCAGATTTCATGGCTTCATGCCATTTTGTGGAATCTGGGCTCACCATTGCTTCTTCATAGTTCGTAGGTTCATCATGATCTAGTAGCATGACTTCCAGAACAGGATTACCGTACCACTCTGGTGCAGATCTTACTCTGGTTGATCTACGAGGTTCAGTAGTAACTTGTTCTGAAGTTTCATGATCATCATCATTAGCTTCCTCACTAATTGGTGTAGGTGTCACAGAAACCGGTTTCTGTGATGTACTACTTTCTAATAAGGGAGCAGGTACAGTTACCTCATCAAGTTCTACTTTCCTCCCACTCACTTCTTTCGAGAGAAACTCCTTCTCTAGAAAGGATCCATTCTTAGCAACAAATGTCTTGCCTTCGGATCTGTGATAGAAGGTGTACCCAATAGTCTCCTTCGGGTATCCTATGAAGACACATTTCTCCGATTTGGGTTCGAGCTTATCAGGTTGAAGCTTTTTCACATAAGCATCGCAGCCCCAAACTTTCAGAAACGACAACTTTGGTTTCTTGCCAAACCATAGTTCATAAGGCGTCATCTCAACGGATTTTGATGGTGCCCTATATAACGTGAATGCGGCCGTCTCTAAAGCATAACCCCAAAACGATAGCGGTAAATCTATAAGAGACATCATAGATCGCACCATATCAAGTAAAGTACGATTACGATGTTCGGACACACCATTACGCTGTGGTGTTCCGGGTGGCGTGAGTTGTGAAACTATTCCGCATTGTTTCAAATGTAAACCAAACTCGTAACTCAAATATTCTCCTCCACGATCAGATCGTAGAAACTTTATTTTCTTGTTACGATGATTTTCAACTTCACTCTGAAATTCTTTGAACTTTTTCAAATGTTTCAGACTTATGTTTCATTAAGTAGATATACCCATATCTACTTAAATCATCTGTGAAGGTGAGAAAATAACGATATCCGCCACGAGCTTCGACATTCATTGGACCACATACATCTGTATGTATGATTTCCAACAAATCTGTTGCTCTCTCCATAGTACCGGAGAACGGCGTTTTAGTCATCTTGCCCATGAGGCACGGTTCGCAAGTACCAAGTGATTCATAATCAAGTGGTTCCAAAAGTCCATCAGTATGGAGTTTCTTCATGCGCTTTACACCGATATGACCTAAACGGCAGTGCCACAAATAAGTTGCACTATCATTATCAACTCTGCATCTTTTGGCTTCAATATTATGAATATGCGTATCACTACTATCGAGATTCATCAAAAATAGACCACTCTTCAAGGGTGCATGACCATAAAAGATATTACTCATATAAATAGAACAACCATTATTCTCTGATTTAAATGAATAACCGTCTCGCATCAAACAAGATCCAGATATAATGTTCATGCTCAACGCTGGCACCAAATAACAATTATTTAGGTCTAATACTAATCCCGATGGTAGATGTAGAGGTAGCGTGCCAACCGCGTTCACATCGACTTTGCAACCATTTCCCTCGCGCATCGTCACCTCGTCCTTCGCCAGTGTTCGCTTAATCCGTAGTCCCTGTTTCGAGTTGCAAATATTAGCAACAGAACCAGTATCAAATACCCAGGTGCTACTGCGAGCTCTAGTAAGGTACACATCAATAACATGTATATCACATATACCTTTGTTCACCTTGCCATCCTTCTTATCCGCCAAATACTTGGGGCAGTTCCGCTTCCAGTGATCAGTCTGCTTGCAGTAGAAGCACTCAGTTTCAGGCTTAGGTCCAGACTTGGGTTTCTTCTCCTAAGCAGCAACTTGCTTGCTGTTCTTATTGAAGTTCCCCTTCTTCTTTCCCTTGCCCTTTTTCTTGAAACTAGTGGTCTTGTTGACCATCAACACTTGATGCTCCTTCTTGATTTCTACCTCCGCAGCTTTTAGCATTGCGAAGAGCTCGGGAATTGTCTTATCCATCCCTTGCATATTATAGTTCATCACGAAGCTCTTGTAGCTAGGTGGAAGTGATTGGAGAATTCTATCAATGACGTAATCATCCGGAAGATTAACTTCCAGTTGAATCAAGTGATTATTATACCCAGACATTTTGAGTATATGCTCACTGACAGAACTGTTCTCCTCCATCTTGCAGCTATAGAACTTATTAGAGACTTCATATCTCTCAATCCGGGCATTTGCTTGAAATATTAGCTTCAACTCCTGGAACATCTCATATGCTCTATGACGTTCAAAACGTCGTTGAAGACCCGGTTCTAAGCCGTAAAGCATGGCACATTGAACTATCGAGTAGTCATCAGCTTTGCTCTGCCAGACATTCTTAACGTCGTCAGTTGCATCAGCAGCAGGCCTGGCACCCAGCGGTGCTTCCAGGACGTAATTCTTCTATGCAGCAATGAGGATAATCCTCAAGTTACGGACCCAGTCCGTATAATTGCTACCATCATCTTTCAACTTTGCTTTCTCAAGGAACGCATTAAAATTCAACGGAACAACAGCACGGGCCATCTATCTACAATCAAACATAAACAAGCAAGATACTATCAGGTACTAAGTTCATGATAAATTTAAGTTCAATTAATCATATTACTTAAAAACTCCCACTTAGAAAGACATCTCTCTAATCTTCTATGTGATCACGTGATCCAAATCAACTAAACCATAACCGATCATCACGTGAAATGGAGTAGTTTTCAATGGTGAACATCACTATGTTGATCATATCTACTATATGATTCACGCTCGACCTTTCGATCTCAGTGTTCCGAGGCCATATCTGCATATGCTAGGCTCGTCAAGTTTAACCTGAGTGTTCTGCGTGTGCAAAACTGGCTTGCACCCATTGTAGATGGATGTAGAGCTTATCACACCCGATCATCACGTGGTGTCTAAGCACGACGAACTTTGGCAACGGTGCATACTCAGGGAGAACACTTTTATCTTGAAATTTAGTGAGAGATCATCTTATAATGCTACCGTCAATCAAAGCAAGATAAGATGCATAAAAGATAAACATCACATGCAATCAATATAAGTTATATGGTATGGCCATCATCATCTTGTGCTTGTGATCTCCATCTCCGAAGCATCGTCATGATCACCATCGCGCCGGCGCGACACCTTGATCTCCATCGTAGCATCGTTGTCGTCTCGCCAATCTTATGCTTCTACGACTATCGCTACCACTTAGTGATAAAGTAAAGCATTACAGGGCGATTGCATTGCATACAATAAAGCGACAACCATATGGCTCCTGCCAGTTGCCGATAACTTGGTTACAAAACATGATCATCTCATACAATAAAATTTAGCATCATACCTTGACCATATCACATCACAACATGCCCTGCAAAAACAAGTTAGACGTCCTCTACTTTGTTTATTGTAAGTTTTTACGTGGCTGCTACGGGCTTAGCAAGAACCAATCTTACCTACGCATCAAAACCATAACGATATTTTGTCAAGTTGGTGCTGTTTTAACCTTCGCAAGGACCGGGCGTAGCCACACTCGGTTCAACTAAAGTTGGAGAAACTGACACCCGCCAGCCACCTGTGTGCAAAGCACGTCGGTAGAACCAGTCTCGCGTAAACGTACGCGTAATGTCGGTCCGGGCCGCTTCATCCAACAATACCGCCGAACCAAAGTATGACATGCTGGTAAGCAGTATGACTTATATCGCCCACAACTCACTTGTGTTCTACTCGTGCATACAACATCAACACATAAAACCTAGGCTCGGATGCCACTGTTGGGGAACGTAGTAATTTCAAAAAAAAATCCTACGCACACGCAAGATCATGGTGATGCACAGCAACGAGAGGGGAGAGTGTTGTCTACGTACCCTCGTAGACCGGAAGCGGAAGCGTTATAACAACGCGGTTGATGTAGTCGTACGTCTTCACGGCCCGACCGATCAAGCACCGAAACTACGGCACCTCCGAGTTTTTGCACACGTTCAGCTCGATGACGATCCCCGGACTCCGATCCAGCAAAGTGTCGGGGATGAGTTCCGTCAGCACGACGGCGTGGTGACGATCTTGATGTTCTACCGTCGCAGGGCTTCGCCTAAGCACCGCTACAATATTATCGAGGATTATGGTGGAGGGGGCACCGCACACGGCTAAGAGATCAATGATCAATTGTTGTGTCTCTGGGGTGCCCCCTGCCCCCATATATAAAGGAGTGGAGGAGGGGGGCGACCAAGGAGGGTGGCGCGCCCAAGGGGGGGGAGTCCAACTCCTACCGGGAGTAGGACTCCCCTTTTTCCTATTAGGAGTAGGAGAGGGAAGGAAGAGGAAGGAGGGAGGAAGGAAAGGGGGGGCGGCCCCCCTCCCAATTCGGATTGGGCTTGGGGGGGCGCGCCCCCTCCCTTGCTCCTTTCCCCTCCTTTCCACTAAGGCCCAATAAGGCCCATATACCTCCCGGGGGGTTCCGATAACCTCCCGGTGATCCGGTATTGTCCCAATCTTACCCGGAACCTTTCCGGTGTCCAAATATAGTCATCCAATATATCGATCTTTATGTCTCGACCATTTCGAGACTCCTCGTCAAGTCCGTGATCACATCCGGGACTCCGAACAACCTTCGGTACATCAAAATATATAAACTCATAATGAAACTGTCATCGTAACGTTAAGCGTGCGGACCCTACGGGTTCGAGAACAATGTAGACATGACCGAGACACGTCTTTGGTCAATAACCAATAGCGGAACCTGGATGTTCATATTGGTTCCTACATATTCTACGAAGATCTTTATCGGTCAGATCGCATAACAACATACGTTGTTCCCTTTGTCATCGGTATGTTACTTGCCCGAGATTCGATCGTCGGTATCTCAATACCTAGTTCAATCTCGTTACCGGCAAGTCTCTTTACTCGTTCCATAATACATCATCTTGCAACTAACTTATTAGCTGCATTGCTTGCAAGGCTTAAGTGATGTGTATTACCGAGAGGGCCTAGAGATACCTCTCCGACAATCGGAGCGACAAATCCTAATCTCGAAATACGCCAACCCAACATGTACCTTTGGAGACACCTGTAGAGCACCTTTATAATCACCCAGTTACGTTGTGACGTTTGGTAGCACACAAAGTGTTCCTCCGATAAACGGGAGTTGCATAATCTCATAGTCATAGGAACATGTATAAGTCATGAAGAAAGCAATAGCAACATACTAAACGATCGGGTGCTAAGCTAATGGAATGGGTCATGTCAATCACATCATTCTCCTAATGATGTGATCCCGTTAATCAAATGACAACTCATGTCTATGGTTAAGAAACATAACCATCTTCGATTAACGAGCTAGTCAAGTAGAGGCATACTAGTGACACTTTGTTTGTCTATGTATTCACACAAGTATTACATTTCTGGTTAATACAATTCTAGCATGAATAATAAACATTTATCATGATATAAGGAAATAAATAATAAATTTATTATTGTCTCTAGGGCATATTTGCTTCACTGATAGCTTAAGGCGACCCGTTACGGTGGATGTCACGTGTTGGTCACCCTTGACGAAAGCACTTCTATGACGTGCGATTTATCGTCATGGAAGTGGACACTTCCGTGATGATAATTTTAGTAATGTCATGGAACACTTCTACGACAGCACAGGGATGACTATCTTGATTCTGTCATAAAATCATCATGGATGTACATGCATGACAGAAAACGTGACCTACTGTGACAAACACGTATCATCACGGAAGTGTATTTTTTTGTAGTGACCGCTGCTGCCCGCGGTACTACCGCTTGCAGCTCTCCACCACTTCTCCAGCACGATAGATGGACAACTCCAAAGAGGCGGAAAGAGGCGATGTGTGCAATATGAGTGTGTACGTAATGGTTCCACCCAACCTTTCTGAAGCGGACCCCCTCTTGATAGTACAGTTATCCCTACGACTCAAGTCCACCGAAAAAGAAGCACAGGAAAGAAAACCATCTTCACTCGGAAACTCCGAGGGGCATGAATCGTCTTGTGCCATATACTTGATAGTCTGAAATGCTAAACGCACACGATTAGTCCGCGAACATATTGTCGTCAATCACCAAAACCACTTAGGAAGAAATATGCGCTAACACATGGAACAATAAAAAATTATAGATACGTTGGAGACGTATGAGAGACAATCGAAGACATTATTTTGCATCCAAAAGCGTTGGCAAAAAGTGTCGGCGAATAGGGCATCTGGGGCAAAGTAGTCGTCCATCAGCATCAAATGTATGCGCGCCTGGTTGCGGTTGAGCACTCGATGACCCTTGATCCATCCCTTGAAATTGAGAACATGTTTCTTCGCATGCTCCGTGTCTGCAATGACCGCCTGCGTCATCGTTGTCTCATCCGTGTAGTCCTCCTCGTCGGACGACTAAATCCTCTGACTAAACATAGTGCTCGTATATGTACTTCAAATCTGAATCCATTGCTTGAAAGAAGGGACAAAAAATGATCACGGGCATTTCACCGAACAATTGTCGGGCATGATGAGTGTCGTAGGGGCGGATGGTACCTGTGCGGCGGACGGAGGAGAGATGTGGAACGGTGGTGGTGGACAAGTGGGGTTGAGCCTGGGATGCAACGTTGGAGACAGATTCGTTGAGTTCTGGCAAGGGTGTGGCAGGGCAGTCGGGATGATGGAGCGGCGGCAGAGGCAAGAAAGAAAACGAATACAGAGATGGAAGGACGATGGAGGCCCCCAGATTATTTCAACTTTGCGGAAAATGTGTGTCCGGACCGATTGGTGGACCAATAAAGACCGCGTTGGATGATTAAAGACGCCCGGACCGCACAGTTCTTAATTAGTGAGTTGATGCCTTTCGGGATGATAATACGTACTAGGAACGATGGCGATCGACTTAATTAGAGCTTCTTTGGATTGATGAATCCATAACCGAAAAAAGCAACGGAATCCTAACCGACATACCGGATCGGTACTTGGATGGTACTAGTATAAATATACGACCAGTAGACAGCCGTGAAAGCAAGGCCACCAGCTGATCGCTTCCATTCCACCTCTCGCTCGCGTCTTGGGAATTCGCGTGCGTGCAACCGCAACTGCAACTGCAAAGATCTTGCCAAATCTTGGCCGCCGCCGGCCAGCCAGGATGCGGCGCCACCGGGTCGGCGGGGTCGGCGACGACCAGCTGCCAGGGGAGGCGGAGGCGGAGACGGCGACGCAGCTGGTGGATCTTCCCGTGGAGCGGGACGCGAGCCAGGTCGCCGTCGAGACCGTCGGCGGCCGCCGCGTCGCTCGCATCTCCGGCATCAGCGACATCAACTCCGTGTACCTGCTCGAGGACGAGGATCGCTTCGCCTCGGTCTCCCACTTCGCCGTGGTAGGCGTCCGCGTCAGAGACGCCCGCCGCGTGGTGACCCGCCTCCGCCAAATCAAGACGGCGGCGCCGATGTGGATTGGCAACTTGCCAGCGCTGCTCCAGGCGAGGGCTCTTCGGTCTCGTCTCGCCCGGGTCTGCAACGAGCTGCTGTACCTGCTCGAGGGGCTGCGACGGGACTCCGTCGTCTGGGAGCTCATCTTGGCGATCCGGGACATGCTGATGCAGCCCTTGAAGCACCATCTTCTGCCCGGGCCCCTCGGCATCGGCATCGACACGTTCTTGGCCGGCATTGGTGCCACCCTCGACGCGTTCCCACCCGAGCCGGCCGGCCGCCACGCCGGCCCACGACGGTGGTGTCCTCTCCTCTGGCCGACGCCGACGCCGCGCGGCTGCGGCAGCAAGTGGGAGACCGCCTGGACGAGATCGACGATCTGCTCGACATGGCCCTCCACTTCCCCGACGTGCCCGCACTTGAGTCGTTCGAGATCCGGGTGGTGGAGCGGTTGAAGGAGGAAGAAGACGAGAAGCTGCACGACTACGTCCGGGGCTTGGATCATCTACAGCTGCTACTGGCCATGAGCCCAAGGGGACCCCTTACGGAGCTGTGTGTGGCCCAGATGCACCTGGGTGATGCCGATGGCATGGTGGCCGCCCTACGAGACTGCTCCAGCCAGCACAAGTACGTCTTCGTCAACTCGGATCGAGTGGAGCGTGCTCCTCAGCTCAGGAACTCCGTCATCACCCTATCAGAGACCCTGCGTTCCATCGCCGATGGCCTGCGACAGGGCGTCATCAACTGGCCTCTCCTTGCCAAGGTGGAGCAAGTGGAGAGCAGCTTCACCGGCGAGGTTCTCGGGCAGAGTCGGAGCGGGGCGTTCCGGGAGGCCGCCCTTGACATCAACAGCCGCCTTCTTGGGCTCGTCGACCACCCCGATCTGCCTTCGCCTGGTGATGATTCTAGCCCTGATCCTGTCATACTCGCACGACTAATCTCTGTGGTGGACAACCTGGTGCACAAGGTGGATGCGCTCTGGGCCATTAGCATTGACTATCCTATCATCCACACCAAGTAGAGGAGCTGTCTGTTCTATTGGCATGCTGCAGCAGGTTATACTTGACGTACGTACGATGGAGTCTGTGCTTGTTTTTTGTGCTCAGCTTCCTTCTGTTCCAATATGTACTCGAATGATTGCTTAACTGTTTCATCATTTACTATTGTCTAGTGTAATGCAATGTGGGTTCAACACTTGTGTAGTATAGTAATATGCAATGCAATGTGGTTCTCTGTGAAAGTAATGCAATGCGGGTTGAACACTTGCCTGGTGTAATGCAATGGTTGTGGACTAGTGTACGTAGCTGACATGAGGGCTACGTTTGCTAGCCTTGGTTTGTTACTCTTCTGTATGTATATATGTCTCTGTTTCTCGCACAGATCAGAGAGGTTTTAGAGTTTCTTGTCAATGTTGAGTGTCGCTTGTTCCGGATCCCGATTCGCGACATCATTGTGTAGCCTTTCTTTCTAGTCACACACACACATTGACATGCAATATACTTACTCCATATATTCTGCTTCGCACAAGGACCTTCTATTTTTGTGATAGCCAACTTCTGCCGAAACAATCACCCACCCACCCCCTAATATACACGACGTGGTCACATTAAAGCTCGCATCTTCACAAACTTCTCTCGATATCGAAATTTTGTCACCCGCCCCTTTGACCAACCTTCCCTCCCTAGTGGATGCTTCCATGAAGCAACTCGACACACAAGTAGTCACACGTAGCAATAGCAATAGAATGCAAATTAAGCAGCCCATTTATATATAGAATAATAGAATGCAGCACAACATAATAATTATAATAAGAAGAAAAAGTAACATGCCATACGCAATTCATTCATTATACTACAAGCCAGCCAGCCAGCCAAGAATAATAAGTAGTAAAAAACAGAGTTTCAGTTTCAGGTGACAACTTCAACTTGATAAATACTAATAGCCTTCCTTCCTTCCGTTGAAGTTGCACGCATCTGTTTGGTGCCGTGCCGCCGCCTTGCCCGACAGCCCGAACCGCCCGATGGCCGCCCGCATCCGCTCCTCCTCGTTGCCCGGGTACTCGTTCAGCATGTACTGCAGCGCAGACAGGTCCAGGTCCAGCTTCTCCGCCAGGTGCTGGTGGAACTGCGCGATACGTAGGTGGTTGTGCCGCCGCACCATCCCGTCCAGCGGCACCAGCTCCCCCGTCATCAGCTTCAGCAGCGTGCTCTTACCCGCCCCGTTGGGACCCACCAGCGCCACCCGCGA
Organism: Triticum urartu; assembly: GCF_056163025.1. Classification (NCBI taxonomy): domain Eukaryota; kingdom Viridiplantae; phylum Streptophyta; class Magnoliopsida; order Poales; family Poaceae; genus Triticum; species Triticum urartu. The sequence continues at coordinate 566,695,655 of NC_141878.1, forward strand.
GTCAAGGTCCACGCCAAAGTCCAGCTTCTTGTAGATCAGGTTGTCCGGCGTGTACCCGAACGTCACCTCCACAAACTGCAGCACCGGCGGCGGGAGCTTGCCCACATTCGCGAAGCGGAACGTCAGGATCCTGTCCCTCGCCACCTTCTCCGTCAGCCCGCCGCGCTCCATCTTGGCCAGCGTCTTCTCCTTGCTCTGCGCCTGCCGTGCCAGCTTGGCGGACCCGTGCCCGAAGCGCGCGATGTACTCCTTCATCGACGCGATCTGGTCCTGCTCCCACCTCTACTGCTTCATCTGGTTCTCCTCCAGCTCAGATCGGGTCTGGACATACTGGTCGAAATTCCCAGTGTACAGCTTCAGCTTCCTGTTCTGCATGTGGATGATGTTGGTACATACTCCATTCAGGAAGTCACAACAAGTGTACGGTCAAATTTCTTCAGCGTTTCTTCCAGCCACACGCATGCCTCAAGATCTGCAAATGTTGCCACAGAATCGCCAGCAATATTATTACTATTAATCCACAAAAGCTTATTTATTTATTTGGCTTCGGAAATATATAATTTTGTACTTGGTACTATATTATCTCAGTCAACCTCAACTCAAACAGCTAAGCAGTAGTCATGCTATTTTTACAAACATGATAAAACTGATTGTGTCAATGGAAGATGAGAAATGTAGGCCTGGAGTTATCAAAACAATCTACCAACACCATCTCACAATCAGCACAAGTAAATCTTGGGCAAAATAGGTCCACTAGAGAACTATAAGTGTAGCTTTTTAAGTTTCATCCTACCACCACCCAACAGAGTAAAGTCCAACAAAGTCAGGAATTAAAACCCAAATGTGCCGAGACATGTATAATCAAAACCTGTAACAACCTATATTCATGGTGATTTTGTGGTCAGCGGACCAACAGGTTCTCCAGTATGGCTGTTCCAACAGCCAGGCATTCCTACAGCAAGGCGCACATCATTGTTCATCGTAACAAAGGAAGCCATGGTAGAACCTTTTAACTTGGCAAAATTGAAAGGCATTTTTTAAAAACAATAAAAACGATTGACTCATTGACAACTATGAGCTCATCATTGTTCATTTTTCCTAGTTTCATTGATAATGGATCACCCTTCAAACAGGGATATTGTCTAGCATTTCGGCCTAAGCCAAACAAAATCTCAGCAGCACGCTTTTCAGCGGTGGATGCATCAATTGCTTCTAACCGCTCATATACGCGCTCCAAAGCTGCACCACCGCCATCATCCTAAATATGCCAGCACAGGTAGGTATTCGTCAGAACATCTTGAGAGATGAGTCGGTATCAGTAGTACAACAACAGAGCAGGAGCAGGCATTGCAAAAGGAAAGGTACAAGCTTGAAGAACAAGATGATGATGATAGCAGAAAAATTGATTGATGAGAAGAGAAACATACTTGAGCAGCCAAAACTTCAGCTTCCTTTTCGAGCTTGACCCTTTCTTCATCACAGCTAATGACGGCTCCAAGTGCAGACATGTCTGAAGCCTCGATCTCATGGCTGAGGTGGTATATATCCATGTGGTCAGGGATAGGAAGCTCCCTGCACCCTATTGCTTTGAGAAGGCAGGACTTGCCGCAGCCATTCAGACCAAGCAAACCATAGCGCCTGAGATGGAATAACAAACCCATTAAACATCCAAGATCACAAAGGCAAGAAGAGGTTGGGAAGAGCGTGATGGTCATCATGATGGCATATAATGTACGTACTAACCTGCCGTAGTTGAGCTCCAGGTCTGTGTCTACAAGTAGATCGTGGCCGTGGAATCTTAAAGTGAGAGACTCTATCTGCAAGTGACATTCATCAAGACAGACAGAAAACAGAGTTAGACCATTCATCATTATATCTTGTACTCCCTCTGTAAACAAATATAAGAGCGTTTAGATCACTAAAATAGTGATGTATATGCTCTTATATTTCTTTATTACAGAGGGAATATGTACCTTCCTTTAGTGGAAGAAAGGTAGCGTTGCAGTTGCAGAGAATGAAGGTAGTGCGCAATGTTATAAACCTACCAAACATGAAAGGTGTGTGTGTATGCATACTATTTCACCATCTAATCTAATCTAATCTAATCCATGATGTTTATATGATAGGAATTGCATATGGACCAGGAGTGAGTATGTAGTAGTGTATGATAAACAATTTAATTTGTACTGTAGTAGAATATTAGTATGCCTCCCCTCCAGTGATGTGATGTGATCTGATCTAGCATAGCAGTAGAGTAGAGAAGCATCTAGGCAATAGAAAAATTTCCATATTGTAATCTTGTGATATATTCCCTTTGTAAAGAAATATAAGAGCATTTAAATCACTACTTTAGTGATCTAAACGCACTTATATTTCTTTAATAATAATCAGAAGAGAGTGGGCAGGCGAGGTGCACACAAGTCATAATAATTATTATTATTATTAAATAATGAATCCAACCCATCCAGCAAGACAAAAAAAGTTGTGCTTGTTTTGTACTACTTATTTACTACTCCCTCCGTTTCAAAATAGATGACTCAACTTTATACTAACTTTAGTACAAAGTTAATACGAAGTTGGATCATCTATTTTAGAACTGAGGGAGTAGAAGACTTTTTTGTTGGGGATTAGATTAGATTAAATTAAATTAGATTAGGTGCTGATGTGCATCTGCAGCGCAGCGCAGCGCAGGCAATATATTTATTTGAAAGAAAGACGAACCATACATACATACATACATATATACATACATACATATAATCCCCTCCTCTCCTCTGCATAGATATAGAATAAAATAGATAGAAAGAGAGGAAGAGGAAGAGGGGTCTGATCTGCTCTGACAGAGGAGAGGAGAGGAGACGTACGTGGATGTCCCGGGAGAGCTGGTGGGAGGTGAGGACGGCGGTGCAGGTGCGGTCCGAGAGCTGGACGGCGGCGAGGGCGTCGGCAGCGGCCTTGGCCCCCGTCTTGTTGTTGGAGGCGGAAGACGATGCGGAGGAGGCGGGGACCTTGGCGCCCCTCTTGGCGGCTGCGGCGGCCTTCTTCTGCACCGCCTTCTTCTTGCTGGCGTCCGACACCATATCGTCTCCTCTCCGAGCTAGGTGTGGTCTGGTGTGGTGATGGCAGACGACGCCGGCCGGCGTGGATTTCGTAGGCAGGAGCAAAGCGGCACCTTTTGGCAGCAAGTGCATGAATAGTTTCACGCACGAAAGCATATTGCGCCCAACGACATGTACATCATTCAAGAACACAATGTGAGGTTCGTCAGCTGGAGGCAAGGTGGACACTGCACGTGACAGAGGAGGAGATCATAAGTTTTGCTTCTTCTTGATCAACTTGTTTAAATCATTCATTTACTCAATGTTGGTCTATAAATTATGTAGCTTGCATGTGCTGCCCTGGTCTATCACAGGACAGAGGGACGACCATTTACGTACATATATTATTGGATGAAGCTGAAGGAGGAGTGTGTGGGACGATATAATCCGTCAATGAAATCTTTTTTGGACATCCGGTTAATCTAGTCAAATTTAAGACATTGTTGTACTAGATTAATATTTTTTATCTAAACTTTGATGATATCAGCCGGTTTGCATGAATTTCATCCGGTCATTACAATTGCGAGTTGAAATGTATGCGGACAGCGGTAGATGGCAGCCTCCCGCATCCATGTCCGTGGATTGGTCCTCCCCTGCCCTTGGAACGAATGGGGGAGGAAATTTACCGTTGGAGATGCCCTTATACCTGAATATGACCACGTTCACGCAAAGCTATGAGAAAATTCGGTTAAAAGATGCCAAAAAGGAAGCGTTAGCCAGCAGGATTGTAGCATAACCGCTCCACGCTTTCCAAAATTAGTGTAAGAGGATTTGCATCTTTTAAGAAGAGAAAAAAGGAAGCGTACATTTAGGATTTGCAAAGAAAAGCTCCCATGAAGGCAGAACTCACCACTATTGAATCACAGCTTTTTAGGTTTCCTAGTTCGCACCAAATCAGTTTGACGAGCTAAATAAAAAATCCTAGCATTCAGATATTTATAGCATAAGCATGTGATTTATAATCTCTGTACCACACAAAAGACATTTGACAAATATTATTATACTACACACAATGCACTAAAAACATAAAGAAGCAACTTTAGAATAGAGTTCAACATCAGACGACAGAGCATAACTTAGAAGTTACTGTACATAGTTGGACGACATTTACAGTGGGTGCACAAATTGTTGACAGATTACATAACATACTCCAATAACCCACATACAAATCAGATCACATTTACAGTGGGTGCACAAATTGTTGACAGATTACATAACATACTCCAATAACCCACATACAAATCAGATCACATTTACAGTGGGTGCACAAATTGTTGACAGATTACATAACATACTCCAATAACCCCCATACGAATCAGATCATGGGATTGGTTGGTGTTCCTCGCCCAAATCTCTTAGGTCAATATTCAGACAAACCTCGTTCTAACACCAGCTCCCGCTTGATCGTAGCAACAAGGGACCAAGCAACAGTAATCACTACCTCGACATCATCAAGAAAACATTTATCCTGGCTTATACCGCAATATTTGGGCAAGAAACGGACATGACCTTGTGCAGTAGTGGTATCACCAGATCTGGAGTAGGCTTCCAGGGCAAGGTCCAACACTCCTTCAGCTTCTACAGAAACAACTTGCCTCGACAGAACTATGTAACCATGAAAACCTTTCGGCAGTGCTTTACCTTTTGACTCAAGCAGGACAATTTGGCTAGATGCTAAATTAATAATAGGAGTGACTCCACTATCAGTGCACACCATTTCCCCTTCTGATGGTGGGGAGCAAGTAACTCGGCCGCCATATTCAAAAGGCCATGAGCCATATTTGACTACCTGAACACCCAAGATAGTAGCCTGGACCGTTCGTCTAATTCGCTGCAAGCATAACTCCAGTGTGCAGAAGAATTTCTCAATGCATAAGGTAGATACACCAGGACTACATCCTCCATTATAATTGCACACATAACTGATCAATGCTTTATCTTCAGACTTTGTTGTACCTTTTACTTTTAGTTGGATTTCAAAGTCAACCATGTCCGTAAATACAATTGCACGAGACGGTCCAATCAAGTGCAAAAAGGGATCCTGCAGGCATCAACAATCACCTCATTAATTAACAAGAGAGGACGCAGGTAGTCGTGCAATCATGATCTCCAAAAGAAAATCAAGCATACGTACATCCTGTCTCAGTTCTTGGGCCTGGCTCATCCACGATGTCACGGGCGGCAACCACACCATACACAGACAATGGCCACGCAAGACCACCACCTATCTTTGCGAGTTTGACGGAAAAGATCTGCAAGGTTTCCGGGGTGGAGCCGACACGGTGGTATGACATGTTTCCGGGTGTGTAATGTGTAAACTGCATGGAACTCAGCGCCGCTGCATGAAGGACCCGAGGAAATGAAGCGCTCATCAGAAATGTTCTAATTAAAATGCACGAACTGCCACTAGATAATCAGCAAATTAAGTAAATCAATCCCTACACGAAGTTCCAATGAAAAAGATAACAGCTACCCTTTTATTTGTACACAGGCTATCTGACATGAAACACTAGTTAAACATGGGCTATTTGATAGTTGCTTACTGGTGTCTGTGAAGAAATTGCAGGTTTTGCTCCATGCAGATTCCCAGCAACGAATCTCTGAAGCAAATCTATATGCTTCGTGAGCCGCCGCCTCGGCGGCTTTGGCCTCCATGGATAACAGTGTGCCTGGTTTGCCCCTGTCCATCTCATCATGATCAGGATCCTGGACCGAGTACTGTTCTAATCTGGTGGGAATGAGATCTGCAGGATCTAATATCAACTTGTCTGATTTGACAATGGGCATCCCCTCATTGGTATCTGAACCCATCACTGACTCTGACTCTGCATCCGTCTCCGACTGGAATTCGTCAAACAATTTGGCGATGTCCATCTCATCCTTTTTGTCATCACCACCACAATCGAATATGTCAGGACAGGGACCTGCACGTCCAAGCATCGGCTTGCCTGATTCAACCACGGACTCACCACCACAAACCACTATGGCAGGACTGGGAGGTGCAGGTTCGACCATCGGCTTGTCTGATTCGACCACGGACTCGCCACCACAAACCACTATGGCAGGAGTGGGAGGTGCATGTTCGACCATCTGCTTGTCTGATACGACCATGGACTTGCCACTGGGAAATGCAGGTCCCAGTACAAGCTTGCCCGCTTCAACCTTCGCATCACCATCTGATTTTCCCCTGCCAAGCTCATCCTTTTTCTCATGACCACCACCATCAGCACCATCTGATTCCAATCTGTCGAATTTGCTGGCGCGATTGAGTTTCTCCTCAAGCCTGGGTTTGAGATCATTCAGGAACGTCAACCCCTCCATATAGGCATCAGGACCCTCCGGCAGCGCCTTGGGCTTTATGATCCCTTTCTTAACTAAATTGGGGTACCAGCCACTGATCATGTTCAACGAATCCATTGCAGGTGAAAAAACTTGCTTCCCCAATCTCGGAACGGCTTCTGAGCGGACAGTCTGCTTGCCGGAACTGCTGCCGGAGTTGGACATGTGATCCTCGGGCGTGTCCTTCGACTCATCCGGTGCTATATCCATCATCATGCCTTCCAATACTAAAAGCGCCTTGTGTATATTTACCAGCGTATCTGCACGCGTATGATTCTTCCTGCCACGGGACTCCATAGTCGTTTGGCCGGGAGGTAAAACGATAGACTGCAGCCCCGCGAGCTTCCCGGATGCCCCCTCCATCTCCGCCTCCGCCTTCAAAGCTTCCTCACTCGTCTTTTCCCCCGCCGCCACTATCCTCTTTTCTGTCGAGATCATTCTAACTGGGCGCCGCCGCCGACTGGTGCTTAGATTAGGGTTTCTCTTCTACCAGAGAGGCGACCGAGCGAGGTAGGACGGTTGGGCTGGGCTGGGCCGGCCAGAGAACAGACTTGGATCGCGGTGGTTTCAGGCCCACCGTATCTGGTTTTCCTAGATAGGTCCGGTGGGGCTCCTTTTATTTTATATTAGGAAAAAAAAGGGTGGTGAGGAATTGGACAATTAAAGGGTACCTGCATTCTTTTTGTCTTTGGCTAGAAAGCACACCCTTTTTTTTTGAGATACCTAATAACAAAGGTAAAATAGGAATTGCACAAAACAATCTACCATCAGCAGAGGACGAAGCTATATGAATTTTTGGGTTGCTAACCACATGTCCCGTGCGGTAGCAGAGGACGAAGCTCGCGAGGCACTTCCGCAATCCAAGTCTGGTCTTTCCTGTTGTCTAGCTCTAGCCCCTAGCTCGTGAGCCAAAGTGTTTCCTTTTCTGTCGATTCCTTTTTTTTTAAATGGGGACAAAAGGCTTGCCTAGTATATTAATCAAGGGAGAAGAATAGTTTGGTTTGGTTATGTTACAACTAAACACCCCTTATCTCTACTATTAAAGGAATTACTCTCCCGACATGATGGTCCTTAGTTTCTTTGCTCCCGCGGCCACCCAAAGCAAGGCCTCCTTCTTGATGTTTTCTAGTAAGATCGACGGTGGCACTCCATTGTTGTGGAAAACAAGTGTGTTTATCTCATTTCCATGTAAACCATGAGATGAGCATGGTTGAGGATGCCATGGCCTTGCTATTTGGTAGGGGGGCTTCGGAAAGACCGATCCACCATTTTTTTAGGGCACGTCTCAACTGTCAAGTGGAAGTATCCAAGTGGTGAAGTTTTAGCCAATACTTGATAATTTACCAAATCCCAAGGGCGTATCGACACTTGAAAAGGTGGTCTGTTGATTCTCATCCTTTTTGCAAAGCGGACAATTACCACTACTGGGCCACCCTTGCTTGGCGGTCCGTTTTCTGCCGCTAGTGGAGATGTTGTATGAAGCAAAGGTTGACAACGCATATTTTATATCACCGGTGAGAGGAAACATCGCAGAGTGGTTTGACGTGCCATGTTTCAGCTCATCTATAGTATTAAAGTATAGTTGGCACGTCGTCATTTCACACGCAGACATTAATGCAAAAATAATTTGAGAACCAAACACTGGGTTAGTTTGGAAATCAAGTCATTAATGCATTTAATTAACTAGACAATTAATTACGCGTGCAATTAATTAGATTTGTTTGCAAACTAAGGCTGGTCATAATGGGCAGGAACATAAGCTAGTAACCTACACACTTCCCTAGACTATGTTACTACCTCCATAGTGGGTAGGAACATGTATGTAGTGTCATGCAACGATGTATTTATTAGGTCATAGACTCATTGTTTCTTGGAGTATGTGATGTTCCGGTAATTTAGCTAGTTACCACAAGAAGCTCTCTCTTCATTAAATATGTGCCACATAAGCAAAATTGCATTGGAGTGTGTGATGTTACTCCTAAGTTCCTGCCCATTGTGACCAGCCTAAGGCATAGCCTAGTGGTGGGAAGGGGTTGATGCCTTCTCACCCACCCAGGTTCAAAGCATGATACTTGTAATTTGAGTTTGTTGCACCAATTATGCTGTAGGGGGTCCCTTACAGTCTTTCTGTCAAAAAAAAAGGTTTCTTTAAATAGGGATTTTTTTGCACCAAATCGATTTAAGAACTGAGCCATTAATACATTTAATTAACTAGTCAAGCAGAATTAGTACAAGCAGGGTTTATTTCCAAACTTATTTACCCTAATAGTAGAGATTTTTTTTCTGAAACATTCTTAATCTACCGCTTCGGATGCACCCAAAATAATTAGGACCGACTTCGTCACAACACAGTCAACGCCACCGCATCCAAGAAGAATATGTTAGATCACGCAATGCATTAGAGTCATCACAAAGAAGAATTGCAGTTAAAGCTATGATCAACTCAACGAACCAATTATTTCCCTGGTCGTCACTATCCACAGTCGATCTAAGTTTTCATGTGCCACAACTAACATAATCCATGAGAGGGAGAGGGAGAGGATTGATGGCGAAATAGTGGAGAAAATCAACTTATCATCGGTGCCTAAAATCCTGACTAAAATGAGGCAAAAGAAAAAAAAACTTTCAGAACAATTTCCTCTTTGTACTCCCTCCATATCCTTAGACTTCGCACATTAGGTTTACCTGAAGTCAAGTATTTTTTAAGTTGGCCAAGTTTTATAGGTAAACAAAAGCATTCCCAACACCAAATCAATATCATTAGATCCATCATGAAATACATTTGTGTATTGTAGATATTGATAATTTTTAATGTAGATTTGGTCAAACTTTATAAAATTACGCAGTGATCTAAGCGCTCTTATATTTCTTTACGGAGGGAGTAATTCGAATACCGAAGAGAAATAAAAAAAAGACAGGAAGTGTGCACTGTCAAAAAAACAAAAACAGGGAGTGTGCGCTGTCGGAAGAAAAAACACGAAGTGTGGCCTCCTGGGCTGGGCCCGTCGGGCCCGGCCTTTTGCTTCCATTTACCCACCTACAGTACGTGTTTCTTTCCTTTCCCTAAAATAATTGTGTTTCTTTCTTACTGCAACGAGGAAATCAAGTCTGCGCTTTTCCAAATGGGCCCGACGAAAGCTCCAGGACCGGACGGGTTTCCGGCTCTCTTCTATCAGACCCACTGGAGTTTTCTTGAGGAGGATATCTGTCAGGCTGTTCGTGGTTACCTTGAGAGCAGGCCGATCCCGGAGGGTTTTTGTGACTCAGTTATTGTTCTTATCCCCAAGACTACGAGACCGAAGCATCTTAAGAATTTCAGGCCCATCAGTCTCTGTAACGTGCTTTACAAAATTGCTTCGAAGGTGCTAGCCAACCGTCTGAAGGTGCTACTACCTGTTGTGGTCTCTGAATGCCAGAGTGCTTTTGTTCCAGGCCGATTAATCACGGGCAACACACTCATTGCCTATGAATGCATGCATACCATTCGAAAGCAGAGAGTGAAAGAACCCTTCTTTGCCCTTAAGATCGACATGATGAAGGCCTACGATCGTGTTGAATGGAGCTACCTTCATGCTTGCGTGACTAAGATGGGTTTCGCACCGGCTTGGATTGATTCTGTGATGACGTGTGTTACTACGGTTCGTTATGCTGTCAGGGTCAATGGTGAGCTTACTCAGCCTGTGGTTCCTTCCCGGGGCATCCGGCAAGGGGATCCAATTAGCCCCTACATGTTTCTTCTGTGCACTGAAGGTTTGTCTAGTCTGCTCTTCCAGAAGGAGTGTTGTGGCGAGCTACATGGAATCAAAAACGGCCGTCAAGGCCCTCCTATCTCACACCTCCTATTCGCGGACGATAGCATCTTCTTTGCTAAGAGTGACCAGCGTAGTGTGGACTCTTTGGACTCAGCGCTACAGATGTATTGTGGTGGGTCTGGCCAGGCCATAAATAAGGAGAAATCATCTATCTATTTTGGTCGGAATTGTTCGGACAACATTAAGAACAGGGTGAAGTCCAGACTCGGTGTTTATAATGAAACCTTTCATGACTTCTATCTTGGCATGCCTACCGAGGTTGGTAATTCTCCCACTAGTACGTTCAAATTCTTGACTGACAGAGCCTGGCAGAACATCTTCGGGTGGAGTGACCGGCCATTGTCTAGGGCGGGGAATGAGGCTCTGCTGAAGTCTATCACTCAGGCCATTCCTACTTCCGTCTCCAGCTGTTTTCGCCTTCCGGTTGCCACTTGTGAAAAGTTCAGAAAAATTGTGGCCGATCAGTGGTGGGGAAAGGAGGATGGTAGGAAGAAGCTTCATTGGAGGTCTTGGGCCTGGCTTTCGACACCCAAGTCTCTCGGTGGCATGGGTTTTCGGGATATGACCCTCTTCAACCAAGCAATGCTGGGTAAGCAAGGGTGGAGACTTCTAACTGAACCTGATTCATTATGTGCTAGAGTTTTGAAGGGTGGATACTACCCCAATTGCAGCTTCTGGAATGCCTCGGTGCCACGGACGGCTTCGGCCACGTGGCGTGGTATTATTCATGGACGAGATCTTCTCAAGCGGGGTGTGTAGTGGGGGATCGGAGACGGGCGACAGATAAATATCCTTGCTGATCATTGGATCCCGTCTACTCCACCAAGTGTGCTGCAGCCCACCTCGCCCATTCCTGCTACTGCCACAGTTCACTGCCTTATTGATGCTGACAGGAAGGCTTGGGACGAGGAGACTGTCCGGACTTTCTTTTCTCCTGGTGTGGCCGGGGAAATTCTTCAAGTCCTAGTTGATAGGAATGGTGGAACAGATTTTGTGCGATGGCCTTTCACAAGGTTTGGTGACTATTCCGTCAAGTCTGCGTACAACTTTGCAAGAACAAGTCGGTTTCTCCAAGACCGAAGCAACAATGGTTTGGGCCAAAGTTCAGGTTGTCCAGCGGAGGAGAAGCTTTGGAAGGCCCTTTGGCGGGTCAAGGTTCCTAATAAGATGAAGATTGTACTCTGGCACCTTGCTCATGATTGCTTACCTTCAGGTGACCAGCTCAGTCTTCGCCAAGTCCCTACCAGGACGGACTGCCCTTTTTGCGGTAGAATGGAGCGAGTGGAGCATGCACTGCTCTTCTGCCCTCATGCTTGCGCTGTGTGGGATGACACCAAAGGCTTCTTCCACATCAAGCTCCGGCGCGCACATTTTTCCTCCCCCAAGCAATGGCTCTTCGACTTCTTGTCCAGGTGCTCGGACCGAGAGGCAACTGTTCTTACGGTTGCCATTTGGCATATCTGGGAAGCACGGAATTTGGCGAGGAATGAATCTGCGGCGCCCCAGCCGAAACATACCGCTGCCAGGGCAAAGGCCTACATCGACCTGATCTTTCGACATTTATATGACCACGCTCCTGCTCCTAGGCGTGAGACCTCCCTTTCTGCTCGTCTTTGGTCTCCGCCGCCGCAGGGTTCGGTGGTGGCTTTCTCTGATGCTGCGGTGTCGCAAGAGCTGGGCAAGTCTGCATTGGGTGTGGTGGTGCTCGATCATGCGGGGCACTGTGTAGCAGCCTGTTCTGAACCTCTTCTGGGCGCTCGGGCCCCTGAGTTGGCTGAGGCCATGGCGCTCCGGCGTGCTGTCGCCTTGGCCCAAGAGGAGGGTTTCTCCGAAGTTATTTTCAACACTGATTGCATCTCGGTGGTGCAGCGCCTCTCATCTCCCTCGAGGGATCGCTCGGAGGTGGGTTCTATTCTTTCAGAGATTAAACTCTTGGCGGGCGGCCTCTCTTCAACTTGTTTTCAGCATGTTCGTCGGCATTGTAATGTTCTAGCTCATATGCTAGCTAGATCTAGTTTGAACTCTTCTAGTCTTTGTATTTTTTATTCCGTTCCGGATTGCATCCGGGAGACTTTGTGTAAGTTTGTTGCTTACTTAATAAAGGCAGACGTTCTCTCTCTCAAAAAAAAAAAGCCCCAGGAAGAAGAAGAGCCAGACACGCGCACGGCCACCGCGCGGCCGCCGTCGACACATAAAATCCGCCCGCCCACGGCGCGCAGACGAAAGACGGCAGCGGCGCTCCTCGGTTCCGTCCGTCCAGGCAAGTAACGTCTCCTCCCTTCGATCCCCGCATACATCTATCTCTGTTTAGTCGCCGCGGTTGGGCGTACTTGTGGTGTGGGCTCTGCAAAGAGCAGCGTGAATCGACGGCTGATCCGATGCTGTTGTGCGCGTTTAGGATTAAATTAGTCTGTTTTCGTGGTTATCCTTGCTCATTCGAGCAGTGGAGCAAGATTTTCTCCATGATTTGGGCCTTCAGGAAAAGAAATTCAGGTAGCCGACTGCTCTGTCATAGATTTCTCATAGTTGTCATCAAGATCTGACTTTTAATCTTGCCGGTGCACAATTGAACCTTGGCTTACATGAGATCAGGCTATCTCATATCCCTGTTTCATCTCGCGCAATTCCTATTGCTGCACCGAAATGATCAAAAAAATTTTTGCGGGAAAACCTATCTGTTTTTGTTCGTCAGTAAGTTCAGAGAACACTGCGGTGTTCCAATATCCGCTTGTCCTGTTATCCACTACTACTCGAGTAGATTGTAATCAAAGAACGACATAATTTTTGGTTATTCCCGTTGAATGTGCAGATATATCATGATCAACGGAGACTGAAGTGAATTTCTCTTTTCCCCGCCCCCCGTTTTGCAGATCATACCCGAGTTGCTGCTGCTGAAATGGGCAGCACGGAATCCCCAACGCCCGTGCATGCTCCTGTGTGCTCGATTGTGCCCAGCAGCTCCTGCCACTGACCCGAAGCCGAAGAAGAAGATATGCTGCGCTTGCCCTGACACCAAGAGGCTCAGAGATGAGTGCATCGTCGAGTACGGGGAGTCTGCGTGCACCAAATGGATCGAAGCTCACAGGCAATGCCTCCGTGCCGAGGGGTTCAAGGTCTGATTCTTCTCTACTCCCCTCAGGATGTTGCATTTGCTTTCATGGATTTTGCAGATCATGCTATTTTAGATTCAGTTAGAGTAGTCGCCTTGTTTTGCAATGTTGTTCCTGTACGGTTAGCGAGCTCGATATGGATTTCCATGGGAGATAAATTACTGATAGTGCGACTTTATGGGTCATTTGAGAAATGTTCTTGGTGTTTATTTTGTTGTCCCTCTCTGCTTTGTTTGGCATGGTAGATGCAACATACTCCTATTTGATATGGAAATTTCATAGTGAAAACTGATAGTAAGACAACATCAAGAATAGAGCCTTCAAGTTTATTTGCTCGTTCCTGCAAATGCCCATGGTTTCCATGGCACAATCACCCTTATTCTCTTCTCATCCTTTTCCCCAGACCAAATCAATCACTCGTCACCTATGAACTACGTACTAGTTATTTTCTACTACTTGCAAGCACTCTACATCACTCTCTCCATCCATCTCACACAGTTTCAGACCACCTTTCGCTAGGCATCACGCTGCACATCATCGGTTCATGTTCATGGCAGGCATGAGCCTTCAGGATTTGGGCAATGGCTTCCCAGCCAGGAATGACACGAACATCCTGAATGCCCTCCTTGGCTGGAACAGTGGCACCTCGTGCCCCGCGCCTCTCACCGACGCAAATGTCAGCCCTTCATACACCTCAGACCACCCTCCTACCTGCAAATGCAAAGTGGTTACAGTGCCGCTTTGTTGTATATACTGCAAGTGAAGAGCAGCAATGGCATCATGAGTACCTGACCGGCTGAGTACCATGGGTACCAGCGGATCTTAGTCTTGAGACCAAGGTGGCTGAGTGAAAACCTCGTCGCTGTCACCGGGACAACCGAGTCCGTGTCGCCGCTGCATTCACCATTCAAAATAGGTTACATCCACTGAAACAATTTGTACTGCAGTGAAGGAAAACTTTGCCTGTTTCAGACTCTTGAGCTTACCTGAACACCCATATCCTAATCCCAGCCTTGATCAGCATCCTGTACGTGGGCAGCATCGACAACTCGGAGTCGTTCCATGTCTTGATGAGCACATCACTGTCAATGTCAAAGCACCCCCTGCTTGTTAATCTTCAATTCCATGACCCAGCCATAACAAGAACAGAGAAGAAAGTTTGTCTGAAGCTGAACCTGCAGGCGGTCCATCTGTAGGGGATCCTTGTAATGTTTGCGTGCATGGCCCTCTGCACGTCGAGCCGGTTGTAGTACTTCTCGGCGTAGGTTTCCGTGCAGGGGTCGTAGCTGTTGGACCTCCGGCGGATGAGGGTGTCCTTGAACCTGAGCACTGCACGGCGGTGCCTGCGCGGTGCAGTGGAGTTGCCGGATGCCGCCGACGAATCGGAGGTGGCGTGGCAGGAGGGCGTGTAGATGCTGTACTGGTCGATGTCCCCGAACTCGTGGTTCATGGCGTAGCTCATGGCGCGGTTGCAGGCATTCGAGACGTTGGCGCTGCTGAAGTTGCAGAGCTTGAGGATGGCCCTGTAGGTGCCGTCGGAGATCATGGCGTGCGTCCACCAGTAGGTCACCGTGCCGATGTTGTCGTAGTAGTTGTCGGTCACCGCGTTCCCCACCTGGGTACATCATCACGATCAACAAAAAAATGGAAGATTCAGTGCGATCGATCCACCACTGGTGGAATGCTGTAGGTACTTTTGAGTGAGTGTGGTGCTCACAAGGATTCCCTTTAGGTTGATGAAGGGGTTGGGCGAAGCCTTGTTGTACTCGACGATCTTCCTCGCCAACTGGGGCACGTAGTGGCCTGGAGATAAAAGGAATTGATCCCAAGAGTGAGTGTAAGTACTTTTCAGGTGGGTCATTATTCCTATCATAGTGCTAGTGTGGCAGTTATCATAGAATTTTCCTCCCGGTGCTCTGAAAGCCAGAGAACTACGGAAAGAAGGCTACCCCACTGAGATCACAAGTAACTTACCGGCGTAGCTTTCTCCGGCGATGTAGAAATCCCGGTGCCGGTACTGCGGGAACCGCGACATCCAGCTGATCAAGAACTGCAGCGAGTCTTGAGCTGCATCACATCCACAGGAACATCAAAATCACTAGTAGGTTTGAACAGTGGAAATTCTACCTGACCCAAACTTGTTATACGATGGAGGATTACCGGTCCTCTCGTCGCCGGAGGTCTTGAGATCGGAGGAGGTGTTGGAGTAGGAGAAGCCGACGCCGGCCGGCGACTCGAGGAAGAGAAGGTTCGCCTCTGCATGCAGCAACAAAGTTCAGTTAGTTCAGTCAACAAAATTCAGTCAGTTCAGCGAGTAGCCTGTGCCGAACACATCTGCAGGCATAACAACAGGAGTGGTACCAGTGACTCACCTCTGTTCCACGAGTACTTGTTGAGGTAGAGCCCCGTCCCGTTGGGCTTGATCCGGAACGGGCCGATCTCCTCGGACGCGCCGTAAGCCACGGAGGAGCACCCAGGGCCTGAGAAGCGAAATTATTCAGAGAAAGAGAACCCCACTGGCGGAAGTGCAAAAAACAATAATAATACAGTACAAGGTTTGCACTCCCATTTGAAGATTCATCTTGCGTTGCCATGGAAGTAAGTAAAGGAGGTTCTCATGATGATGCAGCAAGTGAAATGTGCGCGTCAAGTAGGGCCACGCACACTGTGGTTGACAGAGCATGAAGGCAAAAGCTAGGGCCAGACAGACAGACGGCATGGCAGAGATTCAGAGCAGCCCACAATCATGATCGATCGGCGCCGACGGGCGACGGGTGAACGAGCCAAAGTGACACTGGCAGTTCAACACCAGTAATGGTCTAGTGCAGTAGTGCTTACGGTGAACACTTGTCATTTAAAAACTGCATCTACCACGGATAAGATATGCTTCTTCTTCTTCAGACAAGCAAAGCGTATCCTAATCGCAAGGGAGAAGAAAAAGGGGCGCAGCCAGCGGCAGAGGCGTGCACCGGCCGTTTCTGCCTGCCTGCCCCCAATTCCCGAGGCAGCGGGCAGCCGCAGGTCAAAGCAAAAACAAACCACGGCCGGCGGCAGCGCATCATCGATCGCTCTCGCAGTCTCGCTCCGCGCCAACGCCATGCCATGCGCCTGCGTGCAAGAAGGAAAAGGCCACCGCGCACAGAGTCACCATCTCCATGCACGCGACGCGGATGGATGCAGGCAAGGCAGATGCGCACAGCATGAACACGCAGATCTGCCGGCGCCGATGCAGATCGATCGCAGTGGCCCAACTGCATACTACACAGTGCACAAGCGCAATGACCACACGACGGCACATCCTTGTGCCTTTGTAATGTTTGGTGGTATGCGGCAGTGTGGGGCGGGGGTTTGGGTTTGGTGTGTAGCCCCTGGACGCGCCCGATCCGGCGCGTGAGTGACAATGACCAGAGATGGAGCAAAGGGAATATCAAGGGGGTACACGCTAGTGCCCATCGCCTGTGGCATTAGCAACAAAAGATTACTGCTAGCATGCAGCGAAAAATCACAAGGAAAGGTGGTGGCCTGCCTGCGGCTCGCCGTCGCAGCCTTTTTTTCCTTTGCGGTGGTCACGCACGCACGAACCAAACACATATCTGCCGGCTGGCAGCACGACGCCTACCACAACGTAGCTCATCATTTCGTCCATGGCCCTGGCTGGCCCCCTCCCTGGCTCGCAGCACAAGCACGCAGCGGTCACATACACTCACATGAGGAAGCAGCCAGCCCTGTGGCTAAGATTTCCCGGATCTCCAAGGACGGGGTTCATGCATTCATCAGGCTCCCGCCAGATCGAGCTCTGGACGGCTCTGCATCGGCGACGGCTGGCCGGCTGGGGCTGGCCACTGCGTCATCGAGGACGACGCCGCGCTGTCGCGCAGGTGTGGTGTAGTGTAGTGTGGTACTCCATTCAGCAGCGCAGGACGGCCGGATCAGGTGCATAGGAATTTGGGGTGGCGCTACATTTGCAAGGCAGAGGCATGCATGCAGGCACGCAGCCGTCTGGAGAGCCATTGGGATTTTGTAGACAGCGGTGGCAGTGTGATTAGGAGAGGCTAAACACCATCTCCTTGCGTGCAGGTGCATAAGACAATTCTCTGCGCTAACATGTGCAGAGAGTGGGTACTTATACTTATGAAAGACTTGTTGTCTATGACTAGTAACTGAACGTGCATGTCATGTGACCTAGACACTCAAGACCACATTCAGAGATGACAGTAACCTAGTACTATCTATCGACCAAGGTGGGCTTATTTATTGCTTCATTCTCTACGGCGAAAACCTCCAAGAATGGAGTTTAATTACAGCCATTGTCAGTCTGCCTGGATTATGTTTCTTCTCTCCCCCCCCCCCCCCCCCCCCCCATGAAGTTTCATGCCAAAAAAGCTAAGCAAAACGTACGGTGGAACCTTTTTTTTTTTTGCGAAAAACGTACGATAGAACTTGTCATGCATGTTGCACGGGCAAGGCCAAGCTGGCACTCTGCAGCTGCGATCCATGCTCGTGTTTCAGGCATCCGTCATGTCCTCGCTCGCACATTTACTCCCGCCTGCGCGCGCATTCACTACCACGTACTCCCTCCGTGCCATCCCCATCATACGGATATACAGCCGCCCCAAACTCCCAAAACGAAAAAAATCACCAGTACGTTGTCCTTCACCAAGGAAGGAATGGGCCAAGCTAGCCTGGAATTATGTCAAGTTTCAGTTCGTACACTCGTGGCCGTTGGATCTTGGTTACATTCATCTCTCTCTCTCTGTGTGTGTGTGTGTGTGTGTGTGTGTGTGTGTGTGCAACTGTGCATTATGGTTGGACTTGGAGTAGTAATATTGTTTGTTTGAGGGACAGAGGAGGGCAACGAGTTTGAACAACTTTGAAGTTCGTGTCCAAAGCCCCGGAAAGTTTCATCCTTTTAAAAACTCCAAAAGGTGGCGAAAGTAAGCGTAGGAGGCTCATCATGATCGGGAGACCGCAGGAACGGTTTCGGTCAACACCATCAGTGAGACTCTGAAGTCTGAACCGACCGTGAGAGTGAGTGAAGAAAGAATTAACTAATCTAAACAAGCACAGAGTGTGATTTCCAGACAAGCATACGAAGAAATTAAGGAATGCACGGTGCTTGCTTTCCTTACCGCCGTTGAGCCAGAGGACGAGGGGCTTCCTGGCCGGGTCGCCGCCGGCGGCTTCGGTGAGCCAGTAGAAGAGCGCGCGGCCGTGGCGCTCGCTCACCGTCACGTACCCGGAGTACTGAGCGAAGGCCACCGCCGGCTGCCCCGGCAGCGCCTCCACCCGGTCCCGCGCCCGCTCCTCCGCGCCAGGGTCGGCGGCGACCAGGCCGGCCGCGCCTCCAGCCGCCAGCCACAGCACCAGGACGCTCGCCACGGCGCCCACAACGCCGCCGCCGCCCGCCCCTCCACACCGGGTCGCCATTGACACGAGGACACCTCTTGTCGGAATGTCGTGGTAGTACCACCGGACGGAGCGCGCACAGCACAACAAGCTGGCCGCGGCCGCGGGGCGCAGTGGTATTTATCGTCGACCAGAGTCGCGCGAGCTCAGCTCTGAGAGAGGTGGCTGGTGGGGGTGGTGGCGCGCATGCAGATGCAATAATGCGGCATCGGATCGGGCGAGAGCGACGGGCGGGCGGGCATGGGCGGCTCTGCGGAGCATTTAAGCCCGGGAGCTCAGCAGCAGCAGCTCGGTGTGAGCGTTCATGGCGTGGGCAGGGGGAGAGGACGGAGGGCAGGTGAGGTGAGGTGAGGGTGAGCTACGCTGCTGCGCTGCGGGCGGTAGCTGAGGGGTGCCTACGCCGCCATTAATACCCCTTCCGTCCCGTCGACGACCTTGGGTATGGCTCGGCTGGCCTACGTACGTACGCCGCTTGAGTTGAGACGGGGCACGGTGGGCTGGCTAGAGATTGACCACGGGAGGGCATTAATGCGGTGGCTTGCACACTCCAGCTCAACTGCTCCAGCTACCACTGCGCGCTGCACTGGTGCACTGCGGGCTCTCGGTCGCTTTCCACGGCGCCGGGCGATTCCTCACTGTTGATGAGTGCTTCTTGCATGCTCCATGCGCTATGGAACAGAGCAAAAGCGGCCCGGCTGCAGATGGGATTTACCAGTGGAAAGTTTTTACGAGCTTTCCGTGTGGGACAAGCGAAATAAAAGTCACTGTGTCTGTGTGCTGCAGTGACACACTAACCCTTGTCTTACTAGTAGGACGAGTGCACACAGCATTACGAGTTCCCTTGATGAGTGGTGGGTACGTGGCGTTGGGTGGTTGGCCGGTCAGTAATGCTAGAGCTACAAAAACCTACAAAGGTTTACTTAACCTTTCAACGTAATTTTCTCTCTCCTCTGATTTTAAGTAGGGATGAGCCCCTCACCTCCCTATTGCCAATCACAATACTCCACATTCATTTACACCGCGTTTGGATGTCTCCATTGCAGCCCAGGAAATCGAATTGGTAATCATCTAGCCTCGATACAGATGTTTGGTAGTACATCGAATTCGTACTGGAAACAGCAGGCCAATTCATAATTGTTTTGCCTCCCACGTAAAGCTCCCTCCCACGATTCGAAGGGCTCCCGCTTCGTTTTCCTTTGAATTGCCCATTCCCCGCAAAACATACCCCTTCGATCCCAGCGACCAGAAAAGAAAAGAAGAAAAGAAGGGAGAGGAGAGGGGATCTCGGGGCGACCTAGCTACCAGAGCGGCGGTGACAAACCGCGGCGCTCGGCAGCGGCGCAGATCTGTTCATCCCCCGTCTCCCCCTCTCCTTCCCATCCCCTGTCCCGATTGCTCCGTCCCGTACCGCACCCCTTCGCTCCTGGTCTCCGTCTCCAGCGGCGACCGCCATGGAGACCGGTCTCCATCCCCACCCCGGCCGGAAGGTGGGCGAGAGGAAGCCTGGCGGCGTCCACCATCCTGTCCGACGATGGTGGCGACCATCATAACAACCCGTCCCCATCCCCATATGAAGCAAGAAGATAGGGGGACAGGTGCAACGGGTGATAACCGGCGGTGACCGTGGCAGGTTGCCCATTATCTATACATGGTGAACTATCAAATGGACCGAACTGCAGTTAGTGCAGATAGGTGATTTGAGGGCTTGAATACTTGCTGCCTTTTTTTTTACTGAAGCTTAGGTGTACCATGAAATTGAGTCATTATCTTTCATGCTGAATGAACATTGCATGTCAAATAGGTGAACTGGTACAGTGCTTGTGTATGACAGTATGAGTAATTTGAGGGATATCAAACTGCATGCTAGCAAAGCTCATGTGTACCTGAAATATTCAGTGATTGCCTTTCTTACTGAATGAAAATTTCATGTTAGATAGGTAAAGTAATACAGATAGAATATTTTTTATTTTTTTACTGCTATATATTAATTTAATTATAGTCACATGTGAGAAGATTTCAGTTTGAATTCATGTAGAACAAGGTACAATCTTCACTGTAATGTAAGCAATTCCAAAGTTTGTCATCCAAACATGATTTGGTATTGGAAGCTCTGAGGCATTTCAATGGCTAATTCAATGAACAACCAAACCGTCGAATTCATATTCATCCCATTTCAGTTTCCTCACAGAATTGGAATTTAGGCCAATTCAATACTGAACTCTTGAATACAGACATCCAAACAAGCTAACATTTGTAGATGTACCGTTACTCGTTGGCCAGGTGGCCGGTACGTACACAGGACAAATGAAGACAGCAGCGGTACGTACGTGGCAAGCAACATGCTAACACTGACAGCACGAGGACAGCAGGGAAGCGTGTACCAGATGGGTTCGATCAATCGCCTTGGTAAGGAGCAAGCTAGCGCTAGAGTCGTCGAGGTTCTGACTGGGTTGGGTCTCGCCCTGCTCGACCGTATACTGTGTATTATTATTGCACCTGTAAATCAGCCGATCATTGCTTCCGCCGTGCATTGTGCCGACGCATACGGACGGACCGATCGATGAGAACCAAGGAGCCCATACCATGCCATGCCCGCGTACTCCACGTCGTCCCGCTCACATGCATATATTTTGGTCCGTCGAATTTTTTTGGAAGATACCAAAAGGCTCACATGCACGCGGGACGGCGATGGCGATGGCGTGCGTAGCCGGATTTGCAGTGACGACGACACACGGAGGACACGATCGAGCTCCGAGCTCGAATCTTCCCATTCCTGTGACTCCAACCACTGATTTGTCCACACTGCTCGTAGCTAGACAAACACTACGACTCTAACGTCGACCCTGCTCATTATTCAAAAAATCACAACCCGTCAAATTTCTTCGTCAATGGCGCTTTACAGGTAGCGTAGCGGCCGGAGCGCGCAAAGGATCGGGCGGAGGTTTGACACGTACGGCGCGCTGCATGCCTGCGCGCGGGAAATATTTAATTTCGCGTCACGTACGTGCAGCTCAGGGGAATCAGGGGCAGCAGCGGCAGCTAGCCATGATCTGACGCTTTGACAATTTTGACCGCCCGATCGATTAAACAAAGTTTATTTCGTGCGTACCGCGGCCATGAGGGCCCAATAATTTCGGCTGGCCGGATCATTTCGCCTGTCCCCTCGCGAGAGGCAGCCGGGAATGATGCCCGTCACGTCCCGCTCTCCGTGAACGTACGAAATCATTTGTTAAGCTCTCACGCTGTACTAACCCATAAATGGCAAGAAAAGCTCCCGTGCTGTACTGGTGTAATTATTTACCATTGCCCCGCATGCATGATTCCTCCTGAAAAGAGAGCACAGTGGTATTGATACTAGTACTATTTTATCTCGCATGATTTCAGCTCAAAAGAGACCATAATTATTGGAGTTGATAACGAATGAGCCGCACTAGCTTTGTAAGAGGATGATGGCCTCCTAGCACTTGGGATTCAGGTCAGGTCCATCTCCTATTGATGAAGTGTTTTCAGCTTCCTTTCCTCTGGCGAAACCCTAGGAGGTAGGGCAGCAGCGCTGATATACCTCCGCTCCCGATAAGATCAGGGGGTCTCTCTTGGAGGGGGCGAGGACATTGCTGTTTCAAATCAGTGTTGGTAGTGTGATGGTTTTAGATTTGGTTTTGGTTCTCCGTTGTCGGTGGTGAACCAGTGATATGGCCGTCTTCATGTAATAGTTCTCCCTTCCTCGTACTCGTTGAGATGATGCTTTTGTAGGCTTGCCTCGTTCACACCGTCTTGTGAAGCAGACGGTGCAAATATGCGTCCAATTTCGACCAACGAAGGCTGAACAGTTTCAATCTCGTAATGGATTATGTGAGAGTTATGTTCTTTGGCTCCGTCTGGCCTCACATGAGATGTTATACATGCCTTTTCTCCTAATGTTTTCTTATCCGCGGAGGTGATTTGTAATCGACAATTTTCAGTCATGGATTCTGCAAGCTCCTGGAAGAAGGCTCGGAGACGTCAAAGAACTTTGCTCACGGCATGAGACCAATTACAGGAGGCAGAAGACTTCTTTACTCCAAATAATTTAAATTTGTTTTCAAATTTTTGTACTCCCTCGGTTCACTTTTTTTTGCAGGGTACCCTCGTTTCACTTTTTTAAGGCTTTATAGACGTTTTAGACATTGTGCAAACACAACTCAGTTTCACTTATTTGAAACAACTTATCAAAGTGAGCGGAGGGAGCGAGTGTTTTTCTGAGGGTATACCGTATATGCATTTCGACGTTTTTGGCTCACGGATGCTGCCGTTGTAAATTTTATTACCTAGACTAAACAGCCGTTGCGTGGAAGTACTCACCTAGTAGGCGCGCGGCATCTCTGTTCTGTTTCGGAGTCTTGTCGGGATGCATGGCCGGCTACTTTACGCATGCATGCATGCTTGATTAACCGCGCCTGCCTGGCTACAAACGGAGCAGTCCCCGCCCCAAGATGACCCCCCTACACTTTTATTGCACCTAGTATATCTCCTCGCTAGTGTAGAGGATTACTCCTATCTCCGAATTGATCACACCTTTTCCTTGAAGCAAGCAAGCAAGCAATGGGCCCTCTATGCATGCAGATCCGGGCCTCTCTCTCACTGCCGCACGGCTCCAAGAAGCCTCTGGCCCTGGCCCCGTTGCCATGTTTGTGTTGCGTTGCTCTCTGTAAACAGTGGTGCTGCGCGGGCGTGTCTGCATTCGCAAGCAACAGAGATCGGGAAAGCATATAGTTATAGCCAGCAGTGTCACCTTCCTCCCTTCCTTGATATACACGCCGGTGCCTGGCCTGGCCTCACTCGCCGCACTTGGAAATTCTGTCCCTGCCATTTCCATGATCCACAGAAGCAGAAGATACCCCTGCGCGCTGCTACTGCACCGTCCACCGGGTATGGTGCATTATTTCTATAATAGCGCAGAGCCAAAACTAGCAATCCCGAGTTAGTATAGCAAGCTAGGTAATCAAAGGTGCTCAGCTCTTGTGGGTGCGACAAATTAGCACAACAGGGCCGGCAATGGTGTCAGGCTGATAAGACGGATCGCTGTAGGAAGGCCCTAATAATAGTTTATCAGCCGTGAGCTACTGTGGTAGCTAGAGTGATACCTACTCGTAGCACGTAGCTGCCCGGCGGAATTGAAGCCGTTGCATGGCAATGGGGAATTGATGGTTTGTGTGATCCCGACCTGTGAAGGAGAATGACCGAGCAGCCGCTGCGGCTTGGCCTAGCTAGCTAGGATAGGACCCTGCGGTACAGAGGCGATATCGCGCTGAAACTTTTCCGATTAGCTGAGACCTTTTGTGGTAGGCTTTCCGGTTGGGAGGGCCGAGGGAGCAGTAATGGCGGTTCCATTTCCGGCCGTATGAACCAATTGGCAGACGTTTGGCGCACGGATTCAATGCCGGTTTATTACTGCTCTGCCAACATTTTCCCTCTGATGATGGCAAGCGGATGCAGCTTGTGAGGAATTGGTATAGCTGACACGAGGACCATTCTATAACTTGCGTTGAGGCCCACCTGTCAACTGGTATGGGTATAGCCGACAAGTGGGGCCGGGTGATCTGCTGTACCTCTGAATTGAGCGGCTAGAACCGTGGGATAATAATTCAAAAAATCTCAACCATGTTACATGAAACTCTAGTCGGTGGGCATGCGTTGCATTCTATAATGTGGACTTACGGATTTTGGTTTGTTGTTGTCAATATTTTGACCCGTCTCTTTGTTTATTTTATTGCTTGCATTGGAGGTGGACGCCTGAAAGACCGTCATAGAGACGGAGAACCAGGGTGTGATGCAAGATTTGTCGAGGTCAGAGCTGGTAAGATCCCGACATGGCCCTCTCTCATCGAAGAGATCAAAGAGCTGCTTGCCTCTCAGGAGGATTTTTGCGTGGTTTGGGGTAGACACTCCGCCAACCGTGCGACGCATAATCTAGCAGATATGGCTGCCTTACTAAATTATGTAAGACTTGGAGCAAAGTTGGTTTGGTCCGAAAAATTAACATTGCCAATGTTTGGCATTGTGTCAAATATTGTCTACTAATTGGTTGGTTACCGAGTTGTTTTATCTATCTCATATAAAGTTGCCAATATTTAACAAGTCTTGGTATTGCCAACATTTGATTTTTTGAATACTTCCTTCGTCCGAAAAAGCTTGTCCATCAAATGGATGTATCTAACACCAAGTTAGTGGTAGATACATCTATTTGAGGAACAAGTTTAGGACAAGTTTTTTCGGACGGAGCGAGTACCACGCAAACCTGCTTTTTAGAAATGCGATCTACGTGACGAGTACCCACGAGGCCCCACATATAACCCCCCCCCCCCCCCCCCCCCAAAAAAAAACCTAGCGCATGCCGGAGCCCTGATATAATGAACAACACTGTTTGCGATCTATGCATCTTGCACGAGACGCCCATATTTCCCATGATCCATGATCATTGATCATTGGATGACATAAACGAAAGAGAGGGGCCGAGGATGGGTGGTTGACATAAGTAGATCGGGGCATGCATGAAGTTGGAAATATAGGTTTGATTAGCACTGCCACGCCGAAGCCTCAATCTTCAGCCGTACGTCCTATACCAACCATGCGTGAAGTTTCATCTATGAGCATTTATCAAGAAAAAGACGACATGGCCACGGAACGGAAGTACGCATGGTGTACGTACCACTGCCGTTGAAAATCAAGCGGGCCAGCAGGTGTGTGGCACGCGCGTTCGACAGGATGCACGCACCGGGCGCACAGGAGCGCGCGCCCCAGCTAATAAGCAGTGCGTCCGTGCCCACAAACACACATGGCTCAGATCGACAGGACCATCCACATGACATGCGACTGTGGAAGCAGAGCACGCACCCGGGCTAGCCAGATCCTGAAAAAGAGGCTTTCTCCGAGTATGCCAACGGAACTCGCCGGTGAATAATGGCCGTGTGGTGACCATGTCGATGTCGGAGGTGCTAGGGACTGTTGAAGTACTTGGTTTGTTCGGATGCGACATCATTTCGGACGCGAAACGGGACGGAACTCGGCTCCAAGTTGCATTGATCGGCCGGTCGTGAGGTTCACACGCGAGCACGCGGGCATGCATGCACGGCGGGCAACAAGTTGCGCTGTTGGGGTGTTGGGGGGTGACGGGGACGGGACGGCCACCCGATGATCGATTAGTGGTGCTGGTCTCTGTCGACGATCGATTCAGCATGTACACATGCCCGACGAGCGGCTGGTGGAACTTATTCTCGCACGTTGCCAACTTGCCAAGCACCGGATCGAGCGGTGGACGTACGTACGGCATGGGTGAACGAACGGTACTGCCTGACATGTCGTCGCGTATGGACGGCCGCCAAGGACTCACGGAGAAGAAGCAATGATGGCGAGGGCCAGCGGCGAGGCCGGCCGTGTGCGCCCCTCGCTGGCTCGCACCGCCACCAGTGTCTTTCTGCTCTGTCCAGCACGCCGCGACCATGCAAAAGCACGTACTGTACGTTTCAAATCAAAATCAAAAGTCTCGAACCCTCTCGTCGTCCTGTCCCAACGTAGCAAAAGGCCGGCCGGCACCGTTCGTGGTGCCTGCATGCCTGGATCTGGATGCCATTTTGGAGATAAAAGATACGTCTTCTTCTTTTTTAGATAGCGAACCGCTCGTGCCATGCGGGTAAAGATATCGTGTTCCTACCTCCGCAAAAAAAAGATATCGTGTTCGTGGTGCGCATCCGTTCAATGACACTTTGCCGCCATTCCAATTTCGATGACGACAATGCGACTAACCGATGGCGCGAGAAGGTCTTCTCTCCTTTTTTTCGCGTCATAACACGGTGCATGCCGTAGCTGCTGCTCATGCTTGCTTCTCCAGTGCCAGTCGCAACTTGCAGGCAGTATAAGGAGATGTGAATCGACGTAGGTCTAGAACGGTAAGGGCATCTCTAATGGCGATCCACAAATTTCCTCGCGCAGTTGTCCGTGGACAGGATGAGACCAGTCCACGGAGATGAATGCAAGAAGCCGGTATCCAATGCTGGTCGCTTACATTTTAACCCACATTTAAACTAAAACAACAAAATTTATGCAAACCGACCTATATTCATCGAAGTTTGAATCGAAAGTAGCACAAATCTTTCATACATAGCATGCAAACTAAGTCTAATACAATAGTGCCTCAAATTTGACAAGATTAACCGGATGTTCAACAAGTTTTTCATTAACGGATCATGCCCTTCCACACATACTTCTCTTTCAGCTTCATTCAACAGTGTGTCTACGTAAATGGTAGGGCCGGTCCTGAGATTTTGGGGGCCCGGGGCGAAACCAAAACTCGGAGCCCCTTAGTATAACTGTAATATAACAATAAGTAGCTGTGTGTCCCGCGCATTTGCGCGGGCTAGCCTTAAATAATTTTGTAAACTAAAGAGTTCTTGTTCTTCGTAAATCTCATATGGTTGATTACTAACATTTTAGGATTTGCGTGATACTAATAGACCATGGCATTATACCGATAAAAAAGAGAGCTCAAAATACTGCATGATTTAAAACTCCACAAAATCAAATTGCGGAACCTTAGTTTGCACACGCTTTCAGTACTCATTTTCAAGTGTGTTCTGTAATTACGCTCCTTAACCACCTTAACCACCGGGAATCTTCTACAACAACCGACGAAATGTTGCTAATAACCTATCATCAGTAGCCATGTTTATTCGGGAAGTGCTCCGACAGGAAGAAATATGGTTAAAACAACGCTCGAGAGTGTTGTGGCTACGTGTAGGTGACCGGAATACAGAGTATTTCCAAGCACAAGCTGCCCATCGGAAGAGACTTAACCGCATTGATCAGTTGCAAAGAGCGGATGGGGCCACGTGCGTGGATCCATTAGACGTGAAAAATGAAATAAGTAGCTTCTATCAAGCACTATATCAAACAAAGGGCTTCAGGCCCATGCATGAGCTACTTGACTGTGTTGTTCCAAAAGTTACAGAAACCATGAATGAGCATCTAGAGAAAGAGTATGTAGCTGAGGAAGTTAAACGGGCGCTGTTTGACATGGCACCATCGAAAGCACCAGGTGTTGATGGTTTCACTGCCGGGTTTTACCGACGACACTGGGACATTCTCGGTGTAGATATTACACAAGCTATACTGGATTTTCTTAATGGTGGCGAGTTACCTGAGGGCCTAAATGACACGGCCATTACACTCATACCCAAGGTAAGGCACCCACAGAAGATTTCGCAGTACAGACCTATTGCTTTCTGCCCTGTTTCTGGATGAGGTTATTGGGGAGGAACAAAGTGCTTTTGTCCCCGGACGCCTCATTACCGATAATGTTCTTGTAGCGTATGAAAGTGTACATACTATCACACTACAAAAAAAAGACACATCCGTGACATTTTGGGCCAAACAAATTTTTTGTCATACTTATGACACTTCTATGACAATAATTGTGACAAACACGGTATTATCATAGATGTGGTGGGGTCCTACTTCTATGACAAAAAATCATGACAGAAAATGGGCTTTTCGTCCTGGGCGGGCCGGAGACGCAACTGCATGACATTCTTTGGGCCGTCCATGACGGAAAAAACTGTGGTAGAAGCGAGGGCGAGAAAAATATCAGGGTGTTCCCGGTTACGGTGGGTGGTCGGGGCCGAGCGATGCGCGTTTCTCTCATACACGCACGCATGTGGGTGCGAGGCGTTGGGCTCTAACTGAATCCGAGCGATTGCACTGCAGGCTACGCGTTACTGAACCCGATCGTTCGATCGATGACTGTTAACTGAACCCGATCGAGCGATTCCTTCGCTACTGCTGCTAACTGAAGTCGATCGATGCTACCTCTGGATGAACAGTGAGCGTTGCTGGGGGGTTGGATGAACAGTTCCCGGTGAGGTGGATGAACAGGACCCCGTGGTGTTGCCTCTGGATGAACAGAACCCCGATCGATCGAGCCGGTTGGGGCTGGATGAACAGGACCTCGTGGAGGGCTGGATGAAAAGGACCACCCCGTGAAGGGCAAGATGAACAGTAGATGGTGGAGGACTGGATGAACAGTAGCACGTGGAGGGGTGGTTGAACAGGAGCCCGTGGAGAGGGCTGGTTGAACAGTAGCCGGTGAAGTAGCGCGCGGTGGAAGCTGGATGAACAGTCGAAGTGGAGGCTGAAGGAGGTCGACGGTGGATGAACAGTAGCCCATGGAGGCTGGGGGGGTTCGACGGTAGAGATGAAAAGTATCTTGTGGAGTCCCGTTTTGCGGTACGCCACACCCCTCCCGATGAACAGGACCCCCGTTTCAACCGTAGCACTCCAACACAAGTCCGTTTTCTCCGTTTTGCGGTACGCCATACCCCTCCCAATCAACATGACCCCCGTTTCGACCGTAGGAGGTCCGTTCCCTCCGTTTTGCGGTACGCCAGACCCCTCCCGATGAACAGGATCCCGTTTCTACCGTGGCCGGTCGAACACAAGGCCGTTTCCTCCGTTCTGCGGTACGCTAGGCCTCGTTTCCATCGGCTGTTCCGTCCAAGCCCTCCCGATGAACACGACGACGCATTCCATTCCGACCTAGCCGGTTGGCTTCCCATAAACACGACGACGACGCTGTTTCTCCGTTCCGATCCAGCCATGTACACGAGTCCTGACCGTACATACGCGCGAGTAGGCGTTCGAGACCCCGCCCGTATGTACGTACGTGGCCGTACTTACTTTTTTGCACCCTGGCCGCTGTACGTACGTGTACATGCTACGTGCGCGCCTCTACTACGACACGTGCGCACCTCTACATCGACCAGTATGTACGTACACGTTCGCGACCAGAATGACAACGCTACGTACGCTTCGACCAGGTGGGTCCCGACTGTCAGGCACTTCCTTACGTGCGAAGATGTAGCTGGTGGGTCCCAGCAGTCAGGGGGAGAATCGTTTTTTTTGCCCGGACGCACTTCTTTGCGTGCGAAGATGTAGCTGGTGGGTCCCAGCAGTCAGAGGGAAATGTTTTTTCGCAAAATACGGTGGCCCGTCCGGTGGGTCCCCGCTGTCAGGTGGAGGAATAATTATTTTGCGCGTAATAAGGAGGCACTTCCTTGCTGTGGCCGTGGACCCAGCAGTCAGCCTCTCCACGTATAGTCCAGGTCGGATGGAAGCCGTTCCTTAACCACGTTGACCACGGCGCGCCGAGAGCACCAGGGCGGTGGACGACGGCAAGGCCTAGGAAGGGGACGACACGGAGCCGGGAAAGATGCGGCAGCGGAAGCCCGCGCGAAGAGGAGTACGAGGGTTCACTGGTTCGACTGTGGTGTGAGGCTGCCGTCGCCGCAAGGCCTGGCCAGCAGTGGGAATAGTAGGGGGCGGTGAGGCCTCCGTGGCAGCACAACCGGCCACGGGAGGCAGGAGCATGCGGCACGACCGGCGCTGCTTTGGGCGGCTGGAGCAAGAAGACCAGAGGTTGAAGAAGCACTACGACCGTTGGATGGACATCGTACGGTCACTGGAGCTAGAATCGTTCATATTGATTAAGTTGACAAAGCACTCCGTCCCCGTCAACTTAGCAGGCCCACAAGTCAGCCACCCACCAAGGTGTGTCCCAACTAGCAGGGGGAGTATTCATTTTTTTTTGTGCGTAATAGGGAGGCACTTCAGGTGGGTCCGAGCTGACAGCGGGGGAACATTTTTTTCGCGAAATACAGTGGCCCGTATGGTGGGTCCCAGCAGTCAGGGGGAAATGTTTTTTTCGCCAAATATGATGGCCCGTCCGGTGGGTCCCTGCTGTCAGGTGGAGGAATAATTATTTTCTACATAATAAGGAGGCACTTCCTTGCGGCTGCCGTGGACCCAGTTGTCAGCCTCTTCACAAACAGTACTCTTCCGATGGAAGTCATTCCTGGACCGTGTTGACCACGCCGCGCCGAGAGCACCAGGGCGGTGGACGATGGCGAGGCCTAGGAAGGGGACGACGTGGAGTCGGGGAAGATGTGGCAGTGGATGCCCATGCGTAAACGAGTATGAGGGTTCGCTTGTTTGCTACTGTGTGAGGCTGCCACCGCCGTAGAATAACAGGGGGTGTGGGTGAGTAAAGAGATGGCCTGGCCAGCGGTGGGAGTAGTAGGGGGCGGTGAGGCCTCCACGGCATCGCGGCCGGCCACAGGAGGCAGGAGCACGAGGCACGACCGACACTGCTTTGGGCGGCTGGAGCAAGAAGACCAGAGGTTGAAGAAGCACTACAGCCGTTGGATGGACATCGTACAGTCACTGGAGCTAAAATCGTTCATATTGACTAAGTTGACAAAGCCCTCCGTCCCCGTCCACTTAATTGGCCCACAAGTCAGCCTCCCACTATTGTGGGTCCCAGCTAGCAGGGGTATTCATTTTTTGTGTGTAATAAGGAGGCACTTCCTTGCGTGCGAAGATATATCTGGTGGGTCCGACCTATCAGTGATGAGAA
This sequence comes from Triticum urartu, assembly GCF_056163025.1. Classification (NCBI taxonomy): domain Eukaryota; kingdom Viridiplantae; phylum Streptophyta; class Magnoliopsida; order Poales; family Poaceae; genus Triticum; species Triticum urartu. Next base: position 566,726,862 of record NC_141878.1, read on the forward strand.
CGTTTTTCGCGAAATACATAGGCCCTTCCGGTGGGTCCCAGCTGTCAGGTGGAGGAATTATTATTTTGAGCATAATAAGGAGGCATTTCCTTGCGTGCGGTCGTGGACCCAACTGTCAGTCTCTCCATGCACAGTCTATTTTCGATGGTGTCGTTCGTTGACCACATTGACCAGTGCGTGCTGAGCGCATCCAAGGTGGAGGACGACGGCGAGGCCCGGACAGCACCGAGCCGGAGATGGGAAAACGCGGGAGTAGAGTCACATACGAAGATGTGTACAAGGGTTAACTGGTTCTGGTGCTGTGTGGTTCGGCAGTCGGTGAGAAAGAACAGGAGGTGTGAAAGGGTGGAGGCGGGAGCATGTGGTCCCGGCGACAGTGGAGGAAGAAGACGAGAGATTGAATATGGATGCCGGTCGTTGGATGTAAATCCAACGGCTAACAATGTTAGAATCATTTGTTGACTAAGTTGACAGCGACTTGCATTGGCTTCGATCTATTGGCTCACATTTCAGCCTCCAAAAATGTGGCACGTATTCAACCCATTTTTCAGAATTTATAGTCTTTTTTGCGGGTAGAATTTACAATCCATTTGATCTTTTTTTTGAATTACAGTCTATTAGTTGGGCTGGGTGAATAAATAATGTACTGTCCATGCGGCCTATTTATAAAACATTACAGGCTATTTACACTTTCTCAAAATACACAATTTTACCGAGCTTATTATAATTATAATGTTAGGATGGGCGCAACAATGTTATCAGAAAATAAACAGGGGCTGAGCATTTTGTTATATATTTATATATTTATTTATTTAAATAATAAGTGATTTATTATTACAATGGTCCTTTAATCTTACCAAGCTTTTGTACACAATTCCCATGATTTTTGTTGCCAAAAAAATACTGAATTTTTTTGTTAAGAAATTATTTTTATAAGTTAATAAGATGTGGGATATTGTTTTCTTACATATGTAAGTATCTGTTAAATATATGATGACAATAACAATAATATATAATAATATATAAAATAATTTAAATATATATAATATAGTTAGAAGGAAAATATAAGTTGGATTAGGCGTTCCTATTCTTATATAAAAAAAGAACAGATCTCTGTGTTTTTTCCAAAAAAAACATAAATTGGGTTGTCGATGTTTCAGGAAAAATAAAACCTCGGATGGGAGGTCCATAGGCCAAACAAGTCTGGACCTCCCATCCAAGGTCGTGGACTGCACATGTTAAGAAAGAAAGCCTATACGGGGTAGCCCAAAACCCAGCTGATACTTGCTGCCCAGTGATAATAAATGATACCTGCGAGCTCCCCGGCTTCGTTGTGAATTTATCTTCTATAGTAACTACGTTGAAGCACCTAAAAAAATGTAACTATGTTGACAAACCCGTGAGCCTCAACGTTAGTATAGCATTAGCAGGAAGTATTTTTTTGATGAGGCACTTGCTTGCGTACAACCATAGACCTGGTGGGTCCCGACTGTCCGCCTCTCCACGTACAGTCCTCTCCAAATTCCTCTCGTTTGTTCAACATGTTCACAAGACAGACAGCGACGTCGCGGCGAGCGCACAAAGGCGTAGGAGAAGATCCGACCACCTGAGGAAGTGACTTATTAGTAACGAAACAACTGAACTAGCCTAGTGGCCGAGTGACATTGCCTGACAGCTGTTCCGCCTGGGTTCGATTCCGCCTGTGCAGAGAAAATATCTCCAAATTTTTGCCTCTGCCTTTATTGACATGTGGGTCCCAATTGTCATCTACGCACACCACGTCCAACACTTGCCAAAACTTCGTCCCTCGTTTTCTCTGTTTTTCGCACACTTGACATTGTGTGGGCATCTTGAAAATATCATATCTTTTTGACTGTGCATCATATGAAGATGTGCTATGCATGAATGTTGATCAACATGATGTTAGCTGGCTGGTAGTTCCTGTTTCGACCATGAATAAAACTTCCAGCATGAAGTTAACACTGTTTGAAAAGGCCGTGTTAATATAAATGCTCTGCCTCCAAAAGTTGCAGTTTCTTATCTGAAACTGAACTTGGAGTTTCTTATCTGAAACTGAAACTTGCAGTTTCTTCTCTGAGAATCACCTGTCAGCGGCCGAAAGGAAGGGGAACCTCTCCTCTCCATCATCTCCATTCCAAAACCACCGTCTCGCCTCTCCCTCTTCTCCATTTCAAAACCACCCCCTCTCCTCTGCATCATCTCCATTCCAAAACCACTGTCTCGCCTCTCCCTCTTCTCTATTGCAAGACCACCGTCTCTCCTCCCATCTTCCAAAGCTAGCACCGGACCACTCAAAAGGACATCTATGAAGCAGATACAGCAGCGAATCAGGCAGATCGCCGGCAGCGACCAGTCAAAGTTAGCCAGGTTGAAAGAGATCCTTACTTGGTTTGAAAATGAGTGGGAGATTTCGAGGACGGTGAGGGCCATTGATGTCTACTACACAACCTACTTCTTGTAGACGTTGTTGGGCCTCCAAGTGCAGAGGTTTGTAGGACAGTAGTAAATTTTCTTCAAGTGGATGAACTAAGGTTTATCAATCCGTAGGAGGCGTAGGATGAAGATGGTCTCTCTCAAGCAACCCTGCAACCAAATAACAAAGAGTCTCTTGTGTCCCCAACACACCCAATACAATGGTATATTGTATATGTGCACTAGTTCGGCGAAGAGATGGTGATACAAGTGGTATATGGATTGTAGATAAAGGTTTTTGTAATCTGAAAATATAAAAACAACAAGGTAACTAATGATAAAAGTGAGCACAAACGGTATTGTAATGCGTTGAAATAAGGCCTAGGGTTCATACTTTCACTAGTGCAAGTTCCCTCAACAATAATAACATAATTGGATCATATAACTATCCCTCAACATGCAACAAAGAGTCACTCCAAAGTCACTAATAGCGGAGAACAAACGAAGAGATTATTGTAGGGTACGAAACCACCTCAAAGTTATCCTTTCTGATCGATCTATTCAAGAGTCCGTAGTAAAATAACAAGAAGCTATTCTTTCCGTTCAATCTATCATAGAGTTCGTAATAGAATAACACCTTAAGACACAAATCAACCAAAACCCTAATGTCACCTAGATACTTCAATGTCACCTCAAGTATCCGTGGGTATGAATATACAATATGCATCACACAATTTCAGATTCATCTATTCAACCAACACTAAGTACTTCAAAGAGTGCCCCAAAGTTTCTACCGGAGAGTCAAGACGAAAGCGTGTGCCAACCCCTATGCATAGGTTCATGGACGGAACCCGCAAGTTGATCACCAAAATATACATCAAGTGGATCAATAGAATACCCCATTGTCACCACGGGTATCCCACGCAAGACATACATCAAGTGTTCTCAAATCCTTAAATACTCAATCCGATAAGATAACTTCAAAGGGAAAACTCAATCCATTACAAGAGAGTAGAGGGGGAGAAACATCATAAGATCCAACTATAATAGCAAAGCTCGCGATACATCAAGATCGTACCACCTCAAGAACACGAGAGACACAGAGAGAGAGAGATCAAACACATAGCTACTGGTACATACCCTCAGCCCCGAGGGTGAACTACTCCCTCCTCATCATGGAGAGCGTCGGGATGATGAAGATAGCCACCGGAGAAGGATTCCCCCCCTCCGGCAGGGTGCCGGAACGGGTCTAGATTGGTTTTCGGTGGCTACAGAGACTTATGGCGGCGGAACTCCCGATCTATTCTGCTCCTCAATGGTTTTAGGGTATATTGGTATATATAGGAGGAAGAAATACGTCAGGGGGCCACGAGGGTGGAGGGCGTGCCTAGGGGGGTGGGCGCGCCCCCTGCCTCGTGCCTTCTGCGTTGCTTCCCTTACATACACCCCAAGTCCTCTGGATTGCTTCCGTTCCAAAAATAAGTTCCGTGAAGTTTCATGTCAATTGGACTCCGTTTGATTTTCCTTTTCTGCGATACTCTAAAACAAGGAAAAAACAGAAACTGGCACTGGGCTCTAGGTTAATAGGTTAGTCCCAAAAATCATATAAAATAGCATATTAATGCATATAAAACATCCAAGGTTGATAATATAATAGCATGGAACAATCAAATATTATAGATACGTTGGAGACGTATCAGCATCCCCAAGCTTAATTCCTGCTCGTCCTCGAGTAGGTAAATGATAAAAACAGAATTTTTGATGTGGAATGCTACCTAGCATATTTATCCATGTAGTTCTCTTTATTGTGGCAAGAATATTCAGATCCATAAGATTCAAGAAAAAAGTTTAATATTGACATAAAAATAATAATACTTCAAGCATACTAACAAAGCAATCATGTCTTCTCAAAATAACATGGCCAAATAAAGTTATCCCTACAAAATCATATAATCTGGCTATGCTCCATCTTCACCACACAATGTATTTAAATCATGCACAACCCCGATGACAAGCCAATCAATTGTTTCATACTTTTGATGTTCTCAAACCTTTTCAATCTTCACGCAATATATGAACGTGAGCCATGGATATATCACTATAGGTGGAATAGAATGGTGGTTGTGGAGAAGACAAAAAGGAGAAGATAGTCTCACATCAACTAGGCGTATCAATGGGCTATGGAGATATCCATCAATAGATATCAATGTGAGTGAGTAGGGATTGCCATGCAACGGATGCACTAGAGCTATAAGTATATGAAAGCTCAACAAAATAAACTAGTGGGTGTGCATCCAACTCGCTTGCTCACGAAGACCTAGGGCGTTTTGAGGAAGCCCATCATTGTAATATACAAGCCAAGTTCTATAATGAAAGATTCCCACTAGTATATGAAAGTGACAACATAGGAGACTCTCTATCATGAAGATCATGGTGCTACTTTGAAGCACAAGTGTGGTAAAAGGATAGTATCATTGCCCCTTCTCTCTTTTTCTCTCATTTTTTTATTTGGGCATTTTCTCTTTTTTTATGGCCTCTTTTTTTATTTGGGCGTTTTCTCTTTTTTATGGCCTCTTTTTTTTAGTCCGGAGTCTCATCCCGACTTGTGGGGGAATCATAGTCTCCATCATCCTTTCCTCACTGGGACAATGCTCTAATAATGATGATCATCACACTTTTATTTACTTACAACTCAAGAATTACAACTCAATACTTAGAACAATATATGACTCTATATGAATGCCTCCGGTGGTGTACCAGGATGTGCAATGACTCATGAGTGACATGTATGAAAGAATTATGAACGGTGGCTTTGCCACAAATACGATGTCAACTACATGATCATGCATAGCAATATGACAATGATGGAGCGTGTCATAATAAACGAAACGGTGGAGAGTTGCATAGCAATATATCTCGGAATGGCTATGGAAATGCCATAATAGGTAGGTATGGTGGCTGTTTTGAGGAAGGTATATGGTGGGTTTATGGTACCGGCGAAAGTTGCGCGGTACTAGAGAGGCTAGCAATGGTGGAAGGGTGAGAGTGCGTATAATCCATGGACTCAACATTAGTCATAAAGTACTCACATACTTATTGCAAAAATCTATTAGTTATCGAAACAAAGTACTACGCGCATGCTCCTAGGGGGATAAATTGGTAGGAAAAGACCATCGCTCGTCCCCGACCGCCACTCATAAGGAAGATAATTAATAAATAAATCATGCTCCGACTTCATCACATAACGGTTCACCATACGTGCATGCTATGGGAATCACAAACTTTAACACAAGTATCTCTCAAATTCACAACTACTCACTAGCATGACTCTAATATTACCATCCTCATATCTCAAAACAGTCATCAAGTATCAAACTTCTCATAGTATTCAATGCACTTATATGGAAGTTTTTATTATATTCCTCTTGGATGCCCATCATATTAGGACTAAATTCATAACCAAAGCAAATTGCCATGCTTTTCTAAAAGACTCTCAAAATAATATAAGTGAAGCCCGAGAGTTCATCTATTTCTTCAAAATAAAACCACCACCGTGCTCTAAAAAGATATAAGTGAAGCACTAGAGCAAATGACAAACTACTCCGAAAGATATAAGTGAAGATCAATGAGTAGTCGAATAATTGTGCAACTATGTGAAGACTCACTAACATTTAATAATTTCAGATATTGGTATTTTATTCAAACAGCAAGCAAAACAAAATAAAATAAAATGACGCTCCAAGCAAAACACATATCATGTGGCGAATAAAAATATAGCTCCAAGTAAAGTTACCGATGAACGAAGACGAAAGAGGGGATGCCATCCGGGGCATCCCCAAGCTTAGGCTCTTGGTTGTCCTTAAATATTACCTTGGGGTGCCTTGGGAATCCCCAAGATTATGCTCTTGCCAATCCTTATTCCATAGTCCATCGAATCTTTACCCAAAACTTGAAAACTTCACAATACAAAACTTAACAGAAAACTTGTGAGCTCCGTTAGCAAAAGAAAACAAACCACCACGTCAAGGTACTGTAATGAACTCATTATTTATCTATATTGGTGTTAAACCTACTGTATTCCAACTTCTCTATGGTTTATAAACTATTTTACTAGCCATTGATTCATCAAAATAAGTAAACAACACATGAAAAACAGAATCTGTCAAAAACAGAAAAGTCTGTAGTAATCTGTAACTAACACAAACTTCTGGAACCCCAAAAATTCTAAAATAAATTTCTGGATGTGAGGAATTTATCTATTAATCATCTTCAAAAATAATTAACTAAATAGCACTCTCCAATAAAAAATGGCAGCAATTCTCGTGAGCGCTAAAGTTTCTGTTTTTTTACAGCAAGATCAACAAGACTTTCCCCAAGTCTTCCCAACGGTTCTACTTGGCACAAACACTAAATTAAACATAAAAACTCAATCATAACAGAGGCTAGATAAATTATTTATTACTAAACAGGAACAAAAAGCAAGGAACAAAAATAAAATTGGGTTGCCTACCAACAAGCGCTATCGTTTAACGCCCCTAGCTAGGCATGATGATTTCAATGATGCTCACATAAAGGATAAGAATTGAAACATAAAGAGAGCATCATGAAGAATATGAATATAACATTTAATTCTAACCCACTTCATATTCATAGGGATTTTGTGAGCAAACAACTTATGGGAACAAGAATCAACTTGCATAGGAAGGTAAAACAATCATAGCTTCAAAACTTTAAGCACATAGAGAGGAAACTTGATTTTATTGCAATTCCTACAAGCATAAGTTCCTCCCTCATAATAATTTTCAGTAGCATCATGAATGAATTCAACAATATAACCAGCACCTAAAGCATTCTTTTCATGATCTACAAGCATAGAAATTTTATTACTCTCCACATAAGCAAATTTCTTCTCTTGAATAGTAGTGGGAGCAAACTCAACAAAATAACTATCATGTGAGGCATAATCTAATTGAAAACTAAAATCATGATGACAAGTTTCATGGATATCATTATTCTTTATAGCATACAAGTCATCACAATAATCATCATAGATAGCAACTTTGTTCTCATAATCAATTGGAACCTCTTCCGAAATAGTGGATTCATCTCTAAATAAAGTCAGGACCTCTCCAAATCCACTTTCATCAATATAATCATCATAAATAGGAGGCATGCTTTCATTATAATAAATTTGCTCATCAAATCTTGGGGGACAAAAAATATCATCTTCATCAAACATAGCTTCCCCAAGCTTGTGGCTTTGCATATCATTAGCATCATGGATATTCAAGGAATTCATACTAACAATAGTGCAATCATGCTCATCATTCAAATATTTAGTGCCAAACATTTTAATGAATTCTTATTCTAACACTTTGGTACAATTTTCCTTTCCATCGTACTCACGAAAGATATTAAAAAGATGAAGCGTATGAGGCAAACTCAATTCCATATTTTTTAGTTTTCTTTTATAAACTAAACTAGTGCTAAAACAAGAAACAAAAAGATTCAATTGCAAGATCTAAAGATATACCTTCAAGCGCTAACCTCCCCGGCAACGGCGCCTGAAAAGAGCTTGATGTCTACTACACAACCTTCTTCTTGTAGCCGTTGTTGGGCCTCCAAGTGCAGAGGTTTGTAGGACAGTAGCAAATTTCCCTCAAGTGGATGACCTAAGGTTTATCAATCCGTAGGAGGCGTAGGATGAAGATGGTCTCTCTCAAGCAACCCTGCAACCAAATAACAAAGAGTCTCTTGTGTCCCCAACACACCCAATACAATGGTAAATTGTATAGGTGCACTAGTTCGGCGAAGAGATGGTGATACAAATGGTATATGGATTGTAGATAAAGGTTTTGTAATCTGAAAATATAAAAACAGCAAGGTAACTAATGATAAAAGTGAGCACAAACGGTATTGCAATGCGTTGAAACTAGGCCTAGGGTTCATACTTTCACTAGTGCAAGTTCCCTCAACAATAATAACATAATTGGATCATATAACTATCCCTCAACATGCAACAAAGAGTCACTCCAAAGTCACTAATAGCGGAGAACAAACAAAGAGATTATTGTAGGGTACGAAACCACCTCAAAGTTATCCTTTCTGATCGATCTATTCAAGAGTCCGTAGTAAAATAACAAGAAGCTATTCTTTCTGTTCAATCTATCATAGAGTTCGTACTAGAATAACACCTTAAGACACAAATCAACCAAAACCCTAATGTCACCTAGATACTCCAATGTCGCCTCAAGTATCAGTGGGTATGATTATATGATATGCATCACACAATCTCAGATTCATCTATTCAACCAACACAAAGTACTTCAAAGAGTGCCCCAAAGTTCCTACCGGAGAGTCAAGACGAAAACGTGTGCCAACCTCTATGCATAGGTTTATGGACGAAACCCGCAAGTTGATCACCAAAACATACATCAAGTAGATCAATAGAATACCCCATTGTCACCACGGGTATCCCACACAAGACATACATCAAGTGTTCTCAAATCCTTAAAGACTCAATCCGATAAGATAACTTCAAAGGGAAAACTCAATCCATTACAAGAGAGTAGAGGGGGAGAAACATCATAAGATCCAACTATAATAGCAAAGCTCGCGATACATCAAGATCGTACCACCTCAAGAACACAAGAGAGAGAGAGAGATCAAACACATAGCTACTGGTACATACCCTCAGCCCCGAGGGTGAACTACTCCCTCCTTGTCGTGGAGAGCACCGGGATGATGAAGATAGCCACCGGAGAAGGATTCCCCTCTCTGGCAGGGTGCCGGAACGGGTCTAGATTGGTTTTCGGTGGCTACGGAGGCTTCTGGCGACGGAACTCTTGATCTATTCTGCTCCTCGATGGTTTTAGGGTATATTGGTATATATAGGAGGAAGAAATACGTCAGGGGGCCCACGAGGGTGGAGGGCGCGGGGTGGGCGCGCCCCCTGCCTCGTGCCTTCCTTGTTGCTTCCCTTACGTACACCCCAAGTCTTCTGGATTGCTTCCGTTCCAAAATTAAGTTCCGTGAAGTTTCAGGTCAATTGGACTCCGTTTGATTTTCCTTTTCTGCGATACTCTAAAACAAGGAAAAAACAGAAACTGGCATTGGGATCTAGGTTAATAGGTTAGTCCCAAAAATCATATAAAATAGCATATTAATGCATATAAAACATCCAAGGTTGATAATATGATAGCATGGAACAATCTTCCCCCACCCCCACCCCCTTTCTTCCTTGTTTGAACCAAGTAATACTAGATTCAAGTGCATGAACTAGTTTTACCTCTTAACAGTAAAAAATCAGGTGGTTTTCGAACAGCTGATCGATCCTATCTACACGAGGGGGGCTGAGAAATAGTAAAAGATACAAATGCAGCGACGTGAGGAGCTCGGGAAGTAGAGCAAGGCCGGTTTCGAAGGAAGTTATACCTGAGGGTCGCCGGGATGTCGCTAGAGCGAGGAAGAAGGGGTGGGAGGCCCTCCCTCGCCAGCGATGCTTGGGAGAGAATGACAAGGCACGCTGATCGGGACGCGCTGACAGTGGGTAAGAGCCGTCGCCGAGGACGACCGCGTGAACGTTGCACCTTCTCACCTTCCCCGGCGGAGAGGATCCTGCTGGATCTGTGACCAGCGATGAGTAGAGAGAGAGAGAGAGTGTGGCCACCGCTGCCGTGTTTAAATCTGGAGAGGACGAGACAGTGTGAAGAGAGAAACACTAGCAAGCAAGCGTGGAGGCTCCTGCCTATATAGTGGAGTACTAGTTTTCTTTTGTCTACCGGTCGGAGCCGGCTTGACCTCGGCAATGACTGTCGAGAAGTCTTCATGCACGTGCCCTGGAGGCACGGTTGTCGTCATTTTGATCTGAAGCACCGGATTATAACATATAACACGAAAAAATGCCACATGACAAGAAATCATAACCTCACTGCCCAAAGGAGACAAGATGAATCCCGACGGACAAACTAGACGAGGATCAAAGCTCAAATTAAAGATAAACTCATAGAAAAGGGGTCCATCAATAGATGTCCTAATTAACATAGTCGGCTTGACCTAGATGGAAGCCTAGTAGTCTTCGTGCATGTGCCCCCTGTCGGTGTCAAAATCGGCGGATCTCGGGTAGGGGGTCCCAAATTGTGCGTCTAGGCCGGATGGTAACAGGGGGCAAGGGACACGAAGTTTTACCCAGGTTCGGGCCCTCTTGATGGAGGTAAAACCCTACGTCCTGCTTGATTAATATTGATGATATGGGTAGTACAAGAGTAGATCTACCACGAGATCGGAGAGGCTAAACCCTAGAAGCTAGCCTATGGTATGATTGTTGTTCTGTATATTGTCCTACGGACTAAAACCCTCCGGTTTATATAGACACCGGAGAGGGTTAGGGTTACACAAAGTCGGTTACAATGGTAGGAGATCCACATATCCGTATCGCCAAGCTTGCCTTCCACGCCAAGGAAAGTCCCTCCCGGACACGGGACGAAGTCTTCAATATTGTATCTTCATAGTCCAGGAGTCCGGCTGAAGGTATAGTTCGGCTATCCGGACACCCCCTAATCCAGGACTCCCTCATTAGCCCCTGAACCAGGCTTCAATGATGACGAGTCCGGCGCGCAGATTGTTGTAAATACGCCCTAGAGGCAATAATAAAAGGATTATTATTATATTTCCTTGTTCATGATAATTGTCTTTTATTCATGCTATAATTGTGTTATCCGGAAATCGTAATACATGTGTGAATACTTAGACACCAACATGTCCCTAGTAAGCCTCTAGTTAACTAGCTCGTTGATCAACAGATAGTCATGGTTTCCTGACTATGGACATTGGATGTCATTGATAACGAGATCACATCATTAGGAGAATGATGTGATGGACAAGACCCAATCCTAAACATAGCACAAGATCGTATAGTTCGTTTGCTAGAGTTTTTCCAATGTCAAGTATCTTTTCCTTAGACCATGAGATCGTTTAACTCCCGGATACCGTAGGAGTGCTTTGGGTGTACCAAACGTCACAACGTAACTGGGTGACTATAAAGGTATACTACGGGTATCTCCGAAAGTGTCTGTTGGGTTGACACGGATCAAGACTGGGATTTGTCACTCCGTATGACGGAGAGGTATCTCTGGGCCCACTCGGTCATCATCATAATGAGCTCAAAGTGACCAAGTGTCTGGTCACGGGATCATGCATTACGGTACGAGTAAAGTGACTTGCCGGTAACGAGATTGAACGAGGTATTGGGATACCGACGATCGAATCTCGGGCAAGTAACATACCGATTGACAAAGGGAATTGTATACGGGGTTGCTTGAATCCTCGACATCGTGGTTCATCCGATGAGATCATCGAGGAGCATGTGGGAGCCAACATGGGTATCCAGATCCCGCTGTTGGTTATTGACCGGAGAGCCATCTCGGTCATGTCTACATGTCTCCCGAACCCGTAAGGTCTACACACTTAAGGTTCGGTGACGCTAGGGTTGTAGAGATATGAATATGCAGTAACCCGAAAGTTGTTCGGAGTCCCGAATGAGATCCCGGACGTCACGAGGAGTTCCAGAATGGTCCGGAGGTGAAGAATTATATATAGGAAGTGCAGTTTTGGCCATCGGGAGAGTTTTGGGGGTCACCGGTATTGTACCGGGACCACCGGAAGGGTCCCGGGGGTCCACCGGGTGGGGCCACCCATCCCGGAGGGCCCCATGGGCTGAAGTGGGGAGGGGGAACCAGCCCATAGTGGGCTGGTGCACCCCCCTTGGCCCACCCCCTGTGCCTAGGGTTGGAAACCCTAGGGTGGGGGGCGCCCCACTTGCCTTGGGGGCCACCCCATCTCCTAGGGCCGCCGCCCCCCTAGGGGAGCCTATATAAAGGGGGGGAGGGAGGGGCAGCCGCACCCTTGAGTCTTGGCGCCTCCCTCTCCCCTGCTACACCTCTCCCTCTCGCAGTAGAACGGCGAAGCCCTGCTGCGGTGACCCCTGCATCCACCACCACGTCGTCGTGCTGCTGGATCTTCATCAACCTCTCCTTTCCCCTTGCTGGATCAAGAAGGAGGAGACGTCACGCTGACCGTACGTGTGTTGAACACGGAGGTGCCGTCCGTTCGGCGCTAGGATCTTCGGTGATTTGGATCACGTCGAGTACGACTTCCTCATCCCCGTTCTTTGAACGCTTTCGCGCGTGATCTACAAAGGTATGTAGATGCAATCCGATCACTCGTTGCTAGATGAACTCATAGATGGATCTTGGTGAAACCGTAGGAAATTTTTTGTTTTCTGCAACGTTCCCCAACACAGATTGTCTTCGGCATTGCAAGGCGGGTTCCTCCTCCAAGTACTTCATAAAAGATTTTGAACACAAAGATAGTGTCCGGCTCTGCAAAATAAGTTTCCACATATTGCCATAGAGAGAATAATATTTACACAAATCTAATCTGCTGACGTATTCCGTAGTGTGACATGGCACCACGTCCAAGCCTTTATTCAAATCGTTTTATTGTCCCACCTCAGCGTGTCATGCGAGGCGGTTTCCTTGGCACGTCTCGTCGAAGCAGAGATCGTGTCCCCTTATTCCGGGATTCTCATCAATACAGGCGTGGGTAACCCAACCGCTTCTAGGACTCCTAGACTATAGGCAAGCCCAAACGGCCACGGAGAGGATGCTTGATATTCACCCTCCCTATAAAGGGACAAGGCTTTTATTTTTTCCCTCCCGTGCTCAATCGAATCCTTCCCCCACCTCAAGCTCAAACACCCAAAGTTCAGGTCAGGAGCTCCGAACCTTCAGTCATGCCCGGATCTAGCCTTCAAGGCCGATGGATGCCTTCCTCCATCACGGAAGAAGACATCAAAAAGTTGAGGGAGGCCAGATATCTGACCGCCGAGGTTTCGCATCGGCTGCCTGCCCAAGGGCAGGCCGTCCCCTCCCCCGAACCCAACGAGAACGTTGTGTTCGTCTCCCACTTCCTCCGAGGTCTAGGCCTTGCTCTGGATCCTTTCGTCAGGGGTTTGATGTTTTATTACGGGCTAGATTTCCATGATCTAGCTCTGGACTCCTTTCTTCATATCACGACATTTATTGTCGTGTGTGAGGCCTTCCTCCGGGTTACCCCTCACTTTGGCCTGTGGCTCAAGACCTTTGAAGTAAAGCCGAAGATGATCGAGGGGCAACATGCAGCGTGCGGAGGTGCCTCAATATGCAAGATGATGGGAGCTCCATGGCCCAAAGGTTCCATTCCAGAGGTGTCTGAATTATGGCAACAGGAGTGGTTCTACATCACGGCTCCTAGAAGTGCCAAGTGGGCAGCCGCCCCTGCTTTCCGCTCGGGCCCTCCACCATAACTGATGTCATGGATCAGCAGAGGTCTGAGATGGGGTCCAGCCAAGGACGTGCCTATACTGCAAAGCCGCATTCAAGATCTCTTCAATGGTGATTTTGGTTTGGTTGCGGTAATACAAGTTATGCTGGTTCGTCAAGTCCAGCCTTGCAAATGCCGGCCCCTTCACTTGTGGGAGTTCAATCCCGAGGGACCGCGTGTCATTCAAAATTTCCACGGCCTGACGCACGAGGAGATGTACAAGTCATTCTTCGGACCTCAGGTAGAGTGTCCGGAAATCACCGAGGACGTGGGCCTGAGTAGTAACCGCGCCGCCGAACAGGTAAGGAATCTTCCGGCCGAACATACTATCTCTCGTTTATTTTTGAGAGTTTGCTTTTTGACCAGGACTGGCTAACAAAGGCGAAGTTGATTCGGTGTTCGGCCCCCCTCCCTGAGGGTTTGGACAATCCAGTATTGGAAAAGATGCTCCAGGTCGCACCTTGCCTGGAGCCCTTGAAGGAAGATACTGGGGAGGATAATACAGGCGGACGCGGGCCCCCAATGCTGCCCATTCTAACCGAGGGAGCGAGCGTCTCCATGAAGGAAGATGACCGGAGGAGGAAAAGGACTGCGCCTGGGGATTCGGAAGCCGAAGCTTCCAAACGGGAGAAGAAGTCCCCCACAGAGGGTCCTACCTTGGGGGGTGCTTTCGCCGCACAAAGTCTGCGGGGGGATCAATTCTCCAGCGATTTGTAAGTGACCCGAAACACTTTACTAGTACAGGTATGCCATCTTTTTCTTCTGAGAAAATAACCACCGCATATATCTTTGCAGTTCGGGCCTTAGCCCCTCTCAAATGAGCTCATCTTCGGGGGATCTTCTTCCAGAGATGATGGAGAGCGAAACGCCTCCTCCGGACTCCTCCGCTCCGGAAGCGGGCGACCCCGAAGTGTCGTCGCGGAGGGCCTCTCCGAGTCCGGTGAGGCCAGAAGATAATCCCATTGACCCCCGAAGCTCCCAGTGTCCGGCTCTCGAAGAGAGCAGACAAAAGAGTCTGGCACCGTTTGGTGTGCGATCGGATGTTCTGAGGGAGTTGGTGGGGCGAGCGACCATCTCAGATGAACACCATATGCTGATGAATACGGTGATGGAGAGAATCTTGTCCGTCGAAAGCGGATTGCATGAAGCTTTTATGAGTCTACTGACAGGCTTTGAGGTACGTAAAATAATGTATGATAGTCCTACACATGCTAGGTGTGCCCTGTGTAGATAGTAGCCCCTGAGACTCTGGTTGTCGTCGGAAACGACGACGAATAGAGGATCATATTCCCAGGTAATAACCATACTGCCTCTATGTGCAGGTGATGGAAGCTCTGGTGGCTAGCCGGACTAGCGAGTTTTCCCATTTAAAATGGCAGTTGGATGCGGCAGACGCCGACATCGAGCTTGTTAACAAAAGGCTTGACGAGGCACAGGGTAAGTGTCATTATCTGGTAAACGCCACATAGTAAGAGCAGCATGATGCCAGTATCTTTAATATGTTGTGACTGCAGATGGATCTGCCACTATTGAAGCCTTGCGGGCAGAACTTGCCTGAGCCAAGGAACAAGCGAGGTTTGGTAATGCGGCTGCTTTGAAGACGGCCGAAGAGTTGAAGGCCGAGCAGGCCGCACATGGCGAGAGCCGAGATAAGATGGCCAAGATGGCCATAGAATTAAGAGCCGCCACCGACCGTTGCCGGGTTCTTGAAAAGGAAAACCTAGCGAAGGCATCGGACCTTGAGAAGGCTGCTGCGAGAGAAAAGACATCCGCTCTGCTATGAGGGCGAAGAAGGAGGAGCTGCGGGAAGCCGGGGATATTGTAGCTGGGAAATCCTTTATGTTGCGGAGGAAGTTCGGAGATCCACGGTATGCCCCTCTGGATCAGCTGTGGAGTTCGGAGGATGTGTATATGGATTTGGCGGCGAGCGCTGCCGATGCGGCCAAGTACTTCCAGGGTCAGACGGACCGTGAAGTGGACCAGCTGTTTTGGACACAATTCCATTCTCCCGAGCATCCACTTTCATTGACTGACCAATTAGCCGAATGGGCCGAACTGAATAGGTTTTCCGGACTCGCCATGAGGTCTGTTGTGGATCAGCTATGGCCGGAAAGGCCAAAACCGAACAGCTATTTTAGCTTGGTGCAACAGTTCCTTGACGTGGTGCCACGCATTAATGCGATGAAGAGGTCGATGTGCATAGAGGGCTCATGGATGGCCTTTGCCCGTGTTAAAGCATACTGGGCGGAGATGGATGCTACCACTGTTGCAGCGCGGGATTCGGCCATAGGCCGAATGGCTGCTGAGCACTACTTTGAAGAAGTTCTTGAGGGTGCTCGTTTGATAGAGACCCAGTGCTCAAAAAATATTATGTTTTAGTGATATGTAATCTCATTGTAAGCGAAATGCTTTTATAAGGCTATTTTTGTACTTTTGCCTGAAAGTAATATGATGCCTCCTGGGCGGCCGTTTATGTATACATGTGTATAACCTGAAAGATTGCAGCCGTCGGCTTCAACCCCCACGCATATAATGTGGAGGTGCTAGCAAAAAACATGCATTCACACTTAACCCAACGTCTTGGTCCTATTAAGGAGGTGATAGCGGAGCGAGCGAGGCAACCGGACTATAATGCTTTAGCACTTTCACTTAGCCATAGGAGTTTGACAGTGGGGCTACTAGATAGCCCCTGGTGGCTCCGCACTCTCCCGATCCCGGGGTGCGTACATGCCTGGCCGGAAAACGGCCCTTCGTTAAGGCGGAGGAATTCTAACATTCCAACAGGTCATCGAGTGGTTGACCAGTCTCACGCTATATCATGACAGTCAGTTTTCGGCTTTCTCTACTGAGGTGCTCGTCCGGATGAACCAGGGCACAATCGCAGTAGTTCTCCTGGTGCTACCTTAGCCGGTAAAGCGGAACGTAAGGCACCAAAACACAGGAGCCGGGCAAACCCAACATTTGACCAAAGACAATGATTCGGAGCAGATGCATATAGGGCCAAACTCGCGACGCCAAACACTCCCTAAGGTATTCGGTCTTTGTGGTATAAACCGGGCCTAAGTAATGGCCTTTGTAAGAAGCCCCTTGTGTCCAGGTATGTGCATTGTTCTGGCGTGGCCACATGCCAAGACGCCAGCATCCTTCTCAACGGTGGATGTGTATCAACAAGAGACAGTAAAAAAGGTTTACGCAGGGTCTTAATCTAAAAAGAATCCTTGGAGCGGGACCCTGTTGCACGTCTACGCCTGTGTCTCCGTTGTGCCGTATCCTGGACGGGTGTAGCACGATGATCGTCTGTAAAAGAGAGAATTTAGGTGAAAAAGGTTGTCGTGCAAAAAGATAGTTTTTTAAAGAAACCATGTATAATTCAAGATGAGAAGAAATTGCCATTTGTCTGCGCGCGTTGAGCCCCTTGTATTGACAAAGAGGGGTGTGACCATTTATTCGGTATAAGTAGCGGCGCCGGACTCGATTAGTTGTGTCTGAGGTCTTGACGACCTATTGGATGCTTTCGCTAGTCCGGGCGCTTTTAGTGTGCGGCTGCCAAGGCAGCCTCACTCTTTTCTGTGCAGAGATTGCTTGATATTTCCGTGCACTGAAATGATGCCACATGGACCGGGCATCTTGAGTGTGAGGGAGGCGTAGTGTGGTATTGCATTAAAGCGAGCGAAAGCTTCGCGTTCGAGCAGTGCTTGATAGCCACTTTTTAACGGAGCGATGTGGAAGGTTAAATGCTTGCGACGGAAGTTATTGGGGGAGCCGAATATAACTTGTAGTAGGAGGGAGCCCGTACAACGAGCCCCTGGGCCTGGCGTTACTCCTTTAAAGGTAGTATTGCTATGGCGAATTTTTGTTGGGTCTAACCCCATCCCGCGGATTGAATCCTGATATATTAGGTTTAGATTGCTGCCACCGTCCATCAAGACTCGTGTGAAGTGATATCCGCCAATTACTGGGTCTAATACCAGGGCAGCCCATCCCGCGTGTCGGATACTTGCTGAGTAATCGCGATGGTCGAAAGTGATCGGCTGAGACGACCAATGGCAGGACTTCGCGGTGACAGGCACTTGGGTATATTTTCCTAGGAGTGCCGCGTTGTGTTTTCCCTTGATCACGTGTAACACATTTACTGTTTTGACTTCTGGTGGAAATTTCTTTTGTTCCCCCGTGTCTTGCTTGGGAGGCTCGTCCTCGTCTTCACTTGGTGTATCCTCCCCCTTGTGTACGGCGTTGAGCTTGCCGGACTGCTTGAAGACCCAACATTCTCTGTGGGTATGATTAGCGGGTTTACCAGGGGTACTATGGATCTGACATACTTGGTCCAGAATTTTGTTGAGGCTGGACAGTTCATCCCTAGTGCCTTTAGAGGGCAGCTTTTGCTGACCTGGCCGAGAGCTTTTGAATCGGGCGTTTACTGCCGTGCCCTTCGTGCTGTCTTCTTTATTCCGGCGTTTGTTATTGCTGTTGCACCGTGAATTCCCGTTTCCATCTCTAACTTCAGATGTACTAGGGTCACTGGTGCTGCATCTGGCTAGCCAGCTGTCCTCACCCGCGCAAAAGCGGGTCATGAGGCTTGTTAATGCAACCATCGTTCTCGGCTTATTTTGACCGAGGTGTCTGGCGAGCCATTCGTCACAGACGCTATGCTTAAAAGCTGCCAAGGCTTCGGCGTCCAGACAGTCGACAACCTGGTTCTTTTTAGTAAGAAACATGTTCCAATGCTTTCGGGCTGACTCTCCGGGCTGTTGGGTTATATGACTCAAACCGTCCGCATCCGGAGGTCGGACATAAGTCCCTTGAAAATTTTCCCGAAAGGCGTCTTCGAGCTCTTCCCAAATTCCAATGGAGCTTTCGGGGAGGCCTTTAAGCCAGTGACGAGCTGGCCCTTTGAGCTTGAGGGGTAAGTACTTGATGGCGTGGAGATCATCTCCTCGAGCCATATGAATATGAAGGATGTAGTCCTCAATCCAGACCCCAGGGTCTGTTGTTCCGTCGTATGTCTCTATGTTTACGGGTTTGAATCCCTCTGGAAATTCATGGTCCAGCACCTCAGCGGTGAAACATAGGGGGTGTGCGGCACCCCTGTATCTGGGTGTACCGCGTTGTTCGGATGTTTCTTGTGTCGCATTGTATGCTGGGGCGCGCTTGCGTGGTCCATAGATGGATCTTGTTGCGCCGTCCTTTGGGTGCGAGCCCTCGCATGGGTCGCGTGTTGTATTGTGAGTGGCGTTGTATGCCGCTTTGTGTTGGTAGAGGGTCGTCTATCCGGCCAGGTGGCTTCTTTGATGTTTGGTTGTGGGGGGTCTGAGGCCTCCTCATCGAATTCAGGTAGCAGCTTCTGCTTTGGGTAGCTCTTGGAGGGGCGATTGTCGCCGTACCTCGCTGCTGTGTTGAGTATTTTACTCCATCTGATTTGGAGTGTGTCTTGCGCAGCCTTGAGCCTTTGCTTCTGCTTTTTAAGACTCCTCACGGTGGCAACAAGCCTTTCACGGGCATTCTGCTGCTCCGGGTGCCTGTCCGGCGTTACGTCGTCCAGACTATTATCCGGGCGGCAGCGGTTCGCCCTTCTCCAGCGCTGGGTCTGTGTGATCGTTATTTCTGTCGAGGCGGGATTTGGGGCGGTGCTTGCGTCGCCGCTTTGACTGCTTCTCGAGGGAACAATCCTTCGGTTCGTCCTTCCGCTCCTCGTCGTCATCTTTTGGTGCGTCCACTATGTATATGTCATATGATGAGGTGGGCGTCCAGCGCCCTGTGGGCGGTGGTTCTTCTTCGCCTCCCTCATCGTCGTCCATACCGTCGATGTTTTCAGAGTCGAAGTTGAGCATGTCGGTTAAATCGTCGACAGTGGCTACAAAGTGGGTGGTGGGTGGGCGTCGAATTTCTTCATCTTCCGCATCCCAATCCTGCTGGCCATGATCCAGGCAGGGCTCTCTTGACAAAGAGAGAGACTTTAGTGATTTCATAATATCGCTGAATGGCGAGTGCTGAAAGATGTCCGCGGTGGTAAACACCATGATCGGCGCCCAATCGGATTCGATCGGCAGGGGCGTGGAAGGTTCGGAGTCTGGGGAGGAGTCCGGCTCCTTGGAGTCACGAGTCTCGCGGAGTGCGGGGTTGGTGTTCGGCTCGATCGTCATTGGGATCGCAGCCCCCGAGGTGGCGTCCAACCACCCATCCTCGATCGGCGCAGTTGGCTCCGAATTAAGGGTCGAAGCCGACGCGGGTGCGGCTTCCAGGGCACTGTTCGGCGGCAGAGCTAGATCATGCCCATCGTGACAGTGCGGCGCGCTCGGCAGTGGCTCGATTCTGTCGAAGATCAAGTCCCCGCGGATGTCAGCCGTGTAGTTTAAACTTCCAAACCTGACCTGACGGCCAGGGGCGTAGCTTTCGATCTGCTCCAGATGGCCAAGCAAATTAGCCCGCAGTGCAAAGCCGCCGAAGACAGAGATCTGTCCGGGGAGACAAGTTTCACCCTGGACCGCATCACTATTGATGATAGTAGGAGCCATCAAGCCTGACGGCGACGACACAGAGGAACTCTCAGTGAAAGCACCAATGTCGGTGTCAAAACCGACGGATCTCGGGTAGGGGGTCCCGAACTGTGCGTCTAGGCCGGATGGTAACAGGAGGCAAGGGACACGAAGTTTTACCCAGGTTCGGGCCCTCTTGATGGAGGTAAAACCCTACGTCCTGCTTGATTAATATTGATGATATGGGTAGTACAAGAGTAGATCTACCACGAGATCGGAGAGGCTAAACCCTAGAAGCTAGCCTATGGTATGATTGTTGTTCTGTATGTTGTCCTACGGACTAAAACCCTGCGGTTTATATAGACACCAAAGAGGGTTAGGGTTACACAAAGTCGGTTACAATGGTAGGAGATCCACATATCCGTATCGCCAAGCTTGCCTTCCACACCAAGGAAAGTCCCTCCCAGACACGGGACGAAGTCTTCAATCTTGTATCTTCATAGTCCAGGAGTCCGGCTGAAGGTATAGTCCGGCCATCCGGACACCCCCTAATCCAGGACTCCCTCACCCCCAATGACTAGCCCAACTCAGTTGTCGCTGTTTAACCCTCGCAGTGATCCGAAGCACATGACACCTAATTTTGTGAGATGACAAGAAACCTTTTTCAGTTTTCTCACTAGAACTGCAGCCATGTACAACACAGCCCGCACGATATGTAGACGACAGGCAATCTAGGCGTGTCTGCTGGAGTCTGGTCACATGCATGGACGAACTGATCTTCTGTGTCTTGCAGGGATCATCCAGGTACCAACGTATGTACTACTTCTATTAACTCACCCGACTTGCGAGGCCGGGGAGTGTGCCTATGGTCGGTTCTCAAGTGCGGTCCCACATGTGTGTGCAAACACAATATGACGCACGTTCCATTCGGTGAGCGGCGTGCCAGACCGACCGACCGTCTGGGGTGCAACGCGAACGCGACGGGCGTGTTGTACAGTCCGTACATGTGTACCACCGTTTCTTGAGGCTTTGCTCCATGGCGCAATCCATGGATATAAAATTAGTATACTGTACTATTTAAAAGTCGAGGGCGGGGCTTTTCCCGCGCGGTAGGGGGGGCAGTTTCGCCTAGTCGGTTCGACAGAGACGCGAGAAGATGAGGGAGTAGGCTGCTGCAAACGTAGGGATGTGTGATTTGACAGTCAGTTACTGCTGGACAGGTGGGGCCCGGTGATTTGACTTGCCATTTCATTTTAACTGCGGCGCTACGACCGGCTTGAGTCTCCCGATTCCTGACCACCTCCATATAGGTGCCTCTCCCGATGCTCCACAATGTAGAGGTTGGCTCTTGCTTGAGAGCCCACTCCTCCACTTTTTCCTTGCCTCTTTCCCCCAGATATGCAAAAATGCCATGTAAAGCGGGCTTATAGGCCACTATTGTACTTGATCCTACAGGTGCTAAGCCTGCCACATAGGCATAAATTCTGATGTGGCAAGTTAATTAAGAAGAGACAGACTAGTTTGGTGACCCCAGGAAGAAACAGTGATAAGCGCGTGTACCTAGATGAAGCCAACTTAGCAACAAAAAACTAAGCACCTATGCATTCGGGACTTGAGTTGCTAAGCCATTTAATGCCCATAGCACCTCATCTAAGCACCATTTCATTGGACGAGCTCACTCCTTGGCAAGTGCAATAAATACTACGAAGAAAGAGATAGAGAGAAGTAAACAAAAAATACTATTGTAGCCAACCTTATAGCTAACCTTGTTGTATGAGTGACTAAGTGATGACTATGTATGACATGCCAACATCAGATACCGTAACGCACCGTGTTAAATCTCCAAGGGCGCGGCCACGCGAGCGAGGCGACGGTCGTGGTAGGCGCGACCATGATACGGGCTGCTGGCAGCCCTTGGATCTGAGATCAAACGGTCGCATGCTAAGTTGCTAAAAATTTGCAGAATAACCCTCCAGGATAGGATATTCACCCATAGGTCTAGAATCACGCCATGCAACCGTTCGATCTCAGATCCAAGGGCTCTCGGAAGCCTGTATCATGGGAGAATGGAAAGCTTCGTATCACCTGTAATTTTCCCGACGCTTGACATGACATCGAAAGCCATTTAATTGGGCGTCGAGTAGACATGACATCTAATTGGGCCCCCATAGTACTGTGCATGAATCCATTTATCCACCAGGCAAGCCACTACCCTGACATTCGCACGCGCCCCCCACTCGACATTTTTACAATCGATAAACCGCTCCTAGCCGGCCCGTCCTTTCAAATTACGGCAGTTCCACTAATCCTAACCCTCCTCCCAAATCCATGGCGTCCTAAATCTCCATGATCAGCAGTGAGTACAAGGTTAGAACCATCACCGGCGATGAGTTCGACGTCATCTACACCCGTTCTTCTGCAACGGTGAAAGAATGCCTTGCTCGCTTCAAACGCATGTTCGAAAACTCAAATGATGAGTGGGTCGCTGGGCTAGATGTTGAGTACACCATAGTCCCGGGAAGTGAGAAGAATATAAAGGAGGCAAAGAAGAAGAAGCCCGTCATGATCCAGGTTTGCGTTTGTGACTTATGCTTGGTCTACCACATATGCCATGCCGACGTTGAGTGCCAGGATTTTAAGAATTACCTCAAGGACGGCCAAGTCAAATTCGTTATTGTAGACTTTAGGAACGACAAGGAAATCCTGGGTTGGATAGGCCTTGTTGTAGGCGACCCCTTCGACCTCCAGAAGAAAGGGCTGGTGCCCTCCCATGATCAGCCTTCAATGTTGTCCCTGCCAGGAGCCATGGTTCATCCTTCGTACGGTACACTGAAGAAACCTCCGTTCAGGTTTCATCATGCATGGGAGTGGAATGTACTAGATATAGACCACTGATACGTCTCCAACGTATCTATAATTTTTGATTGCTCCATGCTATATTATCTCCTTTTTTGGACATTATTGGGCTTTATTATCCACTTCTATATTATTTTTGGGACTAACCTATTAACCGGAGGCCCAGCCCAGAATTGCTGTTTTTTTTGCCTATTTTAGGGTTTCGAAGAAAAGGAATATCAAACGGATTCCAAACGGAATGAAACCTTTGGGAACGTGATTTTTGGAACGAACAAGATCCAGGAGACTTGGATCCTACATCAAGCAACCAACAGGGAGGCCACGAGGTAGGGGGGCGCGCCTACCCCCCCCCCCCCAGGCGCGCCCTCCACCCTCGTGGGCCCCCTGTTGCTCCACCGACATACTTCTTCCTCCTATATATACCTATGTACCCCCAAACGATCAGATATGGAGCCAAAACCCTAATTCCACCATCGTAACTTTCTGTATCCACGAGATCCCATCTTGGGGCTTGTTCCGGAGCTCCACCGGAGGGGGCATCGATCACGGAGGGCTTCTACATCAACACCATAGCCTCTCCGATGAAGTGTGAGTAGTTTACCTCAGACCTTCGGGTCCATAGTTATTAGCTAGATGGCTTCTTCTCTCTTTTTGGATCTCAATACAAAGTTCTCCCCCTCTCTTGTGGAGATCTATTTGATGTAATCTTCTTTTGCGGTGTGTTTGTTGAGACTGATGAATTGTGGGTTTATGATCACGTTTATCTATGAACAATATTTGAATCTTCTCTGAATTCTTTTATGTATGATTGGTTATCTTTGTAAGTCTCTTGGAATTATCAGTTTGGTTTGGCCTACTAGATTGATATTTCTTGCAATGGGAGAAGTGCTTAGCTTTGGGTTCAATTTTACGGTGTCCTTTCCCAGTGACAGTAGGGGCAGCAAGGCATGTATTGTATTGTTGCCATCGAGGATAACAAGATGGGGTTTTCATCATATTGTATGAGTTTATCCCTCTACATCATGTCACCTTGCTTAAGGCATTACTCTGTTCTTATTAACTTAATACTCTAGATGCATGCTGGATAGTGGTCGATGTGTGGAGTAATAATAGTAGATGCGGGCAGGAGTCGGTCTACTTGTCTCGGAGTGATGCCTATATACATGATCATACCTAGATATTCTCATAACTATGCTCAATTCGGTCAATTGCTCAACAGTAATTTGTTCACCCACCGTAAAATACTTATGCTCTTGAGAGAAGCCACTAGTGAAACCTATGGCCCCCGGGTCTATCTTCATCATATTAATCTTCCAATACTTTGCTTTTTTACTTTGCTTTTATTTTACTTTGCATCTTTATCATAAAAATACCAAAAATATTATCTTATCATATCTATCAGATCTCACTCTTGTAAGTGACCGTGTAGGGATTGACAACCCCTTATTGCGTTGGTTGCGAGGATTTATTTGTTTTGTGTAGGTGCGAGAGACTCGCGCGTAGCCTCCTACTGGATTGATACCTTGGTTCTCAAAAACTGAGGGAAATACTTACGCTACTTTGCTGCACCACCCTTTCCTCTTCAAGGGAAAACCAACGCAAGTGCTCAAGAGGTAGCAAGAAGGATTTCTGGCGCCGTTGCCGGGGAGGTCTACGCAAAAGTCAATATACTAAGCACCCATTGATACGTCTCCAACGTATCTATAATTTTTGATTGCTCCATGCTATATTATCTACTGTTTTGGACTATATTGGGCTTTATTTTCCACTTTTATATTATTTTTGGGACTAACCTATTAACCGGAGGCCCAACCCAGAATTGCTGTTTTTTTGCCTATTTCAGTGTTTCGGAGAAACAGAATATCAAACGGAATAAAATCTTCGGGAACGTGATTTTCTCACCGAACGTGATCCAGGAGACTTGGACCCTACTCCAGGGAGTCAAAGAGGAGGTCACGAGGGTGGGGGGCGCGCCCCCCTAGGGCGTGCCCCCCTGCCTCGTGGGCCCCTCGGTGCTCCTCCGGCGTACTCCTTCCTCCTATATATACCTACGTACCCCCAAACGATCAGAACAGGAGCCAAAAACTTAATTCCACCGCCGCAACTTTCTGTATCCACGAGATCCCATCTTGGGGCCTATTCCGGAGCTCCGCCGGAAGAGGGCCGTCATCACGGAGGGCTTCTACATCATCATAGCCCCTCCGATGAAGTGTGAGTAGTTTACCTCAGACCTTCAGGTCCATAGTTAGTAGCTAGATGGCTTCTTCTCTCTCTTTGAATCTCAACACAAAGTTCTCCCCCTCTCTTGTGGAGATCTATTCGATGTAATCTTCTTTTTGCGGTGTGTTTGTTGAGATCGATGAATTGTGGGTTTATGATCAAGTCTATCTATGAATAATATTTGAATCTTCTCTGAATTCTTTTATGTATGATTGGTTATCTTTGCGAGTCTCTTCGAATTATTTGTTTTGTTTGGCCAACTAGATTGGTAGTTTTTGCCATGGGAGAAGTGCTTAGCTTTGGGTTCGATCTTGCGGTGTCCTTTCCCTGTGACAGAAGGGGCATCAAGGCACGTATTGTATCGTTGCCATCGAGGATAACAAGATGGGGTTTATTTCATATTGCATAAATTTATCTCTCTACATCATGTCATCTTGCTTAAGGCGTTACTCTGTTTTTAACTTAATACTCTAGATGCATGCTGGATAGCGGTCGATGAGTGGAGTAATAGTAGTAGATGCAGAATCGTTTCGGTCTACTTGTCACGGACGTGATGCCTATATACATGATCATGCCTAGATATTCTCATAACTATGCTCAATTCTGTCAATTGCTCAACAGTAATTTGTTCACCCACCGTAGAATACTTATGCTCTTGAGAGAAGCCACTAGTGAAACCTATGGCCCCCGGGTCTATTCTCATCATATCAATCTCCATCACTTTAATCTTGCTTTGCTTTTTTACTTTGCATCTTTATACCAAAAATACCAAAAATATTATATCTATCAGATCTCACTCTCGTAAGTGATCGTGAAGGGATTGACAACCCCTAGTCGCGTTGGTTGCGAGTAGCTATTGTTTTGTGCAGGTACGAGGGACTTGAGCGTGGCCTCTTACTGGATTGATACCTTCGTTCTCAAAAACTGAGGGAAATACTTACGCTACTCTGCTGCATCATCCCTTCCTCTTCGGGGAAAACCAATGCAAGCTCAAGACGTAGCACCCATCACAAACCCTTATCTCCCGCATTACATTATTTGCCATTTGCCTCTCGTTTTCCTCTCCCCCACTTCACCCTTGCTGTTTTATTCGCCCTCCCTCTCTTTCTCTTTTTGCCCCTTGCTCTCTCTGTCATTATGTCTAAAATTGGGGAAATTATTGTCGATATGGACAATAGTAATATCATGAAAAATTCTGATGCTCCTGCTGAAGAACCCCCTATCTTACGTACAAAAAAAATTCCGTATTGGTAGTGGTAATATTATTGGAAAAGGAGTTATCCAAGATTTCTTTACTTGTGTCGGTGCTTTACCTTCTATGGGTAGTTCTATCCTTCATAGAACTAGTAGTCTTGCGGACGCTATTGCCATGCTTGTAGTTGAACTTGAAAGACAATTCATGCACATGCACCCTTGCATACAAAGATTTTTCCTAGAATTTTCTAATATTGAGCATTTTTCTGTTAAGCGTGCCGCTACTATCTTTTTGGCTCATGAGTTTAGATTCATAATAAAAGAGGCTAAAGAAATCTTTGCGCATTATAGGGTGGACGCTTGCCGTCCTCCCATAGAGGCTATCCTTTTTGATCAAGAAGAAATAATGCGTTTTCAATCTCTAGACCATGTTGCTTTCAATGAAAATCTTAGAAAAAGGGTTCCTACCAATGTTTCAGTTGATAGAATTTATGAACTTAATGATGATTTGGCCATTCGAAATAATGAACTAGGATATTCTCTTGAGTATGGTCTCACAAAGTTCTGTCAAAAGAATGCTTATAATGGTGAATTGGTTGTGCAATACGAAGGGCTGAAGGAGGAACCTATACCCCCCAAAGTTGATCTTGGAGACTTTTGTCCCATTAAATTTAGCCCTTTTGATTACTTTTTCTTGCCTCAAAGAAAACTTGCTGCCGAACGTAGAGAATATGAAATGAGTTTTAATGATCTATCTTACTATTATGGCAATACCTACATCTATCCTTGCTTTTTATGCCTAGCTAGGGGCGTTAAACGATAGCGCTTGTTGGGAGGCAACCCAATTTTATTCTTATTCCTTGTGTTTTGCTCATGTTTAGTAATAAATAATTTATCTAGCCTCTGTTTTGGTTGTGTTTTTTGTGTTTAATTAGTGTTTGTGCCAAGTAGAACCGTTGGGAAGACTTGGGGAAAGTCATGTTAATCTTGCTGTGAAAAACAGAAACTTCAGCGCTCACAAGAACTGCTGCCATTTTTATTTGGAAAGTGCTATTTAGTTAATTATTTTTGCAGATGATTAATAGATAAAGTCCTCACGTCCAGAAATTTATTTTAGAATTTTTGAGGTTCCAGATCTTGCGCTAGCTACAGATTACTACAGACTGTTCTGTTTTTGACAGATTCTGTTTTTCATGTGTTGTTTGCTTATTTTGATGAATCTATGGCTAGTAAAATAGTTTATAAACCATAGAGAAGTTGGAATACAGTAGGTTTATTACCAATATAAATAAACAATGAGTTCATTACAGTACCTTGAAGTGGTCTTTTGTTTTCTTTCGCTAACGGAGCTCACGAGATTTTCTACTTTAAGTTTTGTGTTGTGAAGTTTTCAAGTTTTGGGTAAAGATTTGATGGATTATGGAACAAGGAGTGGCAAGAGCCTAAGCTTGGGGATGCCAATGGCACCCCCAGGATAATCTAAGGACACCTAAAAGCCAAAGCTTGGGGATGCCCCGGAGGCATCCCCTCTTTCGTCTACTTTTATCGGTAACTTTACTTGGAGCTATATTTTTATTCACCACATGATATGTGTTTTGCTTGGAGCGTCTTGTACTATTTGAGTCTTTATTTTTTAGTTTACCACAATCGTCCTTGCTGAAACACACCTTTTGAGAGACACACACATGATTCGGAAATTGTTAGAATACTCTATGTGCTTCATTTATATCTTTTGAGTTATATAGTTTTGCTCTAGTGCTTCACTTATATCTTTTAGAGCACGATGGTGGATTTGTTTTATAGAAACTTTTGATCTCTCATGCTTCACTTAGATTATTTTGAGAGTCTTAAATAGCATGGTAATTTGCTTAAATAATCCTAATATGCTAGGTATAAAAGATTAATAATAAAATTCTCGTATGAGTGTGTTCAATACTATGAGAAGTTGGATACTTGATAATTGTTTTGAGATATGGAGATGGTGATATTAAAGTTGTGCTAGTTGAGTAGTTGTGAATTTGAGAAATACTTGTGTTAAAGTTTGTGATTCCCGTAGCATGCACGTATGGTGAACCGTTATGTGATGAAGTCGGAGCATGATTTATTTATTGATTGTCTTCCTTATGGGTGGCGGTCAGGGACGAGCGATGGTCTTTTCTTACCAATCTATCCCCCTAGGATCATGCGCGTAATACTTTGCTTTGATAACTTGTAGATTTTTGCAATAAGTATATGAGTTCTTTATGACTAATGTTGAGTCCATGGATTATACGCACTCTCACCCTTCCACTATTGCTAGCCTCTCTAATACCGCGCACCTTTCACCGGTATCGTACACCCACCATATACCTTCCTCAAAACAGCCACCATACCTACCTATCATGGCATTTCCATAGACATTCCGAGATATATTTCCATGCAACTTTCCACCGTTCCGTTTACTATGACACGCTCCATTATTGTCATATTGCTTTGCATGATCATGTAGTTGACATTGTATTTGAGGTAACGCCACCGTTCATTATTCTTTCACACATGTCACTCTTGAGTCATTGCATATCCCGGTACACCGCTGGAGGCATTCACATAGAGTCATATCTTGTTCTAAGTATTGAGTTGTAATTGTTGAGTTGTAAGTAAATAAAAGTGTGATGATCATCATTATTAGAGCATTGTCCCAATGAGGAAAGGATGATGGAGACTATGATTCCCCCACAATTCGGGATGAGACTCCGGATGAAAAAAATAAAAAATAAAAAAAGAGGCCATAAAAAAAGAGAAAGGCCCAAATAAAAAATGAGAGAAAAAGAGAGAAGGGACAATGCTACTATCCTTTTACCACACTTGTGCTTCAAAGTAGCACCATGATCTTCATGGTAGAGAGTCTCCTTTGTTATCACATCCATATACTAGTGGGAATTATTCATTATAGAACTTGGCTTGTATATTCCAATGATGGGCTTCCTCAAAACGCCCTAGGTCTTCGTGAGCAAGCAAGTTGGATGCACACCCACTTAGTTTCTTTTTGAGCTTTCATATACTTATAGCTCTAGTGCATCCGTTGCATGGCAGTCTCTACTCACTCACATTGATATCTATTGATGGGCATCTCCATAGCCCGTTGATACGCCTAGTTGATGTGAGACTATCTTCCCTTTTTTTGTCTTCTCCACAACCACCATTCTATTCCACCTAAAGTGCTATGTCCATGGCTCACGCTCATGTATTGCGTGAAGATTGAAAAAGTTTTGAGAATGTCAAAAGTATGAAACAATTGCTTGGCTTGTCATCGGGGTTGTGCATGATTTAAATACTTTGTGTGGTGAAGATAGAGCATAGCCAGACTATATGATTTTGTAGGGATAACTTTCTTTGGCCATGCTATTTTGAGAAGACATAATTGCTTAGTTATTATGCTTGAAGTATTATTATTTTTATGTCAATATTAAACTTTTGTCTTGAATCTTTCGGATCTGAATATTCATACCACAATTAAGAAGAATTACATTGAAATTATGCCAAGTAGCATTCCACATCAAAAATTCTGTTTTTATCATCTACCAACTCGAGGACGAGCAGGAATTAAGCTTGGGGATGCTTGATACATCTCCAACGTATCTATAATTTTTGATTGATCCATGCTATATTATCTTCTGTTTTGGACATTATTGGGCTTTATTATCCACTTTTATATTATTTTTTGGGACTAACCTATTAACCGGAGGCCCAACCCAGAATTGTTGTTTTTTTCTTCCTATTTTAGGGTTTCGAAGAAAAGGAATATCAAACGGAGTCCAAACGGAATGAAACCTTCGGGAACGTGATTTTTGGAACGAACAAGATCCAGGAGACTTGGACCCTACGTCAAGCAACCAACAGGGAGGCCACGAGGTAGGGGGCACGCCTACCCCCCCAGGCGCGCCCTCCACCCTCGTGGGCCCCCTGTTGCTCCACCGACGTACTTCTTCCTCCTATATATACCTACGTACCCCCAAACGATCAGATACGGAGCCAAAACCCTAATTCGACCGCCGTAACTTTCTGTATCCACGAGATCCCATCTTGGGGCCTGTTCTGGAGCTCCGTCGGAAGGGGCATCGATCACGGAGGGCTTCTACATCAACACCATAGAGTCTCCGATGAAGTGTGAGTAGTTTACCTCAGACCTTCAGGTCCTTAGTTATTAGCTAGATGGCTTCTTCTCTCTTTTTGGATCTCAATACAAAGTTATCCCCCTCTCTTGTGGAGATCTATTCGATGTAATCTTCTTTTGCGGTGTGTTTGTTGAGACCGATGAATTCTGGGTTTATGATCAAGTTTCTATGAACAATATTTGAATCTTCTCTGAATTATTTTATGTATGATTGGTTATCTTTGCAAGTCTCTTCGAATTATCAGTTTGGTTTGGCCTACTAGATTGATCTTTCTTGTAATGGGAGAAGTGCTTAGCTTTGGGTTCAATCTTGCGGTGTCCTTTCCCAGTGACAGTAGGGGCAGCAAGGCACGTATTGTATTGTTGCCATCGAGGATAACAAGATGGGGTTTTCATTATATTGCATGAGTTTATCCCTCTACATCATGTCATCTTGCTTAAGGCGTTACTCTGTTCTTATGAACTTAATACTCTAGATGCATGCTGGATAGCGGTCGATGTGTGGAGTAATAGTAGTAGATGCAGGCGGGAGTCGGTCTACTTGTCTCGGACGTGATCCCTATATACATGATCATACCTAGATATTCTCATAACTATGCTCAATTCTGTCAATTTCTCAATAATAATTTGTTCACCCACCGTAAAATACATATGCTCTTGAGAGAAGCCACTAGTGAAACCTATGGCCCCCGGGTCTATCTTCATCATATTAATCTTCCAATACTATGCTTTTATTTTACTTTGCATCTTTATCATAAAAATACCAAAAATGTTATCTTATCATATCTATCAGATCTCACTCTCGTAAGTGACCGTGTAGGGATTGACAACCCCTTATCTCGTTGGTTGCGAGGATTTATTTGTTTTGTGTAGGTGCGAGGGACTCGCGCGTAGCCTCCTACTGGATTGATACCTTGGTTCTCAAAAACTGAGGGAAATACTTACGCTACTTTGCTATACCACCCTTTCCTCTTCAAGGGAAAACCAATGCAAGTGCTCAAGAGGTAGCAACCACATCCACTACGCTGCAATGGATGGCTACCTTTGTTTCAATATCTGCAAGGGTTGGATGAAGAGCAAGAGCCAAGTGTGCGGTTCAAGCAAAGAAGTATCGACCAAGAGGAAGAGGGACATGGACGAAGTCGAGGACGTGGATGAGGAGTCCGAGTAAGGTGGTAGTGTCATTGCTCATGGTGGTTCTAATGCAGTGTCTACCAGATTAGTTGCTTAGTCTAATTTCAGGTGTGCTTAGTTTTATTTGAGGGGTGTGTTGTGCTGAGCCCCCAGCAGAACTATGTTATGTTTCTTCTCGTTATATTTCGTACATTTCATCTTTTAGTTGGTATAGTACTACCACTCGTTTCTTCACATTATATACATACAATATATATGACCAACATCATATAGCCAACAATTTAGTGTCAAAAAATTTCAGGGTGCTTAGTTTTGTCAAAGAATTCCAGGGTGCTCAGTTTTATTTGAGGGGTGTGTTGTGCGGGAGACCATTAACTTATCATTGTGAGAATCGGCTTATGTTTGTCATGTAACATGGTCAACGGGTTTGACGTGAAAATAACAATGTCTAATGGCATTTCTAATATATGCTGCCTCCCCCTAGATCTTCTTTACAGGGGCAACATAGAGCTATATGAGTGCCCTGTTAAATTTTGGAATTATTCTGGGTTCGTTTGGCCTTTTTTATACATTAATTGAGTTTCTGGTCATTTAATATGCATAATTCAAATTTGAATTACAAGCACATGCTCCCGTGCACCATAGTTGATTGAAAAATCACATGTGTGCCCTCGGGAGAATTTCTAGGTCACATGCAAGAAATGGGAATGAAATTCAAACATCTGCGCATCGTGGTTTGGCCGAGAACATTGAGAAGCTTGGTTTTAAAATTCTTGTCAATCCAAAACACGCCTGAAAATCATGAAACTTGGCATGGTGTCATGTCATGGTACTACCATGCTGTGGTAAAAAATTTTGCAGAATAGGAACAAGTTTTGGTATAAGTTTCTTGCAAACCGGAGCTTCTCTCAAGAAGGCTCGTGGTTCTCAGAGGGAACGTGTCACCTTTGTGCGCATAATTCAAATTTTAAATACAAGCACATGCTCTAGTGCACCAAAGCTGGTTGAAAAATCACATGTGTGTCCTCGGGTAAATTTCTAGGTCCCATGGGAAATTCAAACATCTGGGCGGCATGGCTCGGCTGGAAACATTGAGAAACTTGGTTTTTTAATTCCTGTAAATCCGAAACACGCATGAAAATCATGAAACTTGGCTTGGTGTCATGACATGGCACCAACATGCTGTGGTAATTTTGATGTCCGGTTTGCGAAGGCGCACACATTAACAATCAACAAAGTCATTTTGGAACAAGTGTTGTCACATTACAATCGGAAACACAAGTATTATTAAATCCATGGGCGTTCTATTTACCATTTACATGCCGCCACGCGTTGCCTTTTTTTATTAGCTAGGAGGCGCCATGCAGGGTAGCTATTTGAGTACGGGAGGCGTGCGAGCCCTTTGACCTCCATCTGCCGTCCACCTCTCTCCCAAGGTCTCCATTAATGGCGCCTGAGCCTCTGTTTAATGGCGTGGCAATGTCTCACTCGACTGAGATTTAAGAGAGAAAAAAGAAAATCTAAAAAGAAAATTTTGCATGGATCTTGATGTAAGATCCGACAGACATATATAGCATCTATTGTGACTTATAGCAAGACTGATGAATGTGCGGGATGCACACGACACCAACACGACATGAGCTTCATCTACCTGGTGCGCATGCAGTCGGGTGAGTTGTCCAAGTATAGACACAACCAGGCCCACGTTGGTATCCGCGCCTTGACTTTGGCTAGTCATAGTGGAGAGTAGCATAGACTAGTTACTAGTCTATGTTACTAGTACCTTCATAGTGGGTAGTGTCATATCGTATATGCATAATTTGGCGACGAGCGCTCTCTATATGTACCACCTTTTTTCTTTAATTACATCTTGTTAGTTTTGCTCCATGGCGCAATCCATCGATACTACTATTGTACAAATGTATACATTTTTTAAAAGGCTAGAGGGCGGGGCAGTCTAGCTTGGTCCTTTTCACGAGAGGCGAGGGCCTTTGTGATTTGATGGCTCATTATTGCTGGAAGGCGGGGCCTTGTGATTTGATTGCTCGTATAAATGTGTCGGCGACCTGAGGAGGAGCAAAGAACCGTGCGGTATACTCAAGTTTTCCACTAGAGTACGACGGAGGAGCACGAAACACGGCAGCCCAGTGCCATGTCCTCTACTCTCTACTCTTATTATATATTACTAGCAAGAGGCATTGTTCTATTGGCGATAAAGAATGATCTAATTTGCTAGTCATCTCATTTTTAACATTTTTCTATTCATGCCTCGCAGAGAAGGTGACACGTGCGGCCAAACACCCAAAGCAAAATAAGAAACACAGGAGCAAAATAAGAAGGAGGATTATCACCCCATAAAAAGAAGGAAGACGCACACACAAGTCTGGGGCCCTGCTCTCACTACATGAAGGGTTGCTGGCCGCAGAGTTGTAACTACTTCTTCATCGCCTCCACGACCTCCATCTCCTTGCGCGGCTCCTCCGCTATCTTCATCATTGTGTCCATGACGCGGGATTTCTTGACGTGAGCCTTCATCATTTGTTCCATGGCCGCATTACGTACCTTGACAGCAGCCGGGTGCTCGATGCGGAGCTTCGCCCACTCCTCCTTCTGTTCCATGACGAGGGCCTGCAACATCTTCATCGAGGAACTACTATTCTCATGCAGCTTCTTCCAGCCGGCGTTCTCCTCCTTCAGCAGGTCGAGCTCGTGGCAGAGCTTCACCTTGTCCCCCTGAAGTTGCAGGATTTCACCGGCCGCCTTCTTCTCCGAGGCAATGCTCTTCTTTAGCAGCATCACCAAGCCGGCGGTCAACTCCCCCTGCTCATTGAGCTCAGCGGGCATGTCGTCGAGGCTCTCCTTCAGCAGCTCCACCAAGTCGTGGATGAACTCCTTCTGCTTATTGAGGTGCTTATTGAGCTGATCGGGCATGCCGTCGAGGGATAACGACTCCAGCACCGCATGTTCGCCTCCGCATCTAGGGCGCTCCTGGGAGCATCGCCTGCCCGTGAGAGATCTTTCGAGGTCTCTGCGTGGCGGCGAGCCCTCTCTTTTTTCCGCAGCTTGGTTGCCGCTCCCTTGTTACGAGTAGTTCTCGACCTAGAGCTCTGCACACCAGCCATGGCAAGGACGGACGAAGAAGGAGGACTTATGAGGAGGAAGGTAGAGTAATTTTCGGTTAGGTAGTTCCCCTTTTTATAACCTAAGTACTAGCACTAGTACTAAAACCTGCATAGTGGGAACACGTTCAGGTTTGGTACGTACTGGTAGGTGTGAGAAGGATTGCACTTAATTGTAGCATTAGTACTTTCGAATGTGATGGGAACAAGATAAAGATTAATTGATGGTTTTTGGTTTCGAGGCCCGAAATGGCTCCCGATGAGTTTAGTGGAACATAAATTTTAAGTAGACTACACTGCTTAGATGCGTAAATATTATGTTACTGTCAAAAATTGGCACAAAATACAAAGGAGACCAGTGGAAGTACTACTAGCAACCCATGATTTAACTACTACGCGCATGTCTTTCTTCCGCCCTCACGTCCACTCAATTTGCATGCGCTGTATTAATTGGCCATCAATGAAGTGAAGGACTTCACACGCGTCAAATTATCACATGGGGTGGATCTTGGTACAAAATTGTGTCCGCCAGTGTACCCGTGTGTGCGTGCGAGGGAATGAGTCCGTGCATGGCGTGCGTGCACATCTTCGCTTCGTGCATGTACCGCCAGTGCGGCTCAGGGAGGACGAGTACCTTCTTCTGGAACCAGCAGCACGTCACTGTGATCAATCCACACAAGGATGTCGCGACAACGCCTCCACATGTGCCATGTGGCTTCATGAATTGTAAGAGAGACACTGTGTAGCGTGCCATTGTGTTTTGCACATACTCGAAGTACTAGTAAGGTACACGTGCATTGCACGCGTCAGATTTTGCAACCAAATTATGAATAAATACCACACTGTAGCACGTAAGCTCTGAGTCATATATGCCTGATGTAAACCTTCATTTAATTCTTATAGTTCATCTCATTCAAAATCAATTAGTTTTTATAAAAAACCTAGGGCCTCTTTGATTCGTAGGATTTCCAAAACGCGGGAATAGGAAGAACATGGGATTAGAGTGGAATGTCGTCTTGAATCCTACAGGATGGTATGAGTGTTTGATTATGCATACAAAAAACGCAGAATTCTTTCAAAGAGGTTTGAGTGGATGGGATGTTTCCTATGAAATCTAGTGCAAATGAATCATACGGAAAAATTCCTATGGTTTACAATCCTACAAATCAAACAACCAAGATAGGAAAAATTCCTAAGGATTAGAATCCTCCAAAAATTCCTTCGAGAATCCTTTGAATCAAAGAAACCCTTAATCTATTTTATGATTCATGGAATTGTTTGTTGTAAAGCATAAAGTAAAAACAAATAATGGCAATTCAACTAGAAAAAAAGTTTGGGCAGTATGATATGGAAGATTCTAGAACAAAGGAGAACCACTGTTGTTTTGAGATTTGTGCATTATGCTTAAGTTCAACCATGGAGTTGCTAGATTGTACATGTGGCAAAATCCGGTGGGGGCTAGTAGATGGTGCGAGGGGCCGAGTGGAGGGAGACTATGGAGTGCACAACTGCGAGATCGATATTTAGAGAGAGGGGGCGAGAACGTGCACTGTTGTGCGTAGTGGCGGAGCCATGAAAAATGTCCCATGAGCTAGGGGCCAAGTGCTACCTCTTGAGCACTGCGTTGGATTTCCCTGAAGAGGAGAGGATGACGCAGCAAAGTAGTGTAAGTATTTCCCTCGGTTTTTGAGAACCAAGGTATCAATCCAGTAGGAGGCTATGCTCGAGTCCCTTGTACCTCCACAAAAACAATAGCTCAACGCAACCAACGCGCTTAGGGGTTGTCAATCCCTTCACGGTCACTTACGAAAGTGAGATCTGAAAGAGATGATAAATAATATTTTTGGTACAGAGATGCAAAGTAAAAAAGTAAAAGGCAAAGTAAAAGCAAAGCAATAATAAAGTGATGGAGATTGATATGATGAGAAAGAGACCCGGTATCCATAGGTTTCTCTAGTGGCTTCTCTCAAGAGCATAAGTATTCTATGGTGGGTGAACAAATTACTGTTGAGCAATTGACAGAATTGAGCATAGTTATGAGAATATCTAGGTATGATCATGTATATAGGCATCACGTCCGAGACAAGTAGACCGAAACGATTCTGCATCTACTACTATTACTCCACTCATCGACCGCTATCCAGCATGCATCTAGAGTATTAAGTTAAAAATAGAGTAACACCATAAGCAAGATGACATGATGTAGATGGATAGTTTCATGCAATATGATAAAAACCCCATCTTGTTATCCTCGATGGCAACAATACAATACGTGCCTTGCTGCCCCTTCTGTCACTGGGAAAGGACACCGCAAGATCAAACCCAAAGCTAAGCACTTCTCCCATGGCAAGAACAACCAATCTAGTAGGCCAAACCAAACTGATAATTCAAAGAGACTTGCAAAGATAACCAATCATACATAAAAGAATTCAGAGAAGATTCAAATATTATTCATAGATAAACTGGATCATAAACCCACAATTCATCGATCTCAACAAACACACCGCAAAAACAAGATTACATCGAATAGATCTCCACAAGAGAGGGGGAGAACATTGTATTGAGATCCAAAAAGAGGGAAGAAGCCATCTAGCTACTAGCTATGGACCCGTAGGTCTGAAGTAAACTACTCACACTTCATCGGAGAGGCTTGGATGATGATGTATAAGCCCTCCATGATCGATTCCCCTTCCGGTGGAGCTCCGAAACAGGCCCCAAGATGGGATCTCGTGGATACAGAAAGTTGCGGTGGTGGAATTAGGTTTTTGGCTCCGTCCCCGATCTTTTGGGGGTACGTAGGTATATATAGGAGGAAGAAGTACGTCGGTGGAGCTTCGAGGGGCCCACGAGGCAGGGGGCGCGCCCTAGGGGGGCGCCCCCACCCTCGTGACCACCTCGTGGCTTTCTTGACGGGGGGTCCAAGTGTCCTGGATCTTATCTGATGAGAAAATCATGTTTCCGAAGATTTTATTCTGTTTGGACTCCGTTTGATATTCTGTTTCTGCGAAACACTGAAATAGGCAAAAAATAGCAATTTTGGGCTGGGCCTCTGGTTAATAGGTTAGTCCCAAAAATAATATAAAAATGGAAAATAAATCCCAATATAGTCCAAAACAGTAGATAATATAGCACGGAGCAATCAAAAATTATAGATACGTTGGAGACGTATCAAGCATCCCCAAGCTTAATTCATGCTCGTCCTCAAGTAGGTAAATGATAAAAATAGAATTATTGATGCGGAGTGCTACTTGGCATAATTTTAATGTAATTCTTCTTAATTGTGGTATGAATATTCAGATCTGAAAGATTCAAAACAAAAGTTCATATTGACATAAAAATGATAATACTTCAAGCATACTAACTAAGCAATTATGTCTTCTCAAAATAACATGGCCAAATAAAGTTCATCCCTACAAAATCATATAGTTTAGTCATGTTTCATTTTCGTCACACAAGAATGCTCTCATCATGCACAACCCTGATGACAAGCCAAGCAATTGTTTCATACTTTAGTAATCTCAAACCTATAAACTTTCACGCAATACATGAGCGCGAGCCATGGATATAGCACTATGGGTGGAATAGAATATAATGAGGGGGGTTATGTGGAGAAGACAAAAAAGGAGAAAGTCTCACATCAACGAGGCTAATCAATGGGCTATGGAGATGCCCACTGATTGATGTTAATGCAAGGAGTAGGGATTGCCATGCAACGGATGCACTAGAGCTATAAGTGTATGAAAGCTCAACAAAAGAAACTAGTGGGTGTGCATCCAACTTGCTTGCTCACGAAGACCTAGGGCACTTGAGGAGGCCCGTTGTTGGAATATACAAGCCAAGTTCTATAATGAAAGATTCCCACTAGTATATGAAAGTGATAACATGAGAGACTCTCTACTATGAAGATCATGGTGTGATACGTCTCCTTCGTATCTACTTTTCCAAACACTTTTGCCCTTGTTTTGGACTCTAACTTGTATGATTTGAATGGAACTAACCCGGACTGACGCTGTTTTCAGCAGAATTGCCATGGTGTTGTTTTATGTGCAGAAAAAATATATTCTCGGAATGACCAGAAACTCCATGGAACATCTTAGAAAAAATAATAAAAAATCCTCGCCAAAGATGAAGACCAGGTGGCCCACACCCTGTCCACGAGGGTGGGGGCGCCCCCCTAGGGCGTGCCCCCCTACCTCATGGGCCCCCTGGATGCCCTCCGACGCCAACTCCAACTCTATATATTTGCTTTCGGAGAGAAAAAAATCAGAGAGAAGAAATCATCATGTTTTACGAATACGGAGTCGCCGCCAAGCCCTAAAACCTCTGAGGAGGGCTGATCTGGAGTCCGTTCGGGGCTCCGGAGAGGGGGATTCGTCGCTGTCGTCATCATCAACCATCCTCCATCACCAATTTCATGATGCTCACTGCCGTGCGTGAGTAATTCCATCGTAGGCTTGCTGGACGGTGATGGGTTGGATGAGATTTATCATGTAATCGATTTAGTTTTGTTAGGGTTTGATCCCTAGTATCCACTATGTTCTGAGATTGATGTTGCTATGACTTTGCTATGCCTAATGCTTGTCACTAGGGCCCGAGTGCCATGATTTCAGATCTGAACCTACTATGTTTTCATGAATATATGTGAGTTCTTGATCCTATATTGCAAGTCTATAGTCACCTACTATGTGTTATGATCCGGCAACCCCGAAGTGACAATAATCGGGACCACTCCCGGTGATGACCATAGTTTGAGGAGTTCATGTATTCACTATGTGCTAATGCTTTGTTCCGGTTCTCTATTAAAAGGAGGCCTTAATATCCCTTAGTTTCCAATAGGACCCCGCTGCCACGGGAGGGTAGGACAAAAGACGTCATGCAAGTTCTTTTCCATAAGCACGTATGACTATATACGGAATACATGCCTACATTACATTGATGAATTGGAGCTAGTTCTGTGTCACCCTATGTTATGACTGTTACATGATGAACCGCATCTGGCATAATTATCCATCACTGATCCGGTGCCTACGAGTTTCTCATATACTGGTTTACGCTTATTTACTTTCCCGCTGCTACTGGTACAATCACTACAAAATACCAAAAACATTACTTTTGGTGTCTTTACTTTTGTTGCTGCTACCACCACTATCATATTAATTTGCTACTAAACACTTTGTTGCAGATACTAAGTTTCCAGGTGTGGTTGAATTGACAACTCAGCTGCTAATACTTGAGAATATTCTTTGGCTCCCCTTGTGTCGAATCAATAAATTTGGGTTGAATACTCTACCCTCGAAAGCTGTTGTGATCCCCTATACTTGTGGGTTATCAAGACAAATTTCTGGCGCCGTTGCCGGGGAGCATAGCTCTATTCTTTGAGTCACTTGGGATTTATATCTGCTTATCACTATGAAGAACTTGAGAGATCCAAAAACCAAGATCTATCCCTCAACTACGAGGGGAGGTAAGGAACTGCCATCTAGCTCTGCACTTGATTCACCTTCTGTTATGAGTAAGTTTGCGACACCTACACCTGCTTCTGCTATTCGTTCTAATATGTCACATGTTATTGATGATGCCACTTCTGCTATGCATGATACTTATGATGAAACTGCTTCTATGCCTGATACTACTGTGCCCCTTGGTGAATTTCTTGATGAACAAATTGCTAGGGCTAGAGAAAAAGAAATTATTGAATCTGAATACGATGATGATAGTGATGATGAAAATATGCCTGTTATCCCTGAGGGTTATCTTTTTGATATGGAATCTTCTGCCGCTATTTTAGCTTGCAAAGATAGATATGAGCTTAAGAGGTTATTAGTTAAATGGAACAAAGAATCACTTAGAGATAAAATGAAACCCGACCCTGCTTTTGCTACTTCACCTATTTGTGTTCCTGATAAGGATTATGAATTCTCTGTTGATCCTGATATAATTACTTTGGTGGAATCTGATCGGTTTTACGGCTATGAATCTGAAACTGTTGTGGCACATCTTACTAAGTTAAATGATATAGCTGCCCTGTTCACTAATGATGAGAGATCGCGTTACTTTTATATACTCAAAATATTTCCATTCTCATTAAAGGGTGATGCTAAGATATGGTTTAATTCTCTTGATCCTGGTTGTGTGCGTAGTCCCCAGGATATGATTTATTACTTCTCTGCTAAATATTTCCCTGCTCATAAGAAACAAGCTGCTTTGAGGGAAATATACAACTTCGTGCAAATTAAAAAAGAGAGTCTCCCACAAGCTTGGGGGAGGCTTCTCAAGTTACTTAATGCTTTGCTGATCATCCTCTTAAGAAACCTGAAATCCTTGATATCTTTTATAATGGACTAACTGATGCTTCCAGATATTACCTGGATAGTTGTGCTGGTTCTCTATTCAGGGAAAGAACACCGGATGAAGCTGAAATTCTATTGAATAATATGTTGACAAATGAAAATAATTGGGCACCTCCTGAGCCAGCTCCTGAGCCAACTCCTGCTCCAATTACTGAGCCTATTCTTAAACCAACTCCGAAGAAGAGAGGTGTTCTATTCCTCAGTCCCAAAGATATGCAAGAGGCAAAGAAGCCTATGAAAGAAAAAGGTATTAAAGCTGAAGATGTTAAGAATTTACCTCCTATTGAAGAAATACATGGTCTTAATATACCGCCTGTTGAAGAAACATATGATCTCAATTCTTTATTTATTGAAGAACCTCCTGATCTTGATATCCCGACACAGGTAGTAAAGGTAAATTCTCTCTATAGATATGATAAAGCTGAAGTCCCTCCTACTAAAATTGCTAGTCAGTCCTTGGATGAGTTTGATAACTTTATGTTTAAGCAAGACGACTTCAATGCTTATTTTGGTAGACAATTAAAAGAAAATGCTTATATGATTAGACGCTTGGGTGATTATATGGCTAATATTAAAGGTGAACTTAAACTTGTTAGCAAACATGCTTCTATGGTTACCACTCAAGTAGAACAAGTACTTAAGGCTCAAAAAGAAGTGCTTGACAAAATGAATAGTAAGAAAAATGATTATGCTATTAGTGGCTACTAGAACAGGTAGAATGACTCAGGAACCTTTGTATCCTGAAGGCCACCCTAAGAGAATCGAGCAAGATTTTCAAAGAAATAATATTGATGTTCCTAGTTCTTCTAAAAACAAGAAAAAAATGATAGAACTATGCAAACTTCTAGTGAACCTATTGCTGAACCACCTGATAATCCAAATAATATATCTATGTCTGATGCTGAAACACAATCTGGTAATGAACATGAACCTAGTGAAAATATTAATAATGATGTTCATGATGATGCTCAACCTAGTAATGACAATGATGTAGAAATTGAACCTGCCGTTGATCTTGATAACCCACAATCAAAGAATCAACGTTATGATAAAAGAGACTTTGTTACTAGGAAACATGGTAAAGAAAGGGAACCTTGGGTTCAGAAACCCATGCCTTTTCCTCCAAAACCATCCAAGAAAAAGGATGATGAGGATTTTGAGTGCTTTGCTGAAATGATTAGGCCTATCTTTTTGCGTATGCGATTAACTGATGTGCTCAAAACAAATCCTTATGCTAAATATATGAAGGATATCATTACTAATAAAAGAAGGATACCGGAAGCTGAGATTTCCATCATGCTTGCTAATTATACTTTTAAGGGTGGAATACCAAAGAAACTTGGAGATCCCGGAGTGCCTACTATACCTTGCTCCATTAAAACAAATTATATTAAAACTGCTTTATGTGATCTTGGAGCCGGTGTTAGTGTTATGCCTCTCTCTTTATATCGTAGACTTGACTTGAATAAGCTAACACCTACTGAAATATCTTTGCAAATGGCTGATAAATCAACTGCTATACCTGTTGGTATCTGTGAGGATGTGCCTGTTGTGGTTGCAAACGTTACTATTTTAACGGACTTTGTTATTCTTGATATTCCCGAGGATGATAGTATGTCTATTATTCTTGGAAGACCTTTTCTTAATACTGCAGGGGCTGTTATTGATTGCAACAAAGGCAATGTCACTTTTCATGTTAATGGTAATGAGCATATGATACACTTCCCGAGGAAACAACCTCATGTTCATAGTATCAACTCCATTGGAAAAATTCCATCGATTATAATTGGAGGTTTTGAATTTCCTCTTCCTACTGTCAAAAAGAAATATGATATACTTATTATTGGGGATGTGCATATACCCGTTGAGGTAACTTAGTGTTATTCGAAATTTCTCCGGTTTCATGATTATCGGAATGAGTTTGTTAACAAGACTTGATCAACCTTGTTAGTGGATTCTTTTTGATGAGCATGAGATGGATGAAACTAGAAGCACAACCTTCTGTACCCTCTCTATATTTTCTGTTAATTAGTAGAAATAAAGTCAAAATAGTATTTTTTCTGTCTGTTTCTTGACTTATCTGTGCAATATAAAAATATCCCGAAAATAAAAGTCCTCAGAATGACATGCCAATTTAATATGATTTATTCGGGAATATTTGAGGATTTACTGTGCAAAAATTACCGCGGGAGGAGCTGCCACCTGGCCACGAGGGTGGTGGGCGCCCCCCCTCTAGGGCGTGCCCCCCTACCTCGTGGGCCCACGGTGGCCCTCCTCCACTTATCCCAGCACCTCTAGCAAAACTGCTTGGGGAGATTGTTCCTTGGTATGTGACTCCTCCATTGGTCCAATTAGTTTTTGTTCTAGTGCTTTATTCTTTACAAATTGTTGCTGCTTAGGTGACCCTGTTCTTGAGCTTGCATGTCAAATTTATATGGTCAAAGGTAGTTTTGATGCATGATATAGGCCCTAGGCACTTGTAGGAGTAGTTGCTATGAATATTATTGAGTTTGGTCTACTTTTATTTTGAAGTTACTAAAAATTTCAGAATTTTTTAGAAAATGATGAGGAGATTATTGAGGGGCTCATCGAGCCAAAGCTCGAAGGAAAAGGCACCGAAGCCTAAGTATAATTTGCCGCGCACCGCGGAGATTCGGGCATGTGAATGGCCTTCTGATGATTTCTTGAGAGTAGCCGGTATCTATGAAGATTTTCATGAATTGGCTCACAATGCAGGCCTCACCGCTTTCCTCCACGACCAATGCGATCAGTGTCTCTTACTCACAAATACCTTTGTGCAAAACTTTCATTTTCATTCTAGGAACTCACCACCTACGGTGGAGTTTCATTTATATGATGAGCATAAGGAGATGTCACTTTATGATTTTTGTCGGATTTGTTTAGTCCCTTTTGAGGGCAAGACAGAAGAACCACATCATGATGATGTGGTTGGGTTTATTGATACTATCACTGTAGGAGAAACTAGGAAGGTTTCCGATCCACGAATCACTAGCATACATTTTCCTGTTTTACGTTACTTTGCATTATTTGCTAGTCGTTGTTTAATTGGACGCGGAAACTGTGTAAACCTTAGTATCCCTGATATAATTATTCTGCTCCACGGTTTATACAGTGATAACACTTTTAGTATGGGCGGTATTATTGCTAGACGGTTAAGTATGAACTGTACCAAAGGCCCCATCTTTGGAGGCATCTATGCTACACGCCTAGCCGTACATTTTAACATACCTATTAGGCATGCTGATAAGGAAGAAAAGGTGCTGCCCCTTGTTTATCTAGATCATAAAAGTATGGTGGCACATGATTTTATTGTTAAGAATAGGGCAGGAGAGCTTAAATATCAATTGTTCTTTAACAAACATCATCCTGAGACTATTATCCTGCCTGCTCCTTCTTTGTTTGATTTGACTGTAGGCATGTACCTTGTTCCGTTGACGGCTATTCACGCCTACCGGAACCCTGCACCAGCCGAGGAGCCAGAACCGGAACCACAATTTGATC
The DNA here is from genome assembly GCF_056163025.1 of Triticum urartu. NCBI lineage: Eukaryota > Viridiplantae > Streptophyta > Magnoliopsida > Poales > Poaceae > Triticum > Triticum urartu. The sequence goes on from NC_141878.1 coordinate 566,771,677, forward strand.
CTTCACGGCAGTCTAACTATCAGTGGGATCCGGAGATGATTGCCAGCCAGTGGCAATCGGAGCCTTCTTCTTCCTCATCACAGTACGACCCCAACAACTATTATTATGGATATCAGCCAGGCCAGCCATGGCCATAGACCAACTTAGGCCAAAAGCCTAAGCTTGGGGGAGTACGTATTTCTCGCCGACATTACATTTATGTTCACACACACTCGTTGCTAGATGTCGGTGCTCATACTCTTTCATTGTAATATCCATGCTAGTTTATTTTCTTTTTCCTGCTTTCTTCTTGTGTGTTTGTTAAACCTTAAGAAAAACCAAAAAATTAGTAGTAGTTTATTTTTCTGCTGTAGTAGTAATAATTAAAAAAAACCCAAAAATATTTCCCGTTCTTCTTTTGCTTGTTGGGAGCTTTCCCGTGTAAATAGTTTTATTTCTTTTCTTTTCTTTGGGGGTCAGTAGGAGAAGACCATAATTAAATTGTTGAAGTGGCTCTTATATGCATTATTGTTGATTTAACCAAGAGCCCATATTGCCTTGTCTTCTCCTGTTTATTGAATGCTCGCAGATTCCAGCTTAGTCCAATGCACGTGCACTCTTATTATTATTCACACCGTTCGGTCATGCAAGTGAAAGGCAATTATGATGATATATGATGGACTGACTGAGATGAGAAAAGCTGGTATGAACTCGACCTCTTTTGTTTTTGTAAATATGATGAGTCCCTCGTTCTTGATTCAGCTTATTATGAATAAACATGTTTGCAATGACAATTAGAGATCGTAGTTGCTTGTGCCATGCTTGATTAGCTATGAGTTATAATGATTTACCTTGTGTGACCAACATGCTATTGCGATGATTATGATGTGGTATGATGGGGTGGTATCCTCCTTTGAATGATTTAAGTGACTTGACTTGGCGCATGTTCACGCATGTAGTTGAAACAAAATCAACATAGCCTTCACGATATTTATGTTCATGGTGGATTATATCCTACTCATGCTTGCATCCAATGTTTATTAATTTTAATGAATGTACATGGTTGTTGTCGCTCTCTAGTTGGTCGATTCCCAGTCTTTTGCTAGCCTTCACTTGTACTAAGAGGGAATACTGCTTGTGCATCCAATCCCGGAAACCCCAAAGTTATTCCAGATGAGTCCACCATACCTTCCTATATGCGGTATCTACCTGCCGTTCCAAGTAAATTTGTATGTGCCAAACTCTAAACCTTCAAATAAACATTCTGTTTTGTATGCTCGAATAGCTCATGTATCAACCAAGGCTGTCCTTATCTTCCGTGTTAGGCGGGTTATTCTCAAGAGGAGTGGACTCCGCTCCTCACTCACAAGAAAATGGCTGGTCACCGGGATGCCCAGTCCCATGCTTTATGCAAACTCAATAAAAATTAATTGCAAACAAAACTCCCCTTGGGACCTGATGTATGTTGGAGGCACTCGTTGTTTCGAGCAAGCCATGGATTGATGCTTGTTGGTGGAGGGGGAGTATAAACTTTACCATTCTATTTGGGAACCGCCTATAATGTGTTTAGCATGGAAGATATCGCCATCTCTTAGTTGCTACGTTGACAATGAAAGTATACCGCTCAAAATACAATTTATCTCTATTTCAAAACCGAGCTCTGGCACCTCTACAAATCCCTGCTTCCCTCTGCGAAGGGCCTATCCATTTACTTTTATGTTGAGTCATCACCCTCTTATTAAAAAGCACTAGCTGGAGAGCACAGCTGTCATTTGCATTCATCACTATTAATCTATGTTGGGTGTGACTATGATTGGATCTCTTTTAGCATGAATTACAATGTCTAGTCAGGTATTGATCTTTAAAGATGCTCTGCATTTATGTTTTGCGGTCTCAGAAAGGGCTAGCGAGATACCATCTTGTTATATCATATTATGATTGTTTTGAGAAAGTGTTGTCATCCGAGATTTATTATTATGGCTTGCTAGTTGATCATGTTATTGATATGAGTAATTATGAGACCTGAGTATTGCAAATGTGGTTAGTTATGATCTATGCTGAAAACTTGAATGCTGGCTTGACATAGTTACAACAACAAGAGCAAACAGAGTTTGTAAAAGTTTTTCTTTCTTTCTTTCAGTTTGTCAACTGAATTGCTTGAGGACAAGCAAGGGTTTAAGCTTAGGGGAGTTGATACGTCTCCGTCGTATCTACTTTTCCAAACACTTTTGCCCTTGTTTTGGACTCTAACTTGTATGATTTGAATGGAACTAACCCGGACTGACGCTGTTTTCAGCAGAATTGCCATGGTGTTGTTTTATGTGCAGAAAACAAATATTCTCGGATTGACCTGAAACTCCACAGAACATCTTAGAAAAAATAATAAAAAATCCTCGCCAAAGATGAAGACCAGGGGGCCACACCCTGTCCACGAGGGTGGGGGGCGCCCCCCCCTAGGGCGCGCCCCCTACCTTGTGGGCCCCCTGGATGCTCTCCGACGCCAACTCCAACTCTATATATTTGCTTTCAGAGAGAAAAAAATCAGAGAGAAGAAATCATCGCGTTTTACGATATGGAGCCGCCGCCAAGCCCTAAAACCTCTCAGGAGGGCTGATCTGGAGTCTGTTCGGGGCTTCGGAGAGGGGGATTCGTCGTCGTCGTCATCATCAACCATCCTCCATCACCAATTTCATGATGCTCACCGCCGTGCGTGAGTAATTCCATCGTAGGCTTGCTGGACGATGATGGGTTGGATGAGATTTATCATGTAATCGAGTTAGTTTTGTTAGGGTTTGATCCCTAGTATCCACTATGTTCTGAGATTGATGTTGCTATGACTTTGCTATGCTTAATGCTTGTCACTAGGGCCCGAGTGCCATGATTTCAGATCTGAACCTACTATGTTTTCATGAATATATGTGAGTTCTTGATCCTATATTGCAAGTATATAGTCACCTACTATGTGTTATGATCCGGCAACCCCGAAGTGACAATAATCGGGACCACTCCCGGTGATGACCATAGTTTGAGGAGTTCATGTATTCACTATGTGCTAATGCTTTGTTCCGGTTCTCTATTAAAAGGAGGCCTTAATATCCCTTAGTTTCCAATAGGACCCCGCTTCCACGGGAGGGTAGGACAAAAGATGTCATGCAAGTTCTTTTCCATAAGCACGTATGACTATATACGGAATACATGCCTACATTACATTGATGAATTGGAGCTAGTTCTGTGTCACCCTATGTTATGACTGTTACATGATGAACCGCATCCGGCATAATTATCCATCATTGATCCAGTGCCTACGAGTTTTCCATATACTGGTTTACGCTTATTTACTTTCCCGCTGCTACTGTTACAATCACTACAAAATACCAAAAACATTACTTTTGCTGTCTTTACTTTTGTTGCTGCTACCACCACTATCATATTAATTTGCTACTAAACACTTTGTTGCAGATACTAAGTTTCCAGGTGTGGTTGAATTGACAACTCAGCTGCTAATACTTGAGAATATTCTTTGGCTCCCCTTGTGTCGAATCAATAAATTTGGGTTGAATACTCTACCCTCGAAAGCTCTTGCAATCCCCTATACTTGTGGGTTATCATGGTGCTACTTTGAAGCACAAGTGTGGTAAAAGGATAGTAACATTGTCCCTTCTCTCTTTTTCTCTCATTTTTTGGGCCTTTTCTTTTTTTATGGCCTTTCTTTTTTTGGGCCTTCTCTTTTTTTATGGCCTTTCTTTTTTTTATTCCTCACTTGGGACAATGCTCTAATAATGATGATCATCACACTTCTATTCATTTACAATTCAATGATTACAACTCGATAATAGAACAAAGATGACTTTATATGAATGCCTTCGGTGGTGTACTGGGATATGCAATGAATCAAGAGTGACATGTATTAAAGAATTATGAACGGTGGCTTTGCCACAAATACGATGTCAACTACATGGTCATGCAAAGCAATATGACAATGATGATGTGTGTCATAATAAACGGAACGGTGGAAAGTTGCATGGCAATATATCTCGGAATGGCTACGGAAATGCCATAATAGGTAGGTATGGTGGCTGTTTTGAGGAAGATATAAGGAGGTTTATGTGTGAAAGAGCGTATCATATCACGGGGTTTGGATGCACCGGCGAAGTTTGCGTCAACTCTCAATGTGAGAAAGGGCAATGCACGGTACCGAAGAGGCTAGCAAGGATGGAAGGGTGAGAGTGCGTATAATCCATGGACTCAACATTAGTCATAAAGAAATCACATACTTATTGCAAAAATCTACAAGTCATCAAAAACCTCGGCACTACGCGCATGCTCCTAGAGGGATTGATTGGTAGGAAAAGACCATCGCTCGTCCCCGACCGCCACTCATAAGGAAGACAATCAAATAAAACCTCATGTTTCAAATTTGTTGCATAACGTTTACCATACGTGCATGCTACGGGACTTGCAAACTTCAACACAAGTATTTCTCAATTTCACAACTACTCCACTAGCATGACGTTGATATTATTACTTCCATATCTCAAAACAATCATCAAGCATCAAACTTTTCTTAGTATTCAACACACTCATAAGAAAGTTTTATTATTAATATTGCATACCAAGCATATTAAGATTTTAAGCAAATTACCATGCTATTAAGTCTCTCAAAATAATCTAAGTGAAGCATGAGAGATCAAAAGTTTCTATAAAACAAATCCACCACCGTACTCTAAAAGATATAAGTGAAGCACATAGAGCAAAACTATAAAGCTCAAAAGATATAAGTGAAGCACATAGAGTATTCTATCAAATTCTAAATCATGTATGGCTCTCTCAAAAGGTGTGTACAGCAAGGATGATTGTGGTAGACTAACAAACAAAGACTCAAATCATAAAAGACGCTCCAAGCAAAACACATATCATGTGGTGAATAAAAATATAGCTCCAAGTAAAGTTACCGATAGAAGTAGACGAAAGAGGGGATGCCTTCCGGGGCATCCCCAAGCTTTGGCTTTTAGGTGTCCTTAGATTATCTTGGGGGTGCCATGGGCAACCCCAAGCTTAGGCTCTTGCCACTCCTTGTTCCATAATCCATCAAATCTTTAACCAAAACTTGAAAACTTCACAACACAAAACTTAAAGTAGAAAATCTCGTGAGCTCCGTTAGCGAAAGAAAACAAAAGACCACTTCAAGGTACTGTAATGAACTCATTATTTATTTATATTGGTGTTATACCTACTGTATTCCAACTTCTCTATGGATTATAAACTATTTTACTAGCCATAGATTCATCAAAATAAGCAAACAACACACGAAAAACAGAATCTGTCAAAAACAGAACAGTCTGTAGTAATCTGTAGCTAGCGCAAACTCTGGAACCCCAAAAATTCTAAAATAAATTTCTGGACGTGAGGAATTTTTCTATTAAACATCTAAAAAAATAATTAACTAAATAGCACTTTCCAAATAAAAACGACAGCAGTTCTCGTGAGCGCTAAGCTTTCTGTTTTTTACAGCAAGTTCAACAAGACTTTCCCCAAGCCTTCCCAACGGTTCTACTTGGCACAAACACTAATTAAACACAAAAAACAACCAAAACAGAGGCTAGATAAATTATTTATTACTAAACAGGAGCAAAAATCAAGGAATAAAAATAAAATTGGGTTGCCTCCCAACAAGCGCTATTGTTTAACGCCCCTAGCTAGGCATAACAAGCAAGAATAGATCTAGGTATTGGCATCTTTGGTAGGCAATCCATAAGTGGCTCTCATGATAGATTCATATGGTAATTTTATTTTATTTCTAGGAAAGTGTTCCATGCCCTTTTTTTAATGGAAATTGAAATCTAATATTTCCTTCCTTCATATCAATAATTGCACCAACTGTTCTAAGGAAAGGTCTATCGAGAATAATAGGGCAAGAAGGATTGCAATCTATATCAAGAACGATAAAATCTACGGGCACATAATTCCTAATTGCAACAATAAGAACATCATTAATTCTTCCCATAGGTTTCTTAATAGTGGAATCCGCAAGATGCAAGTTTAGAGAGCAATCGTCAAAATCACGGAAATCTAGCAAATCACACAAAGTTTTGGGAATAGTAGAGACACTAGCACCCAAATCAGAAAAAGCATAGAACTCATAATCTTTAATTTGAATTTTAATAGTAGGTTCCCACTCATCATAAAGTTTTCTAGGGACAGAAACTTTCAACTCAAGTTTTTCTTCATAAGATTGCGTCAAGGCATCAACGATATGTTCAGTAAAGGCTTTATTTTGACTATAAGCATGAGGAGAATTTAGTACGGATTGCAACAAGGAAATACAATCAATTAAAGAGAAATTTTCATAATTAAATTCCTTGAAATCCAATATAGTGGGTTTAGCAACATCTAGAGTTTTATTTCTTTTAATCCCACTTTTATCAATTTCATCATCAAGATCTAAATACTCTGAATTTTTAGAATGCCTTCTAGGTAAAGGTGGATCATATTCAGTTTCATCAAGATTCATATTGCAAAACAAAGATTTAATAGGAGACTCATTGTCGGTGTCAAAACCAGCGGATCTCGGGTAGGGGGTCCCGAACTGTGCGTCAAGGCCGGATGGTAAAAGGAGACAAGGGACACGATGTTTTTTACCCAGGTTCGGGCCCATCTCGATGGAGGTAATACCCTACTCCTGCTCGATTAATATTGATGATATGGATAGTACAAGAGTAGATCTACCACGAGATCAAGGAGGCTAAACCCTAGAAGCTAGCCTATGGTATGATTGTTGTGTATGGAGTCGATTGCCTATGGACTACAACCCTCCGGTTTATATAGACAACGGATAGGGTTAGGGTTACACAGAGTCGGTTACAATGGTAGGAGATCTTGAATATCCGCATCACCAAGCTTGCCTTCCACGCCAAGGAAAGTCCCATCCGGACACAGGACGAAGTCTTCAATCTTGTATCTTCATAGTCCAGGAGTCCGGCTGAAGGTATAGTCCGGCTACCCGAACACCCCCTAATCCAGGACTCCCTCAGTAGCCGTTGAACCAGGCTTCAATGATGACGAGTCCGGCGCGCAAATTGTCTTCGGCATTGCAAGGCGGGTTCCTCCTCCAAGTCCTTCATAGAAGATTGTAGACACCAAGAGTAGTGTCCGGCTCTGCAAAATAAGCTTCCACATATTGCCATAGAGAGAATAATATTAACACAAATCAAATCTGCTGACATATTCCGCAGTGCGTCATCACACTATAGCCAAGTCCTTTACTTGAATCGTTTTCACTTTTCCACCTCAGCATGTTCTGCGAGGCGGTTTCCTTGGCACGTCTTGTCAAAGCAGAGATCGTGTGCCCCCCTTTTACGGGATTCTCATCAATACGGACGTGGTTAACCCAATCGTGCCCGTTAGCATGTTTTCTCGATTAAAAGCGAGTCCTAAACGGTTACGGGGAGGGCTCCTGGTATTCAACCTCTTATAAAGAGACCAAGGCCTTACTCCTTTTTCCAATCTCAAACGAGTTCGCCCGTCGCCTCGAGTTCCAACACCCTAGGCTCCAGATTCCAGGCGCTTCGGACCTTCGACAATGTCCGGTTCCGACCTTCAAGGCCGATGGATGCCCTCCTTCGTCACGGAGGAGGACGTGCTAAAGTTGAGAGAGGCTAAGTTCTTGACCGCCGAAATTTCGCATAGGTTGCCTGCTCAAAGGTAGGCTATTCCCAGTCCCCAGCCCGGTGAGAGTGTAGTGTTCATGTCTCACTTCCTTCGGGGGTTAGGCTTCCCGATGGATCCCTTCGTGAGGGGGCTGCTGTTTTATTACGGGCTGGAATTTCATGACTTGGCTCCGGAGTCCATCCTCCACATTTCCTCATTCATCATTGTGTGCGAAGCGTTCCTCCGTGTCACTCCTCACTTCGGATTATGGCTCAAGACTTTTGGAGTGGAGCCGAAGATGATCGAGGGACGGCACACAGAGTGCGGAGGCACTGTCATAAGTAAGAATGCTGATGCTCCATGGCCCGAGGGCTCCTTTCAAGAGGAGCTCGGCTTGTGGCAACGAGAATGGTTCTATATCATCGCTCCCAGGAGCGCCAAGTGGGCGGCGCCTCCTGCCTTTCGCTCGGGTCCCCCATCACGGCTAGCGTCATGGGTCAACAAAGGATTAGATTGGGGTTTATCCAAAGACGTGCCCTTGTTGCAGGGCCGCATCAGGGATATCTTAGAAAGAGACCTCAACCTGGTCAAGGTGACGCAGGTCATGCTGATTCGCCGAACACTGCCCGGCAAACGTCGCTCCCTTCGTCTGTGGGAGTTTAATCCGGAGGGACCACGAGCTCTCCATCATTTTATGGGCGCAACGCCCGTGGAGATGTATAAACTGTTCTTCGGATCACAAATGATGTGTCCGGATTTGACCGAGGACGCAGGCCTAAGCTACAATCGCCCGGATACCGAAGTAAGTAACCTTGTGCCCGGACCTACTATCCATATAATCGTCATAAACTTGCCCCTAAAAGAGTTGTCCTTTTAAACAGGAGTGGATAGCGAAGGCAAAGCTGATCAGGTGTCCGGCTCCCCTTCCCAAAACCAGGCTAGATCCCGTGCTTGTCAGGATGTTGAAGATAATGCCTTTGGAGGGAAGTAAGGGGAAGGACAAGGGAACTATGGCCTCCTCGAAGGAGGCTGCTCCGAAGGGAGGAACCGACAATTCCTCTCCCAAGGGGAAGAAGAGGGCCGCCTCTGACGACCCGGAGACCATGGCCCCGAAGCGGGGGAGAAAATCCTCGTCAGAGGGTCCGACACCGGGGAGTTCCTCGGCCGAACTACGCCCTCAAAGGGATCAGCCCTCCAGCGAGCCGTAAGTAGAGAGAGGTTTTCCTTTTGAGGGATGAAAGAAATCCTTGATTTATATCTGAGAAGATTAACCGAAATTTTACCTTGTAGCTCGGACCTCAGCCCTTCTCAGCAGAGCTCGTCTTCGGGGGATCTTCTTCCAGAGATGATGGAGAGCGGGACGCCTCCCCCTGCCGTACCGCCTAGCGAGGCGGGCGACCCTGAGGTGTCGTCGCGGAGGGTTTCTCTGAATCCAGCAGGGGCGGAAGATAGCTATGTGGCCCCCCAAGGCTCTCCGCGTGCGGCCTTCGAAAGAGGCCATAGGACAAGTCCGGCACCGTCTGGTGCTCGGCCGAAGGAGCTAAAGATTCTGCTGGGGCGAGCTTCTATCTCAGAGGAGCACCGTGCGTTGATGGGCATGGTGATTGAAAGGATTTCATCCGCAGAAAGCGGATTGCATGAGGCCGTCAAAAGTTTACTGACGGGTTTTGAGGTATGTTAGATAGTGTACACTTTTGTCAGTTGCGCATAAGTAAGATGCGCCCTGTGTAGATAGTAGCCCCTGAGACTCTGCGCGTTGTCAAGAAATGACGGCACGCAGAGGATCATAATCCGAGGTCTAAGATGTTGCCTTTGAATGTAGGTGGTGAGGTGTCTGGAATCTAGCCGAACTGATGATGTAGCCAAACTAAAGCGGCAACTGGACGTGGCAGATGCCGACATCGCGCTTGTCAACAAGCGGCTTGATGAGGCTCAAGGTATGTAATTCTTCGGGCAGCATCGGGTAAGAGGAGCTTCATGCCAGTGTCTTAAAATGTGTGTGATTGACGCAGATGGTATGGCCGCTGTGGAGAATCTTAGGGCAGAACTTGCCCGAGCTAAGGAGCAAGCCAGAAAAAGCGATGCGGCTGCCGAGAAGGCCCTTGAAGAGCTGAGAGCCGAACAGGCTGCTCACTGGCGAAGCAAAGAAGAGATGGCCGAGATGGCCGAGAAGTTAAAGAGCGTTGCAGACCATTGCAAACTTCTTGAGAAAGAAGACCGGGCGAGACAGACGGACTTAGAGAAGGCCGTTGCCGATGCCAAGGACGCTCGCTCTGTGATGAGAGCTGCGAAGGAGGAGCTGCGTCAGGCCAAACAGATTGCAGCTGGAAAGCCATTTATGCTGCGAAGGAAATTTTGTGATCCGAAGTTTGCTCCGTTGGACCGGATGTGGAGTGTGGAGGATACCTATCTGGACTTGGCAGCGAGTGTTGCTGATGCGACCGGACACTTTCGAGATCAGAAAGATCGCGAAGTGGAAAAGTTTTTCTGGTCGCAGTTTCACAATCCAGAGCGTCCACTGGCAGTGGATGATCGTTTGGCTCAATGGGCCGAACTGAATAGGTTTTCTGGACTCGCCATGAAGTACGTCATGGGTCACCTGTGGTCGGGGAGATCGGAGCCGAAGAGTTATTTCAGCTTGGTGCAGCAATTCCTTGACGCGGTGCCGTATATAAATGCAATGAAGAGGTCAGCATGCATAGAGGGCGCTAGGATGGCTCTTGCCCGTGTTAAGACATACTGGGCAGAGATGGAGACCACCGTTGTTGCGTCCCGAGATTCGGACAAAAGCCGAGTACCCTCCGAGCACTATTTTCAGGAAGTTCTTGAAGGCGCTCGTGTAATAGAGACGCAGTGCCCGAAAGATGCTATGTTATGATAGCGTATGTAATTATAAGGTAATATTTTGATAAACTGTAGTGGCCTTTTTTTATACTTGTGCCTCCAAGTATTGGGAACCCCTCCTGTGCGGTCGTTTTAAGATATATATATATATATATATAGAATCTGAAAGATGGCAGTCGTTGGCTTCAGCCCCCACGCACATAGTGCGGGGGTGCTTGCAGAAGACGCATTTTCACACTTAACCCAACGTCTTGGTCCTACAAAGGAGGTGATAGCGCAGCGGGCCAGGCAACCAGACTATAATGCTTTAACACTTTCACTTAGCCATAGGAGTTTGACAATGAGACTCTTTAGGTAGCTCCTTGGTGGCAACTGCGCTCGTCCGAATTCGGGGCGCGTATGCGCCTGACCGGAAAGCGGCCCTTTGTTAAAGCGGAGGAATCCGATAGATTCTGATAGGTCATCGAGTGGCTGACCAGTCTCACGCTACATCATGACAGTCAGTTTTCGGCTTTCTCTACTGAGATGCTCGCCCGGCCGAACCGGGGGCACAATCACAGTAGTTCTCCTGGTGCTACCTTAGCCGATAGAGCGGAACGTAAGGTAGCCGAACTTAGGAGCCGGGCAACCCAACATTTGACCCGACATGATTCGGAGCTGATGCATATAATGCCAAAACTCGCGACGCCGAACACTCCCTAAGGTGTTCGATCTTTATGAGTGCGGGCGAAACAACACTCTTTATTAAAAAAGCCCCTAGTGTCCAGGTACGTGCAAAAATTTCTGACGTGGCCACATGCCAAGACGCCAGCCTCCTCCTTGGTTATATCAGAAAAAACCCAGGGATGTGTAGCAACAAGAGACAGTAAAAAAGGTTTACGCAGGGTCTTAATCTAAAAAGAATCCTTTAGGACGGGTCCCTACTGCACGTCTGCGCCTGTCTCTCCGTTGTGCCATATCCTGGACAGGCGCCGCACGACGTTCATCTGTAAAAGAGAGGAACTGAGTTGAAAATGGGTCGTGCCGAACAAAAGTTTAAAATAAATAAAGTGTAAAGTAAAATATATAAAATTGAGCTTTATTGTCTCTTATTGTATATGCATGGAGCCCCTAGTGCAGGGGTATATGGCCACTAAGCCTGTATCAATGATGATTTTGTACCGAACTCGTCTATCCGCGTTCGTGGTCTTTAATGACCTATTTCGAAGTTTTTTGGCCGGTGAGGCCATTTTACTATGGGGCTGTCAAAGCGGCCGCACAGTCCCCCGCTTGGGGAGGCGCACTTTAGTGCTTCCCCTTCAAAGAGATGATGCCTCGTGGACCGGGCATCTTAAGCGTGAGAGATGCATAATGCGGTATTGCGTTAAAGCGGGCGAAAGCTTCGCGTCCCAGTAGTGCTTGATAGCGACTTGAGAACGGGACGATATGGAAGGTCAGCTTTTCGCGGCGGAAGTTATCGGCAGAGCCGAATATAACTTCGAGCCAGAGAAAACCCATACAATGGGTGTCTGGATCAGGTGTTACCCCTTGAAAGGAGGTTTTGCTGCGGCGGATTCTTGTTGGGTTTATCCCCATGTGCTGGATTGTATCATGATATATCAGGTTTAGTCCGCTGCCGCCGTCCATAAGGACATTTGAAAACTGGAGTCCGCCAATTATTGGATCGAGTATCAAGGCAATCCAGACTACATTCTTGATATTCCTAGAATAATCTAGCTGATCGAAGATGATCGGTTTTGACAACCAGTGGCAGGACCCTTTGGGGATGGGCCGTGTGGTGCGTACCTTTACGGGCGCCGCATGTTTTGTTATGTGAAGTGAGTTCACTGTTTTTACTTCTTGTGGGAAGTTCTTTTGTTTCCTGGTGCTCTGCTTTTGGGGTTCGTCCTCGTCTTCGCTTGGTCTGTCGAGCCCCTTGTGTTCGGCATTGAGTCTGCCGGATTGTTTGAAAACCCAACAGTCTCTGTGGGTATGGTTAGCAGGCTTCCCGGGAGTACTGTGTATCTGACATATCCTGTCCAGGATTTTATTTAGGTTGGATGGATCGTCCCTGTTATCCTGAGGGGGCAATTTTTCCTGATTTTGTCGTGAGCCTTTGAATCCGGCATTGACTGCCGTGCTCTTCGGACTTTTGTCCTTAGTCCGGTGACGGTCCTTGTTGCGTCGCGGTTTTCCGTTTCCATCCCTAGTTTCGGATGTACTTGGGTCGCTAGGGCTGCACCTTGCCAACCAGCTGTGCTCCCCTGCACAAAAGCAGGTCATGAGGCTTGTTAGTGCGGCCATTGTTCTTGGCTTTTCTTGGCCGAGGTGTCTGGCGAGCCATTCGTCTCGGACGTTATGCTTGAAAGCTGCTAAGGCTTCGGCGTCCAAACAGTCGACTATCTGATTCTTTTTAGTGAGGAATCTATTCCAGAACTGCCGAGCTGATTCTCCGGGTTGTTGAGTTATGTGACTAAGATCGTCTGCATCCGGAGGGCGGACATAGGTCCCTTGAAAGTTTGCTCGGAAAGCATCCTCGAGCTCTTCCCAGCTTCCAATTGTGTTTTCGGGAAGGCTTTTAAGCCAATGTCGGGCTGGCCCTTTAAGCTTAAGGGGTAGATATTTTATAGCGTGGAGATCATATCCTCTAGCCATGTGTATGTGGAGGATATAATCCTTGATCCAGACTCCAGGATCTGTTGTTCCATCATATGCCTCTATGTTTACGGGTTTGAATCCCTCTGGGAATTCATGGTCCAGGACCTCATCGGTGAAACATAGGGGGTGTGCGGCGCCCCTGTATTTGGGTGTGCCGGATTCTGATGATGGCTTCATAGTGTTGCTTACGAGAGCTTGCTTTCATGGCCCATAAATGGACCTGACTGGGCCATGATGCGAATCCTTAAGTGGGTCGCATGCCGATTTACGTGCGGCGCCGCTTGCCGCTTTATGGGGTCGTCTATCCGACCGTGTGGCTTTTTCATTTTTTGAATGCGAGGGCTCTAGGGCCTCTTCGTCGAATTCAGGCAGTAGCTTTCTTTTCGGATAGCTTTTAGTGCGGCGACTGTCGCCATACTTATCTGTGGTATTGATTACTTTGCTCCATCTAATCCGTAGTGCGTCTTCCGCTGTTTTTAGCTTCCGCTTCTGCTTCTTTAGGCTGCGTGCAGTTGCAACGAGCCTTTCGTGGAGATTCTTCTGCTCCATAGGTTTATTCGGCGTGAGGTCGTCCGAAATGCCGTTTCTCTATCCGTGTTGCCCTGTTCAGACGGTTGCTCTAAGGCCTGCTCGTCGTCTACCGGCTCGTCCTCCTCTATGGTTGGGTTTTTGTCGAGGCGGGGCTTGGGTCGGCGTTTATGCCGACGCTTTGATTGCTTTTCGGGGGGTCGATCTCCCGTCCCATCCCCTTTTTCCTCGTTGTCGCTTCCTTTAGGGGTATCCACCATGTACACATCGTGAGATGAGGTGGCTGTCCAATGCCCTATGGGCGTTGGTTCGTCGGTATCTCCTGCATCGTCATCCATGCTGTCGATGTCTCCGGAGTCGAAGTTGAGCACGTCGTTTAAATTGTCGACAGTGGCTACCAAGTGGGTGGTGCGTGGGCTTTGAATTTCTTCATCGTCCGTATCCCATCCTCGCTGACCGTAGTTCGGCCAGGGCTCTCCTGATAAGGAGAGAGACTTGAGAGAGTTTAGGATATCGCCACAAGGCGAATGCTGAAAGATGTCTGCGGTGGTGAACTCCATTATCGGCGCCCCATTGAATTCGATTGGCAGGGGCACGGGGGGTTCGGAGTCCGGGGAGGAGTCCAGATCCTCGGAGTCACGGGTCGTGCAGAGTGCAGGGCTAGCGTTCGGCTCGATCACTTTCGGGATCGCAGCCCCCGAGGTGACGTCCAACCGCTCATCCTCAATTGGCGCAATAGGCTCCGAGTTAGGCGTCGGAACCGATGCGTGTGCGGCCTCCAGGACACTGTCCGGGGGTAGAGCTAGATCATGCCCCTCGAGATAGTGCGGCCCACTTGGCCGTGGCTCGAGCCCATCGAAGATCAAGTCTCCGCGGATGTCAGCCGTGTAGTTTAAGCTTCCAAACCTGACTTGATGGCTAGGGGCGTAGCTTTCAATCTGCTCCAGGTGGCCGAGCGGATTGGCCCGCAGAGCGAAGCCGCCGAAGACGAAGATCTGTCCGGGGAGAAAAGTCTCACCCTGGACCGTATCGTTGTTGATGATCAAAGGAGCCATCGGGCCTAAAGGCGACGACATAGAGGAACTCTCAATGAAAGCACCAATGTCGGTGTCAAAACCGGCGGATCTCGGGTAGGGGGTCCCGAACTGTGCGTCAAGGCCGGATGGTAACAGGAGACAAGGGACACGATGTTTTTTACCCAGGTTCGGGCCCTCTCGATGGAGGTAATACCCTACTCCTGCTTGATTAATATTGATGATATGGGTAGTACAAGAGTAGATCTACCACGAGATCAAGGAGGCTAAACCCTAGAAGCTAGCCTATGGTATGATTGTTGTGTATGGAGTCGATTGCCTACGGACTACAACCCTCCGGTTTATATAGACACCGGATAGGGTTAGGGTTACACAGAGTCGGTTACAATGGTAGGAGATCTTGAATATCCGCATCGCCAAGCTTGCCTTCCACGCCAAGGAAAGTCCCATCCGGACACGGGACGAAGTCTTCAATCTTGTATCTTGATAGTCCAGGAGTCCGGCTGAAGGTATAGTCCAGCTACCCGAACACCCCCTAATCCAGGACTCCCTCACTCATCAATAACTTTTTGATCTTCATCTTGATTTTCATAGGAATCTGGTTTAGCGGCCATCTTATTGACTAAGGTAGCTTGCATATCCGAAATTTCAGCAGTTAATTTTTCAAGACGAGCAATTTGGGATCTTATACCTTCAAATTCTTTAGACATGTCATCAAGCTCTTTATTCATATAATTCATGAAACTTTTTTGTTCCTTAAGCTCATTTCTAAAGAAAGTATTATGCTCAAATTGCAAAACCGTAAACTTCCTGACGTTGTTTTCGATCTACTCTAACCTTTTAAGGTGAAGATCACCAAATCTAGGTAGAGCCATCGCGACAAACAAGCAATCCAACACACGAGCAAGCAAAAAGCAAACGAGCAAAAAGAGGCAAATAGAGAGGGAGGATAGAGAGAGAGGGCGAATAAAATGGCAAGGGTGAAGTGGGGGAGAGGAAAACGAGAGGAAAATGGCAAATAATGTAATGCGGGAGATAGGGATTGTTATGGGTACTTGGTATGTTGACTTTTGCGCAGACTCCCCGGCAACGGCGCCAGAAATTCTTCTTGCTACCTCTTGAGCACTGCGTTGGATTTCCCCGAAGAGGAGAGGATGATGCAGCAAAGTAGCGTAAGTATTTCCCTCAGTTTTTGAGAACCAAGGTATCAATCCAGTAGGAGGCTACGCTCGAGTCCCTTGTACCTACACAAAAACAATAGCTCAACGCAACCAACGCGCTTAGGGGATGTCAATCCCTTCATGGTCACTTACGAAAGTGAGATCTGATAGAGATGATAAATAATATTTTTGGTATAGAGATGCAAAGTAAAAAGTAAAAGGCAAAGTAAAAGTAAAGCAATAATAAAGTGATGGAGATTGATATGATGAGAAAGAGACCCGGGGGCCATAGGTTTCACTAGTGGCTTCTCTCAAGAGCATAAGTATTCTACGGTGGGTGAACAAATTACTGTTGAGCAATTGACAGAATTGAGCATAGTTATGAGAATATCTAGGTATGATCATGTATATAGGCATCACGTCCGAGACAAGTAGACCGAAACGATTCTGCATCTACTACTATTACTCCACTCATCGACCGCTATCCAGCATGCATCTACAGTATTAAGTTAAAAACAGAGTAACGCCTTAAGCAAGATGACATGATGTAGAGGGATAGTTTCATGCAATATGATAAAAAAACCATCTTGTTATACTCGATGGCAACAATACAATATGTGCCTTGCTGCCCCTTCTGTCACTAGGAAAGAACACCGCAAGATCGAACCCAAAGCTAAGCACTTCTCCCATGGCAAGAACAACCAATCTAGTAGGCCAAACCAAACTGATAATTTGAAGAAACTTGCAAAGATAACCAATCATACATAAAAGAATTCAGAGAAGATTCAAATATTATTCATAGATAAATTGGATCATAAACCCACAATTCATCAATCTCAACAAACACACCGCAAAAAGAAGATTACATCGAATAGATCTCCACAAGAGAGGGGGAGAACATTGTATTGAGATCCAAAAAGAGAGAAGAAGCCATCTAGCTACTAGCTATGGACCCGTAGGTCTGAAGTAAACTACTCACACTTCATCGGAGAGGCTTGGATGATGATGTAGAAGCCCTCCATGATTGATTCCCCTTCCGGTGGAGCTCTGGAACGGGCCCCAAGATGGGATCTCATGGATATAGAAAGTTGCGGCGGTGGAATTAGGTTTTTGGCTCCGTCCCCGATTGTTTGGGGGTATGTAGGTACATATAGGAGGAAGAAGTACGTCGGTGGAGCTTCGAGGGGCCCATAAGGCAGGGGGCGCCCCCCACCCTCGTGACCATCTCTTGGCTTTCTTGACGGGGGGTCCAAGTCTCCTGGATCTTATCTGATGAGAAAATCACGTTTTCGAAGATTTTATTCCGTTTGGACTCCGTTTGACATTCTGTTTCTCCGAAACACTGAAATAGGCAAAAAACAGTAATTCTGGGCTAGGCCTCCGGTTAATAGGTTAGTCCCAAAAATAATATTAAAGTGGAAAATAAAGCCCAATATAGTCCAAAACAGTAGATAATATAGCATGGAGCAATCAAAAATTATAGATACGTTGGAGACGTATCACCAAGCATTGCTAATCCTTTACGAGGAGGGCCAATTCATCAACTTAAACCATTTTTACCAGCAATTGTCTAATGATCACATTCATATTAGCCTCAATATATAGTGATGTTAGGGGGGGCAGCGCCCTTGCTGCCCCTTGTCTTCGCCATTGTGCGCGTGTCTGAGAGATGAAGCGGAAGGCATGGATGATGAGAGGGGGGTGTTGGATATATAATTAATGTGGGTGTATTAGCTATATATGTAATCCTATATAGAGAGGTATAGATTGATCGATGTGGACGTGGGAAAGAGGGTGAGACCTCACTAGATATATAGAATGTTCGGTTTATGTGAAAAACTATGAAAGACCTAGCTATATACACATAAACATAGAGGAACATCGATCGTTGCACATGCACGTGAGAGATAAAGAATGCCCGATATGATGGAGAGGGGGATGTGTGTGTGTGCCTTCATGGGAGACCGACCTGAAGAACAAGATTGCATGTGTGCGATGGATAATGCCGACTGGTAGTGTGTGTGTGCATGCATGCACGAGAGAAAGTTAGTGGTATAATTATAAAGAGAAGACCAATGTGTGGGTGTAAAAGACTAGGTGAAGTTATAATCAATGTAAAATTGAATTCAAATATTTGAATAAGAGATCATGATGTTTGAAACCCATGCATGCATGAATATAACGGAGATCTGTGCGGTGTGGTTTGGAAACGAGCATGTTGTAATGTATACACATTGAACAAGGTCAGGCTGGTTTGAATTTGAGATACCGATGGCAGCCATCGTTTGGCCACATTGCATCCGTGCATGGGCACACTATTCTAATTGGAGATGATGGGTGGCTTTCGCATCACATATCTATATCTATACCCCTATATATATTATATTTTATATTTTTTATATAGTGTGCGGATAACTTTAACTTTGAAAGATGGCCGTTGGATGACGCCAATCCGATGGTGCAGACCTGGCAAATTTGAGCACTACTGGCCGTTGGATATCATCTAGATTCCACCAGATATTGCCAGATGTACAATCTAGAAGACTCTATAGTTGAACTTAAGAATAATGCACAAATCTCAAAACACAAGCACTTCTTCTTTTTTCTAGAATCTTCCGTATAAGAATTGCCCAAATATTTTTTTACATGATTTGTTTGTACTTTATGCCTTACAACGTACAATTCCATGAATCTTAAAATAGATTAGCTTTCTTATAAAAACTAGATGATTTTGAATGAAATGAACTATAAGAATTAAACGAACATCTACATCATGCATATATGACTCAAAGCTTACATGCTATAATGTGGTATTTATTCATAATTTGGTTGCCAAATCTCATGCGTGCAATGCACGTGTACCTTACTAGTCTAAATGGTGTCTGTGTGTGTTGTGCGTGTTAAACACATTGTACGTAGTATATCATACTAGTCTAAATTGTCTTTTTTTCTTTTGGGTACATGTTAAGCTTGTTCTCCCGAAATTTCAAGCCGCGCCTTGTTATGCCAAAATTTCAAGCTAGCGTCTATGTCTATCGTGCTGCGAAACTCCCGCCTCTTCAACCCGCGCCTTGTTACCCCAAAATATTTAAGATAAATCTTTGTCTCGCTGTGCTCTGACAACTCCCTCCATCTCAACCCGCGCCTTGCTATTCCAAAATTACAACGTGCGCGAAAACTCCCACCTCCTATGAAATCCCTACACGCGAAATGCCCGTGATACCCCTGAACCGAAAGAACCGCCTCAACTCGGTGGGGGTACTTTCGTAACTTACCCCACATTTCGGACAAGCGCGTCCCTAAGCCATGGTTCCCCCACTCCCATCCCATCCGCCCACCCATTCATACACTGAGTCCGGCAAAACCCGCGAAGCCCCACACCCTCCTCCGTCTGCCACCCAGCCGGAGCCCCTTCCCCGACGATGTCGTCCACAACAACACCTCGACGTCCCTCATCCACCGTACCCGATGAGGATCCGTCGTCGATCTGGTTGTCCCGCCGGTTCAGCCACCCCGTCCTCCACCTCCAAGGAGCTTCCTTGATGTTCCCGTCGTCTTTCGCGCCACCTCCATTCCCACACTGCCGTCTTCACCTGCACCACCGGAAGAGCATCATCATCACCGTTTCCTCATATGAAGCTGCGGCCTAATCGGCGCCACCAAAGAGGTTGTACACTAATCGCCACATTTTCTTCTTGATTCGATCTCATGGTGCTGCTGGCGCTCGGTCCTGAGCCGACACGGCGCGGCTCCATCCACAGCGGCGTCGTCGGCCACTTCCTCCACGGCGTCGCTCCCTCGGCGGTGACGTCCACATCAGTAGGAGATGCTGCTGCTTTAGCTCTCGCTCGCGCTGCTGCTCTGCTCTTGCTCTCGGTCCCCTGCCTGGTCTGCTCTTGCTCGCGATGCTGCTCTCGCTCTTGCTCTTGCTTGCGATGCTGCTCCGATTTAGCTACACTTCAGTCGACTGAATCGACTTTTGGGTCAGTCGATTTTCAGGGGGTGGGGGGCTCGCGGAGTTAAGGAAGAACCAGCCGCAGCGGCGAGGGGGGCTCACCGGAGAGGTACCCCACTATCTATCTTAGGGTTCAGGCTGGGGACGGTGGTCGCCGGCGGTGGTGGGGCGGTGGTGTGGGGATCACCGGAGAAAAAGCTCGGCACGGGGGGGCCTATAGGGATGGCCGGGGCGGCGGAGGACCGGCGGTGGGGAGTGTTTTCGGGGCGGGCGGGGCGGCACACCGCCGGCCGCGGGCGGCGGGGGGCGGCTGTTTCGCCGGTGCTGGCTGGCGGCTCAGGGGGGTGGAGGTTGAAGATGAACTGCAGGCCCTTGATTTCGTATCCAACGGCTGCAAAATCGACTGACCAGAGATGAAAAAGTCAGTCGGCTGATGTGTAGCCTCACCTCTAGTGCGTTCATTTTCGATAGTAAAATTCAATTTCGATAGCAAATTTCAGTTTCGACAGTTAAGTTCAGTTTTGATAGTTAAATTCAGTTTCGACAGTTAAGTTCAGAGATGAGCGACTGATGTATACATCTAGCACTTTGTGGTTATGTATTTTATGTTATCTATTGGAGATGCTATTAGAATTCCACTCAGGTTAACATTGTCTCTCTTGTCCTGCTTCAGCCTCAGCGTCGTACAACTCACCGGAGCTGCTCCAACGATGAAACCCTCCATCACAGTAGAGCAGTACCTCGGGCTCCATCTCCAGACGCCTAAGATCTTCTTCCCCTCCTCCGACAGCCAAGTCAGCCGGAGCATCCTCACCGGACAACCCAATCACGCTGAGATCGACATGGCTTCGCCAAAGAGGTTGTACACTTCTTGTGGTTTGACTTAATCTCACCATGCTTCTTTGCATCCTGTGATCTTCCAATTCTTGTGAACCAAACACCCAGATTGGCAGAAATCCTATGTTTTTCAATTCTTTGTTTTGCACGTGAATTCCTATCCTATTCCTGTCTATTTCCTATCCCTACATTGTTAGAATCCTCAAATTCAAACAAGCTCTTACACAATTACTTCTGTTACAGATATGTGTGAAAGAAAACTTTGTGTGGTTTGCCCTGCCCCTGCGGTGCTGTGTTCCACCCTAGCTCAGCTGCTCCAACGACGGAAGGGTTCACCACAGCAGGGATCCGCTCTCCAGACTATCTTTCGCCGCCTCAGATCTTCTTCCCCACCGCCGGCAGCCACAACAACTGCATTACCATCATCAACTAAGCAGATGACCTTGAGGACTACACGGGTCCGCAAGAGAGGTCGCACTCTTCCGTGTCTGCTTACGTTATGCATTGCTTAATATGATGACATGCTACTTTATCGTCGTGTTCACCTATTAGACTCCGACTCAGGTCCAAACTTATGCTGGAACTTGAGTTTTTAAATGGTTGTGGGGTACATATCGGGGCAGCAATCAGTACTATCTGTCTACTATCTGGTTAATCTCGAGTGTCTACTATGAGTTTCATGTTGGGTGCAAACAAACATTAAAGGAGACATTATCTAATCTGCTGACGTATTCCGTAGTGTGACACACCACGGCCAAGCCTTTATCCGAGTCATTTTATTACCCCACCTCAGCGCGTCATGCGAGGCAGTTTCCTTGGCACGTCTTGCTAAGCAGAGATCGTGTCCCCTTGTTCCGGGATTCTCATCAATACGGGCGTGGGTAACCCAACCGCCTCTAGGACTCCTAGATTATAGGCAAGTCTAAACGGACACAGAGAGGACGCTTGATATTCACCCTCTTTATAAAGGGACAAGGCTTTTATTTTTCCCTCCCATGGTCAATCGAATCCTTCCCCCACCTCAAGCTCAAACGCCCAAAGTTCAGGTCTGGTGCTCCGAACCTTCAGCCATGTCTGGATCTAGCCTTCAAGGCCGATGGGTGCCTTCCTCCGTTACGGAAGAAGATATCAAAAGGTTGAGGGGGGCCAGATATCTGACCGCCGAGATTCCGCATCGGCTGCCTGCCCGAGGGCAGGCCGTCCCCTCCCCCGAACCCAACGAAATCGTCGTGTTCATCTCTCACTTCCTCCGAGGTCTAGGCCTTGCTCTGGATCCTTTCGTCAGGGGCTTGATGTTTTATTACAGGCTAGATTTCCATGATCTAGCTCTGGACTCCTTTCTTCATATCACGACATTTATTGTCGTGTGCGAGGCCTTCCTCCGAGTTACCCCTCACTTTGGCCTATGGCTTAAGACCTTTGAAGTAAAGCCGAAGATGATCGAGGGGCAACATGCGGCGTGTGGAGGTGCCTCAATACGCAAGATGACGGGAGCTTCATGGCCCAAAGGTTCCATTCCAGAGGTGTCTGAATTGTGGCAACAGGAGTGGTTCTACATCACGGCTCCTAGAAGCGCCAAGTGGGCGGCCGCCCCTGTTTTCCGCCCGGGCCCTCCACCACAACTGATGTCATGGATTAGCAGAGGATTGAGCTGGGGTCCAGCCAAGGACGTGCCTATACTGCAAAGCCGCATTCAAGATCTCTCCAATGGAGATTTCAGTTTGGTTGCGGTAACACAAGTTATGCTGGTTCGTCAAGTCCAGCCTTGCAAACACCGGCCCCTTCACTTGTGGGAGTTCAATCCCGAGGGACCGCGTGCCATTCAAAATTTCCTCGGCCTGACGCACGAGGAGATGTACAAGTCATTCTTCGGACCTCAGGTAGAGTGTCCGGAAATCACCGAGGACGTGGGCCTGAGCAGTAACCGCGCCGCCGAACAGGTGAGAAATCTTCCGGCCGAACATACTGTCTCTCATTTGTTACGAAGTTATTTCTGAGAGTTCGCTTTTTGATCAGGGCTGGCTAGCAAAGGCAAAGTTGATTCGGTGTTCAGCTCCCCTCCCTGAGGGTTTGGAAAATCCGGTACTGGAAAAGATGCTCCAGATCGCACCTTGCCCGGAGCCCTTGAAGGAAGATACTGCGGGGGACAATAAGGGCGGACGCGGGCCCCCAACGCTGCCCATTCTGACTGAGGGAGCGGGCGTCTCCATGAAGGAAGACGACCGGAAGAGGAAAAGGACCGCGCCCGGGGATTCGGAAGCCGAAGCTTCCAAACGGGAGAAGAAGTCTCCCACCGAGGGTCCTACCTTGGGGGTTGCTGTTGCCGCACAAAGTCCGCGGGGGGATCAATTCTCCCACGAGTCGTAAGTGACCCGAAATACTTTAATAGTACAGATATGCCATCTTTTTCTTCTGAGAAACTAACCACCGCATATATCTTTGCAGTTCGGGCCTTAGCCCCTCTCAAATGAGCTCGTCTTTGGGGGATCTTCTTCCAGAGATGATGGAGAGCGAAACGCCTCCTCCGGACTCCTCTGCTCCGGAAGCGGGCGACCCTGAAGTGTCGTCGTGGAGGGCCTCTCCGAGTCCGGCGAGGCCAGGAGATAATCCCATTGACCCCCGAAGCTCCCAGTGTCCGGCTCCCGAAAAGAGCAGACAAAAGAGTCCGGCACTGTCTAGTGTGCGATTGGATGTTCTGAGGGAGTTGGTGGGGTGAGTGGCCATCTCAGATGAACACCATGTGCTGACGAATACGGTGATGGAGAGAATCTCGTCCGCCGAAAGGGGATTGCATAAAGCTTTTATGAGTCTACTGACAGGCTTTGAGGTACGTAAAATAATGTATGATAGTCCTACACATGCTAGGTGTGCCCTGTGTAGATAGTAGCCCCTGAGACTCTGGTTGTCGTCGGGAACGATGATGATCAGAGGATCATAATCCCAGGTAGTAACCATACTGCCGCTATGTGCAGGTGGTGGAAGCTCCGGTGGCTAGCCGGACTAGCGAGTTTGCCCATTTAAAACGGCAGTTGGATGCAGCAGACGCCGACATCGAGCTTGTTAACAAAAGGCTTGACGAGGCACAGGGTAAGTGTCCTTATCTGGTAAACGCCACGTAGTAAGAGCAGCATGATGCCAATATCTTTAATATGTTGTGACTGCAGATGGAGCTGCCACTGTTGAAGCCTTGCGGGCAAAACTTGCCCGAGCCAAGGAACAAGCGAGGTTGGGTAATGCGGCTGCTTTGAAGGCGGCCGAAGAGTTGCAAGCCGAGAAGGCTGCGCACGGAGAGAGCCGAGATAAGATGGCCAAGATGGCCATGGAATTAAAAGCCGCCGTTGACCGTTGTCGGGTTCTTGAAAAGGAAAAGCAGGCGAACGCATCGGACCTTGAAAAGGCTGCTGCGACGGGAAAAGACCTCCGCTCTGCTATGAGGGCAAAGAAGGAGGAGCTGCGGGAAGCCAGAGATATTGTAGCTGGGAAATCCTTTATGTTGCGGAGGAAGTTCGGAGATCCACGGTATGCCCCTCTGGATCGGCTGTGGAGTTCGGAGGATGTGTATATGGATTTGGCAGCAAGCGCTGCCGATGCGGCCAAGTACTTCCAGGGTCAGACGGACCATGAAGTAGACCAGCTGTTTTGGAGAAAATTCCATTCTCCCGAGCGTCCGCTTTCATTGACTGACCAATTAGCCGAATGGGCCGAACTAAATAGGTTGTCCGGACTCTTCATGAGGTCTGTTGTGGATCAGCTATGGCCGGAAAGGTCAAAAACGAACAGCTATTTCAGCTTGGTGCAGCAGTTCCTTGACGTGGTGCCGCGCATTAATGCGATGAAGAGGTCGGCGTGTATAGAGGGCGCACGGATGGCCTTTGCACATGTTAAAGCACACTGGGCGGAGATGGATGCTACCACTGTTGCAGCGCGGGATTCGACCATAGGTCGACGGGCTGCTGAGCACTACTTTGAAGAAGTTCTTGAGGGTGCTCGTTTGATAGAGACCCAGTGCTCAAGAAATATTATGTTTGAGTGATATGTAATCTCATTGTAAGCGAAACGCTTTTATAGATTTTTATAAGGCTATTTTTATACTTTTGCCTGAAAGTAAGATGATGCCTCCTGGGCGACCGTTTATGTATACATGTGTATAACCTGAAAGATTGCAGTCGTCGGCTTCAACCCCCACGGATATAATGCGGAGGTGCTTGCAAAAAAACGCGTTCACACTTAACCCAACGTCTTGGTCCTATTAAGGAGGTGATAGCGGAGCGAGCGAGGCAACCGGACTATAATGCTTTAGCATTTTCACTTAGCCATAGGAGTTTGACAGTGCGGCTACTAGATAGCCCCTGGTGGCTCCGCACTCTCCCGATCCCGGGGTGCGTACATGCCTGGCCGGAAAACGGCCCTTCGTTAAGGTGGAGGAATTCTAACATTCCAACAGGTCATCGAGTGGTTGACCAGTCTCACGCTATATCATGACAGTCAGTTTTCGGCTTTCTCTACTGAGGTGCTCGTCCGGATGAACCAGGGCACAATCGCAGTAGTTCTCCTGGTGCTACCTTAGCCGGTAAAACGGAACGTAAGGCACCAAAACACAGGAGCCGGGCAAACCCAACATTTGACCAAAGACAATGATTCGGAGCTGATGCATATAGGGCCAAACTCGCGACGCCGAACACTCCCTAAGGTATTCGGTCTTTGTGGTATAAACCGGGCCTAAGTAATGGCCTTTGTAAGAAGCCCCTTGTGTCCAGGTACGTGCATTGTTCTGGCGTGGCCACATGCCAAGACGTCAGCATCCTTCTCAACGGTGGATGTGTATCAACAAGAGACATTAAAAAAGGTTTACGCAGGGTCTTAATCTAAAAAGAATCCTTGGAGCGGGACCCTGTTGCATGTCTGCGCCTGTATCTCCGTTGTGCTGTATCCTAGACGGGTGTAGCACGATGATCGTCTGTAAAAGAGAGAATTTAGGTGAAAAAGGTTGTCGTGCAAAAAGATAGTTTTTTAAAGAAACCATGTATAATTCAAGATGAGAAGAAATTGCCATTTGTCTGCGCGCGTTGAGCCCCTTGTATTGACAAAGAGGGGTGTGACAATTTATTCGGTATAAGTAGCGGCGCCGGACTCGATTAGTTGTGTCTGAGGTCTTGACGACCTATTGGATGCTTTCGCTAGTCCGGGCGCTTTTAGTGTGCGGCTGCCAAGGCAGCCTCACTCTTTTCTGTGCGCAGAGATCGCTTGATATTTCCGTGCACTGAAATGATGCCACGTGGACCGGGCATCTTGAGTGTGAGGGAGGCGTAGTGTGGTATTGCATTAAAGCGAGCGAAAGCTTCGCGTCTGAGCAGTGCTTGATAGCCACTTTGAAACGGAGCGATGTGGAAGGTTAAATGCTCGCGGCGGAAGTTATCGGGGGAGCCAAATATAACTTGTAATAGGAGGGAGCCCGTACAACGAGCCCCTGGGCCTGGCGTTACTCCTTTAAAGGTAGTATTGCTATGGCGAATTTGTGTTGGGTCTAACCCCATTCCGCGGATTGTATCCTGATATATTAGATTTAGGCTGCTGCCGCCGTCCATCAAGACTCGTGTGAAGTGATATCCGCCAATTACTAGGTCTAATACCAGGGCAGCCCATCCTGCGTGTCGGATACTTGCTGAGTAATCGCGATGGTCGAAAGTGATCGGTTGAGACGACCAGTGGCAGGTCTTCGCGGTGACAGGCACTTGGGTATATTTTCCTGGGAGTGCCGCATTGTTTTTTCCCTTGATCACGTGTAACACGTTTACTGTTTTGACTTCTGGTGGAAATTTCTTTTGTTCCCCCGTGTCTTGCTTGGGAGGCTCGTCCTCGTCTTCACTTGGTGTATCCTCCCCCTTGTGTACGGCGTTGAGCTTGCCGGACTGCTTAAAGACCCAACATTCTCTGTGGGTATGATTAGCGGGTTTACCCGGGGTACTATGGATCTGACATACTTGGTCCAGAATTTTGTTGAGGCTGGACAGTTCATCCCTGGTGCCTTTAGTGGGCGGCTTTTGACCTGGCTGAGAGCTTTTGAATCCGGCATTTACTGTCGTGCCCTTCGTGCTGTCTTCTTTATTCCGGCGTTTGTTATTGCTGTTGCGCCGTGATTTCCCGTTTCCATCTCTAACTTCAGATGTACTGGGGCCGCTGGTGCTGCATCTGGCTAGCCAGCTGTCCTCACCCGCGCAAAAGCGGGTCATGAGGTTTGTTAATGCGGCCATCGTTCTCGGCTTATTTTGGTCGAGGTGTCTGGTGAGCCATTCGTCACAGACGCTATGCTTGAAAGCTGCCAAGGCTTCGGCGTCCGGACAGTCGACAATCTGGCTCTTTTTGGTAAGAAACCTGTTCCAAAGCTTTCGGGCTGACTCTCCGGGCTGTTGAGTTATATGACCCAAATCGTCCGCATCCGGAGGTCGGACATAAGTCCCTTGAAAATTTGCCTGAAAGGCGTCTTCGAGCTCTTCCCAACTTCCAATGGAGCTTTCGGGGAGGCCTTTAAGCCAGTGATGAGCTGGCCCTTTGAGCTTGAGGGGTAAGTACTTGATGGCGTGGAGATCATCTCCTCGAGCCATATGAATATGAAGGATGTTGTTCCGTCGTATGTCTCTATGTTTACGGGTTTGAATCCCTCTATAAATTCATGGTCCAGCACCTCATCGGTGAAACATAGGGGGTGTGCGGCACCCCTGTATCTGGGTGTACCGCGTTGTTCGGATGTTTGTTGTGTTGCATTGTATGCTGGGGCGCGCTTGCGTGGTCCATAGATGGATCTTGCTGCGCCGTCCTTTGGGTGCGAGCCCTCGCATGGGTCGCGTGTTGTATTGTGAGTGCCGTTGTATGCCGCTCTGTGTTGATAGAGGGGTCGTCTATCCGACCAGGTGGCTGCTTTGATATTTGGTTGTGGGGGTCTGAGGCCTCCTCATCGAATTCAGGTAGCAGCTTCCGCTTTGGGTAGCTCTTGGAGAGGCGATTGTCGCCGTACATCGCTGCTGTGTTGAGTATTTTACTCCATCTGATTTGGAGTGTGTCTTGTGCAGCCTTGAGCCTTTGCTTCTGCTTTTTCAGACTCCTCGCGGTGGCAATAAGCCTTTTATGGGCATTCTGCTGCTCCGGGTGCCTGTCCGGCGTTATGTGTCCGGACCATTATCCTTGATAGAATGTGTTTGTTCGGTTTGATTATCCGGATTGTCGTTGTCCGGCAGCGGTTCGCCCTGCTCCAGCGCTGGGTCTGTGTGATCGCTATTTCTGTCGAGGCGGGATTTGGGGCGGCGCTTGCGTCGCCGCTTTGACTGCTTTTCGAGGGAACAAGCCTTCGATGCGTCCTTCCGCTCATTGTCGTCATCTTTTGGTGCGTCCACCATGTATACGTCATATGACAAGGTGGCGCTCCGGGGCCCAATAGGCGCTAGTTCTTTATTGTCTCCTTCATCGGCGTCCATACCGTCGATGTCTTCGGAGTCGAAGTCGAGCATGTCGGTTAAATCGTCAACAATGGCTACAAAGTGGGTGGTGGGTGGGCTTTGAATTTCTTCATCGTCCGTATCCCAACCTTGCTGACCGTAGTCCGGCCAGGGCTCTCCTGATAAAGAGAGAGACTTTAGTGATTTCATAATATCGCCGAAAGGCGAGTGCTGAAAGATGTCCGCGGCAGTAAACTCCATGATCGGCGCCCAATCGGATTCGATCGGCGGGGGCGTGAGGGGTTCGAAGTTCGGAGAGGAGTCCGGCTCCTTGGAGTCATGAGTCTCGCGGAGTGCGGGGCTGGTGTTCGGCTCGATCGCCGTTGGGATCGCAGCCCCCGAGGCGGTGTCCAACCACCCATCCTCGATCGGCGCAGTGTGCTCCGAATTAAGGGTCGAAGCCGATGCGGGTGCGGCCTCCAGGGCACTGTTCGGCGGCAGAGCTAAATCATGCTCGTCGTGACAGTGCGGCGCGCTCGGCAGTGGCTCGAATCCGTCGAAGATCAAGTCCCCGCGGATGTCAGCCGTATAGTTTAAACTTTCAAATCTGTCCTGACGGCCAGGGGCATAGCTTTCGATCTGTTCCACATGGCCAAGTGAATTGGCCCGCAGCGCGAAGCCGCCAAAGACGAAGATCTGTCCGGGGAGGAAGGTCTCACCCTGGACTGCATCGCTATTGACGATCGTAGGAGCCATCCAGGCTGACGGCGACGACACAGAGGAACTCTCAATGAAAGCACCAATGTCGGTGTCAAAACCGGCGGATCTCGGGTAGGGGGTCCCGAACTGTGCGTCTAGTCCGGATGGTAACAGGAGGCAAGGGACACGAAGTTTTACCAAGGTTCGGGCCCTCTCGATGGAGGTAAAACCCTACGTCCTGCTTGATTAATATTGATGATATGGGTAGTACAAGAGTAGATCTACCACGAGATCGGAGAGGCTAAACCCTAGAAGCTAGCCTATGGTATGATTGTTGTTGTGTATGTTGTCCTACGGACTAAAACCCTCAGGTTTATATAGACACCGAAGAGGGCTAGGGTTACACCAAGTCGGTTATAATGGTAGGAGATCTACATATCCGTATCGCCAAGCTTGCCTTCCACGCCAAGGAAAGTCCCTTTCGGACACGGGACGAAGTCTTCAATCTTGTATCTTCATAGTCCAGGAGTCCGGCTGAAGGTATAGTCCGGCCATCCGGACACCCCCTAATCCAGGACTCCCTCACCACTCCTATTTACCCCATGAGGTCTTCGCTCTAACTTGGCATGCTGATGTTGGTAAAATCATGCATATCATGCCTTGCATTGCTTAATGTATACATCAAAGATGTCATCTGCTTAGTTTAGACATGCTTTGTGTCAATGCCATTTGTTTAGTTTCTTTATCGTATATGTGAATCATGCAATGTCATCTTGTTTAGCCAGGCATCATATATGTGAATTTTGCAATGCCACCCTGGTTAGACAGTCATCTTATATGTGAATTATATCATGACATCATTTTTTATCACGTGTTAAATTTGTCAATAGTTTTAGTAAATTCAATTACTCTTCCTGTGCATCAGCCATTCGGCACGGTCATGGAAAAATCTGGAGTGGAAACAAGGTCTTCAGAGCAGACAATGATATCTGACAAAGCGCATGTCGTGCTGGTTACAGATAGCTCCTCAGAGGAGGATTCAGAGACAGATGACCAGTCCTATCCCCCCCAGGTGCATGCTCTAACTTGGCAGGGTTATGTTGCTCATATCGTGCGTATGGTATCTTGCATTGCTATGTCATTTGCTTAG
This sequence comes from Triticum urartu, assembly GCF_056163025.1. Taxonomy (NCBI): domain Eukaryota; kingdom Viridiplantae; phylum Streptophyta; class Magnoliopsida; order Poales; family Poaceae; genus Triticum; species Triticum urartu. The sequence goes on from NC_141878.1 coordinate 566,801,577, forward strand.
TTTAGACATGCTTTGTGTGAATGCCACCTGTTTAGTGTCTAATTACCATATATGTGAATTATGCAATGCCATCTTGTTGCAAGACATTATATATGTGAATTATGCAATGCTATCTTGTTGCAAGGCATTATATATGTGAATTATGCAATGTCATGTTGTTTAGCCAAGCATCATATATGTGAATTATATCGTGCCGACCTTTTTTTGTATTTCTCATTGCTTTTGTCGACAATGTTTGTATATCAACTGCTCTTCCTGTGCATCAGCCATTTGAATTGGTGATGGGGAAATCTGGAGTGAAAACAAAGTCTTCAGAGCAGACAATGCTACCTGGTGAAGCAGATATCTTGCTGGTTACAGATAGCTCTTCAGAGGATTCAGAGGCAGATGACCAGTCCTATTATCCCCCTGAGGTGTATGCTCAAACTTGGCAGGGTTATATTACTCATATCATGCATATGTTATATTGCAATGCTTAGTTTTTACATCATATACACGATATTGAATGTCATCTCCTTAGTTGACACATCATATATGTGATTGCCCTCTGCTCACTTCCTTAGTATATAAATCATATATTTGAATTATATCATGCCATGATGTTTACATAGACAGCATGTATCTGAACTATGGCATGCCAACCCATTTTCTAAAGACATAATATAGTTATATCATCTCATCCTGTTCACACTTCACATAGTCATCATATTTTAAATTATGTCATTCTATCCGTGAATTATATCATGCCATCATGTTTCCATCGACGGCATATTTATGATTTATGGCATGCCAACCACTTTAATAGACACATCGTATAGTTATATCATGTCATCCTGTTTACATGGTCATCATATTTTGAAGTATGTCATTCTATCCTGTTTAGTTAGCCATCATACATGTGAAATTGTGTCATGCTATCCTGTTTAATTAGCCATCATGTATGTGAAATTATGTCCTGCTATTCTGTTTGGTTAGACAACATAAATGTGAATTATTTCATGCCCTGTTTTCTTCCCTACTATCCATTCCACCTGTCTATCTTACAATGTCTGTACATTCAATTACTTTTCTTGTTTATCAGCCGTTTCAATTGGAGGGGGTGATGGCAGTATTTGTGGGAGTAAAAACACGGTCTTTAGAAAAGATCGTGCTACCTATCGATGGAGATAGAACCACGATTTGATCTATGAACTTAACGCGATCATGGTTCTGATTTGATTGCTCCTTGCAGATTGCCGCACAGGTAACCTGCTGAGCCGACATCGATGCCAAGTGCGGCAATGCCTCTTCCGATGATTGGGAGGGCGAGTTCTTCCTGGGCTTTACCAAAATCAACTATGAGGTGAGGCCATTGACCTTGAACTGAAAAGATTAATTGTTGTTAAAAGGTTCCTTCCAGTTCAACATTTGTCCTTCAAAAAATGTACTGCATGGTCCAACTAGCAAGAGGATGCTTTCTTACAAGTGGTATAACGCGGATGAAGTGATTCTTGTAAAGAAAATGTAAGTATGATTTGCATAACTATGCCTTTTTGGTATATATCCTTTTAATTTACTTGTTATGTGATGCACTAGGATTATATATTTGTTTTGTGCTGCAGGTTAGGTTGCGGTTCAGTGTGGCATTCTGGCATTTGTTTCGGGGTACTGGAGGAGATCCTTTTGGTGCACCTACAAAGAACTGGCCTTGGGAGGATGGCACAAATTCCCTGGCCATGGCTAAGAGAAGAAGTATGGGAATTACCTGATCTTGTGTCTTAGGTCCATGGCTGGAATCAACAACTTATGCTTTGATTTCTGTTTTGGTGATATCTCAATTCGAGTTCATGAAGAAGCTTGGAGTTGACAGGTGGTGCTTCCATGAGAGGGACATCGCCCCTAATGGCAAAACACTTGCGGTATGATTTTATTAGAATGATTCTTGAAGTTGCAAGTTGCAACCTCGAGTTAGGGGAATTGAGACGGGTAGTGACCGACATTAGAGCAGGTTTATTATGATTGTATTTACAAGGGTACATGACTATGTTTTCAGCACAAGGAATATGGTTGTTGATGGTTTACGCCCTGGCTGCGCCCACATCGTCCCGACACCAAGTTCGAGACCAAGTTCTAACCCCTGTACCCAATCTACCTCCATGGATCTTGTCTCTCACTAACCAAGAGCATCAATTCAACTCAACAGATTGACAAAAGAGATGAACCTATAGTTTGAGGCTTGGGTAGTGTGGACATTGACCTGATGATGAGTGTTGTATGGTGGTCAAGTGGTGCCACTTCCCCTCGCCACACGCTGCTTAGTCTGCTCATTGAAGGTGCTCTCTGTTGGTGTTTGGCTGCTGCTGCTGTAGGTCAAGGCATGTACTAGCATCTTCTTGCAATGGATTTTGTTTTATGGCTATATACAAATTATTTTGGTATAGATTTGTGATTTTTGTTCCGTCCACTTAACCCAGTATATAGTAGCAGCTTTTGATGTCCTTTCCTCACCGTGAATGTAAAATTTTATCATGTGTGCAATTTTTTTTGACTGTAGTACGAATAGTTGTAACATATTCTCTTTAGCCTTGCAGCCCATAGCATCCGCTTGATTCAGTGAGTTTGATTCAGCTGTACAAGTTAGGAATCCAAAGAAGTTGGCTCAGAATAGATAAATATGTGTCCACAGATTATTCACAGTAATTTGGTTACTTAAATGCCTAGGATTAGATGCATAATATTGCGTGAGCACGACAGGACAATTTTGTAAAAAAAAATGATCTGACCTGAAGCCTATATGCCATTTAAGCACTTATTTTTTTCTAACTTCAGAAACCTATAGTTGTTTCCTCCTCTCCAATATGCTTTGTCATCAAATTTGTGTATTTAAATCTGGAACAGCAGAACTATGAGAATTCAGATAAATAAGGATTGTTCATGTTTTACCAACAGGGCATGCGATGATTACTTCGGTGGAGACATATTTAAGAATGGTGTTGATCACTGAATGCCCTTGATGTCTGCCAAGGTAAAATGCCGGAAAAAAAACATTTTCTTTATCCTGCAGGAACAAGCCAGTAGTTATAGGAATTTATCTTTATTTCTCGATATATGCAGACAACGATTTTCACTTAGGTAGTTTTGGAATAATTGTCTTTCGTGCTTACTGGAAGGTAGAAATATGGTTGATGATACACACCCATTGGCAAAGTTTGAACCAGAGACAGCTACCTAAAACCATTGCTTCACACCGAGCCGACCTACTTCCCAAAACTTTTTCAATTTCAGTTTACTGAATAATTTTTTCTTGCTGAAACTAGAAGAAGGGAGCAAGCGGCAGAAGATTATGATGTTGCTGCTATTGGGAGACGCAGTAAAATATGGACAAGTTCCTGTATTTTATGGAAGGTGTAGTATTGAAGCTTCTTGCACTGATCTAGAATGGATCTTGACTTCGCCCAAGAGTGAGGTATATTGAGATTAATGGCACAAAGTTACATACTGATAGGAGAACTGGTTGCGGTTTGTCATTATTTCCTTGCATCTACAGGTAGCTCATCTACTTTTGGTTCATGCAATGAATATTTCGTGTCTACAGTTTGTCGTGTGCACCTACATATCAAGAAATATTTTATTGTTGCAAATTGATATTTGAATTTTAAATAGGGACGTCAACTTCAAAAAAGCATTAGCAGGCTTGGTAAATGCATGAAGTATTGATCATGAGCTAATGAGCTATGTTAAACAGAGTAGCTTAGAAGGATGCCCAGAACTCACCCATTTCAGTTAAGGACATGCAATCTAAGCCTTCCCTGGTTCTGTTAGATGGTTCTTTTAGTTTCTATGGTTGTGTATAGATAATTTGGTTTAAGCACTGATATGTTCAGGTTATAGTTTTTGAGCATCTGATTACTATTCCTATTATATATATTTATGTGCTTTTCCATGGTTTTTCTACTTGGTAGACAAGGGCCTGAAATGCAGCTCGGCCCATTATTTGTTATCAGACATCATGCTTGGTTATTCACAGTAGAGTGCTCTAAAAATTCTTTTGATTCCTCAGTGGTACCTAAATTAAATAAAATCTACTGTTCCATATTTTTACTCTTCAAATCATTAGCATTATTTTTGAAGATCTGTTCAGTTAGAAAATTACATATAATATGATCTACCTCGAAATTATAAAGAAATTGTCTCCTCTCTTTAGTTTAGAATATCTGATTTTGTATTCTTTTTCCATTGGTGTGTACCTTATGGTTATTTTACTTGTATAAATAATTGAGGGGCAGCAAAAAGAAATTTATAAAATGAGGGGCAGCATGTATGGGTAACCTGCAGTTATTGTATTCTTAGGCAAGATATAATATTTATTCTTAGATGTAACAGATTGTTGGTATCACATATTATTTCTTTTTTAATATGGTGTCCTCTTGTGCAGGCCTTTTCTATTCAGACATTTGACCACATCAAGGATACAATACAACTGATGAGTTATCACCCAATTGCTGATTGCATCGGCCCATTCACGCAATGGCTACCGCCAGCCGGGCCAGGGAGGCACTGGCCGCGGTGGCAGCTCCATAACAGGGCTAGGGCAGGGCGCGGAGCTGACAAGTGGCAAGGGCTGCAGGCGAGCAAGAGGGAGATCAGGATCGGCCAACCGAGGACTGTTTTTTCTTTCCTCGCCGCTTCCTCTCGTCAGGTGCTCGCTTTCCCTCCCTCTTCTTTCTCCTTATAATTCTGGAGTGCGACATCGATTCATTATTACCGATAGAAAAATAAGAATGGATTAGTATTCTGCCTGTAGCAACGACAAGTAGTGAAAGGGTATCTTTTGGCAATGAATTTAGTGAAACATAAGTTAAGAAATAGAAGTCGAGATTTTCATGGCAGCCAGAAAGCATTATTCTTATTTTAGATAAAAGAAAGAAAGCTTTATCCTAAGAAGAAGAAGTAGTAGCAGTACTATTGTGATATTTTTGTAATTATCGCAGGTATGTATGTACAGGCCATGTGAACCTCTAAATCTATTGCGCTTTTGTTAATTTTACTAGATCATTGATGGCGCGCGTTGCCGCGCCCCCTCCATTTTGATAGTAAAATGTTATGGAGTTGCAAAGTATGTGAAGGGAAGTTCAAGTCAGTAATAGTGATGTTTATATACACAAATTATTCTATATAAATATGAATTTTACAGAGATACGTATATAATAATTAATGTATAAACAGGAGCAAATTTGATCTTTTGGAAAACTTTAAATAACATTTTTGAGTTGTTTTAAAGATTCAAGCTCCGTGGAGTCTGCAAGCAAAAACATAGCTATCGGGCTTTGTATCCATGAGACTTCTTGGATGACCCAACCACAACCCACTCCAGTTATCCTCTGCCTTGCCGAGACCCGTCCATTCTTAACAACATAAATTGAGATATGGAGAAATATAATATGGAATTCAACAAGAAAATATTATATATTGTTACAAACAATGATAAAATAACCAGCAAAATGATTGGTTTAGTTATCCGATCTGATGAAAGCACTCTAAATCAAACATAGCCAATCCATCAATCAGATTTAAGACCTTGCAAGCAACTTTGAGGTCTTGCAGAGATGTGAATAAGTTCCACACATCATGGAAAGAAGTTTGATAGGATGGAGCGGAGACTCACAATATGCAAATGGTGGTTATGGAAATTAGATGCTATTTCCTATATATCCATGGATGGAGGGTAAGTTCCCATTTAACAGATCCACTATGTGCTATTATCATTTGAAATGTAGGCAACTCAATTAACATTTGTATTGTGTGAAATTATGGTAAAAAATCTGAAAACAACCGATAGAATAATTGAGAATACAGAAAGTAAATTGAGCACTACCAGATGCATATCAACTTATAGAGTCCACAGTCATTGTGCATTGCTTTCGAACATTGATAAACCTGCACCAAGAAAGTAAATCGAGCACTACAAAAATGTGTACTCATTCCTATAAAACAGTGACATTAACATAAATTTAGATAGAGAAGAAACATATAACCATACCACTTCCAGTAAATTAAGGTAAATGAAGACGAGTTGTTAAATTTCACAGATATGCAAACAAAGCTTGTTGTAAGGAATATCAACATATAATTAAAATTTATATAAAGAACAAAACCCATACTATCAAGGCTAAACTACTGGACCTACCATGAATTTAGAACTCTATATCACAGGTGAAAACTAACCTTTAGTTGGTGCAAGAGTTTCATCAGCACATCTATTAGATGGTCTCTATGATGCATTAGTTGGCATATCCTAAAAAAGAAAAGGGATACACAAATCTCGACTGGACATAGCAGTGACTTTTATTTCCAGTCAGCGTATTTCGTAACCACATGTGACATGGATACATAAATGTTTGTACTCATTGAGCCTGAAAGGAATCATGCTATCACACTATTTCACTTACAGTGATACCTCGTGCTAACAACACATTTCTTCACCAAAGCCATCTTCAAAACTTGGACCATCAAAACAATAAAGAATCAACTCACCTATTTTCACATGCAAGTCTGCATCCAAACCAATACTTGTGTTTATTTAAAAATGTTACCAGAATACAGGAAGAGAAGAAACATATTTCTTGAAGTTTCTAAGCAATCACATTGCACAAATTAGTAAGATAACGTCAAAGTGTTGTGGCTGTCTACGGAGAAATAGAACATAATACAAGCCAATGAATGTATGAGTAAATTGGAACTCACTGTTTGTAGCATGAGGCGTCACCATAGATTGTGTGTTTTATTTTCATGGAAAGCACGCCAGTTTTTTTTTACAGATCCCTTAAACATCTCAAGAACGCGACTCATATTACGACAGGAAAGTTAAGGAGATGCGAAGATGTGACTCCATACCCACTTGGACCTACCCTCCCAGGGAAGGCACGGCCGGCGTGGAGGGAGCGCGGGGAATTGCGGCCACCATCTTGGACGATATAGCCTGCCAGTGAACGCCGGGGGGTTTCGAATCGGCTGGGTTCGTTGACAGAAATAATCAGAGTTGGGCTGTCGTGCACAAGCCCAATCAACCAGCACGCTCCGATTTTTCCACCGGAATAGCATCCCTCAACGACACTCAGCCCACTTAGCGGGAGACGGGTGCCAACGGAGATCGAACGACCAGGATTGGCTATTGCTAATAGCGTGAGAGGGCTCGGAGGGTGCTCACTTTTAACGTATCTAAATCATGGTTTTAAATAGCCCGCTATAGCTTTGCTATAGCATGCTATAGCGTTTATAAAAAGTCTTGCGCTAAGAGACTTTGGTCCAAACAAATGAATAAACATTTTAAATAGCGCGCTATAGCTCCGCTATAGCACGCTATAGCGTTTAGAAGAGGTCCGCCGCTAAGAGGCTTAGCGCGCTATTTAAAACTTTGATCTAAATATATCTATACGTTGGCAAGATATATATTTGTGATATTGAAAAGAACTGTCCAGCTGGACCACCCTAGCGAATATCCTAGATCCGGCCACTGCTTATAGCCTCACACTGGCTACTGTGCCGTTTTGATGGCTGCGCAGCGAAGGGGTGAGGGCGAAGGAGTCGCGGGCTGGAGCGATTGGCGAATATCAGTGAAAACCGAGGTCAGGGCCTCCGAATTGGTCGGGAGGGAGTGCACGTGGGAGAGGGAACGACTCGATATTGAGCCTTGATTCCATGACTCAACATCAAGCACAACCAAACAGCGATATTCGGGCAACCAAATGCCAATGTCGAAATCTGGGCCTCAATATCTACATCCAAACGCTGCGTTAGTCATTTTGTAGCTTTGATTTCCAATCTACGTCAGCCTAAATATCCTATGGTCAGCACATTTGCATGGTCAGTAGACATTGACCCTTTTTTATTCAGTGATGGATGAAAAGTCAGAAATGACAATTCTGATGTATTATTAATTTGAACTGACGTTTAATCTTCCATATTGACGACAGAAATAAATTTTATGCGCTTGATTTATGAAGTGCACGGTCTGTCAGCATATTCTGTAGCTCTTTCAGATGTGAAAGCGCATGTTACATAAGAAATCATTATCTCTGAAGCATACTCACATTGGACCAAGAACTAGGCGAGGTTCAGACTTCAGAGAAATGATAACAAGGTTAGTTCCTCGCTCCTCTGTTGGACTTTTAGTTTCAAGTTCACATAACTTTGATGATTTCTTATCAACTTCACAAGTCTGTATGTTTGCAGGTTCGTACTTGATATGTGATAAACAGAGTCAAAACAAATTTGGTCATGTTATTGAGGGGTTTGTCTGAACTCCAGCGCAAGGACTTTCTGGTTAAAAAAAGAACTTTTGGTCTATTTAATTACAAATTGATTGCAACATCATGTTAGTCATCCATGGTCTCGAAAAGGATTTGCTAATAACAACAAATAATCTGTACCACCACTAACCCTTTACATGATGCAATGTCAGTATATGTTTCACATCATGTTGCATCCATTCTCTTGGTGTAGTCAGAGTGTTCATCATTTTTTGCAATTGGCCTGAAAGATATCGAACCTCTAATATGTGGTTGTAAGATGTGCTTTGGTTAGACATTCTATTTACCCACCTTCAGGAGAATTGTAAATGGCATTTGGTTATTCATGTATACCACCAATAGGACTCATGGGATTTATGGATTGATAATAGCCCTCATCTGATTCCTTGATGTGCTTATATCGCTTTCTTTTCAGTCTCCTTTTCATTCGAGCGGGGCGATGAGGGAAAGAACTAGTTGTGGTGAAAGTCAGTTTAGTGCATCAAGGATTGGAGGTTCTGAGATTTGCAAGAGGTGATGGAGGATGTTTAGTTACTTTGGCTCATGATATAGTACTGGAAGATGAGTACAAGCATAAGCTTATTCAAAATCTGAAGTTCCTGACTGCACGAGACATGTACTACCTCTGTTTCTAAATATAATTTCTTTTAGAGATTCCACTATAGAGACTAGATTCGGATGTATAAAGACGTCTTTTAGAGTATATGTTCGCTCATTTTGCTCTGTATGTAGTCTATAGTGAAATCTCCAAAAAGACTTATATTTAGGAACGGAGGGAGTATTTTGTATTTTTTTTCTTTTTCTTGTTTTTCATTTTCTTCTACTTATTTTCAATTTGAACGAACGGAGGGAACAACATGAAGATGGGTAGCACTATACAGTTTTATAGCAGTAACATTTTGCGTCTTAAATTTGGTATCTATGAATAGTTGATTTGTTCGTTTTGATTTATAGCCTTGTAGATGTTCACCTCTCTACCAGATTTCCATAATGGAATGTCGTCCGGTGTATTCGATGGGCAGCTTAGCTTGCACGTGAATTGGACGTGGCAAAGCTTATCTTGGAGCAGACTCAAAAACAGTGGCGGCTAAATTAAGAAGCTCGGAAATTGATAGATCAATCTATGGCCTATTGCTGAGGAGGTAAAGGAGTGCATGTGATCAAGAGAGGAGTTTCAGGGTGGCATGGGTGAGATGCTTGACTAATGGAGCTTCTCTTTGGCTAACTAAAGAGGATTGTGCGAATAAGTTATGTGAAACTTGGGCCAGGTACATATCTGATCGTATTCGTGATGTTTTTGGTCTCGGGTCGTGCTGAAATGAATGAATAAAACAAAACCCATTCCAACTAAAAAAACATGACTGTTTGAGTTGTCAATAGGAGCATCTATAGCCGGATTTAGCAAATCCGCGCACCCTAAAAGTCCACGGAAGCACCCAGTCAGTGTCCGTTTTGAGCCTCTATTTGTCCGTTCATGCAATCATACTCCTCATTTTGTCTTTTATATATCCGGTGACGTGCATGTGCTTGATGGAGATGAAGAGAGAGAGAAAGAAAAGAAAGAAAATGTAGTCCATGGTGGGCCACATCCTACGCGGCGGATCAACCATGCACGTCTATGAGCCTCATATACTCCCCATGTTTGGTGTCAATATGAGAGTTTGCGGATAGCCTAGACCAGAGATGATATAAGGGGTCGGGTTGGGTTACCATTTTCCTTCTCTCTCCTGTTCAGTCAATAATCGGGCGTGTCCGCAGATTTGAGGGGACCGATTGTATGTGCTCTAAGATTGTTGTGTTTGATAATATGATGTGTGTTAACCGACTGTCAAAAAAAGATGTGAGTTAGCTTAGACGACATTGTTCTCGGTAATATTAATTCAATGAGTAGTACCTTATCTTTTTTACAAAAGCCCGTGGCAACGCACGGGCGTTTTACTAGTTACTATAGGAAACCTATCTAACAGCCGCGCCTTCGAGGCTACGACTCGCTAAAGCGAACGAGGAGTTGAGGAACGAGCGCCTGTATGCGTGGGCTAGCCGCTGCCTGCGTCTACACGTCCAGCCCATTACCACGCTGGGTGGGGGGCCCTACATCTTGGGGGCCCGGGGCGGCCGCCCCCTCTGCCCCCCTCAGGGCCGGCCCTGGTAAATGGTCGTCCCTCTGTTCAGTGGCACACCACGACAGCACGTGAGGGCTACATAATGTGTAGACCTGCATTGAGTGAATGAATCAATCGACAAGTTGAGCAAGAGTAAGCAAAACTTATGATCTTGTCCTCTGCCGCGTGCAATGGTCACCTTGCCTCTAGCTGATGAACCACGTCACAGAACTTGGTGACACTGATATGGATTGCTTACCAGCGATATGACAACGACCTGACGTTGTGTTGTTGAATGGTGTACATATTCATGCACTTGTAGCCAGAAGCCCCCCCCCCCTACTCGTACCTACAAAATCCATGGATACGACCAACCATGCATTGAACAAGAACTCATCCTCCATGTTCGAGTAGCTCGCCATCCTTTGTACTCTGATACTCTGAAGAACGACATAGCGATCGCAAATAAGCTCAATGGTATTTGACCAAATACCAGTTGAACGTGGTGTCCACCATGGAGGTCGTCGATGGGGGGGGGGGGGCTTGTGTACCTGGGTACAAACAGCTCCAGGACGGACAACGCTGTCGTAGAGGCGAGCGGGCGCGTCGTTGCTGGTTGCGGACGTCCGGCAATGTCTCTGTGGCGGTCGGAGGCATACAACAATTGCGATGCATGTGGACGGTGCAGATGCAAAGTAATGGGAAGAATGGGCGGAGTGAAAGGAAATAAGACGGGGAGAGGGGATTGGGTGGGCTGGGTGTGTCGGATTCCCACAGAGCTCCCCACATTATCTTCAATTTACGGGAGAAAGTGCATCTGGACCGCGCCGCTGACCGACACAGGACCGTATTAGATGGCTTCCGTGATCTGGACAGCACGGTCTGAATGAATGCGGGCGGTTTAAGGGTCAGTGTTGGAGATGCCCTAACAAGACCCGACGCTTCTCGGCAGGCTAGAGCACTGCAGCTTTTTTTGGGGGAATCGCTAGTGCACTGCACCTATTTTTTTAGAACTTAGTGCACTGCAGCTGTGCAGGATGGAGTGGCTCCAGTAGCCACTAGCCAGTAGGGCCGGGGCTCGCGCTCTGTCATCGTCATTAGCTCGGTTTAGATCGTTCGCGGGCTCCACTGACTCGATGGATGTCACACTGAAGGCAGCCGTCAGATTGGGCCAGCCTAGCGCGGACACAGGACTACAACGTTTTTTTCTTTTCTATTCTTTTTTCCTGTAATTTTTTACAATTACTTATATTTTGAAATATTCTGTGTATGTCTATTATAAATTCACTTTATATAAAAAAAATTGAAAAATGTTAGTCAGACATACAAAAAAACTGTACAATGCGTATGGAAAAATATAAATAAAAAAACTGGGTTTGCATTTTTTTAGAAAAATGTTAATTATGCATTTAAAAACTGTTAATTGTGTATAGAAAATATGCCTCCAATGATATGAAAAATGTATAAAAAATGAACAATGTGCATGGATAAAAGTAGACATCAAAATATATAAGTTTTTTAAACTGTTAATCATGTATTATACAATGTTAATGTGTATATAAAAAATGTCCTAATGTATAGAAAAAATAATAGAATGTGTACGAACAAAGTAGAGATAAAAATAAGTTTCAGAAATTTAATCAAGAATTTTGAAAATGATAAACATGTATATATAAAAAATTTCTGATGTATACAAATAATGTACAATGTTTACGGAAGATATAACAATATTTGTTTAAAAAATTGCAATCATGTAAGTTCAAAATATAAACCTGGTGCATAAAACAAATGTACAAAGAAAACCTATAAAACACAAAAAGGAAACACAAAAAAATACAAAGTAAACAAAAAGAAATATAAAAAACTACAGTAAACCAAATAAGAAAGTAAAAAGAGATAAAAGAAAAAACGGTAACTGTGAAAAAAAAAGATGCAAAATAGAAACCAAAGTAAACAACAGAAAATAAAAGGATAGAAAGCAAAAGGAAAAGAAAACAAAAAGAGAAAAAACGAAGGAAATAAACGAACAGGACCATTCATTAAACAAGCGCGAGTGCTATATCTCGCATTAAGTGAGACCGAAGCACCTCTCGCATTGAGGCTATGGTATCAGGCCATCCCGCTAGTGTATATTTACCGGAAAACGGAGTTTAAAACGGAGCCCACAAGGAACCAATCCTAGGATCTACTCGATCGGCACAATTAGCGCTGACTTCGAGTTCCTCACAATTAATAGGGCGTGGCCTACTAGAATGAAAAGAGCCGACTTTTACACATTTTGTAATAATTATTTTCTTTGGTTTTTGTTTCCTTCTTGGTTTTCAATGCTTTTGTCTTTTCTTTCTCCATTTCTTCTCTTTTATTTTGTTTGCTTTATTTTTTCTATTTCTATTCTTTTTTTCCATCATCTTTTACATTGTTTTTGCATTTTTTTCTTTGTTTTTTGCTTTGGTTTATTTAGTTTCTTTTTTCTTTTTTTGGTGTCTTTGTTTTTTGGTTTTTGTTCTACATTTTTGCATATGTCAACAACATCGACAACATGTTTAATATTTTTCCAAGAAGAATGTAATATTTTTTATTACAAAGTCAACTTTCACTCTATACACATTTTCAAATGCTTAATTAAAACTTTAAAATACAACATTAACATTTTTTCTATACACATTTTAAAACTTTTCAAATGCTTCATTAATATTTTTCTAATACATGGTCAACATTGGTTCTATTTACATTTAAATTTTCAAATGAGTGATTAATATTTTCCAAATGTAATATTAATATATTTGAACACATGATCAACATTTTCTCTAAACACACTTCACATTTTTAAATGCCTGATTAATATTTTTCAAACACTTGTTCAGGTTTTTTTGCAATTCATGATTAATATTTTAATATACATAGATAAAAAATTACAACATTTTTTTATTATATGATCATAATTTTTTATACATATTTAACATTTTACAAATACTTGTTCAACATTTTTTTAAGTGCTTCACTAACATTTTTATATACAAGATTAAATTTGTTTTATCATTTTTAATACACGTTCAACAATTTGTCTATACACATTTAACATTTTCCATATTCTTGCTTAACATTTTTCAAACACGTGTTCAATATTTTTTCAAATACTTGATTAAATTATTATTAGAAATACATAATAATTTTTTTCATGAGAAATGTTTTGTATATATTTTTATATACATGATAAACATTTTATCTATGCACGTTTTATATTTTTCAATTTCTTTGTCAACATTTTCCTATTCTTTTATGTAGGGTGATTTTTGTATTATATTTATTTTGAATATTTTGAAGTATAAAAAAAGAAAAAAGAAAGAAAAACAGACAATGTAATAAAAATAAAACAGAAAACAAAACAGTTGTTTTCCATGCAGCTGTGCCGGCCCGACTTTCGGCACCTTTTTAACAAGCGTTCCCTATGTGTGCTGAATAAGAGACATAAGGGCGCCCAAAAACAAGCGAGCGAACGACTAAACTAGCGACCGAGCAACACTGCTAATGACCGGCACATATGCGTGAGCCCTTGATGCGAGACATATGGTAGGCTCACCATAGGCGGGGTATTTCCTGTTCGGCGTCCGTTGCGCTGGTTAAAGGAACCGGCAATCCTTATTTGGCGCTGCAGGCGCCGGTTATTACTGTTTCTGCAAACCGGCGCCTGCAGCAGCCTTAGCTGGGCTCGCCCCACCTCCTCCTTTTTTGTTGTGAAAACCTGAAAAAACAAGCACGCGTTTAGTATGTGTCGATCCGGCGACCTGGAGGTCCTTCGTTCGATGAACTAACCATCCCACCGTCTCGCATTACTTGTGTTATGGCATATCTCTCTCAAGGTAGTTTTGATGATTGATGACAACATGTTTGCGGATTAATCTTGTGCTTTGTATAATTCACAGATTCTCCCCTGACACGAGACGCCTTCTTCCCCTCGGAGTGTATTTCAAGACGGTGTAGCTCTTTCGTTTCTTTCTCGGTGGACTAGTTGCGTAGAGGGCACCATACTATCAAGAGGGGGTCCGCTAGGGTTTTGCATGGGTGGAATCATCACGTACACATCAGCTTCTCACCCTCCGTGCATTTCCTTTCCATTGAAGAGATCTCTCCTCTCTTCCTTGTCCTGTCTGGGTCAAAGCGGTAGTACCGCTGAGGAGCCAAGCGGCAGTACCGCTCCGCAGCGGTAGTACCGCCCGTGGCTCCACAGCAGTAGTACCGCTGGGGGTCTGGCACCTCTGCCTTGTCCTCAGCATCTTTGAGAGATTCCTTCTCTCTCTCTCGCGTCCCAGCGGTAGTACCGCACTGCCTGCGGTACTACGGCCGAAGGGTCACAAGCGGCAATACCGCTCCACAGCGGTACTATCGCCCTTGACCCCACTGCCGTAGTACCGTTGGGCAGTCTGGCTCCTGCCGCCTCGATTCGAGAGGTCTTTTTCTCGTGTCGGGTTTTGCGGCACTAGTCACGGTTGTAGTGGCGGTAGTACCGTTCCAGGAGCGGTAGTACCGCCCTACCACCGCGGTAGTACCGCATTTGGGTCCGTTCCCTACTAGTCTCCTCAGCGCAGCAGTACCGCTGGCTGGCGCAGCAGTACCGTTGTCCTGGCGGTAGTATCGCCCCCTCTCAGCGGTAGTACCGCCCTGTGCGGGGCTGGTTGGTGGGGGGCAACGGGATTGTTGCCCCCACTATAAAAGGGAGTCCCCTTCTTTTTTCTCAACGACCACTTCCTCCCCCAAGCTCCATTTATTGCTCAAGCTCCATTAAATACTCCAAGCTCCATTTTCGCCCGATCTATCTCTCTAGCCAATCAACTCGGGAGTGGTTGAGAAGGCCCTGATCTACACTTCCACCAAGGGATTTTTGATTTCCCCACTCATCCCTAGCGGATCTTGTTACTCTTGGGTGTTTGAGCACCCTAGACGGTTGAGGTCACCTCAGAGCCATATTCCATTGTGGTGAAGCTTCGTGGTCTTGTTGGGAGCCTCCGATTAAGTTGTGGAGATTGCGCCAACCTTGTTTGTAAAGGTTCGGTCGCCACCTTCAAGGGCACCAATAGTGGAATCACGGCATCTCACATCGTGTGAGGGCGTGAGGAGAATACGGTGGCCCTAGTGGCTTCTTGGGGAGCATTGTGCCTCCACACCGCTCCAACGGAGACGTACTTCCCCTCAAAAGGAAGGAACTTCGGTAACACATGCTCGTCTTCACCGGATCCACTCTTGGTTATCTCTTACATTTACTTGTGCAAGCTCTTTAGTGTTTCTTCCCTTGCTTGCTTGTATGCTTGTTGTTATTGCATCATATAGGTTGCTCACCTAGTTGCACATCTAGACAACCTACTTTGATGCAAAGTTTAATTTGGTAAAGAAAAGCTAAAAATTGGTAGTTGCCTATTCACCCCCCCCCCTCTAGTCAACCATATCGATCCTTTCAATTGGTATCAGAGCCTCGTCTCTTTATTAAGGACTTTACCGTCCAAAGAGTATGGTTGATACCGTAGACGGTGTGGAGGAACACTCCGGTGTGAATCCGATCTCGTCTACGGGAGATGGGGAACTTCGGTCTCTCGTGAGGAGTTCAATGTGGCCTTGGAGACATTGAAAACCTCCATGACGACCGAAGTTGAAAGCATGTTTACTAAATTTCTTGAGGGGCTTAAACTATCCACCGCACCGTTGAAAGTGGGTGATCCCGCCAACAAGGTGACGGATGCTATCCCCGACAAGGGGGAAGCTAGTAGTGAAAAGACTCCTTCTTCTAGTGGCAAGAATGGCACCGGCATCTTTGCCCATGTGGAACCACCACTTGTTTATGGTGGACCGGTTCCTTCCACTCATTTGAATCATGCCGGTCCTCCCCCTAAGATTGTGAAAAATGAGGATTTTGATTCTTGGGTTTACCGCTTTAAACATCATTTAAATCATGTGAACACTAACCTTTGGAGAATCATTGAAGAAGGTTTCTATCCACATGATCCAAGCAACTTCACTCCTCGAGAAGCCGCGGACAATCAATTCAATGAGAATGCTCTCTTCATCATTCAAGATGCAATTCCACCCGAAGACCTACCTCATCTTCGTCCCTTCGCCTTGGCCAAAGATGCATGGCATTGTGTCGTGTCTCTCTACCGGGGAAGCGCAAGCATTCAACGCTCCAACTATGAAGTGGTACAAGATGAGGCCGATGAGTTTGCAATGAAGGAAGATGAAGAACCTCATGAGCTTTATCGGAGAGTAACCAAACTCGCGGTCTCACTACGAGATCACGGGAGCAAGGACACGGATGACAATTGGATCAAGCGCAAATTCCTCAAGGCAATGATGCCCTACCACAAGGCCATGTCCTCCGTCATTCGTCAAAGACCGGACTTCCATACTTTGACCTCAAGCGAAGTGTTGGATGAGTTTGTGGCCATGAACATTTTGGACAAGACTGCCGATAATGCGATGCTCCATTCTCAACGGGTAAAGAAGCCTAACCTTGCATTGAAGGCCAAGCTCACCGTGGAAGAAGAAGAAGAGGAAGAAGAGGAGAGCAACCCCGAAGATACGAAGTATGCATATCATGAACACATGGCACTTGCTTCAAGGCAATTTTGGAGCAAGAAAAACTCGAGGCCCAACTTTAGCAAAAACAACTCGAGTGGCACAAGGGGCAAGCAACGTGTAAGGACTTGCTACAATTGCGGCAACGTGAGTCATTTCGTTGCCGAATGCCCGTATGAGAAGAGGGAAGACAATGGTGGCAAACTCATCTGAAAGGACAAGGCCAAGTCATTCCCCAACAAGAACAACTTCACCAAGAAGACTCTCCCAAGGCTTTGGTTGTGCAAGAAGAGTACAATGAGGATGATGACGATGATGAAGATGATGAGTCGGCTGCCATGGCCTCCGTTGCCATTGCAACACCGTCACGGGTGTCTCTCTTCGACTCACCCAACAAGAGCATCACCGTCAAGTGCCTCATGGCTAAAGCCACCAACAAGGTAACCTCCAACATCAAAACTACCATCATTAATCATCCTTCCCCAAAGGATAGCATTAATGAACTTGAGGGAGCTAATGTGGAGGCTAACGAGTTTGAGGCCTTTATGGGCAAACTCAAGGGAAAATCCAAGAAGCACTTTGTTGCTCTCTTGGAACAACTTGGTGAGGCCAATGACATGATCGAGGCTCACGAAGACACCATCTCTAAGATGGAAGGGCATAGTCATGACTATGCCGATGAGATTTCGGATCTTTCCAATGCTCTTGAGGAAGAGCGTGGTCTTCGTTTGTCTCTTGAGGAGTCACACAACGATGATCATGCTAAGTTAAAGAAAGATTATGATCATGCCCTCATTGTTTCTCGTGTGCTAAATTCCGAGAAGGCCAAACTCGGGGTTGATCTTGCTAGACTCAAAGAGGAGTTTGATATACTTGACAAGGCCCACAAGGCCTTGAAGGGTATTCACGCTAGTCTCAAGGAGTCTCATGATCAACTCCAAGTGAAGCTAACTAAGGAGAAAGCAACTTTTCCTCATATGGTTTTAATTGATAATGCAAATGCTACTAACCCGTGTTGTGAGCATATACATCTTGTTGAGGAAAATGCTAAGTTGAAGGAGCAACTTGAGAGAGGTCTTACAACTTTCATACAAGGCAAGAAGAACCTCAATGATCTCTTGATCAACCAAAAGGGAGGTGTGGCCAAGGAAGGGGTTGGGTACGTGCCCGACTCCAAGAACAAGAAGAATAATGACAAGACCAAACGACCTCCTCCCCTCATGCAAACCTTTGTGAGGGAGGGAGAGAGTGCCCCCGAGGAGAAGAAGAAGAACAATGTCAAGAAGGGCAATGTCACCCCTCCCAACAAAGCCGGCGATTTTAATCCTTCTTATGTGTTATGCCGTGCTAGTGATGGGCATGTTTATGCCAAATTTGTTGGTTCTCTTCATGAGTACATTGAATGGTCTATTTGGGTTCCTAAGACCCTTGTTACTAACATCAAAGGACCCATTACAAAATAGGTACCTAAAACCAAGCATTGATCTCTTGTAGGTGTTTGCTTCCGGTGGTGGATCATGGTTGCTCGATAGCGGAGCTACAAATCATATGACCGGAAGCAAGGACTTGGTGGTGGACGTGCACAAAGTTCCATCTATGCCCACCAATGTCGAGTGGGGTGACGCCTCATCCTCTAAGGTATTGGGACTTGGCAAGGTGGTCATCTCTCATGATCTCACGATTGAGAAGGTCATGTTTGTTGAGTCCCTTGCATACAATTTACTTTCCATTCGTCAACTTGCAATCATGGGCTTTGCCACTTTCTTTGATGTCGATACCGTGGCCCTCTTGTGGAGCAAGACTCTTAAAGTAGCTTTTGTTGGGCATGTCGAGAACGGTCTATATGTGATTAACTTTTCGAAGCGACCCACTAAGACCGCGACATGCCTAATGGCTAAAGTTGATGTGGGATGGCTTTGGCATCACCGTTTAGCCCATGTCAATATGAGATCTTTGCAAAGTCTCCTCAAGGGGGACCATGTCCGTGGACTAATGAATGTTAGTTTTGTTAAAGATCGTGCTTGCAGTGCCTGTATCGAAGGAAAGCTACATGAGAAGGCTCACCCTCCCACGACTATCATTTATTCAAAGAGGCCCTTGGAGCTCCTTCACATGGATCTTTTTGGGCCCCCATCCTTCGATAGTCTTGGAGGTAGGAAGTATTGCTTGGTGATTGTGGATGACTACTCAAGGTACACGTGGGTGTATTTCTTCAAGAGGAAGAGCGAGACCCAACAAACCGTCATTGACTTTGCAAATGAAGCACAACGTCAACACAATGCAAAGATCTTGACAATAAGAAGTGACAACGGCACCGAGTTCAAGAACTACACCTTGGATGAATTTCTTAGTGATGAGGGAATCAAGCATCAATATTCCGCACCATACACCCCTCAACAAAACGGTGTTGCGGAGAGGAAGAATCGGACATTGATGGATGCGGCAAGGACCATGATGGCGGAGTTCAAGTCTCCGTACAACTTTTGGGCCGAAGCCATCAACACCGCGTGTCATGCATCCAATCGGCTCTACCTCCGCAAGGGCTTGAACAAGACTCCATATGAGATACTCACCGGTAACAAGCCCAACCTCAAGTACTTCCAGGTATTCGGGTGTAAGTGTTTCATTCTCAAGAAAGGTGTTCGGTTGTCTAAATTTGAGGCTAGAGCTTATGAGGGCATATTTGTTGGTTATGCTACAAACTCTCGTGCTTACCGTGTCCTCAATAAATCCACGGGACTTATTGAGGAGACGTGTAACGTGGAGTTTGATGAGAATAACGGCTCCCAAGTGGAGCAAAGTGGCACTTGTGATGTAGGTGATGAAATTCCTCCTCAAGCCATAAGAAGAATGGGTGTTGGTTTCATCCTACCCATTGAGGAACCCCTTGTGGCCGAAGGAGAAGGACAATGCTCCACTCAAGTGGAGCCATCACCAACCCAAGGCCCACACGCTTCCGAAGAACAAAGTGAAGGCCCTCAACCTCATGAACAAGACCAAGGGCAAGATCATACTCAAGACGGTGTTGACACACCAAGTGATGCCCAAGGTCAAGTTCTCTCCCCCGAGCAAGTTCAAGATCAAGAACAAGTTCATGACGGCGCTCAAGATGATCAAGTAACCGCTCCTCAACTCACCACCGAGGAGGAATTAGAGCGTCGTGCCGCCAAGGTTGCTTCCAAGCTCTCCACCAAGGATCATCTCATGACGAATGTGCTTGGAAGCTTAAGAAAGGGGGTAAGCACTCGTAGACAATTAGCAAATTATTGTGAGCATCACGCGTTTGTCTCTTGTGTGGAACCCCACAAGGTCTATGAGGCGCTAGAAGATCCGGATTGGCTCAATGCCATGCATGAAGAACTCAACAATTTCGAGCGCAACAAAGTGTGGAGATTGGTGCCAAGGCCAACGGGGAACCACAATGTCATTGGAACCAAGTGGATATTCAAGAACAAGCAAGATGCCCATGGGATTATCATTCGCAACAAGGCTCGTTTGGTAGCACAAGGCTACTCCCAAGTCGAGGGTATCGACTACGGTGAAACCTTTTCTCCCGTTGCTCGTCTTGAATCCATTCGCATGTTGATTGCATATGCTTCTCATCATAACTTTAAGTTACAACAAATGGATGTGAAGAGTGCTTTTCTTAATGGTCCCATTAATGAATTGGTTTACGTCAAGCAACCCCCCGGGTTCGAGGATCCCTACTTTCCCGATCATGTGTATCAACTCGATAAGGCACTCTATGGCCTTAAACAAGCCCCACGTGTGTGGTACGACCACCTTACCGAGTTGTTACAAGACCGTGGTTTTGAAGTTGGGCTAAACGACCCCACTCTTTTTACTAAGAAGGTCAAAGGGGAGTTGTTTGTGTGCCAATTATATGTTGATGATATTATCTTTGGTTCTCCTAACAAAGCTTTCAATGAGGAATTTGCCGCTCTCATGACCTCAAAGTTCGAGATGTCCTCCATGGGAGAGTTGAAGTTCTTTCTAGAGTTTGAAGTGAAGCAAAGAAGAGAAGGAACCTTTATCAATCAATCTAAATACACTCAAGACATGCTCAAGAGATTCAAGCTAAGTGACGTCAAGCCGGCCTCCACTCCAATGCCCACCAAGTGCCAACTTGACTTAGATCCCAATGGTAAAGTGGTGGATCAAAAGGTATATCGTTCCATGATTGGATCCTTGCTTTACCTTTGTGCATCTAGACCGGACATCATGTTGAGTATGGGAATTTGTGCACGGTTTCAAGCTGCACCTAAGAAAAGTCACTATGTGGCGGTCAAACGAATCTTTCGATATTTGGCTCATACCCCAAACTTTGGCTTATGGTATCCAAGAGGATCAAACCTCAAGCTTGTAGGGTACTCGGATTCCGATTGGGCGGGAGACAAAGTGGATAGGAAGTCCACTTCCGGAGGGTGCCAATTCCTTGGTTGCTCTTTGGTAAGTTGGTCTTCCAAAAAGCAAAGTTGTGTGTCTCTCTCGTCCACTGAGGCGGAGTATGTTGCCGCTGGTAGTTGTTGTGCACAACTTCTATGGATGAGGCAAACTTTAAAGGATTACGGTGTCACTTGTGACAAAGTGCCTCTTTGGTGTGACAATGAAAGTGCCATCAAGATTTCTCTCAACCTAGTGCAACACTTCAAGACGAAGCATATTGAGATTCGGTATCACTTCATCTGGGATCACATTAGGCGAGGAGAGATCGATCTCAACTATGTCAACACACATGACAACCTTGCAGATATTTTCACGAAGCCCTTGGATGAAGCAAGATTTCATGTGTTAAGACATGAGTTAAATATCATTAATTCGAGCAATGTGGCTTGAACCCGTGCACACCCTACCACGCTCAATTTGTTGTCTAGTTTAGGTGTAGGCATGGACATAGGGGAGTGTTGTTCTCTCAATGAACTCTCCCTCCCCCCCCCCCATTATGCATAAATTGATCAAGTCTTTCACTTTAGCCATTGTTGATGGCATTTGTGCTTCAAAGACGAGTTTTGGTCATGGGCCCAAGGTTAAAATCTTCGCGGTGCCATACTTTTTGACTCAAACATAGGTGGCCTCGGCCACCACCCTCTTTTGAAGAGGTGTGTCTTGGTCGTTTGCTGGTGTGTTTTTTTTCCTCTTGCCGTTTTTGTCGTTTCGTCGAGCTAAAGTTGTGTTTGTTTAGTTGCCGTGGCGTGCTGGGCGGTACTACCACTGGTGGTGCGCGGTACTACCGCTCGTAAGCAGTACTACCGCCCCCCAGCACGGTACTACCGCTGGGGGACGAGAACAGGGAGTTAAGTCGGGGCAGGGGGAGGTTTCTTCTCCCCCATACCCATTCACTTCGCCCCTCTTTTCTCTTCCTCTCTCCAGCCTCCTCTCGCCGCGGGAGGGCTCCGGCGGATCTTCGTCTCCGGGGCGTCCCTCTCCATTTCCTTTGGTGGAGTCGATCCCCACCTCGTCCTCTTGCCATGGATGCCGGTATTGCCCCCGTTCCTTCTTTCGTTTTGTCTCTTTTTCAGTTCTTGTTTCTTAGGGGCAATGGTGGTTGCATCTCTAGATTTTTGGCTAAATCTAGACTTGAGTTGGTTGGAGAAGGCAACTAGACTATCTCGATTAGAGTTTGGTAGGATTATTTTTGAATTTGGTAGGCTGGTAGTGTCGGATCTGACCACGGTAGTAGGAACCCGCTGTTTCACCGCCTCGTGCTATAAGAAACTGTTGTTTCTCCGCCTCAAGAAGTACTACCGCTCTCTTTGGAGCGGTACTACCGCTTGACCTAGAGCGGTACTACCGATCCCTTTGGGGCGGTACTACCGCGGGCAGGTCACGGTACTACCGCTGCATGCCAATTTCCATCATTTTCCTACCTTACCTTGATCTTTTTGTTGAGTTTGTTGGCTTATGCTCGTTCTTCCTGGTTGTTTTACGTGTTCTTGTGTTTGGCTCCAGGTGATGACCTTTCCGAGCAGCAAGGTCGCCGTATCAACCCCGGGCGTGCCACATCAAAACGCTACCGCACCTCAGAGCCAGCCGGTGGTTCCTCGAGCACCCAACCGCCTCCAGCAAGTGCATCTGCAAGTGTTCCTCCACCTCCTCAGCAATCAAAGCGAGCCGCCAACAAGCCAAAAGGGAAGACTATGACTGAGATGACCAACAAGGAGTTTTGGGAGAAGCGTCGCAGCAACCCCTATGCGGTGGACCAAGAACCCACTTTGGTCAACCGCCCGTTCTAGAACCGTTTTCAGTTTGCCATCTACTTTGATGTGATCAAGGCTAAGAAGAATCTTTTTGTTGATGTTCGCTCCATTGACACTGATGCTATGGAGAAGGACCCAGAGTACTTTGGCGAAGCCCTTCAGATGTGCACTCAGTTGAACATTCTCAGGATCATGCAATTCAACAAGGATTTCGATGCGGATTTGGTGGCTCAATTCTATGCCACCGTCCATCTTGGGACGGATGTCGACAGGACTCTGACATGGATGACCAATGGCAAGCTGCTTTCCGTCAAGTGGCAGGCGTTCATGGGGTTACTTGATGTGGTGGATAACGGGCTTGAGACTCCTGTCGGTTTCCGTCCTCACCGCAATGCTACATCCACCCATAAGCAAGCCCTTTGGCCCTACTGCACTGTGAAGGTTCACCCGGTAACTGAGAAGAAGACCTATGAGCTGTCTCCGTATCTGGACATTCTTCATCGCATATTCCGTGAGACTCTCTTCCCTCGGATCGGGAATCTGGATATGGTCCACTCTTACCTTGTGGACATGCTCCTTTTCTGTCAGCATGAGAAGGAAGCAAACACTGGAGAGAGCCTGGATATCTCTCATGTCATGTGGTCTGAACTTCTATCTGCCGTGTCTGAGCGCAAGTGTCCTATCTATGGTCCTTTCATCATGAGGCTCATTGAGAGGGCCTGGGCACAGACTTATCCCAGAGTGCTGCTAGAGACTGGAGACTTGGTTTCTCATGAGATCAAGCGTCTGAGGAAGAAGGACAACTGGACAGCGCCTCACACAGGGGGTCCATCTGCTACTGCTGCCACAGGGGGTCCGTCTGCTGCTGCTGCTGCCATGGGGACCGAGGGTGGGGCTGCTACTGATGCTCAAGAGGAGAACTTTGGCCCCTCTTGTGCAGAACCGTCGTGGGCACAGAAGCTTAAGCGCAAGATGAAGAAGCTTTTCTGCATGGAGTCTCATGGTCAGTACATGACTCATGTGGCGGAGAAGCATGCCAGGACGCGCCACAAGGAGCTCATGCGTCAGATGGGAGCAACAGTTGCCAGTGGGTCTGAGGGTCAGATCACTGAAGAGGAGGACTGCATTCATCAGAATTGCCACTGGACCGACTCCGATGCCGAGCAGTTTTCGACCCACGATGAAGATGCAGAGATGTGATGTTCGAGATCTTCCTCCTCCCATCACCTGGAGTCATAGTGTCACTCTATGCCCTTTTTGGTGTCTCGCTGCCAAGGGGGGAGAGAGTGTAGGGATTTGCTTCTTGTGTCGTGCTTTGAGTCATCTTGTGGTTTCTTGTGTGTTCTCTCGGTGTCCTTCTTTGGTTTGGTTTGGTGTGAGACCTAAGTTCTAGACATATGGTGTGAGACATATGTTCCGTATCGCTATCTTATTACTTATGTCATTTCAGAGTACTGTAGTTTATTGTGAGATGCATGCTTGTCCTGTTTATTCACTTCTCTCATATTTCTTGTGCTTAGTATTGTTGGACTATAAAATATAGGGGGAGTGTTGATCCGAATGTTTGTGTCGTACCATCTCTTGGTGCACACATTCTGGGGGAGCCCGTCTATATTTTGTAGTTCTTAGCTTTCTTCGTTTTATCTCTTTTCCTTGCGCAAATCCCTAGTTGTCATCAATCCACCAAAAAGGGGGAGATTGTTACGGCATATCTCTCTCAAGGTAGTTTTGGTGATTGATGACAACATGTTTGCGGACTAATCTTGTGCTTTGAATAATTCACAGATTCTCCCCTGGCATGAGACGCCTTCTTCCCCTCGGAGTGTATTTCAAGACGGTGTAGCTCTTTCGTTTCTTTCTCGGTGGGCTAGTTGCGTAGAGGGCACCGTACTATCAAGAAGGGGTCCGCTGGGATTTTGCATGGGTGGAATCATCACGTACACATCAGCTTCTCACCCTCCGTGCATTTCCTTTCCATTGAAGAGATCTCTCCTCTCTTCCTTGTCCTGTCTGGGTCAAAGCGGTAGTACCGCGCACCCAGCGGTAGTACCGCTGAGGAGCCAAGCGGCAGTACCGCTCCGTAGCGGTAGTACCGCCCATGGCTCCACAGCAGTAGTACCGCTGGGGGCCTGGCACCTCCGCCTTGTCCTCAGCATCTTTGAGAGATTCCTTCTCTCTCTCGCGCCCCAGCGGTAGTACTGCACTGCCTGCGGTACTACGGTCGAAGGGTCACAAGCGGCAGTACTGCTCCACAGCGGTACTACCGCCCTTGACCCCACTGCCGTAGTACCGTTGGGCAGTCTGGCTCCTACTGCCTCGATTCGAGAGGTCTTTTTCTCGTGTCGGGTTTTGCGGCACTAGTCACGGTTGTAGTGGTGGTAGTACCGTTCCAGGAGCGGTAGTACCGCCCTACCACCGCGGTAGTACCGCATTTGGGTCCGTTCCCTACTAGTCTCCTCAGCGCGGCAGTACCGCTGGCTGGCGCGACAGTACCGTTGTCCTAGCGGTAGTACCGCCCCCTCTCAGCGGTAGTACCGCCCTGTGCGGGGCAGGTTGGTGGGGGGCAACGGGATTGTTGCCCTCACTATAAAAGGGAGTCCCCTTCTTTCTTCTCAACGACCTCTTCCTCCCCCAAGCTCCATTTATTGCTCAAGCTTCATTAAATACTCCAAGCTCCATTTTCGCCCGATCTATCTCTCTAGCCAATCAAACTTGTTGATTGGCTCGGGAGTGGTTGAGAAGGCCCCGATCTACACTTCCACCAAGAGATTCTCGATTCCCCCACTCATCCCTAGCGGATCTTGTTACTCTTGGGTGTTTGAGCACCCTAGACGGTTGAGGTCACCTCGGAGCCATATTCCATTGTGGTGAAGCTTCGTGGTCTTGTTGGGAGCCTCCGATTAAGTTGTGGAGATTGCCCCAACCTTGTTTGTAAAGGTTCGGTCGCCACCTTCAAGGGCACCAATAGTGGAATCACGGCATCTCGCATCGTGTGAGGGCGTGAGGAGAATACGGTGGCCCTAGTGGCTTCTTGGGGAGCATTGTGTCTCCACACCGCTCCAACGGAGACGTACTTCCCCTCAAAAGGAAGGAACTTCGGTAACACATCCTCATCTTCACCGGATCCACTCTTGGTTATCTCTTACCTTTACTTGTGCAAGCTCTTTAGTGTTTCTTCCTTTGCTTGCTTGTATGCTTGTTGTTATTGCATCATATAGGTTGCTCACCTAGTTGCACATCTAGACAACCTATTTTGATGCAAAGTTTAATTTGGTAAAGAAAAACTAAAAATTGGTAGTTGCCTATTCACCCCCCCCCCTAGTCAACCATATCGATCCTTTCAACTTGCTCATCGGTTGCTTCTCAGTTCTTTCCTTCTTATGTCTTTTCATTTTTTTTCTATTTCTTTTTTCGTCTTTCTTTTCTATCCGGAACAGTTTTGTTTTCTTTTTTCCTTTTTTAGTTGAAACGGTTTTATTTTTTTTTATTTCCCTAATTTGAATGAACTTTTTTTAAAATCGATGAATTTTAAAAATAAGTTGATGAACTTCTTCTCAAAATTGATGAACCCTTTTTCAAAATCGATGAACTCCTTTTCAAATTCGATGAACTCTTTTTCAAATTTGGTGAACTTTTTTTCAAAATTGATGGACATTTTTTGAAATCGATGAACTCTTTTCAAAATTAATGAACTCTTTTTCCAATTCGATGAACTTTTTTCAAAATTGATGAGCTTCTTTCAAAATTGATGAACAAGTTTTGAAATTGAAGAACTCCTTTTCAAATTCGATAAACTCTTTACAAAATCCATTAACTCTTTTCAAAACCGATGAACTCTTTTTCAAAATCGATCAACTTTTTTTCATATTCGGTGAACTTTTTTCAAAATCGATGAACTCTTTTCAAAATTGATGAACTCTTTCTATGAACTTTTTCTAAAAACTGATGATCTTGTTTTGGAATTGACTTTTGTTTCAAAATAATTTATATTGGTTATAGTTAGCGTTTAACTACAGAAAGCATTAACTAGCACCGTCTTCTTGGAATATACAGCAGAGTTAGGATGGTGTAGCGGTCGTTACGGTGAGGTGCTGCGTTCGAATCACTGCAGAGCCATATTTTCGATTAGTAGTATTTTTTTCGCGTTTCCTTATATTAGTCCGTTGGTGGGCCGGCCCGCTAGGCGTCGCTAGCTGAGCGCCGGAAGCGCTAACGGGGGCCTGCAGCGCCCTATAGGACCTCCCAAAGGAATCAGGCGGCAACGGGAGCACACCCCGAGAGACGATCTCTTCGGATTTTATTTTTCCGTACGCGTTTTCTGCTTTTTAAATGTTTTTTTTGTTTTTTTGATGTTTTGGTTTTTCACCTGTCTTTCTTAGCTTTTCGATGAAAAAATAAAAAGAAATAAAAAAATTGCGTGAAAAAATGCAATTTAATTTTTTTTCTTTCGTGAAAGTCATGGTTTTGCTTCCACCAAAGGCACGGTGTTTCTTTCACGAGAGTCACGGTCGTGCCTCTCAGAAACGGAAAAAATATGTTTTCTATTTTTTTTCTTTCGCAAGAGTCACGGTTTTGTTTTCACGAGAGATATGGGTGTGCTTTCGCGAGAGTCACGGTCGTGCCTCTTGAAAACGAAAAAAACATGTTTTTTTTGTTTTTTTCCTTTTGCGGGAGTCACGGTTTTGCTTCCGCGAGAGGCATGGGTGTGCTTTAGCGAGAGTCACGGTCATGCTTCTCGAAAACGGAAAAACGTGTTCATATTTTTTTGTCCTTTCGCGAGAGTCGTGGTTTTGCTTCCGTGAGAGACACGGTTGTGCTTTCGCGAGAGTCACGGTTGTGCATCTCGGAAACGAAAAAAACACGTTTTCTGTTTTTTTTTTCAAGAGTATCACGGTTTTGCTTCCGCGAGAGACACGGCTATGTTTTCGATTGAGTTGGCATGGATTAGTTGGCAAATGCAACGAGAATGGTACTGTTTCCCTGTGTCTAGTTTTCTTTTGACCTTGTTTCACTCTGTCTAGTTCATCTTGTAGAGAAAGTAAGGAAGCAATACATGAACAATTAGCTTCAGCCACATCTAATTCACCAGCTACATTTGCTAGCCACGGGAGATTATATAGTCGTCAGCTGCATAGCAATGACTGGGGAGATGCTTTGTCTCGCTTACTGTGAGATGAAATAACCCCTAGCCTTAGGCACCCCTAAATGGGTCGGCCCATCACGGTAGGGAGGGCTGGCTCCTAGCGCATGTTTTTTTATTACTTTTATTTATATTTCTCAAATGGAAGCATATCTTATTTCAATCTTCAAAAATATTAATTGATCGTATAAAAAATGTTCATTCAGTGTATAAAAATGTTTGGGCAACCTTAAAAAAATGGAGATAGCATTTCAGAAATAATATTCACATACTTCACAAAGAATGTTCCGAAAATTTAAAAAATGTCTATATAGTGTAAACATATGTTCGCATAATTCATAAAAGTGTATCATAACCCTCAAAAGAGTATATATGACATTAGAAAAATCAAGTGTTTGAAAAATATGTATGAGATTTTAAAAAAATATTACACAATGTAAAAACAATATTTACATAGTTCAAAAAGTTTCATACGACTCAAAAGAGTGTATGTGACATTAAAAAATTATCATTACATGTTTCAACAAAATGCATGTGAGTTTTTCAAAATTAATAAAATGTTAACAAAATGTTTTCATAGTATAAAAATGTTTTGTACCATTCAAAAAAATATTGACAAACTATACAACGTAAAAAAAATGTTCATGCAAATTTAAAAATTGTTTCGTATGCTTAAAAAATGTTCAATGTGTACTTCAAATTTTTTTAACTTGTATTGTAAAAAACTTAAATATCATATACTTTAAAAACTGCACATCTTGTATTTGAAAATGTTCAATGTACGTCAATTTTTCCCCGCATGTATACTAAGGATGCACAATACATGTGTTGAAAAAATATAATAAGAAAAAAGGAAAAAATAGAACCGATGAAGAAACACAGAAAAACAAAATTCAAATAAAATGATTAAAGAAACAAAGAAAAACAGAAAAAACAAAGAAAACCGGTTGAAACTATTACAAACTGCACAATGAAACAAAAGAAAGAAAAAGAGAGGTGGAACCAGCTCAGATGAGCTAGAGTGTTAGGCCTAGCCTGTTAATCGATCAGTGGAGGAGACGCCAGGTTATATCTCGCAATAAGCGAGAAATAGCCCCGACGGGCGCTACATCCAAGAGCTTCATGATTTTGGGTGGACTGGGCTCCATTTCATCCTCGTTATAGAACTAGGTGTAAGGGATATCCACCGTCGACCCTCGAAACGCCGCAACCGTCCGGATCAAGTTGTCCGGTTGTAATTTGCCATCCAATGCGGTACCTCATTGGCCCGTTAACTGTTCGGATGTTCGAATTCCCGCAAACCGGACGCAAAAACCGAGGAGGGTTTTGCGGGAGTCTGGACCGCCGCCACGTAGGAGTCTGACACCTCCATCCCACTCAAATACCCCTCTGCTCCTGCCCCCTTTGCCTTGCATTCGCACCCTCCTCGTCCAATGTCGCATGTGCGGTCATGATGCTTTGCGTTGCGATTGCACGAGCGGATGCAATGTGACCATCAGGCTCGTCAACCATGAAAGTCATAAGTTTTGCTTCTTGTTGCTCGACATGTTGGCTAGAGCACTGCAGCTTTTTTTTGGGGAATCGCTAGTGCACTGCACCTATTTTTTTAGAACTTAGTGCACTGCAGCTGTGCAGGATGGAGTGGCTCCATTAGCCACTAGCCAGTAGGGCCGGGGCTCGCGCTCTGTCATCGTCATTAGCTCGGTTTAGATCGTTCGCGGGCTCCACTGACTCGATGGATGTCACACTGAAGGGAGCCGTCGGATTGGGCCAGCCTAGCGCGGACACAGGACTACAACGTTTTTTCTTTTCTATTCTTTTTTCCCGTAATTTTTTACAATTACTTCTATTTTGAAATATTCTGTGTATGTCTATTATAAATTCACTTATATAAAAAAATTGAAAAATGTTAGTCAGACATACAAAAAAACTGTACAATGCGTATGGAAAAATATAAATAAAAAAACTGGGTTTGCATTTTTTAGAAAAATGTTAATTATGCATTTAAAAACTGTTAATTGTGTATAGAAAATATGCCTCCAATGATATGAAAAATGTATAAAAAATGAACAATGTGCATGGATAAAAGTAGACATCAAAATATATAAGTTTTTAGAACTGTTAATCATGTATTATACAATGTTAATGTGTATATAAAAAATGTCCTAATGTATAGAAAAAATAATAGAATGTGTACGGACAAAGTAGAGATAAAAATAAGTTTCAGAAATTTAATCAAGAATTTTGAAAATGATAAACATGTATATATAAAAAATTTCTGATGTATACAAATAATGTACAATGTTTACGGAAGATATAACAATATTTGTTTAAAAAATTGCAATCATGTAAGTTCAAAATATAAACCTGGTGCATAAAACAAATGTACAAAGAAAACCTATAAAACCCAAAAAGGAAACACAAAAAAATACAAAGTAAACAAAAAGAAATATAAAAAACTACAGTAAACCAAATAAGAAAGTAAAAAGAGATAAAAGAAAAAACGGAAACTGTGAAAAAAAAGATGCAAAATAGAAACCAAAGTAAACAACAGAAGAGAAAAGGATAGAAAGCAAAAGGAAAAGAAAACAAAAAGAGAAAAAACGAAGGAAATAAACGAACAGGACCATTCATTAAACAAGCGTGAGTGCTATATCTCGCATTAAGTGAGACCGAAGCACCTCTCGCGTTGAGGCTATGGTATCAGGCCATCCCGCTAGTGTATATTTACCGGAAAACGGAGTTTAAAACGGAGCCCACAAGGAACCAATCCTAGGATCTACTCGATCGGCACAATTAGCGCTGACTTCGAGTTCCTCACAATTAATAGGCGTGGCCTACTAGAATGAAAAAAGAGCCGACTTTTACACATTTTGTAATAATTATTTTCTTTGGTTTTTGTTTCCTTCTTGGTTTTCAATGCTTTTGTCTTTTCTTTCTCCATTTCTTCTCTTTTATTTTGTTTGCTTTATTTTTTCTATTTCTATTCTTTTTTTCCATCATCTTTTACATTGTTTTTGCATTTTTTTCTTTGTTTTTTGCTTTGGTTTATTTAGTTTCTTTTTTCTTTTTTTGGTGTCTTTGTTTTTTGGTTTTTGTTCTACATTTTTGCATATGTCAACAACATTTCTCGACAACATGTTTAATATTTTTCCAAGAAGAATGTAATATTTTTTATTACAAAGTGAACTTTTACTCTATACACATTTTCAAATGCTTAATTAAAACTTTAAAATACAACATTAACATTTTTAATACATGGTTAACATTTTTTCTATACACATTTTAAAACTTTTCAAATACTTCATTAATATTTTTCTAATACATGGTCAACATTGGTTCTATTTACATTTAAATTTTCAAATGAGTGATTAATATTTTTCAAATGTAATATTAATATATTTGAACACATGATCAACATTTTCTCTAAACACACTTCACATTTTTAAATGCCTGATTAATATTTTTCAAACACTTGTTCAGGTTTTTTTTGCAATTCATGATTAATATTTTAATATACGTAGATAAAAAATTACAAATTTTTTTTTATTATATGATCATAATTTTTTATACATATTTAACATTTTACAAATACTTGTTCAACATTTTTTAAGTGCTTCACTAACATTTTTATATACAAGATGAAATTTGTTTTATCATTTTTAATACACGTTTAACAATTTGTCTATACACATTTAACATTTTCCATATTCTTGCTTAACATTTTTCAAACACATGTTCAATATTTTTTCAAATACTTGATTAAATTAAACTGTTTTCCATGCAGCTGTGCCGGCCCGACTTTCGGCACCTTTTTAACGAGCGTTCCCTATGTGTGCTGAATAAGAGACATAAGGGCGCCCAAAAACAAGCGAGCGAACGACTAAACTAGCGACCGAGCAACACTGCTAATGACCGGCACATATGCGTGAGCCCTTGATGCGAGACATATGGTAGGCTCACCATAGGCGAGGGTATTTCCTGTTCGGCGTCCGTTGCGCTGGTTAAAGGAATCGGCAATCCTTATTTGGCGCTGCAGGCGCCGGTTATTACTGTTTCTGCAAACCGGCGCCTGCAGCAGCCTTTGCTGGGCTCGCCCCGCCTCCTCCTTTTTTGTTGTGAAAACCTGAAAAAACAAGCACGCGTTCAGTATGTGTCGATCCGGCGACCTGGAGGTCCTTCGCTCGATGAACTAACCACCCCACCGTCTCGCATTACTTGCTCATCGGTTGCTTCTCAGTTCTTTCCTTCTTATGTCTTTTCATTTTTTCTATTTCTTTTTTCGTCTTTCTTTTCTATTCGGAACAGTTTTGTTTGGTTTTCTTTTCTTTTTTCCTTTTTTAGTTGAAACAGTTTTTTTATTTTTTTATTTCCCTAATTTGAATGAACTTTTTTTAAATCCATGAATTTTAAAAATAAGTTGATGAACTTCTTCTCAAAATTGATGAACCCTTTTTCAAAATCGATGAACTCCTTTTCAAATTCGATGAACTCTTTTTCAAATTTGATTGATGAACATTTTTCGAAATCGATGAACTCTTTTCAAAATTAATGAACTCTTTTTCCAATTCGATGAACTTTTTTCAAAATTGATGAAATTCTTTCAAAATTGATGAACAAGTTTTGAAATTGAAGAACTCCTTTTCAAATTCGATGAACTCTTTACAAAATCCATTAACTCTTTTCAAAACCGATGAACTCTTTTTCAAAATCGATCAACTTTTTTTCAAAATCGATCAACTTTTTTTCATATTCGGTGAACTTTTTTCAAAATCGATGAACTCTTTTCAAAATTGATGAACTCTTTCTATGAACTTTTTCTAAAAATTGATGATCTTGTTTTGGAATTTACTTTTGTTTCAAAATAATTTATATTGGTTATAGTTAGCGTTTAACTACAGAAAGCATTAACTAGCACCGTCTTCTTGGAATATACAGCAGAGTTAGGATGGTGTAGCGGTCGTTACGGTGAGGTGCTGCGTTCGAATCACTGCAGAGCCATATTTTCGATTAGTAGTATTTTTTTCGCGTTTCCTTATATTAGTCCGTTGGTGGGCCGGCCCGCTAGGCGTCGCTAGCTGAGCGCCGGAAGCGCTAACGGGGGCCTGCAGCGCCCTATAGGACCTCCCAAAGGAATCAGGCGGCAACGGGAGCACACCCCGAGAGACGATCTCTTCGGATTTTATTTTTCCGTACGCGTTTTCCGCTTTTTAAACGTTTTTTTTTGTTTTTTTGATGTTTTGATTTTTCACCTGTCTCTCTTAGCTTTTCGATGAAAAAATAAAAAGAATTTGAAAAAAGAATTGCGTGAAAAAATGCATTTTATTTTTTTCTTTCGTAAGAGTCATGGTTTTGCTTCCATCAAAGGCACGGTGTTTCTTTTGCGAGAGTCACGGTCGTGCCTCTCAGAAACGGAAAAAATATGTTTTTTATTTTTTTTTCTTTCGCAAGAGTCACGGTTTTGTTTCCGCGAGAGACACGGGTGTGCTTTCGCGAGAGTCATGGTCGTGCCTCTCGGAAACGAAAAAAACATGTTTTTTTGTTTTTTTCCTTTTGCGGGAGTCACGGTTTTGCTTCCGCGAGAGGCATGGGTGTGCTTTAGCGAGAGTCACGGTCATGCTTCTCGAAAACGGAAAAACGTGTTCTCTATTTTTTTCCTTTCGCGAGAGTCGTGGTTTTGCTTCCGTGAGAGACACGGTTGTGCTTTCGCGAGAGTCACGGTCGTGCATCTCGGAAACGAAAAAAACACGTTTTCTGTTTTTTTTCACGAGTATCACGGTTTTGCTTCCGCGAGAGGCACGGTTATGCTTTCGCGAGAGTCACGACCGTGCCTCCTCGGAAGCGGAAAGAAAAATGTGTTTTTTCTTTTTTTCCGTCCGCGAGAGTCACGGTTGTGCTTTCATGAGAAGCGCGAGCGTGCCTCTTTCGAAAAGAAAAAAACCCGTACTCCCAGTTCGGTTTTTTCGTCCGTTTTTTCATGAAAAAAAGTTCGTCAAAATCTATCAACATGAGATCTAGTATTGAAGATCTCGACGCGAAGAATCCAACAGTGAAAGCGATTCTAGATTTGAACGCATGGTTTAAGAGATAAAATGTTTTAAATAAACGAATTTACGAAAAAAGGGAAAACTCCCAGGCTGCGACAAATGGCGCGCTGCATGTGCTTCACTTGTCGCAGTCTAGGGAGTTGAAGTGATCTTTGTCACGAGTACTCCTTAACTAGTGATTTCGTTACTACCCCATCTCCATCGATGCTGCGTGGGTTGGCCTATTTAAAAGGTATATGAGATAGTTCGATCATTGGTTTTGGGAAGCTTCCAGAAGTTTGCCAACCGTTTTGATTCTTTTATTATTTTTTTGTTTTCTTGGACCGGGTTTTCTTAGTGTTTTCGTTCTTGTTCATTTTATTAATAATTTATCCCCGTTTTACTTTTCTTTTATATTTTTTCTTTTAATCTTATTTTCAATCTTCATCTTTATTTATTCTTTTTCCTTTTTCTTCTTCTTTTCTTTAATTTTTTATTTTCCTCTTATTAAAAATTGATGAACTTTTTTTAATATCCATGAATATTTTAAAATTTTGATTAACTTTTATAGAATTGATAAGCATTTTCCAAATTTGATGAACCTTATTCCAAATTCAATAAACGTTTTTGCAACTTGGATGAACATTTTTTAAAATGTTTGTCTTTTTTCCAAATTTTGGAAAAGTCAATGGTTAAGAGTCATGTGCTTAACGAACGACTGAACCTGTAGAAGAATCGAGTGAGCAAGGGAACCTGCTTGTCAACGGAAGGATCGAGTGAGCGTTTGTGTTAATGGGCTGGACCAACTCACGAAGCATGTGAGCGCCAGCGGGACAACCGACACTTAAGGCACATAGGAGGTCTGATAGGCGAGATATGGCATTCACGACCTTCCATCCAGTATGGCCTCGAGAGTTTCATAATTTGGGGCCGATTGGGCTCTGTTTCAGGACTAGTTCTAGTGACATATTTGCGGATGGGTTATTACGCCCAACGGTCGATCCAAAATCACGAGAACCTATGCTACTACTATTAACGGCCTAGTCCTAGATACATGAATTCGATTGAGTTGGCATGGATTAGTTGGCAAATGCAACGAGAATGGTACTGTTTCCCTGTGTCTAGTTTTCTTTTGACCTTGTTTCACTCTGTCTAGTTCATCTTGTAGAGAAAGTAAGGAAGCAATATATGAACAATTAGCTTCAGCCACATCTAATTCACCACCTACATTTGCTAGCCACGGGAGATTATATAGTCGTCAGCTGCATAGCAATGACTGGGGAGATGCTTTGTCTCGCTTACTGTGAGATGAAATAACCCCTAGCCTTAGGCACCCCTAAATGGGTCGGCCCATCACAGTAGGGAGGGCTGGCTCCTAGCGCATGTTTTTTTATTACTTTTATTTATATTTCTCAAATGGAAGCATATCTTATTTCAATCTTCAAAAATATTAATTGATCGTATAAAAAATGTTCATTCAGTGTATAAAAATGTTTGGGCAACCTTAAAAAAATGGAGATAGCATTTCAGAAATAATATTCACATACTTCACAAAGAATGTTCCGAAAATTTAAAAAATGTCTATATAGTGTAAACATATGTTCGCATAATTCATAAAAGTGTATCATAACCCTCAAAAGAGTATATATGACATTAGAAAAATCAAGTGTTTGAAAAATATGTATGAGATTTTAAAAAATATTACACAATGTAAAAACAATATTTACATAGTTCAAAAAGTTTCATACGACTCAAAAGAGTGTATGTGACATTAAAAAATTATCATTACATGTTTCAACAAAATGCATGTGAGTTTTTCAAAATTAATAAAATGTTAACAAAATGTTTTCATAGTATAAAAATGTTTTGTACCATTCAAAAAAATATTGACAAACTATACAACGTAAAAAAAATGTTCATGCAAATTTAAAAATTGTTTCGTATGCTTAAAAAATGTTCAATGTGTACTTCAAATTTTTTTAACTTGTATTGTAAAAAACTTTAAATATCATTTACTTTAAAAACTGCACATCTTGTATTTGAAAATGTTCAATGTATGTCAATTTTTCCCCGCATGTATACTAAGGATGCACAATACATGTGTTGAAAAAATATAATAAGAAAAAAGGAAAAAATAGAACCGATGAAGAAACACAGAAAAACAAAATTCAAATAAAATGATTAAAGAAACAAAGAAAAACAGAAAAAACAAAGAAAACCGGTTGAAACTATTACAAACTGCACAATGAAACAAAAGAAAGAAAAAGAGAGGTGGAACCAGCTCAGATGAGTTAGAGTGTTAGGCCTAGCCTGTTAATCGATCAGTGGAGGAGACGCCAGGTTATATCTCGCAATAAGCGAGAAATAGCCCCGACGGGCGCTACATCCGAGAGCTTCATGATTTTGGGTGGACTGGGCTCCATTTCATCCTCGTTACAGAACTAGGTGTAAGGGGTATCCACCGTCGACCCTCGAAACGCCGCAACCGTCCGGATCAAGTTGTCCGGTTGTAATTTGCCATCCAATGCGGTACCTCATTAGCCCGTTAACTGTTCGGATGTTCGAATTCCCGCAAACCGGATGCAAAAACCGAGGAGGGTTTTGCGGGAGTCTGGACCGCCGCCACGTAGGAGTCTGACACCTCCATCCCACTCAAATACCCCTCTGCTCCTGCCCCCTTTGCCTCTCATTCGCACCCTCCTCGTCCAATGTCGCATGTGCGGTCATGATGTTTTGCGTTGCGATTGCACGAGTGGATGCAATGTGACCATCAGGCTCGTCAACCATGAAAATCATAAGTTTTGCTTCTTGTTGCTCGACATGTTGGTCAATTCATTAATGCACTTAGTGTTTCAACTTGATAATCATTACGTTGTATAGCCCGGGCATGCAATACTACAGGACCGATGACAGGTCATTTAGGCTCATACATTGTTGGATGAAGCTCAAGGGCAATAGTGCGTGGGAGGACCTGTGTCGACTGACTTGAGTATCATTGAATTCAAAAAACTTGTTGAACATCCGGTTATCTCGGATGTAATATTTACATTTGAACTATTGGTGTGCTAGGAATATTTGCAAAAAAAATGCTGGATGAATTATGCTGTTTTCTTCTACTAGCAAACATGCTCGTGCGCTGCAAACAAGATAAAAAAATCAACCCTCATACACACACTGGACGACATCAGCAAATCCCTTGAAACCTTTCACGATGTGACATAACAAACAACAGATAAGTGGTGTTGCGCAAAAACATAAAGGTGAGGTGATTTTTGAAGTGTACTCAAGGTGTTTCCAATTATTTTCTGTTCATAATTTGAAACAATATGAAAATTAATGTTAAGCCACGTGTTTACATAAAGCTCGTATCAACAGTTTAATGTACATTATCGTATGAGTTGGTTATTGTGCACTGTGCAAATAAAGAGATTCTTATGTACCTACTGTAACCAGCATATGGCAGCTGGTAGAAATAAATATCCCTTATGATGGCAATAATATCTAACGAGAGCATCAAACTATCATATCTACTCAATTTAAATGGGTCAGGAAACATATATAATAGGCACTTTCAAAATATCACATATAAGAAGGTATTAATTAAGGTTGCACCCTAAACATAATTTTATAAATGAGTAACATGCAGGGTGATAGCATATTTGAAATCTACACATTTTTCTAAGGGATTTTCATAAATAAAATGTTAGATTTGGATTTAGGATTTGAAAGATATGATTATTTTTTTTAAAAAAATCTAACCGAAAAAATGAGAAAGATTAAACAAAGTTGCTGGGGCGAAAATGCCATTGTGTAGTCCATCTGCTAAGAATCCAGACAGAAAATGGAGAAAAAGAAAAGGCACACACTCAACGACACCAACAAAACCTTTGAAATTTTACACGATGCCACACAACAAACAACATGATAAGTGGTGTTGCAAAAAACATAAAGGAGGGATGATTTTTGAAGTGTACTCAAGGTGTTTCCCAAAAAATTATGGTCATAATTTCAAACGATATGAAAACCAACATTAAGCCACTTGTTTACGTAAAGCTTGTATCATCCGTTTAGTGTACATCGTTGTATTTGGGTAGGTTATTATGCACAATACGAAATAGAGAGTGTGATTGTTCACAATGAATGCCCGTCAGCTAAGAGGGTCCTATATTAGTGGAACCCATCCAAAGTAGCTGTTCATGTGTTAAAAAAATAGTTGTTCAGAAATATGTACGCTATCGACAAGGTTGCTACATGGTGCACTTCGTGCGTCGTGTTTGTACCTCTCTGCATTTTCTCAAAAATATGTACACCATCTTTGTGCATTCACAATAGGTGCAGGTTAGTCGCCTGAAGCTCGCCGGCAGGCTACCCCACCATCTATCTTAGGGTTGGGGGTGGGGGAGGCAGCACGGCGGTGCGGGGGGGGGGGGGGGGTCGCCAGAGAAAAAATCCGGTCATCCCCAGGGCTAGATGGATGGCAGGGGGCGATGGCAGCACAATGTGGGAGGAGATTCAGGAGAGGGCAGAGCGGCGAGGTAGTCGCAGGCCGTGGGCGACGGGGGACGGCTCGGGGATAGATCAAGGTTGAACAGAAACAATGCATCCTGAAGGTTGAAGATGAAGTTGTGCACGTTGAATCAAGATCTAACAGTCGAGATAGGAAGTTGAAAATCGATTGACCACTTAAATTTTCTCAGTCGACTGTGTTTTATAGCCAGCCATTCCTTTTGGGCGTGTTTGGTTGCCGTTCAGGGCCTACATCGCATACACTTCCCAAACCAGTCTGGTTGAGCAAAAACATGCCCTAATACGCCATCTGCCAGTTGTTTGGTTGCCTGCATCTAGTGTCCCTGCATTAGGTAATACCCAAGTGCACTTTGTTTGGTTGTCTGCATTGACCCGAGTGGCACATGAACACGGCATTTGGTTGCATACGGCGTACATGTTATGCTTACCTTGTCCCCTAGTTGGTGATCTTACCCACACTTAGCACACCAACGCCACAACACAGCAATGGCGATGAACTGGGCGAAGATGATGAAATTCTTCAGCTTCAGCCCAAACTGACGATCCACCTTGACACCTCCAACCTTGCGACTATCAACACTGCTCCCGTGCGTTCGCA
The DNA here is from genome assembly GCF_056163025.1 of Triticum urartu. Classification (NCBI taxonomy): domain Eukaryota; kingdom Viridiplantae; phylum Streptophyta; class Magnoliopsida; order Poales; family Poaceae; genus Triticum; species Triticum urartu. Next base: position 566,841,019 of record NC_141878.1, read on the forward strand.
CCCAATCGGAGTAAGCTTGTTCTGCTGCCTGCCTAGTCTTGAACCCTCTATGGGTGTTGTTGCTATAAGATGCCACTTGTTCACTGGCCTCTTCCCATGAACTATAAACCCCTGAGACCTTACTGACGAACACAACATACCACTTGCCCTAGCGATGAATAAGAGCAAGAGTTGAAGCAGCAAATCAATGGAGCACACAAGTAGCAAGTAAAGTAGCACACAAACAACAATGGAGCAGAAGAGAAGTAAAGCATGCATGATCATACAACATAGCAAGTTCTTCCTAGCACTACCTTGGTGTTAACCTACCACCACATCCAAAAGAGGGTGTCGACCTACCACCGCAAGTTCACCATCAGCGTGAGGGGTTAGTATATACCACCTCACCAAAATATACAGACCATGAAATAGTTTTTGAGCCCTAGCTACACAAAATGTACGTCGTCATCGTCATCGTTGTCGTCGTCGCCACCGCCATCGCCGTCGGGGATCATGCACGCTCACATGCAGCACTACTCTAGTAGTAGTGCTTGCCCAGCCAGCTCCTGAGCCACAGCACCCTGTGAGCGTCGGCCATGGCAACGAACCCAACACCCTGGGCCTTGCTGTCAAGCAGGTGGCTGAGAGCTGCCATGAGAGCCTCGTCGCTGAAGCCACCCTGGGTCATGACAGCGCCATAAAGGTCAGGGTGGACGTCGAGGGGCTTGCACTCCCTGATGGCTGTTGCCACCTCCTTCACCGCCTCAGTCATGTTGTAGAAGACATTGATCTCCTCCTCCATCAGGCCTCCTCTCTTCCTCTTCCTATCATGGACGGGGTCAAATGGTTTGTTGAAGGGCTTCGCAGCGGGCTTGTCAGGGCCATCGAGGACCTCAACGTCCGGGGTCCCAGGGAAGTCTGGCATGGGAGAACCAAGAGGCTCCCCCGAGCCCATGGCATGCTTCCCAGTTGCCAGCCCGAAGGAGAAGATGTGCTGCATCTGGTTGTAGTTCTGTATGGGTGTGTTGAGGAACTCAGCGTCCCTTGGGTGGTCCTAAGAATGAAACACAAGTGTTGTTAGTTGTGATTAGGAGTAGGCAATGGTGGACAGTATGAAAAAGAAGAGGATTGTGAGCTAACCGCGACATGGCCGACGTAGTGCTCTGCCTCCAGAACTATGGAGCAAGTGTTCGCATCCCATGAGGCACCGCTAAGGTCTCTCAGCCCGGACACTTTGATCCATCGACTTCTCCACTTCCTCAGGTGGTTGTACACCTGGGTGGCAGACACCTCTTGTCCACAGAACTCGAACACCTGCTTCGCAACGGTGTTCAAGTGCACCTCCTTGAAGCCCTTGTCAGTCCTAACTCCACTAGAGATGAGCTCACACATCTTGTTCAACACGAACGTGGACATGAATGGCTGCCACTTCATGTTGTTCGACCTACCATCCTTCTTTGCCTTTGCTGCTGCTAGCTTGAGTGCAGCGGCAGCAGCAGCAACAGAAGTAGTTGGCTCAACGAGCACTACTGGCACATAGAGGGAATCAGAGGCGAACACCTCTGAATCAGGTGCCATCTAGGACATAGGCTGTGAGTCCTCGACAAACGATGGAGCAAACTGGCTGTCGGACAAGACAAGGGCCTGACTAAGATCTTGCGTCTGCGTGGTCATGTCCTACAATCGTAGCACGCATTGACAGTAAGCATAGCACATAACATACCGGACAATCCATGAAAGCAGAAGCATACATGTACATGGTTCATCACTATCATAGTAAGCACATGCTTCATCGCTACCCTACCAAGCAGACCGGATAATCTATGAGCAGGAACATACAACTACAACAAATAGCATGCTACAAATGGAAAACCAATAGCTACAAATCACAGATCTAAGCATGAATCAACACAAGCACAAGGTTCAACTTCAAACTCTACTACTAATCTAGCCTACCACATGCTTGAACATCTAGCCCTACCATAAATTGCAACCGCAGCATAGCAATCAACCATATCAGCTCACAGATTAGACCACTAATCAACCATGCATCTAGATCAAACCCCAGCTGTAGCTCAGATCTAGCTAGAAGGAACAGAGAGAAAGGGGATTGAACTCATAGAGGCCATGGCTGCAGCTTGAGGATGAGGGGGGCGGTCGTGGAAGATCAACGCCGGTCGGTGAAGGAGCGCCGACGACGTGGACCGCTGGCTGATGAAGATGAGCCGCTTACCTGCTCGTCGGTGCCGATGCGCGTCGGCGGGAAAGCTCGAACGGAGGGAGAATGGTGGCGAGAGTTGGGGCGGTGAGGGAGGGGCTAAATAGGGGCGGACTCGGCGAGGTGAGCCAAAATCCTCCCGTCGATTTTTCGACGACGCGGGCGAGCTCACGCCATCTGAAGGAAATATGCCCTAGAGGCAATAATAAAGTTATTATTTATTTCCTTATTTCATGATAAATGTTTATTATTCATGCTAGAATTGTATTAACCGGAAACATAATACATGTGTGAATACATAGACAAACATAGTGTCACTAGTATGCCTCTACTTGACTAGCTCATTGATCAAAGATGGTTAAGTTTCCTAACCATTGACATGAGTTGTTATTTGATCAATGGGATCACATCATTAGGAGAATGATGTGATTGACTTGACCCATTTCGTTAGCTTAGCACTTGATCGTTTGTTTACTGCTATTGCTTTCTTCATGACTTATACATGTTCTTATGACTATGAGATTATGCAACTCCCGAATACCGGAGGAACACTTTGTGTGCTACCAAACGTCACAACATAACTGGGTGATCATAAAGGTGCTTTACAGGTATTTCCGATGGTACTTGTTGAGTTGGCATAGATCAAGATTAGGATTTGTCACTCCGATTGTCGGAGAGGTATTTCTGGGCCCTCTCGGTAATACACATCACTATAAGCCTTGCAAGCATGATAACTAATGAGTTAGTTACGGGATGATGTATTACAGAACGAGTAAATAGACTTGCCGGTAACGAGATTGAACTAGGTATTCGATACCGACGATCGAATCTCGGGCAAGTAACATACCGATGACAAAGAGAACAACGTATAGTGTTGTGCGGTTTGACCGATAAAGATCTTCGTAGAATATGTAGGAACCAATATGAGCATCCAGGTTCCGCTATTGGTTATTGACCGGAAACGTGTCTCGGTCATGTCTACATAGTTCTCGAACCCGTAGGGTCCGCACGCTTAAAGTTATGTGACGATTGGTTTTATGAGTTTATATGTTTTGATTTAACGAAGGTAGTTCGGAGTCCCGGATGAGATCACGGACATGACGAGGAGTCTCGAAATGGTCGAGACATAAAGATCTATATATTAGAAGACTATATTTGGATATCGGAAGTGTTCCGGGTGAAATCGGGATTTTACCGGAGTACCGGTGGTTACCGACCCCCCCCCCCCCCCCGGGGGTTTAATGGGTCATGATGGGCCTTAGTGGAAGAGAGGAGGGGCTGCCAGGGCAGGCCGCGCGCCCCCTCTCCCTCTAGTTCGAATTGGACAAGGAAGGGGGGCGGCGCCCCCCCTTTCCTTCCTCTCTCCCTTCTCCTTCCCCCTTCTCCTATTCCAACTAGGAAAGGAGGGAGTCCTACTCCCGGTGGGAGTAGGACTCCTCCTGGCGCGCCTCCTCCTGGCCGGCCGCCTCTCCCCCCTTGCTCCTTTATATACGGGGGAAGGGGGCACCTCTAGACACACAAGTTGATCATTGAGATCTCTCCAGTCGTGTGCGGTACCTCCCTCCACCATAATCCATCTCGGTCATACTGTAGCGGTGTTTAGGCGAAGCCCTGCCGTGGTAGCTTCATCAACATCGTCACCATGCCGTCGTGCTGACGAAACTCTTCCCCCAGCTCTATTGGATCGTGAGTTCGCGGGACGTCACTGAGCTAAACGTGTGCGGAACGCAGAGGTGTCGTACGTTCGGTGCTGAGGATCGGTCGATCGTGAAGACGTACGACTACATCAACCACGTTGTTATAACGCTTCCTCTTAACGGTCTACGAGGGTACATGGACGACACTCTCCCCTCTCGTTGCTATGCATCACCATGATCTTGCGTGTGCGTAGGAATTTTTTTGAAATTACTACGTTCCACAACACCATCTCCCCTGCTCGCACGAGGGGAGAAGCGCGTCGCCCTCCCCTGCTTCGCACGAGTCAGGCTCGCGAGTTACTGCCGATTCGGGTGTTTCCCCTGGGCCTGGCCTGGACGTGCTTTAAGTTCCGTGCGATGCAGGCCGCACAGTGAAAGCTGACAACCAAATGGACCACTTAGAGCATCTCCAGCCGTGCCCCCAACAGGCCCCCTCAGGCCATTTTTTCGGCGCCGGTGCCAAAAAACGCCCCAGTCGCGCCCCCGAGACGACGAAAAGCGCCGGTTCGGCCCTTTTTTCCGCTCGGCGGCCGTAGGCCGAACCCGGCGCACTGGGGGGTGATCGGGGGCTCCGGCGCAAGGGAAAAGCGCGGCTGGCCCACACCGTCAGGCAAAAAGTCAAGATTTTCTTCCTTGACCCGCCTTCCACCCCCCGCGCCCTCGGCCGCTGTCGGTGTCAAAACTGGCGGATCTCGGGTAGGGGGTCCCGAACTATGCGTCTAGGCGGATGGTAACAGGAGACAAGGGACACAATGTTTTACCCAGGTTCGGGCCCTCTTGACGGAGGTAAAACCCTACGTCCTGCTTGATTAATATTGATGATATGGGTAGTACAAGAGTAGATCTACCACGAGATCAAGGAGGCTAAACCCTAGAAGCTAGCCTATGGTATGATTGTTGTATGATGAAGTTGTCCTACGGACTAAAACCCTCTGGTTTATATAGACACCGGAGAGGGTTAGGGTTACACAAAGTTGGTTACAATGGTAGGAGATCTTGAATATCCGCATCGCCAAGCTTGCCTTCCACGCCAAGGAAAGTCCCATCTGGACACGGGACGAAGTCTTCAATCTTGTATCTTCATAGTCCTGGAGTCCGGCTGAAGGTATAGTTCGGCTACCCGAACACCCCCTAATCCAGGACTCCCTCAGTAGCCCCTGAACCAGGCTTTAATGACGACGAGTCCGGCGCGCAGATTGTCTTCGGCATTGCAAGGCGGGTTCCTCCTCCAAATTCTTCATAAAAGTTTGTAAACACCAAGAGTAGTGTCCGGCTCTGCAAAATAAGTTTCCACGTATTGCCACAGAGAGAATAATATTAACACAAATAATCTAATCTGCTGACGTATTCCGCAACGTGACATCACACTACGGCCAAGCCTTTGTTCGAATCGTTTTCACTTTTCCAGCTCAGCGTGTTTAGCGAGGCGGTTTCCTTGGCACGTCTTGTCAAAGCAGAGATCGTGTCCCCTATTTACGGGATTCTCCTCAATACGGACGTGGGTAACCCAACCGCGCCATTTATCACGGCGCTTGGGAGGCAAGCGAGTTTTACTAGGCTGGTGGGGACGCATAGTCGCATCCGCCCATATAAGGGGATAAGGATCCACCTTTTTACCTACGCCTTCTTCCTCCTTTGCCTATCCATCTTCCGCGCACCCGAGCTCCAGCGCCCAAGCCTGCACTTCCTACCTCAACCTTCTCCAACAATGTCCGGAGCGGGAGGCAAGTGGATGGCCTCCTCCGTCACGGAGGGCCATGCCAAAAAGCTAAGGAAGGCCGGATACTTGTCCAAATACATCGCGCACCGGCTTCCTGAGGAGGGGCAGCTTCTCCCCACCCCAAGGCCCCATGAGAGGGTAGTATTTCTTCCCCACTTCTTCCGTGGACTGGGTTTTCCTCTCCACCCATTTGTCCGTGGGCTCATGTTCTACTATGGCCTAGATTTCCACGATCTGGCCCCGAATTTCATCCTCAATATCTCGGCGTTTATCGTCGTGTGCGAGGCTTTCCTCTGCATCCGCCCCCATTTCGGCCTCTGGCTCAAGACCTTCAACGTCAAGCCAAAGGTGGTGCGCGGCAACCAGGCGGAGTGCGGAGGGGCCATGGCGGGCAAAATAGCCAACGTCCTATGGCTCGAGGGCTCCTTTGTGGAGACCTTGAAGGGGTGGCAGTCAGGGTGGTTTTACATCACCGAGCCACGCGGTTCGAAGTGGATCGCAGCCCCTGAATTCCGATCCGGACCCCCTACGCGGCTCACGTCCTGGAAGGAGACGGGCTTGTCGTGGGGCGACAAAGAAGAGGTGACCGGACTGCAAAAATGCATCCAGTCCCTGGTGAACAAGCAGCTTAAGCTTGTCAACGTAGTCCAGGTCATGTTCGTCCACCGGATCCTTCCATGTCAAGAACGGGAATTCAATTTGTGGGAGTTCAACCCGGCGCAGCACCAAACTCTGAGCAGGCTCTTCGACACAACGTACGAAGATGCCTGGAAGGGGCTAACCAAAGGCGTCGAGGCTCCCGCATCCGCCTCCGAAGACCGCGGATTCAGCTCGCAGCGTCCTGCTGGCGAGGTAAGATATTTTCATACAGGATGTTAAGTTTTTTCATAGTTTGACTCTATGCGGGATCTAAACTCCCTCACCTTTGACAGGATTGGCGGGCGAAGTCCGGACTGATTAACTGTCCGTCTCCCTTGCCCGAAGACCCAGCACCTGCTCTCCTAGTGAAGCTGCTGGTTCTGGCACCTTATGTGGTGCCGGAGAAGAAGGCCAAGAAGAAGAAGGCCACAGGGACTCGAAAGAGTTCCCGGCATATGGTGGTGTCGGACTCGTCGTCCGACGAGTCCGAGACGCACTCCTCCCGTGAAGACGAGGAGGAGGAAGAAGAAACCTCTCCCCCTCCAGCGGGGGGAGGAAAGAAGAGGAAGGCCGCCCCAGTAGGGGAGGCCGAAGGGTCCAAGAAGAGGAAAACCCCTCCGCCGGACTACACCCCCGACGCCGACGAGGACGAAGAGGAGTGGCCGGACAGGGACAGGTGTCCGGCGAAATCGTAAGTGTTCGGATACCAGAGTAACTCATGATATTCCTTTTGTTGCACAACTTTCCCTAATGTCGAATATAATCATGCAGCCCGCCCAAGGACGGGCTTGACGAGTCGTCGAGCGGCTCCCTGGATTCATCGGACGTGAATTCAGTTCTGCCCGCTGCCTCCCCCCGTGCTGCGGATGACGCCAAAGTGGCGTCGCGACAAGCTCCGGGGCAAGAGGAGGTGGTCCAGGAGGAGCCGCGAGGCGACCTCCCGGACTCCAGGAGTAAAGGGGACAAGACCCCCCAGGGCTCCAAGTCCCGCTTTAAGCCGGACACCGCACCGGAATCATCAACGGTTCCGGACCGCGGCAGGCGAACTCCTTCCAAGAGGAGCAAGCCTATTGAGCCGGCGTCCTCCGTCCAACCAGAGGCGCCGGACAATCTGCTGGAGGTGCTTAAGGGCGCCTCCATCGACGAGGAGCACCATACCATCATGAGTACGGTGGTCCAGAAGGTTCGGTCCGCCAAAAGCGGACTGACTGAAGCTTGTGCTAGCCTTCTAACAGGCTTCGAGGTAAGTAAAAATATGTAAAAATATTACTGCATAGACAGTAGCCCTTGATGCTCTGTTTGGCGTTCAGAAAGAAAAGCCGAATAGAGGATCTATTAAATATCATAGGAGTCTAACTGAAAAGGAGTCAATATACGTATGCAGGCTTCGCTGCTGGCCACCGCCGCACTGACTGCGGAGGTGGGTGCCCTGAAGCAGGGCCTCGAGCGGACCGAGCAAGAGCTCGGCCTTGCCAAACGGCAGCTCGAGGAGAAAGAAGGTAAGACATACCTTATAGAAAAAATGCTTATAAGAAGACGCAATTGCAAAAAATGACAGGAGTATACTGCTTGTTGTAGGGGCCACAACTGAGGTGGCGACCCTCAAGCAGGCGCTGTCCGAGGCCGAGAAGAAAGCGGCCACGGAGCACACCGAGTGGGAGAAATTTGAGGTGCAGGTCGGCGAGGTGCAGCAAGAGCTTCAAGCTCTCATGAAAAAACATGAGAGTTTGGAGCTCGACTCGAAGACGCGAGCGCCCGAGCTTGCTGCGGCCCTTAAAACTGCCAAATCTGCCAAGGCCGAAGCCCAGAAGGCCCTCCAGGAATTGGATGCGGTGAAAAACATAGCGGCGGGTAAGGCATTCTCTATGCAAAGCAGACATATAAAAGTAAACTACTTGTTACTTACCCGAATCCGGAGCTCTCCAGGGGCATTCGCAGATCTTCCCCGCAGCGTATCCGATGCCGCCGCATTCTACCGAGCCGAGGAAGGCAGCTCGACGGAGAAGGTGTTCTGGTCTCAGTATGCTGAGGCCGGACACCCTGTGCCCTTGAGCGACCAGCTGAAGCAGCTGGTCGAGCTCCACAAGGCGGCCGAACAGCCCTGAAGGGCTTCGTAGTTCGGCTGTGGCCTGGAGAGGCCCTACCTGGGAGCTACTTCGGACTGGTGCGGCGGCTGGTGGAGGCTTGTCCCAGGCTCGAGGTCATCAAGCGATCCGTCTGCATCGAAGGTGCCCATAGGGCCCTTGCCCGTGCAAAGGTGCACTGGGGTAAGCTGGACGGTGAGAAGCTTGTGAGGGACGGGCCGCCGCCGGGGAAGGAGCATCGCAAGCCCGAGAACTATTACAAGGATGTTCTGGCTGGTGCCCGCCTTATGGCGGATGAATGTACCAAGGATGTAATTTTTGAATGAACTCGCTCGTGTTATCCTGTGCGCTGAAAACTTGTTCATATGCGCTAAGCAATGCTTGAATTTAAAATATTACTTTCTGTGCGGCCGTTTATCAAAAAATTGAGAGATGGCCAGTCGTCGGCTTCTGCCCCCATGCCACTAGTGCTGGGGTGTTCGGGATAAACCTGAGCGCTCCTTTTCCCATGATTGGGTCCGTCGAGGGAGGCGCTCAGCACAACGAACAAGGCAACCGGACTATAATGCTTGAACACTCTCACTTAGCCATAGAACTCTATAATTTTAAATTTCGGCGAAGCCCCTAGTATTCGGAAGACCGAGTTCGGGGCGCTATCCACACCTTGGCCGGACAAAGCCGGTTCCTCGCTCGAAGTGGCATAAGTCTTTAAGGACTCGAAAAACCTCTCGAACAGCGACCGGTCTCTCGCCTCATCATGACAGTCAGTTTTAGCTTTCTCTACTGAGGTGCTCAGCCCAGCTCAACTGGGGCACAATCGCAGTAGTTCTCCTAGTGCTACCTTAGCCGATATAGCGGAACGTAAGGCACCAAAACATAGGAGCCGAGCAAACCCAACTATTGACCCAAATCATGATTCGGAGCCGATGCATATAGTGCTATAAGTTCGGGGTGCCGCACTTGTGAAAGTGTACGGACTTCTCACGCCATATTGATGGGTACTGAAGCCCCTGGCATATTTTAACGTACCACAATGTACGAATGCAATATGTTATTAATAAACATATATATAAAAAGAGGATAATGCAAAAAATAGACAAAAAGCTATGCATTGTTTATAGAAAGGCTGCTATGAAAGCGGAACGATACAAATAATGTGATAAGCAAAAGAAATTGGACTATTTAACATGTCCTGGCCAGGGGCAGGCCGCGGAATTGTATTAAAAAACAGGTATACTGCTCGCAATAGAGACCACGTGGGAGTTCCATAATGCGGTGTGGCTTGTCTGCTTTCCTGGATCTTGCATCGTTTGTGCGGCAGTTGAATTGCTGAACGGGTCGTCCGAAGTATGGAGTCCCGAGAGTAAGAGAAAAAAGAAAAAAAGGAATCCAGCAGCCCTTGGTGCGGTTTAAGCCATTTTTCTGGCGTGCCGTGATAGTGCCCCTTCCCCTGTGCCCATGGTATTTCAAGAGCATAGTTATGTACGCGAAGCACTGGTTTCGCTATATCGCGAGGGCTAGGGTTGGGGCCGCATTGCTAGGCTAGCTCAGAACGTGCCAGGCGGTCTTGTTGTAGGGTACTCCGGGCGCGCTTGACAGTGTCCGGCTTTTTGAAGGCCGAACTGGAGAACAGCCTAGAGAGGCTGCTTTGTACTTCTGCTGCGAGCGCTGCCGTGTGCTCCTCCGTTCGGAGGGAGCGTTCAGTGTTCCCATTGACCGTGATTACTCCTCTAGGGCCTGGCATCTTGAGCTTGAGGTATGCATAGTGCGGTACCGCGTTGAATTTTGCGAATGCGGTTCCCCTGAGCAGGGCGTGATAGCCACTACGGAACGGGACTATGTCGAAGATTAACTCCTCGCTTCAGAAGTTATCCGGAGATCCGAAGACCACTTCCAGTGTGACTGAGCCTTTACAGTTGGCTTCTACACATGGTATGACGCCTTTAAAGGTCGTTTTGGTGGGCTTGATCCTCGAGGGATCTATGCCCATTTTTCGCATTGTATCCTGGTAAAGCAGGTTCAGGCTGCTGCCGCCGTCCATGAGGACTCTTGTGAGATGAAATCCATCAATGATTGGGTCTAGAACCAATGCGGCGAAGCCGCCGTGACGGATGCTAGTGGGGTGGTCCCTTCGATCAAAGGTGATCGGGCAGGAAGACCATGGGTTGAACTTTGGGGCGACTGGCTCTATCGCATATACGTCCCGTAATGCACGCTTCCGCTCCCTCTTGGGGATGTGGGTTGTGTATATCATGTTCACCGTCCGCACTTGCGGGGGAAATCCCTTCTATCCACTGTTGTTTGGCGGCCTGGGCTCCTCCTCGTCGTCGCTATGCAGCCCCTTGTCTTTGTTTTCGGCTCTTAACTTGCCTGCCTGCTTGAACACCCAACAATCCCTGTTGGTGTGATTGGCTGGCTTTTCGGGGGTGCCATGTATCTGGCGCAAGCGGTCGAGTATTCGGTCCAAACTGGACGGGCCCTGAGTATTTCTTTTGAATGGCTTTTTCCGTTGACCGGTTTTGTAGCCTCGGAATCCGGCGTTAACTGCCGTATCCTCATTGCTGTCGCTGTTAACGCGGCGCTTTTGTTTGTTCCGACGCGACCTGTCACTTTTGTCCTTGGTATTCGAATTACCAGGGTTCTTGGTTAAGTTGTTGCTGCGAGCTAGCCAGCTGTCTTCTCCTGCGCAAAAGCGGGTCATGAGTGTCGTGAGGGCTGCCATAGATTTCGGCTTTTCCTGTCCCAGGTGCCGGGTAAGCCACTCGTCACGGATATTATGCTTGAAGACCTCTAAGGCCTCTGTGTCCGGACAGTCGACTATCTGGTTTTTCTTTGTTAGGAACCGTGTCCAGAATTGCCTGGCCGATTCCTCTGGCTGCTGAATTATGTGGCTTAGGTCATCTGCGTCCGGTGGTCGCACATAAGTGCCCTGGAAGTTGTCAAGGAATGCGGCTTCCAGGTCCTCCCAAGAACCGATTGAGTCTGCTGGCAAGCTGTTAAGCCAATGCCGGGCCGGTCCCTCAAGTTTGAGTGGGAGGTATTTGACGGCGTGTAGATCATCACCGCGGGCCATGTGGATATGGAGGAGATAATCCTCGATCCATACCGCAGGATCTGTTGTGCCATCGTACGATTTGATGTTTACGGGTTTGAAGCCCTCAGGGATTTTATGATCCATTACTTCATCTGTGAAGCATAGTGGGTGTGCGGTGCCTCTGTATTGGGCTATATCACGATGCAACTCGAAAGAGCTTTGTCTGTTGAGTTCGGCCCGGCCGGATTTATTGCATCCGGAGTGACGATCACCGTCACGTGCCGTGGGGCGCCTGCGCGATCCGTAGATCGATCTTGTTTGCCTTACCTTGTCCTCCAGTATGTCGCGCAGGTCGGGCACATTTTCCCGTGCCTTAGTATGCTTGACGCGGTGCCGGGGCATGGCTTGAGTGGAGGGCCGAGAGGCTTCTCTGTCGCGGCCACGAGGTGGCCGGTCGGCCATGTCATGCGCTGGTGATGTAGGTGCTTCCTCCTCTAGTCGGGGTAGCAGCCTGCGCTTTGGGTAACTCTTGGAGGGGCGTTCGAGTTCATACTCTTCGGCCGCAAGGACTTCAGTCCATCTGTCAGCTAGCAAATCCTGATCAGCTCTAAGCTGTTGCTGCTTTTTCTTGAGGCTGCTTGCCGTGGCCATAAGCCTGCGTTTAAAACGCTCTTGTTCGGCGAGATCCTCTGGCACGACGAACTCGTCGTCGTTGAGGCTTGCCTCGTCTTCTGAGGGAGGCGTATAATTATCGTCCTCAACCTCTTGGTCCGCCGCCCTCTCGTGAGGGCTGGCTTCTCTGTCCTCCTGTGCTGAATCTTACTGGAGGGGGTGTTCTTCAGCGCTATCCGGAGTAGTATTATCTCCTGTGCCGGAATCACCGTTTTTTGCTTTGGCGGGATTTAGAGCGGCGCCGCTGACGCCGGCGCTTGGGCTGTTTCTTAGAGGTATCGTCCCCCGCTGTTCCATCGCCATCTCCATCCTTTGGAGTGTCCACCATATATATGTCATATGATGAGGTGGCCTTCCAGCGCCCTACAGGTGCTGGTTCTTGTTCGTCTCCTGCATCGTCGTCCATGCCGTCGATGTCTTCGGAGTCGAAGTCAAGCATGTGGGTTAAGTCGTCGACAGTGGCTACGAAGTGGGTGGTGGGTGGGTTTTGAATTTCTTCGTCCAATCGCACTCGATTATCGGCGGAAGGGCGAGTGCTGAAAGATGTCCGTGGCAGTGAACTCCATTATCGGCGCCCAATCGGATTCGATCGGCAGGGGCGCGGGGGGCTCGGAATTCGGAGAGGAATCCGGCTCCTCGGAGTCACGGGCCATGCGGAGTGCGGGGCTGGAGTTCGGCTCGATCGCCTCTGAGATCGCAGCCCCTGAGGCAGCGTCCAATCGCCGATCCTCGATCGGCGCAGTAGGCTCTGAATCAATGGTCGGAACCGGTGCGTGTGCGGCCTCCAAAGCGCTGTTCGGCAGCAAAGCTATATCATGCCCATCGAGGCAGTGCGGCGCGCTTGGCTGTGGCTCGAATCCGTCGAAGATCAAGTCCCCGCGGATGTCAGCCGTGTAGTTTAGGCTTCCTGTCACATCCCTAGTTCTGGTATGACCTAGGCTAGCTAGTCATGTGTGCATCATGTTTAAATTTCATTTAACTTTGAAATGGGGATTGTGAAACCCTCAGAAATCGTTTCTGGAAATAATCCAGATAAAAATTTCTCCAAAAAGGTCCAGGAAAATGTTCATGTTACTCTCTGAAAATATTGGTCAGAGGTAAAAATCAAACCAATATTTTCAGGAGCTCATAAATATTTATTTTGGACATTTGGAGTTAATCCAGTAATTATTTGCGTCGGATAAATATTTTTATATATATGAAATATTGTCCAATAATTCTGAATTTTGGTGAGGGGCTTTGGAATAATCCCTTAGGCCCCTGCAAAAATTGTCAGAAGAAAATTAATTGATTTAGTATTTTTATTAATTTAAAACAAAGGTCAGAAATAAGAAAAGAAAACAAATAAAGTAAAAACCTTTCCTGGGCCTCCTACCTGGCAGCCCAGCGGCCCAGCAGGCCAGCCCAGCCAGCTGGCCGACGCTAGTCGTCGCCTACCTCCTGCCAGGAGGACGGCGCGCGTGTGCCCGACGCGCGCGAGCACGCGCCGGCCACCTCCTGCTTCCCCGCTCGCTACTGGAGGCCCCCGACGACGCCACGCATCCCCCTCGGCCCTCTCTCACTCCCTCGAGCTCTCTCCTCTCCCCTGGTGCTCCCTCTCCCGTTTGCCCGAGCGCTGTCGTCGCCGCCGCTCGCCATAGCCGTGCCCACTGTGCTCCCCGCGCATCGCTGCTGTGTCCTAGAGCTCCGCCCTGTCGCCTTCTTCGTCTTCGTCAAGCCGCGCAGCTGGGGACGCCCTACCTCGACCTCGTTGCCGCCGTTTTCCACCGCGAGCGCCCGAGATCGCCGGCGCCCGTACGTCGCCGTCTGGCCTTCCCTGAGCCCGCTTCGACGCCCTCTACGACCGATGTGAGCTCCATCGTCGTTTGCCCCTCTTCCCCTTGCCTCTCGATCATCGCAGCCGCCGTTTCGACCGAAGCCGTGGCACCTCGCCGCCGGCCATGGCGCCACCGTGGCCAGGGGCCGAGCCAGCCGCACCCGCGTGCGTCACCGTGCTCCTGGTGACACCAGGAGGCCGTAGAGCCTCTCCGCTCGCCTCCCCATGCACCGCAGCCCTCGCCCGCACTTGGCCGTGCTCCGGCCGCCGCCGCGAGCCTCGCTCCGGCGAGCTCCGGCCACCCCTCCTCCTCCTATCTATCCCACTAGATGCGGGAGAGCACGGGCTACGCCCGGGTGCTCTCCGCCGTCCTTTTGGTCACCGGAATGGTGATCCCGAGCCCCTCCGCCGCGTTCGGCCTCGCCGGCGGCTAAACGCCGGTGGGGTTTGACACCTTTGACCTCGCGGGCCCGTCAGGTGGGCCCCATGGGTCAGGTGATTAGCTTAAGGCTAATCACCATTTAACTAAACCTGACACTGACAGTGGGCCCCTGCGCCACTAATCCTATAATTAGGATAAACTAACCCCCTGTTAACTAACCGGTCACTGACGTGTGGCCCCCACACGTAAGGTTTGACCTGGTCAGCTCCGTTGACCTGCTGACGCAGGCATGACGTCATGCTGACGCAATATTTCATTTTCTGGTTTAAAATTAATCAGGAAATTCCAGAAAATGGTCTAAACTTCAAAAATTCATAGAAATTCAACCGTAGCTCAGATTGAAATAATTTATATATGTAAAATTATCAGAAAAATTCAATCTATCCATCTGTACCACTTTCATGCATGTTCAACCAACTTATACCCACTGTATAAGTGAAAACATGATAATGGCATTTTTAAATGCTAAATATGGAGTTTGCATATGAACCCTTGGTCCATATGGACTTCATTTAAATTGTGGCTATATGCATTAGTGCAAATCATAACATTATTACCATGTTCATGCATCATAATGTTGCATATGTTTGTGTTTGATTTCCGACATCGTTCCTTCTCGATAGGTCCTGCTCCGGAGAGTGTTCGAGAGTACCTGTCTGAGGAGTAGTGCCCCCCTGTTGATCTACCAGGCAAGCAACCCCCTTGTTCATTCCGATATAATCCTACTCTCTCGCTCCTGCTCTCATTTATTGCATTAGGACAACAATGATTCAACTACTACTTTATGCTGCGGTAGTTGAACCCATTCCTCTGCATGACCTGTCATTGCCACAGTAAATAGTTAAAACCCACTAGCACGTGTAGGAGTTGTTTGAGCCATGTTGTGTTCCTACCATGCCATGCCTGCTATTGCTTAGAGTTGTGTCAGGTCTGATTCATCGGGAATGAATTGGAATGTTATGATATGTTCTGGTAATGAGAGTTAAGCGTGTGAACACGATTTGGTAAAGGTAGCGGTGAGAGGCCATGTAGGAGTACATGGTGGGTTGTCTCATTGGAACCGTCCTTAAGAACTGAGTTCTGTGTAAGTTGTCCAATGACTAGCTACTAGCACACATTGGGCTCCGGGCGCTCCAAGCTCTCTCGGCTTATTAACCGCCTTGATCTCTGTCCAGGAGTTGCAAATAGTTTCTGGTGTTTGTAGGTAGTGCTATTTTTCTACCGAGTGGCACCCGGCAGGGTGGGCTCGGGATAGACTAGGCATAGGTGGCACGGTGTACCAAGTGGCACCCGGATGGTGGGCTTGGGAACCCTGCTCACATCATTTGGGGCCGTGAGCGACACCCCGGCCGGATCTCCTTGCGGATGGAACCCAAATAGGTGATAAACCTGGATTAGAGTCTTGCGTTGTTTGTTAGGTCGTGGCCGACACCCTCGCCAGGCTTCCGCTTGAAGGTTGTCGAGATACATCACGGGTATATGGTGATAAGTGGTGAGAGCGTGTGTGATGAAGTACACCCCTGCAGGGTTATCATGATCTATTCGAATAGCCGTGTCCTCGGTTATGGACTTCTTGGATGCTTACGTGGTACCTAGACAACTTAAAGTGGATACTCTAAAATGCTCAAGACAAGTGTGAGTGCTATGGATGGCCTTCTCGTAGGAGAGACGGGGATGAATCCATAGTAGTGTATTGATGTGGTGATTAGTGGACTCGTGTGCGCTGCCTCACCTCAAAGAAGTTTCTCATTGTCGTAGAACAGGATAGCCACTGAGTCAAAACTGGCTTGCTGCAACTAAACCCCACATTACCTTCTTGATACAAATGCATGTATGATAGGATCTGATGTAAGTCTTGCTGAGTACCTTTGTACTCACGTTTGCTTTATTTATGTTTTGCAGGTGAGACATCTGTCTCACTAGTAGTACCGCTTGGACTTCGACGAGTAGCTTGTTACCTCAGCTACGATCTTGTACCTTGGAGGGACTTGTAGATAGTCAGGCTTCTCGGCCTTTTTCTTTTGTAGTTGTCTGTACTCAGACATGTAATGCTTCCGTTGCTTGTATGCTCTAAGTGATGGGTCATGTGACCCCTGTTTGTATTTATGCTATGTGGCTCTTCTGAGCCTTTATCTATATGAGTTGCGTTATGTTGTGATGCCATGTTGTACATCACATACTTGCATGTTATGCGTACGTGTGACGTGTATTGCTATGTGTGGGATCCGACAATCTGGTTGTTTGTCCTTGGCAGCCTCTCTTATGGGGAAATGTAGTCTAGTGCTTCCTTGAGCCATAGTAGTTCGCTACAGCCCGGTTCACCGGAGTCCTGCTAGCCCAGCACTACTGTTCAGGACACTTGACTGGCCGGCATGTGTTTCACTTCGTTCCTGTGTCTGTCCCTTCGGGGAAATGTCACGCGGTGACATCCGGAGTCCTGCCTAGCCTGCTACAGCCCGGGTTACCGGAGTCCTGTTAGCCTAGTGCTACAGCCCGGATTCACACGCTGCCGACCGACATGCTCGAAGTTGATTCATGTATGCTTGTCCCCATGGGTTAGTGCCACTTAGGGTTCACGACTAGTCATGTCGGCCCGGGTTCTCTGTCATATGGATGCTAGCGATACTATCATATACGTGAGCCAAAAGGCGCAAACGGTTCCGGGCCATGGTAAGGCGACACCCATGGGGATACCGTGTGTGAGGCCGCAAAGTGATATGAGGTGTTACATGCTAGATCCGTGTGACTTAGAATCGGGGTCCCGACAGCTTTGGTATCAGAGCCTGACTGCCTGTAGGATTACCAAGCCAACCTGGTCGAAGTTGAGTCTGGAAATTCTTTAGCTATATAGGGGAATTGATTGTGGAAGGGAACGTAAGGCTCTTTTTACTCCTTATGCCTCATGCCTTCTGATCTGAGTCATCCTATCTTTCCTACGGGGTTAAGGAACTAGGCTTTCTCTTCCGTCTATCAGGATCACGTGTTACTACTCCATAGTCTCTTAGGATTGGTTGATCAGAGTCATATCCCAGTTTGAGTACCTCCGGTGTAACCTATTTAGCAATATCTCAGAACCTTGGGTAATGATGTTGAGTATGGTGCTACCCCGTCTTTTGCAGAATGTCTCATTTCGAGCATTTTACTGCCGTTGTGCTGCCGGAATTTGTCCTAGGAGTTTGAGAGATACTAAATTCTTGTGCTACCTTCTGCATCCTATAGTTGATGCTGATTCCATCCTTGTTTTCCTTGGTTTCGTTTCAGGATGTTGCCGGTTAACCGAAGTTCTGTTGCTCGTATCCGGAACCACAGAGATGGTAGGGATGAGGATCCTCCCGACCAGTCTTCGTTGGCAGAGTTCATGTTAGAGGTTGAGAGGAACAAGCGTGAGTCTAACCGCTTGCTAGCACGTATTGAGGAGAACACCTCCCATCAGCACAAAGAGTTTGTGTCCATCCATGACTTCATCGGTCTGAAACCACCTACCTTCCATCATTCCATTGAACCACTCGATGCAGATGACTGGCTCCGTAGTATCACAAACAAGCTGTGTTCAGCGAACGTAGCTGAAAGTAACAAGGTCACCTACGCTGCTTATCATCTGGAAGGTCCTGCTAGTATTTGGTGGTAGAACTATGAGGCTATGCTTCCAGCTGGCCAGAAAACCACCTGGAGAGATTTCACTGAGGCTTTTCGCGAGCATCACATTCCTCAGGCTCTCATTGATCGCAAGAGAGAAGAGTTTTGTAGTTTCACCCAGAGTAAGATGGCTGTTGATGTTTACAGCAGAGAGTTTGAGAACCTTGCTCGCTATGCTACAGAAGAGGTGTCCACGAATGCCAAGAAGCAGGCTAGGTTCCGGAAGGGTCTCAACCCCAAGTTGCGTCGTGATCTCCACTTGCATCATTGCAATACATTCCAGGCTCTCATGAACAAGGCCATTAATGCGGAGATAGCTCAGCTCACTTACGAGGAGTCTCGTAAGCACACCCGTGATTTGGTTTCTTTCTCCGGTTCTAGTTCGCAGAAGCGCCGGATTTGGGTTCCGAACTCCGCTCTTCCACCCAGATATTCACCGAGGCCACCTTGTGTGGCACCTCACCCAGTTCAGTTACATGCTCCACCCAGGCCTATTGGTAGACCTCTTGTCAATGCGGGTCCAGGTCCTACTTCAGGGACTTGTTTCACATGTGGAGAGCCAGGACACTATGCACGTGACTGCTCTCAAACCAACTATGCTCCACCCCAGCCTGAGAAGTCTGTTGGCCGTGGTAAGCCATCACGCAAGATGATTAGTGTCAAGTCAGCTCCCACTGAACGTGGATGTGTGCATCACGTCTCAGCTAAAGACACTCATGATGATCCGGATGTCGTTCTTGGTACACTCCTTGTCAACTGTCATCCAGCTTCGGTTCTGTTTGATACCGGAGCATCTCATTCCTTCATTTCCGAAAGTTATGCCAGCTTGCACAACATATCCTTTTGTGATATGCCCTCTCCACTAGTAATTCAAACTCCTGGATCCAAATGGCAAACTTCTAGTGTAAGCCATGGTAATGAAATCCTTGTTGACAGACTTGTATTCCTTGCGTCACTTATAGCCCTCAAGTCTACGGATATTAACATCATCTTGGGTATGGACTGGATGAAAGCTCATTATGCCAAGATTGATTGTTACACTAGGTCTGTTCAGCTTACACACCCATCTAGCAAGATAGTCACCGTCTCCACTAGGGCTGCAAAGCATCAGCTCTATTCTCTTAATGCCAACCCTCTTTCTGACCTTGAAGATATCCCGGTAGTCCGTGACTTTCCGGATGTTTTTCCAGAGGAACTGCCAGGTATTCCACCTGACAGAGATGTAGAATTTGTCATAGATCTTATCCCAGGAACCGCTCCAATCTCTAGGAGACCTTACAAGATGGCACCCTTAGAACTAGCTGAGCTTAAGAAACAACTCGATGAATCCTTGCAAAAGGGTTTCATCCGTCCTAGTTCTTCTCCCTGGGCTTGCCCCGTCCTCTTCGTCAAGAAAAAGGATGGTACGGACCGGATGGTTGTAGATTATCGTCTAGTTAATTTGGTCACGATAAAGAACAAGTATCCGCTCCCCAGGATCAACGACCTGTATGATCAGCTCGCTGGATCCTCAGTCTTTTCCAAGATGGATTTGAGGTTAGGCTACCACCAAATCAAGATCAGAAATGGGGACATTCCTAAGACGGCTTTTGTCACTCGTTATGGCTAGTATGAGTACACTGTCATGTCCTTTGGTCTAACCAACGCTCCAGCTACTTTCTCTCGCTTGATGAACTCGATCTTCATGGAGTACTTAGATAAGTTCGTCGTGGTTTACCTCGATGATATCCTTATTTACTCGAAGAACGAGGAAGAGCATGCCAAACATCTTAGACTTGTGCTAGAAAAACTCAGAGAGCACCGTCTTTATGCCAAGTTCTCTAAGTGCGAATTTTGGTTGCCAGAAGTGACCTATCTCGGCCACGTAATCTCTGGTAAGGGCATTGCTGTCAATCCCGAAAGAGTTCAGGCCGTTCTTGATTGGACTCCGCCTGAAACAGTTAAGCAAGTTAGGAGTTTCCTTGGTCTAGCCAGTTATTGTCGCCGATTCGTTGAGAACTTCTCCAAAGTGGCCAAACCTCTCACGGAACTTCTCAAGAAAGATAAAAAGTTTGAGTGGTCCCCACAATGTGAGCACAGTTTTCAGGAACTGAAAAGACGCTTGACTTTTGCTCCCATACTTGTGCCACCGGATTTCACTAAGGACTTTGTTATCTATTGTGATGCCTCACGACAGGGACTAGGTTGCATTCTTATGCAAGATCGCCATGTGATTGCCTATGCATCTCGACAGTTGCATCCACATGAGGAGAATTATCCTACACATGATCTAGAGCTTGCAGCCGTAGTCTATGCACTTAAGACCTGGCGACATTACCTTCTTGGTAAACGTTGAGAGATTTACACCGATCACCAGAGTCTCAAGTATATCTTCACCCAACCAGACTTGAACCTTAGGCAAAGACGTTGGCTGGAGTTGATCTCAGATTACGACTTAGGGATTACCTACACCCCAGGCAAGGGGAATGTCATGGCTGATGCGCTAAGTCGTAAGTCCTATTGCAACAATCTCATGTTGCAGCAGGGCCAACCACTTCTCCATGAGGAATTATGTAAGCTTAACCTCCACCTTGCTCCTCACGGATTCCTTTCTACCTTGGTGGCGAAACCTACTCTTGTGGATCAAATCATCTTTGCTCAGAAGCAGGATACGGGAATTTCCCGGATCAAGAGAAACATTAACAAAGGAGTTGGTGGTAGTTTCTCTATAGATGATCATGGTGTTGTTTTCTTTGAGAGTCGCTTGGTGGTTCCCAAGAATCAACATCTTCGACAATTAATCCTTAAGGAGGCGCATGAATCTCCTCTCACGATTCATCCCGGTAGTACTAAGATGTATCAGGACCTACGCCAAAGGTCTGGTGGACTAGGATGAAGAGAGAAATTGCTCAATTTATTGCTAACTGTGACGTTTGTCGTCGCGTGAAGGCAGAGCATCAGAGACCTGCTGGCACCCTTCAACCTTTAGCTATTCCTGAGTGGAAATGGGATAAAGTTGGTATGGACTTCATCACCGGCTTTCCCAAGACCAAGAGAGGGAATAATGCTATCTTCGTAGTCATTGATCGTCTTTCCAAAGTGGCTCACTTCCTACCTATTCGAGAGAGTATCACTGCTAGTTAGCTCGCTGACTTATATATTTCTCGAATAGTGTCACTTCATGGTGTTCCACTGGAGATCAATTACGACCGTGGTAGTCTTTTCACTTCTCATTTCTGGGAGAGCTTCCAAACTGCCATGGGCACCCATCTTTCCTTCAGTACCGCTTTCCACCCTCAATCAAGTGGTCAGGTGGAAAGGGTCAACCAGATTCTTGAAGACATGCTTAGAGCTTGTGTTATCTCATTCGGTATGGATTGGGAGAAGTGTCTTCCCTTCGCCGAGTTTGCTTATAACAATAGCTACCAATCCAGCCTCAAGAAAGCTCCTTTTGAGGTTCTGTATGGACGAAGATGTCGAACACCTTTGAACTGGTCAGAAACCGGTGAAAGAAAATTCTTTGGACCGGATATGATCCAGGAGGCAGAAGAGCAAGTTCGCATCATTCATGAGAATTTGAAAACCGCACAATCTCGTCAAAAGAGCCAGTATGACCGTCATCATAAGGAAGTGGCTTATGAAATTGGCGACAAAGCTTACCTTCGGGTTACCCCTTTGAAGGGTACCCATCGATTCGGTATCAAGGGCAAGTTGGCTCCTCGTTATATTGGTCCCTTTCTCATTCTCGCTAAACGAGGAGAGGTTGCCTACCAGTTGGAACTACCACCACATCTTTCTTGAGTTCATGATGTCTTCCACGTCTCTCAACTCAGGCGTTGCTTCTCGGATCCCATCCGCATAGTGGACCACGAAACGCTTGATCTCCAAGATAACCTCACATATCGAGAGTACCCTGTTCGCATCCTTGAACAAGCAGAGCGTGTCACTTGACATCATAACATCAAGTTTCTCAAGGTTCAGTGGTCTCATCATTCCGAGAGAGAAGCTACTTGGGAGCGTGAAGATCGTCTTCGACCTGAGTACCCCGCTTTCTTCCCGCCGACTCCTGAATCTCGGGACGAGATTTCTTCGAGTGGGGGCGAGTTGTCACATCCCTAGTTCTAGTATGACCTAGGCTAGCTAGTCATGTGTGCATCATGTTTAAATTTCATTTAACTTTGAAATGGGGATTGTGAAACCCTCAGAAATCATTTCTGGAAATAATCCAGATAAAAATTTCTCCAAAAAGGTCTAGGAAAACGTTCATGTTACTCTCTGAAAATATTGGTGAGAGGTAAAAATCAAACCAATATTTTCAGGAGCTCATAAATATTTATTTTGGACATTTGGAGTTAATCCAATAATTATTTGCGTTGGATAAATATTTATATATATATATATGAAATATTGTCCAATAATTCTGAATTTTGGTGAGGGGCTTTGGAATAATCCCTTAGGCCCCTGCAAAAATTGTCAGAAGAAAATTAATTGATTTAGAATTTTTATTAATTTAAAACAAAGGTCAGAAATTAGAAAAGAAAACAAATAAAGGAAAAACCTTTCCTGGGCCTCCTACCTGGCAGCCCAGCGGCCCAGCAGGCCAGCCCAGCCAGCTGGCCGACGCCAGTCGTCGCCTACCTCCTGCCAGGAGGACGGCGCGCGTGTGCCCGACGCGCGCGAGCACGCGTCGGCCACCTCCTGCTTCCCCGCTCGCTGCTGGAGGCCCCCGACAACGCCACGCATCCCCCTCGGCCCTCTCTCACTCCCTCGAGCTCTCTCCTCTCCCTTGGTGCTCCCTCTCCCGTTTGCCCGAGCGCTGTCGTCGTCGCCGCTCGCCATAGCCGTGCCCACTGTGCTCCCCGCGCATCGCTGCTGTGTCCTAGAGCTCCGCCCTGTCGCCTTCTTCGTCTTCGTCAAGCCGCGCAGCTGGGGACGCCCTACCTCGACCTCGTTGCCGCCGTTTTCCACCGCGAGCGCCCGAGATCGCCGGCGCCCGTACGTCACCGTCTGGCCTTCCCCGAGCCCGCTTTGACGCCCTCTACGACCGCCGTGAGCTCCATCGTCGTTTGCCCCTCTTCCCCTTGCCTCTCGATCACCGCAACCGCCGTTTCGACCGAAGCTGTAGCACCTCGCCGCCGGCCATGGCGCCACCGTGGCCAGGGGCCGAGCCAGCCGCACCCGCGCGCGTAACCGTGCTCCTGCTGACGCCAGGAGGCCGTAGAGCCTCTCCGCTCGCCTCCCCATGCACCGCAGCCCTCGCCCGCACTTGGCCGTGCTCCGGCCACCGCCGCGAGCCTCGCTCTGGCGAGCTCCGGCCACCCCTCCTCCTATCTATCCCACTAGATGCGGGAGAGCACGGGCTACGCCCCGGTGCTCTCCGCCGTCCTTTTGGTCACCGGATTGGTGATCCCGAGCCCCTCCGCCGCGTTCGGCCTCTCCGGCGGCTAAACGCCGATGGGGTTTGACCCCTTTGACCTCGCGGGCCCGTCAGGTGGGCCCCATGGGTCAGGTGATTAGCTTAAGGCTAATCACCATTTAACTAAACCTGACACTGACAGTGGGCCCCTGCGCCACTAATCCTATAATTAGGATAAACTAACCCCCTGTTAACTAACCGGTCACTGACGTGTGGCCCCCACACGTAAGGTTTGACCTGGTCAGCTCCGTTGACCTGCTGACGCAGGCATGACGTCATGCTGACGCAATATTTCATTTTCTGGTTTAAAATTAATCAGGAAATTCCAGAAAATGTTCTAAACTTCAAAAATTCATAGAAATTCAACCGTAGCTCAGATTGAAATAATTTATATATGTAAAATTATCAGAAAAATTCAATCTATCCATCTGTTCCACTTTCATGCATGTTCAACCAACTTATACCCACTGTATAAGTGAAAACATGATAATGGCATTTTTAAATGCTAAATATGGAGTTTGCATATGAACCCTTGGTCCATATGGACTTCATTTAAATTGTGGCTAGATGCATTAGTGCAAATTGTAACATTATTACCATGTTCATGCATCATAATGTTGCATATGTTTGTGTTTGATTTCCGACACCGTTCCTTCTCGATAGGTCCTGCTCCGGAGAGTGTTCGAGAGTACCTGCCTGAGGAGTAGTGCCCCCCTGTTGATCTACCAGGCAAGCAACCCCCTTGTTCATTCCGATACAATCCTACTCTCTCGCTCCTGCTCTCATTTATTGCATTAGGACAACAACGATTCAACTGCTACTTTATGCTGCGGTAGTTGAACCCATTCCTCTGCATGACCTGTCATTGCCACAATAAATAGTTAAAACCCACTAGCACGTGTAGGAGTTGTTTGAGCCATGTTGTGTTCCTACCATGCCATGCCTGCTATTGCTTAGAGTTGTGTCAGGTCTGATTCATCGGGAATGAATTGGAATGTTATGATATGTTCTGGTAATGAGAGTTAAGCGTGTGAACACGATTTGGTAAAGGTAGCGGTGAGAGGCCATGTAGGAGTACATGGTGGGTTGTCTCATTGGGACCGTCCTTAAGAACTGAGTTCTGTGTAAGTTGTCCAATGACTAGCTACTAGCACACATTGGGCTCCGGGCGCTCCAAGCTCTCTCGGCTTATTAACCGCCTTGATCTCTGTCCAGGAGTTGCAAATAGTTTCTGGTGTTTGTAGGTAGTGCTATTTTTCTACCGAGTGGCACCCGGCAAGGTGGGCTCGGGACAGACTAGGCACAGGTGGCACAGTGTACCAAGTGGCACCCGGATGGTGGTCTTGGGAACCCTGCTCACATCATTTGGGGCCGTGAGCGACACCCCGGCGGGATCTCCTTGCGGATGGAACCCAAATAGGTGATAAACCTGGATTAGAGTCTTGTGTGGTTAGTTAGGTCGTGGCCGACACCCTCGCCAGGCTTCCGCTTGAAGGTTGCCGAGATACGTGACGGGTATATGGTGATAAGTGGTGAGAGCGTGTGTGATGAAGTACACCCCTGCAGGGTTATCATGATCTATTCGAATAGCCGTGTCCTCGGTTATGGACTTCTTGGATGCTTACGTGGTACCTAGACAACTTAAAGTGGATACTCTAAAATGCTCAAGACAAGTGTGAGTGCTATGGATGGCCTTCTCGTAGGAGAGACGGGGATGAATCCATAGTAGTGTATTGATGTGGTGATTAGTGGACTCGTGTGCGCTGCCTCACCTCAAAGAAGTTTCTCATTGTCGTAGAACAGGATAGCCACTGAGTCAAAGCTGGCTTGCTGCAACTAAACCCCACATTACCTTCTTGATACAAATGCATGTATGATAGGATCTGATGTAAGTCTTGCTGAGTACCTTTGTACTCACGTTTGCTTTATTTATGTTTGGAGGTGAGACATCTGTCTCACTAGTAGTACCGCTTGGACTTCGACGAGTAGCTTGTTACCTCAGCTACGATCTTGTACCTTGGAGGGACTTGTAGATAGTCAGGCTTCTCGGCCTTTTTCTTTTGTAGTTGTCTGTACTCAGACATGTAATGCTTCCGTTGCTTGTATGCTCTAAATGATGGGTCATGTGACCCCTGTTTGTATTTATGCTATGTGGCTCTTCTGAGCCGTTATCTATATGAGTTGCGTTATGTTGTGATGCCATGTTGTACATCACATACTTGCATGTTATGCGTACGTGTGACGTGTATTGCTATGTGTGGGATTCGACAATCTGGTTGTTTGTCCTTGGCAGCCTCTCTTATGGGGAAATGTTGTCTAGTGCTTCCTTGAGCCATAGTAGTCCGCTACAGCCCGGTTCACCAGAGTCCTGCTAGCCCAGCACTACTGTTCAGGACACTTGACTGGCCGGCATGTGTTTCACTTCGTTCCTGTGTCTGTCCCTTCGGGGAAATGTCACGCGGTGACATCCGGAGTCCTGCCTAGCCTGCTACAGCCCGGGTTACCGGAGTCCTGTTAGCCTAGTGCTACAGCCCGGATTCACACGCTGCTGACCGACATGCTCGAAATTGATTCATGTATGCCTGTCCCCATGGGTTAGTGCCGCTTAGGGTTCACGACTAGTCATGTCGACCCGGGTTCTCTGTCATATGGATGCTAGCGATACTATCATATACGTGAGCCAAAAGGCGCAAACGGTTCCGGGCCATGGTAAGGCGACACCCGTGGGGATACCGTGCGTGAGGCCGCAAAGTGATATGAGGTGTTACATGCTAGATCGGTGTGACTTAGAATCGGGGTCCCGACACTTCCAAACCTGACCTGATGGCCAGGGGCGTAGCTTTCGATCTGCTCAAGGTGGCCAAGCGAATTGGCCCGCAGTGCGAAGCCGCCGAAGACGAAGATCTGTCCGGGGAGAAAAGTCTCACCCTAGACTGCATCGTTGTTGATGATCGAAGGAGCCATCGGGCCTAAAAGCGACGACACAGAGGAACTCTCAATGAAAGCACCAATGTCGGTGTCAAAACTGGCGGATCTCGGGTAGGGGGTCCCGAACTGTGCGTCTAGGCGGATGGTAACAGGAGACAAGGGACACAATGTTTTACCCAGGTTCGGGCCCTCTTGATGGAGGTAAAACCCTACGTCCTACTTGATTAATATTGATGATATGGGTAGTACAAGAGTAGATCTACCACGAGATCAAGGAGGCTAAACCCTAGAAGCTAGCCTATGGTATGATTGTTGTATGATGAAGTTGTCCTACGGACTAAAACCCTCCGGTTTATATAGACACCAGAGAGGGTTAGGGTTACACAAAGTCGGTTACAATGGTAGGAGATCTTGAATATCCGCATCGCCAAGCTTGCCTTCCACGCCAAGGAAAGTCCCATCCGGACACGGGACGAAGTCTTCAATCTTGTATCTTCATAGTCCTGGAGTCCGGCTGAAGGTATAGTTCGGCTACCCGAACACCCCCTAATCCAGGACTCCCTCAGCCGCCACTAGCTATATCCCGACGCCGCCCGCCGCCCTTCACCGCTAGATAGCCATTCTCCACCGGACAAATAGCAGAGGTTCGCCGCGGCAGCCCCTCCAACAACAGCTGGGCGTTTCCGGCCGCCGTTTCTGGCCGCCGTTTCCGGCCGCCGTTTCCGGCCGCCGTTTCCGGCCGCGGAGGGGCAGTTCGGCGGGTGCACGCCCACCGGAGGCAAGGTGTTGGCGATTTGCCTGCCTCGGCGATGGACTTGGATGATGAGGAAGCGCTCACCGCGCTGCTGGAGGAAGAAGCCGAGGCCGACGTCCAGGAAGAAGAGCATCTGATGGTGCTCGCCGCCCTCGCCCAGCTGCCGGCAAGCAATGAAAAGCCATGCCGAGGTGGCTCGGGGCCGGGGCGGGTGAAAGCAAAAAACCGGCATCGTCTCGAAGGCTACTGCATGCTCTACTCCGACTACTTCGCCGATGCTACACTTCACGGCGACAAAACATTTCGGCGCCATTATCGGATGAGCCAAAAGCTCTTCCTCAGGATTTTGAATTCCATCCGGGAGTTTGACAACTACTTCAACTGCAAGATGGATTGCACCAGCAAACTTGGATTCACCTCGATCCAGAAGTGCATGACAGCGATGAGGATGCTTGCATATGGAGCTCCCGGTGATTCATTGGACGACTATGGGCGCATGGCCGAGTCCACCAGCATGGAGTGTTTCTACAAGTTCTGTCGGGCAGTGGTGGCAGTGTTTGGACCGCAATACTTGAGAACACCCAATGCGGAAGACACTGCTCGGATCCTAGCACAGAATGCAACAAGAGGATTTCCTGGGAATCTTGGAAGCATTGACTGCATGCATTGGAAATGAAAGAATTGCCCATTTGCTTGGCAGGGGATGTACAAAGGTGCCAACAGCGGTTGCAGTGTGGTACTTGAGGCGGTGGCCACACAGGACCTCTGGATTTGGCACTCCTTCTTTGGTATGCCAGGAACTCACAATGACATCAACATGTTGCAGTGCTCTCCTGTCTTTGCCAAGCTTGTTGAAGGTCATTCTCCTCCGGTGAACTTCGAGATCAATGGGCGGCACTACAACAAGGGGTACTATCTAGCTGATGGCATCTATCGGAGATGGTCGACATTTGTGAAGACGATCTCAAACCCTGTGCCAGGAGGCAAGAACGCCTGGTTTGTGAAGGTTCAGGAGGCTTGCAGGAAGGATGTCGAGCGGGCATTTGGTGTGCTCCAATCTTGATTTGCTGTTGTCCGGTACCCCGCTCAGACCTGGTCGAAAGATCAAATGTGGGAGATTATGACTTGCTGTGTCATCTTGCACAACATGATCATCGAGAGCGAGCAAGAAGACCCAGTGTTTGACACTGAACCATACTACAGGCAGGGTCCTCTAGCCGAAGTTGATCACCAGCTACCGGCAACCTGGACTGCCTATCTCAGTATGCGTCAGGAGATCCGAGACACACAAGTGCATCATCAACTGCAGCAAGATCTGATAGAGCACCTATGGAGGCTCAAGGGCGACGCCAGGCGCGACGTGTGATGAAATATGAGTTTTTATTTGTTGAACTATATAATTTGTATTGAACTATTTGTTGTTGTACTATTTTGTTGAAGTATTTGATTTTTCTGTGATGAAATATGTGATAAAAAATTATGTTGATAATTGAACGCCGAGCAACGGCGAACCACGCCGAATGTGGGCCTATTGTCGCCCATATGGGCCCTTTATTCATCGAAATGGGGCTAAAAAGTGGGCCAATATCGGCACCTGGGGGCGACGACTGGGCGCAAAACCGCCCCAGCACTGATTGTATCGCCGGCTCGCCCCCAGGAGGCGATTTTTATGCGTCCTGGGGGTGAACGGCTGGAGATGCTCTTATTCCCGCGCGGGTCAGGCCGGGCCTAATGTGGGCAACCAAACACGCCCTTTGTGTTTGTATCTCTCTGCATTTTCTCGAACAGTTTGTCTAATTCACATCTAGATGTTTTCTAAGGATATCACATCTTTTTTTTCGAGAGTACGCCAATGGCGTACCATATTTTTATAGAAGGGAGCAAAGACATTTACAAGAAGTGACACCCAAATGCGAACATTCAGGTATCCACACACCCACTCCAACACCAAACATAGAAAAAACTAGGCTATTCTCACGAAACGTTGTAAACCTCCTACACCTCCCGCCGCGAGTTTCCACTCTGCCAACTCATCTAGGATCCACCTCGCTGCCTCCCTAGGTCGCATTTGTTGGTTAACTCTGTTAAAAACCCTTGCGTTCCGTTGCTTCCACAAAGTCCAGATGGTCCCAATAAACAAAGTATCGAAACCCCTCTTCTCCGCCGTCTGGAAGCTGACCCTGACTCTCATCCACCAGTGAAAGGTGGGTTCCCCTGCCTCCTGATCTCCGATGTTGATATGAAGTGTGTACCGAAGTGTGCACCAGACCTCCTTGGCATACGTATAGCTGGATAGGATGTGATCGGTGTCATCCTGATCCTGCAAGCAGAAAAAGCACGGGGAAGGCTCGTCCTGCAGGCCGTGTCGCGCTCTCCGATCCAAAGTCCAAATCCTGTACTGCATAGCCAGCCACGCGAAAATCTTACACTTCAGAGGCACCCAGCTCCTCCAAATGCCACTAGCCAAAGGTGGTCGTGGCAGGTCAGAGCAAAGGCTACTATAGATCGCCTTCGCCGAATAGGCACCCGTGGTGGAGCAAGACCAAGCAAAACTGTCAGGCACATCCAGGTTCCTAGCCACCGAGGCCACCGCCTGACATAAATGCATGCACTGGAGTTGAGCCATGAAAGAGGCCTCGGGTTGACAGTCCAGAACCCATCTACCATCCGTCAAGCCCTCCTGCACCGTTCTGGACTTGATAGTTCTTGGCTGCACCGTGTCAAGGATCAGGGGTGCGATGTCTATGACCGCCATTCCATTAATCCACCGGTCTTTCCAGAACAAGATCTTCTCGCCTGAACCAACCTCAATCCGCACCAGGCTGTCAAACACTTCTCTCGCATCATGGTCATCCATCATTGGTAGCCCTTGCCACGGCCTAGAAGGCTCGGTCCTTCGAAGCCACTCCCAATGAGCTCTCAGCGCCAAAGATTGTAACTTCAGGTTTTTGATTCCAAGCCCTCCATTACACTTGGGTCTGCAGATATTATCCCAAGCGACTAGGCACTGCCCACCATTCACCTTGTCCTTACCAGCCCAGAAGAAAGATCGCATCCACTTGTTAATCTCCTCCAACACCCAGGCAGGAGCGTCCGCAATCATGAGATGATGTATCGGCCTAGCCGAAATGACTGATTGCACTAGGATGAGTCTGCCCGGGCGTTGAATCAATCCCCTCTGCCAAGCCGGGACGAGATGCCTAACTTGATCCAGCAAGGGCTGCCAATCTGCTTTGGTGAGGCACTTGACTGCCAACTGCAGGCCTAGGTATTTGCACGGGAACTCAGCTATTGTGCACTGCAGCAGGGCAGCTACCCTTGCCTTATCCTCCTCCTCCCCTCGGATCACCACCGCGGATGACTTCCTGTAGTTAACGTGCAGTCCCGAAGCCACTCCAAAAGCATCAAGTGCAGCTCTAACAAAACTTAGCTCCTGGGTAGTCGGCTTGATGAACAAAGCCACATCGTCGGCGTAGATCGAAATCCTCTGGACAGCCGCGATCCCCACCATATCAGTAATCACTCCCAACTCCAAGGCTTTCCTGACAATAGCCGTGAGCGCATCCATAGCCAATATGAAAAGAAGAGGGGAGACGGGATCCCCTTGCCGCAGACCGCACGCCAGTGCAATGCTTTTGCCCGGAACCCCATCTACGATCACCTTAGTGCTAGCCGTTCAAAGAAGTATAGCCATCCAGGATCTCCATCTCACCCCAAAACCCTTCGCTGCCATAACCTCGAAAAGGAAGGGCCATGAAAGCGAGTCAAAAGCCCGAGATATATCCAGCTTTAGAAACACTCCTGGTTTCTTCCTTGCATATATCTTCCTGGCCACCTGCCTGACCAACATGAAATTATCATGAAGGTGTCGGCCCTTGATGAAGGCCGACTGGTTTGCCTCCACAATCGTTGGCATGCGCTTCCTGAGGCGATTCGCAAGGACTTTGGCACACTATGTGTCAGACTAATTGGCCTGAAGTCCCCAACCTCCTCAGCGTCGGACCTCTTGGGGATGAGCACGATGTGAGCCTTATTCAATTTTGCCATCCCTCTGCCATCTCCAACATAGAACTTCATGATAGCCGCCATGATGTCTTCCTTGATGGTAGCCCATGCTCTCTGGTAAAAAGTTACAATAAACCCATCCGGGCCAGGGGCGCGGTCCGGTGGCATTTCTTTAATCACCTTCCACACTTCATCCTCAGTAATCATATCCTCAAGCTCCGACAAATCATACTGTTGCATGCCTAGGTACTGCAAGTCCAGAGAGAACTCCCGTGCACTATCCCTGCCGATGAGATTCTCATACGCCTGGCCAAAGAGACCCTACTTCTGCTTTTGCTCCGTAATGACCACCCCATTACTCTTAATGTGTGGGATGAAGTTTTTAGATCTGCGCCCATTCGCGACCGCTTGCAAAAGTTTGGTATTAGCGTCACCTTCCTTCAACCATTTCATCCTTGATCTCTGACGATTAATCGTACGTTCCATAGCAGCCAACCCCAATAAAGTATGCTTGAGTGTTTTCCTGAGCCAAACCTCCTGTCTGTCAAGAGGTCGCATCTCCTGGGCAATATCCAGTCTATGGATGACCCATGTAGCCACTCGCATAAGTACCTTTACGTTGCCCATCCTCCTCTGCCCCCATGCTTGGAGATACACGGCCGCGTTACGCAATAGCGCATCCAACCTCTTATAGGGATCAACAATCTCAGGGTCGCAAACCCACGCTTCCTTGACCGCTTCATCGAAACCATCCAACTTTGTCCAAAACATCTCGAACCGAAATCTCTTCTTAGCACAGAAACCCGCACTGGTAGTGAGGAGTAGGGGTGCGTGGTCAGACACACCAGTTGACAACGCTTGTAGCAGGTAATCATTGTTATCAAGCTCCCACTCCACTGTAGTAAGGACGCGGTCGATCTTGGTCAGAGTGGGGGAGTCCCTCTCATTTGACCAAGTGTACCTCCTGCCGTGCATGTACATTTCCTTCAACTCGTGGTCGTCCACAAAGTCCCTAAACATCCCCATCACCCTTGTATTAACATTAGTGTTGCTTTTATCGGCGGCGCTCAAGATCATATTAAAATCACCCAAGACCATCCACGGTCCATGACAAGTCATGCGTCTTCTACTCAACTCCTCCAAGAATTGGCCTTTGGCCTCCACCTGTTGCGGACCATACACCACCGAGATCCACCATGGATCTCCCACCTTAGTATGCACCATGCCCGTGAGAAAATAGGTGTCTAGCGCGAAGCTATCCACAGAATACCTCCCCCGGCCGTGGAAACCAGAGGAGGTATTCTGTTGGCGAAGGATATCACATTTAACCTCCCACAAATAAGGCAGCAACAAAGAATAAAAAAACCAAGACAAAAAAAATAGATCACAGACATAGTAAAGATCAGGTTATGTCACATCTACATGCGTCCTAAACAGACCCTTTCTCGAAATGATATGTATGCTACCGACAAGCTGCACTTTGTGCCCCTCAAAAACATAACATCAATTTCGTAGTACGAGGGAGCTGGTGGCTCTGTGCATCCACGTCTCCTGCTCTGCTGGCCTTCTCGTGAACTTCGTCTCCCGCTCGCGCTACAGCACTAGCCACGCCACCCCAGTACGATTCGATTCGAGGTAGCAGATCACTAGGCACCAATGGCGCCGGAGCCGCTGCAGCACGTGACCGTCCTGGACCGGTGCGAGGTCTCGCCGTCGCCGCCGGCAATGGCCGGGCAGCCGCGCGCGCTGCCGCTCACGTTCTTCGACCTCGTCTTCTGGGCCTTCCCGCCCGTGCAGCGCGTCCTCTTCTACGGCAGCGCGGACCGGGACCTACTCGACGTCCCGAGCTTCCTCCGCCGCGAGCTGCCCCTCTTCAAGGCGTCCCTGGCCGCCGCGCTGCACCACTTCTACCCGCTGGCCGGGCGGCTGCCGTGCGAGCTGCCCGCCGAGCCCGAGGTCGCGTGCAACGACGGCGACTCTGTTCGCCTCACGGTGGCGGTCTGCGGCGACGACTTCGGCGACCTCGCGGGGGACCAGCCGCGCGATACTGCGAGGCTCCGGGCGCTGCTGCCCCCGCTGCCGAGCCGCGGCGGCGGGTCTCGGGGAGTGTTCGCCGTGCAGATCACCGTGTTCCCTCGCGCCGGCATCTGCGTCGGCACCACGCTGCACCACGCCGTCGCCGACGGCTCCAGCTACGTGCATTTTGTTAGGACGTGGGCGGCCA
This sequence comes from Triticum urartu, assembly GCF_056163025.1. NCBI lineage: Eukaryota > Viridiplantae > Streptophyta > Magnoliopsida > Poales > Poaceae > Triticum > Triticum urartu. Next base: position 566,874,262 of record NC_141878.1, read on the forward strand.
TCCACCGCCTGCTCGTCGGCGCCGACAAGAAGGTGGTGGACGTCGCGCCGCCGCTGTTCGACCGCGGCGTGGTGCGCGACGACGCCGGTCTCCGAGAGCTGTTCGTCCGCGAGCTCGCGGAGGCCGGCGACGAGCGGTTGGACGACTGGGACCTGAGCAGGCGGCCGGGCGGTGCCGTCGTCGTGCTCGCGACGTTCCGGTTCACGGAGGAGCTGCTAGGCCGGCTGGGGAAGCGCGTCGAGTCGGAGACCTCGGCGAGGCGCTGCTCGCCGTACGCGCTGGCGTGCGGTGCCGCGTGGGCCGGCATTGTGCACGCGCGCGGCGGCAACGGTACCAACTGCAATGCGCGGCATCAGTTTGGGTTCGTGACCGGGTGCAAACCCCGCACGAGCCCGCCGGTGCCGGGGAACTACTTCGGCAACTGCCTGGGTCTCTGCCGCGTGGAGGAGGCGGAGGATGATCATGGCGTCGGCCTCAACGCGTCGGCGGCGTCGGCGTCCATCTGGCGAGCGATCGAGGCGCTCGCGGAGCAGGGGCGGGCGCTGCGGGACGCATACTGGTGGGTGCGTCTCGTGCGGGAGTGCGCGGCGGCGCGCGCGGTGACCGTGGCCGGGTCACCAAAGCTGGGGATTTACGCAGCAGCGGACCTGGGTGAGCCCTGGGGCCGACCGCAGAAGGTTGAGATCGTCTCGGTGGAACGGACGGGCGCGCTGGCCCTGGCGGAGAACCTCGACGGCGGTGGCGGCATCGAGGTCGGGGTGGCGCTGCCGCGCGGGGAGATGGGGGCGTTCAGCGCGTTCTACGACGACCTCATCGCCGGCCTCCGGTGAAGCGTACGAGGACCGCGCGGGCACGTACGCGAAAGCGACACGGTGGGCGGGGCGGCGACAGCGAGTGCAACGGTAGACCACTCGCCACCTTTTCGACGCAGGACACAAAACAAAAACATGACGAGTTGGAGCAGGTGGATGGATGCGACGTCTCCTGCGCGCTCCACTAGCTCGTGCTCCGCGAAGACACTCCTGTCTGTGTGGTGCAGAGCGTACGAACTGCTGTGTCGACTGTGAATAGAGTATCAATATCATGTAGTGCGATCGCCCTAGTCGCACACAATGTGACTGCAACGGCGTTTTGCTTGAGTTGATCGCTTCTCCTTTGGTCTCGAACTTTGCATGAATGCACCATGCACGACCGGATGCCGGAAATGGACAACAGAAATACCATAGCCGTACCTGCAGGAAGCACTTCGAAACCCCAAGATTACTGTCAAATGCTTCAAACATATAAGTCTGAGTCCGTCTTCAACGCCGCCTTCGAATCGGACTCGCTATGGGTTCGCAGACACGAATACGAAAGTCGGACATGCATCATATCCATCAAACTTTCGCCCATGTTTGTCTCTGTTTTTTTTTCAAGTCCGTGGCACTCCAAAATAACTATACATGAGCATAATTCTTCAAGCAACGAAAATATTCAAGTACAACACTAGTTCAAATTTAAATATTACAAACCAAACATTAAGTTTCAAATAAAATAATTCAACTTGAATTCAACTTATGTTCTAGTTGTCCCCTTTAATCGTCCACAAATGCTCGTCTAATCATTCTTAAACTACTCACGAGTTGCTCGGCGCCGAATCTGTTGATTCATCTGGACAAACTCCTCAAACTTTAACTGCAAAAATAAAAAAAGAAACTCCTCAAACATTGCCGGACTTTTAATTGCAAGTTGGATAGGATCACTTGTGTTCTCAAATTTCAGACCAGTGATCTCAAATTTCAGACCTCATACGGCTCCTTCACCCTCGTCCTCCACAATCATGTTATACATGATGAAACAACATATTTTTGCAGGTCCTCGACCAACTACAAAACATGCTTGGAGCACTCCAAATGCTCTATCCATATCATTTCTACCTCCTTGTCAATGAGCTTTTTCTAACCAACTGGCTTAGAGATAGTCTTGATGAAGGTCGCACATAGAGGATAGATATCATTAAAATAGCCTATGTTGTAGTCATGATCATTGACAACATAATTGTATAGATAAGCTTGTCCTTCAGTCATCCTAACAAACACCGGATACCACTGTAGCACACTCTAATGTCATTGTGAGACCCGGACATGCCGAAGAAAGCCTGCCAAATCTAGAGCTTCTGTGATGTAACTGCTTCAAGAATGATGGTGGGCTTCTTAACACACTTTGGAAAAAGAGTTGCACTTTCACCTTTTCTCTCCATCACCATCATGCATCTTCCTAGGCGTCATCCAAATCAAGAGAGGAATTGCTCTACGACTTCCTATGATTGGAGGAGCCTCATCATTCCTTGATTTCCACTTCTCATTCTTTCAACACATTCCAACAATGTTGGAGGACAAATGATTTGCCCTTCAACTTGGCCATTTGCCGCTACCTCTCTTGCGATATATTACCATACAACATACAAATGCTAAATTGAATAAAATATTCAAAGTGATGCAAATGTGGCAATCAAAACAGTGAGTGCTAACATATTGATCAATGGTGACACCGCTAGGAGGAGCGTGCGTCACCTGGTCCAAACAACCCGCCGAACGGTTGTACATCACTTCAATCATACCCCATTGGTGTGTGCGAGATTTAAGTGTACAATTCGAGTTATGCCCAAGTCGTTAATGGAAATGCTCCTCGATGTACCCCCAATAGTTTGCACCATTTAATCTCTCAAGAGTGATGCCTTGCCATGCCCTCACAAGAGAATTTTCTACTTCCGTGGCGCAGTTTGTGACCCAAATTTCTTCTTCCTTGACAAACTAGAGGGCTGGGATTGATCCAATTTGGTATCTTTGCCCTCGACATCTTATTGTTCAAAGTGCCACACCATTGGGCCATCAAGATCGACATCATTAGTCGCAAAAAATAAATAGCGCATCATACTATCAGGAATGACTCGTTATCCGCCACCGATACTTCAAAATGCGTGAAATCATCATTAAACACAAGCATTCTTACACGGTCACATTGCATTCAATCAAACCAATCGAAACAAAAGACAATGATGGATGTTTTTCATAACCTCATCAGTAAATCTTCGAGTGCGTCCGGCTGGGTAGGCGCTTGAGTTTCGCCCTCCACCGAGATGCAGGGTGGAGGAGGCGGATGTGGGGCGCCGCCGTCTTCTACCTATGTTTCTTCGTTGTGGGGCATTGCGGCGCTGGCAGGGGAGGCCATCGCCCTAAGTTGACGACATCGGTGGTAACACATACAAGTTAGGCAGTGGTGGCCTGCCCTTGAGGCCCATGGAGGAGCAAGAGGCGCGACAGACAAGGAAGTCGTGAGATCCATCTCCAAACCAAGGGAATGAGATGCGGGGGTCGATGCGATATCCATGGCGTCATCAGCGGGGACCGGTGACGGCCGGAGGCGGCGCTACAATGAGTTGTGGAAATCGTCAGTGATTGGCGACTTGGATGGATCAACCTTTTTTAACCGAAATCGGTATGCGCGTGGTTATTATCAATCCAACACATATGATCACTCTGCTAAAAGTTGCTCTATGTATTTAATTTTTTTTTGTAATAAATAGACGAGGCTTTTGTCCTCTGTTTTGGAAGGAAAATAGTAGCAAGCCCGCACGTTGTCTAGTTGTCTTTGTGGCATCCTACTTGGCGTACGGCAAGTACACGTCGCAGTGGCTGTGGCTGCAGGAAGCACGCCGACCGGTCCGTGGATCGTCGTGTTGATTCACTCGCCGTGATACAAGAGCAACTGTAGCTCAGCTACAGCTTCCACTACCTGCCGATGCGCGCGCAGTTTGAGCAGCGGGCCGTCGGCGCCAGGGTCGACGTCGTCGTCGACGGTCACGTGCACGCATACCAGTGCAGCCACCGGGTGTCCAACGTCGGGTACAAACATTATGGACTGTGAGGTGCGCGACACCAGGGACCGCCGCGTGTTAGAGTTGTGTCGAATATTGTGTACAAGGTAGGTTACAGTTGGACTTGTAGTTGTATTGTGTTTAGATAGGATATGGAGTCGTGTCCTAGTAGGACACTTGTATCCTAGGCCTCTCATATATAGCGGGGCTAGACACACGATGTAACCTATGCCAACATAATAGCACGGGCACGCGGGGGAGCCGGCGGCGTGTGCCGGCGCCCGGGCGGCCGGGATGCGGTATTGTGACGGTGTCATGGGGAGGAGCGCCCGTAGTCAAGCCCCGGGGATGTAGCCATGTCGGTGAATCTCGTTAACAAATCTCGGTGTCGTGCTCGTGTAATTGCTTAGTCCTCGGATGATCGACGGTATGCCTCGAATTTATTCTAACAAGTGGTATCATGAGCAAGGTTCGATTTGAGGTTGCGGTTGTTGATCTAGAGATCGGAGTAGAATTCGTCGAATTGGTCAGTGATCGAGACCTGAGACCGGAAAAGATCGATGGGCGGCGGGAGTTCTGCTAGGAAGCAATCGGAAGGCAGCGGTGCGTGCAGCAGAGCGCGTGCAAGCGACGACAGGCGCATAGGCAAGCATCGAGATCGGCAGATCGATTCGGAAGCTGACGGCAGACGCGTGTTGGCGTGCAGAAACCCTCGGGCGCACGTGGAGCAAGGCGTACAGCGGAAATCCTCGATGTTTCGAGTCTCGGCGAGATACCGCCTCAGATCGCGGCGGTGTGTATGAAGTTTGGGCGAGATCAGATCGAGGGCGTGTGCGCACGGAAGCTCGTGACATAGCGTACGGACGGCGGCTCTGGCGCAGGTTAGGCGCCCATGTGGGTTGGCGCTGTAGAGCAGCGGCCCAGGCTGGCTGCGGCACGCTGGCCCAGGCGGGGCTGGACGCACCAGGCCTATGCGCGAGGCTGGGGAGCTCTGTGTCAAGACGTGCAGGGTTGTACGTACGAAGTGAGATTTGTGTGAAAAAAAAAAAGTCCAAGTTTGAGTCGTCGCTGCAAGTACATTTTATGGCAGGCATGATTTAAGTCCTGGTTGAGCGGTACAGCAAAGGGAATTAAAGGAAGAAGAGAAGGGATTGTGCAATTTGGACTCTACGGTCATGTTGCATGGACATGTTTTTTTTCTTCGGTCGGTTTGCTGATGTGCTTAAGGACGGTACCAAGGAGCAAGCTGAGAACATTACAATGGGCAGCCACAAGGCAAGGACAACTACATACGCATAAGGCTTGGTGGAGTCTGCAATGCGCGTGCAGGGAACATGCATATACAGGGCGTCAAGCAATGCACGGAGGTGTGCGGGCGGACACGACGCAGGGTGGGGCATGGTTGCAGTCGGATAATTCGGCTGAGTCGGACTGGACTGTCTGACGGATCGACGGGGATGTCGGTCAAAACAGAAGACGGCGGTGATTTCAGCGACGACGACATAGGAGCGTGATGCTGATGGTGACCGACTTCTGGGGCGTGGAAACACGTGGTGCAGGCCTGAGGGCTTATGCGGCTTTGACAGACTATGGTGCGGGGTTGATTCAAGATGGTGCACACATAAGAGAGCTTGAAGTCAACGGAGCGCGGGGTAGCATAGCGCAGCTACATGGAGTCATGTTGAAGGTGGAGCTGGAGTCTGATGGACGACTTCACTCTGAACTGATGGAGGGGCTACGGCATAAGTTAACGGAGAGTCGAAGCCTATTTCAGTGGGATAGCGAGAGACACGTGGATTGGACTGGGTACCAGTGGTCTGATGGAGACGTGATACTCGTCATCGGTCGGTCATGATCGGTGGTACTCTGCAGTGGGGGTTGAGTGATGTGGTTTCGCGACCCTTGAGACTCGACCAGGACAGCGGAGGCTCGACGCGGTAATAACGGCGAGGCGTGCGGTACGCACGGACATGGAGACGGGCCAGGGCTCTGGTGGTCATACATGTGGTGAGACAACTGCGAATTTGACTTGGAATGACTACAAGCAACGGTGAAATTTCTTCAAGTTTCAGACAGGCGGTCAAGAAAGGAGCGGTGATGTTGAGTTCAGGTAACTCTTATGTGTGATACCCAATATGTGAGTTGTTCACTTTCACGCAGGTCAGTGATCAGTGTGTGATGGTGTTGGACGGATACTCTGGAAGTTGAGAGCTCAAACTAGAGTAACAAGGAACTTAATTTTGCTCGAGTGTTGACTGTGGTCAAGAAAAGAAGGGACTACAAGTTGCAGGTGGAGTCATATGGAGTCTTTGGAGTAGCAGCGGTGCTCACAGGATAAGCTCAAGTCCAATGTACATGGAAGTTTGATGCATCGACGAACTTAAGGTGGTGGGGAATATTCGCCAAGGTGAAGTTTGTTAGAGTTGTGTCGAATATTGTGTACAAGGTAGGTTACAGTTGGACTTGTAGTTGTATTGTGTTTAGATAGGATATGGAGTCGTGTCCTAGTAGGACACTTGTATCCTGAGCCTCTCATATATAGCGGGGCTAGACACACGATGTAACCTATGCCAACATAATAGCACGGGCACGCGGGGGAGCCGGCGGCGTGTGCCCGCGCCCGGGCGACCCGGGTGCGGTATTGTGACGGTGTCATGGGGAGGAGCGCCCGTAGTCAAACCCCGGAGATGTAGCCATGTCGGTGAACCTCGTTAACAAATCTCGGTGTCGTGCTTGTGTAATTGCTTGGTCTTCAGATGATCGACGGTATGCCTCGGATTTATTCTAACACCGCGCGTCCGTGTAGATCACCATCGGCGACGGCGCGACATCGACGGTCTCGCCGACAGCTTGAATGTAACTGGATGAAATGGGACATACTTTTTTGCCTTGAGTCAGCCATATTCAGAAACACGTCACCACTTCAATCCTGTCTTGATCTGGCCAACACTCCCAATCTTCTGCAAACCTGCATTCACGGCCTGAAGAGCACTTGCCACGGCCGCAATGCTCTCTGCTTCTCCGCATAGCTTCCCCTGATTTTGCGTTGAGAGTCTGATGGTCATGCATGTCAATTGTTAATCCAGTTAGTGAGCGAGCCGAGAACACTAGTGGAAGACACTAGCTACTACTCCCTCCGTCTCATAATATAAGACATATTTTAACACTATATTAATGTCAAAAAACACCTTACATTACGGGACGGAGTAGTAGCTTCCAGTAATCATTACTCGTCACTCGACCGCTCGATCGACTTTCTATCCCATCCTTGTTAGGGATGAGCTGCACAGTGCAGAGACATCTTATTGACGAGGTAAGTGCAGACATCAATGTGCAGTAATCAGTAATCAGTAGGCAGGTGGCTTGTTAGCTTTAGCAGAAGCGGAAGATATAAAAACGGAAACTAAGATTTGGAAAATAATCGGGCTCAAATCACTTCCAGGCTTTTCAAAGACCAGTTCTAAGGTTGTCCGTGCAAATTACGATAGCTAGTAGTAACTAACCGTTTTGCCAGCCATTTCTCAAACCAAATAATCCCTCAATAATCACATGGTTTGCTGAATATACAGCAACATGTACTGTAGAAAGCATAAATGAATGGTTGAGGTTTGGAGTTGATACCCTCTCAGAGTGCACTGGAGATATTGATGCAACAACACTCAAGACATTAAACACCAGAGAAATGAATGAAGAACAGTATACAACATGCATATAGCAGAGGAAACGATGAAAGTTACAGTAGAGGCCGTCCAGAGACAGATTGCTCAGTGCACGTGGTCCGTTTATGCTTCACTCAAAAGTCGTAACAGATAATATCCAAGGAAGGAGGGCTTGGGTGCAGCTGCAGGGCGTTCCTAAAAGCAGACTGGATTTTGAGCTTCACTTCTTCAACAGATTCCTTGTGGTTGCCGCATGAAGTAAAACTGATTTGCTGCAGGTCTAAGAGGTGCTCCATGCCTGCTGGCGCAGCTCCTCCCCAGCACAGCGTATATAGTGTCAGACTGAGGTCTCGTAGTTTGGGCGTAGCTCCTGCCTCGAAGCGCAGACGTGCTGTAACATCTTCGTCAGAGGAGAATCCAAGGCACTCCAGGACTGGGAATAATCCCTTGCTAACGATTACAGCCTCTTCTTTAGGGCATGTCGCAACTCTAAGGTGGAGGTAGACGAGGGATGGCAGTCCTCCAAGAATAGTAATCGCATCATTTTTCGTCTCCTTAACAAATAATTGCAGGCTATGCAGGCAATTGAGATCACTGATCCATTTGGGAACTCCTAACATCTTCCAGTTGGTAAGGCACATTTCCTCGATAAGGGCGGGAGGATCTGAAACCGAGCCTAAAATGTTGTCCTTATCATCATGATAGCCTTCGATCTCGAGATATTTGAGGTTGCGTAGATTACAAATAGAAGAGACCACAACCTCGAACATTGCCTTCTCCAGCAGATCGCAATCATCATCATCAGAGCTATCAAGCTTCAGACTACTCAGATTAGTCAGCTTACCAAGGCCCTCAAGAGCCTCCAGCGAACTCCTCTCCAGTGTGAAACCATTGAGTGTGCGAAGTGATTCCATGACCCCGATCTTTTCAGGTAGCCCAATCATCTCATACAAACCCATTGTCAGATTAGACAAGCGGGGCAAGTGCTCTATGTCTGAGGGGATGCTTCCATTTGGTACATCCAACGTATCCAAATGCACAAGCCCCCGAATTTCAGTGGGAAGCTTCGCATAGAAATAAGATGAAACCTTTAAATAGCTCAGTTGAAACAATTGGCTGATAGCAGTGAGGTCCAGATGTGAGCTCCCAGGTATATATGGATATTCAAAGGATAACACACGGATATACTTTAACTGAGAAAGACGAGGTATGGACTTGCAATCTCCGAACCATGTCAATGACCGAACTTGTGACGTGCTATCCGAAACTGTCCAAGATATTGTTTCTTTTGTTGTTCTATCAACACTTGATATCAGAGACAGCCGACGGATCTTGTAAGTGCAGTCACGCAGTCTTGTCATCTCTTTAGAACTATATGCCACACTATTAAAATTATCTTCTGAACACTTTCTCAAGATCAGATCCAGCATCATGTCATGTACTTTGCAACACACCTGCCCGTATATGCTCATTGTAGGCTGAATCAGGCTTCTGTTGACTAGCTCATTGAAATAACTTATCCCAACATCCTCCAAATTCGTTCCATGTGAATTACTGACAAAGCCTTCGGCTATCCATTTTCGGACTAGATCATCCCTCAGAATCTCAGAGTCTTCTGGATACATACCAAGGTAAAGGAAACAAGTGCGGAGATGAAGAGGAAGATTCATATAGCTGAGGTTTAATATACTCCTCATCCCTTTCAGTGTGGGGTTTACGGCAAACTGGGCACCCAGAGAATTCTTTATGTTATCCCAGTCATTCCTTGATCTTTCTCGACGGGAAGCCAATAGGCTAGCTATAGTAATGATTGCAAGTGGCAATCCGCCACATTTCTTCAGAATTTCATTTGAAACTTCCTCAAAATTAGATGGACACTTGTTTTCAGACCCAAATACTCTGCTCGTGAATAACCTTCTCGAATCTTCAGAGCTGAGGGGCTTCATTTTGTAGATGTGCTCATAGTGATAAGAACATGCTGACATTGCAACGGCTTCCACTCTTGTGGTTACTATTACTCTACTCCCGTTAGCATTTTCTGGAAAAGCACATCTTATAATGTCCCATGCTTCTTCACCCCACAAGTCATCGACTATAATAAAATACCTGTTGAATAGGGCATTATAAATTGCATTAGGAGGCATCTAAAAATATTGCAGGTTAAAGCATCAATAAAATCAAATAACCTTGGGGAAATCACGCCACACAAATGCCATTCTTATGGATAGGTTAGACATAATTGTGTAATTTTCAAGCCAAAATAACAGCGACAGCTTGCGTGGCGTGTTAAAATTTGGCTTCCAAAATAGCAGGTTTTATTTCTTCATCAAAACAGATCACTGCCAATTTTCCATAACAAGTTGTTTTGCTGCTGTATGATGACACATTCAGTAGTGAGAGCGGTCAATATGGTAGTATACATTGTATTTCTTTATTTGCAGATCACTGGCATATTCCTAATTTAACACCACATGAAAATGCTACTTGGACTGTAGGTCTTCCTACTGGCCTAATATAAACATTTGCTGATCTGGATATCAACTCCACATATTTGTCTAATGTTACATACAAGCGACCTACTTCATCACGTTGACAACTTTGTTTATATGAAATACTCCCTCCGTCCGGGATTACTTGCCGAAGAAATAGATGTATCTAGACGTATTTTAGGTCTAGATACATCCATTTTTATCCATTTTTGGGACAAGTAATTTGGGACAGAGGAAGTATTTACTAAGAACCAACAAGTTCAGTGGCAGGCAACCAGTCCACGATCCAGACTTTGGTTTTGCATAGCTGTCTAATACCACGTTTTAACGACTACATTAATGAACAAATCAATGATCATTTGGCAGTGCGAATTATAATTCTGCACACTAATTAAGTATCATGTTCAAAAGGGCGGAGAACTCGCAATTAAAATTTCCCTTCCGCGTTCTAATCTGGTATCATTAACATGTAGATCCAGGACAAATGACTTCTGCAAACTGATCTAGTTTCATATATAAACTGCCAACGAGCTAGTATATATTCTAAACTTTAGTTCTGTATAAATGATCCATCGGTTGGCTCATGATCTTGGAGGGCAACTTGACTGTAAGGCATGCTTGCACTTCTCCCTTGGTTTCTCTGTATGTCAGGTACATTTTGACTTCTCAAATTATGTGATATCTAATATTATGTGAGTAATGTTACAACCAATTGACATTGTTGGATCAGTGTTGGAACACACTTTTCAATTCTGATGATTTTATAATTATTTGTCTTTCTTTGTAAAAAAACATTTATAGTAAAGTCATATGCGGACAGGCAAAATACATTTGGAAACATAGGGTGTAAACTTAAATCTAGTTAAACTATTACTCAACTATCCTGCAGAAATGCAAGAATGCTTGTAGAAGTAAAGATGTAACTATACCTCTTGTCTGCAAGGTGTTCTCTAAGTTGACCGATGATGTCTTCCACCTCACAAATACCGGAGGACTCATTTATCCCAAGCTTTAAGCTTAGGCTATTGAGAAACCGTGGCATGTCTGGTTTTTGAGAGACAGGAATAAATGCCTTACAGTCAAATTGCCCTTCGAGATCATCATACACCTGATTAGCAAGGGTAGTTTTCCCCAGTCCTCCGAATCCCACGATGGACACCACCTTGTGCTTCTTCTCGGTGAGTGTTAACAAACTGACAACCTTCTTCTTTGGGCCATCAGTACCCACAAGTCCAGCAGCGTCTTTGTAGATCACTGAAATCCGCGGATCAATATTCACGGAGCCACAGCTAGTATTGCAGTCGTCAATCTTGTACCTGAAATTGATTAGAATGTCAAAGGAGGATGTTACAATTGCATATGTTTCTCACAATAGAATGCGCCTTAAATCATGTTCTTAGTTGAGGCGTTTCTTCAGGTGCACCGCTAGATTTGTGAGATGAAGATTTGTCCACAACTTGAAGATTATCTAGGGGCACACATGTGGCAAGGCCATGGCGCATCATAGTTTCCCTTGAATGCCTTTAAACTATTTGGCATGTCTATGTTTGATGATTACCATGCTTTCTGTTTTGAATATGAATTTGAATTAAAGTATTTTGAGTATTTGAAATATTGTCAAACTATATGTGGATTGCAGCACAATACATATGTTTGGGATATATTACGGTAGAATGTGGTTTATGAATATAGTTTGCATATATATAAATGTAAAATGGAGAAAAATAGAATAGGGATTTGAGGGCTATGATTGGAGTACCATGCAAAACATGAAGGACTTCAAAAATAGTGAGACCTCCTACATGGTGTTTCGCATCTGTGGTACCTTATTCGCCGTTCATTCGCCTCTACTGCAAGAGCCTTGAGCTCCTCAATCTGGCCGGCAATCCGGTGCCGCACCCTCAGTGTCTTCAGGCGCCGAACAGTCCTCTTCACAAAGCCTGTACTGGGCTTGGCGTCGGCACCTCCAAGATCCTGCATGAAGTCATCGATGCAATTCTCCATGTCATAGGCCATCTCCCTGACATGGTCCCTCCAGTTCTTGGTATTTGGCTCGAGTTTTTCCATGAACTCCAGCTTCTCAAGGGAAGCATTCATGGCGCTGAGCTCGTGCTTGAGAAAAGTCACCTCCTTCCTCACTCCTTTGAGCTTCTTGTACTCGTCTCCCATCAGTGTGGTGAGTTTGCCAATGAGGGGGTTCATCACCCCCGCTGCGGCGCTCACGATTGGCATTGCCATCTCGAGCTTGGCCTCCTTCCTCTCTGGGTTCACTAGCGAGCTAGCAGTGTTTGTGTGCGGTGCGCGTGTGAGAAGCAAGCAAAGGCTGGTGAAGAGAGCTGCCTAACTTGATGGTGTCATCTATATGCTACTGCAGTCCTTTAAATTCATACTCCCTCCGTCCGAAAATACTTGTCATCAAAATGAATAAAAGGGGATGTATCTAGATGCATTTAGTTCTAAATACATTTCCTTTTTGTCCATTTTGATGACAAGTATTTTCGGACGGAGGGAGTATTATTTTTCTCCCTCGAGATCCACATTCATTAGTTAATGTAAACAATCTGCAGACTGCGCTGGAAATTAATTATTTACGCTGCATCGGGGGAGCATTTCTATGTCTGTGGAATGTGGAGTGTGTACTTGTTTAAGCCAAGAAGATGCTTATTTTCTGGCTCTTACAAAGTAGATCCATTACAACGTAGTAATAATCTATAGTCCACTTGTATGTGCACCCTGCCTGCAAACTCTGAAAATTAATTTTACTTTTTGACGTATATGCAAATAGCCAGTAAAACCTCAAGCTTAGTCTCGCTCACTAGCCACTAAGCTACGTTTGTCTGCGGCGAGCTGTAGTACGCACAGGCTTGATGCAGAGAGTAGGATGATGCTTAGCAAATTCCATGGTAAAAATCCACAGTTCTACCCTGCTGTAATCCTTGATTCGAGCACCAGTAGCGGTATTATATTTCCCCAAGATATGCGGCAGCTATTTATTTATTTTTGAGACATTCGCGGCAGTGCACTCCAATGAGAGCTGCATGCTGTACCTTTTGCAATTGGTTTAGTTAACTAATTATCACCTAAAGATCTATGCCAGGGTTAAACCAATGCAACCATAGAATACTGGCGTGCGCACCATGCTTTAGCTAATGTGTCGGTTGGTTTGATAAAGCCTTGGTAGACGATAAAGCCTAACTAAACCAATTGCAAAAGGTACCACCCACCTATATACTACTACGCTGTATGCATGTTCATGTGTCGGGTGGACGACACCTTTGATAAAGCTAGCCTAGGTAGACGATACCTTTAACTTGCTCCTTGTTTGTGCCTACCATGCTTTCTCGTCCCTGCAAACTAAAATTAACTTAAACATGTAGTACACTCAACACCTCTCACAGAGTCACAGTGATATTATGCAATGCCACCAACACCATGCAAGTGCACAAACGATTAGTACTAATGATGGGATACTACAACCAATGATGAGAGAGGTGATAGTAGTATCATGCAAGTGCACAAACGACAAAATTTATACAAGTTTTACTAATCTTGTACACAGTTTCACATTGGGATTCTACAGATTTATAAGTAAGAGAATACCATGCAATATAAGAAGGTACTTAGTAACTAAAGTGGTATCTGTCATGCCCTGAACTAGTTGAGGTCAGAGAGGCTCAAGATTCAGAGAAATTCAGAGATCACACAAGGAAATCAATGCACCGAGCGGGATTCTACTACAGAAAATGCTTGATTACAGAAGAAGGTTTATGCCGGCCAGAACATGGCGGCGGCTAGGGTTCAACCCCAAATATACAAGAGATAAGATGATCCTGCCTTACAGCTTACATAGCTAATATATAGCCTAGCAACAGGAACAGCAAGGGAGATAAACAGTAGGTTATTGTGGACCCTTGGATCAGAGATAGACGGTGCCGCAGCGGAGGGGTAAGTGAGCTGTGGGTGAACAGTAAACGTGTCCGTTTCTTCAGTAATCATCAGACTTTAGTAGTTTATACCAAGTGTTGGGTTCTCACAGTATCATACACTACGATGCTAGTTTATGATCGATACTGCCCACTCTGAGAAACATTACATCACAAGAAAATTTGAAAAATCATAATTTAAGCCATGTCAGTTGTGTTGTGTGTCTATGCTAAAGCGACGCATATTTACCATGCCCAAAGAAAGATGGGGAAGCCCCAAAAAATTGAGTGATGTGGCCACCCAATTTGTGCAGATATGCACCTCACAAGAACCACATAGGGTAGATGCAGTGTGAGGGTACACATGACACAATCATATCGACCAATACTTTAGAAGAATATGCTTGGCCCTTGCCGCTGGTGAATGGGCGGCCTATAGTGGACAAATTTTAAAGTCAAACATAGACTCTTCACCGAAGATCGGGAGTATGAAGGTAGGATCATACAGTAGTATCATATGCATGATACTAATATATGATACTCCCCACCAAAAATAGTCTGATACCAAGTTATGATACACTGATATCATATGCATGGAACTAGTACATGAACTTCTCAGTGTGACCTCCACGCCAGGGTTAACCTAATGCAACCATAGAATAGTGGCGTGCGCATCATGCTTTAGATAATGTGTCGGTTGGTAGACTGGTAGACGATAAAGCCTAACTAAACCAATTGCAAAAGGTATTACCACCCACCTACTATATACACAAGATTCAAGGTAGGTACGTTACCTTTAGTTGGCTCCTTGTTAGTGCATACCATGCTTTCTCCTCCCTGCAAATTAAAATTAACTTAAAGATGTAGACTCAAACACCTATTATGCAATGCCACCCAATACCATGCAATTGCACAAACGATAATTCATGATGAGATACTAGTATAACTAATGATGACAGAGGTGATAATAGTAACTAAAGTGATATCATACACTATGATACGAGTTTATGATCGATACTACCCACTATGAGAAACATTACATAATCGTAATTAAAAAGTGGTTATAAATGTCATCATAGAAAATGTGAAGAAATCGTAAGTGAAACCCTGTCGGCTATATTGTGTGTCTATGTTAAAGCGATGCAAATTTATCATTCCCAAAGAAAGATGGGAAACCCCCCAAAAAATGAGTGATGTGGCCACCGGTGGCGGAGACAGGGGGACCAGCAGGGCCCTGGCGCCCCCTATGATCGCTGATTTGCTACTAGTTTGTACATTAACAGTGTAAAATTTAGACAAAATACATGCATTAGTATTGTTTGGCCTCTCTTATCAAAAAATTGAGTCATTTGGCCCCCCCGATCTTTAATTCCGGGCTCCGCCACTGGTGGCCACCCAATATGTGCAGATATACACCTCACCAGAAGCACATAAGGTGAATGCAGTGTGAGGGTACACATGACACGGTCGTATCGATCAATACTTTAGAAGAATATGCTTGGCCCATGCCGGTGGTGAATGGGCGGCCTATAGGGGAGAAGCAGAGGACGAGGGGTGGTAGAAATGTGATATGCTCTGAAACTTTCCCATCTACTTTTGCTTGCATGACCCCACTTAATGCGCATATTTCACTTGCTGCATCATCAACTTCCATGGCAACAGAAGACAAATGAATCTTCAAATGGGAGTGCAAACCTAGTACAGTAAAAAAAAAATGCACTTCCTGAATAATTTTGTTCTCAGAACCTGGATGCTCTTCGGTGGCTTACAGTGAGGCTGAAGAGATCGTCCCGTTCCCAACGGGACAGAGGGCTCTACCTCAGCAAGTACTGGTGGAACAGAGATGAGCCGGCCAGCAGCCTCAGATACCACCGCGGCTGTTATGCATTCAGGACAGGTGACTCACTGAATTTTGTTACTGCATGCAGAGGCAGACCTTCTCTTCCTCGGCTCCTCCTACTCCAACACCTCCTCTGATCTTAAGTCTTACAGCCACTGAGAGAACTGGTAACCCTTGGTGTACAGTCATTTGGGTAATGTACAATTTTGGATGTTGAAATCTAGTAACTTGATGTGGATGTGATGCAGCTCAAGACTCGCTGCAGTTCTTGATGAGTTGGATTTCTACATTGCTGGAGAAAGCTACGCTAGTGAGTGTGTTGTTCTGACTTTCAGAGCACCAGCAGAAAAATCAGTGATTACTGTCACACTAGCACCATGACAGGAATTATTGACAGTGTCACCTGACAAGTAACTTCCATTCATTTCCCTTTTGTTCTACAAGGCCACCACGTGCCCCATTTGACAAGGAAGAACGTCGAGTACAACATGGCTTCACCGAATCCCTTCATCAACCTAAAGGGAATCCTTGTGAGAACTCAAAAGCTCTGCTACAGCATTCTACCAGTGGATCGATCGCACTGAATCTTCCATGTCTTTGTGGGTTATGATGATGTACACGCGGTGGGGAACGCGATGACCGACAACTACTACGACAACGTCGGCACGGTGACCTACTGTTGGACGCAGGCCATGATCTCAAGTTGTGCAACTTCAGCAGTGCCAACGTCTCGAATGCCTGCAACTGCGCCATGAGCTACGCCATGAACCACGGGTTCGGGGACATCAACCAGTACAACATCTACACGCCCTCCTTGCCACGCCTCCTTTGCGGCATCCGGCAGCTCCACCGCCCCCAGCCGCCATCGCCGTGCCGTGCAGAGGTTAAAGGACACCCTCATCCGCCGGAGATCAAATAGCTACAACCCCTGTATGGAGACCTACGCCGAGAAGTACTACAACCGGCTCGACGTGCAGAGGGCCATGCACGCCAAGACTACAAGGATTCCCTACACATGGACTGCTTGTAGGTTCAGTTTCGGACAAACTTTTCTTCTTCGTTCTTGTCATGGCTGGGCCATTATATTGAAGATCAATTAACAAGTAGGGGATGTTTTGACATTGACAATGACGTGCTCTTCAAGACATGGAGCGACTCTGAGTTGTCGATGCTGCCGACGTACAGGATGCTGATCAAGGCTGGGATCAGGGTATGGGTGTTCAGGTAAGCTGAAGAGTCTGAAACCGGGAAAGATCTTTTTCCGATGCAGACATGCAGCACACAATGTTGTCAGTTGGTGTAACATGTTTTCACTGTTGAGTGCAGCGGCGACACGGACTCGGTGACCACGACGAGGTTTTCGCTCAACCACCTCGGTCGGAAGACCAAGATTCGATGGTACCCATGGTACTCAGCCGCCGGTCAGGTACTCATGACGGCTTTTGCTCAACCACCTCGGTCGGAGTACAACAAGTTTGTTTGCCGTGAGCCCGTGACAGGGTAAACATCTTTGCATGCAGTAATCAGTAGGTAGGTGACAGCTCATTAGCTTTAGCAGAAGCGAAAGATATACTAAAAAAGACAGAAACTAAGATTTGGAAAAAAAAATCGGACTCAAATTAGTTTGGGGATTTTTAAAGACCAGTTCTATGGTTGTCCCTGCAAGGTACTCTCTCCGTTTTAAAATAGATGATCCAACTTTATACTAATACCTTATTAATCATGTGATTTTCTGGATATACAACAACACGTAGCAAGAAAGTACTATGAACGAATGGTTGAGGTCGTGTGGAGCTGTGTCGGGACACTTCTTTGGTCCTTGTGGCTAACTAGGAATAAACTCACGATCGAGGGGATCTTGCCAACACATCCGGCTAATATCATCTTCAAATGCAATCTTCTTTTGCAGCAGTGGAGTCCGTTGGGGAGACGCAAGGATGCTGATTTGATCAAGACAGCGCAACAACGTATTCTGCAAGTGTACGCGGCGGCTATGGAGCCTTGACTACGGTGGTATACGTAGTCTCTTTTGAGTGCTTGACGAGCCTGCGTGCTCAGTACGGGCAATGCCTTGTAACGCGACAGTAACTTCTTTTCTCAGCTCGATCTTGTGCGTGGCCCGAGGTGGCTTTTGGGTGTTGTAAGATTTATTGGTATGACTCTGCCGTTGGGGCTTTATTAATTTAAAGTCGGACGCATCTGGCGTCTTCGATCTAAAAAAACGAATGGTTGAGGTTTCATACCCTCTCAACACTCAAGAAATATTGATGTTATAACACTCAAGAAATCAAACACCGGAGAAACTAAATGGAAAAAGTGTACAACATATAGCAGAGGAGATGATGTGAGTTACAGTACAGGCTGTAGCCTTGTCCTGTCCAGAGACAGACTGCTGAGTGCACGTGATCCGTTCATGCTTCACTCACAATAAACAGGTAATATCCACGGAAGGAGGTCTTGGGTGCAGTTGCACGGCGTTCCTAAACGCAGACTGGACTTCAAGATTCACTTGTTCACGAGATTCCTTCTTGGTGCCGAATACAAGTAAACTGATTTTCTGGAGGGCTAAGAGGTGCTCCATACCAACTGGTGCAGCTCCACCCCACTGCGGCACTCTGAGATGCAGACTGAGCTGTCGTAGCTTGGGCATAGCTCCTGCCTCGAACCGCAGATATGCTATAACATCTTCGTCAGAGAGGAATGTAAGGCGCTCCAGAACTGGGAATAATCCCTTGCTCATGATTACAGCCTCTTCTTTAGGGAATGTGCCAACTGTAAGGTAGAGGGATACAAGGGATGGCAGTCCTCCAAGAATAGTAAAAGCATCAGTTTTCGTCTCCCTAACAGACAATCCCAGGCGTCGCAGGCAATTGAGATCACCGATCCATTTAGGAACTCCCAACATCTTCCACCTGCGAAGGCACATTTCCTCGATAAGGGCAGGACAATCTGAAACTGAGGCTAAAATGTCGTCCTTATCATCCTGATTGCCTACAATCCATAGATATTTGAGGTTGCGTAGCTTACAAAAAGAAGAGGCGAAAGCATCAAACTTCGACTTCTCCAGCAGATTGCGCTGATCATCATCAGAGCTATAAAGCTTCAGACTCCTCAGATTAGTCAGCTTACCAAGGCCCTCAAGAGCCTCCAGCGAACTCTGCAGTTTGAAACCATCGAGTGTGCAAAGTGATTCCATGATCCCGATCCTTTCAGGTAGCCCTATCTTCCCAAACGAACCCATTGTCAGATTAGACAAACGGGGCAAGTGCTCTATGTCTGACGGGATGCTTCCCTTTTGTACATCCAACGTATCCAAATGCACAAGCCCCCGAATTTCTTTGGGAAGCTTTGCATTGCAATAATATGGAACCTTTAAATACCTCAGTTGGAACAATTGGCTGATAGCAGTGAGGTCCAGATGTGAACCCCAAGATACATCTAAATTTTCAAAGAATAACACACGGATATACTTCAACTGAGAAAGACGAGGTATGGACTTGCAATCTCCGAACCATGTCAATGACCGAACTTGTGACGTGCTATCCGAAACTGTCCAAGATATTGTTTCTTTTGTTGTTCTATCAACACTTGATATCAGAGACAGCCGACGGATCTTGTAAGTGCAGTCACGCAGTCTTGTCATCTCTTTAGAACTATATGCCACACTATTAAAATTATCTTCTGAACACTTTCTCAAGATCAGATCCAGCATCATGTCATGTACTTTGCAACACACCTGCCCGTATATGCTCATTGTAGGCTGAATCAGGCTTCTGTTGACTAGCTCATTGAAATAACTTATCCCAACATCCTCCAAATTTGTTCCATGCAAACTACTGACAAAGCCTTCGGCTATCCATTTTCGGACGAGATCATCCCTCACAATCTCATAGTCCTCTGGATACATGCCAAGGTAAAGAAAACAAGTGCGGAGATGAAGAGGGAGATTCATATAGCTGAGGTTTAATATACTCCTCATCCCTTTCAGAGTGGGATTTATGGCAAACTGGGCACCTAGAGAATTCCGTATGTTCTCCCAATCATTCCTTGATCTTTCTCGACGGGAAGCCAATAGGCTAGCTATAGTGATGATTGCAAGTGGCAATCCGCCACACTTCTTCAGAATTTCATTTGAAACTTCCTCAAAATTAGATGGACACTTGTTTTCAGACCCAAATACTCTGCTCGTGAATAACCTTCTCGAATCTTCAGAGCTGAGGTGCTTCATTTTGTAGACGTGCTCATAATTATTTGAACATGCTGAGATTGCAACGGCTTTCACTCGGGTGGTTACTATTACTCTACTCCCGTTACCATTTTCTGGAAAGGCACATCTTATCATGTCCCATGCTTCTTCATCCCACAAGTCATCGACTACAATAAAATACCTGTTGAATATGGTGTTATAAATTGCATTAGGAGGCATATAAAAATATTGCAGGTTAAAGCATCAATAAAAAACAAATAACCCATTATGGATAAGTTAGATATATTTGTGTAAATGCGTGCAAATGCCATTCTTATGGATAAGTTATACATTTTTGTGTAATATTCAAGCCAAAATAACAGTAACAGCTTGCATGGCATGTTAAAATTTGACTTTCAAAATAGCAGGTTTTACTTTTTTTCATCAAAACAGATCATTGCCAATTTTCCATAACAATTGTTTTGCTGCTGTATGATGACACATTCAGTACTGAGAGTGGTCAATATGGTATACATTGTATTTCTTAATTTGCAGTCACTGGCATATTCCTAATTTAACACCACATGAAAATGCTACTCTTGGACTGTAAGTCTTCCTACAGGTCTAATATAAGCATTTGCTCATCTAGAAACTCGACATATTTGTCTAAGGTTACGTACAAGCGACCTACTTCATCACGTTGACAACTTTGTTTATACGAAATAGTTTTTATGAAGAACCTACAAGTTCAGTACAGTGGCAGGCGAGCGGTCCATGATTCAGACTTTGATTTTGCATAGCTGTCTAATATCACGTTTAAATGACTACAATAATGAACAAACCAATGATCATTTGAATTTGCGAATTATAATTCTGCACACTAATTAAGTATCATGTTCGAAATGGAAGGGAACTCGCAATTAAAATTTCCCTTCCGCGTTCTAATCTGGTATCATTAACATGTAGATCCAGGACAAATGACCTAGGGGATGGAACAATATAATTCTCTATGGCATTGATGAATTCTGCAAACTGATCTAGTTTCATGTATAAACTGTCAACGAGCTAGTGTTCTAAACTTTAGTTCTGTATAAATGACCCATCGGTTGGCTCATGATCTTGGAGGGCAACTTGACTGTAAGGCATTCTTGCACTTCTCCTTGGTTTCTTTGTATGTCAGGTACATTTTGACTTCTCAAATTCTTTGATAGCGAATTAATCTAATATTATGCGAGTAATGTTACAACCAAATGATACTGTTGGATCAGTGTTAAAACACACTTTCCAATTCTGATGATTTTATAATGATTTGTCTTTCGTTGTAAAAAAACATTCATAGTAAAGTCATGTGTGGACAGCCAGCCCAAAATACGTTTGGAAACATAGGGTGTAAATTTAAATCTAGTTACTCAAAACTATCCTGCAGAAATGCAGCAATGCTTGTAGAAGTAAAGATGTAACTATACGAAATAACTATACCTCTTGTTTGCAAGGTGTTCTCTAAGTTGATCGATGATGTCTTGCACCTCACAAATACCAGAGGATTCATTTATCCCAAGCTTTAATCTTAGGTTGTTGAGAAGCCGTGGCATGTCTGGTTTTTGAGAGACAGGAATAAATGCCTTACAGTCAAATTGCCCTTCGAGATCATCATACACCTGATTAGCAAGGGTAGTTTTACCCAGTCCTCCAAATCCCACGATGGATACCACCTTGAGCTTCTTCTCGGTGACTGTTAACAAACTGACAATCTCCTTCTTTGGGCCATCAGTACCCACAAGTCCAGCAGCGTCTTTGTACATCACTGAAATCCGCGGATCAATATCCACAGAGCCACAACTAGTATTGCAATCATCAATCTTGTACCTGGAATTGATTGGAATGTCAAAGGAGGAAGCTACAATTGCATATGTTTCTCACAAAAGCATTGCGCCTCAAACCGCATGTTCCTAGTTGAGGCGTTTCTTGAGATGCACGGCTATATTTGCGAGATGAAGATTTATTCACAACTTCGAGATTATTTAGGGGCAAATATGTGGCAATGCAATGGCGCATCATAGTTTCCCTTGAATGCCTTTAAACTGTTTGGCATGTCTATGTTTGATGACTACCATGCATGCTTTTTGTTTTGAATCTGAATTTGAATTAATGAACTTTGAGCATTTGAAATATTGTCAAACTATATGCCGATTGCAGCACAATATGTATTTTGGAAATATTGTGGTAGAATGTGGTTTACGAATATAGCTTGCGTATAATATAAATGAGAAATGGAGGAAAATAGAATAGTGATTTGGGAGCTATGATTGGAGTACCATGCAAAATATGAAGAACTTCTAAATAGTCAGACCTCCTACATGGTGTTTGGTAGTATAATTTGGAGGCTATGCTTGAAGTTGCACTCAGACAAAACCTTTTCAGATTTATTGTCGGATAAGCAAAAGCATAACTATGACGTCATCTATGTTGTGTTCACAACATGGAAAGGAAATTAATGAAAATAGTCCACCTTTTAATACAAAAAACATACAACTGTTAAACACCTATGCGGTTGGTATATTGTTGAGATATAGAGATATAGCTAGGAGGTAGTTTGTATGAGATATTCCTGTAACTATCTCCTCCTTTTCTTCTCTCTCAAGTTGTATCTTGATTCTCTCTTATATCTTGTAACCGCATCATGTAAAGCCATCTAGGGTTTTGGCTCCCTCCTATATAACATGAACACGTCACCCCTAGAAGGGTAAGACGTTTGACCGCTCGCACATGGTAATCAGAGCCCCTCTTCTTCAACTCATCTAGCTATCAAAATCCATCTGTGCCAAAGCTACCATGTCTTCCTCCTCCGGCGCTTCCCTCCCGGCTAGTCTCAATGGCCAGGTCACCGAGAAGCTATCCCGCACGAACTACGTGATGTGGCGCACGCAGATGATTCCCCAACTGCGTGGCGCCGGGGTCTTCGGCTACGTCGATGGCACCCAGCCGGAGCCGGCAAAGCTGCTCGTCAGCACCGACAAGGAAGGCAAGCAGACTTCAATGCCCAACCCTCTCCACCCAATCTGGGTCCGGGAGGACCAGCAGGTCCTTGGCTACCTGCTGGGCAACCTCACAAAGGAGGTGCTCCTCACGGTGACCACGGTCACCACCGCGGGCGCGCTCTGGACGACGCTCGCCGGCATGTACTCGTCGCAATCGGTGAGTCGCATCAACAATATTCGCACCTCTCTCATCAATGCGCAGAAGGGCAACCTCTCCGTCGCCTCCTACTTCGCCACCATGCGTGGCTACACCGACGAGCTGGCCGCGGCGGGCAAGGCGATCCTCGATGACGAGCTCATCTCCTACATCATCCACGGGCTCGATGCTGACTACCAGCCTCTGATCTCTGCTCTGGACGCTCGTGTGACCCCTGTCACCCTCGACGAGCTGTTCGCTATGCTCTCCAACTTTGATCAGAGGATGGTGCACTTCCACGGGCCCAGCGGCGGCGGTTTCAAATCCTCCGCGAACTCGGCCTCTCACGGTCGTGGTGGCTCCTCTCGGCGCGGCGGCTTCTCCCGTGGCAGGGGGAGGTCCAGTGGCGGCGGCAACGGCGGCGGCCCCAACTCCCGCACTAGCGGCGAGCGTTCTTCCTCCAACAACCGAACTCGCCGCGGCGGCGGCAACCCTCGCGCACGTCCTGATGCTCCTCGTTGCCAGATCTGTGGCAAGTTGGGGCACACAGCAAAAGATTGCTGGTACCGCTATGAAGAGGATGACGACTCCTCTCAAGATGATGACAAGGTGGCGGCGGCTGCGGATGGCTCCTACGGCATCGACACCAACTGGTACGTCGACAGCGAC
The DNA here is from genome assembly GCF_056163025.1 of Triticum urartu. Taxonomy (NCBI): domain Eukaryota; kingdom Viridiplantae; phylum Streptophyta; class Magnoliopsida; order Poales; family Poaceae; genus Triticum; species Triticum urartu. Next base: position 566,898,058 of record NC_141878.1, read on the forward strand.
GCCACCAACCACATCACCAACGAGCTCGAGAAGGTGACCATGAAGGAGAAATACCGCGGCAAGGACCAAATCCACACAGCTAGTGGTGAAGGTATGGAGATCCGTCACATTGGTCATTCAAGTTTTAGTACCCCTTCTCGTAAAATCCATCTTAGAAATTTTTTGCATGTTCCCAACGCCGACAAGAGTCTCCTTTCTGTCCATAGAATTGCCTTTGATAATCATGTTTTCCTTGAATTTCACCCTTATTGATCAGGCGACGAAGAGCATCCTCTACCGAGGTAGATGTGTTCGTGGACTCTATCCGTTGATTCCGGAGCTTAGGAGACTGAATAAACAAGCTTGTGGTGCTATCAAGCTTTCATCCACACGATGGCATGATCGTATAGGACATGCTTCTTTTTCTTTAGTTGAAAAATTGCTTAGAAAGAATAAGCTCCCGTTTGTTAGTGAGCGCAATATTGAAACTATTTGTGATTCTTGTCAACGAGCTAAGAGTCATCAGCTACCTTATCCTATTTCTACGAGTGTTTCTACCAAACCATTGCAATTAATCTTTTCCGATGTGTGGGGTCCTGCCCCCACCTCAGTTGGTAGACATACATACTATGTGAGCTTCATTGATGACTATAGTAAGTTTTCTTGGATTTATCTTCTCAAGAAACGATCCGATGTCTTTCACGTCTTTAAAAACTTTCAAGCACTCGTTGAACGCCAGTTTGACTGCAAGATACTTGCTGTCCAATCAGACTGGGGTGGAGAATATGAGAAATTAAATTCCTTCTTTCAAACTCTTGGCATCTCTCACCATGTGTCATGCCCCCACGCTCACCAACAAAACGGGTCTGCCGAACGCAAGCACCGGCACATTGTTGAGGTCGGTTTAGCTCTTTTAGCTGGCGCCTCCATGCCTCTCAAATTCTGGGATGAAGCTTTCCTCACAGCCGTTCACATCATTAACATGCTTCCTAGTCGTGTTATTAATAATGAAACTCCCATAGAACGGCTACTCCACACTAAACCTGACTATAATACTTCGTGTTTTTGGGTGTGCATGTTGGCCAAATCTTCGTCCATATAATCAACGCAAACTTATGTTTCGCTCAAAACAATGTGTTTTTATCGGGTATAGCGCTCAACACAAAGGTGTAAAATGCCTAGATGTATCCACCAGGCGCGTCTATATATCACGTGATGTTGTTTTTGACGAAACAAAGTTTCCCTTTGCTGACCTACATCCCAATGCCGGTGCCTTGCTTCGCCAAGAAATCCTCCTCCTGCCATCCCATCTCCTCGGCCTTGATCAAGGGGGAAATACTTGTGATGATTCAATGCTGACTAACCCTCCTAATGGTGTCAATGAGTCCTCTTGTGATGTCGCAGGAACAAACAGTGAGAAAAATGATGAAGAAATTGAGCAGAATCATGAAGAAATTGGCCTCCAAGTGCCATATTTGCTGTGTCCAGAATTGCGGAGCAGATCCTCCTTGGGATCGTCGCCGGATCAGCAGCAGGGCAGCAGATCTGCGCCGGGATCAGCGCCTGCAGGCGCGTCAGACCCGACAGCAGCAGAACCTGCCGCCCGCGCGGGCTCCCGCGGCTCCGCGCACGCCACGCGCCAGCTCTCGGGTGGCGGCAGTCCTCCGTCAGCCCCGCTCCAATCGCCAGGCTCCATGTGGCGACGTCCTGATGGCTCGGGCGGCCCGCGGTTTCCTGCCGAACCGCGCTGCTACAAGCGGCGCGCCCAGGTGCAGCCGACCAACGTGGGGCCCAGCGCTGAGCCATCCAGCCAGGTGGGTGCGGGTCTCGGTGCTGATTCGCGTGGCCCCGCGCAATCATGTGCCCATGATGAGCCGGCTGGCCACCCAGGATCCTCTGTGGCAGAAACAGCTTCTCTGTTGCACGCTGGAGCCACAGAAGATCCGGCGCGGGTGCCGAGCGGATCTATCTCGGGATCGCCTGCACCAGCAACTCCTGTGCATGATTCGGGATTTTCTGCACCGGCTGATTCTGTGGCGGGATCGCGGCGCCTCACACGGCAGCAAAAAGGTGTAACTCAACCTCTTAATTACAAACATATGAGTAAATATGGCCTAGTTTTCTCTACAGATGAACAAGCTGAACCAAGGACTCTGGATGAGGCAGTCGGAGATGAAAGATGGAGAAAAGCAATGATGGAAGAATATGTGGCACTAAAGAAAAATAAAACATGGCATTTGGTTCCCCCACGGCAAGGTAAAAATCTTATAGATTGCAAGTGGGTGTTCAGAGTTAAAAGAAAATCTGATGGAACTGTTGACAGATACAAAGCTAGGCTTGTTGCAAAAGGGTTTAAACAGAGATATGGTATTGATTATGAGGATACCTTTAGCCCTGTTGTGAAAGCTGCTACCATTAGACTTGTTCTATCTATTGCTGTGTCTAGAGGATGGAGTCTCAGACAGCTAGACGTGCAGAACGCGTTTCTCCATGGTGTTCTGGAAGAAGAGGTGTACATGAAACAGCCTCCTGGGTTTGAGAGCAAATCTAATCCTTCATTTGTTTGCAAACTTGATAAAGCACTCTATGGCTTGAAGCAAGCCCCACGGGCGTGGTACTCCTGTCTTAGTCACAAGATGCAATCACTTGGCTTTGTCCCTTCCAAGTCAGATACCTCACTGTTCATCTACAATAGGCTCAATACATGCATATTTGTTCTCATTTATGTTGATGATATTATTGTTACAAGTTCATCTAGTGAGGCCATTGCATCATTGTTGGAGGATTTAAGTGCAGAGTTTGCTCTCAAGGATCTTGGAGATTTGCATTTCTTTCTTGGAATTGAGGTGAAGAAACACAAGGATGGACTTCATCTCTCTCAACAGAAGTATGCAACCGACTTGGTAAGAAAGGCGGGCCTGCAAAGTTGTAAACCCTCCTTCACTCCATTATCCAGCTTAGAAAAGCTATCTCTCACAGAAGGGCAACTTTTGAATCAAGAGGACAGTACAAAGTACCGGAGTTTGGTAGGTGCACTACAGTACTTGACTCTAACAAGGCCTGATATTTCTTTTGCTGTCAACAAGGTATGTTAGCTTCTGCATGCACCTACCACTGTGCATTGGACTGCTGCAAAGCGCATTGTCAGATATGTCAAACATACTTTGAGCATTGGTCTTAGTTTCAGCAAGTCATCCTCCACTCTTGTTAGTGCTTTCTCTGATTCTGACTGGGCAGGCTGTCTGGATGACAGGCGCTCCACTGGTGGATTTGCAATATTTTTTGGACCAAACTTGATTTCATGGTGTGCAAGAAAACAGACCACAGTGTCTAGGTCTAGCACAGAGGCAGAGTACAAGGCACTGGCAAATGCTACAGCTGAAATCATATGGGTTCAATCAATGCTAAAAGAACTTGGTATAAAGAGTTCTCAAGCTCCATGCTTATGGTGTGATAATCTTGGAGCTACCTACTTATCTGCAAATCCAGTTTTTCATGTCAGAACAAAGCACATAGAGATTGATTTTCACTTTGTCACAGAAAGAGTTGCACGGAAACAGCTTGATATTCGGTTCATTCACTCCAAGGACCAAGTTGCCGATGGGTTTACTAAAGCCCTGCCTATCAAAAGTTTTGAGGAGTTTAAGCATAATCTCAACTTGATGAAGTTGTGATTAAGGGGGGGGTGTTAAACACCTATGCGGTTGGTATATTGTTGAGATATAGAGATATAGCTAGGAGGTAGTTTGTATGAGATATTCCTGTAACTATCTCCTCCTTTTCTTCTCTCTCAAGTTGTATCTTGATTCTCTCTTATCTCTTGTAACCGCATCATGTAAAGCCATCTAGGGTTTTGGCTCCCTCCTATATAACATGAACACGTCGCCCCTAGAAGGGTAAGACGTTTGACCGCTCGCACAACAACAATTTGTGGACCAAGAGCGAGCAGCGAATCTTGTGGTACCTTATTCGCCGTTCATTCGCCTCTACTGCACGAGCCTTAAGCTCCTCGATCTGGCCAGCAATCCGGTGACGCACCCTCAACGTCTTCAGCCGTCGAGACATCCTCTTCATGAAACCAGCACTGGCATTGGCGTCGGCACCTCCAATATCCTGCATGAAGTCATCGATGCAATTCTCCATGTCGTAGGACATCTCCCTGACATGGTCCCTCCAGTCCTTGGTACCTGGCTCGAGCTTTTCCATGATCTCCAGCTTCTCAAGGGCAGCATTCATGGCGCTGAGCTCGTCCTTGAGAAAAGCCACCTCCTTTCTCACCCCTTTGAGCTTCTTGTACTCTTCTCCCATCAGCTTGGTGAGCTTGCCGATGAGGGGGTTCATCACCCCCGTCGCGGCGGTCACGATTGTCGTTGCCATCTTGAGCTTAGTCTACTTTCTCTCTCGGTTACCTGGCGAGCTAGCAGCGTTTGTGTGAAGTGTGCGCGTGAGAAGCAAGCAAAGGCTGGTGAAGAGAGCTGCCTAACTTGATGGTGCCATCTAATATCTACTACTGCATTCCTTTGAATTCATATTATTTCCCCCCTCGAGATCCACAATCATTAGTTAATGTAAACTGTCTGCTGCACTGGAAATTAATTATTTACGCTGCATCGGGGGAGCATTTCAATGTCTGTGGAGTGTGGAGTTGTTTAAGCCAAGACGATGCTTATTGTCTGGCTCTTACAAAGTACTCCATCATTGGAAGGAAAAGAATAGTAATAATGTATAGTCCACTTGTATGTGCATGACCACCCTGCAAAACTCTAAAAAATAATTTTATTTTTCGGCGTAGTATGCCACTAGCCACTAAGCCTGAAGCTTAGTCTCGCTCACTAGCCAGTAAGCTACGTTTGTCTGCGGCGAGCTGTAGTACGCACAGGCTTGATGCAGAGAGTAGAACGATGCTTAGCAAATTCCATGGTAAAAAACCTACAATTCTACCCCGCTGTAATCCTTAATTCGAGCACCAGTAGCGGTACTATATTCCACAAGATTTGCGGCAGCTTTTTATTTGTTCTTGAGAGATTCGCGGCAGTACACTCCAAGGAGAGCTGCGTGCTGTACCTTTTACAACTGGTTTAGTTAATTAATTGTCACCTATAGATCCACACCAGGGTTAACCTAATGCAACCATAGAATACTGGCGTGCGCACCATTCTTTAGTGAATCTGTCCGTTGGTCTGATATATAAAGCCTTGGTCGATGATAAAGCCTAACTAAACCAATTGCAAAAGGCACCGCCCAGCTATAGACGCAAGAATCTGTATGCATGTTCATGTGTCGGGTGATTTGACAAAGCCTAGGTTGACGATACCTTTAGTTTGGCTCCTTGTTTGTGCGTACCATGCCTTCCCGTCCCTGCAAATTAAAAATAACTTAAATATGTACACTCCAACACCTCTCATAGTGTATTATGCAATGCCACCCAACACCATGCAAGTGCACAAACGATAACTAATGATGGGATACTACAACTAATGATGAGAGAGGTGATAGTAGTATCATGCAAGTGCACAAAAGATACAATTTAATTGCCAAATAAATCTTGTACCAATTTCACATTGAGATTCTAAAGATTTGTAAATAAGATAGTATACCATGCAATAAGAAGGTAGTGACTAAATGGTATCATACACTATGATACTAGTTTATGATCGATACTACCCACTGTGAGAAACATTACATAATCGTTACTAAAAAGTGGTTATAAATTTCATCACAAGAAAATGTGAAAAATCATATTTGAAACCATGTCTGTTGTGTTGTGTGTCTATGTTAAAGCGATGCATATTTATCATGCCCAAAGAAAGATGGGAACCCTGAAAAAATGAGTGATGTGGCCACCTAATTTGTGCAGATATGCACCTCACAAGAACCACATAGGGTGGATGCAGTGTGAGGGTACACATGACACAACATATCGATCAATACTTAATATAAATAGTCTGCAGACTGCGCTGGAACATACTCCCTCCGTTCCATAATGTAGTGCCTATAGATTTTTGCAAAAGTCAAACATTACAAACTTTGACCATGTTTATAGAGAAAAGTAGATAAATCTAGAATACCAAATGCACATCATTTTTTTTTTGAGAAATCACCGGGCGGGAGAGGATCCCCACCTGAATTATATTACTCAAAGCTCATCCAAAGCCGAGGAGAGGTTTTTACAGGGTGACGACAAGCCGCGAGGAGAGGTACGTCAGCCAGATCCTGGCTGACACCTTATCTACCGGTACATGGAACCGGTTGGTCCAGAGATCAAAGTCATTACAAATGTTGGTGATTGTGAAGATAGCAGTGTGATCTTCGTTCCTGAATACAGCAGCATTCCGAGAATCCCAAATTTTCCACATAATTGCAAGGAGCACCTCGGGCCATGTAGAGGATTCAAGACCTGGGGGGAGCTCAGCAAGCCAGAGATCTTGGAATCTGACAGTCGGGGTGAGGCTGAGCTGCAGCCAGGCCAGATTTGCCTTAGGGCATCGGATGAAAAGGTGAGTTGTGTTCTCCGAGGTAGCCGAGCACCTTGGACACATAGCATCCGTGCCAATGTGCTTATGGAACATATTTGCTTTGGTGTTCAGACGCCCATGGAAGAGCAGCCAGGCGAAGATCTTCAGTTTGGGATGCGCCTTGGAGCGCCAGATTAGGACAGCGTGATCATGTTCTTGATTCTCATGAGTGAGCAGCTTATAAGCAGCTTTGGAGGAGAAGGCGGTGACATGGATCAGATGCCTCTTGTCAGGGCTCGGTGACAGAGAAAAGTCCTGCAATAACAACATCACCTCATCCAGCTCGCGCGAGGCGGCTGTGGTTAGCCGATCCGTTAGGTTCGTAAGTAGCCCATACTGCATGACATGGAAGACTAGGATGTGTTTTTTGATGGAGTGAGAGTAAAGTCCTGGAAAAAGAGTAGCTAGTGGGGCATGTGCAAGCCAAGTGTCGTGCCAGAAGAAAGTTCTTAGGCCGTTGTTTGTGAGGACGAAGGTGATGGAGGAGAGAGTCTGTATTTGGGCTTGCACAACCTTGGTTAGGTAGGAGGGTTTTTGCATGATCCTATCTGTGGGATGCTGTATAAGTGGACTCTGTTTAACCATGCAACCCAAGGCAACTCGTGGTGGGAGGAGGTGGAAAGGAATTTGTAGGCAAACTTCATAAGCAAGCAGTCATTTTGTAAAGATAAATCTTTGATGCCTAGACCATCGAACTCTTTCGGTTTACATATGTTAGACCAAGCAATAAGGCATTGAGCACCTGAACAGGACTCATCGGCAGCCCATAAAAACGCGCGTCTAATGGCATCAAGCTTTTTAATCGTCTTTTTGGGCAGTTTGAACACAGACATGAAGTAGGTAGCCAGCGAGTCTAGCACAGAGGATATGAGGACCAGCCGACCGGGGCGAGAGAGGAGCCTAGCACACCAACCAGGAAGGTAACTAACGCAGTTTGTAATGATTGGCTAAAAGGCCGCAGCAGTAAGCTTAACGGGGGAGAGCGGCAGGCCGAGGTAAGTTTGCGGGAAGCAGGAAACAGGGCAAACCAGAGTTTGAGCTATTGCAAGCGTTTTCGCATCGTTGAGGTTCATAGGGACGAACGTGGTTTTGGAGTAATTAATTCGCAGACCCGTGGCTTGGGCAAACTGGTCCAGAAGCGATCGGAGAAGAACGGCGGCGTTAGGTGAAGCGTGAGCAATAATGAGTGTGTCGTCAGCGTATTGTAGAATGGCCGGTGGGAGATCAGGGTAAATTGGGTGGCGAAGGTCGGGGCAAGACGCAACTGAGGCTAGTATAAGCTGCTGGAGAACATCTGCAACTATTATGAAAAGGTAGGGGGACACGGGGTCGCCTTGGCGCAGTCCATTCTTGCAGTTAATCCAATCACCATGAACACCGTTAAGCATGACAGCCGTTTTGCCAGAGGTAAGCAGGTCAGAAATCCAGGAGAAAAAACGGGTGGGGAAACCCCGATGCTACAGGATGAGAAGAAGGGCGTGCCATGACACAGAGTCAAAAGCTTTTCTGAAATCAAGTTTCAGTACCATCGCAGTGGCTTTTCGTTTATGGCAAGTGTTTATGAGGTCTTCTGCGTACATGAAGTTTTCGGCGATGCAACGTCCTGAGATGAAACCAGTTTGGTCCCCATGGACGAGCAGAGGGATGTAAGTTTTTAGTCGGTTGGTAAGAACTTTGGCTATGCCTTTGATGGGGCAGTTCTGCAGGGTCATAGGGCGAAACGCGTCTGCAGATTGGGCGTTGGTGGACTTGGGCAGTAGGACCATAGTGGATCGGTTGAAATGTTCGGTTTCCGCGGTTTGGTTCTCGAAGTCTTTGAAGAAGGCAAGGAGGGGAGTTTTGATGTTGTTTCAAAAAGTTTTGTAGAAACTGGGACCAAAGCCATCAGGACCGGGGCTGGCGCTGGAGTTCATCTGGAGGAAAGCCTGCTTGATCTCGTCCTTAGTGAAGTTTGAGTCAAGGTGTCGAAGTTGAGGAATTTGGGCAGGGTAGAGGTGTGCAAGGCTGAAGCTCCAGCTAGTATCTACTGCGATACCAAGCAAATTATGGTAAAAAGATTTGAGAATGTGGGCTTTTTCCGCATGTGAGTGAAACTCTGTTCCCTGGTCGATAAGGACCGGAATTTTGTTTTTTAGAAAGCATTGGGAAGCCGAGACATGGAAGAATTTGTTGTTTTCGTCGCCGAGGATCGCACTTTTAAACTTGGCACGTTCGTGAAGGAGACTGGATCGATCACGAGTCGCTCTTTGGAGAGTAAGTTTTAGAATGTTACGAAGACAGAATTCAGCTGGGATTGGGGGCCGGTGCTCTTCCTTTCGGTCTAAAAGATGATTACACGTTTGCATCTGGCTTCCCTGACATGGGCGGGGGAGAGGGTTTTGGCCCAGCGTTTAGGCGGGAGCGGCAGGTTTGAAGAGTATGGGCTAGGTGGGCCGAGGCAGAAAAGGTAGGGAGCTGGGGTGGGCCGCAGGTCTGGGCCACAATTTCCCTACAGGCTAGTCTTGAGGCCCAAAAACGTTCAAATCTGAAAAGGCGGGAGCGGGGTACAGAGGTGGAAAGTGATATTAGTAGTGGAACGTGATCGGAGGTGGTGCGTGTGAGGGACGTGAGATTGGAGTTGGGGAAGGCGTTGTTCCAAGCTAGGTTAAAGGAATCCCGATCCAGGCGTTCTAACACTGGGGATTCTCTATTGTTAGTCCACATGAAGCGACGATCTAAGAGGGGGAGTTCTAGGAGGGCAAGTGAGTTTAAAGTCTCGTTAAAAGCGGAGGCCTTGTTGGAGTGAAAGTTGTCATTGTTTTTCTCATAAGGGAAGCGAATGAGGTTAAAATCCCCGACGAGTAGCCAAGGGGAGTGATCGGGCGGAGCGATGGAAACCAGCTCAGAGAGGAATTCGGATTTAAGGGCACGATTTGTGGGGGCATACACGTTTGTGATGGTTAGCGTTAAGGGACTCGCCAAAGATTGCACTTGAACCGTCGAGCAGTAAGTATAGTTCATGTGGGAGAGAATTGTAAGGAAGGAGGAGTTAGTGGCTGTGAGCAGCCCGCCGGAAGTGCCAGAGGCTGGTAGCGTGACCTGCATGTCGAGGGACCGGGGAAGAAAAGATCTAATTTTTACCATAGACGGGGCCGCAAGTTTCGTTTCTTGCAGAAGCAGCAAATGAGGTTTAATAGAGGAAAGTTCCGAAAGCACATCCTTATATTTGTCGACATGACCCAGACCTCTAATGTTCCAGGAACAAACTAATAAGGTAGCATTACTCATCTAAGGAAACAAACATGACACCAAACGACGATAGAGGTAGATAGAAAGATCCCACATAGATCGAGCGAGCGACGAGCCTTGGATGGCAAGATCACTAGCGGCCAGCAGACGCCGCAGAGGCAACGAGGTCGGCCTCCTCCATGGAAGAGCCACAGGCCTAGGCCAGAGCTGCCAGGGCGGAGGGGGAGGCCGGCTCCAGGTCGGCAGCGTCCAACTTGGCGTCGTGAACGGCAGCCTCAAAGTCCTGGGCGTCGTGCTGCCAGTCCAGGCGTTTTGCCTTGGCCTTGGACGCCTTATCCTCCATGTGAAGACAACCATATGGCTCAAGCTTAGCCAAGCACGCGCTCCGGCGCACGTGGACAGCATCCTTGGCCCTCTTCTTCGCGTTGCGGCGCTTGTTTGCCACGGCAACGTGCACCGGAGCCTCCGGAGCCACAGCAGGTGCGGCAGGAGGCGCAGTGGAGCGCAGGCGGCGAACGTAAGTACGCAGCACGCCGGGCCCAGAGGAAGAAATGGCAGCGGCTGCGGGTGGAGTAGGGATGCGAGTTGCGGGTGGTGTGGGCAGAATGGGGGTGTTGTTGAGGGGGGGAGGGGGTGATCTGAGGCACAGGCGGCGAGGGTGGTGATGGTGGCATAACGGTGGGCGCGTGAGAGAGATCTGCTGGCTGGGGTGGCATGTTAAGCAGGATGCCATAAAGGACGGCGGGAGAGGCCAGGTCCAGGTTAGCGACAGGCACATCATCATCGGAGGAGGAGAGAGCGAGGTGAACGAAGGCGTTGGCGGCGAGGTCGGCGTTGTGGGGGGGGGAGGGGGTGGGCCTTGAGGAAACTCGGGAGAGACAACAATCGGGCCTAGGGCAGCCATGGCAGCAGAGGCGCGAAGGAGCCCTAGGCTCGAGCCGCTGCCATTGGAGTCATTGCCCTCCTGATCGTTGTCAAAGCTTCCATCATCAAAGGAGAAAGGGGAAGGGTCGCTGGGCCCGATGTGGGTGATCTTGCCGTGCTCATGCAAGTCAACCACGAGGATGTCAAGGTTCGGAAGCTGCACAGTGAGGGCATCGGGGAGCTTTGTGCCCTTGAAAAGAGCAACCATGGCACGAATAGAAGTACGATCCTCATCCATGATGCAATACTGATCTATGGTGTATATGTGGCCAAGGAAGTTAAGGACGAAATGGACGCCAGCAGGATGCCACAGCTCAAGGGGAAAGCCGATGGCCTCAAGCTCAGTGAGGTCGTCCTCAAACTGCGCAGTGGAGTGGGCGTGATCCTCGGCAGGCTCAAAGGTGATGGTGTTGCCATGGAGATCAAGGGGGCCGCGGCGGATGACATCCTGACGGGCAGCGGCGTTGGGAAAGGACACCAGAGCGGCTCCACGAAAGGAGGCGGCGACGCGGACGAGTGGATCACCGGCGCGTTCCCGAAGGACACGACGGATGTCAGGGAAAGGGTTGTGCATGGGAGTCTGGAAGTGGACGAAGGAGTAGCGAGCAACGCCGTCTTGGACAAGGTGGGGGGAGCTACGATGAGGGGGAGAGTAGTGGGGCGTGGGATGGGTGCAAAGGTGTTGGGGAACGTAGTAATTTCAAAAAAATCCCTACACGCATGCAGGATCATGGTGATGCATAGCAACGAGAGGGGAGAGTGTCGTCCACGTACCCTCGTAGACCGTTAAGCGGAAGTGTTATGACAACGCGGTTGATGTAGTCGTACGTCTTCACGATCGACCGATCCTCAGTACCGAACGTACGGCACCCCCGTGTTCAGCACACATTCAGCTTGGTGACGTCCCGCGAACTCACGATCCAGTAGAGCTCAGGGAAGAGTTTCGTCAGCACGACAGCGTGGTGACGATGTTGATGAAGCTACCGCCGCAGGGCTTCGCCTAAACACCGCTATAGTATGACCGAGGTGGATTATGGTGGAGGGGGGCACCGCACACGGCTGGGAGAGATCTTTACGATCAACTTGTGTGTCTAGAGGTGCCCCCTGCCCCCGTATATAAAGGAGAAAGGGGGGAGAGGCGGCCGGCCAGGAGTAGGCGCGCCAGGGAGGAGTCCTACTCCCACCAGGAGTAGGACTCCCTCCTTTCCTAGTTGGAGTAGGAGAAGGGGGGAGGAGGAGGGAGAGAGGAAGGAAAGGGGGGCGCCACCCCACTCCTTGTCCAATTCAGACTAGAGGGAGAGGGGGCGCGCTGCCTGCCCTGGCCGCCCTTCCTCTTCTCCACTAAGGCCCATCTTGGCCCATTAAACCCCCGGGGGGGTTCCGGTAACCCCCGGTACCCCAGTAAAATCCTGATTTCACCCGGAACACTTCCGATATCCAAATGTAGGCTTCCAATATATCAATCTTTATGTATCGACCATTTCGAGACTCCTCGTCATGTCCGTGATCACATACAGGACTCCGAACTTCCTTCGGTACATCAAAACACATAAACTCACAATATAACCGCCATCGAACTTTAAGCGTGCGGACCCTACGGGTTCGAGAACTATGTAGACATGACCGAGACATGTCTCCGGTCAATAACCAATAGTGGAACATGGATGCTCATATTGGTTCCTACATACTCTACGAAGATCTTTATCGGTCAAACCGCCCAACACTATACGTTGTTCTCCTTGTCATCGGTATGTTACTTGCCCGAGATTCGATCGTCGGTATCCAATACCTAGTTCAATATCATTACCGGCAAGTCTCTTTACTCGTTCCGTAATACATCACCCCATAACTAACTCATTAGTTATCATGCTTGCAAGGCTTATAGTGATGTGTATTGCCGAGAGGGCCCAGAGATACCTCTCCGACAATCGGAGTGACAAATCCTAATATTGATCTATGCCAACTCAACAAGTACCATCGGAGACACCTGTAGAGCACCTTTATGATCACCCAGTTACGTTGTGACGTTTGGTAGCACACAAAGTGTTCCTCCGGTATTCGGGAGTTGCATAATCTCATAGTCATAAGAACATGTATAAGTCATGAAGAAAGCAATAGCAGTAAACAAACGATCAAGTGCTAAGCTAACGGAATGGGTCAAGTCAATCACATCATTCTCCTAATGATGTTATACCATTGATCAAATAACAACTCATGTCTATGGTTAGGAAACTTAACCATCTTTGATCAATGAGCTAGTCAAGTAGAGGCATACTAGTGACACTATGTTTGTCTATGTATTCACACATGTATTATGTTTCCGGTTAATACAACTCTAGCATGAATAATAAACATTTATCATGAAATAAGGAAATAAATAATAACTTTATTATTGCCTCTAGGGCATATTACCTTCAAAAGGTTGGGGGGCCCTGTTGAAGCAGGAGCCGGAGGCCGGAGAGTGGAGAGTAGGCGTGGGGTTTGGCGGAGGAAGGGAGAGGCGGGCTGCGGTAGCCGCGGCGGCGTCGTCGAGGTCGCGGATAGCCTTGACCAGGTGGAGCTGCAGCTTGACCGCGGTGCTATCCACTAGTGTGGACAGCTCCGGCAGCAAGGAGTTGAGGTCAACGGCCTACTCCGGGCAGATGAGATCAGGCTCGGTGGTGCGTCGGGGCGTGGAGGGGGCGCCAAGTCGGAGAGGGAGCGAAGTGGCAGCAGAGTTGACGTCGAGGCGCATGGAGCTGATCATCAGACCAGACTCCATCGGCGCGGCATCGGCGTCGCTGGCATGAGCAGGGGCGTCCGGGTTCATGGTGCTGGGGAGGCAGAATGAGGGGTTAAGTTCAGGTCTAGGGTTGCGAGGTAGGGGCGGGAAGAGTGGGAGGAGGCGAGGGGCTGTGCACCTAAAGCTCCGGTGACCGAACCGCAAGCAGCGAGCGCAGCGGACGTGGTCACGGCAGTTGAAGACGACGTGGTCGCGGCTGAGGCACCAGAAGTAGCGTCGTCGCCTGCGCTGCTGCTTTCTTGTGAGGGTGGTGGTGGTGATTGTGTATCTAGAGGGTGTGGAGGAGGGTTGTATATAAAGGGAGGGGTGGCGTTGGCGGGGATGGGCGACAGGGGAGAGAAGCGCTTCCCGGTAAGAGAGGCGATGTGGGGTGATCGAGGCGGTGTGGTCTGGGGGGTGTGAAGGGGCGAGCAACAGGTGGCGTGGGAATCTACCGGTGCTGGAGGCGACGGATGCTGGGCACTGCCATGGCAGGGACAGATCGAGGTTGATAGCTTAGAAGGAAAGGGGACGTGTGCGGGGCCGGGCCGAGCAACCAAGAGCTGACCAGAGCCGTCCGCGGTCATGGCCGGGTCGCAAACGTGTGTTGGGTGTCCAGCGGGGCCGGGGTCCAGTGGGGTGGCCCGGCTGTAAGGCTCTAGGGCTAGTTGGTCCTTGTGTGTGCACAGACCCAGTAGCGCGTGTGGGGTAGGGTCAGTTGGGGTGGGGTCAAGGGTGCAGGGCCCGCTGTGACGCCCCTGATTCAATCGTACACTAATCATACACGCAAACGTGTATGATCAAGATTAGGGACTCACGGGAAGATATCACAACACAACTCTAAAAATAAAAATGAGTCATACAAGCATCATAATACAAGACAGGGGCCTCGAGGGCTCGAATACAAGTGCTCGATCATAGACGAGTCAGCGGAAGCAACAATATCTGAGCACAGACATAAGTTAAACAAGTTTGCCTTAAGAAGGCTAGCACAAACTGGGATACAGATCGAAAGAGGCGCAGGCCTCCTGCCTGGGATCCTCCTAACTACTCCTGGTCGTCGTCAGCGACATGCACGTAGTAGTAGGCACCTCCGGTGTAGTAGGGATCATCGTCGACGGTGGCGTCTGGCTTCTGGGCTCTGGCATCTGGTTGCGACAACCAGGTAGAAGGGAAAGGGGGAAAAGAGGGAGAAAGCAACCGTGAGTACTCATCCAAAGTACTCGCAAGCAAGGAGCTACACTACACACTACTAGGAAAAGGCCTACTAATGGCGCACCAGTTTTGCCTACTAATGGCGCACTGCTAGTGAGCCATTAGTATCATGCCACTAGTATTTCTTACTAATGGCGCACCACCGGTGCGCCATTAGTATCTGGTATACTAATGGCGCACCAAGCAGTGCGCCATTAGTATAGAACACCATGCACCATTAGTATGCCTCTCAGGGGGCCATATTTAACCATGTGCTTTGGCATACTAATGACGCACTGATGGGTGATGCGCCATTAGTGTGATTATAACAGTGCGCCATTAGTGTCTTGTGTGGTGCGCCACTAGTATGAATATTGGGGGTTTTTTTCATTTCTGATATTTTCACAGGTTAAAAAATATTAGAGATAACATACAACACAGATCTGCTTAGCTTACATACAGGGGGCCATATGTAACGATGTTACCTGCGTCCACCAGATCATATCCAACACACAAGTTTTATCATATATACATACATGGCCAACACATAGTTCCATCGTTACATATTACAAAAGTTTCACAATGTTCATTCAACACCGTTATCCATCAATTCACAAAAGTTTCACATTGATACAAAATAAAAACACAAATGGAAAAGAAGCACTCCATCCATGCAAGCTTCCGTGAATTAAATCAAATCTGCAAAACGATAAACAAGAAGTTAGAAGAAGAAGAAGAAGAAGAAGAAGAAGAAGAGAAGAAGAAGAAGACTAGAAGAAGAATAAGAAGAATAAGAAGAAGACTATAAGCTTATTATGTAAACTTGATCATTTTGTGCTAACATAAGTAATTTTGGAGCTAACCTATAGGAAACTAAGCATATAAGCTCTAAGTTAGCATATTAGAGCCAACTTAGGTAAAATGAAGCTAATCTATGTCATTTTGGATAAGAAGAAGAAGAAGAAGACTATAAGCTTATTATGTAAATTTGATCATTTTGTGCTAACATAAGTAATTTTGGAGCTAACCTATAGGAAACTAAGCATATAAGCTCTAAGTTAGCATATTAGAGCCAACTTAGGTAAAATGAAGCTAACCTATGTCATTTTGGATAAGAAGAAGAATAAGAAGAAGACTATAAGCTTATTATGTAAACTTGATCATTTTGTGCTAACATAAGTACTTTTGAAGCTAACCTATAGGAAACTAAGCATATAAGCTCTAAGTTAGCATATTAGAGCCAACTTAGGTAAAATGAAGCTAACATATGTCATTTTGGATAAGAAGAAGAATAAGAACAAGACTATAAGCTTATTATGTAAACTTGATCATTTTGTGCTAACATAAGTAATTTTGGAGCTAACCTATAGGAAACTAAGCATATAAGCTCTAAGTTAGCATATTAGAGCCAACTTATGTAAAATGAAGCTAACATATGTCATTTTGGATAAGAAGAAGAATAAGAAGAAGACTATAAGATTATTATGTAAACTTGATCATTTTGTGCTAACATAAGTAATTTTGGAGCTAACCTATAGGAAACTAAGCATATTAGAGATAAATAGGTAACTAAGTATATATATATATATCATTTTGGAGATCTGACATACCTGACATAGTTCAGTTCTCATTGTTCTTCTCCTTCTCCTTCCTCAGCCTGATGCGCCAAGAGCGGCGAGGCGGTGGAGGCAGCTGTGGGATGTAGTCTTCTACCACAATTGGCATGGTCATGTCGCCCAGCTGTGGGATCGCCGGCGCCACCACCGGTGCGTGGTAATTGTCAGGCACCACCACCATCGCGAGGCCACCCTCAGCCACCACCATCTCTTGCCCATGGTCAGCCACCACCATCTCTTGCCCATGGTCAGCCACCACCATCTCTTGCACCTAGTCAGCCACCACCATCTCTTGCCCTTGGTCAGCCACCACCAGCGCTAGGTCATCCTCAGTCTAATGCCCATCGTCATCCTGCAGCTCCTCATCCCCACTCTGCTCCTCTTCTCCCCCACTCCAGTCCGGATCATCCTTCTTGTTGTCTTCGCTGCTGCCAGAATCGCTGCTGCCAGAATCGCTGTAGCCAGTGTCGCTGCTGCTGCTCCCATTGCCTGTCCAAATGCAACAATGACCGTTAACAATCGATGTGAGACAAAGCCAAATGTAGAGGAATAAGAAGAGGCAGAACGCACTGGCATCTTCGTCTTCAGCGCAGCGCATGCGACACATAGTCTTGTTGAAAACCTTCACGATGAGCATTGTGGCGTCATCGTCGTACCTCAAGAGAAGAAAGTACCCGGTCCTCAGGTCGTAGGCACTGTAGAACTTCTCCCAGCCACGGCATAGGTACATGTGGCCCTCCTCGATCACCGACTCCACGTCCCACAGCCTGCGAACCCCGCTACCGGCCTGTCAGAGCTTCACATTATCTGGCGGATCATCACCCAGCATCTTCATAAAAGCGCCAGGCAGCCTATGCAATTTGGGACAAGGAGTGATGTAGCAAACAACAGAGTTATCATAATGAGATGGGTGAAGGGGAGATCTCTAGTTTTATATACCTGCCTCGTGGCTGATACTGAAGAAGAAAGTATGATAGTGAAGAACTCGAAAGCATCCAACTCATACTCCGGTGAGGCAGAGCGGCAGTGGCTGCTTCCCCCCATCTCTGATAAGCAGCAGAAGAGACCAATTAGTACCCTTACAACATTATAGCAGCATAAATTTTGAGCAGAAGATAATCAACATTAGTCACAAGTACCCCATATGTCCTATTTTTAGCAAAGTCATGCTAAAATTCACAAAAAATTTCAGCATGACCTTTGCTGAAAATAGGACATATGGAGTACCCGAATTTGCCGGAACGGAAGTTAATCGACATTCCGGCAAACTCAAGGGCCTCTCGGGGTACCTGCAAAATCATTATCCCCGCATAATGAAGTCGTCAATGGGTCATTCAGAAGATCACAAGTAGCATCATCACAAGTACAACATCATGACAAGTACAGCAGTAGCAACAGTGAATACAGGCATAACAGCAGCAGCAGCAGTTAAGAAAAAGTTGCCGAAGCTTGTAAAACTATAATGTCCTAGAACAAATAAGCTGGCAGTAGGTCCATTGGGACTCGTTTAAATGCAGAAAGTCTTGTTTTGGGTTCAGTTTACATTTCAGGTCAAGACTTATTCCATGTCTCCCTCCTCTTGCTCTTTTTCTTTGCCCAGAGAATTATTGGTACCAAGTACTACTACTACACTTTTTTACTTTCACCGATTTAACACTTGTCTCTCTGTTTATTAAAGTTGTTGTTTATGTGTCAAGTTTGACATCAACTTGACTGAATATCAACTTGATAGATCAAAAGCTGATAGAAATTGACAGGTTTTGAGCATCAAGAGATCTGAATGCAGTTAACTTGTTTTGAAAATCACAGAAGGCTAAGTTGACAGATTGTGGCCAGGGCCATACTAGTCTGATTTTACACTAGAACAAGCTCACTACACTACACTACACTACACTACACGTGCTTAAACTCTGAACATAAACAAACACCAGCAATGCAATATGTAAACTACCTCTGTTTCTAGGCAACAAGAGTTATCATCAATGCTTTTGAGTTTATTAAGTACCTTCAGTTCTGAGCTTTAAATGTCAAAAGAGCTTCACAGAATCTTGAATCCTCCAAATCACTCTTAACAGTTCTGCATTGCACAAAGGCAGTAATGAGCCAATGATATCAGTAGCAATAATAGGTGCTTACATTCTCAAAGTGAACCTATAGAGTTCTAGTACAGTGAGTAACTCCCAATTCTTTTAATAGAAGCACAATTAATATCAGAACAAAAATAACGAAATAATAGATGTGATTTTAATACAAATAACTGTTGGTGATATTGCCAGTGACTTAATTAATTGGGTAACAACTTCAAAACAAACTAGTTATTATTATTTTTCTTGCCAAGTTTAAAATATAATAAAGGGTTGTAGTGAATATCTAGCAGAAAATGTCTCACATGGTCACATATGCACATAATTTCACTCAAGTATTTGTAATATACTACTCCAAAATAAAGTACAGCCACATGCTTCATTTTCAGAAAAATAGGCGGCGATGTAAAACAAATGTAAGCACTGTTGCATGATGTTGACAGGAATGAATGATCTTCATCTCTGTTCTGCTTAAAAATTGTAGGGTAACATAGTAATTTCAAAAAATTTCCTACGCACACGCAAGATCATGGTGATGCATAGCAACGAGAGGGGAGAGTGTTGTCTACGTACCCTCGTAGACCGCAACGGAAGCGTTGACGCAACGTAGAGAAAGTAGTCGTACGTCTTCCCGATCCGACAGATCCAAGCACCGTTACTCCGGCACCTCCGAGTTCTTAGCACATGTACAGCTCGATGACGCTCCCCGGGCTCCGATCCAGCAAAGCTTCGGGGAAGAGTTTCGTCAGCACAACGGCGTGGTGACGATGATGATGTTCTACCGACGCAGGGCTTCGCCTAAGCACTACAACGGTATGACCGAGGTGGAATATGGTGGCAGGGGGCACCGCACACGGCTAAGGAACGATCACGTGGATCAACTTGTGTCTATGGGGTGCCCCTGCCCCCGTATATAAAGGAGTGGAGGAGGGGAGGGCCGGCCCTCTCTATGGTGCGCCCTAGGGGAGTCCTACTCCCACCGGGAGTAGGATTCCCCCTTTCCTAGTCCAACTAGGAGTCCTTCCATGTATTAGGAGTAGGAGTCAAGGCAAGGGAAAAGAGGAGAGAAGGAAGGAGGGGGCGCAGCCCTTCCCCCTAGTCCAATTCGGACTAGGCCTTGGGGGGGCGCCCAACTTCTCCTATCTCTTTCCCCTAAAGCCCAATAAGGCCCATATACTCCCCGGCGAATTCCCGTAACTCTCCGGTACTCCGAAAAATACTCGGATCACTCGGAACCTTTCCGATGTCCGAATATAGTCATTCAATATATCGATTTTTACGTCTCGACCATTTCGAGACTCCTCGTCATGTCCCCGATCTCATCCGGGACTCCGAACTCCTTCGGTACATCAAAACTCATAAACTCATAATATAACTGTCATCAAAACCTTAAGCGTGCGGACCCTACGGTTCGAGAACAATGTAGACATGACCGAGACACGTCTCCGGTCAATAACCAATAGCGGGACCTGGATGCCCATATTGGCTCCTATATATTCTACGAAGATCTTTATCGGTCAGACCGCATAACAACATACATTGTTCCCTTTGTCATCGGTATGTTACTTGCCCGAGATTCGATCGTCGGTATCCAATACCTAGTTCAATCTCGTTACCGGCAAGTCTCTTTACTCGTTCCGTAATACATCATCTCACAACTAACTCATTAGTTGCAATGCTTGCAAGGCTTATGTGATGTGCATTACCGAGAGGGTCCAGAGATACCTCTCCGACAATCGGAGTGACAAATCCTAATCTCGAAATACGCCAACCCAACATCTACCTTTGGAGACACCTGTAGAGCACCTTTATAATCACCCATTTACGTTGTGACGTTTGGTAGCACACAAAGTGTTCCTCCGGCAAACGGGAGTTGCATAATCTCATAGTCATAGGAACATGTATAAGTCATGAAGAAAGCAATAGCAACATACTAAACGATCGGGTGCTAAGCTAATGGAATGGGTCATGTCAATCAGATCATTCAACTAATGATGTGACCTCGTTAATCAAATAACAACTCTTTGTTCATGGTTAGGAAACATAACCATCTTTGATTAACGAGCCAGTCAAGTAGAGGCATACTAGTGACACTCTGTTTGTCTATGTATTCACACATGTATTATGTTTCCGGTTAATACAATTCTAGCATGAATAATAAACATTTATCATGATATAAGGAAATAAATAATAACTTTATTATTGCCTCTAGGGCATATTTCCTTCAAAAATGACCTTCACAATGTTCAGAACTTCAGATGGAAGTGGGGAAAGAAGGTAGTTTTTCGTGCGGCTTTCTCGTTTTGCAGAGATTTAAGCAGAAACTTGAGAGAGGACACTGAGATCTGCAAGGGGATATGGGAATGCTTCAACATGAAAGAATTTAAATCTGCAAAATTCGTCGATGCTAGATCGAACGGATGCCGGTCTGTTCTTGTTTAAGATCACAGTCAGCAGCACCACCTTCTTGCCCAAGAGATTAAGGTAATATATCATAAACTAGCTAGCAAGCACACAGGAACATTGATAGATATGATTTTCATATATCAAAGACACTATGATAGCAGAACAAAAAAATCGATTGGACATGACAAATACATGCTCTATAGTTCAGTCGACAGAACCAAATACACCGTCTGTAATCAGCATGAATGAATCCCTTTCAATAATTTCTCATTGTAACCAAAAATAGAGATCGACCCCTCCTATGGACCACTGCCTAGTGATGGTAAATCCGCAGCAATGGCTAAAAGAGACAACAAATGTACAGGATGGGAGGGGTGCTCGCCCATGGGCAGGGAGTGGGGAGGAACGGTGGAGAGGGAGGAAGGAGGAGAGGTACCTGGGCGGGCGCGGCCGGTCACCAGAGGGGTCGGGGTTGGCAGCGGCGAAGGGATGGCTCGAGGGCGTCCGTGCTCGTCCAGGTCCTCGTAGTCGAA
The DNA here is from genome assembly GCF_056163025.1 of Triticum urartu. NCBI lineage: Eukaryota > Viridiplantae > Streptophyta > Magnoliopsida > Poales > Poaceae > Triticum > Triticum urartu. The sequence goes on from NC_141878.1 coordinate 566,919,298, forward strand.
GAGGGAGACGGCGGCGGTCCTCCTGGGCGCCTTGGTTGGTCGTGGGGAGGCCGGCGGCCGCGGTCGTCGTCCTGCACCCCGTGCCCGGACTGAGGTAGAGGTGGCGCAGGGCAGGGGCCGACGCGGGGGGCGCGGGGTTTCTAGGGTTTCGAGGGGGGAGGCGGGGCTCGGGGGGAGGCGGCGCTCGAGGGGGAGGAAGGGGAGAGGGAGCCGGTGGGGGCGTGTGGGCGGCTGCGGCGCAGTGGGTCGGTGCAGCGGCGGCGGCGACGCGGTGGAGCGGCGCGGTGGAGGGAGAGGGACAAATCGAAGTAGTCTGGCGAGAGGGAGGGGGAAGGTGCGGCGCGGTGTGGATGGGGGAAGATTACTAATGGCGCACCCCCAGGCGGTGTGCCATTAGAATGTTTTTTTTCATAGCAATGGCGCACCAGCGGGACAGTGCTCCATAAGTATTCTTTTTTTAGATAGCAATGGCGCACCAGACACCCGTGCGCCATAAGTAAGAATTTTTTTTTATTATTTTTTAAAAAATGAATATGAATATGAAACAGTAATATTTTTTTATAAAAACAGTAATAATTGTTGTTTAACAACAATTGTAGTCTACACTTTATTATTATTATTATTATTTTAAAATGAATATGAATATAAAATAGTAATATTTTTTTATAAAAACAGTAATAATTTTTTAAAAATATCATCAAATTTGTTATTTGAAAAAATCATCGGCGGCGGCGGTGGAGCGGGGGAGGGTGCGGGGGGTGCTCGTCGGCGGCGGTGGAGCGGGGGAGGGTGCGGGGGGTGCTCGTCGGCGGCGGTGGAGCGGGGAAGGGTGCGGGGGGTGCTCGTCGGCGGCGGTGGAGCGGGGGCGGGTGCTGGGGGTGCTCGTCAGCGGCGGTGGAGCGGGGGAGGGTGCGGGGGGTGCTCGTCGGCGGCGGTGGAGCGGGGATGGGTGCGGGGGGTGCTCGTCGGCGGCGGTGGAGCGGGAAAGGGTGCGGGGGGTGCTCGTCGGCGGCGGTGGAGCGGGGGCGGGTGCGGGGGGTGCTCGTCGGCGGCGATGGAGCGGGGGAGGGATCGAGATCGAGATGGAGGGGGATAGCGATCGAGATGGAGGGGGAATCGAGATCAAGATGGAGGGGGATCGAGATCGAGTGTCCTCATGAATTCAAAAAGTGCCCATGAAATTTAAAAATATTCATGATATCAAAAAGTGCCCGAGAAATGAAGGCTACAATTTAAATACAATCAATCTTAGCTAGCTATCTCTTCACAATCTTCTTGCCCTTCTTTTTTGCAAATGGAGTTCTTCTATGAAACGGACGTCCTTTAGGTAGGGTGGTCCCGCTTCTGCTTGAACCAACGCGTGAAACATGAGTTGTGCTCTTTGATTATATCTCCTTCCGTCCTCTGTTGGCCTCGGTCATTGTACGTCTTCTCAATAAAGGTTTTGTGCTCTACCACCCAAGGATCGACCACGTCTATGTGTTGTAGCGCGACTAGGTTTGCTCTTTCAAAGTTGGCGAGTCGACCCTCGAAGTCGACATGCATTTCGCGGCGACCCTCACGGTGACCCCATCCGGCGAGCCTGCCGAGGTGCCTGTTGACGGACAGGTCATTAGTAACCCAACATACTAATGGCGCACCACACATACATGCGCAATTAGTAGTTTTGCAAAAAAGTATTAAAAATAATTTCTATACTAATGGCGCACCGTGGCACAATGCGCCATTACTAGTTTAAACAAGTAATGGCGCACTATGCCACGGTGCGCCATTAGTAGTTTTGCAAAAAAGTAAAAAAAATACAGTAGTGGCGCACTCTATGGCTGGTGCGCCATTAGTAGTTCTAACTACTAATGGCGCACTTTGCCTGGATGCGCCATTAGTATGTTTGAAAAAATGAAAAAAAAACATTTTGTTACTAGTGGCGCACCTTGTGCCTGGTGCGCCATTAGTGTCTTCCACACTAATGGTGGCGCACCACTTCTCTGGTGCGTCATTAGTGTCAATTTCACCTTTAGCCCTTTTCCTAGTAGTGACATATGCAAGGGTATATGTGTAAAGGGCCATATCGATGGACTGAACTGCAGAATGCCAGAATAAGAGGGGGATTGCTAATCCTATCGAAGACTACGCTTCAGGCCACCTCCATCTTGCAGCATGTAGAAGAGAGTAGATTGAAGTCCTTCAAGTAGCATCGCATAGCATAATCCTACCCGGCGATCCCCTCCTCGTCGCCCTGTTAGAGAGCGATCACCGGGTTATATCTGGCACTTGGAAGGGTGTGTTTTATTAAGTATCTAGTTCTAGTTGTCATAAGGTCAAGGTACAACTCCAAGTCGTCCTGTTACCGAAGATCACGGCTATTCGAATAGATTAACTTCCCTGCAGGGGTGCACCACATAACCCAACACACTCGATCCCATTTGGCCGGACACACTTTCCTGGGTCATGCCCGGCCTCGGAAGATCAACACGTCGCAGCCCCACCTAGGCCAACAGAGAGGTCAGCACGCCGGTCTAAACCTAAGCGCACAGCACACCTGCACGTTGCGAACGCGGCCGGAAGCAGAACTAACCCCCTTAATACAAGAGCAGGCTTACGTTCCAATCCGGCACGCGCCGCTCAGTCGCTGACGTCACGAAGGCTTCGGCTGATACCACGACGTCGAGTGCCCATAACTTTCCCACATAGTTGGTTAGTGCGTATAGACGAAATGGCCAGACTCAGATCAAATACCAAGATCTCGTTAAGCGTGTTAAGTATCCGCGAAAGCCGACCAGGGCCAGGCCCACCTCTCTCCTAGGTGGTCTCAACCTGCCCTGTCGCTCCGCCACAAAGTAACAGTCGGGCGCCGTCGGGAACCCAGGCCCACCTCTACCGGGATGGAGCCATCTGCCCCTTCAGCCCCCATCTCCGAACAGTATCATAAGTAATGTAACAGTACAAAGTATATAGCATATGCCCGTGATCACCTCCCGGCCCAGTAGTATAGCATGGCAGACGGACAAGAGTGTAGGGCCACTGATGGAACACTAGCATCCTATACTAAGCAGTAGGATAGCAGGTAAGGGTAACAACTGTATCAACAATGACAGGCTATGCATCAGAATAGGATTAACCGAAAGCAGTAACATGCTACACTACTCTAATGCAAGCAGTATAGAGAAGGAATAGGCGATATCTGGTGATCAAGGGGGGGGGCTTGCCTGGAAGCTCTGCAGACGAAAGGAATCTTCGGAAGCGTAGCCGTAGTCAAACACCGAAGCATCAAAAGGTCTCGGGGTCTATCGCAGTATCGGAGTCTACCGAAAAGAAGCAACGAAGGGGAAACAAATAAAAAACAGAGCAAACAATAGCATCGCAAAATATAACAAGGCAATATGCGGCGCCAGGGGTGAGCTAACGCAGGGATAGGTGATACCGACGAAGGGGGGAAACATCCGGGAAAGTATCCCCGGAGTTTCGCGTTTCAGATAGATGAACCGGAGGTGAAAAGTTGCGTGTTTGCTATGCTAGGGATGTGTGGCCGACGAACGGACTGCGTATCCGGATTTGTCTCGTCGTTCTGAGCAACTTTCATGTACAAAGTATTTTCATCCGAGTTACGGTTTATTTTATATGATTTTCAAAGTTTTAAATGATTTTTAGAATGAGCAGAATTAATTTAATCGAAAAGCATTTATGACGTCATCATGACATCAGCGTTCAATTCTAACTGTTGACTAGTCAAACTGACAGCTAGGTCCCACTGTCATTCACAGAGTTTAAATAATCAGAGTTAATCAGCTTAACTAAAAGATTAGGTTAACTAGATTCAATTAGTTTAGTTAACATAATTAATTAGCTTAATTAAATCACTAATTAATTAATAACAGAATTAATTAACTTAATTAATTAATTAATTAATAATTTATTTATTTTAGATTTGCTTTTTTTACTTCTTCTTTTTTTTCCTAGGGGGTGGGGCCCAGTTGTCAATGGCACAGGGGTAAACAGGTGGGCTATCGGGTGTGGGTGCACGGGCGCCTAGACCCGGGGGGCGCGCGCGCGAGTGCCGCCGGCTAGGGGCGAGCTCATGCATTCGAGGGGGGTGGACCGGTGGCCATGGCTCTTGGCCGGCCGGCCGCGGGCACCACGGCGCCGGGCAGTGGGCGGCGAGGCCGCGCGGGGAGGCGGAGCAGTGGTTTGAGGCGCGGCAGATAGCTGCGGGGAAGTGGCTGGACGGGAGCCACGGCGATGCGGGCCGTAGTGCAGTAGAAGAGGCAGCGCGCGGGCGGCACAGCTGCAGCTCGAGGAGCTAGCGAGGCTCGGGTCTCGGTGCGCTCCGATGGAGCGCGGGCGCGGACAGAGGTGAGGGGTGCGGGCGCACGCGCCGTCATGCGAGCGGCCAGGGCGCGGCCTGAAGCAGGGGGAGAAGGAGAGGCCGGGGCCTCACCGTGCGGAGAAGGGGTCGAGGCAACGGGGCGCGAGGAGGACGGCGGGGAAGACGGCGCCGGAGGGGAAGCAGGCCGGCGATGAGGAGGAGGTAGGCCGGCGGGGAGGTTCCGGCGACGGGCGGCGACGGGGTCCGATGTGGTGACGGCGAACGGTGGCGAGCGCGAACACCGGGGATCGGCTCGAGTGCCGATCCAGATCCAGCGGGGGGAGCTCCGGCGAGGTGGTCCTCCGGGCGACGGCGGCGTCGACGGGTTCGGGGGCACGGTTGCTCCCGATCTCGATCCAGACGGGGTGGGGAGAGGAGGAGCGAGGCATGAGGGGAGTGGGTGAAGTGGGGGGACCGCTCTAGGTCAAGGGGGAGTGGGGGGTTAAGGGGGACCGGGGTGGGCCGGTCTGGCGGCCCATCGGCCTGCTGGGCCGAGGCCAGGATGGGGGGTTTCCTTTCCTCTCTTTTTTTGTTTTGTTTTGTTTTTTTTCTTTTGTTTATTTTCTTTGTTTTCCTTTTTCTGTTTTTCAAAAATGTTTAGCACCTAATTAATTTTTATAAAATATGGGAGCTAGCTCATAAATTGCAGTGCATTAGATCCTAGCACCAAAAACTAGTTTGGGTGAAATACTATTTCATATTAGATTTAGATTAATTAAAAGGTTATTAAATAATGTATTCAGCCACTGTTTGAGATTGTTTAAATGACTTATCATATTTCAATAATGTGTTTTACAATTTTATCCTCGCCTCTGATTTGTCTACTATTTATTGAACATTTTAGTTTTAATATTTGAAAACTTTTATTATTTGCTTGATTTTAAATTTCGAATTTGAAATGTTTTCGAACTAATGCGAGATTAGCAACAATAACCGAGGTGACATGGCATCGTTAACGTGGGATTACTGTAGCTTAATTATCCGGGCGTCATACCCGCTGTCAGCGGTTGAGGGTATGGGCAGCTGCGGGGGCAAGAGATGTCCATGGGGCGGGTCGTGGGTGACAGATTAGGTGGTGGGGCCAGGACTGATGGTGGGGCCAGGGCGTCATGCATGGGGGGCGAGGTCACAGAAAGTGACCGCTCGTCGCTAGCAGCTTTGGGAACCGATGGGCTGAAGCAGGGAATAGGAGGCCTAAGAGTAAGGCTAATAGTAGGCTTTTCCGGTGCAAGCATGCGTGGGCAGGGGGATGGAACGATAGCAGAATTGACGGGCGTGCGGTACGAGAGATCACATGGCAGCGGGGCAGGATATTGTGCCGTTTGCGAGGAGATGGTGCATGCAAGAGGGGGTGGGTTGGTGACTGGGCCGATGAGATTGGCCGGGTAGGTGGTTGTGCATGTGTGGGATGCTGGTTTGGTTGTGCATGTGTGATCAGGTTGGTGTGGTGTGGGGCCTAGGGAAGTAGTACGGGGAGTGGACGGGGGATCACATGCATCGCTCGTTGGACGGGGCTCGATGAGGGGGTACGCGAGGCGTGCATGATCATGCATGCATGGGGCGAGGGCCGAGGGCGCGTACGTAGCGGTTAATGCGATGGGGCAGCACAAGCGGGTGGGGGTGGAGCGATGGGAGGGAAGCTTAGGCCCTGTTTGGTTTCAATAAGTCACCTGATTAAGTCAGGTGACTTAAAATCAGTGACTTATAAGTCACGTCTGTTTGGTTGTCACCTGATTTATAAGTCACCTGAGCACACCTTCCCACCTTGTTTTTTAATATAAAGGTGATGGGACCCACGCAAAAGGGAGTGACTTATAAGTTTTCAGTTGGGTTGGAGCAACTTATGACTTATAAGTTGGGGTGACTTATAAGTTGGGTCCGTTTGGCAAAATAAGTCACTTTTTGTACTTTTCGACTTATAAGTTGGTGACTTATTTGGAACCAAACAGGGCCTTAAGCTAGGGCGAGGCCCAAGGATCGAAGCTCGGAGGTGATCCGAGGGGGGTGTCACCGACTGATGATGAATAGGGGCTGCTGGAGTAGGTTGCGTGCCGTTGGTCTGGCCAATGAGGCGAGCGGCACGAGCGCTAGAGTCAAAGAGATGAATTTCAAAATGTGACAAACGTAGAGGAGAACGGGATATTTGCGGACGTCTCTAGAGATGACCATGGTACAGAACAGGCGCTCGCTGACGTATTGCGAATTAAACATACTAAAACTGGAGAAAAGGTGGTCTAAGGCATCAGAGATTAACTTAGTACTAGGAACCACTTGCTTAATGCAGTTAACCGCTATCCAAACGGGTGTAATTGGCATTCTGGTGGGTGAACCGGGACATGAGGTGGCTTCTACGTGAAAATCATGCAGTAGAAGGTTACGGAAACGAACACCGGGTCGGACGCGGCGTACCTTGGGCCCCTGGCGAGAAGGAGGCGGTGGGTTGTTCATGCAGCTGTCGTTGGAGGTGACGAGGGTACGGAGAGGGGCGCCTTCAGGTGCAGCCGCCGCCAGGGCGGCCGCATGGTGGATCATCGGCGAGGCAGCCTTGCGACGTCTAGCAGCATTAGGCAGCAGGAACCTGAGGAGGATTCCGGGCCGAGCGAAATCCCCCGAGGCGGCGATGAGGGTGGCCACAGCAGTGTCGGCCACCGTGAAGGAGAAACGAGCGTCATCATCAAGGGTGACGTTGAAAGCTGCGAAATCTCTGCCGAAGAGACAAGCTAGGATAAGAGCCAGCACGGATTCGTTGAGGGGGAAGGGAAACTGCACCACTCTACCGGAGGAGCGGCATCCATGGCAGCCAGGCTGAATGGGAGGCGTAACCGAAGAACCGATGGAGAGGTTGACGGATTGTTCGAAGCGTAGGCCAAGATCATCGCTTACATGAAGCACTTCGGCAAGAGAGCAGCACGATGGTGTGCGGAGGGGGGAGCGGCCAGAGGAGCAAGGCGCCAATGGAGGTGGGAGCATGAGGAAGGAGAAGGAGAGCCCCCTGAGGTGGATTGGAGGGAGTTGACAAAGGGCGTGCATGATGGCCGGAGAGGCGACCAACAGCCTGTATGCGAACTTGTCGATCTTGGAGGCAGCGAATTCATGGGCAAGGCCTCCGAAGCAAGCTTGCACCAGGGCCGCCACTAGATCCGAGTCGAGCGGGCGTAGAACCCGTGAAAAGGAGATGAAGACTGCCGTAGCCGAAAGCAGCGTTGAGGTGTGCTGGCCGAAAAGCCGTAGCAGTTATTGCTCGAAGCAGAGCCCGGCGGCGCAACCAACCTTAAGGAACGAACGAAGGGAGACCTGGGCGGCCTGAACATATCTGGGCACTGGTGGGAAGGAGGAGGGGCGTGGCTGGTGGAGACGGGTCTTGGTGTGGTCGATGAAGGGGTGGGAGGGTGGGGGCGGCGCAGGAATGACGGCGAGGTCGCCGGAGAACCCATCCTGGGTGGGGTGGAGGGGGAGGGAGGGGAGGGGAGAGGTCTCATAGCTAGTCGACCCTCCTATCGTGCCCTCTTCATTTTTTTTCCTTGCACTCCAGCCGACTCCTCGAATCAGAATCTTCCACCAAGATCATTGCTAAAGCACAACCAACACTAAAGCACCAGATCTCATCAGAACTTCGAAGTTAAGCGTGCTTGGGCGAGAGTAGTATTAGGATGGGTGACCTTCTGGGAAGTCCTCGTGTTGCATTTCCTTTTAAATGCACATCATTTGATACATCGTGAGTTATATTTTCAGAATGTACATGTTTGATATTGTAGATGTAGATAATTTTCTTTATATACTTGATCAAAATTGACAAAGTTTGACTTTCACAAAAATCTATAAACACTACATTGTGGAATGGAGGGAGTAACTATTTACGCTGCATCGGCGGAGCATTTCTATGTCTGGAGTGTGGAGTTGTTTAAGCCAAGACGTACGATGCTTATTGTCTCGCTCTTACAAAGTAGATCCAGTACAATGTTATTGGAAGGAACAGAAAAGTACAGTAATAATCTGTAGTCCACTTGTATGTGCATGGCATATGCTTCGGCCACCCTGCCTGCAAACTCTGGAAGTTAATTTTACTTTTTGACGTATGCAATTAGCCAGTAAGACCTCAAGCTTAATTAGTCTCGCTCACTAGCCACTAAGCTACGTTTGTCTTCGGCGAGCTGTAGTACGCACATGCTTGATGCAGAGAGTAGAACGATGCTTAGCAAATTCCATGGTAAAAATCTACAGCTCTACCCTGCTGTAATCCTTGCTTCCAGTACCAGTAGCGGTATTATATTTCCTCAAGATTTGTGGCAGCATTTTATTTATTTTTGAGAGATTCGCGGCAGTACACTCCAAGGAGAGCTGCGTGCTGTACCTTTTGCAAATGGTTTAGTAATTAATTGTTACCTATAGATCCACGCCAGGTATTTTTTTAATGCAACCATAGTCGGGTGGTTTGATAAAGCGTAAGTACACGATACCTTTTGTTGGCTCTTTGTTAGTGCGTAATTTAAATTAACTTAAATATGTACACTCTAACCCCTCTAACATACAGATGAAACTATCGGGTCACAATTTTGTTTCTCTGCATACGTGAAAAACAGTGTGTAATGAAATTGTTGTTTTCTAAATGTAACAATTTTCAAATTTTGATGTGATGGAAAATGAATTTAAATACATGCTAGAATCATGCTACATATGTATAACATTTTTTTGGCAAGAAAAAAAATCATCCATCTAAAATGAAGAAGAAAACACCTCATACAAGAAGCCACCATAAAGCTACACAAAAGTAAAAATCTTAAGAAAATGACCTATGTTTGTGTGCATGTACGTGCTAGCTGATATGATGGGTGGTTCAGTGTCCAAGTATAGTTGTACTTTATACGCTATGTGCATACCTACTATACTACCTTTATTGGGTACTGAAGATAATGCAACAGAATAATCATTCTCTTTGAAACAGTGACACACATTGTTAAGTGTAACTTCAACCACTATCTAGTTCGTGTTGCATGCATATGCATAAAAAAATCGAACAATGTTCAACATCAAAACATATGGTATTGAGGTATCAAAGATAAATATTTAACAAGGTTTTGGTAGTCAATACATATCAGGAACTCTAATGAGCAACTGTCTAATATGTAGTATGTCAAAGAACCAATGGTGTGCTTGTGTTCGAGCATACATATCATTGTTTGAAAAAATATTATATAATCATAACTAAAAAGTGGTTATAAATTTCATCACAAAAAATGTGATTGTGGCTGATAATCATAATTAAAACATTGTTAGTGTGTTGTGTGACTATAGTAAAACGATACATATTTAACACGCCCAAAGAAAGATGAATCACCCCCCTCCTTCACCTTCCAAAAAATTGAGTGATGTGGTAACACCAAGGGCTACACATGAGACAATCATATAATCAATACTTTAGAAGAATAGGCTAGGGCATATGGTTGGCCGTTGCAGGTGGTGAATGAGCGGCAAATAGTGGAGAAGCAAAAGACGAGGGCTAGTGGAAATGTAAATAAAATTGAAGGATGCCATGAATCCTTTGATAACTAATTGTGAAATTTGCAATTTCAAGGTTATCTAAGAAATATTTATTTGTGTAGGATAGAAAACAAACACTAGAAATTGTCAGCTTAGAAAGAATAATTCATCAATCAACTTACTAATAGAAACTCCCAATTTTAAGGTTATCTAAGAAATATTTATTTGTGTAGGATAGAAACAAACACTAAAATTTGTCAGCTTAGAAAGAATAATTCATCAATCAAATTAATTACTAATAGAAACTCCCCTCAAATAAATATTTACCCACATAGAAGCACATAGGAGAGTTAGTATCGTTGATTCGTGCTCGCGAAGATGCCCAAGCGGCTTTGGCCGCAGCTGCCACGTTGGCTAAGGCCAGGGAGGCCTCTGCCACGGCGCTGGTCGTCTCCGTGTTGGAAATATGCCCTAGAGGCAATAATAAAAGCATTATTATTATATTTCCTTATTCATGATAATTGTCTTTATTCATGCTATAATTGTGTTATCCGGAAATCGTAATACATGTGTGAATAACAGACACCAACATGTCCCTAGTAAGCCTCTAGTTGACTAGCTCGTTGATCAACAGATAGTCGTGGTTTCCTGACTATGGACATTGGATGTCATTGATAACGAGATCACATCATTAGGAGAATGATGTGATGGACAAGACCCAATCCTAAACATAGCACAAGATCGTATAGTTCGTTTGCTAGAGTTTTCCAATGTCAAAGTATCTTTTCCTTAGACCATGAGATCGTGTAACTCCCGGATACCGTAGGAGTGCTTTGGGTATACCAAATGTCACAACGTAACTGGGTGACTATAAAGGTAGACTACGGGTATCTCCGAAAGTGTCTGTTGGGTTGACATGGATCAAGACTGGGATTTGTCACTCCGTATAACGGAGAGGTATCACCGGGCCCACTCGGTAATGCATCATCATAATGAGCTCAAAGTGACCAAGTGTCTAGTCACGGGATCATGCATTACGGTACGAGTAAAGTGACTTGCCGGTAACGAGATTGAACGAGGTATTGGGATACCGACGATCGAATCTCGGGCAAGTAACATATCGATTGACAAAGGGAATTGCATACGGGATTGATTGAATCCTCGACATCGTGGTTCATCCGATGAGATCATCGTGGAGCATGTGGGATCCATCATGGGTATCCAGATCCCGCTGTTGGTTATTGACCGGAGAGTCGTCTCGGTCATGTCTGCTTGTCTCCCGAACCCGTAGGGTCTACACACTTAAGGTTCGGTGACGCTAGGGTTATGAAGATATGTATATGCAGTAACCCGAATGTTGTTCGGAGTCCCAGATGAGATCCCGGACGTCACGAGGAGTTCCGGAATGGTCCGGAGGTAAAGAATTATATATAGGAAGTGTTGTTTCGGCCATCGGGACAAGTTTCGGGGTCACCGGTATTGTACCAGGACCACCGGAAGGGTCCCGGGGGTCCACCGGGTGGGGCCACCTATCCCGGGGGGGGCCCATGGGCTGAAGTGGGAGGGAACCCAGCCCAAAGTGGGCTGGGGCGCCACTCCCCTAGGGCCCATGCGGCTAGGGTTGAGGGGAAACCCTAAGGGGGGCGCCCCCTTGCTTGGGGGGCAAGCCCCCCACCCTTGGCCGCCGCCCCCCCTAGTAGATTCCATCTACTAGGGCCGGCGCCCCCCCTTAGTACCCCTATATATAGTGGGGGAGAGGAGGGACTTGACACACCAGCCCCTGGCGCCTCCCTCTCTCCCCGTTACGTCTCTCTCTCGCAGTATAGGCGAAGCCCTGCTACTGTGACGCCCTGCATCCACCACCATGCCGTCGTGCTGCTGGATCTTCATCAACCTCTCCTCCCCCCTTGCTGGATCAAGGAGGAGACGTCTCCCGTCCCGTACGTGTGTTGAACGCGGAGGTGCCGTCCGTTCGGCGCTTGGTCATCGGTGATTTGGATCACGTCGTGTTCGACTACATCATCACCGTTCTTTGAACGCTTCCGCATGCGATCTACAAAGGTATGTAGATGCATCCGATAACTCGTTGCTAGATGAACTCCTAGATGGATCTTGGTGAAACGAGTAGGAAAATTTTTGTTTTCCACAACGTTCCCTAACACTCCGACCCTGTTGGGTCTGCTATGGTGGCGAGTGGGAACGCTGACGCCAGGGAGGTGGAGGCTATCCCCTCGACAAGCCGTGCCCCGGCTAAAAAACGAGTGGCAAAACCGGTGACATCCAGGGGGGTGCGCCTTTGCAACCGTATTATTTAGATGCGCTACCTTTTTTGGAACATTCAGGGTTGCGGCCACGCTGGCCGTCGGACCCAACTTAAAGAATACATTGCTAGGGAGCGCATTGACGTGGTTGCGCTCCAGGAGACGATTAAAGATGATTTCACGTATAGAGAATTGGCTGCCTACGATCCTCTTCATCGTTTTGTCTGGGGCTGGGTGCCGTCTGTAGGCCATTCTGGTGGTCTCCTATTGGGATGTAACAGTGATGTATGCGATGTTGTAAGCTGGGATGTGGGCGCGTTTTTCATTTCTGTCACGATTAAACACAAGATCTCGCTTGCTTCATGGGCAATTGTTTGCGTTTACGGCCCGGCTGACCACTCTAGGGCGGCTGATTTCTTGGGAGAAATTCAAAGCTTGGTTGGGGCTAAGCAAGGCGCCAATGTCCCCATTGTCCTTGGGGGTGATTTTAACCTTATCCGTTCGGGAGCGGATAAGAATAATCCTAACATTGACTGGCCTAGAGTTAACTTGTTCAATAATACGATTGCATCATGCGCCCTGCGGGAGATTGCTAGGACTGGCGCTAGATTCACGTGGACCAACAAGCAACTGTCGCCGGTGCGCGGTGTTCTAGATCGGGTGTTTGTGACCTCCGACTGGGAAGTGTTATTCCCCATGTGTACGCTGGTTGCGGAAACGCGTATTGGGTCGGATCATGTGCCACTGATCCTAGGCTCGGGGGAGGATCGGATCAAGCGCAGCCCCCGCTTTTTCTTTGAAACTGGGTGGTTTGAGATAGAGGGCTTCGGGCCCTTGCTCATGGCGCGCTGGGAGCGTGGCAGAGCTGCGGTCGGCTGCTCCAGGGGTCCCTTGGACACTTGGATCGCGGCGGTTGGGACCCTTTGGGGTTTCCTCCGTGGGTGGGGTGCAAACCATGGGAGCGAAGCGAAGCGCGCTCGGGAAGCTATTATTGCTGAAATCAAAGCCCTCGACGTACAAGCTGACTCCAGATCCTTCCTGGAAGCCGAATGGGCCCACCGTTACGCTCTTGAGAACCAGGTGCTCGCCATTCTCAGGGAGGAGGAGGAATATTGGCACCGTCGGGGCGGCGTCAAGTGGGTTACCAAGGGCGATGCGAATACGGGATATTTCCACGCCTTTGCCAACGGTCGTAAACGGAAGTGCTCGATTTTGAGACTCCAATCTGGTCAAGGGATTTTGGTTAGTCAGGCTGACATCGTGGCACATATCTATGACTTCTTTCTCAATCTGTTGGGAACAGATGAGGAAAAGCACCTCCAGCTTCGGGCAGACTTCTGGGGGGAAGAGGTTCGGTGACGCTAGGGTTATGAAGATATGTATATGCAGTAACCCGAATGTTGTTCGGAGTCCCGGATGAGATCCCGGACGTCACGAGGAGTTCCGGAATGGTCCGGAGGTAAAGAATTATATATAGGAAGTGCTGTTTCGGCCATCGGGACAAGTTTCGGGGTCACCGGTATTGTACCGGGACCACCGGAAGGGTCCCGGGGGTCCACCGGGTGGGGCCACCTATCCCGGGGGGCCCCATGGGCTGAAGTGGGAAGTAACCCAGCCCAAAGTGGGCTGGGGCGCCACTCCCCTAGGGCCCATGCGGCTAGGGTTGAGGGGAAACCCTAAGGGGGGCGCCCCCTTGCTTGGGGGGCAAGCCCCCCACCCTTGGCCGCCGCCCCCCTAGTAGATTCCATCTACTAGGGCCGGCGCCCCCCCTTAGTACCCCTATATATAGTGGGGGAGAGGAGGGACTTGACACACCAGCCCCTGGCGCCTCCCTCTCTCCCCGTTACGTCTCTCTCTCGCAGTATAGGCGAAGCCCTGCTACTGTGACGCCCTGCATCCACCACCACGCCGTCGTGCTGCTGGATCTTCATCAACCTCTCCTCCCCCCTTGCTGGATCAAGAAGGAGGAGACGTCTCCCGTCCCGTATGTGTGTTGAACGCGGAGGTGCCGTCCGTTCGGCGCTTGGTCATCGGTGATTTGGATCACGTCGTGTTCGACTACATCATCACCGTTCTTTGAACGCTTCCGCACGCGATCTACAAAGGTATGTAGATGCATCCGATAACCCGTTGCTAGATGAACTTCTAGATGGATCTTGGTGAAACGAGTAGGAAAATTTTTGTTTTCCACAACGTTCCCTAACAGTGGCATCATGAGCTAGGTCTATGCGTAGTTCTTCTTGCGCGAGTAGAACACAATTTGTTGTGGGCGTAGATTTGTCAACTTTCTTGCCGCTACTAGTCTTTTCTTGCTTCAACAACATTGTGGGATGAAGCGGCCCGGACCAACCTTACACGTACGCTTACGTGAGACCGGTTCCACCGACTAACATGCACTAGTTGCATAAGGTGGCTGGCGGGTGTCTGTCTCTCCCACTTTAGTTGGAGCGGATTCGATGAACAGGGTCCTTATGAAGGGTAAATAGAAGTTGAAAAATCATGTTGTGGCTTTAACGTAGGTAAGAAGACGTTCTTGCTAGAATCCTAATTCAGCCACGTAAAACTTGCAACAACAATTAGAGGACGTCTAACTTGTTTTTGCAGCAAGTGGTTTGTGATATGATATGGCCAAAGTTGTGATGAATGATGAATGATCTATATGTGATGTATGAGATGTTCATGCTATTGTAATAGGATTCACGACTTGCATGTCGATGAGTATGACAACCGGCAGGAGCCATAGGAGTTGTCTTTATTCTTTTATATGACCTGCGTGTCATTGAGAAACGCCATGTAAATTACTTTACTTTATTGCTAAACGCGTTAGCCATAGTAGTAGAAGTAATAGTTGGCGAGCAACTTCATGGAGACACAATGATGGAGATCATGATGATGGAGATCATGGTGTCATGCCGGTGACAAGATGATCATGGAGCCCCAAGATGGAGATCAAAGGAGCTGTGTGATATTGGCCATATCATGTCACTATTATTATTTGATTGCATGTGATATTTATCATGTTTTTGCATCTTGTTTACTTAGAATGACGGTAGTAAATAAGATGATCCCTCATAACAATTTCAAGAAGTGTTCTCCCCTAACTGTGCACCGTTGCTAAAGTTCGTCGTTTCGAAGCACGCCGTGATGATCGGGTGTGATAGATCCTTACGTTCACATACAACGGGTGTAAGACAGTTTTACACATGCAAAACACTTAGGGTTAACTTGACGAGCCTAGCATGTACAGACATGGCCTCGGAACACAGAAGACCGAAAGGTCGAGCATGAGTCGTATAGAAGATACGATCAACATGAAAATGTTCACCGACGTTGGCTAGTCCGTCTCACGTGATGATCGGACACGGTCTAGTTAACTCGGATCATGTAATACTTAGATGACTAGAGGGATGTCTAATCTAAGTGGGAGTTCATTAATAATTTGATTAGATGAACTTAATTATCATGAATTTAGTCTAAAATCTTTACAATATGTCTTGTAGATCAAATGGCCAACGTAGTCCTCAACTTCAACGCGTTCCTAGAGAAAACCAAGCTGAAAGACGATGGCAGCAACTATACGGACTGGGTCCGGAACCTGAGGATCATCCTCATAGCTGCCAAGAAAGATTATGTCCTACAAGCACCGCTGGGTGACGCACCTGTTCTCCCTGCAGAACAAGACGTTATGAACGCTTGGCAGGCACGTACCGATGACTACTCCCTCGTTCAGTGCGGCATGCTTTACAGCCTAGAGCCGGGGCTCCAAAAGCGTTTTGAGAGAATGGAGCATATGAGATGTTCGAAGAGCTGAAAATGGTTTTCCAAGCTCATGCCCGGGTCGAGAGATATGAAGTCTCCGACAAATTCTTCAACTGTAAGATGGAGGAAAATAGTTCTGTCAGTGAACACATACTCACTATGTCTGGGTTACATAACCGCTTGACTCAGCTGGGAGTTTTTCTCCCGGATGATGCGGTCATTGACAGAATCCTCCAGTCGCTTCCACCAAGCTACAAGAGCTTTGTGATGAACTTCAATATGCAGGGGATGGAAAAGACCATTCCTGAAGTATTTACTATGCTGAAATCAGCAGAGGTAGAAGTCAAGAAGGAACATCAAGTGTTGATGGTCAATAAAACCACTAAGTTCAAGAAGGGCAAAGGTAAAAAGAACTTCAAGAAGGACGGCAAGGGAGTTGCCGCGCCTGGCAAGCAAGCTGCCGGGAAGAAGCCAAAGAATGGACCCAAGCCCGAGACTGAGTGCTTTTATTGCAAGGAAAGTGGTCACTGGAAGCGGAACTGCCCCAAATACTTAGCAGACAAGAAGGCCGGCAAAACAAAAGGTATATGTGATATACATGTAATTGATGTGTACCTTACCAGTACTCGTAGTAACTCCTGGGTATTTGATACCGGTGCCGTTGCTCATATTTGTAACACACAGCAGGAGCTGCGGAATAAACGGAGACTGGCGAAGGACGAGGTGACGATGCGCGTCGGGAATGGTTCCAAGGTCGATGTGATCGCCGTCGGCACGCTACCTCTACATTTACCTACGGGATTAGTTTTAAACCTCAATAATTGTTATTTAGTGCCAGCTTTGAGCATGAACATTGTATCGGGATCTCGTTTAATACGAGATGGCTACTCATTTAAATCCGAGAATAATGGTTGTTCTATTTATATGAGAGATATGTTTTATGGTCATGCTCCGATGGTCAATGGTTTATTCTTAATGAATCTCGAGCGTATTGCTGCACATATTCATAGTGTGAGTACCAAAAGATGTAAGGTTGATAATGATAGTCCCACATACTTGTGGCATTGCCGCCTTGGTCACATAGGTGTCAAACGCATGAAGAAGCTCCATGCAGATGGACTTTTAGAGTCTCTTGATTATGAATCATTTGACACGTGTGAACCATGCCTCATGGGTAAAATGACCAAGACTCCGTTCTCAGGAACAATGGAACGAGCAACCAACTTATTGGAAATCATACATACTGATGTATGCGGTCCAATGAGTGTTGAGGCTCGCGGTGGCTATCGTTATGTTCTCACCCTCACTGATGACTTGAGTAGATATGGGTATGTCTACTTGATGAAACACAAGTCTAAAACCTTTGAAAAGTTCAAGGAATTTCAGAGTGAGGTTGAGAATCAACGTGACAAAAAAATCAAGTTTCTACGATCAGATCGTGGAGGAGAATACTTGAGTCACGAATGTGGTACACACTTAAGAAAATGTGGAATAGTTTCACAACTCACGCCGCCTGGAACACCTCAGCGTAACGGTGTGTCCAAACGTCGTAATCGCACTCTATTAGATATGGTGCGATCTATGATGTCTCTTACCGATTTACCGCTATATTTTTGGGGCTATGCTTTAGAGACTGCCGCATTCACTTTAAATAGGGCTCCATCGAAATCCGTTGAGACGACACCGTATGAATTATGGTTTGGGAAGAAACCTAAGCTGTCGTTTCTAAAAGTTTGGGGATGCGATGCTTATGTCAAGAAACTTCAACCTGAGAAGCTCGAACCCAAGTCGGAAAAATGCGTCTTCATAGGATAGCCTAAAGAAACTATTGGGTATACCTTCTACCTAAGATCCGAAGGCAAGATCTTTGTTGCCAAGAACGGAATCTTTCTGGAGAAAGAGTTTCTCTCGAAAGAAGTAAGTGGGAGGAAAGTAGAACTTGATGAGGTATTATCTCTTGGACCGGAAAATGGCACAACTCAAGAAAATGTTCCTGAGGTGCCTGCACCGACTAGAGAGGAAGTTAATGATAATGATCAAGATACTTCTGATCAAGCTCCTAGTGAAATTCGAAGGTCCACAAGGACACGTTCCGCACCAGAGTGGTACGGCAACCCTGTCTTGGAAATCATGTTGTTAGACAACGGTGAACCTTCGAACTATGAAGAAGCGATGGCGGGCCCGGATTCCGACAAATGGCTAGAAGCCATGAAATCCGAGATAGGATCCATGTATGAAAATGAAGTATGGACTTCGACTGACTTGCCCGTTGAACGGCGAGCCATAGAAAATAAATGGATCTTTAAGAAGAAGACAGACGCAGATGGTAATGTGACCATCTATAAAGCTCGACTTGTCGCTAAGGGTTATCGACAAGTTCAAGGGGTTGACTACGATGAGACTTTCTCACCGGTAGCGAAGCTAAAGTTCGTCCGAATCATGTTAGCAATTGCCGCATTCTACGATTATGAGATATGGCAAATGGACGTCAAAACGGCATTCCTTAATGGTATCCTTAAGGAAGAATTGTATATGATGCAGCCGGAAGGTTTTGTCGATCCTAAGAATGCTGACAAGGTGTGCAAGCTCCAACGCTCGATTTATGGGCTGGTGCAAGCATCTCGGAGTTGGAACATTCGCTTTGATGAGATGATCAAAGCGTTTGGGTTTACGCAGACTTATGGAGAAGCCTGCGTTTACAAGAAAGTGAGTGGGAGCTCTGTAGCATTTCTCATATTATATGTAGATGACATACTATTGATGGGAAATGATATAGAACTCTTGGACAGCATCAAGGCCTACTTGAATAAGAGTTTTTCAATGAAGGACCTTGGAGAAGCTGCTTATATATTAGGCATCAAAATCTATAGAGATAGATCGAGACGCCTCATAGGTCTTTCACAAAGCACATACCTTGATAAGATATTGAAGAAGTTCAATATGGATCAATCTAAGAAGGGGTTCTTGCCTGTGTTACAAGGTATGAAATTGAGCTCAGCTCAATGTCCGACCACAGCAGAAGATATAGAAGAGATGAGCGTCATCCCCTATGCATCAGCCATAGGTTCTATTATGTATGCCATGCTGTGTACCAGACCTGATGTAAACCTTGCCGTAAGTTTGGTAGGAAGGTACCAAAGTAATCCCGGCAAGGAACACTGGACAGCGGTCAAGAATATCCTGAAGTACCTGAAAAGGACTAAGGAAATGTTTCTCGTTTATGGAGGTGACGAAGAGCTCGTCGTAAAGGGTTACGTCGACGCTAGCTTCGACACAGATCTGGATGACTCTAAGTCACAAACCGGATACGTGTATATTTTGAATGGTGGGGCAGTAAGCTGGTGCAGTTGCAAGCAAAGCATCGTGGCGGGATCTACATGTGAAGCGGAGTACATGGCAGCCTCGGAGGCAGCACATGAAGCAATATGGGTGAAAGAGTTCATCACCGACCTAGGAGTCATACCCAATGCGTCGGGGCCAATCAAACTTTTCTGTGACAACACTGGAGCTATTGCACTTGCCAAGGAGCCCAGGTTTCACAAGAAGACAAGGCACATCAAGCGTCGCTTCAACTCCATTCGTGAAAATGTTCAAGATGGAGACATAGAGATTTGTAAAGTACATACGGACCTGAATGTAGCAGATCCGTTGACTAAACCTCTCCCTAGGGCAAAACATGATCAACACCAGAATTCCATGGGTGTTCGATTCATCACAATGTAACTAGATTATTGACTCTAGTGCAAGTGGGAGACTGTTGGAAATATGCCCTAGAGGCAATAATAAAAGCATTATTATTATTATATTTCCTTATTCATGATAATTGTCTTTATTCATGCTATAATTGTGTTATCCGGAAATCGTAATACATGTGTGAATAACAGACACCAACATGTCCCTAGTAAGCCTCTAGTTGACTAGCTCATTGATCAACAGATAGTCGTGGTTTCCTGACTATGGACATTGGATGTCATTGATAACGAGATCACATCATTAGGAGAATGATGTGATGGACAAGACCCAATCCTAAACATAGCACAAGATCGTATAGTTCGTTTGCTAGAGTTTTCCAATGTCAAAGTATCTTTTCCTTAGACCATGAGATCGTGTAACTCCCGGATACCGTAGGAGTGCTTTGGGTATACCAAACGTCACAACGTAACTGGGTGACTATAAAGGTAGACTACGGGTATCTCCGAAAGTGTCTGTTGGGTTGACATGGATCAAGACTGGGATTTGTCACTCCGTATAACGGAGAGGTATCACCGGGCCCACTCGGTAATGCATCATCATAATGAGCTCAAAGTGACCAAGTGTCTAGTCACGGGATCATGCATTACGGTACGAGTAAAGTGACTTGCCGGTAACGAGATTGAACGAGGTATTGGGATACCGACGATCGAATCTCGGGCAAGTAACATATCGATTGACAAAGGGAATTGCATACGGGATTGATTGAATCCTCGACATCGTGGTTCATCCGATGAGATCATCGTGGAGCATGTGGGATCCATCATGGGTATCCAGATCCCGCTGTTGGTTATTGACCGGAGAGTCGTCTCGGTCATGTCTGCTTGTCTCCCGAACCCGTAGGGTCTACACACTTAAGGTTCGGTGACGCTAGGGTTATGAAGATATGTATATGCAGTAACCCGAATGTTGTTCGGAGTCCCGGATGAGATCCCGGACGTCACGAGGAGTTCCGGAATGGTCCGGAGGTAAAGAATTATATATAGGAAGTGCTGTTTCGGCCATCGGGACAAGTTTCGGGGTCACCGGTATTGTACCAGGACCACCGGAAGGGTCCCGGGGGTCCACCGGGTGGGGCCACCTATCCCGGGGGGGGCCATGGGCTGAAGTGGGAGGGAACCCAGCCCAAAGTGGGCTGGGGCGCCACTCCCCTAGGGCCCATGCGGCTAGGGTTGAGGGGAAACCCTAAGGGGGGCGCCCCCTTGCTTGGGGGGCAAGCCCCCCACCCTTGGCCGCCGCCCCCCTAGTAGATTCCATCTACTAGGGCCGGCGCCCCCCCTTAGTACCCCTATATATAGTGGGGGAGAGGAGGGACTTGACACACCAGCCCCTGGCGCCTCCCTCTCTCCCCGTTACGTCTCTCTCTCGCAGTATAGGCGAAGCCCTGCTACTGTGACGCCCTGCATCCACCACCACGCCGTCGTGCTGCTGGATCTTCATCAACCTCTCCTCCCCCCTTGCTGGATCAAGAAGGAGGAGACGTCTCCCGTCCCGTACGTGTGTTGAACGCGGAGGTGCCGTCCGTTCGGCGCTTGGTCATCGGTGATTTGGATCACGTCGTGTTCGACTACATCATCACCGTTCTTTGAACGCTTCCGCATGCGATCTACAAAGGTATGTAGATGCATCCGATAACTCGTTGCTAGATGAACTCCTAGATGGATCTTGGTGAAACGAGTAGGAAAATTTTTGTTTTCCACAACGTTCCCTAACACTCCGACCCTGTTGGGTCTGCTATGGTGGCGAGTGGGAACGCTGACGCCAGGGAGGTGGAGGCTATCCCCTCGACAAGCCGTGCCCCGGCTAAAAAACGAGTGGCAAAACCGGTGACATCCAGGGGGGTGCGCCTTTGCAACCGTATTATTTAGATGCGCTACCTTTTTTGGAACATTCAGGGTTGCGGCCACGCTGGCCGTCGGACCCAACTTAAAGAATACATTGCTAGGGAGCGCATTGACGTGGTTGCGCTCCAGGAGACGATTAAAGATGATTTCACGTATAGAGAATTGGCTGCCTACGATCCTCTTCATCGTTTTGTCTGGGGCTGGGTGCCGTCTGTAGGCCATTCTGGTGGTCTCCTATTGGGATGTAACAGTGATGTATGCGATGTTGTAAGCTGGGATGTGGGCGCGTTTTTCATTTCTGTCACGATTAAACACAAGATATCGCTTGCTTCATGGGCAATTGTTTGCGTTTACGGCCCGGCTGACCACTCTAGGGCGGCTGATTTCTTGGGAGAAATTCAAAGCTTGGTTGGGGCTAAGCAAGGCGCCAATGTCCCCATTGTCCTTGGGGGTGATTTTAACCTTATCCGTTCGGGAGCGGATAAGAATAATCCTAACATTGACTGGCCTAGAGTTAACTTGTTCAATAATACGATTGCATCATGCGCCCTGCGGGAGATTGCTAGGACTGGCGCTAGATTCACGTGGACCAACAAGCAACTGTCGCCGGTGCGCGGTGTTCTAGATCGGGTGTTTGTGACCTCCGACTGGGAAGTGTTATTCCCCATGTGTACGCTGGTTGCGGAAACGCGTATTGGGTCGGATCATGTGCCACTGATCCTAGGCTCGGGGGAGGATCGGATCAAGCGCAGCCCCCGCTTTTTCTTTGAAACTGGGTGGTTTGAGATAGAGGGCTTCGGGCCCTTGCTCATGGCGCGCTGGGAGCGTGGCAGAGCTGCGGTCGGCTGCTCCAGGGGTCCCTTGGACACTTGGATCGCGGCGGTTGGGACCCTTTGGGGTTTCCTCCGTGGGTGGGGTGCAAACCATGGGAGCGAAGCGAAGCGCGCTCGGGAAGCTATTATTGCTGAAATCAAAGCCCTCGACGTACAAGCTGACTCCAGATCCTTCCTGGAAGCCGAATGGGCCCACCGTTACGCTCTTGAGAACCAGGTGCTCGCCATTCTCAGGGAGGAGGAGGAATATTGGCACCGTCGGGGCGGCGTCAAGTGGGTTACCAAGGGCGATGCGAATACGGGATATTTCCACGCCTTTGCCAACGGTCGTAAACGGAAGTGCTCGATTTTGAGACTCCAATCTGGTCAAGGGATTTTGGTTAGTCAGGCTGACATCGTGGCACATATCTATGACTTCTTTCTCAATCTGTTGGGAACAGATGAGGAAAAGCACCTCCAGCTTCGGGCAGACTTCTGGGGGGAAGAGGTTCGGTGACGCTAGGGTTATGAAGATATGTATATGCAGTAACCCGAATGTTGTTCGGAGTCCCGGATGAGATCCCGGACGTCACGAGGAGTTCCGGAATGGTCCGGAGGTAAAGAATTATATATAGGAAGTGCTGTTTCGGCCATCGGGACAAGTTTCGGGGTCACCGGTATTGTACCGGGACCACCGGAAGGGTCCCGGGGGTCCACCGGGTGGGGCCACCTATCCCGGGGGGCCCCATGGGCTGAAGTGGGAAGTAACCCAGCCCAAAGTGGGCTGGGGCGCCACTCCCCTAGGGCCCATGCGGCTAGGGTTGAGGGGAAACCCTAAGGGGGGCGCCCCCTTGCTTGGGGGGCAAGCCCCCCACCCTTGGCCGCCGCCCCCCTAGTAGATTCCATCTACTAGGGCCGGCGCCCCCCCTTAGTACCCCTATATATAGTGGGGGAGAGGAGGGACTTGACACACCAGCCCCTGGCGCCTCCCTCTCTCCCCGTTACGTCTCTCTCTCGCAGTATAGGCGAAGCCCTGCTACTGTGATGCCCTGCATCCACCACCACGCCGTCGTGCTGCTGGATCTTCATCAACCTCTCCTCCCCCCTTGCTGGATCAAGAAGGAGGAGACGTCTCCCGTCCCGTATGTGTGTTGAACGCGGAGGTGCCGTCCGTTCGGCGCTTGGTCATCGGTGATTTGGATCACGTCGTGTTCGACTACATCATCACCGTTCTTTGAACGCTTCCGCACGCGATCTACAAAGGTATGTAGATGCATCCGATAACCCGTTGCTAGATGAACTCCTAGATGGATCTTGGTGAAACGAGTAGGAAAATTTTTGTTTTCCACAACGTTCCCTAACAGTGGCATCATGAGCTAGGTCTATGCGTAGTTCTTCTTGCGCGAGTAGAACACAATTTGTTGTGGGCGTAGATTTGTCAACTTTCTTGCCGCTACTAGTCTTTTCTTGCTTCAACAACATTGTGGGATGAAGCGGCCCGGACCAACCTTACACGTACGCTTACGTGAGACCGGTTCCACCGACTAACATGCACTAGTTGCATAAGGTGGCTGGCGGGTGTCTGTCTCTCCCACTTTAGTTGGAGCGGATTCGATGAACAGGGTCCTTATGAAGGGTAAATAGAAGTTGAAAAATCATGTTGTGGCTTTAACGTAGGTAAGAAGACGTTCTTGCTAGAATCCTAATTCAGCCACGTAAAACTTGCAACAACAATTAGAGGACGTCTAACTTGTTTTTGCAGCAAGTGGTTTGTGATATGATATGGCCAAAGTTGTGATGAATGATGAATGATCTATATGTGATGTATGAGATGTTCATGCTATTGTAATAGGATTCACGACTTGCATGTCGATGAGTATGACAACCGGCAGGAGCCATAGGAGTTGTCTTTATTCTTTTATATGACCTGCGTGTCATTGAGAAACGCCATGTAAATTACTTTACTTTATTGCTAAACGCGTTAGCCATAGTAGTAGAAGTAATAGTTGGCGAGCAACTTCATGGAGACACAATGATGGAGATCATGATGATGGAGATCATGGTGTCATGCCGGTGACAAGATGATCATGGAGCCCCAAGATGGAGATCAAAGGAGCTGTGTGATATTGGCCATATCATGTCACTATTATTATTTGATTGCATGTGATATTTATCATGTTTTTGCATCTTGTTTACTTAGAATGACGGTAGTAAATAAGATGATCCCTCATAACAATTTCAAGAAGTGTTCTCCCCTAACTGTGCACCGTTGCTAAAGTTCGTCGTTTCGAAGCACGCCGTGATGATCGGGTGTGATAGATCCTTACGTTCACATACAACGGGTGTAAGACAGTTTTACACATGCAAAACACTTAGGGTTAACTTGACGAGCCTAGCATGTACAGACATGGCCTCGGAACACAGAAGACCGAAAGGTCGAGCATGAGTTGTATAGAAGATACGATCAACATGAAAATGTTCACCGACGTTGGCTAGTCCGTCTCACGTGATGATCGGACACGGTCTAGTTAACTCGGATCATGTAATACTTAGATGACTAGAGGGATGTCTAATCTAAGTGGGAGTTCATTAATAATTTGATTAGATGAACTTAATTATCATGAATTTAGTCTAAAATCTTTACAATATGTCTTGTAGATCAAATGGCCAACGTAGTCCTCAACTTCAACGCGTTCCTAGAGAAAACCAAGCTGAAAGACGATGGCAGCAACTATACGGACTGGGTCCGGAACCTGAGGATCATCCTCATAGCTGCCAAGAAAGATTATGTCCTACAAGCACCGCTGGGTGACGCACCTGTTCTCCCTGCAGAACAAGACGTTATGAACGCTTGGCAGGCACGTACCGATGACTACTCCCTCGTTCAGTGCGGCATGCTTTACAGCCTAGAGCCGGGGCTCCAAAAGCGTTTTGAGAGAATGGAGCATATGAGATGTTCGAAGAGCTGAAAATGGTTTTCCAAGCTCATGCCCGGGTCGAGAGATATGAAGTCTCCGACAAATTCTTCAACTGTAAGATGGAGGAAAATAGTTCTGTCAGTGAACACATACTCACTATGTCTGGGTTACATAACCGCTTGACTCAGCTGGGAGTTTTTCTCCCGGATGATGCGGTCATTGACAGAATCCTCCAGTCGCTTCCACCAAGCTACAAGAGCTTTGTGATGAACTTCAATATGCAGGGGATGGAAAAGACCATTCCTGAAGTATTTACTATGCTGAAATCAGCAGAGGTAGAAGTCAAGAAGGAACATCAAGTGTTGATGGTCAATAAAACCACTAAGTTCAAGAAGGGCAAAGGTAAAAAGAACTTCAAGAAGGACGGCAAGGGAGTTGCCGCGCCTGGCAAGCAAGCTGCCGGGAAGAAGCCAAAGAATGGACCCAAGCCCGAGACTGAGTGCTTTTATTGCAAGGAAAGTGGTCACTGGAAGCGGAACTGCCCCAAATACTTAGCAGACAAGAAGGCCGGCAAAACAAAAGGTATATGTGATATACATGTAATTGATGTGTACCTTACCAGTACTCGTAGTAACTCCTGGGTATTTGATACCGGTGCCGTTGCTCATATTTGTAACACACAGCAGGAGCTGCGGAATAAACGGAGACTGGCGAAGGACGAGGTGACGATGCGCGTCGGGAATGGTTCCAAGGTCGATGTGATCGCCGTCGGCACGCTACCTCTACATTTACCTACGGGATTAGTTTTAAACCTCAATAATTGTTATTTAGTGCCAGCTTTGAGCATGAACATTGTATCGGGATCTCGTTTAATACGAGATGGCTACTCATTTAAATCCGAGAATAATGGTTGTTCTATTTATATGAGAGATATGTTTTATGGTCATGCTCCGATGGTCAATGGTTTATTCTTAATGAATCTCGAGCGTATTGCTGCACATATTCATAGTGTGAGTACCAAAAGATGTAAGGTTGATAATGATAGTCCCACATACTTGTGGCATTGCCGCCTTGGTCACATAGGTGTCAAACGCATGAAGAAGCTCCATGCAGATGGACTTTTAGAGTCTCTTGATTATGAATCATTTGACACGTGTGAACCATGCCTCATGGGTAAAATGACCAAGACTCCGTTCTCAGGAACAATGGAACGAGCAACCAACTTATTGGAAATCATACATACTGATGTATGCGGTCCAATGAGTGTTGAGGCTCGCGGTGGCTATCGTTATGTTCTCACCCTCACTGATGACTTGAGTAGATATGGGTATGTCTACTTGATGAAACACAAGTCTAAAACCTTTGAAAAGTTCAAGGAATTTCAGAGTGAGGTTGAGAATCAACGTGACAAAAAAATCAAGTTTCTACGATCAGATCGTGGAGGAGAATACTTGAGTCACGAATGTGGTACACACTTAAGAAAATGTGGAATAGTTTCACAACTCACGCCGCCTGGAACACCTCAGCGTAACGGTGTGTCCAAACGTCGTAATCGCACTCTATTAGATATGGTGCGATCTATGATGTCTCTTACCGATTTACCGCTATATTTTTGGGGCTATGCTTTAGAGACTGCCGCATTCACTTTAAATAGGGCTCCATCGAAATCCGTTGAGACGACACCGTATGAATTATGGTTTGGGAAGAAACCTAAGCTGTCGTTTCTAAAAGTTTGGGGATGCGATGCTTATGTCAAGAAACTTCAACCTGAGAAGCTCGAACCCAAGTCGGAAAAATGCGTCTTCATAGGATAGCCTAAAGAAACTATTGGGTATACCTTCTACCTAAGATCCGAAGGCAAGATCTTTGTTGCCAAGAACGGAATCTTTCTGGAGAAAGAGTTTCTCTCGAAAGAAGTAAGTGGGAGGAAAGTAGAACTTGATGAGGTATTATCTCTTGGACCGGAAAATGGCACAACTCAAGAAAATGTTCCTGAGGTGCCTGCACCGACTAGAGAGGAAGTTAATGATAATGATCAAGATACTTCTGATCAAGCTCCTAGTGAAATTCGAAGGTCCACAAGGACACGTTCCGCACCAGAGTGGTACGGCAACCCTGTCTTGGAAATCATGTTGTTAGACAACGGTGAACCTTCGAACTATGAAGAAGCGATGGCGGGCCCGGATTCCGACAAATGGCTAGAAGCCATGAAATCCGAGATAGGATCCATGTATGAAAATGAAGTATGGACTTCGACTGACTTGCCCGTTGAACGGCGAGCCATAGAAAATAAATGGATCTTTAAGAAGAAGACAGACGCAGATGGTAATGTGACCATCTATAAAGCTCGACTTGTCGCTAAGGGTTATCGACAAGTTCAAGGGGTTGACTACGATGAGACTTTCTCACCGGTAGCGAAGCTAAAGTTCGTCCGAATCATGTTAGCAATTGCCGCATTCTACGATTATGAGATATGGCAAATGGACGTCAAAACGGCATTCCTTAATGGTATCCTTAAGGAAGAATTGTATATGATGCAGCCGGAAGGTTTTGTCGATCCTAAGAATGCTGACAAGGTGTGCAAGCTCCAACGCTCGATTTATGGGCTGGTGCAAGCATCTCGGAGTTGGAACATTCGCTTTGATGAGATGATCAAAGCGTTTGGGTTTACGCAGACTTATGGAGAAGCCTGCGTTTACAAGAAAGTGAGTGGGAGCTCTGTAGCATTTCTCATATTATATGTAGATGACATACTATTGATGGGAAATGATATAGAACTCTTGGACAGCATCAAGGCCTACTTGAATAAGAGTTTTTCAATGAAGGACCTTGGAGAAGCTGCTTATATATTAGGCATCAAAATCTATAGAGATAGATCGAGACGCCTCATAGGTCTTTCACAAAGCACATACCTTGATAAGATATTGAAGAAGTTCAATATGGATCAATCTAAGAAGGGGTTCTTGCCTGTGTTACAAGGTATGAAATTGAGCTCAGCTCAATGTCCGACCACGGCAGAAGATATAGAAGAGATGAGCGTCATCCCCTATGCATCAGCCATAGGTTCTATTATGTATGCCATGCTGTGTACCAGACCTGATGTAAACCTTGCCGTAAGTTTGGTAGGAAGGTACCAAAGTAATCCCGGCAAGGAACACTGGACAGCGGTCAAGAATATCCTGAAGTACCTGAAAAGGACTAAGGAAATGTTTCTCGTTTATGGAGGTGACGAAGAGCTCGTCGTAAAGGGTTACGTCGACGCTAGCTTCGACACAGATCTGGATGACTCTAAGTCACAAACCGGATACGTGTATATTTTGAATGGTGGGGCAGTAAGCTGGTGCAGTTGCAAGCAAAGCATCGTGGCGGGATCTACATGTGAAGCGGAGTACATGGCAGCCTCGGAGGCAGCACATGAAGCAATATGGGTGAAAGAGTTCATCACCGACCTAGGAGTCATACCCAATGCGTCGGGGCCAATCAAACTTTTCTGTGACAACACTGGAGCTATTGCACTTGCCAAGGAGCCCAGGTTTCACAAGAAGACAAGGCACATCAAGCGTCGCTTCAACTCCATTCGTGAAAATGTTCAAGATGGAGACATAGAGATTTGTAAAGTACATACGGACCTGAATGTAGCAGATCCGTTGACTAAACCTCTCCCTAGGGCAAAACATGATCAACACCAGAATTCCATGGGTGTTCGATTCATCACAATGTAACTAGATTATTGACTCTAGTGCAAGTGGGAGACTGTTGGAAATATGCCCTAGAGGCAATAATAAAAGCATTATTATTATTATATTTCCTTATTCATGATAATTGTCTTTATTCATGCTATAATTGTGTTATCCGGAAATCGTAATACATGTGTGAATAACAGACACCAACATGTCCCTAGTAAGCCTCTAGTTGACTAGCTCATTGATCAACAGATAGTCGTGGTTTCCTGACTATGGACATTGGATGTCATTGATAACGAGATCACATCATTAGGAGAATGATGTGATGGACAAGACCCAATCCTAAACATAGCACAAGATCGTATAGTTCGTTTGCTAGAGTTTTCCAATGTCAAAGTATCTTTTCCTTAGACCATGAGATCGTGTAACTCCCGGATACCGTAGGAGTGCTTTGGGTATACCAAACGTCACAACGTAACTGGGTGACTATAAAGGTAGACTACGGGTATCTCCGAAAGTGTCTGTTGGGTTGACATGGATCAAGACTGGGATTTGTCACTCCGTATAACGGAGAGGTATCACCGGGCCCACTCGGTAATGCATCATCATAATGAGCTCAAAGTGACCAAGTGTCTAGTCACGGGATCATGCATTACGGTACGAGTAAAGTGACTTGCCGGTAACGAGATTGAACGAGGTATTGGGATACCGACGATCGAATCTCGGGCAAGTAACATATCGATTGACAAAGGGAATTGCATACGGGATTGATTGAATCCTCGACATCGTGGTTCATCCGATGAGATCATCGTGGAGCATGTGGGATCCATCATGGGTATCCAGATCCCGCTGTTGGTTATTGACCGGAGAGTCGTCTCGGTCATGTCTGCTTGTCTCCCGAACCCGTAGGGTCTACACACTTAAGGTTCGGTGACGCTAGGGTTATGAAGATATGTATATGCAGTAACCCGAATGTTGTTCGGAGTCCCGGATGAGATCCCGGACGTCACGAGGAGTTCCGGAATGGTCCGGAGGTAAAGAATTATATATAGGAAGTGCTGTTTCGGCCATCGGGACAAGTTTCGGGGTCACCGGTATTGTACCAGGACCACCGGAAGGGTCCCGGGGGTCCACCGGGTGGGGCCACCTATCCCGAGGGGGGGGCCCATGGGCTGAAGTGGGAGGGAACCCAGCCCAAAGTGGGCTGGGGCGCCACTCCCCTAGGGCCCATGCGGCTAGGGTTGAGGGGAAACCCTAAGGGGGGCGCCCCCTTGCTTGGGGGGCAAGCCCCCCACCCTTGGCCGCCGCCCCCCTAGTAGATTCCATCTACTAGGGCCGGCGCCCCCCCTTAGTACCCCTATATATAGTGGGGGAGAGGAGGGACTTGACACACCAGCCCCTGGCGCCTCCCTCTCTCCCCGTTACGTCTCTCTCTCGCAGTATAGGCGAAGCCCTGCTACTGTGACGCCCTGCATCCACCACCACGCCGTCGTGCTGCTGGATCTTCATCAACCTCTCCTCCCCCCTTGCTGGATCAAGAAGGAGGAGACGTCTCCCGTCCCGTACGTGTGTTGAACGCGGAGGTGCCGTACGTTCGGCGCTTGGTCATCGGTGATTTGGATCACGTCGTGTTCGACTACATCATCACCGTTCTTTGAACGCTTCCGCATGCGATCTACAAAGGTATGTAGATGCATCCGATAACTCGTTGCTAGATGAACTCCTAGATGGATCTTGGTGAAACGAGTAGGAAAATTTTTGTTTTCCACAACGTTCCCTAACACTCCGACCCTGTTGGGTCTGCTATGGTGGCGAGTGGGAACGCTGACGCCAGGGAGGTGGAGGCTATCCCCTCGACAAGCCGTGCCCCGGCTAAAAAACGAGTGGCAAAACCGGTGACATCCAGGGGGGTGCGCCTTTGCAACCGTATTATTTAGATGCGCTACCTTTTTTGGAACATTCAGGGTTGCGGCCACGCTGGCCGTCGGACCCAACTTAAAGAATACATTGCTAGGGAGCGCATTGACGTGGTTGCGCTCCAGGAGACGATTAAAGATGATTTCACGTATAGAGAATTGGCTGCCTACGATCCTCTTCATCGTTTTGTCTGGGGCTGGGTGCCGTCTGTAGGCCATTCTGGTGGTCTCCTATTGGGATGTAACAGTGATGTATGCGATGTTGTAAGCTGGGATGTGGGCGCGTTTTTCATTTCTGTCACGATTAAACACAAGATCTCGCTTGCTTCATGGGCAATTGTTTGCGTTTACGGCCCGGCTGACCACTCTAGGGCGGCTGATTTCTTGGGAGAAATTCAAAGCTTGGTTGGGGCTAAGCAAGGCGCCAATGTCCCCATTGTCCTTGGGGGTGATTTTAACCTTATCCGTTCGGGAGCGGATAAGAATAATCCTAACATTGACTGGCCTAGAGTTAACTTGTTCAATAATACGATTGCATCATGCGCCCTGCGGGAGATTGCTAGGACTGGCGCTAGATTCACGTGGACCAACAAGCAACTGTCGCCGGTGCGCGGTGTTCTAGATCGGGTGTTTGTGACCTCCGACTGGGAAGTGTTATTCCCCATGTGTACGCTGGTTGCGGAAACGCGTATTGGGTCGGATCATGTGCCACTGATCCTAGGCTCGGGGGAGGATCGGATCAAGCGCAGCCCCCGCTTTTTCTTTGAAACTGGGTGGTTTGAGATAGAGGGCTTCGGGCCCTTGCTCATGGCGCGCTGGGAGCGTGCCAGAGCTGCGGTCGGCTGCTCTAGGGGTCCCTTGGACACTTGGATCGCGGCGGTTGGGACCCTTTGGGGTTTCCTCCGTGGGTGGGGTGCAAACCATGGGAGCGAAGCGAAGCGCGCTCGGGAAGCTATTATTGCTGAAATCAAAGCCCTCGACGTACAAGCTGACTCCAGATCCTTCCTGGAAGCCGAATGGGCCCACCGTTACGCTCTTGAGAACCAGGTGCTCGCCATTCTCAGGGAGGAGGAGGAATATTGGCACCGTCGGGGCGGCGTCAAGTGGGTTACCAAGGGCGATGCGAATACGGGATATTTCCACGCCTTTGCCAACGGTCGTAAACGGAAGTGCTCGATTTTGAGACTCCAATCTGGTCAAGGGATTTTGGTTAGTCAGGCTGACATCGTGGCACATATCTATGACTTCTTTCTCAATCTGTTGGGAACAGATGAGGAAAAGCACCTCCAGCTTCGGGCAGACTTCTGGGGGGAAGAGGTTCGGTGACGCTAGGGTTATGAAGATATGTATATGCAGTAACCCGAATGTTGTTCGGAGTCCCGGATGAGATCCCGGACGTCACGAGGAGTTCCGGAATGGTCCGGAGGTAAAGAATTATATATAGGAAGTGCTGTTTCGGCCATCGGGACAAGTTTCGGGGTCACCGGTATTGTACCGGGACCACCGGAAGGGTCCCGGGGGTCCACCGGGTGGGGCCACCTATCCCGGGGGGCCCCATGGGCTGAAGTGGGAAGTAACCCAGGCCAAAGTGGGCTGGGGCGCCACTCCCCTAGGGCCCATGCGGCTAGGGTTGAGGGGAAACCCTAAGGGGGGCGCCCCCTTGCTTGGGGGGCAAGCCCCCCACCCTTGGCCGCCGCCCCCCTAGTAGATTCCATCTACTAGGGCCGGCGCCCCCCCTTAGTACCCCTATATATAGTGGGGGAGAGGAGGGACTTGACACACCAGCCCCTGGCGCCTCCCTCTCTCCCCGTTACGTCTCTCTCTCGCAGTATAGGCGAAGCCCTGCTACTGTGACGCCCTGCATCCACCACCACGCCGTCGTGCTGCTGGATCTTCATCAACCTCTCCTCCCCCCTTGCTGGATCAAGAAGGAGGAGACGTCTCCCGTCCCGTATGTGTGTTGAACGCGGAGGTGCCGTCCGTTCGGCGCTTGGTCATCGGTGATTTGGATCACGTCGTGTTCGACTACATCATCACCGTTCTTTGAACGCTTCCGCACGCGATCTACAAAGGTATGTAGATGCATCCGATAACCCGTTGCTAGATGAACTCCTAGATGGATCTTGGTGAAACGAGTAGGAAAATTTTTGTTTTCCACAACGTTCCCTAACAGTGGCATCATGAGCTAGGTCTATGCGTAGTTCTTCTTGCGCGAGTAGAACACAATTTGTTGTGGGCGTAGATTTGTCAACTTTCTTGCCGCTACTAGTCTTTTCTTGCTTCAACAACATTGTGGGATGAAGCGGCCCGGACCAACCTTACACGTACGCTTACGTGAGACCGGTTCCACCGACTAACATGCACTAGTTGCATAAGGTGGCTGGCGGGTGTCTGTCTCTCCCACTTTAGTTGGAGCGGATTCGATGAACAAGGTCCTTATGAAGGGTAAATAGAAGTTGACAAATCATGTTGTGGCTTTAACGTAGGTAAGAAGACGTTCTTGCTAGAATCCTAATTCAGCCACGTAAAACTTGCAACAACAATTAGAGGACGTCTAACTTGTTTTTGCAGCAAGTGGTTTGTGATATGATATGGCCAAAGTTGTGATGAATGATGAATGATCTATATGTGATGTATGAGATGTTCATGCTATTGTAATAGGATTCACGACTTGCATGTCGATGAGTATGACAACCGGCAGGAGCCATAGGAGTTGTCTTTATTCTTTTATATGACCTGCGTGTCATTGAGAAACGCCATGTAAATTACTTTACTTTATTGCTAAACGCGTTAGCCATAGTAGTAGAAGTAATAGTTGGCGAGCAACTTCATGGAGACACAATGATGGAGATCATGATGATGGAGATCATGGTGTCATGCCGGTGACAAGATGATCATGGAGCCCCAAGATGGAGATCAAAGGAGCTGTGTGATATTGGCCATATCATGTCACTATTATTATTTGATTGCATGTGATATTTATCATGTTTTTGCATCTTGTTTACTTAGAATGACGGTAGTAAATAAGATGATCCCTCATAACAATTTCAAGAAGCGTTCTCCCCTAACTGTGCACCGTTGCTAAAGTTCGTCGTTTCGAAGCACGCCGTGATGATCGGGTGTGATAGATCCTTACGTTCACATACAACGGGTGTAAGACAGTTTTACACATGCAAAACACTTAGGGTTAACTTGACGAGCCTAGCATGTACAGACATGGCCTCGGAACACAGAAGACCGAAAGGTCGAGCATGAGTCGTATAGAAGATACGATCAACATGAAAATGTTCACCGACGTTGGCTAGTCCGTCTCACGTGATGATCGGACACGGTCTAGTTAACTCGGATCATGTAATACTTAGATGACTAGAGGGATGTCTAATCTAAGTGGGAGTTCATTAATAATTTGATTAGATGAACTTAATTATCATGAATTTAGTCTAAAATCTTTACAATATGTCTTGTAGATCAAATGGCCAACGTAGTCCTCAACTTCAACGCGTTCCTAGAGAAAACCAAGCTGAAAGACGATGGCAGCAACTATACGGACTGGGTCCGGAACCTGAGGATCATCCTCATAGCTGCCAAGAAAGATTATGTCCTACAAGCACCGCTGGGTGACGCACCTGTTCTCCCTGCAGAACAAGACGTTATGAACGCTTGGCAGGCACGTACCGATGACTACTCCCTCGTTCAGTGCGGCATGCTTTACAGCCTAGAGCCGGGGCTCCAAAAGCGTTTTGAGAGAATGGAGCATATGAGATGTTCGAAGAGCTGAAAATGGTTTTCCAAGCTCATGCCCGGGTCGAGAGATATGAAGTCTCCGACAAATTCTTCAACTGTAAGATGGAGGAAAATAGTTCTGTCAGTGAACACATACTCACTATGTCTGGGTTACATAACCGCTTGACTCAGCTGGGAGTTTTTCTCCCGGATGATGCGGTCATTGACAGAATCCTCCAGTCGCTTCCACCAAGCTACAAGAGCTTTGTGATGAACTTCAATATGCAGGGGATGGAAAAGACCATTCCTGAAGTATTTACTATGCTGAAATCAGCAGAGGTAGAAGTCAAGAAGGAACATCAAGTGTTGATGGTCAATAAAACCACTAAGTTCAAGAAGGGCAAAGGTAAAAAGAACTTCAAGAAGGACGGCAAGGGAGTTGCCGCGCCTGGCAAGCAAGCTGCCGGGAAGAAGCCAAAGAATGGACCCAAGCCCGAGACTGAGTGCTTTTATTGCAAGGAAAGTGGTCACTGGAAGCGGAACTGCCCCAAATACTTAGCAGACAAGAAGGCCGGCAAAACAAAAGGTATATGTGATATACATGTAATTGATGTGTACCTTACCAGTACTCGTAGTAACTCCTGGGTATTTGATACCGGTGCCGTTGCTCATATTTGTAACACACAGCAGGAGCTGCGGAATAAACGGAGACTGGCGAAGGACGAGGTGACGATGCGCGTCGGGAATGGTTCCAAGGTCGATGTGATCGCCGTCGGCACGCTACCTCTACATTTACCTACGGGATTAGTTTTAAACCTCAATAATTGTTATTTAGTGCCAGCTTTGAGCATGAACATTGTATCGGGATCTCGTTTAATACGAGATGGCTACTCATTTAAATCCGAGAATAATGGTTGTTCTATTTATATGAGAGATATGTTTTATGGTCATGCTCCGATGGTCAATGGTTTATTCTTAATGAATCTCGAGCGTATTGCTGCACATATTCATAGTGTGAGTACCAAAAGATGTAAGGTTGATAATGATAGTCCCACATACTTGTGGCATTGCCGCCTTGGTCACATAGGTGTCAAACGCATGAAGAAGCTCCATGCAGATGGACTTTTAGAGTCTCTTGATTATGAATCATTTGACACGTGTGAACCATGCCTCATGGGTAAAATGACCAAGACTCCGTTCTCAGGAACAATGGAACGAGCAACCAACTTATTGGAAATCATACATACTGATGTATGCGGTCCAATGAGTGTTGAGGCTCGCGGTGGCTATCGTTATGTTCTCACCCTCACTGATGACTTGAGTAGATATGGGTATGTCTACTTGATGAAACACAAGTCTAAAACCTTTGAAAAGTTCAAGGAATTTCAGAGTGAGGTTGAGAATCAACGTGACAAAAAAATCAAGTTTCTACGATCAGATCGTGGAGGAGAATACTTGAGTCACGAATGTGGTACACACTTAAGAAAATGTGGAATAGTTTCACAACTCACGCCGCCTGGAACACCTCAGCGTAACGGTGTGTCCAAACGTCGTAATCGCACTCTATTAGATATGGTGCGATCTATGATGTCTCTTACCGATTTACCGCTATATTTTTGGGGCTATGCTTTAGAGACTGCCGCATTCACTTTAAATAGGGCTCCATCGAAATCCGTTGAGACGACACCGTATGAATTATGGTTTGGGAAGAAACCTAAGCTGTCGTTTCTAAAAGTTTGGGGATGCGATGCTTATGTCAAGAAACTTCAACCTGAGAAGCTCGAACCCAAGTCGGAAAAATGCGTCTTCATAGGATAGCCTAAAGAAACTATTGGGTATACCTTCTACCTAAGATCCGAAGGCAAGATCTTTGTTGCCAAGAACGGAATCTTTCTGGAGAAAGAGTTTCTCTCGAAAGAAGTAAGTGGGAGGAAAGTAGAACTTGATGAGGTATTATCTCTTGGACCGGAAAATGGCACAACTCAAGAAAATGTTCCTGAGGTGCCTGCACCGACTAGAGAGGAAGTTAATGATAATGATCAAGATACTTCTGATCAAGCTCCTAGTGAAATTCGAAGGTCCACAAGGACACGTTCCGCACCAGAGTGGTACGGCAACCCTGTCTTGGAAATCATGTTGTTAGACAACGGTGAACCTTCGAACTATGAAGAAGCGATGGCGGGCCCGGATTCCGACAAATGGCTAGAAGCCATGAAATCCGAGATAGGATCCATGTATGAAAATGAAGTATGGACTTTGACTGACTTGCCCGTTGAACGGCGAGCCATAGAAAATAAATGGATCTTTAAGAAGAAGACAGACGCAGATGGTAATGTGACCATCTATAAAGCTCTACTTGTCGCTAAGGGTTATCGACAAGTTCAAGGGGTTGACTACGATGAGACTTTCTCACCGGTAGCGAAGCTAAAGTTCGTCCGAATCATGTTAGCAATTGCCGCATTCTACGATTATGAGATATGGCAAATGGACGTCAAAACGGCATTCCTTAATGGTATCCTTAAGGAAGAATTGTATATGATGCAGCCGGAAGGTTTTGTCGATCCTAAGAATGCTGACAAGGTGTGCAAGCTCCAACGCTCGATTTATGGGCTGGTGCAAGCATCTCGGAGTTGGAACATTCGCTTTGATGAGATGATCAAAGCGTTTGGGTTTACGCAGACTTATGGAGAAGCCTGCGTTTACAAGAAAGTGAGTGGGAGCTCTGTAGCATTTCTCATATTATATGTAGATGACATACTATTGATGGGAAATGATATAGAACTCTTGGACAGCATCAAGGCCTACTTGAATAAGAGTTTTTCAATGAAGGACCTTGGAGAAGCTGCTTATATATTAGGCATCAAAATCTATAGAGATAGATCGAGACGCCTCATAGGTCTTTCACAAAGCACATACCTTGATAAGATATTGAAGAAGTTCAATATGGATCAATCTAAGAAGGGGTTCTTGCCTGTGTTACAAGGTATGAAATTGAGCTCAGCTCAATGTCCGACCACGGCAGAAGATATAGAAGAGATGAGCGTCATCCCCTATGCATCAGCCATAGGTTCTATTATGTATGCCATGCTGTGTACCAGACCTGATGTAAACCTTGCCGTAAGTTTGGTAGGAAGGTACCAAAGTAATCCCGGCAAGGAACACTGGACAGCGGTCAAGAATATCCTGAAGTACCTGAAAAGGACTAAGGAAATGTTTCTCGTTTATGGAGGTGACGAAGAGCTCGTCGTAAAGGGTTACGTCGACGCTAGCTTCGACACAGATCTGGATGACTCTAAGTCACAAACCGGATACGTGTATATTTTGAATGGTGGGGCAGTAAGCTGGTGCAGTTGCAAGCAAAGCATCGTGGCGGGATCTACATGTGAAGCGGAGTACATGGCAGCCTCGGAGGCAGCACATGAAGCAATATGGGTGAAAGAGTTCATCACCGACCTAGGAGTCATACCCAATGCGTCGGGGCCAATCAAACTTTTCTGTGACAAC
Organism: Triticum urartu; assembly: GCF_056163025.1. Classification (NCBI taxonomy): domain Eukaryota; kingdom Viridiplantae; phylum Streptophyta; class Magnoliopsida; order Poales; family Poaceae; genus Triticum; species Triticum urartu. The sequence continues at coordinate 566,957,309 of NC_141878.1, forward strand.
ACTGGAGCTATTGCACTTGCCAAGGAGCCCAGGTTTCACAAGAAGACAAGGCACATCAAGCGTCGCTTCAACTCCATTCGTGAAAATGTTCAAGATGGAGACATAGAGATTTGTAAAGTACATACGGACCTGAATGTAGCAGATCCGTTGACTAAACCTCTCCCTAGGGCAAAACATGATCAACACCAGAATTCCATGGGTGTTCGATTCATCACAATGTAACTAGATTATTGACTCTAGTGCAAGTGGGAGACTGTTGGAAATATGCCCTAGAGGCAATAATAAAAGCATTATTATTATTATATTTCCTTATTCATGATAATTGTCTTTATTCATGCTATAATTGTGTTATCCGGAAATCGTAATACATGTGTGAATAACAGACACCAACATGTCCCTAGTAAGCCTCTAGTTGACTAGCTCATTGATCAACAGATAGTCGTGGTTTCCTGACTATGGACATTGGATGTCATTGATAACGAGATCACATCATTAGGAGAATGATGTGATGGACAAGACCCAATCCTAAACATAGCACAAGATCGTATAGTTCGTTTGCTAGAGTTTTCCAATGTCAAAGTATCTTTTCCTTAGACCATGAGATCGTGTAACTCCCGGATACCGTAGGAGTGCTTTGGGTATACCAAACGTCACAACGTAACTGGGTGACTATAAAGGTAGACTACGGGTATCTCCAAAAGTGTCTGTTGGGTTGACATGGATCAAGACTGGGATTTGTCACTCCGTATAACGGAGAGGTATCACCGGGCCCACTCGGTAATGCATCATCATAATGAGCTCAAAGTGACCAAGTGTCTAGTCACGGGATCATGCATTACGGTACGAGTAAAGTGACTTGCCGGTAACGAGATTGAACGAGGTATTGGGATACCGACGATCGAATCTCGGGCAAGTAACATATCGATTGACAAAGGGAATTGCATACGGGATTGATTGAATCCTCGACATCGTGGTTCATCCGATGAGATCATCGTGGAGCATGTGGGATCCATCATGGGTATCCAGATCCCGCTGTTGGTTATTGACCGGAGAGTCGTCTCGGTCATGTCTGCTTGTCTCCCGAACCCGTAGGGTCTACACACTTAAGGTTCGGTGACGCTAGGGTTATGAAGATATGTATATGCAGTAACCCGAATGTTGTTCGGAGTCCCGGATGAGATCCCGGACGTCACGAGGAGTTCCGGAATGGTCCGGAGGTAAAGAATTATATATAGGAAGTGCTGTTTCGGCCATCGGGACAAGTTTCGGGGTCACCGGTATTGTACCAGGACCACCGGAAGGGTCCCGGGGGTCCACCGGGTGGGGCCACCTATCCCGGGGGGGGGGGCCCATGGGCTGAAGTGGGAGGGAACCCAGCCCAAAGTGGGCTGGGGCGCCACTCCCCTAGGGCCCATGCGGCTAGGGTTGAGGGGAAACCCTAAGGGGGGCGCCCCCTTGCTTGGGGGGCAAGCCCCCCACCCTTGGCCGCCGCCCCCCTAGTAGATTCCATCTACTAGGGCCGGCGCCCCCCCTTAGTACCCCTATATATAGTGGGGGAGAGGAGGGACTTGACACACCAGCCCCTGGCGCCTCCCTCTCTCCCCGTTACGTCTCTCTCTCGCAGTATAGGCGAAGCCCTGCTACTGTGACGCCCTGCATCCACCACCACGCCGTCGTGCTGCTGGATCTTCATCAACCTCTCCTCCCCCCTTGCTGGATCAAGAAGGAGGAGACGTCTCCCGTCCCGTACGTGTGTTGAACGCGGAGGTGCCGTCCGTTCGGCGCTTGGTCATCGGTGATTTGGATCACGTCGTGTTCGACTACATCATCACCGTTCTTTGAACGCTTCCGCATGCGATCTACAAAGGTATGTAGATGCATCCGATAACTCGTTGCTAGATGAACTCCTAGATGGATCTTGGTGAAACGAGTAGGAAAATTTTTGTTTTCCACAACGTTCCCTAACACTCCGACCCTGTTGGGTCTGCTATGGTGGCGAGTGGGAACGCTGACGCCAGGGAGGTGGAGGCTATCCCCTCGACAAGCCGTGCCCCGGCTAAAAAACGAGTGGCAAAACCGGTGACATCCAGGGGGGTGCGCCTTTGCAACCGTATTATTTAGATGCGCTACCTTTTTTGGAACATTCAGGGTTGCGGCCACGCTGGCCGTCGGACCCAACTTAAAGAATACATTGCTAGGGAGCGCATTGACGTGGTTGCGCTCCAGGAGACGATTAAAGATGATTTCACGTATAGAGAATTGGCTGCCTACGATCCTCTTCATCGTTTTGTCTGGGGCTGGGTGCCGTCTGTAGGCCATTCTGGTGGTCTCCTATTGGGATGTAACAGTGATGTATGCGATGTTGTAAGCTGGGATGTGGGCGCGTTTTTCATTTCTGTCACGATTAAACACAAGATCTCGCTTGCTTCATGGGCAATTGTTTGCGTTTACGGCCCGGCTGACCACTCTAGGGCGGCTGATTTCTTGGGAGAAATTCAAAGCTTGGTTGGGGCTAAGCAAGGCGCCAATGTCCCCATTGTCCTTGGGGGTGATTTTAACCTTATCCGTTCGGGAGCGGATAAGAATAATCCTAACATTGACTGGCCTAGAGTTAACTTGTTCAATAATACGATTGCATCATGCGCCCTGCGGGAGATTGCTAGGACTGGCGCTAGATTCACGTGGACCAACAAGCAACTGTCGCCGGTGCGCGGTGTTCTAGATCGGGTGTTTGTGACCTCCGACTGGGAAGTGTTATTCCCCATGTGTACGCTGGTTGCGGAAACGCGTATTGGGTCGGATCATGTGCCACTGATCCTAGGCTCGGGGGAGGATCGGATCAAGCGCAGCCCCCGCTTTTTCTTTGAAACTGGGTGGTTTGAGATAGAGGGCTTCGGGCCCTTGCTCATGGCGCGCTGGGAGCGTGCCAGAGCTGCGGTCGGCTGCTCCAGGGGTCCCTTGGACACTTGGATCGCGGCGGTTGGGACCCTTTGGGGTTTCCTCCGTGGGTGGGGTGCAAACCATGGGAGCGAAGCGAAGCGCGCTCGGGAAGCTATTATTGCTGAAATCAAAGCCCTCGACGTACAAGCTGACTCCAGATCCTTCCTGGAAGCCGAATGGGCCCACCGTTACGCTCTTGAGAACCAGGTGCTCGCCATTCTCAGGGAGGAGGAGGAATATTGGCACCGTCGGGGCGGCGTCAAGTGGGTTACCAAGGGCGATGCGAATACGGGATATTTCCACGCCTTTGCCAACGGTCGTAAACGGAAGTGCTCGATTTTGAGACTCCAATCTGGTCAAGGGATTTTGGTTAGTCAGGCTGACATCGTGGCACATATCTATGACTTCTTTCTCAATCTGTTGGGAACAGATGAGGAAAAGCACCTCCAGCTTCGGGCAGACTTCTGGGGGGAAGAGGTTCGGTGACGCTAGGGTTATGAAGATATGTATATGCAGTAACCCGAATGTTGTTCGGAGTCCCGGATGAGATCCCGGACGTCACGAGGAGTTCCGGAATGGTCCGGAGGTAAAGAATTATATATAGGAAGTGCTGTTTCGGCCATCGGGACAAGTTTCGGGGTCACCGGTATTGTACCGGGACCACCGGAAGGGTCCCGGGGGTCCACCGGGTGGGGCCACCTATCCCGGGGGGCCCCATGGGCTGAAGTGGGAAGTAACCCAGCCCAAAGTGGGCTGGGGCGCCACTCCCCTAGGGCCCATGCGGCTAGGGTTGAGGGGAAACCCTAAGGGGGGCGCCCCCTTGCTTGGGGGGCAAGCCCCCCACCCTTGGCCGCCGCCCCCCTAGTAGATTCCATCTACTAGGGCCGGCGCCCCCCCTTAGTACCCCTATATATAGTGGGGGAGAGGAGGGACTTGACACACCAGCCCCTGGCGCCTCCCTCTCTCCCCGTTACGTCTCTCTCTCGCAGTATAGGCGAAGCCCTGCTACTGTGATGCCCTGCATCCACCACCACGCCGTCGTGCTGCTGGATCTTCATCAACCTCTCCTCCCCCCTTGCTGGATCAAGAAGGAGGAGACGTCTCCCGTCCCGTATGTGTGTTGAACGCGGAGGTGCCGTCCGTTCGGCGCTTGGTCATCGGTGATTTGGATCACGTCGTGTTCGACTACATCATCACCGTTCTTTGAACGCTTCCGCACGCGATCTACAAAGGTATGTAGATGCATCCAATAACCCGTTGCTAGATGAACTCCTAGATGGATCTTGGTGAAACGAGTAGGAAAATTTTTGTTTTCCACAACGTTCCCTAACAGTGGCATCATGAGCTAGGTCTATGCGTAGTTCTTCTTGCGCGAGTAGAACACAATTTGTTGTGGGCGTAGATTTGTCAACTTTCTTGCCGCTACTAGTCTTTTCTTGCTTCAACAACATTGTGGGATGAAGCGGCCCGGACCAACCTTACACGTACGCTTACGTGAGACCGGTTCTACCGACTAACATGCACTAGTTGCATAAGGTGGCTGGCGGGTGTCTGTCTCTCCCACTTTAGTTGGAGCGGATTCGATGAACAGGGTCCTTATGAAGGGTAAATAGAAGTTGAAAAATCATGTTGTGGCTTTAACGTAGGTAAGAAGACGTTCTTGCTAGAATCCTAATTCAGCCACGTAAAACTTGCAACAACAATTAGAGGACGTCTAACTTGTTTTTGCAGCAAGTGGTTTGTGATATGATATGGCCAAAGTTGTGATGAATGATGAATGATCTATATGTGATGTATGAGATGTTCATGCTATTGTAATAGGATTCACGACTTGCATGTCGATGAGTATGACAACCGGCAGGAGCCATAGGAGTTGTCTTTATTCTTTTATATGACCTGCGTGTCATTGAGAAACGCCATGTAAATTACTTTACTTTATTGCTAAACGCGTTAGCCATAGTAGTAGAAGTAATAGTTGGCGAGCAACTTCATGGAGACACAATGATGGAGATCATGATGATGGAGATCATGGTGTCATGCCGGTGACAAGATGATCATGGAGCCCCAAGATGGAGATCAAAGGAGCTGTGTGATATTGGCCATATCATGTCACTATTATTATTTGATTGCATGTGATATTTATCATGTTTTTGCATCTTGTTTACTTAGAATGACGGTAGTAAATAAGATGATCCCTCATAACAATTTCAAGAAGTGTTCTCCCCTAACTGTGCACCGTTGCTAAAGTTCGTCGTTTCGAAGCACGCCGTGATGATCGGGTGTGATAGATCCTTACGTTCACATACAACGGGTGTAAGACAGTTTTACACATGCAAAACACTTAGGGTTAACTTGACGAGCCTAGCATGTACAGACATGGCCTCGGAACACAGAAGACCGAAAGGTCGAGCATGAGTCGTATAGAAGATACGATCAACATGAAAATGTTCACCGACGTTGGCTAGTCCGTCTCACGTGATGATCGGACACGGTCTAGTTAACTCGGATCATGTAATACTTAGATGACTAGAGGGATGTCTAATCTAAGTGGGAGTTCATTAATAATTTGATTAGATGAACTTAATTATCATGAATTTAGTCTAAAATCTTTACAATATGTCTTGTAGATCAAATGGCCAACGTAGTCCTCAACTTCAACGCGTTCCTAGAGAAAACCAAGCTGAAAGACGATGGCAGCAACTATACGGACTGGGTCCGGAACCTGAGGATCATCCTCATAGCTGCCAAGAAAGATTATGTCCTACAAGCACCGCTGGGTGACGCACCTGTTCTCCCTGCAGAACAAGACGTTATGAACGCTTGGCAGGCACGTACCGATGACTACTCCCTCGTTCAGTGCGGCATGCTTTACAGCCTAGAGCCGGGGCTCCAAAAGCGTTTTGAGAGAATGGAGCATATGAGATGTTCGAAGAGCTGAAAATGGTTTTCCAAGCTCATGCCCGGGTCGAGAGATATGAAGTCTCCGACAAATTCTTCAACTGTAAGATGGAGGAAAATAGTTCTGTCAGTGAACACATACTCACTATGTCTGGGTTACATAACCGCTTGACTCAGCTGGGAGTTTTTCTCCCGGATGATGCGGTCATTGACAGAATCCTCCAGTCGCTTCCACCAAGCTACAAGAGCTTTGTGATGAACTTCAATATGCAGGGGATGGAAAAGACCATTCCTGAAGTATTTACTATGCTGAAATCAGCAGAGGTAGAAGTCAAGAAGGAACATCAAGTGTTGATGGTCAATAAAACCACTAAGTTCAAGAAGGGCAAAGGTAAAAAGAACTTCAAGAAGGACGGCAAGGGAGTTGCCGCGCCTGGCAAGCAAGCTGCCGGGAAGAAGCCAAAGAATGGACCCAAGCCCGAGACTGAGTGCTTTTATTGCAAGGAAAGTGGTCACTGGAAGCGGAACTGCCCCAAATACTTAGCAGACAAGAAGGCCGGCAAAACAAAAGGTATATGTGATATACATGTAATTGATGTGTACCTTACCAGTACTCGTAGTAACTCCTGGGTATTTGATACCGGTGCCGTTGCTCATATTTGTAACACACAGCAGGAGCTGCGGAATAAACGGAGACTGGCGAAGGACGAGGTGACGATGCGCGTCGGGAATGGTTCCAAGGTCGATGTGATCGCCGTCGGCACGCTACCTCTACATTTACCTACGGGATTAGTTTTAAACCTCAATAATTGTTATTTAGTGCCAGCTTTGAGCATGAACATTGTATCGGGATCTCGTTTAATACGAGATGGCTACTCATTTAAATCCGAGAATAATGGTTGTTCTATTTATATGAGAGATATGTTTTATGGTCATGCTCCGATGGTCAATGGTTTATTCTTAATGAATCTCGAGCGTATTGCTGCACATATTCATAGTGTGAGTACCAAAAGATGTAAGGTTGATAATGATAGTCCCACATACTTGTGGCATTGCCGCCTTGGTCACATAGGTGTCAAACGCATGAAGAAGCTCCATGCAGATGGACTTTTAGAGTCTCTTGATTATGAATCATTTGACACGTGTGAACCATGCCTCATGGGTAAAATGACCAAGACTCCGTTCTCAGGAACAATGGAACGAGCAACCAACTTATTGGAAATCATACATACTGATGTATGCGGTCCAATGAGTGTTGAGGCTCGCGGTGGCTATCGTTATGTTCTCACCCTCACTGATGACTTGAGTAGATATGGGTATGTCTACTTGATGAAACACAAGTCTAAAACCTTTGAAAAGTTCAAGGAATTTCAGAGTGAGGTTGAGAATCAACGTGACAAAAAAATCAAGTTTCTACGATCAGATCGTGGAGGAGAATACTTGAGTCACGAATGTGGTACACACTTAAGAAAATGTGGAATAGTTTCACAACTCACGCCGCCTGGAACACCTCAGCGTAACGGTGTGTCCAAACGTCGTAATCGCACTCTATTAGATATGGTGCGATCTATGATGTCTCTTACCGATTTACCGCTATATTTTTGGGGCTATGCTTTAGAGACTGCCGCATTCACTTTAAATAGGGCTCCATCGAAATCCGTTGAGACGACACCGTATGAATTATGGTTTGGGAAGAAACCTAAGCTGTCGTTTCTAAAAGTTTGGGGATGCGATGCTTATGTCAAGAAACTTCAACCTGAGAAGCTCGAACCCAAGTCGGAAAAATGCGTCTTCATAGGATAGCCTAAAGAAACTATTGGGTATACCTTCTACCTAAGATCCGAAGGCAAGATCTTTGTTGCCAAGAACGGAATCTTTCTGGAGAAAGAGTTTCTCTCGAAAGAAGTAAGTGGGAGGAAAGTAGAACTTGATGAGGTATTATCTCTTGGACCGGAAAATGGCACAACTCAAGAAAATGTTCCTGAGGTGCCTGCACCGACTAGAGAGGAAGTTAATGATAATGATCAAGATACTTCTGATCAAGCTCCTAGTGAAATTCGAAGGTCCACAAGGACACGTTCCGCACCAGAGTGGTACGGCAACCCTGTCTTGGAAATCATGTTGTTAGACAACGGTGAACCTTCGAACTATGAAGAAGCGATGGCGGGCCCGGATTCCGACAAATGGCTAGAAGCCATGAAATCCGAGATAGGATCCATGTATGAAAATGAAGTATGGACTGTGACTGACTTGCCCGTTGAACGGCGAGCCATAGAAAATAAATGGATCTTTAAGAAGAAGACAGACGCAGATGGTAATGTGACCATCTATAAAGCTCGACTTGTCGCTAAGGGTTATCGACAAGTTCAAGGGGTTGACTACGATGAGACTTTCTCACTGGTAGCGAAGCTAAAGTTCGTCCGAATCATGTTAGCAATTGCCGCATTCTACGATTATGAGATATGGCAAATGGACGTCAAAACGGCATTCCTTAATGGTATCCTTAAGGAAGAATTGTATATGATGCAGCCGGAAGGTTTTGTCGATCCTAAGAATGCTGACAAGGTGTGCAAGCTCCAACGCTCGATTTATGGGCTGGTGCAAGCATCTCGGAGTTGGAACATTCGCTTTGATGAGATGATCAAAGCGTTTGGGTTTACGCAGACTTATGGAGAAGCCTGCGTTTACAAGAAAGTGAGTGGGAGCTCTGTAGCATTTCTCATAGTATATGTAGATGACATACTATTGATGGGAAATGATATAGAACTCTTGGACAGCATCAAGGCCTACTTGAATAAGAGTTTTTCAATGAAGGACCTTGGAGAAGCTGCTTATATATTAGGCATCAAAATCTATAGAGATAGATCGAGACGCCTCATAGGTCTTTCACAAAGCACATACCTTGATAAGATATTGAAGAAGTTCAATATGGATCAATCTAAGAAGGGGTTCTTGCCTGTGTTACAAGGTATGAAATTGAGCTCAGCTCAATGTCCGACCACGGCAGAAGATATAGAAGAGATGAGCGTCATCCCCTATGCATCAGCCATAGGTTCTATTATGTATGCCATGCTGTGTACCAGACCTGATGTAAACCTTGCCGTAAGTTTGGTAGGAAGGTACCAAAGTAATCCCGGCAAGGAACACTGGACAGCGGTCAAGAATATCCTGAAGTACCTGAAAAGGACTAAGGAAATGTTTCTCGTTTATGGAGGTGACGAAGAGCTCGTCGTAAAGGGTTACGTCGACGCTAGCTTCGACACAGATCTGGATGACTCTAAGTCACAAACCGGATACGTGTATATTTTGAATGGTGGGGCAGTAAGCTGGTGCAGTTGCAAGCAAAGCATCGTGGCGGGATCTACATGTGAAGCGGAGTACATGGCAGCCTCGGAGGCAGCACATGAAGCAATATGGGTGAAAGAGTTCATCACCGACCTAGGAGTCATACCCAATGCGTCGGGGCCAATCAAACTTTTCTGTGACAACACTGGAGCTATTGCACTTGCCAAGGAGCCCAGGTTTCACAAGAAGACAAGGCACATCAAGCGTCGCTTCAACTCCATTCGTGAAAATGTTCAAGATGGAGACATAGAGATTTGTAAAGTACATACGGACCTGAATGTAGCAGATCCGTTGACTAAACCTCTCCCTAGGGCAAAACATGATCAACACCAGAATTCCATGGGTGTTCGATTCATCACAATGTAACTAGATTATTGACTCTAGTGCAAGTGGGAGACTGTTGGAAATATGCCCTAGAGGCAATAATAAAAGCATTATTATTATTATATTTCCTTATTCATGATAATTGTCTTTATTCATGCTATAATTGTGTTATCCGGAAATCGTAATACATGTGTGAATAACAGACACCAACATGTCCCTAGTAAGCCTCTAGTTGACTAGCTCATTGATCAACAGATAGTCGTGGTTTCCTGACTATGGACATTGGATGTCATTGATAACGAGATCACATCATTAGGAGAATGATGTGATGGACAAGACCCAATCCTAAACATAGCACAAGATCGTATAGTTCGTTTGCTAGAGTTTTCCAATGTCAAAGTATCTTTTCCTTAGACCATGAGATCGTGTAACTCCCGGATACCGTAGGAGTGCTTTGGGTATACCAAACGTCACAACGTAACTGGGTGACTATAAAGGTAGACTACGGGTATCTCCGAAAGTGTCTGTTGGGTTGACATGGATCAAGACTGGGATTTGTCACTCCGTATAACGGAGAGGTATCACCGGGCCCACTCGGTAATGCATCATCATAATGAGCTCAAAGTGACCAAGTGTCTAGTCACGGGATCATGCATTACGGTACGAGTAAAGTGACTTGCCGGTAACGAGATTGAACGAGGTATTGGGATACCGACGATCGAATCTCGGGCAAGTAACATATCGATTGACAAAGGGAATTGCATACGGGATTGATTGAATCCTCGACATCGTGGTTCATCCGATGAGATCATCGTGGAGCATGTGGGATCCATCATGGGTATCCAGATCCCGCTGTTGGTTATTGACCGGAGAGTCGTCTCGGTCATGTCTGCTTGTCTCCCGAACCCGTAGGGTCTACACACTTAAGGTTCGGTGACGCTAGGGTTATGAAGATATGTATATGCAGTAACCCGAATGTTGTTCGGAGTCCCGGATGAGATCCCGGACGTCACGAGGAGTTCCGGAATGGTCCGGAGGTAAAGAATTATATATAGGAAGTGCTGTTTCGGCCATCGGGACAAGTTTCGGGGTCACCGGTATTGTACCAGGACCACCGGAAGGGTCCCGGGGGTCCACCGGGTGGGGCCACCTATCCCGGGGGGGGCCATGGGCTGAAGTGGGAGGGAACCCAGCCCAAAGTGGGCTGGGGCGCCACTCCCCTAGGGCCCATGCGGCTAGGGTTGAGGGGAAACCCTAAGGGGGGCGCCCCCTTGCTTGGGGGGCAAGCCCCCCACCCTTGGCCGCCGCCCCCCTAGTAGATTCCATCTACTAGGGCCGGCGCCCCCCCTTAGTACCCCTATATATAGTGGGGGAGAGGAGGGACTTGACACACCAGCCCCTGGCGCCTCCCTCTCTCCCCGTTACGTCTCTCTCTCGCAGTATAGGCGAAGCCCTGCTACTGTGACGCCCTGCATCCACCACCACGCCGTCGTGCTGCTGGATCTTCATCAACCTCTCCTCCCCCCTTGCTGGATCAAGAAGGAGGAGACGTCTCCCGTCCCGTACGTGTGTTGAACGCGGAGGTGCCGTCCGTTCGGCGCTTGGTCATCGGTGATTTGGATCACGTCGTGTTCGACTACATCATCACCGTTCTTTGAACGCTTCCGCATGCGATCTACAAAGGTATGTAGATGCATCCGATAACTCGTTGCTAGATGAACTCCTAGATGGATCTTGGTGAAACGAGTAGGAAAATTTTTGTTTTCCACAACGTTCCCTAACACTCCGACCCTGTTGGGTCTGCTATGGTGGCGAGTGGGAACGCTGACGCCAGGGAGGTGGAGGCTATCCCCTCGACAAGCCGTGCCCCGGCTAAAAAACGAGTGGCAAAACCGGTGACATCCAGGGGGGTGCGCCTTTGCAACCGTATTATTTAGATGTGCTACCTTTTTTGGAACATTCAGGGTTGCGGCCACGCTGGCCGTCGGACCCAACTTAAAGAATACATTGCTAGGGAGCGCATTGACGTGGTTGCGCTCCAGGAGATGATTAAAGATGATTTCACGTATAGAGAATTGGCTGCCTACGATCCTCTTCATCGTTTTGTCTGGGGCTGGGTGCCGTCTGTAGGCCATTCTGGTGGTCTCCTATTGGGATGTAACAGTGATGTATGCGATGTTGTAAGCTGGGATGTGGGCGCGTTTTTCATTTCTGTCACGATTAAACACAAGATCTCGCTTGCTTCATGGGCAATTGTTTGCGTTTACGGCCCGGCTGACCACTCTAGGGCGGCTGATTTCTTGGGAGAAATTCAAAGCTTGGTTGGGGCTAAGCAAGGCGCCAATGTCCCCATTGTCCTTGGGGGTGATTTTAACCTTATCCGTTCGGGAGCAGATAAGAATAATCCTAACATTGACTGGCCTAGAGTTAACTTGTTCAATAATACGATTGCATCATGCGCCCTGCGGGAGATTGCTAGGACTGGCGCTAGATTCACGTGGACCAACAAGCAACTGTCGCCGGTGCGCGGTGTTCTAGATCGGGTGTTTGTGACCTCCGACTGGGAAGTGTTATTCCCCATGTGTACGCTGGTTGCGGAAACGCGTATTGGGTCGGATCATGTGCCACTGATCCTAGGCTCGGGGGAGGATCGGATCAAGCGCAGCCCCCGCTTTTTCTTTGAAACTGGGTGGTTTGAGATAGAGGGCTTCGGGCCCTTGCTCATGGCGCGCTGGGAGCGTGCCAGAGCTGCGGTCGGCTGCTCCAGGGGTCCCTTGGACACTTGGATCACGGCGGTTGGGACCCTTTGGGGTTTCCTCCGTGGGTGGGGTGCAAACCATGGGAGCGAAGCGAAGCGCGCTCGGGAAGCTATTATTGCTGAAATCAAAGCCCTCGACGTACAAGCTGACTCCAGATCCTTCCTGGAAGCCGAATGGGCCCACCGTTATGCTCTTGAGAACCAGGTGCTCGCCATTCTCAGGGAGGAGGAGGAATATTGGCACCGTCGGGGCGGCGTCAAGTGGGTTACCAAGGGCGATGCGAATACGGGATATTTCCACGCCTTTGCCAACGGTCGTAAACGGAAGTGCTCGATTTTGAGACTCCAATCTGATCAAGGGATTTTGGTTAGTCAGGCTGACATCGTGGCACATATCTATGACTTCTTTCTCAATCTGTTGGGAACAGATGAGGAAAAGCACCTCCAGCTTCGGGCAGACTTCTGGGGGGAAGAGGGCCGCGTGTCTCAAGCCGAAAATGACCTCTTGGCTATGACTTTCTCCACGGAGGAGATCGACGAAGCCGTGGGTGCAATGAAGATTGACACGGCGCCTGGCCCGGACGGCTGGCCGGTCGCGTTTTTCCGACGCTTCTGGCCGATGTTTAAAGACCTTTTCTACGGGATTATCAATGGTTTTGCGCTAGGTACGGTAGATGTTTCGCGCCTTAACTATGGCGTGATTAGCCTTATTCCCAAAGTCAAAGGGGCCGACACTATCAAGCAGTACCGTCCTATCACTCTCATTAACGTACCTTTCAAGATATGCTCAAAGGCGTATGCGACCAGACTTGCACCGGTCGCGCAGTGCGTTATCAACCGTAGTCAGTCTGGCTTTCTCAAAGGTCGCAACATTCTCGAAGGGCCGATAGTGTTGCAGGAGACTATCCACGAGCTTAAATGCACCGGGCAACAGGCCGTGCTCCTAAAGCTCGACTTTGAGAAAGCATATGATCGCGTGAACTGGGAGTTCATCCGCGAGGTGTTGACTCAGAAGGGATTCGAGTCAGGCTTTGTCCACCGCATCATGCATCTGGTCTCGGGTGGCCAGACCGCGGTGTCGATCAACGGAGAGGTTGGGAACTTCTTCCGCAACAAACGAGGTCTCGGGCAAGGGGATCCCTCCTCGCCCCTGATTTTTAACTTTGTTGCGGACGCCCTATCAGCCATGATCCATAGGGCTAAGGACGCCGGACACATACGCGGGGTGGTCTCTCACCTTATTCCGGGTGGTCTCACCCACCTCCAATATGCGGACGACACCTTGCTGCTCTTTGAGCCTGACGATCATAGCGTAGCCTCGGTCAAACTTATCCTCCTCGCTTTCGAAATCATCTCTGGTCTTAAGATCAATTTCCTTAAGAGCGAGGTAATAGCCATTGGGATGGATCCTCTGCTTGCTTCTCGTGTAGCCAATTTACTTAATTGTAAGCTAGGGAGCTTTCCAATTAAGTATTTGGGCCTACCTATCTCGGATAAACACATCTCCATTCTGGAATGGGAGCCCTTGTATGGCAAGGTGGCAAATAGGGTTAGCCCCTAGCGCGGTCGTTTCCTCTCCTCGGCGGCCAGACTAATACTAACTAACTCTAGCCTGTCTTCTCTTCCTCTGTTCACGATGGGCATGTTCTTGCTGGCTGATGGGGTTCATGCCAGGCTTGATACGCCCCGGTCCAAGTTCTTTTGGGAAGGAACGGGGATCAAAAAGAAGTACCACCTAATCAAATGGGCCGCGCTCTGTCGCCCTAGGAAATTTGGAGGACTTGGGATTCTTAATTCGAAGCTAATGAATGTCGCTCTCTTAACCAAGTGGATTTGGAAACTCTCCCAAAACGAGCAAGGGCTCTGGGTGGATATTCTTTGCGCCAAATACTTCCCAGATGGGAATTTTCTAACCTCCAAAGCTAAGGGATCAACTTTTTGGAATGGGATCCAGAAAGTTATGCCGACATTCACTTTAGGAGCCAAGTTTTGTGTCAACAATGGGTCCTCAACACGGTTTTGGTTGGACCACTGGTTTGGCTCGGAACCCTCGTGGAAAAGCCATTCCTTAGCATATCGGCTTGCTACTAACGTGGATATCCTAGTGGCAGATGCGCTGCGTACCAGCCCGCCTGCGGTCTCCTTCAAAAGACCCCTGCTTGATAACGAACGAGCCTGTTGGGACGGGCTCGTAGCTGATCTGGCGGGAGTGAACCTTCGTCTTGAGGCCGACTCGGTTTCCTGGGCTCTCTCGCGCTCGGGTAAGTTTTCCGTCCAATCCTTGTACAACAAACTGACCGAGGGTCCGATCCTGTACATAGCTAGGGGGCTATGGAAAGCTTCCATTCCCTTAAAGATCAAAATTTTCCTGTGGCAGATGTTTCGCGATCGCCTTCCCTCCTCCAATAATATCGCTCGTAGGAATGGGCCCTCTGACGGCTCTTGCGTGCTATGTGGCCAACATGAAGATGCCAACCACATATTTTTTAACTGTCACCTCGCTCGCTTTGCTTGGAGTGCGGTTAGGGAGGCTTTCGGTCAGACCTGGGATCCCCGCTCTGCCTCGGACCTGCGCGCTTTGCTAGTCGCTCATAGGGGTGGTTTCGACCGTGTCTTATGGCGCTGCGTGGGAGCTTTGTTGTGGTCCATTTGGACCACTCGCAATAAGATGACTATCGAGCACAAATTTCCTTCTCATCCGGCTGACATTATTTTCAAATGCCACTTATTTCTTCAGACATGGACGCCGTTGGGGAAACGGCGTGATGCGGATCGGATGTCGGAGGCTATGGAGCGGATTCGGATGATCCAGATTGATGCCCGCCACTAGCCTGCCGTAGGCTCTGATCTTTTGGACCGGCCCATTGCTCTATGTAGCTTATCTTCCTCTTGCAGGCTTCGGCCGGTAGCATGTATCGTACCTTGGCTACGGCCGTTTTATCTTTGTTGTTATGTGTTGAACCTGATGGATTCTGCCTTATGTGGGCTTTATTAATTTAAAGCCGGACGCCTCCGGCGTCTTCGTTCTAAAAAAAAGTGTGAGGCTATAAGCAGTGACTGGATCTAGGATTTTACGCTAGGGTGGTTCAGCTATATATTTCTTTTCAATACACAAACATATCATGCCAACGAATAGGTATAAAAATTTCATAAAAGCACAATAGATTTAGGTACACAAGGCCTCACAGATAGTATAAACTCAACGATTATTTCTGAAATTCGTACTAAGGAATATTACAAACCTGCAAATACCCTTCACTACTTGTGCTACTACTACTACTACTACTACTACTTCATATATTAGGATAATGCTTTCTCATTGCCATGAAAATCTCAATTTCTATTTATTAAGTTATGTTTCACTAAACTCGTTGACAAAAAAAAACTTTCGCTACTTGTTGCTGCTACAGGTAGAATACTAATCCATTCCATTTTTTCGGTAATAATGAATCGATGTTGCAGTCGAGAACTATAAAGAGAAAGAAGAGGGAGGGAAAGTAAGCACTTGACGAGAGGAAACGGCGAGGAAAGAAAAACTGTCGTCGGTTGGCCGATCCTGATCTACCTGTTTTCTTTTAGTGATCTACCTTTTTCTTTTTGAAGCTTTTTAGTGATCTACCTGTTGCTCGCCTGCGGCCGTCGTCAGCTCCGCGCCCTGCCCCAGCCCTGTGATGCCACCGCCGCCAGTCCCTCCCTGGCCCGGCTGGCGCTAGCCATTCGGTGAATGGGCCGATGCAATCAGCAATTGGGTGATAACTGCTGCCTAGCAACATGCACGCGCGACAACTATATATCACGGGAAAAATTTTACGTTATATAAAAAATGTTTCACAAATATTCTTTTCCAACACTGGAACATTTATTTAATATATCATGTAAAAAATAATGGTACAAAGAAAATTTATACTACAAAAACATTTTCTTGCATTGTATACACATTTTTTCAAAAAGTTCACATACTTTTTTGGAACCGCGGAAATATTTTTTCATTGTCACGGACATTTTTTAATGAAAGCTATCAACATTTATTCAATTGCGCCAACATTTTTTTGTCCCGTGTTAACATTTTTCAAAATCATTGTTTTTTAAAATAAATTAAGTTTTTAAAAATATATTCATTTAAAATATAAATAAAGTAAAAGTAATAAAAAAGGAAACTAGTGTGTTGTCAGCGTAGGGATGTCAATGGGTAGGGTATGGGTGGGTACAACCCCCTTCTGCCCAAACCCGGCCACACCTATAGAAACTTTCTATACCCACCCATCTGAATACCCATGGGCATAAATTGGTACCCATCCCATACCCATCGGGTATCCTATACCCAATGGGTATCTAGTGGGTACAATATATAGTATTTACATTTTGAAAAGGTAGAAAAAGTCTAAAATTCAAATATGAGTTATTAGTCTAGCACTAACACGGCCTCCTCTAGTGATTGGCCTGTTGGGGCTGACAAGTGAGTACAATAAGCAGTTGGTGGAAGCCCGACACAATGAGAGGCGGTGATGAGAACTAGATACCACTAACCTGAGTTGGACAAGACTCCATTGGTGATCAGATGCTATTACATCATTTCGAGGAGTCACATAGGCGAGGAGTGGCGAGTTGGTGGTTGCGGTCTTATTAGCTATGGCTAGTTTAGAAGACAAGGGATTAAGGGTTGGACCATATGAGTTGGATGTTGACCCCACATGTTATAGGAGTTATTTCAATTTATTAGTTTTATCTGGGTATACATTGGGTTATCCATGGGTGCAATTTCATACCCATGCCCTACCCATATATTTCGCGGGTATGGATACCTATTACCCATGGGTACAATATCTTAATAAGTCCTACCCAACACGTTGTTTTCGGGTAGGGTACCCGCGGGTACCCATACCCATAAGCAAAACTGCCATCCCTATGTCAGCGTGCTCCTTGGCTGGCCCACCACTGGCTCCCTGTAGCTGCTCACGGGCGAGGTTGTTGTCCATCTTGTGTCAGACAAGACATAGGCACGCCTGCATGCACGAGCCTTAGGTAGGTTTTTTTTAGGGGAATACGGCTCCTTTTATTGATTATTGATGTCCCAGGGTATAGTTACAATATCATGGGGCTGTCGGAGCCATACATGTCTACCAGGAGCAAAATCTAGAGAGAATTTAACTAAACTATCTGCTTCTACGTACATTCGTACTTCTACTTTCAAAAGCAAAACAACAAGCTGGACGTGTAAACAATCATGATTAGGAGCAGCTGGGATGGGCCTGAGTTTTTTTCCTTTCTTTTCTTAAATATATATATATATGGTGGAGTATATAATGTTGGGGTACAACACCCTAGCAGCGCAGGACCATGACACCATCCACGCTCCCGTATCCGTTGGGACGCACAAGGCCACAACTGTTGTTCGCGTATTTGCGAATGGGATCAAGACCATCGACGTCTCGCCACTGGTGATCACCATACTAGCCGAAAACATCACACAACCATACCCTCTGACCCAAGTCGTCGCTCATAGATCACATCCCATTGCCGGCTACAAGACCTGCCCGTTGCCACCTTCATTGACCCGTGTCGGGTGGTCTCTAGCAGTGACAAGGGAAAGAGAGGAGGGGGAGGGGACGACATTTGTTGAGAGGGAGGAACCGGTTGTTAGGTTTTACAAGTCCTCGTAGATAGATAGATCTTTTTTTGCGCGAAATTGATAGATAGATAGATTGATAGATAGATAGATACTCCCTTTGTTTTAAAATAAGTGTCCAGGTTCTAGTTCAAAATTAGATAGATAGAGTTGTCGTTTGGCCCTCTGGGCCTATTCAGCCGAGATGGGTTTCCTATGTTTAATTTCCCCACGTAACAAAATATACGAGAAAAATTCAGCAGGTTAACAAATAGATAGACTGAAAATCACCCACTCTCTCCATCCACGTCGACCTCCCAGTGTTGTTATCCGATAAGTGCTACGACGTGGATAGATTTTCCACATATACGATATCTGTTGTTATCCATCCACCAGGTAAATGCAATAAATGATAGTACATATACGGTAGATTTTCTACAGATTAAATCTACGGAGGTGACGTGGGGCACCCCATGGTCGGTTTTCAAGGACCAATAGAAAGAGGACATATCAGCCCGTAGATTAACTCTGTAAGAAAATCCCATAAATCTAGCATTTTGGGGATAAATTTAAATTTGTACGACATTTGAGGCTGGCCGGGAGAGTGACATTTGAGGCTGGAATCGCAAGCTCGATCCATACCCGTCGTCGTCATGCCATCATTGCAAATCGTTAACCCAGCACGTGCTGCATTGTTCACCATGATATAATGGGCCTGGCAGGAGGCGATTTCTGTGCAGCAGACAACACAGTGCCACAACGTGCGTGCTCTCGTCGACCGACCTCTGGCCATGGGTGCTCTTCGGCGTCACCATTGCCTCATTGCCGCATTCGTGCTCGCCGGGCTGCTCCTCGTCCAGGCCGAGGCGCGCGGGGTGACGAGCGCGTACCGGCGGAGGCTGGAGGCGGCGGAGGACATGCCGCTGGACGCCGACGTCTTCGCCGTGCCGCCCGGGCACAACGCGCCCCAGCAGGTGCACGTCACGCTGGGCGACCAGGCCGGCACGGCCATGACGGTGTCGTGGGTGACGGTCGACGAGGTCGGCAACAGCACCGTCATGTACGGCCGCGCCATGGGCAGGCTCGACATGGCAGCCGAGGGCACGCACACGCGCTACAAGTACCACAACTATACTTCCGGGTTCATCCACCACTGCACGCTCACCAGTCTCGAGGTGAACTCACTCACACACATACACACTGCAACTCACTAATCACAGCTGAATTGCGCTTTTTTTAATTAGTTGGTACTCTCAGCGTTTAGATCATTAAATTTAACTTAAATAAAAACCAGAATAAAAATTATAACTTACTATATTTAATTAGTTATAATTGTGATAATGTTTATTGAATATAAGTAGGATAATTGAATAAAAACATTTTTCCTTGCATGGTTGAATTTTTTTGGCGGGGACCATGGTTGAATGTTGTGGTGGGTATTTTTTTCATATATAATTGCTTGTTAAGGTGTGATTTATCTCTTTCATAGTTGTATGAAGAGGTTACATGTTTGCATATTGATCTAAGTAAGTCAGTGGGGGTGACACTATTAGATATATAGAATTCAAGTGGCCTTTGCGGGGTTTTTTTTTAATAGAAACTTGCGTTAATTTTTTTTGAGCTGTACTTGCGTTACTTAATTTGCAGCATGGCACCAAGTACTACTACGCCATGGGCTTCGGCCACACAGTGCGGACCTTCTGGTTCACCACCCCTCCCAAGCCCGGCCCGGACGTACCCTTCCGGCTGGGCCTCATCGGCGACCTGGGCCAGACGTCCGACTCCAACAGCACACTGACCCACTACGAGGCCACAGGGGGTGACGCCGTGCTCTTCATGGGCGACCTCTCCTACGCCGACAAACACCCCCTCCACGACAACAATCGTTGGGACACATGGGGCCGCTTCTCCGAGCGCAGCGTCGCCTACCAGCCATGGATCTGGGTCACCGGCAACCACGAGGTCGACTACGCCCCGGAGCTCGTAAGTTCCTCCATGGATTCAAACCGATCGATCATCTGTACGTTCTTGTTGATATGCGGGTTATTCACTCAGTCATGACATGATCATTGTTTGCATGCATGGTTGAAGGGCGAGACGACGCCGTTCAAACCCTTCAGCCATCGGTACCCGACGCCGCACCGGTCGAGCGGCTCGCCGGAGCCCTACTGGTACTCGGTGAAGCTCGCCTCCGCGCACATCATCATACTGTCCTCCTACTCCGCGTTCGGCAAGTACACGCCGCAGTACAAGTGGCTGGAGGCGGAGCTGAAGCGCGTGAACCGGAGCGAGACGCCGTGGCTGATCGTGGCGTCGCACTCGCCGTGGTACAACAGCTACAACTTCCACTACATGGAGGGCGAGCCGATGCGTGTGCAGTTCGAGCAGTGGGCCGTCGACGCCAGGGTCGACCTCGTCTTCGCCGGGCACGTGCACGCGTATGAGCGCAGCCACCGGGTGTCCAACATCAAGTACAACATCACAGACGGGAGGTGCAAGCCGGTGCGGGACCGCCGCGCGCCTGTGTACATGACCATCGGCGACGGCGGCAACATCGAGGGGCTTGCCGACAGCATGACGGAGCCGCAACCGAGCTACTCGGCGTTCCGGGAGGCTAGCTTTGGGCATGCCGTGCTGGACATCAAGAACCGCACGCACGCCTACTACGCTTGGTACCGCAACGCCGACGGCGTCAAGGTTGATGCCGACACCGTGTGGTTCACCAACCGCTACTACATGCCCAACCACGACGACTCCCGTTGATTTGTTTCTATGTAATCAAGCATATTACTTGCTGGTAATAAGGCCGACGGATTGTTGCCATATAGGAGTATGTATATGCATCTACTTTCCAAAACTGATGTGTAAAATTGATGTATAGGGGAGCAGGCAAGTCTCGTCCCTCGTAATGCAGATGGTTGAATAAAGTTATGAGTTTCTTGTGAGAAAAGGTTTAAGATGCTACTCCCAAATAATGTGAGCTATTTGTTTTCTACTACCGCCATTCTAAAATATATGACGTTTTGGTAGGCTAGTTCAGCTAAAACATCACTACCAAAACGTCTATCAAAATGTCATACATTTTAGAACGGGGATAGTACAATCTAATTGCTCGTATCCGTTATTACCTCTTAGAAGGTAAGAATAGGTTATCAACAACTTTGTCGGGTTGAATTACAAAAAAGAAATGTCAGGTTAATATTGACTTTTCACTCATTACAAATGATGTGTGCATTTTTCATCACTATTTTACAAGATAATTTTCTCTTTTATCATACATATTCAGCCAAAAATTAGCAAAGGGGGAAGCTAAAGAATCTACAAAAGCTAGAACTAGGAGAAGATTCGGTGAGAAAGAGTTTTTTGAAGGACTGAAAAATCCAACAAAAAAATACTACAATGAAATGTGGTAAAAAAGGAGCTAGTATTAGCAAGAGGGCCGCACCTAAGGGAGCCAGACGGACAGGTCAGGCACCCCTGAGCGCTTGGAGCAACCACCTAGGGCCCACCTGGGTGCCTTGGGACTTCCACTTCGGGGCAGGCACCCCTTCATCCTCCGGGCACACCATATATTTTTTGTGATTTTAATATGCAGTGGCGACCGCCACCGCATATTAGGTTCTCTCCCGTAGGTAGCGACGGAGCTTGATAAGAATTATAGGAAGGGCTAACCCATGTAGAAGGGGCCATTCACTCAAAGATTTGACAGAACTCCATCATTCATGTCTGTATGTGCAAATAATATAACAAAACTACAGAAGTTGGGGGGGGGGGGGGCATGGCCCAGGTTGGCCCTAAGAAAGCTCTGTCACTGCCCGTAGGGGATGATTCCGCTGGATCCGTCACCTCTGGCCGAGGGAATTTAAAGTCGTCATCATCCTCAACACCAAGGAATCATTGTGATCAATTTTATCCGCTTCATCATCACCATCTCCATCTCCATCTACGACAGCAGCCTGATCTCCATCTCCATGACCACCTATGAGTAATTATTATAAATCTATTACCGTGATCATTTACTAGTGTTTATTATGTCTAGTTGTTGATGCTTTGTCTTTTATTGGTGAATGATTTATATGTTCAGATTGTTCATCATATTCATATCCCACAAATTATCTTCACTATGATGTGTTTTGAGTAGCTCCATAATATTATTGATGACAAGGGAGAGAAAATTTGTTATTGATGGTCAGATGAATATACTCTAAAGATTGATGTTTGATTATATGTTGTGGTGTAATTTTCTGGTGATGTGCGACACATCAACTGCATGTCACTTCACCTATATTGGCCTAAAGCATTGTGTTATAATAATACTAGGAGAGACGTGGCTATGGTTGTGATAGTTGGCTCTTCTCCGACGTGTCTGCAGGATCGTCTCGGCTGGTTTGTTGCTCTGAAGTCGAAGCTACAGTGGCGGGGCCCCGGTGGTATAAGATGACAAACAGCAGGTGGTCCGGTCAATGATCTTCTGCGACGCCAGCTGTGCCTAGTTCTCCTTCATGGTTCTTCTTTAGAGTCGGAGTTGTGTTGTCTGGTCACCGGTGTCTAGGTTTGGCGCGGACCTTCATGCATCTCCACACGGCCTCTTCAGTGTGGGTTGAGCTGAAGGTCGTCTACGGCGAAGTTGGAGTTGTTTGCTCGGGGTTTAGGGATGGCAATGATGCGTCTAGGGGAGGAGTGATGACGATGACGCCTGCGTGCTGTCTCGGCAAGACCCTCTTTGTAGTGGTGTGTGTAAGGTTTCATATGTGTGCCGCCCAGTGGTTGTGATGATTTTCGCCTGGTTCTCCATAATGAACTGGGCAACCTGGTTTTCGCTCGGTTTTCCTCAATTAACTGAGCAACTCTTTTCTTCTTAATGAATATAGGATAACTGTCATTTCAAATAAAAATAATACTAGGAGTGGATGACGGAGTGACATAATACCAAACCCCAAATTTATGAGTTCTGGCATGAGGGTTGAATAGGGACCCTGAATCTTAAAGCTATGGTTATACTTTTGTCTTAATTATTCTTCCTAGTTGCGAATGCTTGCTAAGAGTAACACATGGAGAATAGATAATCCTTGTCTTCATATTCATGATTCGGACAAAGGACACAATGGTGTTGAATGTTGATCATCATTAACATGCGAGTGTCACTTCAGTAGCCCATCTGTTGTATTTAAAGGGTCACTAATACGCAACCATGCGAATACCTTAATCTTCACTGTAAGTTCATGGTGAGCTTGAGAAAAGATGGGGCGATGGAGAGACTAAAAAGTACTTGCATGCATACAAACTCTTGAAAAAAAAAAGCATTGTCATCCAGATCCAGCGCAAAGGAAAAAGGGTGAGGAAATCTGTGCGAAAAGGTAACTCAAATTTCTACAGTATATATCAGACCAAAAGAGCATCGAGGGTCTACCTGCAAGACCCATTTGTCTGCAAGTATCTATCCTTCTTGTGGCAACACGAACACTGACTCTAGCAACCACATGAGGAGCAATTTCTATGGCACAACGACCATTGATCAAGAACGAGTTAGAGCTCAGAGGTTTCCCAACTCGAGGAGGTAAACGCAGCAAGATCAACACAACGCCAACACCAGAGACAACCGAGCCAAAACCTCTGGTTCTGGCGAAAACTTCTGCCATCGGCCAACAAATCTACCCAGGTTCTTCTCAGCAGTGACTGCTTAAAAGCACCAATCGCATATCATACGAACAAGCAATTCAGAGAGGCGACACTCAGGCCAGGATCGCATTGCACGACATGACAGAATTCAACAACACGGGCCAAATCACAGGCACAACATGAAAACGATGAAACACCATTTAATCTTTCAAGGGAAGTGTTCAACGACATTCTGTTTTATTTTCCTCCATGAAACCCTTCCTTATTATATCGCTCCATTCCATAGTCCATACGCCAGCCAAAAGCAAATAAAATCCATTCATTTTCCCTGGTACAGATGATGTTGAACACCACTCGGGTTGCTTCCTTCCGACGTAGTATCAGAACCAATGGAAATCAGGGGGGATGTTCATTCAGGATGATGATGAGTTCTTGAGGACCCACTCCACCAAGGTGGACACGCCGAATCCTGTGGCGGCACGCTTCTTGTCGTTCCACACCGGCCCCGCCATGTCGATGTGCATCCACTGAACCTTCTCGTCGACAAACTGCAAGACAAGCATATTAGAGTTCTGTCAGGTCTGCCAGAGGAAGACTGAACCTAGTTCTGTGGCAACTCTCTTTTTCAATTCACAAATGTGGATGCTTTGGTTTATTACTTGTGAGCTCGACTGTTTTTAAAGGACCGAGAATGCCAAAGAGATGCTATACCTGTTTAAGGAACAGGGCAGCGGTGATTGAGCCGCCCTGTCGGCCACCGGTGTTGACCATGTCGGCCACACCAGACTTCATCTGTTCCCAGTAGCTTTCCTCCATGGGCAATCTCCAGAACTTCTCCCCCGATAACTCAGATGCAGCGGTGACTTCCTGGGCTAGTTCATCACTTGGTGTGAAGATTCCTGAAGAGACATGTCCATTAGTATGCAAGACTGCGGAATACTCCACTATTTCCATCTAGGAAAGCACAGAAAAACTGAAGTAGGCTGAGAAGACAATATTAGTTTGAGCTTACCAGCAATGCTAGGCCCAAGTGCAACAACACAGGCACCAGTTAGTGTTGCCAGATCAATAATCTGCATGTCATAATTACAGTAAGTCGCAAGGCAACTGGGTAAAAAGCTGAAAGCAAACTAATGAACAACACTTCTCTAGTCTAAAATCATCTTCCAACAGATATGATAAGCATAATTGATTGTTTATGTCTGTTGTGCAATGCATGAATCTTTATATGGCACACTAAAACGGAATAAGGCTTCTCTAAGTAGACCAAGCAAATAAAGTAGTGTCCCACGATGTTGAACAAGGATATGAGTTTTATGAGCAGTACAGCTTTTTCAACATATCAGCATTACAACTACAACAACAATGTCCGATTGATATTCCGCTTAAAGTTTTCTACAGCAATCATCAAAGCAGCTAAATCTGTATGAACAGAATATGATGCCCGGAGAAGCAATTCATTACCTTGTCAACACCTTGATTACAAGCATAGACCAAAGCATCAGCAAGCGTAAGCCTCCCTTCAGCGTCAGTGTTATTTACCTACAGGAACATAATAATGTGCAAATGAATACAGTGTTGAATGAAAACCAGTGGGCAAACTGGACCATGAAAACAAGGATAGGCATCACACAATGCTCCATGCACCACGCATATTCTTGTATTTTAGGATGATCAGAAGAAACATACCTCAATTGTCTTCCCGTTAGAGGCAGTCAAAATGTCACCAGGTCTCATTCCTGTGCCACTAATCATATTCTCACAGGCAGCAACAATAAAGTGAACCTGTGAGGAAGGAAATCATTAGCAAATACGAATAAAATTAACAAAAAGGTTGCTGATGCAAGTAACTGAAAACTGAAGTACCTCTACTCCAGGAGGCTTGATTTGGGCCAAAGCTTTTGCTGCACCAAATACTGCTGCGGAACCTCCCATGTCAAACTTCATCAGTTCAATACTGCAGCCTGGTCCAGTCTTAATGTTGTAGCCTCCACTGCAGATAAATTGGTGAATCGTGTGTTCAGATATAACAGTCATCAATTATTAATATCACTGCATTCTACCAGCATGAGAAGGCATATTGAAGATGAAATATTAACCCAGTACTGTAATAACCCATAAAATATGCAGAGCTGTACAAACCTGTCAAAAGTTAGACCCTTCCCAACAATAGCCAGCTTTCTCTTGACATTGCCGCCAACGGGTTTGTAGCACAAGTGGATGAAGTGAGGAGGATTTGCAGAAGCTGCAGCAACTCCCAAGTAGGAGCCCATCTTTAGCTCCTGGCATTTCTCTACATCTAATATTGTGGCAGTGAATACATCACTGTATTCAGAAGCAATCTTTGATGCCTCCTCCGCAAGTACAGCTGAAAGGACAGCATGTCAGGATTGTAATGATAAACCAAACATCGTAACGGTATCTATGAAGTCTGTGATTGACTGAAGAGTTACTGACCAGGGGTAAGGACATTTGCAGGTGCGTTGACAAGCTCTTTCCCGAAAATCACGCCCGAGGAAAGATCATTCACATACTTAAGTTTCTGGTCCAGCTCTGAACCAGAACCCAGTCCAATAAGATCTACTTGTTTAAGATGCACCTTCTTCGACTCAGCCTTGAATCTGCTGTCCTCATGCAAGCCAAGCACGGTTCCTGGAATTCAAATAGATAGAGACCATCCAGCGTCAAGTCAAAACCTTTGATAACTATCGTAATGAAAGAAAAGAAAATATGCACAAGAGCATTGCAGTACCAGAAGCGATTGCCGCGGCAGCGTTGAGCTTGAACCCTTCCTGGATCCCAGCTGGGGATGCAAGGACAATAGCAACGCTGCTAGCCTGAGCAGACTTGGCAACCGATGCAACGGACTCACCGATACCCCGGCAAGCCGCGGCGGTGGATGGGGCACTCTGGCCGAGGCCAACCAGAGCCACCCTCTTGAAGCCCTGCCCAGAGAGGCGGAGAACCACCGACTGCCCGGCCTTCCCGGTGAAGTCCTCCTCGGCTGAGGCCTCAGACAGGAGACCACTGAGCTGGGCGTCGAGCTTCTTCAGCACAGCATTCTCAAATTTGGAGTCTGAGCCTTTGTACAGATCCTTCTCCGTGACCGCGACGGCGAGGATGTCGCCCTTCCAGTCAGAGAATTCAATGTCCTTGCCGGTGAAAGCAACCTACAGGACATGGAAGATACACAGTTGAGCTCACTGGGAGTGAAAGCAGTTACTCTACATCGCCGGAGCAGATACTAAAATCTAAACGGGCACGAGATTTTCCATGGGAGAAGACTAAGCTGATCCCGATCTAGCAGTTCATCAGTGTTTATCAACTAAAAAGAGGAAGTCTAGATCAATGAATTCGCGGCATACTCCTAGTCCTACTACTGATGTAAGCGTCGTCAGCGTCCGATTGATTTTCCATGGGGGCACACTAACTCGATCTCGATCTAGCAGCTCGTCAGTGTTTGCACTAACTAAAGTCGAGACTAGATCAATCGACTCGCGGCAACTGAAAGGACTGCTTCCACAGTCCTACCACTGTCTACTGAAGCAAGCATCCTGATCCAACTCGCTCGCACGAAAACAGGGAAGCAGCAGGCACGCACCTGGGGGAGCTCGACGGCGTTGGCCTTGGTGAGCCCGAGCGCGGGGACAGCTGACGCCGCGGCGGAGGTGTGGCCCATCCTGGCGCGGTGCCCGAGCGGGCGTCGGAGAACGGCGGCGGCGCCGAACGACGACGACGACGGATGAGACGACGAGGCCGCGGGGCGCGCGCGGGGGAGGCGGCGCAGCAGGTGCGGCGCGCGGCGCAGGAGCAGGCGGGAGGCGACGGCGACGGCGGCGGAGGCGGAAGTGGATGCGGCGGACGCCATTGGAGTGTGGCGCGGGGCGAGGTATATATCGGCCGCGGTTGCGTTCGCAGCCGTCCGATCGGGACGCGCCCGCTCCCCTTGTAGCATGCGTCATCCTCTACCTGGACGGCGCCTGCAGCCCGCTACGCGCACGCGGAGGCCTGCCCGCGCAGTCGTGTGCCTGAGGCTGGCTGGTGGGGACGGGGGTGGTCCGGGGCCACTAGTCGGTGAGACGCGTTGTTTGCGTGCGGGCTGTGCTGAGAGGGCGGGCAGTGTTGTTTGTCGCCGGACTAGCGGTAGGATGGATAGCGTGGAGGTCGAGGAGTCTGGAATGGACGAGCGTCTTTTTATTGGCTCCGTTCTTTTTGTTTTTGTTTTACGGGAAAGAGCGATCCGTGGACCACGAGATCGAAAGTGTTTGTTTTCGCCTACGTAGTAGATTATTTTTAGACCTGGCGTAAGTGAGAGTACCGTGTGCCTTGCGCTCTCTCCATTTTTTTCAAAAAAAATTTTAAAAAAACAGATTGCATTATAATCCCTTCATTCAATGATGCAGTGCATATACATATTTATGAAAGTCAAAACTTTGCAGATTTGACCAAGTTTAGAGGGGAAATTATATGTATCCACGGTAGTACCAAACATACACAATATGAAAATATGCTTCATCATGTATCTAATTGTATGTATGTATTTGGTATTCTGGGTGTAGATATTTTTCTTTATGCCTTGGTCAAAGTTTGCAAAGATTGATATGCTACGAAAGAGCTGAGAGGGGTTGTTTAAACTTCACTGCATAATACGACAGTGAAGAGAGTAGAGCCGCTGGTCCTAGATGCTCGTACGGAAGAAAATGTGCATGATGAACAGAATTACCAGGCCGGTCCGACAGATTTAGGAAGATTTGACCGCTTCAGTGCTTTTAGTCGTCGCTATGTGGTTTACACAGATCAGGATGTTCATTATACTGCCATGATTGAAGATGAATAGATCGAAAATATTTTCGCAACAACAAAAAAGTTGCACAGGGGATGTAATAATAATCATGTAAATATGGACGGTTTCTGACTGCTTAGTTTAGTACTAACAATGTTACATCACATCGTACAAACAGCGACACATGGGAAATGTACATAGTTGTAAACGTATGGAAGGAACCATTTACAAAATTTGTTTGTCGCCAGGGGGAAACCCCCCCAAAATATACAACATATGTATGTACCAACTTCTTTCCCTATGGACAGTGAGCAGCGGTACAAAACTGTATGAGCTTTACTTCCCTATATGGACAGTGAGCAGCAGTGCACTATACGGCTACGTGCTAAACGCGTCGCTATATCAAGTCTACCTATCAATCACATTTTCCACATTGGTATGCACTACTGCCTGTGACTTTCTTTTTACACGGAGCTTTGTCTTCCTGGCCTCCACTTTCACACGGTAAGAAATTAGTGGAAATCAGTCATGTCTAAGTTTCGACGACGGGTCAGTCATCGGTCGGAAACCCCTGGCTCCGGCGACCCCGCCTTCTTGTGAGCGGCAGCTGCCTTCGCCTTCTCTCTCTCGGCTTCCATCTGGGCTTTCTTCTTCTCCGCCTCCGCCTGCCTGAGGTTCTCGGCATGCGCCCGCTCGAAAGTTTTCACGAAGCTTAGCAGAGTGGAGACAACTGTCCACAAAAAAAGGGGGAAACCATGCTGCTGTGAATAATTCGACCAGTATTGTGTTGGTGAAGATTGGTTTCTACAGTATTTATCTTTTTTTCCATGAAAGGGGGAAATAGCATAAGCTGTTAGGGACATTTAATGTCGACCAGTGTTGGTCCAATGATTTGGTTGATGCAATTATTACAGTCTCAGCCAAAGGTGGTTCTTAAGGCTCGACCAGACTGAGGACTGCAGGAACTCATGATGATTTTCTGTCAAACCAGACTTTTACAAGTGTAAATGAGTTGGTGAGATTGACACAACCAGGGAAGGGCGATTAATACTCCCTCCGGTCCATAATTATTGTCGTGGTTTTTGAACTAAAACCATGACGATAATTCAACAAGTAATAAATTGTTTGGGAATAAAGTATGTCTTAGTTGAAACATGATGAGTGCAATGGGAATAACTTTTGAAGCCCATGTCCCATGGAACTTTTTCTCACATGTCTTGTAAAATGAACAGTTCTCATCTTCCTTTTTGTTCGGACCCATTAAGACATGCTTTTGTATATTTGCAGGATAAACAAGCTGTTCAGCTCAGAAGAAAATACCTTGCTCAAATGGACACCGCACAGGATCTTCACCAAAATAATGTGCTAGAGAATCCGCGCTTTTGCCCTAAAAGCAAAATAAATAAAATTTAGCATGGAACACAGCATGATGTGTGCAGCAAGATATTGACAGCTTGCTAGTCCAGGCATACCGCTGTACTGTAAAGCGAAGCTAATGACCTCCCTTCAGCTTGGGCATCAGCCAGAAATTCCTTCAGTTTCTGAAACAAAAACTCTTGTTGAGTAGTGCAATTGATATGCTAATGGTAGTTAACTGAATGGCTAGTTGGTGCCGTAGTTAGTAAGGTTGTCTCCATGCTTTTCCTAAACGCGTTGTTATACAATTAGTGAACAATGAACAAATATATCTAAAGTCCAGCCTATGCAGAAATGAATGACGCCCTGACCTTGTAAAACGTCTCAGACACTGGACCATCTTTTTCAGATGTTGCCAGTTCCTGCTCAACCTTTTCCAGTCCCTTAGTTATCGCTTGCATTTCCTCCGCCAAGTCTTTCAATTGGATCTGTTTGTCCATGATGTGGTGAGAAAGAAGACATAAATTACTAGAATGGATCTAGCATTAAGATATGAGCTACCTTTGTGGCGGGTTCTAAATGCGCAAGATCCTTAACAAAATCAAGAACTTCAGGAAGCTTGCCTGCAAGAACCTGTGGAAGCAACAAATCTCGATGAAAGTTCATTGATAAAGTGCACATTCTCAGAGGCTAGCACAATGGTATCAGTTTCATGATAAGAACTTCACATGGACATACTGAAAGCAAGGCAATCTGTCCACACTTTCTTTTGAAGAAACAACTATACTTCTTTTTTTTCATCGAAGAAGCAAAAGCCCAAGAAAGACCACGATTACAACCGAAAGAAAAGAAAAACACCACCCCACGCCATCAGCATGGATTGATGTCTGTCTTTTATTGGAAGGGGCCCACAATAGGTGGAACACCTTATAGGGGCAGAACTGTCCAGCCCACTAATCGGTGCAGTTGATCAACAGATTGTCATTGCTGTAGGAGAAACAACAGTCTTTTTCTTTTGAGAAACTACAAACAGCAGTCTTTGTCACTGCTGTAGAAGAAACAACAGAAGGTCCCTGAACACTGATCAACCAGAGCACACAGTCATTGCAAATAAAGAACTGATCATCCCACTAATGGATGCAGTTGATCAAAATGCTGCTTCTGAGGAAGAGGACTTTAATAGTAGCTACCCTTTCTCTTCCTTAAAAAATGATCAATAACTCATAATGTGATTGGAATGACATCACTAAGCAGTAAGCACAACACTGGTAGACCGGATCTATAAGGGCCCAAATCTTGGGAATACAGGCATGCATGTGTGCGAAATTTGTAGTACTATGCACCAATTCGCCTCCCAAACAGAAAGAGCAAATAAAAAGAAGAGACGATATCCAAAACTTTGAATCTTATGATAAGAGAACATGATCAAGGAGAAAATAGCTGAAATTAAGTACCATACCTTGCACAAATAATGCATGAGAGTCATCTTATTGTTTCGTGCCCGTATATCAATGAGCTTAAGAAGACTATCTAATCTAAATCCAACGGCTGAACCTGAAAAGGCACACTTGTTAGAAGAAGAAAAAACTGAAAAACAGGATCATGGATCAACAGTTCACTATTGATTTTACGAGGTTCCTTATAAACAAATTCTCAAGATTGTGCCTTTTTGGCTTTACACTATTGTTGACTATCCAGTTAACGCCTGAATACAACTTAAAGTCTTGTCCCAAATAGTAACAAAAATTTCAGTTGAACTGATTTCTGTCGCATGATATTCCGGATTTTCTGGCTTCTTTTCCCCAAACGAATTGAGTTTAGATAAGATGGCAGAGCAACATACACTAGCTATAGTAAAGTTGGCTATCTTATTTGGAAATCAGTATGTCATAGTTGAAGTTGTGCAGTGCAATATTGTTCCAGTTCTTAACCCCTAGCTATATTTCCACCAGTAAATGATCCAAAATTATTTTAAATGACATTTTCTTCTGGCGCGCTATGTATAATAAAATTCAAATAAGATATTGATCGACATAAAAAAAACATGTGCACTACATTTATCCATCTTAGGTCGTTCATTTGGAAAATCATGTGGTAAATACAACAATCTTACACTGGGTTTGCTGACTCACCCCTTGCAGTTCCTTGGTTTAATGCATTCCCCAAGGAAAGAATTGTTTGCATCACTCGCTTAAGCTTGTCAGAGTTCCTAACCTGGCCAAGCAACATCATGCATGAACAATGTATACACAACATCTCAAAGAAGAAGAGTCAAAGACTCCAGATAAACTGACTGCTATGTACCTCTTCAGCAACATCATTAATGGTATTCAAGTTATTTTTCACGTCTGCAACCTGAAACAACATATATATGGATTCAGCAATGGCTTAAATAGAACAGTCAGGATAGTCCATAGAGATAAGGAATTTACAAGGATGTGATGTTATTCTGACCTGTGTAAGAAACTTTATCTTAAAGGATAAGATTCTCAGTTTTGACTCCACCCTTGGCACTTTCATCATTTCCAAGAAGAACTGGAAACACAGAAGAAAGTCAACAATGAAGTTATTGCTTTAGTGTTTTCAAAACGAACAATGTCTCATTCCACAATTAGTTGATGATGGACCATCTATTTTGTAAGTATGGTGACGACATGATCCCTTATATGGACCATGATTTGGACAAAGCTGTCAATATGAAGCTAATTTTGAGTGTGTTTGAACAATTATCGGTTTGAAGATAAATTTCCATAAGAGCGAACCTTTTACTGTTCAGGAAGGCTAAGGAGAACGAGCTTACGCGCAGCTTTTTGGCTGTGGTTTGGGCTCATTCCCTTTAAGTACCTTGGCATTCCCATCCATTCATCACAAATTTCGTAACCAAGATTGGAAAGTTACCGCAGACCGTCCTGAAAAGTGCCTTAGTGGTTGGCAGTCTAAAAACTTATCCTATGGCAGCCACCTAGTCCTTATTAAATCCGTGCTGTGTAGTCTACCGGTCTTTATGATGTCCTTATTAGAGATCCTGAAAGGGGTCAGGAAGAGACTTGACTTTTATCAGTCTCACCTTTTCTGGCAATTGGATCAGCACAGGAGAAAATACCAATTAGTGAGGTGAGGAATTTTATGTACCCAGAAGGACCAAACTGGTCTCAGTATTCAAGATTTAGATACTAAAAAATAGCAGAGGACAGGGTTTGGCATCCACTTTTGGAGTTAATAATGATTGGGGGAAAAATATTTTCATTGGTAAGCCAAACCAATGGACTCCCACTTCCAGAAGGGTCTCATGAGGTTTAAAGAAGCCTTTCTTCAATTTGGCTCATAATCAGTGAGAATATGAGAAGATAAATGGCTAGGGGACACTTCCTTTTCTACTGCGTACCCCCCAGTTATTCAACATTGTGTGGCATAAGGATGCCACAGTTGCCTCTGTTCTTGGGGTGGCAAACCCACTCATGGACTTCAGTCGGGCGCTCATTGGTCAGCATTTTGGTTGATCAGAATGCCCTTGTCCTGAAGGTGGCAGAGGTGCAACTATCTCAAGAACAGGGACTCATTAGGTGGGATTTGCATACCACTGGAATTTTTTCGGTGCACTCCATGTATTCGGCTTCAACAGATATGTGTGTATGTTTCAGGTCGAAGAACGGTTATGACGACTCAGATTACCACTTAAAATCAAGGTGTTCCTCTCATTTCTATGCCAGGGAATTATCCTCGCAAAAGGCAATTTGATTAAACGGAATGGCAGGGGACACGCGATGCACTTTTTGCTTTCAGCAGGAAACCAACCAACATCTATGTTTTGATTGTGGATTAGCACGCATAGCATGATGTGCTGTCAATTTAGCATTCAATATTAAACCACCCCTCAGTATTTCAAATGTTTTTGGGTCGGGGCTGCAGTGGTTTTTTGGTCCATTTGGCTATGTAGAAATGGTGTTGTGTTTGACAAAAAAAGGTCAATCTAGTATGCAGGTGTTTCTCCCATGTACCAGCCAGCTGCGGTCCTGGGGGTAGTTACAGAAGGTGCGGCACAAAGACCTGGTGGAATTTGGCGCAAAGAAGCCTGAGTGATTTACCAGGGAGTTTATGTCCCTGTTTGGATGGCCTGTCAGTGATAGGCTTCTTGGTCTCTACTGAGGATATGGTTATGTGTGACATGTCACACTTCTTTGTTAGGCCTGTGATGGTGTTATCTGTGGTCTATCTCACATTTTGATTAGGCTACCTGTTGGTGAGTTGTAATAAATGGTGCAGTAACTGAGGCTTTATGCATCTATGATGCAGAGGCCGGGGATAATAATGTTGAAACTAGGCCTGTTAGTACATTAGCTATATTTGGCAACGGCAAAGATATTGCGGAAATGACTGTTTCAGCATGCAATTTCCCAAGAAACAGCCAGCAGGAGATATGCATCTTAATTTTTCACAATGCATAGTGCAACCTGGCATATCACCTAAATGTGAAACAGCTAGGCTCTATGACCTACCTCCCACTAAGATCATGCAGATCTCCCCTGAAGTGAACTATTCGGTTCGGTTTTTAAATGCTTACCAGACAGAATTCATCACCAAAGGAAATAAAATAAAATAGCACAGCAAAACACTGACCTGCTCACATTTTCCTAGATTATCTTTGCTGCCTGTATAACCCTGAAAAGGTGGGAGGAAAGCTCAGTCACTATAGAGAACCGATGGAAAGAAATTCCGACAACATGAATAATGAGTGCCTAATGACATTTCCAACAGAAATACAGTCAGTAGAGCTGTACTTTGAGCAGTTCCATTTCTTCCTTAGTTGGGCAGAACTTTATCAGATAATCTACTTGATCACCATCAACGATGGAATCATCAAGGGTAAGCACTGAAGCCTGGAAAAAAAATTCTGATCAGCATAACCATTACATCTTAAATTGTCAAACACCATTGAAGACAGTAAGACTTTATCTCCAGTAAAATTTATGGCTATACGTTTTAAGATGTGGCAATACACCCCTAACCAGATTTGTCAAATGACTTGTAAGTTATTCTGTTCTTTCAGCGAGACCATCAACAATGCCAACATTCTTCTACTTGTCAAGAACTCCTGATAACTCTCACAAAGTTTCTATGTTGAGACAACATCTTCAATTAAACATGAAGTTAGTTACCATCAAATCAGGCAATGGCATCTTAATGTTCCGCAGCATAATTTCACAATTCTTTGAACGCTGGAGGTCAATCTGCAGAAGAAAAGTGCAACATTATTTATTCAACATTCGAGTTTTCATCTCATTGTTTAGTAGTGAAGAGTTGCTTGGGGATATAAGTACCAAGTGAACTTTTTCTTGTTTTGATGCAACAGGAGGACGTTGGCGTGTCCGTTTTGCATCCATACTTGGCATGGATACTGAGAAAAGACTTTCAAGCTCAGACAGATCAATCTCCAGAGTCCTGTTAAACATACGTGTGGACTAACATATCAAAGTGCCCGGACCATTGCTATTTTAATTAACAAAGAATGTCGCAACAAAATATTTTGATACCTAGATGCTTCATCAGACTTCTGTGTATCTGCCCATAAGCTTCCCTGTGTTGCTCTTGACACTTTTACCCAGTGTAATGGCTTCAGAGGTGTCCTCTTGGATGGCTGGTTGGCACGCAAACCTCTAGGGCTTTTTGACCGGACTGCGCTGCGGCCCTTTGCACCAAATGATAATGTAGGAGGCGGGGGAGGGGCAGCACTGACAACGGTTCCTTTGCTTGGCAAAGAGTTTGAAGAATTCTTAGGAGGTGGGCCTGGTGGAGGTGGCGGTGGTCGGGTTACTGATTGTTTTTGTGAAGCATTGCTGGCCCCAGCTAGCTTCGGAGGAGGCAATGGGGGTACAGGTGGTGCTGACCCACGAGATGACATGGTATGCAATGGCGGGGGAGGTGGGGGAGGATGAGGGGCAGCAACGAGTAACGGGGGTGCAGGTGGCGCCGATACATGAGATGCCATGGTATGCAATCGTGGGGGAGGTGGGGGAGGATGAGGGGCAGCCATGAAATGTCTACCACTTGTGGATGGAGATGAAGAAACCAACGAGCTACTTCGAGGTGGAGGAGGAGGTGGTGGTGGAATGGTTGGTGCTTGCAGCCTTGGAACTGTTTGTGAAAAGTTGGGGCTCAAAGGTGATGGAACCGCATATTTTGATGCTGAACTGACCTTTTTGTCAGCAAACTGCAGATGAGATGATGAAACTAAATGGTTATTAGGTAGTGGAGGAGGTGGGGGTGGTGGCGGCGGTGCACGTGGAGGAGAAAATGATGATTTTACCAATGAGGGGGGTGGTGGCGGTGGTGGTGGTGGTGAAGATCGAACTTTCTTTGGCGGGGAAGAAATTTCATACGCAGTAAACGACTGTGTAGAAGAATTTGCAAAAGGTGCTCGTGGCAGTGCTGGTGGAGGTGGCGGAGGAGGAGGCTGAGCTGGTGTAACCGTTTCTTTTCTGCTTACCAATGAGGGAGGTGGTGGGGGGGGCGGGGGTGGTGGTGAAGATCGAACTGGTGGGGAAGAAATTTCATACGTAGTAAACGACTGTGTAGCATTTTCAAAAGGTGCTTGTGGCAGTGCTGGTGGAGGTGGTGGGGGTGGAAGCTGAGGTGGTGCAACCTTTTCTTTCCTGCTTGTCTCCTGTTCATACACAGTGGCTGCTTTTATAGGAGGAGGGGGAGGTGGCGGTGGTGGTGGTGGGAGCGGTGATGCTGGGTTAAGATCTGATCTTGTGACTGGAGTTACTAAGGGCCCTGAGTCTGAATTCAGAGGAATTGCAGGCAACGTCACCAGTGAAGATGCTTTAGGGATACTAGATTCCTTTAGTATACAAACTGAAGAAGCTGAAGCTGTAGAAGTATCAGGCAGTGACTTGAGAATCTCGTAAGAAGATTCTTGTGATTTAACCAGTTGTTCCGTTGCAAAAGCTTGTGCAAAGGCTGATGGCTCTGGAGGAGGTGAAGGGGAGGGCATGGTTGATTTAAGGGAAACACTGATCAGACTTGTACTAGTATTTATGGGTAAGGTAGGGGGAACAGGGGCTAATGAAACAGTGGTCGGTCGGGGAGGAAGCGGAGGAGGTGCACATGATGGTATCCAAGATGTTGATGATCCTGATTTAGTTACCATAAGAGGTGAAGGTTCATGCTGTATTGGAGTTTGTGAACCAGGCTTCCCTGCAGATGTTGTCGCTGATGCCTCTGATGAAATTTGCACAGCAGAATCAGATGGCAGTGGCTGCGGTTGAACTGGTGAAAATACAGGCTGGGGTGTAACTGTAACTGAAGATGTTGCTACTGATGAAGCACTAGCCTTTGGCTTTGTAACCTCTGATGGTGAAAACAACACCGGAGGAGGCTCTGTTCGTGAAGGATCCAAATCTATTCTATGTGGTTTGGATGGAACTTCCGTTGGACTTGAATGTGGGGGGCCTTGTTTAAGTTCAGTGCTGCCAAGCATACCAAAGTGATTTTGAAGCTTCAGCACACGAGCAGAAGAGTTGATTTCACCAGAGAAATTATCAAAGCCAAGTTCTTCTTGAGTATCAAAAAAGGTTTCAGGCTCATCAGGAGGAGATGCATTAATATTTCCTTGGGAAGTAACCTGGAACCTTTTCTGGGGTGTGTCCAGTGCAGTATCCATATCCCCATCCAACCAGTCCAAATGGTTGAAGATATCTAGCACTTTAGCAAACTCTTCAACACCAAGTCCTTGTTTATCTTGATGACTCAAAGGCTCTGTCGTAACAAGCGAAGTAGTTGCATCCATGTCAGAAAAGATAACCTAGCATCAACACAAGTTGCAGGTAAAAAATCATGTATAAAAAGTAGGCTAGTTCTCAAGTTAATTTAAACACTTGCCTCAGCTCGAAAATCTTTCGGGAATTGATCTTTCGCATTCCATAACATGTCTATTTCATCACGGCTGAGCATCAAGATGTTTGACCTGATGAAAGCGGTGTTGAACATGATCCGGAATACCATCTCCTCGCTATCTAGATCATCATACAAGTTGCTACACTCTATGACAACGTCACCTTGGACATGACATTGAAGGTTTATGTTCACCCGTTCATCTGCCTAAGTACATAAATGGTCAGTTTAAGAGTATTAAAAACTATATATACTTCAGAAGATCATCAACATGATAGCCAATTAATGTGACAATGCAGTAACAAGGTTTTACGCAACTTTCACAGCTTAGCGGCAAGGTCCTAAAAAGCTATTGAAAGCTATCAACAATAGAATTTTAATATACAATGTAAACAATACAATACATTAATAGATGTTGAATTGAATAACCATAACAAAAAATGTATCACATGAAGTACATTTTGACTAAGAAATATGGATGTTGGAGTAATGAAAAAGGCACAGTTGAACTCTCTTGATATTTCTCTTTTAGTTTAACCTTATAATTAATGTTTTTGCCTTTTAGCAAAGTCGTATTTAAAAATTACCATGCTAAATTATGATATTATATCTATATGGAGTAGCGGAGCTATCGAGCGGAGGAAATTGAAGCTATCCCGCTAGTCGCTAGTAAACGCAGTTATAGCTAGCTATTTAAATCCTTAGTCCAGTAATAAGCCATTAACAATTAACGACATGCAGATTCACTTCAAATAGATTATCAGAAAATGAACAATTACCTGTGAATTAAAACGGACAAGATTACTAGTTTTGGGGGTTGAAAAAAGAACTTTGGGAGTCTGATCATGGGGCATGAGTGGATCTGGACCATATATCCTGAATATCGGACAAAAACCACCTTGACTTTGAAAATCAGGAAGCATCCTCAAAGTCAGACAATCCAGTGTGAGGGCTCTATCAGCGGGAGGCCACTCAGGCATGACATTCCTCATCGAAATATACCGCAAGTATCTAATTTGAGAAGGCATGGGATTTAGAGGTGAGAACATCTCCAAGAACTCGGAAGATGATTGTTTGTAGAGCATATCCAGTGTTTTCTGCTCATCTGAATACTGGCCCAGGTACAACAAGAGAGCGGCTAGCATGAAAGCCAGGATAGGCCAGCACCCTTGCTCGCAGTGCATTATGAGTAAGTTGTGCTGGCCCAGAGAGAGCCAGCTTTCGCTGGACTTCAGGATGCAGTGGACCATTTCGATGGTGAGAAGTGGACACCCCTCGTAGTGGCCCGGGTAGTCCAAAACAGTCATGCCATACTCGGATAAAATGTGGTATAAGCGGCTTTCCTCTGCCCGAGTCCCGAAGTTCGTGACCATGAATGAGTGATCATGGAAGTCTTCTAGAAGATGTGCTGCGATGCCTCTGGTGTGTGCCTCGAACTGGTCCTCTTCCGGTGCATTCAAGGAGAAGCAATGATCGAAAACTGAAACAAATACAAGTGACATGTGTCAGCCATGCTAATACTCAACTCTGTTCTGAATTCTCAAATGGCTATTTAGCCACTGAAAATGAAGTGAGGTATCGTTCGCAAGGCGATACGAATCTATCAGATTTCCTCGTTTAAAACGCGGTAACTGATAAGCAGACACAAGCGTATGCTAAAATGGAGGAAACTCTCTGATTAAATTCCTTCTCTAAACCAGCTAGTGCTTGCTCACCGCAGCTCAAATCAACATTTAAACTACGCTCAGTTGCTTATACTACTTGGGACCAGCAACAGATCAACCAAACTGAAACCTTCAAACCTGTTTCTTCTACTAAAACGGCCAGGGTGTAAAAATGCGAGTAAAAATGCAGTCGTCTGCTGCACGCAAGCAGAGCAGGCGAACGGCAACGCAGAGGAAACAGCTCCATCTCCATTTACCGTAGATGTTATCCGTGATGAGGAGCACCCCGTCGGGCGGCTTCTTGAAGAAGAACTTGCGGAACAGCGCCATGGCCGGGCCCTACCCAGCGAGCCCCACCAATCCCTGCTCCGATCTTATCCGGAGGAGCGAGCTCCAGCAGCCCCCGGGCTCCCTCCAGCAACGGATTCGGGCCGCCGACCCGCAGGGACGCCGAGAGGGAACGTTATCCGCCCCTGGAGCCCCTGCGAGCTGGTCGGCCTCGAGATTCAGGCTGCTGGCCGCAGCGATACGGCGGGAGAGTCGGAGACGAGGGGGGAGACAGCGGCCTGCTCCGCGGAATCTTCGCGCGGAGGGCTCCGGATTGCTCGACGAGCACGGGGGGAGAGGGGTTTGCCGCGGTGGATTTGGGCGGCGGTGATTCGGGGAGGAAATGGCGAGAGGAGAAGCTCGGCGAGGGGGAGGAGGAGGAGAGGGAGGCAGGAAGACGACCAGAAGCGATGTGCGTTTGACTAATTGATTAATTGTTTTCCGGCGCAGCTGTTAATCTAGTTTATGTGTTTCTTTCATACTCTGCCCCCTTGCTTTTGAGGGTTTTCCACTTATTCTATTTTCCTTTTAAAAATGGAGTAATTTTTAATTTATTATCTCGATTTCAAAAATACTGACAGGCCACATATATGCCATGTTTTTTGTGTGTTATTTTTATAATTTTTTTATGGAAATGATAAAATGTTTATTTGTTGGGTCAACTTCATGCGTAATCATTTGCAATTAAGCCCCGTGTGCATGCGCGAGAGCAGTCCTTTATTGAACCAGTACTAGGCAACAAACAAAATCAGAACTGGTAAAAGGGTATTTGCAGGACAAGGTAAACCGCTGACTGTTTTTGCCTTGGTTGTTGCGTTAAGAACACAATGTCGGTTTACCATGGTGGAGGTCGAGGAGGAGCCGTCAGTTGCTTTCACACACAATAGTTAAAATTAACTTGCTATTTTTTTTCTGTTTCCGGCTAATCTTTTTTGGGTGCTCTAATTTGCACGCTAGATCAAAGCGGTGACAACAGGATTTAAAAGTCAGGAGGTAAAACAGAGGGCATGATGAGGAGCGAGTGGTGGGCGATTCGGCGGGCACAGGATCCGGGTGGGGCCGGCGCGCGGTTGGTAGTTGGCGTTTGCCGCCAGCTGAGAGCTGCGTGCGCTTCAGCGGTCGAGCCAGTAGCACATCACCAAGACGTTAACGAAGCAGCCATGTAGTAAAAGGAAATGTTTACGGATTCCTTTTTGGACGCAGGTGGGCGGTGGCTTGGCGTTGTACCAGTAGTTGGTTGATGATGGTGGTGGTTAACCGGTTATCCAAAGCTGGCGCATGCACTCTGTTTTGTTTAAGTCCACAAGCTTGTGCTGCGCCCGAAGGGGTCGGGGGCACGTCAAGTGTCTGCAAGAGAGTTCGGGCCTCTCCTTTTCTTTTCCTTCGGAAAGGCCAAATGCGACATATTAAGTACTGTATCACGGATCATTGAAAAAGGGCCTTGCAGAAATTGCAAAATACACCCAAGTTTATGGGGGTGTCGAAGGCTTCTTATTCCCGCGTCCATCGGCATCGCATCGTGAGCAATGCTTATTGCCGCTCGTCCCATCAGATGCAAACTTGTTGACACCCAATTAGATTATAGAAGAAGTGGTCGGAAAGTCGTCGATGGAAACCAAAAGACACTGACATGCACGGTCTGAGATCACCGCCCCGCAAAGGAAAACATGGGATAGGGGTTGTACAACACAAGGCCGTGCCTATAGGGGTGTGCGGCCGCACAGGGCCCCACATTTTGCAGGGAGCTCAAATTAAGAGCACTTCAGTTACTTCAGGGCAACAGGCTCCGGCCTCCTCTAGCCGACGCGTGGTCCATTGTCATCATGTTCGACTTCCAGCACTTCGATTGATCGTTGCTAGCTGCCGCTCCAACCGCTGGGGCAATGGCTGCACGGTGGGCATCATGGGATATAGCCTTCGCTTGAGAATTTTTCCCACCACTGATGCTATGAACGGTCGCGGCATAGCTAGTAAGGCTGCCAGAGAACTCCGCCTCTTAAGTCTCAAGGTATGTTGGTAGTTTAATTCTATAATTTATAGTCTCAACTCAAAAGTTCAAGTTTATATCGCGCCTTAGGAGCTAGCACCCTGACGCATGATGTTCCAGTCCTTATATGTGTCGATACCTTAGAGACATTGCACATGCGGCGGATGAATTGTTCATGGGATCTATGAGGAGTTGTATGTGGGATCAAGAGGGAGCGACTAGTATAGAAAATGGCCCTCTGGTACAAGAATAGAAAAATTGAAGCTGGGCCATTGGATTCAGGATGGATGGCACGGATTCTTCTGGAGAATGTGTACAGATAAATGCATGCTTCTGTGCAAAAAGGACCTTCGTCTCTGTTGAATTTGCTTCCTACATTATGTGCCATCAAACGAGAGCCACACCCCTATTTCATTTTCCAACTGCTTCCCGACGGCGACGGCGCTCCAGCTCCGGCGTCACAGCGGCGTGATCTCGGCAGTGAGCCGGTGACCATGGGTGGCGACTGCGACGACCCGTCGTTGGACTGGTAAGGCCCCGCTCCTCCTCCTCTTCTTCAGCACCCCCCCCCCCCCCCCAAAGTCATCCTCTTAATTTCTAGGGTTCTTGGTCTTGGCCTTGATAATTTCTAGAGTTCATGGTCCGGTGGGAAGATTCAATTATTGGCCTTAATTGTGAATATAAATGAGCTCACATGGCGGTCAGATCCCTATTCTAGGATCCGATCTCTCCTCTCTGAAATCAACAAAGATATGACGAACAAGGGGGGAACTAGATGTCAGATCCCTGTCTTAGTAGTTGTAAACAATTGTGTGGATTAATTTATCAAATGTTTTTACTCTGAGCTTGAACTACAGGGTTGCAATGTTTTGGCATCAACACTTGTTAAAATATTAGCAGGGCAATAGCATCAAATTAAGCATATATTCTGAGATGGTCTTCACATACATGCCATATTGCTGTAAATTAGTCAGGTCTGTTGGTGGATGATAGAAGTAGGGAAAATGACTGAGTTTGGTACTTTGATATGATGGAGTGACCACAACTTACATTTGGCATTTTGGCTGACTAATGACGAAATGGTAGTGACCCAAACGATTTCTGTGCAAATTAGTGATAGAAGAGATGAAACTTATAGGCCCAGAAACAATTAATCATACATCATCGATGTTCTGAACAGAAATATGTGTACTTAGTCTCAAGATGAATATTCTGGACAGAAATGTTGTGTGTTGAACACCTTTCTTATTTGGTCACTCCATTTTTGTTCTACAAAAAGAATTAAGCTGAATGTATATCATAATAGCATTGTCCTGAGATGGGATAACTAGAGCTTGGGGTTACGGGTTTCCTGATAAGTAATGCTGCATGTGTACTAGTTAATCAGTTATCAGTCACTCCATTTTGTTAACAAATCTCATTCATAGATGGGGATATCCGAAGTCTATTTTGTGTTCTCTTTTGGTCACGGCGAAATGTGAGTCTGCATATTGTACATTAAGAATAAATAGAATGTAGCAAGAAGTCAATCCAGTCCTTTAATTTTCTCTCAAAAGAACAGTAAAAATCATTTTTCAATATGCGGTCTTCTGTTGTTTCTTATGCATTATGTGCTTTGTAGATACTAGCTGCCCTATAGGCATCAAATATACTGGTTGTACTACAGTCAGAACTAAAATGTTTGGGAGAAAGTCAAATTGTATATTTTGTAAACCTAAACTTTTGGTCTTGCTTTTCTGTTCTGAAACCTAAATAAGAGGGTGATTTGGCATTGTTGCCGCTTGCATGCACATGGTCGTGTTTCCTAATTCTCCTATTTCCTGGCCAGAGGGTTTCAGAATAATTGATCCATCCATGACGTACACAACATGGCGAGATGAGAGAGCCGTTTGTTCAGCACGGCAGAAGCTCGACCAAGGTGAATAATATAAGTTGTACAACAATAATGGCTGCAGTTTTTTTTTCCTGAAATTTGACTAATAAGAAGTTCATGCCGTGGTGTTTAATTTGGATATTATTTTTCTGAATGACGAACAACTGTATTTGATAGGTCTGAATTTGGAATTTTTTAGTTGATTGTGTTTCAGTACATAGGTTGAGTACATATATATATATATATGTATATGTATATATATCATATGTGAGATTATATACGTGGAGATTAAATCCTTCTCTCGCAAGGATTAACTGAATGGTTCAAAGCTGACAAGGATTTGCTCCCATAGATGAACTAATCCCTGCAGCCTGCAGGTTGTGGGTGATCACCCAAACCCAGCAGAGACCTGCAATTGAACAGAGCCGTAGGAAGTGATATCTTTCTTGACAAGTTTTTCTTGATTACATGTAATAAAGAGGGGGGGGGGGGCTTGTCTTTGAATGATTTGAGGGCCATGTGAGGAAGAAATTTTTGATAGGTGTCAGCTCTCTGTTGTATAACTGAATGGTCACCAGTGGACAGTACCATGTATGCATTCGACCTCAAGGCGCAATCCTGATCTGCTCTCGACTCGGCTGGCTAGGTTCCCCTGCCGCTCATCGGCATCGGTGGCACGGTGTTTGTGTTCGGCGTCCGCGTCAAGGATCACAAGCTCTACGAGCTCTGCTTCGACACGACCACCAACATGACCTGTTCTTGTTCCAAAAATGACCCATCTTATGTATCAATTGATATTTATGTATGTCTGTTGTGTTGTGTTCTGGTAGGGTGTTCCACATGTTTAGTTCTTTTTTTTTGAAATCTCCATATGTTTAGTTCTGATCGAAGGGGCTGGCTTAATTTTGTCATGTACTAAAATATTTGTGATGAGGATTTGTTGTCGTTGATGTTGTGTACTCAAATTTTGTGATAAGTATTAACATACCTCTTTGCCCAAGTTTCGTGCATAATTAGTGGTGTCCAATAGTGTATTTAAATATGTGTGGCTTTTATGAGATTAGGCATTACTGTTGTATAGAATTGAAATCTTGAAGAACGTAACGAATGGAAAGAAATAGATGAGGTGGTTACTGTAAACGTTGTGTGACATATCTAACTTTACCAGGGGTTTTTCCTGAAATGTACGTTTAAGTGGACTGAGATCCCTCCAGGGAAATCTGTGCCATCCAGCTTCAATCCAATGGCCCAGCTTTGATTTTTCTATTTTTGCACCGAAGGGACATTTTCTATACTAGTCGCTCCCGGATCAAGAGGAGTAGATATTTATGGCTTCACCATCAATTACTTGCAAGAGTTCCTCAGATGAACGTGGTAAATTTTATTTTTTGATTTATACTAGCATAGC
This sequence comes from Triticum urartu, assembly GCF_056163025.1. NCBI lineage: Eukaryota > Viridiplantae > Streptophyta > Magnoliopsida > Poales > Poaceae > Triticum > Triticum urartu. The sequence continues at coordinate 567,002,089 of NC_141878.1, forward strand.
CTATCCGTTCCCCAACACCATATAACAACTAACGCACACAAAAAACACAGTCCAAACACAGTCCCGTGGTGACGCAAAAAATGGCCCGGCAAAAAGAGAAAACAAACTTTTCTTTTTCTGCCTACTCTTTCAAACAAAAATCTATACCGTGGGATACCATACCACAACAACCGCACTCCTCCACACATAGTTGCAGCCACGTCGAGCACCTACAGTTGCAGTCGATGGCAACACCTACAATTACATGTTTAGCGGCGGACATGCACATGCCCCCTCCCTCGCACAACAACGTTGCTTTTCGCAACCCCCAGTTGCAATTTGTGTTGAAGGCGTGCAGTTGCAGTCAGAGCCAACACTTACAGTAGCGTGTCTAGTAATAGATATGCAACTGCCCGTCCCAAATGCCACATGCATAACATCCGCGCCAAACAAATTCAGTTGTATTGTGTTGAGGCGCATGTAGTTCTAGTTAAGGGCAAAACGGTTGTTGTTGCGTCTCTAGTGGCAGACTTGCAACTGAGCCCCCCCCCCCCCCCCCCCCACACACACACACCTCGCTTTTGCAACACCTCCACTCCATCACCCCTTATTTTGCAGTCATGTTGACGGCATGTAGTTGCAGTCGAGGGCAACAATTGTACTTGTATGTCTAGTGACGGACATGCAACTAATTCATAATTTTCAAAAATGATATCAAATTAAAATCATTAATTTTAAAAAATATTAATGAAGGTAAATAAATAAAATTACAAAAATAAACAAAAAAGGGGGGAATCCGTAAAAAACGACAATGAAAACTCGGTAGGAAGAAGAAAAAAAACAAAGAACCTTTACAATCCTCTCCAAAACCGAAAAAAGAACATGTACATGACTCGGCCCGTTTATGTGGCATGTGCATTCGCTCCCATTTGTATTGCATCTCCAAAAAGAAAAGAAAAACGGCTCTGACATGTACTGTATAATTGAGAAAAAAGAACACCCAACAAAACATGAACACCACCGCCAGCACTATACATGGTCACAACGCAACATCCCAACATGATGTTAAGGAACTTGCATGTGCGGTCGAGTTACAATGTCTGTAGTTGTAAGTCTAGTGATGGGTATGCAACTGGTCGGCATTTCTAATTGCAACACATTGTGTATTTTTTTCTTAAATACGCACGAGTGTGCGTATTATATATATTGAAAAAAAGAATGGGGGTAAAGAGCCCCTTCACGTTGAGATTACATGTTACATAACCCCATCTCCACCCAAGCACATTGTGTATTGTGCCGTTGCAATTGGGTTAGACTAGCCACAATGGGAGTAACTTCAGTAGTAACATCGAGTCCAACTCAGTAAATTTGCTTATGTGGCAATGCGTTAATGAGGAGAGAGGTAGTTGTAGTAACTTAACTAGTTACTATAACATCACATGTCTTAATGCAATATGAGTCTATAACCTAATAAATGAATCTTTGCATGTTACCACCCTTAAGTTACTACCCGCTATGAAGGTAGTAACATAGTCTAGGGATATGTGTATGTTACTAGTGTATGTTACTATCCATTGTGGCTAGTCTTATAGCTCTTGCGGTTGCGTGTCTAGAGGCTGGCATGCGACCGCAATAAAAATTGACACTTTTCTCTTGGGACAATAAATGACTTTTTTTTCACCCGCAAAAAAAAAATGTCATTTTTCTTCAAATGGATAGATCGTGTTCGTATGTTATTTTCGGGTGGGACAATGAAAATTATGGACGCGTGGCCCCCGAAAGGCAACCCTCAATGGGCGCTTCACGTCGACGCAAGAAAACAAAAAAGCAGCGCCGACAAGCGTCCACGTCGCGTCAAGATTCGCGTCACCGAGCAGCACCAGCCGACTGGCGGGCCCCGCGATTCCGAGAGCTCCCGCCTTCGCCGGCCCGTCGGCCGTCGGCTCCACTCCCAGTCTCCCTCCCAGTCATAACCACCATCCTCCCCTTCCCTTCCTTTCTCCCTCTCATGGGCATCCCCACCTCCGGGAAAGAGAACCCAACCCCCACATGACGCCGCAGGCTGCGCCGGCGTCGGCGGCGCTCGGGTTCCTCGTCCCGACGCGCTGGGAGATCGAGGTCACCTGCGCCGCAGCGACGGCCCTCGTCCTCGTCCTCGCCGCGCTCTACGCGCTCCACCGCCCGCGCCGCGCGCCCGCGGCCGCCGACGGCCTCCAGCTCGTCGACAAGGTAAACAAAGCATCGACTGCTGCTGCTGCCGTCCGCCAGTGGGCAAATTTGGGCGCGGCGACGAGAGGTCGCCTGTTCTAACGTCGCGACCGTTTTTGTTTTGGCTTTTGTCTGCTCTGCTCTGCTTGGATTGCTGCTCAGTGCCACAAGGGAGCGCCCTCGGCGTATGCGGTCAACGTGAGTGTGGCTCGCCGTTGTTGTTCATCAGCCACTCTGACGGCTCTTTGGTTCGTGTGACTTATTGACTTGGGTGCGTGTCTTTCTGTCTGTCCAGCTGAAGCTGCTCGCCGCCAAGGATTTGATGGCGGCCAACTTAAACGGGAATTCAGACCCGTATGCACGCATCACCTGCGGCCAAGATAAGCGTTTCAGGTGCGGTTCGATACTCTTTCATCCATGCACACCCCCTTCTGCATTTCTCTTCTGAATATGGGCATCACAGAGTCATATACTCCATGATTGGGGGCTTGAGAAAGTCTGAAAATATTTCTGTGGGGAAAACAATGGTGGCAGGGGTCCATGGAAACAGTTAGTACAAATGAGGAAAGCAGCCAGTTTTGGAGTGGTAGTCTACTTTTCCCCTTTGTTTCATCTCTTACTGTCTTACACCTTTACAGCTCCATGGTTCCTGGCTCAAGAAACCCAATGTGGGGAGAGGAATTCAATTTTGTTGTTGACTGCCTTCCTGTAAAGGTTATCACCGGCACTTTCTCTTCTACTCCGTACCTAATTTTGATTTTCTCCTTGAACATGCAGTGTCATAATAAGTCTTGAGCCAACATTAGGTTTCTCAATCATAATAAGTTTTTTCCATCAGTATTATGGGTGGTACTTCATCAAAGATGCACTTGGCATTTATTCTGTGCACTATTGTAGATAAAGGTGGAAATATACGATTGGGACATAGTATGGAAGAGCACAACACTTGGTTCTGTTACTGTTTCAGCTGAGTCTGAGAAGCAGAGTGGACCAGTTTGGCATGCACTTGACAGCTCATCAGGGCGGGTAATTGGTTTCTAAAAACAACTTGGTTTCTCGGAATCATTTGTTTTTCAGTTATCTTATCAATTTTTCTGCATTGTTAGGTTTGTCTCCATATCAAGGCGATCAGGGTTAATGAGAGCTCCTCCAGGTAAATATCTCATCTTTCATTAATTTGCTCTGATTTTTGTAATTATGTTAGATGGGAATTCTTTTGCAGTTTTGAACAGCTTTGGCATGTTGCAGTCACTTGCTTCACTTTTTATTTACTGTCAAAATGTCACTTGCTGAGGCTGATAATAATTTTCTGACGTATATCATTTTTTTTGTGTTTTATAGGGATCTAAACAACTCTGCTGAGGCTGATGCTCGTAAAAGGATGTCCTTAGACAAAGAAGGCCCTACTGTCGTTCACCAAAAGCCAGGTCATTTACAGACAATTTTTGGGCTACCTCCAGATGAGGCAAGTACCTACTGGCTACTGCTACTACTACTACTACATCTGTACCATAAGATAAGAAGTTTTTGCAGTTCAAATTGAACTGCAAAAAGTCCTATATTATGGTATGGAGGGAGTTCTAATTAAATAGATTCATGGATAGGTCTATTACCAACTTGCAATAGTTATTTTTTCATTGCTTTGTTTATCATCCAGGTTGTTGAACACACTTATTCATGTGCACTTGAGAGGTCATTTCTATATCACGGTCGCATGTATGTGTCTTTATGGCACATTTGCTTCTATTCAAACATCTTCTCTAAGCAGATTAAGGTTAGCTCACATACAATATTTTTCAATTGCACACTTTGATTGGTGGATTTACTTGGTTCTTTATTTTCGCTTAATCTTTTTTGCTTGTCAGAAAATATCCATTTTTAGTGTTATGTTCATTTCATTGTGTGTCTAAACTTCAAAGAGACATTTTGATGATCACATGATATTAACACATACTAATAAATTTTACTGAGATCTTTACTTAGATGCAGCCTGTCTGAGTATTATCTACTAGATTTAGCTTTTTTAACAAATAAATAAATATCTGTTATGTCGTCTATTTGCTGGATAACATCGTAAATGAGGAAACAATAGGATAACAGAGCTAGTGAAGAAATACTGACTTTGTCATTAGATCTAATTAAGTTAGATGATCAAATCCTTTTGTCATGTGGTTCTTAAATGCTATCTCCCTATTGTCTGACATGCATCAGTTGCCTCCTAAATGTGAATCACTGATGCTACCAATCCTGGTCAACAAGAGCATTTTTCACTATTTTTTCTCTATATTGTAGATTGGGTTGGATAACTTTAGTATCCTATGTGCTGCGGAAAATTTTACATTGTTAAAGCTAGAAAGCTTGTCTTAGAAATATATCCAATTGCTTACATGGTTGTGATACATTGTGAGACTGAAAACATGTTTTTCTTATATATGAAGGTTGAGCTCCCTTTGAGAGATATTGATGAGGTGAGCCTTGCCTCACTCTCCTACATCATTTCCTTGCTAAAAGTGTTACTAATCACTTTTGTCCTTCTTTTACATGTAGATAACAAAAAGCCAACTTGCAGTTATTAATCCTGCAATTACGATATTTCTTCGAACGGGAGCGGGAGGACATGGAGTTCCTTCCTTAGCATGCCCTGATGGTAGGATTTAATACTCGCAATCTTGCATAGGCATAACAACCTTTTGCATCTTGATTCTTACTCTGGCACTAAATATGGATATTGCAAACTTAAATCCCTTTCATTGATTTTATAATACTTAGTTGTCAAATCTCAGCATAGCCGGTCCCAAGCCCGAATAAAAGAGGAGGGTTGTGATAGGTTTGCCGACCCAATGCCAAAACCCAGCCACTCTTATGGAGATGAAACCAAGAAGAACCTCGTTGAGGCATTACCCTCTTACCGACGTGCCATATCAGAACCCGAGTGTGGTGTTAAATGGGCAAGGGCCGGGCCGTCGCCCCCACGGTGGCACGCCGTGTCTTGATATGGATACGGTGATAAGTGAGCAAGGATCATGTTGCTGCATCCTTAGTGGTGCACTACCTCAACGCCTGGGTGTAGTGAAAAATGAGCAAGGGTCTTTGCATTTGACTCGACGAGTTCGAAGGGTAAGGAAGCTAGCCAAGCCAAGTAGAATCCGCTTAGGTAGCTAGAAGGTAGGATCCCTAACGGGTAAGTTACGGGAGTTAGTTGATGCTGCGGTGAGGAGACGTGTTGATATCCTATGTGTCCAAGAGACCAAATGGAAGGGACAGAAGGTGAACGAGGTGAACGACACCGGCTTCAAGCTATGGTACACGGGGACAACTACAAACATAAACGGAGTTGGCATCTTGATCGACAAGAGCCTCACGTATGGAGTGGTAGACGTCAAGAGGCAAGGGGACTGGATTATCCTAGTCAAGCTGGTCGTTGGGCACTTAGTTCTCAATGTTATCAGCGTGTATGCCCACAAGTAGGCCACAATGAGAGCACCAAAAGGGAGTTGTGGGAAGGCCTGGAGGACTTTGTTAGGAGTGTACCTATTGGCGAGAAGCTCTTCATAGGAGGAGAGCTCAATGGCCACGTGGGTACATCTAACACATATTTTGAAGGGATGCATGGGGGCTTTGGCTATGGCATCATGAATCAAGAAGGAGAGGATGTCTTAAGCTTCGCTTTAGCCTACGACATGATCGTAGCTAACACCCTCTTGAGAGAGAATTACATCTAGTGACTTTTAGTAGTAGTGAGCACTATAGCCAGATTGATTGTGTCCTCTCTAGAAGAGAAGACAGTCGTGTTTGCTTAGATTGTAAGGTGATACCTGAGAGAGTGTTGTCCCTCAACATAAGCTTGTGGTGGCTGACTTTTGCTTTCGGACTCGTGTCCAGCGGGATAAGCGCTCCAAAGTCACTAGGACGAAGTGGTGGAAGCTCAAGGGGGAGGCATCTTGGGCTTTCAAGGAGAGGGTTGTTAAGGAGGGCTATTGGGAGGACGGAGACAATGCAAACAATATGCGGATGCATACGGTGACCTACATTCGGAAGGTGGCTTCAGACTAGTTTGGGGTGACCAAGGTAGCGGCAAAGCTAAAGATATGTGGTGGTGGAATGATGATATCCAGAAGGCTATTAAGGAGAAGAAGGACTGTTTCAGACGCCTGCATATGGATAGGAGTGCAGACAACATAGAGAAGTACAAGGTGGCAAAGAAGACCTCAAAGCGAGCTCTAAGTGAACCAAGGGGTCGAGCATATGAGGACCTCTACTAACGTTTAAACTAAAAGGATGGTGAAAGGGACATTTATAAGATGGCTAAGATCCAGGAGAGGAAAAAGAGGAATGCCAACCATGTCAAATGCATCAAGGACGGAGCAGATCGGCTTCTGGTGAAGGACGAGGAGATCAAGCATAGATGGTGAGATAACTTTGACAAAATGTTCAATGGAGAGATGAGAGCTCTACCATTGGGTTGGACGACTCCTTTGATGATACCAATAGATGCTTTTGTGTGGCAAATCCAGAGTCTAAGGTTAGGAGGCTTTAAAAAAGATGAAAGGTGGCAAGGCAATGGCCCCTTATTGTATCCCCGTTGAGGTGTGGAGAGGCCTTGGAGACATAGTGATAGTATGGCTAACTTAGCTTTTCAACCACATTTTTTGGTCAAACAAGATGCCCGAAGAATGGAGGCGATGTATATTAGTACCAATCTTCAAGAACAAGGGGGATGTTCAAAGTTACTAATTACCGCTGAATTAAGTTGATAGAGTTATGGGAGAGAGTCATTGAGCACCGCTTAAGAAGAATGACAAGCGTGGCCAAAAATCAGTTTGGCTTCATGAATGGTAGGTCCACCATGGAAGCGATTTTGTTGGTACGACAACTCATGGAGAGATGCAGTGAACAAAAGAAGGAACTGCATATGGTGTTCATTGACTTGGGGAAGGCCTACGATAATATACCATGGAATCTCATGCGGTGGGCCTTGGAGAAACACAAAGTCCCAACAAAGTACATTACCCTCATGAAAGACATGTAAGATAATGTTGTGACAAGTTCCGAACAAGTGATGGCGACACCAATGACTTTCCAATTAAAATAGGACCGCACCAAGGGTCAACTTTGAGCCCTTATCTCTATTCTTTGGTGATAGATGAGGTCACAAGGGATATATAAGGAGATATACCATGGTGTATGCTCTTTGCGGATGATGTGGTGCTAGTCGATGGTAGCCCCGTGGGGGTTAATAGAAAGTTAGAGTTGTGGAGGCAGACTCTGGAATCGAAAGGTTTTAGGCTTAATAGAACTAAAACTGAGCATGTGAGATGCGGTTTTAGTACTACTAGGCACGAGGAGGAGGTTAGCCTTGATGGGCATGAAGTACCTTAGAAGGGCACCTTCCGATATTTGGGGTCAATGTTGCAAAAGGATGGTGATATAAATGAAGATATGAGTCATGAAATCAAAGCCGGATGGATGAAGTTGCGCCAATTCTGGCGTCCTATGACAAGAGAGTGCCACGAAAGCTAAAAGACAGGTTCTATAAGATGGCGATTCGACTTGCGATGTTGTATGGCGCAGGATATTTACCAACTAAGAGGCGACATGTCCAACAGTTAGGTGGAGCAAAGATGCGCATGTTGAGATGGATATGTGGCCACACAAGAAAGGATTGGATCTGAAATGATGATATATGTGAGAGTTGGGTAGCACCGATTGAAGAGAAGCTTGTCCAAGATTGTCTAAGATGGTTAGGGCATATACAACGCAGGTCTGTAGATGTGTTATTGCATGGTGGATGGATAAAGTGTGCTGATAATGTCAAGAGAGGTCAGGGTAGACCAATCTTGACATGGGAGGAGTCCGATAAGAGATATATGAAGGAATGGAATATCACCAAATAACTAGCCATGGATAGGGGTGCATGAAAGTTAGCCATCCATGTGCTAGAACCATGACTTGGTTTCGAGATCTTAGGGTTTCAACTCTAGCCTGCCCCAACTTGTTTGAGACTGAAAGGCTTTCTAATTCCATGACGCTTTTTAGAAAGTTGTTGTTGTCTTGCTCTATTGTCTGACACTATAAATCATGACGCTTTTTAGTTCCATTTTGGCCATCCAGCTAAACTAGGTGCATGTATAATGTGGTCTTCTCTATTTTTCGGTTTGACTATGTGGTTTTCTGCTCCCATTCAACCTTCTATAATTCTATTTCTCAGCAGCATCAGCATGTTTGGTATTACTACTTATTAGTCGATGACTTGGTGTAGATTTCTGTTACGTGAGTGTAGATTGCATTCCACCATGACTTGAGATACATGTTTACTTGATGTGAAATTGGTTGCAAGCTTAAGAAGTGCGGAGGAAGCTAGTGATCATGCATTCATGCTAGAAAACAGACTAAAAGGGCATTGTTGACCAAAATTTATACTACAATATTCACACATTTTCTAGAGGCTGGCAAAAGGACTGACTATGGTAATCTAGATAAGATGGGAGGTTTCATCAATTGCTTTATGTCACCTTTTTATATTATTTTTGCAGGAAGAGTTAGATATATATTTGCATCATTTTGGAACAGAAACCACACAGTTAGAGCATTGGAACAAGCTGTGAAGAACTTCCATACCATGATAGAGGCTGAGAAACAGGTAGTGACATCTCGAGCAGCCTTTTCTCCACACATATTTTAATTAAGAATTTCAATATACATTGCACGCTGTTGTTGCATATCTGCAGTCTTACTGTTAGTGCACTAGTTTTGAAGCAAAGCTTTCTGCATGTTTTGCTGTTTATGATTGGCATTGATTTACATGATCGTGATCTCCATAATTTGCTTATCAAAATCGATAATGGCTTTTAATATATTTGGACTTTGGATTATAGGAATATGCTCGATCTGCATTACGTGCACTCAGTGGCTCAAGAAACAATAGCATGGAGACAGATGTTCCAGAAGAATGTGCTGATTTAACAGGGCTACTGCAACCTTTTGTCAAAGAAGAAGTTCTAGTCTCTGTATTTGATGTAATGATAACTAACTGTATCTTCCATGATTCTGCAATTGGTAATACAATTATACAACTGATCTTCAATCTCATCTCATCTCAGGGAACATTTCCGTGTACTGCAGACCAGTTTTTCAGTAATCTTATAAGTGATGACTCAACTTACACAACAGAATATCGGACAGCTCGTCAGGATAAAGATATCAACGTAAGTATCCAGCACAGTGCCAGCTCTCCGAGTCATGCATTATTGCTGACTAGAAATATTTCTGTATGCAGCTGGGCCAGTGGCACCTTGCAGATGAGTACGATGGTCAGGTGAGAGAACTTAACTGTAAATCCATGTGCCACAGTCCAATGTGCCCTCCATATTCAGCAATAACAGAGTGGCAGCGTACGGTTCTTTCAGCTAACAAAACCGATCTGGTATGTTTTTAATGCAAAACTGAACGTCCCATTATGACGGCTAACATTTCTCGAGTCATAGTATTACATTATGTTATATACAGTATATACTACTACAGATCATAAATAAATCGGATTTCTCATTTTCTATCTTTTAGGTATTCGAGACTGTACAACAAGTACATGATGTTCCGTTTGGTTCCTATTTTGAGGTACTTCTAGCTTAGTTAGTTTCCGTGAAAGATACATTTACATATCCATTTTATTGCAATCTACAATGCTATTCCAATTTCGAGCAAGCTACTTCCATTCTGATTCCAAAATTCTTTTATTTTATAGTGTTACAAATACTTATTTTTAGGTTGCCCTGTTAGAAATACAACTGTGTTCAACTATGATTTGGTAATATAGTTAACTGATGTTCCACTTTTCAGATACACTGTAGATGGTCTGTGAAAACCATCGATTCTAGTTCGTGCAGTGTTGACATTAGTGCGGGTTGGTGTTTTTCTTCTGATCTCCATGTGTAGCTTGTGTTCTCTTATTTCCTTTTATCTTATGATGTCTGTTCTCAGTGCAAAACTGCAAATGGAAATTTGTAATTTGATGGATGCGGTGGGCACTCTGTCCTTTCAGGTGCACATTTCAAGAAATGGTGCATAATGCAGTCTAAGATAAAGAGCGGTGCTGTGGACGAGGTATGAATTTATCTACTGTTGGCCTCTGTTTGATGATGATCTGTGAATGTGAATTTAATCCAACTTGTCCACAAACTTAGTAATATGCTAGTGAGATTTTACAATCAATAGTGAAATTACGCGCAATCAAGTTCACACATTTAAGCGATCAAAATAATCAAGGCACTAACTCCCGGTTCCAGATAAGCTGCAATCTGGATATGATCAGATTAATTTGGACATTAGAAATACAGATGTCTCTGGTTGTTTGGATGCTATAGACTTGCATATCAAGATGCAAATATTACCTGATTATTCTTTGTCTTTAGTCTCTGCATGTGGTAATTAATCCATTTAACTTTTAAGGTTGTGGTAATTATGTTTTGAAATCTTGCAGTTAAAGAAGGAAGTTGGAGAAATGTTAGGGTTTGCGGAGTCGTATATGCTAAAAGTTAGCTCCCCTAACCAAGAAGACGATGGTACTGCCCAACAAGGCAGCACGGCGCCAGACGCAGATGACATACCTGGTGATCAGTAACTAGCTAAGCATGCTCTCTTCTCATGACAGGCACCTTCGCACGATGGTGTTTTATGATGATACCCGGTGGACCTGTAACTGTAACTAGTCCAAATTTGGTATGATTGGCTGCCTTAAAGGTAAAAATTGTTTAGGAAATCCTATATAGTCTTATGTATGGCCTCTTGCATCATTGTGACACATACAAGATAGTTATTAAACGGTGAATATCAAGGTTTAGTACACAAACATCTGTATAAAAAGAAAGAAGCCATAACCAGCGAAAATAGGAATATATGCCTACACACATGCCTACTATTGAACCACCGTTCAAACTGGTTGTAAGTAACCCGTGCGATCATCTCTCATCGGTTGCACCCAGTAGCCATAAGCTCATGTACCTCCAAATGTCGTAAGGACCATGTATGGATCCATGTTGTAGACTTGAAATGACTTGCAAAATGGTTTGTATTTCCACTCTGTAAAAACACAGTCATTTCGGCAATTTCATAAAGCTCGAAGTGAAGCACATACTCCGTCCTGGATATTTGGCTTAACTCCCAACCAGTTTCCAAAGAAATTTGCTATACTAGTAGGTGGAAGCAGGTTAAAAGTCACATGAATTGTACGCCATAGGAAAGTGTGAAACAGACAGGAAATAAACAAATGATGAATTGTTTCATCTTGACCATAGAAACAACATCGTCTATTCCCTTGCCATCTTCGTTTTCCCAAATTATTCTTTGTGAGAGTAACCCCTCTATGCACAAACTACATAAAAAAGTATTAACCTCTATGCACAAACCACATAAAAATGTTTTATCTTAAGTGACACTTGTTTTCCATATAACAAAATACAGGCCCCTGTGTTAATATGGTCTGTGTACATAGATGTAAGTATTGCAAAGAATGCTAACAAATTCAAACTGGAAGAATGCCAATTCGGCATCAACCGCTGTGATGACACAGAAGATCAACTTCTATTGCTTGAAGAAATAGAGCGCAAGTAAAGTAACAATTCGAGAAAACTCGAGGCCAAGTAACCACCCCCTCCTCTGATGAAGAAAGCGACCACAAGGGGTGAAGACCAAAAGCAGATCGTTCAAGGTACTAATGAACCATAGTCACTGAATTATCCTCTTTTGAATTATCCTCTTTATTCGCACATGTATGTCATCTAGCTACGCAATGTATTCTCATAATCTGGTGTCCACTCTGTTGTATTTCTCTGTTCATACGAACATGTATGCACCTAGCTGTGTAATCTACTCAACGGTCCAAATGATCTATTGCACCATTGTCACACAAGCATACAATCTTCCCATAAGCATATACCTGCTCGGCTGCTCACCGGAAATTTGCACAAAAAGTTATCTATCAAAACACAATAGACTATTGGTAGTAGACATGAGCAACAACAGATTAAGTTACACACCAAGCAACGACGAGCTTAACTGCGGGCACGGCATGGTGCCGCGCTTCTCCCATGCTAGTATTTTAGTAAATGGAATAGGTTTTCCAAGAACACATGACCACTACACAAAACCTGCAATATAACATCGAATAATCCTCAATAAACAATTTACACAAAAAATGGGACCTTCGACAACGCACATGAACTGGTTGGGCGTGTCTTCATACTCCTGGACGAGTGGCTCGATGTCCATGCACCAAAGGGGACTGCCGTGGCTGTGCAAAAGGATGCCCAATGGGTGCCACCCGAGGAGAGTTGGACTAAAATAAATGTCGATGGATCGCTGAAGAAAGATGGGTCGAGAGGTGGGGTTGGAGTGGTTCCGGCGTTCCGCGAGACCATAGAAACACATGCAAGGCTGCTGCATGTCATGCTTTTAACAACATCTATTGTTCCGAGCATGTGAAGCTACTAGGTTGCTGAAGGGGAGTGCAAATGGCGGCTGAACTTGGCATTACAAGGGCTGCGATTGAAACAGATAACCAAGGAGTCGCTCGTGCTCTCTTCTCGGAACAACTTGACCGGTCCAGATTTGGACCTGTCATCCATGAGATAAAGGAGATGATGGTTGGCGTCGACGAGTTTCGAGTGATCTGGAACACGACGAAAAGCCAACAAAGTTGCTCATATACTAGCTAGGAAGTGTTGCCTTTTAAGTTTAATTCATGCAAGACCTGGTTTAATATTTTTCCTTCTTGTACCTGTGATGCTATTGTGGCTGATGGAGCCATAGACTAAGTAATAATAAGGCAGGTATTTCCCCTAAAAAAACAATTTACTCAAACATGAAATGGTCCTATGCAAAATGCATTAGTGCGTTATAAGTGCATTTTAAATCACATTCCCTTTAACGGTGACATGCACAAATTTTTCGTGCGAAGATTTTGGTTTGCTTACACAGAAATCCCTCACATAGCTAAAAATCGTAAGAACTAAATAATATTCCACGTAATATCTAGAAACTATATACGTCCAATTTCATGGCAACGTGCGGGGCATCATCTGGTTCGTTTGGTGGCTTCTCCTGGAAGACCCTCCCTCTCTAGCTTCTCCCGTAAGCTGGCTTCCACCTTCCTTTTGCCAATACTCCTATATAAAAACCAGGCATTCAATTCCACACATTCACTAGTAATATGCTAGTGAGATTTTACAATCAATAGTGAAATTACGTGCAATCAATTCCACACATTTAAGCGATCAAAATAATTAAGGCACTAACTCCTGGTTCCAGATTAGCAGCAATCTGGATATGATCAGATTGATTTGGACATTAGAAATACAGATGTCTCTGGTTGTTTGGATGCTATAGACTTGCATATGAAGATGCAAATACAAATACCTGAATATTCTTTGTCTTTAGTCTCTGCATGTCGTAATTAATCTATTTAACTTTCAAGGTTGTGGTAATTATGTTTTGAAATCTTGTAGTTAAAGAAGGAAGTTGGAGAAATGTTAGGGTTTGCGGAGTCGTATATGCTAAAAGTTAGCTCCCCTAACCAAGAAGACGATGGTACTGCCCAACAAGGCCGCACGGCGCCAGACGCAGATGACATACCTGGTGATCAGTAACTGTTGGGGAACGTTGCAGAAAACAAAAAATTTCCTACGGTTTCACCAAGATCCATCTATGAGTTCATCTAGCAACGAGTGATTGGATTGCATCTACATACCTTTGTAGATCACGCGCGGAAGCGTTCAAAGAACGGGGATGAGGAAGTCGTACTCGACGTGATCCAAATCACCGGAGATCCTAGCACCGAACGGACGGCACCTCCGCGTTCAACACACATACGGTCAGCGTAACGTCTCCTTCTTCTTGATCCAGCAAGGGGGAAGGAGAGGTTGAGGGAGATGGCTCCAGCAGCAGCACGACGGCGTGGTGGTGATGGAGCTGCAGTACTCCGGCAGGGCTTCGCTAAGCACTATGGAGGAGGAGGATGTGTTGGAGAGGGAGAGGGAGGCACCAAAGGCGTGTTGTGAGAGGCCCTCCTTTCCCCACTATATATAGGGAGTCCAAGGGGGGGGGGCGGCCCTAGGAGATCCAATCTCCTAGGGGGGGGGGGTGCGGCCAAGGGAGGAATCCCTCCTCCCCAAGGCACCTAGGAGGTGCCTTCCCCCTTTGGGACTCTTCCCTTCCTTGAACCCTAGGCGCATAGGCCTCTTGGGGCTGGTGCCCTTGGCCCATATAGGCCAAGGCGCACCCCGTACAGCCCATGTGGCCCCCCGGGGCAGGTGGCCCCACCCGATGGACCCCCGGGACCCTTCCGGTGGTCCCAGTACTGTGACGCCCCCGATTTAATCGTACACTAATCATACACGCAAACGTGTACGATCAAGATCAGGGACTCACGGGAAGATATCACAACACAACTCTACAAATAAAATAAGTCATACAAGCATCATATTACAAGCCAGGGGCCTCGAAAGCTCGAATACAAGAGCTCGATCATAGACGAGTCAGCGAAAGCAACAATATCTGAGTACAGACATAAGTTAAACAAGTTTGCCTTAAGAAGGCTAGCACAATCTGGGATACAGATCGAAAGAGGCGCAGGCCTCCTGCCTGGGATCCTCCTAACTACTCCTGGTCGTCGTCAGCGGGCACCACGTAGTAGTAGGCACCTCCGGTGTAGTAGGAGTCGTCGTCGACGGTGGTATCTGGCTCCTGGACTCCAGCATCTGGTTGCGACAACCAGAATGAATGGAAAAGGGGGAAAAGGGGGAGAAAGCAACCGTGAGTACTCATCCAAAGTACTCGCAAGCAAGAAGCTACACTACATATGCATGGGTATCAAATGGAATAAGGGTATCATATGTGGACTGAACTGCAGAATGCCAGAATAAGAGGGGGATAACTAATCCTGTCGAAGACTACGCTTCTGGCAGCCTCCGTCTTACAACATGTAGAAGAGAGTAGACTGAAGGCCTCCAAGTAGCATCGCATAGCATAATCCTAACCGATGATCCTCCCCTCATTGCCCTGTGAGAGAGCAATCACCGGTTGTATCTGGCACTTGGAAGGGTGTGTTTTATTAAGTATCCGGTTCTAGTTGTCATAAGGTCAAGGTACAACTCCAAGTCGTCCTGTTACCGAAGATCACGGCTATTCGAATAGATTAACTTCCCTGCAGGGGTGCACCACATACCCCAACACGCTTGATCCCATTTGGCCGGACACACTTTCCTGGGTCATGTCCGGCCTCGGAAGATCAACACGTCGCAACCCCACCTAGACCAACAGAGAGGTCAGCACGCCGGTCTAAACCTAAGCGCACAGGGGTCTGGGCCCATCGCCCTTAGCACACCTGCACGTTGCGTACGCGGCCGGAAGCAGAACTAGCCCCCTTAATACAAGAGCAGGCTTACGTTCCAATCCGGCGCGCGCCACTCAGTCGCTGACGTCACGAAGGCTTCGGCTGATACCACGACGCCGGGATACCCATAACTACTCCCGCGTAGATGGTTAGTGCGTATAGACCAAATGGCCAAACTCAGATCAAATACCCAGATCTCGTTAAGCGTGTTAAGTATCCGCGAACGTCAACCAGGGCCAGGCCCACCTCTCTCCTAGGTGGTCGGAACCTGCCCTGTCGCTCCGCCTCAAAGATCCACTCGCGGGTGCTCCTCAAGCCGACCCGTCTTTAGTCACCACATGTATCATGTATAAGGTATATAGTATATACCCGTGATCAACTCCCGAGTGATCACGGCCCGATAGTATAGCATGGCAGACGGACAAGGATGTAGGGCCACTGATGATAAACTAGCATCCTATACTAAGCATTAGGATTGCAGGTAAGGTAACAACAGTAGTAGCAAGGACAGGCTATGCATCAGTATAGGATTAACGGGAAGCAGTAACATGCTACACTACTCTAATGCAAGCAGTATAGAGAAGAGTAGGCGATATCTGGTGATCAAAGGGGGGGCTTGCCTGGTTGCTCTGGCAAGAGAGAGGGATCGTCAACTCCGTAGTCGTACTGGGTAGCAGCGGCGTCGGTCCCGGTGTCTAGCGAGAGAAGAGGGGGGAGAAACAATAAATATTTAAGCAAACAGATGCATAGCGATGCATGACATGACAAGTAGCGGTGCTAGGGGTGCCCTATTGCGGTATGAGGTGATACCGGTGAAGGGGGGGAAACATCCGGGAGAGTATCCCCGGTGTTTCGCGTTTTCGCACAGATGAAACAGAGGGGGAAAGTTGCGTGTTCGCTATGCTAGGGATGCGTAGCGGGCGAACGGACTGCGTATCTGGATTCGTCTCGTCGTTCTGAGCAACTTTCATGTACAAAGTTTTTCCATCCGAGCTACGGTTTATTTTATATTAATTTTAAAAGATTTAAATCATTTTTGAAATTAATAGAATAAAATTAATTTGGAAATGCCATTATGATGTCAGCATGGCATCAGGGTGATGTCAGCAGTTAATAGTCAGTTGACTTGGTCAAACTGACGCGTGGGTCCCGGTTGTCATTGACTTAGGTTAACTAAACAGGATTAGTTAGTTTAATAAGTGATTAGGTTAATTTAATAGATCTAATTAAGTTAATTAATTAATTAATTAATTAATTTTATTATGTCTTTTTTATTCTTTTTTTTAACAGGGGCGTGGGTGGGGGGCCCACTGGGCAGTGGCCCATAGGGCCAAACGGGCGCGGGCGGTGGATCAGGTGCGGGGCGCCAGGACGCCCGCCCGCAGAGACGGGGGCTGTCCGCCTCCGGTGGAAGTGGCGAGGCCACGGCGAGTGGCCGGAGCGGCGGGAGCCAGAGGCGGAGACGAGCAACGCGCGGTGGTGCCGGAGCACAACCAGGGCGTGAGCGGGGCACGCGGCCCAGGCGCGGTGCGGGGACAGCGGGGAGCGACGGCACGGCGAGCCGGGCCTGGGCTGCCGCGCGCGCAGGGCGCGAGGCGTGCGCGGGGAGGAGGGGGCTTGGCCTGGCGCGCAGTCGGGCGGCCAGGGACGCGGGCGACGGCGTGGCCGACGCGGTGGTGCTCGTGCACGGCTGCGGGACGACGTGAGGAGCCGGGAGGAAGAGAGGCCGGGGGCCTCACCGTGGATCCGTAGGGTCAAGGGCAACAGGGGGGCGAGGAGGCGGGCGGAGACGACGCGGCGCAGGGGATGCAGTCCGGCGGGGTAGGGCTCCGGCGATGGCGGAGTGGTCCGGTGAGTCGAGGAGGCCCTCGAGCGGCAGCGGATGGGGTGCGGTCGTCGGGGCTCGGGGTGGCGCGGGGCGATGGCAGCGGCACGGCGGCGTCCAGAGGAGGACGGGGAGCGCGGTGGCGGTGGCGATGGTGAACGGCGGCGGGGCGACGGGGATCGACGGCGGCGTCGGGCGCGCCGCCCAGATCCAGAACGGGGAAGGAGGAGGAGAGGCGTGTGAGGGGGTGTCGGGCACGAGGCACTTCGCCTCTGGGCGTGCGGCGGCGCGAGGGATGGCGAGGTGGCGGGGCGGCTCCGGCGTGGTGATCTCCGGCGACGGCACTGAGCGGCGGTGCGGGTGCGCGCTGGGGGAGACGAGGGGAGAGAGGGGATCGATCCCGATCCAGGGGGATCGGGGGAGGGAGTGGGGCGAGTGGGAGGGGTTTAGGGTTACGGGGTGGGGATAAGGAGAGAGAGGAGGGGCCGGCTGGGCCGGCCTGATTGGCCCCGAGGCCATCTGGGCCGAGGCCCAGCGAGGGGGGGGCTTCTCCCCCCTTTTGTTTTTTTCTTTGTTTTGTCTTCTGTTTTTGTAGTTTCCTTTTCTTTATTTCCTCTTCTGCTTTAAATCATTTTAAATTATTTAGGCATTTTATAAAATTGTGAACCTTACACCATAATTATCTTGGTAATATTTGGCAACCACCGAACATTTTTGTTTTAATTTTTGAAAACTTTTATTGTTTTCTTTTATTTAAATTTTGAACTTGTTTCGGTTCTGAACTATCGAGAGTTTACCACAGTAACCGTGGTGACGTGGCATCATTAGCGGGGAATCACTGTAGCTTAATTATCCGGGCATTACAAAACTCCTCCACTACAAGAAATCTCGTCCCGAGATTTAGGAGGTAGAAGGAAACAACGCGGGGTATTCATCACGCAGGCGATCCTCGCGTTCCCAAGTGGCTTCGTCTTCAGAGTGATTCGACCACTGGACTTTGAGGAATTTGATCGCCTTCTGACGTGTGCGGCGTTCAGCTTGGTCGAGAATGCGGACCGGATGCTCTTTATAGGAGAGGTCTTGTTGCAATTCAAGCACTTCATGATCCACTGCTCGAATTGGGTCCTTGAAGCAGCGTCGGAGTTGTGACACATGGAACACATCGTGAACCTGAGAAAGGTTCGGCGGAAGCTCCAGTTGATATGCCACTTTACCACGCCTTTCGAGAATAGTGAAAGGACCAATATAGCGGGGAGCTAGCTTTCCCTTGATCCCGAAGCGGTGAGCACCCTTCATTGGTGTAACTCGAAGATAAGCCTTTTCGCCAGGTTGATAGACCATGTCTTGGTGATGACGGTCATACTGACTTTTCTGACGTGACTGAGCAGTCTTGAGATTCTCGCGAATAATGCGAACTTGTTCTTCGGCCTGTTGGATAATATCCGGACCGAAGAGTGGACGCTCCCCAGTTTCTGACCAGTTCAGAGGGGTTCGACACTTTCGTCCATATAGCACTTCGAAGGGGGACATCTTTAGACTAGCTTGATAGCTATTATTATAAGAGAACTCGGCATATGGAAGAGATTCCTCCCATTTCTTGCCGAATGAGATTACACAAGCTCGAAGCATGTCTTCGAGAACTTGGTTGACACGTTCAACCTGTCCTTGCGACTGAGGATGAAATGCAGTACTGAACGACAGATGAGTTCCCATAGCTTCTTGGAAACTCGCCCAAAACCTTGAAGTGAATAAGCTGCCACGGTCTGAACTGATAACCAGTGGGATACCGTGAAGTGAAACAATTCTAGCCATGTAGAGAGTACCAAGCTGACTAGCAGTGATTGTCTCTTTGACCGCCAGAAAATGGGCAACTTTGGAAAGCCGGTCAATGACGACAAGAATAGCATCATTACCTTTCTGCGATTTGGGAAATCCAGTGACGAAGTCCATTTCAACATGGTCCCATTTCCATTCAGGAATAGAGATAGGTTGCAGAGTTCCAGCAGGCCTTTGATGCTCTACTTTGATTCGGCGACAAACGTCACACTCAGCAACATAACGAGCAATATCCTGCTTCATATTAGACCACCAGAATCTTTGACGAATATCCTGGTACATCTTTGTACTACCAGGATGGATGGACAGAGGCGTATCATGGGCTTCTTGCATAACCCTTTTAGTCTTATCCAGGTTTTTCTTCGAACATGGTACCACTAGGCGGCCTTTGAAATACAAGGCGCCATCGTCGGCGATCGTGAAGAATGAGGGCTTTCCCTTTTTGAGGTCGCGCTTAATCTTGAGGACTTCATCGTCACATTTCTGTATCCATTTGATGGTCTCCACAAGATCTGGTTTCGCAACCAGGGTATTGAGAGAACCCTTGGAAACAACATGGAGGTTCTGTTTGGGAAAAGCCTCGGGAGGGGGAGCGAGTGATCCTGGGGGAACAATATGGAGGTTCAGCCTTCTAAATTCTTCGGTAAGCGAGGGCTGAACTTTGTGGACCTGGAGGTGGTTGCAGTAAGACTTGCGGCTCAAGGCATCAGCCATTACATTAGCCTTGCCGGGGGTATATGATATATCCACGTCAAAGTCTGCAACAGTCTCCATCCATCTTTGCTGGCGTAGGTTCAAATCTGGCTGAGTAAAAAGATACTTCAGACTTTGATGGTCGGTGAAGATCTCGCAACGATTACCGAGAAGGTAATGTCGCCACTGCTTCAGTGCATGAATGACAGCAGCAAGCTCGAGGTCGTGAACTGGGTAGTTTTCTTCGTGAGGGCGCAATTGACGAGAGGCATAAGCAATCACTCTGCGCTCTTGCATTAGGACACAGCCCAATCCTTGACGGGAAGCGTCGCAGTAAATGACGAAGTCCTTCTTAGTATCAGGTGGAGCAAGTACGGGGGCAGAAGTCAACTTGTCTTTGAGCGCCTGGAAACTTTCCTGACACTTGTCTGTCCAGTCGAACTTGACACCCTTATGCAACAAATTAGTCAGAGGCCTGGCAATCTTGGAGAAGTTCTCGACGAATCGACGGCAATAGCTGGCGAGACCGAGAAAACTTCGGACTTGCTTCACATTCTTCGGAGGAGTCCAATCGAGAATAGCCTGAACTCGTTCAGGGTTGACGGCAATACCATCTTTGGAGATGACATGCCCAAGATAGGTTACTTCGGGAAGCCAGAATTCACACTTGGAATACTTAGCATACAGCTGATGCTCCCGAAGCTTTTCCAGCACAAGACGAAGATGTTCAGTATGTTCCTCCTCGTTCTTGGAAAATACAAGGATATCGTCCAGATAAACCACGACGAACTTGTCGAGGTAATCCATGAATATATAATTCATCAGACGAGAGAAGGTGGCTGGAGCATTCGTTAAGCCGAATGACATGACGGTGTACTCGTATGACCCATACCGAGTCACGAAGGCGGTTTTTGGGATGTCCTCTTCACGAACACGGATCTGGTGGTAACCCAACCTCAAGTCGAGTTTGGAGAACACTGATGAGCCAGCCAGTTGATCATAAAGATCATTGATCCGAGGAAGAGGATATTTATTCTGAATGGTAGCTTGGTTTATAGGACGGTAGTCTTGGACTAATCGGTTTGTCCCATCCTTTTTCTTAACAAAGAGAGAAGGTGCTCCCCAAGGATAGCAACTAGGACGAATGAAACCTTTGACAAGAGATTTGTCGATTTCCTCCTTAAGCTCAATGAGTTCATGCGGCGGCATCTTATAGGGTCGTTTGGCTATAGGGGTGGTGCCGGGTTTCAAGTCGATGATGAATTCGACAGCTCTAGCAGGGGGAATCCCTGGAAGTTCTTCTGGGAAGACATCTTGGAATTCACGAACGACGGGAATGTTTTCAATGCCCTCGAGTGGTGCAGCGTTCAACGCATTCAAGGCATAAAGACGTGCCTCGGCGTTCTGAACTAGATGAGCTTGGTAAGCTATTATTTCGTCAGAAGGGTGTAGCAGATGGACGACCTTAGTGGCGCAAACTATAGAAGCAGTATGTGCTTTCAACCAATCCATTCCCAGAATGAGGTCGATGTTAGACGACTTCAGGATAATGGGAGAGGCATAGAATTCCAGCCCTTCGATTTCCACGGGGACATCGATGCCAACCAGTGAGGTTTGACATTGTCCCACGGGGGTTTTTACCAATACCGAAGCGTTCATCTCCTCACATTTAACGTCATGCTTGTATGCAAAATCTTCTGACATGAATGAATGCGATGCCCCTGAATCGAATAAAACAGATGCAGGTACTGAGTTTACGAGGAGTGTACCCATCACGGTAGCAGGCTGGTCTAGAACTTCATTGAGATCAACATGGTTGGCATGAACACGACCATAAGACTTGGCACTATTGTTGCGAGGCTGGTTGCTTCCACGGCCAGTTGCTGGGAGGGCCAGTTGATTCTGGTTTTGATTGCAATCCCTAGCACGGTGACCTGGCTGACCACACTTGTAGCAGAGGCCATTATTGGGAGTGGGAACAGGAGCTTGTGGTGGTGGAGCTGGAAGTCTTGTCTGCCTAGTTGGAGGAGCAGGCAGACGAGGTGCAGCATAGGACTGCCTTGGGGCAGGTGCATCCGGCTGGTACATGCTGTTGGGGATCCATATCTTGCGCTTCTGCGAGGACGGGCCCGAAGATGAGCTCGTGTCACGGCTGCGCTTGTGAGAGCTCTGGTATTCCTGCAGACCAGTTTCGACGTTGATGGCTTTGTTCACCAGAGTGGCGAAATCAGCAAAGTCGTGCACTAGAAGTGCGAGCTTGATGTCAGCTTGAAGGCCATCACGGAACTTCTCCTGTCTGCGTGCATCAGTTGCGATGTCTTCTTCAGCATAGCGGGACAAGTCAAGAAACTCCCGCTGGTAAGCTTCCACAGTTTTATTGCCTTGGGTGAGGTTGCGGAACTCACGCTTCTTCCGGTCCATAACTCCCTGAGGAATGAAGCGAGCACGGAAGGCAGCTTGGAAGTCTGGCCAGGTGATGATTGTTCCAGCTGGCAGTGTACGCCTGTGGCTATCCCACCATTGAGCTGCGGGTCCTTTCAGGAAGAAGGAAGCAAAGGTGACATAGCTGGCAGGGGCTACATCAGCAGACTCCATCTCATAGGTGATGTCACGGAGCCAGTCATCAGCATCCAGAGGCTGAGTTGAGCTGCGGTACACAGTTGGGTTCAGGCGCATGAAATCCTGCAGGGTCACTTGGGTTGGCTGCTGGTTCATATTGGGGCGAGGAAACTGAGCCATAATATTCTCCATGAACTGACGATTCAGCTCAAACTGTTGCATCATCCCAGCCATGTACTCAGGCGGTGGTGGGGCGTTGCCACCACGACCACGACCACGACCACCTGGTCTAACCATCCTGCTAATATATAACAGGGGTAGTTCAGTATTGAGAAATGTGCAAAGACGAGAATCATTCATGATGAAACATGCACAACGAAAGCAGCACGATAGATACTACATAGTAGTCGGCATATCTTACAAAAGAGATCATGCATGGAGTTCGTTACACAGAGTCTGGTACATCGACTAAGACATCACAGGCGGCACGCAGGCTCGCGGCGAATGCATCTAACACTAACAAGCAAGTCTACATCAGTCCCACGCGGTACTGCGGAGGTAGCTGTAGCCTGAAAGCTGGTAGTGTGGCATCGGGTACACCACGTCGGCAACCTGGGGTCCGCGGGTACTCTGGTGCAGAACCTGACGCTCAAGTGGCAGAAGAGGACCAAGTGCAGGAGAGTAGCCTCCCACATCTGGCCAGCCGACGCCCTGAGGCATCACGGTCCTGGCAGGGTAGATCGCAGAGCGCGATAAATCACCAGATCGGACAGAGGGGTGCAACAGTGTCAGAGCACGGTAGAGGTGCTGATGAGTGGTGTACAACTCGTGGCGAAGAGCTCGGTTAGCGCGATCCAGCCCATCAGCATGCAGAACCAGGTTTTGATGGTAGAAGGGCTCTCGGGTGACAGTGGAGTAGGCAGCAGTGTAGTATCCCTCCGCACCAACATCGGATGCGATAGCAATGTGCCTGAAGGGGGAGGTGTCCAACTCCTGATACTCGCCACGGAGACGTGTCAGAGCAGCATAAGCAGCATCGTGGACCGCCATATCGATAGTCACTCCAACACCATGAGCAGTGTGCAGCACGGTAGTGGAGTCATACTCTCGAGAGTAGAGGTGGACGATGGCACGGTACTGCTCCTGGTTGAAGTCCTGGTACTCCTCATAGACGGTGTACTCAGGGTGCCAGCGATAACCCAGATAGGTCATCATCTCAGCCAACACAGCAGGTGATCCTGAGGCACCAATGGCCGTCGTGTGGCGCACGACCTGCCTCGTGGGTTCCATCTGAAAACACAGATGCTTTCACTGGAGTCAAATGACAATGTGGATAATGTTCAAATACATTTCTAAAGAATAACTAGGGCTTATCCAACTTTGGGGTGAATGTCGTAACGGGATCCTAGTGTCAGAGTAAGTAAATTCGTTTAACCCGAGTAGAAGAGAGTTCAGAGTCCCAGAGTAAAGGTCGAGGAGTAAAAGATCCTAGTACCACCCGTTGGCGACGTGGGCCCGTAAGGCACACAGCCAAGTTAGTAAAAGTTTATACAATGTCTAGACTCGACTTCGGCCAAGGAGTGTGGAAGGGGGATTCCTACAGGCAGTCGGCTCTGATACCAACTTGTGACGCCCCCGATTTAATCGTACACTAATCATACACGCAAACGTGTACGATCAAGATCAGGGACTCACGGGAAGATATCACAACACAACTCTACAAATAAAATAAGTCATACAAGCATCATATTACAAGCTAGGGGCCTCGAAAGCTCGAATACAAGAGCTCGATCATAGACGAGTCAGCGGAAGCAACAATATCTGAGTACAGACATAAGTTAAACAAGTTTGCCTTAAGAAGGCTAGCATAATCTGGGATACAGATCGAAAGAGGCGCAGGCCTCCTTCCTGGGATCCTCCTAACTACTCCTGGTCGTCGTCAGCGGGCACCACGTAGTAGTAGGCACCTCCGGTGTAGTAGGAGTCGTCGTCGACGGTGGTATCTGGCTCCTGGACTCCAGCATCTGGTTGCGACAACCAGAATGAATGGAAAAGGGGGAAAAGGGGGAGAAAGCAACCGTGAGTACTCATCCAAAGTACTCGCAAGCAAGAAGCTACACTACATATGCATGGGTATCAAATGGAATAAGGGTATCATATGTGGACTGAACTGCAGAATGCCAGAATAAGAGGGGGATAACTAATCCTGTCGAAGACTACGCTTCTGGCAGCCTCCGTCTTACAACTGTAGAAGAGAGTAGACTGAAGTCCTCCAAGTAGCATCGCATAGCATAATCCTAACCGATGATCCTCCCCTCATTGCCCTGTGAGAGAGCAATCACCGGTTGTATCTGGCACTTGGAAGGGTGTGTTTTATTAAGTATCCGGTTCTAGTTGTCATAAGGTCAAGGTACAACTCCAAGTCGTCCTGTTACCGAAGATCACGGCTATTCGAATAGATTAACTTCCCTGCAGGGGTGCACCACATACCCCAACACGCTTGATCCCATTTGGCCGGACACACTTTCCTGGGTCATGTCCGGCCTCGGAAGATCAACACGTCGCAGCCCCACCTAGACCAACAGAGAGGTCAGCACGCCGGTCTAAACCTAAGCGCACAGGGGTCTGGGCCCATCGCCCTTAGCACACCTGCACGTTGCGTACGCGGCCGGAAGCAGAACTAGCCCCCTTAATACAAGAGCAGGCTTACGTTCCAATCCGGCGCGCGCCACTCAGTCGCTGACGTCACGAAGGCTTCGGCTGATACCACGACGCCGGGATACCCATAACTACTCCCGCGTAGATGGTTAGTGCGTATAGACCAAATGGCCAAACTCAGATCAAATACCCAGATCTTGTTAAGCGTGTTAAGTATCCGCGAACGTCAACCAGGGCCAGGCCCACCTCTCTCCTAGGTGGTCGGAACCTGCCCTGTCGCTCCGCCTCAAAGATCCACTCGCGGGTGCTCCTCAAGCCGACCCGTCTTTAGTCACCACATGTATCATGTATAAGGTATATAGTATATACCCGTGATCAACTCCCGAGTGATCACGGCCCGATAGTATAGCATGGCAGACGGACAAGGATGTAGGGCCACTGATGATAAACTAGCATCCTATACTAAGCATTAGGATTGCAGGTAAGGTAACAACAGTAGTAGCAAGGACAGGCTATGCATCAGTATAGGATTAACGGGAAGCAGTAACATGCTACACTACTCTAATGCAAGCAGTATAGAGAAGAGTAGGCGATATCTGGTGATCAAAGGGGGGGCTTGCCTGGTTGCTCTGGCAAGAGAGAGGGATCGTCAACTCCGTAGTCGTACTGGGTAGCAGCGGCGTCGGTCCCGGTGTCTAGCGAGAGAAGAGGGGGGAGAAACAATAAATATTTAAGCAAACAGATGCATAGCGATGCATGACATGACAAGTAGCGGTGCTAGGGGTGCCCTATTGCGGTATGAGGTGATACCGGTGAAGGGGGGGAAACATCCGGGAGAGTATCCCCGGTGTTTCGCGTTTTCGCACAGATGAAACAGAGGGGGAAAGTTGCGTGTTCGCTATGCTAGGGATGCGTAGCGGGCGAACGGACTGCGTATCTGGATTTGTCTCGTCGTTCTGAGCAACTTTCATGTACAAAGTTTTTCCATCCGAGCTACGGTTTATTTTATATTAATTTTAAAAGATTTAAATCATTTTTGAAATTAATAGAATAAAATTAATTTGGAAATGCCATTATGATGTCAGCATGACATCAGGGTGATGTCAGCAGTTAATAGTCAGTTGACTTGGTCAAACTGACGCGTGGGTCCCGGTTGTCATTGACTTAGGTTAACTAAACAGGATTAGTTAGTTTAATAAGTGATTAGGTTAATTTAACAGATCTAATTAAGTTAATTAATTAATTAATTAATTTTATTATGTTTTTTTTATTCTTTTTTTTTAACAGGGGCGTGGGTGGGGGGCCCACTGGGCAGTGGCCCATAGGGCCAAACGGGCGCGGGCGGTGGATCAGGTGCGGGGCGCCAGGACGCCCGCCCGCAGAGACGGGGGCTGTCCGCCTCCGGTGGAAGTGGCGAGGCCACGGCGAGTGGCCGGAGCGGCGGAAGCCAGAGGCGGAGACGAGCAACGCGCGGTGGGGCCGGAGCACAACCAGGGCGTGAGCGGGGCACGCGGCCCAGGCGCGGTGCGGGGACAGCGGGGAGCGACGGCACGGCGAGCCGGGCCTGGGCTGCCGCGCGCGCAGGGCGCGAGGCGTGCGCGGGGAGGAGGGGGCTTGGCCTGGCGCGCAGTCGGGCGGCCAGGGACGCGGGCGACGGCGTGGCCGACGCGGTGGTGCTCGTGCACGGCTGCGGGACGACGCGAGGAGCCGGGAGGAAGAGAGGCCGGGGGCCTCACCGTGGATCCGTAGGGTCAAGGGCAACAGGGGGGCGAGGAGGCGGGCGGAGACGACGCGGCGCAGGGGATGCAGTCCGGCGGGGTAGGGCTCCGGCGATGGCGGAGCGGTCCGGCTAGTCGAGGAGGCCCTCGAGCGGCAGCGGATGGGGTGCGGTCGTCGGGGCTCGGGGTGGCGTGGGGCGATGGCAGCGGCACGGCGGCGTCCAGAGGAGGACGGGGAGCGCGGTGGCGGTGGCGATGGTGAACGGCGGCGGGGCGACGGGGATCGACGGCGGCGTCGGGCGCGCCGCCCAGATCCAGAACGGGGAAGGAGGAGGAGAGGCGTGTGAGGGGGTGTCGGGCACGAGGCGCTTCGCCTCTGGGCGTGCGGCGGCGCGAGGGATGGCGAGGTGGCGGGGCGGCTCCGGCGTGGTGATCTCCGGCGACGGCACTGAGCGGCGGTGCGGGTGCGCGCTGGGGGAGACGAGGGGAGAGAGGGGATCGATCCCGATCCAGGGGGATCGGGGGAGGGAGTGGGGCGAGTGGGGGGGGTTTAGGGTTACGGGGTGGGGATAAGGAGAGAGAGGAGGGGCCGGCTGGGCCGGCCTGATTGGCCCCGAGGCCATCTGGGCGAGGCCCAGCGAGGGGGGGGCTTCTCCCCCCTTTTGTTTTTTTCTTTGTTTTGTCTTCTGTTTTTGTAGTTTCCTTTTCTTTATTTCCTCTTCTGCTTTAAATCATTTTAAATTATTTAGGCATTTTATAAAATTGTGAACCTTACACCATAATTATCTTGGTAATATTTGGCAACCACCGAACATTTTTGTTTTAATTTTTGAAAACTTTTATTGTTTTCTTTTATTTAAATTTTGAACTTGTTTCGGTTCTGAACTATCGAGAGTTTACCACAGTAACCGTGGTGACGTGGCATCATTAGCGGGGAATCACTGTAGCTTAATTATCCGGGCGTTACAAGTACAATATCGGTGACCCCGAAACTTGTCCCGATGCCCGAAATAGCACTTCCTATATATAATTCTTTACCTCCGGACCATTCCGGAACTCCTCGTGACATCCGGGATCTCATCCGAGACTCTGAACAACATTCGGGTTACTGCATATACATATCCCTACAACTCTAGCGTCACCGAACCTTAAGTGTGTAGACCCTACGGGTTCGGGAGACACGTAGACATGACCGAGACGACTCTCCGGCCAATAACCAACAGCGGGATCTGGATACCCATGTTGGCTCCCACATGCTCCTCGATGATCTCATCGGATGAACCACGATGTCGAGGATTCAATCAATCCTGCATACAATTCCCTTCGTCAATCGGTATGTTACTTGCCCGAGATTCGATCGTTGGTATCCCAATACCTCGTTCAATCTCGTTACCGGCAAGTCACTTTACTCGTACCGTAATGCATGATCCCGTGACCAGACACTTGGTCACTTTGAGCTCATTATGATGATGCATTACCGAGTGGGCCCAGTGATACCTCTCCGTCATACGGAGTGACAAATCCCAGTCTTGATCCGTGTCAACCCAACAGACACTTTCGGAGATACCCGTAGTATACCTTTATAGTAACCCAGTTACGTTGTGACGTTTGGTACATCCAAAGCACTCCTACGGTATCCGGGAGTTACACGATCTCATGGTCTAAGGAAAAGATACTTGACATTGGAAAACTCTAGCAAACGAACTATACGATCTTATGCTATGTTTAGGATTGGGTCTTGTCCATCACATCATTCTCCTAATGATGTGATCTCGTTATCAATGACATCCAATGTCCATAGTCAGGAAACCATGACTATCTGTTGATCAACGAGCTAGTCAACTAGAGGCTTACTAGGGACATGTTGGTGTCTATTATTCACACATGTATTACGATTTCCGGATAACACAATTATAGCATGAATAAAAGACAATTATCATGAACAAGGAAATATAATAATAATCCTTTTATTATTGCCTCTAGGACATATTTCCGACAGTCTCCCACTTGCACTAGAGTCAATAATCTAGTTACATTGTGATGAATCGAACACCCATGGAATTCTGGTATTGATCATGTTTTGCTCTAGGGAGAGGTTTAGTCAACGGATCTGCTACATTCAGGTCCGTATGTACTTTGCAAATATCTATGTCTCCATTTTGAACATTTTCACGAATGGAGTTGAAGCGACGCTTGATGTGCCTGGTCTTCTTGTGAAACCTGGGCTCCTTGGCAAGTGCAATAGCTCCAGTGTTGTCACAGAAGAGTTTGATTGGCCCCGACGCATTGGGTATGACTCCTAGGTCGGTGATGAACTCCTTCACCTAAATTGCTTCGTGTGCTGCCTCTGAGGCTGCCATGTACTCCGCTTCACATGTAGATCCCGCCACGACGCTCTGCTTGCAACTGCACCAGCTTACTGCCCCACCATTCAAAATATACACGTATCCGGTTTGTGACTTTGAGTCATCCAGATCTGTGTCGAAGCTAGCGTCGATGTAACCCTTTATGACGAGCTCTTCGTCACCTCCATAGACGAGAAACATTTCCTTAGTCCTTTTCAGGTACTTCGGGATATTCTTGACCGCTGTCCAGTGTTCCTTGCCGGGATTACTTTGGTACCTTCCTACCAAACTTACGGCAAGGTTTACATCAGGTCTGGTACATAGCATGGCATACATAATAGAACCTATGGCTGATGCATAGGGGATGACGCTCATCTCTTCTATATCTTCTGCCATGGTCGGACATTGAGCTGAGCTCAATTTCATACCTTGTAACACAGGCAAGAACCCCTTCTTAGATTGATCCATATTGAACTTCTTCAATATCTTATCAAGGTATGTGCTTTGTGAAAGACCTATGAGGCGTCTCGATCTATCTCTATAGATTTTGATGCCTAATATATAAGCAGCTTCTCCAAGGTACTTCATTGAAAAACTCTTATTCAAGTAGGCCTTGATGCTGTCCAAGAGTTCTATATCATTTCCCATCAAAAGTATGTCATCTACATATAATATGAGAAATGCTACAGAGCTCCCACTCACTTTCTTGTAAACGCAGACTTCTCCATAAGTCTGCGTAAACCCAAATGCTTTGATCATCTCATCAAAGCGAATGTTCCAACTCCGAGATGCTTGCACCAGCCCATAAATCGAGCGTTGGAGCTTGCACACCTTGTCAGCATTCTTAGGATCGACAAAACCTTCCGGCTGCATCATATACAATTCTTCCTTAAGGAAACCATTAAGGAATGCCGTTTTGACGTCCATTTGCCACATTTCATAATCATAGAATGCGGCAATTGCTAACATGATTCGGACGGACTTTAGCTTCGCTACCGGTGAGAAAGTCTCATCGTAGTCAACCCCTTGAACTTGTCGATAACCCTTAGCGACAAGCCGAGCTTTATAGATGGTCACATTACCATCCGCGTCTGTCTTCTTCTTAAAGATCCATTTATTTTCTATGGTGCGGAACGTGTCCTCGTGGACCTACGAAGTTCAGTAGCAACTTGATCTGAAGTTTCGTGATCATCATCATTAACTTCCTCTCTAGTCGGTGCAGGCACCTCAGGAACATTTTCTTGAGCTGCGCCACTTACCGGTTCAAGAGGTAATACTTCATCAAGTTCTACTTTCCTCCCACTTATTTCTTTCGAGAGAAACTCTTTCTCTAGAAAGGACCCATTCTTGGCAACAAAGATCTTGCCTTCGGATCTGAGGTAGAAGGTATACCCAATAGTTTCTTTAGGGTATCCTATGAAGACGCATTTTTCCGATTTGGGTTCGAGCTTTTCAGGTAGAAGTTTCTTGACATAAGCATCGCATCCCCAAACTTTTAGAAACAACAGCTTAGATTTCTTCCCAAACCATAATTCATACGGTGTCATCTCAACGGATTTCGACGGAGCCCTATTTAAAGTGAATGCGGCAGTCTCTAAAGCATAGCCCCAAAAAGATAGCGGTAAATCAGCAAGAGACATCATAGATCGCACCATATCTAATAGAGTGCGATTACGACGTTCGGACACGCCATTACGTTGAGGTGTTCCAGGCGGCGTGGGTTGTGAAATTATTCCACATTTTCTTAAGTGTGTGCCAAACTCGTGACTCAAGTATTCTCCTCCACGATCTGATCGCAGGAACTTGATTTACCTGTCACGTTGATTCTCAACCTCACTCTGAAATTCCTTGAACTTTTCAAAGGTCTCAGACTTGTGTTTCATTAAGTAGACATACCCATATCTACTCAAGTCATCAGTGAGGGTGAGAACATAACGATAGCCACCGCGAGCCTCAACGCTCATTGGACCGCACACATCAGTATGTATGATTTCCAATAGGTTGGTTGCTCGCTCCATTGTTCCTGAGAACGGAGTCTTGGTCATTTTACCCATGAGGCATGGTTCGCACGTGTCAAATGATTCGTAATCAAGAGACTCTAAAAGTCCATCAGCATGGAGCTTCTTCATGCGTTTGACACCTATGTGACCAAGGCGGCAGTGCCACAAGTATGTGGGACTATCATTATCAATCTTACATCTTTTGGTACTCACACTATGAACATGTGTAGCATTACGCTCGAGATTCATTAAGAATAAACCATTCACCATCGGAGCATGACCATAAAACATATCTCTCATATAAATAGAATAACCATTATTCTCGGATTTAAATGAGTAGCCATCTCGAATTAAACGAGATCCTGATACAATGTTCATGCTCAAAGCTGGCACTAAATAACAATTATTAAGGTTTAAAACTAATCCCGAAGGTAAATGTAGAGGTAGCGTGCCGACGGCGATCACATCGACCTTGGAACCATTCCCGACGCGCATCATCACCTCGTCCTTCGCCAGTCTCCGCTTATTCCGCAGCTCCTGCTTTGAGTTACAAATGTGAGCAACTGCACCGGTATCAAATACCCAGGAGCTACTACGAGTACTGGTAAGGTACACATCAATTACATGTATATCACATATACCTTTCGTTTTGCCGGCCTTCTTGTCCGCTAAGTATTTGGGGCAGTTCCGCTTCCAGTGACCACTTTCCTTGCAATAAAAGCACTCAGTCTCGGGCTTGGGTCCAGTCTTTGGCTTCTTCTCGGCAGCTTGCTTGCCGGGCGCGGCAACTCCCTTGCCATCCTTCTTGAAGGTTTTCTTACCCTTGCCTTTCTTGAACTTAGTGGTTTTATTCACCATCAACACTTGATGTTCCTTTTTGACTTCTACCTCTGCTGATTTCAGCATTGCAAATACTTCAGGAATGGTCTTTTCCATCCCCTGCATATTGAAGTTCATCACAAAGCTCTTGTAGCTCGGTGGAAGCGACTGAAGGATTCTGTCAATGACCGCGTCATCCGGGAGATTAACTCCCAGCTGAGTCAAGCGGTTATGCAACCCAGACATAGTGAGTATGTGCTCACTGACAGAACTGTTTTCCTCCATCTTACAGCTGAAGAACTTGTCAGAGACTTCATATCTCTCGACCCGGGCATGAGCTTGGAAAACCATTTTCAGCTCTTCGAACATCTCATATGCTCCGTGTCTCTCAAAACGCTTTTGGAGCCCCGGCTCTAAGCTGTAAAGCATGCCGCACTGAACGAGGGAGTAGTCATCGGTACGTGCCTGCCAAGCGTTCATAACGTCTTGTTCTGCAGGGAGAACAGGTGCGTCACCCAGCGGTGCTTGTAGGACATAATCTTTCTTGGCAGCTATGAGGATGATCCTCAGGTTCCGGACCCAGTCCGTGTAGTTGCTGCCATCGTCTTTCAGCTTGGTTTTCTCTAGGAACGCGTTGAAGTTGAGGACTACGTTGGCCATTTGATCTACAAGACATATTGTAAATATTTTAGACTAATTTCATGATAATTAAGTTCATCTAATCAAATTATTCAATTATTCAATGAACTCCCACTTAGATAGACATCCCTCCTGTAATCTAAGTATAACATGATCCGAGTTAACTAGGCCGTGTCCGATCATCACGTGAGACAGACTAGTCAACGTCGGTGAACATCTTCATGTTGATCGTATCTTCTATACGACTCATGCTCGACCTTTCGGTCTTCTGTGTTCCGAGGCCATGTCTGTACATGCTAGGCTCGTCAAGTCAACCTAAGTGTTTGCATGTGTAAATCTGTCTTACACCCATTGTATGTGAACGTTGGAATCTATCACACCCGATCATCACGTGGTGCTTCGAAACAACGAACTGTCGCAACGGTGCACAGTTAGGGGGAACACTTTCTTGAAATTATTATGAGGGATCATCTTATTTACTACCGTCATTCTAAGCAAACAAGATGCAAAAACATGATAAACATCACATGCAATCAAATAATAATAGTGACATGATATGGCCAATATCACATAGCTCCTTTGATCTCCATCTTGGAGCTCCATGACCATCTTGTCACCGGCATGACACCATGATCTCCATCATCGTGTCTCCATGAAGTTGCTCGCCAACTATTACTTCTACTACTATGGCTAACACGTTTAGCAATAAAGTAA
This sequence comes from Triticum urartu, assembly GCF_056163025.1. Classification (NCBI taxonomy): domain Eukaryota; kingdom Viridiplantae; phylum Streptophyta; class Magnoliopsida; order Poales; family Poaceae; genus Triticum; species Triticum urartu. Next base: position 567,035,466 of record NC_141878.1, read on the forward strand.
AGTAATTCACATGGCGTTTCTCAATGACACGCAGGTCATACAAAAAATAAAGACAACTCCTATGGCTCCTGCCGGTTGTCATACTCATCGACATGCAAGTCGTGATTCCTATTACAATAGCATGAACATCTCATACATCACATATATATCATTCATCATTCATCACAACTTTGGCCATATCACATCACAGAACACTTGCTGCAAAAACAAGTTAGACGTCCTCTAATTGTTGTTGCAAGTTTTACGTGGCTGAAATAGGGTTCTAGCAAGAACGTTTTCTTACCTACGTGGAAGCCACAATGTGATTTGTCAACTTCTACTTACCCTTCATAAGGACCCTTTTCATCGAATCCGCTCCAACTGAAGTGGGAGAGACAGACACCCGCCAGCCACCTTATGCAACTTGTGCATGTTAGTCGGTGGAACCGGTCTCACGTAAGCGTACGTGTAAGGTTGGTCCGGGCCGCTTCATCCCACAATACCGTTGAAGCAAGATAAGACTAGTAGCGGCAAGAAAGTTGACAACATCAACGCCCACAACAAATTGTGTTCTACTCGTGCAAGAGAACTACGCATAAACCTAGTTCATGATGCCACTGTTGGGGAACATTGCAGAAAACAAAAATTTTCCTATGGTTTCACCAAGATCCATCTATGAGTTCATCTAGCAACAAGTTATTGGATTGCATCTACATACCTTTGTAGATCACGCGCGGAAGCGTTCAAAGAACGGGGATGAGGAAGTCGTACTCAACGTGATCCAAATCACCGGAAATCCTAGCACCGAACGGACGGCACCTCCGCGTTCAACACACATACGGTCAGCGTAACGTCTCCTTCTTCTTGATCCAGCAAGGGGGAAGGAGATGTTGAGGGAGATGGCTCCAGCAGCAGCACGACGGCGTGGTGGTGGTGGAGCTGCAGTACTCCGGCAGGGCTTCGCTAAGCACTATGGAGGAGGAGGATGTGTTGGAGAGGGAGAGGGAGGCACCAAAGGCGTGTTGTGAGAGGCCCTCCTTTCCCCACTATATATAGGGAGTCCAAGGGGAGGGGGCGCCGGCCCTAGGAGATCCAATCTCCTAGGGGTGGTGCGGCCAAGGGAGGAATCCCTCCTCCCCAAGGCACCTAGGAGGTGCCTTCCCCCTTTGGGACTCTTCCCTTCCTTGAACCCTAGGCGCATGGGCCTCTTGGGGCTGGTGCCCTTGGCCCATATAGGCCAAGGCGCACCCCCTACAGCCCATGTGCCCCCCCGGGGCAGGTGGCCCCACCCGGTGGACCCCTGGGACCCTTCCGGTGGTCCCGGTACAATACCGGTGACCCCGAAACTTGTCCCGATGCCCGAAATAGCACTTCCTATATATAATTCTTTACCTCCGGACCATTCCGGAACTCCTCGTGACGTCCAGGACTCCGAACAACATTCGGGTTACTGCATATACATATCCCTACAACCCTAGCGTCACCGAACCTTAAGTGTGTAGACCCTACGGGTTCGGGAGACACGTAGACATGACCGAGACGACTCTCCGGCCAATAACCAACAGCGGGATCTGGATACCCATGTTGGCTCCCACATGCTCCTCGATGATCTCATCGGATGAACCATGATGTCGAGGATTCAATCAATCCCGCATACAATTCCCTTCGTCAATCGGTATGTTACTTGCCCGAGATTCGATCGTCGGTATCCCAATACCTCGTTCAATCTCGTTACCGGCAAGTCACTTTACTCGTACCGTAATGCATGATCCCGTGACCAGACACTTGGTCACTTTGAGCTCATTATGATGATGCATTACCGAGTGGGCCCAGTGATACCTCTCCGTCATACGGAGTGACAAATCCCAGTCTTGATCCGTGTCAACCCAACAGACACTTTCGGAGATACCCGTAGTATACCTTTATAGTCACCCAGTTACGTTGTGACGTTTGGTACACCCAAAGCACTCCTACGGTATCCGGGAGTTACACGATCTCATGGTCTAAGGAAAAGATACTTGACATTGGAAAACTCTAGCAAACGAACTATACGATTTTATGCTATGTTTAGGATTGGGTCTTGTCCATCACATCATTCTCCTAATGATGTGATCTCGTTATCAATGACATCCAATGTCCATAGTCAGGAAACCATGACTATCTGTTGATCAACGAGCTAGTCAACTAGAGGCTTACTAGGGACATGTTGGTGTCTATTATTCACACATGTATTACGATTTCCGGATAACACAATTATAGCATGAATAAAAGACAATTATCATGAACAAGGAAATATAATAATAATCCTTTTATTATTGCCTCTAGGGCATATTTCCAACAGTAACTAGCTGAGTATGCTCTCTTCTCATGACAGGCACTGTCGCACGATGGTGCTTTATGATGATACCCGGTGGACCTGTAACTGTAACTAGTCCAAATTTGATATGATTGGCTGCCTTAAGGTAAAAATTGTTTAGGAAATCCTATATAGTCTTATGTATGGCCTCTTGCGTCATTGTGACACATACAAGCATAGTTATTAAGCGATGAATATCAAGGTTTAGTACACAGACATCTGTATAAAAAGAAAGAAGCCACAACCAGCGAAAATAGGAATATATGCCTACACACATGCCTACTATTGTACCATTCAAACTGGTTGTAAGTGGCCCGTGCGATCATCTCTCACCGGTTACACCTAGTAGCCATAAGTTCATGTACCTTCGAATGTAGTAAGGACCATGTATGGATCCATGTTGTAACCTTGAAATGACTTGCAAAACGGTTTGTATTTCCACTTTGTAAAAAACAGTCGTTCCAGCAATCTCATAAAGCTCGAAGTGAAGCACATACTCCGTCCTGGATATGTGGCTTACCTCCCAACCATTTTCCAAACAAATTTGCTATACTAGTAGGTGGAAGCAGGTTAAAAGTCGCATGAATCGTATGCCATAGGAAAGTGATATGTTAAACACATCAATATCTACATGACCGGCGTATATCTCCATGCGGCGCATCATAGGAGTTGGTTAGGTAGTTAGAGTATAATGTTTATCTCATGTACCTCTTATCTCTACCTCCTTTCTTTATCTCCAAGAATGTAATCTCAACCGAATGTATGCGCTGTTATGGGAGGTGCGTCCCATCTATATAACACGAAGCCGTCGGCCTGAGAAGGCAAGACGTTCCGCTAGTTCGCACATGGTAATCAGAGCCCCATCTCTTCCCATCTACTGAGATCCCATCTATCGAGCCTAGCCATGTCTTCCTCCTCCTCCTCCTCCGGTGCTTCCCAGACCATCCTCAATGGGCAGGTCACCGAGAAGCTAACACGCACGAACTACGTGCTCTGGCGCACGCAGGTCACTCCCCATCTGCGTGGCGCCGGCGCCTTCGGCTATGTCGACGACACCACACCGGAGCCGGCCAGGCTTCATGCCACCAAGGACAAGGATGGCAAAGAAAGCGCTGAGCCCAACCCTCTCCACACAATATGGGTCCGGGAGGATCAATAGGTGTTGGGCTACCTGCTCAGCACCCTCTCCAAGGAGGTACTGATCGCGGTGACCACGGTCACCACAGCGCACGCGCTCTGGACAGCGGTGGCAGGTATGTTTTCCTCGCAGTCCATGAGCCGTGTGAATAACATCAGGACGGCGCTCATCAACGCGTAGAAGGGCAACCAGACGGTTGCCGCCTACTTCGCCTCTCTCCGTGGCCTCGCCGACGAGCTTGCCGCTGCGGGGAAGGCCATCCAAGATGACGAACTCATCTCCTACATCATCCACGGCCTCGACGTCGACTACCAGCCCCTCATCTCCGTCCTCAATGCACGCGTCATGCCGGTCTCCCTCGATGAGCTCTACGCCATGCTCGGCAACTTCGACCAGCGCATGGCCCAGTTTAATCACTCGGGCAGCGGCGGCTTTGTAACGCCCTCGATGCGGCTATATCTCCCACGTGTTGAAGCACGACTTAGAGGCATAACCGCATTGAAAGCAATGTCGCAAGTGAGGTAATCTTCACACAATCCATGTAATACATAAGGGAAAGAGATATATAGTTGGCTTACAATCGCCACTTCACACAATTACAAGAATAAAGCAATACATCATCCAAGTACAATCAGGGCCCGACTACGGAGCCAAAATAAAAGAAGAACCCCAAATGCGACAAGGTCCCCGATCGACCCCAACTGGGCTCCACTACTGATCAACTAGAACAAAACAACACAAAGGACAAGATCTTCATCGAGCTCCTCCCGAGCTTGGCTGCGTCATCTGCACGGCTCAACGGCACCTGCAAGCTGGTTTTGGAAGTATCTGTGAGCCACGGGGACTCAGCAATCTCGCACCCTTGCGATCAAGACTATTTAAGCTTATGGGTAAGGTAAAGGTATGAGGTGGAGCTGCAGCAAGCGACTAGCATATATGGTGGCTAACATATTCGCAAAAGAGAGCGAGAAGAGAAGGCAAAGCGCGGTCGAGAAACTATGATCAAGAAGTGATCCTAGAACAACCTACGTCAAGCATAACTCCAACACCGTGTTCACTTCCCGGACTCCGCCGGAAAGAGACCATCACGGTTACACACGCGGTTGATGCATTTTAATTAAGATAAACTTCAGGTTTTCTACAACAGGACATTAACAAATTCCCATCTGCCCATAACCGCGGGCACGGCTTTCGAAAGTTCAAATCCCTGCAGGGGTGTCCCAACTTAGCCCATCACAAGCTCTCACGGTCAACGAAGGATATTCCTTTTAGCGGGAAGACCCGATCAGACTCGGAATCCCGGTTACAAAACATTTCGACAATGGTAAAACAAGATCAGCAAAGCCACCCGAATGTGCCGACAAATCCCGACAGGAGCTGCACATATCTCGTTCTCAGGGCACACCGGATTGTCCAAACTTCCGGTAGGCCAGCCCAGAGTTGCCCCTGGTGGCCACCGGCGGCTGACAAGGTGGACCAACACTTAGAGGAGCACTGGCCCGGGGGTTTAATAAAGATGACCCTTGAGCCGGCCGACTCAAGGGAAAGAAAAGGCTAGGTGGCAAATGGTAAAACCAATGTTGGGCCTTGCTGGAGGAGTTTTATTCAAGGGGAACTGTCAAGGGGTTCCCATTATTACCCAACCGCGTAAGGAACGCAAAATCCGGGAACATAACACCGATATGACGGAAACTAGGGCGGCAAGAGTGGAACAAAACACCAGGCATAAGGCCGAGCCTTCCACCCTTTACCAAGTATATAGATGCATTAATTAAATAAGATATATTGTGATATCCCAACAAGTAAACATGTTCCAAACAAGGAACAACATCTCCATATTCCAACAAGGAACAAACTTCAATCTTCACCTGCAACTAACAATGCTATAAGAGGGGCTGAGCAAAGCGGTAACATAGCCAAACAACGGTTTGCTAGGACAAGGGGGGTTAGAGGCTTGGTTCAACAATATAGGAGGCATGATAAGCAAGTGGTAGGTATCGCAGCGTAGGCATAGCAAAAGAGCGAGCATCTAAGCAAGCAAAGATAGAAGTGATTTCGAGGGTATGATCATCTTGCCTGAGATCCCGCAAGGAAGAAGAACGAGTCCATGAAGAAGTCAAACGGATGAAGTTGAACGAATCCTCACAACTCCGGAACGGAACCGAAGCTCACGAGAAAGGCAACCCGGAAAGAAGCAAACAACATAGTAAACAACCAACACATAGACATGGCATGATGCACAACAAGTATGATGCATGTCCGGTTTAAATATGCATTACATGGCAAAGTGCAACAGCCAAAACTACAAATTAAGTGGAGCTCAATATGCAACGGGTTGCATATTGATGGAACACCACATCAATTATTTAGTTCTCTCTCGTTTATGTACCCAACAAGGTTAAATGTTGTTAGCATGGCAAGAGGTGAAGCAAGATGAAACTATCTAATCTAGGCAAGTTTAAATGAGGCCGGAAACAACAAACAACAATTCCGGAAAAACCACATATGCATATATTAAGTTTGGTACTGTTCTGCCCTAAACATAATTTTAGAGTTGTTGAGCATGCAAAGTGAAGCCACCATGTTAAACTAGGCAAAATTCTACCCCATTTACATATAAAGTTTATTAAAATCCGAGCTACGGTTATTTAGTTATGAATTAAAGCATTTTAGCATGTCCATATAGCAAATTTAAACAAACATCATTTTAAACATGTCAAACATGGATGAAGGTTGGAAATTATGAATCTACACAAAATTCCACGCAAGTTTCATATATTAAGTTTTTTACATTTGATGCATGGTTGGTGAATTATTAAATGCATGAAGTGCAAGGGGCTTTTCTGAAAAACTGCAGTCTCTGGAACAAATGGCAAAATCATAGCAGCAGGGAAAAACATTACATGGGCCGAAACTGAGCAGAGGTCCAACAGAACAAAAAAAAGGAGGCGCTGGGACTGCTCACATCGGGCCTTGGCCCAGCTGGAGGAGAGGTAGGCCTGCAGGGGAAGCTAGCAGCGGGAGGCTGGGCCTTGGCGCTGTGGAGGGGAGCGACTGGGCCGGAGAGAGGCAAAAGGAGGCCCACGCACGGGCACTGCGGCATCGTGCTCGGTCAACGCGAGGCGGAGGCGAGCGGGCAACCTGCTCATTTCTGAAGACAGAAACAGCCACACCTCATGGCGGTGCAGAGATTGACAGCGGGGTTCCTGGCGACGGGGTTGAAGGGAACTGGCCCGGAACGGGCAGAACGAAGCGCGGGGAGGTGCCTGGAGGGGGCGGCGTGGTCTGGCGAAGGCGGCTGCCGACGGCGAACTCCAAGGGCGCCACGAGCGGTGGAGGCAGAGGCGTGGTCTTGGCGACGCAGGGGCGCGCGATGGCCGGTCCACGCGGAAGCAGGGGAGGTCATCGCAGCCACGGGAAGGGCGGCGCCGTGGAGCCGCGGGGCCGGCGACGATGCTGGGGCGTGGGAGGCCGATTCCAGCGCGGGCGAGGCGGAGGAAGGCGGGGCGCGGAGCTTCCGTTGTGTGTTCATGGCGATGCATAGGACGGCGGCGTCGTCCTGCTCCTGCAGAGAGAGAGACGTGAGGAGAGGGGCATGGCAGGGGAAACGGAAAGAGGGGAAGGTGAGGAGGAGAGGTACGGCCTTGGGGGCCGGCGTCCATGGCGGAGGAGCTTCAGCGACGGCGTTCGTCGTCGGACGGCGAGGCGAGGAGGGGGGCAAGGACGAGGCATGGCTCGGGTAGGGGAAAGGCTCGGGCGCAGTCGAGGTGAACGGCGGCAGGAGGTGGCTCTGCGTGGGGGACTCGGTTGCCGGCGCGGGAAGGCACGGGATGCAGGGGGGTTGAGCGAGGGAGCAGCAGAGGATGGAGGAGGAGGCGATGTGGCGTTGGTCGATTGGATCGATTCGATCTGGGAGGATCCCGAGGTGGATGCGCGAGTGTGGCGGCGGCGGGTGAGGGAAAGATGGGACAACTAGCCTAGAACTTAGGGTTTTGTCTGGTTATATAGGTAGGGGATTTGACGTTAGGCTACTTGGTCCCTCCGATAAAAATCGGACGGTCGCGAATAAAATAGCTAGTGAGTCCAAATAAGAAAACGGAGACGTTTTGTAGACGTTTGGGGATGATCCGGATCCAACGGTGACGACTGTCCGGGTCGGGTCCGGGACAATTTCGGATGCGCACGTGAGGGGTTCGATGCACTGTGCAGAGAGGGTTTCGGACCGTGCGGTCGCATCGGACAACTCCGGAAGCGAAGAGGGGAAGGAGGATGGACTAGGTGGGCTGCAGGTGGGTTGTGAAAAATGGGTTGGACTGAGATGAGAGGAGAGGAGTGCCGCCCGGCAACTGTTTCCGGAGACCGAAAACATCCGACGTTTGACCGGCTATATTGCCGCTATAGTTTAACGGTTGGGCCAACAAACGAACTCCGAATGCGATGAAACTTGACAGGCGGTCTAGCTACACTAAAATAAGACCACACGTCAACTCTCATCCCATTCCGAGAACATTTACCCGCCACTTATAAAATACTATTTCGGACATGCCGCGGGCGCGTGCAAGTGTGGTTGGACTCAGAACGGGCAACAGCGAGAAATCGAAGAACCCGGACGAATGCAAGTTTTAAAACATGATGATGCAATGCACATGATGGCATGATAAGATGCAACACGCAAGCAAAAGACATGACAACAACAGCGAATAACTGGAAGACACCTGGCACATCGGTCTCGGGGCGTTACAGGCTTCCGCTCCTCTGCCAACGCCGCGGTGCGTGGCCGTGGTGGTGGATCACGTGGCCGTGGTTCTTCTCGCGCAAAGGGGCAATCTGGAGGACACGATGGTGGCGGAAACAGTGGCTGCGGCAACAACCGCTCTGGTGCATCCCGCGGTCGTCGTGGCGGCGGTCCACCTCGGGCCCAACCAGAGATGCCTCGCTGCCAAATTTGCGGTAAGCCAGGGCACACCGCGAAGGATTGCTGGTATCGTTATGATGAAGATGACGAGGACTCCCAAGATGAAGAAAAAGTGGCTGCCGCGGCTAATGGATCCTACGACGTCGACACAAATTGGTACGTTGATAGCGGCGCCACCAATCACATCACCAATGAGCTTGAGAAGGTCACGATGAAAGACAAGTATTGTGGCAAAGATCACATCCACACGGCGAGTGGAGAAGGTATGCAGATTTGTCACATTGGCCATTCTACTTTTCGTACCCCTCACCGACCAATTCATCTCAAGAGAATTTTGCATGTCCCTAGTGCTGCTAAAAGTCTCCTTTCTGTTCATAGAATTGCCCTTGATAATCATGTTTTTCCTCGAATTTCATCCTTATTTCTTTTTGATCAAGGACCAGGCCACGAAGAAGGTTCTCTATCGAGGTAGATGTGTTTGAGGGCTTTACCCGTTGATTCCGGAGCTTAGGAGACTCAATAAACAAGCCAATGGTGTTGTCAAAGTTTCGTCAACACAGTGGCACGATCGATTAGGGCATGTTGTTTTTTCTTTAGTTGAAAGATTGCTTAGGAAAAATAAACTCCCATTTGTTGGTGAGCGAAATGTCGAAACTATTTGTGATTCCTGTCAATGTGCTAAAAGTCATCAATTACCGTATCCAGTATCTACTAGTGTCTCTACCAAACCACTTCAGTTGATCTTTTCTGATGTGTGGGGTCCTGCTCCCACTTCTGTTGGTAGACATGAGTATTATGTAAGCTTTATAGATGACTATAGCAAGTTTGTGTGGATTTACCTTCTCAAAAAGAGATCTGATGTTTTTCAAGTTTTTCAAAACTTTCAAGCCTTGGTTGAACGAAAATTCGATAGCAAAATTATTGCAGTCCAATCGGACTGGGGGCGGGAGTATGAAAAACTCAACTCCTTCTTTCAAAAACTTGGCATATCACACCATGTCTCATGCCCTCATGCCCATCAACAGAATGGCTCCGCTGAACGGAAGCACAGACACATAGTTGAGGTCGGGCTAGCTCTCCTGGCAGGAGTCTCTATGCTCCTCAAGTTTTGGGATGAGGCCTTTCTTACTACTGTTCACATCATTAATATGCTTCCTAGTCGAGTCATCAATAATCAAACTCCAGTAGAAAGACTTCTTCACACCAAACCAGATTATAAATCTTTTCGCGTGTTTGGGTGTGCTTGTTGGCCCAATCTTCGCCCATACAACAAAAGAAAACTCATGCTTCGCTCAAAACAATGTGCTTTTCTAGGGTATAGCCCTCAACACAAAGGTGTCAAGTGTTTAGATATATCCACTGGCCGTGTCTATATATCCCGTGACGTCATTTTTGACGAAACAAAATTTCCTTTCGCCATCCTACACCCAAACGCCGGTGCTCGCCTCCGAGAAGAAATTCTCCTCCTACCTACTCATCTTACCACCATTGATCAAGGGGGTCAGAATTATGATGATCAACTGTTGACTAATCCTGCTATTAATGGTGTGCATGAGTTTTTTGATGATGTACCAGGAGATAACAACGAAAATAATGAAGAAATCAGTAAAAGAAAGCGCCGGCAGTTCCATATCGCATGTGTCCGCATCCAGGAGGCAAATCCTCCTCGGGATCGGCTCCGCAGCAGCAATTTAGTCGATCCCCCTCGGGATCGGTGCCGGCAGATGCGCCAGACGCGCAGGCGACAGCGCCAGCCGGCCGTGCGGCTGTCCCCAGCCCAGCGCACGCCGCGCGTCACGCTCCAACTGGTGGTGGCCCAAGTGCCTCTCCGCGCCAACCCCCGTTCGACACGCGGCATCACGTGGTTCGCCAGGACGGCACGTGCTTCTGTGACCAGCCGGTCACGTACAAGCGGCGCGACCAGATTCACCGACCTGACCCGGGGTCCCGATCTGCTGCGGGACCGGGCGCAGACTCTTGTGCGCCCACGCGCGCGCCGAAGACTGGCGTCCACCTCGAGGCTGATCCGCCATCATCCACCAATGATGAGGCCCCGGGATCTTCTGCGCCTACAGAACATGCTACACCTGATCAAACTGCCACAGAAGATCCGGCAGGAGCAGATTCTGCTACATGAGCTTCTGCTTCGGGATTTTCTGTGGTCGAGGATCCTGATGCTGCACTGTCACGACGTACATGACTACAGCATGGGGTAATACATCCTGTTAATTATAAACACATAACCAAATACGGTATGGTCTGTTCTACAGGTGAACTAGGTGAACCTCAGACGCTTCAGGAAGCACTTGGTGATGACAGATGGAAAAATGCTATGAATGAAGAATACATGGCACTCAAGAAAAATAAAACTTGGCATTTGGTTCCCCCGCAGTAAGGTAAAATTTAATTGATTGCAAGTGGGTATTCAGAATAAAGAGGAAATCTGATGGAACTATTGATCGCTACAAAGCTAGGCTCGTTGCAAAGGGTTTTAAACAACGGTATGACATAGATTACGAGGACACATTTAGTCCAGTTGTTAAAGCTGCCACTATCCGTCTTGTTTTGTCTATTGCCGTTTCCAGGGGATGGAGTCTCAGGCAACTTGATGTTCAGAACGCGTTTCCTCATGGTGTTCTGGAAGAGGAGGTATATATGAAACAACCTCCTGGGTTTATAAGTAAAAGTGCACCCTCTCATGTCTGCAAGTTGGACAAAGCACTTTATGGTTTGAAACAGGCACCAAGAGCATGGTACTCCCGTCTCTGTCACAAAATGCAAACACTTGGTTTTGTCCCTTCAAAGTCTGACACCTCTCTGTTCAACTACAACAAGTTCAATACATGCATATTTGTTTTGATATATGTTGATGATATTATTGTGACAAGCTCATCTGATGAAGCTATCACAGGGTTGTTAAAAGATTTGAGTGCAGACTTTGCCTTGAAGGATCTTGGAGACTTGCATTATTTTCTTGGAATTGAAGTAAAGAGGCACAAGGATGGACTTCATCTCTCCCAAGAAAAGTATGCAGTTGACTTGGTAAGAAAAGCTGGTCTACAGGGTTGTAAACCTACACCTACTCCACTATCCAGCTCAGAAAAGTTATCTCTCACACAAGGGACTCTCTTGACTCAAGAGGATAGCACAAAATACAGAAGCTTGGTAGGAGCTCTTCAATATCTTACTCTTACTAGGCCTGATATTTCTTTTGCTGTCAACAAAGTATGTCAGTTTCTTCATGCACCTACAACTGTTCATTTGACTGTTGCCAAACGGATAGTTAGATATGTCAAAAACACATTAAGCATGGGTCTCAATTTTAGCAAGTCGTCCTCTATACACTTGTCAGTGCATTCTCTGATTCTGATTGGGCAGGCTGTCTTGATGATAGACGCTCTACTGATGGTTTTGCTATTTTCTTTGAACCCAACTTAATTTCATGGTGTGCTCGCAAGCAAGCTACAGTTTCCAGATCTAGTACAGAGGCAGAATATAAAGCGTTGGCAAATGCCACGGCTGAAATCATATGGGTTCAATCCATGCTCAAGGAACTTGGTATAAAAAGTAAACAAGCTCCATGTTTGTGGTGTGATAACCTTGGTGCCACCTATCTCTCAGCTAATTTAGTGTTTCATGCCAGGACCAAACACATTGAGATAGATTTTTATTTTGTCAGAGAGAGGGTGGCTCACAAACAACTTGACATTCGTTTTGTGCATTCTAGTGATCAAATTGCAGATGGATTCACAAAGGCATTGCCAATCAAGAGTTTTGAAAACTTCAAGTATAATCTCAACTTAATGGAGTTGTGATTAAGAGAGGGTGTTAAACACATCAATATCTACATGATCGGCATATATCTCCATGCGGCGCATCATAGGAGTTGGTTAGGTAGTTAGAGTATAATGTTTATCTCATGTATCTCTTATCTCTACCTCCTTTCTTTATCTCCAAGAATGTAATCTCAACCGAATGTATGCGCTGTTATGGGAGGTGCGCCCCATCTATATAACACGAAGCCGTCGGCCTGAAAGGCAAGACGTTCCGCTAGTTCACACATGTGAAACAGACAGGAAATAAACAAATGATGAATTGTTTCATCTTGACCACAGAAACAACATCGTCTACTCCCTTGCCATCTTCGTTTTTCCAAATTATCCTTTGTGAGAGTAACCCCTCTATGCACAAACTACATAAAAAAAGTTTTAACCTCTATGCACAAACCACATAAAAATGTTTTATCTTGAGTGACACTTGTTTTCCATATATGTTTGAACGAAATACAGGCCCCTGTGTTAATATGGTCTGTGTACATAGATGTAAGTATTGAAAAGAATGCTAACAAATTCAAACTAGAAGAATGCCAATTCGGCATCAACCACTGTGATGACACAGAATATCAACTTTTATTGCTTGAAGAAATAGAGCGCAAGTAAAGTAACAATTTGAGAAAACTCGAGGCCAAGTAACCACCCCCAACGAAATAACCATATTCTCCTCTGATGAAGAAAGCGACCACAAGGGGTGAAGACCAAAAGCAAATCGTTCAAGGTACTAATGAACCATAGTCACTGAATTATCCTTTTTATTTGCACATGTATGACATCTAGTTACGCAACGTATTCTCATAATCTGGTGTCCACTCTGTTGTATTTCTCTGTTCATACACGCATGTATGCACCTAGCTGTGCAATCTACTCAACGGTCCAAATTATCTATTGCACCTTTGTCACACAAGCATACAATCTTCCCATAAGCATATACCTGCTCGGCTGCTCACCGGAAATTTGCACAAAAAATTATCTATCAAAACACAATAGACTATTGGCAGTAGACATGAGCAATAACAGATTAAATTACACACCAAGCAACGACGGGCTTAACTGCGGGCACGACATGGTGCCGCGCTTCTCCCTGCTAGTATGTTAGTAAATGGAATAGGTTTTCCAAGAACACATGACCACTACACAAAACCTGCAATTCAATTAATTGCACAAGTGCTAACATAGAATAATCCTCAATAAACAATTTACACAAAAAATGGGACCTTCGGCAACGCACATGAACTGGTTGGGCGTGTCTTCATACTCCTGAATGAGTGGCTCGATGTCCATGCACCAAAGGGGACTGCCCCGGCTGTGCAAAAGGATGCCCCGATGGGTGCCACCTGAGGAGAGTTAGACTAAAATAAATGTCGATGGATCGCTGAAGAAGGATGGGTTGGGAGGTGGGGCTGGAGTGGTTCCGCGAGATCATAGAAACACATTCAAGGCTGCTACATGTCATTTCTTTTAACAACATCTATTGTGCCGAGCATGTGAAGCTACTAGCTTGCCCAAGGGGAGTGCAAATGGCGGCTGAACTTGGCATCACAAGGGTTGTGCTCGAAACAGATAACCAAGGAGTTGCTCGTGCTCTCTTCTTGGAACAACTTGACCGGTCCAGGTTTGGACCTGTCATCCATGAGATAAAGGAGATGATGGTTGGCGCCGGCGAGTTTCGAGTGATCTGGACACGATGAGAAGCCAACAAAGTTGCTCATATACTAGCTAGAAAGTGTTGCCTTTTAAGTTTAATTTATGCAAGACCTGGTTTAATATCTTTCCTTCTTGTATATGTGATGCTATTGTGGCTGATGGAGCCATAGACAAAGTAATAATAAGGCAGCTATTTACCTAAAAAAACAATTTACACAATCGGTAGTCCTCAAACATGAAATGGTCCTATGCAAAATGCATTAGTGCATTATAAATGCGTTTTAAATTACATTGCATTTAACTGTGACATGCACAATTTTCATGCCAATGCTTTGCTTACACAGAAATTCCTCACATAGCTAAAAAATCGTAAGAGCTAGAATAATATTCTACGCAATATTTAGAAACTATATACGTCCAATTTCATGGTAACATGCGGGGCATCGTCTGGTTCTCTTTTTTTTTGAACAAAGTACAGACGCAAGCGCTCATACATACGCGCATACACTTATCCCTATGAACATACACACGCACACCCTGTCTTTATGAGCACCTCCGAGAGACTGAGCCGGCATTCAATCTTAAGATTTACGAAGTCACCGTAGGCGCCTCGTTGTCGACGGAAACGTCTCCTCCCGCTGAAAGCGCATCGCCGGAAATCCTGAAATAAATCCAGAAATAATGCGAGCAATATGACTTAAACCCTGGTGGGCTAGAATACTACTGTCTCTCTAACCATCCAATCACAGGTTGCAACTTCTCGCGTAAAACCCTCCGTCTCTAGCTTCTCCCGTAAGCTGGCTTCCACCTTCCTTTTGCTAATATATAAAAACCAGGCATTAAACTCTCATTCCCTCTGCTACTGCTACTGCCAAGCACGAGGCAAATCATTTCCCCTCCGATAAAAGAGAAGCTGATTACATCCAGACCTTGGTTGGGTTTGCAGCACATGGGTTCACCACCGGCGATCGAACTCACCGGCTCCGACCGCCAAGGAGCTCGCGCACCGCGTCGTCGGATAACCTCGCCGGCGGCTCCACGACGACGGCCACCGGGCCCTCGGCGAGCCGCACCGGCTCATGGCCCGACGTGCACGGCCCCGTCCGTCCTCCCGCGGAGTGCACCAACCGGAATAAGATACCGGACGGCACGCAACCACCACGCGTCCACGCCAGCCTCTGCCTCCACCGAACGGACACGCACCCGAACCCCAGCCAGCTCGTTTCGTTTCGAACTTTCGGCTCAATCATCAGCTCGGCCTCGTCGCTTCCGCCGACCGGACCCGACCGCCCGCCGCGCCGTCTCCTCTGCAACGATGGGCCCGGCTAACCGACGCTCCGGATGCGCGAGCCACCCCCAGCGGCCTGATCCCAGCCGTCCACCGGCCAAGGGCTACGTCGGTTACAAACCCCACCCCCGTGTGCCGCACCAGACCCGACCCGAAGCCGATCGATCGAGGCCGCACGTTTTAAACCCCCAGCGAATTGACCCCCGGAATTAAGCAGGCTAATCGGCCCCTCCGATCCGCCCAGCTGGCCCGCTGCGCCTGCGCGGAACCCTAGACGAATGGGCGAGGCGGCGGCGGCGCACCGGAGGATCCAGTTCCACGCGTCGGCGAGGCAGGGTGCGGGGGCGGGGGCGGCCGGAGGGGCCCCGATGCAGAGGCCGTACCCGAACCCCGACAGGCGATTGGCGCTAGCGGCGGCGGAGGCGCGGGAGAAGAAGGGGGAGGCGGGCGCGGGCGGGCTCGATCGGGAGCTCGCCGCCAAGGTCTACCTGCGCAGAATCGTGAGTGCGCGCGCGCCCGCAGATTATTTTCGGGATATTTTTTTGTTTGGATTTGGGAGTTTTCAAATTGGCTCGTAAGTGCGGTGCGGCACTGGAACCGCAGTCTGTTGGGTTTTACTCGCACGAATTCCTGTTGTTCGCTCGTGTTGGACTGAATTTCGCAGTTCTGCACTTTGGCGAGTGTTATTTTTTTGGGGGTTCACTGACGGGATTTTGGGGTTGGAAATGATGACTCTGTTTTTGGAGTCGGTTCTCATGAAAAATTGTTGATCCCACTGTGGTTCCTTCGGAATCTGGCTAGTTGTGTTATCATCAGCATTTGATTTTTATCTCGGGAATTTGCGGATGCACCTAAAAAACATGAGGCTATGCGACGATACCAGCGAAGTGAATTCACTGAGGTGCCCTGGCGTTTGATTTTACCTGGGGGTTATGCCGGCGCGCCTGAAACATGAGGCTGTAAAATAATAACCAGCGAAGTCAATTCGCTGAGGTGCCCTGGTGTCTGACCGATGCGACTGAAACATGATGTTATACGGTAATACCAGTGAAGTGAATCCACTGAGGTGCCCTGGTATCTGACTTTTACCTAGGGAATTTGCCGATGCGCCTGAAAGTCTGAAACATGATGCTATACTTGTCATACAAGTTAACTGAATTCACGGAGGCGCCCTCTTGTGTGTTAACTGAATTCACCGAGGCGCCCTCTTGTGTGTTAACTGAATTCACCGAGCCGCCCTCTTGTGTGTTAACTGAATTCACCGAGCCGCCCTCTTGTGTGTTAACTGAATTCACCGAGGCGCCCTCTTGTGTGTTAACTGAATTCACCGAGGCGCCCTCTTGTGTGTTAACTGAATTCACCGAGGCGCCCTCTTTTTCGTGTTAACTGAATTCAATTCACTGAGGCACCCTCTTGTGTGTAACGCAGGGGGCTGGCTTGCGGAATCTCGGCAATACGTGCTACCTCAACTCGGTCCTGCAATGCCTGACGTACACGGAGCCCTTCGTGGCGTACCTGCAGAGCGGCAAGCACACGTCGTCGTCATGTAAGTTTGATGCCACTTGACAACCAAACATATCAATTCCCCGCATGGGGTAGTATGATGGTGTTGACCCTGTAAGTCCCAGCCAGTGAAACAGCCTTTCTTGCTGTATTTGAACACCACACATTTTCCAGTAAAATGTTTAGTCTACGACCAAAAAAGCGCATTGGTTGATGTACACAACTGCTTGTCAGTGCCTTGCAGTTGCATCCTAATCATTGCTTTTGAGACAGTGTTCTAAGCAGCGAAGCAGCATTTTGTTGCTGGTTGCGGATGATGCATTTTCCAGTAAAATGGGTTGTCTGCAACATGATTGGGGCAGCAGTTTTCAACCCCCTGGTGGGATCTTTAGGTGTACATTGGTTGATACACCACTGCATATTAGTATGTTGCGGTTGCACGGCAATTATTGCTTCTTGAGACATTTCATTTGATTGAAAAGAATATTAGTATAACCTCTTTGGCAGAATATTCCAATTTCATTTACTCCCTCCCCCCAAATAGATGGGGTATAAACTGAGTCAAAAAGTCAATGCTTTCAAGTTTGACCAGTTATATGTGTAAAAATATGAAGATGAACAATACCAACTCAATGTAGTTATTCAATATTGCAGTTTGTTGATATTTTCTTCTATATATTTGGTCATACTTATAAATAGTTGACATTTTGACTGATTTATACACCATCTATCTATTTGGTGACGGAGGGAGTAATTATATGTGGTATATCTCATCACCAGTTCTGTAGTAGCAGAGCATCTGTTATCATTTATCAAAGAAGTATGGAAAAATATTCTCATTGGCAGTTGCTGCTTTTCTGACAGTACAAATACTGATTTAATTATTATTTGTTAA
Source organism: Triticum urartu (assembly GCF_056163025.1). Lineage (NCBI taxonomy): Eukaryota > Viridiplantae > Streptophyta > Magnoliopsida > Poales > Poaceae > Triticum > Triticum urartu. Next base: position 567,053,020 of record NC_141878.1, read on the forward strand.
GGCCGAGCAGCTGGATTTTGTGCACTGTGTGCTCTCCAGAACCATGTTAGATGTGCCCTACAGTCAACTGGGAAGATATTGACACCGGTGCAGTTTGTGAAGAACTTAAAATGTATCCTTTCATGTGCTATAGCTTAACTTGATAGTATATTTTCTTTTGAATTTAAATATTGAAACACTATAACTATCTAATTTTTCCAAATTCATCATTGAATTATGCTATCTTTAACTGCTAGACAGGCATTTCTCGTAGTTTTCGTTACTATAGGCAGGAAGATGCACACGAGCTAATGGTCAACTTACTTGAGTCCATGCACAAATGCTGTTTACCTTCGGGTATACCAAGTCAGTCTCCGAGTGCTTATGAGAACAGTCTAGTTCACAGAATATTTGGTGGCCGCTTAAGAAGTCAGGTAAGTTCTGTTAATTGGTCAATTACCATTATATGAGTAATATCGATGGCAAATGTATTCCTGATTTCATCCCTGCGTGGCTATATTTACGGGCATTACAGGTGAGATGTGCAAGTTGCTCCCACTGTTCCAGCAAATTCGATCCTTTCCTGGATCTCAGTCTGGAAATTGCTAATGCTGCTACATTGCTGAAAGCACTTCAAAATTTTACTGAAGAAGAGGCTTTAGATGGCGGGGAGAAGCAGTACAATTGCCAGAGCTGCAAGAAAAAAGTTGTGGCCAAGAAAAGATTTACAATTGATAAGGCTCCTGATGTATTGACAATTCATCTGAAGCGTTTTAGTCCTTTTAACCCTGGTCAAAAGATCAACAAAAAAGTGGATTTTCAGTCAACTTTGAACTTGAAGCCATTTGTCAGTAATTCAGAAGTGAGTAACTAGTTGACGAAAGTATTAATCTTCCGATTCTAGTTTTGTATTTCTCTCTAGTGAACCTCTCCTTACAACTTACTGTGGTTATGTTCATATCTGAAGGGCATGGATTTCAGATACAGTCTTTATGGTGTGTTGGTTCATGCTGGCTGGAATACACAATCAGGTCACTATTATTGCTTTGTTCGGACTTCTAGTGGGATTTGGCACAATCTTGATGATAACGAGGTAGAATTTTAGTTTTCCAATGAATTTGCACTCATGTAAACTTCTGCCAAACTTTGGTGCAAGCTTTTCCTACTGTCTTTGTATACCTGCATTTACCATGTCTTGTACTGTCTTTATTCTTCTGATGTTCATTATTTGTGGATACTTCCAGGTTTGCCAAGTTCGTGAGGCAGATGTATTGAGGCAGAAAGCCTATATGTTATTCTATGTGCGTGACAGGGTGAGGAGCTCAGTGATGTTCAAAAATAATGGTGCTACTGGTTCGTTAGTTAAGAATGCTATTTCTGAGAAGACCGCTAATATGAATGGCACAATTCGAAACGGTTTAATGGAAGCAAAATTGAATGTTCCCTCATTTACCAATGGAGATGTTAAGTCGCAGAAGCAGAACCCAGATGATGGTCGTCCTAGCATTTTTGGCAGCAGCTCACAAGGCCAGTGTTCAAAATATTCTAGCAGTACTGGAGTTATTGAAGCCGCAGCTGTCCAAAACAATGGTGTCCAAAACAATGGTATGGTTTCAGTACAGACAGCTGCTGCTACCTTGTCCATCAACACAACCAAGACAACTTCAGATAGTGAAAGGGAGATAGTTTCATCAGCACAGCCTGATGTTATTGTTCCTCATAATTCAAGCTGTGACCCGAAGGCGTATGAGAAGCCATTGCAAGAACAGCAACCTGAGTCCGATGGTGCATTTACTGCTGCCTTGCCCATATGCAATGGCAGTGATGGGATGTTGGAAGAAAATCACCAGGCTTCTGAACCTCGAACAGATCCATGTGGTGAACAAACTCTCAATACAAGTAAGCCAGCGGAAAGTGCAGAAATAAAGAAAACCAAGGTAATCATATGATGCTTGCCATTGGTCTTTGCATTACTATAATTTTATACTCGAGTGTTAACACTATTGCTTTCTGTTCCCAACATGGCAGGATATGATGCTTTCTGTTTCTAATGGAACAATGTCCAGTAGAGAAGATTTAACCTGCTGTAATGAAGCTAAAGAGTCAGCAGAGTCTGGGAAGGAACCTGATAAAATAGCTATGGAGGAGCTTTCTGTGGAGAACACAGGTGCTATAACAAATGCAGTGGAGCAGGTATCTAATCAATCACCTGTCCATTCCCTCACCCGCCATGCATGTGCATGAAAAGAAGTAACAATCATACCTATGCATGTAGATTTAATTCGAGAAACATTGTTTCTGCAGACTTCAGTCCAGACTAATACAGTAGAGGTTGGCCAGGCTACGGTGGAGGAACTTTCTGTGAAGGACGCCGACAGTATTGCAAATGCACAGGAGCAGGTACCCCCCCCCCCCCCCCCCGGTCCGTTTGGATTACATAATGATGATGCAGATCATGGCCCATTAATATAACACTGGCCATAGCGTGTCTTGGCTCTATTTGGGTGTAACTTGATTTTCCAAATGCAGGCTTCTATGCAGAACAATGATCTGGTAGCTGGGCAGGCTCACCCTGAGACACACTTCTATTCTGAAGTTTCCGCACAGGCACTCTGCCCTGAAATTTCCGCACAGGCGATCTGCCCTGAAATTTCTCCACGGGCGATTTGCCCTGAAGTTTCTCCACGGGTGACCTGCCCTGAAGTTTCTGCACATGCGATCTGCCCTGAAGTTTCTGCACAGATGATCTGCCCTGAATTGTCTGTACAGGCGATCTGCCCTGAAGTTTCTTCACAGGCGGTCTGCCCTGAAGTTTCTCCACAGGCGGTCTGCCCTGAAGTGTCCGCACAGGCGGTCTGCCCTGAAGCTTCTGCTCAGGTGATCTGCCCTGAAGACCCTGCACAAGTGTTGGACAAGGATCCATGCCATGGTAATTTACATACAATGAAGGATTTGAAGTCCAAGAAGCATAAGGATTATTCAACTGTGCACTTGCTTTTTGTGTCCAAGCAACCTTTACTTGCTGCACTAAAACTGCACAAGAAAAGGAAACACAAAAGAGCTAAAAGGCAGTCCATTGACAATGGAATCAGCGCCGATGATCAGCAGACATCAACATCAGAAACTGTTTTTACCAAGGACATATCATGTAAATCCCATAGAAGACGCAAACGCTCCCGCGCCGCTGCAAGTTCAGATAATGGTGTTGAGATATCCACGAAGAAACCACATCTCGCTGAACGCCCCAGCAGTGCTGCTGACCTTCCCGTGGACAAGAAAGACGACAAGGATGCAACACTTGCTAGTGCCGAGCTACCAGGTGCATGCGTAAGCTCTGTTGCGGACCAGATTGATTCAAGAAACAGTGCACATGCAAACGAGGGAGTCCCCCGGCATTTCGATCTCCTCACAAGGGGTTTGAGAGAAATCCCTGGTAAGCACATATAACTCTCCTCTGTTGCCTGCATATGCGCAACCTTGCAGAAATGCGTTTCTCATTTTTGTTCGCTGCCATCAGCATTAAATATTTACAGTCATTGATTTTGTTTCGCAGTTCCACTGTGGGATGACATTGACATGTCAGATAGGAAGGCAACAGAGTTTCAATATCCGAGAAGGACCGACAGTATTGGTTATGTGCTAGATGAATGGTAAGTTTGCAAACAACGGTTAATTTCTTTGTGATGGCAGGTTCTTTACTTTATGGGGTCACTCATCTCCATGTTTGTTCCAGGGACGAGGGGTATGACCGTGGGAAAAGGAAGAAGGTGAGGAAGCCACGTGAGGAGCCGAACGGACCGAACCCGTTCCAAGAGGCGGCCGATGTCAGAGCACGGCCGAGGAAGAGACCGAGATCCGACAAGGCCAGATGGGGAAACCAGCCTCGCAGGATATGACAAATCGGAACAGCAGACGATGTTGTTGTATCTATCACCCAGTTTTGCAGTGATTGTTTTTCATTTATTCTTGTTTTGCTTCCCTCGGTGTACGTTACACTAGTTGTTTTTCCTCCAGTGTTTTCCCCCATCCTTCGTGTGTTATGTAAGAGCCCTGACAGATATTCGAAGCATATTGTTCGTTTTCTGAGTGATCAGTGATCAGATCGAGCAACAAATCCAGCATTTTCTAAGTTGCTACTGGCCTTTGTCCAGCCCTGGGACGGAGGGAGCGTCGCTCCTCGCTCGATCTGCTTGTGGTGGAGATCGCGTCACCTGATATCGGCTTGGACATGAATCAGTTGCCGAGTTGGTTTTGCACTGGCTGCTGTTGCTCTATATATGGACTTCCCACGGGAGGACGGGCTACGTATGCGTGCCTTATGACCGGAACGAATTGATCAGGAGCTAGCATTGTCCATCACGTGTATGTATACATGCGTTTTGGTCGGATGGAATCTATCCGGAGCTAGATAGGGCGTGTTTGGTTGCCCCCGTCGAGCTCAACCAGGCGGGAGATGGAAATCTGGCGCGCCGTCCCGGCGCCAAATCTAGCATCACCCCCTTTTCACTCGCTCACCCATAGCCACTACTCCATTTCTTCCCTATTGCCTTACCACCGGCGGCGGCTGCGATTTCAGATATGCGCTAGAGGCGGCGGCGTTTGCGACGGATCTGGTGCTCCACTTGTTGTTGGCCACTGTCTAGTCGACCTTGTCTGTGCCATGGCTCCCCCTACGCCGTCTTCGTCTCTGATGCCGGTAAGCAGCACCCCCCTCCCCCCTTTGTTAGGTCGGTGGTTAGGCCGTTAGACAAGGTGTAAGATCGATTTTCCACTGAACGAACCGTCGATGTCAACTAGGTTATGGACGCACGGATGAGGCTCATAATTCAGGCAGCAGCACTGATTAGTGTGATTCAGGCATGGGTCATGTTCATGCACCAAAGAGCTGTTTTTTGTGCTGGGAGACTTTTGATCCGCTATGATCCATTGTTTATCCGGGAACAGGAGAAGATCCAAAATCTGAACTACATCTACAACTGCAATGACGTCGAGGCTTTGTGGATGCTTCGAATGAAAAGAGCACCATTTGCCAGGCTTGTCGGGACCTTCAGGAACAGGGGACTGCTACAAGATAACATCAACACCAGTGTGGAAGAGCAAGTGGCCATGTTTCTCCATGTTGTTGGCCACAACCAGAGGTTCATGGTCATTCACAACACATTCAGGAGATCAATGGAGATCATCTCTAGGTACTTTAAGAAGGTGCTTTTTGCTGTTGGGGAGCTTAGAGGAGAGATGATCAGGAGACCATCTGGCCAGACTCCACCCAAGATTCGCGGAAGCCCAAGATGGTACCCATACTTCAAGGTGAGCATTGACAATATTCACTTTTCATGGCTTGATATGCTTGTATCATTCAAGTTTAGCACTAACACAGGCTTGTGATGCCATTTTCAGGATTGCATTCAGGCAATAGGCGGTACTCATGTCATCTCCAGAGTTCCTAAGTCATACTCTGTAGCATACAGGGAAGGAAGCACTACACAAGTCAAAATGTGCTTGCTGCTGTTGACTTTGATCTGAAGTTCATATATGTGCTGGCTGGCTGGAAGGGGTCAACGCATGATGCTAACATTCTCAGTGATAGCATGAGTCGACCTGATGGGATCAACATCCCCGACACAAGTTCTACCTTGGAGATGCTGGCTATGCATGTCGGCCGGGTATTCTTCCACCCTTCAGGAAAACCAGGTACCATCTCAACGAGTTCTCTGTTAGGAACTATCCTATGACTGCACATGAGCTGTTTAATCTCAGACACTCCATCCTTAGAGTAACTGTTGAGAGGGTATTTGGAGCTCTGAAATAGGTTTAAGATCGTGGATCAGAAGCCATTCCACCCATACTCCACTCAGGTTAAGCTTGTTTTTACTTGTTGCATTCTGCATAATTGGATCCTCCAGTGGGGCTTTGATGAACACGTGTCTGAGGAGCAAGAGGTCGAGCCTGAGGATGTTGTTAGCTCCGGCCATGGTGTGGAGGCATTTGACAATGACGATTGGAAGAACAAAATGTTGGAGTGGGCAGAGGCAATGTGGCTTAATAGAGGTCAGTGCAGGATTTGAAGAAGAGAAAGAAGAAGAAGAAGAAGAAGAAGAAGAAGAAGAAGAAGATGCCGCAGCAGTAGAAGCAGAAGCAGAAGAAGAGGAAGAGGAAGAGAAAGATCTGGTAGCAGCAACACCGATGAGCTATCCCCTATTTAGCCAATGGCTATTAATAATTTGAACTATCATTTGATAGTAGTTAGGATGAATTGTCATTTGTTTAACTAGCTGGCACTACATATTCAGATTGTGTGTGGTAAGCTCACCACTAGTTAGAAGTGGTGATAACACCTTATGCAGGTTGCAACCAAACACCATGTCATATGTGCGCCTAATGCAATGCGGACAACCTTGGTCTATCTATCCGTGTATGTGTTTCCGAGTGCCATATTGCTATTGGTCTACTTGTTTCACTTGCGAATGTGTGAAGCTCTTTCAACATTATTGACTCTTGCTAACATTTTGCATCAAATTTTTGTGCCACTATCCTCACCAAGCTCCACCGTAAGCTTTATTTGTGTTGGTGTGAGAAATCGATGAGATCGGTACCAATTGTGCTATTTCCTTGTTACATCATTGATTGATCATTGATCCATTCTCAACATCGATTAAGGTACATTTGGTATAGTTGTCTCCTTTCTTCCACTCATATTTGCTTGAGTCTTGTGATGGATAGAAAAGGCATTTCATCTCCGGTCTTCAACGACAACGACGGCGCGAACAACTACATCATTAAAACGTCCATCGTCGGTCTACAACAACAAAGAAAGGGGCATTCTACCTTGCGAGAGCGCATCGAGAACCTCTCCATCGACATTCGTCACTCCGAAGCAAGGAAAATAGGCTACATCGACAACAAGCTTTCCGCACAAAAGAAGGAGCAAGATGCAAGGATGGAGGAGATTCTGGCCTTGCTGGACAACCATTCTTCCCCTTCGTCATCTTCAAGGCGGCGGCGACCAAATTGATCATCTTCGGAGCGAACAAGCGATGGAAGCGCAATTTGTCCACGTCCACATCTACATGTCGACCATCATCACATTTGTGATCCACATTGTCATGAAGGGCAAGTCACCTCCAAGCATCATGTGCACGACGATGATGAACGACATCTACTACGAGTTCAAGCACGGCAACAAGACCATCAACATGAAGATGCTCAACACGCGCAAACCTACAAGTCCCAACAGACTCTACATCAAGCTACAGCCAAACTTCATGAGCTCAAGAGAAGACCGCGAGACGACCACAACCAAGACGACACTACAGCTACAAAAACCACTTCGCCATCTTCGCCAAGTGCTATCAAGGCATATTCGCCTTTGGACATATGGCATCTTCATCCACTTCCCGTGAGTTCGCCTACATCAACATCTTCAACAACGAGGCGACCACCTACAAGCGAGGGCGACACTTCCTGTTGGGTAACGTAGCATAAATTCAAAATTTTCCTACGTGTCACCAAGATCAATCTATGGAGTCATCTAGCAACGAGGGAGGATTTGATCTACATACCCTTGTAGATCGCGCGCGGAAGCGTTCAAGAGAACGGAGTTGATGGAGTCGTACTCGTCGTGATTCAAATCACCGATGATCCTAGTGCCGAACGGACAGCACCTCCGCGTTCAACACACGTACGGAAGGGAGACGTCTCCCATGCCTTGATCCAGCAAGGAGGAGGGAGAGGTTGATGGAGATCCAGCAGCACGACGGCGTGGTGGAAGTAGCGGGATTCCAACAGGGCTTCGCTAAGCGCTGCGGGAGGAGGTAGATGTGTCACGGGAGGGAGAGGGAGGCGCCAGGCCTTAGATTGGTTTGCTCCTCCTTTTTCCCCACTATATATAGGGCCAAGGGAGAGGGGGAGGCGCAGCCCTTGCCCCTTCCTCCAAGGAAGGGTGCGGCCAAGGGTGGGCAGGAGTCCATCCTCCCCAAGGCACCTCGGAGGTGCCTTCCCCCTTTAGGACTCTCCCCTTTTTCTCTTCTCTTGGCGCATGGGCCTCTTGGGGCTGGTGCCCTTGGCCCATGTAGGCCAAGGCACATCCCCTACAGCCCATGTGCCCCCCCGGGGCAGGTGGCCCCACCCGGTGGACCCCCGGGACCCTTCCGGTGGTCCCGGTACAATACCGATGACCCCGAAACTTGTCCCGATGGCCGAAATGGCACTTCCTATATATAATTCTTTACCTCTGGACCATTCCGGAACTCCTCGTGACGTCCGGGATCTCATCCGGGACTCCGAACAACTTTCGGGTTACCGCATACTAATATCTCTATAACCCTAGCGTCACCGAACCTTAAGTGTGTAGACCCTACGGGTTCGGGAGACATGCAGACATGACCGAGATGACTCTCCGGTCAATAACCAACAGCGGGATATGGATACCCATGATGGCTCCCACATGTTCCACGATGATCTCATCGGATGAACCACGATGTCAAGGACTTAATCAATCCCGTATACAATTCCCTTTGTCTAGCGGTATGTTACTTGCCCGAGATTCGATCGTCGGTATCCATATACCTTGTTCAATCTCGTTACCGGCAAGTCTCTTTACTCGTTCCGTAACACATCATCCCGTGATCAACTCCTTGGTCACATTGCGCATATGATGATGTCCTACCGAGTGGGCCCAGAGATACCTCTCCGTTTACACGGAGTGACAAATCCCAGTCTCGATTCGTGTCAACCCAACAGACACTTTCAGAGATACCTGTAATGCACCTTTATAGTCACCCAGTTACGTTGTGACGTTTGATACACCCAAAGCATTCCTACGGTATCCGGGAGTTGCACAATCTCATGGTCTAAGGAAATGATACTTGACATTAGAAAAGCTATAGCATATGAACTACACGATCTAGTGCTATGCTTAGGATTGGGTCTTGTCCATCACATGATTCTCCTAATGATGTGATCCCGTTATCAACGACATCCAATGTCCATGGTCAGGAAACCGTAACCATCTATTGATCAACGAGCTAGTCAACTAGAGGCTTACTAGGGACATGGTGTTGTCTATGTATCCACACATGTATCTGAGTTTCCTATCAATACAATTATAGCATGGATAATAAACGATTATCATGAACAAGGAAATATAATAATAACCAATTTATTATTGCCTCTAGGGCATATTTCCAACAGTCTCCCACTTGCACTAGAGTCAATAATCTAGTTCACATCGGAATGTGATTAACATTCACAGGTCACATCGCCATGTGACTAACACCCAAGAGTTTACTAGAGTCAGTAGTCTAGTTCACATCACTATGTGATTAACACTCAATGAGTTTTAGGTTTGATCATGTTGCTTGTGAGAGAGGTTTTAGTCAACGGGTCCGAACCTTTCAGATCCTTGTGTGCTTTACAAATCTCTATGTCATCTCCTAGATGTAGCTACCACGTTCCATTTGGAGCTAATCCAAATAACTGTTCTACTTGGAGCTATTCTAAATTGTTGCTCCATTATATGCATCCGGTATCTCTACTCAGAGCTATCCGGATAGGTGTTAAGCTTGCATCGACGTAACCCTTTACGACGAACTCTTTTACCACCTCCATAACCGAGAAACTTCCTTAGTCCACTAGTTACTAAGGATAACTTTGACCGCTGTCCTGTGATCCATACTTGGATCACACTTGTACCCCTTGACTGACTCATGGCAAGGCACACTTCAGGTGCGGTACACAGCATAGCATACTGTAGAGCCTATGTCTTAAGCATAGGGGACGACCTTCGTCTTTTCTCTCTATTCTGCCGTGTCGAGCTTTAAGTCTTAACTTCATACCTTATAACTCAGGTAAGAACTCCTTCTTTGACTGATCCATCTTGAACACCTTCAAGATCATGTCAAGGTATGTGCTCATTTGAAAGTACCATTATGCGTTTTGATCTATCCTTATAGATCTTGATGCTCAATGCTCAAGTAGCTTAATCCAGGCTTTCCATTGAAAAACACTTTCCCAATAACCCTATATGCTTTCCAGAAATTCTACATCATTTCTGATCAACAATATGTCAACAACATATACTCATCAGAAATTCTATAGTGCTCCCACTCACTTCTTTGGAAATACAAGTTTCTCATAAACTTTGTATACACCCAAAATCTTTGATCATCATCAAAGCATACATTCCAACTCCGAGATGCTTACTCCAGTCCTTAGAAGGATTGCTGGAGTTTTGCATACTTATTAGCATCTTTCAGGATTGACAAAACCTTTCGGTTTGTATCACATACAACCTTTCCTCAAAAACCGTCGAGGAAACAATGTTTTGACATCCTATCTGCAAGATTTCATAAATAATGCAGTAATCGCTAATATAATTCCAACAGACTCTTAGCATCGCTACGAGTGAGAAAGTCTCATCGTAGTCAACTCTTTGAACTTGTCGGGAAACATCTTAACAACAAGTCGAGCTTTCTTAATGGTGACATTTACCATCATCGTCCGTCTTCCTTCTAAAATCCATCTGTACCTAACAGCCTTACGACCATCAAGTAGTATTCCCAAAGTCTACACTTTGTTTTCATACATGGATCCTCTCTCGGATTATATGGTCTCAAGCCATTTATCAGAATCCGGGCCCACCATCGCTTCTCCATAGCTTGTAGGTTCATTGTTGTCTAGCAACATGACTTCCAAGACAGGATTGCGTACCACTCTGAAGTAGTACGCATCCTTGTCATCCCACGAGGTAGTGACTTGATCTGAAGTTTCATGATCACTATCATAAGCTTCCACTTCAATTGGTGTAGGTGCCACAGGAACAACTTCCTGTGCCCTGCCACACACTAGTTGAAGAGACGGTTCAATAACCTCATCAAGTCTCCACCATCCTCCCACTCAATTCTTTCGAGAGAAACTTTTCCTCGAGAAAGGACCCGATTCAAGAAACAATCCCTTATTGCTTTCGGATCTGAGACAGGAGGTATACCCAACTGTTTTGGGTTGTCCTATGAAGATGCATTTATCCGCTTTGGGTTCGAGCTTATCAGCCTGAAACTTTTCACATAAGCGTCGCAGCCCCAAACTTTTAAGAAATGACAGCTTAGGTTTCTCTAAACCATAGTTCATACGGTGTCATCTCATCGGAATTATGTGGTGCCCTATTTAAAGTGAATGTGGTTGTCTCTAATGCCTAACCCATAAACTATTGTGGTAATTTGATAAGAGACATCATGGTATGCATCATATCCAATAGGGTGCAGTTATGATGTTCGGACACACCATCACACTATGGTGTTCCAGGCTGTATCAGTTGTGAAACAATTTCCACAATGTCTTAATTCTGTGCCAAACTCGTAATTCAGATATTCATCTCTATGATCATATCATAGATATTTTATCCTCTTGTCACGACGATCTTTCAACTTCACCCTGAAATTACTTGAACCTTTCAATAATTCAGACTCGTGATTCATCAAGTAAATATACTCAACATCTACTCAAATCATCTGTGAAGAAAGAACATAACGATATTCACTACATGCCTCAGCACTCATTGGACTGCACACATCAAAATGTATTACTTCCAACAAGTTGCTTTCTAGTTCCATTTTACTGAAAACGAGGCTTTCAGTCATCTTGCCCATGTGGTATGATTTGCATGCCTCAAGTGATTCAAAATCAAGCGAGTACAAAACGGTCCATTTGCATGGAGTTTCTTCATGCATATACATCAATAGACATGGTTCGCATGTCTCAAACTTTTCAAAAACGAGTGAGTCCAAAGATCCATCTACATGGAGCTTCTTCATGCGTTTTATACCGATATGACTTAAGTGGTTGTGCCACAAGTAGGTGGTACTATCATTACTATCTTTTGGCATGAACATGTGTATCACTACGATCAAGATTCAATAAACCATTCATTTTAGGTGTAAGACCATTGAAGGTATTATTCAAATAAACAGAGTAACCATTATTCTCCTTAAATGAATAACCGTATTGCGATAGACATAATCCAATCTTGTCTATGCTCAACGCAAACACCAAATAACAAATATTTAGGTTTAACACCAATATCGATGGTAGAGTGAGCGTGTGATGCTTGATCATATCAACATTGGAAACACTTCCAACACATATCGTCAGCTCACCTTTAGCTAGTCCCCGTTTATTCCGTAGCTTTTATTTCGAGTTACTAACACTTAGCAACCGAACCGGGATCTAATACCCTGGTGCTACTAGGAGTACTAGTAAAGTACACATCAACACAATGTATATCCAATATACTTCTATCGACCTTGCCAGCCTTCTTATCTACCAAGTATCTAGGGTAATTATGCTCCAGTGGCTGTTCCCCTTATTACAGAAGCACTTAGTCTCGGGTTTGGGTTCAACCTTGGGTTTCTTCACTAGAGCAGCAGCTGAATTGCCGTTTCATGAAGTATCCCTTCGTGCCCTTGCCCTCCTTGAAACTAGTGGTTTCACCAACCATCAACAATTGATGCTCCTTCTTGATTTCTACTTTTGCGGTGTCAAACATCGCGAATATCTCAAGGATCATCATATATGTCCTCGATATATTATAGTTCATCACGAAGCTCTAGCAGCTTGGTGGTAATGACTTCGGAGAACCATCACTATCTCATCTGGAAGATCAACTCCCACTTGATTCAAATGATTGTTGTACTCAGACAATCTGAGCACAAGCTCAACAATTGAGCTTTTCTCCTTAGTTTGCAGGTTAAGAAAATCGTCGGAGGTCTTATACCTCTTGACGTGGGCACGAGCCTGAAATTCCAATTTCAGCCCTCAAAACATCTCATATGTTTCGTGACGTTTCAAAACGTCTTTGGTGCCTCAACTCTAAACCGTTTAACTGAACTATCACGTAGTTATCAAAACGTGTATGTCAGCTGTTCGCAACATCCACAGACAACGTTCGAGGTTCAGCACACTGAGCGGTGCATTAAGGACATCAGCCTTCTATGAAGCAATGAGGACAATCCTCAGTTTACGGACCTAGTCCGCATAATTGCTACTATCAACTTTCAACTAAATTTTCTCTAGGAACATAATTAAACAGTAGAACTAAAGCGTGAGATATGACATAATTTGCAAAAACCTTTTGACTATGTTCAGGATAATTAAGTTCATCTTATGAACTCCCACTCAGATAGACATCCCTCTAGTCATCTAAGTGATTACATGATCCGAGTGAGCTAGGCCGTGTCCGATTAACACGTGAGATGGACTAGTCAACGTCGGTGAACATCTTCATGTTGATCGTATCTTCTATACGACTCATGCTCGACCTTTCGGTCTCTGTGTTCCGAGGCCATGTCTTCACATGCTAGGCTCGTCAAGTTAACCCTAAGTGTTTTTGCATGTGTAAATCTTGCTTACACCCGTTGTATGTGAACGAAAGGATCTATCACACCCGATTAACACGTGATGCTTCGAAACGACGAACTGTAGCAACGGTGCACAGTTAGGGGAGAACACTTCTTGAAATTTTAATGAGGGATCATCTTATTTACTACCGTCGTACTAAGTAAACAATATGCATAACATGATAAACATCATATGCAATCAAATAGTGACATGATATGGCCAATATCATGTAGCTCCTTTGATCTCCATCTTGGGGCTCCATGATCATCTATTACAAGAACATGATCAATCTCATACATTACATATATCATTCATCACATCCTTTTGGCCATATCACATCACATAGCATACCCTGCAAAAACAAGTTAGACGTCCTCTAATTGTTGTTTGCATGTTTTACGTGGCTGCTATGGGTTTCTAGCAAGAACGTTTCTTACCTACGCAAAACCACAACGTGATATGCCAATTGCTATTTACCCTTCATAAGGACCCTTTTCATCGAATCCGATCCGACTAAAGTAGGAGAGACAGACACCCGCTAGCCACCTTATGCAACTAGTGCATGTTTGTCGGTGGAACCGGTCTCACGTAAGAGTACGTGTAAGGTTGGTCCGGGCCGCTTCATCCCACGATGCCGCCGAATCAAGATAAGACTAGTAACGGCAAGCATATTGAACAAAATCAACGCCCACAACTACTTTGTGTTCTACTCGTGCATAGAATCTACGCAATAGACCTAGCTCATGATGCCACTGTTGGGTAACGTAGCATAAATTCAAAATTTTCCTACGTGTCACCAAGATCAATCTATGGAGTCATCTAGCAACGAGGGAGGATTTGATCTACATACCCTTGTAGATCGCGCGCGGAAGCGTTCAAGAGAACGGGGTTGATGGAGTCGTACTCGTCGTGATTCAAATCACCGATGATCCAAGTGCCGAACGGACAGCACCTCCGTGTTCAACACACGTACGGAAGGGAGATGTCTCCCATGCCTTGATCCAGCAAGGAGGAGGGAGAGGTTGATGGAGATCCAGCAGCACGACGGCGTGGTGGAAGTAGCGGGATTCCAACAGGGCTTCGCTAAGCGCTGCGGGAGGAGGTAGATGTGTCACGGGAGGGAGAGGGAGGCGCCAGGCCTTAGATTGGTTTGCTCCTCCTTTTTCCCCACTATATATAGGGCCAAGGGAGAGGGGGAGGCGCAGACCTTGCCCCTTCCTCCAAGGAAGGGTGCGGCCAAGGGTGGGCAGGAGTCCATCCTCCCCAAGGCACCTCGGAGGTGCCTTCCCCCTTTAGGACTCTCCCCTTTTTCTCTTCTCTTGGCGCATGGGCCTCTTGGGGCTGGTGCCCTTGGCCCATGTAGGCCAAGGCACATCCCCTACAGCCCATGTGCCCCCCCCGGGGCAGGTGGCCCCACCCGGTGGACCCCCGGGACCCTTCCGGTGGTCCCGGTACAATACCGATGACCCCGAAACTTGTCCCGATGGCCGAAATGGCACTTCCTATATATAATTCTTTACCTCCGGACCATTCCGGAACTCCTCGTGACGTCCGGGATCTCATCCGGGACTCCGAACAACTTTCGGGTTACCGCATACTAATATCTCTATAACCCTAGCGTCACCGAACCTTAAGTGTGTAGACCCTACGGGTTCGGGAGACATGCATACATGACCGAGATGACTCTCCGGTCAATAACCAACAGCGGGATCTGGATACCCATGATGGCTCCCACATGTTCCACGATGATCTCATCGGATGAACCACGATGTCAAGGACTTAATCAATCCCGTATACAATTCCCTTTGTCTAGCGGTATGTTACTTGCCCGAGATTCGATCGTCGGTATCCATATACCTTGTTCAATCTCGTTACCGGCAAGTCTCTTTACTCGTTCCGTAACACATCATCCCGTGATCAACTCCTTGGTCACATTGCGCATATGATGATGTCCTACCGAGTGGGCCCAGAGATACCTCTCCGTTTACACGGAGTGACAAATCCCAGTCTCGATTCGTGCCAACCCAACAGACACTTTCAGAGATACCTGTAATGCACCTTTATAGTCACCCAGTTACGTTGTGACGTTTGATACACCCAAAGCATTCCTACGGTATCCGGGAGTTGCACAATCTCATGGTCTAAGGAAATGATACTTGACATTAGAAAAGCTATAGCATATGAACTACACGATCTAGTGCTATGCTTAGGATTGGGTCTTGTCCATCACATGATTCTCCTAATGATGTGATCCCGTTATCAACGACATCCAATGTCCATGGTCAGGAAACCGTAACCATCTATTGATCAACGAGCTAGTCAACTAGAGGCTTACTAGGGACATGGTGTTGTCTATGTATCCACACATGTATCTGAGTTTCCTATCAATACAATTATAGCATGGATAATAAACGATTATCATGAATAAGGAAATATAATAATAACCAATTTATTATTGCCTCTAGGGCATATTTCCAACACTTCCATCTTCGGAAGCCCCTCGACCGAGCATGGGAAATTCCTTTCAGTCATGAAGACGAGATACGAGGTGCCACATCATATGGGCCTCATACAAGACAACGAAAAGTCGGTCGAGCAAGGGCCATCCCCTTCGACCACGCCGTTGAGTACGAACCTCTTCACCAACATGAAGACGGCGCCCCAACGGGACTCATATTCCGAGTCAAGCTACGAGACCGCACATGAGACTTTATCTTTGGTCTCGGAGGAGAGCAATGATTGTCCACATCCTACGGCATTCATCTTTGCAGGCGTTAGGGATGAGGAGGTTAAGCATGGGACTATCCCTTCAACTAAGGCGACGATAGGAGTTGACCATGGAGACATTTGCACCTACATCTCTCCGACACCCACATATGACGAGATGCCTCAATTGCCATGTGAGGAGAGCCACCATCACATGAGTGACTCCACCATACGTGACATTAAGAGCATTTCCTATGAGAGGATGAGTGTGGCCACCACTAGCCCCACACATGAGAGCATGTCACACATCCTATGTGAGGTTGAGAGCCATTTGAGTGACTCCACCAACCATATGAGTGAGAGCATCCAAGAGGGAGTGAGTGAGCCACAACACTTAGTGAGTGAGGTAATTGACACGACATGTGAGGCCACTATAATTTCTAACGATTTACCCTCTACTCCAAGTGTGTTTTACTTTTTGGTGCTAGATCTCCAACAAGACGAAGCGCCAATCCTCGACGAGTCCATACCTCCTATGGGCAAACCGATGGCCATATGGTGGACGATGATGCACCCCCCACATGGTTCCATCAAGATGAAGATGACCACGACTTGGTCTTCGACACCTCACCTGCAACACATGAGCGATGCTCTAAAGGTAACATAGGTCATGGTACTTCACTTGTCCCACTAGTGGACTATCTTGCAAAGGGTTGCTTACATGATGATGATCACCTTATGGATTCATCGCATACTATGTCATGTTTCGATATGCCATCCATTTATGATGAATATGATGATGAGCATGTTGAATATGGGTGGGTAGGGTTTTGGGTGTGGCAGAGAGAGGTGTGGGGGAGGATGGATTTGTAAAATATCACCAATGCCACTTTATTTTATGAGAACACTGCATGTATTATTGACATGATTAATATTGAACTATTAGAATTTTTGTGACTCTGTTGCAATGCACGAACAATTATCTAGTTAGCACTAAAGTGACAATTCTCGCCAAGTCTAAGAAAAATGATTGAGATTAATCCCGGGATGGAGTGGTAGATTCACATTCAACCAGAATGAATGATCATAATGAAAAAAACAATGAAAATGTCCTACTTGTTATTTAAACAACTGGGTCCGGTGGAAAAAAACCACGCCCTCCACTTGTCATCTAACAAATCCATGGGGGCTATCGGCCTAATAGTGGTGGATCTCATGTCAAACACGTCATTTGTATCTGGAAAATACATGACATCCTCTTCCACTTCTCCGCGAGCAGAGAAGGTACTGCTAAAGCGATTGCTGATGAAGATCGCCTGGCCACCGCCTAGCCCACGATGCATTTAAGTTTGAATTCTCCAAGGTCTTTTAAATAAATTCCTAAAGTTTATTTTTACTACTGAAATATAATGCAAAAGGAATTATTCAACTTAAGTCTTTAGTTTTAATTTAAAGTTATAACCACTTTAAGTTTGAATTTATTTGGATGCATGCCTATGGTAACTTTATATGAATTCTGGATTTAATTTGTGTAAACTTGAATTTCATCATGTTCATTTGAAAGTACAATTTTTTAGATCAGTCTGCAAAAAGAATTAATTAAAATGGAGTTATAATTTGCAATTTAGACTCTAATTATGTTTGAAATGATTCTATTTGGAATTCAAACTTAAACTCTACAAAAGTTAATTTAGTCTATTCAGATTGAAAGCTGTTTTTCGGCGTTCAATATGCAAAAAGTTTCACTCCATTTAGACTCCTAACTGGTTGATACCGTTTTGAATTGAAACAGAACTCAACCGCTCGATTTAAAAGGCGATGGACGTCCAAGATGCGCCTGTATCACTTCACGTCATAATTGACGTGGCGACAGCCACGTGAGCCACCCGGTAGTTTTAGCTTCTTGAGCAGCTTATGTCAGTCCCCTCTTTTCAGATTGGGCTTGTACATAATCTACTTCTTTGAGCTTAATCGTCAAGATGGTGTAGGTGTATAGGAAATCATGATAAACTTGTCTCGTGCTCTTTTCCGCTTTTGGAATTTGGGCGTTCCGTGTGGCTTGGGTAAAATTTACCTCAAAAGTACAAAATTTTGTAAGAAAAAAATGATTAAAATTAATCCACCGACAGAGTGGGAAATTCACACTCAACCAGAATGAGCGGTCCTAATTAAAAAAAATACAATGAAAATTTTCTACTAGTTATTTAAACAACTAGGTCCGGTGGAAAAACCCACGCCCTCCATTTGTCATCTAACAAATCCATGGAGGCTATCGGCCTAATAGTGACGGATCTCATGTCAAACACGTCATTTGTATCAAGAAAATACATGACATCCTCTTCCGCTTCTCCACGGGCAGAAAAGGTACCGCCTGGCCGCCGCCTAGCCCACCGTTGAGTGGTACCCATGTCCCTGTGACCATATCCGCCTCAAACACCTCGATCTTGCGAGTGTGGTCGGTTGGAGTGGATGCTGCAATCAGCCGCTCTCGTTTAACCATGAGCAGTTTACCTTGTGACTTGATAAGGTGCCTGCTGGTGTGGACGGCGTCGTACCCTTCTTTCACCCCCTCTTCACATTCAGAAAATGTATCCTCTTCACTGAAAGCCAAGTGTTCGTTGTCACTATCTTCACCGGCGGATTCGTAATGAGCGTCTTCTTGAATCAACGTGTCATGGCTGTCATGTTCACATGATGCCTCGTAGTCTCTCTCAGTGTGTTCGTCGTCGCTCGATGAACCGATGTCATTAGTCAACCTCTTCCACATGTCGGCTTCGTAGTACATATCGTCCTCATGGCCGGGATCATGGGCTTGCCATCCTTGTCCTCAGCAAGATGGAGGGCAAAGAGATCGTCGGCCTTGGTGACCACGTAGAGCTCGTCTTGGAAGAATGCAATGTCGCTGATACGAAGGTACATCATGGCCAATAGCCTTGGCACCCACACTCCCTTCCCCGGTCGGCACAGGATCAGAGGGTACTTCCATATGTTACCGGTGACCGCAACGAGGTCGTCGGGGGTCGAGCGCATGAGCACCTTGCGGGTCTCGAACTCGTCCGGAACCTCGCCGATGACGGAGTCCAGCTCCGGCAGCGGCACGGTGGCGCCGGAGAAGTGGTTGTGCAGCGCGTACCTGTGCGCCCGCGTGACGTTGTCCGTGGAGTCGAGGGCGATCCATTCGTTGGTGGATCCTACGCACCTGGTGTTCTTGGGCAAGGGGAGGCGGTGGACGGCACCATCGCAGGGCGTCAGGTAGTGGCCTTCCTCGAGGACGATCCACGGAAGCCGCCGCCGAGGGGAGACGTGCTGGCGCACGGCCGAGCGCCACGAGCGGCACACGGCGCGCAGACGGGCGCGGTCGGCGATGTGCGGGAGGCGGGCGATCACCTGGCCCAGGAGATCCGGCAGGAGGGTGGTCCAGTTCGGAGCGGACGCCGCCATGGACGGCGATCAGATCGCAAGCGTGCGAACTGCAAGGGAGGAAATTGCGTCTGTGCTGGGCGAGGGGGCGACAAATATGTAGTGTCAGCTGCCAAGATTGCCCGGTTGTGATCCGAGTCTGATCGGGGTCGGACTCCTACCGTGTCCTGGCTTGACCGTGCCTGCCAACCCATATTTCTCTGCCCTCTGCCTGCACCAGGGTGGTCGGGCATCGGCTGGGTTCCAAGCTTCCAGCGCAAATTTCTCTGGTGGACTACCGAGCTAGCGTACATTTTTAGTTTTTCAGTCCATTGGGTATGGAACGGACGCCATGGCGGAGCTCCTAGCTAGGTCGATGGCGGGGCTGTAACTTCCGATGTAGCGGCTCTGTCGCGTTCCTTGGCACGAGCACAGTAGAAAAAAGAAATTGAACCATGAGCACGAGCGCAACCTCCACCGCGGAGACGCCACGATGCAGTGCGGTCGCAGAGCCGCAAGCCCTAGACTTGTTGCGCACAACCATTTCATGTAGCCGCATGGCATTTTTTCCGCGAGTACATAAGGCCGTCCTGTTTGGTTCCAAATAAGTCACTAATTTATAAATCGAAAAGTGCAAAAAGTGACTTATTTTGCTAAACGGACCTAACTTATAAGTCACTCCAATTTATAAGTCATAAGTTGCTCCACCCCAACTTAAAACTTATAAGTCACCCTCTTTTACATGGGTCCCACCACCTTTACATAAAAAACAAAGTGGGAAGATGTGCTCATGTGACTTATAAGTCAGGTGACAACCAAATAGGCATGACTTATAAGTCACTGATTTTAAGTCACCTGACTTATAAGTCAGGTGACTTATTGGAACCAAACAGCCCCTAAATATTGGATATCATTACATTGATAGGTAAACAAATGTACAACAGTAATATAGAGAAGACATTTCGCAAAAAAAGAGAGAGTAAAATAGAGAAGAGGAGAGAGAAGAGGAGAAAGAAGAGAGGAGTGGGCACTGTTGGAAATATGAGCAAATTACTACGAGATTTAATCCGAATAAACAGAAGATAAATCATGACCACAACAGCAGAGATTAAACTAATCATGCGAACTAGCATAGCAGATGAACATATCGCATCTAGGGCACATACTAGAAGCATGAATTCTACCACGATCTCGAACAGGAAGAATAGAATCACATACGGTGCAGCGGGTGCAGCACCGCTCGCGTTGACGTTGTCGTCCATGTCGTCGAGGACGAGGTTGCCGAGGTCGGGGAATAAGTCGTCGTTCGCGAAGTTGTCGCTGCCAGTAGTCGCGCGTCCGTTAATTATTAATGAATGACTCATTAATTTTCCCATGCAGCAAAAATATAGACAACGTGCATAGCTCTGTCCTCGGCTCGGCTCAATCCCGCAACCCGCGCCGCGCCGCGCCGTGGTGAGGCGAGCGAGGAGGAGGAGCGCGCGTGTAGGTCTCCTCTTCTCATGCTCATACAAGTGGTAGAAGAGCTCACCTTATAAAGAGGTGCAACTCTCTCTCAACTTCCGGGGTGGGACTAAACTTTAGCCTCACTCACTCCACTCACATGTGTGCATGAATGGGCCAAGAGAATTTCAGAATTTTAGTTGGGCTTTGGGCCAAAGGCCTACTAGCAAAATTCCAACAATCCCCCACAAAGTCTCATTGGCACATCTCATCATTTAATTCCAAAACATTGTTTTATATATCGGTGCTTAGTGGAGACTGTGAAGTTGAACTTTCACTTAGAAATTTATACTACACTAGATCACAACTTGAATAGTGGACTATGCCTTGAACTACAAGTTTTCTGTGAAACTAGTTTCACACAAATTCTTGACCGATACTGGGCTGCCGCAAGGCTTCCCCGCGGGTGGAGCGTATACGTCATACTCCAGGGACTTTCATGAATTTATTAGAGAACACCCAATTCTCACAGACTGCGACGTTAACAGTCAAATTCATATAGGTGTGTTCCTCGGAAGATGTTCTGCAGGACAACATCTCTGCTTACCCGAATAAGCCACTTGAAACACATTAAGATAAGTATCAACCTGCCATGCAGATCAGGAGAGTATTTCATCTTCACGGAGTGGGATAATTAATATAGGGATACTCTCCTCCCAGCTGACCAACAGCTTGTCTCCCACTTCTACTTCACGGGATCTCCGATCACATAGAGTGGTTTACCACTATGGACAACTCATGCGGTGGGTCTCAAACCCATCTCCATCGATGCATTATCTATCACATTACGTGATAGACCCTTTGTGAAGGGATCTGCCAAGTTTTCGACGTTTGGATATAATCCAACATAATAACTCCGGAGTTCCTCAATTTTCTGACAGATTTTAGTCTCCTCTTTACATGTCTTGAGGACTTCATATTGTGCTTAGAACTGTTTATCTTGACGATCACAGTTTGATTATCACAGTTCATCAGGATAGGGGGTATTGGGTTTTCAACCATAGGTAAGTCCATCAAGAGTTCACGAAGCCACTCTGCTTCAACAGTGGCAGTGTCTAATGCTGTGAGTTCTGCTTCCATAGTTGACCTCGTTAAGATGGTCTGCTTGCAAGACTTCCAGGAAACAACGCCACCACCAAGTGTAAAAACATAACCACTTGTGGCCTTAATCTCATTAGCATCAGATATCCAGTTTGAGTCACTATAACCCTCCAGTACTCTTGGATACCCGGTGTAGTGAATCCCATAGCTCGCGGTGCCTTTCAAATAGCGCATAACTCTCTCAAGCGCATGCCAATGATCATCTCCCGGTTTTGACACAAACCGACTCAGCTTGCTCACAGCAAAATAGATGTCAGGCCTCGTGGCACTCGCCAAATACATAAGCGAGCAAATAATCTGAGAATACCTCAGTTGATCTCTAGCAATCCGTCGATTCTTTCGAAGCAACACACTAGCATCATATGGAGTTGGAGAAGGGGTGCAGTCGCTATACCCAAAACGACTCAAGACCTTTTCCACATAATGAGACTGAAGCAGTGTGATCCCACCATTCTCATCTCTCAACAGCTTGATGTTTAAGATAACATCAGCTACTCCTAGATCCTTCATCTCAAAACAATGAGATAAGAAATCCTTAACCTCCTTGATTAAATCAAGTTTGGTTCCAAAGATCAATATGTCGTCGACATACAGACAAAGAATAACTCCTTCGCCCCCACCATAGCGATAGTACACGCACTTGTCACCATCGTTTACTACAAAGCCGACAGCAGTTAATGTTCTTTCGAACTTCTCATGCCACTCCTTAGGAGCTTGTTTAAGGCCATATAAAGACTTTAATAACTTGCACACCTTTCCTTCTTGACCAGGCACTACAAAACCATCTGTCTTATCCATGTAAATTTTCTCCTTCAACTCTCCATTGAGGAAAGCCGTCTTAACGTCCATTTGATGAACGAGAAGACCATGTGAGGCAGCCAGTGATAGTAGCACCCGAATTGTGGTCAGTCTATCCACGGGTGAGTAAGTATCAAAGAAGTATTCACCTTCTTTCTGGGTATAACCCTTGGCCACAAGCCGTGCCTTGTACTTTTCAATCGTACCATCAGGTCTAAACTTCTTCTTGAACACCCACTTACATCCTACAGGTTTGCACCCATAAGGACGGTCAGTGATCTCCCAGGTACCGTTAGCTAAGATGGAATCCATCTCGCTACGTACAGCTTCCTTCCAGTAGTCAGCATCAGGAGATGCATAGGCTTCTGAAATAGTCCTGGGTGTGTCATCCACGAGGTACACAATGAAATCATCACCAAAAGACTTTGCAGTCCTCTGTCTCTTACTCCTCATAGGAGTTCCATTGTTACCCTCAACAGGATTCTCAACGTGTTCCATCGCAATGGTGGGTTCAGGAATTACAGTGGATTCCTCACTAGATGGAGTAGGTATCTCCTGATTTGATGAACTCGACATATCCTTCATAGGAAATATGTCCTCAAAGAAAGTTGCATCATTTGATTCCATAATCGTACCAACATGCATGTCGGATAACTCAGATTTTATTATCAAAAATCTATAGCCGATGCTATGAAAAGTATATCCCAGAAGAACACAATCCACGGTTTTTGGTCCAAACTTGCGCTTCTTGGGAATTGGTATATTGACTTTCGCCAAACAACCCCAAGTACGTAGGTAAGAGAGTTTCAACCTTTTCCTTTCCCATTCCTCAAATGGAGTTATGGTCTTATGCTTTGTGGGAATTCGGTTTAGGACATGACACGCAGTCATTAGCGCCTCCCCCCACCATTCCTTGGATAGACCCGAAGTGTCTAACATGGTGTTAACCATATCAGTTAGAGTTCGGTTCTTTCTTTCGGCTACCCCATTTGACTGGGGTGAGTAGGGAGGCGTCCTCTCATGGATTATACCATGTTTCGCACAAAACAAATCAAATTCATTGGAAAAATACTCTCCATCACGATCGGACCTAAGCCGTTTAATTTTTCGATCAAGTTGGTTCTCTGCCTCAGCTTTATAGTTTTTAAAGAAAGTCAAAGCCTCATCTTTTGATTTCAGAAGATACACATAACAATATCTAGTGGAGTCATCAATCAACGTCATGAAGTATCTCTTTCCACCTTTTGTCAACACGCCATTCATCTCACAAAGATTAGAATGTATAAGCTCTAGTGGTGCCAAGTCTCTTGCCTCTGCAGTCTTATGGGACTTGCAAGGTTGCTTAGCTTGCACACATACTTGGCACTTGGAGCCTTTGACAGTAGAGATTTTCGGAATTAAATTCATATTGGCTAACCGCGTCATGCAACCAAAGTTAATATGACAGAGTCGTGAATGCCAAATATCAGACTCATTATTGTGACAAACATTATTAATAACTTTAGTGCAAATATCTGACAAAGATAGGCGGAACAAGCCTCCGCACTCATAGCCTTTTTCAACAAATTGTCCACACTTAGAAATTACAACTTTATTGGATTCGAAAACCAACTTAAAACCATCTCGACATAAACGGGAACCGCTAACGAGATTTTTATTGATGGACGGCACATGATGAACGTTCTTCAGACGCACAGTCTTCCCCGAGGTAAACTTCAGATCGACCGTACCAACACCTCGAACGATGGCATGTGACCCGTTCCCCATCAGCACGGGTGAAGTCCCTGTTGCCTGGTAAGAAGAAAACATGGAGGCGTCAGCACAAACATGTACATTGGCACCGGTGTCAATTAACCAATCAGGGGATTGAAATACTGAAAGGATGATAGGAAAAATACCGTACCCTGATTCCTTCATATCAGTATCACCGATGACAACATTAGCGGACTTGCCGCTCTTCTCATGTTCGCGCTCCTCAAAGCGGTTAGGACACTTCGGAGCCCAGTGATTAGGATCACCGCAGACATGGCAAAGTCCCTTCCCCTTCTTATGAGAATTCTTCTTGAAGTTGGTAGAATGTGATGGCTTGTTCTTTGTATCAAACTTGCCTTTGCCCTGAGTTTTGTTCTTATTGTTTTTGAACTTGTTGGGCTAGGACTTCTTCTTCTGTACCATGTGGGCACTAGAACCTCCCTCAGCAACTCGAGCACGTGTGTCCTTTGCTCTCGCCTTCTCTTCAACATCAAGAGTACCAATGAGATCCGCAACGAAAAACTCCTGTCTCTTGTGTTTCAGGGAAGTAGCAAAATTATTTCACGAAGGTGGAAGCTTGGCAATGATGCCTCCGGCAACACACACTTGAAATACTCAAGTTCTTTTGCGAGCGACTGTATCTCATGAGCCTGCTGTACAACAGGACGCTCATCAGTCATCTTGTAGTCATAGAATTGCTCCATGACGTACAACTCGCTGCCGGCGTCCGAGGCACCAAACTTGGCCTCGAGCGCAGCTCACATTTCCTTGCCGTTGTCAAACGACATATACGAATCCACAATGGAGTCATCAAGAACACTCAGAAGAGCGCCTTTAAAGAGGGTATCGATCGTCTCAAAAGCTTCCAGCTGTGCTGGATTAAGATCGCCCTCAGACTTGCCCTTGGTGGCATCATAGCAGCCCATGGTCTGAAACCAGTAGACTGCTCTCGTGCGGCACCTCTTATATTGCACCCCCTTAAAGGCAGGCGGCTTCAGATGCGCAGTAAAACCACTCGGAGTAAATTGCCTATAATCAGGTTTTTGGATTGTTGGAAATATAAGCAAATTACTACGAGATTTAATCCGAATAAACAGAAGATAAATCATGACCACAACAGCAGAGATTAAACTAATCATGCGAACTAGCATAGCAGATGAACATATCACATCTAGGGCACATACTAGAAGCATGAATTCTACCACGATCTCAAACAGGAAGGATAGAATCACATACGGTGCAGCGGGTGCAGCACCGCCGGCGTTGACGTTGTCGCCCATGTCGTCGAGGACGAGGTTGCCGAGGTCGGGGAAGAAGTCGTCGTTCGCGAAGTCGTCGCTGCCAGCAGTCGCGCGAGTGCGCTCCCCAAAAATCTGATCGCCCCTCTCCCGTACAGGATCACGAGAGGCGGGGTTCCGGAGGCCTGCTGTCCCTTCTCGCGGTGCACGCCGGAAGGAGGGATGGAGAAGACTTGCTTGACGGCGCAATGATCTGGAACGGTGGTGAGAAACCATACGAGGCGGCGGCGGCTAGGGTAGACGTCTGCCTGACTATATAGTGCGGGCCGGGTAGGTCGTGGGAGTAAACCTCATGTCCGAGTCGTCACGATCCAAAGGAATTGGAAACGGTTCAGTAATTAACGCGTCCGTTAATTATTAATGAATGACTCATTAAATTTCCCATGCAGCAAAAATATAGACAACGTGCATAGCTCTGTCCTCGGCTCGGCTCAATCCCGCAACGCGGCGCGGCGCGGCGCGGCGCGGCGTGACGAGGCGTGGCGAGCGAGGAGGAGGAGCGTGCGTGTAGGTCTCCTCTTCTCATGCTCATACAAGTGGTAGAAGAGCTCATCTTATAAAGAGGTGCAACTCTCTCTCAACTTCCGAAGTGGGACTAAACTTTAGCCTCACTCACTCCACTCACATGTGTGCATGAATGGGCCAAGAGAATTTTAGAATTTTAGTTGGGCTTTGGGACAAAGGCCTACTAGCAAAATTTCAACAGGCACAACAATATTCGTGTGCATGAGCACAAGAAGAGATGCTCAACCTTCGAGGAACCAGCTAGTTAAACTCGCCTTGCCCATTCTCAGGCCACAAATAGCGTAGAAACAGTATAGAGAGCACGCATGTAGCGTCACAACCAAAACCAAACACCTCGGAAGCATGTCCATAACATCGAGTCGTACTAGGTCAGAGGCAGCGCACATTCCATTCAAAGTGTCTAGAGACGACAAGTGAACAACAGAAACCAGCCGGATCCGGGGAAGATATCTTCTAAGAGGTGTAAGAACAAACAAGACATCGAAGATATCAAGATGCAATGCCTATGCCAACACCAGCGGAGCAGCCTATGCGAATAAAGAGTGCTGCAAGTTGATATACCACTACTTCCCGGTTTACACATGTGTAGGTATGGACGAGTTAGTCTCTGAGTACAACCCAAAGAAGAGTCAGAGTCGTTTCAAAAACATGGACTTGAACCGCCAAAGAATCACACACATAGAAGATTTGTCAAGAGTATTTTCTATTTTATTGTGGAGATACCCCTACAACATCCCTTTTTGCGGGGAATATGCTTACAACATTATTCGAGTAGTTCTAGTGGCTAATGATTTTATGGGTTCTACTAATCAAATAACATACACATAGCAAATATTACAATTCCCAAATTGTGAAGCTAACATTCAATGAACAAATGAAACGAAATGAAAAATACCTGTCAAAATAGGTTGGGGACACATACTGCATGCGTGTGCATAACTATTTTGTGGTTTGTGGTTGTGTGTATGTGTTTTCGTTTTGATGGTAGAAATATCATGTGTTCTTGCGGTAGCTTGGTGAACACGGAAAAATGGCAGCTAAACTATAAATTATTTGTTTCTTTGGCCCAGGCTTACTATTGATCAAAATTTGGGACTCCTGACCTAATTCGGGCTTGAAAGTTCAAGGTTGAGCTTTTTAAACCTGGCCGGCCTAAGTAATGCTTAAGTTTACCCCCAATGCACAACATCACCGAGAAGAGGGTCCATGATGTCGTCTGTTGTCGTAAATGATTTATAAATTTGGCATGCTTTTTTTTGCAATGTCGGGTTCTCACAATAACATCAATGTGCTTCAAAGATCTCCCGTGTTCCGGAGGCTTTGTAATGGGAATCGCCATCGTGCAACTACACTGTCAACGACCGCGACTACAACGTGGGATACTATCTTGTCGATGACATCTATCCTCGGTGGACGGTGTTTGTGAAGATCATATCCGAACCACAAGGCAACAAACAAAGCCACTTTGCAAAAATGCAGGAAGCAACTAGGAAGGATGCGGAGAGGGTATACAGAGTGCTTCAAGCTTGTTGGAAAATTGTTCGTGGAGCTGCAATGATATAGGAATCAGAAATTTTGTGACAGGCGGTGACATTTTTTATTATTTTGCACAATATGATTGTCGAAAATGAGGGTGATGTGTAGCCCAAACCAATGGTTTTGAAGCATATAGAGGACAAGTCCAAATCCCGGAAATCAAGATGCAAATCAGTTTATGAACTTTCTGCAAATTCATCATAATCTTCGAGATCATCAGGAGCACGCACAACTACTCAGTGATCTTGTGGAGCTTATGCTGACCCATAATGAAAATCAAAGAGGTAACGTTTGAGTTGTACACTTAATATAAATATTATGTAAGAACTATGCATTTTCACTACCAACATTTGTTATTTATGCGTGAGAATGGCGTGTATGATGAATTTGCATGTGTTTGAGTCTGGATTTAAGGTATGCGACTGGTGGCAAGACATATGAGGGGCTGTCCAACTACGTCCGCGGGCACATCCGAGCGTGTCTGTGGACGTATAGGGAGGCGGATTTGCCAGGTCAAGTTATAAATGCTCTAAGAACAAAAACGGAACAACTGAGATAGGAAAGACCACAATACTTGGTGAAGTATGTGTGAAGTCAACATTCATAGCAATGCACTTATGACGGAGAAAGAACAAATAAATATTCTATTTGACATTTTTAGACAACTAGGTTAGGTGGGAAAACCCACGTCGCCCTCCACTGGTCATGTAACGGGTTCATGTGCATTAACGATCAAATTATCTTGGATGTGATGTTAAATACATCATTAGTATCGGGAAAATAAATGACATCCTCTTCCACTTCTCCGCAAGCAGGAACTATGTTGCTGAAGCAATAGCTGATGAATATTGCCTGGCCGTCACCCAACCTATTGCTCGTGGACTCAGCACCAGCTACGCTATGCGCCATTCTCCCTCTTGGGGGCGTTGTCGTGGAACTTAGGTGTGCTAGGTCGTATGTGCGGGTGTTTAGGTCTTCAAGTGCTTATTCTGATAGCGTAGTCGCGTGCGTTCTATGTATGCCGGTTATCTCATGATCGGTTTTATAAGAGGGCTACCTCACCATCATGTATCATTCAGAGATGTACTTCCTCTTGTGTTGCTTTATATATAAAGCTGGACGAAGGCCTGTTTCGAGAGAAAAAAGTGGGGTGAGGATTGTAGAAAGTGGGGGTGGAGGTGACACATGTGTGGGTGGGAACATGCGTAGGATTTTGTGGTGAACATTGGCGCATCATACACTCATCTCTATGAACGAACACATGCTCACCCTACCCCTATGAGCACCTTCTAGAGACTAAGTCGGCATATCATCTTGAGATTTACGAAGTCGTCGTAGGCGCCTCCTCGTCGACGGAAACGTCTCCTTCCACTGAAAGCGCATTGCCGAAAATCCAAAAATAAATCCAAGAATAATGCGAGCACCAGGACTTGAACCCTGGTGGGCTGAGGATACCACTATCTGTCTGACCATCCAACCACTATTAGGATCATCCATACATATAGTTTTTTCTCCTTCCATTGTAACGCACCGTTATTTTTGCCACTGCAGTATATAAGAAAATAATACATAAATATTGAGAAAAAATACCTAATATTTGGTGCAGTGTGAAGTTATCATTCACCAGATACACCTATGCTAGAAAAGAACAACATAAATGTTCAACTGCCATTTAGACAACCAGGTTAGGTGGGAAAACCCACGTCGCCCTCCACCGGTCATGCAATGGGTTCATGTGCATCAACGGTCTAATTGTTTTGGATCGGATGTCAAACACGTCATTAGTATCGGGGAAATAAATGACATCCTCTTCCACTTCTCTGCAAGCAGGAACTATGTTGCTGAAGCGATAGCCGATGAATATTGCCTTGCCGTCACCGAATCTACTGCTCGTGGGTATCCATGCACATGCATCCATGTCCGCCTCAAACACTTCGACCTTGCGAGTGTGGTGAGTTGGAGTCAAGGCTGCAATTAGGCGTTCTCGCTTAATCATGAGTTGTTTACCTTGTGACCTGACAAGGTGCCGGCTGGTGTGGACGGCGTCCCACCCTTCTCTCACACCGTCTTCACATTCAGAAAAAGTATCCTCTTCCATGAAAGCTAAGTGTTTCGTGTCACTATCACCACCGACCAGTTCATCGTGAGCGTCTTCTTGACTCAACACTTCGTTGTTGTCCTCTCCACCCAATGCCTCATCATCCGAGTCTTCCTCAGAGTCCTCGTCACTTGACGAATCGATGTCGGTCAACCTCTTCCACATGCCGACGTCATACATATCGTCCTCGTGGCCGGGAGCATGCCTGATGATCCGTTTGACATTGGTAACAATGGGCTTGCCATCATCGTCCTCAGCAAGATGTAGTGCAAAAAGGTCCTCGGTCTTGGTGATCGCATAGAGCATGTTGTCTCCAGAAAACATAATGTCACAGATACAAAAGTAGGGCATGGCCAATAGCCT
Organism: Triticum urartu; assembly: GCF_056163025.1. Lineage (NCBI taxonomy): Eukaryota > Viridiplantae > Streptophyta > Magnoliopsida > Poales > Poaceae > Triticum > Triticum urartu. The sequence goes on from NC_141878.1 coordinate 567,083,467, forward strand.
CGGTACCCAGACTCCTTTCCCAGGTCGGCATAGAATCAGAGGGTACTTCCATGCATTACACGTGACGGCGACAAGGTCTTGGGGTGTCGACCGCATGACCACCTTGCGGATCTGGAATTCCTCCGGAACCTTGCCGATGATGGAGCCGAGCTCTGGGAGCGGAACGGTGGCGCCGGAAAAGTGGTTGTGCAGCCTATATGTGTGTGTCTGCGTAGCCCCGTCTTTACAGTCGAGGGCGATCCAGTCGCCAGTAGAGCCAACACACTCTGTGTTATTGCCGAAGGGTGCGCGGTGGATGCCGCCGTCCGAGAGCGTCAGGAAGGTGCCGTCGAGAAGGACGACCGATGGGAGCCGCCGCCGAGGGGAGACGTGCAGGCGCACGGCCGAGTGCCACGAGCGGCAGACGGCGCGGAAGCGGGCACGGTCGGCGATGTGCGGGAGGCGGGCGATCACCTGGCCCAGCAGATCCGGCAGGAGGCTCGACCACTCCGGGCTCGAGGCCGCCATGGCCAGAACCGGATCAGATCTTCTTCTTTTTTGGGGTTGGATCAGGTCCATATCGATCGATCGCATGTGAACTGCGTAGGAGAAAATCGCGTCTGTGCCGAGCCGGGGAGAGGATTACATATGTAGTGCGACGGAGGTTGCCCGGCCGTGATCCGAGTCTGAGTCTGATGGTGTGCCGAGCGTGTACGTGCATGGTTCACGAACGAGTCACGCTCGGGTCGGGCGTGCGCTAGCCAGACAAGTCAACCCTGGACTGAACGTGTTCTTTGTGATTCTAGTTACGGACGGAGCACAAATGCCTCTCCTTGTTCCGACCCAATCGGCGGCGCCCAGAACGCGTGCGTGCGTCCTCGTCGGACGGCGTCCGTCGGAAGCACAATCACCTCTCCCGCTGACGCACCTATATATGCGAGGTCGTCACGTTCCTCTCCGCTCGGTGTCGCCGCCGCGACGGGGATCGTCGACTCGCGACACAATCGATCGCGCGTACAGCCTCGTCTCATCAGTTGCAATATTAATCGATTGAGCATAAAAACAACATTTTTTTTCAGGTTGCACCGCCTCTTTCAGTATCCACACGCGCAAGAGGAACGTTGTGCGGAAGACTGGTAGGTCCGATCAGACAACCAACGGCGAGTGGAGGTGGCTAGTTGCAACACATGCAAAGCCCTAGTGAGGGCACCAAAATCAAATGAGTGTGCCGCATCTCCACTATATATAGCCATCTATCACGGGCTCAACACTTGGGCCGCACATGGACCCTAAAGCCCAAAGTTTACTCGGTCACGATCCAAGTCCAACTCGGATCACATGGGTCGAGCGATCTGTCCAAATACACCGCAGGTGGATTTGACATTACCAAGGATTTAGGGATGCGTATTTTTTATGGTGGACCAGGTTCCAAGAGGGTTTGATGATAGTAATATGTATGGACTCGACAAAGCTAATAAAACAGTCACCATATGATCAAATGAGTGATTTTTCCTTCGTTCATAAATACAAGTCTTTTTAAAATGAGTGAATCTACACTTTAAATATGTTTATATACATTTGCATGTAGTCTCTGTTGAAATTTCTAAAAGACTTATATATCATCGAGTTCCATGTGCATGATCATAGCGAGAATATGTAATTAAATCACACTGAGCAAAACTATACCGAGTACTGACAGACCGGACGCGCGCGCCTCCGCCGTCCGTTGGTTCTACCTAAGCAGCGACTTGTCCTTATGCCTTCCTATTCGCTTCCTTTGGGTTCGACACTTTATTTATCACACGAAAGTGCTACAACAGCTCTGTACACTTGCAAGTCATCAATGCACGTGGGCCCCCAAGGGAAACGTTGTTGGATTGGCCCTTCGCTTTGGATCGATTGATCTCCAGCGCGCGTGCGTGAAAGAGTCTCTTCAAAAATATGTTGGTTGGGTAATAAAGTTGATGGTATAAAACATTTCAAGGATAAATGATGAAAGAAATTGTGAGGCCGTATTCAAACCTCACTTACTGACAAATTAACAAAACCATTCGGGTAGTATGAAAAATTAACCTTCTCATTTATATTTACTCCCTCCGTTTCTAAATATAAGTCTTTTTAGAGGTTTCAAATGAAATGCAACATACAGATGCACATAGACATATTTTAGAGTGTAGATTCACTCATTTTATTCCGTATGCAGTCTCTTGTTGAAATCTCTAAAAAGATTTATATTTGGAAACAGAGGGAGTAGCATATCTTTTGGTAGCAATAAATTAATCATGTTAACACTTTCCGTATCAAACTTGGAACTTGTGAAGATTTTCCTATGCATCAAACACATCACATCATTTATATGGCATTAACACCGTATATTTTGTACAAAAGAGAAGGATGATCATATCTTAGGGAAATTAATGGCATATTTTCCAACACAAATTATCATAGTGCAATTAATGCTATAATTTTCTAGAGGTAATATATCTTAGTGCAATTAATATATGATATCTTTTGTATGCGTACAGTGAACTAATTCCTTATGATATATCTTATAATTATTTGCAACATTAAATGTGTGGTACGTTCAAATGCATATAAATATGGTGGTATAGGAATTCCAAAACAAACAATTCCAGGTTCTAACAATGAAAGGAACACAAGCCATTAGTGTGACTCTTCTTATGTCATTTCTTGTTCTAGCGACCAGAGGAAAAGATGTGAGATATAGAAGGCAAGAGGAAGACAGTACCCAGATTCTGACTTATCAAGGAGTTAATAAAACCATTCAGGTATGACTAATTAACCTTCTCATGTATATTTAGCATATATTTTTATGACTAACAAGCAAAGGAAATCTCAAAATAGATGGAAGACGGAGACGTCTATGATTGCATCGATGTGTATAAGCAACCGGGTTTAAACCACCCATTGTTGAAAGACCATAAAATCAAGGTAAATTAATTTCATAAAAATATGATATACATCCATGAATTGCTCAGTATATTGTCAGTTCATAATTAAGTCCACGAATGTTGCTTTAGTGTGTTCTACTCCCTTCTTGTTTCATCAATCTTTCTGGATATGCTTTTTTACATTAGAAAATTAGGACTATTGAAAATGAACTAAAGTGACAACCTTTTGACATAGTATAAGCTATGTCAATGATGAATAAAACTACAACATGTTTTGTGTGTATTGTCTGATGCATTTGTAATATTTTGTTACATGGTGGTTGATTTTATTTTCAAACAGATGAAACCAAGTTCTATCCCTGTTTGGATGGATACCGAAACATTTCCTTCGGATTCTTTTTCACAAGCGGAACCATCTATCATCGAGTGCCCAACAGGAACAGTTCCAATACTGCGTAGTAACGGAAGTAGCACCATAGCAACACACAATATTGATGGGCTAAAAAACGATATGCAATGGGAGGTGAGTTTTTGTATAAGTTACAAAATGAATTTGTTATCATAGTTTGATGGGATGTTTTGATAGGGTTGATTATGCCAATTGACGTATAATTGTTGCATTTATGATGCATATCATATGTACAATGTTGGATTAAAGATGCACCATAGACACTATAAATAATCTAATTAAATTCTAAGAAAGTACTCTAAGAAAAAAAGTAATATTTGGATGGTAACGGTTAATTTTCCATCGAGGGCCACAATAATGAACGGTTTAGATTCACCAAGTTATTATGGAACAATGAGTTTTTTTTGGTAATTTTATAGTGAATGAAGGACCTTGTACTCTACAACATTTGAGCAGTTAGGAATGATTTTTGTGCCCTTAGATTCTTATATCTACTAAATAAGTTATGTATGAGCATTATTTTAGTTGTACATGAAGGAATTCTGATTTCATTACCAAGTTTTAGTAACACTCTATTGGAGAGTTTCATATATACTAGTCCCAAATTCTTAGTTTTTGGCATTAAGTTGTATTCATTAATTTCATTACTCTTTCCTTCCCAAAATGTGAATGACCACACATCTTAAGATTTAAGTTGTATCGACAACATGGCAATATGAAACGAAAGTGATAACATTTAAAATGCATTTGAATATGAATAATATAATATGATTTATGTGTCACATAACTTAGAACTTCTTAGCTTAATTAGTGGTCCAATTAAAAATTCTGATGGGATTGGCGCCTTACATTTTTTATAACGTGAATTAGATGTGATATCCTATCAGGTTTATATATACATAGTATTCATTCTTGACATTTGCAGATGTTACTTTTATTTCTCGCAGAGGGCAGGACTCACATACATGGGTGATTTATATGGGGCGCGTGCTTCATTAAATGTTTGGGAGCCAAAGGTTAAAGGTAGCCAGGATTCTAGTGCAATTTGGATAAGTATTGAAAATAGAAGAGGACAACGGCCTGATCGGCTGAGCGCCGGTCTTCGGGTAGCTCCAGCATTGAGTGGTGATGCTTTTGTTAGACTTCATGTTGCTTGGGTAATGCATAATATTATTTGGATACATGCTCTATATATTTCTATGATAAGAAATTAATAATGTATGTGTGTTGATATTTTGTTTTTGTTTTTGACCTTGGAACAAACTTGACAGTTCGATGGCTATTCAAAGAAGGGCTGCATTGACCACAGCTGTCCTGGATATGTGCAAGTCCACCCGCACATTGGTCCTGGATCAAGAATACAACCATCCTCTGTCTATGGTGGAGACCAGAGAGTAGCAGGCATTCAAATATTCAAGGTACGTATTATGTTATTCTTAAAATAAATTTGCAATATCTCAAGTACGTACCATGTACAAATGAACTAATTTATTTATTTATGAGCATATAGCTAACTAATTAATACTGAATTATTTTAGGAGCCGAAATCAAACTATTGGTGGGTGAGTTACAATAACATAGCAATTGGATATTGGCCGGGTGGGCTGTTCAAATTCATTAGATACAAGGGCGATTTGGCATTCTGGGGCGGGCAGGTTGAGGGGCCGACAGCGTCATCAAAGTCTACGCAGATGGGCAGCGGCCATTTTGCTTCGGAAGGATTTGGAAAAGCAGCGTTCATAAGAAAGATCGAGATTGCAGACGACACGGTCAAGTTTGCGACCCCTGATAGATACCTAGTGGGGCAAGGGTCGAGCGATCCGTCCAAATACACTACGGGTGGATTTGAAATTAGCAAGGATTTTGGGATGACTATCTTCTATGGTGGACCAGGTTCCATGAGGGCCTGATCTGATGATAGTAATATGTATGGACGCACTAGACAAAGCTAATAAAATAGTCACTATAGGATCGAATGAGTTGTTTCTAAATACAAGTCTTTTTAGAGATTTCAATACGGGCCATATATAGAACAAAATAGAGAAAAGTATACCTTTTGTCCCTCAACTCTTGGTGAAGTCTAGATTTGGTCCCTCAACTTCAAAACCGGACAACTTGCACCTCTAACTACCGAAACCGGACAAGGTTCGTCCCCGGACTCGGTTTTGACCGGTTTTGGTGTTGACTCACCCCGGTTTTGACCCGTGCTCACTCATATTCCTGTAATTTTTTTATATCCGTGAACTTTTTGAAATCCACATACACTTTTCAACTCCGCATAGTTTTTTCAAGGTCACATATTTTTTTCAAAAATAAACATACTTTTTTCAAATCAGCAAACTATTCTAAAGTTCACATACTTTTTTCAAATCCGTGATTTTTTAACATTTACGTACCTTTTCCAAATCCCCGTATTTTTCCCAAGTTTGTGTAATTTTATCAAATCCAAGTATTTTTCAAAGCCATGAACTTTTTTTGAAATTCGCATACTTATTTCAAATCCACATGCTTTTCAAAGTCCGCATTTTTTTTCAAATCTGTGTTCCATTTATAATCCATGAACTTTGTTTGAAATTCACATACTTGTTTCAAGATGAAACAATTTCTGAAATCCACATATTTTTGCGTAAAAGAAGTCCATATCCGCGTACTTTTTTCAAGTTCGCATAAAATTTTCAAATTCATGAACTCTTTCAATAAAATTACTCAAATTTGAAAGTGTACATCAATTTAAAAAAATTAAATGAACTTAAAAAACTAAATGAACTTTTAAAAAATACGCATATTTGAAAAAGTACATGAACTTGTAAAAAGTACGCAGATTTAAAAAAAGTACAAAAATTTTAAAAAGTTTCACGTATTTGAAAAAATAACCGAATTTGAAAACATCACGTGGACTTGGAAAAGGTATCCAAATTTGAGTCGGAACGGTCAAAACCGGGATGGGACAGCACCAAAACCGGTCAAAACCGTTATCAGGGATGAATCTTGTCCGGTTTTAGAAGTTAAAAGTGCAAGTTGTCCGGTTTTGGAGTTGACGGACCAAATCTAGACTCCGTCAAGAATTGAGGGACGAAAAATATACTTTTCTCAACAAAATAAGTGAATGTACCCTCTACATCTGTATGTTGTCTCTACTGATGAAATTTCTAAAAGGCTTATATATCATGGAGTCCGGTGTGCATGATGATAGCGAGAATATGTAATGAAATCACACTGAGGTTCGGATGGGATTTTCTTGTTTCTTGCAAAGTATGCCGGGAGGGAGTAGAAAAGCCAGCCATGGGGATAATGGTTGCGACGGAGCAAAACTAGCGAGTATCGACAGACCGGCCGCGCGCACCTCCGCGGTCCGTTGGTTCTACTTTTATCTGAGCATGCAGCGACCCCGTTGGTTCTACTTTTACCAACAGATTTAGATTGATACATGTGGGTTGCTAGCAGTGTTAATTATATCTCATCTTCGCGGTCCGTTGGTTCTACCTGAGCAGCGACTCGTCCTTGCGGCTGGAGACGAGCTTGGCTGTGTCGCGCCACCGAGACACCTCGCGCTCCTTGTGGCGCAGCTTCCTCTGCGCGCGCTGCAGCTCCGTCTCCAGATCCGCGATCCGCTGCTCGTGCCGCGACTGCAGGAGCTCGTGCAGCCTCCGCTCCAGCACCCGGGCCGGCACACCGCCGTGGCACGCCTTGCTCTCTTCATCCTCCTCGTCAGTGTCTCCCTCCTCCTCCTCCTCCTCGTTGTCTTCGTGTTCCTTGCAATCTCTTGCCGCGTCGCCGAGGACACCGTCGATGTCGACGCAAGCAGGGGAGCGGCTCTCCGAGGAGATGTCGCTCTTCGCCTCGGACTGCAAAATCAATGGGAATTCAGTTCAGGACAGCGTCAAATTGGCACAGAGCGAGCACGCCGCCACGCCGGCGGCAGTGGCGGCACGAGTGGACGGTACCTCGAGCTTGTGATCTCGCCGCGGTCTCACGCATTCCTCCTCATCGTCCTCCTCGTTGTCTTCGTGTTCCTTGCATTCTGTTGCCGCGTCTATGTCTTGGTCACCGTCTATGTCGACGCAAGCAAGGGAGCCGCTCTCCGAGGAGATGTCGCTCTTGGCCTCCGACTGCAAATTAAAGTTCAATCGGAACTTAGTACAGAATTGTCAAATTGACATAGAGCGGGCGCGCGTGAGCACCACTAGTTGTACGAGCACGACGGTACCTCGAGCTGGTGATCTCGCCGCGGTCTAACACATTCCTCCTCATCGTCGTGGTCGGAGTCGACCTGCAGGCGCTTCAGTTCAGCCTCGAGCTCTGCTTCCATTTGATCCAAGGCCGCGGCGGCATCTCCAACGCCGGCATCGCCGCACGCCGAGGCGGCATCGCGCGAACCACGGGACAACGGGGCGTCCTTAAAGACGATGCGCTCCTTGACGACGCTGGCCCCGTCGTCGACATGGCCGCCGTCAGACAAGTCGGAGCGGGTGCTGCCACGCGCCTCCGCCTTGACGTCCATCACCAGCCGCTCCATCTGGGCGCGCAGCTCGGCCATCCTGCTCAGCTCCGCCGCGCCCCTGGACAGCAGCAGCACCAGGCCCGCGCCCAGCCCGAGGCTCGCCGCCGACACCTCCGGCGCCGCCTTCATCCCTGCGCAAACGAAACGATTAACCACGCCACGCCATTGACCATCACCATCAACGCCAATCACTAACTCAGCCAGTTCACGGTAATCACTCACGTACCCTGCAGGGAACTCCGAGGCGACTCGCGAACCTCTGTTTCTTGCTTGCTCGCCACGACCTTCGGCGCGGCCACCACCTCCTCTACGGCGTCCTCCTTGGCGGCCGCTCCGGCGCCGCTGGAGCAGTAGCGGGGAATGCGCAGGCGGCAGCCGAACCTGCTGCTGCCCCTGCCGAGAATGCGCGACAGCAAGGACCGTGGTGAGCGGCACTCGCGCCGGATCCTGCTGGCGCAGGCAGCATTGGTGAGGTGGGCGCCGACGGTGGCCGGCGAGGAAGTTGGCGAGGCCGAGAGGCGCGGGGGCAGCGGCAGCGTTTCCGCCGTGCTCCTCTCCATTGCCATTTGCGATCGAGACACTGAATGGCGCGGCAATGGCGAGGGGATTCGAGGAATGATGGAGGATTCCATGTTGGGCGCGCGTATTTATAGGGAGGCGGAAATGGTGGGCAGTGTGGGGTTTAAATGGGCGTTAAACCTTCCATGTCCTTTGACTAACCAACCTTCATTTTCCCTTGATTTAAGAAACGCTGTGCTAGTACAACTTCCTTCCCGTTCCTTTTTTGCATGCATGCGGCCTATTAATGATCCCGATTAACGAAAAGAATAATTGATTTGCAAATCAGTCATTAAATTTTATCTTGGTACCTATAATTTGAGTTTGTGACCTTGTATAAGGGAATGGAGGGAGTAATGTTTTTTCAAATCTCCCCGATAATTCCCGGCGTTTGATTTTTTTTTAATCTACTCTTTGAGTTTGAAGTGTACCACCTCCGTGATGAGTTTGTACAATTCTGATTTGTAAGGGTTGAGAGTTGATACATATACTCAAAGTTTAACTTGCTGTAAAAAAATTCAGACAACGCCTTGAAGCAGAATCTTTGCCGAATTGAGGGGTTTCTCATTTTTCAATTTCATTCCAACAAATCAATAAAGACACATTTCGCACAAACAAAAAGAAATTAATAAAAACACATGGCGAGGCAATGGTTGATTGAAGCGGAATATCATGATAGATTATATCTTCGGTTCTATAATCTGCACATGATAGATGGCTTACAATTAGAACTGTGTGACATTTGGCTAGTCGCCATTTTTGTCGACTAGGCCTTGTTTAAGACTTTGAGGACTATTGTAACTTACCTATGAATAAGTTGCTGGTCAGGTAAATCAAGACTCCATTTGCTAAATTAAAAAAACGGATAGCTCATCAAAAAAGAATTTACACCTGCCATGATACCTTCTAGCGTCTGGATCACAAAAAAAAGGTGTCATGCTCCTTTGGCTTTGGATGTTGGCTTACCCGAAATGATTATCCAAGGCATGGAGTAACAAGTCAAGGTTGAGGAAATTGTGGCTTCGAGCAATGGCATGGACCTGACTCAGGCGTTTTTACATGTTAGCTTGGTTGGGGAGATTGCCGCTTTTGGTTTCGTATCCAGAGTTTGATAGCGCCTAGTGAACTTCCAGCTTGAAGGCTTCTGAGTCCGACGAGTCGCTTGATGACATTGGCAGGTCACAAGTCCCAACAACCTCTACCTTCCTGGATGAGTTCTTGAGCAACTTCAGTTGCTTTGTACCACATTCCTTGCTCGATGCAGCAGTTTATGTGCAGATTGGAGGGGCCTCTAACCTTGCCGAGAGGCGTAGTCGACGTTTGGATAAGAAAAACAAAAATTCCAACGTCCCGACTTCAAAACATGCTGAATTTAGGCAGGCTGAGGCTTTCAGAAAAGAAAGATCACAAAAGTAATACTCCAAGAAAGCCTTAAGCACTAAATTGCCCGAATAGCTCATCAATGAAGAGTTTTTTTTTAGTTCTTGTTACCCTGGATTACAAAATCTCGGGAAAAGAAAGATCACAAGAGTAATACTCCAAGAGACATGTTACTGCCCTGGAGTGATACTATCGGTGAGCCCGACACCAAAAGAAGTTACTTTGAGATGCATGTTTGCTGCACATTGTTATGAATCTCCGGCCACGATCGCGAACTCTAAGCAGGCAACGATACCCACCGCTGGCCGTGGTTCAAAACCCGAAATTTTTATTAATTAATAATTCAATAATTATGAAAGTAGTAACGGATAAATGGAAATTTGAAAAATAGTAAGGACGCAGTGGATAACGGCGTCCAGCCCGACACAGATGAGAATAACGTCCCAGTATGGACGCTGTTGTTGCCAGCATCCACCATCTGGTTGTGCCTAACCCCGACTCTCTGAACCAAATAGCATGCTGGAGGCTGCCGCCTCCGCCTCGTCCTCGTCGCCAACCTTTAGCTTCCTGCTTCTCCGCCGGCCAGGCCTCCGGTTCGTCCATCCCCGTTGCCCACTTTTCCATGGACCGCGCTCGGCCTCTGCCTCGTTGCCCCGACCTCTGGGTCGTCCCCGTCGCCCACACCCTTACGGCTGCCCCCGACCTCATCACGGCCAAAGGGGGTGGGCAGAGGACGTGGCTGCTGCATAATCAATAATTCGGCTGGAGGTGATCATCCATGTCTCTTCACTGCTTGTTCGTGTGTCATCTCAACCATCGGTAGCAGCATGGATCGTCGCAGGGTACAACACGACACTGTAATTTGCCCTGATAAAAGGTACACATTCTGCTAGTCCCCCAATAAACGGTAGATGCTTCCAAATTACTTCTATTAATGATTTACTATTTGTCTCTTATTCTGGTTAATAGACTGGTATTGTCCGTCGAACCAAAATAATATAAATTTCGAAACTGTTATGGAATGACCTAGTACTTAAGCAGTTGAGCATAACTGATTGATATGCTATCTTGCGGTATAGCTTTACTGATTTCACTGACTGCCTAAGCGTAGGTGAAAACATTGGATTGTTTGAGCTTTGATATTTCATTCCAACATCTTACTCATTCCTTTTATGTTGTAACATGGTCTTCAAATGGAAACAAATGGACATTTCAATGATTTGTTATGGATGACTCACAGCCAGCACAAAATACCCAAAACTTGGGAAAATGTGAGTATCCTTTAAATTTGCATGCCTTATGTTAAACTAAGTGGTTAACTAAAGACTAATTGTTCTGTGTATTTATGCAGCCTAACATTTTCTTGAATGTATGGTGTCATCGTGTCGGCATCCCATTTGATCCTCTATGTAGCTCAGCTTTAGAGAACCTTGTTTTTTATCAGATTGCTAAGATGAGGAAAATTCAATGTCTACAAATATTTGATATTGGCCTTGGGAGAGCATTGGCGGCCCAAGACAGATAGTTTTCACCTATGTGTACTAGAATTTGAAAATTCACCGACAGATGTTTGATGCAATGACGAATGCATTGCACTTTCATACCTTTGTGATTCCCCTTCAATTATTGTTGTGTTGCTTCCACTGCTGACTTTGCTCAACATGTCTCGATTTTGCATGAAATTAACATATAACTCTATTACTTGTCATGTAGTCCGGGACTTGGTCTTCTAAAAAATCATTGTCCATCCTCTTTCCTCATATACTGGAATTAATTGAAAATAATATGGTCCAAGAGCTCAAATATTAAAGCGAGCTTGGATATTCAGGTTGTTTTGAGGACTGTCATTATTAGTTCCAAGTCCTCGACACGTCTCACTCTTGATGTCTTCTCGGAGGAAGTGCTAATTTAGAAGGAACACTATGCTCAACACCCATAGATCCATGTTGCACTTCACCGTCCACTTAAATGAGAACATTTAACACGTTCTTACATTCGCCTACAAACATGAAGTGCGGTAAGTGAATATCTTAATTTTAAATTGATGTACTGTAGACTCATAACAAAAAAATTGGCTTCTCGTAAACTAGCATAACTTAATATCACCGAGCTTCTATCTGTTAGTAGGAAACGACCCGGTTTAGTTCAATCTGATGGTTGGGCGAACAACAGAACTGGATGCTATTTGTGATGGCGTCCACACCTGGACGCTGTCCTCAATAGCATCCAGCCCTGGACGCTATTGTTCATTGCGTCCTTTTCAATTTTAAAATTTCCACCAACTTTTGACCAGTTTCAAAATAAATGAATTATTAATTACTATTAATTAAAAATTTGGGTTCAAAACCGTTTGGCACGTATGCATATGCCTCCATCCGCGGTACAGACAGGGTGGACCGACGGTAGGTGTCCCCTTGAATCCATGCACGCGCGCACCTGCACACATTTACAAGCCGACCCCTTTTGAATTTCCAACCCGGCTGGCTCGCTCGAATTTTAGTCGATCGGTTCGTACGCCGTTTTTGGTGCGCGATTTGTATATGAAAAAATGCACTGACGCGAGATGGGGTCGCAGGAGCAATGAGGGTGGCCCGGCGGTGGTAGCTGGGTGCGCTCCCGCGCTCGCCGGCTTGGCTTGGCTGGCTAGTCCACGCCCGACCGTCGCGGGGGACTCGTGACCCACCTTTATAAATCGGCGCCTCATCCGGTTCACGGGTGGATCGGCCTGGTCAGCGACTCCCCGATCATTTGCTCAATCGGCGGTCCCTCAACACGTCCGAGACCTGCGGACCATGGTTGGATGGTTAGAGGGTTGTGGTATCCCAGTTTATCAGGGTTCAAGTCCTGGTGATCGCATTTATTTCTGAATTTATTTCAGAATTTTCGGAGATGCGCATTCAGTGGGAGAACATGTTTCCGTCGACGACGAGGTGCCTATGGTGACTTCGTAAATTTCAAGATGATATGTTGGCTCGGTCTTTCGAAGTTACTCATAGGGGTAGGGTGTGCGTGTGTGCGTTCATAAGGGTGAGTGTGTGCTTGTATATGAGTGTTTGCGTTTGTACTGTGTTAAAAAAACACGTCCGAGACCTGTCAAACGCTAGAGGCGCGCCTTGTGAAACGTCGACGCACACGCGCCCCTTGTGGTGCTCGGCCATGCGCTTCCACGACTCCCATCGCCGGGGGCTGCCCTGGGCCGTCCTTGGGGATGGCACCTACCTCATGACGAAGCTATGTACCTGGAGTAGAGTCATGGATCTATTCAAGATACCCTCCCCAAGGACATCCCTAAAGGTACTAGGAGCATTCGAAGAAAAATCATCATCCACTTGACCATAAAGTTATGTTCCACTCGACAATCCTGAAGACACTCGACCGTATAGATAATCACTCGACTATCAGAAGATCTAGAGCCTCTCCACTCTGCAACGGTCGGGAATTAAGTCATAGCTTTAATGGTCATTATGTATCTTTATTGCAGGCGTTACCAGTAATGTCTCCATCTTTATGTACCTTAAACCCCTTTGTAACTGAGGGTGGGAGGGGTCTGACGAACTCTATATAAGCCACCCCCTCCTCAAGGACAAGGGTTCGCACTTTCTGTAACACACACACATATAGTCCAGTCGACCGTCTCCGGGCTTCGAGACGTAGGGCTGTTACTTCCTCCAAGAAGGGCCTAAACTCGTAAAACTCCCGAGTACAACTCCTCCATAGCTAAGATCTTGCCTCTACATTCCTACCCCCCATTCTACTGTCAGACTTAGAACCACGACAGTTGGCGCCCACCGTGAGGCAGGTGTCTTAGCGACTTGTTCGAGAAGTTGCGATTTTTTCCGATCTTCATCGACATGGTTTCAGGTGGAGGTTTGGCCGAGGGCCACGAGATCCGTCTCGGTGCGCTCGTATTCATCGTCGACGACTCCGCTTGGCTCCAGGAAGCGCCACTCGATGTCGAGGCACTCCCCATCCGCGGGGCAACGCACTTTCGCGCGTGCGTCCGTGACGTCCTCCTTCGGCAGCCGTCGACTCAGTATCGGTCGGCTCCCGTGCCGACCTCCCTCCCCGCAGCCCGCCGGGGCAAACGTTCCGGTCGGTCGAGGTTTCAGCGGTGGGTGAGGCATGCGGTGGCTCGCCAATCGGCTACCCCCTTAGGTCACGGCAATCGAGCCCGACGAAACTCTCTACGGCCTGTTCGACTGGATCCGTAGAGACTGCATCCAAGTGCGACAGCAGCGACCCCGCGGAGGAAGATTTGATGGTCAATGGACCACGTAGTCCTCCTGGCTTCACTCGTGAGGACGGAGGCGATGGTGGCGGCGATCCGTCGCGTGTCCATGAAGAGTACCGACCCGAACCCCTCTCTTCACAGAGGAGTGTGAAGTGCCGGAACATGGATGCACTTCACACTCCTATCGTTGGAGAAACCCCTGAGGCTCGGGCCTTGAAGGAGGCGCGCCTAGCCAACTTGGCTGAGCGCACTCGACTGGAGAACCTCCAGCGCGCACTCGACGAGCGTGCTCGGCAGCGTATCCCCGAGTACAGTCGACGACAACTTTTTCCGCCTCTGACTTAGGTATACCGAACCCCGATCCAGAATCTCGCAGCTGCGGCCCGAATAGCGGAGTCAATCCAACCTTCCCAGTCAGAAGCTGGTCGAGGTCTAGTGCAGATCCGGGCCTTGCTCCGTGCGGCGGGAGATCAGAATACAACAGTATCTCAGTCGCGGGATAGGATCCATAGCAGATCCATGGTGGCAGACACTGTCCAGTCGGCTCACAGTCCGAGATCGCCTCCGAGGCGTGAAGGACGTGGAGACCGACGAGACCAGTACAGAAGCCGTGAGCAGTATGATCACCGACTCGATCACGACGATCGTCGTCGAGTGCCCACGCCTCCCCCAAGGAGTGGATCATACGTGCCTCGGCAACAGGATGACAGACGCCCTCACAGTGGTGGGCGAAGGATTCTGGTCGACCCCAGGGGACCGGGCTTTGATGCGAGATCTATTCTCGTTCAGGGTCTGGTCGATAGAAACAGAGCTCACAGAAAAGGTCCCGACAGAGATTTTCCAACCAGCAGCAGAGTGCATGTCTCAGGTCTAGAGTGCTTCAGCAGAGCCATCAGGGCTGCGGTGATTCCTCCCAACTTCAGGTTGGCGACTGGAGTCAGTAAGTTCACTGGAGAGTCCAAGCCTGATACTTGGCTTGAAGATTACCGAGTGACTGTTCAGATCGGTGGTGGCAATGATGAAGTGGCCATGAAGCACCTTCTTTTGATGTTGGAGGGCTCAGCCAGAGCGTGGCTGAATCAGTTAGCGCCTGGTAGCATTTAACTTGGGAAGATCTTTCCCGAGTATTTGTCAGAACATTTGAAGGTACTTGCAAACGGCCGGCAGGGTTGACAGAATTACAATGTTGCGTTCAGAAACCGAATGAAACTTTGAGAGATTATATCCAGAGATGGATCACATTGCACCACACGGTGGAGAATGTGTCTGATCATCAGGCAATTTGTGCCTTTAAAGAAGGCGTCAAATATCAGGAGTTGTATCTGAAATTCGGTCGGACAGGAGATATGACTCTGACTCGTATGATGGAAATTGCCACCAAGTATGCCAACGGCGAAGAAGAAGACCGACTCCGAAGTGGCAAGCACAAAATAGTCGCCCACGAAACTGGAGGAGGAAATTCCAGTCGGAAGCAGAAGCGCAAAGCCGAACCAGCCGCTCCTGGTGAAGCTTTAGCCGTGACTAAAGGAAAGTTCAAGGGGAGTCCCAAAGGCCGTGGAACCCCAAGAAAGTAAAAGATCAAGATGGAAATGATGTTCTGGATTTACCATGCCACATTCACACCAAAAAAGATGAAGAGGGTAATTTTATTTACCCGAAGCATACCACTCAACAGTGTCGACTCCTAATCTAGCAATTTCGAGAGAAACAACCCAAGAAAAAGGAGAAAGAAGCAGACAAGGTTGAGGACGAGGAAGAGGATGATGATGGTTATCCCCATGTGAATTCCACTCTGATGATTTTCGCTGATGTTGAGAGCAAGAGTCGACTGAAAGTCATCAACAGAGAAGTGAACATGGTCGCTCCTGTGACACCTAGTTATTTGAAGTGGTCCCAGACTGCCATTACATTCGACCAGTCCGATCACCCAGCGCACATAGCCACCCCTGGGAGGCAAGCGTTGGTGGTCGACCCAGTAGTCGAAGGCACCCGATTGACTAAGGTTCTGATGGATGGTGGCGGTGGCCTGAATATACTGTATGCAGAGACATCGAAAGGAATGGGCATTCCGATGTCCAGATTTAGTGAAAGCAATATGAGTTTCCATGGAGTCATCCCCGGCAAGAAGGCTGCATCACTCGGTCAGATCGCTCTCGATGTAGTGTTCGGTGACTCCAAGAATTACCGTAAAGAAAAGTTGACATCTGAAGTTGTGGATTTCCAGAGTGCCTATCATGATATTCTGGGCAGGCCAGCTTATGCACGTTTTATGGCTCGACCATGTTACGTGTACCTCAAATTGAAGATGCCTGGTCCCAAAGGTGTGATCACCATCACTGGTAGTCGGAAGAAGGCGGGAGAGTGCTTCCAGAAGGGCTCAAAGATCGCCGATGCACAGATGGCCGTAGTGGAATTGCAGGAATATCAAAGAAATGCATATCCGAGTGATTTGTTGTGAACCAAGAAGCCTGCCACGGATTCAGCATTCCAGTCGTCTGGCGAAACAAAGTCGATTCACATTCACCCGACGGATCCCAATGCTGCTCCGACTCACATTTCAACAACACTCGACTCCAAATAGGAAGAAGCGCTCATCCAGTTCCTCCATGAGAACTGGGACATCTTTGCATGGAAACCTTCTCACATGCCAGGTGTTCCCAGGGGACTGGCTGAGCATCGTTTGTGAGTCGACCCAAAAGTGAAACCAGTCAAAGAACATATTCGACGGTCCGCTGTGCAGAAGAGGAAGGCAATCGGTGAAGAAGTGGCTCGTCTTCTGGCAGCTGAGTTTATCTGAGAGATTTACCACTCCGAGTGGTTAGCTAATGTTGTTATGGTCCCAAAGAAAGACAACTCACTTCGCATGTGCATCGACTTCAAACATATCAATCGGGCCTGCCCGAAAGATCACTTTCCTCTCCCTCGCATCGACCAAATAGTCGACTCGACTGCGGGGTGTGAGCGTTTGTCCTTTTTGGACGCTTATTCCGGGTATCACCAGATCCGTCTGTACGGACCCGATGAGATAAAAATAGCTTTCACCACCCCATTTGGGTGCTTCTGTTATGTCACTCTGCCATTCGGTTTGAAGAATGCTGGAGCCACATTCATGCGGATGATTCAGAAGTGCTTGCTCACTCAGATCAGTCGGAATTTCGAAGCATACATGGATGACATTGTGGTCAAGTCACGTAAAGGTTCCGACCTACTGGCTGACCTTACTGAAACCTTTGCCAACCTCAGAAGGTATGATATCAAGCTTAATCCATCAAAGTGCACGTTTGGAGTTCCAAGCAGAAAATTACTCGGTTTTCTTGTTTCTGAACGAGGGATCGACGCCAACCCAGAGAAAGTGGGTGCCATACTCCGGATGAAACGCCCTGTGTGTGTGCACGGTGTCTAGAAGCTTACTGGTTGCTTGGCCACCCTAAGTTAATTCATTTCTCGCCTCGGCGAAAAGGCACTGCCTCTTTACCGACTGATGAAGAAGTCAGATAAGTTCGAGTGGACTCCTGAAGCTGATGCAGCATTCGCAGAGCTTGAAGCCCTGCTTTCCACCCAGTCGGTGCTTGCTGCTCCAATCAGCAAAGAGCCTTTACTGCTTTACATTGCAGCCACTGGACAAGTCGTCAGTACAGTACTTACGGTCGAGCGGGAAGAAGAAGGAAAAGCTTACAAAGTTCAGCGCCCAGTATACTATGTCTCTGAAGTTTTGACTCCATCAAAGCAAAGATATCCACATTATCAGAAGCTTGTTTATGGGATTTATATGACCACGAAGAAGGTTGCACATTACTTCTCTGATCACTCCATTATAGTCGTCAGCGACGCCCCATTATCAGAGATTCTGAACAATAGAGATGCAACTGATCGAGTGGCAAAGTGGGCGATTGAACTTCTTCCCTTAGATATCAAGTTTGAGGCAAAGAAAGCTATTAAGTCCCAGACAATAGCAGATTTCCTCGCCGAGTGGATTGAACAACAACTGCCGACTCAAGTTCACTCAGAGCACTGGACCATGTTCTTTGATGGTTCCAAGATGCTGAATGGTTCCGATGCTGGGGTGGTTCTGGTATCCCCCGAGGAGACAAGCTCAGATATGTCCTCCAGATTCACTTTGATTCCTCCAATAACGAAGCAGAATATGAATCACTCCTGTATGGGTTGTGTATGGCCATCTCACTCGGTGTCCGTCGCCTCATGGTCTATGGCGACTCAGATTTGGTAGTCAATCAAGTGATGAAGGAGTGGGATGTCAGAAGCCCAGCCATGACTGGTTACTGCAACGTGGTGAGGAAGTTGGAAAAGAAGTTTGAGGGGTTAGAGCTCCATCATGTACCCCGACTGAAAAATCAAGCAGCAGATGATTTAGCAAAGATAGGCTCCAAGAGAGAAGCTATTCCCAGCAATGTGTTCTTGGAGCATATTCATGCACCTTCAGTTCAAGAAGATCCCTTCACTGAAGAGCCCCCACAGCCTAGGAGTGCCACGGATCCGACTGAAGTCGAGGTCCCAGCCGTGGTCGACTTAGTCATGGAGGTGTTGGTCATCACTCCCGACTGGAGTGTGCCATACATTGCATATATCCTGAGGAAAGAGCTCCCAGAGGATGAAGAAGAGGCCTGACAGATCGTCCGTTGATCCAAAGCCTTTACTGTAATAAGAGGTCAACTGTTCAGAGAAAGTGCAACTGGGGTCAGCCAGAAATGCATAATGCCAGAAGAAGGCCGAGTGATCCTCCACGACATCCATTCGGGGACCTGTGGTCACGATGCGTCCTCTCGGACCATTGTGGATAAAGCATACCAAGCTGGATTTTATTGGCCACGAGCAAATGAAATGGCGAAAGATATAGTCGACAGATGTGAGGGCTGCCAGTTCTACTCCAATATGTCACACAAACCTACATCAGCCCTGAAGACCATCCCGCTCGTCTGGCCCTTTGCTGTTTGGGGATTCGACATGGTTGGTCCACTGAGGACTGGTAGGAGCGGCTTCACCCATGTGCTTGTAGCAGTCGACAAGTTTACCAAATGGATCGAAGCCAAGCCTATAAGAACCTTGAAGCTAGTACTGCTGTCAGTTTCATCAGAGAGTTGATTTTCAGATATGGAGTTCCGCACAGCATCATCACTGACAACGAATTGAACTTCGATTCTAATGAGTTCATAACCTTCTGCGCCTCACAAGGCACACGGGTCGACTATGCTTCAGTCGCCCATCCTCAGTCGAATGGACAAGCAGAAAGAGCAAATGGCCTGATTCTCAAAGGACTGAAACCCCGACTGATGCGAGATCTCAAGCACGCGGCGGGCGCCTGGGTTGACGAACTTCCATCAGTTCTCTGGGGATTGAGGACAACTCCTAATCAGTCGACTGGTCAAACTCCATTCTTCTTGGTCTATGGAGCTGAAGCTGTTCTTCCGAGCGATTTGCTTCATAATGCACCACGAGTTGAGCTCTTCTCTGAAGATGAAGCAGAACAAGCTCGGCAAGACGCAGTCGACCTCCTAGAGGAGGAACGGGAGATTGTCTTGATCCGGTCAACCATTTATCAACAAGACTTGCGTCGATTCCACGCTAGACACGTGAAGGGTCGAGCCTTTCAAGCGGGAGACTTAGTTCTTCGAGTGAATCAGCAGAAACCACACAAGCTCGCCCCAGCTTGGGAAGGTCCCTTCATTGTCACCAGAGTGCTCCACAATGGAGCATACCACCTTTACAGTGTCGAGCATAAGAAGGACGAGCCACGGGCTTAGAACGTGGAGCTGGTCCGCCCCTTTTATACTTAAGCACTCGTTCGAATAAAATGTAATAAGAAATACCTTTGCAATTTGTTCATCAAAGACAAGAGCTTTACAGCCTTCTCGTACGATTGTTGTTGTTTTTATTTACCTCTGAAATCCCCCAGTGTGTGGGCTTAGCCGCGAATCCGTTTCGCCTAAGTTCGAAAGAAAATCTACCGAGTAATGAGCAAGCCTCTCACTCAGGGGCTTAGCCGCGAATCCGTTTCACCTAAGTTTGAAAGAAAATCCTACCGAGTGGTGAGCAATCCTCTCACTCGGGGGCTTAGCTGCAGTCCAGTACTCGCCTAAGTTTGTAAAATCCTACCGAGTGGTGAACAAGCCTCTCACTCGAGGGCTTAGCTGCAGTCCAGTACTCGCATAAGTTTGTAAAATCCTACCGAGTGGTGAGCAAGCCTCTCACTCGGGGGCTTAGCTGCAGTCTAGTACTCGCCTAAGTTTGTAAAATCCTACCGAGTGATGAGCAATCCTCCCACTCGGGGGCTTAGCTGCAGTTCAGTACTCACCTAAGTTTGTAAAATCCTACCGAGTGGTGAGCAAGCCTCCCACTTGGGGGCTTAGCTGCAGTCCAGTACTCGCCTAAATTTGTAAAATCCTACCGAGTGGTGAGCAATCCTCCCACTCGGGGGCTTAGCTGCAGTCCAGTACTCGCCTAAGTTTGTAAAATCCTACCGAGTGGTGAGCAATCCTCCCACTCGGGGGCTTAGGTGCAGTCCAGTACTCGCCTAAGTTTGTAAAATCCTACAGAGTGGTGAGCAATCCTCCCACTCAGGGGCTTACCTGCAGTCCAGTACTTGCCTAAGTTTGTAAAATCCTACCGAGTGGTGAGCAATCCTCCCACTCGGGGGCTTAGCTGCAGTCCAGTACTCACCTAAGTTTGTAAAATCCTATCGAGTGGTGAGAAATCCTCCCACTCGGGGGCTTAGCTGCAGTCCAGTACTCGCCTAAGTTTGTAAAATCCTACCGAGTGATGAGCAATCCTCCCACTCGGGGGCTTAGCTGCAGTCCAGTACTCGCCTAAGTTTGTAAAATCCTACCGAGTGGTGAGCAATCCTCCCACTCGAGGGCTTAGCTGCAGTCCAATACTCGCCTAAGTTTGTAAAATCCTACCGAGTGATGAGCAATCCTCCCACTCGGGGGCTTAGCTGCAGTCCACTACTCGCCTAAGTTTGTAAAATCCTTTCCCTAAGAGCTACGCCACAAATACTACGTACGCTCCATCCTTGTCCGCAAGGATGACGAAGCGCAGGTCGACTGCAACCTTCTCCTCCGAGCTACGCCACAAATACAACATACGCTCCATCCTTGTTCGCAAGGACGACGAGGCGCAGGTCGACTGCAACCTTTTCCTCCGAGCTACGCCACAAATACAACGGAGCAGATCCCAAAAGCAATCGCAAGTATACTCAAAAGCAGTTCGGATAAATCCTAAAGTTTCAAGCAACAAATCAAAAGTATTTAAGCATCAAGCCCGAAGGAGTTTAATGGTTACAGCAACCACTCGGCATTCCGAGGCAAATTTAAGACAGGTTTAAATCTCATAGTTTGTTCACTCGGCAGGAGGAGGGCTGGCGGGTTCGACGAATTCGTCCAAGTCGATTCCATCTGCGATCTGAGTGGCAGTAGCAATGAAAGTCTCCATAAAGGACTGGAAGTCGTGCCTTTTGGTGTTGGCGACCTTGATTGCCGCCAGCTTGTCTTCACGAGCTTCCTTGCAGTGGACTCTGACCAAGGACAACGCCACGTCAGTACCACACCGGGCAGATGATTTCTTCCATGCTTGCACTCGACCAGGAATATCGTTGAGCCGAGCCATCAGAGATTCAAGGTCATTTTGAAGCGTCGCCCCTGGCCAGAGTGATGAGTCGATCCGTGAAACTGCCACCTTCAGGCGTGCGAGATAACTTGTGACCCTAGCGACACGAGATTCCAGTCGAAGCACGTTCATGGCAGTCTCGTCGCAAACTGGAGAAACGATAGGGTCTAGACCAGTCTCGATCCTTCCGGTTTCCTTGTCAAAGTTTTGGCAGAATTCTGCAGTTAAAGAGTTAGTGAGTCGACTGGACAGGATTAACTTGCAAGCAGCAAAGCAGTCGGATTAAAAGGAGTACCTTCTAGCATAAGATAGAGCTTCTTGGCAAGAGTTCTCAGATAGGCTTCTATGTCATTTCTCTTGCGGACCGCAGACTCCAGCTTCTCATTCAGGGCAATCTTATCCTTCTTCAGACGACTTACTTCTCGGTTAGACTCATTGAGACAGGACTTCAGCTTGTTCACCTCCCCTTCCAACGCTCCGACCGAAGCCAACTTCTGGTCTGCAAGGGCAGTCTTGTCTTGAGCTTCCTTCTGTGCAGCTGCAAGGTCCAAGTCCTTCTCCAGAGCCAACCTAATTTTCTCTGCAAAAGAAGCAATCGGATCAAACAAGAGATCAAAGAAATACCTTAAAAGACGATCAACGTGAACATTCGATAGGCAGCTACCTTCCATACCAGCAGCTTCATCTTCGGCTTTCTTCAACTTTTGTCGGGCCAACTCCAAGTCGAGGTTGAGTTGCCTCTGCTTCTCCTCAAACTCGGCAAACTTAGAAATGAGAGAACAAGATTTCTGCCGGAGGTAAAAGACGTGTCAATCGACAAGATCAAAGTTTATTTACTTCCGAGTGAATAAAACTTAAAAGTTCACTTAGACCCCAGCCGACTGCCTGCAGTCGACTGCGGTCTCGGGGACTACACCCAGCGGGTGCACTTGGCGTGCCCCCACCGATTCAGACCCAACTCGACCAGTCCGCCCGGGTCAAGTAAAAAAGGAAAAGAAAAGAACTATTCAGACCCCGGCCAACTTCCAGCAGTCGACCGCGGTCTCGAGGACTACACCCAGTGGGTGCACTTGACGTGCCCCACTGGTTCAGATCTCATTCGATCGGTCCGCCTGGTTCGAGTGGAACAAAAGAAAGAAAAAAGAACTCAGACCCCAGTCGACTACCCGCAGTCGACTGCGGTCTCGGGGACTACACCCAGTGGGTGCACTTAGCGTGCCCCCGCCGGTTCAGATCCTACTCGCCCAGACCGAGTGGAAGAGCGCAAATACCAAAGACAACAAAACACCCAGTGGGTGTACAGATTCGACGCAAACAATAAGAGATTGTATGGAAGAAAATATTTCAGGTAGCATATCCTAATAGAACAAGGTCAGTCGAAAGTTTACTTACCTGGACATTGGCCCGGAGAGCAGTGCTGGCGTCGTAAGTAGCCTGGCTATTCTCGTGCACCGTCTTCATCCGCTCCATCATCACGTTAGCCTAATGGATGGCTTCCGCAGCCGCGTCCGACTGGTTTTCCGGAACATGGTAGTTGGTGAAGAAGGGGGCAAACGACCCAGGTGCAGTAGCTTGGAGCTCCGAAGTGTGAGGTTGGACGACTGAAGGGAACACCGGTACAATCGACGGTGTAGGGCGCTCACTCGACAATGGTACAACGAAAGTTACAGAGGCCCCGCCTGCATCTTCAGATTGCCGGGTGGTTGGTGTTGTCGTCGGTCCCTGCTGAGACGTCTTGCTTGCTGCTACCTTTTTGTTTTTTCTGGGCCTAGGGGCCACATCTTCATCATCATCTGGAAGATCGATGACGTTGGGTGGAGCTGCAGAGAAATCAGTCGACCCCAAGTGAATCGCTAGAATTTAATCGACCAAGTAATCAAGAACAAGATCATAAGAGTTTTTACCTGGGTTGGAGGTAACCGCGTTCTCCATCTCCTCGTCTCGATATTGGTAAGAGGAAGTTCCAGATGTAGCAGCACTGCAAATGTCAACATTCAGTCGGTTATGTTCTGTTGCTCGAGTCGACCAAAAGAATGGATCAGATGATTACCCGGAGATGGTGGGGACGGTCACTTTGATTCTGGGCAAAGCCTTTGGTGGTTCAGAGGAGGTGGCTTTCGATGCTTCGGGCGTAGGAGGTAGCACAGTCTTGAGCTGTTTAGATACCTTCTCAGTCGGCGTTGGGGAAGACGTCCGAGGGCGCTTCGAAGAATGCCCAGTCGGTGCGGCCGCCAGGACCGGGGCACTCGCCGGGTCTTGAGCATGCTTGGACCTCCTCTCTCTGCGAGGAGGCGAGTCGACCTCTTCGTCATCACTCGAGTCGTCGCTCTCCTCGTCCTCCTCTGCATCCAAGTGCCACTCACCCCCGCTCGCCCCTTCCTCGACGTCTTGCTCCTGCACTCCATTGGGCATCGAGTACATATCAATGAGAGCCTAAAAAAACAATGAACGAAAGAAATACAGTCGACCATCAACAAGGTGTTACACAGTGAATCGAGAAGATACTTGACAATGCAGAATCATACCTGTTCCGGCTGGCGCGAATGGTCGAATGGAATCACCCTCCTAGACTCCCGGGGATTATCTTTGTTGCTGGTGATTCCTCTCAGCCACTTCTCCACCGTGTCTTCACTAACGTCCTCCGGGTGGATCCGAGTGGAGTCCTCGAGTCCCGAGTACATCCACATCGGATGGTCACGGGCTTGGAGTGGTTGGATGCGTCGACTGAGGAAGACCTCCAGCAGGTCCATTCCAGTCACCCCGTCGCGGACAAGTTGGACGACCCGCTCGACCAACGCCTTCACCTGCACCTTCTCTTCTGGGACCACCCTCAAGGAGGAGGGCTTCTCCACACAAGACAAGGAAAAGGGGGGAAGTCCAGTCGACTGACCCGGGGTCGGCTGGTCCTTACAGTAAAACCAGGTCGATTGCCAGCCCCGGACCGAGTCGGGAAGGATCATAGCTGGGAAGGTGCTCTTGTTCCTCATTTGGATTCCAAGGCCCCCACACATCTAGATCACGTGCGTCCTCTCGTCACTCGGGTTGGCCTTCTTGACCGACTGGGAGCGGCAGATGAATATGTGCTTGAAGAGACCCTAGTGCGGTCGACAACCCAAGAAATTTTCGCACATTGACACAAAGGCAGCAAGATACACTATGGTGTTTGGAGTGAAGTGGTGGAGTTGAGCCCCGAAGAAGTTCAAAAAACCATGAAATAAAGGATGGGGAGGCAAAGAGAACCCGCAGTCGACGTGAGTGGCGAGGAGAACGCACTCACCCTCCAGCGGTCGCGGCTTGGTCTCGTTCCCCGGGAGCCGCGTCGATTCGTGGGGGATCAATGCCCCCTCAACCAGGTCGTCGAGGTCATCTTGGCTGATCGTCGAGCGGATCCAATCGCCCTAGATCCAGCCCGGCGGCAGGCCGAACCTTGACGAGGATCCGCCCCGTCTGGTCCTCTTTCCTTTCGCCTTCGTGGTCGCCTTCTTCGTGCGCTCCAACGCCATCGTCTTCTCCTTTCCCATGGCGGCGGATCGAGTCCGAGCCAGGCTACGACGCCGAGAGCGCAAGCGGGCGCAGCGGAGAAATCTGAGGAAGAAGAAAGATAATGAGGGCGCACTGTTCAAAAGCCCGGTCCAGTGCCTTTTATAAGGTCACTTCTGAGTGACTGACTTGTAGGCCCGGACGATCTTATCAAATCCCGCAACAGTCACGCGCGCGATACGTGGTGAAAAAGGTGGCACGGGAATCGAGGCGACCTACCTAATCTGTCCCCATTACCACGGCCTTGCCCGTTCGGCGCGCTTCCCAAAATTCGAATCCCGCGAAATCCGCGGACAGCAGAACAACTTGTCAGACGGAAGACATCCTCCGCATCATCATTCGGAACTCTTCCGTAAAAGTTCACTCAACAAAAAACTAAGAATGGACTAAGGCGACTGAAAAAGAAGTTGGTGTCATCTCCTCAGTTCATTGATCCAGAGCAAGATATACTCATAGCATGAAAAATGAGTCGGAAGTGTTGTCAACTCCTTCCTCACTCAAACCCTGATCCATTCAGGGGCTAATGACGAAGCTATGTACCTGGGGTAGGATCATGGATCTGTTCAAGATACCCTCCCCAAGGACATCCCTAAAGGTACCAGGAGCATTTGAAGAAAAATCATCATCCACTCGACCATGAAGTTATGTTCCACTCGACAATCTTGAAGACACTCGACCGTATAGATAATCACTCGACTACCAGAAGATCTAGAGCATCTCCACTCTGCAACGGTCGGGAATTAAGTCATAGCTTTAATGGTCATTATGTATCTTTATTGCAGGCGTTACCAGCAACGTCTCCATCTTTATGTACCTTAAACCCATTTGTAACTAAGGGCGGGAGGGGTCTGGCGAACTCTATATAAGCCACCCCCTCCTCAGGGACAAGGGTTCGCACTTTCTGTAACACACACGCATATAATCCAGTCGACCGCCTCCGGGCTCCGAGATGTAGGGCTGTTACTTCCTCCGAGAAGGGCCTGAACTCGTAAAACTCCCAAGTACAACTCCTCCATAGCTAAGATCTTGCCTCTACATTCCTACCCCCATTCTACTGTCAGACTTAGAACCACGACACCTCACGCTCCCACACATCAGGAAATAAGCCACGCGCTGGAAAAAACCTCATGCTCCCACACAGCAGACGCGCAATAATCGCGCTCGAGGTAAAATTGGTTCAGCGCGCGAAGGAAAACGGCATCGCGTGTGGTGTATTTGCTGCGCCCGCTCCCGCGTGCTGGACAGCGACAATTCACCCGCGACTTCACTTAACTGCTGCCCCGCCTTCGCCCCGCCCCACGCCGCTGACCCGCATTCGCCCCGCCCTACGCCGCCGCCGGCGATGGAAGGCCGCACCGACATCCCCCCAACCCCTCCCTACACCCGCGACCCCTCTGCCGTCGCCGCCGCCGAAAACCCTAGCGTGGGGCTGAGCTTCGGCTTCGGTGCCGGTGCCCCTCCTCCTCCAATCACTGGTCTCGCACGCAGCCTTTTCATGGCACCACAGATGACCTCGCAGTGTGGTGTCACGCACGCCGCCCGCCGTGAAGCTACGGGCCCCGTCTCCAAGCAACCGAATGCGGTGACGGCGACGGCAGGGTAGGTGTCTGGGAAGAAGAACAAAGCGGATGGCTCTTCTAGGCGGCCGGAGAAGAAACTTGCAGGGCGTCCGACCACGCCTCCGCCGACCGAAGTGCCGGAGAGCTCGCAATTTGTTGCGCCGGCGGCCAATGCGCACAAGGTGTTTGATGAAATGCCCACGAGATATGATTCCACCCCTTTTTTGTTATTGTTTTTTCACTAGAACTACCAGAATGTGATGTGGCAGCTTGCACCAGTTAAAGATTTAGATAGCAATATCACAATTCCCAAATTGGGAAGCTAACATTCAATGATAAAACGAAACAAAAAATACATGTATAAATAGGTTGGACACATACTACTCATAAATTAAACAACTAATTCTGGTGGAAAGACCCACGCCTTCCAATAGGCGTATACACGACTTATGGGCCCTAAACTTCCAATAATCCCTGTTTGCATGTCAAACACATTGATACGTCTCCAACGTATCTACAATTTTTGATTGCTCCATGCTACTTTATCTACTGTTTTGGACTATATTGGGCTTTATTTTCCACTTTTATATTATTTCTGGGACTAACCTATTAACCGGAGGCCCAGCCCAGAATTGCTGTTCTTTGCCTATTTCAGTATTTTGAGGAAACAGAATATCAAACGGAGTCCAAACGGAATGAAACCTTCGGGAACGTGATCTTCTCACCGAACGTGATCCAGGAGACATAGACCCTACTCCAAGAAGTTTCCAAGGAGGTCACGAGGGTGGAGGGCGCGCCCCCTGCCTCGTGGGCCCCTCGGAACTCCACCGACGTGCTCCTTCCTCCTATATATACCTACGTACCCCCATTAGACAAGAAGGAGCCAAAAACCTAATTCCACCGCCGCAACTTCCTGTATCCACGAGATCCCGTCTTGGGGCCTGTTCCGGAGCTCCGCCGGAGAGGGCATCCATCACAGAGGGCTTCTACATCAACAGCATAGCCCTTCCGATGAAGTGTGAGTAGTTTACTTCAGACCTTCGGGTCCATAGCTAGTAGCTAGATGGCTTCTTCTCTCTTTTTGGATCTCAATACAATGTTCTCCCCCTCTCTTGTGGAGATCTATTCGATGTAATCTTCTTTTTGCGGTGTGTTTGTTGAGACCGATGAATTGTGGGTTTATGATCCAACTTATCTATGAATAATATTTGAATCTTCTCTGAATTCTTTTATGTATGATTGAGTTATCTTTGCAAGTCTCTTCGAATTATCCGTTTGGTTTGGCCAACTAGATTGGTAGTTCTTGCAATGGGAGAAGTGCTTAGCTTTGGGTTCAATCTTGCGGTGTCCTTACTCAGTGACAGAAAGATTTGCAAGGCACGTATTGTATTGTTGCCATCGAGGATAACAAGATGGGGTATTTATCATATTGCATGAATTTATTCCTCTACATCATGTCATCTTGCTTAAGGCGTTACTCTGTTTTTAACTTAATACTCTAGATGCATGCTGGATAGCGGTCGATGAGTGGAGTAATAGTAGTAGATGCAGGCAGGAGTCGGTCTACTTGTCACGGACGTGATGCCTATATACATGATCATACCTAGATAACCTCATAACTATGCTCAATTCTATCAATTGCTCAACAGTAATTTGTTCACCCACCGTAGAATATCTATGCTCTTGAGAGAAGCCACTAGTGAAACCTATGGCCCCCGGGTCTATTCTCATCATATCAATCTCCATTACTTTATTTTACTTGTTTTTCTTTTACTTTTCACTTTGCATCTTTATACCAAAAATACCAAAAATATTATCTCTATCAGATCTCACTCTCGTAAGTGATCGTGAAGGGATTGACAACCCCTAAGCGTTGGTTGCAAGTTGCTACCGTTTTGTGCAGGTACGAGGGACTTGCGCGTGACCTCCT
Source organism: Triticum urartu (assembly GCF_056163025.1). NCBI lineage: Eukaryota > Viridiplantae > Streptophyta > Magnoliopsida > Poales > Poaceae > Triticum > Triticum urartu. The sequence continues at coordinate 567,112,086 of NC_141878.1, forward strand.
ACTGGATTGATACCTTGGTTCTCAAAAACTGAGGGAAATACTTACGCTACTGTGCTGCATCACCCCCTCCTCTTCGGGGAAAACCAACGCTAGCTCGAGACGTAGCAAGAAGGATTTCTGGCGCCGTTGCCGGGGAGGCCTATGCCAAGTCAAGTCAAGATTTACTCTCCCGTCAACGAGCCATTTCTGGCGCCGTTGCCGGGGAAGCCTACGCAAAAGTCAACATACCAAGTACCCATCACAATCTCTATCTCTCGCATTACATTATTTGCCATTTGCCTCTCGTTTTCCTCTCCCCCACTTCACCCTTACCGTTTTATTAGCCCTCTCATTCCCTTTGCCTTTTGTTTGCTCGTGTGTTAGTTTGTTTGCTTGTTCGTCACGATGGCCTTACCTAATTTTGGTGATCTTCACCTTAAAAGGCTAGAAGATATCGAAAACAATGTCAGGAAGTTTATGGTCTTGCAATTTGAGCATAATAATTTCTTTAGAAACGAGCTTAAGGAACAAAAGAGTTTTATGAGTTATATGAATAAAGAGCTCGATGATATGTCCAAAGAATTTGATGGTGTAAGAGCCCAAATTGCTCATCTTGAAAAAATGACCGCTGAAATTTCGGATATGCAAGCCACCTTAGTCAATAAGATGGCCGCTAAACCGAATAACTATGAAAATCAAGATGAAGATCTAAAAGTTATTGATGTGTCCCCTATTAAATCTTTGTTTTGCAATATGAATCTTGATGAATCTGATTATGATCTTCCCTTACCTAGAAGGCGTTCTAAGAATTCTGAGTTTTTTGATCCTGATGATGAAATTGATAAAAAAGGGATTGAAAGAAATAAAAATCTAGATATTGCTAAACCCACTATTTTGGATCTCAAGGAATTTAACTATGAAAATTGCTCTTTAATTGATTGTATTTCCTTGTTGCAATCCGTGTTAAATTCTCCTCATGCTTATAGTCGAAATAAGGCCTTTACCGAACACATTGTTGACGCCTTAATGCAATCTTATGAAGAAAAGCTTGAGTTGAAAGTTTCTATCCCTAGAAAACTCCATGATGAGTGGGAACCTACAATTAAGATTAAAATTAAAAATTACGAGTTTTATGCTTTGTGTGATTTGGGTGCTAGTGTCTCTACTATCCCCAAAGCTTTGTGTGATTTGCTAGATTTCCGTGACTTTGATGATTGCTCTCTAAACTTGCATCTTGCGGATTCCACTATTAAAAAGCCTATGGGAAGAATTAATGATGTTCTTATTGTTGCAAATAGGAATTATGTGCCCGTAGATTTCATCGTTCTTGATATAGATTGCAATCCTTCATGTCCTATTATTCTTGGTAGACCTTTCCTTAGAACGATTGGTGCAATTATTGATATGAAGGAAGGGAATATTAAATTCCAATTTCCCTTAAAGAAGGGCATGGAACACTTTCCTAGAAAGAAAATAAAATTACCATATGAATCTATCATGAGAGCCACTTATGGATTGCCTACTAAAGATGGCAATACCTAGATCTATCCTTACTTTTATGCCTAGCTAGGGGCGTTAAACGATATCGCTTGTTGGGAGGCAGCCCAATTTTATTTTGTGTTTTTTGTTTTTGGTTCTGTTTAGGAATAAATAATCCATCTAGATTCTGTTTAGATATGGTTTTATCTTTTAATTAGTGTTTGTGCCAAGTTAAACCTATTAGATCTTCTTGGAAGATAGTTATTTGATCTTGCTGTAATTTCCAGAATCTTTGTGCTTAGTGCCCGAATTGTCAAAAATCACCAGAACGCGATAAAATAGTGATTCCAATTGCTTCTGATCATTAAACAAATTGCCCAGGTCGTCTAATTTTGGTAGAATTTTTTGGGTTCCAGAAGTTTGCGTTAGTAACAGATTACTATAGACTGTTCTATTTTTGACAGCTTCTGTTTTGCGTGTGTTGTTTGCTTATTTTGATGAATCTATGGCTAGTAAAATAGTTTATAAACCATAGAGAAGTTGGAATACAGTAGGTTTAACACCAATACAAATAAAGAACAAGTTCACTACAGTACCTTAAAGTAGTCTTTTGTTTTCTTTCTCTAACGGAGCTCACGAGATTTCTATTGAGTTTTGTGTTGTGAAGTTTTCAAGTTTTGGGTGAATTCTTTTGATGGATTATGGAACAAGGAGTGTCAAGAGCCTAAGCTTGGGGATGCCCATGGCACCCCCAAGATAATCCAAGGACACCAAAAAGTCAAAGCTTGGGGATGCCCCGGAAGGCATCCCCTCTTTCGTCCACTTCCATCGGTAATTTACTTGGAGCTATATTTTTATTCACCACATGATATGTGTTTTGCTTGGAGCGTCTTGTATTATTTGTGTCTTTGCTTGTTAGTCTACCACAATAATCCTTGCTGTACACACCTTTTGAGAGAGCCATGCATGAATTGAAATTTGTTAGAATACTCTATGTGCTTCACTTATATCTTTTGAGCTTGATAGTTTACTCTAGGTGCTTCACTTATATCTTTTTGAGCGTGATAATTTTTGCTCTAGTGCTTCACTTAGATCTTTTAGAGCATGGTGGTGGTTTGTTTTAAAGAAACTTGATCTCTCATGCTTCACTTAGATTATTTTGAGAGTCGTTAATAGCATGGTAATTTGTTTAATGTTAATATACTTGGTATTCAAGATATGTGAAACTTTCTTTTTAGTGGGTTGAATACTAAGATAAGTTTGATGCTTGATAATTGTTTTGAGATATGGAGGTGATAATATCATAGTCGTGCTAGTTGAGTAGTTGTGAATTTGAGAAATACTTGTGTTGAAGTTAGCAAGTCCCGTAGCATGCACGTATGGTTAAAGTTGTGTAACAAATTTGAAGCATGAAGTGTACCTGGCTTGTGCATCCTTATGAGTGGCGGTCGGGGATGAGCGATGGTCTTTTCCTACCAATCTATCCCCCTAGGAGCATGCGCGTAGTACTTGATTTTTGATGACTTCTAAATTTTTGCAATAAGTATATGAGTTCTTTTGACTAATGTTGAGTCCATGGATTATACGCACTTTTACCTTTCCGCCATTTGCTAGCCTCTTCGGTACCATGCATTGCCCTTTCTCACATTGAGAGTTGGTGCAAACTTCGCCGGTGCATCCAAACCCCGTGATATGATACGCTCTTTCACACATAAACCTCTCTATATCTTCCTCAAAACAGCCACCATACCTACCTATCATGGCATTTCCATAGCCATTCCGAGATATATTGCCATGCAACTTCCATCATCATCATCATCATCATCATCATCATCATGACATGCTTTACTTTTGTCATATTGCCATTGCATGATCTTGTAGTTGACATCGTATTTGTGGCAAAGCCACCATGCATTATTTTTTATACATGTCACTCTTGATTCATTGCACCATCCCGGTACACCGCCGGAGGCATTCATATAGAGTCATATCTTGTTCTAGTATCGAGTTGTAATCATTATGTTGTAATCAATAGAAGTGTGATAATCATCATTATTAGAGCATTGCCCAATCAAAAAAAGAGAGAAAGGACAAAAAGAAAAAAAGAAAGGCCCAAAAAAAAGAAGGAGAAAATAAAAAGGGCAATGCTACTATCTCTTTTTCCACACTTGTGCTTCAAAGTAGCACCTTGTTCTTCATGTAGTGAGTCTCATATATTGTGCTTCAAAGTAGCACCATGATTTTCATATAGTGAGTCTCATAAGTTGTCTTGTTCATACTAGTGGGAATTTTTCATTATAGAACTTGGCTTGTATATTCCAACGATGGGCTTCCTCAAAATGCCCTAGGTCTTCATGAGCAAGCAAGTTGGATGCACACCCACTAGTTTTCTTTTGTTGAGCATTCTTAGCTCTAGTGCATCCGTTGCATGGCAATCCCTACTCCTTGCATTAACATCAATTGATGGGCATCTCCATAGCTCATTGATTATCCTCGTTGATGTGAGACTTTCTTTTTTTTTGTCTTCTCCACACAATCCCATCATCATATTCTATACCACCCATAGTGCTATGTCCATGGCTCGCGCTCATGTATTGCGTGAAGGTTGAAAAAGTTTGAGATTATTTGAGTATGAAACAATTGCTTGGCTTGTCATCGGGGGTATAGAAGTTGGGAACATCTTTGTGTGACGAAAATGAAGCATAGCCTAACTATATGATTTTGTAGGGATGAACTTCCTTTGGCCATGTTATTTTGAGATGACATAATTGTTTAATTAGTATGCTTCAAGTATTATCATTTTTATGTCAATATGAACTTTTGTCTTGAACCTTTCGGATCTGAATATTCATACCATGATTAAGAAGATTTACATTGAAATTATGCCAAAGTATCACTCCGCATCAAAAATTCTCTTTTTATCATTTACCTACTCGAGGACGAGCAAGAATTAAGCTTGGGGATGCCTGATACGTCTCCAACGTATCTACAATTTTTGATTGCTCCATGCTACTTTATCTACTGTTTTGGACTATATTGGGCTTTATTTTCCACTTTTATATTATTTCTGGGACTAACCTATTAACCGGAAGCCCATCCCAGAATTGCTGTTCTTTGCCTATTTCAGTATTTTGAGGAAACAGAATATCAAACGGAGTCCAAACGGAATGAAACCTTCGGGAACGTGATCTTCTCACCGAACGTGATCCAGGAGACTTAGACCCTACTCCAAGAAGTTTCCGAGGAGGTCACGAGGGTGGAGGGCGCGCCCCCCTGCCTCGTGGGCCCCTCGGAACTCCACCGACGTGCTCCTTCCTCCTATATATACCTACGTACCCCCATTAGACAAGAAGGAGCCAAAAACCTAATTCCACCGCCGCAACTTCCTGTATCCACGAGATCCCGTCTTGGGGCCTGTTCCGGAGCTCCGCGGAGAGGGCATCCATCACAGAGGGCTTCTACATCAACAGCATAGCCCTTCCGATGAAGTGTGAGTAGTTTACTTCAGACCTTCGGGTCCATAGCTAGTAGCTAGATGGCTTCTTCTCTCTTTTTGGATCTCAATACAATGTTCTCCCCCTCTCTTGTGGAGATCTATTCTATGTAATCTTCTTTTTGCGGTGTGTTTGTTGAGACCGATGAATTGTGGGTTTACGATCCAACTTATCTATGAATAATATTTGAATCTTCTCTGAATTCTTTTATGTATGATTGAGTTATCTTTGCAAGTCTCTTCGAATTATCCGTTTGGTTTGGCCAACTAGATTGGTAGTTCTTGCAATGGAAGAAGTGCTTAGCTTTGGGTTCAATCTTGCGGTGTCCTTACTTAGTGACAGAAAGATTTGCAAGGCACGTATTGTATTGTTGCCATCGAGGATAACAAGATGGGGTATTTATCATATTGCATGAATTTATTCCTCTACATCATGTCATCTTGCTTAAGGCGTTACTCTGTTTTTAACTTAATACTCTAGATGCATGCTGGATAGCGGTCGATGAGTGGAGTAATAGTAGTAGATGCAGGCAGGAGTTGGTCTACTTGTCACGGATGTGATGCCTATATACATGATCATACCTAGATAACCTCATAACTATGCTCAATTCTATCAATTACTCAACAGTAATTTGTTCACCCACCGTAGAATATCTATACTCTTGATAGAAGCCACTAGTGAAACCTATGGCCCCTGGGTCTATTCTCATCATATCAATCTCCATTACTTTATTTTACTTGTTTTGCTTTTACTTTTCACTTTGCATCTTTATACCAAAAATACCAAAAATATTATCTCTATCAGATCTCACTCTCGTAAGTGACCGTGAAGGGATTGACAACCCCTAAGCGTTGGTTGCAAGTTGCTACCGTTTTGTGCAGGTACGAGGGACTTGCGCGTGACCTCCTACTGGATTGATACCTTGGTTCTCAAAAACTAAGGGAAATACTTACGCTACTGTGCTGCATCACCCCCTCCTCTTCGGGGAAAACCAACTAGCTCGAGACGTAGCACACATCATTTGTATCTGGAAAATATATGAAATCCTATTTCACTTCTCCACGAGCAGAGACTATCTTGTTGAAGCCCTCGCTGATGAATATCGCCTGACCGCCACCTAGTCCGCTGAGCACTGGGACCCATGTGCCTTTGTCCACGTCCGCCTCAAAGACTTTGACCTTGCGAGTGGGGTGGTTTGGAGTGGAAGCTAAGACTAAGCATTGCCGTCTAACCATGAACAACTTACCATGCGACTCAACAAGGTGTCTGAAAGTCACAAGTAATTCTCGTCCTTCGTTCACAAACTCTACACATTTAGGCAACCTACCATTGTAGACGTAGGAGTGGTCATTGTCATTGTCGGTCTCACTATCACCACCAACCAATTCATCGGGGGCATCTTCTTGATCAGGGGCGTCTTCATTATAGTTGTCTGTCGTACCCATCCACATGTCATCATTGTCTCTATCACCATTTGGGTAAGGGGTGTGTCTCGTGATTCATTTGACAAATGAGACCCTAGGGTTGCCTTCACCATCTTCTACAAGATGGATGGCATAAAGGTCCTCGGCCTTGGTGATCGCGTAGAGCATGTCCCCAAGGAATGTAAAATCGATGATACGGAAATACGGCATAACCAATGGCCTCGCCACCCATGCTCGCTTACCAGGTCGGCACAGGATGAGAGGGTACTTCCATATGTTGCCTGTGACAGCAACAAGATCGTCAGGTGTCGACCGCATGAGCACCTTCCGGATCTCAAAGTTCTCATGGGCCTTCCTGATGACGGAGTCCAGCTCCGGCAGCGACACCGTGACACCGGAGAAGTGGTTGTACAGTGTGTACGTGTGTATTTGCACAACGTAGTCCACGCGGTCGAGGGCGATCCAATCGTTGGTGGAGCCGACGCATGTCATGGTCCAGGGAAGAGGGAGCTGATGGACTCGGCTGTCCGGGAGCGCCTGATAGGCGCCATACTCATGGACAATCCAAGGCAGCCCCTACCGAGGGGATCCATGGAGGCGCATGGCAGAGCGCCACGAGCGGCACACAGCACGGAAGCTGGCATGGTCGGCGAGGTGCGGGAGGCGGGGGATGACCTGGCCTAGGAGCTCTGGCAGAAGGCTCGACCACTCCGGACTCGACGCCGCCATGAAGTCAGCCTATCGATCCCGTCGATCGTATGTGCTAGGTTATGCGAGCCAGCAAAGTAGCGTCCGTACGCGCCCGCAAAAAAAGTAGCGTCTGTACGTGCCGGCCTAGCGGGGAGGCTGATATATATAGCGCGGCCCGAATAGGACATGGGAAGACCGATCGATTCCAGATACCTGTTGTCTCAGGGTTTTCCTAGGGTTCCACCTTCTCCTCCGGCGATCAAGCCGGAGTCCACGAGAAACCTCGTCAGCGTCCGCTCGACCCAACCGGACCAACGAGGGCTACCACCTGCGGCTGTGCAGTCCGATCTGCATGGCTGATCCCAAGAGGAGAGAGGCTGAGGGGATGGAAGGGACGGAGTTAGGGTTAGATGGAGATCAGAGGGGAGAGATGGGTTCTGGAGACAATGGTAAGGCGATCGGGGGAGAGTTGGGAAGGGAGGCAGGCGGCGGGAGGCTGGAGGACGGAAGCAGGCCGGGAGTTGGCTTGGGGGGAAGAGGTAGATCGGAACAGGAGGAGGAAGTTTTTGGTGAGTTCTTAGGACCCCAACCTGACTTGGAAGACCAATTCGCTGGCATGAAGCTGTACGGAGAGGAGGAACAAGACCTTGATTTCTCAGAGGAGGTTGAGGATCTGGTGAAAGATGTACGCTGGCTGGCTCTCTTTCGTGTCCATACCACGAAGCCGTTTAGCCACGCGGCTCTCTTGTCCCAGATGAGGAACGCATGGATGGCGGCTCAGGGGGTCACTTTCAATGTCAAGGGACCAAACCTTTTTCTCGTTCAGTGCCACTGTTTGGGGGACTGGAAGAAGATCATGGAAGGCAGGCCATGGCTGTTCAGGAGGGCTCCGGTGGTGTTGCGGGAGTATGATGGCTTTTCAGACGTTACAAAGTATAGGCTAAACAAGTTCCCGGTGTGGGCTCGAGTTAAAGGACTGCCGGATGGGTTGACTAGGAGGAAGGAGCTTGCAGAAAGAGTGGCAGCGAAGATTGGGGAGCCGCCGTTTAATGTTATTGTCAATGAGGGAAGGATAAATCCAGCAAGCATTCTGCGGGCAAGGGTGTTTATTGATGTTAACACACCTCTGGTACGTTTTGTACCTATTACGCTGAAAGAACATAAGAAATTCAGCGTCTACTATGAGAAGCTACCGGATTTTTGTTATGCATGTGGCAGGGTGGGTCACTTGGCAGATGAGTGTGGTGATGGAGTTCATGATCCGAGGACTTTTGAGTGGGGTGATTGGCTGTTATGGGAGTCTGAGAACCCAGCAGACCGTCCTTGGATGGGACGGGCTGGTGATGATGGGGGTGGCCGTGGAAGGATGGGGGGAAGAGGTGAAAGAGGAGGTAGAGGTGGGAGGGGTGCGGGAGGAGTAGGAGGTAGGGAAGGGCCGATAGTAGGCCGGGAGGATGGGATGCCCAACACAGCGGGGATGGAGGTAAGGAGGCAGACCGGGAATGAGGGAGAGGAGAAGGGGGCACGCAAGCGTCTTGTTGCTGCAAATGGCACGCTCATGATCAGGGGTCAACCGATGCCTAATCTTGCTGGCAAGGTTGCGGTGAACGTGCTCATGATTGAGGGATCTACTTCAGATGGAAGCAAGACGGTGTCTACTCGGGAGAAGAACCAAGTGACCAAAAGGAGGAAGCAAGATGGGGGGAGGAGATGGATGACATGGATGTATTAGCGGCGGCCTCCCGTGAGGAGGATCGCCGAGCCCAATGAAAACCTTATGCTGGAACTGTCGCGGAATTGGCGATCCCGCGACGGTTCGTGAGCTCCACGATCTTGTGGAGGCGTGTGCGCCGACGGTGCTATATATTGTGGAGACGCAAATTGCAAAGTACCGGGTGGAAGGCTTGGCGGGTAGACTAGGTTTTGATATTAGTTTTGGAGTAGGTAGTAGTGGGAGGAGTGGAGGTTTATGCTTGTACTGGAAGAATAACATCAATGTTGAAATAAAAACTTTCTCGCAGTATCATATCGACTCGGTGGTAACGGAACCAAGTAAAGATCCTTGGCAGCTCTCATGCTTCTATGGAGCTGCTAATAGGAGTTTGAGGTATAAAACGTGGGACACTATGAAAATCCTACGTGGTGAAAGCTCACTACCTTGGGTCTGCATTGGCGATTTCAATGAGATCTTGAGGCCGGAAGAGCAGATTGGACCAAACGAGCGAGATGCTGCTCAGATTGCTGGCTTTAGAGAGGCAGTTGATGTGTGCGAGCTGGCAGATCTAGGGTACAAGGGATTAGACTGGACTTTTGAGAAACGAATTGTGGGCGGTGATTATTGCCGTGTTTGGCTGGATCGTGCTTTGGCGAGCCCGACATGGTCATTAATGTTTCCGTTTGCCACTTTGGAGCACTTGATGGCGGCAAAGTCAGATCATAGCCCTATTTTGTTGAGCAATGAACTTGATACAAGTGAGGTACGACTGTCTATGAGGAAACCATTCAGGTTGAGTGCATGTGGGAAAGGGAGCCGAGCTTTAAAACTCACATTGAGCAAATCTGGACGGAGCAGCAGCCAGCTACCACAGCTGCAATGCTCTCCGCAAAGCTTGTTACGATAGCAACACAACTGAAAACCTTGGGACGTGAGACCTTTGGGTCTGTCCGCCAGGAGCTGAGAGAGCTTCGATTGAAGCTAGCAGCCTTGAGAGCTGCACCGGACCGTGTAGGGCCGAGCCTTGAGGAGAAGGAGGTCCAGGATAGGATGGTGGAGCTGTCATATAGAGAAGAAATCATGATGAGACAGCGTTCACGCATTAAATGGCTTTCGGAAGGAGATAGCAATACACAATATTTTCATAAAAAAGCAAGTGCAAGGAGGGCAAGGAACAGAATAGTTCAGCTCCAGCGACAAGATGGCTCTATGAGCTCAGATCCGGAGGAGATGGCAGGGATGGCAATAGAATTTTATAAAAATCTGTATACATCAGAGGGCACCATTGGCATGGAGGAAGTGCTATCTCATATTCCTGTGAGAGTTAATGGAGATATGAACACAAAGCTTACTGCGCCTTATACGAATGAGGAGATAAAGGAGGCACTTTTTCAGATGTTCCCGACCAAGGCTCCCGGTCCTGACGGTTTCCCGGCACATTTTTTCCAAAGGCACTGGGAGCTTTGTGGAGATGAGATAACATGTATGATTAAAAGAGTGCTAAGTGGAGAGGACTCACCGGAGGATATTAACAAAACGTTCATCGTTCTAATTCCCAAGATTGCAAGTCCGAAAATCCTAGGACGGTTTCGGCCTATAAGTCTTTGTAACGTCATCTACAAGATAGCGTCAAAGGTCTTAGCCAATAGGCTGAAAGTAATCCTCCCCGAGGTGATCTCCGAAGAGCAATCCGCTTTCGTCCCTGGTCGTCTTATAACCGACAACTTTATAACGACATACGAATGTCTCCATTACATGAAATCAAGGAGGATCAAGTATAATCGGTTTTGTGCGTTGAAGCTCGATATGATGAAGGCGTATGATAGGCTAGAATGGCCTTACCTTAAAGCTGGCATGCTTAAACTGGGTATTAGTCCAGTGTTCACGGAGGCGGTCATGAGGTGTGTTTCATCAGTTTCTTTCTCTGTTCTGTTTAATGGTGGAAGGTTAGATGATTTCAGGCCCTCCCGAGGAGTGCGACAGGGGGACCCAATATCCCCATATCTCTTTCTCTTGGCAGCGGAAGGGCTCTCGTGTTTACTGGAAGCACACGGAGGTGGCGTGAGGGGCCTCTCAGTAGCGGCTTCTGCCCCTGCTGTGAACCATTTGTTGTTTGCCGATGATAGCCTCTTATTTTTTTGAAGCAACCACAGAGAGTGCTGCCAGGATGAATGAGTTGCTGAAACTATACTGTGATGCCTTAGGACAGCGAATAAATATGGACAAGTCATCCATTTATTTCAGCAAAGTAGTTTCTAAGGCAACCCGGCTGGAAGTTAAAAACGTGCTAGATGTTCACAATGAGGCGCTGTCTGACAAATACTTGGGCTTACCAAGTGATGTTGGTAGAGCCAAGGAAGGATGTTTTAAATATCTCAAGGACAGAATCTGGAAGCATGTCCAAGGTTGGATGGAGAAGTGCTTGTCTGCGGGAGAGAAGGAAGTCCTCATTAAATCGGTCGCCCAAGCAATACCAACGTATTCTATGGCGGGCTTCAAGCTATCGCGTGGTCTTTGTCAACATATAAACAGTCTTCTTAGGAAGTTCTGGTGGGGCAGCAAGCAAGGCCAGAGGAAACCGGCTTGGGTATCATGGGAAACAATGTGCAAGCCAAAATTTATGGGAGGAATGGGTTTTCGTGATATTGAGCTCTTTAATCTTGCACTACTAGCTCGCCAGGTGTGGAGGATTCTTCAAGAGCCAAATTCTCTAAGTGCTAGAGTACTGAAGGCGAGATATTTTCCGGATGGTTCTATTCTTGAGGCGACCTTGGGAGGTCATCCCTCCCAGGTATGGCGGTCACTGATAGAAGGTCGAGATGTGCTTGCTTTGGGCTTAATAAAGAGGATAGGCTCGGGGGAGAACACAAGCATATGGCATGAGAATTGGTTGCCGAGGGACTACAAGTTAAAACCTATGTGTTCCATCTCCCCTGATCCTCCTCAAACTGTCTCGGAACTCATTGATCCAACATCACGGACATGGAATAGGCAAGTCCTTATGCAACATTTTGTGAAGCCTGATGTTGATGTGATTATGAGCATCCCGCTTAGCTTTCGAGTGCAACAAGATTTCTGGGCTTGGCACTATGATAAGAGAGGAGTGTTTTCTATACGGTCTGTGTACAAGATGATCTCAGCTATCAAACATCAAAGAGAGGAGTGGCTTGAACACCGTGCGAGCAACTCCAACAAGGAGGCAGAGAAGAAAGCATGGTCTCAGATTTGGAAAGTTAAGATTCCATCAAAGGTCAGAGTTTTTGTCTGGAGATTGGCCCAGATGGCATTGCCAACGGGGACGGTGCGCCATAGCAGGAAGATGGCGACCTCACCAGCTTGTTCAATATACAATGAAGAAGTGGACTCTTGGCGACATTCTTTGTTTGATTGCCGCATGGCCAGGTGTGTTTGGGCTCTGAGTGATGAAGATGTCCTTGAACATATGCTATCCAATAGAACTGATGATGCGAGGCTATGAATTTTTTGGCTGTTTGAAACCACGAATCAGCATGATCTTGCCAAGATCCTAGTCATGATGTGGGCTATATGGTGGGCTCGGCGGAAAGCTATCCATGACAATGAGTACCAAAGTCCGCTTTCAACGTTCAGTTTCGTCAATCGATATCTCGATGAACTTGAAGTGGCAAACCTTGGAAGAACGACGACTACGAATCCGGCTGTCCAGCAGAGGCCAGCAAGCTGGCGGCCACCTGATGATGAGGCGTGTGTGAAGATAAATGTGGATGGCGCTATCTCTCGTCAAGGAACCACAGGAGCGGCAGCGGCAGTTTGCAGAGACAGACTCGAAAATTATTTGGGAGCTTCGGCAATTGTTTTTGATGGACTAGTCGATGCACCAAGCCTAGAAGCCCACGCATGCAACGAAGCTCTTGTCCTGGCAAGGGATCTCAATATTTCACATGCGATTGTAGCATCGGACTGCCTGCAAGTCGTCACAGATATCAAGCAAGGGGCTAGCTCCCCGTATGCCTTTCTGCTTAGAGAGATCAATGAGAGGGTGAATGATTTTGTTAAATTTAGCTTCTATTTTGAGAGGAGGGAGTCGAACTTTGAGGCGCATGCTTTGGCTAAGGCAGCGTCGTCGCTCCCGGCGGGTCGCCACATGTGGCTAGGGATCCTCCCGAATATCATTTGTATTTCTTCTGGTTTGAACTTTGAATAAAATCCCTAGTTTCATTAAAAAAAAAGATACCTGTTGTCTCTGTGCCTGCCAATGATGGGGATTGGCGGGCGACTCCCGGACCAGACCGACCGACCCACCCCCTGAACCGGACGAGTCGCTGATTTATAAGGTAGGTCATGGGTCACGAGTACCCCGTGACGGTCGGGCGTAGACTAGCCAGCCAAGCCAAGCCAAGCCAGGCAGCGCGGGAGCGCACCCAGCTACCACCGCCGGGCCGCACTCATTCTACTCCGACCCCATCTCGCGTCAGTGCGTTTTCATACAAATCGCGCACCCAAAAACCGCGTACGAACCGATCGACGGATTCGACCGAGCCAGCGGGGTTGGAAATTCGAAAGGGTCGGCCCGCTCGACCGGCCACGACCACGAGAGAGGGTTAGCTTTTTTTTTTTTTTTGAGGGTAGAGAGAGGGTTAGCTGGGACTGTAAATGTGCGCAGGTGGGCGCGTGCATGGATTCAAGGGGAGACCTACCGTCGGTCCATCCTCTACTGTACCTCTACCACGGATGCGTACGCGCCAAATGGTTTTGAACCGCAGCGGTTGTTGATCGTTGCCGATAGGTCGCGATCGACACGCTCCTGGCCGGCGGTTCATGACATTGTGCAACAGCATCTTCAAAGTAATTTGTCTGGCTCCGATGAGGAAGGGACGATGACGGCGACGTGCCATCGGCTCGCTACACTGCTTGTAGTCGTGATTAGATGATCTACGGACCTGAATGTAAATTTTACTTCTAATGTTTTATGTACTACCTTGAGAGCTGATGAATATATTGGAAGTTTCTCGAGAAAAAAAGAAAGTAATTCTTTTTTGATGCCGTATGCATTGATATTATTTTGCGAGCCAGACATCGAGGATATCATGTCTGTGTAAAAAAAAAACTCTTCATTAATGAGATATTCGGTTTCGTTTCTTAGAAAACTAAATCTCCCGCCCATGATTTACTCTTTTTTTCTTCTTCAAAAATGAACAAATCTATTCTAAAAGTATAAAGCATCTCAAGCATAACAAAGATTACATTGACATTTCGAAACCACTGAGTGACCACTATTACCACTAGAACGAGTCGCTGACACGTCGCTGGCGCCGGAGCCGGCTTGACCTTGTCGATGAGAGCCAGGAAGTGTTCGGTCACGTGCCTCTAGGGACCGACATCCTGAAGCCGCAGTAGTTGTCTTTGAACCCTCGCGTAGATCTGAAATACTTCACACCAAATCTTGTCACATGACAAGGAATCCTATCCTCACCACCCTAAGGAGACGACATGAATCTACGCCGGAGCTTTGTCGACTATGTCCAGATGAACGAACTTGAGAAGAATCAAAGCCCGAAGGACAAACTTGAAGAAGAAGTATCACCATCAGCCAAGCGTCGCGCCTGTGAAGACTAAAAAAACTAACCTAAACTACTAACCGGAGCGGAGGCACCAGGGTTCGCCTCCCCACCACCGGCCGCCAGAGGGGAGGCGAATCCTCCAACTCAACGGTGAAGCATGGAGAGAAGAGTTTGTTCTAGCCGCCTAGGGTTAGTGGAGGAAACCGCCTGCGACTTACTCACGTGTACTCGCGCTTCACCTTGTGACAAACTCAATCAAACATTTAACTCTACCAAGGCATGAACTGCCTGGCTCACCATCGGCGTGAGTGGCGCCTGGCTCACAATCAGCGTGAGTGGCCTCTTGTACATCTGCAGTTAAGATTTTACAATTTTTTATTATTCTTATCCAGATGCCCAGCTGCCTAAATTCAACACACTTGAAAGTCTAGATTTTACAATTTTTGTTCTTCTTATCTAGACATCCACTACGCCTCTCGGTACAGTTAGAAGCCCTTCAATCTGTACATGAACCGGTGCCAAATGGTTTTGAACCGCAGCGGTGGGTATCATTGTCGGTTGGTGCTTGCCTTTTCTCTTTCGATCTACTGTATTCAGCGAACATTATGGCAGTACAACTACACGAGCAGTAACAAAATTACATCCATGCCTTTAGACCAGCTAGCGATTACTATAAATACTGGGGTGAGCCGAAAGCACACCGCCGTCATCGTCCATTCCTCATTGAAGTCATGCAAACCTTGTTGTAGTAGACAGTCCTGAAGTTGTTGTGCTAAGAGCCGAAAGAACCATCGCACCAGAACAACAACCGCCACCGTTGAAGAAAAACGTAAATCATAAGGATCCAACATATAGACACATGAACGTAGACAAACGAAAACTGGACGCATGCATACCCACCGAAGACAAGCGCTAACCGAATTTCATGAGATTCGCCGGAGACACACCTCTACACGCCCTCTGATGACGCTAGATGCACCGCCGGAAGGGGGGCTAGGCGGGAAGAACCTTATTCCATATTCAGGGGATCGCTGCCGACTCCATTTCTTAAGCAGGACAAAAACCCTAAACGGACTTATAAAAATATTTAAAAACAAAGCATGAGCCTTCCAGCTGGCAAGTTTCCACCATGCCTCATGGCTTTTAGGCCACAGAAGACGAGACGAATCGATGGTGGCGCCAGCAGAAGGGGATGACCTAAACGGCTGGGATCTTTTCTTTATGTTTGGGGAAGAAAAGTAGTTCGATACGCTCGTAGTCGGCCGGAGATTCATAACATTGTGCGACAACATATCGGAAGTACTCCCTTCAGATGCTAGAAGGTAGCGTGTCATTGTCTGGTGTAAATTCTTTTTTGATGGGCCATTCGGTTTCTAGAAAATGGAGTCTCGATTTACCCGGCTAGCAACTTATTAATGTGTGAATTAAAATAATCCTCAAAGTCTTAAACAAGGCCTACTCAACCAGATTGGCGACTAGCCAAATGTGACACAATTCTAATTTGTAGGCCACCTATTACGTGCACGTTACAGAACCTGAGATACAATCTATCGTGATATTCCGCTTCAGTCAACTTGCTTCGCCATGGTTTTTTATTGATTTCGTTCGAATAAAATTGGACACGAGAAGCACCTCCATTCGGCAAAAATTCTGCTTTCAGGCGTATAAATTCAGTAGACGTCTAAATATATGGGTTGCCTGATATTTTTTTTAAACAAGTCAACTTTTTCAGTACATGTATCAACTCTCAACCCTTAGAGCATCTCCAACAGTGACGGCAAAAAACGCGCGCGCGGTAAAATTAGATTTTAGCGCGCGGGACGATTTCGTGCGCTTCATCGGAGGCGGGGAAATCAGGCGCGCGGAAAACGATTACGTGCGTGCGGGGAAAAGTGGACGGTCGCGCGCTAGATTTGACGCGCCGCTTCTGATGCGTCTATAAAATGCAGCGCCCGTCACGCACCGTTAAGTCGCTATCCACATCGCCACGCGCCCTTTCCCACTCTCTCTTCGCTTTCTCTGCCGCTTTCTCGCCTCGCCGCCGACATGCCACCGTGTCGCCGCACCGTCGGGGAGCTTCGGGCTACCGCGGCCTCGGCCTCGGCACCTTCGACACCCCCCACGAGGCCGCCCACGCGTACGACGCGGCGGCGTGGCGCCTCTCGAGGCCTCGGGCACAGATGAACTTTCAGGACGTCTCGACGCCTGAGCAGGTGCATGACCTCGCCCCTCCGCCGCGGCTAGTAACTGGCGCCGACCGTCAGGAATACCGTCGGCAGCAGCGCCGCCTCCTCATGGCTGAGGCGGACGAGCGAGCCATGGCGGAGTGACGCCAGCGCCACCCAGAGAACGCCCCCAACGAGAACGCCTTCTGGACGGAGAGGGGGACAAGGCAGCGCGCGGAACGGGCGGACAGGCGTCGTCGGAAGGCACTGGCGATATCGCAGTGCGATCTGGGTCAAGCATCATTCTTCTCTAGCAACGATGAGCAGTGGGAAGACGCGTTTCTTGATACGTCGGACGACACAAACGAGGAGAAGAAGGACGACGACTCCGAATAGTCTTGGTAGTTTCTAGTTTGTGATGTTGGTTGAACTTTGCTACTTTCTCTGTTCCGAATTACTTGTCGAAGAAATGGATGTATCTAGAACTAAAAAATGTCTAGATACATCCATTTCTACGACAAGTATTTCTGAACGGAGGGAGTATTTGTATTGACTAGTTTGTGCTGTGTGGTTGAACTTTGCTATTTGTATCGTTGATGATGAATTATCTATTTGGTTGAACTGGTTTGTGTTCTGGTTGCTCGTGCGCGTCTTTTTTTGCAGCGTCTGTTGAAGGGGGCGCGCGCACAATATTTTGCAACTGCTGTTGGAGCCAGTGTCCTGCCGCGCGCAAAAAACTGTTTTAGCGCGCCGCTCGTTGCACGTCTGTTGAAGATGCTCTTATAAACTGAACTGCATGAATTTGTCATGGAGGTGACAGACTTCGAACTCAAAGGACTACTATTTTAAAGACAAGGATTCAAAAATTGAAGCAACTGACAATTATTGAAAAGATTTGGAAAAACGTTACTTCCTCCGTTTTTAAATATAAGTCTTTTTAGAGATTTCAATAAGTGACTACATACAAAGTAAAATAAGTGAATTTACACTCTAAATTATGTCTACATATATTCATATGTAGTTTGTATTGAGATCTCTATAAAAACTTACATTTAGGAACGGAGGAAGTACTAGTAGTATACTCTCCTCTATCCTCAGTCGCCTGAAATGGACAGCGTTTCTTAAATCAAGGGGAAAAATGAAGGTTGGTTGGTTAAAGGACATGGAAGGTTTAACGCCCATTTAAACCCCACACTGCCCACCATTTCCGCCTCCCTATAAATACGCGCGCCTCCATCAACCCCATGAAATCCTCCAACATTCCTCGAATCCCCTCGCCATTGCCGCGCCATTCCGAGTCTCGGTCGCTAATGGCAATGCAGACGAGCACGGCGCAACCGCTGCCGCTGCCCCCGCGTCTCTCGACCTCCCCGCCTTCCTCGCCGGCCACCGTCGGCGCCCTCCTCACCAATGCTGCCTGCGCCAGCAGGATCCGGCGCGAGTGCCGCTCACCACGGTCCTTGCTGGCGCGCATTTTCGGCAGGGGCAGCGGCGGGTTCGGCTGCCGCATGCGCATGCCCCGCTACTGCTCCAGCGGCGCCGGAGCGGCCGCCGAGGAGGACGCCGTACAGGAGGAGGTGGCCGCGCCTAAGGTGGTCGTGGCGAGCAAGCAAGAAGCAGAGGTTCGCGAGTCGCCTCGGAGTTCCCTGCAGGGTACGTTAGTGATTACCGCGAACTCACTGAGTTTGTGATCGGCGTTGATGGTGACGGCCAACGGCGTGGCGTGGTTCATTTTCTAGCAGGGTTGAAGGCGGCGCCGGAGGTGTCGGCGGCGAGCCTCGGGCTGGGCGCGGGCCTGGTGCTGCTGCTGTCCAGGGGCGCGGCGGAGCTGAGCAGGATGGCGGAGCTGCGCGCCCAGATGGAGCGGCTGGTGATGGACGTCAGGGCGGAGGCGCGTGGCAGCAGCCGCTCCGACTTGTCTGACGGCGGCCATGTCGACGACGGTGCCAGCGTCGTGAAGGAGCGCATCGTCTTTGCTGACGCCGGCGGCGAGGACGCCTCGTTGTTCCGTGGTTCACGCGATGCCGCCTCGGCGTGCGGCGATGCCGGCGTTGGAGATGCTGTCGCTGCGATGGATCAGATGGAAGCGGAGCTCGAGGCGGAACTGACGCGCCTGCAGCTCGACTCCGACGAGGGCGACGGGGAGGAGGAATGCGTGAGACCGCGGCGAGATCACCAGCTCGAGGTACCGTGCACTCAAGCCGCCACTGCCGCCGGCGTGCTCGCTCTGCGCCAATTTGACGCTGTGCTGAACTGAATTCCCATTGATTTTGCAGTCCGAGGCGAAGAGCGACATCTCATCGGAGAGCGGCTCCCTTGCTTGCGTCCACATAGACGGTGTCCTCGGTGACGCGGCAAGAGATTGCAAGGAACACGAAGACAACGAGGAGGAGGAGGAGGAGGAGGAGGGAGATACTGACGAGGAGGTCGAAGAGAGCAAGCCGTGCCACGGCGGCGTGCCGGCGCGGGTGCTGGAGCGGAGGCTGCACGAGCTCCTGCAGTCGCGTCACGAGCAGCGGATCGCGGAGCTGGAGACGGAGCTGCAGCGCGCGCAGAGGAAGCTGCGGGACAAGGAGGGCGAGGTGTCCCGGTGGCGTGACACCGCCAAGCTCGTCTCCCGCCACAAGGACGAGTCGCGGCTCCGGTAGAACCAAACCACCGACGCCGACGATGGATATAGGCGCGCCCCGGTCTTTCGGTGGTCTCATCGTGTCACGATAGCTACTACCAACGAGTAATGAGTTGACCGAGTTTGTCATTTGTTATTATTACTTCCTCCGTTTCTTTTTAGTCCGCCACAAGTACTAAGTAAGAACCTGTTTGGGACTGCTCCGCTTTTTAAAATTCAGCTCCGCTTTAGAAAATACGAGCCAAACGGGGTAGCTCCATGATATGCCGCTCTATAAAAAAACTAGAATCTGGGGTACAACTCTCAATTTTTTATGAAGCTCTTCAGAGGGTGCTTCAAAAAAACTCTAAAAGCTGGAGTTTGGTAGAAATTACCCACCACTGCCACCACTTAGTAAGTGGATACCCCTTCGTTTCTTCCCCCTCAACCAATCAAATAGATCCTTTCCACCAAATTTTCCATTTTTGAAGCTGGAGCTAGAAGGAATCCAAACATTTTCTTGGGTAGTGCTACAATTTCTGAATGAAACCGCTCCAAAGTGAATTTAGTGAAGCGAAACTGATTTTAGTGAAGCGGAGCGCTCCCAAACAGGCCCTAAGTAGTAGTATGATTTGTTGAGAAGAAAGAAGGATGGCCGTTCGATTTTAATCTAATGACCAAACCACCGACGACGGATATACACGCGCGCGCATGGCTTCAACTTGTATCGTCTACCGTGGCGTTGCATTTGCACTCCCTCACGGCAAAAGAAAGAAGAAACAAAAATCAGCACGAACGGAAGTCGATGATATACGGACATACATCATGCCGCAAGACCACTTTGCATGATGTCTGTTTTATTAACTTTGTCGAGCCCATACATAGATTATTATCATCAGGCCCTCGGTCCACCATAGAAGAAAAGCATACCTAAATCCTTTCTAACTTCAAATCCATCGGCGGTGTATTTGGACCGATCGCTCGACCCATGCTTCACTCGGGATTTATCCGGGGTCACAAACCAGCCCTTATTATCGGCAATCTCGATGCCTTCCATGAACGCCGCTTTTCCGAATCCTTCCGAAGCAAAATGCCCGCTACCCATCTCCGGAGAGTTTGATGCGGCAGTCGGCCCCTCAACCTGCCCGCCCCAGAACGCGAAACCACCCTTGTATCTAATGAATTTGAATAATCCGCCCGGCCAATATCCAATTGGCATTTTATTGATACTCACCCACCAATGGCCTGATGTCGGCTCCTAAAATAATATAATTCAATATTAATTAGTTCATTATATGCCCATAAACAAACTAATAATTAGTTAATCTGTACAAGGTGCTTGAGAAATCGCAGATTTTAAGAATGACATAATACCTTGAATATTTGAATGTCTACTACTTTCTGTACTCTACCATAGACAGAGGATGGTTGTATTCTTGATCCAGGACCAACGTTGTGGTGGACTTGAACATATCCAGGACAGCTGAAGTCAACGCATGACTTCTTTGAATACCCATCGTACTGTGAAGTTTGTTCCAAGGCCAAAAACAAAAGCAAAATATCAACATACATTATTAATTCCTTATCATGCAAATATATAGCCAATAATAGCCTGTATGTATCCAAATAATAGTATGCATTACGTACCCAAGCAACATGAAATCTAACAAAAGCATCACCACTCAATGTTGGAGATACCCGAAGACCAGCGCCCATCCGATCTGTGTGTTGTCCTCCTCCATTTTCAATATTTATCCAAAGTGAGCTAGAATCCTGGCTACCTTTTTTAACCTTTGGCTCCCAAACATTTATTAGAGCACGCGCCCCAAATAAATCACCGACGTATCTGAGTCCCGCCCTCTGCAAGAAATCAAAGTAACGTCCGCAAATGTGAGGAATGAATACTATGTATAGATAAACCTGATAGGATATCACATGTTATTCACGTTATAAAAGATGTAAGGCGCCAATCCCATTAGAATTTTTAATTGGACCACTAATTAAGCTAAGAAGTTCTAGGTTATGTGACACATAAATCATATTATATTATTCATATTCAAATGCATTTTAAATGTTATCACTTTCGTTTCATATTGCCACGTTGTCGATACAACTTCAATCTTAAGATGTGTGGCCATTCACATTTTCGGAAGGAAAGACTAACAATCAATGAAAACAACTTAATGCTAAATACTAAGAATTTGGGACTAGTATATATGAAACTCTCCAAGAGAGTGTTACTAAAACTTGGTAATGAAATCGGAATTCCTTCATGTACAACTAAAATAATGCTCATACATAACTTATTTAGTAGATATAAGAATCTAAGGGCACAAAAATCATTCCTAACTACTCAAATGTTGTAGAGTACGAGGCCCTTCATTCACTATAAAATTGCCAAAAAACTCATTTTCCATAATAACTTGATGAATCTAAACCATTCTTATTGTGACCCTCGATGGAAAATTAACTGCTACCATCCAAATATGACTTTTTTTTCTTAGAGTACTTTCTTCAAATTTAATTAGATTATTTATAGTGTCTATGGTACATCTTTAATCCAACATTGTACATTTGATATGCATCATAAATGCAACAATTATATGCCAATTGGCATAATCAACCCTATCAAAAAATCCCATCAAACTATGATAACAAATTCATTTTGTAACTTATACAACCTCACCTCCCATTGCATATCGTTTTTGAGCCCATCAATATTGTGTGTTGCTATGGTGCTACTTCCATTACTACGCAGTATTGGAATTGTTCCCGTTGGGCACTTGATGATAGATGGTTGCACTTGTGAAAAAGAATCCGAAGGAAATGTTTGGGTATCCATCCAAACAGGGAAAGAACTTGGTTTCATCTGTTTGAAAATAAAGTAAACCACCATGTTACAAAATATTATAAATGTATCAGACAATACATACAAAACATGCTGTAGTTTTATTCATCATTGACATAGCTTATACTATGTCAAAAGGTTGTTACTTCAATTCACTTTCAATAGTCCAAATTTTCTAATGTGAAAAGGCATACCCAGAAAGATTACTGAAACAAGAAGGGAGTAGAACACACGGAAGCAACATATGTGGACTTAATTATGAACTGACAATATAGTGAGCAATTCATGGATGCATATCATATTTTTATGAAATTAATCTACCTGGATTTTATGGTCTTTCAGCAATGGGTGGTTAAATGCCGGTTGCTTATACACATCGATGCAGTCATAGACGTCCCCGTCTTCCATCTATTTTGACGTTTCCTTTGCTTGTTAGTCACCAAAATATGTGCTAAATATACATGAGAAGGTTAATTAGTCATACCTGAATGGTTTTATTAACTCCTTGATAAGTGAGAATCTGGAAACTATTTTCCTCTTGCCTTCTATATCTCACATCTTTTCCTCTGGTCGCTAGAACAAGAAATGACATGAGAAGAGTCACACTAATGGCTTGTGTTCCTTTCATTGTTAAAACCTGGAATTGTTGGTTTTGGAATTCCTATACCACCATATTTATATGCATCTGAGCGTACCGCACATTTAATGTTGCAAATAATTATAAGATATATCATAAGGAATTAGTTCATTGTACGCGTACAAAAGATATCATATATTAATTGCACTAATAATTATAAGATATATCATAAGGAATTAGTTCAGTGTCTATGGTGCATCTTTAATCCAACATTGTACTCCCTCCGTGCCGCAGGATAGATGTCTCGTAGTGCTTCATCAACGCAAGCCCGATCGAGGCAGACCTAAACATTGCAAAAACCCGCTTGACCATTATCGTATGTGTATGGTATGCCTGGGAATCCGAGATCCTCAAGCTCACATGTTTGTAAGCAATCCCTGAATGCTGCCATTTGTGCCTCCGCCCTAGTCCATAATAGATGGTATTGTTCCTGTTACTATGCAGTATTGGAATTGTTCTTGTTGGGCACTCGATGATAGATGGTTCTGCTTGTGAAAAAGAATCCGAAGGAAATGTTTGGGTATCCATCCAAACAGGGATAGAACTTGGTTTCATCTGTTTGAAAATAAAATCAACAAACTTATATTCATAGCATTCAACACCCCAAAACTTTTGTATCCTTACAAAAAAGGCCAAATTTGAGACAGCCAAGTCCCTAGCATTTTGCATTCAACACCCCAAAACTCTTGTTTACTTACAAAAAAGGCCAAATTTGAGACAAGTCATGGGAGTTTTGACTAAAATTTTGGCAGCATAACGCGTCGGGTAGCCATAGATTGAGGATCATAACATTCTATTTTTATAACTGAGATATCACATATGTACATGTGCGAGAAGAAATACCAGGATTTTCATCTCTAAGAGCTAGCTAGCTACTTGCTTCTCCAATACAACCAAGACACCAAGCAAGCTACCATTTGTTCACAATTCTTCTGAAAACTAATCAACCAGCGGGTCCATCCACCATCATGGCCTCGGGCTTCATGACCACAGTGGTCCGTCCGTCGTTCTTCAGTCACACCACAAAGCTTGTCCTGTTTCTGGTGTACCTACCGATGGAATCCTGCTGCTCCTGCACATGAAGGACAAGATGTCGAATCAACAAGGAAGAAGAAGAAACTACAAAAGGATCCAGAAACAAAGGAGCAGCTAGGTACCTCCATGGACCTGAGCTTGGGTTGAGGTACACCAACACATGCCAATAGTGAAAATAAGACATGTCAGCGAGAAGGTGACTGAAACATATATGCAAGCATCGCACCTATATATATGTATATAGGTACCTGATCTGGAGCTCCATTTTGTGCCTTGCACTAAGCTCGCTCTTCTTGAAAGCATGTTGATCATCTGCACCCAAGAATCAAAATGCAAGTATTTCAATTGACCCAGACGCAGGACAGTCTATCATGGCTATTCTGGCTCTGGGTTGCCAGTAGTGGTTATAGAAAAATATCACAACATCACAAGTGGATTCATTCACTCATTCATTGGGCGGCCGAGTGAAAAGAAAAACATCTTAAAAGTAAACGTTATGCTGCTACTAGGTGATACATATCCAAGGCATAAGAGTCATGCACGAAACAAACATGCCCATGTACAGAGGAGGCAAAGCCCAATCGATAGTGTCCGAAGCAAGAACAACATGGTTTCTGAGATCAAAACAATAACTGTTGGAAATATGAGCAATTTATCAAATGATTTTATTAATAGAAATATTAGATAAAGCATGACTAATATAGTAGAGATAAAACAAGTCATGCGTTCTGACAGAGAGAAGGTAAATAGTTTCTGCATATATGAACCGTAGCCTATCATATCTAAAGCAGACAGTATAGCAAGTAGCATATATGAAGTAGAACCTATCATATGTAGGACAAGGATTAGAACAAGGAACTGCGGCAGAACCTTTAACAGGAAAGACAAGAACACGTACGGGACAGCAGCAGCAGAAGCGCTGGACTTGGGGTCGGTGTCCTCATCTGTCATGTCGTCGAGGAGGTCGTAGACGTCGGGGAAGAAGTCGTCGTCGGGGAAGTAGTCGTCGGCGACCGGATCGTCCGTGATGAAGCAGCCAGTAGTCGCGCTGAGCGCTCCCCAAAAACCTTATCACCCTTCTCCCGTACAAGACTCAAAAGGTGCGGTTTCGGAGGCCTACTGTCCCGACCTGCGGTGCACGCCGCAAGACGGGATGGGGAAGAACGTAGCAGCAGCGCAGTGGTCGGAACTTTGTGGCGAGAGGAAGAGGAGCTTCTGTTGTGTCTCTCTGGAGAGGAGCGACCTCTCTTATATAGGTACAGGAGAAGGACGCGAAGAGGTTGCGGCCGAAGAGGCGCGCCGTTCGAATTCAGTGTCCACTACAGAAAACATTTCAACTCCCACGTGACCTTTCGTATACCCGTCGTGCGTGGCAAAAATTTAGATATCGGCTCGGCTCATTCCCGCAACCAGCGGCGCGGCGCATCGTGACGAGGCGTGGCGTGGCGTGGCGTGGCGAGGCGGGCGGCGAAGGAGGAGCGCGCGTGGATATCCCTCTTGTTCTCATGCTCGTACAAGTGGGGAAAGAACCTCCCTTATAAGGAGGTCCAACTCCCACTAAACTAGCAATGTGGGACTAAACTTTAGTAGTATCACTTGCCTTGCACAAATGGGCTAAGTGGGCCTCTAGGATTTATTAGGAATTTCTGAAATAGTTATTGGGCTGCCAAAAATAGACTAAATTCCAGCAATCCCCCACCAGATCCCAGAGGCACACAGAAATTTGCCTTTGGTTTCAAACATTGTTTTATATACCGGTACTGCAGTGGAGACTGTTAAGTTGAACTTCCACCTAGAACTATATGCTACACTAGTAAGCAACTTGAACAGTGGACTGGGCCTTGAACTGCAAGTTTTCTGCGAATCTAGCTTCACATAAAGCCTTGACCGATACATGGCTACCGTGGATCTTCCCCGCGGGTGGAGCTTATGCGTCATACTCCGTGACCTTTCATGAGTTTACTAGAGAGAACCCTACTCTCATAGATTGCGATGTTTGACAATCAGACTCATATAGGTGTGTTCTTCAAAAGATGTTCTGCAGGATAACATCTCTGCTTAAATAAGCCACTTAGAACACATTAAGATATACATCAACCTGCCATGCAAATTAGGAGAGTATTGCATCTTCATGGAGTGGTATTGTGAATAGTAAGGATACTCTCCTCTCAGTTGACCAACAACTTGTCTTCCACATCTAATTCACGGGATCTCCGATCACAAAGAATAGGTTACCACTGTGAACAACTCATATTGTGGGTCTCATACCCATCTCCCTCGATGCATTATCTATCACATTACGTGATAGACCCTTGGTAAAAGGATCTGCCAGATTTTTAGACGTTTGGATATAATCCAACGCAATAACTCCGGAGTTTTTCATTTTCCTGACAGACTTTAACCTCCTCTGAATGTGTCTTGATGACTTCATGTTATCCTTTGAGCTGCTCACTTTCGTGATCACAGTTTGATTGTCGCAGTTCATAAGGGCACCCGGTACAGGTTTCTCAACAACCGGCAAGTCATTCAAGAGCCGGCGAAGCCAATCTGCTTCAACCGTAGCTGTATCTAGTGCTGTGAGTTCTGCTTCCATTGTTGACCTCGTTAAGATGGTCTGCTTGCAAGACTTCCAAGAAACAGCGCCACCTCCATGAGTGAATACATAACCGCTCGTGGTCTTTATCTCATCAGCATCTGAGATCCAGTTTGAGTCACTATACCCTTCAAGCACTTTTGGATGCCCGGTGTAGTGAATTCCATAATTTGCAATGCCTTTCAAATAACGCAAAACTCTTTCTAGAGCTTTCCAATGCACATCTCCTGGTTTTGAAATAAACCGACTCAGTTTGCTAACAGCAAAAGAGATGTCAGGTCTTGTAGCACTGGCTAAGTACATAAGCGAGCCAATAATCTGAGAATACTTCAATTGGTCTCTAGCAATTCTTCGATTCTTTCGAAGCAACACACTAGCATCATATGGTGTTGGAGAGGGCTTGCATTCACTATAGCCGAAGCGACTCAAGATCTTTTCCACATAGTGAGATTGAAGCAATGTAATCCCACCATCATCGTCTCTCAACAACTTGATGTTCAGAATGACATCAGCCACTCCTAAATCCTTCATCTCAAAACAACGAGATAGGAAATCCTTGACCTCCTTAATAACATTCAGATTGGTTCAGAAAATGAGTATGTCATCAACATACAAGCACAGGATAACTCCCTCGCCCCCACCATGGCGATAGTACACACATTTGTCAGCTTCGTTCACAACAAAGCCTGCAGCTGTTAAAGTTCTTTCAAACTTCTCATGCCACTGTTTGGGTGCTTGCTTAAGTCCGTACAAATACTTCAGCAACTTGCACACTTTCCCTTCCTGACCATCTAGTACAAACCCATCTGGTTGTTCCATATAAATTTCCTTGTTCAACTCTCCATTTAGGAAAGCAGTCTTAACATCCATTTGATGAACGAGAAGACCATGCAAGGCAGCTAGTGAAAGTAGAACTCGAATAGTGGTCAGTCGAGCCACAGGTGAGTAAGTATCAAAGAAGTCTTCACCTTCCTTTTGGGTATAATCCTTAGCCACGAGTCGAGCCTTGTACTTTTCAATAGTACCATCAGGCCTAAGCTTCTTCTTGAATACCCATTTGCATCCTATAGGTTTGCACCCATAAGGACGATCAGTTATCTCCCAAGATTCATTCGCCAAGATGGAATCCATCTCGCTACGAACCGCTTCCTTCCAGTAGTCAACATCTTCAGATGCATAGGCCTCTGAAATAGAACTGGGAGTGTCATCTATGAGGTACACAAGAAAATCATCACCAAAGGACTTTGCTGTAACACCCCGGATATGACTTTCCCAATATGTTTTCCAACTCTTGCCGTTTCCGGCCTTAAGTTATTTTATTTTCTCGGGTTCGGGTCTTTGTCTTCGTGTGTTGTTATCGTTGTCGTGCACCTCTTATCATGTCATCATGTGCATTGCATTTGCATACGTGTTCATCTCATGCATTCGAGCTTTTTCTCCGTTGTCCGTTTTGCATTCCGGCGCTCCGTTCTCCTCCGGTGGTCATTTCTACATTTCCGGATTGGACTGAGACTTGCCAAGCGGCCTTGGTTTACTACCGGTAGACTGCCTGTCAAGTTTCGTACCGTTTGAACTTCATTTGATACTCCAACGGTTAACCGAGGGACCGAAAATGCCTCGTGTGTGTTGCAGCCCAACACCCCTCCATTTTGGCCCAAAACTCACCATAACCCTCTCCATCGTCTAGATCGTTCGATCACGATCGCGTGACCACCAACCGCACCTCATTTGGACTCTTCTAGCTCCCCCTATGCCTATATATAGACCCCCCCCCCGAGATCCGGATCTCCTTCTTCCCCGAAACCCTAGCCCTGCTCCATCCGCGCACCGGACACATCCGGTCTGCGCCGGACACTTCACGCCGCCGCCTCCGTGCCAATCGTGTGGCGCCACGTGGCGCGCCTCCACTCTCTCCACCGTCGGCCCGGGAAGCCCAGGAGGGGCCCCCGAGGCCCGTTGCCTCCCGCGGCGCCCCGCGCCCGACCCCGCCGCCAGCGCCTCGTCTCCGCCGCCCGCCGCCACCGCACCGGCCGCCGCGCGCCATTGCCGCCACCTACTCCGGCGGCCCACGTCGCCACCAACCGCCCGGCCACCTCGCCGTTCCGGCGGCTCCGCCGCGCCGGAGTCCGCGTCCCCGCCGGCGACCCGCGTCGCCCAGGCCAGATCCGGCGACCCCCGCCTCGCCGGCCACCTCTCCTCCAACTCCGGCGAGCTCCGGCGACTTCGGCGATGAACCTCGATCCACGTGCAGATCTCAAATCCAAATCGCCTCGGTTGACTTTTTCTCCCGAAACCCTAGTTCATATTGCCCTGTTCATCGTGCCGTAACTTTGCATCCGTAACTCCATTTTGGGCATATAGCATATCAAAATGTTCGTCTCAGAGAGTACATCATTTCATTCCATTGCATCATTTTCATTTGAGTTTATCTTGATGCCCGAAATGCTATTAGAAGAGTGCTACTTGAGATAATTGTCAGATCTGCTGCTTCATTTAGTTATGACATTTTTGCCATGATTATTGTGTGCATGATATGCCCATGAGCTCTACATGTGTTTTGTTAAGGGTTTTGCCATATTTCCAGAGGTGCAACCCATGTATTTTTGTGATGTGTGTGGTGACTAGCACAAGCTTGCAAAGTGAGGCACTTGGTAATGCTGATTTCAGGGACTTAGCATTTTCACTAAGTCCTTGAGCTGTTTATCTCATATGGCCATATGTTCATGTTGTTTCCTAGTGATCCATGCCTCTTTTGAGAATGATCAGTAAGGATGTTTTGTTAATCTTGTAGTTCTCTATCCATCCATGTCTTTGTTTGCAATTATGGAGCACCCTAACTTGAGTCAATCGAACTCTACTTTTGTCATTTCGTTAATCTGGGCAGATTGTCTACTTGTTAGCGATTTTGCCGATGATGTTGTAGTTGATCCGTGCATGCTATGCTATTGTTCTTGCCATGTCTAGTTTGCATTTTGTGTATTCTTGATGGGTGTATGCTGAGATTATCGTGAATTGCTCTGTAGTGAGTGCATCGAGCTCGTAAACATGCCTACTTGATATCTGTTTCAGCATGCTCCAGTTTTCACTAAGTCTGAGAACTGATTATGTTTTTGCCATGTTCACATGCTTGCAATTGTATTTTCCGATCCCTTTTGGCTCAAGGTCACTAAGGGACTTTTGCTAAGCTCTTTGAGTAGCTCCATGCCATACTTTACTTTGTCATGTTCAGGTCCTGTAGCATGTAGTTTTGTTGCTCCGAAGAGTGCTATCTGATCTGAAATTCCAGACAGGTGTTAATTTCACTAAGTCTGAAATCTGTTTACCATATGCATTTTTGCCATGCTTGTTTGAACCTGTTAATGGATGAATTGGCCGTAGCTCAGTGCTAGACTTTTGTTAAGCATCATGAATGCATCCCTGCCATGTATTTTGATGCCATGTTTGAATGTTGTAGCATGTTCATCTCATTGCATTTAGATGGCTACTTGCTGTAAATCGCAGAACGTGGTCATATTTGAATTGCTTGCCATTTCCAAACCGTAACTCCGATTCCGGCGTTCTTTATATCGTTTTCAAGCGATTTCATCTCATCTTTCCGGTGGCACACTTGGATTTCCAGGTTGAGGCCAGGTTCATGCATTCCTTGTCACATCTTGCATATGCATCCCGCATCGCATCCCGCATAGCATATCATCTTTGCATCATATTGCTTGAGCTTTGCACGTGGTTGATTGTATTCTGTTTGCTTGTTTGTCTTGTTTGGGTAGAGCCGGGAGACGAGTTCGCTAACGAGGAGCCCGTTGAGTTTGCTTTCGAGGATCCAGTCAACTCTGACAACTTTGCAGGCAAGATGATCATACCCTCGAAATCACTACTATCTTTGCTATGCTAGATTGCTCGCTCTTTTGCTATGCCAATGCTACGATGCCTACCACTTGCTTTCAAGCCTCCCAAATTTCCATGTCAAACCTCTAACCCACCATGTCCTAGCAAACCGTTGATTGGCTATGTTACCGCTTTGCTCAGCCCCTCTTATAGCGTTGCTAGTTGCAGGAGAAGATTGGAGACCGTTCCTTGTTGGAACATTATTTACTTGTTGGGATATCGTTATATTATCTTGTTATCTTAATGCATCTATATACTTGGTAAAGGGTGGAAGGCTCGGCCTCTCGCCTAGTGTTTTGTTCCACTCTTGCCGCCCTAGTTTCTGTCATATCGGTGTTATGTTCCCGGATTTTGCGTTCCTTACGCGGTTGGGTTATAATGGGAACCCCTTGATAGTTCGCCTTGTTTAAAGCTTTTCCAGCAATGCCCAACCTTGGTTTTACCATTTTCCACCTAGCCTCTTTTTCCCTTGGGTTTCCGGAGCCCGAGGGTCATCTTATTTTAGCCCCCCCGGGCCAGTGCTCCTCTGAGTGTTGGTCCAACCGAGCGATGTCCGGGGCTACCAGGGGCAACTCTGGGCTGGTCTACCCGACGTCTTGCTCATCCGGTGTGCCCTGAGAACGAGATATGTGCAGCTCCTATCGGGATTTGTCGGCATATCTGGGTGGTGTTGCTGGTCTTGTTTTAACCTGTTGAAGTGTCTTGAAGAACCGAGGTACCGAGTCTGATCGGAACGTCTCGGGAGGAGGTATATTCCTTCGTTGACCGTGAGAGCTTGTCATGGGCTAAGTTGGGACTCCCCTGCAGGGATTTGAACTTTCGAAAGCCGTGCCCGCGGTTATGGGCAGATGGGAATTTGTTAATGTCCGATTGTAGATAACTTGAACCTTAACTTAATTAAAATGAATCAACTGAGTGTGTTACCGTGATGGCCTCTTCTCGACGGAGTCCGGGAAGTGGACACGGTGTTGGAGTAATGCTTGCGCAGGTTGCCCTCTAGTTTCTCGCTCGCGCTTTGCCTCCTCTTCTCGCTCTCTTTTGCGAACAGGATAGCCACCATATATGCTAGTCGCTTGCTGCAGCTCCACATATTTTACCTTGCCTTACCTATAAGCTTAAATAGTCTTGATCGCGAGGGTGCGAGATTGCTGAGTCCCTGTGGCTCACAGATTACTTCCAAACCAGATGCAGGGCCTGATGATTCCGCTCCAGGTGACGCGCTTGAGCTCAAGTGGGAGTTCGACGAGGACTCTCAACAATATTATGTTTCCTTTCCTAATGATCAGTAGTGGTGCCCAGTTGGGGGTGATCGGGACCGTGTCGCATGTTGGGTTATCTTTTATTTTGGCGCCGTAGTCGGGCCATGAGTGTTTGAATGATGTAATGTTATTTTTGTACTTGATTGACGTGGCGAGTGTAAGCCAACTATGTTATCTCCCCTTTTATTATCTATATATTACATGGGATGTTGTGAAGATTGCCTAACTTGTGACATATGCCTTCAATGCGATTATGTCTCTAAGTCGTGCCTCGACACGTGGGAGCTATAGTCGCATCGAGGGTGTTACATTTGCAGTCCTCTGTCTCTTGCTCCTAATAGGCAGTTCATTGTTCTCCTCCACAGGACTTTCAAAGTGTTCCATCGAAATTGTAGGTTCGGTAATTGTAACTGGTTCCTAATTCGATGAACTAGGCATCTCCTGATTAGATGAGGTAGCCATATCCTTCATGGGAAAGATATCTTCAAAGAAAGTCGCATCATTCGACTCCATGATCGTACCGACATGCATGTCAGGTACCTCAGATTTTACAACCAAGAATCTATAGCCAATGCTATGAAAAGCATATCCCAGGAAAACACAATCCACAGTCTTTGGTCCAAGCTTCCGCTTCTTTGAAATTGGAGCATTGACTTTCGCCAAACAACCCCATGTTCGCAGTGTTGGGGAACGTTGCAGAAAACAAAAATTTTCCTACGGTTTCACCAAGATCCATCTAGGAGTTCATCTAGCAACGAGTGATCGGATTGCATCTACATACCTTTGTAGATCACGCGCGGAAGCATTCAAAGAACGGGGATGAGGAAGGCGTACTCGACGTGATCCAAATCACCGGAGATCCTAGCGCCGAACGGACGGCACCTCCGCGTTCAACACACGTACGGTCAGCGTAACGTCTCCTCCTTCTTGATCCAGCAAGGGGGAAGGAGAGGTTGAGGAAGATGGCTCCAGCAGCAGCACGACGGCGTGGTGGTGATGGAGCTGCAGTACTCCGGCAGGGCTTCGCCAAGCCCTATGGAGGAGGAGGAGGTGTTGGAGAGGGAGAGGGAGGCACCAAAGGCAAGGGTATGAGAGGCCCTCCTTTCCCCACTATATATAGGGAGTCCAAGGGGGGCGCCGGCCCTAGGAGATCCAATCTCCTAGGGGGGTGCGGCCAACGGAGGAATCCCTCCTCCCCAAGGCACCTAGGAGGTGCCTTCCCCCTTTGGGACTCTTCCCTTCTTGAAACCCTAGGCGCATGGGCCTCTTGGGGCTGGTGCCCTTGGCCCATATAGGCCAAGGCGCACCCCCTACAGCCCGTGTGGCCCCTGGGGCAGGTGGCCCCATCCGGTGGACCCCCGGGACCCTTCCGGTGGTCCCGGTACAATACCGGTGACCCCGAAACTTGTCCCGATGCCCGAAATAGCACTTCCTATATATAATTCTTTACCTCCGGACCATTCCGGAACTCCTCGTGACGTCCGGGATCGCATCCGGGACTCCAAACAACATTCGGGTTACTGCATATACATATCCCTACAACCCTAGCGTCACCGAACCTTAAGTGTGTAGACCCTACTGGTTCGGGAGACATGTAGACATGACCGAGATCGCTCTCCGGTCAATAACCAACAGCGGGATCTGGATACCCATGTTGGCTCCCACATGCTCCTCGATGATCTCATCGGATGAACCACAATGTCGAGGATTCAAGCAACCCCGTATACAATTCCCTTTGTCAATCGGTATGTTACTTGCCCGAGATCTGATCATCGGTATCCCAATACCTCGTTCAATCTCGTTACCGGCAAGTCACTTTACTCGTACCATAATGCATGATCCCGTGACCAGACACTTGGTCACTTTGAGCTCATTATGATGATGCATTACCGAGTGGGCCCAGTCATACCTCTCCGTCATACGGAGTGACAAATCCCAGCCTTGATCCGTGTCAACCCAATAGACACTTTCGGAGATACCTGTAGTATACCTTTATAGTCACCCAGTTACCTTGTGACGTTTGGTATACCCAAAGCACTCCTACGGTATCCGGGAGTTACACGATCTCATGGTCTAAGGAAAAGATACTTGACATTGGAAAACTCTAGCAAACGAACTATACGATCTTATGCTATGTTTAGGATTGGGTCTTGTCCATCACATCATTCTCCTAATGATGTGATCTCGTTATCAATGACATCCAATGCCCATAGTCAGGAAACCATGACTATCTGTTGATCAACGAGCTAGTCAACTAGAGGCTTACTAGGGACATGTTGGTGTCTATTATTCACACGTGTATTACGATTTTCGGATAACACAATTATAGCATGAATAAAGGACAATTATCATGAACAAGGAAATATAATAATAATGCTTTTATTATTGCCTCTAGGGCATATTTCCAACACGCAGATAAGAGAGTTTTAACCTTTTCTTCTCCCATTCCTCGAATGGAGTTATCTCTTTGTTCTTTGTGGGGACTCGGTTCAGAACATGACATGCTGTCAATATCGCTTCCCCCCACCATGCCTTGGAGAGACCCGATGTGTCTAACATGGCGTTAACCAAATCAGTTAGAGTGCGGTTCTTTCTTTCGGCCACCCCATTTGACTGAGGTGAGTAGGGAGGCGTCCTCTCATGGATTATACCATATTTCGCACAAAAAGCATCAAACTCATTGGAAAAATACTCTCCACTACGGTCGGACCTAAGCCTCTTGATTTTCCGATCAAGTTGGTTTTCCACTTCATCTTTATAGATCTTGAAAAAGTTCAAAGTCTCATCCTTAGATTTCAGAAGATACACATGGCAGTATCTAGTGGAGTCATTAATTAATGTCATGAAATATTTCTTTCCACCTTTTGTCAACACACCATTCATTTCACATAGATCTGAATGTATGAGCTCTAGTGGTGCAAGATTTCTTA
The DNA here is from genome assembly GCF_056163025.1 of Triticum urartu. Lineage (NCBI taxonomy): Eukaryota > Viridiplantae > Streptophyta > Magnoliopsida > Poales > Poaceae > Triticum > Triticum urartu. Next base: position 567,146,366 of record NC_141878.1, read on the forward strand.
TTTCCGTAGTCGTGTGAGACTTACGAGGTTGCTTAGCTTGCATACACACTTGACACTTAGGTCCCTTGACGGTGGTGAAACTAGGGATTAAGTTCAACTTCGCTAGTCGCGACATGCAACCAAAGTTAACATGACAAAGACGTGAATGCCACACATTGGATTCACTATTGTTGCAAATATGATTAATAACTTTATTGCAAACGTCTGATAAGGATAAACGAAACAAGCCTCCTGACTCATAGCCTTTACCAACAAAGGTTCCATACTTGGATATTACAAATTTATTCGACTCAAAGACAAGCTTGTAGCCATCTCTACACAGAAGAGATCCGTTAACAACATTTTTATTGACGGAGGGGACATAATGCTCGTTCTTTAGCCGCACGATCTTCCCCGAAGTAAACTTCAGATCGGCCGTGCCAACACCACGAACAGAAGCACTTGAACCGTTGCCCATCAGCACGGTTGAAGTCCCTGCGGTCTGATAAGACGAAAACATGAAATAATACCGCATACATGCACATTAGCACCCGTGTCAATCAACCAGTCAGGAGAATGACATACTGAAAGAATAGTGGGAAATATACCATACCCAGCATCCTTCATGTCAGTGTCTCCAATGACAACATTAGCGGTCTTGCCGCCTTTCCCAGGATGACGCTTGTCATAGCGATTAGGGCAACTAGGAGCCCAATGATCAGGATCCCCACACACATGACAAGCAACTTTCTTCTTGCCATTCTTCTTCTTGAAGTTCATGTGTTGCACAGCCTTATTCTTCCCATCAAACTTTGCTTTTCCATCAAACTTGTCTTTGTTCTTGAACTTGTGGGGCTGGAAGTTCTGCTTCTGTACCACATTGACACTAGATCCTCCCTCAATACCTCGAGCACGTGTGTCCTTTGCTCTCGCCTTTTCTTCCACATCAAGAGTGCCAATGAGATCCGGGACGGAAAACTCCTGCCTCTTATGCTTCAGCAAGGTAGCAAAGTTCCTTCATGAAGGGGGAAGCTTAGTGATGATACCTCCGGCAACAAACTTGTCCGGTAGCATACAACTGAAGTGCTCAAGTTCTCTAGCAAATGGCTGTATCTCATGAGCTTGCTCAACCACGGAGCGCTCTTCAGTCATCCTGTAATCATAGAATTGCTCCATGATGTACAGCTCAGTGCCAGCATCCGAGACCCCAAACTTGGCCTCGAGTGCATCCCACATATCTTTTCCATTATCAATTGACGCATAAGCATCAACTATGTTCTCATGAAGAACACTCAAGAGAGCAGCCTTAAACAGAGTATCCATTTTCCGAAAAGCTTGTGCCTGTTGAGCATCAAGCTCTCCTTCAGGTTTGCCGAGAGTGGCGTCATAGCAACTCATGGTTTGAAACCATAAGACTGCTCTCAAGCGCCACCTCTTATAGTGGATACCCTCAAACATAGCAGGTCACATGGAAGCAGCAAAACCACTTGGGGTAAATTGCCTATAATAAGGTTTTTGGATTGTTGGAAATATGAGCAATTTATCAAATGATTTTATTAACAGAAATACTAGATAAAGCATGACTAATATAGTAGAGATAAAACAAGTCATGCGTTCTGACAGAGAGAAGGTAAATAGTTTCTGCATATATGAACCGTAGCCTATCATATCTAAAGCAGACAGTATAGCAAGTAGCATATATGAAGTAGAACCTATCATATGTAGGACAAGGACTAGAACAAGAACTGCGGCAGAATCTTTAACAGGAAAGACAAGAACACGTACGGGACAGCAGCAGCAGAAGCGCTGGACTTGGGGTCGGTGTCCTCGCCTGCCATGTCGTCGAGGAGGTCGTGGACGTCGGGGAAGAAGTCGTCGGCGACCGGATCGTCCGTGATGAAGCAGCCAGTAGTCGCGCTAAGCGCTCCCCAAAAACATTATCACCCTTCTCCCGTATTTAGATATCGACTCGGCTCATTCCCGCAACCCCCGGCGCGGCGCGGCGCGGCGGAGGAGGACCGCGCGTGGATATCCCTCTTGTTCTCATGCTCGTATAAGTGGGGAAAGAACCTCCCTTATAAGGAGGTCCAACTCCCACTAAACTAGCAATGTGAGACTAAACTTTAATAGTATCCCTTCCCTTGCATAAATGGGCTAAGTGAGCCTCTAGGATTTATTAGGAATTTCTAAAATAGTTATTGGGCTGTCAAAAATAGACTAAATTCCAGCAATAACAAACAACAAGAGCATGGTTACATACACACGAATCCATCCAAGTGCTAGCAAGAAAATTAAGCAAACTGGACTTGTTCATATACGCGGAGTGCTAGAGGTAACGAGAGAAATAGTTTACTGCTCCAGCGGCGCCGGAGCGGCCGCCAAGGAGGACGCCGTACAGGAGGAGGTGGCCCCGCCTAAGGTGGTCGTGGCGAGCAAGCAAGAAGCAGAGGTTCGCGAGTCGCCTCGGAGTTCCCTGCAGGGTACGTTAGTGATTACCGCGAACTCACTGAGTTTGTGATCGGCGTTGATGGTGACGGCCAACGGCGTGGCGTGGTTCATTTTCTAGCAGGGTTGAAGGCGGCGCCGGAGGTGTCGGCGGCGAGCCTCGGGCTGGGCGCGGGCCTGGTGCTGCTGCTGTCCAGGGGCGCGGCGGAGCTGAGCAGGATGGCGGAGCTGCGCGCCCAGATGGAGCGGCTGGTGATGGACGTCAGGGCGGAGGCGCGTGGCAGCAGCCGCTCCGACTTGTCTGACGGCGGCCATGTCGACGACGGTGCCAGCGTCGTGAAGGAGCGCATCGTCTTTGCTGACGCCGGCGGCGAGGACGCCTCGTTGTTCCGTGGTTCACGCGATGCCGCCTCGGCGTGCGGCGATGCCGGCGTTGGAGATGCTGTCGCTGCGATGGATCAGATGGAAGCGGAGCTCGAGGCGGAACTGACGCGCCTGCAGCTCGACTCCGACGAGGGCGACGGGGAGGAGGAATGCGTGAGACCGCGGCGAGATCACCAGCTCGAGGTACCGTGCACTCAAGCCGCCACTGCCGCCGGCGTGCTCGCTCTGTGCCAATTTGACGCTGTGCTGAACTGAATTCCTATTGATTTTGCAGTCAGCGGTGAAGAGCGACGTCTCCTCTCTCCTCAGAGAGCGGCTCCCCTGCTTGCGTCGACATCGACGGTGTACTCGACGCCGCCGCAATAGAATGCAAGGAACACCAAGACAGCAAGGAGGAGGGGGAGGAAGACACCGACGAGGAGGACGAAGAGAGCAAGCCGTGCCACGGCGGCGTGCCGGCGCGGGTGCTGGAGCGGAGGCTGCACGAGCTCCTGCAGTCGCGGCACGAGGAGCGGATCGCGGAGCTGGAGACGGAGCTGCAGCGCGCGCAGAGGAAGCTGCGGGACAAGGAGCGCGAGGTGTCGCGGTGGCGCGACACAGCCAAGCTCGTCTCCAGCCGCAAGGACGAGTCGCTGCTCAGGTAGAACCAAACCACCCAGGATAGATATACGCGCGCCCCGGCGCAAAGTCTCTTTTACCGGTCAAGGGAGCTACCGATGAAGCATCTATCATTCACATATGCATCATGATTCGTGCAGGGGTCCACCAATTAATTATCAGTGTTTTCATACCAAGCCTATACGAGACCATATACGTCTCCTGCCCCCACAATGCATGCATGACAGAAAAAGTTGTCAAAGTCTCTCTTCTCTTACGCACTAAATGTACCCTTTTATTTCACCTCTGCTCTTTTAAATCATTGATATATTTTAAACCATAAACTCCTTTATGAAACATTTTATATATTTGAATTCCTAGCCTTAAGCCCTCTATAATAAGACCAATTTTGATACATTTCAGAAATGTTTAAATTTAAATGTTTCAATTCATTTGAAATCGATTTTCAATATTAGTGAAATTAAGTTTTTGGAATGAGTGAAACTTGTGTTTTTTAAAAGGAGTGAAGAGTTTTAGTATTAAAATCAGTTTGTTTCAAAAGATTGAAAATTTGAAAATGTTTTTGAAAAGGTGAAATATGTTATGAAATTATTGAACTGTATAAACTCATTTTTTAAAATTAAAATAGCGGAGTCTTATCCAAAATAAGTGAAAAGGTTTTCAAAAAAGTGAAATACGTCTGAATATTTTTTGAAATGTTTTTAGAAAAAACTGAAACTGGATTCTTGAATTGAGTGAAATTTTTTGTGAATCTATTTTTTGAAATAGTTGAAGTAAATACGATGTTTGGAGCTGTTTAGAACAAGAGTAATGAGTGAAATGCGTTTTCATTTTTTTTGTGAAATTATGTTTTGGAATGAGTGAAACATGTGTTTTTGAAATGGCGTGAAGGGTTTGTAGTGAAATCAGTTTGGGTCAAAATAGTGTTTCTACAAAAAGTATTTTGAAAAAGTGGAATATGTTATGAAATTATTGAAATATATTAGCTCATTCTTTTTGAAACAGTGGAGACTTATCCGAAGTAAATGAAATAGTATTTTGAAAAAGTGCAGCAAGTCTGAAATAATTGAAATGGTTGTAAGAAAAAAAAATGAAACCGGATTCTTGAACCGAGTGAGATAATTTGTGAATTTGTTATCTTAAACGGTTGCTTGAAATTATTCAAAATATTTTTTAAAATAAAAGAAATCAGAATTTCAACTGACTGAAATAGTTGAAGTGAAATAAATCGATTGAAACATTGAAATTCAAACGTGTTTGAAATATATTCAAAATTGGTCTTGTTTTAAAGGTCTGAACGCCACAAGTTCATATATAAAAAGTGTTTCAATAATAAAATTATGGTTTAAAAGATACGGACGAGTTAAATTAGCAAAGCTGAAATAAAAGTATGGATTTATTGTGTAAGGGAAAAGAGATGAGAGCTGTCACATTCTTGACATATATGCATGTGGATGACATCACGTGGTGGGCCAGGGTGGTGAAATACAAACATTTAGTAAATATGAGCAAACAGTATTATACTGCATGTGGTATAAACTACAGTGTGTGGTGGTGCAAGGTGATTGGCTGGAGCTATGCCGGTAGCTCCCGCCACCGGTAAAAAAACTTAGTCGCGCGCCCCGGTCTCTCGGTGCTCTCGTGTCACCATAGCTTCATATGAGTAAGGGCATCTCCAATGCTCAGCGCTTAGATGGGCGCTAGCAGGAATTAAATAAAATATTTTTCTCTGTAGTGCCCGCATTTTTTTGAATGTTGGTAGAAGATCTACCAAATTCGTTGATTAGCAAGGGAAGAATACAAGCAAAAACCTAGCAACAGAGAAGGCCTGGCACTAAAAAGGAAGAAGAGAAAACAATCAGCCCGGATCAAATGGGATTTTGGCGCCTGCCATATTCCACAAATTAGTCCCCTCTCTAACTATTGGGTGGTCATCATATCTTGCTATTGAAAAACACGTCTATTACGCTCCTTCCATATCTCCCAGGCGACGAGATGGATCATCGATATAGTGCCTTTTTTTCTTTTCCTTTGGTGCATTGTGCCAGCTAATGGACATCCATTCTTTGAGGTTGCCAATCGCCGGCCAGTTTGCCGGGTGTAGATGTTGCATGCCCGCCTGAGTAGCAATCTAATCCCAAATGTAGCTCCCGCAATCTGATCCCAAATCGCCGGCCAGTTAGAAAAGAACAGAGAGATTGACTGATCCTACAACGAAAAAGCCGGAGCGCCCGAGGACTTTCCTGGCATCGACGCTAGCTAATTTCCTTAACTTGGCCGGGAATCACACCTAACGGCCAGGAATTTGATCCTAGCGCTCGGCCTAAGCACTGGCGTTGTACATGCCCTAATGAGTTGATGGAATTTGTTATTTGTTACTATGTACTAGTAGTATGATTTATTGAGAGAAGGAATGGTTGAAGGACGAAGAAAGTCAGAGGAAGAAGAAAGAAGGATCACCGTTCGATTTTAATCTAATGACTAAACCACCACCGTTTGATTTGCGCATGGCTTTTGTGTGAACTCAACATCGTGTCATGTTTTTCTTCTTCTTTCAACTTGTATCGCCTATCGTGGCGTGACATTTACACTCCCTCGCGGCAAAAGAAACAAGAAACAAAAATCATCAGGGCATATCATGAACGCAAGTTGATGATACACGGACATACATTACATAATGCTGCAAAACCACTTTGCATATATGGTGTCTCTTTTATTAACTTTGTCGAGACCATACATATATTACTACTATCATCAGATCAGGCCCTCATGGAGCCTGGTCCACCATAGAAGATACGCATACCGATATACTTCCTAACTTCAAATCCACCGGCGGTGTATTTGGAATGATCGCTCGACCCATGCTCCACTCGGGATTTATCCGGGGTTACAAACCTGCCCTTATCATCAGCAATCTCGATGCCTTCTATGAACGCCGCTTTTCCGAATCCTTCCGAAGCAAAATGCCCGCTGCCCATCTGCGGAGAGTTTGATGCGGCAGTCGGCCCCTCAACCTGCCCGCCCCAGAACGCGAAATCACCCTTGTATCTAATGAATTCGAATAGTCCGCCCGGCCAATATCCAATTGGCATTTTATTCACACTCACCCACCAATGGCCTGATGTCGGCTCCTAAAATAATTCAATATTAATTAGTTAGTTATATGCCTATAATTAAACTAATTAGTTAATTCGTACAAGGTGCTTGAGAAATCACAAATTTTAAGAATAACATAATACCTTGAGTATTTGAATGTCTACTACTTTCTGTAATCCACCGTAGACAGAGGATGGTTGTATTCTTGTTCCAGGACCAATATTGTGGTGGACTTGCACATATCCAGGACACCTGAAGTCAACGCATGACTTCTTTGAATAACCATCGTACTGTGAAGTTTGTTCCAAGGCCAAAAACAAAAGCAAAATCTCAACATACATTATTAATTTCTTATCATACAAATATATAGCCAATAATAGCATGTATCCAATTACGTACCCAAGCAACATGAAATCTAGCAAAAACATCACCACTCAATGTTGGAGATACCCGAAGACCAGCGCCCATCCGATCTGTGTGTTGTCCCCCTCCATTTTCAATATTTATCCAAAGTGAGCTAGAATCCTGGCTACCTTTATTAACCTTTGGCTCCCAAACATTTATTAGAGCACGCGCCCCAAATAAATCACCAATGTATCTAAGTCCCGCCCTCTGCAAGAAATAAAAGTAACATCGGCAAATGTGAAGAATGAATACTATGTATAGATAAACTTGATAGGATATCACATGTAATTAACATTATAAAAAATGTAAGGCTCCAATCCCATCAGAATTTTTAATTGGACCACTAATTAAGCTAAGAAGTTCTAAGTTACGTGACACACATAAATCATATTACATTATTCATATTCAAATGCATTTTAAATGTTATCACTTTCATTTCATATTGCCACGTTGTCAATACAACTTCAATCTTAAGATGCGTGGTCATTCACATTTTGGGAAGGAAAGAGTAACAATCAAAGAAAACAACTTAATGCTAAAAACTAAGAATTTGGGATTAGTATATATGGAACTCTCCAAGAGAGTGTTACTAAAACTTGGTAATGAAATTGGAATTCCTTCATGTACAACTAAAATCATGCTCATACATAACTTATTTAGTTGAGGTAACAATCTGAAGGCACAAAAATCATTCCTAACTACTCAAATGTTGTAGAGTACGAGGTCCTTCATTCACTATAAAATTGCCAAAAAAAACTCATTGTCCATAATAACTTGATGAATCTAAACCGTTCATTATTGTGACCCTCGATGGAAAATTAACTGTTACCATCCAAATATGATTTTTTTTCTCAGAGTACTTTCTTGGAATTTAATCAGATTATTTATAGAGTCTATGGTACATCTTTAATCCAACATTGTACATTTGATATGCATCATAAATGCAACAATTATACGCCAATTGGCATAATCAATCCTATCAAAAAATCCCATCAAACTATGATAACAAATTCATTTTATAACTTATACAAAAACTCACCTCCCATTGCATATCGTTTTTCAGCCCATCAATATTGTGTGTTGCTATGGTGCTACTTCCATTACTACGCAGTATTGGAATTGTTCCTATTGGGCACTTGATGATAGATGGTTGCACTTGTGAAAAAGAATCCGAAGGAAATGTTTGGGTATCCATCCAAACAGGGAAAGAATTTGGTTTCATCTGTTTGAAATTAAAATCAACCACCATGTTACAAAATATTATAAATGCATCAGAAGATACGCACAAAACATGTTGTAGTTTTATTCATCATTGACATAGCTTATACTACGTGAAAAGGTTGTTACTTTAATTCACTTTCAATAGTCCAAATTTTGTAATGTGAAAAAGCATATCCAGAAAGATTGTTGAAACAAGAAGGGAGTAGAACACACGAAAGCAACATTTGTGGACTTAATTATGAACTGATAATATACTGAGCAATTCATGGATGTATGTCATATTTTTATGAAATTAATTTACCTGGATTTTATGGTCTTTTAGCAATGGGTGGTTAAAAGCCGGTTGCTTATACACATCGATGCAGTCATAGACGTCCCCGTCTTCCATCTATTTTGAGGTTTCCTTTGCTTGTTAGTCACCAAAATATGTGCTCAATATACATGATAAGGTTAATTAGTCATACCTGAATGGTTTTATTAACTCCTTGATAAGTGAGAATCTGGGTACTGTCTTCCTCTTGCCTTCTATATCTCACATCTTTTCCTCTGGTCGCTAGAACAAGAAATGACATGAGAAGAGTCACACTAATGGCTTGTGTTCCTTTCATTGTTAAAACCTGGAATTGTTGGTTTTCCAATTCCTGTACCACCATATTTATATGCATCTGAGCGTACCGCACATTTAATGTTGCAAATAATTATAAGATCTATCATAAGGAATTAGTTCATTGTACGCGTACAAAAGATATATCACCTCTAGAAATTTATAGCATTAATTGCACTATGATAATTTGTGTTGGAAAATATGCCATTAATTTCCCTAAGATATGATCATCGATCCTTCTCTTTTGTACAAAATATACAGTGTTAATGCCATATAAATGATGTGATGTGTTTGATGCATAGGAAAATCTTCACAAGTTCCAAGTTTGGTACTAAAAGTGTTAACATGATTAATTTATTGCCACCAAAAGATATGCTAAATATAAATGAGAAAGTTAATTTTTCATACTACCTGAAAGTGTGAGGTTTGATGGCGAACTCACATTTTCTTTCAATCACTTGACCTTGAAATATTTTATACCATCGGCTTTATTCCCCAATCAACACCATCAGTTCAAAAAAAATTTAGAAGTATAAAACAAACCAATCTAGTTATGAGGTGAGTTTAATTTGGTTGTGAGAGACTAGGAACAACACTTGTATATGGCATATGAATAATCAAATTGTATGTACACATGAAAATAAAATTCACATTGTTTTATTATGTTACTCAGTGATTATTATAAGTGATGTATTTAAATTCCAAATAAAACACACACATGTTGTCAACTTATCACTAAACAAAAGTTGTGATACCAATGTTCAATTCATACTCTAGAAGTTTCTATTGTTAGAATATAAGTTGGGTTTAAATATAGAGATAAGGAGTAGAGATGGAATAGGTTCAAACCATGTATTACTTGTCTTGTACTCCAAGCCTCTACCCCCTCATGTATTCTATATATACCCCATATTAGGTCAGATCAATACAACACAATATTCAATCATCCTACAATTTCTACATGCTATTAGAGCGGTTTGTCCAACGATGCCGATCCTAGGACTCTTCACCACTTCCGCGGCACGCCGCTTCCGGGGAGATTAATCTCCTCTCCCCGGGGCGCGGCACCCAATCGATCAAAGATAGATCGGTTTATTAGATAGATTAGATCCAACTAGAATTTCATAGGTTTCCAATTTCCAGTTTTCCAAAATCCATCCACTAGATCGATCCAGTTAGCCACTAAATAAATCCTGCTACCCTCAAATTCCAGCAAAAATTGGTGCTTCTACCGGCGGTCAATCCTACAACACCTATCGACGTACGGCGGCGATCACTTGCGGCATCGAGCTACACGTCTCGTGGCTTTGGGCGGCTCCCTCGACTCCAGGCACACGACAACTTCGATCCGGAAGGCCGGCCGGCCGCGGCATCCTCGCATCGTGAGCTAGCTTGGTAATTTGATCGGTGATGGATCAAGCCTCAGGCTAGCTAGCTTTGCACAGGCTGCGAGATAAAGGGCAACGGCGACCGCCTCCTCGCGTCCATCAGCGGACGCCACACAGGAGGGCCGGCCACAAGCACGCGCGGCAGGAATCGCGCAAGCGCGATCCAGAAGAGCGGCCACCGGCTCCTCCAACAGCCACCAGCAGCCTCCATCTTCAAAGGTCCATCCAGCTATGCGAGGAGATGCATGCAGCAATACATGGACTCCGACCCTTGCCTCCTCCTGTCGCGTATGTGCACATCTACTTCGACCGGCGAGACGGGAGCGGCACCCCGACGGGTTCACCGCCCGCAGTCCTGCACAGGCCACGCGATTGAGCGACGCACCAGCCGCCGACCCGCGCCTACACCCAGCGATCTATCTCGAGTGATCTACACCGACCCGCGCCGCGGCACCAAGTTGACTGCACCGACATCAACGACTACGCCGACGCCTCTGCATCGACCATGTGCCACTCCGTTGAGCCGTACGACGCCCGGCTATGAGCCAACATGCTTCTTCGGCACGACAGGGCGTCGACACTTCGTCGCCATGGAGGGACGCTTTCAAGTGACGCATCATCGTCGACACGCCACTGCGACGCTATCGTCGACACTTCATCACCAAAGTCTTCATCAACGTGGTCTTCACCAACATCTTCATCAACACACCGTTGCTGTCGCCTCGTCCACAAGATGACACCTAGCGTCCTCTGACAGACTTTTCTGCAAGACATGACCTCGACGACGACAATGACCGCGTCAAGACGATGGCATCGACCGCGTCATCCACGACGGCACGACTGCATCGACACGCGTCATTACAGTGACGACCCTACACGGCCACATGATTCAGGCAAAACCGATGTGTGCTCGATGGGCTTCCTCCGGTCTTGGCAAAATCGGTGGACTCATCGCCGACAACACCCTCTGACATCAGCAAGGTGCATCGTCCACGTATGCAGCTCCGTCATAGTGCATTTTTTTTGCGACTCCGGCTTTGTGCGGCTTCATCATTCACGACGACCACACCATCGACCACGACTACCTCGACCACGGCTACATCACCATGATCGGCTACCTCGACATTAATGGCTACGTCTACAGCAACTCATCGGCAACAACTTCAGTCAACAGCGTCCGCCTCGTCACTTGCGTCCACGACACTCCCGCTGTGACTGCGGGAGGGAATAGAGGAGAAGGCAGGAAGGCACCAGAAGGGGACGCAGTCACCGCCCTAAGTGCCGACCAGTTGATGATAGCGCAGCGGAGAAGACGGGAAGCCATAAGACTTGAAATTCAGTCGTAATCGTCCGCTTCACTCCCGTTACGACCGAGGGGGATGTTAGAATATAAGTTGGGTTTAAATATAGAGATAAGGAGTAGAGATGGAATAGGTTTAAACCATGTATTACTTGTCTTGTATTCCAAGCCTCTACCCCCTCATGTATTCTATATATACCCCATATTAGGTCAGATCAATACAACACAATATTCAATCATCCTACAATTTCTACATCTATGAGTATATTTACCTATACACTAGAAACCACTGTTAAAATATTAGATAGACCCTACACATTGGAGATTTTTACCATGGTAGTTAATGATATTTAAATATATGGGGACACATGTATACACACAAATATATGAGGATCATGAAAAGAATGCTTTGAGTGATATGGTTATATTGTTGAGTTTGTTCATGATGTCACTGAAAAATATTACGAGGGAGGGAGGCATGGTTATAGATATCTTAACAATGTTTGTCATATGGCGGCCATGGCTGGCATTAAGGGTACACTGTACTTTTAGCTCGCAGCTCCATTACAACACTGAAATAACACCTCATCGGCTCAGCAGGTCAATTAAGATTCTAAAATAAGATTGCCTAGTTGGTCTGCATAGGAGAGAGGATGATCTCGTAGCACAACAGCGAACTCCACAAATGTAAGGACGAGAAGCATGTCGGAGAATAAGATTCGCTTGCATGCAAACGAGACGAGTCGAAACCAGTTTGGGTCAGTATCTCAACATGGAAATATAGTGTGTCCCGTATCTATTAGAGGTGTTGTCAATCGCACACAGCATAAAGAAAGCAAAAATAGCAGAGCACTTCAAACAGAAACTGGAGTTACATTCTGTTTCTTGTCCATCACAGCTTTCCAAGGAGTCTATGAATTAACTGTGCAACATCAGTAAGCACGTGAATCCTCCTTGTCGCACAGGTTCTCGAGGGCAGTAACGTGCTCCTTGAAACAAGCTGCGGCTTCCTCCCTCTTGCCTTCCTTGCCCAGGTGGTTATATGTCATTGCCTTGAGATAATACACCTCTGCCGCCATCTCGTGGTACTGCATATCACAATAGATTTTCATTTGTGTGGAGATGTTAGGTCCTTTTCATGCATTTTGAACTCAGTCCCGGTAATTTCTCATGGTTCAGGAAGAATGTTTCAGATGGAACCATCAGCTCACCTCTAAAACCTGCACGTCTTCAGCCGCTTGATTTAGTGGGTTGAGAACAGCACGAGCATCTTCAAAAACTGTCATAATAACGAAAGGTCGATCAAACAACGAAGCGTAAACTAAGAAACACAGGATAGGAAACCATCATCCGGTTCATACCTGAAAATTCTGGATCAGTTAAATGACATTTTGCTAAGACTATCTGAGATCGAGCACGCAACTCAAGACTGCCATGGACGAGAATCATAGGAGGGCTTTGATAAACAAGACCTAGGGCCCTCTTTACATGGCTTGATCCAAGAGCTAGCCACAGTTCAGCGAGAGTAAGTGTGGCTGAAGCTTCAAGCAGATCCAAATTAAATGATTTGCAGAACGATTGGCTGGCTAACGCGTAAGAGAGCCCAAGGACTGCGTTGTCGGACTTCTGTGGGAGAGGGAGCGAAAATATTAGTTCTCTCTGCATGACATTTCTTTACCTACTAATAAAGCGGCTATCGCTTCTGGTCGTCCGTCATTAAAATTACCCTCTAAGTTGATAAAAATTACCCACCAATGCCACCCATAAGTGGGAAAACAATTCAACTTTTCGGACCAAAAATCACCATCTCCTTCGTTGTCATATAGCAGAGTGGTTGGCTGATCGCTCCTGTAGCGCCGAGACCAGGGTTCGAATCCCAGCTTTCACAGTATTTATCTTTCCTTTCTCACGCATGTCCCTATCCATGTATGCGTTCATGGGCCGGCCCATGTGCAGGGCTTTACTCTCCTGTTTTTTTTATTTTTTATTTTTATCTTTTCTTTTCTCCTTTTTTTTCTTATTTGTTATTTAAATTATTTCGGGATTTTAATAATCTAAAAGTTGCAAGTTTTCAAAAAAAATGTTTGAGAAATCATAAAAATATATGTGAATTCAAAACAAAATTTTGCAGATTCAAATGTTTAGAAAACCATAAAAATTTTGCAGATTCAAAAAATGTTGATGTTTTTGCAAAACTGTTCACAAAATTATAAAAAATCACAATGTTTTGAAAAAATGGTCGGGAAATAAAATCATGTTAATGATTTTGAAAAAATGATCATGTATTCAAACATATTCAGGAATCTGAAAAAAATGTCCATTCACAAAAATAAAAATAAAAATTTGTTCCCCAATTTTTTTTAAAAAGTTCATCGATTGAACAAATGTTTGTTGAGTCAAAAAATGTTAATGAATTCGAAACTGGTTCATACATTTAAAAAAATGTAAACAAAACTAATGTTCATGATTTCTTATTGATTATTTAAATTAATTCGGGATTTTAATATTCTAAAAGTTGCAACTTTTCAAAAAAATGTTTGAGAAATCATAAAAATATATGTGAATTCAAAAATGTTAGAAAATCATAAAAGTTTTGCAGATTCAAAAAATGTTGGTGTTTTTGCAAAACTGTTCATAAAATTATAAAAAATCACAATTTTTGGAAAAAATGGTCGGGAAATAAAATCATGTTCATGATTTTGAAAAAATGATCGTGTAACCAAAACATATTCGGGAATCTGAAAAAAAATATACATTCACAAAAATAAAAATAAAAATGTGTTCCCCAATTTTTTTAAAAAAGTTCGTCGATTGGAAAAATGTTTGTTGAGTCAAAAAATGTTAATGAATTCGAAACTGGTTCATACATTTAAAAAAATTGTAAACAAAACTAATGTTCATGATTTTTTTTTGAGAAAATCAAAAATTTAAAAACAAAATTGTCGATTCGAAAAGTGTTCACTGATTCAAAAGTATTTTATGTCCAGGATTTGATTAGTTTTTCGAAAGTCTTTATATATCTTGGTGTTGGGAGTAGTTCGTGGTCAATAAGATTTGTTTTTAAAGTTTTAGACGTTCCCTTGCGCAACATAATGATAAGTGTGGCATGCACTGGAAATTTCATAGCCTTGTGATTTACCACGGAATGCATTGTGATCATGTGGACATCGCGACCATCATCGCCTAGGGTGAGAAAAATAAAATAAATGGCAACATGGTGAGCCACTATGTTAAAATAGAGTATGCTCATACATCAGGATATTGAGTCATATTTATTTGGTGAGCCATAATTTTTTGTCTCCCGTTGCAAAGCACGGGCATATTTGCTAGTCAATACTTATTAGGTTCCAGTCTCAACAAAAATGATTTGTCTTACTTTATGTATTTCCGCAAGTAATAAAAGAACAGCTGCATTCTCTGCTTGCATGTTGTACTTGTAGCATGTAGTGAAAAGAGAATTCACCACTGCTGCTGCCTGCACAAAGGAAATTCAAGTATTAGGGGAACATAGCTTTTTCCAAGAATATTTAGACCAACATGGACGAGACTGAAAGGGGGCACGAGCGTAGGAGCGAGAGGAACGTACGCGGGTGAGGGAGAAGAGGAAGAGGCCGAGGCGGTTGTGGTGGGCGACGGACTGGAAGGGGGCCGGCGGCTCCAAGACCTGCACGAGGTGGCACACCGCTATCTTGTGCGGCGTCAGCTCCAGCAGCGCCCCCACGTCGTCCCTCGCCGGCGCCTCGGCCCCCGGCCCCGCGCCGCCGCCACCCCCCGCGAACACGTTCATGGCGCCGCCGCCGACGACCACGATGACTTCGCCTCAGACGAGGGTTTTGCATGCTCTTGCGCTTGACCTTTCAAAGCTGATGGTGACCTCGAGGGGCTCGTCGATCCTGCGACACTGGAAGCTCAAGCGTGCAAGCAGGCTATGTATGGATTTGGCTACGGATCTTCATCTCGACTCGCTGTGTATTGTTTCAGACTGCTTGGAAGTGGTGGCCAATATCACATCTGACACGTGACACCCCCTGCCGGCATGCGACAATCTTACGAGAGATCAACTTTCAACGGAGTTTGTTCTGAGGCGTTAATTTATCCATGCGAATCGCCACTTTAATGTTGATGCACATAATCTCGCCAAAGCGGTATCCTCTCTCTCTCTACGAGGCGTCATGTTTGGCTCTTAGATTTGCCCAAGATTATTTATATTAATTCCTATGAACCTTTACAATTAATAAAGGGTGTCGTGTCTCAGAAAAAAGGTGACGGTGACCTATTCCTAAAAAGAAGAAAATGATTGTGACCTTTACTAGAAAAACAAAAAAGGCTGACGGTGACTGGCTTCCACACGAGGTTTCGTCAGCAGCAGCAAGCCGCAGGGCTGTCAGATAATCGAAAACATCCAATTTAGCGGCTTTGACGATCAATCTGTAAAGTGGGGCAATGGCCAGGATGAACAGAAGCGGCAATAATGGATCACCCTACCTGAGGTCACGTTGATGCTGAACTAAACTTCCGGAACGCCGTTTAGCAGAAAAGCAGAGGATGAGGAGGATAGCAGAGCTGCAATCCAGTCACGGCATCATGTAGAAAATCCCAGCCTTTGCAGCAGCACTGGTATCATTCTTCTTAGGGTGCTTCTCAGGAGGTGTACCTGTGTTACCCTAATAGAATCGGGTTACAGATTGCCAATCATCAGCTGAATAACCCAATCGAGGTCGGCTTAGTGAAACCATCGTATGGAGCTAATAGAACTGGGTTACCCTTGAAGGTCCATGTGGTCCTCTCCCTCAATCACTTTGTCCCAATCACCCAAGCAACTGAATTGCGCCGTGAACATATTGTTTCCGAGGGATTTTACAGGGTGTTCAGTAGAAGCAAGAAAAATGTTTTCTGGACAATAGCATTAAAAATGAAAATTACAAGTTCATAGTCCAATCGCTTCCCATGGGGCATGCCCACCGTCATCTCAATGCCTTGATAATGTAGTCGTCGATTTAATTTGATCTTTCACTATGATGTCGCAGTATCATCTCCTTCTTGCCCGTGAGAGGGGCCCGTGAGCCACCCGATCGCTGGTAGCGGGTGCTATAGTATAGCGCAGCTCTGGCTATCCAATGCACATCAATCTGCTAGAGTGAGATACATGGACAGTCCCCAGAACACAACACATGGATGGAGATCTTCCAAAAGTCACGTACCATGCAAGCCGTTGTACTCGGCATTGTGGTGGCACGGGCAGTGGTTTCGCCCATTGTCATGGGGGTCTTCTTCCTGTGCTGCCGGGATGGCCCAGGACGGTTCTCTGCTGCTAGGAGCCAGCGCTGAGTTCACATGCAGAGCCCGGTAAGCTTTATTCAGCCTTCGTAATTCTTATGAGCTTAATCAAGGGGAACGAACTCAAGGGACTAAAGAATTGTAGTTTCGTTTTGAGGTTTCGTTTGACGGTTCCATAGGCATCTGAATTGCTATTTCACTTTTGTACTTCTTCGGATACGGGTTCTAATTTCCCGCTACAGAAAAAAATTCTTCAAAGAATATCCCAAGGGTGGGGGGCAGTGTCCCCCCTGGCCTCAACGTAGCTCTGCCGCTGGCTGGAGTTACACAAGGCTCCAGCTCGTTTACCAGATTGGGACGTGCAGTTTCAAGAAAAGGTTTCACTTGCTGGTGTCTACTTGTAATGTTGTTTCTAAGAAAGGGGGAATTCGGTGGATCGTGAACTTGTCTATTAATAACTACCACTTTAGGGGTTCGCGTCCCACAGAACTACCACTTTTTTAAAAGTGACCGAAAACTACCAAAAAAACGTAAAAACGTGACTAAAAACTACCAGGTTGACTGAATGGTGGTTTAGACCGTTTTAACCGCGATTCTGACGTGAGTGGCCCACGTGCCAGGCTGGCGGCCCGCCTAACGGCTAACGGCGCGCGCGCGGGGCCGTTAGAGCCGCTCGTCGGTCGCACCTGGTCGGGACCAGGTCATAACCTGGCCGACCGGGCCGCTCGTCCCCACCAGCTCTCTCACTCTCCCCCGAGCTCCTAGCCCTAGTTGTCGGCAGCCATGGCGGCTGTGGATGCAAACTCCGGCGGCGATTCAGGCATACCTCCGGGCGGCAGCGCGGCGCAGCAGCCTTCTCAGTCCGAATATAATCCTTCCGCTGGCGGTGCGCAACAGAGGTTGGATTGGTCGGCGCCGGCGCGACCACCATCGACGACAAGAAGTAGAGCTCAAGGTCGGCGGAAGCTTCCTCGTTCTGCTGGCGGCGGCAGGTACGGCCTAGTTTTTTGCATGGTTGTGAGATTCAGAGATTCAGAGAATTGGTAATTTAGGCTAGTTTTTTGCATGGTTAGATTCAGTTATGGCCATCTTGGAAATTGTTAGTATTGTGCATACTTTGTTGTGTAAGAAACTGAAAAAAGCAGTTTGACAGAAACTCAATATTGTGCCTACTTAGGTTCAGTAATCATGTATTCAGTTAATAAAGGTATTTCATTTTATAATTTTCAGAATTGATGACCCAAAGTGGTTAATTTGGTTCCATTTCAATGCCAGAGAATCTGTGGTTCGAAATTTATACCAGTCAGACATATAATATTTGACAATGCTTTCTCTTATTGGGAGTGAGGGCTTTGTGGCTGATGATTATATGTACTATGTATTTGATGAGGAGAAAGGATTAGAAGGTTTAGATAAAATATGCTGTGAAGATGATGTGCAGCAGATGTTGGCACACTCTCATAATGAAAAGTTTTTGAACATAAGAGTAGTGGGAGCTCTTGAGGAATGTAATGCAGATGAGAACAGAAATAGTTATTTTGCTGAACATTGCATTAACACTCAACAAAGTTGCACTAAGGTGGTGGATATAAGCATGGACAGAAAGGAAGAGCTGAAGAAAAGCATGGTGCAGAGAGAGGCTGGCATTAACCATTTTGAAGGTGATACTGATGTGTCTGAATTTGTTTCTGATGATGAAGCTGCAAATTCAGGTTCAGATGGGGACAATGTGGATTTTCAGTCAGAGTATTCCTCTGGAGATGAAGCTGCAAAACAAGATACAACAGTGGTACAGAAACTGAAGGTAGTGAGAAAACCTGGTCCAACTAGTAGATCCCACCATGAGATTGAGAAAATGGAGAAAGCAGATTGGTTCCCTGAAGCAGTTGAAAAATGTTTCCCTGGTGACTATGGCATCGGTGATGAAGAAGATGAGCCTAAAGGATCCTATAAACTACCAAGTGGTAGGAAGAGAAGGAATAAGAAGTTGAAAGACAGGATATGGTATGATCACAAACTTCAAGGACCAGTAGAACAGTTTTGTAAGGGCTTGTGCTTCACCACTGTGTATGAGTTCAGAGATGCACTTAGGGATTTTCACATTAGGACTTTGAGAAATTTTCAATACCATAGAAATGCCCCGGATAGGATTATTGTTTGGTGCTCAGAGAGAGCCACCCAGGGATGTGATTTTTATATATGTGCCTCTAAGTTAGCTCATGAAAAAACATTCTACATCAAGAAGTGTGATATGTTGCACACTTGTGGAGCATGTGCAGAGTCCACAAAGGTTACTACTAAGTGGATGTCAAGGTCCGTGGAGGCAGCATTGAGAGAAGACATTAGATCTCCTGTGGATGCATTAATTAAGAAGACCAAGACTAAGTTTTCAGTGGATGTATCAAGAAGTGTGGCATATAGGGCAAGGAGGAAGGCTGTTGATGTAGTTCAAGGTGACCACAAGCAGCAGTACTTGAGGCTCAGGGATTATCTTCAAGCAGTTCTTGACACAAACCCAGGTAGCAGGTGTATAGTAACAACATTTGAAGATCCAGAGAACCCAACACCTACTCCTAGATTCAAGTATATGTTCTATTGTTTAGCAGCTTCAAAGGAAGGTTTCCTTAATGGTTGCAGACCATTTATAGGTCTTGATGGATGCTTCATCAAGTTAACCACTGGACAACAAATTCTTGCAGCCACAGGAAGGGATGGAAACAACAATATTTATCCTATAGCTTTTGGTGTGGTTGACAAGGAAGATGGTGAAAGTTGGAATTGGTTTTTAACTCAATTGAGATGTTGCATTGGCAGTGGCAACAAATTTGGAACATACACTATCATGTCTGACAGGCAAAAGGTTGGGAATAATTTCATTGAGCAATTTATGTTATTACTTTTTTCAATTGTATTAATAATTTGTGAATGTGCAGGGCTTGCTTAAGGCAATAAATGAGGTATTCCCTGATTCACCTCAAAGGTATTGCCTTAGGCACATATATGCAAATTTCCAATCTGCTGGATTTAGAGGCCAGGAACTAAAGAAGTGTATTGACAAGGCTAGCTACTCCTACACTAAACATGGGCATGAACTAGGCATGGCAGAGCTGAAAGCACAGTCTGAGGATGCTTGGAAATGGCTCAAAAAAATTGAGGTCTCTACTTGGGCTAGGTTTGCTATGGATCATACTTGCAAAACAGATTTAGTTGTGAACAATCTAAGTGAAGTCTTCAACAAGATGATACTGGATGTTAGGGCCAAACCAATAAGGACAATGTTTGAAGGGATTAGGACCAAGCAAATGATCAAGAGACAACAAATTAGGGAGAAGTTACAAATTAGCAGGTGGACAATCACACCAACCTACTCAAAGATTTTAGAAGAGAACAAGCAGTATGCCAAGTATTGTCAGGCTGACAGAGCAGGTCCAACAATTTGGCAAGTTACTAGCAAAGAAAAACAGTATTGTGTGGACATGGAAGGGTATACATGTGACTGCAAGAGATGGAACATGACTGGTGTACCTTGCAGTCATGGCATATCTGTACCGACAAAGCAAAAGCTGCATCCTGAGGACTATGTCAATGACTTTTTCAAGAAGCCACTTTATTTGGAGACATACAAAGAAATTATATACCCTGTTCCTGGTCCAGATTTCTGGTCTCACACAAACACTCCAGACATTGAACCTCCTGTGTTCAAAGAAAAGGCAGGCAGAAAACAGACTGCGAGGAGGAAAGGAGAGTTTGAAGTTCCTGCCCCAAGAGACACCAGTAGGATGGGAACAATTACCTGTGGAAATTGTGGGTTGGAAGGACACAAGTATACAAGTTGCAATAAGACTCTTAGGCCTAAACTGCAAATGAGGAAAAACAAACACCAGGTAATTATCAAGCATCAGAGCAATGTTTCCTTTTACATAGTCTAATCTAAGTTAAGTTGGACCTTTAATGTAGGAAAACAGGGCAGTCTATGCACCTGCTCCATCTGCTCCAATACAAACTCCAAGAGCACCAGCCCCTAGTGCAAGAGCACCAGCTGCTGCTGCATCAACACCAGCTCCTGCTGCAAAAAGGGGTAGGCCTACAGGTGGAGGGAGAGGCAAGGAATTCAGTGCACCAAGATCTGTTGCTGCAACTTCAGAGGTTTTGGCTGGTAACAAAAGGAAGAGGTTTGCAAGCAGCAGATTGAGGGGTTATTTCTATGCCAGTGGTATTTGACACTATAAAAAGGTAGAACTTCTCTCTTTGAACCTGTTTGAATTAGTTTAGAACCTGTTTCTCTTTGTTTTGAACCTGTATGTACTTTTCTACATGAGTATGTCTGAATTTGGGTGAACCTGACCGAACCTCACTGTACTTGTATCAAATTTGTGGTGTACCGTGGGCCTGATGGTGGGCTTCCGTGTTGGACCTAACTAACCCACCAAGCCTGCCACGCTGTGTACATAAGAGAGGCCACCAGAAACCACTGGATCCCTGCGCCTCATTCCCCTTGACCAAAACCTAGCCGCCACTGATGGATCCATAGTTAGGAGAGGTAGTTGATGAACAAGACGAGATTGCTAGGGCTGAAAGGAGGGCCAACCGTCGAGCACAGGCACAGGAGCGACGCCAGAGGATTGCTGCCATGATTATGGCGGAACGCAACCAGAATGACGTGAAGCAGTTCAAGGAGGTGTTCCCAGAAGGAACCAACATCACAGATGAACTAATCATCTGGTGGGCTAGAGACAGGGCTTCTTTCCATCGATTCCAAGCAACAAGGAAGAGATGGACTCAGATCCTGGCTGCAGCAGAAGGAAGACAGGATTGGGATTAGTTCTACGCGGTAGTTTCTGACTAAATCATGGTGTTTCTGAATCTGCTTGTCTTGTGCTCAATATTGCCCTGAATCTTGTTCTTAGTCTTGCTTTGAATCTTGTCTTCTTCTGAACTTTATGATTGCTGTGAAGGATGCAGTTCAGGAGATGCACCAACCGTGATGAAGACGATGCAATGTGGCTGCCTGAATCTATGTTAAAGAGAGTACTCATGTTAAAGACTATGCTTATTTTCTGAACTATCGATGTTTGGGTTGTTGGAAAATCTATGATAAAGACTATGCTTATTTTCTAAGAAATGTATCCATGGCATAGTATTTTTAAGTCTGAACTTATGCCTGAATCCATCTATCTGCATTTATCTGAATGTTTCTATACTTGGGCTTTGCTGAAATGTGATTTTTTTGGTCACTCTAATTTTTGAAATACTCCACTGTTTGACCATCAACTACTCCACTGTTTGAGCACACAAGTTCCAAGTTGCTGGGTTTCAACAAAGACTTTAATTGCAACACAACTACCACAATTTCTCATCACTCAATCTACCACTTCCCCACTGTCACACTCCACCGCACTTCCTCCACTCCAACATTTAAGTAGCCCAACAGCTCACTTTATCTCTGCTCACTCTACCTCTCTCTCGAAAACCTCACTCCACCTACATCCATGGCTGGTTCTTCCTCTATGCCAGACCCATGGCTGAACCCCTTCCTCACTGGCAAGGGCTGGGTTGCCATGCTTTTTGGGTCGGCTCGCGGCGACGAAGACCTCTTCCTCGACTACATGAAGATTTCCATGAGATACAGCAGCGCACAAGGGCTCGTGGATGCATCAGAAGAGGTGAGGAAGAAGGTGACGACTGAGGAAAAGCAGCGCATGGACCAGCGCTATGCAACCCCAGGTAAGGGTATCATGCCCATCGACATGTTGCTATGGGCAATGAAGGAGGCGGACTCCGGCGATGCTGGGCAGAGGGAACGGTGGGCAGCCCACCGCTATATCCCTCCAGCACAAGCTGCAACTCCAACTACTATGGGAAACGCCGACGAGGACCTGCAGATCATCGCCCCACCAACACTGCTGGCTCGCCGACGTCCTCCTCCCATCATCGTCATCGATGGAGACGAAGAGGAGGTGCCAGAGCTGCCACCTACCACTCAAGTCAAGCAAGAGGTGCGACGGTCAGGTCGCATAGCAGGGCAGGGGCCTAACAATCTGAAACAGTAAGTTTCAGATTCAGTTATCGCCAGATCTATGTGAGATTCAGTTATGTCAGTTTAGTTCTGTCAGTTTATCAGGGTATATTTGCATCAGACTGATCATTCCTAAGCCAATTATATATAGGCCTCATATATACTTACCATCCAGAGAGCTGCCACTTCACTCCTCCATCACAACTTCCTTTATCTTGTCCAGCTTTTCCTTGCATCCATGACCAACCTTAAGGAGCTCAGCAATGACATTCTCCAGCTTCTTCTTCTCTTCTTTAAGGAGATCTTTCTCCACCTCTAGCTCCTTCATGGCCTTCCTTGTGTTTTGGATTATATCAGCTTGACTCTGAAGGATGCACCTTTGTTCTTTCTTGAGCTTAAGCTTCTCCATTTGAAGCTCAATCTTTGCCTACTCCTCAAGTTGCTTCTTCTTCTCCTTCAGTTCATTGATTGCCTGGCTTGTGCAATCCATGTCATGAGATTTGATTCCATCCTGCTAATCAAACAACTTGGACACATCATCCACCAGCTGGCTATACTGATTGGCCAGAGAATCAAGCTCCTTCTGCAGTTTTGCAACCTCTATCCCATGAGCCTCATTATCCTGGGCTCTACCAAGGTTCTGCTCATGATACATATCCCAGAGCTTGCTTAAGCACCTTTGCAGAATTACAGCCCAGGGGGCATCTACCCACTCCAGAACACCACAGTTCACACCATCCTGAAAATCAATTTAATTTTACAGTGAACAAGCAAATTCAGAATAACAAATCATAAACAATAATGATATAAGCTACACTAGCTAGTTAGTTCTATACTACAAGTACAGTATTCAGACATGTTTCTAGTGCTCTTTACTACAAGTAAAGTATTCAGACATACCAATGTTTTTAGACTTAAGGAAAATTCAGAATAACAGCAACTAAACACTCTGTTTCCACTACATAGCAGAAATTCAAACTAATCAAATCCACACCAACTTGGTCCATTACCTCAGTAGCACATCCTATGAATCTCCTGCCAGTGTCAGTGCCTTCAAATGCCACAAACTTGCCCGCCCTCTGCCTGTGCAGGATGCACCTTCTGTCAGATTCAGTCACAAGCCCACAGAAACTAGGGTCTATCACAGTGTCAGGAGTTTGCTGCAAAAGCAAAAGCATATCTATATCAAGAACAACTCACATATATCAACTTAAATGGAAAAATCTCAAATATCTTCAAACCCTAACCCTACCCTAACCCTAGAACAGAACAGACAGGAGAGGGAGAGGATAGACTGAGATGACTTACAAAGTACTCCATCTGCATGCTGCTGAACTCGCCCATGTACTCGTCATCGTCGTCCGATGTCTCGTTGATGTTCGGCCACGACGGCATGGTCGCGGCATCGCCGGAGCGCGAGAAGAAGAAACAGAAGCAGAGGAGAGCAAAGAGGAGTTGAGTGAGCTCGGGGGAGAGTGAGAGAGCTGGTGGGGACGAGCGGCCCGGTCGGCCAGGTTATGACCTGGTCCTGACCAGGTGCGACCGACGAGCGGCTCTAACGGCCCCGCGCGCACCGTTAGCCGTTAGGCGGGCCGCCAGCCTGACACGTGGGCCACTCACGTCAGAATCGTGGTTAAAACGGTCAAAACCACCATTCAGTCAACCTGGTAGTTTTTAGTCACGTTTTTACGTTTTTTTGGTAGTTTTCGGCCACTTTTAAAAAAGTGGTAGTTCTGTGGGACGCAAACCCCTAAACTGGTAGTTTTTTGTCAATCACTCCCCAATCGCTGGTAGCGAGTGCTATAGTATAGCGCAGCTCTGGCGGTCCAATGCACATCAATTTGCTAGAGTGAGATACATGGACAGTCCCCAGAACACAACACATGGATGGAGATCTTCCAAAAGTCACATACCATGCAAGCTGTTATACTCGGCATTGTGGTGGCACGGGCAGTGGTTTCGCCCATTGTCATGGGGGTCTTCTTCCTGTGCTGCCGGGATGGCCCAGGACGGTTCTCTGCTGCTAGGAGCTAGCGCTGAGTTCACATGCAGAGCCCGGTAAGCTTTATTCAACCTTCGTAATTCTTATGAGCTTAATCAAGGGGAACGAACTCAAGGGACTAAAGAATCGTAGTTTCGTTTTGAGGTTTCGTTTGACGGTTCCATAGGCATCTGAATTGCTATTTCACTTTTGTACTTCTTCGGATACGGGTTCTAATTTCCCGCTATAGAAAAAAATTCTTCAAAGAATATCCCAAGGGTGGGGGGGGCAGTGTCCCCCTGGCCTCAACGTAGCTCTGCCGCTGGCTGGAGTTACACAAGGCTCCAGCTGGTTTACCAAATTGGGACGTGCAGTTTCAAGAAAAGGTTTCACTTGCTGGTGTCTACTTGTAATGTTGTTTCTAAGAAAGGGGGAATTCGATGGATCGTGAACTTGTCTGTTAATAACTGTATTGGAATGTTGCATCATCATTTACAAACTCACTAGCGTTTCCTTGTATCCATACATCTCAGGTTGTAGTTATGTATTATAAGGTCTTTTTATACCATTCTGTCTGGAAAATTTGCGTGGAAATGGCAGCATCTGTGAATTGTGCATTCAGTGTGGAATGGCATCAACTATATATGTAACTTTGAGACTTCGTAAGTGGCATTTTTCATTATGCCATTATGGTAGTATGCGCCTGAACTTTTTGTGATATTTGGGTACTGTCAAAACTGATGACTACTGTTATATCATCAGGATTCCATCTGCCACCGTGATAATTTGTGTGTATTACTTCAGGTCGTCCATTCCAATCCCATTTGCCAGGTTTCTTAACTAATTATTCCCGCTCATACACCTAAGGAGAAGTTGTCCACATGGCAAATTTCGTGTTCGCATGAGTTTGGTTCATTAAAGAGACTATAACAAGTAAAACAATCCAATGTGGGACTCTCGCACAAAAAAATCACTTTTTGCAAGTGCGGAAACTGCTCATTTGGATCATTAGCTTTCGGCAATCCAGTACTTGAACGTCTAGTAGTGACAGCGACTATGATTATCAATATAGACGTTTGTGTTATATTTGTTTATCAATATAGGAAGTATGAATTTTGAAAACAAAAGTAAGAACGTTAATTAATTAACACACAACAACAACCATGTAACCGAATAATTAAGATGATAGATAGCTTGAAATGTTTGGAAGAGCGTTAACATACAATCACATTGTAACCCAATACTCAAGAACCCTACCATTGTCACTCTCCTTTTGCTTGGCGTAAGGATCGTTTCGGTACTTGCACTTCGAAAGACTAGCGGGGTCAACAGTAGCATGGTGGCTCTGTCATGTTAAGCGACCGGGTACCTCCTCCGGACTTGCTGCATCACCATTGAACACCCCGTTGGTGTGGGTGACGTCCTGGTTGATGATGTTCGCAAACTTCAGTTGGATGCATCTGAACTCATTTATGCAATCTCCTTGTGAGAGTTGCTATATTCTCTTCCTCCATGCGATGGCGCTGGATTGCTTTACAAAGTTGTCACACTCCTGTATGTACTCATTAATGTGATGGATAATGTAGTAGCCACCTATCACACTTTTTCTGGTTGCTATATGCAGCAAAAGTCGGTAGTGGCCGAACCATATCAGGCAATTTTTGTCATAATTTTCGACATTCCCTTTTGATGTTTCCTCCCTTGAAGATATATTCGAATAGATCTTCGTCCAGAAGCTTTTTGATGTGGGTGTAATCTTTCTTCTGGCGCCTCGTCGAATCCAAGAAATAAGTAGAGGCAGATTTTGAAGTTATAATGACGAGGATGCAATGTTCTCTGCATAAACACTTCAACAAACTAATTATCCTGAAATTAACCTTGGTATGTGCAAGCATAATGGAATTATATGAAAGCGCGCATATCATGGCTAGATAGTGACTTATATGGGACAATAGGGCACAAGAAGACACTCCTTCCCCTTGTTGGCCTCCATAATCTAGGATACATGTGACTCCTAAACTTAGTTTATTAACTTAAGCGTGGTGCTTACGTTGATGAATCGATCATTGTGGGGCACATGTTTATCGCTTGTGATGATAACCGATGTCGCGCCTCCAAGATCCGCCACGCAGCGGAAGACAAAGCCCCCCCCCCCCCCACGGCCATCCCCGAGCCGGCCGGGCTTCGCCGGTGATCCCCTTAGGCGGCAGCGAGGAGAGGAGGGGAGGACGCGACCACGCTTCTGTTTCGCCCCCCCCCCCCCCCCGAGTCGCCAGGGAGGGGACGCGTGGGTGGGGTGGGGAGGCAACCCGTCGATATTTTTGTTCCTAGCTGGGTAAACTCTCAAAGTTTGAGTTAGAGGAGCCTTATATTATGTAAATTCGACTGCAATGTGCTCTTTCTCTCTCCCGAGCCAGTTTGTGCTCTCCTGCTCTGGCTATACTCCCCGTTGGGTAGTTTTCCTCCACTCCGAGACAATTTGTTGCTGCTGCTAACAAATCACGTGTGTTCGGCTAGGCTAGAAAGGCTCCGTTTGAGAGCACTTTATTTATGGTCATCTGTCAAATGACTTCCATTTCTTTATTGACTTGTATAATCAATTCAAGACATCATGTTAGGTTGTTTTTTGCATTTCTAGAGTTTTTTTTTTGGAAAAACCCGATAAATGACCGGACATGTCGCAACTTGCATACGGTGTCGGAAATTATTCAAACCTGGCATGGATGCCTACCATGAGCGTACCCACCAGTTTGCAAAAGTCGCAGTCATTTAAAAATGTTCGAAAATAGACCATGTTAAACGGAGGGTGTTCAGGTAGGCCAGAAGGCTCCGCTCGAGAGAACTTTTTTCTGACATCCGTCGAATGGTCCTATTTTTTTTCAGCCTTGTATGACCAATTCAATGCACTATGCCAAGTTGCTTGGTTTTTCATCAAGTTTTGTATTTTCTGAAGTTGTCTCAGTCAAAAAAGGCCAATAAATAACCAAACGTGTCACAACTTGCATAAGGTATCGGAAATCGTTCAAACCTGGCTGGATGCCTATCATGGGCATTCCAACCTGCTGGCAAAATTTGGGGTCATTACACCATGTTCAACATAGGGATTCTGGGTAGGGCCAAAAGGTTCTGTTTGAGAGCACGTTATTTCTCGACATCCTTGTGATGGACCCAATTTTCTTCATTGGCTCGAATGACCAATTCAAAGCACCTTTCCTAGTTGTTTAATTTTCCATAAATTTTGCATTTTTGGAGTTTTCTTGGTCAAAAAGGCCGATAAATGGACGGACGGGTCGCAACTTGCATACCATGTTGGAAATCATTCAAATCTAGCATGGATGCCTACCTTGGGCATGCCCACCTTCTTGGAAAAGTTAGGTTATTTTAATAAAAACAAAAAGTAGACCATGTTCAACGGGGGGTGTATGAGAACAAGTTGTTTCTCGACATACTTGAAATGTCCATGAATTTTTCCTATGGACTTTTATGACCCATTCAAGGCACTATGCCAAGTTATTTTGGTTTTCGACAAATTTCACATTTTTTGGAGTTTTCTTGGTCAAAAAAGACAATAAATGGTCGTACGTGTCGCAACTTGCATACAGTGTCAGAAACCATTCAAACCGGACGTGGATGCCTACCACGAGTGTTCCCACCTCTTGCAAAAGTTGGGGTCATTTCGACGATGTCCAAAAATAGACCATGTTGAGTGGAGGGTGTTCGCGTAGGCCAGGAGGTTCCGTCTGAGAGCACATTGTTTCTCGACATTCATGAATAGCCCCAATTATTCACTATGACCTTGTATCACCCATTCAAGGCACAATGCCAAATTGTTTGGGGTTTTGACAAGCATTGCATTGTATAGAGTTTTGTTGGTGAAAGAACGCCGACAAATAGCCGAACATGTCGCGATGTGCATACGGTCTCAGTAGTCGTTCAAACTAGGAATGAATGTCAAACATGGGCATGCCCACCAGCTTGCAAACGTTGCGGTTAGTCCTGAGATTTTCAAAAGAATATCATGTTCAACATAGAGTGTTTGAGTAGGGGGGAAGGGTCCGTTTGGGAGCACCTCATTTCTTGAGCATCCCGTAAATGACCCCAATTTTTTATGGCCTTGTATGACCAATTCAAGGCACCATGCCAAGTTTCTTTGGGGTTTCGACAAGTTTTTTATTTTCTGGAGTTTTCTCTATTAAAAAAAGCCGACAAATTGTCGGACGTGTCACAACTTGCATATATCGTCGAAAGCCATTCAAACTAGGCATGGATGCCTACATGGGCATGCCCATCCGCTTGCAAAAGTTGAGGTCATTTCAAGGATGTTACAATAGAGGATGTTCGGGCAGGCCAGAAGGGTCTGTTTGAAAGCGCTTTTTTTGGACATCCATCAAATGACCCCCCAAAAAATTCACCAGTTTTAATGACCAACTTAAGGCATCCTACCAAGTTATCGAGAGTTTTTGCTATTCCTAAGAATATTTCAAATTTTGGAACATGTTTCAAAAAGAATAATAAAGTTATAAAAGGAGAAAAAGTTCTACCTATAAAAAATTGTGAATGTTTTGTAACAAAATTTCACATATTGTCAAAAATTCTAAATTTCTTGCAGATTTTAAAGAAAAAGTTCATGAAACAAAATTGCAAAAATAGTTAACTAAAAAAAGATTCACAAATTTGAGAAAAAGCGGACGGCGCCAAATACGGCGGAAATCCTTATTTTTCGCTCTCTGCGACAAATTTTTGGCTCACTTGCATACAGGCAAGCGACCTAGCGAACAAGATGGGCCGGCCAGTTGATGAGATAATACATGTGCTATAGTCTCCTGTTTAGGGAACCTTCTAGAAGGTTCTTGAACCGGTTTTCACTTGTTTTTGGTTTAAAATATCTATTTTTTATTTTTATTTCTCTGTTTCTTTTTTCATTTTTCTTTCTTCCTTTTTCATTTTTATGTTTCACTAATGTCTTGTTTTCATGATTTTTTTGTTATATTTTTAAAATATCCAAGTTTTCAATTTTTTATAATTTCAAAAATGATTCAAGTTTTAAAAAATATTCAGCATTCCAGAAAAAAATTGCGTACTGAAATTTTTTTTTGGAAATTTAAATTTATGTTCTTGTTCCAAAATTTGTTCTAAATTGAAAAAGTTCCCACTTATTGAAAATGTTCATCTTTCAACAATTGTTCGAAAATTTAAAAACAAATTGTTTTTTAAAAGCACCTGCTGGTTTTCAAAAATATTCGCGTTTTGGAAAATGTTCGAAGTTAAAAAAAATTGTGTTTTATATAAAAGTTCACTACAGTACCTCCTATTCTACAATTTGTTCGTGTTTCTAAAAACGTCCGCGTTTAAAAAATGTTCAGAATTTGAAAAGAAGAACTGGAGTTTCCAAAAATATTAGAGTTTAATTTTTTTGTTCACAACTTTTGCTAAATATTCAAATTCTAAGAAATATTCACTTTTTGAGAAAAAGGTTTCTCTTTTGTTTTCAGGAACTAGCGCTGCTGTTAGCTTCTTTTACAACGTTGCGCTGCCTAAATAGTCACAAGTACTTGTTAGTTATAGTGACTATCAACTCTCTCTTTGATTCTATAAAGACAAAACTCGCTCTTGGCAGCAGGAGGTCGGGTGTTCAAATCCTCGCGCAGCACTATTCTTTTTGTGACATATTTCACTGGGCGAACCGTCGGCGTAGAACATCTGCCAATGGGCCGGTCCATCGCGGCATATGGAGGCGGCACACTCGGGGTTATACCCTTTATTATGAAGGGGTGTGAAGAGATCATCTTCATTGATGCGTTTAGAGGGGTTGTACCAAGCAGAAGTGCCGCTAATAATGGATCTGACCCTCTATTCAGTGATGGATATCCTGCCAGGATCATCTCCGTTCAGCAATATACGTATGACACCAGCTTGTGATCATGATAGTGAAGCCAAGATTAGTCTGATCTACATAATAAAAAATGGATGGGGAAGTGCCAGTGCCATGAATGATTGCTTGGCTAGACGGACTTACGTAACTCCGAGAGTACCCTAATTGGTCCATTCAACATAAGCCACGGTGCTAGATACGTAGTTCGTATATTGCCGAATAATTGGACGCATGAGTACATGGCAGAAATTGTTATGTATGAAAAAAAAAATGCAACAGTGAGACCAGTAGGTCCAGCGTCGTCAAAAAGAGAGACTAGGCTTCATGCATGTGCTTGTGTAATGGGCCGTCAGCTCACTCTGTCAATGCGTGGAACACTCTGTTGCAGTCTTCTTTTATTTGTTTTTTGTTTCTTCAGTTTTCACGCTTTTTTTTCTATCAAAAATCGGCTGTTTGAACTTTTTTATGATTTTAAATACTCCCTCTGTCCCAAAATAAATAAGTGTCTCAACCTTAGTATAACTTTGTACTAGAGTTAGTACGAAGTTGAGACACTTATTTTGGGGCGGAGGAAATATATAAGAACATATTGAAAGTAAAATATATATTTAGAAAAGTTCATCATTTTCTTTAAATTTTCAATGTGTGCTTAGAAAAACATCAGCACATATTTGAAAACAAGTTCACTGTGTATTAAAATTTTCACCCTGTATTAAAATATGTTCAGCGTATATTATAAAAATGCTCATAGTGCATTATAAAAATATTAATCATATATTAAGAAAATGTTCAACATATATTACAAAAATGTTCAATGTGTATATAAATTCTTTCAACGTATTTGTGATATTAAAAAATTCACCGTATATGAAAACAATGTTCGGTGTGTATTTGAAATAATGTTCACCATATAATATAAAAATAGTGTGTTTTAGAAAAATGTTCATCATATGTTAATGAATTATTCACCATGTATTAATAAATAAATAAAAATCTAAGCAAACAAAAACCCAGGAAAAACCTGAGAGAACCAGGCAAAAAAAAGAACACTAGAAAAACAAACAAAAGAATGAAGCAGCGAACGACTTGCAGCGCTTGTTGTCATGAACTGGGTCGGCCCACCTGCGGGCGCTCCAGCCGAAGCCGCCCATTTTGCGGCCCACAGGCAACATATATAGGATCCACTGGTCCGGCGTGCGACTTCGGCAGACGCACACTCTGCCCGCTTCCACGTGATGTGCAAGCCACTCGCCTGCTCACGCGCAGCTGTTCTGCGAGGCAAATCCTATTTTCTGCACAACCTGGCAAATAGTCTACCTTTCGCACAGGGCGTGTGCTCATGGATTGTGTCATGGATTTTGCGGGTTCCTCTCGATCGCCTGATTTTAATTTTCATAGGCATATTCAGAAGTTCAATTAGCATTCTATGATCTTCTTCGGTAATGTCCGGGTGGTGGGGGGACGATGTTGTCGAGAATACATTTATTTTGGTTCTTCTCCTGTAGCTGTGGTGTCTTAACGGGTGGCATCACACGGTGCCTAGTGGTTGTGTGTGTCCAACCTTGCGGATTTTACATATATGTCCTTACAATTTTGTTCATATAGATTTGTTGAGTTTGTATTAGTGTTTTATGTTGCTTTTGTTGGTGTGAGCCCTTGTGGCATTAGATTCCTTTG
This sequence comes from Triticum urartu, assembly GCF_056163025.1. Taxonomy (NCBI): domain Eukaryota; kingdom Viridiplantae; phylum Streptophyta; class Magnoliopsida; order Poales; family Poaceae; genus Triticum; species Triticum urartu. Next base: position 567,178,629 of record NC_141878.1, read on the forward strand.
GTTTATGGTTGAAGATCTCTTATGGTTCTACTATATGTGCTTCTAGGGGATCATCCCTGACCGAAGTGTGTTGAACGCTCATGGCTTTCCATCCTTTTGGATTAGTGACTCAAGAGGGTTTCCGAAACCATTGATTGTTGTCAAGTTCGTGCAAACGTATGAGTGGTTGTATTGCTGCTCTAATCTGATTGCAGTCCTTTACTCAACCCTTGATAGTATTTTTGTGTTGCAATGATCACAACCATCGAGAGGATATTTGTGAGAGATTTTATTGTAGGTCTTAGTATAGAGTCACTTTGTACTAGTTTCTTAGATCTATATTCCGAAACATAATACATATATTACACACTCTACTACAAAAACCCTTATCAGTGACATGTGATGGCACATAATCAAACTCTAGAGTAAAATCCAAAAGCAGAATAGAGATCAACGATCGAACAAGTACAGATAGAATTGGCATTGTCGTGAGCGCCTAGCGATGGAATGGGAGTCCTCAACTCCTATCATGCTCGCTAGTTACCTACTCAACTCCTGTTTGAAGTTATATAGGCTGCAGAACTGGACTCAGCGGGGCCGCGCGCGTGCTCGGCATCCCCACGACTGCCAGGACCCGGAGCCCGTGGCCAACGATTCCCCGTTGACCCGCCTACGCACCGACTTCCATGCGCCTTATGATGCCGCCTTCCATCCTCGCCGAGCATGAGCGCGACGGCGGACGCCAACGTTCCGGCGTGGTCACGATCGTCGTGGGCAAACATAGCTAGCAGATGTTTGACGAAATGTATAAACCAAAAAAAAGTATACTCCACTAAATTTAGAAGTTTGGTTAGGTCCGGACAGAATTTAGTGGAGTAAATATACTAGTACTCATTAAGATTTACTCGGCCGGATCTTCTTCTATTTTTTAGGGATGGATTAGAAATGCCCTAACGTACGTAACTCCAATTAGTAGTACAGGCATAGCAGAGCCATAGGGCTCAATGGCAGGACTGACTGACTACGAGCAATGCTATTCTTACCATTAGTTTTACATATTCCTTACGCACTAGTTCAATTGGTGGTCAGTTATTGGCAAGTTTTTCTCACGGCGGTTATCGGCTCTCTCGTCCGTAGCTTTTTCGTAGGAGTTCGCTCGTAGGATTAGCAATTTTGGACTGACTAGCAAGGTTTTTTTTTTGCATGGTAATATGTGTCTCATTTATATCATAAAGTTCAAAGTATAAGTCATCTAGAAACCGACATGAAAAAACTGAAAAGATAACAGAACATCTCTGAGCTTGACACCAACGTCCGTCACCTGCCTCCGGCACCACGACAATAGCCACCGAAAAAAAGAATGACGGATCACCTCCTCATCCGAGCTCGACACGGCTCCATCGCTGATATGCAGCTTTACGGACCTTCAAGGTGGCTCACCAAAAGTGAAACCCTTACCGTTGAACGAATCAGACCGGGGCAACACCCCGGACACGTCATCGAACTCCAAATCTGGCACCCCACCGCGGCTTAGACACCGCAGGAGGAAACCATACTTGTCATCCACAATCCACGAATCCAGCACACGTTCCGTCTTCCAGATATCGTCGATGCAGACTGACTAGCGAGGCTATAAAGATAAGAACCATCAGTCCGGTACGTACACTACGCGCAAAGAGGAATCCAGTGGTCTTCCAGGGATTGAGCTTCTCCTCGGATGCTGATTCCAGTACGAGCAGGAGCAAAGGGTAACGGGCACAAGGGCCAGGAGCGTGAGCAGCAACAGCCGCATTTTAGCAAGCTCGGCAACCCCGCTACGTCAGAGTATTTGGCCACGATGATGGAGAATGTTTCACGAGGACTGCCAGCCGTCGTTGCCGTCTAACAGTAACGTTGCGGCGTACATGGCGGATGGTCAGCTGAGTAATGTGGTCATCACGACGGGGCCGCGCAGCTCCGATATGGTTCCAGCCACGCAGGACTTATCCTCGGACGCGTACGCTGCGGACGCGTAGATGTCGGACGACTAGTCCACCTCGATAAACGAACTGCTCGTGATCTACTCCCTCTGTCATTGTAAGTTGAAACTACAGGGCGGGCAGGAACTCCTGGACAGTTCATGATCTTGTGAGCTTCGTGCAAGCTCATTCGCCATGTATTATTTTTTATGTGAAATAGGCAGTCGAAAGTTAGGATGAAGAGATATTGCTCCCGTCTAGGTCTATGAGGTTTTGATGCTATTGATAGTAATGGTTTTAGTGGTGATCTTGCTTTTCTTCATGGTTCTTTTGATGTGATCGTCTATAGTCAACAACCATCCGGTTTCATTGATCCTCGCTATCCTAACCATGTATGTCGCTTGCATAAGTCCTTGTATGGTCTTAAGCAAGCCCCTCGAACCTGGTTTCAGAGGTTTGCCACCTATGCTCGCTCTGTGGGCTTCATTGAGTCCAAGTTTGATACTTCCTTGTTCATTCTTCATAAGGAACACACTACTGCATACTTACTTTTATATGTCGACGACATCATACTTACTGCCTCCTCTCCTTCTACTCCTACATCCATTATCACTTCCTTTGCTAAAGAATTTGCAATGAAAGATCTTGGACCTCTTCGTCACTTTCTTGGCATTTCTGTTTCTCGAACACCTAGTAGCCTACATCTCTCCCAACAACAGTATTTTCTAGATATTCTCTCCCGAGATGGCATGAGTGATTGTAACCCCGTTTCTAACCCAGTAGACACTAAAGCCAAACTTTTATCAACCGTTGGTTCTCCTGTTCCTGATCATTCTTTATATCGTAGTCTTGTTGGTGCCCTTCAATACGCCACTCTCACTCGACCAGACATAGCCTATGGTGTTCAACAAGTGCGCCTTCACATGCGTGATCCTCATGAACCTAATCTTCTACTCATTAAACGTTTTCTCCGGTACCTCAAAGGCACACTTGACCTTGGCCGGGAACTTCATGGCTCTTCCTCTCATAACCTCATTGCCTATTCAGATGCCGATTGGGTTGGTTGCCCGGACACCATGTGCTCCACTTCTGGGTTTAGCATGTTTTTTGGTGACAATCTGATCTGTGATGCCCTCGATTCAATCGTACACTAATCATACACGCAAATATGTACGATCAAGATCAAGGACTCACGGGAAGCTATCACAACACAACTCTAGACACAAATTAAAATAATACAAGCTTATATTACAAGTCAGGGGCCTCGAGGGCTCGAATACATAAGCTCGAATACACAAGAGTCAGCGGAAGCAACAATATCTGAGTACAGACATAAGTTAGACAAGTTTGCCTTAAGAAGGCTAGCACAAAAGCAACAACGATCGAAAAGGCAAGTCCTCCTGCCTGGGAGCCTCCTAACTACTCCAAGTCGTCAGCGGTCGTCACGTAGTAGTAGGCATCCTCCGGGTAGCAGTAGTCATCAGTGGTGTCGTCTGGCTCCTGGGATCCGTCATCTGGTCGCAACAATCGGGTATGGGAGAAAAAGAGGTAGCAAAGCAACCGTGAGTACTCATCCAAAGTACTCGCAAGACTTACATCAGATCTGAACTAAGTATGCATCTGTATCAAACGAAAGGGTTGTATCTGTGAACTAAACTGTAGAATGCCAGAAGGGAAGGGGAAAGCCTAGCCTATCGAAGACTAGCATCTTCTGGAAACCACCATCTTGCAGCAACAGGAGGGAGTAGAGTAGCATAAAGTAAAGTAGTAGAAGTGTTATCAACCTCGGCCAGAGATCCTTTCTCGACTCCCTACGAGAAAGCAATCCCAGAGCCATACTATCCAAGTGCCAACACATTCCAAAACTCATCACCATCCAGTTCTCATCACAAGTATCCAGTTCTAATTGTATCGATCGGGATACAACTCCAAGTGTCCGTTACCGTAGGACAGGCTATCGATAGATGTTTTCTTCCCTGCAGGGGTGCACCAACTTACCCACCACGCTCGATTAACTCCGGCCGGACACACTTTCCTGGGTCATGCCCAGCCTCGGCCAAACAATACGCCGCAACCCGACCTAGGCTTAATAGAGAGGTCAGCACGCCGGACTAAACCTATGCCACCAGGGTTCATGGGCCATCTCCCCGGGAATTCCTGCACGTTGCGTACGCGGCCGGTGAGCAGACCTAGCTACCTCCTTCAACAAGGTAGGTGCTTTCCAGTCCAACCCGGCGCGCGCCGCTCAGTCGCTGACGTCTATTAAGCTTCGGCTGATGTATACGGCGTAGAACGCCCATACTATGCCCACGTGATGGTTAGTGCTATCAGGCCAGAGGCCCCTCGGATCAAATATCCAAATCGTAGTGGATTAGGAACGTGCGGTAACGAGCAGAGACTCACGATCAATGTGACCCCGTCGCCCCGTCTCAAGTACTTGCGGCAAGGGCTAAGAATGCCCGGCCACGCCTCGTAAGTATCTCGCGGGCACCTTCCAGGTCAACCCGACTCCACATCACTCGCAATTAAGCTCGTGCGGGTACCCCTCAGGGCCAACCCGTCTTTAGTAACAGGGTCCAGTGCAAAGTCATAGTAACCATAGTAACCATGTGTCTAACACCAAGGGGGAAAACCTGAGGAATCACCTGTTGGGGAACGTAGCAGAAATTCAAAATTTTCCTACGTGTCACCAAGATCTATCTATGGAGAGACTAGCAACGAGGGGAAGGAGAGTGCATCTACATACCCTTGTAGATCGCTAAGCGGAAGCGTTCAAGAGAACGGGGTTGATGGAGTCGTACTCGTCGTGATTCAAATCACCGATGATCCTAGTGCCGAACGGACGGCACCTCCGCGTTCAACACACGTACAGCCCGACGATGTCTCCCACGCCTTGATCCAGCAAGGAGAGAGGGAGAGGTTGAGGAAGACTCCATCCAGCAGCAGCACAATGGCGTGGTGGTGGTGGAGGAGCGTGGCAATCCTGCAGGGCTTCGCCAAGCACCACGGGAGAGGAGAAGGACTTGGGAGAAGGGGAGGGCTGCACCAGAACATTGGTATGGCTGCCCTCCCACCCCCACATATATATAGGGGCAAGGGAGAGTGGGGGAGGCGCAGCCTTGGCCCTTCCTCCAAGGAAGGGTGCGGCTAGGAGGAGTCCCTCCTCCCCAAGGCACCTCGGAGGTGCCTTCCCCCTTTAGGACTCTTCCTTTCCTTATCCTTTGGCGCATGGGCCTCTTGGGGCTGGTGCCCTTGGCCCATATAGGCCAAGGTGCACACCCCTACAGCCCATGTGGCCCCCCGGGGCAGGTGGCCCCACCCGGTAGACCCCCGGGACCCTTCCGGTGGTCCCGGTACAATACCGGTGACCCCGAAACTTGTTCGGTGACCAAAACAGGACTTCCCATATATAAATCTTTACCTCCGGACCATTCCGGAACTCCTCGTGACGTCCGGGATCTCACCCGGGACTCCGAACAACATTCGGTAACCACATACAAGCTTCCTTTATAACCCTAGCGTCATCGAACCTTAAGTGTGTAGACCCTACGGGTTCGGGAGACATGCAGACATGACCGAGACGTTCTCCCGTCAATAACCAATAGCGGGATCTGGATACCCATGTTGGCTCCCACATGTTCCACGATGATCTCATCGGATGAACCACGATGTCAAGGACTTAATCAATCCCATATACAATTCCCTTTGTCTATCGGTACGATACTTGCCCGAGATTCGATCGTCAGTATCCCGATACCTTGTTCAATCTCGTTACCGGCAAGTCTCTTTACTCGTTCGTAACACATCATCCCGTGATCAACTCCTTGGTCACATTGTGCACATTATGATGATGTCCTACCGAGTGGGCCCAGAGATACCTCTCCGTCACACGGAGTGACAAATCCCAGTCTCGATTCGTGCCAACCCAACAGACACTTTCGGAGATACCCGTAGTGTACCTTTATAGCCACCCAGTTACGTTGTGACGTTTGGCACACCCAAAGTACTCCTACGGTATCCGGGAGTTGCACAATCTCATGGTCTAAGGAAATGATACTTGACATTAGAAAAGCTTTAGCATACGAACTACACGATCTAGTGCTATGCTTAGGATTGGATCTTGTCCATCACATCATTATCCTAATTATGTGATCCCGTTATCAACGACATCCAATGTCCATGGTCAGGAAACCGTAACCATCTATTGATCAACGAGCTAGTCAACTAGAGGCTTACTAGGGACATGGTGTTGTCTATGTATCCACACATGTATCTGAGTTTCCTATCAATACAATTCTAGCATGGATAATAAACGATTATCATGAACAAGGAAATATAATAATAATCAATTTATTATTGCCTCTAGGGCATATTTCCAACAGTCTCCCACTTGCACTAGAGTCAATAATCTAGTTCACATCGATATGTGATTAACACTCAAGGTCACATCCCCATGTGACTAACACCCAAAGAGTTTACTAGAGTCAATAATCTAGTTCACATTTACCATGTGATTAACACTCGATGAGTTCTGGGTTTGATCATGTTATGCTTGTGAGAGAGGTTATAGTCAACGGGTCTGAACCTTTCAGATCCGTGTGTGCTTTACAAATCTCTATGTCATCTCCTAGATGCAGCTACCACGTTCTATTTGGAGCTATTCCAAATAACTGTTCTACTATACGAATCCAGTTTACTACTCAGAATAATCTGGATTAGTGTCAAAGTTTGCATCGGCGTAACCCTTTACGACGAACTCTTTTACCACCTCCATAATCGAGAAAATTCCTTAGTCCACTAGTTACTAAGGATAACTTTGAACGCTGTCCTGTGATCCATTCTTGGATCACTCTTGTACCCTTGACTGACTCATGGCAAGGCACACTTCAGGTGCGGTACACAGCATAGCATACTGTAGAGCCTACGTCTTAAGCATAGGGGACAACCTTCGTCCTTTTTCTCTATTCTGCCATGGTCGAGCTTTAAGTCTTAACTTCATACCTTACAACTCAGGCAAGAACTCCTTCTTTGACTGATCCATCTTGAACACCTTCAAGATCATGTCAAGGTATGTGCTCATTTGAAAGTACCATTAAGCGTTTTGATCTATCCTTATAGATCTTGATGCTCAATGCTTAAGTAGCTTAATCCAGGCTTTCCATTGAAAAACACTTTCCAAATAACCCTATATGCTTTCCAGAAATTCTACGTCATTTCTGATCAACAATATGTCAACAACATATACTCATCAGAAATTCTATAGTGCTCCCACTCACTTCTTTGGAAATACAAGTTTCTCATAAACTTTGTATACACCAAAATCTTTGATCATCTCATCAAAGCATACATTCCAACTCTGAGATGCTTACTCCAGTCCTTAGAAGGACTGCTGGAGCTTTGCATACTTATTAGCATCTTTCAGGATTGACAAAACCTTCCGGTTGTATCACATACAACCTTTCCTCAAGAAAATCGTCGAGGAAACAATGTTTTGACATCCTATCTGCAAGATTTCATAAATAAAGCAGTAATCGCTAATATAATTCCAACAGACTCTTAGCATCGCTACGAGCGAGAAAGTCTCACCATAGTCAACTCCTTGAACTTGTCGGGAAACTTCTTAACGACAAGTCGAGCTTTCTTAATGGTGACATTTACCATCATTGTCCGTCTTCCTTTTAAAATCCATATGTACCTAACAGCCTTACGACCATCGAGCCGTTCTGCCAAAGTCTACACTTTGTTTTCATACATGGATCCTCTCTCGGATTTTATGGCCTCGAGCCATTTATCGGAATCCGGGCCCACCATCGCTTCTCCATAGCTCGTAGGTTCATTGTTGTCTAGCAACATGACTTCCAAGACAGGATTACGTACCATTCTGAAGTAGTACGCATCCTTGTCATCCTACGAGGTTTGGGAGTGCCTTGATCTGAAGTTTCATGATCACTATCATAAGCTTCCACTTCAATTGGTGTAGGTGCCACAGGAACAACTCTTTGTGCCCTGCTACACACTAGTTGAAGAGACGGTTTAATAACCTCATCAAGTCTCCACCATCCTCCCACTCAATTCTTTCGAGAGAAACTTTTCCTCGAGAAAGGACCCGATTCTAGAAACAATCCCTTATTGCTTTCGGATCTGAGATAGGAGGTATACCCAACTGTTTTGGGTGTCCTATGAAGATGCATTTATCCGCTTTGGGTTCGAGCTTATCAACCTGAAACTTTTTCACATAAGCGTCGTAGCCCCAAACTTTTAAGAAATGACAGCTTAGGTTTCTCTAAACCATAGTTCTGAAGGAAATATGCCCTAGAGGCAATAATAAAGTTATTATTTATTTCCTTATAATCATGATAAATGTTTATTATTCATGCTAGAATTGTATTAACCAGAAACATAATACATGTGTGAATACATAGACAAACAAAGTGTCACTAGTATGCCTCTACTTGACTAGCTCGTTAATCAAAGATGGTTATGTTTCCTAACCATGAACAATGAGTTGTTATTTGATTAACAAGGTCACATCATTAGTTGAATGATCTGATTGACATGACCCATTCCATTAGCTTAGCACCCGATCGTTTAGTATGTTGCTATTGCTTTCTTCATGACTTATACATGTTCCTATGACTATGAGATTATGCAACTCCCGTTTACCGGAGGAACACTTTGGGTGCCACCAAACGTCACAACGTAACTGGGTGATTATAAAGGAGCATTACAGGTGTCTCCAAAGGTAGATGTTGGGTTGGCGTATTTCGAGATTAGGATTTGTCACTCCGATTGTCGGAGAGGTATCTCTGGGCCCTCTCGGTAATACACATCACATAAGCCTTGCAAGCATTACAACTAATATGTTAGTTGTGAGATGATGTATTACGGAACGAGTAAAGAGACTTGCCGGTAACGAGATTGAACTAGGTATTGGATACCGACGATCGAATCTCGGGCAAGTAACATACCGATGACAAAGGGAACAACGTATGTTGTTATGCGGTCTGACCGATAAAGATCTTCGTAGAATATGTAGGAGCCAATATGGGCATCCAGGTCCCGCTATTGGTTATTGACCGGAGACGTGTCTCGGTCATGTCTACATTGTTCTTGAACCCGTAGGGTCCGCACGCTTAAGGTTACGATGACAGTTACATTATGAGTTTATGCATTTTGATGTACCGAAGGTTGTTCGGAGTCCCGGATGTGATCACGGACATGACGAGGAGTCTCGAAATGGTCGAGACGTAAAGATTGATATATTGGAAGCCTATGTTTGGACATCGGAAGTGTTCCGGGTGAAATCGGGATTTTACCGGGTTACCGGGAGGTTACCGGAACCCCCCGGGAGCCATATGGGCCTTCATGGGCCTTAGTGGAAAGGAGAAAGGGGGCAGCCCAAGGTGGCTGCGCCACTTCCCCCTCCCCTAGTCCTATTAGGACTAGGAGAAGGTGGCCGGCCCCCCTCTCTCTCTTTCCCCCCTTTGGAATCCTAGTTGGAATAGGATTGGGGGGGGGGTCCTACTCCCGGAAGGAGTAGGACTCCTCCTGCGCCTCTCTCCCTGGCCGGCGCCCCCTCCCCCCTTGGCTCCTTTATATACTGAGGTAGAGGCATCCTAGAACAGACAAGTTGATCCACGTGATCTATTCCTTAGCCGTGTGCGGTGCCCCCTGCCACCATATACCTCGATAATACTGTAGCGGAGTTTAGGCGAAGCCCTGCTGCTGTAGTTCATCAAGATCGTCACCACGCCGTCGTGCTGACGAAACTCTTCCCCGACACTTTGCTGGAACGGAGTCCGGGGATCGTCATCGAGCTGAACGTGTGCTCGAACTCGGAGGTGCCGTAGTTTCGGTGCTTGATCGGTTGGATCGTGAAGACGTACGACTACTTCCTCTACGTCGTGTCATCGCTTCCGCAGTCGGTCTACGTTGGGTACGTAGACAACACTCTCCCCTCGTTGCTATGCATCACATGGTCTTGCGTGTGCGTAGGAAATTTTTTGAAATTACTACGAAACCTAACAGTGGCATCCGAGCCTAGGTTATTTATGTTGATGTTATATGCACGAGTAGAACACAAGTGAGTTGTGGACGATACAAGTCATACTGCCTACCAGCATGTCATACTTTGGTTCGGCGGTATTGTTGGACGAGACGACCCAGACCAACCTTACGCGTACGCTTACGCGAGACCGGTTCCCTCGACGTGCTTTGCACAGAGATGGCTTGCGGGCGACTGTCTCTCCAACTTTAGTTGAACCAAGTATGGCTACGCCCGGTCCTTGCGAAGGTTAAAACGGAGTCTATTTGACAAACTATCGTTGTGGTTTTGATGCGTAGGTGAGATTGGTTCTTACTTAAGCCCGTAGCAGCCACGTAAAACTTGCAACAACAAAGTAGAGGACGTCTAACTTGTTTTTGCAGGGCATGTTGTGATGTGATATGGTCAAGGCATGATGCTGAATTTTATTGTATGAGATGATCATGTTTTGTAACTGAGTTATCGGCAACTGGCAGGAGCCATATGGTTGTCGCTTTATTGTATGCAATGCAATCGCGATGTAATGCTTTACTTTATTACTAAATGGTAGTGATAGTCGTGGAAGCATAAGATTGGCGAGACGACAACGATGCTACGATGGAGATCAAGGTGTCGCGCCGGTGACGATGGTGATCATGACGGTGCTTCGGAGATGGAGATCACAAGCACAAGATGATGATGGCCATATCATATCACTTATATTGATTGCATGTGATGTTTATCTTTTTATGCATCTTATCTTGCTTTGATTGACGGTAGCATTATAAGATGATCTCTCACTAAATTATCAAGAAGTGTTCTCCCTGAGTATGCACCGTTGCCAAAGTTCGTCGTGCCCAGACACCACGTGATGATCGGGTGTGATAAGCTCTACGTCCATCTACAACGGGTGCAAGCCAGTTTTGCACACGCAGAATACTCAGGTTAAACTTGACGAGCCTAGCATATGCAGATATGGCCTCGGAACACGGAGACCGAAAGGTCGAGCGTGAATCATATAGTAGATATGATCAACATAAACGATGTTCACCATTGAAAACTACTCCATCTCACGTGATGATCGGTTATGGTTTAGTTGATTTGGATCACGTAATCACTTAGAAGATTAGAGGGATGTCTATCTAAGTGGGAGTTCTTAAGTAATATGATTAATTGAACTTAAATTTATCATGAACTTAGTACCTGATAGTATCTTGCTTGTTTATGTTGATTGTAGATAGATGGCTCGTGCTGTTGTTCCGTTGAATTTTAATGCGTTCCTTGAGAAAGCAAAGTTGAAAGATGATGGTAGCAATTACACGGACTGGGTCCGTAACTTGAGGATTATCCTCATTGCTGCACAGAAGAATTACGTCCTGGAAGCACCGCTGGGTGCCAGGCCTGCTGCTGGAGCAACACCAGATGTTATGAACGTCTGGCAGAGCAAAGCTGATGACTACTCGATAGTTCAGTGTGCCATGCTTTACGGCTTAGAATCGGGACTTCAACGACGTTTTGAACGTCATGGAGCATATGAGATGTTCCAGGAGTTGAAGTTAATATTTCAAGCAAATGCCCGGATTGAGAGATATGAAGTCTCCAATAAGTTCTATAGCTGCAGGATGGAGGAGAACAGTTCTGTCAGTGAGCATATACTCAAAATGTCTGGGTATAATAAACACTTGATTCAATTGGGAGTTAATCTTCCAGATGATTGCGTCATTGACAGAATTCTCCAATCACTGCCACCAAGCTACAAGAGCTTCGTGATGAACTATAATATGCAAGGGATGAACAAGACTATTCCCGAGCTCTTCGCGATGCTGAAAGCTACGGAGGTAGAAATCAAAAAGGAGCATCAAGTGTTGATGGTTAACAAAACCACTAGTTTCAAGAAAAAGGGCAAAGGGAAGAAGAAGGGGAACTTCAAGAAGAACGGCAAGCAAGTTGCTGCTCAAGATAAGAAACCCAAGTCTGGACCTAAGCCTGAAACTGAGTGCTTCTACTGCAAGCAGACTGGTCACTGGAAGCGGAACTGCCCCAAGTATTTGGCGGATAAGAAGGATGGCAAGGTGAACAAAGGTATATGTGATATACATGTTATTGATGTGTACCTTACTAGAGCTCGCAGTAGCACCTGGGTATTTGATACTGGTTCTGTTGCTAATATTTGCAACTCGAAACAGGGACTACGGAATAAGCGGGCACTGGCAAAGGACGAGGTGACGATGCGCGTGGGAAACGGTTCCAAAGTCGATGTGATCGCGGTCGGCACGCTACCTCTACATCTACCTTCGGGATTAATATTAGATCTAAATAATTGTTATTTGGTGCCAGCGTTGAGCATGAACATTATATCTGGATCTTGTTTAATGCGAGACGGTTATTCATTTAAATCAGAGAATAATGGTTGTTCTATTTATATGAGTAATATCTTTTATGGTCATGCACCCTTGAAGAGTGGTCTATTCTTATTGAATCTCGATAGTAATAATACACATATTCATAATGTTGAAGCCAAAAGATGCAGAGTTGATAATGAAAGTGCAACTTATTTGTGGCACTGTCGTTTAGGTCATATTGGTATAAAACGCATGAAGAAACTCCATTCTGATGGACTTTTGGAACCACTTGATTATGAATCACTTGGTACTTGCGAACCGTGCCTCATGGGCAAGATGACTAAAACACCGTTCTCCGGTACTATGGAGAGAGCAACAGATTTGTTGGAAATCATACATACCGATGTATGTGGTCCGATGAATATTGAGGCTCGTGGCGGATATCGTTATTTTCTCACCTTCACAGATGATTTAAGCAGATATGGGTATATCTACTTAATGAAACATAAATCTGAAACATTTGAAAAGTTCAAAGAATTTCAGAGTGAAGTTGAAAATCATCGTAACAAGAAAATAAAGTTTCTACGATCTGATCGTGGAGGAGAATATTTGAGTTACGAGTTTGGTGTACATTTGAAAAACTGTGGAATAGTTTCGCAACTCACGCCACCCGGAACACCACAGCGTAATGGTGTGTCCGAACGTCGTAATCGTACTTTACTGGATATGGTGCGATCTATGATGTCTCTTACTGATTTACCGCTATCGTTTTGGGGTTATGCTCTAGAGACGGCCGCATTCACGTTAAATAGGGCACCATCAAAATCCGTTGAGACGACGCCTTATGAACTGTGGTTTGGCAAGAAACCAAAGTTGTCGTTTCTTAAAGTTTGGGGCTGCGATGCTTATGTGAAAAAGCTTCAACCTGATAAGCTCGAACCCAAATCAGAGAAATGTGTCTTCATAGGATACCCAAAGGAAACTGTTGGGTACACCTTCTATCACAGATCCGAAGGCAAAACATTCGTTGCCAAGAATGGATCCTTTCTAGAGAAGGAGTTTCTCTCGAAAGAAGTGAGTGGGAGGAAAGTAGAACTTGACGAGGTAACTGTACCTGCTCCCTTACTGGAAAGTAGTTCATCCCAGAAAACTGTTTCAGTGACACCTACACCAGTTAGTAAGGAAGCCAATGATAATGATCATGAAACTTCAGATCAAGATACTACTGAACCTCGTAGATCAACCAGAGTAAGATCCGCACCAGAGTGGTACGGTAATCCTGTTCTGAAAGTCATGATACTAGATCATGATGAACCTACGAACTATGAAGAAGCGATGGTGAGCCCAGATTCCGCAAAGTGGCTTGAAGCCATGAGATCTGAGATGGGATCCATGTATGAGAACAAAGTATGGACTTTGGTTGACTTGCCCGATGATCGGCAATCAATTGAAAATAAATGGATCTTTAAGAAGAAGACTGACGCTGATGGTAATGTTACTATCTACAAAGCTCGACTTGTCGCAAAAGGTTTTCGGCAAGTTCAAGGGATTGACTACGATGAGACCTTCTCACCCGTAGCGATGCTTAAGTCCGTCCGAATCATGTTAGCGATTGCCGCATTTTATGATTATGAAATTTGGCAGATGGATGTCAAAACTGCATTCCTGAATGGATTTCTGGAAGAAGAGTTGTATATGATGCAACCGGAAGGTTTTGTCGATCCAAAGGGAGCTAACAAAGTGTGCAAGCTCTAGCGATCCATTTATGGACTGGTGCAAGCCTCTCGGAGTTGGAATAAACGTTTTGATAGTGTGATCAAAGCATTTGGTTTTATACAGACTTTCGGAGAAGCCTGTATTTACAAGAAAGTGAGTGGGAGCTCTGTAGCATTTCTGATATTATATGTGGATGACATATTGCTAATTGGAAATGATAGAGAATTTCTGGATAGCATAAAGGGATACTTGAATAAAAGTTTTTCAATGAAAGACCTCGGTGAAGCTGCTTACATATTAGGCATTAAGATCTATAGAGATAGATCAAGACGCTTAATTGGACTTTCACAAAGCACATACCTTGACAAAATTTTGAAGAAGTTCAAAATGGATCAAGCAAATAAAGGGTTCTTGCCTGTGTTACAAGGTGTGAAGTTGAGTAAGACTCAATGCCCGACCACTGCAGAAGGTAGAGAGAATATGAAAGATGTTCCCTATGCATCAGCCATAGGATCTATCATGTATGCAATGCTGTGTACCAGACCTGATGTGTGCCTTGCTATAAGTTTAGCAGGGAGGTACCAAAGTAATCCAGGAGTGGATCACTGGACAGCGGTCAAGAACATCCTGAAATACCTGAAAAGGACTAAGGATATGTTTCTCGTATATGGAGGTGACAAAGAGCTCACCGTAAAAGGTTACGTTGATGCAAGCTTTGACACTGATCCGGACGATTCTAAATCGCAAACCGGATACGTGTTTACATTAAACGGTGGAGCTGTCAGTTGGTGCAGTTCTAAACAAAGCGTCGTAGCGGGATCTACATGTGAAGCGGAGTACATAGCTGCTTCGGAAGCAGCAAACGAAGGAGTCTGGATGAAGGAGTTCATATCCGATCTAGGTGTCATACCTAATGCATCGGGTCCAATGAAAATCTTTTGTGACAATACTGGTGCAATTGCCTTGGCAAAGGAATCCAGATTTCACAAAAGGACCAAACACATCAAGAGACGCTTCAACTCCATCCGGGATCTAGTCCAGATGGGAGACATAGAGATTTGCAAGATACATACAGACCTGAATGTTGCAGACCCGTTGACTAAGCCTCTTCCACGAGCAAAACATGATCAGCACCAAAGTTCCATGGGTGTTAGAATCATTACAGTGTAATCTAGATTATTGACTCTAGTGCAAGTGGGAGACTGAAGGAAATATGCCCTAGAGGCAATAATAAAGTTATTATTTATTTCCTTATAATCATGATAAATGTTTATTATTCATGCTAGAATTGTATTAACCGGAAACATAATACATGTGTGAATACATAGACAAACAAAGTGTCACTAGTATGCCTCTACTTGACTAGCTCGTTAATCAAAGATGGTTATGTTTCCTAACCATGAACAATGAGTTGTTATTTGATTAACGAGGTCACATCATTAGTTGAATGATCTGATTGCCATGACCCATTCCATTAGCTTAGCACCCGATCGTTTAGTATGTTGCTATTGCTTTCTTCATGACTTATACATGTTCCTATGACTATGAGATTATGCAACTCCCGTTTACCGGAGGAACACTCTGGGTGCTACCAAACGTCACAACGTAACTGGGTGATTATAAAGGAGCATTACAGGTGTCTCCAAAGGTAGATGTTGGGTTGGCGTATTTCGAGATTAGGATTTGTCACTCCGATTGTCGGAGAGGTATCTCTGGGCCCTCTCGGTAATGCACATCACATAAGCTTTGCAAGCATTACAACTAATATGTTAGTTGTGAGATGATGTATTACGGAACGAGTAAACAGACTTGCCGGTAACGAGATTGAACTAGGTATTGGATACCGACGATCGAATCTCGGGCAAGTAACATACCGATGACAAAGGGAACAACGTATGTTGTTATGCGGTCTGACCGATAAAGATCTTCGTAGAATATGTGGGAGCCAATATGGGCATCCAGGTCCCGCTATTGGTTATTGACCGGAGACGTGTCTCGGTCATGTCTACATTGTTCTTGAACCCGTAGGGTCCGCACGCTTAAGGTTACGATGACAGTTACATTATGAGTTTATGCATTTTGATGTACCGAAGGTTGTTCGGAGTCCTGGATGTGATCACGGACATGACGAGGAGTCTCGAAATGATCGAGACGCAAAGATTGATATATTGGAAGCCTATGTTTGGACATCGGAAGTGTTCCGGGTGAAATCGGGATTTTACCGGGTTACCGGGAGGTTACCGGAACCCCCCGGGAGCCATATGGGCCTTCATGGGCCTTAGTGGAAAGGAGAAAGGGGGCAGCCCAAGGTGGCTGCGCCACTTCCCCCTCCCCTAGTCCTATTAGGACTAGGAGAAGGTGGCCGGCCCCCCTCTCTCTCTTCCCCCCCTTGGGAATCCTAGTTGGAATAGGATTGGGGGGGGAGTCCTACTCCCGGAAGGAGTAGGACTCCTCCTGCGCCTCTCTCCCTGGCCGGCGCCCCCCTCCCCCCTTGGCTCCTTTATATACTGAGGTAGAGGCACCCTAGAACAGACAAGTTGATCCACGTGATCTATTCCTTAGCCGTGTGCGGTGCCCCCTGCCACCATATACCTCGATAATACTGTAGCGGAGTTCAGGCGAAGCCCTGCTGCTGTAGTTCATCAAGATCGTCACCACGCCGTCGTGCTGACGAAACTCTTCCCCGACACTTTGCTGGATCGGAGTCCAGGGATCGTCATCGAGCTGAACGTGTGCTCGAACTCGGAGGTGCCGTAGTTTCGGTGCTTGATCGGTTGGATCGTGAAGACGTACGACTACTTCCTCTACGTCGTGTCATCGCTTCCGCAGTCGGTCTGCGTTGGGTACGTAGACAACACTCTCCCCTCGTTGCTATGCATCACATGGTCTTGCGTGTGCGTAGGAAATTTTTTGAAATTACTACGAAACCTAACAAGTTCATACGGTGTCATCTCATCGGAATTACGTGGTGCCCTATTTTAAGTGAATGTGGTTGTCTCTAATGCCTAACCCATAAACTATTGTGGTAATTCGATAAGAGACATCATGGTATGCATCATATCCAATAGGGTGCAGTTATGATGTTCGGACACACCATCACACTATGGTGTTCCAGGCTGTATTAGTTTTGAAACAATTTCCACAATGTCTTAATTCTGTGCCAAACTCGTAATTCAGATATTCATCTCTATGATCATATCATAGATCTTTTATCCTCTTGTCACGACGATTTTTCAACTTCACCCTGAAATTACTTGAACCTTTTAATAATTCAGACTTGTGATTCATCAAGTAAATATACTCAACATCTACTCAAATCATCTGTGAAGTAAGAACATAACGACATCCACTACACGCCTCAGCACTCATTGGACTGCACACATCAAAAATGTATTACTTCCAACAAGTTGCTTTCTAGTTCCATTTTACTGAAACCGAGGCTTTCAGTCATCTTGCCCATGTGGTATGATTTGCATGTCTCAAGTGATTCAAAATCAAGTGAGTCCAAACGGTCCATTTGCATGGAGTTTCTTCATGCATATACACCAATAGACATGGTTCGCATGTCTCAAACTTTTCAAAAACGAGTGAGCCCAAAGATCCATCAACATGGAGCTTCTTCATGCGTTTTATACCGATATGACTTACATGGCAGTGCCACAAGTAGGTGGTACTATCTTATATCATTTGGCATGAACATGTGTATCACTACGATCGAGATTCAATAAACCATTCATTTTAGGTGCAAGACCATTGAAGGTATTATTCAAATAAACAGAGTAACCATTATTCTCCTTAAATGAATAACCGTATTGCGATAGACATAATCCAATCACGTCTATGCTCAACGCAAACACCAAATAACAATTATTTAGGTTTAACACCAATCTCGATGGCAGAGGGAGCGTACGATATTTGATCAACCTTGGAAATACTTCCAACACATATCGTCATCTCACCTTTAGCTAGTCTCCGTTTATTCCGTAGCTTTTGTTTCGAGTTACTAACACTTGGTAACCGAACCGGTATCTAATACCCTGGTGCTACTAGGAGTACTAGTAAAGTACACATCAACACAATGTATATCCAATATAATTCTATCGACCTTGCCAGCCTTCTAATCTACCAAGTATCTAGGGTAATTCTGCTCCAGTGGCTGTTCCCCTTATTACAGAAGCACTTAGTCTCGGGTTTGGGTTCAACCTTGGGTTTCTTCACTAGAGCAGCAGTTGATTTGCCGTTTCATGAAGTATCCCTTCTTGCCCTTGCCCTTCTTGAAACTAGTGGTTTCACCAACCATCAACAATTGATGCTCCTTCTTGATTTCTACTTTGTGGTGTCAAACATCGCGAATATCTCAAGGATCATCATATATGTCCCTGATGTATTATAGTTCATCACGAAGCTCTAGCAGCTTGGTGGTAATGACTTCGGAGAAACATCACTATCTTATCTGGAAGATTAACTCCCACTGGATTCAAATGATTGTTGTACTCAGACAATCTGAGCACAAGCTCAACAATTGAGCTTTTCTCCCTTAGTTTGCAGGCTAAGAAAATCGTCGGAGGTCTTATACCTCTTGACGTGGGCACGAGCCTGAAATCCCAATTTCAGCCCTCGAAACATCTCATATGTTTCGCGACGTTTCAAAAACGTCTTCGGTGCCTCAACTCTAAACCGTTTAACTGAACTATCACGTAGTCATCAAAACGTGTATGTCAGATGTTCGCAACATCCACAGACGACGTTCGAGGTTCAGCACACTGAGCGATGCATTAAGGACATAAGCCTTCTACGAAGCAACAAGGACAATCCTCGGTTTACGGACCTAGTCCGCATAATTGCTACTATCAACTTTCAACTAAATTTTCTCTAGGAACATATCTAAACAGTAGAACTGAAGCACGAGCTACGACATAATTTGCAAAAACCTTTTTGACTATGTTCAGGATAAACAAGTTCATCTTATGAACTCCCACTCAGATAGACATCCCTCTATTCATCTAAGTGATTACATGATCCGAGTCAACTAGGCCGTGTCCGATCATCACGTGAGACGGACTAGTCAACATCGGTGAACATCTTCATGTTGATCGTATCTACCATACGACTCATGCTCGACCTTTCGGTCTTCTGTGTTCCGAGGCCATGTCTGTACACATGCTAGGCTCGTCAAGTCAACCTAAGTGTTTCGCGTGTGTAAATCTGTCTTACACCCGTTGTATGTGAACGTTAGAATCTAACACCCAATCTTCACGTGGTGCTTCGAAACAACGAACTATCGCAACGGTGCACAGTTAGGGGGAACACTTTCTTGAAATTTTAATGAGGGATCATCTTATTTACTACCGTTGTTCTAAGAAAACAAGATGTATAAACATGATAAACATCACATGCAATCAAATAGTAGTGACATGATATGGCCAATATCATATAGCTCCTTTGATCTCCATCTTGGGGCTCCATGATCATCTTGTCACCGGCATGACACCATGATCTCCATCATCATGATCTCCATCATCGTGTCATTTTGAAGTTGTCTCGTCATCTATTACTTCTACTACTATGGCTAACGCTTAGCAATAAAGTAAAGTAACTACATGACGTTTATGTTGACACGCAGGTCATAAATAAATTAAGACAACTCCTATGGCTCCTGCCGGTTGTCATACTCATCGACATGCAAGTCGTGATTCCTATTACAAGAACATGATCAATCTCATACATCACATATATCATTCATCACATCCTTTGGCCATATCACATCACATAGCATACCCTGCAAAAACAAGTTAGACGTCCTCTAATTGTTGTTTGCATGTTTTACGTGGCTGCTATGGGTTTCTAGCAAGAACGTTTCTTACCTACGCAAAGACCACAACGTGATATGCCAATTGCTATTTACCCTTCATAAGGACCCTTTTCATCGAATCCGATCCGACAAAAGTGGGAGAGACAGACACCCGCTAGCCACCTTATGCAACTAGTGCATGTCAGTCGGTGGAACCAGTCTCACGTAAGAGTACGTGTAAGGTCGGTCCGGGCCGCTTCATCCCACGATGCCGCTGAATCAAGATAAGACTAGTAACGGCAAGCATATTGAACAAAATCAACGCCCACAACTACTTTGTGTTCTACTCGTGCATAGAATCTACGCAATATACCTAGCTCATGATGCCACTGTTGGGGAACGTAGCAGAAATTCAAAATTTTCCTACGTGTCACCAAGATCTATCTATGGAGAGACTAGCAACGAGGGGAAGGAGAGTGCATCTACATACCCTTGTAGATCGCTAAGCGGAAGCGTTCAAGAGAACGGGGTTGATGGAGTCGTACTCGTCGTGATTCAAATCACCGATGATCCTAGTGCCGAACGGACGGCACCTCCGCGTTCAACACACGTACAGCCCGACGATGTCTCCCACGCCTTGATCCAGCAAGGAGAGAGGGAGAGGTTGAGGAAGACTCCATCCAGCAGCAGCACAACGGTGTGGTGGTGGTGGAGGAGCGTGGCAATCCTGCAGGGCTTCGCCAAGCACCACGGGAGAGGAGAAGGACTTGGGAGAAGGGGAGGGCTGCACCAGAACATTGGTATGGCTGCCCTCCCACCCCCACATATATATAGGGGCAAGGGAGAGGGGGGGAGGCGCAGCCTTGGCCCTTCCTCCAAGGAAGGGTGCGGCTAGGAGGAGTCCCTCCTCCCCAAGGCACCTCGGAGGTGCCTTCCCCCTTTAGGACTCTTCCTTTCCTTATCCTTTGGCGCATGGGCCTCTTGGGGCTGGTGCCCTTGGCCCATATAGGCCAAGGTGCACACCCCTACAGCCCATGTGGCCCCCCGGGGCAGGTGGCCCCACCCGGTGGACCCCCAGGACCCTTCCGGTGGTCCCGGTACAATACCGGTGACCCCGAAACTTGTCCGGTGACCAAAACAGGACTTCCCATATATAAATCTTTACCTCCGGACCATTCCGGAACTCCTCGTGACGTCCGGGATCTCATCCGGGACTCCGAACAACATTCGGTAACCACATACAAGCTTCCTTTATAACCCTAGCGTCATCGAACCTTAAGTGTGTAGACCCTACGGGTTCGGGAGACATGCAGACATAACCGAGACGTTCTCTGGTCAATAACCAATAGCGGGATCTGGATACCCATGTTGGCTCCCACATGTTCCACGATGATCTCATCGGATGAACCACGATGTCAAGGACTTAATCAATCCCGTATACAATTCCCTTTGTCTATCGGTACGATACTTGCCCGAGATTCGATCGTCGGTATCCCGATACCTTGTTCAATCTCGTTATCGGCAAGTCTCTTTACTCGTTCGTAACACATCATCCCGTGATCAACTCCTTGGTCACATTGTGCACATTATGATGATGTCCTACCGA
This sequence comes from Triticum urartu, assembly GCF_056163025.1. Classification (NCBI taxonomy): domain Eukaryota; kingdom Viridiplantae; phylum Streptophyta; class Magnoliopsida; order Poales; family Poaceae; genus Triticum; species Triticum urartu. The sequence continues at coordinate 567,200,044 of NC_141878.1, forward strand.
GTGGGCCCAGAGATACCTCTCCGTCACACGGAGTGACAAATCCCAGTCTCGATTTGTGCCAACCCAACAGACACTTTCGGAGATACCCGTAGTGTACCTTTATAGCCACCCAGTTACGTTGTGACGTTTGGCACACCCAAAGCACTCCTACGGTATCCGGGAGTTGCACAATCTCATGGTCTAAGGAAATGATACTTGACATTAGAAAAGCTTTAGCATACGAACTACACGATCTAGTGCTATGCTTAGGATTGGATCTTCTCCATTACATCATTCTCCTAATGATGTGATCCCGTTATCAACGAAATCCAATGTCCATGGTCAGGAAACCGTAACCATCTATTGATCAACGAGCTAGTCAACTAGAGGCTTACTAGGGACATGGTGTTGTCTATGTATCCACACATGTATCTGAGTTTCCTATCAATACAATTCTAGCATGGATAATAAACGATTATCATGAACAAGGAAATATAATAATAATCAATTTATTATTGCCTCTAGGGCATATTTCCAACATCACCCTTGTCGGATTCCCACTCGATGTAAACATCAAGGTGAACGTAAGAGGAACCACCCTCGAGGTTCACACTTGAGGGGTTGCACGACAGAGTCGTATCGAAAGTGGTTAAGGAGGAAATCACCCTCGATGACCACGGCCGAATAGCTACTCTACAGAGATCTCATCAGGAGTGATGTATGAGGTTCCACCCTCGGCACTCGATGGTAACTCTGCAGAGTCGAGCAACAAAGGGGCGTGTGATGTGACGTGAGGTGTCGGGGCCTGGTCATCGATCCCGTTGATCGGGTCTTCTGATAATCCAGCGGGGCAGTCGGGTCAAGTGGGGGGTCACTGGTGGGTCTCTAACCAACCTATAGTAAGCAGTTTAGGATAAGCAGGTAGGTAATAATAGCAGATTACAATAAACAGGCTATGCAGCAGAATAGGAGCAAACAATAACAGTAGCAAAATCTAATGCAAGCATGAGAGAATGGAAAGGGCGATATCAGGATGATCAAAGGGGGGGGGGGGCTTGCCTGGTTGCTCTGGCAAGGAGGGGTCGTCGTCGACGTAGTCGATCACCAGGGCATCATCGGTCTCGGGGTCTACCGGAGAGAAGAGAGGGGGGGGGGGAAGTAAATACAGAGTAAACAATGCATCACAAAATATAACAAGGCAAAACGCGGTGCCAGGGGTGACCTAACGCATTACTAGGCGATACTGGTGAAGGGGAGAAACATCCGGGAAAAATATCCCTGGTGTTCCGCGTTTTCAGACAGATGAATCGGAGGGAAAAGTTGCGTGTTCGCTATGCTAGGGAGGTGTGGCGGACGAACGGTGCTGCGTATCCGGATTCATCTCGTCGTTCTGAGCAACTTTCATGTACAAAGTATTTTCATCCGAGCTACAGATTATTTTATACTCCCTTCGTTCCACAATGTAGTGCCTATAGTTTTTTCTGGAAGTCAAACTTTGTGAACTTTGACCAAGTGTATAGAGAAAACTGTCTACATCTATAATACTAAACATGTACAATTTGAAAATACAACTCATTATGTATCCAATGATGTGCATTTGCTATTCTAGATGTGCCTATTTTTCTCTATAAATATGGTCAAAGTTTGTAATGTTTGCGTTTGTAAAAATCTATAGGCACTACATTATGGAATGGAGGGAGTATTGATTTTCAAAGTTTCTTAGAATTATTGGAATGATTTAATTCGAAAAATTAAATAGAAAAACTTTTGTCACATGGGGTTGTGCTAGTCAGCTTGTATTACAGGTGGGGCCATGGTTTAGGTTGACCCAGTCAATTTGACTAGTCAATGAGATGTGTGTGGCCCACATGTCATTGCCACATGTGTTAATAAAACACCTAACTGATTTAGCCATTGGGGGAGGGTCCCACATGCCACAGACTACTACTTAACCTAAATCTAATTAATCCTAAATAACCTTTAATTAAGCCTAACTAATAGGCTGGCCCGGCCACTGGCTAGAGATAAAGCCATGCCTTGGTCTTGTACGACCATGGCCGATGCAAGGCTGGGAACACGGGGCATCAGCGGCAGCAGAAAACGTTGCTAGCAGCAAGCAACAGCAGCGGCAAGGGTAGCGGCAGCCACGGCAGCGCAGCGCAGCAGCAAAGAGCCGGGACAGCAGTGAAGGTAGCAAGCAGAGTAGCGCGACAAGGCAACAACAGCACAACAACAACAATTAGGAGCAGGAGCCACAACAACATGCATCAGCAACGCAGCGTCGTTGGGGGCAGTAGCAGGCGCACGCACAACGCGTACGGCGTGGGTCGCGGCCAGGCGAGGTAGTGCATGCACGGGAGCACGGCCACGAGCAGGAGCAAGCAGGCGAGCACGCGCACGGACACAAAGCTTCGGGGCGGACATGGCAAACTCAAGGCGACGACGCGGCAACAGATCGAGGTTGGGGAAGAGGGGAATCGGCGGAGAAGCTCACCGTGGTGCTCATGGACGAGGTTAGGGAATGCGGGGGTGGCCGGATGACGAGGGGAAAATGAGGGCTAGGGTTTGTCAAGGGGGGTCTGGGGTGTGCTTATCCATATCGGGGCACCGGAGGATGGTCGACAGGTGGTCATCTATGGCCTGGACGGCGTGCGTGCGCGCGGTGCCATGGCCTCTGCCTCTGCCCAGAGGTAGGGGAAAAGGCCGGTCAGGTGGGCTGGGCCTGATACAGTTAAGTGTTGGGCTTCACACTGTAGCACTAGACTTTAGGTGCACAGTGTGTGCTTTTCTCTTTAATCTATCTGTAATTTAAAAAGCTATTGCTTTGCAATTAATTTGGTCACCATTTGATGTTTGTTAGATGTGATATTTACCACAAAAATACTTGGCTACGTTCTAGGCTGGCACAAAAAGTTTGGGGCCAAAAGGAGCTGTTCAAAGTTTTGAATTTATGTGTGAATATTTAATGCTGCTAGCCCTATTTTAAATAGATTAAGGGCATTTTAAAAATTCAAAAGATGCTGGTTTCTACACGACAATTACTTAGTGAATACTTCCAACATCGTGAACATTTTAGTTTTTCAGTTTGAAGAAATATTTTATTTGGCTTTATTTTAAATTTGAAATGGCTTTGATTTTTATCAAGTGGCAATTTGGCTTTGTTAAACATGATGACATGGCACCATTAGGGTGAGGTCACTGTAGCATGACACTGCGGGTGTTACAAATCTCCTCCACTACAATAAATCTCGTCCCGAGATTTAAGACGTGAAATAAGGGGGAAAAGCTAGGTTACGAAATTTCTAACGATTCTTCTCGGTCATGGTTGCTCTTCTCGAAGAGGTCGATCCATTACGTTGATGTCTTCATTTTTTTGCTTCGAGTCATCATTATGAAGTCGTCATCCTTTCTTTGGGAGCTCCATCGTGTTTGCGAAAGAATAAGGGGGGTATTCCGGGAGAACAGACCTCTGCAAGGTTAACTCTCTGGTAGATAATATCGGGGAAGGTGGCGGAAAGTAACTCTCGAATTGAAACTTAAGGAATTATCTAGAGCAAAGTATGAAGGTGCAAAATAGAAGTTTCAAGAGCATAGGCAATCGTTCGTTGCCTGAAACGAAGTGTGAAAGGGGTTCAGAGCAATGGGAATAAGTACTGTGTCTGATACCAGAATAGATCACTAGGCAGGTGGCCCGTGAATTACATATGAAGTCAAGCGCAAGGAATAACGTTGGCAACAGGGTGTACAGGAGAGTCAAGTTTTGATCCTGTGGAACTGTGGGTTATGGGCCCACCATGTGGGTTAAAAGTAGAAAGGGGGCCGATAGCAAGGCATGTCAGATGATATACTGTCAGGTATGTTGCCAACAACGTTGGTACCAAGGGTGAGGGACGAGGAGAACCATTTTCCTGCTCGTAAGACGATGTGGACCAATTGGCAAAGTTCTCGTCCATCGGTGGTTACCGTCATCAACAATAATAACAGAGTCTTACTGACAGAGTTGTACACCGAGGTGCTTACTTAAGCAGGGATTTATCTCTGCTCAGACAAGTTAGATTACAAGAACGGTTAAACAAAACTATGGAAAGGAAAATATGATTATTATTTAATCAGACAAATGGAAAGGAAGATGTATTTATACTCACATATTAGAGTATACCCTTCCAAAGGACAAGCAGAGATTGATATACCCATCAAGACAACAAGCATATAACGATTTGGGTAAAAGGGCGACAAAACTCCTGACATTACCATGCCATGGTGTTTAGATAATTGCACAAGAAACATTAGTATTGTGTTGTGAATGTTCTTGTTGATGAACAAAGTACCACAGACATGCTTCGGGATAGCATTGACATGGTCATTAGAAGGCCTGCCTTTGGATTCACAAAGGATCCATCAAAAACAACTTATAAAATCAGTCATACAATTTCAGCAAGGAAAAGATGAGGATGTGGCCGATGGATTCAACAGCAATCCACCGACATGTGAAAAAGGATGTATTTCCAAAATTTATATGAACAAGTTTGTCTTGGGGGGAGACAAGAATGTTGTCGATGATAACACAAATCATCGAGGGGCAAGGATTGTATTTCTCATCATGAATTCAATTGATATCCTGGAAGATCTCAGAATGTTGATGATGATCACGACACATTTGTCGAGAGATTTCATGAAGATGTAATCGATCGATGATGACATCAAGTCAAAGGAATGATGAAGCGAAAGGTTATTGGAACCACGGGTACGACACAAACTCGAAATTAAGCTTGCTATTCAAGACAAAATGATATGACGAGGAAAATCGATGTAGGCTTAGCTCATCGTCGAAAATTGTGCTCCAGGGAGAAGGAATAGGTAGCACAGTTAAAATTTATCACGATAATGATATAGACGATCAGGCTAGGAATGACTAGAAGGATTATTAAACTCGTAAGCAACGAAAATTACTTAGAGTTGTTGAATCGAACTGCGGGATCGATTCTCTTATCGGTGTTCTCGAGTGACGATAACTCAGAACCTGGGGGAAATCTGAAATCAGTGAGAAGTAATACTAGATGAATATTCATAGGAAGCAACTCAGTTATTTGATATTCTCGAGATACCAAGGGTAATACTCGAAGGTAGACCATATTAGAGTTTGGACATGTGTATTGATATGCAGAAGGCAAGAACTTCAACTTGTCCGAGAAAGGGGATCAAAGAAGACAATCTTGGTTGGAACCACGATTGCAAAGGTCAAAATCACATATACAGGATCAAATTATACCAAGGGAATAATTATTGTTACAAGAAGCTTCCATGATAAGATCTACATCGTTTCCATGGGCATGAACTCAAAGTTCAAGGTCGACTCCCACTTCTCCAATGCATAACCTTTCATTCACTTCTCGCGTTCAATGAAGTTGTAGTGTTGAAATATTATCTGGCAAAGCACCAGAAGAGTATGACTCGTGAAAACTCTCAGGTTCACATGGATTAAGGAAGGCATAGGTTCAACCCATAGGGGCATCTTGGGAATATACATTTAATAGTAGAGAGTAAAAGAGTTATGCTGTCCTTTTCCATCCCCTATCCCTAGGCGGCTAGGGTAAACTCTCCCCTCCAACCTTCGCCGGCGAGCCCGTGGATTCGTCCCCCCTTTGCCTTCGTTCTGGTTAGTCGCTTAGGTTAAGGTCTTAAAGTCCTCACAGGTGTGGCACTTAGACGGATGGTGACGCATCTTCTTCGAGTTTGTGTTTGGGCTCCGGTCCTCCTTGAGCTCATCCATCTGGATATAGTCGACGGAGCTCCGGCATAGATTCCTGCACTACTAGGAAAAGGCCTACTAATGTCGCACCTAATTTGGCCATTAATGGCGCATTAGTGGTGCGCCATTAGTGCACCACAGGTGCGCCATTAGTATCTGGTATACTAATGGCGCACCTCAGATGCGCCATTAGTATATACAACAGTGCGCCATTAGTATGCCTCCCAGGGGGCCATGTATACCCAGGTGCTTTGGCATACTAATGGCGCACAACAACAAGATGCGCCATTAGTAACTTCGGCATACTAATGGCGCACTGTTCAATGATGCGCCATTAGTATCCTTTGGCATACTAATGGCGCACTGTGATGTGATGCGCCATTAGTATGAATATTATGTTTTTTTTATTTTTTAATTTTCTGTTTTTTGCACAGGTTACAAAATGTATAATTGGAGAAAATATAGACAGCACACATCAACAACAGATTCATCGAATACAATAGAAGATTAGTCTCTGAATACAATTCATCATATTAGTCTCCGAATACAATTCATCATATTAGTCTCCGAATTGAAAAGACCGAACAAAGATAGAACATTATATTACAAGTCTCGAGACCGTGAGTAGCGAGTTTGTCTTCACATTACAAGTCGATATCGATCATCTAAACTACCATCACATAGAAGAGAGCTGCGGTCATCACGATGAGCATCATCACGATGAAACTCGTCTTCATCCGGTTCCTCCAACGCTCCCTCCCCTCTCCCGCTAGATAGCGGGCGTATCTAGATTTGGCCTCGGCCCTAGTGGTGTACCCTTTGTAACTGTTACCGCTGAATCGGTGAACCTGTCTCCGACACTCCTCCCAGTCGTCGTAGACTCCGGGAACCTTACCCTTGTACACGACATACGACGGCACCGCTATGCAGTAGCCAAACGAAACGTTAGTACCAATTCACAGACAATACATAAGCAATGTATAAGTATGCAATAGAACGATCGGAAGAGAAAAGCAAGACATTAATAGCATCGATTACATCTAAGTTGAACGACTCTCGAAACCAAAGAGACATACTACAAGTTCATTAAAGTTTAATTACAACATGAGCCAATCGATGTTTCAGAACTAGACACAACATCACTGCTTTCGACTCGACTCAAGGTACCGGAGCGTGGATGAAGCCGCCGTCTATCATGGGAGTCATGAAATAACGGTCGTTGTCAGCCTGCATTTGTAGCATTGTGTCGATGTCACTGTTGGACGGTTGATTTCTGAGATAGAACTGCCCCGAGGTACGAAGGACATCTTGATGGATGATTTCCGCAAACTCCGACTGGATGCGAAAGAATTCTTGTCTGATGTCCGCGTCCTGGATTGCCGACACGCTCACGGCCCAATCTTTGAGTTTACTCGGTAGCAGAAGTTGATGATGGTCCCGTACGATCGCCCGCATGTGATGGATGGCGCAGTAGGCACCCTTCTGACCGCCAGGCGGCTGCTTGACGTAGCAGAACGCCGTATTGTGGGAGAACACGTGCTTGCCGTACTTACGAATAGGCCTGGTGAAGGTGCCTCCAGATTTGGCGTAGCCGGGGAGAACATCATCAAGAACCTTCTTGACATTTGTGTAGTCTACGTTCGAATGACGGTCCGGGTCGAAATACGTGGCCATGGAATATTTGGGGCTTGGGAGGATGAGCGTGCAATGTGTGTCACTGCAGAAAACATGGAATGTTAAAAGAAAAACGATCGAAATCTAAGAATTCATATGTTACGGGGCGGTTGAGGGGAGGACTTACTCGGGAAAGTAAGGCACGAGGAAGTTATCCTTATCTTGGTTTGCCAGAATGACGCCTTCGAGGTAAGAAGTCGCGACTTGCCGGTCCCCGGCGCTGCCCAAGATCTTGGTACGCATGTAGAAGGGGTCGACTATCACGATGTCCGGGGTCTTGTCGCGAATGATCCGCATCTCCATACTCAGCGAAAATAGCCGAACGAAGGTGTAGTGCAGCGGATGAAGGTTCAACATAGCGTGGATGTCATCAAACCGCAGGGCGATCGTACCCCCGATGGAGTTATCCACAAAGCCCTTGCCCTCTGGCACCTTGGCCGTGAAAACCGGGTATGCCACATCCTTCTCTGTGAGACGCTACTTCTCCAAAGAAAGAACACTGTCATGCAGACTCCGCATAGCACCGGTTGCAGCATCGAGCATATTTCTCGGTAGCATCGGCCTACCCGCCACATGCAGCCTCCTCATTAAATCCTCAGGTGAAGGTGGCCCGTCCTGAGCACGGATCGTACTCGGTGCCGGCTGGCCCGCACCCTTGTTAGTCTTTCTTTTGCGTGCCTTCTTCTTCTCCTGTAATGGGACCGAGTTCTGCTCACAGACCGCCTTCTTGAGTGTGTTGGGGCTGATAATATTTCGCACCTCGCCTATCTGAGGCTTGGTGAAGTCGGCAGCTGGAGGCGTCTCCTGAGAGCTGAACTGCAGACGACGCCTGTTGCAACTTGGCTTCTCCGCGGTACCAGCTAGATCGCGCACGTCTTTTGTTGGGTTGGGTTCTTGAGAAGGAGGCCCCATTAAGTCGCCACCGTACCCATGATCGGCAAAGTACTGATCGACGTTGGCAAATGTATCGTCGTCGTCGTCGTTCTGATCCTGTGCCATATGCATGTTTGGATCCAGTGGCATAGGGATGTCCGGCACCGTTGCGGCGGTCTTGCCATGGGGCTGACTTGGCGCCGGCACGAGTGGCGGTGTTGTCTTTGGGGTGGTGTCCCCCGCCCCCAAATGAATCTGGCTCTTCGGCCAAAGCAGGGGCCAGCTCAGGCAGGCGCTGAGGGTCATCACGTCATCATCGTCGGCCCCGACGGGTCGAATCGGAGGTAACAACTCGTCGCAGCCTGGCAGCACCCGAACCAGTTGAACCCTAAACAAGTTGGGTGGCATCTGGGTACCGTGGAACAAGGGGTTGCCTGGTTGAACGATTTTGCCCTTGGCGACATCGACTAACTCGTTGTTCACGAAGTGCAGGAGAGTGCACGGAACGTCGGCGGCGCCCTGCGAAAACATGTAGGGCGTCAGGGATGCCCAGTCAAAGGCAAGGAGATGAAGTCCTCGGCCGAGAGAGGCTTAATTAGTTACCGTGATGATGGTGTCGAGCTCGGCTAATGTCGAGGCACCGCCAACGGCGGGCGTGCAGTTGACGGAGGGGCCGCTTGCTGCAGAGGTGCCGGCCGGCGTACACCCGGGTGCATTAAGCTCCCGTGCCGGCGTCGGAGACACCAATGGCCCCGCCATCGCGTTCTGCGAGTTGCTGGCCATGAAGCTAGGAATCGGGGGCGGCCCCTGTTGGCCGCCCGCAATCCACGCACTAATCCCCTGGATCAAGGTAGGCACAATGGCGGTGATCGTCCTTCCGAGTTGTTGTTCCACTTGCTCTTGGACAATCTCCGGAATCCGCGCCACCTGTGCCCTGAGTTCTTGAACCTCGCGCGCCTGGCTTTCCGAGCTGGTCTTTTTCTCCTTTCGCCCACCAGTGTTATAGTATGACGACCATTTTGTCGACAAGCCTTTGCCGGCCACACGACCAGCTATCGTCGGCTTACTGAGCTTATCCTTGTTCTTCATTACATTCAACGCCCTATTTAGAGTGGTGTCCCAAGGGTTGCTCTTAGTCGACCCCGCGCTACTGCTTTCAGTCGCCTGCGGAAGGAATGTGAACCATTTAGAAATTTGGCTTCATTAATTAGAATGCAACCATATGGAGCTAATTACACGGGGGCGTATTCCTTACCAGAACAAGCTCAAGCGCCCTGGTCTTCGGATCCGTGGTAAGCTCCTTTGTTTTCGGGTCCTTCTTGTACCGGGCCCTGACAAAGTTCCTGGTCTGCTTGTCACCGTATTTATCGAAGAGGGGCGGTAGGCCTTGCTCGGCACGGTCCGCCTCCTCCTTGTCCCATATAGGCTCCGCCACTCTATAACCGCCGGGACCGAGTGTGTGTTCCCCTAAGTTCAGCTCCCGCATTTCTTTCCCCCACTGACTTGATTCGGAGTTTGCGGTGCTCGAGCAATTGATCTTGAAGTCGTTGTAGTCATCTTCGGTGATCGAAGGATTTTTCTCCTTGATCTTCTCATAACTCTCACCTTTCTCGATCATTCTCTTCACATTGCTTTTCCAAGTAGACAGGGCCTTGCTCATCTTCGTGAGGGCAGCATTGTTCACTTTATTCCCTTTGAGGCTTGTGTTTTCAAATTCAGCGGGGAACTTGTATCGTTCGTGCAGCTTCGTGAAGAGGAGGTTGCGCAAATTCCCTCGGTCAGGATGCCTCAGGTTCTCGGTGTTGATCGAGACGGTGCTCCGGAGAATGCACCCGAGCTGAAGCGAGTACCCCTTGACTATTCGTTCGGGCGCCGTTGGATTCCCGTCGGAGTCCACTTCAGTAACTTCCTCCTTGAGGGTGCGGAGCACGGTCGGGCGCCGGTCCTTCCGTTGCCTCTTCGGTTGGCTGTCATCTGTGCGTGCGCCGCCATCATCAGTGGTGGCATCCTCGGCGGCACCATCAGTGGTGGCATCAGTGGGGTCATCCTCGGCGGTACCATCAGTGGTCTCAGGATCGGTGGGGAAGGCGGCGTCCTCATACAAGTGAGGTTGTTCCTCCATCTCCTGGGACAGCTTCCAGAATGCCTTGCCGCCCGAACCCCCGGCCTCATCGTTGTTGGCCATGTTTCTCTCTAAATAGGAACAAAGTTTGGTCAAAAAGTTGGTTATTGTCAAGGAACAAGATCATGGTCTCATCATTTAGGGTTTGTCGACACCGAGGCATCCTAAAAGCTAAGCTTTTATCATTGAGAGTTTTTCGACGCCGAGGTACCCTAAAAGCCTAAGCTTTCATCATTTCGGTTTTTATCGACACCGAGGCACCCTAAAAGCCATGCATTAGTCACAAGTACGCCGGGGCACTTGATCCTACTTAATTAACTACTAAGATACCCCGGCCCATGCATTAGTCACAAGTACCCCATATGTCCTATTTTTAGCAAAGTCATGCTAAAATTCATGGAAAATTTCAGCATGACCTTTGCTGAAAATAGGACATATGGAGTACCCGAATTTGCCGGAACGGAAGTTAATCGACATTCCGGCAAACTCAAGGGCCTCTCGAGGTACCTGCAAAATCATTATCCAATGAAGGAATTGTGCCGCATACTGCTGCCTCACACTGCTGCCAAAATCATTATCGACATGCTGAACTTGTATTTCACTCTGCATAGCTGAACAGTCTAACAACCAGAAATATATAACAAGAACTGCACTGCAATCAGAAAATTTAATCATGGAGATTACACTGAAAATATGGGCTAAATTACACTGTAATTCTAGGGTATATTACACTGACAAATACACTCAAAATATGGGATAAATTGCACTATAATTCTGGGGTATATTACACTGAGAATTCATCAAAAGTTGCTGAGCTTACACTAAAATACATCTGCACTGCAGGGCTTGTACACACAAATTCAGTGAGATGATCTAACACTGACAAAATAAAGGAAACACCTACTGAACCAATACAGGGCTAAAAACACATGGGGATTACACTTAAAAACATCCAGTGAAAGGCACTAGAAAACCATATAGAAACAGGAATAAAGCAGAGCTGACTCATTAAATCTGATACACTGAGAAAACCCTAAACTAGGGAAACCCATCACCTGCATCTAACCTACCAGGAGGTAACTGAACAAATTCAAGAACTACAACAGCAACACGAACCAATACAGAGATATGAAAGCACAAGTTACTAGCATTTGCCTAAGCAAAGAGGTCAACTGCTAATATCTATTCAATGCAAATAGTAGACATCTGAGTTCTGGTGCTCATATTGGAACATCCAGAACACCAAAGGCATCTTCAAAGTGAAAATTCTTACCCCTACACAACTATTCGGCATAATCAGAATTCAAAAGTAACATTCTTCGATATAGATCATGGGTGCTCGGGGGAAAGTAGCACAAACAGACAATGCAAACAACCAATCAACTAGTGAAGCCAATCAAGAACCTAGAGATATAGCTAGCAAACTGAGAAGCACATGCAGAGCAAAAGCGAAAAGGTTACATGTTCACTGCGAAATAATAGATGCGTGAGTTCCAGTGCCCATATATGAAAAATCTTGAGCAGCAAAGGGCATCATCATCAAAGTGAAACTCTTAAGCCCTACATAATTATGCAGCCTTGATCACACATGACATTACTGGATTTAGATCTATTGTAGTAAATATAAGTACTTGGATGCTCAGATTTAAAGTAAAGTGCACGAGCAGGCAATGCAAACACACAATCAATTGGTGAAAACCATCGACAACCTTGGGACAAATACGGTGCATCAAACCTAGATAATCAGTGGACCAATTCTAAGTATGTATCAAGAACTATAGCTAGGAAGTTAGCAACAGTTGAACTTGGGGATATACTAATCATGAACAATCTCTGCTGGTCGGTCCAACTCAGAAATCATACCATTGTCTAAAACTGCTTAATAGATTCAGATCATCTAATTGTGAATCATGTGATTTGGGGTTTCAATTTCAGATCATCTTTTACTTATCAACAAGATTGCAACAGTTGCAGACACCTCACACTAACAGTTTCAGACCTGAATAGATTCAGATAACTAAGAAGAACATATCCGAAGGAGGGAGGGAGGATGGGGGTGCATTACCCTAATGTGCTAAACGACGTAAGCGCGTGCGCACGAGGGGGAGAGGGGGAGAGGAGGAGGGGGAGCTCACGGTGGCCGTAGGGATAGGGCAGTGGGGCGCGGGGAGGATGTCGTCGTCGTCGACGACGCAGGGGAGGAGGCGACGAGGTCCGGGTGGTGGTGGTGCTCCGGTGACGGTGGTGTGGACGGGGCGGCGTCCGGGCCGTCGGCGACGAGGGCGGCGGGGCGATGGCGTCCAACGAGGTGGGGCGACAGGGAGAGCGGCGCCGACTCAACCGCCGCCGCCGACCCCCCGCACCCCTCCCCTACTCTTCGCCTATCTCACACGGAACATCGGGACCTTCTCTCCAGCGTAGCTCAGCTCCCAGATCTCCTCGATCATTCCGTAGTATCTGTCCTTGTCGTTACCGGTGTAGGATTCCATCATTACCCCGGAGTTCTGATAACCATCGCTCTTCATGTCCTTGGCCTCGGTGTAGAATGTGTAGCCGTTGATATCGTACGCCTCATAGGTCATCAGGTTGTGCTCGGCGCCCTGTGACAAGGCGAATATGAGTTGTTCTTCTGCGGAAGAATCCTCATGTAAAGGGTACGACAGAAGCTTCTGCTTGAACCAACGCGTGAAACATGAGTTGTGCTCTTTGAGTATATCTCCGTCCGTCCTCTGTTGGCCTCGGTCATTGTATGTCTTCTTAATAAAGGTTTTGTGCTCTACCACCCAAGGATCGACCACGTCTATGTATTGTAGCGTGACTAGGTTTGCTCTTTCAAAGTCGGCGAGTCGACCCTCGAAGTCGACATGCATTTCGCGGCAACCCTCACGGTGACCCCATCCAGCGAGCCTGCCGAGGTGCCTGTTGACGGGCAGACCAACGGGGTTCTCGATGCCTAGATAATTCGTGCAGTAGGAGATGCACTCTTCGGTCAGAAAGCCCCTGGCTATGCTTCCCTCTGGACGTGACATGTTGCGAACGTATCCTTTGATGACACCATTCATCCTTTCGAACGGCATCATGCTGTGCAGGAACGTCGGCCCGAGTTGGATGATATCGTCCACGATATGGACCAGCAGATGCACCATAACATCGAAGAATGCGGGCGGGAAGTACATCTCAAGCTCGCATAGTATCACCACGATCTCTTCCTGTAGCCTTCTGAGTTGCCTCACGCCAACAGACTTCCGAGAGATGACGTCGAAAAAGTTGCATAGGGCAAATAGCGTTTCACGGACGTGCGCGTCCATGATCCCACGGATTGCAACTGGAAGTATCTGCGTCATCAGCACGTGACAGTCGTGAGACTTCATCCCGCTGAACTTCTGCTTCGCTGGGTCTAGGTATCTGCTTATCTTCCCCGCGTAACCGTAAGGAAGGTTTACTCCTAGGAGGCAGGTGAAAAACTGCTCGATCTCCTCCTGACTTAGAGTGAAGCACGCGGGAGGGTAGTCATTTCCGGTCTTCTTGGCCTTTTTGCCTTTGCGACGACTTTCCGTGTCCTGCTTCGCCTCATCATCATCATCATCATCATCATCATCATCATCATCATATATAGCGTGAAGCTCCTGCCTGATGCCCATTGATTTCAAGTCTGCCCTTGCTTTCGGCCCATCTTTGGTCCTCTCTGGCATGTTGAGCAGGGTACCAAGCAGACTCTCGCACACGTTCTTCGTGATATGCATTACATCAAGGCTGTGAGGCACACGGTGGATCTTCCAGTACGGCAAGTCCCAGAAAACAGACCTCGTTTTCCATACCTTCAGCAGCGGCTCTGGCGCCTTTCGCTTCTTTCCCGGCTCTGGCGCCTTTTGCTTCTTTCCCGGTAGTGGGCAATCTTTCCAATTTTTCAACAGCTCGTCTATTTCCTCGCCGCTCCTCGTACGCGGGAGTCCTCGGGGTTCGGTTTCACCATCGAACAGATCCTTGCGTTTTCTCCACGGGTCATCGTCGCGAAGCCACCTTCGATGTCCCATGAACACGGTTTTTGAAGACCCGGGATCTCTCTCTAGCTGGCGATACGTTGTGTCATCCATGCACCTGACGCATCCAGAAAATCCGTGGACCACCTGCCCCGCGACATATCCGTAACCGAGATAGTCGTGCACCGTCGTGAGCAGCGCGGCTCTCATAGGGAAATATTCTTTCTCTGCGGCGTCCCACGTATTGGCTGGCGTTTTCCACAGCGTGTCAAGCTCCTCTTTCAGCAGCCCCAGATACAGATTGATGTCGTTCCCTGGTTGTTTCGGTCCTTCAATTAGCATACTCATGTGAATGTACTTCCTCTTCATGCACAACCAGGGGGGAAGGTTGTACATCCACACAAACACAGGCCAGGTGCTATGTGTGCTTCTCTGGCTGCCAAACGGATTGACTCCATCGGTGCTCGCGCCCAGCACGATGTTCCTTGGATCGTTCCCAAATTCTAGGTCTTCGAAGTTCAACGCTTGTCACTGGCTCGCATCCTTAGGGTGACTCAGCATCTTGTCTTTTTTTATCTATCTCCGGATCATTTGCGTCATCTTCTCGCTTCTTCTCCTCCCTATCCGCGTGCCAACGCAGGAGCTTTGCTACCTTAGGGTCCGCGAAATACCGCTGCAGACGAGGAGTGATCGGAAAGTACCACACCACTTTTCGAGGAGCTTTCTTCCTCTTCTTGTATCGAGTGACGCCACACACCGGACATATGGTAGACTCCGCGTGCTCGTCCCGATAAATGATGCAATTGTTCATGCACACATGGTATTTCACGTGCGGTAAATCCAGAGGACACACGATTTTCTTCGCCTCCTCCAAACTGGTCGGGCACTTGTTCCCCTTGGGAAGGCGTTCGTGTCAGAATGACATGTTCTCGTCGAAGCATGCGTCGGTCATTTTGTGTTTTACCTTCATCTCCAGAGCCATGAGCGTTACTTTCAGGCGGGTATCCTCGGGCCTGCATCCTTCATACAATGGAGTAACCGCGTCTAACTCAAGTTGGTCCATCTTGGCTTTCTCTCGGGCCGCAGCTCTTGCGTTATCCGTCTGCTTGAGAAGCAGCTCTTGAATATGAGGGTCCTGCACCCAGCCCATCGATGGTCCAGCGTCGTCTGCTCCGCCGGCATCATCATCTTCATGATCATGCCCGTCGTCTGCTCCGGCATCTTCCTCATCATCATGTCCTGCATCTTCTACATGATGACTGTGTACATCATCACCGTCATGATCATCTCCTGGGGATTCTTCGTCTTCTCGCCCGCCCGAGCCGCGGTGGTTGTCTTGCTGCCCTTCCTCATTTCTTGCCCGGCCCCCATGGACGACTTCGTAGTCATCTTCATCACCTTGCCACCGATAGCCATCCATGAAACCACGCAAGAGCAGGTGGTCCCGCACCTGCCCGGATTCCGGGTCCGCAATAAGGCTCTTCAGCTTGCATCTTCGACACGGACATCTTATCTCCGTCTCGTTCTTTTGAAGCATCTCGGCCTTCGCGGACCTCAAAAACCTATTCACGATGCCTTCGGTCATCGTGCGGACCATGGTCGCCTGCGGGGTAGAGCAAAACGATATTTTAGAACCAAGAAAAAATTTGGCATGACTTTCCCTAAAAATAGGACCAAAAAGAATGCTTAATGCCAAAATTCTCGTCGAAACGGAAATGAATCAACATTCCGGCAAAATATTGGCAACTATCGCATTTCAAATACCGGTACACCTCCAAACACAAACACATATGCAACACCACAAACATATGCAACATCACGAGCATACATAGATCTAGCTAGGCCATAAAAAGTGCATGTGCACATTGTTGTAGGGAGAACAACATAAATATAGCTTCTTCCCTTACTTACCTATCAAAACAAGGTAATTTAACCACTTAAATTGAATGAATCTATGGTGGAAATGAGGTGAAAAAGAGGAGGCACCCGAGACAAGGAGGAGGTGGAGAGAATGAAGTGGGGAGAAAGTGAGTGTGGGTAGGAGAGGCTGTCCAAAATATCCTGTTGCTGCCCACTTACTAATGGCGCACCAACTGTAAATGCGCCATTAGTAATCCAGGTTACTAATGGCGCACCTTCTGGTGGTGCGCCATTAGTAGTTTTGCAAAAAAAACATACTAATGGCGCACTGTTCCATAGTGCGCCATTACTAGTTTAAACTAGTAATGGCGCACGGTCGAACAGTGCGCCATTAGTAGTTTTGCAAAAAAAGGAATAAAAAATATAATAAAAAAACAACATTAGTGGCGCACTTTCCGACAGGTGCGCCATTACTAGTTACAACTAGTAATGGCGCACTGTGTCTGGATGCGCCATTAGTATGTTTGGACAGGCGCACTAGTTCAATTTTTTTTGATACTAATGGCGCACTCTGGGCCAGGTGCGCCATTAGTAGTTTCAGCTCTAATGGCGTATCAGAAGGTGGTGCTGCCATCTCCCATCTATAGCCCTTTTTCTAGTAGTGCTGCCATCTCCTTGAAGCGGTGAGGTTAGGGTTTCTCGTTATGTGGCGAGATTTTATGTCGGGTGCTTCAAATCTATTCAAGGGTTCAACGACGACAACTGCGGCTCCAAGGCGCTAGTCCTTAGGGGCACGTGCTCAAAGACTTCCAAGATGCCATCAACAAGGTCAAGCCAGCTCCGGCAGGGGAGCGGCGACAGCGGCGCGTCGGCGGCTCGTTCTGGCGACAGTAGTGCGTGTAATTTTTATTATCTTTGAGATGCTTTGTAATTCCGACGAACTTCAATAACAGATCTGGACCATTTTCACACAAAAAAGTAACAATTGTTTGTATAATAGAAAGATAGTCCATATAAAATTGTGGAAGCTCGAAATTTCTCCAACAGTGAAGATATTCCTCTTATTTCTAAATAGAGGGATTACCTTAACTAGAGATAACCTGCCACGATGCAACTAGCAAGGTAGTAAGACATGCGTATTTTGCATACATGACGGGTTCGTTAAACACTTAATTTTTTAGTGTAACTTTGTTCGTGCAGTCTGGACCATAGTTCAGGTAGTTTTAAAACTATATCCTTCACATAGTGCATGTAACATGTTCGACAATTTGTTGTGGGGTATTGATAAATAATTTTCTGCACATCTCCTTGTGGGGGAGGCTGCCTTATTTTCGGCATTCTGGCTTAACAGGAATGATCTGGTTTTTAACAATAAATGTGTTTTTATCTTCTGTGCAAGTTATTCATGCGTCTACGCGATGGCTCCGTACTTCGTCTATTTTGCAGAGGCTGGAGGACAGAGATCTTTTTATGATGGCTCTATCTATCTTCTTTCTGATTCTAAATCGGAAAAAAACCATGAGCATGCCAGGATTCGAAGCAGCGGCTTTGTGGTTCAAAGTTGGGCACGATAACCTACCAGTGACCGTGAATTGATGTGATTACATAACTCTTTCGCATTATTTTTCTTCTTTCTTTTTTTCTTTTTTCTTTTTCGTTTTTTCAAACGGTTTTGTTTGGTTTTTAATTTCCTTTTTTGTTTTATTTTTCTTTTCTATGTTCCTTTTATGTTTTCCTTTTTCTTTTGTAATGTGCAAACCTTATCAAGTTTCACTTTTTTAACAAAAATCAATGAACTTTTCTTCAAATTTTGATTTACAAGGAGTAGCGTCACAGAAACCGGCGCACCCCCCCCCCCCAATCTTGTGTCCGGCCTATATTTTTTTTTCTTTTTAAACCTATAAAAATAAGTGCATGAAGTAAGATTCAAAATATGGACCTCTTGGATTACTTCCACCCATTATAACCAACTACGACAGCTCACTTGTTGTGTCTAATTACTTCATTTATTCTTTTTTGCATCTTTGCAGTCTAGTTTTCTTCTTTATTTCCTTCTTTTTTTACCTTTTTTCTTCGGTTTTATTCGTATTTATTTTCCTTTATTGCTTCTTATTTTTCTGTTTTCTTTTTTATTTGCTTCAATTTGTAAACATTTTCTTAAATTCATGAACTTTTTTCAAACCTACGGACTTAGTTTTTGAATTCATGAAATGTTTTTTAAAATGAATGTTTTTTTCAGTTTTGCAAAAAAATTCCAAATTCATGATTTTTTTTTCAAATTCGTGAACTCTTTTTCCAGTTCGTTAATTTTTGTGTCAAATTCTTGATTTTTTTTCAAATCGATGAACTTTACAATTTCACACTTTTTTAGTCACATTGTGTACTTTTTTCAAATTGATGATTTTCTTAAACTTCTGAACTTTTCTTTAATCTCTGGGTGGGTGGTACAAATGAAAACTCGGTTTTTACCATTCTATTTATTTTAAATTTTGGTTAGCAAACTATAATCTAAAATGGACATGGAAAAGCAATTAATCGATAATTCGGCTAAACAGCTTATTCGGGTTCGGTGTTCAGTTTACACCGAGCAAACTCGTCAAATTTGTTGCTTTGTGCTATGACACTCCATCGCATTATATAGCATACCTGTGTGCCCCCGTTTTGGTAGCTCGGTGGGATGGGACTAAGTTCGGCGCTATGGGCGGCTGGGCTCACGCGTTACCGAAAGGCTCGCGCAGGTTTAGCCCTTCGTAGCGTGCTCAACCCAAGTAACGTGCATAGAGCGAGCTCCACTCGCTACTTGGTGTGGGCTTGGTCGCTTGGGTCCTTAGCTCCACTCGTTATAGCATCAGTTTCCGTTTTTTCGTTAATTCATTTTCCTTCTTTTGGAACTTTATTATTCTTTTGAAACTTTTATAAAATTTTGAAATATTTTTTGGAATACCATTTTTTTGTTTTCAAATATTTCTTACAATTTTATAATATGTTTTGGAATTTCAAAAAATTGTCTAGTTTTTAAATTTTTTGTTCACAAAGTTAAGAAATGTTTGTGTTTTGGAAAACATACGTGGTTTGCAATTTGTGTTCACCATCAGTTGTTGGGAATTTGTTTACAATTTAGCAAAAAGTATTCATGTTTGTCAAATTTTCATACACAATTTGAAATTCCAAAATTGTTGACAAATTTCAAGAAATTGTTAGGATATAAGAATATATTCATGTTGATTGGTAATGATGGAACTTGCAAATAATCAAAGCATGCAAATTGGGAAAAAGTATATGCTCACGAGTCCATATTGAAAGCACAAGTGCTCCCTGGATGATTTTGGTAATTAATGTCAACATATCTCTTATTGGACTAATGTTTTTATCTAGTATATTTCAGATAAGTTCAACAGTGGCGTGGCAAGGACAAGAGGACGTGGAACCCCTTCAAAATGCTAAGGACACATATTGGCAAAAGCTCAAGACTCTTCATTTTACTTTTAGTGACCCAAGATCATATTGAGATCATAGGAAAGCCAATACTATTAAAATGGGATGAGGTGTTGCTTAATGGCTTGCTTGCTCTAAGTTCTTAGTGATATTACTCCAATGTCCTCAACCACTTTTCCTTTCCAAATATGTCCAAAATTCTAAAGTCAAACTCGGCCACACCGATTCTTTCTATCCGGCGCCACCAAGTTTATATGACATAGCCACTGCCAGAAATCCTAACAGTTCGGTCACACCGATACGAATCTTGGTCTCACCGAGATGGCCTTGCTGACTCCCTGTGACTTGTCGCATTTATTTTCGTCTCACCGAAATTGCCATCGGTCTCGCCGAGTTGGCTTGACATTCACTCTGTTGCTTATTGCTTCACTTCAGTCTCATCGAGTTTGATGCAATCGGCGCCACCAAGTTGATGTTTTCCCTAAGCCCTAGCACATCAGTCACATCGAGTTGTTCCAGTCGGTCCCACCGAGATTCCTAGCGTTCACATTTTGAACTAGCCGGTCAGACCGAGTTCATCTATTCGGTCTCACCGAGTTTGGTCAGATGTGTGTAACGGTTAGATTTTGTGTGGAGGCTATATATACCCCTCCACCCCCATCTCCATTAGTGAGAGAGCCATCAGAACTTGCCTACACTTCTACTACTCTTTTTCTATGAGAGAACCACCTACTCATGTGTTGAGATCAAGACATTCCATTCCTACGACAAGAATCTTGATTTCTAGCCTTCCCCAAGTTACTTTTCACTCAAATCATCTTTTCACCATATCCAAATCTGTGAGAGAGAGTTGAGTGTTGGGGAGACTATCATTTGAAGCACAAGAGCAATGAGTTCATCATCAACACATCATCTATTACCTTTTGGAGAGTGGTGTCTCCTAGATTGGTTAGGTGTCGCTTGGGAGCCTCCGACATGTTGTGTAGTTGAACCAAGAAGTTTGTAAGGGCAAGGAGATTGCCTACTTTGTGAAGATCTATCCGAGTGAGGCAAGTCCTTCGTGGGCGATGGTCATGATGGGATAGACAAGGTTGTTTCTTTGTGGACCCTTCGTGTGTGGAGCCCTTCGTGGACTCGCACAGCCGTTACCCTTCATGGGTTGAAGTCTCCATCAATGTGGACGTACGATAGCACCACCTATCGAAATCACGCAAAAAATCTCTGTGTCTACATTGCGTTTGCCTTCTCCAAACCCTTCCCTTTACTTTCATATGCAATGTTTTACTTTTCGCTACTATACTCTTAGAATTGCACGTGTAGGTTGATTGCTTGACTTGTGCTAGTTACTAAAATCTGCCTATAACTAAAATTGGGAAAATTATAGATTTTTATTTGGTTAAGTTGTCTAATCACCCATCCCCTCTAGACCTACTTTCGATCCTACACATATGTCTAGCCTAGTCTAGCACACTCGTGTCAACTGGTGATTTTTTTAGTCTATGGATAAATGACCCTAACTTCTTGCAGCAGCTTGGCACGGACATATGAGGCTTGAGCGATTTACAATACCGTTTGCATGTTGCAACACATACGATCATCTATCGGCCCCTTTTCACCCAGAAAACTCCAAAAAATGCAAAGCTTTGGTCATAGAAATTGGTGGAAAAAAAATAAGGTCATTTGACGGATGTCGAAACAACGTGCTTTCAAACGGACCCCAACTTTTGCAAGCAGGTGAGCATACCTATGGTAGGCATCCATGTCATGTTTGAAACAACCCGACACCGTTTGCACCTTCCGGCGCGTCCAGCCATTTATCCGCCTTTTCTCACTGGAAAAACTCCAAAAAATGTAAAAGTTGTCAAAAACTCAATCAATTTGCCGTGGTACCTTGAATTTCTCATACAAGGTTGTGAAAGAAATTGGGGTCATTTCAAGGATGTCAGGAAAACAACATGCTCTCAAAATGGAGCCATCTGGCCGACCCGAACACCCTCCAACATGGTCTAATTTTGGACATTCTTAAAATGACCCCAACTTTTGCAAACAGGTGGGCATGCCCATTGTAGGAATCTGTGTCATGTTTGAATGATTTCTGACACCGTATGCTAGTTGTGACACGTCCGTCCATGTATCGCCCTTTTTTGAGCAAAATGATTTGGAAACTACAAATTTTTTGAAAAACCAAAACAAATGAACATGGTGCCTGGAATTGGTCATAAAATGCCATGAAAAAATTGGGGCATTTCAAGGATGTCGATAACACAATGTGCTCTCAGATGGAGCCTTCTGGACCTGAACACCCTTTGTTAAACAAGGTGTTTTGTGGACATCCCTGAAATGACCCCAACATTTGCCATCAGGTGGGCATGCCCTAAATAGACATCCATGCCAAGTTTGAACGACTTCCGACACCGTAGTCAAGTTGCGAGACGTTTGGCCATTTGTTGGTCTTTTTAAACCAAGAAAACTCCAGGAAAATGTAAACTTGTTGAAAACCCAAACAATTGGACATGGTGCTTTGGCTAGTCACACAAGACCATGAGAAAAAAATTAGGGTCATTTCAAAGATGTTCAGAAACAACGTACCATCAGACGGAGCCTTCTGCCCTACCTGGACACCCTCCTTTAAACATGGTATATTTTTGGACATTTCGAAATGACCTCAGCTTTTGCAAGCAAGGGCATGCCCATGGTAGGCATCCATGTCAGGTTTGAACGATTTGCGACACCATGTGCAAGTAGGGACACGTCCAGCCTTTTATCGGCATTTTTGACTGAGAAAACTCTAGAAACTACAAAAATTGTCAGAAACCAAAACAACTTGGCATGGTCCCTTAAATTAGTCAAATAAGCATATGAAAAAATAGGCTCATTTGACGCATGACGAGAAACAACATGCTCTAAAACAAAGCCTTATGGCACACTGACACTCTAGGTTGAACATGGTGCTTTTGGTCATTCTTCAAATGACCCCAACTTTTGCGAGTAGCTGGGCATGCCCATGATTGGCATCCATCTCAGGTTTGAAGGAAAAAGAACTTAAAATTATAATTTAAACTGGTACTTACAATTGTTATGTTAAGTTTTAAACATAACTAATAAATACAAAGGGATAAAACTGAAAATAGTAAATGCTTTTAAAAAAGCATTTAACAATATCTGAAGGAAAAAATTGAAATCATAATGTAAGACAATTGCTTAAAACTGTTATGGTATTCCAAAATATATTTCAATTTTTTGAACAAGTTTCAAAAGAAAAATAAAGTTTAAAAGGAGAAAAATGATTTAACAGAAAAATGATTTAAAAGAAAAAAAATCATAGGCTTTGGGCCAACTAGGCGATGGCATCGCTCCAGCCAGGCGCCTATTCGGCCGGGTTAAGCGCTCGCGGTTTTGAAAAAAGTTCAATGATTCTATAAATGTCTTTGTTTTCAAAATTCATTCACAAATTAAAAAAATGTTCACTTTTTTCAAACTTGTTCAGAAACTCAAAAAATATTTGGGGGTTCCAAATAATGTTCTTGCTTCAATATTTGTTCTAAAATTCAAAATATTCCTATTTTGAAAAAAATCTACACAAATAAAAAATGTTTCAGGAAATTCACAAAACATATTGGTTTTAATTTTTTGTTCGTATTTTTATGATTTTTCTGAAATTCCAATTTTTTTAGTGTTTTTCAAAAAATGGTTGGAAAAATAAAAGAATTGGTCATGTTCAAAATTTTGTTCACTCCCTTAAAAAAATCCGTGTTTTACATTCTGAGGAATTTTGAAGGCAACATTTTTTTGAAATTTCTATACGATTTTATAAATGTAAATATTTGTGATTTTCTTGTGAAAAAGCAACATGTTTTCTAATTTTGAATAAACCCGTGTGCATGACATGGTTTATTCGAGGACCTCCTATTTAATAAATGTAAATTTCTATACTTTTTAAGCGCCACTTAGAAAGTTGGCACTCGCACGCATACTGGCAGGTCACAGCCGAATATTGCAGAAGCGGGCTCGCCCACTCGCCAGCTTCGCACACTCGCTCGCTTTGCCTCTAGCTTTGAAAAAGTTCATAAATTTGAAAACGTTAAGAAGTTTAAAATACAGTTCACGAATTTGAAAGTGGTTCACGAATTAAACTTTAAAAAGTTCATGAATTGGAACAAAATGCGCATGTTTGAAAAAAGTTTGTAAATTCGAAAATTATTAAAAGTTGAAATTTTAAAATGATCATGAATTTGAAAATTGTTCACGAGATAAAATTTTAAAGGTTTGATGAATTTTAATTTTTTATGAGTTTGGTAAATATTCTCCAATTTGGAAAAAGTTTGCGGGAAATGTTTCATGAGTTTTAAAAAGTTCACAAATTCAAAAGAAAGTGCGTCAAAAATAAAAATACAAAAGGGAAAAACAAATATAAAACGGAAATGGAAAAAGAAAGAGCAAAAACCGAGCGGAAACCCGCCATGAAAAAACCAAAATAAAATTCGCACGGTAAAACCATGCAGAACCAGAACCGGAAATGTAGAGAACAAGACAAAAAAGTGGAACTATGCACAATGGGTTATCTATCCGAGTTGGTAACTATGGTAGGAAATAAACCTGGAGATGTTGAGTTTGAATCTCAAGTGGCGCAATATTTTTTTTTGAAGCTAAAAAAAGGAAAAAAAATGTAATTGGCCGAGCCCAGAACAAAGCCTATAACCAGCGCCAAATAAGATTTGACATCATAGACACTACTATACGGTGTATACATACAAAAATGGCTATGATTTATAAAAGGTCTATATTACACTTTGTACGTTTAGTTGTGGGGTTTAATCGAATGAAATGTCCTTTATCAAAAAATAATTATTATATAATTAGTGATCTCTACCTAATAATAAAGGGGCTATTGCTTCTGGTGGTACGTCACCGATTTGCCCCCAAAGTTGCAAAATATACCCACCAATATCACTAAGTGATTAAAAACGTTTCACACAGGGGAATCCCTGCCTGGGCTGGTCCATGCAGTAGGAACCCTCTATACTGCGCACTGCATGCTGGGAGACGCCACAACGCGCCTGTTTCGGCCGATCCATGTCCCGCAGTCTGTATTTTAAATTTAGTTTTCCTTTTACGTTTTTGTTTTTTTATAATTTAAATAATTTGGAACTTCACAAAAATTCGGAAAGTAAAAAGAAATAAGAATTTGTAAATACAATGTTTAATAATTTACAAATATTTGTGGATTCAGAAAATGTTCGTGATTTTTGGAAAAATGTTCGCAATTTTGAAAACAAACGTTCGGCAAATAAAAACATGTGCATGATTTTTTTAAAGTTCGTTTATTAATAATGTTAAAGAAATTGATCAAAATTTTGCGTATTCAAAAATTGTTCATGAATTGAAAAATATCCTAAAAATTCAAAAACTGTTCGTGACTTACAAAATAGTTTAATGATTCATAAAATGTTCGCAGATTCAAAAAAGATCATGCATTTCTACAAATGTTCATTAAATAAAAAAATGATCATGAACTTCAAAAATTGTTATACTAATTTCCATAAGAAATGTTTGCCTATTCAAGATTTTTTTTACAAAATGTTCACAATTTTATTTTTATTTGCAAATAGTATAAAATGTTCATGGATTCAATGTTTCATGATTCTAGAAAAAGTTCTAAGACCTGTAAAAATGTTCACAAGTCTAAAAAAATGTTCATGATCTTCAAAAATTGTTCACGATTTCATGAAAATGAAAGTGATAGTGTATCTTGGTGATGCAGCAAAATGTGGGCATGGCCATTGAAAATTATGAAGAAAAAAAAAATCTCCCGTTGCAATGCACGGACCGTTTTGCTAGTGCATACAAAAGAGAAGTAAAGAATTTGACAGGTTGTATATTTAAACATTCATACAGATGCATCAAAGAGCTAACAGATACCAATCTATTTAGTTTGTCGTAAAATAAACAAAGATGAATGAGAGAGAACGCATGGACTCGAGCTGGATGGGATCGACCTGCTGATGGCATTTGTCCTGTAAATTGCTAGGGTAGGGAAGGGTGGCACCCAAGCTCGGCCAGATCAGTGCGGCACGGGGGAGGAGCTGTGGGGCCTGATCTGGGCTCGCAGCAGGTCATGGCTGCACCTAGCCACGCAATGACGAGTGTTGATGGGATTAAAACGGATCACATGCAAGCAGATCTAAATTCACAAAACATCGCAATAGAACTAGGCTGAACAGACATGTTTGACATGTGCAGCTCTGCAGCTTTCCAAGTTAAAACACCAAGCTTCCCCTCGTTCTATCGGCATGCGTAGAACTCATGAATATATGGACATTAGTTGGAGGTGATTATCCGTAAAGTACCATCCGGATCCGGAACATACTCAGTTGGTCTGGTTGTTGAATCTGTTCAATTTTGGTATGCCTTCAAGGGATGAGCTTGCTGAATCTGCTTTGTACATATGCCAGTTCCACTTAAACCCCAGCCTGTCCGGAGGAAGAAGAAGAAGAAGCTTACGACCGCTGCCTCCTTCCTTCCTCTCCCCGGAGTCGAACCCGAAGCTTAATGCGAACCCGCCGACTGCCTCCTCCTTCCTCTCACCGACTCAAGTTTGTCGAACTCCCTCAGAGTAGTACTATGTTTGTAAGTTGTTCTGCTATGCATTTCGGCTGTACTGAAACCAAAATTTTAATGTTCAGAATACCCTCAGTAGTATTTATAGTTGTATGAAGTACGATAGTCCTAGAATTTCAGAACAGGTGCAAAAGATACAGGGTCTTTTTCGGCGGTAACATCATAACCTGTATTTCTTTGAAGTATACCCTGAGTGTACATCATAGTAGCTGATGCCTCGTACGACGACAACTTGATTCCAACTCAAGAACTTGGTTTCAAGATATAAGTTCTTCTGCTTAGGTGAATTAAGTCATGTGTAATATGGTCAAAAGATCATCTAATCCCCTCCAACTCAAGAACTTGGTACAATATGTACTAATGCATGTGTTGCCCCCCCTCACCTCCCCACCCCCATTTTCTGAATTGCCACCGGCAGAGGATTACTTCAAAGGTTAGAGGACTAACTAAAGAGTAGATCAGGTTAGTGGACCTTCTACAGCCTGTTTGCCTCTGCCCATCGACGACGGTCAGCTCCTAGCATTCAGTCCTGTAATTTAAACATACAACAAACGCATTCATAATTTACTAGGTGCAAAGAACAGTAAATAAAGAGCCACACCTTTCAAGCAACACGCAAGGTATGTATTGCTCAGGAAAAACAATTATGAAGGAAAGATGATGACATGCGAGTAAGGGCAGGGACAATCTTTCTACTATCAGTTTTATAACTTCAAAATCCAATCAGAATGAGAATGACGTAACCCTAGGGGGGCAGCCCGGCGCATGTAGCTCCCGCTTGCGCAGGGTCCGGTTAAGGGTCCGACCACTTTAGATTTATTGTACGCAGCCTTTCCCTACATTTCTATAAAAGGTTGTTCCAGGAATCAGAATGAGAATGACGTAATCCTAGCAATGCTATAATCACTACAGAGAAGAGTCCATTCCAACAGTGCTATAAAAGTACAATTGATCTTTAGTTTCACCTTTGAGGTAACTTAACAGTTGATCTTGAGTGCTATAATCACTTTCACCTTTGAAGTAACTTGACAGCTGATCTTTAGTTACCTGGACTGGAGCCGGGCGGCCGCCGCGAAAACCTATCTAGTCCTGGTGTGTAAGGTGAACCTGAAAGCTGCCACCGCTGTCGTGGGGTTGATGCCCGTCCCTATCCATCCCTGCAGTACGGATGGTTGCACGAATTCAGATACATGGGGTCTAAAAGTTTCATGCAGCTGTAAATAGTTTTGGAGTGTGGTTTTCTGTAGCTCAGGCTACACGGTACCCCTTATCTTTGCCATTCATTTTTACATTGCGATCCGTGCAAATGCATTTGTCTTTTTTGTTTCTCTCAAACGACATAACATATAAACTTCAAATTTTGCAGAGCAACAATACATTCTAACTACAATCTGGGGAAAAACTTTCAGATTTTTTCATGCATTTTAAATACTTCAAATAATATTTTTAGTCAAACAAAATCTCATTTTCTATATTTATATCAGACCAAAAATTTTGAAAGTTTTTTCACACATTGATGTTCTAATGTTTGGTCGATCTGCAAAGTTTGAAGTTCATATGTTGTTTCATTTTAGAGTAACAAAAAAGAGAAATCTTTTTATTGTAAGTTAGTTGAAGAGTACAGATCTCAAAGCAAGGCTGGAGGGTTGAGAATAAGAGGTGCCATGTAGCCTGAGCTACAAAGGAACTTTGTGATAGTTTTGTGAACATTGTAAAACTTAGTTCTTGTACAGTCAAAATCAATGTTTTAAATAGCGGGCTATTCAGGAATTATGTCTACTGGCTGTGGGATTAATCAAGGTACTAGCACATCTCTACTTGACGTGTAATTAATCTTGCTAAAAAGAAGCACAATGATTAATAAATGGACTAAACCGACACATCATGGGCTTCGCTGCAATTATATTAGCTAGCTACACGATGCACCCGTGGATGAATTGGATGTTGCTACCGAGATGCTGCTGCTATCGAGCTAGTTGCATTCATGTACTTGCCAGTTCAATGCATACATCAATGAAAGAAGGCATAGAAGGACAAAGGAAATTGCTAGGCGATGGAATCTACTGGCTCATGGTAGGCAAGGAGGATGCAGAGGCCAAACTAGTTGCTACGGGGGTGTACCCAGTGGCGATTCTACCAGGGGGGCTTCAATAGGCTGAAGCCTACCCTCCAAAAATCCTATTTCAACTAAATATACTATACTTGCCATTTATACCAAGGTGTTTTACATCCAATAATTGCAATGCATTGCTAATTAGACCTAGGAACTTGCTTTGAGCCTACCCTTCATTTCTGTGCTAGATTCGTCACTGGGTGTACCCAAGGACGAAGACGGGGCGACGGAGCCATCCTCGGTCGTGAGCTGTACGGTAGTCTAGAAGGAGGTTGTAGAAGGAGAGAGGCGTCACGGGAGGAGGAGGCGCTGCCCAGAGAAGGAGGTACCAAGGGAGTCCCCAGGAAAGGGGCCATCGTCGGGAGAATGGGTGCGAGTGCGAGCCACCGCCGTCGCTGCCGTCAATCACCAGCCGCCAGCACACATGCTTTTTTTTGGGGGGGGGGGGGGGAGGGCAATAGTTTTAGGGGGTTTCGGAGAAACCAAATGGTTCAATGTTTTTGGGGCCAAATTTTTTGGCCAGTGCAGCGGGACTACTACAGAAACGCCATAGCGAGGGCTTAAAACTTCGGCCGAAATGCATAGCCCAACGAATATTAGTTTTAGTATAATCAGCTCGTGGATTGGGTTGGAACAGGCTGATGTAGGGTCAGGTGGTGCTCTGAATACAACTATTTTTGTTAAAGGAGGATCACCCCCGGCCCCTGCATCAGATTGATGCATGCAACCCCTATATTAAGAGAAGTATAAGAAAGGTCTGCATTCCAGTACAACGTCGCTCAGAGCTGAAAAGGTAAATAAAATGTAAAAAGATGCCACAATCGGCGAAAATATGCCACCTAGCCTATTACTGGACCGCCATGCAAACCGATTGTAGATATCCGAGCTACCATCTCCCATCGGGTAGGCCTAGTAACCAAAGGCTCCCTAGCTTCCGCAGGAGTGAGCTGAATACCACTGTTAAGGAGGCGATTCGAATTTCTATAGCACACTCAACACCGGGCCTGCCATTGTTAGGAAACGCTTGCGCGAACATGGAGGGAGTGCAACTTACTGGAGTCTGGGGAAAGAGAAAGGAAAGGAGGCCGGCGGTCGGGGTAGTCCGGAACTGTCGCCAAAACTTCAAGTCCGCTTCGTCTTCTTTCTCTGCCCGGGTATTCCTTCGCTCACTTCCTTTGCTCACTTCGTCTAATTTCTCTGCACCAAGGTAAGCCCACTGCTGTTTTTATTTCTCATCTAAGAACTAGCAAAGTGTCCCGTACATTTGCGCGACTAAATATTTAACATGATCTCTACAACACATTGATTATTTTTCAAAATTTAAGTACGCTTATATGGGACATTAAAATAACATGGATAATTAGTTGAGCACAATATTCTTTTCAAGAAATTCTGATGGACTAAATCTGATGGTTCATAGATCATAGCTAGCTTGTCTCGGGCTTGGTGATTTTTTTGTCATGTTATATTTTTCGGCATATGCGAAATGACT
Source organism: Triticum urartu (assembly GCF_056163025.1). Classification (NCBI taxonomy): domain Eukaryota; kingdom Viridiplantae; phylum Streptophyta; class Magnoliopsida; order Poales; family Poaceae; genus Triticum; species Triticum urartu. The sequence continues at coordinate 567,229,939 of NC_141878.1, forward strand.
TCCCATATAACCTGCATGATTTGTTGCCTTTTAATATGCACAGTTGCTTTCCTCACAAAAAAGAAAAAAAAATGCACAGTTGCTTCCACAACTTGATCACCTCCATCCTTCATACCTACGTTCACTTGCTCACGCATGACATTGGCATCGACTCATAGATTCTTCCAACCCTAGCACATGCCTTATTTAGATGATCTTGATGTCGTTGCTTCTCATCACTTTGAACTCGTTAATAACCAAATCTGTGAATGCTTATGCTGGTCTAGTGGTCTTCATTGTACTCACCTTGAACTCTTCTCTTACACTTTAAAACACATTCATGTAGATACAACTAGAGTTAATACCAAAATTGGTACATAAACTTGTAGGGGTGGGAACAGATTCATACGAAAACTAAAAAACCCCACAAAACTGGTCCTCCAACTTGACCGCTGTAACAAAATCATACAAAACAACTGTGGAGGCGACATTTGGCATGCCACGTTGGCTCTGGTATTTTTGCAGAAAGGCCCTCCAGTTTTATTTTTTTATACCGCGCTCCTGCAACCCCTCCCGCCTGTTCCCCATTTACAAATCCCTAGACCCGAGCTCCTCTCTCTCCACTCCGCCGCCGCCCTCTCTGTCCACTCCGCCGCCGCTCTGGCCACGCCACCGCCATCCTCTCGCTTCCACCGCCGGCTTGTGCAACATGAAGGGGTCGACATCTTCAAGATGGAGGGAGCAGGTAGGACGCCCTGGGGCAGGGGCAGCGCCGTCGTCTGGCCAGCGTCGCCCGCTCCATGGATGTGACCTCGCGGGCGCCGACAAGACGAAGGGCGGGGAGCCCTGGGCGAAGATCACCGGCGAGGTGCGCTACATGGATGTTGATTCTTGCAAGGTGTGTACCTTCTCCTCAATTTGAAGATGGACAGTGAAAATTTGTAGTGAATGGATATGATTGTAGATGTTGATTCTTGCAGACTTGCAAGATGTAGTGAATTTCTTTCAATTTTGTACTCAATGTGGTAACTTTCTGAAGATGTTTTGGTTGGATATGATTGTAGGGGACTGCAATACTTCCAGACTTTGATTGGAGTATACCTCCATCCTCCCCTGATGCTGTTTCCAATGGCATTGACACTAGTGACCAATGTTGTCACTTTCTGAACCCAGCAAGAAGAGTTTGCTGTGAGGGCTATGACTATGGTCGTAGATTTCTTGTCTGTCCTGTTGAGGTTAGAATTCAGCAAACATATCTGAAGTGTGTTCCAAAATGCTTGTTTAGAATGGATGCTAATTTACTAAATGTGTGTTCCAAAATTCTTGCTTTATGTTTTTAGGGTTATGGTACATGTGCTTATCTGAAGTGGGTGGACAAAGAATGGCAGGGGAGGCCTAGGTAGGTGATTGGCAAACTTGCTGAAGAGAATGTGGCTCTCCAAAAATTTGTATTTGACAAGGATGCTGAAATTATGAGGCTGAAGGAAGAGAGGAAGGCCATGATCATGAAGCACAAGAAGGAGATCAGAACTAGGGGTAGGAGGGAAATTTGGTTAGCCTGTTTGGTCTGCTGCTCTGTACTGTTGTATGGTGTTGTAGCTCTAGTGATAAGAGGTTTTGCGTAAGTTAGGTAATTTAGTATGTGGCATGATGTGAGAGGTGAAACTTTTTGTTATCAGTTGCTACTTGTACTGATTATATGAAATCAGTGGCTACCTATTATCTATGTTTAGTGTTGTAAACATTTCAAACTGTTTGATGGTACTGAAATCATTTGCTACATATTGTTATTCAAAAAGTTTGGCTTGTTTTTGTAATGATTCTCTTATTTGACATGAAAATACACTCATTTTGACATGAATGACTGACATGGAGTAGACTGAATTTGACAGACTTATTTTTTAAAAACTGAATTAGCACAAGCACACAAGCTTTGGCACACGCACAACTAATAGAAGCCAACACGAGCTTTAGTATAAGCACACAAGCTTGACATTACAATAGCACAAAAGCTTAAGCAGAAGCACAACTAACAGAAGCGAACACAAGCACAGTAACATTCAGGCTAATACAAAGGCAACATTCAGAGGCAACATTCGGAGGCAACATTCAGAGGCAACACAAGCACAATTCAGGCTAATTCAGAGCTCCTCCATTGTTAGGCCCGGCCGTGGAGACAGGAACGGCAGAGGATCCACCTGTTCAGGCTGCAGCGGCGCCGTGGTTGGCATTTGACCACATAGGCACACCCACCTCACCCTGCCCCATGGAGTTCTCACCTCCTCCCTTGCCCAGCAGACGATGTCCAACGCCGACACACTCGGGGGCGGCATCCTGGCTCGCTCCTCCGCTGTGCTCTCGAAGTATACCCTTCGAGAAAAATTGCGGAGCGTCCAGTCGGCGTAGTTCTTGGCAACTTGAATGCATGCTTGCCGCCGAACAGTGCAGATACTGGGATCTGCATCCATCTCTGCCTTAACTCTGCACCACTCCTTGAATGCGTCTGTCCAAGCCTTGGCATCGTCGTAGAGCCGCTCTGCCCTCTCCTTCCACCGTGCTGTCCTCGTCGCCTCTAGGACCTCTGGTGAGACCGATCCCACCGGCCGCAGCAGCTCGGGGAAGTTCTCGTAGATGTAGGGAAGTGGCATGGGGTTCGAGATGTGCTGGAGGGAAGCGGGCGAGGCATTCGACGGTGTGGTGGAGGGGAGCGGGCGAGGCATTCGGGATGTGCTACTCCGGCGAGCCATTGGGCGGTGGCAGTGGCAGTGAGTGGTAGGTGGGAGAATAAGAAGGAGTGAGTGACTTTTATTGTTGCACGCGGGAACGAAAGCACAGGAGTGGAGCGTGCGGGATGAAAAGCGCGGGAAGAAAAGGGCGGGAGTGGAGCGCGCGGGAGTGGCCATTAGCTGTGCGGCGGCAGGTGGGAGAAGGAGAGGGGCATACAGAAGAAAAGACATGTTACTGAGTTTATGTTCGAAATCCTCTGAATAGCCTATTGGTCGATGGAACTTGTGAGAGTCCATCAGGTTCTGGGATCGAATCCCAGCACCACCATTTTTTGCACTATTTTTTTATAAATTTTCTGTCAACACTAAACTCAAATGCTTAGTTTTCTGTAGCACAAATAACTCAAATGCTCAGTTTTCTGCACAAAAAACTCAAATGTGGAAAAATCTAACTGTCATTGACACAAACAAGTCAAATGTGCAAAAACTCACACGTATTTCATTCTTGAGTACATTGCCATAAAAAGGCAGTTCATTACATGTATATTTTCTATCACCAAAAAAGTCTAACTGTCATTGCCACAAAAAAGCAGTTCATTACATGAAAAATGTCTTGCACTAAAAAAGCTAGCATCAAGTTTAGACATGAACTTCTATAGTTTAGCATGAAGTTCATTGATGAACTAAATAGACATCTAACTGTCACCCCCAGGGGCATTCTGAGAAACTGGAATTTCTTCAGTTATATTGAGATCAGGTATTGGCTCCCTTTCTCCATCATCACTAAACACGAGCCTATATGCTGGATAAGAGCTAGCTTCCCTCCTGGCTCTTCTGACAACCACTCCTCTGCCTCTGGCTCTACTCCCAGAAGATCCTCCTTTCTCTGTAGTGCCAGATCTCACTGTCTTTCCTTTCTTCCTTCCTCTTCCTCTAGTTGCACTTGATCCTGGCTCATCTAGATGTGGCACTGCTGCAGCTCTAGTCCTGCCTCTTCCTCTCCCCCTCACACTGGTTGTTGTTGTGGTTGTGGTTCTTCTGGGAGGGATAGAATCCGTAGCTTGCACCACAAAAGCAGACTCTTCAGGAAGTGGCCCAGGAGGATTCCAACTGCTCACATATGCCCTCTCCTATGCAGAATCACAAAATGTCAGGAAGATATAAATGAGAAAAAGAAATGCAGGTACAAATTCAGAGAAAGACAGGAATATTAAAAGTGCACCTCCTGGCCTATGGTGTAGACCATACTGCTTCTGTCATTCATAGGATCAAGCCTAGGATCAAGTCTTGTTGGCATAATATCCTTTAGTCATAAAACAATTCATGTTAGTGACATAACTGAACTTAAATGCAGTTAACTGAAATCACTGACTTAACCTGCAGAATTGAAGGATCTCCAACTTCTTCATCATCTTCTAGTTGAGCTTCCTGTTGCTTCATAAACTTGGCATGTCCTCTCTTGTTGTGGTCAGCACTGCCACACACTGAGCAATGCATGGCCACTCCTTTTTTGTTGATATAAACAGTTCCATCTTTCTTCTTCTTCTCTTTTGATGTCTTTCTCCTGTTCTTAGCTGGCCTGTCCATTTTCTTTGTGAAGACTGGAGGGTGGATGTCAATGCCATTCATCTTTTCCCAGCTTTTCCTGTCCCTCATAAGCATGATGTTGTGCCCATATGCCTTTAGATAGTTTTCTATGCTATAGCACTTGTGAACCAATGTTTCAGGGTCAATCATATCAGCTCTATAACAGGCAATCACATGATTGCAAGGGATGCCATCCAACTGAATTTTTTTGCAATCACAAGTTCTGGCTGGAATATCCACAACATACTTATTGTTACCTGATTCAACACCATAAATGCCAAGTCCTGAATGTGTTGGAAAGCAGTTACCTGAGTACTCTGCATTCTTGTCTAGTTTCTTCCTAATCTTGGGGCAGATAAGTCCAGTCCACTTTTTTGAAGCTTCTTTGTACTTTCTGTCATGCCTCATAGTAATTTTATGTATTATGCATTCTAGCATTGATATAACACACAATTCTCTTGCATCCAAGATGTAGCTGCAAGAGAGACATAATAAAGTTTTGTCAAAACTCAGTGACACTGCAAGATTGTGTTAAACATAATTGAACTTGTATGATAGATAAATGAACTAACTGAAGTTTACCTGTTGTACACCTCTGACATGTTGTTCAGCAAGATGTCACACTTGGGGAAATCTCTAAAGTATGCTTTCACCCACTGGTTGGGGGGTCTTGCCATCCAACCAATTATATGCCTCCAAGTTCTGTGCCCTCAGCTTCTCTCTGTTCAAGGTCCACTTGTCCATATTAGTTGACCTAGCAATGGCCCACAATATATTCTTCAGTGTTTCCCCTTTGAACTTCTGGTGGATGTTTTGATAAAAATGTCTAACACAAAATCTGTGTTCTGCATCTGGCCATATCTTCTCAACAGCATTGATCAAACCCTGCAAAATTAGTTAATAAACATATCAGACAACAGCAATAGATGGTGATGACAAGACATTGCTCACACAAATGGAACACACCTTTTGCTTATCACTCATTATAGTGAAAGGTGAGGTGTTAATGATGTCTAAATCATTATTCAAAGTGGTGAGAAACCATTCCCAAGAGTAAGTTGACTCCACCTCCACCATCCCCATTGCAATTGGAAATATGCAATCATTGGGATCAATCCCAACAGATGTAAGGAGCACACCCTTGTATTTGCTCTTCAGGTGACACCCATCAACAAATATAATTGGCCTGCATCCCCTCAGAAAACCTCTCTTGCAGGCATCATAGGACCAATATAGTGAAGATAGGTGATCTTTTGGAAGCAGGTCACCTTTTTCCTTCACTTTGGTTGTGCAAACAATGAATTTGCTCCCTGGATTAATTCTCCTCAGTTCTTGTCCATAGTCCCACAACTGGCTGTACTGTGCTTTCTCATCACCATGTATGATATTAAGTGCTGCACTCCTGGCCCTGCCAAGCTTCATTCTCACTGGATTAAGCTTGAACTTCTATTGAAATTTTCTTCCAAATGTACCCAAGTCCATGCTCTTGTTGTCTCTGAACTCATCAATAAATATCTCAGTCAGGTACTTTACTGTCAAGCACTTGGAATCCCATGTTTTGGAACAGGTGTGCTCTCCATTGTACTCTCTAATGACAATGCTTCCTGTTCTGTTGTCTCTAGATGCTTTCAACCTCCAAGGGCAATCTCGTTGGCACACATCAATGAATCTCTCTGCCTCATTTCTAGGTTTGAAGATTTTCACTTTGTTTTTGATTGTGTATGCAGTGACTGCTTCCCTTAGCTCTTTCATTTCTCCAAATACTTGCCCAACCCTGAAGATTGGGTTGCTCATGTCCATTTCTGCATTGAATGTTCTGAATGTATATTTCAACTTCTCCAACTCATCTTTTGACAGGTTGAGCTCATCATCATCCAGTGGATCTTCCTCCTCAAATATCTCTTCCTCTTCTTCATTGTTGTTATTCAATGATTTGTCCACATTCTGAGCAAACAAATCATCATCTCCATCTTCACAACCATACTCACTCTCATAAAAGTCTGAGTTAGTTTCATTCAACTCTTCTTCTCCATCATTGTTTTCAACTGCATTATCTGCATTCTCTGCATCATGATCTGCCTCTGCACTCTCCTTCCTCTGCATTCTCTACATCATGATCTGCCTCTGCATCATGATCTGCCTCTACATCCTCACCTTCCTCTACATCCTCATTTCCATCTGCATTTGGGCATCCTTTTAGTATGATATCAGGATATAATGTCTGAATCTTGTTCTCCTCATCAACTAACAAATTGTCTTGGCTTCTCTGCTGGACCTCACCATATCAACTATAACATCTGGATTGTCCACACATAGCAGGCCATCACCATAGTCTTTCCATGGGAAAATCCAGTACACCTTGATTTGAGGGTCTGTAGGGTCACCATCCTTGCCAAGCAATACTTGATCATCCCCAGTGACCATGTGTCTGAATGACAGTAGTCAAAAGCTTCATGACTGCACCCAATGTAAGAGAACTTCAATTATCCACCTATGCATTCCCCTAAGAAAATTCCATTGTGCTCAAACTCCACTGAGAAAAACTGGCAAGCTTCTCCATTTGTCACTGCAATAATTGACACATGAAATTTTCAGTGCACAACACATTCAACTCTAACTGAATCATAGTTTCAACTGACAGAGTACAATGCTCAAACTCTAACTGAATCTGTACTCTGATTTCCAAACACAAGTATGTACTGAATATCAACTAAAAGACCACCCTTTCATCACAAAAAAATAGTAAAAATGCTGACTTTCAGCATTTTATAGTGCAAAACATAGCAGTGCTGCATCTACAGTACAGTGCAACAATAGCATATAATCTCTGAATATGTGAACAACAAAATCACATCAACACATGACCTCTTCCCACTCTGACCTAAAGGACCCTCCTTTCCCTGTATGCTACCCAAAACCCTAGGTCAAATCCCCTCACATTGCCCTTGATTGACCCCCCAATTCCCCAAATCAGCATCAACAAACCCTAGATAAGCTCATGGAAACTACTTCCCCTTCGAACCCTGGGGACGCACACAACCAACCCTAGTGAGCAGATCGACCCAAATTTCACAATAAATAGGTATGATCGGTCTCAAAAACCTAACCCACCCGATGCAGGAACAGGGGAAGTAGAGGAGGAGGCAGACGAGCGCGAATCGCCAGGTGCTTACCGTACTCAGGAGGGAACTCGTCGGGTTCCCTATGCCGCGGCTCCATGGCGCCCTGTGTCGCCGCTGATGAGGCCGACGGCGGCGTCACCTCGCAGGAGCAGAGATGAGGAGGACAGGACGGGCGAAAGAAAGGAAAGGTTTTGGAAGGGGTTTGCATCGGGGCCGACGACCAGGGGGTTTTCTGTCGGGGTATGGACTTGTCTGCGAAATTGCTAAAGCATGAGGGTTTCTTTGTAAAATCATGCTTCAGGCCTGATAGAGCCTACCTGGCACGCCACATGTGCAGTTCGGGGTGGTTTTGGGTGATTTTGTTACAACAGTCAAGTTGGAGGACCACTTTTGTGGGGTTTTTTATATTCTGCATGAATCTGTTCCCACCCCTACAAGTTTATGTACCAATTGTGGTATTAACTCATACAACTAAAAAAAGTGTCCTAACTTTTTGTTAGCAGAAGGAACAGACGCATGTTATGTTGAAATCATTTTCTCTGCCACCACATATGTCATCTTAATGGTTGGTCGTCAAATTGCTAATTTAATTCAAAAAATTATTCCATGTTGCAGTCTGATGTAGCAAAAGAATTGTTATACATATGGTTTCTCACGTTGAACTAATCTAGAACATATTATAGTGTCGATAAAATAAGCTGTGCAGATCCCTACTATGTGTTATAGTTCACTATGTTGCCACTGCAAGAAACCATGATGATCCTTTTCGCTGCGCAGAATAAATTAATTCAACACCTCAACCTCACATATGTACCACATTTTTTTGGACGGCGTAGGGTCTTTTTTCTTCATAAAACTAATTTATGATATTGTCGTTTGCCATTTTGTGATATATATAGAGTGCATTCAGAATAACAACAACCTAATTGATTGTACGGAAGTCAGTTGTGCCGACTAATTTGTAAGTATTTTATATTATTTTTTGAAGTAGTGTCGGTTGCTAGAACATATGTGTAGTTTTTTTTGCCAAATTTATACATCTATTTGTAATAAAGTTGCCCATGCTCTCGCTGCATTGGGTTGTAATGGCTCCGAGCACCACCGGTTGTGGTTGTATGTTGTACCGGGCAATGTACGCGTGATGATGGCCAGCGAGTCCGCCGAGCCTGTTTAAGTAATGGAACCTCAGTGTTCCAATTTTTTTAAAGAGTATTTACCATATATGTACATGCCATTTGGTTCTTAATCTGATTCATCCATTCAGTTTGATGAAGAGGCCTAGTACTAACCAAATTGGGAGGTATCTAAAAAGAATATTGTAAATTCCACGTACAAAGTTTGAATTTATTTACAAAATATGTATTATAGTATTTTTTATATTTATTTTAAAATTTTCATACATCGTTGTAAGTTTTATCCATTTACTAATAACTGTGTCTACCATGCATCTGTAAAAAAATCTGAATCATTTAAACACATTTATTAATATTCACATTTGGTATTGTCTACCGGGAACATGCACAGATTTTTATTCTGCTTAACTAATCACCCATTCATATTTATATATTATTCAATGCCTCGTGAAAACATTGTTGGGTTTGTAATCATGTGTTACAGTTAATGGTTGAGTGGATGCAGAAGGACGGAGAATTTGCCTACTAGTAATCTTTCTCATTTTTTGCATTTGAGGTGAACAAAAACTAAGAGCTGGAATTCAAAATTCTTAAGTCCTGCATTGCCACCGGCAGATAAATAAAATGTTTGTACTCCTTCCGTTCCTAAATGTAGATCTTTGTAGAGATTCCACTATGGACCACATACGAAGCAATTGCTCCGTACGTGGTCCATGGTGGAATCTCTACAAAGACCTACATTCAGGAACAAAGGGAGTAGTGATTTTCAACATTAGCATTATGTATTTTGTCATTAATTATCTTGATGATTAGGAAAGTAAAAAAATGCTTGTAGGTTGGGGCTAATGAGAATATTATCTTTCAATTATTTCTCTCCAAAAAACTGCTTATGGGATTCGTTGTGTGTGTGGGGGTTGGGGGGGGGGGGGGGGGGGGGGACGCCGCCCTCAGTTTGAGGTTGAAACTCTCTTTGTTAGAATATTTTTCTTCCAACAATTATCCCAGATTCTATACAAGTCCCATCCTAATCACTTTCAACTTTGAAGTAACTTAACCGCTGATCTTTAGTTAGTCCACCAACCTGAAATGGAGCCGGGGTGGCGGCGTACACCTCCTTGTCCACCGGGTGGACCTTGTGCAGCCTGTTTGCCTCCGCTCACCGGGGGCGGCCCTCCTGCCAGCAGCAGTACATGCCTACTGCCACGGCTATCGCAGAACCACCCCCAGGAAGACGTCAAGCCAGACCTCGTCCTGGTGCAAAAGGTGCACCTGAAAGCTTCCACTACCGTCGTGGGGCTGATGCCCGTCCCTGTCCATCCCTGCAGTAGGTGTTGTTAGCACTTAACAAAGTGAGTTTGCTATCATACTGATAGAGAATTACTCATTGACTGTACTAAGGATAGTTTCATGAATTTAGATATGTTGGGTCTAAAACTTTCATGCAGCTGTAAATAGTTTTACGAACATTGTAAAACTTGATTTCAATACAGCAAAAATCAATATTTTAAACAGCAGGCTATTCAGGAACTACGTCTGCTAGTTGTGGGATTAATGTAGGTACTACCGTACTAGCTTGTGTGTGTGGTGGGGGGGCACAGGCCCCCTCAGTTTGGGTTGAAGCTCATTTTGGTTGAATATTTTCTTCTAACAATTATCTCTTCGTCTGCACCATACATCCCTGTCGATACTCAAAGCTTGAGGTTGAAACTCACATAGTTGTAGCTGAACACGCAGAGGCACGTATAGCTGAACCAAATTTGAATGTGAGCAGATATCGCGTATACACCTCTCATTTTATTGGGACAAGATTGCAGCGTACACAACTTCTTACTCTAGTATATGATGGTACTGAAATCGATCAGTCTATTCTAGTATGGTGGTACTGACTACTGAGCAGATTCCGTGTACATCATCTATTTCTGCTCGAAAGCCCTAGGGTTCAGTGGGGCGGTTGTGCGCGAACCTTGGCGAAAGCCTTGTGTTCGACGGGAGTTTATGCCGGTAATGTCCTAGGACATCGTTTGCCTTCTTGAAGGTGTTTCCGAAGATCTTGCCTTCAATCTTCCCGGGAAGAGGGCATGTTGGGTGTTGGTGGTCTACTTTGGTTGTCGTAGGTGTTTTTTTCTTTTCTTTGTTGTTGTGGTGGTTTTCGACCTAGTTTTAATTTTAAATCAGGCCACTCACTTTGTATTTGTTTTTTCTCTCTTAATGAAGTCGGCAGAATTCCTTCCTTGCACGTAAAAAAAAGATCGACCATTGCGTGCATGTTACTGAGCTCTAGTGCAGGTGCAGGTTGGTGTGGAGGCATAGACTTTCCCTTTCTGAAGTCGATCTCCAGCTGTCTCGCTTTCATTTTCACCACCAACGGAGATTGATCGACGAGCATCCGCTGCACGCTGAAGACATAGCTGGCTGTTGGTCCCTTCTGCAAGCTCCCCAATCGAGGCCGGCCCCAGGTGGCTTTTCCCGGGGATCGAACACACGATCGCACAGCAGCTTGAGTTATAGCACTCGATATATCACCGAAGCTCTTGCAAACGTCGATACCAGAATACACGATCACGACTCAAAATTAGCGCGAGGCACGTATCGTGCCTCGTGTTTATCTATTTGTTGTTTCCTCGTTTTATATCTTTATCGTTCCTTAGGGGCAAAAGATATCGGGTCTTTTTTCGGTGGTAACATCATAACCTGTATTTCTTTGAAGTATACCCTGAGTTTACATCATAGTAGCTGACGCCTGTACGATGACAACTTGATTCCAACTCAAGAACTTGGTTTCAAGATATAAGTTCTTCTGCTTAGGTGAATTAAGTCATGTGTAATATGGTCAAACGATCATCTAATCCCCTCCAACTCAAGAACTTGGTACAATATGTACTAATGCATGTGTTCCCCCCCCCCCCCCCCCCCCCCCCCGCCCCCCCGCACCTCCCTCCCATTTTCCGAATTGCCACCGGCAGAGTGATTACTTCAAAGGTTAGTGGACTAATTAAAGACTAAAGATCAGGTTAGTGGACCTTGTACAGCCTGTTTGCCTCTGCCCATCGATGACGGTCAGCTCCTAGCATTCAGTCCTGTAATTTAAACATACAACAAACGTATTCAAAATTTACTAGGTGCAAAGTACAGTAAATAAAGAGCCACATCTTTCAAGCAACACGCAAGGTATGTATTGCTCAAGAAAAATAATTATGAAGGAAAGATGATGACATGCAAGTAAGGGCAGTGACGACCTTTCTGCTATCAGTGTTATAACTTCAAAATCCAATCAGAATGAGAATGACGTAACCCTAGGGGGGTACCCCGGTGCATGTAGCCCCCGCTTGCGTAGGGTCCGGTTAAGGGTTCGACCACTTTAGATCTATTGTACGCAGCCTTTCCCTACATTTCTATAAGAGACTGTTTCGAGGAATCAGAATGAGAATGACGTAACCCTAGCAGTGCTATAATCACTACAGAGAAGAGTCCATTCCAACAGTGCTATAAAAGTACAATTGATCTTTAGTTTCACCTTTGAAGTAACTTAACAGCGGATCTTCAGTGCTATAATGACTTTCACATTTGAAGTAACTTGACACCTGATCTGAAGTTACCTGGACTGGAGCCGGGAGGCCGCCGCGAAAACCTATCTAGTCCTGGTGTGTAAGGTGAACCTGAAAGCTGCCACCGTTGTCGTGGGGCTAATGCCCGTCCCTGTCCATCCCTGCAGTAGGGATGGTTGCATGAATTCAGATACATGGGGTCTAAAAGTTTCATGCAGATGTAAATAGTTTTGTGAACATTGTAAAACTTGGTTCTTGTATAGCCAAAATCAATGTTTTAAATACCGGGCTATTCGGGAATTATTTCTACTGGCTATGGGATTAATCAAGGTACTAGCACATCTCTACTTGACGTGTAATTAATCTTGCTGATAATAAGCACAATGATTAATAAATGGACTAAACCGACAGATCATGGGCTTCGCTGCAATTATATTAGCTAGCTACACGATGCGCCCGTGGATGAATTGGAAGTTGCTACCGAGATGCTGATGCTATCGAGCTAGTTGCATTCATGTACTTGCCAGGCTCAATGCATATATCAATGAAAGAAGGCAGGGAAGGACAAAGGAAATTGATAGGCGATGGAATCTACTGGCTCATGGTTGGCAAGGAGGATGCAGAGGCCAAGCTAGTTGCTACGGGTGTGTACCCAAGGACAAAGATTGGGCGACGGAGCCATCCTCGGTCATGAGCTGTACGGTAGTCGTAGAAGGAGGTTGTTGAAGGAGAGAGGCGTCGCTAGGAGGAGGAGGAGCTGCCCAGAGAAGGAGATGCCAAGGGAGTCCCCAGGAAAGGTGAAGGAAATATGCCCTAGAGGCAATAATAAAGTTAATATTTATTTCCTTATTTCATGATAAATGTTTATTATTCATGCTAGAATTGTATTAACCGGAAACTTAGTAAATGTGTGAATACAGACAAAACAAAGTGTCCCTAGTATGCCTCTACTTGACTAGCTCATTTTTCAAAGATGGTTATGTTTCCTAACCATAGACATGTGTTGTCATTTGATGAATGGGATCACATCATTAGGAGAATGATGTGATGGACAAGACCCATTCGTTAGTGATGTCTACTATGCAACCTTCTTCTTGTAGTCGTTGTTGGGCCTCCAAGTGCAGAGGTTTGTAGGACAGTAGCAAATTTCCCTCAAGTGGATGACCTAAGGTTTATCAATCCGTGGGAGGCGTAGGATGAAGATGGTCTCTCTCAAACAACCATGCAACCAAATAACAAAGAGTCTCTTGTGTCCCCAACACACCCAATACAATGGTAAATTGTATAGGTGCACTAGTTCGGCGAAGAGATGGTGATACAAGTGCAATTTGGATGGTAGATATAGGTTTTTGTAAACTAAAAATATAAAAACATCAAGGTAGCAAGTGATAAAAGTGAGCATAAACGGTATTTCAATGCTAGGAAACAAGGCCTAGGGTTCATACTTTCACTAGTGCAAGTTCTCTCACCAATAATAACATAATTGGATCATATAACTATCCCTCAACATGCAACAAAGAGTCACTCCAAAGTCACTAATAGCGGAGAACAAACGAAGAGATTATGGTAGGGTACGAAACCACCTCAAAGTTATTCTTTCCAATCAATCCGTTGGGCTATTCCTATAAGTGTCACAAACAGCCCTAGAGTTCGTACTAGAATAACACCTTAAGACACAAATCAACCAAAACCCTAATGTCACCTCAAGTATCCATGGGTATGATTATACGATATGCATCACACAATCTCAGATTCATCTATTCAACCAACACACAGAACCTCAAAGAGTGCCCCAAAGTTTATACCGGAGAGTCAAGACGAAAACGTGTGCCAACCCCTATGCATAGGTTCATGGGCGGAACCCGCAAGTTGATCACCAAAACATACATCAAGTGAATCACGTGATATCCCATTGTCACCATAGATACGCACGTTAAAACATACATCAAGTGTTCTCAAATCATTAAAGACTCAATCCGATAAGATAACTTCAAAGGGAAAACTCAATCCATTACAAGAGAGTAGAGGGGGAGAAGAAACATAAGATCCAACTATAATAGCAAAGCTCGCGATACATCAAGATCGTTCCAAATCAAGAACACGAGAGAGAGAGAGATCAAACACATAGCTACTGGTACATACCCTCAGCCCCGAGGGTGAACTACTCCCTCCTCGTCATGGAGAGCGCCGGGATGATGAAGATGGCCACCGGTGAGGGTTCCCCCCTTCGGCAGGGTGCCAGAACAGGGTCCCGATTGGTTTTTGGTGGCTACAGAGGCTTGCGGCGGCGGAACTCTCGATCTATTCTGTCCCCTGTAAGTTTTAGGGTACGTGGGTATATATGGGTGAAAGAAGTACGTCGGTGGACCTCCGGGCTATCCACGAGGCAGGGGGGCGCGCCCTAGGGGGTGGGCGCGCCCCCCACCCTCGTGGGCAGCCCGGGACTCCCCTGGCGTGCACTCCAAGCTTTTCCGGTAGCTTTCCTTCCAAAAATAACTTCTCTAGTTGATTTCGTTCCGTTTCGACTCCGTTTGATATTCCTTTTCTTTGAAACACTGAAATAGGCAAAAAAATAGCAATTCTGGGCTGGGCCTCTGGTTAATAGGTTAGTCCCAAAAATAATATAAAAGTGGATAATAAAGCCCAATATTGTCCAAAACAATAGATAATATAGCTTGGAGCAATAAAAAATTATAGATACGTTGGAGACGTATCAAGCATCCCCAAGCTTAATTCCTGCTCGTCCTCGAGTAGGTAAATGATAAAAAAGATAATTTTTGATGTGGAATGCTAGTTCGCATAATTTCATTGTAATTCTTCTTAATTGTGGTATGAATATTCAGATCCGAAGGATTCAAGACAAAAGTTCATATTGACATAAAAATAATAATACTTCAAGCATACTAACTAAGCAATTATGTCTTCTCAAAATAACATGGCCAAAGAAAGTTCATCCCTACAAAATCATATAGTTTAGTCATGCTCTATTTTCGTCACACAAGAATGCTCTCATCATGCACAACCCCGATGACAAGCCAAGCAATTGTTTCATACTTTAGTAATCTCAAACCTATAAACTTTCATGCAATATATGAGCGCGAGCCATGGACATAACACTATGGGTGGAATAGAATATGATGATGGGGGTTATGTGGAAAAGACAAAAAGGAGAAAGTCTCACATCAACGAGGCTAATCAATGAGCTATGGAGATGCCCATCGATTGATGTTAATGCAAGGAGTAGGGATTGCCATGCAACGGATGCACTAGAGCTATAAATGTATGAAAACTCAACAAAAGAAACTAAGTGGGTGTGCATCCAACTTGCTTGCTCACGAAGACCTAGGGCACTTGAGGAGGCCCATTGTTGGAATATACAAGCCAAGTTCTATAATGAAAAGTTCCCACTAGTATATGAAAGTGACAAAACAAGAGACTCTCTATCATGAAGATTATGGTGCTACATTGAACCACAAGTGTGGTAAAAGGATAGTAACATTGTCCCTTCTCTCTTTTTCTCTAATTTTTTGGGCCATCTCTTTTTTATGGCCTTTCTCTTTTTTTGGGCCTTCTCCTTTTTTATGGCCTTTCTTTTTATTTTTTTATTTTACCTCACTTGGGACAATGCTCTAGAAAATGATGATCATCACACTTCTATTTATTTACAACTCAATGATTACAACTCGATACTAGAAAAAAGTATGACTCTATATGAATGCCTCCGACGATGTACCGGGATATGAAATGAACCAAGAGTGACATGTATGAAAGAATTATGAACGGTGGCTTTGCCACAAATACTATGTCAACTACATGATCATGCTAAGCAATATGACAATGATGAATGTGTCATGATAAACGGAATGGTGGAAAGTTGCATGGCAATATATCTCGGAATGGCTATGGAAATGGCATAATAGGTAGGTATGGTGGCTGTTTTGAGGAAGATATAGGGAGGTTTATGTGTGAAAGAGCGTATCATATCACGGGGTTTGGATGCACCGGCGAAGTTTGCACCAACTCTCAATGTGAGAAAGGGCAATGCACGGTACCGAAGAGGCTAGCAATGATGGAAGGGTGAGAGTGCGTATAATCCATGGAATCAACATTAGTCATAAAGAACTCACATACTTATTGCAAAAATCTACAATTCATCAAAAACCAAGCACTACGCGCATGCTCCTAGGGGGATAGATTGGTAGGAAAAGACCATCGCTCGTCCCTGACCGCCACTCATAAGGAGGACAATCAAAGAACACCTCATGTTTCAAATTTGTTACATAACGTTTACCATACGTGCATGCTACGGGACTTGCAAACTTCAACACAAGCATTTCTCAAATTCACAACTACTCAACTAGCACAACTTTGATATCACTATCTCCATATCTCAAAACAATCATCAAGTATCAAACTTCTCTTAGTATTCAATGCACTCATAAGAAAGTTTTTACTATTCTTGAATACCTAGCATATTAGGATTATTTAAGCAAATTAACATGCTATTTAAGACTCTCAAAATAATATAAGTGAAGCATGAGAGTTCATCTATTTCTTCAAAATAAAACTACCACCATGCTCTAAATGATATAAGTGAAGCACTAGAGCAAACGACAAACTACTCCGAAAGATATAAGTGAAGATCAATGAGCAGTCGAATAATTATGTAACTATATGAAGACTCTCTAACATTTAAGAATTTCAGATCTTGATACTTTATTCAAACAGCAAGCAAAGCTAAAGAAAATGACATGACGCTCCAAGCAAAACACATATCATGTGGTGAATAAAAATATAACTCCAAGTAAAGTTACCGATGAACGAAGATGAAAGAGGGGATGCCATCCGGGGCATCCCCAAGCTTAGACGCTTGGTTATCCTTGAATATTACCTTGGGGTGCCTTGGGCATCCCCAATCTTAGGCTCTTGCCACTCCTTATTCCATAGTCCATCGAATCTTTACCCAAAACTTGAAAACTTCACAACACAAAACTTAACAGAAAACCCGTGAGCTCCGTTAGTGAAATAAAACAAAACACCACTTCAAGGTACTGTAATGAACTCATTCTTTATTTATATTGGTGTTAAACCTACTGTATTCCAACTTGTCTATGGTTTATAAACTCTTTTACTAGCCATATATTCATCAAAATAAGCAAACAACACACAAAAAACAGAATCTGTCAAAAACAGAACAGTCTGTAGTAATCTGTAACTAACGCAAACTTCTGGAACTCAACAAATTATAAAATAAATTGGTGGACCTGAGGAATTTGTCTAGTAATCATCTGCAAAAATAATCAACTAAATAGCACTCTCCAGTAAAAAGTTTTACCTAATCTCGTGAGCGTTAAAGTTTCTGTTTTTTACAGCATGATCATAAAGACTTCACCCAAGTCTTCCCAAAGGTTCTACTTGGCACAAACACTAATTAAAACACAAAACCACATCTAAATAGAAGCTAGATGGATTATCTATTCCTAAACAGAACCAAAAATCAAGAAAATAAAATAAAATTGGGTTGCCTCCCAACAAGCGCTAACGTTTAACGCCTCTAGCTAGGCATTATGATTTCAATGATGCTCACATAAAAGATAAGAATTGAAACATAAAGAGAGCATCATGAATAATATGACTAGCACATTTAAGTCTAACCCACTTCCTATGCATAGGGATTTTGTGAGCAAACAACTTATGGGAACAATAATCAACTTGCAAAGGAAGGTAAAACAAGCATAACTTTAAAACTTTAAGCACATAGAGAGGAAACTTGATATTATTGCCATTCCTACAAGCATATGTTCCTCCCTCATAATAATTTTCAGTAGCATCATGAATGAATTCAACAATATAAACAGCACCTAGAGCATTCTTTTCATGATCTACTAGCATATAAATTTTATTACTCTCCACATAAGCAAAATTCTTCTTATTCGGAATAGTGGGAGTATCGTAAGAGACTTGAATACTATAAATTGTTTCCACATTAAAAGAGTAATGTTCAGAGAAAGGGTACTCATAATCATGACAAGTTTTATAAATATAATCATCACTACTCTTTGTAGCATAAGTTTCATCACAATAATCATCATGAGTAGCAACTTTGTTCTCATCATAATCAATTGAAACCTCTTCCGAAATAGTGGATACATCACTAAATAAAGTCATGACCTCTCCAAATCCACTTTCATAAGATTCAACATCCTCCAATATTGTGGGATCACTACTTCCTAAAGTTGACACTCTTCCAAACCCACTTTCATCAATATAATCATCACAAGTAGAAGGCATGCTGTCATCATAACTACTTTGCATATCAAAACTTGAGAGGCTAAAAATATCATCATTATTAAACATAGCATCCCCAAGCTTGGGACAAACATTAATTGTAGAAAATATATTCTCAAATATGCCATCCTCATCAAACATAGCTTCCCCAAGCTTGGGCCTTTTCATATCATAAGCATAATCACTCTCATCATTAATAGTATGGATAACACCAACAGTATAGCAATTATCATATTCTTCCGAGCAAGTGCCAAAAAGATTTTCAAGATCATAAGGAGTATCATTATCTTCCCAATCATAACCATCACAACAAGTAATAGGCATAACTAGATCATCATCAAGTGCATCATCTTCCACAATTATTTTTGATTCATTTTCATGAGGCACAACAATAATAGGAGCAACATTATTTGGGAGAGATATCTTTTTACCTCTCTTCCTTTTTATTTTCTTCTTCTTCACCACATCATGCGTGGGTTCAATCCTCTTTTTGGAGCTCCTTATTGATGAGATTGGTTGAATAGAAGGCTCCTCCTCGTTACCTGATTCATCATATATAAGAAATAATAGGAGGATATTGGGAAGTCTCTTCCCTTTCGTTAGTATTCTCTTCATCCTCTATTTGTTTTATTTTCTTTATGTAATTGGCAATATAAGGATTTTCAATGCAATTCACCGCACAATACATATAAATTTCTTCTAGATCAATATCGAGGAATTTCTTGAGGTTATATTCTGGAATATGCTTAGTTTGACGTTTCAATTCTTCATAGCCCAAGAGCAAACTAAGTTCATTATGATGCGCAAGGGAAATCAAGTCATCACAATTTTTGGACACGATTCAATCATGAAACAATTTGCAATTGATATTTAAATGACCATGTTCATTGCAAAGTTCACAAGTACAACTAAGATATCTTAAATTTTCAGCACTAACTTCTAGCCTTTCTTGCAACCATTTAGTTTCTAAATGCTTATGCCTCTTGCAATATCTATCTTCTCTATTTGGTGTGTACTTGCAAACCCAATACACTCCACAAAAATTGACATGTTTATAGGAGACATTTTCATCATGACTAGAGCAATCATCATTAGTACTATGGATATTCAAGGAGTACATACTAACAACATTGCAATCATGCTCATCATTCAAAGATTTAGTGCCAAACATTTTAATGCATTCTTCTTCTAACACTTTGGCACAATTTTCCTTCCCATCATACTCACGAAAGATATTAAAAAGATGAAGCGTATGAGGTAGACTCAATTCCATTTTTTATAGTTTTCTTTTATAGACTAAACTAGTGCTAAAACAAGAAACGAAAAGATTCGATTGCAAGATCTAAAGATATACCTTCAAGCACTCACCTCCCCAGCAACGGCGCCAGAAACTGCTTGATGTCTACTACGCAACCTTCTTCTTGACGTTGTTGGGCCTCCAAGTGCAGATGTTTGTACGACAGTAGCAAATTTCCCTCAAGTGGATGACCTAAGGTTTATCAATCCGTGGAAGGTGTAGGATGAAGATGGTCTCTCTCAAACAACCCTGCAACCAAATAACAAAGAGTCTCTTGTGTCCCCAACACACCCAATACAATGGTAAATTGTACAGGTGCACTAGTTCGGCGAAGAGATGGTGATACAAGTGCAATTTGGATGGTAGATATAGGTTTTTGTAAACTGAAAATATAAAAACAGCAAGGTAGCAAGTGATAAAAGTGAGCATAAACGGTATTGCAATGCTAGGAAACAAGGCCTAGGGTTCATACTTTCACTAGTGCAAGTTCTCTCAACAATAATAACATAATTGGATCATATAACTATCCGTCAACATGCAACAAAGAGTCACTCCAAAGTCACTAATAGCGGAGAACAAACGAAGAGATTATGGTAGGGTACGAAACCACCTCAAAGTTATTCTTTCCAATCAATCCGTTGGGCTAATCCTATAAGTGTCACAAACATCCCTAGAGTTCGTACTAGAATAACACCTTAAGACACAAATCAACCAAAACCCTAATGTCACCTAGATACTCCAATGTCACCTCAAGTATCCGTGGGTATGACTATACGATATGCATCACACAATCTCAGATTCATCTATTCAACCAACACATAGAACCTCAAAGAGTGCCCCAAAGTTTATACCGGAGAGTCAAGACGAAAACGTGTGCCAACCCCTATGCATAGGTTCATGGGCGGAACCCGCAAGTTGATCACCAAAACATACATCAAGTGAATCACGTGATATCCCATTGTCACCACAGATACGCACGGCAAGACATACATCAAGTGTTCTCAAATCATTAAACACTCAATCCGATAAGATAACTTCAAAGGGAAAACTCAATCCATTACAAGAGAGTAGAGGGGGAGAGGAAACATAAGATCCAACTATAATAGCAAAGCTCGCGATACATCAAGATCGTGCCAAATCAAGAACACGTGAGAGAGAGAGAGATCAAACACATAGCTACTGGTACATACCCTTAGCCCTGAGGGTGAACTACTCCCTCCTCGTCATGGAGAGCGCCGGGATGATGAAGATGGCCACCGGTGAGGGTTCCCCCCTTCGCCAGGGTGCCGGAACAGGGTCCCGATTGGTTTTTGGTGGCTACAGAGGCTTGCAGCGGCGGAACTCCCGATCTATTCTGTCCCTTGGAAGTTTTAGGGTACGTGGGTATATATGGGTGAAAGAAGTATGTCGGTGGACCTCCGGGCTGTCCATGAGGCAGGGGGGCGCGCCCTAGGGGGTGGGCGCGCCCTAGGGGGGTGGGCGTGCCCCCCACCCTCGTGGGCAGCCCGGGACTCCCCTGGCGTGCACTCCAAGCTTTTTCGGTAGCTTTCCTTCCAAAAATAACTTCTCTAGTTGATTTCGTTCCGTTTCGACTCCGTTTGATATTCCTTTTCTTCGAAACACTGAAATAGGCAAAAAACAGCAATTCTGGGTTGGGCCTCCGGTTAATAGGTTAGTCCCAAAAATAGTATAAAAGTGGATAATAAAGCCCAATATTGTCCAAAACAGTAGATAATATAGCATGGAGCAATCAAAAATTATAGATACGTTGGAGACGTATCAGTTAGCTTAGCATTATGATCGTTACAGTTCCATTGCTACTTATTTCTTCATGACTTATTGATAACCCACAAGTATAGGGGATCACAACAGTTTTTGAGGGCAGAGTATTCAACACAAATTTATAGATTCGACACAAGGGGAGCCAAAAAATTTGAAGGTATTAGCAGCTGAGTTGTCAATTCAACCACACCTGGAGATTAATTATCTGCAGCAAAGTGATCAGTAGCAAAGTAGTATGATAGCTTTGGTAATAGTAGCAGCAGCAATAGTAACGGTAACAGTGATAGCAGTAGTTTTGTAGCAGTGGTGATAGTAACAACAGCAGTAGTAACTTGGCAGAAACAATATAAGATAAATTCGTAGGCATTGGATCGGTGACTTACTGGATGATATTCATCATGTGATAGTTATAACCTAGGGCGATACGGCACTAGCTCCAGTTCATCGATATAATGTAGGCATGTATTCCATAAATAGTCATACATGCTTTATTAAAAGAACTTGCATGCCATCTTTTGTCCTACCCTCCCGTGGCAGCGAGGTCCATATTGGAAACTAAGGGATATTAGTGCCTCCTTTTAATAGAGAATCAGAACAAAGCATTAACACATAGTGAATACACGAACTCCTCAAACTACGGTCAGCACCGGGAGTGGTCCCGATTATTGTCACTCCGGGGTTGCTGAAGCCTACTACTCAACCTTCTTGTTGTAGACGTTGTTGGGCCTCCAAGTGCAGATGTTTGTAGGACAGTAGCAAATTTCCCTCAAGTGGATGACCTAAGGTTTATCAATCCGTGGGAGGCGTAGGATGAAGATGGTCTCTCTCAAACAACCCTGCAACCAAATAACAAAGAGTCTCTTGTGTCCCCAACACACCCAATACAATGGCAAAATTGTATAGGTGCACTAATTCGGCGAAGAGCTGGTGATACAAGTGCAATATGGCTGGTAGATATAGGTTTTTGTAATCTGAAAATACAAAAACAGCAAGGTAACTAATGATAAAAGTGAGCACAAACGGTATTGCAATGCTTCGAAATAAGGCCTAGGGTTCATACTTTCACTAGTGCAAGTTCTCTCAACAATAATAACATAACTGGATCATATAACCATCCCTCAACGTGCAACAAAGAGTCACTCCAAAGTCACTAATAGCGGAGAACAAACGAAGAGATTATTATAGGGTACTAAACCACCTCAAAGTTATCCTTTCTGATCGATCTATTCAAGAGTCCATAGTAAAATAACACGAAGCTATTCTTTCCCTTCGACCTATCCTAGAGTTCATACTAGAATAACACCTTAAGACACAAATCAACCAAAACCCTAATGTCACGTAGATACTCCGATGTCACCTCAAGTATCCGTGGGCATGATTATACGATATGCATCACACAATTTCAGATTCATCTATTCAACCAGCACAAAGAACTTCAAAGAGGGCCCCAACGTTTCTACCGGAGAGTCAAGACGAAAACGTGTGCCAACCCCTATGCATAAGTTCACAAGGTCACTGAACCCGCAAGTTGATCACCAAAACATACATCAAGTAGATCACGTGAATATCCCATTGTCACCACAGATAAGCACATGCAAGACATACATCAAGTGTTCTCAAATCCTTAAAGACTCAATCCGATAAGATAACTTCAAAGGGAAAACTCAATCCATTACAAGAGAGTAGAGGGGGAGAAACATCAAAAGATCCAACTATAATAGCAAAGCTCGCGATACATCAAGATTGTGCCATATCAAGAACACGAGAGAGAGATCAAACACATAGCTACTGGTACATACCCTCAGCCCCGAGGGTGAACTACTCCCTCCTCGTCATGGAGAGCGCCGGGATGATGAAGATGGCCACCGGTGATGGATCCCCCCTCTGGCAGGGTGCCGGAACATGGCCCCAATTTGTTTTTTGTGCCTACAGAGGCTTGCGGCGGCGGAACTCCCGATCTTGGTGTCTTTTTGGGGGTTTCTATATTTATAGGAATTTTTGGCGCCGGTCTCACGTCAGGGGGGTCTCCAAGTCATCCACGAGGTAGGGGGCACGCCCAGGGGGTAGGGCTCGCCCTCCACCCTCGTGGATGGCTCGGAACTCTTCTGGCCCAACTCTTTTACTCCGGGGGCTTCTTTTGGTCCATAAAAAATCATAAAAAATTGGCACGTCAATTGGACACCGTTTGGTATTCCTTTTCTGTAAAACTCAAAATGAAGGAAAAAACAAAAACTGGCCCTGGGCTCTAGGTTAATAGGTTAGTCCCAAAAACCATATAAAATAGCATATAAATGCATATAAAACATCCAAGATGGATAATATAATAGCATGGAACAATTAAAAAATTATATATACACTGGAGATGTATCAAGCATCCCCAAGCTTAATTCCTGCTCGCCCTCGAGTAGGTAAATGATAAAAACAGAATTTTTTATGTGGAATGCTACCTAACATAATTATCAATGTAATTTCCTTTATTGTGGCATGAATGTTCAGATCCAAAAGATTCAAGACAAAAGTTTAATGTTGACCTAAAAATAATAATACTTCAAGCATACTAACAAAGTAATCATGTCTTCTCAAAATAACATGGCCAAAGAAAGTTCATCCGTACAAAATCATATAGTTTGGCTATGCTCCATCTTCGTCACACAGAATACTCAAATCATGCATAACCCCGATTTCAGCCAAGCAATTGTTTCATACTTTAGTATTCTCAAACTTTTTTAACTTTCACGCAATACATGAGCGTGAGCCATGGACATAGCACTATAGGTGGAATAGAATGGTGGTTGTGAAGAAGACAAAAAAGAGGAAGATGGTCTCACATCAACTAGGCATATTAATGGGCTATGGAGATGCCCATCAATAGATATCAATGTGAGTGAGTAGGGATTGCCATGCAACAGATGCACTAGAGCTATAAATGTATGAAAGATCAACAAAAGAAACTAAGTGGGTGTGCATCCAACTTGCTTGCTCACAAAGACCTAGGACATTTGAGGAAGCCCATCGTTGGAATATACAAGCCAAGTTCTATAACAAAATTTTCCACTAGTATATGAAAGTGACAAAATAAGAGACTCTCCATCATGAAGATCATGGTGCTACTTTGAAGCACAAGTGTGGAGAAAAAGGATAGTAGCATTGTCCCTTCTCTCTTTTTCTCTCTCTTTTTTAGAGAGACTCCCCCTTTTTTGGAGACTCTTTCTCTTTTTTGGAGACTCTTTTGGCCTCTCTTTTTTTCCTCACACAGAACAATGCTCTAATAATGAAGATCATCACACTTCTATTTATTTACAACTCAAGAATTACAACTCAATACTTAGAACAAAATATGACTCTATATGAATGCCTCCGACGGTGTACCGGGCCGTGCAATGAATCAAGAGTGACATGTATGAAAAATTATGAATGGTGGCTTTGCCACAAATACGATGTCAACTACATGATCATGCAAAGCAATATGACAATGATGGAGCATGTCATAATAAACGGAACAGTGGAAAGTTGCATGGCAATATATCTCGGAATGGCTATGGAAATGCCATAATAGGTATGTATGGTGGCTGTTTTGAGGAAGATATATGGTGGGTGTATGGTACCGGCGAAAGTTGCATGGTACTATAGAGGCTAGCAATGGTGGAAGGGTGAGAGTGTGTATAATCCATGGACTCAACATTAGTCATAAAGAACTCACATACTTATTGCAAAAATCTACAAGTCATCAAAACAAAGTACTACACGCATGCTCCAAGGTGGGTTGGTAGGAGTTAACCATCGTGCGATCCCGACCTCCACACATAAGGAAGACAATCAAAGAGATACCTCATGCTTCAAATTTGTTACACAACGGTTACCATACGTGCATGCTACGGGACTCACAAACCTCAACACAAGTATTTCTCAAATTCACAATTACTCCACTAGCATGACTCTAATATCATCATCTTCATATCTCAAAACAATCATAAGGAATAAAACTTCTCATAGTATTCAATGCACTTTATATGAAAGTTTTTATTATATACCTCTTGGATGCCCATCATATTAGGACTAAATTCATAACCTAAGCAAATTACCATGCTGTCCTAAAAGACTCTCAAAATAATATAAGTGCAGCATGAGAGTTCACCAATTTCTTCAAAATAAACCACCATCGTGCTCTAAAAAGATATAAGTGAAGCACTAGAGCCTACGACAAACTACTCCAAAAGATATAAGTGAAGATCAATGAGTAGTTGAATAATTATGTAACTATGTGAAGACTCTCTAACATTTAATAATTTTAGATCTTGGTATTTTATTCAAACAGCAAGCAAAACAAAAAAAATTACATTTCAACGATAGCACACATCTCATGTGAAGAAGCAAAAACTTAGGCTCAACCGATACTAACTGATAATTGTTGAAGAAGAAAGGTGGGATGCCTACCGGGGCATCCCCAAGCTTAGATGCTTGAGACTTCTTGAAATATTATCTTGGGGTGCCTTGGGCATCCCCAAGCTTGAACTTTTTTGTCTCCTTAATTCCTCTCATATCATGGTTTCCCTAAATCTTCAAAAAAAAAACTTCATCCACACAAAACTCAACAAGAACTCGTGAGATAAGTTGGTATAAACCAATGCAAAAACCTCATCATTCTCTACTGTAGAAAATCACAAAAATTATTATTCAACATTGCATACTAAATTCCTCTGCATATTTAATACTCCTATCCTCAAATAGAATCATTAAACAAGCAAACATATGCAAACATAACACTAATCTGCCAAAACAGTACAGTCTGTAAAGAATGCAAGAGTATCAATACTTCCCTAACTCCAAAAATTATGAAAATTTACCACACTGTAGAAAATTTTTCAGAGCTTACTGTGCAAAAAGTTTCAACATTTTATCATATTCTGACTTTTCAAGGGAATTTTTGCAACAGCAGTAAACTTTCTGTTTTGAAACAGCAACATGTATACTTGCAAAATAAGCATGAGAAAGGCTATCCTTGACATCTTTATTGAAAATAAAGATGCAAAACATTATTATAAATAACATAAAGCAAATCCTAACAAAATAAATTGACGCTCCAAGTAAAACACATATCATGTGGTGAATAAAAATATAGCTCCAAGTAAAGTTACCGATGAACGAAGACGAAAGAGGGGATGCCATCCGGGGCATCCCCAAGCTTAGGCTCTTGGTTGTCCTTGAATATTAACTTGGGGTGCCTTGGGAATCACCAAGCTTAGGCTCTTGCCACTCCTTATTCCATAGTCCATCGAATCTTTACCCAAAACTTGAAAACTTCACAACACAAAACTCAACAGAAAACTCGCAATCTCCGTTAGTATAAGAAAATAAATCACCACTTAGGTTGTGAACTCATTCTAAATTCATATTGGTGTTATATCTACTGTATTTAAACTTCTCTATGGTTCATACCCTCCGATACTACTCATAGTTTCATCAAAATAAGCAAACAACACATAGAAAACATAATCTGTCAAAAACAGAACAGTCTGTAGTAATCTGTAACTCTCGAATACTTCTGTAACTCCAAAAATTCTGAACAATTATGAAAACCTGGGTAATTTGTGTACCAATTAGATTCAAAAAGAATCATATCAATATCACTCTTCTATGAATTATCAAAACTAATTTACTGGGTGCAAAAGTTTTTTATTTTCACCAGGATCAGCACAACTATCACCGCAAGCTATCCTAAAGGTCTTAATTGGCACTTTATTGAAACAAAAGCTATAAAACATGATTAATATAGTAGCTTAATCATGTGAACACACAAAAATAGTAGGGGTAAATATTGGGTTGTCTCCCAACAAGCGCTTTTCTTTAATGCCTTTTTAGCTAGGCATAATAATTTCAATGATGCTCACATAAAAGATAAGATTTGAAACATAAAGAGAGCATCATGAAGAATATAACTAGCACATTTAAGCCTAACCCACTTCCTATGAATAGGTATTTTATAAGCAAACAACTTATGGGAACAAGAAACAACTAGCATAGGAAGGTAAAACAAGCAAATCTTCAAGATTTTCAACACATAGAGAGGAAACTTGATATTATTGCAATTCCTACAAGCATATTTTCCTCCCTCATAATAAATTTCAGTAGCATCATGAATGAATTCTTGTAGCGACCCAACTCGGTAAGAGTCGAAGTCTCTGTGCTTGCCGTGCTAGTCCCTGGATCGACTTGCTAGCACACACAGTACTCGATGAAATAACAGAAATAACACACATCTCTTTATTACATCAATAGTCCAGGAGCAATACATTTATTACAAAATAGGGCATAGAGCCAATAAAAAAATACTACGGAAGCAAAGTAGTAAATGAGTTCAACTCCACGAGCAAGGTTGAGTGTAGAACATTGACCTATCGCACCTTAATCCTCGTCGGATATATCTGCAACGTGATAAGTTGCAGCCATATAGGTCAGTACATTGAATGTACTGGCAAGTCACATCATAAGTGTAAAGAACCTACTTGTACATGCAATTTGGCTAGTGGAAAGCTCTAAGTTTAGTTTTTTTTGCATAAAGCTAGTTTTTCCCTAATAGGAAAGATGTTGTTCTACTACTACACATTTTCATAGGATGAGTTGGCAAACCCAACTCCATCCGTTCCCAAGTTTCATTAAAATCCCAACTGTTTTATTAAAGGTGAGGAGATCTCCCGGCATTTCCACTACTAGATGCTCAACTTGTCCGTAACCGGGGACACGGCTAATCGATTAGGTTGACACTCTGCAGAGGTTGCACACTTTCCCCACAAGACTCGACCACCTCCATGATTGGAAGATCAAGACATAGTCTTTCAAAAATGTTCCCCCTTAACCCACGGATAGGCCGGTACACCTACATCATTCTACATCTGCTAGCCCATCCCGGAAGGGGTCACACTAACTACTCAACTAAGCCAGAGCCCATATTGGCTTGTGGCTGCACACGTAAGCTTCTAGACATGAGAATACGATTGATCTCTTTGAGCCTGAGCGGACGGTCCACTAGTGGTGCACCATCATGGGTTTCCCATGCGTGCCCCACTATACTTCGCCACCATTCCAACAAGTTTCTGCCCAAGTAGTTCATTAATTATCTTAGGTCCTATTTACTACATTGTCACTCATACTTTACCATGATCACTCCCCAATCCACGTCTACTTAGCGAAGCAACATAATGCAAAATGATGGCGACAATGTTATAAGGTTCAAACCTACCTCAATGAACTACTGGGTGAAAAGCATAGTCATGCGGCATCAATTCCTACCATGCAGTCCTACCGCAAAGAACTAAGTGCATAATAAAAACATAGGTAATGAAACATGATCAAGATGCAACTTGCCTTGGTACCACTGGTTGAATTCTAAAGACTGATAATACTCTGCTTCGCACTCCGCGCAATCTATCGCAAAGAAGATAAACAAACATAAGCAAACATTTCCGAGAAACAAGAAGAAACATGCCAAGCAAAAGTCTCAGAAAAACCCAATGAGCAAACAACACACTTAACTAGCATGAAAATATTCTAAGTGCAAAACAACATAGGCCTATGGTTCAAAAAGAGGTGTGAACTATAGTGCATTCTATGCATACTAGTAAATATTATTAATGGACAGATCCTAGTGTGCGAAAATTATTGTGAGAAAGGTCCAGGTATAGGGTTTGGCTACGGTGACAGAATGCAAAAAGAATCAACTTAATCGGAGCTACGGTTTGAGAGATATGGCCATTTGAAGTTCGAATTTGAATCTGACAAAAGTTTGCAAATAGGATACCACTGGATAGAACTAAACAATACGAAGAATTTGCCGCTAGTTTCATCGAGTTTGGATCTACGGTTAAAAAGTTGTGGCTACGCAAACATCAGGGACTAATCTGCTAATTACAGGGACTAAACATAGAAAGAAATTATCGCAGACAAGTCCCTGGCCACGTGACGGCTCGTGGCTGGCCGAGCAGTGTCCGCTGTGGAGGCTATACAGCGAATGGCCGCTAAATAAGAAAAACAGCGGCGGCGGCTAATTAAATAAAAACCGACGCTCGGTTTAAATAAAACCGCACGGTCTAAAGGAAACCGACCGATAGTTTTTAAAATAAAAACCACGGTTAACCGCGTACCGGTTCAACTAAAAAAACAACTAACCTAATCTAATCTAGGCCGTTGGTGTCCGATCTAACGGGCGAGGGTGGGGCGGCGGCTTACAGCGGGTGGTGGTGGCCGGCGACGAGCAGAGGACGGCGGCGCGACGTCAGGTGATGGCGGGGCAGCGGCTATGGCGGTCCTCGGCGTCGGGGAAGAAGACGGGGAGGTGCGGCGCGGCTTGGGCGTCCGGATGGTGGCGTCGGGGCTCCTTAGGGGCGTCGGGGTCGGCGAGGCGAAGGCGGCGGCGCTCCGTGGGCTCCGGCGAGGTCGGGCGTCGTCGGGGCGTCGTCTCCGGCAGGACCTAGGTGAGAAAAAGATGTCAACAAGATGCGCGAGTTCACGATGGCAAGATTGACGAAGGAACAAGGGCTCGGGGTGGTTTACTGGCAGCGGAATGCCCCGGCGAGGTCCGTTCGGCCGGCGAGATCCAAGCGGCGACTGCGGGCGGTAGGGGCGGCGTGGGAAGAAGCGGGACGACGAGATCGACAGAGGGGAGCCCGGGGCATTTATAGGTGAGGGGAGGGCGTGCGGGTGCTGCGGATAAGCGTTATCCGCGAGGGCCTCGCTCGACGGTTGCGGGAGCGCGGCGGCGAGCTCATCCGAGCGGGGCAAGCGGGAGGTTGGGGGAGATGAGGTGGAGCGGGGCCCACCAGTCAGTGACGGCGGTGGTAGCGAGCGAGGGCGGGCGCGGAGCGATCGACCGGTGCAGGAGGTTTCGGGCGCTGGGCCGCTGGCCTTGGGCCAAATGGCCAACTGGGCCAGTTGGGGCGCTCCTGGGCCGAACCCAGTTTCGGTCCAGGCTGCGGTGAGTGCGTGCGTGCGTTTTTTTAAACACTGAACACTAAAGTGTCCCTAAATAATTCAAATGAATTAATAAAAACACCACAATAATTTCTAAAATAACTATACAATATTTAGAGCCTAATGAACATTAACTTTTTTTTGAACCTTGAATAGTAGGAGAACCTCCTACTGTTGTAAACTTATATTAGAAAAACTTTGTACAATTTACATGAGGTCTGTACATGTATCTACCCGCCACTTTGGGGGGGGTGGAGAGAGAACTAGGCTATGGAGGCAAGTATGAGAGGGATAAGATGCACTGGTAGAAAAAGGGCCTGTTGTCCCGGTTCGTAAGGGCCTTTTGTCCCGGTTCTGGAACCGGGACTAAAGGGTCGGTACTAATGCCCTGTCCCTTTAGTCCCGGTTCAATCCAGAACCGGGACAGATGGGCCTCCACGTGGCCTATGCGCGGAGCCCAGGCAGGAGACCCTTTGGTCCCGGTTGGTGGCACCAACCGGGACCAATAGGCATCCACGCGTCAGCATTTCTGTGGTTGGGGTTTTTGTTTTTTTTGAAAGGGGGGGGGGGGGGTTGGGGGTTTGGGGGGTTAATTTAGGTGTTTCATATATTGCGTTAGCTAGCTATAATTAATAGAGACAAGTGTCCTCTCTTATGTCCGTGCTTGGTCGATGCTACGTACTATACATACGTATAGAGAGGACTAGACACGCTAGCTAGGTAGTAAGCAAACGAAGGAAACAGAAGATCGTCATGAACATATATGCATACAGAGAGAAGTGATATCGACCACCTCTCCTTCTCTGAGAGATTGGTCGAACAACAAGTTCACGTATATCTATCCGACACTACTGGCTACATATATACAATAATTATCTCTTACAAATATAATCATATAGACTCAGGGTCCACATAGTATTCTCCGTCTTCAGGGATCACGTGATCAAGAAAGAATGCCACCAATTCCTCTTGAATTGCTCGCATGCGAGCTGGTGCTAGGAGTTCATCCCGCTTCCGAAACATCCAATTTAAAGAAGGGGGTCAATACATATATATATATATATGAATGAATGAAAATCAACACAAATGATGGTAATAAAATAAAATTGTGAATGTTGTTATTTACGTACTTCATATTGTTCGTCAGTGTAGCCCCGCTCATAGGTCGTGTGGTGGATGGACTCGCAAACGTAGTATCCACAGAAATCATTCCCTTGTTCCTGCCACAACCACTTTACAAGAAATAGAGGTCAATCAAACTGATAAGCAAGAATGCCAAATGGTATTGATGAAAATAGCGCTTGAATGACTAGTAGATGCGCGGAACATGCTACTATAGTACTTAATTTTGGGTGTCTAAATTGCAGCTCCTTCGGCAGTCCCGGAGCTTTTCTGGTGAATTTTCTCCAAACCCTGCCGGACAAAGAAAACAATTACTTGATATATCAGGAAATGAACAAAGTTGCTGATATGGTGGATAATGATCGATTTAACTTACTTCTCGAGTATTTGAGTCATGTCTGCATAGTCCCGGGGATCTTTTCGTCTTGAGTCTAAGACGGTTACTAGTCCCTGCTCTAGCTTAATCTCTAGGAGAATATAGTGGAAACTGCACATGCATGCATAACTCATCAATTACATTACTATAACCTTGACTAATATATAAGGGAAACCGAATACGCACAAGACAGTAACACTCACTTGAAGTTGTAAGGAAAGAGTATTATATCTTTGTTTTCATTTATTACCAACGATCGTAGCAAGTTGGCCTCGGTAGCTGCGGCATGAAATTTAACCTGAGTTGCATCTATGAGATATGTGTTAATGAACCCAATATCACCGACTTGTCTTTTCTTCAATTCGGCGATCTTCAATCTGCATAATATAGTGAGGATGATTATAAATACATGCAATGAAAGAGCTGAGCTATATAGAGAGACTTAATGACAAAAGTAGTACTACTTACAGACAGTAGCAGGCGACCATTGTTTTATCGAGGGCCAATTGATTGAAAAACTGATAGAACTCCTCAAATGGAACAGGCAACAGTTCAATTCCAACGAGGTCATGCTCCTTTTTAACTTTCACATACAAAATACTCCTCCCCCCAGAGTCTCTGCAGATTTTCAAGTACCAATCATGCAATCTTCGCATCATCGTTGATAGAGATCTTTCATCTTTGACGAGAGGCTTCCCGTACTCGTATCTTTGTATCTGCACCTCCATGGGTTCATAATGTACATCGTCGGGCAGGTAATCTGCAAGATTGCTATAACTGGGCACCATCCTCGGATCATTAGCGACGTTGTGCGTGTTCGCCGAGCTGGGCAATTTGTTTCCCAGCTCGTCGTTCTTTCAGCCTTTGATCACTGACAGTACTTCCCGACCGCTCCGCTTTGGCAAATTCCTTTCCAATAATGCGCTCATAGTTTCCTTTCGGCGGAGACTTGGGTGGTTTTGTCAGGGCAGCCAGAGTGCGCTTCGCTTTCACTGGATCTACCTTCTCCTCCAGAAGTGGATGTCTCTTTGCTTTCTACCCTTGAAACCAGTCATCCACTTCGGTTCATGCGATCTCGGCGTTCTCCTCCGGGGTCCTCTCGTATGGTAAGTTCTCTGGAGTCTTCAGAGAAGGACCGAATCTGTATGTCCTCCCGCCTCTGGCTATACTGCTAGACGCCGGCCGAGTAGACGGAGCGGTTGTCTTCTTTACTTGCTTACGAGGCGGAGGAGAAGGACTACGACGCACCGGAGCAGCCGGAGCGGCGGCAGGTCTCTTCCGGCCTTGCTGACGAGGCGGAGAGGGAGGAGGCTGGCTGCTCGGGCGCGTCGGCGCAGGCGGAGAAGGAGGCGGAGTGCCGCCACACGCTGGAGAAGGAGCCGGTCGAGTGCCCTGATCGTCACTCGTCGGAGGAGGAGGCGGTGGAGGAGGCGGAGTGCCCTGACTCGCCGAAGGAGGAGGCAGTGGAGGAGGCGGAGTGCCCTGACTTGCCGGAGGAGGAGGAGGCGGAGGCGTCTAGTTCAGAAGGTTGATGAGCTCCTTCCGCCATAGGCATGGAGTCTTCAGAGCAGACCCCAGCCTAGTCTCCTCTTCACCGGTAGGGTGGTCAAGCTGGAGGTCCTCAAATCCCTCCGTTATTTCATCCACCATCACCCTAGCATGTCCTTCTGGAATCGGCTGGCAGTGAAAAGTTGCACCGGGTTCAGTAGGATAAACAGAGCCAACAGCCGCCTTGACCTTCAAATTCATCCATTGCGTCATAAGGTGGAAATTTTGAGACTCCGTGATAGCATCCATGGGATAGCTGGCAGGAGCCGTCAAGGCATGCTCCGGCTGAAGCAGCTCGGTGGAAGCCACGCTGCTTCTCCGCTGAGATGGCGGGGTAGCTTCGGGGGAAGCTTCGGCAGTACGTTTGCTGCGATTTGCTTCTCGTTCCTCTATCGCTTGTACCCTTGCTTGCAGCGCCTGCATTTGGGTTTGCTGCACTTTTTTCCTCCTCTCATGGGATTTGTAACCGCCTGCGTCCGGAAACCCAACCTTCCACGGAATGGAGCCTGGCGTGCCTCGTGTCCGTCCAGGGTGCTCAGGATTCCCGAGGGCCATTGTGAACTCGTCGTTCTCTCTGTCTGGAAAGAACGTCCCTTGCTGCGCTGCTTCGATATAGTGCTGAAGCTTCCTGACTGGTATGTCCATTTGATCGTTCGTCCAAATGCACTTCCCTGTTACAGGGTCCAAGGTTCCGCCAGCCCCGAAGAACCAAGTCCGGCAACGGTCTGGCCAGTTAATTGTCTCTAGTTCGATCCCTTTATCAACCAGATCATTCTCAGTCTTGGCCCACTTAGGCCGGGCTACGAGGTAGCCACCTGACCCCGTGCGATGGTGATGCTTCTTCTTCGCAGCATTTTGCTTGTTTGTCGCCGACATCTTCTTACTCTTTTTCGATGTCTTGTGGGCCACAAATGCGGGCCAGTGATCTCTGATCTTCTCATATCTGCCCTTGAATTCTGGTGTCTCATTATTTTCGACAAACTTATTCAGCTCTTTTCTTCCACCTCCTGAATAGTTCTGCCATCCTCTTAAGAGCAAAAGACTTGATTAATTGCTCTTTAACTGGCTTCTCTGGATTATCCTCTGGCGGTAGGGTGAAATTTGACTTCAGCTCAGTCCAAAGATCATTTTTCTGCATATCATTAACATAAGACACCTCAGGGTCTTCTGTAGCCGGCTTAAACCATTGCTGGATACTAATCGGGATCTTGTCCCTAACCAAAACCCCGCACTGAGCAACAAATGCGCTCTTTGTCCAGAGGGGTTCAATCGGTTGGCCGTGGGGCGCGATTGCTATGATCTCAAAATTTTCATCCGAGCTCAACTTTTTCTTCGGGCCTCGTCTCTTTACCGAAGTTGTGCTCGATCCGGAGGGCTAGAAAAAAGAACAAAGACTTAATTAATATGTGTACATACCAAAACAATGAATGCATCAATTAGCTAGTCAGCAGAAGCTTAACTAATATATATACCTGGCCGGACTCGGTTCGGTCACCGGAGACGTCATCACGGTCTCCTTCTTGCACCGGCATTGGGTCACCGGAGCCGTCCTCACGGTCTCCTTCTTGCACCGGCATTAGGTCACCAGAGCCATCATAATTAGCTGCTTCCAGACCATCGGTCTCGTTGAGAAACAACGAGCAGATGGCATCACTTCCTCGTGCGATTATGTCCCCCAACAACTCTTCTTGTACTTTGTCTCGGGCGGTGTCCATAGTTTCTACAAATATTGACAACATGGCAATTATTATTCAAGCATGACAGATGGATATATTAGTGGCAAAAACGTAGAACTAATATTAATTAGTGGCCTCGACGCTGCTTCTCTAGGGTTTGGGGTGGCCTCGACGCTGCTTCTCTAGGGTTTGGGGTGGCCTCGACAACGCTTCAAGGATAAAAAAAGAAGAGGAAGAAGAAAAAAAAGAGGAGAAGAAAACTCCTCTATTCTTTCTTCTCCTCTTTTTTTCTTCTTCTTCCTCTTTTTTTTATCGGGAATGAGGGTCGTCGAGGATCACCGAGCGATAGAGGAAACCCTAAATAGCAAGTACCGTGGGTGTGAGATACATGTGGCCGTCGGTGTCGGACACTATATCCACGTCCCACAAGTGACGTGGGCGTCGAAGCCCGCGCCACTTATGGGACGTGGATGTAGTGTCCGACACCGACGGTCACATGTATCTCACACCCACGATACTTGCTATTTAGGGTTTTCTCTATCGTTCGGAGACCCTGACCCTCGACGACCCTCGTTCCCGATAAAATAAAGAGGAAGAAGAAGAAAAAAAAAGAGAAGAAGAAGAAAAAAAAGAGGAGAATATCTTCTCCTCTTTTTTTTTCTTCCCGAAATAGCAAGTATCGTGGGTGTGAGATACATGTGGCCGTCGGTGTCGGACACTACATCCACGTCCCACAAGTGACGTGGGCGTCGAAGCCCGCGCCACTTGTGGGACGTGGATGTAGTGTCCGACACTGACGGTACATGTATCTCACACCGACGATACTTTCTATTTAGGGTTTCTCCTCTACCACTCGGCGACCCTCGACGACCCTCGTTCCTGATAAAAAAAAGAGGAAGAAGAAGAAAAAAGAGAGGAGAAGAACTCCTCTATTCTTTCTTCTCCTCTTGTTTTTCTTCTTCCTTTTCTTTTTTTATCCTCTTCTTCCTCTCATGTTCGAGAGGATCGCCGAGGGGTTGGGAGGTTGCCTAGTGTCAAAGGATTCAACAAAAACATGTCTTCATCATTAGGCGAAAGTAACAGGTGCATGATGGTACGAAGCTCTCCAAAGTTATTTTGGAACGGAGTCCCAGATAAGATAATTCGCCTTTTGGTACAAAGTTCAGCAAGAACCTTCCAAATACCGTTATTTGGAAGGCCTTTGCTGAAATTCATACAAAAAGGCAAATTATCCTATCCGGGACACCATTCCAAAATAACTTTGGAGGACTTCGTCATGCCCTGGTTACTTCCGGCTAATGATGAAGCCATGGATTTCTTCAATACTTTGACAATAGGAAACCTCTCTCGACCCCTCGGCGATCCTCGACCCCTCGAACCCTCAACGACCCTGGAACCCTCGACCCCTAGACGACCCTGGAACCCTCGACCCTTGATCCCTCGACCCTATAGAACCCTCGAAGAAAGGAATAGCTAGAGGAGAAGATCGAAGAAAAAAAAGAAGAAAAAAAAGAGAAGAAGAAAGGAATAATGGAGAAGAAGAGAAAATAGAATATTCTATTTTCTCTTCTTCTCCACTATTCCTTTCTTCTTCTCCTCTTCTTTTCCTTCTTTTTTCTTCTTATTTATTTCTCCTCTTCTTTTCCTCTCCTCTTCTTCTTTCTTTCCTCTTCTTATTTTCTTCTTTCCTATCCTTCTTTTTCTAAAATTGTAACTTTTGCATATATAAAACTTTTCTAAAATTGTAACTTTCTATATATGAACAAAAAACTTTCTATGAACAAAAAACATTTTTAACATATATATTTAGCAAATTCTAGCCACATACATCACATACACATATACATTATAGCCACATACACATATACATCACATATGAACAAAAAAAATAAACTAATAAAAATAAAAAAAACATATTGCAACATATGAACAAAAACATATAGCCACATACATACACATACATTATATATATATATATATGAAAAAAAATTAAACTAATAAAGGCAGGAGCGTGGGAGTGGTGGCACCGGCGGGGCAGAGGGGCATGGCGGCAGTGGTGGCGCTGGCGGGGCAGGGCAGGGGCATGGGAGCGAGGCAAGGCAGGGGCGCGAGGGCAGGTGCTCACAGAGGGGTGGCGGAGCACGGCGGGCGGCGTCGGGGCGCGGGGACGACGGTGAGGTGGCGTTCGAGGGCGGCGGCGACGGCAAAGTTGAGCAGCCTGACGGCGTCGGAGGCGGCGACGACGGTGAGGTGGACCAGCCTGACGGCGTTGGAGGCGGCGGCGACGACGAGGTGGAGCAGCCTGACGGCTCGGCGGCGACGGCGACGAGGCAGAGCAGCGGGCGTTGGGCGGAGAAGAAAGGGATGGATTTTGGAGAAACTGCTAAGTGCTGCTTATATAGCAAAGCCTTTAGTCCCGGTTCGTGGCACAAACCGGGACTAATGCCCCCCTTTAGTCCCGGTTGGTGCCACCAACCGGGACCAAAGGCCAATTTTCAGCAGCCCAAAGGGCGGGAAGCGGCGGCCTTTGGTCCCGGTTGGTGGCACCAACCGGGACTAAAGAGGGGCATTGGTCACGGTTCGTGGCTCTTTAGTCCCGGTTGGTGCCACCAACCGGGACCAAAGGCCTTGTGCTGTCCCGCGCCCAAATGTTTAGTCCCACCTTGCTAGTTGAGAGGGAGCCGCACCTGTTTATAAGGTGCGGTGCGCCTTCCCTCTCGAGCTCCTCTCTAAAGCAGGCTTTCGGGCCTAACCGTGCAATCTGTGCCTGTGGGCCTACTGGGCCTCCCGCGGGCCTGAATCCTGGCCCATGGTAGGGTTTGTAGTCGTATTCAGGCCGTGGGTGCCTAGTAGGTGGCACTTTTTTGTTTTTTTGTTTTTTTGTTTCTACTTACAACAAAATACTTATTGTTGCTATATTTAATTTTTTTTCTAGTTTTTTGTTTTGTTTTCTGCATTATTTATTTTCTTTTGTTTTTTTGCTTTATTTTTTAATTCTTTTTGATTTTAGTTTTAGAAAAATTATAAACTTTCTGTTAGTGCCATTAGTTTTCAAATTTGAAAACGCTTTTTTTGTTTTTTTGTTTTCTTTGTTGCTTTATTTATTTTATTTTGTTTCTACTTACAACAAAATACTTATTGTTGCTATTTTTATTTTTTTCCAGTTTTTTTGTTTTGTTTTCTTTATTATTTATTTTCTTTTGTTTTTTGCTTTATTTTTTTAATTCTTTTTGCTTTTAGGTCAGCAAAATTATAAACTTTCTGTTGCTTTATTTATTTTATTTTGTTTCTACTTGCAAAAAAATACTTATTGTTGCTATTTTTTTCCAGTTTTTTTGTTTTGTTTTCTGCATTATTTATTTTCTTTTGTTTTTTGCTTTGTTTTTTTATTCTTTTTGCTTTTAGTTTTAGAAAAATTATAAACTTTATGTTAGTGCCATTATAAACTTTTTGCTTTTAATTTGAATTCTTTGAATCACAAGTTTGTGATTAACTTACTAAAAAAATGAGAATAGATGCGCTTATAGAGAAAATTCAACCTAAATTCCTAGTAAATTTCTATGAATTTCAGAGAAATTCACTATGAATTTAGGTTAAACTTTTTCTCTGGCATATTTATTATTCCCTTTATATTCGACGAGAAGCCAGTCATGACCTTCATACTGAGCAGGCATTCAAAGAAGATTTCTTTCTCTTCTTTCGTAAGAGCGTAGCTGGCAGGACCTTTATACTGCTTCGGAGGCATGCCGTCTTTTTCGTGCAAACGTTGCAGGTCCTCCCGTGCCTCAGGTGTATCTTTTGTCTTCCCATACACGCCCAAGAAGCCTAGCAAGTTCACGCAAAGGTTCTTCGTCACGTGCATCACGTCGATTGAGGAGCGGACCTCTAGGTCTTTCCAGTAGGGTAGGTCCCAAAATATAGATTTCTTCTTCCACATGGGTGCGTGTCCCTCAGCGTCATTCGGAACAGCTAGTCCACCGGGACCCTTTCCAAAGATTACGTAGTGTAAATCATTGACCATAGCAAGCACGTGATCACCGGTGCGCATGGCGGGCTTCTTCCGGTGATCTGCCTCGCCTTTGAAATGCTTGCCTTTCTTTCAACATTGATGGTTGGTCGGAAGAAATCGACGATGGCCCAGGTACACATTCTTCCTGCATTTGTCCAGGTATATACTTTCAGTGTCATCTAAACAGTGCGTGCATGCGTGGTATCCTTTGTTTGTCTGTCCTGAAAGGTTACTGAGAGCGGGCCAATCGTTGATGGTCACGAACAGCAATGCCTTAAGGTTAAATTCCTCCTGTCTGTGCTCATCCCACGTGCGTACACCGTTTCCATTCCACAGCTGTAAAAGTTCTTCAACTAATGGTCTTAGGTACACATCAATTTTGTTGCCGGGTTGCTTAGGGCCTTGGATGAGAACTGGCATCATAATGAACTTCCGCTTCATGCACATCCAGGGAGGAAGGTTATACATACATAGAGTCACAGGCCAGGTGCTGTGATTGCTGCTCTGCTCCCCGAAAGGATTAATGCCATCCGCGCTTAAAGCAAACCATACATTCCTTGGGTCCTTTGCAAACTCATCCCAGTACTTCCTCTCATTTTTTCTCCACTGCGACCCGTCAGCGGGTGCTCTCAACTTCCCATCTTTCTTTCGGTTCTCACTGTGCCATCGCATCAACTTGGCATGCTCTTCGTTTCTGAACAGACGTTTCAACCGTGGTATTATAGGAGCATACCACATCACCTTCGCAGGAACCCTCTTCCTGGGGAGGGGCTCGCCGTCAACATCACTAGGGTCATCTCGTCTGATCTTATACCGCAATGCACCGCATACCGGGCATGCGTTCAGATCCTTGTATGCACCGCGGTAGAGGATGCAGTCATTAGGGCATGCATGTATCTTCTCCACCTCCAATCCTAGAGGGCATACGACCTTCTTTGCTGCGTATGTACTGTCGGGCAATTCATTATCCTTTGGAAGCTTCTTCTTCAATATTTTCAGTAGCTTCTCAAATCCTTTGTCAGCCACAGCATTCTCTGCCTTCCACTGCAGCAATTCCAGTACGGTACCGAG
This sequence comes from Triticum urartu, assembly GCF_056163025.1. NCBI lineage: Eukaryota > Viridiplantae > Streptophyta > Magnoliopsida > Poales > Poaceae > Triticum > Triticum urartu. Next base: position 567,270,164 of record NC_141878.1, read on the forward strand.
CTTTGTGTTGCCATCTTCGCAATTGGGGTATAACCCTTTTTTGTGATCCTCTAACATGCGATCGAACTTCAGCTTCTCCTTTTGACTTTCGCATTGCGTCCTTGCATTGATAATGACCCGGCGGAGATCATCATCATCAGGCACATCGTCTGGTTCCTCTTGATCTTCACCAGCTCCCCCCGTTGCAGCATCACCATATTCAGGGGGCACATAGTTGTCATCGTACTCTTCTTCTTCGCCGTCTTCCATCATAACCCCTATTTCTCCGTGCCTCGTCCAAACATTATAGTGTGGCATGAAACCCTTGTAAAGCAGGTGGGAGTGAAGGATTTTCCGGTTAGAGTAAGACCTCGTATTCCCACATTCAGTGCATGGACAACACATAAAACTATTTTGCTTGTTTGCCTCAGCCGCATTGAGAAACTCATGCACTCCCTTAATGTACTCGCGGGTGTGTCTGTCACCGTACATCCATTGCCGGTTCATCTGCGTGCATTATATATAATTAAGTGTCCAAATTAATAGAAGTTCATCATCACATTAAAACCAAAGTGCATACATAGTTCTCATCTAACAACATATAGCTCTCCAGAGCATCTAATTAATTAAACCATACATTGAAACTATGTACAACTTTTCAATGCGAAAACAAATGCGATCATAATCGCAACCAAGGTAACAATTGATCCAACGACATAATGATACCAAGCCTCGGTATGAATGGCATATTTTCTAATCTTTCTAATCTTCAAGCGCATTGCATCCATCTTGATCTTGTGATCATCGACGACATCCGCAACATGCAACTCCAATATCATCTTCTCCTCCTCAATTTTTTTATTTTTTCCTTCAACAAATTGTTTTCTTCTTCAACTAAATTTAACCTCTCGACAATAGGGTCGGTTGGCATTTCTGATTCACATACATCCTACATAAATAAAATCTACGTCATGTTGGTCGGCATAATTTTCATAAACAATAAATGAACCAATAGTTATAAAGATAATATATATACCACATTCGAATCATAGATAGGACGAGGGCCGACGGGGGCGGATACCAAAACCATCGCACTATATAAGATGCAATAATAGAAGTAGGAAAATAATAAAAGTATCTATGTAAAAATACAAGTAAGAATATTTTTCCTTTCAGAAAGAAGATAAAACAAGAGGCTCACCACGGTGGTGCCGGCGATGAGCTCGGCGCAGGTGATCGACGGCGGTGAAGACGGGGACGGGGCGTGACGGACCGCTAAACCTAGACAAATATTATGGAAAATGGAGCTTGGAGGTCGAGCTTGGAGAGGAGAAAGCTTAAGTAGTGTGGCTCGGGCATTCCATCGAACACCTTGTGTGCATAGGAGGTGAGCTAGAGCACCACCAAGCCCTCTCCCCCTCAGCCAGAGAAAAACAGAGCACTGGGGTGCTCTGCTCGCGAGCGAGGGGTATATATAGGCACCTCATTGGTCCCGGTTGGTGACATGAGTCAGGACTAAAGGGGAGCCTTTGGTCCCGGTTCAAGCCACCAACCGGGACCAATGGTGGTGGGCCAGGAGCGAGGCCCATTGGTCCTGGTTCATCCCACCAACCGGGACCAAAAGGTCCAGATGAACCGGGACCAATGGCCCATGTGGCCCGGCCGGCCCCTTGGGCTCACGAACTGGGACCAATGCCCACATTGGTCCCGGTTCTGGACTGAACCGGGACTAATGGGCTGACCCGGCCTGGACCAAAGCCCTGTTTTCTACTAGTGATGTTTGTGTTTCTCCTTGACCCTATAGGTAAGTAGAGAGAAATCCTTCTTAAGTCTGTCCAGCCAAGATGTCTTTGTTGGTGTAATCCCCCTGAAGTGTTTATTATTATGTTCCTTCCATATGCTCCATGCCGTAAGTAAAAACACCTCCATAAAGAGAGGTTGGTCCCACCTTTTTGGGGCCAAAGGGACCATTTGTAACCTTGAGGTTCCTTGCGCCCAAGAAAGACCAAGACTGGTCCAGCATTCAGCACTAACGTGGCATTCAAAGAACAAGTGCTCTAAGGTTTCCTCGATTTGTAGCCCACATAGGATACAGTTGTGATCCTCTCCAATGTTGTAATGTCTACGTTTAAGCATATTCCTGATGTTGAGACGGTCGGAGAGCAGCAGCCAACCAAAGACTTTAATTTTCATTATGGATCTTGATTTCCATATCCACCGAAAAGTTTCATGTGCCCGAATGTCTCTGAAGTAGAACATGTAGTATTGGCGTGTAGAGAATTGCGTTGATCCCCAGGCATATGTCCAAATATTTTGCTCCTCGGATAAGGTTACCGTGGCCAAGTCAGACTGAAGTTTGCGGACCTCGGCGTGCGCTTGTTCCGAGAGTGGGAGGTAAAACGCCTCTTGGAGTGACGTGATGGACAAGAAATCCCTGACTGAGATATCCTCATTGATGATGTACGAGAACACGCGTGGATATTTGTCCGCAATAATGTTATCAACCCATAAATCTTTCCAGAAAAGAACATTCCTACCGTTTGCCACTTGGATGTTGGTGATTCCCCTATATATGGGCATTAGTTTTGCAACGTCCCGCCACCAGAATGACCCACACGTGACCGAGGCATGTGGTATTTGGTTGGTGTAGTATGTGTCCCAAACGAGTTGAACCCATGGTACATCCCAGTCATTGTAAAATTTGTGCAGGTATTTGAGCAGTAGGGCATCACCTTGAATTCTGAGATCGATCACCCCTAGACCTCCACATTCCTTAGGGCGGCATACCATGTTCCATGAGGCTAGAGAGTTGCATTTATCTCCTTGTTCAGTTTTTTTGGTCCACAAGCATCTCCTTCTTATCTTGTCCAAGAGCTCGATGATCTTGGTTTGCAACCGGAGTGTACACAGGGCAAATATAATCAAGGAGGTGATAACTGAGTTGAGCAGGGAGAGTTTTGCACCATAAGAGATCATGTTGAGAGTAGCCATTAGTCTTCTTTCAACAGAGCAAACCAGTGGCATGAGCTCAAGAATGGTTGGGCGGGTAGTTCCAAGGGGGAGACCCAAATAGGTAAAATGCAATTTTCCAACAATGCATACGAAGATGTTGGCTATTTCCTGAGTCTTTGCTGGGTCACGGTTCATCAGGATTAGAGTTGACTTGTGAAAGTTTATTTTCATCCCAATGGACGTAGCATAGTCATTTAAAATATCTCTGATCACTGCAGCTTGTTGGATGCATGCAGGCAGCACCAGAATGGTGTCATCAGCGTACTGGATCACGGGATAATCCTTCTGAGTTGTGGAGGGCAACGGCAGTTGGATCAGATTGCGAGCAAAGGCATCGTTGATGGCTGCTTGGAGAAGGTCGGTCGCCAGAACAAAGATGAGGGGGGAGAGAGGGTCCCCCTGTCTGACACCGCATTTACAATGGAATTGTCGGCCGAGAGTGCCATTAAGAAGGACAGAGGACTTGCATGAAGAAAAGATGCACCTAATCCAACCCAGCCATTTATCATTGAATCCCATGCTTTCCATGATTTTAATCATTGCCTCATGTTCGATCGTATCGAACGCTTTGGCAAAATCTAATTTGAGGAGCATGATCTCTTTTTTGGATGATTGGCACTGATATATATGTTCGTAAGCCCAGGCAAGATAGTCCTGTATCATCCGGCCTTTGAGAAAGCCGTATTGGTTTTGATGTAAGATTTTGAGGATGATTTTTTGCAGTCTATTTGCAGCCTAATACTTTCCAAATTGAGCTCCCCATTGTGGAATTGATTGCACAGGTTGTAAAAATCCTCCTTGATAACTGGCCAACATCATTTTAAGAACAGTCCATTAAATCCGTCCGGACCCGGGGCTCTATCCGCGGGCATTTATCTGACCACTTTGTCAATTTCCTCATGAGTAAAAGGAATGGTCAGAGCATCTAATCCCTCAATTTTTTTTGATTATACTGGCTAAGTCAAACTTCATATTACAAGGCCGTGACGAACCCATCCGTTCTTTAAACGTTTGAAAAATGAGAGATTCTTTGCCAGCATGATCCTCAACTATTGTGCCATCCGAGGTTGTTAAAGAAGAAATATTATTCCTCATGTACCTTTCGGAAGCCAAGGCTTGAAAGAATTTTGATGGCTCATCTCCAAACTGAACCCATCGAATGGTGCAACGCTTTTTCTAGTAAGCTTGCTGATATCATAGTAATCTTAGAATGTGAATTTTGAGGATGCGTCGAAAGTTGGCTTCAGGTACAGATAAAGTCCATTTGTTTTCCAGTTCATCGATCTCACAGAGGGCTTTGTTTGAATTCTCAATGGCCACTGAAAGTTTAGATATGCCTATACTCCAGTGTTTAAGATCCCGTCGTAGTGTTTTGAGTTTGCGACAGAGCATAGTGGCAGTGTTCGTGGAGTGTACTGGTTTGGCCCAAGAAGTCTCGACAATGTGCATAAAACCCGGATGCTGAACCCAGAATGATTCAAAATGAAATAACTTGGATTTCGGGATGTTTGTTTCAATGGTAACCACACAAGGAGTATGATCGGATACGGGCTTACCAAGTTGTTTGACCAAGGTTTTAGGGTATGAAGAAGTCCAGTTTGTGCTTGTGAAAAACCAATCCAATTGTTCTAGTAGAGGGTCGAGCTGCATGTTGCTCCAAGTGAAAGAACACCCCTTGATAGGTAACTCAATTAGCCTTTGAGAGTGAATAAAATCATTAAATGTATTCATATCATTAATGTTCCCTCCCGGTTTGTTACGATTGTCTGGTGCACGTATGAAATTAAAATCTCCCACAAAGAGCCAATCTTCGTCTGATGGAATTTGAAGAGAGCGTAACCAGTTAATGAATTGTTCCCTCTGCTCACCTTGACATGGCCCATATACATTTACCAATGTCCAGCTTTGGGCCGATTGCGTTGATTTAAAACGTGTGACCATGGCAAAATCTTCAGACATAAGCACATCAGCAGTGAAAATCATGCTATTCCAGATGGTGACAATACCCCCCGAAGCCCCACGAGAAGGTACAAAAGCGAAGTGATCAAAGCGGCAGGGACAACAAGACTTAATAAAGGACAGATCAAAGGAGGATTTCTTGGTTTCTTGTAAGCACACCACCGCACAACCACTAGAGGTAATCGCATTGGATAGAGCTAACTGTTTGTCGTCAGAATTTAACCCACGGACATTCCAACATAAAACATTCTAGTTCACCAAAAGATGCATTGAGGAAATGAATTAAAAGGGGGTGCAAAGTAAATTTTAGGTCGAGGCCGAAGGCTCCTCCTCCGGTGGAGCAAGCAGAGCTTCATCAGAGAGTTCTTCTGCAGGGACGGCGCACAGCACTGTGCCAATCTGCTGGATGACCCAGACCGGTGTAGGTGGTGGAACCTCTTCCTCAGACACCTCCCTGATAGTGAGAGCAGTGGGGACGATCCTGGGCTTTACCTTAGAGGTTTTAGCTTTGCTATCTGAAACCTGATGGACCTTGAAACCATCATATTTATTGGAGCGTGCACTCCTACGCAGAGAAATAGCGCATTCCGGCACCACAGACTTGCCTTTGCGGGTTAGGATTGTGGAGGAGCCAGCTGAGTCATTGACAGTAGGGGGCAGGACAACTTGTGACACCATCGCAACTGAGCCACTCTGCTGAATATCAACAGGTTCAGACAAAGCACTTTCAAGACCCTGAACATCAGCAGGCACATTCTCACTATCAATGTAAGGAAGAGAAAGCTCCCAATTATTTGCCTCAGAGATGTCCTCAATAGTAATAGCAGAAGCATGTGCAGTAGTTTTGGAAGCAGAAACAACAGTTAGCAGGCCATCATTTTCAGATATTGTGACTTTGAAAGTAACTGAATCCTGTTGAAACCCATAGTGATCTTTCCAAGGACCAAAATAGGCCACAATGGGCCTAATGGCCGCAGTGACATAAGTATTCAACATGAACATAGGAATGCAGTCCCTAATGAGCATTGCAGTTATAAAATCCCCTTGGGCAGACATGTCAAACTGCAGTCCAGCAGCAGAGATATTCAGAGACAGTACCAGAACATTACTTGGCCTACTAGCAGACCCAGAGCTTGGCATGTGCACTAATGAGTTGTCTCATGACTGACCATATCAGGGACCTGGTTGTTAATTGGAGGAACAGAAGAAGCCCCTTGTGGCCAGAATTGGTTCATAAGATTGACAGGCACCAGCACATATGAATCAGAAATAGTTGCACTTGAGTCAGAACTAGAAGGCATTGAAATTGAGTCATTCCATGCAGCCCCAGGACTGTCATTCAGATTGTGTGGTGGTACAATGCCATGATCTACCTGTAATCCCTCACTAGCCAACCATTGCTGAAAGTTATAAAGAACAGGTGGGGCTTGTGGAGGTGAAGGAGGCCACACACCCCACTCAGGATGGATTTCAACATCATTGCCTGCATCAACCACCACATTTTCTTCTCCATTGTCCGCAGCATCTGCCACAACATTCTGAGCCAGCCAGTTATGAAGTTGCTGCTAGTATAGTTGTTCAGCATTCATACCTCCTTCATGCAGTGGATGTGGGATACCATCAGGAGGTGGTGGATCTTCTCTAGCCGGTGGAACTTCAGGTAGGTGAGCATTCCAGTCATTGCTTCGCAGCATAGTGACTGCTACAGTCCAACATTGTCGTGCTCCCCCTAACTGACGAATAACCAGACTCTTGGGCACTAGACGCAAATGAATCACTCGAACTTTAACAAGAACCAGCCTCCTATCTCCTCTAGGATTATTCCAGTCAACCAAAGCACCAAAGGAATCTACAGACTTATGCATGTAGTGCTGTGTCTGATAGTCATAAGGAAAACCCACATAAAGAATCCACACTTCTGGACCAAAAGAGGTGAGGCGCATGTTGAGTGAAGCATCATGAGGGACAAATGAAATCACCGTGTGCTCGTCCACTTCAGTTTCATCTAGCTCAAAAGTAGTACCAACTACCGTGTCCCGAATGACAGAGGAAGCAAACCCAAACAAACCGATACCAAGGGGATGATCTGACACTTCAGAAGGAAAGTAATGTGATTCATGGAGCAAACCTTCAACGATATTGCGTAGATCAGCCTTTTGATGAAAGGGGATGAACCGATTGGCCTCAGCAATGGCCAAGAAGTCGTGGCGCAGAGGAGGGTTGGGCCCGACGACCATGTCCGCGCGCACCCGTTGATCAGCCGGACCAAGCTCAATGGTCATGCCTGGCGGAAGGTATGGGACGATGTTGAGGGGAAAGTTCGCAATTGGAGCGGAGGGATGAGCAAGAGCAGGGGCATGCACAGATTGCAAGGGAGAATGCGTAGCGTCTGCCCTGGGTAGAGATTTGGGTACCCAGACCCCTCGGTGCTTGTGCAGAAGCTTATGGTAGGCATCTACCAAGTGGCCATTGAGACCGCAGGATGAGCATCTGACGATAGAGCGATGCCGGGTGGCAGGAGGATGTTGAAAGGAAGTCATATTAATTTTCTGCGGTCGAATCCTAGACAAGACGCGATCATTATCCTTGCCATGAAACTTTCCATGAGTCCCAGCAAGAGTATCTTTGACCAGAGGCAGTGTATCAATTACAGCTCGGGGGGCATTTTCTGGACATAATTTAGGTTTCCAAAATAGGTAGCGAGCCCCAGGGTCCCCACATTGATGTTTTAAATGGCCCAAAAGCCCACAAGCCCCACAGCAAAATTTAGCCGGGCAAGCAAAGAATTCGTGGGCCGTAGAAGCACAAACATAACAGGCTGGAGAAGCTAAAGTGTGTGGGCTTGGACCAGAGCAAATAGGCATGCATAAGCAGGGTCTATTGAAACAAACCTTACAATATGGCCCCGGGCAATTAGCGGCCCGATGATCAATATCATTGCACTTACTACATATAACCAATTTATTGTAGATAAAATCCGGGGGCGGGACCGAGGCTAGATTCCATATAGCTGCAATTTTTTCCACAGAGACCCCCATTTTGTAATGATCCAGAATATGGCGTAAAATAAATCCAAGAAGTTGATGCCAGGACTCATTTTGGAAAGAATGCCCCATAAATCGCTGATGATTGACATCAATATTATCATTAAGCCGACCAGATAAATCCACATTAATGTTTCCGAAAACCAGGGAATCAGCCAATAAAGTCTCATACCAAGAAAATCATGTCGGCTGGCCGGAGGCTGTCGGATGGACGCTGGCGGTGAGCTCGAATGACAATCTGTGCCAAGTGTTTGAGCCGAAAACCCAGCCTTCTCAAGAACCGCAAGAGACGAAGCCTCAATCATAGGACCCAACTGAGACGTAAAACGATGCACAGATTTGCATGCCATGGGGGACCTAGAACTGATCTCGTGATTGGGTTGGTCTGAATGCCAAGAGTGAGGATTAAACGAACGAACGTGTAATCCAGGTCAAAACAGGGAGAAATGGCAAACAAAATCCGGCCAAATTCGATCTTTGAGACCATAGATGAAATCCCCAACACGGTTAGAGGCCACTGAAAAACGAAAACGGCGTCCATCCAAATGCTTAACGTGTAGACCCAATGGAAGACCTCCAATGGAACATTGTAGAGCCAAAGCAATAGATTCCTCATTGAGAGAAAAGGAGGCCAAGGAAAAACTAACCACCTGAAAGAATTCCTTGCTACCACCAGAAGGGGAGAAATGAACCATAGATCCAAAACGACGATGCATCTGTTCGGCGACCGCAAGGCCGGGGGAGAAGTCCCAATGCAAGAGACCTTCCATGGTGAACTAGATCCTTAGGCGCCATGGTTAGGTGGAGGTGGAAGGAGAGCTAGGAGAACTTCATTGCTAAGCACCTGTTATTATTAGTGCTAACCTTTCAGAGCATGAGAAAGAGAGATTATGAAAACTCTCATGAACATTAACTTAAGCACAGAACATTTTGAAAATATTTTCCTAATGCAATTAATGCATTTTTTGCAAATAAAATAAATCCAATAAACTCCAAAACTTCAAATAATATTCAAAATAATTTCCCACTCTTTTATATTTTGAGGAAGCCATCTTATCCCCTCTCATTTGTTTTTCTCAAGTGGAAAAAATATTATTTGAATAATTCAAAAACTCCAAAATGCAAAGAAATATGATATGCATTGAATGATTCTATTAACATCCGAATTTAATAAAAATTGGGATGTTACAAACCTACCCCCCTTAAGATGAATCTCGTCCTCGAGATTCGGGTTGGCCAGCAAAAAGGTGTGGATGGTCCTGTCTAAGATCTTCCTCTCGTTCCCAAGTAGCTTCCTCCTCGGTGTGGTGACTCCACTGAACCTTGCAGAACTTGATGATCTTGGTACGAGTGATTCTTTCTGCAGTCTCAAGAATCTTAATAGGTTTCTCCTCATAAGTCAGATCGCTCTCCAACTGAATTGCTTCTAGTGGCACTGTATCTCTCAAAGGGATCTCTGCCATCTCTGCATGACACTTCTTCAACTAGGAAACATGAAACACATCATGAACTCCTGACAAAGCCTCTGGTAATTCCAACTGGTATGCAACCTCTCCTCTGCGTTCCAGAACTCTGTATGGCCCCACAAATCGTGGTGCTAACTTTCCTTCGACTCCAAATCTTTTAATACCTCGAAGTGGAGACACTCAAAGATATGCTCTATCCCCCACTTCATAGATCACTTCCTTGCGTTTAGCATCAGCATAACTCTTCTGCCTTGACTAAGCTATCTTAAGTCTGTCACGAATCAACTTGACCTTCTCCTCAGAATCCCTGATCGAATCAGGTCCAAACAATTTGCGATCTCCAACTCCATTCCACATCAAAGGTGTCCTGCATTTCCTGCCATACAATGCCTCGAAAGGGGCCATCTGCAAACTGGCTTGATAGCTGTTGTTGTACGAAAACTCTACGTAGGGTAAGTTATCATCCCAATTAGACCCATAGTCTAGAGCACAAGCTCTCAACATGTCCTCCAGAATCTGATTAACTCTCTCTGTCTGCCCATCAGTCTGCGGATGGAAGGCTGTACTGAACTCTAGCCTGGTACCCAAAGTTTCGTGCAACTGTTTCCAAAACTTTGAGGTAAACTGTATTCCTCTATCTGATACGATGCTCCTCGGAACTCCATGCAGACATACGATCCTGGTCATATATATCTTTGCCAGCTTAGCACTTGTATAGGTGGTCTTCACTGGAATGAAGTGAGCAACCTTGGTCAAACGATCAACTATCACCCAAATGGAATCATAACCTGAACGGGTCCTGGGTAACCCCGTGATAAAGTCCATACCAAGTTTATCCCATTTCCATTTAGGTATCGGCAACGGCTGAAGTAAACCTGGTGGTTTCTGATGTTCTGCCTTTACTCTCTGACATACATCACATATTGCCACATACTCGGCAATTTCTCACTTCATACCGGCCCACCAAAAACTTTCCTTAAAGTCCAAGTACATCTTGGTGTTGCCTGGGTGTATCGAATATGGTGAGTCATGAGCCTCCTAAAGAATCAACTTCCTGATCTCCGGGTCATTGGGTACGCAAATCCGTTGCTCAAACCATATGGTTCCATTTTCATCCTCACGAAATCCTTTTGCTTTCCCTTTGCTCATCATTTCCTTTATCTCAACAATACCTTGCTCCAACTTCTGTGCCTCTCTGATTCTTCCCAACAAGGTGGACTGTACCTCGAGTGTGGCAACATAACCTCTTGGAACTATTTCCAACTGAAGGTATCTAAGCTCATCACATAACTCCTGAGGTAAACCTCCTGCTGTAAGGGTATTAACATAACTCTTACGGATCAAAGCATCTGCCACAACATTGGCTTTTCCTGGATGATAATGCAGACTCATGTCATAATCCTTTATAAGTTCCAACCATCTCCTTTGCCTGATATTCAACTCCTTCTGTGTGAAGATATACTTCAAACTCTTGTGATCCGTGTAAACATCACAACGATTCCCAATAAGATAGTGTCTCCATGTCTTGAGTGCATGCACTACGGCTGCCAACTCCAAATCATGTGTGGCATAGTTCAACTCATGAGGTCGAAGCTGTCGTGAAGCATAAGCTACAACTTTTCCCCCTTGCATAAGAACACCTCCAAGTCCCTGACGTGAAGCATCACAATACACCTGAAAGTCCTTGTGTACGCCAGGCAGGATTAGCACTGGGGCTGTAACCAAACGCTTCTTCAACTCTTGAAAGTTGGCTTCACACTCTTCAGTCCAAACGAACTTGGTGTCCTTCTTCAACAACGTTGTCATGGGCCTTGCAATCTTGGAGAAATTTTCAATAAATCTCTGGTAATATCCTGCAAGTCCAAGGAAACTATGAATCTCGCCATCTGTGGTGGGTGCATTCCATTCTGTGACTGACTCTACCTTGGTAGGGTCCACTGCAATCCCTTCACCTGACACAACATGTCCAAGAAATCCGACTTCCTTTAGCCAAAACTCACACTTGCTGAACTTGGCATAAAGTTGATGTTCTCTGAGCTTCTCCAGAACTAAGCGCGGATGTTCCGCGTGTTCCTCCTCATTCTTGGAGAAACCAATATGTCATCAATGAATACCACAACGAACTTATCCAAGAACTCCATGAACACCTTGTTCATCATGCTCATAAAGTAGGCAGGGGCATTAGTCAAACCAAAGGACATGACTGTATACTCATAAAGCCCATACCTTGTGGTAAAAGCTGTCTTGGGTATATCCTTCTCACGAATCTTCAACTGGTGATAACCCGATCGAAGATCGATCTTGGAGAAAACACTAGCTCCTTCTAGTTGGTCAAACAAGTCATTGATCATCGGCAGGGGATACTTGTTCTTGATGGTCACCTCGTTCAAAGAGCGGTAATTGATACGTCTCCAACGTATCTATATTTTTTGATTGCTCCATGCTATATTATCTACTGTTTTGGACTATATTGGGCTTTATTTTCCACTTTTATATTATTTTTGGGACTAACCTATTAACCGGAGGCCCAGCCCAGAATTGCTGTTTTTTGCCTATTTCAGTGTTTCAAAGAAACAGAATATCAAACGGAGTCCAAACAGAAAAATCCTTTTTGGAACGTGATTTTCTTCTCGGATAAGACCCAAGAGACTTGGACCCTACTCCAAGAAGTACCGGAGGCGGTCACAAGGGTAGGGGGCGCCCCCCCCTACAGGGTGCGCCCCCTGCCTCGTGGGCCCATCGGTGCTCCACCGACGTACTCCTTCCTCCTATATATACCCACGTACCCCCAAACGATCAAAACTGGGACTAAACATATCATCTTCATCAAACATAGCATCCCCAAGCTTGTGGCTTTGCATATCATTAGCATCATGGGTATTCAAAGAATTCATACTAACAACAAGTTCATCATTCAAAGATTTAGTGCCAAACATTTTAATGCATTCTTCCTCTAGCAATTGAGCACAATTATCGGAATCCTTATTTTCACGGAAGACATTAAAAAGATGAAGCATATGAGGCACCCTCAATTCCATTTTTTTGTAGTTTTCTTTTATAGACTAAACTTGTAATAAAACAAGAAACTAAAAGATTCAATTGCAAGATCTAAAGATATACCTTCAAGCACTCACCAACCTGCCAAAGGCGCCAGGAAAGAGCTTGATGCCTACTACACAACCTTCTTCTTGTATACGTTGTTGGGCCTCCAAGTGCAGAGGTTTGTAGGACAGTAGCAAATTTCCCTCAAGTGGATGACCTAAGGTTTATCAATCCGTGGGAGGCGTAGGATGAAGATGGTCTCTCTCAAACAACCCTGCAACCAAATAACAAAGAGTCTCTTGTGTCCCCAACACACCCAATATAATGGCAAATTGTATATGTGCACTAGTTCGGCGAAGAGATGGTGATACAAGTGCAATATGGATGGTAGACATAGGTTTTTGTAATCTGAAAATATAAAAACAGCAAGGTAACTAATGACAAAAGTGAGCACAAACGGTATTTCAATGCTTCGAAACAAGGCCTAGGGTTCATACTTTCACTAGTGCAAGTTCTCTCAACAATAATAACATAACTGGATCATATAACTATCCCTCAACGTGCAACAAAGAGTCACTCCAAAGTCACTAATAGCGGAGAACAAACGAAGAGATTATTGTAGGGTACTAAACCACCTCAAAGTTATCCTTTCTGATCGATCTATTCAAGAGTCCGTAGTAAAATAACACGAAGCTATTCTTTCCGTTCGATCTATCCTAGAATTTGTACTAGAATAACACTTTAAGACACAAATCAACCAAAACCCTAAAGTCACGTAGATACTCCAATGTCACCTCAAGTATCCATGGCCATGATTATACGATATGCATCACACAATCTCAGATTCATCTATTCAACCAACACAAATAACTTCAAAGAGTGCCCCAAAGTTTCTACCAGAGATTCAAGACGAAAACGTGTGCCAACCCGTATGCATAAGTTCATAAGGTCACTGAACCCGCAAGTTGATCACCAAAACAAACATCAAGTATATCACGTGAATATCCCATTGTCACCACAGATAAGCACATGCAAGAAATACATCAAGTGTTCTCAAATCCTTAAAGACTCAATCCGATAAGATAACTTCAAAGGGAAAACTCAATGCATTACAAGAGAGTAGAGGGGGAGAAACATCATAAGATCCAACTATAATAGCAAAGCTCGCGATACATCAAGATCGTGCCATATCAAGAACACGAGAGAGAGAGAGATCAAACACAGAGCTAGTGGTACATACCCTCAGCCCCGAGGGTGAACTACTCCCTCCTCGTCATGGAGAGCGCCGGATGATGAAGATGGCCACCGGTGATGGATCCCCCCTCCGGCAGGGTGCCGAAACAGGGTCCCGATTGGTTTTTGGTGCCTACAGAGGCTTGCGGCGGCGGAACTCCCGATCTAGATTTCTTTCTGGGGGTTTCTGTATTTATAGGAATTTTTGGCGTCGGTCTCACGTTAGGGGGTCTCGTCATCCACGAGATAGGGGGCATGCCTAGGGGGGTAGGGCTCGCTCTCCACCCTTGCGGATGGCTCGGGACTCTTCTGGCCCAACTCTTTTACTCCGGGGGCTTCTTTTGGTCCATAAAAAATCATCAAAAATTGGCATGTCAATTGGACTCCGTTTGGTATTCCTTTTATGTGAAACTCAAAAACAAGGAAAAAACAGAAACTGGCACTGGGCTCTAGGTTAATAGGTTAGTCCCAAAAATCATATAATGTAGCATATAAAACATCCAAGATGGATAATATAATAGCATGGAACAATAAAAAATTATAGATACGTTGGAGACGTATCAGTTGCTAGATCATAACACATGGTAGGTGACTATAACTTGCAAGATCGGATCTAAAACATGGATATAATGATGAATTCATAAACGGTTCAGATCTGAAATCATGGCACCCGGGCCCAAAGTGACAAGCATTAAGCATAGCAAAGTCATAGCAACATCAATCTAAGAACATAGTGGATACTAGGGATCGGGCCCTAACAAAACTAACTCGATTACATGATGAATCTCATCCAACTCCTCACCGACTAGCGAGCCTACAAAGGAATTACTCACTCCCGGCGGGGAGCATCATGGAATTGGCGATGGAGAAGGGTTGGTGATGACGAATGACGAAGATCCCCCTCTACGGAGCTCCAAACGGACTCCAGATCTGGCCTCCCGATGAAGAACAGGAGGTGGCGGCGGCTCCGTCTCGTGGAACGTGATAATTCTTACTCCCTGATTTTTTTCTAGAAATATGTGAATTTATAGCGTCGGAATCAGGGTTTGCGCAGCCACCAGGTGGGTACAACCCACCTGGGCGCGCCAGGAGAGGGGCGCGCCTGGTGGGTTGTGCCCACCCAGGGGCCCCTCTCCGGTGGTTGTTGGCTCCAAAAATCCTCTTTTATTCCATACAAAATCCTCGCAAAGTTTCACTTTATTCCGAGAACTTTTATTTGTGCACAAAAACAACACCATGTTAGTTCTGCTGAAAACAGCGTCAGTCCGGGTTAGTTTCATTCAAATCATGCAAATTAGAGTCCAAAACAAGAGGAAAAGCGTGAGAAAAGTAGATACGTTGGAGACGTATCAACTCCCCCAAGCTTAAACATTTTCTTGTCCTCATGCAATTCAGTTGACAACTTAAAGTGAGAAAGAAAAACTTTTACGAACTCTTTTGCTCTTGTTTGCATAAATAAGCTGAAACAGCACCCAGGTTTTCAGCTAGCATTATAACTAACCATGTCAACAATAACACTTAAAGATTATGTTAACTCATATCAATGACATAATCAGCTAGCGAGCAATAATAAGATATCTCAAACAGCAACACTTTGTCAAAACAACCATGATATAATATGACAATAGTGGTATCTCACTAGCCCTTTCTGAGACCGCAAAACATAAATGCAGAGCACCTCCAAACTTCAAGCAGCGACTAAATATTGTAATTCATGGTAGAAAAGATCCAGTCATGATGCACCCAACATTAGCTATACACAATGCATAAATCATGACAGTTGTGCTCTACTCAGTTTCTGCCGCTTGTTTGAGAAGGTGATGACACAACATAAAAGTAAATAGAAAGTCCCTTCGCAGAGGGAAGCAAGGATTTGCATAGGTGCCAGAGCTCGAGTTCTAAAATAGAGATAAATGATATTTTGAGACATGCACCCTTCTCATTCACTTCACGACCATCAGTTATCAATATCTTCCATGCTAAGCACGCTAGTGGCGGTTCCCAAGCGATAAAATTAAAGGTTTACTCCCCCTCCATCATCAATCACACTCCATGGCTTGTCCGAACAATGGGTGCCGTCCATACCAACATCAGTCCCGGGGGAGTTTTGTTTAATTATTTGCATTTTTTAGTTCAGGACTGGGAATCCCTATTACCGCTCATTTTCTCGTGCCATGGCGAGTGAATAAACACTCGACCTAAGAATAACCCACTTAGCATGGAAGATACCAACCACCTCCTATTGTTCCATGAACGATCCGGGCACACAAAAAGGATAATTTTTAGAAGATTTTAGAGGTGGCACATGCAAATTTACTTGGAACGACAGGGTAATACCACATATAGGTAGGTATGGTGGACTCATATGGAATAACTTGAGTTTTAAGAATTGGATGCACAAGGAGTATTCCCACTTAGTATAGGCGAAGGCTAGCAAATAGGTTGGGAAGCGGCCAGCTAGAGAGCAACGACTATCATAACCAGGCATTATGCATAAGTAACATTGGACACTAGCATGATTAGGATATGAACACCATGAACATAAATATCATAGAGGCTATGTTGGTTTTGATTCAACTACATGCATAAACATGTGCCAAGTCAAGCCACTCGAACATTCAGAGGAGGATACCATATCATGATACTACATCACAATCATCTTGATGCAATGTTGTTATCCAAGATAAATCATTATCCACTCCTAGCTACTTATGCATGTCATGAGAAACTATAATCTCTAATTGTCATTGCAAACATGTTTAATCATAATGGGCTGAAGCCTGGATACTAGGTTAAACATATTTACACAAACAGAACAAGTCGAGTTCATACCAGTTTCTCCTTGCCACAGCCAGTTCATCGAATATTGTCATTATTGCCTTTCACTTGCACGACCGAATGATGTGAAAATAATAATAGTGCAAGAGTGCCATGGACTAATCTAGAATCTGCAAACATTTTATTCAACAGGAGAAGACAAGGTAAAATGGGCTCTTTATTAGTTCAATAGTTATTCATATGAGAGCCACTCAACATTTTCATCGTGGTCTTCTCCTTGGTACGACTCAACAAAAGGAAAAGAAATTCGGAGAAACACACTGAAATATTTTTAGAGTTTTTGGGTTTCTTGAACAAGCAAAATAAAAAGGGAAAAGCAAAAATGAGAAAAACTATTTACACGGGAAAGCTCCCAACAAGCAAAAGAAGAACAAGGAAATCTTTTTGGATTTTCTTCTTAGTGCTACTACTAAGCATGCAAGGAAATTAAATTACTACAACTACTTTTTGGTTTTTCTAAAGTTTTTCGAACACACAAGAAGAAAGCTGGAAAATAAATCTAAGAATGGATGATACAATGAAAAAGTGTGAACACTGACAAATGGAATGATATGTGTGAACATGAATGTAATGTCGGTGAGAAACACGTACTCCCCCAAGCTTAGGTTTTGGCCTAACTTGGTAATCGATCAGTAGCCTCGAGGGTAGTAGGGATTCTGAGGAGCGGGCATCCACTCATCCCACTGCTGAGGTGCCTGTGCAGCCTCTGCAGCAGCGTGAGCACTCCAGTAGGCGATGATGTTTTCATGCATAATCCAGTATCCGCCCCTAGCAATAGAATCAAACAAAGCAGGTGCAGGCAACAGAATAACATCACGAGTTTCAACGCTATAGACCAGGTTGTAAGGAAGGGCGATGTTAGGGCGATCATGTGCAAGAAAACAATGGTGATACATGGCTGCTCGGTCTAGGTAAACCTTGGTAAGGGGGTGATAATGAGGGCGTATCTCAACCTCGAAGTGAGCCGCCAAACGAGTAGCAAAAATCCCACCATGTATTTTACCCTGAGATTTATTGAGATGGAGGCGACGAGCCACAATAGCTCCCAAGCTATAAGTGGTGTCGTCCTCTAATGCACGACATAATACAGAAAGGTCTGGTGAACTAAGTGCACCCACCTTCTCCCTAGCAAGCAAGCATTTGGTAATGAAATATGCAAAGTAACGAACAGCAGGAAAATGTAAGCCATCGGCAGTGATGGCTGACACTGTCCTCTCATCACCCACTATCAAAGTGCGACAGAAGTCCTCAAAGTCAGCCGGCCTAGGCTCAGCCAAACTCCCATCAGAAGGGATCATGCATATGTCACAAAACTCAGTAAGTGGTATCTGATGGTTTTCAACATATAAGTCAAAGCTCACTTCAGGAGGATTATTTCTAGGCAAGAACGTAAAACTTTGAACAAACATGTTTGTGAGGATTTGATGCTGGTCACACTCATCTGCGATGAAGTTGGTGAGGCCAGCATTAGCAATATATTGCATGAACTCCTGAAGGATTCCAGCCTCTTGCAGGAATGGGTTGTGCGGCAATTCGCACGGCCGTACCTCCGCCAACCTTCGAGGGTGGAGATCACTGTCAGAAGACTCCCCAATAACACCCTTGGAGTTCTTCTTAGAGCCAAACTTCCTGAAGATATTCATGTCCACGTACACTTTTTCCTATGAACAAAAATCTGAAATTTTTAGTGCACAAAATGTTTTCAACAAAACTTCACAAAACTGATAGCAGCTACTCATAGGGATACATAGAGGCCATAGCAAGCATTCAAACTACTTAGAACACTAAGAATTCAACATGCAAGCTCATCTACAGTAGCACCAAGAGTAGCTAATTATTCAAAGTATAAACCACTAAACCAAAAACTAATTGGACAAACGGTGGAGTCACATACCAAGAAACAATCCCCCGAAACAGTTTCGAAAACGGAGCTTCGAGCAAAGAGATCGAAATCCGCGGGTTTGAGCTCAAGAACACGGGAGAGAGAGCAATGGGGATTTTTTCTGGAGGTAAGTGATGATGTGGGCTAAAGTGATAAGTGAGGGGGCCCACGTGGGGACCACAACCCACCAGGGCACGCCTGGGGGTCCTGGCGCGCCCAGGTGGGTTGTGCCCACCTGGTGCACCCCCCTCTGGTATTATTTGCACCAAAAATTCAGAAATAATCAGAAAAAATCGTATAAAATTTTCAGGGCATTCTGAGCACTTTTATTTTTGGGTCATTTTTTATTGCACGGGAAAAACAGAAAACAGACAAAACATGGTATTTTATTTTATTTAACTAATAGGAACAGAGAATAAAAACTAGGGACATAAGGTAGTGCATACTAAATTCATCAACTTGATACCGCTCAAAAATGATCGATTAATAAGGTTGATCAGGTCTTATTAACAACCACTTTCGATTAGCATGAAACCGAAGAACTTTCATAAATCACTAAGTTACCTCAATGGGGATTTGCATTTCCCCAACAATAAGTATTTCATATTTATTTTTGACAGTAGGTAGAGGTATTTTGAAACTTCCAATAGTGATTGTCGGAGATGATTCAATAACATTAATACCATTCACTTGGAATTGTTTCTTCGGAAAGTGCACCGTATGCTCATTACCATTAATATAAACCTGACCTTGCTTTTATTGCAATCAATAACAGCCCTTGCAGTATCAAGAATGGTCTACCAAGGATAATAGACATATTGTCGTCCTCGGGCATCTCAAGTATAACAAAGTCAGTCAAAATAGTAATATTAGCAACAACAACGGGCACATCCTCACAGATACCGATAGGTATGGAAGTTGACTTGTCAGCCATTTGCAAAGATATTTCAGTAGGTGTGAGTTTATTCAAGTCAAGTCTTTTATATAAAGAGAAAGGCATAACACTAACACCAGCTCCTAAGTCACATAAAGCAGTTTTCACATAATTCTTTTTGATAGAGCAAGGTATAGTTGGTATTCCTGGATCTCCAAGTTTTTTAGGTACTCCATCTTTGAAAGTATAATTAGCAAGCCTAGTGGAGATTTCAGCTTCTGGTATTTTTCTCTTATTTGTGATGATGTCTTTCATATACTTTGCATAAGGAGGCATTTTCACGATATCAGTCAAGCGAGTACGCAAGAAGACTGGCCTCAGCATTTCAGCAAAGCGTTCAAATTCTTCATCATCATTCTTTTTGGTTTACTTGGGTGGAAAAGGCATAGGTTTTTGAACCCATGGTTCTCTTTCTTTACCGTGTTTTCTAGCAATGAAGTCTCTTTTATCATACCTTTTATTCTTAGGTTGTGGGTTATCAAGATCGACAGGTGGTTCTATCTCAACACCATTATCTGGTTCTTTATCATTGTTTGGTTGAGCATCTTCATGAACATCATCTTTATCTCTTTCATTATCACTAGGTGGATGTTCATTACCAGACTGAGTTTCAGCATCAGAGATAGAAGTTTTATTTTCATTATCAGGAGGTTTGTCTATTTCAGGTTCACTAGAAGCATGCAAAGTCCTATCATTTTTCTTCTTCTTTTTCCTTCTAGAAGGACTAGGTGCACTGGCATTAGCTCTTTGAGAGTCTTGTTCAATTCTTTTTGGGTGTCCCTAAGGATAAAGAGGTTCCTGAGTCATTTTACCTCCTCTAGTTGCAACTCTAACAGGAAAGTCATGCATATTATTATTAATTTCATCAAGAAATTCTCTTTGAGATTTAGCAACTTGTTCTAGCTGGGTTTGGACCATAGAAGCATGTTTTCCAACACCTCTAACATCATTTGAGATTCTAAATAACAAGTCAGTCAAGCGAGAAATCATATCAGAGTTGTATTTTAATTGTTTCATAACATTTGCATTGAAGTGATCTTGTTTTCTAATGTAGTTTTCAAACTCATAAAGGCATTGGCTAGGATGCATATTGTGAGGATTATCATTTTCATTGAACTGCATAAGAGAATTTACCTCTACCACCTTAGGCATTGGTGGTGTATTAAGCCCATGTATTTCTTCAATAGGAGGTAAATTTTTAACATCCTCAGCTTTAGTACCTTTTTCTTTCATAGATTTCTTTGCCTCTTGCATATCTTCACAAATGAGATATAATATGCCCTTGTTCTTCGGAGTGGGTTTAGCCGGTGGTTCAGGAAGAGTCCAATCATCATAATTTTTCAATATGTTATTCAATATTTCTTCAACTTGAGCAACAGTTCATTCCCTGAAAACACAACTAACACAACTATCTAGAAAGTCCCTAGAAGCATCGGTTAGTCCATTATAGAATATATCAAGTATTTCATTTTTCTTAAGAGGATGATCAGGCAAAGCATGAAGTAACTGGCAAAGCCTCCCCCAAGCTTGTGGGAGATTCTCTTCTTTAGTTTGCACAAAGTTAAATATTTCCTATAAGGCAGCTTGTTTCATATGAGCAGGAAAGTATTTTTCAGAGAAGTAATAAACCATATCATGGGGACTATGCACACAACCAGGAGCAAGAGTATTGTACCAAGCTTTAGCATCACCCCTTAATGAGAGCGGAAATAGTTTGACAATAAAGTAATAGCTAGTCTTCTCATCATGAGTAAAAAGGGTGGCTATGTCATTCAACTTAGTGAGATGTGCCACTACAGTTTCAGTTTCATAACCATGGAAAGGATCAGATTCAACCAAAGTGATTAAATCTGGGTCGATAGAGAATTCATAATCCTTATCAGCAATACAGACAGGTGAGGTAGCAAACTTAGCATCATATTTCATTCTAGCATTCAGAGATTTTTCTTTGTACTTGCATAGTAACTTCTCTAGACCATCTCTATCCTTACAAGCAAGAATTTCTCTAGTTGTCTCCTCATTCATAACATAACCTTCCGGTACCTTAGGCAATTCATATCTAGGAAGGCTAGTTCTAGCAGATGTTTCAAGAGTTTCAGTTTCAAGCTCATCATCAGATTCAGCAACATCATGTTGTATTACTCTAGCAATTTGTTCATCAAGAAATTCACCAAGTGGCACATCATCATTATCAAGAATGGTACTAGCATCATCATAAGCATCATTCATAGCAAAAGTAGCATCATCAATAACTTGCGACATATTAGAGTTGATAGCATGCGGTGGTGTTGCAAGTTTATTCATAACAAAAGGTGAATCTAAAGCAGAACTGGATGGCAGTTCCTTACCTCCCCTCGTCTTTGAGGGAAATATATTAGTCTTTGGATCCTTTAGATTCTTCATAGTGATAAATTGATAAAAATCCCAAGTAACTCAACAAATATTGCTATGCTCCCCGGAAAGAGCACCAGAAAAAGGTCTTGATAACCCACAAGTATAGGGGATCGCAACAATTTTCGAGGATAGAGTATTCAACCCAAATTTATAGATTCGACACAAGGGGAGCCAAAGAATATTTGAAGGTATTAGCAGCTGAGTTGTCAATTCAACCACACCTGGAGATTAATTATCTACAGCAAAGTGATCAGTAGCAAAGTAGTATGATAGTTTTGGTAATAGTAGTAGCAGCAATAGTAACGGTAACAGTGATAGCAATAGCTTTGTAGCAGTGATGATAGTAACATCAGCAGTAGTAACTTGGCAGAAAAAATATAAGATAAATTCGTAGGCATTAGATCAGTGAATTGTTGGATGATATTCATCATGTGACAGTTATAACCTAGGGCGATACAGCACTAGCTCCAATTCATCGATATAATGTAGGCATGTATTCTGTAAATAGTCATACGTGCTTTATTAAAAGAACTTGCATGACATCTTTTGTCCTACCCTCCTGTGGCAGCGGGGTCCATATTGGAAACTAAGGGATATTAAGGCCTCCTTTTAATAGAGAACCGGAACAAAGTATTAACACATAGTGAATACATGAACTCCTCAAACTATGGTCATCACCGGGAGTGGTCCCGACTGTTGTCACTCTGGGGTTGCCGGATCATAACACGTAGTAGGTGACTATAACTTGCAAGATCGGATCTAAAACATGGATATAATGATGAATTCATAAACGGTTCAGATCTGAAATCATGGCACCCGGGCCCAAAGTGACAAGCATTAAGCATAGCAAAGTCATAGCAACATCAATATAAGAACATAGTGGATACTAGAGATCAGGTCCTAACAAAACTAACTCGATTACATGATGAATCTCATCCAACTCCTCCCCGACCAGCGAGCCTACGAAGGAATTACTCACTCCCGGGGGGGAGCATCATGGAATTGGTGATGGAGAAGGGTTGGTGATGACGAATGACGAAGATCCCCCTCTCCGGAGCCCCAAACGGACTCCAGATCTGGCCTCCCGATGAAGAACAGGAGGTGGCGGCGGCTCCGTCTCGTTGAACGTGATAATTCTTTCTCCCTGATTTTTTTCTGGAAATATGTGAATTTATAGCATCGGAATCAGGGTCTGCGGGGCCACCAGGTGGGTACAACCCACCTGGGCGCACCAGGAGAGGGGGCGCGCCCTGGTGGGTTGTGCCCACCCAAGGGCCCCTCTCCGGTGGTTGTTGGCTCCAAAAATCCTCTTTTATTCCATAAAAAATCCTCGTAAAGTTTCACTTTATTCTGAGAACTTTTATTTCTGCACAAAAACAACACCATGGTAGTTTTGCTGAAAACAGCGTCAGTCCGGGGTTAGTTTCATTCAAATCATGCAAATTAGAGTCCAAAACAAGAGGAAAAGCGTGAGAAAAAATAGATACGTTGGAGACGTATCACTTATACATGTTCCTCAGACTATGAGATTATGCAACTCCCGAATGTCGGAGGAACACTTTGTGTGCTATCAAACGTCAAACTGTAAATGGGTGATTATAAAGATGCTCTACAG
Source organism: Triticum urartu (assembly GCF_056163025.1). NCBI lineage: Eukaryota > Viridiplantae > Streptophyta > Magnoliopsida > Poales > Poaceae > Triticum > Triticum urartu. The sequence goes on from NC_141878.1 coordinate 567,293,562, forward strand.
GTAGGGTGGGCATAAAAACCGACAAATCAAAGACCGAACCGAAGCCGATACTGAAAAAACCGAATTTTCAGTTTTTCTTGCTGCTACAGTAAAATTCGGTTTTCAGTTGTATTAACCGAATTAAATTCGGCAGGTTCGGTTTAGTACCGATTCACCGAAACAAAAACCGAAGTAATCAACGAACAATAGAAAGATTAGATTCTTGGTGCCCATGTAGCTAGCCAGGGTACGAGTTAGTGGCCGCAAGCACGTGTACGTGGGCTGACCACACGTACGTGGTAGTACACTATGAAGGCCCAATATTTTAGTGCATGGCATCTCCCAGCCCGTGTCAGTCTTCGCTAAAAAAAGGAGTGGGCGTGCGAGCGTCCGACTAGGGAGGCTTTAGTCCCACATTGCTTGGCTAATGAGAAAAGATGGGGACTTGCGGCTATATAAGAAGGTGCTCTGACCTCAATTTTTAAGGCAAGGTCCATTCGGTTTTAACCGAATACCGCACCGAATCAGTCGGTTAACCGAATTTTCGGTTTTCTATTTCATATTTGAATTTTCGGTTTCTAGCTCTGCAAACCGAATTTGAATAAAAACCGAATGGTAGAAACCGAAAATTCGGTTTATACCGAACGCCCACCCCTGTGTATAGGTGTCTCCGAAGGTATTTATTGGGTTGGCATAGATCAAGATTAGGATTTGTCACTCCGTGTTTCGGAGAGGTATCTCTGGACCCTCTCGGTAATGCTCATCACTATAAGCCTTGCAAGCAGTGTGACTAATGAGTTTGTTGCAGGATGAAGTATGACGGAACGAGTAAAGAGACTTGCCGGTAACGAGATTGAACTAGGTATGATGATACCGATGATCAAATCTTGGGCAAGTAACATACCGATGACAAAGGAAACAACGTATGTTGTTATGCGGTTTGACCACTAAAGATCTTCGTAGAATATGAAGGAGCCAATATGAGCATCCATGTTCCGCTATTGGTTATTAACCGGAGATGTGTCTCAGTCAAGTCTACATAGTTCTCGAACCCATAGGGTCCGCACGCTTAACGTTCGATGACGATATGTATTATGAGTTATGTGTTTTTTATGACCGAAGTTTGTTCGAAGTCCCGGATGAGATCATGGACATGACGAGGAGTCTCGAAATGGTCGAGACATATAGATTGATATATTGGACCTGTTATTCGGACATCGGAAGTGTTCCGGATAGTTTCGTGTAAAAATGGAGTGCCGGAGGGGTTACCGGAACCCCCTGGGGAGTTGATGGGCCTTAGTGGGCTTTAGTGGGAAGGAGACGCAGCGGCCAAGAGGTGGCACGCCCCCCCAAGCCCAGTCCAAATTGGACAAGGGGTTGGGGGCGCGGCCCCCCTCTCCCTTCCTTCCCCCTTCTCCTTTAGGTGGAAACCTACTAGGACATGGAGTCCTTGTAGGATTCCCCTTCTCCTGGCGTGCCTAGCTAGGCCGGCCAGCCTCCCCTTCCCTCCTTTATATACGGGGGCAGGGGGGCACCCTAGAACACACAAGTTTCCCTTACACATCTCGATCATACCATTGTAGTGCTTAGGCGAAGCCCTGCGCCGGTAACATCATCATCACCGTTGCCACGCCGTTGTGCTGACGGTACTCACCCTTGTCCTCAACTGGACCAAGAGCACGAGGGATGTCATCGAGCTGAACGTACGTTCGGTATATGGATCGGTTGGATCGCGAAGAAGTTTGGCTACATCAACCGCGTTACTAAACACTTCCGCTTTTGGTCTACGAGGGTACGTAGACACACTCTCCCCTCTCGTTGCTATGCATCTCCTAGATAGACCTTGCGTGATCGTAGGATTTTTTTTTTGAAATTACTGCGTTCCCCAAACAGGTGGCATCCGTGCCAGGTTTATGCGTAGATGTTATATGCACGAGTAGAACACAATGAGTTGTGGGCGATAATAGTCATACTGCTTACCAGCAACGTCTTACTTTGATTCGGCGGTATTGTTGGATGAAGCGGCCCAGACCGACATTACATGACCGCGTTCATGAGACTGGTTCTACCGACGTGCTTTGCACATAGGTGGCTAGTGGGTGTCTGTTTCTCCAACTTTAGTTGAATCGAATTTGACTATGCCTGGTCCTTGTTGAAGGTTAAAATAGCACACTTGACGAAAAATCATTGTGGTTTTGATGCGTAGGTAAGAACGATGCTTGCTAAAGCCCGTAGCAGCCACGTAAAACTTGCAACAACAAAGTAGAGGACATCTAACTTGTTTTTGTAGGGCTTGTTGTGATGTGATATGGTCAAGACATGATGTGATACAATTGGTTGTATTAGATGATCATGTTTTGTAACAGAGTTATCGGCAACTGGCAGGAGCCATATGGTTGTTGCTTTATTGTATGCAATGTAATCGCCATGTAATTGTGTTACTTTATCACTAAGCGGTAGCGCTAGTCGTACAAGCAATAGTTGGCGAGACAACAACGATGCTACGATGGAGATCAAGGTGTCGCGCCGGTGATGATGGAGATCATGAGCACAAGATGATGATGGCCATATCATGTCACATTTGTTGATTGCATGTCATGTTTATCTTTTATGCATCTTATTTTTCTTAGTACAGCGGTAGCATTATAAGATGATCCCTTACTAAATTTCAAGGTATAGGTGTTCTCCCTGAGTATGCACCATTGCTACAGTTCGTCGTGCCGAGACACCACGTGATGATCGGGTGTGATAAGTTCTACGTTCACATACAACGGGTGTAAGCCAGTTTTGCATACGCAGAATACTCGGGTTAAACTTGACGAGCCTAGCATATGCAGATATGGCCCCGGAACATGGAGACCGAAAGGTCGAACGTGAATCATATAGTAGATATGATCAACATAGTGATGTTCACCATTGAAAGCTACTCCATCTCACGTGATGATCGGACATGGTTTAGTTGATTTGGATCACGTGATCATTTAGATGACTAGAGGGATGTCTATCTAAGTGGGAGTTCTTAAGTAATATGATTAATTGAACTTTAATTTATCATGATACTTAGTCCTGATAGTTATTTTGCATGTCTATGTAATTGTAGATCAATGGCCCATGCTACCGTTCCTTTGAATTTTAATGGTTCCTAGAGAAAGCTAAGTTGAAAGATGATGGCAGCAACTACACGGACTGGGTCCGTAACTTGAGGATTATCCTCATTGTTACATAGAAGAATTACGTCCTGGAAGCAACGTTAGGTGTACCACCCGCACCGGCAACTACAGACATTGTGAATGCCTGGCAGACACGTGTTGATGACTACTTGATAGTTCAGTGTGCCATGCTTTACGGCTTAGAATCGGGACTTCAAATATGTTTTGAACGTCATGGAGCATATGAGATGTTCCAAGAGTTGAAGTTAATATTTCAAGCAAATGCCAGAGTTGAGAGATATGAAGTCCCCAACAAGTTCTATAGCTGCAAAATGGAGGAGAATAGTTCTGTCAGTGAACACATACTCAGAATGTCTGGGTACCATAACGACTTGACTCAACTAGGAGTTAATCTTCCTGATGATAGTGTCATTGACAGAGTTCTTCAATCACTGCCACCAAGCTATAAAGGCTTTGTGATGAACTATAATATCCAAGGGATGAACAAGACAATTCCCGAGCTCTTCGCAATGCTAAAGGCTGCGGAGGTAGAATCAAAAAGGAGCATCAAGTGTTGATGTTCAATAAGACCACTAGTTTCAAGAAAAAGGGCAAAGGGAAGAAGGGGAACTTCAAGAAGAACGGCAAGAAAGTTGCTGCTCAGGAGAAGAAACCCAAGTCTGGACCTAAGCCTAAAACTGAGTGCTTCTACTTCAAAGGGACTGGTCACTGGAAGTAGAACTGCCCCAAGTATTTGGCGGATAAGAAGGATGGCAAAGTGAAAGGTATATTTGATATGCATGTTATTGATGTGTACCTTACTAATGCTCGTAGTAGCGCCTGGGTATTTGATACTGCTTCTGCTGCTCATATTTGCAACTCGAAACAGGGGCTACAGATTAAACGAAGATTGGCTAAGGACAAGGTGACGATGCGCATGGGAAATGGTTCCGAGGTCGATGTGATCGCCGTCGGCACGCTACCTCTACATCTACCTTCGGGATTAGTTTTAGACCTAAATAATTGTTATTTGGTGCCAGCGTTGAGCATGAACATTATATCTGGATCTTGTTTGATGCGAGACGGTTATTCATTTAAATCAGAGAATAATGGTTGTTCTATTTATATGAGTAATATCTTTTATGGTCATGCACCCTTGTTGAGTGGTCTATTTTTGTTCAATCTCGATCGTGATGATACACATGTTAATAATATTGAAGTAAAAGATGTAAAGTTGATAATGATAGTGCAACTTATTTGTGGCACTGCCGTTTAGGTCATATCGGTATAAAGCGCATGAAGAAAATCCATGCTGATGGACTTTTGGAATCACTTGATTATGAATCACTTGGTGCTTGCGAACCATGCCTCATGGGCAAGATGACTAAAACTCCGTTCTCCGTAACAATGGAACGAGCTACTAACTTATTGGAAATAATACATACCGATGTATGTGGTCCAATGAGTGTTGAGGCTCGTGGCAGGTATCGTTATTTTCTTACCTTCACAGATGATTTGAGCAGATATGGTTATATCTACTTAATGAAGCATAAGTCTGAAACATTTGAAAAGTTCAAAGAATTTTAGAGTGAAGCGGAAAATCATCGTAACAAGAAAATAAAGTTTCTATGATCTAATTGTGGAGGTGAATATTTGAGTTACGAGTTTGGTCTTCATTTGAAACAATGTGGAATAGTTTCACAAGTTATGCCACCTGGAACACCACAGCGAAATGGTGTGTCCAGACATCGTAACCATACTTTATTAGATATGGTGCGATCTATGATGTCTCTTACTAATTTACCGCTATCATTTTGGGGTTATGCTTTAGAGACGGTTGCATTCACTTTAAATAGGGCACCATCAAAATCTATTGAGACGACGCCTTCTGAACTGTGGTTTGGCAAGAAACCAAAGTTGTTGTTTCTTAAAGTTTGGGGCTGTGATGCTTATGTGAAAAAGCTTTAACCTGATAAACTCGAACCCAAATCGGAGAAGTGCGTCTTCATAGGACACCCAAAGGAAACTGTTGGGTACACCTTCTATGACAGATCCGAAGGCAAAATATTCATTGCTAAGAATGGATCCTTTCTAGAGAAGGAGTTTCTCTCGAAAGAAGTGAGTGGGAGGAAAGTAGAACTTGATGAGGTAATTGTACCTTCTCCCAAATTGGAAAGTAGTTTATCACATAAATCAGTTCAAGCGATTCCTACACCAATTAGTGTGGAAGCTAATGATGATGATCATGAAACTTCATATCAAGTTACTACAGAACCTCGTAGGTCTTCCAGAGTACGGTCCGCACCCGAGTGGTATGGTAATCCTGTTCTGGAAGTCATGTTACTAGACCATGGTGAACCTACGAACTATGAGGAAGCGATGATGAGCCCATATTCCACAAAATGGCTTGAGGCCATGAAATCTGAGATGGGATCCATGTATGAGAACAAAGTATGGACTTTGGTGGATTTGCTCGACGATCGGCAAGCCATAGAAAATAAATGGATCTTCAAGAAGAAGACCGACACTGACATTAATGTTACTCTCTACAAAGCTCGACTTGTTGCAAAAGGTTTTTGACAAGTTCAAGGAGTTGACTACGATGAGACTTTCTCACCCGTAGTGATGCTTAAGTCTGTCCGAATCATGTTAGCAATTGCCGCATTTTATCATTATGAAATTTGGCAAATTGATGTCAAAACTGCATTCTTGAATGGATTTCTAGAAGAAGAGTTGTATACGATGCAACCAGAAGGTTTTGTCGATCCAAAGGGTGCTAACAAAGTGTGCAAGCTCCAGTGATCCATTTATGGACTGGTGCAAGCCTCTCAGAGTTGGAATAAACGTTTTGATAGTGTGATCCAAGCATATGGTTTTATACAGACTTTTGGAGAAGCTTGTATTTACAAGAAAGTGAGTGGGAGCTCTGTAGCATTTCTAGTATTATATGTGGATGACATATTGTTGATTGGAAATGATATAGAATTTCCTGATAGCATAAAGGGATACTTGAATAAAAGTTTTTCTATGAAAGACCTCGGTGAAGCTTCTTACATGTTGGGCATCAAGATCTATAGAGATAGATCAAGACGCTTAATTGGACTTTCACAAAGCACATACCTTGATAACATTTTGAAGAAGTACAAAATGGATCAGTCAAAGAAAGGGTTCTTGCCTGTGTTACAAGGTGTGAAGTTGAGTCAGACTCAATGCCCGACCACTCCAGAAGATAGAGAGAAAATGAAAGTCATTCCCTATGCTCCAGCCATAGGTTATATCATGTATGCAATGTTGTGTACCAGACCTGATATGTGCCTTGCTATAAGTATTGCAGGGAGGTACCAAAGTAATCCCGGAGTCGAGCACTGGACAACGGTCAAGAACATCCTAAAATACCTGAAAAGGACTAAGGACATGTTTCCCGTTTATGGATGTGACAAAGAGCTCGTCGTAAATGGTTATGTCGATGCAAGCTTTGACACTGATCCAGGTGACTCTAAGTCACAATCTGGATACGTATTTTTATTGAATGGTGGAGCTGTCAGTTGGTGCAGTTCCAAGAAAGTGTCGTGGCGGGATCTACGTGTGAAGCGGAGTACATAGCTGCTTCGGAAGCAGCAAATGAAGGAGTCTAGATGAAGGAGTTCATATCTGATCTAGGTGTCATACCTAGTGCATCGGGGCCAATGAAAATCTTTTGTGACAATACTGGTGCAATTTCCTTGGCAAAGGAATCCAGATTTCACAAGATAACCAAGCACATCAAGAGACGCTTCAGTTCCATTCATCATCAAGTGTCGGAAGGGGACATAGATATTTGCAAGATACATACGGATCTGAATGTTGCAGACCCGTTGACTAACCCTCTTCCATGAGCAAAACATGATCAACACCAAAACTCCATGGGTGTTAGAATCATTGCTTTGTAATCTAGATTATTGACTCTAGTGCAAGTGGGAGACTGAAGGAAATATGCCCTAGAGGCAATAATAAAGTTATTATTTATTTCCTTATTTCATGATAAATGTTTATTATTCATGCTAGATTTGTATTAACCGGAAACTTAGTACATGTGTGAATACATAGACAAAACAAAGTGTCCCTAGTATGCCTCTACTTGACTAGCTCGTTTATCAAAGATGGTTATGTTTCCTAACCATAGACATGTGTTGTCATTTGATGAATGGGATCACATAATTAGGAGAATGATGTGACGGACAAGACCCATTCGTCAGCTTAGCATTATGATCATTACAGTTTTATTGCTACTGCTTTCTTCATGACTTATACATGTTCCTCAGACTATGAGATTATGCAACTCCCGAATGCCGGAGGAACACTTTGTGTGCTACCAAATGTCACAACGTAAATGGGTGATTATAAAGATGCTCTAGAGGTGTCTCCGAAGGTATTTGTTGGGTTGGCATTGATCAAGATTAGGATTTTTCACTCCGTGTTTCGGAGAGGTATCTCTGGGCCCTCTCGGTAATGCTCATCACTATTAGCCTTGCAAGCAGTGTGACTAATGAGTTATTACTTGCGGGATGAAGTATTACAGAATGAGTAAAGAGACTTTCCGGTAACGAGATTGAACTAGGTATGATGATACCGACGATCGAATCTCGGGCAAGTAACATACCGATAACAAAGGGAACAACGTATGTTGTTATGCAGTTTGACCGATAAAGATCTTCGTAGGATATGTAGGAGCCAATATGAGCATCCAGGTTCCGCTATTGGTTATTGACCGGAGATGTGTCTCGGTCATGTCTACATAGTTCTCGAACCCGTAGGATCCACACGCTTAACGTTCGATGATGATATGTATTATGAGTGATGTGTTTTTGATGACCGAAGTTTGTTCGGAGTCCCGGTTGAGATCACAGACATGACGAGGAGTCTCTAAATGGTCGAGACATAAAGATTGATAGTTTCGGGTAAAAACGGAGTGCCAGAGGGGTTACCGGAACCCCCCCGGGGAGTTGATGGGCCTTAGTGGGCTTTAGTGGGAAGGAGAGGCAGCGGCTCGGAGGTGGTACGCCCCCCCAAGCCCAGTCCAAACAAGGGGTTGGGGCGCGCCCGCCTCTCCCTTCATTCCCCCTTCTCCTTTAGGTGGAAACCTACTAGGATTTGGATTCCTAGTAGGATTCCCCTTCTCCTGGTGCGCCTAGCTAGGGCTAGCCGGCCTCCCCCTCCCTCCTTTATATACGGCGGCAGGGGGCACCCTAGAACACACAAGTTTCTCTTAACCGTGTGCGGTGCTGATACGTCTCCAACGTATCTATAATGTTTGATTGTTCCATTCTATTATACTATCCATCTAGGATGTTTTATATGCATTTATATGCTATTTTATATGATTTTTGGGACTAACCTATTAACCTAGAGCCCAGTGCCAGTTTCTGTTTTTCCCTTGTTTTTGAGTATCGCAGAAAAGGAAAACCAAACGGAGTCCAATTGACCTGAAATTTCACAGAGATTATTTTTGGACCAGAAGAAGCCCACGGAGCATCGAAGATGGACCAGAAGAGTCCCGATGCACCCACAAGGGTGGGGGCGCGCCCTACCCCTGGGCATGCCCCCCTACCTCGTGGCTGCCTCGGAGACCCCCCTGACTTGTTCCCGACGCCAACACCTCTTATATATACCCAAACTTCCAGAACATAACCTAGATCGAGAGTTCCGCCGCCGCAAGCCTCTGTAGCCACCAAAAGCCAATTGGGACCCTGTTCCGGCACCCTGCCGGATGGGGTCCCTCACCGGTGGCCATCTTCATCATCCCGGCACTTTCCATGACGAGGAGGGAGTAGTTAACCCTCGGGGTTGAGGGTATGTACCAGTAGCTATGTGTTTGATCTCTCTCTCTTGTGTTCTTGATTTGGCACGATCTTGATGTACCGCGAGCTTTGCTATTATAGTTGGATCTTATGATGTTTCTCCCCCTCTACTCTCTTGTAATGGATTGAGTTTTCCCTTTGAAGTTATCTTATCGGATTGAGTCTTTAAGGATTTGAGAACACTTGATGTATGTCTTGCGTGGGATACCCATGGTGACAATGGGGTATTCTATTGATTCACTTGATGTATGTTTTGGTGATCAACTTGCGGGTTCCGTGACCTTGGGAATCTATGCATAGGGGTTGGCACACGTTTTCGTCTTGACTCTCCGGTAGAAACTTTGGGGAACTCCTTGAAGTTCTTTGTGTTGGTTGAATAGATGAATGTGAGATTGTGTGATGCTTATCGTATAATCATACCCACGAATACTTGAGGTGACATTGGAGTATCTAGGTGACATTAGGGTTTTGGTTGATTTGTGTCTTACGGTGTTATTCTAGTACAAACTCTAGGATAGATTGAACGGAAAGAATAGCTTCGTGTTATTTTACTACGGACTCTTGAATAGATCGATTAGAAAGGATAAATTTGAGGTGGTTTCATACTCTGCAATAATCTCTTCGTTTGTTCTCCGCTATTAGTGACTTTGGATTGACTCTTTGCTGGATGTTGAGGGATATTTATATGATCCAGTTATGTTATGATTGTTGAGAGAACTTGCGCTAGTGAAAGTATAAACCTTAGGCCTTGTTTCCTAGCATTGCAATACCGTTTACACTCACTTTTACCACTTGTTACCTTGCTGTTCTTATATTTTCATATTACAAATACTCATATCTATCATCCATATTGCACTTGTATCACCATCTCTTCACCGAACTAGTGCACCTATACAATTTACCATTGTATTGGGTGTGTTGGGGACACAAGAGACTCTTTGTTATTTGGTTGCAGGGTTGTTTGAGAGAGACCATCTTCATCATACACCTCCCACAGATTGATAAACCTTAGGTCATCCACTTGAGGGAAATTTGCTACTGTCCTACAAACCTCTCCACTTGGAGGCCCAATAACGTCTACAAGGAGAAGGTTGCGTAGTAGACATCAGGTGCCCCCTCCACAGTTACACACCTCGATCATACCATCGTAGTGCTTAGGCGAAGCCCTGCACCGGTAACATCATCATCACCGTCGCCACGCCATCGTGCTGACAGAACTCACCCTCATCATCAACTGGATTAAGAGCACGAGGGATGTCATCGAGCTAAACGTGTGCTGAACGCGGAGGTGCCGTATGTTCGTTACTTGGATCAGTTGGGGATGCTATGTTTGATGAAGATGATATGTCTAGTCCCCCAAGTTTTGATGAGCAAATTTATTATGATGAAAGAATGCCTCCTATTTATGATGATTATTGTGATGACACGTATGCTATAAAGAATAAAGATAACCATGAAACATGTCATCATGATTTTAATTTTCAATTGGATTATGCTTCACATGATAGTTATTTTATTGAGTTTGCTCCCACTATTCCGAATGAGAAGAATTTTGCTTATGTGGAGAGTAGTAAAATTTCTATGCTTATGCATGATGAAAATAATGCTTTATGTGATAGTTATATTGTTGAATTCATTCATGATGCTACTGAAAATTACTATGAGGGAGGAACATATGCTTGTAGGAATTGCAATAATATCAAGTTTCCTCTCTATGTGTTGAAAATCTTGAAGCTATGCTTGTTTTGCTTTCCTATCCTAGTTGATTATTGTTCCCATAAGTTGTTTGCTCAAAAAATCCCTATGCATAGGAAGTGGGTTAGGCTTAAATGTGCTAGTCATATTTTTCATGATGCTCCCGTTATGCTTCAATTCTTATCTTTTATGTGAGCATCATTGTCATCATCATGCCTAGCTACAAAGGCAATAAAGAAAAACGTTTGTTGAGAGACAACCCAATATTTACCCCTACTGTTTTTGTGTGTCCACATGATTAAGCTACTGTATTAATCATGTTTTATAGCTGCTGTTTCAATAAAGTGCCAAGTAGAACCTTTGGGAAGACTTGGGTGAAAGTTAATGTGATCTTGCTGTAAAAACAGAAACTTTGCGATCACGAGATTAGCTGTCATATTTTACAGAAAAGTGATATTAGATTGATTCTTTTTGAATAAGATTAATAGACAAATTCCTCACGGCCACATATTTATTTTAGAATTTTTGGAGTTTAAGAAGTATTCGAAAGTTACAGATTGCTACAGACTGTTCTGTTTTGACAGATTCTGTTTTTCGTGTGTTGTTTGCTTATTTTGATGAATCTATGAGTAGTATCGGAGGGTATGAACCATAGATAAGTTGTAATACAGTAGATAATACACCAATATGAATTTAGAATGAGTTCACAACAGTACCAAAAGTGGTGATTTATTTTCTTATACTAACGGAGCTTACAAGTTTTCTGTTGAGTTTTGTGTTGTGAAGTTTTCAAGTTTTGGGTAAAGATTCGATGGAATATGGAATAAGGAGTGGCAAGAGCCTAAGCTTGGGGATTCCCAAGTCACCCAAGGCAATATTCAAGGACAACCAAGAGCCTAAGCTTGGGGATGCCCCGGATGGCATCCCCTCTTTCGTCTTCGTTCATCGGTAACTTTACTTGGAGCTATATTTTTATTCACCACATGATATGTGTTTTGCTTGGAGCGTCATTTTATTTTGTTAGTATTTGCTTGCTGTTATTTAGGATAATGTTTTTCATCTTTATTTTCAATAAAAATGTCAAGGATAGCCTTTACCATGCTTATTTTGCAAGTATACATGTTGTTGTTTCAAAACAGAAAGTTTATCGCTGTTGCAAAAATTCCCTAGAAAAGCCAGAATATGATAAAATGTTGGAACTTTTTGCATAATAAGATCTGATAAATTTTCTACAGTGTGGTAGAATTTCACAATGTTTGGAGTTAGAGAAGTATTGATACTCTTGCATTCTTTACATATTGTACTGTTTTGGCAGATTGCTATTATGTTTGCATTGTTTGCATATGTTTGCTTGTTTAATGATTGTATTTAAGGATAGGATTAAATATGCAGAGACATTTAGTATGCAATGTTGAATAATATTTTTTGTGATTTTCTACAGTAGATAATGATAAGTTTTTTGCATTGGTTTATACGAACTTATCTCACGAGTTCTTGTTGAGTTTTGTGTGGGTGAACTATTTGAGATTTAGGGAAACCGAGATATAAAAGGAATTAAGGAGACACAAAAGCTCAAGCTTGGGGGTGCCCAAGGCATCCCAAGATAATATTTGAAGAAGTCTCAAGCATCTAAACTTGGGGATGCCCCGGTAGGCATCCCACCTTTCTTCTTCAACAATTATCGGTTAGTATCGGTTGAACCTAAGTTTTTGCTTCTTCACATGATGTGTGCTATCCTTGAAATGTCGTTTTATTTTGTTTTTCTTTCTGTTTGAATAATATTCCAAGATCTGAAATTCTTAAATGTTAGAGAGTCTTCACATAGTTACATAATTATTCAACTACTCATTGATCTTCACTTATATCTTTCGGAGTAGTTTGTCGTTTGCTCTAGTGCTTCACTTATATCTTTTTAGAGCACGGTGGTAGTTTTATTTTTGAAGAAATTAATGAACTCTCATGCTTCACTTATATTATTTTGAGAGTCTTTTAGAACAGCATGGTAATTTTCTTTGGTTATGAATTTAGTCGTAATATGATAGGCATCCAAGAGGGATATAATAAAAACTTTCATATAAAGTGCATTGAATACTATGATAAGTTTGATTCTTTATGATTTTTTTGAGATATGAAGATGGTGATATTAGAGTCATGCTAGTGGAGTAGTTGTGAATTTGAGAGATACTTGTGTTAAAGTTCGTGATTCCCGTAGCATGCACGTATGGTGAACCGTTATGTGATGAAGTTGGAGCATGATTTATTTATTTATTGTCTTCCTTATGTGTGGAGGTCGGGATCGCGCGATGGTTAACTCCTACTAACCCTTCCCCTAGGAGCATGCGCGTAGTACTTTGTTTTGATGACTTCTAGATTTTTGCAATAAGTATGTGAGTTCTTTATGACTAATGTTGAGTCCATGGACTATACGCCCTCTCACCCTTCCACCATTGCTAGCCTCTCTTGTACCACACAACTCTCGCCGGTACCATAAACCCACCATACACCTTCCTCAAAACAGCCAACATACCTACCTATTATGGCATTTCCATAGCCATTCCGAGATATATTGCCATGCAACTTTCCACCGTTCCGTTTATTATGACACGCTTCATCATTTTCATATTGCTTTGCATGATCATGTAGTTGACATCGTATTTGCAAAGCCACCATTCATAATTTTTTCATACATGTCGCTCTTGATTCATTGCATATCCCGGTACACTGCCAGAGGCATTCATATAGAGTCATATTTTGTTCTAAGTATCGAGTTGTAATTCCTGAGTTGTAAGTAACTAAAAGTGTGATGATCTTCATTATTAGAGCATTGTCCCAGTGAGGAAAGGATGATGGAGACTATGATTCCCCCACAAGTCGGGATGAGACTCCAGACGAAAAAAAAGAGGCCATAAAAAGAGAAAAGGCCCAAAAAACAAAAAAAAAATGAGAGAAAAAGAGAGACAAGGCAATGCTACTATCCTTTTACCACACTTGTGCTTCAAAGTAGCACCATTATCTTCATGATAGAGAGTCTCCTATGTTGTCACTTTCATATACCAGTGGGAATTTTTCCTTATAGAACTTGGCTTGTATATTCCAATGATGGGCTTCCTCAAAGTGCCCTAGGTCTTCGTGAGCAAGCAAGTTGGATGCACACCCACTTAGTTTCCTTTTGAGCTTTCAAACACTTATAGCTCTAGTGCATCCGTTGCATGGCAATCCCTACTCACTCACATTGGTATCTATTGATGAGTGAGGGAGTCCTGGATTAGGGGGTGTCCGGATAGCCGGACTATAACCTTTGGCCGGACTGTTGGACTATGAAGATACAAGATTGAAGACTTCGTCCCGTGTCCGGATGGGACTCTCCTTGGCGTGGAAGGCAAGCTTGGCAATAAGGATATGTAGATATCCTTCCTTGTAACCGACTCTGTGTAACCCTAGCCCCCCTCGGTGTCTATATAAACTGGAGGGTTTAGTCCGTAGGACACAACAACAACAATCATACCATAGGGTAGCTTCTAGGGTTTAGCCTCTCTGATCTCGTGGTAGATCTACTCTTGTACTACCCATATCATCAATATTAATCAAGCAGGAGTAGGGTTTTACCTCCATCGAGAGGGCCCGAACCTGGGTAAAAACATCGTGTCCCTTGTCTCCTGTTACCATCCGCCTAGACGCATAGTTCGGGACCCCCTACCCGAGATCCGCCTGTTTTGACACCAAAATTGGTGCTTTCATTGAGAGTTCCTCTGTGTCGTCATCTTTAGGCTTGATGGCTCCTCCGATCATCAACAACGATGCAGTTCAGGGTGAGACTTTTCTCCCCGGACAGATCTTCGTGTTCGGCGGCTTTGCACTACGGGCCAATTCGCTTGGCCATCTGGAGCAGATTGAAAGCTACGCCCCTGGCCATCAGGTCAGGTTTGAAAGTTTGAACTACACGGCCGACATCCACGGAGACTTAATCTTCGACGGATTCGAGCCCCGGCCGAGTGTGTCGCACTGTCATGATGGGCATGATCTAGCTCTGCCACCGAACAGTGTCCTGGAGACCGCACCTACATCCGCTCCGACCTTTAATTCGGAGCCAACTGCGCCGTCCGAGGGCGGGTGGTTAGACCCTGCCGCGGAGGCCGCAGCCTCAACGGCGATCGAGCCGAACACCAGCTTTACCCTTCGCGAGGTCCATGACTCCACTTTGCCAGACTCTTCTCCGAACTCTGAACCTGCCGCACCCCTGCTAATCGAATCCGATTGGGCGCCGATCATGGAGTTCACCGCCGCGGATATCTTTCAGCACTTTCCCTTTGGAGACATATTGAATTCACTAAGGTCTCTCTCTTTGTCAGGAGAGTCTTGGCCGGATTATGACCGGCCGGATTGGGATGCGGCCGACGAAGAAATTCGACGCCCACCCACCACCCACTTCATAGCCACTGTCGATGATTTGACCGACATGCTCGACTTTGACTCCGAGGATATCGATGGTATGGACGACGATGTAGGAGACGAACAGGAACCAGCGCCTATAGGGCACTGGAAAGCCACCTCGTCGTATGATATATATATGGTGGACACACCCAAAGAAGGAAATGGCGACGGAACAACGGAGGATGACCCCTCCAAGAAGCAACCTAAGCGTCGGCGTCAGCGGCGCCGCTCGAAGTCTCGACAGAGCAAAAACGGTGATTCCGGCACAGGAGATAATAATAGCCCGGACAGTGCCGAAGACATCCCCCTCCAGCAAGATTCAGCGCAGGAGGATGGAGAAGCCAGCCCTTAGGAGAGAGCGGCGGATAGAGAGGAAGAGGACAATAATTACATGCCTCCCTACGAAGACGAGGCAAGCTTCAGCGACGACGAATTAGTCGTGCCTGAGGATCCCATTGAGCAAGAGCGCTTCAAGCGCCGGCTTATAGCCACGGCAAATAGCCTCAAGAAAAAGCAGCAGCAGCTTAGAGCTAATCAAGACTTGCTAGCTAACAGATGGACTGAAGTCCTTGCGGCCGAGGAATACGAACTCGAACGCCCCTCCAAGAGCTACCCAAAGCGCAGGTTTCTACCCCGATTAGAGGAGGAAGCATCTAAACCTACATCTCTAGCGTATGACGCGGCTGACCGTCCACCTCGTGGCCGCGACAGAGAGGCCTCTCGGCCCACAACTCAAGCTGCACCCCGGCGTCACTCAAAAAATACCAAGGCATGGGGAAATGCGCTAGACCTGCGAGATATGTTGGAGGACAAATCAAGGCAAACAAGATCGATCTACGGATCGCGTGGGCACCCCACGACACGAGACGATAACCGTCACGTCGGATACAGCAAAAGTAAATCCGGCCGGGACGAACACAACAGACAAAACTCATTCGATCTGCGTCGTGATATAGCCCAGTACAGAGGCGCCGCACACCCGCTATGCTTCACAAATGAAGTAATGGATCATCAAATCCTAGAGGGTTTCAAACCCGTGAATATCGAATCATATGATGGTACGACAGATCCCGCGGTATGGATCGAGGACTATCTCCTTCATATCCACATGGCCCGTGGTGACGATCTACACGCCATCAAATACCTCCCACTCAAGCTTAAAGGACCAGCCCGGCATTGGCTTAACAGCTTGCCAGCAGAATCCATTGGTTGTTGGGAAGACCTGGAAGCCGCATTCCTCAACAACTTCCAGGGCACCTATGTGCGACCACCAGACGCCGATGACCTGAGCCACATAATTCAGCAGCCGGAGGAATCGGCCAGACAATTCTGGACACGGTTCCTAACCAAGAAAAATCAAATCGTCGACTGTCCGGATGCAGAGGCCCTAGTGGATTTCAAGCATAACATCCGCGACGAGTGGCTTGCCCGGCACCTTGGATAGGAAAAGCCGAAATCCATGGCAGCCCTCACGACACTCATGACCCGCTTTTGCGCAGGAGAAGATAGTTGGCTGGCTCGCAGCAATAACATGTCAAAGAGCCCTGGTAATTCGGTTACTAAGGACAGCAATGGCAGGTCATGTTGCAACAAGCACAAGCGTCGCATTAACAGCGACAATACTGAGGATACTGTAGTTAATGCCGGTTTCAGAGGTTCTAAGCCCGGTCAGCGGAAAAAGCCATTCAAAAGAAGCACTCCGGGCCCGTCCAGTTTGGACCGTATACTCGATCGCTCATGTCAGATACATGGCACCCCCGACAAGCCAGCCAACCACACCAACAGGGATTGTTGGGTGTTCAAGCAGGCCGGCAAATTAAATGCCGAAAACAAAGATAAGGGGCTACATAGCGACGACGAGGAGGAGCCCCGGCCGCTGAACAATAGAGGACAGAAGGGTTTCCCCCCACAAGTGTGGACGGTGAACATGATATACGCAACCCACATCCCCAAGAGGGAGCGGAAGCGTGCGTTAAGGGACGTATACGCGTTGGATCCAGTCGCCCCAAAGTTCAACCCATGGTCCTCCTGCTCGATCACTTTTGATCGCAGGGACCACCCCACTAGTATCCGCCAAGGAGGATTTGCCGCATTGGTTCTAGACCCAATCATTGACGGATTTCACCTCACTCGAGTCCTTATGGACGATGGTAGAAGCCTGAACCTGCTTTATCAGGACACAATGCGCAAAATGGGCATAGATCCCTCAAGGATTAAACCCACAAAACCACCTTTAAGGGCGTCATACCAGGTGTAGAGGCCCATTGCACAGGCTCAGTCACACTTGAAGTGGTCTTCGGATCCCCGGATAATTTCCGAAGCGAGGAGTTAATCTTCGATATAGTCCCGTTCCGCAGTGGCTACCATGCACTGCTCGGGCGAACCGCGTTTGCAAAGTTCAATGCGGTGCCGCACTATGCATACCTCAAGCTCAAGATGCCAGGACCTCGGGGAGTCATTACAGTCAATGGAAACACCGAGTGCTCTCTCCGAACGGAGGAGCACACGGCGGCCCTCGCTGCGGAAGTACAAAGCAGCCTCTCAAGGCAATTCTCCAGTCCGGCGATAAAACGTCCGGACACCGTCAAGCATGCTCGGAGTAACATACAACAAGACCGCCTGGCACGTTCCGAGCAAGCGTAGCAATGCGGCCCCAACCCCGGCCCTCGTGAAACGGTGAAATCCGTGCTACGCGTACATAATTACGCTCTGAAAATACCATGGGCATAGGGGGAGGGGCACGACCATGGCACGCCCCAAAACGCGGCTCAACCGCACTAGGGGCTGCCGATTTTATCATTTTTTCTTACTTTCAGGACTTTACTCTCTGGATGACCTGCTCGGCAGTACAATTGCTGAACACACGATACAACAACCAGGGAGGCAGAAAGCTACGTCGCACTGTGGAATTCCCAGGTGGTCTCTATAACGAGCAAAATACCTGTCTTACATACCGTTCCGCAGCTTGCCCCTGGAGGGGACATGTCAAATAGCCCCATCTCCTGCTTATCGCACTATTTGTATCGTTCTGCTTTTAATGCACCTTTTTCGAATAAACAATGCTTAGCTTCAATCTATTATTGCATTCTCTATTCATTCCTTTTTATGTATATATGTTCACTCATGACATTTAGCACTCGTACACTTTGGTACGGCTAATATGCCAGGGGCTCAAGCACCCCACAATACGGCGTGAGAAGTCCGAACACTTTCACAAGTGCGTCACTCCGAACTTATAGCATTATATGCATCATCTCCGAATCATGTCTTTGGTCAATAGTTGGGTTTGCCCGGCTCCCATGTTTTGGTACCTTACGTTCCGCTACATCAGCTAAGGTAGCACTGGGAGAACTACTGCGATTGTGCCCCGGTTCAGCTGGGCTAAGCACCTCAGTAGAGAAAGCTAAAACTGACTGTCATGATAGGGCGAGAGCTGGTCGCTGCTCGAGAGGTTTCGAGTCCCTAAAGACTTATGCCGCTTAGAGCGAGGAGTCAGCTTTGTCCGGCATAGGCATGTATAGCGCCCCGAACTCGGTCTTCCGAACACTAGGGGCTTCGCCAAAATTTGAAATTATAGAATTCTCTGGCTAAGTGAGAGTGATAACGCATTATAGTCCGATTGCCTTGTTCGTTGTGCTGAGCACCTCCCTCGAAGGACCCAAGAGTGGGAAAAAGAGTGCTCAGGTTTATCCCAAACACCCCAGCACTCGTGGCACGGGGGCAGAAGCCAACGACTCGCCATCTCTCAGATTTAATAAACGGCCACATAGAAGGTAATATTTTAAATTCAAACAAGCGTTGCATAGCGCATATGAACAAGTTTTCAGCATATAGGATCACACGCGCGAGTTTACTCAAATATTACATCCTTGGAACATTCATCCGCCACAAGGCGGGCACCCTTCAGGACGCCCTCATAATACATCTTGGGGTGGCGATGCTCCTTGCCCTGCGGTGTCCCGTCCTTCACCAGCCGCTCCGCGTCCATCTTGCCCCAGTGTACTTTAACACGGGCAAGCGCCCTGTGTGCGCCTCGATGCAGACGGAGCGCTTGATGACTTCAAGCCACGGACAGGCATCCGCCAGCCGCCTCACCAGCTTGAAGTAGCTCCTAGGCATGGCCTCTCCAGGCCATAGCCGGACTATAAGACCTTTCGTGGCTTGTTCGGCCACCTTATGGAGCTCGACCAATTGCTTCAGCTGGTCGCTCAAGGGCAACGGGTGTCCGGTCTCAGCATACTGAGACCAGAACACCTTCTTCGTCGAGCTCCCTTCCTCGGCCCGGTAGTAGTTGGCGGCATCTGACACGCTGCGGGGCAAATCTGCGAATGCTCCTGGAGAGCTCCGGACTCGGGTAAGTAACAAGTAATTCACTTTCACGTGCTTGCTTTGCATAATGAATGCCTTACCCGCCGCTATCTTCTTCATTGCCTCAATTTCCTGGAGGGCTTTTTGGGCTTCGGCCTTGGCAGACTTGGCGCTTCAAGGGCCGCGGCGAGCTCGGACTCTCGAGTCTTCGAGTCCAGCTCCAAAGTCTCATGCTTCTTCACGAGAGCATGGAGCTCTTGCTGCACCTCTCCAACCCGTGCCTCATGTTTCTCCTGCTCGGTGCGCTCTGTGGCCGCCTTCTTTTTGGCCTCGGTAAGCGCTTGCTTCAGGGTCGCCACCTCGGTCGTGGCCCCTAGCACACCAATAATGATCCTATCATTTTTTGCAACTGCATCTTTTTTATATATACACACACGGACAAGGCATTACGTACCTTGGTTCTCCTCGAGCTGCTTCTTGGCAAGGCCGAGCTCTTTCTCGGACCGCTCGAGGTTCTGCTTCAGCGCATCAACCTCCGTTGTCAGTGCGGCGGAGGCCAGCAGCGAAGCCTGCATACGCATATCGACATAATTATGTTAGACTCCTGCGAATATTATTAGATCCTCTATTTGGCTTTTCTTTGTGAGCACCAAACAGAGCATCAGGGGCTACTGTCTATGCGGTAATATTTTCATATATTTTTTACATACCTCAAAGCCTGTTAGAAGGCTGGCACAGGCTTCAGTCAGCCCGCTCTTGGCGGACTGAACTTTCTGGATCACCGCACTCATAATAGTGCGGTGCTCCTCGTCGATGGAGGCGCCGTTAAGCACCTCCAGCAAGTTATCCGATGCCTCCAGTTGGACGGAGGTCACCGGCACGGTAGGCTTGCCCTTCTTAGTGGGGCGGTGCCTGCCGGAGTCCAGAACCACTGAAGGTTCCGGTGCAGAGTTCGGCCCAGGGCCGGACTTGGATCCCTTGGAAGCCTTGCTCCCTTTGCGCCTGGAGTCCGGGATGTCACCTTGAGGCGCCCCCAGGACTACCTCCCCTCGGTTTGGAACCCCTTGAGACAATACCTCGGCGTTGTCCGTAGGGCGAGGGGAGGAGGCGGCCGGAAGTGAAAGGCTATTCACATCCGATGAACCCAAGGAACCGCTCGACGACACATCGACACTGGCTCGGGGCGGACTGCATGATTATATTCGGCGTCAGGAGAAGCTGTGCAATAAAGGATCGCTATGAGTCACTCTAGTGTCCGAATACTTACGACTTCGCCAGGGGCTTGGCCCTGGGTGGCCACTCGTCTTCGCTATCGGCGGCATTGGTGGAGTAGTCTGGAGGAAGGGTCCTCCCCTTCTTGGACCCTCCGGCCTCCCAATTGGGGCGGCCTTCCTTTTCTTTTCTCCCCCTGCTGGAGGGGAAGAAACCTCTTTTTCCTCCTCCTCGTCTTTGTGGGAGGAGTGCGCCTCGGAGTCATCGAACGATAAGTCCGACACCGCCGGGCGCCGAGAACTCTTTCGGGTCCTCGTGGCCTTCTTCTTGGCCTTCTTCTCCAGCACCACGTAAGGTGCCGGAACCAGCAGCTCTGCCAAGCGAGCATCTGCTGGGCCTTCGGGCAAAGGAGCCGGACAGACGATCTGTCCGGCCGTCTCCTGCCAGTCCTGTCAAAGGCATGGGAGCTTAGACCCCGCATAAAATTAAACTATGAAGAATGAATACCCTATGAGAGGTAGAACAGCTTACTGCGCTGGCTTGGCGCTTCGCGCTGAATCCGCGATCCTCGGTAAGGGGAGGGGGGACCTCGGCGCCCTTGAATAGCACCTTCCAAGCATCCTCGTGTGTTGTGTCGAAGAGCTCGCTTAGAGTTTGGTGCTGGGCCGGGTCGAACTCCCACAAGTTGAACGCCCGTTGTTGGCACGGGAGGATCCGGCGGATGAGCATGACCTGGACTATGTTGACAAGCTTGAGCTTCTTGTTCACCATGTTTTGGATACAAGTTTGGAGTCCGGTCAGCTCTCCTGAACTACCCTAGGGCAGGCCCTTCTCTTTCTAGGAGGTGAGCCACGTGGGGATTCCGGATCAAAATTCGGGGGCCGCCGCCCATTTAGGGTCACGCGGTTCGGTGATGTAGAACCACCCCGATTGCCACCCCTTTATGGTCTCCACGTAGGAGACCTCGAGCCATGTGGCGTTAGGCATCTTGCCCACCATGGCGCCTCTGCACTCCGCCTGCTGGCCGCGCACCACTTTCGGTTTGACATTAAAAGTCTTCAGCCATAGGCCAAAGTGGGGCTTGATGCGGAGGAAGGCCTCACACACGACGATAAACGCCGAGATGTTGAGGATGAAGTTCAGGGCCAGATCGTGGAAGTCCAGGCCGTAGTAGAACATGAGCCCCCAGACGAATGGGTGGAGAGGGAAGCCCAGTCCACGGAGGAAATGGGTGAGGAACACTACCCTCTCATGGGGCCTGGGGGTGGGGATGAACTGCCCCGCATCTGGGAGCCAATGTGCGATGTCCGCGGACAAGTATCCGGCTCTCCTCAGTTTCTTGATGTGTCCCTCCGTGACAGAGGAGACCATCCACTTGCCTCCCGCTCCGGACATGGTTGGAAAAGGTTGAGGAAGAAAATGTGGGCTTGGGCGCTAGAGCTCAAGTGTGCGAGAATGGATGAGCGGAGGAGGAAGGAGGCATGGATGGAAAAAGGTGGACCCTTGTCCCTTTATATGGGCGGACAAAACTATGCGTCCCCACCAGCCTGGTAAAACCCGCTCGTCACCGAAGCGCCGTAATTGATGGCGCGGTTGGGTTACCCACGTCTGTATTGATGAGAATCCCGCAATAAGGGGACACGATATCTACTTCGACAAGACGTGCCAAGGAAACCGCCTCGCAAAATATGCTGAGATTGGCTGTAAAAAACGGTTTGCATAATGGCTTGACTGTGGTGTGATGTCACATTACAGGATACGTCAGCAGATTAGATTTGTGGAAATGTTATTCTCTCTACGGTGGTATGTGGAACTTGTTTTGCAGAGCCGGACACGATCCTCGTGTTCAAAATCTTCTATGAAGTATTCGGAGGAGGAACCCACCTTGCAATGCCGAAGATAATCTGCGCGTCGGGCTCATTGTCATTGAAGCCTGGTTCAGGGGCTACTGAGGGAGTCCTGGATTAGGGGGTGTCCGGATAGCCGGACTATAACCTTTGGCCGGACTGTTGGACTATGAAGATACAAGATTGAAGACTTCGTCCCGTGTCCGGATGGGACTCTCCTTGGCGTGGAAGGCAAGCTTGGCAATACGGATATGTAGATCTCCTTCCTTGTAACCGACTCTATGTAACCCTGGCCCCCTTCGATGTCTATATAAACTGGAGGGTTTAGTCCGTAGGACACAACAACAACAATCATACCATAGGGTAGCTTCTAGGGTTTAGCCTCTCTGATCTTGTGGTAGCTCTACTCTTGTACTACCCATATCATCAATATTAATCAAGCAGGAGTAGGGTTTTACCTCCATCGAGAGGGCCCGAACCTGGGTAAAAACATCGTGTCCCTTGTCTCCTGTTACCATCTGCCTAGACGCACAGTTCGGGACCCCCTACCTGAGATCCGCCGGTTTTGACACCGACAATGGGCATCTCCATAGCCCATTGATACGCCTAGTTGATGTGAGACTACCTTCCTCCTTTTTATCTTCTTCACAACCACCATATTCTATTCCACCTATCCATGTCTCATGCTCATGTATTGCGTGAAAGTTGAATTTTTTTGAGAATATTAAAGTATGAAACAATTGCTTGGCTGAGACCAGGGTTGTGCATGATTTAAATATTTGGGTTTTTACATCTGTGCCCCTGGTTCCTTAGCTCTACTCATTCATCCCCGCGGTCTTAACTTTTGCTCAATTTTCCCCACTCCCTTGCCAGAAACCCTCATAACTGGGCACAACGGACGTTGCCGTCGGGTCAAAGGCTTGACCGTTAACTCTGACTAGTGGGGCCATGCTGGACTGTGTCGTCCGTTCGACCTAACAAGTGGGGCCGCATTGGGTGGTGTCACTGTTTGACTGTTGTGCCCTGGTTTCATTGGGCCGTCCCTTGCATTAAACGTCTGCGCGCGCCGCCAAGACAGAAGCCTGCTATGCATGCACCCAACAAAACCCTGCATGCATGCGTCGATCGAGCCTGCATGCGCCGATGCCATGATCCCACGATGCACCTACCGAGCCTGCATGTGCCGACCGAGCCTGCATGCGCCGATGCGTCCGCCACGATGCACTGACCGAGCAGCTTTTTGCACGCCAGCCACCACGGATGCAGCGACGGTCACTGCCGCTGGTTCCTCTCTTCTAGCTAGGTGGCTACATATATGTGGCTTGTGTAAAAAAAGATCCACTCCCTTGCTTCGTTGTACTCATTCATCCCTAGTAACAAAGCTTGTTTGCATGCACTAGGTGGTTACTAACAAGGGAACCCTACTAAGCCGAGCTCTCTAAGAAAATAATCAACAAATATGTAGTCCCAATATGTAGATCGGGCCAACAAGCCCATAGCACGATCACATAGCTCAAACTAGGAAGAACTTAATAATAGAATAGATAGAAAACTTAATAATAGAATTTAAGAAAAGGGCCAACAAGCCCAAAGCAACTCCAACATAGTTCAATTACAACTTAACATAACATAGACTAAAAAAAGATAGAGGGTTTAGAACCCTAGCCGCCGCCTTCTCTACCTCGCTCCTCCTCCGGGTGCCCTTTTCACTGCTCCTCCGGGGCGTTGTCGATGGGGTACGGAAGAGTGTGCATGTGCGTCGCGGTGGGGAAGATGTTGTTGTACTCTGTGAACCTGTTGTGGGTGGTGAAAGCGATGAACTCGGAGCCACACCAAAACACCCGGCTGAGGAGGTAGAAGGCGTCGAATGTGTTGGTGAAGTGGGCAAGGAGAGCAACAACCACCCGGTTTTGGATGACCTCCTCGACGCGGAACATCGTTGGAGATCCCCTCGGGAGGTGGTGGTAGCCGGACGCGAGGAAGAACTCGGTGAAGTTCCTTGTGGTCCTCAGCCTTGATATCACCCACACACGTAGTGTGCGATCAACGTACATGCTGGTAGGGTAGAGCCTCTCTGGCATGGTTGGTGGGAAGCGGTATGTTGGTCTGGTGTACTGCATGGCTGAGGGATGTGCAGAAGACGGAGAAGGGGTCGAAGAGCAAGAAGGGCAGATGGATGAGGGATGGCAGAGGCAGAGGGTGGCTTAAATAGCCGTAGTGCTACGTGTTATTTGGTTGTGGCAATAACAGGGTCAAATGTGAAGTTAGTAGCCCGTTTTCAAACCCACCGCAACATCGGGAGTGTACACGTGTGGGAAAAGGTGGTTTGAAAAGAAGAAGAAAAACAAGCTAATTGCACGCGTGGGAATCCGTGGTCAAACCCTATATTATATGAACAAAAAGAGACAATTTTTGAAGAGCTTGTGGCCATTTTGAATGATAAAAATAATTTGGCCCTTAAAAATTTGGTCATTTTGCATAGAACAAAAAGAATGATGCAAAAACAGAGGAAACGATGCAAAAAACGATGCAAAAATACAGAGCCAGCACGTTCACAAAAATAGAGCAAACGATGCAAAAAAACGACGCAATTCGACGGCCCTATTGGAAATATGCCCTAGAGGCAACAATAAAATGGTTATTATTATATTTCTTTGTTCATGATAATTGTCTATTATTCATGCTATAATTGTGTTACCCGGAAATCGTAATACATGTGTGAACACATAGACCACAACACGTCCCTAGTGAGCCTCTAGTTGACTACCTCATTGATCAAAATATAGTCATGATTTCCTGACTATGGACATTGGATGTCATTGATAATGGGATCACATCATTAGGAGACCCAATCCTAAGCTTAGCTCAAAGATCGTGTAGTTCATTTGCTGTAGCTTTTCTGAATGTCAAGTATCATTTCCTTAGACCATGAGATTGTGCAACTCCCGGATACCGTAGGAGTGCTTTGGGTGTGCCAAACGTCACAACGTAACTGGGTGACTATAAAGGTGCATTACAGGTATCTCCGAAAGTGTCTGTTGGGTTAGCATGAATCGAGACTGGGATTTGTCACTACATATGACAGAGAGGTATCTCTGGGCCGACTCGGTAATGCATCATCATAATGAGCTCAATGTGATCAAGTGGTTGATCACGGGATCATGCATTACAGTACGAGTAAATTGACTTGCTGGTAACGAGACTGAACAAGGTATTGGGATACCGGCGATCGAGTCTCGGGCAAGTAACGTAGCGATTGACAAAGGGAATTGTATTCGGATTGATTGAATCCTCGAGATCGTGGTTCATCCGATGAGATCATCGTGGAGCATGTGGGAGCCAACATGGGTATCCAGATCCCGCTGTTGGTTATTGACCGAAGAGGCTTCTCGGTCATGTCTGCATGTCTCCCGAACCCGTAGGGTCTACACACTTAAGGTTCGGTGACGCTAGGGTTGTAGAGATATTAGCACACGGTAACTCGAAAGTTGTTCGGAGTCCCGAATGAGATCCCGGACATCACGAGGAGTTCCGGAATGGTCCAGAGGTAAAGATTTATATATAGGAAGTCCACTTTCGGCCATCGGGAAGGTTTCGGGGGTCACCGGTATTGTACCGGGACCACCGGAAGGGTCCCGGGGGTCCACCGGGTGGGGCCACCTATCCCAGAGGTCCCCATGGGCTGAAGTGGGAGGGGAACCAGCCCCTAGTGGGTTGGTGCGCCCCCCTTGGGCCTCCGCTGCACCTAGGGTTAGAAACCCTAGGGGTGGGGGCGCCACCCTTGCCTTGGGGGGCAAGGCACCCCCCTTGGCCGCCGCCCCCCTTAGGAGATTGGATCTCCTAGGGCCGGCGCCCCCCTAGGCACCCTATACATAGTGTTGGGAGGGAGGGCTGCGCACCCAAGCCCCTGGCCTCTCCCTCTCCCTCCCGTGACACTCCTCCATCTCCCTTGCGCTTGGCGAAGCCCTGCCGAGGTCACTGTTGCTTCCACCACCACGCCGTCGTGCTGCTGGATCTTCATCAACCTCTCCTTCCCCCTTGCTGGATCAAGTTGGAGGAGACGTCTTCCCAACCGTACGTGTGTTGAACGCGGAGGTGTTGTCCGTTCGGCACTTGATCATCGGTGATTTGAATCACGTCGAGTACGACTCCATCAACCCCGTTCTCTTGAGCGCTTCCGCTCGTGATCTACAAGGGTATGTAGATGCACTCCTCTTTCCCTCATTGATAGATGACTCCATAGATTGATCTTGGTGATGCGTAGAAAATTTTAAAATTCTGCTATGTTCCCCAACAGTGGCATCATGAGCTAGGTCTATGCGTAGTTACTATGCACGAGTAGAACACAAAGTAGTTGTGGGCATCGATATTGTCAATTATGTTGCCGTTAATAGTCTTATCTTGATTCGGCGGCATCGTGGGATGAAGCGGCCCGGACCAACCTTACACGTACGCTTATGTGAGATCGGTTCCACCGACTGACATGCACTAGTTGCATAAGGTGGCTGGCGGGTGTCTGTCTCTCCCACTTTAGTCGGATCGGATTCGATGAACAGGGTCCTTATGAAGGGTAAATAGAAATTGGCAATTCACGTTGTGGTTTTGGCGTAGGTAAGAAACGTTCTTGCTAGAAACCTATAGCAGCCACGTAAAAACTTGCAACAACAATTAGAGGACGTCTAACTTGTTTTTACAGCAAGTGTTTTGTGATGTGATATGGCCAAAGGATGTGATGAATGATATATGTGATGTATGAGATGATCATGTTCTTGTAATAGGAATCACGACTTGCATGTCGATGAGTATGACAACCGGCAGGAGCCATAGGAGTTGTCTTTATTTATTTATGACCTGCGTGTCAACATAAACGTCATGTAATTACTTTACTTTATTGCTAAAGCATTAGCCATAGTAGTAGAAGTAATAGTTGACGTGACAAACTTCAAGAAGACACGATGATGGAGATCATGATGATGGAGATCATGGTGTCATGCCGGTGACAACGATGATCATGGAGCCCCGAAGATGGAGATCAAAGTAGCAAATGATATTGGCCATATCATGTCACTGTTTGATTGCATGTGATGTTTATCATGTTTTACATCTTATTTGCTTAGAACGACGGTAGCTTAAATAAGATGATCCCTCGTAAAATTTCAAGAAAGTGTTCCCCCTAACTGTGCACCATTGCGAAGGTTCGTTGTTTCGAAGCACCACGTGATGATCGAGTGTGATAGATTCTAACGTTCGAATACAATGGGTGTAAGCCAGATTTATACACGCAATACACTTAGGTTGACTTGACGAGCCTAGCATGTACAGACATGGCCTCGGAACACAGATGACCGAAAGGTCGAGCATGAGTCGTATAGAAGATACGATCAACATGAAGATGTTCACTGATGTTGACTAGTCCGTCTCATGTGATGATCGGACACGGCCTAGTTAACTCGGATCATGTTATACTTAGATGACTGGAGGGATGTCTATCTGAGTGGGAGTTCATTGAATAATTTGATTAGATGAACTTAATTATCATGAACTTAGTCTAAAATCTTTACAATATGTCTTGTAGATCAAATGGCCAACGTTTTCCTCAACTTCAATGCGTTCCTAGAGAAAACCAAGCTGAAAGACGATGGCAGCAACTATACGGACTGGGTCTGGAACCTGAGGATCATCCTCATAGCTGCCAAGAAAGATTATGTCCTAGAAGCACCGCTAGGTGACGCACCCGTCCCACAGAACCAAGACGTTATGAACGCTTGGCAGACATGTGCTGATGATTACTCCCTCGTTCAGTGCGGCATGCTTTACAGCTTAGAACCGGGGCTCCAAAAGCGTTTTGAGCGACACGGAGCATATGAGATGTTTGAAGAGCTGAAAATGGTTTTCTAAGCTCATGCCCGGGTCGAGAGATATGAAGTCTCCGACAAGTTCTTCAGCTGTAAGATGGAGGAAAATAGTTTTGTTAGTGAGCACATACTCAGAATGTATGGGTTGCATAACCGCTTGACTCAGCTGGGAGTTAATCTCCCGGATGACGCGGTCATTGACAGAATCCTTCAGTCGCTTCCACCGAGCTACAAGAGCTTTGTGATGAACTTCAATATGCAGGGGATGGAAAAGACCATTCCTGAGGTATATTCAATGTTGAAATCAGCAGAGGTAGAAGTCAAAAAGGAACATCAAGTGTTGATGGTGAATAAAACCACTAAGTTCAAGAAAGGAAAGGGTAAGAAGAACTTCAAGAAGGACGGCAAGGGAGTTGCCACGCCCGGTAAGCAAGCTGCTAGGAAGAAGCCAAAGAATGGACCCAAGCCCGAGACTGAGTGCTTTTATTGCAAGGGAAGTGGTCACTGGAAGCGGATCTGCCCCAAATACTTAGCGGACAAGAAGGCCGGCATCACGAAAGTTATATGTGATATACAGGTAATTGATGTATACCTTACCACTACTCGTAGTAGCTCCTGGGTATTTGATACCGGTGCGGTTGCTCACATTTGTAACTCAAAGCAGGAGCTGCGGAATAAGCGGAGACTGGCGAAGGACGAGGTGACGATGCGCGTCGGGAATGGTTCCAAGGTCGATGTGATCGCCGTCGGCACGCTACCTCTACATTTACCTACGGGATTAGTTTTAAACCTCAATAATTGTTATTTAGTGCCAGCTTTGAGCATGAACATTGTATCAGGATCTCGTTTAATACGAGATGGCTATTCATTTAAATCCGAGAATAATGGTTGTTCTATTTATATGAGAGATATGTTTTATGGTCATGCTCCGATGGTGAATGGTTTATTCTTAATGAATCTCGAGCGTAATGCTACACATGTTCATAGTGTGAGTACCAAAAGATGTAAGGTTGATAATGATAGTCCCACATACTTGTGGCACTGCCGCCTTGGTCACATAGGTGTCAAACGCATGAAGAAGCTCCATGCAGATGGACTTTTAGAGTCTCTTCATTACGAATCATTTGACACGTGCGAACCATGCCTCATGGGTAAAATGACCAAGACTCCGTTCTCAGGAACAATGGAGCGAGCAACCAACTTATTGGAAATCATACATATTGATGTGTGCGGTCCAATGAGTGTTGAGGATCACGGTGGCTATCGTTATGTTCTCACCGTCACTGATGACTTGAGTAGATATGGGTATGTCTACTTAATGAAACACAAGTCTGAGACCTTTGAAAAGTTCAAGGAATTTCAGAGTGAGGTTCAGAATCAACGTGATAGGAAAATCAAGTTCTTGCGATCAGATCGTGGGGGAGAATACTTGAGTCACGAATTTGGCACACACTTAAGAAAATGTGGAATAGTTTCACAACTCACGCCGCTTGGAACACCTCAGCGTAATGGTGTGTCCGAACGTCGTAATCGCACTCTATTAGATATGGTGCGATCTATGATGTCTCTTACCGATTTACCGCTATCATTTTGGGGCTATGCTTTAGAGACTGCCGCATTCACTTTAAATAGGGCTCCATCGAAATCCGTTGAGACGACACCGTATGAATTATGGTTTGGGAAGAAACCTAAGCTGTCGTTTCTAAAAGTTTGGGGATGCAATGCTTATGTCAAGAAACTTCAACCTGAAAAGCTCGAACCCAAATTGGAAAAATGCGTCTTCATAGGATACCCCAAAGAAATTGTTGGGTATACCTTCTACCTCAGATCCGAAGGCAAGATCTTTGTTGCCAAGAATGGGTCCTTTCTAGAGAAAGAGTTTCTCTCGAAAGAAATAAGTGGGAGGAAAGTAGAACTTGATGAAGTATTACCTCTTGAACCGGTAAATGGCGCAGCTCAAGAAAATGTTCCTGAGGTGCCTGCACCGACTAGAGAGGAAGTTGATGATGATGATCATGAAACTTCAGATCAAGTTGCTACTGAACTTCGTAGGTCCACAAGGACACGTTTCGCACCAGAGTGGTACGGCAACCCTGTCTTGGAAATCATGTTGTTAGACAATGGTGAACCTTCGAACTATGAAGAAGCGATGGCGGGCCCGGAATCTGACAAATGGCTGGAAGCCATGAAATCCGAGATAGGATCCATGTATGAAAACAAAGTATGGACTTTGAATGACTTTCCCGTTGATCGGCGAGCCATAGAAAATAAATGGATCTTTAAGAAGAAGACAGACACGGATGGTAATGTGACCATCTATAAAGCTCGGCTTGTCGCTAAGGGTTATCGACAAGTTCAAGGGGTTGACTACGATGAGACTTTCTCACCCGTAGCGAAGCTGAAGTCCGTCCGAATCATGTTAGCAATTGCCGCATTCTATGATTATGACATATGGCAAATGGACGTCAAAACGGCATTCCATAATGGTTTCCTTAAGGAAGAATTGTATATGATACAGCCGGAAGGTTTTGTCGATCCTAAGAATGCTGACAAGGTGTACAAGCTCCAACGCTCGATTTATGGGCTGGTGCAAGCATCTCGGAGTTGGAACATTCGTTTTGATGAGATGATCAAAGCGTTTGGGTTTATGCAGACTTATGGAGAAGCCTGCATTTATAGGAAAGTGAGTGGGAGCTCTGTAGCATTTCTCATATTGTATGTGGATGACATACTATTGATGGGAAATGATATAGAATTCTTGGATAGCATAAAGGCCTACTTGAACAAGTGTTTTTCAATGAAGGACCTTGGAGAAGCTGCTTATATATTAGGCATCAAGATCTATAGAGATAGATCAAGACGCCTCATTGGTCTTTCACAGAGCACGTACCTTGACAAGATATTGAAGAAGTTCAAAATGGATCAGTCAAAGAAGGGGTTCTTGCCTGTATTGCAAGGTACGAGATTGAGCACGGCTCAATGCCCGACCACGGAAGAAGATAGAGAAAAGATGAGTGTCGTCCCCTATGCCTCGGCCATAGGGTCTATCATGTATGCTATGCTGTGTACCAGACCTGATGTAAACCTTGCCGTAAGTTTGGTAGGAAGGTACCAAAGTAATCCCGGCATGGAACACTGGACAGCGGTCAAGAATATCCTGAAGTACCTGAAAAGGACCAAGGAAATGTTTCTCGTTTATTGAGGTGACGAAGAGCTCGTCGTAAAGGGTTACGTCGATGCTAGCTTCGACACAGATCTGGATGACTCTAAGTCACAAACCGGATACGTGTATATTTTGAATGGTGGGGCAGTAAGCTGGTGCAGTTGCAAGCAAAGCGTTGTGGCGGGATCTACATGTGAAGCGGAGTACATGGCAGCCTCGGAGGCAGCACAAGAAGCAGTCTGGGTGAAGGAGTTCATTACCGACCTAGGAGTCATACCCAATGCGTCGGGCCCGATGACTCTCTTCTATGACAACACTGGAGCTATTGCCCTTGCCAAGGAGCCCAGGTTTCACAGGAAGACCAGGCATATCAAGCGTCGCTTCAACTCCATTCGTGAAAGTGTTCAAAATGGAGACATAGAGATTTGTAAAGTACATACAGATCCGTTGACTAAACCTCTCCCTAGAGAAAAACATGATCAACACCAGAACTGCATGGGTGTTCGATTCATCACAATGTAACTAGAATATTGACTCTAGTGCAAGTGGGAGACTGTTCGAAATATGCCCTAGAGGCAACAATAAAATAGTTATTATTATATTTCTTTGTTCATGATAATTGTCTATTGTTCATGCTATAATTGTGTTATCCGGAAATCATAATACATGTGTGAACACATAGACCACAACACGTCCCTAGTGAGCCTCTAGTTGACTAGCTCGTTGATCAAAAGATAGTCATGATTTCCTAACTATGAACATTGGATGTCATTGATAACGGGATCACATCATTAGGAGAATGATGTGATGGACAAGACCCAATCCTAAGCTTAGCTCAAAGATCGTGTAGTTTGTTTGCTATAGCTTTTCTGAATGTCAAGTATCATTTCCTTAGACCATGAGATTGTGCAACTCCCGGATACCGTAGGAGTGCTTTGGGTGTGCCAAACGTCACAACGTAACTGGGTGACTATAAAGGTACATTACAGGTATCTCCGAAAGTGTCTGTTGGGTTGGCACGAATCGAGACTGGGATTTGTCACTCCATATGACGGAGAGGTATCTCTGGGCCCACTCGGTAATGCATCATCATAATGAGCTCAATGTGATCAAGTGGTTGATCATGGGATCATGCATTACGGTACGAGTAAAATGACTTGCTGGTAACGAGACTGAACAAGGTATTGGGATACCGACGATCGAGTCTCGGGCAAGTAACGTACCGATTGACAAAGGGAATTGTATACGGATTGATTGAATCCTCGACATCGTGGTTCATCCGATGAGATCATCGTGGAGCATGTGGGAGCCAACATGGGTATCCAGATCCCACTGTTGGTTATTGACCGGAGAGGCTTCTCGGTCATGTCTGCATGTATCCCGAACCCGTAGGGTCTACACACTTAAGGTTCGGTGACGGTAGGGTTGTAGAGATATTAGCACACGGTAACCCGAAAGTTTTTTGGAGTCCCGGATGAGATCCCGGACGTCATGAGGAGTTCCGGAATGGTCTGAAGGTAAAGATTTATATATAGGAAGTCCAGTTTCGGCCATCAGGAAGGTTTCGGGGGTCACCGGTATTGTACCGGGACCACCGGAAGGGTCCCGGGGGTCCACCGGGTGGGGCCACCTATCCCGGAGGGCCCCATGGGCTGAAGTGGGAGGGAAACCAGCCCCTAGTGGGCTGGTGCGCCCCCCTTGGGCCTCCCCTGCGCCTAGGGTTAGAAACCCTAGGGATGGGGGCGCCACCCTTGCCTTGGGGGGCAAGGCACCCCCCTTGGCCTCCGCCCCACTAGGAGATTGGATATCCTAGGGCCGGCGCCCCCCCTAGGCACCCTATATATAGTGGGGGGGAGGGAGGGCTGCGCACCCAAGCCCCTGGCCTCTCCCTCTCCCTCCCGTAACACTCCTCCATCTCCCTTGCGCTTGGCGAAGCCCTGCCGAGATCACCGTTGCTTCCACCACCACGCCGTCGTGCTGCTGGATCTTCATCAACCTCTCCTTCCCCCTTGCTGGATCAAGTTGGAGGAGACGTCTTCCCAACCGTACGTGTGTTGAACGCGGAGGTGCTGTCCGTTCGGCACTTGATCATCGGTGATTTGATTCACGTCGAGTACGACTCCATCAACCCCGTTCTCTTGAACGCTTCCGCTCGTGATCTACAAGGGTATGTAGATGCACTCCTCTTTCCCTCGTTGATAGATGAATCCATAGATTGATCTTGGCGATGCGTAGAAAATTTTAAAATTCTGCTACGTTCCCCAAAAGGCCCAACCAGAGCTTGGTTTCCTTTTGGGCCCAATAACAACGTTTTTTTTCACGGAGTCAGTGGTGGGCGAGCAGCCGAGCACAACCAATAGGATTGCCTCTCGCGGATCGCCCCACGATCCAATGATGCGGAGCTGTCCTTGTGATCCAACGGCGCGGAGCCTGCACACGGCCAGCACACCTAGTTCCTTCTAGAAGGCCAGATCTGAGGGCTGTTGCTTGGCGCGAGGGTTGATCGGACGGCTGACGTTGGGAGCTAGGGTTAGGCGAAACCCCGCGAGGTTTAGAGGGGTTTTGAGCTGGTCAACGGGGTTTCTGTAGCGACCAGACCTCAAACAGTCTAATCTCTGTGCATCAGTGTCCTCCCTGGATCGGCAATGCTAACACGCACAGTACTTGAGGATTTATAACAGAGTAGCAATCACACACTTATTACATCGAATGTCTCAAAAGAGAACTTATTACAATAAATATGGCTTAAGGCCATCTAAAATGATAACAACGGAAGGCTTGGAAGATAAAGTGAGTCCATCAAATCCAATGGCATCACTGAGTGAAAGACAACGACCTATGGCTCCTTACTCGTCGTCTGAAAAGTCTGCAACATGATACGTTGCAGCCCGAAAACGGGTCAGCACATGGAATATGTTGGCAATGTAACACAAGAGAATAAAGAATAGAATAATGCTATCCCTACATGCATATATGGCTGGTGGAGGCTATATGGTAAATATGTTTTGTGAAAAGCCAATTTTTTCCTACAACAAAGGAATAAATTTTATTTAACTATCATGATAGTTGTTAAACATTGAGAAGGTTCCTCCAACTCAATCCCAATTAAGCATCATCATTAACCCAATCAAATTATATTAAGAGTGATGAGATCCACATAATAATCCAAGAACTAGATACTCAAGATGTCCATAATCGGGAACACGGCTAAACATGATTAGTTTATACACTCTGCAGAGGTTTGCACACTTTTCCCCACAAGACTCGATCTCCTCAGTTAGATTTCTCGCACTACATGGCGTTTGAGAAACGGATGACCGAGACATTGTTTTTCAGAAGCATTAACTCTCTACTCTGGATAGACAGTACCACCTACATCCCACTACATCTGCTAGTCTACCTCTTCAAGAGCTTCACGCAACATACTCAACTATGTCAGAGCCCATAATGGCTTGTGGCTGCACACAAAAGTTTTTAGCATGAATAATCTTATGATCCCTTTGAGCCTGGGTGACGGGCCATAGGATGATCACACGGGTCCTCTGGGATATCCTAGGATAACACAGGATTCTCCAAGTGCCCACAAGAAATCCACCCAGATGTGTAATTAAGTTGCCACCTTAAGTTGAACCAGTAATTAACAATCTCACATCTGTCATGGAATACACTCAAACCCAATCCATGTCTACGAGCATAGCATAGCAATATAAGCATAACGTAGAAGTAACTCCCATGGGTTTGATAATATACAGGTGAATAGGTACTACCTCATCTACTTCCCAAAATCCACAATTTAGTCAGATCCTAATGATGCAAATGTTAGAGGATTGATCTAATGCAATAAAACTGGGCAGTAAAGAGGTATGATCAAAGTGTTACTTGCCTTGCTGATGATCCGCGAAACCTAGAGACTCGTAGTAGCACGCTTCGCACTTCGGATACTCTATCACAAACAAACAAGCATACAATAAGCACTCAACTAGAAGCACGGGTAAAACTTCAAATAAGAGATCTAACCAGAAAGTTCAACTTAAGAACTCCGGTGTGCAAAAAGAATCAAATCGAATGAAGCAACGAAACTCAAACTGCGAAAGAAACAAGATCTGTTTACTAATCTGGACTAAAGCTTAATTTTATAGTAGAAAAATCTTGTTCAAGTTGGTTAACCAGAAAGAGGGCTTTAGGACAAAGATCTAGGCGCTTGAATCGCCTAATTCCGATAAACGAGCGAAAAGTTAAACTAAAACGAAAATCGGATCAAAAATCACGATCGAAAATAATCGCGAAAAATCCAAGAAAAATAAAAACTGACGAACGGACTAACGAACGAACGTTCGCTGTCTGTAACTAACCAGTGAAAACCGTTCATAAAAACAAACGTACGAACGGGTGTTCGCTAAATAACTAGGGTTCCGAAAAAACCGATCGGTTTTCTCACGAAAACCGACGGCGGCGCCGACTACCTCCGGCGGTCGGCGGTGGCGAGTGGCTCCGGAGGCGGGGTCGGGCGGCGGCGGCGAGGCGGCGTCCGGTGGCGGCGTGTCACGGCAGCGGCAGCAGCGGCGGCGGCGGCGAGCGGCGCTGGCGGCGGTGGCGATTTGGGCCTCAGGGTCGCGGGCCTCGACTTTTAAGCCGCCTTGGCGCAGTGCCCCGGTCAGACACGGCCCGGTAAGTCGGTTGACTTTTTTTTAAAAAAAATTCCACTCAGAAAAACAAATAAAAGAAATACTAAACGGACTCCAAAAATCCTGAAATAAATTTTCCCCGTCCTCTAAAAATCTACCGGACAAGGTGAACATTTATTTGGGCCTCTAATGCAATTTTGAAAACGCATATTTTTCCTAATTCAGATAAAATAGCGATAAAACTCCGAATAAAAATCTTATTTGATTTTAATATTAAATCTCCAATATTTCTTTATTTTGGGAAGGTCCTTTTATCCCCTCTCTTTTATTTTCATAAAAGAAATATTCGAAGAGAAAAATAATTAAAATTAAATGATCCTCTTTTCAAAATTTGAGAAAACTCAAATATGAAAATAACAAAATCCCCAATTCTCTCCGTGGGTCCTTGAGTTGCGTAGAATTTCTAGAATCAAGCCAAAATGCAGTAAAATATGATATGCAATGATGATCTAATGCATAACATTCCAAATTGAAAATTTGGGATGTTACAAACCTACCCCCCTTAAAATGAATCTCGCCCTCGAGATTCGGGTTGGCTAGAAAATAGGTGAGGGTGATCCTTCTGTAGGTCTTCCTCTCGTTCCCAGGTGGCTTCATCCTCGGTATGGTGGCTCCACTGAACTTTGCAGAACTTGATAACCTTACTGTGTGTGACTCAGCTGGCAAACTCAAGAATCTTGACTGGTTTCTCCTCGTAGGTCAAGTTGGTATCCAACTGAATCACTTTCAATGGCACTGTATCTCTCAGAGGAATATTGGCCATCTCTGCGTGGCACTTCTTCAACTGAGAAACGTGGAACACATTGTGAACTCCTGACAATTCTTCGGGCAATTCCAACTTGTAAGCAACTTCTCCCATGCGTTCCAAAACACGGTACGGTCCTACAAATCTTGGGGCTAACTTTCCCTTAACTCCAAAACGCTTCACTGCTCGGAGTGGTGATACACGAAGATACACTCTGTCTCCGACTTCGTAAACTGTCTCCTTGCGTTTAGAATCCGCATAGCTCTTCTGCCTAGACTGGGCTACCTTGAGTCTATCGCGAATCAGCTTAACCTTCTCTTTAGACTCTTTAATCAAATCTGGTCCAAACAACTGACGGTGTCCAACTTCAACCCACAATAATGGTGTCCTGCACCTCCTTCCATACAATGCTTCAAAAGGGGCCAGCTTCAAACTGGCTTGATAGTTGTTGTTGTAAGAGAACTCTGCATATGGAAAATTGTCATCCCAACTAGATCCATAGTCTAGCGCACAAGCTCTCAGCATGTCCTCCAGAATCTGATTGACTCTCTCAGTCTGTCCATCCGTCTG
Source organism: Triticum urartu (assembly GCF_056163025.1). Lineage (NCBI taxonomy): Eukaryota > Viridiplantae > Streptophyta > Magnoliopsida > Poales > Poaceae > Triticum > Triticum urartu. Next base: position 567,331,038 of record NC_141878.1, read on the forward strand.
CGGGTGAAAAGCTATACTGAACTCTAGCCTGGTTCCCAAAGTCTCATGCAACTGATTCCAAAACTTTGAGGTAAACTGGGTTCCTCTATCTGATACAATGGTCCTTGGAACTCCCTATAGACATACGATCCTGGTCATGTATATCTTTGCCAACTTAGCACTAGTGTAAGTGGTCTTCACTGGGATGAAATGAGCTCCTTTGTCAAACGATCGAATACAACCCATATCGAATCATAGCCTGAACATGTCCTGGGCAATCCCGTGATAAAGTCCATGCCTAGTTTATCCCACTTCCATTCGGGTATCGGCAATGGCTGTAGCAATCCAGCTGGCTTCTGAAGTTCTGCCTTCACTCTCTGACATACATCACAAACTGCTACATACTCCGCAATATCCTTCTTTATTCCGGTCCACCAGAAACTATCCTTCAAATCCAGATACATCTTGGTATTTCCTGGGTGAATCGAATATGGCAAATCATGGGCCTCTTGCAGAATCAACTTCCTGATCTCCGGATCATTTGGCACATAAACGCGGTCCTCAAACCATAGGGTATCGTGCTCATCCTCACGAAATCCCTTAGTTTTTCCTTTGCTCATCCTCTCTTTTATCTCGGCAATCTCTTTGTCCGTCTTCTGAGCTTCTCGGATCTTATCCATCGAAGTAGACTGAATCTCCAATGCTGTTACATAACCTCTCGGAACTATTTCCAAACATAGTTCACGAAGATCCTCTGCTAACTCCTTGGGTAACTCTCCGGTCATGAGTGTATTGACATGACTCTTGCGGCTCAACACATCAGCTACTACGTTAGCCTTTCCGGGATGATAATGCAACATAATCCTTAATGAGCTCCAACCATCTCCTCTACCTGAGATTCAACTCCTTCTGCATGAAGATGTACTTCAAACTCTTGTGATCCATGTACACCTCATAATGGTTTCCGATGAGAAAATGACTCCATTTCTTCAACGCATGCACTATGGCTGCTAACTCCAAATCATGGGTAGCATAATTCAACTCATGGGGTTTAAGATGTCATGAGGCATATGATACAACTCTTCCCTCCTGCATAAGCACTGCTCCAAGTCCTCGACGAGAAGCGTCGCAATACACCTGGTAATCCTTGCATTGGTCTGGAAGAATCAACACTGGAGCTGTAACCAAGCGTTTCTTCAACTCCTAAAAACTGGCCTCACATTCCTCCGTCCATATGAAATTGGTGTCCTTCTTCAACAACTCCGTCATGGGCTTCGCAATCTTTGAGAAATTTTCAATGAACCTCTTGTAGTACCCTGCGAGTTCAAGAAAACTCCGGATCTCTCCAACTGACGTGGGTGCTTCCCAATTTGTCACAGTGACAACCTTGGTGGGGTCTACTGCTATTCCTTCTCCGGATATCACATGTCCAAGGAATCCAACTTCCTTCAACCAAAACTCACACTTGCTGAACTTGGCATATAACTAGTGTTCTCTGAGCTTCCCAAGTACCAAAAGCAAATGCTCCTTATGTTCCTCTTCATTCTTCGAGTAGACCAGAATATCATCAATGAACACCACGACGAACTTATCCAAAAACTCCATAAACACCTTGTTCATCATGTTCATAAAATAGGCAGGTGTGTTAGTCAGACCAAATGACATAACGGTATACTCATATAGCCTGTACCTTGTGGTACAAGCTGTCTTAGGTATATCCTATTCTCGAATCTTCAGCTGGTGGTACCCTGATCGCAGATCGATCTTGGAAAACACCTTATCTCCTTGCAGCTGGTCAAACAAATCGTTGATCATCGGCAGTGGGTACTTGTTCTTAATCGTCACCTCATTCAATCCTTGATAGTCAACAACCATCCTCAACGATCCATCCTTCTTTTCCACTAGAAGTGCTGGTGATCCCCAAGGTGACGTACTTGGGCGAATGTAACCTTTATCCAATAACTCCTTAATCCGCTTCTTAATTTCCTATAAATCCTTTGCAGGCATCCTATACGGTCTCTTTGATATTGGCCCTGTACCTGGCAAAAGCTCGATCAAAAACTCAATGTCTCTATCTGGTGGCATGCCTGGAAACTCTTCTGGAAATACATCCGGGAAATCCTTCACCACTGGTACTTCCTCATGTACAACTCCTGATAAGGAATTTACTTGAGTCCTATTCGGCACATGCCGGGATACATACTTGATCCTTCTTCCTTCTGGGGTGGTAAGAAAAATCGACTTACTAGCGTAGTTAATGTTCCCTCCATACTTCGATAACCAATCCATGCCTAATATCACATCCAGTCCTTGTGACTCCAATACTATTAGGTGTGAGGGAAACAGGTAGTTACCAATCCTTAATGGTAACCGATCACACCATAGACTAGCCATATACTCTGCTCCTGGCGAGGTTACTAACATGGGTGACCTAAGGGCTTGGGTTGGCAGTTTAAACTTATCCACAAATCCCCTTGATATGTATGAATGCGATGCACCAGTATCAAAAATAACGATTGCAGTAAATGACTTAACCAAAAACTTACCTATTACTGCATCGGGTTGCGCTTCAACCTCCTCCATGCTAACGTGGTTCACTTGTCCCCTGTTGAAAGGGTTGGGCTTCTTCCCAGAGCTTCCATTGCCATTCCCATTCTTTGCTTCAGAATACTCCGTGCCATAATGTCCATTCTTTCCGCACTTGAAACAAGTAATGTGACTTAGATCCTTCTTGGCGGGTGTTGCTGGGTTGGAACGGTTCTGTCCGTTGCTTCCTTCGTTAAAATTCCCATTTTTGGAGCCACTATGGTTGTGCGAAATTCCTCCATTGTGAGTGTGGCCTCCATGGTTATGGACAAGTCCTCTCGAGTTCGGGGTAAAGCGGGGTCTCTGCTGAGCTCCAGAATTGTACTTCCCTTGTCCATACTTCCTCTTGCGGTTGTCAATCTGCTGCTGCTTCCCTTCAATCATGAGAGCTCTATCTACCAACTCCTGGTAGTTATTGAATTTTGCCACCATCAACTTCATGCTCAGCTCATCATTCAGTCCTTCCAGAAACTTCTCCTACTTAGCTGCATCCGTAGCAACGTCGTCTGGGGCATAACGTGCTAGCTTACTAAAGTCATCCACATACTGGCCAACGGTGCACCCACCTTGGCGTAAGTTGTGAAACTCACGCTTCTTCATGGCCATAGCTCCTGTTGATACATGGGCAGTGCGAAAAGCCTGCTGAAACTGGTCCCATGTAATGGTGTCCATGGGGTAAGTGGCTGTGAAATTCTCCCACCATGATGCTGCGGGTCCTTCAAGATGATGTGCGGCAAAACGAACTCTCTCCGCGTCTGTGCATCCCGCAGTGGTAAACTCCCTTTCAATATTGCGGAGCCAATCATCTGCAACTATCGACTCGGTGCTACTGGAGAACACCGGCGGATTTAGCCTTAGAAAACAGGCTAAGTGATCAACATGTGGTGGTGGTGGGTTGTTGTTGTTGTTGTTCCCCTGATTCTGATTCTGTACTAGTATCTGCATCAATGCATTCTGCTGCTAGATCAAATGAGTGAGCTCCGGTGGGAAAGCAAATCCATTGTCGCGTCTCGGAGGCATCTGTTGGGTTTAGGAAAAGGTGAGAAAATAGAGTAGAATGAGGTCTAAGGGGAAAACACTACCCATATGCACATGCGACAAACACAATCATATCACCTCAATCAATTCAAACAAGGGCATACAATCGGTCTAACTATCGTTACAAAAGTGCTTGGACTATACTATGTACATGGGGGAATACTACTACTGAACATGGTGGTCGACTAGAAAAATTGATCGGTGGAAGACTCCATAATATCTGCTCCAGCTTCATCAACAAAGTCATCATCGCTATCGTCGGGGTCCGAATCGGTGTCGTCGATGATGATGTAGTTCTCCGGACAAGTGGAATCGTCGTCTTCTCCTCCTAGCGCGGGATCTCCCATGAATACTCTGATCTTCTTTATCAGGTCGTCATTCTTCTCCAATAGTGTTGCGATTTCCTCCTCATATCCATCGCGTGTAGACTTGGGTTATTCCTCCAGCTCCGTGATCCTGGTCATTGCCTTCTTCAGATCTATCATGCCTGCGCACATTTGATTCTCCTGGCGACGAATGAGCTGGTTTAACTCCTGGATGAAAGCTGCAATAGATCTATCCTTCCTGGTGCTGATCATCTCCCATTGCTCATCTCGGCGCCCAAAAATCTGGTAAATGGTATCCTTGAGATCCTTGTGGTAAACTTCTCCAATGCGGCCCATGGTGATGTGGGCTGCCATGCTCTTGCCTAGACTCCAGGTTGGTGCATCAAAGGAAAACTCTATGGGCTCAGTGACTGGCATGAAGGTCCTTCCTGGAACTTGAACTTCGATCATCCAGCGCTCCTCTTCTGGTAAAGTGGAGTTGTAAGTCCCGGTGAAGCTTGGTATTCCGATGTTCAGGTACCTAGTGACTTCCTTCAAGTGTCGTCCAAAAGGTGTGTCTTCGTCTGGTTGTGCAAACTTGTTCCTTACGTCCGCCATCCTAAAGAGTAGAAAATGGAGAGAGGTCGGAAATGAGAAGAGAGTAGTGATCTAGGGTTTTAGCTTACTGGTCGTGTCCTATAGTCAGCGTGTGCTTTGATACCATCTTGTAGCGACCAGACCTCAAACAGTCTGATCTCTGTGCATCAGAGTCATCCCTGGATCGGTAATGCTGACACACACAGTACTTGAGGATATATAACAGAGTAGCAATCACACACTTATTACATCGAATGTCTCAAAAGAGAACTTATTACAATAAATATGGCTTAAGGCCATCTAAAACGACAACAACGAAAGGCTTGGAAGATAAAGTGAGTCAATCAACTCCAACGACATCACTGAGTGAAAGACAACGACCTATGGCTCCTTACTCGTCATCTGAAAAGTTTGCAACATGATACGTTGTAGCCCGAAAACGGGTCAGCACATGGAATATGCTGGCAATGTAACACAAGAGAATAAAGAATAGAATAATGCTATCACTACATGCATATATGGCTGGTGGAGGCTATATGGTTAATATGTTTTGCGAAAAGCCAATATTTTCCTACAACAAAGGAATAAATTTTATTTAACTATCATGGTAGTTGCTAAACATTGAGAAGGTTCCTCCAACTCAATCCCAATGAAGCATCATCATTAACCCAATCAAATTATATTAAGAGTGATGAGATCCACATGATAATCCAAGAACTAGATACTCAAGATGTCCATAACCGGGGACACGGCTAACCATGATTAGTTTATACACTCTACAGAGGTTTGCACACTTTTCCCCACAAGACTCGATCTCCTCCGTTGGATTTCTCGCACTACATGGTGTTTGAGAAACAGATGACCGAGACATAGTCTTTCAGAAGCATTAACTCTCTACTCTGGATAGACACTACCACCCACATCCCACTACATCTGCTAGTCTACATCTTCAAGAGCTTCACACAACATACTCAACTATGCCAGAGCCCATAATGGCTTGTGGCTGCACACGGAAGTTTCTAGCATGAATAATGTTATGATCCCTTTGAGCCTGGGTGGCGGGCCGTAGGATGATCACACGGGTCCTCCGGGATATCCTAGGACAACACTGGATTCTCCAGGTGCCCACAAGCAATCCACCCAGATGTGTATTTAAGTTGCCACCTTAAGTTGAACCATTAATTAATAATCTCACATCTGTCATGGAATACACTCAAACCCAATCCACATCTACGAGCATAGCATAGCAATATAAGCATAACATAGAAGTAACTCCCATGGGTTTTATAATAAACAGGTCAATAGGTACTACCTCATCTACTTCCCAAAACCCACAATTTAGTCAGATCCTAACCATGCAAATGTTTGAGGATTGATCTAATGCAATAAAAATGGGTAGTAAAGAGGTATGATCAAAGTGTTACTTGCCTTGCTGATGATCCGCGAAACCTAGAGACTCATAGTAGCACGCTTCGCACTCCGGGTACTCTATCGCAAACAAACAAGCATACGATAAGCACTCAACTAGAAGCACGGGTAAAACTTCAAATAAGAGATCTAACCAGAAAGTTCAACTTAAGAACTCCGGTTTGCAAAAAGAATCAAATCGAACGAAGCAACGAAACTCAAACTGCGAAAGAAACAAGATCCGTTTACTAATCTGGACTAAAGTCAAATTTTACAGTAGCAAAATCTTGTTCAAGTTGGTTAAACAAAAAGAGGGCTTCGAGACGAAGATCTAGGCGCTTGAATCGCCTGATTCCGCCAAACAAGCGAAAAGTTAAACTAAAACGAAAATCGGATCAGAAATCACGATCGGAAATAATCACGAAAAATCCGAGAAAAAGAAAAACTGACGAACGGACTAACGAACGAACATTCGCTGTCTGTAACTAACCGGTTAAAACCGTTTGTCAAAACGAACGTACAAACGGGCGTTCGCTAAATAACTAAACCAACCAAAAAAGCCGATCTAAAATAAAAAAACAGGATCTAGGGTTTCAAAAAAACCGACCGGTTTTCTCACAAAAACCGATGGCGGTGGCGACTACCTCTGGCGGTCAGCGGGACGGCGGCGGCGGCGGGGTCGGGCAGCGGCGGGGTCGGGCGGCGGCGGCGAGGCGGCGTCCGATGGCGGCGGCGCTGGCGGCGGCGTGCGGCAGCAGCGGCGGTGGCAGCGAGCGGGACTGGCGGCGGCGGCGAGCGGCGCTGGCGGCGGCGGCGGGCGGCGGGCTAGGGTTCGGGCGGCGGCGGCGATTTGGGCCTCGGGGTCATGGGCTTCGGCTTTTAAAGCCGCCCGGGCGCAGTGTCCCGGACAGACACAGCCCGGTAAGTCGGTTGACTTTTCTAAAAAAATCCGCTCAGAAAAACGAATAAATGAAATACTAAATGGACTCCAAAAATCCTGAAATAAATTTTCCCCGTCCTCTAAAAACGCATATTTTCACTAATTCAGATAAAACTCCGAATAAAAATCTTATTTGATTTTAATATTAAATCTCCAATATTTCTTTATTTTGAGAAAGTCATTTTATCCCCTCTCTTTTATTTTCATAAAAGAAATATTCAAAGGGAAAAATAATTAAAATCAAATGATCCGCTTTTCAAAATTTGAGAAAACTCAAATATGAAAATAACGAAATCCCCAACTCTCTCCGTGGGTCCTTGAGTTGCGTAGAATTTCTAGGATCAAGCCAAAATGCAATAAAATATGATATGCAATGATGATCTAATGCATAACATTCCAAATTGAAAATTTGGGATGTTACAGTTTCGAAGGCTTTGACTGAGCATAACTAATTTTAAAAAAAAAAAAAAATAGGAAACCTTCGCCGTTCATCGTTTTATAAGACAAACTAACGAGGAAAAATACTAAACTTGGTCTATGGTCATTTTCATGAAAAAACCCTAGCTGGCACGATCGAGGTCAAATGAGCACCATTAATTTAGAAAAAAAAATATAAGCTGCTCACAATGTTGTATTATGTGACATGTTACCAACCAAAAATCATAAACTTGCTCTATGGTCATTTTCATGAGAAAACCTTCACACATATGAGCTATCATGTACATGATTTCATAGAGTTCAAGGAGAGGAGGTGGTGTTACCTTCTGTTTTTGAAATTTTTTTAAAAAAATCACTGAAGCTGTATTTTAAAGTGAATCAGAAGGATCTGAAGTTAGTTTTCCATTGTCATATTTCAAAAGGTGTTTTAATAGTTTTTATATTAAAGCATATGTTTTCAAAATAAAATGTAAAAATATGAAGATTAATTCAAAAATAATAAACTTGGCCTATAGTTTTATATTAATGTTGTCTTATGTGACATATTACCAACCAAAAATCATAAACTTGTCCTATGGTCATTTTCATGAGAAAACCCTCACACATATGAGCTATCACCTACAAGATTTCATAGATATCTAAATTTCTTTGACCTCCTCTAAATCACCTCAAATTTTGCACACATGATCTCCTACACAAACATAGATAGTTGATAATACATCTTCATTAAAATGTTGTTTTTTTGCTCTGTTATTAGAACATTTGATAAAAGGGAACCCTTGATAAACTGATGGATTGCAGCATATTTGCAGCATATGTGTGATCATTGCAGCACCTGAACTTTCAAAACACTGAAACAAATCATAGCAGATAAATTTAAAAACACAAAAATACCCAACATAGATAGCCACATGCATATAAAATTCATCCAACCACCAAAAGGTAACCCACATCATGTTCACAAACATAGTTCACCCACATAGTTCAGCAAACAACCTAAAGTACTTAAAACACATCATAACATCAGGGAAGGGGGGAGACAGGACTTTGGCTAGGGCAGCATGCTACCCCATGATATTGTAGTCCTCGCCGTGGATGGCCACATCTTCTACATGAGCTAGAAGGTGAACAAAGCGGCCGGACTTTGGCTTTGGCTTGGTGGTGTAGTAGGGGCAGCGCCAAGTTTTGGTCTTGATCTTGTAGTAGTAATCCACGCCCTTGATCCCGATCTTCTCCTCTTCCTTCTCTTTGAAGGAGGCGAAGTTGCCGCGGTCCACATCCACATCTTCCCCAGAGACATACTGCACACTGATACGTCTCCGTCGTATCTATAATTTTTGATTGTTCCATGCCAATATTATTCAACTTTCATATAATTTTTGGCAACTTTTTATACTATTTTTGGGACTAACATATTGATCTAGTGCCCAGTGCCAGTTCCTGTCTGTTGCATGTTTTTGGTTTTGCAGAAAACCCATAGCAAACGGAGTCCAAACGGGATAAAACATGACGGAGATTTTTTTGGAATATTTATGATTTTTGGGAAGAAAATCAACGCGAAACAGTGTCCAAGGTGGGCACGAGGTAGGGGGCGCCCTACCCCCCAGGCGCGCCCCTGACCCTCGTGGTCCACCCGTAAGGCGGTTGGTGCCTTTCTTTCGCCGTAAGAAAGCTAATTTCCGGATAGAGATCGTGTCCAAAATTCAGCCCAATCGGAGTTACGGATCTCCGGATATAAAAGAAACGGTGGAGGGCCATATCTGGGAACGCAGAAACAAAGAGAGACAGAGAGACAGATCCAATCTTGGAGGGGCTCTCGCCCCTCCCACGCCATGGAGACCATGGACCAGAGGGGAAACCCTTCTCCCATCTAGGGAGAAGGTCAAGGAAGAAGAATGAGGGGGGCTCTCTCCCCCTCGCTTCCGGTGGCGCCAGAGTGCCACCGGGGGCCATCATCATCACCGCGATCTGCACCAACACCTCCGCCATCTTCACCAACATCTCCATCACCTTCCCCCCTCTATCTACAGCGGTCCACTCTCCCGCAACCCGATGTACCCTCTACTTGAACATGGTGCTTTATGCTTCATATTATTATCCAATGATGTGTTGCCATCCTATGATGTCTGAGTAGATTTTCGTTGTCCTATCGGTGGTTGATGAATTGCTATGATTGATTTAATTTGCTTGTGGTTATGTTGCTGTCCTTTGGTGCCCATCATATGAGCGCGTGTGTGGATCACACCATAGGGTTAGTTGTATGTTGATAGGACTATGTATTGGAGGGCAAGAGTGACAGAAGCTTCAACTTAGCATAGAAATTGATGCATACGGGATTGAAGGGGGACCAATATGTCTTAATGCTATGGTTGGGTTTTACCTTAATGAACGTTAGTAGTTGCGGATGCTTGCTAATAGTTCCAATCATAAGTGAATAGAATTCCAAGTAAGAGATGACATGCTAGCAGTGGCCTCTCCCACATAAAACTTGCTATCGGTCTAGTAAAGTAGTCAATTTCTTAAGGGACAATTTCGCAACTCCTACCACCACTTTTCCACACTCGCTATATTTACTTTATTGCTTCTTTACCTTAACAGCTCCTATCTTTTATTTTCTCGCTCTTTATTTTCTTGCAAGCCTATCCAAAAAAACACCTATAAAGTACTTCTAGTTTCATACTTGTTCTAGGTAAAGTGAACGTCAAGCGTACATAGAGTTGTACCGGTGGTCGATAGAACTTTAGGGAATATTTGTTCTACCTTTAGCTCCTCGTTGGGTTCGACACTCTTACTTATCGAAAACTGTTGCGATCCCCTATACTTGTGGGTTATCAAGACCTTTTTCTGGCGCCGTTGCCGGGGAGCAATAGCGCGGGGTGAATATTCTCATGTGTGCTTGTTTGCTTTATCACTAAGTAATTTTTATTTGCTGTTCTTAGTTGTTTTATATCTTTAGCTATGGGTAGGAAACGCAAAATACTAAAAAAAGTTTTACCTACTGAACCAATGGTTGAAGAACCACTCAAAATCTATCACACTGCTGAAGCTTATTACTTGGATCATCTTCGTCCATATGTGCTCGTGCTGAAACCCCAACTAGCTTAGTTGAGAGCAAATCTTTAGATGAGCATGCTTGTTATGTGCGACACCGTATATCTGAAAGAGGGAAACGTTTACTGGATCAAATTCATCGTTTGCAATGCTATGCTGGGAATTTATGTGAAATTTATGATTTTACTTGTTGTTCTGAAAATCCTAAGAAACACCTTCCCTACCAATGTGATTTTAGTGATAATGTAATCGTATCTTCATATGCTAAAGGTGTTTATAGTTACTATGATGTTCAACAAATTGAAGAATTTGTTGCTTTTAAGGGTGCTTATGAAATTGCTTCTTTGATTGAAAAGTATGATGCTACTCTTTACAAATCTGAAAACTTTTCCATACTTAAATATTGCTATGATAATTATGCTTCTAATGCCTATGTTAAACCATATATCGAGGTCTACTCCGCTGTCCAAGAAGAGACTAATATTTTGCAGGAGTCTATGGAAGAAGAAATTGATGAAACTGTGAGCTCATTGGATGAAAAAGATGATGAGGAGAGCAAAGAACAAAAGGAGGAAGAGAGGATTAGCTACCTGTGCCCACCTTCTAATGAGAGTAACTATTCAACCCATACGTTATTTAATTTCCCTTCGTGCTTACCGAAGGAGGATTGCTATGATGACTATTATGATCCCGTGGATTCTCTCGAAATACCCCTTTTTGATGATGCTTGCTATGCTTGTGGCCAAGATGCCAATATGAATTATTCTTATGGAGATGAACTTGACATAGTTCCTTATGTTAAACATGAAATTGTTGCTATTGCACCCACGCATGATAGTCCTATTATCTTTTTGAATTCTCCCAATTATACTATATCGGAGAAATTTGCACTTATTAAGGATTATATTGATGGGTTGCCTTATACCGTTGCACATGATGATTTTGATAAGTATAATATGCATGTGCTTGCTGCTCCTACTTGTAATTATTATGATAGAGGAACTATATCTCCACCTCTCTATGTTTCCAACATGGTAAAATTGCAAGAAACTATTTATACTATGCATTGGCCTTTACTATGTGTGCATGAATTGTTCTTTTATGACATGCCGATGCATAGAAAGAGAGTTAGACTTCGTCATTACATGATATATGTTTCTTTGTGCTCACTACTAAATCCTAAATCATTGCTAATTAAAATTGGCTTTGATATACCTTGGGATCCGGGTGGATTCACTACTTGAGCACTATATGCCTAGCTTAATGGCTTTAAAGAAATTGCTGCCAGGGAGACAACTGGAAGTCTTAGAGAGTCATTTATTTCTGTTGAGCGCTTTCATATAGTTTGAAAACAACAAAAATAAAGAGGGGAACCCAAAACTTTTCAAAAAGGAAAGTGAAAGTGAGAAAGACAAGCATTGTTGAAGTGGGAGAGCTCCTTGAACTTTGTTCATGCTCACGGAAACTTTGTGAATCTTGATTACAGAAACTTTTCAACAAAAATAATTATCCCCTTGTACAATTCCATTGTATTATAAAAATAATGTGCCAAGGTTTTCCTTTAGGATGTTTACAATACTTGTTGGTTTGTGCGGTGCAGGACAGAAACTTTGGCTGTAGTGCGTGAATTTTAGTTTTTACTGGAACGTCAAATGGTTCTGTTTCTTTTTGCACTGTCTTGCTGTACAAATTGTTTATTGTTCCTAATTTTGGCAGAATTTTTCAAGTATCAGAAGTATGGTGAATGTTCAGATTACTACAGACTGTTCTGTTTTTGACAGATTCTGTTTTTGATGCATAGTTTGCTTGTTTTGATGAAACTATCAATTTATATCAGTGGACTAAGCCATGAAAAAGTTATATTACAGTAAACACAATGCAAAAAAAATACGAATTGGTTTTCAACAGTACTTAGATTAGTGATTTCTTTATTATACTAACGGATCTTACCGAGTTTTCTGTTGAAGTTTTGTGTGGATGAAGTTTTCGATGATCGAGGAGATCTCGATGTGAGAAGAAGGAAGAGAGGCAAGAGCTCAAGCTTGGGGATTCCCGAGGCACCCCAAGTAAATATTCAAGGAGACTCAAGAGTCTAAGCTTGGGGATGCCCCGGAAGGCATCCCCTCTTTCTTCAACAAGTATCGGTATGTTTTCGGATTCGTTTCGTTCATGTGATATGTGCAATCTTGGAGCATCTTTTGCATTTAGTTTTCCTTTTTTCTTTTATGCACCATGCTGGTATGAGATAGTCCTTGGTTGATTTATAGAATGCTCTCTGCACTTCACTTAAATCTTTTGAGTATGGCTTTATAGAATGCTTCATGTGCTTCACTTATATCATTTGAAGTTTGGATTGCCTGTTTCTCTTTACATAGACAACCGCCATTTCTAGAATGCTATTTTGCTTCACTTATACTTGTTAGAGCGTGGGCATATCTTTTGTAGAAAGAATTAAACTCTCTTGCTTCACTTATATCTATTTATAGAGATGACAGGAACTGGTCATTCACATGGTTAGTCATAAAATCCTACATAAAACTTGCAGATCACTGAATATGATATGTTTGATTCCTTGCAATAGTTTTGCGATATAAAGATGGTGATATTAGAGTCGTGCTAGTTAAGTAATTGTGAAATTGAGAAATACTTTTGTTGAGGTTTGCAAGTCCCGTAGCATGCACGCATGGTGAACCGTTATGTAACGAAGTCGGAGCATGAGGTGTTTATTGATTGTCTTCCTTATGAGTGGTGGTCGGGGACGAGCGATGGTCTTTTCCTACCAACCTATCCCCCTAGAGCATGCGCGTAGTACTTTATTTCGATGACTAATAGATTTTTGCAATAAGTATGTGAGTTCTTTATGACTAATGTTGAGTCCATGGATTATACGCACTCTCACCCTTCCATCATTGCTAGCCTCTTCGGTACCGTGCATTGCCCTTTCTCACCTCGAGAGTTGGTGCAAACTTCGTCGATGCATCCAAACCCCGTGATACGATACGCTCCATCACACATAAGCCTCATTATATCTTCCTCAAAACAGCCACCATACCTACCTATTATGGCATTTCCATAGCCATTCCGAGATATATTGCCATGCAACTTCCATCATCATCATATACATGACTTGAGCATTTATTGTCATATTGCTTTGCATGATCGTAAGATAGCTAGCATGATGTTTTCATGGCTTGTCCGTTTTTTGATGTCATTGCTACGCCAGATCATTGCACATCCCGGTACACCGCCGGAGGCATTCATATAGAATCCTATCTTTGTTCTAGTATCGAGTTGTAATATTGAGTTGTAAGTAAATAAAAGTGTGATGATCATCATTTTTAGAGCATTGCCCCAGTGAGGAAAGGATGATGGAGACTATGATTCCCCCACAAGTCGGGATGAGACTCCGGACGAAAAAAATAAAAAAAATATAAAAAATAAAAAAAGGGAAAGGCCAAAAAAAGGAGAAGGCCCAAAAAAAGAAAAAAAAGAAAAATAATTGAGAGAAAAAGAGAGAAGGGGCAATGTTACTATCCTTTTACCACACTTGTGCTTCAAAGTAGCACGATGTTCTTCATATAGAGAGTCTCTTGAGTTATCACTTTCATATACTAGTGGGAATTTTCATTATAGAACTTGGCTTGTATATTCCAACGATGGGCTTCCTCAAATGCCCTAGGTCTTCATGAGCAAGCAAGTTGGATGCACACCCACTTAGTTTCAGTTTGAGCTTTCATATACTTACAGCTCTAGTGCATCTGTTGCATGGCAATCCCTACTCCTCACATTGACATCAATTGATGGGCATCTCCATAGCCCGTTGATTAGCCGCGTCGATGTGAGACTTTCTCCTTTTTTGTCTTCTCCACACAACTTCCACCATCATATTCTATTCCACCTATAGTGTTATGTCCATGGCTCACGCTCATGTATTGCGTGAAAATTGAAAAGGTTTGAGAATGTCAAAAGTATGAAACAATTGCTTGGCTTGTCATCGGGGTTGTGCATGATGTGAATATTTTGTGTGGTGAAAATGGAGCATAGCCAGACTATATGATTTTGTAGGGATGAGCTTTCTTTGGCTATGTTATTTCAATAAGACATAATTGCTTGGTTGGTATGCTTGAAGTATTATTGTTTTTATGTCAAAGAATAGACTATTGCTTTGAATCACTCATGTCTTAATATTCATGCCATGATTAGACATATGATCAAGATTATGCTAGGTAGCATTCCACATCAAAAATTATCTTTTTTATCATTTACCTACTCGAGGACTAGCAGGAATTAAGCTTGGGGATGCTCATACGTCTCCGTCATATCTATAATTTTTTATTGTTCCATGCCAATATTATTCAACTTTCATATACTTTTTGGCAACTTTTTATACTATTTTTGGGACTAACATATTGATCCAGTGCCCAGTGCCAGTTCCTGTCTGTTGCATGTTTTCGGTTTCGCAGAAAACCCATACCAAACGGAGTCCAAACGGGATAAAACTTGATGGAGATTTTTTTGGAATATTTATGATTTTTGGGAAGAAAATCAACGCGAAACGGTGTCTGAGGTGGGCACGAGGTAGGGGGGCGCGCCCTACCCCCTCCCCCCCAGGCGCGCCCCTGACCCTCGTGGTCCACCTAAGGCGGTTGGTGCCCTTATTTCGCCGCAAGAAAGCTAATTTCTGGATAGAGATCGTGTCCAAAATTCAGCCCAATCAGAGTTAAGGATCTCTGGATATAAAAGAAACAGTGGAGGGCCAGATCTGGGAACGCAGAAACAGAGAGAGATAGAGAGACAGATCCAATCTCGGAGGGGCTCTTGCCCCTCCCACGCCATGGAGACCATGGACCAGAGGGGAAACCCTTCTCCCATCTAGGAAGAAGGTCAAGGAAGAAGAAGGAGGAGGGGGGCTCTCTCCCCCTCGCTTCCGGTGGCGCCGGAGTGCCACCGGGGGCCATCATCATCATCGCGATCTACACCAACACCTCCACCATCTTCACCAACATCTCCATCACCTTCCCCCTCTATCTACAGCGGTGCACTCTCCCGCAACCCGTTGTACCCTCTACTTGAACATGGTGCTTTATGCTTCATATTATTATCCAATGATGTGTTGCCATCCTATGATGTCTGAGTAGATTTTTGTTGTCCTATCGGTGGTTGATGAATTGCTATGATTGATTTAATTTGCTTGTGGTTATGTTGCTGTCCTTTGGTGCCCATCATATGAGCGCGCGCGTGGATCGCACCATAGGTTTAGTTGTATGTTGATAGGACTATGTATTGGAGGGCAAGAGTGACAGAAGCTTCAACCTAGCATAGAAATTGATGCATACGGGATTGAAGGGGGACCAATATGTCTTAATGCTATGGTTGGGTTTTACCTTAATGAACGTTAGTAGTTGCGAATGCTTGCTAATAGTTCCAATCATAAGTGCATAGAATTCCAAGTAAGGGATGACATGCTAGCAGTGGCCTCTCCCACATAAAACTTGCTATTGGTCTAGTAAAGTAGTCAATTTCTTAAGGGACAATTTCGCAACTCCTACCACCACTTTTCCACGCTCGCTATATTTACTTTATTGCTTCTTTACCTTAACAGCCCCTAGCTTTTATTTTCTCGCTCTTTATTTTCTTGTAAGCCTATCCAAAAAAACCTACAAAGTACTTCTAGTTTCATACTTGTTCTAGGTAAAGCGAACGTCAAGCGTATGTAGAGTTGTATCGGTGGTCGATAGAACTTTAGGGAATATTTGTTCTACCTTTAACTCCTCGTTGGGTTCGACACTCTTACTTATCGAAAACTGTTGCGATCCCCTATACTTGTGGGTTATCAAGACACACACCAATGAATTACATTAGTACATTATAGATTCATAGGAATACACCATGTCAAACGAACTAAATGAACAATCTAAATTTCAAGTAGGCTTACCTCATACTCTTCGTCGTCATCATACGCTGGATCGTACGGGTCACCGAAAGTATAGTATATCTTCCTCCTCTTCCCCCTACCATCATCCTCCTGAATATACAATTACATCCATCACTAGTAAATACATAAGCCAATTGAAAATTTAGATATGCATAGATGACAGATTGATCATAGGGCTAATATACTATGATCCTATTTGCATTTTCCATTGTCATGCACACACATTGAACAAAAGAGCTAATATAACTACATATTGAAATTTAGATATGCACACTTGATCATAGGGCTAATATAGTATGATCCTATTTGCATTTTCCATTGTCATGCACACACATTGAACAACAGAGCTAATATAACTACATATTGTGGACATATTGTGAACAACAGAGCTAATATAACTTGAAGCAAATAACTTGAGTAGCACTAAAAACCCCAATCTATGAGCACTAAAAACAAATCTAATAAGCATCATAGCATTAAAAAACCAATATGTTCACAACATCTAGCATTTTTGCAATGAATTTATCCAGATCTAAAAATAAATCTGAAAACCCCAATCATTGCAGCACCTAAAATCATAGTTCACAACATCTAGCTAGCATTTTTGCAACCAATTTATCCAACAAACCCTAGTCCAAAAACCCCCATCCCCCAACCCATACAAAAAACCCCGGCCCATCCGTCAAACCAACTACTCTAACCATCTGAACTACTGTATGAATCACAATCGAACTAACTCTACAAGCTAAGCAAGTGCAAATGGGTGCCCAGTGCAAATACCTGCTCCTCCACGGCAGGCGGCGCAACGGGGGCATCAGGATGGACTGCGCCGCTCGACGCCGTCACCTTCTGCAGCGATGAGGCGGAGCCCGCCACATCCGCAGCGGTTGCGAGTTTCCCCGCACCGCCGTGGACGCCGCCGACATCCGCGGTCACCGCGCCTTGACCCTGCAGCTCCACCACATCTCCAGCCGCTGCGCCGGCGTCGCCACGAGCGTCGGCCATCTGACAGATGGAGGCGATGAAGGTGAGGAAGAGGATGCGGTGGGGGAGAGCGAGACGGTGCGGTGGAGGCAGTGGAGGAGAGCGAGACGATGACAAGGAAGACGATGCGGCAGCGAGTGGATTTGGGGGGAAATGGTAGGGGCGATGGAGGTGGTTGCCCTCTTTATATGATGGGACGTTTCGGGCATGTCCATGGACACATGCTACCCCACGACCGCGGTCTTGCATGCGCCCACGTATACGCGGCCCCACTCGTCAGCTAATAGTCAAAGGCATTGACCCGACGGCAACGTCCATTATAACCAGTTATGAGGGTTTTGGGCAAGGGAGTGGGGAAAAGTGAGCAAAAGTTAACAGAGTAGGGATGAATGAGTAGAGCTAAGAAACCAGGGGCACAGAAATAAAAATCCCTAAATATTTTTTGTGATGAAGATAGAGCATAGCCAGACTATATGATTTTGTAGGGATAACTTTCTTTGGCCATGTTATTTTGAGAAGACATGATTGCTTTGTTAGTATGCTTGAAGTATTATTATTTTATGTCAATATTACACTTTTGTCTTGAATCTTTAGGATCTGAACATTCATGCCACAATAAAGAAAATTACCTTGATAAATATGTTAGGTAGCATTCCACATCAAAAATTCTGTTTTTATCATTTACCTACTCGAGGACGAGCAGGAATTAAGCTTGGGGATGCTTGATACGTCTCCAACGTATCTAGAATTTTTGATTGTTCCATGCTATTATATTATCCATCTAGGATGTTTTATATGCATTTATATGTTGTTTTATATGATTTTTGGGACTAACCTATTAACCTAGAGCCCAGTGCCAGTTTCTGTTTTTTCCTTGTTTTTGAGTATCGCAGAAAAGGAAAACCAAACGGAGTCCAATTGACCTGAAATTTCATGGAGATTATTTTTGGACCAGAAGAAGCCCACGGAGCATCGAAGATGGACCAGAAGATTCCTGAGTCACCCACGAAGGTGAGAGCGTGCCCTACCCCCTTGGGCGCGCCCCCACCTCGTGGCCACCTCGGAGACCCCCCTGACTTGTTCCCGACGCCAACACCTCTTATATATACCCAAACTTCCAGAACATAACCTAGATCGGGAGTTCCGCCGCCGTGAGCCTCTGCAGCCACCAAAAACCAATCGGGACCCTGTTCTGGCAACCTGCCGGAGGGGGGATCCCTCACCGATGGCCATCTTCATCATCCCGGCGCTCTCCATGACGAGGAGGGAGTAGTTCACCCTCGGGGCTGAGGGTATGTACCAATAGCTATGTGTTTGATCTCTCTCTCTCGTGTTCTTGATTTGGAACGATCTTAATGTACCGCGAGCTTTGCTATTATAGTTGGATCTTATGATGTTTCTCCCCTTCTACTCTCTTATAATGGATTGAGTTTTCCCTTTGAAGTTATCTTATCGGATTGAGTCTTTAAGGATTTGAGAACACTTGATGTATGTCTTGCGTGGGATACCCGTGGTGATAATGGGGTATTCTATTGATTCACTTGATGTATGTTTTGGTGATCAACTTGCGGGTTCCGTGACCTTGGGAATCTATGCATAGGGGTTGGCACACATTTTTGTCTTGACTCTCCGGTAGAAACTTTGGGGCACTCTTTGAAGTTCTTTGTGTTGGTTGAATAGATGAATCTGAGATTGTGTGATGCTTATCGTATAATCATACCCACGGATACTTGAGGTGACATTGGAGTATCTTGGTGACATTAAGGTTTTGGTTGATTTGTGTCTTAAGGTGTTATTCTAGTACAAACTCTAGGATAGATTGAACGGAAAGAATAGCTTCGTGTTATTTTACTACGGACTCTTGAATAGATCGATCAGAAAGGATAACTTTGAGGTGGTTTCGTACCCTGCAATAATCTCTTCGTTTGTTCTCCGCTATTAGTGACTTTGGAGTGACTCTTTGTTGCATGTTGAGGGATAGTTATATGATCCAGTTATGTTACTATTGTTGAGAGAACTTGCGCTAGTGAAAGTATGAACCTTAGGCCTTGTTTCCTAGCATTGCAATACCGTTTAGGGTCACTTTTACCACTTGTTACCTTGCTGTTTTTATATTTTCATATTACAAATACTCATATCTATCATCCATATTGCACTTGTATCACCATCTCTTTGCCGAACTAGTGAACCTATACAATTTACCATTGTATTGGGTGTGTTGGGGACACAAGAGACTCTTTGTTATTTGGTTGCAGGGTTGTTTGAGAGAGACCATCTTCATCCTACACCTCCCACGGATTGATAAACCTTAGGTCATCCACTTGAAGGAAATTTGCTACTGTCCTACAAACCTCTGCACTTGGAGGCCCAACAACGTCTACAAGGAGAAGGTTGCGTAGTAGACATCAGGTGCCCCCTCCACAGTTACACACCTCGATCATACCATCGTAGTGCTTAGGCGAAGCCCTGCGCCGGTAACATCATCATCACCGTTGTCACGCCGTCGTGCTGACGGAACTCACCCTCGTCCTCAACCAGATTAAGAGCACGAGGGACGTCATCGAGCTGAACGTGTGCTGAACGCGGAGGTACCGTACGTTCGGTACTTGGATCGGTTGGATCACGAAGAAGTTCGACTACATCAACCGCATTACTAAACGCTTCCGCTTTGGGTCTATGAGGGTACGTAGACACACTCTCCCCTCTCGTTGCTATGCATCTCAGATAGATCTTGCGTGATCGTAGGAATTTTTTTGAAATTACTGCGTTCCCCAACAAAAGGGGCTATCGTCGGGAGAATGGGTGCGACAGCCTGCCACCGCCGTTGCTGCCGTCAATCACCAGCCACCAGCACACATGCTTTTTGGGGGGAGGGGGTAGTTTTAGGGGTTTCGAAGAGAACAAATGGTTCAGTGTTTTTGGGGCCGAATTTTCGGGCCAGTGCAGCAGGACTGCTTCAGAAACGCCATAGCGAGGCCTTAAAACTTCGGCCGAAATGCATAGCCTAACGAATATTAGTTTCAGTATAATTAGCTCGTGGATTGGGTTGGAACAGGCTGGTTTAGGGTGAGGTGGTGCTCTAAATACCACTATTTTTTTAAAGGAGGATCACCCCCGGCCTGTACATTAGATTAGATTGATGCATGCAGCCCCTATATTAAGAGAAGTATCCGAAAGATCTGCATTCCAGTACAACGTTGCTCGGAGCTGAAAAAGTAAATAAAATGTAATAAGATGCCACAATCGGCGAAAATATGACGCGATGACTAAACACCTAGCATATTACTGGACCACCATTCAAATCGATTGTACATATACGAGCTACCATCTTCCATCGGGTAGGCCCAGTAACCAAAGGCTCCCTAGTTTCCGCAGGAGTGAGCTGAATACCACTGTTAAGGAGGTGATTCTAATTTCTATAGCACACTGAGCACCGGGGCTGCCATTGTTAGGAAACGCTTGCGCGAACATGGGGGAAGTGCAACTTACTGGAGTCCAGGGAAAGAGAAAGGAAAGGAGGCCGGCGGTCGCGGTAGTCCGGAACTGTCACCAAAACTTCAAGCCCGCTTCGTCTTCTTTCTCTGCCCGGGTATTCCTTCGCTCACTTCGTCTAATTTCTCAGCACCAAGGTAAGCCCATTACTGCTTTTATTTCTCATCTAAGTAACTAGCAAAGTGTCCCGCACATTTGTGCGGCTAAATTCATATGTAACATGATCTCTACAACACATTGATTATTTTTTAAAATTTAAGTACGCTTATAAGGGACATTAAAATAACATGGATAATTAGTTGAGCACAATATTCGTTTCAAGAAATTCAAATGGACTAAATCTGATGGTTCATAGATCATAGCTAGGTTGTCTCAGGCTTGGTGATTTTTTTGTCATGTTATATTTTTCGGCATATGTGAAATGACTTCCCATATAACCTGCATGATTTGTTGCCTTTTAATA
Source organism: Triticum urartu (assembly GCF_056163025.1). Lineage (NCBI taxonomy): Eukaryota > Viridiplantae > Streptophyta > Magnoliopsida > Poales > Poaceae > Triticum > Triticum urartu. The sequence goes on from NC_141878.1 coordinate 567,352,253, forward strand.
TGCACAGTTGCTTTCCTCGCAAAAAAGAAAAAAATGCACAGTTGCTTCCACAACTTGATCACCTCCATCCTTCATACCTACGTTCACTTGCTCACGCATGACATTGGCATCGACTCATAGATTCTTCCAACCCTAGCTCATGCCTTATTTGGATGATCTTTATGTCGTCGCTTCTCATCACTGTGAACTCGTTAATAACCAAATCTGTGAATGCTTATGCTGGTCTAGTGGTCTTCATTGTACTCACCTTGAACTCTTTTCTTACACTTTAAAACACATTCATGTAGATACAACTAAAAAAAGTGTCCTAACCTTTTGTTAGCAGAAGGAACAGACGCATGTTATGTTGAAATCATTTTCTCTGCCACCACATGTCATCTTAATGGTTGGTCATCAAATTGCTAATTTAATTCAAATTTTTTATTCCGTGTTGCAGTCTGATGTAGCAAAAGAATTGTTATACATATGGTTTCTCACGTTGAACTAATCTACAACATATTATATTGTCGATAAAATAAGCTGCACAGATCCCTACTATGTGTTATAGTTTACTATGTTGCCACTGCAAGAAACCATGCTGATCCTTTTCGTTGTGCAGAATAAATTAATTCAACACCTCAACCTCACATATGTACCACATTTTTTTTGGACGGCCTAGGGTCTTTTTCCTTCGTAAAACTAATTTATGATATTATCGTTTGCCATTTTTGTGATATATATAGAGTGCATTCAGAATAACAACAACCTGATTGATTGTACGGAAGTCAGTTGTGCCAACTAATTTGTAAGTATTTTATATTATTTTTTGAAATAGTGTCGGTTGCTAGAACATATGTGTAGTTTTTTTTTGCCAAATTTATACGTCTATTTGTAATAAAGTTGCCCATGCTCTCGCTGCATTGGGTTGTAATGGCTCCGAGCACCACAGGTTGTGGTTGTATGTTGTACCGGGCAATGTACGCATGATGATGGCCAGCGAGTCTATCGATCCTGTTGAGTAGCTCTAGCAGACCCTGCATCCGTCCGGCCCGCAAAGTGTGTTTGCAATTTGCGGAAAAACGCGTTTGCGGGCCGGCGCGCACGGCTGCAGATGCAGACCCCGCATAACGGACCCGTAAAAAAGGATATTCGCGGAATATGCTTTTTTGCGGGTCGGCTTTGCGGGGTCTGATCTGGCGCAGCTCCTCCCTGCCCAGAAAACCTAAATTTGCACCTTAATTTGATCTAACATAATGTATTTTTTTGCTTTTTCAACAACATTGAATACATAAGACATCACCAAATCTTTGCTAGAATAGTAAGACCAAAGAAAATAAGAACCACAAGTATGCATTTTAGAAGATTTCTAACTTCCATAACTGCTCCCACTAGTTGATGCAATGTCTTCTCCATGCACTCATTGTTGATCTGTGTATTCTTGATCTTGCATTCTTCATTCTTCATCTTTGGTTCAAAAGAAGTAGACGTTGCTTCCCCTCTAGTTGCAAATGCAGCTGCATCATTGCCTTTGATTCTACTAAGGAGTGCACGGACGTCTATTAAGTTTCTTTCTATCAATAAATCAATGTATTTGCCTTCCCAAAACCAAAATGAGCATCCATCTTTCTACACACATCAATGAGCATGTTCAAAATGAGGATCCTCTAGTTGAACCAAAGAATGAGCTGTCAAAATGAGCTACCGCAAGTGCACGTACCCCATCGTTTTCGCATTTGAATAACACCCATCTGGGGTGCTTCGACGTGTCCGAAGTTAGGCGCAGCACTGTCCGCCGGCAGTCGTCGCACTGTCTGAGCGGCAACGGCGAGCCACGGAGCCGATGCGCGAGCACCGAGCCCGGTGGACGGCCGGACGAATCCATGCCCGCAAATCGTCGGCGGCGCCGGGAGGACGAACCCGTACCTGCATGCGGCGATGCGCCCTTGTCGGGGCTGCGGGAGATGCTCCTCGACCACTCCATCGCTTGGCGCAGCCACCGACGGCCGGAAAAGCCAAATCCGGCGGCCCCGCGGTGAAGGTCCGCAGATCCGCAAATCCGGTGGCCCGCCGGCGCAGGGGGGAGAGTGGAGGCCTCGTGCGTGTGGCGTCCTTTCGGTGAGCTGCTGCCGGCTGTTTTCGCCGGAATCTTGGGCGGCAGGGTGGCGGCAGCGTGAGGGGGGGAGGTGGTTGGTGGGGGAAAGCGCGGGCTGAAATGTCCCCCCACCAACCGCTTCCGCTTATATGCAGGGCACCGCAGCCGCGAGGGGGAAACCCACGTTTTCCCGGGTTGGGGTTGGGATTTTGCCGCGCCCCTCAAAAAATTTTGCGGGCCGGGGTGGGATGCGGGGTCTGATCTGGCAAGTTTTTCCGCCCCAACCCGCATTTTGACGGTAATTTCCCGGGTTGGGGCGGGATGCGGGGTCTGGTAGAGTTGCTCTAAGTAACGGAACCTCAATGTTCCAATTTTTTTAAAGAGTATTTACCATATGTGTACATGCCATTTGGTTCTTAATCTGATTCATCAATTCAGTTTGATGAAGAGGCCTAGTACTAATCAAATTGGGAGGTATCTAAAACGAACATTGCAAATTCCACGTATAAAGTTTGAATTTATTTACAAAATATGGATTATATTATTTTAAATTTTTCATACATCGTTGTAAGTTTTATCCATTTACTAATAATTGTGTCTACTATGCATTTGTAAAAAAAAATCTGAATCATTTAAACACATTTATTAATATTCACATTTGGTACTCCCTCCGTCACGGTTTAGAAGGCGCGCTTGAAAATTCTCTGAAATCTAGGTGGTTATCTATTGGTTGTGAGATGGGCTAGAAAATAGCATTCACACTATGCATGCATATAGAAATAGTACTAATTAGCTACTAGACATAAAAGCAATGCGCCCTAAACCTTGTTTATTGTGGAAACGCAAGCAAATTTAACTATGTCTTCTAAACTATGACGGAGGAAGTATTGTCTACCGGAAACATGCACAGATTTTCATTCTACTTAACTAGTCACCCATTCCTATTTATATATTATTCAATGCCTCGCGAAAACATTGTTGGGTTTGTAATCATGTGATACAGTTAATGGTTGAGTGGATGCAGAAGGATGAAGAATTGGCTACTAGTAATCTTTCTCATTTTCCGCATTTGAGGTGAACACAAACTAAGAGCTGGAATTCAAAATTCTTGAGTCCTGCATTGCCACCGGCAGATAAATAAAATGTTTGTACTCCTTCCGTTCCTAAATATAGGTCTTTGTAGAGATTCCACTATGGACCACATACAGAGCAATTGCTCTGTATGTGGTCCATAGTGGAATTGCTCCGTACGTGGTCCATAGTGAAATCTCTACAAAGACCTATATTCAGGAACGGAGGAAGTAGTGATTTTCAACGTTAGCATTAAGTATTTTGTCATTAATTATCTTGATGATTAGGAAAGTAAAAAAATGTTTGTAGGTTGGGGCTAATGAGAATATTATCTTTCAATTATTTCTCTCCAAAAAACTGCTTATGGGATTCGTTGTGTGTGTGGTGGGGTTGGGGGGGGGGGGGGGGGGGGGGGGGCACGCCCCCTCAGTTTGAGGTTGAAACTCTTCTGTTAGAATATTTTTCTTCCAACAATTATCCCAGATTCTATACAAGTCCCATCCTAATCACTTTCACCTTTGAAGTAACTTAACAGCTGATCTTTAGTTAGTCCACCAACCTGAACTGGAACCGGGGCGGCGGCGTACACCTCCTTGTCCACCGGGTGGACCTTCTGCAGCCTATTTGCCTCCGCTCACCGGGGGCGGCCCTCCTGCCAGCAGCAGTACAGGCTTACTGCCACGGCTATCGCAGAACCACCCCCAGGAAGACGTCAAGCCAGACCTCGTCCTGGTGCGAAAGGTGCACCTGAAAGCTGCCACTGCCATCATGGGGCTGATGCCCGTCCCTGTCCATCCCTGCAGTAGGTTTTGTTAGCACTTAGTAGAGTGAGTTTGCTATCATACTGATCGAGAATTACTCATTGACTATACTAAGGATAGTTGCATGAATTTAGATACGTGGGGTCTAAAACTTTCATGCAGGTGTAAATAGTTTTATGAACATTGTAAAACTTGGTTTCAGTACAGCGAAAATCAATATTTCAAATAGCGGGCTATTCAGGAACTACATCTGCTGGCTGTGGGATTATTGTAGGTACTACCGTACTAGCTTGGGGGTGGGCACGCCCCCCCCCCCCCCTCAGTTTGGGTTGAAGCTCATTTTGGTTGAATATTTTCTTCGAACAATTATTTCTTTGTCTGCACCATACATCCCTGTCGATACTCAAAGCTTGAGGTTGAAACATTCATAGATGTAGCAGAAGACGCAGAGCCACATATAGCTGAACCAAATTTGGAATGTGAGCAGATATCGTGTATACACCTCTCATTTTATTGGGACAAGATTGCAGCGTACACCACTTCTTACTCTAGTATATGATGGTACTGAAATCGGTCAGTCTATTCTAGTATGGTGGTACTGGCTACTGAGCAGATTCCATGTAGATCGTCTATTTCTGCTCGAAAGCCCTACGGTTCAGTGGGGCGGTTGTGCGCGAACCTGGGCGAAAGCCTTGTAGTCGAAGGGAGTTGATGACGGTAACGTCCTAGGACATCGTTTGCCTTCTTGTAGGTGTTTCCGAAGATCTTGCCTTCAATCTTCCCGGGAAGAGGGCATGTTGGGTGTTGGTGGTCTACTTTGGTTGTCATTGGTGTTTTCTTTTCTTTTCTTTGATGTTGTGGTGGTTTCCGACCTAGTTTTCATTTTAAATCAGGCCACTCACTTTGTATTTGTTTTTCCTCTCTTAATGAAGTCGGCAGAATTCCTTCCTTGCACGTAAAAAAAAGATGGACCGTTACGTGCATGTTACTGAGCTCTAGTGCAGGTGCAGGTTGGCGTGGAGGCATAGACTTTCCCTTTCTAAAGTCGATATCCAGCCATCTCGCTTTCTTTTTCACCACCAACGGAGATTGATCGATGAGCAGCCGCTGCACGCTGAAGATGTACCCGGTTGTTGGTCCCTTCTGCAAGCTCCCCGATCGAGGCCGGCCCAAAGTGGCTTTTCCCGGGGATCGAACACACGATCGCACGGCAGCTTGAGTTATAGTACTCGATATTTCGCCGAAGCTCTCACAAACGTCGAGACTAGAATACACGCTCACGACTTGAAATTAGCCTGAGGCACATATCGTGCCTCTTGTTTATCTCTTTGTTGTTTCCTCGTTTTATCTCTTTACCGTTCCTTAGGTGCAAAAGGTATAGGGTCTTTTTTTGGCGGTAACATCATAACCTGTTTTTTTGAAGTATACCGTGAGTTTACATCATAGTAGCTGACGCCTGGTACGACGACAACTTGATTCCAACTCAAGAACTTGGTTTCAAGATATAAGTTCTTCTAATTACACTAGTAGAAAAAGGGCCTATTGTCCCGGTTCGTAAGGGCCTTTTGTCCCGGTTCCTGAACCGGGACTAAAGGGTCGGTACTAATACCCTGTCCCTTTAGTCCCAGTTCAATTCAGAACCGGGACAGATGGGCCTCCACGTGGCCTGTGCGCGGAGCCCAGGCAGGAGGGCCTTTGGTCCCGGTTGGTGGCACCAACCGGGACCAATAGGCATCCACGCGTCAGCATTTCTGTGGCTGGGGTTTTTGTTTTTTTAAGGGAGGGGGTTGGGGGGTTTTGGGGGGTTAATTTAGGTGTTTCATATATTATGTTAGCTAGCTATAATTAATAGAGAGAAGTGTCATTTCTTATGTCCGTGCTTGGTCGACGCTACGTATTATACATACGTATAGAGAGGACTAGACACGCTAGCTAGCTAGTAATCAAACGAAGGAAACAGAAGATCGTCATGAACATATATGCATACAGAGAGAAGTGATATCGACCACCTCTCCTTCTCCGAGAGATTGGTCGAACAACAAGTTCTCGTATATCTATCCGACACTACCAGCTACATATATACAATAATTATCTCTTACAAATATAATCTCCTAACATACGGACTCATGGTCCACATAGTATTCTCCGTCTTCAGCGATCACGTGGTCAAGAAAGAATGCCGCCAATTCCTCTTGAATTGCTCGCATGCGAGCTGGTGCTACGAGTTCATCCCGCTTCCGAAACATCTAATTTGAAGAAGGGGGTCAATACATATATATATGAATGAATGAAACTCAACACAAATGATGGTAATAAAATAAAATTGTGAATGTTGTTATTTACGCACTTCATATTGTTCGTCGGAGTAGCCCCGCTCACAGGTCGTGTGGCGGATGGACTCGCAAACGTAGTATCCACAGAAATCATTCCCTTATTCCTGCCACAACCACTTTACAAGAAATAGAGGTCAATCAAACTGATAAGCAAGAATGCCAAATGGTATTGATGAAACTAGCGCTTGAATCAATAGGAGATGCGCGGAACATGCTACTATAGTACTTACTTTCGGGTGTCTAAATTGCAGCTTCTTCGGGAGTCCCGGAGCTTTTTTGGTGAATTTTTTCCAAACTCTGCCAGACAAAGAAAACAATTACTTGATATATCAGGAAATGAACAAAGTTGCTGATATGGTGGATAATGATCGATTAACTTACTTCTCGAGCATTTGAGTCATGTCCGCATAGTCCTGGGGATCTTTTCGTCTTGAGTCTAAGACGGTTACTAGTCCCTGCTCAAGCTTAATCTCTAGGAGAATATAGTGGAAACTGCACACGCATGCATAACTCATCAATTACATTACTATAACCTTGACTAATATATAAGGGAACCCGAACATGCACAAGACAGTAACACTCACTTGAAGTTGTAAGGAAAGAGTATTATATCTTTGTTTTTATTTATTACCAACGATCGTAGCAAGTTGGCCTCGGTATCTGCGGCATGAAATTTAACCTGAGTTGCATCTATGATATTTGTGTTAATGAACCCAATATCACCGATTTATCTTTTCTTCAATTCGACAATCTTCAATCTGCATAATATAGTGAGGATAATTATAAATACATGCAATGAAAGAGCTGAGCTATATAGAGAGACTTAATGACAGAAGTAGTACTACTTACAGACAGTAGCAGGTGACCGTTGCTTTATCGAGGGCCAATTGATTGAAAAACTGAAAGAACTTCTCAAATGGAACAGGCAACAGATCAATTCCAACGAGGTCATGCTCCTTTTTAACTCTCATATACAAAGTACTCCTCCCCCCAGACTCTCTGCAGATTTTCAAGTACCAATCATGCAATCTTTGCATCATCGTTGATAGAGATCTTTCATCTTTGACGAGAGGCTTCCCGTACTCGTATCTTTGTATCTGCACCTCCATGAAATCATAATGTACATCGTCGGGCAGGTAATCTCCAAGATTGCTATAATCGGGCACCATCCTCGGATCATTAGCGACGATGTCGCTAGGCACCTTGAGCGGGGGGCACGATTGCTTCGTTTGTTCGCCGAGCTGGGCAATTTGTTTCCCGGCTCGTCGTTCTTTCAGCCTTTGATCACTAACAGTACTTCCCGACCGCTCCGCTTCGGCAAATTCCTTTCCAATAATGCGCTCATAGTTTCCTTTCGGCGGAGACTTGGGTGGTTTTGTCAGGGCAGCCAGAGTGCGCTTAGCTTTCACCGGATCTATCTTCTCCTCCGGAGGTGGATGTTTCTTTGCTTTCACCCCTTCAAAGAAGTTCCTCACTTCTTCTCGCGCGATCTCGGCGTTCTCCTCCGGGGTCCTCTCGTATGGTAACTTCTCTAGAGTCTTCAGAGAAGGACCGAATCTGTATGTCCTCCCGCCTCTGGCTGTACTGCTAGACGCTGGCAGAGCAGACGGAGCGGTTGTCTTCTTTACTTGCTTACGAGGCGGAGGAGAAGGACTACAACGCGCCGGAGCAGCCGGAGCAGCGGCAGATCTCTTCCGCCCTTGCTGACGAGGCGGAGAAGGAGGAGGCTGGCTGCTCGGGGCGTCGGCGCAGGCGGAGAAGGAGGCAGAGTGCCGCCACGTGCCGGAGAAGGAGCCGGCCGAATGCCCTGATCGTCACTCGCTGGAGGAGGAGGCGGTGGAGGAGGCGGAGTGCCCTGACTCGCCGGAGGAGGAGGAGGCGGAGGCGTCCAGTTCGGAAGGTTGATGAGCTCCTTCCGCCATAGGCATGGAGTCTTCAGAGCAGAACCCAGCCGAGTCTCCCCTTCACTGGTAGGGTGGTCAAGCTGGAGGTCCTCAAATCCCTCCGTTATTTCATCCACCATCACCCTAGCATATCCTTCTGGAATCGGCCGGCAGTGAAAAGTTGCGCCGGGTTCAGTAGGAAAAACAGAGCCAACAGCCGCCTTGACCTTCATATTAATCCATTGCGTCATAAGGTGGCAATTTTGAGACTCCGTGATAGCATCCACGAGATAGATGGCAGGAGCCGTCAAGACATGCTCCGGCTAAAGCAGCTCGGTGGAAGCCACGCTGCTTCTCCGCTGAGATGGCGGGGTAGCTTTGGGGGAAGCTTCGGCAGTTCGTTTGCTGCGATTTGCTTCTCGTTCCTCTATCGCTTGTACCCTAGCGTGCAGCGCCTGCAGTTGGGTCTGCTCCACTTTCTTCCTCCTCTCGTGGCATTTGTAACCGCCTGCGTCCGGAAACCCAAGCTTCAACGGAATGGAGCCTGGTGTGCCTCGTGTCCGTCCAGGGTGCTCAGGATTCCCGAGGGCCATTGTGAGCTCGTCGTTCTCTCTGTCTGGAACGAACGTCCCTTGCTGCGCTGCTTCGATATAGTGCTTAAGCCTCTTGACTGGTATTTCCATTTGCTCATCCGTCCAAATGCACTTCCCTGATACAGGGTCCAAGGTTCCGCCAGCCCCGAAGAACCAAGTCCGGCAACGGTCTGGCCAGTTAATTGTCTCTGGTTCGATCCCTTTATCAACCACATCATTCTCAATCTTGGCCCACTTAAGCCGGGCTGCGAGGTAGCCACCTGACCACGTGCGATGGTGATGCTTCTTCATCGCAGCATTTTGCTTGTTTGTCACCGACATCTTCTTACTCTTTTCCGATGTCTTGTGGGCCACAAATGCGGGCCACTGATCTCTGATCTTCTCATATCTACCCTTGAATTCTGGTGTCTCTTTATTTTCGACAAACTTATTCAGCTCTTTCTTCCACCTCCTGAATAGTTCTGCCATCCTCTTAAGAGCAAAAGACTTGATTAATTGCACTTTAACTGGCTTCTCCGGATCATCCTCTGGCGATAGGGTGAAATTTGGCTTCAGCTCAGTCCAAAGATCATTTTTCTGCATATCATTGACATAAGACACCTCAGGGTCTTCTGTAGCCGGCTTTAACCATTGCTGCATGCTGATCGGGATCTTGTCCCAAACCAAAACCCCGCACTGAGCAACAAATGCGCTCTTTGTCCGAAGGGGTTCAATCGGTTGGCCGTCGGGCGCGATTACTATGATCTCAAACTTTTCATCCGAGCTCAACTTTTTCTTCGGGCATCGTCTCTTTACCGAAGTTGTGCTCGATCCAGAGGGCTAGAAAAAAGAACAAAGACTTAATTAATATGTGTACATACCAAAACAATGAATGCATCAATTAGCTAGTCAGCAGAAGCTTAACTAATATATATACCTGGCCAGACTCGGTTCGGTCACCGGAGATGTCATCACGTCTCCTTGCACTGACATTGTTGTTGGAAATATGCCCTAGAGGCAATAATAAATTGGTTATTATTATATTTCCTTGTTCATGACAATCGTTTATTATCCATGCTAGAATTGTATTGATAGGAAACTCAGATACATGTGTGGATACATAGACAACACCATGTCCCTAGTAAGCCTCTAGTTGACTAGCTCATTGATCAATAGATGGTTACGGTTTCCTAACCATGGACATTGGATGTCGTTGATAACGGGATCACATCATTAGGAGAATGATGTGATGGACAAGACCCAATCCTAAGCCTAGCACAAAGATCGTGTAGTTCGTATGCTAAAGCTTTTCTAATGTCAAGTATCATTTCCTTAGACCATGAGATTGTGCAACTTCCGGATACCGTAGGAGTGCTTTGGGTGTGCCAAACGTCACAACGTAACTGGGTGGCTATAAAGGTACACTACAGGTATTTCCGAAAGTGTCTGTTGGGTTGGCACGAATCGAGACTGGGATTTGTCACTCCGTGTAAACGGAGAGGTATCTCTGGGCCCACTCGGTAGGACATCATCATAATGTGCACAATGTGACCAAGGAGTTGATCATGGGATGATGTGTTACGGAACGAGTAAAGAGACTTGCCGGTAACGAGATTGAACAAGGTATCGGGATACCGACGATCGAATCTCAGGCAAGTATCATACCGCTTGACAAAGGGAATTGTATACGGGATTGATTAAATCCTTGACATCGTGGTTCATCCGATGAGAGCATCGTGGAGCATGTGGGAGCCAACATGGGTATCCAGATCCCTCTGTTGGTTATTGACCGGAGAGTTGTCTCGGCCATGTCTGCATGACTCCCGAACCCGTAGGGTCTACACACTTAAGGTTCGATGACGCTAGGGTTATAGGGAAAGTATGTACGCGGTTACCGAATGTTGTTCGGAGTCTCGGATGAGATCTCGGACGTCACGAGGATTTCCGGAATGGTCCGGAGGTAAAAATTAATATATAGGAAGTATGGTTTTGGCCACCGGAAGTGTTCCGGGCATCACCGGTAGTGTACCCGGACCACCGGAGGGGTCCGGGGGTCCACCAGGTGGGGCCACCAGCCCCGGAGGCTTACATGGGCCAGTAGTGGGAAGGGACCAGCCCCTAGGTGGGCTGGGGCGCCTCCCACCAAGGCCCAAGGCGTCCTCAAGAGGAGAGGGGGCAAACCCTAGGCGCAGATGGGCCCTAAGGCCCACCCTAGGTGCGCCCCCCTCTCTCTCCCCCTTGGCCGCCTCCCAGATGGGATCTGGGGGCTGCTGCCACCCCTAGGGAGGGAACCCTAGGTGGGGGCGCAGCCCCTCCCCTCCCCCTATATATACTTGAGCAAAGGGGCAGCCCAACACGCGATTCAATCTCCCTGTTGGCGCAGCCCTACCCCTCTTCCTCCTCGTCTCTCGTAGTGCTTGGCGAAGCCCTGCTGGAGTCCCGCGCTCCTCCATCACCACCACGTCGTCGTGCTACTGCTGGATAGAGTCTTCCCCAACCTCTCCTTCTCCCCTTGCTGGATCAAGGCGTAGGAGACGTCATCGGGCTGTACGTGTGTTGAACGCGGAGGTGCCGTCCGTTCGGCACTAGGATCATCGGTGATTTGGATCACGACGAGTACGACTCCATCAACCCCGTTCACTTGAACGCTTCCGCTTTGCGATCTACAAGGGTATGTAGATGCACTCTCCTTCCCTCGTTGCTAGATTACTCCATAGATTGATCTTGGTGATGCATAGAAAATTTTGAATTTCTGCTACGTTCCCCAATAGTGGCATCATGAGCTAGGTCTATGCGTAGTTTCTATGCACGAGTAGAACACAAAGCAGTTGTGGGCGTCGATTTTGTCAATTTACTTGCCGTTACTAGTCTTATCTTGATTCGGCGGCATCGTAGGATGAAGAGGCCCAGACCGACCTTACACGTACTCTTACGTGAGAATGGTTCCACCGACTGACATGCACTAGTTGCATAAGGTGGCTAGCGGGTGTCTGTCTCTCCCACTTTAGTTGGATCGGATTCGATGAAAAGGGTCCTTATGAAAGGTAAATAGAAATTGGCATATCACGTTGTGGTTTTCGCGTAGGTAAGAAACGTTCTTGCTAGAAACCTATAGCGGCCACGTAAAAACTTGCAACAACAATTAGAGGACGTCTAACTTGTTTTTGCAGCATATGCCTTGTGATGTGATATGGACAAAAGGATGTGATGAATGATATATGTGATGTATGAGATTGATCATGTTCTTGTAATAGGAATCACGACTTGCATGTCGATGAGTATGACAACCGGCAGGAGCCATAGGAGTTGTCTTAATTTATTTATGACCTGCGTGTCAACTTAAACATCATGTAATTACTTTACTTTATTGCTAAAGCGTTAGCCTTAGTAGTAGAATTAATAGATGACGAGAGAACTTCAAGAAGACACGATGATGGAGATCATGGTGTCATGCCGGTGACAACGATGATCATGGAGCCCCGAAGATGGAGATCAAAAGGAGCAAAATGATATTGGCCATATCATGTCACTATTTGATTGCATGTGATGTTTATCATGTTTTACATCTTATTTGCTTAGAACGACGGTAGCTTAAATAAGATGATCCCTCACTAAAATTTCAAGAAAGGTGTTCCCCTAACTGTGCACCGTTGTGAAGGTTCGTTGTTTCGAAGCACCACGTGATGATCGGGTGTGATAGATTCTAACGTTCGAATACAACGGGTGTAAGCCAGATTTACACAGCAAAAACACTTAGGTTGACTTGACGAGCCTAGCATGTACAGACATGGCCTCGGAACACGGAAGACCGAAAGGTCGAGCATGAGTCGTATAGAAGATACGATCAACATGAAGATGTTCACCGATGTTGACTAGTCTGTCTCACGTGATGATCGGACACGGCCTAGTTGACTCGGATCATGTTTCACTTAGATGACTAGAGGGATGTCTATCTGAGTGGGAGTTCATTAAATGAACTCAATTATCATGAACATAGTCTAAATTGTCTTTGCAAATATGTTGTAGATAAATAGCTCACGTTGTAGCTCCCTGTTTCAATACGTTCCTAGAGAAAGATTAAGTTGAAAGATATTGTAAGCAATGATGCGGACTAGGTCCGTAGTCCGAGGAGTGTCCTCACTGCTACACAAAAGGCTTACGTCTTTGATGCACCGCTCGATGTGCAAACCCCTACAACATCGTCTGTGGATGTTGTGAACACCCGACAGACACATCCTGATGACTACTTGATAGTTTAGTGCACCATACTTTACGCCTTAGAATCGGGATTCCAATGACGTTTTAAACGCCATAGAACATATGAGATGTTCCAAGAGCTGAAATTGGGATTTCAGGCTCATGCCCATGTTGAGAGGTGTGAGACCTCTGACAAGTTCTTTTGCCAACAAGATGGAGGAGAATAGCTCAGCTAGTGAGCATGTGCTCAGAATGTCTGGGTGCTACAATCACCTAAATCAAGTGGGAGTTAAACTTCCAGATAAGATAGTGATTGATAGAGTTCTCTAGTCACTATCACTCAGCTACTAGATGAGCTATTCTGATCTTCGTGATGAACTATGACATGCAAGGGATGGAGTTGATCCCGGAGCTGTTCGCGGTGCTTAAGACCGCAAAAGGTAGAAATCAAGAAGGAGCATCAAGTGTTGATGGTTTAACAAGACCACTGGTTTCATGAAGGGCACGGGCTAGAAGGGAAACTTCATGGATGGCAAACCAGTTGCCGCTCCAGTGAAGGAACCCAAGGTTGAACCCAAACCCGAGACTAAGTGCTTCTATTGTAAGGGGAACGGTCACTGGTAGCGGAATTACCCCAAATGCATGGTAGATAAGAAGGCTGGCAACTTCAAGAAAGTATATACGTGTTATTAATGTGTACCTTACTAGTACTCCTGGTAGCACCTGGGTATTGGATACCGGTTCAGTTACTATTATTGGTGACTTGAAGCAAAAGCTACGGACTAAACGGAGACTGGCTGAGGGCGAGGTGACGATGTGTGTTGGAAGTGTTTCCAAAGTTGATGAGATCACCATCGCACGCTCCATCTGCCTTCGGGATTAGTATTGAACCTAGATAAATGTTATCAGGTGTCTACGTTGAGCATGAATATGATTAGATCATGTTCATTGCAATACGGTTATTCATTTAAATTAGAGAATAACGGTTATTCTGTTTACATGAATAATACCTTTCATGGTCATGCACCCTATGAGAATGGTTCATTGAATCTCGGTTGTGGTAATACACATGTTCACGCCAAAGGATGTAGAGTTAATAATGATAGTACCACTTTCTCGTGGCACTGCCGCTTAGGTCATATTGGCGTAAGATGCATGAAGAAACTCCATGTCGATGGATGTTTGGAGTCACTTGATTTTGAATCACTTGACACATGCGAGCCATGCCTCATGGGCAGGATGACTAAGACCCCGTTTTCAGGTACAATGAAACGGGCAAGTGACTTGTTGGAAATCATGCATGCTGATGCGTGTGATCCAATGAGAATTGAAGCGTGCGGTGGATATCGCTATTTTCTCATCTTCACTGATGATTTGGGTAGATATAGGTATATCTACTTAATGAAGCACAAGTCTGAACGTTTGAAAAAGTTCAAGCGATTTCAGAGTGAAGTTAAGAATCATCATAACAATAAGATCATGTTCCTACGATCTGATCAAAAGGGGATTTTCTGAGTTATGAGTTTGGCAATCACTTAAGACACTGTGGAATTGTTTCACAATTGAAGCCACCTGGAGCACCACAGGGTAATGGTGTGTCCGGACGTCGTAATCGAACCTTATGAAATATGGTGCGATCTATGATGTCTCTTACCGATCTACCGCTATTATTTTGAGGTTATGCATTAGAGACAGCTGCATTCACTTTAGATAGGACACCATATAAGTCCATTGAGACGACGCCGTATGAACATTGGTTTGGAAAGAAACCAAAGTTGTCGTTTCGTAATGTTTGGGGCTGCGATGCTTAAGGCTTCAGCCGGAGAAGCTCGAACCCAAAGCTGATAAACACATCTTCATAGGATACCCAAAGGTGACAGTTGGGTACACCTTCTATCTCAGATCCGAGGGCAAATTGTTTGTCGCTAAGAACGGTCCTTCCTCGAGAAGGATTTTCTCTCGAAAGAATTGAGTGGGAGGAAGATAGAACATGATGAGGTTGTCGAACCTTTACTTCAACCAGAGAGTGATGCAACACAGAAAGATGTTTTCTGTGGCACCTACGTCTGTTGAATAGGAAGTTAATGATAGTGATCATGAAGCTTCGGATCAAGTTGCTATCGAACCTCGTAGGTCGACAAGGATATGTACTACTCCTGAGTGGTACGGTGATCCTGTCTTAGATGTCATGTTGTTGGACAACAATGAACCTACGAACTATGGAGAAGCGATGGTGGGCCCGTACTCCGACAAATGGTTAGAAGCCATGAAATCTGAGATAGGATCCATATATCAGAACAAAGTATGGACTTTGGTGGACTTGCCCGATGATCGGCAAGCCATTGAGATAAATGGATCTTTAAGAAGAAGACGGACGTGGGCGGTAATGTTACCGTCTATGAAGCTCGACTTGTGGGAAAGAGTCTTTTCACAAGTTCAAGGAGTTGACTAGGATGAGAATTTCTCACCCGTAGCGATGCTTAAGTCCGTCGGAATCATGATAGCATTAGCTGTATTTTTTGATTATGAAATCTTATAGATGGATGTCAAACAAGTTTTCTTACCAGTTTTCGTAAGAAAAGTTGTATGTGATACAATAAAAGGTTTTGTCGATCCTAAGGATGCTAAAAGGTATGCTGGCTCTAGCAATCCTTCTAAGGACTAGAGCAAGCATCTCGGAATCGGAATATATGTTTTGATGGAGTGATCAAAGCTTTTAGGTTTATACAATGTTTGTTAGAAACTTGTATTTACAAGAAAGTGAGTGGGAGCACTACAACATTTCTGATAAGTATATGTGGATGACATATTGTTGATCCGAAATGATGTAGAATTTCTGGAAAGCATAAACGGTTGTTTGAAGAGTGATTTTCAAAGGAAGACCTAGATAAAGCTGCTTACATATTGGGCATCAAGATCTATAGAGATAGATCAAGACGCCTGATGATACTTTCAAAGAACGCACACCTTGACATGTTTTTGAAGGAGTTCAAAATAGATCAGTCAAAGAAGGGGTTCTTACCTGAGTTGTAAGGTGTGAAGTTGAGTAAGACTCAAAGATTGACCACGGCAGAAGAAAGAGGAAGGACGAAGGTTGTCCCCTATGCTTTTGTCATAGGCTCTATACGGTATGCCATGCTGAGTACTGCACCTGATGTGTGCCTTGCCACATGTCTGGCAAGAGGGTACAAAGGTGATCTAGGAGTAGATCACCAGATAGCGGTCAAAATTATCCTTAGAGGAATAAGGAAATGTTTCTCGGTTATGGAGGTGATAAAGAGTTCGACGTAAAGAGTTACATCGATGCAAGCTTAACACCTATCCGGATAGCTCTAAGTAGAGATACCGGATACGTATAATGGAGCAACAATTTGGAATAGCTCCAAGTGGAACGTGGTAGCAGCATCTACGATATAAAGTTTTGCGAAATACATAGGGATCTGAATATGGCAAGACCCGTTAACTACAACCTCTCTCACAGCATAACATGATCAAACCCAAAACTCTTTGAGTGTTTATCACATAGTGATGTGAACTAGATCATTGAGTCTAGTAGACTCTTGGATGTTGGTCACATGGCGATGTGACCTGTGAGTGTTAATCACATGGCGATGTGAACTAGATTATTGACTCTAGTGCAAGTGGGAGACTGTTGGAAATATGCCCTAGAGGCAATAATAAATTGGTTATTATTATATTTCCTTGTTCATGATAATCGTTTATTATCCATGATAGAATTATATTGATAGGAAACTCAGATACATGTGTGGATACATAGACAACACCATGTCCCTAGTAAGCCTCTAGTTGACTAGCTCGTTGATCAATAGATGGTTACGGTTTCCTGACCATGGACATTGGATGTCGTTGATAACGGGATCACATCATTAGGAGAATGATGTGATGGACAAGACCCAATCCTAAGCCTAGCACAAAGATCGTGTAGTTCGTATGCTAAAGCTTTTCTAATGTCAAGTATCATTTCCTTAGACCATGAGATTGTGCAACTCCCGGATACCGTAGGAGTGCTTTGGGTGTGCCAAATGTCACAACGTAACTGGGTAGCTATAAAGGCACACTACAGGTATCTCCGAAAGTGTCTGTTGGGTTGGCACGAATCGAGACTGGGATTTGTCACTCCGTGTAAACGGAGAGGTATCTCTGGGCCCACTCGGTAGGACATCATCATAATGTGCACAATGTGACCAAGGAGTTGATCACGGGATGATGTGTTACAGAATGAGTAAAGAGACTTGCCGGTAACGAGATTGAACAAGGTATCGGGATACCGACGATCGAATCTCAGGCAAGCATGGTTTTGGCCACCGGAAGTGTTCCGGGCATCACCGGTAGTGTACCGGGACCACCGGAGGGGTCCGGGGGTCCACCAGGTGGGGCCACCAGCCCCGGAGGCTTACATGGGCCAATAGTGGGAAGAGACCAGCCCCTAGGTGGGCTGGGGCGCCTCCCACCAAGGCCCAAGGCGTCCTCAAGAAGAGAGGGGGCAAACCCTAGGCGCAGATGGGCCCTAAGGCCCACCCTAGGTGCGCCCCCCTCTCTCTCCCCCTTGGCCGCCACCCAGATGGGATCTGGGGGCTGCCGCCACCCCTAGGGAGGGAACCCTAGGTGGGGGCGCAGCCCCTCCCCTCCCCCTATATATACTTGAGCAAAGGGGCAGCCCAACACGCGATTCAATCTCCCTGTTGGCGCAGCCCTACCCCTCTTCCTCCTCGTCTCTCGTAGTGCTTGGCGAAGCCCTGCTGGAGTCCCGCGCTCCTCTATCACCACCACGCCATCGTGCTGCTGCTGGATGGAGTCTTCCCCAACCTCTCCTTCTCCCCTTGCTGGATCAAGGCGTAGGAGACGTCACCGGGCTGTACGTGTGTTGAACGCGGAGCTGCCGTCCGTTCGGCACTAGGATCATCCGTGATTTGGATCACGACGAGTATGACTCCATCAACCCCGTTCACTTGAACGCTTCCGCTTTGCGATCTACAAGGGTATGTAGATGCACTCTCCTTCCCTCGTTGCTAGATTACTCCATAGATTGATCTTGGTGATGCGTAGAAAATTTTGAATTTCTGCTACGTTCCCCAACAATTGTGTCACTGGAGCCGTCCTCACGGTCTCCTTCTTGCACCGGCATTAGGTCACCGGAGCCATCATAATCATAGCCAGCTGCTTCCAGACCATCGGTGTCGTTGAGAAACAACGAGCAGACGGCATCACTTCCTCGTGCGATTATGTCCCCCAACAACTCTTCTTGTACTTCGTCTCGGGCGGTGTCCATAGTTTCTACAAATATTTACAACATGGCAATTATTATTCAAACATGACAGATGGATATATTAGTGGCAAACGTAGAACTAATATTAATTAGTGGCCTCGACGCTGCTTCTCTAGGGTTTGGGGTGGCCTCGACGCTGCTTCTCTAGGGTTTGGAGTGGCCTCGACAACGCTTCAAGGATAAAAAAAGAAGAGGAAGAAGAAAAAAAGAGAAGAAGAAAGAATACTTGCTATTTAGGGTTTCCTCTTTTTTATTCTTTCTTCTTCTATTTTTCTTCTTCTTCTTCTTCCTCTTTTTTTTATCGGGAACGAGGGTCGTCGAGGGTCGCCGGGCGGTAGAGGAAACCCTAAATAGCAAGTATCGTGGGTGTGAGATACATGTGGCCGTCGGTGTCGGACACTACATCCACGTCCCACAAGTGACGTGGGCGTCGAAGCCCGCGTCACTTGTGGGGCGTGGATGTAGTGTCCAACACCGACGGCCACATGTATCTCACATCGACGATACTTGCTATTTAGGGTTTCCTCTACCGCTCGGCGACCCTGACCCTCGACGACCATCATTCCCAATAAAAAAAGGAGGAAGAAGAAGAAGAAAAATAGAAGAAGAAAGAATAAAAAAGAGGAAACCCTAAATAGCAAGTATTCTTTCTTCTTCTCTTTTTTTCTTCTTCTTCCTCTTTTTTATCGGGAACGAGGGTCGTCGAGGGTCAGGGTCGCCGAGCGGTAGAGGAAACCCTAAATAGCAAGTATCACAAGTGACGTGGGCGTCGAAGCCCGCGTCACTTGTGGGACGTGGATGTAGTGTCAGACACAGACGGCCACATGTATCTCACATCGACGATACTTGCTATTTAGGGTTTCCTCTACCGCTCGGTGACCCTGACCCTCGATGACCCTCATTCCCGATAAAAGAAAGAGGAATAAGAAGAAAAAAATAGAAGAAGAAAGAAGAAAAAAGAGGAAACCCTAAATAGCAAGTATTCTTTCTTCTTCTCTTTTTTTTCTTCTTCTTCCTCTTTTTTTTATCGGGAATGAGGGTCGTCGAGGGTCAGGGCCGCCGAGCGGTAGAAGAAACCCTAAATAGCAAGTATCGTGGGTGTGAGATACATGTGGCCGTCGGTGTCGGACACTACATCCACGTCCCACAAGTGACGCGGGTCGACGCACGCATCACTTGTGGGACGTGGATGTACTATCCGACACCGACGGCCACATGTATCTCACACCGACGATACTTGCTATTTAGGGTATATCGCCCCCCCCCCTCGTGTTGAAGTTATCGGGAGGTGGTATATATATATCGACCCCCCTCGTGTTGAAGTTATCGGGAGGGGGTATATCGACCCCCCTCGTGTTGAAGTTATCAGGAGGGGGTATATCGAACCCCCCCTCGTGTTGAAGTTACCGGGAGGGGTATATCGACGACGACAGACCCGATAAAACATAAGAATACGAAGAAGAAATAAAAAGAGGAGAAGAAGAAAGGAATAGAGGAGAAGATCGAAGAAAAAAATAAGAAAAAGAGGAGAAGAAGAAAGGAATAGAGGATAAGAAGTGTTTTTTTCTTCTTCTCCTCTATTCCTTTCTTCTTCTCCTCTTCCTTTTCTTCCTCTCCTCTTCTTCTCCTCTTCCTTTTCTTCCTCTCCTCTTCTTCTCCTTTTTCCTCTTCTTATTTTCCTTTTTCCTCTCCTAAATATATAAAACTTTTCTAGAAATGAAACTAACCTAAAATGTACTAAATCAGAGAACATATATAGATAATCCTTTTCTAAATATTTAAATCTAACTTTTGCATATATGAACATATATACACAGAGAACATACAAACATATATACATTTTTATAAAAAAGCAAAATACAAAATACAAACATATATATGAAAAAAATCTGAAAAGAAGCAATATACACAATATATATACTGACATATATACATAATATACACAAAGAAGCAATATACACAAGCATATAATATATGAAAAACAGGGGGGCCGGACCAACGGGGGGGCAGGGCGACGGCGACGGGCGGGGCGGGGCGACGGCAACGGGCGGGGCGACGGCGATGGGCGGGGCAGGGGCGACGGTGACGGGCGGGGCAGGGCGACGACGACGGGCGGGCCGGGGTGCGCGACGCGCGTCGGGGCAGGGCGGCGAGCGGCGTCAGGCGAGGGCACGGCCGACGGCGACAGCGCGGTCGGGGGCGACTGCAGGGGCGGCGGACGGCGTCGGGGTAGCCTGGCGGCGTCGTCGGGGGCAAATGGTCGATGAGAAACTGAAATTTTCACAAGTCCTGGTTATATACCAAGAGCATTGGTCCCGGTTTGTGGCACCAACCGGGACCAATGCCACCTTTAGTCCCGGTTGGTGCCACCAACCGAGACCAAAGGCCTCTTTTCAGCAGCCCAAAGGGCGGGAAGCGGCGGCCTTTGGTCCCGGTTGGTGCAGCCCAAAGGGCGGGAAGCGGCGGCCTTTGGTCCCGGTTGGTGGCACCAACCGGGACTAAAGGGGGGCATTGGTCACGGCTTGCCACGAACCGTGACCAATGCCCCCTTTAGTCCCGGTTGGTGCCATCAACCGGGACCAAAGGCCTGCGCCTGCCAAAGCCGCGGTGCGGTGGGATGTTTAGTCCCACCTCGCTAGCTGAGGAGCGGCCGCACCTGTTTATAAGCGCTGCCCCGCCCTCTCCATTGAACTCCTCAGAACTGCAGGCCTTTGGCCCTAATCTCACACCGCTATGCATGTGGACCTACTGGGCCTTCTGCGGGCCTGAATCCTGGCCCATGGATGGGCTTCTAGTCCTATTCACGCCGTGGTGGCCCAGTAGGTGGCATTTTTTTACTATTTGTTTTTTCATTTCTACTTAGAACTAAATACTTATAGTTTTTTAGTGATTTTTTTTCTTTTAAGTCACAAAAATTATAAACTTTCTATTAGTGCCATTAGTTTTAAAATTTGAATAGTTTAAATTTGAATTTTTTAAAATTTGTGTGAATCACTAGTTTATGAATAACTTTACTATAAAAATTGATTTTTGAGTCATTCTTTTTCCTGCTATTTAATATTACTGTGTTTTATCATTATACTCAATTTGGTAATTTTAGTTAGTCATAACAAATATTATAGGCATTTTATTTCATTTTTGCTATTTATTTTTTCATTTCTACTTAGAACAAAATACTTATAGTTTTTTAGTGATTTCTTTTTTCTTTTAGGTCACAAAAATTATAAACTTTCTGCATTATTTATTTTCTTTTGTTTTTCGCTTTATTTTTTAATTCTTTCTGCTTTTAGTTTTAGAAAAATTATAAACTTTCTATTAGTGCCATTAGTTTTCAAATTTGAAAACACTTTTTAGTTTTTTTGTTTTCTTTGTTGCTTTATTTATTTTATTTTGTTTCTACTTACAACAAAATACTTATTGTTGCTATTTTTATTTTTTTCCAGTTTTTTTTCTGTATTATTTATTTTCTTTTGTTTTTTGCTTTATTTTTTAATTCTTTTTGCTTTTAGGTCAGCAAAATTATAAACTTTCTGTTAGTGCCATTAGTTTTAGAAAAATTATAAACATTCTGTTAGTGCCATTAGTTTTCAAATTGAATAGTTAAAATTTGAATTCTTTGAAATTTGTGTGAATCACAAGTTTGTGATTAACTTTACTAAAAAAATGAACATAGATGCACCTATAGAGAAATTCGTTTTAAATTCATAGTTTTCAAATGAACTCTGAAAAAGTTGGCATAGCATACTCGTGTGTTACAAAGTTGGCATGGTATCATCATAATAGTTGCGGGAGAAAGTCTTCACTTTTTGTTCGCTTGTGTCATTTGCTTATTGCGCGGTAACCATGGATAATCTTCATCGTTTATCAGGATGCTTGGGTCAGCCTTGACATTGAAGGGATGAATTTCATGAACTTTTCATAATCTTCAGACATGTCTGTCTTGCCCTCCACTCCCAGGATATCCCTTTTTCCTGAAAGAACTATGTGGCACTTTGGCTCATCGTATGATGTATTCGCTTCCTTATCTTTTCTTTTTCTCGGTTTGGTAGACATGTCCTTCACATAGATAACTTGTGCCACATCATTGGCTAGGACGAACGGTTCGTTAGTGTACCCAAGATTTTTCAGATCCACTGTTGTCATTCCGTATTATGGGTCTACCTGTACCCCGCCGCTTGACAGATTGACCCATTTGCACTTAAACAAAGGGACCTTAAAATCATGTCCGTAGTCAAGTTCCCATATGTCCACTATGTAACCATAATATGTGTCCTTTCCGCTCTCGGTTGCTGCATCAAAGCGGACACCGCTGTTTTGGTTGGTGCTCTTTTGATCTTGGGCGATCGTGTAAAATGTATTCCCATTTATCTCGTATCCTTTGTAAGTCAATACAGTCAAATATGGTCCTTGGACAACAAGTACAGCTCATCACAAATAGTGTTGTCACCTCTGAGACGTGTTTCCAACCAACTGTTGAAAGTCCTAATGTGTTCACATGTAATCCAGTCGTCGCACTGCTCCGGGTGTTTGGAGCGCAGACTGTTCTTGTGTTCATCGACATACGGGGTCACCAAGGTAGAGTTCTATAGAACCGTGTAGTGTGCTTGAGACCAAGAATATCCGTCCCTACATATTATTGAGTCACTTCCAAGAGTGCCTTTTCCAGTCAGTCTCCCCTCATACCGCGATTTAGGGAGACCTATCTTCTTAAGGCCAGGAATGAAGTCAACACAAAACCCGATAACATCCTCTGTTTGATGGCCCATGGAGATGCTTCCTTCTGGCCTAGCGCGGTTACGAACATATTTCTTTAGGACTCCCATGAACCTCTCAAAGGGGAACATATTCTGTAGAAATACGGGCCCCAGGATGACAATCTCGTCGACTAGATGAACTAGGACGTGTGTCATGATATTGAAGAAGGATGGTGGGAACACCAGCTCGAAACTGACAAGACATTGCGCCACATCACTCCTTAGCCTTGGTACAATTTCTGGATCGATCACCTTCTGAGAGATTGCATTGAGGAATGCACATAGCTTCACAATGGCTAATCGGACGTTTTCCGATAGAAACCCCCTCAATGCAACCGGAAGCAGTTGCGTCATAATCACGTGGCAGTCATGAGACTTTAGGTTCTGAAACTTTTTCTCTGGCATATTTATTATTCCCTTTATATTCGACGAGAAGCCAGTCGTGACCTTCATACTGAGCAGGCATTGAAAGAAGATTTCTTTCTCTTCTTTCGTAAGAGCGTAGCTGGCAGGACCTTTATACTGCTTCGGAGGCATGCCGTCTTTTTCGTGCAAACGTTGCAGGTCCTCCCGTGCCTCAGGTGTATCTTTTGTCTTCCCATACACGCCCAAGAAGCCTAGCAGGTTCACGCAAAGGTTCTTCGTCACGTGCATCACGTCGATTGAAGAGCGGACCTCTAGGTCTTTCCAATAGGGTAGGTCCCAAAATATAGATTTCTTCTTCCACATGGGTGCGTGTCCCTCAGCGTCATTCGGAACTGCTAGTCCGCCAGGACCCTTTCCAAAGATTACGTGTAAATCATTGACCATAGTAAGTACGTGATCACCGGTACGCATGGCGGGCTTCTTCCGGTGATCTGCCTCGCCTTTGAAATGCTTGCCTTTCTTTCGACATTGATGGTTGGTCGGAAGAAATCGACGATGGCCCAGGTACACATTCTTCCTGCATTTGTCCAGGTATATACTTTCAGTGTCATCTAAATAGTGCGTGCATGCGTGGTATCCTTTGTTTGTCTGTCCTGAAAGGTTACTGAGAGCGGGTCAATCGTTGATGGTCACGAACAGCAACGCCTTTAGGTTAAATTCCTCCTGTCTATGCTCATCCCACGTACGTAAACCGTTTTCATTCCACAGCTGTAAAATTTCTTCAACTAATGGCCTTAGGTACACATCAATGTCGTTGTCGGGTTGCTTAGGGCCTTGGATGAGAACTGGCATCATAATGAACTTCCGCTTCATGCACATCCAAGGAGGAAGGTATACATACATAGAGTCACGGGCCAGGTGCTGTGATTGCTGCTCTGCTCCCCCAAAGGATTAATGCCATCCGCGCTTAAAGCAAACCATACATTCCTTGGGTCCTTTGCAAACTCATCCCAGTACTTTCTCTCAATTTTTCTCCACTGCGACCCGTCAGCGGGTGCTCTCAACTTCCCGTCTTTCTTCCAGTCCTCACTGTGCCATCGCATCAACTTGGCATGCTCTTTGTTTCTGAACAGACATTTCAACCGTGGTATTATAGGAGCATATCACATAACCTTCGCAGGAACCCTCTTCCTGGGGAGGGGCTCGCCGTCAACATCACCAGGGTCATCTCGTCTGATCTTATACCGCAATGCACCGCATACTGGGCATGCGTTCAGATCCTTGTATGCATCGCGGTAGAGGATGCAGTCATTAGGGCATGCATGTATATTATCCACCTCCAATCCTAGAGGGCATACGACCTTCTTTGTTGCGTATGTACTGTCGGGCAATTCGTTATCCTTTGGAAGCTTCTTCTTCAATATTTTCAGTAGCTTCTCAAATTCTTTGTCAGCCACAACATTCCCTGCCTTCCACTGCAGCAATTCCAGTACGGTACCGAGCTTTGTGTTGCCATCTTCGCAATTGGGGTACAACCCTTTTTTGTGATCCTCTAACATGCGATCGAACTTCAGCTTCTCCTTTTGACTTTCGCATTGCGTCCTTGCATCGACAATGACCCGGCGGAGATCATCATCATTGGGCACATCGTCTGGTTCCTCTTGATCTTCAGCAGCTTCACCCGTTGCAGCATCATTGGGCACATCGTCTGGTTCCTCTTGATCTTCACCAGCTCCCCCCGTTGCAGCATCACCATATTCAGGGGGCACATAGTTGTCATCGTACTCTTCTTCTTCGCTGTCTTCCATCATAACCCTATTTCTCCATGCCTCGTCCAAACATTATAGTGTGGCATGAAACCCTTGTAAAGCAGGTGGGAGTGAAGGATTTTCCGGTTAGAGTAAGACCTCGTATTCCCACATTCAGTGTATGGACAACACATAAAACCATTCTGCTTGTTTGCCTCAGCCGCATCAAGAAACTCATGCACGCCCTTAATGTACTCGGAGGTGTGTCTGTTACCGTACATCCATTGCCGGTTCATCTGCGTGCATTATATATAATTAAGTGTCCAAATTAATAGAAGTTCATCATCACATTAAAACCAAAGTACATACATAGTTCTCATCTGACAACATATAGCTCTCCAGAGCATCTAATTAATTAAACCATACATTGAAACTATGTAAAACATTTCAATGCGAAAACAAATGTGATCATAATCGCAACCAAGGTAACAATTGATCCAACGGCATAATGATACCAAGCCTCGGTATGAATGGCATATTTTCTAATCTTTCTAATCTTCAAGCGCATTGCATCCATCTTGATCTTGTGATCATCGACGACATCCGCAACATGCAACTCCAATATCATCTTCTCCTCCTCAATTTTTTTATTTCTTCCTTCAACAAATTGTTTTCTTCTTCAACTAAATTTAACCTCTCGACAATAGGGTCGGTTGGCATTTCCGATTCACATACATCCTACATAAATAAAATCTATGTCACGTTGGTCAGCATAATTTTCATAAACAATAAATGAACCAATAGTTATAAAGATAATATATATACCACATCCGAATCATAGACAGGACGAGGGCCGACGGGGGTGGATACCAAAACCATCGCACTATATAAGATGCAATAATAAAAGTAAGAAAATAATACAAGTATCTATGTAAACATACAAGTAAGAATATTTTTCCTTTCAGAAAGAAGATAAGAATAAGAGGCTCACCACGGTGGTGCCGGCGATGAGCTCGGCGCGGGTGATCGACGGCGGTGAAGACGGGGACGGGGCGTGAGGGACCGCTAAACCTAGACAAATATTAAGGAAAATGAAGCTTGGAGGTCGAGCTTGGGGAGGAGAAAGCTTAAGTAGTGTGGCTCGGGCATTCCATCGAACACCTTGTGTGCATAGGAGGTGAGCTAGAGCACCACCAAGCCCTCTCCCCCACGGCCAGAAAAAAACAGAGCAGTGTGCTCTGCTCTTACGCGAGGGGGTCTATATAGGCACCTCATTGGTCCCGGTTGGTGGCATGAACCGGGACTAAAGGGGAGCCTTTGGTCCCGGTTCAAGCCACCAACCGGGACCAATGGTGGTGGGCCAGGAGCGAGGCCCATTGGTCCCGGTTCGTCCCACCAACCGGGACCAAAAGGTCCAGATGAACCGGGACCAATGGCCCACGTGGCCCGGCCGGCCCCCTGGGCTCACGAACCGGGTCCAATGCCCCCATTGGTCCCGGTTCTGGACTGAACCGGGACTAATGGGCTGACCCGGCCTGGACCGTTGCCCCCTTTTCTACTAGTGTTAGGTGAATTAAGTCATGTGTAATATGGTCAAACGATCATCTAATCACCTCCAACTTAAGAACTTGGTACAATATGTAGTAATGCATGTGTTGCCCCCCCCCCACCCCACCCCCGCACCTCCCCCCCCCCCATTTTTCGAATTTCCACCGGCAGAGTGATTACTTCAAAGGTTAGTGGACTAACTAGAGACTAAAGATCAGGTTAGTGGACCATCTACAGCCTATTTTCCTCTGCCCATCGACGGCGGTCAGCTCCTAGCATCCAGTCCTGTAATTTAAACATACAACAAACGTATTCAGAATTTACTAGGTGCAAAGAACAGTAAATAAAGAGCCACACCTTTCAAGCAACACGTAAGGTATGTATTGCTCAGGAAAAAAAATTATGAAGGAAAGATGATGACATGCAAGTAAGGGCAGTGACAACCTTTCTGCTATCAGTGTTATAATTTCAAAATCCAATCAGAATGAGAATGACGTAACCCTAGGGGGGCAGCCCGTCGCATGTAGCTCCCGCTTGCGTAGAGTCCGGTTAAGGGTCCGACCACTTTAGGTTTATTGTATGCAGCCTTTCCCTACATTTCTATAAGAGGCTGTTTCCAGGAATCAGAATGAGAATGACCTAACCCTAGCAGTGCTATAATCACTACATAGAAGAGTCCATTCCAACAGTGCTATAAAAGTACAATTGATCATTAGTTTCACCTTTGAAGTAACTTAACAGCTGATCTTCAGTGCTATAATCACTTTCACATTTGAAGTAACTTGACAGCTGATCTTAAGTTACCTGGACTGGAGTTGGGTGGCCGCCGCGAAAACCTATCTAGTCCTGGTGTGTAAGGTGAACCTGAAAGCTGCCACCGCTGTCGTGGGGCTGATGCTCGTCCCTGTCCATCCCTGCAGTAGTGATGGTTGCATGAATTCATATACGTGGGGTCTAAAAGTTTCATGCTGCTGTAAATAGTTTTGTGAACATTGTAAAGCTTGGTTCTTGTACAGCCAAAATCAATGTTCTAAATAGCGGGCTATTCAGGAATTATGTCTGCTGGCTATCGGATTAATCAAGGGACTATCACATCTCTACTTGACGTGTAATTAATCTTGCTGAAAAGAAGCACAATGATTAATAAATGGACTAAACCGGCACATCATGGGCTTCGCTGTAATTATATTAGCTAGCTACACGATGCGTCCGTGGATGAATTGGAAATTGCTACCGAGATGCTGCTGCTATCGAGCTAGTTGCATTCATGTATTTGCCAGGCTCAATGCATACATCAATGAAAGAAGGCAGAGAAGGACAAAGGAAATTGATAGGCGATGGAATCTACTGGCTCATGGTAGGCAAGGAGGATGCAGACGCCAAGCTAGTTGCTACGGGTGTGTACCCAAGGACGAAGACGGGGCGACGGAGCCATCCTCGGTCGTGAGCTGTACGGTAGTCGTAGAAGGAGGTTGTAGAAGGAGAGAGGCGTCGCTGGGAGGAGGAGGCGCTGCCCAGAGAAGGAGGTGCCAAGGGAGTCCCCAGGAAAGGGGCCATCACCGGGAGAATGGGTGAGAGTGCAACAGCCTGCCACCGCCGTCGCTGTCGTCAATCACCAGCCGCCAGCGTGCATGCTTTTGGGGGGGGGGTAGTTTTAGGGGGTTTCGCAGAGAACAAATGGTTCAATGTTTTTTGGGGCCGAATTTTATCGAAAAAGGGTTTCCCCCCGCTTTGCATACAAAGCAACCAACCGAACATCCAACGATAGGTGCTGGGGCGGAAACAGCACAGTCACGCCCAAAAGAAAAGAAAGAGAAAATACAAGAGAAACTAATGCCAACAACGGCGGATCGACAAAAAACGAAGAAGCCTCGTGGCCGCTGCACCCACCGGAGAGCACCCACCAAGCTCCGAACTTCCGAAGCGTCGGTACCAATTAGCACCTCCAAGAAGGGACGCGACGATGACGACGCTGCTGCCAAGGGTTTCCCCCGGTACGCTATGAGGAGAGAGGAAGGGTAGCCCCGACGCCCTTCAGGAAGGTCAGGCGGTACCCACAAGCGCCACCGCGTCAGTGTCGGCCAAGCTAACAGAGATTTCTCCCGATCCCAACCACCACCTCAGGCACTCCAGAGCTCGCCACCAAATAGACCCTCACCCTGCGCCAACCCGGTCACGAAGCTTCTCACGCCGTCTCCCCACGGCACCGTGAAGCATGGTCCGCACAAAGAAGGAGAGGAGCCGGGACTAGGGCAGTAGCACCGTCGGCACGCGGGAGGGCCCCACCTCCACCGTCTCGACGGTAGCTGACCAGACGCAATAGCAGGAACATACCAAGCCCGTGGCCGCACAGGCCCGGGATCTCCGAGGCCCGTAAAGTTTCCGCCTTCGCGCTGCAGCCGGCACGCCGTCGACGCCGCCGCCCCTGTCCAAGCCGCTCCCCTGCCTCCCCGCATAGGGAGCCGCCAAATGGAAGCACCACCACCACGCGCGCCACCGGCCACCACCACCAGGTCGCCGGACCGCCACCGGCCGAGCCGCCCCACCACCGCACGCCCGCGACGGAGGGGAACCAACGCAGCCGCCGGAGGCCCGAAGCCGGACCCCAGCCGCCGCCCACGTCGCCCGCAGCCCGCGCCGCCTGCCGGACGGAACGGCCGCCACGGCGAGGCGCACACCACCGCGCAGCCGGCCACGCCGCGCCATGCCCGCCAGGAGGCGCGCGCCGCCACGCCGCGGTACCCCGCGTCTGCACCGCGCCCGCACCCGGAGGAGCGGCCCGCGCCGCCCCGTCGCGTCGGGGGAAGACCAGGCCCCGCCGCCGCCGACGTCGGTCGGGCTTCGCCCGGCCGCGCCCCCTGGCGGCGGCGAGGGAGGAGGGAGGAGGAGGGGAGGCGCGCCGCGAGCGGATCTGGGGGCCCTCGCCGGCCGCCTCGCGGGTGGCGGCTCGGGGAGGGAAAACCTCGGCCAATCAACCTTTCCTTGAAATCAGCGTCGGTGATGGTTGCGCCTGGGGCCGAATTTTCGGGCCAGTGCAGCGGGATTGCTTCAAAAACGCCATAGCGAGGCCTTAAAACTTCGGCCGAAATGCATAGCCCAACGAATATTAGTTTCAGTATAATCGGCTCGTTGATTGGGTTGGAACGGGCTGATGTAGGGTGAGGTGGTGCTCTAAATACCACTAATTTTTTTAAAGGAGGATCACCCCCGGCCTGTACATTAGATTAGATTGATGCATGCAGCCCCTATATTAAGAGAAGTATCCGAAAGATCTGCATTCCAGTACAACGTCGCTCGGAGCTGAAAAAGTAAATAAAATGTAATAAGATGCCACAATGACGAAAATATGACGAGATGACTAAACACCTAGCCTATTAGTGGATCGCCATTCAAACCGATTGTAGATATCTGAGCTACCATCTTCCATCAGGTAGACCCAGTAATCAAAAGCTCTCTAGCTTCCGCAGGAGTGAGCTGAATACCACTGTTAAGGAGGCGATTCTAATTTCTATAGCATACTAAGCACTGGGGCTGCCATTGTTAGGAAACGCTTGCGTGAACGTGGAGGGAGTGCAACTTACTGGAGTCTGGGGAAAGAGAAAGGAAAGGAGGCCGGCGGTCGCGGTAGTTCGGAACTGTCGCCAAAACTTCAAGCTCGCTTCGTCTTCTTTCTCTGCCCGGGTATTCCTTCGCTTACTTCGTCTAATTTCTTCGAACCAAGGTAAGCCCACTACTGCTTTTATTTCTCATCTAAGTAACTAGCAAAGTGTCCTGCATATTTGCGCGGCTAAATTCATATGTAACATGATCTCTACAACACATTGATTTTTTTTTTATAATTTGAGTACGCTTATAAGGGACATTAAAATAACATGGATAATTAGTTGAGCACAATATTCGTTTCAAGAAATTCGAATGGACTAAATCGGATGGTTCATAGATCATAGCTAGCTTGTCTTGGGCTTGGTAATTTTTTTGTCATGTTATATTTTTCGGCATATGTGAAATGACTTTCCATATAACCTGCATGATTTGTTGCCTTTTAATATGCACAGTTGCTTTCCTCGCAAAAAAGAAAAAAATGCACAGTTGCTTCCACAACTTGATCACCTCCATCCTTCATACCTACGTTCACTTGCTCACGCATGACATTGGCATCGACTCATAGATTCTTCCAGACCTAGCACATGCCTTATTTAGATGATCTTTATGTCGTCGCTTCTCATCACTGTGAACTCATTAATAACCAAATCTGTGAATGCTTATGCTGGTCTAGTGGTCTTCATTGTACTCACCTTGAACTCTTTTCTTACACTTTAAAACACATTCATGTAGATACAACTAAAAAAAGTGTCCTAACTTTTTGTTAGCAGAAGGAATAGACGCATGTTATGTTGAAATCATTTTCTCTGCCACCACATATGTCATCTTAATGGTTGGTCATCAAATTGCTAATTGAATTCAAATTTTTATTCCGTGTTGCAGTCTGATATAGCAAAAGAATTGTTATACATATGGTTTCTCACGTTGAACTAATCTACAACATATTATATTGTCGATAAAATAAGCTGCACAGATCCCTACTGTGTGTTATAGTTTACTATGTTGCCACTGCAAGAAACCATGCTGATCATTTTCGCTGTGCAGAATAAATTAATTCAACACCTCAACCTCACATATGTACCACATTTTTTTTGGATGGCGTAGGGTCTTTTTTCTTCGTAAAACTAATTTATGATATTGTCATTTGCCATTTTTGTGATATATATAGAGTGCATTCAGAATAACAACAACCTGATTGATTGTACGGAAGTCAGTTATGCCGACTAATTTGTAAGTATTTTATATTATTTTTTGAAGTAGTGTCGGTTGCTAGAACATATGTGTAGTTTTTTTTTGCCAAATATATACATCTATTAATAAAGTTGCCCATGCTCTCGCTGCATTGGGTTGTAATGGCTCCGAGCACCACCGGTTGTGGTTGTATGTTGTACCGGGCAATGTACGCGTGATGATGGCCGGCCAGCGAGTCTGCCGAGCCTGTTTAAGTAATGGAACCTTGTTCCAAATTTTTTTTAAGAGTATTTACCATATATGTACGTGTCATTTGGTTCTTAATCTGATTCATCCATTCAGTTTGATGAAGAGGCCTAGTACTAACCAAATTGGGAGGTATCTAAAAAGAATATTCCAAATTCCACGTATAAAGTTTGAATTTATTTACAAAATATGGATTATACTATTTTTTATATTTATTTTAAATTTTTCGTACATTGT
The DNA here is from genome assembly GCF_056163025.1 of Triticum urartu. Taxonomy (NCBI): domain Eukaryota; kingdom Viridiplantae; phylum Streptophyta; class Magnoliopsida; order Poales; family Poaceae; genus Triticum; species Triticum urartu. Next base: position 567,384,121 of record NC_141878.1, read on the forward strand.
TGTGAGTTTTATCCATTTACTAATAACTGTGTCTACTATGCATTTGTAAAAAAATTCTGAATCATTTAAACACATTTATTAATATTCACATTTGGTATTGTCTATCGGGAACATGCACAGATTTTCATTCTGCTTAACTAATCACCCATTCATATTTATATATTATTCAATCCCTCGTGAAAACATTGTTGGGTTTGTAATCATGTGTTACAGTTAATGGTTGAGTGGATGCAGAAGGACGAAGAATTTGGCTACTAGTAATCTTTCTCATTTTCCGCATTTGAGGTGAACAAAAACTAAGAGCTGGAATTCAAAATTCTTGAGTCCTGCATTGCTACTGGCAGATAAATAAAATGTTTGTACTCCTTCCATTCCTAAATATAGGTCTTTGTAGAGATTCTAATTGCTCCGTATGTGGTCCATAGTGGAATTGCTCCATACGTGGTCCATAGTGGAATCTCTATAAAGACCTATATTCGGGAACGGAGGGAGTAGTGATTTTCAACGTTAGCATGAAGTATTTTGTCATTAATTATCTTGATGATTAGGAAAGTACAAAAATGCTTGTAGGTTGGGGCTAATGAGAATATTATCTTTCAATTATTTCTCTCCAAAAAACTGCTTATGGGATTTGTTGTGTGTGGGGGGTTGGGGCGGGGGGGGGGGGGGGGGGGGGGGGACGCCCCCCTCAGTGTGAGGTTGAAACTCTTTTTGTTTGAATATTTTTCTTCCAACAATTATCCCAGATTCTATACAAGTCCCATCCTAATCACTTTCACCTTTGAAGTAACTTAGCAACTGATCTTTAGTAAGTCCACCAACCTAAACTGGAGCCGGGGCGGCGGCGTACACCTCCTTGTCCACCGGGTGGACCTTGTGCAGCCTGTTTGCCTCCGCTCACCGGGGGCGGCCCTCCTGCCAGCAGCAGTACATGCCTACTGCCACGGCTATCGCAGAACCACCCCCAGGAAGACGTCAAGCCAGACCTCGTCCTGGTGCGAAAGGTGCACCTGAAAGCTGCCACTGCCGTCGTGGGGTTAATGCACGTCCCTGTCCATCCCTGCAGTAGGTGTTGTTAGCACTTAGTAGAGTGAGTTTGCTATCATACTGGTCGAGGGTTACTCATTGACTGTACCAAGGATAGTTGCATGAATTTAGATACATGGGGTCTAAAACTTTCATGCAGCTGTAAATAGTTTTAGGAACATTGTAAAACTTGGTTTCAGTACAGCGACAATCAATATTTTAAATATCGGGCTATTCAGGAACTACGTCTGCTGGTTGTGGGATTAATATAGGCACTACTGTACTAGCTTGTGTTTGTGGTTGAATATTTTCTTCTAACAATTATCTCTTTGTTTGCACCATACATCCTATCGATACTCAAAGCTTGAGGTTGAAACTCGCATAGATGTAGCAGAAGACGCAGAGCCACATATAGCTGAACCAAATTTGGAATGTGCGCAGATATCGACGTATACACCTCTCATTTTATTGGGACAAGATTGCAGCGTACACCACTTCTTACTCTAGTATATGATGGTACTGAAATCGATCAGTCTATTCTAGTATGGTGGTACTGACCACTGAGCAGATTCCATGTAGATCATCTATTTCTGCTCGAAAGCCCTACGGTTCAGTGGGGCGGCTGTGCGCGAACCTGAGCAAAAGCCTTGTAGTCGACGGGAGTTGATGCCGGTAACGTCCTAGGACATCGTTTGCCTTCTTGAAGGTGTTTCCGAAGATCTTGCCTTCAATCTTCCCGGGAAGAGGGCATGTTGGGTGTTGGTGGTCTACTTTGGTTGTCGTTGGTGTTTTTTTTTCTTTTCTTTGTTGTTGTGGTGGTTTCCGACCTAGTTTTCATTTTAAATCAGGCCACTCACTTTGTATTTGTTTTTCCTCTCTTAATGAAGTCGGCAGAATTCCTTCCTTGCATGTAAAAAAGAAGATCGACCATTTTTTTTATGGTACTGAGCTCTAGTGCAGGTTGGCGTGGAGGCATAGACTTTTCCTTTCTGAAGTCGATCTCCAGCCATCTCGCTTTCGTTTTCACCACCAACGGAGATTGATCGACGAGCAGCAGCCGCTGCGCGCTGAAGACGTACCCGGCTGTTGGTCCCTTCTGCAAGCTCCCCGATCGAGGCCGGCCCCAGGTGGCTTTTCCCGGGATCGAACACACGATCGCACAGCAACTTGAGTTATAGCACTCGATATCTCACCGAAGCTCTCACAAACATTGAGACCAGAATACACGATCACGACTCAAAATTAGCCTGAGGCCATATATCGTGCCTCGTGTTTATCTCTTTATTGTTTCCTAGTTTTATCTCTTTATCGTTCCTTAGAGTCACATATTTTATCTTAGGTTTGATGTACAGTATGCAGGAGTCATGAAGCATTTCATGTTGGATCTGGTCTCAAGCGATGTTGAATGAAATAATTAAATCAAAGCCATTTCAGTATATCTCTAAAATATGTGTGGACAAACTTTATTATAGATGACGATAACCGTCACACGTGTAGTATATTCAACATGCACCCACACATTGTGTGTGGTGTGAGCAAGAGGCAACCCACACGGGCTGTGTGTGGGCGGACATTAGAAGTGCCCACATGTGTGGGCGCGGTTACTTCGTGCCACACGCCCAATAAGTACTACTCATCTCCACCCCGTGCGTGTGGCACGAAGCAAAAATGTCCACACGTCCTGGCGCAGCTACGTTAGGTACCCTGCGGGGTGACTATCTAGTTGTCATCCTGATTGGCAGGTGTAGTTATCCGGGATGGCAACTGTAGTTGTAAAAGCATGACAACTCTATCTGTTTTGGTTAACGATAGTTGCCATGTCTAATTTATGATAGTTGTCGCGTGTAATCAAACCGTAGTTGCCGTGTGTGATTAACTACTTGCCACATATGGTCAAAACAGTAGTTGCCATGTATGTTTACCTAGCTGCCACGTGTGGTTCAACCATAGTTTCCATGCACTGTTAATCACAGTTGCCATGTGTGTTTATCTGGTTGCCACGTACGCGCAACTGCAGTTGCCGTGTAGCAAAGAATCACAGTTGCCATGTGTGTGTACCGATTTACCACGTTCGCGTAACTGCAGTTGCCATGTAGCAAAGAATCACAGTTGCCATGTGTGTGTACCGAGTTGCCACGTTCGCGTAACTGCAGTTGCCATCCACAAGGTAGGAGTGTCGTAAGGGCGAAAAGCAGTTCGCCCACACGTGCATGACCTAGGTGGTGGCTGTGTGGGCGAAAAGCAGTTCGCCCACACAGCGTAGCTGGCAAATAGCGTGGTGCGAGCGTGTGAGCAAACTCTCCAACGCCCACACACCAGCCCCGTCCTACGTGGCACATCAAATTCATCTTTTCGTGTCAAGATTCTGCAAAAGACAGTGAACGACGATTCAACCGTATGGGCGAGTTGGGTAACGCCCACACGTATGGCCGTATGGGCGTTAGTGTTTCCGTTTATTATTGTTAGCGTAGACCTGTGCAGCATTGTGGATTTTCTGTTCCTGGTAGATTTTACGTCCCACTTAGATTTAATGTTCGACATTTTAGGTTCATTCCATGCAAATAACTAAATGTCGCATGAGCCCGCTTCTGCCCTTGTGCAAATTCGCATCTAGGGTTTCCTGCCTCTTTCCAGTCCGCCCGTCTCCTATGGTCTTTGGACTATGGAGGCATGGTGGATCCTGCTCTTTGTCAGCGGGAGGGCTCCGTTTTTAGGTGCTTTCTCTGAGTTTTGTTAGAGTTTGTGCCATGCTCAAGAAGACGAGGCAGCGCGGCTTCTTGAAGATCGAATAAGGTCCTTCCCGCCTAGTCTCCGTCCCGGTGCTGTTTCAAGCATTGTCGGACGGCGTGTGGAGATTTGTCTCCGGCGGATCTCGTGGGAACCGGTCAGTGTTCATCGTCGGTGGATCTGACTGGATTCGATCCTCGTTTGTCTACGCCCGTGTGTCCACAGGTTGGATCCTCCGATCCCTCTCCACACCACTACTACCATGGATTCCTCCCCCGCCAAAACTCTCTGGTACGGGCTGGCGCCGGACCAGAAGAAGGAGATGGCTGCCATTGCTGCCGGTTGGCTGGCCGGCAGGCAACCGGAGGATGACGACGTCCCAATAGATGACGCGGTCGACGACGATGAGCCGGCGCCACCATCCTCCTCAGTCGCGCGACCCTCCTCCTCCGCCACCCTCGCTGGTGCACTTCACCTTGACCATCGGCGAGTCCCGTGCCCATTATGTGGACATGGTGCGGGAGGAGCAGTTTCGTGATGCGCAGGACGATGTCGCCTATAACCACCATCTCCTCCAGAAGCATCTGCAGGCGGAGGAGCAACTCGCCGGCAGGGCGGTCACGCCGAACGCGGACATGGCAGAGCAGGAGGCACTGCTCGAGTCATACCGCTCCGCCCGCTAGATCTGTCTCGCCCGCTGGCGGTACCGACAGCGAGTGGCGGAGGTGGCAGCCGCCGGCAAGGAGTGCGATGACGAGGCGGACGAGCCGGTGTTCGGCGAGATCAATGACAAGGAGGACGCCGCTGCAATGATTGAAGACGAACAGATTAAAAGTTTTCTCATGAAAAAAAAACTACCGTCCTTCGTCACAGTGCCTTCGTAGCAGCAGCACAGTACCACCACATGTAGATGATTGCGCGCACGCAGTCACCACCACAAACATTTTCTTTGTTCCCGGTTAGAAATTGTAGTAGATGAACAGGTCCGATGAGGATAACGTATCGCGAGCCGGCCACAGGCGTGCCGCCACGTGAGCGGCGTGCCGGTCACACACAGCGTTATCCCATCCACGCAAGCCCCTGGCCGCATGTCTGGGCGCCCCGGGCTGGAGTATATTGGCCCGTCGCTGCGCCAGTGCTGGACGCTTTTCTTCAGACAGAGTTGGCAAGCAAGCGCAGACAGACAGAGCTTGAGAGAGCGCGCGCGAGATGGCAGCCTCCATGATCACCTCGCCGATTGTGGCGCCGACGAGCCTGCCGTCCCTCTCCCGCCGGGGCTCCTCCTTCGCCGTCGTCTGCAGCGGTGGCAAGAAGATCAAGGTCGACAAGCCCCTCGGTACGTCCGTCATCACCCACCCCCTTCATGCATATGCATGCGACCTTCAACTGATGTGTTCCACACATGCATGCTTTGGTGACCATGAGATCCATGGATGGATTCAGTGGTCTGATTCGACGAAATCTGTGTTACTCCGCAGGACTCGGAGGCGGCTTGACAGTCGACATCGACGCCAACGGCAGGAAGGTCGGCAAGAAGGGCGTGTACCAGTTTGTTGACAAGTACGGCGCCAACGTCGACGGCTACAGGTAACCCAACAGATGTGAATGAAATATTGTTTGGTAGAACTTGGTAAAACTGGCATCGATTGGTGACGTGATTACCGTACGTACCTAACAGTTACTCACGTTGCTAATTCGCAGCCCAATCTACACGCCGGAGGAATGGTCTGAATCTGGTGACCGCTACGCCGGCGGTGAGTGATTTTACTATTTGTAGTACCTCTTACTCAATATCCACATGCTTATGCATGTAGAATTCTGGCCTCTGCATCGGGTCGATGCACACAGTTGTGATACATGCACACATGTACCCGATTAAAGGTAGCACTTACTGTACAAGTTGTTACCTAACTACAAATTGATACATGTTTATACTGGGCATACCGTAAAAGTTAGCTGCAAATCTAAGCTTATTCCCCTAAAAAAGTCTAAGCTTATTCAATCGTAGCAACATAACCGATAGAGAAGAGATGAAAGTTTTGCTTGAAAGAAGAGCAATTATAGTTTTTCGTGGGGCAGAACCACAATTATATACTCAACTGATAATTGGCAATGTGAGTTACCATGTAGTTAGAGGTGCTTGTTTAGGTAGTAGTTGATTCATGAGAGAGATACTATCTTATTTGATTTACTATCTCTGTTGGGCATATTAGCTCATTTTCTGATTAGTTTAATCAACAAGTGAATCATGACGACAATGCTAATAATATTAATTTCAATGTAAGCTAATGATCCAAACGCTTACTAAAGCATAGAACATGTATATCTATGATAATGACAAGTACAATCAATGCATGTGATAGTATTTACCTCCCATTATCACAGATAGTAAGCATAAGTAACGGATGGAGGGGTATTTTGGTGGTATACCAGAGACATGTATCGGATTTTTCATATGTGATTACCCGTATATAGGCTCCTTTGGTTTGCGGGGTTCTAAAAACTCAAGAATAGGAAAAACAAAGGAATAGGTTATAAATGCATGTGCAAAACAGAGAAATGATAAACACATGAATTATATCAACTTGAGTGTTTGGTTCATAGGAATTGAGAAAAAACATAAGAAACCTAATAAACATGGTAAAACTAAAAACAACCCACTTGAAAATGTATAGTCAGAATATTATCATTCCACCAAGGTTTATAGTCTTGTTCTTCATCCATATGAATTTGAGGACAAAGTAGGTAGTAAAATTCCTGTGTTATTCCTTTGAAACTGGGTTCAAAGGAAAATTTCCTTCATTTTTTCTTTGCCTCATTCCTTTGAACCAATGACGTGAATAGTATCACCATAGGATTTGTTTTTCATTCTTTCACTTTTACTTTGAACCAAAGGAGCCCTAAGAAGTTTAGGGCTTATTTGGATGGAAAATATTACTCTTTTTCACTTCAGACCGATACGCGTTGTTTTTCCTCTCTTTTTTTTGAGCGGTAAGAAAACGCCGTTGTTTAGAAGTGTTTTCGTTCAAATTCTCCAACAAAACCAGTAAGCTGATCCACGTCCTTGATATCCGCATGCAGGAACGACCGGGCTTCTTATCTGGGCCGTCACCCTCGCCGGCCTCCTCGGCGGCGGCGTCCTCCTCGTCTACAACACCAGCGCTCTCGCCGGCTAAGAGAGCATCTACGTGTAACACAGGGCCGGGTCTGTGCTTGCATGCACGTCTCTGTAATCTACGTAGCTACCTCCTGTGAATGTATGTCATCAACGATGCAAAGTAATTGATTCGAACAGATGGTTTATGTATGTACGTAACGCAGTTACCATATACTCCTACTTCCTACTTTGGAAACTGTAAAAGGGTGGATTCTTTTTTTTTAAGCCGGGCTAATCCCCTTTCCATTATCGAAATAACGGAAATACAACCGAGTTTCAAGGAAAGACAAACAGGGAAAGGGAAAAAGCGAGCTCGAGCACTCCAGGTAAACCCGCTGTAGTCGCTCGCAATCGAAACGACCACCACGGGGCGAAAACCCTGGAGCACTAGCAACTCACCGCAAATGTAACATATGTCTCACAACCCCCACCACAGCCTACGCAGAGGCAGAAGACAAACACCAGTACTAGGGAGACAAACATAACGAAGAGACTAACACCAATCGCGACCAGCTTCAAGAAAATGAGCTTCAAAAGGAGAGGTCCGCTGCCAAGAGTCATCCCTGGGTGGTCCCCGTGTGTGCAGACGCGCAAAGGCTCATCATCTTCTTAGCGTTCATCCTCAGCAATGCTGCGCCCTGCTCCAGCTCCGTTCGTTCTTCGCCTTTCAACAGACCTGCCCAGTAGGAAAGATGCGCACAAGCATTGAAAACAATCTCAAAAGGAGATGACAATTTCTTGAGTTCAAACGTAGCTTGATTCCTGCGGTTCCAAATGGCCCAGCAGATGGCCGCGAGCCCCACCGTAAAGTGTTTCTCTCCATAGGGAAGAAAAGCATAACACCAAGAGTAAAACTGACATAGGTTGTTGGGGCACAAATCGGTACCCAGCACTGCACCAATTGTGCGCCAGGCAATCCTAGCGACGGGGCATAGAAAAAATAGATGCAGGTAAGTCTCCCTGCATTTGCAGAACGAGCAACAAGGGTTGCCAGCCCAGTTTCGACGTTTCATCACATCCCTGGTTAGAACAGCGTCCTGGAACAGTTGCCATAGGAAAATCTGTATTTTGACAGGTAATTTGGCCCTCCAAATCCACCTATAGTCACAACCAGCAAGATCTTTTTCCAGATAAGAGTAAACTGACTTGGTAGTGAATCTACCTTTGGGACCAAAACTCCATTCAACGCCGTCGCCCTCATCAGAATTTATAATGTTATCAACAGCCCCCTGCACCCCCTCTAGTTGGCGGGTCAGATCCGCATTCAGTCTGCGTCTGAACATGCCCCCACCAGCCCGGGATTTAAATTGAGCTATAGTATCATTCGAAAAGTTAGCAACACTAAAAAGATCTGCATATAGATCACAAAGAGGAGGGTGGGAACCAATAGGGTCCAGCCACACACGAGCTATGTTGCCAGATTTGATCACTATCCTTCTCCCGGCCATGTATATGTTTTTAACTTTCAAAAGCGACTTCCAGACCGGAGAATCAGCGAATCTGGGTTTGACAGACGCAACCGAGCTGTTTTTGAGGTATTTAGCTTTGACCACTTCTTGCCACAAACCTTCTCCCGTGTCAAGTTTCCACCACCATTTTACTAGGAGAGATAGATTTTGTTTGTGGAGGTCTTTCACCCCCAAGCCTCCTTTGCTCTTAGACCTACACACCCTGGTCCATTTGACGAGGTGGTATCGTTTCTTCCCCATCCCACCACACCAAAAAAACTTGCAGCGATACTTGTCTAGCCTCTCAATAAAAGTTTTGGAGAGGAGAAACATAGACATATAGTAGTAAGCAATACTGGACAGGGAAGAATTCAAAAGGGTTAGCCTCCCTCCGGATGAGGCAGCATTGCCAATCCAGGAGTCACAGCATTTGAGGTATCTAATAGCAACAAACTCTCAATCTAAGTTTCTCAGAGAGGAGTAGCTGACTGGCACCCCTAGATATTTCATAGGGAAGTGACCAATTTGACAGCCGAATAGGTCAGCGTATTTTTTGAGGGTCGAGTCGTCCCCCCCCCCCACACACACACAGCACCTCGCTCTTTAGGAAATTAATCTTGAGACCGGACATCAACTCGAACAAGTACAGGAGAAGTTTAAGGTTTACTGCCTTGTCAATGTCATCTTCAATGCAGATAATCGTGTCATCTGCATACTGCAGAACAGCCACCCCATTAGGAATTAAGTCAGCTGCTAGCCCTTTAAATAAATTGTTTTTCTGGGCATTAAGTATCATCTTAGTGAGACACTCAGCAGCAATGTTAAACAGAAAAGGGGACATGGGGTCCCCTTGTCGGACCCCCTTATGACTTTGGAAGTAAGGCCGCGTGGTGTTATTAATTTTGACACTAACTATGCCATTATGAAGAATTTTCTCCACCCATTCACACCACTTTGTGTTGAAGCCCCTCATCTTGTGGCATTCAAGCAAAAACTCCCAGTTAACCTTATCATATGCTTTCTCGAAGTCAAGTTTCAGCACAATTCCTGTTTTCTTCTTGACATGAGTGTGATGTATAATTTCGTGCAATGTCAGGATCCCGTCCATGATATTACGCTTCTTGATAAAGGCATTTTGGTGGCGACTGATGAGTTTGTAAGCAAACACAGCAGCCCTGTTATCTAAAACCTTGGTTATCAACTTATAAGGGCATCTCAAAAGACAGATAGGTCGAAACTCTTGGATTTTTTTGGCCCCGTTGGTTTTAGGAATCAGGGTAATAGTCCCATAATTCAGTCTCTCTACATCCAGTGTCCCTTCATGAAAGGCCTTAAACAAGTTCATAATATCATCTTTAACAACATCCCAACAGAATCGATAGAACTCTGCTGGAATATTATCGGGTCCAGGGGCTCTATTGCTGTCCATAGAGAAAAGGGCTTTTTTAACCTCTTCCTCACTAAAAGATCTAGTCAGGAATTCATTATCCTCATCCGTGAGTTTTTCATCATCGCCCCAAGTATCAGGATCTAAGTGGAAAAGATTCCCAGGGGCCGGACCAAAAAGCTCTTTATAGTAGTGTGTAGCATGATTAAGCAAGTTATCGGTCCCTTCAATGGTGGTGTCACCACATGAGAAGGAGTGAATAGTGTTTTTACGTTTCTTCCCATTGGCAATCCTATGGTAGAAAGCAGTGTTTTGATCACCCTTCAACAGCCAAGTTCCGTGTGATTGTTGAAGCCAATATAATTCCTCATTTACCATGAGTTGCTGGAGTTCGCCACTAAGAGAGGCTCTTTTCATAAGTGTATCAGGATCAAGAGGACCTTGTTCTTCCATAGCTTCTATGGATGCAAGCTCGTCCTTGATCATTTTTTTTCTTTTTTTGGTGTGCCCGAATTTGTCAGAACCCCGGCCTTTAAAAAACTTTTTAAACCGCTTCAACTTGATATTTAGGACATCTATAGGGTCCGAGGACTTGACTGGCTTCTGCCAGATTTGATTGACCAAAGGGAGGAATTCCTCGTTGGCCATCCAATTCATCTCGAATCTGAACTCTCTAGGCTTAGGAGATTGAGGTTGCGAGCTGTTTGTGGACATAAGGAGGGGATTATGGTCGGAAACATCTCGGACCAATTTCCTGGCAGTAACTAAGGGAAATAAATCTTCCCATTCATAGCTCATAAGAATCCTGTCAAGTTTTTCCAGGGTGGGGTGGGCTTGATTATTGGACCAGGTAAACATCCCCCCTTCCACAAAGATCTCACGAAGGCATAGGGTATTAATGATAGCATTAAACCTGTCAACATACTGGGAGGCAACCATTTTTTTATTTTTCTCCCCACTATGTCTAAGGATGTTGAAATCACCACCCACAATGTAAGGCATTGATAGGTGGCTACAATAGTTGGCCAATTCCTCAAGGAATTCATCTTTGGACTCATCATGGGCCGCACCATACACATTAAGTAAAGACCAAACACATTGTTTTTTAACATCGAAGATAGTAACTTGAAGGATAAATTTCCCCAAGGACCACGAAACAACTTCCAGATTTTCTCTCTTGACCCCACAGAGGAGACCCCCAGCCTTGCCAATCGAAGGGATCCAATTCCAGTCAAAAGTACCATAAGGATCGATCTTGCTAAAGAAACTAGGAGAGAATCTTCTCTTCATCGTCTCTTGTAAACAAAGTAAATCTAGGGAATAATCTTTAATCAGATCAGAGAAGCAGGTGATCATCCCTCTTTTACCTGCCCCTCTACAGTTCCAAAAAATACCATTCATTTAGATTTTTTACCCCTCCCCCTCCCCCTAGTTGTAATGCCAGGGGGTATAGTACCATTATCAGAAGTAACAGTGGGCTCCACTGCTTTCTGGCTTCTAGTCCTGGGCCTGGATATAGATGTTTGAATTTTATGCGCATTTTTTTTTCTTTTTCCTAGACCCAACAACAGTGAAATCAGAAACATCATAGTTCTGCTCATCTCCCCAATTCAGATTGATAGGGATATCCTCACCCTTCCCATTAGTGATGAGCATCACCTAATCAGGAGGTGTATGTTTTTCTACATCACTATTTCTAATGTGTTCTAGTTCCCTAAGGATATCAATCTTAGAAAAATCACAATCGGGAATCATAACACCCATATTTCTAGCTCTAAGCATCAAGTCAGAATTAGACGGAATATCAAAAGAGTTATTAGAATTTTTGGTACCTTCCAAGTCCCTCTTCTTGCTGGCAGCTTTGGCTCTGTCCTCCACCTTCTCCAAATTGGTCATCTGGGTCCTGGTGCTGAACCTGAGATTGTTTTCATGTAAGAGGGGAGGTGTGGGGATCACCTCACCATAGCAATCATGAGCAGAATCAGGTGATTGCACGCTGTACTCAACTGGATCATTCTCAACAGCACCAAAAGGGCCCTCCAACTCAGTAACTTTGATTGAGTTTTTCACACTATCAGCGTAAGTTTTCCTCACATTCCTTTTTCCATCACCCAGAGTAGCAGACTGACTGCACATATCATGGGATAAAGATAAAGCGATAGATTTATCATGGGCAGCTAAGGCCTCTTGTTCCATGATATGAATTAGAAGAGTATCATGGTTCGAGCTATCAGAATTCACTGAGACAGGCAATTCCAGAGCATCATTAACACATTGCTTCCCCACAGTTTTGTTCCCTCCCACTTCATGCATACCACCAGAAGAGCTGCCCCTCATATCATCCTTTAGCCCCTCTCTTTTTTGTTTCTTGGGTGAGGGCTCACCCTGTTCAATAGAAGTTTTCACATTGATATTCTCTCTGTCAGGATTTCGAACTAGGACTCGTTCCACTTCAAAAGTGAAGTCATAGAAACGATCCCCCAGGACTGACTCAGCCACTGGGATGATCTCATCAATGTTACGATAGCCCAATTTCACTCGAACTGAGTCAGGACGATGCAGAGTGGCCAAGTCAATCTCAAGTGGAACTCCAGCCAGAGAGGCCACAAAGGTAGCGTTTCTCTCACATCTTTTGTCAGTAGGAATTCCACCCACTTTGACCCATGCTTTCTCCAGCAAACCTTTGGCCCCATCATCATGTTCCCATCTGGTAACCTTCACCACCGTACCACACGGTTTCATGGTCATGCGATCACTGTAACAAGCTTTTTCCACTTCTCTAGTGTTAGGAAATCTAAGAAAGAACACCCCAGGCTCAACCAACTTGGTAGAGCATCTCCATGTTTTGCCTAGGTACAAGAAGAACGCGTCGTTCATCTGTTTGACAGTGGGATTTCCTTTCAAAACCGTGATCATGACGTTACACGACCTCTCCCTAGTTTGTTCAGCAGAACAGTAATCATGGATATAGAAGAAACCCTATCACCTAGCTTGAAACGCACACATCGGGGCAATGCATTCCCAGGGTAAGAATTATATGCAAACAGAAGCAAGATGCCCCAACTTGTTGCATCTCTCGCAAAACGCAAGTGAACATCGCACAGCAGCATGACCCGCAATTTTGCAGATGGGGCAAAGATCATCAGAATTGGAGGAAGGCACCTGAGATTTGGCTACGGCCCTCGAATCAGAAGGCGCATCCGTCATCGTGGCCGGATCCTTGGGCTGATGTGCGCTGCTTCCGCCACCCGAGTCCGCCGAGGCCTTGTTCTTCGCCACCCAGACGCCCCCCGAGCTGGAGCTCTGCCGCTCCGCCGCCGCCGTGGCAGCGTCCCAGCGCGGAGCCTCGGAGGTGTCGGATGTGCCGGATTTGTTGGTGTAGTCGTTGGTGCCATCTCTCCTCCAAGAGAAACGCCCGCCGCCACGGTCGAACCTGCCCGCGCCGCGGTCAAATCTGCCCGCACCGCGGTCGAAACGTCCGCCACCGCGTCCGAATCGGCCCGCACCGCGGTCCGCGCGCCCGGCGCCGAATCCCTCCCGGCGGTCGCCGCGGTAGCCTTGCTCCGTCTTGTCCATGGGATCTGGTGGGCGAGGAGGAGTGGCCACGACTTCAGCGAAGGATCTGCAGTCTCCACCAATTTTCCCCCGCCACCAAGAGAAGGAAGGGGAGGATTCATATCTGGATTTAGGGTTATGCGGCGCCGCCCACAGATGAGCGAGAGCTGCGTCTAGGTCAAGAGGGGTATGGAGTGAGGGTTTTGTACTCCCCCTCGATCCGGTGTGGAGCGGGCGGAGCCCAGGATCACCGTCCACGTGGGCGCAATCCGCCATTGGCGGCATCTCTCTCCTTCCCCCGGACCCACGCGACAGGTCGGGGGCGTGGTGTGCCCGCGTCATGCCGTGTACCGCGGTGTGAGATCTGTGCGCCACCGTGGATTCCTTGAACGGGGCGTCACCATCGTGCCGGAAAACCGCTCGGGGCTCCGCCGGAATCCTGTCGATAACCCTAGCGAAAAAACACGGGAACGAGACAGTACCCCCTATGTCGACTGATTCGTGCTCCCTAAGGGCTTTGGCGTCGATCACGACACCCCTGTCGTCGAAGAGCACGAGGCGAAGAGCGTCTCCACGGAGGAGGAGCTCGCCGTCGTGAAGGTGGATGGTGCGGGCGGTCGTCAGGTCCGCCGCATAGCGCACGCGCCAGCGAACGTCAGACATCATCCCCAAAACCCAAAAGGGTGGATTCTTGGAGCCCGTATGCACGCACCCTCTAACATGCATAGGCGCATCTGTTCCTAGGTAGTATGTGGGACGCGCCTGACTCGTATCACAGAGTGCCCACAAGATTAATATAGTGGCCGCCGGCGGTCGCCACCTCGCTCACTGCCCTCGATCGAATTGAACCCCCACTCTGCGACTGCCCGATGGAATCAACGGCCAGACTGAGACGGGGGGAGAAGAAATTGGGTGTGGGAGAAATGTTGTTGCCGGTGCCGGATTTGGGGGAGGAGACGAAAAGGAACTGTAAAGCAGCGCCTCTTGTGGGAGCTCCTATTTGACGCATTTTGCGTCAAATTCTGGATCTGCTGCTTGACAACGAGAGCGGCTAACCAGTCGGCCTGACAAGTGTTGCTGACTATAGAGGAGCACATATGTCTAAGAACTAACTACAATGGAGAATCTGGGCGTATTAGGGAAAAAAATCAATATTTTCCTCGAAATTGTGAAGACATTAGTAAAAAACGGGTAACGTTTGAAAATTGGACAATTATTTGAATAACTCAAATAAATTTCAAAATTCAAAAAAACTAAAAAAACCATGGATTATATGACAGAAACAATTTTTAAAAATACTAAATATTTTCTCAAAAATCCGAACATTTTTTAAATTTGAGAACCAAATTTGACAATGGAAACATTTTGATATTCCGAACAATTTTTCAAAAGCGCGTTTTTTTAAATTCCCAAACATTTTTCAGAAATGATTTTATTAATTAGAAAAAATGAAAACGGGGACATTTTATACATTCTGAACAGTTTATAGGAAAAAAAACATTTTTGGAAATTCCCATACATTTTTTGAATTTATCAACAAAATTTCAGAACACGAAGATTTTCTAAATTTTGAACCAAAATTTAAATGCGAACATTTTCCAAAACCACGAACCATTTTTCCAAAGTCCAAACATTTTAAAACAAATTATGAACATTTTTGAAAATGCGAAAATTTTCTGAGTTTTGAGAAAAACTTTTAAACAGGAACGTTTCTTAATACTAAGAAAATATTTTAGAAAACAAGAACATTTTTTGAAATCCCCATGCATCTTTGAATTTATGAAAAAAATGTGAAAACATTTTTTGAAAGTTTTGAATAAAATTTTAAAAATGTATGATTTTTTGGAATTTCCAAATATTTTTCAAAATCATGAACAACTTGTAAATAACCTGAACATTTTTGGAGAAATGAAAATAAATTTGAAAAGGAAAAAAACGAAAAACAAAATAAAAAAAGAAATAGAAGAAGGAAAGAAGAAATGGAAAAAACGAGAAACAAAAAAAGAATGACGAAAAACAAAAAAAACGAGTAGAAGAAAATAAAAACAAATTCAGGGAATGTCTAGAAGCCTCCGGTGTTCGCCCATCTCCGCCTCGTATCCAACAATCGTTGCGGCATGGCCCATGTAGATATTGGCTCAGTCCGATCCAGCCCATCCAACCCTATCCAAGTCGGCCTAGGTTGTATTGCAGGTAACCGTTGTCATCCTCGTTCGCCTCTCTCTTCTCCCACCTCTCTACCGAAACATGTCGCCGTCGTGCCACCGCGACCAAGGAGAGTTGGGACACGCTAGAATAGCGAACGATGCGTGTTCTGCAGCCTAGCTTCGTGCGTGGTTGAGTGGATGGGGAGCAACACCTCCGTCCCTGTCATGCCCCATCTCGAGATTGGGATCAGATTTTGGGAAGAAAAGCTAGGGTTTGTCACGAGGAACGTGAATATGGCACTAAACTAGCATATACTCTATTAGCTATAAAATGATTGAGTTGTTCATCATAGAAAATGGCATAGCCTTACAACCAAGGGCGCCATCTTACATAGCTCAGCTGGCAGAGGGTGACGGTAAATAGTAACAACAATGGAAATACTACAAGAATGGTAAAACGGTACAATGAATGGTGAGCTCCGTGAGCCATCAGATCTCCACACATCCTTCCATATGGGTCGTCCGTTAACTGAATGTAGTGACACTCTTAACTGATGATACGCAGTGTTCTCGAAATACTCCCACCTGAGAGGGAAGTTGTCCTTAAGGAGCCTAACGACTGAATCACATGTTGATCGTTTGCTTGAGGAAACACTGGTGCAGAGACATGTTGTACAAATGGTTTTTAACCCCTTTCTACAATAGAGTTTTAAACCATCACCTTGCATGTGTGTGCGATAGGGGGTCCTTCCCACACGACTCAGAAACCATCGGTGATGATGAGTAATATTTTTACACTCATTTCAACCTTATTTAAACTAAGATATTTTATTAAAAGAGAGATATTCGCTCCGATATTGCCACTAATGATTAATGAATGCAAAGGATTCCACAAATCCCCTCTTTGATATTTTTCCATAGGAAATTGGTTAAAAAGGAAAGAAATCACGTGGGGGAAAGGAAAGGGAGGAAAATGGAGAAGAAACAAGTCACCAGGAGGCGCGAGAAGGCCACCAGAGTCAAACACGGTGTTCCATGCGACCGCACGCACTCGTGTAAGCGGTCGTTTGGCATGGAGACCGAGGCAGGTCGTCCACCTGCACAAATTTTGTAAAGGGGGGGCCGTCGAAATTTCAACAGAAAGGGGAGCGTCGAGCACAGCCAGAACCTCTTCATCATCATCTTCATCCACAAGCCCTAGCGGCCACCATTTTCATCTCCATAGACATCTCACCACCATAGTGCTCTCTCATCTAGTTCATACTTGTAATCGTGCATCGCACAAGGCATCCGTTGTAAGACATATTGCAATCAGTCAATCCCAATATGTGTTCTTCAATGTTTTCTTCTCACGATCTGATCTCCATGTGTGAGTAGTTCGGTAAGGTATGGGGTGAGGTATGAGCCTTGCAACCCCAGGTATTTGGTGAAGGGGTCAATGGAAGTCTTTGACACGACGTCTCATATGTGTGAAATAAAATTGTTTCGCGAAGTGTCTCTTGTCTTGTCCGTGATTTTCATCCCTGCAGGTACTCATGATCATGGAGATTGAGCACTTTTGAGGCTAGGAGCAAGGGGACCATGAATTGTTATACCGAACACCGGTGACAGTAAGGTTTAGTAGGGTAACATGGATCATATCCTTGGGGATTCATGAGGTGTAGTCATTAAACACCCAATGCTTTTGTCTGATATTATTATCTTAATTATCGGGGCAACCGTGAGATGGATAGAGCCTTTGATAGAACAACTGATTTTTGATGCAGGACTTGTGCCGGTCAAGATGTTATTTCGACACATCCCCCACTCCAATACGAAGCAAGCAGCTCTTGATGGATGACTTCCCGAGCACAAACTAATATCATTTTTATCCCAACATCAATACATGATTGTAAGCATTAAGACCTCAACCCCATACATTCTTTTTATTGTAAGTGTTTGAATCACAATTTGCTTGCTGGTCCGGTCAAAAGCTAGATTTGACGCTTTGGTAAAAGCTTGCTAGAGATCATTGCTTCAAGAGAATCTTCCTCTCGTGGGTTTGATACCCAGGGTCACCTCCGGGGAAATAGGTGTTGGATACCCTTTATTGTTCCAATACCGGATCAATAAAAAGGAGATATCAGGTGATAGGTCATCCGATCACACATGCCGGGCAAAAAGAGCTCGTGTGCGATCGGGCGAGCCATTGGAGAAAATTATACATGCCTAATCGTTTCCGTTCATATGTACATCCCACACAGTGAATCTCAAACAAATTTTTCCGTCCTTATGTATATCACACACAAATTTTTATGTGGAAACTTTTGTGCAAGGTAGCCTAACGCAAATATTTGTCGAGAAGAGGTCGTGTGTGATTGTTCATTGATGCAGCACACCTACTTTCTAGAAACTGTGTGGTTGTTTTAGTTCATCGCCCACGGTGTTATCTAAGAAACTGTCTATAATAGAAAAACTCAATAAGCAGGCTAATTGGCATATTATTGATAATCTATTTAGTAATCATATTGATATTTCATATCAAACACGTCATTTATTCCATATTTGTATTACGGCAACCAGGATTTCATAATTGAATTACATCAGAGTACAACATTGTGACGCCCGGATAATTAGGTTACAGTAATCCCACTTTAACGATGCCATGTCACCTTGGTTATTGTTGCTAATCTCGCGTTAGTTCAAAACCAATTCAAATTCAAATTCAAAATCAAGCAAACAATAAAGGTTTTCAAATATTAAAACTAAAATGTTCAATAAATAGTAGATAAGTCAGAGGCTATGATAAAATTGTAATAAACATTATTGAAATTTGATAAGTGACTTAAACAATGTCAAACATTGGCTGAAAACATTATTTAATAACCTTTTTATTAATACAAAATAAATATGATATGATATTTTCCCCACACTAGTTTTTGATGGTAGGATATATTGTGTTGTGATTTGTGGGCCAACTCTCATATTTTACAAAACTCATTTGGTGCCCAAACAATTAACCAAAACAGAAAAGAAAACTAAATCAAAGAAAAGGAAAATACAAAATAGAAAAGAATAAAAACAGAAAAGCCCCCCCCCCCCAAGCTAGGCCAAGTGGCCCAGCTGGCCTCAGCCGCCCGAATGGGCCGGCCCACCCCCTGCCTACTAACCCACTCCCCCTCCCACCGTAACCCTAACCTACCCCAGGCACCCCACTCCCCCACAATCCCCTTCTCCTTCCCCATCGTTCTGGATCGGGATCAGCCCGATCCCGTCGCCCCCGACGCCCACCGCCTACCGCCATCGCCCGACGCCGCCCGGAGCCACCTCACCATCGCCGGAGCAACCTCGCCGTCCTGCCTCCTCCTCCCCGCCGGTCACCTCCTCCACGTTGCGTCGTCCCCGTCCCTCACCACGATCCCCACTGCCCCGTGCCCTGCATCGTCCGTGAGCTTCCTTCCTTCCCCTCTCTGTCCCGTGCTCACCGCGCCCGGCTGCATCCCGTAGCTCCGCACGACGCGAGCCCCGCACCTAGTGCGCTCTCGCTCCACTACTAGGGAAAATCCTATACACAGAATTTTACCAGTAGCGCTGTACAAAATCAAGCGCTGCTGCTACTTAGTAGCAGTGCGCGTAAATAAACCACGCTACTGCTATGACTTTAGCAGTAGCGCGTACTAGCAAAAAGCGCTGCTGCTACGTTTGAACTGGGCGCACATGGCTAGCCCAACCTAGCAGTAGCGCGTATAATGGCCCAGCGCTACTGCTAATCTCCTTAGCTGCAGCGTGTATTCCAGAACGCGTTGTAGCTAACGTAGCAGTAGCGCCCTTTCTGGAACGCGCTACTGGTACTTCTGACTTAACCACGCGGTTCGTCCTTCCCCACGGCCACTTCATCCCCCAAATCAACTCCACTTTCGCCGCCGCCGTCGCCCCTCGGCCGCCGCGCGCTCTCCCCATGTCGTCCCCGACCCCAGATTCAACGCCGGCCCCGCCCCCGACCTCAACGCCGCCCGGGACGCCGCCCCCGACCCCGACCTCAACGCCGCCCCGGACGCCGCCCCCGCCCCCCCCCCCCGACCTCAACGCCGCCCCGGAGCCCCGACCACGACCTCGACGCCGCCTGCCCCTCCCTCGTCACAGGCACCCGAGGTGATCACGCCTGCTCCTCCCTCTCCCCTACCTCTGCCTAGGGTTTCTACCTCCATCAAATTAGTTAGGGTTTCTACCACTTTCCACCCCTATAGGTTCATCAAATTAGATGGTAATTAGGGCAGTAGTTCTTAGGTACTAATTAGTTAGTAAGAACTAGGTACTAATTAGGTACTAGAATATTTTTATTTATAGTAAGTTTATTTTTAGTAAGAACTAGTTGAATTAATAGAAATTGTTAGTAAGAACTTGTTGCTATTTTTTTAGTTAAAGCAATTTTCCCGCATCGACGTGGACGATGCCTATCCCGCATCCTCGTCGTCGAGTCGGCAGAGGACGATACCTGCTTGACCAGATGGGCCATGTCCGGGACTGGGCTCCGCCAGGGTGGTACTGGGAGGCGCTACCTACCGGGGGCGCAGGTTGGTGAAGAGCCAGCCTGTCATTGACCCGAACCTTCTTTGGTGGCGGTCGCGTGGGCCAGTGACGGTCCAGAGGCTCGAGGACTCCGTGGAGGTGGTGCGTCACTGTGTCAGTGAGGAGGACGCGCACGTCCGTCGCTACTTGTTTGTGTTGGAGCACAGGTTCTCCAATACCTGGCAGGTTCTCCAGGGATCTCACTGGAGCTATGATCTCGTGATGGTTCCTTCTTTGTGGGTGTCCACCGCCCGCGCCGATACCCGTCGTGTGCTAGGGTTTTAGTTGTACTAGTGATGTTATATGTATGACACTATTCGGGATGTATTAGTGATAATATTCGATGATGTACGGACGCATGAGATGATTTACTTTTGCTTATTGAATGCATGCTAATTTGAGTCTTATAAGATATTTTGAAATGTATATCTTGTGTTGCTCAATATCCAAGTGGCCGGTCATGTTTGCAGGTTACACCTCTGAGTGGCCTATGTTTTGCCAGAGTGTTGATTCATTTCTGTTCCGGCAAATTTCAGGCGCTCGATATATCCTATTTTAGCAAAGGTCATGCCGGATTTTTCCGTGAATTTTGGCATGACTTTTGCCAGAATATGTAGGAAATATCGAGTGCCCCAGATTTGTGTGTTGAGTATCCTGGTAGTTGTCTTTTATCGATTTTCAATTAATGTTTTAACTATGAACATAGGAAATGTCTGACGACAAAAAGGATTTCGGTATTTGCAAATACTGCAAAGACGAGCGCGGCCTGTGCGACGGAATCTTCCTAGATGATGATAGGCGCTTCAGCATCAAGCTGGACGAGAACTTCGAAGTGGATACAGTAAGTCACAACGACAAGTCTTTTTTCGTAATTAAGCATGACATCTGCTTCATTTTCTTCAACTTATATTTTTTTTACTATTCTACTAGCGTATCCCCTGCCATGCAAGATTTTTTGTATTGGATAAGATAGGTTTCAATCATACTATGGAGGTAAAGAAAGTTTATTTGAAGACCGAGCATGGTTATATTTTCCACGCAAAATTATACAATTCAGACGACTACACCTATTTTGGATGCAAAATATGGCGAGCACTATGCAAGACTTATGCATTTGAGCCTGATATGGTTATCACCTTTGATATTCGTCTGGAAGATGATATTGAAGGTAATACCGACATCTGGATCGATGTGCAGACGCCTCCAGTTACACCAAAATGTAAGTTTCTCAACCATATTTATGTCTTTGATATTGTTTATTCAAAAATAGTTGACAACTAATTTGTATTGTCAGCTTATTTCGGTGCAAGCAAACATGTCAAGCACTTGGTGGACAGGACCTACTACTGTCCCGGGGCTGAACTAAACTGCGAGGAGCTAAGTCATTATGTTTCATGGCTTGAGGATCTTGATACCGTCAAGACAAATTTTCTTCCTGGACTTAGAAATCTTAGTACTGAAAACGTGCGACCAATAGTGTTCGTCATGAACTACGGTCACATCTATTTAGGAAGGATGGTAAGATTTTTACTATTTGTCCTCAGTGCATCTTTTCCATACATTATTTGTGAAGCTAAACTTCATTGCTAAGTATGTGACCATACGATGTTCTTCAACAGGGACTCCCGATGAATGTTGTGCCTTATGGGATCGAGACTAAAGGTACCATGAGTATTATTAGCTTACGGCCAAGATATCCTACATGTTACTTTAGTGCATTCAAGATCAGCGATGAATGCTTAATAGTGCAAGACTGGACCAGATATGTGATGGGGGAGCGCAGACAAGTACTAGGGGGCAGCAAACAGATGTGCTACCCAAAATTAGGAGACAGGTTCATCTGCATGCTCCAACTTGATCGAGGAGGAGAGCTACACATGTTTTATGTTGTTTTACCTAAGAGAGAGCAGCAGGAGTGATTAGCTAGAAATGAGTTTGAGGATGATGATGTGCTACACTATTACTATGATGATAAAATAGCTAGTGTTGGTGGTAATGACTGATGATTATTATTAGCTAGTGTTAGTGGTGATTAAATAAATATTGTTGGTGCTAATGATTATGATGATGATTAAGTAGCTTGTGCTGGCGGATTAGATTCAAGTGGAGGCAACATGTGGTGCACATCAAAAGTACTACTAGTCCAAACTAGATCAAGTTTGGATTAGTAGTATACTTTTGACATGCACCACATATTGCCTCCACTTGAACCTAATCCACCTTCATTTGACACACTGTTATGGACATAATGATGTAAACCTCATAACTGGTATTGTACCAATATTTGTACGATGGCGCATAAATACACTAAAAATAAAAAATAAAAAAAACAATACTAGTAGCGATGGAAAGAAAACACGCTGCCAGTAGTTACATTAGCAGCAGCGTGGGAGTGAACAAGCGCTGCAGCTATTTGTCCTAGCAGTAGCGCGTGCGGCACGCGTTACTGCTAAGCAATAGCTGTAGCGCCTTATTAGTAGCGCGCCTACCCGCGCTACTAGTGAGCACAAAACCAGCGCTACTACTAGGGTTTTCCCTAGTAGTGCTCGTCCGCCCGCGGCCTGCCCGCGTTGCCCGTTAACGCGCCGCCCGCGCCGTGCTCGATGCCACCACTCCCTGCTGCCACTACTACCACCGATCGCACCATCTTCGTGCACCCGCCCGCAAGCTCCAGCCGCTCCGAGCAGAACCGCCACGCCCGCCACTTCCTTTCGTCGCCCCTGCTACCCGCACGGCTGCAACCCTAGCCTCGCGCCCGTCTTTAGCCGTCGTCGCCTCCTGCCGCGGCCATCTTTTGCCGGCCGCACGCGTCCCTACGTCGACGCATCCCCCCCTCCCTCGCGCTGCCACGCGTCCCGTTGCGCCCTCTAGGCCTCGCCTCCGCCTCACCGCACGTGTCATGCCGTTCGCTTCCGAGCGCGTCGTCCCTAACCGCTTCGCACGTGCCTCGCTCACCCCGCGCGCGCCGCTCCGCCCCTCTGCATCTGCTCGCCGGCCGCCGCTCACCGGCGCCTCGCCAGCCTCGCCCCGCCGTGCCCTGGCGTTCGAGTGACGCCACGCCCGGGCAGCGCCTGCACCCGCTACGGTCCCCATAACCCACCTGTCCACCTGGGCCATTGACATGTGGGGCCTGCCCCTATGAAACGTTTTAAAAAAGGAAATAAATAAATAAAATTAATTAATTAACTTAATTAATCCTGATTAGATTAGCCTAATTAACTAATTAACCTAATTAACTATTGTTAATTAACTAACAGAGTATGACATGCGGGACCAACACATCAGTTTGACCCAGTCAACACCATGTTAACGTCATGATGACATCAGCAAACACTATTCAAGATAATGTTGATTTAAAATAATTAAATAAATTCTAAAAATGATTAAATCTTTCAAAATTAATATAAAATAAACCGTAGCTCGGATGGAAAAACTTTGTACATGAAAGTTGCTCAGAACGACGAGACGAATCCGGATACGCAGCCCGTTCGTTCGCCACACATCCCTAGCATAGAGAACACACAACTTTCCCCCTTCGGTTCATCTGTCCGAAAACGCGAAATAACGGGGATACTTTCCCGAATGTTTTCCCCCTTCGCCGATATCACCTACTACCGCGTTAGGGCACACATAGCAACGCTCATTGTCTTGTCATGCATCGTTATGCATCTGTTTGCATTGTATTCATTGTTTCTTCCCCCTCTTCTCTCTGGTAGACTACGAGACTGACGCCGCTGCTGGTGCCCCGATCGACTACGTTGTTGACGATCCCTCCTTACCAGAGCAACCAGGCAAGCCCCCCCCCCCCTTGATCACCAGACATCGCCTATTCTTCTCTATACTGCTTGCATTAGAGTAGTATAGCATGTTACTGCTTTCCGTTAATCCTATTCTGCTGCATAGCCTGTCTTTGCCGCTACAGTTGTTACCCTTACCTGTTATCCTAATGCTTAGTATAGGATGCTAGTGTTCCATCGGTGGCGCTACACTCTTGTCCGTCTGCCATGCTATACTACTGGGTCGTGATCACTTCGAGAGGTGATCACGGGCATATGCTATATACTTTATATTGTTACATTACTTATAATACTGTTTGGAGATGGGGGCTGAAGGGGCAGGTGGCTCCATCCCGGTAGAGGTGGGCATGGGTTCCCGACGGCCCCGACTGTTACTTTGTGGTGGAGCGACAGGGCAGGTTGAGACCACCTAGGAGAGAGGTGGGCCTGGCCCTGGTCGGCGTCCGTGGTTACTTCATAATAACACGCTTAACGAGATCTTGGTATTTGATCTGAGTTGGGTCGTTGACCTTATACGCACTAACCGCCACGTGGGACAAGATATGAGCAACCGGCGTCGTGGTATCAGCCGAAGCTCTTTTTGACGTCAGCGACTGAGCGACGCGCGCCGCATTGGACCGTAAGCTCGCGCTTGTATTAAGGGGGCTAGGTTTGCTTCTGGGCGCGTACGCAACGTGCAGGTGTGCAATGGGCGATGGGCCCAGACCCCTGCGCACATAGGATTTAGAATGGCGTGTTGACCTCTCTGTTGAGCCTAGGTGGCGCTGCGATGTGTTGATCTCCTGAGGCCGGACATGACCGAGGAAAGTATGCCCGGCCAGAGGGATCGAGCATGTCGGGTAATGTGGTGCACCCCTGCAGGGAAGTTTATCTATTCGACTAGCTGTGATCTTCGGTAACAGGACGACTTGGAGTTGTACCTTGACCTTATGACAACTAGAACCGGATACTTAATAAAACACACCCTTCCAAGTGCCAGATATAACCCGGTGATCGCTCTCACACAGGGCGACGAGGGGAGGATCGCCGAGTAGGATTATGCTATGCGATGATACTTGGTGAACTTACCATCTACTCTCTTCTACATGCTGTAAGATGGAGGCTGCCAGAAGCGTAGTCTTCGACAGGACTAGCTATCTCCCTCTTATTCTGGCATTCTGCAGTTCAGTCCACCGATATTACCCCTTTACACATATACCCATGCATATGTAGTGTAGATCTTTGCTTGCGAGTACTTTGGATGAGTACTCCTGGTTGCTTTTCTCCCCCTTTTCCCCCTTTCCTTTCTACCTGGTTGTCGCAACCAGATGCTGGAGCCCAGGAGCTTGACGCCACCGTCAACGATGACGCCTACTACACCGGAGGTGCCTACTACTACGTGCAGGCCGCTGACGACGACCAGGAGTAGTTTAGGAGGATCCCAGGCAGGAGGCCTGCGCCTCTTTTGATCTGTATCCCAGTTTGTGCTAGCCATCTTATGGCAACTTGTTTAACTTATGTCTGTACTCAGATATTGTTGCTTCCGCTGACTCGTCTATGATCGAGCACATGTATTCGAGCCCTCGAGGCTCCTGGCTTGTATTATGATGCTTGTATGACTTATTTTATGTTTTTAGAGTTGTGTTGTGATATCTTCCCGTCAGTCCCTGATCTTGATCGTACACATTTGCGTGCATGATTAGTGTACGATTGAAAAGGGGTGCGTCACAAGTTGGTATCAGAGCCGACTGCCTGTAGGAATTCCCCTTCCACACTCCTTGGTCGAAGTTGAGTCTAGTCATTGCAAAACTTTTACTAACATGGTTGTGCGGCTTACGGGCCCACGTCACCATTGGGTGGTAGTAGGATCTTTTATTCCTCGACATGTACTCTGGGACTCTAACATCTCTTCTATTCGGGTTAAGTGATTTTACTAACTCCAACTCTAGGTTCTCGTAAATACTTTCTCCCGGAGAGCCCCTCGGTCCGAATGATCGCTTGTTTCACCAGAAGATACCGAAGACGCCCTATGATGTTCTCTTGAGACTATGTGCCATTGCTTTTACAATTCCCTACCACCGATGTATCCTTATGAATAACTACCTACATTTGTAGTTCATACATTCATCCCTAGTTGATCTTGTTATTACAAGATACACCAAATTTCTCTCTATTGTTCCGAGAATACTTTGTGCCTACTACCTTGCAGTTCTTTGCCACATGAATACCCCTACGGATAATTCCTCGCACTTACCGTGTATCCGTTCATCCCCAGTTGTTCTGGTGTTTCACAAAAGTCTTCAAAATACTATTCGATCCTCTGAAAATCCTTAGCAGCTTGTTGCTCTACAAATACTTGACTGCTTACATTATAGATGCTTTCCATATGGATGGCAATATCCACTAGTCTCCTTTGACACCGTCATTTTGATCCTATTGATTCAACATGAGTGCAAATTCATGCAATCATCGGTTGATCCTTTTAAATTATCCTTCCGACTTAGACGTCATTTGGATATGAGCTAGTTCTTGACCAATCAATGCCTTGATCGGTTGTGCTTCTAAGTCTATTGAAATTATTCATTTTCGATCAGAACGATTGCTTCTGATCCCTTGATTTGGAAATCTTAATTCCTTTGCCTTTGAGCTTTGATTTAGTCAGTTGTTTCTATAATTAAATGCCTTTACATTGTTTCTTCCATTGGTGGTGTGAAAATGCTCACATCAACTCCGTTATGGACCGTCAGATCCTTTGTTGAATTTTCATCCGATAGTGTCCCTTGTATACAAAAACCTCGAGAAGTTCTTTCCCTGATACATAATGCCATTGGTAAATCCTATCCTCTGATTGACCAACCATGCTCTGCTATTGGGCTGTTGATATTTACTATTGAAGCTTGTGGTATATGTTTCCGCGATGCCCCGATGGGTTGAACCTATGCCTTCCTTAATATGTGTGAACTCGAAAGATTTCACGGGTCATACTTAGCTGGTATTGCACCAGGTAAAACTTTCAACAACTAATGTCATTTTCGAAATGCGAGGGGTGAATGAAAGGTTATGCATTGAGGAAGTGGGAGTCGACCTTGAACTTTGTGTTCATGCCCGTGGACATGATGTAGATCCTATCGTGGAAACTTCTTGTAATAATAACTATTTCCTTGATAAATATCATATGGTATCTGTGAATTGATCCTTTGCAACCGTGGTTCCGACCATGATTGTTCTCCTTTGATTCTATTTCTCGGAAAAGTTAAAGTACTTTCCTTTTGCAGATCAGTACGCTTTCCCAACCTCTATTTTGTTCTACCTTCGAGTATTACCCCCTGGTATCTCGAGGATATCAACCCATTGCTCTTCATCTTATGAATTTCTGATGAAGTAGTACCCTTCCCCATCATAGTCACTCCACGGGTTCTGGGTTGTCGTCAACCGAGAACACCGAGTTGTGAATCGAATGAACACTGAGATTCAATACTCCCAAGACTTTGTTGTTGAGAAGTTTAATACTCCATCACGTCACTCCTAGCCTGATCGGCTACTTCACTATCATGCTAATTTTAATTATGCTACCTGGTCCTTAATCCCAGAGCACAACTTTCGATGATGAACTAAGCTTATGTCGATTTCCTTGTCATATCATTTCTCCTTGGACAACAAACTTGATTTCGAGTTTGTATCGTACCCATGGTTCTAATAGCCATTCGCTTCATCATTCCTTTGACTTGATGCTATCGCCAGTTGATTACATCTTCATGAAATCTCTCGACAAATGTGTCGTGATCATCATCAGCATTCTGAGCTCTTCCAGGATATCAATTGAATTCATGATGAGAAATGCCATCCTTGCCCTCGATGATTTGTGTTATCATCAGCCACTTTATTTCCTTCCGTTCAACACAAACTTGTTCGTGTTTTGTGTTATACCTTGAGATCCTTGTTATCCAGCATTTGTTCTTCTTTACCTTGGAGTATTACCATCTTTTATGTTGAGAAGGTCGTGATAATTTCACCACCTCTTAAAAATTCTTGATACAAGTGATACTTCTTGCCATATCCCTTTATTCCTTAGTCCCCGTGTTATTTCTAACCGGAATACCGACAAATGGACTGTGATTTGAAAAATTCAAAACTTCTAGCAACCCTATTGCTTGTAAGTTAATGAACGATAGTTACATTCTTTGTGTATTGGATATCGAATCACCCTTCTAACATTGATCTTGCTACCTAAGCCCATATTACGGGTGCGCCTTTCCACCAATAGTTAATTGCGTATGTTTTCCTCGAGCATACCTCATTATATCATTTGATCTGACAAATGTTATCTCCTTGTTCACATAACTGTGGAAATCCATCTTTTGGGATTCTCGATGAATTGTCGCTTAGTCCATCAGCCACCTCCTCATCCTCTCCTTGGTTTAATGATGAACTCTTGTTTCGGAACTCGCTTCCATAGTTCATTTCCTGAGAACCTTACAATGTCATCCTGTCAATTTGTGTCGCACCTTTTCTCCTCGAGCATCCTGAGTTTGAGGTATCCTGACAACAATCATATCTGAATCTCGGTCAAATATGATGGTTGGAACATATATCCAAGAGTTATAACATTGGTCTTTAACCCGATAAGGTGATGTCATGCCCAGCACACCTGGCCGGAGGACCCACTACAAGGGAAAACCTTATACACAGAATGTTACCAGTAGCGATTGTTAAAAAGAGGCGCTACTGCTACTTAGCAGTAGCGCGTCTGCTAGAACGGCGCTACTGTTACCCGCTTAGCAATAGCGCGGCAGGGACAGAACGCGCTACTACTATAATTGCCACACCGTTCCCGACGTGCTAGGTATAGTAGTAGCGCCCTTCTACGAACAGCGCTACTACTACGTATTTTAGCAGCAGCGCGTTTTGCCTCCCCACGCTACTGTTAAAGCTATTTTCACCTAACCCCCCCCCCCCCCCGCGCGCGGCCTGATTCCCTCTCCTCTGCTTCCTCCCCCAATTCTCCTCTACTATTCCTCGTCGCCTCCGCCTCGCCGCCGTCTCCCCCGACCCCGCCTCGCCGCCGTCTCCCCTGACCCCGCCTCGCCGCGCCTCGGTGCCACCGTCTCCCCCGACCCCATCTCTCTCCCCGCCCTCTGTAAGCACTCTCCCCTTTCGATCCCTCTTCTCTGCTTAGTATGAACCCTAGCTATTTAGTGCTAGTTAGTATGAACCCTAGGCTATTTTTAGTGCTAGTTAGTTAATTACTTATATGGTAATTAGGGCAGTAGTTCCTAGGTACTAATTAGTTAGTAAGAACTAGGTGCTAATTAGGTATTAGGTACCATGAGTATTATTTATAGTAAGTTTATTTTTAGTAACAACTAATTGAATTAATAGAACTCATTAGTAAGAACTTGTTGCTATTTTTTTAGTTAAAGCAATTTTTCTCGCATCAACGTGGACGATGACTATCCCGCATCCTCGTCGTCGAGTCGGCGGAGGACGACACCTGCTTGACCAGATGGGCCATGTCCGGGACTGGGCTCCGCCGGGGTGGTACTGGGAGGCGCTACCTACCGGGGGGCGCAGGTTGGTGAGGAGCCAGCTTGTCGTTGACCCGAACCTTCTTTGGTGGCGGTCGCGTGGGCCAGTGATGGTCCAGAGGCTCGAGGACTCTACGGAGGTGGTGCGTCACCGTGTCAGTGAGGAGGACATGCACGTCCGTCGCTACTTGTTTGCGTTGGAGCACAGGTTCTCTAATACCTGGCAGGTTCTCCAGGGATCTCACTGGAGCTATGATCCCGTGATGGTTCCTTATCTGTGGGTGTCCACCGCCCGTGCCAATACCCGTCGTGTGCTAGGGTTTTAGTTGTACTAGTGATGTTATATGTATGACACTATTCGGGTTGTATTAGTGATAATATTCGACGATGTACGGACGCATGAGATGATTTACTTTTGGTTGTTGAGTGCATGCTACTTAGCAGTCCTATAAGATATTTTGAAATGTATATCTTGTGTTGCTCAATATCCAAGTCGCCGGTCATGTTTGCAGGTTACACCTCCGAGTGGCCTATGTTTTGCCGGAGTGTTGCTTCATTTCCGTTCCGGCAAATTTCAGGCGCTCGATATGTCCTATTTTAGCAAAGGTCATGCCGGATTTTTCCGTGAATTTTGGCATGACTTTTGCTAGAATATGTAGGAAATATCGAGTGCCCCGGATTTGTGTGTTGAGTATCCTGGTAGTTGTCCTCGATCGATTTTTAATTAATGTTTTAACTATGAACATAGGAAATGTCAGACGACAAAAAGGATTTCGGTATTTGCAAATACTGCGAAGACGAGCGCGGCCTATGCGGCGGAATCTTCCTAGATGATGATAGGCGCTTCAGCATCAAGCTGGACGAGAACTTCGAAGTGGATACAGTAAGTCACAATGACAAGTCTTTTTTCGTAATTAAGCATGACATCTGCTTCATTTGCTTCAACTTATATTTTTTTTTTACTATTCTACTAGCGTATCCCCTGCCATGCAAGAGTTTTTGTATTGGATAAGATAGGTTTCAGTCATACTATGGAGGTAAAGAAAGTTTACTTGAAGACCGAGCATGGTTATATTTTCCATGCAAAATTATACAATTCAGACGACTACACCTATTTTGGATGCAAAACATGGCGAGCACTATGCAAGACCTATGCATTTGAGCCTGATATGGTTATCACCTTTGATATTCGTCCGAAAGATGATATTGAAGGTAATACCGACATCTGGGTCGATGTGCAGACGCCTCCAGTTACACCATTATGTAAGTTTCTCAACCATATTTATGTCTTTGATATTGTTTATTCAAAAATAGTTGACAACTAATTTGTATTGTCAGCTTATTTCGGTGCAAGCAAACATGTCCAGCGCTTGGTAGACAGGACCTACTACTGTCCCGGGGCTGAACTAAACTGCGAGGAGCTAAGTCCTTATGTTTCATGGCTTGAGGATCTTGATACTGTCAAGACAAATTTTCTTCCTGCACTTATAAATGTTAGTACTGAAAACGTGCAACCAATAGTGTTCGTAATGAACTACGGTCACATCTATTTAGGAAGGATGGTAAGATTTTTACTATTTGTCCTCAGTGCATCTTTTCCATACATTATTTGTGAAGCTAAACTTCATTGCTAAGTATGTTACCATACGATGTTCTTCAACAGGGACTCCCGATGAATGTTGTGCCTTATGGGATCGAGACTAAAGGTAGCATGAGTATTATTAGCTTACGGCCAAGATATCTTGCATGTTACTTTAGTGCATTCAAGATCAGCGATGAATGCTTAATAGTGCAAGACTGGACCAAATATGTGATGGGGGAGCGCAGAGAAATACTAGGGGGCAGCAAACAGATGTGCTACCCACAATTAGGAGACAGGTTCATCTGCATGCTCCAACTTGATCAAGGAGGAAAGCTACACATGTTTTATGTTATTTTACCTAAGAGAGAGCAGCAGGAGTGATTAGCTAGCTAGAAATGAGTTTGAGGATGATGATGTGCTACACTATTACTATGATGATAAAATAGCTAGCGTTGGTGGTAATGACTATGATGATTATTATTAGCTAGTGTTGGTGGTGATTAGCTAGCTAGAATGAGAGTTTGAAGATGATGATGTGTGCTACACTATGACTATGATGATTAAATAGCTAATGTTGGTGGTAATGACTATGATGATGATTAAATAGCTTGTGTTGGCGGATTAGATTCAAGTGGAGGAAACATGTGGTGCACATCGAAAGTACTACTAGTCCAAACTAGATCAAGTTTGGATTTGTAGTATACTTTTGACATGCACCACATATTGCCTCCACTTGAAACTAATCCACCTTCATTTGACACAATGTTATGGACATAATGATGTAAACCTCATAACTGGTATTCTACCAATATTTGTATGGCGGCGCATAAATACACTAAAAATAAAAAAATAAAAAAATAATACTAGTAGCGATGGACAGAAAATGCGCTGCCAGTAGTTAGATTAGCAGTAGCGTGGGATTGAACAAACGCTGCAGCTACTTGTCCTAGCAGTAACGCGTGCCCGCACGCGCTACTGCTAAGCAATAGCTGTAGCGCCTTATTGGTAGCGCGCCTACCCGCGCTACTAGTGGGCACAAAACCAGCGCTACTGCTAGGGTTTTCCCTAGTAGTGACCCATTGTTATAGTTTTCCTTTTTAGCAAGGTTATCCATTCTTTCTTGAGGAAATTGTAACACTTATTCTATGGGTTGTTCCTGATGGATCCTTTGTGTATCCAAAGTCTGACCTTTGCTTAAAGACCATGTCAATGCTATCTCGAAGCATGTCTTTGGTACTCCGATTTTCAATAAGAACATTTGAAGCACAATGCTAAACTTCTTTATCAAATTATCCAAACATCGTTGTATGGGTAATGTCATGAAATTTCTCTCCCCTTTCCTAAAGGGTTTTCTACAATTATATCCTGTCATGGATATCATGGTCTGCTTGTCCTTCGGAAGGATATACCCCTGAAACATGTGTTTAAACACATTTTCCTTTCCATTGTTCTGTTTAATCTGATAACCATATTTTCCATTCCGTCGTTTGGTTTAACCTTTCTTGTGATCTATATGATCTAAGCAGTAATAATTCACTGCTTATGTAAACACCTCGGTGTACAACTCTGTCGGTAAGACCCTGTTACTATTGTTGATGATATTTCGGTAACCACCGATGGACGAGAACTTTGCCTATTGGTCCGCCTCATTCAACGTGCAGGAAAATGGTTCTCTTCGTCCCTCTCCCTTGGTACCAACATTGTTGCCAACATAACTGACAGGCTAAGCTCTGTCCTGATTTGCTATCATGACCGTGCAAGATGTCTCCGCCCTCTTTACTTTTAACCCACATGGTGGGCCCATAACCCACAGTTCCACAGGATCAAAACCTGACTCTCTTGTACACCTTGTTGCCAAAGTTATTCCTAGAGCTTGACTTTGTATGTAGTTCACGGGCCACCTGCCTAGTGATCTATTCTGGTATCAGACGCAATACTTATTCCCATTGCTCTGAACCCCTTTCACATTTCGTATCAAGCAACGAACGATTGCCTATGCGCTTGAAACTTCTACTTTGCACATTCTTACTTTGCTCTCGATAATTTCTTAAGTTTCAATTCGAGAGTTATTTTTCGCCACCTTCCCTAATGTTATCTACCGGATAAGCAACCATGCAGAGTTTCGTTCTTTCGAGTTACCCCTTATCATTTTACATAAGTATGATGGAGTTCCCGAAGAAAGGATGACAACTTCGTCCTGATGCACAGAAGTAGAGGAATGGAGGGATAAACATCATGGAGCAAACTCTTTGAGAAGAGCAACCAAGACAGAGAAGGTCCGTTAGAATTTCGTAACTAGATCTTCCCCCCTTCTCTACCTCTTAAATCTCGGGACGAGATTTCTTGTAGTGGAGGAGAATTGTGACCCCGGATAATTAGGTTACAGTAATCCCATGTTAACGATGCCACGTCACCTCGGTTATTGTTGCTAATCTCGCGTTAGTTCGAAACCGATTCAAATTCAAATTCAAAATCAAGCAAACAATAAAAAATTTCAAATATTAAAACTAAAATGTTCAATAAATAGTAGATAAGTCAGAGGCTATGATAAAATTGTAAGCAACATTATTGAAATTTGATAAGTGACTTAAACAACCTCAAACAGTGGTTGAAAACATTATTTAATAACCTTTTTATTAATACAAAATAAATATGAAATGATATTTACCCCCAAAGTAGTTTTTGGTGGTAGGATATATTGTGTTGTGATTTGTGGGCCAACTCTCATATTTTACAAAACTCATTTGGTGCCCAAACAATTAACCAAAACAGAAAAGAAAAATATATCAAAGAAAAGGAAAATAGAAAATAGAAAAGAATAAAAACAGAAAAGACCCCCCCCCCAGCTAGGCCAAGTGGCCCAGCTGGCCTCAGCCGGCCCACCCCCTGCCTACTAACCCACTCCCCCTCCCACCGTAACCCTAACCTACCCCAGGCACCCCACTCCCCCACGATCCCCTTCTCCTTCCCCATCGTTCTGGATCGGGATCAGCCCGATCCCGTCACCCCCGATGCCCACCGCCTACCGCCATCGCCCGACGCTACCCGGAGCCACCTCGCCGTCGCCGGAGGAACCTCGCCGGCCTGCCTCCTCCTCCCCGCCGGTCTGCCTCCTCCACGTCGCGTCGTCCCCGTCCCCCACCACGATCCCCACTGCCCCATGCCCTGCATCGTCCGTGAGCTCCCTTCCTTCCCCTCTCTATCCCGCGCTCACCACGCCCGGCCGTGTCCCGCAGCTCTGAACGATGCGAGCCCCACACCTAGTGCGCTCTCGCTCATCCGCCCGCGGCCTGCCGGCGTCGCCCGTTAACGCGCCGCCCACGCCGTGCTCGATGCCACCACTCCCTGCTGCCACTACTACCACCGACCGCACCATCTTCGTGCACCCGCCCGCAATCTCCAGCCGCTCCCGAGCAGAACCGCCACGCCCGCCACTTCCTTTCGCCGCTCCTGCTACCTGCACGGCTGCCGCCCCTGCCTCACGCCCGTCTTCAGCCGCTGTCGCCTCCTGCTGCGGCCATCTTTTGCCGGTCGCGCGCGTCCCTACGTCGACGCATCCCCCCCCTCGCGCTGCCGTGCGTCCCCCCTGCGCCCTCTAGGCCTCGCCTCCGCCTCACAGCACGCGTCCCGTCGTCCGCTTTCGAGCACGCCATCCCTAACCGCTTCGCCCGTGCCTCGCTCACCCCGCGTGCGCTGCTCCGCCCCTCCGCATCTGCTCGCCGGCCGCCGCTCACCGGCACCTCGCCAGCCCCGCCCCGCCGTGCCCCGACGTTCGAGTGACGCCAAATGATTAAATCTTTCAAAATTAATATAAAATAAACCATAGCTCAGATGGAAAAACTTTGTACATGAAAGTTGCTCGGAACGACGAGACGAATCCGGATATGCGGCCCATTCGTCTGCCACACATCCCTAGCATAGCGAACACACAACTTTCCCCCTCTGGTTCATCTGTCCGAAAACGTGAAACACCGGGGATACTTTCCGGATGTTTTCCCCCTTCACCGATATCACCTACTACCATGTTAGGGCACACATAGCAACGCTCATTGTCTTGTCATGCATCGTTATGCATCTGTTTGCATTGTATTCATTGTTTCTTACCCCTCTTCTCTCCGGTAGACTACGAGACTGACGCCGCTGCTGGTGCCCCGATCGACTACGTTGTTGACAACCCCTCTTTGCCAGAGCAACCAGGCAAGCCCCCCTCCCTTGATCACCAGATATTGCCTATTCTTCTCTATACTGCTTGCATTAGAGTAGTATAGCATGTTACTGCTTTCCGTTAGTCCTATTCTGCTGCATAGCCTGTCTTTGCCGCTACAGTTGTTACCCTTACCTGTTATCCTAATGCTTAGTATAGGATGCCAGTGTTCCATCAGTGGCCCTACACTCTTGTCCGTCTGCCATGCTATACTATTGGGCCGTGATCACTTCGAGAGGTGATCACGGGCATATGCTATATACTTTATAGTGTTACATTACTTATGATATTGTTCGGAGATGGGGGCGGAAGGGGCAGGTGGCTCCATCCCGGTAGAGGTGGGCCTGGGTTCCCGACGGCCCCCGACTGTTACTTTGTGGCGGAGCGATAGGGCAGGTTGAGACCACCTAGGAGAGAGGTGGGCCTGGCCCTGGTCGGCGTCCGTGGTTACTTCATAATAACACACTTAACGAGATCTTGGTATTTGATCTGAGTTGGGTCGTTGACCTTATACGCACAAACTGCCACGTGGGACAAGATATAGGCAACTGGAGTTGTGGTATCAGCCGAAGCTCTTTTTGATGTCAGCGACTGAGCGGCGCGCGCCGCATTGGACCGTAAGCTCGTGCTTGTATTAAGGGGGCTAGGTTTGTTTCCGGCCGCGTACGCAACGTGCAGGTGTGCAATGGGCAATGGGCCCAGACCCCTGCGCGCATAGGATTTAGACCAGCGTGCTGACCTCTCTGTTGAGCCTAGGTGGGGCTGCGACATGTTGATCTCCCGAGGCCGGACATGACCCAGGAAAGTGTGCCCGGCCAGAGGGATCGAGTGTGTCGGGTAATGTGGTGCACCCCTACAGGGAAGTTTATCTATTCGAATAGTTGTGATCTTCGGTAACAGGACGACTTGGAGTTGTACCTTGACCTTATGACAACTAGAACCGGATACTTAATAAAACACACCCTTCCAAGTGCCAGATATAACCCGGTGATCGCTCTCACACAGGGCGATGAGGGGAGGATCGCCGGGTAGGATTTTGCTATGCGATGATACTTGGTGAACTTACCATCTACTCTCTTCTACATGATATAAGATGGAGGCTGCCAGAAGCGTAGTCTTTGACAGGACTAGCTATCTCCCTCTTATTCTGGCATTCTGCAGTTCAGTCCACCGATATTACCCCTTTACACATATACCCATGCATATGTAGTGTAGATCCTTGCTTGCGAGTACTTTGGATGAGTACTCACGGTTGCTTTTCTCCTCCTTTTCCCCCTTTCCTTTCTACCTGGTTGTCGCAACCAGATGCTGGAGCCCAGGAGCTTGACGCCACCGTCGACGACGACTCCTACTACACCGGCGGTGCCTACTACTACGTGCAGGCCGCTGACGACGACCAGGAGTAGTTTAGGAGGATCCCAGGCAGGAGGCCTGTGCCTCTTTCGATCTGTATCCCAGTTTGTGCTAGCCATCTTATGGCAACTTGTTTAACTTATGTTTGTACTCAGATATTGTTGCTTCCGCTGACTCGTCTATGATCGAGCACTTGTATTGGAGCTCTCGAGGCCCCTGGCTTGTATTATGATGCTTATATGACTTATTTCATGTTTTTAGAGTTGTGTTGTGATATCTTCCCGTGAGTCCCCGATCTTGATCGTACACGTTTGCGTGCATGATTAGTGTACGATTGAATCGGGGGCGTCACAAACATCAGATAGCTTCAACACTCCCGAAGTTGGATCGAGAAAAAGAGGAACCTCCCTCTCCCCACTTAGATTCCTTAGATTTGCAATGAGTTCATCTGAATCGATTTAGGCTTCTTAGTTTGTCGTTATATCTCGGTTCAAGAATGATGCCTTGATAGAGAACGATGCTCCAATTGTGTTCGGGATTCATGCTTTGTTTAGTTGAAGAATTCGAGGTCATGATTCATATTAACTTGACATTGTGCGGTCTTTAGGCCAAAAATTGGATGAAAGTAGTTTTCCCTCGTTTCATTAGGAGCGGCTATCCTCTTGTATTTCACAGGTTGGGGTGGATTTTCAACTTAGTTCGTGGTGCTCTCGTCAGCTATTTTAATTGTTAGCCAAATCATGAATCCTAATGCACATCTATTTTCATAGAGATTCCTTAGCACTCTATCCATGAATTACATAGAATGACGACCTTTTGCTTGGGGAGGGGGGATGTTGCGTAGTATTTCCATTGTTTATCGGGAAGATTTTGTCCGGAAGGATATAATAGATTGTTTATTCTATATATCAAAAATTCTATATTACATTGGATCTTGAGTTCCTTGTTTTTAAGGAATGAATGTGTTGTATCTACTTGCGATATCCATAGTATTATAGCGGCGATACATTTTGTTCATCTGAAATTGTGGGGGGCGCTTTTTAACATATACGTTAGCAACATTTTTTCTATATTGGAATTGATCAAATGTTAAATCACCGTGAACTGAAATGTGACAAGATTGTCTCGCCATTACATGGGTTCATCACTTTTTTTGCTCACTTGTGTCTGTCGTGAGACAAGCATGGTCGCCGACATCAAAACAACCAACCACGAACAGAACATTCCATGGAAACTAATGTGGTCTAGTTATGAAACATGATGTATTATGAGTAGTTAAGTTAAATTGTAGAAATCTTTTTGTCATCTATCATAGAGTTGTTTATATTAGTAATGGTTGCAATAATTATTAGATGTTATTATTTTATACTGTCAATGACATAAGGTACTATTTTGACTTAATTTGGTTAATAATGATGATTCATTCTTCTGCTTTGCATATCAAAGGGCGTCGACATGGCGCCTCAGCCACGGAAGGGTATACTTTTTTATTCAACTTTTCTTATACTAATGTTGTGTTTATTTAAGAAAATTATTTTTGTCCTCTCAGTTAAGAAGAAAGTTCGTTGCTTGTGAAATAACTAGGAAAATTAACAACCACCATCATAGAAAGTTGAGTGCAGGTATATCACATAATTTTTTATACTTTTCTGCTGTCCGGAAGTGTTAAGGGTGACACATCTTGCAAAAACCTGATGTTCATACACAACAACCATTTGGTTTGGTGATTTACCTCAGTGCCACTGGAGATAGTATGTAGGGAAAGTCCAAAAATTGGAACGGAACGGGCGAAATAAAATAAATGGTTTATACTAAGAATCTATATACTTGTTTATTTTTTATTTTATCATACATAATATTAAGGATCATAAATTTTATTATTTAGTTGCTATGGTTAACCACATGATTAGTCGGTATTGTTAACCAATATTTTTGTTATCAATTGTAATGAATATCATTGATCACTTTGTTTATGCTAAATTAAAATTATATGATGTAACATAAGTTAGCTTTTATTTTATTTTTTATTACACGGATTACATACATATTTGTATGTATGTCCATATGTTCGTGTATACTTTAGTTTCATTAAATATTAAGATATTTCTAAAGATAATGCCACACTAATATCTTAATAGTGATTTCTAGTGTGTTATTAGGTGTGGATTGATATGTCTCAAGCATATCTACTTTTCTGAACATTTTTGTTTAATTTTGGACACAAAACATGCTCTAGTGAATAATAACTAACCTAGACTGACATCGTTTTCAGCAATTTCCATGTTGTTCTCTTTCTGTGCAGAAAAGTGTCAAAAAATTAAAATTAAAATAGGAGGCAAAGTTTTGCATCAAATAAGGGGCCTAGGGCCTAGAATTGGACCAATGGGTGGCCCATAGTGCCTAGACACCCACCTTACACGGGCACCTACAGCTTGTGGGGCCCCTCTGGCTAGCTTGTGATGCCCCATGGCATTATATTGCTCAGAAACCCTCCCGCGTTCTATAGGTGATTTTTCTGCGAGAAAGAGACACTTCCACTTTATTTCTTTGTTCCAGAGGGCTGCTAGAAGCTAGTGTTTGCCTCCAGAGTGGGGGATTCTTCACGAAATGTCACATTCTGACTTAATAGGAATGATAGACTACTCATATCAACAAGGCGCACCTTCATTTTCGGGATTCCATTGCTACGCTCGTAGGAGTTGTTGGATTTCCCAAAGAGGAAAGGTGATGTAGCACGGCAGGAGATAGTATTTCCCTCAGTTAAGAACCAAGGTTTATCAAACTAGTAGGAGATTCAAAGCTAACAACGTTAGCAGTACCGCACACAAAACAATAAAATTGCTTGCACCCAGTAGTAGCAAGGAGGTTTTCTATCCCCTTGTGCTTACTAGTTACATGATTAGAAGAAAATAGTAATAGAGCAAAGCGGCAAGAAAAAGTAAAGGAGCAAATTGTAGGATTTTTTGTATTTAATGAAGAATAGACCCCGGGAGCCATAGGTTCATTAGTGGTATATCCCTCGAAAGCATGTAGTGGCATGGTAGACAAATTACTGTTGGGCAACTGACAGAATAGCGCAAATTATAACTATAATCATTCATGAAATAATCTAACATGGGCATTACGTCCATGATAAGTAGACCATTAAACTTACCGACGTCTACTACTATCTCCACCCCAAGACCGCTATCTAGCATTGCATCTCGAAGTATTAAGTTCATGATAAACAGAGTAATGCTTTAAGCAAGATGCCATAGTTAATGTTGACAAAGTAAGACCAAGCAATATGTTCAAACCCTTTCGTTTTATCCTTAGTAGCAACAATACAAGATTGAACCCACTACTATGCACCACTCCCTCGGCTAAAGATAAATGGAATAAAATTACACATAAAAGAGACTTCAAGAGAATCAATATAAATCAATGAAAAATCATACCATAAATCCATAATTCATCGAATCCCAACAAGCACACCATAAGAATTACATCGGATTGATCTCAAAGGAGATCGTTGTATTGAAGATCAGAGAGAGGGAGAGAAAGAGGGAGGGAGAGAGGGGGGAGAGAGAGCCATCTAACTACTATTGTGGACCCGTAGGTCCTGGTGGAACTACTTACACATCATCATGGAGGTAGCCAGGTTGATGAAGATGGCCACTCTAATGGCTAGCTCCTTTGGCAGAGAACCAAAACAAGGCACCAGATGGGATCACTTCAGAACAGAGGCTTACGACGATGATAAAATTTTGAGTGTGCTTCTGATGGTTAAGGAATACTGGGGTATTTATAAGCCTAGAATTAGGTCAAACAGAGGCTTGATAACCCACAAGTATAGGGGATCAATTGTAGCCTCTTTCGATAAGTAAGAGTGTCAAACCCAACGAGGAGCTAAAGGTAGAACAAATATTCCCTCAAGTTCTATCGACCACCGATACAACTCTACGCACGCTTGATGTTCGCTTTACCTAGAACAAGTATGAAACTAGAAGTACTTTGTAGGTGTTTTTGGATAGGTTTGAAAGAAAATAAAGAGCGCGTAAATAAAAAGTAGGGGCTGTTTAGATAAAGACACGACTAAATTAGTTTTAGTAGAGAGCTTGTTGTTACGAGAAAGTTATTTGTCCCTAGGCAATCGATAACTAGACCGGTAATCATTATTGCAATTTTATTTGAGGGAGAGGCATAAGCTAACATACTTTATCTACTTGGATCATATGCACTTATGATTGGAACTCTAGCAAGCATCCGCAACCACTAAAGATCATTAAGGTAAAACCCAACCATAGCATTAAAGCATCAAGTCCCCTTTATCCCATACGCAAGCAACCTACTTACTCGGGTCTGTGCTTCTGTCACTCACGCCACCCACCATAAGCAAATCATGAACATATTGCAAACCCTACAGCGGGGATCCCTCACGCTTGCGCAACACGGAGAGCACCATAGGACAGCACCAATAATAAAACATGCAACTCAAACCAATCTTGATCATCAAATAGCCCATAGGACAAAACGGATCTACTCAAACATCATAGGATAGCCATACATCATTGGGAAATAATATATAGCATTGAGCATCATGTTTAAGTAGAGATTACAGCGGGTAAGAGAGAGGTTACACCGCTGCATAGAGGGGGGAAGAGTTGGTGATGATGGTGGTGAAGTTATTGGTGAAGATTGCGGTGATGATGATGTCCACGGCAGCGTTCCGGCGCCACCGAAAGAGAAGGGGAGAGGGGGCCCCTTCATCTTCTTCTTCCTTGACCTCCTCCCTAGATGCGAGAAGGGTTTCCCCTCTGGTCCTTGGCCTCCATGGCGTGGGAGGGGCGAGAGCCCCTCCGAGATTGGATCTGTCTCTCTGTCTCTCTCTGTTTCTGCGTTCCCCTCTGCTGCCCTTTCACCGTTTCGTATATATATGGAGATCCGTAACTCCGATTGGACTGAAACCTTCGCCGTGATTTTTTTCCGAAAAATAGCTTTCTTGCGGCCGAAGAAGGGCATCAACCGCCTTATGGGTGGCCCACGAGGGTCAGGGCGCCCCCTGCCTCGTGGCCACCTCGAGCACCGTCTCGCGTGGATTTTTCTTTCGGAATTCTCCAAATATTCCAAAAAATATTCTCCATCCATTTTTATACCGTTTGGATTCCGTTTGATATGTATATTCTGCGAAACCAAAAACATGCAACAAACAGGAACTGGCACTGGGCACTAGATCAATATGTTAGTCCCAAAAATAGTATAAAAAGTTGCCAAAAAGTATATGGAAGTTGCATAATATTGGCATGGAACAATCAAAAATTATAGATACGACGGAGACGTATCAGCATCTCCAAGCTTAATTCCTGCTCGTCCTCGAGTAGGTAAATGATAAAAAAGATAATTTTTGATGTGGAATGCTACCTAGCATAATCTTGATCATGTATCTAATCATGGCATGAATATTAAGACACAAATGATTCAAAGTATAGTCTATCATTTGACATAAAAAACAATAATACTTCAAGCCTACTAATAAAGCAATCATGTCTTTTCAAAATAACATGGCCAAAGAAAGTTATCCCTACAAAATCATATAGTCTGGCTATGCTCCATCTTCACCACACAAAATATTCAAATCATGCACAACCCTGATGACAAGCCAAGCAATTGTTTCATACTTTTGATGTTCTCAAACCTTTTCAACTTTCACGCAATACATGAGCGTGAGCCATGGACATAGCACTATAGGTGGAATAGAATATGATGGTGGAGGTTGTGTGGAGAAGACAAAAAAGGAGAAAGTCTCACATCGATGCGGCTGATCAACGGGCTATGAAGATGCCCATCAACTGATGTCAATGTGAGGAGTAGGGATTGCCATGCAACGGATGCACTAGAGCTATAAGTGTATGAAAGCTCAAACAGGAACTAAGTGGGGGTGCACCCAACTTGCTTGCTCATGAAGACCTCGAGCATTTGAGGAAGCCCATCATCGGAATATACAAGCCAAGTTCTATAATGAAAATTCCCACTAGTATATGAAAGTGATAACTCAAGAGACTCTCTATATGAAGAACATGGTGCTACTCTGAAGCACAAGTGTGGTAAAAGGATAGTAACATTGCCCCTTCTCTATTTTTCTCTCTTTTTTTCTCTTTTTTTGGTGGGCTTCTTTGGCCTCTCTTTTTTATTTGGGCTTCTTTGGCCTCTTTTATTTTGATAACCTCACATGGGACAATGTTCTAATAATGATGATCATCACACTTTTATTTACTTACAACTCAATATTACAACTCGATACTAGAACAAAGGTATGACTCTATATGAATGCCTCCGGCAGTGTACCCGGATGTGCAAAGATCTAGCATAGCAATGACATCAAAAAACGGACAAGCCATGAGAATATCATGCTAGATGTCTTATGATCATGCAAAGCAATATGACAATGAATGCTCAAGTCATGTATATGATGATGATGGAAGTTGTATGGCAATATATCTCGGAATGGC
This sequence comes from Triticum urartu, assembly GCF_056163025.1. NCBI lineage: Eukaryota > Viridiplantae > Streptophyta > Magnoliopsida > Poales > Poaceae > Triticum > Triticum urartu. Next base: position 567,427,044 of record NC_141878.1, read on the forward strand.
TATGGAAATGCCATGATAGGTAGGTGTAACACCCTCGATGCGACTATAGCTCCCATGTGTCGAGGCACGACTTAGAGACATAATCGCATTGAAGGCATATGTCGCAAGTTAGGCAATCTTCACAACATCCCATGTAATATAAATAATAAAGGGGAGATAACATAGTTGGCTTAAACTCGCCACGTCAATCAAGTACATAAATAACATTACATCATCCACACTCATGGCCCGACTACGGCGCCAAAATAAAAGAGAACCCAACATGCGACACGGTCCCAATCACCCCCAACTGGGCACCACTACTGATCATCGGGAAAGGAAACATAGTAACGTTGAGAGTCTTCGTCAAACTCCCATTTGAGCTCATACGCGTCTCCTGGAGCGGAATCATCAGGCCCTGCATCTGGTGTAATAGTAATCTGTGAGCCACAGGGACTCAGCAATCTCGCACCCTCACGATCAATACTATTTAAGCTTATAGGTAAGGCAAGGTAAATATATGAGTGGAGCTGCAGCAAGCGACTAGCAAGTATGGTGGCTAAATTATTCGCAAAAGAGAGCGAGAAGAGGAGGCAAAGCATGAGCGAGAAACTAGAGAACAACCTGCGCAAACATTACTCCAACACCGTGTCCACTTCCCGGACTCCGCCGAGAAGAGGCCATCACGGTAACACACTCAGTTGATTCATTTTAATTAAGTTAAGGTTCAAGTTATCTACAACCGGACATTAACAAATTCCCATCTGCCCATAACCGCGGGCACGGCTTTCGAAAGTTCAAATCCCTGCAGGGGAGTCCCAACTTAGCCCATGACAAGCTCTCACGGTCAACGAAGGAATAGACCTCCTCCCAAGACGTTCCGATCAGACTCGGTATCTCGGTAATTCAAGACACTTCGACAGGTTAAAACAAGACCAGCAACACCACCCGAATGTGCCGACAAATCCCGATAGGAGCTGCACATATCTCGTTCTCAGGGCACACTCGGATGAGACATCCTACGAGTAAAACCAACCCTCAAGTTGCCCCGAGGTGGCCCCGCAGTCTACTCGGTCGGACCAACACTCAGAGGAGCACTGGCCCGGGGGGGTTAAATAAGATGACCCTCGGGCTCCGGAAACCCAAGGGAAAAAGAGGCTAGGTGGCGAATGGTAAAATCAAGGTTGGGCATTGCTGGAAAAGCTTTAATCAAGGCGAACTATCAAGGGGTTCCCATTATAACCCAACCGCGTAAGGAACGCAAAATCCGGGAACATAACACCGATATGACGGAAACTAGGGCGGCAAGAGTGGAACAAAACACTAGGCGAGAGGCCGAGCCTTCCACCCTTTACCAAGTATATAGATGCATTAAGATAACATAGCAATATAATGATATCCCAACAATTAAATAAAAGATGTTCCAACAAGGAACGGCCTCCGATCTTCACCTGCAACTAGCAACACTATAAGAGGGGCTGAGCAAAGCGGTAACATAGCCAATCAACGGTTTGCTAGGACAATGGTGGGTTAGAGGTTTGACATGGCAATTTGGGAGGCTTGAAAGCAAGTGGTAGGCATCGTAGCAATGGCATAGCAAAAGAGCGAGCAAACTAGCATAGCAAAGATAGTAGTGATTTCGAGGGTATGATCATCTTGCCTGCACAGTTGTCAGAGTTGACTGGATCCTCGAAAGCAAACTCAACGGGCTCCTCGTTAGCGAACTCATCTCCCGGCTCTACCCAAACAAGACAAACAAGCAATAAGGATACAATCAACCACGTGCAAACTCAAACAACACAATGCAAAGATGATATGCTATGCGGGATGCGATGCGGGATGCAAAATGCAAGATATGATAGGAAATGCATGAACCTGGCCTCAACTTGGAAAACCAAGTGTGCCACTGGAAAGATGAGATGAAATTGCTTGAAAACGATACAAAGAACGCCGGAATCGGAGTTACGGTTTGGAAATGGCAAGCAATTCAAAAATGACACCGGTCTGCGATTTACAGCAAGTAGGCATCTAAATGCAATGAGATGAACATGCTACAGCAACCAAACATGACAACAAAATACATGGCAGGGATTCTCACAAGATGCTTAACAAAAGTCTAGCACTGAGCTATGGCCAATTCATCCATTAACAGGTTCAAACAAGCATGGCAAAAATGCATATGGCAAACATATCTTAGACTTAGTGAAATTAACACTTGTCTGGAATTTCAGATCAGGTAGCCCTCTTCGGAGCAACAAAATTACATGCTACAGGATCTGAACATGGCAAAGTAAAGCATGGCATGGAGCTACTCAAAGAGCTTAACAAAAGTCCCTTAGTGACCTTGAGACAAAAGGGATCATAAAATACAATTGCAAGCATGTGAACATGGCAAAAACATAATCAGTTCTCAGACTTAGTGAAAACTGGAGCATGCTGAAAACAGATATCAAGTAGGCATGTTTACGAGCTCGATGCACTCACTACGGTGCAAGTCATGGAAAGACAAGCATACACCCATCAATAAGGCACAAAGTTCAAGCTATACATGGCATGAACAATAACATAACATGCACAGATCAACTACAACATCATCGGCAAAATTGCAAACAAGTTGACAATCTGCCCAGATTCACAAAGTAGCAAAAGTGGAGCTCGATTGACTCAAGCTAGGGTGCTCCATAAATGCAAACAAAGACATGGATGGATAGAGCACTACAATATTAACAAAACTCCCTTATTGATCATCCTCAAAAGAGGCACGGATCACTAGGAAACAACAAGAACATATGGCATCATGAGATAAACAGCTCCAGGACTTAGTGAAATTACTAAGTCCCTGAAAACAGAATTAGCAAGTGCACCACTTTGAAAGGTTGCACAAGTCACCACACACATCACAAAAATACATGGGTTGCACCTCTGGAAAGATGACAAAACCCTTAACAAAACATATGTAGAACTCACGGGCATATCATGCACACAATAATCATGGCAAAAATGACAAAAGTGCTAAACGGAGTAGCAGATCTGACAATTAACTCAAGTAGCCCTCTTCTAACAGCATTTCGGGCATCAAGATGAGATCAAATGAAAATGATGCAATGGAACGAAATGATGTACTCTCTGATATGAACATTCTGATATGCTATATACATGAATCGGAGCTACGGATGCAAAGTTACGGAGCTACGAACATGGGCATATGAACTGAAAATTCCGAGGACTTAGACGAATTTGACCTAGGGTTCATCCCAGATCCGGCTCGGCACGCGAACCGAGGAGCTCCGGCGAGGCGGCGGCGGCTCCGGCGAGCTCGAAAAGGCGGCGGGGAGGTGAGGGAGAGGCGAGGCCGGCCGGACTTGGCGGCGTCGGCGGCGGCGGCGGAGGCGGCGGCCTGCGCGGCGGCGGAGCGCGAAGGCAGCGGGCGGCCGGGCCGAGGTGGCGGCGGAGCGGCGGCGACCGCGATGGCTCGGGTGCGGCGGCACGCGCCGGCGGGGAGGCGGCGGCTGGCGGTGGGCGACTCGGCGGGATCGGGCGGCGGCGCAGAGGAGATGGGCCTCGGGGGCCCCGGCTGGGCCTCCCGGGCCGGAGCGACGGCGGCGGCTGCTGTGCCACGTGGCAGCGCCTGATAGGCGCGGGCGGGCGGCGGCGACTTTGTCCGGCGACAGCCGGACGTGTCCGGGCGCGCGAGGGGAAAATTAGGGTTTCGGGGGGAGAGGAGGATCCGGATTCGGGGGGTCTTTAAATAGGATAGAGGGATCTAGGAGAGTCCAAATGAGGTGCGGTTTTCGGCCACGCGATCGTGATCGAACGCTCTAGATGATGGAGCAGAGTTTGGTGGGTTTTGGGCCAAATTGGAGGGGTGTTGGGCTGCAACACACACGAGGCCTTTTCGGTCCCTCGGTTAACCGTTGGAGTATCAAACGAAGTCCAAATGGTACGAAACTTGACAGGCGGTCTACCGGTAGTAAATCAAGGCCGCTTGGCAAGTCTCGGTCCAATCCGGAAATGTTTAAACCCCACACACGAAAGAAAGCTACAAATGACCACCGGAGGAGAACGAAGCGCCGGAATGAAAAACGGACAACGGGGAAAATGCTCGAATGCATGAGACGAACACGTATGCAAATGCAATGCACATGATGACATGATATGAGATGCATGACAACGATAGCAACACACGGAGACAAAACTCGAACCCGAGGAAATAAATATAACTTAACGCCGGAAACGGCAAGAGTTGGAGTACAAATTGGGAAAGTTACATCCGGGTGTTACAGTAGGTATGGTGGTTGTTTTGAGGAAGATATAAGGAGGCTTATGTGTGATAGAGCGTATCGTATCACGGGGTCTGGATGCACCGGCGAAATTTGCACCAACTCTCGAGGTGAGAAAGGGCAATGCACGGTACCGAAGAGGCTAGCAATGATGGAAGGGTGAGAGTGCGTATAATCCATGGACTCAACATTAGTCATAAAGAACTCACATACTTATTGCAAAAATCCATTAGTCATCGAAACAAAGTAGTACGCGCATGCTCCTAGGGGGATAGATTGGTAGGAAAATACCATCGCTCGTCCCCGACCGTCACTCATAAGGAAGACAATCAATAAATAAATCATGCTCCGACTTCGTTACATAACGGTTCACCATACGTGCATGCTACGGGAATCACAAACCTCAACACAAGTATTTCTACTATCCACAACTACCCACTAGCATGACTCTAATATCACCATATTTACATCGTAAAACTATTGCAAGGAATCAAACATATCATATTCAGTGATCTACAAGTTTTATGTAGGATTTTATGACTAACCATGTGAATGACCAGTTCCTGTCATTTCTATAAATAGATATAAGTGAAGCAAGAGATTTTAATTCTTTCTACAAAAGATATGCCCACGCTCTAACAAATATAAGTGAAGCAAAAGAGCATTCTACAAATGGCGGTTGTCTATGTGAAGGGAAACAGGCAATCCAAACTTCAATGATATAAGTGAAGCACATGAAGCATTCTATAAAGCCATACTCAAAAGATATAAGTGAAGTGCAAAGAGCATTCTATAAATCAACCAAGGACCATCTCATACCAGCATGGTGCATAAAAGAAAAATGAAAACTAAATGTAAAAGATGCTCCAAGATTTACACATATCGCATGAACGAAACGAATCCGAAAACATATCGATATTTGTTGAAGAAATAGGGGATGCCTTCCGGGGAATCCCCAAGCTTAGATGCTTGAGTTTCCTTGAATATTTACTTGGGGTGCCTTGGGCATCCCCAAGCTTGAGCTCTTGCCTCTGTTCCTTCTTCTCACATAGAAACCTTCTCGATCATCGAACACTTCATCCACACAAAATTTCAACAGAAAACTCGGTAAGATCCGTTAGTATAATAAAGCAAATCACTACTCTAAGTACTGTTGCAAACCAATTCATATTTTGTTTTTGCATTGTGTCTACTGTAATATAACTTTTTCATGTATTAATCCACTGATATAAATTGATAGTTTCATCAAAACAAGCAAACTATGCATCAAAAACACAATCTGTCTAAAACAGAACAGTCTGTAATAATCCAAACATTCACCATACTTCTGATACTTGACAAATTCTGCGGAAATTAGGAAAAATAAAAAAATTGTATAGAAAGACAGTGCAAAAAGTTTCAGAACCGTTTGACGTTCCAGTAAAAAATAAAAAATCGCGCACTACAGCTAAAGTTTCTGTCCTGCACCATAGAAACCAACAAGCATTGTAAACATCCTAAAGGCAAACCTTGGCACATTATTTTTATAATACAATGGAATTTTACAAGAGGATAATTATTTTTGTTGAAAAGTTTCTGTAATCAAGATTCACAAAGCTTCCATGGGCATGAACAAAGTTCAAGGACGTCCCCACTTTCACAATGCTCATCTATCTCACTTTCACTTTTCTTTTTGAAAAGGATTTAGGTTCCCCTCTTTATTTTATTTTTGTTTTTAAACTTTATAAAAGCACTCAACAGAAATAAATGACTCTCTAAAACTTCCAGGTTGTCTCCCTGGCAGCGCTTTCTTTAAAGCCATCAAGCTAGGCTTATAGTGCTCAAGTAGTGAATCCACCCGGATCCCAAGGTATATCAAAGCCAATTTTAATTAACAATGATTTGGCATTTAGTAGTGAGCACAAAGCAACATATATCAAGCAATTACGAAGTCTAACTCTCTTCCTATGCATCGGCATGTCATAAAAGAACAATTCATGCACACATAGTAAAGGCCAATGCATAGTATAAACAGTTTCTTGCAATTTTATCGTGTGGGAAACATAGAGAGGTGGAGATATAGTTCCTCTCTCATAATAATTGCAAGTAGGAGCAGCAAGCACATGCATATTATACTCATCAAAATCATCATGTGTAGTCAAGGTTGGAAAAAGCGGTAGGCGTAAGCGAGGCGGTTGTCCTTCGCCTAGTGCCTAGGCGGTGCTTAAACGCCCTAGGCGTAGCCTAGGCGATTATATAATTTTTACTATTAGGGTGTATATGTGGTTATTGTATGTGTATTCTATTAATTTAGGGCATATAAGTACGTTAACGATCAGCTACTACGATTGGAATATGGCCCTTTTAGCATATCAGTGCAATATGGCATGATTTCTCGCTTGGGTAGACAATTTCTTACTTGCTCTGCCTAGACTTCTGCTTATGCCCTAGGCAAGGTGTTGGGCCATTGCCTAGCGCCTAGGTGTGCCTAAGCGCCTCCTAGGCACTGCCTTTTCCAACAAAGTGTGTAGTAGTAAAAGGCCCATCAATATAATCCTTAATAAGCACAAACTTCTCCGATATAGTGTAGTTTGGAGAATTCAAAAAGATAATAGGACTATCATGTGTGGGTGCAATAGCAACAATTTCATGTTTAACATAAGGAACTATAACAAGTTCATCTCCATAAGCATAATTCATATTGGCATCTTGGACACACAAGCATAGCAAGCATCATCAAAAAGGGATATTTCGAAAGAATCAATGGGATCATAACAGTCATCATAGCAATCATCCTTCGGTAAGTACGAAGGGGAATTAAACAATGAATGAGTTGAAGAGTTACTCTCACTAGAAGGTGGGCACGGGTGATCAATCCGCTCTTCCTCCTTTTGTTCTTCGCTCTCCTCCTCATCTTTTTCACCCAATGAGCTCACAGTTTCATCAACTTCTTCCTCCATAGATTCCTGCAAAATATTAGTCTCTTCTTGGACAGCGGAGACTATCTCAATAAGTGCATTAATATCGGAATTGTATTCATAATTCTCATAGCAATATTTGAGGATAGCTAAATTTTCAGGTCTATAAACAACATCATCAAAATCTTCAAACTCTTTAAACATAGATTCAATTTCATAAGCACCCATAAAAGCAACAAATTTTTCTATTTCTTCCGCATCATAGTAATCATATATACCATTAGCATAAGAAGCTGAGGTTTTATTATCATTAAATTTGCATGAAAAGGGAAGGTGTGGAGCCTTCATCCTAGAGCAACAAGTATAATCATAACTCAAGCATACTTGCCAAGCATACCACTTCAATATATAAATTTGATCCCATAATAGTTTCCCTTTTTTGTCAAGCGATAATCCCTAAAGTATTCACGTTGATCCAATGTTACTCCCATTACCAAATTGAATGGGGTTTTCTCTGGATTATCAAAGTAGTACATAATATCTGTCACATAACGAGCATCGAGGGTTTTAGGAGGTTCCTCATCTCCATGAGCAGCAAGTACACCTAATTTTTTTGGTATTTCGTGTTCCATATACATAACTAAAGATAGAGAACAACTAAGAACAGCAAATAAAAATTACTTAGTGATAAAGCAAACAAGCACACACAAGAATATTCACCCCACGCTATTGCTCCCCGGCAACGGAGCCAGAAAAAGGTCTTGATAACCCACAAGTATAGGGGATCAATTGTAGCCTCTTTAGATAAGTAAGAGTGTCGAACCCAACGAGGAGCTAAAGGTAGAACAAATATTCCCTCAAGTTCTATCGACCACCGATACAACTCTACGCACGCTTGACGTTCGCTTTACCTAGAACAAGTATGAAACTAGAAGTACTTTGTAGGTGTTTTTGGATAGGTTTGCAAGAAAATAAAGAGCGCGTAAATAAAAAGTAGGGGTTGTTTAGATAAAGACACGACTAAATTAGTTTTAGTAGAGAGCTTGTTGTTACGAGAAAACTATTTGTCCCTAGGCAATCGATAACTAGACCGGTAATCATAATTGCAATTTTATTTGAGGGAGAGGCATAAGCTAACATACTTTCTCTACTTGGATCATATGCACTTATGATTGGAACTCTAGCAAGCATCCGCAACTACTAAAGATCATTAAGGTAAAACCCAACCATAGCATTAAAGCATCAAGTCCCCTTTATCTCATACGCAAACAACCTACTTACTCGGGTTTGTGCTTCTGTCACTCACGCCACCCACCATAAGCAAATCATGAACATATTGCAAACCCTACAGCGGGGATCCCTCACGCTTGCGCGACACGGAGAGCACCATAGGACAGCACCAATAATAAAACGTGCAACTCAAACCAATCTTGATCATCAAATAGCCCATAGGACAAAACGGATCTACTCAAACATCATAGGATAGTCATACATCATTGGGAAATAATATATAGCATTGAGCACCATCTTTAAGTAGAGATTACAGCGGTAAGAGAGAGGTTACACCGTTGCATAGAGGGGGGGAAGAGTTGATGATGATGGTGGTGAAGTTGTTGGTGAAGATTGCAGTGATGATGATGGCCACGGCAGTGTTCCGGCGCCACCGGAAGAGAAGGGAAGAGGGGGCCCTTTCGTCTTCTTCTTCCTTGACCTCCTCCCTAGATGGGAGAAGGGTTTCCCCTCTGGTCCTTGGCCTCCATGGCGTGGGAGGGGCGAGAGCCCCTCCTAGATTGGATCTATCTCTCTGTCTCTCTCTGTTTCTGCGTTCCCCTCTGCTACCCTTTCACCGTTTCGTATATATATGGAGATCCGTAACTCTGATTGGACTGAAACCTTCGCCGTGATTTTTTTCCAAAAATTAGCTTTCTTGCGGCCGAAGAAGGGCATCAACCGCCTTACGGGTGGCCCACGAGGGTCAGGGGCGCGCCCCCTGCCTCGTGGCCACCTCGGGCACCGTCTCACGTGGATTTTCTTCCGGAATTCTTCAAATATTCCAAAAATATTCTCCGCCCGTTTTTATACCGTTTGGATTCCGTTTGATATGGATATTCTGCGAAACCAAAAACATACAACAAACAGGAACTGGCACTAGGCACTGGATCAATATGTTAGTCCCAAAAATAGTATAAAATGTTGTCAAAAAGTATATGAAAGTTGCATAATATTGGCATGGAACAATCAAAAATTATAGATACGACGGAGACGTATCAAGGCTTAGGGGCCCGCATGGGCAGGTGGCACGACCACCCCTCTTGTTGGGCCATGAGTCCATGTGGCTGCCTCTTCGGTCCTCTCCACCTATTCCGAAGCTTCTATGGTCTCTTATTGTCCAAAAAAATTGTCAAAAAGTTTGGTCGTCTTTGGACTTCAATAGGTATGGTTTTTTCTGCGAAACAAAAACATGTAAAAAATAGAAACTGGCACTGGGCACTAAATTAATAGGTTAGTCTAGAAAAATAATATAAAATTAGATAAAAAGCATATAGAAATGATAACATAATAGCGTTTAACAATAAAATATTATAGATATATTGGAGACGTATTACAAATCTGAAATAAACCTCAAACTGAAGCGTGCTTGGCTTAGAGCAATTTGAGGATGGGTGGCCAACTGAAAAGTTGATCAGGGTGCACACGAGTGCACAGAAAGTGCATACAAAAGACTAGTGTTGGTATGTGAGGCCAGTCTAGATCCCCGACGCAATGACTAGAAACCGGTGGGTTTGGTCGAGGCATTACAGATGGTTTCAGAGTTAGCCCTCGTGGTTACAAGGGCGTGTCTGGGTCGGTGACTCATACATGGGGAACATGTGGATGCTGACACTGGCGCCCAGAGATGTGTGCCAAGTGGGAACGTTCGTGTACAGCCGACAAGGGCGTCGGTTCCTTTCAAGGAGGTGTATGTGACATCCTATCTTAATAAGAATGATAGACTACTCATATCAACAATATGCTCCTTCTTTTCTAGAAGCCCATCCGAAAAAACCTCGGAGTTAATCATGCTTAGCTTGGAACAATTTGAGTATGAGTGACCTACTGGAAAGTTGATCCCGAGATTGCACGAATGAGAAAAAGTGCGCAGGAAAGATAGTACTAGTATATGTGGCCACTCTAGATCATAGGCACAATGATCAGGAACCGATGGGTTTGGCCGAGGCATTACATCATCAACACCGTCGACTCCTTCTGCAACACCATCATTATGATCTTCCCAAACCTATAAATATTCTCTGCAACACCATCATTATGTCATTACCAATAATTCTCGCAAGCAAGAATTTGTTTCAGTTATAGTTGAATTGACAACTCAACTGTAAAAACCTATAAATATTCTTTGTCATGCCGGATTTGGGGGCAGGAGACGAAAAGAAAGTGTACAATGGCGTCTACCTTTTTTTAGCAAAACAACGGCATCTCCTGTGGGAGCACCTATTTGACGCATTTTGCTTCGAACTTTGGACCTGCTACTTGACAATGATATCGGCTAACTAGTCGACCTGAAAAGCGTTGATGACTAACAAGGACCGTGTATGTTTAAGAACTAAGTACAACACTGAATCTGAGCAATTTTTGTTTCCTTTTTTAATATTTCTTACAAATTGTGCAGAAAAATTTAAAAAGCGAGTAACGTTTGAAAACCCATCAATAGTTCGAACAACTCAAACAAGTTTGAAAAAACAAAAAAATGAATTTTTTGACTGAAACAATATTTGAAAATCCCAAATAATTGCTAAAAAATGAAAACATTTTTTTCTGAATTCGAGATCATAATTTGACAATGGGAATATTATTATATTTTGAATAATTTTTCAAAAGTATGAACATTTTTTGAAATTCTTGCACATTTTTCAAAAATGTAAACATTTTTTGAAAAAATTGAAAACGGGAACATCATTTAACATTCTGAACATTTCATAAAAAAACGAAAACATTTTTATGAAATCATCGTACATTTTTTAATATATAAAAAACTTGAAAACACGATTTTTTTTAAAATTTCAAACAAAATTTTAAAAACATGAACATTTTTTGGAACCAAGAACAATTTTTAAAACATCCGAACGTTTTCGAAAACAAAAACATGTCATGAGTTTTGAAAAAAAAATTAAAAATTTTATATTTATTAATATTGTGAACAGTTTTTAGAAAACAAGAACATTTTTTTAAATTCTCATACATTTTTAAATTTGGAAACACTTTTTTCCCGGTATTTTGGACAAACTTTTAAAAATTGAAAACATATTTTTGAATTTCCAAACATTTTTCAAAATTGTGCGCAATTTTTAAAGAACCAAACATTTTTTGGAAAAGGAAAAATTGAAAAATATGCAGAATGCAAAAATAAGAAAAAGAAAAACAAAGAAGAAAAAAGATACAGAAAAACGAAAAAATGAAAAGAAAAAATACCAGAAAACCAGTGGAAGATAATAAAAAAAACAGTTCAGGTAAGAAGCTCCCAAAAGTGGATGGGTAGTTCCGACGCTATCTTACCTGAACTGTTTTTTTATTATTATCTTCTTACCTGAACACGTCGGTCGGCCGCTCAGCCTGTGCGAAACAGCGACAATCTGCCGCAGAATGTGTCAAATAGGATTTTCAGTCTCCCGTGTCTGCCCATCTCCTAGAGCTCCTAATTAGCGCTTTACGCCCCAATTACCTAAGCTGGCGCCCACTCACCATCGGTCATGAGTCGGCCCAAGGCGAGCACATAATCATTCTTGGTTCGTTTGATCGATCGCATTTACCTGTCGCTGTTAGCCTAAGAAATACAGGTCTTTGTTGATAGTTGACTAGTCAACCATTGACTTATGAAAAAAAGAAAATTCACAAAAAACAAAACTGCTCCTGAATTCAAAAAAATTCATGGATTTTAGAAAAAATCACAAATTTGAAGAAAGAACCATCCAATTTGAAAAACAATTATCCTTTTTGAAAAAAATCATTGATTTGAAAAATGTAATTGGTTTGAAAAACATGGATTTTTAAAATAAACTCATCAATTTGACAAAAATATCAATTTTGTAAAAAGTTCAGTCAAGTTTGAAAAAAAAGCATGCAAATAGCAAAAGAAAAAGGAAAAATAATATAAAACCAAAAATGTTTCAAATAAAAAAGAAGTAAGAAAAAATAAAGAAGAAGATGTAAATGAGCACATCAGTTAAAGACGGTGGGGTACGAATGACCATGAGGTCGTAGGTTCGAATCACACTGGGCGTGCGCTTGAGTAGTTTTTTGGCATTAAAAAAGGAAATGGTATAGAAGATGGGTCGGCCCAATGCGAAGGAGAGGGTGTGCGCCCGTTTGCTAAACATGCTGTAACGGGCGCCTGGAGCGTCCTCTAGGAAAGGCCCCCATCTCCTTCCTATCCAACATTTGTTGTGGCATGGCCCATGTAGATATCGGCCCGACCTGGTCCAACCCATCCGGCCCTATCCATGTCGGCCCAGGTTGTATTGCAGATAACCCTTGTTGTCCTCGTTCGACTGTCTCTTCTTCCATCTCTCCATCGAAATACGCCCCCGTTGTTCCCCACGCTGGGGAGAGTTTGTCAGATCCCAGATGGATCAAACATGGATTTGAGTAGAAATCAAGAGCAGAAATCAGGGGGAAATGTATGGATCAGGAAGAACACGCACGAATTTGAGTATAGTATATGTTCAAGTGTATATTGATATTAAACCAATAATTGGTATAGTTGATTGATAAATTTGGTCTAGTTCCTGCCCCTTATATATCCTAACGGGTTACATAGAGTAACTTGGAAATAAACGTAATAATAAGGATGGAAATGAATAATGTTGAAAACCATAGATCTCCTGTCTTTGGGTTTCCTTCTTACCCTAGCCAAACTACTACTCTAGCTAATACCTGACATTTGGGGACAAGTGTGATTTCATTTTCGACTATTCTGGAAAGCAAACTCATATTTTTTACTTTGCGACAATATGTATCATATATATGGGTGTACAAGCAATTTGAACAAGGAGATCCCCCATTGGCATCCTCGTCCAACATGGTAATGCAACCGGGGAATGCTATGCTGCAGTCAAACAAAGGATGTGTCATAAGCCAAAACATCTTGAAACCATATGCTGGATGTCTCCAATCTGGATCATATCATTTATGCCTCCCTAAGGCTCAACATTCTGCTCTCAACTCATTCTAGAAAATAACACACTTGGGGACAAGTGTGATTTTAAGAGGGATGTGATGTCAGTGTGATTTCGTTTTCGACTATTCTGGGAAGCAAACTCATCATTTTCGACTTTGCGACGATTTGTATCATATATGGGTGTGCAAGCACTTTGAACAAGGAGATCCACCATTGGCATCCTTGTCAACATGGCGATGCAACCCGGGGAATGCTATGTTGCAGTCGAACAAAGGAAGTGTCATAAGCCAAAACATCTTGAAATCATATGCTGGGTGTCTTCTATTTGGATCATATCATTTATGGCCTCTCTAAGGCTCAACATTCTGCTCTCAACTCATTTCAGAAAATAACACACTTGGGGACAAGTGTGATTTCAAGAGGGATGGAATGTCAAGTATTAGCCAGACTAGTAGTATGGCCATGATAAGAAGGAAACCCAAAGGCGGAATATCTATGGTTGTCAATGTTTATTCATTTCCATCGCCTTTATTATTACATTTATTTTCAAGTTACTCTATGTAACCCCCCGGGATATACAAGGGGCGGTAAGTAGACCAAATGTATCGATCAACTATTCCGCCAATTATTATTGGTTTAAATATCAATATATACACTTATACGTACACTATATGCTCAAATTCATGCCTGTTCTTCCTGATCCATACATTTTCCGCTGATTCTGCTCTTGATTTCTACTCAAATCCATGTCTGATCCATTTGGGATCTGACAAAACGTATTCATAGACATCTCCTTCCTCGGCATCGACTTGATTTGGGTGAGCATTTGTCTATGGTTTGTGCTTGACACAGTAAAATCCCCGATCCAAATCCCATCCCTGAAATCGAGAGTGCGTATTGCTTCGATGGCGCACGACGCGTATGGATCTTGGTCGACCTCGACCACCAGGGGCGCTTCTGTGTGGCGAGCTTCTTCCCGAGGGCATTTTCAGTGTGCACGTGGAGGAACTGCGAGTAAGGTGTTCGAGGAAATGCCTTGCTCAAGTTCTTGCCGAATGATGACACGATCTGGCTCTTGGAGAAGGACAACAAGAGAAGCACCTCAGACTTCAAATTAGGCAAGCAGAGGCTCGAGAGAGGAGGGAGAAGGTGGAGTTATGGCTTGATTCTTCGCCTGGTCACCACCACGGAACCGGCTCCTCTACCGTCGTGAAGGCACGGAACCAGCTCCTCTACCGTCGTGAAGGCACGGTAGGGTGCTACAGTAGCCTACCTTTGGGCCACCTTTCAGCCTTCAGATCTAGTATGAATGGCTCAGATATCTTGCTACAGAACATAAACAGTGTACATGCTACAATGCGAAAACAGTACATCTTGCTACAGGGTTCAAACAGTAAACTCTGCTATAGTGTAACCTGCCGTGCCTTACGTATTTTCCATTGCACAGGTTACTGTAGCACCCTACCGTGCCTTCACGACCGGTAGAGGAGCCGGTTCCCACCACCAACGCCGCCCTGATTTGTGTTCCTGCGGTCACCACCACCACCTGGACTGCCAGTGTCACTCGTGTTGCTGCCGTCTTCACCCCCCTGATGCAGGGTCCACCACCTCCACCACCACAACACTGGCGCCAACCTGCTGTTCGACTGAATGCTTGAGCAGTGTTCTGATCTCTGTCATCTCTTCGCCGAGCTGCTTTCCTACCGCAGAAACCACCACCACTACTGGACTAGTCACCAACTCCACGGTTACAGCAACCACCACCATAGCTGCTGCCAACCCGAGCAGCCTTCTTGCTACTGCAACCGCCACCACCAAAACTGTCGCTGCAGAAATAACCACGGCAACCTTGGTACTCACAAGTATAGTTCGACCAAATGCTCAGGTAGTAGTCCGGCCTCCGCCACCACTGAATATGGTTCCCCTCCCAACTCCGCCCGGGTGACAAGTGGTTGCTTCGTCGGAGAGCATGCTGACAAGAGCAACCACGAGAGAGTATCGTCGTTACTAGTGGCAACTAATCCATTTACTCTGTGTACCTTGGGCCTGAACATACAACAGCTGGCCATCTGTACAAGTCATGTGTGCTGCCATTTGAGAGCTAGCCCTCTAGTACAGATGGTATTCAATGCAAGGGTCGACAATGGCAGGAGGGAGCCGCAGAATGCCGTCTATGCATATCTTATATTGCCATGGAACCCCGGCATACAGTCAACCGCCAGTCTAGGTTACATGTTGCAAGTGATATCTGAAAATTATCCTCCAGCCTTTGCGTTGTGTGAAGAGGGACCTGGAGGTGTAGCTACTACATAACGTGATGCAAGCAAACCAACAATGATCCTTGATCTATCTTTTGATGCTGCTTGCGCTCTATGGGGCAAAATGTTGTGTAAAAATTCGTTGGCGCAGAAGGAATACTTGAAACTGGAATGTCATCCTTTAATTGATCCAGTGAAGGAATTGTTTTCTGCTAGAAAAGTGTCTCGGTGCCATGTCAGTTTTACAGAATGGCTTAACCAGTTCAGCCAGGAAAAAGAAGAAATATTATCCTAAGGTATTGTTGATCTTTCTCTATTGGGAGCTAGTGTTATTGTTCCATTGGGAGCTAGTGCTATTGTTGATGGTGAGAATCAGACATCCAGCAAAGGGAAATGTTTGCTTTTACACTGGAAATTCAGAGAATCGTCACCTTTTGAGTTTTACTTGTATGATCAAAGTGAAAGATTACCATGCTTGGTGGTTAAACAGAGGAGAAAGTATGTTATCAATGTCACATTCTTCCATCAACTTCAATCAGGTGGCTTCTTTTTCTTTCTGCATGAATGCAAGCACTGCTACAAAGCTAATGATTCCATGGGATCCAGGAGAAAGTGTTGTGCGAACTTGGAAGTGATTGTACATTTTTTTCTTCTATTGCTGCAGGCGCTAAAATGCTACAGCTAGACATCGACTGCTAAGAAATTATGCAATATTTTCTGTTCAAATTTGTCTTTGGAGATCCTGGGTGGCGTGGATTCAATTCATGTTAATATAAGTCTTGCGCCCAAAGCTAAAACTAATGTCAAAGAGTTTGTGACACACTACTGTCAAACAACAAGTTGTTTCGGCATTGCATTGAAGAATATTCGTGATTTTTTATAGAGGATGATAGATTCAGCTTTCCGCTGTCACTACTGGCAAAAACTATGATGTGCCATTTGTCACATCACCTCTTCTATCGGGTCAAAACACTGGAGTAATTCTTGCATCAGCTTCTCTGGGATGGATGGAATCAGGCCAGCACTCTGCCTAGTCTGCTTGCATTGTCTTTTCATTCGTCAGGTCGAGCATCCGCTGCCATCTCACATTTGGGAGCGTCGGGCGCTGTTGAGGATACAAAAATAGCAGACCACCCTGCCTGCCGTGGTTTGCCGCACCCTGATGTGTGTCCTCGTTGCAGTCAAGATGATGAGTCTATGTCGAGAAGCGTATCTCCCTCCAGGTCCGTGCTTGTTGCTCTCAGTTGGTGTACCTGCTTTTGCTGTTCGACACACATTTTTTAGTCTTACTGCTAATGTTGGTACTATGACATGGATAAGCGAAAGTCAAACTAGCTTAGATTCAGCTGGGTCTTCTTCATTAGTTTCAGCTTCTGTTGCTAGATTGTGATACGCTATTATGCTTCTTGCACATGTGGGATGAAACCTTGCTTGTCAAGGTTGCAATGTAAATTAGACCGATTGTTGCTATAGTAGTTGAGGATGCGCTTTTATCTTAGGCTCCTGGTAATCGTGTGTTGTATGTTGGTGCTGCCTCTGGAATAACCATGCCTCACATGTCGGATATTGTTGGAGCACTGAGATCTTGTCACAACTTCCTTTTGATTGTTCCATTCAGATCGAATGGTGCTTCGCCGTAGTGCCTTCCATCTCCTGCCGGTTGTGAATCTGAAATTACTGTCTCTTTTTATTTCTCCATTGCCATCAGGTGGTTAAATAGTCTATGAGTGATGAGGTTCTTGCCTTGCCAGCCCACTGCTATTTGGTGAAAGAGATCCCAAAACAGCAACCATGCATATGCATCTCTCTGCTGTAGCGACCAAGGCACAAGTTCAGTGTACAGTCGGGTAGCTCTATTTGCTATCAATTAATGTTAAGATCGATGGTGATTTACCATGCCTATTGAAGTCTTGGTAGACATAATTTGTTATCTGTTTCACCGACTTTATTCTGTGATACTTTGCTTCAATTCTGAAACAATCTTAAGCCAAAGTGTGTGATGATCACGTTCATTCAGGTTAAAAATGCAGTGCAACCTTACAGCCCTGTGTGTCTTTTTTACAGGAATCTGTGACAAGGCGCATACATCTTCAGCCAAGGACAGAAGTGGTTCACCTAACCAAATCTCAAGACTCAGCTTGCTGTCAAAGGGGGCCTAAACTGCGACATCGATCGCTAGCTCGGAGCTGTTTTTTCTTTTAAAAAAAGGTAGACCATTGTCTACCTTACGTATTTCAAAACATGTCGGGGCCTGGATGAGTAGAGATCAATTACATGAGTTAAAAGTTTGCTCAGCACAGATGCAGAGAGCAGAACATGAGAGAGAAAAAGGAGAGGCGAGTAGGAGGGATTTTTCCAACGATTACATCAGAGCAAAGATTCAAAACGTTGCGCCCACACTTTTAATGAAACTCTATCTTCACGGTGTCGTGCACGACTACTCCATAGCAGTAGAAGAAGTGCTGCGTGTTTGCCCTCGTGCAGTCCAAATCTTGGCACTGAAGATCCTGTCATTCCGAGCTTGCCAGAGAGCAACCGCGCAGGCGGCGAAGACTACAGCCCATGCCATAACTAGGAAGGCTGTTGATGCAACATGACATTCTCAACAAAACCATAGATGGTGTGAGCATGGGTGGCAAGATGCAGCAGACCGAGAGGTTCCCAAAAATCCGAGGCATGACGGCATCTTAAGATGATGTGGTTGACGGTTTCAGTTGCCGGGCAAACATCACAATCTGCTGTGGGTGAAATGGCTTGCCACTGTTTCTTGGTCATATTGTCCTCACAAGAAAAGCCAGCCACAAGAAAATTCTGTGCTTCAGAGGAATCATCGAGTTCCAGATAGCTTGTCAGGAGAATCAGATGCCGGTGAACAGCCCAGGATGCAGTTCTGCAGTTGCTGCAGTTCGAGGAGCGCCGTCTGAGACAGGTTGGGATGGAGCTTGATATTCCAGTTACCATGCATGAACTGAGAGGCAACAGTGCCACAGGAGTCCTTGGCAAAAGAGAACAGAGCTGGAAGAGCGTATCTCAGCCGTCCTATTGGCAACCATTGGTCATGCAAGAAGGATATCAGCGAACCCTTCCCTTCCCCAAAGAACAACAAAGAGGCTTGTAGAAGAGGCGGCAAAATTCCGATGAAGAACTCCAGTAGTGACACGGTTGTTTGGAAGACGATCAAGTCCACTAGCTTACTAAGAACGGTGTGTTCTCGTTAAGTCTATGTATCTGGATGTCATTAACTCTAGCGTTGTCCCTTCCTCGATACACGTTTGGAGAGTAAAGGTTCCCTTACGTATCAAAGTGTTTATGTGGTTTGTGCGTAAACAAGTCATTTTGACTAAGGATAACCTGGCAAAACGCAACTGGATGGGCTCTTCTAGGTGTAGTTTTTGCGATCATAACGAAAACATCAAACACCTCTTTCTCAATTGTCCGTTGGCTAAGATTTTGTGGCGGTCGATTCATATTACATTTAATATTAATCAGCCCACCTCTATCAACATGTTATTTGGAACATGGCTTGATGTGGTTGATTCCGATACTGCAAGACACATACGTGTTTACTTTGGGTAGTATGGAACTGCAGAAATGATTTAGTATTTAACAGATCAACAAACATTCACTTTTTGCAGGTTATCTTCAGAGCCACGGCATTCATCCGTATGTGGTCGCTACTCACTCCGACGGAGGCCAGGGAGCGTTTGGTTACTGCGTCTACCCGATGGGAGATGGTAGCGCGGGATATTTTCAACCGGTTTGGATGGCGGTCATGTAATAGGATAGGCATGTAGTGCTCCTATTGTGTTTGCCAGCCGGTTGTGGCTTTGGGTTTTAGCTCTTTCGAGCTTTTTGTTTATTTTCGCACCTCAGTATTT
Source organism: Triticum urartu (assembly GCF_056163025.1). Classification (NCBI taxonomy): domain Eukaryota; kingdom Viridiplantae; phylum Streptophyta; class Magnoliopsida; order Poales; family Poaceae; genus Triticum; species Triticum urartu. The sequence continues at coordinate 567,446,508 of NC_141878.1, forward strand.
GGAGACTTTGTTACTGGATTTTATTTTTAATAATATGAGCCGTATGCATCTTTCTGATGCAAAGGCTGAGGTAAACCCCCTTTTCGAAAAGAAAAAAAGTCCACTAGCTTGGAGCAGTTTGTGAGAGTCCTTATCTGGAATGATCCCTCGCAGCGAGTTGTTTCCCAGGTCGGCTAGTAGGATTGTTCCAGTTCTTCTCCATACTTTTCAGCCAGGTCCAGCAGTAGTTGTGGTTTATTTGTGACAGTCGTGCTTCCCGAATGTCGTGGGCGAGGTTCAGGCAAGGCACGGCTGGAGTTCTTGCGCCGGTGCCTGACATTTAGGGCTAGTTTGGATCGATGCCTGGCGCTCATGCCTGGTAAAAAGTGGTGCCTGGCCATGGCCTGGATGCGTGGAAATTATTGACTGGCCAGGCTAGCCTGGGAGCAACATGTTTGGTTCGTGTCCATAACCTGCGCAATAATCATCTCGCTTGTCAGTTCGTAAGAAGCTGCTGGCCCACAAGAAAAAGTAGTATTAAAATCTCAGGCACAAGCCAGGCTACCGATGAAGCACGCCTGATCCAGGCTAATGGGTGTGCCTGGTGTTTCAACCAGGCTAATGTACTACATGCTCCAGGCCAGGCTAGTGTCTGCCTGCCGTGGACATCAACCAAACAATCTCCAGGCTGATCTCAGGCAAGCTCCAGGCTAGGCAAATCTCTCCCGGGTCTCGATCCAAACTAGCCCTTAGGGACAGAAGCGTAGCGCGGCAATCGTTGTGTTGCCCTGTGATAGCTTTGTACATATCTTTTTCTTCTTTTTTGTTTATTTTTTTACATTACATTTCTTTGTTTTCTTTCGTGGAACACGCGTTATATTGGGCCCAGTAAACTTGTATGTGTTCCACATGAACTACAACAGAGTATGGTGATGACGTCCCTTCCATGTCCTCTCTCTCCATGCCGGCACGCGCCCAACCCGCGAGCACACTCGAGCATCACCATGGCCTCACTTCACCCACAACCATTCCCCTCACCTCGATGGGTCCCGGGTACCGTCTCGCACCGTCGGCAACAACTCCTTTCCACCCGGTCTAGCCTCCCCCTCGACCCCAAGCTCACTGCCCCGAGCAACTTTGGCCGCCCCACGGCCCTGAGTTTCCCGCCACCAGCTAAGGAAAAATCAATCTAGGAAAAGGGGATGCGTTGAGAGGAAGACGATGACTCGAAGGATCAGCAAGTACAATATGGATTTATTCGTGCTTGGTGTACCATCAATATCAGTATAAAAATATATTTAATGGTGGTATGCTGATATTGATTTGATATTGTTTATCTTTATATTTGTGTGTTAATTTGGTCAAACCTAGAAACCGTCAACTTTTTGACTGAATTTGCGCCTTCTATTTGGGACGGTGGTAGTATTGTGATATAGACCATGTACAAACTGAACCAAAAAAAAAAGTTGAAAGCATCTTGTAATGGTGAAGGGCGCCTATTTTTTTATGGTATAATCTTTAGTGGATCTCTGTACTGCCTCCTACTCCTGCTACTAGACTACTCAGATCTCGTGCTGTCTCGTGTCTCCCGAGCTCAGAATTCAGCATTCGGCGCCACTAGTTCCACTTTGCCCGCACTTCTTTTTTTTGGGGGGTGGGGGGGACTTTTTTCTTTTACAATCAGTGGCACTGTGGCAGCCACGCTAAGAGCATCTCCAACAGGCGCCGAACGCGCCGTGCGCAAAAAACAGCTTTAGTGCGTGCCCATTGCCTGGTTTGGCGCGGCGCGCAGTACTGGCTCCAGCAGCCGCGCTAAAATGCAGCGCGCGCGCTCATTTTACAAACTAGATGTATACATCGGAAGCATAGATAACTAGATAGATTACATAGATTTTTTAAAATGATACAAAGATATTTTACATGAAAGCATAGATTGCATAGATAAAAACGACAAACGATAAAAACTAGATAGATTGCATAGATAACTACTCTAAGTCGCTATCATCATCACCATTATCATCCTCGGCGGTGTCGTCCGAGGTATCGAGCCATATGTCCAACCAACGATCATCGTCTGCCGTGAAGAACGACTGCCCACCTGATGCAACAAGATCGGACTGCGCATTCGCCAATGCCTTCCGCCGACGCCTGTCCAACCGCTCCTCGCGGCGCCTTCGCGTGTCCTCCTCGCGGCGCCTTGCCCAGTAGACTTGCTCGTAGGCGACGTCCTCCGGGTGGCGCCGGCGCCACTCCGCCATGACCCGCTCGTCCTCCTGGGCGACGAGGAGGCGGCGCTGCCGCTCAGCGTGCTCCGCACGGTCTTGTGCCGTGTTCAGACGAGGCGGCGGGGCGACGTCCAGCGCCTGCTGGAGCGTGCACACGTCTTGGAAATTCATCTGCCCGCGCGGCCGGCCTAGGCGCCACGCCGCCGCGTCGTACGCGCGGGCGGCCTCGCGCGCCGTCCCGTAGGTGCCGGGGCCGAGCCGGAGATCGCCGGAGCGTATCTCCGAGTAGTAGCCGCCGTTGAGGCGCAGGCGGACGCCGCGGTAGCCCGGCGCTCCTCGACGGCGCGGCCGCATGGTGGCGCGTCGGTGGCGGGGCGCTAGAGCGGTGGAGGCGCGTCGGTGGCGAGCGGTGGAGGCGCGCGTGGCAGAGAGGAAGAGGAGTCGTGAAAAAGACGCGTGGCGAGCGCCGCATTTTATAGGCGCGCCGGAAGCGGTGCACCAAAAATGGCACGCGAGCTGGCGCCTTTTCACGCGCGCGCAAAAGGTTCCCACGCGCGTGAGTTTCCCGTCACCGCTGAAGCGTGGCAAAACGTTCTGCGCGCGCTAAAAACTGGGTTTACTGCACGCGCGTTTTTTGGCGCGGCCGCTGGAGTTGCTCTAAGGCATGCGGAACCATACGCATCCTTCCCCATCGTTGTGGGTCGATGTGTACAGTCAGACAGAGCTCTGGATAGGTATGGCTCCCAGTGTAGCAGAAAAGTCGTCGATTACGTTGCACCCGATATTTGTAATACGACAGCTTCGTCCAACACTCGTACGGTGCTAGTATCTTTGAGCGAACCTTGCTATACGTACGATAGAATGCATGTCCAACACTGTACGATTAGAGATAATTCAGTTTGTGGGCCTTAGCATTTAGAGATGCTTTGCTCTGGTCGTACCGGTCGGACTAGAAAATCATCGTATGCAGAACAGTTAAATAAATGGTACGTACTGAAATCAGATGAAATCCGTGTACGCATATCATTGCTCCGGGCTAAAGTGTGGGAAGTTCTCCTCGCAATACATACAAACCATTTTGAAATGCTTGTGTTTAACCAACTCATAAGAGCATCTACAGCCGGACGCTTCAAACCTTCCTCAAACGTCCGGACGAGCTGCCCAGTTACTGACCGATCACGATTTTTTGACCCATACGAACACTTCAAACGGGCCTCAAACGCCTGGGCTGACCGGCATCCCTCATATCCAGCCCAAATATGAGATGGATAAGGGGGCGCACGGGCACACTCGTCACGTCGGACTGACGAAGAGGTCCCAGTCAGAAACACCCTGAAACCCGGCAAATCCGAAGCTCGTCTCCTCTGTCGAACCGGTGGCGTCGTGTGGCGCAGTTCCGACGGGCCGCGTAATGCCTAGCGCGACTATTTAAGTCGACCGGCAGCACCGAAACCCTACCATCCATCCGCATTTTCCTCCTCCTGTCCACTGCTGCCGTCACTTTCCACTCCACCCGTCCGCCTAGTAGCCATGCCCCCACGTCGTCGGGTGAGGAGCGAGCCCTTTCTGACGCCGGAGCATCAGCTCGAGCTCCCTGAGCAGATCCGGGCTAGGCGCTCAGCCGGGATCGCCACGGGGCTACCTCCGAATGCAGTGGATCCAGAGGAGGAGGAGGATGTGGGGGCGCTGGCGACGCGGAACTGCAGGCGGAGCAGCAGGTTCCTCAATTCCCTTTGGTCGGAGTCGGCTGCGGAGGCCAGACGCCGTCGCCAGTAGGAGGTGAAGGCGCAACAGGCCGCGGAGGAGGCGGAGATGCTCGCCCTACATGGATGAGGTCGAGCAGGAGGAGGATGAGCCGGAGCCCTCCTACCCGCCCGTCCAGCCGACGCTCGGCATCGTCGTCGTGGGCATCTCCGACGACGAAGATTAGCTAGAGTGGTACATAATATGTAGTACGTATGATTTCTTTTGCATGTTTTGTATGGATTTAGGAGATGAAATATGAGCGAGGAGGATGCAAAGTGACTAATTTAAGAAGTGGTCGGTCACTGTCTACGGACGCATCCAGTAGCATCCGCGGGCATTTGAGGGACCAGATTTGCAAAGTGCAACTGTAGATACTCTAATAGAAGCAAACGTAGCCAAGCACCACGCGACACGTTAGCAAGCGTACACAAGAGGCCATGTGTCCACCTCTGCCATTGACGCCGATAACCGGAGCTCAAAGGCTTGTCACCCTCTAACCACTAACCATCCTATACGTTCAAAAGCAGCTCGAGACTGCCGCATATGGATGAAAATGATCGTCGGCCGTATCTTGGCCGCCATCCACAAAGCAAGGGTAAGAAGGTCGGGACATGGCCACTGGCAGTAGGTTGACAATGCGTCCAACTATGAATTGAAGAGCATCTCGTGGTCTCTGGAGCACTTTACGCCATTGAGTTTGAAGACATTGGAGCTAAGAATAAGGAGGAACTCCATACGACAAGGGGAGTGCCCGTCGAGAACCTCACCTCTTAAGGGCTTGTCCGGTTGCAAAAGTTTTGAAGAGGATCGGAGTGGATTGAAAAGGATTAAATCTCCTATAAGTCAAAATTCATCTCAATCACATCCAAACCTCTCAAAGAGAGGTTTAATTGAACATAGCCTAAAGGCTCAATTCAATAACCCAGAAACAGACCTCGCCGGAAAATGAGGGAAGAAAGGATAAGAGCTCAGGGCGAGCGAAGCCGACAAAAGTTGTGAAAGTGTTTTATCTACCCATGATGTCCATAGTAACTTGGTACCTAGTACTAGTACGGTGATGCACATATATCTTTTGTTTATCCGAAAATTGCGGAGGCCACTTTGTGACATAATATACCACTTTTTTCTAAAAGAAAATTCACTATGAATTGAAAATGTGAATGATTTGTCACACCATTACATGGATTCATCGCTTGTTTAGTCATTCGCGCCCGTCGCGTCCGTCGTGAACGGGTGCTCGTTGTGTTATGTATCCCTTTGATGGTTCATTTTTTGAGCTAATAAAAGTCACACTCCATCGAGTCGAAAGAGAAAGCACTTATGAGCCCACTTAACCCTTGATCCTCCAATCACAACCTTTCTAAAAAATCCATGGTGTCACGTGCTCGACTTCGCGTGCTAACCCACCTCGAGGAACACTCCGGTCCCACCTGAAATTGGCCTATGGGTACCCCTACCTTGTATCAAAATATTCTGCCGCCCACCAAGCAAACGAAACTTGTCACGATTGTATTATACATCTTTCACTAATAATAAAGCACGGATTGACTCCGTGGATTCACCGTCACAATACGCTTTTTCCCGTGAATTTACGCTTTCAGTTTTATTTCATCTATATTATTTTCTACATCCGAGGTGGTACTATTCATTCAAAAACGTTTAACTCTGGAATTTTATCCGTTCACGTGTGGGCCGCTTGCCCTGTCCGCTGGTCCGACTCCCTCGCTGTCATCGGCCCGTGTTGAATAGTCCCACCTTGCTCCCGTATAACAAATCCCACCGGTTTATATACTTTTACAAATTGGTTGTCAACAAGCCAAGCAACAGGAGCTCGATGAGACTGAACGGAATGACAATGATTGCGCTGAGTAGAGGTCGACGCGGTGACGTAAATTCACGAGCGAAGAAATAGGAGCAGGGAGGAGGGCAGCGGGGGGGTAGCAGAGGTCGATGGGGACAAGGGCCACGTACTTGGGAGTTTTTTTGGTGGGGAGATTGCTTTTTTTTAATGCCTACCGACGAGAAGCTGCCGGAGTACTCCCACCAAGCCACCGATTGTAAATTTTTTTTCTAATCGAGCACCGATTGTAATTACTTGCTTTCGTTTGTTGTTACTGTCATACTTTATTCATGACTACCACATATTATGAATATGTTATCAGATACAATAATTAAAAGTTAGCAAAATATTACAAATAAATATTTCTTGAGGGACAAGATATTTGGAGCTCATTGACTTGCTGACAATTAAAATTTCTCAACTCTGGATGTCACCGATGTCGTTGGCGAGACACGAAGGAGAGGGGGAGGGGTGAAGAGTAAGGAGAGAAAGTGACAACAATACATCTTGCTCGTGTCCTGTTTTGCCCGGCACGCCAGTCCTCCGTTTAACCATCTCTCCCGCAACTCTGCGTGCTCTAATCCTGATCACCAACGAGGCGAGATGATGATGTCCAGAGAAGTTGTCATGCTGGCGAGTGGGGTGTGCTCCTATAGCTAGCGGCAACATGTCAACAAAATAACACCAAGCATTGTAAACTATTTACCTTCCAGACATCATATTTTTAAAGTGGAAAAGTATAAATATAAATTAATGTTAATAGGGATTCAGAATAACAGTAGGACATGATAAATGGAAATAAATGGACGGATGGGACGGGTAACAATGTATCCCGTTGCAACGCACGGGCATTTATGCTATAATAATATAATTATATTGTAATCTATCCCTAATCCCTAATAATAAAGTATGGACTGACTCCGTGGGTTCACCGTCACAATACGTTTCTTTCCATGAATTTACGCTTTCAGTTTTTTTTCAATACGTCCATATTTTTTCAGTATAAATAATATGGTACTAATTTAGGGACGTCCTATATACGGTCATACATCTGGTCATCTAGCAATAAGGCGGCCCATCTGGCCGCAGCAGCCCATCCGATCAATTGGATCTCCGCATATCCATCAGCACGGGAAGCAGCGACCCAGCGATCAGAATCTAGAGGCCCATCTAGCGTGCGAAAAATAATCCCTGGTGGAAATAGGCACTGGAGCGAGCCATCGAACTCCTGCCATGGCATTCAGTCCCCAAGGGCACATGCAACCAAGCCACGCCTGATGCTTGTTTGATGGAAAGGCAAGTTGTTTTTTTATACAAACAATAGTCCCACCTCGGCTCTTGAAAGCCCATCCAACCAACTTATATACACCTATAATTTAAAATTAATAAGCTGCCTAAAGAATTAAAGTAGAGGGTCAACGTGGGTAAGGAGAAATAAGGAATAAATTCCGCTATTATTAGCCAGCAAGGAAAGGAAAGAGAAACTAAAAGAAGGAAATTGAATGGAATTTATAGGCTACATGTCCCGATGGAAATAAAAGGAGAAATTAAAATAAGGAAAGAAATTATATCAAGAAAAGAGTGTCCTACTTCACGTAAAATGCATGATGGTTATCAACATGGCCGATATTTTCGTCCATTGTCCAATACCTTTTAAATTGTATATGTACGTGCAATACTATATGAACTTCAAGTCGTACATTCTTGACGGTCGCCTTCGGTCTAGGAATAGGGTGATGAGGGCGTCGACATTTAGGCTGGCTGGCTGGCGGCGTGCATCAGTCGATGGCCTTCGACTTTTGGCTCTAGATCGAGGCACTCAGAGCGTGAGGATCGTCCTAGGCACGCCGCAATCAAGTACGGCCAAAGGCACTAGGTGCGCTCACAGGTACAATGACGCCTTAAATACATGACCCTTGGCGCCGACGCGTCAGCCGGTACGACGCTAATCCCCTACAAGCGACGGAGAAAACAAAGCAGCGTCAGTAGCGGTTACTCTGCTAACGAAGTACACAAGAAAGACAGGGGTAGGTAGCACCCTATCATTTAGTATTTTGCAATTTGGGCTTCCAATTTATTTTATTTATGGATACGTTTCTACTTTCTTTGTTTGTTCGTCGAAAACTTCACGAAGGACTCCGGCTCTCTGACCACTTGAATGTGCCACACACCTGTGAGATGAATCAAGACAGTGTCTCCAACATGAGACTTACATGATTTTTTTTCTCCGTTGCAATGCACAAGCATATTTGCTAGACGTTTAAAACTCTATGACGTTTTGACATTAAACCCACGGTACATATCAAATGTTTTTTAAAATACTCATATCACCGTAACTTCAAATTTAACATGTTATATATAAAATTTGATTAGAAAAATATATAGAACCTGAATAAGATGTTATGTTACCTGTTAACCATTTAAAAAACTATCTAGGGTGCAATCTGGATCAACAGTACATATCAAATGTTTTTAAAAATACTCATATTTTTTAAACCGTAACTCTAAATTTAACATGTTGTATATGGAATTTGATTAGAACAATATATAGAATATGAATATGATGTTATTTCACATGTTAACCATTCAAAATAAACTATCGATGATGCAATCTTAATCAACGCTACATATCAAATGTTTTTTGAAATACTCATATCTTCTAAACTGTAACTCTAAATTTAACATGTTATATATGGAATTTGATTAGAAAAATATATAGAATCTTAATATAATGTTATTTTATCTTTTAACCATTAAAAAAAAATACTATCCAGGGTGCAATCTTAATCAACGATGCATTATTCGTCTTCCTTTCATATTGGTACTGATCCGGATTGTAGATGAACATCTCAACAAAATCAGGATTGGAGACGAAATTGAAGATCTCTTGCCCTTTTCTTTGTGTGTAGTAAATCTACACCCAAGCTTTGTTTAAATAGAAGACATGTGGAATCTTGAACTTGCGCTTTTGTAGGCAAAGACCATCTTTATTTGGGCCGTAGTTACAAATACTTAGATTATAGACCATTTTGTGTAAATTAAGAGTGTGCGGTATTCTTTTCTCCCGTTGCAACGCACGAGTCTTTTGCTAGTATTTTTGTAAACCATATACAGTACTACGAATTATAGTTGGAAAGCCTTGAATTTGGTCCTAATTTGTTCACCGCGAAGATGGAAACCAGGCACGGCACGCGACACCGCGTGGTGCGTGGACCATGCGCAAGCAAAGATCCAAATCGGCGCCATTTAAAATATTTTGATCACCTGCCAAAAACAGGTGGCGCTACTGTTTAATTTTTGGCCGAAACCGAAGGGATTGACAGGTCATGGCGTGATTTCAGGGACAGATGGTTGGTGGAGCGCGTCCGATGCGTTGTCCATCTCTGGCTTTGCCTATGTATAACGCAGCGCTGTCCGGAGGCAGCTCTGTCTTCTCCCCCTTGAGCCGCCGCACTGTTCTTCTTCTTCCTCCCCCAGCAGGCACCCCTCTTCTTCGTCTGAAGAACTCACCAAATAGCCAAGGCTCCTTCATCACCAACAGGCAAATCAAGTTCTCCATGGCTCCAGCGGCTGCAGCCCAACCCCCCTTCATGTGCCACACAGCCCAAGCAGCAGTTCTTCTTCATGTCTTCTCCTTGAGAAGGGGAAGAAGAACATCGTTGGACACCATGGACAGAGAAGGAGAAACAGCCAACTGGTGGGGAGTGGGGAGCAGCACCTAAGAGGAAGGAAGCCATGGGATTCAACATCATCTGCAAGCAAGATTTGGTTTGCAGGAGTGGAGCTCATGGGGGTTCAGCACCATCTGTGTAAGTCCTCTGACCAGGCTCTGAAGATGGATTTGCAATGCGTTTTTTGTTGCTGCTTCTGCTGCCTTGCATATGCTTGGTTTGCTCCTTGCATTCTCTTTGTTTTTCCTTGCTACAGAGCCCCGGAAACAGCACTAGCAAATTCTCTCGTATCCTCCCTGCTCGTACTAAAGCCCCCGCCGATCCGAACCAACCGAATTCCCCTCCCCCGCCCGCACATCTGCCCCCGCTCCGCACCCCGAAATCCCCCGCCCCTCCCCCTCTCCCCCGATCCATTCTCTCCCCTCCTCCCACCTGGCCGACGCCATGGCCTCGACGGGATCCCCACCGCCGCCCTGCTCTCGGGGAGACCCCCGCCGCCGCCCTGCCGTCCAGCGGACCCCCACCGCCGCCATGCCCGCGACGAGGTCCCCACCGCCGCCCTGCCCTACGGGCGTTCTCTACCGCCGCGCTTCTCTGCAGGCGATCCCCACCGCCGCCATGCCTGCGAGGAGGCCCCATCGACGCCCTGCCCTACGGGAGATCCCTACCGCCGCGCTCTTCTGCGGGCGAGCCCCACCACCGCCCTGCTCTCCCGGAGTTCCCCGCCGCCGCCCAGGGAGATCCCGGCGGCAGCCCTCCCCTCCGGCAAGACGCGGTTCTCGCCCGGTGAGTTCCATTTCCTCGTCCCTACCTTTCCCCTCGCAATCCGGTCGTCGATTTGGATGCGAGGTAGTCCGAGATCCGTTCCTCGATCCGTTCGCAGGCAGCGTGATATCCGTTCCGCTCGTGCGAGATACTCTAGTTATCCGTTCCTTAGTTCGATTCCTGGTTCGTGTTCCATTAGGGCTTAGCGATTGGATCTTGTGTTGTCGGTTCAGTCTTCTGTATTGGATCTCGGTTACTCATTCATCGGCAGTAGTTCATGAGTTTGAAGGATCTGTTATTATACTAGTTTTAATCATATTACTGATTGTGCTAGATATACAGTTTTACTAGAAATCAGCCGTCGGTTTGCCCTGTCTGGTCTTCGGGTTTTCACATGGGGGATGGATGAGGCCAGCGGGGCTCTCACATCGGGTGTGCCAATGAGCCAGTGGTGGTCCGCCGGAATATGATTCGCAAAGCCCAACAATGCCTGTTGACTGACATTTTACATTTAATCAGTTATTCAGTTTTCATGTTTTATTATTTTGTACTCAATCCTCAGTCTTGATAACCGCTTGTTTTATAGTATCGTATTTTGTCCTCAATCGTCAATCTTCATTATCATGCTCTGTTCCTTTAGTCTTTGGTTTCTCTTTGTTCAGTCTCCACCCTCTTTGTTTAGTCCCAATCCTCAGTACCTCTTTCTGCATTTGTCGGTTTAAATTAAGAATAAGAAGCTTGGTAAACAAGCAGGAAGATGCTCATTTTGCTCACCTTTTCACTTATGCCTATGTCTTTTAATTATGTATTTTCCTCAAGTCATATAGATTAACCCAGAAGGCTAACTTGATGATTGTACCATGTTAATTTCTCAATGTGCTTACACTACATATAGCTAAGGGTGTGCTTCACCATCTAAATCCAACATCATGTTACTTAACTCCTATTTTCCTCATCCCATCCCTTCTGCATTTTTGCCCCTCATTGCTATGCACCATAGCTGCCCTACAATTGTCGGCTTTAGTTCTAGACTCTTGAACTCACTCTTTGTTTTTTCGTATAATTTCATCATGTGCAGAGAAGTGGGAGGGCTACTACTTCCTTGAAGATGCCGAAGGCTATCTGTTCCAGGAGGCCGATGGTGGGTTCTACTTTTTGGAGTGCTTTGAAGGGGAGGGCTACTATTACCAAAGCGAAGAAAGTGACTACTTTCACACCGGACAAAGTCTATATGACAAGGATTACGGCCTGCAGACCCTTGATTCTGAGCTACAGGCACTCTCCCTCCACAGCGACCTCGGCAAGCGGGGCCAGCTCCTGGAGGAGCGCTGCAAGGGGAGCAAGGCGCGGGACGATGACTGCCGCGACGGTGGCTCTCCTTGCCTGAAAGTTCTTGAGGCTTCAGGAGTCTCCGGGCATCGTCATATTGCTAGGCGTGAGCCAAAGAAAGGTGTCTAGTTCCTGCTGGCAGAAGTGGATAATCTTCTTGTTGGCGAAACCCATGTTCTGATCACTCAGTAGCGCTCTAGTTTGGATTTTCTAGCCGTGTCCACTTTCACTTCCTATGAAGTGATATCCTCAACTGCGTCTTGTAATCAGCCTCAAAAGATCTACACAGACCTGACTGGACCTGATGTAATGCGTTGCTTGTGATTGTAGAAGAGTTGTCATTGGTACGTTGAAGAAATTTGCAATGAAGTCTTCAGAAAGCCAAGAGATTCGTGCTATTTTTCAGGGCATGAAAAGCATATGGTATCGTATTAAAGTAGTACTTGGCTTTTAACCTTAGAAAGGTTTTTTTTTCTGAGACAGTTTAACCTCATAAAGGTGCCACATGGCACAAACGATTGGGGGCCCAACATAATAACTTCATACTCCCGTGTACATCTAGATTTTGTCCCAAACTTATAGAAAAAAGTAGCAGCATTTATGACACTGAATTGGTATCGGTACATCCGTCTAATACGTAGTTGGTAAAAATTTCTAATCTTTGACTTGGGGCAAAATGTAGATGTACACTTATTCATGGACGGAGGGAGGAATTCAATCCAAGTAAAACATGACAGGAAAGGTGGTTATGGAACAAACTGCCTATACAAATCACTTAGGACCGGAAGTGAATCACAGCACGCGAAGCCAAACCCAACCCCTCAGTTATCTGCTTCATCTCCTCGGCTGTCTGTGGATATCTTGATGGACAAACCTTTACCTTGATCTCGGGATCCAAGTCACCACAGCTCCCGCACACTTTCCTGTCGTACAGAGATATCTCTGTTATATTAACCGCATGTTCCACAACACATCTGATGTATCGCTTAAAATTGTCGTTGGGTTGGAAGCCATAGATGGTGAGCTTAGCCAGATTCTTGTGCTTGAAATCAGGTGCATATGGCTTCCAATTCACGTCTGCCTTTTCGCAGTAACCATTTTTCTTCCGAGCTTCTTCGTCTGTCAGCATTATGCACCAATGATCCCTTACCGCGACACACAGCTCTTCTAGGGTGGGTGCAGCTTCAAGAATAAACATCGTCCAAGCTAAATCACATCCTTCAGGAAGATTGTCTAGATTCACATGCTGTAGTTTGCCGAGCACAGGCGTGAGCAGTTTCGGGCATTCTGGTAGAACCCAGATCTGTAATAGAAATAAACAATTTAAATTTTTACTATTGTCACATATAACCATCATATAGGAATGGACAGATATGATTCATATGACTAATGAGTGTACCTTTTCACTTTCAAAATCAAGATGCAGATTGCTTATGTTCGGAACATTAGCAAGGAGCTGACTTAACTCCAGAGTCTTCTCCCAACGGACACCAGTTTTAGTGAGGCTCAGCTTTGAAAGCTGTGGTACAAAACCAAAATACAGGGGATCTTCATAAGAGTACCAATTATTATACCTCACTCGTTGGAGTTTTGGTAGACATGTCAGCTCAACTCTTGAAAATTCCCCGTAGTCTACCTCAAGCTCAACAAGCTGAGCATGTTCTACTTGCAGCACAGAATCGATCCCTGAGTCGCACTCGGTTAAACGCAAAGATGCCAAGAGTTTGCAAGTGCTGAGAATGTTGGTGATGTCCAGTTCACCAAACCTCATATTGCGCAGCCACAGGCGCCTGAGTCCAGCAAATGCATCTGGGAAAGCACCAACAAAATTATTTAACTGATTCGCAAATTGGAGAAGATCGGCAGGAGAGCAGTCCGTATAAGCCTTCTCCGTTATGATCTCAAACTCAGCTGCGCCAACCTTCTGGGTTGCCATGGCACGGGCAACAGATCTTCCAATGGTGAGAGAGACATGTGGCATCAAGACGAATCTGATTTTAAGTTTAGTAATGGCGATCTTCGGATTCCTTGTGCACAAGATGCTATCCGTTACACGAGCCACAGCATTGTTGGTTCGGAGAACTTCACCGCGGCTGAAAACACAAGCTTTATCATGGTGACCTGGAACGGAACCAGCACTTAAGAAGAACTGCGAGAGCATGGTGGGGAGATTCAGCATTTGCTTGGAGAGGATGCAGGTCCTTATAGCATCAAGTGTGTCCACCCTCTCCAGAATGTTGAGCAGGAGGTCATTGGGCAGATTGCTAAGCCTGTCGCCATTGTCAGCAGCGGCTCCATTGCGAGCTGATTTCTGCATTGCATTTAGCAGTAAGAACAAATAATAAACCTTCTGAGGATGAACCTTGCACAACAGACAAACACCAGGCACACTTACATTCCGCCTGCGACGACCATTCTTGTTGCCAGCAGCGGCTTCATTGCGAGCTGATTTCTGCATTGCATTTAACAGTTAAAAACAACAACAAATCAGCGTCCTAGCCATGAGGATGAATCGAAGGGAAGGACAAACATCAGGCACAAAAGAAGCAGCACTTACATTGCGTCTGTGACCACCACTTTTGTTTTTCATGGCTGATCGGATCAACAAATGGCCTTAAGATTTCTACCTTATTGGATCTGCGACAACAAAATTAATCCTCACTCCTACTCCTCTGTTTACTTGGACCGCCGCAACAAAGCAGACTAATCGCCGGTGAAAAACAAATCGGGGACGCCAATTTATTAGATCGATATAGGCGGCCCCTCCTCCTCCGACTCGGCCGGCTCTCCTCCAAGAGGGAGGAGATTATTCAGAGGAGAGGGAGGAGGATCCGGATTACAACTTCTCACCAGACAGACTCCGAATAAAAATCAATCCTTTTGGGCTGCCCTCGCCGCGCAATCCGAAATCGACCTCCTCTCTTCCCCGATTGCACAAGGAAATCAAATCTTCTCCCGCTTCCGTCTCCCGGGAGATTAGTTCCCCCGGAACGCAGCCAGGCATAATTACCCAGGCTGCAGAGGTGGTGGCCGGCGGCGGACGGCAGGGCCGGGGGTCGGGGTTGTCACAGGGGATGGAGGCGTAGGAGAGTGGTGGGTGGCCGGCGGAAGACGGCAGGTTGGGTAGGGAGGCTGTCGCAGGGGATGGCACGCGGTAGAGTGGCGGGGGGGGGGGGGGGGGGGGGGGGGGTTGCCGCAGGGGACGGCAGCGCCTGCGGCCGACGGGGCCGCAAGGTCGGCTATGGTTTCCTCTTATGCTACCATTTTGTTTTTTGAGAGAAAGTTCCTCTGATTTTCATTCCCAAGCGTTTGGGCCACTTGACTCAACATCCTAAGCGGTAGGCCATTCTTCTTCGGCCCACCGATAGAAAAATAAACATCTGAAAAAACAAAATTAGCGCCAATGATTTTATTATCTCAAAGGAAAAGCTCCAATGATTTTTTAGGAGGGGGACTTTTGATCTGTGGGTGTATATACACCCTTTATGAAAATAAATTAATAGCAAACCAACCTGTGATTGGATAGTTAGGTGGATAGTGGTATCTTGCATTTTCCTCCGTTCAATGGAATGATGACTTGTGAAAAAAATCACAAAAAGAAAAATCCCCTTTGACTTCTTTTCATAAAAAATAACTTTTTGGCAAAAATAGTATGAATAGTGCCTTATAATAACAAATGAATTTGTTATTTTTGCCATGAAGTCAACGCTCGTTTTTTTGTCGTGAAAAATTATATACTAGTGCAAAAGAAAGTCAAGTTTATTTTAAAAAACTTCCGGACTATTTTGTTTTTTTGTAATTATTAAAAGAATCCCAAATACGGTGCAGATACAACAAGAAACTAAAGAGTATTTCCCTAATTTTATACTCCTACTTGTACAAAGCCTATGAGTTGTCGCGGTCAATGTCCAAGGACGTGTTTGGTTGAGTTTTTTTTCCTCTTTGCATGTGTGTCAAAGATGAGCTTGGCTGAGATAAAATGGACTAAAAACTAGCATCGGCACATAATTTGGTGTATCTAGGTTGGCTCATGAGGGAATCAATATTGACCCACCGTTTGGTTGCTTGCGTTGTAGTGGGCGCACAAACTATACG
This sequence comes from Triticum urartu, assembly GCF_056163025.1. NCBI lineage: Eukaryota > Viridiplantae > Streptophyta > Magnoliopsida > Poales > Poaceae > Triticum > Triticum urartu. The sequence goes on from NC_141878.1 coordinate 567,462,158, forward strand.
GTGCTTAGTTGCAAACTATATAAGATGCTATCACCACTTCCCACTAGTGGTGACCTTACCACACATGATCTGAACTTAGTTTCAGTCCTAAGTAGATAATAAATCATAGTTCATCCTATCTACTAACAAATATCAATACAAATATAACAGACAAATGGCTCAATTGGTGAAAGTTCATCGATGTTGAACTAGATGGAAGTCCATCCCGTCCTCCTCCTCCTCCTCCTCCTCTTCTTCTTCTTCTTCTTCTTCTTCTTCTTCTTCTTCTTCTTCTTCTTTGTATTGATATCTGTTAGTTCTCACAGAATGAAAAAAACAAGAACAAGCTTAACCTGGTTGAGAAAAGTGTGGAATGGCTTCTGTTGCAGGATCTTAAATCTATTCTTCAGAGCTCCAAATGCCCTCTCAACCCGTAACTCTAAGGCTGGAGTGTCTGAGATTAAACAGTTCATGTGGAGTCCTTGGATAGTTCCTACCAGAGAACTTGTTCAAATGGTACCTGGTTTTGTTGATCTTCCGGAGAGGTGATAATCAATACCACAATGATGTGGAGTCATTGAGTAATCAAATGGTTGATGGAGATAATGATAGAGACACAATTGCAACAAAGATGTGGGAAGATTATGTCATTTATCGGCAACCGTAGTAAAGAAGATGCGGGGAGAAGTGAGGATGTGGGAAGAGTTAGTTATCTGAACTCTTTGTTTCTTTTCATAACTTTTAGTGCATAACTTTTTTATGACTAGGTTAGATAATAATGTTACTAACATTATTGTGCCCAACAAGTATGATGTTTGGAAGAGGTTCTCCGAAGTTCCTGGCTCCGTACAAGAAGTTGTCACCAAAAGCTTGTAGACAAAAAGGAAAGGGACATCTCCAAAAGGTTGTACCTCAAAAAGGAAAGGGGGATCTACAAAAGGTAATACTACACCTCGTTGTCCTAGGTGTTGTAAAATGGTTCCTTGTTGTCCTAGGTGTTGTAAAGATCGGTGTCCTGAACACATCCCACAGTCCTCCACACCACCCTGGCCACTGGGCATGTAAAGCAAAGATGCTGGGACGTTTGCCTGTCCCTACAAAAAGAATATCTAGGAGCCCCTCCCCAATTTGCCTACTCATGACATCTTTGGTTGCAGAAATATTTGGATCTTAAGAGGTAGCTTGGATTTCCAAATCCACCTATAATCACATCTAGCAATGTGTCTTTCCAAATATTCATAAACAGATTTGGTCGTGAAACGTTTTTTCTTTCCCAGCATCCAAATGATCTGGTCAGGTTCACTACAAAGCGACCAAGATCCAACAATGGACATGAGCTCATCCCACTGCTCCAACTGCGGAGGATGCAAGTTCCTTCTAAAGAAGTCGCCACCAAGGTTACCACAGAAAGCAGCCACCGTGATTTCCCGGTTATTACAAATACTGTATAAAAGAGGAAATTTAACACATAGAGGAGGATTATCGTTCAAAGAATCAACCCATACTCTAGCTAAGTTGCCAGAGTTGAGCACTATCCCTCTGCCAGCTAAATAGTGCTCTTTAACCTTCATGATGGCTCGGTGAATCTCCAAACTTACTTCTCACCGAGGTCACTGTGTCTCTCTTGAGATACTTGGCATGGATCACATTCTGCCAAAAGCCCTGGTGTGTCTCAAGTTCCCACCTCCACTTAACGAGTAAGCTAATAGTTTGTCCGCGAAGGTCTTTAACCCCCAAGCCCCCGTTGTTTTTGGATCTGCAGATCCGGGCCCATTTAACCAAATGATAACGTTTGCGGCCATTATTTTCTTGCCAGAAGAACCGTTTTACGATGTTTATCAAGGTTTTTAATCATCATCTTAGGAAGTAGAAACATAGACATGTAATAGTAAATGATGCTTGTAAGAGAAGAACATAGGAGAGTAAGTGTTCCCGCCGACGACGCTGCATTACAAATCCAAGACTCACACCGTTTAAGAAATTTGTCGTCAACAAAATTCCACGCTAGGCTACGAAGAGTAGAAAAGCTAACCGGTACTCCCAACTATTTCATTGGAAGTGCCCGATCTGACAATTGAAAAGCTCAGCATAGAAAGCCAACATGTCATCGTCTCCCCCAACACATAGCATTTCACTTTTTAGGAAATTAATTTTTAGCTCCAACATGAATTCAAAACAGAAGAAGTTTAAGCTTAACAACAACCTCTTTATCATGCTCGAAACATATGACCGTATCATCATCATATTGAAGTATGGCAACTCCCCCTTCAATAAGATCCGAAGCAAGCCCTGTTATCATCTTTTCTTTTTGAGCATTAAGAATCATCTTCGAAAGAGTTTCCATCGAAAGAGTTTCCACCGAAAGAGTCCGTTGAGATGCACCACGGGTCTCTCCTGGAGGCGCTTCCCGGTGACAATGTTGGCTTCAATGTCAAGAACGTTGCTGTGAAGGATCTGAAGCGTGGGTTTGTTGCATCCAACTCCAAGGATGATCCTGCCAAGGAGGCATCCAACTTCACCTCCCAGGTTATCATAATGAACCACCCTGGTCAGATTAGCAACGGTTACGCCCTAGTGCTGGACTGCCACACCTCCCACATTGCTGTCAAGTGCAAGTGTGCTGAGCTGGTGACCAGGATTGACAGACGATCTGGTAAGGAGCTGGAGGTGTGCCCGAAGTTCATCAAGAAAGGTGATTCTGCCATTGTGAACATGATTCCCACCAAGCCCATGGTTGTGGAGACCTTCGCCACCTACCCTCCCTTTGGCCGTATCACTGTGCATGACATGAGACAAACTGTTGCTGTTGGTGTCATCAAGGGCGTGGAGAAGAAGGATCCTACCGGTGCCAAAGTTACCAAGGCTCCGCGCCATCAAGAATAAATGAGTGCTTCAGTATTTGCCATCAAGTTATCTAGCAGAACTTGTAGTGTAAAGTCCTTTTTTGGAGAATTTTTAGTGTCCACTGTAAGAAGTGCTTCAGAACTAACAAATTGCAGTCTGTCTTACATAGTGTCCTTTGTAAGAAATGGATATTAGGTTCTCTTCTTCTTTTTTGCCAGAAAATATTCATGTGTACTTCATGTGAAGGGTCAGAATGACTCATTGTCCAGGTTAAATAGTAATACTACTACTTTGCTATCTTATACCAAGAGAAAGCAAGCTGCTATTAAGATGTCTGCCATCGATTTATCTAGCACAAGCGAAATCAAAACATCCAGGGCACAAACCCACTCTGGCATCGAGTTATCTAGCATAAGTTGTAGTGTAAAAGCTTTCTTTGGATAATTTTTAGTGTCCGTTGTAAAAAGTGCTCGCAAGAGCGAATGAACTGCTGGTCTTGCATAATTTTAGTGTAAAAACTTTCCTTGGGTAATTCTCTGTGTTGCTCTCTGGTTTGTCAGAAAAATACCCAAGTGTTTGTTTCAGCATATGGTGCTTCTGTGTGATGTTCAGAAAGTTAATTCAAACATAGATGAGTGTAAACGCAAATATCTGGTCATGCACAATTTTCCTTCAAAAGGAACATCAAAGCACGTACCATTGCAATAAATTGTCTAATTATTATTTCAACATTGGTGTGCATAATGATGAAGTGATGTCAACTTGTTTCTAAACTTCACCATAGTTCACAATTATTATTTCCACAGGATGCATCACAAACACCATAATACTTCCCAATAATTAAAAAGCTTCAATTGAAATGAAAGCGTACAAGCACAATAACTTTCATCAACTCCTTCCATTTATGAAGACGATAGTACATATGACTTAAAAACTGCAACATACTACTAACTCTGTAAAGAAATGCAGACGTTTTAGGTCACTAAAGTAGTGATCTAAACGTCCTACATTTGTTTACAGAGGGAGTACCATAGTAATGTTATGCATCTCATTTTTCCAATTAGGACTGTAAGTGAACCACAGCACCCGAAGCCAAACCCAACCCCTCAGTTATCTACTTCCGCTCCTCGGTTGTCGGTGGATATCTTGATGGACAAACATTGTCATGGATCTCAGGATCCAAGTCACCATAGCGCCCACACACCTTTCTGCCGTACAAAGATATCTCTGTTATATTAACCGCATGTTCCACAACACATCCTATGCATCTCATAAAATTGTCATCGGGTTGGAACCCATAGATGGTGAGCTTAGCCAGATTCTTGTTCTTGAAATCAGGGGCATATGGCTTCCACTTCACGTCTGCCTTTTCGCAGAAACAATATTTCTTCCGCAACTCTTTGTTTGTTATCATTATGCACCAATGATCCCACACTGTGATGCACAACTCTTTTAGGGAGGGTGCAACTTTAAGAATAAACATTGTCCAAGCTAAATCACATCCTTCAGGAAGATGGTCCAGATTCACATGTTGTAATTTGTTGAGCACAGGCGTGACTAGTTTTGGGCATTCTGGTAGAATCCAAATCTGGGATAAAAAACGTTTAACAAAATTACTGTTGATACATATACCCATCATAAAGTGAGAATGGACAGGTATGATACAAATGACTAATGGGTACCTTTTCACTTCCAAAATCCAGATGCAGATCGCCTAGGGAAGGAACATTAGCAAGGAGCTGACTTAACTCGAGAGTCTTGTCCGAACGAATGCCAGTTTTAATAAGGCTCAGCTTTGAAAGCTGTGGTAGAAAACCAAAATACAACGGATACTCAGAAGAGAACCAATTATCATAGGTCAACCGTTGGAGTTTTGGTAGACATATCTCGACCTCAATCTCAACAAGTTGATCATGTTCTACTTGCACCACAGAATGGAACCCTGAGTCACAACGGGTTAAACGCAAATACTCCAAGCGCTTGGAAGTGCTGAGGATCTTGGGAATGTCCAGTTCACCAAACCTCATATTTTCCAGCAACAGGCTCGTAAGGCCAGCAAATGCACGCGGACAAGCACCAAATAAATCATTGAACTGTTTCGCAAACTGGAGGAGGTCAGCAGAAGAGCAGAGGCCATGATGCTTCTTCGTTACAATCTCAAACTCAGCTGTGCCAACCTTCTGGGTTGCCATGGCACGGGCGACAGATCTTCCAATGGTGAGAGAGTTATCAGGCAACAAGACAAATCTAATTTTGAGTTCGCTGATGGTAACTTCCGGGCTCCTTGTGCTCAAGATGATATCCGTTACATGAGCCACAACACGGTTGGTTCTGAGCACTTGCTTGAGGCTGAAAGTTAGGTAGAAGCGCAAGAGCATGGTAGGGAGCTTCAGCAATTGCTTGGAGAGGATGCAAGTCCTTATAGCATCGAGCGTGTCCACCCTCTCCAGAATGTTGAGCAGAAGGTCATTGGGCAGATTGCTAAGCCTGTTTTCGATTACATTGCTTGCAGCGGCTTCGTCGCGAGTTGCTTTTTGCGTTGCATTTAGCTGGAACAACAAATAATCAGCATTTTGAGGATGAACCTTAGGTTGTGTACAAAACACCAGGCACAAAAGAAGCAGCACTTACATTGCGTCTGCGACGACTGCTTTTGTTCTTCATGGCTGATGATCGGATCAACAAATGTCTTTGCCGTATGTACTTTGTTGGATCTGTGACAATGGCGGACGCCCGAGCTGGCCTGAAATCGCCCTCCTTCTCCTCCTGTTGTGTTTATTTAGGCCGACGCCACAAAGCAGACTAATCTCCTTCGAAAGGGAGGAGGATCGTGATTAAAAGTTTTGAGCAAACAGACAATGAATTCGAAATTAGTCCTCTCTTCCCCGATTGCACAAGGAAATCAACTCTTCTCCCGCCCCCGTCTCCCGCGAGATTGCTTCCCCTAAACGCAGCCAGGCGTAATAACACAGTTGGTGGCCGACGGCGGAGGGGAGTGGTGGCGGCCGACTGCGGACGGTAGGGGCGGGGTCTGCGTTGTCACAGGGATGGCCGCGGAGGAGAGTGGTGGCGGCGGGCGGCGGGCGACGCAGGGGATGGCGGCGGGGTAGAGTGGTGGTGGACGGCGGTGGAGCGGGAGGGGTTGCCGAAGGGGCGGCGCCTGCGGCCGAGTGGATAGATCCGCACGAGTTTTCTTTTTCGGTTATGCTTCCTCGTATGCTAGCATTTTTTTACAGAGAGATTTTTTCTCAAAAAAAACATTTTTTTTTACAATCAAAAACCTTAACATGGCCAAGTTTTTGGGCAACATGGTTCGCCTCTCTAGGGCAGTAAATTTATTTAGATAAGTTCCTTTTTATAGAAGAATACATTAATATCGTGAATATACCAATTACACTCCGCATCAATAAGGCATCGAAAGACATCAGGGATGAACACACCCAAAAACAAAAATAAAAAAAGATAGAAATATAAAAACAAAGACCTCGTCGCAGTGATGAAACACTCACAACAACAACACTCTAACCACCACCAAAAACGACACCCAGATTACATAAGAGGTTCTCCAAAAGCGACGCCTCCAGGAAGGAAATAATGCACACGCATTGTTGTCGCCCGATCAATGATCTTGAGTTTTCACCCTGGAGAGAGTCTGAGATCCCAAAAACAATGCCTTTGCAAGACCATTGTCAGGTACAACCAATGAAGGCCAGACCTTGGGCTTTCACCCTGGAGATCATGGCTCGGTGGTCGAGAAGCACCCCCAAAAATGTTGTACACATGTGTTGCCACCCCCTCCTAACAAGGTCGCCGCTGCAAGTCTTCAACACCGGACACACAGGAAAAAAAACTATGCCGCCATTCTTCAATGCAACCAAAACTCCTCTCTGCCGTTACAAGTCTCCAATCACAGCCACCATGACTTTCTTCACCACTGTCAACACCGTGAAAATCTATACTTAGACATGTCCCATGGCACTAACAAGGTAGCGAAGCTTCGCGCCATGCCCTCCTGAAGCCTCTCTAGCCAAAGATGAGGGCACGCCCGACCGGATCAATTCTAATCTTGGTATCCAGTGGCGCCATGCTCCAAAAGCTGAGATATCTGAGTGAAAGACAGGAACCCGTTGGTGTCCAGATCGAGGAGGCTGGCATGAAGTAGATCGAAATTTTGGAGCATAAAGAATAGGAAGGCCAACCACTCAGGACTCCCCTGGATCCCGACGGGCCGGATCTGGGCAGTGCCGTCACTGGCTGCCGCTAACCCAGACGAGAACTGCCGCCTCGACCAGCCCTCCACGACCGGGACGAAGAACCGAAGACCGGTCACCTCCAAGCTCTGCCCAGCGCCGCCGCGCCCCCGATCGTCGGCCCGCGCCGCGCCCCTAGATGCGGAGAGGAGAGAGGTCCCCGCCGCCGCCAGCACCAACCAGGCTTTGCCCGACGGTGGCGAGGGTAGAGGATGGAGGAGGGGGATGCTACTCCGGCCGCGATTGGATAACCTCCCGTGACGCGCTCGCCAGGCGTGTCGCGGGAGCGATCCGTTTTTCACACTCGGTTTGGTTGGATCTGAGATAAGTTCCTATAGCTGAAACCCTGAATTTTAGCCCACAAAACTTAACTCTTCAGATAAAACAGCTTCTAAACAAGCACCTAAATCTTAACTCCCTAAAGAAATTTCTTTGCAAATTTTTCTAAGGGTGTGGCTAGGTCTCAATCGATTGAGATTTAACCAAGTCTTAATCAAATTACTTAAAATGCAAGAGAGCGAGAGAGAGAGACATAAAAAACTGAAAAGAAATTTTCTACACGAATCTCAATTGAAGATATCACGGATATAGCACCGACTAAGACTCTGAGACTTAGTGAGACTGTTTCTCTAACTTTTGATTTACATACTTCACTTCAACTACATATTTACACACATGCCTAATCCAAACTTGATAATTAAAGTTCACACAATTCACGACCATTACAAATTAAAAAAGGCTAATTTAATTATTCAAATTCAAACGCACAAAAGGGTCCAAATGTGAAGTAATAATCCATAGCATTATAGAGGCACAGCAATCAAGTGTTATGAAGTGCCCACAAGTGCTCAACAAAATCATCTAGGAGTTGGATATGAACTTGTCGGTTCTCGATACAGTGAGGAACCTTTGTATCATGTTTGCATTGTGTTCCGGATCGATAGGATCCCCATTGAACATGTTTCGAACGTTCTCTGGTATCCTTCTCTCTATGACGCTCGAATAATTAACCTACAGTAAAACTCTGCTAATGATGCCACGTCACCTCGGTTACTGTTGATAATCTCGCGATAGTTCAAAATCGGTTAAAAATTTAAATTTAAAATAAAGTCAAAATTTAAAGTTTTCAAATATCAAAAAAATAAATTGTTCAAAATGTGCCAAATAATCAGTTGTTTATATTGGTGGTGGACCACCATTTTTATAAAGTGTTTTAAATGTCCTAGAATAATTAAAACAGTGGCCTAAGCAACTAATTAAATACCTTTAAAAAAATACTAACTAACTTATTTAAGTGCCAAACTTAAATGTGACAGAAGCCTAACTTGTGACACAAATTTAGATGCAAGGATTGTATTTTATAAAACTAAAACTATATGAAAAGAAATTAGAAAAGATAAAAATTTAGAAAGAAGAACAAAAGAAAAGGAGCCACACCCCCTGCCCACCTCGGCCTCAGCCTTCGGCCCAGCTTGCAGGCCGGCCAACCCACCCCCACTTCCCCTTATTCCCCCGTAACCCTCTCATCTACCTTCCCTGATTGGATCGGGAGGATCAACCTCGATGTCGCCGTCCGGCAACACGCCGCTGGACCAGGTTGCCGTCGCCCGGAACGCCGCCTCGACCACGCCTCCCTCATCGGACTGCCTCCCTTGCGTGCGTCGTCCCCGTCCCTCACCTCGATCACCACTGCCTTGTCCCCTACGACCCGTCGTGAGGACCCCCTCCTCTCCCCCTTTCCCTCTATCAACGCCCCGGCCTCCTCTACCGCGCGCACACACGTGCCACGCCCGTCGCGGCCCTCTGCTCGTCGCTCCGCTCAGAGCCGCGCCTCACGCCTCGCCCTTCCCCCATCTCCGCCACGCTCCAGCGCCCGCTCGTGGCCGCCGCCGCCCTTCGCCGTCCCGCACCCGAGCGTCCCGCGTGCGCTCGGCCGCGCTCACCACTGCATCCGCGATGCCCCCGCGCACTCCCCGCCGCGTCGAGCCCGCGCATGCCCTACTCGCTCCCTTTGCCTACTGTTGCTGCTCACACTAACCCCGCCACCGCGCGCTCATCGCAGCGCCCGCTGCTGCGGCCTCACTGCGGCCTCGCTGGCCCGCACGCTCGCAGCCGCCTCCGCTCGTGCTCGCCGCTCGCCATTGTCACTCGCCCCGTTCCTGCCCAGGTCACGCCTGCCGTTCCCGCACGCGGCCGCAGCCCCTGGCGCGCACGCGCCCTCGGCGCTGCTCGCGCACGCTCCCGCCGGCCGTCGCTCACTCCGGCCAAACGCCACCGCGCCTTGGTGGCCTCGCGCTCGGCTTCACGCCCTCCCCCGCTTGCCTCCCATCGTCGCCTGCTGCTTCGCGTCGGCCCGCGCCCTCCGCTGCTCTCCCGCTGGCGTCCCCCTCCGGCGAACGCCCGCGCCGCGCCGCCGACCACGCGTCCGGCTCCAGTGCCCAGTTGTGCCCGCTCGGCCCTCTCTTGGGTCGGGCACCTGCAGCGCCCAGCGCCCAGCGCCCAGCGCCGAACCCACTATGGCCCCAGGGGCCTATGACATGGGGGCCCCACACCCCCCCAGAATGTTTTTTTATAAAAAAGAATTTAAATAAACAATAATAATAATAATAATAATAAATAAAGAATTAATTGACTTAATTAAATTTTATTAATTAAACTAGACAATTAATTAAACTAATTAATCATAATTAGATTACTCTAATAACTAATTAAACCGTAGCTCAGATGGAAAAACTTTGTACATGAAAGTTGCTCAGAACGACGAGACGAATCTGGATACGCAGCCCGTTCGTCCGCCACACATCCCTAGCATAGCGAACACGCAACTTTCCCCCTCCGATTCATTTGTCCGAAAACGTGAAACACCGGGGATATTTTCCCGAATGTTTCCCCCCTTCACCAGTATCACCTCATACCATGTTAGGGCACCCCTAGCATCGCTACTTGTCATGTCATGCATCGCTATGCATCTGTTTGCATTATATTCATTGTTTCTTCCCCCTCTTCTCTCCGATAGACTATGAGACTGACGCCGCTGCTGGTGCCCCGATCGACTACGCTGTTGACGACCCCTCTTTCTTGCCAGAGCAACCAAGCAAGCCCCCCCCTTGATCACCAGATATCGCCTATTCTTCTCTCTACTGCTTGCATTAGAGTAGTGTAGCATGTTACTGCTTTCCGTTAATCCTATCCTGATGCATAGCATGTCATTGTTGCTACAGTTATTGATACCTTACCTGCAATCCTAAATGCTTAGTATATGATGCTAGTTTATCATCAATGGCCCTACATTCTTGTCTGTCTGCCATGATATACTATCGGGTCGTGATCACGTTGGGTGTTGATCACGGGTATATACTATACATATTATATGATACCTATGATGACTAAAGTCGGGTCGGCTCGTGGAGTACCCGCGAGTGATTCATGGATTGGGTCCGAAAGGACGTTTGTCCCGACGGCCCTCTGAGTGGATATTTGTGGCGGAGCGACAGGGTAAGTTGAGACCACCTAGGAGAGAGGTGGGCCTGGCCCTGGTCGGCGTCCGCGGTTATTTCAAAATAACACGCTTAACAAGATCTGGGTATTTGATCTGAGTCTGGCCACTGGCCTATACGCACTAACCAACTACACGGGAACAGTTATGGGCACTCGACGTCGTGGTATCAGCCGAAGCCTTCGTGACGTCAGTGACTGAGCGGTGCGCGCCGGGTTGGACTGGAACGCCTACTCTTGTATAAGGGAGGCTAGGTCTGCTCGCCGGTCGTGTACGCAACGTGCAGGTGTGCAATGGGCGATGGGACCAGACCCATGCGCCATAGGATTTAGACTGGCGTGCTGACCTCTCCATTGTGCCTAGGTAGGGCTGCGACATGTTGATCTTCCGAGGCCGGGCATGACCCAGAAAAGTGTGTCCGGACAAAGGGGATTGAGCGTGTTGGGAAATATGGTACACCCCTGCAGGGAAGTTGATCTATTTGAATAGCTGTGTCCCTCGGTAAAAGGACGACCCAGAGTTGTACCTTGACCTTATGACAACTAGAACTGGATACTTAATAAAACACACCCTTCCAAGTGCTAGATACAACCGGTGATCGCTCTCTCACAGGCTGACGAGGGAAGGATCACCGGGTAGGATTATGCTATGCGATGATACTTGGTTAACTTACCATCTACTCTCTCCTTCTGCTGCAAGATGGAGGTTACGAGAAGCGTAGTCTTCGATAGGACTAGCTATCCCCCTCTTATTCCAGCATTCTGCAGTTCAGTCCACATATGCTATCCCTTTTACATTTGATACCAATGCATGCATATGTAATGTAGCTCCTTGCTTGCGAGTACTTTGGATGGGTACTCACGATTGCTTTGCTCCCCCTTTTCCCCCTTTCTATACCCGATTGCTGCGACCAGACGATGGAGTCTAGGAGCCAGACACCACCATCGATGATGACTGCTACTACTCGGGAGGTGCCTACTACTACGTGCATGCCGCTGACGATGACCAGGAGTAGTTTAGGAGGATCCCAGGCAGGAGGCATGCGCCTCTTTCGATCTGTATCCCAGTTTGTGCTAGCCATATTATGGCAACTTGTTTAACTTATGTCTGTACTCAGATATTGTTGCTTCCGCTGGCTCGTCTATGATCGAGCTCTTGTATTCGAGCCCTCGAGGCCCCTGGCTTGTAATATGATGGTTGTATGACTTATTTTATTTGTAGAGTTGTGTTGTGATATCTTCCCGTGAGTCCCTGATCTTGATCGTACACGTTTGTGTGTATGATTAGTGTATGTTCAAACCGGGGGCGTCACAAGTTGGTATCAGAGCCGACTGCCTGTAGGAATCCCCCTTCCGCACTCCTTGGCCGAAGTTGAGTCTAGACATTGCAAAACTTTTACTAACATGGCTGTGTGGCTTACGGGCCCACGTCGCCATTTGGTGGTATTAGCATCTTTTACTCCTCGTTTATAATATGGGACTCTGATATCTCTTCTACTCAGGTTAAATGATTTTGCTATCTCTAACACTAGGTTCTCGTAACTACCTCCTCCCGGAGAGCCCTCACTCCAGATGATTGCTTGGTGCACCGAAGGATCCCGAAGATACTCTGTGATGTTCTCTCGAGACTTTGTGCCGTCGCTTTTGCAAATCCCTTCCGTAGATAAACCCCCTACAGATAATCACGTACACTTGCCCTTCATACAATCATTTCCCGTTGATCTTGTTATTAAAAGATACCTCAAAATTCTCTCTATTGTTCTGAGAATCCTTTGATATACTGCCTTGTAGTTCTTTACCGCATGAATACCCTCTACAGATAATTTCTCTCACTTACCGAGTATCCGTTCTTCCCCCGTTGTTCATCACAAGATACATTTTAATACTATCTGATCTTTCGGTAATCCTCTGCCCACAAATACTTGTCTGCTTGCATTATGGTTGCGTTCCATATGGCTAGCAATATTCATAGTATCCCTTGTCATCATCATTTTGAGTCCCTTGATTCATCCTCCCGGCTCAGACGACATTTTAAACATGAGCCGGATCTCGACCAATCAAATTGCCATCGGTTGTACCCCTAAGACTACTCAACTTATCCATCCCTAATCAGAGCATTGCCTCTGATCCCTTGTCTTGGAATTCATAATTCCTTTGCATTTGAGCTTTGAGTTAGTCAGTTGTTTCTATAATCCGATGCACTTGCATTCATTCTCCCTTTGATAGAGTACCGATACTCACATCAGCTCCGTTGTAGACCACCAAACCTCTTGTTGGATTATTATCCGACAGTGTCCTTCATATTCAAATAACCTTCTGAGCCTTTCCACGGATATATAAAGCCTTTGGTAAATTGTATCCTCTGTTTTCTCAACCATGCTCTGTTTTCGAGCTGGTGGTATTTACTATTGAAGCTTGTGGTATATGTTTCCATGATACCCTGACAGGTTGAACCTATGCCTTCCTTAATATGTGTGAACTCGAAAGTTTTCACGAGTCATGCTCTTCTGGTATTTTGCTAGATAAAATTTCAACACTGCAACTTCTTCGAAAATGAGAGGTGAATGGAAGGTTATACATTGAAGAAGTGGGAGTTGACCTTGAACTTTGTGTTCATGCCCACGGACACGATGTAGATCCTACCATAGAAGCTTCTTGTAATTATAACTATTTCATTGATATAATATCATCTGGTATCTGTGAATTGATCCTATGCAATCGTGGTTCTGACCATATTTTCTCTTTGATCCCATTTCTCGGACTAGTTAAAGCACTTGTCTTCTACAGATCAATACACCTCTGCAACCTCTATTATGTTCTACCTTCGAGTATTACCCCATGGTATCTCAATAAAGTCACAGAACCATATTACTTCTTATGCGTTCTTCTTCAAGTATTATATCTCACCGATTCCAATTTTTCCCCGGGTTCTGAGTTGTTAGACACTCAGGGACACCAAATAGTGAATCAAGTCCGTAATTCGATTCATTAACTCTAAGTAATTTTTGTTGCTTATGAGTTTAATAACCCTTCAAGTCATTCCTAGCCTGGTTGGCCATATCATTATCGTGCAAAATTGTAAACTATGCTACCTGGCCCTTCTTCTTGGAGCAAATTTTCGATGATGAGCTAATATTACGTCAAACTTCCTCGTCATATCATTTCTCCTTGAACATCAAACTTTATTTCGAGTTTATGTTGTACCCTTGGTTCCCATAACCTTTCGCTTCATCATCATTTGACTTGATGGCATCGCCGACCGATTACATCTTCATGACATCTCTTGACAACTGTGTCATGATCATCATCAACATCCTAAGCTCTTCCAAGATATATATCGAATTCTTGATGGGTATTACCATCCTTGCCCCTCGGTGACTCATGTTATCATCGACCCCTTTATTGTCTTCCGTTCAATACAAACTTGTTCGTGTTTTGTGTTATACCTTGAGATCCTTGCTACCCAGCAGTTGTTCTTCTTTACCCTAGAAGTATTACCATCTTTTATGTCAAGAAATTCGTGAGAATTTCACCACCTCTTAAGAGATCTTGATACAAGTGATACTTCTTACCATATCCGTTCATTCCTTGGTCCCCGTGTTGTTTCTAACCAGAAAACCGACAATTGAACTATGATGTGCGACTTCAAAACTTTTAGCAACCCTATTGCTTTGAAGTTAATGGTCGATATGTCATTCTTAGACCATTGGTTATCGAATCACCATTCTAACATTGATCATGCTACCTAAGCCCATATGTCGGATGCACCTTTCAATCAATGATTAACTGTGTATGTTTTCCTCGAGCATACCTCATTATATCTTTTGATCTAATAAATGTTATCTCCTTGATCGAATACTGGTGGGAATCCATCTTTTGGAAATCTCGATTCATTGTCGCTGAGTTCATCAGCCACCTCCTCATCCTCTCCTTGGGTTATTGATGAACTCATGATTCGGAACTTGCTCCCATAGTTCATTTCCTGAGAATATTACAATGTCATCTCATCAATTTGTGTCGCACCTTTTCTTCTCAGGCATCCTGAGTCTGAGGTATCCTGACACCTATCAGATCTGAATCTCGGTCAAATATGATGGTTGGAACATATTCCCAAGAGTTATAACATTAGTCCTTGACCTGATAAGGTGATGTCATGCCTAGCACACCCGGACGGAGGAACTATTGTTATAGTTTCCATTTTAGTAAGGTTATCCATTCTTCCATGAGGAAGTTGTAAGACTTATTCTATAAGTTGTTCCTGATGGATCCTTTGTGTATCCATAGCCTGATCTTTACCTGATGACCATGGCAATGCTATCTCGAAGCATGTCTGTGGTACTCCGAATTTCAACAAGAACATTTGAAGCCAATGCTAAATGTTTCTTGCTAAATTATCCAAACACCGTTGTATCGGTAGTGTCATGAAATTTCTCTCCCCTTACCTAAAGGGTTTTCTACATGATATCCTGCCACAGATACCATGCTCTGCTTGTCCTTGGGAAGGATATATCCTTGAATTATGTGTTTAAAACACATTTTCCTTTCCATTGTTCTGTTTAATCTGATGATCACCTTTTCCTTTCCATTGTTTTGTTTAGCCTTACTGGTGATCAATATGATCTAAGCAGTAATATTCTCATGCCTTTGTAAACACCTTGGTGTACAACCGTGTCGGTAAGACCCTGTTGCTTTTGTTGACGGCATTCCGGTAACCATCGATGGATGAGAACTTTGCCTATTGGTCCGCCTCATTTCAACGAGCAGGAAAATCGTTCTCTTCATCCCTCACCCTTGGTACCGATGTTGTTGCCGACATAACTGACATGTTATTCTCTGACGTGCCTTGCTATCATAACCGTGCAAGATGTCACTGCTCTTTCTACTTTTAACCCACATGGTGGGCCCATAACCCACAGCTCCACAGGATCGAAACCTGACTCTCCTGTACACCCCCTGTTCCCAAAGATACTCCTCGCGCGTGTCCTCGTAGGTAATTCACGAGCCACCTTCCGAGAAATCGTCAATTCTGGTATCAGACACAAAACTAATTCTCGTTGCTCTGAACCCCTTTCACGCGTTGTTTCAGGCAACGACGATTGTCTATCCGCTTGAAACTTTTTATGGTACCTTCTTACTTTGCTCTCGATGTGTTTCATTTGTTCAACTCGAGAGATACTCCTGTGTTCATTCTTGGGATACCCCCCAGATGATTTTCCCTTATAACATTCTATCGTTGTACGATGGAGTTCCCGAAGAAAGGATGCCGGCGTCATCATGATGACCTCAAGCTGAAGTATGAAGACATCAGCATTATGGATCTACCTCTTCGAGAAGAGCAACTAAGACCGGGAAGACTCGTTAGAATTTCGTAACCTAGTCTTCCCCCTTGCTCCCCTCTTAAATCTCGGGACGAGATTTCTTGTAGTGGAGGAGAATTGTGACGCCCGGATAATTAAGCTACAGTAAAAGTTTGCTAATGATGACACGTCACCTCGGTTACTGTTGATAATCTCGCGATAGTTCAAAATCGGTTAAAAATTTAAATTTAAAATAAAGTTAAAATTTAAAGTTTTCAAATATCAAAAACTAAATTGTTCAAAATGTGCCAAATAATCAGTTTTTTATATTGGTGGTGGACCAACATTTTTATAAAGTGTTTTAAATGTCCTAGAATAATTAAAACAGTGGCCTAAGCAACTAATTAAATACCTTTAAAAAATACTAACTAACTTATTTAAGTGCCAAACTTAAATGTGACAGAAGCCTAACTTGTGACACTAATTTAGATGCAAGGATTGTATTTTATAAAACTAAAACTATCTGAAAAGAAATTAGAAAAGATAAAAATTTAGAAAGAAAAACAAAATCCCAAAAACAAAAGAAAAAGGGCCACACCCCCCTGCCCACCTCGGCCTCAGCCTTCGGCCCAGCTCGCAGGCCGGCCAGCCCACCCCTGCTTCCCTTATTCCCCCGTAACCCTAGCCCACCTCCCGCAACAACTCCCACTCCCCCCACTTCTTCCCCCACCACGATCCACCTCCCTCTCCTCTGCCTCCCCCGATTGGATCGGGGGGATCAACCCCTATGCCGCCGTCTGGCAACACGCCGCTGGACCAGGTCGCCGTCGCCCGGAACGCCGCCTCGACCCCTCCGCCTCGACCATGCCTCCCTCGCCGGACTGCCTCCCCTGCATGCGTCGTCCCTGTCCTCCCACCTCGAGCACCACTGCCTTGTCCCGTACGACCCGCCATGAGGACCCCCTCCTCTCCCCATTTTCCTCTGTCGCCGGCGCCATTCGCAACGCCCCGGCCTCCTCTACCGCCCGCACGCACGCGCCACGCCCGTCGCGGCCCTCTGCTCGTCGCTTCGCTCGGAGCCGCGCCTCGCGCCTCGCCCTTCCCCCATCTCCGTCGCGCTCCAGTGCCCGCTCGTGGCCGCCGCCGCCCTTCGTCGTCCCGCACCCGAGCGCCACGCGCGCGCTCGGCCGCGCTCACCACTGCATCCGCTACGCCCCCGCGCACTCCCCGCCGCGTCGAGCCCGCGCATGCCCCGCTCGCTCCCTTTGCCTACTGCTGCTGGTCACGCCAATCCCGCCACCGCGCGCTCACCGCAGCACCCTGCAGCTCCTCCGCCGCCTGGCACCCGCTGTTGCGGCCTCGCTGGCCCGCACGCTCGCAGCCGCCTCCGCTCGTGCTCGCCGCTTGCCATTGTCGCTCGCCCCATTCCTGCCCAGGTTGCGCCTGTCGTTCCCGCACACGGCTGCAGCCCTTCGCACGCACGCGCCCTCGACGCTGCTCGCGCGCGCTCCCGCTGGCCGTTGCTCACGCCGGCCAAACGCCACCGCGCCTTGGTGACCTCGCGCTCGGCTTCACGCCCTCCCCCGCTTGCCTCCCGTCGTCGCTTGCTGCTGCGCGTCGGCCCGCGCCCTCCGCTGTTCTCCCGCTGGCGTCCCGCTCCGGCGAACGCCCGCGCCGTGCCGCCGACCACGCGCCCGGCTCCGGTGCCTAGTTGCGCCGCTCGGCCCTCTCCTGTGTCGGGCGCCCGCAGCGCCCAGCGCCAAACCCACTATGGCCCAGGGGCCTATGACATGGGGGCCCCACACCCCTAGAACGTTTTTTTAAAGAATTAAAATAATAAATAATAAAAATAATCAATCAATTAATTAAACTAGATAATTAATTAAACTAATTAATCATAATTAGATTAGTCTAATAACTAATTAAACTAACTACTGTTAGTTAATTAATCAATCAATGAGAGTGGGGCCCACCCCTAATAAATCCTGGTTAGATTAATTAAAACTGGTTAATTAAAATGTGTCACTGACCAGTGGGACCCACTGGTCAGGTTGACCAGTCAACACCTCTGTTGACTGCTGATGTCAGCATGCACTATTCTGGATAATGTTAAATTAAAATAATTAAATAAATGCTAACAATGATTTAAATCTTTTAAAATCAATATAAAATAAATCGTAGCTCGGATGGAAAAACGTTGTACATGAAAGTTGCTCAGAACGACGAGACGAATCCGGATATGCAGCCCATTCGTCCGCCACATATCCCTAGCATAGCGACCATGCAACTTTCCCCCTCCAGTTCATCTGTCCGAAAACGCGAAACACCGGGGATATTTTCCTGAATGTTTCCCCCCTTCACCGGTATCACCTCATACCGCGTTAGGGCACCCCTAGCACCGATACTTGTCATGTCATGCATCGCTATGCATCTGTTTGCATTATATTCATTGTTTCTTCCCCCTCTTATCTCCGATAGATTACGAGACTAACGCCGCTGCTGGTGCCCCGATCGACTACACTGTTGACGACCCCTCTTTCTTGCCAGAGCAACCAGGCAAGCCCCCCCCCTTGATCACCAGATATCGCCTATTCTTCTCTCTACTGCTTGCATTAGAGTAGTGTAGCATGTTACTGCTTTCCGTTAATCCTATCCTGATGCATAGCCTGTCATTGTTGTTACAGTTATTGATACCTTACTTGCAATCCTAAATGCTTAGTATAGGTTGCTAGTTTATCATCAGTGGCCCTACATTCTTGTCCGTCTGCCATGCTATACTATCGGGCCGTGATCACGTCGGGTGTTGATCGCGGGTATATACTATACATATTATATGATACCTGTGATGACTAAAGTCGGGTCGGCTCGTAGAGTACCCGCGAGTGATTCACGGATTGGGTCCGAAAGGACGTTTGTCCCGACGGCCCTCTGAGTGGATCTTTGTGGCAGAGCGACAGGGTAGGTTGAGACCACCTAGGAGAGAGGTGGGCCTGGCCCTAGTCGGCGTCCACGGTTATTTCAAAATAACACGCTTAACGAGATCTGCGTATTTGATCTGAGTCCAGCTACTGGCCTATACGCACTAACCAACTACACGGGAATAGTTATGGGCACTCGACGTCGTGGTATCAGCCGAAGCCTTCGTGACGTCAGCGACTGAGCGGCGCGCGCCGGGTTGTACTGGAACGCCTGCTCTTGTATAAGGGAGGCTAGGTCTACTCGCCGGCTGCATACGCAACGTGCAGGTGTGCAATGGGCGATGGGCCCAGACCCCTGCGCCATAGGATTTAGACCGGCGTGCTGACCTCTCTGTTGTGCCTAGGTAGCTGTGACATGTTGATCTTCCGAGGTCGGGCATGACCCAGATAAGTGTGTCCGGACAAAGGGGATCGAGCGTGTTGGGAAATGTGGTGCACCCCTGCAGGGAAGTTGATCTATTCGAATAGCCGTGTCCCTCGGTAAAAGGACCACCCAGAGTTGTAACTTGACCTTATGACAACTAGAACCGGATACTTAATAAAGCACACCCTTCCAAGTGCTAGATACAACCGGTGATCGCTCTCTCACAGGGCAACGAGGGGAGGATCACCGGGATTATGCTATGCGATGATACTTGGTTAACTTACCATCTACTCTCTCCTTCTGCTGCAAGATGGAGGTTACGAGAAGCATAGTCTTCGATAGGACTAGCTATCCCCCTCTTATTCTGGCATTCTGCAGTTCAGTCCACATATGCTATCCCTTTTCCATTTGATACCAATGCATGCATATGTAGTGTAGCTCCTTGCTTGCGAGTACTTTGGATGAGTACTCACGGTTGCTTTGCTCCCCCTTTTCCCCCCTTCTATACCCAATTGCTGCGACCAGACGATGGAGTCCAGGAGCCAGACGCCACCGTCGATGATGACTGCTACTACTCGGGAGGTGTCTGCTACTACGTGCAGGCCGCTGACGACGACCAGGAATAGTTTAGGAGAATCCCAGGCAGGAGGCATGCGCCTCTTTCGATCTGTATCCCAGTTTGTGCTAGCCATCTTATAGCAACTTGTTTAACTTATGTCTATACTCAGATATTGTTGCTTCCGCTGACTCGTCTATGATCGAGCTCTTGTATTCGAGCCCTCGAGGCCCCTGGCTTGTAATATGATGCTTGTATGACTTATTTTATTTGTAGAGTTGTGTTGGGATATCTTCCCGTGAGTCCCTGATATTGATCGTAAATGTTTGCGTGTATGATTAGTGTACGTTCAAACCGGGGGCGTCACACTCTCATCGTCAATGATCATGTTGTGCAAGATGATGCAACATGTCATGATTTTTCATAGTACATGTGGCTTCCACTACTCGGTAGGGCCACGAATAATGCCAAAACACTTTTGAGGCACACTGAAAGCTCTCTCTTCATGCCAACTCTTTATGTTGTAAGGTGGGCCCATTTTTTTAGGATAAAGGTGGGCCCATTTGTTGACTTGAGGATGCTTGTCTTCCATGTTGAATTTGATTGCAACAAAGTAAAATACAATGAAAAGGGCAAAATATACATACCTAGGCAATTTCAACAACCTAAAGTCTGATGCCAAGCAAAACCGACCGAAATAAAATACACAACTGTTCAGATGATTCCAAAGCACGATATGGTTGCATCTGAGCAATTTTTAAAATAGCAGGCAACACAAGTAAGGGAATTATCTAGCCATACAAGCATAAACAATTTGGATGACAGTGCGGAGAACTAATGTCCTCCAACAAGGGCACATTACAACAATTCAGAATTCTATGGGGCACACTTGAAGGCATCACAGTAGTAAACCCAGGGGGCATAGATGGCATTACGATTTTACGTTCATGTAGAGTAGTAGTAGTAGGTTTGAGGCAATGATGGTACTGAACCAAGTATTCCAATCAAGATTCATCGTGTACTACCATCAAAGTTGCAAAGAGATCGGGTGAAGGATCGAAGAGGAGGGAGGCAATCTGGCAATTACCTTCAAAGTACATGAAGACACCATCCTTTTAGTGGCACAGCTTGCGCTGGCGGATGATGATGGCGGGCACAATCTTCTTACGCAGATCGTACTTCCCCTTCTTGACGGTGGCCATGACCATGTCGGCAATGCAGATGGAAGGGAAACAGTTGAGGTGACCCTTGATGCCCCTCACGGAGATGATGTAGAGGTTATTCACGCCAGTGTTGTCGGCGCAATTCACCATTGCCGCCACCAGCAGACCCAGCGACATCCATGACTTGTTCCCTGCGAAACCCCACTCCCTGGACCACATCAAACATCACAAAGAACAACTTAGCGTGATGTATGCAATGGTTGTGTTTGTAGAAGCGTACTATCTGCAGAATTGTGTCATTGTCACCATAGAAGCCTTATTGTATTGGAAGTTGGAGAAATTTCTCTTAAATTGCAATGCCATAACAAAAAAAACTGATGTATAATCACAAATATCTAATCAAATTTTGGTTTTGTCCTCAGAAAGGTGCCACAGGGCACAAACGATTGCAATGCATCTATCATTTTTTACTGCATCAAGATGAGGTGAGTACATCAACTTATTCCAATGTATCAAGCATTTCGTTTTAACCTCAAAAAGGTGCCACAGATATACTTTTCTACTTAATAAATATTTCCTCAATAGTACAAGCTTTGATTCATGGGAAACCAAGAGTACACACTTGGTAACTATAGAATCATAGAGTTCAGGAACTCCTTCCGACTACATGAGAGGACAGGTGATTTTTCCAACTACATACAAGAATATCATGCAAATCATTTTTCAATTAGGACCGGAAGTGAAGCACAGCACGCAAAGCCAAACCCAGCCCCTCGGTTATCTACTTCCTCTCCTCGGCTGTTTGTGGATATCTTGATGGACAAATCCTGTTCTTGATCTCAGGATCCAAGTCACCACAGCGCCCACACACCTTCCTGTCATACAAAGATATCTCTGTTATATTAATCCCATGTTCCACGACACACCTGATGTATCGCATAAAATCATCGCCGGGCTGGAAGCCGTAAATGGTGAGCTTGGCCAGATTCTTGTGCTTGAAATCAGGGGCATATGGCTTCCACTTGACGTCTGCCTTTTCGCAGAAACAATATTTCTTCCGCAACTCTTTGTTTCTTATCATTACGCACCAATGATCCCATACTGTGATGTAGAGCTCTTTTAGAGAAGGTGCAGCTTCAAGAATAAACATTGTCCAAGCTAAATCACATCCTTGAGGAAGATGCTCCAGATTCACATCCTGTAGATTGTTGAGCACTCGCGTGAGTAGTTTTGGGCATTCTGCCAGGATCCAAATCTAGGATAGAAAAAAATTAATAGTATTACTATTGTCACATATAACCATCATAGAGTGAGAATGGACACATATGATTCAAATGACTAATAAGTACTCCTTCCGTTTCTTTTTACTCCGCATATAAGATTTGGTCAAAGTCAAACTGCACAAAGTTTAACCAAATTTATATAAAAAATATGAACATCTACAATACTAAAACTATATAGTATGAACATATGTTTCATGGTGCATCGGATAATATTGATTTCATATTGTGAATGTTTATATTTTTTAATATAAAGTTAGTCAAACTCTATAAATCTTGACTTTGACCAAACCTTATATGCGGACTAAAAAGAAACGGAGGGAGTACCCTTTCACTTCCAAAATCCAGACGCAGATCGCCTATGGAAGGAACATTAGCAAGCAGTTGAGTTAACTTGAGAGTCTTGTCCGAATGGGTGGCAGTTTTAATAAGGCTCAGCTTTGAAAGTTGTGGTACAAAACCAAAATACATCGTATCCTCAGAAGGGAACCAATTATTATAGGTCAACCGTTGGAGTTTTGGTAGACATATCAGCTCAACTCTCTGAAATTTCCCCTGGTCAATCTCGAGCTCAACAAGTTGAGTGTGTTCTACTTGCAGCACAGAATGGATCCCTGAGTAGCATACAAGGAAGCATTGCCGGAAAAAAAGAAGATCGTGCGGATCTATCCCCTCGGCCACAGGCGACACCCCTTCGGCAACCCCCTCCCCTGGCCACGGAATCAACTGGGCGGCCGTTTGGGAGTCCACGGCCACGGAATTTGTTGGGGATATTACTACCAGTATGACCCGCCCGGGAGGGGCCGGGTCAGCCCTAATGGCGGGTTACATAAGAAGCCCGATAAACATTCAAGATGATAGTTTACTAAACGTATAGAAGGCCCAAAGGCCTGGGGCCGGCTTAAGGCCTGATACTGTAAACCGCCGTATGTAAGGAAAGACTTGTAAAGAAAGGCATGTAAAGGAAGTCACCGAGTTGGACACGATTATGAGCCGGCCGGGACTCTGTAGGCCACCAGGCGTCAACCCGTGTATATAAGGGGACGACCCGGTGGCAGTTTAGCAACAAGAAACAACCAAGTCGATAACCAAGCCAGCGAGTTGAGCCTCTTGGAGATCGAAACCTCAGCAATACCAATCCCAACTAGAAGTAGGATTTTACCTTCATTGTAAGGGGCCGAACTAGTATAAAAACTCCCCCGTGTGTCCTTTGTCTCGATTAACCCCTTTAAGCTTCCTAGTGCGATGGCTCTACGACTAAGTCCTTGCTCTAGGACATCTGCCGTGTCAATTCCACGACAGTTGGCGCCCACCATGGGGCCAGCGCACGGTGGCTTTGAGTTCTTGAAGGGCAACTTCGAAGGACTCAAGGGATACGCTGTGGGCCGGATGACCAAGAGTCGTCACGGAAAACTCTACATCAACGACGAAGGCTGGGGCCCCAAGGCCAGCTCGATCGAGTACGGGTACCGAGTCCCCTTCGGCAGAATTCACGTCTTCATCGGCCGGATCGACGAGTCAGGCCCTGAGCCGGATGTCCACATCAACCTCATCGAAACGGCTCAGTGCGCCAGGTCCGCCCATGTTCAATCTGTCGTGAATCATGCCTTTGTAGGCTGCATCCATGGCGGTGAATACTCCGAAGGATCGATGGAAGGCCGGGAGATGGCCATCTGCTCTGATACTGCATCATCAACAGGTGAGACGGACTCATTGTATCAACTGCAAGACGACATGCTCGGGGGTTGTTCCGATGGCAGCAGTATTCCGGACCCCCTTGAGCCGCCGAATTGGGTCGGAGTCTTCATGGCAGGGACGCAGCCCGGGCAGAACTCCACAGCAGCGGCAGCCGCAGCTACCGGGTCGGCAGCAGCCGGGTCAGGAGACCCCGAGCGCCCCCCGGCTCAGGTTCTAATGGACCTCATGGATAAGCTGACGACTCTGTTAACCGCTATGGTAGAACCAGCGGATAAAGCCCAGCACGACGTAGAAGTGGCACACGTGCGGGAGGAGATGGTGCAAGCTAAAGAAAATCTAGCCGCGGAGGAAACCCGGATGGCAGCAGAACGAGCAACTCTGGATGCTCGTGCGCAGCAGCTTCAAGCAGAAACTTTCCGGCTCTCGGTGGATCTTAATGCGTCAAACGAGGTCATGAGGAGGAGGCATCAAAAAACTCAGTCACGTCTGCCTCTAACGCTGGATCCAAGGAACATGTTCCATACACCCGGGGATGGGGGGAGCAACCCGCCAGAGGCAAACCGGGTCACGACACCCGGTGCACCAGTTCAGCCACGCACCATGGAGCCGCCTCGCATGAATACATCTCCTCCTCGTTATGTATCAACACCTCCGGGTCACTTCTCCAACCCTATGGAAAATCTCATCGCAGCGTTGGCTCGTTTGGCAGCTCTCCCAATGGAAGGCGACTCGCCAGCAGCAATTGAAACCCGGAGGGTAAGAGAACTGCTTCAGACAGCTTTGGCCCAGCAGAATGCATACTCCTATAGTCGAGACAGGATTCATTCAACTCCTCGCCCAAGCCGGAGCCCGAGTTACAGTAGGCACATGGAGTCCGCAGAGATGTCAACTAGTGCTCAACGCCACAACCGGCCATATAGGCATGAGCCGGTGCGGGCTGGAGCCCTTAACTTGGCGGATCAGGAGAGGATTCGTCAAGAAGCGGAACGGGCAGCTCAGATAGCGGCAGAGCAGGCGGCTCACCAAGCCTTTCCGGCTTATCCAGCAACCTCGGTTGAGGCAGGAGTGGCCACAAGAACCAGAGGCGTACCTTGCCTGGTCCCAGCCATACGCAATGAGCGGTTGACTAAGGATTTCAAGGGGCCTCGTAAGGTGCCTAATTACACGACTGATCTACAGCCGGGGGCTTGGATTGAGAGTTATGAGATGGCTATGGAGCTTTTGGAGGTTAGCGATGCTGCAATGCCCAAGTATTTTACCATGATGTTGGATGGAACGGCTCGGACCTGGTTGAAGGGATTGCCACCCAATTCTATCGGATCATGGACGGAGTTGAAAGCACGGTTCATCCAGAACTTCAAGGACATGTGTAAGCAGCCAATGTCGATTGTGGACCTGACCAATTGCAAGCAAGAGTATGGTGAATCTACAACCCATTGGGTGCGCCGGGTCAAGGAGATAATACATTCATCTGATAAGATGGATGCCGGCTCAGCAGTTTTGATGTTGGAGAAAAATTGCCGCTTTGAACCTCTGAAGCAGAAGTTGGGGCGGATTAAACGTGACTGTAATGACATGGGAACATTGATGGAAGCTCTTGCCAAGTATGCCGACTCTGATACCACCAAGGACCCGGTGTCTGACGAAGAAAAGGCAACAAAGGAAAAGAAGAATGGCAATGGCAAGGGTCACCAGCATAACCCGACGAATCAGGGAGGTAATAAACGTAAGGCTGATGAGTTTGTTGCTAATACTAATG
Source organism: Triticum urartu (assembly GCF_056163025.1). NCBI lineage: Eukaryota > Viridiplantae > Streptophyta > Magnoliopsida > Poales > Poaceae > Triticum > Triticum urartu. The sequence goes on from NC_141878.1 coordinate 567,487,821, forward strand.
CGCAGGGTGGTAATCAGCGGTGCAAGGGCAGAAAACTCCCTCGATCGGGCGGGTCAGGCCCCACCCTTGAGCAGTTGTTCAATGAACCTTGTCCAAAACACAGCACCTGGGAGAAACCAGCCACCCTCTTATGGAAGGATTGCACGATCATGAAGGCATTTAAAAATTCAAATGCATTTGATGGGGGTCACGGCCCAGGTGGCGGCTTAGGTGGAGGCGGCTTTCAGGGCCCGAGCGCCGGTTCAAGCGGAGGAGGTTTTCACGGTCAGGGTTATCCTGGTCACCAAGGAGGATATAATCAGCAACACGGCCAAGGGAATCAGCAGCAGCAGCAATCCGGCTATCAGAGCAACTCGAAGCAGTTGAGTAGCGGATAGTGTCATGTATTTACTACCAGTTTATGTAAGAGGGACCAAAAACTCCACAAGAGGGTCGTCAATACTGTTGAGCCGGCAATTCCACGTTATCTACATTGGTCGGAGCAGCCTATTGTGTGGAGCAGAGAGGATCACCTGCCCCGGGTTGATAATCCAGGTCACTTGGCTTTGGTAGTGGCACCTCAGGTTGGTGGGTACAAGTTTACTAAGGTACTCATGGACGGAGGCAGCAGCATCAACATCCTCTACTATGAGACGTTTCGCCGGATGGGATTAACGGATAAAAATCTTAAACAATCCAACACTGTTTTTCACGGTGTGGTACCTGGTAAATCGGCATACCCAGTTGGGAAGATTGAGCTGGAGGTAGCCTTTGGGGATGAGTATGACTCCAGAGTAGAAAAATTAACCTTTGAAGTGGTTAAGATCAAAAGCCCGTATCATGCTCTATTTGGGCGGCCGGCTTATGCCAAGTTCCTGGCTCAGCCGTGTTACGTATATTTGCAGCTCAAGATGCCGGGTCATAAAGGCACCATTACGGTACATGGGAGCCGGAAGATAGCCTTGGAATGTGAAGAAGGTGATGCCACCTATGCTGAATCTGTTTGTGCAACAGAGGAGTTAAAATTCTACAAGGATCATGTTGACCCGGCAGACATGATGTCATTAAAGAAACCAACAACAGAGCATGAGCCGGAGTTGAAATTCAAATCAGCTGATGACACTAAGATGGTTGACTTTGTACCTGGTGACTCATCCAAACAGTTCATCATCAGCACAAACTTGGATCCGAAATAGGAAAGCGCGCTCATCGAGTTCATCCGTGAGGACCGGGACATCTTTGCATGGAAACCTTCAGACATGCCGGGTGTCCCGAGGGAAGTCGCTGAGCACACTCTTAATATCGATCCAAAGTTCAAACCTGTCAGACAGTTTCTCCGACGGTTCAATGAAGAAAGGTGCAAGGCCATCGGAGAAGAGGTGTCCCAGATCTTGGCAGCCGGGTTCATTGTGGAGGTCTTTCACCCCGAATGGCTAGCTAACCCGGTGCTTGTACTCAAAAAGAATGACACATGGCGCATGTGTGTGGATTACACAGATTTGAACAAGGCTTGTCCAGCTGATCCTTTTGCTCTCCCCCGTATTGATCAGATCATTGATGCTACGGCGGGTTGCGCACAGTTGAGTTCCTTAGATGCTTATTCCGGTTATCATCAGATTAAGATGGCAGTCAAGGATCAAGAGAAGATAGCTTTTATAACTCCTTTTGGAGCTTTCTGCTATGTGTCTATGCCTTTTGGGCTTAAGAGTGCCCAGGCGACTTACCAGCAGTGCGTGCAAAATTGTCTTCACGATCAAATTGGGCGCAATGTTCATGCTTATGTGGATGGTATAGTGGTGAAATCCAAGGAAGAGGAAACCTTGGTCACAGACCTGAAAGAGACTTTTGATAATCTTCGGGTTTACAAGATGATGCTTAACCCGACCAAGTGTGTTTTTGGAGTGCCGGCCGGCAAGCTCTTGGTTTTTTTGGTGTCTAACCAAGGTATTGAAGCTAACCCAGAGAAAATCAAGGCAATCACATCTCTAGCCAAACCAACCTGCGTTAATGATGTTCAGCGACTGGCGGGTCGTGTGGCTGCCTTGAGCTGGTTCATAAGCCGGTTAGGGGAAAAGGCTATGCCTCTGTATCAGTTGATGAAGAAAACAGATGTTTTTGTTTGGAGCGATGCTGCGAACGCTGCTTTTGAGGATCTGAAGGCACAACTGGCTGAGCCGCCGGTCCTGGCTGCTCCAATTGAGAAAGAGCCGCTGTTGTTATACGTAGCTGCCAACTCACGGCTGTTGGTGTGGCTATTGTGGTAGAGTGCCAGGAGGCTGGCAAAGAGCATCCGGTTCAGCGGCCGGTTTATTATGTCAGTGAAGTGCTAATTGAGTCTAAACAACGATATCCACATTGGCAGAAGCTTGTTGATGGGGTGTTCATGGCGAGCCGGAAGCTTAAACATTACTTTCATGGACATCCAATCACTGTGGTTAGCTCTGCTCCTTTGGGAGACATTATTCAAAACAAAGAAGCCACGGGGCGAGTCGCCAAGTGGGCAATTGATCTTGGGTCTCATGGGTTGAAGTATGTTCCACGTACTGCCATTAAGTCTCAAGCCCTGGTTGACTTCATCAATGACTGGACAGAGATGCAGATGCCGGAAGAGAAGCCGGACAACACATATTGGACTATTCATTTTGATGGATCCAGGAAATTGGAAGGCTCGGGGGCTAGAGTCGTGTTAACTTCGCCACGAGGTGATAAATTTTGTTATCTGTTGCGGTTGATGTTTCCATGCACTAACAACGCAGCAGAGTATGAAGCCTTGCTCCATGGTCTTCGAGTGGCAAAGGAGATGAGCTTGAGCCGGGTCAGATGTCTTGGTGACTCAGATCTAGTGGCTCAACAGGTATCTGGCAAGTGGGATTCCAAAGACCCTCTCATGGCGGCTTATCGCCGAGAGGTCGATGCTATTGCAGGATATTTTAAAGGTTATCAGGTGGAACATATTGACCATCGAAAGAACGAAGCGGCTGATGCTTTAAGCCGACTAGGGTCTCAGCGTAAGCCGGTGCCACCCAACACCTTTTTGGATGTTTTGCATAACCCCTCTGTCAAGTTGCCCACAGAAGAAGATTTAGTTATTCCTGACCCGGAGGCGCAGTTGGTAGCGGCTCTTCATGTCATCCCAGATTGGACAGTGCCGTTCTTGGCTTACATGATCCGGGGAGAGTTGCCAGCAGATGAGACCCTGGCTCGGCAGATAACCCGGCGATCTAAGTCCATGATGATTTCGGATGGAGAGTTATTTCATCGTAGTGTTTCCGGAGTGTTTCAAAGGTGTGTTTCCCCTGAAGAAGGTCAAGAAATCCTTCGTGAGATCCATGAAGGCAATTGCGGTCATCACGCCGGGTCAAAATCTTTAGTGGCCAAGGCGTTTCGTCACGGTTTTTACTGGTTGACGGCTCACGCTGATGTAGAAGATCTGGTTAGTAGATGTGATGGATGTCAAAAATTTGCACGACAAGCGCATGTGCCGGCTCAAGAGCTCCGGATGATTCCAATCACTTGGCCGTTTGCGGTCTGGGGGCTTGACATGGTGGGACCTTTCAAAAGGTCTAAGGATAAAAAGACACATCTCTTGGTGGCAGTTGATAAGTTTAATAAGTGGGTTGAGGCAGAGCCTGTGAGTAAGTGTGATGCAGCCATGGCGGTTCAGTTCATGAAAAAAAGTAATCTTCCGTTTCGGTTTTCCACACAGTATTATCACAGACAATGGCACTAATCTGTCTCAAGGGGCTATGGAAGAGTTTTGTCAGCGAGAGCACATCCGGCTTGATGTTTCTTCTGTAGCTCATCCTCAATCCAACGGTCAAGCTGAGAGAGCCAATCAGGAAATTCTGAAAGGGCTAAAACCCCGGCTTATGGTTCCTTTACAGCAAACGTCGAGTTGTTGGGTAGAGGAGTTACCCTCAGTGTTATGGAGCATCAATACTACGCCCAACAGGTCTACGGGTTACACACCCTTCTTCATGGTTTATGGAGCAGAGGCAGTGTTGCCTAGTGACATCCGTCATGACTCGCCCCATGTGGCGGCTTATGTTGAAGCTAACAATGAAAAAGCCAGATAGGATGCGCTTGACTTGTTGGATGAAGAAAGAGACTTAGCAGCGGCGCGGTCAGCAATTTATCAACAGGACCTGCGTCGTTATCATAGCCGCCGGGTTAAGTCCAGGACTTTTCAGGAAGGCGACTTGGTGCTCCGGCTCATCCAGGATCTTTCAGATGCACACAAGTTATCCCCGCCTTGGGAAGGACCCTTTGTGGTCAGTAAAAATTTACACAATGGGTCATACTACCTTATTGACGTTCAAGAGCATGCAGACTCACGTAAGTCGGAAGAGGAGACCCGCCAGCCATGGAATATTTCTCAACTTCAGCCGTATTACACCTGAGCCACCGGCTCTCAACATGTACATACATTCACGTTGTATATACTATGATAAGCAATAAAGTAAGACCATCGGTCTCTTTTCTTTTCACAGACTATACATCTTTATTATTTATTACTTACAAATGACTATTAAGGAGCTGATCATATTTGAATCAAGTTTAACCTTTTTGGTCCAGCTTATGATCGTATCCGAATCTAGCTGCAAATCTCATGGTCATTTGGGGGCTTCCTGTTCAAACATAGGTCGTATGCGAACCAAAGAGAACATAGCTGTCGTAACCCTCTTGATCGACTCAAGGCCAAACTCACTTGGGGGCTTCTTGATCATATCTGAATCATAGCTTAACCCCTTTTGAGTTTGACTTGGATCGTATTTGAATCAGGGTCGTTAAAAACCTCTCAAGGTCATTTGGGGGCTTCCTGTTCAAACATAGGTCGTATTCGAACCAAAGAGAACCTAGTTGTCGGTACCCTCTTGATCGGCGCAACGCCAAAGCCGCTGGGGGCTATATGGTCGTATTCGAACCTTAGCTTAACCCCTTTGGTCCGGTTTACTGATCGTATTCGAATCAGAAACCCTCAGCCTCTTGAATACAGATTTAAAATTATGTTTATTATCTGTTGTTTGCCTTTTAGCTTTTATTGTTTCAATATTACAAATAAGCTAGCTTGGTTTTCTTCACCGGCTCAATTATTGGACAACATAACCGCCCGGGTTATTCAAGCCGGTGGCTCAAGTATCCAAAGGTACGAGCTACTAAGATATGATGATCATTGAGTATTCAAGAAGTATTAACTTTTCATACATATTGAATTATCAAGTTCACCACCCGGATTATTAAACCGGTGATCTAAGGATCAACAAGGACAAGGTATGATTCTTACTTATACGCGCTTACCCACTGCGTTAACTCAAGAATTTGTATTAACCCTTATCCTTTCTTTATATTTGTCTTTTTTATTGAGATAAATATATTGGCTATAAATTAGGGTGTTTAAGCCCGTTTGGTTCTAAACCGCCTTGCCAGTCTTTCTCTTGTATTCACAGGAACAGAGTTCAAATATCGCAGAGACAAACATTAAACGATGCATACATTGACATCTGGAAGCAGATTCACATAGAAGTATTTTATGCACGACGGCATAAGCAAACATGCGGTGTTTTAGCAACTAAGTTATTACAAGGCTTTATAAGCCTATGAAGATGATCATCGTCCCTCCCTCGCCGGTTCACCACCTTCTGTTTGCTGGAAGTTGGATTTTGACCAATCAAAGCCATTCATGGCGACAAATTCGGCTTCGTCATCAATCAGGCCGGCCGGGTCAATTTCTGAGGCAAAGGTATCTTATCTCACTAGTGGGATCAGATCTGCTACTTTGTATGAAGGAGTGGCCATCTTCTTATTTTCACTATCAAAACCCGGCTGGTACTTGTCAACATTGGTGTCATCTCCAAGACTAGTCGCCTGAGGCCGGACTTCACGTACACACGCTATGAAATCATCCTGATCAAATGGAGACCCGTCCTCCTTCACAGTAGGGTAACCTCTTGCTATGTCCGCCGGGTCTAGGTCTGGCACCCAAGCCTTGGAGCGGCTTAGGGCAGTCAAAGCTCCGGCTCGTGCGCAGGAGCGTTTTACTTCTTGGAATCTAGCAGGAAGGATGGACAGCTTCTTCAGGAAATCGCTAAGTCGGTTGGGTCCTTGATTTGCAGGAGAGATAGCGGCCAGAGCCCGTTGTGCACCAATATACAATTGTTCAACCAAGGTGTATACTGCCTTCAGTTTAATCAACGGGTCTTGGCTTAGATTTTTACTTCGCGGACCTGCATATATTTTTAACAGAGTAAGTTGGCGGATCATATTCCGGTTTGGCAAAAATTATACGAAAGGTCAAATCAGGCAGCTTACCAAAGATAGCAGCGACCATCTGAGACACCCGGCCCTTCAAACTATTCAGCTTTGTTGAAATTTCTTTCAGAGCTCTTTCGGCTGTCTCAGCTCGTCGGGTCAGGAGTGTTTTCTCATTTTCCCAAGCCTTCTCCTTGGTAGCAAAGCTGGTCTTCAAATTTTCCGTTGCAGAAAGGCTCATTTGCAGTTTGGAAGTGGAAGATTTGATTTCGGACTCTTGACTTGCTAGCCGGGTCTTTGCGTCCGACAATTGAGAGTTCAATTCCGACAAGGCATTCTGTGAAACGTCCGGATAAGTCAAGACTTGGTTTCAAATTCAAATATCCAAATTCAAGATTCAAGTCTCAAAGTACTTTACGAGTAAACCACTTGACACTTGGGGGCTAATGTATGCCAAATCAAATTTTTACGACTCTACAAACATATTTAAAGTCCCAAGTCCCTTACAAAGTAATAGCACTTGGCACTTGGGGGCTAATGTACGCAGTTCAGCAAATTTATCAAGGTTAAACCGGAGGATTAAGTATTTTGAAGACGATTTTAAATTCTAAAGTACTGATTCATTGATGGTCAAAATAAACCGGTCCTTGGGGACTATAGGTGAAGTTTTTGTTTCTATCAATATCAGGCAAAGATTCAGAGGTAAAAGTCTCGGACTATACTTTAAGCCTACATGTTATTCTGTTTCTCTCATAATCTGAAGACTTGGGGGCTGAAGGAATATTAGTAAACCGGAAACAACATACCTCATACTTCAACTAAAGCTGCTTGACCATCTCGATCTCAGACTCATGACTGGAGTGTACATGACTGAGATAGCCGGATAAGATATCACTGGCATTGAGACGGTCATAATTGGCAACATCAAATTGAACCTTCTGCCTCTCCAATGCTTCTTGCTTTGCTGTGCACCGAGCCAACACCGTTGGGTTCCCCGGCTCAACAAAGCGGCTCCCAGTAATTTGAACATCTTGAACAGGTGGAGACGGCGGGTCGGTTGAGCTTGACGGTCCAGCTGTAGAAGGATTCATAGTGGCTTTGTCAAGGGACAGCTCCGGAGGATTTGCTTCATTGACAATAGGTGGGTCTTCTGGGGCGTCAGTTAATGGAGAAGGTGGCTTAGCCGGGTCAGATGCTAGTATTGGCGGGTCTTCCGCCGGTTTTGCTGCCTTCGCCTTCTTGGATTTAGCCTGGCCGCTAAGGAAAAAATATTGCAGGATAATCAGCATCAAGATACAATTGATCAACCCGGAAGAAAAGAGGATTTCTGATTACCCAGGAGCAGTCTTGAAAGCTGGAAATTGTGTTTGTGATGAGTCGCCTAAGGAACGAGACACCTCCTGAAAAGGTAAAAGAAAGGAGTTAAAAGAAATACAAGGAGCAGGATTCATTAAAACAAGTTAAGGACAGTAATAAGTAAACCTCGGTCGGGCATTTTCGAGGGGTCTGTTGAAGGACGACAGCCGGTTCATCTTCAATCTCAACTTCACGGCGGCTTTCATGTTGCTGCTTTTTCAAATGAAAGTTGGGATCCAAGTGAGCTAAGGGTTTAGAAAACCTTACTTTATGGATCACTCGTCGAACTTTGTGTCTTGGTAAGGGCTCTGAGTCGGAGGAAATGATAGTTACCTCTGCTTCCCCGGCCTGACTGGCCCCAGTGTCATCCTGGTAAGGATCGGTGTCAATAAGATTGTTAAAAATTTGGCCAAGGGAATCAAGGCCTACCTCCGGGTCAGACGTGTCATCAAGTTTCATTAAATCTTCAACAGTGGGTTTCTTCTTCTTCTTTGTTCTCCGGGTCGATTTCTTGGTGTTCATGGCGGCAAGTTTCGCCTTCCTGGCAGCTTCGTGATCATATTTCACTTTCCAAAAGTCAGAGTTGGCCTACAAAGACAAGAGGAAGGATCAGTGATAAACAATACGGCTGGACAAAATACAAAGGAAAAAAGATCAGAATATCCTTACTTCTGGTACCGGGTTAAATTTACAGAAGGGATTTAACCCAACAACACTGCAATCTTCATACTTCACATTCACCAGAACATTTGACATTGCGACAACGTCCTCCTCAGTTAGTTGAACCGGGGTATGACGGAGAGAGTCGTCCGGGTCTCCACCATATTCATACATCAACTTTGAACGACGGCTTAATGGAATAATCCGCCATGAGATCCAGCAGCAGGTTAGATCGACTCCGGTTAAGCCATTCCCCAACAAACCATTGATTCTTCTGATAGATGGAAGCAGCTTCTTGCGTTCAGCAACGGTAAGTTTATCTGGCAGGGCGAACTTGGTGTCAAGACGATCGGGGCGGTAACCCGGCAGTGGCTTCTCGTTGGCGGGTGAGATGTCCTGACAATAAAACCAAGTTTGGTTCCAGTCCTTTGGGTGACTTGGTAAAACTATGAGAGGGAAAACCACACCCTATCGGTGCTGAATTGAGATGCCTCCAAGTTCTAAGCTAAGGCCATTGGTGCACTCATTCTGCTAGTTCAGATAGAAGTACTCTCTAAATAGTTCCATAGTCGGCTCTTGCTGAAGATATACCTCACAGAGCACTTGGAAGTTACAAATATTGGATATCGAATTGGGCCCAATATCCTAAGGATGGAGTTTGAAAAAGTCAAGAACTTCTCTGAAAATTTTTGAGCCGGGCGGTGAGAAGCCCCGGTTCATGTGATCAGTAAAGACGATCACTTCGCCGTCTTTTGGATTGGGTCGTTCTTCTTCCGGGTCAGGAGCACGATAAGACATGATGTTTCTTGAGGGCAGAAATCCAATGAGGAAGAACTCTTTTAGATGCTCACCAGTTATGGTTGAGGGGACCCAATTGCAGATGGTGGGTGTCTTTGACGGCATGATGTGCAAGGGACTGGAAAAGGAACAACAACATGCCGTTTCAATTTACGGCAAAAGGTTGAAGTTGTAAAACAAGTAACGGCGGCTTAAACTAAGGGCTAATGACATATAAGGAAAAGAAAGCCGAAGTGGTAAGCCGCCACGACTACAGATTTTCTCAGAAAGTAGATTCAGCTAAGTGTTGGCATAAACAAGTTTCACCAAGCTATCATTACTATTTTGGATCAAATGGCTGTCCCAAAAAGAAAATATTCTAGACCTAAAAATCCAGTACAAATGAGTTTATCAGCTAACAAAGCATCTATACAGGAGAAAGAGATCTACTGCTATCAAAAATGAATGCCAAACAGCTACCGCAACAGTTCTACACTATCAGATGATCAGGAAAGGGCATCGGAGGTGAAATCTACCAAGATTCTGTGATGAACACCGATGAACACCGACGAACTTGAGAAGCCGAAATACAGATCTAAGGCAGAGAAGGAAAGGGACTTATAGATGCAGGGCTACTACGGAGGTTCGTCGCGTTTTCTCTGGTCAAATCAGGTTGATGCAGCGGCCTGAGGTGAAGAAGACGAGGGGATCTGCGGCGGCGGCGGTGGCAGAGCTCGAGCGGCAGCGAAACAGCGAGAGGAGGAAGACAACCGAAGGGGGAGAATGAAAAGGACCTAGGTCGTGCCTATTTATAAGGGAGTACGCGAACAGGCGGGCGCGAAAATCAAGGAGACCCGAATAATGATTATCCAACTAAACGGACGCCTCGATTCTCGGAAGGCATTAAAAAATAAAAGATCCGTTGGAAGATGACATCATGAAAGTTTTTTGTGTTTTCAGAAGATGACGTCACGGCGGGTTACAGAAGTTTTTAGACAGAGGATGAATTCCATCTAAGTATTGAAGATTGACAAAGAACAAAGTTCAAAGTCAACCTAGGGCCTAATGTTGGGGATATTACTACCAGTATGACCCACCCAGGAGGGGCCGGGTCAGCCCTAATGGCGGGTTACATAAGAAGCCCGATAAACATTCAAGATGATAGTTTACTAAACGTATAGAAGGCCCAAAGGCCTGGGGCCGGCTTAAGGCCTGATACTGTAAACCGCCGTATGTAAGGAAAGACTTGTAAAGAAAGGCATGTAAAGGAAGTCACCGAGCCGGACACGATTATGAGTCGGCCGGGACTCTGTAGGCCACCAGGCGTCAACCCGTGTATATAAGGGGATGACCCGGTGGCGGTTTAGCAACAAGAAACAACCAAGTCGATAACCAAGCCGGCGAGTTGAGCCTCTTGGAGATCGAAACCTCAGCAACACCAATCCCAACTAGACGTAGGCTTTTACCTTCATCGTAAGGGGCCGAACTAGTATAAAAACTCTCCCGTGTGTCCTTTGTCCCGATTAACCCCTTTAAGCTTCCTAGTGCGATGGCCCTACGGCTAAGTCCTTGCTCTAGGACATCTGCCGTGTCAATTCCACGACAGAATTACATCTCAACTGGACGGCCGTTTGGGAGTCCACGGCCACGGAATCATGTACAGGCTTGTAGTGATGGACCGACTTAGCAGGCTAAACGGCTGCGGAAGTGAACATTTGCGGGACCGGCTTGGCAGGCTAAACGGCTGCAGAAGTGAACGTTGGCGGGATGTCAGTATTTAATTGGGGTGAGGTGGGGCACAGTGGACATGCTCGTTGCTATTTCATACTCCCTCCGTTTCTTTTTAGTTTGCATATAAAGTTTGGTCAAAGTCAAATTTTATTAACTTTGACTAAGTTTATAGAAAATAATATCGAGATTCATAGTAAGATGAGGCAGGGGAGGTATGCCTAACAAATAGAGGAGTGAAACCTCCAACCGAGAAGAACCAGCAAAACCTCCAACATCGAAAACATCATAGAAGATGCATGTGAACTCCGTTTTCGATGAACTCGAGCTTGTCATCAAGATGACCAAAAGATCTAAGACTCACAAAGAGAACCAAACAAGAACCAAGAAAGATGATGCAAGGATGCAATGGTTTGAGCTCTCTACGAACGATACGATCAAGCTACTCATCGAGAGCCCCCCTTGATAGTACGGCAATCGATCCTATAACTCGGTCTCCCAAATACCATCATGAGACCGGTAAAATAGAAAACCTATTGAGGGCAAACCTTTGCCTTGCACATGGTCCACTTGAGCTAGATGATGACGATCTTGACTCCCTCAAGTTGGACCACCTTTCTTGATTGTGTTTGACTCGATGAAGACTAGTTGATTGCTCCCCCATACTCCACTATGGGTGAGCCACTCTTCCGCACATCTTCACAAGTCCATTGTCACCACAAAGGACGGCAAGCTTCAAGCATTTGATCTCTTCGTGATGCTCCACTTGAACTTGCACACCGCAACCTAACCCCACCAAGAACTCTCACAAAGACCATGGGTTAGTACACAAAGCGTAATTGGCAATGCTTACCATACCATGGGATCACTTGACCCCTCTAGGTACATCTTCTACGCTTTGTGGGTTGATCAACTTGATTCACTCTTTGACTTAGTCTTGATCAACCTCTCACAAGACCAATCTTTAGGTAATTCCTTGAATAGCACCTTGGTCGACACAAACTCTCCTTGAAACCAACACATGTACTCCAAGAAAAGCCTATGGACAAAACCTTCAAATATAACTCAAGGCAACCATTAGTCCATAGAGATTGTCATCAATTACCAAAACCAAACATGGGGGCACCGGCTCCATTTATTCAAAGGAATTTCGTAGGAATTTTGGAGGATTTGGATCCTTATGAGTTTTTCCTATGCTGGTTGTTTGACTCACATCATTAGAATCCTTAGGAAGTTCTACTTGGGATTCAATTGTACTATGTTTTGGAGGAAATATTTCATTCACCCAAACCTCTGGGTAGAGTAGCTTTGTTTTTCCTATGTATCAAACACTTTTTCATCTAAAAACTTGTAGTTGTCTAATCCTATAGGATTCAAGAGGACATGACATTACAATCATATTTTCCTATTACTGTGTTTTGAGAATCATGCGAATCAAAGAATCCCATATAAGTAGGAAAGAATAGCGGAGGGTTAGAATTCTTAAGATTTTCTTACTTTGGTTGACTCATACGATTGAATCATATAAGATCTTTTTCCTACAATTTTGCTAAAGCACATCCAGATGTGCCTTAAGTATTGCACATCTAAGTCATATGCTATTGCTTTTATGTTAAGATTCTTGCGGGTATTTTCTTTTTCTTTTTCTTTTTCTCTTTTACGTTTGATTGAATCACTCAGTTGTGAAATAAGTAGGGCACATCTAGGTGCGCCCTAGATATAACTTTTTTCCTAAGGAAACTATTGTACTACTTTCAAAGGAAAATGCATCCACTCCAACCTCATGTGAATAAATTCGGTTTTCCTATGATGCAATCAAACACACTTTCGAGCCTCTTTGATTCGCTAATTTTTTTAAATAATACATTTTTTTATTAATTTGCATGAATATTACGCCCAAAAAATAATTTTCAAAAATAATACACTGTCGGCCCGCAGCAGGTCGAGTGGACCTAGTCAGCCCACATTAGGCCGACTGAGGTCCTATCGGTTTGCTGCTGGCCGATTGGCCTGTCGGCCACCAGTTCAGGTCCAGTCGGCCAGCAGTGGGCCGACAAGGACTAATTGGTCTATAGTTGGCCGACAGGGACTAATTGGCCTGCTGTGGGCCGACTAGTGCATGCCACCATTTTTGTCCCGAAGGATCCCCAGATTTTTTATAAACTATGACGTATTTCGCGCAACCCTTTCCCCGCAATATTTTCCGGCCACCCGTTTCCCACCATATGTTCCTGCCAGCTCTTTCCCGCCATATGTTCGCGCTAACTCTTTCCCGCCACCCGTTTCCCGCCAACCCTTTCCCGCCATACCGCAGTCGTTCTTTCCCGCCATTTTCTCATCCCTACCTATAAAACCACCTTCAGACAGAGGAGGATAAGCATTCCAGTGTAGTGTAGTTGAGATGTCCCATTATCCTTTCGATCGTAGTTTTCACCCTGAGATGAGCAGGACTCTGCTGAGGCTAGCTACCGATTTCAGGATGGACAATAGGATAGTTCCATGGGACGAACTCACCGGTAGTGACACCATAATGAATGAGTTGGCTCATGAATTACGTATGTCTGGGTGGCCTGAAAGGACCTATGAGGAGGTACATATAGAACTTCTTAGGTTGCATGCAAGGTGGAAGAAGGTAGTCGAGCCGAAGAGTGAAACTTTCAGAAGGACTGCAGAAAAGCATCCATTTTTATGGAGTGAGGAGAGCGAGGACGGAGATGATATCTTCATGCCGCCGCTTCCGGTTCTGCATCGTCAAAGAGCAAGAGTTTTGCATCGTCCAAGGGCAAGAGTACTGCATCCTCGAAGGGCAAGAGTTCTGCATCGTCCAAGGGTAAGAGTTTTGCATCCTCGAAGGGCAAGAGTTCTGCATCGACGGATGATGATGATGATGACTTCATGTAGTTTTTATGATGTATGTTGTAAGTTTAGTCGCACGTACCGTTAATTTAGATGTAGTTATATCTAGTTGTTTATACTGTCTTGTTGTACGAGCATTATGTTCTATCTAAATACGATGTTGTAGTTCGGATAACAGAGTACTAAAATAGAGTAGGCATATGTCTCATACATAAGTACATAGTCATTTGTTTCATACATAGAATAGACATAAGTCTCATACAGAAGTAGATGGTCATGTCTCTACTGATAGATGGAAGCGTCAGTGACGATGTCTGGCCTGGCGGGGAGGCGGATCTGGAAGCGGCGTCCATCCCAACATGTTTGGTGGCCTAATGTTACGAGGAGGAATTTCATACTCTCCCTGGTCATGATGTGTATCCTGTGTGGGGCCTGGTGGAGGAGTTGAATACATGTTCATCCACTGTGTGTTGCGACATCTGAGTCTGTATGTTCTCCTCGGGATGTTGATCACTCCCCCACGTATCATGTGATGCCGACATAGATGCATGATATCCGTAGGCTCCTGCACGATGGAACGTTTAGTCATGAAGAATGAGGTCGCCTCAATTAATATTGAAAACAATAAATATGAAGACACTTACCTGCTGGTTGTGACGGCTGCTCTGGCTCAAACACGAAGCTCGACGAGGGACCGTGCTGCTGTGGCTGTGAAGAAAACATGAAGCTCGACGAGGGACCGTGCCGTTGTGGCTGTGGAGAAAACACGAAGCTCGACGTGGGACCATAGTGATGTGGTTGCTGCCACGTTGAACTGCCAGGTTGGTGAGGACGGGGTGGCCTGGTTGTCGTGTGATGTGCTAGACGTGGACATGGTTGATGTCGGTGCATGGAGTGACGCGGCTGCTGCTGGCGGTGCTGAACAACGTCGGCTCTCCGAGTGCACGTGATAGCCTCGTACACAGTCCGTGTCTTGTTCTGAATTCATTCCAAGAAGGGCTGTAGCACTGGACGGTGTTGAAGAAGAGGTCCAGACGACAGTGAGCGTCCAAAGGTGGTCACGTCCTCGTAGAGTTCGTGTGTCAAGGTAGCTTGTAAATTTCCATGACGATTAATAATGTCTATCTCTTGCATGTCAAAGTATGTGACAACGTTACTTAAAGAAAATATATCTTACCGCGTACTGCCTAGAGCCCGAAGTGTCATAGCTCGGGTACATATCCGATGGAGTAGGATCTGGTATCTCCTCTGGGTGGGAGTGCTCAACGATGCGTAACCGTGTTCCGGTCATGTAGCGTCGCAAATAGAGATTGAATTCATTGAGACCAAAATTGTGATTCTCATGCCATAGATGTGTGTTTGCTGTCTCCCATTCTATAACATACGGCTCTAGTCTAACTAGCCAGTCAGCAGTTGTCCTGGTCATGCCCTTCCTTGTCGTCCTAAAATTGTGGTGTGTGTTCAACAATTACCTAAAGCTTCGAATGGAGTACTATGAAAGATAATGCAACATTGAAAAACTGGTTAATACCTGTGGATGTGTGCTGGCACTGGGTTCTCTATAGGGGGAGGCAGCTCCAACTGCAGAAGACCAAAATGCCTCATAACCCTCTGTTGTGCCATCTCCTCGACGAAGACATCGAAGATGATCTTTGATTTTGTCATCCAGTAATCTCGGTCCCTTGTGCATAGCACAGACATGCCACCAGGGTATCTCGCTTGTATGGCTGCTTCTGTGTAGGGCTGCCAGATGACCCCAGTGTACGCATCGAACTGCTCGTTCAATGTTGTGTATGCCTTCCTGGTCTGATCACTAGCAAAGTGTCTCTGCAGAAAACAAAAGTTAGTAGCCGCTAGCATCGAACTATCTCTTGTGCGGAAAAAAGTTGCATTAAACTTAACACGGTGCATACCTCGCGACGTATCCAACACAGACCGAAAGTAGGCATGTCGATGCCGTCAACATCAAACATGGCGTCTATAGGCTCAGGAACACATACATCTGGTCGCCCTATAGAGAATCTCTCCCACGACCATAGCTGTAGGAATAGAGGGCATCCAAGAAGGGCTGGCTTTCTCGATGTAAGCTGGCAACCGTTGCACATACCTTGGTATGTAGCCGCTAAGACCGCCGAACCCCAACTCCTCTGTATGATCTAATCCGCCGTCTGAGCGCTCGCTATCTCGAGTGCCATAGGGATGTAGAGCACGCTAATAGTGGTGACATGGTTCTCTGTGAACATCACCTTGCCGAAAAGCCACATTGAGTAGGCCTCCAGGCTCCGAGTGATCTGCTCTGTAGTCAACGGCGCCCGGAAGTTCTGGATCTGCATTAAGCAAAGAGAAAGTTTTAGTAAGCCGCAGCTATTTTCTGTAAAATCGTATGCACGATAACTTGAAGATAAGAGGTAGGGGAAATTACCCGGAAATTGAGCAACCACTCATACTTAGGTCTGTGATGCTCCCATACCGAATCCGGAGCATCCGAAAAAACACCATGAAAACGTTGTGTAAGAGCTCGCTCCCAACCAGCCGGTGCATCCAATGGTCCTATGGCATGACCTGCCAACGGTAGTCTGAGCAAAAATGACACATCCTCCAGTGTAGGAGCCATCTCTCCCCATCGGAAGTGAAACATGTGGGTCTCTGGCATCCAACGGTCCACTAAGCAGCTCAGCAAGGACCCGTCGATGGCGATGCGTTTCTCACCCGGGATAGACTCAACCAGACGTGCGAAAGGTAAAAGGCCATCCCATTTCAACCTTCATCAGAGAACATTTTAGTTAGTGTCTCCCATTAACATGCATATCGGTGTGCAAATTAATAAAGCACGTGCCGCTGAAGCCATCCTGGGTGTATCATCCAGTTTTCCTTAGGAGTGCGAGTGACCAGAGGCTCAAACTTGCGCTCATACCATATCGCACCATGATGACCCCTATCAATGTCCCCATTCAGCAACCACATTCCCGACATTCCTGCACATAAAAAATTCAGAACATAGCGCCACACTAAATACAAATTCATAACATAGTGTCACACTTAATAAAAATTCAGAACATAGTGCCACACTTAATAAAAATTCATAGCATAGTGTCACACTTAATAAAAATTCAGAACATAGTGCCACACTTAATACAAATTCATAACATAGTGTCACACTTAATACAAATTCAGAACATAGTGTCACACTTAATACAAATTCAGAACATAGTGGCACACTTAATAAAAATTCAGAACATAGTGCCACACTTAATACAAATTCAGAACATACTACTGCTAGCTTAGCTTCTTCCTCTCGCCCTTACTCCTCTACTGCCTCTACCTCCTCTTCTTCCCCGGTTACCTCGTCCACGCCCAATGACGAAAGTGGGACAATTAGTGTCCCTATGGCCAAATTCACTGCATAGAATGCATTGCCTAGTCGAACCTCCTGCTTCAGATTCATCCATATCATTCCGGATGCGCTGACACTACCGTCTGCCTCTACTTGTACGCATATGCTCTGGGTTTGGAATGTAACGCCTTTCAGCGGGGTTGACGCTGTTGAAATTACCCATTGATCGAAAACCCATCAGCTCACTTGTCCAGGTATCACTACTAGGGAAAAGCCTAGCAGCAGCGCTGGTTTTGGGCCTATTAGCAGCGCGGGGGCCGGCGCTACTAATAAGGCGCTACAGCTAACGTATAGCAGCAGCGCGGGTGCCACCCGCGCTACTACTACGTCCGTTAGTAGTAGCGTGGGTAAAAACCCGCGCTACTACTAACCCGCGGAATTTTTTTTCGAATTCTTTGCGTGAATTTTCAAATTTCTGAATTATTTTAATCTCTAATCTCTAATCACCCTCATCGCTGCTCAATTTAATCTCTAATCACTCCTCATCATTCCAAATCATCTAACTTCCCGGACGGTCACCCATCCTCTCACTACTCCAGCCTGAGCACGCTTAACTTCCGGGTTCTATTCTCCCTCGATTCCAAGTCTGCACTTGTTGTTTTCCTGACAATAGTAAGATGTCAATCCTATTAACCCTCGGGAGTTTAGCTTGAGCATGAAGTCACACATTTCACTGTTTGAGTTTA
The DNA here is from genome assembly GCF_056163025.1 of Triticum urartu. NCBI lineage: Eukaryota > Viridiplantae > Streptophyta > Magnoliopsida > Poales > Poaceae > Triticum > Triticum urartu. The sequence goes on from NC_141878.1 coordinate 567,505,506, forward strand.
AAACTATTGTTCTAAAAAACAATAATTATTTAGTAACACTAATATTTCTTGAATAAGGAGTTTGACCACATTTTGACCAAAGTTTGACCACAGTTTAACCAGATTTGACCAAAATTCCAAAAAACTGAAATAATTATTTAGTAACACTAATATTCTTGAATAATTATTTAGTAACACTAATGCTTCTTGAATAAGTAGTTTGACCACAGTTTGACCAGATTTGACCAAAATTAAAAAAAACTGAAATTTGAGCATAACTTTTTTTCCTTTTAGAATTTGAGGATTCTAAAAATTTGCAAACAGGTCATAGGCAATCTACATTGTATGCGGATTTTCGTGCTGAACATTTTGATATATTATACGTTTTTTTCTGACATCGTATGCAAAAGTTATAGCCATTTTACATTTTCCCTACACTTTTTACAAAACATGTCCAAATTTAAGTTTTTAAATTTTCCTAACTAGTAGATGTAGTAACATAACTACATCTCGAAGGATTTTAATTTTTGAAACGTTTTGATATATTATACGTTTTTTTCTAACATCGTATGCAAAAGTTATAGCTGTTTTACATTTTCCCTACACCTTTTGCAAAACATGTCCAAATTTAAGTTTTTAAATTTTCCTAACTAGTAGATGTAGTAACATAACTACATCTCGAAGGATTTTAATTTTTGAAGTTTTTATCATTTTCTTTTGCTTTTTACAAAACTGAAAAGGCGATCCACGAGGGGGGGTAGAGTTTCAAAATGGGACCTTTAGTAGTAGCGAGGGATTTTACCCCTCGCTACTACTATGGCATGTCCTGGAGGGGCATGGTTGAGACCTCTTAGTAGTAGCGAGGGGTAAAAACTTAGTAGTAGCGCGGGTTTATAACCCTCGCTACTACTATGGCATGGCCCAGGGGCACGGTAGAGACCGCTTAGTAGTAGCGAGGGGTAAAAACCAGCGCTACTGCTATCAACTTAGTAGTAGCGAGGGTTAAAAACCCGCGCTACTACTATGGCATGTCCCGGGGGGCACGGTAGAGACCGCTTAGTAGTAGCGAGGGTAAAAAACCAGCGCTACTGCTATCAACTTAGTAGTAGCGAGGGTTAAAAACCCGCGCTACTGCTACTTAGTAGCAGCGCCTGATTTTAAAGCGCGCTGCTGGTAAGATCCTGTGTATAGGCTTTTCCCTAGTAGTGTATCGAGGACAGACTCTTTTAGAAAAAATGGAGACACAAACGATATTGCGTCCATTTCAAGCTGCCCGCAAGCAGCAAGTACATGTGAGCAAGGTAGGTGAAGCAATTTCGGTTTGTTGCATGTGCACTCACACGTTGGCCAGGCTTCATTACCAATTTTCACCTCATGCGTCCTCAACTCATTTGCACATCCGAATTTGTTGTTGGCTAAGCCGACCTCAAACCTTCTTTCTTGATTACCGATGGCGACTACAGTGTGTGACCTAGCTTTTTGCATCTTGTTGTCCATGTACTTCGTGACTCTTTCACAGTACCATGTATTCGGGTTTTTGAAGATATGCTGCTCTGCTTTTTGACGTCTATCTCTGAAATACTTCACGGTGCCATAGAAAATACCCTCAACGATGGTTGTAAGTGGCAATGCCCGGTTTCCTCTGAGGACAAAGTTGTATGTTTCCGCGAGGTTCGTTGTCATGACACCGTACCTTGCTCCATGTGTGTCATGTAGCAAAGACCACCTCCCCAGAGGCTCATGCTCTATCCACTGCTCAAAGGTTTTAATCGACCTCCCAAGCCTTCTCCTAGTACCAGGTGGGTCAAAGCCTGGCAGGTCACATAGCCCAACAGGCTCCTCCTCCACGGCTGTTGTTCCTGTTGCCAACTGTGCAGCTACTGCTTCAACATGTGCCCTCACTGCTGCATCTCTTGCAGCTTTCCTGTCCCTCACGTGTCTCTGCGTGCACACATTAAGTCTGTCGCGTATCAAATTGTACTTCCATAACTGGTTCTGCTTGCAGAGTTTTTTGAACAGATTCATCGGGTTCTTATTTCTAAACTACGAGAAAAAATTAGCCCCCAGATGGCGCATGCACCAACGGCTCTGCAAGTCCTGCCATGGAACTTGTTCCTCAGGGCCTGGGTTTGTCAGTGTCCTTATCGCACTGAGTATACCTGCATGCCTGTCATGAAGGATGCACACATTGGGCTTCTCCTTCACAACTGATATTTTCAACTGCCTGAAGAACCATGTCCAACTTTCAATGTTCCCACTCTCCACAAAAGCAAATGCGAGTGGGACGACTTGATTTTGGCCGTATTGACCTATGGCTGTCAGGATCTGACCCTTGTACTTGCCTGTGAGAAAAGTACCGTCAAAACATATCACCGGTCGGCAATGCCTGAAAGCTTCGATGCATACACCGGAAGAGAAGAAGAGACGATGCAGCACCCTCACAGTTGGGAACTCTGGCATGAACATGTCTTGGATATCGATATAGGTGCCTAAATTCCGCTACTGCAGGGTGTGGAGGAGCTGGACAACAGAGTCATATGCATCAAAATAAGAACCAAATATCCTCTCAAGCGTCGCATGCTTAGCCCTCCAAGCCTTGCCATAAGAAATTATGTACTTGAACCTGGCGAAGACTTTTGTCTGGACTACCTTCACTTCCATAGCTTTGCCCTTCACTATCTCATCGTAAAACAACCGAGCAATAAGCGTCGATGAAAGGTTGGCATGATCCTGAGGGATGCAGGGAATAAGACAACTGTGATTAACTAAGTCACTTATCACCCAACTTGTGCCATACTTAGGGAGAAAGCCATGCACCCTGGCGGGACAATCTACGTTCTTGCATACCATTGTCAGGAATTTCTGACTGGATACCTGAGCTGTGAAAACCCTTTGCGTGGACATTGCCCAATTAATTATTGCATCCTTCAGGGCTTGCTTGTTCGGATACATAGCACCCGTCGAAATATTGTTCTGGTGATATTGCCAGGTTGAATCATGTCCATCATTCACGGTCATTGCAGATGAGAAGTCATGATTCCACGATGCAGGATTCGGGACCTCCTCTGCATTTTCTTCTTCATCTGACTCTTCAGAATCATCGGCATGACCCCTTTCAACATCGGTGTCTTCTTATTCCATCTGGTCCTGCATGTGCCCATCTACCTCGTCAGCATCCACCTCGCCATTGTAATCACCATCGGCATTTCCTCCTTCAGCCTGACTACTCTGCCCTGTTTGATAACCATAAGCATTTCCTCCTTCTACCTGACTGCTCTGTCCTTGTTCGTAACCATCATCTCCAGCATTTGACATAGATAACTGCCTCCCTACACTGCTATGACCAGGATCGTAGCCACCCCTGCCTTCATGTGCAGTGACCTCCTTCACGACGGGAAGCACTAAAGCAATAGGATTGCATCCCCTTCGTTCACAACCTTGTAACCACCGTACCCAATCGGAGTCTCGGTCTATTGGCCTCAAATACAAGTAAATTATTGAACTTGACCATGTCCACAATGCATGAACACCGACGGTGTGTGTTTCAGTATCAAGACCTAAACTTGCCGCAGTCCATTCTTTCAACTGACTGACAGACCATGTTTGAGGTGCGCTCATTGGCACATCTATGTGAGTAAATTCACTCAGATCTGCTCCCATCTCAGTTGTTTGGACAGTACCAGGACCATAGCAAAATCTGAACTTCACTACATCGGACATCTCGGCTCACCTATTTTTTTTCCAACAACGAAATACAAGTATTAAGCAACAACTTAAAATACCCCCACTAACAAATATTAGACATGTCTATATATTAGCTAGCTATATATTACAGAATATTAACGGAGCAACTAATACAATTCACACACCTACAAGTATATTACGAATATTTGCCGGAGCAACTACAAATATTGACAGATTAATATATTTGACTAGACTGCCTATATTACGGACCTTTTTTTTGGAGCTACTACAAATACTGACACTCCTAAATACTTGACATCCACATATAGTACGGAATATTACCGGAGCAACTACACATTTTTACTCAACTAATTAGTTGACATCTAAATATATTTACGTATACTACCGGAGCAAATAACAATAATTGCACACATAATTTATTCCATATCGAAACATATTAACAAATACCTACGGAAAATAAAATGTTTGTTGAAATATACCCTTGAAACGTGCGTGTGAAGAATGACGAACGACGAACGGTAGCCACCAAACTGCCGGAGCTTCACCTCCACCACACTGCCTCAACTTCACCACCGCCACCTTCACCAAAATGCTCACCAAGACCACCACGAGCTACCCCATCAGTAGATCGAGACCTCTTTTGGCTGCCCTAACTAAGTTGAATCCATTCACGGTGCCAAAACCGGAAAAAACTGACTCATTTAGGTGTAGAAATTGGAGGCATTTTCGTATAGAGAGAGGAGAAAGCAAGAACAGAAGAAGAACGGAGGAGCGTGGAGGAAAGGGAGGATAAGGCCGCAGGGGAGCCGGGCCAGCCGTGGGGCCGCACCCTGTCGGCCAGCAGCAGGCCGATCGGCCCGCGGTAGGCTGACAGGGGCGCGTCCGCGCCGACAGCTCCCTCCCTCCCCCTCGCGACGTGGCCAGCCCAATCCGAGGCCGACACGTGTCAGGCGGGCCAGCTGTCGGCCGGCTACTGGCCCACTGCGCCCACTCGGCTTGCTGCGGGCTGACTAGGCCCAGTCGGCCTGCTGCGGGTCGACGGTGTATTATTTTTGAAAATTATTTTTTAGCGTAATATTTGTGCAAATTAATAAAAAAAATGTATTATTTTAAAAAAATTAGCCTTTGATTCGCACCGCACGATCCTTAAACTGCGAGAATAGGAAAACTACAAGATTAGAATGGCATCCTCATCTCAATCCTACATGATGTTTGATTTGTTTGATTGCATTATAGGAAAAACAAAGAATTCTTCCAAAAAGGTTTGAGTGGAAGCTAAAATTCCAATGGAATGTGATACAAAGGGATCCTTAGAAGAAAAAAAAGACCTATAGAATTCAATCCTATAAATCAAACAATCAACATGTAAAAAATTCCTAAGTATTCTAATCCTCCAAAGTTCCTATGAAAATCTTTAGAATCAAAGGAATCCTGGGTGGAAACAAAATCTTGAGTGAACTTGTCACTGCAATCACGTGTTTTTCCTATCCTGCGAATCAAAGAAGCAGGGAACCGTGGATAATGCCATGAGCCCATAGCTAGTAGAACTGGTGCATTCCGAATTATATCTGATAAAATCGTGGAAATTCATACATTTGGAAGCATACCGTTGAACCTCTCATACATACATACATACATACATACATACCTACATACATACATACATACATACCTACATACATACATACATACATACATAGACTCCTTCGGAAACCGACTGGAATCTGACTGAAGTACTCGCGTTACAGCCTTACAGAGTTTACAACAAAAAGCATTACGTGGTTTCACAGTAAAAAGAAATATCATGTAGCCATAACCGTGACGACACTCGTCGGAGCCGTCCCTCTCTCTGCGAGCTTATAAACTTTGTCGCCTCGCTCTCTGCAATCGTCAACCCAGCCCAGCCCAGGCCACCACCACCACCACCTTTCCTCGCCGGCTTTACCGTCGCGCCCTCCTCCTCCTCCTCCTCCCCTCTCCCCTCCCTCCGCGCAAGCCGAGAACCAAGCAGCCAGCACATGCAGCCCGCCGGCCGCGAAATGCACGGCGGCGGGCAGGGGCAGGGGCAGGACGACTTCTTCGAGCAGATGCTGTCCGCGCTGCCGACGGCCTGGGCCGAGCTCGGCTCCGTCAGGCCCCCCTGGGAGCTCCAGGCGGCCGGCGCGCCCCCGCCCGACGGCGACCCCGCGTTCGACGAGTCCGCCCTCCTCGCCTCCCGCCTCCGCCACAACCAGATCAGCGGCAGCGGAGGGGACGACAAGCCGCCGCCGGCCATGCTCCCCCGCCACGGCCTCGATGGCGGGGGGTTCCTGCCGCTGCCGCTGTTCACTGACCGGTCGCGGGAGGACCTGCAGGGGGCCAACCAGGCGCTGTTCGACGGGTTCGGGGCCGCCGGAATGCACGCCGCCGCCGCCGCTCAGCCACCGTTCGGGCAGGTGAGCCAAGAACCGCCGCCGCGTCCAGCTTTGGCTTTGTTCCGTGTTTCATCAGTCGCACTAACAAAACTCTGCCTTCTTTCCCCCCGTACATCCAAGGCCGGCTCAATGCCGCCGCCAGCAGCGCAGGGCGGGGCGGCGGCACCGCCGCGGCAGCGGCAGCGGGCGAGGAGGGGGCAGGCCACCGACCCCCACAGCATCGCCGAGCGTGTACGCGACCCTCGCCACCACCTTCCCCTTCTCCCCCAATCATTATGTCTTACACCTTCTACTGTTCTTGACTTCCTGCTGCTCGAGCTCCACATTCACTGGACCATTTACTTCACTCCGACCTGTCACATTCTCGCAATCCCACTGCACAAATTTTGCATTTCTCACTGTTCCAGCAACAATCTTCACAATTTTCACATCAATTACTGGCATTTTTGCTCAAAATGTTGGCACCAGCAGCAAGAAGAACCTGAAATGAAACCGTGTGGTTTTCCTCATTTTCTTTCCATGTGTTGCTCTGCAGCTCAGAAGGGAGAGGATAGCGGAGAGGATGAAGGCGTTGCAGGAGCTGGTCCCGAACGCCAACAAGGTGAGCGGAACGTCCCACCTTTCCTCCTCCGCTTTTGCCTTTTCCTTACGCTCTCTGCTTTGAGCAAAGCAAAGCAGCAAGGAAGCTTTCCTTCCCTGAATTCTGGTGAAAAATGCATCCATGTTTCCTGCATTATTGGTTGCTGCAGACAGAGTAAAGCTGGTGTATCATACTAGTATAACGTGTGATGCCATGCTATCTTTGCAGTAGTATAAGTGATTGTAAAATGGCAAGTGCGTGATGGAATTGGAAAGCATGGTAGTTGGAGTTGTATGGTTATTTACACTTAAGTAATCCAGAGGATAGGGTTGACATGTCGGTCCTTGGTTGGAGGATCTGGCTTAGTAATTTAGTGACTTCTGATTGGTGGTAGTAGGCTAGTAAGGCAGGCAGCAGCAGGGAAAAGAGAGATCAGACATGGTGCCAAGGGGATTGACAATTGTTATTGCCATCATCAGTCTGGGCCAAGGCCACAGCTAGTACCAATTAGTGCAATTGTAGATAAACAGCGACACCAAATTGAGGGGAAATGAAAACTAAATTAGGGGCTTCAGGATAAATTTCACTAAACACTAGGTTCCTAGAACTATAATATTGAGCATCATGAGGACAATGACAAGATGTATCATGTATGGGGGGTTCCATATAACATAAACATGTTTAGACTTTGAGACAACCCGCTTTCGTGGACTCTGTGATGGTTACAGAACAGGGGTGTTGTCTAGTGCTCCAGCTTCTTGCCACGGTTGCCACGGTTGATACTCCCGGAGCTTCCAATGGCACATGTGATATCTTTTTTTGCACAACTTTTATTCACTGTTCACGGTATCTAGAGCGATAACGAATGTCGATTGCTTGGCTTTTTCGAATAAAACCTTATATCAGTTGTCATGTCTTAGATGACGCAGCTGCCACAATGCGAACTAGACCGGACATAGGTCACTGTAACTGGAATAACAAGATGGAATTTTGTTGCAGACCGACAAGGCATCGATGCTCGACGAGATCATTGATTATGTCAAGTTCCTCCAGCTTCAAGTCAAGGTACATAATTCGGCTTTTCTGCACCTAGCCTGGGTTACTACTAGCTAGTCGCTAAGTTTCTGAATGTTGCTAGTCAGCTTGCTCCTTGATGGAACTCATGGTCCCTGATCAGATGCCCCATTTTTGCAGGTTCTCAGCATGAGCCGATTAGGCGGAGCTGCTGCAGTTGGCCCTCTGGTTGCTGGCTTGTCATCAGAGGTACCTATGTGACATGATCTTCCATTTTGACAAGCTTATATGTGATTGTTTTTTGGAGGAATCCTACATCACTGACAACGACTTGTACATAGTTAGTAAGTGTTAGCCTAGAGCCAAACACTAGCTTGCTTGCATGGGCCAACTTGTTCTGATCCCTAAAATCCGCTAATTACGTTTGTTAGATCACAAAGTGTATATATATGGAATGTTAGCCTTTTGACCATCGGTCCGGTACGAATAGATACTCATAATCCTGTCATTTTCAAATTGGTGTGCTGATTCTGACTCACTTAGCTTTTGGTTGTATATGAAAAAGATGATTATTTTTGTCTAGGGTGGATCCCTCTTCAAGTCCACGAGGTAGAATTTAGGTATATAAAATCCTATAAAAAATCTAAATTCAGCATTCGGAGGACTGAAAGTCACAGTAAAGAGCTACTGCAACTAAACTAATATAGTACGCCTATAAAAATTGCACCACATTATTCAAATCAAAAGGATTGTTGCTTAAGGAACAGATCAAGCATTAGTGGATGCCAGCACAACAAGAAAAGGTTCAGAAGAATCTTTCTGGTTTAAGAACTGGAGGGAAAAAGGAAAACACGCCTGAAAAGTGACCACCATGTACCAAACTACCAATCAAGCAGTTAGGCTGTAGGAGCTACTGTCCACTAAGGACAATTGGCAGCTCCTTAACATACCCCAGCTACTACAAGGTCAACCACCATCTCGAACTCGATGAACTACCCGATTAACTCTCCTTGTTTTTTGAAGAAAGCATTGGCTTTTCTATAAGAGTCATCCGCTCAATTGCCACTGTACTAAAACCTGAGTCCACCTTGCAGAGCAGCGGAAATGGAAACGGGACCAGCAGCAGCGGCGACGGCAATGGCGACGATGACAATGGTGGCAGCACCTTGCGGGCGACAGAGCAACAGGTGGCGAGGCTGATGGAGGAGGACATGGGCACTGCCATGCAGTACCTGCAGGGCAAGGGGCTCTGCCTGATGCCGATCTCCCTTGCCTCGGTCATCTCCTCCGCAACCTCATCGTCGCTCCGCTCCGCCACCCGCCCTGCTGGTAATGCCGGAGGACCCCTGCACGAAGGCGGTAGCCCTGCGTCGCCTCGGTTGGTGAACAGCATGGGCACCGATGGCTCCCGGACCATCGGGGACGGCAGTGGACAGTGAAGTGGTCGGCTGTTCTTTCAGCCAGGGACAGTTCTTCAGAAGGTTGAATTCTGGGGCTAGAATTGCCAGCCAGCTCTACACCCTTTTTCTCTTGGCCTTTATGTCTGTTCATAAGAAGAAGAAATGATGTGCAATCATGCAACCTTTAGCCCTACCTTTTTCCTGTTCTTATTATTTATATATGCAATAGCCTTTCTTCTAATATCTCTTTCTCCCTTTTGGGATATGATCGAGCTGCTCTAGTCTCTAGTCTTGTTTATATCAAAGATTATTGCTGAGCTGTCGTTCGTCTTGTTGCACAAAGCTGAAGAGGAATCAAATTTATCGCGAGTCCAAAATATCAAAGTTTCTTTTCTGAACCTAAAAATACCAAAGTTTTGAGTAGACAACAAACGGTACAAATGCAAAGTTGTTTTTCATAGAAGGTACAAATGCAAAGCTGGTCAACAAATTGGAAGATAACCTATCGTGTGGGAGCCAGGGGAGCATATGCTGTTTCAGGCGCTTTGTTCTTCCCGGACAGCCAGCCAGTCAGATAACCTTAAGTTATAGTGCGTTTACTGTCAAGCCATGCGCGAAATGCTTACGTGCCAATGGCTCGGATGCAGGTGGTAACAAGGTTAATTAGAACATCCTCAGAGCATCAAGAACTCAAGATATTAAGCCATGATGTTTGATGCGTGAATTACGTGATCCGGTGAAGATATTAGGGCATCTTCAACCGTGCTTGTTAACCAAAAAAAAAATGCCACTGACAACTCTGATGAACAAGGAGAAGCAACTTCGACCTGTAGCATTTGAACAAGGGGAACAAAAAAAAATTCTGCAGAAATGCAGGTGGGGGTCAGTTGGACAGACACGAAAAATTACTGTGACGTGCACCTAGAATTTTCAGGTTTACCAACAAATGTTCAGACTAAATCAGCCAAACCCACTAAACTACACGGTCCATCATCAAATCGCGCCGTGTTGATCAGTAGGGGTAACAGAGGTTCTACATATAGAAAAGCAAACAGGGGGGAAATGCACTGCGTCTTCGGATAGTATAGTTCCCCAAATATATGTACCAGCCGGGGATTTAAGACGTTTACAGAAAACAATTCAGAACACCGAGTGATCTATCACACTTCATGTTTGCTTGCCTCTCTTTCTTTTCAAAGCTCCCGGCACTTTATCTCCCGACTTGTTGGATTTCTTCGATGCTTCTGGTTCCGTGGACCCTTTCAATTTATCTTTCAGTTTCTCCAGAGCTTTTAACAGCCCAGCAAGGAAAAAAGAAAACAGAGACAATATTAGAATCAATGAAGAACATCAAAGGCGTGGGTGATGGCAAATCAACATAGTAATCTGATTAAAACAGGACTGCTATCTCACCGGTCTCAAAAACTGGGCGAAGGCTATCTATTGATTCCTCGGGTAGCGAGCGAAGGATGCAGCTAGAACCATCTGCCTTCTTCAGCATCTTGTCAAATCTTTTAACCTACATGACATTTGACTCAGCAACCTATGTAACTAGAGAAGAATATGCTGAGATTAATTTATACATCTCGTAGCAGACACCTCTGTTTTAATTCCAAAACAAATATCAAGGTGATTCATCATTAGTTCGTTCATAAGTCCTGATCCAAATCAGGAAGACCTGATAGTAACAGTTATCTACACCAAATTCTATATCATCAAAACACTCAATTTGTTTGTTCCCCAGCAATCAAATTAGCCAGCAATACAGGGATGAGATCAGCATATTATTTACACATATAGACATATCATGTACACTATCATGGAATCAATCAACCACAGCAAGCATTGTACCAAATACTAATTATCATTATTGTTAAACAGCGTATTACCTCATTTTTCCTTAAAAACGTGAAGCAAGAACCAGATTCACCTGCCCTGGCAGTTCGGCCTGCTCGGTGGATGTATGTTTTCACATACTGCGGCATCTCATAGTTGATAACATATCTCAAACCATCAATATGTATTCCTCGAGCCATTATATCCGAGCCAATGAGAACATCTATTTTCCCTTCCTTGAAGGCTGCCAACGTCTTCCTGCAGCAGAGTTTTATTAACATCACAAGGTGAGATTAAGTTCGACATGTCAGAATATAATTCCACCATCAACATAACCAAACTTAACGAGTAATGCCGCTTTCTTATGTTTGCACACACATGCTCTAACAAATATGATCCATGGAGCTTGTATAAGGCATATTCAGTCAGAGATGGTTATTTGTAGTTACTTATTTTTGTGGCTGTCTGCAACCAGCGCAAGAAAATGAACTCTGATTTACAACAGGAAACAAACATGAGTAATTACCTTCGAGTAGATTCACGCTGCAAACTTGAGAATTCACTAAACTTAAAGGGTAAGTCTTCGAAAAATCCCAGTAAAGTGCTTAGTCTGTGACTATCATCTACAGATTTAGTAAAAACCAAGCACTTCTCCCCACGCAGCTCTTGGAGAAGAACAATGAGACACAGCGGTTTTATGTTTGATGTACAGATCTGAAATAACAGCAAGGACAATAAGAACGCATGGGACAGTTCACAATAGCCTTTTACACCCCTTCGTGTTTCAGGCATAAGCATTGATAAAAGCAACAATCAGTAAAGCTGACAAACCAGCTTGTAGGACTCCAGCTTTGTAGGAATTCTGTAACGCTTCTTCCCACTATTCAACAGCAAAGGATGATGCAGCTCAAGTTGAGAAAGTTTGCTGGGATCTTGGGTCAGTGTAGCAGAGCAGACTATCTTTGCCAGTCTTGGATAGCATTTACCTTTAAACCCTCGCTCGACACCCCTAGATGCCATAGCGTAGAATTAAGTCCTCAATTGAAACATAAAGTGATAAAAGAGGACAAGAATAACATGAGGAATTGATATCGTAGAGCAAGGCTTACGATCTTCTAATGGTGGTCAATGGATGCAGTAGAGTTCGTCCAGGAGTGTCATGCCGGAAATGATTTTGATTTGTTGGGCGAGTAAACTGGATAACTGTTGGCAACCAGGACTGATATGCCTCTCTTAACATCCTATCTGTCTCATCAACAACCTGAAACCGCAAGTTTGAAATAAATCAAAAGCAAGTAAGCAACACTAATACTAATATGCACAAGTATAGTGCTATGACTAAGTTTTATATCATCATATGCTATAAAAATTGCACAAACAGGGGGGCCTGTTGACTGAATAATTCTTTAAAAAAAACACATGCAGGGCATGCCAAACTTGTTGCAACTAGAGGCAACACTCACATGGTTCTGAATGACATCCATAGCAAGTGTCTAAATGAAGTGGTGAATCTGGAAAATTGTTCTAGTCATCCCAAAATGGGCCAAAATATGCTGCTATCTGGATACAGGCCAGGTAAAGTAAATCATATGCACTTTGGTCCAAACCAATTGCCAGCATACTGTTCGACATTACATGGTACTGCGGCACACAAACAATACTGCCTCAACTATGTATAACAGGACATATCAGCACATCATATATGAACTCAGTCATCCATTGTAGAGAATAGTGTGAGGAGACAGAAATGGTTGCCGACAAACCTACCAGGTATTGAAGATGCTCCAGACTGAAACCTTTTGTCATGTTGATATGATCCATCAATCTTCCAGGAGTTGCCACCAATATATCAACTTTAGTCTGTGGTTCCATTTCGACATATTCATCATCAAGAGATGGGTAAAGTTCTTGTTTGGACTTCTTGATCAGATCTGAGATTTCATCCGCGATGGACGATTGACCAACTGCTGATGCTACTGTCAAGCCCACCACAGGAGCAATAGCATCAAAAACCTCTTTAACCTGAAGTGGAACAAACAAACAGAAGACACTTCCATTTTGTCATGATGAACTGAATAATATTAAATGGAATAAATTGCTGGAATAGCTATTGACGATGTAGAACAGCATGCATCAGTTTTTCTATGGATAAATTGCTGGAATAAGATATTGACAGTATAGACTAGTGTACACAAGTTTCTAGAAGTAGAAGGTAAAATAAATGTCACAAACCTGCAATGCTAAATCCCGTGTAGGCAGCACAACCAAAGCACGCAAGCACCTTACTTTCCGGGTAGAAAGCATTTGCACAATAGGCAAGGCATAAGCAAGGGTTTTGCCGGATCCAGTCGGGGAGTTAATACAGATATCCCTCTGAAAAGCACCAGGACCAATGGTTTCCAGCCATGTCGAAACCTGAACCGGGAAAAAAGATTCGATTCCCATCCGCTGCAACGCTTCCGCCAATCTGTGTAACAGTAAACATAGCCCTCTGTTACATGCTATTTTCGAAGACGTTTGTGCAGAGTTAAAGGACACAAAATTAATATGCGGCTAAACAAAGTAGACGAAATCGAACATGTAAAGTAAGTGAAACAACTAGTGCACATGACATTGAACAAAAGTAGTGCAGCCAATGCTAATAGAACTTCTAGTAGCAGCACAAGAAGCTATCCAGTGAAGCGCAACAGCGCCATCGTTGTCAAATTGAAGACTCAGGCACTACAAATTCAGCAGGCCATTGCTGAGCAGAAATACTGCACAGCACGGACATGGGGTGTGGCATGGTAGTACCTGGGGTCGAGGCGCGGGAGGCTCGTGACGGGGCAGCCGGAGAAGGAGTCGATGTCGACGGGGTGCCGCATCCACGGCAGGTGCGGCACGCGCTCCTCGGGCGCCTCGTCCTCTTGCTCCTTCGTCTTCATGGCCACCATCGGCCGCCGAACCAGGGAGACGGGGGAGGAGTCGCCGCCGGCGAGCAGGAGCGGCGATAGGGGAGGAGGGAAGGGAGAGGCGGCGAGTTAGGGCGCGGAGCAGAAGTGCAGAACAGAGTGCTGATGATGACGGGCTCTGCCTCTGACGGGCCGGGAGATGGGCCGTCCAGCCCAAAGCTGTACAGAAACTTCTGTCCTTTTCTTTCAGGTGGAGGTTGAAGATCCCTAAAAAAAGGTGGAGGTTGAAGAGCCGGTGAAAAGGGGAAAGACCAAGGGGAGAAGGCGATGGCAGGAGAGAGGCGACCGGCGACCGGCGTGGGAGGATGGAACCACGCCGCGAGGACGGGCCAGAGCGTCGGGGCCGCGAGTGATTGCGGATCTTGGCGACAGGCGACGGACCGAAGGAGGGCGACGGGGAGCAGCAGCGTGAAAAATAGAAATAGCTCAACGTGCACGTTGGTCTTCTTTTTTATGCGGATTTTGAACGTGCGCGTGCGCCTTTGAGAAAAACAGGAGCAAACAATTTGTTTGAAACAAATTAATGGAACATTTATGTAGTAGTCGGACAATTTTGTAACCAGCAGCCAGCAATTTTTACCAAAAATAGTCACCATGAAAAAAATCATAAACATTTATTTGAGCAAAGAGAAACAAATATTAGCACTAGGCGAGTCTGAGATTGGAAAGTGCCCGAGTTCAAGAAAAGGACTACGAGAAATCTTGCCAGAGGCAATTCAATGGTTTAGAAGAAGTCAACGGTATTTTTTTCGTTTCAGTCAATTCCTTGGGTATTCCCTTAACAGGATCGATTCTCATGACTTCATGGACCAAGCTCATAGCCAAGGTGCTCTTAGCTATTCACCTACTAAAGGACGAATGAATTCATGTCAATGTGGCAATGCCTATCACCCATGTCTTGTATAAGGAGCAAGACTTATCTAAGCAAATGATCAATAATTTATACGTCTATGTCTTTAAACTGTCCAATCCCATTGTGTTATGTCTCTGCAGTCCGCAATCTAGGGTTATGATTTTGATGGCATAGTTGCATAGGTATAGGAGACATCGGGAATTATGAATGGGTCGCGACAATTGCAACTTGCACGAACTAGTTGAAATCAGCTCCATGCATCTACCTCCTACGCCGCTGCATCAGCTAATTTCCCTCAGCATACTCTCTTCATGGAGCACAATGCCTTCATGCTCTGGCAGTCTCATGCACCACACTTCTCATGCCCTCTTGAGGATGCATGGTGTGCTAGTTACTTCCTTGACTAGGATGGAACGGGGATTCAAAGAGATATTCTCACGAGTATGATTCGTAAATAAGGGCGATAGAAAGCAAGCAGGTGATCACAATGTCGTTCTCAAGGAGCAACATAGACGCTGAGCTCCAAGACACCAAGATGCTAAATGGCAAGGCATAATATTTCAGGGAACCTTCGCTGGTGTGTTGCCTAGTTCAGGAGAGTCTGTGAGCCAATATCTTACTTCATATCTGAAGAAAGAGCCATCTTGGCTAGATGAGTACGGGCAGAGATGACATGCTTACTTTTACCCCAACTTGCATGATGAAGATATCTACACTTAACAATGGCTTGTATGCATCCACCCATGATTGACATTAGTAGATTTTTTTTAAGAAAATGGAAGCTCTATCGCACCCCAGTTCCCTGCGAATGCACCCAACCAAAAAGATAAAATAATGCAGGTCCTATGTGGATGCATCCAACCAAAAAGATAAAATAAAAATCGCTCCAAATACACCAAGAAAAGCCACAGGTTATATGTATCATGAACAAAATCCGTAAGCTGCAACTATCAAATCCTGTACAAGATGAGCCTATGTTGGAGAATTTCAAGCTGGCAAGTTGCGTTCAATGTCATCCCCAAAAACAACACCTACTACCAGTCTGCTAGCCATGTGACAAAACACTAGCAGGGTTGTGTAAAATAAATGACGTATGATGTCCCACCATCCAGACCGATGAATCAGACAATGGGTTTTAGCCTTCGTTCAAGGTGGGAAGAAGACATCAACGACATCTCCAAGGAGAATTAGGACATGCAAGCGTCACCATCGTCAGAGTCGGTCGCCGACCAACACTAGTACAAAAAACTATAGGTCAGCACTTACAGACCTAGGGTTGTCGGTCAGTGATGTAGTTCACCACCATCGGCGCTCCGTAGGGCACCTGTCAATAGTGATGGTTACAAAACGGTGAAGTCGTTGTTGCTGGGATAGAAGTGAGACCCATCAGTGGTGACCGGCCTGGTCAGCGATGATGGCTGTACCATGTTATTTTCTTTCGGGCTATAGGGAGGGGGCGGTACGAAACCTCCCCCGAGACGAATTAGAGAATTGATGCGATGAAAGAGAGGATGACAGGGACTTCCGAAGGCGACGAGCTAGATGGGAGGTTGCTCGAATACCAGAGGAGGCCAAGCATGTGAGGGCCGGGGGGGGGGGGAGGTAGTGCAGGGCCATGGCGGGGGTGGGGCAAAGGCGGAGAGTGGCCCAGAGAAGAGTTGTGTCATAACGGAATTAATCACTCAACGTGTGTATCAGG
The DNA here is from genome assembly GCF_056163025.1 of Triticum urartu. Lineage (NCBI taxonomy): Eukaryota > Viridiplantae > Streptophyta > Magnoliopsida > Poales > Poaceae > Triticum > Triticum urartu. The sequence continues at coordinate 567,521,937 of NC_141878.1, forward strand.
AGTCATTTGTCTTTGTTAATTTAGATGTATGTGTGCCTTTTTTAATTGACAAAAACAACAATTGGCAATTTATTTCCACAGAAAATAATTGTGTGAAGATTTTCTAGTTTTTTATAGTGAAAATTTTCTCGATAAAAGGTTAATATTTATTATCGAAATATGCAAATAAATAATGTGAACATTTATTTTGAGCAATGAAACATTGTTTCAGTAGTCGAACAATATTGTGGCCAGATGTGAACATTTTTCTCACAAATAAATAGTTATATAGAAAGAGAAATTGTTATTATTATGAACATTTCTTAGAGGTTAATTATGAAAACAATCTGTTCACATCTCTTATAGCTTTATTAGAACTCAAATAACGGACGTCTGCTGTATGTGATGTTTTTTAGAAAACTCCCTGAACTTTAATTAAATCCTGCAAAAAAAGACACTATGGTGGCTCACGCGTGATGACTTTTTGTTGAAAACCCCCAAGCTTATTAATTACGTAGAAAACCCCCATGAATTATTTAATTACATAGGAAAGCCCCTCTATTTAGAAACACGTGTCTCAATAGGATGTCCATGGCTAAAAAAAAGAACACAAGCTGTCCACCAGGACAAACTTACTTTTTTTACGGGAAGGCTTTCAGGCTAGCTTTATTAAAACTCAAATAATAGATACGTTGTCGGCTAAAAGTTTAACGATGAAGCTGGGGGCTCATCCTCCCATACAGAAGAGGATTAACACGCCCCTAATTTGCTAGCTCATGAGCAACTACATCAGACTCCCTACTGAAATACTCAATAGTAACTTTTCCGAACTCAGTAAAAAAAACAAGCATCAATAATAGGAGCAGCCACCATGGAATGACCTTCATTGTGCTTCAGGGCGTCACCCACCATGCTATTATCCAATCTCACCAAGATGTTATGACACCAATACTCAGTGCAAGTTTCAACCCTTCATAAAGAGCATCAGCCTCAGCCGAGACTACGTCCGCAACGTGTTCAATACTTGTTGTGGATGCTCTTATAAAACTTCCCCTATAATCTCGGATGATCACGCCACATGATCGCAAGTTATCACCATCCTAAAAAGAGGCGTCTACATTGAGCACTTGCTGATCTGCTAGGGCGACAACCCACTTGTTTAGTTTTGCCATGATTGGTGCCTTTCTCGTTGCCCTCACGGCCTTACATAGTTCATAGTTAACGGAAGGATTGCTTGTGTTGTTCGCTCCGGTACTTAGTAGTAAATCATGGCTAGAACTTTATATATCACGTCCTATGTACCTGCTCAAGCGATATTTTTATATATGGTGCTCCTATGGGACCACACAAGTTTTATTTTTTATTTTTTCCAACTTCATGTCCATGTTTATTTTTCTTTTTGATTTTTCCCATTTGAAAATGAAATGCAAGAAAAAATACAACTACCATAAAACTTAAATAAAGTGTCAGTGCAATTAAAAAACAGGTCAACATTTATTTTGGAAAAGGTTTCATGGGTATTACAAAAATTGTAAATGTGTTTTTGGAAAATGTTAGTCATGCACTAAAAAAATTGACAACATGTATTTCAAATAATGGTCAAAATGTTCAATGTGCATTACAAAGTTATTGTGTAAAATGTTTTAATACATTTGTAGATTTTTTTACCGGAATACAATTCTATTTTTATTATTGTCACACAATACTACAGTAATTAAATACAAGTTCAATAGTGTTCAAAATAAAATGGTATATATTTTTTCAGTAATTGTGAAGTTAGGAAATGCATTAAAGATACACAATAATTATGCGTGCTTTTGGTCTTGAATGAAGATAAATAAATTTAGAAAATAATTTTTAATATGCATTGAACTGTTTAAATTCACATAAAGTTAGAAAAACTTCATGTTTACCTCTTCAAAGTACACAATAATAAAAATAGAATAAAGATCTAAAATATACGATGATTGCATTTTGATAATTATTACATTTTTTATATCGGGAATTTTATGTATCATGAAAACTAAACAGGAACCTGAAAAAAAAGGTGAAATACGTAGTAGGGAGTTGCAAAGTGATACATGGAGTAGATCCATATAGATTTCTAGATAATAATTGGCCATAGGGCTTAATTCAGCCGAGTGGCCAACTCATGTGGTAGTGAACCAGGAGGTCCAAGGTTTGAAATCCCTCACATGCAATTTATTTTACGGTTATTTCTCTCTGCCGTACTGACATGTGGGACCATGTTTCTAATTAGAGGGGCTTTCCTATGTGATTAAATAAATCATAAGGATTTAAAAAATTCACGCACGGCTCACTCTCTACTCACAGCTGCTGACATGTGCGCCTATGACATGTTGGCGCGCCACATAGGCAGTGCATAAGGACGAAGGCACCGTATTTGATTGCTTGATTTTGTGTATCTTATAAGTCTAGGTACCAAAGTGACCACACCGAACAAGTTGAGACTCTCGTGGTGTGTTTAACTCTCTCACGTAGAAGAGTGGAGAACCCATGTGTCCGCCTTTGTCTCGTGATAGCTTGCGACATCTCGGCTTGGATCCCCTAGTGGATGGTTCTCGTGGTAGCATGCGGAGGCAGCCAACACGTGCAAGACAACACTATGAGGGGTGGACATCGGCACCGCTCCACGTGGGGCTACATGTTGGGGATTATATTGTTGGTTGCTTAGATTACGATACGAGGAAGAGGTGGAAGAAAAAGTTGTCAATTTTTTTACTTTGGTAGGTGTGCCTTGTACAAGTTTGTGCTTTCAGCATATGTTAAAGCCGGCACATAAAATGTGTAACTATAAATACTAGTAGCCCAGTCATATGATAAAAAACATTTCAGCTGACATGGCTAAAAAAATGCATGTTAGGCTTCCCATTTGATTCATTACTTAGTAGACAAGATTTTGAGTGAAGTGAAATATTGCCTTTTTTATGAGAAGTGGTTGTTTTCTCAGTAGAGATGATGGTTATGCGCATATATTCATGCAGATCTTTGGTGTTGCCAGCAAGGAGACGAGTTTGAGAAGTTCGGAGGGCTTCATACTTTTGGAAGATCTAGATGGGATGGTTCTTATAGCTTCATAGGGGTGCTCAGTGTATGTATTTATGTGTAATATATTTTCTCTCTTTGAAGTCAAAACGTAAGCTTGTTATTATGCTTCGGTATCTTTGACGTCAACAACTTGGCATTGTTGTTTCTAGTTAGTGCGCTTATTCTATCCGAGGATGAAATGACAACTATTGTACTTTGTTTCATAAACTATGTAATGATGAACAACGTTGGCTAGGTGCATCATGTTGATCTCGGTACAAAGTTCAGAGGGGCAATACAACTCCTTTTTAAAAGCCTAAGATATACATGGTTTATTTGAAGGATTGATAAATCTCTCTTAGCAGTTGACCCGCCCAAGGACCAACCTCATAGATACAGTGTTATTAGCTATTCACCTACCAAACAACCAATGGTTTCATGCCAGTGTCTACCACCAAAGTCTTATATAAGTGTCTACCACCAAAGTCTTATATAAGGTGCTGGGCTTCTCCACCCAAAGGATCAACAACTTATTTCCCATTCTACTTATATGCCTTGGAATTGTCTAATCCAACTCTTTGCATTATTTCTTATGTCTCTACATGGGGTAAGATTTTGATAGGCATAGGCATAGAAGACACCATGGATTATTGATTATTCACCAAAATTACTGATTAATCCAGTAATCAACACTTAGCAATGGCTTTTATGCATCCAACCCAATTTATGGTAGTAGATGGTTCTGGCAATTGTGGTATGCTGAAGTTTGTCGAATAGAAATTTATAATCAAATATTATATAAAACATAGTGAGTACTTATGCCCCACAAATATTAGTCACATAAATGTCATCCATAGCATCCACGCTCCACATCTTACAACTGCACAAGCATTACATAGTTGAAAACCTAGCTCATTGTTGCGATTGGCTTTGCAACTGTCAAAGAGTCCATGCATTCTTGGTCCTGTTGAACTAGTCAAACTATAGAGTTCATGAATGGTTGATTCACTTTGGTTTACATACTTTTCAAGTGAAATCATGCACACATCGACACACGAGTAGAACACCATGATTGCATTAGCTTCGAGAATGACGTGATAGACAACAAACAAAGGGTAAACCCAAAAAACTTAAACAAACTATGAATATAATAAGTTGAAGCAAATCAGGAAAGAGGGTCTAATCTTGGTATCTAAATCGTGAATGCAAAATGATCCGAGCTAAGCCCAGTCTTTGGCAGGACCATTCGGTAGAACGTGTAGATGAATCAGGTGGAAGGGCATAAACATAGGATCAAAAAGATAATATTCGTTTGGCCAAACACAAGCAACAACATGGGAAAATTGCCCCCCCCCTCAATAACCTTGTTAGTTATGCAAAAGCCATAAGTCGTAAATGGTCTGAGATTTACCCATAAAGATACATTCAAGCAACTATCTTTGTTCTAGCAACTATCTATAACCCAATGATAGGAGAATCGCACCAAAGCCTAGCCAGGATTTGACATGGGGGGGGGGGGGGGGGCAAAGGAGACATGATATATAGATTATTTTTAAAATAGCAGGCACATCGTGCTGAGTACAACGTCTTTTAATAAAGAAGTAGAATAAAAACGAAGATAACATGAATAGTGTCAAAGTCTCATGATCTCTTTGTCATTGCAACTAAAATCAATGATAAAAAGGGATAATTAGTTAATAATCTTACGCCATTTCATAAACATATGATTTTTGTCTTCTACGTAAGTAATTTGTATAGCTTATCAGTAAATATGTAAATGAGTAATCAATCTTAATTCTTAAGATCTTGTATATGAAGGAAATATGCCCTAGAAGCAATAATAAAGTTATTATTTATTTCCTTAATTCATGATAAATGTTTATTATTCATGCTAGAATTGTATTAACCGGAAACATAATGCTTGTGTGAATACATAGACAAATAGAGTGTCACTAGTATGTCTCTACTTGACTAGCTCGTTGATCAAAGATGGTTATGTTTCCTAGCCATTGACATGAGTTGTCATTTGATTAACGGGATCACATCATTAGGAGAATGATGTGATTGACTTGACCCATTCCGTTAGCTTAGCACTCGATCGTTTAGTATTCTGCTACTGCTTTCTTCATGACTTATACATGTTCCTATGACTATGAGATTATGCAACTCCCGTTTACCGAAGAAACACTTTGTGTGCTATCAAACATCACAACGTAATTGGGTGATTATAAAGGTGCTCTACAGGTGTCTCCAAAGGTACTTGTTGGGTTGGCGTATTTCGAGATTAGGATTTGTCACTCCGATTGTTGGAGAGGTATCTCTGGGCCCACGCGGGATGATGTATTACAGAACGAGTAAAGAGACTTGCCAGTAACGAGATTGAACTAGGTATTGAGATACCGATGATCGAATCTCGGGCAAGTAACATACTGATGACAAAGGGAACAACGTATGTTGTTATGCGGTCTGACCGATAAAGATCTTCGTAGAATATGTAGGAGTCAATATGGGCATCCAGGTCCCGCTATTGGTTATTGACCAGAGAGGTGTCTCGGTCATGTCTACATAGTTCTCGAACCCGTAGGGTTCGCACGCTTAACGTTCATTGACGATATAGTACTATGAGTTATGTATGTTGGTGACCGAATGTTGTTAGGAGTTCCGGATAAGATCACGGACATGACGAGGAACTCCGGAATGGTCCGAAGATAAAGATTGATATATGGGATAATAGTGTTTGGACTCCGGAAGGGTTCCGGAATTCGCCGGAAGGGGTTCCGGATGTTTCCCGAAATGTTTGGGTACGAGAACACTTTATTTGGGCCAAAGGTGAAAGTCCACGAGGTTTTTGGAAAGCGCAAAAGGAAGTTTTGCGGAGTCCAGGGGCCAGACGCCAAGGTCCCTATCGTCTGGGTCCAGACGCCGGGAACCCTGGCGTCTGGCCCTGGAGTCCGAGAAGGACTCTTGCCTTTCAGGTGAAACCGACTTTGTGGAGGCTTTTACTCCAAGTTTCGACCCCAAGGCTCAACATATAAATAGAGGGGTAGGGCTAGCACCCAAGACACATCAAGAAACACCAAGCCGTGTGCCGGCTACCCCGTCCCCTCTAGTTTATCCTCCGTCATAGTTTTTGTAGTGCTTAGGCGAAGCCCTGCGGAGATTGTTCTTCACCAACACCGTCACCACACCGTCGTGCTGCCGGAACTCATCTACTACTTCGCCCCTCTTGCTGGATCGAGAAGGCGACGACGTCACTGAGCTGAACGTGTGCAGAACTCGGATGTGCCGTGCTTTCGGTACTTGGATCGGTCGGATCGTGAAGACGTACAACTACATCAACCGCGTTGATATAACGCTTCCGCGAACGGTCTACGAGGGTACGTAGACAACAATATCCCCTCTTGTTGCTATGCATCACCATGATTCTGCGTGTGCGTAGGAATTTTTTTGAAATTACTACGTTCCCCAATAGTGGTATCAGAGCATGGTTTTATGCGTAGATGTTATATGCACGAGTAGAACACAAGTGAGTTGTGGGCGATACAAGTCATACTGCTTACCAGCATGTCATACTTTGGTTCGGCGGTATTGTTGGATGAAGCGGCCCGGACCGACATTACGCGTACGCTTACACGAGACTGGTTCTACCGACGTGCTTTGCGCATAGGTGGCTGGCGGGTGTCAGTTTCTCCAACTTTAGTTGAACCGAGTGTGGCTACGCCCGGTCCTTGAGAAGGTTAAACATCACTAACTTGACGAACTATCGTTGTGGTTTTGATGCGTAGGTAAGAACGGTTCTTGTCTCAGCCTGTAGCAGCCACGTAAAACTTGCAACAACAAAGTAGAGGACGTCTAACTTGTTTTTGCAGGGCATGTTGTGATGTGATATGGTCAAGACATGATGATATATTGTATTGTATGAGATGATCATGTTTTGTAACCGAGTTATCGGCAACTGGCAGGAGCCATATGGTTGTCGCTTTATTGTATGCAATGCAATCGCCCTGTAAATGCTTTACTTTATCACTAAGCGGTAGTGATAGTCGTAGAAGCATAAGTTGGCGAGACGACAACGATGCTACGATGGAGATCAAGGTGTCGCGCCGGTGACGATGGTGATCATGACGGTGCTTCGGAGATGGAGATCACAAGCACAAGATGATGATGGCCATATCATATCACTTATTTTGATTGCATGTGATGTTTATCTTTTATACATCTTATTTTGCTTAGTTCAAGGTAGCATTATAAGATGATCAAGGTACAAGTGTTCTCCCTGAGTATGCACCGTTGCGAAAGTTCTTCATGCTGATACACCACGTGATGATAGGGTGTGATAGGCTCTACGTTCAAATACAACGGGTGCAAAACAGTTGCACACGCGGAATACTCAGGTTAAACTTGACGAGCCTAGCATATAACAGATATGGCCTCGGAACACTGAGACTGAAAGGTCGAGCGTGAATCATATAGTAGATATGATCAACACAGTGATGTTCATCATTGAAACTACCATCTCACGTGATGATCAGACATGGTTTAGTTGATATGGATCACGTGATCACTTAGAAGATTAGAGGGATGTCTATCTAAGTGGGAGTTCTTAAGTAATATGATTAAATGAACTTTAATTTATCATGAACTTAGTCCTGGTAGTATTAGCATATCTATGTTGTAGATCAATAGCTCGCGTTTAGCTCTCCTGTTTTATTTTTGATATGTTCCTAGAGAAAACTAAGTTGAAAGATGTTAGTAGCAATGATGCGGATTGGATCCGTGATCTGAGGATTATCCTCATTGCCGCATAGAAGAATTATGTCCTTGATGCACCGTTAGGTGACAGACCTATTGCAGGAGCAGATGCAGACGTTATGAACGTTTGGCTAGCTCAATATGATGACTACTTGATAGTTTAGTGCACCATGCTTAACAGCTTAGAATCGGGACTTCAAAGACGTTTTGAACGTCATGGATCATATGAGATGTTCCAGGAGTTGAAGTTAATATTTCAAGCAAATACCCGAGTTGAGAGATATGAAGTCTCCAACAAGTTCTATAGCTAAAAGATGGAGGAGAATAGCTCAAGTAGTGAGCATGTGTTCAGATTGTCTGGGTACTACAATTGCTTGAATCAAGTGGGGGTTAATCTTCCAGATAAAATAGTGATTGACAGAATTCTCTAGTCACCATCACCAAGTTAGTAGAACTTCGTGATGAACTATAATATGCAAGGGATAACGGAAATGATTCCCAAGCTCTTCGTGATGCTAAAATCGACGAAGGTAGAAATCAAGAAAAGCATCAAGTGTTGATGGTAAACAAAACCACTAGTTTCAAGTAAAGGGACAAAGGGAAGAAAGGGGAACTTCAAGAAGGACGGCAAGCAAGTTGCTGCTCAGGTGAAAAAAAAACAAGTCTGGACCTAAGCCTGAAACTGAGTGCTTCTACTGCAAAGGGACTGGTCACTAGAAGCGGAACTACCCCAAGTAATTGGCGGATAAGAAGGATGGCAAAGTGAACATAGGTATATTTGATATACATGTTATTGATGTGTACTTTACTAGTGTTTATAGCAACCCCTCAGTATTTGATACTAGTTCAGTTACTAAGAATAGTAACTCGAAACAGGAGTTGCAGAATGAACAAAGACTAGTTAAGGGTGAAGTGATGATGTGTATTGGAAATGGTTCCAAGATTGATACGATCATTATCGCACACTCCCTATACTTTCGGGATTAGTGTTAAACCTAAAATAAATATTATTTAGTGTTTGCGTTGAGCATGAATATGATTGGATCATGTTTATTGCAATACGGTTATTCATGTAAGTTAGAGAATAATTGTTGTTCTGTCTACATGAATAAAACCTTCTATGGTCATACACCCAATGAAAATGGTTTGTTGGATCTCGATCGTGGTGATACACATTTTCATAATATTGAAGCCAAAAGATGCAAAGTTAATAATGTTAGTGCAACTTATTTGTGGCACTGCCGTTTAGGTCATATTGGTGTAAAGCGCATGAAGAAAATTCATGCTGATGGGCTTTTGGAATCACTTGATTATGAATCAGTTGATGCTTGCGAACCATGCCTCATGGGCAAGATGACTAAGACTCCGTTCTCTGGAACAATGGAGCGAGCAACTGATTTGTTGGAAATCATACATACTGATGTATGTGGTCCGATGAATATTGAGGCTCGCGGCAGGTATCATTATTTTCTGATCTTCACAGATGATTTGAGTAGATATGAGTATATCTACTTGATGAAACACAAATCTGAAACATTTGAAAAGTTCAAAGAATTTCAGAGTGAAGTGGAGAATCATCGTAACAAAAATAAAAGTTTCTACGATATGATTGCAGAAGTAAAATATTTGAGTTACGAGTTTGGCCTTCAGTTAAAACAATGTGAAATAGTTTCACTACTCACGCCACCTGGAACACCACAGTGTAATGGTGTGTCCGAACGTCGTAATCATACTTTATTAGATATGGTGCGATCTATGATGTCTCTTACCGATTTTCCACTATCGTTTTGGGGTTATGCATTAGAGACAGCTACATTCACGTTAAATAGGGCACCATCTAAATCCGTTGAGACGACATCGTATGAACTATGGTTTGGCAAGAAACCTAAGCTGTCATTTCTTAAAGTTTGAGGTTGCAATGCTTATGTGAAAAAATTTCAACCTGATAAGCTCAGACCCAAATCGGAGAAGTGCGTCTTCATAGTATACCCAAAAGAAAATGTTGGGTACACCTTCTATCACAGACCCGAAGGCAAGATATTCAAGTTACTACCGAACCTCGTAGGTAAACCAGAGTGAGATCCGCACCAGAGTGGTACGGTAATCCTGTTCTGGAGGTCATGTTACTTGACCATGACGAACCTACGAACTATGAGGAAGCGATGATGAGCCCAGATTCCACAAAATGGCTTGAGGCCATGAAATCTGAGATGAGATCCATGTATGAGAAAAAAGTATGGACTTTGATTGACTTGCCCAATGATCGGCGAGCCATTGAGATTAAATGGATCTTCAAGAGGAAGACGGACGCTGATAGTAGTGTTACTATCTACAAAGCTAGAATTGTCGCAAAAAGGTTTTTTGACAAGTTCAAGGTGTTGACTACGATGAGAGTTTCTCACTCGTATCTATGCTTAAGTCTGTCTGAATCATGTTACAATTTCCGCATTTTATGAAATCTGGCAAATGGATAAACAAAACTGCATTCCTTAATGGATTTATTAAAGAAGAGTTGTATATGATGCAACCAGAAGGTTTTGTCAATCCTAAAGGTGCTAACAAAATATGCAAGCTCCAGCGATCCATCTATGGACTGGTGCAAGCATCTCGGAGTTGGAATATATGCTTTGATAAGTTGATCAAAGCATATAGTTTTATACAGACTTGCGGTGAAGCCTGTATTTACAAGAAAGTGAGTGGGAGCACTACAACATTTCTGATAAGTATATGTGAATGACATATTGTTGATCGGAGATAATGTAGAATTATTCTGCAAAGCATAAAGGAATGTTTGAAAGGATTTTTTCAAAGAAAGACCTCTGTGAAGCTGCTTACATATTGAGCATCAAGATCTATAGAGATAGATCAAGACGCTTGATAAGTTTTTCAATGAGTACATACCTTGACAAGATTTTGAAGTAGTTCAAAATGGAACAATCAAAGAAAGAGTTCTTACCTATGTTACAAGGTGTGAAATTGAGTAAGACTCAAAGCCCGACCATGGCAGAAGATAGAAAGAGAATGAAAGTCATTCCCTATGCCTTGGCCTTAGGTTCTATAAAATATGCCATGCTATGTACCAGCTCTATTGTATACCCTACACTGTTTTTGGCAAGGGAGTACAATAGTGATCTAGGAGTAGATCACTGGACATCGGTCAAAATTATCCTTAGTGGAATAAGGATATGTTTATCGATAATGGAGGTGACAAAAGGTTCATCGTAAAAGGTTACGTCGATGCAAGTTTTGACACTGATCCACATGACTCTAAGTATCAATCAGGATACATATTGAAAGTGGCAGCAATTAGCTAGAGTAGCTCCGTGCAGAGCATTGTTGACATAGAAATTTGCAAAGTACATACGGATCTGAATGTGGCAGACCAGTTGACTAAACTTCTCTCACAAGCAAAACATGATCACACCTTAGTACTCTTTGGGTGTTAATCACATGATGATGTGAACTAGATTATTGACTCTAGTAAACCCTTTGAGTGTTGGTCACATGGGGATGTGAACAATGGGTGTTAATCACATGGTAATGTGAACTATTAGTGTTAAATCACATGTCGATGTGAACTAGATTATTGACTCTAGTGCAAGTGGGAGACTGAAGGAAATATGCCCTAGAGGCAATAATAAAGTTATTATTTATTTCCTTAATTCATGATAAATGTTTATTATTCATGCTAGAATTGTATTAACCGGAAACATAATACTTGTGTGAATACATAGACAAACAGAGTGTCACTAGTATGCCTCTACTTGACTAGCTCGTTGATCAAAGATGGTTATGTTTCCTAGCCATTGACATGAGTTGTCATTTGATTAACGGGATCACATCATTAGGAGAATGATGTGATTGACTTGACCCATTCTGTTAGCTTAGCACTCGATCATTTAGTATTCTGCTATTGCTTTCTTCATGACTTATACATGTTCCTATGACTATGAGATTATTGAAGTCCCGTTTACCGGAGGAACACTTTGTGTGCTACCAAACGTCACAACGTAAATGGGTGATTATAAAGGTGCTGTACAGGTGTCTCCAAAGCTACTTGTTGGGTTGGCGTATTTCGAGATTAGGATTTGTCACTCCGATTGTCACAGAGGTATCTCTGGGTCCACTTGGTAATGCACATCACTATAAGCCTTGCAAGCACTGCAACTAATGAGTTAGTTGCGGGACGATGTATTACAGAACGAGTAAAGAGACTTGCCAGTAACGAGATTGAACTACGTATTGAGATACCGACGATCGAATCTCGGGCAAGTAACATACCGATGACAAAGGGAGCAACGTATGTTGTTATGCGGTCTGACCGATAAAGATCTTCGTAGAATATGTAGGAGCCAATATGGGCATCCAGGTCCCGCTATTGGTTATTAACCAGAGAGGTGTCTCAGTCATGTCTACATAGTTCTCGAGCCCATAGGGTCCGCACGCTTAACGTTCGTTGACGATATAGTACTATGAGTTATGTATGTTAGTGACCGAATGTTGTTCGGAGTTCTGGATAAGATCACGGACATGACGAGGAACTCCCGAATGGTCCGGAGATAAAGATTGATATATGGGATAATAGTGTTTGGACTCCGGAAGGGTTCCGGAATTCACCGGAAGGGGTTCCGGATGTTTCCCGAAATGTTTGGGTACGAGAACACTTTATTTGGGCCAAAGGGGAAAGCCCACAAGGTTTTTGGAAAGCGCAAAAGGAAGTTTTGCGGAGTCCAGGGGCCAGACGCCAGGGTCCTTGGCGTCTGGGTCTAGACGCCGGGAACCCTGGCGTCTGGCCCTGGAGTCCGAGAAGGATTCTTGCCTTTTGGGTGAAACCGACTTTGTGGAGGCTTTTACTCCAAGTTTCGACCCCAAGGCTCAACATATAAATAGAGGGGTAGGGCTAGCACTCAAGACACATCAAGAAACACCAAGCCGTGTGCCGGCTACCCCGTCCCCTCTAGTTTATCCTCCATCATAGTTTTCCTAGTGCTTAGGCGAAGCCCTGCGGAGATTGTTCTTCACCAACACCGTAACCACGCCATCGTGCTGTTGGAACTCATCTACTACTTTGCCCCTCTTGCTGGATCGAGAAGGCGAGGACGTCACTGAGCCGAATGTGTGTAGAACTCGGAGGTGCCGTGCTTTCGGTACTTGGATCGGTCGGATCGTGAAGATGTACGACTACATCAACCGCGTTGATATAACGCTTCCGTGAACGGTCTACGAGGGTACGTAGACAACACTCTCCCCTCTCGTTGCTATGCACACTACAAAAAAAGACACATCCGTGACATTTTGGGCCGAACGAATTTTTTTTGTCATACATATGACACTTCTATGACGATAATTGTGACAAAACACGGTATCATCATAGATGTGGTGGGCTCCTACTTCTATGACAAAAAATCATCAGAAAATGGGCTTTTCGTCCTGGGCGGGCCGGAGACGCAGCTGCATGACTTTCTTTGGGCCGTCCATGACGGAAAAAACCGTGGTAGAAGCGAGGGCGAGGAAAATTTCGGGGAGTTCCCGGTTACGGTGGGAGGTCGGGGGCCGAGCGATGCACGTTTCTCTCGTACACGTATGCGCATGTGTGCGAGGCGTTGGCTCTAACTGAACCCGAGCGAGGCGTTGGGCTCTAACTGAACCCGAGCGATTGCACTACAGGCTACGCGTTACTAAACCCGAGCGATCGATCGATGGCTGTTAACTGAACCCGATCGAGCGATTCCTTCGCTACTGCTGCTAACTGAAGCCGATCGATGCTGCCTCTGGGATGAACAGTGAGCGTTGCGCGGGGGGGGGGGGGGGTGGGGGGGTTGGATGAACAGTGAGCGGTGGCGTTGCCTCTGGATGAACAAGACCCCGTGGTGTGGTGGAGGGTTGATGAACAGTAGACGGTGGAGGGGTGCCCGTGGAGGGGTGGTTGAACAGGACCCCGTGGTGTGGAGGGCTAGATGAACAGTAGACGGTGGAGGGGTGGTTGAACAGTAGCTGGTGGAGTAGCGCGCGGTGGAGGCTGGATGAACAGGAGCCCGTGGAGGCTGGAGGAGGTCGATGGTAGCCCGTGGAGGCTGGAGGAGGTCGACGGTGGAGATGAACAGTATCCCGTGGAGTCCCGTTTTGCGGTACGCCACACCCCTCCCGATGAACAGGACCCCCGTTTCGACCGTAGGAGGTCCGTTTCGTCCGTTTTGCGGTACGCCACACCCCCCCGATCAACAAGACCCCCGTTTCGACCATAGGAGGTCTGTTTCCTCCGTTTTGCAGTACACCACACCCCTCCCGATCAACAGGACCCCCGTTTCAACCGTAGGAGGTCCGTTTCCTCCGTTTTGCGGTACGCCAGACCCCTCCCGATAAACATGACCCCGTTCCGAACGTAGGAGGTCCGTTTCCTCCGTTGTGCGGTACGCCAGGCCTTGTTTTCATCGCCTGTTCCGTCCAAGCCCTCCCGATGAACACGACCACGCATTCCGTTCCGACCCAGCCGGTTGGCTCCCACGCGTTCCGTTGCCTCCCGATCAACACAACGCATTCCGTTGCCTCCCCATGAACACGACGCATTCCGTTTCCTCCCCATGAACACGATGATGACGCTATTTCTCCGTTCCGACCCAGCCATGTACACGAGCCCTGGCCGTACATATGCGCGAGTAGGCGTTCGAGACCCCGCCCGTATGTACACATATGTGGTCGTATTTTCTTTCTTGCACATTGGCCGCTGTACGTACATGTACATGCTACGTGCGTGCCTCTACTACGACACGTACGCGCCTCTACTACGACACGTGCGCGCCTCTACATCCACCAGTATATATGTACGTACAGGTTCGCGACCAGAATGACAGCGCTACGTACGCTTCGACCAGATGGGTCCGACTGTCAGGCACTTCCTTGTGTGCGAAGATGTAGCTGGTGGGTCCCAGCAGTCAGGGGGGCGAATTGTTTTTTTGCACGGATGCACTTCCTTGCGTGCGAAGATGTAGCTGGTGGGTCCCAGCAGTCAGGGGGGCGAATCATTTTTTTGCCCGGACGCACTTCCTTGCGTGCGAAGATGTAGCTGGTGGGTCCCAGCAGTCATGGGAAACATTTTTTTTGCGAAATACGGTGGCCCATCTGGTGGGTCCCCGCTGTCAGGTGGAGGAATCATTATTTTGCGTGTAATAAGGAGGCACTTCCTTGCTGCGGCCGTGGACCCAGCTGTCAGCCTCTCCACGTACAGTCCACGTCCGATGAAAGTCGTTCCTTGACCACGTTGACCACGCCGCGCCAAGAGCACGACAGCGGTGGACGACGGCGAGGACTAGGAAGGGGACGACTCGGAGCCGGGGAAGACACAGCAGTGGATGCCCACGCGAAGAGGAGTACGAGGGTTCACTGGTTCGGCTGCTGTCGCCGCAGAATAACAGGGGGTGTGGGTGAGTAGAGGGATGGCCTAGCCAGCGGTGGTAGTAGTAGGGGGCGGTGAGGCCTCCGCGGCATCACAGCCGGCCACGGGAGGTAGGAGCACGCGGCACGATCGACGCTGGTTTGAGCGGCTGGAGCAAGAAGACCAGAGGTTGAAGAAGCACTACGGCCTTTGGATGAACATCGTACGGTAACAGGAGCTAGAATCGTTCATATTGACTAAGTTAACAAAGCCCTCCGTCCCCGTCAACTTGGTAGGCCCACAAGTCAGCCTCCCACTATGCTGGGTTCCAGCTGGCAGGGGGAATATTCATTTTTTGTGCGTAATAAGGAGGCACTTCCTTGCGTGCGAAGATAGCTGGTGGGTTCGACATGTCAGCGGGGGGCATGTTATTTTCGCGAAATACAGAGGCCCTTCCGGTGGGTCCCAGATGTCAGGTGGAGGAATCATTATTTTGCGCGTAATAAGGAGGCATTTCCTTATGTGTGGCCGTGGACCCAGCTGTCAGCCTCTGCACGCACAGTCTACTTCCGATGGTGTCGTTCATTGACCACGTTGACCATGCCGTGCCGAGCGCATCCAAGGTGGTGGACGACGGCGAGGCCCCGGACAGCAACGAGCCGGAGATGGGAAGACGCGGGAGTAGAGTCACAGACGGAGAGGTGTACGAGGGTTAACTGGTTCTAGTGCGGTGTGGTTCGGCAGTCGGTGGAGAAGAACAGGGGGTGTGGAGGGGTGGAGGGATGGCCTGGCCAACGGTGGAGTAGCGCTTCATAGCGAAGCGTGCTAAGCAGAGCTGCTAGCAGCAGGAGGCGGGAGGTGGTCCCGGCGGCGCTGGAGGAAGAAGACGAGAGATTGAAGATACAACCATTAGCTGGGCTGGGTGAACAAATAATGTAGCGTCCATGCGACCCATTTATTTTATTTCCTAAAAAATTACATGCTATTTGCACTTTCTCGAAATACACGATTTTGTTGAGCTGATTCTAATTATAATGTTGGGTTGGGCCAGTAATGTTATCAAAAAATAAAAAGGGGCTGAGCATTTTGTTATAAATATATTTAAATAATAAGTGATATTATTACATTCGTCCTTAAATCTTACCAAGCTTCTGTACACAATCACTAGGATTTTCGTGCCAAAATAATCCAGGATTTTATTTGTTAAGAAATTATTTTTATAAGTTAATAAGATGTGGGATATTGTTTTCTTACATATGTAAGTATCTGTTAAATATATGATGACAATAAAATAATATATAATAACATATAAAATAATGTTTTTAGAAAAACAGGGAGCATCTCCCCGGTTCCATTGCTGAGAACGAAACCACAACATATTCTGATATAGCAGCTCAAAGAGCAGTTCGAAAGCAAAGGTAGAAAAGCTACAAACTAGGGGGGTGGATGAACAAGTTCTCTGAATAACACAAATCACCCGAGCGGTGCCAAAGGCAGAGCGGATAGAGCACTCAAATGACACAAGGAGGGTCCAGCGAAGCCTTCATGGTCTTCAGCCGAGGGGCCGTGTCAGCCTGCGGCGACCAGTAAGCAAGCGGAGACACCGGGCTGGAAGGCGTAGCATGGTGGATGTCCCTCTTTTTCGGCGCCAGGTGCCCATCATCTTCATCAGAGATCTTGAGACGAGCCCACGGGTCCAGCCCCAGAGCAGGTCGAGTCTTGTTCAGCCACAAGTGATCGCCAACGGTTTCTGGAGGGATCTTGTTAGGGTTTCCACGAAGCTCATCAACTTGTCCTTGTCCGATCCGGAGGAGAGAATCGCCCAGTTCCTCACCATGTTCCTGATCAACCTCAAGACCTGCGGAATGGAAATCCAGGAGGTGTTACTAAAAATCATAGCATTTCTATATTTCCAGAGGCACCAAAGGACAACTGAGCTAACACTATTTAAAACTGAGCACTTTTTGGTAGAAATCCAGAATCTGGCGACAGATTCGAAGGATGAGCCAATCTGACTAGAGAAATATTCCTCAATGTGGGTCCAGAGATGTTTAGCAACTATACATTCAAAAAATAGGTGAGAACAAGACTCTTGTTTCAAGCAGTAAACACAATTAAGGGGTTTGATGATGTGTCTCTTCCTAAGGTTATCCCTAGTCATCAATTTGTTTTTGGAGAGAAGCCAGAGAAATACATGAATTTTAGGGGGAACTCTAAATTTCCAGATAGCAGGGATAAACACGGGTTGAACCCCTCTAAAGTTGATAACATGATAGAGGGAGCTGGAGGAATACTTCCCCTTATTGTCCAGCTGCCAAATCAGGGCATCCGGCTCGGCAATAAAGGTAATGCTTTTGGCAATTTTCTCCAACTGGAACCATTGTTCCATGAGACTATCACTAAAGTTCCTTCTAAAACAGAGTTTTAGGCATTGACCGTCCCAAACTTCATTGACACTTTTGTTAAGCTCATTGCAGATAGAGTAAATAGGCCAAAATTGGACTGCTAGGGGGGATGTGCCAAACCAAGTATCTTCCCAGAACCTGGTTCTGCTGCCATCCCATATGTTTCATCTGTAGCCAAATTTCACAGCATGCATAATAGATTTTAATCCTTTCGATAATCTAGAGGTCTTAGGGTTGGAGGAAGGGACAAAAATATTAGGTTTATTTCCTAGGTATTTATGGGAATAAGAAGCTTCCAGGGTTTCAGGTCTTCCTCATAGAATCGTTTAATCCAAGACCCTAGAAGACAGATGTTAATTTCTTGGAGGTTAGGTATGCCTAGGCCTCCAAAATATTTTTCATAAAGACTAGGGCCCAGTTAGCAAGGTGTAGCTTCCTATTTCCCTCAAAATCCTTCCACAAGGAATGAGACATCTGAGAATTGATGAGGTTCACTGCCCATTTAGGGAACTTGAAGAAGGAGAGGAGATACACTGGAATGCTAGCCAAACAAGCTTGTATGAGGATCAATCTACCTCAGTAAGAGAGAAGTTTGCCCCTCCACCCAGCAATCCTTTTAATGATTTTATCCAGAAGGGGTTGGATATCCTCTCTCCTCAGTTTATCATAGTGGAGAGGGATACCTAGGTACTTAATGGGGAAGTTACCTTTATTACAGACTAGAATAGAGATGAAGTCAGCTAACTCTTGATCATCCATGTTGATAGGGATGAGTTCACTTTTAGAGTAGTTGATTCTCATGCCTGAGACTTGTTCAAAACAGGTTAGAACAGTTTTCAGATTGCTAGCATGTGTGGAGTCATTGTCTAAGAAAATGATGATATCATCTGCATATTGAAGGCAGATGATGCCACCAGGGTAGACCTTAGGACAGAGCCCTGCAATCAGACTATGATCAGCAGCTTTGCTCAGCATTTTAGTAAGAACGTCCACTACTAAATTAAACAAAAGAGGGGAGATGGGGTCACCTTGCCTAAGGCCTTTACCAGCAAGGAAAAAAAATCACTTTCACAGTTATTTAACTTGACCCCAACAGACCCCCCATGAGTAAGTTGCTGGATCCAACTAGTCCATTTACCCCCAAAACCTCTAAGCTCCAGGAGTTTCATAAGGAATTCAAGGTCAACTTTATCGAAGGCTTTCTCATAATCCAATTTAAGGACAAGTTCTTTATCACCTCCTGAGTGGACTAAATGAAGAACTTCATGAGTAGTAACAACACTCTCTAAAATGTATCTCCCTTTCAGAAATGCAGATTGATTGCTAGCAATCAACCTCTGCAGGACTTTAGAGAGCCTAGTGGTGAGGACTTTAGAGAAAATCTTAAAACTACTGTTAATCAGGATGATAGGCCTGAATTTCTTCATAGAGGTGGCCTCAGGCTCTTTAGGAATAAGAGAGAGCATAGCAAAGTTGAGCCTGTATATGTCCAACTCTCCTCTATGAAAGGCTTGGAAAAGATCTAAGAGATCATTTTTCACCAAGTCCCAAAAATGCTGGTAAAACAAGAAGGGAATCCCATCAGGACTAGGAGCCCCATCAGGATAAGAGCTAAAAATGGCTTCCTTCACCTCTATCTCTGAAAAAGGGGCTTCTAGCAGCTCATTTTCAGCAGGAGAGACTTTTTCAGAACCCAGAAGGGTTTTCTTTCTTAAACAGGTCTTTGTAGAAGTCACTAGCCACTTTCAGCATCTCATCTACCTCAGTAACAGGGCCATTAGGGCCATCAAGGGAGTGAATGAGGGTTTTCCTCCTCCTCTGGTTAGCTACTGCATGGAAGTAAGTAGTATTTCTATCACCCTCCTTAATGTTCCTATCTCTAGACCTTTGTTTGGCTTTGATTTCTTCTTGAAGCCAAATTTTCTTGAGCTCTCCATGGACAAAGTTTAATCTATTAGTCTCAGCCTCAGAGAGGTCAGTGGTTTCTGCCTTAATATCTAGAGAATCAAACTCAAGGAGGGGAAGCCTTTTGTATCTTCTAAGATTAGCTTCCTCATTGGAGTTCCATCCTTTGGTAGTTCTTCTAAATCTCCTGATTTTGATCTGCCAATTTTCTAGGGGGCAGCTGCTCCCAGTAGGCTCATTCCAGATTTTCCTGACTAGCTTAGTAAAATCTTCTTTAAGCAACCACCACTTTTCAAATTTAAAACTATTGCTCTTTGGGGTTTGGTTAAGACCAGAGTCCCAGAGCAAAGGAGTGTGGTCACTACCACATCTGGGCAGAGCTCTACAATTAGAAAGGGGAAAGAAACTATCTAATTCTGTGTCACAGAAAATTCTGTCAATGGTGGACATAATCAAGTCTACTTGATTATTGGCCCAGGTAAATTTCCTAGAAGAAAGTTTAATTTCAAGCAAGCTCCAGATCTCAATCCAGGCATTGAAGCAGTCACTCCATTTATGATTAATGGAACCATTGCTTTTATTTGCAGCATTCCTAACTAAATTAAAATCCCCTCCAATCAGGGTGGGAATGTGAGTATCTAGAAATAAGGTATGAAGTTCAGAAATAAAAGCTTATTTGCCTTCCTCATAAGGAGAGCCATAAATAGTGATAATCCTAAAGGTTTGACCAGTAGTTTTCAAATTAACTAAACAACTAACAGAAAAGTCTTGGTGTGACCAAGTAACATCCTCAAAAATGCTTAAATCTATTCCCATCAGGATGCCTCCAGCAGATCCTTTGGATGGAAGAACATGCCAGTCAAAATCTCTGTTGCTAATGAGAGATTTAAGAAAAGAATAGGAAAAATCCTCTTTCTTAGTTTCCTGGAACCCAAGGATGGTAGCATGGGTTTTGTTAATGGTGTTAATAATAAGGGATTTCCTACCAGGAGCAACAATACCTCTAATATTCTAGAACAGACCATTCATGGAGAAATGTTGTTCCTAGGGTGCTTGCCCTGTTTATGTCTACAAATAAGAGAACAGAGACCCTCACTTGGCTCAGTAGGGGGGTCAACGCAGTCTAAACTAGAACTACCATCTAGAGAAAAATTCTCACAAACAGAGCCTTCAGATCTGTTTTGGTGAGGGTAAATAAAGGAAGAGCATTCAATGCCATCATTAAGAGAAGTAACATCTACACCAATCTTAGCAGCAATGGCATTGAAGGAAGGATCATTAAAGTTGGAGAAGGAAGTGTGTTTCATACCCTGGGGTTTTAGCACTTCCAGGTTCTGAACCTCTTTGAGCTGTTGAGCCTTTTCAATAATGGTTCCCTTGTCATCAGCTACCCTGGCACTCGTTCTGGTGGCTTGAACAGGACCCCATTTGGGAAGGTGCTTCTCCTTAGGAAGGGCAGGGAAGTCAGAGTTGTATTTTGAGTCCAAATTGTTTGGGAGTTCAGTTGTTTCAACAAGTGCCTCTTGATCCTCTTGTAGATCTACAGAACCTTCTAATTCCATCAGATCATCATCTTCCAGAGCTCCATTTCCCTGAGGAGGTTGAATCCATCAGTCTCATCAAGCACAGAATTCAAGATCTTTTCCTGGATGCTGAGCTGAGGAGTGTATGGAGAATCAGGGAGGTGTGTCTTGAGGACTGAAGTGGGTGTAGTTTCTCCAAGCATCTGATTGTGGCCAAAAGACTGTCCTCTGATGTTAGGGGCCCCAGAATTGGCAGCAGACCCTTTATCTGATTCAGATCTAGAGCTCCTGTTGGATTCAGCATCTTCAGTAAGATTGGTACCAGTTTCAGCTGCAGAGACATATGTACCAACAGAGAGGTTGGTGGAGGTGCCAATTTCAGTGAGGGTTAAGGACTCCACCTTAATGAGTAGCCTGTAGATTTTGTTCCCAACTCCAAAAAGCCTTTCAGCAGGGATTTTGGAGGGATCTTTACATAAGATTTTGACCCTAACAGTTTCATATAATGACTTGAAATTATGCTGCCAATCCACATCCAGTAAGACCCCCAGAGTGGAAGTGATTTGATCCAGCATAGTCCAGTCACACCACTTGGGGGTTCAATTTCCTGATCTTGATCCAAGTTTCCTGGAGGTCCTCTCCAGCCTCAATCCTGCCTTTCCACACTTCAACATTGTCTTTTTTAGACCAAAACAGGGGTATCCAGCAACTTGAACTACATCTATTTCAGGAGGGAATTTCACCAAAAATGTCCACTCATCTAGGGCATTGATTGGCCAGGGCCAGTTGGTTTTGTAAATGTCTGCAAACCCAGTGGCAAGTTCCTGCTTGGTTACTTCACTAGCTTCTACCAGAATAATCCCCACATTCTTCAGGGAGCCATGATATTGAGCATTTTCATCAGGTGGGTCTATGTGGTAGAACCCTAATCCTGGAGCAGCACTTCCAACATATCTAGCAGAACTGTGGGTTTTCCTCCTGACAGGGCACTTCTCAACTTTATGGGTAACCATTTTGCATATAAAACAATTCTTGGGCTTGACACATTTATCCAAATGATGCCCTGGTTCCCCACAATTGTAGCAGATCACCTCAGAGTATGCCATAAGGCCCAAAGCAGGGGCAGGAGCAGTTTTCTGGATGTCCTGTCTCTTCTTTTGCTGATTCTTGCCTTGAGATTTCCCACTGATCTGAGAGTCAGAACCACCAACAGATTGATCTTGGGCAATTACAAGAGCCTGCCCAGATTGTGCCCCCATTTGGGGTGGAGGTGGGCCGTACCACTGCCCAACCGGCGCTCCCCCCATTGTGATAGGGGAAATTCATCGAAGTTCCTGGTTCCTTCTCATCCTCCAGCCAGATGTTATCTCTCAGGAAGCAGAAATAACCACCAGACAACTCAATTGAAGCAGATTGCAGGCCTAATTTCAATCTTCTGCAGGTTTGGGGGAGAGGTAAGGTAGGGGATCCGCCTGCTCCGGCTCCGGTGGCGTGCTGGTGGGCATGAGTCCAGTCAAGCATTCCCATCTTGCAGCACAGCGTGGATCTCCTGAATTCACTTCTCCTTTCGCCATCGAACGAACGCAATCGGCGGCTCCCTGGGGTGGGGCATCCTGTGCTTCTCCGAGAAATCTCCTTCAAAATAGATCCGCATGGCTAGATTCAGTAGCTCCCAATCCACATGATCCTTGCACATCTGAGCATACCTGCGTGAGTGAGAGAACGGATTCGGTCCCTCCTCGGCTTCCTCCCTCGCAGCTTCCTCCTCTGCTTCCCTCCATTCGCGCGTGCACTGGGTCCAGGATAGAGCGTCGTCATGGATCCGCATCGCCCGCTCCCTCCATCTCCTCCCTCGAGTCTCCCGCAGCACCGCCGGCGCGACGGAGTTGAGCGGCTGGAGCATCCGCGGGAAGGATTTGTAGACATGTGGGAGATGCATCTTGTACATCTGCCTGTCTTCCAGCCATTCCCCCATGGATCTGGCCGGCGACTCCATGGGGCGCGCGAGCGGACTTGCTGAGGGGGGCAGGCACGCCCGGAGTCAGGAGGCGGGGGGGGGGGGGCGAGATCTATGGCGGCGGCGAGGGTGGAGGTAGTGGCGGGGGTGGCGGCGAGGGTGGAGGTAGTGGCGGGGGCGAAGGGGATCGCGAGAGCGGTCATCTATTTGCCAATTATGTGAACTAAACAGTCAACATATAAAATAATTTAAATATATATAATATAGTTAGAAGGGAAACATAAGTTGGACCTGGCGTTCCTATTCTTATATAGAAAAATAGAATAGGCCTCTGCGTTTTCTTCAAAAGAATACATAAATTGGGCTGCCAAAAATAAAACCTCGGATGGGAGGTCCATAGGCCGGTCGATACATGATGGCCCTAAGAAAATACAAACAGGCCTATGGACCTCCCATCCGAGGTCGTGGGCTGCGCATGTTAAAAATGAAAGCCTAGACGCGGCAGCGCAAAACCACATCCAACACTTGCCAAAACTTCGTCCCTCGTTTTCTCTGTGTTTCGCACACTCAACATTGTGTGGGCATTTTGACTGTGCATCATATGAAGATGTGCTATGCATGAATGTTGATCAGCATGATGTTAACTGGCTGGTAGTTTCATTTTCGACCATGAATAAAACTTCCAACATGATGTTAACCCTGTTTGAAAAGGCCGTGTTAATATAAATGCTCTGCCTCTAAAAGTTCCAGTTTCTTATCTGAAACTGAACTTGCAGTTTCTTATCTGAAACTAAAACTTGCAGTTTCTTCTCTGAGAATCACATTGTCTGCACTTTTATACTCCTATGAAACTACATTTTTTAAGTGCTAAAAATAGATCTCTAGAATTCATAAAATACTTCATATGCTCAATACTGCAAATCTGAAATTCAAAAGACATTCATATCTGAATACTCTCAAAATACACAACACAAAACACAATTCACAACCTGCAAATACTGACAACCCTAAGCTCCTCCTGACAATTCACAACCTGCCCGACTATTGGGCTGGGGGGGCAGCCCCCTCCTATTCCTTGGCGGCAGACAGCCGCCCCGTGAGACGATGCGAACGACGAGGGAGACGATGGCGGGGAAGCGTTGTCGGGCCAACTGCTTTTCTCCTCTTGCAGTTGGGTTCGGTCGACGAAGACTCCACCGGCTCGCTCTAGCAGGACACCCTCACAAACGGCACCCTGTAGATGCTCGATCCTTCAATCTCTGGTGGATGCTCCATCTGCAAACGATACTCCCACCACCGCTCCCTCACGATCGGATTCGGTGAATCTGTTTGCTCCATGGCCCAGAGGAGCAGCTCTATGTACTCCGGCACGACTCCCTCCGGGAGTATCGCCGCCTTTTCGCTCTGTTGCAGATATTTGTCCATGGATGTCGCCGTCGCCGCTAGTTGGTCCTTGTTGTCAAACCAAGACTGTATCTCCAACATCCTAGCTAGCTTCACAGGGTCGCCGTCTGCGATCCTCATGTATCGGTTGTACTCCTCCATCGATCTACTTCTCCACAACACCTTCACTCGCCGGCGGTAGTTTTTGAATGGAAGAGGAGAGGAGCAGCGCTGGTTTTGGATTAGAACGGGAGAGGAGCGACGCTGGTTTTGGACTGGAACAGGAGAGGAGGGGCGGTGGTTTTGAAATGGAAGAGGAGAGGAGAGGAGCGGCGCTGCATTTAGATTGGAACAGGAGAGGAGCGAGGGTGGTTTAAGAGGAGAAGAGCGGCGCTGGTCTTGGAAGTATTTTTTTTGTTGTTTTGCGTATTTTGGGTCAAAGTTTGACCACGTACTGTATTTGACAAGCAAAATGTGAATGCATGTCACCAAAAATTGTATCATTTGGTTCGTATCTGAATGTACTTTCAAATTATATTATTTTTGCAACGTATAACATATATTTTATGTGCGAAAAACATGGTCAATTATGACCCAGAATAAAAGGGAGACTAGTTAATGTGGGGTCGCTTTCTTAATTGAAGGGTAAATTGATTTTGATTTTGATCCAGTCACAGCGCGCCGGCCCTCTCGTCCAGTCCTAAATCACTGCCGCACGCTCCTCTCCCTCTTCTCCATTGCAAAACCACCTCCTCTCCTCTCCATTATCTCCATTCCAAAACCACCGTCTCGCCTCTCCCTCTTCCGATCTTCTCCATTGCAAAATCACCTCATCTCCTCTCCATCATCTCCATTCCAAAACCACCGTCTCGCCTCTCCCTCTTCTCTATTGCAAGACCACCGTCTCTCCTCCATTTTCTAGACGCTTTGCTCCATGGCGCGGGTGCAATCCATGGATACAAAATTAGTATACTGTATACTATTTAAAAGTCAAGGGCGGGTGTCGGTGTCAAAACAGGCGGATCTCGGGTAGGGGGTCCCGAACTGTGTGTCTAGGCCGGATGGTAATAGGAGGCAGGGGACACGATGTTTTACCCAGGTTCAGGCCCTCTTGATGGAGGTAAAACCCTACGTCCTGCTTGATTAATATTGATGATATGGGTAGTACAAGAGTAGATCTACCACGAGATCAGAGAGGTTAAACCCTAGAAGCTAGCCTATGGTATGATTGTATGTTGTGGTTTTTGTCCTACGGACTAAAACCTCTTCGGTTTATATAGACACCGGAGAGGGTTAGGGTTACACAAGGTCGGTTACAAAGGAGGAGATATCCATATCCGTATTGCCTAGCTTGCCTTCCACGCCAAGTAGAGTCCCATCCGGACACGAGACGAAGTCTTCAATCTTGTATCTTCACAGTCTAACAGTCCGGCCAATAGAGATAGTCCGGCTGTCTGGAGACCCCCTAATCCAGGACTCCCTCAGTAGCCCCTGAACCAGGCTTCAATGACAATGTGTCCGGCGCGCAGTATTGTCTTCAGCATTGCAAGGCGGGTTCCTTCTCCGAATACATCACAGAAGAACTTGAAAACAAGGATAGTGTCCGACCCTACAAAATAAGTTCCACAAACCGCTGTAGAGAGAATAATATTTTCGCAAATCCAATTTGTTGACTTGTTTTGGCAGCATGACATTATGTCATGGCCCGGTGATTATTCGAACCGTTCCCTTTAACCAGCCCCGCACATAACGCGAGGTAGTTTTTCGACACGTCTTGTCAAAGCAGAGATTGTGTCCCCTTATTACGGGATTCTCATCAATACGGGCGTGGGTAACCCAAACGCGCCATCAATTACGGCGCTTGGGGGATAAGCGAGTTTTACCAGGCAAGTGGGAACACTCAGTTTTGTCCGCCCATATAGAAGGATAAGGATTCACCTTCCTATCCACGCCTTCTTCCTCCTTTGCTCATCCGTTTTCGCACACTCGAGCTCTAGCGCCCAAGTCCACACTTCCCACCTCAACCTTCTCCAACCATGTCCGGAGCGGGAGGAAAGTGGATGGTCTCCTCCATTACGGAGGGAGACATCAAGAAACTGAGGAGAGCCGGATACCTGCCCGACGACATCGCGCACCGGCTCCCAGATGAGGGGCAGCTCATCCCCACCCCCAGGCCTCATGAGAGGGTAGTATTCCTCACCCATTTCCTCCGCGGACTGGGATTCCCTCTCCATCCATTCGTCCGGGGGCTCATGTTCTATTACGGCCTAGATTTCCACGATCTGGCCCCAAACTTCGTCCTCAACATCTCGGCGTTTATCGTCGTGTGCGAGGCCTTCTTCCGCATCAAGCCCCACTTCGGCTTATGGTTGAAGACCTTCAACGTCAAGCCGACGGTGGTGGGAGGCCGCCAGGCGGAGTGCGAAGGCGCCATGGTGGGCAAGATGCCCAACGTAACATGGCTCGAGGGCTCCTTTGTGGAAACCATAAAGGGGTGGCAATCGGGGTGGTTCTACATCACCGAGCCGCGCGACCCTGTATAGGCAGCGGCCCCCGAGTTCCGATCTAGCATCCCCACGCGGCTCACCTCCTGGAAAGAGAAGGGCCTGTCCTGGGGTAGTTCGGAAGAGCTGACCGGACTCCAAACATGTATTGAAAACACGGTGAACAAGAAGCTCAAACTTGTCAACATGGTCCAGGTCATGCTCCACCGCCGGATTCTCCCGTGCCAACAACGGGAGTTCAACTTGTGGGAGTTCGACCCGGCGCGGCACCGAACTCTGAACAGGCTTTTCGACACAACTCACGAAGATGCCTGGAGGGTGCTGTTCAAAAGCGCCGAGGTCCCCCCTCCCATTACTGAGGATCATGGATTCAGCGCAAAGCGCCAAGCCAAAGCGGTAAGCTGCTCTACCTCTCGCAGGATACTTATTTTTTATAGGTTGACTCCATGCGGGATCTAAATGTTGGGGAATGTAGTAATTTCAAAAAATTTCCTACGCACACGCAAGATCATGGTGATGCATAGCAATGAGAGGGGAGAGTGTTGTCTACGTACCCTCGTAGACCGTAAGCGGAAGCGTTATATCAACGCGGTTGATATAGTCGTACGTCTTCACGATCCGACCGATCCAAGCACCGAAAGCACGACACCTCCGAGTTCTGCACACGTTCGGCTCGGTGACGTCCTCGCCTTCTCGATCCAGCAAGAGGGGCGAAGTAGTAGATGAGTTCCGGCAGCACGACAGCGTGGTGACGGTGTTGGTGAAGAACAATCTCCGCAGGGCTTTGCCTAAGCACTACGAAAACTATGACGGAGGATAAACTAGAAGGGACGGGGTTGCCGGCACACGGCTTGGTGATTCTTGATCTGTCTTTGGTGCTAGCCCTACCCCTCTATTTATATGTTGAGTCCTGGGGTCGAAACTTGGAGTAAAAGCCTCCTCGAAGTCGGTTTCACCCGAAAGGCAAGAGTCCTTCTCGGACTCCAGGGCTAGACGCCAGGGTTCCCAACGTCTACCCCCTAGACGCCAGGGTTCCTGGCGTCTAGCCTCTGGTCTCCGCAAAACTTCCTTTTGCACTTTCCAAAAGCCTCGTGGGCTTTCCCCTTTGGCCCAGATAAAGTGTTCTCGTGCCCAAACATTTCGGGAAACATCCGGAACCCCTTCCGGTGAATTCTGGAACCCTTCCGGAGATCAAACACTACTATCCCATATATCAAACTTTATCTCCGGACCATTCCAGAGTTCCTCGTCATGTCCATGATCTCATCCAAAACTCCAAACAACATTCGGTCACCAACATACATAACTCATAGTACTATATCGTCAACGAACGTTAAGCATGCGGACCCTACGGGTTCGAGAACTATGTAGACATGACCGAGACACCTCTCTTGTCAATAACCAATAGCAGGACCTGGATGCCCATATTGGCTCCTACATATTCTACGAAGATCTTTATCGGTCAGACCGCATAACAACATACGTTGTTCCCTTTGTCATCGGTATGTTACTTGCCCGAGATTCGATCGTCGGTATCTCAATACCTAGTTCAATCTCGTTACCGGCAAGTCTCTTTACTCGTTCCGTAATACATCATATCACAACTAACTCATTAGTTGCAATGCTTGCAAGGCTTAGGTGATGTGCATTACCGAGAGGGCCCAGAGATACCTCTCCGACAATCGGAGTGACAAATCCTAATCTCGAAATACGCCAACCCAACAAGTACCTTTGGAGACACCTGTAGAGCACCTTTATAATCAGCCAGTTACGTTGTGACGTTTGGTGGCACACAAAGTGTTCCTCCAGTAAATGGGAGTTGCATAATCTCATAGTCATAGGAACATGTATAAGTCATGAAGAAAGCAATAGCAACAAACTAAACGATCAAGTGCTAAGCTAACGGAATGGGTCAAGTCAATCACATCATTCTCCTAATGATGTGATCCCGTTAATCAAATGACAACTCATGTATATGGTTAGGAAACATAACCATCTTTGATCAACGAGCTAGTCAAGTAGAGGCATACTAGTGACACTATGTTTGTCTATGTATTCACACATGTATTATGTTTCCGGTTAATACAATTCTAGCATGAATAATAAACATTTATCATGATATAAGGAAATAAATAATAACTTTATTATTGCCTCTAGGGCATATTTCCTCAACTAAACTCCCGTACCTTTGACAGGACTGGTAGGAGATGGCCGGACAGATCGATTGTCCGGCTCCTTTGCCCGAAGACCCAGCAGACGCTCTTCTGGCGAAGATGCTGACTCCGGCTCCTTATACGGTGCGGGAGAAGACCAAGAAGGCCAAGGGAACCCGAAAGAGTTCCCAACGCCAGGCGTCGTTGGACTCACCGTCCGATGACTCTGCGGCGCACTCCTTCCCCGAAGACGAGGAAGAAGAAGATGCTCCCCCTCCTACAGGGGGAGATAACAAAAGGAAGGCCGCCCTAACTGGGGGGGCTGAAGGGTCCAAGAAGGGAAGGACTCTCCTTCCGAACAGCTCCACCGCCGCCGACGAAGACGAAGACGAGTGGTTGCCCAGGGCCAAGCCCCTGGGGATATCGTAAGTATTCGGATACCAGAGTAACTCGTAGCATTCCGTTGTCGCACTGCTTTCCCTAATGCCGAACATGATTATGCAGGCCGCCGCGAACCAGCATCGATGTATCATCGGATGGCTCCCTGGGCTCGTCGGACATGGATAGCGATCCAGTCCCGACCGCCACCTCCCCTCATCCTGCTGATGACGCCGAGGTGCTATCTCAAGAGGAACCGTGTCGAGGGGAGACGGTCCTAGAGGCGCCTCAAGGCGACCTTACGGATTTCGGGAGCCGAGGGGACGGGGCCCCCGAGAGCTCCATGTTCGGCCCTCAGCCGAACACCGCGCCGGACCCTCCAGCGGTTCCGGGCTCGGGCAGGCGGCCTCCTTCTAAGAGGGTCAAGACGCCTGTGCCGGTGACCAATGTCCATCTGGAGGCACCGGAAAATCTGCTGGAAGCGCTTCGGAGCGCTTCCATCGATGAGGAGCATCGCACTATCATGAATGCGGTGATCCAAAAGGTTCAGTCCGCCAAGAGCAGATTGACTGAAGCCTGTGCCAGCCTTCTAACAGGCTTTGAGGTAAGTGTTTTAAAATGTAGTAGAAATATTACCGCATAGACAGTAGCCCCTGATGCTTTGTTCGGTGTAGAAAAGCTGAGCAGAGCATCAAATAATGTCGCAGGAGTCTAATATAAGTATGCCAATATGCATATGCAGGCTTCGCTCCTGGCGTCCACCGCACTGACTGCGGAGGTCGCCGTACTGAAGCAGGACCTCGAGGGGTCCAAGAAAGAGCTCGGCCTTGCCAAGAGGCAGCTCGAGGAGAACAAGGGTAAGTAATACCCTGTCTATAGATATGTATATATAAAAAAAGATGCGATTGCAAAATGACAGGATCATCGTATATTTGCCAGGGGCCACGACCGAGGTGGTGACCCTGAAGCAAGCACTAACCAAGGCCGAAGATAAAGCGGCCAAGGAGCGCACCGAGCGGGAAAAACAAGAGGCTCGTGTGGGCGAGGTGCAGCAAGAGCTCTAGGCTCTCGTGACGAAGCACGAGGCGTTGGAGCTTGACTCAAAGACGCGAGAGTCTGAGCTTGTTGCGGCCCTCGAGAGTGCAGAGAGTGCCAAGGCCGAGGCCCAGAAGGCCCTCCAGGAGATCGACGCAATGAAGAAGATAGCGGCGGGTAAGGCATTCTATATGCAGAGCAAGCATGTAAAAGTAAATTACCGATTACTCACCCGAATTCGGAGCTCTCCAGCAGCATTCGCAGATTTTCCCCGTAGGTTGTCGGATGCCGCGCAGTTTTACCAGGCCGAGGAGGGAAGCTCAACGGAGAAGATGTTCTGGTCTCAGTATACTGGGACCGAACACCCAATGCCTCTGAGCGACCAGCTAAAGCAGCTGGTCGAGCTGCACAAGGCGGCCGAACAGGCCATGAAGGGCCTTATAGTCCGGCTGTGGCCTGGCGACGTCCTTCCGAACAGTTACTTCGGCCTGGTGAGGCGGCTTTTGGATGCCTGCCCACGGCTGGAGGTCATCACCCTAAGCGGCATATGTGTTTAGGGACTCAAAAACCTCACCGAACAGCGACCAGTCTCTCACCTTATCATGACAGTCAGTTTTAGCTTTCTCTACTGAGGTACTCAGCCCGGCAGAACCGGGGCACAATCGCAGTAGTTCTCCTAGCGCTACCTTAGCCGATAGAGTGGAACGTAAGGTACCAAAACATAGGAGTCGGGCAAACCCAACATTTGACCAAAGACATGATTCGGAGCTGATGCATATATAATGCTATAAGTTCGGGGTGCCGCACTTGTGAAAGTGTTCGGACTTTTCACACCATATTGTGGGGTACGCAAGCCCCTGGTGTATTGGCCGTACCAAAGTGTACGGTTGCAAGGCGTCGTTAATGAACACACACACACACACACACACACACACACACACATATATATATATAACAGGAATGCAATAATAGTCGTGATGTTATGCATTGTTTATTCAAAAAGGTGTGTTAAAGAAAAATGATACAGATAGTGCGATAAGCAAAGAGTGGGACTATGTCCTTTCCAAGGGCAAGCTGAGGAGTGATATTAAATCGAATATTTCGCTCGTTACTGTAATCAACCTGGGAATTCCGTGGTATGACGTAGCTGTCTGCCTCCTTGCTTGCTGCATCATGTGTTCGGCAATAGTGCTGCTGGACAGTGTTTCCAGAGATTAAGGTCCTGAAAAAAAAGAAAAAAAACCAAACGGGAAGCCCCTAGTGCGGTTTAAGCCGCGTCTTGGGGCGTGCCGCAGTTGTGCCCCCCTCCCCACCTGTGCCCATGGTATTTTTAATGCGTAATTATGTACGCGTGGCACGAGCTTCGCCGTTTGGCTGGGACTGGGGTGGGGGCCGCATTGCTACACGAGCTCAGATCGCGCCAGGTGGTCTATTTGCCGATTGCTCCGAGCGCGCTTGAAGGTGTCCGGGTCTTGAAATGCCGAACTGGTGGATTGCCTTGAGAGGCTGTTTTGCGCTTCTACTGCGAGGGCCGCAGTGTGCTCCTCTATTCAGAGAGAGCGCTCTGTGTTTCCATTGACTGTAATAACCCCGCGAGGTCCTGGCATCTTGAGCTTGAGGTATGCATAATGCGGTACCGCATTGAATCTTGCAAATGCGGTTCGCCCGAGCAGTGCATGATAACCACTACTGAACGGGACTATATCGAAGATTAACTCTTCGCTTCAGAAGTTATCCGGGGATCCGAAGATCACTTCCAATGTGATTGAGCCTGTACAATGGGCCTCTACGCCTGGAATGACGCCCTTAAAGGTCGTTTTTGTGGGTTTGATCCTTGAGGGGTCTATACCCATTTTGCGCACTGTGTCCTGATAAAGCAGGTTCAGGCTGCTGCCGCCATCCATAAGGACTCGAGTGAGGTGGAATCCGTCAATGATTGGGTCTAGGACCAGTGCGGCAAATCCACCATGACGAATACTAGTGGGATGGTCCCTACGATCGAAGGTGATCGGACGGGAGGACCAAGAGTTGAATTTTGGGGCGACTGGCTCCAACGCATATACGTCCCTGAGCGCACGCTTCCTCTCCCTCTTGGGGATGTGGGTCGCGTATATCATGTTCACCGTCCGCACTTGCGGGGGATACCTCTTCTGCCCTCCGGTGTGTGGCTGTCGGGGCTCCTCCTCGTCATCGCTATGCGGCCCCTTGTCCTTGTTTTTGGCAATTAACTTGCCAGCCTACTTGAACACCCAACAATCCCTGTTGGTGTGATTCGCTGGCTTGTCTGGGGTGCCGTGTATTTGACATGAGCGATCGAGTATACGGTCCAAGCTAGACGGACCCGGCGTACTTTGTTTGAATGGCTTTTTCCGCTGACCGGGTTTAGAGCCTTTGAATCCGGCATTGACTGCCGTATCCTCAGTATTTTCGCTGTTAATGCGGCGCTTATGTTTGTTGCGACGTGACCTGCTATTGCCGTCCTTGGTATCTGAGGTACCATGGTTCTTTGATATGTTATTGCTGCGAGCCAGCCAGCTGTCTTCTCCCGCACAAAAGCGGGTCATGAGCGTCGTTAGAGCTGCCATATATTTCGGCTTTTCCTGACCAAGGTGCCAGGCTAGCCACTCGTCTCGGATGTTGTGTTTGAAAGCCACTAAGGCCTCCGCATCCAGACAGTCGACAATTTGATTTTTCTTTGTAAGGAACCGAGTCTAGAATTGCCTAGCCGACTCTTCTAGCTACTGAATTATGTGGCTCAAGTCATCGGCGTCTGGTGGTCGCACATAAGTGCCCTAAAATTTGTCGAGGAATGCGGCTTCCAGATCTTCCCAACAGCTAAGGGAGTCCGCTGGCAAGCTGTTAAGCCAATGCCGCACTGGTCCTTTGAGCTTTAGTGGGAGGTATTTGATGGCGTGTAAGTCATCACCGCAGGCCATGTGGATGTGGAGGAGGAAATCCTCAATCCATACTGTGGGATCTGTTGTGCCATCATATGATTCAATATTTACAGGTTTGAAACCTTCTGGGAATTGATGTTCCATTACTTCGTCTGTGAAGCATAAGGGGTGTGCGGCGCCTCTGTATTGGGCTATATCGCGACGCAGCTCGAATGGGTCTTGCCCGCTGTGTTCGGCCCGGCCAGATTTGCTTTTACTGTATCTGGCATGACGTTTATCGTCTCCCAAAGTGGTGCATCAGCGTGATCCGTAGATCGATCTTGCATGCTTTGCTTTGTCCTCCAATTTTTCTCACAGGTCTGGCGTATCTCCCCATGCCTTTTTATTTGAATGGCGTCGGGGTGGAGGCTGAGCTTTTGGCTGGAATGCATCTCTATTGCGGCCACGAGGTGGCCGATCATCCATATCATACGCTTCTTCCTCCAGTCGGGGTAGTAACCTGCACTTTGGGTAATTCTTGGAGGGGCGCTCGAGTTTATATTCCTCGGCCGCGAGGGCTTCAGTCTATCTGTCAGCTAGCTGATCTTGATCAACTCGAAGCTGCTACTGCCTTTTCTTCAGGCTATTTGCCGTGGCCATAAGCCGGCGCTTGAAGCGCTCTTGTTCGACGGGATCCTCTGGTACGGCGAATTCACCGTCACCAAGGCTTGCCTCGTCTTCGGAGGGGGGTATGTAATTGTCATCCTCCTCCTCTCCGACTGCCACTCTCTCAGGAGAGCAGGCTCCTTCATCCTCCTGCTCTAAATCTTGCTGGAGGGGATTGTTGTTGTCTTCGGCACTAACTGGAGTGTTATTATCTCCTGTGCTGGTATCACCACTTTTGCTTTGGCGGGACTTAGAGCGGCGCCGCTGACGTCGGCCCTTGGGTTGCTTCTTGGAGGGGTCATCCTCTGCTATCTCGTCGCCATTTCCTTTGTTGGGTGTATCCACCATGTATATGTCATATGACGAGGTGGCTTTCCAGTGCCCTATAGGCGCTGGTTCATGTTCGTCTCCTACATCGTCGTCCATACCGTCGATGTCTTTGGAGTCGAAGTTGAGCATGTCGGTAAAATCATCGACAGTGGCTACGAAGTGGGTGGTGGGTGGGCGTCGAATTTCTTCGTCGTCCGCATCCCATTCCTGTTGGCCATAGTCCGGCCAGGGCTCTCCTGACAAAGAGAGAGACCTTAGTGAATTCAGAATGTCGCTGAAGGGCGAGTGCTAAAAGATATCCGCGGCGGTGAATTCCATGATCGGCGCCCAATCGGATTCGATTGGCAGGGACGCGGATGGTTCGGAGTCCGGAAAAGAGTCCGGCACCTTGGAATCACGGGCTTCGCAGAGGGTTAGGCTGGTGTTCGGCTCGATCGCCGTTGAGACTGCAGCCCCAAGGCAGTGTCTAACCACCCGTCCTCGATTGGCGCAGTTGGCTCCGAGCTAAGGGTCGAAGCTGATGCGGGCGCGGCCTCTGGGGTACTGTTCGGCGGCAGAGCTAGGTCATACCCATCATGACAGTGCGGCGCGTCTGGCTGTGGCTCGAATCCGTCGAAGATCAAGTCTCCACGGTTGTCGGCCGTGTAGTTCAAACTTCCAAATGTGACCTGACGGCCAGGGGCGTAGCTTTCAATTTGCTCCAGAAGGCCAAGCGAATTAGCCCGCAGTGCAAAGCCGACGAATACGAAGAACTGTCCGGGGAGAAAAGTCTCACCCTGGACCGCATCGCTATCGATGATAGTAGGAGCCATCAAGCCTAACGGCGACGACACAGAGGAACTCTCAATGAAAGCACCAACGTCGGTGTCAAAACCGGCGGATCTCGGGTAGGGGGTCCCGAACTGTGCGTCTAGGCCGGATGGTAAAAGGAGGCAGGGGACACGATGTTTTACCCAGGTTCGGGCCCTCTTGATGGAGGTAAAACCCTACGTCCTGCTTGATTAATATTGATGATATGGGTAGTACAAGAGTAGATCTACCACGAGATCAGAGAGGCTAAACCCTAGAAGCTAGCCTATGGTATGATTGTATGTTGTGGTTCTTGTCCTACGGACTAAAACCTCTTCGGTTTATATAGACATCGGAGAGGGTTAGGGTTACACAAGATCGGTTACAAAGGAGGAGATATCCATATCCGTATTGCCTAGCTTGCCTTCCACGCCAAGTAGAGTCCCATCCGGTCACGAGACGAAGTCTTCAATCTTGTATCTTCATAGTCTAACAGTCCGACCAATAGAGATAGTCCGGCTGTCCGGAGACCCCCTAATCCAGGACTCCCTCAGCGGGTGTCGGTGTCAAAACCGGCGTATCTCGGGTAGGGGGTCCCGAACTGTGCGTCTAGGCGGATGGTAACAGGAGGCAGGGGACACGATGTTTTACCCAAGTTCGGGCCCTCTTGATGGAGGTAAAACCCTACGTCCTGCTTGATTTATTCTTGATGATATGGGTGTTACAAGAGTTGATCTACCACGAGATCGGAGAGGCTAAACCCTAAAATCTAGCCTATGGTATGATTGTCTGTTGTCCTACGGACTAAACCCTCTGGTTTATATAGACACCGGAGGGGGCTAGGGTTACACAAGGTCGGTTACAAAGGAGGAGATATCCATATCCGTACTGCCTAGCTTGCCTTCCACGCCAAGTAGAGTCCCATCTGGACACGAGACGAAGTCTTCAATCTTGTATCTTCATAGTCTAACAGTCTGGCAAAAGGATATAGTCTGACTGTCCGGAGACCCCCTAATCTAGGACTCCCTCGGTAGCCCTTGAACCAGGCTTCAATGACGATGAGTCCGGCGCGCAGTATTGTCTTCGGCATTGCAAGGCAGGTTCCTCCTCCGAATACATCACGGAAGAATTTAAATACAAGGATAGTGTCCGACCCTGCAAAATAAGTTCCACATACCACCATAGAGAGAATAATATTTCCACAAATCTAATCTGCTGACACGTTTTGGCAACATGACATTATGCCATGGCCCGGTAATTATTCGAACCGTTTCCTTTAACTAGCCCCGCACACAACGCAAGGAAGTTTCTTGACACGTCTTGTCAAAGCAGAGATCATGTTCCCCTTATTACGGGATTCTCATCAATATGGGTGTGGGTAACCCAACCGTGCCATCGATTACGGCACTTGGGGGATAAGCGAGTTTTACCAGGCTAGTGGGGGCGCATAGTTTCGGCCGCCCTTATAAAGGGGCAAGGTTTAACCTTTTTTCCACCCACGCCTTCTTCCTCCTTGCTCATCCACTCTTGCGCACTCGAGCTCCAACGCCCAAGCCCACATCCTTCCCCTCAACCTTCTCCAATCATGTCCGGAGCGGGAGGCAAATGGATGGCTTCCTCCGTTACGGAGGGACACATCAAGAAGCTGCGCGGAGCCGGATACTTGGCGCGAATATAGCGCATCGGCTGCCTGCTGTGGGGCAGATTGTTCCTACCCCTGAACCTCATGAGAGGGTAGTTTTCCTCCACCACTTCCTCTGCGGACTGGGGTTTCCCCTCCATCCATTCGTCTGTGGTCTCATGTTCTACTACGGGCTGGACTTTCATGATCTGGCCCCGAACTTCGTCCTCAACATTTCGGTGTTCATCATCGTGTGTGAGGCTTTCCTCCGCATCCGGCCCCACTTCAGCATGTGGTTAAAGACCTTCAATATCAAGCCGAAGGTGATGGTTGGCCAACAAGCAGAATGCTGCAGAGCCATGGTGGGCAAGATGCCCAACGTTATATGACTTGAAGGCTCCTTCGTGGAGACCATAAAGGGGTGGCAATCGGCGTGGTTCTACATCACTGAGCCACGCGACGCCAAATGGGTGGCTGCACCCAAGTTTCGATCCGGATTCCCCACATGGCTCACTTCCTGGAAAGAGACGGGCTTGTCGTGGGGTTCATCGGTGGAGCTGGACGGACTCTAGAAATGTATCCTGAACATGGCAAGCAAGAAGCTCAAGCTTGTCAACATAGTCCAGGTCATGCTCGTCCGCCTGATCCTCCCGTGCCAACAACGGGACTTCAACTAGTGGGAGTTCGACCTGGCCCAGCACCAGACTCTGAGCGAGCTCTTCGACACGACGCACAAGGACGTCTGGAAGGTGCTGTTCAAGGGCGCAGAGGTCCCTCCCTCTCTCACCGAGGATCGCGGGTTAAGCGCAAAGCGCCGAGCGCATTCGGCGAGTTCCATACATCTGGTAGGATATCTATTTCCCCTAGCTTAACAATGTGCGGGGTCTGATCTCCATGCCTTTGACAGGACTGGGTGGAGACGTCGGGGCAGATTAACTGTCCGGCCCCTCTGCCCGAAGACACTGCGGACGCTCTCCTAACGAAGATGCTGACTCCAGCTCCTTACAAGGTGCCAGAGAAGACCAATAAGGCCAAGGGAACCCAAAAGAGTTCCCGACGCCAGGCGTTATCGGACTTATGTCTGATAACTCCGCGACACACTCCTCCCCCGAAGATGCTCCCCCTCCAGTCGGGGGAGACAAGAAAAGGAAGGCCGCCCCAACCGGGGGGGTGGGGCGAAGGGTCCAAGAAGGGAAGGACTCTCCTTCCGGACTTCTCCACCACCGCCGCCGAAGGCGAAGATGAGTGGCTGCTCAAGGCCAAGCCCTTGGCGAAGTTGTAAGTATTCGGATGCCAGAGTAACTCATAGCATACCTTTGTCGCACTGCCTCTCCTAACGCTGAATTATGACTATGCAGACCGCCACGAGCCCGTATTGACGTATCCTCGGACGGCTCCCTGGGCTCGTCGGATATGGATAGCGATCCACTTGCGACCGCCACCTCCCCTTGCCCTACGGACAACGCTGAGGTATTGTATCAAGAGGCACCGGGTCGAGGGGAGACAGTCCCGGAGGTGCCTCAAGGCGACCTTCCGGACTCCGGGAGCAGAGGGAACAAGGCCCCCGAGGGCTCCGAGTTCGGCCCTCAGCCGAACACCGCGCCGGAACCTCCAGTGGTTCCGGACTCGGGCAGGCGGCCTCCTTCCAAGAGGGGCAAGACGCCTGTGCCGGTGACCTCTGTCCATCCAGAGGCACCGGACAATCTGCTGGGAGCGCTTCATAGCGCTTCCATCGACGAGGAACACCACACTATTATGAGTGCGGTGGTCCAGAAGGTTCAGTCCGCCAAGAGCGAACTGACTGAAGCCTGTGCCAGCCTTCTAACAGGCTTTGAGGTAAGTTTTTGAAATATGGGAAAAATATTACCGCATAGACGTACAGTAGCCCCTGATGCTCTGTTCGGTGTTCACAAAGAAAAGCCGAACAGAGGATCAAACAATATCGCAGGAGTCTAATATAAGTATGTCAATATGCGTATGCAAGCTTCGCTGCTGGCATCTGCCGCACTAACTGCGGAGGTCGCCGCATTGAAGCAGGACCTTAAAGGGTCCAAGGACGAGCTCGGCCTTGCCAAGAGGCAGCTCGAGGAGAACAAAGGTAAGTAGTACCTAGTCTATGGATATGTATAAAAATAATGCGATTGCAAAATGACAGGATCATCGTAAATTTGCTAGGGGCCACGACCGAGGTGGCGACCCTAAAGCAAGCGCTATCCGAGGCCGAAAACAAAGCGGCCAAGTAGCGCACCGAGCGGGAAAGGTATGAGGCACGGGTGGACGAGGTGCAGCAAGAGCTCCACACTCTCATGATGAAGCACGAGGCGTTGGAGCTTGACTTGAAGACGCAAGAGTCTGAGCTTGCCGCGGCCCTCGAGAGCGCAAAGAGTGCCAAGGCTGAAGCCCAAAAGGCCCTCCAGGAGATTGATGCGATGAAGAAGATAGCGGCGGGTAAGGCATTCTATATGCAAAGCAAGAATGTGAAAGTAAATTACCTGTTACTTACCCGAATCTAGAGCTCTCCAGGAGCATTCGCAGATTTGCCCTGCAGCGTGTCGGATGCCACAACGTTTTACCAGGCCGAGGAGGGAAGCTCAACGGAGAAGTTGTTCTAGGACCAATATACTGGGACCGAACACCCAGTGCCTATGAGCGACCAGCTAAAGCAGTTGGTCGAGCTACACAAGGCGGCCGAACAGACCATGAAGGGATTTATAGTCCGGCTGTGGCCTGGAAACGCCCTTCCGAACAGCTACTTCGGCCTGGTGAGGCGGCTTGTGGATGCCTGCCCACGGCTGGAAGTCGTCAAGCGGTCCGTCTGCATCGAAGGTGCACGCCGGGCTTTCGCCCGTGTGAAGGTGCAATGGGCCAAGCTAGACGGCATCAAGCTGATCAAGGAAGGGCCGCCGGAGGGCAAGGAGCATCGCCACCCCAAGATGTACTATGAGGGTGTCCTGAAGGGTGTCCGTCTCGTAGCGGACGAGTGTACGAAAGATATAATATTTGAGTAAACTTGCTCATGTAATCCTGTATTTATGAAAACTTGTTCATATGCGCTATGCAACGCTTGTTTGAACTTAAAATATTAACTTCTGTTCGGTTGTTTATCAAATCTGAGAGATGGCTAGTCGTCGGCTTCTGCCCCCATGCCACGAGTGCTGGGGTGTTCGGGATAAACCTGAGCACTCTTGTTCCCATTTTTGGGTCCTTCGAGGGAGGTGCTCAGCACAACAAACAAGGCAATCGGACTATAATGCGTTATCACTCTCACTTAGCCATAGAATTCTATAATTTTAAATTTCAGTGAAGCCCCTAGTATTCGGAAGGCCGAATCTGGGGCGCGATACACGCCTTAAGCTGGACAGGGCCGACTCCTCGCTCTAAGCGGACTAAGTCTTTAAGGACTCAAAAACCTCTCGAACAGCGACCAGTCTCTCACCTTATCATGAAAGTCAGTTTTAGCTTTCTCTACTGAGGTGCTTAGCCCAGCAAAATCGGGGCACAATCGCAATAGTTCTCCCAGTGCTACCTTAGCCGATATAGCGGAACGTAAGGTACCAAAACATGGGAGCTGGGAAAACCCAACTATTGACCCAAGACATGATTCGGAGCTGATGCATATAATGCTATAAGTTCAGGGTGCCGCACTGTCGAAAGTGTTTGGACTTCTCACGCCATATTGTGGGGTATGCTTAAGCCCCTAGCGTATTGGCCGTACCAGAGTGTACGGGTGCTGGATGTCATGAATGAACATATATATATAAGAAGAATGCAATAATAGTCTTAATGCTATGCATTGTTTAGTCAAAAGGGTGCGTTAAAGCAGAATGATACATGTAGTGCGATAAGCAAAAAGTATGACTATGTCCCCTCCAAGGGAAAGCTGAGGAATAGTATTAAAGTAAATATGTCACTCGTTATCGTAATCCACCTGGGAATTCCGTGGTGTGATGTAGCTTTCTGCCTCCTTGGTTGCTGCATCATGTGTTCGGCAGTCATGCTGCCGGGTAGGGTTTCCAGAGATTAAGGTCCTGAAAGAGAAAAATAACAAAGCAGGAAGCCCCTAGTGCGGTTTAAGCCGCGTCTTGGAGCGTGCCGTAATCGTGCCCCCTCCCTACCTGTGCCCATGGTATTTTTAATGCATAATTATGTACGTGTGGCACGAGTTTCGCCGTTTGGCTTGGGCCGGGGTGGGGGCCGCATTGCTATGCGAGCTTGGAACGTGCCAGGCGGTCCTGTTGCCGATTACTCCGGGCGCGCTTGAAGGTGTTCGGGTCCTTAAACGCCGAACTAGTGGATTTCCTTAAGAGGTTGCCTTGCGCTTCCGCTGCGAGGGCCGCAGTGTGCTCCTCCGTTCGGAGAGAGCGCTCTGTGTTTCCATTAACTGTAATGACCCCCTGAGGTCCTGGCATCTTGAGCTTGAGGTATGCATAATGCGGTATCGCATTGAATCTTGCCAATGCGGTTCGCCCGAGCAGTGCATGATAACCACTGCGGAACGGGACTATATCGAAGATTAACTCTTTGCTTCGGAAGTTATCCGGGGATCCAAAGACCACTTCCAGTGTGACTGAGCCTGTGCAATGTGCCTCTACACCTGGTATGACGCCTTTAAAGGTTGTTTTGTGGGTTTGATCCTTGAGGGGTCTATACCCATTTTGCGCACCGTGTCCTGGTAAAGCAGGTTCAGGCTACTGCCGCCATCCATAAGGACTCGAGTGAGGTAAAATTCGTCAATGATTGGGTCTAAGACCAGTGCAGCGAATCCTCCATGACGGATACTAGTGGGGTGGTCCCTACGATCGAAGGTGATCGTACAGGAGGACCATGGGTTGAACTTTAGGGCGACTGGCTCCAACGCATATACGTCCCTAAGCGCAGGCTTCCGTTCCCTCTTGGGGATGTGGGTTGCGTATATCATGTTCACCGTCCGCACTTGTGGGGGGAACCTCTTCTGTCCTCTGGTATTCGGCTGTCGGGGCTCCTCGTCATCGCTATGTGGCCCCTTATCTTTGTTTTCGGCAATTAACTTGCCGGCCTGCTTGAACACCCAACAATCCCTATTGGTGTGGTTGGCTGGCTTGTTGGGGGTGCCGTGTATTTGACACGAGCGATCGAGTATACGGTCCAAACTGGACGGGCCCGGAGTGCTTCTTTTGAATGGCTTTTTCCGTTGACCGGGTTTAGAGCCTTTGAATCCGGCATTGACTGTCGTATCCTCGGTATTGTCGCTGTTAATGCGGCGCTTATTTTTGTTGCGACGTGACCTGCTACTGCCGTCCTTGGTATCCGAAGTACCATGGTTCTTTGATATGTTGTTACTGCGAGCCAGCCAGCTGTCTTCTCCCGCACAAAAGCGGGTCATGAGTGTCGTGAGGGCTGCCATAGATTTCGGCTTTTCCTGACCAAGGTGCCGGGCTAGCCACTCGTCGCGGATGTTGTGCTTGAAAGCTGCTAGAGCCTCTACATCTGGACAGTCGACGATTTGATTTTTCTTTGTTAGGAACCGTGTCCAGAATTGCGTGGCCGATTCCTCTGGCTGCTGAATTATGTGGCTCAAGTCATTGGCATCTGGTGGTCGCACATAAGTGCCCTGAAAGTTGTCGAGGAATGCGGCTTCCAGATCCTCCCAATAGCCAATGGACTCTGTTGGCAAGCTATTGAGACAATGCCAAGATGGTCCTTTGAGTTTGAGTGGGAGGTATTTAATGGCGTTTAGATCATCACCGCATACCATGTGGATATGCAGGAGGAAATCCTCGATCCATATCGCAGGATCTGTTGTGCCATCGTATGATTCTATATTTACGGGTTTGAAACCCTCTGGGATTTGATGATCCATTACTTCGTCTGTGAAGCATAAGGGGTGTGTGGCGCCTCTGTACTGGGCTATATCGCGACACAGCTCCAATGAGTCTTGCCCGCTGTGCTCGGCCCGGCCGGATTTACTTTTGCTGTATCCGGCGTGATGATTATCGTCTCGCGTAGTGGCGCGCCCTCGTGATCCATAGATCGATCTTGCATGTTTTGCTTTGCCCTCCAATACGTCTCGCAGGTCTGGCGTATTTCCCCATGCCTTTTTATTTAAATGGTGTCGGGGTGTAGGCTGAGCTTTTGGCTGGAATGCCTCTCTGTCGCGGCCACGGGGTGGCCGCTCAGCCACATCATACGGTTCTTCCTCCAGTCGGGGTAGCAACCTACATTTTGGGTAACTCTTGGAGGGGCGTTCGAGTTTATATTCCTCGGCCACCAGGACTTCAGTCCATCTGTCAGCTAGCAGATCTTGATCAGCTTGAAGCTGCTGCTACTTTTTCTTAAGGCTATTTGCCATGGCTATAAGCCGGTGCTTGAAGCGCTCTTGTTCGACAGGATCCTCTGGCACAACGAATTCGTCATCGTCGAGGCTTTCCTCGTCTTTGGAGGGAGGCCTGTAATTGTCATCCTCCTCCTTTTCATCTGTCGCTCTCTCAGGAGGGCTGGCCTCTCCATCCTCCTGCCCTAAATCTTGCTGGAGGGGATTGTTGCCGTCTTCGGCACTATCCGGAGTGCTATTATCTCTTGTGCCGGTATCACCACTTTTGTTTTGGCGGGACTTAGAGAGGCGCCGCTGACGTCGGCACTTGGGTTGTTTCTTGGAGGGGTCATCCTCCGCTGTTCTGTCGCCATTGCCCTCTTTGGGTGTGTCCACCATATATATATCATATGACGAGGTGGCTTTCCAGTGCCCTATAGGCGCTGGTTCCTGTTCGTCTCCTGCATCGTCGTCCATACCGTCGATGTCTTCGGAGTCGAAGTCAAGCATGTCAGTCAAATCATCGACAGTGGCTATGAAGTGGGTGGTGGGTGCGCGTCGAATTTCTTCATCGTCCGCACCAATCATGCCGGTCATAATCCGGCTAGGACTCTCCTGACAAAGCGAGAGACCTTAGTGAATTCAATATGTCGCCGAAGGGCGAGTGCTGAAAGATATCCGCGGCAGTGAACTCCATGATCGGCGCCCAATCGGATTCGATTGGCAGGGGCATGGATGGTTCAACGTTCGGAGGAGAGTCCGGCAATGTGGAGTCACGGGCCTCAAGAAGGATAAGGTTGGTGTTTGGCTCGATCGCCGTTGAGGCTGCAGCCTCCGCGGCGGGGTCTAGCCACCCGCCCTCGGTCGACGCAGTTGGCTCCAAATTAAAGGTCGGAGCGGATGCGGGTGCGGCCTCCAGGGCACTGTTCGGTGGCAGAGCTAAATCATG
This sequence comes from Triticum urartu, assembly GCF_056163025.1. NCBI lineage: Eukaryota > Viridiplantae > Streptophyta > Magnoliopsida > Poales > Poaceae > Triticum > Triticum urartu. The sequence continues at coordinate 567,565,851 of NC_141878.1, forward strand.
CCCATCGTGATAGTGCGGCGCACTCGGCAGGGGCTCGAATCCGTCGAAGATCAAGTCTCCACGGATATCGGCCATGTAGTTTAAGCTTCCAAACCTGACCTAATGGCCAGGGGCGTAGCCTTCAATCTGCTCCAGATGGCCAAGCGAATTGGCCCGCGGTGCAAAGCCGCTGAATACAAAAACCTGTCCGGGGAGAAAAGTCTCACCCTGGACTGCATCGCTAACGATGATCGAAGGAGCCATCAAGCCTGATGATGATGACACAGAGGAACTCTCCATGAAAGCACCAATGTCGGTGTCAAAACCGGCGGATCTCGGGTAGGGGGTCCTGAACTATGCGTCTAGGCGGATGGTAATAGGAGGTAGGGGACACGATGTTTTACCTAGGTTCGGGCCCTCTTGATGGAGGTAAAACCCTACGTCCTGCTTGATTTATTCTTGATGATATGGGTGTTACAAGAGTTGATCTAACACGAGATCGGAGAGGCTAAACCCTAATAGCTAGCCCATGGTATGATTGTCTGTTGTCCTACAGACTAAAACCCTCCGGTCTATATAGACACCAGAGGGGGCTAGGGTTACACAAGGTCGGTTACAAAGGAGGAGATATCCATATCCGTACTGCCTAGCTTGCCTTCCACGTCAAGTAGAGTCCCATCCGGACACGAGACGAAGTCTTCAATCTTGTATCTTCATAGTCTAATAGTCCGGCAAAAGGATATAGTCCGGCTGTCCAGAGACCCCCTAATCCAGGACTCCCTCAGCGGGGCTTTTTCTGTGTGGTAGGCGGTGGGGCAGTTCCGCCTAGTCGGTTCGACAGAGATGCAAGAAGACGAGGGAGTAGGTTGCTGCAAACGTAGGGCTGTGTGATTTGACAGTGAGTTACTGCTGGACAGGTGGGGCCCCGTGATTTGACTTGCCATTATCATTTTAACTACGGCGCTACGACCGGCGTGAGTCTTCCGATTCCTGACCACCTCCATACAGGTGCCTCTCCCAATGCTCCACCATGTAGTAGAGGCTGGCTCTTGCATGAGAGCCCACTTCTCCACTTTTTCCTTGCCTCTCTTTCCTCCACATATGCAAAAATGCCATGTAAAGCGCACTGTTGTACTTACTTTTACTTGCTCCTACAGGTGCTTAAGCTTGCCACATAGGCATAAAGTCTGATGTGGCAAGTTAATCAAGAAGAGAGAGACTAGTTTGGTGACCCAAGGAATAAACGGTGCTAAGCGTGTGTACCTAGGTGAAAAGACAATTTTGAGTCTATAGCTAATGAAATGAAGCAAACTTAGCAACACCATTTCATTGGAAGAGGTCACTCCTTGGCAAATGCAATAAATACTAGTACTCCCTGTGTCCCATAATATAAGAACGTTTTTGGCACTACACTAGTGTCAAAAACATTCTTATATTATGGGACAAAGGGAGTACGAAGAAAGAGATAGAGAGGAGTAAAAAAATACACTTATAGCCAACCTTGTTGTAGTATGAGCGACTAAGTGATGACTATGTATGACATGCCAACATCAGATAGCCTAACGCACCGTGTTAAATCTCCAAGGGCGCGACCGCGCGAGCGACACGACGGTCGTGGTAGGCGCGACCATGATACGGGCTGCTGGCAGCCCTTGGATCTGAGATCAAACGGTCGCATGCTAAGTTGCTGAAAATTTGCAGAATAACCCTCCAGGATAGGATATTCACCCATAGGTCTAGAATCACGCCATGCAACCGTTCGATCTCAGATCCAAGGGCTCTCGGAAGCCCATATCATGGGAGAATGGAAAGCCACTACCATGTCGTTCGCACGCTGGCAGTTCGCTCCTACTCGTCCCCACACGTCCTTCAATACTACGGCGGTTCGCTCCTAGTCGTCCCGTCCATTCACATTACGGCAGTTCCACTAATCCTAACCCTCCTCCCAAATCCATGGCGTCCCAAATCTACACGATCGACGGTGAGTACATGGTTAGAACCATCACCGGCGATGAGTTCGACGTCATCTACACCCGTTCTTCCGGGATGGTGAAAGGATGTCTTTCTCGCTTCAGACGCATGTTCGAAAACTCAGATGATGAGTGGGTCGCTGGGCTAGATGTTGAGTACACCACAGTCCTGGGACCAAAGAAGGATCTAAAGGACGAAGAGAGGAAGAAGCCCGCCGTGATCCAGGTTTGCGTACATAACGTTTGCTTGGTCTACCACATATGCCATGCCGACGTTGAGTGCCAGGATTTTAAGAACTTCCTCAAGGACAAAACAATGAAATTCATTACTGTAGACTTTAAGAACGACAGGGATGTCCAGCGTCAGATAGGTCTCGTCGTAGGCAACCCCTTCGACCTCTAGAAGAATCGGCTGGTGTCCTCTCGTCAGCCTTCAATGCTGACCCTGGCAGGAGCCATGGTTCATCCTTCGTACGGTAAATTGGAGAAACCTCCATACACGTTTCATCGTCATGCATGGCAGCGGAATGTACTAGAAATAGACCACATCCGCTATGCTGCAATGGATGGCTACCTTTGCTTCAATATCTACAAGGGTTGGATGAAGAGCAACAACCAAGTGTGCGGTTCAAGCAAAGAAGTATCGGCCAAGAGGAAGAGGGACAAGGACGAAGTCGAGGACGTGGACGAGGACTCCGAGTAAGGTGGCAGTGTCGTTGCTCATGGTGGTTCTAATGCAGTGTCTACTGGAATAGTTGCAAAGTTTAATTTCAGGTGTGCTTAATTTAATTTGAGGGGTGTGTTGTGCTGAGCCCCCAGCAGAACTATGTTATGTTTCTTCTCGTTACTTTAACTCTTCAGTACGTACATACTAGTATTTATTACATTTCATCTTTTAGTTGGTATAGTACTACCACTCATTTCTTCACATTATATACATACAATATATATGGCCAACACCATATAGCCAGCAGTTTAGTTGTCAAAGAATTTCAGGGTGCTTAGTTTTGTCAAAGAATTCCAGGATGCTTAGAGGGTGCTTGGATCCAAGGGACTTATTTTAGTCTGACTAAAAATAGTCTCTTTAAGAGGCTAAAGTTCCAAGCACCCCTGACTAAAGAGGGGCTAAAACTAGTCTTGAGACTAAAATTTTTTAGTCAGGAGTACCCCTACTAAAATGTGGATTAGTCCTCTCTCTACTCATTTAACTCCTCTCCTTTAACACAGGCAAGTTCTGGATTGGAGGGTTTGGAGGACAATAAATGCTCATTAACTTGATTTTAGACTTTTTAGTATTTGGATCCAAGCATGGGTGAGGCTAGCATGTTTTAGTCCCACTACTTTTAGTCATGGGACTAAAACGTATCCAAGCACCCTCTTAGTTTTATTTGAGGGATGGGTTGTGCTGGACACCATTATTGTGACTAGCCTTTTTAATAGTACTATATGCATAATTTGGCGACGAGCGCTCTCTATATGTACCACCTTTTTTAATTTCAGGTTTTGCTCCATGGCGCAATCCATCGATACTACTGTTGTACAAAAGTATACATTTTTTAAAAGGCTAGAGGGCGGGGCAGTCTAGCTTGGTTGGTTTCATGAGAGGCGAGGGCTTTTGTGATTTGATGGCTCATTACTGCTGGAAGGCGGGGCCTTTTGATTTGACTGCTCGTATAAATGCACCGACGACTTGATCGAGGAGGAGCAAAGAACCGTGCGATATACTCAAGTTTTCCACTGGAGTAGTACTGCGACGGAGGAGCATGAAACACGGCAGCCCAGTGCCATATGGCGATAAAAAATGATATAATTTGCTAGTCATCTCATTGTTAGCATTGTTCTATTCATTCCCTCAAAAAAACCATTGTTCTATTCATGCCTCGCAGAGAACGTGACACGTGCGGCGAAACACCCGAAGCAAAAGATGAAACACAGGAGCAAAAGAAGAAGGAAGATTATCACCCCAAATGATCTAATTCGTCGCGGAGTCATAACTGCTTCTTCATCTCCTCCATGACCTCCATCTCCTTGCGCGTCTCCTCCGCCATCTTCTTCATTCTGTCCATGACGCGGGATTTCTCGACGCGAGCCTTCATCATCTGTTCCACGGCCGCATTACGTACATTGACAGCAGTCGGGTGCTCGATGCGGAGCTTTGCCAACTCCTCCTTTTGTTCCATGACGAGGGCCTGCAGCATCTTCATCGAGGAACTACTATTCTCATGCAGCTTCTTCCAGCCGGCGTTCTTCTCCTTCAACAGGTCGATCTCGTGGCAGAGCTTCGCCTTGTCCTCCTGAAGTCGCAGGATTTCGCCGTCCGCCTTCTTCTCTGAGGCAATGCTCTTCTTCAGCAGTATCACCAAGCCGGCGGTCAACTCCCCTACTGATTGAGCTCAGCGGGCATGTCGTCGAGGCTCTCCTTCAGCAACTCCATCAAGCCTTGGATGAACTCCTTCTGCTTATTGAGGTGCTTATTGAGCTGATCGGGCATGCCGTCGAGGGATAACGACTCCAGCTCCGCCGGCTCGGCATGTTCACCTCCGCGGCTAGGGCACTCCTGGGAGCCATCGCCTGCCCGTGAGAGATCTTTCGAGGTCTCTGCGTGGCGGCGAGCCCTCTTTTTTTCCGCAGCCTTGGTTGCCGCACCCTTGTTACGAGTAGTTCTCGACCTAGAGCTCTGCTCACCGGCCATGGCAAGGACGGACGAAGAAGAAGCACTTATGAGGAGGAAAGGTAGAGTAATTTTCGGTTAGGTAGTTCCCCTTTTTATAACCTAAGTAATAGCACTAGTACTAATACCTGCATAGTGGGAACATGTTCAGGTTTGGTACGTACTAGTAGGTGTGAGCAGGCTTTCGAATGTGATGGGAACAAGGTAAAGATTAATTGATGGTTTTGGTTTCGAGGCCCGAAACGGCTCCCGATGAGTTTAGCGGAACATATATTTCAAGTACTACACTGCTCAAATGCGTAAATATTATGTTACTGTCAAAAATTGGCACAAAATACGAAGGAGGCCAATGGAAGTACTACTAGCAACCCACGATTTAACTACTCGCATGCGTGCAGTGGAGTAATAATGTCTTTCTTCTGCCCTCACGTCCACTCAATTTGCATGCGCTGTATTAATTGACCATCAATGAAGTGAATGACTTTACACGCGTCAAATTATCACATGGGGTGGATCTTGGTACAAAATTGCGTCCGCCCATGTACCCGTGTGTGCGTGCGAGGAAATGAGTGCGTGCGTGGAGTGCGTGGCGTGCGTGCACATCTTCGCTTCGTGCATGTACCGCCAGTGTGGCTCAGGGAGGACGAGTACATTCTTCTGGAACCAGCAGCACGTCACTGTGACCAATCCACGCAAGGAGGTCGCGACAACGCCTCCACATGTGCCACGTGGCTTCATGAACTGTAAGAGAGACACTGTGTAGTGTGCCATTGGTATTCTAATTTACGTGTTTTGCACATACTCGAAGTACTAGTAAGGTACACGTGCATTGCACGCATCAGATTTTGCAACCAAATTATGAATAAATACCACACAATAGCATGTAAGCTCTGAGTCATATATGCCTGATGTATCCCTTCGTTTAATTCTTATAGTTCATCTCATTCAAAATCAATTAGTTTTTATAAAAAAGCTAAGAACGCGGGAATAGGAAAAACATGGGATTATAGTGGAATGTCGTCTTGAATCCTACAGGATTGTATGAGTGTTTGATTGTGCATAGAAAAAACGCAGAATTCTTTCAAAGAGGTTTGAGTGGATGGGATGTTTCCTATGAAATCTAGTGCAAATGAATCATATGGAAAAATTCCTATGGTTTACAATCCTACGAATCAAACAACCAAGATAGGAAACATTCCTAATGATTAGAATCCTCCAAAATTCCTTTGAGAATCCTTTGAATCAAAGAAGCCCTTAATCTATTTTATGATTCATGGAATTGTGCGTTGTAAAGCATAAAGTAAAAACAAATAATGGCAATTCAACTAGAAAAAAAGTTTGGGAAGTTATGATACGGAAGATTCTAGAACAAAAGAGAACCACTATTGTTTTGAGGTTTGTGCATTATGCTTAAGTTCAACCATGGAGTCTGCTAGATTGTACATGTGGCAAAATCCGGTGGGGGGCTAGTAGATGGTGCGAGGGGCCGAGTGGAGGGAGACTATGAAGGAATGCACAAGTGCGAGATCGATATTTAGAGGGAGGGGGCGAACACGTGTGCTGTTGCGCGCAGTGGCGGAGCCATGAAAAATAAATGAGCTAGAGGGCCAAGCATTGCTAATCCTTTACGAGGAGGATCAATTCATGAACTTAAACCATTTTTAGCAGCAATTGTCTAATGATCACATTCATATTAGCCTTGATATATAGTGATGTTAGGGGGGAGGGGGCAGGGCCCTTACTGCCCCTATCTTCGCCATTGTGCACGCGTCTGAGAGATGAAGTGGAAGGCATGGGTGATGAGAGGGGGACGTTGGATATATAATTAATGTGGGTGTATTAGATATATATGTTAATCCTATATAGATAGGTATAGATTGATCAATGTGGACGTGGGAAAGAGGGTGAGACCTCACAGGATATATCGATTGATCGATTTGTGTGGAAAACTATGAAAGACCTAGCTATATACACACATACATAGAGGAACATCGATCGTTGCGCATGCACGCGTGACAGATAAAGAATGCCCGATATGATGGAGAGGGGGATGTGTGTGGGTGTGTGCCTTCATGGGAGACCGACCTGAATAAAAAGATTGCATGCGTGCGATGGATAATGCCGACTGGTAGTGTGTGTGTGCATGCATGAACGAGAGAAACTTAGTGGTACAATTAAAAAGAGAAGACTACTGTGTGGGTGTAAAAGAATAGGTGAGGTCATAATCAATGTAAAGTTGAATTCAAATATTTGAATAAGAGATCGTGATGTTTGAAACCCATGCATGCATGAATATAACGGAGATCTGCGCGGTGTGGTTTGCAAACGAGCATGTTGTAATGTATACACATTGAACAAGGTCAGACTGATTTGAATTTGAGATACCGATGGCAGACATCATTTGGCCACGTCGCATCCGTGCATGGACACACTATTCTAATTGAAGATGATGGGCGGCTTTCGCATCACATATCTATATCTATACCCCTATATGTATTATATTTTATTTTTTTATATTGTGTGCGGGTAACTTTAACTTTGAAAGATGGTCGTTGGATGAGGCGGATCCGATGGTCCAAATATGGCAAATTTGAGCATTACTGGCCATTGGATATCATCTAGATTCCACCAGATTTTGCCACATGTATAATCTAGAAGACTCCATGGTTGAACTTAAGCATAATGCACAAACATCAAAACACAAGAACTTCTTATTTTTTCTAGAATCTTCCGTATCAGAATTGCCCAAATGTTTTTCTACATGATTTGCCATTATTTGTTTTTTACTTTATGTCTTACGACGCACAATTCCATGAATCTTAAAATAGATTAGCTTTCTTATAAAAACTAGATGATTTTGAATGAAATGAACTATAAGAATTAAACGAACATCTACATCATGCATATATGACTCAAAGCTTGCATGCTAGAATGTGGTATTTATTCATAATTTCGTTGCCAAATCTCATGCGTGCAATGCACGTGTACCTTACTCTAGTCTAAATGGTGTTTGTGTGTGTGTTGTGCGTGTTGAGGTGCAAATTGTCTTTTTTTGGTACACGTTAAGCTTGTTCTTCCGAAATTTCAAGCCGCACCTTATTATGCTGAAAATTCAAGCTAGGGTCTCTGTCTATCGTGCTGTGAAACTCCCGCCTCTTCAACCCACGCCTTGTTAGCCCGAAATATTTAAGATATATCTTTGTCTCGTTGTGATCCGACAACTCCCTCCATCTCAACCCGCACCTTGCTATTCCGAAATTACAACGCGCGCGAAAACTCCCACCTCCTGTGAAATCCCGACACGCGAAATGCCCATGGTACCCCTGAACCGAAAGAACTGCCTCAAATCGGTGGGGGTACTTTCGTAACTTACCCCACATTTCGGACAAGCGCGTCTCTAAGCCATGGTTCCCCACTGCCATCCCATCCGCCCACCCATTCGTACACCGAGGCCGTGAAAACCCGCGACGAAACCCCACACCCTGCTCCGTCCGCCACCCAGCCGGAGCCTCTTCCCCGACGACATCGTCCACAACAACACCTCGACGTCCCTCATCCACCATACCGGATGAGGATCCATCGTCGATCTCATCGTCCCGTCGGTTCAGCCACCCCGTCCTCCACCTCCAAGGAGCTGCCTTGACGTTCCCCTCGTCTTTCCCGCCACCTCCATTCCCACACCACCGTCTTCACCTGCACCACCGGAAGAGCATCATCATCACCGTTTCCTCAGATGAAGCTGCGGCCTAATCGGCGCCACCAAAGAGGTTGTACACTAATCGCCGCATTTTCTTCTTGATTCGATCTCACGGTGCTGCCGGCGCTCGGTCCCGAGCCTACACGGCGCGGCTCCATCCACGGCGGCGGCACCGGCCACTTCCTCCACTGCGTCGCTCCCTCGGTGGCGACGTCCATATCAGTAGGAGCTGCTGCTGCTTTAGCTCTCGCTCGCGCTGCTACTCTGCTCTTGCTCTCGGTCCCCTGCCTGATCTGCTCTTGTTATTGCTCTTGCTCGTGTTGCTGCTCTCGCCCTTGCTCTTGCTTGCGATGCTGCTCCGATTTAGCAACACTTCAGTCGAATGAATCGACTTTTGGGTCAGTCGATTTTCAGGGGTGGGGGGGGGGACTCGCCGGGGTGAAGGAAGAACCAGCCGCAGCGGGGAGGGGGGCTCGCCGGAGAGGTACCCCACTATCTATCTTAGGGTTTAGGATGGGGGCAGTGGTCGCTGGCGGTGGCGGGGCGTTGGCGGAGCGGTGGCGTGGGGATCGCCGGAGAAAAAGCTCGGCACGGGGGGGAGGGCTAGAGGGATGGCCGGGGCGGCGGCGGACCGGCGGTGGGGAGTGTTTTCGGGGCGGGCGGGGTGGCGCACCGCCGGCCGCGGGCGGCGGGGGGGGGCGGACGTGGTGGCTGGCGGCTCAGGGGGATGGAGGTTGAAGATGAACCACAGGCCCTTGATTTCGTATCCAATGGCTGCAAAATCGACTGACCAGAGATGAAAAAGTCAGTCGACCGACGTGTAGCCTCACCTTGCTAGTGCGTTCAGTTTCGATAGCAAAATTTAGTTTCGACAACAAAATTCAGTTTCGACAGTTAAGTTCAGTTTCGATAGTTAAATTCAGTTTCGACAGTTAAGTTCAGAGATGAGCGGCTGATGTATTTTACATCTAGCACATTGTGGTTATGTATTTTACGTCATGTATTGGAGATGCTATTAGAATTCCACTCAGGTTAACATTGTTCGTTGTCTCTCTTGTCCTGCTTCAGCCTCGGCGTCGTACAACTCACCGGAGCTGCTCCAACGACGAAACCCTCCATCATAGCGGAGCAGTACCTCGGGCTCCATCTCCAGACGCCTAAGATCTTCTTCCCCTCCTCCGACAGCCAAGTCAGCCGGAGCATCCTCATCGGCCAACCCAATCACGCTGAGATCGACATGGCTTCGCCAAAGAGGTTGTACACTTGTTGCATCTCTTTTTTACTCTACATGTTATATATATTGTCCACTGAGCACTCGTAGTAACGGGAAATACGATTATTTTATCCTACTATATGACAAGCAATGAGGTACCGGGCAACTTAGCTATCCGTGATGGACTCTCTTGAATGCCATCATTATTTATCTCTGCGCGTTTGAGCTGTGCATTTGTCGATGGGCCTGGGAGTTAAGCTAATGGCAGTGGTCTGGGTCCAAAGTAATAGAAGTAGCACAAAAACTTTTTTTAGTGTAGGATTTTCCTTGCTCAAGCTTGCCTACTAGAATCGCCAGTGCTTGAAAGGAAAAGTGAATGAAAAACATCGGAATTGGAAATTTTGCTATGGTACTACTTTTCATGAATTTGGTGCAAAGGAATGGAGCAAAGGAAAACTGTAGGATTTGTTCCTTTAGTGTCTCCTTGAAAGAAAAACCGTAGGAATTCTAATTTCCACTTCCCCTTCTTTTCATATTCCTATTCATCAAGCACAAGACTAAGAGATAGTAGCATAATAGCATTATAACCGTACATTTTCTTGTGGTTTGACTTAATCTCGCCATGCTTTTTTGCATCCTGTGATCTTCCAATTGTTGTGAATCAAACACCCAGATTGGCAGAAATCCTGTGTTTTTAAATTCTGTTTTGCACGTGCATTCCTATCCTATTCATGTCTATTTCCTATCCCTGCATCGTTAGAATCCTCAAATTCAAACAAGCCCTTACTCAATTACTTCTGTTACAGATATGTGTCAAAGAAAACCTTGTGTGGTTTGTCCTGCTCCTGCGGCGCTGTGTTCCACCCCAGCTCAGCTGCTCCAACGATGGAAGGGTTCACCACAGCAGGGATCCGCTCTCCAGACTGTTTTTCGCCGCCTCAGATCTTCTTCCCCACCGCCGGCAGCCACGGCAACTGCATTACCATCATCAACTGAGCAGATGACCTTGAGGACTACACGGGTCCGCAAAAGAGGTCGCACTCTTCCGTGTCTGCTTACGTTATGCATCACTTAATATGATGACATGCTACATTATCGTCGTGTTCACCTATTAGACTCCGAGTCAGGTCCAAACTAATGCTGAAACTTGAGTTTTTAAATGGTTGTGGGGTACATATTGGGGCAGCAATCAGTACTATCTATCTACTATCTGGTTAATCTCCGGTGTCTACTATGAGTTTCATGTTGGGTGCAAACAAACATTAAAGGAGCCATTATCTGTATTTTTTAACCAAAGCTATTATCTGCCTACTATCATTGGTTTTGGGTCTATCCACAGTTTGCTACCATCACTCTGGATTTGTGCACGCACTCCTTACATAATCTCACTATGTTTTATTCCTATGCATGCCAGTTATTGTACACAATGGAACTGATCATGTAGAGCAAAAGAGATGAGCCTTGCATGGCAATAAAATTACATGCAGACGTCGTTCCATGGTGGGTGCAAAGGCAGCCCCCCCTCCACCCATTTCGGATCGTAATCAAGAGGAAGATAACTGTTCTGAGGGGGATTCAGAAGGAGAAGGCCACTCCTATTTACCCCATGAGGTCTTCGCTCTAACTTTGCATGCTGATGTTGGTAATATCATGCATATGGTGCCCTGAATTGCTTACTGTATACATTAAAGATGTCATCTACTTAGTTTAGACATGCTTTGTGTCAATGCCATCTGTTTCGTTTCTTTATCGTATATGTGAATCATGCAATGCCATCTTGTCTAGCCAGGCATCATATATGTGAATTTTGCAATGCCACCCTGGTTAGCCAGTCATCTTATATGTGAATTATATCATGCCATCATTTTTTTATTACGTGTTAAATTTGTCAACAATTTTAGTACATTCAATTACTCTTCCTGTGCATCAGCCATTCGGCACGGTCATGGAAAAATCTAGAGTGGAAACAAGGTCTTCAGAGCAGACAATGCTATCTGACGAAGCGCATGTCTTGCTGGTTACTGATAGCTCCTCAGAGGAGGATTCAGAGACAGATGACCAGTCATATTTCCCCTCGAGGTGCATGCCCTAACTTGGTAGGGTTATGTTGCTCATATCGTGCGTATGGTATCTTGCATTGCTATGTCATTTGCTTAGTTTAGACATGCTTTGTGTGAATGCCACCTGTTTAGTGTCTAATTACCATATATGTGAATTATGCAATGCCATCTTGTTGCAAGACATTATATATGTGAATTATGCAATGTTATCTTGTTGCAAGGCATTATGTATGTGAATTATGCAATGCCATGCTGTTTAGGCAAGCGTCACATATGTGAATTATATCATGCCGTCCTTTTTTTGTATTTCTCGTTGCTTTTGTTGATAATGTTTGTATATTCAACTGCTCTTCCTATGCATCAGCCATTTGAATTGGTGATGGAGAAATCTAGAGTGAAAACAAGGTCTTCAGAGTAGACAATGCTACCTGCTGAAGCAGATATCTTGCTGGTTACAGATAGCTCTTCAGAGGAGGATTCAGAGGCAGATGACCAGTCCTATTATCCCCCTGAGGTGTATGCTCAAACTTGGCAGGGTTATATTACTCATATAATGCATATGTTGTATTGCAATGCTTAGTTTTTACATCATATACACAATATTAAATGTCATCTCCTTAGTTGACACATCATATATGCGATTGCCCTCTACTCACTTCCTTAGTATATAAATCATATATTTGAATTATGTCATGCCATGATGTTTACATAGACAGCATGTATCTGAATTATGGCCAACCCATTTTCTAAAGACATAATATAGTTATATCATCTCATCCTGTTTACATAGTCATCATATTTTAAATTATGTCATTCTATCCGTGAATTATATCATGCCATCATGTTTCCATCGACGGCATGTTTGTGATTTATGGCATGCCAACCACTTTAATAGACACATCGTATAGTTATATCATGTCATCCTGTTTACATAGTCATCATATTTTGAAGTATGTCATTCTATCCTGTTTAGTTAGCCATCATACATGTGAAATTGTGTCATGCTATCCTGTTTAATTAGCCATCATATATGTGAAATTATGTCCTGCTATTATGTTTGCTTACACAACATAAATGTGAATTATTTCATGCCCTGTTTTCTTCCCTACTATCCATTGCACCTGTCTATCTTACAATGTCTGTACATTCAATTAATTTTCTTGTTTATCAGCCATTTCAATTGGAGGGAGTGATGGCAGTATCTGTGGGAGTAAAAACACGGTCTTCCGAAAAGATCGTGCTACCTGTCGATGCAGATAGAACCACGGTTGTACTTGCCCAAGAACCAGCCCCACCACACATAACCCACACTCATGCAGATTGTGCCCCTACCCAGTTGGATAGAGAACCAACTACACCCCTTCTAACCCCAACCCCAGCAGATAGACACCCACTTCTCGTTGACACAGCACCGTCTCCACCACAGAGCACCCAAACACGAGCAGTTAGTAAGGCAACTGCAGTGCCCAAATAACGAGGACCACCACTCCGAACCCGAAGTCAACGCTTAAAGCAGAAGAAGAATTGTTCTCAGGTTAGGTTCCGTAGCTATGTTTCATACTACTTTGCTCTTGCATCATTGTATTTACTGATACCAACTAATTTCAAATTTGAAGGATGCAATTGAAACTCCAATGGCGCAACAGGTATGTTTTAAACCTGTTTCTTCAACGTGTTTGGCTGTTTGCTATTGTAACTTGCTCTATGTTGATTTTAGTTTCAATTGAATAAACAGTTATGTTCTCATGCCATGCACATTACAAGTGTTGCTATTGTTGTGTAGTTTCCCACACTTATATTCTGTCTATGCTGCTTTGTCTTAAATAGATATGATTCGAACTGTATCTATCTTGATTTGGCAACATAAACTAGAATGATATAGACCATACAGTGACCATACTACATAGATATATGTTTGCTTCATGCTGTTATCCAGTCCACCTTACTACTAAACTGGTTTACCAAAATGAGTTTCATATACTACATTGTAAACCTGAGATGTGTTTGTTTGTTTCTCTTTTAGAACACAGATAAAATAATGGAGAAGAGTACCCTGTTATGCAATGGTAAAGGAAGTAATGCAGATAAGGTTCAAGATAGTGAGACATCCCTGTTGGTCTCCGAGAAAGCTGATAAAAACTATATTGAAGACACTGAGACAACCCCAAAGTCCTGTCTTGATGTAGTGTTCGAGTTACTGGCTACCACTGCTGGCACCAGCTCTTCGAACTCGTTGCCTGAATCAGTTCGGCTTCTTGAGTCTCAACTTCAAGTTGAAAGACATCGATCAGATGTTATGCGACAGGAAGCCGAAGGACTGAGGAAGTCCCTGCATAATTTAGATGCATACTTTCTCGTGCAACAACAAGCACTGGAGGACTTAAGCGCCAAACAAGAGAAAGTTAATAAGCTTGCTAAGCATCTTGCCAGCATTATGGGTACCCAGGATATTGTTTCTTGAGCTCTTCTGAAGTGGTTTCAGTTCTGGACTTGTTTTGCTGTGGCGTTTATATGCTGCTGTGTTCCCTATATTTGCACTGGTGGAGGAACTTTGATGCCCAGTGGATGTAATATGTGTAATAGCCGTGATAGCCTAGTGTAAGTTGCTTGCTTATTTATTTCCTTGTTGTCTTGTTTATTTGTTTGCTTGTAGTCAGTGCAGTTCTTTTTCTGTGGTTTGCTAGTGGCTGCAATAACCTATTTTTTAAAACTAGGCCACAATAACCATGGGCTAATATTTACTGTAGTGACACTGGGCCTCCTACGGGCCGTAGAAACAGTGGGCCTTCTACGGGGTGTATAAACAATGGGCCTTCTACGGGCCGTAGAAACAATGGGCCTTCTACGGGTCGTAGAAACAATGGGCCTTCTACGGGCCGTATCATCAATGGGCCTTATACAGGCCGTATGATCGATTGGCCAAACTTGGGCCAAACAGACCGCATTCTGACCGTAAACGGGCTAGAGTTGGAATCGTCCGTTCATGGGCCGACCATAACGGGCCATCGTTAATAGGCCGTATTTGATGACACTATGAAAACGGCCCAACGTATTAACGGACCACAAACGGGCCGACTATAACCACGGGCTGAATTTGGCCCACAAGCAGAAAATGACAGTAACAGGCCGTAAGTAAAAGAATGTTGGAAAATAGCCCAAGAATAAATGGGCTCTGAGAAGGCCGAAAGATAACATGGGCAGGAAACGGCCCAACAGAATAACGGGCCGTTAATGGGTATAAAGTGATACACTGTTCTTTACGGGCCAGTTTCACCACGGGCCGTTAATGGGTGTAAAGTGATACACTGTTCATTACGGGCCAGTTTCACCACGGGCCGTTAATAGGCCAAGAGTTACATGGGGCCTCATATGGGCTGAAAGACGTCATGGGCCATACATGGGCCAGAAGTGAAAACGAGCTGGAATCATATTGGATGGCCCAGATGACGCTACTGGGTTAGCGGGCTGTAAATGGGCTATATGCGAACAGGCCGTTAACAGGCTTTCCATGGGCCGGCCCGCCACCTTTTGACCAAGTCAAACGGGCCAGCCTTTTCACAGGAATGGGCCTCTGTTGGGCCGTGCCACGTGTCGACGTATCATAGGCGCCTTCTGTCCAATGAGTGGATGACATCTGTCCCAGCGATGAGCCGACACGTGTTTCCTCCAGCCAATGATGATTTTACACGTGGAAAATCCCCATTGGTCGGGGCTGTTAACGGGTTATTGGATCCAAAATCCGACCCGATAGCTTAACAGCGTTCCGTTACGGTGGATGCCACGTGTCGGTCACCCTTGACGAAAGCACTTCTGTGACGCGTGATTTATCGTCATGGAAGTGGACACTTCCGTGATGATAATTTTGGTAATGTCATGGAACACTTCTACGACAACACATGTATGACTATCTTGATTCTGTCATAAAATCGTCATGGATGTACATACATGACAGAAAACGCGACCTAATGTGACAAACACGTATCATCACGGAAGTGTATTTTTTTATAGTGGCATCACCATGATCCTGTGTGTGCGTAGGAATTTTTTTGAAATTACTACGTTCCCCAACAGTATATAGCTGTACCTTGATTAGGTCAAGATGAGTAGACAAAATTAACGAACAACAATCGGATGAGCAGATGCAGTGGTGGGGCGGTAGTGCGTTGCTTCAAGAGCGCCAGCAGTCCAGTCAGTACATACGAAATCCAGCACGACAGCCATCATCCTTGAAGGGCAACGGAGATTGAAAAGAGATTGATGCATTACACTGCCTTTTAGGGATCGTGCATATGTCGTACCTTCAGGTTTCAGACTACAAAGAACTCGATCAATTCAGGCGGTAGTCTCCCTCCCCGGTGAGTGGCGGTAGGCGAGACGGCGGCGGCCCTGGCGAACTAATAGAAGATAGGAACCATCTATGTTTTTTTGCGTTGGAATATGGGGTTCTTTATTCAACAAAAGCACACCTGGCACAGTCCGCCATGAGGCTACTAACCAGGAAGGGAGGTACATCATTGGTCCACGCCTCAGTCACTTGCAGCGAACATCCTCGCTTAGCGCAAAGATGAGCAGGCAAATTAGACAGTCTAGAAGTATGTTGAATAATAAAAGAACTAAAACTAGCAGATAAATCCCCAATTTCCAAAAGAATCGGTGCCACAACCGAACGAGAGTTGTGGCGAGTGTTCCAGAGGTCCACAACCTCCTTGCAGTCCATCTCCATCACGACCTTGTTCAGACCTCGAAGCTTTGCATAAAGAACTCCATCATGCAAAGAAAGTGCTTTGGCAATCAGAGGATCTGTGACGCCATCGTGAGGCTTACACCATGCTCCTAAAAAGCCAGTGGCTGAACGGGCAACCCCACCAGCCCCCCTTGCTCCCGGATACTGTCAATGCCCGCATCCGTATTAGTCTTAACACTGTCATCTTCCGGGGGGAGCCAACCCAAGCCAGGAAGAGCTAGGGCGAGATCCTTAGGTAATTCCAGGATCGCCAATGTCTCTCGAATAATCCGTAGCGAGTTTGCCGGATCCAAGCGTTCTTCATCATGTGTCCACCGGTTCCTTGAGTGCCAAATAGACCACATAACTGACACAATCTTCGCCCGGTCTCCATTCGGAATGATTGGGTCGCTCATAATATCTTGCGCCCAAGTGGTTGGGTGAAGGCGAGGTAGTTTGAAATCAAACCACTCCTCAGCTTCGTCCCAAAAGCTCCTGGCATGAGAACAGTGTATGAGTGCATGCATCAAGTCCTCCTCGTCTACCAAACAGAGTTTGCATCGACTAGTAACACGAATGTGCCGTCGATGTAGAGTTTTCTCATCTGGTAAGATCCCACGAATGACTCTCCACCAGAAAACACGGATCTTTGGCACTACATTTAATTTCCACAGAGATTTCACAGCTGTTCATTCGAGATGGAAGTGCTTGTAGCCGCCCCTTCTTCTAGATCAGATTGCTTGTTATGAATCATTAGAGCACGGTACGATGATTTGACAGTGTAGATACCTATTTTTTTCATAAGCCCGGGCCAAGAAATCCTCTCGTCCACCAGTCCGCAAAGGTATGTTCAAAATTGCTGCAGCGTCGGGAGCAATGAAGGTATCACGTATCAGGTCTGTTTTCCAAGACCAGTTCTCTGTATCAATCAGGTCATTGACTCTGTTAACCTGTGTGATAGCTGGCTTTAGCAAAGGTTTCATAGTCAATGTACCCGAAATCCACTTGTCCTCCCAAACTGAAATGCTAGAGCCATCGCCGATTCTATTTATCAGACCCAAATTCAGTGCATCTCTTCCAGCGATGATAGCACGCCAAGTAGATGAGGAACTCGCAGGAGTAGAAGCCTGCATGAATCCACAATCTGGAAAGTATCTTCCTTTAAGAACTCTAGGCACACAAGGAAGCAGGCTCAGTTAGCAATCTCCACCCATGCTTCCCAAGCATTGCCAAATTGAAGTTTCTAAAATCGCGGAAACCCATCCCGCCTTTACATTTAGGAACCGTGAGTTTGTCCCATGAAAGCAATGCATCGATCGTTTATCAATGGAACTCCCCCACCAGTACCTAGCCATCAAAGATGTAAGTTTCGAGCACGTCTTCTTGGTGAGCAAGAAACAACTCATACTATGCACCGGGATAGCTTGGATGATGGACTTGAGCAGGGTCTCCCTTGCTGCACACGCCATATTTCTCTCAGACCATCCACCCATCTTTGCCCGACACCGCTCCTCAATGTGATCAAACGTATCGCTTGTGAGCCGGCCCACCGCCGTCGGGAGCCCCAGATAGCGCTCACTGAATGCCTCATTGGTGATGCCCAACATTTGTTTCACATGAATCCTTCTATGCTCCGGTGTGTTTGGACTGAAATAAATAGCGCGTTTGCCTTTATGAACACTCTGGCCCGAACACTCCAAGTAAATTTTGAGGATTTCATTCAGCCTTGTACAACTCTGAATTTTGGCGTCAATGAATATGAGGCTATCATCCGCAAAAAGTAGATGATTGACCCATGGAGCTCTAAAGCTAACTCTGATTCCTCTATCAATATAGTTTCCTCCATAGTGCTTAAGCAGCGACAAAAAACCTTCAGCACATATAAGGAATAGATACGGTGAAATGGGGTCTCCTTGTCTAAAACCCCGAGAGGGAGTAAAGGAAGGTAGTAGTTCCCCGTTCACTTTCACGGCGAACCTGACCAAAGAAACGCACTTCAAAATCAGACGCACAAAGGATGCACAGAAGCCCATCTTGAGCATGATCGCTTCCAAGTAATGCCACTCGACTCGATCATACGCTTTCATCATATCGAGCTTTACTGCACATGCAAAATTCTTTCCCTTCTTCCTCCTCCTCATCGCATGTACGCTTTCATAAGCAACGAGGATGTTGTCTGTAATCAGACGGTCGGGAACGAAAGCACTCTGCTCTTCACTGATAATATCATCCTGACACAATCTCACCCGGTTTGCTATTGTTTTTGCTGCAATTTTATAGGGCACCGGGCAGAGAGAGATGGGTCGGAACTGAGTGACATCTTGGGGATTACGTACCTTCGGAATCAATGTAATAGAAGTGTCATTAAAACCGGCTGGTAATTCCCCACCATTTATAAAGTCCGGTATCGCTGGCACAAGGTCTCCTTCTATCAGGCCCCAATGCCGTTGAAAGAAACCAGCTGTAAATCCGTCGACACCAGGAGCTTTCGACGGCGCCATTTGAAACAACGCCGCCTTGACCTCGGATGGTTCGAACGGTTTTGAGAGTACTTCATTCATCGCCTCTGTAACACTAGTTGGCACAAATTGAAGCAGCTCATGAAGATCATGTCCTCCTTGGGACATGTAAAGATTCTGATAAAAAGAATTAATCTCCTGTTTTATTTCATCAAAACTATTACAAACTGAGCCATCAACACGAGATAAATTAGCAATGCGATTGGTGCACTTCCGCTGCGCCGCTTGGGCTTAGAAGTATCCTGTGTTGCGATAGCTAGAGCGGAGCCACAATACCCGTGAACGTTGCTTCATCCACAACTCTTCTTGGTACAGTACCTCCCTCAATCTCTTCACTAGCCCCTTCTCTTCTTCAGATGGGCCTTGACCAATGGAACGAGTGCGCAGATTCTCAATACGCTGCTTGAGTTTCCGAATCTTCTTGCGCATATTTCCAAACTCGCAATCACCCCAAGCGCCCAGGTCCTCTTGTAATTTCTCCAATGTATGCGCTAGACCTTCAAGGCCCTGTTCACCGCGGTGTCGAGACCATGCTTCACACACCACCTGCTCATAATCACAGTGTGTTTGCCACATATTTTCGTACTTAAAACTCTACGCCCCCTGCTATCAGCCACCATAAATCTGTCTCTTATCTCCGTAATAACAAAATAGTGGTCCGACTCAATAGCACTGACATGCCAAACTCTAGTTTGTTCAAAGCGAGTCAAAAATTCTGCATTAATTAGCGAACACACGGTCAATCCTCGCCTTAACATTGTTGTTTCCTTCTTGCCGGTTATCCCAAGTGAAAGGGACACCAGACCAGCCCAAATCCTGCAAGCCACATTCCTCCGTGACTTGTCGAAAAGCTCTCATCTGCCCTTCAGGCCTAGGCCTGCGGCTAAAATGCTCTGTTGCATAACGTTTCATTAAAGTCCCCCATACAAATCCATGCCTGGTGACTAATATTGTGCAGTGTTCTCAGGAATCGCCAGCTGTGGTGCCGATCCTCCACTCGAGAAGCTCCATAAAAACCTGTAAATCGCCACTCCGGTTCAGAGAGATCTTTCTTCTGAATGGTGACATCAATATGGTTCTGGCTGTAGTTTTTAAAGCTGACCGTGATATCCCTTGACCAAAACAAGCCGATCCCACCACTGAGACCATTACTATCCACTCCAAAGCTTCCTGCAAAGTCCAACATACTCTGCAAGTTTTCCACCTTCTTCCCCCTAATCTTTGTCTCCATAACAAAAACTAGGGCAGGCCCTTCTTGCTTCACAACATTGTGAAGCTCGCGAACTGCCTCGGGGTTCCCAAGCCCCCGGCAGTTCCAACTTATACAATTCATTGGCTCTGGCAGCGCTGCTCCGCGGTCGCTACCGAATTCTCTGAACTGGGCGGTGTTGGTTTCTTTTTCTTCACCTCCCTCTCGCCCTCCAAGCTCTCCTGATCGCGCTCAGTGCTGCTGAACTGGTGTGTATATTCTATCTGATATGTTCCTTTCCCATCCGTCAACAACGCTGGCTGTACCTTTTTGTACACCTGAACCGGAGGCCCCCCTTTTCTCTTGTTGATATTACCAGTGCGATTTTTACGTGGGGACTGAACTTCAGGGTACTTTTCTGCCCCCTTCGACGAAGAGTTTGCGTCCTTACGATCTGACTGTGATGCACTCGAACTCTTCTGATGTCACTCGGAGGAGCCACTATTTTTCCACTCATCTGGCGCCCTCAAGTTCGCCTTAAATGGCAGCTCACCTTTTTCATCCCGAGTACCTGGCGTCGGACAGAATAGGTCTGAGTGACCAAGCCGTCCACATGAGAAACAAAAGTGGGGAATCTTCTCATACTGTATATCATAATAATCACGGCTGTTCCTCCACTCCGACTCAATCAAAATCCATCTCCTTAGTGGTTTCTGTACATCTATAGTTATCCGTGTTCTCAGGAAACCTCCCATCAGGTCGATCTGAACACCAGTAGTATTCTTGTCCAACTATTTGGCGATTGCCATACCCCACGTTTCATCCCTAAGATGGAAGGGTAGGTTAATCACCCTAGCCCACACCTGCAGCTTATCAAACTTGAGTTCTGACGGCCGCATACAAGGCACAAATTCCTCAAGAATCACTGCATGCTTGCTGACATGCCACGGCGACCCCTCTTTGACGTGATCCCGATCTCTCTTGGTCTCAAAATCTGCCACAAAGATGTTCTCTCTACCAGATCGAAAAGCTAAGCCCTTAGGGTTTCCCCATGCAGGTCGTAGAGCATTAGCGATTGTTTGAATATGCAGGATGTTGCGGTAGAGGATCTTCCCGACCAACGACCACTTCCTTGGGGCACCACTGTCAATATCCTTGAGCACAAGCGGCGTCGCCTCCTCCTCTGAAATCCCCATCCTACCAAGCTCCTCCTTCATCCTCATCCTCGCCGAGCGGGGCGAGAGAGGAGTGCCTCCATCCCTCCCCGATGCAGATGATGAAGCCATCAACCCGATCAGGAGTGTTGATGCAGCCCGCCGACGAATCTGCGAGCGCCGTCTCGTTCACTCGAAAACCCTAATCGCCAGATCGCCAGAGCGAAGGCTCCTAGTTTTTTGGGAAACCCTTCATGAGATGAATTGGCCCAGGAACCGTCTATGTTCTGTACCCTCGTCCAATACAGATAACCTAGGGCCTCGAATGTAAAACATACCGATGTGGCGTAAAATACGTACATGGCCACACGCCCAAATTGGTCTTTCATTTTTACAGGGCCATGTAAATCTGTTGGGCTTAATTCCTAATTAGCGCTAATTATATATGCATGCTGCCGATTTCTACGCATAGTACTTGTGTGTCTGACCCTGCTCGCACCCCCTGACTCTGCCCCTGCCTAAGCAACCTACAATCAAATATTTGAGGTTACAAAGCAAAATGACTAGCATGATATATAAGCAACAACCTCATCATAAAACTATTTAGATTTCCATGAAAACATGTAAATTACAATGACAACTCTTCAATTTATTCAATTCTTATCAAAGAAAAAAATGGATTCAATGTGAATTTCTTGAATATAGTTTGTAGAAGTAGATACCAAATTCAAGTCTTGCAGGAGAATGAGTTAATTATCATCAACCATATCTGACCGCATCAAGGAAAATAATATGTACACATTGAAACTAATTGCATTCGGTTCATGATATGTACTTTATACAAGTCGATATATATCATTATGAATTTGAAATATTTTTGCGATATCAAGAATAACTGAAACTCACTATAGGAAATTAACAGGAACTCACTTATGAAATTGATTGGTCAGCACCACGCGCAGTGCTAGAACTTTTGGGTAGATAATAGAACACTTAAAAAAACAAATTCCTCAACCATAAATAAAATTTTCAATCCAGTAGCGATAGTAATAAGCTGCTATCATAGGTAAAAAAACATGTTAGTTAAATAAAGGCATCCGAAAATATCTTATATAACAGTTACTGAGCTTTGGATGGAATCACAAAATGGACTAACGATCTCCGAATTACTCAATGCTATGGGAACGTTGCCCCGCCGCTGCTGTCAACCGCGCGAGCAAGTCTAGTGACACTGAGTGGCGGCAGCAAGGGAACCGTGCACGACGAAGGCTCTCAGAAAATAACTGGATTAGGGCCTTTTGAGTCGCCATCTCGGACGACGCCTTCACATGTCAAAATTAGACACACAATAACTCATAAAGCTTAGGGTTAAGAAAACTGGTACTACTCTCTCCATTCACTTTTGTAAGATTATTTAGACATTTAAGACAACACCTAAAACAGTTCAATTTCTGCTGTCCTAAAGGACTTACAAAAGTGAACAGAGGGGGTAGCAATTTAATCATGATGAGGTGACCCAAAATTGGCCAGTGCTAGGCATAGGTCGGGCGATGCTAGGCGATTCGTAAGCCACCTTTGCGGTCGTCCGATGTAAAGCACCACGTCCGTCCGATCTGTACGTGCACGCTTCCCCCTTGCAAAGCCCGTCGGCCCGTAGCGGTCGCTGCATTGCAATGAAACAAGACGCCCCCACACGCGAATAGATCCCCACCTGTGGCTGCAAATCGCGGGGCTTCCTCCACCTCCACCTGCCCTGCGATTTTAGCTCGTCGGAGACTACAACGACCCGTGAGCGCCACCCCTTCTCTCCACCTCCACCCCTCCACCTACTCCACCTCCCGCGATGGCGCACCACATCGCCAGAGACATGGCCTACTCCGCCATGGCTTGGAACTCCGGCGAGGGTTCCTCTGTTCCCCGGCGGACAACTTCAGCTCCGGCGACTGCCCTAGATCCCAGGAGACAAGGTCCCATGTACAGAGATCCTCCAATTGTTTTCACTCATGCACCCCCTATAGGATCCGCTTCAAATTGGGTGAGCTTCCCCTTTCTCTACCGCATTGACATTTCCTATGCTAATGGCTTTGTTGCTTGCCCTTGTCGCTTTGCTCATTGTTCACTGTCATTTAACACAAACTAGTGTGCAGCTGAGGTGATGTTGCTTTGAAACAAAACTAGATGTTGCTTTGATTTCAATTCAGTAAGGAAGAAAAGTTATGTAATGGGAAGGTTGCATTGCTTCAGATTCAGAGGATGTGTAGCTTAATTGAATGTGTGTTAGCTATGCAACACCACTGAATGTTGCTTGCTTTAAGATTCACATGATGTAAGCACACACTGAAAAAAAATGATTTCTTTAAATTTCAGAGATTACTTGTGCAAAGTTAAAAATTCTGCTGTATGAAAAAAATGATTGCTGAATAGCAAAAAGCACTAGTAGATTATAAGGCTTGGGTATGTTATAGTGTTGTTGGCCTCTACAATTTCAGCAAGCATAAAACTCTGTAAAAGGATATGTTATTTAAAGCTTGTGCATACTGCAATGAAAAAACTGGTGTTGTTCTTCACTACTACTGATGGTGTTGTTCTACTGTTGTTGCAATGATGTAGCATACCGAAGATGGGGCGGCAAATGAGGAGAGTTTTGTTCAGCAACCTTTCACAAGTCATGGTGGTGGGGATTCAGATGGTGTCCTAGAAACTCACGGTGGAATGCATGATGCAGATGAGGATGATGATATTTCATCTCAGCCACTTCTACCCTATGTTGGCATGGAATTTGACTCAATTGAATATGCCAAAAAGTTCTATAATGACTACGCATTTGGAACGGGCTTTGGCTCACGCATAGCTTCCTCAAAAAAACAGCGAGAAGAAAGGTTCACAACAACTTATAAAGAGGGTCTTCCAATGTGTGCATGTTGGCAAACCGGAGACTACATGTGAGACAAGCAGCCACTCGGAAGGAATTGCAGCACGGGGAAGCTCATCAAGCAAGCAGGTTGGGGTTGAAATGGATGTGATAGTCAAGCGTCAGAGGAATCGGATTATGCGTTATGATTGCAAAGCTCATATGATTGTTGGCCTTAGGGGCAATAAGTGGGTTGTTACCTACTTTGTTGCACAGCATACACACCCTTTGATGCAGCGTGAGGAGATTGTGAGGTTCTACCGCTCACACCGCAAAATTCCAGAAGAAGATTACCAACTACTGATGACAATGCATGATGTAAACTTGTCAACTACAAATTGCATGGGAATGCTTGGAATGGTCCATGGCGGAGACCGGAGGAAACTGTCATATGTGAAGAGGGATGTTTCAAATGCGCGTTCCAAGCTGCGACAAAATCAGTCATTTCAGGACATGGATATGACGGTTGCTTACTTTAAGAGGCGTCAAGCTGAGAATGCTCAATTCTACTACGCAACAGAAGTTGACAAAGAAACAAACGAAGTGACAGCTCTGTTTTGGGTGGATGGAGGGACAAGATCATTGTACCCAAAGTACAAAGATTGTGTGTTCTTTGACACAACATTTTGCACAAATCGGTACAATCTGCCTTTCGCTCCTATTGTTGGTGTGAACAACCACTTGCAAACCGTGCTGCTAGGTTGTGCCTTGGTGCCAAATGAACAAATAGAAACTTTCAAGTGGGTGTTTCAACATTAGATGATTGCAATGAATAATGAGCACCCGTTGCACCTAATGACTGACCAAGACAAGGCAATGGAAACATCAATAAAAGATGTCTTCCCAAACACAGTGCATAGGTGCTGCAAATGGCACGTCCAGCGAAAAGCAAGGGAAAAGTTGGGTAGGATCCTGAGCATGGATGAAATTTTTGAGCAGGTTTTCTATGGGGTTATCAATGATTCAGAGACGGTGGATGAGTTCGAGGAGAATTGGCAGCATATGCTGCATTGCTTTGACTTGGTTGACAACAGACATCTAAGTAACATGTGGCGTACGCGAGAGACCTGGGCTCCAGGATACTTCCGAAAGAACTTCTTCCCATTTACAAGCACTACAGGGCAGTCTGAGGGTCTCAACTCCTACTTCAAGACATTTGTCAACCCTCAAGACTCTGTCTGGAGATTTGTACAACAATATGAGGTGCTTCAAGAAACAATGTTGGACCATGAAGACAATCAAGCTTTCATAGGCCACGCAACAACTGCACCACTTTACTCAAGGTATGTGTGTGCTTTTGTAGAGAGAAAAGGTTAGAACAGGGAACTTGAAAAACTCAAAATCATTGACCTTTTCATTGCAACATTCAGGTACAACTTTGAGCGCCAAGCAGTTCACTTCTATACCCGAAGCGTGTTTCTCAAGTTTCAAAAAGAGGTCATGGCATCAACAGGCTTCCTCATGAACCTGGCCCCTTCTCTTGACAATGCAAGCGTGAGGTTTGAGCTGCACTCAAATTACTTTGAGAACCCCCGAATATTTTCAGTGAATGTTGTGTTGGCAGAGGAGAAGTTTGAATGCAGCTGCAACTGTTTTGAGATGAATGGGATTATTTGTGCACACATCATAAGGGTAATGGTGCATCTCAATGTCCAAAAAAATCCACAAAGATACATGCTAGAGAGGTGCTCAGAAGCTGCGACAACGGCAATGAGCAGTGGTGGATGTCTCCTAGATTTTGGGCACCCTGCAACCAACACTCTCAAGTATAACGCCTTGTGCAGAAAGTATACATGGTTGGCTTCACAAGCTTGCAGCAACGATCTTGCCTATAAAATAATGAATGATGCAACTCACCAACTTGAGCCCCTCATAGCTGCAGCGAAGCAAGGGGCGCTCCAAGAACAACAGGAAGCAAATCAGCAGCAAGCAACGCAACAGCAACAACAAACCCCCGAGCCAAGCACTGTGTCGCAACCTGATGGCGATGCCATGCTTCAGAACCCCGCACGTGTTCCAAAAAAAGGGCGTCCGGCTGAAAAATCAAAGAGGAGAAAGACTCTGCTTGAGCAACGGGAAGATGCACATAAGAACAATGCTAAGAAAGATGAAAAGAAGCAAACCAAGCCCAGAGGAAAACCTGGACCAAAGAAGAAAGCGCCTCCTTGCTCGTACTGCAACGAAGAAGGTCACAGTGTCCAAACATGCCAGTACTTGAAGGCTGCAATGGGGGTCAAAAAATGTCCCTACTGTGAAGAGCAAGGTCATGCTGTGCAAGAATGTCCCTACCTAAAAGCTGCAATGAAGACAGATGCTAGCATGGCTAGAGCAATAGAGCTTAGGCTGTGATCAACTTCAACCAGAAAAAGAAAAAGAAAACTCTCTTGCTACTACACATTTGTAATATTGGTTACATAGATTAGTTTCTTGACAAAGAGAATGGTGCAATTTACATTAGAGGACAAAAAGTAGTTATTTCATCATGCATTGAGTTGTGCCTCATATAATGCTCTTCTTTTTCTGAAATTACAATTCCCCCTGTTGCTTATGATATTGTTGCTGGCTCATTGTACTTCCACCATTGTAGCTTTTATTTTGAAAGGTTTCCTTGGGCCAACAATGCATGATGTTGTTGCTGGCTACTTAAACATACAAGTACATTGAAGCATCCTGTTTTAAAAACTTTTCCATAAAAAACACACTGGAGAAACTGTAGCAAAAACTTTTGACATGCCCGTTGCCACATAGAAAGGATATTGCATTACATTTCCTTTTGTTTTAGTGAGATTGAAAAGTTATGAAGATGAAGAGAAACAACAGCCCGACAATCGCCCCAAACCCACCCTATTGTTGCGATTATTCAACTTCGCACACGATTACATGTGTGAGTACAGTGTATTGACTTTCATTGATGATGTCGAACTTCACTGTAATTACTAAATCCATATAAAAAAAGATGTGTATATATATATGTGATTAATAGAGATACTAGCAGATACATTGTAACAACTTGTGAGAAAAAAGATCTCAAGCCAGGTACGGTCAAAGTATATCAACAATCTTCTTGAAAAGGCAAGTAAAAAAACAAATAATCCTTGCATAAGCTGACAAACAATCTTCAATAGGCTTCACAAAAAACCAAATCCTTGCATACAGTCACACAATGAAACATTCCTGTGAACTTCATTCAGAGTTGCATTGTGAAAAAAGTTCAGTCGAGCTGGCTAGAAGAACAAGCTCTCAACTACACTCGAGCTGGCTACAAGAACATGCTCCCAACTACACTCGAGCTAGCTACAAAAACTCGCATCAGCAGTACTAGGCCACCGCCGCCAAGACTCCTCCTGTTGCAGAAGCTTGAAAACTCCCATCTAACGCTGAAGAAGCAGCTTTAGCTTATGCGCGGGGTCCAACTTGTTGCTTGGGTGTCTCAACAGATCTACTGCAATGCGTTTCCGAAGGTTTGGGATGTAATCCTAGGAAGCAATAAGACAGGAAACAAGTAAAAATTTAGTCATGAAACAGATCCCAATCAAGTTGAGAAGAATTACACAAAAAAATATGGTTTTCTATCTAAAGAAAATACCTCGCCAAATGACAGCATAACAAGGCCATCCCAATTCTCCACGTATAAAATACTATAGTAGCCACAGTTATAGCTGAAAAAATAGAAGGTATATAGTTATAAAATGCAAAAGCAGCTTTAGGTGAAAAAATAGAAAAATGTCTCTAAATGCAAAATAAACACATATTCTACTGGGACAAAAATGTTTACTAAGTTTTTTGTTGAGGGTAATCAAGTGGGGTGAATAGCGAGTAAGACTCGAGATTGTGCTTAAAAAGTGGCTCCCTCATTGCAACACTCTTGATGTTTGCGACCTGATCAAACCCGAGAAAACATGGACAAACAAAATGCATAAGTGTGCGGTGTGGAAAAGCAAAAAAGAAGGAAAAGATTTGTTGCGCCAAACTCCAACAGGAGCATTACCACATTCTTAGTGATCCTGTCCATCTCAAAAAGGTCTTCCGAGTTCCTGATGGAGTCAAAGATATTGAACTCCTTTTGGGTGATGTTAGCAACTACTATTGCCCAGTGCTTTTTGTGTACAACCATGAAGAATAGCTGCAATGCATCAAAACAACGCAGAACCAGAAAATCCATTTAGAAAAAAAATGTAAAAAAATAGAAAAAGAATGCAAGATGGAACAAGATAAGAACTTACCAGGTCAGATTTTGAAATGTGATTTTGTAAGCAAGCATTCTTAAATTCTTTTTCGCACACCTTCGGATCAAACACATCTGGCTCAACACTGAGTTTCAACTGATGGAGAAAATCACAAAACAAAAAAAATATTAGAGGGCAGACCACAACTATATGATAAATCAAAAAAGCATTGAAACAACAGATAGAAAAAAGAGATTTGAACACTAACACTCATCAACACTGAGAAAACAAATTTTTTTTGGCTTCTTCTTCTTCTTCACTGACTGATCATAGTTGAATGTCTTCAGGTATAAGGTCATGAACTCATTGTCAATCTCCGCTCTTGGCTTTAGAGATGCATGAAAATTCTTGAGAGATGTATGGAAGCCATCTATTTCAATGAAGTTGGGCCTGTAAAAAGAAAATTTGTGTTGATTTTAGATAAAAACAGCAAGAGATATGCTCACATAGCAAACTCTTTCATCTATGGAAACACAAAAAAAAGATTTCAGGCAAAAATGAGTAATAGAAAAGCATCATCATATGACTCACAGAAGCTCGTTTTTCTTTGGTTTTCTTGTCTTGTATCTGGTCATTACATACTGATGGTGTAAGGCATCACCGTGTGCATCAACCTTAATCTTCTTCATCGTTGGCACATTGTCTGGGGAGAGAGCCGCCCTTTTCTTCTTTGACTGTTTACCAAGACTGTTGGACTCACCCCTAACCGCAACATTCACCTCGGTTGTCTCGTGCAAATCCACTACTACTGCACAGCATTGCAACAACACAAAAACAGAGAGAAAAATGAGAATGCAAAAAGGAAACGCACTGAGAAAACTCTTAGATAAAAAGAGCTTGTGTTCTGAAGCAAGAAAAAACCTTGAGGTCCATCGGAGGAAGCGTTTTTGAATGAGATGGGGGACACATCAAACACAGGCCCCGGAATGTCGTTTGCCCTAGGGAGCTTTGGAGCTGTGTCAAATGTTGCGGTTGGGAGGTTGCTAGGCCTTTCAACTTGAGGAGTGTTGTCAAAGTTTGGCACTAATGGGATTGAATTCTGCACATCAGAGCTAGAAGCATTTGGTGTCTGCACATGCTTGACTGGTATGTCTACTTTTTGATTCATCCACTCATAGTCTTCGGTTCCCTCCACGAAAAGAGCACAAGATGGGCCATCTTCCCACTCCAAGGCAGTTACCATCATTGCCTGCATCGTGCCCTGGGAAAGAACTGGTGTTTCAACCTTATCAGAAGCTCCCGAAGGATCCATGTTGCAAACATCTTTGGGGGTCACCTTTCCGCCCTGATGTATAACTTCCTCCTGCTCCACACAATCCTTCCCATGAGAATGATTGCTACTCTCACCTTGTTGCAACGCAGCACCCCTGGAACACTTAGCAACGCTTGTGCTTTGACCCGCCCCCTGTTTCGCTTCCACCCCAACCTTCTCACCTAATGCACCGGTCTCCACTACTTTGGGAGTAGCAACTACACCACCAGGTTGTGCCTTGTTCTGATCATCAGCACCTGCTTCTTCCCGGGAATCAGGATCCGATAATGGACACTTGGAAGAGTGGATAGCAATGCCTGCTGCAGTGGCTGTTGGGGTGCCAAAAGTCACCGCTCCCGTGCGCTCGACACTGCTTGTTGCAATGACTCTTTGGGCGACAAAACCTTCACTCCTGTGCTCATGGTTTGACACTGCATCGGAGTGCGCTTCCATCAACATGAGACCCAACCGCTTGCAGAAAGTTGACTGCAGGACCTGCCCAAACGAGGTAACAACATTCTTCAACTCTGCCGTATAGAGATTTTTGTGCTTCTCATATATAGGCTTCAAGTGCAAAGGTATCTGGCACAGAAAATAAGAAACAAACAAATGGGGGTAAGCATAAATAAATATGAAAAGAAGATCAAAAGAACACAAAGAAGCAAAATCATGCACTTAAATTAATTGGTTTTAACAAGGTAGTGCATTTCTACCTCTAACTCTTGGCAGGAAGGGAGCGGCTGCAGCCACTCATCCAGAGAGACGCGAAACTTAGCGCCTAAATCACCCTCAACACTGACTTGAGTGTTGGCTTTGTCAGCACTATTAATGATATTTGCCGGATGATGTTGATTCTGACCCTCACATTGCTTGTCCGCCTTCAGTATTGCATATGGCGTTTGAGACAAAGGACGATGCTGCATACAACAATCACCAAAAGAAGAAAGTAAGATGTTTATCACCGAAAGAAATCTTTAGAAAAAGGAAGATTGGGTCTGCTCTTACATTGCGCTTTCCAAAATCAACCTTCTCGAGGGTGAGCTTGTTCCTGTCAAAATCTTTAACAAGCTCAAAATCTGCATTGCACACAAAGCAAGCCCTGAGCAGCGAGTAGTTGAACGTCTCCTCACTAATCAATGACCGAGGCACATCCAGGAAATCCATGTAAATTAACTACATATATTTTTGAAAAAGAAAACAAATCAGAAGGTTGTATCATACATATGATTGTTGCGAGCAGAATAAAATAAAATAAAGTAAAGCAAAAATATGAACCAATGAAAACATAGACAAAATGATTTTTGTTTGGCATACCACGAACATAGGTAGACAACTGCCTATCCAGAAGCCACTTGCCCCAGCCTCCCTCTTTAGTTGGTAATTCCTCGCCTCCCTCAACGCAGTTGCCAACACATGCTCGTCCCATGCAAACTCATTCAGTTCATCCAAGTCTTTCAAGCTAGCAAGGTAGTCCAACGAGACCATGTTGCCAGTGCCAGGAACTAGCACGAGAGCAAGGCATAAAAGAACCCAAGTCCTCTCTAAAGTAACAACGTCATTATCCGATGCTTTCTTGATTACAGAAATGGATTTCTTCATTGGAGCCCTTGTGCCTTCTCGATATATGTCGCGCAGCTCGCAACGTTCGTTCCTCTTCAGCAGCTCCACTGCCCTTGGTCCGGATGGGATATTAAAAATTTTGTGCACCATGTCTCTAGTGAACAATATAGTCTTCTTTTTATGGCTGACAAAAAGGCACATGTCAAATTCGAGGACGAAGAACATTGCTATGCAATTCCAAATAAAGAACATTGCAACAGAGACAAACACAAAATGAAATGTGCCAGAGGGTGATTTGAAGGTACCTGAACAAAGAATGCTTAGTGTCAATTCTCATAACTACCTAGTCAATCAGCTCGAGAGGTACAGAAAATGGTCTGATCTTCAACAACGAACCAAAACTTGACTTCTCTAGCACTGCCTTCTTGTTAGCATTCAGCTCCTTGTCTGCAACCTCACGGCTAGCTGAAAAGCGCGTTGAAAACGACCCATCGGAAGATTCATCATCATCCATTTTTGGATCACTGCAAAAAAAAAGAACAAAAAGGAAATGTTCAGAACACCCATTAACAACACTAAAAGCTATAGAGAAGGAATGCATGAAAATCTGAAACTTGTGAAAAAAATCTGAAATATACTTGGTCATTGCATGAAAATGCTGGTTGGTCATTCATTTTAGGAGGCCACATAAAAAAATTGCAATGTAGCATCTTCACTAACTTCTGAAAGGGAAAACCTATATAGCTATCACTAACAGATATCAAATAAAAACAAACACAAACAACTACTTCTGCAATTTCCATGCAATATGGGTAAAATCCTAGGGTAACATGTACTGCAATGCAACACAACTGCCTCCTGAACAAACACAACAACAGACAAAACTACACTAAAATCTACAACTCACAAGTACTACAAATGCAAAAAACCGCCTAATCATATCTCTACATCATCAGGCCTGCTACACACATAAAAACAGCAGCAACCGTCTACATAAATCCACATGCAGTCAACGACATTGCAGCAGTAGTCGTGAGCACCACCGAAACCTGTCAAAAAAGCAGCAGCACACACACACACATATACCATCACTGATGACCTTCAGCAAGGTGCAGTGCAAAGACGTGGAAGATTGCAACAAGCTTGAAACAAATGCAGTTGCGAGCACGAGATCCCGGAGAGAGTGTATGGGCTCTGGCAAAACTCCTGCTCCAGATCCAGAACAAAGACCACTGCGCCTCTCCCAAAAAATAGATGTCTACCGGCGAGCCCGCCCCTAAAACTCCGGCAAGCCAGCAATCCGCCTTCCCTAAAATAGATCGTCTGGGACGTTGAACCTACAAGATTTCTACTACGAATTTCTACTGCGGCCATTTCCGGATTATTTTGGAGAAGGATCGGAGGTACCTGTCCTGCAGATTGTCGACATCCATGTCTTCAGCCGCCTCCTCGCGGACCTCCTCGCGCGCCTCCCCTCGTCGACCTCGCGTCAGCTTCGCCGCTCCGGGAGCTGGACGCCGCGACGACCGTCGCATCGGAGATTTGGAGCGAGCTTGGGGGAGAGGAACGAACAGAAAAGGGAGAAATGTTGCAATGTGCGTAGGGGTGAGGGAAGGGGATGCGGGTGAGACAACCCGACCCGATAGACGCGTCCTTGTCAGCTTGCGTCGTGCACTACACCGGGTCCGTCGGATCTCTCGCGATCGAACGGTGCGCGAGGAGATTTACGCGAGCGAGAAATCAGTCGTTGGAAGGAAGCGTTTTCCAAACGTGTTTCATGCTCGACGAATTGACTTTTCTCATGTAAAACCGCCGTCTAAATGGATTCAGGTTACGGACACACCCAAAGGCAGTCCACGACAGGTACCGAGCCGGCCCCATGGCCATGGCCGCCGCTGTCGCGCGCCGCCTCCTCCGCCTGCTCTCCTCGCGCTCGAACCCTAAACCCGCCTCCCTCTCCTCCTGCTCCTCTTCCTCCTCCTTCGACACTCCGGCCACCGCCGGCGAGCGCGAGGGCGACCCCCTCTCGTGGCGCCTCCTCCGCCTCCGGTCGCCGGGCGCGGCGGCCGCGGCCATCGACGGATGGGCCCAGGAGCGCGGCCGCGTCTGGCGGCCGGACCTCCAGCGTGCCGTCTCCCAGCTCCGCCGCGCACGCCGCTACGGCCACGCTCTCGAGGTCAGCGGCTTCAACCAGTAGTCCCCTCTCTGAACTCTAGTTTTAAACTTCAGGCTCTTCATCGACTGAAAATCCAGCTATTTGCCTTGTACAGTGACACTAACTCATATGCCATTTTTGAACTGAAAAATCTGATAACATGGAGATGAACCCAATTAGGCCATTCCTCGGTCGTCGCTTTACATCTTATTAGGAATAATTGCACCTTCGTTCCCCTGTTTTTATTGACTGACAGCAAGTATTGAGAGGTTAATTGCGAAGGAAGAACTGATTAACCGCAACTCTGTAAAAATTTCAGACCCTTTAAAATCTCTGCTTGCAGAGGAAGAACTGGTCAATTCAAACTCTTCATATTGTTTGATCGAAACTCTCGAGACGGGAATCTGGCACTTCTGCCGATTGGCAATTCGTGATTGTTTTAGTCCCATGTAGGCTAGAGTTGAAAATTACAACTGGCACAGCCTAAAAAAACTTCTGTTGTCCTGCAGATTTTATCATGGATGGACTCACGCAAAGAAATTAAACTATTACCATTGGATCATGCAGCTAGACTGGACTTGATTGCGAAAGTGCACGGTACTTCTCAAGCTGAGGAATATTACAACAAATTACCAAACTCTGCTTCAAGGGAAGCTGCCTCATTCCCTCTCCTCCATTGCTATGTTGCTGACAGAAATGTTCAGAAAGCAGAGTCCTTTATGGCTAGCCTGCAGAGTATTGGGCTGCCCGTCGATCCTCACTCGTTCAATGAAATGATGAAACTCTATGTTGCAACATGTCAGTATGAGAAGGTGTTCAGTGTAATCGATCTGATGAAACGCAACAACATTCCCAGGAATGCTCTCTCATATAACCTTTGGATGAACGCATGCTCTGTCTCTGATGTTTCGTCTGTACAATCAGTCTTCAAGGAGATGGTTAATGATGGCACAATTGAGGTTGGTTGGAGCACATACTGTACATTGGCCAACATCTTCAAGAAGCATGGACTGAATAGTAAAGCCCTGGCTTGCCTTAGGACGGCCGAAACAACATTATCAACAACACAGCGCTTAGGATATTCTTTTGTAATGACATGTTACGCTGCTCTGGGTGACAGCGATGGGGTTATGAGACTGTGGGAGGCTAGTAAATGTGTCCCAGGTAGAATCCCCGCTGCTAACTACATGACTGCTATTTTATGTTTGATAAAAGTTGGCGACATTGACCGGGCTGAGTGGATATTTGGAAGCTGGGAAGCGGTGTGCAGGAAGCATGATGTGCGGGTTTCAAATGTTCTTCTAGGTGCTTATGTGAGGAACGGGTGGATTGAAAAGGCTGAGAAGCTTCATCTGCACATGCTCGAGAAAGGTGCACGGCCAAACTACAAGACGTGGGAGATATTGATGGAGGGATTTGTTCAGAGTAGGCAGATGGACAAGGCTGTCAATGCCATGAAGAAAGCTTTATCTCTAATGAAGAGCTGCCATTGGAGACCTCCACTCAAACTGGTTGAGGCCATCGCAGCATTCTTCGAGGAGCAAGGAAACACGGATGATGCAAGCAGATATATTAAGCTTCTTCAAAAGTTTAACCTGACAAGCTTGCCCCTGTACAAGTCCGTGCTTCAAGCATATATTAAAGCTGATACCGTGGTGCCAACAAACATTTCCGAGATGATAGCAAGAGATGACATCGTTATGGATGAAGAAATGGACCACTTGATCATACGTGCTAGCAAGATAGATATCAGAGGCGATGTGTAACTATGAAATGTAACAGCCTGTGATCCAGACACATGCTATATAGCATTTTGCTGATGTCGCAAAATAGAACTGCAGATTAGACTGAGAACAACACATGACAAAACAACATTTCATTGCTTAGCAGGCAAGCAAAGTGAATTCTTGTCTGTCATCTGAAGTGATGATTTCTCACAGAGATGACAATTATATGCTTTTATTGTGGAGGATCTCCGTTGTATGTACTTGAGACGAGCCTGAGAAATTTGGAGGGCTTCATACTTTTGTGAGAACCGGATAATGGGTTCTTATAGCTTTATTGGGATGATTAGTCATGAGCAAAGTGAATTCTTATTTCTTAACAGAGATGACGATTATATGCTTTTATTGTGTAGGATCTCTGTTGCCTGTACAAAGACGATCCTGAGAAATTTGGAGGCCTTCATACTTCTGTAAGAACCGGATTAGGTGGTTCTTATAGCTTTATAGAGATGATTAGTGATGTACTTGTGTGTGTATTTTCCTTTTTCAAAGATTTGTTGTCTCTGAATACTGTAGTTATTCATCTTCAATATCATCCCTGGAGTTTTGTCAAACTAGGCAACATTGGTTGTACTTGGTTCGTGTTTTCTCTTTGTAATAATAAAGTGCATTGGCTAGGCGTGTCACATTAAATTCTTGATCTTGGTACAGAGTTCCGAAAGGCAATACCATTCTTCCTACTAAGAAAATTCATTATTTGTTTATAAAGAATGGTTAAAGCTCTCGCACCCGCTAACCTACTAAGGACCAAGCTCATGGCATTCTTAGCCACACTTCTTACTGGAGTAGAAGTTTAAGATGAGAAGTACTAGGCCAGCTATTGACCTACCGGAGGACCAATGGCTTCATGTCACTCCCTACCATCACCATCCAAGTTCTTTTATAAGGAGCGGTGCTTCTTTAAGCTAAAGATGAATATCTTTTTACCATATTACTTCTCCTTTTTGAAAAAACCATATTACTTCTCTGCCTTGGAATTACACAGTTCCAATTTTGTACATAAGTTATTTGTGTCTCTACACACATAGGGGTTGGAAATTAATAGCAATGGGCATAGGAGGCACCAGGAACTACCGATGGATCACAACATTCATTTCCTACCGACATGCCTGTCTGTCAGAATCATTCGACATGCCGCCATCTCCTGCCATCTTGAGAAAGCAACCGTTCTCCAAGCTTGGCTGGGATGGATGGCTAGAGAAAGCAGGCGTCACAGTCGCTAGATGGATCCGGAAGAACGAGATAAGGTGGCTCGTATAGTTTTATAGGGATGAGTAGTGTTGTAATTCTATGCGATACATTTTTTTTCAGGACTTGCTGTCTCTGAGTACTGTAGTTATTCATCTTCAATGTCATCCATGGAGTTTAGTGAAACTAGGCAACATTGGTTGTACTTGGCTTGCCTTTTTTCTTTGTAATAATGAATTGCATTGGCTAGGGTGTGTGTCACCTTTAAATCTTGATTTCGGCACAGAGTTCCGAATGTCAATAGATACTACCGTTCTTCCTAGTAAGGAAATTCATTGTTTGTTTAAAGAATTGTTAAAGCTCTGGCACCCGCTAACCTACCAAGGACCAAGCTCATGGGTTTCTTAGCCCCAATTCTTTTCAGCTATCTACCTACATGAGTAGAAGTTTAAGATGAGAAGTACTAGGCCAGCTATTGACTGACCGAAGGACCAATGCCTTCATGTCACTCCCTACCATCACCACCCAAGTTCTTTTATAAGGAGCAATGCTTCTCTAAGCGAAAGATGATATCTTATTTACCATTTTACATCTCTGCCTTGGAATTACACAATTCCAATCTTGTGCATTAGCAATTTGTGTCTATACACACATAGGGATATGAAATTGATAGGTATGGCCATAGGATGCACCGGGAACTACCGATGGACTACAGGATCACAACTCTTATCAAAGAAATCTCGCGGAAGAACTATGACCACTATCTTGACACCCTTGACACAAGTACATGGTTGATCGTTGTTGTGGCGGCAAGCTCTCTGCACCCTCCATTTCGGCGGCAAGATCTCTGCACCCTCTAGTCTGAAGAATTCGTCATCTTCAGTTAATTCAAATCATGTACCGTTTTGGCAGCAAGCTCTCTGCACCCTCCATTCGTCATCTGCCTTTGATCCGACGCTGACTACATCACATACCGCTTTAGGCATTCGAGAATGACTATTGACCGTGGTCCTCAATCGAACGGACGTCAAGCTCTTGTGTGTTACTATTAACTTACTAACTTTCTGAAACTCCGCTACTCTGTTTCATTACCTGCTCCCTACCTTTTCTCTTTTACCATGGACCTGTAAGGCTATAAAGCGAACATTGTAGAAACTTGTTGGTCATTCTCTATGTACTGGGTTAAACCTTTTTTTTTGTGGGAATACTAAGTTAAACCTTAGTCGTCAGTGTTTTTGGTCGGCCCTGGCGTATTTGAAATCACACTAAGTTCTAGCTTTTCCTCCAAATTTTTGACGTTTTGTTCAGTTGAGTAGATTTTTTCCGTTTTCTTAATCAAATGGCCTATAATATCATAATTTAATTTCAATTTTGAAGTTGCTTAACAAGAGCTTGTCAGCTCGGTTGTTCCTTATAGCACGTACGAAGCAGGCTACCTAAGCAAGTTTATTGATCTCAGGAGACTTGCACGTACGAAGAGAACAAAGCTAGCCGGATTGATCCGCCGCGTGACGAGCACACACAAGACGCCTCAATTTGATGGCAACAAGACCGACATAGGATGCACTGAAGCTAGGCAAATCCATCGTGCCTCTGTTCGGCTAGTACAGTAGTACATGCGTGTTGAAAGAAGCTACATCACTGGCGCATCAGTTGAAACCGCCGCGTGTGGATCCTGCTCTATTGCTGAAAGCAGGATGTTGATATCATGGTGCGCGGGGTATTCCTGGAAGTCGCCTCTTTGCTGCTTTGATGTCCCTGAGAAGCAGAGCGTTCTATCTGATTGTGATTTTTTGGTTCTGTTGACTTTGTTCTTTTGTGCATTTTCTTGTGAAAGTGTTATGGTGTTATTTGGTGATTGTGGTGCTATCAGATTTTTGTCCCGTGATAGATGTTCCGAGGTCGAGCATTTATAGCGGGTTTCCTGGTAGTGCTCCAACTCGCTCTCTCTTTCCTAGTTTCCATCTTTAGTATGTCGATTAGTAGTGTTGGAGATGGTTGTAATAAGGATGAAAACTCGGTTATCTTTCTATTAAGTGATTAATGGAAAAGGGGATGCTTGGTTGAAAAAAAAGTACAGTAGGCCAGATGTGCGGGTTGCAGGAAGAGGATAAGTTGGAGATGGTTGTCATAAGGATGAAAGCATTCTAGCACGGTTGGAAACTCTATTGAGAACCCTATGGTTGGATTTTTGGAAGCTGGGAAGCGGAGTGCAGGAAGCATGATGTGCGGGTTTCAAATGTTCTTCTAGGTGCTTATGTGAGGAATAGATGGATTGAAAAGGCTGAGAAGCTTCATCTCCACATGCTACAGAAAGGCGCATGCCCAAACTACAAGATGTGAGAGATATTGATGGAGGGATTTGTTCAGAGTAGGTAGATGGACAAAGCTGTCAATGCCATGAAGAAAGCTTTATCTTAATGAAGAGTTGCCATTGGAGACCTCCAGTTAAACTAGCTGAGGCCATCACAATGTTCTTCGAGGAGCAAGGAAGTGCGGGCGATGCAAGCAGATACATTAAGCTTCTTCAAAAGTTTAACCTAATAAGTTTGCCCCTGTACAAGTCCGTTCTTCGACCATATATTTAAAGCAGATATCATGCTGCCAACACACGTTTCCGAGATGATGGCAAGAGATGACATGGTTATAGATGAAGAAATGGACCACTTGATCATACGTGCTAGCAAGGTAGATATAACAGGCAATGTGTAACTATGAAATGTAACAACCTGTGACCCAGTCACATGGTATATAGCATTTCAGCTTACGTGGAAAAATAGAACTGAAGATTAGACCGAGATCATCACATGACAAAACAACACTTCATTACTTAGCAGGCAAGGTTAATTTTTGGCTTTGCTTTGTGAAGTAATTGTTTCTTAACCGAGGATGATTATATGCTTTTATTGTGGAGGATCATTGTTGTATATATGTAGACAATCCTGAGAAGCTTGGAATGCTTCATACTTCTGTAAGAACAGGATAAGGTGGTTCTTATAGCTTTATAGGGATGAGTAATCTTGTAATTATGTGTGATATTTTTTTTTTCAAGACTTGTTTTCTCCGAGTACTGTAGTTACTCATCTTCAATATCATCCATGGAGTTTAGTGAAACCAGGCAACATTGGTTGTACTTGGCTTGCCTTTTCTCTTTGCAATAATGAACTGCATATGATAGGTGTTTCACCTTAAAATCTTGATCTCAGTACAGAGTTTCGAATGGCAATATATGCCACAATTCTTCCTAGTAAGGAAATACATTGTTTGTTTAAAGTACTGTTAAAGCTCTCGCACCCGCTAACCTACCAAGGACCAAGCTCATGGGTTTTCTTACCCCAATTCCTTTCAGCTATCTACCTACAGGAGTAGAAGTTTAAGGTGAGAAGTACTAGGACAGCTATTGACCTATCGGAGGACCAATGGCTTCATGTCACTCCCTACCATCACCATCCAAGTTCTTTTATAAGGAGGGGTGCTTCTTTAAGCTAAAGATGAATATCTTTTTTACCATATTACTTATCTTACTTGGAATTACACAATTCCAATTTTGTACATAAGTTATTTGTGTCTCTACACACATAGGGACATGGAATTGATAGGTATGGGCATAGGAGGCACCGGGAACTACCGATGAATTGCTGGATCAGAACTTTCATT
Organism: Triticum urartu; assembly: GCF_056163025.1. Lineage (NCBI taxonomy): Eukaryota > Viridiplantae > Streptophyta > Magnoliopsida > Poales > Poaceae > Triticum > Triticum urartu. Next base: position 567,605,759 of record NC_141878.1, read on the forward strand.
TCCATCTGACGCGCCCGTCTATCAGGGCTATCCAACTCGCCACCATCTCCTGGCATTTTGAGGAAGCAACAATTCCCCAAGCTTGGCTGGGATGGATGGCTAGAGAAAGCAGGCGTCACCATCGCTCGATAGAGCCGGAAGAGCAACAGTGCAGCAATGAGCGCGAGCTCTGAAACTTACACAGAGAAGAGAGATGGCTTGACTCACATGTCAACCATGTACTGCTTGCTTTTAGCCCAACTTGCAGGATAGCCGAATTACTCTGCATCCACCCATGATTTACGGTGCCAGATGATAAGATGGCGAGCCTAACAGTGACTACCGATTTTTGGTCTGAAACTGCCAGGCACATGACACTTCCCGGCCGATATGCAGACGACGCTGCAATCCAGCAGAGTACAAGTGCTCACTAATTGCATCTGATGGTGGTCGTAGCACGTCAGCCGTGAATCGGCCGCATTTTTATCGTTGGCATAGCAGCGCTCTTTTTGGTCTACTATAGTTAGTTGAATCAGCATTTTTGGATCACTGCTACATGTACGATATTTTCGGACCGATTTCCATACGACATGAAATTGTTGCCATGTGTCCCATTCATTCAGTGGGCCACAACTGTCGATCATGAGTGTTATACGATTTTCCGGCGCCAACCATTGTATGCACAGTAATTCGGCTACATAAATGTCGCCCTTAGCATTCACACCATACATATTATAACCTCACAAGCTTTAGATGTTGAAACCCTAGCTCGTTGCTGCAGATGGTTGGCCTTATTGCTAGCAGGATTGAAATGCACGAAATGTCCCCAAACTATTTTGGAGGTGTCACGTAAGCCTTTAGTTTCTAAAAATCGGCATCTAGATCCAAGTGCAGTAAGCGTGACATTTCAAAGCAGCAAATTCGCAAAAAAAAAGTTTCAAAGCAGAAGAATGTGTCAAAGGAAGTAACATGCAAACTCTCCCGCTTTTATTCATTTTGTTGACAAAAAAATGAATCCAATGCACATCTCTTGAATTTGAATACAGTTTGAAACATTGAAGCACTACAGCACTACTACGGAGTAGATGTCTAGATACTAATGAACCCACATGGTTTTTCTATTGGCGTCGCCTGGACGGCCTTGAGGAGCGTTCATTTCCAGTCGGTTACTAGTATCATGCATCCCGGATGGGTCCGCGTCTTTGTAAATATTGTGGAAGCGTTAAACCCTTTTCTCGGGCCGTAATTGTATTTATATTGGGGATGTCGTGGCTTACAAGTCTGACGATCAGGAGATTGATCGTGAAGTTATAGGAGAAGGTCGGTACATGAGGAGATAGACAGAAGTAGAGATAGAAGAGGATTACAAGTTTAAACACTAGTCCTATCTCAATACAACTATTCCAACACTCCCCCTCAATCTGAACCTAAGGAACACCAAGGTTGAGATTGTACTTGAATTCATTGAGCCTTCTCATGGTAAGAGGTTTTGTAAAGCCATCAGCTAGTTGGTCACCAGTAGGAATGAATCTTATGTCCAGTAGCTTTCGAGCTACTCTTTCTCTGACAAAATGGAAATCAACCTCAATATGCTTTGTACGTGCATGGAAAACAGGATTAGGTGAAAGATAAGTTGCTCCAATATTATCACACCACAATCTTGCAGCTTGTGGAGCTTTAACTCCAAGCTCATACAGTAATGTCTGAATCCACATCACTTCAGCAGTAGCATTTGCTAGAGCCTTATACTCAGCCTCAGTGCTTGACCTTGAGACTGTAGCCTGTTTTCTTGCACTCCTTGATACAAGATTTGATCCCAGAAAGACAGCAAATCCACCTGTAGATCTTCTATCATCAGGAAATCCTGCCCAATCTGCGTCAGAATAAGCAGATACAAGCAAGGAGGGAGACTTGACAATTTTTAGTCCAAGATCTCCTGGAAAACTGAGATACCTCACAATTCTTTTAACTGCAGTCCAGTGAACAGTAGTTGGTGCATGCAGATACTGACATACTTTGTTAACAGAATAGGAAATATCAGGACGTGTAAGAGTCAAGTATTGTAATGCACCTACAACACTTCTATAGTTTGTTGCATTCTCAGGCCCAAGAGTTTCTCCACTATCAATAGTAAGTTTTTCCGAAGTTCAGATTGGTGTGCTTACCGGCTTGCAGTTTTCCAATCCTACTCTCCTGAGAATATCTTTGGTATATTTTTCCTGAGACAGAAGTATGCCATCTTTCATCTGTTTGACCTCTATACCAAGAAAATAATGAAGATCACCCAGATCCTTAAGAGCAAATTCCATCTTTAAATCCTTAAGCAGACAAGCAGTAGCACTTGGACTTGAGCTAGCAACAAATATATCAACAACATATACTAAGACAAAGATAATAATATTGCCTTTGTTGTAGAAGAATAACGAAGTATCAGCTTTAGATGGTATAAACCCAAGTTGTTGTAATTGAGTGCTCAACCTTGAGTACCAGACTCTTGGGGCCTGTTTCAACCCATACAAAGCTTTATCCAATTTGCAAATATAGTGAGGTGTGCTCCTGTTTTCATAACCCGGTGGTTGCCGCATAAAAACCTCTTCTTCTAGAAAACCATGAAGAAACGCGTTCTGAACATCTAGCTGCCTTAAACTCCAGCCTCTGGAAACAGCAATGGACAATACAAGTCGAATAGTAGCTGCTTTAACAACAGGGCTAAAGGTATCTTCATAATCAATACCAAACCTTTGTTTAAACCCTTTTGCAACTAATCTAGCCTTGTATCTGTCTATACTTCCATCAGACTTTCTTTTAATCTTATACACCCACTTGCAATCAATGACATTTTTGCCTTTTCCTGGTGGTACCAAATGCCAAGTTTTATTTTTCATGAGTGCCTCATATTCATTATCCATAGCTTCTTTCCAATCTTTACTAGCAAGTGCATCATGTAGATGAGTTGGCTCACCCATACTAGTAAGAAAGGCACGTTTAATCTTATCATACCTGATAGTTCCATCTTTGTATTCTTTTTCTTTAACAATACCAGATTTTGATCTTGTGTGGCGACGTGGAAATTCCAATGCAGAAACTGGTACACAAGTTTGAGTAGAGTTTTCTACCTCAGAAGATCCCACCGGATCCCGTGCATTGTGCAGCTCCTGATCCTGCTCTTGATCCGAGGCAATCGAGGAGTCAGAAATCCTCCTAGCGATCGGTGCGCTAGTAGGAGAGCGCCGCGTGGCATCCACAGCGGCCAGCCGCTCGGTTGGGTCGGACGCGCCTCCTGCGCCAGACCCCACCCCTGTCGCCTGGTCGGCTGCTGGCCCGTTCCACGCACGGGTGGCGCTAGGTGATTTGCGGTGGCCCACGCTGGGTGGGCTGGCGGGGCCCGTGTTGCTGGGGCTATCGGCCATTGCGTCCGACGCATGCAGCGCGCTGCTGAGATCCGTCTGGGATCGCGCGTCTCCTCTGGATCCCACGCCATTGCTGCCAGCCAGATCCGCCTGGGATCCAGCGCCCAGTTTGTCTTCATTTGCTTGCATAAAATGACAATCTGAATCTGCACACTTAGCATTAGAATTAAAATCTTCTTTGGGACTAGTCATATGATCAGCACTATTTAACTCTCCTCCGTGATCTGGACTAGACATATAGTCAGGAAGAAGTGCAATTTCTGCATGAAGTAAAGCTCCGGCATTGGGATGAAGTGTGGCAAAAGGAAAGATTGTTTCATCAAATACAACATCACGAGAAATATATATTCGTCCGGTAGAAATTTCAAGACACTTGTATCCTTTATGGAGATTACTATAGCCAAGAAAAACACATTGAGTGGAACGAAACTCAAGTTTATGGCGATTGTAAGGACGAAGATTGGGATAGCAAGCACACCCAAAGATTTTGAGAGAATTATAGTCTGGCTTTTGTTGGAACAATTTTTTCAAAGAAGTGATGTTACCAATAACTTTGCTAGGAAGACGATTAATGAGATAAGTGGCTGCGATAAAGACTTCATCCCAATATTTTAATGGCATTGATGCATGAGCAAGGAGGGATAAACCAACTTCGACAATATGACGGTGTTTACACTCAGCAGAGCCGTTCTGTTGATGAGCATGAGGACAAGATACATGATGAGCAATGCCAATATCACGAAAGAAAGAGTTGAGCTTTTCATACTCTCCTCCGCAGTCACTCTGGACTGTGATGATTTTTCTATCAAATTGACGTTCAAAAAGCTTCTGAAATTCTTGGAATACGGAGAAAACTTCAGATTTGAACTTAAGCAAATATATCCAAGTAAATTTGCTAAAATCATCAATAAAACTAACATAATATTTTTTTCTTCCAAAAGAATCTCTTACATGACCCCATACATCACTAAAAATAAGTTCCAAAGGAGCATGAGACACATTGTTTGACCTAGGATAAGGGAGTTGGTGACTTTTGGCACATTGACAAGCATCACAAACGGACTCAACATGTTGACTAGATGACAATGGAAGATTGCCTTTATTCACTACTTGCTTGACTATGATCGAAGAAGGATGTCCTAATCTTTGATGCCATCTTGCCAATGAGGGCTTGACGACGGAGTAGACTTGACGATGACGCTTTCGACTAAATGCTCCGGATGTGATGGGGTACAAGCCTCCAATGCATCTACCGTGATAGAGGAGCTCCCTCGTTGCCCGATCCTTAATAAAAAAATATGTAGGATGAGTTTCAAAGAAGACATTGTTATCGGCGGTCAAACGAGACATAGATGCAAGGTTTTTATCGGCTTGTGGAACATGAAGGACATCTTTAAGAACTAGATCACGTTTAAGAGTAGGGGAATTAATAGATGCTTGACCAATATGACGTATGTCCATACCTCCTCCGCTAGCGGTGTGGATCTGGGAGTTGCCGAAGTATCTTTCCCTTATGGAGAGCTTCTCTAGCTTGTTGGTGACATGGTCAGTAGCTCCCGAGTCAGCGTACCAAACAGAGCCATCTCCACCACCTTGCTCCCTCATTGCAGCCGCAACGAGACGTGCATCAGGGACAAAGTCCTCGTCGTAACGATGCCAGCAATCCATGACTTCATGGCCTGCCTTCTTGCATAGCTGGCATCTAGGACGGTTGGAGGAGGAAGATCCAGAGGAGGTGTTGTTGTTGTTGGAGTAGCCACCTCCTCCAGAGCGCATGGGGGCGTTGTTGTTGGTGGTGAAGCCGCCCCCACCAGAGCACGTGTTCTGGCTGTTGTCGCGTCCGCGACCGCCTCCTCCGCTGCTGCGGCCGCGCCCTTGGTGATCGTGCCCACGTCCTGCTCCACGTCCTCGTGAGGCAGCGTTGGCAGAAGATTGGCAGATGTTCGTCCCATGGAGCAGGTTGAGACGCGCATCAAAACTCAGCAGTTGGGTGAAGAGTTCTTGCACAGTCACGGGCTCAACCCGCGCTGCGAGGGCCGACACGACCGGGTTGTAGTCGAGGTCGAGGCCGGCCAGAACGTGGGAGACGATCTCAGCATTGCCTAGTGCCGCTCCCGTGCATGCAATCTCATCTGACAGCATCTTAATCTTGGCAAGATATTCAGTCATGGTTAGGTTACCGTTTTTCAGATTTGTGAGCTCTATCCGAGTGTTGATGGCTTGAGCTTGGGTTTGGGCAGCAAACGTAGCTTGGATCGCCGCCCACACCTCCGCTGGAGTCTCCAAGGTAACGACCTGTGCAAGAATCTCGCGAGACAAGGAACCCATCAAGAAACTTTGAACATGCTGCTATTGTGCGTACCAGAGATGCCTGGCGAAGTTTGCAATCTGTTCCTCCTTCCCATCTTTGGTGATGGTGAGAGTTTCCGGCGGCGCCTGGCTCGTTGGATCGAGGTGGTGCGCCATCTGGGCGCCCTTGATTTGTGGCAGCACGATGGCTTTCCACATGAGGAAATTGTTCCTCGTAAGCTTCTCCTGCGGTGGTGCTCCAAGGGACATGGCCTGAGAACTACTGGATGAAGGGGCGAAGGTGGATGTGGAGGCGAGGGAGGTGGTGAGCGCACTCAAGGTGCTGGATTGGGTGGAGGCCGAAGTCATAGCGAGGTTTGGCGAAGTTTTGGGGAACGCTAGATGCGATCTCTTCTCGATCTAGGAAGAAGATGCTCTGATTACCATGTAAATATTGTGGAAGTGTTAAACCTTTTTCTCGGGCCGCAATTGTATTTATATTGAGAATGCCGTGGCTTACAAGTCTGACGATCAGGAGATTGATACAGAAGAAGGTCGGTATATGAGGAGATAGACAGAAGTAGAGATAGAAGAGGATTACAAGTTTAAACACTAGGCCTATCTCAATACAACTATTCCAACAGTCTCTGCGAGGTCCGACTCCGCGCGGTGCCCCGTAGCTCGACGAGGTACACGCTGCCGATGCCGCCGTGGCCCAGCTGCTTCAGGAGCCTGAGTTGTGGCCCAGGCTGAGCCGGGACTCGCGCCCGTCGGCCGCTCGGGTCGTCAGGGGCGACTTTGCTACTGCACGTCTCGGCTCCGCCATGCCAGCCCGGAGTCCCCAGGCCACGCGCGCGGCGCGTCGTGAGCCGGCCCACAACGGCGCAGTAGCTCTGAAACGCCGGAACGTCGCGTCGTCGGTTTCCATGAGCGCCGGCCACTCTCTTGCCCCAGCGGCCAGCGCGTGCGTTGGCGAGACCCCCACATTCGTGCTGCACTGGTCCTCGAAGCCGGTTCGACGGGGCGCGTCTTCTGCGCGTCCGGCGCCGACAACAAGCTGCTCCTGGCGCGTGCTTGCTGTCCAATGAGACGGTGCGCGACGCGTGCCACGGCGACGGACGGCTGTGGTACACGCGAACTCAGTTCACCTAAAGCGAAGGCCGGTACGGCGCGTGTCCCTAGTGTTGACTACAAGCATCTCCGACGACGTGCCGTCGGCGGCTGCCGTGGCTCTCGTCGTGCACGAAGCAGAGTACCTCCCCGCAGCCAGGTCTTCGTGTCGTTCCGGATGCTGAGCTGGCATGGCCTGGAGCTCAGCGCCGGCGTCGCCAGGGAAATCATGGAACAGCGGTGGCGCGTCGACAAGGACAAGCAACTCGGGGGCCACCTGTGGTGGCACTGCGAGGAGATAGCACTCAACGGTGGCGGTGGCCTGACATTGCACGCCAAGTGCTCGATTAAATGTCTACTGCAACGAGAGTGGGGATATAATGAAGAAGATGACGAGGTGGATGTCAATTTAGCCAGCTCTGGTCAAAACCATGTTGAGTCGGCATGGAAACTGCTTTAACTAGGTCAAGGGGTGAAACTTGTCCTATTTGGAGAGCTCAAGGTGTAAGCTATTTGATTTTGATGGACGAAAATGTACCATGCGACTAGTTTTGAGGGACAAAAATAGTCTTTTATCTTTGATTGAACGCAGACAACGATAAGAGCAAATTCATCTTGTTTGCAAGAATCATAAATCGCTCGCAGTCGCTAACCTACCAAGGACCAAGTTCATAACCACTGCCTACTACGCAAGTCTTTATAAGGAGAAAGACTTCCCTGAGCAAAGGTTTTTACTTGTGTCATTGGAATTATGCCATCCCACTTTGTGCATGATTTTTTTTTGTTTGTCTCTACACGCTAGGGATATTTTTTTATATGTATAGGCATAGAAGACACCAGGAAATACTGATGGATCACGGAAGTCACGACATGTACTATACAAGTTTGTTGACCATCGTTGTATTCTCGTCACGCTGGCTCATACACCACGCTTTCATGCCATCTTGAAGAAGCGGCGTGGTGATATTTACTCTTTTGGGCGTATGAAACTAATGATACTAGTTTCTTTATCCAGGCGTAAAATTTTGGGCCTCCGCCGCCGCCCGCCCATCCTCGCCCTCCTCCGCTGCCGCTCCATGGCCGGGCCTCTGCTGCCTCCCGCCTCCCTTCATGCCACAGTCTACCACCACGTCTTTATAAGGAGCAAGGCCTACCTTAGCAAAGCATGAATAAATTATTTCCCATTTTACTTGTCTACCGGTATCTTGAAATTGTGCAGTCCCATGCCCTGCATTATTCGTTGTGTCTGCGCGAACTAGGGATATGAATTTGATAGGTATAGGCGTAGAAGGCATCAGGAATTACCCATTGATCACTAGAATCACAACATGCACTCTATGGCTGTGTTGACTTTCAACCTCTCTTGGTTTGACTGGGCCGTTACGGCACGCTTACGCGCCATCACAAGGAGGCATCACCGTGATATTTGCTTGTTTTCGCGGGATGGAGTGGCCGGTCAGTGGCTGGGATGGAATAGGGATGGTGCCAGAGTTGTCCGTAGTGACGGTTGGAAACAAGGGCGAGAGTGATCAAAGATTTTTCTTTAAAATTTCTGGCTAACAAAACTTGTCAAGCTTCAGCGAAATATACTTCCTCCGTTCCAAAAACAACTGACTCAACTTTATACTACTAACTTTCTATTAGTTAAGTCACTTATTTTAAGATGAAAGGAGTACTTTATTAGGCCCCATTAAACTTCTGTTGGACTAGGTCTGTTTAATAGTCAAAGCAAATACTCTATGGGAAAATATTACTAGCACATGCATGCACTAGCTCCATGCATGCACACCACACTCTGCCGCTTGATCCGCACGCTCCGGCCGCACGCACGACGCGGCTGCCTCCAACAGATTGCAACGGCCCTGTGCATGCAGCCACACGGAAGGCTGTGCAATATTGTATCGTGGAGAAAATCTGGAAAGGAAATAAAAAGAAGAAGAAGAAGGCAGGACATGTGTCTGTTTGTTCGTATATTTTAATGTGATCGATCCATGGACGAAGTCCAACACCTACTGATGGATCACTGGAACCACAACATACAGTCGGTGACTGTGTTGACTGCTATCCCTTGTTCTCTAGCTGGACCACTAGCCATGCTACCGTGCGTCTTGAGCATGCAGCATAGAGATATTTGCATGTTTGGCTGGGAGGAAATGGGGGTCGGAGACCTGGGTGGAATTGGGATGGTGGCAGATTTGCTATTCGTAGTTCTTGTAGGAATTTCATAGGAAAAATTCTTATAGAGCCCTTTGGTTTATAGGAATGGATTCCTATTCTTATGTAGGATAGGGTCCAATTCTTTACATTTTAAAGGAAAAAAATATTAGTCTAGACTTAGTGGAAAAATTCCTATGCATCAAATAACATCTCTTTCTTTATAGAAATTGAGATACATGTCATCTCACTTCCTATGAAGTTCATATTCCTACAATATTCCTATCCTATAAACCAAAGAAGACCTAAGGTTGGCAAAATAAGGCAATATAGGTCTATGATGGCAGATGATGCTGCTATGTGGTCCTCCGGCTCCAACCATGGACGGCGCGATGGGAATTGAGATAAAGGAAGATGTTGCAGGTCTCGCTCATCATGTTCTTGTGCTGCCAGGAAAAGTCGACGCCCTTGAAGATCCTGCTGGTGACAACAGAAGTTTTTTGCTTATCGTCTTCTATCTGAGTACTCTAGGTTCATGTTGGGAGTCTTTTTCTTTTGAAAACTGTTGGTGCTGTGGCCTGGGCCTGATGATGGCGTATGTAATATGTGTGGTACCTGTTTAGGTGCTCGCAGTGCAGATTTGGGTGACATTCAGGTTTTCGCCCCATGACCTGTCGTTCCTGATGACGGGCGCAGATAGTGGGTTTCTTGTTATTGCTCTAAACTCGCTTTTCCTCTTTCCCTAGTGCTGATAGTTTCAGTTCCTGAGAAAATGTATTTTCATTATGAAAGTAATGAAAAGAGGAAAATCCGGTTCGAAAAAAAGGTCTATGGTGTTGGCTGGGGAGCCTTTATATTTGCCAGCTTTCTTTACCGGTTTATCCGCATAGCGATTTCAAAAAAAATAAGACTAACCCAAAGGCTAAGCTTCGTTGGCTTTTCTTTATAGGAGAAACTCCGTGAGCACCGCGCGTCCGTGCCAGGACTCAAACTCGGGTGGACTGGCAGCAACCTCAGTTGCCCAGCCAACGGGTCGACGCCCCGTCCTCTCGGCATAGCGATTTCATCATACCAATGTTAGTCCGTTTTATAACTTTACAAACATGCACAGTTGAAAAAGTGATGGCCTTGTTGCTGCAAGCCAATGTTGCTGGTATCTTGGCAACAGAGACGAATACGCAATGAGTCATGTTGATCCATTGACACAATACATCCTCTTTCAGTAAAAAAAATAAAAGCATGCAGAACACGACAAGATGACTAGAATGCGAGGAGTACACATGCCCGCCTCATGAATGGCATGTTAGACAAGTATTGTGCCACGCATACTTGCAAAACAGGGAAAATTATATCTTGCAAAATTCTGACTACCCAAACTTGTCAAGCTTCAGTGATATGTACTTTATAAGGCCCAATTTACCGAGTTTGGTTCAACTAGCTCTCTTAATCAACCGACAAAGTAAAGATCATTCGGTAAGAAAATTAACTATGCTTGCATGAAGACACGATTAGTTTTCCTCCCCAAGAAGCAACTCCTAGCCACTAGGGTCCCCCTCCTCCCGTCTGCGCCGCAGCCGGTCCGCCCTGCCTCTAATGGCGTTTGGGCCATGGGGTGCGGAGGATGCCGGCACCCCGCCAGCAGAAGGGACCTCGCTCTCGTTCTAGTTTGGCTCGTCGTCTCGGTTGGGGTGGTACGGCGGCAACGATGTTCCCTAATAGGAATTGTGTCTCTCATGTCTGATCCCTAGCCGATGGTGTGTCTAGTGTCGTCAGAGGGCGTGTGGATATGTGTCTCCTCTTCGATCTCTCGTGATTTGGTTGGTGCTGGCCTTGAATGGATCTATTTGGACCCATTCTTCGATCGTGTGTCTACGAGTTTGATCCTTTTGGTCTACTCTTCTATTCAGTGGCGACGGTTGTTGTACGTTCTGGTACGCTAGTCCTATGGAGGCTTAGCACAACGACTTCATGACTGTCTACTATAAAGGTTTGCCCGCCTCCATCGAGGGAAGGACGATGATGATGGCACGTCTTCGTCTTGCTCCAGTGCTTGCTATGGTCTCTAGGTGGTCCACGAACCAGGTTACTATTATTTTACTTCAATTTCTCTATGCTCCCCTGATAGATGATGAATAGATTGAAAGTTTCTCTCGCAAAATAAATCTATGCTCACAATGAATATAACTAGCTGAAGCGGATTAGGAAAGAAGGTCCAACCTTCACAATTTTAAGGCTTGGGTGCAAACTGATTAGACCTTAGCCTAGTTTTTCTTCGAGGAGTCTAGGAGATCATCTCCTAAACTTGTACCAATAAGGGGCAGCTGCAAAGTAAGCATGTAAGTGAATGAGGTCAAAAGGGTCTCATAATTGAAGATTTAATTGCTAAATGAAGAACGAAGAGCATATTGTCTCAATTTTTTGACTGGATCCAAACAACAACACTGGTAAATTACATCACTCAATAACCTTCTTGATTATTCAAAGCCATCAGTCCTACCATTTATATCTATAGAAGACATATTTAAGAAGCTGGCCATAACCAAATGAGGAGAAGAGCCCATTAACACCGAAGCAATCAACGATCTAATATTATGGATTCCAAAATTCATGTTAGCTCAACAACAACATCAGAAAGCACATTGCATTTCCTAATATATGAACAGAGATTGGAACCATAATCCTGGTTAGCAAAGGGTATGACAATTCCTATTATCAAAGAGAGAAATGATACGATTTTTCTCATTGCCAATTACATAATGTCATGCATCCTCTAGAAAGACCAGTGCCACATTTCCTTTATATTGATAGCGTAAGTAAAAGAGAAACCTTCTAGAGGTGCTCTCTCTTTCATTGTTATAGTGTACAATGCTCAGTGCTTAGGTGCCGTCACATATAGATTCTAAACATATTGATGACAAAAGAACAAAAAATAAAACACCTTTTTGCCTTGACGATAGAACATTGAACTGGGCTCCAAGTCTACTGATAGCGTCCAAATATAAGGGTCTTTGTCAAAGCTTCGAAGGTGATATTAAACAAAAATTCAGCTCACTAGGATAAATAAATTAGCACTGTAAGTTATACCAATAAGAGTTCATTGCTTAACAGTTGCGGTTTTGAGCAAAGTGAATTTCTGCCTTGGTTACGAGAAATGATTATTTCTTAACACAGGTGATGGTTATGATATTGTAGCGGATCTCCATGGTGGCTAGTAAAAGAGACGAATATGAGAATTTTGTAGGCTTCATACTTTTGGAAGAGCTGTATTAGGTGGCTCTTATGCATCGGTAATGTATGAGATATTTTTTCTCTCTTTTAAGACTTGTCTCTGGGTACTATAGTTATTGACCTTCAATATCTCTAGTGTTCGATGAAACTACAGAATGTTGGCTCTACTTAGCTCATTTTTCTTCTCTATGGGGATGGAATGGCATCCATTGGTGTTTATTTTCATGAACTTTGTAACGGTGAACTATGTTTGCGACGTGGATGTCTTGATCTTGTGAAAGTGCAACTAATCCCCGGATGGTTTTGGTAATTCATAACAACATATAGCTCATTGATCTAATATCCATTCAAGTTAAATATTTCAGAAAGTTCAATGATTGGCATGGCATGGATTAGAGATGTGGACCCCTCAAGATGCTAAGGATAAAGATTGGCAAAAGCTCAAGACTCTTCATTTTTATTTTAGTGATCCAAGATCACATTGAGTCCATAGGAAAAGCCAATACTATTAAAATGGGATGAGGTGTTGCTTAATGGTCTACTTGCTCAAAAGTGCGTAGTGATATGCTCCAAAGCCCCCATCCACTTTCTCATTTCCAAATATGTCAAAAACCTAAAGTCAAACTCGGCCCCACCGATTTGATCTATCCGGCGCCACCGAGTTCTTTTGACATAGCCACTGCCAGAAACCCTAGTAAATTCGGTCTCACCGACCGGGATCTCAGTCTCACCGAGATGGCAATGCAAACTCTCTGTTTCCCTTCGTAACGTTTCGGTCTTACCGAAATGAGCGATCAGTCCCACTGAGTTTGCCTGACCAACACTCTGTTTGCTCGTTGATGAAATCGGTCTCACCGAGTTCATGCAATCGGTCACACTAAGACAATGTTTTGCCCTAACCCTAGCACATCGGTCCCACCGAGATTCCTAACGTTCACATTTTGAACTGAATCGGTCTCACCGAGTTCTCCTATTCGGTCTGACCGAGTTGGGTCAAATGCGTGTAAAGGTTAGATTTTGTGTGGAGGCTATATATACCCCTCCACCCCTTCTCTATTCAAGAGGGAGCCATCAAAACTTGCCTACACTTCCACTACTCATTTTCTGAGAGAGAACCACCTACTCATGTGTTGAGATCAAGACATTCCAATCCAACCACAAGAATCTTGATCTCTAGCCTTCCCCAAGTTACTTTCCACTCAAATCATCTTTCCACCATAGCCAAATCTGTGAGAGAGAGTTGAGTGATGGGGAGACTATCATTTGAAGCACAAGAGCAAGGAGTTCATCATCAACACACAATCTATTACCTTTTGAAGAGTGGTGTCTCCTAGATTGGTTATGTGTCACTTGGGAGCCTCCGACAAGATTGGGAGTTAAACCAAGGAGTTTGTAAGGGCAAGGAGATCACCTACTTCGTGAAGATCTACCCGAGTGAGGCAAGTCCTTCGTGGGCGATGGCCATGGTGGGATAGACAAGGTTGCTTCTTTGTGGACGCTTCGTGGGTGGAGCTCTCTGTGAACTCGCGCAGCTGTTACCCTTCGTGGGTTGAAGTCTCCACCAATGTGGATGTATGATAGCACCACCTATCGGAACCACGCCAAAAATCTCTATGTCTACATTACGTTTGCCTTCTCCAAACCCTTCCCTTTACCTTCATATGCAATGTTTTACTTTCCGCTGCTACACTCTTAGAATTGCATGTGTAGATTGATTGCTTGACTTGTGCTAAGTTGCTAAAATCTGCCAAGACTTAAAATTGGGAAAAGGCTAGATTTTTATTTGGTCAAGTAGTCTAATCACCCCCCCCCCCTCTAGGCCTACTTTCAATCCTACATCTTGCTACAAAGTCAAAAGAGCGATACAAATCTTCCTTCCTTTTCAAGGAAAAAAGCAAACATAATTCATTGTTTGGTAAAAGAATTGATAAAGATTTCATTTGCACTAACCTTCCCAACGACCAAGCACATGATCAAGGAATTATTAGCTATTGACCTACCGAAGGACCAAGGACTACAATCATTGTCTAGCACCAAAGTCTAAGGACGTCCCTAAGCAAAAGAGGAATAACTTACTTCTCATTTTACTTCTCCATCTTTGAAATATCTAGAAGGGCATCCCTAAGTCTTCTAATGACTATATACGACGCTTTTGTGCCTCTACACACTAGGTATATGGCTAGGAATCAGCATGGAAGGCACTAGGAATTGTCAATGAATCAGTGGAATCACAATATGCACTCTTGGGGTAAGCCAGTCATCGTGCCTCTCCCTCCTACTCCATGATATGAGCCACTACCCCTCAAACTTTTCTACAACTAGTCGGCATGTCTCTCCCTCCTACTCTACCGCGTCAGCTACTCTTTTATTGACAACCTAAGTAAAAAAGAGCAGCTTTTAGGAGGTTCATTCTCCTTTATTGTTACAGTGTTCAATTCTCGATGCTCAGGTGCCATCACATATAGGTTATGTTCCTCGTTTTTCTTTTGTTGCGCTTTGGACGCTTTTTTTTGTTTGTTGTCTCGTTATCTCTATGATAGTGGAACCCTGTCCAAATTTTGGAACGTATGGGAAAAAATCACATATACGTTCTAAGCATACCGATGACAAAAGAGCAAAAAAAAACTTTTTGCCCTGACGATACAGCATTGACCCAGTGCTAATGTTAGCATTCAAACAGAAGGGTCCCTGACAAAGCTTCGAAGGTGATATTAAGCAACAATTCAGCTCACAACCTAAAGACAAAATAGAACTGCAAATTAGACTGGCAATAGTGCATTGCTCTTTAGATAAGGTTTCAAGCACAGTGAATGTCTGCCTTTGTTATGAGTAGTAGCAAAAATTACGGCTATGTTATTGTGGCAGATCTCCATTGTGGCTAGTAAAGAGACAAATCTAAGAATTTCGCAGGTCTTCATACTTTTGGAAGAGTCGGATGATGTGGCGTGGCTCTTATAGCCTCGGTGATGTATGAGATATATTTTCTGCCTTTAAGACTTCTTGTCTCCAGCTGCTATAGTTATTCATCTTCAATTTCTCTGGAATAGATGAAACTAGAGGATGTTGGCTCTACTTAGGACATTTTCTTTTCTCTCTGGGGACGAAATGACAGCCATTTGTATTTATTTTTGTGAACTTTTTAACAATGAACTATGTTGACTAGGTGGATCGTTTTGATCTTGCTAAAAGGTAAAAAGAGCAATACAAACCTTCCTTTTCAAGTAAAAAAATTCAAAGAAAATTCATTGTTAGGTTAAATAATTGATACAGGTTTCATATCCGCTGACCTACCCAAGGAGCAAGAACATAATCAAGGAATTATTAGCTATTGACCTACCGAAGGAGTAATGACTACATGTCACTGTCTAGCACCAAGTCTTCCATAAGAAGCCGAGCATCTCTAAGAAAAAGAGTAGTCTATTTCTCATTTTTACTTCGCATCCCTAAGTATTCTAATGGCCATATGGTAATTTTGAGTCTCTACACACTAGGTATATGATTAGGAATGGGCATGAAAGGCATTAGGAATTATCTATGCATTTGTGGAATCACAACATGCACGCTCCTGCTCAGCTAGGCGCCGTGCCTCTCATTCTTACTCCACCACATTAGCTACTCTCCCTCAATCTCTACTGCTCTGCTTGTCTCATATGCTACGCTCTCATGCCATCTTTAGAAAGCATCGAGGCGGGATTTTCTTTCTTGGCCAGAATGCTCTCATAGCATAGATGTGGTATTTGCTTTCTGGCTGCAGGGCTCTCATAATCTCATATGCCATGCTCTCATGCCATCTAGGAAGCATCAATCGGGTATTACTCTTTGTTCCTAGTATGGAACGTGAATCAGAGGAGACAGATTCACAGCACTGATGCCGAGGACGACAATGTCAGAAGGATGCATCTAACCTGACAAAAAGCTGATCATCACAATGGCTTGGAATTCCACTCAAAATAAATGGCTTTGAACGGTCCTTCAACCCACAATCGACAGAAAATGGTGCTAGCAACTGTGGATTGCTGAACTTTGCCAAATCATAATTTCTGATACAATACTATGCAAGGATTAGAGATTTCGCACATCTTACATAAATATCAGTCGCAGAAACGTCATCCTTAGCATTCACACTACACATCTTACAACTGCACAAGTGTTACACATGTTGAAAACCAAGCTGTCGCTACAGATGGTAGGCCTTACTGCTGGCGATGAGCATTGTCACGGTCAGAGTAATGCAATGATGGTCCTGTTGAACCAATGAAACTGCATTGTAAGTGAAATCATGCGCACAACTTGGCAAGATGAGTAGAGCACCAAAGTTGCACCCACTTTTTTTATTGAGAATGACCCGCTAGACAAGTACAGTGCCAAGCAAGCCTGCATAAACATGGACGATTATTTTGTAAAGTTTCTGGCTTCATTGATCTGTTCTTTCTAAGCTTTCTTTACATACTTCTATCAGCCTGGCTCTCTTAATAAACAAATAAAAAAGGACAGACGATTCAAAAATTAAAGCAACTATGCTCATATCAAGTTGAATGGAACAGAAAGATGGTCTAACCTTGATATATCCAAAGCTTGGATGCAAACTGATGTGAGCTAAGCCTAGTTCTCTCCATGAGATTGTCATGTCTGCTAGAACATGTAAATGAATAAGGGAAGGGGCTTAATGAAGAATCGAGAATATACTGCCTCACATTTTTCTTTGAATGAACGCAACAACGCAGGCAAATTACAGCCCTCCATTACCTTTAATTATGCAAAGCCATCAGTGCTGAATGATCTGTCATTTTATCTCCAAAAGATACATTAAAGCAACTGGCCATAACCCGGCCATAATAAGAGCCTGTAAGTACCAAAGCAATCAACCCGTCTAATATTCTACTAGGTTGCAAATCAAAATGACTAGTAGGATGCAGAAGCAATAACATTGCGCTGAACCTGTTTAGATTTCGCAGCAAAGGATGTAAATTGCAGTGAGAAAACTCTCCTACTTATTCAGTTATTAAGTTTATTAGCATCAGAAGCAATAGCTCAGGACATATATACTTATGAACTTTGTAAGCTCTCTTTACAGACTTCTATTATACTAGCTCGTTTATAAACTGACAAAGGACAAACCTATTAAAAAATTAAACCAACTATGCTCACAATTAATACAACGAGTGGAAGTGTATTAGGAAAAATGGTCTAATATTGATATCTAAAGCTTAATCCCTCCCCAGACCCCACCTTGTGTGGGAGCTTCTATGCACTGGGTCTGTCCTTTATTGATACCTAAAGCTTAAAAGCAAACTGATTAAGCTAAGCTTAATTCTTTCACGCAATAGATCATGTGCCAAAAGCCCAGAGCATGTAAATGAGTCATGTGAAAAGGGCTAAATGTACAATTGAGAAGATGTTGTCCCCTTCAATTTTCTTTGATTAAACGCAAACAACGACATGAGCAAATTCATCTTGTTCGAGGGAATGATAAAGCTGTTGTAGCCCTAACCTACCAGAGGACCAAGCTCATAACTGATGGATTCTTATCTATTGACCTACCGGATGATGAAAGACTTCATGTCACTGCCTACTACCCAAGCCTTTATAAGGAGCAAGACGCAAGGAAAGGATGAGTAGTACTAGTATATTTCTCATTTTACTTGTCTACCTTGGAGGCTTGGAATTATGCAGTTCCATTTTATGAATTATTTGTTGTGTCTCTGTGCAGTAGGGATACGAATTTGATAGGCATAGGCATAGAAGACACCAGGAACTACCGATGGACCACCAGGATCACAACCTGCAACAGGTGGACTAGCTACGGCGACCGTCATTATCATCTGGTGCGACTGACCCATAGGTCACGCTCTCTCGTGCCATCATGAGGAATCAGCAAAGGGACGAAATGGGAATCAGAGGTTGGATGGAATGGGAATTGGACAATATTTTGTCGATGCAATCATGACTGGCAAAAGACGGCTAGAAAGTTAAACCAGACATGTTTCCGCTTGCTGGATAGAGATATCTATGTAAAGATCAGTAATAGAAATGTCTTCCAGTCATCCTTAGAAAATATTTTGTCGATCCAATCATGACTGGCAAAAGATGGCTAGAAAGTTAAACCAGACATGTTTCCGCTTGCTGGATAGAGATATCTATGTAGAGATCAGTAATAGAAATGTCTTCCAGCCATCCTTAGAAAACCACACTACATACATTGCTACTTCACAAGCATTACACAGTTGAAAAAGCAATCACCTCGTTGTTGGAGATGGTTGCTGCTGGCACCTTGGTGATAACGATGACATGGAGGGGTTCATTTTGATACACTAACACAATGTAGCCTCCCTCAGTAAAAAATATGCACAGATTGGCAAAATAAGTATAACGCCAGAACTGCACCCGCTTCAAGAATGACATGCTAGACAAGTACGTGTCGGGCATACCTGCAAAACATGGAAGATTATATTGTGAATCTCTTGCTACCCAAACTTATCAGGCTTTAGTGATTTGTACCTGATAAGGTCACTTTACAGAATTCTGTTAGACTAGCTCTCTTAATCAACTGACGAAGTAAAGACCCTTTGGGAAAAGAAAATAAACCAAACTATGCTCACAATGAATATAACAAGTTGAAGCGAATTAGGAAAGATGGTCTAACCCTTCACGATATTTAAAGCATGGATGCA
Source organism: Triticum urartu (assembly GCF_056163025.1). Taxonomy (NCBI): domain Eukaryota; kingdom Viridiplantae; phylum Streptophyta; class Magnoliopsida; order Poales; family Poaceae; genus Triticum; species Triticum urartu. The sequence goes on from NC_141878.1 coordinate 567,624,600, forward strand.
AAATGATTCCAGCCAAACCTAGCTTTCTTCCATTTAAATGGAGATTTAATTGCTAAATGTAGAATAGAGAAGAAACTGTCTCCATTTTTTTTACTGGATGCAAACAACAACACTGGCAAATTACACCTCTTAATTATGTAAAGCCATCAATCCTACCATTTTTTATCTCCAAAAGACACATTTAAGCAATGGACTATAACCAAGTGAGAAGATGCTGTTAGCACCAAAGCAATCAGCAACAGTCATATAGGTTTCAAAGCAGAAAAATGTGTCAAAGGATGCAGCTTGTGATGAGAACTCCTGCTTGTTCAGTTGTTGACAAAAATGTAAATGAAGTGATGAACCCAATGCATATCTCTTGAATATAGTTTGGATAAGTAAATACCAAATCCAAGTGTTGCAGGAGAGTAAGTTACTCCCTCCATTTCTTTATACAAGGCCACTTCGTTTTTCGTGTCAAACTTTGACTTATAGTTTTGGTCAACAAAATATGGGTTATATGTCATAAACAATATATCATCGGAAAGTTCTTTGAAATGTACATCCAATGACAATACTTTTTGTGGCACATAACTCACTTTTTGTTGGTGAAATTAATGGTCAAAGTTAGACATAAAAATATGAAGTGGCCTTGTATACAGAAATGAAGGGAGTAATTAGCATCAGCAGAAATAGCAGAAGGCAGATCTACTTATACTGATCCGAATCATGAAAAAACATGTCCAGGATGAAATTAAATTGCTGGGACTTCAAGTTCTGTGCATGATCTGTACTTGAACATATGAACTATATAACACTATAACAGTATGAATGAATTTGAAATATTGTGTGCAGTATCAAAAAGAAATATCTCTAACTGAAATCACATGTAGGAAAAAAATTACAGCAATTCCCACATGAAATTGATTGGCCAGCACCAGAGAGAAAATAGATACTAGAACTACCGAGTAACAGAACAGTTTAGCCAAAAAATAATCCATAAACAATACATTTTTCTATCAAGTGGTGATATTTATGAGCTACTATTACGGATACCAAATCATGTTATCTTGTAGAAAATATTAGAAATCATTTTGCATAATAATAACTGAGATCTCAATGGAAACCAAATAATAAATAGCTAAAGATGGTGTGATTGGAATCATAAGATACATTCATTCTCATTCCAAATTATGTGATAGCGTTCTTCAGGACAGTGCTATATTTACTTTCATATTGGCTGGGTAAATTAAAGATTGGCCTTGAGGAATATCCTCGTTAACATCAGAACATTCCCTCAAAATCAGAACAAGGAGGGTGAAGTTTTCTCTTGTAATGTTGTAAAGTGCACGTTTCTGAAACCTTAGATAGATGTACTTTCACCCCAGTCTACTGATGCAGCAAGAGTGGTTCTTAACATATCGATGACAAAAGAGCATCTCCTTTCCTATTCCTACTCATAGGATTTGAGATACATGTCATCTCATTTCCTATGACTTTCCTATTCCTACGATTTTTCTACCCTATGAACCAAAGAAGGCCTTAACTTGTCAATCATTTCGCCCGCTAGCTCAGTTGTCACCTCTTTCTGTCCTAAATTAATCCGTTCACAGAGTTATAATTCAAAGAGAGCATCATCATCAATGTGCACAGGCACCATCATGAAGAACATGGAAGATTAATTTTGCAAAAGTTCTCGCTAATCAACCTTGTCAAGATTCGGCGGTCTGTACTTTGTAGGGTCCCCTTACAGAGTTCAGTTAGACTAGCTGTATTAATGAACCGACAAAGCTCTCTTAATGAACCAACAAAGTAAAGATCCTTCACAGAAAAAATTAAACCAAGTATGCTCATAATGATAAAACAAGTTGAAGCGAATTAGGATAGATGATCTAACCTTAACAATATATAAAGTTTGGATGGAACTGATTTGAGCTAAGCCTAGTTTTCTTCCAGGAGATCATCTGCTAGAACCTGCACCAATAAGGAAGAGCTGCAAAAGTAAGCATGTAAGTGAATTATAGGTGTAAAAGGGTAAATGGAGATGTAATTGCTAAATGTAGATACTGTCTCCATTTTTTCTTTGACTGGATGCAAACAGCCACACTGGCAACTATACCCCTCAATTATGCAAAGCCACCAGTCCTGCTGTCTACCTCCAAAAGACACACTTCAACATTCGAAGATAACTCAGTAAGGAGAAGAGTGTGTTAGCACCAAAGCAATCAACAGTCTAATAGTAGAGGTTTCAAAGCAGGAGAATGTGTCGAAGGATGTAACTTGCGATGAGAACTCTCCTAATTAGTCGGTTGTTGGCAAAGAAAGTAAATAAATCTAATGCATTCTCTTGAATGTAGTTTGGAGTAGATACCAAATCCAAGTCTCACAGGAGATTAAGGTAATTAGCATCAACAGCAATAGCTTATTATCTTAAGACAGATATACTTGTTCTGATCAGCATCGCATCATGAAAAAACATGTCCAGGATGAATTAAATTACTGGGACTTTAACTCCTGTGCATAATCCGTACATGCTACAAATAAACAAAAATAACAGTATGAACAAATTTGAAATATTTTAGCAATAACAGCGTAGTAAAAAAATGCAGGAACTCACGCATGAAATTGATCGGCCAGCACAAGGCAGGAAGTAGATATTAGAGAACTCGTGAGTAGATAACAGAACACTTTAGCCAAAAAAAATCCATCAACAACACATTTTTCAATCAAGTGAACATATCTACAAATTGCTATTATGGGTACCAAGTCATGCTATCTTACTGACAGCATCAGAAAATACTTTGCATAATAATCACTGAGATCTAAATGGAGATTAACACTTATTCTCATTGCAAATTATGTGGTGGCATTCTCCAGAAGGACAGTGGTTACTACTTGCATATTGACTGGGTAATTAAAATATTAGCCTTGAGGAATATACATGTGAACATCAGAACACGGATGGTGGCATTTTCTCTTGTAGTGTTATATAGTGTATGTCTCTGAAAACTTAGATGTACTATTACCTACATATAGGTTTTAAACATATCAATGACAAAATAGTCTTTTTGCCATATTGAACTGGACTGAAGTTATTGGTCAAACAGGAGATATAGAGGTGATACTTTTCTATTTAAGTAATATGCAAGAGAAAGCTAACAGCATAAGCAGAAAACACTAGTTCAATGGAAACAACTGAAAAACACTACGTTCAAATTACATCCAACAAAATGGAATTGACTAATTGAGTGAGACAAGCTCAACCTACAAAGTTGGCATCATTTTGCCTGCTAGCTCACTCGCCACCTCTTTCTGTCCTAAATCAACCCATTCACAGAGCTATTCGAAGGGAGCATCATCCATCAATGTGCACTGACACCATTCTCTGCGTTGAGCCCATACAGCACGCCTGCATATTTCTCGGTTGATCCAGCAAAGAAGGAATCCTTGAGTTTCCAGAACGCACAAGACGTGACCAGGCTATCGGACCCGGCCTGATGTGACTCTCCAACACGCTCCACATCGAGCAACTCGGCGAGCTTGTTCAGCCCGCCGTGCAGGCTGTTGCAGAACTTCATGAGATGCTTGATGTCATAGACGGTGGGGAAATATATCTTCATCAGCTTGAAGAACCCAGCCTGTGTGTCTGGGAGGCTGTTACAGGTGAGGATTTTGAGCAGGTAGCCGAAGTCGTATCCCGCGTGGAAGGTCACCCAGTAGACGGCGTCGTTGAGCACAACGCCCGAGGACATGAGCAGCTCCGCAAATCGGCGGGCGTCGACGCCGCGCTCGGCGTTGCGGCGGAAGTCGATGCCGCTGTGGCGGAGCAGCTCGATGGAGTCGGTGGCGAAGATGTCGCGCTCGTCGTCGAACTCCCGGAAGTTGAACTGCCAGACGCATCGGCGGCGTCCGGCGCCGAGGGCAGGAAGCTCGCCCGTGGGGCCCGAGAAGGTGAGCCCCAGCTGGATGAGGTGCAGCATGTCGACGTTGGCCTTGAGGGTGGCGTAGTTGTAGTCGGCCGGGGAGCGGAAGGCGCCGACGGGGCGGCAGACGATGCCCGGGAACTCGGTGTCCATGGCGACGAAGGGGAACTCGTCGACGACGTCGCGGATCAGCGCGAACTCCGCCTCCAGGTTGTCCGCCCACACCTCCCGGATCTCCACCGGCTCCTCGCCGTCCACGCCGCCGTTGGCCTTGGAGATCACCGCGGCCGCGAGATCCGACATCGCCATGGCCGGCAGATTTCCTAGGGTTTGGTCGGATTGGGATGGTGGGTGGGATGGGGGAAGGCTCTGGATTTTTTAGACCCGGGGGAGGGGGTGGTGGGGTGCGTGGTGGCCAGCCAGCCAGAGGACGCGCTCGCTGGTGCGGCGTCGCCTCTATCGCGAATCGACGGCTGGGATGCAAATACATATATAAAAACAAACTAAACAAATAATGATTAAGTTCATCTTAAATGTCGAAAATCATTCCTCCCTCATATGTTCGAAAATCAAATGGACGCCCAATAGGCTCCACAAAATTCAATCATTTGGACAGTCCAGCCTCTCTCAAATCTAGATCATATATGAGGGAGAAATTTCGCTATCCGGACTATTCGTCATGTTTTTTTTACTATTATCATAGTAAGAAAGGCTTCTACTGCATGTATATTACTAGGAATAAACTGAATGTCATTGAGAAACAGTATAACGCAGCCACCTAGGGCTCTACACAGCGATTTAACGCTTTGAACCGTTAGATTAATTCTTCAACGCTCGTGATCGCCCGTCATCCCACCCGCGCGTCCCCGCCAGCCCAACGTTAGCGGGCTGCCGCTCCGAAGACTGACCTGGACGACATCTCATTCACTGATGCAGCCTAATTTCCGATCCTAATTGGACGGTTGCGATCAGTGCGGGGCTCCGAGGCGCAGCTCGCCTCTGATTTGGGCGGACTCCTGCTACATGCAGCGGTGGTGCCGGCGGCGCTTTCTTTGCTATCAGTGTGCTCGCTACTGGGAAAGGGGGGTGAACGAGAGACAGTGCCCCGCCGTCGCCGCGTCCCTCCAGCGTTCAGATCCTCTCATCACTAGCTCTACGGACCTCCACGGCGGTGGATTTCTTGCGGATCAGGGAGAAAAGGTAGGAAAGGAGAGACCGTTGTGACGCCGCTGCCACCACTTCTAGCCCTCAGCCCTTTCCCCATTGCTATCCCTGTTAATCCCATTCTCCCCAGCGTGCACACTACGGGAAACAAACACACCTAAGACGGTGAAAAAAGTACAAGCGGTGCACGTCCCTTTTCCTTCTACTTCCTCTCAGCTTCAATCGATGGGACGTGCGTGTTTTCTATGGTGCAGATTAGAGTCTCTGTTTGGTTTTTGAATGTATCTTGTTTACTAATCCTCACATATCAGTACGAGTTTGTCCTATGGTTCCCATGTTCATGCGGCGTACTGACCCCGGGCCTCATTGTCACTTTCCAATGTAGAGGGTAAATGTTTTTTCTTAACTCTGATTTGATGTTGCTATTTTGTTTCCTTGCAGAGAGATATGTTCAAAGATATCCCCCATCCTCCCATTCATTAGATCTGAAGTATAAGCCCAGGGTTCAAATCGAGGGGACAAGTAAAGCGCCTGCTAATATGGTACAGTACTAATATTGGCAATACTGTGTTCGACGTCATCTCCCCATTATTCATGTTAGAAGTAATCAGGTGACCGTATCTATGGTCCTGCTCCCTGTGTTGATTGCAGTTCTCCTGGAGCCAACAGGTATCAAAAAACTGCCCCTGCAGGTATAGATACTTAACCTCTTGAGTAGAATGTAAGTAGCAAGAGCTTAAATATTTAACTCCTAGGATGTTTTTCTGCTTCGGAATTGGACGTTATCTTTTGCCGGTAACATATATGTGCTTGCACAAAAAAGTAGGTTAAACCGATGCTAAGTATTCAAGCTGACATATGGCCTCTTGGTCTAATTAGAATTGTTCATTTTATATTTATTATTCAACATTTTCTAATTATTTCATAAATATATATTATTCTTGTGTTAGAATGGGCGGGCGCGGCAACGCGCGTCTTCATGATCTAGTATTTACAAAAGGGGGGGCACACTACTATCAAGAGTGTGAGGGTAGAGCAAACAACAAAAGTTTCAACAATCTACTAGCTTATGTGATGAAGGCTACAAAAGCATTAATAAAATGTTTCTTTTTAGCAGACACTCTAAAGCTTAAGTTTGCAAAGTCAGTTTTGAATCTTTGTTTTCAGGATGAGATGGAAGGGGGATCCACCTGAAGTGATTATTGTTGCGCCCTTTCCACATGCTCCGGACAGTCCATGGTCATTTTTTTAGGTTGCAGCTTTTTCATTTGACCGACAAGTTCAAACCTGTTATCATGTATAGTCCAGTTAATGTCCAGGATTCTCCAACATCCTTGTTGAATGTGCAGTGAAAGAATAAGTTCTCCACTGTTTCTTTTATATGCTCTCCACCTTGTCCTAAGTGTTGTAGTGCCTTCTTTTGAGCATGTTTCTGGTGTTGAGGCGGCCAGACAACAAAAGCCAACCAAACACCTTGATCTTGGGTATGCTTTTGGATTTCCACAGCCACTTAAATGCCTCGTGCACCACAACTTCTCTGAAATAAAAGTTATAGTATGCAGTGGTCCGAAAGGTTGTTGGTTCCCAGAGGTAAACCCAGACATCATGAGTTTGATCAAAGATGGCAGTGTTGATCATCTTAGTTTGCATTTCCTTTATCTCATCATGGGCTTATACAGATAAAGGAAGACGGAAGATCTCCTGCAAGTCAGCAGCGAGGAGGAATTCTTTGACCGAAGCATCCTCGACTATGGTGAATGAGTATGCTCTAGGAAAGGATTTTGAGAGTATCGATTGGTTCCAGCAGTCCTTGCAAATGAGCGTTGATGTGCCACGGTGAATTTGAACTTTCATGATGCCTCAAAAAATTGGCATAAGTTGAATCAGATCGCGCCACCAGAATGAGCCACAGGGCTCCATTGCGTGTGGCACCAAGGTGTTGTAGTAAGGTTTCCATATCAATCTCACCCAAGGTATGGCATGCATGTTGTAGAATTTATGAAGATATTTTAGCAGGAGAGCATCATTTTGAACTTTTAGGTCAATGACTCCACCATTCTTTTTGGGGCGGCACACTATATCCCATCCAGCTAGAGAATTACATTCATCACCATTCTCAGTCTTCTTCCTCCATAAACAGTTGTCCGGACTATCCGCTATGTTATCTTCAACACTTAGCCTAACACAAAAAACCCACCCCACGACGCACCCTTCTCTTTTTCTACCGGACTCTCCCCTTCCCGCTCGGTTTCCCGCCGTAGCGGGACATTTCTCACTGGAGCCCTCTCCTATAAAACCAGATGACACCCACCCCACCCTCGTACGTTGCAACAGGGATGTTCTTTTCTTCATATTTACAATATATATATAATGGGTTAAACTAACACATACTATTGCCACAAAACAACAAATAGCTATAGAGATCATTCTCAAAGGTCCATTCAACTTTGCGAATGCATGTAGTAAAATGTCATCTTTTCTAGGGTTTCTAATTGTGTCGCAACAGGTCTAATATTTTTCTCCATTTCTCATATCTCGCATCTATTTAAAGTATGCAACGCCTTCGGTTCAACATGTCAATGTCATGATGAAACAACATGATATGTCCCTTTAATTTTGCAACTAGATGAGACGAAAAAACACATACACACCGACGTGGGAGGAGAGTGGCAACCTGAACATATTTCTAGTCACCAATAAGCTCCACCTCCAGCTCACACACCATTCATTGCTAAGAAGGGATACTTGTCATTCTTCTCTTCCTCGTCCTTCCCTACATTTTATACTCCTAGCCTCTTTGTGCAACCCATTTTGTTGGCTCCAACCAGCACCACGTTAACGTCAATGTGTTCGTCATTGACGCCTCATCTTCTTCCTCCTCCTTGCTCGCTAGCTTTAGTTCTCGTTCCTATTTATTTCCCAGAATACTCTTCTTTTCTTTTTTCATTTTATTTTCTTGAAAACTCTTTCCTTCTCCAACAACATGGACCACTTGATTGCTTTAGTTCTTTCTCCGTCTTATTCTTGAACACTCTTTCTACTATAACATGAACCACCTGGCCAATGTAGTGTCGTGCTGTACTCGTTCACGAACGTCTCGGCAACCGTTAGTGTGTGGACATCATGCAGAGCATGGTCGTCATCCATCTTGGTGAATGCTTGGTCATCCATGTCATTAGCGCATGGTGGTCGTTGTCCATGTTGGCAAGCGGTGCTCGGCCATGTCGCTAAGAGCCCGTTGACTGTCCTTGCCTGCGAAAATAAATCATGAAGGCGAAAATTAACCATGGAGGAGAAAATAACCCATGCATATTTATGAGTGATATTTTTACACCCATCCATCCTTCTTTAAACTGAGATATTTCATTTAAAAGAGATATTCGCTTCGATATTGCTACTAATGACTAATGAATGCAAAGGATTCCATAAATCTTATATTTGGTGTGTTTCCATGAGAAATGGGCTAGAAAGGAAAGAAATCACGTGGGAATATGCAAGGGAATGGAAATGAAGAAGAAATCACCAGGAGGCACACCTACGTAGACAGGGCAAAAGACGATGTTCCATACGGGCGCCCATATGGTGTGGAAACCGAGGCAGATCGTCTACCTGGACAACTTTTATAAAGGGGACCCCATCGAAATGTCAACAGGGGAGCGTCGACAAAAGCCAGAGCATCATCATCTTCCTCATCATCCACAAACCCTAGCCACCACCATTTCCATCTCCATAGCCACCATCACCACCATAGTGCTTCCTCATCTAGTTCATACTTGTAATCGTGCATCGCATAAGGCATCCATTGTAAGACATATTTGCAATCAATCAATCTTCAAGATGTGTTCTTTAATGTTTTCTTCCCGTTATCTGATCTTTATGTGTGAGTAGTTCGGTAAGGTATGGGTTGAGGAATAGGCCTTGCAACCCTCTGTATTTGTTGTGGGGGTTAATGGAAGGGCTTTGAATTAACATCTCGTATGTGTGAAATAAAACTGTTTCGTAGATGTCTCTTGTCTTGTCCGCTATCTTCATCCCTGCGAATACCCAGGATCATGGAGATCGAGCACCGATGAGTCTAGGAGCAAGAGAATGTGAAGTGTTATACCGAACACTGGTGATATTAAGGTTCGGTAGGGTAAGATGGATCCAATCCTTGGGAATTCATGAGGTGTGGTCATTAAATGCCCAAAGCTCTTGTATGATTTTATTATCTTAGTTACCGAGGCAACCCCGCATGATGGATAGGGCCCCCGATAGGACAACTGTCTTGATGCAGGACTCGTGCCGATCAAGATGTTATTTGGACACATCCCCAATTTTGGTTCGTAACAAGCGCATCTCGACGGGTGACTTCCACTGCACAAATTAAGACCATATATCTTGTCCCAACACAAATACATGGTTGTGAGCATTAAGACCTCATACTCGTACCTCTTTTTACTATAACTGTTTGAATCACTATATGCTTGCTTGATCTGGTCAGAATCTGGATTTGATCCTTTAACATAAGCTTGCTAGGGACCATCGCTTCAAGGGAATCTCCCTCTCATGGATTCGATAACCCAGGGTCACCTCTGGGGAAATAGGTGTAGGATACACTTTTCTATTCCAATACCGGATCACTAAAAGGAGGTATCAAGCCCTTTTTCTGGTGGCATTGCCGGGAAGGAGTTGTGTATTACTAGTCTTTGTGTTTAGAATTTTTGTTAAGTTAAGTTTTTATTTTTGTTTTTACTTTTTTGTTTTTAGTTCAAGTTTTACTTTGTTGCAAGTCTTGTAAGTTGAAACAACTAACAAGATTACTATGGCTCATAATCTTGGGAGTTTTGCTACTGAGTATGAGATCAAACCGAACTTAGTTTCCATGGTTCAACAGGACCAATTTGGAGGCTCTGCTTTCGAAGATGCCGGTATGCACTTGCATAATTTTACTGAATATGCAACATGACACGCATTAGAGATTACGACCCTAACGCTTTAAAGTTGTGTCTTTTTTCCTTTCTCTTTGAGAGGAAAAAACAAAATAACGGCTTCTATCTCTACCTAGAGGTAGTATTACTTCTTGTGTTGATTATTGCAGCAAATTTTTATCTATGTTTTATCCATCTGCAAAAATTATGCAATTACGTTCTCAAATTATAGGTTTCAAGCAGGAAGAACGTGAGCCGCTAGTGCTTGCATGGGATAGAATGAAAGAAAGGAACCGTCCTAATCATGGAATGGAGGAATGGTTAATCCTTCATATGTTTTATAATGGCTTAAATCACATGTCAAAAACTATGCTTGACATAACTATAGGAGGAACAATCATGGGAAAGCCCATACATGATGTCAAGAAACTACTTGTTGATATGTAAGAAAATCATGCCCGATGGGATGTTGAGAGAGCCACCACCAAGAGGGTGAATGCCATCGAAGAAAGTAGCATGGAGTTGACAGCCAAACTTCATGAACCTATCTCCGTGATAAAAGGTAAAGAAGAGGTAAACATGAATTTCATCACTAACGAAGAAACTAGTGATGTGAATTTTATTGCTTGCAACAGCTGAAGGAAATATGCCCTAGAGGCAATAATAAAGTTCTTATTTATATTTCTTTATATCATGATAAATGTTTATTATTCATGCTAGAATTGTATTAACTGGAAACTTAGTACATGTGTGAATACATAGACAAACAGAGTGTCCCTAGTATGCCTCTACTTGACTAGCTCGTTAATCAAAGATGGTTAAGTTTCCTGACCATGGACATGTGTTGTCATTTGATGAACGAGATCACATCATTAGAGAATGATGTGATGGACAAGACCCATCCATTAGCTTAGCATAATGATTGTTTAGTTTTATTGCTATTGCTTTCTTCATGACTTATACATATTCCTCTGACTATGAGATTATGCAACTCCCGAATACCGGAGGAACACCTTTTCTGCTATCAAACATCACAATGTAACTGGGTGATTATAAAGATGCTCTACAGGTGTCTCCGAAGGTGTTTGTTGAGTTGGCATAGATTAAGATTAGGATTTTTCACTCCGTGTATCGGAGAGGTATCTCTGGGCCCTCTCGGTAATTCACATCACTATAAGCCTTGAAAGCAATGTGACTAATGAGTTAGTTATAGGATGATGCATTACAGAATGAGTAAAGAGACTTGTCGGTAACGGGATTGAACTAGGTATGATGATACCGACGATCGAATCTCAGGCAAGTAACATACGGATGACAAAGGGAATGACGTATGTTGTTATGCGGTTTGACCGATAAAGATCTTCATAGAATATGTGGGAGCCAATATGAACATCCAGGTTCCACTATTGGTTATTGGTCGGAGTGTTGGAAATATGCCCTAGAGGCAATAATAAAATGGTTATTATTATATTTCTTTGTTCATGATAATTGTCTATTGTTCATGCTATAATTGTGTTATCCGGAAATCATAATACACATGTGAATACATAGACCACAACACGTCCCTAGTGAGCCTCTAGTTGACTAGCTCGTTGATCAAAAGATAGTCATGGTTTCCTGACTATGGACATTGGATGTCATTGATAATGGGATCACATCATTAGGAGAATGATGTGATGGACAAGACCCAATCCTAAGCATAGCTCAAAGATCGTGTAGTTCGTTTCCTGTAGCTTTTCCGAATGTCAAGTATCATTTCCTTAGACCATGAGATTGTGCAACTCCTGAATACCGTAGGAGTGCTTTGGGTGTGCCAAACGTCACAACATAACTGGGTGACTATAAAGGTACACTACAGGTATCTCCGAAAGTATCTGTTGGGTTGGCATGAATCGAGACTGGGATTTGTCACTCCATATGATGGAGAGGTATCTCTGGGCCCACTCGGTAATGCATCATCATAATGAGCTCGATGTGACCAAGTGGTTGATCACGGGATCATGCATTACGGTACGAGTAAAGTGACTTGCCGGTAACGAGATTGAACAAGGTATTGAGATACCGACGATCGAGTCTCGGGCAAGTAACGTACCGATTGACAAAGGGAATTGTATACGGATTGATTAAATCCTCGACATCATGGTTCATCCGGTGAGATCATCGTGGAGCATGTGGGAGCCAACATGGGTATCCAGATCCCGTTGTTGGTTATTGACCGGAGAGGCATCTCGGTCATGTCTGCATGTCTCCCGAACCCGTAGGGTCTACACACTTAAGGTTCGGTGATGCTAGGGTTGTAGAGATATTAGTATGCAGTAACCCGAAAGTTGTTCGGAGTCTCGGATGAGATCCCGGACGTCACGAGGAGTTCCGGAATGGTCCGGAGGTAAAGATTTATATATAGGAAGTCCAGTTTTGGCCATCGGGAAGGTTTCGGGGGTCGCCGGTATTGTACCGGGACCACCGGAAGGGTCCCGGGGGTCCACCAGGTGGGGCCACCCATCCCGGAGGGCCCCATGGGCTGAATTGGGAGGGGAGCCAGCCCCTAGTGGGTTGGTGCGCCCCTCCCTTGGGCCTCCCCTGCGCCTAGGGTTGGGAAACCCTAGGGGTGGGGGCGCCCCCCACTTGGCCTGGGGGGGAAGGCACCCCTTGGCCGCCGCCCCCCTTGGAGATCCATCTCCTAGGGCCGGCGCCCCCCCAAGGCCCCTATATAAAGAGGGGGGAGGGAGGGCAGCCACACCCCTTGCTCTTGGCGCCTCCCTCTCCCTCCGTAACACCTCTCCTCCCCGCTTGCGCTTGGCGAAGCCCTGCCGGGATCCTGCTGCATCCACCACCACGCCGTCGTGCTGCTGGATCTTCATCAACCTCTCCTTCCCCCTTGCTGGATCAAGAAGGAGGAGACGTCTTCTTAACCGTACGTGTGTTGAACGCGGAGGTGCCATCCGTTCGGCACTAGGTCATCGGTGATTTGGATCACGTCGAGTACGACTCCATCAACCCCGTTCTCTTGAACGCTTCCGCGCGCGATCTACAAGGGTATGTAGATGCACTCCTTTCTCCCTCATTGCTAGATGACTCCATAAATTGATCTTGGTGATGCGTAGAAAATTTTAAAATTCTGCTACGTTCCCGAACAGTGGCATCATGAGCTAGATCTATGCGTAGTTTCTATGCACGAGTAGAACACAAAGCATTTGTGGGCATCGATATTGTCAATTATCTTGCCGTTACTAGTCTTATCTTGATTCGGCGGTATTGTGGGATGAAGCGGCCCGTACCGACCTTACACGTACGCTTACGTGAGACTGGTTCCACCGACTGACATGCACTAGTTGCATAAGGTGGTTGGCGGGTGTCTGTCTCTCCCACTTTAGTCGGATCAGATTCGATGAACAGGGTCCTTATGAAGGGTAAATAGAAATTGGCAATTCACGTTGTGGTTTTGGCGTAGGTAAGAAACGTTCTTGCTAGAAACCTATAGCAGCCACGTAAAAACTTGCAACAACAATTAGAGGACGTCTAACTTGTTTTTGCAGCAAGTGTTTTGTGATGTGATATGGCCAAAGGATGTGATGAATGATATATGTGATGTATGAGATGATCATGTTCTTGTAATAGGAATCACGACTTGCATGTCGATGAGTATGACAACCGGCAGGAGCCATAGGAGTTGTCTTTATTTATTTATGACCTGCGTGTCAACATAAACGTCATGTAATTACTTTACTTTATTGCTAAAAGCGTTAGCCATAGTAGTAGAAGTAATAGATGACGAGACAACTTCAAGAAGACACGATGATGGAGATCATGATGATGGAGATCATGGTGTCATGCCGGTGACAACGATGATCATGGAGCCCCGAAGATGGAGATCAAAAGGAGCAAATGATATTGGCCATATCATGTCACTATTTGATTGCATGTGATGTTTATCATGTTTTACATCTTATTTGCTTAGAACGACGGTAGCTTAAATAAGATGATCCCTCGTAATAATTTCAAGAAAGTGTTCCCCCTAACTGTGCACCGTTGCGAAGGTTCATTGTTTCAAAGCACCACGTGATGATCGGGTGTGATAGATTCTAACATTCGAATACAATGGGTGTAAGCCAGATTTACACACGCAATACACTTAGGTTGACTTGACGAGCCTAGCATGTACAGACATGGCCTCGGAACACAGAAGACCGAAAGGTCGAGCATGAGTCGTATAGAAGATACGATCAACATGAAGATGTTCACTGATGTTGACTAGTCCGTCTCACGTGATGATCGGACACGGCCTAGTTGACTCGGATCATGTTTCACTTAGATGACTAGAGGGATGTCTATCTGAGTGGGAGTTCATTGAGTAATTTGATTAGATGAACTTAATTATCATGAACTTAGTCTAAATTCTTTATAATATGTCTTGTAGATCAAATGGCCCATGTTGTCCTCAACTTCAACGTGTTCCTAGAGAAAACCAAGCTGAAAGACGATGGCAGCAACTATACAGACTGGGTCCGGAACCTGAGGATCATCCTCATAGCTGCCAAGAAAGATTATGTCCTAGAAGCACCGCTAGGTGACGCACCTGTCCCAGAGAACTAAGACGTTATGAACGCTTGGCAGTCACTTGCTGATGATTACTCCCTCGTTCAGTGCGGCATGCTTTACAGCTTAGAACCGGGGCTCCAAAAGCATTTTGAGAGACACGGAGCATATGAGATGTTCGAAGAGCTGAAAATGGTTTTTCAAGCTCATGCCTGGGTCGAGAGATATGAAGTCTCCGACAAGTTCTTCAGCTGTAAGATGGAGGAAAATAGTTCTGTCAGTGAGCACATACTCAAAATGTCTGGGTTGCATAACCGCTTGACTCAGCTGGGAGTTAATCTCCCAGATGATGCGGTCATTTACAGAATCCTTCAGTCGCTTCCACCGAGCTACAAGAGCTTTGTGATGAACTTCAATATGTAGGGGATGGAAAAGACCATTCCTGAGGTGTATTCAATGCTGAAATCAGCAGAGGTGGAAATCAAAAAGGAACATCAAGTGTTGATGGTGAATAAAACCACTAAGTTCAAGAAAGGCAAGGGTAAAAATAACTTCAAGAAGGACGTCAAGGGAGTTGCCGCGCCCGGTAAGCAAGATACCGGGAAGAAGCCAAAGAATGGACCCAAGCCCGAGACTGAGTGTTTTTATTGCAAGGGAAGTGGTCACTGGAAGCGGAACTGCCCCAAATACTTAGCGGACAAGAAGGCCGGCAACACTAAAGGTATATGTGATATACATGTAATTGATGTGTACCTTACCAGTACTCGTAGTAGCTCCTGGGTATTTGATATCGGTGCGGTTGCTCACATTTGTAACTCAAAGCAGGAGCTGCGGAATAAACGGAGACTGGCGAAGGACGAGGTGACGATGCGCGTCGGGAATGGTTCCAAGGTCGATGTGATCGCCGTCGGCACGCTGCCTTTACATTTACCTACGGGATTAGTTTTAAATCTCAATAATTGTTATTTAGTGCAAGCTTTGAGCATGAACATTGTATCAGGATCTCGTTTAATTCGAGATGGCTACTCATTTAAATCCGAGAATAATGGTTGTTCTATTTATATGAGAGATATGTTTTATGGTCATGCTCCATTGGTGAATGGTTTATTCTTAATGAATCTCGAGCGTAATGTTACATATATTCATAGTGTGAATACCAAAAGATGTAAGGTTGACAATGATAGTCCCACATACTTGTGGCACTGCCGCCTTGGTCACATAGGTGTAAAACGCATGAAGAAGCTCCATGCAGATGGACTTTTGGAGTCTCTTGATTACGAATCATTTGACACGTGCGAACCATGCCTCATGGGTAAAATGACCAAGACTCCGTTCTCAGGAACAATGGAGCGAGCAACCAACTTATTGGAAATCATACATACTGATGTGTGCGGTCCAAAGAGTGTTGAGGCTCGCGGTGGATATCATTATGTTCTCACCCTCACTGATGACTTGAGTAGATATGGGTATGTCTACTTAATGAAACACAAGTCTGAGACCTTTGAAAAGTTCAAGGAATTTCAGAGTGAGGTTGAGAATCAACATGACAGGAAAATCAAGTTCTTGCGGTCAGATCATGGAGGAGAATACTTGAGTCACGAATTTGGCACACACTTAAGAAAATGTGGAATAGTTTCACAACTCACGCCGCCTGGAACACCTCAGCGTAATGGTGTGTCCGAACGTCGTAATCGCACTCTATTAGATATGGTGCGATCTATGATGTCTCTTACCGATTTACCGCTGTCATTTTGGGGCTATGATTTAGAGACTGCCGCATTCACTTTAAATAGGGCTCCATCGAAATCCGTTGAGACGACACCGTATGAATTATGGTTTGGGAAGAAACCTAAGCTATCATTTCTAAAAGTTTGGGGATGTGATGCTTATGTCAAGAAACTTCAACCTGAAAAGCTCGAACCCAAATCGGAAAAATGCGTCTTCATAGGATACCCTAAAGAAACTATTGGGTACACCTTCTACCTCAGATCCGAAGGCAAGATCTTTGTTGCCAAGAATGGGTCCTTTCTAGAGAAAGAGTTTCTCTCGAAAGAAATAAGTGGGAGGAAAGTAGAACTTGATAAAGTATTACCTCTTGAACCGGTAAGTGGCGCAGCTCAAGAAAATGTTCCTGAGGTGCCTGCACCGACTAGAGAGGAAGTTGATGATGATGATCATGAAACTTCAGATCAAGTTGCTACTGAACTTCGTAGGTCCACGAGGACACGTTCCGCACCAGAGTGGTACGGCAACCCTGTCTTGGAAATCATGTTGTTAGACAACGGTGAACCTTCGAACTATGAAGAAGCGATGGCGGGCTCGGATTCCGACAAATGGCTGGAAGCCATGAAATCCGAGATAGGATCCATGTATGAAAACGAAGTATGGACTTTGACTGACTTGCCCGATGATCGGCGAGCCATAGAAAATAAATGGATCTTTAAGAAGAAGACAGACGCGGATGGTAATGTAACCATCTATAAAGCTCGGCTTGTCGCTAAGGGTTATCGACAAGTTCAAGGGGTTGACTACGATGAGACTTTCTCACCCGTAGCGAAGCTGAAGTCCGTCCGAATCATGTTAGCAATTGCCGCATTCTATGATTATGAGATATGGCAAATGGACGTCAAAACAACATTCCTTAATGGTTTCCTTAAGGAAGAATTGTATATGATGCAGCCGGAAGGTTTTGTCGATCCTAAGAATGCTGACAAGGTGTGCAAGCTCCAACGCTCGATTTATGGGCTGGTGCAAGCATCTCGGAGTTGGAACATTCGTTTTGATGAGATGATCAAAGCGTTTAGGTTTACGCAGACTTATGGAGAAGCCTGCATTTACAAGAAAGTGAGTGGGAGCTCTGTAGCATTTCTCGTATTGTATGTGGATGACATACTGTTGATGGGAAATGATATAGAATTCTTGGAAAGCATAAAGGCCTACTTGAACAAGTGTTATTCAATGAAGGATCTTGGAGAAGCTGCTTATATATTAGGCATCAAGATCTATAGACATAGATCGAGACGCCTGATTGGTCTTTCACAGAGTACGTACCTTGACAAGATATTGAAGAAGTTCAAAATGGATCAGTCAAAGAAGGGGTTCTTGCCTGTATTGCAAGGTACGAGATTGAGCATGGCTCAATGCCCGACCACGGCAGAAGATAGAGAAAAGATGAGTGTCGTCCCCTATGCCTTGGCCATAGGGTCTATCATGTATGCTATGCTGTGTACCAGACCTGATGTAAACCTTGCCGTAAGTTTGGTAGGAAGGTACCAAAGTAATCCCGACATGGAACACTGGACAGCGGTCAAGAATATCCTGAAGTACCTGAAAAAGACTAAGGATATGTTTCTCGTTTATGGAGGTGACGAAGAGCTCGTCGTAAAGAGTTACGTCGATGCTAGCTTCGACACAGATCTGGATGACTCTAAGTCACAAACCGGATACGTGTATATTTTGAATGGTGGGGCAGTAAGCTGGTGCAGTTGCAAGCAGAGCGTTGTGGCGGGATCTACATGTGAAGCGGAGTACATGGCAGCCTTGGAGGCAGCACAAGAAGCAGTCTGGGTGAAGGAGTTCATTACCGACCTAGGAGTCATACCCAATGCGTCGGGCCCGATGACTCTCTTCTGTGACAACACTGGAGCTATTGCCCTTGCCAAGGAGCCCAGGTTTCACAGGAAGACCAGGCATATCAAGCGTCGCTTCAACTCCATTCGTGAAAGTGTTCAAAATGGAGACATAGAGATTTGTAAAGTACATACGGACCTGAATGTGGCAGATCCGTTGACTAAACCTCTCCCTAGAGCAAAACATGATCAACACCAGAACTGCATGGGTGTTCAATTCATCACAATGTAACTAGAATATTGACTCTAGTACAAGTGGGAGATTGTTGGAAATATGCCCTAGAGGCAATAATAAAATGGTTATTATTATATTTCTTTGTTCATGATAATTGTCTATTGTTCATGCTATAATTGTGTTATCCGGAAATCGTAATACACGTGTGAATACATAGACCACAACACGTCCCTAGTGAGCCTCTAGTTGACTAGCTCGTTGATCAAAAGATAGTCATGGTTTCCTGACTATGGACATTGGATGTCATTGATAATGGGATCACATCATTAGGAGAATGATGTGATGGACAAGACCCAATCCTAAGCATAGCTCAAAGATCGTGTAGTTCGTTTCCTGTAGCTTTTCCGAATGTCAAGTATCATTTCCTTAGACCATGAGATTGTGCAACTCCTGAATACCGTAGGAGTGCTTTGGGTGTGCCAAACGTCACAACATAATTGGGTGACTATAAAGGTACACTACAGGTATCTCCGAAAGTATCTGTTGGGTTGGCATGAATCGAGACTGGGATTTGTCACTCCGTATGATGGAGAGGTATCTCTGGGCCCACTCGGTAATGCATCATCATAATGAGCTCAGTGTGACCAAGTGGTTGATCACGGGATCATGCATTACGGTACGAGTAAAGTGACTTGCCGGTAACGAGATTGAACGAGGTATTGAGATACCGACGATCGAGTCTCGGGCAAGTAACGTACCGATTGACAAAGGGAATTGTATATGGATTGATTAAATCCTCGACATCGTGGTTCATCCGATGAGATCATCGTGGAGCATGTGGGAGCCAACATGGGTATCCAGATCCCGCTGTTGGTTATTGACCGGAGAGGCGTCTCGGTCATGTCTGCATGTCTCCCGAACCCATAGGGTCTACACACTTAAGGTTCGGTGATGCTAGGGTTGTAGAGATATTAGTATGCAGTAACCCGAAAGTTATTCGGAGTCCCGTATGAGATCCCGGACATCACGAGAAGTTCCGGAATGGTCCGGAGGTAAAGATTTATATATAGGAAGTCCAGTTTTGGCCATCGGGAAGGTTTCGGGGGTCGCCGGTATTGTACCGGGACCACCGGAAGGGTCCCGGGGGTCCACCGGGTGGGGCCACCCATCCCGGAGGGCCCCATGGGCTGAATTGGGAGGGGAGCCAGCCCCTAGTGGGCTGGTGCGCCCCCCCTTGGGCCTCCCCTGCGCCTAGGGCTGGGAAACCCTAGGGGTGGGGGCGTCCCCCACTTGGCTTGGGGGGGAAGCCACCCCTTGGCCGCCGCCCCCTTGGAGATCCATATCCTAGGGCCGGCGCGCCCCCAAGGCCCCTATATAAAGAGGGGGGAGGGAGGGAAGCCACACCCCTTGCTCTTGGCGCCTCCCTCTCCCTCCGTAACACCTCTCCTCCCCGCTTGCGCTTGGCGAAGCCCTGCCGGGATCCTGCTGCATCCACCACCACGCCGTCGTGCTGCTGGATCTTCATCAACCTCTCCTTCCCCCTTGCTGGATCAAGAAGGAGGAGACGTCTTCCTAACCGTACGTGTGTTGAACGCGGAGGTGCCGTCCGTTCGGCACTAGGTCATCGGTGATTTGGATCACGTCGAGTACGACTCCATCAACCCCGTTCTCTTGAACGCTTCCGCGTGCGATCTACAAGGGTATGTGGATGCACTCCTTTCTCCCTCGTTGCTAGATGACTCCATAGATTGATCTTGGTGATGCGTAGAAAATTTTAAAATTCTGCTACGTTCCCCAACACGGAGATGTGTCTCGAACCCGTAGGGTCCGCATGCTTAACATTCGATGAAGATTTGTATTATGAGTTATGTGTTTTGGTGACCGAAGTTTGTTCGGAGTCCCGGATGAGATCACGAACATGACAAGGAGTCTCGAAATGGTCGAGAGATAAAGGTTCATATATTGGAGGTTATATTCGGACATCGGAATGGTTCCGAGTGATTCGGGTATTTTTCCGGAGTACTGAGGGGTTACCAGAACCCCCCAGGGAAGTGTTGGGCCAACATGCACCTAAGGGAGAGATAGGGAAGCCCGCGGGGGGTGGACGTGCGCCCCCTCCTAGGGAGTCCGAATAGGACAAGGAGGAGGGGGTTGCGCCCTGATGTCTACTACACAACCTTCTTCTTGTAGACGTTGTTGGGCCTCCAAGTGCAGAGGTTTGTAGGACAGTAGCAAATTTCCCTCAAGTGGATGACCTAAGGTTTATCAATCCGTAGGAGGCGTAGGATGAAGATGGTCTCTCTCAAGCAACCCTGCAACCAAATAACAAAGAGTCTCTTGTGTCCCCAACACACCCAATACAATGGTAAATTGTATAGGTGCACTAGTTCGGCGAAGAGATGGTGATGCAAGTGGTATATGGATAGTAAATAATAGTTTTGTAATCTGAAAAGATAAAAACGGCAAGGTAACTAATGATAAAAGTGAGCATAAACGGTATTGCAATGCGTTGAAACAAGGCCTAGGGTTCATACTTTCGCTAGTGCAAGTTTCCTCAACAATACTAACATAATTGGATCACATAACTAACCCTCAACATGCAACAAAGAGTCACTCCAAAGTCACTAATAGCGGAGAACAAACGAAGAGATTATGGTAGGGTACGAAACCACCTCAAAGTTATTCTTTCCAATCAATCTGTTGGGCTATTCCTATAAGTGTCACAAACAGCCCTAGAGTTCGTACTAGAATAACACCTTAAGACACAAATCAACCAAAACCCTAATGTCACCTAGATACTCCAATGTCACCTCAAGTATCCGTGGGTATGATTATACGATATGCGTCACACAATCTCAGATTCATCTATTCAACCAACACATAGGACCTCAAAGAGTGCCCCAAAGTTCTACCGGAGAGTCATGACGAAAACGTGTGCCAACCCCTATGCATAGGTTCATGGGCGGAACCCGCAAGTTGATCACCAAAACATACATCAAGTGAATCACGTGGTATCCCATTGTCACCACAGATACGCATGGCAAGACATACATCAAGTGTTCTCAAATCTTTAAAGACTCAATCCGATAAGATTACTTCAAGGGGAAAACTCAATCCATTACAAGAGAGTAGAGGGGGAGGAGAAACATAAGATCCAACTATAATAGCAAAGCTCGCGATACATCAAGATCGTGCCAAATCAAGAACACGAGAGAGAGAGAGAGATCAAACACATATCTACTGGTACATACCCTCAGCCTCGAGGGAGAACTACTCCCTCGTCATCATGGAGAGCACCAGGATGAGGAAGATGGCCACCGGAGAGGGATTGCCCCCTCCGGCAGGGTGCCGGAACGTGTCTAGATTGGCTTTCAGTGGCTACAGAGGCTTCTGGCGGCGGAACTCCTGATCTATTGTGCTCCCGGATGTTTTTAGGGTATATGGAGATATATAGGCGGAAGAAGTATGTCAGGGGGGCCCACGAGGGTGGAGGGCGCGCCCTAGGGGGTGGGCGTGCCCCTACCTCGTGGCCTCCTCAAAGCTTCCCTTACGTGCACTTCAAGTCTTTTGGGCTCCTTTCCTTCTAAAAATGAGTTCCATGAAGTTCCAGGTCAATTGGACTCCGTTTGATTTTCCTTTTCTTCGAAACCCTAAAACAAGGTAAAAACAGAAACTGGCACTGGGCTCTGGGTTAATAGGTTAGTCCGAAAAATGATATAAAAGTGTATAATAAAGCCCATAAACGTCCAAAATAGAAGATAATATAGCATGGAGCAATCAAAAATTATAGATACGTTGGAGACGTATCACGCTCCCTTCCCTTTCCCCCCTTTCCTTCCTATTCCCTCCTGTGGAGAAAGGAAAGGGGGGGGGCGAATCCTACTTGGACTAGGAGTCCAAGTAGGACTCCCCCCATGGCGCGTCCGTCCTGGCCACCAGCCTCCTCCTCCCCCTTTATATACGGGGGCGGGGGGCACCCCAAAGGCACCCAAATAAATCTCTTAGCCGTGTGCGGTGCCCCCCTCCAAAGTTTACTCCTCCAGTCATAGCGTCGTAGTGCTTAGGCGAAGCACTGCGCGGATCACATCACCATCACCATCACCACGCCGTCATGCTGTCGGAACTCTCCCTCGACCCTCTACTGGATCAAGAGCTCGAGAGACGTCATCGAGCTGAATGTGTGCTGAACACGGAGGTGTCATACGTTCGGTACTTGGATCGTGAAGACGTTCGACTACATTAACCATGTTAATAACGCTTCGGCTTTTGGTCTACGAGGGTACGTAGACACACTCTCCCCGTCTCGTTGCTATGCATCTCCTAGATAGATCTTGCGTGATCGTAGGAATTTTTTTGAAATTGCATGCTACGTTACCCAATAGTGGTATCAGAGCCAGGTCTATGCATAGATGATATGCATGAGTAGAACACAAAGAGTTATGGGCGATAATAGTCCTACTGCTTACCACCAACGTCTTACTTTGATTCGGCGGTATTTGTTGGATGAAGCGGCCCGGACCGACATTACATGACCGCGTTCATCAGACTGGTTCGACCGACGTGCTTTGCACACAGGTGGCTGGCGGGTGTCTGTTCTCCAACTTTAGTTGAATCGAGTTTGACTACGACCGGTCCTTGTTGAAGGTTAGAACAACACACTTGACGAAAAATCGGTGTGGTTTTGATGCGTAGGTAAGAATGGTTCTTGCTAGAAGCCTATAGCAACCACTTAAAACTTGCAACTACAAAGTAGAGGACGTCTAACTTGTTTTTACAGGGCATGTTGTGATGTGATATGGCCATGATGAGATATAAATTGTTGTATGAGATGATCATGTTTTGCAAAAGTTATCGGCAACTGGTAGGAGCCTTATTGTCGTGGAATTGTCATGACAGAGGTCCTAGTGTGAGGACTTAGTCGTGAGGCCAACGCATCTATGCAGTAGCTTGAAGGGGTTTGTCGGAATCGAGAGACGCGAGGCGGATCAACACACAAGACAAGGATTTAGACAGCTTCGGGCCCCGGGAAACATCATCCGGTAACAACCCTACATGCTGTTTGTGGCTAGGTCTCATTATCATCATGAGGGAGTCGTCGTAAACTGGCTCTCCTAGTTATCTCTAACCCTTAAGATTATTTTCCCCTTTGGGGGTGCCCTGCCCCTCCTTATATATGTTGAAGGGGCGGGTTACATGTAGAGTCCAACTCAGATTAAGACTTAAACTATTTTGACTTCTCTTCATGGGCTTCTTAACATCTTGGGCTTCTTAACGTCTCGGGCTTGTTAACCCCAGGCGACTCTGTCTGCCGGGTTATGATTGTCTGCCGGGTTATGACTGTCTGCCGGGTTATGATTGTGTGCCGGGTTATGACTGTCTGCCGGGTTATGATCTGACTTAACCCCTGCCGGGTTATCATCTGACTTAACACCTGCCGGGTTATCATCTGACTTAACACCTGCTGGGTTATCATCTGCCGGATTACCATCAATTATAACAATCTGTCTTAACTGTCTGTCTTAACTCTCTGCCGGTTTACCATCTGCCGGTTTACCAAGTCCTAGCCGGGTTATAACTCCGATCGGGTCATACCGCGGGGTATATCCCCGACATTATCCCCTAGTTTAATTTGGATTTATCCATGTTAAACTGATCTTGATCATCCTTAAGTCCTTGTCATTTCCTTCTTCTAGAAAATCCGGGTCAATAGGCCAGCTTCATAATCAATTTGCTGACATTGGCTTATCACACAGAAATATTGTGAGGGATAATTCATTTGATTCAGCTCCTAATGCTTAACAAAAACATTGGTCCTTGAAATCCTCATCTGATCTTCAGCCGGCTTAAGGATGTAGAACTTGCCGGGTTATCATAGCCAAAATTGCCGGTTTATAAATATTGATGGCACTGGGTCATAACTGTAGTTAACATTAGGCTTGAAAATATACCTCTTATATGCCTATCACTTGTAGCCCCCAAGTCTTAAGAAGGTAGCGTAGCAACAACTTAAGACTTTCTTAAAAAATGTCACAACCTTGAAGATATCTGATTTGTTCATCTCAGTCACGAGTCATAAACTGAATATTCCACATATGTAGCCCCCAAGTGCCGGATTGTCATGCTTGCAGCAACCTGGGACTTGAAATTGCCTTATGCTCATAAAAACTTCAACCAGTGTAGCCCCCAAGGGCCGGGTCATTATACAAATAATGAGCAGGGACTTTGAAAATATGATCATGTAGACTTTAACAGCAACGTGTAGCCTCCAAGGGCCGGTTCAATAAGATAATACTGAGCTGGGACTTTATATATACTTCATTGAAAATAACATTATATGATGTAATTCCCATCATGGGGCTTGAACCCACGTCCACAAGGTTAAGAGCTTTGTGCTTTACCAACTGAGGAGTGGACCCTTCAATATAATTGTGGCATTGCGCCGATCAAGAGGTGTAGCTATGGTTCGAATACAACCAAGCCCCCAAGTGATTTCCCTAGTGGCCTTACGCCTATCAAGAGGTGTAGCTATGGTTCGAATACGACCAAGCCCCCAAGTGATTTCCCTGGTGGCCTTACGCCGATCAAGAGGTGTAGCTATGGTTCGAATACGACCAAGCCCCCAAGTGATTTCCCTGGTGGCCTCACGCCAATCAAGAGGTGTAGCTATGATTCGAATACGACCAAGCCCCCAAGTGATTATGTGGGCTGTGCCCAAGGGGCACCTATGTTTGAGCTGTGCTATGCAACAGACTCTCTTTGGTCCCTTTGATCCGGGCATGAAGCCTCAAATAAATCAGAGCCATGCTCATATGAAGTTGTAATATTGGCTTGATAGCCGGATTACCAAGGTAGCCAGAGCTGTGCTCTTATAAGATGGGCTTGATAGCCAGATTACCAAGGTAACATAGCTGTGCTCTTATAATATGGGCTTGATAGCCGGATTACCAAGGTAACAGAGCTGTGCTCTTATAATATGGGCTTGATAGCCAGATTACCAAGGTAATAGAGTTGTGCTCTTATAATATGGGCTTGACAGCCGGATTACCAAAGTAACCAGAGCTGTGCTCTTATAATATGGGCTTGATAGCCGGATTTTAAACCAGAATCCTTCTTTTTAAGCCGGAAATTTTCTGACGGCCTTTAAATATTCACCAATAAGGCAGTAGCCTCCAAGGCCGGGTTATCTTCCCTCCACCGACCTGGAGTTCTTGAATTCACTGAAACCGGCCAATTCTGCCAAGTCATGTCATTGTAGCCCCCGAGTCTTAAGATGATTCGAAGAGTTGGCTTGAGATTCTCCATTTTTGACCGTGATATAAACCAGTATGAGTCATTCAACAGCTCAGTGATATAATAGTCCCTTTTGTAGTAGATAATTTATCCTGCATTGGAGAACTTGCAAGCCAGAGTAATTGCTCTTTTAAAGAAAGCAATATATAATATAAAAAATATACTAGATGGATTTCACCTGATATGTTAGGCCAGAAATTATCCACCGCGAAGTTGATGATCACCCCGGTAAAGGCGGGTGAGTCGGCTGTGGGCGCAGACGATGAATCAGTCGCGTATGTTGATGTAGCGGAGGCCGCGATTTGCGCACGTATCCGTCGAGCAGGACGATACGGACAAGCGCTAGCGCAAAAAATAATTTGGCGCATGCCCCTTACGACACTTTTGTAATGAATAATAATCCTGCGAAAAAAATACCATAGACTAAAGTAATTGTTCTTAAACAATTTAATATGTGCTGATAAGATACATAGAAAAGATAGCACCTGTTATTTTCATTTAATGGACATATAACAAAAAGTGTGATGTAGCCCTTGCACCGGTGCTCCTTTTCTTTATATGACGCCAAACTAGCGGCAATACTTTTATTTGTAGTAGTTTATACTACTAATGCATGAATCAGACTAACCCTTTGACTTTTCCAATCTCCAGCGAGAAGAACTTGCTTTTGCTATCGTAACCCCGCAGCGAAAAAGGCCATGTGTGGCGGCGCTCGACGCGGGGAAACCTGGAGGCACAGGACGGCTCTCCGGCAGTGGCTCGACGCTGGGCGGCTTGGTGCGGCTCAGCGCCTACTCCGGCAGTAAAGTGGAGGAAACCCAATGGCGGCTTAGGATTCAGGCAGGCCGACACCGCGGCGGCTGAACGCGTGGTGGCATAAAGCGGTGGGTTGAGGCGAGCGCGGCGGCCGGCTTCGAAACGAGCGGTGGCTCCAGGCGACTTGCAGTGGCGGACCGACCCATAGGCAGCAGGGCGAGTCCGTGGTGACCCGGCAGCGGCTCAAGCAGAGGTGAACCGGCAACGGCAATTCGTGGAGGAATGCGGCTGAAGTGGCTCAAGGTGGTTCCGGTTTGTCGGGCACCGTGGAGACCCCCAGCGAGGAGAGGCGAAGCGGCAAACTGTCACGGGATGCGACGGCGGCTCGGAGGTCAGAACCTCAATGGCGGCTCGGAAAACAGAAACATGGCCGGTTTAGAACCAGAGGTGGTAGAGAATCGGCCGGCGACTCGAGGAGGAGTGAGGCCAGGCAGCTTCAGAGGCGGCCGGGGCTTGCAGAGATGAACCGGCATGGGAGTAGCAAATGGGACCAGCGGCAATGAGCCGGCGGCGCGAGGTGTGGTGACCAGTGGTGCTCGACGTTGGAAACAGGGCGATCCGATGCGGCGGTTTGTAGAGTTGCATCCGGGTCGGCGGCTTAAGGATTCACGACCGCGCGGGGCACAACTGGAGATTTGAAAGCAGAAAAATGAGTCAAAAGACACGACAGCGGTGACTTGACTGTGGTGAGTTAGCAGGCACGGGCGCCGGGTCGAAACCACGGCAGGCCACCGCAGGCCACTGAGGTGAGTGACGGCCGCAGATCGAGGCGGGTCTGTCCTTCGCAGCGGCTCGAGGCAGGTCTGGCTTGACGAGGCGACGGCGGAGGCGGCTCAACCGCAGTGAAAACAGGGCGGGGTCGATTCGGCGACAGAAATCGAGCGGCGGCAGTTCAACGCGCGCCCGCGACGGCGGGTTGGAAGCAGAAGGAGGTCGTGGCCGGTTCAGCACAAGTGCGCAGAGCAGGATGAGGTGAGGTGGAGGCCTAAATCGCAACAGAAGCGGCGACTCGGAGTAGAGTCGACCCAGCAAGGTAGCCTCAGAGGTGGCTCAGGCAACGGCGGTTTATCCGTGGCGAGCTACATCGCTTCAACAGAACAGCGGTAGGCGGTTCACCCACAGCGAAGGTGAGGCGGCGGCTCAACGGAGCGTCCCCAGGGCCCCGTTGGCTGTGGTGACTCCGGGTCGTGCCTGGGCGGGCGTTGTTGATCCGCGACGGCTTTAGTTTGGGGCCCAGCGCACCGAGACCCGGACAAGAGACGAGGCACGATGGCGACTCGGACCAGAGGCGAGGCACAACAGCGATTCAGACGAGAGGCGAAGCGTAATCCGATGTTTAGAGGAGTCCAGGCGGGGAACGGCGTGAAGTAGCACAAGACAACCAGACCGTCCAGGAAAAGCCGCCGCGGTGGTTTAGGCCGAGTGACGCCACAGCGAAGGGGCAGGGTCGGCTCAGCGATGGAGCGACAGCGAAGTTGGTATGGTGGAGACAGAGTCAACGACGGAAGCAGGCGAGCCGGCTTGCAGCGTTGGAGTCCCGGTCTGTCTCCAGGTCATCATAAACATTGAGTGGCGGCTTATCGCAGCGAGACCGATTTCTTCAATCTTGACCGATGAACTTGCAGTTGATGTATATCCTTCTAAATCGATTCTTCTTCATCTAGAAAAATCGCGAACTCTTCGACCCCTCGGAGAAATCCCTCTAAGAACTCAGCCCCATGGTGGGCGCCAACCGTCATGAAATTGTCACGGCAGATGTCCTAGTGTGAGGACTTAGCCGTGATGCCAACGCATCTATGCGGTAGCTAGAAGGGGTTTGTCGGAATCGAGAGACGCGAGGCAGATCAACACACAAGACAAGGATTTAGACAGCTTCGGGCCTCGGGAAACATCATTCGGCAACAACCCTACATGTTGTTTGTGGCTAGGTCTCATTATCATCATGAGGGAGTCGTCGTAAACCGGCTCTCCTAGTTCTCTCTAACCCTTAAGATTATTTCCCCTTTGGGGGTGCCCTGCCCCTCCTTATATATGTTGAAGGAGCGGGTTACATGTAGAGTCCCACTCGGATTAAGACTTAAACTATTTTGACTTCTCTTCATGGGATTCTTAACATCTTGGGCTTCTTAATGTCTCGGGCTTGTTAACCCCAGGAGACTCTGTCTGCCGGGTTATGACTGTCTGCCGGGTTATGACTGTCTGCCGGGTTATGATTGTCTGCCAGGTTATGATCTGACTTAACCCTTGCCGGGTTATCATCTGACTTAACACCTACCGGGTTATCATCTGATTAACACCTGCCTGGTTATCATCTGCCAGATTACCATCCGTTATAACCATCTATCTTAACTGTCTGTCTTAACTCTCTGCCGGTTTACCAAGTCCTAGCCGGGTTATAACTCTGGCCAGGTCATACCGCGGGGTATATCCCCGACACTTATGGTTGTCGCTTTATTGTATGAAATGTAATCGTCATGTAATTGCTTTACTTTATCACTAAGCGGTAGTGATAGTCGTAGAAGTAATAGTTGGCGAGACGACAACGACGCTATGATGAAGATCAAGGTGTCAAGCCAGTGACGATGGAGATCATGATGGTGCTTTGGAGATGATGATCAAAGGCACAAGATGATGATGGCCATATCATGTCACATATTCTGATTGCATGTGATGTTTATCTTTTATACATCTTATTTTGCTTAGTACGGTGGTAGCATTATAAGATGATCCCTCACTAAATTTCAAGGTATAAGTGTTCTCCCTAAGTATGCACCGCTGCTACAGTTCGTTGTGCCGAGACACCACGTGATGATCGGGTGTGATAAGCTCTACATTCACATACAACGGGTGCAAGCCAGTTTTGCATATGCAGAATACTCAGGTTAAACTTGACAAGCCTAGCATATGCAGATATGGCCTCGGAACACTGGGACCGAAAGGTCGAACGTGAATCATATAGTAGATATGATCAACATAATGATGTTCATCATTGAAAACTGCTCCATCTCACATGGTGATCAGACATGGTTTAGTTGATATGGATCACGTGATCATTTAGATGACTAGAGGGATGTCTATCTAAGTGGGAGTTCTTTAGTAATATGATTAATTGAAATTTAATTTATCATGAACTTAGTCCTGATAGTTTTTGCATATCTATGTTATTGTAGATCAATGGCCCGTGCTACCGTTCCCTTGAATTTTAATGCGTTCTTAGAGAAAGCTAATTTGAAAGATGATGGTAGCAACTACACAGACTGGGTCCGTAACTTGAGGATTATCCTCATTGCTGCATAGAAGAATTACGTCCTAGAAGCACCGCTAGGTGCAAGACCCGCTGCAGGAGCAACTCCGGATGTTATGAACGTCTGGCAGAGCAAAGCTGATGACTACTTGATAGTTTAGTGTGCCATGCTTTACGGCTTAGAATCAGGACTTCAAAGACATTTTGAACGTCATGGAGCATATGAGATGTTCCAGGAGTTGAAGTTAATATTTCAAGCAAATGCCCAACTTGAGAGATATGAAGTCTCCAACAAGTTCTACAACTGCAAAATGAAGGAGAATAGGTCTGTCAGTGAACACATACTCTAAATGTCTGGGTACCATAACCACTTGACTCAGCTGGGAGTTAATCTTCCTGATGATAGTGTCATTGACAGAGTTCTTCAATCACTGCCACCAAGCTATAAAGGCTTCGTGATGAACTATAATATGCAAGGGATGGAAAAGACAATTCCTGAGCTCGTTAAAGGCTGCGGAGGTAGAAATCAAGAAGGAGCATCAAGTGTTGATGGTTCACAAGACCACTAGTTTCAAGAAAAAGGGCAAAGGGAAGAAGGGGAACTTCAAGAAGAACAGCAAGCCAGTTGCTGCTCAAGGGAAGAAGCCCAAGTTTGGACCAAAGCCTGAAACTGAGTGCTTCTACTGCAAAGGGACTGGTCACTAGAAGCGGAATTGCCCCAAGTATTTGGCGGATAAGAAGGATGGCAGAGTGAAGGTATATTTGATATACATGTTATTGATGTGTACCTTACTAATGCTCATAGTAGCGCCTGGGTATTTGATACTGGTTCTGTTGCTCATATTTGCAACTCGAAACAGGGGCTATGGATTAAATGAAGATTGGCTAAGGATGAGGTGATGATGCGTGTGGGAAATGGTTCCAAAGTCGATGTGATTGCCGTCGGCACGCTACCTCTACATCTACCATTGGGATTAGTTTTAGACCTAAATAATTGTTATTTGGTGCCAGCGTTGAGCATGAACATTATATTTGGATCTTTTTTGACGCGAGACGGTTATTCATTTAAATCAGAGAATAATGGTTGTTCTATTTATATGAGTAATATCTTTTATGGTCATGCACCCTTGAGGAGTGGTCTA
The DNA here is from genome assembly GCF_056163025.1 of Triticum urartu. Taxonomy (NCBI): domain Eukaryota; kingdom Viridiplantae; phylum Streptophyta; class Magnoliopsida; order Poales; family Poaceae; genus Triticum; species Triticum urartu. Next base: position 567,655,408 of record NC_141878.1, read on the forward strand.
TTTTTGTTGAATCTCGATTGTAGTGATACACATATTCATAATATTGAAGCCAAAAGATGCAAAGTTAATAATGATAGTGCAACTTATTTGTGGCACTGCCGTTTAGGTCATATTGGTCTAAGCGCACGAAGAAACTCCATGTTGATGGGATTTTGGAATCACTTGATGCTTGCAAACCATGCCTCATGGGCAAGATGACTAAGACTCCGTTCTTTGGAACAATGGAGCGAGCAACTGATTTATTGGAAATAATACATACTGATGTATGCGGTCCGATGAGTGTTGAGGCTCGCGGCGGGTATCGTTATTTTCTGACCTTCACAGGTGATTTGAGCAGATATGGGTATATCTACTTAATGAAACATAAGTCTGAAATATTTAAAAAGTTCAAAGAATTTCAGAGTGAAGTGGAAAATCATCGTAACAAGAAAATAAAGTTTCTACGATCTGATCATGGAGGTGAATATTTGAGTTATCATTTGGTCTTCATTGAAACAATGTGGAATAGTTTCGCAACTCACGCCACCTGGAACACCACAGTGTAATGGTTTTTCCGAACATCGTAACCGTACTTTATTAGATATGGTGCGATTTATGATGTCTCTTATCGATTTACCGATATCATTTTGGGGTTATGCTTTAGAGATGGCTGCATTCACGTTAAATAGGGCACCATCTAAATCCGTTGAGACGACATCATATGAACGGTGGTTTAGCAAGAAACCTAAGTTGTCATTTCTTAAAGTTTGGGGTTGCGATGCTTATGTGAAAAATATTCAACCTGATAAGCTCGAACCCAAATCGGAGAAATGTGTCTTCATAGGATACCCAAAGGAGACTGTTCGGTACACCTTCTATCGCAGATCCAAAGGCAAGATACGTTGGGGAACACAATAATTTCAAAAAAATTCCTACGCACACGCAAGATCTATCATTGTGATGCATAGCAACGAGAGGGAAAGAGTGTTGTCCACGTACCCTCGTAGACCGTAAGAGGAAGCGTTATGACAACACGGTTGATGTAGTCGAATGTCTTCACGATCTGACCGATCCTAGCACCGAAGGTACGGCACCTCCGCGATCTGCACACGTTCAGCTTGGTGACGTACCGCGAACTCTAGATCCAGCTGAGTGTCGAGGGAGAGTTTCGTTAGCATGACGGCGTGACGATGAAGCTACCGGAACAGGGCTTCGCCTAAGCACCGCTACGATATGACCGACGTGGATTATGGTGGAGGGGGGCACCGCACACGGCTAAGACAATTGTCAACTTGTGTGTCTATGGGGTGCCCCCCTCCCCCGTATATAAAGGAGTGGAGGAGGGGGAGGGGCCAGCCCTCTATGGCACGCCCAAGGGAGTCCTACTCCCACCGGGAGTAGGATTCCCCCTTCCCTAGTTGGATTAAGAGAGGAAGGAAGGGGGAGAGAGGGGGAAGGGAAGGGGGGAGGGGGGCCGTCCCCCCACCCAATTCGGATTGGGCTTGGGGGGGGGGGCGCCTCCTTATAGGCTCCATTCTCCTCTCTCCCACTATGGCCCAATAAGGCCCATCTACTTCCCGGGGGTTCCGGTAACCTCCCGGTACTCCAGTATATGCCCGAACTCACCTGGAACCATTCCGATGTCCAAACATAGTCATCCAATATATCGATCTTTATGTGTCGACCATTTCGAGACTCCTCGTCATGTCCGTGAACATATCCGGGACTCTGAACAACCTTCAGTACATCAAAACACATAAACTCATAATATCGATCATCACTGAACGTTAAGCGTGCGGACCCTACGGGTTCGAGAACTATGTAGATATGACCGTGACTCATCTCCGATCAATAACCAATAGCGGAACCCGGATGCTCATATTGGTTCCTACATATTCTGCGAGGATCTTTATCTGTCAAACCACATAACAACATACGTTGTTCCCTTTGTCATCGGTATGTTACTTGCCCGGGATTCGATCGTCCATATCTCAATACCTAGTTTAATCTCATTACCGGCAAGTCTCTTTACTCGTTCCGTAATGCTACATCCCATAACTAACTCATTAGTCACATTGCTTGCAAGGCCTATAGTGATGTGCATTACCGAGAGGGCCCAGAGATACCTCTTCGATACACGGAGTGACAAATCCTAATCTCGATCTATGCCAACTCAACAAACACCATCGGAGACACTTGTAGAGCATGTTTATAGTCACCAAGTTACGTTGTGACGTTTGATAGCACACTAAGTGTTCCTCCGGTATTCGGGAGTTGTATAATCTCATAGTCATAGGAACATGTATAAGTCATGAAGAAAGCAATAGCAATAAACTAAACGACCAACGTGCTAACCTAATGGATGGGTCAAGTCAATCACATCATTCTCTAATGAGGTGATCCCGTTCATCAAATGACAACTCTTTGTCCATGGCTAGGAAACTTAACCATCTTTGATTAACGAGCTAGTCAAGTAGTCTATGTATTCAAACATGTACTAAGTTTCCGGTTAATACAATTCTAGCATGAATAATAAACATTTATCATGATATAAGGAAATATAAATACAACTTTATTATTGCCCCTAGGGCATATTTCCTTCAGTCTCCCATTGCACTAGAGTCAATAATCTATATTACATTGTAATGATTCTAATACCCATGGAGTCTTGGTGCTGATCATGTTTTGCTCGTGAGAGAGGCTTAGTCAACGGGTCTGCAACATTGAGATCCGTATGTATGTTGCAAATCTCTATGTCTCCCTCCTTGACTTAATCGCGGATGGAATTGAAGCATCTCTTGATGTGCTTGGTTCTCTTGTGAAATCTGGATTCCTTTGCCAAGGCAATTACATGAGTATTGTCACAAAAGATTTTCATTGGACCCGATGCACTAGGTATGACACCTAGATCAGATATGAACTCCTTCATCCAGACTCCTTCATTTGCTGCTTCCGAAGCAGCTATGTACTCCGCTTCACATGTAGATCCCACCACGACGTTCTGCTTGGAACTGCACCAACTAACAGCTCCACCATTCAATAAAAATACGTATCCGGTTTGTGACTTAGAGCCATCCGGTTCAGTGTCAAAGCTTGCATCAACGTAACCGTTTACGACGAGCTCTTTGTCACCCCCATAAACGAGAAACATATCCTTAGTCCTTTTCAGGTATTTCAGGATGTTCTTGACCGCTGTCTAGTGATCCACTCCTGGATTACTTTGGTACCTCCCTGCTAAACTAATAGCAAGGCACACATCTGGTCTGGTACACAACATTGCATACAAGATAGAACCTATGGCTGAAGCATAGGGAATGACTTTCATTTTCTCTCTATCTTCTGCAGTGGTCGGACATCGAGTCTGACTCAACTTCACACCTTGTAACACATGCAAGAACCCTTTCTTTGCTTGATCCATTTTGAACTTCTTTGAAACTTTATCAAGGTATGTGCTTTGTGAAAGTCCAATTAAGCGTATTGATCTATCTCTATAGATCTTGATGCCCAATATATAAGCAGCTTCACCGAGGTCTTTCATTGGAAAATTCTTATTCAAGTATCCTTTTATGATATTCAGAAATTCAGTATCATTTCCGATTAGCAATATGTCATCCACATATAATATCAGAAATGTTACGGAGCTCCCACTCACTTTCTTGTAAATACAGGCTTCTCCAAAAGTCTGTATAAAACCACATGCTTTGATCACACTATCAAAACATATATTCCAACTCCGAGAGGCTTGCACCAGTCCATAAATGGATCACTGGAGCTTGCACACTTTGCTAGCACTTTTTGGATAGACAAAACCTTCTGGTTGCATCATATACAACTCTTCTTTTAGGTATCCATTAAGGAATGTAGTTTTGACACCCATTTGCCAAATTTCATAATCATAAAATGCGGCAATTGCTAACATGATTCAGATGGACTTAAGCATCGTTACGGGTGAGAAAGTCTCATCATAGTCAACTCCTTGAACTTGTCAAAAACCTTTTGCAACAAGTTGAGCTTTGTAGACAGTAACATTACCATCAGCGTCAGTCTTCTTCTTGAAGATCCATTTATTCTCTATGCTTGCCGATCATCGGGCAAGTCAACCAAAGTCCACACTTTGTTCTCATACATGGATCCCATCTCAGATTTCATGGCCTCAAACCATTTTGCGAAATCTGGGCTCATCATCGCTTCCTCATAGTTTGTAGGTTCGTCATGGTCAAGTAACACGACCTCCAGAACAGGATTACCATACCACTCTAGTGCGGATCTTACTCTGGTTGACCTACGAGGTTCGGTAGTAACTTGATGAGAAGTTGCATGATCATCATCATCAACTTCCTCACTTACTGGTGTAGGAATCACTGGGACTGATTTCAGTGATGAACTATTTTCCAATAAGGGAGTAGGTACAATTACCTCATCAAGTTCTACTTTCCTCGCACTTACTTCTTTTGAGAGAAACTCCTTCTCTAGAAAGGATCCATTCTTAGCAACAAATGTCTTGCCTTCGGACCTGTGATAGAAGGTGTGCCCAACAGTCTCCTTTGGGTATCGTATGAAGACACATTTCTCCGATTTGGGTTCGAGATTATCAGGTTGAAGCTTTTTCACATAAGCATCGCAGCCCCAAACTTTAAGAAACGACAACTTGGGTTTCTCGCCAAACCACAGTTCATAAGGTGTCATCTCAACGGATTTTGATGGTGCCCTATTTAACGTGAATGCATCTGTCTCTAAAGCATAACCCCAAAACGATAGTGGTAAATCAGTGAGAGACATCATAGATCACACCATTTCTAATAAAGTGCGGTTACAACGTTCGGACACACATTATGCTGTGGTGTTCCAGGTGGCGTGAGTTGCGAAACTATTCCGCATTGTTTCAAATGAAGACCAAACTCATAACTTAAATATTCACCTCCACGATTAGATCGTAGAAACTTAATTTTCTTGTCACGATGATTTTCCACTTCACTCTGAAATTCTTTGAACTTTTCAGATGTTTCAGACTTATGTTTCATTAAGTAGATATACCCATATCTGCTCAAATCATCTATGAAGGTAAGAAAATAATGATACCCACCGCAAGCATCAACACTCATCGGACCACATACATCAGTATGTATTATTTCCAACAAGTCTGTTGCTCGCTCCATTGTTCCGGAGAACGGAGTCTTAGTCATCTTGCCCATGAGGCGTGGTTCGCAAGCATCAAGTGATTCATAATCAAGTGATTCCAAAAGCCCATCAGCATGGAGTTTCTTCATGCGCTTTACACCAATATGACCTAAACGGTAGTGCCATAAATAAGTTGCACTATCATTATTAAACTTATATCTTTTGGCTTCAATACTATGAATATGTGTATCACTACTATCAAGATTTAGTAAAAATAGACCACTCATCAAGGGTGCATGACCATAAAAGATATTATTCATATAAATAGAACAACCATTATTCTCTGATTTAAATGAATAACCGTCTCACATCAAACAAGATCCAGATATAATGTTCATGCTCAACGCTGGCACCAAATAACAATTATTTAGGTCTAAAACTAATCCCGAAGGTAGATGTAGAGGTAGCGTGCCAACATCGATCACATCGACTTTGGAACCATTTCCCACACGCATCGTCACCTCGTCCTTATCCAATCTTCGCTTAATCCGTAGCCCCTGTTTCGAGTTGCAAATATTAGCAACATAACCAGTATCAAATACTCAGGCGCTACTGCGAGCATTAGTAAGGTACACATCAGTAACATGTATATCAAATATACCTTTCACTTTGCCATCCTTCTTCTCCGCCAAATACTTGGGGCAGTTCCGCTTCCAGTGACTAGTCCCTTTGCAGTAGAAGCACTCAGTCTCAGGCTTAGGTCTAGACTTGGGCTTCTTTACTTGAGCAGCAACTTGCTTACAGTTCTTCTTGAAGTTCCCCTTCTTCCCTTTGCTCTTTTTCTTGAAACTAGTGGTCTTGTTGACCATCAACACTTGATGCTCCTTCTTGATTTCTACCTCCGCAGCCTTTAGCATTGCAAAGAGCTCGAGAATCGTCTTATCCATCCCTTGCATATTATAGTTCATCACGAAGCTCCTGTAGCTTGGTGGCAGTGATTGAAGAACTCTGTCAATGACACTATCATCAGGAAGATTAACTCCCAGCTCAGTCAAGTGGTTGTGGTACCCAGACATTCTGAGTATATGTTCACTGACAGAGCTATTCTCCTCCATTTTGCAGCTATAGAACTTATTGGAGACTTCATATCTCTCAATCCGGCCGTTTGCTTGAAATATTAACTTCAACTCCTGGAACATCTCATATGCTCCATGATGTTCAAAACATCGTTGAAGTCCCAGTTCTAAGCCGCAAAGCATGGCACACTGAACTATCGAGTAGTCATTAGCTTTGCTCTGCCAGGTGTTCACAACATCTGGCGTTGCTCCTGCAATGGGTTTGTCACCTAGCGGTGCTTCCAGGACATAATTCTTCTGTGCAACAATGAGGATAATCCTCAAGTTACGGACCCAGTCCGTGTAATTGCTACCATCATCTTTCAACTTAGCTTTCTCTAGGAACGCATTAAAATTCAAGGAACAACAACACGGGCCATCTATCTACAGCAACATAGACATGCAAAATACTATCAGGTACTAAGTTCATGATAAATTAAAGTTCAATTAATCAAATTACTTAAGAACTCCCACTTAGATAGACATCCCTCTAATCATCTAAGTGATCACGTGATCCATATCAACTAAACCATGTCCAATCATCACGTGAGATGGAGCAGTTTTCAATGGTGAACATCACTATGTTGATCATATCTACTATATGATTTATGCTCGACCTTTCGGTCTTAGTGTTCCGAGGCCATATCTGCATATGCTAGGCTCGTCAAGTTTAACCTGAGTATTCCGCGTGTGCAAAACTGGCTTGCACCCATTATATGTGAACGTAGAGCTTATCACACCCGATCATCACGTGGTGTCTCGGCACAACGAACTGTAGCAACGGTGCATACCCAGGGAGAACACTTATCCCTTGAAATTTAGTGAGAGATCATCTTATAATGCTACCGCCGAACTAAGCAAAATAAGATGCATAAAGGATAAACATCACATGCAATCAATATAAGTGATATGATATGGCCATCATCATCTTGTGACTTTGATCTCCATCTCCAAAGCACTGTCATGATCACCATCGTCACCGGCTTGACACCTTGATCTCCATTGAAGCATCGTTGTTGTCTCGCCAACTATTGCTTCTATGACTATCGCTACCGCTTAGTGATAAAGTAAAGCAATTACATGGCGATTGCATTTCATACAATAAAGCGACAACCATATGGCTCCTGCCAGTTGCCGATAACTCTGTTACAAAACATGATCATCTCATACAATAAAATTTAGCATCATGTCTTGACCATATCACATCACAACATGCCCTGCAAAAACAAGTTAGACGTCCTCCACTTTGTTGTTGCAAGTTTTATGTGGCCGCTACGGGCTGAGCAAGAACCGTTCTTACCTACGCATCAAAAACCACAACGCGGTATAGTGATTTCTTTTTGATCTTCAGAAAGAACCCTGTTCATTGAATCCGATTCAACTAAAGTTGGAGAAACTGACACCCACTAGCCACCTGTGTGCGAAGCACGTTGGTAGAACCAGTCTCGCGCAAGCGTATGCGTAATGTCGGTCTGAGCCGCTTCATCCAACAATACCGCTGAATCAAGAAACAACTAGTGACGACAAGCAATATATATACCCACGCCCACAACTCCTTTGTGTTCTACTCGTGCATATAACATGTACGCATAGACCTGGCTTGGATGCCACTGTTGGGGAACGCAGTAATTTCAAAAAAATTCCTACGCACACGCAAGATGTATCATGGTGATGCATAGCAACGAGAGGGGAAGTGTGTTGTCCACGTACCCTCATAGACCGTAAGCGGAAGCGTTATGACAACGCGGTTGATGTAGTCGAACGTCTTCACGATCCGAGCGATCCTAGCACCGAAGGTACGACACCTCCGCGATTTGCACACGTTCAGCTCGGTGACGTCCCACGAACTCTAGATCCAGCTGAGTGTCGTGGGAGAGTTTCGTCAGCACGACTGCGTGATGATGGTGATGACGAAGCTACCGGAACAGGGCTTCGCCTTAGCACCGCTATGATATGACCGAGGTAGATTATGGTGGAGGGGGGCACCGCACACGGCTAAGACAATTGTCAACTTGTGTGTCTATGGGGTGACCCCCTTCCCTCTATATAAAGGAGTGGAGGAGGGGGAGGGGCCGGCTCTCTATGGCGCACCCAAGGGAGTCCTACTCCCACCGGGAGTAGGATTCCCCCCTTCCCTAGTTGGATTAGGAGAGGAAGGAAGGCGGAGAGAGGGGGAAGGAAAGGGGGGGGGCTGGCCCCCCACCCAATTCGGATTGGGCTTGGGGGGGGCCCCTCCTAGCTAGGCTCCCTTCTCCTCTCTCCCACTATGGCCAAATAAGGCCCATATACTTCCCGGGGGGTTCCTGTAACCTCCCGATACTCCGGTATATGCCCGAACTCACCTGGAACCATTCCGATGTCCAAAGATAGTCATCCAATATATCGATCTTTATGTCTTGACCATTTTGAGACTCCTAGTCATGTCCGTGATCATATCCGGGACTCCGAACAACCTTCGGTACATCAAAACACATAAACTCATAATACCGATCGTCACCGAACGTTAAGCGTGCGGACCCTACGGGTTCGAGAACTATGTACATATGACCGAGACTCATCTCCGATGAATAACCAATAGCGGAACCTGGATGCTCATACTGGTTCCTACATATTCTACGAAGATCTTTATCGGTCAAACCGCATAACAACATACGTTGTTCCCTTTGTCATTGGTATGTTACTTGCCCGAGATTCGATCGTTGGTATCTCAATGCCTAGTCCAATCTCGTTACCAGCAAGTCTCTTTACTCGTTCCGTAATGCTACATCCCGTAACTAACTCATTAGTCACATTGCTTGCAAGGCTTATAGTGATGTGCATTACCGAGAGGGACCAGAGATACTTCTCCAATACACGGAGTGACAAATCCTAATCTCGATCTATGCCAACTCAACAAACACTATCGGAGACACATGTAGAGCATCTTTATAGTCACCCAGTTACGTTGTGATGTTTTATAGCACACTAAGTGTTCCTTCGGTATTCGGGAGTTGCATAATCTCATAGTCATAGGAACATGTATAAGTTATGGAGAAAGCAATAGCAGTAAACTAAACGATCAACATGCTAAGCTAACAGATGGGTCAAGTCAATCACCTCATTCTCTAATGATGTGATCCCGTTCATCAAATGACAACTCTTTGTCCATGGCTATGAAACTTAACCATCTTTGATTAACGAGCTAGTCAAGTAGAGGCATACTAGTGACACTCTGTTTGTCTATGTATTCACACATGTACTAAGTTTCCAGTTAATACAATTCTAGAATGAATAATAAACATTTATCATGATATAAGGAAATATAAATAACAACTTTATTATTGCCTCTAGGGCATATTTCCTTCAAGATATTCATTGCTAAGAATGGATCCTTTCTAGAGGAGTTTCTCTCGAAAGAAGTGAGTGGGAGAAAAGTAGAACTTGATGAGATAATTGTACCTTCTCCCGAATTGGAAAGTAGTTCATCACAGAAATCAGTTCCAGTGATTCCTACTCCAATTAGTGAGGAAGCTAATGATGATGATCATGAAACTTCAGATCAAGTTACCACCAAACCTCGTAGATCAACCAGAGTATGATCCGCACCAGAGTGGTACGGTAATCCTGTTCTGGAAGTTATGTTACTAGACCACGACAAACCTATGAACTATGAGGAAGCGATGATGAGCCCAGATTCCGTGAAATGGCTTGAGGCCATGAAATCTGAGATGGGATCTGAGGGAGTCCTGGATAAGGGGGTCTCCGGACAGCCGGACTATATCCTTTGGCCGGACTGTTAGACTATGAAGATACAAGATTGAAGACTTCGTCTCGTGTCCGGATGGGACTCTACTTGGTGTGGAAGGCAAGCTAGGCAGTACGGATATGTGTATCTCCTCCTTTGTAACCGACCTTGTGTAACCCTAGCCCCCCTCCGGTGTCTATATAAACCGGAGGGTTTTAGTCCGTAGGACAACATACAATCATACCATAGGCTAGCTTCTAGGGTTTAGCCTCTCCGATCTCGTGGTAGATCAACTCTTGTAATACTCACATCATCAAGAATAAATCAAGAAGGACGTAGGGTTTTACCTCCATCAAGAGGGCCCGAACCTGGGTAAAACATCGTGTCCCCTGCCTCTTGTTACCATCCGCCTTAGACGCACAGTTCGGGACCCCCTACCCGAGATCCGCCGGTTTTGACACCGACATTGGTGCTTTCATTGAGAGTTCCTCTGTGTCGTCACCGTTAGGCTCGATGGCTCCTACGATCATCGATAGCGATGTAGTCCAGGGTGAGACTTTTCTCCCTGGACAGATCTTTGTGTTCGGCGGCTTCGCACTGCGGGCCAACTCGCTTGGCCATCTAGAGCAGATCGAAACTTACACCCCTGGCCACCAGGCAAGGTTTGGAAGCTTAAACTACACGACCGATATCCGCGGAGACTTGATCTTCGACGGATTCGAGCCCCTGCCTTGTGCGCCGCACGGTCACGATGAGTATGATTTAGCTCTACCATCGGACCGTATTCAGGAGATCGCACCGGCAGTCGCTCCGAGCCTCAATTCATAGCCAGTTGCGCCATCCATGCACGGGTGGATGGACCCCGTCACGGAGGCCGTATCCTCAGCGGCGATCGAGCCGAATATCAACCTTACCCTTCACGAGAGCCGTGTTGCCAAACTGCCGGACCCTTCTCCGGACACGGACTCCGAACCGCCTGCGCCCGTTCCTGTCGAATCCGATTGGGCGCCGATCATGGAGTTTACCTCCGCGGATATTTTTCAGCACTCGCCCTTTGATGATATACTGAACTCATTAAGGTCTCTCTCCTTGTCAGGAGAGTCCTGGCCGAACTACGTCCGGTAGGATTGGGATGCGGAGACCGAGGAAATTCGCCGCCCACCCACCACCCACTTAGTAGCCACTGTCGATGACTTAATCGACATGCTCGACTTCGACCCCGAAGACATCGACGGTATGGACGACGATGCGGGATGCGAAGAGGAACCACTGCCCACAGGGCACTGGACGCCCACTTCATCACATGACGTATACATGGTGGACACACCCAAAGAAAATAACGACGAGTAATGGAAGGACGCATCGAAGGGTGGTTCCCTCGAGCAGCAGTCAAAGCGGCAGCGTAAACGCCGCTCCAAATCCCGCCTCGGCAGAAATAACGATCACATAGACCCAGCGTTAGAGCAGAGTGAACCATTGCCCGACCACGGCAACACGGAAAATCAAGCCGAACAACCCAACCCCGTCGAAGATAACAGTCCGGACGACATCACACCGGACAGGCGCCAGGAGCAACATAATGCCCACCAAGGTCTTGTTGCCACGGCGAGGAGTCTGAAAAAATAGAAGCAAAGGCTCAAGGCTGCACAAGACACACTCAAAATCAAATGGAGTGAAGTACTCAACACTGCAGCGAAATACGGCAGTAATCGCCACACCAAGAGCTATCCGAAGCGAAAGCTGCTACCTGAATTTGATGAGGAGGCCTTAGATCCTCCACAATTAAAAAATAAAACGGCCATTCGGTCGGATAGACGACCTCATAGCCAACATAAAGCGGCAATCGACGCCGCACATAAACCAGTACGCGATCCACGTAAGGGCTCGCATCAAAAGGATGGCGCAACCAGATCCATCTATGGACCACGCAGGCGCGCTCCAACATACAATGCAACACAACAAACATCCGAATACCACGGTACACCCAAATACAGGGGTGCCGCACACCCTCTATGCTTCACCGACGAGGTGCTGGATCATGAATTTCCAGAGATATTCAAACCCGTAAACATAGAGGCGTACGACAGAACAACAGACCCCGGGGTCTGGATTGAGGATTACATCCTCCATATCCATATGGCTCGAGGAGATGATCTCCACGCCATCAAGTACTTACCCCTCAAGCTCAAAGGGCCAGCTCGTTACTGGCTTAAAAGCCTCCCCGAAAACTCCATCGGAAGCTGGGAAGAGCTCGAAGACGCCTTTCGGGCAAATTTTCAAGGGACATATGTCCGACCACCGGATGCAGACGACTTAAGTCATATAACTCAACAGCCTGGTGAGTCAGCCCGAAAACTTTGGAACAGGTTCCTCACTAAAAAGAACCAAATAGTCGACTGTCCAGACGCCGAAGCCTTAGCAGCTTTTAAGCATAGCGTCCGAGACGAATGGCTTGCCAGACACCTCAATCAAGAAAAGTCGAGAACAATGGCAGCATTAACAAGCCTCATGACCTGTTTTTGCGCGGGCGAGGACAGCTGGTTAGCCAGATGCAGCACCAGCGACCCAAGTACATCCGAAGTCAGGGATGGAAACGGGAAATCACGACGCAACAAGAATAAACGCCAGAATAAGGAAGACAGCCCGAAGAGCATGGCGGTAAACGCCGGATTTAGAAGCTCTCGGCCAGGCCAGCAGAAGCCGCCCTCCAAAGGCAACAGAGACTAACTATCCAGCCTAAACAAAATTCTGGATCAAATATGTCAGATCCATAGCACCCTTGATAAACCTGCAAATCATACCCACAGAGAATGTTGGGTCTTCAAACAGTCCGGCAAGCTCAACGCCGAACACAAGGGGCAGGATACACCAAGTGAAGACGAGGATGAACCTCGCAAGCAAAGCACAGGGGAGCAGAAGAAATTCCCACCAGAAGTCAAAATAGTAAATGTGTTACATGTGATAAAAGGGAGAAACAAAGCGGAACCTTTAGAGGAACATGCCCCAGGGCCTATCACCGCGGAGCTCCGCCACTGGTCGTCCCAACCGATCACCTTCGACCATCGGGATTACTCGGCAAGTATCCGGCGTGCAGGATGGGCTGCCTTGGTATTAGATCCAATAATAGAGGGATACCACTTCACTCGAGTCCTGATGGACGGCGGCAACAGTTTGAATCTGATATATCAGCTCACAGTCCGCAAAATGGGGATACACCCAAAAAAATTTGCCGCAGCAATGCTACCTTTAAAGGAGTAACGCCAGGCCCGGAGGCTCACTGCAGGGGTTCCCTGCTACTAGAGGTTATATTCGGCTTCCCCGATAACTTCCGCAGTGAAAATTTAACTTTCCACGTTGCTCCGTTCCAAAGTGGCTATCAAGCACTACTCGGACGTGAAGCTTTTGTTCTCTTTAACGCAATACCACATTACGCTTCCCTCAAGCTCAAGATGCCCGGTCCAGCGGCATCATTACAGTAAATGGAAATATTGAGCGCTTCTTGCGCGCCGAAGACGGTGCGGCCGCCTTGGCTGCCGCACACTAAACGGCCTCACCAACTCAAGCATTTGACAGGTCGTTAAGACCACGGACATGGCTAGGCGAGTCCGGCTCAGCTATATGTAATTAATACAGGCTTAATGGCTACACCCCTATTACAATACAAGGGGCTCAACGCACACGCAAAAGTGGCAATAAGGCTCACCTTTACTCATTTTCAACTATATATCGTTTATTTAGTATAACTTAACTTTTGCACGGAAACTTTTCAGTTAAGTTCCTCTCTTTTTCAGATGACCATCGTGCTACACCCGTCCAGGATACGGCACAACGGAGACACAGGCGCAGACGTGCAACAGGGACCCATTCCAAAGATTCTTTGTAGATTAAGACCCTGCGTAAACCTTTTTTACCGTCTCTTGTTGATTTACATCCCTCGGATTCTCAGTACAACCGAGAAGGATGCTGACGTCTTGGCATGTGGCCACGCCAGAATAATGCACGTACCTAGACACCAGGGGCTTATTACAAAGGGTATTGTTTATACCCGGTTTACACCATAAAGATCGAATACCTTAGGGAGTGTTCGGCGTCGCGAGTTTGGCCTTATATGCATTAGCTCCGAATCATGTCTTTGGTCAAATGTTGGGTTTGCCCGGCTCCTGTGTTTTGCTGCCTTATGTTCCGCTCTATCGGCTAAGGTGGCACCAGGAGAACTACTGCGATTGTGCCCTCATCCGGACGAGCACCTCAGTAGAGAAAGCCGAAAACTGACTGTCATGATATAGCGTGAGACTAGTCAACCACTTGATGACCTATTGGAGTCTTCAGGATTCCTCCGCATTAACGAAGGGCCGTTTCCCGGCCAGGCATGTACGCACCCCGAATCCGGGCGAGTGCAGAGCCACCAGGGGCTATATAGTAGCCCCACTGTCAAACTCCTATGGCTAAGTGAAAGTGTTAAAGCATTATAGTTCGGTTGCCTAGTTCGCTGCGCTATCACCTCCTTATTAGGACAAAGACGTTGGATTAAGTGTGAATACGCGTCTTCTGCGAATACCCCCGCATTATATGCGTGGGGGCTGAAGCTGACGACTGCAATCTTTCAGGTTATATACATGTATACATAAACGTCCGCACATGAGGCATCACAATACTTTCGGGCAAAAGTATAAATACAGCCTTGATAAATTCAATAAAACATTGTTTTTACAATGGGAATACATGTCACTCAAACATAACATTCTTCAAGCACTGGGCCTCTATTGTACGAGAGCCCTCAAGAACTTCTTCAAAATAGTGCTCGGCAGCCACTCGGCCTATGGCCGAACCCTGCGCCGCGACAGTGGTGGCATCCATCTCCTCCCAGTATGTTTTGACACGGGCAAGGGCCATCCGTGAGCCTTCTATGCACACCGACCTCTTCATCGCATTAATGCGCGGCACCGCACCAAGGAACTACTAGACCAAGCTAAAATAGCTGTTCGGCTTTGGCCTTTCCGGCCACAGATGATCCACGACAGACCTCATGGCGAGTCCGGACAATCTATTGAGTTCGGCCCATTCGGCAAGCTGATCAGACAATGGAAGCGAACGCTCTGGAATGTTAAATTGCGACCAGAACAGCTTGTCCACTTCACGATCTGTCTGATCTCGGAAGTATTAGGCCGCATCGACAGCGCTCGCCGCTAAGTCCAGATATGCGTCGGCCGAACTCCACAGCCGATCCAGAGGCGCATACCGCAGATCGCCAAACTTCCTCCGCAGCATAAAGGGCTTCCCAGCCACAATGTCCCCGGCTTCACGTAGTTCCTCCTTCTTCGCTCTCATTGCAGAGCGGGTGTCTTTGGTCGCCATTGTGGCCTTTTCAAGGTCCGTAGCCTTCGCCCGGTTTTCTTCTTCAAGAAACTGGCAGCGGTCGGCAGTGTCTTTTAACTTCACAGCCATTTTGGCCATTTTCTCTTTGCTCTCGCTATGAGCGGCCTTCTCGGCTTTCAACTCTTCGGCCGCCTTCAAAGCGCCCGTATTGCTACTCCTTGCTTGCTCCTTGGCTCGGGCAAGCTCCGCCCGCAAGGCCTCCACGGTGGCAGCTCCATCTGCAGTCACAACATATTAAAGATACTGGCATCACGCTGCTCTTATTATGTGACATCCACTATAAATATCACCTACCTTGGGCCTCGTCAAGCCGCTTGTTAACAAGCTCGATGTTGGCATCCGTAGCATCCAGTTGCCGCTTTAGTTCGGCAACCCCATCAGTCCGGCTAGCCATGGGAGCTCCAGACACCTGCACATAAAAGCGGTCTGGTTATTTCCAGGGACTACGATCCTCTGTTCGCCGCTGTTTTCGACGGCAACCAGAGTCTCAGGGGCTACTATCTACACAGGGAACACCTAAAAATGTGAGGATGCATATCATTTCACGTACCTCAAAGCCCGTTAGTAGACTCATAAAGGCTTCATGCAATCCGCTTTCGGCGGACGAAATCCTTTCAATCACCGTACCCATAAATGTACAGTGCTCTTCTGAGATACTGGCTCACCCTAGCAGATCCCTCAGTATGTCCGACCACATACCAGACGGAGCCGGATTCTTTTGGTTGCTCTCTTCAAGAGCCGGATACTGAGGGCTTCGGGTGACCATGGGATTACCTTCTGGCCTTGCCGGATCCGGAGAAACTCTCCATGATGACACTTCAAGCTCGCCCGCTTCTTGAGCCAGGGAGTCCGGGGGAGGCGTTTCGCTCTCCATCATCTCCGGAAGAAGATCCCCCGAAGACGAGCTCTGCTGAGAAGGGCTCAGATCCGAACTGCAACATAGATGCTTCGGTTATCTTCGTCAGAAGTAAGGTAGAATATCTTCACTATTAAGTACTTTGTGATTACTTACAACTCATTAGAGGGCTGATCCCCAC
This sequence comes from Triticum urartu, assembly GCF_056163025.1. Taxonomy (NCBI): domain Eukaryota; kingdom Viridiplantae; phylum Streptophyta; class Magnoliopsida; order Poales; family Poaceae; genus Triticum; species Triticum urartu. Next base: position 567,671,757 of record NC_141878.1, read on the forward strand.
AAGGACTCTGTGCGGCAAGAGCACCCTCCGAGGCGGGACCCTCTGGTGGAGTTTTCTTCTCCCGTTTGGAAACCTTGGTTTCCGGGTCATCAGAGGTAGTCCTCTTCCTCCCCCGGGGCAAGGGAATGTTAGATTCCTTCCCTTGGTTATCCTCCCTCACGGAGGCGCCCGTTCCCTTGGTTGGAATAAGTAGCAGTGGGGCCTGCTTTCACCCTCTTTATCCCTCCCTTCATCTTCCTTTGAGGGCAGCAGGGAAGGTGCTGGCTCGAGCATTTTTTCCAGCACCAGATTGTCCAAGCCTTTGGGAAGGGGGGCCGAACATCGGATCATCTTCGCCTTTGTTATCCAGTCCTGGTCAAAAAGCGATTCTTCAGAATGACGTCATGATAAATGAAAGATAGTGTGTTCGGCTAGAGGATTACTTACTAGGGCCGTGGTGCAGTTGCTGCTCAGGCCCACATCCTTGGAGGTGTCTGGACACTCTATTTATGGTCCGAAGAACGACTTGTACATCTCCTCGTGTGTCAGACCGAGGAAATTCTGAATAGCGCGCGGTCCTTCTGGGTTGAATTCCCACAAGCGGAGGGGCCGGCGTTTGCAAGGCTGGACTTGACGAACCAGCATGACTTGCACTACCATAACTAAACTAAAATCTCCCTCGAAGAGATCCCAGATGCGGCTCTGTAGTATGGGCACATCCTTGGCTGGACTCCAGCCCAGCCCCCTGCTGATCCATGACATCAGTTGTGGTGGAGGGCCCGAGCAAAAGGCGGGGGAAGCTACCCACTTGGCACTTCTGGGAGCGGTGATGTAGAACCACTCCCGTTGCCACAATCCGGACACCTCTGGAAAGGAACCTTTTGGCCACGGAGCTCCAGCTATCTTGCTTATTAATGCACCCCCGCACGCTGCATACTGCCCCTCGACCGTCTTCGGCTTCACATCAAAGGTCTTGAGCCACAGGCCGAAGTGAGGGGTAATGCGGAGGAAGGCCTCACATAGGACAATAAATGCCGAGATGTGGAGAAAGGAATCCGGGGCTAGGTCATGGAAATCAAGCCTGTAATAGAACATCAAACCCCTAACGAAGGGATCCAGAGTGAGGCCTAGTCCTCGGAGGAAATGGGGGATGAACACGACATCTTCATTAGGTTTAGGAGTAGGGACGACCTGCCCTCAGGCAGGCAGCCGATGCAAAACTTCGGCGGTCAGGTATCTTGCCTCCCTCAACTTCTTGATATCCTCTTCCGTGACGGAGGAGGGCATCCACCGGCCCTGGAGGCTGGATCCGGACATGATTGAAGGTCCGAAGCTCCTGACCTAGGCTTTGGGTGTTAGAACTTGAGGCAGGGGAAGGATTCGATTGAGCACGGGAGGAAAAAAGTAAAGGCCTTGTCCCTTTATAAAGAGGGTGAATATCAAGCGTCCTCCTCGTGGCCGTTTGGGACTTGCCTAAAAATCTAGGAGTCCTAAGCACAGTTGGGTTACCCACACCCATATTGATGAGAATCCTGTAATAAGGGGGACACGATCTCTGCTTTGACAAGACGTGTCAAGAAACTGCCTCGCGTTATGCGCGGGGCTAGGAAATGGTTCGAATAATCACCGGGCCATGGCATAATGTCATGTTGCCAAAACATGTCAACAGATTAGATTTGTGGAAATATTATTCTCTCTACGGTGGTATGTGGAACTTATTTTGCAGGGTCGGAAACTATCCTTGTATTCAAATTCTTCCGTGCTATATTTGGAGGAGGAACCCGCCTTGCAATGCCGAAGACAATACTGCGCGCTGGACTCATCGTCATTGAAGCCTGGTTCAGGGGCTACTGAGGGAGTCCTAGATTAGGGGGTCTCCGGATAGCCAGACTATATCCTTTGGCCGGACTGTTAGACTATGAAGATACAAGATTGAAGACTTCGTCTCGTGTCCGGATGGGACTCTACTTGGCGTGGAAGGCAAGCTAGGAAGTACGGATATGTGTATCTCCTCCTTTGTAACCGACCTTGTGTAACCCTAGCCCCCCTCCGGTGTCTATAAAAACCGGAGGGTTTTGGTAAAACATCGTGTCCCCTGCCTCCTGTTACCATCCGCCTTAGATGCACAGTTCGGGAGCCCCTACCCGAGATCCGCCGGTTTTGACACCGACAGGATCCATGTATGAGAACAAAGTGTGGACTTTGGTTGACCTGCCCCATGACCGACAAGCCATAGAGAATAAATGGATCTTCAAGAAGAAGACTAACACTAACGGTAATATTACTGTCTACAAATCTCGACTTGTTGCGAAAGGTTTTCAACAAGTTCAAGGGGTTGACTATGATGAGACCTTCTCACCTGTAGCGATGCTTAAGTCTGTCCGAATCATGGTAGCAATTGCTGCATTTTATGATTATGAAATTTGGAAAATGTATGTCAAAACTGCATTCCTTAATGGATATCTTAAAGAAGAGTTGTATACACTACAAAAAAAGATACATCCGTGACATTTTGGGCCGAACGAAAAATTTTCTGTCATACTTATGACACTTCTATGACGATAATTGTGACAAAACCCGGTATCACCATAGATGTGGTGGGGTCCTACTTCTATGACAAAAAATGGGCTTTTCGTCCTGGGCGGGCCGGAGACGGAGCTGCATGACATTCTTTGGGCCATCCATGACAAAAAAACCGTGGTAGAAGCGAGGGCGAGGAAAATATCGGGGTGTTCCCGGTTACGATGGGTGGTCGAGGCCGAGCGATGCGCGTTTCTCTCATACACGCACGCACGTGGGTGCGAGGCGTTGGGCTCTAATTGAACCCGAGCGATTGCACTGCAGGCTACGCGTTACTGAACCCGAGTGATCGATCGATGGCTGTTAACTGAACCCGATCGAGCGATTCCTTCGCTACTGGTGCTAACTAAAGCCGATCGATGCTGCCTCTGGATGAACAGTGAGCGTTGCTGGGGGGGTTTGGATGAACAGTTCCCGGTGGGGGTGGATGAACAGGACCCCGTGGTGTTGCCTCTGGATGAACAGTGAGCGTTGCTGGGGGGTTTGGATGAACAGTTCCCGGTGGTGGTGGATGAACAGGACCCCGTGGTGTTGCCTCTGGATGAATAGGACCCCGATCGATCGAGCCGGTTGGGGCTGGATGAACAGGACCACGTGGAGGGCTGGATGAACAGGACCACCCCAGGGAGGGCAGGATGAACAGTAGACGGTGGAGGGCTGGATGAATAGTAGCCCATGGAGGGGTGGTTGAACAGGAGCCCGTGGAGAGGGCTGGTTGAACAGTAGCTGGTGGAGTAGCGCGCGGTGGAGGCTGGATGAACAGGAGCCTGTGGATGAACAGTCGCAGGTGGAGGCTGGAGGAGGTCGACGGTGGATGAACAGTAGCCCGTGGAGGCTGGAGGGGGTCGACGGTGGAGATGAACAATATCCCGTGGAGTCCCATTTTGCGGTACGCCACACCCTTCCCGATGAACATGACCCCCGTTTCGACCGTAGCGCTCCAACACAAGTCCGTTTCCTCTGTTTTGCAGTAAGCCACACCCCTCCCGATCAACAGGACCCCTGTTTCGACCGTAGGAGGTCCGTTTCCTCCGTTTTGCGGTATGCCAGACCCCTCCCAATGAACAGGATCCCGTTGCGAACGTGGTCGGTCGAACACAAGGCCATTTCCTCCGTTCTACGGTATGCTAGGCCTCGTTTCCATCGGCTGTTCCGTCCAAGCCGGTTGGCTCCCACGCGTTCCGTTGCCTCCCGATGAACACGCCGCATTCCATTGCCTCCCCATGAACACGATGACGCGCAATTTCTCCGTTCCGACCCAGCCATGTACACGAGCCCTGGCCATACATACGCGCCAGTAGGCGTTCGAGACCCCGCCCGTATGTACGTACATGGCCGTATTTACTTTCTTGCACCCTGGCTGCTGTACGTACGTGTACATGCTACGTGCGTGCCTCTACTATAACACGTGCGCGCCTCTACATCGACCAGTATGTATGTACATGTCTGCGACCAGAATAACAACGCTACGTACGCTTCGACCAGGTGGGTCCCATCTGTTAGGCACTTCCTTGCGTGCGAAGATGTAGCTGGTGGGTCCCAACAGTCAGGGGGCGAATAATTTTTTTGCCCGGACGCACTTCCTTGCGTGCGAAGATGTAGCTGGTGGGTTCCAGCAGTCAGGGGAAACATTTTTTTTCATGAAATACGGTGGCCTGTCTGGTGGGTCCCCGCTGTCAGGTGGAGGAATAATTATTTTCCACGTAATAAGGAGGCACTTCCTTGCTGCGACTGTGGACCCAGCTGTCAGCCTCTCCACATACAGTACTCTTCCGATGGAAGTCGTTCCTTGACCATGTTGACCACACCGCGCTGAGAGCACCAGGGCGGTGGACGACGGCGAGGCCTAGGAAGGGGACGACGCGGAGCCGGGGAAGACGCGACAGTGGAAGCCCACGCGGAGAGAAGTACGAGGGTTCACTGGTTCGGCTGCGGTGTGAGGCTGCCGTCGCCGCAGGGCCTGGCCAGCGGTGGGAATAGTAGGGGGCGGTGAGGCCTCTGCGGCAGCACAGCCGGCCACGGGAGGTAGGAGCATGCGGCACGACCGGCGCTGCTTTGGGCGGCTGGAGCAAGAAGACCAGAGGTTGAAGAAGCACTACAACCATTGGATGGACATCGTACGGTCACTGGAGCTAGAATCGGTCACTGGAGCAAGAAGACCAGAGGTTGAAGAAGACCAGGGGATAAGGATTCACCTTTCTATCCACGCCTTCTTCCTCCTTTGCTCATCCGTTTTCACACACTCGAGCTCTAGCGCCCAAGCCCACACTTCCGCCTCAACCTTCTCCAACCATGTCCGGAGCGGGAGGCAAGTGGATGGTCTCCTCCGTCACGGAGGGAGACATCAAGAAACTGAGAAGAGCCAGATACCTGCCCGACGACATCGCGCACCGGCTCCCCGATGAGGGGCAGCTCATACCCACCCCCAGGCCCCATGAGAGGGTAGTATTCCTCACCCATTTCCTCCGTGGACTGGGGTTCCCTCTCCATCCCTTCGTCCGGGGGCTCATGTTTTATTACGGCCTGGATTTCCACGATCTGGCCCCGAACTTCATCCTCAACATCTCGGCGTTCATCGTCGTGTGCGAGGCCTTCCTCCGCATCAAGCCCCACTTCGGCTTATGGCTGAAGACCTTCAATGTCAAGCCGAAGGTGGTGGGCGGCTGCCAGGCGGAGTGCGGAGGCGCCATGGTGGGCAAGATGCCCAACATAACATGGCTCGAGGGCTCCTTTGTGGAAACCATAAAGGGGTGGCAATCAGGGTGGTTCTATATCACCGAGCCGCGCGACCCTGCATGGGCAGCGGCCCCCGAGTTCCGATCTGGCATCCCCACACGGCTCACCTCCTGGAAAGAGAAGGGCCTGTCCTGGGGTAATTCGAAAGAGCTGACCAGACTCCAAACATGTATTCAAAACATGGTGGACAAGAAGCTCAAGCTTGTCAACATAGTCCAAGTCATGCTCATCTGCCGGATACTCCCGTGCCAACAACGGGAGTTCAACTTGTGGGAGTTCAATCCGGCGCAGCATCGAACTCTGAACAGGCTCTTCGACACGACTCATGAAGACACCTGGAGGGCGCTGTTCAAAAGTGCCTAGGTCCCCCCTATTACGGAGGATCGCGGATTCAGCGCGAAGCGCCAAGCCAGTGCGGTAAGCTGCTCTACCTTTCATAGGATACTTATTTTTTCATATAGATTGACTCTATGCGGGATCTAAACTCCCGTACCTTTGACAGGACTGGCAGAAGATGGCGGACAGATCGACTGTCTGGTTCCTTTGCCCGAAGGCCCCATAGACGCTCTTCTGGTGAAGATGTTGACTCCGGCCCCTTATAAGGTGCCGAAGAAGACCAACAAGGCCAAGGTAACTTGAAAGAGTTCCCGACGCCAGGCGTCGTCGGACTCACCATCCGATGACTCTGCGTCGCACTCTTCCCCAAAGATGAGGAAGAAGAAGAAGAAGATGGTCCCCCACCGACTGGGGGAGACAAGAAAAGGAAGGCCGCCCCAACTGGGGAGGCTGGAGGGTCCAAGAAGGGAAGGACTCTCCTTCCGGACAGCTCCACCACCGCCGACGAAGGCGAGAGTGGTTGCCCAGGGCCAAGCCCCTGGGGAGATCGTAAGTATTCGGATACCAAAGTAACCCATAGGATTCTTTTGTTGCACTGTTTTCCCTAACACCGAACACAATTATGCAGGCCGCCCCGAGCCAGTATCGATGTATCATCGGACGGCTCCTTGGGCTTGTCGGACATGGATAGCGATCCAGTCCCGACCGCCACCTCCCCTCATCCTGTCGACGACGCCGAGGTGTTGTCTCAAGAGGCACCGGATCGAGGGGAGACAGTCCCAGAGGCCCCTCAAGGCGACCTTCCGGACTCTGGGAGCCGAGGGGACAGGGCCCCCGAGAGTTCCGAGTTCGGCCCTCAGCCGAACACCGCGCCGGACCCTCCAGCGGTTCCGGGCTTGGGCAGGCGGCCTCCTTCTAAGAGGGGCAAGACGCCTGTGCCGGTGACCTCTGTCCATCCAGAGGCATCGGACAATCTGCTGGAAGCGCTTCGCAGCTCTTCCATCGACGAGGAGCACCGCACTATCATGAGTGCGGTGATCCAGAAGGTTCAGTCCGCCAAGAGCGGATTGACTGAAGCCTGTGGCAGCCTTCTAACAGGCTTCGAGGTAAGTATTTTAAAATGTAGTAGAAATATTACCGCATAGACAGTAGCCCTGATGCTTTGTTCGGTGTTCACAAAGAAAAGCCGAACAAAGGATCAAATAATATCGCAGGAGTCTAATATAGGTGTGTCAATATGCGTATGCAGGCTTCGCTGCTGGCATCCGCCGCACTGACTGCGGAGGTCGCCATACTGAAGCAGGACCTCGAGGGGTCCAGGAAAGAGCTCGGCCTTGCCAAGAGGCAGCTCGAGGAGAACAAGGGTAAGTAATACCCCGTCTATAGATATGTAAAAAAGGACGCGATTGCAAAATGACAGGATCATCGTATGTTTGTCAGGGGCCACGACCGAGGTGGCGACCCTGAAGCAAGCGCTAACCAAGGCCGAAGATACAGCGGCCAAGGAGCGCACCGAGCGAGAGAAGCACGAGGCTCGGGTGGGCGAGGTGCAGCAAGAGCTCCAGGCTCTCGTGACAAAGCACGAGGCGTTGGAGCTTGACTCGAAGACGTGAGAGTCTGAGCTTGCCGCGGCCCTTGAGAGCGCAAAGAGTGCCAAGGCCGAGGCCTAGAAGGCCCTCCAGGAGATCGACGCAATGAAGAAGATAGCGGCGGGTAAGGCTTTCTATATGCAAAGCAAGCATGTAAAAGTAAATTACCGATTACTTACCCGGATCCGGAGCTCTTTAGGAGCATTCGCAGATTTTCCCCACAATGTATCCGATGTCGCACAATTTTACCAGGCCGAGGACGGAAGCTCGACGGAGAAGTTGTTCTGGTCTCAGTATGCTGAGGCCGAACATCCGGTGCCGATGAGCGACCAGCTGAAGCAGATGGTCGAGCTACATAAGGCGGCCGATCAGGCCATGAAGGCCTTTATAGTCCTGTTGTGGCCTGGCGACGCCCTTCCAAGCAGCTTCTTCGGCCTGGTGAGGCGGTTTGTGGATGCCTGCCCATGGCTGGAGGTCGTCAAGCGATCCGTCTGCATTTAAGGTGCACGCCGGGCTTTCGCCCGTGTGAAATTGTAGTGGGTCAAGCTAGACGTCGTGAAGCTGATCAAAGAGGGGCCGCCGGAGGGCAAGGAGCACCGCCACCCCGAGATGTACTACAAGGGTGTTCTGCCGGGTGCCCGTCTTATCGCGCATGAGTGTTCAAAAGATGTAATATTTGAGTAAACTCGATCGTTTTATCCTGTATTTATGAAAACATGTTTCATATGCGCTATGCAATGCTTGTTTGAATTTAAAATATTACCTTCTGTTTGGCTGTTTATCCAATCTGAGAGATGGCTAGTCCTCGGCTTCTGCCCCCATGCCACGAGTGCTAGGGTGTTCGGGATAAACCTGAGCACTCTTGTTCCCATATTTGGGTCCTTCGAGGGAGGTGCTCAGCACAACGAACAAGGCAACCGGACTAATAATGCTTTATCACTCTCACTTAGCCATAGAATTCTATAATTTTAAATTTCGGCGAAGCCCCTGGTATTCGGAAGGCCGAATTCGGGGCGCGATACATGCCTGTAAGCCGAACAGGGCCGACCCCTTTCCCTAAGCGGCATAAGTCTTTAGGGACTCGAAAAACCTCGCCGAACAACGACCAGTCTCTCACCTTATCATGACAGTCAGTTTTAGCTTTCTCTACTGAGGTGCTAAGCCCAGCAGAACCGGGGCACAATCACAGTAGTTCTCCTAGCGCTACCTTAGCCGATAGAACGGAACGTAAGGTACCAAAACATAGGAGTCGGGCAAACCCAACATTTGACCAAAGACATGATTCGGAGCTGATGCATATAATGCTATAAGTTCGGGGTGCCGCACTTGTGAAAGTGTTCGGACTTTTCACACCGCATTGTGGGGTACGTAAGCCCCTGGTGTATTGGCCGTACCAGAGTGTACGGTTGCAAGGCGTCATTAGTGAACACATAGATATATATATATATATATATATATATATATATATATATATATATAACAAGAATGCAATAATAGTCGTAATGTCATGCATTGTTTATTAAAAAAATTGCGTTAAAGCAGAGTGATACAGATAGTGCGATAATCAAAGAGTAGGACTATGTCCCTTCCAAGGGCAAGCTGAGGAATGATATTAAATTGAATATTTCACTCGTTACTGTAATCAACCTGGGAATTCCGTGGTATAACATAGCTGTCTGCCTCCTTGGTTGCTGCATCATGTGTTCGGCAACAATGCTGCCGGATAGTGTTTCCAGAGATTAAGGTCCTGAAACAAAAAAAAGAAAAATAACCAAACGGGAAGCCCCTAGTGCGGTTTAGGCCGCGTTTTGGGGCGTGCCGCAGGTGTGCCCCCTCCCCACCTGTGCCCATGGTATTTTTAATGCGTAATTATGTACGCGTGGCACGAGTTTCACCGCTGGGCTGGGATTGGGATGGCTACCGTATTGCTACGCGAGCTCAGATCGCGCCAGGCGTTCTATTTGCCGATTGCCCCGAGCGCGCTTGAAGGTGTCCGGGTTTTCAAGCGCCGAACTGGTTGATTGCCTTGAGAGGTTGCTTTGCGCTTCTGCTGTGAGGGCCGCGGTGTGCTCCTCTGTTCAGAGAGAGTGCTCTGTGTTTCCATTGAATGTAATAACTCCGCAAGGTCCTGGCATGTTGAGCTTGAGGTATGCATAATGTGGTACCGCATTGAATCTAGCGAATGCGGTTCGCCCGAGCAGCGCGTGATAACCACTGTGGAATGGGACTATATCGAAGATTGACTCTTCGCTTCAGAAATTATCCGGGGATCCGAAGACCACTTCCAGTGTAACTGAGCCTGTCCAATGGGCCTCTACACCTGGAATGACGCCCTTAAAGGTCGTTTTTGTGGGTTTGATCCTTGAGGGGTCTATACCCATTTTGCACACCGTGTCCTGATAAAGCAGGTTCAGGCTGCTGCCGCCGTCCATTAGGACTCGAGTGAGGTGAAATCCATCGATGATTGGGTCTAGGACCAGTGCGGCGAATCCGCTGTGATGGATACTAGTGGGGTGGTCCCTGCGATCGAAGGTGATCGGCCAGCAGGACCAAGGGTTGAACTTTGGGGCGACTGGCTCCAACGCATATACGTCCCTAAGCGCACGCTTCCGCTCCCTCTTGGGGATGTGGGTTGCGTGTATCATGTTCACCATCCGCACTTGCGGGGGAAACCTCTTCTGTCCTCCAGTGTGCGGCTATCGGGGCTCCTCCTCGTCATCGCTATGCGGCCCCTTGTCCTTGTTTTCGGCAATTAACTTGCCGGCCTGCTTGAACACCCAACAATCCCTGTTGGTGTGATTGGCTGGCTTGTCTAGGGTGCCATGTATTTGACACGAGCGATCGAGTATACGATCCAAGCTGGACAGACCCGGCGTACTTTGTTTGAATGGCTTTTTCCGCTGACCGGGTTTAGAGCCTTTGAATCTGGCATTGACTGTCGTATCCTCAGTATTTTCACTGTTAATGCGGCGCTTATGCTTGTTGCGATGTGACCTACTATTGCCGTCCTTGGTATCTGAGGTACCATGGTTCTTTGATATGTTATTAGTGCGAGCTAGCCAGCTGTCTTCTCCCGCACAAAAGCGGGTCATGAGTGTCGTGAGAGCTGCCATAGATTTCGGCTTTTCCTGACCAAGGTGCCGGGCTAGCCACTCGTCTCGGATGTTGTGCTTGAAAGCCGCTAAGGCCTCCGCATCCGGACAGTCGACGATTTGATTTTTCTTTGTAAGGAACCAAGTCCAGAATTGCCTGGCCGATTCTTCTGGCTGCTGAATTATGTGGCTCAAATCATCGGCGTTTGGTGGTCGCACATAAGTGCCCTGAAAGTTGTCGAGGAATGCGGCTTCCAGATCTTCCCAACAGCTAATGGAGTCCGCTGGCAAGCTGTTAAGCCAATGCCGTGCTGGTCCTTTGAGCTTTAGTGGGAGGTCTTTGATGGCGTGTAAGTCATCGCCGCGGGCCATGTGGATGTGGAGGAGGAAATCCTCAATCCATACTGCGGGATCTGTTGTGCCGTCATATGATTCAATATTTATAGGTTTGAAACCTTCTGGGAATTGATGTTCCATTACTTCATCTGTGAAGCATAAGGGGTGTGCGGCGCCTCTGTATTGGGCTATATCGCGACGTAGCTCGAATGGGTCTTGCCCGCTGTGTTCGGCCCGGCCGGATTTGCTTCTGTATCTGGCGTGACGTTTGTCGTCTTGCAGAGTGGTGCGCCCTCATGATCCGTAGATCGATCTTGAATGCTTTGCCTTGTCCTCCAATATGTCTCACAGGTCTGGCGTATCTCCCCATGCCTTTTTATTTGAATGGCATTGGGGTGGAGGCTGAGCTTTTGGCTGGAATGCCTCTCTACCGCGGCCACGAGGTGGCCGATCAGCCGTATCATATGCTTCTTCCTCCAGTCGGGGTAGTAACCTGTGCCTTGGGTAACTCTTGGAGGGGCGCTCGAGTTTATATTCCTCGGCCGCGAGGACTTCAGTCCATTTGTTAGCTAGCAGATCTTGATCAGCTTGAAGCTGCTGCTGCTTTTTCTTTAGGCTATTTGCCGTGGCCATAAGCCAGCGCTTGAAGCGCTCTTGTTCGACGGGCTCCTCTGGGACGGCGAACTCATCGTCGCCGAGGCTTGCCTCGTCTTCGGAGGGGGGGATGTAATTGTCGTCCTCCTCCTCTCCATCTGCCGCTCTCTCAGGAGAGCTGGCTCCTCCATCCTCTTGCTCTAAATCTTGCTGGAGGGGTTTGTTGTTTTCTTCGGCACTATCCGGAGTGTTATTATCTCCTGTGCCGGTATCACCACTTTTGCTTTGGTGGGACTTAGAGCGGCGCCGCTGACGTCGGCGTTTGGGTTGCTTCTTGGAGGGGTCATCCTCCGCTATCCCGTCGCCATTGCCTTCTTTGGGTGTATCCACCATGTATATGTCATATGACGAGGTGGCTTTCCAGTGCAATATAGGTGCTGGTTCATGTTCGTCTCCTACATCGTCGTCCATACCGTCGATGTCTTCAGAGTCGAAGTCGAGCATGTAGGTTAAATCATTGACAGTGGCTACGAAGTGGGTGGTGGGTGGGCGTCGAATTTCTTCGTCGTCCACATACCGATCCTGTTGGCCATAATCCGGCCAGGGCTCTCCTGACAAAGAGAGAGACCTTAGTGAATTCAGAATGTCGCCGAAGGGCGAGTGCTGAAAGATATCTGCGGTGGTGAATTCCATGATCGGCGCCCAATCGGATTCGATTGGCAGGGGCGCGGGCGGTTCGGAGTCAGAAAAAGAGTCCGGCACCTTGGGGTCACGGGCTGCGCAGAAGATTATGCTGGTGTTCGGCTCGATCGCCATTGAGACTGCAGCCCCTGAGGCGGTGTCTAACCACCCGTCCTCGATTGGCGTAGTTGGCTCCGAACTAAGGGTCGGAGCTGATGCGGGCACGGCCTCTGGGGTACTGTTCGGTGGCAGAGCTAGGTCATACCCATCGCGACAGTGCAGCGCGCCCGGCTGTGGCTCGAATCCGTCGAAGATCAAGTCTCCGCGGATGTCGGCCGTGTAGTTCAAACTTCCAAATCTGACCTGATGGCCAGGGGCGTAGATTTCAATCTGCTCCAGATGGCCAAGCGAATTAGCCCGCAGTGCAAAGCCGCCGAATACGAAGATCTGTCTGGGGAGAAAAGTCTCACCCTGGACCGCATCGCTATCGATGATAGTAGGACTTTTGGAGTTCGATGTCACGGCTCTCGTGAAGGGTAAGGTCGATATTCGGCTTGATCACCGCTGAGAATACGGCCTCCGTGGCGGGGTCTATCCACTTGTCCATGGATAGCGCAATTGGCTCCGAATTGAGGGTCGGAGCGGTCGCCGGTGCGGTCTCTTGAACACTATCCGATGGTAGAGCTAAATCATGCACATCGTGACCGCGCGGCGCACACGACAAGGGCTCGAATCCGTCGAAGATCAAGTCTCCGTGGATGTCGGCCGGGTAGTTTAAGCTTCCAAACCTGACCTGGTGGCCAGGGGCGTAACTCTCGATCTACTCCAGATGGCCAAGCGAGATGGCCCGCAGTGCGAAGCCGCCAAATACAAGATCTATCCGGGGAGAAAAGTCTCACCCTGGACCGCATTGTTATCGATGATCGAAGGAGCTATCAAGCCTAACGGCGACGACACATAGGAACTCTCAATGAAAGCACCAATGTCGGTGTCAAAACCAGCGGATCTCAGGTAGGGGGTCCCGAACTGTGCGTCTAGGCCGGATGGTAATAGAAGGCAGGGGACACGATGTTTTACCCAGGTTCGGGCCCTCTTGTTGGAGGTAAAACCCTACGTCCTGCCTGATTAATATTGATGATATGGGTAGTACAAGAGTAGATCTACCACGAGATCAGAGAGGCTAAACCCTAGAAGCTAGCCTATGGTATGATTGTATGTTGTGATTGTTGTCCTACGGACTAAAACCCTTTGGTTTATATAGACACCGGAGAGGGTTAGGGTTACACAAGGTCGGTTACAAAGGAGGAAATATCCATATACATATTGCCTAGCTTGCCTTCCATGCCAAGTAGCGTCCCATCCGAACACGAGACGAAGTCTTCAATCTTGTATCTTCACAGTCTAACAGTCCGACCAATGGAGATAGTCCGGCTGTCCACAGACCCCCTAGTCCAGGACTCCCTCAGAAGCGTTCAAGAGAACGGGGTTGATGGAGTCATACTCGTCGTGATCCAAATCACTGATGACCGAGCGCCGAACGGACGGCACCTCCGTGTTCAACACATGTACGGTTGGGAAGACGTCTCCTCCTTCTTGATCCAGCAAGGGAAGGAGAGGTTGATGGAGATCCAGCAGCACGACGACGTGGTGATGGAAGCAGCGGTGATCTCGGCAGGGCTTCGCCAAGCTCCAACGAGAGAGAGAGAGGTGTTACGATGGGAGAGGGAGGCGCCAGGGACTTGGGTACGGCTGCCCTCCCTCCCCCACTATATATAGGGCCCCTAGGGGGGGCTAGGAGATGGGATCTCCAAGGGGGGGCGGCGGCCAAGGGGGACTTGCCCCCTAAGCCAAGTGGGGCGCCCCCACCCCTAGGGTTTCCAACCCTAGGCGCAAGGGGAGGCCCATGGGGGGCGCACCAGCTCACCAGGGGCTGGTTCCCCTCCCACTTCAGCCCATGGGGCCCTCCGGGATAGGTGGCCCCACCCGGTGGACCCCTGGGACCCTTCCGGTGGTCCCGGTACAATACCGATTACCCCCGAAACTTTCCCGATGGCCGAAACTGGACTTCCTATATATAAATATTCACCTCCGGACCAATCCGGAACTCCTCGTGACGTCCGGGATCTCATCCGGGACTCCGAACAACTTTTGGGTTACCACATACTAATATGTCTACAACCCTAGCGTCACCGAACCTTAAGTGTGTAGACCCTACGGGTTCGGGAGACACGCAGACATGACCGAGACGACTCTCCGATTAATAACCAACAACGGGATCTGGATACCCATGTTGGCTCCCACATGTTCCACGATGATCTCATCGGATGAACCATGATGTCGAGGATTCAATCATTCCCGTATTCAATTCCCTTTGTCAATCAGTACGTTACTTGCCCGAGATTCGATCCTCGGTATCCCAATACCTCATTCAATCTCGTCACCGGCAAGTCACTTTACTCGTACTGTAATGCATGATCGCGTGACCAAACACTTGGTCACATTGAGCTCATTATGATGATGCATTACTGAGTGGGCCCAGAGATACCTCTCCGTCATACGGAGTGACAAATCCCAGTCTCGATCCGTGTCAACCCAACAGATACTTTCGGGGATACCTGTAGTATACCTTTATAGTCACCCAGTTACGTTGTGACATTTGGTACACCCAAAGCACTCCTACGGCATCTGGGAGTTACACGATCTCATGGTCTAAGGAAATGATACTTGACATTGGAAAAGCTCTAGCAAACGAACTACACGATCTTGTGCTATGCTTAGGATTGGGTCTTGTCCATCACATAATTCTCCTAATGATGTGATCCCGTTATCAATGACATCCAATGTCCATAGTCAGGAAACCATGACTATCTATTGATCAACGAGCTAGTTAACTAGAGGCTCACTAGGGACATCTTGTGGTCTATGTATTCACACATGTATTACGATTTCCGGATAACACAATTATAGCATGAACAATAGACAATTACCATGAACAATTAAATATAATAATAAAAATTTTATTATTGCCTCTAGGGCATATTTCCAACAGTCTCCCACTTGCACTAGAGTCAATAATCTAGTTACTTTGTGATGAATCGAATACCCATAGAGTTCTGGTGTTGATCATGTTTTGCTCGCGGAAGAGGTTTAGTCAATGGATCTGCGACATTCAGATCCGTATGTACTTTGCAAATATCTATGTCTCCATCTTGAACATTTTCACGAATGGATTTGAAGCGACGCTTGATGTGCCTGGTCTTCTTGTGAAACCTGGGCTCCTTGGCAAGGGCAATAGCTCCAGTGTTGTCACAGAAGAGAGTGATCGGCCCCGACGCATTGGGTATGACTCCTAGGTCGGTGATGAACTCCTTCATCTAGATTGCTTCATGCGCTGCCTCCGAGGCTGCCATGTACTCCGCTGCACATGTAGATCCCGCCACGATGCTTTGCTTGCAACTGCACCAGCTTACTGCCCCACCATTCAAAATATACACGTATCCGGTTTGTGACTTAGAGTCATCCAGATCTGTGTCGAAGCTAGCGTCGACGTAACCCTTTAAGACGAGCTCCTCGTCACCTCCATATACGAGAAACATATCCTTAGTCCTTTTCAGGTACTTCAGGATGTTCTTGACCGCTGTCTAGTGTTCCATGCTGGGATTACTTTGGTACCTTCCTACCAAACTTACGGCAAGGTTTACATCAGGTCTGGTACATAGCATGGCATACATGATAGACCCTATGGCTGAGGCATAGGGGACGACACTCATCTTTTCTCTATCTTCTGCCATGGTCGGACATTGAGCTGAGCTCAGTTTCACACCTTGCAACATAGGCAAGAACCCCTTCTTGGACTAATACATATTGAACTTCTTCAATATCTTATCAAGGTATGTGCTTTGTGAAAGACCTATGAGGCGTCTCGATCTATCTCTAAAGATCTTGATGCCTAATATGTAAGCAGCTTCTCCAAGGTCCTTCATTGAAAAACACTTATTCAAGTAGGCCTTAATACTGTCCAAAAGTTCTATATCATTTCCCATCAAAAGTATGTCATCCACATATAATATGAGAAATGCTACAGAGCTCCCACTCACTTTCTTGTAAATGCAGGCTTCTCCATAAGTCTGCATAAACCCAAACGCTTTGATCATTTCATTAAAGCGAATGTTCCAACTCTGAGATGCTTGCACCAGCCCATAGATGGAGCGCTGGAGCTTGCATACCTTGTTAGCATTCTTAGGATCGACAAAACCTTCCGGCTGCATCATATACAACTCTTCCTTAAGAAAGCCGTTAAGGAATGCCGTTTTGACGTCCATTTGCCTTATCTCATAATCATAGTATGCGGCAATTGCTAACATGATTTGGACGGACTTCAGCTTCGCTATGGGTGAGAAGGTCTCATCGTAGTCAACCCCTTGAACTTGTCGATAACCCTTAGCAACAAGTCAAGCCTTATAGATGGTAACATTACCATCCGCGTCCGTCTTCTTCTTAAAGATCCATTTATTCTCTATCGCTCGCCGATCATCGGGCAAGTCTGTCAAAGTCCATACTTTGTTTTCATACATGGATCCTATCTCGGATTGCATGGCTTCAAGCCATTTGTTTGAATCTGGGCCCGCCATTGCTTCTTCATAGTTTGAAGGTTCACCGTTGTCTAACAACATGATTTCCTGGACATGGTTGCCATACCATTCTGGTGTGGAACGTGTCCTTGTGGACCTTCGAAGTTCAGTAGCAACTTGATCCGAAGTACCTTGATCATTATCATTAACTTCCTCTCTAGTCGGTGCAGGCACCACAGGAACATCTTCCTGAGATGCGCTACTTTCCGGTTCAAGAGGCAGTACTTCATCGAGTTCTACTTTCCTCCCACTTACTTCTCTCGAGAGAAACTCTTTCTCCAGAAAGGACCCGTTCTTGGCAACAAAGATCTTGCCTTCGGATCTGAGGTAGAAGGTATACCCAATGGTTTCCTTCGGGTATCCTATGAAGACGCATTTTTCCGACTTGGGTTCGAGCTTTTCAGGTTGATGTTTCTTGACATAAGCATCGCATCCCCAAACTTTTAGAAACAACAGCTTAGGTTTCTTCCCAAACCATAATTCATACGGTGTCGTCTCAATGGATTTAGATGGTGCCCTATTTAAAGTGAATGTAGCTATCTCTAGAGCATATCCCCAAAATGATAGCGATAAATCAGTGAGTGACATCATAGATCGCACCATATCCAATAGAGTGCGATTACGACGTTCGGACACACCGTTACGCTGAGGTGTTCCAAGCGGCGTGAGTTGTGAAACGATTCCACATTTCCTTAAGTGCGTACCAAATTCATGACTTAAATATTCTCCCCCACGATCTGATCGTAAGAATTTTATCTTTCGGTCACGTTGATTCTCTACCTCATTCTGAAATTCCTTGAACTTTTCAAAGGTCTCAGACTTGTGTTTCATCAAATAGACATACCCATATCTACTTAAGTCATCAGTGAGAGTGAGAACATAACGATAGCCACCGCGAGCCTCAACGCTCATTGGACCGCACACATCAGTATGTATAATTTCCAATAAGTTGGTTGCTCGCTCCATTGTTCCGGAGAACGGAGTCTTGGTCATTTTACCCATGAGGCATGGTTCGCACGTGTCAAATGATTCGAAATCAAGAGACTCCAAAAGTCCATCTATATGGAGCTTCTTCATGCGTTTGACACCGATGTGACCAAGGCGGCAGTGCCACAGATATGTGGGACTATCATTATCAATCTTACATCTTTTGGTATTCACCCTATGAATATGTGTAACATCATGTTCGAGATTCATTAAGAATAAACCATTGACCAGCGGAGCATGACCATGAAACACATCTCTCATATAAATAGAACAACCATTATTCTCGGATTTAAATGAGTAGCCATCTCGTATTAAACGAGATCCAGAAACAATGTTCATGCTCAAAGCTGGCACTAAATAACAATTATTGAGGTTTAAAACTAATCCCGTAGGTAAATGTAGAGGTAGCGTGCCGACGGCGATCACATCGACCTTGGAACCATTCCCGACGCGCATCGTCACCTCATCCTTCGCCAGTCTCCGCTTATTCCGCAGCTCCTGTTTTGAGTTACAAATGTGAGCAACCGCACCAGTATCAAATACCCAGGAGCTACTATGAGTACTGGTAAGGTACACATCAATTACATGTATATCACATATACCTTTAGTGTTGCCGGCCTTCTTGTCCGCTAAGTAATTTGGGCAGTTCCGCTTCCAATGTCCCTTTCCCTTGCAATAAAAGCACTCAGTCTCAGGTTTGGGTCCATTCTTTGGCTTCTTCCTGGCAACTGATTTACCGGGCGCAGCAACTCCCTTGCCGTCCTTCTTGAAGTTCTTCTTACCCTTGCCTTTCCTGAAACTAGTGGTTTTATTGACCATCAACACTTGATGTTCCTTTTTGATTTCCACCTCCGCTGAGTTCAGCATTGAAAATACTTCAGGAATAGTTTTCACCATCCCCTGCATATTATAGTTCATCACAAAGCTCTTGTAGCTAGGTGGGAGCGATTGAAGGATTCTGTCAATGACCGCCTCGTCCAGGAGGTTAATGTCCAGTTGGGACAAGCGATTGTGCAACCCAGACATTTTGAGTATGTGCTCACTGACAGAACTATTTTCCTCCATCTTACAACTGTAGAACTTGTCGGAGACTTCATATCTCTCGACCCGGGCATGAGCTTGGAAAACCATTTTCAGCTCTTCGAACATCTCATATGCTCTGTGTCGCTCAAAACTCTTTTGGAGCCCCGGTTCTAAGCTGTAAAGCATGCCGCACTGAACGAGAGAGTAATCATCAGCACGTGACTGCCAAGCGTTCATAACATCTTGGTTCTCTGGGATGGGTGCATCACCTAGCGGTGCTTCTAGGACATATGCTTTCCTGCAGCTATGAGGATGATCCTCAGGTTCCGGACCCGGTCCGTATAGTTGCTGCCATCATCTTTCAGCTTGGTTTTCTCTAGGAACGCGTTGAAGTTGAGGTTGACATGAGCGTTGGCCATTTGATCTACAAGACATTTTGCAAAGGTTTTTAGACTAAGTTCATGATAATTAAGTTCATCTAATCAGATTATTTAATGAACTCCCACTCAGACAGACATCCCTCTAGTCATCTAAGTGATACATGATCCGAGTCAACTAGGCCGTGTCCGATCATCACGTGAGACGGACTAGTCATCATCGGTGAACATCTTCATGTTGATCGTATCTTCTATACGACTCATGTTCGACCTTTCGGTCTTTCATGTTTCGAGGCCATGTCTGTACATCCTAGGCTCATCAAGTCAACCTAAGTGTATTGCGTGTGTAAATCTAGCTTACACCCATTGTATTCGAACGTTAGAATCTATCACACCCGATCATCACATGGTGCTTCGAAACAACGAACCTTCGCAACGGTGCATAGTTAGGGGGAACACTTTCTTGAAATTATTGTGAGGGATCATCTTATTTAAGCTACCATCGTTCTAAGCAAATAAGATGTAAAACATGATAAACATCACATGCAATCAAATAGTGACATGATATGGCCAATATCATTTTTCTCCTTTTGATCTCCATCTTCGGGGCGCCATGATCATCGTCGTCACCGGCATGACACCATGATCTCCATCATCGTGTCTTCATGAAGTTGTCTCGTCATATATTACTTCTACTACTATGGCTAACGGTTTAGCAATAAAGTAAAGTAATTACATGACGTTTATGTTGACACGTAGGTCATAAATAAATTAAGCAAACTCCTATGGCTCCTGCCGGTTGTCATACTCATCAACATGCAAGTCGTGATTCCTATTACAAGAACATGATCAATGTCATACATCACATATATCATTCATTACATCCTTTTGGCCATATCACATCACATGGCACATGCTGCAAAAACAAGTTAGACGTCCTCTAATTGTTGTTGCAAGTTTTTACGTGGCTGCTATAGGTTTCTCGCAAGAACGTTTCTTACCTATGCCAAAACCACAACGTGATATGCCAATTTCTATTTACCCTTCATAAGGACCCTTTTCATCGAATCCGATCCGACTAAAGTGGGAGAGACAGACACCCGCTAGCCACCTTATGCAACTAGTGCATGTCAGTCGGTGGAACCAGTCTCACGTAAGCATACGTGTAAGGTCGGTCCGGGCCGCTTCATCCCACGATGCCGCCGAATCAAGATAAGACTAGTAACGGCAAGCAAATTGACAAAATCGACGCCCACAACAACTTGTGTTCTACTCGTGCATAGAAACTACGCATAGACCTAGCTCATGATGCCACTGTTGGGGAACGTAGCAGAATTTTAAAATTTTATATGCATCACCAAGATCAATCTATGGAGTCATCTAGCAACGAGGGAGAGGGGATTGCATCTACATACCCTTGAAGATCGCGAGCGGAAGCGTTCAAGGAACGAGGTTGATGGAGTCGTACTCGTCGTGATCCAAATCACCGATGACCGAGCACCGAACGGACGGCACCTCCGCGTTCAACACACGTACGGTTGGGAAGACATATCCTCCTTCTTGATCCAGCAAGGGAAGGAGAGGTTGATGGAGATCCAGTAGCACGACGGCGTGGTGATGGAAGCAGCGGTGATCTCGGCAGGGCTTCGCCATGCTCCAACGAGAGAGAGAGAGAGGTGTTACGATGGAAGAGGGAGGTGCCAGGGACTTGGGTACGGCTGCCCTCCCTCCCCCCACTATATATAGGGCCCCTAGGGGGGCGGCCCTAGGAGATGGGATCTCCAAGGGGGGGGCGGCCAAGGGGGACTTGCCCCCCAAGCTAAGTGGGGCGCCCCCACCCCTAGGGTTTCCAACCCTAGGCGCACGGGGAGGCCCATGGGGGACGCACCAGCCCACCAGGGGCTGGTTCCCCTCCCACTTCAGCCCATGGGGCCCTCCGGGATAGGTGGCCCCACCCGGTGGACCCCCGGGACCCTTCCGGTGGTCCCGGTACAATACCGATTACCCCCGAAACTTTCCCGATGGCCGAAACTGGACTTCCTATATATAAATCTTCACCTCCAGACCATTATGGAACTCCTCATGACGTCCGGGATCTCATCTAGGACTCCGAACAACTTTTGGGTTACCGCATACTAATATCTCTACAACCCTAGCGTCACCGAACCTTAAGTGTGTAGACCCTACGGGTTTGGGAGACGCACAGACATGACGGAGACGACTCTCCGGTCAATAACCAACAGCGGGATCTGGATACCCATGTTGGCTCCCACATGTTCCACGATGATCTCCTTGGATGAACCACGATGTCGAGGATTCAATCAATCCCGTATTCAATTCCCTTTGTCAATCGGTACGTTACTTGCCCGAGATTCGATCGTCGGTATCCCAATACCTTGTTCAATCTCGTTATCGGCAAATCACTTTACTCGTACCGTAATGCATGATCCCGTGACCAAACACTTGGTCACATTGAGCTCATTATGATGATGCATTACCGAGTGGGCCCAGAGATACCTCTCCATCATACGAGTGACAAATCCCAGTCTCGATCCGTGTCAACCCAACAGATACTTTCGGGGATACCTGTAGTATACCTTTATAGTCACCGAGTTACGTTGTGACGTTTGGTACACCCAAAGCACTCCTACGGCATCCGGGAGTTACACGATCTCATGGTCTAAGGAAATGATACTTGACATTGGAAAAGCTCTAGCAAACGAACTACACGATCTTGTGCTATGCTTAGGATTGGGTCTTGTCCGTCACATCATTCTCCTAATGATGTGATCCCATTATCAATGACATCCAATGTCCATAGTCAGGAAACCATGACTATCTATTGATCAACGAGCTAGTTAACTAGAGCCTCACTAGGGACATGTTATGGTCTATGTATTCACACATGTATTACAATTTCCGGATAACACTATAGCATGAACAATAGACAATTACCATGAACAAGGAAATATAATAATAACCATTTTATTATTGCCTCTAGGGCATATTTCCAACACCACGTGCCGGCAACAGGATGAACAAAGCTCATGTCTTAAACGAAAGAGTGGAAGAACATAGATTCCCGACGACCGAGAAGGAGCTACAGACCTCGGGGTGGAGCGTCTGCACTCATAATATTTTATATTATTCAGCAATATAAAATCAACCAAATCTCTCCATGTTCCTATACCATTCTATAGTACTATGAGAATAACTTTGAACGTAAGCCATTGATTCACTCTATCCAATGGTCATAGTTGGAAAATCCAAACAAAACCAAGCATTGGATCAACTCTTTTTTCGAGATCAACTCTTTTAGCACTTAGATTGTTGCCGCCTGCCCACCTAGCCCACCTATATATCCGCTCACGTGTGATGACCACAGGAGCTATCCACTCAGATTCTATGTTAAAAATAAAGGTCAATAACTAATGCGGCACCTCGGGCCAACGTGGCCAGATCGCATTTTGCACGAGAAATTACACACCATGTTTCATTGACATGTGGTCCCGTTCCAACATCTCAGTGAGACAACGGCGAGTCCTTTTGTACAATTTCCGAAAGGACGCGCAGGACGGGGCGCCTCTTCATGTACCATGGCAAACTGGCAACCGTCCACCGACTCTTCACCTTTCCCTCTCGATTTGGAACTGCTGTCGCACGCTCTTCCTCCCTCCTCCATTTTCCTTCACCCTTCCTTCTACCATTGTTCAATCATCTTGTCCATCGAGGGAACAAGCTGAAAACGACCCCGTTATTCTTGCCCCAATCTGAAAGATGACGTGGTGGGGAACTCATTGATCGGTGCGACATCATCACCTCGGCTAGCATGTTATGTTCATTCAAGAACATTCTCAACTCAACTAATAACATCATTACAAGGAACCCAAGGGTTCAGGAGCGGGTTGATCTCCCCTATCTTCTTCGCCGTGACCCTGCTGACTGGTGCGGGGGATGAGGGAAGCCTCGCCTTGTGCAAGCTGATGCCGCTTGATAATGATATGTATGATGTTAAGATGCCATCGCTTGAGGGCAAGGCTTGGGCAGGCGCAAATGGAGATTGGGTTGTTTATATTGGGTACAATTGCGAGTGGGAACTTGTGAATGTGTACACTCGTCAGCGGATTCCACTTCCAAAAATCTCCGAGTGCCCTGAGGTTGAGCACATAGATGATCTACGTACGTTCAAATATGATCATGGTGACTGTCGTCTATGGAAGATAGCAATTTCTCGAGTTCCCAACCGCTCTTTGAATTACAAGAACTATCAAGTTGTTGCTATCTTCGACAAGTTTGTTGCCGTCCTTCGTGGTTCGACTGGATGGATATTGCTCAAAAATCAGTTTCTATACATGGATGTGTACTGTGATGCAATTGAATACGAGGGTCTTGTGTTTGCTGCCACCACTCGTGGCACTGTTTTGCATGGGATCCTCGTAGTTTTGGTACATTTGTCTTCCACCGTAATTATAATTGTTTCATCCACATGCATGCGAATAAGAAAGTTTCCCTTCTCTACTAATTAACCTTCTTCTTGTGTTTCCAAGGTCGTGTGGACATTCCACCACCTATACTTGAAAAATTTTATAACCAAGGGGGAGATGAGGACGAGGAGGGCCGATATACTCAGTGGCGCCTGGCAACTTCCGATGGATCACCCCTTCTTGTCTGTATACAGCCCACTGCTGATGTTACTACTAAGGAAGCAGGTGTTGTCTCCCATGGTCGCACTCTCCGGACCTATTCCAACACCCGTTGTATGGTATTCGGTATGGATACTACTGTGCTAGCGCCAACACCTTCTCCCTGGTACAGTATTGATGGTCTTGGAGCAAACTCGCTCTTCCTTGGACAAAACTATCCAATGATGGTGAAAGGCGATCCAACTGCTGTTTACACAATGTTACTACCATTTATGAGAAGCAACTGTATCTATACGTTGGACATTGCGGTGGTTCCCTACCCTGGTCGTGATATAGTAGGTCGCTTCAGCCTGAATGATCAGTCCTACGTTGGTCTCGAGATTGACAGTAGCTGGCCATTCCCAGAGAATCACTTGTGGTTCAAAGCAAGTGTTTCCAACGCCGAGGATTGGTTGAGTTGAAGTTCATTTCATTGCTTGTTATTTGTTGTGTGATGAAAACTTTAGTATTTATAATGTATCCTCGTTGTTGTTGTGGGTTGATGACCTGTTGTATGTAATAAAATGATATGCCCGTGATAAACTTAATAAATTTATGAATGGCTTTCGAGTCGCTTCTCTGAGTGGGTGCTGCGACGAGGCAAAAAATATATTTTCCGAATACATAATTTGTACAAGCTTCACATGCTGCACTATCTCTATGTCTACGTACGTAATACAACAAGTTTTAAACTTGAGACCAGCCACCCATCCTCACAAAGAATACTTTTTAACCTAGCACAGACTCCAGGAAATTTGGCCACAATGTGAGGTGGGCTATATGTTAATGAGTTCGCTGTACGTAACCAGCACCTTGAATCCTCGATACTACTACTCTAAGTAGTAGGAGTAGTAGGGTGGCATGGGCCAGAACAAGCATTCACGTCCAGGAGTACGACACATGCCACCAGCACGACTTCCATCTGACACCATATTTGTTGGAGTCCGTGCTACAACTATCTCTTCAACCTCGTCGTTTCTCTAACTCAGCCATCGCGTGAGGGCGAGGTGGGGGTTCACCGATAGTCGGTTTCCTCAACTGTGGTCCCACTTGTAAGGCTAACTCCAACGCACAACCACAAAAGGACCCCCATTTTGCCCGGATTCTGTCCGTTTGGGTAGGGCAATGGGGTCGTGTCCGGGCCATTTCTCAGATGCGGTGGCCGTGCGCTAAACGCGCGGACGCATCCCGGCCGCGTACATTTTTCTTTGCAAACACATATCTTTTTTTCATCATTGATTTTTTGGTACATGGAAATACATCACCATAATTTTGAGTAGAAAAACAAGAACCACAAGAATACATTTTAGAAGATATCCAACTTCCATAACTGCTCCTGTAAGTTGGATTAGTGCCTTCTCGATGCATTCATTGTTTATCTGTGGAGGCTCGATCCTGCGTGCTTCTTCCTTCTTCGAGTGTAAAGAAGTAGACGTGTCTAGCCTCTATTCTATCAACAAGTGCACTAGTCTCATCTCTAGCCTATATGCTAGCTAAAAGTGCTAGAACATCTACTAAATTGTGCTCTATCAATATATCATTGTACTCTTCTCCCCAATATCAAAACTTGCATCCATTCTACAGAATAAAATTTTAAGTTAGCACAACCAGTATAATCCGAGAGCACACCCGAAGATTTGGTTGAGTTCTTCCTCCTTTTGCCGACACGTGGGACATCCATCATCCAGGTCGTGTCATGCAAGAAAATAGAGTGGTAGTTGAAGCCACGTGATGTGCATCTTGGGTTAAACTGTAAATAGAATCTTACTACTCTTGAGTAACTCCAAAAGCGGCCACCGAAGATCTTTATTGGATTTGTTTTTCATCACCATCACGTCGAGGTGAAAGATGTGCAGGTTCAGTGGGTCCTCTTGCGTTTTCACTGACATGTGGGACCGCATATGAGCAAATAGATGATGGGCTCCGCGCGTCTACTGGCTGGCTGAGAAGAGAGATAGAGGAGGGCTGAGCACGGACTCCAGGAAATTTGTTCTATGTAACCAGCACCTCGATATAGTGGGGTGGCATGGGCCATAACTAGCATTCATGTCAAGCAGTACGGCACACACCACCCACACGAGTCCCATCCGACACCAATTTTCATGGAATCCATGCTACAGCCATCTCTTCTCCCTACTGTTTTCTCAGCCATCGCGCGGTGGGCGGGGTGGGGGTTTGCTGATAGTCGGTTTGCTCAACTACGGTCCCACTTGTAAGTGAAAATGCAACACAACACGCATTCCCCCTTGAGCGGCGTGCCGGACCAAACGTGTGGGGGTGCGACGCGAACATGGCAGGCTTTTCCTTTTGAACTTGTAACTTGTAAAATTTGGATCTACTCCATGGTGCGATCAATAGATAGAAATAACAATTTTTCCTAGAGTAATGACAATTTTGGTTCTGGCGCAGTTCATGCATGGAGTACGTAGGAAAATTAGGAAGTTGATGCGAAAGGTAAGATAATTACTAGTAGTACCATATACTACTACATGGATTTGACGGAAAGATATAGATACATACGGATCCATCAACGACATCCTCACGCCCTAGTGCACCGGGTCGCCAACTGACGTGTGAGGAGCAGCGGCGTTGGAGGCAAGCTCAACGTGCTGCTGAACAATGCCGTCCAAGGTTGCCTTGCGGTCCAATAAGGCCAGCGTCCTATCGTCCTCCTCTTGCATGTAGTAGTTCTTGCGGATGATTTGCGCGTAGACGTGGGTGATTATGTCGATGGTGTCTTGCTGCGCCAAGCGCTGCACGGCGAGCGCGACCTCGAGGTGGACATTCTCCGGCGTGATGGCCGGCAGTCGCAGGGCCACCAGTGCGTCGAAGAGGTAGTCACCATAGAGGCCGTTGAGGGTGGCAGGCATCGCAGAGCCTGGGCACGTGGGCTGGAGGCGTACGTCAAGGTCGTTCGCGAGCTTCTTGATGATGGTGAACTTGTCGAGGAAGCCGGCGAGGACCTCGTCGAACAAGGAGACGAAGCTGTCGTCCAAGCAGCCCCTCGCCCTGGCGGCCTCAAACACTACCTGGAGACATTCCTTGGTGACAGGCCGCAGGCCGGCATCGTGGACCATCTGGCACAGCCGGCTGATGCTCGCGCTCATCGCCTCTATGGGTCTAGCTTCTAGTCAACTGATCTTGCGATTGGAGTGATCACTCTTTCCCTTGGGTGCGTAGGTGTGTAGGATTTCGTAGATTAGACTGGCGGGAGCCTTTATATGATAAGTGCAGACTGCATTGAATTCACGTGCGTGTTGGCCATCTACTCCTCGCCCCTCTACTGCACCTGCCTTTGGCTGTATGACAGGTTGGCCAGCCACCCGTTGGGCCCACGTGTCATACACCCAAAGGCAGGTGCAGTAAGTCAATGAAGTTGCGTCCCCCTCCATGCCCATGCATGCTTTCAATGACTTGAGACTACCAAACATCACATGCAGTGGTTCGTTCATTGCATGTAATCCTATTAAGTAGCAAAAAAACATTAAGTTATCTCGCCGATAGGAATAAAACAATACACCATGTATTTATTTACAGAGGGAGTAGTACATTTTTTGTGACATGCATTACTAGATATTGCTAGTCAAATACTAAATCCAGATGGACGTGGTAGTACTACTAAATCTAGACGGTGGTGCTAGTACTACTACTACTAGTAGTAGTAATACCAATGTAGTAGCACTGTACTACCCGTTGGTCAAGTTATTACGTGCTGCTCCTCACAGTGAAGTGACAAGACCCTACGCCGGAGATGACACCTGAGTATAGGCGCCGTGTTCGGCATACCATAGTCAGCCTCACCGTCTGCAGTCACTATCATCATGGCTGTAGACCTAGCCTGCTTACAACTAGCCATGTTCGACATAATTTCCCGTGCGTAGATTCCCGTGCATTGCACGGAACACCAAGATTGGGGGGTGGACGGCGCTGGCAGTGGCCATCGCGCCAGATTTTTCCATGACCTTCTAGATGTGGTGGGGACGAGATAAGGCTGATTGTGAGAGACAAGGAGTTGTTTGTAAATAGGGAACAAGTGCGGGCATTTTTTTTGCAAAACTAGAGAAGTTTGGTTTGTATGCGTCAGATCTAGATCTGACGGCTATTGGTGAAAGATGGCAGGCACAACATCATCACCAACTCAGGACCTGTTTGATTCGCAGGATTTTGAAAACGCAGGAATAGGACACGGCAATATTACAAGTTTCAAACTGATATTACAAATGTTAGGAGTAATGTTGCACCTACGAAGAGGGAATTACTAGGAAGTTTACGTAAGAACTTTCGTTAATTTAGGTGGATGCAACATTATTGTACAAACTAAAATCCACCGCCTTGACAAGTCACTAATGGGCAAATAAGTTTTCGAGTCTCTGGCCACTTGATGTTTCAAAAACAAATTCAGCTTCTGTGGAGACTTTGTCACTTAGGCTTAGATGCTTGCGGTGATCAGCACACCATTCATTGTTGCGCCAGAGAACGCCAAACCTCATTACCTTGAGCACACTTGCCTCTAGAACAAAGAACCTGGCCAATTTAATCTCAGATATGCTGCCTCGGTAGTCGATCAAATCAATTTCTGTAAGATGGACATCAAGGCATTCGATGAGATTGTTATAGTGCAGCACATTTTTCACTTTCGGGCCTTTTTTTATCTGCAAAAGAAGAGAACATATTAGAGCAGCTGGCTGTATAAGATTGCCGTGTCATCAAGAAGTACCAATATCATTCGCTCATACGATAGGTTTGGCTCGCTAGTGATATTTTTTTCACTCTCTCTCTCTCTCTCCCTTTCTCTTTACTCTCATTTACCTATGAGTACGTGAAGAGCTTGGGCATTTGTTGCCTTCCACTATGTGGCCGATGCCATATTTCTTAAAAGTATGCCACATAATACGCATCGATGTCAAATCAAAAGATTTTGGCACCGCTCTCACGATGTAAGAGAGTTGGCACCGCTGTGCACACAGACCCACATGTATAAACAAATCGATCAAACCAACTACACCAGCCTCTCACTCTCCCAAACAAGTGTTTTTTATTGCCTCAGTCCTCTCTCTCTCCCACGTGAGTGTTTTTTTCATTGCGTGAGTTATTAATTTGGCACCGGAGCAAAGTAGGTGATCCAGATTGGGGCACCAGGTGAGCAATGGAGTGGCATCGATGCCAAATGCATCACAAGTGAATTTGGCACGTGTTTTCCCCTACATAGTGGAGGGACGTTATAGCCCACTTTTGTACTACCTCTTATTTAGCAGAAAATTTTGACCATAGATTTACGTAAGAAAATGCCAATTCATGTCACTAAAAATCACACCATTTGAAATTATGTTCAAATACGAATCCAACGGTATAGTTCTTAGTGACATGCATTAACATTTTGTCAGTTAAATCTATGGTCAATTTTTGATACTACAAAATAGGAAGAGTAAACCAGGACGGAGGTAGTACTTTCTCTTAGGGTAACCATAGAGTTACTGGAGTAGTCTAAGTTACTTTCCACTATGACTAGCCTAGGCTACTATAGTAGTACAACAAAAAATGATGCAGGTGTTCTCGTGAGAAAAAAATACTAAAAACATTTCTTTCGGTGCAGTGCGTAGATGTAGTTTTGAACACTACACTTGTCATCGTAATTTGGGAAAATTACGAAAAATTTGAGCTACGTTGTGATTACCGTTTACTAATAGGAAAGAAGTTTCACCTCGATGAGTAGCTTCTCCGTGCACGGGAAGCATCTAAGGAATCCAACAACTTGATCCAGATTGGGCCGATAGATTTTATTGCCAAGATCTTCACTGTGCGCATAGACTGGGTCAAGCTTGTGGGAATCATTTTTTGGAAGACGGTCGTAAATACATCAAGAAGAAATTTAAAAATGTCAATTTCAAGAAGACGGAGAAGAAGATGAGTGCTGTACCTGAACGATTACGGATCCAGGCTCGCCGGATGCGGCCGGGGAGGCTGCTGATGAAGTCCAGGCTCGCCGGATGCGGTTTTGGCTCGAGCCGCCTCCGCTTGTTGGCTGCCTCACCGTCCATCTCAACCGGCGGCGACGCTGGTGTACATGTGTGCTGATGTGTGTTGTGTGCTGGGTGTGCGCGAGTGCGTCCTTCTGTGCATGCCGCCGCGTAGTGGTGAATTGTGCGCGAGTGTGTCCTCCACGCGGAAGAAGTGTGTCATCAATGTGCCCTCAATTTACTAGCATGCGGGGTGCTACCGCGAGTCGTTTCAACTTTGTTTACTTCACGACGTGTTAGATGGGCCTCTAGTTTACTTATTTTCACCCACTGCCACATGGGCTAGCACACGAAGATACAGAACACGAGCTGACAAGGCAGCATGTGGACTGGTTGACCGGTCAACTAAACAATATATAGAGCTATACACTGACACAGTGAGCGTATAATCCGTCGGTATAGAGTGTTCGTGTGAGAGGGGAGGCCCGTGAGAGATAGCATAGAGAGAGAGAAAGAGCTACTCCCTCTGTTCTATAATGTAGTTCCAACATTTTTTTAAAGTCAAACTTTTGAAACATTGACCAAGTTTATAAAGAAATTACTTATATCTACAATACCAAAGATAAATGATAGTATGAAGTAAGTACATGTTGTGATGAATCTAATGATCTTTCCATATGTAAATGTTTTTCTCCACATATACCTGGTCAAACTTTTCTAAGGTTTGACTTTTCAAAACATCCATATGCTTATGGACATGAGAGAGTCCATAACTAGAGAGAGAGAGTGAAATAGAAAGAGTGAGTGAAAAAAGTGTGTGTGCATGTGTGAAAGAGGCATGGACAACACTCGATAAAAGTCGAGAAAAAACGTGTGTGTCTTATGCAAACATATCACACATGCATCTTCGACAACAGAAGCAAGGTGAGGAGATAGTGTGTGGTTGTTTGCAACCGAGAGAGCAAGACCCCTAGCACGTGGCCAAGAGGGGTCTAACAAACAAGGGAGAGAGGTCGAGAGAGATGTACGGAGAAAATGCAGACATGGGGAGGAGAGAGTGTATGTTTGTCATAGAGAGATCCCTTGGAGATCGTGATGGGACTACATGGGTGGGAGATCGAGTGACAAGGTGTGTGCGCGATAGAAGATACCCCGAGAGATATCGAGATAGACGTATCGATGGAAGGAGACAATACGTGTGTTCCTGATGGCTAGTGAGAGATAATCATACTTAGGGGAGGAGGGAGTGATTGCGCCTATGATGGAGTGAGGGATTATGGTACTTATTAGGGGGGTGCGTGTCACATAGAGAGAGAGAGAACAAGGGCGGAGAGTGTTGGATGGGTCTATCTGTATAGCGCGAGTGAGACATGTGTATGTGTGAACCAGGGAGATATAAAGTTTGAGAGAGATTGAGGAGCCCCGATAAGGCTGAGTGGTGCGTCAGATAGCCGAGAGGGGGAAAGAGATATTCCATCCGCTCGATAATGTAGTGCATGTAATTTTTTTTAGAAGTCAAACTTTGGAAACTTTGATCAGGTTTACACAAGTGTTATTTATATCTTCAATACCAAAGATACATCATACGAAACTACATCTCATGGTGAATCTAATGGTATATGTTTGCCGTTCCAGATGTAATTGTTTTTCTCCACGTACATGGTCAAACTTTATGATGTTTGACTTTTCAATAAATCAATATGCTATGGACTGAGGAGAGTGCCTAAGTCGAGAGGGATCAAGTGCGTGTGAAGGAGAATGAGTAAGTGTGCAAAAAGAGTAAGTGTGTGAAAGAGAAAGTGACAACAAACGATAAATTAGAGAGAGAGAGAGAGAGTGTGTGTCTTTTCGTTTCTTAGGCGAACATATCATGCATGCATCTCCGAGATAGAAAAGCGAGGCGAGGAGATACACGAATATAGCTAGTGTGTGATTGTTTGCAACGGAGAGAGACACCCCTATAGCACATGTCCAATAGAGGTCTAGCCAACAAGGAACAAAGTTCGAGAGGGACACATGGAGAACATGGATGCATGGGGAGGGCGAGAGGGTGTGTTTGTGATAGAGAGACCCCCTTGAGATCGTGAGGGGACTATATGGGTGGGAGATCGAGGGAGGTGCGTGCGCGATAGAAAGATGCCCCGAGAGAAATCGAGATAGACCATGCACATGTTTGTGATGGAGACTAAGATTAGCTAGTCATATACATATAGGGGGACTGCGTGTGCCTACAATTGAGTGAGAGACCATCATACTTGGCTAGCTAGGCATGAGATTGTGTGTGTGTGCATGTGAGATGGAGAGAGAACGAGGGAGAGAGATATAGTTTTAGATGGGCCTATCGAGTGCGAGTGATATATGCATGTGTATGTGTGACCCAGGTAGATGGAGAGTTTGAGAGAGAGGGGGAAGAGCTCCAAGACGACAGAGTGGTGCGTGAGGGAGTTATGGGCAACGAGCCAAGGAATTTGTGTGCATACGATGAGTGCACCCAAAATATCTAGCTTGGACTAGAGAATCATACATAGTGTGCGAGAGAGACCTATAGATGGAGTATATATGCATGCGAACTAGAAAGACCCCCCCCCCCACGCACACACACAAAGAGAGAGAGAGATGGAGAGAAAGAGAGAGGACCAACAAGGTTTGTGTGTTGGATGCGTGTGACAGAATTGAAGATTGTCGGCGAGAGAGAGAGAGAGAGAGAGAGAGAGCAGGAGTCCGGGAGAGGGGGGGGGTTGCATTTTATGCATCAAAGACTGATATAAACCATGTTTTGATATAAACTTGCATTCAAATATTTAAATTGGAGAACATGTTGTCTACAATCCACACATGAACGGATATATGCGTATATCAAACAAGTTCATTAATTTGACTTTCAACATGTTCATCGAGTACTATAATACTGTACAACATGCTATTCGATTGAGGTGTTCAATTTTGGATTTAGTTCACTATTTTGACCTGGTAAACGAGCTATTTCATTTTGGGTTTGATTCCTGTTTTTGAGTGGGTCAACTATTTGTCATATAGTAAATCTCTAGCAACGAGCATGTAAAAACACATTACTCCCGAGCATCATCTCTCCATCTAAAAAAGAAGTGGCAAGCTAATATTTCTAAATTTGATTCGAATCGACTTGGTAAGGTATACGTGGATGCTCGTTCTCCCAAATTTTGAACGAACCGTTAAACATCCTCTGCTCGGTGGAATTTGCCCGAGCAAATAAATGGGAGACGCGAAATTACCATCCTATGTGGGAGACGCATTAATTGGTCCATTGTGCATCGAGGGTAGGTTTGTAACTTCATCCAAGCGCGCCTTCTCCTAGGCCGAAATGACATGTGCCGAATAATTCATAAACCATGGTCGGCAAAACACGCTCTCCTCGCCCAAAATAGCTCGCGCCCACTATTTCAAAACACGCTCTCCTCGCCCGAAATCGCTCGCGCCCACTATATTTCAAAACACGCCCTCCTCGCCCGAAATCGCTCCCACCCACTATTTGGAGAGAAGCAAAGTTACTCTACTATCCCGACCCTCAGTACACAGACCCAAGCCGAGAAGCCTAAAGGCAGGGGTAGAACTGTAACTCCCCCTCACATTTCATACAAATGCGTCCGTAAAACATGGTTCCACTCCCCTCCCAATCCGCCCCCCATTCATACCTCGTGGGCGCCAAATCACCTTCTCCCCGGAAGCTCCCTTCTCCCGAGCAGTGAAACCTCAGCCCCTCCTCCATGGCACCCCCACCGCACCAATTTCATAGCCGCCCTCCTCCCTAATGCTGGAGACCCTGTCCATTTGCCGTCGTGCACTGGGCCGTGTGCCTCTTACTCCGTGCTGCTGGAGCTGCCTCGACGACGGTCGCGTGAACCGTACCGGAGCCGATTCACCCCCGTCGTTGTTCACGGCACCGGAGCGGCTCCAACTTCGGATCCGTCCAGAGTCCCGGCGCTGCTTCCCCATAGCCGTCGACCGTCGCGACATCACTGTTTCCCTGCCGCCGGTGGCCACCGCAACCGCGCCGGCCTCACCGACTCCGCAGCTGGACCTGCCTACTTCACCATGCCGCCAGATAGGTCGCACCCTCATCTCAAATCACTTTATTTAGGCGTCAGTTGTTTGAATTTTTATTCTGGGCCAATCGATTCCCAATGGGAAGCAGCACCCCTTGAGGCGGCGGAGCTCCTAGGCTGTCGGTTGGCTGGTGTCTAACGTAAGGGTGCGGGGCCGCAAGTTCGCCGCGGAAGTGATACGACCATTTTGCATCATGCTTTTATATCGATATTTATTGCATTATGGGCTGTTATTACACATTATGTCACAATGCTTATGCCTATTCTCTTTTATTTACAAGGTTTCCATAAAGAGGGAGAATGCCGGCAGCTGGGATTCTGGGCTGGAAAAGGAGCAAATATTAGAGACCTATTCTGCACAGCTCCAAAAGTCCCAAAACTTCACGGAATACGTTTTCAGAATATATAAAAAATACCGAGCGCAAGAAGTTCACCAGGGGGGCCACACCCAGCCCACGAGGGTGGGGGGCGCGCCCTACCCCCCCGGGCGCGCCCCTACCTCGTGGGCCCCCTGGTGGCCCTCCGATGACCATCTTCTGCTATATGAAGTCTTTCGATGGGAAAAAATCATAAGCCGTCTTCTCGGACGAAACTCCGTCGCCACAAGGCGGAACCTTGGCGGAACCAATCTAGGGCTTTGGCGGAGCTGTTCTGCCGGGGAAACTTCCCTCCGGGAGGGGGAAATCATCGCCACCGTCATCACCAACGGCCCTCTCATCGGGAGAGGGCAGTCTCCATCAACATCTTCACTAGCACCATCTCCTCTCAAAACCCTAGTTCATCTCTTGTATCCAATTCTTGTCTCCAAATCCGGGATTGGTACCTGTGGGTTGCTAGTAGTGTTAATTACTCCTTGTAGTTGATGCTAGTTGGTTTATTTGGTGGAAGATCATATGTTCAGATCCTATATGCATATTAATACCCCTCTGATTGAGAACATGAATATGCTTTGTGAGTAGTTACGTTTGTTCCTGAGGACATGGGAGAAGTCTTGTTATTAGTAGTCATGTGAGTTTGGTATTCGTTCGATATTTTGATGATATGTATGTTGTCTCTCCTCTAGTGGTGTTATGTGAACGTCGACTACATGACACTTCACCATTGTTTGGGCCTAGAGGAAGGCATTGGGAAGTAATAAGTAGATGATGGGTTGCTAGAGTGACAGAATATTAAACCCTAGTTTATGTGTTGCTTCGTAAGGGACTGATTTGGATCCATATGTTTCATGCTATGGTTAGGTTTACCTTAATACTTTTGTTGTAGTTGCGGATGCTTGCAATAGAGGTTAATCATAAGTGGGATTCTTGTCCAAGTAAGGACAGTACCCAAGCACCGGTCCACCCACATATCAGATTATCAAAGTACTGAACGCGAATCATATGAGCATGATGAAAACTAGCTTGACGATATTCCCATGTGTCCTCGGGAGCGCTTTTCTCTATATAAGAGTTTGTCCAGGCTTGTCCTTTGCTACAATAAGGATTGGGCCACTATAACACCCTCGATGCGACTATAGCTCCCACGTGTCGAGGCACGACTTAGAGACATAATCGCATTGAAGGCATATGTCGCAAGTAAGGTAATCTTTACACATCCCATGTAATATAATAATAAAGGGGAGATAACATAGTTGGCTTACACTCGCCACGTCAATCAAGGTACATAAATAACATTACATCATCCAAACACTCATGGCCCGACTACGGCGCCAAAATAAAAGATAACCCAACATGCGACACGGTCCCGATCACCCCCAACTGGGCACCACTACTGATCATCAGGAAAGGAAACATAATAACGTTGAGAGTCCTCGTTGAAATCCCACTTGAGCTCGAGCGCGTCACCTGGAGAGGAATCATCAGGCCCTGCATCTGGTGTAATAGGTAATCTGTGAGCCACAGGGACTCAGCAATCTCGTACCCTCGCGATCAAGACTATTTAAGCTTATAGGTAAGACAAGGTAAGAATATATGTGGAGCTGCAGCAAGCGACTAGCATAATATGGTGGCTATCCTGTTCGCAAAAGAGAGCGAGAAGAGGAGGCAAAGAGCGAGCGAGAAACTAGAGAGCAACCTGCGCAAGCATTACTCCAACACCGTGTCCACTTCCCGGACTCCGCCGAGAAGAGGCCATCACGGTAACTCACACGGTTGATTCATTTTAATTAAGTTAAGGTTCAAGTTATCTACAACCGGACATTAACAAATTCCCATCTGCCCATAACCGCGGGCACGGCTTTCAAAAGTTCAAATCCCTGCAGGGGAGTCCCAACTTAGCCCATGACAAGCTCTCACGGTCAACGAAGGAATAGACCTCCTCCCAAGACGTTCCGATCAGACTCGGTATCTCGGTTCTTCAAGACACTTCGACAGGTTAAAACAAGACCAGCAACACCGCCCGAATGTGCCGACAAATCCCGATAGGAGCTGCACATATCTTGTTCTCAGGGCACACTCAGATGAGACTAGCTGAGAGTAAAACCAACCCTCAAGTTTCCCCGAGGTGGCCCCGCAGGCAGCTCAGTCGGACCAACACTCAGAGGAGCACTGGCCCCGGGGGGGGGTTTAAATAAGATGACCCTCGGGCTCCAGAAACCCAGGGGAAAAAGAGGCTAGGTGGCAAATGGTAAGACCAAGGTTGGGCATTGCTGGAAAAGCTTTAATCAAGGCGAACTATCAAGGGGTTCCCATTATAACCCAACCGCGTAAGGAACGCAAAATCCGGGAACATAACACCGATATGACGGAAACTAGGGCGGCAAGAGTGGAACAAAACACTAGGCGGGAGGCCGAGCCTTCCACCCTTTACCAAGTATATAGATGCATTAATATAACAAGATAATATAATGATATCCCAACAAGTAAATAAATGTTCCAACAAGGAACGGCCTCCAAACTTCACCTGCAACTAGCAACGTTATAAGAGGGGCTGAGCAAAGCGGTAACATAGCCAATCAACGGTTTGCTAGGACAAGGTGGGTTAGAGGTTTGACACGGCAATTTGGGAGGCTTGAAAGCAAATGGTAGGCATCGTTGCATTGGCATAGCAAAAGAGCGAGCAATCTAACATAGCAAAGATAGTAGTGATTTCGAGGGTATGATCATCTTGCCTGCAAAGTTGTCAGAGTTGACTGGATCCTCGAAAGCAAACTCAACGGGCTCCTCGTTAGCGAACTCGTCTCCCGGCTCTACCCAAACAAGACAAACAAGCAACAAGGACACAATCAACCACGTGCAAAGATCAAACAATACGATGCAAGGATGGTATGCTATGCGGGATGCATATGCAAGAAGTGACAAGGAATGCATGAACCTGGCCTCAACTTAGGAATCCAAGAGTGTCACTGGAAAGATGAGAAGAAATCGCTTGAAAACGATATAAAGATCGCCAGAATCGGAGTTACGGTTTGGAAATGGCAAGCGATTCAAATATGACACCGGTCTGCGATTTACAGCAAGTAGTCATCTAAATGCAATGATATGAACATGCTACAACACCCAAACATGACAACAAAATATATGGCAGGGATGCATTCAAGATACTTAACAAAAGTCTAGCACTGAGCTACGGCCAATTCATCCATTAACGGGTTCAAACAAGCATGGCAAAAATGCATATGGCAAACAGATCTTAGACTTGGTGAAATTAACACTTGTCTGGAATTTCAGATTAGGTAGCCCTCTTCGGAGCAAGAAAACTACATGCTACAGGACCTGAACATGGAAAAATAAAGCATGGCATGGAGCTACTTAAAGAGCTTAACAAAAGTCCCTTAGTGACCTTGAGCCAAAAGGGATTAGAAAATACAATTGCAAGCATGTGAACATGGCAAAAACATAATCAGATCACAGACTTAGTGAAAAACTGGAGCATGCTGAAAACAGATATCAAGTAGGCATGTTTACGAGCTCGATGCACTCACTACGGAGCAAGTCATGATAAACTAAGCATACGCCCATCAAGAATACACAAAATGCAAGCTAGAAATGGCAAGAACAATAGCATAGCATGCACGGATCAACTACAACATCATCGGCAAAATTGCAAACAAGTTGACAATCTGCCCAGATTCACAAAGTAGCAAAAGTAGAGCTCGATTGACTCAAGCTAGGGTGCTCCATAATTACAAACAAAGACATGGATGGATAGAGAACTACAAGATTAACAAAACTTCCTTACTGATCATCCTCAAAAGAGGCACGGATCACTAGGAAACAACATGAACATATGGCCATATGAAATAAACAGCCCAAGGACTTGGTGGAATTACTAAGTCCCTTAAATCAGCACTACCAAGTGCCTCACTTCGCAAGCTCGTGCTAGTCACCACACACATCACAAAAATACATGGGTTGCACCTCTGGAAAGATGACAAAACCCTTAACAAAACATATGTAGAGCTCATGGGCATATCATGCACACAATAATTACGGCAAAAATGACAAATATGCAAAATGGAGTAGCAGATCTGACAATTATCTCAAGTAGCCCTCTTCTAACAGCATTTCGGGCATCAAGATGAACTCAAATGAAAATGATGCAATGGAATGAAATGATGTACTCTCTGAGATGAACATTTTGATATGCTATATGTCCAAATCGGATCTACGGATGCAAAGTTATGATGCGATGAACAAGAGCACATGGATTAGGGTTTCGGGCGAAAAAGTCAACCCAGAGATATTTTCAGATCTAGATCGGGGGCACGCAATCCGAGGTCGTTGCCGGGGTTCCTGTTCGCCGGAGATGGAGGAGTCGCCGGACTTGGCGGGCTCGGCGGCCGGAGGAGGTGGGAGGAGGCTCGCCGGAGCACGGGACGGCGCGTGGCGGCGATTCGCCGGAGGAGGACGGGCGCGGGGCGGCGGTGGCTTGCTCCGGCGGGGCCGGCAATGGCCCGCGGCGGCGCGGCGGAGGGAAGACGGCGGCGCGCGGCGAGGCGGCGACCGGCTATGGCGGCGGCGAGGCGCGGGCGGCGGCGAGCGGCTTCGGGCCCTCGGGGGCACCGGCTGGGCTCGCGGGCCGCGGCGCGGGAGGACGGCGGCGGGACACGTGGCGGAGCGGAATTGGCCCGGGTGGGCGGCGGACGTGTCCGATCTAGGCGGCGGACATGTCCGTCGGTGGCGGGGCGATTTAGGGTTTCGGGGGAGGAGGAGATCCGAATTTCGGGGAGGTCTATTTATAGGCATAGAGGGAGCTAGGAGAGTCCAAATGAGGTGCGGTTTTCGGCCACGCGATCGTGATCGAACGCTCTAGATGATGGAGAAGGGTTTGGTGGGTTTTGGGCCAAATTGGAGGGGTGTTGGGCTGCAACACACACGAGGCCTTTTCGGTCCCTCGGTTAACCGTTGGAGTATCAAACGAAGTCCAAATGATACGAAACTTGACAGGCGGTCTACCGGTAGTAAACCAAGGCCGCTTGGCAAGTCTCGGTCCAATCCGGAAATGTTTAATCCCCACACACGAAAGAAAGCTAGAAATGACCACCGGAGGAGAATGAAGCGCCGGAATGCAAAACGGACAACGGGGAAAATGCTCGAATGCATGAGATGAACACGTATGCAAATGCAATGCACATGATGACATGATATGAGATGCATGACAACGATAACAACACACGGAGACAAAGACCCGAACCCAAGAAAATAAAATAACTTAACACCGGAAACGGCAAGAGTTGGAGTACAAATTGGGTAAGATACATCCGGGGTGTTACAACACTCCACCACTACGAAAAGATCTCGTCCCGAGATCTAGGACTGAAAGAACGCCGGGTACTCAGAACGGAGGTGATCCTCGCGTTCCCAAGTAGCTTCACGGTCGGAATGGTGTGACCACTTGACTTTGAGGAATTTGATTGACTTATTTCGAGTCTTGCGTTCTATCTCTTCAAGAATAGCAACTAGGTGCTCACGATAGGAAAGATCTTCTTGGAGCTCAATGTCCTCGAAGTTGACGGTGTGGTCAGGAGTCTTGAAGCACTTTCGGAGCTGAGAGACATGGAACACATCATGAACATTTGCAAAGTTTGAAGGAAGCTCGAGTTGATAGGCGAGATCGCCTCTCTTGCTGACAATCTTGAAAGGTCCCACGTATCTGGGGGCAAGCTTCCCTTTGATACCGAAGCGACGAGTACCTTTCATAGGAGAGACGCGGAGGTAAACATGATCTCTGATCTCGAAAGCCAAATCACGGTGCTTACTTTCATAGTAGCTCTTCTGGCGGGATTGGGCTGCTTTGAGGTTATCTCGAATGACTTTGCACATTTCCTCTGCCTCTGTGATTAAGTCATTTCCGAGAAGCTGACGTTCACCGGTTTCAGACCAGTTGAGAGGGGTACGGCACTTCCTGCCATACAGAATTTCAAATGGGGCCTTGCCCGAACTTGCTTGAAAACTGTTGTTGTAGGAGAATTCAGCATAAGGAAGACAATCCTCCCACTTCATGCCGAAGGAGATCACACAAGCCCTGAGCATATCTTCAAGAATCTGGTTGACACGCTCGACTTGACCGCTAGTTTGAGGATGGAAAGCTGTGCTGAAGCGGATGTTGGTGCCCATGGCCTTTTGAAAAGAATCCCAAAACTTGGAGGTAAAGATGCTGCCACGGTCTGAAGAGATCACTTGTGGAATACCGTGTAGAGAGACAATCCGAGAGGTATAGAGTTCAGCCAATTGAGCTGCAGTGATCGACTCTTTGATAGGCAGAAAGTGAGCCACTTTAGTGAGTTTGTCGATGACAACGAATATAGCATCATTGCCACGCTTGGACTTTGGAAATCCAGTCACGAAATCCATCTCAATGTGATCAAACTTCCATTCTGGAATGGCAAGAGGTTGGAGGAGACCAGCTGGTCTTTGGTGTTCTGCCTTCACTCTTCTGCAGACATCACATTCATTCACGAATTGAGCAATCTCTCGCTTCATTCGAGTCCACCAATAAGCCTGCTTGAGGTCCTGATACATCTTCGTGCTCCCGGGGTGGATGGAGAGGAGAGAATTGTGAGCCTCATTCATGATCACTTTACGAAGTTCACCTTTGGGCACAACAATACGATCCTCGAAGAAGAGAGTATCCTTGTCATCAAGGCGGTAGCACTTGTACTTGGGTTGACTCTTGGCAATCCCAATCTTCACCTTTTTCACCATAGCATCAAGAAGTTGGGCTTGGCGAATCTGGTCTTCTAAGGTAGGAGAGACTTGAAGGTTGGCAAGGAAACCTTGAGGAACAACTTGCAGATTAAGTTTGCGGAAAGCTTCACAAAGCTCGGGTTGATAAGGCTTGAGAATCAGACTGTTGCAGTAAGCCTTTCTGCTCAATGCGTCAGCAATCACATTGGCCTTGCCTGGAGTATACTCGATACTCGGATTATACTCTTGACTCATTTTGACCCATTGAGTTTGCCTGAGGTTGAGATTAGGCTGAGTGAAAATGTACTTGAGACTCTTGTGATCAGTGAAAATGTCCACTTTTCTTCCCAATAGAAGATGTCTCCAAGTCAAAAGAGCATGCACAACTGCTGCCAACTCGAGATCATGAGTGGGGTAGTTCTTCTCATTAGGCTTCAACTGGCAAGAGGTATAAGCAACAACTTTCTTCTCTTGCATCAATATTGCGCCAAGACCTTGGAGAGATGCATCACAAAAGACCTCGTACGGCTTGGATTCATCAGGTGGAGTCAGAACTGGAGCAGTGATCAATTTCTCTTTCAAAGTGTTGAAAGCAATGTCACACTCCGGAGACCAAACGTACTTGACGTGCTTCTGGAGAAGATTAGAGAGAGGCTTCGCGATCTTAGAAAAGTTTTCAACGAATCTTCGGCAGTAGCTTGCGAGACCGAGGAAGCTACGGAGTTGCTTCACGTTCTGAGGAGGTTCCCAATTCACAATTGCAGACACCTTCTCAGAATTCACGGCAATGCCCTTGGCAGAGATGATATGACCAAGATAAATAACCTCATCGAGCCAAAATTCGCACTTGGAGAACTTGGCATAGAACTGATGTTCTCTCAGCTTATCAAGCACCACACGCAAGTGCTTGGCATGATCTTCCTTGTTCTTCAAGAAAACCAGAATGTCGTCGAGATAGAACAAAACGAAGTCATTGGTGTAGGCGTTGAAGATGAAGTTAATCATGCGAGAGAACGTCGGAGGAGCGTTGACGAGGCCAAAAGACATGACAGTGTATTCATATGAACCATAGCTTGTCCTGAAAGCCGTCTTGGGAATATCTTGCTCACGGATTCGAATCTGATGATAACCCATACGGAGATCAAGCTTGGAGAATACTTGGGCACCTTTGAGTTTTTCGAACAGCTCATTGATGTTGGGAAGTGGGTATTTGTTCTTGATGGTCTTCTTGTTCAATGGACGGTAATCAACACAAAGTCGGTCCGTTCCATCCTTCTTCACAAAAAGAACACCACAACCCCACGGAGAAGAACTAGGCCGGATGAGACCCATTTTCTCTTGAATATCAAGTTGCTTCTTCAGCTCCTTCAACTCTTCAGGTCCGAGCTTGTAAGGGCGCTTGCACACAGGTTCCGTGCCAGGCTCAAGATCAATGACGAATTCAACTGGCCGGTGCGGAGGCATTCCTGGAAGCTCTTCTGGGAAGACGTCTTGATATTCGCAAACGACTGGAATTTGTGAGATAGCATCCAGTTCACCCTTCTCATTGAGAGAAAACAGACGGATGGTATTATCCCGAGCGGCAAAGACAATTACATCCTTAGACGAATGGGTCAATTGAATCTGCCTGGCAGCACAATCAAGTTGAGCCTTGTGCTTAGAAAGCCAATCCATCCCGAGAATAAGATCAATATCCGAGTTACCAAGAACCATTGGAGAAGCCAGAAACTTGAAATCACCCATCAAGATAGAAATATCTGGAACCATCATACTAGAACTCAAACGCTTAGCCGGAGAGACAACTTGCATAGCTCTAGGTAAAGCCTTAGTACTAAAATTGTTCTCCGATGCAAATGGGAATGACATGAAGGAATGCGATGCACCAGAGTCAAAAAGTACTTTTGCAGGAATATCATTAACAGGAAGGTTACCCATGATATCATTTGATGAGTCCTCTGCTTGAGCTGCATTCATCAAGTTGACCTTGGCGTGCTTGGGGTTATGCTTGACCACAGCTGTACTTGCCAATCTGACAGGAGGAGGAGGAGGGAGACGTCTCTGGTTGAAGCACTTGTTGGCATAGTGACCCTTCTGTTGGCACTTGTTGCACGTGATCTCTGAAAGCGGACGGTGGTACGGAGCACTCGATCTTGGAGGTTGAGACGAAGTCTTGTTCTGAAAGCCAGGGTTGGGTGGGTGGGAAGAACCACTGCCACCTTTTCTCTTCTGCTGAAACGGCTGACAAAACGGAGGAGGAGGAAGCCAATACTTCTGCTGCTTGGCCACTTGAGTGGAGGAAGAAGGAGTAACATCTTTGACTCGCTTCTTGGAAGCATCACACCTTAACTGAGCGGCCTCTTGCTTCAATGCCATGTTGTAGAACTCATCGTACCTCAAGGGCTCAAAGAGGACAAGTGCTAGCTGAATTTCTTCTCTGAGACCACCCCTGAACTGGTATATCATGCTCTTCTCATCAGGTACGTCCTGCTTGGCAAAGCGGGCAAGCTTCTAGAACAACTTGTTGTAGTCATAGACAGACAAAGAGCCTTGCTTCAGGTTGCGGAATTCCTCACGCTTGCTTTCAACCACGCTCTGAGGGATATGGTGAGCTCGAAAATCTTGACGGAATTCATCCCAAGTGATCACACGTCCACCTCTGGAATCCTTGTACTGCTGGAACCATTCTATAGCTTGATCTTTGAGTTGGAAGGAAGCGAACTTGACGAAATCTTCAGGCCTGACATTGCTGCACTCGAAATGCTTGCACAGATCCACAAGCCAATCGTCAACATCGGTTGCCTCAACACAATTGCTGAACGTCTTTGGCCCATTAGCAAGGAACTGGTTGAGTGTAGCAAAGTGATTCTGATTGTTGCCTTGGTTCCCTTGGTTGCCTTGATTGCGCTCTTGAAGAATTTGCATGATCAACTGTGTGTTTGCATTGGTTGCGGCCATCACAGCTTGCCATGCCTCCGGAGGAGGTGGAGGTGGTGGCGGATCAGGATTCGGAGTCGTGCGCGTTGGAGGAGCCATCCTGAAGAGGTTGACCACCATTAGCACATAGACAGATAAAATGAAGCTGAATCCAATGGAATGAAAATTGCAACATATAGTCTTCACATCCGAACAAAATGAACAAATGCATTCCTCTTGAAATGGTCACATATCCATAAATTGAGAAGCCACGTAGAATTAAGGTAGAGATATAAATCAACAAGGTACGGATCAAGAACAAATAATCGGTAAGAAATCCCAATCTCAAACCAATATCCGTGGAAGAAGAACTAGAGCTACGAGAATTCCCACCTATGAAACTCCCGAACCTTTCCGCTTATGCAATCAGGTGTTGGGGATACAGGGGAAGCATAATATCTCACCCAATTCTAGCAAATCCTACATCCAGCTGTATCCATCCTTCAACACATAACCAAGAAAAACTTCGGAAACCATCTACCTCAACCTTCGAAAAGCATCCGTTATACAAGTTATGGCGATACTCCCGAACTCCCGCCCCAGTACTGGGTGGCGTCGAGGTTATCTCACCAACGAACTGCATAAAAGAGATTTTTG
Source organism: Triticum urartu (assembly GCF_056163025.1). Classification (NCBI taxonomy): domain Eukaryota; kingdom Viridiplantae; phylum Streptophyta; class Magnoliopsida; order Poales; family Poaceae; genus Triticum; species Triticum urartu. The sequence continues at coordinate 567,716,116 of NC_141878.1, forward strand.
ATGTCGGCGTACTAAACTCAGGTATTCCAGAACTGCAACGATAAAATTATGAAGACAACACCTCAGAGCTCAACTCCCCGGGACACTTCCACAAAACCCCTGACAGGAGGCACCAAGACAATGTTCTCATCATAAAACCATCGGAACGATTCCAAGATACCGCGTGATCCTAAATTTTTTTTAGTGAAATTTGAGAAGAGAAGAGTCAAAACTCTACGTTAGGATACCTTACCAGAGCGATGAGGAGACTGGGAAGTAAAAAGAATTCCTAACTCTCCGATATATAATTCCTAGATGACTCAAAATATTTTTTCTAGACACAACTCGGCTGCTAAAAACGATCAAGCAATGGGGCTCCTAAGGTCGGGGAAGGCTCTGATACCAACTTATAACACCCTCGATGCGACTATAGCTCCCACGTGTCGAGGCACAACTTAGAGGCATAATCGCATTGAAGGCTTATGTCGCAAGTAAGGTAATCTTTACACATCCCATGTAATATAATAATAAAGGGGAGATAACAAAGTTGGCTTACACTCGCCACGTCAATCAAGGTACATAAATAACATTACATCATCCAAACACTCATGGCCCGATTACGGCGCCAAAATAAAAGATAACCCAACATGCGACAAGGTCCCGATCACCCCCAACTGGGCACCACTACTGATCATCAGGAAAGGAAACATAATAACGTTGAGAGTCCTCGTTGAACTCCCACTTGAGCTCGAGCGCGTCACCTGGAGAGGAATCATCAGGCCCTGCATCTGGTGTAATAGGTAATCTGTGAGCCATAGGGACTCAACAATCTCGTACCCTCGCGATCAAGACTATTTAAGCTTATAGGTAAGACAAGGTAAGAATATATGTGGAGCTGCAGCAAGCGACTAGCATAATATGGTGGCTATCCTGTTCGCAAAAGAGAGCGAGAAGAGGAGGCAAAGCGCGAGCGAGAAACTAGAGAGCAACCTGCGCAAGCATTACTCCAACACCGTGTCCACTTCCCGGACTCCGCCGAGAAGAGGCCATCACGGTAACTCACACGGTTGATTCATTTTAATTAAGTTAAGGTTCAAGTTATCTACAACCGGACATTAACAAATTCCCATCTGCCCATAACCGTGGGCACGGCTTTTGAAAGTTCAAATCCCTGCAGGGGAGTCCCAACTTAGCCCATGACAAGCTCTCACGGTCAACGAAGGAATAGACCTCCTCCCAAGACGTTCCGATCAGACTCGGTATCTCGGTTCTTCAAGACACTTCGACAGGTTAAAACAAGACCAGCAACACCGCCCGAATGTGCCGAAAAATCCCGATAGGAGCTGCACATATCTCGTTCTCAGGGCACACTCAGATGAGACTAGCTATGAGTAAAACCAACCCTCAAGTTTTCCCGAGGTGGCCCCGCAGGAAGCTCAGTCGGACCAACACTCAGAGGAGCACTGGCCCGGGGGGGGGGGGGTTAAATAAGATGACCCTCAGGATTCGGAAACCCAGGGGAAAAAGAGGGTAGGTGGCAAATGGTAAGACCAAGGTTGGGCATTTCTGGAAAAGCTTTAATCAAGGCGAACTATCAAGGGGTTCCCATTATAACCCAACCGCGTAAGGAACGCAAAATCCGGGAACGTAACACCGATATGACGGAAACTAGGGCGGCAAGAGTGGAACAAAACACTAGGCGGGAGGCCGAGCCTTCCAGCCTTTACCAAGTATATAGATGCATTAAGATAACAAGATAATATAATGATATCCCAACAAGTAAATAAATGTTCCAACAAGGAACGGCCTCCAAACTTCACCTGCAACTAGCAACGCTATAAGAGGGGCTGAGCAAAGCGGTAACATAGCCAATCAACGGTTTGCTAGGACAAGGTGGGTTAGAGGTTTGACACGGCAATTTGGGAGGCTTGAAAGCAAATGGTAGGCATCGTAGCATTGGCATAGCAAAAGAGCGAGCAATCTAACATAGCAAAGATAGTAGTGATTTCGAGGGTATGATCATCTTGCCTGCAAAGTTGTCAGAGTTGACTGGATCCTCAAAAGAAAACTCAACAGGCTCCTCGTTAGCGAACTCGTCTCCAGGCTCTACCCAAACATGACAAACAAGCAACAAGGACACAATCAACCACGTGCAAAGATCAAACAATACGATGCAAGGATGGTATGCTATGCGGGATGCATATGCAAGAAGTGACAAGGAATGCATGAACCTGGCCTCAACTTAGGAATCCAAGTGTGTCACTGGAAAGATGAGAAGAAATCTCTTGAAAACGATATAAAGATCGCCAGAATCGGAGTTACGGTTTGGAAATGGCAAGCGATTCAAATATGACACCGGTCTGCGATTTACAGCAAGTAGTCATCTAAATGCAATGATATGAACATGCTACAACACCCAAACATGACAACAAAATATATGGCAGGGATGCATTCAAGATACTTAACAAAAGTCTAGCACTGAGCTACGGCCAATTTATCCATTAACGGGTTCAAACAAGCATGGCAAAAATTCATATGGCAAACAGATCTCAGACTTAGTGAAATTAACACTTGTCTGGAATTTCAGATCAGGTAGCCCTCTTCGGAGCTCCTAAGACCTTAGTCAAGTGGATTCCCAAGACTACTTCAAGTTCCACTTCATCAAGTACGACTACAACTCCAAGGATTCCCATCAAGATGGTGTGGATCCAAAAGAAGAAGAACTAGAGAGTTCTTGAGGGTGACTCCGCCAACATACTTCACTCTTATCATTTTGGCAAGAACAAGTGCAATCAACTTCCACATCTTGCACTAGTTCAAGGAGTCACAAACCCTCTTGTTGGTAAGACAAGGGACAAGGTAACCTAAAAGTTTTCATGGACATCATCTTGTGTGTGCATCACTCTATGTCTATGGATATCCTTGTTTGTTCCTTGTGGGACTAACCCATGTAGGTATTGAAAGTGCAATTCACTCAAATGGATAGCTCCAAGTGATCTACATAAACATTGAGCATCCACATCTTCAACATCTACATGAATTCATCATCGACAAAAACCGAGGTTAGTTCATCCCTCTAAGGGGGGATATCACATCTAGGGGGAGCTTTACTCTAAGACTTCAGCTAAAGCAACTCTAAAGATGTGAACACAACAATGCTTTATGTAAAAGTGGTAACCCCACTTGAGCTTAAACGATGAGTATGACCTATGATCAAGTGTTCTCACTTGACTCCTAAGTCAATGTACTCATATATAGATGACCTTGTCATCGCAAATTGCTTGATAGATGCTAGAATTGGTTGTGCATGGCTTGTCACATATTTCATTTGCCATCTTATTGTGTGAGCATGCTGGTTGCATATTTTACTCATTCGAGGACATCCACTTGTTGTTTTGATTGTTCGGTTTTATTTCCTTTTGCCAAGTGGATGGACAAGAATGCCTAAGAACCTCCTCTAGCTATCTATGCTTTTCTCGTCTCAAACTCTATTCATGCTACATCACAAAATTTGGTCAAGTCAGATTCGAACCACTCTGTGTGAGGAGCGCTCGGAGTCCCCGATTCGTCATAGACTTAAACTTCCAAAACCTCTTTATGATTCTCAGTCTGACCGATACCCCACTTTCGGTTGTACCGAGATCATTAAGTTGATCTAGGTTTTCGATCTCGGTGCAACCGATTTGAACCTTTCGGTCACACCGAGTTTCAGTAACTGCTTGCAGTTATGAATCTTGGTTCCACCGAGTTGTTCCACTCGGTCACACCGACAGGGTCGGGCTATATATAGTCACGGGCAAAAATTTGGAAATTTCTCCAAACCCCTTCGCCCGCGCGATAGCCTGCTCTGCCAACTTGGTCTCCGGATCGTCTCCTCACCGCCAGCCACCTCCAGTCGCTGGTCTCCATCGCCGTCAACGGAATTCTACCCCGCCGTTGCCGCCGTAGTGAGTCTCCGCCGAACTAGGGTATGGACTCGATCTTTGTGCTATTCCCCAATCCGATTCTTAGCACATTGTGATCATCATGATTCTTGCCACGATTGAAACACTCCTATCCAGTCAATGCGCTCATAGATTAGGTTTGGTTCAAAAATTTTAGGGTTAGGTTTCCGCCGAAACCATCTCGGACCCACCGAGTTGAAAAACTCGGTCCCACCGATTTGGCTTATGCCATTGCACAAGTTAGACTCGGTCTGACCGAGAATTACTTATCGGTGTGACCGATTTTGGAACTCTGTGAAACCCTAGCAGTCTCGGTGCCACCGAACTGTGACTCGGTCCAACCGAGTTCACTAGTTTAGGTTCCAAAACTGCTTCGGTATCACCGAGTTTGAAAATCGGTAGATCCGAGATGATTTCAGTGGGAAACTAAAACTAAGATTTTGAGTCATTCTTTTGCAAAAATCTCTGCATTTTGTGATGCTCATCTATTCTACCTCATCTATAAACTATTCACAGGGTCAGCAGTCAGCTTGTTCATCATGTCAGACCAAAGTGATAGCCAGAACATGTCAGAAGAGCAAGTGCAGATGAGTGAGGGCACTAGTCCCTCAAGTTCTTCAGATGAAGGCAGCAGGAGCACCCCTAGCAATCTGCCAAAAGCTGCCACCAGACAAAGGAAGAAGAGAACTTCAAATTCTGAGGATGAAGACTATGTGGCAGAAGAGGAAGCAACTTCCAAGAGAGTTGAGCCAGCACAGGGCGCAAAGCCAGGCTTGAAAGTCAAAAGGCCAGCAGGCAGGCAGCCTATGTCAAAGGCCAGAGCTTCAACTGAGAAGCCCACTCCCATAGAGCCAGTTGCTGCTGAAGGCAAGAAAAGAAAGGAAAGGGTCAAGAAGACCGTAGCCAGAGTGCTTGGAAAGGCTTCCATCATGGAAGAGGAAGAGGAAGAGGAAGAAGAGGTTGCTGCACCAGCACCTAAGGCACCTAAGCTTATGGGTGATGCTATCAGGACATGGGCTGTTGCATCTAAGCCCAAAGAAGCACCCAAAGCTGCCTCCAAGCCCAAGTATGCACCAAAGAGAAATACAAGAAGCATCCCAGCTGCTGAGAAGAACAAGGCCCCAGTGCATGAAGCTGCAGAAGAAGATGATGAAGAGCAAGTACTCAGAAAACTCAAGCCCAAGATCCCAGACCACAATGATGCTCATCCTGTGGCTGAGGATATGAAGCTCAGGAGAGATTCAGGGCTGAGGAAGTGGAGAGAAGCAGATCCGTATGCTTCAAGGAGAAGGACTGCTGTGGATTACAGATTTCACACCAAGGAACATCAGGACTTCTATGAGACAGTTTTGCTTGACAAGAAGCCAATAGTTTGTGACATGAGATGGGTTGATTGGGAGTACATCTAGGAAAATGAAGAGCACTATCCTGGAGTGCAAGACAGCTTTAGTGCTTGTGGAGTTGCAGACTTTGTTGGGCAGAAGCTCACAAAGTGGAATGAGGAGCTTATCATGCAGTTCTACTCCACAGCACACTTTTATCCAGATGGTAGGATAACTTGGATGTCTGAGGGTATGAGGTACCAATCTACAGTTGCTGAATGGGATCAGCTGATCAATGCCCCTAAAGAGCATGAGGATGACTTGGATATCTATGCCAAGAAGAAGATGGATCATAACTCAATGTCCAATATGTACAAAGAAATTCCAAATGAAGCTCTTGAAACTTTCAAATTTGGCTCAGTGCATTATCTTCTGTCAGGGCTACCAACTATCAATTGGATCTTGAGGCACGCCTTATTGCCCAAGTCTGGAGATCACAAGATGATCAGAGGCCATGCAGTCAATTTGCTTCATGTATTTGATGTGCCTCAGAAATTCAAGGTCATGAGCCTCATAGTAGAGACTATCAAGAGGACTGCAGCAGACCAGAAGAGGAGTTGTGGATATGCCCCACAGATTCAGGAGCTCATCAACTCAAAGATGGGCACATGCATATACTCATTGGACAAGGAACACCTGCCCATCCGTCCAGATTTTGAGGATAATCAAGTGGTTATGACTGAGAATGAACCATCATCAGCACAAGCACAAGCAAAGAAGGAGAAGGCAAGGAAGGAGAAAGCTGCCAAGATGCCAACTCAAGAGGAGGCATCTGAATATCTCTTAAAAACTAAACAAGAGCAGCTTGGTTACCTAATTGCATCCACCCTGCGGATTGAGAAAGGACTAGCCACCCTAACTCAGAACCAGGCAAGCCTAGAGAGAATCATGGAACAAAAGTTCTATGAGTTGGATGTCAAGGTGACAGAGATTCAGACTGCAGTGGAGCAGCTCCAAGATGACATGCAGGAGAGGAGAGGCAGGACTACAACTGATGCCTTTGCTAGAGTGCCACGAGGTCCGAGGTCGTCTATAGTGCTAGTTTCTGACACCAGAGCCACCACTTCTGCACCAGCTACAGCCTCAGTTCCACCAGCTCCAGCGTCTACTTCAGCATCTACGGAAGCCTTCGTCCTTGGAGTGATCCGGACTCCACCACCACCTGAAGATCAAGCCTGAGCGTCGATCTAGCACTATGCATTTTCTAGGAACTTTTTGGTAACTTGTTGCCAAGGGGGAGAAAAATGTATAGATCATAGGCTTCGAGAGAGAGAGTGTTGCTTTTTTCTCTCTTGCTTTATTTGGTGGTTTTTCGAACTTTGTTTTCTTTTGAGTGCTTGAGATACTATGTCATTGCTTGTGAGACATTGATGATCATGTGTTTGATCATAAGCTACACTTAATGCTTGGTGAATGCTATTATCTTATCTATCTTATGTGATCATTCACTTTTCTTGGTGATGAGTGCATGTATTTCATTCTTATCATTTTAAGCGCTCCACCAAGATGTATGTGACATGGAAGAGTAACCCATGACTCTAACTCCTTGTGCATTTGCAGTCCAAAGCAAATTTTAAATATGCACAAATTTAGGGGGAGCTCTTACTTGTCACATACTTCTCAAAGCGCCGATATATTTCATGCTTATTATCATTTGTCGAAGCTTTGATCTATATGTTGTCATCAATTACCAAAAAGGGGAGATTGAAAGTGCAACTATCCCTAGGTGGTTTTGGTAATTCATAACAACATATAGCTCATTGAGCTAATGCTATTCCAAGATGATTATTTCAGGAAAGCTCAATGATTGGCATGGCATGGATGTGAAAGTGGAACCCTCAAAATGCTAAGGACAAAGGATTGGCTCAAGCTCAAAAGCTCAAGACTCTTCATTTTATATTTTAGTGATCCAAGATCACATTGAGTCTTTAGGAAAAGCCAATACTATCAAGGAGGGATGAGGTGTTGCTTAACGAGCCTCTTGCTTCATGTGCTTAGTGATATGCTCCAAAACCCTCAACTACTTTCCCATATCCACATATGACCTAAACCCTAAAGCCAAACTCGGTCCTACCGATTCTTTCTATCCGGCGCCACCGAGTTTCACTTGTCATAAGCCACTGCCAAACCCTAGCAATTCAGTTCTACCGATAGGGATCTCGGTCTCACCGAGATGGGATTGCAAACTCTCTATTTCCCTTTCGTAACTTCTCGGTCTCACCGAAAGAGCGAATCGGTCCCACCGAGATTGCAATGTAAATTCAGTGTTTCCTTTTTGTAACTTTTCGGTCTCACCGAAAGAGCAAATCGGTCCCACCGAGTTTGCCTGACCAACTCTCTGGTTAGCTAATTACCAAATTCGGTCTCACCGAGTTTGTGTAATCGGTCTCACCGAGATTACGTTATGCCCAAACCCTAACCTTTTCGGTCCTACCGAGTTGCATGTCAGTCCCACCGAAAATCTCTAACGGTCACTAGGTTTACATTTTCGGTCCGACCGAGTTTGTTGATTCGGTCCCACCGAGATTGGAAAACTGTGTGTAACGGTTGGGTTTTGTGTGGAGGCTATATATACCCCTACACCTCCTCTTCATTCGTGGAGAGAGCCATCAGAACACATACACAATTCCAACTCATATGTTCTGAGAGAGAACCACCTACTCGTGTGTTGAGATCAAGACATTCCATTCCTACCATATGAATCTTGATCTCTAGCCTTCCCAAGTTGCTTTCCACTCAAATCTTCTTTCCACAAAATCCAAATCCTATGAGAGAGAGTTGAGTGTTGGGGAGACTATCATTTGAAGCACAAGAGCAAGGAGTTCATTACCTACACACCATTTCTTACTTCTTGGAGAGTGGTGTCTCCTAGATTGGCTAGGTGTCACTTGGGAGCCTCCGACAAGATTGTGGAGTTGAACCAAGGAGTTTGTAAGGGCAAGGAGATCGCCTACTTCGTGAAGATCTACCGCTAGTGAGGCAAGTCCTTCGTGGGCGATGGCCATGGTGGGATAGACAAGGTTGCTTCTTCGTGGACCCTTTGTGGGTGGTTGCTTCTTCGTGGACCCTTCGTGGGTGGAGCCCTCCGTGGACTCGCGCAACCGTTACCCTTCGCGGGTGGAGCCCTCCGTGGACTCGCGCAACCGTTACCCTTTGTGGGTTGAAGTATCCATCAACGTGGATGTAGGATAGCACCACCTATCCGAACCACGGGAAAAACATCCGTGTCTCCAATTGCGTTTGAATTCTCCAAACCCTTCCCTTTACATTCTTGCAAGTTGCATGCTTTACTTTCTGCTACCAATATACTCTTTGCATGCGTGCTTGAATTGTGTGATGATTACTTGACTTGTCCTACAATAGCTAAAATCTGCCAAGAACTAAAATTGGGAAAAGGTTAAGTTTTTATTTGGTCAAGTAGTCTAATCACCCCCCTCTAGACATACTTTCGATCCTACAATTTCACCAATGGGAAATGTTAGAGATGTTGAAGTCTTGTGTGGGAAAACTAAATATCCTGCTGATTTTCTTGTTCTTGGTTCCCCACAAGATAGCTTTTGTCCCTTTATATTTGGTAGACCCTTCTTAAATACTGTTAATGCTAAGATAGATTGCAAAAAGAACGTTGTTACTATCAGTTTAGATGATATGGCTCATGAATTTAATTTCTCTAAATTTAGTAGACAACACCGTGAAGAAGAATTACCTAGTAAGGATGAAATTATTGGTCTTGCTTCTATTGCCATACCTCCTAGTGATCCTTTAGAACAATATTTGCTAGACCATGAAAATGATATGTTTATGAATGAAAGAAGGGAAATATATGAAGTATTCTTTAAACAGGAACCTATTTTGAAAAGCAATTTACTTGTTGAAATCCTAGGGTATCCTCCTCCACCCAAAGGTGATCCCGTGTTTAAGCTTAAACCGTTGCCTGATACTCTTAAATATGCTTATCTTGATGAGAAAAAGATATATCCTGTTATTATTAGTGCTAACCTTTCAGAGCATGAGGAAGAGAGATTATTGAAAACTCTGAAGAAGCACCGTGCTGCTATTGGGTATACTCTTGATGATCTTAAGGGCATTAGTCCCACTCTATGTCAACATAAAATAAATTTGGAAGAAGATGCTAAACCAGTTCGTGATCATCAACGACGACTGAATCCTAAAATGAAAGAAGTGGTAAGAAAGGAAATACTAAAGCTCCTTGAGGCAGGTATAATCTATTCCATTGCTGATAGTCAGTGGGTAAGTCCTGTCCATTGTGTCCCTAAGAAGGGAGGTATTACTGTTGTTCCTAATGATAAAGATGAATTGATTCCTCAAAGAATTATTACAGGCTATAGGATGTTAATTGATTTCCACAAATTAAATAAGGCCACTAAAAAGGATCATTACCCCTTACCTTTTATCGATCAAATGCTAGAAAGATTATCCAAACATACACATTTTTGCTTTCTAGATGGTTATTCTGGTTTCTCTCAAATACCCGTGTCATCCAAGGATCAATAAAAGACTACTTTTACTTGCCCTTTTGGTACTTTTGCTTATAGACATATGCCTTTTAGTTTATGTAATGCACCTACTACCTTTCAAAGATGCATGATGGCTATATTCTCTGACTTTGTGAAAAGATTTGTGAGGTTTTCATGGACGATTTCTCCGTCTATGGATCTTCTTTTGATGACTGCTTAAGCAACCTTGATCGAGTTTTGCAGAGATGTGAAGAAACTAATCTTGTCTTGAATTGGGAAAAGTGCCACTTTATGGTTAATGAAGGTATTGTCCTGGGGCATAAAGTTTCTGAAAGAGGTATTGAAGTTGATAAAGCCAAGGTTGATGCTATTGAAAAGATGCCATGTCCCAAGGACATCAAAGGTATAAGAAGTTTCCTTGGTCACGCCGGATTTTATAGGAGGTTCATTAAGGACTTCTCAAAAATTTCTCGGCCTCTGACTAATTTATTACAAAATGATATACCATTTGTCTTTGATGATGACTGTGTAGAAGCATTTGAAATACTTAAGAAAGCATTGATCTCTGCACCTATTGTTCAGCCACCTGATTGGAATTTACCCTTTGAAATTATGTGTGATGCTAGTGATTATGCTGTAGGTGCTGTTCTAGGGCAAAGAGTTGATAAGAAATTAAACGTTATTCAATATGCTAGTAAAACCCTAGACAATGCTCAAAGAAATTATGCTACTACTGAAAAAGAATTCTTAGCAGTTGTATTTGCTTGTGATAAGTTTAGACCTTATATTGTTGATTCTAAAGTAACTATTCACACTAATCATGCCGCTATTAAATATCTTATGGAAAAGAAAGATGCTAAACCTAGACTTATAAGATGGGTTCTCTTGCTACAAGAATTTGATTTACATATTGTTGATAGAAAGGGAGCTGAGAACCCCGTTGCAGACAACTTGTCTAGGTTAGAAAATGTGCTTGATGTCCCACTACCTATTGATGATAGCTTTCCTGATGAGCAATTAAATGTCATAAATGCTTCTCATACTGCTCCATGGTATGCTGACTATGCTAATTACATTGTTGCTAAGTTTATACCACCTAGTTTCACATACCAGCAAAAGAAAAAGTTCTTCTATGATTTGAGGCATTACTTTTGTGATGACCCACATCTTTATAAAGAAGGAGTAGATGGTGTTATTAGACGTTGTGTACTTGAGCATGAACAGGAACAGATCCCACGCAAGTGTCACTCCGAAGCTTATGGGGGACACCATGCTGGAGATAGAACTGCACATAAGGTATTGCAATCCGGTTTTTATTGGCCTACTCTCTTCAAAGATGCCCGTAAGTTTGTCTTATCTTGTGATGAATGTCAAAGAATTGGTAATATTAGTAGACATCAAGAAATGCCTATGAATTATTCACTCGTTATTGAACCATTTGATGTTTGGGGCTTTGACTATATGGGACCTTTTCCTGCCTCTAATGGTTATACACATATTTTAGTTGCTGTTGATTACGTTACTAAGTGGGTAGAAGCTATTCCAACTAGTAGTGCTGATCATAACACCTCTATTAAGATGCTTAAATAAGTTATTTTTCCAAGATTTGGAGTCCCTAGATATTTAATGACTGATGGTGGTTCACATTTTATTCATGGTGCTTTCCGAAAAATGCTTGCTAAATATGATGTTGATCATAGAATTGCATCTCCTTATCACCCTCAGTCTAGTGGTCAAAGTAGAATTGAGTAATAGAGAGCTCAAATTAATTTTGCAAAAGACTGTCAATAGGTCTAGAAAGAATTGGTCCAAGAAACTTGATGATGCATTATGGGCCTATAGAACTGCATATAAAAATCCTATGGGTATGTCTTCGTATAAAATGGTTTATGGAAAAGCATGTCACTTACCTCTCGAACTAGAACACAAGGCATATTGGGCTATAAAAGAGCTCAATTATGATTTTAAACTTGCCGGTGAGAAGAGGTTATTTGATATTAGCTCACTCGATGAATGGAGAACCCAAGCCTATGAAAATGCCAAGTTGTTTAAAGAAAAAGTTAAAAGATGGCATGACAAAAGAATACAAAAGCGTGAGTTTAATGTAGGTGATTATGTATTGCTATACAACTCTCGTTTAAGATTTTTTGCAGGAAAACTTCTCTCTAAATGGGAAGGTCCTTACATTATCGAGGAGTTCTATCGTTCCGGTGCCATAAAAATCAACACTTCGAAGGTACAAATCCGAAGGTGGTGAATGGTCAAAGAATCAAACATTATATCTCAGGTAATCCCATAAATGTTGAAACCAATGTTATTGAAACCGTAACCCCGGAGGAATACATAAGGGACACTTTCCGGAACGTTCCAGACTTCGAAAAGGCACTACAAGAAATATGTCAACTAGTGACCTTCTTTTAGTGACCCTGGAAGAATTGGTCATTTGAGACCAATTGGTCAAAAGCTGTTTGGGGGGCTCCAAACCCTAAACCATTGCGACCATTTTGGTCAGAAAGGTCGTAATTTCCTTACACGAAAAGGTCATAAAGCAGACAGCACTAGTCCGCTGCCTTATTTCTAGCTGATCATGACCAATATAGATGGTCATAACCTTGTAAATTGTGGTGGATTGGTATGACTTGGCGCCACCTCATCAGTTTTGCCTATGTGTCATGTCCATGTGTCAATTTTTGCCCTAGGTTGTGAAGCAACCTATATTTCTGTCATTTCCAAAATTCCCAAAAAAATCTCATAAATTCGTTGGGTCATATCTTCATCAAATATGTAAAAATCCTTCCTTGCCTAGTTCAAAACTAATTCAACAATATTCATTTTCCTATTCTGTTCACAACAACACTTTATGAAGGAAGTGCTATTTATATATTCTTGATTGCCCTTGGAATTTTGGGCACTCTTTCCTATCCAAATCATTACCGCATGACAAAATTAAGCTCCATTTGTCTAGCAAATCTTCCTCGGCAAATTTCCAAAGTTTTTGTCCACCTAGAAGCATTGTGAAGGAAGTACCTTTTTTATATATCAAAACGACATGAAATTTATATAGTTCCTTCATATGCCCAAATTATCACCCTCCTCCAAATTGCAGCTCAGTCAAATCATCTATGTGAGCCCAGGTTCAATTTATATTTTATGGCCAAATTGGCACGTTGCAAAGCAAGTGTTATCTAGACCCCTCCTATTACCCTCAAACTTTTTGGGCACTCTTCCATACCCAAATCATTGCCACATGATAATATTCAGCTCAATTTTCCTAGTAATCTTTCTCAGGAAATTTCCAAAGTTTCTACCTTGAGAGAAGCTTTGTGAAGTAAGTACTAGCTAGGTTTACCCAAATGATCTGAAAATTTACCAGCGCATGACCAAACCTATGTAACTTACCTACACCAATTTTGAGCTCATTTCATTCATCCAATCTCTCTCACTAGTTTTCCCAAGTTTCTGTCCATAGAAGAGCATTGTGAAGGAAGTACTACTTTGGCATGTCCAAATGGTATCAATTTTCTACAATGCTTTCTTATGCCCAAATAACCATCCTCCACCAAATTTCAGCTCAATCCATTCATTATTTTGAGCCCAGCTTCAACATTCATATTTTTGTCCAGCGTGGTACTTTGCAAAGCAAGTACCACCTAGGATCCTCCTTTTGAGCTAAAAATTTGTGAAGACATTCTCCTTAGTAGATTATCATCCTCAGCCAAAACTCACGCCCATTGGCCATGTGCATATCCCGTACCGCTAATCAAACACTTGGTTGCTAATTCATCTTTGAGCATAGGTCAGTCTCCTCGTGAGATTCTTCTGTTTAATTTTCTTCCTAGCACCTACCTGGGGAGTGCCCAACCCACTAAACATGCCTAGGCCTCCCAGAACGCATGTCAATGCCAAGGTCACGCGGTGACCACGCGGCGGGCATGCGAGTTTACGCGCTTTGGAGTTGGGGCCCTGGGCCACATCCAAACCTCGACGTATCGCCACCAAACCATGTATTTATGATTAAATAGATACTTATGTAACTAGAAATGATTTTTGGAAAAAATAAAGAGCAAACAATAAGGTAGATGCAGTTCAAAATTGACCCGCATGATAGCTCATTTTTGAGAACACTTTTTTAAAATAATTGACGTATTACAAGTTTGTTATTTTTCCCGGAAACTTGGTCACATATAATGACACAATGAGAAGGTTTTCCAATTTTTTGATTTTTTTGAATTTTTTATGCATGTTTCGAATTTCGATCAAAATGGCGGGTTTGACCGTTCCTAGCTAGCGGTTGAATCTTGGAAAACTTTTGATGTTTCTCTGATTAAATAGATACTTATGTATCTAGAAATGATTTTTTGAAAAAATAAAGAGCAAACTATGAGGCAGATGCAGTTCAAATTTGACCCGCTTCCTACTGAATCGGCGAGAATTTGTCTTTTTCACCAGAGGTGGATCAAGGCTTTTGACACCCAACCATATGGTAAATTGTGAATCAAATATGGCCTAGTATTTTAGAAAAATGATTTGGTCCAATTTTGCAACAAATATATGATAGGTCCTTCACAAAAAGAACTCAATTCGGGCACTCAGAAAATAGAAAATGAATTTTCGGCACAAAGAAAATAAGAAGTCCCTTAGGAAACATTGGCTGGAATTCCAATATGCACCCTTGTGCACAATATGAGATCATTTGAACAAACTATGCCATGAATGTGGCCATAAGATTGATCATTTGGCTTGAAAGCCATGAATCTTCACGCATGATAGCTCATTTCTGAGAACACTTTTTAAAATAATTGCCGTATTACAAGTTTGTTATTTTTCCTGGAAACTTGGTCACATATAATGACAGAATGCGAAGGTTTTCTATTTTTTTAATTTTTTATGCCCGTTTCGAATTTCGATCAAAACGACGGGTTTGACCGGTCCTAGCTAGTGGTTGAATCTTGGAAAACTTTTGATGTTTCTATGATTAAATAGATACTTATGTATCTAGAAATGATTTTTTGAAAAAATAAAGAGCAAACTATGAGGCAGATGCAATTCAAATTTGACCCGCTTCCTACTGAATCGACGGGAATTTGTCTTTTTCACCAGAGGTGGATCAAGGCTTTTGACACCCAACCATTTGGTAAATTGTGAATCAAATATGGCCTAGTATTTTAGAAAAATGATTTTCTCCAATTTTGCAACAAATATATGGTAGGTCCTTCACAAAAAGAACTCAATTCGGGCACTCGGAAAATGGAAAATGGATTCTCCGTGCGAAGAAAATAAAAAGTCCCTTAGGCAACATTGTTTGGAATTCCAATATGCACCCTTGTGCACAATATGAGATCATTTGAACAAACTATGCCATGAATGTGGCCATAAGTTTGATCATTTGGCTTGAAAGCCCTGAATCTTTACGCATGATAGCTCATCTCTGAGAACACTTTTTTAAAATAATTGCCGTATTACAAGTTTGTTATTTTTCCTGGAAACTTGGTCACATATAATGACACAATGCAAAGGTTTTACAATTTTTTGATTTTTTTGAATTTTTTATGCCCGTTTCGAATTTCGATCAAAACAGCGGGTATGACCGTTCCTAGCTAGTGGTTGAATCTTGGAAAACTTTTGATGTTTCTCTGATTAAATAGATACTTATGTATCTAGAAATGATTTTTTGAGAAAATAAAGAGCAAACTATGAGGCAGATGCAATTCAAATTTGACCCGCTTCCTACTAAATCGGCGGGAATTTGTCTTTTTCACCAGAGGTGGATCAAGGCTTTTGACACCCAACCATTTGGTAAATTGTGAATCAAATTTGGCCTAGTATTTTAGAAAAATGATTTGGTCCAATTTTGCAACAAATATATGATAGGTCCTTCACAAAAAGAACTCAATTCGGGCACTCGGAAAATAGAAAATGAATTTTCGGCGCAAAGAAAATAAGAAGTCCCTTAGGAAACATTGGCTGGAATTCCAATATGCACCCTTGTGCACAATATGAGATCATTTGAACAAACTATGCCATGAATGTGGCCACAAGATTGATCATTTGGCTTGAAAGCCATGAATCTTCACGCATGATAGTTCATTTCTGAGAACACTTTTTAAAATAATTGCCGTATTACAAGTTTGTTATTTTTCCTGGAAACTTGGTCACATATAATGACAGAATGCGAAGGTTTTCTATTTTTTTGATTTTTTATGCCCGTTTCGAATTTCGATCAAAACGACGGGTTTGACCGTTCCTAGCTAGTGGTTGAATCTTGGAAAACTTTTGATGTTTCTATGATTAAATAGATACTTATGTATCTAGAAATGATTTTTTGAAAAAATAAAGAGCAAACTATGAGGCAGATGCAATTCAAATTTGACCCGCTTCCTACTGAATCGGCGGGAATTTGTCTTTTTCACCAGAGGTGGATCAAGGCTTTTGACACCCAACCATTTGGTAAATTGTGAATCAAATATGGCCTAGTATTTTAGAAAAATGATTTGGTCCAATTTTGCAACAAATATATGGTAGGTCCTTCACAAAAAGAACTCAATTCGGGCACTCAGAAAATGGAAAATGAATTTTCCATGGAAAGAAAATAAAAAGTCCCTTAGGCAACATTGTTTGAAATTCCCATATGCACCCTTGTGCACAATATGAGATCATTTGAACAAACTATGCCATGAATATGGCCATAAGATTGATCATTTGGCTTGAAAGCCATGAATCTTCGCGCATGATAGCTCATTTCCGAGAACATTTGTTTAAAATAATTTTCGTATTACAAGTTTATTATTTTTCCTGGTAACTTGGTCACATATAATGACACAATGCGAATGTTTTCCAATTTTTTGATTTTTTTGAATTTTTTATGCCCGTTTCAAAATGCGGTCAAAACTGTGGGCTTGACCGTTCCTAACTAGTGGTTGAATCTTGGAAAACTTTTGATGTTTCTCTGATTAAATAGATACTTATGTACCTAGAAATAATTTTTGGAAAAAATAAAGAGCAAACTATGAGGCATCTGCAGTTCAAATTTGACTCGCTTCGAGCTGAGTTGGCGGAAATTTATGTTTTTCACCAGAGGTGGTTCGAAACTTTTGACACCCAACTATTTGGTCAATTGTGCATTAAATATGTTCTAATATTTTATAAAATTGATTTGATCCAATTTTGTAACAAATATATGGTAGATCCTTCATAAAAAAGACTCATTTTGGGCATTCAAAAAATGGAAAATTAATTACGACCATTTTAGATGGTCATAACGTCATCAAAGCCTACACTTCGTTTTGATTGGTCTACGGGCATGTCACGCGGATAAAGCATTAGAGACCGTCGGATACTGCCAGATCCAACGGCCCACACCCCTCACCCTCTCCCCACCCACACCCAGCCGGAAGCAGCTTCCTTCACCTACACCACATGCCGTTAATGACACTGACATGTGGGCCTAATTCCTTGCGGGCCCACCTGTCAGTGGCTGAATGCCACCACTCACCCTCCGCACACCACTCCTCCCCCTCCCCCCTCTCCCCCGCACACCACTCCTCGCCCATGACCCGAATCCCAAACCCTAACCCCTCTCCCCTCTCCCCCCATTGGACTGCTGCCGCCACCGCCCCCTACGGCTGCCGATCCTGCCGCGACCTCCCCTCCCCTCCCACATCAAGCCGCTCCTCCTCGCCTTCGTGGACGACCACTTGCTCCCGCTGTTCGAGCCCGTGCGCCTGCTCCTCCTCGCCTTCCCCGCCGACAACCCACTCCGCGACCACCTCATCGCCACCGCCGCCTCCGCGTTCTCAGCGCCGCTCTCCGACCACTGACAAGATGGAGCCGTACCTCTCCATCTCTCCCATGGCGCCAGATCAAGCCAACGAGGTCAGTCCGCGGCCAGATCTGCCACGGCCACAGAGGGCCTTTCGGATCCGCGCCGTTGTCGATCTTGATCCGCGCCCTCCCAGGCACACCATGGCCGACGTCCTCAAGGTAACCTCTTCTCCCACTCGACTTCCCCTTCCCCTTCCCCGGCCCCGATCCTCTCTCTAATTCCTTGTCTGATCCCCTTTTTTGGGTTGGATTTGAACCGGCAGGCAACATCGATGACGATGACAAGGAGGAGGAGGAGGATGACCAGGACATGCGCGACCCCACCCCCGGGCCTGACGAGCTTGAAGAGGAGATCGCCGAGTACGACCTCAAGCTCGACCATGACGGTGTCGTCCATCTCGACCACGACGACGCGCCACAGAAGGTCGTTCCCCTGCTCCCTCCTCTGCCTTCCCCACCTTGTTTACTGCCTTACCACCGAACAAGATGTTCTATTTTCCTCTGTAATTTATATCATCATTGCCCTCCCCAACAGCAGTAGCAGCACACGATGAGGGGCACGAGGTGGGCGGCGAGGCCGGCGACCTTCACAGCGGCACAGTACTTGGAGCTGGAGCAGCAGGCACTCATCTACAAGTACCTCGTCGCCGGCGTCCCCGTCCCGCCGGATCTCCGCCTCCCCATCCGCCGCGGCTTTGACTCCCTCGCCTCGTGCTTCTACCACCACCAAGCCCGTACGTTCTCCTACCTCAGCAGAGTATTTCTTCTGCAATCCACACGCACGCTTTTTGAGCAATTCGCCCGTGCGATTTGCTCAGCTTGATTACTGGGGTCGAGAGATTCAGGTGTAGTCGACCCCCCTAGGTTTTCTCTTTGTTAATTGCTCCCAGTCATTTGTTAATGCTCCCTCGGATTTGGTCGCGCAAAGTTCTCATTATTCTAATTCAAGAAGCCCGTGCTCTGTTCCAGATTTGCTCCTACCACCTACTACTACCATCTAGCATCTCCTGTATTGGTGGGTCTTTTCATTTATTTGTTTTGATTCAAGAAGCCTCGTGTGGTTCGATTTGATTAGATGGCCTGCGTTAGTTGAGTTTGAGTCTTTGCTTGGCCTAGGCTAAAAAAGTAGAGGAGGTGGGTTGGGTTAGTTTATTTATCCTTCCTTGTCATGGGGGTTATTCCTGCGCTAATTGATGTGATGATATTATAATGTGCATCTCATTCAGATTAGATTGTTTTTTTCCTTTATTAAATGTTCTGTGCAAAACTTGTTGTCAACAACGCTGTACATACATCTATCGCAACTGACGATTACATTACACAGAGCACAAGTAGAGGCTAGTTGTGGTGGTCCGAAGGCCTCCGGGCGCCGCAGCACCACGCCATCCCGACGCCGACCCAGTTGCAAACGACGGCCATCTCTGGTATGTAATATATATACCTTCAACCTGTAACAGAATTGGATCTTGTTATCAGTATGTGCGGAATGCTGTGGGTCAAGTCAATACTTAGCATTGGTTGACTGTGAGCAACTCAGATGTTTGGTGTTATGCCTATGTGGCTATGCAGGGCTTAGGCAGGAACTTTCATACAATAATCACTAATCAATGGACTCTATTTCAGTTTATACGTCCAGTTTTAGCACAACTTTAGAGTTTAGGGAGATAATGTGTATCATGCGCTGTTGATATTTGGCCACGAGGTGCAAAGATTGAACCTCTCAATGTGATATTTGGCCACGAGGTGCAAAGATAATGTGAACTGCTCAACATAGTGGATGTTGACGCGTAGTGTGAATGCTGTAGGATTTCATAGATCGACTGACATGAGTATCAATGACTCGGCCACGATTACTGACTGGCTCACCTAGCAGCCACTTGTTGGCCACTTGATTCAGAGTTTCAAACCATATAACCCCAAGTCTACTTTCACCATAGAAATGAAAGATAAACGGATGAGGTCGATGGAGTGAGCAAGTAACCATGTGGTATCTCTTCTGTTCTGTTTTGTTTCTTCTTCCTTAAGACATGCTTCCTCTTGCTTAAGACATGCTGGATCTTCGCTTATACTTCAAAAAATTGAACGAATCATGCATGCATGTAAACAGAAATCATGATGTAAATTTTCTAATCTGAATTCTGAATTTGAATCAGAGTTGATTGTTAACTCTGAATCTTTCAGACCTCATGGGTTACTCCCAAGTTAGTGTGAAGCCACAATACGTGTTTAAAAATCTTACAGGTGCCAAGTTAACTTGAATCAGAGCAGAAAGCTAACAGCAACCTTACAACAAAGTTTTTTAAATGATACTGCCGATCTGTTGTCTTTCTAATGGTACTGGACTACTGGTAGAGAAAAATGTGCATAAAGGCCCTGTTCATGTGATTGACCAAATTTCCCACAAGTTTTAATGCTCACAGATTTTAGTTGGCTCTGTTCATTCTTTTCAAAATGTGCATACATGCCCTGCTCACATGTCCTTTTCCCTGCTACCTCGATTAGGATGATTACCTTAGTTTTTTTACTCTATTTTATATAGCATCAGAACAACCTAGTATTCTAAGGATGCCTCACTTTGAAAGGTATTCCATCATCTGGAGGACTCTACATCATATATGATATTGATTAGTTAGATGGACTATGCATCATCCTAGAACACCACGGTCTCTGTTAGTGGTATGTATGCATTAGAAACACAATCTGTCTGTATGTAATCTAACTTGCAGTGTGTGTGTGTGTGGCATGCAGGGAGGTGGTGATCAGGTGAACAACATATGCCTGGAAGACCTCTGGCCCAGCTCAACTCCATCTCCATGCACCTCGGCGAGATCGTCGGTAATGGACGCCGCCTGCCTCGTATCATTCCTTCTGGATAACATTCTAGTGTGGCAACATTTAGTAATTTACAGCTGCCTGTTCATGGTGCTATGCAAACTCTGAAAATTGGTACTTTAGTCAAATCTGCTTTCCTTTCTAAACAACTGTGCACCTCGCTGAGATTGTCTTACCTGGCATCATTCCATACTAGTATAGATAGCATCCAAATACGGTGTGCTGTTCACTGGTTTTATTTTCATACGATGACAAGAGTTGATGAATATTCAGGCATACTAGAACATATTTCATGGAAATTCTAGATCTGCAGAAGTTGACCTGTTTGTTGTAGAATTCAATAGGCAGTATCCTTTATTTAGGCTCAAAAAAGCCTTGCCAGTGGTTTTATTGTAACGTCAAGTTTTCATCACAAACACTAGTTGTTTATTATGAAACATTCATTCTACTGCACACTATTCAGTTATTATCTAAAAACACAATTCAGTTAACTTATACTTTATCTTTTAGATTTGTAGCTTCAAACCTGGAAAAATGGACATGTAGCTTCTACTTTTGAACAAAGTAAAATGCAATGCACATAGATAGACATGCATCATAGGCAGTACTTATTTCTAAGTTAGCTAAGCATAATCTGTTGTTTAATCCAAATTGTGTTATCAAAAGTTGTGCAGAATGTGTTCTCGTCTTGCTTCATCGATCAGTTTTCTCATAAAACTAATGTGCCTGGACAACAGTTTGCTCCACTAATGTTATATCTCTCTCATTGTAGGATGGCAAGTTGTGGCAGCTGGAGCATGTTGCATAAGAGAGAGCAATGAAATCCATTGTACTGTTCCGTTAAAAAAAGTACATTGTGCTGTTATGATAGTAGCAGACGTGCCATCATTTTCTTATTGTATATTCCTGTGTAAGGAAATGTATTCCTGAGATGATTTTTTGTGTTATGTAAACCTGGGAGATATTTTCTTTTTGTGTTATGTAAACCTGGGAGTTTTCCTAATTTGAATGAAATAATGTTGGATGTATGTGTGTGATTGGGCTAAAGTCTGCTTGGGCCAAACTGGACAAATAATTGGGCTGAAACAGGCCACATACCAACAAGCATCGAACAATTTCAAAAATGAAATGATAAGTCTTACAAAAAAAGAAATGGATTGCAAAAAGCTCGAGGGCCAAAAAAATTGCATGAATCTCAAAAACTAACAAGGCTGAATTGTTGGGCCTGGCCCATGAAGCCGATAAAAAATTGACATAAAAATATATAAAAAGGCTGAATTGTTGGGCTCAGCCCATGTAAAACACCTAATCGGACCGGACTGATTCTTGTGCCACATCAGCTTGCCACGCTGGATGCCTACGTGGTCTGGGGAGGTTGCTAGTGACTAAAACAAAACAATAGGCATATTTTGGTCGTAAACGTCTACGACCTTCTCACAGAGAAGGTCGTTAATTTCAGTTTACGACCGCCAGCTTTTGACCTTCTGTTTTTGGTCACAAATGAAAAACAATGACCTTTCAGTGACCAATAGTCAAGGTCACAAGTTGACATATTTCTTGTAGTGAGGAATAGGTATGTGGTACGGTAAGTAAACCGACTCCAAAACAGTTTTTAAGGCAATATTTCTCCGTTTTGGAATATTTAGAAAAATAGAAAAATAAGTAGCAGTCCGGGAAGGACACGAGGCCTCCACGAGGGTGGAGGGCGCACCCTACCCCCTGGGCGCGCCCCCTACCTCGTGGGCACCTCCTGCGCTCTCCGGACTCCGTTTTCTTACACGACACGTATTTTGGTCAGTAAAAATTTATTATATAATCTCCCGGAGGTTTTGACTCCCGTATCACGCAATTATCCTCTGTTTGTGTTTGAAGCTGTTGCTGCTGCAGATTAGAGCAAGATGTCTTCGCAAGAGTCAGTTGGGGAGAGCCGGGTGTCTCATCCGGCACCGAGAGCAATGACAAACAACGATGTTGACCTCTTTGGGCCAACAACGGAGGAAGAGATGGAGACCGAATTGAAGAGGATAGATGCCATGGAGGAGGATCAAGAAGTCACTTCCCGCTTCCGAGCTGGATTCACAATGGGAGAACTGTAGAGCTCGGCTATTCCAAACTCGGTTATCCCTTCCAATGTTAGATTTCTTTCTTATGAGAATATGAAAAAGAGTGTCACTGGTTCTCCCGCAGCTATGCAGCACCCTTGGGTGCAGGGAGCTTTGACTGTTACAGGAAAACTCTGAAAGGAAATAATGGACCTCAAGCAGCAAGTCAATAAGCTTGAGGAGGAGAATCGTATCCCGAGGGGCATCATCGCCAAGAACATCACATCACCACCCCTGAAAAGAGAGACATAATCACATGGGTATGGGCACTCCCCTTGGCAACTGCCAAGCTTGTGGGAGTGCCCCTGTATCGTATCACCATCACTTTTGTCTTTACCGTTTTTCTTATTTCGATCCTTTTGGTAATATCTTGATCTAGTAGAATAAAAGTTCTTAGTATGATCTAGTTGTGAGTTTTGCTTTATGATCCTTCTATGTAATCGAGTCCGTGAGCTATATATAATAAAGATTAGTGTTGAGTTAAGGGCTTGATTATTTTGCCATGATCCTAAGTGAATAAAAGAAAAGAGAAAGAATAAAAAGAATAAAAGAGATCATATGGATCTCATGGAGAGTAATGAGCTCACCTAGAAAAAGTATGATGAATAAAAGTTGTTGAGAGTTGACAAACATAGTTTTGGTCATCGTTGCAATTAATAGGAAGTAATAAAGAAAGAGAGGTCTTCACATATAAATATACTATCTTGGACATCTTTTATGATTGTGAGCACTCATTAAAATATGACATGCTAAAGAGTTTACGTTGGACAAGGAAGACAACATAATGGGTTATGTTTTCTTACATCTAAAATAAATTATATTGTCATGGATCATCCAATATGGTTGAGCTTGCCTTTCCCTGTCATGCTAGCCAAATTCATAACACCAAGTAGAGATACTACTTGTGTTTCCA
Organism: Triticum urartu; assembly: GCF_056163025.1. Taxonomy (NCBI): domain Eukaryota; kingdom Viridiplantae; phylum Streptophyta; class Magnoliopsida; order Poales; family Poaceae; genus Triticum; species Triticum urartu. The sequence continues at coordinate 567,739,567 of NC_141878.1, forward strand.
AATACCCTTAAACTAGTTTTGCCATGAGAGTCCACCATACCTACCTATGGATTGAGTAAGATCCTCCAAGTAAGTTGTCATCGGTGCAAAGCAATAAAAATTGCTCTCTAAATATGTATGACTTATTAGTGTGGGAGAAAATAAGCTTTATACGATCGTGTGATATGGAAGAAATAAAAGCGACAGACTGCATAATAAAGGTCCATATCACAAGTGGCAATATAAAGTGACGTTCTTTCGCATTAAGATTTTGTGCATCCAACCATAAAAGCGCATGACAACCTCTGTTTCCCTCTGCAAAGGGCCTATATTTTACTTTTATCTCCTACCCTGCATAAGAGTCATGGTGATCTTGACCCTTCCTTTTTACATTTTATTCTTTGGCAAGCACAGTATGTTGGAAAGATCCTGGTATATATGGCTAATTGGACGTGAGCTTTCATGAACTATTATTGTTGACATTACCCTTGAGGTAAAATGTTGGGAGGCAAAACTATAAGCCCCTATCTTTCTCTGTGTCCGATTAAAAGTCCATACCCATAAGTATTACGTGAGTGCCAACAATTGTGAAAGACTATATGATAGTTGAGTATGTGGACTTGCTGAAAAGCTCTTATATTGACTCTTTCCTATGTTATGATAAATTGCAATTGCTCCAATGACTGAGATTATAGTTTGTTAGGTTTCAATGAAGTTTACGATTCATACTTGAAATTGTGATTGAATTATTACTCTAGCATAAGAAATTATATGACAAGAATTATATAAGTTGTTGTTCTAAGAATGATCATGATGCCCTCATGTCCGTATTTTATTTTTATCGACACCTCTATCTCTAAACATGTGGGCATATTTTTCGATTTCGGCTTTTGCTTGAGGACAAGCGAGGTCTAAGCTTGGGGGAGTTGATACGTCCATTTTGCACCATGCTTTTTATATCGATATTTATTGCATTATGGGCTGTTATTACACATTATGTCACAATACTTATGCCTATTCTCTCTTATTTTACAAGGTTTCCATAAAGAGGGAGAATGCCGGCAGCTGGGATTCTGGGCTGGAAAAGGAGCAAATATTAGAGACCTATTCTGCATAGCTCCAAAAGTCCTTAAAATTCACGGAAGATGTTTTCAAAATATACAAAAAATACCGAGCGCAAGAAGTTCACCAGGGGGCCACACCATGCCCACGAGGGTGGGGGCGCGCCCCCTACCTCGTGGGCCCCCTGGTGGCCCTCCGATGACCATCTTCTGCTATATGAAGTGTTTCGATGGGAAAAAAATCATATGCCATCTTCTCGGAGGAAACTCCGCCGCCACGAGGCGGAACCTTGGTGGAACCAATCTAGGGCTCTGGAGGAGCTGTTCTGCCGGGGAAACTTCCCTCCGGGAGGGGGAAATCATTGCCATCATCATCACCAACGCTCCTCTCATCGGGAGAGGGCAATCTCCATCAACATCTTCACCAACACCATCTCCTCTCAAAACCCTAGTTCATCTCTTGTATCCAATTCTTTTCTCCAAGTCCGGGATTGGTACCTGTGGGTTGCTAGTAGTGTTAATTACTCCTTCTAGTTGATGCTAGTTGGTTTATTTGGTGGAAGATCATATGTTCAGATCCTATATGCATATTAATACCCCTCTGATTATGAACATGAATATGCTTTGTGACTAGTTACGTTTGTTCCTGAGGAAATGGGAGAAGTCTTGCTATTAGTAGTCATGTGAGTTTGGTATTCGTTCGATATTTTGATGAGATGTATGTTGTCTCTCCTCTAGTGGTGTTATGTGAACGTCGACTACATGACACTTCACCATTGTTTGGGCCTAGAGGAAGGCATTGGGAAGTAATAAGTAGATGATGGGTCGCTAGAGTGACAGAAGCTTAAACCCTAGTTTATGCGTTGCTTCGTAAGGGGCTGATTTGGATCCATATGTTTCATGCTATGGTTAGGTTTACCTTAATACTTTTGTTGTAGTTGCGGATGCTTGCAATAGAGGTTAATCATAAGTGGGATGCTTGTCCAAGTAAGGATAGTACCCAAGCACCGGTCCACCCACATATCAGATTATCAAAGTACCGAACGCGAATCATATGAGCGTGATGAAAACTAGCTTGACGATATTCCCATGTGTCCTCGGGAGCGCTTTTCTCTATATAAGAGTTTGTCCAGGCTTGTCCTTTGCTACAATAAGGATTGGGCCACCTTGCTGCACTTTATTTACTTTTGTTACTTGTTGCTCATTACAAATTATCCAATCACAAAACTATCTGTTACCACTTATTTCAGTACTTGCAGAGAATACCTTGCTGGAAACCGCTTATCATTTCCTTCTGCTCCTCGTTGGGTTCGACATTCTTACTTATCGAAAGGACTATGATAGATCCCCTATATTTGTGGGTCATTAGGAAGCACCGCTTAGATGGCTCTCTTAGAGTTGCGTGGGTTCAAGGTACTGCCGCCGCCAGATCTGGATGACGGGGAGTCTTTGTGGATTGGCCCAGGGGTGGCGCAACCACGGTAGTGCAGTGGGGCGGGGAGCGGGGTTTTGGCCGGGGCCACGGACGGCGGAGGCAAGCTGCTCTGACGTTGGTAGCTGGCTCTTCGCGGAAGATTCCTAACAGTGTCAGCCGGGAGGCACAAGACGGCCATCAAGCCATCCGGCGTAGATCTCGCAGTACCAAAATAAAATAAAACCTTGTGACCCCAATTTAGTCTTAGTCAACAGACATGTGACCACTCTCGTACCTTGCTATTGATCTCCTAGTGTATTTCTTCAGATCAAAGAGATGTGTCATTGTTAACATTATGCGTTATGTGCATCTTCAGCCACACCGTCTTCCGACTCACCGCAGCTGCTCCAACAAGGGAAGCATACACCAGAAGGGAGCTATAGTCCCCACTCAACAGTTCCCTGCATCGAATGCGCGTGCCTGACATGGACAGCTGCAACAACTGCAGGGCCATCGACAAGTCAACACATGATGCTCACTCCTATGGATGGCGGCCAGATAGGTTGTACCCTCATCTTACTTGTGTGCAACATTTATGGCTTTGTTATTCATCTAAGCATGGAAAATAGATTATCACATTTAATTGTATATTGATGCTGATCTCTTACGGGTCTTGTTCAGGAGTTAACGTTGTTCCATAGTTTAGCTAAGATACTTGTTCTTTAGGTAACGCTGTTCCATAGTTATCATCCATCAGCCAATGCTATCCCACATGCTGGTGATTATAGTATTATACCACATCTTGTATTACCTATGTTGTTCTTTAATACTTTTGTGTGCCATCTAGTTAATCTCGAGTACAAACGATACATATTCTGTAGCTTTCATCTGTGTTCTCCCTTTAGTTTATGAGATCTGTTGCTGCTAGTTAACCCCAGTCCTACTATTTATGTTGTCTCCTACAGGCACTCATTACATAAATCTAACTACTAGTTGTCTTTCATGCATGTCAGATATAATTGCACACACTGATATATCCACAAGAACCTCACCAAGCAATGTAAAGGCCAATAAACTTGATGTCAATGATACCCAATATGATGGAACATGTAAAGGCAGTTCTTCAGAAGACTTGCAGAAAGATGTTGAATCCTCTTCACACCACAAGGTCCTTGCTCTAACTTGGCCCGTGATATGGGTACAACATGCATATAATGTCCTGGAGTGTATCTACTCTGTTGCAATGCCATGTGCTTAGCATGATGATCATGCATGTAAATATGTCATGCCTTCCTGTTTTTCAGTACCTATTCCATTCATGATAACATGTTTTCAAATTCAAGTACTGTCATTCTACTCTATCGCAATGCCATCTACTTAATTTGGACATCATGCTTCTGAATATCTTATGCATTGTTATTCATCAGTATGTACTTCATCTATCTACCATACCATGTTTTTTACGTTGAAGTGATGTTCTAGTGCTCTGTTGCAATGCCATCTTAGTTTCCCAATCATACACGTGTATGTTGCCTTAGTTTTTTCTGTACGTATTCCGCTAGCATACAGTTTTACATTCAACTAGTGTTTTTTTACTGTGTTGTCCTGTCGTATCCCTAGCTCTTACACCATACTCCCTCCATCCGGATTACGTGTTGCCGAAATGGATAAAAAAGGATGTATCTAGAACTGAAATACGCCTAGACCCATCCATTTTTTTTCCGGATGGAGGGAATACATGTCAATATGTCATGCCTTTCTATTCTTCAGTACCTATTCCATCTCTCTGCCGTAGCATGTTTTATAATTGAAGCACCATTCTTCTATACAAGGCATGCAAGGGGAAGACGACTATGTTAGAATCTGAAGGGTTACAAACCAGGTCTTTGCAAAAGATCCAAACGCCAGGAGATAATAAACCAACTCCAGTTTTTATAGATACTGCTCTAGCACAGAGAAACCCAACTCCTACTGATAATAAGCAGATTCCAGTGGCCAAAGAACTAGTCCGCTCCAGTCCAGCAAAAATATGTCAACTCCATTCTAAGAAGCGTGTGCGTATCCTTGCATCATAAAATTTTATAGCATGCTGATCATATTTTCTACATGTTTCTTACCCATCTCTCTTTTAAAAAATAAGATTAACAAATAGAAGAATTTCTGCACTGGTATCGTCTGTGAGGAAAGATTCTTGTAGGAATTCTCTGTACTCCAATGCAGATGTAAGTACCTGTTGTATATCACTATATTTTTACATCAGCATGTATTTTGTTAATCGGCGTGAATCCAACCTTTATCTGATCTAAATTTAGTTGTAGCAAAATGTATGATTAAAGGCCACAATGTTGATTTTTGTAAGGAAAACTGCCTGGTAGTTTTGCATCCTGAGCTTCATGAGTGTACTATCTCATATCAGTGGGTTTGATTACTTTGGTTCTGCAGTGGGTTTTCATTTTTTTACTGTTTTGTCATGTCGTATCCCTAGCTCTTACATCATACTCCCTCTGTCCAGATTACATGTCACAGCAATGGATAAAACTGGATGTATCTAGAACTGAAATATGCCTAGACCCATCCATTTATTTCCGGATGGAGGGAATACATGTCAATATGTCATGCCTTTCTATTCTTCAGTACCTATTCCATCTCTGCTGTAGCATGTTTTATAATTGAAGCACCATTCTTCTATATAAGGCATGCAAGGGGAAGACAGCTATGTTAGAACCTGAAGGGTTACAAACCAAGCCTTTGCAAAAGATCCAAACGCCAGGAGATAATAAACCAACTCCATTTTTCATAGATACTGCTCCAGCACAGAGAAACCCAACTCCCAATGATAATAAGCAGATTCCAGTGGCCAAAGAACTAGTCCGCTCCAGTCCAGCAAAAGAATGTCAACTCCATTCTAAGAAGCGTGTGCGTATCCTCGGATCGTGAAATTTCATAGCATTCTGATCATATTTTCTACATGTTTCTTACCCATCTCTCTTTTAGAAAATAAGGTTTCCTTCATTGGGATTGTATTTGAGGAAAATATCTTGCGGGAATTCTCTGTGCTCCAATGCTGATGTAAGTACCTGTTGTATATCACTATATTTTTACATCAACATGTATTTTGTTAATCGGCGTGAATCCAACCTTTGTCTGATCTAAAATTAGTTGTAGAAAAATGTTAAAGGCGCCAATGTTGATTTTTGTAAAGAAAACTTCCTGGTAGTTTTGCATACTGAGCTGCATGAGTGTACTATCTCATATCATGCACATTACTGAATTGTAGTGCTGCTCTGGTTTCCCATTCATTCATTGTGTCAATGTTGCTTTTGTATTACCTTACCTGGCTGGTGATAGCTGTGCCATATTGTGTTAATTTTGTGTTGGCTAGTTTCCCAAACGTTTGTTGTGCCAATGTTGCTTTCCTATTATCTGACTTGGCCAATGATAGCAATGCTAGTGTCTTAATTTAGTGCAGGATGCTGAAGATAACAAGACAAACTCTGAAAACAGCAAGGCAACCCCATTGTTTCTTTCCAATAAATCTAGGCCAGGTAATATGCCAATAACTCATGATTAATCTATTTGGTTCCCCTCCTAATTTATGTTATGATGCAGTGGTCGAGACACTCTCCACTATCAATAATACAAGCCTACCAAAATCGACATCTGAATTTGTTCAGTATCCTCTGTCTCGAATGCAACGGAAAAAATGTACGTTTGTGAACCAATTAATGGCTGAATGAATGATGAAAATGGTGGAGGAATCAGAGGTGCAGAGTCGCGCGACACAACAACTGATCAATGTTTTTAGAGACTGTGTAGCAAAGCAGCAAGAACTTGCCCACATGCTTATGGGCGTCATCCGTGCTGAGGTTGCAGATTGTGACGTTGTAGATCATTAGGTTCTGTTCATTTATTTGCACTGGCATCAATCTTTGATTGCCCAATGGATGTAATTTCCTGTAATATATGCTGGATGTGCAACGTTTTTCCCTATATGCCATACCTTTGCTTGATCGGTTTTGGTCCTGTGCATAATTGCTCATCGTAATGGGCTCAAATTATCTAATTTGGCCTAAATACATGTACGAACTTTAGTGGGCCCATTAAGTTAATGGGCCGTTACCATGCCGAAAGTTAATGGTCGGCCCTCTTAACTCCCGGGTCATTAACAGGCTGACATCGAAGAGGGTAACAGGTGGGCCCAATTGATTTCACGGGCCGTTAACATGTCGTTACTAAGTTCGGGCTACATATGGCCCAACTATACTGTGGGCCTTTAGCAGGCCGAAAGAGACAGCGGGCTTGTACTGGAACATCAAGAGCATGGGCCGCTAAGAGGCCGAAAGTCAGGTCGTATTGTAAATGGGCCAACCGTGTTTAGGGCCTTTAGCAGGCCGAAAGAGAAACCATGCTGGTATTGGACCATGAAGGGCATGGGCCATTAAAAGGCCAAAACTCGGGTTCGACTACAAATGGCCCAACTCATTTATGGTCCGTTAATAGGCTGAAAGGCACACATGTTCGGGAATTGGCCCAACACTTAAATGGGTCGCTAAAAGGCCAAAACTCAGGTCCGACTACAAATGGCCCAACAGATATATGGGTTGTGTTGGGGATATTATTACCGGATGTAAACTGGCAAGGTGTAGCCGGGTTAACTCCTTGAAGATTAGAAGCCCATGAAGATGCAAGGATGATGGCGCTTTACGAAGGCCCAAGGCCCAAAGGCGGGTTAAAGCCTGTAAATGTAAACCGACCTAGTCATATAACTTGTATTGTAAGATAGGAAGGATAGAGACCGAACTGGGCACGTTTATGATCCGGCTTCGGGACTCTGTAGCCCGGCGGGCGTCAACCTATTTATATAAAGGGATGACTCGGTAGTGGTTTAGGGAGGGACAACAACTCGAGAGCCATACAAAGCAGATTCGCTCCCTGGCCTTCGAAACCCTAGCAATACCAATCACAACTAGACACAGGCTTTTACCTTCCTTGAAGGGGCCGAACTAGTATAAAACTCCCCGTGTCCCCTTGTTCGGTTTAACCCCTTTGAGCTAACCCATAGCGATGGCTCCACGACTAAGTCCTTTCCCAAGGACATATGCCGTGACAAACCCACGACAGTTGGCGCCCACCATGGGGCTATCGCACGATGGTTTTGAGTTCTTGAAGGGAAGCTTTGATGGACTTAAGGGATACGCTGTGGGCCGGATGACGAAGAGTCGTCGCAGCAAGCTATACATCGACAATGCATGATGGGGTCCCGAGGCCGATTCAATCGAGTACGGGTACCGGGTTCCCTTCGGTGGGATTCACGTCTTCATCGGCAGGATCGGCGAACCGACCCTTGAGCCGGACATCTGCACCGACATCATCGAAACGGCTCGTCGTGCAAGTTCTTCGCCGGTTCAGCCCGTGACAAGGCATGTTATCGTAGGTGTCATCCATGGAGCGAGATACGAGGATGGGCCGGTGTCCGATGGAGAGACCGTGGTCTGTTCTGATGATGAGTCTTCTGGAGAGACCGAATCGCTTTATCAGTTGCAAGACGGCCGGATTGATGGAGGATCCGAGGGCAACAGTATTCCGGATTCCCCTGATCTGCCAAACCGGGCCGCCATCTTCATGGCCGGCACACAATCAGCGCCTCATTCATCGACCGCCGTAGCAATACTCTCCGGTTCAACAACGGCCACACCGGCAGGGGCAGGAAGCTCTGTGCCGCCTCCAGCCCAAGTCCTGTCTGATTTGTTCGACGCTTTGGCAATGTTGATGGCCGCAGAGGTGGATGCAGCAGCCAGGGATCAGCACAATGCGGAGATTGCAAAGGTGAAAGATCAGATAGCTCAGGCTAAAGCGGACCTGGTGACAGAGAACGCTAGGATGGCTACAGAACGGGCTGAATTGGAGGTACAGGCCTACCGGATTAGGCTGGATCAGAATGCTTCCGAGGAAGTCATGAGAAGAAGGTACCGATCGCGTCTCCCGTCGGTTTATGAGCCTCAAAATCTCTTTAACACACCAGGATTCGGAGCTGGTAACCAACCCATACTAAACCGGAAGGAGGCGCCGGGAACAGGAGCGCCGGTTCAACCGCGCACGATGGACCCGCCTCTCCAGAACAACGTTGTACCACAGTATGTACCAACACCTCCCGGGCATTATTCCAACCCGTTGGACAATATTGTGGCCGCCACTTCACGCCTGGCAGCCCTCCCAACCAACGGCGAGTCACCAGTTGCGGTTGAAGCATGTCGGGCCAGGGATCTCCTTCAAACAGCGCTAAATCAACAGCAGGCATATTCACACAGTCGTGAGAGGATTCATTCCACTCCCTGTCCAAGCCGGAGCTATAGCATACACGTTGAGGACGAACCGGCTGTGTCCAGCACTGCGCGTCGCCGAAATTCACCACGAGGAAACAACCCGGCAGGGGGAGGTGCTAATGCGCAGGATGTTGTGGACCATGGCCGCGCATGTCAGGAGGCCGAGTTAGCAGCTCGACACAGAGCACGACAACATACTCCGGTTCACCCTACCACTTCAGTAGAGCCAGGTGTGGTGTTCAGTTCCTTAGGGGTGCCGTGTCTCACCCCTGCTTTGTGTAATGTGAGACTGCCCAAGGACTTCAAGGGACCTCGTAAGGTACCAAATTACACCGCCGATTTACAACCAGAGGCGTGGGTGGAAAGCTATGAGATGGCAATGGAGATGTTAGATGTGGATGAGGCAGTATGTGCTAACTATTTCACCATGATGTTGGAAGGAACAACTCGTACTTGGTTGAAGAGCTTACCAACTAACTCTGTCGGATCATGGGCTGAATTGAAGCACCGGTTTATCTAGAATTTCAAAGATACTTGTAAGCAACCAATGTCAATCGTGGATCTGGCCGCTTGTGTCCAAGAGGAAGGGGAGTCCACGACCCATTGGGTCAAACGGGTCTCAGCGATTTTGCACTCATCAAATCGTAGCAATGCAGACACCACAGTGTTAACATTAGAGGGCAATTGCCGTTTCCTACTGCTCAAACAGAAATTAGGAAGGCTCAAACGTCACTGCAATGATATGTCAACGCTCATGGCCGCTTTGGTTAAGTACGCCGATTCAGATAATACCAAGGACCCAGATTCAGAGGAGGACAAACCGGGGAAAGGGAAGAAGAACGGCAGCGCCAAGGGTCAGCAGCATAATCCGGCAGGCCATGGGAACAACGGTAAGTGTAAGGCCGACAACAGTTTGGACTTTGTTGCTAACACCAATGCTCAGGAGAATGGCCAGCGCCGTAAGGGCAAGCAGCCCCAGAGGGGTGGAGGTTCAGGCCCCAATCTGGAGCGCCTGTTAAATCAGCCCTGTCCAAAGCATGGATCAAAGGAGAAGCCATCATCACATCTTTGGAAGGACTGTTATATCATGTAGGATTTCAAGAATTCCAATATGTTCCAGTATGATAACGGCCCGCCTGGCGGTTCAGGAGGTGGTCTCCACGGACCGGGTTACGGAGGTGGTGGTTCCGGTTTAGGGTTTCAAGGCAACCAAACCGGACACATCAATCAAGGGCACCAAGGCAACCAGGGAGGCTACAACCATTAGGGGAATCAACAGCAACAACAGCAGTCGGGTTACCAGAGCAATCCCAAGTAGCTAAATAGTGGGCAATATCATGTTTTCACTACTAGTTTGTGTAAGCGTGATCAGAAGCTTCACAAAAGGGCGGTAAACTCTATTGAACCGGCAGTGCCTCAGTATTTACGCTGGTCTGAGCAACCCATTTTGTGGAGTAGGGAGGATCACCCGCCCCGGGTTGACAATCTGGGTCACTTAGCCCTGGTGGTAGCCCCTCAAGTTGGGGGATACAAGTTTACTATAGTGCTCATGGATGGAGGAAGTAGTATCAACATTCTATATTATGATACATTCTGCCGTATGGGGTTGACAGATAAGAATCTTAAACCGTCAAATACCGTCTTTCATGGAGTGGTGCCAGGTAAGTCTGCATATCCTGTTGGCAAGATAGCCCTAGAGGTGGCTTTTGGAGATGATTATGATTCAAGGTCAGAAACATTGATGTTTGAGGTGGTAAAAATCAAAAGTCTGTACCACGCCTTGTTTGGACGGCCGGCTTATGCTAAATTCATGGCGAGGCCATGTTATGTTTACCTACAGCTTAAAATGCCAGGTCATAAGGGCACTATCACAGTACATGGAAGCAGAAAGATCGCTTTGGAGTGTGAGGAAGGTGATGCGGCTTATGTTGAGTCAATTTGTGCTACGGAAGAATTGAAATTCTATAAGGAGTAAGTTGATCCGGCAGATATGACCTCTTTGAAAAAGCCAACTACGGAACACGATCCGGCATTGAAGTTTAAATCGGCCACAGATACTAAGATGGTTGACTTTGTTCCTGGCGATTCATCCAAACAGTTCAGCATCAGCGCTAACCTGGATCCCAAATAGGAAAGCGCGCTCATCGAGTTCATCCATGAGAATCGGGACATCTTTGCATGGAAACCTTCTAACATGCCATGTGTACCGAGGGAACTCGTTGAGCACACAATCAACATTGATCCTAAGTTTAAACCGGTCCGGCAGTTTCTCCGCGGCTTCAATGAAGAAAGGCGTAAGGCTATCGGTGAAGAGGTAGACCGCTTATTGGCCACATGGTTTATTGTAGAGGTCTTTCATCCAGAGTGGTTGGCTAATCCTGTGCTGGTTCTCAAGAAAAACGACACTTGGTGTATGTGTGTGGATTACACAGATTTAAACAAGGCTTGCCCTACAGACCCCTTTGCTCTCCCTCGCATTGATCAGATAATTGATGCTACGGCAGGTTGTGACCGTTTGTGTTTTCTGGATGCTTACTCTGGTTATCATCAGATCAAAATGGCGGTTAAGGACCAGGAGAAGACAGCCTTCATAACTCCCTTTGGAGCCTTCTGCTATGTCTCCATGCCCTTTGGACTCAAGAGTGCCCAGGCAACTTATCAGCGCTATGTTTAGAATTGCCTTCATAAACAAATTGGGCGCAATGTTCATGCATATGTGGATGATATTGTGATAAAATCCAGAAAGGAGGAAACATTGATAGATGATCTGAGAGAAACCTTTGACAACTCCGGGTTTACAAGATGATGCTCAATCCGGAGAAGTGTGTCTTTGGTGTCCCGGCAGGCAAGCTCTTGGGTTTTCTGGTGTCAAATAGAGGCATTGAGGCCAATCCGGAAAAGATTTCAGCAATTACATCCTTGGCTAAACCGGCGTGTATCAATGACGTTCAACGTCTGGCCGGCCGGATTATAGCCTTAAGCCAGTTTATCAGTCGCCTTGGAGAGAAGGCCATCCCTTTATATCAGATGCTCAAGAAAACAGATAACTTTGTCTGGAGCTAGGCGGCTGATAAAGCGTTCGAGGGTCTGAAGAGGCAGCTAGCCGAACTGCCCGTGCTTGCAGCACCAATCGATAAATAGCCGTTATTACTATACGTGGCTGCTAATGCCCGGGCTGTTAGTGTAGCTATTGTGGTAGAGCGCAAGGAACTTGGCAAGAAATATCCGGTTCAACGGCCGGTTTATTATATCAGTGAGGTGCTCATTGAGTCAAGGCAGAGGTATCCGCATTGGCAGAAGCTGGTGTATGGGGTGTTTATGAAGGAAATATGCCCTAGAGGCAATAATAAAGTTATTATTTATTTCCTTATATCATGATAAATGTTTATTATTCATGCTAGAATTGTATTAACCGGAAACATAATACTTGTGTGAATACATAGACAAACAAAGTGTCACTAGTATGCCTCTACTTGACTAGCTCGTTAATCGAAGATGGTTATGTTTTCCTAACCATAAACAAAAGAGTTGTTATTTGATTAACGGGATCACATCATTAGGAGAATGATGTGATTGACATGACCCATTCCATTAGCTTAGCACCCGATCGTTTAGTATGTTGCTATTGCTTTCTTCATGACTTATACATGTTCCTATGACTATGAGATTATGCAACTCCCGTTTGTCGGAGGAACACTTTGTGTGCTACCAAACGTCACAACGTAACTGGGTGATTATAAAGGAGCTCTACAGGTGTCTCCAAAGGTACATGTTGGGTTGGCGTATTTCGAGATTAGGATTTGTCACTCCGATTGTCGGAGAGGTATCTCTGGGCCCTCTCAGTAATGCACATCACATAAGCCTTGCAAGCATTGCAACTAATGAGTTAGTTGTGAGATGATGTATTACGGAACGAGTAAAGAGACTTGCCGATAACAAGATTGAACTAGGTATTGAGATACCGACGATCGAATCTCGGGCAAGTAACATACCGATGACAAAGGGAACAACGTATGTTGTTATGCGGTCTGACCGATAAAGATCTTCGTAGAATATGTAGGAGCCAATATGAGCATCCAGGTTCCGCTATCGGTTATTGACCGGAGACGTGTCTCGGTCATGTCTACATTCTTCTCGAACCCGTAGGGTCCGCACGCTTAAGGTTTCGATGACAGTTATATTATGATTTTATGAGTTTTGATGTACCGAAGTTAGTTCGGAGTCCCGGATGTGATCACGGACATGACGAGGAGTCTCGAAATGGTCGAGACATAAAGATTGATATATTGGACGGCTATATTCGGACACCGGAAGTGTTCCGGGTGATTTCGGAGAAAACCGGAGAGCCGGAGGGTTACCGGAACCCCCCGGGAGAAGTAATGGGCCATATGGGCCTTAGTGGAGAGAGAGAGGGGCTGCCAGAGGTGGGCCGCGCGCCTCCTCCCCCCTGGTCCGAATTGGACTAGGAGAGGGGGGCGGCGCCCCCCTTTCCCTCTCCCTCCCCACTTCTTTCCCCCTCCTAGTAGGAGTAGGACTCCTACTAGGAGGAGGACTCCTCCTGGCGTGCCTATAGGGGCCGGCCGGCCTCCTCCCCTTGCTCCTTTATATACAGGGGCAGAGGGGCACCCCTAGACACACAAGTTGATCTTCGTGATCGTTCCTTAGCCGTGTGCGGTGCCCCCCTCCACCATATTCCACCCCGGTCATATTGTAGCGGTGCTTAGGCGAAGCCCTCTGACGGTAGAACATCAAGATCGTCACCATGCCCTCGTGCTGACGGAACTCCTCCCCGACGCTTTGCTGGATCGGAGCCCGGGGATCGTCATCAAGCTGAACGTGTGCTAGAACTCGGAGGTGCCGTAGTTTCGGTGCTTGATCGGTCGGGCCGTGGAGACGTACGACTACATCAACCAAACGCTTCCGTTGTCGATCTACAAGGGTACGTAGATCACACTCTCCCCTCTCGTTGCTATGCATCATCATGATCTTGCGTGTGCGTAGGAATTTTTTTGAAATTACTACGTTCCCCAACAGTGGCATCCGAGCCTAGGTTTTATATGTTGATGTTATTTGCACGAGTAGAACACAAGTGAGTTGTGGGCGATATAAGTCATACTGCTTACCAGCATGTCATACTTTGGTTCGGCGGTATTGTTGGACAAAGCGGCCCGGACCGACATTACGCGTACGCTTACGCGAGACCGGTTCTCCCGACGTGCTTTGCACATAGGTGGCTTGTGGGTGACAGTTTCTCCAACTTTAGTTGAACCGAGTGTGGCTACGCCCGGTCCTTGCCAAGGTTAAAACAGCACCAACTTGACAAACTATCGTTGTGGTTTTGATGTGTAGGTAAGATTGGTTCTTGCTTAAGCCCGTAGTAGCCACGTAAAACTTGCAAGAACAAAGTAGAGGACGTCTAACTTGTTTTTGCAGGGCATGTTGTGATGTGATATGGTCAAGACATGATGCTAAATTTTATTGTATGAGATGATCATGTTTTGTAACCGAGTTATCGGCAACTGGCAGGAGCCATATGGTTGTCGCTTTACTGTATGCAATGCAATCGCGCTGTAATGCTTTACTTTATCACTAAGCGGTAGCGATAGTCGTGGAAGCATAAGATTGGCGAGACGACAACGATGCTACGATGGAGATCAAGGTGTCGCGCCGGTGACGATGGTGATCATGACGGTGCTTCGAAGATGGAGATCACAAGCACAAGATGATGGTGGCCATATCATATCACTTATATTGATTGCATGTGATGTTTATCTTTTATGCATCTTATCTTGCTTTGATTGACGGTAGCATTATAAGATGATCTCTCACTAATTATCAAGAAGTGTTCTCCCTGAGTATGCACTGTTGCGAAAGTTCTTCGTGCCGAGACACCATGTGATGATCGGGTGTGATAGGCTCTACGTTCAAATACAACGGGTGCAAAACAGTTGCACATGCAGAATACTCAGGTTATACTTGACGAGCCAAGCATATACAGATATGGCCTCGGAACACGGAGACCGAAAGGTCGAGCGTGAATCATATAGCAGATATGATCAACACAGCGATGTTCACCAATGAAACTACTCCATCCCACGTGATGATCGGACATGGTTTAGTTGATTTGGATCACGTAATCACTTAGAGGATTAGAGGGATGTCTATCTAAATGGGAGTTCTTAAGTAATATGATTAATTGAACTTAAATTTATCATGAACTTAGTCCTGGTAGTATTTTGCAAATTATGTTGTAGATCAATAGCTCGCGTTGTTGCTTCCCTGTGTTTATTTTGATATGTTCCTAGAGAAAATTGTGTTGAAAGATGTTAGTAGAAATGATGCGGATTGGATCCGTGATCTGAGGTTTATCCTCATTGCTGCACAGAAGAATTATGTCCTTGATGCACCACTAGGTGACGGACCTATTGCAGGAGCAGATGCAGACGTTGTGAACGTTTGGCTAGCTCAATATGATGACTACTTGATAGTTTAGTGCACCATGCTTAATGGCTTAGAATCGGGACTTCAAAGACGTTTTGAACGTCATGGAGCATATGAGATGTTCCAGGAGTTGAAGTTAATATTTCAAGCAAATACTCAAGTTGAGAGATATGAAGTCTCCAACAAGTTCTATAGCTAAAAGATGGAGGAGAATCGGTCAACTAGTGAGCATGTGCTCAGATTGTCTGAGTACTACAATCGCTTGAATCAAGTGGGAGTTAATCTTCCAGATAAGATAGTGATTGATAGAATTCTCTAGTCACCATCACCAAGTTAGTAGAACTTCGTGATGAACTATGATATGCAAGGGATAATGGAAACGATTCCCAAGCTCTTCATAATGCGGAAATTGACGAAGGTAGAAATCGAGAAAAACATCAAGTGTTGATGGTAGACAAGACCACTAGTTTCAAGAAAAGGGCAGAGGGAAGAAGGGGAACTTCAAGAAGAACAGCAAGCAAGTTGCTGCTCAAGTGAAGAAGCCCAAGTCTGGTCCTAAGCCCGAGACTAAGTGTTTCTACTGCAAAGGGACTGGTCACTGGAAGCGGAACTACCCCAAGTGATTGGCAGATAAGAAGGATGGCAAAGTGAACATAAGTATATTTGATATACATGTTATTAATGTGTACTTTACTAGTGTTTATAGCAACCCCTCAGTATTTGATACTAGTTCAGTTGCTAAGATTAGTAACTCGAAATGGGAGTTGCAGAATAAACAGAGACTAGTTAAGGGTGAAGTGACGATGTGTGTTGGAAGTGGTTCCAAGATTGATATGATCATCATCGCACACTCCCTATACTTTCAGGATTAGTGTTGAACCTGAATAAGTGTTATTTGGTGTTTGCGTTGAGCATGAATATGATTTGATCATGTTTATTGTAATACGGTTATTCATTTAAGTAAGAGAATAAATTTTTGTTCTATTTACATGAATAAAACCTTATATGGTTACACACCCAATGAAAATAGTTCGTTGGATCTCGATCATAGTGATACACATAATCATAATATTGAAACCAAAAGATGCAAAGTTAATAATGATAGTGAAACTTATTTGTGGCACTGCCATTTAGGTCATATTGGTGTAAAGCGCATGAAGAAACTCCATGCTAATGGGTTTTTGGAATCACTTGATTATGAATCAGTTGATGCTTGTGAACCATGCCTCATGGGCGAGATGACTAAAACGCCGTTCTCCGGAACTATGGAGCGAGCAACTGACTTATTGGAAATAATACATACTGATGTATGAGATCCGATGAGTGTTAAGGCTCGCGACGGGTATCATTATTTTCTGACCTTCACAGATGATTTGAGCAGATATGGGTATATCTACTTAATGAAACACAAGTCTGAAATATTTGAAAAGTTCAAAGAATTTCAGAGTGAAGTGGAGAATCATCGTAACAAGAAAATTAAAGTTTCTATGATATGATCGCAGAGGTAAAATATTTGAGTTACGAGTTTGGCCTTCAGTTAAAACAATGTGAAATAGTTTTACTACTCACGCCACCTGGAACACCACAGCATAATGGTGTGTCCAAACATTATAACCGTACTTTATTAGATATGGTGCGATCTATGATGTCTCTTATCGATCTACCACTATCGTTTTGGGGTTATGCATTAAAGACAGCTGCATTCACGTTTAAAAGGGCACCATCTAAGTCCGTTGAGACGACACAATATGAACTGTGGTTTGGCAAGAAACCAAAGTTGTCGTTTCTTAAAGTTTGGGATTGTGATGCTTATATGAAAAAGTTTCATCCTGATAAGCTCAAACCCAAATCGGAGAAATATGTCTTCATAGGATACCCAAAGGAGACTGTTGGGTACACCTTCTATCACAAATCCGAAGGCAAGACTTTTGTTGCTAAATTCGGAGTTTTTCTAGAGAAGGAGTTTCTCTCGAAAGAAGTGAGTGGGAGGAAAGTAGAACTTGATGAGGTAACTGTACCTGCTCCCTTATTGGAAAGTAGTTCATCACAGAAATCTGTTCCTGTGACTACTACACATATTAGTGAGGAAGCTAATGATGATGATCATGTAACTTTAGATCAAGTTACTACCGAATCTCGTAGGTAAACCAGAGTGAGATCCGCACCAGAGTGGTACAGTAATCCTGTTTTGGAAGTCATGTTACTAGACCATGACGAACTTGCGAACTATGAGGAAGCGATGATGAGCCCAGATTCCGCGAAATGGTTTGAGGCCATAAAATCTGAGATATGATCCATGTATGAGAACAAAGTATGGACTTTGATGGATTTGCCCGATGATCGGCAAGCCATAGAAAATAAATGGATCTTCAAGAGGAAGACGGACGCTGATAGTAGTGTTACTATCTACAAAGCTAGAATTGTCGCAAAAGGTTTTCCACAAGTTCAAGGTGTTGACTACGATGAGATTTTCTCACTCGTATATATGCTTAAGTCTGTCCGAATCATGTTAGCAATTGCCGCATTTTATGAAATCTGGTAAATGGATAAACAAAACTGCATTCCTTAATGGATTTCTTAAAGAAGAGTTGTATATGATGCAACCAGAAGGTTTTGTCAATCCTAAAGGTGTTAACAAAATATGGAAGCTCCAACGATCCATCTGTGGACTGGTGCAAGCATCTCGGAGTTGGAATATACGCTTTGATAAGTTGATCAAAGCATATAGTTTTATACAGACTTACGGTGAAGCCTGTATTTACAAGAAAGTGAGTGGGAGCACTACAACATTTCTGATAAGTATATGTGAACAACATATTGTTGATCGGAAATAATGTATAATTTTCTGGAAAGCATAAAGGAATATTTGAAAGGAGTTTTTCAAAGAAAGACCTCGGTAAAGCTGCTTACATATTGAGCATCAAGATCTATAGAGATAGATCAAGACGCTTGATAAGGTTTTTCAATGAGTACATACCTTGACAAGATTTTGAAGTAGTTCAAAATGGAACAGTCAAAGAAAGAGTTCTTGCCTGTGTTGCAAGGTGTGAAGTTGAGTAAGACTCAAAGCCCGACCACAGCAGAAGATAGAAATAGAATGAAAGTCATTCCCTATGCCTCAGCCATAGGTTCTATAAAGTATGCCATGCTGTGTACCAGATCTATTGTATACCCTACACTATGTTAAGAAAGGGAGTACAATAGTGATCTAAGAGTAGATCACTGGACAGCGGTAAAAATTATCCTTAGTGGAATAAGGAAATATTTCTCAATTATGGAGGTGACAAAAAAGTTCGTCGTAAAAGTTACGTCGATGCAAGTTTTGACACATATCTGGATGACTCTAAGTCTCGATCTAGATACATATTGAAAGTGGGAGCAATAAGCTAGAGTAGCTCCGTGCAGAGCATTGTTGACATAGAAATTCGCAAAATACTTACGGATCTGAATGTGACAGACCCGTTGACTAAAATTATCTCACAAGCAAAACATGATCACACCTTAGTACTCTTTGGGTGTTAATCACATAGCGATGTGAACTAGATTACTGACTCTAGTAAACCCTTTGGGTGTTGATCACATATCGATGTGAACTATGGGTGTTAATCACATGGTGATGTGAACTATTGCTGTTAAATCACATGGCGATGTGAACTAGATTATTGACTCTAGTGCAAGTGGGAGACTGAAGGAAATATTCCCTAGAGGCAATAATAAAGTTATTATTTATTTCCTTATATCATGATAAATGTTTATTATTCATGCTAGAATTGTATTAACCGGAAACGTAATACTTGTGTGAATACATAGGCAAACAAAGTGTCACTAGTATGCCTCTACTTGACTAGCTCGTTAATCGAAGATGGTTATGTTTCCTAACCATAAACAAAAGAGTTGTTATTTGATTAACGGGATCACATCATTATGAGAATGATGTGATTGACATGACCCATTCCATTAGCTTAGCACCCGATCATTTAGTATGTTGCTATTGCTTTCTTCATGACTTATACATGTTCCTATGACTATGAGATTATGCAACTCCCGTTTGTCAGAGGAACACTTTGTGTGCGACCAAACGTCACAACGTAACTGGGTGATTATAAAGGAGCTCTACAGGTGTCTCCAAAGGTACATGTTGGGTTGGCGTATTTCGAGATTAGGATTTGTCACTCCGATTGTCGGAGAGGTATCTCTGGGCCCTCTCGGTAATGCACATCACATAAGCCTTGCAAGCATTGCAACTAATGAGTTAGTTGCGAGATGATGTATTACGGAACGAGTAAAGAGACTTGCCGGTAACGAGATTGAACTAGGTATTGAGATACCGACGATCGAATCTCGGGCAAGTAACATACCGATGACAAAGGGAACAACGTATGTTGTTATGCGGTCTGATCGATAAAGATCTTCGTAGAATATGTAGGAGCCAATATGAGCATCTAGGTTCTGCTATTGGTTGTTGACCGGAGACGTGTCTCGGTCATGTCTACATTGTTCTCGAACCCATAGGGTCCGCACGCTTAAGGTTTCGATGACAGTTATATTACGAGTTTATGAGTTTTGATGTACCGAAGTTAGTTCGGAGTCCCAGATGTGATCACGGACATGACGAGGAGTCTTGAAATGGCCGAGACATAAAGATTGATATATTGGACGGCTATATTCGGACACCGGAAGTGTTCCGGGTGATTTCGGAGAAAACCGGAGAGCCGGAGGGTTACCGGACCCCCCCCGGGAGAAGTAATGGGCCATAAGGGCCTTAGTGGAGAGAGAGAGGGGCTGCCAGAGGTGGGCCGTGCGCCTCCTCCCCCCTGGTCCGAATTGGACTAGGAGAGGGGGGGCGGCGCCCCCCTTTCCCTCTCCCTCCCCACTTCTTCCCCCCTCCTAGTAGGAGTCCTACTCCTACTAGGAGGATGACTCCTCCTGGCGCGCCTATAGGGGCCGGCCGGCCTCCTCCCCTTGCTCCTTTATATACGGGGGCAGAGGGGCACCCCTAGACACACAAGTTGATCTTCGTGATCGTTCGTTAGCCGTGTGTGGTGCCCCCCTCCACCATATTCCACCGTGGTCATATTGTAGCGGTGCTTAGGTGAAGCCCTACGACGGTAGAACATCAAGATCGTCACCACGCCGTCGTGCTGACAGAACTCCTCCCCGACGCTTTGCTGGATCGGAGCCCGGGGATCGTCATCAAGCTGAACGTGTGCTAGAACTCAGAGGTGCCGTAGTTTCGGTGCTTGATCGGTTGGGCCGTGGAGACGTACGACTACATCAACCAAACGCTTCCGTTGTCGATCTACAAGGGTACGTAGATCACACTCTCCCCTCTCGTTGCTATGCATCATCATGATCTTGCGTGTGCGTAGGAATTTTTTTGAAATTACTACGTTCCCCAACAGTTTATGGCAAGCCGGAAGCTTAAACATTATTTTCAGGGCCATCCCATCACAGTGGTCAGTTCAGCTCCTCTGGGAGATATCATTCAAAACAGAGAGGCAACTGGCCGGATTGCCAAGTGGGCTATTGAGCTTGGACCTCATGGGCTCAAATATATACCCCGCACAGCGATCAAATCGCAGGCACTCGTGGACTTCATCAATGATTGGACAGAGTTACAGGCACCTGAAGAGAAACCAGATAATACATATTGGACTATTCATTTTGATGGGTCCAGGCAGTTGGAGGGCTCGGGGGCTGGAGTCATACTAACTTCCCCACGAGGTGACAAGTTTTGTTATGTCCTCCGATTAATGTTCCCTTGTACTAACAATGCATCTGAATATGAGGCTTTGCTCCATGGTCTTCGGATGGCTAAGGAGATGAATTTAAGCCGCGTTAAGTGCTTCGGTGATTCAGATCTAGTGGCTCAACAGGTGTCTCACACTTGGGATTCTAAGGACCCACTCGTGGCAGCATATAGGCGAGCGGTGGATACAGTGGCTGGTCACTTTAAGGGTTATCAGGTGGACCATATAGACATGTGGAAGAATGAAGCGGCGGACGCCTTAAGTCGTCTTGGTTCCCAGCGTAAACTGGTCCCGCCAAATTTGTTTCTTGATGTATTGCATAATCCGTCAGTCAAGGTGCCAACCGAAGAAGATTTGCCCATTCCTGATCCGGAGGCTCAATTGGTGGCAGCTTTGCATGCCATACCGGATTGGACAATCCCATATCTGGCTTACATGAACCGGGGCAAGTTACCAGACGATGAAACGTTGGCTCGACAGATAATCCGGCGTTCCAAGTCCATGACCATACTCAACGGGGAGTTACATCGCTATAGCGTTTCAGGAGAAATTCAGCATTGTGTTTCTCCTCAAGAGGGTTGTGAGATTTTACGAGAAATTCATGAAGGGGATTGCGGTCACCACGTCGGTTCAAAATCTTTGGTTGCTAAAGCTTTTCGCCACGGCTTTTACTGGTCGACGGCACATGCTGATGCGGAGGATTTAGTCAAGAGATTGACGGGTGTCAAAAACTGGCCCGCCGTGCGCACATTCCGGCTCAAGAGTTGAGGATGATTCCAATAACATGGCCGTTTGCAACTTGGGCGCTTGATATGGTTGGACCCTTCAAACAATCCAAGGACAAAAAGACCTACCTGTTAGTAGCAGTTGATAAATTCACCAAATGGGTGGAAGCAGAGCCAGTCAACAAGTGTGATGCAGCCACGGCGGTTCAATTCATCAAAAAGGTGATATTCCGGTTTGGTTTTCCACACAGCATTATAACTGATAATGGTACTAACCTGTCAAAAGGGGAGATGGAATAATTTTGTCAACGTGAGCACATCCGGCTCGATCTAGCATCGGTGGCTCACCCCCAGTCTAATGGTCAAGCAGAGAGAGCAAATCAAGAAATTCTATGAGGTATCAAACCCAGGCTTATGGTTCCTTTAAAGCGGATACCGGGTTGTTAGGTTGAGGAGCTACCTTCTGTGTTGTGGAGCATCAACACCACACCCAATAGGTCTACGGGTTACACACCTTTCTTCATGGTTTATGGAGCGGAGGCAGTTCTTCCTAGTGATATCCGTCATGACTCGCCCCGTGTGACAGCCTATGTTGAAGCTGATAATGAGAAGGCACGTCAAGATTCTCTGGACCTGTTGGATGAAGAGCGTGATCTTGCAGCAGCACAATCCGATTTATCAACAAGATCTCCGACGCTATCACAGCCGCCGGGTTAAAACCAGAACCTTTCAAGAAGGCGATTTGGTGCTCCGGCTCATCCAGGATCAGACTGATATGCACAAATTATCCCCACCTTGGGAAGGACCCTTTGTGGTTAGCAAAAATCTGCACAACGGGTCTTACTACCTCATTGATGTTCGAGAGCACAAAGACTCACGTCAATCAGAGGAGGAGACCAAGCGGCCATGGAACATAGCTCTTCTTCGGCCTTACTATACTTAAAGTCATAGGCTCTTCCTCTATACATATTTATGACAGTGTATATATATCATATAGTAAACCGGAGCCTCCTTATAAGCGGGGTATCTGTTCTTTTTACATCCTGTGTGTGCTTATACAAGTTAACTGACAAAGCGGAGTTTTTGTTAATCCGGTCTTAGAAGCTCCACGGATATAAAGAAAATCACTAGGGGGCTTAGTCATATTTGAACTACAGCTACACCTCTTGATCGGTTTTGAAACCACGAAGGGATATCACTAGGTGGCTTGGTTGTTATCACACCATAGCTACACCTTTTGATAGGCATTTAGGCCACAAAAGAAAAATATGTGGAGCCAAAGAGAGTGTTGCACAAAAGCACAGACTCAAACATGGGCACACACTGAGCACAGCTCACAAAGTTACTTGGGGGCTCTTTTTGCAAAGAAACAAAGAGTTTGAAAGGACCCTTGTAATTGGCTATCAAGCCACGGCTTGGAAGCCTGGTGTATTCACCTAAAAACCCGGGTTAACCTGCCTTCATCAAGTAAGCCACTCCTGTCCAGGTAATCCTGGTATGACCCATCGAACGTTTGACATTTCAATCTTTTATAGACCGTGAACTTGTCAAAGTTAAAACGATGATTGGTTAATTGGAGGCCCATCTTAAAAGGCTTTGTTAAATGGTTTAACTTAGAGGCCTGGCAGCCCATGAAAAGCCTCGATTTGGAGCCTGGCAGCTCGTAAAAAGCCTTGCATATTTTTCTTTTTGAATTTTATTTGTTTAAGTTCATAAGTTTCTCTTGATAATCCGGCGTCCTTGACCCGGCTTGCTTTTCAACTACAAGTTGTCGGCACATAATCAGTTATAAACCGGTGTTTATTGACCCGGTCTGGTTTGACTAAATCACCAGTGTTATAAAGAAAACCCGGTAGTTATCCCGGTCCGGTTTAATATATAGACCGGCACTACAAAGATGGGGTTATCACCGTTCCGGATTGGTATTAACACCTTTGCCGTATACACCGTTGGTCAACCAATGAGGTATGTTATGCATATTGCTTTTTGTACAAACACTTCGATTATTTCATCTATGTATTGTACACTTCCTGGACATTATGACCCGTCTAAGCGGTAAACCACTAGATACTTTTAAGTTTTTGTACCCAGGAACACAATTCATCATGGGTTATGCATAAATATATCCCAAAAGGTGGGACACGTTGTCATGAGGCATTATAAAACATGCCCGATGGCATGGCAAATAACAGAGTTTTGGCTATCCTATTACAAGAAGCTTTCAAAGCGGCTCCAATGGCATAATTGTTTTTCACAAGATCGGCACACAATGGCCAGTAAACCAGCGACAGGTTTAGGACATTTTGTCTGGACGGTTTGATGGTTGAGGGTCAGTTGGTGTGGGCACTTCTTCATCCCTCCCCAGATGCTAGAAATCAACCGTCGACCAATCGATTCCAGTTAAAGATTGAAATAGTACTTCCTCATGGATAAGATTGGAGGGGTTAATATCAGGAGCATAAGTGTGCTTACGAATCAGAGGCACAAGTTCTTCAACTTCATGGATGTCGGCCGGCTGTCTTTTCCCTTCAGCGTCATAAACCGGTTGAAAATGGGACAAGTTTGTATCATCAGCCAGTTTGCTGGCTACTGGCCGCATCTGTTTGGTCAGCCACTAGAGGTCATCGTTATCAAAGTTTGAACCGTCTTCCTTCACAACTGGGTATCCTTTAATGATATCATCTACTTCAAGGTCTGGAATCTAGGCTTTGGCTCGAATAAGTGTGGTTAAAGCTCCGGACCTGGCAGCTGCCCTCTTCAATTCGACAATACGGGCTGGTAACATGGCCTCCTTCTCAAGTGTTTCTTTAATCAAAGTTGGGGCCAGTTTGTTGTAAGCTACCGCGCAAATAGCCCGCTGAGACCCAGAGTATAGCTGTTCAACCAATGTATATGCCACTTTGAGCTTCATCCACATGTCTGTACCAAGATGAGCGATCCGAGTGCCTGCCAAAGATTTTTATCAACATTCTGGTCAGTGATAAGGTTCATTAACTTGCGCAAAACACATAAGCAGACACTTACCAAAGATAGCAGAAGTCATAGCATTGATTTGGCGCTTCAAACCAGCTAGTTCATCTACAACTGGTTTCAGGGCCGCCTCGGCGTCTTCAGCTCTTTTGGTTAACCCGGACTTTTCGGATTCCCAGTTAGCACGATCTTTGGTGAAAGTTTCCTTCAGTTTTTCCATTACGGCCAGGGCTTGGGTCAGCTACTCTTTCGCTTTTGCAGCCTCTGCTTGTTGTGACTTTACATTCTCTTGCAAGTCAGAGTTTCGGGCATCTTTGCTTCTCAGTTCAGCCTGCAACATTGAAGGCATATTAAGCAACAGGTTATATATGTTCTGAGTACAAAGCGTATAACAAGTTATGCACTTCATACTTGGGGGCTAATGCCGATTTGCTCTAAAGTGCTACATTTTATACAAAGTCTCCAGAACAATGCAAGCATTATCCTTGACACTTGGGGGCTAATGTGCGCCAAGTTAAACCCGCCTTTGGGGGCTATGCTGCAGAAAGTTATTTAATTGTTAACAGATGAGTCTTGTCTGTTCTTAGAGACCTGCCATTGTGAGGATCAATGATGAGAAACTTGAACTATTACAAAGACCCGATTTATGATTGACATCATAAAACGGCCCTTGGGGGCTACTCGGGATAGTTTTTCGGCTATAAATCAATAAACAAAGGGAGAGGAATTTACCTCATATTGCTCTTTCATCAAGTTCACCAAACTGTCCTCATAGTCCCGGTTTGAGTGGAGACGGTTCAAGAAGCCAGAGTGAAGCTCTTCAGCGTTAAGATGAGCATAGCTTGATAAATCGCTGCTCCATTTGCCTTTTTCCCTAGCAGCTTGCTCTTCTTTGGCACTATGTTGAGCCAAGATGACGGGATGGCCAGGAGAGCTATGGCCCATTCCAGTAATGATAACATCGTCTCCTTGACCTTCAGTATGTTTGACTGGTGACAATGGAGTATCAGCATTTCTCACTGGACTAGCCAAGTTTGGCTCTGCCGGTTCAACGTCAGGTGCGGCAGGTTCAGCGTCAGTTGGTTCATTGGTATTTTGGCCTTGAAGGGGCAGTTCGCTAGAGGCGGATTCAGGATGCAGGCCCTCCAGTTCACCTCTGGGTTCTTCTTCAAAAGTGGCCGGGTCTTCGGGCGGATTGGTGACCCGAGCTTTCTTGCTGGGTCTGGCTTTGGCCCTGGAAACAAAAATATAAAAGGATTAATATCTTATTCAAGTTCTATGATGTATTGAAGGAAAAGGTTTTATAGCTTACCCGGCCATAGTTTTCACAGGAGGGAGTTGAGTTGCTGTCGACTCGCCGGATGATGAGGGAGGTGTCACCTGATAATTTGAATCGGACGGATTAAGAGGTTGTCTGAAATAACCTGCCTTGGGGTAAGAATGGTCAGAAGTAGGAGAGACCTCAGACCGGCGCTTCTGAACCGGGGTATCAGGTAAACCGGCTGAAGTGACCTGTTGGCCACTGTGCCGAGTTGTCTGGCGAGCTTCATGCTGCCGAGTCTTCAAAATAAATGTGGGATCCAAGTGAGCAAGAGGATGAGAAAAGCGTACTTTCCGGACTGCTTGGCGGGTTTTTTGTATTGGCATAGAGTCTGAACCGGAGGAAAGGGTAATTACCTCTACATCATCAGCTTGACTGCCTTCTACGTCCTCCTGAGGAATATCATTGTTAATGAGATGCATGAAAAGAGAGCCAAGTGAGTCAAGTTCTACCTCAACTTCCGGATCATCAGTGTCATCATCAAGCTCCATGTTGATCCGGTCAGCCGTTTTCCGTTTTGACGTCCGTTTGACGGCTTTGGTTTTGGGGCGAGATGGTTTGACTGCTTTGTCCCCAGTTGGTTTTACCGCTTTTTCTACAGTTTTCCGTTTCCAGAAGGAGTCATCACCCTATACATACATATACAGAAAAGGAAGTATAATGCTTACAGCAGGCGGTTTGTTCTTGGCATAGAAGGGACTCAAACCAGTTTGACTACAGACCTGTTCCGATTCATTCAGAAACTTTTTTACACCTTCAGTGATTTCTTCATCAGATAGTTGAAGGTTGCAATGGCGTTGAGGGTTGTCAACCTCACCGGTACACTACAACAGGACCCCCCCCCCGTATAGCAACGCATTTTTCCATATCTAAAATTCCATATATGCGTTGCCAGTGTCTTTACCAACGGTTTGGGATGCGTAGCCTTGTCGAGTGTTGCTAGCGCATAATGCAACGCTTATATTGCCGTTGGTAAAAGGGACCGTTGCAAGACTACAACAGTTAAAACAGACATCTACAACACTTTTATATGTTGGTGCGTAATGTACAAGAATCAAAATCCCATTGCTTGGCAACGGAGTATTTCCAACACTCCAAGTGTTGGTACATATAGTGTTATTATTATTATTATTTATTATTATTGTTATTATTATTATTATTATTTCTAGCAATTAAAGTAATGCTCCATGTAGAGGTGATAATTATGTATTTCAAGTGAAGGAAAACAAGAGAATATACTGACGAGACAAAGAAATCATATATTAGATAAAATTGTCGGATTACAATAGTGGTTATTACAGGAGAACATCATCCAAATGTGATGCATAATCTAACTATTTTCTAACACTGAAACTTAAACGAAAGCATCCATCAACATCCCTACAACTTAATTAAGACTTAACCAAGGAACAACATCCAACAGGAACGTCATTCCTACGACATAACTAAAACTGATAGCATCCATCGATCATCATCATCATCATCATGACGAAACGGACCATCAACATCTTTCTTTGCAGTTGAGTTGCCACACACCCATATACTCATCCATTTATCTTCTGAATCTACAAACAAGAAAATAAAATGAATTGTTAACACACAATGCATTGACATGATGCAAGTACTAACGGAGGCAAGATTAGTCACGTACAAAGGTTGAAGGCCATGCAATCTTTGTTTTTTCAGCATTACCGAGAGTATTGCAATTTTTGCGACTCCGTACCAAATTTTCAGTTTTCTCAAGTGCCATATCGACATGCACCGCCCAGAATTCGTTTCCAATTTCAGCGCCATCAAGTTTAAATTTAGGATCACAACTTACAATTGTAGCAAGAGCTACGTCCCTGTTATGTTTTTTCAGGCTCTTCAAGAATACTTTAGTTCCTACCTGTTAGAGAAAACCAAAGTTACCATATGAGAAAACAGAAAAAAGAACAAGGGAGCATATGAAATGAATGAGTACTCTTACAGGTAGTTCATTGGCACCCAACCAACTCAGGGCAGCACTTTGAGAACTCTTACTGCTTGCATTAGCACCTTTTGTTGTTTTTTTGGGTTGGACAACAGTCTAATAGTGGTTATTACAGGAGGAACATCATCCAAAGAAGAAGTAATAAACAGCTAACACCATAGTTTGAACACAAATTTGTTTGTGATTATGAAAAGATACCAGCTTGTTTGAAGCAGAAGTTTTTCCCCCTGACGCGCACTGACATCCTCAAGCAAATTTTCTTTGTTTTGGACAGCATTCTGTTAGCACGATGACCAGTAGATACATAACCATCGGAAACAATATTTTTTGAACATATTGAATATGGTAATGGAAATATACCTTTTGCGCAGCAGAATTTATCTCCCCTTGCCATGCACTAAAATTATGATCAGAAGTTTCATGGTTCTGGACAACATTCTGATAGCAACAAGTAACCACATAAACATGGGAGCAATATAGTTTGATCATAATTTTGGATATGAGACTATGATGATACCTTGGGTACATCAGAACATTGTTCTAGTTGTCGTGCACTGCCACCATTATGAACCATAGTTTGTTTGTTCTAGTATAAAATGATACAAATCAACTTTTGGGTATTTTACATGCAATTGCAAAAAGTGCAAGAGTAACAACTTAAAACTCAGCAATGACAGGTTCCAAAGAGTATTTAAGTAGACAAACCTTATCTGAAACAGAATTGTTGTTTGATGTTTCCAAATCTGCACCATTTGAACCACTTCGCTTGTTCTGTAAATTACTTGGTCGTGTTTTAACAAGTCGGAGTCCATCAACGGGAGGAGCAAGCACCCTCTACATATAGCATAACATAAATATTAGTTGAGACATAATTTCTAGAGTGAAATTTTAGGATTTTATGATACAAACTTTTCTGTTTGAGTTATGTCCATAAACCGAAGGTTCAAGCCCAATTGTAGCCATTGGATCTGAAATTTCCTATGATATAAATTCAGAAAGGTTAGTCCACAAACTAAATGAAGCTTATAGTTCATAGAAATTTACCTGATTTGGTTGTCTTTCCATTCTTCTCATCTGCTCCTGTAGTTCCATAATTTTAGCATCTTGATTTTTCTTATCTTGCTGTAACTTTTCCAGTTCAACTCTAAATGCTAGCATATCTTCATTTGGTGTGTCCTCCACCGAAGTAAAATGTGTATTCTGGAATATACGTGAAGTAGAAACATCAAAAAGTTTTTTCGGGTATGGAACTAGTCCCAAACCATGTACATGACTAGGCTTGTCATCTCCTAATACTCTGTTTAACGCATCTCCTTTCCATGCAACCTTGCCATCACTGTTATCTGCTAATTCAGGGTTTTTTCCCATAATATCCTTCAACTCTTCCTAAATATACATAAAGAATGTAAATAAGAAGAATATATATAATATCAAATTCAAAAATGAATGGTTGAGAGTTGTAAATATACCACATGAGCATTAATTAGTTTGTTCTTGCAAGTTTTCGGCTTGTGCGTATGGATGAACAAGTGAGCCCTATGAGGATACTTCTTTTCAGGATCTGCATCTTTCTGTTGATATGTAACGTAAACATGAATTACATTACAAAACATGAATGGAAGAGAGATGCATGAAGTTAGTAGAATTTTACCATTTCTTCCCTCTGTCGAGCGAAACTTTTTGTCCTACTAGTGTGTGTAGACTTCCTCAGTGAACAATTATTCCTATTTGTAGCACTAGTTTCCTATCAAAGATTGAATCAAAACAATTATGTGCATATCTTTCATGGTATCTGCAAGACAATATATATATAAAGTCCAACAAAGAAAGTTGAAAATGGAATTCTGTAAGTACCTTCGCTTTCTGGGTTGTCCAATGATTAACTAGAGATCTCCACTGATCCGAAGTCACCCATTTTGGTTTATTGTTGTAATTGGCTTCGGTGCTTTTTTTCTCATCAAAATAAATTGCTTTCAGATTGGACTTATGTTGCCTCCATCTGTCTCCAATTGTCTTCAATATATACTTTTCCATGCGAGGAGGATAAAGGAACCTCATCTACAGAACCATTACAACATAAATAGGGTGACTGCAATGTAAGGCAACATAGAACAAGCTAGTAAAGGATATTGCGTGGATTAAAATTTACCTTCACTTGATCTAGTATAGCCTTTACGTTTGTTTTAGTTTTGAGCAATCTCCAATCCTTTTAGCTCAAGAACCACAATGACCCATTCCTTGCAACCGAGCCAAGAAAGTCCCCAAGATGTTTAGCCTCTTTTCCAACTGGCTGATCTATGTCATTGCATCGAACCATTATCCTTTTCCCTTTTGGAAGGTTCCAAATATATTTCAGCTTCCTCTTCTTACGCTCTTTTGTTTCTGCATTTTCAGCTGAATATATAGAAGCATGAATTATATATTACGATGATGAATAATCATTTATTGCAGACGGTAAGGAATCAGCAACAAACTTACCATCTTCATTTTCATCCGCATCAGCATCATCACGAACTGTGAAGCCTTCTTCATCATTAGTACTTCTTTCATGAACATCAGATGATTCGACATCTTTTTCAATAGAATTATGATGTTCGACCGGTTCTTCCATCATATATTCTTCACTGGATTCAACAACATTAATTCTTGTCCGTGACATATCTGCTGCAACATGAATATGTGGGAAATGAATACTACTTTTCCAAAAACATAGTTTTGTTTTTCCAGTTTTAGCAAAACAACCAACGTGTTTGGCAAGTGTTGTTTTTCTCAGTTTTATGGTTTTGACTGTTCATTGCATGGATAATCTTGAAGATAGCTAGCAGAACCGAACTGAGCTACACTCAAGTACTTTAGTCAATAGGTGCACAATACCATGGTTTTAGCTTAACAGAGTTTTTTGGAGTATTCAGAATAGAGAGCAGCGTGTTTGACTATAGTACAGAATGTTGTAACATTTGTTGGCTAGCCGTTAGGCAGTCGCATCTACCTAGCCGTTGTGGTAGCAATGCAAACAAGCGCAGCTGGCCGGTTGTGTACTGTTTCCTGTTGCATGTTGCGGTATTAGAATCTATGGATTGATTAGACTAATAATGACTATCGGCAGTGACGGTGGCGGAGTAAATAGCACATGACCTCCGAGCAATCTGATGAAAATCAAATGAAACAATTACCACCTAGTAAAATGTGATGAAAACAGCCTCTGAATCATTATATAGACAACAATCATTGTAGACATGGGTGCCTATTGCCTGCATAATTGCAGACAAGATTCTGAGCCTAGCTATCTCGTATGCATAAGGGAACAGCCAAGACGGGACTCCTTTCTTTCGCTTGCTCTCTTTAAAAAAAGAGGTTTGGTGTTCTTTTTTTTATACAGAGAAATTACTGCAGTTTTTGTAAATACTAATGAATAAACTCTAAAATGCTAATTTCAATCAAGTATATGTAAGGTGTGACCTTATAGAAGAAGTATAGGAAGAATCAGGAACAACCACATCTATCTGAAGGGTCCCCAAAATTCTAATCTAAACAAATAACAGAGGACAACTATCAAACACTTGGTGTGCACTATCAAATTCACTCAAGAGAAGAGTAATTAGAAGGCTTAGAAGGGCCAGATCTCAAGCAAAAAGGGGGGAGGAGGCAAAATCTTCAAATCTTACTAGTATTTACCTACTGTTTCTACGAAATCGGGGGTGGGGATAGATATGCTTTCCGTCCCAGATGCTGAACAAGACACGCCTCCTTTGCCCTCAACCTTCAATCATGGAATGGGGGTGGAGCTATGAGGTTCATGAGGGAGGGCACGCCATGATCGATCTGCTCAAGAGAGGGATCCTTCGTACAAGACGAGGAAGGGATCTGAGTAGATAAGGGGGGAGGGGCGGGAGGTTTCCTATTTTCATGGCACAGTTAACTCCGAGACCTGATGTTAGTCTCCGTCATTAATTAGTATGACAGGTGGGGCCATGGTAATCAAGCGCGCGAGCTTAATTTCTTCTGACTAGAATTAGTCACTATTGGCGGGAGACAGGGGAGGGAAAGGAAAAATCGGTGTGAAACCAAAAGAGAAAATGAGGGAGTAAAAATTTGAAGAGAAATAAATTATATTATTTGTTATTATCATCTGGCCCTTGACACGCACTTGTACATATATTTGTCATATAAATTCCAGCGTCGCGCGCAGGGCCGCGTTGGTCGAGGATGCCGTCCCGTTCCGCCTATGTCGGGGGACTGATCCACGAACACCTATGGGACCGGCGGGCCGAGTCCCTTTCGGTTCGGCGGGGGCGGAGGTCGTGCAAAGAGCGGATCGAGGCAAAACACACGAGCAGTTTACCCAGGTTCGGGCCGCACGGATGCGTAAAACCCTACTCCTGCTTTGTGGTTTGTATTGATTTCTTGCTCGGGAGCGCGGAGTGCTACAGTACACACCAGCAGCTAACGAGACCGAGCGTGAGTGTTTTTCGAACTAGCTCGCCCCCTGTACGTTGTGCATGGGCCTCCTTTTATATGCTCAAGGGGTCACCGTCAGGTGGCAATGGAGACAAAGGGTAAAAATGGAAAGGTGCTGCGGTAGGTACAGCTACCTGCTACAGTGTATCATACCTAACCCTGACGACAGGGGACAAGGGCATCAAATGCCCGTCTGTGTCGCCTAAACAGTGCAGAAGGGACCGTCAGGGACGCCATCGCTCGCCACGATGGCAAACTTGTCAGCGCCGCTTGCCACCGCGCACCGCTGGCTGCACAGCCTCCCGCCACGCACGCCTGGAAGGGTCCCAGAGCGACACGTTGGTGGATGTGCTGGAGCGCGGGCACAGAGTGATGGCTCGCCGCGGCAAGTGCCTTGCCGCGGTCGTTGTCTTGTCGCGTCCGGGAGCTTGTCGCTCACCGGGCTTTGCCGGGACACGTGGCACGCCGCGGCAAATTCCCTGAGATGCCTTGGGTGGCCTTCCCGGCAAGCTCCTCTTGCCGGGGTCTTGTCTCCTTGAGCGCCTTGCCTTGGTCGGCCTTCCCGGCAAGCTCCTCTTGCCGGGGTTTTGTGGCGCCTTGGTTTGGATACTTTGTTCTTGAATGGCTCCAAAGGAACCTCGGAGGACCTTGGCGGTCACCCGGCAAGCCTTGCCGCGGGATGCTGCGACTGCCCGTGCACAAGTTCGGGATACTAGGGTACCCCTACTCTAGTACACCGACAGGAGCCCCTGGCCTGGGCCATACACGGTGCCGAGCGCTGTTGGGCCAGGCCCAAAACAGGGCACGGGCACGCGCGGCCTAGGTTACGCCGTATCTCTCTTCGTATCCACCGCGCCCTCCCCGAACGGCACGCGTCGAATGCGGCGTCGTGGGAGAGATCGTGGGTGGTTTCTTTATTCGGAAATGCGGAACGTCCGCCCCCTCCCTCTTTATAAGCTGGGGAAACAGGGGCAGTTCGCCCATTCACCCGTTGCTGCTTCCAATCTCAGAAATCTCCGCCGCTCCCTCGTCTTCCCAAAGCCGAAAGAGAGCAGCGCTCCGCCCCCCATCGCCACCAGCACCACCAACGCCGTCGACCTCCTCCACCACCTCCGCCATGGCTCCAAACGCCGACAAGGGGAAGGTCGTGAAGTCGACCGAGGCGCAGCGGCTTGCGGCGCTGCAGAAGGAGCGAGCAGTCTTCCCCCCAAGCTTGCCGCGAGGGAGTTGAGGGAGAACTACTACCTCTTCTGGTCGACGGAGACACGAGCGCATCCGCGCACGAAGGTACTCCCTGCCGCCGCTTGGAAGAAGGCTCCAAACGGATACCCCTTCTTCGCTCTGTTCTTCTACTGTGGGCTCTGCCCGCCTTTCTCTGAATTCTTCTGCGACATCATGAATACCTACGGATTCCACCTCCTTGACTTCACCCCCAATGCCGTTCTGACCATGGAAGTTTTCGCACATCTCTACGAAAACTTTGTCGGAGTCCATCCCAACGTAGCCCTCTTTCGCCACTTCTTCATACCCCGAGTAGAGAGAGGAGAGCCTTTATCCGGCGGAATCGCCTGGATCTCGAGGGCCGGCAAGAAGGAAACTTATCTGGAGGGAGAATTCTGCGGCAAGTGGGAGGAGTGGAGAGCAGACTGGTGCTGGATTGACGAGGAGAACCCGCAGCCATTCACCACCTGGCGCCAAACCCCAGTAGCATGCGGCAGCGATTGGAGTGACGTGGCCCTGGAAGACGACAGGCTGAAGATTGCTGTCACCCGGATCCTACGCCTCAGGCTTGCCGGGCTCACTGTAGGCGCTGTTGGCGCAAACTTTCTTCGCCGCCGCATCGCCCCCCTGCAAGAACGGGGGAGACCCACTTGGGAGTTCAAGAATGCGGCGGATATCATGAGGCTGCGGCCGGGCCTCAACTTCAACTTCACTGTTCTGGAGCTCAACACGATGCTCCAGGAGCTCTTCAAGTATGACCCCCAACATCCCGAAGTTTTCAGGTTGCCGGGGGGCGTCGTTCCGCTGTGCAACAATTCCTCGCTCGACCGCATCCGTGCAATGATGCCGGAGTGCGACTCGCATGGAATTGTGCCAACTTGGCAGGAGCCTACAGACGACGTCGTGCAGCAGTTCTTCGATGACTTGGTAGAAGTGCCGATCCGCTCCGACGAGAAGGATAGCCTCACCCGCGACACCACGGATGCGGAGATGGCACTCATCGCCACTAGGCTGGAAGAGGCGGCAGCAGCCGCAGCCGCGGGCGAATTTGGGTTCACCGTGGAGGAGGCAGATGCAGCAGAGGCGGCAAGCCGTGCCGAGCGAAGGGAGCCCGCCAGCGAGAAAGAACTTGTCGGACATGGCGTCGGGTCGAGCGAGCCCGCCAAGGATACGAGCGGCTCGCTGGAGATCAACTCGTCTTCCACCTCATCTTCAGGCAGCTCGCCGCAAGCAGAGCCTCCATCTCCGCCAAGAAGGCGTCTCCGCAAGGCCGGTGACATAGCGGAGCGGCAGGCGGGTCAACAGTCGCCGCGCCGCGTGACACGCTCCACCGCGGCAAACACCGTTGCTGCAGGAGCACCTCATGCTGCAACGGCAACTAGAGCGGGGTCTAGCTAGACCACCGCTTCTGCTCCTACCACTTCTCACACTGCGACGGCAACCGGAGCGGGGTCGTCTCAGACCGCCGCCACTGCTCCCGCCAAGCGGCCAAGGGAAGCTACTCCTCCGCCTCCTCGCGCCGGACGTGAGCCATACTTCGACTTCTCCGCGTTCAGCTCCGATGAGGAAGAAGAAGAAGAGTAAGATTCCCTTGTTGTACTTGTAGTTCTTCAATCCTTGCTGTTTGTCTTGTATCTCATTTGCTTTCCTCTGAACTTGTTCCTCTTTAGGACTCTGGCCCAGAGAGCAGCAAAGAGGGACAAGGTCCCGGTGATTGTCATCAAGGACGAACCTACTGCGACACCAGGAGGTGCGCCCGAGACAACCTTGCTGGACCCTTTCTCCAGAGCAGCCCCCAGCGTAAGTATATGGTTTGCTTTCCGCTTGTGAGGTGCGCATGGATACTCTGTCTTTGCTGATATTTGATTGCTGATTTGTGTAGGAGCAGAGCAGCCCCACCAGGAGCCAAGGGAGAGTCCCCCGACAAGGGAGAATTCTCCGGCAAGGGAGGGCTTCCCGGCAAGGGACAGCACCAGCGGCCCCCCGACGGCGGAGACCACGACTACAGAACCCGGTACAGGTAATCCTTTCGCTACAAGATTTCCCTTGGGTTCTTCTTCTTTTGATCATCTTTTTGTTGGATTTTTGCTTGACTCTTCTCCCCTTTCCGGCTGTCAGACCCATCTGCTACGGAGCCGATGGAGACCGAGGTTGCCGCCGAAGAAGCAGCCGGTGCTGGCGATCCCGCCGGCGCAGAGGCCGCCAAGGCTGCTGCCACAGCAACTAGCGAGGGGTCTGGCGATCGCACTGACGGCCCTGAGGCCGCAGGAGCGCCAGGCGCTACACCGACCGCCGACCCGTCCGCCGCTGGCGCAGCACCAGGCTCCGAAGAGCCTCAGCCAAGCGTCTATTTGAAGGCCGGCGAAGGCGTCTTCATCAACCTCCCCTGGGCGTCAAGCTCCAGGGCGCCGGTCGAGGGGGAGATCTTCGGCAGGGAGGTGATCGCCTCCGCGGG
The DNA here is from genome assembly GCF_056163025.1 of Triticum urartu. Taxonomy (NCBI): domain Eukaryota; kingdom Viridiplantae; phylum Streptophyta; class Magnoliopsida; order Poales; family Poaceae; genus Triticum; species Triticum urartu. Next base: position 567,775,657 of record NC_141878.1, read on the forward strand.
GCTGACGCTGGTTGACGCGCCGAGCAGCAGCAGCAACGAGCCTGAGGAGGAGCGGCTGCTGCGGAAGTTGTTGTCGCTCTACCGCGCGCGGCAAGCCAAGCTGGACTCTCGCGAAGCGCTTGTCGCGAAGGCGGGAGCAGACATCGAGAAGCGTGCGGAGGAGCTCCGGGGTCTCCATCAGGAAGCTCTCCGGTCCCTGGCGGAGGAGCGGGAGCAGCTCGCCGAAGTGCAAAAGGCCTTCCTCCTCGAGAAGGCTAAAGTCGAAGAGCAACAGCGACTTGCCGCTGTGAAGCTATCCGCGGAGGAGGGCGAGTTGGCGCAGCGGAAGGTCAATCTTGATGTCCACGAGGAGGAACTTGCAGCGCGCGAGGAAAGACTTGGCGGAGCCCTCAAGCAAGCAGAGGACGCTGCCGCCGCCGAGGCCGCCACGAAGGAGCTGGAGACGAAGGTGGCGCAGCTGGAAGCCGATCTTGCCGAGAAGGGCAAAGAGCTCAGCGCCGCCAGGGACTCCAACGCGGATCTTGAGTTGAAGCTGACCACTTTGACCAAGACGCTGGACGGCGCCAAGAAGCAGGAGGCGGCCTTGAAAGAAGAGATCAAGGCCGACAAGGCGCTGCTGGAGAGTGTTGCCGCCACCCAAAATGCTTTCAGGAAAAATGTGGAGCACTGGACGGAGAGTCTTGTGAGCGCTGCCGCAGATATTGAGAGGGAGTTGGCGCAGCTGGGGATGGGGGATCTCGGGTATCCCTCCGACGAGAACCTCCAACCTAGCGCCAAGCTCGTCTTGTTCTTCAAAGGCGTGGCGACGGCCCTCCAGCGACTCTGGGAGAGGATCCCAAAGCAGCTGGCCGACGAGTCGCGCAAAATCTGCGCGGGAGCTCTTCAGAAAGTGTTGGTGAAGGTGGCCTTCCGCAATCCGGGCCTCAACCTCACCAGCGTCCTCAGGACCCTGCCGCCGGATGCTGATCTGGAGGCGCTCAAGGCCCTTGTCGCACCCATTGTGGACAAGGTGAGCGGGATCAAGAGGATCGAAGGCGACCGCGTAGACTAGGCCGCCTGTTTCTTCTTTCCTTGTCGCTGTTCGCCATGTTATGAAAACAATCTGTTAGAGACGCGACAAGCTATCTTTGTAATATAACTCTATTCTGGTTACTAATTGCAATGTTATTCCCTTTACTTGATTCCTCCCTTTGTATGTTTTTGCCCTACGCTTTTAGGGAACTTGCCGGTGCAGGCACCTGAGCCGCGAGCGCTGAGTGCGGGACGTCAGCAACCTGTTGGCGGTGCCGCTACCGACAAGAAACCTTGTCGCAACTAGTTGCAGCTCACTTAAGTTGTTGAGCGGACTCGAAACAAAGTAAGGGCCCAACTAGCTACGAGTTGGTTCCTCCGCGCACAGGTTTTCCATACAAAGTGCGGTCGTTCAAGGGAGATAACTTAAAATTTAAAAAATCTGATTGCTCAAACTTTGGCAACTTAGCTTTTCTGTTGTTTGCTTCCCGGCAAGGCGAAACTTTCTTGAACGACGCCTAGTCCATACCATTATCTTCTCCTTTCTCCCCGGCAAACTTGTGGGCGAGGGAACCTTCCTTTCCTTGAGAAAAAAGAAAGAAGAGAAAATAAAGATACGGAGCCTTACGGCTCGTTATTGCTTACCGTGGAGTAGGTGCTGCACAAAGTGTCAGATCATATATGCCAAAAAATAGAAAGCATGAAATTGACAAAATGTGCGGAGCACATGAGCTTTACTTATGCACGGGGTCTGCGCCCGGCTTTGTACAAAGGATTATATGCAACAGCGGCAAGACTTGTACAAAAGGTAGTTGCCGGAACAGGTTCTGGCAACCGCGCCTTACGGGTAAAACTTACGAAGATGCTCAATGTTCCAGGAGTTGCTCACCGGAATGGCATCTTCGGTCTCAAGGCGGACAGCGCCAAGCCTAGTGACTTGTTTCACCCGGTAAGGGCCTTCCCACTTCGGCGTCAACTTGTTGGAATTCTTGGCGGACTGAACACGCCGAAGAACAAGGTCGCCTTCCTCGAGACTTCTGGCGTTAACTTTGCGGCTATGGTAGCGGCGCAAAGCTTGCTGGTAGCGAGCAGCTCGCACAGCAGCCTGAAGACGGTCTTCCTCAAGGAGCAGCGCGTCATGTTGTCGCAGCTGCTCTTGCTCGAGCTCATCATAAGCGAGCACTCGAGGTGACCCGTATACGAGTTCCGTGGGGAGAACTGCCTCTGCTCCATAGACTAGAGCGAAGGGTGTCTGGCCAGTGGCTCGATTTGGCGTCGTCCTGATCGACCAAAGAACCACCGGCAGCTCCTCGATCCAGTTTTTTCCGCACTTGTGCAGCTTGTCGTAAGTCCTGGTCTTGAGGCCACGCAGCACTTCAGCATTTGCCCTCTCCGCTTGACCGTTGCTTCTCGGGTGAGCAACAGAAGCGAAGCAGACCTTGGCGCCAAGATCTTGGACGTACTGCATGAAGGCGCGGCTCATGAATTGTGTACCGTTGTCGGTGATTATCCTGTTAGGGATCCCGAAGCGGCAAACAATCGACCTGAAGAACTTGACTGCTGACTGTGCTGTCACCTTCCTCACAGGTTCCACTTCCGGCCACTTTGTGAACTTGTCGATTGCAACGTACAAGTACTCAAAGCCCCCGACTGCTCGGGGAAAGGGGCCGAGGATGTCGAGCCCCCAGACCGAAAATGGCCAGGATAAAGGGATCGTCTGGAGAGCTTGAGCTAGTTGGTGTATCTGCTTGGAATGGAACTGGCACGCTTCACACTTGGTTACTTGTGCAGTTGCATCCTGGAGGGCTGTCGGCCAAATGAAACCTTGCCGGAATGCTTTGCCGACAAGTGCTCTTGCGCCAATGTGGTGACCACATATGCCTCCTTGTATCTCTGCCAACAGCTTTTGTCCGTCTTCCCGGTGAATACACTTCAATTTCACACCGTTCAGTCTTCTTCTGTACAGTGTCTTGTCGACAAACTGGTACATACTTGACTGCCGGGCTACTCTTTCCGCTTCTTCTTGCTCTTCGGGAAGTTCTCCTGTCTGAAGGAAACGGACAATCTGTTGTGCCCATACTGGAGCTTGTGGCTCGACAACAAGGACTAAAGGCAAATCTGCTGCTGCGGGAACATCCGCTTCTACGGCGAGAATCTGCAGCTCTGCCGGAGCTTGACGTTCCCCGGCAAGCTTGCCGGAGCAAAACTTGCCGGGAGCTTCTGCTTCAACGGAACAAACCCTAGGGCTTGCCGGAGCATATTACTCCTCAGCGCTTTTGGCGTTGATCTTGGGGACCTTCTTGGCGGCGACTTCGGGAAGCACTGCCGGAAAATAGTCACCAGAAATCAACTTCCTCTTCTTGCCCTGTCCAGTTGATGGCGTTACAGACGGTTGAGTCAGCTTGAGCACAAAGATCCCTGGTTCCACAGGTAACTTAAGTGCGGCGCACTTTGACAGGCCATCGGCAATGGCGTTCTGAGCTCTTGGAACATGTTCCATCTGTAGGCCGTCAAAGTGCTCTTCTAGCTTTCTCACTTCGTTGACGTAAGCTTCCATCAACGGGCTCTGGTAACTCTTGTTCACTTGGCGGACGACAAGCTGCGAGTCACCCCTGACAATGAGCTTCTTGATCCCAAGGTCTGCCGCGATCCTGAGACCGGCAAGCAAGCCTTCATACTCTGCAGTATTGTTTGTTGCTTGCTCCTTGGGAAAGTGCATCTGGACTATGTACTGGAGGTGCTCTCTGGTGGGTGCGACAAGCAGCACGCCAGCGCCGGCGCCTTGTAGCGAAAAGGCACCATCAAAGTACATCAGCCACTCTTTGCTTGCTTCCTCGACGGGGATGCTCGTTTCTGGAATTTCTTCATCTGGTGTTGGCGTCCATTCTGCTATGAATTCTGCCAATGCTCTGCTCTGGATAGTTGAAGTGCTCTCAAACTTGAGGCTAAAGCTTGACAGTTCCAGTGCCCACTCAACAATCCTGCCTGTCGCTTCTGGATTCTGTAGTATCCTCTTCAGCGGAAAGCGAGTGACAACTGTGATTTCATGTGCTTGGAAGTAATGGCGCAGCTTTCTCGAGGCCATGAGGAGGCCGAAAAGCAATTTCTGCACGCCAGAGTACCTTGACCTAGCCCCCTGCAGAAGGGAACTGACAAAGTAAACTGGGCGCTGCACCATTTTCTTCTGTATCTCCTCGCGCATCTGCGCAGATCCATCTTTGTCGGGACCAGAGCTTGCCGGGGAAGCCCCCTGCTTGTCGCTGGATGCGCCTGCTGTGGTTGCTGGCTCGTCATCTGCCTCCCTCTCTGCTACTAACGCAGCACTAACCACTTGATTGGTTGCCGCTATATACAGCAGCAACTTCTCTTGTGGCTTAGGTGCGACAAGTATTGGAGGGGAGGACAGGTATCTCTTCAAGTCATGCAGTGCAGCCTCCGCTTCCGGAGTCCATTTCACTGGACCTGCCTTTTTCAATAATTTGAAAAACGGCAGGGCGCGCTCAGCAGACCTAGAGATAAACCTGCTGAGGGCAGCCACGCAACCGGCAAGTCTTTGTACATCCTTGACGCGCTTTGGTGCTTCAATCTGCTCAATGGCCTTGATATTGTCGGGATTGGCTTCGATTCCCTGCTGAGACACGAAGAACCTGAGAAGCTTGCCGGAGGGGACTCCAAACACACACTTCTCGGGGTTGAGCTTGAGGCTGATCTTGCGCAGATTTGCAAAGGTCTCGTCTAAATCTTGGATCAGAGTTGCCTTGTCCTTGCTCTTGACCACTATATCATCCATGTAGGCTTCCACATTCCTGTGTATTTGTGGCTTAAGAGCGACATGGACTACTCTTGCAAATGTTGAGCCAGCATTTTTTAATTCGAAAGGCATCCGTATGAAACAGTACGTGCCACATGGAGTAATGAATGCCGTCTTCTCCTCATCCTCTTCTGCCATGAAGATCTGATGGTATCCTGAGTATGCATCAAGAAATGAAAGCAAATCACATCCGGCCGTGGAGTCAACAATCTGGTCAATGCGCGGCAAGGGAAATGGGTCTTTGGGACAAGCTTTGTTAACATCAGTAAAATCGATACAAAGTCTCCATTTCCCGTTCGCCTTGCGCACGACTACAGGATTGGCCAACCACGTAGGATGGAGCACTCCTCTGACAAGGCCTGCTGCTTCCAATTTCTTGATCTCTTTTGCAATGAACTCTTGGCGCTCCACTGCTTGCTTTCCGACCTTCTGCTTGACGGGCCGCGCATGAGGACAAACGACAAGGTGGTGCTCAATTACTCTCCTGGGAACACCGGGGATGTCAGACGGTTGCCACGCAAACACGTCGACATTCGCCCGCAGGAAAGCAATGAGCGCGCTTTCCTATTTAGGGTCGAGAGTGGCACTGATGGTGAAGGTACCACCAGTGCCGTCCTCCTTGGCGGGCACCTTCTTCGTCTCTGGCGGAGCTGCCATTGTCTTCTTACACTTGCCGGTGGAGCTCGATGGTGCGTCCTCGACGGCAGCGCAGCACTCCGAAGAGGTGCGCTTGCCGGAGTGGGCATCAGAACTCTTGCCGGACTTGGTCTTCTTCTTCCCCCCGGGAGTTTCAGCGGCAAGTGACTTGCGGTCTGCTGCAGCTGCCGCTTCCCGGTAGATCTTGTCGGTGCAGATAAGAGCATCCTTCTTGTCGCCAGGGACAGAGATGACGCTTATCGGGCCTGGCATTTTTAGCATGTTGTATGCGTAGTGAGAGGCTGCCATGAAGTTGGCGAGTGCTGGACGGCCAAGTATCCCATTATAAGGTAATGGAATATCGGCAACGTCAAAAGTGACCCTCTCAGTCCTGAAGTTCAGCTCGCTGCCAAATGTTACTGGCAACGTGACCTTCCCCTTTGGCTTGCTTCTTCCCGGGTTGATTCCTTGGAATGTGCCGGTCTCTTCAAGCTCGCTGTCAGGGATCTGGAGTTTCTGGAGTACAGCGGAGGAGATCAGGTTCAAGCCGGCCCCGCCGTCAACTAACATCTTAGTGACCTTGAGGTTGCGGATAGTTGGTGAAACCAACATCGGCAAGCACCCGACCGCAGTTGTGCGGTCAGGGTGGTCCTCAATATCAAAGATGATAGGCGTGCTGGACCATTTCAGAAGCTTGCGTGACTCGACAGGTGGTTCTGCCGCATTGACTTCCCGCACCCACTGCTTGAGTTGGCGGTGCGAAGTATGCAGAGAAGCACTGCCGTCAACACACAAGACCTCTGTGGCTTTCTGGAACTCCTGCTCACTGGTCTCAACATCATCCATGTCTTCGTCGTCGTCATCATCTTCATCCTTGTCGCGGCCGCGGGGAGGTCTGTCTCCTTGCCGCTGCTTGGCCTTGCCGCGGCGTCCTCCCCGGCCGGCGCGCTTCTTGCCGGATTCTCCAGCGCCTCCTTGGGCCCTCTCCTTGTCTCGTCGCTCGTACTCAGCCTTTTGTTGCTGGACAAGCTGCTCGACCTTCTTGCAGCTCTGGAGGTCATGGCCCTTGGTGCGGTGAATCTTGCAGTACTGCTTGTCGGTGCCGTCCTGCTTGTCGCCGACCGCCACAGCCTGGCAGTTGGTGCATGCGGCAATCTCCTTGCCGGAGCTACCAACTTTGGCTTTCTTGGCGCCACCTTCATTGCCGGACTACTCAACGACTAGCACATCTTTGCCTTTCTTCTTCCTGTTCCGCCGCCGGTTTTTCTTTGCCGGGGCAGCATCCTCGCTGTCAGACCCTCCTGCTCCTGCATTCTCTCCGGGGAGTTTCCTCCCTTCCTCAGCACGTGCACACTTGTCGGCCAGGGCATACAGCTCACTGACGTCTGTGATCTTGCACATCGCCATCTCCTCCCGCATCCTGCGGTTACGCACGTTCTGATGGAACGCGCTGATGACCGCGGCAGGGTGGACATCTGGGATGTTGTGCTGTACACGGCTGAATCTCTGAATGTACTTGCGCAGGGGCTCTCCTTCCTTCTGGGCGAGCAGATGAAGGTCACTCTCTTGGCCATGAGGTTTGGGGCCGCCTGTAAAGGCGCCGACAAACTGATGGCATAGGTCTGCCCAGGAGGATATGGAGTTGTCCGGCAAGTGCATGAGCCAGGACCTGACGTTGGGCTTGAGCACCAGCGGGAAGTAGTTGGCAAGGATCTTGTCGTCCCGCCCCCCGGCAGCCTGCACCGCGATGGTGTAGATGCTGAGGAACTCCGACGGATGCGACTTGCCGTCGTACTTCTCCGGTACGTGTGGCTTGAAATTCTTCATGCTGGGCCACTGGACTTGCCGCAGCTCACTAGTAAACGCAGGGCAACCTACCGCGTACGGCAAGTCGCCTGGTTCCCCTGGCTCATGCATGTCGACAGAGGGCCCAGCGCGCTGGTCTGATTGACGTCGCGCTTCCCTTCGGCGCTCGATGCGAGTACGAGCGTCTTCTTGCTGTCGTTCGTGAAGAACTTGGCGCTGATCGCGACGAGCTCGTGGTTCTGATGACGCGGTGGAGTCGCTGTCGAGGTGGATCCGGCGAGTCGGCGATCTTGGCCTTCGGGGCGGAGAGTGCACGGTGGTTGCACCCCCACCGATCTTGTCGCCACCGGCTCGTGCCTGGCTGACTTGCCGCGGCTGCGACGTGCTCGGCTGCCGTTGAGCGTCGCCGTTGGCGAAGCTGATGAGATTCTGAATGGTGGCCCTCCAGTCGTCGATCTTGTCTGCCGTTGGAGGGTAGTCCAGGAGCAGTTGAGCTCGCGCCAAAGATTCTGCTGCAGTGGCGGGTGGTGGTGGCGAACGGTGCGAGGAGCGGGATATGCTTGGACTTCTAACTATGTTAGAAGGAGCAGTATCCCGTCCAGGCGACCGTGCCTCGCTCGTGCTAGCATGTTGGCGTGCATGCTGGTCTTGAGCACTCCGAGATCCACCAGCTCGATCTTGGTCCAGCAAACGCATGGTACCGTGAGCACCATGACGCTGCCGGTCCCGCGCCTCCTGAGATGGGCGCGGTGCATGTACGGACGCCGAGGTCTTGGAGTGCGCCCGGTCGTTGTGGGAGCCGGCTACGCCATCGATGGGCAGCGCAGCCTTGTCCTTGGACCTGGCAGCACCGCGAGCTCCCTCGTCGACGCCCGTTCTTCCGCCGGCGTCCGCCCCATCAGCCGTTTGCTCCGGTGGTAGCGGGGCGGACGGAGCAGCCGCCTCCGAAGCCTTCTTCTTCGGCGGCATGTCGATGAAGATGAAGAAGATCTAGCTCGTGTGAACGCCGGATCTGGTTCACACACCCTCGACAACCCCTACCTGGCGCGCCAAAGATGTCGGGGGACTGATCCACGAACACCTATGGGACCGGCGGGCCGAGTCCCTTTCGGTTCGGCGGGGGCGGAGGTCGTGCAAAGAGCGGATCGAGGCGAAACACACGAGCAGTTTACCCAGGTTCGGGCCGCACGGATGCGTAAAACCCTACTCCTGCTTTGTGGTTTGTATTGATTTCTTGCTCGGGAGCGCGGAGTGCTACAGTACACACCAGCAGCTAACGAGACCGAGCGTGAGTGTTTTTCGAACTAGCTCGCCCCCTCTACGTTGTGCACGGGCCTCCTTTTATATGCTCAAGGGGTCACCGACAGGTGGCAACGGAGACAAAGGGTAAAAATGGAAAGGTGCTGCGGTAGGTACAGCTACCTGCTACAGTGTATCATACCTAACCCTGACGGCAGGGGACAAGGGCATTAAATGCCCGTCTGTGTCACCTAAACAGTGCAGAAGGGACCGTCAGGGACGCCACCGCTCGCCACGATGGCAAACTTGTCAGCGCCGCTTGCCACCGTGCACCGCTGGCTGCACAGCCTCCTGCCACGCACGCCTGGAAGGGTCCCAGAGCAACACGTTGGTGGATGTGCTGGAGCGCGGGCACAGAGTGATGGCTCGCTGCGGCAAGTGCCTTGCCGCGGTCGTTGTCTTGTCGCGTCCGGGAGCTTGTCGCTCACCGGGCTTTGCCGGGACGCATGGCGCGCCGTGGCAAATTCCCTGAGATGCCTTGGGTGGCCTTCCCGGCAAGCTCCTCTTGCCGGGGTCTTGTGGCGCCTTGGTTTGGATACTTTGTTCTTGAATGGCTCCAAAGAAACCTCGGAGGACCTTGGCGGTCACCCGGCAAGCCTTGCTGCAGGATGCTGTGACTGCCCGTGCACAAGTTCGGGATACTAGGGTACCCCTACTCTAGTACACCGACAGCCTACCCTCCCCTTGAGGCGGCACTGGCGCCACTCAGACATCTCCGCGGTGGTGTTGGACAAGTAGATGGCAGGCCTCCGCCAACACGGCTGTTGCAAGGACCCAGTCCGGCGGGATGTCCGACATCGCGAACACGGTGCGGTGGTACGTGTTGCACCCCTCCACTCACTCCGCCGCCGCCGACATCGCGAACACGGTGCGGTGGTACGCGTTGCACTGCTCCGCTCACTCGGTCGCACTACAGTGACGTTGTCCCGCCGCCGCGTCCCAGGTAATGCACATGGCATCTGCATGCGTTATCAAGCGCCAGTTAGGGCTTCTGCTACATGGCGATCCGGACAACGACATGGCGGTGATGGCAGCGGGGAGTCAATGAGGGCAGCGCCACACGGCAATCATGGAGTCCATATGGACCATCCACAGCTTACCAATCGGCTCCGACATGGCCTTGAGGATGTGTTCCTACTTGCCCTCTTCTAGGAGTCCATAGGTTAACAACCACACCTGCTCAAGAGGAGGCGCCGGGTCCGGCTTCACCACAGCCTTCTGAATAGAGATCGTGAACTTGTCGATAGGACACTTGACGCTATCTCAGGTGCAAACGTTGAGCATCTCCGCCTAGGGGAAGGGCACCGAGAAGACCATCGGTGCCGTCTCAGTGACCTCCCACGAGAAGACGTTGTCTTTGTAATCGCCAATGTGTGCTGACAGCTCGGCCTTGATGACCTCGGCAGTCAAGGCCAAGCGAGACCAAACGGGCCGATCTTCTAGGGTCGCATCCACGTAGTAGAAAGAACGCTCCATCAGGCACCCCGTACCCCAAGTAGGCAAGGGTGGAGAGGCACCAAGGGGGCGATACACTCCGACCGGAAGTGCCCGGCGCATCCGCAGTTGATGCACATCGTCTCCTCGCAGGTGCGGGGGCAGACGAGCATCCCGCTAGGGACACATGGGCGGGTGGTGGCCAATAGGGAATCGGCTCATCCACTAGGGACGCATGGGCCGGCCCACCCAGCCAAGCAGCCCCACAGGCGCGGCCCTGTAGGCAGGCGCGGCGGCGGCGGACTCCATCATGACGGCAGGGCCACCAGCGACGGGCGCACGGGCATGGGGAGCGCCTTTGCAGTCGCCGCTCCCGCGTCCGTACGATTTCAAAATCGCCCGTCTGCAAACTCTCATTTTTTTTGCGAAAATATCAGTGAACTCTCATTAATACCATTAATGCATCATATTAAAAAAGTATAAATTTGTTCTTATTTTCGGTCATGCCTCATTATTTGTGACCTCGTAATATTTCCCTGCCGCTAAAAAATACTCCCTCCGTTCCTAAATATAAGTCTTTTTAGACATTTCAAATGAATTACAACATGCAAATGTATGTAGACATATTTTAAAGTATAGATTCACTCATTTTCCTTCGTATGTAGTTGTTGGAATCTCTAGAAAGACATATATTTGGAAACAGAGGGAATATTATGTCTACGACTGAAGTTGGAAACAGAGGGAATATTATGTCTACGACTGAAGTCCAGTACTCTTAATTTTGCTTTTTATTTCAATTTATGTCTGTTTATTTTTTTCTTGGATCGAAGGAAGAAGACACAACAGCGAGGCTGTCTGGTCTTGCGCGTGACACCTATCTATTGATCGAGTTCATGGAAGCAGCCTATTTAACACTTCTATGATGTTTATCACAATATATTTTCTCTGAATCTCGTTACTGTTTCATATTCAGGTGTTAAGGAGAACAATAACAGAAGAAAACTAGATCGAGCAGAGAGTTGCCTCTCTTCCACAAACCATGACACATAAGTAGTTCAGAAACAGCATGATGAACAAGTGTGCCCAACAGAAAACAGTTTAACTGCAGTTCCTGTCTCTGAAGTAAGGGCAGGAATTCCAAGATCCGACCCTTCTGATACATGGAAATATGACAAAAGACCTGTGTCCCCTGGGACCTCGGAACTTATGTGTAACGAGCAAGATCGGTTTTTCCAGGTATCAACTGTTGCAGCCGCAATTCCCTGAACCACCAAACAGAAATTGCCAGACACATCAAAGAAAAAATAGCAATAACACTAATGAGTTTGTCACTTCAACTAGGCTCCACATTTTTAGATAGGTGACTTTTCATGATCCATCGAGCCTGCATTCAGAAGGAATAGAGTGGTAAGCTTCATGTCCAGAATGACATAAGTTGCAGCAATGATACTAAGAATGTAAAGAACAGAATCACATTGGAACCTGACCTTTATTCAGGTACTGTGTCATCACTTGACACTACAGGAGCATCTACAGTTTCTCCCTCTATATCTCTTCTCATCCAATTTTGTTTCTGATGGGCAGTATCAAAAAGCTCAAAGAATTTGCTGACATGATAAGGTTATATTTCCACATCATTCCATTCTTCACCCATATCAAAATTATCTCGAGGCATCATCTTCAAAACAATTGACCATCCTGGATAAAGATGGTCATCCACGTAGAACACTTGGTCAACTTGATTGGCAAATACAAAAGGTTCATCCGCTGCCTTTTCACCAGTGTGTGTTAGACTCGAGAAATTCACAAGTCTACACCCATACTTATCTATTTGCATACCTTTTCCTTCGGTAACATCAACCCATTCACATTTAAATAGCACCACTGAAAATTTTCGGAAATAGTCTAACTCAATTATGTCCACAATCCTTCCAAAGTACATGACATTTCCAAGAATAGGATTTCTATCACGTGCAGAAGAGTAGCTTGATGTTTTTGCTGTCACAATAACTCCACTATTTTGAGTTACTTTGTCATAACGCTTTGGTCTAAATCTGTATCCTTGAATATTGAATGCTCTATGTTTCGTTGCAACCTCAAGTGGACCACGGGCCAACCATCTAATTTCCTCACCGATGCTGTCACTACCTTTCTCCCTCTCCTACTGCATCACCTACAGGAACACAAATAATAGAGTGCATAAGCTACATTCTAATCCTAAATAAATAGAATCATTGTACTTACATGATCCTTGAACCATTGAGGAAATTGTTCATGTTGCATCTTCTCAAAGGTCCTTCGATCTATGCGTTTCTTGCGATTCTTCCTTCTCAAATAAGCTCCATGTTCTCTACAAAATACAAAGACCACTATTTCAGTTCAAAATTTATTAATTAACAAATGAAGAGGTAGTGGCATGACATTTACTCCAAATATGGCTTCACGGCATCACAGTTGAACAACACATATCTGTGGGCTTGTGTTGCCTCCTTATCCGTTAAAGTGTATACCATTGGTCTTCCCAATGGTTTCCCTACTGGAGGAAACAACATAGATTGTTGTGAAAATATTGAAGATTCAGAGTCCTCTAGGTTGTCATCATTCCTTGATGGTTGATTATGCTTGGTGGAGAAACCCTATAGATATCTTGAACAATATGTCATGCACTCATCCGCTAGAAAAGATTCTGCAATTGAACCCTCTGGACGAGCTTTGTTCCGAACAAAGGAATTAGCTCACCAAGATACCTATAGCAGATATATATCCAATAAGTTATAAATGCATATGCAAAAATTAAAGATTGTAATAAGTTTAGGAGAGAAAGATTGTAATAAATTATCAATGTATATGCAATAAATTACCTTTCAATGAAGTACATCCACCGATATGCAACTGGTCCTGCTATTTTACATTCACTCGCTAAATGGACAACTAAGTGCACCATAACAGTGAAAAAACCAGGAGGAAATATCATCTCCATTTTGCAGAGTGTAAGTTTGATTCTTTCTTCCAAACGGTCAAGCTCATCAACATGAAGAACTTTTGTACATATGCCTCGAAAATATGATGATAGTTCAAATAGTATGGCTGTGACATCATCTGGAAGAATACCTCTCGCAGCAATTGGCAGAAATTGATGCAATAGGACATGACAATCATGTGTTTTGAGCCCATGAATTTTTCCTTCAGAAAAGTTCACACATTTCGATATATTTCTACAATATCCATCAGGAACTTTTATACCATAAATAACTTTGCAAAATAATTGCTTTTCTTCCTTAGACATGGTAAAGATAGCTGGTGGCAAGTAATACTTGCCTGAAGGTTTTTTCTGTGGATGGAGCTCCCCTCTAATGTTCATATCTTCAAGATCTTGACGAGCCTGTACATTATCTTTTGACTTCCCATCCAAATTGAGAAGTGTGCCCAAAATATTATCACACACATTCTTCTCTATATGCATCACATCCAGATTATGTCGAAGGAGATTACTGTCCCAATATGGTAATGTGAATAAACTACTTTTTCCTTTGTAAGTTTTTGAGGTACTAAAATCTCCACATGCAGCTATGTCATCTAATACGGAACGGCCATAATAGGTTATAGGCTCTGTTCTATTCTCAGCTGTTCCATCAAAAGCAGAAGCATCATTACGAAATTCATGATCAGCTGGCAGAAATCGCCGGTGACCCATAAAACAAGCTTTCTTGCCATATTTCAAGCGCTTGGTCCATACATTTGCACCGCAAGGTGGACATGCATAATCTCCATGCACCATATATTTAGCAAGCATTCCTAATGCTGGGAAGTCATTTATGGTCCACAAGACAGCCGCTCTGAGTTTAAATGTTCTCTGTTCAGATGCATCATAGGTTGTCATCCCATTCACAAAAAGATCTCTCAAATCTTCTAAAAGAGGCTGCATAAAAACATGAATCTGATCTCCAGGGCTCTTAGGTCCAGGAATAATTAAAGGCAATGATAGATAAGATTTCTTCATGCATAGCCATGGAGGCAGGTTATACATGACTAGCACAACTGGCCAACAACTATATTTATTGCTCAGCATCCCATATGGATTAAATCCATCTGTCGTCATTCCAAACCGAATATTATGACAATCATCTGCAAATCCATGCTTCTCATCAAATTTCTTCCATGCCTCGGAATCTGCTGGATGCCGTATCACTCCATGCTGCTTGGTGCGCCCTTCATCGTGCCATCTAGCTAGAGTTGTTGTTTCTTTGCACATGAATATCCTTTTCAGCCACTCTTTGATTGGAAAGTATCTCAGAACTTTCATTGGCGTAGCTCTCTTTCTTTCCTTTTTAGTTAACTTGGTTTCAGGCATTTTATCTTTCCACCTAGAAGCCTTGCATTTAGAGCAAAAATCATCATTTTCTGTCTCTTTCTAGAACAACTGGCAGTTATTTGGGCACACATGAATTTTTTTGATATCCTAATCCAAACTTCGATATGATCTTCTTGGTGTCGTAAAAATTTTGGGGCAGATCTTTTCCATTTGGAATAGCCATGTGCAGAATATTAAGTAGATCTCCAAATGACTTATCAGACCATTTGTTCATGGATTTTGTATTGAACAGAAGCGCAAGTAAGGAAAGGTGAGACAATTCACATCCTGGCCACAAAGGCTTCTCTGAATCTTGAATTAATTTGTACAATGCTTCTGCTTCTTTAGTCGCTTCATCTGGAAGTGGATTTGAAAAATTTGTACTATCACTCATAGGCACATCACCATCATATATTTTCCTAATTGAATCCATAATCATTTCTTGCATATTAGCATTTCCTTCAGCTTCAGGTTGTGGTTGTTGATCATCATTGTGATCGGATGAAGACTCACCATGAAAAACCCATTTGTCATAGCTCTGAAGCATTCCATACCACATCAAATGGCCACGGACATTGTCCCTTGATAGTACTGGAGTGTGAACACAATCTTCACATGGACATCGGATCGTTGCATCTGCTGGTATATCTTTATATGCAAACTCCAGAAATTCATCTACACCAGCTAAGTATTGTGTACTTTCCCTTGGAAATCTCAATAGTAATTTGGTGGATTCTAAATCCATTGCACACTGCATAAAAATAACAAATATTACTGCAGTTGTAACGCTTACGTAATTGCAAAAGCTTAGCTTGTAAATATCTGATTTGCGATTTAAGTTCCTATCGTTGTACAACATAAATTCAAAATTATATCATTTTTCAACAATATATAAGAAATGTATAGTTGTTTCCAGTTCATAAACTACATGTTATAGGCAAACATGATTGCAAGTTATTTAGGCTACAAAACTAGTGAAATCATCTTAATATATCTTTGGTTCAAAGAAAAGGCAACCATATTGTACACTATTTCCTAACAATGTGAACTTGACATCCAACAACACAGAATGATAGTAAATTTGTGAGCGCATAGTACAGGTACGTAAAATCGGTGAACACATGATACACCACAAGCAACAAATAGTATAACTAGCATTCACCTCTTGTACGAGAGCAGCTAGCAAGTTCAAATAGTCCAATTCAATTGTTGACCAATTGAATTTTCACCATGATACAACACCAGCAGCAGCTGCAAAAGTTCCAGTTAGTCCCAAAGACCATATAGTACAATCTGAATCCTTTTACAGCAGTGTCCAAATAACATCAATGATGCAAGCACATAACAGATATAGTTACAGCAGCAATTCCATCTCGAAAGGCAGCTAACAAACTGACAAGATCATGTAGCCGATGCCTATGTTAGCCAATTCAGAGTAACACTTGTTAATCCATCAGGCATAAGTCACTACTGTCAATGAAATAGCATCATCTAAGGCATTAATTTTCTGACATCAATAAAGCGCGGATAAATCGTGAGCCAATGTCCATTTTTAGTACTAGGCTAACAGACTGCGGTTGGGAGTTGGAACATCTAGGCTTGAAGTTCTGGAGAGAGCAGATCAATATAGGCTAGAAAATCCCTAAAAAAGATAAGAGACTAGAAACAAACAGAGTGGACACGTTCTTTTGTAATCTGTACTCAAAGCGCAACTAGAAAAAAAGGTGCACATTCATCGTTTGTAGTATCTGATTAGGAAACAAACACGAGTTTAGAAGCAGTCAAACCATTGCCTAGCAGACTGCAGTTGTGAACTGGAACAACAAGCTTAAAATGTGGAGAAAAAATATCAACGGAAACTATACACAAACCATATCATTGGCATCTGACTAGACATTTTCCTCAAAAAATCATATGAGTCATTTCTCCAATTGTTCAGAAAATCAATACAACCAAAATCTGAAGTCGACTGTACTTTCGAGAAGACAGTACCCAATTAACGCCAATGGTGTTCTAAAATAACAGATTTAGTTACATAGCTATAGCTATAATTCACTTACGTCAAAGTTGAAGTCCTACAAAGAGCAGAGCAATAGAGATGTTTCTAAAAAAATCTATAATCTAGTCAGAAGTACCCAAATAACATCAGCGAAATACTCAGACGGTAACACATTTAGTCACAATACTACCACTAGTAGTAATCTACACACAAAAAGCAACTACAGAACAAAACAACACAGCCAGGGTAGTCAGGTTAGCTTCAAAAATATTATGGCACTTATTCTGGCAGTCACGGGAGCTGACGGAGTAGTCCAAACAATTATATAACTTATGTTGGTAGTCCCTTCATGGACTTTTGGAATTGGTCTGAACAGCGAGGGTAGTCCAAACAACTGAACATAGCCCAGGTGGTACTATACAGCTCTGAAATTCATCCCCTTCGTCATCTACCAAATCCCCCTACATCCCACGGCCATGTCTCCAGGCGCGCACAAATAAGTTGACTAGATGAGAGGACAAGGGAAGGAGGGAGGGTTACCTCGGTGGTCAGTCTTGCCGTCCTGCACGGCGAGGGAGAAGATGGCCGGCCGGAGGAGCAGCGCACCGACGGCAGGCAGGTCGGAGTGGTGGCCGGAGGAGCAGTGGACGCCAGCAGACGACTTCCAGCCCTCCTAGCGCGGCCTTGCTGCTTCTCCTTTCTGTGATGTCCGCAAAGCCGCCGTTCCCCTGTCCGTCGCCGCCTTCCCGCCGCTCGCCAGTCCGTCGCCGCCTTTTCGCCGCTCCCCTTTCCGTCTGCCTTCAAGCCTAACGAGAGGAGATTGGATGAGTGATTTGTGTCGTAGTCGGAGGGAGAGACCTAGATCGATTCAGATATGAAGGGCAATATCAAATCTGGATCGGAGAATAGAAGAGGAAGATTTGTTTGTTCGCGCGATTTGGTTTGTCTAGGACGGTCAGCACAGATTTTCACGCCACATTATTAACCATGTGTACCGGCGTGTCCTTTTTTTCGCTGAATTAATTTCTATTTTTAATTATGTATATTTGTAGTTTTATAACACATATAATTTGCAACAATAAATGGCAACATATAAGATCTGTTGCATGCAATAGGGTCTCATGAGGTGCAAGTCTACAACGCATATGTTGCATCGTTTATATCCGTATCTATCATGATTTTTGCACCATATAGTTAAAACGTTGTAGAACATGTGTTGCTTTATAGGGGGTATCCTTGTACTCACACATTAAACCGGGACGCCGGCTTAGAGGCAAGATGCTCCAAGATATCCAACAGCGCACGAAATCCACACCGGTTAAACCATTGGCCATAAAGGCCCGGAGTTTAGCGAGTTGAGGGGCATATTTTGCCCTTTCGGCAGAGCTTAAGCGTTGTGGCATCGGATGGGTATTGGAAAGCCGGTGATCACGAAAGCCTGGAAGGGGATTTTCATCTTCACGCGAAGTGTCTCTGCAATAAAACCAAGTTTGGTTCCATTCCTTTGGGTGGCTGTGATGTTTGGCATGAGGAAACTCAACTTCTTTCCGTTTTTGAATTGAGACACCACCAAGTTCAGTGTTCGGGCCATTTGCAAATTCTGTGCGCTGGTTTAAGTGAAAAAAGTCCTGGAACAGTTCTGCAGTTGGTTCTTCCTATAAGTACGCTTCATAGAAGACCTCGAAGTTACATAGGTTGGATACTGAATTGGGCCCAATGTCTTGGGGATGGAGTTGGAAATTGGTAAGCACATCCCGGTAAAACTTTGACCCTGGTGGTTTGAAGCCACGGCTTATGTGGTCAACAAAGACCACCACCTCACCCTGCCTTGGGGTCGGAGGATTTTCTGTTCCTGGAACTCGCCATTTAATTTCAGTTTTCTTAGGCAAGGAGCCGATGCTGACCATCTCATTCAACTGAGTCTCAGTGACCCGGGAACGAGCCCAGTTGCAAGCAGTGAATTGTTTGGCCATTGCGAAACAAACAAGCTGAAAATGAAATGCCGGTTTATAAATCACTCATGATGATATGCAAGATACAATGGAGTAAGAAACGTACTGATATGCGAAATGGCATAAACCGGAGACCAATGCAATAAGGGAGAAAAGTTAATACCAGGACAGAGGTACTCAGACACTGTTAAACCGGAGTATAACTATGAAGGTAAAAGGCTCCTCTGATTTATCAGAGGGCTAATGGTATAGATTGCTTATACAAAGTTAAACCGCCCATGTTGGCGTGAGGAGAAACAGATTTCACAGAGACATATGAAAATTTCGGATCTACGGTAAGACACAAAAGCAAAAATATTTTGACCTAAAAAGGGTAAGACCCGAAACAGTTTATGAAGGACTACATCAGTTCTTTGCGCATAAGGATTTGTGATGGTAACATAAGATTAACCACGGCAAGGGATATGATAAGTACGAAGTGTTCATCTATAGGCCAAGGAAGAACAGCACCAAAAGCTCCGATGAACTTCAAGAACCGTGAAGAGAAGGGAAACCCTAATGGATCTAGGAAAGAAGGGAGGAAGGACTTACTACGGTCGCGGAAGCAGCGGAGGGATGCTGTGGAATTCTAGTGCGAACAGATCGATGCAGCAGCCGACGGTGAAGCAAAGGCGAGGCTTCATGATGACGGCGGCACTCAGGAGCGGAGACGTCGCGAGGAAGAAGAAGGGAGGGAAGGATAGCGGAAAGAAAATAAAGAGGTCCTCTGCCCCTATTTATAAGGCGAAGCGATGAAACGGCAAGTGCGGGAATCGAGGAGCCCAAAAATGGATAAGTTAATAAAGGTGTCGCCTCGGTGACTGAATACACATTAAATGAAGGTAATCTTCGACATCAACGGATAGATGATGTCAGGGCGATTTATCATAATCTTGAAGTATGACGTCACGGCGGTTTACAAGATCAAGGTGAAGATATGAGGAAGGAATTTTTCTAAGTGTAGAAGATTGACATGAACAAGTTCAAATCAATCTGGGGCCTAATGTTGGGGATATTATTACTGGATGTAAACTGGCCAGGTGTAGCCGGGTTAACTCCTTGAAGATTAGAAGCCCATGAAGATGCAAGGATGATGGCGCTTTACGAAGGCCCAAGGCCCAAAGGCGGGTTAAAGCCTGTAAATGTAAACCGACCTAGTCATATAACTTGTATTGTAAGATAGGAAGGATAGAGACCGAACTGGGCACGTTTATGATCCGGCTTCGGGACTCTGTAGCCCGGCGGCCGTCAACCTATGTATATAAAGGGACAACCCGGCAGCGGTTTAGGGAGGGACAACAACTCGAGAGCCGGACAAAGTGGATTCGCTCCCTGGCCTTCGAAACCCTAGCAATACCAATCACAACTAGACGTAGGCTTTTACCTTCCTTGAAGGGGCCGAACTAGTATAAAACTCCCCGTGTCCCCTTGTCCGGTTTAACCCCTTTGAGCTAACCCGTAGCGATGGCACCACGACTAAGTCCTTTCCCAAGGACATCTGCCGTGACAAACCCACAACAGGTCATCACCAGGCTGAAAGACACACCGGGCCGAAAATTGGCCAAACACTTAAAAGGTCGAAACTCAGGTCCGACTACAAATGGCCCAACTAATTTATGGGCCGTCAATAGGCTGAAAGACACACCCGTCTGAAAATTAGCCCAATATTTAAATGGGTTGCTAAAAGGCCGAAAGATGTACATCGTGAAAATTGGCCCATCCACTCAATGGGCCGTTAACAGGCCGAAATCTCATGTCACATCCTAGCTAGTCATGCATTAGAGTGTTGCATCATGTCTACCTTTCATCAGAAACTTGAATTGGGGAAGACAGAACCCCCAGCACCCCCTCTGGAATCAACTAAGGTTTACTAAAAATATTTTCAATGAACCTGAAATGCCCTTCTAAAAAGTTCACTCTCTTTGTCTTGGGTTAGAACCTCTGGTAAAATTGGTGCACAATTTTTTAGGTCAACAGAAGGTCATTGAATTAAATCATATGTAATTTGCATTTGGGCATTTGAATGCTAGTAAATATTTTAAATGCTCAAATAATCCGAAGATAAGTGTGGGCTGTTGGAAATATTCTAAACAAAGCGTCTACTTATTTTCAGGATTTTTAGAAGTGCCTAGCTATTTTTAATAAAGCCACAAACCTACAGAAAAATAGAAAACAGAAATTAAAAGAGGGAGAGAACTTACCTGGCCGCAGCCCATCAGCCGGCCCACCTGGCGGCCCAGTGCTGTGCTGGCCCATGCCAGCCAGCTACTTCGTTCCCGCCAGGCAGGCAGAGAGCTGACGCCGGCGAGCGCGAGCTCGCCACGGTGCCAGCAGCTTGCCGCTTCGCGCGCCTAGACCCTGGGCAGGCTCCACGTCGCCGCCCCAACCCCGTGGACACCTCACTCGCCCCCTGCCTCTCTCCCTCGCTCTCCCGCACCATGGCCGACGCACCTGCCGCCGCACCGCCGCCGTAGTCGCGCCCTCCGTCGTCCCCGCGCCGAGCCATCGTGTCCAGAAGCTCCGCTGCCCTCCCCTCCTTCGAGCAAGCCGAGCCCCGAGCGCTCGCTTGCCCCGCAGCCTCTGCAACAACCTTGCCCGACTCCGCCGTCGCCGGAGATCCCCTTCGTCGTCGCCACCGCATCAGCTCGTCCCCGACCACGCCGTCCATTCCTACGTGACCGCCGTGAGCTCAGCTAACTCCCCATCCTCTCCGTTTGCCTTCTCGTGCACCGTAGCAACTGCACGAAGCTTCACCGCACGCGCCACCGCCGAGCTCGTCGCCGACGTGTCTCCGGCCAACCACTGGCCACACCACCGTGTCCAACACACTCGCTCCATCCCCAGGAGCCCAACGCACCTCACCACGCGCCTCGCCGTGCCTTGTAGCCTCGGGCTCATCTTCACCCGACTCCGGCGACTGCCAAGGTCATCGCCGGCGACGTTTCCGGTCACCCCGAGCTCAACCACCACCACCAAATGCTGCGGCTTGCTCCGAGCTACGCGTGGATGCCCTCCGCCGCTCATTTGGTCGCCAGAACGCACTAATGCACTTCCACAGCCGCGTCTGGCCTCACCGGCGGCTAAACACCGGCGGGTTTGACCCGTTGACCTTGACTGGGTGGGCCCAGGTTGACTCCCCTGAGTCTATGACAAGTGGGCCCTCCTCTACTAATTAACCCAGATTAGTTTTAACTAAATTTAGTTAGTTTAAATAACTGCTGACACGCGGGACCCACTGGTCAGGTTGACCTGGACGTCCCCGTTGACCACTGACGTCACCCTGCCGCACTGCTGACGCAATAACTAATTTCTGGATTTATTTTTATATAGAGAATTCCAGAAATTGTTGCAAACTTTAAAAAATCATAGAAATTAATCTGTAGCTCCAAATGAGAAGATTTATATATGAATTTTGATCAGAAAAATTCAATCTATCCATTGGTAATGGTTTCATGCATGAAAAAACAAGTTAACCTTGCTGTTTAAGCAAAATAAGATAATGCACTAATATGGCTATGTTAATTGAACTAACATTTGAATCTTTGATTCAAATGGGTTCATTCCTTTCTGTTTTAGCTTGCATTAGGCCAAGACACATTCATTTTGCCATGTCATAGCATGCATCATATTGTTGCATATTGTCATGTGTTGATTATGTTCGGTGTGTCTTTCGTGGTAGGTTCTGCCTCCGAGGATAACCCCGAATATCCGTTTGAAGGGCAGTACCCTACTACCACTCCATCACGCAAGCAGCCCCATTGATCATATCGATACAATCCCATGTTCTCGCCTCTACTCTCATTTACTGCATTAAGACAACAATGTTTCAAACTGCTGTGTGCTTCGGTAGTTGAACCCTTATCCTCTGCATGACCTATCATTTCCACAGTAACTAGATGAAACCCACTAGCATGTGTAGGAGTTGATTGAGTCATGTATGTGTTCCTACCTTGCTATGCCTGCTATGCTTAGAGTTGTGTCAGGTCTGGTTCATCTGGGTGATGGGCTAGAGTGAAATGATTATGTCGGTAATGTGAGGGATGTGTTGAACATGATTTGGTAAAGGTATCGATGAGAGGCCATGTAGGAGTACATGGTGGATTGTTTCATTGAGGCCATCCCTAAGAACTGAGATCTGTATGTGTGATTTTAAGAATGAACTACTACCATGCATTGGGATCCTTAATTAACCCTCTCGGCTTCTTAATCACCCTAGTACTCTGTCTAAGAGTTGCAAATAGTTTCTGGTGTTTGTAGGTTATGTGTTGGCGGCCGTGCGTAGCGCTGACCCTAGGGGTGGGCTATGTGTAAGTGAATCTAGTGCCACCCCTAGTTGGGTTTGGAGTATTGACGACAAACCTAGTTGAGGGACTAATGTGTTTGTGAGAATTGCAGGAAAACACAGGTAGAAGTCCCTCATTGATTCGGTTTTACTACTAGAGATGACCCCTAAAAATGTATGAAGACATTGAAGACAAAGGTGGTATATGAAGACATTCACATTGAAGACTATGACAAAAGAAGACACATCATGAAGCCTATGGAGCTCGAAGACTTAGATCTCTCGTAGTTCTTTTTACTTTGTGTTGAGTCATAGGAACCACCGTACTGTTAAGTGGGGTCCAGGAGAACCAGTCAGAATGACTGAAGTGATGCCTAAACCAAAAACCTATGTCTTCGAGTGAAGACAATGAAAGCGAATCTTGTCCAGAGCCGGACAAGTCAGCTTTGCTTGTAGCCCAAGTAAAGTTGCCATGAGAGTTTGAAATCTGACCGTTGAGACACGTGTCAGTTCCTTAGTGACCTAGGGTCATTTCGGACAAATCAGGTCGGGTTGCCAAGTGGCTATAAATAGCCCACCCCCACAACCATAAACGGTTGGCTGCTCAGATTTCAGTGCACGGCTTTTGTCGTTTGAAGAGCAACCCATCTCGAAGCCTTTGAGAGAAAATTCCTAGTGAGGAGAAACCCCTAACCACCCAAAGCCAGAGCAAATTGGGCATCACTTGAGTCTTCTTGTCTATGTGATCTGAAGACTTATTACACTTGAGGGCTGTGAATCCTCCAGACGGTTAGGCGTCACATTCAGAGCATCCAAGAGACATTGTGGATTGCCAGTGAACGAAGTTTGTGAAGGTTTGGGAGTCTACCTTGAAGACTTACCAGAGTGATTGGGCGAGGACTAAGTGACCTTAGCTCAAGGAGAATACGGTGAGGACTTGGTGTCCTGGACTGTGTGTTCATGATTGGGTGTCCGGGACTGTGTGTCCTAAGGTTTAAATACCTAGCCGCTCCAACCAGACGTACAGTTGTCACAGCAACTGGAACTGGTCCAACATATCATAGTCTTCAACAAGTCACTGGTTTCATCTTCACTTCCTTTTCTTACTGTTACACATTGTGAAGCCATTGCATGCTTGCTTTATCTTTTGTCTTCACAACGTGAATGTATGATCTGTTTGGCTTCATAACTTCTTCCTACCTGATCCTTATTACACTGCAGTTGTTTGTCATTGTGCTTTCACTCTATTGAATACATGACCGTGGCTGGCCTAGTGTAATCTAACTTCCGCTGCATAGTAATAGGCATAATCTTCAGTGTTTGTCTTCATAACTCTCATGTTTTGAAGACTTTCATAAAAATCGCCTATTCACCCCCTTCTAGTCGATATAACGCACTTTCAATTGGTATCAGAGCAAGGTGCTCCCTTGTTCTGTGTGATTCGGTTTAACCACCTGGAGTTTTATCTATGTCGACTGCAGGGATAATCAAAGTCTCCGCTGCGTGCCCTGTCTTCGATGGAACTGAATATCCCTACTGGAAGAATAAGATATGCATGCATCTTGAAGCCATTGACGTCGACCTATGGTATGTCGTCGAGAACAACGTTCCCAAGGCTGGAGAAGGTGTCACTGCTGCTGATGTCAAGAAGTTCACTCAACTGGACTCTACTGCCAAAAATATCATCTGTGGCCATCTGACAAAAGGACAGTATGGCCGTGTGAGTGCCTTGAAGACATCCAAGCTGGTCTGGGACTGGCTCTCCAAGGTCAATGAAGGCGTCTCAACCCAGAGAGATCAAAGAATCAGTGTTCTTCGCAACCTCTTCAACCGTTTCAAGCAAAATGACAATGAGAATGTCCAGCACACATTTGATCGGCTCACTGACATCACAAATGAGCTTCAAGCCCTCGGCACCACAGAGATCACCAAACATGAAATCGTCAAGACGCTGCTGAGATCACTTGATAGTTCGTTTGACATCCTAGCCCTGATGATTCAAGAACGTCCTGATTTCAAGACACTCGATCCATCTGACATACTTGAGAGGCTTAACACACATGAGTTTTAGCTTTCTGAGAAAAGAGATATCTACGGTCCAAACTATGGGCGAACTCGTGCCTTGAAGGCAAAAGCTGTTTCCTCATCTGAAGAAGAATCTGACAGCAGTTCTGATGATCCTGAAGACATTGGAAGGGAACTTGCAATGCTAGTGAAGAAGTTCCAAAAATTCACCAAGAAGAAAGGCTTCAGAAAATCTTCACGATCAAGCTCAAGGAATGATGAAGCTTCTGCTCATGACTACAAGAAGAAAACATGTCACAAGTGCAAGAAAACTGGACACTTCATCTCTGAGTGTCCACAGTGGGACAATGAGAACAGAAGGAAGAAGAAGAGCAAGGAATATGATTCTGACGACAAGAAGAAGAAGAAATACTCAAAGTCTTCTTCCAAGTCTTCCTCAAAGTCTTCATCACACAAGAAGAGCTCATCTGGCAAAGCACGTGCGTTTGTTGGCAAGGAAATGGAATCAGAGGATGAGTCCGCTTCTGAGGAGGCGGAGGTGGAGTCTGAGGAGGAGTCTGATTCTGGCATTGCGAGTCTGGCTACAGCATACGTCGCCAAGTCCATCTTCAACACTGAAGACAATGACTTCATCACCGACACCGATGCAAATGACAAGAACGACTCCACTCCTACCTACTGCTTCATGGCACGCGGTGCCAAGGTAAACACACGCACTACTCGCTATCAAACATCTAGTGACGATGACTCTGACTGTGATTCAAAATCCAGCTACAAAACACTTGCTAAAATTGCAACTGAACAACAGAAAGCTATGGAACATATTCAAAAACTGTTAGACAAAAGCGATGATCTGTTGGGTGCTGAAATGACTCGATGTGAATCCTTAATTGAAGACATAAAAAATCTTCACGTTAAGTATCAGGAACTTGAGGATCGTCTTGATACTCTCTCAACAACTCATGAAAAGCTTTCCTATGATTATCTTCAAAGGAAGCAAGAACTTGAGAAATTGAGAGCGGCTCATGAAGATCTTCAAAAGGAAAATGAGTCACTTCGCGCCGAACAGATCAGTCCCGCTCAGGAAGGATTTGAACCACCATGTCTTAAATGCATTGAGCGTGATAATGCTACTTCTGTTGCTGAATGTTCCACTGCTACTGCTGTTGCAATATCTTCAACTATTGATGTGGTAACTAACCCCTCTGCTGAGGATACCACTGCTATTGCTAATGAGAATGCTAGGTTGAAGACATTGCTTGAAACAGGGATGTACAAAAGTCTTAAAGGACATCAGACATTATGTGATGTCCTCAAGAAGCAGATTCTGAACCGAAACCCTAGGAAAGAGGGTGTTGGGTTCGTAAGGAAAATAAATGTAGATGGCTCTTACTGGAAACCTGAGCAGTACCCCATAACCACATGGGTTGCTGCAAAGGAAACTTCAGCAGATCCATCCAATTTATCTGGCTTCACATGTGCTAACCCCATTATTATTGATGAATCCTTTGATGCAAACTATAAACTGTTTAAGAATCAGAATGGTGAAGTGTTTGCCAGGTACATTGGTACTAACTGCAGGAATGGACCGCCTATGAAGAAGATCTGGGTTCCGAAAAAGTGTCTGGAAAATCTTCCTGTGAATGTCTTCATGACACCTCACTTGAAGAAGACAAACCTCAGACCAAAGGCTTCATATGGTCCAAAGGCTTCATACAATCAGAGGACTCACCTGAGTCACACTAACGCAAATGTTTTGCAGGGAAACCATACTCAGGCTTATGAATATGAGAGCGGTTCATCGAACCGTCATGTTCATATGACCAAAAATTATTCTGCTTATTCCTATGAGTATTATTGTCCAGCTGCAAGACTGTTTGCTAAGGCTTCAAAGCCAAAATTCTCAGATGCTGCACTTAGACTTATTGCTTCTAATCCACCCTTGAAGATGTGGGTGGTTAAGAAAGCTTAACTCTCTTTTGCAGGGAAAGGTCTCCAGCAGAAAAACAAAATCTTTTGATACTATTGCTGGGGACCTTAAAAATCTTGTAGGGCGCAAGATAAAATGCCTGAATGGCATCATTATGTGCCTCGTTCCTGAATCGCATGCTACTCTCCCTATTAGTCCTAATCTGGATCTAAGTTTTCATAACCCACTGGTTCGTCAAATGTTTTTGCTTCACAATTCTCTTCGTGAAGCCTATCCCCCTAACTGCACTATAGGGTACGACACCAGCGTCTTCAAAGTCTTCAGAATGGATTATTGACAGTGGGTGTACAAATCACATGACTGGCAAAAGAAGCCTTCTTATGGACTCAACCTTACGTCCATCCAACAAGAGCCACATCACATTTGCTGACACTGGTAAAAGTAAGGTATTGGGTCTAGGTAGAGTTGCAATCTCAAAGGATCAACACATGGATAAAGTCATGCTTGTTGAATCCCTTGGCTTCAACTTAATGTCTGTCTCAATGCTTTGAGATTTGAACATGATCGTAATGTTTGGAAAATATCGTTGCCTAGTACTAATGGAATCTGACAAGTCTCTAGTGTTTGAAGGGTATCGAAAAGATGATCTGTACGTGGTAGATTTCTCAGCAGGGCCACAACTTGCAGTATGTCTTCTTGCAAAAGCTTCAGAATGCTGGCTTTGGCATCGAAGGCTTGGGCATGCTGGCATGAGGAACCTCCACACCCTTGCGAAGAAGAAGCATGTCATAGGCATCGAGCGCGTCAAGGTCAAGAAAGATCACTTATGCGGTGCCTGTGAAGCAGGGAAGATGACAAGGGCAAAGCATCCTTCGAAGACAATCATGACTACTACTCAACCCTTCGAACTGCTCCACATGGATCTTTTCGGTCCCACTCACTACTCAACTTTTACTACTGCTGCTTGCCTCTATGGCTTCGTGATTGTTGATGATTACTCTAGATATACTTGGGTGCACACAATCCTTTACAAGACTGAAGTGCAGGATGTCTTCAGACGCTTCGCCAATCGAGCTATGAACAATTTTGGCGCCAAGATAAAGCACATCAGAAGTGACAATGGCACTGAATTCAAGAACACTGGCCTTGATACATATCTTGATACCTTGGGCATCACACATGAATTCTTAGCTCCGTACACGCCACAGCAGAATGGCGTCGTCGAACGCAAGAACAGAACACTCATTGAGATGGCCAGAACGATGCTAGATGAGTACAAGACTCCAAGAAAATTCTGGACTGAAGCCATTGACACTGCATGCCATACAATCAATCGTGTTTATCTTCACAAGCTTCTGAACAAGACATCTTATGAACTCCTAACTGGCAAGAAGCCAAATGTCAGTTACTTCATAGTATTTGGCTCAAGGTGCTGGATCAAGGACCCACATCACACTTCAAAATTTGCACCTAAAGCACATGAGGGCTTTATGCTTGGATATGGAAAGGACTCGCACTCCTACAGAGTCTTCAATCTCTTTCATTACAAAGTGGTTGAAACAGTGGATGTGCGGTTCGATGAGACAAATGGTTCACAAAGAGAGCAACTGTCAAATGTGCTAGATGAAGTTCCATCTAGTGAATCAATCAAGCTTATGGGAACTGGAGAGATTATACCTTCTGAAGCTCATCCTGAAGAAGAACTTATCATCTCAGCACCTGATCAACATGAAGACAATGCTCAGCCTGAAGACATTCCTCCCAACAACAACACAGATCAGCAAGAGCAAAGTCTTCGCCTTGTACATCCTTGTGTTGCAAATGAAGTGCATATTGACAGAATAATTGACAGCATCAATGCACCTGGTCCACTCACTCGTTCAAGGGCAACTCAGCTAGCAAATTTCTGTGGGCACTTCGCATTCGTCTCAATATCAGAACCCAAGAAAGTTGAAGAAGCCTTCATGGAACCTGAATGGATTCAAGCTATGCAAGAAGAGCTTCAACAGTTTGAGCTGAATAATGTATGGGAACTGGTTAAGCGTCCTGATCCACGGAAGCACAACATAATAGGCACCAAATGGATATACCGCAACAAGCAAGATGAGCATGGTCAAGTTGTCAGAAACAAAGCTCGTCTTGTTGCTCAAGGATATACTCAAGTGGAGGGCATTGACTTCGATGAAACATTTGCTCCCGTGGCAAGGCTTGAAGCTATACGCATACTGCTGGCCTATGCAAATCATCATAACATACTTCTATATCAAATGGATGTGAAAAGTGGCTTTCTCAATGGCAAGATTGAAGAAGAAGTGTATGTTGCACAGCCATCTGGCTTTGAAAATCCAAAACATCCTGACATGGTATACAAGCTCAACAAGGCACTGTATGGCCTCAAACAAGCCCCTAGGGCCTGGTATGACACACTCAAATACTTCCTGAAGAGCAAAGGCTTCATACCTGGTTCCCTGGATCCCACTCTTTTCACGAAGACATATGATGGTGAACTGTTTGTGTGCCAAATATATGTGGATGACATTATCTTCGGCTGCACCAATCAGAAGTACGGTGAAGAGTTTGGATATATGATGCAAGAGCAATATCAGATGTCCATGATGGGGAGCTAAAGTTCTTCCTTGGTCTTCAAATATGACAACAACGCAATGGCATCTTCATATCTCAAGAGAAGTATCTCAAAGATTGCCTGAAGAAGTTCGGTATGCAAGACTGCAAAGGCTTCACAACACCAATGCCAGCCAAACATCACCTAGGTCCTGACGACAATGGTAAAGAGTTCGATCAAAAGGTATACCGCTCCATGATTGGTTCTTTTCTTTATTTATGTGCATCTAGGCCAGATATTATGCTTAGTTTTTGCATGTGTGCTCGATTTCAAGCGGCACCAAAGGAGTCGCATCACTTAGCTGTGAAGCGAATTCTTCGATATTTGGCTCACACCCCAACTCTAGGATTATGGTATCCCAAGGGCTCAGAGTTTGATTTGGTTGGATTTTCGGATGCTGATTATGCTGGTGACAATGTTGATCGCAAGTCTACATCAAGCACATGTCATTTTCTGGGACGATCACTTGTATGTTGGTCTTCAAAGAAGCAGAACTGTGTATCTCTCTCCACTGCTGAATCTGAATACATTGCTGCTGGATCTTGCTGCGCTCAGCTTCTATGGATGAAGCAAACACTCAAGGACTATGGCATTCATCTGAAGCAAGTGCCACTTTACTGCGACAACGAAAGCGCCATCAAGATTGCCAACAACCTAGTTCAGCACTTGAAGACAAAGCACATTGAAATTCGTCATCACTTTCTCAGAGATCATGTTGTGAAGGAAGACATTGATATCATACACGTCAACACTCAAGAGCAATTGGTAGATATCTTCACCAAGCCCTTGGATGAGAAGAGATTTTGCAAGTTACGGTGTGAGCTAAATATCTTGGAATCCTCAAATGTCCTGTGATCAAGCACACATCCTAACACTTATGCATATTGATGACTTAGATGTGCAACACACAAAGTAAAGTATATCTTCATTAAATGAAGAAATACATTCTAAGTGTGAATACATTAATGTGGAATTTGACTTCGGAGCGCCATGATAATTGTGCGCCATGTCTGGGTCTAATACTTCCTATACGGTGGGTAACGCCACCACCAAACGTTCTATTTTGAAGTGTTTCACTCATGGCGTTACCTTGCAATATCTTCACATTTGGTTGTCTTCACATTTGGTTTGGCTTCGAACATGTCTTCATGATTATCTTCACTACGTTGATTGTATAGATATATATATGCTAGTGTTCTGTCCTCTACAGCATTCACTTATAGCTATGTCTTCGTGTTGAATCTTTTGAACTAAGTGAATGTGATCGGACCCCAAACTTCTCTATGCTTTCTATCTCAAACTCTATCTCTCTAAGTCATATGCATTCTATTGAAACTGTCGAATGTCTTCACTGCGTCCTTGTTAGCAAAAGATAAAGAGACAACCATAAAGTCCGTTTTCAGTGCTCATTCCTCCACATAAAATCCGGAGAAGTAGGAACGACCGCCCGACAATCCAGGCGTGCGTGGGATGTGGAACTGCCCCCAAAATACCGCATGATGGCCACGTACTACTCAAATGCGAATCGCCAGGGGCACCTGAGTAATAGCGCAGTGCCGCCCCTACGCCTATAAGTTCACACTTACTGTAACATCCCAAAATTCTAAATTTTGGAATGTTATAATAAATAGATAGATTTGACTGATTGTTTGATTGATTGACTGAAAGTGAGTGAATTCGAAACTCTTTGAAAGTTAAATGAGAGGGAATAAAAGGACTTTCCCAAACTTTCATATTTGCTTTCTGATCTCCATGAATTCAAATGCTTTTCAAACACAAAACCCTGGAGAGAAGATGACATGACTTCTTCCATTTATTTAAATGACAAGGGTGTTTGAAAAATATTTGAATTTCATTTGAAAATATTCCAATTCTGAAACTTTATGCGACTCAATGATTTTCACGAGAGAAGATAAAATGACTTCTTCAAATTATATGAAATATGAGTTGGGAGTTTCAAAGAATTAAATTCAAAGCTCTTTTGAATTTATTTTCAATTTGGAATGTTATACATTAGATCATCATGCATATCTTATTTTCTTGCATTTTTGGTCGATCCTAGAAATTTCACGCAACTCAAGGACCTTCGGAGAGAGTTGGAGATTTCGTTATTTTCATATTTGAGAGTTTTCTCGAATTTGAAAAAAAAGGATCATTTGATTTATTTATTTCCTCTTTAATAATCTTTCCGGTGTCAAAATATATGAGAGAGGGAATAATATGACTTTCCCAAATTGAGGAAAAATGAAGATTTAATAAATAGATCAAGTTTTGGTTTTTCCGGAGTTTATTTGTATTTTATTTGGATAGGGAAAAATGCGCGTTTTCGAAAATTGTATTTTAGGCCCGGATAAAAGTTCATTTTGTTCGGCTCATTTTTAGGAGTCGGGGAAAATTTACTTTTAGAATTTTGGAGTTCGTTTAGTTCTCTTTTTGTTTTCTTTCTGCGCGCGGAACTTATTTAAAAAAAACCCTGCCAGGCCAGTCGGGCCAAGGCCCAGCCAGCCGGCCGGCCCCTCCCCTCGCGCGCGCGCAGCCAGGCGCAGGAGGCAGCCGCCTCGCCTCTTGCCTCAAGCCGAGTCCCAGCGGGACTTAGGCCGGCCCTTTCCTTGTTCCGTTTTCTTTTCTTTTTTCTACTAGGACTCTTTTTCCTAATCCTAGTCTATTTCTTGCCCCCTACCCCAAGTCTCCTCACCCCTCCCCAATATAAATACCCAAGCACCCCCCGTCTAAATCATCAAACCCAAAGCCTAGAGCTCCACCACACACCGCGCCGCACCACCACTCACCCGCGCGCCGCCCTAAGCCGCCGCCCGCGCCCTGCGTCACCGCCGCCGCCGCCGCACCTTGCCGCCGCCGCCGGAGCCCCTCGCCGGAGGTAGCCCCGCGCCGCATCTCTTCTTTTCATCGGATCGTTTTCTTCTAATCGTTCCGATTCTTTTCTTCTCTTCCGATTCGTTTTCTAGATCGGTATTCGTTCTTCTTTCGGACCGTTCGTCTCAACGAACGTGATCACCGATTCTTCCCGGTTAACGACGTCTATTTGTATAACCGTTCTTCTTTTCTTCTCGTCGGATTTATTCCGCGTCTTTTCCACGATCGTGATCTCAGATCCGATCTTCGTTCTAGTCTTTCTTCTTGCTCGTTTATCGGAATCAGGTGATTCAAGCGCCTGGAGTTTCGTTTCGAAACCGCCGTTCCATCTAATCAACTTGAACAAGCTT
This sequence comes from Triticum urartu, assembly GCF_056163025.1. Taxonomy (NCBI): domain Eukaryota; kingdom Viridiplantae; phylum Streptophyta; class Magnoliopsida; order Poales; family Poaceae; genus Triticum; species Triticum urartu. The sequence goes on from NC_141878.1 coordinate 567,808,079, forward strand.
TTGCTACAGTAAAATTTGTCCTAGTTTCAACTTGCTAGAACCGAGTTGTTTTCTTCCGCCGTTTGTTTTCCATCGTTTGTTCGGTTCGTTCTTTCTTTGCAACCGGAGTTCTTAAGTTGAACCTTCTGGTTCGTTCTCTCGTTCGAGTTTTACTTGTGCATTAGATGAGTACTTATTGTGTGGTTACTATTTTTTGCTTACGATAGATTGACCGGAGTGTGACGAGTAGATCTATCAAGAGTTTTGAGTGTGAATCATCTTCATCAACCTTGCAGGCAAGTTCACACTTTGATCATACCTTTTTCTACAACCCAGTTTTATTGCATTAGATCAATCCTCACACATTGCATGATTAGGATCTAATTAAACTGTGGGATGGGAAGTAGATGAGGTAGTACCTATTACCTATATTATTATGAAACCTTCGGGAGTTACTTCTACGTTTGCTTATTATGCCATGCTATGCTAGTAGAAGTGGATTGGGTGAGTGATATCCATGACAGATGTGAGATTGATAATTTTAATGGTTTATCTAAGGTGGCAACTTAAACACACATCTGGGTGGATTGAGGCACCTGATGTCTATCAGGACTTGCCTGTTTTATTTTGGATCGCCACCCAGGCTCAAAGGGATCATAAGATAATTCATGCTAGAAACTTCCGTGTGCAGCCACATGCTACTATGGGCTCTGGCATAGTTGACTAAGTTGTGCGAACTCTTACGGGGTGGACTAGCAGATGTAGGGGATGTAGGTGTACTGGTCTACCCCACATGTAAGGTGCTAGCGCTTTTGAAAGACTGTGTCTCGGTCATCCGTCTTCTCAAACACCATGTAGTGCGAGAAAACAAACGGAGGCGATCGAGTCTTGTGGGGAAAAGTGCGCAAACCTCTGCAGAGTGTACAAACTAATCATGATTAGCCGTGTCCCCGGTTATGGACAACTTGAGTGTCTAGTACTTGAATATCATGTGAATCTCAACATGTTACTTCTAATTAATATTGTTGGGTTTTAATTATTTTTAATTGGGATTGAGAATGCTGTCAACCATTCTCAATGTTTAACAACCACCATGATAGTTAAATAAATTTATTCCTTTGCAGTAGGGAAAAATTGGCTTTACGCAAAAACCTTATAACCATAGAGCTTTTCTACCAGCCAAATATGCATGTAGTGATAGCCATTGTTCATCATTCTCTATGGTGTGAATTTGCCAGTACATTCAATGTACTGACCCGTTTCGGGCTGCAACGTCTTATGTTGCAGGTTTCTTACGACGAGTAAGTGATACGTTAGGGTTACGATTTCTACACTCAACTTTGCCGTTGGTGTTGATGGGAAACCACAACCTTGTTGCTTCCGCTATATGGATTGAGGTAATAGTATTTACGTTACTTTATACATGTGATTTACCTCTGTTATAAATCCTTCGAGTACTGTGTGTGTCAGCATACCGATCCAGGGATGACACATAAGCACAGAGACTTGATCCATTCGGGTCGGGTCGCTACAAGATGGTATCAGAGCACATGTTGACTGTAGGACGTGACCCTAGAAACCGGCAAGCCCATAGCAAAGATTTTTCTCTACAACTTTCCCATTCAAAAAGATCTTTTACCTCTCTTATCTTCTGAGCTTATTCAAATATTCCATTTTAGTGAGACCATACCCTTTTCCCTTTTGACCACTCGAGGATTCGACTGATGAGACCACTCCAAGAAGTACAAGATATCGGACAACTAAGACCACTTCGGAATGAACAGTATTTTCCGTGCATCTGAATGATGGAAACTACAACGGTTGAAGACCGAATACAAGTAGAATTTGAAGGCTCCGAAGAATTCCCAGATTTGTATGACCTAGGAAGGCTACCCCTATGGAACTTGACAGATTATGGAAGTTGTCAATACCCGAGATCAAGGTGTGTTGGAGAAAGACCGGAGCATGTAGAGTTAAGAACTCAAGGATTTGTCAAGGAAACCCCAATGCAGGAGATATCAAATATGGAGAGATAGCTCATGGAAATGACAAGAGCAGAAACACGGCTATCCATGAGGTTATCGCCCGCTTATGCTATTGTCACCGTGCGGATTTAAGCATGCATATGCATGGAAGGATTGGATGGTAGAAGGCTGATGGACCATCTATCAGGAAGAGATGAAGTTTTAAATTTAGATGGTGTATCACCAGGATCTGGAGTAGTACATCAAGAAGTTTAAAATGGAGCTCCAGGAAGTCGTATTAGACAAGGAAGTATTTCATGAGGAACTCAGGATCCTGAAGATGAGAGTAGCCAAGCTGGAAGAGCTACAACCTCGAGATACCGGAGAATTTTCAGAAACTAAAGGACAGTATGACCATGGTTCATGTGAAGGATGTTGAAACCAGAAGTTTGAAATGCAACTTCGGAATATTAAAGAATGTCACGAGAGATTTCACATCAACAGAGATTGATCTGGCAAAAGAACTTGAGAAAGACAACCACGATCGGAAGAAGCCATTGGAGGCATGAACAAGACTTGAAGAGTTTGGCGACGTTGACCTTAGAAGACCAAACCCCTGTTATACACCTACGTTAGATGCGACGATTGTGAGCTGTCATTTGTTTGTTGTTTTTTCGACAGCCACAACAAAAATCTGTCTTTTCAAAACTTTTGTTTGTATTGTGTGTCCCTCTCTCTATCTCTCTTATCTCACCCCAAACCCATGGACCCAATAGAGGATGAATGAAGATGAGCTTATATTTTCTGGACCGATGAGTCAATTGGAGACAGACCAATGGATTCAGAACATGGAGGATCACATGGAGAACAACCCTATAGTCGGAAAGGATATGGCCCAGCATGCTCTTCAATGCTTTGAAAGAGGTGCTGCTACTTAGTGGAGGATGTACCAAACCATCAATGGATGGCAAGGAGTAACCACTTGGAAAGAATTTAAGTTGACTTTGCTAAAGTCTCAGTTTGTGTCCAAGAAATTGAAGCCTTATGGAAAGGATATGAAGAAAACTTATGCATGCAAGCTTTGTGGAGAAATCGGACACACCCATAAAGAACACAAGGATGAATGCCCTAATTGTGAAGGAAGTCACCCAGTTGTAGAATGCCCAACCAGGCAGATCACTTGTTTCTTGTGTGAAGGGACTACCCACTACCCTGCTCAGTGTCACATTTACCCCTTGGTACAAAGAACCATCCAGCAGAAGGAAGAAGCAATGAAAGGAGCCCTCATGGAAGGTTTAGAAGAACCTGTGATGAAGAAAGAGGTGGAGGACACACCCAAAGAGGAACCAATTAAACCCTACACCAACTCTTGCTATTCATGTGGAGAAGAAGGACACCTCTCCCAGAATTGTACGAATGGGGATTTAGTAGAATTCCCGATAGAGGAAGTAGAATATGACCCACAGATAGAAGCCATGATTGGTATGGAAAGGTCCAGAAAGAGAAACCGATTGGATTCCAGGAAGGACCTAAGTCATATCACCTGTTATAGGTGCAAGGAGTTCGGGCACTACCTCCACAGTTGCCCAAAAAGGAAGCCAAGAACCCAAGGAGGCTATATAATCACAAGGAAACCTCGAAACTTGTCAGAAGTAATATGTTTCTGTTGTAATGAAGCAGGGCACTTTGCTAGAGATTGTCCGAAGGAGAAGGAGACTTGTGATAAGTAGTTGAGTTTGTAACAGAAGAAATATAGTCGTAGTAGTGAGGACATTTTCCTTTATATTGAGGTGTTGAGTTGAGGCATGTAATGGAAAACAGGAGATTGTAATAATTGAGAGTCAATAAAGTTAGCAGTGTTGGTACTGATTTGGATTTTATGAGTTACTCTATGAAGAAGGATTTTGACCATTTTTGAGGATAAGAGAAATATGGTCTATGGAAGATTTGTGCATTTTAAGGGTGGTAGTACCCTGTAATGGATTTCGGACAAAATGAATACGAGTTTTGTCACGATATGTATGATACCCTAAGGGTAAGTCGGATGAAGTTGGAGACCGTCCGTTGGACCAAATGTGATCAAGGAGTCAGAAGAGAATGTTAAGTTGATTTGAGATAGACTGAAGGTAGCTCAGTCCAGGTAGAAGAGTTGTGCAGACTCAAAACTCAAGGAGGTAGTCTATGAAATTGGAGATAGAGCATGTCTTCGCATGTCCCCTATGCGAGGAGTTAAACGGATTGGAGTTAAGGGACAGTTAGCCCCGAGAATTGTAGGACCATACCGAGTTTTGGATCGTATGGGAGAATTGGCCTACAAGTTTGAGTTACCGGAAGGACTGTCAGGAGTTCAAGATGTGTTTCACGTTTCCCAGTGGAAGAAGTGCCGTGCAGAGATGGCCAATATTCCCCTGTAAGGACGCTTGACCCTGGAAAGGATAATGATGTTCCACGAAGTAGAGTATGGACTTCATAAGTATAAGTTTTTACCTCGGTATGTGGGAAATCCCATGAGGATGAATAGATGAAGTGCTATTGAATATACGGGAGGAATGATGTTGGAAATATGGATCAATGGAAAACTCCATGATGAGTCTGAGTAAACATGTCCTAGTTTGGAGCCAATAGAAGGAAGGAAGACAGTAAAATTGGATGGATTTAAGTATGCTGGGAAGGCTGGAAGTTGGATGTTGGATTAGAGATCCGCTGCCCCGATGAAGAGCTCAAGGTTTGCAAGTGATGAGATGTGCCATAACCCACAGGCCCCAGGACCTGCCAAGAAGCAAGCACATTCTTGCTGAAGGAAGGACCCTGGAAGAAGATATACCTTTGCCGATAGACGATCTTATAGGAGTTACGCAAAACCTGAGAGTTGTGAAGGAACGATAGATGGTTGTTTGGCTTGCAGAATCAATGGATTTATTCCGAACTTGGTTCGTCGACGAGAGAAATTCTGCAATGCTTGTGAGTATGACCGAGTGTTAGAATGCGAGATTCGCTAAACCGTATACAAGGTAATGATTTGGGTGCGGGATGGATTGATCACCATACCGACTTACTCCTATTATTCGCCTTGCTATATGGGATGGTAAATCTGAGTGACTTACCTATAGTTGAGAGACGACGATATTAAACCTAGTTTAAACCTTAGAATGGTATAAGTATTTTTCCCTTGTACACGGCAGTTGTTGCCAACCGTAGGATATACGGTGAGGATCAACCCAGACCATTTCCTGCAGGAGAAACCATAAATTGTTGACCACCATGAGATATCGATAGTTGTTTAGTTTTGGCGCCCGACCCATCAGCTAAGAAAACCCAATCTCGGAATAACCTTACCAAGAGGAAAGGATAGAAGAATTGTGGTAAAGGTTATGCCACTACCAGAAGAGCTCAGAGAAGGAATTTTCTCGAGGATTTGAGAAGACCGAAACTGTTAACAATATGGATGAAGTATATGAGTTTCGATGGAGCTATAACCATGCTTCTAAGGGTGGTAGCACCCTAGACCCCGGAGACGATTGTTGGATTTTTTTAGGAGACCCCCAAATCCTAACCTTTTTCTTGCTAGCCTCCCCGAATCTCGAGGACGAGATTCATTTAAGGGTGGTAGGTTTGTAACATCCCAAAATTCTAAATTTTGGAATGTTATAATAAATAGATAGATTTGACTGATTGTTTGATTGATTGACTGAAAGTGAGTGAATTCGAAACTCTTTGAAAGTTAAATGAGAGGGAATAAAAGGACTTTCCCAAACTTTGATATTTGCTTTCTGATCTCCATGAATTCAAATGCTTTTCAAACACAAAACCCTGGAGAGAAGATGACATGACTTCTTCCATTTATTTAAATGACAAGGGTGTTTGAAAAATATTTGAATTTCATTTGAAAATATTCCAATTCTGAAACTTTATGCGACTCAATGATTTTCATGAGAGAAGATAAAATGACTTCTTCAAATTATATGAAATATGAGTTGGGAGTTTCAAAGAATTAAATTCAAAGCTCTTTTGAATTTATTTTCAATTTGGAATTTTATACATTAGATCATCATGCATATCTTATTTTCTTGCATTTTTGGTCGATCCTAGAAATTTCACGCAACTCAAGGACCTTCGGAGAGAGTTGGAGATTTCGTTATTTTCATATTTGAGAGTTTTCTCGAATTTGAAAAAAAAGGATCATTTGATTTATTTATTTCCTCTTCAATAATCTTTCCGGTGTCAAAATATATGAGAGAGGGAATAATATGACTTTCCCAAATTGAGGAAAAATGAAGATTTAATAAATATATCAATTTTTGGTTTTTTCGGAATTTATTTGTATTTTATTTGGATATGGAAAAATGCGCGTTTTCGAAAATTGCATTTTAGGCCCGGATAAAAGTTCATTTTGTTCGGCTCATTTTTAGGAGTCGGGGAAAATTTACTTTTAGAATTTTGGAGTTCGTTTAGTTCTCTTTTTGTTTTTTTCTACGCGCGAAACTTATTTAAAAAAAAACCCTCCCAGGCCAGCCGGGCCAATGCCCAGCCAGCCGGCCGGCCCCTCCCCTCGCGCGCGCGCAGCCAGGCGCAGGAGGCAGCCTCTTGCCTCAAGCCGAGTCCCAGCGGGACTTAGGCCGGCCCTTTCCTTGTTCCGTTTTCTTTTCTTTTTTCTACTAGGACTCTTTTTCCTAATCCTAGTCTATTTTCTTGCCCCCTACCCCAAGTATCCTCACCCCTCCCCAATATAAATACCCAAGCACCCTCCCTCTAAATCATGAAACCCAAAGCCTAGAGCTCCACCACACCCCGCGCCACCCCTCACCCGCGCGCCGCCCTAAGCCGCCGCCCGCGCCCTGCGTCACTGCCGCCGCCGCCGCACCTTGCCGCCGCCGCCGGAGCCCCTCGCCGGAGACCTCGCCGGAGGTAGCCCCGCGCCGCATCTCTTCTTTTCATCGGATCGTTTTCTTCTAATCGTTCCGATTCTTTTCTTCTCTTCCGATTCGTTTTCTAGATCGGTTTTCGTTCTTCTTTCGGACCGTTCGTCTCAACGAACATGATCACCGATTCTTCCTAGTTAACGACGTCCGTTTGTATAACCATTCTTCTTTTCTTCTCGTCGGATTTATTCCGCGTCTTTTCCGCGATCGTGATCTCAGATCCGATCTTCGTTCTAGTCTTTCTTCTCGCTCGTTTATCAGAATCAGGTGATTCAAGCGCCTGGAGTTTCGTTTCAAAACCGCCGTTCCGTCTAATCAACTTGAACAAGCTTTTGCTACAGTAAAATTTGACCTAGTTTCAACTTGCTAGAACCGAGTTGTTTTCTTCCGCCGTTTGTTTTCCGTCGTTTGTTCGGTTCGTTCTTTCTTTGCAACCGGAGTTCTTAAGTTGAACCTTCTGGTTCGTTCTCTCGTTTGAGTTTTACTTGTGCATTAGATGAGTACTTATTGTGTGGTTACTATTGTTTGCTTACGATAGATTGACCGGAGTGTGACGAGTAGATCTATCAAGAGTTTTGAGTGCGAATCATCTTCATCAACCTTGCAGGCAAGTTCACACTTTGATCATACCTTTTTCCACAACCCAGTTTTATTGCATTAGATCAATCCTCACACATTGCATGATTCGGATCTAATTAAACTGTGGGATGGGAAGTAGATGAGGTAGTACCTATTACCTGTATTATTATGAAACCTTCGGGAGTTACTTCTACGTTTGCTTATTATGCCATGCTATGCTAGTAGACGTGGATTGGGTGAGTGATATCCATGACAGATGTGAGATTGATAATTTTAATGGTTTATGTAAGGTGGCAACTTAAACACACATCTGGGTGGATTGAGGCACCTGATGTCTATCAGGACTTGCCTGTTTTATTTTGGACCGCCACCCAGGCTCAAAGGGATCATAAGATAATTCATGGTAGAAACTTCCGTGTGCAGCCACATGCTACTATGGGCTCTGGCATAGTTGACTAAGTTGTGCGAACTCTTACGGGGTGGACTAGCAGATGTAGGGGATGTAGGTGTACCGGTCTACCCCACATGTAAGGTGCTAGCACTTCTGAAAGACTGTGTCTCGGTCATCCGTCTTCTCAAACACCATGTAGTGCGAGAAAACAAACGGAGGCGATCGAGTCTTGTGAGGAAAAGTGCGCAAACCTCTGCAGAGTGTACAAACTAATCATGATTAGCCGTGTCCCCGGTTATGGACAACTTGAGTATCTAGTACTTGAATATCATGTGAATCTCAACATGTTACTTCTAATTAATATTGTTGGGTTTTAATTATTTTTAATTGGGATTGAGAATGCTGTCAACCATTCTCAATGTTTAACAACCACCATGATAGTTAAATAAATTTATTCCTTTGCAGTAGGGAAAAATTGGCTTTACACAAAAACCTTATAACCATAGAGCTTTTCCACCAGCCAAATATGCATGTAGTGATAGCCATTGTTCATCATTCTCTATGGTGTGAATTTGCCAGTACATTCAATGTACTGACCCGTTTCGGGCTGCAACGTCTTATGTTGCAGGTTTCTTACGACGAGTAAGTGATACGTTAGGGTTATGATTTCTACACTCAACTTTGCCGTTGGTGTTGATGGGAAACCACAACCTTGTTGCTTCCGCTATATGGATTGAGGTAATAGTATTTACGTTACTTTATACATGTGATTTACCTCTGTTATAAATCCTTCGAGTACTGTGTGTGTCAGCATACCGATCCAGGGATGACACATAAGCACAGAGACTTGATCCATTCGGGTCGGGTCGCTACACTTACCGCGGTCATTATCTCCTTCTTCCACCCTCGCACGAACCCTAGCGCCACCGCTAGCTCTCGACGATGCCGGCGACGAAGCGCTTCGCTGCCGCAACCTCTCCGACACCGTCTTCACGCCGACTGCGGACATCGTCCTCTCCGCCGTCGCCGTAGGTGTCTTCCATCGCCAAGTTAGGGCACGGAGGACTGAACTGCTCAGCATCATCTCCTACTTCCGTCTAGCAGCTCCAAGTGTGGTAAATAAAACTTCTTTTTACAGCCTCTTTTGATCTCATGGTTCTGTCACTTTCTACCATAAGAAGTTTCTCTTCACATAAGATAGATCTCTCAATCTGCATCTCATAACTGCCTAGTATATTCACTTGTGCTTCATGAAGTAGTTAGATTCCTCACTTGTACTGATCTGTGGGTTTGTACAAATCTGGAACCAACTTCTTATCTATGAGTGAATGTCTTCGCACGATGAGGTCAATGTCTTCTAAGCTGATTAATCTTCAAAAACTTCTGAGAATGCATATGACCTCTTCCCCTTCCCTCGCACCTTAATGCTGTCACAGGTACATGTCCGTGGGAGAATCCTTCGGTTCTCATAGTCTGCATTCATTTGCAGAATTCCTACAGCATCACATAAACTCTCCTGAAGCCAGTTCCTGTTGGTCTAGCAAAAGAAAGCCTTTGAAGCCTTTGAAAGCTTTGAAGCCTTTCAAGTTAAAGTTTATGGCTTCAGAAGCAGCAGCAAGGAAGGGGGGCAGACAGAGACGTGAAGGAACTTCCAAAGATCTGCCTGAAGACCTGGCAGAAATGTATAAAACAGATCCTGAAGAGAACTATGGGCAGCGCAAGACTCAAATCCAATGGATTCGATGCTATTGGGCAGAACAATGGTTCAAATACCGCTTCGTCACTGAGGAGTATGCTGAGAAAAGTGCCATCAGGAGACCATGGGGGGACATCCGTTTCAAGAATCTCATGCCCAGGACCAGAGATGAAGCCATTGCTCAAGGCTTCTACCCATGCATGGTCCGAGGACCACAGCCTGATGATGCACATCCGTCGTCACTACTCTGGTGTCGTGACGACAATCTGTTCAAGCGCAACTTCCAGTTTGCTCAACAATCAGCGAAGCTGAACAAGAAGAAATTTGGGTTAGACTTCAACCCTGGTCCCTCCGCACCAAGGGCAAATGGCACACACGACGCCGAACCCAATATCATCGGTCCGTTTGCCAACCTTGAAGGCCTCATCACCCACATCCTAGTCCAAGGGACTGCCGTGAATGACCCTCCAGCTGACTCTGAGTCTGATGAAGCTCTTGCCGTGCCAAAGCCAAAGCAGTCAAAGAAGCCAAAAGCTTCAAAGCCAGCCCCTGCCTCAAAAATCTCAAGGGCGAAGCCATTGAAAACTGCACCTCCTGAAGTCAGTGTGCAGTCTGAAGACGTATCCCGCGTCTCCAAGCCCCAGAAAGAAAAGGAGCCCCAGCAACAAACCGGCAAAGAGCTCATTGTTGCTGCCATTCTGCGCAGCGAAGCCATTGATCTATCTAGCGATGAAGATCTTGGAGATGACGCTCTAGAGCAGCTTATCAAAAGCAAAGAAGAAGCTGAAATCTTCAACAATTTGCCTCTCTTTGATGTCGCCATCATCCACAACTTCATCGACGAATGGTTTGCCTCCCCAGACATAAGCTTCGAAGATCTACAGCTGCTTGTCGGTCTCAGCGTCGCCTTCCAAGGCGCAATTGCTTCAGAACTTGCCATTGCTCAGCGCATAGTTGAGCTGAAGCAGAAAATTGATCATGAAAAGGCTCAGTTCAAGAAGCACATGGCCAGGCTCAGCGTGCAGGAAGTGAAGAGCTTCAAAACCATGTTGCATGAGCTCAAGGAAAATTTCCTGAAGAAGCGTGCTGAAGCTCAGGGCTCGCGTGAGCGGATGAAGTCTCTAGCAGAATGATGTGTGCAGGCCTACAATGAGGCCGAGAAGCGCAAGGCACTTGGGCGTCCCGGCATCGACCCCAAGATGGCCATGAAGAAGAAGAAGCATCCTGCTGTGAATGAACTAGAGGCACCAAGACAAGAAGCTATTCCGATTGTCTTCCCAACCGCCACGACTGGCTCGAAGCCAAAGAGCCGGTCAACCGCTTCAGAGCTTAAGAAGACACGGAATGCAGAGGCTGAAGCTAGGAAGAGGAAACACTCTGAAGCCTCTCCTTCTGACCCCACCAAGAAGAAGCGCAAGATCAAGAAAGCTCGGGCTGCTCCCACAGAGCCCTTGATGGTTGAACCCCTCTCTGTCATTCACCCCAACGCAGAACGTCAGCTGACAGTTCATGAGCCTGCTCCCACAGAGGCTCCTGAAGCTGAAGACATTCCAGCAGCCGACCCCATCGCTGCTGAAGACATTGGTCACCAGGACAATGTACAAGATGGTGCAGCCCTTCCTCAGCTTGAAACAAGCGAACTCATCAGCATTGGTCGTCCTCTGACGCCAATGGCACAAGATGAGTCATGGGCGGATCGCCCTCAGGAGGAAGAAGACTTTGAGGCCCAGCCCACTCCAACCCCACATGCGTCGTCTGCGTTCCGTAGGCTTCGCAAAGGTCCAAGGCCTCAAGTCCATACTGAAGAAATTCCGGCTGCATCAGCCGAAGAAAATGAAGAAGCACCACCAGAACCCACTCCCCCGCTACATCAAGATGCAGTTCTCCAGGAGAACGTGCCTGAGGTTGTCCCTCCAACTACACAAGAGGAGGAAGAAAATGTTGAGGCTGCCACCACAAACACTGAAGCCAATGTGGAGCCCACCCCACCAAATGCTTCAGCAGACAGCGAAGCTACTGAGCCAGACACTTCTGTTCCTGAGTCTGCTGCAGGTCCTCAATTTGATTACCATGTTGAGCACAGGCCTCATGTTCAGAAGCCAGTCCCAAGGCTGCCAAGGTTCCCAGGTCCTGCATCAGCACCTAGCTCCTTTGATATTAATAGCTTCAAGGCCGACAATACATTTTTCAACAGCTCCAAGAACCCCTATTCAAGGGAAAGGATTGTCCCAGATAGGTTCTGGAGCTATCCTCAGCGCAGCTACTACTCAAGCATCCTATACAACCAAGGTCGCATCTTCCCGTACAAGCGCCTTGAGGTTGAAGCCATTGCTGGTCTGCCATGTATTGAGGAAGCCTTGGATTGCTTCAAGCAAGTGGGTCTGCTGCCGTTTGTCATTGATGAAGAGCACTGGAATGAAGAGCTTTTGCTTCAGTTCTATGCCACCCTCCATATAAAAGGATACAACAGAGATCCGAAGACTTGGGTCCTGGAGTGGATGACCGGCAATGTCCATCATGAAGCCAATGCATTTGATATCATTGAGCTGACCGGCCTGCCCACTCCTGGCGAATTCTTCGAGGAAGGCTGTCAACTACATTCTGAAGCTATTGAGAGCATATTCCAGAGGCCTGAACCAAATATGAGTCAGATGCTCTCAATGATGAAGCCATTGCCTCAGGATGCACCCTATCCAACTGTGTTCTTCGTTGAAGACCTTGAGTACCTGCCCAGGACCATATATCACATCATCCGGTGGACTCTCTGGCCCATTAAGGGACACTCTCCACATGCCAAGATTGAGGGTGCAATGAAGACTCTCATATTCTATATCCTGCATGGCAAATGCTTCAACGCCCAGGATCTCTTCATACGCCAACTTGCAGCGTCAGGCTCAGAATTATTTGGCTTGAAGTTCTATGCTCCTTGGGTGATGAGGCTGATCAAACTGCACTCTGCGATCTTGTATCAGCCCTCAGCCCGAAACCATCGGATCTTCTTGCCACATGTGGATACCTCTGCTGAAGCCATATATCCTGAACCTGCCAAGCAACCTTTAAATCTTCAGCATGCAGAACACCAAAGCTTCACGCAGAACGTTGAAGGTGTTGAAGCCATATCCAGGGTGTATCCGCTGGCTGGCACTACACGTGCGCCACACCCAGCATCTACTGAAGCCACAAACAACACAAATGCTCAAAGACCCAAGAAGCGCGCTCGTGCCCTCACTGACCGAGAGCTTCTTGTGGCCCTTCACCAAAAACAAGATAGGCATCACGACTGGCTAAAGCGTCAGATGAAAAGCCTCTTGGTGGATGTCAATCGTCTTTGAAACCCTGCCACCAAAAATGCCTTCGTTACACATGAAACCTGCCGTCGTACCTGGAAAGGCTCTCAATGATATGTACTGAAGCTGAACTTGAAGAGGATGGCTTCATAGAGCGTTTCAAGTTTGACACCACACCTCCTAGAAGGGCTGTGATGCGCAACACACCATCACTTGAAGACTCTGAGTTTTCTTCATCTGCTGCCACAGTCACTGCCAGAATCATTGATGAAGACGACGATGCTACATCACCGCCACCTGCTTCAGCACCTCCAAGCTCTGCACCTCCAAGCAACTCCACCGACCCTGCTGCGCCTGGGAACGCATAGAAAACTCTATGTCTTCAAACCTTTTTGGTCATTACTGACAAAAGGGGGAGAAGCATATGATGTTTATAGTCTTCAAGCGGGTCAATATGGGCGGGTGCCTTATGTTTTGTTATATTTTGCTTCGTGTTTACAACTCTTGTTTTTGCTTCATTTGGTTCTTTGAGTTGTAAACACTAAAACTCGATGGTCGTCTGCTACTTGTTTGCCACTTTGTTTGCGAAGATAAATTCTGCATGTGCGACGATAAATTCCGCACTTATCTCATTCTGCAGACGTCCATTTTCCATTATGCATGTCATTATCTTCATATACTTTCACATGCATAGTGGATTGTCATCATAAGCTGAAGTGGATCTCCACAAGTACAACCTGCCATGTGCATTTGCATTCCAAAAGCAAATTAACTTATATGCACATCTTCAGGGGGAGCCCTTGCAACTTATGAAGACAATTCCTTTACAATTTCACAGACTATATTCCCCGTTGAAAACTTCAACTAGTTTGTCATCAATCACCAAAAAGGGGGAGATTGTAAGTGCATCTAGTGCCACCCCTAGTTGGTTTTGGAGTATTGACGACAAACCTAGTTGAGGGACTAATGTGTTTGTGAGAATTGCAGGAAAACACAGGTAGAAGTCCCTCATTGATTCGGTTTTACTACCAGAGATGACCCCTAAAAATGTATGAAGACATTGAAGACAAAGGTGGTATATGAAGACATTCACATTGAAGACTATGACAAAAGAAGACACATCATGAAGCCTATGGAGCTCGAAGACTTAGATCTCTTGTAGTTCTTTTTACTTTGTGTTGAGTCATAGGAACCACCGTACTGTTAAGTGGGGTCCAGGAGAACCAGTCAGAATGACTGAAGTGATGCCTAAACCAAAAACCTATGTCTTCGAGTGAAGACAATGAAAGCGAATCTTGTCCAGAGCCGGACAAGTCAGCTTTGCTTGTAGCCCAAGTCAAGTTGCCATGAGAGTTTGAAATATGACCGTTGAGACACGTGTCAGTTCCTTAGTGACCCAGGGTCATTTCGGACAAATCAGGTCGGGTTGCCAAGTGGCTATAAATAGCCCACCCCCACAACCATAAACGGTTGGCTGCTCAGATTTCAGTGCACGGCTGTTGTCGTTTGAAGAGCAACCCACCTCGAAGCCTTTGAGAGAAAATTCCTAGTGAGGAGAAAACCCCTAACCACCCAGAGCCAGAGCAAATTGGGCATCACTTGAGTCTTCTTGTCTGTGTGATCTGAAGACTTATTACACTTGAGGGTTGTGAATCCTCCAGACGGTTAGGCGTCACGTTCAGAGCATCCAAGAGACATTGTGGATTGCTAGTGAACGAAGTTTGTGAAGGTTTGGGAGTCTACCTTGAAGACTTACCAGAGTGATTGGGCGAGGACTAAGTGACCTTAGCTCAAGGAGAATACGGTGAGGACTTGGTGTCCTGGACTGTGTGTTCAGGACTGGGTGTCCGGGACTGGGTGTCCTAAGGTTTAAATACCTAGCCGCTCCAACCAGACGTACAGTTGTCACAGCAACTGGAACTGGTCCAACATATCATAGTCTTCAACGAGTCACTGGTTTCATCTTCACTTCCTTTTCTTACTGTTACACATTGTGAAGCCATTGCATGCTTGCTTTATCTTTTGTCTTCACAACGTGAATGTATGATCTGTTTGGCTTCATAACTTCTTCCTACCTGATCCTTATTACACTGCAGTTGTTTGTCATTGTGCTTTCACTCTATTGAATACATGACCATGGCTGGCCTAGTGTAATCTAACTTCCGCTGCATAGTAATAGGCATAATCTTCGCTGTTTGTCTTCATAACTCTCATGTTTTGAAGACTTTCATAAAAATCGCCTATTCACCCCCCCTCTAGTCGATATAACGCACTTTCACTATGTTGCGGTAGATAGACCGTGGCCGGGTATGCCGGGCGCCCGTTTGGCGTCTCGGGACCCTGTTGACATCGTTCGGGGCCGTATGTGGAAACCTCGGCCGGACTCCCTGCGATTGGAACCTGGATAGGCGATAAACCTGGACTAGAGACTTGAGTGTTTAGGTAGGCCGTGGCCGACACCCTCGTTGGGCTTCCTCTTGAAGGTTGCCGAGTACATGTCGTGTAAACGGCGGTAAGTGGTGAGAGCGTGTATGAAGAAGTACACCCCTGTAGGGTTAACATCATCTATTCGAATAGCCGCGTCCGCGGTAAAGGACTACTTGGTTGCCTATACAGTTCATAGACAAGTTAATGGTTACCACTAAAAGACTCAAGATAAGTGTGAGTCCCGAGGATGGCCCTCTCATAGGATGACGAGGGAGGATCCCCGGTGGAGTATTGTGTTGGTGATTAGTGGACTCATGTGCGAAAACTATTTTACTAGTGGTGTCCCGTAGGATATCTTAGCCAAGAGGCAAAGCTAGCTTGCTGCAATAACTCCACCACCTTCTTGAGAATGAGCATGTATAGTAGGTTCTGATGTAAGACTTGCTGAGTACCTTTGTACTCATGTTTGCTTAATTACTGTTCTTAGACGACAACACAGCCCCCTCCGATGGGTTTTATGTAGATCTCGACGTCGATGAGTGACTTGCCACCCAGGTGGTGATCCTGGCCATGGAGGGCCCTATGTAGATAGACAGGCTTCAAGAAGCCTTCTTGCTTTCTAGTGTCTGTACTCAGACTATTTGCTTCCGCATGTGCTTGTATGCTTGTATGACTTGAGTGCCGGGTCATGTGACCCCTACCTGTATGAACATGTTATGTATGGCTCTCTGGAGCCTTTAAATAAAGTACTTGAGTTGTAGAGTTTTGTTGTGATGCCATGTTGTATTTGCACATATCGAGCATATTGTGTGTATGATTGAAATGCTTGGTATGTGTGGGATCCGACAATCTAGTTGTTTATCCTTGGCAGCCTCTCTTATGGGGAAATGTAGTCTAGTGCTCCTTGAGCCATAGCAGTCCGCTACAGCCCGGGTCACCGGAGTCCTGCTAGCCTAGCACTACTGCTTAGGACACTTGACTGGCCGGCATGTGTTTCACTTCGTTCCTATGTCTGTCCCTTCGGGGAAATGTCACGCGGTGACTTCCGGAGTCCTGTCAAGCCTGCTACAGCCCGGGTTCCCCGGAGTCCTGTTAGCCTAGTGCTACAGCCTAGATTCACACGCTGATGACCGACATGCTCGATGTGATTCATGTATGCCTGTCTCCATAGGTCTGTGCCGCTTTGGGTTCATGACTAGCCATGTCGGCCCGGGTTCTTTGTCATATGGATGCTAGCGACACTATCATATACGTGAGCCAAAAGGCGCAAACGGTCCCGGGCCATGGTAAGGCGACACCCGTGGGGATACCGTGCGTGAGGACGCAATGTGATATGAGGTGTTACCGGCTAGATCGATGTGACTTGGAATCGGGGTCCTGACATCTCATCGGGCCGATATTGAGCCCAAATATATAGCGAGCTGTAAACGGGCTCGAACTGACGATGGGCTGCAATGGTGTCAAATCTTTAACGGGCCATTGACGGGCCGAATTGGCACATCTCGTATGGACCGTGGGCTTAAATGGACCTGACACAAGTAGGCCTTATATGGGCCGGCCTGCTATTTTTTATTGGGCCGGCCTTTTTCACCAGAATGGGCCACTATTGGGCCATGCCATGTGTCGACCTATCATAGGCGCCTCCTGTCCAATGAGTGGATGACATCTGTCTCAACGATGAGGCAACACGTGTTTCCTTCGGCCAATGATGATTTTACACGTGGAAAATCCCCATTGGTCCGGGCTGTTAACAGGTTATCAGATCCAAAACCGGACCCGATAGCTTAGTGGCGTTCCGTAACGGTGGATGCCACGTGTCGGTCACCCTTGACGAAAGCACTTCTGTGACACATGATTTATCGTCATGGAAGTGGACACTTCCGTGATGATAATTTTGGTAATGTCATGGAACACTTCTACGACAACACAGGTATGACTATCTTGATTCTGTCATAAATTTGTCATGGATGTACATGCATGACGGAAAACGTGACCTACTGTGACAAACACGTATCATCACGGAAGTGTATTTTTTTGTAGTGATATGATGCAACCAGAAGGTTTTGTCGATCCTAAAGGTGCTAACAAAGTGTGAAAGCTCCAACGATCCATTTATGGACTGGTGCAAGTGATGACCCACAAGTATAAGGGATCTATCTAGTCCTTTCGATAAGTAAGAGTGTCGAACCCAACGAGGAGCAGAAGGAAATGATAAGCGGTTTTCAGCAAGGTATTCTGTGCAAGTACTGAAATAAGTGGTAACAGATAGTTTTGTGAAAAGATAATTTGTAACGAGCAACAAGTAACAAAAGAAAATAAAGTGCAGCAAGGTGGCCCAATCCTTTTTGTAGCAAAGGACAAACCTGGACAAACTCCTATATAAGGAAAAGCGCTCCCGAGGACACATAGGAATATCGTCAAGCTAGTTTTCATCATGTTCATATGATTCGCGTTCGGTAATTTGATAATTTGACAAGTGGGTGGACCGGTGCTTGGGTGCTGTTCTTTCTTGAACAAGCATCCCACTTATGATTAACCTCTATTGAAAGCATCCGCAACTACAACAAAAGTATTAAGGTAAACCTAACCATAGCATGAAACATATGGATCCAAATCAGCCCCTTACGAAGCAACACATAAACTAGGGTTTAAGCTTTTGTCACTCTAGCAACCCATCATCTACTTATTACTTCCCAATGCCTTCCTCTAGGCCCAAATAATGGTGAAGTGTTATGTAGTCGACGTTCACATAACACCACTAGAGCCTAGACAACATACATCTCATCAAAATATCGAACGAATACCAAATTCACATGACTACTAATAGCAAGACTTCTCCCTTGTCCTCAGGAACAAACGTAACTACTCACAAAGCATAAACATGTTCATAATCAGAGGGGTATTAATATGTATATAGGATCTGAACATATGATCTTCCACCAATTAAACCAACTAGCATCAACTACAAGGAGTAATTAGCACTACTAGCAACCTACTAGCACCAATCCTAGACTTGGAGACAAGAATTGGATACAAGAGATGAACTAGGGTTTTGAGATGAGATGGTGCTGATGAAGATGTTGATGGAGATTGCCCTCTCCCGATGAGAGGAGCGTTGGTGATGACGATGGCGATGATTTCCCCCTCCGGGAGGGAAGTTTCCCAGGCAGAACAGCTCTGCCGGAGCCCTAGATTGGATCCGCCAAGGTTCCGCCTCGTGGCGGCGGAGTTTCGTCCCGAAAGGTTGCTTCTTATTTTTTTCTCGACGAAAGACTTCATATAGGAGAAGATGGTCATTGGAGAGCCACCAGGGGGCCCACGAGGTAGGGGGGCGCGCCCTAGGGGGGGGGCGCCCCCCACCCTCATGGACAGGGTGTGGGCCCCCTGGTCTTCATCTTTGGCGATGATTTTTCATTATTTATTATAAGGTATTCCGTGGAGTTTCAAGGCTTTTGGAGTTGTGCAGAATAGGTCTCTAATATGTAAACCTTGTAAAATAAGAGAGAATAGCCATAAGTATTGTGACATAATGTGAAATAACAGCCCATAATGCAATAAATATCGATATAAAAGCATGATGCAAAATGGACGTATCAACTCCCCCAAGCTTAGACCTCGCTTGTCCTCAAGCGAAAGCCGATAACAATAAATATGTCCCCATGTTTAGAGGTAGAGGCGTCGATAAAAATAAAATACGGACATGAAGGCATCATGATTATTCTCATAACAACAACATATATAGATATTGTCATATGATTACTTATGTTCAAGTGATGATCTATTCACAATGCAAAAGTATGAATCAAAAACCTTATTGAGAACCAACAAACTACAACCTCAGTCATTGAAGCAATTGCAATTTATCATAACGTCAGAAAGAGTCTACGTCAGAGTTAAAAAGCAAGTCCACATACTCAACTATCATCTAGTCCTTCATAATTGCTAACACTCACGCAATACTTGTGGTTACAGAGTCTTAATCGGACACAGAGAAAGATAGGGGCTTATAGTTTCGCCCCACAACCTTTTACCTCGAGGGTAATGTCAACAATAATAACTCATGCCCCCCTACATCCAATTAGATATATATATATCAGGTTCTTTCCAACATGCTGGGCTTGCCAAAGGATAAAATGAAAAAGGAAAGGTGAAGATCACCATGACACTTGCATAAGGTAGAAGATATTAATAAAAGATAGGCCCTTCGCAGAGGGAAGTAGAGGTTTCTATGCGCTTTTACGGTTGGATGCACAAAATCTTAATGCGAAAGAGCGTCACTTTATATTGCCCCTTGTGATATGAACCTTTATTATGTAGTCCGTCGCTTTTATTACTTCCACATCACAAGATCGTATAAAGCTTATTTCTCCCACACTAATCATACATATTTAGAGCAATTTTTATTACTTTGCACCAATGACAACTTAGTTGAAGGATCTTATTCAATCCATAGGTAGATATGGTGGACTCTCATGGCAAAACTGGTTTAAGGGTATTTGGAAGCACAAGTAGTATCTCTACCTGGTGCTGAGAATTTGGCTAGCATGAGGGGGAAAGGCAAGCTCAACATGTTGGATGATCCATGACAACATACTTTATCTCAGATATAAGAAAACATAACCCATTACATTGTCTTCCTTGTCCAACATCAACTCTTTAGCATGTCATATTTTGATGAGTGCTCCCAATCATAAAAGATGTCAATAATAGTATCTTTATATATGAAACCTCTCTTTCCTTATTACTTCCTATTAATTGCAACGATGACCAAAGCTATGTCTGCCAACTCCCAACAACTTTTAATCATCACACTCTTTCTATGTGAAGTCATGACTATCAATAAGATCAATATGAACTTTTGTTTCTTCTTATTCCTTTTCTCTTTTCTTTTATTCACCCAAGATCATAGCAAGAAAATCAAGCCCTTGACTCAACACCAATCTTTATTATATAGCTCACGGACTCGATTACATCGAGAGATCATAAGGCAAAACTCAAAACTAGATCATGCCGTAAACTTTATTCTACTAGATCAAAATACTACTATGAGGATCGAACTAAGGAAAATGGTAAACATAGGAGTTGTGATTGTGATACGATACCGAGGCACCTCCCCCAAGCTTGGCAGTTGCCAAGGGGAGTGCCCATACCCATGTTATTATATCTCCTTGGTTGGTGAAGAAGGTGGAGGTGTTGTTGATGATGCAGGCATGTCATCCATCTTCCAAGGCATAGGTTCACCATCATAGAAGGATGATCGAGTCTCCGGAATCCTTGAATCTGCAGCCAAAGTCATTCTTTTGAATCTATATTCATACTCACAGTTTTGGTTTTGCAGGTCATAGATTTGGGCTTGGAGGTGCTCGATCTTCTCATGTAGCTTGAAGATGGCCTCCTCGGTGTTCTTGGCATCCGGCTTGTAGTTGTTAGGGAACTCCGCGAGCATTGTGTGGCTAGCGTTGATTCCATGCTCGACCATCCCCTGGCACTTGAAAACTTGTTGCTCCATTGCTTCGAGCCTCGTCTCCACGCTTCCGGTTCCCTTTGGCCCCTCAGCATCGCGGATGTGCAGCAACCCATCACGCATCTCAATGGTTTGAGGGTGTCACAGCACCTCCGCGAGGTAAGGGTTGATGACCTTCTCGAAGAACTTGTCCTTGGAAGCACTTGGGGACGTCATGATAATCTAGGTCTATCAGAAAAACATCTCGAAACAAGAACAGAGAATATTTGCGTGATACGGGAGTCAAAACCTTCGGGAGAATATATAGTGAATTTTTACCGACCAAAATACGTATCATGCAAGAAAACGGAGTCCGGAAGGCACACGAGGTTCTCACGAGGTAGGGGGGGTGTGCCCAGGGGGGTAGGGTGCGCCCTCCACCCTCGTGGGGCCCTCGTGTCCTTCCCGAACTGCTACTTAATTTTCTATTTTTCTAAATATTCCAAAACGGAGAAATATTGCCTTAAAAATTGTTTTGGAGTCGGTTTACTTACTGTACCACATACATATTCCTTTTCGGAGTCTGAAACGTTCTGGAAAGTGTCCTTATGTATTCCTCCGGTGTTACGGTTTTAATAATATTGGTTTCAATATTTATGGGATTACCTGAGATATAATGTTTAATTCTTTGACCGTTTACCACCTTCGGATTTGTGCCTTCGAAGTTGTTGATTTTTATGGCACCGAAACGATAGACCTCCTCGATAACATAGGGGCCTTCCCATTTAGAGAGAAGTTTCCCTACAAAACATCTTAAACGAGAGTTGTATAGCAATACATAATCATCTACATTAAACTCACGCTTTTGTATCCTCTTGTCATGCCATCTTTCAACCTTTTCTTTAAACAACTTGGCATTTTCATAAGCTTGGGTTCTCCATTCATCAAGTGAGCTAATATCAAATAACCTCTTTTCACCAGCAGGTTTGAAATCATAGTTGAGCTCTTTAATAGCCCAATATGCCTTATGTTTTAGTTCGAGAGGTAAGTGACATGCTTTTCCATATACCATTTTATACGGAGACATACCCATAGGATTTTTATATGCAGTTCTATAGGCCCATAATGCATCATCAAGTTTCTTGGACAGATTCTTTCTAGACCTATTGACAATCTTTTGCAAAATTAATTTGAGTTCTCTATTACTCAATTCTACTTGACCACTAGACTGTGGGTGATACGGAGATGCAATTCTATGATTGACATCATATTTAGCAAGCATTTTATGGAAACCACCATGAATAAAATGTGAACCACCATCAGTCACTAAATATATAGGGACTCCAAACCTCGGAAAAATAACTTCTTTAAGTATTTTAATAGAAGTGTTATGATCATCACTACTAGTTGGAATAGCTTCTACCCACTTAGTAACATAATCAACAGCAACTAAACTATGTGTATATCCATTAGAGGCAGGAAAAGGTCCCATATAATCAAAGCCCCAAACATCAAATGGTTCAATAACAAGTGAATAATTCATAGGAATTTCTTGACGTCTACTAATATTACCAATTCTTTGACATTCATCACAAGATAGGACAAACTTACGGGCATCTTTGAAGAGAGTAGGCCAATAAAAACCGGATTGCAATACCTTATGTGCAGTTCTATCTCCCGCGTGGTGTCCTCCATAAGTTTCGGAGTGGCACTTGCGTAGGATCTGTTCATGTTCATGCTCAGGCACACAATGTCTAATAACACCATCTACTCCTTTATAAAGATGTGGGTCATCCCAAAAGTAATGTCTCAAATCATAGAAGAACTTTTTCTTTTTGTTGGTATGTGAAGCTAGGTGGTATAAATTTAGCAACTATGTAATTAGCATAATCAACATACTAAGGAGTACTGTGAGAAGTACTTATGACATTTAATTGTTCATCAGGAAAGCTATCATCAATAGGTAGTGGGTCATCAAGAACATTCTCTAACCTAGATAAGTTGTCTGCAACGGGGTTCTCAGCTCCTTTTCTATCAACAATATGCAAATCAAATTCTTGTAGCAAGAGAACCCATCTAATAAGTCTAGGTTTAGCATCTTTCTTTTCCATAAGATATTTAATAGCAGCATGATCAGTGTGAATAGTCACTTTAGAATCAAAAATATAAGGTCTGAACTTATAACAAGCAAATACAAATGCTAAAAGTTCTTTTTCAGTAGTTGCATAATTTCTTTGAGCATTGTCTAGAGTCTTACTAGCATAATGGATAACATTTCTTATCAACTCTTTGCCCTAGAACAACACCTACAGCATAATCACTAGCATCACACATAATTTCAAAGGGTAAATTCCAATCAGGTGGCTGAACAATAGGTGTAGAGACTAATGCTTTCTTAAGTATTTCAAATGCTTCTACACAATCCTCATCAAAGACAAATGGTATATCTTTTTGTAATAAATTAGTCAGAGGCCGAGAATTTTTTGAGAAGTCCTTAATGAACCTCCTATAAAATCCGGCGTGACCAAGGAAACTTCTTATACCTTTGATGTCCTTGGGACATGGCATCTTTTCAATAGCATCAACCTTGGCTTTATCAACTTCAATACCTCTTTCAGAAACTTTATGCCCCAAGGAAATACCCTCATTAACCATAAAGTGGCACTTTTCCCAATTCAAGACAAGATTAGTTTCTTCACATCTCTACAAAACTCGATCAAGATTCCTCAAGCAATCATCAAAAGAAGATCCGTAGACGGAAAAGTCGTCCATCAAAACCTCACAAATCTTTTCACTGAAGTCAGAGAATATAGCCATCATGCATCTTTGAAAGGTAGCAGGTGCATTACATAAACCAAAAGGCATACGTCTATAAGCAAAAGTACCAAAAGGGCATGTAAAAGTAGTCTTTGATTGATCTTTAGCCGACACAGGTATTTGAGAGAAACCAGAATAACCATCTAGAAAGCAGTAATGTGTATGTTTGCATAATGTTTCTAGCATTTGATCGATAAAAGGTAAGGGGTAATGATCTTTCTTAGTAGCCTTATTTAATTTGCGGAAATCAATTACCATCCTATAACCTGTAATTATTCTTTGTGGAATCAATTCATCTTTATCATTCAGAACAACAGTAATACCTCCCTTCTTAGGGACACAATGAACAAGACTTACCCACTGACTATCAGCAACGGGATAAATTATACCTGCCTCCAGAAGCTTTAGTATTTCTTTTCTTACCACTTCTTTCATTTTAGGATTCAGACGTCGTTGAGGATCACGAACTGGTTTGGCATTTGCTTCCAAATTTATTTTATGTTGACATAGAGTGGGACTAATGCCCTTAAGATCATCAAGAGTATATCCAATAGCAGCATGGTGCTTCTTCAGAGTTTTCAATAATCTTTCTTCTTCATGCTCTGAAAGGTTGGCACTAATAATAACAGGATATATCTTCTTTTCATCAACATAAGCATATTTCAGATTATCAGGCAACGGTTTAAGCTCAAACACGGGATCACCCTTAGGTGGAGGGGGATCCCCTAGGATTTCAACAGGCAAATTGTGTTTCAGAATTGGTTCTTGTTTAAAGAATACTTCATCTATTTCCCTTCTTTCATTCATAAACATATCATTCTTATGGTCTAGCAAATATTGTTCTAAAGGATCACTAGGAGGTACGGCAATAGAAGCAAGACCAATTATTTCATCCTTACTAGGCAATTCTTCTTAACGGTGTTGTTTACTAAATTTAGATAAATTAAACTCATGAGTCATATCATCTAAGCCGACAGTAACAACATCCCTTGTGCAATCTATGGTAGCATTAACAGTATTTAAGAAGGGTCTACCAAATATAATGGGACAAAAGCAATCTTGTGGGGAACCAAGAACAAGAAAATCAGCAGGATATTTAGTTTTCCCACACAAGACTTCAACATCTCTAACAATTCCCATTGGTGAAATAGTATCTCTATTAGCAAGTTTAATAGTAACATCAATTTCTTCTAACTCAACAAGTGCAATGTCATGCATAATTTCTTTGTATAAGTCAATAGGTATTGCACTAGCACTAGCACCCATATCACATAAGCCATGATAACAATGTTCTCCTATTTTAACATAAATAACAGGCACACCTACCACAGGTCTATTTTTATCTTTACCACAAGGTTTAGCAATTCTAGCAGTTTCACCGCAGAACTGAATAACATGCCCATCAATATTATCAGACAAGAGATATTTAACAATAGCAATATTAGGTTCTACTTTAACTTGCTTAGGAGGTGTATATGTTTTCATATTGCTTTTATGAACCACAATTGAAGCTTTACCATGATCCTTTATCCTAACAGGGAAAGGTGGGTTCTCAACATAACAAGTAGGAACAATAGGATCATTATAAGTGACAGTCTTTTGTTCAACTTTAATTGGTGCAGCTACTTTTACTTCTATGGGAGGATGATATTTAAACCACTTCTCCTTAGGGAGATCAACATAAGTAGCAAAAGATTCACAGAAAGAAGCTACCATCTCAGAATCAAGTCCATATTTAGTGCTAAGCTTACGGAAAATATCGGTATCCATAAAAGATTTAACACAATCAAACTTACGTGTCATACCTGACTCCTTACCATTGTCGAGGTCCCAATCTTCAGAGTTGCATTTAATTCTATCCAATAAATCCCATCTAAATCCAATAGTCTTCATCATAAAAGAGCCGGTACAAGAAGTATCGAGCATGGTGCGATTATTTTCAGAAAGCCGAGCATAAGTTTTTCGAAGAATTGTTTCTCTTGGGAGCTCATGATTGGGGCATGAATATAACATTGATTTAAGCCTCCCCCAAGCATGAGCGATGCTTTCTCCTTCGCGAGGCCAAAAATTATATATAATTGCGGTCACGATGAACAAGATGCATAGGGTAATACTTTTGATGAAATTCCAATTTCAATCTTCTATAGTTCCATGATCTCGTATCATCACATAGCCTATACCATGTCAATGCGTCTCCCTTCAAAGATAAAGAGAAGGCCTTCTTCTTAGCAACATCATTGGTGAGGGAGTCCTCGATTAGGGGGTCTCCGAACAGCCGGATTATATTCTTTGGCCGGACTGTTGGACTATGAAGATACAAGATTGAAGACTTCGTCTCGTGTCCGGGTGGGACTCTACTTGGCGAGGAAGGCAAGCTAGGCAATACGGATATGCATATCTCCTCCTTTGTAACCGACCTTGTGTAACCCTAACCCTCTCCGGTGTCTATGTAAACCGAGGGGTTTTAGTCCGTAGGACAACAACCACAACATACAATCATACCACAGGCTAGCTTCTAGGGTTTAGCCTCTCTGATCTCGTGGTAGATCTACTCTTGTACTACCCATATCATCAGTATTAATCAAGCAGGACATAGGGTTTTACCTCCATCAAGAGGGCCCGAACCTGGGTAAAACATCGTGTCCCCTGCCTCCTGTTACCATCCGGCCTAGACACACAGTTCGAGACCCCCTACCCGAGATCCGCTGGTTTTGACACCGACATTGGTGCTTTCATTGAGAGTTCCGATGTGCCGTTGCCATCAGGAAGGATGCCTCATCCCGTCTTTAAAGATGGCACTGTTGCTAAGGGAGCTTTGGCTGTCGGCCAAACTCTCCGGCTAGGTGGTTTCCTTATGACTGCCTGTTCGGTCGCTGCGCCGACGATGATTTCTCGGGTCATCGAAAGCAATCTTCACGTCAACTCGGAACTCGCCAAGCAGTTAGATCCAATGAAGCTCTCTTCCCTAAACGAGCTCTTGGATCACATCGCTGCCCTGGGAGTCGCTATAGACTATGATCAGATTGGGCCTAAACCTGATTTGAGAGAGATCAACTCTCCCCAGGTCACCCATCACGTTGAAGTGGTGGAGGAACAATGCGGCAACCCTTCATCTATCTTAAGGACTAGCTATGTCCGGATTCCCTATCCCTCCAAGCCGGATACCCGCGGAGGGGAGGACGTCACTCAAGACCTGAACCTAGAGTCAGGCAGCGGGCTAGATTTATTGGAAAACATCCAAGAATCCAAACTTCCGAGTTCAGAAACTCCTTGGCCCCTGAGTCTCAGATTGGGTGAGGATTCGGATTCAATTGGAGGCTCTGCCAACGAAATATCATCTTCAACCCACGTAATAATGGCAGTCATCGCCTCATGGACTAAACCATTTCTAGCCTACCTAACTAAGCACGAACTTCCCGCGGACCAAAACGAGGCACGCTGCATAGTGCGGCGATCTAAAGCCTATAAAGTGCACGAGGGAGAGCTCTATAAGAAAAGCACCACCGGAGTCCTTCAAAGGTGCATCTCCGAAGAGGAAGGGCGGAATCTTCTGGTTGAAATTCATGCCGGACTCGGCGGTCACCACGCGGCGGCCCGGGCCCTTGTAAGCAAGGCCTTCTGTACAGGTTTCTATTGGCCGACGGCCTGGGCAGACGCTCAGGACTTAGTCCAATGATGCGTTGGTTGCCAGCTTTTTGGTAACCAAAGCCATATGCCACCCACCGCCCTCCAAACTATCCCCATCACCTGGACCTTCGCGGTCTGGGGGCTTGACATGGTTGGACCCCTTAAAGGAGGAACCCACAAGCAAAAATACTTACTGGTCATGGTGGATAAATTCACCAAATGGATAGAAGCCAAGCCTGTTAAGAGGGCCGAATCCGCACCGGTGATAGACTTCATATCCGGGGTCGTACACCGTTACGGCGTCCCCCACAGCATCATCACTGATAATGGCACGAACTTTACGGCCGACGAGGTAAAACTCTAGTGCAAAAACATGGGCATCAAGCTTGATTATGCTTTAGTCTATCACCCGCAAACTAACGGTCAGGTCGAGCAAGCAAACGGTCTTATCATGAGCGGCATCAAACCCAGATTAGTGCGGTGCCTCAAGGAATCTAACACGCGCTGGGTAGAGGAGCTCGACTCCATACTCTGAGGGCTGCGGACCACGCCAAATCGCACTACCGGATACACACCATTCTTTATGGTATACGGCGCAGAGGCGGTTCTGCCCTGCGACATTATTCATGACTCACCTCGAGTGCGCATGTACGAAGAAAGAGAGGCCGAGCTCGATCGGCAGGACAGTTTGGACGCCTTGGAGGAGGAGCGTGACGTGGCAAAAGCCCGTTCCGCATTCTATGAACAGCAGGCTCGAAGATACCAAAGCAAAGAAGTACGGGCCAAAACTTACAATATTGGCGAGTTAGTTCTACGCCTGCCGGATAAGAAAAAGGACAAACACAAGCCCAAATGGGAAGGTCCCTTCATCATTGACCAAGTCCTGACTGGTGGAGCATACCATCTGCGGGATGCATCGGATAATCGACTCGAGCCGAACCATGGAACGCAGCCCGACTTCGAAGATTCTACGCCTAACGCCGGACTCTGTGTTCGTCTCCTTCCTCTATCCATTTTTATATACTATCTGTCTTATATTTTTCTCCTTCTCCTTTTCTTTTCTCTCACAGCCTTTAGGGGCCCATTCGTGCCTTGTTTGCACGCAACTGACACGCTATCCGCGCTCATTATACCTGGGGGCTTCTTTAATAGAAGCTTATTCATACGGGCTTTATGCCCAAAACATGCGTTATCCTTCCGCATGTACCCTTTATCCAGCATTATATGCATCGATATGACTTAAGTTTTGGCCAAGCTGGGTTGCCTGGCTCTTGTATTTATGCCCTACGTTCCCGTTAATTTGGCTAGGGCATAAGGGGAGCACCTCTGCGATTGTTACTGCCGGGTCAGCCGAATGTGTACCTCAGACTGGGTGAAGCCGAAAGCTAGCATTCTTAAGGGAATATTCGGTCGGTGAACTAAAGATGATTTTTCACTTATTTACTTATGCGCCCCTGATGTTTTTTTCTGCGTCTCTTCTCGCAGTCCGGACATGCACTTTAGGGCATGCCTCCCAGGGAAAGGAACCCCTAACGGAACTATTCTCCCTGGAAGATGTTTCTGAAGGAAATATGCCCTAGAGGCAATAATAAAGTTATTATTTATTTCCTTATATCATGATAAATGTTTATTATTCATGCTAGAATTGTATTAACTGGAAACGTAATAGTTGTGTGAATACATAGACAAACAAAGTGTCACTAGTATGCCTCTACTTGACTAGCTCGTTAATCGAAGATGGTTATGTTTCCTAACCATAGACATGAGTTGTCATTTGATTAACGGGATCACATCATTAGGAGAATGATGTGATTGACATCACCCATTCCATGTTGCTATTGCTTTCTTCATGACTTATACATGTTCCTATGACTATGAGATTATGCAACTCCCGTTTACCGGAGGAACACTTTGTGTGCTACCAAATGTCACAACGTAACTGGGTGATTATAAAGGTGCTCTATAGGTGTCTCCAAAGTCACATGTTGGGTTGGCGTATTTCGATATTAGGATTTGTCTCTCCGATTGTCGGAGAGGTATCTCTGGGCCCTCTCGGTAATGCACATCACTTAAGCCTTGCAAGCAATGCAACTAATAAGTTAGTTGCAAGATGATGTATTACAGAACGAGTAAAGACACTTGCCGGTAACGAGATTGAAATAGGTATTGAGATACCGACGATTGAATCTCGGGCAAGTAACATACCGATGACAAAGGGAACAACGTATGCTGTTATGCGGTCTGACCGATAAAGATCTTCGTAGAATATGTAGGAGCCAATATGAGCATCCAGGTTCCGCTATTGGTTATTGACCGGAGACGTGTCTCGGTCATGTCTACATTGTTCTCGAACCCGTAGGGTCCGCACGCTTAACGTTACGATGACAGTTTCATTATGAGTTTATATATTTTGATGTATCAAAGGTTGTTCGGAGTCCCGGATGTGATCACGGACATGATGAAGAGTCTTGAAATGGTCGAGACATAAAGATCGGTGTATTGGACGACTATATTTGGACACCGGAAAGGTTCTGGGTGAGATTGGGACAATACCGGATCACCGGGAGGTTATCGGAACCCCCCGGGAGGTATATGGGCCTTATTGGGCCTTAGTGGAAAGGAGGGGAAAGGAGCAAGGGAGGGGGCGCCCCCCAAGCCCAATCCGAATTGGGAGGGGGGCGGCCCCCCTTTCCTTCCTCCTTCCTCTTCCTTCCCTCTCCTACTCCTAATAGGAAAAGGGGGAGTCCTACTCCCGGTGGGAGTTGGACTCCCCGCCTTGGACGCGCCACCCTCCTTGGCCGGCCCCCTCCTCCACTCCTTTATATACGGGGACAGGGGCACCCCAGAGACACAACAATTGATCATTGATCTCTTAGCCGTGTGCGGTGCCTCCCTCCACCATAATCCTCGATAATATTGTAGCGGTGCTTAGGCGAAGCCCTGAGGCGGTAGAACATCAAGATCGTCACCACGCCGTCGTGCTGACGGAACTCATCCCCGACACTTTGCTGGATCGGAGTCCGGGGATCGTCATCGAGCTGAACGTGTGCAAAAACTCAGAGGTGCCGTAGTTTCGGTGCTTGATCGGTCGGGCCGTGAAGACGTACGACTACATCAACCGTGTTGTTATAACGCTTCCGCTTCTGGTCTATGAGGGTACGTAGACAACACTCTCCCCTCTCGTTGTTGTGCATCACCATGATCTTGCGTGTGCGTAGGAATTTTTTTGAAATTACTACGTTCCCCAACAGTGGCATCCGAGCCTAGGTTTTATGTGTTGATGTTATATGCACGAGTAGAACACAAGTGAGTTGTGGGTGATATAAGTCATACTGCTTACCAGCATGTCATACTTTGGTTCGGCGGTATTGTTGGATGAAGCGGCCCGGACCGACATTACGCGTACGCTTACGCGAGACTGGTTCTACCGACGTGCTTTGCACACAGGTGGCTGCCGGGTGTCAGTTTCTCCAACTTTAGTTGAACCGAGTGTGGCTACGCCCGGTCCTTGCGAAGGTTAAAACATCACCAACTTGACAAACTATCATTGTGGTTTTTGATGCGTAGGTAAGATTGGTTCTTGCTAAGCCCGTAGCAGCCACGTAAAACTTGCAACAAACAAAGTAGAGGACGTCTAACTTGTTTTTGCAGGGCATGTTGTGATGTGATATGGTCAAGGCATGATGCTAAATTTTATTGTATGAGATGATCATGTTTTGTAACCAAGTTATCGGCAACTGGCAGGAGCCATATGGTTGTCACTTTATTGTATGCAATGCAATCGCCCTGTAATGCTTTACTTTATCACTAAGCTGTAGCGATAGTCGTAGAAGCATTAGATTGGCAAGACGACAACGATGCTACGATGGAGATCAAGGTGTCATGCCGGTGACGATGGTGATCATGACGATGCTTCGGAGGTGGAGTTCACAAGCACAAGATGATGATGGCCATATCATATCACTTATATTGATTGCATGTGATGTTTATATTTTATGCATCTTATCTTGCTTTGATTGACGGTAGCATTATAAGATGATCTCTCACTAAATTTCAAGATAAAAGTGTTCTCCCTGAGTATGCACCATTGCCAAAGTTCGTCGTGCCCAGACACCACGTGATGATCGGGTGTGATAAGCTCTACGTCCATCTACAACGGCTGCAAGCCAGTTTTGCACACGCAGAATACTCAGGTTAAACTTGACGAGCCTAGCATATGCAGATATGGCCTCGGAATACTGAGACCGAAAGGTCGAGCGTGAATCATATAGTAGATATGATCAACATAGTGATGTTCACCATTGAAAACTACTCCATTTCACGTGATGATCGGGTATGGTTTAGCTGATTTGGATCACGTGATCACTTAGAAGATTAGAGGGATGTCTTTCTAAGTGGGAGTTCTTAAGTAATATGATTAATTGAACTTAAATTTATCATGAACTTAGTACCTGATAGTATCTTGCTTGTTTATGTTTGATTGTAGATAGATGGCCCGTGCCGTTGTTCCGTTGAATTTTAATGCGTTCCTTGAGAAAGCAAAGTTGAAAGATGATGGTAGCAATTATACGGACTGGGTCCATAACTTGAGGATTATCCTCATTGCTGCACAGAAGAATTACGTCCTGGAAGCACCGCTGGGTGCCAGGCCTGCTGCTGATGCAACTGGCGACGTTAAGAACGTCTGGTAGAGCAAAGCTGATGACTACTCGATAGTTCAATGTGCCATGCTTTACGGCTTAGAACCGGGTCTTCAACGACGTTTTGAACGTCATGGAGCATATGAGATGTTCCAGGAGTAGAAGCTAATATTTCAAGCAAATGCCCAGATTGAGAGATATGAAGTCTCCAATAAGTTCTATAGCTGCAAGATGGAGGAGAACAGTTCTGTTAGTGAGCATATACTCAAAATGTCTGGGTATAATAATCACTTGATTCAACTGGGAGTTAATCTTCCAGATGATTGCGTCATTGACAGAATTCTCCAATCACTTCCACCTAGCTACAAGAGCTTTGTGATGAACCATAATATGCAAGGGATGGATAAAACAATTCCTGAGCTCTTCGTAATGCTAAAAGCTGCGGAGGTAGAAATCAAGAAGGAGCATCAAGTGTTGATGGTCAACAAGACCACTAGTTTCAAGAAAAAGGGCAAGGGGAAGAAGAAGGGGAACTTCAAGAAGAACAGCAAGCAAGTTGCTGCTCAGGAGAAGAAATGCAAGTCTGGACCTAAGCCTGAAACTGAGTGCTTCTACTGCAAGCAGACTGGTCACTGGAAGCGGAACTGGCCCAAGTATTTGGCGGATAAGAAGGATGGCAAGGTGAACAAAGGTATATGTGATATACATGTTATTGATGTGTACCTTACTAGAGCTCGCAGTAGCACCTGAGTATTTGATACTGGTTCTGTTGCTAATATTTGCAACTCGAAACAGGGACTACGGATTAAGTGAACACTGGCGAAGGACGAGGTGACGATGCGCGTGGGAAATGGTTCCAAAGTCGATGTTATCGCGGTCGGCATGCTACCTCTACATCTACCATCGGGATTAGTATTAGACCTAAATAATTGTTATTTGGTGCCAGCGTTAAGCATGAACATCATATCTGGATCTTGTTTGATGCGAGACGGTTATTCATTTAAATCTGAGAATAATGGTTGTTCTATTTATATGAGTAATATCTTTTATGGTCATGCACCCTTGAAGAGTGGTCTATTTTTGATGAATCTCGATAGTAGTGATACACATATTCATAATGTTGAAGCCAAAAGATGCAGAGTTGATAATGATAGTGCAACTTATTTGTGGCACTTCCGTTTAGGTCATATCGGTGTAAAGCGCATGAGGAAACTCCATACTGATGGACTTTTGGAACCACTTGATTATGAATCACTTGGTACTTGCGAACCGTGCCTCATGGGCAAGATGACTAAAACGCCGTTCTCCGGTACTATGGAGAGAGCAACAGATTTGTTGGAAATCATACATACAGATGTATGTGGTCCAATGAATGTTGAAGCTCGTGCTGGATATCATTATTTTCTCACCTTCACAGATGATTTAAGCAGATATGGGTATATCTACTTAATGAAACATAAGTCTGAAACATTTGAAAAGTTCAAAGAATTTCAGAGTGAAGCTGAAAATCATCGTAACAAGAAAATAATGTTTCTACGATCTGATCATGGAGGAGAATATCTGAGTTACGAGTTTGGTTTACATTTGAAACAATGCGGAATAGTTTCGCAACTCACGCCACCCAGAACACCACAGCGTAATGGTGTGTCCAGACGTCGTAATCGTACTTTACTTGATATGGTGCGATCTATGATGTCTCTTACAGATTTACCGCTATCGTTTTGGGGTTATGCTTTAGAGACGGCCGCATTCACGTTAAATAGGGCACCATCAAAATCAGTTGAGACGACGCCTTATGAACTATGGTTCGGCAAGAAACCAAAGTTGTCGTTTCTGAATGTTTGGGGCTGCGATTCTTATGTGAAAAAGCTTCAACCGGATAAGCTCGAACCCAAATCGGAGAAATGTGTCTTCATAGGATACCCAAAGGAGACTGTTGGGTACATCTTCTATCACAGATCCGAAGGCAAGACATTTTTTGCTAAGAATGGATCCTTTCTAGAGAAGGAGTTTTTCTCGAAAGAAGTGTGTGGGAGGAAAGTAGAACTTGATGAGGTAACTATACCTGCTCCCTTATTGGAAAGTAGTACATCACAGAAACCGGTTTCTGTGACACCTACACCAATTAGTGAGGAAGCTAATGATGATGATCATGAAACTTCAGAACAAGTTACTACTAAACCTCGTAGATCAACCAGAGTAAGATCCGCACCAGAGTGGTACGGTAATCCTGTTCTGGAAGTCATGGTACTAGATCATGATGAACCTACGAACTATGAAGAAGCAATGGTGAGCCCAGATTCCGCAAAATGGCTTGAAGCCATGAAATCTGAGATGGGATCCATGTATGAGAACAAAGTGTGGACTTTGGTTGACATGCCCAATGATCGGCAAGCAATTGAAAATAAATGGTTCTTCAAGAAGAAGACTGACGCTGACGGTAATGTTACTATCTACAAAGCTCGACTTGTCGCAAAAGGTTTTCGACAAGTTCAAGGGATTGACTACAATGAGACCTTCTCACCCGTAGCGATGCTTAAGTCTGTCCAAATCATGTTAGCAATTACCGCATTTTATGATTATGAAATTTGGCAGATGGATGTCAAAACTGCATTCCTGAATGGATTTCTGGAAGAAGAGTTGTATATGCTGCAGCCGGAAGGTTTTGTCGATCCAAAGGGAGCTAACAAAGTGTGGAAGCTCCAGCGATCCATTTATGGACTGGTGCAAGCATCTCGGAGTTGGAATAAACGCTTTGACAGTGTGATCAAAGCATTTGGTTTTGTACAGACTTTTGGAGAAGCCTGTATTTACAAGAAAGTGAGTGGGACCTCTGTAGCATTTCTGATATTATATGTGGATGACATATTCCTAATCGGAAATGATATAGAATTTCTGGATAGCATAAAGGGATACTTGAATAAGAGTTTTTCAATGAAAGACCTCGGTGAAGCTGCTTACATATTGGGCATTAAGATCTATAGAGATAGATCAAGACGCTTAATTGGAATTTCACAAAGCACATACCTTGACAAAGTTTTGAAGAAGTTTAAATTGGATCAAGCAAAGAAAGGATTCTTGCCTGTGTTACAAGGTGTGAAGTTGAGTAAGACTCAATGCCCAACCACTGCAGAAGATAGAGAGAAAATGAAAGATGTTCCCTATGCTTCAGCCATAGGCTCTATCATGTATGCAATCCTGTGTACCAGACCTGATGTGTGCCTTGCTATTAGTCTAGCAGGGAGGTACAAAAGTAATCCAGGAGTGGATCACTGGACAGCGGTCAAGAACATCCTGAAATACCTGAAAAGGACTAAGGATATGTTTCTCGTATATGGAGGTGACAAAGAGCTCATCATAAATGGTTACATTGATGCAAGCTTTGACACTGATCCGGACGATTCTAAATCACAAACCGGATACGTATTTACATTAAACGGTGGAGCTGTCAGTTGGTGCAGTTCTAAACAAAGCGTCGTGGCGGGATCTACATGTGAAGCGGAGTACATAGCTGTTTCGGAAGCAACAAACGAAGGAGTCTGGATGGAGGAGTTCATATCCGATCTAGGTGTCACACCTAGTGCATCGGGTCCAATGAAAATCTTTTGTGACAATACTGGTGCAATTTCCTTGGCAAAGGAATCCAGATTTCACAAGAGACCATGCACATCAAGAGACGCTTCAATTCCATCCGGGATCTAGTCCAGGTGGGAGACATAGAGATTTGCAAGATACATACGGATCTGAATGTAGCAGACCCATTGACTAAGCCTCTTCCACGAGCAAAACATGATCAGCACCAAGGCTCCATGGGTGTTAGAATCATTACTATGTAATCTAGATTATTGACTCTAGTGCAAGTGGGAGACTGAAGGAAATATGCCCTAGAGGCAATAATAAAGTTATTATTTATTTCCTTATATCATGATAAATGTTTATTATTCATGCTAGAATTGTATTAACCGGAAACGTAATACTTGTGTGAATACATAGACAAACAAAGTGTCACTAGTATGCCTCTACTTGACTAGCTCGTTAATCGAAGATGGTTATGTTTCCTAACCATATACATGAGTTGTCATTTGATTAACAGGATCACATCATTAGGAGAATGATGTGATTGACATGACCCATTCCATTAGCTTAGCACCCGGTCGTTTAGTATGTTGCTATTGCTTTCTTTATGACTTATACATGTTCCTATGACTATGAGATTATGCAACTCCCCGTTTACTGGAGGAACACTTTGTGTGCTACCAAACGTCACAACATAATTGGGTGATTATAAAGGTGCTCTACAGGTGTCTCCAAAGGTACATGTTTGGTTGGCGTATTTCGAGATTAGGATTTGTCGCTCCGATTGTCGGAGAGGTATCTCTGGGCCCTCTCGGTAATGCACATCACTTAAGCCTTGCAAGCAATGCAACTAATAAGTTAGTTGCAAGATGATGTATTACAGAACGAGTAAAGAGACTTGCCAGTAACGAGATTGAACTAGGTATTGAGATACCGACGATTGAATCTCGGGCAAGTAACATACCGATGACAAAGGGAACAATGTATGTTGTTATGCGGTCTGACCGATAAAGATCTTCGTAGAATATGTAGGAGCCAATATGAGCTTCCAGGTTCCGCTATTGGTTATTGACCGGAGACGTGTCTCGGTCATGTCTACATTGTTCTCGAACCCGTAGGGTCCGCACGCTTAACGTTACGATGACAGTTTCATTATGAGTTTATATATTTTGATGACCGATGGTTGTTCGGAGTCCCGGATGTGATCACGGACTTGATGAGGAGTCTCGAAATGGTCGAGACATAAAGATTGATATATTGGACGACTATATTTGGACACCGGAAAGGTTCCGGGTGAGATTGGGACAATACCGGATCACCCGGAGGTTATCGGAACCCCCGGGAGGTATATGGGCCTTATTGGGCCTTAGTGGAAAGGAGGGGAAAGGAGCAAGGGAGGGGGCGCCCCCCCCAAGCCCAATCCGAATTGGGAGGGGGCCCGGCCCCCCTTTCCTTCATCCCTCCTTCCTCTTCCTTCCCTCTCCTACTCCTAATAGGAAAAGGGGGAGTCCTACTCCCGGTGGGAGTTGGACTCCCCGCCTTGGACGCGCCACCCTCCTTGGCCGGCCCCCTCCTCCACTCCTTTATATACGGGGGCAGGGGGCACCCCAGAGACACAACAATTGATCATTGATCTCTTAGCCGTGTGCGGTGCCTCCCTCCACCATAATCCTCGATAATATTGTAGCGGTGCTTAGGCGAATCCCTGCGACGGTAGAACATCAAGATCATCACCACGCCATCGTGCTAACGGAACTCATCCCTGACACTTTGCTGGATCGGAGTCCGGGGATCGTCATTGAGCTGAACGTGTGCAAAAACTCAGAGGTGCCGTAGTTTCGGTGCTTGATCGGTCGGGCCGTGAAGACGTACGACTACATCAACCGCGTTGTTATAACGCTTCCGCTTCCGGTCTACGAGGGTACGTAGACAACACTCTCCCCTCTCGTTGCTGTGCATCACCATGATCTTGCTTGTGCGTAGGAATTTTTTTGAAATTACTACGTTCCCCAACAGTTTCTTACTAACCATGTAATATAACATAACTAGTTGGGCACTTGTCCGTTAAAGCACTAATGACCGCTACGCCTGGTCTCCACGCATGCCCCGGTTCTTACATAACCGAGAGGGTATTGGGATACACTCCGGACCATCGGGTCCCGAGGTTGAAGCGAAAAGGTCTGCCACGACAAACGATCTACAATCCGGCTAGAAGGCATTATACATGTCACTTTAAATTACATAGTCAATTTGACTGGTTGAATTCCTCTTCAATACCATCCAATAGGCTGTCTAGTCTACAGTCCTGTTGGGAATACTTTGTGGCCAATTCTACTTGGCTGTACACTAAGCTCACAGGGATCTCCTTCCCATCGGGCCCCACACGTCCGACCTCGGCCATGTGGTTCGGGTCAGCCTTCGTGTACCGCGTCTTCACCATTGCCCAGGCTTCCCTAGTGCCCTGACGGCAGGCCGATATCTTCCATAATCGGAAGCACCGCCGCGCTCCCTTCAGCTTCTCTGCAAGCTCTCCAAGGCCTTCGGGCATGGAGACCGATGGCCACAAGGCCTGGGCGACGCCTTGCATCACCTGCCGAACTCGTTCGTGCAGTTGTGAGAGCTTGGGAAGAAGGTCACCCTTAGAACCGGGCATTTCCTCGGCACGACGACCTGTTAGCATACCTACAGACATAACTCTGTCAGCCAACTTCCTCGCCGAACTCTTTTTCAAAGTTCGTTCAAGCACTTACTAAATATGCCACGTCGAAGCCGCCGATTCTCCTTAACAGAGTCCAACAGTTGGGCATGAACATCTTTTAGTTCCACTCCCAGCTTGGTGTTGGCATCTAGGAGATCATTCTTCTCCCGCCTCACCCTCGTAAGCACTCTCTCACCGGCCTTCAGCTGGCGTAGGAGCTATTGCTTACCCGGATTTACTCCAGCGTCATCTGCAATTTTACCGTCAGATCAGCATATACGCCGCACTCTATATGATACTTATCATTCGAAGGATATATTACCAGAGGGGGTCTCTTTGGGCTCCCCTGCTGCGGCCAGTGCGGCCTGAAGTTGGGCTTTGCACTCTTCCAGCTCCTGGGACAGTTGGGTATTCTTTTCGGTAAGAACCTGCATAACAAATGATCCTTAAATCAGTTATTCTAACTGTTTCAAGTCTCAGGGGCTACTGATATATATAATTACCAAATTTTCTCACCCGTATGTCTTTTACATACTGCTCTGTGGCTCTGGCTAGACCATTTTGAGCGGCACGGAGGTACGCATCTCCCGAGCTGAAGGCATCCAATTCCTCTTGGGAGAAACAAGCGTCATGAAGAACAGTCTGGCGACACCTCTGGTTCATGGCACTTTCCACCTCGGAATTTGTGGCGGATAATTTATCCGCATCCTCTGTCGGAGGAGCGCCCAGCGCACACCTCGTATTCGTTCCCGCCTCCGAATCCGGCCTTGGAGCCTGGCTGGTGGAGGCGCGATTAGTAGCCTCTCCGGGTATAGTCCGGCGAGCTCTCTTTTTCCTGAAAAGAAGGCATGGGTGTTAATATGCCTCTGAGAATAATGTCTTGTGATAAAGACGGCGCGCCGTACCGCTGCGCCGGTGTCTCAATCCGGACTGCAGGTCTTTTCAGCCTGCCTGGCCTCGCGGCCCCTTGTTGGCTAGTCGCCGCAGGCTCAGCCTTCCGCCTCGAGGACCTCCCCTGCAAAACACGGTTATACAGTAATCAAAAACACGCAAGGACGGATCCCTTTTCAAAGTACTGGGACTTCAGTCTCAGTTACCTGTGAGGCTGGAAGTAGCCCAGGGTAGTCGGCCGTAATGGCCACCAAAACGTCGTCATTGCTCAATTGGTAAAATACCCCATCGATCAGCTCCATAGATATGTCCGGATCCTCTTGGGAGGCCGGGTCGAGGGACCGTCCAGGGTCCTCGGGTTGTGGAGGTGGGTTGTTTATCTCCCTTATAGCCTGGCGCAGCTCCTGCATTGAAATCGCTAGACTGAATACTTTACTACGGGAATATGAAACGGATGGGCGAGAAAAAGTCTCTGCTTACCCAGCTCGGAGGATTGTACATAGAAAATCCGCCCTGCGGGTTGACATGGAGGAATTCCTCCTCTTCTCCCTTGTACAAAGTGGATAAGATCTTTATTAGATCAGCAACCGATCCCGGCCCTTTACGGCCGTAGCGGGTGGCGTCATCCTCTCCGTTGAAATCCCACATGGGGTGGCCTCTATACTGAAGTGGCTGCACCCCCCGCATAATACATGTGGCCATGACCTCGATCATGGTCAATCCGGATCGAGCTAGCAAACTTATCAGGCTCATCAGGTAAAGAACGTCCCTGTCATCTTCCTCCAGGGAGCTCCATGGACGCCAGCTCCGGCGCTTCTTCAAAGGAGCATTGTCGAACTCAGGAA
The DNA here is from genome assembly GCF_056163025.1 of Triticum urartu. Classification (NCBI taxonomy): domain Eukaryota; kingdom Viridiplantae; phylum Streptophyta; class Magnoliopsida; order Poales; family Poaceae; genus Triticum; species Triticum urartu. The sequence goes on from NC_141878.1 coordinate 567,847,858, forward strand.
GGCCGATTCGAATAGGATCTGGGAGAGGGACGTCTTCTATATAAAACCATTCTGAAGGCCAGTCTTCGGACGTCTTCTTTGGGGTTCCGGACAGATATCCGGTCCCGGCAATACGCCACACTTCGGCTCCGCCCACTTGATATATTGACCCCTTCTGAGAACGGGGCACAAGGTAGAACAACTTCTTCCACAGCGTGAAATGAGCCTCATAGCCCAAAAACAGCTCGCAAAGGGCTACGAATCCTGCGATATGCAATATAGAGGCTGGCGTAAGGTTGTGCAACTGGAGGCCGTAGAACTCCAGGAGCCCCCGGAGAAACGGATGAATTGGAAATCCGAGCCCTCTTACCAAATGAGGGACAAGGCATACCCGCTCTCCCTTGGAGGGATTGGGGAGGCTCTCCGCTTGCTATCCTCCATTATAGGTGGCGAGCCCGGCTCGAACCAGGACCATGTACGCTGGGGGAAGAAATCCCTTGGTCTGAAGCATCACTAATTTGCTGTGCGGGACGGAACATCTCTCCCAATCTCCAGGCTTGGGGCTAGGGGAGCGAGAGGAGGAGCTGCGTCGATCGGCCATGATGGAATGGATCTTTGTCATATGCGCTCCGATGAAGGCTCGCCAAGAGAGGATGATGTGATTTGGATCTGAATCCTCGTTTTTTTAATAGGCAGCTTATTCACACAGCTAGGGGGGTAAATGTAAAAACACCCTGGCTCTTCACATTCACTCGACACGTGTAAAGTGGCCATTATTGGGTGTGGAAGCCAAGGAATGCAACATTCGCAAAAGTCTGAACACTATTTCAACAGGTACACGGAATTTGGAGAGGAACCCGCCTTGCAATGTCGAAGACAATCTGTGCGCCGGACTCATCGTCATTGAAGCCTGGTTCAGGAGCTACTGAGGGAGTCCTGGATTAGGGGGTCTCCGGACAGCCAGATTATATTTTTTGGCCGGACTGTTGGACTATGAAGATACAAGATTGAAAACTTCGTCTCGTGTCCGGGTGGGACTCTACTTGGCGTGGAAGGCAAGCTAGGCAATACGGATATGCATATCTCCTTCTTTGTAACCGACCTGGTGTAACCCTAACCCTCTCCGGTGTCTATATAAACCGAGGGGTATTAGTCCGTAGGACAACAACCACAACATACAATCATACCACAGGCTAGCTTCTTGGGCTTAGCCTCTCTGATCTCGTGGTAGATCTACTCTTGTACTACCCATATCATCAATATTAATCAAGGAGGACGTAGGGTTTTACCTCGATCAAGAGGGCCCGAACCTGGGTAAAACATCGTGTCCCCTGCCTCCTATTACCATCCGGCCTAGATGCACAGGTCGGGACCCCCTACCCGATATCCGCCGGTTTTGACACCGACAATCGGGTATACCTGCAAGCTTAAATAATCCACAAACTTCATCCACATATATTAGGTGTTCATCAGGATGCTTTGTTCCATCTCCTGTAAAAGGATTAGCTAACAGTTTTTCTATCATACCCGAAGGATACTCATAAGGAATTTCATTTTCAATAGGTTCAGTAGGTTGGGGAGCAACTCTTTGCTCTACTGGTCGGGGTGAAGATACCCCGAACAAGCCCCTCAGAGGATTACTTTCCATAGTAACAAGTGACAGTAAATTTCAGCACACTATATAAATTTTTCCTTACCAAATTCCACCTACCAAAGGCGCTTCACTCCCCGGCAACGGTGCCGGAAAAGAGTCTTGATGACCCAGAAGTATAGGGGATCTATCGTAGTCCTTTCGATAAGTAAGAGTGTCGAACCCAACGAGGAGCAGAAGGAAATGATAAGCGGTTTTCAGCAAGGTTTTCTCTGCAAGTACTGAAATAACTAGTAACAGGTAGTTTTGTGACAAGATGAATTGTAACGGGCAACAAGTAACAAAAGTAAATAAAGTGCAGCAAGGTGGCCCAATCCTTTTTGTAGCAAAGGACAAGCCTGGACAAACTCTTATAATAGGAAAAGCGCTCCCGAGGACACATGGGAATATCGTCAAGCTAGTTTTCATCACGTTCATATGATTCGCGTTCGGTACTTTGATAATTTGATATGTGGGTGGACCGGTGCTTGGGTGCTGTTCTTACTTGAACAAGCATCCCACTTATGATTAACCTCTATTGCAAGCATCCGCAACTACAACAAAAGTATTAAGGTAAACCTAACCATAACATGAAACATGTGGATCCAAATCAGCCCCTTACGAAGCAACGCATAAACTAGGGTTTAAGCTTTTGTCACTCTAGCAACCCATCATCTACTTATTACTTCCCAATGCCTTCCTCTAGGCCCAAATAATGGTGAAGTGTTATGTAGTCGACGTTCACATAACACCACTAGAGCCTAGACAACATACATCTCATCAAAATATCGAACGAATACCAAATTCACATGACTACTAATAGCAAGACTTCTCCCTTGTCCTCAGGAACAAACGTAACTACTCACAAAGCATAAACATGTTCATAATCAGAGGGGTATTAATATGTATATAGGATCTGAACATATGATCTTCCACCAATTAAACCAACTAGCATCAACTACAAGGAGTAATTAGCACTACTAGCAACCTACTAGCACCAATCCTAGACTTGGAGACAAGAATTGGATACAAGAGATGAACTAGGGTTTTGAGATGAGATGGTGCTGATGAAGATGTTGATGGAGATTGCCCTCTCCCGATGAGAGGAGCGTTGGTGATGACGATGGCGATGATTTCCCCCTCCGGGAGGGAAGTTTCCCAGGCAGAACAGCTCTGCCGGAGCCCTAGATTGGATCCGCCAAGGTTCCGCCTCGTGGCGGCGGAGTTTCGTCCCGAAAGGTTGCTTCTTATTTTTTTCTCGACGAAAGACTTCATATAGGAGAAGATGGTCATTGGAGAGCCACCAGGGGGCCCACGAGGTAGGGGGCGCGCCCTAGGGGGGGCGCCCCCCACCCTCGTGGACAGGGTGTGGGCCCCCTGGTCTTCATCTTTGGTGAGGATTTTTCATTATTTATTATAAGGTATTCGGTGGAGTTTCAGGGCTTTTGGAGTTCTGTAGAATAGGTCTATAATATTTGCTCCTTTTCTAGCCCAGAATTCCAGCTGCCGGCATTCTCCCTCCTTATGTAAACCTTTTAAAATAAGAGAGAATAGCCATAAGTATTGTGACATAATGTGAAATAACAACCCATAATGCAATAAATATCGATATAAAAGCATGATGCAAAATGGACGTATCAGCAAGCCTCTCAGAGTTGGAATATACACTTTGATAGTGTGATCAAAGCATATGGTTTTATACAAACTTTTGGAGAAGCTTGTATTTGCAAGAAAGTGAGTGGGAGCTCTGTAGCATTTCTAATATTATATGTGGATCACATATTATTGATTGAAAATAATACATAATTTTTGGATAGCATAAAAGGATACTTGAATAAGAATTTTTCAATAAAAGACCTCGGTGAAGCTGCTTATATATTGGGCATCAAGATCTATAGAGATAGATCAAGATGCTTAATTGGACTTTCACAAAGCACATACCTTGATAAAGTTTTGAAGAAATTCAAAATGGATCAGTCAAAGAAAGGGTTCGTGCATGTGTTACAAGGTGTGAAGTTGAGTCAGACTCAATGCCCGACCACTGCAGAAGATAGAGAGAAAATGAAAATCATTCCCTATGCCTCAGCCATAGGTTCTATCATGTGTGCAATGCTGTGTACCAGACCTGATGTGTGTCTTGCTATAAGTTTAGCAAGGAGGTACCAAAGTAATCCAGGAGTGGATCACTAGACAGGGGTCAAGAACATCCTGAAATACCTGAAAAGGACTAAGGATATGTTTCTCATTTATGGAGGTGAATAAGAGCTTGTCGTAGATGGTTACGTCGATGCAAGCTTTGACACTGTTCCGGATGACTCTAAGTCACAAACCGGATACGTATTTATATTGAATGGTGGAGCTGCCAGTTGGTGCTGTTCCAAGCAGATTGTCGTGGTGGGATTTACGTGTGAAGCGGAGTACATAGTTGCTTCGGAAGCAGCAAATGAAGGAGTCTGGATGAAGGAGTTCATATCCGATCTAGGTGTAATACCTAGTGCATCGGGTCCAATGAAAATCTTTTGTGACAACACTGGAGCAATTGCCTTGGCGAAGGAATCCAGATTTCACAAGAGAACCAAACACATCAAGAGATGCTTCAATTCTATCCGCGATCAAGTCAAGGATGGAGACATAGAGATAGGGAAGATACATACGGATCTGAATGTTGCAGACCCGTTGACTAAGCCTCTCTCGAGAGCAAAACATGATAAACACCAAGATTCCATGAGTGTTAGAACCATTACTATGTAATCTAGATTATTGACTCTAGTGCAAGTCGGAGACTGAAGGAAATATGCCCTAGAGGCAATAATGAAGTTGTTATTTATATTTCTTTATATCATGATAAATGTTTATTATTCATGCTAGAATTGTATTAGCCGAAAACTTAGTACATGTGTGAATACGTAGACAAACAGAGTGTCCCTAGTATGCCTCTACTTGAATAGCTCATTAATCAAAGATGGTTAAGTTTCCTGAGCATAGACATGTGTTGTCATTTGCTGAACGAGATCACATCATTAGAGAATGATGTGATGGACAAGACCCATCCGTTAGCTTAGCATAATGATCGTTTAGTTTTATTGCTATTACTTTCTTCATGACTTATACATATTCCTCTGACTATGAGATTATGCAACTCCCGAATACCGGAGGAACACCTTGTGTGCTATCAAACGTCACAACGTAACTGGGTGATTATAAAGATGCTCTACAGGTATCTCCGAAGGTGTTTGTTGAGTTGGCATAGATCAAGATTAGGATTTGTCAATCCGTGTAACGGAGAGGTATCTCTGGGCCCTCTCGGTAATGCACATCACTATAAGCCTTGCAAGCAATGTGACTAATAAGTTAGTTACAGGATGATGAATTACAGAACGAGTAAAGAGACTTGCCGGTAACGAGATTGAACTAGGTATGACGACACCGATGATCGAATCTCTGGCAAGTAATATACCGATGACAAAGGGAATGACATATGTTTTTATGCGGTTTGACCAATAAAGATCTTCGTAGAATATGTAGGAGCCAATATGAGCATCATAGTTCCGCTATTAGTTATTGAACGGAGATGTGTGTCGGTCATGTCTACATAGTTCTCGAACCCGTAGGGTCCGCACGCTTAACGTTCAATGACGATTTGTATTATGAGTTATGTGTTTTAGTGACCGAAGTTTGTTCGGAGTCCAGGATGAGATCACAGACATGAAGAGGAGTCTCGAAATGGTCGAGAGGTAAAGATTCATATATTGGAAGGTTATATTCGGACATCGCAATGGTTCTGAGTGATTCGGGTATTTTCCCGGAGTACCGAGCGGTTACCGGAACCCCCCGGGCAAGTGTAGGGCCAACATGGGCCTAAGGGAGAGAGAGGGAAGCCCGCGGGGTGTGTCCATGCGCCCCCCTCCTAGGGAGTCCGAATTGGACAAGGAGGAGGGGGCGGCGCCCCCTTCCCTTTCCCTCTCCTTCCTATTCCCTCTGGTGGAGAAAGGAAAAGGGGGGGGCGAATCCTACTTGGACTAGGAGTCCAAGTAAGACTCCCCCATGGTGCGTCCCTCCTGGACGCCGGCCTCGTCCTCCCCACTTTATATACGGGGGCGGGGGCACCCCAAAGGCACCCAAAGAAATCTCTTAGCCTGTTGCGGTGCCCCCTTCCACAGTTTACTCCTCCTGTCATAGCGTCGTAGTGCTTAGGCAAAGCCCTGCGCGGATCACATCACCATCACCGTCACCATGCCGTCGTGCTGTCAGAAGTCTCCCTTGACCCTCTACTGGATCAAGAGCTCTAGGGACGTCATCGAGCTGAATGTGTGCTGAACACGGAGGTGCCATACGTTTGGTACTTGGATCAGTTGGATCGTGAAGACGCTCAACTACATCAACCGCGTTAACATAACGCTTCTGCTTTCGGTCTACGAGGTACGTAGACAAACACTCCCCATCTCGTTGCTATGCATCTCCTAGATAGATCTTGCATGATCGTAGGAATTGTTTTGAAATTGCATGCTACGTTACCCAACAACAGCTATAACCCCAACTGGAAAAATAATGGTTATGCTCCTAGACTCCCTTATCCTAGTAATGGAGGCGCATCAAATAATTTTAATGAAGCTAATATCAGTGATAGAAATGCTCTTGAGGAAACTTTTAAAAATAACACATCAAAGAGCCACGTTCACAAATAAAATTGTAACTCGGTGCCCCTACGTAACAAAAAGGCAGATAGAACCAGACATGCCAAAGTGTTCATCCCCTCATACATAATAATACAGCCCTAAAAAAGATCATCCGCCCTATGGGCTTTACCTTACAGTGACTATATCATCAATCTTCAAGATTATTCTAATGCACTTGCACGCCAGCGAGATGGCACTCGTGCTCACAAGCAATGGCTGTACAACATTCACCTCCAGGATTGTTGTGATTTGGCCTTTTCCTCACGTTGATGCCCATGTTCTGCTCACCCTTGGCATGCCGGTTCCTTAGCTCAGTAACAATGGTGATTGGGTTGAGCCCTGCATTCTCTGCCAATGTGTAAGGGATGACCTTGAGTGCATCAGCAAACTCCTTGATGCAGTAACTCTCCATCCCATGGAGCTCCTTTGACCAAGCAGCCAGTTGCATTGACATTTCTATTTCAGGAGCACCACCACCAGCAATTAAAAACCTCTTGTTCACCAAGCACCCTCATAAAAATAAGCATGAACAGGATCAGAACACTTAAGAAATAATAAATTGTAAGCTAAAATAGTGCTAAGCACCACAAATACTACAAAATGAATACATCATGAGAAAGAATAATCATTTCCTGAGGATACATTTCTACTTAAGCTCAAGGCCTAATGGTATGGAAATTAACTTAATTTTCATTATACTTGAGCCCACAAGGCCAGGTCATCCCATATTTGGGTAAAAAAGACCTGGAAAACTGTCTACTCCAAGAAGTTGTCTCTTCAGTAAAATTCAGAGCAACCATCTAATTATGAAACAACAGAAGTTGTAAGAGAAACCCGCCTGCCCAACATACACATTCTCATCTAGACTTCATAGCATGAGTTTCCCTAGAAAGAAATGAGCGGTTGATACGATAAGAGGACAATGATATTTTGCTCAAAAAATAATACAATTTCATAAGATCTGATGTGTACACCCACACATTGTCATGCATTGATCATATGGAATCCTACTACCATGGAAGTGTTCAAATTGACAGGCATAAGATGAGGCGGTCATTGTAATATCCAAAACAACCATGTTGATACCACACCAATGTTCCAAAAGGCTGTAAAAGGCATTGGAGCTAGCGACTAGCTCTCATAAGAATTTCATGTTGTCACATCTGGATGTATGACAATGTAAGGGGTTAGCCAAATTGACTCCAGCCGACTAAATGCTACTCCCTCCGTTCACCGATATAAGAAAGATGTTCTAATTTTTTCTAAATTAGATGTATATAGACATGTTTTGGTGTGTTCGTTCACTTGGTCCATATTGAAATATCCAAAACATCTTGTAATAGTGAAGGGAGGGAGTAGCTAATATTACTACCTAACTTACATTCTACCTCTTGCCATCTTCTAGAAACATCATAACCTGCCGCCATGCATGCATAGATACTAACTACTACTACTTGTAACAAGATTGGAACTAACAAAAGGTGCTGCCTGGCCACTCTATAGTTCCCTACTAGAGCACTTAGCCCATAAGAGGTGATCTATCCATCAGCCTTAATTGTGTTCATGAAGCAGATGAGGAGTGCCAAAATAAAGGTTGGAGTAAACGCTGCACAAAAACCCTATTTCTGGCCATGAATGAAACACGGAAGTGCTGCTTGTGGCGATAGGTAGTAGGCTAGTCCTAAAAGGTGAAAGCTTACACACAAAGCAACCTCGCCACTGAATCTTGTGAATTTTTTTGATGGTGTACTCTTGTGAAGATTAATTTCACAAATCTATTATCATCCACACAAAGCACCAAATGTCCAGATTCATAATTATAGATGACAAAGTGTTATCATAAAGTACCATGAATAGACATGACATACAACTTAGCCAACACAAATGGCTCACACACCATTTGCCAATCGTAATATGCAAACTTGGTGATTACCAGATCATTGAGAGTAACTTAGATAGCATGACAACGTAAGTGATCTTGATCAAACTTGGCTCTGTGTCACTCATAATCACCTAGTGAACCTATGATCTCTGTGGTTCCCTATGTGTCTGGCACCATATAGAGTGGATGTTCTTTTAAAACACGTAACAATTTACTGGAATGAATAATTGTTCAACAATGGTGTGCAGATTTAAGTTACTTCACATAATTTACAAGTCACCATAATAAAAATGACCTAGAAAAGCAGGACGACAATCAAGAACCTTTCAAGCATATAAGACACAGTTTCAGTGGAAGTAAAATTACCTGATGACACACATGACATCATGGAGACTACGATCAGCTTCATCATTAACCAACTGGTTGGACCCACGGACAAGCACAGTTGCAGTCCTCCCCATGTCCCTGATGCTAGTGATCTTGACAATCTTGCCATCTCCAGCAGACACTTCCTCGGCAACATCACCATACCCAAGTTTTTCTTCTCGGAAATGCTCATTATTGGCAATTGGCAAGCAGTTACGAGTCTTGGTGATGAACTCAATATCATCCCTCTGTACATCCTTGACCACCATAATCTTAGCCTTTGTGAGATAATGCAGCGACAACTCAGTGACCACATCACGCAAGATGCTCTTCTGGATTTGGAGGACATTGCATCCAAATGCCTTGATCTTCTTAACCATCCCTAGGATGTAATTACGCTCCTCGCGGAGGATGCGGCCCATCTGCGCATAGTTTGACACAATAACACTCTTCTCAATATCAGTCTTGGGCGGTGAGATGTGAAATTGTATGACAGCGATCTTGGCATTCTCAATCCTAGATGGCCCTCCGGCGGCATGGCTAGCCTTCTTGTCAAAGATAAGGCCATAGACAACGCCGCTGAGCTTCTTTATGAGGAGCAAGCTGCAGCCAACGCCTTGGAAAATGCCTACAAGAAGTGGATGCACAGGTAGTATCCATTTCCATTTCTAGTGAAATGAACTATGCTATGTATTTTGAGGTGATTTTGCACTACACGATACATACCTGTGTATCGTCATGGCGTCAATCGCCGTAAGCCCCATATCTGAGCACACCGAAAACATGACTTGACTGTAGAGACTGACCTCTATCATCAGCCCCATTTGTTGAAGGGGCCACTTTCATGTCTCCCTTGGCAAGAACACAACACAAGAACAAACATAGTAGAGAGAAAAGGGGTACAATGGAGGCCATTTGTGCAAGTAGAAGAATTGCCTTATTCGTATGTGCTGGTGGTGTAGAAACTGATGGGATCAAGTATTCCATCATGGGGGATTATTTATAGGTGCCAAGTTGGGTTGGAGATCTTTGGATCTTCTTAGCTCAGGTTGCTTCGGGTTGATTAGCTAAGTAGGCATAGATATTTGGAGCGTGGCAGCTGAAGATTGTCTTGGCATGGGTATCAAGATAAATGTGCTTGAAACATTATGTCTATCATTGCATTCAACTAACCCACTTGGGCTTTTGAGGTTATTTCAACACTAAGATCCTGACAGCAAAAATTATGGACACTTGGAGCACCTAGCCACCCACTGTGGAGACAGATCATCTGAAAAATGCATGCATTCTTCGGAGCCGCACTCTTCAGACCCACTAACCTTGCATGCATGCTTGAACCCTAGCTAACCTACTAGCTAGTGGAAGTATGAATCATCATGCACCTTATTAGTGCCAATGACAAATTATCAGGGAAAGAGGGCATGTGAATGCATTTGGGCCTTCTCAGGAAGGTATCTTGACACTCATGAACAGAGCTTCCAGTTATGGGATTTTAGCTGAGAAAGGAATGGCATGGGCTTCAAAGTTATAAGATGGATTTCACACTATTGAACAGGATTGGTGGACAAGTATGTGGCACTGATGTTGTCGCAATAGACCAGCGTGGCACGAGTGGGGGGACGATTCAGTTCATGAAGCAGCTGGCGCAACCAACAGGACTCAGCGACATAATTGGCGACATCGCGGTATTCGGCCTCTGCACTGGAGCGTGAAACAGTGGGCTAACGTTTGGAGGACCAAGAGACAAGGTTCGACCCAAGAAAGAGACAGAAGCCTAATGTGGACCTGCGCGTATCGGGGCATCCGGCCCAATCGGCATCGGAGTAGGCCACCAAGTCATGTGAGGGAGAATGATGCAGCCGAAGCCCATAATGAGATGTGCCCTTGAGGTAACGCAGAATACGTTTAATGAGGTTCATGTGTGAGGTGCAGGGTGATAACCCACAAGTATAGGGGATCGCAACATTTTTCGATAAGTAAGAGTGTCGAACCCAACGAGGAGCTAAAGGTAGAACAAATATTCCCTCAAGTTCTATCGACCACCGATACAACTCTACGCACGCTTGGCATTCGCTTTACCTAGAACAAGTATGAAACTAGAAGTACTTTGTGGGTGTTGTTGGATAGGTTTGCAAGATAATAAAGAGTATGTAAACAAAAAGTAGGGGCTGTTTAGATAAAGAAACAATAAAGTAAATATAGCGAGTGTGGAAAAGTGGTGGTAGGAGTTGCGAAATTGCCCCTAAGCAATTGACTACTTTACTAGACCGATAGCAAGTATTATGTGGGAGAGGCCACTGCTAGCATGTCATCCCTGACTTGGAATTCTATGCATTTATGATTGGAACTATTAGCAAGAATCCGAGACTACTAATGTTCATTAAGGTAAAACCCAACCATAGCTTTTAGATATATTGGTCCCCCTTCAATCCCGTATGCATCAATTTCTATGCTAGGTTGAAGCTTCTGTCACTCTTGCCCTCCAATACATAGTCCTATCAACATACAACTAACCCTAGGGTGTGATCCACGCGCGCAATCATATGATGGGCACCAAAGGACAGCAACATAACCACAAGAAAATTAAATCAATCATAGCAATTCATCAACCACCGATAGGACAACGAAAATCTACTCAGACATCATAGGATGGCAACACATCATTGGATAATAATATGAAGCATAAAGCACCATGTTCAAATAGAGGGTACAGCGGGTTGCGGGAGAGTGGACCGCTTTAGATAGAGGGGGGAAGGTGATGGAGATGTTGGTGAAGATGGCGAAGGTGTTGGTGTAGATCGCGGTGATGATGATGGCCCCCGGTGGCACTCCGGTGCCACCGGAAGAAAGGGGGAGAGAGTCCCCCTCCTCCTTCTTCTTCCTTGGCCTCCTCCCTAGATGGGAGAAGGGTTTCCCCTCTGGTCCATGGCCTCCATGGCACAGGAGGGGCAAGAGCCCCTCTGAGAATGGATCTGTCTCTCTGTCTCTCTCTGTTTCTGCGTACTCTTCTGGCTCTGTTTCACCGTTTTGTGTATATATGGAGATCCGTAACTCCGATTGGCCTGAAACCTTCACCGCAATTTTTTTATTCCAAAAATTAGCTTTCTTGCGCCAAAATAAGAGCGTCAACCGCCTTACAGGTGGGTCACTAGGGTCAGGGGCGCGCCCAAGGGGGGGGGGCGCCCCCCTACCTCGTGCCCACCTCAGACACTGGTTCGCGTCGATTTTTCTTCCGGATTCGTCTGTTTTTATCCTGTTTGGACTCCGTTTGATATGGATATTCTGCGAAACCAAAAACATGCAACAGACAGGAACTGGCACTGGGCACTGGATCAATATGTTAGTCCCAAAAATAGTATAAAAAATTGCCAAAAGTATATGAAAGTTGTAGAATATTGGCATGGAACAATCCAAAATTATAGATACGACGGAGACGTATCAGCATCCCCAAGCTTAATTCCTGCTCGTCCTCGAGTAGGTAAATGATAAAAAAGATAATTTTTGATGTGGAATGCTACCTAGCAAAATCTTGATCATGTAATCTAATCATGGCATGAATATTAAGACGCGAGTGATTCAAAGCAATAGTCTATCATTTGACATAAAAACAATAATACTTCAAGCCTACTAATAAAGCAATCATGTCTTTTCAAAATAACATGGACAAAGAAAGTTATCCCTACAAAATCATATAGTCTGGATATGCTCCATCTTCTTCACACAAAATACTCACATCATGCACAACCCTGATGACAAGCCAAGCAATTGTTTCATACTTTTGACGTTCTCAAACCTTTTCAACTTTCATGCAATACATGAGCGTGAGCCATGGACATAGCACTATAGGTGGAATAGAATGGTGGTTGTGGAGAAGACAAAAAGGAGAAGATAGTCTCACATCAACTAGGCGTATCAACGGGCTATGGAGATGCCCATCAATAGATATCAATGTGAGTGAGTAGGGATTGCCATTCACCGGATGCACTAGAGCTATAAGTACATGAAAGCTCTAACTGAAACTAAGTGGGTGTGCATCCAACCTGCTTGCTCATGAAGACCTAGGGCATTTGAGGAAGCCCATTGTTGGAATATACAAGCCAAGTTCTATAATGAAAATTCCCACTAGTATATGAAAGTGATAACTCAAGAGACTCTCTATATGAAGAACATGGTGCTACTTTGAAGCACAAGTGTGGTAAAAGGATAGTAACATTGCCCCTTCTCTCTTTTTCTCTCATTTTTTTATCTTTTTTTCTTTTTTTGTAGGCTTCTTTGGCCTCTCTCTTTTTTTGGGGCTTCTTTGGCCACTTTTATTTTGATAACCTCACATGGGACAATGTTCTAATAATGATGATCATCACACTTTTATTTACTTACAACTCAATATTACAACTCGATATCTAGAACAAGGATATGACTCTATATGAATGCCTCCAGCGGTGTACCGGGATGTGCAATGATCTAGCGTAGCAATGACATCAAAAAACGGACAAGCCATGAAAACATCATGCTAGCTATCTTACGATCATGCAAAGCAATATGACAATGAATGCTCAAGTCATGTATATGATGATGATGAAAGTTGCATGGCAATATATCTCGGAATGGCTATGGAAATGCCATGATAGGTAGGTATGGTGGCTGTTTTGAGGAAGGTATATGGTGGGTTTATGGTACCGGCGAAAGTTGCGCGGTACTAGAGAGGCTAGCAATGATGGAAGGGTGAGAGTGCGTATAATCCATGGACTCAACATTAGTCATAAAGAACTCACATACTTATTGCAAAAATCTATTAGTCATCGAAACAAAGTACTACGCGCATGCTCCTAGGGGGATAGATTGGTAGGAAAAGACCATCGCTCGTCCCCGACCGCCACTCATAAGGAAGACAATCAATAAATACCTCATGCTCCAACTTCGTTACATAACGGTTCACCATACGTGCATGCTACGGGAATCACAAACCTCAACACAAGTATTTCTACAATTCACAACCACCCACTAGCATGACTCTAATATCACCATCTTTATATCGCAAAACTATTGCAAGGAATCAAACATATCATATTCAGTGATCTACAAGTTTTATGTAGGATTTTATGACTAACCATGTGAATGACCAATTCCTGTCATCTCTCTAAATAGATATAAGTGAAGTAAGAGAGTTTAATTCTTTCTACAAAAGATATGCCCACGCTCTAACAAATATAATTGAAGCAAAAGAGCATTCTACAAATGGCGGTTTCCTATGTAAAGAGAAACATGCAACCCAAACTTCAAATGATATAAGTGAAGCACATGAAGCATTCTATAAAGCTATACTCAAAAGATATAAGTGAAGTGCAAAGAGCATTCTATAAATCAACCAAGGACTATCTCATACCAGCATGGTGCATAAAAGAAAAATGAAAACTAAATGCAAAAGACGCTCCAAGATTGCACATATCGCATGAACGAAACGAATCCGAAAACATACCAATACTTGTTGAAGAAAGAGGGGATGCCTTCCGTGGCATCCCCAAGCTTAGACGCTTGAGTCTCCTTGAATATTTACTTGGGGTTCCTCGGGCATCCCCAAGCTTTATCTCTTGCCTCTCTTCCTTCTTCTCACATCGATACCTTCTCGATCATCGAATACTTCATCCACACAAAACTTCAACAGAAAACTCGGTAAGATCCGTTAGTATAATAAAGCAAATCACTACTCTAAGTACTGTTGCAAACCAATTCATATATTTTTTGCATTGTGTCTACTGTAATATAAATTTTTCATGGCTTAATCCACTAATATGAATCACTAGTTTCATCAAAACAAGCAAACTATGCATCAAAAATAGAATCTGTCTAAAACAGAACAGTCTGTAATAATCTGAACATTCATCATACTTCTGATACTTAAAAAATTATACCAAAATTATAAAAAATAAAAAATTTGTATAGAAAGACAGTGCAAAAAGAATCAGAACCATTTGACGTTCCAGCTAAAAATGTAAAATCATGCACTACAGCCAAAGTTTCTGTCCTGCACCGTACAAACCATCAAGCAAATGAAAACATCCCAAAGGCAAACCTTGGCACATTATTTTTATTTCTAAACTTTATAAGAGCACACAACAGAAATAAATGACTCTCTAAAACATCCGGGTTGTCTCCCTGGCAGCGCTTTCTTTAAAGCCACTAAGCTAGGCATATAGTGCTCAAGTAATGAATCCACCCGGATCCCAAGGTATATCAAAGCCAATTTTAATTAACAATGATTTGGCATTTAGTAGTGAGCACAAAGCAACATATATCAAGTAATTACAAAGTCTAACTCTCTTCCTATGCATCGGCATGTCATAAAAGAATAATTCATGCACACATAGTAAAGGCCAATGCATAGTATAAACAGTTTCTTGCAATTTTATCGTGTGGGAAACGTAGAGAGGTGGAGACATAGTTCCTCTCTCATAATAATTGCAAGTAGGAGCAGCAAGCACATGCATATTCTATTCATCAAAATCATCATGTGCAACGGTAAAAGGCAACCCATTGATATAATCCTTAATAAGAGCAAACTTCTCCGATATAGTGTAGTTTGGAGAATTCAAAAAGATAATAGGACTATCATGTGTGGGTGCAATAGAAACAATTTCATGTTTAACATAAGGAACTATAGCAAGTTCATATTCATAAGCATAATTCATATTGGCATCTTGGCGACAAGCATCATCAAAAAGGGATATTTCAAGAGAATCAATGGGATAATAACAATCATCATAGCAATCATCCTCCGGTAAGCACGAAGGGAAATTAAACAATGTATGATTTGAAGAGTTACTCTCATTAGAAGGTGGGCACGGGTAGCTAATCCGCTCTTCCTCCTTTTGTTCTTCGCTCTTCTCATCATCTTTTTCATCCAATGAGCTCATAGTTTCATCAATTTCTTCTTCCATAGACTCCTGCAAAATATTAGTCTCTTCTTGGACAGTGGAGTTGTCTTCAATATATAGTTCAACATAGGCATTAGAAGCATAATTATCATAGAAATATTTAAGTATGGCAAAATTTTCAGATTTGTAAAGAGTAGCATCATACTTTTCAATCAAAGAAGCAATTTCATAAGCACCCTTAAAAGCAACAAATTCTTCGATTTGTTGAACATCATTGTCACTATAAACACCCTTAGCATAATAGGATACGATTCCATTATCACTAAACAAACATTGGTAGGGAAGGTGTTTCTTAGGGTCTTGAGAACAACAAGTATAATCATATATTTCACATAAATTCCAAGAATAGCATTGCAAACGATGAATTTGATCCAGTAAAGTTTTCCCTTTTTCAGATATTCAGTGTCGCACAAAACAAGCATGCTCATCTAAAGATTTGCCCTCAACTAAGCTAGTTGGGGTTTCAGCACGAGCACATAGGGATCGAAGATGATCCAAGTAATAAGCTTCACCAGTGTGATAGATTTTGAGTGGTTCTTCAACCATTGGTTTAGTAGGTACAACTAATTTTTTTTTGGTATTTTGTGTTTCCTACCCATAACTAAAGATAGAAAACAACTAAGAACAGCAAATAAAGATTACTTAGTGATAAAGCAAACAAGCACACATGAGAATATTCACCCCACGCTATTGCTCCCCGGCAACAGGGCCGGAAAAGGTCTTGATAACCCACAAGTATAGGGGATCGCAATAGTTTTCGATAAGTAAGAGTGTCGAACCCAACGAGGAGCTAAAGGTAGAACAAATATCCCCTCAAGTTCTATCGACCACTGATACAACTCTATGCACGCTTGACGTTCGCTTTCCCTAGAACAAGTATGAAACTAGAAGTACTTTGTAGGTGTTGTTGGATAGGTTTGCAAGATAATAAAGAGTACGTAAATAAAAAGTAGGGTCTGTTTAGATAAAGAAACAATAATTTAAATATAAAGAGTGTGGAAAAGTGGTGGTAGGAGTTGCGAAATTGCCCCTAAGCAACTGACTACTTTACTAGACCGATAGCAAGTATTATGTGGGAGAGGCCACTGCTAGCATGTCATCCCTGACTTGGAATTCTATGCACTTATGATTGGAACTATTAGCAAGCATCCGAAACTACTAATGTTCACTAAGGTAAAACCCAACCATAGCTTTAATATATATTGGTCCCCCTTCAATCCCGTATGCATCAATTTCTATGCTAGGTTGAAGCTTCTGTCACTCTTGCTCTCCAATACATAGTCCTATCAACATACAACTAACCCTAGGGTGTGATCCACGCGCGCAATCATATGATGGGCACCAAAGGACAGCAACATAACCACAAGCAAATTAAATCAATCATAGCAATTCATCAACCACCGATAGGACAACGAAAATCTACTCAGACATCATAGGATGGCAACACACCATTGGATAATAATATGAAGCATAAAGCACCATGTTCAAGTAGAGGGTACAACGGGTTGCGGGAGAGTGGACCGCTGTAGATAGAGGGGGGAAGGTGATGGAGATGTTGGTGAAGATGGTGGAGGTGTTGGTGTAGATCGCGGTGATGATGATGGCCCCCGGTGGCACTCCGGTGCCACCGGAAGCAAGGGGGAGAGAGCCCCCCTCCTTCTTCTTCTTCCTTGGCCTCCTCCCTAGATGGGAGAAGGGTTTCCCCTCTGGTCCATGACCTCCATGGCACGAGAGGGGCAAGAGCCCCTCTGAGATTGGATCTCTCTCTATCTCTCTCTGTTTCTGCGTTCTCTTCTGGCTCTGTTTCACCGTTTCGTGTATATATGGAGATCCGTAACTCCGATTGGCCTGAAACCTTCGCCGCGATTTTTTCCTTGAAAATTAGCTTTCTTTCAGCAAAAGAAGAGCATCAACCGCCTTATAGGTGGGTCACTAGGGTCAGGGGCGCGCCCAAGGGGGGGCGCCCCCTACCTCATGCCCACCTCGGACACTGGTTTGCGTTGATTTTTCTTCTGGATTTTCCAAATATTCCAAAAAGTATCTCCGTCCGTTTTTATATCGTTTGGACTCCGTTTGATATGGATATTCTGCGAAACCAAAAACATGCAACAGACAGGAACTGGCACTGGGCACTGGATCAATATGTTAGTCCCAAAAATAGTATAAAAAGTTGCCAAAAGTATATGAAAGTTGTAGAATATTGGCATGGAACAATCAAAAATTATAGATACGACGGAGACGTATCACGGGGATCATGCATAAACAAGCAGACCTGTTGGACCACATAGGACACATCCGGCCGAGTCAAAGTGACATACTGTAATGCGCCGGCAAGGCTTTGATATAAAGTAGGGTCCGGAACAGAAGGGCCATCAGAGGCAGATAACTTGGCTTTTGTGTCAATAGGGGTGGCAATGGTGTTGCAATTAAGCATTTTAGCACGACCTAGTATCTCTAGGATGCACTGCTGTTGTGACAAAAAAATACAATCGGAGGAGCGAGTGACATTTATCCCGAGGAAGTGGTGAAGATCTCCTAAATCTGTTATGGAAAATTCGGATTTGAGTGAAGATATAATGGAATGGAGAGTGGTGGCGGTGTTGGCAGTAAGGATAATGACATCGACATATAGGAGGAGGTAAGCCACATGTGACCCACGATGATACATAAAAAGAGAGGAGTCACACTTTGAAGAAATAAAACCTAGAGATAGAAGATATGACTTAAAGTGAAGAAACCAAGTCCGAGGGGCTTGTTTTAAGCCATAAAGGGATTTGTTGAGGAGGCATACATGGTTAGGATGAGTGGCATCAACAAAACCCGCCGGTTGAGCACAATAGACAGTTTCCCCGAGGTTACCATGAAGAAAGGCATTTTTGACATCAAGTTGGTGGATAGGCCAAGAGTTCGATGTAGAAATGCTGAGTACAACATGTACCGTAGCCGGCTTGACAACCGGGCTAAAGGTTTTGGTGTAGTCAACACCCTCATGTTGTGTGAATCCACGCACCACCCAACGTGCTTTGTAACGAGCTAAGGTGCCATCTGGCTGGAGCTTGTGGCGAAAAATCCACTTGCCAGTCACCACATTAACACCTGCAGGTCTAGGTGCCAAACACCACATCTCATTCTTTAGCAAGGCATTATACTCATCAAGCATTGCAGTATACCAATGGGAGTCCTTAAGAGCAGACCGGTAAGAAGAGGGAATGGGAGAGATGGCAGTGGTCGAGTGGGACACAGAGAATAGGCATTTGGGTTGAGCGAAACCGGTTTTAGCACGTGTGGTCATTTTATGTGAGTTGTGGGGAGGAATTACTGTGACAGCCCGGGGTGGAACACGAGGTGTAACGGGTGTTGGGGACCTAGAAAGTGAGGAAGGAGGGGAGTCAGGGGTGGCAGGATCGACAGAATTTGTGGGAACGGAATCGGAGGAAGATGTGATGGGGCTAGACGCGACAGGAGTGGCTGGCGGCGTGGCGTGATTGGCAGGCGGGGATCCCGTCGTAGATTGAGTGGAGGAGGCGGGCCCGCGTGGAACGTGGGGAGGGGGCAGGGAAGGCGCGGGACGCGAGGAAGATCCGTTGGGGCTGCTAGCATCGAAGGAAGGAGGGGCGTAGATCCCGGGGCGGATCACGCCAGCGGGCGAGTCAGGCACGGGATCCGGTGTGGGGAGCGCTCGTGTGGTCGGAGGTGTGGGTGGCTCATACGGGAAAACGGATTCATCAAACGTGACATGCCTAGAGACAATAACTTTGTGGGAGGTTAGATCGAAGCAACGATATCCTTTATGTTCGAAAGGATTGGGTAGTTGTAGGATTCTGAGATGAGCATCATTTGGAAACTTTTCCTTAGTTTTACCTCGACCCCCTTTAACAGTTAGGTGTTTCCTATGACTCAACAAAGAGAAAATGAAACTATGAAAACAAAATTCTTCACGCTTCATAATCCTCACATGAATATCAAGTCTTCAAGGTCACAAATTTCTTCACTTTCAAAGTCTTCAAGAAAACCAAAATCTTCAGCCGAAGACATTCATTTTTAGGGGTCGACTTTCATCGTAAATATCGAACTCCTCATAGACTTATAGACCCGTGTACACTCACAAACTCATTAGTCCCTTAACCTATAAGTCTTCAGTACACCAAAATCACTAAGGGGCACTAGATGCACTTACACTAACAGATGGGTCTTGTCCATCACATCATTCTCCTAATGATGTGATCCCATTTATCAAATGACAACTCATGTCCATGGTTAGGAAACCTTAACCATCTTTGATCAACCAGCTAGTCAAGTAGAGGCTCACTAGGGACACAATGTCTGTCTATGTATTCACACATGTATTTGGGTTTCCGATCAATACAATTTTAGCATGAATAATAAACTTTTATCATGAATAAGGAAATATAAAATAACAACTTTCACTACAAAAAAAGACACATCCGTGACATTTTGGGCCGAACAAATTTTTTTTCTGTCATACATATGACACTTCTATGACGATAATTGTGACAAAACCCGGTATCATAATAGATGTGGTGGGCTTCTACTTCTATGACAAAAAATCATGACAAAAAATGGGCTTTTCGTCCTGGGCGGGCCGGAGACGCAGCTGCATGACATTCTTTGGGCCGTCCACGACAGAAAAAACCATGGTAGAAGCGAGGGGGAGGAAAATTTCGGGGAGTTCCCGGTTACGGTGGGAGGTCGGGGGCCGAGCCATGCGCGTTTCTTTCGTACACGTACGTGCGTGTGTGCGAGGCGTTGGCTCTAACTGAACCCGAGCGAGGCGTTGGGCTCTAACTGAACCCGAGCGATTGCACTACAGGCTACGCATTACTGAACCCGAGCGACCGATCGATGGATGTTAACTGAACCCGACCGAGCGATTCCTTCGCTACTGCTGCTAACTGAAGCCGATAGATGCTGCCTCTGGGATGAACAGTGAGTGTTGCGGGGGGGTTGGATGAACAGTGAGTGGTGACGTTGCCTCTGGATGAACATGACCCCGTGGTGTGGTGGAGGGCTGGATGAACAGTAGACGATGGAGGGGTGCCCGTGGAGGGGTGGTTGAACAGGACCCCGTGGTGTGGAGGGCTGGATGAACAGTAGACGATGGAGGGGTGCCCGTGGAGGGGTGTATGAATAGTAGCCTGTGGAGTAGCGCGAGGTGGAGGCTGGATGAACAGGAGCCTGTGGAGGCTGGAGGAGGTCGACGGTAGCTCGTGGAGGCTGGAGGAGGTCAACGGTGAAGATGAACAGTATCCCGTAGAGTCTCGTTTTGCGGTACGCCACACCCCTCCCGATGAACAGGACCCCCGTTTCGACCGTAGGAGGTCCGTTTCGTCCGTTTTGCGGTATGCCACACCCCTCCCGATCAACAGGACCCCCGTTTCGACCGTAGGAGGTATGTTTCCCCGTTTTGCGGTACGCCAGACCCCTCCCGATGAACAGGATCCCATTTCGAACATGGCCGGTCGAACACAAGGCCGTTTCCTCCGTTGTGCGGTACGTCAGACCTCGTTTTTATCGCCTGTTCCGTCTAAGCCCTCCCGATGAACACGACCACGCATTCCGTTCCGACCCAGCCGGTTGGCTCCCACGCGTTTCGTTGCCTCCCGATGAACACGACGGATTCCGTTGTCTCCCCATGAACATGACGCATTCCGTTGCCTCCCCATGAACACGACGACGGTGCTGTTTCTCCGTTCCGACCCAGCCATGTACACGAGCCCTGGCCATACGTATGCGCGAGTAGGCTTTCGAGACCCCGCCCGTATGTACATATACGTGGCCGTATTTTCTTTCTTGCACCCTGGCCGCTGTACGTACGTGTACATGCTACGTGTGCGCCTCTACTACGACACGTACGCGCCTCTACATCCACCAGTATATATGTACATACACGTTTGCGACCAGAATGACAATGCTACATACGCTTCGACCAGGTGGGTCCCGACTGTTAGGAACTTCCTTGCCTGCGAAGATGTAGCTGGTGGGTCCCAGCAGTCGGGGGGTGAATCATTTTTTTTGCCCGGACACACTTCCTTGCGTGCGAAGATGTAGCTGGTGGGTCCCAGCAGTCAGGGGGAAACGTTTTTTTCACGAAATACAGTGGCCCGTCCGGTGGGTCCCCGCTGTCAGGTGGAGGAATAATTATTTTGCGCGTAATAAGGAGGCACTTCCTTGCTGCGGTCGTGGACCCAGCTGTCAGCCTCTCCACGTACAGTCCACGTCCAATGGAAGCCATTCCTTGACCACGTTGACCATGCCGCGCCGAGAGCACCAGGGCGGTGGACGACGGCGAGGCCTAGGTAGGGGACGACACGGAGCCGGGGAAGACGCGGTAGTGGATGCCCACTCGTAGAGGAGTATGAGGGTTCACTCGTTTGGCTGCGGTGTGAGGCTGCCGTCGCCGCAGAATAACAAGGGGTGTGGGTGCATAGAGGGATGGCCTGGCCAGCGGTGGGAGTAGTAGGGGGCGGTGAGGCCTCCACGGCATCACAGCCGGCCACGGGCGGCAGGAGCAGGCGGCATGACCGGCGCCACTTTGGGTGGTTGGAGCAAGAAGACGAGAGGTTGAAGAAGCACTACGGTCGTTGGATGGACATCATACGGTCACTGGAGCTAGAATCGTTCATATATTGACTAAAGTTGACAAAGGCCTCCGTCCTAGTCAACTTAGTAGGCCCACAAGTCAGCCTCCCACCAAGGTGGGTCCCAGGTAGCAAGGGGGTATTCATTTTTTTGTGCATAATAAGGAGGCACTTCTGGTGGGTCCGAGCTGACAGCAGGGGGAATGTTTTGTTCGCGAAATACGGTGGCCCGTCCTGTGGGTCCCAGCAGTCAAGGGGAAACATTTTTTTCGCAAAATACTGGTGGCCCGTCCGGTGGGTCCCTGCTGTCAGGTGGAGGAATAATTATTTTCCGCGTAATAAGGAGGCACTTCCTGGTGGCTGTCGTGGACCTAGCTGTCAGCCTCTCCACGTATAGGACTCTTCCGATGGAAGTCGGTCATTGACCACATTGACCACGCCGCGCCGGGAGCACCATGGCGGTGGACGATGGCGAGGCCTAGGAAGGGGACGACGCGGAGCCGGGGAAGACGCGGTAGTGGAAGCCCGCGCAGAGAGGAGTACGAGGGTTCACCAGTTCAGCTGCGGTGTGAGGCTGCCGTCGCCACAGAATAACAGGGGGTGTGGGTGAGTAGAGGGATGCCCTGGCCAGCGGTGGGAGTAGTAGGGGCGCTGAGACCTGCACGGCAGCACAGCCGGCCACGGGAGGCGGAAGTAGGCGGTCCCGCCGGTGCTGCTTTGGCGGCTAGAGCAAGAAGATCAGAGATTGAAGAAACACGACGGCCGTTGGATTGACATCCAATGGTTACATCTGCTAGAATCGTTTGTTGATGTATATAATAACTAAAAAAATCTTGCATACGCATCAACTAAACAGGCCCACAAGTCAGACCACTCCCTCTTTTTTTAATAATTTATATATAGCTCATGGCAACTTCTTATGCAATTTATTGCAGTCGTTTTTTTGGTTGGCCAGGGCCAAATTTGCATATTTTTGTGGGTTCCAAACTATTTTTAATACTGAAATGTCGAGCCAGATTTAAAGTACTTTGAAGATATATTTAAATTAGGTTAATGCCCAGTGAAATAGGAATCTGAAAATGTGAAAAAATTCAGAAATTATAAAGTAATTGCCAATTTGTCATCTGTTTTTATATTTACAACCCATTTCATATTACTTTCAAGATTTGCAGGCATCTTGAAAGAGTTGCAGCCCATCAAGGCGTAGAAAAATAAGTAGGCCTGGATTGGGTATTCTTCAGAAAAAATAAACTGGGCTCATTTTCACAAAGAAAAAATAGCTGGGCTGGTCACATGGTGAACATAAAATATAAGCCTGGGCTAGACGGGCCACAACCTAGTTCAAACCCTACTCTGTCTCAACAATACCAAACAAAAAAAATACTGCTCGGGTAGCTACGTCCCAGGTGTTAGCTGATCTTGTGTTGTTCTCTTGTCCATTGACTATATACGCTCACAATGTCGTGGGTCCCAGATGTCAGGAAAACACTAGGAGGAAGCATTTTATTTTTCCATACGCTGACGTGGTGGGCCCCTACTGTCATCCTCTCCACGTACTTCTGTCGATTCCTGTTGTTTGTTGACCATGTTGACAATGCGAGAGGGCGGCGCCGCGGCGAGCGCACCAAGGCACGCACAGGACGTCGGCGTTAACGATTTTAGAGACGGTGGGGCGGCGATGCGTGCGCTGAGGCGCAGCCAGCCATGGGAGGTGGAAGCAGGCGGCCCCGCCGGCGCTGGTTTGGTTTTGGCGGCTGGAGGAAGACAGGACTGAAGAAACACGACAGACTGTAAAAGCAGCAGGAGTACTTAACAACCTTAACTGAAACCAGCAGGGGCACTTAACAACCAAAGTTGAAAGTAGTATGAGTACTTATACAGGTTCAATAGTACAAAGCATGCCTCGAACAGTGCTACTTTGCCTACAGTTAACCAAGGGTGAGGCCGCCAAGCCCCCGGACAAGGCCCAGGCGCCACCCCGCGCATCCACAACCTTCTGAAAGCGGCTTCATCTCGCAACGTGGTCAATAAACAGGATATTCGCTTTAGAGCCATGGAAAAGCATGAACATAATCTTCTGTTCTATTCTCCAAGATGGACGGGCCTTCATTATTTGAGACCACCCATGAATAAGTATCTTTTCACCTCCAAGGGGAATTGAGTAGGTCGACATAAACATCATGTTGTGACCAAGCACAAGTCTGACCCGACCATGGTCAGGCATCTGTATAGGAACAATAGAACTCGGCAGTTCCTGTTTCAAGAAGATCACAGCTGTAAAACTGTGTATAAGCAATAGTTTATGAACAACATATATAACAGAAAACAGCTCGTACTATAAGTTTCTCGACACAGTTGGACCTGTTGAACGAGTGCAGCAGTGGCACACATATCCCACGTGGCCTTCCACCATTGAAACGCCCCACAGGGACCTCAAGACGATCAATAAAGTGTAGGAACTTGTGGATGTCGATCCAGTCAACTTCAGTGCCATTAGTAACAACCGAGTTATTACAGAGTAACAAACGAGCAGACTGCTTAACTCTGAAAAAACCTACACGTGCCACCAATTATAAGAAAATATTAGTTAGAAGTAGCATCTTCCTGAGAGATTCATTGCTACTTCTAAAGTTAAATTGTGATTATTAGACAAAATAGGTGGATTAAGAAGTAATCGAGGCAACAAGCAAGAACCAGATACAAAACTAACATGGATGAACAATTGGAACGACGTCGGGGTGGAAGATCGCAGTGAAGGTGAGACCAGGTTCTGCTATTTCCATCAACATTCGTGCGCCAACTTTCAGTTCGTAACACTTGAGAAAGTTTATCCAAGTTCGGCCATAAAAAAAGCAGCGATCTTCTTGGTTCATAAACCCAACTCGGAACTTATATCCATGGCTTGTCTTC
The DNA here is from genome assembly GCF_056163025.1 of Triticum urartu. Classification (NCBI taxonomy): domain Eukaryota; kingdom Viridiplantae; phylum Streptophyta; class Magnoliopsida; order Poales; family Poaceae; genus Triticum; species Triticum urartu. The sequence continues at coordinate 567,872,832 of NC_141878.1, forward strand.
ACTGTGACCATTAAACTAGTGTATTCAGTTATGGCAAGGCCGAGCATCTTGAGTACATGTGTTCTGGCAGAGCAAATAATACACTGCAGGAAAAATAATATGAGAACACAACATGTTCAAAAAAACCCACCCTCCCGGATAGAAAAGAGGATTCTAGGAACATACTGTGCGCGTTTCAAAATGCTGTGTTAGGATGAGAAGGAACAAGTGTGGCGTCTCGCCGAGGGCGCAGAAACCTGTATGGTACTTGCACTTTGGGCACTGCAAATGAAACACACTAGATTCAGTAGGAAGAAAAATGCATCAACGGCGGTGGCTGCCATCCTAGGATTACCTGCGACCAAGGGACATGGATTTATCGGGGATGGATGAAGAATTCGTACCTGGTTCTCCATGAGAAAACCCTATGCAATCGCAGAGAGGGGGTTTTCTCTGAACAAGCAGATGAGGGAGAAGGGGATTCAGGCCCAGTGAAATATTGGCGCTTCATCCGTCCAGCTTACTGCTAAAGTTGGAAAGGGGGGTTGTGATTTGATGGCTCATTAGGCATTACTGCGGCGCTACGACCGGGGTGTGTCTACCGTGAAGTTGTGCACTCTAATTTGTGCATATGGCACGTGGACCCCGTTACCGGTTGCCCCACATATCAGCGAAAGGAAGTAGAAAGACAGGAGTAACTAGTTACACATAAATATATTTTTTGATAGAGAGATACTCCCTCTATAAAGAAATATACAAATATTTTATATCATAGGCTCACCTTGCCGAGAAATATACTCCCTCTGCAACGCACGGGCATTATGGGGGTTCAACTTTTTTTATGGGGGTTCAGCTGAGAATATAATACTCAGATAGGCTCACGGTTCTGGACTTTGGGCCGCAGACCGACCCTACATTTTGGGGGCCCATGTGTTCTACCTCAGCGCTTTTCATATTGCAAGCGATCGGTACGGTGCTGGTTTTAGATGCTGTCGCAAGGCGAATACACAAAATTGAATAAAGCACGACAGCTGTTGGAATGAAATCGAACGCCAGTTCCTAACCAGCAATCAGAGTTGCAATTCTATCAACGATATACCATGTGATAAATAATACTGTCGTACTACTTATACACAATGGATACTTGTTTCACCATGCCATATTATTACATCAAAATCTCTTGGAGGATAGATCAGTTCGGCAGTTGCGTGCTGCTACTAAAGAATTTCAAAGTTGATTTGGACCAGCTCTCCTTGCCGAGAAAGTTCGATTTTGACATCATCCCCTACCGCAAGATATGATTTAGATTTGAACCTTGACCATCCTTTAGCATCAATCATCATGCGACCATCCTTTGTACTTACGGTATATTGAGCAGGTTCATTCACACCAAGGCTGCGCATGGTAAGAGAAACTTGGCCGTGGTCGCCCGGATTGTTGAACCACTCCCTCGTTGCTCTAGAAATTCTATGTTTGCAAACAAGAAGACATACCCAAATAGTTATATCAACACAGTGAATCATGTGAAACAACACGGAAAGAAAAAAGAACGAAGCACTTGGGCGGCCAATGCTTACCAAGAAGGTGGACATGTCGGTTTTTGTAAGGACTTTGGTATATGAAGTGCGAACTGCAGCCCAGTCTGTTGCCGGTGCAACTGCACGGGCCGGAGCAGATGCAAGTGCAAGTGTTGGTGCAGGTGCCGAAGCCGCTGCTGCTCCCGTAGATGGTGCTCCTTGTAGAGCTGGTGCCAGTGTCGGAGCAGGTGCCAGTGTCGATGCCCGATCCTCCGGTAGATCAGACTGATCCGCTGACGCGGTCGGTGCCCAATCCTCAGCTGGATTAGACTGAGCTGCTGCCGCTGTCAGTGCTAGAGCAACTGTCGGTGCTCGATCTATGCGAGATAGCGGCGATCGTGTCTGGTCTGCTATGATCAGCTTTCTAACTTGACTAGGATCCATGACCGTGATTCTGTTTTTTTCTTCATTTCTTTTAAACGCGAGAAGGACTAATTGTGGCATTTTTGTTAAACCAAACTACAGTTCATCATAGGGATTCAGCTTGTACACAGACAACAGACTGGTCCAACTTTTTCCTATAATATAAGTGATGGACAGTGCCTTCGTTACTGACACGACATAAGAAGTAAAACCTGCAAAAATAGCCATCGTAGAGCAAACCAAACGGTTTATTCTATGATGAATGTCACATGGCAAAACCTAAATCGTAAAATTGCAGGAAAAGAAAGAAAGCATGACATTAAATCAATAAGATTTAGACAGTAAATCAATAAGATTTACTTGATTTGACACAAGTGAATCCTTACCAGGAAATCACTATGTTGAAGTACTAAACAAAAGATTGATCGTCCAACTACGCGTGGCATGAAGGGGCCCCGCCTACTCCCATAAGCAGGACAGTCCAAAGGTCGTGACAAATCGTATGGACCGAACATCCATGGGACTGGAAATCCTGGTGGGTGCGATAAACCCTGCAATGCATACAGATATTGGAGTGTAACCATAATTGATAAACCGTCCTCACAAAAAATATGATCTGGATACTTCAAAATATACATACTGAATTGAGTGGACAGACATTAACATAGACCGTTCTCAGGACTGACCACACACCAAAAGCGGCTGTACTAATAAACAATACATGGTTCACAAACACAAATGAAGTATTGAACAATAGTACTTACTACAGACAAGCAAAGTTGCACTAACTAAACTCTGCAGACTATTTCTTGCCACCGACCTACGGGATGAACCCCGCATAACTGACTAGGCCATGGACTTCGTGTGAGATGTCTACATGCACCATCACCATCTTGTCAACCTTGGACAACCTAACAGCACTGGTAGAAAAAGGGCCTATAGTCCCGGTTCGTAAGGGCCTTTAGTCCCGGTTCAGGAACCGGGACTAAAGTGTCGGTACTAATACCTCCCCCCTTTAGTCCCGGTTCAATCCAGAACCGGGACTAAAGGCCCTCCACGTGGGCAGTGCGCAGAGCCCAGCCAGGAGACCCTTTGGTCCCGGTTGGTGGCACCAACCGGGACCAATAGGCATCCACGCGTCAGCACTTCTGTGGCTGGGGTTTTTGTTTTTTTTTTGAAAGGGGGGGGGGTTGGGGGTTTTGGGGGGTTAATTTAGGTGTTTCATATATTGTGTTAGCTAGTTATAATTAATAGAGAGAAGTGTCCTCTGTTATGTCCGTGCTTGGTCGACGCTACGTACTATACATACGTATATAGAGAGGACTAGACACGCTAGCTAGCTAGTAAGCAAACGAAGGAAACAGAAGATCGTCATGAACATATATGCATATATACAAAGAGAAGTGATATCGACCACCTCTCCTTCTCCGAGAGATTGGTCGAACAACAAGTTCTCGTATATCTATCTGACACTACCGGCTACATATATACAATAATTATCTCTTACAAATATAATCATACGGACTCAGGGTCCACATAGAATTCTCCGTCTTCAGGGATCACGTGGTCAAGAAAGAATGCCGCCAATTCCTCTTGAATTGCTCGCATGCGAGCTGGTGCTAGGAGTTCATCCCGCTTCCGAAACATCTAATTTGAAGAAGGGGGTCAATACATATATATATATAAATGAATGAAACTCAACACAAATGATGGTAATAAAATAAAATTGTGAATGTTGTTATTTACGTACTTCATATTGTTCGTTAGAGTACCCGGCCCGCTCACAGGTCGTGTGGCGGATGGACTCGCAGATGTAGTATCCACAGAAATCATTCCCTTGTTCCTACCACAACCACTTTACAAGAAATAGAGGTCAATCAAACTGATAAGCAAGAATGCTAAATGGTATTGATGAAACTAGCGCTTGCATCACTAGGAGATGCGCGGAACATGCTACTATAGTACTTACTTTCGGGTGTCTAAATTCCAGCTCCTTCGGCAGTCCCGGAACTGTTTTGGTGAATTTTCTCCAAACCCTGCCGGACAAAGAAAACAATTACTTGATATCAGGAAATGAACAAAGTTGCTGATATGGTGGATAATGATCGATTTAACTTACTTCTTGAGGATTTCAGTCATGTCCGCATACTCCTTGGGATCTTTTCGTTTAGAGTCCAAGACGGTTACTACTCCCTGCTCAAGCTTAATCTCTAGGAGAATATAGTGGAAACTGCACACACATGCATAACTCATGAATTACATTACTATAACCTGGACTAATATATAAGGGAAACCGAATACGCACAAGACAGTAACACTCACCTGAAGTTGTAAGGAAAGAGTATTATATCTTTGTTTTGATTTATTACGAACGATCGTAGCAAGCTGGCCTCGGTAGCTGCGACATGAAGTTTAACCTGAGTTGCATCTATGAGATGTGTGTTAATGAACCCAATATCACCGACTTGTCTTTTCTCCAATTCGGCGATCTTCAATCTGCATAATATAGTGAGGATGATTATAAATACATGCAATGAAAGAGCTAAGCTATATAGAGAAACTTAATGACAGAAGTAGTACTACTTACAGACAGTAGCAGGTGACCGTTGTTTTATCGAGGGCCAATTGATTGAAAAACTGATAGAACTCCTCAAATGGAACAGGCAACAGATCAATTCCAACGAGGTCATGCTCCTTTTTAACTTTCACATACAAGGTACTCCTCCCCCCAGAGTCTCTGCAGATTTTCAAGTACCAATCATGCAATCTTCGCATCATCGTTGATAGAGATCTTTCATCTTTGACGAGAGGCTTCCCGTACTCGTATCTTTGTATCTGCACCTCCATGGGTTCATAATGTACTTCGTCGGGCAGGTAATCTGCAAGATTGCTATAACCGGGCACCATCCTCGGATCATTATCGACGTTGTGGCTAGGCACCTTGAGCGGGGGGCACGATTGCTTCGCTTGTTCGCTGAGCTGGGCAATTTGTTTCCCAGCTCGTCGTTCTTTCAGCCTTTGATCACTGACAGTACTTCCCGACCGCTCTGCTTCGGCAAATTCCTTTCCAATAATGCGGTCATAGTTTCCTTTCGGCGAATCAGACTTCGGTGGTTTTGTCAGGGCAGCTAGAGTGCGCTTCACTTTCACCCGATCTACCTTCTCCTCCGGAGGTGGATGTTTCTTTGCTTTCACCCCTTCAAAGAATTTCTTCACTTCTTCTCGCGCGATCTCGGCGTTCTCCTCCTTGGTCCTCTCGTATGGTAACTTCTCTGGAGTCTTCAGAGAAGGACCGAATCTGTATGTCCTCCCGCCTCTGGTTGTACTGCTAGACGCCGACCGAGCAGACGTAGCGGTTGTCTTCTTTACTTGCTTAAGAGGCGGAGGAGAAGGACTACGACGCGCCGGAGCAGCTGGAGCGGCGGCAGGTCTCTTCCGCCCTTGCTGACGAGGCGGAGAAGGAGGAGGCTGGCTGCTCGGGCGCGTCGGCGCAGGCGGAGAAGGAGGCGGAGTGCCGCCGCGCGCCGGAGAAGGAGCCGGCCGAGGGCCCTGATCGTCACTCGCCGGAGGAGGAGGCGGTGGAGGCGGAGTGACCTGACTCACCGGAGGAGGAGGAGGAGGAGGCGGTGGCGTCCAGTTCAGAAGGTTGATGAGCTCCTTCCGCCATAGGCATGGAGTCTTCAGAGCAAACCCCAGCCGAGTCTCCCCTTCAACGGTAGGGTGGTCAAGCTGGAGGTCCTCAAATCCCTCCGTTATCTCATCCACCATCACCCTAGCATATCCTTCTGGAATCGGCCGGCAGTGAAAAGTTGCGCCGGGTTCAGTAGAAAAAACAGAGCCAACAGCCGCCTTGACCTTCAAATTCATCCATTGCGTCATAAGGTGGCAATTTTGAGACTCCGTTATAGCATCCACGGGATAGCTGGCAGGAGCCGTCAAGGCATGCTCCGGCTGAAGCAGCTCGGTGGAAGCCACGCTGCTTCTGCGCTGAGATGGCGGGGTAGCTTCGGGGGAGGCTTCGGCAGTACGTTTGTTGCGATTTGCTTCTCGTTCCTCTATCGCGTCTACCCTTGCTTGCAGCGCCTGCATTTGGGTCTGCTGCACTTTTTTCCTCCTCTCATGGGATTTGTAACCGCCTGCGTCCGGAAACCCAACCTTCCACGGAATGTAGCCTGGCGTGCCTCGTGTCCGTCCAGGGTGCTCAGGATTCCCGAGGGCCATTGTGAGCTCGTCGTTCTCTCTGTCTGGAAAGAACGTCCCTTCCTGCGCTGCTTCGATATACTGCTTAAGCTTACTGACTGGTATGTCCATTTGATTGTTCGTCCAAATGCACTTCCCTGTTACAGGGTCCAGTGTTCCGCCAGCCCCGAAGAACCAAGTCCGGCAATGGTCTGGCCAGTTAATTGTCTCTGGTTTGATCCCTTTATGAACCAGATCATTCTCAGTCTTGGACCACTTAGGCCGGGCTACGAGGTAGCCACCTGACCCCGTGCGATGGTGAAGCTTCTTCTTCGCAGCATTTTGCTTGTTTGTCGCCGACATCTTCTTACTCTTTTCCGATGTCTTGTGGGCCACAAATGCGGGCCAGTGATCTCTGATATTCTCATATCTGCCCTTAAATTCTGGTGTCTCATTATTTTCGACAAACTTATTCAGCTCTTTCTTCCACCTCCTGAATAGTTCTGCCATCCTCTTCAGAGCAAAAGACTTGATTGATTTCTCTTTAACTGGGTTCTCTGGATTATCCTCAGGCGGTAGGGTGAAATTTGACTTCAGCTCAGTCCAAAGATCATTTTTCTGCATATCATTGACATAAGAGACCTCAGGGTCTTTTGTAGCCGGCTTAAACCATTGTTGGATGCTTATCGGGATCTTGTCCCTAACCAGAACCCCGCACTGAGCAACAAATGCGCTCTTTGTCCGGAGGGGTTCAATAGGTTGGCCGTCGGGCGCGATTGCTATGATCTCAAACTTTTCATCCGAGCTCAACTTTTTCTTCGGGCCTCGTCTCTTTACCGAAGTTGTGCTCGATCCGGAGGGCTAGAAAAAAGAACAAAGACTTAATTAATATGTGTACATACCAAAACAATGAATGCATCAATCAGCTAGTCAGCATAGGCTTAACTAATATATATACCTGGCCGGACTCGGTTCAGTCACCGGAGCCGTCATCACGGTCTCCTTCTTGCACCGGCATTGGGTCACCGGAGCCGTCCTCATGTTCTTCTTCTTGCACCGGCATTAGGTCACCGTAGCCATCTTGTTCACCCTCTCCTTCCAGACCATCGGTTTCGTTGAGAAACAACGAGATGGCATCACTTCCTTCTGCGATTATGTCCCTCAACAACGCTTCTTTTGTTGCTTCGTCTAGGGCGGTGTCCATAGTTTCTACAAATATTTACAACATGGCAATTATTATTCAAACATGACAGATGGATATATTAGTGCCAAATGTAGAACTAGCTACCTAATCATAGTAAGCTATCGGGAGGGGTATATATCGACAACGACGACACTACATCTATGTCCCTCGACGACCCTCGTTCCCGATAAAAAAAAGAGGAAGAAGAAGAAAAATAAGAGGAGAAGAAAGAATAGAGGATAAGATCTCCTCTATTCTTTCTTCTCCTCTTTTTTTCTTCTTCCTCTTCTTTTTTTATCCTCTTCTTCCTCTCATGTTCGATAGGATTGCCGAGGGGTCGGGAGGTTGTGTAGTGTCTCAGGATTCAACAAAACCATGTCTTCATCATTAGGCGAAAGTAACATGTGCTTGATGGTACGAAGCTCTTCAAAGTTGTTCTGGAACGGACTCCCAGATAGGATAATCCGCCTTTTGGTACAAAGTTCAGCAAGAGCCTTCCGAATATCGCTATTTGGAAGGCCTTTGCTGAATTGGTACCAAAAGGAGGATTATTCTATCCGGGACTCCATTCCAAAACAACTTTGCAGAACTTCGTACCAACATGCCCTGGTTACTTCCGGCTAATGATGAAGGCATGGATTTCTTCAATACTTTGACACTAGGAAATCTCTCTCGACCCCTCGGCGATCCTCGACCCCTCGATGACCCTAGAACCCTCGACCCCTCGACGATCCTCTTCTTCCTCTCCTGTTCGAGAGGATCGCCGAGGGGTCGGGAGGTTGCGTAGTGTCTCAGGATTCAACAAAACCATGTCTTCATCATTAGGCGAAAGTAACATGTGCATGATGGTACGAAGCTCTTCAAAGTTGTTCTGGAATGGACTCCCAGATAGGATAATCCGCCTTTTGGTACAAAGTTCAACAAGAGCTTTCCGAATATCGCTATTTGGAAGGCCTTTGCTGAATTGGTACCAAAAGGCGGATTATTCTATCCGGGACTCCATTCCAAAACAACTTTGCAGAACTTCGTACCAACATGCCCTGGTTACTTCCGGCTAATGATGAAGGCATGGATTTCTTCAATACTTTGACACTAGGAAACCTCTCTCGACCCCTCGGCGATCCTCGACCCCTCGACGACCCTGGAACCCTCGACCCCTCGACGATCCTCTTCTTCCTCTCATGTTCGAGAGGATCGCCGAGGGGTCGGGAGGTTGCGTAGTGTCTCAGGATTCAACAAAACCATGTCTTCATCATTAGGCGAAAGTAACATGTGCATGATGGTACGAAGCTCTTCAAAGTTGTTCTGGAACGGACTCCCAGATAGGATAATCCGCCTTTTGGTACAAAGTTTAGCAAGAGCCTTCCGAATATCGCTATTTGGAAGGCCTTTGCTGAATTGGTACCAAAAGGCGGATTATTCTATCCGGGACTCCATTCCAAAACAACTTTGCAGAACTTCGTACCAACATGCCCTGGTTACTTCCGGCTAATGATGAAGGCATGGATTTCTTCAATACTTTGACACTAGGAAACCTCTCTATACTTCCGGCTAATAAGAATAATAATAAGAAGAAGAATAAGAAGAAGAAAAGAAGAAAAAAAAGAGGAGAAGAAGAAAGGAATAGTGGAGAAAAGAGAAAATAGAATATATTCTATTTTCTCTTCTTCTCCACTATTCCTTTCTTCTTGTCCTCTTGTTTTTCTTCTTTTTTCTTCTTCTTATTTATTTCCCCTCTTCTTTTCGGTAGAGGAAACCCTAAATAGCTAGCAAGTATCGTGGGTGTGAGATACATGTGGCCTTCGGTGTCAGACACTACATCCACGTCCCACAAGTGACGTGGGCGTCGAAGCCCGCGCCACTTGTGGGATGTGGGTGTAGTGTCGGACACCGACGGTACATGTATCTCACACCGACGATACTTTCTATTTAGGGTTTCTCCTCTACCGCTCCTCGACCTCTCGACGACCCTCGTTCCCGATAAAATAAAGAGGAAGAAGAAGAAGAAAAGAAAGAATAGAGGAGAAGACTTCCTCTTCTTCCTCTCCTCTTCTTCTCCCTCTTCTTCCCCTTCTTTTTTCTTCTTCTTATTTATTTCTCCTCTTCTTCCTCTCCTCTTCTTCTTCTTATTTAGTTCTCTCGACCCCTCGATGACCCTCGTCCCTGATAACATATTTTTTCTCCCCTCGACACCTCTCGACCTCTCGTCCCACTCTCGACCCCTCATCATCATCTATCACCCCCCTCGTTTTCTTTAGCATATATCCATGAACAAAATAGAGGAGAAGATCGAAGAAAAAAAAAGAAGCCTTCCTCTTCTTATTTTCCTTTTTCCACTCCTTCCTTTTCTTCTTCTTCTTCTTCCTTCTTCCTCTTTTCTTCCTTTTCCTTATTTTACTTTTTCCTCTACACTAACCTAAAATTGATATCTACTAATTAACAACCTAAAGAAAAAAATGAATACATATATGAAAAAAAACATCATATAAAAAAACATTTTTGACATATTTAGCATATTCTGATCCATAGTTCAAAATTTTCAAATTTCACTCAAATGAAATTTGAATTGGATTCAAATAACTTGTTGAAAACCTATTCTAAACCTCTCCAAAAATTCTGAAATTTTGCCATCGCCTTTGTCTTGCATCAGTACCTCACCACAATTTTTTTTAAAAAATTCCAAAAATGCCCAAAGCCATCTAGTATTTCATCAAACACCTTCTATATGGACAAAAAAATTCCTCCTGTTCCAAAAAATTCAGAAAAGTGGACAGCGCGTTGCTGCTGCTCCACTTCTCCTCTCCTCTACTTCGCCTCGGGCGCTCGGGGCCGGCGGAGCAGGGGCGGAGCAAGGGCGCTCGGACGGCGGCGACCATGGAGCAGGGGCGGAGCAAGGGCGCTCGGGCGGCGCAAGAGTGGCACTCGAGAGGGGGGCTCACTTTGAGGGGGGCGGCGACGGCTGGAGTCCGGCGACGAGGACGGCGGGCTCGGGGACGCGGTGACGGGGACGGTAGCCGGGGCGGCGAGCGTCGGGCAAGGGGCCGGCGCGGGCGATGGCGAGGGCGGGACGGGGCGGTGCGCGTCGGGGCAGGGACGAGGGCGACGGCGACGGGGGCGGGCCGTGGCGGCGCGCGTCGCGGGCGACGACGACGATGGGCGCGGGCGACGGCGACGATGGGGGCGGGAAGCGTCGGGGCAGCCTGGCGGCGTCAGGGGCGGCCACTGCAAGATGAGAATGAAAAATTCCAAAGTGTGGCCTTATATAGAAGAGGCTTTACTCTTGGTTCGTGGCAGCAACCGGGACTAAAGCTGGGCATTAGTCCCGGTTGGTGCCACAAACCAAGACCAATGGCCTCTTTTCGGCAGCCCAAAGGGCGGGAAGCGAAGCCCATTGGTCCCGGTTGGTGGCACCAACCGGGAGTAAAGGGGGGCAATGGTCACGGCTGGTGCCACCAACCGGGACCAATACCCTTGTGCTGCCCCGCGCCCATAAGTTTAGTCCCACATCGCTAGGTGACAGTGCCCAACACCAGTTTATAAGCTCTGCTGCCTCCTCCCTCTCGAACTCCTCTGAACAGCAGGCCTATGGGCCTAATTTGACACTGCTTTGCCTGTGGGCCTATTGCGCCTTCTGCGGGCCTGAATCCTGGCCCATGTAGGGTTTCTAGTCGTATTCAGGCCGTGGAGGCCCAGTAGGTGGCATTTTTTTGGTTTTTTCTTTTTTATTTCTACATTTTTTTGGTTTTTTATTTTTTTTATTTCTACTTAAAACTAAATACTTACAGTTTTTTAGTGATTTCTTTTTGCTTTTAGGCCACAAAAATTATAAACTTTCTGTTAGTGCCATTAGTTTTAAATTTTAAATAGTTTAAATTTGAATTTTTAAAAATTTGTGTGAATCACTAGTTTATGAATAACTTTACCATAAAATTAGAATTTTTTTTCTATTTATTTTTTATTTCTACTTAAAACTAAATACTTACAGTTTTTTAGTGATTTCTTTTTGCTTTTAGGTCACAAAAATTATAAACTTTCTGTTAGTGCCATTAGTTTTAAATTTTAAATAGTTTAAATTTGAATTTTTAAAAATTTGTGTGAATCACTAGTTTATGAATAACTTTACTATAAAATTAGAATTTTTTTTCTATTTATTTTTTATTTCTACTTAAAACTAAATACTTACGGTTTTTTAGTGATTTCTTTTTGCTTTTAGGTCACAAAAATTATAAACTTTCTGTTAGTGCCATTAGTTTTAAATTTTAAATAGTTTAAATTTGAATTTTTAAAAATTTGTGTGAATCACTAGTTTATGAATAACTTTACTATAAAATTAGAATTTTTTTCTTCTTTTCTATTTATTTTTTATTTATACTTACAATTAAATACTTATAGTTTGATTTTAGGTCACACAAATTATATTCTTTTTGCTATTGAAGAATATTATAGTTTTATTTTAGTTGATCATAACATAATATTTTAATTGATTGTTTTTATTTTCATAAAAGTTTTGTAGTTCATTCTGTTTGCTATTAATTCATTCTTTGAGCTAAATGACTCTGAAATTGGAAAGCATTTCAAAATGAACTCTGAAAAGGTTGAAAGTTGGCATGGTTTCATCATTTCACCCACATAGCATGTTCCAACAAGTAGAGAGGGTTACGACAAAAACTTGATGCACTTCGTGTACAAAATGGACAATCACTTTCGAAGTATCAAAGTTTCGAACCATAAGACATGAAAGCATTTCAAATGAACTCTGAAAAAGTTGAAAGTTGGGATGGTATCATAATTTCACCCACATAGCATTTGCTTATTGCGGGAGAAAGTCTTCACTTTTTCTTCGCTTGTGTCATTTGCTTATTGCGCCGTAACCATGGATAATCTTCATTGTTTATCAGGATGCTTGGGTCAGCCTTGACATTGAAGGGAGGAATTTCATGAAACTTTTCATAATCTTCAGACATGTCTGTCTTGCTGTCCACTCCCAGGATGTCCCTTTTTCCTGAAAGAACTATGTGGCGCTTTGGCTCATCGTATGATGTATTCGCTTCCTTATCTTTTCTTTTTCTCGGTTTGGCAGGCATGTCCTTCACATAGATAACCTGTGCCACATCATTGGCTAGGACGAACGGTTCGTTAGTGTACCCAAGATTTTTCAGATCCACTGTTGTCATTCCATACTGTGGGTCTACCTGTACCCCGCCGCCTAACAGATTGACCCATTTGCACTTAAACAAAGGGACCTTAAAATCAGGTCCGTAGTTAAGTTCCCATATGTCCACTATGTAACCATAATATGTGTCCTTTCCGCTCTCGGTTGCTGCATCAAAGCGGACACCGCTGTTTTGGTTGGTGCTCTTTTGATCTTGGGCGATCGTGTAAAATGTATTCCCATTTATCTCGTATCCTTTGTAAGTCAATACAGTCAAAGATGGTCCCCTGGACAACAAGTACAACTCATCACAAACAGTGTTGTCACCTCTGAGACGTGTTTCCAACCAACTGCTGAAAGTCCTGATGTGTTCACATGTAATCCAGTCGTCGCACTGCTCCGGGTGTTTGGAGCGCAGAATGTTCTTGTGTTCATCGACATACGGGGTCACCAAGGTAGAGTTCTGTAGAACTGTGTAGTGTGCTTGAGACCAAGAATATCCGTCCCTGCATATTATTGAGTCTCTTCCCAGAGTGCCTTTTCCAGTCAGTCTCCCCTCATACCGCGATTTAGGGAGACCTATCTTGTTAAGGCCAGGAATGAAGTCAACACAAAACCCGATAACATCCTATGTTTGATGGCCCATGGAGATGCTTCCTTCTGGCCTAGCGCGGTTACGGACATATTTCTTTAGGACTCCCATGAACCTCTCAAAGGGGAACATATTGTGTAGAAATACGGGCCCCAGGATGACAATCTCGTCGACTAGATGAACTAGGACGTGCGTCATGATATTGAAGAAGGATGGTGGGAACACCAGCTCGAAACTGACAAGACATTGCGCCACATCACTCCTTAGCCTTGGTACGATTTCTGGATCGATCACCTTCTGAGAGATTGCATTGAGGAATGCACATAGCTTCACAATGGCTAATCGAACGTTTTCCGGTAGAAGCCCCCTCAATGCAACCGGAAGCAGTTGTGTCATAATCACGTGGCAGTCATGAGACTTTAGGTTCTGAAACTTTTTCTCTGGCATATTTATTATTCCCTTTATATTCGACGAGAAGCCAGTCGTGACCTTCATACTGAGCAGGCATTCAAAGAAGATTTCTTTCTCTTCTTTCATAAGAGCGTAGCTGGCAGGACCTTTATACTGCTTCGGAGGCATGCCGTCTTTTTCGTGCAAACGTTGCAGGTCCTCTCGTGCCTCGGGTGTATATTTTGTCTTCCCATACACGCCCAAGAAGCCTAGCAGGTTCACGCAAAGGTTCTTCGTCACGTGCATCACGTCGATTGAGGAGCGGACCTCTAGGTCTTTCCAGTAGGGTAGGTCCCAAAATATAGATTTCTTCTTCCACATGGGTGCGTGTCCCTCAGCGTCATTCGGAACAGCTAGTCCACCGGGACCCTTTCCAAAGATTACGTAGTGTTAATCATTGACCATAGCAAGCACGTGATCACCGGTGCGCATGGCGGGCTTCTTCCAGTGATCTGCCTCGCCTTTGAAATGCTTGCCTTTCTTTCGACATTGATGGTTGGTCGGAAGAAATCGACGATGGCCCAGGTACACATTCTTCCTGCATTTGTCCAGGTATATACTTTCAGTGTCATCTAAACAGTGCGTGCATGCGTGGTATCCTTTGTTTGTCTGTCCTGAAAGGTCACGGAGAGCGGGCCAATCGTTGATGGTCACGAACAGCAACGCCTTAAGGTTAAATTCCTCCTGTCTATGCTCATCCCACGTACGTACACCGTTTCCATTCCACAGCTGTAAAAGTTCTTCAACTAATGGCCTTAGGTACACATCAATTTCGTTGTCGGGTTGCTTAGGGCCTTGGATGAGAACTGGCATCATAATGAACTTCCGCTTCATGCACATCCAAGGAGGAAGGTTATACATACATAGAGTCACGGGCCAGGTGCTGTGATTGCTGCTCTGCTCCCCGAAAGGATTAATGCCATCCGCGCTTAAAGCAAACCATACATTCCTTGGGTCCTTTGCAAACTCATCCCAGTACTTTCTCTCGATTTTTCTCCACTACGACCCGTCAGCGGGTGCTCTCAACTTCCCATCTTTCTTTCGTTTCTCACTGTGCCATCGCATCAACTTGGCATGCTCTTCGTTTCTGAACAGACGTTTCAACCGTGGTATTATAGGAGCATACCACATCACCTTCGCAGGAACCCTCTTCCTGAGGGGCTCGCCGTCAACATCACCAGGGTCATCTCGTCTGATCTTATACCACAACGCACCGCATACCGGGCATGCGTTCAGATCCTTGTATGCACCGCGGTAGAGGATGCAGTCATTAGGGCATGCATGTATCTTCTCCACCTCCAATCCTAGAGGGCATACGACCTTCTTTGCTGCGTATGTACTGTCGGGCAATTCGTTATCGTTTGGAAGCTTCTTCTTCAATATTTTCAGTAGCTTCTCAAATCCTTTGTCAGCCACAGCATTCTCTGCCTTCCACTGCAGCAATTCCAGTATGGTACCGAGCTTTGTGTTGCCATCTTCGGAATTGGGGTATAACCCTTTTTTGTGATCCTCTAACATGCGATCGAACTTCAGCTTCTCCTTTTGACTAATGCATTGCGTCCTTGCATCGAC
This sequence comes from Triticum urartu, assembly GCF_056163025.1. Lineage (NCBI taxonomy): Eukaryota > Viridiplantae > Streptophyta > Magnoliopsida > Poales > Poaceae > Triticum > Triticum urartu. The sequence continues at coordinate 567,887,879 of NC_141878.1, forward strand.
AATGACCCGGCGGAGATCATCATCATCGGGCACATCGTCTGGTTCCTCTTGATCTTCAGCAGCTTCAACCGTGGCAGCATCATTGGGCACATCGTCTGGTTCCTCTTGATCTTCACCAGCTCCCCCCGTTGCAGCATCACCATATTCAGGGGGCACATAGTTGTCATCGTACTCTTCTTCTTCGCCGTCTTCCATCATAACCCCTATTTCTCCATGCCTCGTCCAAACATTATAGTGTGGCATGAAACCCTTGTAAAGCAGGTGGGAGTGAAGGATTTTCCGGTTAGAGTAAGACCTCGTATTCCCACATTCAGTGCATGGACAACACATAAAACCATTCTGCTTGTTTGCCTCAGCCGCATCGAGAAACTCATGCACGCCCTTAATGTACTCGCGGGTGTGTCTGTCACCGTACATCCATTGTCGGTTCATCTGCGTGCATTATATATAATTAAGTGTCCAAATTAATAGAAGTTCATCATCACATTAAAACCAAAGTGCATACATAGTTCTCATCTAACAACATATAGCTCTCCAGAGCATCTAATTAATTAAACCATACATTGAAACTATGTAAAACATTTCAATGCGAAAACAAATGCGATCATAATCGCAACCAAGGTAACAATTGATCCAACGGCATAATGATACCAAGCCTCGGTATGAATGGCATATTTTCTAATCTTTCTAATCTTCAAGCGCATTGCATCCATCTTGATCTTGTGATCATCGACGACATCCGCAACATGCAACTCCAATATCATCTTCTCCTCCTCAATTTTTTTTATTTTTTCCTTCAACAAATTGTTTTCTTCTTCAACTAAATTTAACCTCTCGACAATAGGGTCGGTTGGCATTTCCGATTCACATACATCCTAGATAAATAAAATCACGTTGGTCGGCATAATTTTCATAAACAATAAATGAACCAATAGTTATGAAGATAATATACATACCAAATCTGAATCATAGACAGGACGAGGGCCGACGGGGGCGGATACCAAAACCATCGCACTATATAAGATGCAATAATAAATGTAAGAAAATGATACAAGTATCTATCTAAACAGACAAGTAAGAATATTTTTCCTTTCAGAAAGAAGATAAGAACAAGAGGCTCACCACGGTGGTGTCGGTGATGAGATCAGCGCGGGTGATCAACGGCGGTGAAGACGGGGACGGGGCGTGATGGACCGCTAAATCTAGACAAATCTCGAGGAAAATGGAGCTTGGAGGTCGACCTTCGAGAGGAGAAAGTTTAAGTAGTGTGGCTCGGGCATTCCATCGAACACCTCATGTGCATAGGAGGTGAGCTAGAGCACCACAAACCCCTCCCCTCGCCGACCAGAGAAAAACAGAGCACTGGAGTGCTCTGCTCGCGGGCGAGGGTATATATAGGCACCTCATTGGTCCCGGTTTGTGGCATGAACCGGGACTAAAGGGGAGCCTTTGGTCCCGGTTCAGGCCACAAACCGGGACCAATGGTGGTGGGCCAGGAGCCAGGCCCATTGGTCCCGGTTCATCCCACCAACCGGGACCAAAAGGTCCAGACGAACCGGGACCAATGGCCCACGTGGCCCGGCCAGCCCCCTGGGCTCACGAACCGGGACCAATGCCCACATTAGTCCCGGTTCTAGACTGAACCGGGACTAATGGGCTGAGCCGGCCTGGACCATAGCCCTGTTTTCTACTAGTGCAGAGTGGTCTTTCCACTCATAAACATGATGTTGAAGACAGGCCGCATCAGATTTGTTGGGAAGCTTTACAAGAACCACACCATTCGTAATCGAAGGCACAACCAGGAAATTGTTGTGGTCAAGTATAGCCTCGAGAACACGCCTGACAATAATGCTACAGGAAAACAGTAGTTTAGGACACGTGGCGACAAGGACACAACATCTGGATAGTTCAGCAGTAGAACTCATCATCAGGTCTTCCAGTTCACACGGCATGACTTTGAGAACTTCATCTCCACCGCGGATCTGTTTCTAATTCAAACAAAAACCATATTTTATTACTACCTCCATTCAGAAATATAAGATGATTTTCAATATTATACTCCATATATGACTACATATACGCACAGAAATGAGTGAACAAAGACACTAGAACATGTCTTCAAAGGCATGAGAGCAGAGGGATTACATGCTATATCCATAACACAAGTTACTGAGGCAAATATACACTCTTAAAAGGTAGCATTGATGTTCATAAAGTACTCCCTCCGTCCCAAAATTCTTGCCTTAGATTTGTCTAGATACGGATGTATCAAGTCACATTTTAGTATTAGATACATCCGTATCTAGACAAATCCAAGACAAGAAATTTGGGACAGAGGGAGTAGTTGAAAGTAGTCTATAAGAAATCATTGTCAACCTCTCGCATGTTTTGGTCAAAAGAGGAATTTAGAACCGCCATTTGGCACACTAAAATCACATGCAAGATCACCCAGAAAGTTGTACTACCAGTACTAGTACTGCATGTTAGATGAAAAAACACGATCAAGATCGAGAAAAAAAATCATCAACAAGAGACATTACCTGGACTTGCTTAATGAGGGATCCCGGAGAGGGGGGCTTGGACAGGGCGATGGCTTTGAGCTTGTCTGCGGTAGTCTCGGTGGGGTGCTTGCACTTCTTCGTACCATGAGCCTCGACGGTTTTGGCCAGAGCCATAGGCATCACGTCGACCGGTGCTCCGGCGTCCATCCAAGAGAGGAAGCTGAGAGATAAGAGTGAAAGGAGGAATGAGATGACGGAGAAGCGAAGCGAGTGGGGGTTTTCTTCAAGAGAGGAAGCTGAGAGAGAAGAGTGAAATGATGGTTGCTTTGTCTGTCCAACTTACTACTGGAAAGGAGGGGGTTTTGTGATTTGATGGCTCATTGGGCATTACTGTGATGGTTCGATTGGGGTAGTCTACTGTCACTCTACTACGGAGTAATTCAGTGCATGGCTGGTGGACCCAGGTGCTGGCTGTCCTACACGTCGGCGAAAGTGAGTAATTTAGTGCATGGCTGGAGGAGGATCCGCACGGTAGAGCATGTCCACTGTTTTTCTGAAGAAAAAAATGATTACAGCAAGCGTTTCCACTCTTACGACGGAGGAGTGCAAAACACGGCAGCCACTTGAACATACACAGTGCTCCTACTACTAGGCATGTGCAGTGGTTCATACGTCAGTACTACACAATCTTGTTGCTAGTGTAGTAAGATATGACGATAACAAATGATGTTGTCCGCATGTCAACTACTCCTATATGTAACATAGTACCGCTTTTTCGACTGTCCGGTCGAGAATGAACGGTGAGATCAATGTTAACATAACTGGGTCCACAGCGCACGGAGAGTATGGTGCTACAGTACTCCACGAAACGTGAACCATATGAAGCAAGAATAGTGTTAGGCAGGGTGTATGAAGGGTGCACGAGATGGGAGCAAAAGTTCCCTTCACGACCCACTTTTGGGTGTTTGGCAGAATTCATGAAGGGTGCATGAGTCCACACTAGTAGGTTGACAAAAATACACGAAGAGGAAACAACTATATTGAGATGAGAATGCAACCAAACACACCCACACGCTTTGTGCTACAGTGACTGATCTGCACCGTCTGAGTTTGATCCAACGGTCATGTTGTGCCGAGACATGGACATGCCCATGCAGAGGGCGCCTAAACACCACCGAAGTCCCTCTGCTTCTCGAGGCGCACGATGTTGGTGATGCAGGGTGCAACCGCCCACAGAGCCCGCTCTCGGTCGACGGGAGCCAGCTCGTCAAAGACGGCGTCCAATGGCACGAATGGATTCCGGTGACGGAGCCCTGCAAGGATTCGCCCGGCAACGGCGATGACAGCCCGCAACCCCTCCTTGTCTAGCTCACCCCCACCATCGCGCGGAGACGGCTCAGCTCCTCGGAGATATAGGTGAAGAAGGAGACCAGGTCAGGAAGCCGCAGCTCGTTGAAGTCGACCGGGTGGTCGAACGGGTTTAGCCCAACGGCCGGCATCATCGCACTGGCACGACGGTAGGAATCGCGCAGCCGCAACACACGTGTGTGGCAACTTGGTTCACCAAGTGGCTGAGGCGATCCTGGACCTTGTCACGATCGGCCCGCTCGCGCTCCAGCCGGCTCCCCTGACGGCCTATCGTATCTCCCGCTTTCTGCAGCAACACCGCCGACGCCTCGAGCATCTTTGTGGTGGACGCCCGCCGCTTTTGAAGCTCCGTGAACTCCCGCGCATAACGGAGGAGCATGGCACTCCTCTCCTCCTTGAGCTCACGGAGCTCCACGTCCTTGGCCCTGAGCTCCGCATCCTTGGCATGGAGGTCCTGTGTCAGGAGCCTCACCTTGGACTCCGTGATCTGCTGCGCCGCCATGGCACCAGGTAGAAGCAATGGGGAGAGTAAGCAAAGGGGGTGAAATGGCTGAAAGGCAATGCAATCTACGGGAAGGCGGAGGGAGCAGGGAATCTTTTGGTTTTCACCACGGTAAAACACCAGTCGACGACTTCTCACATCAGGGAGTAGTGGGTTTTTACAGGCGGAGTCATCGTGACTAATTGCTGCCGCGCCTGCTCCCGTCAATCTAAAAACTACAAATCCTCCCGCGCCTGCTCCCGTCAATCAAAAATCCTGCCGCACCCAAACACCAGAGCAACGCCGCGGTGGATATTTAAATTTACCTGCCAGCAAGTAGATAAAAAAGGGGTGAAAAACCAAATGTGGCGACGGCCTAGCTAATCCGTTGAACTAGCCCAACTAGCTAGCCACCGTGCTTCACTGATGTACTCGGCGGGAAAGGTGGTCTTTCATGATTTGACGACTCATTTACTTGCTTCGGCGCTACGACCGAGGAGGACCCAGAAAACACGCGGTAGGGCGTCCCATGTCAGGAAGAATATATGCGTGCACCACCCAGGAGGACCCCGAAACCGCGCGGTAGGGTGTGCCACGTCTCGGCACAGAGAAAAATGTGCGTGTAAAAAAATGTATCAGACGTAGTACCTATGGTTTGACCTCGGGACCCAACCAGTCGGTCGAAAACACCCCACTAGACACACAGCTTCATCATGCAAACGTGGCACGGAGGATAGATGTGGTTAGCTCCATCTCGACCAGCCACAATGTCTCTTGTTCTAGGCGATTCTTCTATTTTCCAAGCTTTTTTTAGTTGTAATAACACCACGGCAATCTAGCGCCACTCTTCGTGTGTGCCCGTGCAAAGGTTAGACGATGGAGAGAAGAGAGATTGGGATCGCAGACCTAGGACCCACCAGTAAGTGAGACAACGGTCATGCACGTGTTGACGAGGCACTCCCTCTACTCTACTCAACGCAAGTACTGTATAAAATCAAGTTATGGGACAAAGCCAACAACCGTTCGTTTTTTCAGGCTATCGACTTACGCTTTGTAGTCTAGGTTGCCAGTTCAAATCTCGTCTTTCAGATTTGTTAGTTTTAGGTCCAAATTTGATTAATGACAAGTGGGACCCCCGTGTGTTGTTCCGATATTTCAATGTAGGATGGTTTTTTTGAACAAACACTTTGCGCGGTTAGACAAGTAACGGCACGAGTTACACGTTTTTTGCAAGTTTACGAACAAAATGACAGCGGCATAGAATATCACATCCACCCCGCAGCTTAGATACTATGGTGATACGAGTTTTTACACCGTTGGAAGTGAGATCCAATGGCTTGGGAGTAGTCTTTGTAATTATGCGCAATTTCCAAACTCTCCAAAGGTTTTTTTGCAAATAAAACATTCAGGCCTCGTGTGTGCCGCTGCATCTTCGATCCAACGGCTCCCCGGTGCTCATATTAGGTGCTCCCCATAGCTTAATTACCTCCTACGGTGATATGAGCATCTAGGTCGTATGATCAGTGATCAGATGGCACATGCGTAGTACTTGTACTTTCTGCGCATTTCCCAAACTATATCAGCCGTATATTGCAAAAACATTCAAACCTCCTACTGTGGGCCGTTAGATCTCAGTGAACTCGTATCACCATATTACCTACGGTGCGGGAGCACCTCATACTCTCTCGTGCGAGAAAACATAAGGTGCTATCACAGCTTGGATGCTACGGTGATACGAGCTTGTAGGTCATTTGATCTGAGATCCAATGGCATCTGAGCAGTCTTTATTCTTGTAAGCACTGGCCGAACTCTTTTGGGGCTTTTCTGCAAAAAACCATTCGAACCACCAAGGAGGTGTTGGGTCACAAATCCAACGCCTCCGAAGAGCTTGTATCACCAAAGCATCTAAGGTGTGGTAGCACATGATATTCTTACATACAGGAGAATATGATGTCCTCCTTCATCTTAGATGCTACGGTGATATGAGCTTCGAGGTCGTTGGATATGGGATCAAATGGCATCTAAGTAGTTTTTGTACAAATTGTGTGCAATTCTCAAACTCATCAAGGTTTCCTGCAAAAATATTAAGACACATGATGTGATCTGCTATATCTCAGATCTACAAGCTCCAAGCAACTCGTATCGACATATAGCATCTAAGGTATGGGGGCACATGATATTCTCCCGGGGAGGAGGGGTGGGGGTGCACAACCAATCGGTGGTTGGGAGGGTGGGGACAAATATAATCTAAACAACCCTAAACAGAGCTCGACAATTTTATCTAAGGTCGAGGGGTTGACCCCCGACAATCATACCTCCGCCTAAACACAACATTTGCATGTACTGTAGTACTAGACTTAATATTCATGTTTCGGTTTCATGTTCATTTTAAATATTGAACTGAGGACCATGGATGTCTTACATTTTACTCCCTTCGTTCCTAAATATTAGTCTTTTTAGAGGCTTCAAATGGACTGGCACATACGGATGTACATAGACATATTTTAGAGTCTAGATTCACTCATTTTGCTCCGTATGTAGTCACTTGTTGAACTCTCTAAAAGACTAATATGTAGGAATAGAAGGAGTATTTTTGAATTCGTGTCATACATGCATGGTTTGGAAAAATAGATGCACTATACTTATTGGATTGTTGTTGTGTTCGTGCGTGTGTGTCTCTGTGTGTGTGTGTGGTCATATGCTTGATACATACAAAGTTTTCTCACCTCCATATTGTTCATCTTTTAAATTTGAATTTGCATTGGAAAACTTACTAGGGATACCATGAAATGTGAAATCCACGTTGAGATCACTATATCACAAACTCACTCTAATTCAACAACTCGTCATAAATCAATTACCACGTTGAGATTAGTATTTGCAAGGAAAATACGGGTATTGTAATACACATAGATTCGTTCGGCTATTTAAAAGGTTCCTTTCATATTCTCAAATGGTAGGACCCAACGGCGTACCAGCCAAACCTTGGCTCGTGTTGATCCTAAAAAAACCGGGCTCGTGTCCTTCGGTGGCGTGCGTGGTACGCACATTAGGCAACCCCAACCATCGAGCCTCGGCGTTTCAAGTCAAAATATCTGGCGGCCAGAATTCCAGCCCTAGGAAATTCCCCTCATGTCCCCGGTCCATAATGACTACCGATGAACAACGGAGGGATGCTTTAGTAACTAGACAACGTTACCTACCGTGCCGAGCACGGTTCGATTCCCTCGGTCGCCGCTCATCAAGTTCACCCGTCAACTGCATTGCCTATAACTTCTACTACTACACCAGGATGAGCGCAGAATTGATCCCGTTTGTTCATACCTAGTACTTGAGTTAATATATCAGGCAATGCACTGGTACGGAGGGATTATCCTTTTACTCTGCATATATAACTTGTCTGAAGTCTAACTAAGCAAAATGTTTGACCAAATCCTTTCTTAAGAAATACAACATGACAGATGTACAACTTGAAAATTTATTACATGATGCAGGTTATGATATTGTTTCGAATCCTGGATCTTAAATTTCAGAAAATCCAAAAGTGAGCATAAATTCTTGAAACTAAGCATGGTCACGTGATATGGCACAAATATTACTTCGTAAGTTTTTTCTTCAATTTGAGACAAGCTGCTTATGACAAGTTGCACAAATGAAGAGCCAAAGTATTTTGGAACAAAGACCTGTCACGTTAAGGCGAACGCTTTCACTATTGAAACCATTGGGGTTTACGTGCCGCCACGAGTCCCCGCTTCTCATCGGAAGGTGCCGTCCGAGCAAGCGTGTGAGTCGACGGGAGGCGTGCGAGCAGACCGCTGTGCAGGCTCACCGGGAGGTGAGCCCTTTGACCAAGCTCCGCCGCCCATCGTCGTCCCAACTTCTCCCACTTTTAATGTCGTCGGCGCCGCAGTTTAAAATCAACCCTGCACTAACCGCTATCACTACAATCCTCTCTCTTCCTCTCTGATTCTCCTGTCGTCTACCTCCAACTAGCCTGACCTAAACATACGCCATGCCGCATCACGATGGTCTGCCCTTAGTGTTCCAGTTTCCTAAGGAAGACACCCAGCCGGAGTCTCAAGAACATAAGGCGCTTTGGGACGAGCTTGAACTGGCCTTGCAGGAAGACGCCGCGCCTGTCCCCGCTCCCGTTCTGACTCCCGTCGCCCCGACTGCGCCAGCACCCATCCCCGTGCACCTGCCGGAGCATGCGCCTGCGCGTGCACTGATGCGCACGCCCCTGCCGGTGCCCGTGCACCTGCCAGCGCATGCGCCTGCACGTGCACTGACGTGCGCGCCCGTGCCGGTGCCCATGCACACGAATGTTTCCGCCGCGCCGTTGACAGCGCCTATCCCTGCGCGGGTGCCAGTGCCCCCCTCAGCGGCATGGATGGCCGCCGTCGACCGCTTCCTTGCACCAACGCCAGTCACCTCCTCCCGCCAGTTGACTCGCTCTGAAGTCCAGAACATTTTGGCCTTCCTTGAAGCTAGGCCAACGTCCAGGAGTACGCCAACAACGGTGCAAGACGCTGCCGTCGCCATCGGTCAGTGGCCCGATGACAGAAAGAGCACGACAAAGGAGCCGCTTCCCACTGCGAGACGCCCCCGCCGCCGCCGCATAATCTAAATTTGCCATGAAAAACGTTCGGATTGCCATGCTTAAAATCTAAACGTTTATCATTTACGTTTATTTTATATCGATCGTCGTATAATTTAAAGTTGGAGTCAGACTGAACGAAATGTATGGTTTGATCGATTGAATGTTCTGCTAGAGCCGTATCAAATTAAATATAAAACGTCATCAAGCCACATGTATTCCTTGTCATCCAACGACCTAGACTGCTTCAATGTCGAGCGCTCAACACGTTTAGCGTGCAGTTAATTTCATGCCAAAAATGGTGCTAATCACATGACAACACGCAAATAATATCCTAGTAGTTAATATCCGCATGCACTTAATATACTTCCAAATTAACGTGCATTGCACGTACACACCGACTAGTGCTGCTAGTACGGGAAACTGGTGCTGTTACTTGTGAACGCGTCCAGATATGGTCAACGGCAACATCGCCCGCGAGTTCTTCCTGTTTGCCCATGCGTCTAAACGCAGAAGGGGAGGAGAGAGAGAGAGCACACATGGAACCCACCAGTAAGTGAAGGCGAATAGTACTAAAAATAATATTACATGTTATCCATTAATTAGGCTGTGGTAATATAAAAACATTATGTGAACAAAGGGGGTACAACAAACATTGCTATTCTACATATGTTTCCTATTGACGTGCGGCTTGAAGGCCCGGTCGCATGTTCGATCCTCGTCCTTTATTTTTTAATTTGTATATGGGTCCAAATTTGTTTCATGACATGTGGGCCCCTCGGTGTGTAGTTTGTAGCACTTTAATTTGTGGGTCGAAATTTGTTCCATTCCAAGTGGACTATCGGTGTGTAGTTTTGTAGCTTATTTATAATAATTAAAGAGAACAACATAGTTTTTTCAATAATACCATGGTGCGACGTTGAAGGCGAGAAAGGACGTGCGAGAGAGCGATGACCGAGCCAGAGGGAAATCAACTAGGGGAGTTGCGTGGGTTGCAACGGTGTTTGGAGTAGTTGTGGGCCGAATGCTACGAAAATATAATCGAAACCGACCGGAACAAATGCCTACACAAATTAATCCAAGGTTGGAGTGCCCCTCGCAATGTAAATAGCTCCGGCTTTGCGAGGGATGGAGAGGTAGTAGCTTCAATGCGTGGAAGATATGGTGTGAGAAAGCGAGGTCAATCGAGAGACATATAGATAGAGAGACAAAGTGAGTGTGGTCTGACATTCATTGAACAAATATATATATGCTCTGGAGAGATATTGTCCGATTGAGCTTTTTGGCAAGGGTGAGGGCTGTAAGATAGAGCTTGACAGATGACCCAGTCACAGACGTGTAGATATATTTTGTGCGTGGGAGGAAGAAAGGTCAACCGATCACATAGGGTCGCCGTGCGATCGAAAGAGTGAGACGGGTTGGAGAGAGTGACCTAGATAGACGATGTGCATGAGAGAGTGTACAATGTGAATAGGTCAAATTGGGCTCAAACATGGTGATATATCGTTTTTGTCCGAGAAAGTGCGAGGTCAATCGAGACATACGGAGAAAGAGAGAGAGGGGGGGGAATGAGTGAGCCTGGCCCACCATGAGGTCGAAAGAGTGGCGGCGGCTTGGATGGACTGACCTAGATAGACAATCTGCGTGAGAGAGCATAGAGTGTGTCGATCGAGGCCCGAACAGGGAGATATATCATTTGCGTGTGAAAGAAAACGAGGTTAAATGAGACTCAGATAAAGAGAGCGAGATTGAGCGAGTGTGGCCCGCCGTCCGAAAGAAAGAGTGAGACAGTCTCGAGGGAGTGACCTAGATATACAAAGTGTGTGCGTGTGCACGAGAGGTTGGGGGGGCTAGATAGGCAATGCATGTATTTAGCGCGAGAGGGTGAGAGGGAGAGGGGGGTGAGAGAGAGAGCTCGGCATGGGGTGCAATGGCGGATGTGTGAGGTAAATACATTTGGTAACAGAGTGGAAAAAGGGGTTGTGTAGTTGAGAGACTTAGAGATCGAAACATGGAGAGAAAGAATGAACGTGTGTTGGAAACCGATACCTTCCTAAGGTGGTTAGGAGAGGAAGATTGACCGACATAGGAAGTATGTAGCGTTTGTGCGGGGGGGGGGGGGCGCTAAAACAACATTTGAATGTACATAGTACGAGACTTAATATCGATGTTTCAATTCGGTGTACATTGTAAGATTTGAACCGAGGACCAGGCATACGGGTAATTATTTAGAATTCGTGCCATACTAAGTTTTGAAAAGTTGACATTGACTTAGTTTGTTGTGCTATTTTGTAGGTCATATGTTTGAATCCATCCAAAAGTTTTCTCACTACCATGGTGTTCATCATATACACATGAATTTGTATTAAAAAAGTAGCATGGATATAGTGTAATGCGAAATCCACGTTAGAATTGGAGATCTCTACGTGACACACACTCTAATTCAAATAACTAAATACGTGACACACACTCTAATTCAAATAACTAATTATGTGACACACACTCTAATCCATGTTAGCGTGGGTACCGTTTCGATTTTTTTTCAAATAACTCCTCATTAATTAATTTATAGTACTCCCTTCGTTCACTTTTATAAGACCTTGAAGACATTTTAGACAATGTGCAAAACAGTTCATTTTAAGTTGTCTGAAACGACTTACAAAAGTGAACGGATGGAGTATCTCGTTTCGAATGACTAATTATTGCAAGGAAAACACGGGCATGGTAATACATACAGATTCGTTTGCAAATGAAAGAAGATTCGTTTGCATTCTCAAATGTAGGCGCACCAGGCAGACCAGGGTCATGTCGGGGTGGACGCTGCTTCGGTGCCTTAACTACACAACCCCTTACTATGAGCCTGTACAACGAGCTAGCGTAAGTCACTGCATTTCATTTAATTCGTACTGGCATTCGTGTATGATTTGTGTGCAGTGGCTGATCCACGAATTCAAGTTACCAGGGGCGAACATTTAACTTAAAAAATACGAAGGCACTTGCACTCCGGAAATCAACATAACTTGAGAAATGTGAAGCTACATGCACTTTGAAAACCAGCTAATGATCCAAAGTAGTTCAGATTATAAACACTAAATGATGCAAGCACCAAAAAACACAAAATGCAACATGGTGTACAAGGACTACAAACATGGTCTGTACCTTCTTGAATTATTCGTTCTCTGGCTGAAAATATCGAAGTGTAATTGCACATATAACCAGTGTGCAAACTGCATATCAATATATCTATCCTGCACAAGTATGCAAATAGTTTCAAACAACAGATTAGAAAAGTATTTATGCTATGTTGTCATGATACGGGGACTTTCTGGTAGATGGCCTCGACGTTTCCTCAAGCTATGAAAATGCACTATAATTTGCTTATCATCAATGCCTACAAATCTCTGTCTCTCTCAACATAGTAGATTATCATTAGACACTAAATCCTTCAATGAGCTTGCAAAATGCTTTCATTAGATCCCTCATTAGACACTATATGTTCATCACCAGGAGCATGTAAAATGTTTGCATCAAATCCTTGATTAGTAGTCTGTTCATTAGACACTTCAGGCTCAAGAACAACATGAGCTTGTATGTTTGCACCGGAAACTTGATTAGATACATCAGATTCAGTCAGTTCAGTATTGATTGGGGGAGTTATAAAATAAGTAGAAATTGGTTTCATTTTCTCATAGATTCCCTACATACAAGCAGTTTTACAACACCGTCATGTTTAACTATTGGCCAGAAATTGAAGAGTTGAATTAGATATAATCAGGGATGTGATGTACCTGCTCGTTGCGCATGCTACTCTTGCAAGCTGCGGCTGTCCGTTTGCGCAAGCTCGATGCCATGCCCGTGCTGCCGCCGCTGCTTCCCACGCAGGCTACACCCAGGGTTGGATCTTCATCTTCTTGTCCTTCCGTTCGCTTGAAGCCCGGCGACCGCCCTCCAACGAGGGCTCAAGGAAGTGCTGTGTCGGTCTGTCCAGCTGCGGCTATGTTAGGAGCAAACCAGACTGGAGGCTAGAGCGAATTAATTGGGATTTTTCCTGCCGTCGATCGATATGGGAGGCGCTTGTTTGGGCCGCGAGCTTGCTATAGGGCCTGCCTTGCACTTATGTTATTGGCCCATCCAAATTGAAACATTTTTCTTCATTTTTTACATTGCCTGCTCGTTCGTTGGGATGAACAAAACTAGCATGGGCCAACCTGGACGACTCAAACTGGGTGCACACTTTCCAGCCACCTGAGGCGGCCGCCCATACCAACCCCTATGGCGGTGTCACCCCTTTTTGCGTGTATGATTGGATAGTGAAAAAATTCCAGTGGCGCTTTTGATTTACCCGCAAAATGGTTGAATTGCTTGTTTCTATGAACTAAGTTCGCCAATAATGTGAAGGATGCCAGTCTTTTCATCCTATTGTAGATTGCTTAGATCTTGATATGCCAAAAGTAATCGCATGAAATATATAGTAAAAGACAGTGTGATGTGTTTGCTACAACTACTCTGACTACACGTCCTCATATACTACTCTGACTAAAATTCGGAGAAGCAACTACTCTGACTGCACCATCTTACCAGATTAACCATTCAACTTACCCATGCAGTGTGGGAAGAAAGAAGTATTGGGACTGCGTATCCAAGCAATTGATGCCATGGACTCCTTCGTACAACCTTGTAAGCGAAAAAGTAGTTGCAGTGTGCCTGTACAAAGAACTAGCATAAGTTCAGTTACTTGCTTCTCCGAATTTTAGTTAGCCACTTATTGCAAAATTGTTCAATTACGTTGCTTGGCTTAATTTAGTTTGCTACTGATTACATAATGGCACAACCTGTTAATCATATTGTAGACTGCGCCTATCTATGTGTTTGATACTTACTATTAAGAATTACCTGTTTGCCTTAACTTAAATATCTACTTGTTTGTTTAACTGCTTTGCTGCTGCAACAGCGGGTTACAATGATGTTAATAACTACTTTTCAGCATCCAACTGAAACTCTTTAATTCCTTGTCTGTTTAATTGGTTTGCTGTTATAACTCCCAGTTGAGATGTTTTGCTAACTTCAACTTTTCTGAATCCAATTGGAACTTTAATGGCAAAGCAGGTTAACCCAAGATCAAAGAGCGAGGTCCCCATGGACGTTGCATCATCCCACAACAGTGGCACCGGCCCAATCGTGCATTATGAATTGCCAACTGCTGATGCTCTAGAGGCTAAACTAGTGGTAGAAAGAGATTCTGCTTCTGCACTTAGAGATGAAGTTGACATGTTGAGGAAGAAAATAGCACAATCACAAGCAGTACTCAAGACAACCATTAAATATTTGGTGGGTTTGAAAACAAAGCAAGCTGAGACTGACCAGATTGTTAAGGTCCTGAAGGAAAACAGGAAATTAAATTCCTACTTGGTAAATCATAAGTGAATTGTTCTTTCCATAGTTGAATAACCTTTGTGTTTTCTGTTCATGTAATCAATCAAACCATTTTTTAGAGATCATGTAATAATTGTTTTTTTGGTTTGTAATATTATTTGAGCACAAGTCTGTATTAATTGATAAGACTCGGAGACATTTCATTTGGATTGCTGTGCCAGACCTACAAATATGCCAATCGGGCTGAACATGCATTCAGCAATAGTAGTAGTATAGGTGGACCATAAGTGGCACACATCGAAAAGGGCCAAGATGCTGGCTAAAAAAAGGATGCTGTTGTAGCCAAAAAAAGTACTGCGGCCTGGCTTATGTATGTTAGTTGATATTATTGATCCATATACTCTATAAGTGTTTATATGTCTGTTAGTTCTGTACATTCTTGGTTGATTGACTCGGTATTTGAATCTTGATACATCGCTTGTGTACATATCTAAATGGGAGTACACATTATGCTGCGTGTGACATTTGAGTTGGACATGAAGTGTTCCAAATATTCGAATTCACCTTAAAATGGATTCTAGTTTCTGAATTTGAGTATCGGCATTTGTAAACCATATTCATATATGACAGTGGAATACATCTTTGTCGTCCTTTTGAAGATATATAAAAACACATAGAATGATTTATAAAGATTCATATAGGAATACAAAATGGATTCGAATTTAGTTGCTAGGGTAAACGTGGATGCTTATTGTCCCAAAATTTGAAAGAAGCAGCAAAATGTCCACTCCCATGTCGGCTGCCCGAAGCCAAGTGTTTGTGAGATGGAAATTACTGTCTACCCATTACACAGACAATCCATCGGCCCAATTTCCACTGCTCTAAATAGGGGTAGGTTAGTAACTTCAATTAGACGTGACACGACCGCCTCTGAGCCCATTCCGACATGGTGGGCGTCAAACATGGGCGGCAAAACTCATTTGATTCATGCTTGTCCGGAAGACCTCTGTTTCTCCCTCCATTCCCCATTCATACACGGTGGGCGGCAAAACAAACTCGACTTGGCCAAAATCGATGTAGGCAAATATTTTCAATAGGGGCAGGTTTGTAACTTCACTCAGACGTGACACAACCGCCCTACCTGTCAGCCCCATTCATACACCATGGGCGCCAACCATGGGCGCCAACCACCCTCTCCTCGCCCAAAATTGCTCTGGGCAAATATTTGCGAGATGCGAGATTACCATCCTATCCCCAACCGACGAGACATCCAAATTTTTAACGGGGGCTAAGTTCGTAACGTTCCCATATTTCAGACAGGCGCATCCCAAAAACATGGTTCCCCGTACCTCTCCCTCCATTTTCCCATTCATACACCGTCCGCACTAGAACACCCCATCCCCACACCAGCCTCCGTCCGCCACCCCATCCATCGCTGCCATCCTCCACCACATCCATCGCCACCGTCCTCCACCATGCCGGAGCGCCTACCAAGACCGCGTCGTCCACTACTAGAGATGGACGTTTCTCATCCACGGCGACGGACCAATAGCCTTGCATCGCGTCCTCTCGCTTCATCGACGCCGTCGTCCTCTTTGCCGGGGCCGCTCACACGACCTTCTCTTCCACCGCCGATGCACCCGTCTACCGTCGCAGATCTGCTTCAACGCCACCGACAGCCATCGCACCCCCGATGCCTACATGGCTCCACAAGAGAGGTGGTACTTCATATCTCCTCAACTTTTTGATCTCAACCAGAAAATAGATCTTAACTTGGTTACTCTACTTTCTGTTCAGCTCTTAGAATTTAGTTCTTAGTTCGAAGTAAACAATGGATGCTAAATATCATTTCTCCGGTTTGCAGCTTCAAATCTGCCATGGCACAGCCATAATACGATTTAATTGGTCATGCTTAGGGTTTAATTGATCATGTTGGTTCCGTGGTGGTTTCTTTAATATAAATCGGAGGGGAAACCCTCTTTTGCTAAAAAAATATGCTTAGAGTTTCCCCCTTTTATGATCACTATACGATCAGAATACGTGCTTCGTTTCATAATAACACTGCTCCGCCCATCAAGCTAAACAAGCTTAGTTGTTCAAATATGAATATGATATTATTAAAACAAAGTTGTTTAATTGGTCAGCTAAATGTTCCTAAATTAGTTTCGAAAATGCATGTTCGCCGCTCGGGTGTGTATCTCTACAGGGTGCCAATGGTGGGCCGGCCCACCCTGGGATTTTGGGTCGTCCCAGGCCCCGATTCCCCTCTGTTCTACTGCGCGCTTCCGATCTCTACTCGCCCCCAGCCACCTGCCTCGCCGGCGACATGCCGTCCCCGGACGGCATAACTCTAGGAGGAGACGCCGGACTAACAGGAGGCCAGGAGCCACTCGCCCAACAGCGTCACCGCTGCCCGGGCGCGCCGCCGTGCCTACCTTCCCAGTCCGTTCAGGGCTCAGGCGTGCAGCACCCACCAAGCCAACCCGATTTATCCTGAGTTACGTCCTCAACACTCAGCAGCCACTCCTCATCACCCATTTTCTAATTGATTCATTACTCATTAGGCAGGACTATCATTAGGGTTTGTTGTGTGCTCAGTGCTACCTACACTTAATGGTTCAGATGTATTTCGGTAATCTTTAGTACCTCTAAAGTTCACAGGGTTTTCAAAATTCCGGCCCTCGGAACAGAAACTAGTCATTTTGGATTGTTGGTCGTAGTGACATTGACCCAGATTACTACTGCAAGCCAGGTTTGTTGACAATTTTACTTGTCTTTCTTACTTATTCGATATAATATCCAATTATTCACGTCGCTTAGTTGCAAACAATAAGTGCTAGACAAACTTCTTCATTCAGATTTTGGACGGTCTCTTACCGAAGTTACAATTCTACATACTTGTCCTAGTAAGCTCACAAGTAAATGATTGATTCACTACATCTATGCTTGCGTTGTCATATTTGTTGTCAATATTCTTTTAGGGTGGACCACCCTGTTTCTAAATACTGGAACCGTAGACATGAGTGAATAGTATTTCTCTATGTGATCTCTTCCATCGTGTGTGGGTAACGAACACTGCATTGTATAGAAAGAAAGTGTCATTTCCAGCTTTTATATTGGTTTCGATCTTTTACATGGAATACAATCTTCCTACTTGCTTTGTGTCGCACTACCAACACTCCACCCTTGAAGCTAAACATTACGCCACTCATAATTGCTTAGTTTATTTGTTCAAATATGAATTTCATATGATTCTAATGTTCCTACTTCAGTTTTGAAATGTGTGCCTGCCTGTTATAGAGACATAAGGGGTTTGTATTTCTGTGTGTGGTCTGGTCAGCACAGTTGGGGAGGTGAACTTTGCATATGCAGGGATTTATGGGGAGGCACTCTCCGAGTTGAATCCGCAATGCATTCCATAGATAGTCTGACTACTTTTTATGTTTTCATGAATCTCAGATTCTAAACAGCATCATAATGATTATGAGCTTGCGCACATGAAAATAATAAAGCAGAACAATGCCATGGCTGTCAAGCTTGACATTAAGGGACTAAAATCAAGTCTGGATGCAATGCAATGCAAACGCTCTCCACCTACAGATTCATGCTCAGAATATGATCCTAACAGTGATTCTGAGCTAGAGGGAGACTTAAGTCAATGTAGCTCCCTAGTGGAGGAGTCAGAGGAAGATTCCCTATCTTATTCACCCATCAAGGTACTTGCTCTAACTTTCCAAGGTTACATTGCTCGCACATATCTTGCAACTGATGCTTTGCATTGCTTCTACTTTGTTGAACTGCCATTATCTTAGTTTACACATCGTGTATGTGAATACGCCCTGCCTATCCATTTTCAGTACATATTCCATCTGTCATCATACCATATTTATCCATTCAAATGATGTTCTTGTGTATCAGACGTTCAAAAGGAAGAGGGCGATTGCTGATCATGGAGGAGCACAAGCAAAGTATTTGGAAAAGGTAGAGCACCTGATAAATCAAATAGCCCATTAGGTGTAGTTGCAATATCACCTGACCCACAAAATACCCCAACTCTAGCAGACTCTAGCCCTACTACACTGGTCATTTCTGATGCCCCAACTCAATAGACCCCAACTGCAGCAAAAAGTACGATTATGCCAGTTGACATAGCACCAGCTGTACGACGAAAAACCCCCATTCTAGCAAAGAATACACCAAATCCAGTTGCCAAATCCCTTTTTGAACCAGAGAGAGCCCCAATTGCAGCAAATAGGACCCCTGTTCCATTTCTTCCCAGTTTAGAAGATGAAGCTTATGTTGTTGTCAGGAACTTTGTGTGCATCTTTCCTTCATGGAAAGATTATACCGCAGACACAGAACAATTTCCAGTCTTCCTCCGCAACTTACGCGTAAGTAATGTACTAATGTTATTCATGGTCATTACTGCATATGTTTCTGCTGACAGAAGACACAAGATTTCATTCTTTTAAATAGGCGAGGAGCAAAGTGGATTGTGATTACGAGCAAGGGTTGGTTGCGCTTTTCAAGCACTCGTTGATGAAGTATCGTTCCTACCTGAGGCAAGCGCACTTCGATGGCAAGCCTCTGAATGAAATTTCTGTAAAGTCTACGGTGCTACATTAATCCAACGGTGACTGGAATAATCTTGTTACACATTGGTCTCGGCTGCAGCATAAGGTACTATCTATGATATCACATCAAAATTTGAACTACATTTCTGCATTTGCCTTAATGTCTCACTTGTACGAAAACTATTAGAAGAAGAACATTCGTTCTCAAGGGACCATAGAATCTCGCAACTATACTTCACACTGCATTGCTCTTGTGAGTACCTCTTGCCCTGTATGACCATACTTGCTTTCATAGCTGTTTGATTATGTAGCATCACTGCACATGTTAGCCTCGTAATCGTCCATTTGGTGGACATTATAAGATCCATATGGACTCTTACATAAATTTAGAATCAACCCAATGCTTTTGAAGAGGTTTAGCTCTGCAGTCCTCTTGTAAGGACTGAACGTGGTCTATCACTGTACTTACATTAACAGCTACTCTATCAGGACCCCGATTCCAAGTCACATCGATCTAGCCGGTAACACCTCATATCACTTTGCGGCCTCACGCACGGTATTCCCACGGGTGTCGCCTTACCATGGCCCGGGACCGTTTGCGCCTTTTGGCTCACGTATATGATAGTGTCGCTAGCATCCATATGATAGAGAACCCGGGCCGACATGGCTAGTCGTGAACCCAAAGCGGCACCAACCTATGGGGACAGGCATACATGAATCACATCGAACATGTCGGTCAGCAGCGTGTGAATCCGGGCTGTAGCACTGGGCAAACAGGACTACGGGAACCCGGGCTATAGCAGGCTAGGCAGGACTCCGGATGTCACCGCGTGACATTTCCCCGAAGGGACAGACACAGGAACGAAGTGAAACACATGCTGGCCAGTCAAGTGCCCTGAGCAGTAGTGCTGGGCTAGCAGGACTCCGGTGAACCGGGCTGTAGCGGACTACTATGGCTCATGGAAGCACTAGACTACATTTCCCCATAAGAGAGGCTGCCAAGGATAAACAACTAGATTGTCGGATCCCACACATACCAAGCATTCCAATCATACACACAATATGCTCGATATGTGTAAATACAACATGGCATCACAACATAACTCTACGACTCAAGTATTTATTCATTAGGCTCCGAGGAGCCAAGATATTACAAACATGGGTCTCATGACCCAACAATCATAGCATACAAATCAAAGCACATGCGAAAGCTTAACATGTCTGAGTACAGACATCTACAAATGAAAGAGGCTAAGAAGCCTGACTATCTACCAGATCCTGCCGAGGGCACAAGATCGTAGCTGAGGTAGCAAGCTAAACGTCGAAGCCCACACGGAACTACTAGCAAGACTGACGTCTCTCTGCAAAACATAAATTAAGCAAACGTAACTACAATTGTACTCAGCAAGACTTACATCAGAACTAACTACATATGCATCGGTATCAACAAAGGGATAGTGGAGTTTAACTGCAGCAAGCCAGCTTTGACCCAGTGGCTAACCTGAACTACGACTACAAGCAACTCTTTTGAGGTGGCGCACACGAGTCCACATATTCACCATTCAATACACCACTATGGATCCGCTCCCGTCTCCCTACGAGAAGGCCGTCCATAGCACTCACACTTATCTTGCGAGTTTTAGAGTATCCACTTTCACTTGTCTATGAACTATGCAAGGGGTCCAAGTTTCCATATCTGAGGAATCCGGCTATTCGAATAGATAATGATAACCCTGCAGGGGTGTACTTCTTCACACACGCTCCCACCACTTACTGTCGTTTACATGACATGTACTCGGCAACCTTCAAGCGGAAGCCCAACGAGGGTGTCAGCCACGGCCTACCTAAACACTTAAGTCTCTAGTCCAGGTTTATCGCCTATCCAGGTTCCATCCGCAGGGAGTCTGGCCGAGGTTTCCACATACGGCCCCGAACAATGTGAACAAGGTTCCCGAGACACCAAACGGGCGCCCGGTAGACCGTGCCACGGTGTATCTACCGCATCATAGCCCACCCCTAGGGTCAGTGCTACGCACGGCCACCAACACATAACCTACAAACACTAGAAATTAGTTGCAACTCCTGGACAGAGTACTAGGGTGATTAAGAAGCCGAGAGGGTCAATTAAGGATCCCAATGAGTGGTAGTAGCTGTTCATGGATCACAGACACAGAACTCAGTTCCTGAGGACGGTTTCAATGAGAATACCCACCATGTACTCCTACATGGCCTCTCACCGCTACCTTTACCAAAACGTGTTCACACACTTAGCTCACACACAGTAGGACATGTCCACACACCTCCGATTCATTCCCGATGAATCAGACCTGACACAACTCTATGCAATAGCAGGCATGACAAACAAGCATGAATGAGTAGGCACATCAGGGCTCAAACAACTCCTACTCATGCTAGTGGGTTTCATCTATTTACTGTGGCAATGACAGGTCATGCAGAGGAAAGGGGTTCAACTACCGCAACATGTAACAGTTGAATCGTTGTTGTCCTAATGCGGTAAAAGAGAGCTGGAGCGAGAGAGTGGGATTGTATCAGAATGAACAAGGGGGTTTTGCTTGCCTGGCACTTCTGAAGGTTGTATAACTCTTCATCGGTGTCATTGATCACATCGTCGAAACATACGTCTACCGAGGGGGGAACAATCACTGGCAAACACTGAAAGAATGCAATCAATGCAATGCACATTATGATGCATGACCATGACATGTTAATATGTTGTGATTGAGCTAATGCAACTAGCAATCATATTAAATGAAGTTGGTTTGAACCAAGGGTTCAAATTCAAACTCCATATGTGCTTATTTAAATGTCAATCATGCAAATTGCCCTGTACAGCAACCCTAGGTGGTTCAAACATGCATGAAAATGCCATAAACAGATTCCTTGAATTTTTCTGATAATTTTTCATATATAAATTATTTGATTTGGAGCTACGATTGATTTTTCTATGAATTTTAGAAGTTTTGGGCATTTTCTGGAATTTTCTGAATTATTTAAAAATCCAGAAAATCACTTACTGCGTCAGCATGACATAGGTGTGACGTCAGCAGGTCAACTGGGTCGGCCAGGTCAAACCTGACCTGTGGGACCCATAGGTCAGTGTCTCAGGCTGGTTTGGGTGGATGACAGGTGGGACTAGTCAACATTGAGTTGACCAAAGTCAAAGCTGACACGTGGGGTCCACCAGGTTAGCACCAATCTAAACCAATAATTTACACTAACCTAATCTATTTTAGTTAGCCGGTTAGTTGGGTGGTGGGGCCCGGTTGTCATTGACTCTAGGGGGGTAATCAGTAGGGTGCTTAGGCCCTAATGATGGTGCCACGTCAGCCACCAGCGACGACAGACCGCGGCGGTGCCCGCTTCGGGTTTGCTCTACGGGCCACCGTTCGACGCGCGGAAGGGTGCGTTTGAAAGAGGGGAGAGAGACGCATTCGGGGGTGGCCGTGGTTCGAGCAGGGATGGACGGAGTCAACGACGACGACCAAAACAGCGGCGGCCGGAGCACGGTGGGTTGTGGGTTTGGGGTTGCGGTGCACAAGAGGGGGAGATGTTGGTGCCTACGGTCTCGTGGGGTCATTTTGAGCACGGTAGTGTACTTAGGTGGAAGCTCCAGTGGCTATAGCCACGATGGCAACATGGCGCGGCGGCGGCGAGCTTCGGCTCCGGTGAGAACGAGGGCTACAAGGTGCAATCGAGGCAGGGAAGAGAGGGGTTCGAAGCGGTAGCTCACAGCGGGGTCATCGGTGATCTCAGCGTGCTCGGGGATGGCCTGGTGACGACGAATCGGTCGACGACGGCCGTCGGTGCAGAGGGCGAAGATGGCGTTGACGACGGCGCTCCAAGGCGTCCGACGTCATGTGGCTCGGCGGGGAGGACCGGGGCGTCACGGCGGAGCTCGGGGGTGCGTCGGAGAGGCTCAGAGATGGCTGTGGCCATGGGGGAGCTCGTCGGCAGCGACGGCTGCATTCGGTCGCGCGCGTGAGAGAGACAGAGAAGGGGACGAGGGCGAGGGAGAGTGCGAGAGAGGTCGAGGCTTGCGTGGCGTCTCCATAGAAGGCCAGGGCATCGACGGGGAACGGCAAGCAGGAGCTGGCAAGGCGCGTGGCCAGCGCGTGGCGAGCACGCGCTCGTCCTTCTGTCCGGGGAGGAAGACGACAGGGAGGCTGCGGTGGTGGGCTGGGCCGGCCACTTGGGCCGCCAGGTAAGCCCAGGTACTATCTCTCTCTCTCTTTCTGTTTTCATTTATTTAATTCTCTATTGTTTGTTTTGAATTAGTAGAAATACTAATCCATTTTAGAAAATTCTGAAAATAATCATAGGCACCTTTGGAATTACTCCCAATAGCCTAAAATTACTTTCAAAAGTATTTGGGCATTTAAAAGTATTAATAGTATTTTAAATGCCCAAATGCAAATAGTTATGTCTTAATTCAAAAATCCAAAATGGCTCCAAAATTTATGAACCCATTTTTGGCAGAGGTTTTAGCCAGAACCAAAATGATGAACATTTTTTAAGGGCATATTGGGTTCATTGAAAATATTTAAAGTTGGGCCTATTTGCATTGCTTTGGTGCTAGGGGTTTGATCATCCCCATTTCAGTTTCATAAAAAAATAAACATGATGCCATGATGATCATGCAAGAGTAAGCAAAGCTAAGCTAGGGCTGTGACAACTCACCCCCACTAAACAAGAATCTCGTTCCGAGATTCAAGCGTAGGGTAAGATGAAGGGGGACGCAAACTTAACCCAATCTTCACGATCCAAGTTGCACTTCATAAGAATGTTGGTTCGATCACCATCTTTGTCTCGATTTCTTGCTCGGAGAAATCCCACCAACATGACAACAAGAGGGAAGGGAAAACTCTAGAAGGATCGATCTTCTCGAAGATCAAACAACTCAGGATCAACTCATGGAGTGAGACATAGGAACATCTCTCCAATTGAGACACAAAGTTCACATCAGGGTGATGGAAATCAGACGACGAGGATTCAAGTTGGTAGGTAGTAATTCCACACTTGAGTAAGGTGGTGCAAGGTTTCAAGGTTGCGAAGAGATAATTGTCATGAACCCATAATAGGGCACCTTGAAGAAGGTGACTCGTTGAACTGTTCCCTTAAGTGGCAAAAAGAATTACTTTTGATCCATAAATCATTGGAACTCTTCATACCAGCTTAAGGCAATTTACAATTGATCGTTTGATATAGCTCGAAGAGACGGCATACTCGGACTAGGATGGATGATGTGGACTACCTTGTTGAAGACAATGCAAGGGATGATTTTGCTTACGCGTGCTCTCAAGAACTTAAGCATTTCCATATTCATCAAGGTTCTACCAACATCCGTGGCAAGGATCCTGGCAACACGACATACTACCATGATGACTAGTGATGGATGATGCGGATACAAAGGAAGATAACACCTTCTCAGATCTTCCCTTAGCTAGGCTAAGGGAACAAAATCTGGACGATCGACTGAGAGACATTTAGCACTCCGCTTCTAATGTTCTCCTTGATGTGCTAGCATAATCCATTTATAGATATGGTTTGATATCTAGAACATCAAGTAAAAGGTCGGACTTTGGAAGCTCAAGAATCCATAAGGAATAACTACGGAGGCAGATCCTGCGAGATCCTTATGGGGAGGTGACCAACTTCTTCAACCAGGATACTACAATAATAGGCCTTCCGGCTAGGTGTGTTGGCCACGACATCCACGTTACCGGTTACAGAGAGACCAACAATATAGTTCTTGGAGTACGTTCCAACCATCATATCTGCCTGAGATTCAGATCTGGTTGGTGTTAGGATATTCCAGACCCATCCAGTCTAGAAGGAAAATGAGAGTTTGCAACACAATTTGACGAGATGACGTTGCGAGATTCTCGGGGAATGAACTGTGATAGGAAGCTCCAAAACATGAGTTGGTTCTGCTACAAACCTATGAACACGCTATCCAAGACGAGCATGACCACATAGTAGTCTTATAGTAAAACACTATCGAGTTCAGGTGGGGAACCATCATCAAGGATTTTGAAGTCTTACGCAAGTCCATGGATTAGATCCCAAGCATAGACTTCTTTGCCTTGAACAATTCAATCAGTGGCTTGGTGTGCTAGGGAATACATATGGAGTGGAGGTAATTAATCTACCAAACCATAGAATATATTCACACATGCATAAATGACTTGGAATGGTACCAAGGAAAACAAAAACTATCTTTCTCGAAATCACGGCGGTAACTTGCACCAAATGCACATGAATTCGAGGAAGTCACTTCTTCCATCCAAGCATAAGCTTCATGAACGGAATACGAAGGCATTGCTTATAAAGTTTCCAACACTAGGTTGATGTTCAACATGAATCATGGGGGAGACAAAATGTTGCTGATGGGCTCAACAACAACTCATCGGAATTTCCATATCACTGGACTTCCACCATCATGTGAACACGGTGATAGCATTGGTCAGACCAAAAGATGTAATGGTTTATGCTCGAGGAATCAACCAAGAGTAAGACAACATTACGAATATCATTGGTTTTAACTTGATTTGACGATAGCCCATACTCAAATCAGGGTTTGGACAAGACAATAGGTTCAACAACTGATCACGGGGATCAGTCGATGAAGATATCATCTATCTTCAACACACACACACACACACACACCAGGATATCCCTTAACATGAACTAAGTCAGACAAGCTTCCATCTTCTAACTCTCCAAGTTGTTGTTTAGCTCAACCAACTAGCTCAGGGATATCCAACACAGATTCTTGGAGAAGGGGTGATTTATAAGAAAACCAACTTGATCACGAACTCAACATAGCGGTCAGGTGACAGCCAGGTAATAGTTCCGAGAAGATCTTCGGAAAATCACGAACCACCGATATGTTACTAAGATCGAGAACAATCTTGCTTTTCAGGGCAAGACGATATGATCAAAAGAGCAAGGGTTTGGCAAAATCCTAACCCGTTGATCGAAGAGTGCACCAGGAAATAAGGACTAGGTAGCACGATCAACCTTAGGGTGATGATTCAATAATCAGCACACTAAGAATGATATTAATGTCCATTAACTACCAAGCAAAGGGTTGCTAGGAGTATTGATTTCACACATCATGAATCACTTGTCGGTATTCCGGTTGCGACAGCACGACACCAAGGAATGAATAATGATGGCGAGAAGTATCACTACGTCAAGAATTCATAAGGGAAGGTGGAATTCTCATGACATTCCTAACATAAAGTGGATAGTCCTTCAGGGTAGAACAGACCAATAGCTTGATTGCATTTGATCTGCAAAATACAACTGCTTGACCCAATCCTAGAAATGGATGAGGTACTGGAGTTTGTTTCTCCTAGTCATTCTAAAGTAGAACGGCTTGACGGACCACAAGAATAATAGGCACCGATGAACGAATGCTCACATACTCTTGACTATCAATTGATAGATGAAGGTCGAAATATAACGGAAGGGGGACAACTCAAAGGAACATATAACTTTCTGAGTTGTGGATGCATAGATTAGTATGTCGAACAAGTTCAACATATTTCTTCCGGATAACCCATGCAGGTGTTGGAAATATGCCCTAGAGGCAATAATAAAATCATTATTATTATATTTCCTTGTTCATGATAATTGTCTTTATTCGTGCTATAATTGTATTATTCGGAAATCGTAATACATGTGTGAATAATAGACACCAACATGTCCCTAGTAAGCCTCTAGTTGACTAGCTCGTTGATCAACGGATAGTCATGGTTTCCTGACTATGGACATTGGATGTCATTGATAACGAGATCACATCATTAGGAGAATGATGTGATGGACAAGACCCAATCCTAAACATAGCACAAGATCGTATAGTTCGTTTGCTAGAGTTATCCAATGTCAAGTATCCTTTCCTTAGACCATGAGATCGTGTAACTCCCGGATACCGTAGGAGTGCTTTGGGTATACCAAACGTCACAACGTAACTGGGTGACTATAAAGGTATACTACGGGTATCTCTAAAAGTGTCTGTTGGGTTGACACGGATCAAGACTGGGATTTGTCACTCCGTATGACGGAGAGGTATCACTGGGCCCACTCGGTAATGCATCATCATAATGTGCTCAAAGTGACCAAGTGTCTGGTCACAGGATCATGCATTACGGTATGAGTAAAGTGACTTGCCGGTAACGAGATTGAACGAGGTATTGGGATACCGACGATCAGATCTCGGGCAAGTAACATACCGATTGACAAAGGGAATTGTATACGGGGTTGCTTGAATCCTCGACATCGTGGTTCATCCGATGAGATCATCGAGGAGCATGTGGGAGCCAACATGGGTATCCAGATCCCGCTGTTGGTTATTGACCGGAGAGCAATCTCGGTCATGTCTACATGTCTCCCGAACTCGTAGGGTCTACACACATAAGGTTCGATGACGCTAGGGTTGTAGGGATATGTATATGCGGTAACCCGAATGTTGTTCGGAGTCCCGGATGAGATCCCGGACATCACGAGGAGTTCTGGAATGGTCCGGAGGTAAATAATTATATATAGGAAGTGCTATTTCGGCCATCGGGACAAGTTTCGGGGTCACCGGTATTGTACTGGGACCACCGGAAGGGTCCCGGGGGTCCACCGGGTGGGGCCATCTATCCCGGAGGGCCCCATGGGCTGAAGTGGGAAGGGATCCAGCCCAAAGTGGGCTGGGGCGCCACTTCCCCTAGGGCCCATGCGCCTAGGGTGGGGGAAACCCTAAAGGAAGAGTCCTAGAAGGGGAAGGCACCTCCTAGGTGCCTTGGGGAGGAGGAATTCCTCCCTTGGCCGCCGCCCCCCCTAGGAGATTGGATCTCCTAGGTCCGGCGCCCCCCCTTAGGCCCCCTATATATAGTGGGGGGAAGGGAGGACCTCTCACCCTTGCCTTTGGTGCCTCCCTCTCCCTCTCCAACACCTCCTCCTCCTCCATAGTGCTTGGCGAAGCCCTGCCGGAGTACTGCAGCTCCATCACCACCACGCCGTCGTGCTGCTGCTGGAGCCATCTTCCTCAACCTCTCCTTCCCCTTGCTGGATCAAGAAGGAGGAGACGTTACGCTGACCGTACATGTGTTGAACGCGGAGGTGTCGTCCGTTCGGCGCTAGGATCTCCGGTGATTTGGATCACGTCGAGTACGCCTTCCTCATCCCCGTTCTTTGAACGCTTCCGCGCGTGATCTACAAAGGTATGTAGATGCAATCCGATCACTCATTGCTAGATGAACTCCTAGATGGATCTTGGTGAAACCGTAGGAAATTTTTTGTTTTCTGCAACGTTCCCCAACAGCAGGAAGGTAGGGTTGGCAGAGTCACAACATAGAATGGAGAACTCATCAGGAGCACTCTATCATGACCTTTTGGTTCAAAAGAACTCCTGCCAAGAATGGTCCATGATAATTGGAAGAAGGATGTACCACAAACCTCGAGGACTATCGCAAAGGTTACTAATATCCTAAAGGAACTAGCAGCACTATCAACATGAGATAAGTAGGGTGAATCTCGGGTTCAAGAACCCATGAATAGAATACCTACCACTACATGGCATCACGGGATGCTTTCAAGAATGGTGGCCAGAATCATCACACCGGAACACAAAACATGGCTAGATTACTAGGTGACTCCCTAAAACACCTAGGGTCATAGTAATAGCTTCAACATATATGTCGAGGCAACAGAGTACCTCAACTCACCGATTAGTGTGATTAATCTGCCCCAAATGGACATCAGGAACAAGAGGAAGGGGTTTGCAAATGCATCAGACTACTTAGAAACCTGGGATGACTCGGGCAGCATAACGGCTGTAAATGCTCAAAAAAGATTTGAGACATCCTGCAAAATGGTGGCATAACCACTCAACATCACAATATCAAGGTTTCGGGACCAATTATGAACACACGGAAGTACTGGAAACTGAACTGCGGCATGAATCCATCAATCCTATAAGTCAACGGGTTAGTAACACGTCATCCTGATAGATAGATGAGAAGGCCTAGTTTCTTAACCCCGTAGAAAGGAAGAGGGTGACTCAGATCAGAGGGCATGCGATATAAGGAGTAAAAAGAGCCTTATGTTCCCTTCCACAATCAATTCCCTTACATAACTAAAGCATTTCTATACTCGACTTCGACCAGTTTGGCTTGGTAATCCTATAGGCAGTCAGGCTCTGATACCAAAGCTGTCAGGACCCCGATTCCAAGTCACATCGATCTAGCCGGTAACACCTCATATCACTTTGCGTCCTCACGCACGGTATTTCCACGGGTGTCGCCTTACCATGGCCCGGGAGCATTTGCGCCTTTTGGCACACGTATATGATAGTGTCGCTAGCATCCATATGACAGAAAACCCAGGCCGACATGGCTAGTCGTGAACCTAAAGCGGCACCAACCTATGGGGACAGGCATACATGAATCACATCGAGCATGTCGGTCAGCAGCGTGTGAATCCGGGCTGTAGCACTGGGCTAACAGGACTCCGGGAACCCGGGCTGTAGTAGGCTAGGTAGGACTCCGGATGTCACGGCGTGACATTTCCCCGAAGGGACAGACACAGGAACGAAGTGAAACACATGCCGGCCAGTCAAGTGCCCTGAGCAGTAGTGCTGGGCTAGCAGGACTCCGGTGAACCGGGCTGTAGCGGACTACTATGGCTCATGGAAGCACTAGACTACATTTCCCCATAAGAGAGGCTGCCAAGGATAAACAACTAGATTGTCGGATCCCACACATACCAAGCATTCCAATCATACACACAATATGCTCGATATGTGTAAATACAACATGGCATCACAACATAACTCTACGACTCAAGTATTTATTCATTAGGCTCCGAGGAGCCAAGATATTACAAACATGGGTCTCATGATCCAACAATCATAGCATACAAATCAAAGCACATGCGGAAGCTTAACATGTCTGAGTACAGACATCTACAAATGAAAGAGGCTAAGAAGCCTGACTATCTACCAGATCCTGCCGAGGGCACAAGATCGTAGCTGAGGTAGCAAGCTAAACGTCGAAGCCCACACGGAACTACTAGCGAGACTGACGTCTCTCTCCAAAACATAAATAAAGCAAACGTAACTACAATTGTACTCGGCAAGACATACATCAGAACTAACTACATATGCATCGGTATCAACAAAGTGATAGTGGAGTTTAACTGCAGCAAGCCAGCTTTGACCCAGTGGCTAACCTGAACTACGACTACAAGCAACTCTTTTGAGGTGGCGCACACGAGTCCACATATTCACCATTCAATACACCACTATGGATCCGCTCCCGTCTCCCTACGAGAAGGCCATCCATAGCACTCACACTTATCTTGCGAGTTTTAGAGTATCCACTTTCACTTGTCTATGAACTATGCAAGGGGTCCAAGTTTCCATATCCGAGGAATCCGGCTATTCGAATAGATAATGATAACCCTGCAGGGGTGTACTTCTTCACACACGCTCCCACCACTTACCGTCGTTTACACGACATGTACTCGGCAACCTTCAGGCGGAAGCCCAACGAGGGTGTCGGCCACGGCCTACCTAAACACTTAAGTCTCTAGTCCAGGTTTATCGCCTATCCAGGTTCCATCCGTAGAGAGTCCGGCCGAGGTTTCCACATACGGCCCTGAACAATGTGAACAGGGTTCCCGAGACACCAAACGGGCGCCCAGTACACCGTGCCACGGTGTATCTACCGCATCATAGCCCACCCCTAGGGTCAGCGCTACGCAAGGCCGCAACACATAACCTACAAACACCAGAAACTAGTTGCAACTCCTGGACAGAGTACTAGGGTGATTAAGAAGCCGAGAGGGTCAAGTAAGGATCCCAATGAGTGGTAGTAGCTGTTCATGGATCACAGACACATAACTTAGTTCCTGAGGATGGTTTTAATGAGACAACCCACCATGTACTCCTACATGGCCTCTCACTGCTACCTTTACCAAAACGTGTTCACACACGTAGCTCTCACACAGTAGGACAAGTTCACACACCTCCGATTCATTCCCGATGAATCAGACCTGACACAACTCTATGCAATAGCAGGCATGACAAACAAGCATGAATGAGTAGGCACATCAGGGCTCAAACAACTTCCTACTCATGCTAGTGGGTTTCATCTATTTACTGTGGCAATGACAGGTCATGCAGAGGAAAGGGGTTCAACTACCACAACATGTAACAGTTGAATCGTTGTTGTCCTAATGCAGTAAAAGAAAGCAGGAGCGAGAGAGTGGGATTGTATCGGAATGAACAAGGGGGTTTTGCTTGCCAGGCACTTCTAAAGGTAGTATAACTCTTCATCGGTGTCATTGATCACATCGTCGAAACATACGTCTACCGAGGGGGGAACAATCACCGGCAAACACTGAAAGAATACAATCAATGCAATGCACATTATGATGCATGATCATGACATGTCAATATGTTGTGATTGAGCTAATGCAACTAGCAATCATATTAAATGAAGTTGGTTTGAACCAAGGGTTCAAATTCAAACTCCATATGTGCTTATTTAAATGTCAATTATGCAAATTGCCCTGTACAGCAACCCTAGGTGGCTCAAACATGCATGCAAATGCCATAAACAGATTCCTTGAATTTTTCTGATGATTTTTCATATATAAATTATTTGATTTGGAGCTACGGTTGATTTTCTATGAATTTTAGAAGTTTTGGGCATTTTCTGGAATTTTCTGAATTATTTAAAAATCCAGAAAATCACTTACTGCGTCAGCATGACATAGGTGTGACGTCAGCAGGTCAACTGGGTCGGCCAGGTTAAACCTGACCTGTGGGACCCATACGTCAGTGTCTAAGGCTGGTTTGGGTGGATGACAGGTGGGACTGGTCAACATTGAGTTGACCAAAGTCAAAGCTGACACGTGGGGTCCACCAGGTTAGCACTAATCTAAACCAATAATTTACACTAACCTAATCTATTTTAGTTAGCCGGTTAGTTGGGTGGTGGGGCCCGGTTGTCATTGACTCCAGGGGGGTAATCAGTAGGGTGCTTAGGCCCTAATGATGGTGCCACGTCAGCCACCGGCGTTTAACCGCCGGCGACAACAGACCGCAGCGGTGCCCGCTTCGGGTTTGCTCTACGGGCCACCGTTCGACGCGCGGAAGGGCGCGTTTGAAAGAGGGGAGAGAGACGCATCCATGGGTGGCCGTGGTTCGAGCGGGGATGGACGGAGTCAATGACGGCGACCAAACCGGCGGCGGCTGGAGCACGGTGGGTTGTGGGTTTGGGGTTGCGGTGCACGAGAGGGGGAGATGTTGGTGGCTACGGTCTCGTGGGGTCATTCTGAGCACGATAGTGTACTCAGGTGGAAGCTCCAGTGGCTATAGCCACGACGGCAACATGGCGCGGCGGCGGCGTGCTTCGGCTCCGGTGAGAACAAGGGCTACAAGGTGCAATCGAGGCGGGGAAGAGAGGGGTTCAAAGCGGTAGCTCACAACGGGGTCGTCGGTGATCTCAGCGTGCTCGGGGATGGCCTGGTGACGACGAATCGATCGACGACGGCCATCGGTGGAGAGGGCGAAGATGGCGTCGACGACGGCGCTCCAGGGCGTCCGGCGTCATGTGGCTCGGCGGAGAGGACCGGGGCGTCACGGCGGAGCTCGGGGGCGCGTCGGAGAGGCGCAGAGATGGTTGTGGCCGTGGGGGAGCTCGTCGGCGGTGATGGCTGCGTTCGGTCGCGCGCGTGAGAGAGAGACAGAGAAGGGGACGAGGGCGAGGGAGAGTGCAAGAGAGGTCGAGGCTTGCGTGGCGTCTCCATAGAAGGCCGGGGCGTCGACGGGGAGTTGCAAGCAGGAGCTGGCGAGGCGCGTGGCCAGCGCGCGGCGAGCATGCGCTCGTCCTTCTGTCCGGGGAGGAAGACGACAGGGAGGCTGCGGTGGTGGGCTGGGCCGGCCACTTGGGCCACCAGGTAAGCCCAGGTACTATCTCTCTCTCTCTCTCTTTTTGTTTTCATTTATTTAATTCTCTGTTGTTTGTTTTGAATTAGTAGAAATACTAATCCATTTTAGAAAATTCTGAAAATAATCATAGGCACCTTTGGAATTACTCCCAACAGCCTAAAATTACTTTCAAAAGTATTTGGGCATTTAAAAGTATTCATAGTATTTTAAATGCCCAAATGCAAATAGTCATGTCTTAATTCAAAAATCCAAAATGGCTCCAAAATTTATGAACCATTTTTGGCAGAGGTTTTAGCTAGAACCAAAATGATGAACATTTTTAAGGGCATATTGGGTTCATTGAAAATATTTAAAGTTGGGCCTATTTGCATTGCTTTGGTGCTAGGGGTTTGATCATCCCCATTTCAGTTTCATAAAAAAACATGATGCCATGATGATCATGCAAGAGTAAGCAAAGCTAAGCTAGGGCTGTGACATACTCCCTCCGTCCCATAATATAAGAACGTTTTGTACAGTACACCAGTGTTCAAAACACCCTTGTATTATGGGAAGAGGGATTGGTTCATTTCGTAGCATTCTGCATCTTATCTCCCTCGCCCACCATTTACTAAAAAAGATCAGATCTATATTTAATCTTACCAACAAGTAGAATACACAGACAATTCCGGTGCAGAAAGTGTAGCCCATTGCTCTTGTCAGTACATTTTGTCCTGTAACGCGTGTACTTCCAGGGATTGGTAGTTGATTATGTAGCATCAATCTGCATCTTATCTTCATTATCCTCTATCCCTTCTAGTATTATCATATCTATAATTACTCTCTACAAAATGTAGAGTACATGCAATGCTTATGAAGAAGATTCTGTGCTGAAATTCTTGAGTTATCCTTCCCTTGACATGGAGAAGGGCATTATAAAGCCGATGTTAAATGTTAATGTAAGTCATTCCTTCTAAAGCCTTTATCCTCAACTGCTGTTTAATTTGCTCATACTCCCTATCGTTTACTGCTGTTTAGTTTGCTGTGTCTACCAAAATGCATGTTCGTAAGAACAGTAAGTTCTAAGTTTTATTTGTAAAACCAAATTCCTTATTCATACCACGCACATTACTTAATACTCCCTATATGTATGCTTGTTTTTGTGGATCTATAATCCAGTGTGTGGTGAACAACATGCCATGCACATTATCCAAAATAGATACAATGTTTTTCCTATTTTATCTTACTGATGTGGCTGATGATATGAACAACATGCCATGCACATTATCCAAAATAGATAAAATGATTTTCTTTGCCCTTCATCTATGCTTGTTATGTTGACATGGTAATCCAGTAGTGTGGTGAAGCTCCCCGCATTATGAAATTGGATAGAATTGACAGAACAGTTATCATCTTTGTTTATACATGTGCAAAACCTATCATCTCTCTGCTTTGTTTCAAGGTGATATGCCTGATGGCATACACAAGTCTGCTGAAGGCTGTGAGACAAACCCAACATATATTGCAGCAAAGAAGGCAAAACATCTTGAAGATAGCGAGACAACCCCAAAGTCTTGCCTTGATGCAGTGTTCAAGTTACTTGAGACTAACAGTCAAACAAGCTCACATAATTTATTGTCTGAATCAGTTCGACTTCTTCAGTCCCAAGTTCTATCAGAAAGGCATTCTGCAACTCAACTTCGACTTGAAGTCCTATCTCTAAGAAAGATTGTGGAGAACACCAATGACAACCTCATCACTAAACAGCTACACCTGGAAGCTATGACCGGCATGCTAGGCCGGTCTCACAGCCTTGCTCAGCAGCTTGCGTAGCAGTTCCCCCACAAGGCTAACCTTTCTTGAACTGTCTCGGAAGTGGTCTCAGTTCAGTATTATTTTGTTACGCTGCAATGGTGCCCAGTTTTTGCAATATGCTTCTTCGTTGCACTTT
Organism: Triticum urartu; assembly: GCF_056163025.1. NCBI lineage: Eukaryota > Viridiplantae > Streptophyta > Magnoliopsida > Poales > Poaceae > Triticum > Triticum urartu. The sequence goes on from NC_141878.1 coordinate 567,922,669, forward strand.
ATGATCACTGGTGGCGAACTTCGATGCCCAGTGGATGTAATATACCTTAAATCCTTTATTGTATAGTGTAGGTTTATTCTTAGTTGCTATGCCATAATTTCTTTTTTTATAGAGTAGGTTTGTTCTTAATTCCTACTAGTTACTGCCATCATTCGCTATCTGAAAAAAATCAGATGTAGTCGACGAACCGAAACATTCGACTCTAACAGGCCAGTTTTTTAGCGGGCCACAATTGGGTCGGCCTGTGTCTTTCTTGGGCCCGAATGATTGGGGCCTTCACACATTGCGCCAGGCCCAAACTTACACCGGCCTATATTTTAGTTGGGCCTTTTGTCGACCCAGCGCTTAGTTTGGCCCAGGTAGCATTGGGCCATTAACACGCTGAATATTGTACTGGCCTGTTACGGCTGAGATGAAACCATGGGCCTTTAGCAGGCCAAAATGCATGTTGGGCCTCAATTTTCACTAGTCGTCGACGGGCCTTCAGCAGGCCGAAATGTAGACCGGGCCGTTTTGGGCCCAGTTAATTCACGGGCTGTTACCAGGCCGAAACATATCTCGGGCCATAGTTGGCCCACTAATATCATGGGCCTTTAAGAGGCCGAAAGCTTAGCACAGGCATCAATGGGCCGAATTACGTGACAAGCCTTTAACAGGCCCAAAGTCACATTGGGCTTAACTGTTGCCACCTTTAGCACGGGCCGTTAGTGGGCCCGATGTCCCGTCAGACCATATATGGCCCACGGGCAGCACGGGCCATTCCCAGGCCGAAAGTCACACCGGGCTGAAATGGGCCCATGTCTACATTAGGCCTCTAACAGGCTGAAAGTCACTAGGCTATAGTTGGGTCCAAATATTCGACGAACAATTAACGGGCCAGATCTTGCTTCAGGCCGCAAATGGGCCCAAATATTGGGCAAACAATTAACGGGCCAGATCTGGCTTTGGGCCGTAAATGGGCCCAAATATTGGGCGAACAATTAACGGGCCAGATCTGGCTTCAGGCCATAAATGGGCCTTTATTAAGCAGGCCGTTATTGGGCTGGCCCACTACTACCTGATTAAGTTATATGGGCCTTTGACTGGGCCGGCCTTTTTAACCTATATGGGCCTCTGTTGGGCCCAGCCACGTGTCGACGTATCATAGGCATGTCTCCAATGGACGGGCGACATCTGGCCCACTGACGAGCTGACGGGTGTTCCCTTTGGCCAATCAGAATTTTACACGTGGAAATTTCCCACTGGTCAGGGCTGTTAATGGGTTATCGGATCCAAAATCCGACCCGATAGCTTAACGGTGTTACGTTACTGTGGATGCCACGTGTCGGTCACCCTTGACGAAAGCACTTCTGTGACGCGCGATTTATCGTCATGGAAGTGGACACTTCCGTGATGATAATTTTGGTAATGTCGTGGAACACTTCTACGACAGCACAGGTATGACCATCTTGATTCTGTCATAAAATCGTCATGGATGTACACGCATGACAAAAAAAGCGACCTACTGTGACAAACACGTATCATCACGGAAGTGTATTTTTTTCTAGTGTTTATTATTGCCTCTAGCGCATATTTCCTTCAGTCTCCCATTTGCAGTAGAGTCAATAATCTAGATTACATTGTAATGATTCTAACACCAATGGAGTCTTGGTGCTAATCATGTTTTGCTCGTGGAAGAGGCTTAGTCAACGGGTCTGCTACATTCAGATCCGTATGTATTTTGCAAATCTCTATGTCTCCCTCCTAGACTTGATCACGGATGGAGTTAAAGCGTCTCTTGATGTGTTTGGTTCTTTTGTGAAATATGGATTCCTTCACTAAGGCAATTGCTCCAGTATTGTCACAAAATATTTTCATTGGACCTGATGCACTAGGTATTACACCTAGATTGGATATGAACTCCTTCGTCAAGACTCCTTCATTTGCTGCTTCCGAAGCAGCTATGTACTCCACTTCACATGTAGGTCCCGCCACGACGCTCTGCTTGGAACTGCACTAACTAAAAACTCCACCATTCAATATAAATATGTATCTGGTTTGTGACTTAGAGTCATACGGATCAGTGTCAAAGCTAGCATCGACATAACCATTTATGATGACTTCTTTGTCACCTCCATAAACGAGAAACATATCCTTAGTCCTTTTCAGGTACTTTAGGATGTTGTTGACTGATGTCCAGTGATCCACTCCTGGATTACTTTGGTATCTCCCTGCTAAACTTATAGCAAGGCACACATCAGGTCTGGTACACAGCATAGTATACATGATAGAACCTATGGCTGATGCATAGGGAATGGCCTTCATTTTCTCTGTATCTTCTACAGTGGTCGGGCATTGAGTCTGACTCAACTTCACACCTTGTAACACAAGCAAGAACCTTTTCTTTGACTGATCCATTTTGAACTTCTTCAAAACTTTATCAAGGTATGTGCTTTGTGAAAGTCCTATTAAGTGTATTGATCTATCTCTATAGATCTTGATGCCCAATATATAACCAGCTTCAACTTGGTCTTTCATTGAAAAACTCTTATTCAAGTATCCTTTTATGCTATCCAGAAATTCTATATCATTTCCAATCAACAATATGTCATCCACATATAATATCAGAAATTCTACAGAGCTCCCACAAACTTTCTTGTAAATACAGGCTTCTCCGGAAGTCTGTATAAAACGATATGCTTTGATCACCTCATAAAAGCATATATTCCAACTCTGAGATACTTGGACCAGTCCATAGATGGATCGCTGGAGCTTTGACACTTTGTTTTCACCTTTAGGATCGACAAAACCTTCTGGTTGCATCATATACAACTCTTCTTTAAGAAATCCATTAAGGAATGCAATTTTAACTTCCATTTGCCATATTCCATAATCATAAAATGCGACAATTGCTAACATGATTCGGACAGACTTAAGCATCGCTACGGGTGAGAAAGTCTCATCGTAGTCAACTCCTTGAACTTGTCGAAAACCTTTTGCGACAAGTTCAACTTTGTAGACAGTAACATTACCATCAACGTCAGTCCTATTCTTGAAGATCCATTTGTTCTCTATGGCTCGCCGATCGTCGGGAAAGTCCACCAAAGTCCACACTTTGTTCTCACACATGGATCCTATCTCAGATTTCATGGCCTCAAGCCACATATCGGAATCTGGGCTCATCATAGCTTCTTCATAGTTCGTAGGTTCGTCATGGTCTAGTAACATGACTTCCAAAACAGGGTTACCATACCACTCTGGTGCGGAACGTGCTATGTTCGACCTATGAGGTCCAGTAGTAACTTGATCTGAAGTTTCATGATCATTATCATTAGCTTCCTCTCTAGTTGGTGTAGGCATCACGGGAACGGATTTCTCTGATGAACCGCTTTCCAATTTGATAGAAGGTACAATTACCTCATGATGTCTACTACACAACCTTCTTCTTGTAGACGTTGTTGGGCCTCCAAGTGCAGAGGTTTGTAGGACAGTAGCAAATTTCCCTAAAGTGGATGACCTAAGGTTTATCAATCCGTGGGAGGCATAGGATGAAGATGGTCTCTCTCAAGCAACCCTGCAACCAAATAACAAAGAGTCTCTTGTGTCCCCAACACACCCAATACAATGATAAATTGTATAGGTGCACTAGTTCGGCGAAGAGATGGTGATACAAGTGGTATATGGATGGTAGATAAAGGTTTTTGTAATCTGAAAATATAAAAACAGCAAGGTAACTAATGATAGAATTGTGCACAAATGGTATTGCAATGTGTTGAAACAAGGCCTAGGGTTCATACTTTCACTAGTGCAAGTTCTCTCAAAAATAATAACATAATTGGATCACATAACTATCCCTCTTCATACAACAAAGAGTCACTCCAAAGTCACTAATAGCGGAGAACAAACGAAGAGATTATTTTAGGGTACGAAACCACCTCAAAGTTATTCTTTCCAATCAATCCGTTGTGCTATTCCTATAAGTGTCTCAAACAGCCCTAGAGTTCATACTAGAATAACACCTAAAGACACAAATCAATCAAAACCCTAATGTCACCTATATACTCCAATGTCACCTCAAGTATCCGTGGGTATGATTATACGATATGCATCACACAGTCTCAGATTCATCTATTCAACCAACACAAAGAACTTCAAAGAGTGCCCCAAAGTTTCTACCGGAGAGTCAAGACGAAAACGTGTGCCAACCCCTATGCATAGGTTCATGGGCGGAACCCACAAGTTGATCACCAAAACATACATCAAGTGGATCAATAGAATACCCCATTGTCACCATGGGTATCCCACGCAAGACATACATCAAGTGTTATCAAATCATTAAGGACTCAATCCGATAAGATAACTTCAAAGGGAAAACTCAATCCATTACAAGAGAGTAAAGAGGGAGAAACATCATAAGATCCAACTATAATAGCAAAGCTCGCGATACATCAAGATAGTACCACCTCAAGAACACGAGAGAGAGAGAGATCAAACACATATCTACTGGTACATACCCTCAGTCCCGAGGGTGAACTAATCCCTCCTCGTCATGGAGAGCGCCGGGATGATGAAGATGGCCACCGGAGAGGGATTGCCCCTCCGGCAGGGTGCCGGAACGGGTCTAGATTGGTTTTCGGTGGCTACGGAGGCTTCTGGCGGCGGATCTCCCGATCTATTGTCATCTCCGATAGTTTTAGGGTATATGGATATATATAGGCGGCAGAAATACATCAGGGGAGCCACGAGGGTGGAGGGCCCGTCCAGGGGGGCTGGGCCCGCCCCCTGCCTCGTGCTCTCCTCGTTGATCCCCTGACATGCACTCCAAGTCTCCTGTATTGCTTTCTTTCCAAAAATAACTTTTCCGAAGGTTTCATTCCATTTGGACTCCGTTTGATATTCCTTTTCTGCGAAACATTGAAACAAGGGAAAAACAGAAACTGGCACTGGGCTCTGGGTTAATAGGTTAGTCCCAAAAATCATATAAAATAGCATATAAATGCATATAAAACATCCAAGGTTGATAATATAATAGCATGGAACAATCAATAATTATAGACACGTTGGAGACGTATCAGCATCCCCAAGCTTAATTCCTGCTCGTCCTCGAGTAGGTAAATGATAAAAACAGAATTTTTGATGTGGAATGCTACCTAACATATTTCTCTAAGTAATTCTTCTTTATTGTGGCAAGAATATTCAGATCCATAAGATTCAAGACAAAAGTTTAATATTGACATAGAAATAATAATACTTCAAGCATACTAACTAAGCAATTATGTCTCTTCAAAATAACATGGCCAAAGAAAGTTATCCCTACAAAATGATATAGTCTGGCTATGCTCCATCTTCACCACACAACCTATTCAAATCATGCACAACCCCGATGACAAGCCAAGCAATTGTTTCATACTTTTGATGTTCTCAAACTTTTTCAATCTTCACGCAATATATGAGCGTGGGCCATGGATATAGCACTATAGGTGGAATAGGATGGTGGTTGTGGAGAAGACAAAAAAGGAGAAGATAGTCTCACATCAACTAGGCGTATCAACGGGCTATGGAGATGCCCATTAATAGATATAAATGTGAGTGAGTAGGGATTGGCACGCAACGGATGCACTAGAGCTATAAATGTATGAAAGCTCAAGAAAAGAAACTAAGTGGGTGTGCATCCAACTTGCTTGCTCATGAAGACCTAGGGCATTTGAGGAATCCCATTGTTGGAATATACAAGCCAAGTTCTATAATGAAAAATTCCCACTAGTATATGAAAGTGACATCATATGAGACTCTCTATCATGAAGATCATGGTGCTACTTTGAAGCAGAAGTGTGGAAAAAGGATAGTAGCATTGCCCCTTTTTTTGGGCCTTCCTTTTTTTATTTGGCCTTTCTCTTTTTTGGGGACAATGGTCTATTATTGATGATCATCACACTTCTATTTATTTACAACTCAAAGATTACAACTCGATACTAGAACAAAGTATGACTCTATATGAATGCCTCCGGCGGTGTACCAGGATGTGCAATGATGCATGAGTGACATGTATGAAAGAATTATGAACGGTGGCTTTGCCAGAAATACAATGTCAACTACATGATCATGCAAAGCAATATGACAATGATGAAACGTGTCATAATAACGGAATGGTGCAAAGTTGCATGGCAATATATCTCGGAATGGCTATGGAAATGCCATAATAGGTAGGTATGGTGGATGTTTTGAGGAAGGTATATGGTGGGTTTATGATACCGGCGAAAGGTGTGTGGTATTAGAGAGGCTAGCAATGGTGGAAGGGTGAGAGTGGTATAATCCATGGACTCAACATTAGTCATAAATAACTCACATACTTATTGCAAAAATCTATTAGTTATCGAAACAAAGTACTACGTGCATGCTCCTAGGGTGATAGATTGGTAGGAAAAGACCATCGCTCGTCCCCGACAGCCACTCATAAGGAAGACAATCAATAAATAAACCATGCTCCGACTTCTTAACATAGCGGTTCACCATACGTGCATGCTACGGGAATCACAAACTTTAACACAAGTATTCTTCAAATTCACAACTACCCAACTAGCACAAATTTGATATCACTATCTCCATATCTCAAAACAATCATCAAGTATCAAACTTCTCTTAGTATTCAATGCATTTATATGGAAGTTTTTATTGTATCCCTATTGTATGCCCATCATATTAGGACTAAATTCATAACCAAAGCAAATTACCATGCTGTTTAGGACTCTCAAAATAATATAAGTCACGCATGAGGGTTCATCTATTTCTATAAAATAAAACCACCACCGTGCTCTAAAAGGATATAAGTGAAGCACTAGAGCAACAACAAACTACTCCTAAAGATATAAGTGAAGATCAACGAGTAGTCAAATAATTATACAACTATGTGAAGACCCTCTAACATTTAAGAATTTGAGATCTTGGTATTTTATTCAAACATAAGGCAAAACAAAATGCAATAAAATGACGATCGAAGCAAAACACATATCATGTGGCGAATAAAAATATAGCTCCAAGTAAAGTTACCGATGAACGAAGACGAAAGAGGGGATGCCTTCCGGGGCATCCCCAAGTTTAGGCTTTTGGTTGTCCTTGAATTTTACCTTGGGGTGCCTTGGGAATCCCCAAGCTTAGGCTCTTGCCACTCCTTATTCCATAGTCCATCGAATCTTTACCCAAAACTTGAAAACTTCAGAACACAAAACTTAACAAAAAACTCGCAAGCTCCGTTAGCGAAAGAAAAGAAAACAACTCTTAAAGGTACTGTAATGAACTCATTCTTTATTTATATCGGTGTTAAACCTACTGTTATCCAACTTCTCTATGGTTTATAAACTATTTTACTAGCCATAGATTCATCAAAATAAGTAAACAACACATGAAAAACAGAATCTGTCAAAAACAGAACAATCTATAGTAATCTATAACTAACGCAACCTTATGGAACCACAAAAATTCTAAAATAAATTTCTGAACATGAGGAATTTATCTATTAATCATCTGCAAAAATAATTAACTAAATAGCACTATCCAAATAAAAATGGCAGCAATTCTCGTGAGCGCTAAAGTTTCTGTTTTTTACAGCAAGATCAACAAGACTTTCCCCAAGTCTTCCCAATGGTTCTACTTGGCAAAAACACTAAATAAAACATAAAAACTTAATCATAACAGAGGATAGATAAATTATTTATTACTAAATAGGAGCAAAAAACATGGAACAAAAAGAAAATTGGGTTGCCTCCCAACAAGCGCTATCGTTTAACGCCCCTAGCTAGGCATGATGATTTCAACGATGCTCACATAAAAGATAAGAATTGAAACATAAAGAGAGCATCATGAAGAATATTAATAGCACATTTAAGTCTAACCCACTTCCTATGCATAGGGATTTTGTGAGCAAACAACTTGTGGGAACAAGAATCAACTAGCATAGGAAGGTAAAACAAGCATAACTTCAAAACTTTATGCACATAGAGAGGAAACTTGATATTATTGCAATTCCTACAAGCATACATTCCTCCCTCATAGTAATTTTCAGTAGCTTCATGAATGAATTCAACAATATAACCAGCACCTAAATCATTCCTTTCATGATCTACAAGCATAGAAAATTTACTACTATCTACATAAGCAAAATTCTTCTCAATCGGAATAGTGGGAGTATCATAAGAGACTCGAATACTATAAATTGTTTCCACATTAAAAGAGTAATGTTCAGAAAAAGGGTAATCATAATCATGACAAGTTTTATAAATATAATCATCACTACTTTTTATAGCATATGTATCATCACAATAATTATCATAAGTAGCAACTTTGTTCTCATCATAATCGATTGAAACCTCTTCCAAGATAGTGGAATCATCACTAAATAAAGTCATGACCTCTCCAAATCCACTTCCATAAATATTATAAGATTCAAAATCCTCCAAAATAGTGGGATCATTACTTCCTAAAGTTGACACTCTTCTTTCATCAATATAATCATCATAAATAGGAGGGATGCTTTCATCATAATAAATTTGCTCATCAAAACTTGGGGGACAAAAAATATCATCTTCATCAAACATAGCTTCCCCAATCTTGTGGCTTTGCATATCATTAGCATCATGGATATTCAAGGAAATCATACTAACAACATTGCAATCATGCTCATCATTCAAATATTTAGTGCCAAACATTCTAATGCATTCTTCTTCTAGCACTTGAGCACAATTTTCCTTTCCATCGTTCTCACGAAAGATATTAAAAAGATAAAGCATATGAGGCAAACTCAATTCCATTTTTTTATAGTTTTGTTTTATAAACTAAACTAGTGATAAAACAAGAAACTAAAAGATTCTATTGCAAGATCTAAAGATATACCTTCAAGCGCTAACCTCCCCGGCAACGGCGCCAGAAAAGAGCTTGATGTCTACTACACAACCTTCTTCTTGTAGACGTTGTTGGGCCTCCAAGTGCAGAGGTTTGTAGGACAGTAGCAAATTTCCCTCAAGTGGATGACCTAAGGTTTATCAATTCGTGGGAGGCGTAGGATGACGATGGTCTCTCTCAAGTAACCCTGCAACCAAATAACAAAGAGTCTCTTGTGTTCCCAACACACCCAATACAATGGTAAATTGTATAGGTGCACTAGTTCGGCGAAGAGATGGTGATACAAGTGGTATATGGATGGTAGATAAAGGTTTTTGTAATTTGAAAATATAAAAACAGCATGGTAACTAATGATAAAAGTGAGCACAAACGGTATTGCAATGCATTGAAACAAGGCCCAGGGTTCATACTTTCACTAGTGCAAGTTCTCTCAACAATAATAACATAATTGGATCACATAACTATCCCTCAACATGCAACAAAAAGTCACTCCAAAGTCACTAATAGCGGAGAACAAACGAAGATATTATGGTAGGGTACGAAACCACCTCAAAGTTATTCTTTCCAATCAATCCGTTGGGCTATTCCTATAAGTGTCACAAACAGCCCTAGAGTTCGTACTAGAATAACACCTTAAGACACAAATCAAGCAAAACCCTAATGTCACCTAGATACTCCAATGTCACCTCAAGTATCCGTGGGTATGATTATACGATATGCATCACACAATCTCAGATTCATCTATTCAACCAACACAAAGAACTTCAAAGAGTGCCCCAAAGTTTATACCGGAGAGTCAAGACGAAAACATGTGCCAACCCCTATGCATAGGTTCATGGGCGGAACCCGCAAGTTGATCACCAAAACATACATCAAGTGGATCAATAGAATACCCCATTGTCACCACTGGTATCCCACGCAAGATATACATCAAGTGTTCTCAAATCCTTAAGGACTCAATCCGATAAGATAACTTCAAAGGGAAAACTCAATCCATTACAAGACAGTAGAGGGGGAGAAACATCATAAGATCCAACTATAATAGCAAAGCTCGCGATACATCAAGATCGTACCACCTCAAGACCACGAGAGAGAGAGAGAGAGAGAGATCAAACACATAGCTACTGGTACATACCCTCAGCCCCGAGGGTGAACTACTCCCTCCTCATCATGGAGAGCCCCGGGATGATGAAGATGGCCACCGGAGAGGGATTGCCCCTCCGGTAGGGTGCCAGAACGGGTCTAGATTGGTTTTCGGTGGCTACAGAGGCTTCTGGCGGATGAACTCCCGATCTATTGTCGTCTCCGATAATTTTAGGGTATATGGATATATATATAGGTGGAAGAAATACATCAGGGGAGCCACGAGGGGCCCATGAGGGTGGAGGGCGTGCCCAGGGGGGTGGGCGCGCCCCCCTGCCTCGTGCTCTCCTCGTTGATCCCCTGACGTGCACTCCAAGTCTCCTGTATTGCTTTCTTTCCAAAAATAACTTTTCCGAAGGTTTCATTCCGTTTGGTATTCCTTTTCTGCGAAACACTGAAACAAGGGAAAAACAAAAACTGGCACTGGGCTCTGGGTTAATAGGTTAGTCCCAAAATCATATAAATGCATATAAAACATCCAAAGTTGATAATATAATAGCATGGAACAATAAAAAATTATAGATACATTGGAGACGTATCACCTCATCAAGTTCTACTTTCCTCCCTCTCACTTCTTTCGAGAGAAACTCCTTCTCTAGAAAGTTTGCATTCTTGGCAACAAATATCTTGCCTTCGAATTTGTGGTAGAAGGTGTACGAAATTGTTTCCTTAGGGTATCCTATGAAGACTTACTTCTCCGATTTGGGTTCGAGCTTATCAGGGTGAAGCCTTTTGAAATAAGTGTCGCAACCCCAAACTTTAAGAAACGACAGCTTAGGTTTCTTACCAAACCATAGTTCATACGATGTCATCTTAACAGATTTAGATGGTGCCCTATTTAACATGAATGCAACTGTCTCTAATGCATAACCCCAAACGATAGTGGTAACACTAATGTAGGATGCTGCTAACGCGACACTACGATCAGAGACCCTTCGAGAAGCTGTATGCGATGCCATAATCAGAAACGGTGCTGTATGAAAACCGTCAAAAAAGGTGAAAACATTTGCGATGGAGGATGCATCAAACACGGTTCAGATTTTAGTTGCGTGTGCGATCCAGGGCATACGGTTCAGTCCAATGAACTGTTTGCGATGAGGCGGAACAAAAGAAACATGCAGCCTGATGAAGGCGTGTGCGATATGGAGCATACGATTCACTCGGATGTACTGTTTGTGATTAGGCAACACAAAAGAAACAGGTAGCCAGATGAAGGTGTGTGCGATATACAACATACGGTTCACTTGGATGAACTGTTTATGATTAGGCAACACAAAAGAAACGGTCAGCCAGATCAAAGTGTGTGTGATTGAGGGCATACGCTTCAGAAGGATTAATTGTTTGCGATTAGGCAACATAACAGAAATGGATAAGCCAGATCAAAGTGTCTGCGATTGATGGCATACACTTCACTTGGATGAACTATTTGCGATTAGCCACAACAAACTGAAACAATTAGATAGATCAACATGTGTGCGCTAGACGGGCACACCCATTCTAATTAAAAGACATGTGCTGACATTGTCTATTGCGGTGTACCCTATGGTGCAAACACTACGTACGTGGCCGGGAAGGTGTACGTGCCCATGTCACGCCTTCCGGGAATAGTGCCGCACTTATAACCATCAGTAAATTTGAGCATGCGTCCCGTCACATTCCAAATTGAAAACCTGTTCACATCGATCAAAACCTAAACGGTTTCCCACTTAGGAGTGTATTCCTACGCGGTTATAAATACTACTACTCCAAGATGACTTCACATTCCTCCTCAAGACCTGCTGAGGGCGAAGATCGTCGGAAGTGCGGAGTGCTACTGTCACGACCGGTTTTCCAATAAAAATGTTTATTGAGAAACCAATCTTTTGAGTCCAGTATGAGAAAAATCCTCCTTACCGGTAGACAAATTCTTGATACAATAAGCCAGTAGCATAAAATATATTACAGGGTCGAGCTACGGTTGCTCAACCAAATTATTACAAGCACGCCAATAATTATACATAATGGCGGACATGACACAGTGGTGTGGAGGCATACTACTGACTCGAGGATAGGGTGGTGGTGGAAAAACATAGCGGGGAGTGAGATACATGACTCTAAAACTGGCATCTCATCGAGCGTCGAGGTGAGGCTCGATGAATTTATTTGGTAGCGGAAGCGGATATAATACAGTGACCAAATCCAGGGTCGCACGAGACTGACTGGGATTCCTCTAGGCGTCGGACTCACTATCAAATTCTTCATCCATGAGATCGCCTTCGTCAGCATCTGGCCAAATCAACAAGCCAGGTGAGTACTTTGAAAGTACTCGCAAGACAGTTCGGACGTAAGATATAACAAATGCATGCATGGATGCGTCATGATTAATTTTAACAGTGGCACATTAATTCGTAAAAACAAGATAGGTGAAAAGGGGGTCAGCGGTAGTCCGCTTGAAAACCCAACAAAATAACTGTAAACCCAATCGGGTGTTTGAAGCGACACCTCGATAGGAAGATAAATAAATAAATCACACCGCAGTCGGGCGTCTAGGCGACACCACATAAAGGGCTTTAAAAGAAATGCCACAGTCGGGCGTCTGGGCGACGCCACATAAAGGGCTTTAAAAGAAATGCCACAGTCGGGCGTCTGGGCGACGCCACATAAAGGGCTTTAAAAGAAATGCCACAGTCGGACGTCTGAGCGACATCGCAGAAAGGGCTTTCATTGAAAGTAAAATATAACAATGCCACAGTCGGACGTCTGAGCGACATCACAGAGAGGGCTTTTTATTGAAAGTAAATAATAACAATGCCACAGTCGGACGTCGGAGCGACATCACAGAAAGGGCTTTTATTCACAAGTGAATAATACTCATAATAAATATTCAATTCATGAAAATAAACGGGTTAGTCCATCCACAGGAATAAACATTTAACCGGACTTAGCACTCATGTGATTCACCGGAGTCTCTGACATCAAAACTGACATTTGTCAGGATAAGATAATACCGAACTTGGACATGGAATAGATGATTCAAAGGAATATATGACTCTGCAGAGTTTGTACAAAAAATTTTCCCACAGCCAACGGATTTCCGTAGTCACAAAGGACTAGTTCCGTTTACGGTATTTCGGAAGAAAACACAGCTAACCAGTACACACCCATCCTACCTCTCGATGCCAGGAATCACCCTAGACATCGTCCAAGAAAAACTTTTGAGACGGGGAGATCACAATCTCGAATAGCATGGGATCAAATTTATATACGCGCGCTCTAAGGGGTGCCCCCCTCTCGGTCCCAACCGGAAACACCCATGCCCCCTGACCGGATGACTGGCTTTAATCCAGGGCCATGGAACCATCATCACGGCCTCTCCTTTTGGTGTGTACCAGGAAAGCGGTTTGCAACTTACTAAGCCATATTCCTTGCGGAAAACATGTGGTAGTACAGGGAAGGAAGAATGGAAGGTACTGGACCGATACGGGTTGACTCTGAAGTCATATAGTCCGGCATAAGACTGGCATGCTACAACACTACCATCTTACCCATCCTCATGCCAACACATGGCCATGCATACTCACATCCATCCACTTATGGATTTTTGAAACTCACTTGCCTCATCGTTGCATGTAACATGACATTCGTCGGTATGCTCATCAACATGCCATGAAACTACTTAATGCAAACATGCCAAAACAATCATCATATCAAAAGTTCAAACATGCTTGCCTGGTTCAGAGTAGTCGGAGCCTAGCTCGGTGAAGTTTGCGGTCCCGTCACCTCCTTCGGTATCTACGGTATAAAGAAAATATACGCGCTATCGTGAATACCGTGAGGTGCACAAAATTATTCCAAATATTTTTCAAATAAATATGATAAAAAACTAGACAAAAATTTGAAGAGGACAGAAAAAGAATCACTCAAAAATTCCTTTCTGTTAAAAAGTTATAAGGGTTTTAGTCCAGGGACTCATCTGTAATGAAACAGAAAGTTCCCAGGGGCTAACTTATAAAAACAGAAAACGATTCGATTGAAAATACGTCGGCCCAGAGGGGTGACGTACTTTGGCAGAAGACGCCTTCAGAAAACGTTTCGTTTAAAAAGAACTGAGAGGCTGACGGGCGGGTCCCACCCGTCAGGTTTGAATATTCAAACGGAGCGGCAGAGCTCGACAGTGCCCGAGAGCCGCGGTGGTCGCCGGCGGTGATCCACGGCGAGGCAGGGAGATCGGAGAGTACCTCCGTGTTCAGGGCGCCATTCCGCGTCTGTGGGAGGTGGTGGTGGTCGCCGGCGAGCACCACGTCAACGGCGGCCCTTGCTCCGGCAGACGGTGGCTCGGGCGTTGATGGAGCTCGTCGAGGAGAGCTGCGAAGGCCAAATTGGAGTGGGGGTTAGACTCTTGGGTGCTCGAGGAGGGTACTGACGAAGTTTGGGCGCCGGAGACGGCCTCACCGGAGCGAATCGAGACGGAGGCCGAGGCAGAACGGGGCGGCCGGAGTCGGGGGAGGAGACCTCCTCGAGGTCCTCCTAGTGTCCTGGCGGGGCTTTGGTGAAGTGCAGTGGTGGTGCGTGCTCGAGGGTGAGCTCGGGAGCCCTTTTTATAGGCGGTCCGAGGCGGTGGCCGTGAACGGAGTTCTCCGGCGAAGTTTACGGCGGCGCAGGGCATTGGTCGGGGAGGTTTAGGGGTTGAGCGCCGTCGTGGGGGTTCACTGGGTCCGTTTAGGTGCTAAACGAGCCAGGATTGGGTGCTTTGGGCGAGCTCGACGGAACGGGGCGGCGCGGGCCCGTCGGCGGCAGGGAGCACGTTCTGTGCTTGCCGGGCCACGGCGACGGTGCCACGGGCGTGCGCTGGCATGGCAGGGACACGCGGAGAGCCAGGGGACGTTGGGCGGCGCCGGGTGGCGTGGCGAGCGGGCTCGGGCCCTCGCTGGCCGCCACGGGTGGCGCAGCCACCGCAGAAACCTCCAACACCGGCGAGGCTCGTCGCCACCGACGCCAAGAATCGGCCAAGCGTGCGTGCGGGGTGCTGGCCAAGGGGAAGAGGCCGTGAGCATCGTGCCAGGGCGCACTGTGGCCACGTGACCGAAGTCTGACGAAGGAAAAACGACCCTGAACTCTGAACTTAACTGAAGATTAACAGAAACAGTGCATGCAAGGTGTTCGACAGAATGATCTAGGCATGTAGGGATTTTTCCTTGAGCTGAAACTTGGTGGGGTGGCCTCTCATTGCACCAGGAGGCTGCCTGAATTTTGGTAGAATTTTTGGAGAATAGGAGATATGAATTTCACCAAATTTGGCAAATCTGGTCCAAACTTGCAGAGAGTAAAATTTGAAATTTTTGAAAAGAAGAAGAGTGGATCAAGATGGTTCTAGGTTGTGGGTACTAAGGACTATCCAGGGGAGTTGGTTTGGGATAAAAACTCAAAGGCAATGAGGTACTTGCTTTGAAAATCACTCAGGTTTAAATAATTGGCAGAAATTATTTGAGAGATAAAAATAATTGAAATAAGATCCAAAACTTGTTTGGACTTGTTGAGACAGAGAATTTAGATTATTCAAAGGTGGAGGGAGGGATTTTGAGAAGATTTACTATAGGAGACATGGTAAAACCATGGGTGGTTTTCAAGATAAGAAAAACTTCAAAATTCATAGAGTTCTTTTTATAAGAAAAAGAATAATTTCCAAAAATATACTTTGAGAAGGGAACCATCAGAGAAAGAGTTTTAAATGATCAAACACCATAGTTTGAAGAAGATACAAAAATAAAAATCCTTGCCAAAGAAGTTTTTAAGAGGAAGGTTTTCTGGAAAAATTTTAAATGGCCTCTTTTCAAAAACCAACAAAGTTTTTGCTGAAAAACCAAATAAAAATTTTGGAGTGTCACAGCTACTTGGCATAATTTGAATGTAATTCTTCTTAATTTTGGCATGAATATTCAGATCCGAAAGATTCAAGACAAAAGTTCATATTGACATAAAAATAATAATACTTCAAGCATACTAACTAAGCAATTATGTCTTCTCAAAATAACATGGCCAAAGAAAGTTCATCCCTACAAAATCATATAGTTTAGTCATGCTTCATTTTCATCACACAAGAATGCTCTCATCATGCACAACCCCGATGACAAGCCAAGCAATTGTTTCATACTTTAGTAATCTCAAACCTATAAACTTTCACGCAATACATGAGCGCGAGCCATGTATATAGCACTATGGGTGGAATAGAATATGATGAGGGGGTTATGTGGAGAAGACAAAAAAGGAGAAAGTCTCACATCAACGAGGCTAATCAATGGGCTATGGAGATGCCCACCGATTGATGTTAATGCAAGGAGTAGGGATTGCCATGCAACGGATGCACTACAGCTATAAATGTATGAAAGCTCAACAAAAGAAACTAGTGGGTGTGCATCCAACTTGCTTGCTCACGAAGACCTAGGGCACTTGAGGAGGCCCATTGTTGGAATATACAAGCCAAGTTCTAAAAATGAAAAACTCCCACTAGTATATGAAAGTGATAACATGAGAGACTCTCTACTATGAAGATCATGGTGCTACTTTGAAGCACAAGTGTGGTAAAAGGATAGTAACATTGCCCCTTCTCTTTTTTTTCTCTCATTTTTTTGGGCCTTTTCTTTTTTTATGGCCTTTCCTTTCTTTATATTCCTCACTTGGGACAATGCTCTAATAATGATGATCATCAGACTTCTATTTATTTACAACTCAATGATTACAACTCGATACTAGAACAAAGATGACTCTATATTAATGCCTCCGGCGGTGTACCGGGATATGCAATGAACCAAGAGTGACATGTATGAAAGAATTAGGAACGGTGGCTTTGCCACCAATACTATGTCAACTACATGATCATGCTAAGCAATATGACAATGATGAATGTGTCATGATGAACGGAATGATGGAAATTGCATGGCAATATATCTCGGAATGGCTATGGAAATGCCATACTAGGTAGGTATGGTGGCTGTTTTGAGGAAGATATAAGGAGGTTTATGTGTGAAAGAGCGTATCATATCACGGGGTTTGGATGCACCGGCGAACTTTGCACCAGCTCTCAATGTGAGAAAGGGCAATGCACGGTACTGAAGAGGCTAGCAATGATGGAAGGGTGAGAGTGCGTATAGTCCATGGACTCAACATTAGTCATAAAGAACTCACATACTTATTGCAAAAATCTACAAGTCATCAAAAACCTCGGCACTACGCGCATGCTCCTAGGGGGATAGATTGGTAGGAAAAGACCATCGCTCGTCCCCGACCGCCACTCATAAGGAAGACAATCAAATAACACCTCATGTTTCAAATTTGTTACACAACGTTAACCATATGTGCATGTTACGGGACTTGCAAACTTCAACACAAGCATTTCTCAATTTCACAACTACTCAACTAGCACGACTTTGATATTATTACCTCCATATCTCAAAACAATCATCAAGCATGAAACTTCTCTTAGTATTCAATACTCTATGTGAAATTTTTTACTAATCTTGTATACCTAGCATATTAGGATTTTAAGCAAATTACCATGCTATTTAAGACTCTCAAAATAATCTAAGTGAAGCATGAGAGTTCATCTATTTCTTACCACCATGCGCTAAAAGATATAAGTGAAGTACTAGAGCAAACAACAAACTACTCCGAAAGATATAAGTGAAGATCAATGAGTAGTTGAATAATTATGCAACTATGTGAAGACTCTATAACATTTAATAATTTCAGATCTTGGTATTTTATTCAAACAGCAAGCAAAGAAAAATAAAATGACATTCTAAGAATGGCAAACATCATGTGAAGAAGCCAAAACTTAGGATCAACCGATACTAACTGATAGTTGTTGAAGAAGAAAGGTGGGATGCCAACCGGGGCATCCCCAAGCATAGATGCTTGAGACTTCTTGAAATATTATCTTGGGATGCCTTGGGAATCCCCAATCTTGAGCCTTTATGTCTCCTTAATTCCTCTCATATCATGGTCTCCCTAAATCTCAAAAGCTTCATCCACACAAAACTCAACAAGGACTCGTGAGATAAGTTAGTATAAACCATTGCAAAAACCTTATCATACTCTACTGTAGAAAATCACTAAAATTATTATTCAAAATTGCATACTAAATTCCTCTACATATTTAATAGTCCTATCCTCAAATAGAATCATTAAAGAAGCAAACATATGCAAACAATGCAAACATAACAGCAATCTGCCTAAACAGGATAGTCTGTAAAGAATGCTGGAACATCCATACTTCCCTAGATCCAAAAATTATGAAAGAAAATTACCACTGTAGGAAATTTATCAGATCTTAATATGAAAAAGGTTTCAACATTTTATCACATTCTGACTTTTCTAGGGAATTATTGCAACAGCGGTAAACTTTCTGTTTTCAAACAGCAACATGAAGACTTCTAAAATAGGCATAGTAAAGACTATCAATGCCACTTTTATTGAAATAAAAGATGCAAAACATTTTTCTAAATAACATCAAGCAAACCCTAACAAAATAAATTGATGCTCCAAGCAAAACACATATCATGTGGCGAATAAAAATATAGCTCCAAGTAAAGTTACCGCTGTCAGGACCCCGATTCCAAGTCACATCGATCTAGCCGGTAACACCTCATATCACATTGCGGCCTCACGTACGGTATCCCCACGGGTGTCGCCTTACCATGGCCCGGGACCGTTTGCGCCTTTTGGCTCACGTATATGATAGTGTCGCTAGCATCCATATGACAGAGAACCCGGGCCGACATGGCTAGTCGTGAACCCAAAGCGGCACAGACCTATGGAGACAGGCATACGTGAATCATATCGAGCATGTCGGTCATCAGCGTGTGAATCCGGGCTATAGCACTGGGCTAACAGGACTCCAGGGAACCCGGGCTATAGCAGGCTAGGCAGGACTCTGGATGTCACCATGTGACATTTCCCCGAAGGGACAGACATAGGAACGAAGTGAAACACATGCCGGCCAGTCAAATGTCCTGAGCATTAGTGCTGGGCTAGCAGGACTCCGGTGAACCGGGCTGTAGCGGACTACTCTGGCTCGAGGAGCACTAGAGTACATTTCCCCATAAGAAAGGCTGCCAAGGATAAACAACTAGATTGTCGGATCCCACACATACCAAGCATTTCAATAATACACACAATATGCTCGATATGTGCAAATACAACATGGCATCACAACAAAACTCTACAACTCAAGTACTTTATTTAAAGGCTCTAGAGAGCCATACATAACATGTTCATACAGGTAGGGGTCACATGACCCAGCACTCAAGTCATACAAGCATACAAGCACATGCGGAAGCAAATAGTCTGAGTACAGACACTAGAAAGCAAGAAGGCTTCTCGAAGTCTGTCTATCTACATAGTGCCCTCCATGGCCAGGATCACCACCTGGGTGGCGAGTTACTCATCGACGTCGAGGTCTACATAAAACCCATCGAAGGGGGCGGTGTTGTCGTCTGAAAACAGTAATTAAGCAAACATGAGTACAAAGGTACTCAGCAAGTCTTACATCAGAACCTACTATACATGCTCATTCTCAAGGAGGTGGTGGAGTTATTGCAGCAGGCCAGCTTTGACTCTTGGCTAAGCTATCCTATGGAACTCCGCTAGTAAAATAGTTTTCGCACACGAGTCCACTACTCACCAACACAATACTCCACCGGGGATCCTCCCTCGTCATCCTACGAGAGGGCCATCCTCGGTACTCACACTTATCTTGAGTCTTTTAGTGGTATCCATTAACTTGTCTATGAACTATATAGGCAACCAAGTAGTCCTTTACCGCGGACGCGGCTATTTGAATAGTTTTATACCCACCAGGGGTGTACTTCTTCATACACGCTTTCACCACTTACCGTCGTTTACACGACATGTACTCGGCAACCTTCAAGCAGAAGCCCAACGAGGGTGTCGGCCACGGCCTACCTAAACACTCAAGCCTCTAGTCCAGGTTTATCACCTATCCAGGTTCCATCCGCAGGGAGTCCGGCCGAGGTTTCCACATACGGACCCGAACGATGTGAACAGGGTTCCGGAGACACCAAACGGGTGACTCGGTACACCGTGCCATGGTGTATCTACCGCAACATAGCCCACCCCTAGGGTCAGCGGTACACACGGCCGCCAACACATAACCTACAAACACCAGAAACTAATTGCAACTCCTGGACAGAGTACTAGGGTGAATAAGAAGCCGAGAGGGTCCATTGGTTTCGGGCCCAATGTATGGTAGTAACTGAATCTTAAATCACACATACAGATCTCGGTTCTTATGGACGGCCTCAATGAAACAACCCACCATGTACTCCTACATGGCCTCTCATCGATACCTTTACCAAATCATGTTCAACACATCCCTCACATTACCGACATAATCATTTCACTCTAGCCCATCACCCAGATGAACCAGACCTAACACAACTCTAAGCATACCAGGCATAGGAAGGTAGGAAACACATACATGGCTCAATCAACTCCTACACATGCTAGTGGGTTTCATCTAGTTACTGTGGCAATGGCAGGTCATGCAGAGGATAATGGTTCAACTACCGTAACACACAACAGTTTGAATCGCGTTGTCTTAATGCAGTAAACAAGAGCAGAAGCGAGAACATGGGTTTGTATCAGAATGATCAATGGGTTGCTTGCCTGATGTAGTGGTAGTAGGGTACTGCCCTTCAGACGGATACTCGGGGTTATCCTCGGAGGCAGAACCTACCACGAAAGACACACCGAAACATAATGAACACATGACAATATGCAACAATATGATGCATGCTATGACATGGCAAAATGAATGTGTCTTAGCCTAAGGCAAGCTAAAACAGAAAGGAATGAACTCATTTGAATCAAAGATTCAAATGTTAGTTCATTTAACATAGCCTTATTAGTGCATTATCTTATTTTGCTTAAACAGCAAGGTTAACTTGTTTTGTCATGCATGAAACCATTACAGATGGATAGATTGAATTTTTCTGATCATTTTTCATATATAAATTGTTTGATTTGGAGCTATGGTTGATTTTCTATGATTTTTAGAAGTTTTGGCTATTTTCTGGAATTTCCTATTAAAGAATAAATCCAGTAAAGGATTTACTACGTCAGCCGGACGTCAGTGTGACGTCAGCGGTCAACTGAGACGGTCCAGGTCAACCCTGACCTGTGGGTCCCATCTATCAGTGTCAACTAACTAACGAAATTTAGTTAGTGTTAAATTAATACTAACCTAGTTTAATTAGTGGCCTCGGGCCCACATGTAAGTGAGTCAGGGGAAAATCAAACTGGGGTCAACCCGGGTCAAACTCGCCGGAGTTGACCCGGGGCTCGTCGCCAGCAAGGCCAGGGACGGCGGAGGGGTGCGGGTTTCTTCCTCCGGCGACCAAATGGCCGGCGGAGGGCATCTAAGTGACGCGGGCACTCGTCCGCATCGAGTGGTATGGGTGGTTGGGCCTGGGGTGGCCGGAGTCGTCGCCGGCGTCGACCTTGGTGGTCACCAGGGCTCGGGTGAGGTCGGGGTCGTCGTTGTGACAGTCGTGGTGGCTCAAGCAGGGCACATACGTGCTCTACGCGGCGCGGGGAGGAAGCTGGGCACGACGGCCGGACCATTAGATGGCCGGAGACTCATCGGCGACGAGCACAGGCGGCGGTGCGTGCGGGCGAACTCGAGGCGGCGCGTACGGTGCACGAGAGCTAGAACGGAGAGGGGGAGAAGGGTCAGTAGCTCACTGCGGTTGCAGGGGAGCGAACAGCGAGCTCGGGGAAGAGCTGGAGCGAGCGGGGCGGCGAGGGGGATCTCCAGCGACCGAGGTTGAAGACGAGCTCGGTGCAGCGTCTCCGGGGCGAGCGAGCGCTCGGGGATGGTTCGAGGCGAAGCAGTGGACGACGGCGGAACTTCTTGGCACGGCGAGGCAACGAGTGGATGACGGTGGCTGCGGTGGTGCTTGTCGGCGGCGACGGCTGCGCCCTGCTTCGGGGGAGAGAGCGAGAGAGGCGAGACAGGGGGGAGAGTGGAGCGGTCGAGGGGCCCAGGGGCCCAGGGGGTCGGCGTGGCACTCGTAGACACGTCCGGGGCGTCGGCGGAAGCAGGAGGTGGCCGGCGTGTGGCCGCGGGCGCCGGCCACGCGCCTCTCGTCCTCCTGGCGAGAGGAGGAGGATGACTGGCGCGAGCCAGTGGACTGGGCCGAGCTGGTGGGCTAGGTGGGCTGCGCCAGGTAAGTCTCTATTCTCTCTCTCTTTTTCTGTTTTTCATTTATTCTATTATTTGTGTAACTTCAGGGCTTTATTAAAAATGCCAGGGCATTTCCAAAAATCATAAAATTAATCATGGCTACTGCTTAGAATATATCCAACAGCAAACGTTTTAGTTTATGATTATTTGAGCATTTAATATATTTTATAGCATTTAAATGCCCAAATGCAAATACTATAAGAATTAATCCAATGACCTTAAGATGTCCTAGAAAAATGTGCACCATTTTTGTCAAAGGTTTTAACCCAAAACAAAAAGGGTGGGCTTTTTAGAAGGGCATTTCAGGTTCATTGAAAAAGTTTTTAGTAAACCCTAGTTGTTCCAGGGGGGGTGCTGGGGGTTCTGCCATCCCCATTTTAGTTTTCTGGGAATTTAAACATGATGCACATGTTCAACCAAACCTAATGCATGACGAACACAGGGATGTGACAACTCACCCCCACTCAAAAGAATCTCATCCCAAGATTTAGGATCCTTCGGGAAGAAGGTGGGGTACTTGAGTCGAAGATAATCCTCCCTTTCCCAAGTGGCTTGTTTCTCGGAATGGTGTGACCATTGAACCTTGAGGAACTTGATATTATGGCGTCGAGTGGTACGCCCGGCTTGATCAAGGATACGAATGGGATATTCCCGATATGAGAGGTTATCTTGTAGATCAAGCGTTTCATGGTCCACTCCACGGATAGGATCCGCGAAGCAACGCCTGAGTTGAGAAACATGGAAGACATCGTGAACTCTGGAAAGATGCGAAGGTAGTTCCAATTGGTAGGCAACTTCTCCTCGTTTGGCAAGAATGCGAAAGGGTCCAATGTAACGAGAAGCCAATTTGCCTTTGATACCGAAATGATGGGTTCCCTTTAACGGAGTAACCCGAAGGTAAGCCTTCTCGCTGACTTCATAAGTCATGAGCTTATGTTTACGATCATATTAGCTCTTTTGACGAGATTGTGCTGTTTTCAATTTCTCACGAATAACGCGAACCTGCTCTTCTGCTTCCTGAATCATATCTGGGCCAAAGAGTTGTCTTTCCCCGGTTTCTGACCAGTTAAGAGGCGTTCGACATTTTCATCCATAGAGAACTTCGAAAGGAGCTTTGCCCAAGCTAGCTTGATAACTACTGTTATAGGCAAATTCCGCGAATGGAAGGCGTTTCTTCCAACCCATTTCGAATGAGATGACAGAAGCTCGGAGCATATCTTCCAAAATATGATTAACTCGCTCTACTTAACCACTTGATTGAGGATGGAAGGCGGTGCTAAAAGAGAGACGAGTTCCCATAGCATTTTGGAAACTTTCCCAAAATCGAGAGGTGAAGAGACTCCCACGGTCTGAGTTAATTTCCCATGAAGAGATACTATTCGGGAGATGTATAAATCAGCTAGCTGGCTAGCGGTGATACTCTCACGAACAGGTAGGAAATGGGCTACTTTGGAAAGACGGTCGATCACGACAAAGATGGCATTATTCCCTCTCTTGGTCCTGGGAAACCCGGTAATGAAATCCATACTGATTTTATCCCATTTCCACTCAGGAATAGCCAAAGGTTGAAGGGTGCCAGTAGGCCGTTGATGCTCTGCTTTAACACGACGACAAACGTCGCAATTAGCAATGTATTGAGCAATTTCTCTCTTCATCCTAATCCACCAAAACCTCTGGCGTAGGTCTTGATACATTTTAGTACTACCGGGATGAATGGTGAGAGGGGATTCATGAGCTTCCTCAAGGATCAGCCGCCTCAGGTTTCGTGCCTTGGGAAGCACTAAGCGGTTTCCAAAGTATACGACACCTTGATCATCAACGGAGAAACAATTCGCGACTCCTTTCTTAATGTTTCTCCTAATACGGGAGATTCCCGGATCTACCTTCTGTGCCTTGATGATCTGATCCGTAAGGGTAGGTTCCGCCACGAGGGTGGATAGGAATCCTTGAGGAACAATGTGAAGATTGAGCTTACGAAATTCCTCATGGAGAAGTGGTTGACTTTGTTGTAACATCAGGTTGTTACAATAAGATTTACGACTTAGCGCATCAGCCATGACATTGGCTTTACCCGGGGTGTAAGTTATTCCTAAGTCGTAATCCGAGATCAACTCGACCCAACGTCTTTGCCTGAGATTCAAATCCAGTTGGGTGAAGATATATTTCAATCTTTGGTGATCGGTGAAGATCTCGCAACGATTACCGAGGAGGTAATGTCGCCAAGTTTTGAGTGCATGTACTACAGCTGCAAGCTCTAGATCATGTGTGGGATAGTTTTCCTCATGTGGGTGTAATTGCCGTGAAGCATAGGCAATTACCTGACGATCTTGCATGAGTATGCAACCTAGTCCTTGTCGCGAGGCGTCGCCATAGATAATAAAGTCCTTGGAGAAATCTGGTGGTACCAGTATGGGAGCAGATGTCAGGCGTCTTTTCAGTTCCTGAAAGCTGAACTCGCACTGTGGAGTCCACTCGAACTTTTTATCTTTCTTGAGGAGTTCAGTTAGAGGTTTAGCAACCTTGGAGAAATTCTCGATGAAGCGGCAGCAGTAGCTCGCTAAGCCAAGGAAGCTCCGAACTTGCTTGACCGTCTCAGGTGGAGTCCAATCAAGGACGGCTTGAACTCGCTCGGGATTGACAGCAATACCCTTACCAGAGATTACATGGCCTAGATAGGTCACTTCTGGCAACCAAAATTCACACTTGGAGAATTTGGCATAAAGGCGATGCTCTCGAAGTTTCGTCAATACCAGCCTTAGATGTTTGGCATGTTCCTCTTCATTCCTGGAGTAGATGAGTATGTCATCGAGGTATACTACGACGAATTTATCCAAATACTCCATGAAGACCGAGTTCATTAACCGAGAGAAGGTGGCTGGGGCATTGGTTAAACCGAAGGACATAACGGTGTACTTGTATTGGCCATAACGAGTAACAAAGGCCGTTTTGGGGATGTCCCCATTTCTGATTTTGATTTGATGGTAGCCAAACCTCAAACCCATCTTGGAAAAGACTGAGGATCCAGCAAGCTGATCATACAACACTACAAGAAATATGCTTAATTGTGACCTTCTCGTAGTGACCGCGGGTGAATTGGTCATAAATCTATGACCATTGTGCGGCAGATGGTCGTAAGCCGTTTGGGGGGGGGGGTCCAAACTCTAAATCATCATGACCATTTTCATCAAGAAGGTCGTAATTGTATTGTCTAAAATGGTCATAACATAGACAACACTGATCTACACCTTTCATTTTAGTCTGTCTTGACCAATTTAAATGGTCATGACTACTGATTCACAATGCTTCAAAATGACTGGTCAGACACGTCACCAGTTTTGTCGATGTGGCGTGTTCACATGTCAAACCACCTCAACATTGCCTCAGACCTAACATGTGGTACCCACCAAGTCTATTACGAGTTTAAATGGTCATGACTACTAATTCACACTGCTTCAAAACGACTGATCGAACACCTCACCAATGACGAGAGGTGGATCGAAATCATTTGGCATGCAACCATTTGATCAATTGTATGTAAAATGCGGTTTAATATTTTTGAAAATGAAGTGGTGCCATTTTAAAACAAATATATGGTAGGTTCTTCATAGAAAAAACATTTTGGGCACCCGGAAAATGAAAAATGAATTTTGCGTGCCAAAAAAATGAAAACTCACTTTGACAACATTGTTTGCCATTCCAATATGCACCCTTGTGCACAATATGAGATCATTAACAAACTATGCCATGAATGTAGACATAACATTGGTTATTTGGCTTAAAAGTCATGAATCTTCATACATGATAGCTCTTTTATGAGAACACGTTTTTGAGATATTTGTCGTATTTCAAGTTTTTTATTTTTCCTAGAAATTAGGTCACAAATAATGACACAATGCGAAGGTTTCCATTATTTTTTTGATTTTTTTGAATTTCATATTTTCAAAATGGGGTAAAAACCACGGGCATGACCGTTAGTAGGTAGGGGCTTAATAATGCAAAACTCCTGGTGAATCTCTGATGAAGTAACTACTTTCCTGTCTAGAAATGATTTTTGGGAAAAAAGATCAAACTATAAAGCACTTGTAGTTCAAATTTGACCTTAGTTCCTCCTTAAACGGCGATAATATGTCTTTTTGATAAGAGGTGTATCGAAAGCTTTTCACATGCAACCATTTGGTTATCTGTACATAAAATGTGGTCTAATATTTTTTAAAATTGTTTTGGTACAATTTTTCGACAAATATTTGGTAGGTTCTTAAAAAAGCCCATCTTTGGCACTTTGGAATTAGAAAAAAAATCGTGCAATGAAAACAAAAACTCTATTCGATAACATTGTTTACCCGAAATAAGAGGCCATTTGAAAAATATTGGGTCATTTGAACAAACTATAAGAGGGTAATATGTTGAGTCTTTACCCGGAATTGGAGGATAAAAAATATAAGAGAAACGAAAGGAAAAACACACAATTTGCATATGCTTAATTCTCACTGGTGGAATCATTTGTGCCATGGATTGATGACATGGCAAACATGCTGCCATTCATTCCCAGCACTCCCACCGTCCACCCATCCATCCGTCCATTCTAAAGAAAAGGAGAAAAAAAGGAGAAGCCCACCGCACCAATCTCTCCCTCTCTCTCGTGCGAACCTTTCCTTCCCAACCTACAATCTCCTCGCCGCCGCCACCAACCATGCCGGCCGGTTCCGACGAGCTCAGGCCATGCGCAGCTCGACCCTGAGCTCCCCAAGATCCGCCCCTCCCTCCCCTCCGTTCAGATCCGCGCCTCAAGGCCGGCAACCTCGCCCGCGGCTAGGGTTCCTTCATCGGAACCCGCCACAACCGGCGATGGCAAGGCCGAAGCTCGCGAGATCCGTCACCAGCATTGCCCAGGTAGGCCCTTCCCATCCTTCCTTGATTGGATCCACCCTCTCCTCCTCATCTCACCTTCTCCTCCTACCCGCCCCTTTGCTGCAGGTCACCATGACGTGGAGACGGCGACGATGGCAGGAGGGCGCCGGCCTTTCCCTGCTCGAGGAGGAGGAGGGGCGCACCTAGCCACCGGCCATGCTCTGCTCAAGGAGGAGGGGCGGGAGGGGTCTGCTGCTAGGGCAACCAAGAGATCTTGCCGAGCTCAAGCACAACCACGACGACCAACTGCGGCAGGTAGCATATCCCTCCCCCTCTACCTCTGCTCACTAATGATGCTAAGTTAAGGAATATTGATGCAAATCCCGGTTGCCTCAAGGAATTCAAGAGGGATTTGTCTGAACACGTCCAGTTTTTTTTATTTAGTTAGTTAGTGCCAAATAGAGAGAGAAGATGAGGTCCAGATTGGTCAATTTGGCTGCCAGCTAATGGATTTGTATCTATGCAACCATCTCCTTCCTGTTGGTATGGTTTGGTTGCAAGAAATTCAGTTTTTGGTGACCTGCACCTAGTTTAACTTCTCTGACATAAATATGTTGTGTACATTCTAAATCCCT
Source organism: Triticum urartu (assembly GCF_056163025.1). NCBI lineage: Eukaryota > Viridiplantae > Streptophyta > Magnoliopsida > Poales > Poaceae > Triticum > Triticum urartu. The sequence continues at coordinate 567,950,410 of NC_141878.1, forward strand.
AACATGACACAAATTCAATTACTAGTGATTGTGAACATAGCCTCCCTGTTCATCAAATGAAGAATCTGATGAAGGCACGTACCTAGGGTAGGGGCACGGACCTGTCCAAGGAGCCCTACCCTAGGACATCCCTAGGAGAAGTCACCTTTCAATCGACTTGAAGGTGTCCCACTCGACGGACTCAAGACACTCGACCAGGAAGCTGTCACTCGACCATGAAGCCAACCACTCGACCGCCAAGAGACCTATAGTCACTCCGCAGGCAAACGGTCAGCTGTTAAGTAGTCTTTATAGTCGTTATAGCACTTTATTAGGGGCGTTACCAGTAACGCCCCACCTAAATGTACCTTAAACCCTGCATTACTGAGGGCAGGAGGGGGCCGGCAAACTCTATATAAGCCACCCCCTCCTCAGTATGAAGGGTTCGCACCCCTGTTATTCACACGCCAGAAATCCAGTCGACCGCCTCCGGGCACCGAGACGTAGGGCTGTTACTTCCTCCGCGAAGGGCCTGAACTCGTACATTTTGGTGTGTTTACAACTTCCCAATAGCTGAGATCTAGCCTCTCCATTCATACCCCCCTACATCACTGTCAGAGTTAGAACCACGACAGTTGGCGCCCACCTTGGGGCAGGAATCTCAGCGCCTGATTGGAGAAGTTGTGATTTTTCCGATCCCTTTGATCATGGTTTCGTGCGGGGTTTTGGTGGAGGTCCGCGAGATCCGTCTCGGCGCGCTCACGTTCATCGCCGACGACTCCGCCTGGCTTCAAGAGGCGCCACTCGACGTCGACCCGCTCCCCGTCCGCGGTGCGACGCATTTCCGCGCGTTCGTTCGTGGCGTCCTCCTGCGGCAGCCGTCGACCCAGTATCGGTCGGCCCCCGTATCGTCTCCCCGCTCTGTCTCCCACCGGCGCAAGCGCTCCGGTCGGTCGAGACTTCAGAGGTGGGTGAGGCACGCCGTGGCTCGCCAGTCGGCCACCCCGCAAGTCGCGGCAATCGAGCCCGACGAATCCCTCTGCGGCATGTTCGACCTGTCGACTGGCTCCGCGGAGACCGCATCCGAGTGCGACAGCAGCGACCCCGCGGCTGAGATCCTGGCGGTCGATGGTACGCACGGTCCTCCCGGTTTCCCTCGCGCTGATGGAGGCGCGGGTGGGGGCGACCCGTCGCATCCCCACGATGAGTATCTCCCCGAACCTCTCACGTCATCACAGCGAGAGGAGCTTCGCCGCCGGAACACGGACGCCCTCCGCACCCCTATCGTCGGAGAGTCCCCCGAGGCCCGGGCCTTGGAGGATGCGCGTTTGGCTAATTTGGCCGAGCGCACTTGACTGGAGAATCTCCAGCGAGGACTCGACGAGCGAGCGCGTCAGCGGGCTCCCGAGTCTAGTCGACGCCAGCTCTTCCCCCCGACGCAGGTATATCGAACCCCAGTTCAGAATTTGGCCGCTACGGCCCGTATAGCAGAATCAATTCAGCCCTCCCAGTCGGAGGCTGGCAGGGGCTTGTTGCAGATCACAGCATTGCTCCGGGCGGCGGGAAACCAGAATTCCGCCGTTTCTCAGTCGCGGAATAGGATCCACAGTCGATCCGCTGCAACAGATATAGTCCAGTCGGCTCACAGCCCGCGGTCGCCCCCGAGGCGTGAGGGATGTGGCGACCGGCATGATCAGTACAGAAGGAACGAGCAGTATGATCACCGATCCGTTCGTGATGATCGACGTCGAGTGCCAACCCCTCCCCTGAGGAGTGGGTCATATGCGCCTCGACATCGAGATGATAGGCGCCCTCATAGCGTTGGGCAGAGGGTTCCCGTCGACCCCAGGGACCCAGGCTTTGACGCGAGATCTGTCCTTGTTCAAGGCTTGGTTGACAGGAACAGGGCTCATCGGGAAGGCCAGAACAGAGATGCGCCCGCCAGCAGCAGAGTACATACTTCAGGGCCAGAGTGTTTCAGTCGAGCCATCAGAGCCGCAGTGATTCCTCCCAATTTCAGGCTGGCGACTGGAATCAGCAAGTTCACCGGTGAATCTAAGCCTGACACCTGGCTCGAAGATTACCAAGTGGCTGTACAGATTGGCGGTGGCAATGATGAGGTGGCCATGAAGCATTTGCCTCTCATGTTAGAGGGCTCAGCCAGAGCGTGGCTAAATCAGTTGGCGCCCAGCAGCATTTACACTTGGGAGGACCTCTCCCGAGTGTTTATCACGACCTTTGAAGGAACATGCAAGCGACCTGCAGGCCTTACAGAGTTGCGGTCTTGCGTGCAGAAGCCGAATGAAACTCTAAGGGAATACATCCAGAGGTGGATCACACTGCATCACCCAGTTGAGAATGTGCCAGACCATCAAGCGGTCTGTGCCTTCAAGGAAGGCGTTAAATACAGAGAGTTGAATCTGAAGTTTGGTCGAACTGGAGAGATGTCTCTGAATCGGATGATGGAGATTGCCACCAAGTACGCCAATGGTGAAGACGAGGACCGACTCCAGAGTGGCAAGCACAAAGCAGTCGCCCAGGAAACCGGAGGCAATTCCAGTCGGAAGCAGAAGCGGACGGCCGAGCCAGCCGCCCCTGGGGAGGCCCTGGCCGCAACCCAGGGAAATTTCAAGGGAAAACCCAAAGGCCCCTGGAAGCCCAAGAAAGTCAAGGATCAAGATGGAAATGATGTTTTGGATCTGCCATGTCACATCCACACCAAGAAAGATGAAGAGGGTAATTTTATTTACCCAAAGCATACCACTCGACAGTGCCGGCTCCTAATCCAGCAGTTTCAAGGCAAACAGTCCAAGGATAAGGAAAAAGAGTCAGACAGAGTCGAGGACAAGGAGGATAGCGACGATGGATACCCCCAAATCAATTCCACCCTGATGATTTTTGCTGACGTCGAAAGCAAGAGTCGACTGAAAGTCATTAACCGTGAGGTGAATATGGCTGCTCCGGCAACACCCAGTTATCTGAAGTGGTCTCAGACTGCCATCACGTTCGACCAGTCTGATCACCCTACGCACATTGCCACCCCTGGGAGGCAGGCGTTGGTGGTCGATCCAATTGTCGAAGGCACTCGACTGACCAAGTCTTGATGGATGGTGGCAGTGTCCTGAACATACTGTACGCCGAAACTTTGAAAGGAATGGGCATTCCGATGTCCAGACTAAGTACCAGTAACATGAGCTTCCACGGAGTCATTCCTGGCAAGAAAGCCGAATCACTCGGCCAGATTGCTCTTGATGTGGTTTTCGGTGATTCAAAGAATTACCGCAAGGAAAAGTTGACATTCGAGGTTGTGGACATCCAAAGTGCTTATCATGCCATTTTGGCCAGGCCAGCTTACGCATGCTTCATGGCTCGACCATGTTACGTGTACCTCAAACTGAAGATGCCTGGCCCTAAAGGGGTAATCACTGTTACAGGCAACCGAAAGAAAGCAGAAGAGTGTTTTCAGAAAGGCTCAAAGATCGCCGATGCTCAGATGGCAGTGGTCGAGCTGCAAGAGTACCAAAAGATTGCCGATTCGATTGAATTGCTATGAGCCAAGAAGCCTGCTTCAGAATCAGCTTTTCAGTCGTCCGGTGAAACAAAGCTAGTCCACATTCACCCGACCGACCCCGATGCTGCCCCGACTCACATCTCAACGACGCTCGACTCCAAATAGGAAGAAGCGCTCGTCCAGCTCTTCCGTGAGAACTGGGACGTCTTCGCATGGAAGCCCTCTGACATGCCTGGAGTTCCCAGAGGGCTGGCTCAGCACCGTCTACGAGTCGACCCAAAATTCAAGCCTGTAAAGGAACATCTTCGATGGTCCGCCGTCCAGAAGAAGCAAGCCATTGGCGAGGAGGTAGCTCGGCTCTTAGCAGCGGAGTTCATCCGAGAGATTTACCACTCCGAGTGGCTCGCCAATGTCGTCATGGTCCCCAAGAAGGACAAGTCACTTCGCATGTGCATTGATTTCAAACATATCAATCGGGCCTGCCCGAAAGATCATTTTCCTCTCCCTCGCATCGACCAAATAGTCGACTCGACTGCGGGGTGCGAGAGATTGTCTTTTCTAGATGCCTATTCCGGGTACCATCAGATCCGTCTGTATGGACCTGATGAGATCAAAACAGCTTTCATCACTCCATTCGGATGCTTCTGTTACGTCACCATGCCGTTCGGCCTCAAGAACGCCGGAGCCACGTTCATGAGAATGATTCAGAAGTGTCTACTCACTCAAATCAGTCGGAATGTGGAGGTATACATGGATGATATTGTGGTCAAGTCACGGAAAGGTTCCGACCTGCGGGCTGACCTTGCTGAAACCTTTGCCAACCTCAGGAGGTATGATATCAAGCTCAATCCGTCAAAGTGCACGTTCGGAGTTCCAGGCGGAAAGTTACTCGGTTTTCTCATTTCCGAACGGGGGATCGATGCCAATCCTAAAAAAGTTGGCACCATACTCCGGATGAAGCGTCCTGTACGTGTGCACGACGTCCAAAAGCTTACAGGCTGCTTGGCCGCTCTAAGTCGATTCATTTCTCGTCTCGGTGAAAAGGCGTTGCCCCTTTACCGACAGATGAAGAAGTCTGACAAGTTCGAGTGGACTCCAGAAGCTGACGCGGCATTTGCAGAGCTCAAAGCTCTGCTCTCCACCCAGCCGGTGCTTGCTGCCCCAATCAGCAAAGAGCCTCTGCTGATTTACATTGCAGCCACAGGACAAGTTGTCAGCACAGTACTTACGGTCGAGCGGGAAGAAGAAGGAAAGGCCTTCAGAGTTCAGCGCCCAGTCTATTATCTGTCTGAAGTCTTGACCCCTTCAAAACAAAGATACCCTCACTACCAGAAGCTCATATACGGGATTTACATGACCACGAAGAAGGTTGCACATTACTTCTCTGACCACTCCATTACAGTCGTCAGCGACGCCCCACTGTCAGAGATTCTGCATAACAAAGATGCAACTGGTCAAGTGGCCAAGTGGGCGATTGAACTCCTTCCCTTAGATATCAAGTTTGAAGCAAAGAAGGCTATCAAGTCCCAAGCAATCGTAGATTTCATCGCCGAGTGGACTAAACAACAACTTCCGACTCAAGTTCACTCGGAGCACTGGACCATGTTCTTCGATGGATCTAAGATGCTGAATGGTTCCGGTGCTGGGGTAGTTCTAGTCTCCCCCCGAGGAGATAAGCTCAGATATGTTCTCCAGATCCACTTCGATTCCTCCAATAATGAAGCAGAATATGAAGCACTTTTGTCCGGGTTGCGCATGGCCATTTCACTCGGCGTCCGTCGCCTCATGGTCTATGGCGACTCATATCTGGTAGTTAATCAGGTGATGAAGGAGTGGGATGTCAGAAGTCCGGCTATGACTGGTTATTGCAATGCAGTGAGAAAGCTAGAAAAGAAATTCAAGGGGTTAGAGCTTCATCACATCCCCCGACTGAAAAATCAAGCAGCAGATGATCTGGCGAAGATAGGGTCCAAGAGAGAAGCCATTCCCAGCAACGTGTTTCTAGAGCACATTCACTCGCCGTCGGTCCAAGAAGATCCTTTTACAGAAGAATCCCCGCAGCCGAAAAGTGCCACAGATCCGACTGAAGTCGAAGTTCCTGCTGTGGTCGACCTAATCATGGAAGTCTTGGCAATCACTCCCGACTGGACGACACCGTACATCGCGTATATCCTAAGGAAAGAACTCCTAGAGGACGAGGAAGAGGCTCGACAGATCGTCCGCCGATCCAAGGCCTTCACAGTCATAAAAGGGCAGTTGTATAGAGAAAGCGCGACTGGAATTGGTCAGAAGTGCATAACACCAGAAGAGGGTTGGATAATCCTCGATGATATCCACTCGGGGACCTGTGGTCACCATGCGTCCTCTTGGACCATTATGGCTAAAGCATACCGAGCGGGATTTTACTGGCCTAGAGCAAACGAGATGGCAAAAGAGATAGTCGACAAGTGTGGAGGGTGCCAGTTCTACTCCAACATGTCACACAAGCCTGCGTCAGTCCTGAAGACCATTCCACTCGTCTGGCCCTTTGCTGTCTGGGGACTAGACATGGTTGGTCCACTGAGAACAGGCAGAAGTGGTTTCACTCATGTGCTTGTGGCAGTCGACAAGTTTACCAAATGGATTGAAGCTAAGCCTATCAAGAATCTTGATGCTTGCACTGCTATCAGTTTCGTCAGAGGGCTAACATTCAGATATGGAGTCCCGTATAGCATCATCACTGACAATGGGTCAAACTTCGATTCGGACAAGTTCAGAGCTTTTTGTGCCTCTCAGGGCACTCGAGTCGACTACGCATCGGTCGCCCATCCCCAGTTGAATGGACAAGCTAAAAGAGCAAATGGTCTGATTCTCAAAGGACTAAAGCCTCGACTGATGCGTGATCTCAAGCACGCGGCAGGTGCTTGGGTCGACGAGCTTTCGTCAGTTCTGTGGGGATTGAGGACCACCCCTAACCGGTCGACTGGAAGAACTCCATTCTTTCTGGTTTATGGAGCCGAAGTGGTTCTGCCAAGTGATCTTCTTCACAACGCGCCCTGAGTCGAGCTTTACACTGAAGATGAAGCAGAACAGGCCCGGAAAGACGTAGTCGACCTCCTAGAAGATGAGAGGGAGATGGCCATGATCAGATCGACCATTTATCAGCAAGACTTGTGTCGATTCCACGCCCGGAATGTGAAGAGTCGAGCCTTCCAAGAAGGAGATTTGGTCCTCCAAGTGGATCAACAGAAACCACACAAGCTTGCTCCTACTTGGGAAGGCCCCTTCATCATCACCAGAGTCCTCCACAATGGAGCGTATCACCTCTACAATGTTGATCGCCAGATTGACGAGCCACGAGCTTGGAATGCGGAACTACTCCGCCCCTTTTACACTTGAGCTCTCCCTTGGACGAGATGTAATAAGAAAAATTTCTGCAGTTTATTTTTATCAAAGACAAGAATGTTCCAATAACTGCTGTCACTTCTGTTTGCTTACGAAATCCCACAGTGGGTGACTTAGCTGCGAATCCGTTTCGCCTAAGTTTGAAAAAATCCTACCGAGTGGAGAGCGATCCTCCCACTCGGGGGCTTAGCTGCAGTCCAGCACTCGCCTAAGTTCTCTCACTTAGAGACTTAGCTGCAGTCCGGCACTCGCCTATGTTTGAGAAAATCCTACCGAGTGGAGAGCGATCCTCCCACTCGGGGGGCTTAGCTGCAGTCCAGCACTCGCCTAAGTTCTCTCACCTAGAGACTTAGCTGCAGTCCAGCACTCGCCTAAGTTTGAAAAAATCCTACCGAGTGGAGAGCAAACCTCCCACTCGGGGGCTTAGCTGCAGCCCAATGCTCGCCTAAGTGTTTAAAAATCCTACAGAGTGGACAGCAAACCTCCCACTCGGGGGCTTAGCTGCAGTCCGACACTCGCCTAAGTTCTCTCACTTAGAGACTTAACTGCAGTCAGGCACTCGCCTAAGTTTGAAAAAATCCTACCGAGTGGAGAACAAACCTCCCACTCGGGGGCTTAGCTGCAGCCCAGTGCTCACGTAAGTGTTGAAAAAATCCTACCGAGTGGAGAGCAAACCTCCCACTCGGGGGCTTAGCTGCAGCCCAATGCTCGCCTAAGTGTTTAAAAATCCTACCGAGTGGAGAGCAAGCCTCCCACTTGGGGGCTTAGCTGCAGTCCGGCACTCGCCTAAGTTCTCTCACTTAGAGACGTAGCTGCAGTCAGGCACTCGCCTAAGTTTGAAAAAATCCTACCGAGTGGAGAGCAAACCTCCCACTCGGGGGCTTAGCTGCAACCCAATGCTCGCCTAAGTGTTTAAAAATCCTACCGAGTGGAGAGCAAACCTCCCACTCGGGGGCTTAGCTGCAGTCCGGCACTCGCCTAAGTTCTCTCACTTAGAGACTTAGCTGCAGTCAGGCACTCGCCTAAGTTTGAAAAAATCCTACCGAGTGGAGAGCAAACCTCCCACTGGGCTTAGCTGCAGCCCAATGCTCGCCTAAGTGTTTAAAAATCCTACCGAGTGGAGAGCAAACCTCCCACTCGGGGGCTTAGCTGCAGTCCAGCACTCGCCTAAGTTCTCTCACTTAGAGACTTAGCTGCAGTCAGGCACTCGCCTAAGTTTGAAAAAATCCTACCGAGTGGAGAGCAAACCTCCCACTCGGGGGCTTAGCTGCAGCCCAGCGCTCGCCTAAGTGTTGAAAAAATCCTACCGAGTGGAGAGCAAACCTCCCACTCGGGGGCTTAGCTGTAGCCCACCGCTCGCCTAAGTGTTTAAAAGTCCTACCGAGTGGAGAGCAAACCTCTCACTCGGAGGCTTAGCTGCGGCCCAGTGCTCGCCTAAGTACAAGACACAACCCAATCCGCGAGTCGACTGCTACCTTCCCCTTCGGAGCGGCACCGCTGGCAAATACAAGGTTATTCCGAGTGAAGATCAAGGTCCACTCGACGAATCAAACCATGAAGATATTCAAACGAGAAATCAAGGTCAGATAAAGCCTAAAAGATCCCCGACCTCAAAGTACTCGAGCCCTCGGCTCGGCAGAGTTTAACGGTTATAAATCCACTCGGCATTCCGAGGTAAATTTAAAGTTTTTCACTCCTCAAGAGGAGGACTGGAAGGGGCGACGAACTCATCCAAGTCGATCCCGCCGGCAATACGGGTGGCAGCGGTGATGAAGGTCTCCATGAAGTCTTGAAAGCTGTGCTTCTTGGTATTGGCAACTTGGATGGCCGCCAGCTTTTCTTCTCGCGCCTCCTTGCAATGGACGCGGACCAGAGACAGAGCGACATCAGCACCACATCTAGCAGAAGATTTCTTCCATTCCGCCACTCGACCTGGGACTTCGTTAAGTCGAGCCATCAAAGACTCGAGGTCGTTCTGAAGCGTCGTCCCAGGCCAGAGTGATGTGTCGATCCGCGACATTGCAACTTTCAACCAAGCCAGATAGTTAACGATGCTGGCAGTACGAGACTCCAGACGGAGCACGTTCATTGCAGCCTCGTCCTTCACAAGAGAGTTAACAGGGTCCAAGCTTGGCTCCACTCGACTGGTCTCCTCTTCAAAGTTCTGGCAGAATTCTGCAAACATGATTCAAGAATAAGACAGTGGCCGTACGCGGGCTCGGCAACTACAAGACAGTCGGGTTGGAATAATTACCTTCGAGCATGACGAACAGCTTCTTGGCGAGCCCTCCGAGATAAGCCTCCAGATCTTTTGCCTTCCCCGCCAGCTCGCCCACCTTGTCGTGCAGAGCCATCTTCTCCTTCTTTAGTCGACTGGCATCTCGATTAGCTGTCTCGAGAGTAGCTTTCAGTCTGGAGTTCTCCTCTTCAAGAGTCCCGACCGAAGCCAGCTTCTCTTCTGCGAGCTTCGTTTTGCTCGAGGCCTCCTTCAGCGCCTCTGCAAGGTCTTGATCCTTCTTCTTCAGGGCTTCCTCCAGTTTATCTGTGGCGCATCGAGTGGAACCAACATCAAGATTGGACAAGAAAGAAAAGCCGCCCGTTAAGAATGGAGAACCTCACCAGCCATACCTTTTGCCTCTTCTTGCGCCTTCTTCAAATTCTCCTGAGCAAGCTTCAAGTTAAGGTTGAGCTGGATTTGCTGATTCTCCAACTCAGTATAGCGAGCTACAAGTTCGCAAGATTTCTGCAAAAAGAAAAATCAGTTGACAGACGTCCAAGATAAGTTGCTTCCGAGTAACTAAGAGACAATGATGACGTTTCTAAGACCACAGCCGAATCAAAAACATTCGACAGTAGTCTCGGGGACTACACCCAGTGGGTGCACTCAGCGTGCCCCCACTGGTTTGAAAAAAAAGAGAAAGAGAGAAAAAGTCGACTGCCCGCAGTCGACCGGATACAGTTCCACTCAACCTGGCCCGACCAAACCGAGTGAAGAAATACAGCTACAGCAACACAATGTAAAGACTACAGTCGACTGCCAGCAGTCCACCGTAGTCTCGGGGACTACACCCAGTGGGTGCACTTAGCCTGCCCCCACTCGTCCAAAGATTGGCAGACACACCCAGTGGGTGTACAGATACAAAAGATCTTCAGAAAAGAGACTCTTCAAACAGCATATCATAACAGACCAAGTGTTGAGTCGACCGACCTGGACGTTGCTCTGAAGAGCCGAACTCGCGTCATAGGCTGCTTGGCTGGCCTCCCGAGCCATCTTCACTTGCTCCATCATGATCCCCGCCTGGCGTATAGCCTCCTTTGCAGCAGCCGCTTGGTCCTCAGGGACGGGGTATGCGGCAAAAAGTGAAGACGGATCCGCAGTCGACGACGAGGGCCGCGCACTCGCCAGGGGAACGGCGAAGGTCACAGAAACCCGAGCAGTGTCACCACCATCCCGAGCCACGGCCTCGGACGCCGGAGCGGATTGGGGGGTCTTGTCAGCCGACGCCCTCTTGTGCCTCCTCACTCTCAACGGACCGTTGTCGTCGTCATCCGGGAGGTCGATAACATGAAGAGGGGCTACAAAGGAAAAGTTCAATCGACCAGAGTTGCAGTGAATGATCAGTTGACTCAATACAGAATGTCAGTAATCATACCAGGGTTGGAGGTAACAGCATCCTCCATCTCTTGGTCGTCACCCTTGGCGGAGACCTCAGAAGTAGCAGCACTCCAAAACTCAAAAGTCAGTCGGTTGGCTCAATGAATCGACCAAGGATCTGTCCATGGTCGACGAAGGAAAACGAGTTTTATTATTACCCAGAAATGGTAGGGACAGCTATCTTCATCTTGGGCAGAGCCTTGGGCGGCTTGGACAGCGTCGTGCGTGGGAGCTTGGGGACCTTCCCAGTCGGCGTAGGAGAAGAGGTCCGAGAGCGTTTCGACGACTGCCCAACAGAAGCAGTCGCCTTACCACGTTCCCGCGCTAGGTCGTGTGTGTGCTTGGACCGCTCCTCTGGGCGAGGGGGTTCGACCTCCTCCTCCTCCTCCTCTTCGCTGGAGTCGACATTGTCGTCTCCCTCTCCTTCATCGTCGGACTCCCACTCGCCTTGGTCGTCCCCGCTCTCACCTCCGCTCGCCTCCCCTTCCTCAGTTGGCCCCTGAGCCCCGTTGGGCGTCGAGTACATCTCGGTGGTCGCCTGGAAAACAATAGACAAGACGAAAGTCAATCGACCAACTCAAAGAAGACCAATGCAGAAAACAAGATTTCAGTCGGGAACATAAAGACATACCTGGTCCACCTCATACGAATTGTCGAGTGGAACCACCCTCCTGGCTCCTCGGGGTCTGTCTTTGTTCCTCATAATGCTCGACAGCCACCCCTCGAGCATCTCGTCGGTGACCTCCTCCGGGTGGACCCGAATGGTGTCGTCAAGGCCCGCGTACAGCCACATCGGGTGGTCACGGGCCTGGAGCGGTTGGATACGCCTCCGGAGGAAAACCTCCAGCAGGTCGATGCCAGTCACACCCTCACGGACGAGCTCAACCACTCGACCCGCCAACACTTTGACCTGGGCCCTTTCCTCCGGCGACACTTTCAGAGAAGCAGGTTTTTCAGCTCGGTCGAGGGAGAAAGGAGGAAGACCAGTCGACTGTCCTGGGGTCGCCTGGTCCTGACAGTAGTACCAGGTCAACTGCCAACCACGGACCGACTCCGGGAAAGTAATGGATGGAAAACCGCTCTTCCCCCTTGCCTGGATCGCCAAGCCCCCGCACAACTGGATCACCTGCGTCCTCTCGTCACTCGACTTGGCCTTCTTGACCGATTGAGAACGGCAAGTAAAGATGTGTTTGAAAAGTCCCCAATGGGGGCGGCAACCCAAGAAAGCCTCACACATGGAAATGAAAAGCGGCAAGGTATACAATGGAGTTGGGAGTGAAGTGGTGGAGCTGCGCTCCGAAGAAGTTCAAGAAGCTCTGGAAAAAAGGATGGGGCGGCAGAGAAAACCCTCGGTCGATGTGGGTGGCTAGGAGCACGCACTCACCGTCGCGGGGTTGAGGTTCGATCTCTCCCCCCGGAAGACGCGCGGCTTGGTGGGGAATGACTCCCCCCTCGACCATGTCGTCGAGATCCTCTTGCCGGAGCACCGACGGCATCCAGTCGCCCTGGATCCAACCTTTGGGCAGAGCGGTCCTAGAGGAAGATCCGCCCCGAGCTGACCTCTTCCCTTTCCCCGCCGCCGCCGCCTTCTTCGCGCGCTCCAGAGCAGATGTCTTGCTCTTCGTCATCGTCGCCGGTGAAGTCTCGCACGGGCCTGCTGCGCTGGGGCGGGAACGGAGGTGGCGGAAGGACTTGCGAAGGGAGAGAGGCGGAAGAAAGGAGGAGAAGAGAGCGCACTGCTTGGAAACCCCGAGCAGGCGATTTATAAGGGACCGCTTCCGAGTGGCTGACTGGTAGGCCCAGGCTATCCAGTCAAATCCCGCAGCAGACGCGCGCGCGGTACGTGGCGAAAAAGGCGATGCGGGGATCGAGGAGCTTCCGCTTTATCGCTTCCGATTACTGCGGCCGCTCCCGCCCCGCGCGCTTCCCAAAATCCGGATCCTGCGACATCCGCGAGCCACAGAACAACTTGTCAAAACAGAAGACCCCGATCGCGCCGGCGCCCAGTATGTCACAAACAGAGAAATTCACTCGACAAAAGGCCTGGAATGGATCAAGGCGACTGAAAAAGGTTGGCAACGTCATCCGTGACGATTGACCCAAAACGAGGCGCTCACGTAGCCCAAAGAACTAGTCGGAAAGATCTCCAACTCTTTCCCCACTCTAACCTCGATCCATTCGGGGGCTAATGATGAAGGCACGTACCTAGGGTAGGGGCACGGACCTATCCAACGAGCCCTACCCTAGGACATCCCTAGGAGAAGTCACCTTTCAATCGACTTGAAGGTGTCCCACTCAACGGACTCAAGACACTCGACCAGGAAGCTGTCACTCGACCATGAAGCCAACCACTCGACTGCCAAGAGACCTATACTCACTCCGCAGGAAAACGGTCAGCTGTTAAGTAGTCTTTATAGTCGTTATAGCACTTTATTAGGGGTGTTACCAGTAACTCCCCACCTAAATGTACCTTAAACCCTGCATTACTGAGGGCAGGAGGGGGCCGGCGAACTCTATATAAGCCACCCCCCTCCTCAGTATGAAGGGTTCGCACCCCTGTTATTCACACGCCAGAAATCCAGTCGACCGCCTCCGAGCACCGAGACGTAGGGCTATTACTTCCTCCGCGAAGGGCCTGAACTCGTACATCTTGGTGTGTTTACAACTTCCCAATAGCTGAGATCTAGCCTCTCCGTTCATACCCCCCTACATGACCGTTAGTAGGTAGGGGCTTAATAATGCAAAACTCCTGGTGAATCTCTGATGAAGTAACTACTTTCCTGTCTAGAAATGATTTTTGGGAAAAAAGATCAAACTATAAAGCACTTGTAGTTCAAATTTGACCTTAGTTCCTCCTTAAACGGCGATAATATGTCTTTTTGATAAGAGGTGTATCGAAAGCTTTTCACATGCAACCATTTGGTTATCTGTACATAAAATGTGGTCTAATATTTTTTAAAATTGTTTAGCAACCTTGGAGAAATTCTCGACGAAGCGGCGGCAGTAGCTCGCTAAGCCAAGGAAGCTCTGAACTTGCTTGACCGTCTCAGGTGGAGTCCAATCAAGGACGGCTTGAACTCGCTCAGGATTGACAGCAATACCCTTACCAGAGATTACATGGCCTAGATAGGTCACTTCTGGCAACCAAAATTCACACTTGGAGAATTTGGCATAAAGGCGATGCTCTCGAAGTTTCGTCAATACCAGCCTTAGATGTTTGGCATGTTCCTCTTCATTCCTGGAGTATATGAGTATGTCATCGAGGTATACTACGACGAATTTATCCAAATACTCCATGAAGACCGAGTTCATTAACCGAGAGAAGGTGGCTGGGGCATTGGTTAAACCGAAGGACATAACGGTGTACTTGTATTGGCCATAACGAGTAACAAAGGCCGTTTTGGGGATGTCCCCATTTCTGATTTTGATTTGATGGTAGCCAAACCTCAAATCCATCTTGGAAAAGACTGAGGATCCAGCGAGCTGATCATACAGCACTACAAGAAATATGCTTAATTGTGACCTTCTCGTAGTGACCGCGGGTGAATTGGTCATAAATCTAAGACCATTGTGCGGCAGATGATCGTAAGCCGTTTGGGGGGGGGGGTCCAAACTCTAAATCATTATGACCATTTTCGTCAAGAAGGTCGTAATTGTATTATCTAAAATGGTCATAACATAGACAACACTGATCTACACCTTTCATTTTAGTCTATCTTGACCAATTTAAATGGTCATGACTACTGATTCACAATGCTTCAAAATGACTGGTCAGACACGTCACCAGTTTTGTCGATGTGGCGTGTTCACGTGTCAAACCACCTCAACATTGCCTCAGACCTGACATGTGGTACCCACCAAGTCTATTGCGAGCAATTTAAATGGTCATGACTACTAATTCACACTGCTTCAAAACGACTGATCGAACACCTCACCAATGACGAGAGGTGGATCGAAATCATTTGGCATGCAACCATTTGATCAATTGTATGTAAAATGCGGTTTAATATTTTTGAAAATGAAGTGGTGCCATTTTAAAACAAATATACAGTAGGTTCTTCATAGAAAAAACATTTTGGGCACCCGGAAAATGAAAAATGAATTTTGCGTGCCAAAAAAAATGAAAACTCACTTTGACAACATTGTTTGCCATTCCAATATGCACCCTTGTGCACAATATGAGATCATTAACAAACTATGCCATGAATGTAGGCATAACATTGGTTATTTGGCTTAAAAGTCATGAATCTTCATACATGATAGCTCTTTTATGAGAACACATTTTTGAGATATTTGTCGTATTTCAAGTTTTTTATTTTTCCTAGAAATTAGGTCACAAATAATGACACAATGCGAAGGTTTCCATTATTTTTTTGATTTTTTTGAATTTCATATTTTCAAAATGGGGTAAAAACCACGGGCATGACCATTAGTAGGTAGGGGCTTAATAATGCAAAACTCCTGGTGAATCTCTGATGAAGTAACTACTTTCCTGTCTAGAAATGATTTTTGGGAAAAAAGATCAAACTATAAAGCACTTGTAGTTCAAATTTGACCTTAGTTCCTCCTTAAACGACGGTAATATGTCTTTTTGATAAGAGGTGTATCGAAAGCTTTTCACATGCAACCATTTGGTTATCTGTACATAAAATGTGGTCTAATATTTTTTTAAATTGTTTTGGTACAATTTTTCGACAAATATTTGGTAGGTTCTTAAAAAAGCCCATCTTTGGCACTTTGGAATTAGAAAAAAAATCGTGCAATGAAATCAAAAACTCTATTCGATAACATTGTTTACCCGAAATAAGAGGCCATTTGAAAAATATTGGGTCATTTGAACAAACTATAAGAGGGTTATATGTTGAGTCTTTACCCGGAATTGGAGGATAAAAAATATAAGAGAAACGAAAGGAAAAACACACAATTTGCATATGCTTAATTCTCATTGGTGGAATCATTTGTGCCATGGATTGATGACATGGCAAACATCCTGCCATTCATTCCCAGCACTCCCACCGTCCACCCATCCATCCATCCATTCTAAAGAAAAGGAGAAAAAAAGGAGAAGCCCACCGCACCAATCTCTCCCTCTCTCTCGTGCGAACCTTTCCTTCCCAACCTACAATCTCCTCGCCGCCGCCACCAACCATGCCGGCCGGTTCCGACGAGCTCAGGCCACGCGCAGCTCGACCCTGAGCTCCCCAAGATCCGCCCCTCCCTCCCCTCCGTTCAGATCCGCGCCTCAAGGCCCGCAACCTCGCTCGCGGCTAGGGTTCCTTCGTCGGAACCCGCCACAACCGGCGATGGCAAGGCCGAAGCTCGCGAGATCCGTCACCAGCATTGCCCAGGTAGGCCCTTCCCATCCTTCCTTGATCGGATCCACCCTCTCCTCCTCATCTCACCTTCTCCTCCTACCCGCCCCTTTGCTGCAGGTCACCATGACGTGGAGACGGCGACGATGGCAGGAGGGCGCCGGCCTTTCCCTGCTCGAGGAGGAGGAGGGGCGCACCTAGCCACCGGCCATGCTCTGCTCAAGGAGGAGGGGCAGGAGGGGTCTGCTGCTAGGGCATCCAAGAGATCTTGCCGAGCTCAAGCACAACCACGACGACCAACTGCGGCAGGTAGCATATCCCTCCCCCTCTACCTCTGCTCACTAATGATGCTAAGGTAAGGAATATTGATGCAAATCCCGGTTGCCTCAAGGAATTCAAGAGGGATTTGTCTGAACACGTCCAGTTTTTTTTATTTAGTTAGTTAGTGCCAAATAGAGAGAGAAGATGAGGTCCAGATTGGTCAATTTGGCTGCCAGCTCATGGATTTGTATCTATGCAACCATCTCCTTCCTGTTGGTATGGTTTGGTTGCAAGAAATTCAGTTTTTGGTGACCTGCACCTAGTTTAACTTCTCTGACATAAATATGTTGTGTACATTCTGAATCCCTAACATGACACAAATTCAATTACTAGTGATTGTGAACATAGCCTCCCTGTTCATCAAATGAAGAATCCACCCAAGATTCTCGCCATGTCGGCAAGTCCACCCCGCCCAAGGACCTCAATACCGCGCCTCCCTGCCTCAGATCTCGATTTCCCCACCTTCACGCTTGCTCCACTTGCCCTATTGGCTCAGTGTGCAGCTCCAAACCACCACCATTGACTTCTAGAGGGCCTTCCAGGTCCACGACAAGCTCTACACCGGCCTTGTCCCTCCCTTTTGCCTCTATGGGTAAACTTACTTGCTACAGATTATTCACAATTTCTCCATTGTTAGCAACATCTGCTTAAGTATAATTTTTAGAACTGGTTATTAGCTGAAATTACAATAGTTAATTCTTTTATCTGTATGTTGCCTGATTTGTTGCTCGTTGCTAGATTCTTGTTATACGAAGATTGTCCTGATTATCCTAAGATTGTAGATTTATTTTTCTCTTGAAGCTAGGTTTCTTTTCAAGCATGTCTAACATCTACATGGAATTCTTGAGATAAATAATATAAGGAGATTTTTTGTGGTACATGTGCATGAACCTATAGTCGTTTATTGTCGGCTGCCCTTTTTTTATTATATGTGGCTTGTTGCATAGAGGCTTATCTATGCATTAGTATTGGATTCTCTATCATGTTAGTTTCCTTGGTCTTCTTTTTGAGCCTTACCATCATTTTTTTCTTGTACACGGCAATGGCAGGTGTGCCATATTGGGCAGAGGAAGAGGATGAGAAGAAAGAAGGCTTGGGCGTGAGTGGGTGCTGGGTGCTGGGTGGCGGCGGCCTTCCGCTACCTGCACCATGGCACCTCACTCTACCGTGGTGGCAAGTATGTTTGACTTCCACAACTCCAGCCTCCTCTATGTGCATGTATATACACCACCGACCACAAATCCTAGATTTAGTTTGCTTGTATAATATGATGTGACTTATGCATTGTCCTCTCATTTATTTACTATAATGGAGATTTCAAATATGTTGTTATGCTGGAGGACGAGTCTTGTTAAGCCAGGAACAGTGGGGAGCTACAAAATTACCTTACCTGATCTGAACTGTGAGCACCTGATGATTTTGCGTGTGCAAATAAATGGAAGTCAAAATGCTTTTGGTTGTGACTTACTTTTCCTTAGCATATATGTATGTCTTATTTAAACTTGAATCATTGTTTTCTCCTATGATGCTATGTGATTCAGTAATAAATTAGTAGACTTGAATATTTCTTGTTCTGATCAGCCTTGTGTGGAAGATACGACCTTCTTTGAATACCCTGCTCATTATATGTTGCTCAAGGGTTCACTGTCATAGCTCTTGTTCTTGTTTTTGTTGATCTAAGAAACATCTTGCATGCTATAGAAGTCCTATTTGCTAAACTTGCCTTTTAGTAGTCTCCATAAAAGTGGTTGTATTTTGAATTTAATTCTATTTGTTTGCTGCAGCGGAATGCTCATCACCTTGTAGGGAATATCTGAACCAAGTGACTACAAAGGGTTGTTTGGCAATGTGTAGGTCAATCTCACCCTTGTGGACAAGTAATATTTTTTCTCCAGATTTAGTCTACATTGTCCAGGTTGTATGCTTCGATTGAGATCATTAATGATTGAGATCCCATCAAGGTAATGCTCTTCCCCCACATGTTGTTCTACAAGAAAAGTATATACAAGATTCAAGAGTGTTTATGGGGTTGCTTGTTCGTATGATTTGTTCATGTGCTTCATGTTGTAATTCCAGTCAAGTAAAGACAAAAGAAACATGGTACCCTCTTTACTACTGAAGTTTTGCAACCATGTTAATAGTTAATGCAAATTGTTGGGACTCTTCTGAGAAGATTATTTCATTTGTTTATTTCTGTAACTATTTCCCGTGCAATAATAAAGGTTGAGATCACTGCAAGAAATGGTTCTGATTGGTACTCCTTAGATTTAAACTGATGAATTATGTTAAGTTCTACATATGAGGTTGTGTTTCTGCCATGTATACTTTGTGTGCATGTGTTTTTTGCATTGAGGTTAACTTATACTCCCTCCGTCCCATAATATAAGAGTGTTTTTGACACTAGTGTAGTGTAAAAAATGCTTTTATATTATGGGACAGAGGGAGTAGTTTGCAATCAGTTTGGTTTGGTTGTTTATGAGCTGTGTTGTGTTGTACTGCTCATGGTTGTGATGTTTATTATACTGTGTTAAAGATACACTATTCACGCATCTTGATCTTGGAAGTTATTGATGTGAGCTTTTTTTGCACAAAGTGTTCAGAGCTAACACATGAATAATCTTGCAAGTCCTGAAATTTCTATGGGAGTATGTCTTAATGTCTTGTGTTTTTGTTCATTGATGTGAACTTTTAAGTCTCATTGCTGAATGTAAAACCACCATTTGTCTTTCTTTTGCTCATATTTTGTATGCGTTCTTATGTTTGTTTTTCCTATTACCAGGATGATCTGAGTCACTCAGAAGAAGTGGAGAGTAGAAGGAGGGCACAAGAAGCTTCATTTATCATTGATGTTATGTGTGATAACTTAAAACTTGTGCTTCTCATCCAATATTTGTAGAACTATGTTGCTGTGCGCTTGTGCACTTGTTGGATCCTTTTGTTGTGCACTTGCACATATATAACTATTTTTCTGTGCACTTTTAGAATCATTTTGCGGTGCACTTGTTGGGCTTTGAACCTAGGTGTATCGAGGAGTCATTGGATGATGCATTGTATTTCATGTGATGTGTTACTGAAATGAAATATACAGTTTATCTGCAATATTGTATTTTGTTGTACTAGCTTTTTAATGGGCATATCTTGATATATGCATGCTTCTGACAAAATAATGCATCAGCCCATACAAATCAGACATTTCTTATAATAAAATATGTATTGGGCTAGGCCCATGTAGGCTAGATTGGTGGATCGGGCTGTTAAATTTATGATGATTCCATTTGGTCACTAGCAATGCCACGTCAGCTTAGCCACACCAGATCCTACATGGCTCAGAGAAATGGGTAATGAACCAAAATTTTGGTCAATAGAGATCTGCGACCAAAATTTTAGAAAGGTCATGTTTGTTCGTTCTTGACGGCCAACTGTTGACCTTTTGAATTTGGTCAAAACAAGGTCATAAAACATGAATAATGACGATTCAGTGACCAAAATGGAGGGTCAACAATGAACAAATTTCTTGTAGTGCAGATCGTTGATCCTGGGAAGCGAATAATTGTTCTTGATAGTGACCAAGTTGACAGGTCGGTAATCTACAACCATCCGATCTGTTCCATCCTTCTTTTTGACGAAGAGGACGGGGCAAGCCCAAGGAGAGGAACTAGGACGGATGAAACCCTTTTTCAAGGACTCATCGAGTTGATTCTTAAACTCGGCTAGTTCTAAGGGTGCCATATTATAGGGTCTCCTAAAAATTGGAACGGTTCCTGGAACAAGGTCTATCACAAACTCGACATCCCTGTCAGGTGGAACACCTGGCAGTTCTTCTGGAAAGACATCCGGAAAGTCCCGGACTACCGGAATATCCTCAAGGTCTGGAAGGGGGTTGGCATTTAGGGAGTACAGCTGGCGCTTGGCCACTCGAGTTAAGACATTGATTGTCTTGCCCGATGGGTGAGTAAGTTGAACGGTTCTAGTGGCACAATCAATCTTAGTATAATGAGCTGACATCCAGTCCATACCCAAGATGATGTTTATGTCCGAGGACTTGAGAGCTATTAAGGATGCAAGGAAGACAAGTCTATCGACAAGAATTTTGTTCCCATGGCTTACTCTAGAAGTTTGCCATTTGGAGCCCGGAGTTTGAATTACCATGGAAGTGGGCATGTCACAGAATGTCGTGTTATGCAATCGAGCATAGTTCTCGGATATGAATGAATGAGATGCTCCAGTATCGAAAAGAACAGATGCCGGATGGCAATTAACAAGGAGCGTACCAAGGACGATGTTAGGATCCTCATGAGCCTCCTCAGCTGAGACATAGTTGACATGGCCACGTGCAGTGGTGACCGGCTTGGCGTAGAATGTCTTTCCCACTGGCTTACCACGGCCAACGGACTTTCCAGACTGATTGGGGTTGTTGTTCTGGGGACACTCTCGGCTATAGTGACCCGGCTCTCCACACTTGAAACATGTCACAACATTGGGGCGTGGAGCAGCATTAGCAGCGGGGCCACCATAGGGCTTGGACGGTGCAAACTGCTGGTTGGGACGAGGCGCCTCAAAGGATGGCCTCGGAATGAACCTGGGTGGCAATGCCGTGCTTGGAATCCACACCCAGCGCTTCTGAGATCCAGAGCCGGATGAAGAGCCAAAATCACGTGAGTGCTTGCGTGAAGCGTCATAGTCAGACCGGCCTATCTCAGCACTGATGGCTTTATTGACCAACTTCTGAAAGGAGGTGCACTCGTGCAGACGATGATCGCGGCGAAGCTCAGGGCTAAGTCCCTTGCGGAACCTTGCCTGCTTTTTAGCGTCGGTGGATACCTCTTCAGGAGCATATCGTGCCAGATTCCCAAATTCACGACTATATGCATCCACAGTCAGTCTTCCTTGGGTGAAATTGCAGAACTCTTCCCTCTTGCGATCTAAGAGACCTTCCGGGATGTGATGCTCATGGAAAGCCTCACTGAATTCAGCCCAAGTAGTGATTTGGCCGACCGGGCGCATAGCTTCATAGTTTTCCCACCAAAGGCTAGCGGGGCCTTCGAGGTGATAGGCAGCATAAGTAACCTTATCAGCTTCGGCTACGTTGGCAGAACGTAGCTTGTGGGTGATGCTGCGAAGCCAGTCATCCGCGTCGAGGGGCTCGACGGAATGGTTAAACTTTGGTGGATACAGCTTGATAAAGTCATTGATTGACACCAAGTCATTTCGCTGATGGCGTGCAGTGTTCTTCTCAATCCGCTCTAGCAAGAAGTTAGTCTCACGCTTGTTTCTTTCCGCCTCCAGCATCACTTCGGCCAGAGAAGGCGGGTGAGGCAGATTTTCACCCCTAGCTGCACTGGCTTCCCCCTGCTCCGGGGCAGCAGGGTTGCTGCGGGTGTTGACCATCCTAGGAGAAAACAAGACAACTATTTAGATAAGGATGGCACAAACTTAGCAAGGAAGTGCAGAATGTAATGGATAACACGGAATGCAGAGATGTTCATTGCACGACATGGTAATATAGAAACTGCCACACCGTACATAGTTTAGTACAAGCCCATGCTAGAGTACAACTACGGTGAAAGGCATTACATCTCATCGGAGGCATTCCAAGCTCCTATACATTATTTTCCTACACCTCCGGAACGTGATACACACCAAGTCATATCCCACAGTCACGTAGGACTGTGGAGAATACAACTACTACAATACTAGTGAAACTACTACTAGCTCAGACGGCTCCGTAGTAATCCTCATAGAAGTCGCCACCAAAACCTGGAAGTGGAACATGATCATCTGGGAACAGACGGTCCTGTGGAGCCTGCGGACCAAAGGGACTCGGATGTGGCCTTGGTCCCACAGGTGGTGGCAGACGGGGACCACGAGGAGGGGTGATGCCTCCCACATCGCGCCACTCCATACAATCTGGCAATCCAGACCGTACAGGGTACAGATCCCTCAGATCCATGTATCTTGCCTGTACCGCCGGTGCAAACCGAGTCAAAGTGGCCCAGTGATCAGCACGAGAGTTAAAAAGCTCCATACGCAAGGCCCGATTTTCGCGGTCCTTATCCTCGAGCATCTCGGCAGTGGTGCGGAGTAGTGACTCCTCATGTGTGGGGTCAGCATAGATAGCCCGGAGATACCCTTGCGCTCCCGGAAGTGAAGCGGGCATATAACGGAAGTCGGTGTTCCGAAGCAGGCCAGTCCGGACTCGCATGATGGTCATCATGGAATAGGCAGCATCCTGGACAGCCATCTCAACAGTAACCCCGAGTCCATAGGAACAGTGAAGGGGCTCAGTGGCTCCAGGATAAGAGGGATATATCCTGACGGTACAGAGGTACTGGCTCTGGATGAAGTCTCTGAACTGCTCTTCGACAGAGTATTCGGGATACCAACGGTAACCCGTCTCGATCATTACCCGGACTAACATAGCAGTATGACCGGGCACATCGAGGCACCAGGTCAGGCGAACCACTTGGTTTTGAGCACGAGTGGCCATATGAAAGCACAACCACAATGCAAAGACATTAGAATTTCTAGGGAAAATTGGACAGCATCACAGCTGTAAATGCTCAGAAAAAGATTTGAGACATCCACAACAGTTTGCAATACCACTCAACAACATCATATCAAGGTTTTGATTCAACTAACAACATACTAAAAGTAGTAGAAACTGTACCGAGGCTTGTAACAACAATCCTATAAGCTACTACGGATTAGTAACACGTGAACCTGATAGAAGAAGAGAGCCTAGTCCTTAACCCACGTTGAATGAGAAGAGAATGACTCAGATCAGAGGGCATAAGGTAAAGGAGTAAAAGAGCCTTATGTTCCCTCCCACAATCAATTCCCCTACATATAGCTAAAGCATTTCTAGACTCGACATCGACCAGTTTGGCTCAACGAACCTACAGGCAGTCCGGCTCTGATACCAACACTGTTAGGACCCCGATTCCAAGTCACATCGATCTAGCCAGTAACACCTCATATCACATTGCGGCCTCACGTACGGTATCCCCACGGGTGTCGCCTTACCATGGCCCGGGACCGTTTGCGCCTTTTGGCTCACATATATGATAGTGTCGCTAGCATCCATATGACAGAGAACCTGAGCCGACATGGCTAGTCGTGAACCCAAAGCGGCACAGACCTATGGAGACAGGCATACGTGAATCATATCGAGCATGTCGGTCATCAGCGTGTGAATCCGGGCTGTAGCACTGGGCTAACAGGACTCCGGGGAACCCGGTCTGTAGCAGGCTAGGCAGGACTCCGGATGTCACCGCGTGACATTTCCCCGAAGGGACAGACATAGGAACAAAGTGAAACACATGCCGGCCAGTCAAATGTCCTGAGCAGTAGTGCTGGGCTAGCAGGACTCCGGTGAACCAGGCTGTAGCGGACTACTATGGCTCGAGGAGCACTAGACTACATTTCCCCATAAGAAATGCTGCCAAGGATAAACAACTAGATTGTCGGATCCCACACATACCAAGCATTTCAATCATACACACAATATGCTCGATATGTGCAAATACAACATGGCATCACAACAAAACTCAACAACTCAAGTACTTTATTTAAAGGCTCCAGAGAGCCATACATAACATGTTCATACAGGTAGGGGTCACATGACCCGGCACTCAAGTCATACAAGCATACAAGCACATGCGGAAGCAAATAGTCTGAGTACAGACACTAGAAAGCAAGAAGGCTTCTCAAAGCCTGTCTATCTACATAGTGCCCTCCATGGCCAGGATCACCACCTGGGTGGCGAGTTACTCATCAACGTCGAGGTCTACATAAAACCCATCAGAGGGGGCGGTGTTGTCGTCTGAAAACAGTAATTAAGCAAACATGAGTACAAAGGTACTCAGCAAGTCTTACATCAGAACCTACTATACATGCTCATTCTCAAGGAGGTGGTGGAGTTATTGCAGCAGGCCAGCTTTGACTCTTGGCTTAGCTATCCTACGGAACTCCACTAGTAAAATAGTTTTCGCACACGAGTCCACTACTCACCAACACAATACTCCACCGGGGATCCTCCCTCATCATCCTACGAGAGGGCCATCCTCGGTACTCACACTTATCTTGAGTCTTTTAATAGTATCCATTAACTTGTCTATGAACTGTATAGGCAACCAAGTAGTCCTTTACCGCGGACGTGACTATTCAAATAGTTTTATACCCTGCAGGGGTGTACTTCTTCATACACGCTTTCACCACTTACCGCCGTTTACACGACATGTACTCGGCAACCTTCAAGTGGAAGCCCAACGAGGGTGTCGGCCACGGCCTACCTAAACACTCAAGCCTCTAGTCCAGGTTTATCGCCTATCCAGGTTCCATCCGCAGGGAGTATGGCCGAGGTTTCCACATGCGGCCCCGAACGATGTGAACAGGGTTCCCGAGACACCAAACAGGTGACTCGGTACACCGTGCCACGGTGTATCTACTGCAATATAGCCCACCCCTAGGGTCAGCGCTACGCACGGCCGCCAACACATAACCTACAAACACCAGAAACTAATTGCAACTCCTGGATAGAGTACTACGGTGAATAAGAAGCCGAGAGGGTCCATTGGTTTCGGGCCCAATGTATGGTAGTAACTGAACCTTAAATCACACATATAGATCTCAGTTCTTATGGACGGCCTCAATGAAACAACCTACCATGTACTCCTACATGGCCTCTCATTGATACCTTTACCAAATCATGTTCAACACATCCCTCACATTACCGACATAATCATTTCACTCTAGCCCATCACCCAGATGAACCAAACCTGACACAACTCTAAGCATAGCAGGCATAGCAAGGTAGGAAACACATACATGGCTCAATCAACTCCTACACATGCTAGTGGGTTTCATCTAGTTACTGTGGCAATGACAGGTCATGCAGAGGATAAGGGTTCAACTACTGTAGCACACAACAGTTTGAATCGCGTTGTCTTAATGCAGTAAACAAGAGCAGAAGCGAGAACATGGGTTTGTATCGGAATGATCAATGGGTTGCTTGCCTGATGTAGTGGTAGTAGGGTACTGCCCTTCAGACGGATATTCAGGGTTATCCTCGGAGGCAGAACCTACCACAAAAGACACACCGAAACATAATCAACACATGACAATATGCAACAATATGATGCATGCTATGACATGGCAAAATGAATGTGTCTTGGCCTAAGGCAAGCTAAAACAGAAAGGAATGAACTCATTTGAATCAAAGATTCAAATGTTAGTTCATTTAACATAGCCTTATTAGTGCATTATCTTATTTTGCTTAAACACAAGGTTAACTTGTTTTGTCCTGCATGAAACCATTACAGATGGATAGATTGAATTTTTCTGATCATTTTTCATATATAAATTGTTTGATTTGGAGCTATGGTTGATTTTCTATGATTTTTAGAAGTTTTGGCTATTTTCTGGAATTTCCTATTAAAGAATAAATCCAGAAAAGGATTTACTGCGTCAGCCTGACATCAGTGTGAAGTCAGCGGTCAACTGAGACGGTCCAGGTCAACCCTAACCTGTGGGTCCCATCTGTCAGTGTCAACTAACTAACTAAATTTTGTTAGTGTTAAACTAATACTAACCTAATTTAATTAGTGGCCTCGGGCCCACACGTCAGTGAGTCAGGGGAAAATCAAACTGGGGTCAACCCGGGTCAAACTCGCCGGAGTTGACCCGGGGCTCGTCGCCGGCAAGGCCAGGGACGGCGGAGGGGTGCGGATTTCTTCCTCCGGCGACCAAATGGCCGGCGGAGGGCATCTAAGTGACGCGGGCACTCGTCCGCGTTGAGTGGTATGGGTGGTTGGGCCTGGGGTGGCCGGAGTCGTCGCCGGCATTGACCTTGGCGGTCGCCGGGGCTCGGGTGAGGTCGGTGTCGTCGTTGTGACGGTCGTGGTGGCTAGAGTGGGGCACGTACGTGCTCTACGCGGCGCGGGGAGGAAGCTGGGCATGACGACCGGACCATTAGATGGCCGGAGACTCGTCGGCGGCGAGAACAGGCGGCGGTGCGTGCGGGCGAACTCGAGGCGGCGTGTACGATGCACGAGAGCTAGAACGGAGAGGGGGAAAAGGGTTCAGTAGCTCACTGTGGTTACAGGGGAGCGAACGGCGAGCTCGGGGAAGAGCTGGGGCAAGCGGGGCGGCGAGGGGGATCTCCGGCGACCGAGGTTGAAGACGAGCTCGGTGCAGCGTCTCCGGGGCGAGCGAGCGCTCGGGGATGCTTCGAGGCGAAGCAGTGGACGACGGCGGAACTTCTTGGCACGACGAGGCAACGAGTGGACGGCGGTGGCTGCGGTGGTGCTTGTCGGCGGCAACGGCTGCGCCCTGCTTCGGGGGAGAGAGCGAGAGAGGCGAGACAGGGGGGAGAGTGGAGCGGTCGAGGGGTCCAGGGGGCCGGCGTGGCACTCATAGACGCGTCCGGGGCATCGGCGGAAGCAGGAGGTGGCCGGCGTGTGGCCGCGGGCGCCAGCCACGCGCCTGTCGTCCTCCTGTCGAGAGGAGGAGGACGACTGGCGCGAGCCAGTGGACTGGGCCGAGCTGGTGGGCTAGGTGGGCTGCGCCAGGTAAGTCTCTGTTCTCTCTCTCTCTCTTTCTGTTTTTCATTTATTCTATTATTTTTGTAACTTCAAGGCTTTATTAAAAATGCCAGGGCATTTCCAAAAATCATAAAATTAATCATGGCTACTGCTTAGAATATATCCAACTGCAAACATTTTAGTTTATGATTATTTGAGCATTTAAAATATTTTATAGCATTTAAATGCCCAAATGCAAATACTATAAGAATTAATCCAATGACCTTAAGATGTCCTAGAAAAATGTGCACCATTTTGTCAAAGGTTTTAACCCAAAACAAAAAGGGTGGGCTTTTTAGAAGGGCATTTCAGGTTCATTGAAAAAGTTTTTAGTAAACCCTAGTTGTTCCAGGGGGGGGGGTGCTGGGGGTTCTGTCATCCCCATTTCAGTTTTCTAGGAATTTAAACATGATGCACATGTTCAACCAAACCTAATGCATGACTAACACAGGGATGTGACAACCGATGAACGAAGACGAAAGAGGGCATGCCTTCTGGGGCATCCCCAAGCTTAGGCTTTTGGTTGTCCTTGAATATTACCTTGGGGTGCATTGGGAATCCCCAATCTTAGGCTCTTGCCACTCCTTATTCCATAGTCCATCGAATCCTTACCCAAAACTTGAAAACTTCACAACACAAAACTTAACAGAAAACTCGTAAGCTCCGTTAGTATAGGAAAATAAATCACCACTTCAAGGTACTGTAATGAACTCATTCTTTATTTATATTGGTGTTAAACCTACTGTATTCCAACTTCTCTATGGTTTATAAACTATTTTACTAGCCATAGATTCATCAAAATAAGTAAACAACACATGAAAACAGAATCTGTCAAAAACAGAACAGTCTGTAGTAATCTGGATCAAACGTATACTTCTGGAACTCATAAAATTCTCAAATAAATTGCTGGACCTGAGTAATTTATCTATTAATCATCTGCAAAAATAATTACTAAATAGAACTCTCCAATAAAAAAACGGAAGCAATTCTCGTGAGCGCTAAAGTTTCAGTTTTTTACAGCAAGATCAACAAGACTTTCCCCAAGTCTTCCCAACGGTTCTACTTGGCACAAACACTAATTAAAAGCATAAAACCACATCTAAACAGAGGCTAGATGAATTATTTATTACTAAAGAGGAACAAAAAAGCAAGGAACAAAAATAAAGTTGGGTTGCCTCCCAACAAGCGCTATCGTTTAACGCCCCTAGCTAGGCATGATGATTTCAATGATGCTCACATGAAGGATAAGAGTTGTAACATAAAGAGAGCATCATGAAGAATATGACTAGCACATTTAAGTCTAACCCTCTTCCTATGCATAGGTATTTTGTGAGCAAATAACTTGTGGGAACAATAATCAACTAGCATAGGAAGGTAAAACAAGCATAACTTCAAAACTTTAAGCACATAGAGAGGAAACTTGGTATTATTGTAATTCCTACAAGCATATATTCCTCCCTCATAATAATTTTAAGTAGCATCATGAATGAATTCAACAATATAACCAGCACCTAAAGTATTCTTTTCATGATCTACAAGCATAGAAAATTTACTACTCTCCACATAAGCAAAATTCGTCTCAATCGGAATAGTGGGAGCAAACTCAACAAAATAACTATCATGTGATTGAAAAATAAGATCAAGATGACAAGTTTCATGGTTATCATTATTCTTTAAATCATACGTGTCATCACAATAATCATCATAGATACAAGGCATGCTTTCATCATAATAAATTTGCTCATCAAAACTTGGGAGACAAAAAATATCATCTTCATCAAACATAGCTTCCCCAAGCTTGTGGCTTTGCATATAATTAGCATCATGGATATTCAAGGAATTCATACTAACAACATTGCAATCATGCTCATCATTAAAATATTTAGTGCCAAACATTTTATAGATTTCTTCTTCTAGCATTTGAGCACAATTATCCTTTCCATCATACTCACGAAAGATATTAAAAAGGTGAAGCGTATGAGACAAACTCAATTCCATTTTTATAGTTTTATTTTATAAACTAAACTAGTGACAAAACAAGAAACTAAAAGACTCGATTGCAAGATCTAAAGATATACCTTCAAGCGCTAACCTCCCCGGCAACCGCGCGAGATAAGAGCTTGATGTCTACCACACAACCTTCTTCTTGTAGACATTGTTGGGCCTCCAAGTGCAGAGGTTTGTAGGATAGTAGCAAATTTCCCTCAAGTGGATGAACTAAGGTTTATCAATACGTAGGAGGCGTAGGATGAAGATGGTGTCTCTCAAGCAACCCTGCAACCAAATAACAAAGAGTTTCTTGTGTCCCCAACACACCCAATACAATGGTAAATTGTATAGGTGCACTAGTTCAGCGAAGAGATGATGAAACAAGTGGTATATGGATAGTAGATAAAGGTATTTGTAATCTGAAATAATAAAAACAGCAAGGTAACTAATGATAAAACTGAGCGTAAACGGTATTGCAATGCATTGAAACAAGGCCTAGGGTTCATACTTTCGCTAGTGTAAGTTCCCTCAACAATGATAACATAATTGGATCACATAACTATCCCTCAACATGCAACAAAGAGTCACTCCAAAGTCACTAATAGCGGAGAACGAACAAAGAGATTATGGTAGGGTACGAAACCACCTCAAAGTTATTCTTTCCAATCAATCCGTTGGGCTGTTCCTATAAGTGTCACAAACAGCCCTAGAGTTCATACTCGAATAACACTGTCGGCATTCTGGGAATGGGGGTCCCTAGACTTGCCTGCCTGCGGCCTGCGGCGTGGCTCAAGTGGGGGCCCAGCGCAGCCCACCTTCATCAGCTCAAGCTTAAGACCCTCGTGAGGGGCCAAGCCTCGCGGGGCGTATGACCGGAAGCTTCCTCAGAGGTAGCCTCATCAGGCAGGCTCACGAGGAGGTGGAGAGATCAAGGCAGAGGTACCCCGCGAGGAACCAGTGATGCAAGCCATGACGATTGTTGGTGGGAACAACACCTATGGGATCACAAGAATCCCTACTACGGTTGCAGGGCGCGGGGTCATGAGAAGAGCGGATCAAACAGATAGCACACGGTTTGTTTATCCAGGTTCGGGTCGCGGGGATGCGTAAAACCCTACTCCTGCTTTGGTGGATTGTATATCTGTGTTCTTGAGCTAGCTATGGGGTGTGAGGAGCTCCAAAAAGCCGAATCCTCCTCCTGGTCGCCTCGGGCCTCCTTTTATAGGTAAGGGGTTGCCACAGTGGCACACAAGAGGTGGAAAGGGTACAGTGATGTGAGGTTATCCCTCGCAGTACATGACAAGGCGCATTTAATGCATCTTGCCAAGGTGTCCTTGCTTTATCGGGGATGGGGGAGAGCCCTGTCTCGTCCGTCGCCGCTCCCTCTCGTGTCGACACGCGCCCTGGCCAGCGGCGCCCACGGTGCCATGTAGGCAGGCAGGCAGCTGAGGTGGCGCAGTGGTGGGTCTCCACGAAGATCCGCATGCCGCCACGCAGGTGCCTGCCCAGCTGGTTGGGTCGGCAGCTGCATGCGAATGGCGGTGGAGGTTTGACTGGCGTGGGCCTAATGGTGGCCCTACGAGTGTTCTTGGCAAGGGCCTTGCCGGGGCCCCGGCAAGGGTCTTGCCACGGCGCCTGCTGTCATCCCTGGCAAAGGCTCTTGCCGGGGGCCTTGTGGTCCTCCTTGGCTGGGATCCCGCCAAGGATCATCATCTTCTAAAGGGTGTATCTGATCTTGAATGTCTTCACAAAGATCTGCATGCCACCACGGGGATGTCTCCTGAATCCTTGCCCCATGGGGGTAGTGGACTCAAGGGTGACTCACTCCATAGGTGTGGGGCGAGCTGCCACGGCAAGGGTCTTGCCGGGTTTGCTAAAACTGCCTCCCGGCAAGGATCTTGCCCGGGGGGGGGGGTCCGCTTCGTCCCCTTCGCTCTTTGTGGTCTTGGTCTTGGCGTCATTCTGCTTCTCCTGAGCTTCGGCCTTACCTTGGCTCACCTCCCTTGCCTTGCTCAGTGTGGTGGTGCCTGTGGCTCAGACTGCCCGTGCACAGTTATAGGGGTACAAAAGGTGTACCCCTCTTTTTGTACACCGACAGGAGCCCCGGGGCCTGGGCCACACGTAAGCGCAATCGCGTCGTTGGGCTAGGCCCAAAAATGGTGCGTGGGCAGGCGGGGTGGTTTTTACCGCGGTAAGTCTCTTCGCGCACTGTGCTTCCCATGCTTCCCACGCGTGGCGCAGCGTGGGGAGGCGTGTGTGATGTGGACGGCATGCGTGGGGCTGAGATCTACATGCATGCGTCACGTCGTAGTAAAGGGGGCGGTTCGCGCCTTCCCCATAAACGGAGGGAGGCGCGGAGGCGCGGCCCATTTACTGAACGGGGCCGAGGCTGGTCTTCAAGGCATCCACTCCCCACGATCACGGGGTGGGGAGAGGTCGCCTCACCCGTCGCCTCGGTCCTGCATGCCTGCCACATGGCTCTCATGCACTTGGGGTGGCGAACGGTGGAGGCGGGAAACCGGGCCGCCGCGGGCTGGGGCGGCGGGTCGGTCCCAGTTCCCTGCGCCTTCCGCGCCTTGATTGGCTGAGCGGGGCGGCCGAGCCTGCACCCCGTTCCTTTATAAGGAGCGGGAGGGGGGGGATGGCTTCCCGCATTCCTTCATCTCCTCCTTCCTTCAGCTTCTGCTCCCCCCTTCCATCCGCCATGGAGAGAGGGAATCCTGGTCCTTCAACGGTGGCGGCGAGGGTCGCCGCTCGACAATGCGTCCCTCCTTCTCCTGCACCCGCGGTGGCAGAGCCATCCGCGAGGTGAAGGGGGAGGGGGCGAGGTCGTGGGCGAGGCCGAGGCGCTCGGGGAAGAGGAGGACGGGGCGGCGCGGCGGCCTCGCCTCCATCGACCTCGCCTTCGCCAGCAGTTCCTCCCCCCATGGAGGGCCGTTGGGGATGACCCTTGCGAGTTCTTCGTCAGGCTGCGCCGGCCGCCTCGCCGTCGCCTTCGTCTCCCGACCCCATTCGCGTGGGAGATGGAGCTGGATCCGCCGGAGTCGTTGTGGCTGCACATGAGGGGCTGCGGGATCAGTGGCCCGCGGGCCCGCGTCGACTTCCCCGCCCCTCATGTGATGTATCTCCGTCGGGGATGGAAGACGTTTACCCATATCCACCGCTTGACGGAGGGGCTCACTCTCCATTTTAAGCTGATGGAGGGTGGCCTTCTCTCCGTCAAGGTCTTCGGGTGCTTTGGGACCCGTGCAAGGTGCTGCGTGGAGAGCTCTTCTGATAGTGAAGACTCCTCCTCGGGCGGGAGTGACGAGGAGGACAGCGGCAGCGACGACGAGGGAAGTAGGCGGCAGGATGACGGGTCCGATTAGGTGTCGGGCGCCGCTCCGTGCGGTACCGGCGACCCCATCATCCGCGTCGCCGGCTCCCTGAACTTCCCAGGGTCGTTTCCTTGGGAGGCTGGCGTTGGGAGGCTGCAGAAGAGGAAGAGGGTGGGTGGCAAGGCCGTCAAGTCGGAGTACTTGGGCACCGACGCCTTCGACGCGTGCTGACGCCCTGCCGCCTCATCTTCGAGCTCTGCTTCCAGCGCCGCCATCACCATCCAGCCTTCGGACGGCCACCGAGATGTTCTCTTGGTGTCTTCTGCCACCCGTAGCTCGCCTAGGCGCCCCTTTTGCCATTTTTGCCTTCTTGACCTGCCTCCCGAGGAGAGGGACAAGAAAGGGATTACGGGCACCTTATATCTTTTTAGTTTGTAAGCCTTCGGGCCTTAGCTGAATTTAAAAGTTGTAATCCCATCATTCATGTTTTTCATTCCCTATGGACTGTACCTGAGTGGAATGTTTTTAATGAAAAAGCGATGCTTGCCGGGTCATTTGTTTGTGGGTAGAACCCACGACAAGGAGTAAATCCTTGATATCCTTAAGATAAACATTTCCTTGCCCGACAACAGGCCTTGCCGTCTCCCCACTTCGCTCAACCTTTCTCACACCTTTGGCGGAGGCAGGGATGAGGTGGGTTCAGGCTCCTTGTTTCATCCTCTCGCTGCCGCGACTACTACCAAACCTGGCCCCAAGAACGAGCCCTAGGGCCTAGAGTTAGGGGAGCACGGTAGTTTTAGGAAAAAACGAGGTTTCACATACCTCAGTCCATAAGGGAATGCATGATAAGGGATGAAGAACTTATCTGAAGCTATAGCCCCCGACAACTCTGGTTTGCCGTGGGTGAATCTTTGCTCTTGCAGCCGGCAATACTAGCTTGCCGGGGTCTAGATGCTGGTCTGTCCCTCTTCTCTTTTTCGTCCTCAAGTGATCCAGCAAGGATACCTGTGAGTCCTGCGAACCAAAGAAGACGAAAGAACGGAAAAGAGACGCACACTCGACCTCTAAGCTAGGGGTTAGTCTCCGCTAAGCACTATCAACCCTAACCAAGGACGAGACTTGACCTAGCATGCATGCTATAACTTAGGGCGCTAGTGCTTCATTTATTTATGCTCAGGGTCTGCGCCTGGCTTTGTACAAAGGGTTACATGCATCATCGGCAATGCTTGTACAAAAGGTGGCTTGCCGGGGGGCCCGACAAGCCACGCCTCACGGGTAAAACTTGTGAAGATGCTCAATGTTCTAGGAGTTACTCACCGGAACAGCATCTTCGGTCTCCACGCGGAGTGCGCCGGGCCTGGTGACTCATATTACCCGATAAGGGCCTTCCCACTTTGGCGTCAACTTGTTGGAATTCTTGGCCGACTGAACGCGCCGAAGGACAAGGTCGCCTTCCTCAAGGCTTCGGGCATGAACCTTGCGGCTATGGTAGCGGCGCAAGGCTTGCTGGTAACGTGCTGCTTTCATAGCCTCCCGAAGACGATCTTCCTCAAGGAGCATTGCGTCATCTTGCCGCAGTTGCTCTTTCTCAAGCTCATCATAAGCGAGCACTCGAGGTGACCCGTATATGAGTTCAGTGGGGAGAACTGCTTCTGCCCCGTATACCAGGGCAAAAGGTGTCTGGCCGGTGGCTCGATTTGGCGTCGTCCTGATCGACCAAAGAACCGTCGGCAACTCATCAATCCAGCGCCTTCGACTCTTGTGCAGCCTATCAAAGGTCTTGGTCCTTAAGCCTCGCAGTACTTCAGTGTTTGCCCTCTCAGCTTGACCATTGCTTCGTGGGTGAGCAACGGAAGCGAAATAGACTTTGCTGCCGAGGTCTTGGATATATTGCATGAAGGTGCGGCTTGTGAACTGTGTGCCGTTGTCGGTGATGACCCTGTTGGGTACACCAAAACGGCACACTAGTCCCTTGAAGAACTTGACGGCTGACTGAGCTATGACCTTCCTCACTGCCTCCACCTCCGGCCACTTTGTGAACTTGTTGATTGCAACGTACAAGTACTCAAAGCCCCCGACAACGCGGGGGAAAGGGCCCAGTATGTCGAGCCCCCAGACCGAGAAGGGCCAGGAGAGAGGAATGGTTTGAAGGGCTTGAGCTGGCTGATGAAGCTTCTTTGAATGGAACTGACACGCTTCACACCTGGTGACTAGTGTCGTCGCATCCTGGAGGGCGGTGGGCCAGAAGAAGCCTTGCCGAAATGCCTTGCCGACAAGGGCCCTTGACCCGATGTGAGATCCACATATGCCTCCGTGTATCTCCGCCAACAGCTCCAGTCCTTCCTCCCGAGGGATACACTTCAATTTCACACCGTTCGGCCTCTTTCTGTATAGGACGTCATCGATGAACTGGTACATGGTAGAGCGACGGGCTACTTTTTCTGCTTCTTCCTGCTCTTCAGGAAGTTCCCCTGTTTGGAGGAATCGGACGGTATGCTGTGCCCACGCTAGAGCCTGAGGCTCGACGGCGAGGACTAAAGGCATTTCCTCCGCTATAGGAGCGGCTGTCTCGACGGCAAGAGCTTGACGCTCCGCCAGAGCTAGCCGTCCCATGGCGGGCTCAGTGTCCCCGGCAACATCCTTGCCGGCGGCTCCGGGGAGCTCGGCGGGAAAGTACTTGCCGGGTCCTGATTTCCTCCTCTTGTTCTGCTCTGTTGATGGATCAACGGATGGCTGAGTTAGCTGGAGCACAAAGGTACCTGGTTCCACAGGTGCTTGAGGGCAGCGCGTTTTGACAGGTAATCGGCGATATCGTTCTCCGCTCGGGGAACGTATTCAGCCTGTATACCATCGAAACGCTCTTCCAGCTTTCTCACTTCATCGACGTAGGCCTTCATCAACGGGCTCTGGTAGTCCTTGTTACTTGCTTGACGACGAGCTGCGAGTCGCCCCTGACGATGAGCTTCTTGATTTCGAGGTCCGCTGCGATCCTAAGACCGGCAAGCAGCCCTTCGTACTTTGCCGTATTGTTTGTTGAAACCTCCCTGGGGAAGTGCATCTGGATAACGTACTTGAGGTGCTCTCCGGTGGGCGCGACAAGCAGTACGCCAGCCCCTGCGCCGTGTAAGGAGAAAGCTCCATCAAAGTACATGATCCAACTGCAACTTGCCTCCTTGCCGAGGAGAGCAGTCTCTTGGGCTTCTTCGTTAGGCGTTGCGGTCCATTCTGCAATGAACTCCGCCAGGACTCGGCTCTGAATCGTTGAAGTACTTTCAAACTTGAGGCCAAAGCTGGAGAGCTCCAGTGCCCATTCCACAATTCTTCCCCTTGCATCTGGATTGTGCAATATCCGTTGCAGAGGGAGGCGAGTGACGACAGTGATCTCGTGTGCCTGGAAGTAGTGACGCAGCTTCCTCGAGGCCATAAGAAGGCCGAAGAGCAGTTTCTGCACGCCAGAGTACCTTGATCTAGCTCCCTGCAGGAGGGAACTAACAAAGTAGACCGGGTGCTGCATCATTTTCTTCTTTGGCGGCACTTCAACTGGCTGTGTCGTCTCTGCATTGGTGGTGTCGGGCTCTGTCGCTGCCATTACCTCATCATCAACCTCTCTCTGTGCCACTAGTGCGGCGCTGACCACCTGGTTCGTTGCCTCCAGGTATAGCAGCAATGGCTCCTATGGCCTAGGCGCAACTAGCATTGGCGCGGAGGAGAGGTACTTCTTCAAATCTTGCAATGCTGCTTCGGCTTCTGGCGTCCACTCCATCGGGCCCGCCTTTTTCAGGATCTTGAAAAAGGGAAGGGCACGCTCGACAGACTTGGAAATGAATCTGCCCATGGCGGCGACGCAACCAGCAAGCCGACGCACATCCTTGATTCGCTTGGGTGCTTCAATCTGCTCTATAGCCTTGATCTTGTCCGGATTGGCCTCTATCCCACGCTGTGACACAAAGAACCCGAGAAGCTTGCCGGACGGGACGCCAAAGACGCACTTCTCAGGGTTCAGCTTGAGATTGATCTTGCGCAGGTTTGCAAATGTTTCTTGCAAATCCGGTATGAGGGTTGCCCTGTCCTTGGTTTTGACCACTATGTCATCCATATAAGCTTCCATATTTCTATGGAGTTGGGGTTCAAAACCAATCTGGACCGCCCTTGCAAACGTCAAACCAGCACTCTTCAGCCCGAAAGGCATCCGCATGAAACAATACGTACCACATGGGGTGATGAATGCTGTTTTCTCTTCGTCTTCTCTTGTCATGAAGATCTGGTGGTAGCAGGAGTAGGCATCGAGGAATGACAACAGATCACACCCAGCTGTGGAGTCAACAATCTGGTCGATGCGCGGCAACGGGAAGGGGTCCTTAGGACAAGCCTTATTGATATCTGTGTAATCAATACACAACCTCCACTTCCCATTAGCCTTGCGCACTATGACCGGATTGGCCAACCACGTTGGATGGAGCACTCCTCTTACCAAACCCGCTGCTTCCAGTTTCCGGATCTCCTCTGTGATGAACTCTTGTCGTTCAAAAGTTTGCTTTCTGATCTTCTGCTTGACAGGCCGCGCATGAGGACAGACAACAAGGTGGTGCTCAATCACCTCCTTGGGAACGCCGGGGATGTCGGAAGCTTGCCATGCAAACACATCGACATTCGCCCGCAGGAAGGTGATGAGCACGTCTTCCTATTTGTCTTCAAGGGTGGAGCTTATGGTGAAAGCCCCTCCCGTGCCGTCCTCATTGACAGAAACCTTCTTGGTTCCCGGCGGTATGGCCCTGGGCTTCTTGTTTCCGCCGGTGGAGCTCTCTGGCACGTCCTCGACGGGAGCGCTACACTCCGAAGAGGTGCGCTTGCCGGAGTGGGTGTCCGAGGTCTCACCGGTCTTCTTCTTCCCTCCCGGGGTCCCAGCGGCAGGAGCAAGTGCCCTAGTGGCGGCAGCTGCTGCAACTGCTTGCTGGTATAGTTGGTCAGCGCAAATCAGCGCATCTTTCTTATCGGAGGGGATGGTGATGATCGTCACAGGTCCTGGCATCTTCAGGGTGTTGTAGGCGTAGTGTGCCACCGCCATGAACTTGGGCAGCGCTGGGCGGCCAAGGATCCCGTTGTAGGGCAAGGGGATCTTGGCAACATCAAACACGATCCTCTCCGTCCTGTAGTTCAGATCGCTTCCAAAAGTCACGGGCAGCGTGACCTTTCCCTTAGGTTGGCTTCTTCCCGGGTTGACCCCCTGAAACGTGCCCGTCTCCTCGAGGTCTCCATCAGGAATCTGCAGTTTCTCGATCACGGCAGGCGAGATCAAGTTCAGACCGGCCCCGCCATCGACTAGCATCTTTGTCACCTTGAGGTTGCGTATTGTTGGTGAAACCAACAATGGCAAGCACCCGACCGCAGTAGTGCGATCAGGGTGATCCTCAGTGTCAAAAATGATAGGTGTGCTGGACCACTTCAGCGGCCTTTGGGCATCAAACGACGGCTCTGCCGCTGTAATCTCTCGCGCCCACTGTTTAAGCTGGCGGTGAGAAGTATGCAGTGAGGCGCCGCCGTCGATGCACATGGCCTCTGTAGCTTTCTGAAACTCTTGGTCGCCGGATTCGTCGTCCTCTTCGTGATCGTCGTCTTCTGGCTTTTTGTCACGGCCCCGGGCGGGCCTCTCCTGTTGTTTATCCTTGCCGCAACGGCCCGCCTGGCCGTCACGCTTCTTGCCGGACCCCTCAGCACCGTCTTGGCCCTTCTCCTTGTCCCGCCTCTCATAGTCATCCCTCTGCTTCTCAGCGAGGAGCTCAACCTGTCGGCAGTCTTGGAGAGCATGGCCTTTGGTGTGATGGATCTTGCAGTATCGCTTGTTGGAGTTCCCTGGCTTCTCGGCAACCGCCAAGGCCCGGCACGCGACACATCCGGCAATTTCCTTGCCGGGGTCACCTGCCTTGGTTTTCTTGGTGGAGCCGGTGTCACCAGATCCCTCGACGGCAAGCACGACTTTACCTTTGTGCTTCCTGTTGCGGCTCTTCTTCGCCGGGGCGGCGGTATCTTCATCTGAGGAGTCGGTTTCCACGCCGGCGTCCTCGCCGGGGTACTTCCTTCCCTCTTCAGCCCGGGCACATCTGTCAGCAAGAACATAGAGTTCTGCTACATCTTTCACCTTGTTCATTGCCAACTCTTCGCGCATCTTGCGGTTACGCACGTTCTGATGGAACGCGCTGATGATGGCGGCAGGGTGAACATCAAGGATATTGTACTGTATCCGGCTGAACCACTGTATATACTTGCAGAGACTCTCGCCTCCCTTCTGGGGAATGACGTGCAGGTCGCTCGCTTGGCCATGGGCTTGGTGGCCTCCAGTAAAGGCACCCACAAACTCATGGCACAAATCCGACCAGGAGGAAATAGAGTCTACCGGCAAGTGCATCAACCATGACATGGCGTTGGGTTTAAGAGCCAACGGAAAGTAATTCGCAAGCACCTTATCGTCGCGGGCTCCGGCAGCTTGCATCGCAATGGTGTAGATGCTGAGGAACTCGGACGGGTGGGTCTTGCCGCTGTACTTTTCGCCCATGTCAGGTTTGAAGGTGCGGTGAGTGGGCCATTGGAACTGCCGCAGCTCACGGGTAAAAGCCGGACAGCCTACCTCGTAAGGTAGGCCTCCAGGGCTCTCCGGTGCCGGGTGGTTCACAGCAGGCCCTGCTCGCGTGTCTGACTGCTGGCGCGCTCCACGCCGGCGCTCGACAGTGGTTCGAGCGTCTTCATGTTCTCGTTCCCGACGGACTTGTCGCTGGTCACAGTGGGTCCGCGGGTCGGACGACGCTATGGAGATTTCGTCGCCCGCAACGTCGCGACGGGCTGGCATCCGCGGTACCGGGCGAGGAGGAGGCGAGTGCACCGTGGTCGTGGCGCTGCCGGCTTTCCTGCCACTGGTGTGTGGGACTCCGTCGGAGCATCGACCGGGGGGCTCCACCGGACTCGGTTCTTCTTTGTTGGCCACCGCAACAAGGCTTCGGATAGTGGCTCTCCATTCGTCGAGTTTCCCCGTAGTGGGAGGAAAATCGAGGAGCAACTGCGCATGCACCAGGGCTTCTGCTGGCATTGGTGGCAGCGAAACCTGCACAGATTGTGACGCGCTTCGACTTCTGACCATGTCAGAAGGAGCTCTATCACGACCCCGCGGTCGCATGCCATCTTCACCAGCGCCTCGGCGAGCGGGCATGTCTTCTACCTCCCGGGAGTGGCGCTCGGGGCTCTTCCCGCGGCGACGCCCGGGGTCTTCGGCGTGATCGCACCGTTCGTCGCGTGCCGCTTGAGAGGAGCGCGCCGTCGGTGCCGGCGTGGGAGTCTTGGAGGCCCTCGCATCACCTTCGGGCGGGGCGGTAGCGATCTTGGAAGGCCCCGCGCCACCCGCGGGGGGCCTGGCTCCGTCTTTGGATTTGGCGGCGTGCGGCCCGTTACCAGGCGCACGAACATCGCCGCCTCCCAAACTCTGGCTGCTGGGACGGTGTTGGTGTTCGCGAACGGCGGCCCGGGTCCTTTCTGCGACTAGTCCGCTGCTCGCCCGCGTCGGGACGGGATGTCTGGCTTTCGACGGGCCAACCACCACCGTCGTCTTCTTCTTGGGCGCCATGACGATGAAGAAGCGTCGAACTAACTGCGAAAGTCGATTCTCACAACTGCGCCCCCTACCTGGCGCGTCAAAGATGTCGGTGGGAACGACACCTATGGGATCACAAGAATCCCTACTATGGTTGCGGGGCGCGGGGTCGTGAGAACAGCGGATCAAACAGGTAGTACACGGTTCGTTTATCCAGGTTCGGGCCGCGGCGATGCATAAAACCCTACTCCTGCTTTGGTGGATTGTATATCTGTGTTCTTGAGCTAGCTATGGGGCGTGAGGAGCTCCAAAAAGCCGAATCCTCCTCCTGGTCGCCTCGGGCCTCCTTTTATAGGAAAGGGGTTGTCACAGTGGCACACAGGAGGTGGAAAGGGTACAGTGATGTTAGGTTATCCCTCGCAGTACATGACAAGGCGCATTTAATCCGGCTTGCCCAGGTGTCCTTACTTTATCGGGGACGGGGGAGAGCCCTGTCTCGTCCATCGCCGCTCCCTCTCATGTCGACACGCGCCCTGGCCAGCGGCACCCGCGGTGCCATGTAGGCAGGCAGGGAGCTGAGGTGGCGCAGTGGTGGGTCTCCACGAAGATCCGCATGCTGCTACGCAGGTGCCTGCCCAGCTGGTTGGGTCGGCAGCTGCATGCAAACGGCGGTGGAGGTTTGACTGGCGTGGGCCTAACGGTGGCCCTACGGGTGTTCTTGGCAAGGGCCTTGCCGGGGCCCCGGCAAGGGTCTTGCCATGGCGCCTGCTGTCATCCCCGGCATGGCTCTTGCCGGGGGCCTTGTGGTCCTCCTTGGCTGGGATCCCGCCAAGGATCATCATCTTCTAAAGGGTGTATCTGATCTTGAATGTCTTCACAAAGATCTGCATGCCACCACGGGGATGTCTCCCGAATCCTTGCCCCATGGGGGCAGTGGACTCAAGGGTGACTCACTCCATAGGTGTGGGGCGAGCTGCCACGGCAAGGGTCTTGCCGGGTTTGCTAAAACCGCCTCCCGGCAAGGATCTTGCCGGGGGGGTCCGCTTCGTCCCCTTCGCTCTTTGTGGTCTTGGTCTTAGCGTTGTTCTGCTTCTCCTCAGCTTCGGCCTTACCTTGGCTCACCTCCCTTGCCTTGCTCAGTGTGGTGGTGCCTGTGGCTCAGACTGCCCGTGCACAGTTATAGGGGTACAAAAAGTGTACCCCTCTTTTTGTACACCGACAACGATCGAGACCAGGCGGGCACCAGGCGGGCGCCGGCCTGCGCAGTGTCCTTGTTTCCCCTTTGGTGCAAAGGGGGCAAGCACAGGCCAAGGCATCGGGGAAAAGTTGCCATTCCGGTGCAACGAGACCAAGACCAGCAGAGCGACACGATGAAGGTCACCGTGGAGCCCAAGAGGGCGTCATCACCAGTGCTTTTGGCAGCCGAAGACCACCTTTGGTCAGGATAACTTGTACTATATGTTCCCCTTGAAAATGGCCCATTGTTGGCGCCCTTCCCGCTCATTATTTGGGGAGAGGCCCAGGGCCTCTATAAGTAGAACTAGCCACACAGAGTAGAGGGGGATCCAAAAATCCGGTAGAGCCCTAGTAGAGAAAGAGAGAGAGAGGCAACTGAACTCACCCTAGCAGTTCATCGCACCAGCTCAAGAACACCTCTAGCGAGGCTGTTCTTCCCTTGTACTATTCATCATCAGCCCTCTGAGGCAATCCACCACACCACACACTGGAGTAGGGTATTACACCACAATGGTGGCCCGAACTAGTATAAACCTCGTGTCCCTTGTGTTGTTCGTTGTTTCCAGCTTAGATCACGCGAGGAGATTGGACGTAGATCGGTAGGGGAGAGATCTCCGTGCGCACCCCAGTGTTCGAACCTCAAGGGTCTGCCGGAACCCGAAATCCGACATTTGGCACGCCAGGCAGGGGTGCGCCGGAGTCCTCCCTCCTGACGGCCCGCTCTCCCCCAACATTGCATCCCGCCCTCATGGCGGACAACGCGCCGCCCGCTCCAGCAACGGATGTCGACACTAGGGTCAGGGGGCTCCGGGCCTTGGCCCCCGCCTTGCGACAGGTGCAGTGGCCGCGCAAGTTCAGGCCCGAGACGCTGCCGCGCTACGACAGCGCGACGGACCCGATGATTTTCCTACTAGCGTACGAGGAGGCCGTCCTCAGAGCCGGGGGCGACGACCGGGTGATGGCCAATTGGTTACCAATGGCCCTCACCGGCATCCCGCGCACGTGGCTCCTCCACCTGCCGACGGCCTCTGTCACCACCTGGGAGGAGCTACGCGACCTCTTCCTCGCCCGTTTCGCCGCACCAGCGCCGCCCATCGTCGCAGCTCTCCTGGGTGGCTCCCAGGCACCACCCTCGAGCCATCACATCAAGTCGTTCACCCGCCGGATCAGCACCGCCTCCAAGCGTCGAGAAGCCCCCCGGGCTG
This sequence comes from Triticum urartu, assembly GCF_056163025.1. Lineage (NCBI taxonomy): Eukaryota > Viridiplantae > Streptophyta > Magnoliopsida > Poales > Poaceae > Triticum > Triticum urartu. The sequence goes on from NC_141878.1 coordinate 567,992,475, forward strand.
GGTGGCGCCTGAGGCCGATCTAACCTTTGACTCAGAGGACCACCCCTTCAACCCCATTGGTTCGAGCGTGCTCCCGATGCTGTGCACCCCACCATCTGCTAAGTGGCCGTCACTAGGACCCTCATCGACGGTGTCGCCGGCCTCAACGTGCTCTCGGTGGAGGCCTTCAGCCTCCTCCATGTGCCGCTGGAGCGGATACAACCCAGCAGGCCTTTCTCGGGCGTCGGGGCCGGTTCCAGCGCCTCCTTGGGACAGATCTGTCACAGCCCTAGAATTGTTTGCAATTAGTGGCACAAGCATCCATGCATCTTGTCTAAATTACTTCTTTAATTTGAAATGGGGATTGGTAAACCCTAGCACCAAATGAAATTCAAATAGGTTCAAATAAAATATTTTTCAATGACCCAGAATGCCTTTGGAAATGTTCATGATTTCTGTTAAAGGTGAAAACCTCTTCCAAAAATGATCAACATATTTATAGGTCATTCCTGGATTTTTGAATTAAATCTTAAACTATTTGACTTTGGGCATTTAAACACTATAAATAATTTAAATGCTCAAATAATGTTGGAATTATTTGTGGGCCACTAAAATAATTCAGAAAGTGCTCATGAATATTTTCAGGAGTTATAAAATTGATATGGTTTTTAAAACTAGATCAAAAACAAACTGCAAATTAGAAAACAGAAACAAAAATAGAAATAAGAGAGAGAGAGAGAGAGAGACTTGCTGGCTTACCTGCGCAGCCCACCTGGCGGCCCAAGTGGCCGGCCCAGCACACTGGCCTGGCACTGTTGGCCAGCCCACCAGGAGCCCCACCGTCTTCAACCTCTGCCAGTAGGCAGAGGCGTGTCGACGCGCGCGCGCCCGAGCTCCACCTCCTGCTTCCGCCGCTTCTAGAGCCAGCCCCGAGCGCCACGCGGTCTCCTGTTTCCCTTGCACCTCTCCCCACTCTCCCCGTGCTCTTTCCCCTCCCCTGTCTCTCTTCCTCGCACGCAGTCCGGGCGCTGCCATCGCCGCCGTTCGCTGCTGCCGCAACCACCGCCTCCCCCTTGCTTCCCCGACCGGTCCATGAGCTCCGCCACGACGTCCTCGACCTCCTCGCCCCGCCACTCGTCGCCGGGCGCGCTCCTCTGGCCTCATCGAGCTCATCCCTGACTGCCGTCGCCGGGGATCCCCCTCGCCGCCCCGACCGCTCTAGCCCCTCCCCGAGCTCGCCGTTCGCGTTGTCGCAACCGCCGTGAGCTCTTGCCCCTGCTCCCCCTCTCCGCTCCCTCTCTCGCACGCCGTAGCTGCCGCACCGCGTCCACCCGCACGTGCCGCCGCCTGCTCTCGTCACCGACGTGCTTCCGGCCAACCAATGGACCGGGCGTCATGCCCAACCTGCTCGCCGTGCTGCGTAGAGCCCGTAGGTGCCACGCTCGCGCCGCTACGGCCACCGCAACCGCATCGCCGTGCACACCTGAACGCCCGCCACCGTGGGCGAGCTCCTCGCCGTCGTCTCCGTCCGCCCCAGCCCCTACAACCACCACCGTTGCACGCACCGCATCGCGGCCGTTCCAACGAGACCAGCCGCGCATGCTCTCGTCGCCGGAGTCGCCCGGACAAGGAGCGCCGCCGCGTCCTGCTTAGCACCGGCGGCTAATTGTCGTTTAGCTGAGATGGCTGGTTTAGATTAGGCGCTAACTAACCCCCACAGCCGCTGACAGATGGGCCCCACGCCCTAATTAATCCCTGTTTCGTTTCTGGTTAGGTTAGTTCAAACCCCAGCGGGACCCACGCGTCGGAATTGACTCTGCTGACGTGTCTGTTGACCGGACCCACCTGTCATTGACCCTAGGATGCACTGGGTCACTGACCAATGGACCCCACTGGTCAGGTTTGACCTGGGCTAGCGCCGTTGACCTGATGACGTCACCATGATGTCATGCTGATGCAGTATTGATATTCTGGATTTAAAATAATTCAGAAAATTGCAGAAAATAGCCAAAACTTCTAAAAATCATAGAAATTCAACCGTAACTCCAAATGAAATAATTTATATATGAAAAATTATCATAAAAATTCAAGGAATCTGTTTATGGCATTTTCATGCATGTTAGAACAACTTATGGCTGCTGTTTAGGCCAATTCATATAAATGGAATTTAAACTCTCACATATGGAGTTTGAATTTGAACCTAGGGTTCAAACCAACTCCATTTAACATGTTGCTAGTTGCATTAGCTCAAACCACAGCATATTGACATGTCATGATCATGCATCATATTGTGCATTGCATTGATTGTGTTTCTTTCTCTATTGCCGGTATTTGTCCCCTCTCGATAGACGTGGTTTCGACGATGAGATCGATGACACCGATGAAGAACTATATTATCTTCAGGAGTGCCAGGCAAGCAAAACCCCCTTGTTCATTCTGATACAATCCAACTCTTTCGCTCCTACTCTCTTTTACTGCATTAGGACGACAATGATTCAACTATTACATGCTGCGGTAGTTGAACCCCTTTCCTCTGCATGACCTGTCATTGCCACAGTAAATAGATGAAACCCACTAGCATGAGTAGGAGTTGTTTGAGCCCTGATGTGCCTACTCATTCATGTTTGTTTGTCATGCCTGCTACTGCTTAGAGTTGAGTCAGGTCTGATTCATCGGGGATGAATCGGAGGTGTGTAAACATGTCCTACTGTTGAGAGCTAAGTGTGTGAACACGATTTGGTAAAGGTAGCGGTGAGAGGCCATGTAGGAGTACATGGTGGGTTGTCTCATTGAAGCCGTCCTCAGGAACTGAGTTCTGTGTTTGTGATCCATGAAACAGTTACTACCACGCATTGGGCCCGAAACCAATGGACCCTCTCGGCTTCTTGATCACCCTTGTCCTCTGTCCAGGAGTTGCAACTAGTTTCTAGTGTTTATAGGATATGTGTTGGCGGCCGTGCGTAGCGCTGACCCTAGGGGTGGGCTATGATGCGGTAGATACACCATGGCCGGGCATGCCGAGCGCCTGCTTGGTGTCTCGGAACCCTGTACACATCGTCCGGGGCCGTATGTGGAAACGTCGGCCGGACTCCCTGCGGATGGAACCTGGATAGGCGATAAACCTAGACTAGATACTTGAGTGTTTAGGTAGGCCGTGGCCGACACCCTCGTTGGGCTTCCGCTTGAAGGTTGCTGAGTACATGTCGTGTAAACGGCGGTAAGTGGTGAGAGCGTGTGTGAAGAAGTACACCCCTGCAGGGTTAACATCATCTATTCGAATAGCTGTGTCCACGGTAATGGACTTCTGGGTTGCCTATAATAGTTCATAGACAAGTGAAAGTGGATACTCTAAAACTCGCAAGATAAGTGTGAGTGCTATGGATGGCTTTCTCGTAGGGAGACGGGAGCGGATCCATAATGGTGTATTGAATGGTGAATATGTGGACTCGTGTGCGCCACCTCAAAAGAGTTGCTTGCAGTCGTAGTTCAGGTTAGCCACTGAGTCAAAGCTGGCTTGCTGCAGTTAAACTCCACCACCCCCTTTATTGATACCGATGCATATGTAGATAGTTCTGATGTAAGTCTTGTTGGGTACATTTGTACTCACGTTTGCCTATTTTATGTTTTGCAGAGAGATGTCAGTCTCGCTAGTAGTTCTATGTGGACTTCGACATTTAGCCTGATACCTCAGCTACGATCTTGTGCCCTCGGCAGGATCTGGTAGATAGTCAGGCTTCTTAGCCTTTTTCATTTATAGATGTCTGTACTCAGACATGTTAAGCTTTCGCATGTGCTTTGATTTGTATGCTATGATTGTTGGTTCATGAGACCCATGTTTGTAATTTCTCGCTCCTCGGAGCCTAATGAATAAATACTTGAGTTGTAGAGTTATGTTGTGATGCCATGTTGTATTTACACATATCGAGCATATTGTGTGTATGATTGAAATGCTTGGTATGTGTGGGATCCGACAATCTAGTTGTTTATCCTTGGCAGCCTCTCTTATGGGGAACTGTAGTCTAGTGCTTCCATGAGCCATAGTAGTCCGCTACAGCCCGGTTCACCGGAGTCCTGCTAGCCCAGCACTACTGCTCAGGACACTTGACTGGCCGGCATGTGTTTCACTTCGTTCCTGTGTCTGTCCCTTCGGGGAAATGTCACGCGGTGACATCCGGAGTCCTGCCTAGCCTGCTACAGCCCGGGTTCCCGGAGTCCTGTTAGCCCAGTGCTACAGCCCAAATTCACACGCTGCTGACCAACATGCTCGATGTGATTCATGTATGCCTGTCCCCATAGGTTGGTGCCGCTTTGGGTTCATGACTAGCCATGTCGGCCCGGGTTCTCTGTCATATGGATGCTAGCGACATTATCATATACGTGAGCCAAAAGGCGCAAACGGTCCCGGGCCAGGTAAGGTGGCACCCGTCGGAATATCATGCGTGAGGTCGCAAAGTGATATGAAGTGTTACATGCTAGATCGGTGTGACTTAGGATCGGGGTCCTGACAAGATCCGCCTCCCAGTGACTTTCGGCACCTGCGACAACTTCCGCACGGAGCTGATCGACTTCGACATCGCCCCTATTGGCCTCCCATACAATGCCATCCTCGGCTATCCGGCCTTGGCTCGGTTCATGGCAGCAACTCACCCGGCGTACAACCTCATGAAGATGCCTGGGAGCAGCGGCGTCCTCACCGTGTCAGGAGACACAAGGGACGCGCTGCAGGTGCTCCAGCTTGTTTTCAGGGCGGCCGCGGTGGCGCAACCCACTAGCACCGACGCCCTTGAGGCCAAGGGGGCTGCGCCGGCTAAAAAGAAGCAACTGTGAACCCAAGCCAAGGTGGAAACCAAGCAGGTACCAGTCGACGAGGGCGGGCCCGCTAGCGCCACCTTCACCATAGGGGCCAACCTCGAGCCCGAGCAGGAGAAAGCCCTGATCATGTTCCTGCGTGCGAACAAGAAGGTGTTCGCGTGGGAACCTGATCAGTTCGCAGGGGTCCCAAGGGAAGTGATTGAGCATCACCTCAACGTGTGCCCCAATGTGCGCCCCGTGAAGCAAAAGGCAAGGCGGCAGTCTACTGAGAAACAGGCTTTCATCGTTCAAGAGACTCGGAATCTAGAGGCGGCATGAGTTATCCGCGAGGTCCGCTACCCTGATTGGCTGGCTAATCCGGTCGTTGTGCCAAAAAAGGGAGGAAAGGTGTGCATGTGTGTCGACTTCACCAACCTCAACAAGGCCTGCCCACAGGATCCATTTCCACTCCCCCGCATTGACCAGATAGCCGACTCTACCGCAGAGTGTGACCTATTGTGCTTCCTAGATGCCTTCTCGAGCTATCACCACATCAAGATGGCGGTAGAAGACGTGGAGAAGACGGCTTTCCTGACCCCGTGTGGAGTGTACTGCTATACATGCATGCCGTTTGGGTTGCGCAACGCAGGCGCGACCTTTCAGCGGCCGATGCAAATCGCCTTAGGCCAGCAGCTCGGGAGGAACGCTGAAGCTTACGTCGATGACATTGTGGTGAAGTCTCATGAGGCAAGAACCCTGATACAGGACCTGGAATAAACCTTTGTGAGCCTCAATGAAGTGGACCTACGGCTCAACCCAGAGAAGTGCGTGTTTGGAGTCCCCTCGGGCAAGCTCCTGGGTTTCCTCGTATCCCACAGAGGCATTGAGGCCAACCCAGAGAAGGTCAAGGCAGTCGAAGACATGAGCCCGCCAAGGACCCTTAGAGAAATGCAGAAGCTCACTAGGCGTGTAACTGCGCTGGGGCGTTTCATCTCCAAGCTGGGGGAATGAGCGCTGCCCTTCTTCAAGATGATGAAGAAAAAGGGTTCCTTCGAATGGACTGAAGAGGGCGACAAGGCATTCCAAGACCTCAAGAGGTACCTTACTAGTCCACCAGTGATGGTAGCTCCGCGTTCTCGGGAGCCCCTGGTGCTCTACCTTGCGGCCACCCCCTACTCCGCTAGCTCAGCCCTGGTAGCGGTCAGGGAGGAGCGCTGTGCCAAGGCCGCATCGACCGTTCGAAATAAAGCAATGCAGAGCCAGGAGGGCCTCGCGAAGGCCGCAACCGCAGCCAGAAAGGAACAGCCGCAGCAGGAGAATGCACCCGGAGCAGGAGAGGCCTCTTCAAGCAACCAAGCACTGGGAGCTCCGTCGTCACAAGAGACGCCTCAACCTCTGGAGGACGCAAGCAGCGCCAGCACCCTCAACCTCGTCGAGTATCCCGTGTACTTCGTCAGCATGGTGCTACGGGGCGCAAGGGCACGGTATCCCATGACTCAAAAACTCCTCCTCGTGCTACTAGTGGCCTCATGCAAGCTGCGCCACTACTTCCAAGGACATCCCATCAAAGTCGTCTTAGCATACCCCTTGGAAAGAGTGCTCAGGAGCCCCAACTCAGCTGAAAGGGTTGCTGAATGGAACATCGAGCTACATGCATTTCAGATAGAATTCAGTACGACCAGAGTCATCAAGGGAGCCGCACTTGCGGATTTCGTGGCAGAATGGGCAGATGCGCCGGGTCTCGAGGCAGGCGAAGACCGATCACTTTCCCCGGGAAGTGAAGCGCCGGATGGCTGGGTCATGTACTTTGATGGGACGTTCTCCAGACACGGTGCGGGAGCTGGCGCAGTACTCGTATCCCCTACCCAGGAAAAACTCTACTATGCCGTATAACTTTGCTTCCAGCACGGAGAAAAGGTGTCAGGACCCCGACTCCAAGTCACATCGATCTAGCCGGTAACACCTCATATCACTTTGCGGCCTCACGCACGGTATTCCCACGGGTGTCGCCTTACCATGGCCCGGGACTGTTTGCGCCTTTTGGCTCACGTATATGATAGTGTCGCTAGCATCCATATCATAGAGAATCCGGGCCGACATGGCTAGTCGTGAACCCAAAGCGGCACTAACCTATGGGGACATGCATACATGAATCACATCGAGCATGTCGGTCAGCAGCGTGTGAATCCGGACTGTAGCACTGGGCTAACAGGACTCCGAGAACCCGGGCTGTAGCAGGCTAGGCAGGACTCCGGATGTCACCACGTGACATTTCCCCGAAGGGACAGACACAGGAACGAAGTGAAGCACATGCCGGCTAGTCAAGTGTCCTGAGCAGTAGTGCTGGGCTAGCAGGACTCCGGTGAACCGGGCTGTAGCGGACTACTATGGCTCATGGAAGCACTAGACTACATTTCCCCATAAGAGAGGCTGCCAAGGATAAACAACTAGATTGTCGGATCCCACACATACCAAGCATTTCAATCATACACACAATATGCTCGATATGTGTAAATACAACATGGCATCACAACATAACTCTACAACTCAAGTATTCATTCATTAGGCTCCGAGGAGCGAGATATTACAAACATGGGTCTCATGACCCAACAACCGTAGAACACAAATCAAGGCACAAGCGGAAGCTTAACATGCCTGAGTACAGACATCTACAAATGAAAAAGGCTAAGAAGCCTGACTATCTACCAGATCCTGCCGAGGGCACAAGATTGTAGCTGAGGTATCAAGCTAAACGTCGAAGTCCACGTGGAACTACTAGCAAGACTGAAGTCTCTCTGCAAAACATAAATTAAGCAAACATGCGTACAAAGGTACTCAGCAAGAGTTACATCAGAACTAGCTACATATGCATCGGTATCAACAAGGGGGGGGGTGGTGGAGTTTGACTGCAGCAAGCCAGCTTTGACTCAGTGGCTAACCTGAACTTCGACTGCAAGCAACTCTTTTGGGGTGGCGCAAATGAGTCCACATATTCACCATTCAATACACCACTATGGATCCACTCCCGTCTCCCTACGAGAAGGCCATCCATAGCACTCACACTTATCTTGCGAGTTTTAGAGTATCCACTTTCACTTGTCTATGAACTGTTATAGGCAACCCAGAAGTCCATTACCGCGGACACGGCTATTCGAATAGATCATTTATAACCCTGCACGGGTGTACTTCTTCACACACGCTCTCACCACTTACCACCATGTACACGTTGTGTATCTCGGCAACCTTCAAGTGGAAGCCTGGCGAGGGAGTCGGCCACGACCTGACTAACGACACGAGTCTCTAGTCCAGGTTTATCGCCTATTCGGGTTCCATCCGCGAGGAGATCCGGCCGGAGTTTCTCTCACAGCCCCAAACGATGTGTCCAGGGGTCCCGAGACACCAAACGGGCGCCCGGTACACCGTGCCACGGTGTATCTACCGCATCATAGCCCACCCCTAGGGTCAGCGCTATGCACGGCCGCCAACACATATCCTACAAACACCAGAAACTAGTTGCAACTCCTGGACAGAGGACAAGGGCAGTTAATAAGTCGAGAGGGTCCATTGGTTTCGGGCCCAATGCGTGGTAGTAGCTGTTCATGGATCACAAACACAGAACTCAGTTCCTAAGAACGGTTCCAATGAGACAACCCACCATGTACTCCTACATGGCCTCTCACCGCTACCTTTACGAAATCGTGTTCACACACTTAGCTCACACACAGTAGGACATGTTCATCACTGTTCCAATTCATCCCCGATGAATCAGACCTGACACAACTCTAAGCAATAGTAGGCATGATAAACAAGCATGAATGAGTAGGCACATCAGGGCTCAAACAACTCCTACTCATGCTAGTGGGTTTCATCTATTTACTGTGGCAATGACAGGTCATGCAGAGGATAAGGGGTTCAACTACCGCAGCAAGTAATAGATGAAACGTTGTTGTCCTAATGTAGTAAAAGAGAGCAGGAGCGAGAAAGTGGGATTGTATTGGAATGAACAAGGGGGTTTTGCTTGCCTGGCACTTCTGAAGATAACATTGAGTCTTCATCAGTGTCAACGATCATAGCGTTAGAGCAGCGTCTACCGAGAGGGGGCAATTACCGGTAAACAAGGAAGAGCACAATCAATGCAATGCACAATACGATGCATGATCATGACATGACATGACAATATGTTGTGATTTGAGCTAATGCAACTAGTAACATAAAGGTTTGGGTTGATTTGAACTCAAGGTTCAAATTCAAATTCAAACTATGAATTCAAATAGTGCATTATCATGTTTTGGACTAAACAGTGAGGTTAAGTTGTTCAAACATGCATGAAAATGATACAGATGGATAGATTGAATTTTTCTCATAATTTTTCATATGTAAATTATTTCATTTGGAGTTACGGTTGAATTTATATGAATTTTTGAAGTCAATACTATTTTCTGGAATTTCTAATTATTTTCTGATTTATTTTAATTCTAGAAAAAGCTTTACTGCGTCAGCACTACGTCAAGGTGATGTCAGTAGGTCAACTAAACGGCTCCTGGTCAAACCTGACCAGTGGGGTCCACTGGTCAGTGACACAATGCTGTCCCGGGTCAATCACAGGTGGGTCCGGTCAACGGCCACGTCAGCAAGGTCAACCTGACATGTGGGCCCAGTGGATTAGTCTAAGTTAAACAGGGAATAAAAACCGAGGATTAATTAGGGTGTGGGGCCCTTCCGTCAGTGGCACAAGGTTAAGCTAACCGCGGGGTTAGTGGCTAAACTAACCTGCCACATCACCTAACCGGCGTTTAACCACCGGCGCTAACAGAACGCGGCGGCGATCGCCGGCCGGCCATTTCCGGCCATGGCTGGACGCACCGAGGGCATCGGAGGCAAGCTCGTGCTCTCCCGCATCTAGGGGAGGTGTCAGGAGGTCGCGGGGTGGCCTGGTTCGTCGACGGCGAGCATTTGGGCGGTGGCCGGAGTTCGGTGTGCGAGCGAGCGTGGCTATAGGGCGCTAGTGGCTAACCAAAGGGGTCCTCTAGACTCCTGGCATATTCAGGAACATGACCATGCTCTCGGGCACGTCTAATGCATGCTAGATCGATGGCGGCGACGAGGTCCCGGCGGTGAGGTCACGGATGCGGCGGGGCTACCAGCTAGAGGACGCAACCGACGACGGGAGTAGGGGGAAAAGATGGGCGGCCTCACAGCGGTTGCAACACGTGTCTCGGTGGGCTTGGGGAAGATCGGATGACGCCGGGACGGCGAGGCGAATCTTCGGCGGCCGAAGAAGGGGATGACGGCGATGGCGGCGTTACGGGGCGCTCTGACTGGCTTCCTTCTGTGGAGAGGCGTAGCGCGAGGTGGCGGAGCTGCTGGGCATCCTAGCTAGGCGCTGGGGGCTCGGTGGCCATGACAACGGCGAGCGGCGTTGAAGAAAGCTCTCTGTTCTAGCGAAGAACGAAGAGGAAGAGGGGGAAATGGCTAGGGAAGAAGGGGGGGTCAGCACGGCCTCGTCCACGTCTCCTGGGCGCGGGGTTGGGGGAAGGAGGCATCGACACGGCGAAGCAGGAGGTGGCCGGGGCACGCCTGCGTGCATCGGCGACGCGCGCTCGTCCCTCTGGCAAGAGGAAGACGACAGGAGGAGGTGGGCTAGGCCAGGTGGCTAGGCGGGCCGACTAGGCCGGCCAGGTGGGCTGCAGGTGACACCAGGTGAGTCCTTCTCTCTCTCTCTCTCTTTTATTTCAGTTTTCTATTTCTTTTATTGTATTTTGAATTAGTAAAAATACTAATCCACTTTGTAAAATCCTAAAAATAATTGTGGGTAGTGTTTGGATTATTTCCAACAACCCAAAACTAGTTTCAGAGTTATTAGAGCATTTAAAATATTATATAGCATTTAAATGCCCAAATGCAAAAAGTGTATGATTTAATTCAGTGACCCTATGATGTCCTAGAAATATGTGCACCAGTTTTGTCAGAGGTTTTAGACCAAGGCAAAGATGATGAACATTTTTAGAAGGGCATTTCAGGTTCATTGAAAATATTTTATTTGGACCCTAGTGGAATTTCATTTGCTGCTAGGGTTTATCAGCCCCCATTTCAAGTTTCTTTCAAAGTTTAAACATGATGCACACATGAAGTTACCCTAGTGCAATGCCAGAAGCTAGGGATGTGACAACTCACCCCCACTAAACAAGAATCTCGTCCCGAGATTCAAGACGTGAGGTAAGAAGGAAGGGGGGGCACAAGACCAACACGATCTTCACGATCTAGGTTGCACCTCAAAAGGTTGTTGATTCATTGCATACGTTGATCTTGACATCCTCGCTTTTCAGATCTTCATCCACGCGATGATGACAGAAAGAAACTATACTAAGATTGATCTTCTCGAAGATCGAGCTATACAAGATCCACTCGCGGAATGAGATGTTGAAACATCTTGAGTTGAGACACAGAACACATCGAGAGGGATGGAAGAACAAACGACGGGGTTTGATTTGTGGGCAGCAATTCCACGCTTAGAAAGATGGTGGATGGTGTCAAGGTGGCGAGGAAATAATTGCCATGGTCCCGTAATGGGGCACCTTGGGAAAAGTGACTTGTTGGATTGTTCCCTTAAGTGGCAAAAAGAATTACTTTTGATCCATAGATCATTGAAACTCTTCATGCCAACTTAAAGCAATTTTCAATTGATCATTTGAAAGAGCTCGAAGAAATGGCATACTCGGACTAGGATGAATGATGTGGACTACCTTGTTGGAGACAACACAATGGATTCTTATCATCGGAGACAGATGGGACCCATGGTAAGTCCATTTTTGAAGATGATCCTGGACAACTACTACTGAGGTGCAAGTTAGGAACAAAATGCAAATGCTGGGAATGATTCTGGTAACTGGGGAAAAACTCAACAATCGAGAGTGTTTCCAATGTTTCAATGGTTATAGAATCATCGAAGAAACTGAGAGCACAAGGATCTCTAAGGAACAACTTCTATAATAAGTCGCACGAAATCCTCATGGAAAGATGGGCAAAGATACTATAATGACAGATCTTCCGCTAGGTGTGTCGGCCAGAATATCAACCCTGTCGGGACCTACATCATAGATCCTGGAAAAGTTCCAACCATCATATCTGCCTGAGATTTAGATCTGGTTGGTAATAGGATATTTCAGACATCATGTCTGGTAAAGAAAGTTTGCAACACAAACCGACGAGATGACGTTGCAAGATTCTCAAAAAATGAACTACGATAGTAAGCTCCAAAACATGAGCCGGTTTTGCTACAAACCTATGAACACGCTGTCCCAGACAAGCATGACCACATAGTAGTCTTATAATAAAACACTACCGAGTCCAGATGGGGAACCATCATCGAGGATATCGAAGTCCTTGCGTAAGTCTAGCTCTTAAGAAGAAACTTCTTCTCCTTGAACAAATCAATCAGTGGCTTGGTGTGCTAGGGATTCACATAGAATGAAGGTTGCAAGTCTGCAGACCATAGAATACTTCGCACGTATGCATGACTGACTTGGGATGACTCCAGATAAAGCGAAACAAACTTTCCCAAATTCATGGCGGCAACTTACTTCAAACGCACGTGAACTAGAGGAAGTCACTTCTTATACCAAACATATGCTTCATGAGCTAGCATGAAGAAATGCTTTCAAAGTTTCCAACACTAGCTTAATGTTCAACATGAATCATGGATAAGATGAAAATATTGTCGATGGGCTCAACAACAGGTCATCCAGATTTATGTGAAGATGGAATTCCATAATTATGTGAACAACGTGATAGCATTGGTCAGACCCGAAAAGATATAACGGTGTATGCTCGAGGAAACCCACGAGTAAGACAACATTATGAACATCGTTGGTTCTCATTTGACTCAACGATAGCCCACACTCAAATCAAGGTTTGGACAAGATGATAGATTCAACAACCGATCCCGAGGAACAATCGATGAAAATATCATCTTTCTTCAACACACACACAAGGATATCCCTTGGAATGAACTGAGCCGGACAAGCATTCATTTTCCAACTCTCCAAGTTGTTGTTCAGCTTAACCAACTAGCTCAGGGTATCCAACACAGATTCTTGGAGAAGGGGTGGTTTACAAGAAACCAACTTGATCACGAGCTCAACATAACAGTCAGGGGGCAACCTGGTGATACTTCCGAGGAAATATTCAGAAAATCACGAACCACCGATATGTTTCTAATCTCGGGAACAATCTTTCTTTTCAAAGCAAGACGATATGATCAAGAGAGCGAGGGACTGACACAATCCTAACTCATTGATCAAAGAGTGCACCAGGAAAAATGGACTAGGTAGCACAATCTATCTTAGAATGATGATTCAATAACCAACATGCTAAGAATGAGAATATTGCCCATTTACTACCAAGCAACTAGTTGCTAGGAGTATTGATTTCACGCATCATGGTTCACTTGCCGGCATTCCGGTTGCGACAACACGGGACCGAGGAATGAAAAATGATGGTAAGAAGTATCACTGCGTCAAGAATTCATGAGAGAGGGTGCCATTCTCATGACAATCCTGACATAAAGGGGGTAATACTCCAGGGTAGAACAGAGCAAAAGCTGGATTGGAATTTTGATCTGTGGGATACAACTACTTTGACCCAATCCTAGAAATGGATGAGGTATTGGAGTTTGTTTCTCCTAATCATTCCAGAATAGAATGGCTTAACGGACCATGAGAATAATAAACATCGATAACACGGATGCACAATTACTCCTGACTATCAATTGATAGACGATGGTCGGAATATAAATGAAGAGGGACAACTCAAGAGGACATATATCTTTCGGAGTTGTGGATGCATAGATTAATATGTCGAACCAAGTTCAACAAGTTTCTTCCAGATAACCCATGCAGAAAGGTAGATCTGGCCGAATCACAATTATGAATGGAGAACTCCTCAAGAGTACTCTGATTGTGATATTTTGGTTCAAAGAACTTCTGCCTTAATGGTTCATGGTATTTGGAAGAAGGAAATACCACGGACCTCGAGGACTGTCGCAAGGTTACTAATATCCTAAAGGAACTAGCAACACTATGAACATGAGGTAAGTAGGGTGAATCTCGGGTTCAAGAACCCATGAATAGAGTACCTGCTACTACATGGCATCACGGGATGCTTTCGAGAATAGTGGCCAGAATCACACACTGGGGATACAAAACATGGCTAGATCACTAGGTGACTCCCTAAAACACCTAGGGCCATAAAAATAGCTCCAACATATATGTCGAGGCAACAGAGTACCTCAACTCACTGATTAGTGTGATTAATCTGGCCCAATTGGACATCAGGAACATGAGGAAGGGGTTTGCAAATGCATCAGACTACTTAGAAACCTGGGATGACTCGGGCAGCATAACGGCTGTAAATGCTCAAAAAAGATTTGAGACATCCTGCAAAATGGTGGCATAACCACTCAACATCACAATATCAAGGTTTCGGGACCAATTATGAAGACACGGAAGTACTGGAAACTGAACTGCGGCATGAATCCATCAATCCTATAAGTTAACGGGTTAGTAACACGTCATCCTGATAGATAGATGAGAAGGCCTAGTTTCTTAACCCCGTAGAAAGGAAGAGGGTGACTCAGATCAGAGGGCATGCGATATAAGGAGTAAAAAGAGCCTTACGTTCCCTTCCACAATCAATTCCCTTACATAACTAAAGCATTTCTAGACTCGACTTCGACCAGTTTGGCTTGGTAATCCTATAGGCAGTCAGGCTCTGATACCAAAGCTGTCAGGACCCCGATTCCAAGTCACATCGATCTAGCCGGTAACACCTCATATCACTTTGCGTCCTCATGCACGGTATTCCCACGGGTGTCACCTTACCATGGCCCGGGAGCGTTTGCGCCTTTTGGCACACTTATATGATAGTGTCGCTAGCATCCATATGACAGAAAACCCAGGCCGACATGGCTAGTCGTGAACCTAAAGCGGCACCAACCTATGGGGACAGGCATACATGAATCACATCGAGCATGTCGGTCAGCAGCGTGTGAATCCGGGCTGTAGCACTGGGCTAACAGGACTCCGGGAACCCGGGCTGTAGTAGGCTAGGTAGGACTCCGGATGTCACGGCGTGACATTTCCCAGAAGGGACAGACACAGGAACGAAGTGAAACACATGCCGGCCAGTCAAGTGCCCTGAGCAGTAGTGCTGGGCTAGCAGGACTCCGGTGAACCGGGCTGTAGCGGACTACTATGGCTCATGGAAGCACTAGACTACATTTCCCCATAAGAGAGGCTGCCAAGGATAAACAACTAGATTGTCGGATCCCACACATACCAAGCATTCCAATCATACACACAATATGCTCGATATGTGTAAATACAACATGGCATCACAACATAACTCTACGACTCAAGTATTTATTCATTAGGCTCCGAGGAGCCAAGATATTACAAACATGGGTCTCATGATCCAACAATCATAGCATACAAATCAAAGCACATGCGGAAGCTTAACATGTCTGAGTACATACATCTACAAATGAAAGAGGCTAAGAAGCCTGACTATCTACCAGATCCTGCCGAGGGCACAAGATCGTAGCTGAGGTAGCAAGCTAAACGTCGAAGCCCACACGGAACTACTAGCGAGACTGACGTCTCTCTCCAAAACATAAATAAAGCAAACGTAACTACAATTGTACTCGGCAAGACTTACATCAGAACTAACTACATATGCATCGATATCAACAAAGTGATAGTGGAGTTTAACTGCAGCAAGCCAGCTTTGACCCAGTGGCTAACCTGAACTATGACTACAAGCAACTCTTTTGAGGTGGCGCACACGAGTCCACATATTCACCATTCAAGACACCACTATGGATCCGCTCCCGTCTCCCTACGAGAAGGCCATCCATAGCACTCACACTTATCTTGCGAGTTTTAGAGTATCCACTTTCACTTGTCTATGAACTATGCAAGGGGTCCAAGTTTCCATATCCGAGGAATCCGGCTATTCGAATAGATAATGATAACCCTGCAGGGGTGTACTTCTTCACACACGCTCCCACCACTTACCGTCGTTTACACGACATGTACTCGGCAACCTTCAGGCGGAAGCCCAACGAGGGTGTCGGCCACGGCCTACCTAAACACTTAAGTCTCTAGTCCAGGTTTATCGCCTATCCAGGTTCCATCCGTAGAGAGTCTGGCCGAGGTTTCCACATACGGCCCTAAACAATGTGAACAGGGTTCCCGAGACACCAAACGGGCGCCCAGTACACCGTGCCACGGTGTATCTACCGCATCATAGCCCACCCCTAGGGTCAGCGCTACGCAAGGCCGCCAACACATAACCTACAAACACCAGAAACTAGTTGCAACTCCTGGACAGAGTACTAGGGTGATTAAGAAGCCGAGAGGGTCAATTAAGGATCCCAATGAGTGGTAGTAGCTGTTCATGGATCACAGACACATAACTTAGTTCCTGAGGACGGTTTTAATGAGACAACCCACCATGTACTCCTACATGGCCTCTCACTGCTACCTTTACCAAAACGTGTTCACACATGTAGCTCTCACACAGTAGGACAAGTTCACACACCTCCGATTCATTCCCGATGTATCAGACCTGACACAACTCTATGCAATAGCAGGCATGACAAACAAGCATGAATGAGTAGGCACATCAGGGCTCAAACAACTTCCTACTCATGCTAGTGGGTTTCATCTATTTACTGTGGCAATGACAGGTCATGCAGAGGAAAGGGGTTCAACTACCACAACATGTAACAATTGAATCGTTGTTGTCCTAATGCAGTAAAAGAAAGCAGGAGCGAGAGAGTGGGATTGTATCGGAATGAACAAGGGGGTTTTGCTTGCCGGGCACTTCTAAAGGTAGTATAACTCTTCATCGGTGTCATTGATCACATCGTCGAAACATACGTCTACCGAGGGGGGAACAATCACCGGCAAACACTGAAAGAATACAATCAATGCAATGCACATTATGATTCATGATCATGACATGTCAATATGTTGTGATTGAGCTAATGCAACTAGCAATCATATTAAATGAAGTTGGTTTGAACCAAGGGTTCAAATTCAAACTCCATATGTGCTTATTTAAATGTCAATTATGCAAATTGCCCTATACAGCAACCCTAGGTGGTTCAAACATGAATGCAAATGCCATAAACAGATTCCTTGAATTTTTCTGATGATTTTTCATATATAAATTATTTGATTTGGAGCTACGGTTGATTTTCTATGAATTTTAGAAGTTTTGGGCATTTTCTGGAATTTTCTGAACTATTTAAAAATCCAGAAAATCACTTACTGCGTCAGCATGACATAGGTGTGACGTCAGCAGGTCAACTAGGTCGGCCAGGTTAAACCTGACCTGTGGGACCCATACGTCAGTGTCTAAGGCTGGTTTGGGTGGATGACAGGTGGGACTGGTCAACATTGAGTTGACCAAAGTCAAAGCTGACACGTGGGGTCCACCAGGTTAGCACTAATCTAAACCAATAATTTACACTAACCTAATCTATTTTAGTTAGCCGGTTAGTTGGGTGGTGGGGCTCGGTTGTCATTGACTCCAGGGGGGTAATCAGTAGGGTGCTTAGGCCCTAATGATGGTGCCACGTCAGCCACCGGCGTTTAACCGCCGGCGACAACAGACCGCAGCGGTGCCCGCTTCGGGTTTGCTCTATGGGCCACCGTTCGACGCGCGGAAGGGCGCGTTTGAAAGAGGGGAGAGAGACGCATCCGTGGGTGGCCGTGGTTCGAGCGGGGATGGACGGAGTCAATGACGGCGACCAAACCGGCGGCGGCTGGAGCACGGTGGGTTGTGGGTTTGGGGTTGCGGTGCACGAGAGGGGGAGATGTTGGTGGCTACGGTCTCGTGGGGTCATTCTGAGCACGATAGTGTACTCAGGTGGAAGCTCCAGTGGCTATAGCCACGACGGCAACATGGCGCGGCGGCGGCGTGCTTCGGCTCCGGTGAGAACAAGGGCTACAAGGTGCAATCGAGGCGGGGAAGAGAGGGGTTCAAAGCGGTAGCTCACAACGGGGTCGTCGGTGATCTCAGCGTTCTCGGGGATGGCTTGGTGACGACGAATCGATCGACGACGGCCGTCGGTGGAGAGGGCGAAGATGGCGTCGACGACGGCGCTCCAGGGCGTCCGGCGTCATGTGGCTCGGCGGAGAGGACCGGGGCGTCACGGCGGAGCTCGGGGGCGCGTCGGAGAGGCTCAGAGATGGCTGTGGCCGTGGGGGAGCTCGTCGGCGGCGATGGCTGCGTTCGGTCGCGTGCGTGAGAGAGAGACAGAGAAGGGGACGAGGGCGAGGGAGAGTGCGAGAGAGGTCGAGGCTTGCGTGGCGTCTCCATAGAAGGCCGGGGCGTCGACGGGGAGTGGCAAGCAGGAGCTGGCGAGGCGCGTGGCCAGCGCGCGGCGAGCATGCGCTCGTCCTTCTGTCCGGGGAGGAAGACGACAGGGAGGCTGCGGTGGTGGGCTGGGCCGGCCACTTGGGCCACCAGGTAAGCCCAGGTACTATCTCTCTCTCTCTCTTTCTATTTTCATTTATTTAATTCTCCGTTGTTTGTTTTGAATTAGTAGAAATACTAATCCATTTTAGAAAATTCTGAAAATAATCATAGGCACCTTTGGAATTACTCCCAACAGCCTAAAATTAGTTTCAAAAGTATTTGGGCATTTAAAAGTATTCATAGTATTTTAAATGCCCAAATGCAAATAGTCATGTCTTAATTCAAAAATCCAAAATGGCTCCAAAATTTATGAACCATTTTTGGCAGAGGTTTTAGCTAGAACCAAAATGATGAACATTTTTTAAGGGCATATTGGGTTCATTGAAAATATTTAAAGTTGGGCCTATTTGCATTGCTTTGGTGCTAGGGGTTTGATCATCCCCATTTCAGTTTCATAAAAAAAACATGATGCCATGATGATCATGCAAGAGTAAGCCACTTAGAAACCTGGGATGACTCGGACATCATAACGGCTGTAAATGCTCAAAAAGATTTGAGACATCCTGCAAAATGGTGGCATAACCACTCAACATCATAATATCAAGGTTCCGAGACCAATTATGAACACACGGAAGTACTGGAAACTGAACTGCGGCATGAATCCATCAATCCTATAAGTCAACGGGTTAGTAACACGTCATCCTGATAGATAGATGAGAAAGCCTAGTTTCTTAACCCCGTAGAAAAGAAGAGGTTGACTCAGATCAGAAGAGCATAGGGTAAAGGAGTAAAAAGAGCCTTATGTTCCATTCCAGAATCAATTCCCTTACATAACTAAAGCATTTCTAGACTCGACTTCGACCAGTTTGGCTTGGTAATCCTACAGGCAGTCAAGCTCTGATACCAAAGCTGTCAGGACCCTGATTCCAAGTCACATCGATCTAGCCGGTAACACCTCATATCACTTTGCGGCCTCACGCACGGTATTCCCACGGGTGTCGCCTTACCATGGCCCGGAACCGTTTGCGCCTTTTGGCTCATGTATATGATAGTGTCGCTAGAATCCATATCACAGAGAACCCGGGCCGACATGGCTAGTCGTGAACCCAAAGCGGCACTAACCTATGGGGACAGGCATACATGAATCACATTGAGCATGTCGGTCAGCAGCGTGTGAATCCGGACTGTAGCACTGGGCTAACAAGACTCCGGGAACCCGGGCTGTAGCAGGCTAGGCAGGACTCCGGATGTCACCGCGTGACATTTCCTCGAAGGGACAGACACAGGAACGAAGTGAAGCACATGCCGGCCAGTCAAGTGTCCTGAGCAGTAGTGCTGGGCAAGCAGGACTCTGGTGAACTGGGCTGTAGCGGACTACTATGGCTCATGGAAGCACTAGACTACATTTCCCCATAAGGGAGGCTGCCAAGGATAAACAACTAGATTGTCGGATCCCACACATACCAAGCATTTCAATCATACACACAATATGCTCGATATGTGTAAATACAACATGGCATCACAAGATAACTCTACAACTCAAGTATTCATTCATTAGGCTCCGAGGAGCGAGATATTACAAACATGGGTCTCATGACCCAACAACCGTAGAATACAAATCAACGCACAAGCGGAAGCTTAACATGTCTGAGTATAGACATCTACAAATGAAAAAGGCTAAGAAGCCTGACTATCTACCAGATCCTGCCGAGGGCACAAAATCGTAGTTGAGGTATCAAGCTAAATGTCAAAGTCCACGCGGAACTACTAGCGAGAATGAAGTCTCTCTGCAAAACATAAATTAAGCAAACGTGAGTACAAAGGTACTCAGCAAGACTTAGATCAGAACTAGCTACATATGCATCGGTATCAACAAGGGGGGTGGTGGAGTTTGACTGCAGCAAGCCAGCTTTGACTCAGTGGCTAACCTGAACTACGACTGCAAGCAACTCTTTTGGGGTGGCGCACACGAGTCCACATATTCACCATTCAATACACCACTATGGATCCGCTCCCGTCTCCCTACGAGAAGGCCATCCATAGCACTCACACTTATCTTGCGAGTTTTAGAGTATCCACTTTCACTTGTCTATGAACTGTTATAGGCAACCCAGAAGTCCATTACTGCGGACACGGCTATTCGAATAGATCATTTATAACCCTGCAGGGGGTGTACTTCTTCACACACGCTCTCGCCACTTACCACCATGTACACGTCGTGTATCTCGGCAACCTTCAAGCGGAAGCCTGGCGAGGGAGTCGGCCACGACCTGACTAACCACACGAGTCTCTAGTCCAGGTTTATTGCCTATTCGGGTTCCATCCGCGAGGAGATCCGGCCGGAGTTTCGCTCACAGCCCCAAACAATGTGTGCAGGGTTCCCGAGACACCAAACGGGCGCCCGGTACATCGTGCCACGGTGTATCTACCGCATCATAGCCCACCCCTAGGGTCAGCGCTATGCACGGACGCCAACACATATCCTACAAACACCAGAAACTAGTTGCAACTCCTGGACAGAGGACAAGGGCAGTTAATAAGTCGAGAGGGTCCATTGGTTTCGGGCCCAATGCGTGGTAGTAGCTGATCATGGATCACAAACACAGAACTCAGTTCCTAAGAATGGTTCCAATGAGACTACCCACCATGTACTCCTACATGCCCTCTCACCGCTACCTTTACCAAATCGTGTTCACACACTTAGCTCACACACAGTAGGACATGTTCATCACTGTTCCAATTCATCCCCGATGAATCAGACCTGACACAACTCTAGGCAATAGCAGGCATGACAAACAAGCATGAATGAGTAGGCACATCAGGGCTCTCCTACTCATGCTAGTGGGTTTCATCTATTTACTGTGGCAATGACAGGTCATGCAGAGGATAATGGGTTCAACTACCGCAGCAATAGATGAAATGTTGTTGTCCTAATGCAGTAAAAGAGAGCAGGAGCGAGAGAGTGGGATTGTATTGGAATGAACAAGGGGGTTTTGCTTGCCTGGCACTTCTGAAGATAACATTGAATCTTCATCAGTGTCAACGATCACAGCATCGGAGCAGCGTCTACCGAGAGGGGGCAATTACCGGTAAACAAGGAAGAGCACAATCAATGCAATGCACAATATGATGCATGATCATGACATGACAATATGTTGTGATTTGAGCTAATGCAACTAGTAACATAAAGGTTTGGGTTGATTTGAACTCAAGGTTCAAATTCAAATTCAAACTATGAACTCAAATAGTGCATTATCATGTTTTGGACTAAACATTGAGGTTAAGTTGTTCAAACATGCATGAAAATGGTACAGATGGATAGATTGAATTTTTCTGATAATTTTTCATATATAAATTATTTCATTTGGAGTTACAGTTGAATTTATATGAATTTTTGAAGTCTATACTATTTTCTGGAATTTCTAATTATTTTTTGATTTATTTTAATTCCAAAAAAAGCTTTACTGCGTCAGCACTATGTCAAGGTGATGTCAGCAGGTCAACTAAACGGCTCCTGGTCAAACCTGACCAGTGGGGTCCACTGGTCAGTGACACAATGCTGTCCCGGGTCAATCACAGGTGGGTCCGGTCAACGGCCACGTCAGCAAGGTCAACCTGACATGTGGGCCCAGTGGATTAGTCTAAGTTAAACAGGGAATAAAAACCAGGGATTAATTAGGGTGTGGGGCCCTTCCGTCAGTGGCACAAGGTTAAGCTAACCGCGGGGTTAGTGGCTAAACTAACCTGCCACGTCACCTAACCGGCATTTAACCGCCGGCGCTAACAGAACGCGGCGACGATTGCCGGCCGGCCATTTCCGGCCATGGCTGGACGCACCGAGGGCACCGGAGGCAAGCTCGTGCTCTCCCGCATCCAGGGGAGGTGTCAAGAGGTCGCGGGGTGGCCTGGTTCGTCGACGGCGAGCATTTGGGCGGCGGCCGGAGTTCGGTGTGCGAGCGAGCGCAGCTATAGGGCGCTAGTGGCTAACCAAAGGGGTCCTCTGGGCTCCTGGCATCTTCAGGAACACGACCATGTGCTTGGGCGCGTCTAATGCATGTTAGATCGATGGCGGCGACGGGGTCGCCGGCGGTGAGCTCACGGATGCGGCGGGGCTACCAGCTAGAGGACGCAACCGACGACGGGAGTAGGGGAAAAATATGGGCGGCCTCACAGCGGTTGCAGCACGCGTCTCGGTGGGCTCGGGGAAGGTCGGACAACGCCGGGACGGCGAGGCGAATATTCGGCGGCCGAAGATGGGGATGACGGTGATGGCGGCGTTACGGGGCGCTCTGACTGGCTTCCTTCTGTGGAGAGGCGTAGCGCGAGGTGGCGGAGCTGCTGGGCATCCTAGCTGGCACGGGGGGCTCGGTGGCCATGGCAACGGCGAGCGGCGTCGACGACGGCTCTCTGTTCGGGCGAAGAACGAAGAGGAAGAGGGGGAAATGGCTAGGGAAGAAGGGGGGGGTCAGTTCGGCCTCGTCCACGTCTGCTGGGCGTGGGGTTTGGGGGAAGGAGGCATCGACACGGCGAAGCAGGAGGTGGCCGGGGCGCGCCTGCGTGCATCGGCCACGCGCGCCCATCCCTCTGGCAAGAGGAAGACGACAGGAGGAGGTGGGCTAGGCCAGGTGGCTAGGCGGGCCGACTGGGCCGGCCAGGTGGGCTACAGGTGAGACCAGGTGAGTCCTTCTCTCTCTTTTATTTCAGTTTTCTATTTCTTTTATTCTGTTTTGAATTAGTAAAATACTAATCCACTTTGTAAAATCTGAAAATAATTGTGGGTAGTGTTTGGATTATTTCCAACAACCCAAAACTAGTTTCAGAGTTATTAGAGCATTTAAAATATTATATAGCATTTAAATGCCCAAATGCAAAAAGAGTATGATTTAATTCAGTGACCCTATGATGTCCTAGAAATATGTGCACCATTTTTGTGAGAGGTTCTAGACCAAGGCAAAGATGATGACCATTTCTAGAAGGGCATTTTAGGTTCATTGAAAATATTTTATTTGGACCCTAGTGGAATTTCATTTGCTGCTAGGGTTGATCAGCCCCCATTTCAAGTTTCTTTCAAAGTTTAAACATGATGCACACATGAAGTTACCCTAGTGCAATGCCAGAAGCTAGGGATGTGAAAAAAGGTCTCCAACAACATAGCAGAGTACGAAGGCCTAATAGCAGGCTTGAAGGCCGCAGCTGTCTTAGGGGTGAAGCGCCTCATCATCAAGGGCGATTCGCAGCTCCTCGTCAACTTCTCCAACAAGATATACGAGCCAAAGGACGAGCACATGGAAGCCTACCTCGCTGAGGTTCGCAAGATGGAGAAACAATTCTGGGGGCTGGAGTTGCAGCATGTGCCTCGTGGCATCAATCAGGAGGCTGATGACATTGCCAAGAGGGCATCTAGGCAGCTGCCTCAGGAGCCTGGCGTCTTGGAGGAGCGGCTCCTCAAACCCTCGGCGGTTCCTTCACTGTCGAGCACGGCGCAACCAAGGGAGGAGCTCCCTCAGCCGCCTGCCTTAGGAGCGCCGGTCTGCGGCCCAGCCTCAGGGGCACGCCTGCTCCTGGCGATAGAGCCTCAGGAAGGGTGTTGGATCCCGGAGCTCAAGAACTACCTGATGCAGGGGACTCTGCTGGAGAATGAGGAGGAAGCGGAGCATGTGGCGTGGCAGGCCACGGCTTATTGCATCAGGGATGGAGAGCTCTAGAGG
Organism: Triticum urartu; assembly: GCF_056163025.1. Lineage (NCBI taxonomy): Eukaryota > Viridiplantae > Streptophyta > Magnoliopsida > Poales > Poaceae > Triticum > Triticum urartu. Next base: position 568,016,438 of record NC_141878.1, read on the forward strand.
AAGCGACCAAATGACGTGTCCTTACGTTGCATCTCCCAAGAGCAAGGGAAGGAGCTACTGGTGGACATACACGGCAGAGACTGCGGGCACCACTCATCGTCACGGACCGTTGTCGGCAAGGCGTTCCGTAGTGGATTCTATTGGCCCACAGCGCTCAACGACGCCGTTGAGCTTGTGAAGGCTTGCGAGGCCTGCCAGTTTCACGCTAAGCAGATCCATCAGCCTGTGGGGGGTCTACAGACTATACCCCTCTCATGGCCGTTCGCAGTTTGTGGGCTGGATAGTCTGGGCCCGTTTCCTCGGGTGCCAGGGGGCTATCGCTACCTCTACGTCACCGTGGACAAATTCACCAAGTGGGCTGAGGTGGAAGCCGTCCGCACAATCCCGGCAGGCTCAGCGGTAAAATTCATCAAGGGCCTCGTGAGCCAATTTGGGGTGCCCAACCGCATCATCATCGACAACGGTTCGCAATTCACCAGTAATCTCTTCAAAACGTACTATGCTAACCTTGGAACGCAGATATGCTACGCTTCGGTAGCACACCCCCGGAGCAACGGCCAGGCCGAGCGGGCCAACGCGGAGGTCCTGAGGGGCCTCAAAGCCAGGACCTTCAAGAAGAAACTGGAAGCCTGCGGCAGGGGCTGGTACAATGAGCTCCAGTCCGTGTTGTGGTCAATCCGCACAATTGCGACCAAGCCGACAGGCGAGACCCCGTTCTTCCTCCTCTACGGAGCAGAGGCTGTTCTCCCTCACGAGGTCAGGCGTCGCTCCGCACGGGTCCTGGCATTCGACGAGACGCAGCAGGATGCCATGCGGGGGACAGTTCTCGTGCTGGGGGAGGAACACCGTCGAGAAGCCGCGCTGCGAGCGGCAAGGTATCAACAGGCGCTGCGGTGATACCACTGCCGCAACATCCGCCCGAGGACTCTTGAGGTAGGGGATCTCGTGCTCAGACAGGTTCTCTCCAGGGAGGGGCTGCACAAGCTCTCTCCCATGTGGGAGGGCCCATTCAAGGTTGTTCATGTTTCCAGACCTGGATCCGCGCGCTTGGAGACCACGGAGGGGGTACCCATCCAGAACGCGTGGAACATTCAACATCTCCGGAGGTTCTATCCCTGAGCGAGCCCTAGCGCCTAGGAAAGGCCCGGTGCCTATGAAGAAGGCGAATGCTTGTGAAGCTGCTGCATTTTGGGAAAGGCCCGGTGCCTGTGAAGAAGGCAAATGCCTGTGAAGCTGCTGCGTTTTGGGAAAGGCCCGGTGCCTGTGAAGAAGGCGAATGCCTGTGAAGCTGCCGCGTTTTGGGAAAGGCCCGATGCCTGTGAAGAAGGCGAATGCCTGTGAAGCTGCTGCGTTTTGGGAAAGGCCCGGTGCCCGTGAAGAAGGCGAATGCCTGTGAAGCTGCTTCATTTTGGGAAAGGCCCGGTGCCTGTGAAGAAGGCGAATGCCTGTGAAGCTGCTGCGTTTTGGGAAAGGCCCGGTGCCTGTGAAGAAGGCAAATGCCTATGAAGCTCGCCGCCCGTGACACTCTCACGTAATAATGAGTGGGGCTGTACACGCACCGGAGTCTCCGGAGTGCCGCCCTCGGGCCTCGGGGGCTCCCGCCCACGTCCAGTGGCAGCACTTAGCTCCGCGCTGGTGAGAAGACGTCGAAGACTAGAATAGGTGCCGGACGCGGCTTTCCCATTTGCTTTCTGCAGTTGGCTTGTTTATTCCCGTTTGAAGTTTTATTGGAGTTGCTAACGTTCCTGGCTTGTGACTCTTTGTCTTTCTCGCTCGCTTGCCTCATTTTCTCTCGCACAAGTCTCGCGAGGGAGTCGCAGGCGCCCTCGCGAGTGTTTTCTGCCCCGATCGTTTGGAGCTTTCCTATCCGAGTCCTCTGCGGGAGCACCCCTCCCCGTACGTGCTCCACGGGCATCGCGACACGAGCGTAGGACCTAGGCCGATCGCCCCCACAGCCAAGACCGTAAGCTACCCCTCCTACTGATCCTTGCAGGGCACGAAGCGCACGACGAGGCCACGGCCTCAGGAGGCGAGGACCGCGCCAAGCCCCACTGAGCTAAAATAGTTCCCACACATGGGTGTGCGGCGCGGAAACACAGCGCAGAAATGGCGGAAACAACACGATGGTTAAACAACAGCAGTTCTAACACGCCCCCGCGTGGCCCTACATTACTTTCTATTTCTATGCAGGTTAAGAAAGAAAACAAAACGGGCGCGATTCGTCCGGTGCCAACCCACAGCGAAGGCTCGAGCTGCTCCTGGGGCTCAGGCGGATCCCTCCTCTGGCTTCACCGAGGCGCGACGGCGGGCTGACCCGCTACCTTCACCCAGGCGGGCACGACGGCACGGGGGCTGGTCGCGGCCACCGCTGGAGGAGCTGCTGCCTGAGAGGGCGTCGCCGGAGCTCCGAGAACCCCGAGCACAGCCGCCTGTACGCCAGTCGCCATCTTCATCCTGGTCAGTGCCGGGGCTGGGCAGGCGGCCGCGGTCGTCGTCCTCAGGGCAGCACCCGGCACGACGACCATCTTCCCCAAACACCCTCACTTAGAGGGTGGCATCGCCATCGAACTTGAAGTACAGGGTACACCACCGGCCCAGGCCGCGCGCGCAAGAAAATGTTTGCCAGCCGCATGTCAGGGCCCCGTTCCCAGAGACGGAGACCTCCAGCGAAGCCCAGGAAGCCCTGCTGCAGCAGCCGTCTGCCTGGAGCCAGAAGCCGCACCGAGCGCTAGCCGGCAGTTCATCTACGAAGAAACAGGGGAGCTGGAGCCGGGTGCTGGATGGGTCCGCCGACCACATGACGAACTCCGGTAGGACCTCCGTAGAGCGAAAGCGTGGCCTAGGGGGCGCACACCCACGGCGTGCCCCCCGTCGGCAACCGGGCGCTCACCATCGCGCAGGGAACTGCCTCCATGGCCGTGGGAGGCTACCACAGGGACCGTGGTATACTTGCGAGGGCGGCCTCAGCCGCGCTTGGTCGGGGGGGGGGTGTCAGGCCCTGCCCGGGGGGAATTTCCTTTCTCCGCGGCCGAGAATCTCTTTGGGGCCATTGGGACGACGAGTAGCCAAGAAGAAGAAAAGGAGCAGCAAGAAGGGACGGACTGAAGGGGCTCGCCCAACCCCGTACTTATAGCCGGAGGAGGCCAACCGCCGAGCACCACGATCGCAGGTAATCATGACCGCTTTCTCTGCATGCAGGGGCTTGTCAAGTCATGCGGTCGCCGAGGCATCATGGGGAAGCGCATACGCCCACGTCCAGTCAACCGCCACACGGCACCCAAGGCCATAGGCTGTTGGGGCCCGCGGCGCTTCATGCTTGCCCCTTCGCTTCCCTTCTGGGCCGAGCCCGGGCGCGCCTTGGGCCCGGGGGCTACTGTCAGCGTTTTGGGAACGGGGGTGCCCAGACTTGCCTGCCTGCCTGCCTGCGGCGTGGCTCACGTGGGGGCCCAGCGCGGCCCATCTTCATCAGCTCAAGCTCAAGACCCTCGCGAGGGGCCAAGCCTCGCGGGGCGGACGACCGGAAGCTTCCTTAGAGGTAGCCTCATCAGGCAGGCTCGCGAGGAGGCGGAGAGATCAAGGCCGAGGTAACTCCTGAGGAACCAGTGATGCAAGCCATGACGATCGAGATCAGGCAGGCGCCGGCCTGCGCAGTGTCCTTGTTTCCCCTTTGGTGCAAAGGGGGCAAGCACATGCTAAGGCATCGGGCAAAGGTTGCCATTCCGGTGCAACGAGACCAAGACCAACAGAGAGACAGGACGGAGGTCACCGTGGAGCCCAAGACGGCGTCATCACCAGTGCTTTTGGCAGCCGAAGACCACCTTTGGTCAGGATAACTTGTACTATATGTTCCCCTTAAAAATGGCTCATTGGTGCCCTTCCCGCTCATTATTTGGGGAGAGGCCCAGGGCCTCTATAAGTAGAACTAGCCACACAGAGTAGAGGGGGATCCAAAAATCCGGTAGAGCCCTAGCAGAGAAAGAGAGAGAGGCGACTGAACTCACCCTAGCAGTTCATCGCACCAGCTCAAGAACACCTCTCGCGAGGCTGTTCTTCCCTTGTACTGTTCATCATCATCCCCCTGATGCAATCCACCACACCACACACTGGAGTAGGGTATTACACCACAACGGTGGCCCGAACCAGTATAAACCTCGTGTCCCTTGTGTTGTTCGTTATTTCCAGCTTAGATCACGCGAGGAGATTGGACGTAGATCGGTAGGGGAGAGATCTCCGCGCGCACCCCAGTGTTCGAACCTCAAGGGTCTGCCAGAACCCGAAATCCGACAAACACTTTAAGACACAAATCAATCAAAACCCTAATGTCACCTAGATACTACAATGTCACCTCAAGTATCCGTGGGTATGATTATAAGATATGCATCACACAATCACAGATTCATCTATTCAACCAACACAAAGGACCTCAAAGAGTGCCCCAAAGTTCTACCGGAGAATCACGACGAAAACGTGTGCCAACCCCTATGCATAGGTTCATGGGAGGAACCCGCAAGTTGATCACCAAAACATAGATCAAGTGAATCACATGGTATCCCATTGTCACCACAGATACGCACGACAAGACATACATCAAGTGTTCTGAAATCTTTAAAGACTCAATCCGATAAGATTACTTCAAAGCAGAAACTCAATTCATTACAAGAGAGTAGAGGGGGAGAAAACATCATAGGATCCAATTATAATAGCAAAGCTTGTGATACATCAAGATTGTATCACCTCAAGAACACGAGAGAGAGAGAGAGAGATCAAACACATAGCTACTGGTACATACCCTCAGCCCCGAGGGAGAACTACTCCCTCCTTGTCATGGAGAGCACCGGGATGATGAAGATGGCCACCGGAGAAGGATTGCCCCCTCAGGCAGGGTGCCGGAATGGGTCTAGATTGGTTTTCGGTGGCTACGGAGGCTTCTGGTGGCGGAACTCCCGATCTATTGTGTCCACGGATGTTTTTAGGGTATATGGAGATATATAGGCGGAAGAAGTACGTCAGGGGGGCCACAAGGGGATCACGAGGGTGGAGGGCGCCCCCCTGCCTCGTGACCTCCTCGCAGATCCCCCGACGTGCACTCCAAGTCTTCTAGGCTTCTTTCCTTCCAAAAATGAGTTCCGTGAAGTTTCAGGTCAATTGGACTCCGTTTGATTTTCCTTTTCTTCGAAACCCTAAAACAGGGTAAAAACAGAAACTGGCACTAGGCTCTGGGTTAATAGGTTAGTCCCAAAAATGATATAGAAGTGTATAATAAATCCATAAACATTCAAAACAGTAGATAATATAGCATGGAGCAATCAAAAATTATAGATACGTTGGAGACGTATCAATGGTCAAGAGGCGAGGAAGGTATTCATTCAACACCCGCGGTACAATATTGAAGTCTTGCTGAAGAGGATGAAGGTTGGGCGGACAATTATCCATAGCCACTGGCCTAAAGTTGCAAGGACATTGAACATCACTGAAGGCTCAATATTTGCCTTCCGCTTCTGCAGTTTCCCAGATGAGATTCATCTGTCTATTTACCGTGTATGATCCAAAGGTTTTTCATGCTGTAGGTGAAACTTGGTGCTGTTGTGTAATGGCGTAACTGAGTGCCGAAGCTATCTGATGTAATTCAATTATGAAATCCTGGTTGCTTTTATACGGATATGAAATATCTGCCGTGTTTTATAAGAAATATCAGTTTGATTAGTACATGGGTTATCAATAGTAGGCTAATTACAATGCTTATTGGGGTTTTCTATTGCAAACGGTACTCAGACAGCACCATGGGCGATGAACTCAAACAACTCGCACGGTTTCTAGAAAGTAGGCGTGTTCGATCAACTAACTATCACACACGGCTTCCGGCAGTGAACTGTTTGCGTTAGGCCACCTTGCACACACGTTTCCACACAAAGAACTGTGTGGGATGTACATACCTACGGAAATGATTTTCTGGGATTCACCGTGTGGGATGTACATACCTACGGAAATGATTTCTAGGATTCACCGTGTGGGATGAACATACCTACGGAAATGATTTCTGTGATTCACCGCGTGGGATGTACATACCTACGGAAATGATTTCTGGGATTCACCATGTGGGATGTACATACCTACGAAAATGATTTCTGGGATTCACCGTGTGTCACTCTGTGCTTTTAAAAACCGAACCGGAAAACCATACCGAAAATAAACCGAACCGAACCAATTTTATGGTTTCTGGTTTCGGTATGGTATGAACTTTTCATGCCGATTTGAACTTGTTTTTATGGTATATACCAGAAAACCGAACGGTTAACCGAATAAACCGAAGTAAAAAATAAATTTATATTTCTTGAGATGAACAACCATACAAGTTGTCATTTTTCTTGTACATGAGTCAAATGCACTACTAAGCACGTAATTTTTTCTTGTAACATAGTCATTTTTCTATTTTTAAAATGCTAAGCACGTCCATAACCATCAGCAGATGAATCAATGCATGCATATATACTTATATATATAGTCATATACTATTTGTGTACAATAGTATGTGTTTTGAGTCATAGATTTGCTAATTATTATTACGTCATTTCCAAATTCGCGTCAACTTTGGTTTTTATGGTATATACCGAAACCATACCAAAATAATTTGGTATATACTGAAACCGAACCGTATTTTAATTTCATACCATATTTACCGAAGTATTAATACCGTACAAACTGAAAAACCATATAAATTGAACCATGTAAACCGAATAAATCGAACGCACAGGGTGAACCGTGTGGGATGTACATACCTACGGAAATGATTAGGTTTCCATGCCTCGCCTGATCGCACACAGCCCCAGCCTGGGTCCCATGAGGGCCTATCCCTGATGATTTCTGGGTCATGTGGGAAGGACTCCCTATCGCCCACACTCACTTGGCGACGGTTCCAAATGCCGTCGCGGAAAGGGGTTTTAAACCGTTTGTTTAGGACGTCATTGTACCAGTGTAAGTTGGTAAGGACATCATAGATCCTAATAAAGTACGGTTACGACGTACGTACATAGCATTACGCTATGGTGTTCCAGGTGGCATGAGTTGTAAAACTATTCCACATTGTTTTAAATGAAGGCCAAACTCGTAACTCAAATATTCGCCTCCATGATCTGATCGTAGAAACTTTATTTTCTTGTTACTATGATTCTCCACTTCACTCTGAAATTCTTTGAACTTTTCAAATGTTTCAGACTTGTGTTTCATTAAGTAGATATACCCATATCTTCTTAAATCATCTATGAAGGTCAGAAAATAATGATACCCGCCACGAGCCTCAACACTCGTTGGACCGCATACATCGGTATGTATTATTTCCAATAAGTCTTTAACTCGCTCCATTGTTCCGGAGAATGGAGTTTTAGTCATCTTGCCCATGAGGCATGGTCCACAAGTATCAAATGATTCGTAATCAAGTGATTCAAAAATCCCATATGCATGGAGTTTCTTCATGCGCTTTACACCAATATGACCTAAACGGCAGTGCCACAAATATATTGCACTATCATTCTCAACTTTGCATCTTTTGGCATAAATATTATGAATATGTGTATCACCACAATTGAGATTCAATAAAAATAGACCACTCTTCAAGGGTGCATGACCATAAAAGATATTACTCATATAAATAGAACAACCATTATTCTCTGACTTAAATGAATAACCGTCTCGCACTAGAAAGGTCCAGATATAATGGTCATGCGTAACGTTGGCACCAAATAACAATTATTCGGGTCTAAAACTAATCCCGAAGGTAGATGTAGAGGTAGTGTGCCGACGGTGATCACATCGACCTTGTAACCATTCCTGACGCGCATCATCACCTCGTCCTTAGACAATCTTCGTTTAATCCGTAGCCCCTGTTTCGAGTTACAAATATGAGCAACCAAACTAGTTCAAATACCCAGGCGCTACTACGATCATTAGTAAGGTACACATCAATAACATGTATATCAAATATACCTTTGTTCACTTTGCCATCATTCTTACACTACTAGGGAAAAGCCTATACACAGAATCTTACCAGCAGCGCACTTTAAAATCAGGCGCTGCTGCTAAGTAGCAGTAGCGCGGGCCATGGAAACTCGCTGCTGAAACAAGTTTATCAGTAGCGCGTGCACTCCAAGAAGCGCTACTGCTAAAATTCCCACGACGCCGCCGCGAGGCCAGTTATAGCAGCAGGGCGTTAAAATAAACAGCGCTACTGCTACGTAACGTAGCAGCAGCGCATTCAGGCAATAATTGCTACTGCTAAATTAACTACAAAAATCAATGAGCATTCAGTGCATTCAGCGCATTCAGCGTAACGTAGCAGCAACATATTTTTTTTATGTCTATGTCTATTTTTACATACTGACACATAGCAGTAGCGCGTTCAGGCTGAAAGGCGCTACTGATAGGTAGTTTAGCAGTAGCGCGTTTACCTATAGCGCGCTACTGCTATTCCATTCCATATCCCCCCACTCACTAGCCTCATCCATAGATCACACTCACACACACTCACGGTCTCCTCCTCACCCCCCGCATCGCCGGTCCTCCCCCGTCGCCCCTCCCCCGATCTGCGCCGCTGTCGCCTCATCCTCCTCGCTGGACTCGGTACCGGCCTCCTCCTCCGTCCTCCCTCCACTCGCCGCTGGCCGCTCCCTCCTCGCTCCGCCTTCCTCCTCGATCCGTCCTCCCTCCACTCGCCGCCGGCCGGCCCCTCCTCGCTCCGCCTTCCTCCTCCGTCCTACTATCTTCTCCCTCCTCGAGTCGCCCCTCCTTGTCCCTCCTCCCTGATACATTTTGATTTAGTAGGCTTTCATATGTAACATTTTGATTTAGCTGATATGATTCAGTTGATTTAGTAGGCTAGTTGATTTAGTTGATTTAGAACATTTTGATTTAGTTTATTTAGTAGGCTAGTTGATTTAGTTGATTTAGTAGGCTAGTTGATTTAGAACATTTTGATTTAGTTGATTTAGTATGCTAGTGGATTTAGTATGCTAGCGGATTTAGTATGCTAATTGATTTAGTTGATTTAGTATGCTCGATTTAGTTTTTTTGTAATAAGTTATTTTTTGGCAAAATGTAGGTGCCAATTTCGTTAAATTTGCCACTTGTTTCCTGTGAAGTGAATCGTTAATCCTTTGCTCATATTGCTTTAGGAAAATGGCGCCACCACCAGCACCACTATGTCGACTGTGCAAGTCAAGGTGCGACAGCAGCCTTGCAACTGGCAAGCTGTTCGGCATCTACTTCCATCCGAGTTTTCGTCATGCGGCGGTAAGAAATTAGGTGAAATGTAACAACTATTTTATTTTTAGTGTTGGCATTACTTCATTGTGTCATTTTGCTTTTCTTACACAGATCGTCCCATGCAACGTGAGGTTGAAATTCAACAAGCTGACAAGAGACACTGTGACATTTGAGGCTCCTGGGGGCCGTACACTATGGAGGTCGAGAAAGGACGCAATATGTCATAGATTGGAGGAGATGGATGGGCCCGTTTCCTCGCTCGCATGCGTCTTACTGGTGGTGAGTTGATCAGATTCTCCTTCAGAGCAGAAAGACCCAAGTTGGTTGTCATTTATATCAACCTGGTGGAAGATGATGAAGATGACGAAGATGATGAAGATAATGAGGACCCACTCAATGAAGATGATGAGAACCCACTTCATGAAGCCATCATAGCTCAAAGAATGAGGCTGAGCGAGGAGGAGGTGTGCAACCTATGGGACATAATTCCGCCACGTGATGACTTTGTCGGGGTGCCATTCGTGACCCGCCTGACAAGTACCATGGTCAATCGGCATGAAATGGTATGTTATACGTACTGCATGTAGTAATTTGATGATATATATATATATATGCTTTATTGTTATACTTACAAATGCAAATTATCCGATTATATGCTTAGTGAATCCGATGATATGCTTAGTGTAGAGTCCAATGATATGCTTTGTGGAATCTAGTCGATGATATACTTTAGTGTAGAGTCTGATCACATGCTTATTAGTGTAGAATCCAAGGAACTATTAATAGTGTAGATAATCCATATATATACTTATTAGTAGAATTCATGATTAATTAGTACAAATGCGTAGTACTGTGTCTTTTGATAGTGTAGAAATCTAGACTTAATAGAAATATATTTGCAAGAGTATGTGTGAGGCTATTTATTAATTGATATGTTTTTCTTATTCAGAGATTGCCAAAGAACCTATCTGTGAGTTGTGGTATCGAGCCTGATGAAGAAGGCTCAGTTGGACTACGCCTTACCGCAAGGGGCTCCGTCACCACATGTACTTACCGCATGGGCACGGATGGTCGCACACACTTGAACTCGGTTGGGTGGAAGAGATTCCTCGTTGGCAAGAATCTTCATGCTGGACAGGCCATCCTAATTACTATCAGGAACACCCACCGCCCAGGCTTGAGGATGATGATCATCGTCGATATCATCTAGAACTACATATGTGTGTGTGGCTATATCATCTAGAACTACATATGATGATCGTCGTCGATATCATGTAGAACTACATATGATGATCATCGTCGATATCATCTAGAACTAAATATGATGATTGTCGTTGATGTCACCTTGTACTGCTTGAGGATGCATGTTGAGTATATATGAAATTTTTATCTAGTACTCCCTTGGTTCCAAATTACTCGTCGTGGTTTGAGTCCAAATTTGAACTAAAACCACGATGAGTAATTTCGAACCGAGGGAGTACTACCTAGTACCTATAATGCTTTATGAAATTGATATCTAGTAGTACCTAGTATCTGGAAATTGCAGTTTATCGAAGATGGAATGGGGAAATGGTGAAAGATATAACAGTAGCACTGGACCGGGAAATCGCTACAGCTAAGTAATAGCAGCGCGTTCCTAAAAAGCGCTGCTGCTATAGTCAATAGTGGTAGCGCGGGTACAGGCAGCGCTACTACTAAGAGTTAGCTGTAGCGCCTTATTGGTAGCGCGGGCACCCGCGCTGCTGCTAGCCTTTTCCCTAGTAGTGTTATCCGCCAAATACTTGGGGCAATTCCACTTCCAGTGACCAGCCCCTTTGCAGTAGAAGCACTTAGTTTCAGGGTTGGGTCTAGCTTTGGGTTTCTTCCCAAGAGTGGCAACTTGCTTGCCATTCTTCTTGAAGTTCCCCTTCTTTCCCTTGCCCTTTTTCTTGAAACTAGTGGTCTTGTTAACCATCAACACTTGATGCTCCTTCTTGATTTCTACATACGCAACTTTGAGCATTGCGAAGAGCTCGGGAATTGTCTTATCCATCCCTTGCATACTATAGTTCATCACAAAACCTTTGTAGCTTGGTGGAAGTGATTGAAGAACTCTGTCAATAACACTATCATTTGGGAGATTAAATCCCAGCTGAGTCAAGTGATTATGATACCCAAACATTTCGAGTATGTGTTCACTGACAGAACTGTTCTCCTCCATCTTGCAGCTATAGAACTTGTTGGAGACTTCATATCTCTCAACTCGGGCATTTGCTTGAAATATTAACTTCAACTCCTGGAACATCTCATATGGTCCATGACGTTCAAAACGTCTTTGAAGTCCCGATTCAAAGCCGTAAAGCATGGCACACTAAACTATCGAGTAGTCATCAGATCAAGCTTGCCAGACGTTCATAACAGCAGCATCTGCTCCTACAGTAGGCCTTTCACCTAGCGGTGCATCAAGGACATAGTTCTTCTGTGCAGCAATTAGGGATGAAAACAGCGCGGAAACAAATGGAACTGGCTGCTACCATATTTGTTTTCATATTTTTTTGCAGAAGCGGAAACGCATATAGAAACCCCGGAAACGAATATGGAAATAGATAGTACGGAAAACAGACATGGAGCAAATACAGAGTGCACATGGAAACAAAACTGTACGTTGACTTGAACTTAAAACCCCCTTGAATCATAGAGAAATAAAGACAAAAACATTTGTTATAGAATTGTTAACATGGTTACAAAATAATATGGTTATGTTAGCAATATAGGGCAGTGTTGTAGTAATACATGACAATTCCATGTAGGGTCTAGTTGAGTACGTGTGTGATAGTAAAAGTTGGTCCTCAAATGATCCATTCTGATCATTCTACTCATTTTGTCATTATGTGTTGTTTGGTAGTTGGGCTACAAAGCAGTCATGGACCTATAGTAGAACCGGGAATTCCATATTCATGAAAACAGAAGGTTCCATTTCCATGTCTGTTCCATCAGAAAACAGTGTTCCATTTTTGTTTCCGTTGCCACATAAAGAATTCGATTTCCATTTTAATTTTTCAAATTTCCATTTTCGTTTCCATATTTCCCATATGTTTCCATTTTTGCTCCGGAAAAGTGGAAACTTTCCATTCCATTTTCATCCCTAGCAGCAATGAGGATAATCCCCAAGTTACGGACCTAGTCCATGTAGTTTCTACCATCATCTTTCAACTTAGCTTTCTCTAGGAACGCATTAAAATTCAAGGGAACGGTAGCACGGGCCATTGATCTACAACATAGATATGCAAATACTATCAACACTAAGTTCATGATAAATTAAGTTCAATTAATCAAATTACTTAAGAACTCCCACTTAGATAGACATCCCTCAAGTCATCTAAATGATACGTGATCCAAATCAACTAAACCATGTCCGATCATTATGTGAGATGGAGTAGTTATCAATGGTGAACATCTCTACTATATGATTCACGTTCGATCTTTCGGTCTCCAGTGTTCCAAGGCCATGTCTGCACATGCCAGGCTCGTCATGTTTAACCTGAGTATTCCGCATGTGCAAAATTGTCTTGCACCCGTTGTATGTGAATGTAGAGTCTATCACACCCTCTCATCACGTGGTGTCTCAACACGACGAACTATTGCAATGGTGCATACTCAGGGAGAACACTTATACCTTGAAATTTTAGTTAAGGGATCATCTTATAATGCTACAGCCGTACTAAGAAAAATAAGATGCATAATAAGATAAACATCACATGCAATCAAAATATATGACATGATATGGCCATTATCATCTTGTGCTTTTGATCTCCATCTCCAAAGCATCGTCATGATCTCCATCGCCACCAGTTCGACACCTTGATCTCCATTGTAGCATCGTGGTCGTCTCACCAACTATTGCTTCTACAACTATCGGTAACACATAGTGATAAAGTAAAGCAATTAAATGGTGTTTGCATTTCATACAATAAAGAGACAACCATAAGGCTCCTGCCAGTTGTCAGATATCTTACAAAACATGATCATCTCATACAATAACTTTTATCACATCATGTCTTGACCATATCACATCACAACATGCCCTGCAAAAACAAGTTAGATGTCCTCTACATTGTTGTTGAAAGTTTTACGTGGCTGCTACGGGCTTCTAGCAAGAACCATTCTTACCTATGGATCAAAACCACAACTATGATTTATCAAGTTTGCTGTTTTAACCTTCAACAAGGACCAGCCCCAGACAAATTCGATTCAACTAAAGTAGGAGAAACAGACACCCGCCAGCCAGCTTTCAGCAAAACTAGTTGCATTTCTGTCGGTGGAACCAGTCTCATGAACGTGGTCATGCAAGGTTGGTCCGGGCCGCGTCATCCAACAATACTACCGAATCAAAATAAGACATTGGTGGTAAGCAGTATGATGATCACCGCCCACAACTCTTTGTGTTCTACTCGTGCATATCATCTATGCATTGACCTGCCTCGGATGCCACTGTTTGGAAATGTAGCATGCAATCTCAAAAATTTCCTACGCTCATGCAAGATCCATCTAGGAGATGCAATTAAACGAGGGGGAGAGTGTGTCTACATACCCTCGTAGACCAAAAGCGGAAGTGTTTGACAACGCGGTTGATGTAGTCGAACTTCTTCTAGCTCCGACCGATCAAGCACCGAACGTACGGCACCTCCGAGTTCTGCACACGTTCAGCTTAGTGACGTCCCTCACCTTCTTGATCTAGCAAGGTGTTGAGGTAGTAGATGAGTTCTGTTAGCACGACGGTGTGCTGATGATGATCATGAAGTGATTCTCGTAGGGCTTTGCCTAAGCACCGCAAAACTATGACCGGGTGTGTAAACTTTGGAGGGGGGGGGGCGCCGCACACGGCTAACAATTGATGTTCTGTGTCCTTGGCGCCCCTCCCCACATATATATAGGTTGGAGGGGAGGAGAGGCAGCCAGGGGGTGCCCCAAGTAGGCCGAATCCTACTTGGGGTCCTCCCCAATTCGGCCCCCCTTCCTTAATTGCCAGAGGGGGAAAAGAGAAGAGGAAGGAGAGAAGGAAAGGGGGGGCGTGATACCCACAAGTATAGGGGATCGCAATAGTTTTTGAGGGTAAAGTATTCAACCCAAATGTATAGATTCGACACAAGGGGAGCCAAAGAAAATTTGAAGGTATTAGTAGCTGAGTTGTTAATTCAACCACACCTGGAGATTAATTATGTATAGCAAAGTGATTAGTAGCAAAGTATTTTGATAGTTTTCATAGTAGTGACAGCAGTAACGGTAACAGTAACAGTGATAACAGTAATTTGTAGCAAGTGTAATAGCGATGATAGCAATAGGAACACAGCAAGATCTATAAGAATAAATTCGTAGGCATTGGATCGGTGACTTGTTGGATGTTATTCATCATGAGACAGTTATAACCTAGGGCGATACGACACTAGCTCCAGTTCATCGATATAATGTAGGCATGTATTCTGTAAATAGTCATACGTGCTTTATTAAAAGAACTTACATGACATCTTTTTTCCTAGCCTCCCGTGGCAGCGGGGTCCATATTGGAAACTAAGGGATATTAAGGCCTCCTTTTAATAGAGAACCGGAACAAACACTACTGCAGGTTGCTGCTAACGCGACACTACGATCAGAGACCCTTTGATGAAACTGTGTGTGATGCCATAATCGCAAACGGTGGTGTAAAAACCCCATCAAGAAAGGTGCAAAACATTTGCGATGGCGGAGCCATCAAACACGGTTCAGATTTTAGTTGCGTGTGCGATGCAAGGCATACCGTTCAGTTCAATTAGTTGTTTGCGATGGGGAGGAACAAAAGAAATGGGCAGCCAGATGGAGGTGTGTGTGATATACAACATACAGTTTACTCGGATGAACTGTTTGTGATTAGGCAACACAAAAGAAACGGTCAGCCTATCAAGGTGTGTGCGATATACGGCATGCGTGTAACGCCCATGATGCGGCTATATCTCCCACGTGTCGAAGCACCACTTAGAGGCATAACCGCATTGTAAGCAATGTCACAAGTGGGGTAATCTTCACACAACCCATGTAATGAATAAGGTAAAGAGGTACATAGTTGGCTTACAATCGCCACGTCACACAATAGCATAAATATCATTACATTCATCCAGATACAATCAAGGTCCGACTACGGAACCAAAATAAAGACAACCCCAATATGCAACAAAGTCCCTGATCGCCCCAACTGGGCTCCACTACTGATCGTCTGGAAAGGAAACGTAGTATCATCCTGAGTCCTCATCGAACTCCCACTTGAGCTCAGTCGAATCTTCTAGAGCGGTATCATCGGTCCCTGCATCTGGTTTTGGAAGTAATATGTGAGTCACGGGGACTCAGCAATCTCACATCCTCGCGATCAAGACTATTTAAGCTTATAGGTAGGGAAAAGGTATGAGGTGGAGTGGCAGCAAGCACTAGCATGTATGGTGGCTAACATACACAAATGAGAGCGAGAAGAGAAGGCAAAGGCACGATCGATGAACTATGATCAAGAAATGATCCTAGAACAACCTACGTTCAAGCATAACTCGAGACCGTATTCTCTTCACCGACTCCGCCGAAAAGAGACCATCACGGCCACCCACTCTGTTGATTCATTTTAATTGAGTTAAGTTTAAGGTTTTCTACAACCGGACATTAACAAATTCCCATCTGCCCATAACCACGGGCACGGTTTTCAAAAGTTCAAATCCCTGCAGGGGTGTCCCAACTTAGCCCATCACAAGCTCTCACGGTCAATGAAGGATATTCCTTCTCCCAAGACAATCCGATCAGACTCGGAATCCCGGTTACAAGACATCTCGACAATGGTAAAACTAAACTAGCAAAGCCGCCCGATGTGCCGACAAATCCCAATAGGAGTCGCACGTATCTTGTTCTCAGGGCACACCGGATAGGTCAAGCTACGAGTAAAACCAATCCTCGAGTTGCCCCGAGGTGGCCCCGCAGGCTGCCCATTTCGGACCAACACTCAGAGGAGCACTGGCCCAGGGGGGTTTAAAAAATAAAGATGACCCTTGAGTCCGCGAAACCCAAGGGAAAAGGGTAGGTGGCAAATGGTAAAACCAAGGTTGGGAATTGCTGGAGGAGTTTTATTCAAGGCGAACTGTCGAGGGGTTCCCATTATAACCCAACTGTGTAAGGAACGCAAAATCAAGGAACATAACACCGGTATGACGGAAACTAGGGCGGCAAGAGTGGAACAAAACACCAGGCATAACGCCGAGCCTTCCACCCTTTACCAAGTATATAGATGCATTAAAATAGACAAGATATAATAATGATATCCCAACAATGAACATGTTCCAACAAGGAACAAACTCCAATCTTCACCTGCAACTAGCAACGCTATAAGAGGGGCTAAGCAAAGCGGTAACATAGCCAAACAACGGTTTGCTAGGACAAGGAGGGTTAGAGGTTTGACATGCCAATATGGGAGGCATGATAAGCAAGTGGTAGGTATCGTAGCATAGGCATAGCAAAAGGAAACAAAGATAGAAGTGATTTCGAGGGTATGGTCATCTTGCCTGCAAAGTTCTCCGAGTTGACGTTAGCTTGATCCTCGTAAGCGTACTCACCGGGTTCCTTGATCACGTACTCGTCTCCCGGCTCTGCCCAAGCAAGAACACAAGCAAATGGAGACACAATCAACAACGTGCAATGCACAAGCAACAATGATGCAAAACATGGCATGATATGTGGGATGCGATATGCGATGCATATGCATGTTTCGGAAAGGAAAGATTGAACCTGGCCTCAACTTGGAAAACCAAGAGTGCCACTGGAAAGATGAGTTGATTTCGGTCGAAATCGATATAAAGATCACCGGAATCGGATGCACGGTTTGCAAATGGCAAGCAAAACAAATATGGCACCGATCTGCGATTAACAGCACGAGGCCATCTAAATGCATCAAGAACAACAAGCTACTGCACTCTAACATAACAACAAAATGCATGAAAGGGATCCACTCAAGATGCTTGACAAAAGATGGACACTGAGCTATGGCTAATTCACTCAATAGCAGGTTCAAACAAGCATGGCAAAAGTGCAAAAGATAACAGGTTACAGACTTAGTGAAATTAACATGTCAGGAATTTAACATCAGGAAGCAATGTTTAGAGCAAGATAACAACATGCTACAGGAACATATCATGGCAAAGCAGGGCATGGCATGAAGCTAATCAAAGCATACAAAAAAGTCCCTTACTGACCACAAGCCAAAAGGGATCAGAAAATACAATGGCAACCAAGTGAACATAGCAATTATCGTTAACAGATTCAGACTTAGTAGAAAACTGGAACATGGCAAAACAGATATTATGTAGGCATGTTTACGAGCTCGATGCACTCACCACAAGGCATTGAATGACAAACTAAGCATACACCCAGCAAGTAGACATGGCATAGAAGCTAAAAATGGCAAGAACAACCTCATAGCATGCACGGATCAACTGCAACAACATCGGCAAAAATGCTTAACACGTAAACATTCTGCCAGGAACATTTTATAGCAAAAGTAGAGCTCGATTGAGTCAAGCTAGGGTGCTCCATAATTGCAAGCAAAGACATGGATGGATATAGCACAACAATATCTACAAAACATCCTTACTGATCATGCTCAAAAGAGGCATGGATCACTCTGTAGCAATAAGAATACATGGCATAAAAATATTGACAGAACAAAGACTTAGAAGATTTCTAAGTCCCTGAAAACAACAACATCACGAGAGCTACTTTGCATGTTTGTGCTAGTCACCACAAAGATCACAAAAATACATGGCATACACCCCTGTAAAGATGGCATGGTATACTTCAAAACACATGAAGGGCTCAAGTTCATAGGTGGCACACATTAAACATGGGAAAAATGACAAATGTCCAAATACTGATAAAAATCTGAAGCTAATATAAACTAGCACTCTTGCAACAGCATTTAGGGCATCAAGATGAGCTCAAATGAACATGGTGCAATGTAATGAAATTAAGTACTCATCGAGGCGAACAATTTGATATGCTACATGCCCAAAATGGAGCCACGGATGCGGAGTTACGGCATGATGAATAATGCTAAAAATAACTGGGATTAGGGCAAAAGTCAACCCTAGTTTTGGATCCAGATCTGGATCGGGCGCGTTCTTCGAATTTTGCCGAAATCACTGTAGCTAGCCGAAGAACTCGCCGGAGAGGATGGGGCCGGCTGGAGTCGAGGTCGAGGAGGAGGAAGGAGAGGTCGCCGGGGCGGTCGCCGGCGCCGGGCGGCGACGTGGCCGCGGTGGAGGAGCGAGGGCGGCGGGGCGCCGGCGTGGGGCGAGGCGGCGAGGTCGGCGCCGTCGGCGGGCGGCGCCGCGGGAGGCGGTGGGGCGCGGCGTCCGGGGCGTGGGCCGGCTCGGGTTGCGGCGGCAGTGGAGATGGCCTTCGGGGGGGCGTGGGCTTCACGGCTGGCGGCGGAGGGAGGCGGCCGGTGCCACGTGGCGGCCCCCGGTTGGGCGCGGACGGCGGCGGCGAGGCGTCGACGCGGACCGGACATGTCCGGCGCGCGGAGAGGAGCGGGGCTAGGGTTTAGGGTAGGAATGATCTGAAATTTCGGGGAGGAGTGCCTTTTTATAGGTAGGAGGAGCTAGGAGGCTCCAAATTGAGCACAGTTTTCGGCCACGCGATCGTGATCGAACGACCTAGATGATGGAGGGGGTTTAGGTGGGTTTTGGGCCACTTTGGAGGGGTGTTGGGCTGCAACACACACGAGGCCTTTTCGGTTCCTCGGTTAACCGTTGGAGTATCAAACAAAGTCCAAATGGCACGAAACTTGATAGGCGGTCTACTGGTAGTAAACCAAGGCCGCTTGGCAAGTCTCGGTCCAATCCGAGAATGTTTAACACCCGCACACGAAAAGAGGTAGATAGGGACACCGGAGGACATAGGAGCGCCGGAATGAAAAACAGACAACGGGGAAAATACTCGGATGCATGAGAAGAACACGTACGCAAATGTAATGCACATGATGACATGATATGATATGCATGACAAAGACAAAAGCAACACGAAGACAAAAACCTGACAACGAGGAAATATCATAACTTAGTGCCGGAAATGGCAAGAGTTGGAATACAAATATGGCAAGTTACATACGGGGCATCACAATGCGGTTCACTCGGATGAAATGTTTGCGTTGAGACATGAGAACAAAAACGGTTCAACTTAACAAGATGTGTGTGATACGCGGCAAACAGGTCCGTAATCAGAAATGTGTGTGAATATCGATAATAACGCAGATGGTTGCTGCTAATAAGACGTGTGTGTTGTCCGATGTGATTGCATATAGAACAACAACAACATATATATATATAGTGTTACTATTCATCACCCAGGGTGCAGAATAAGTTATTCTTCACCCGAGGTAATCTTACGATCATGTCATAATTAAATTATGTTTGGAATTCAAATAGTTACATTCCTATTGATTCACTACATAAAATTTGACATAAGAAAATAAAAATATAGGTCATAAGACAAGAAAATTTACAGTTTATGTGTATTTTACACTATGTTTTTACATTTGTAATTTTACATAACATAAAATATTTTTTACGGTGATTATATATTTTCTTACGGTCTCTTTTTGCATCGAAAATAAGACAAAACTTACGGAACGTAAAATTACGGTGTATTGATGGTAAAATAGAGGGGGGTGAAGAATAACTATTCCTCACCTAGGGTGACGAATAGCGCGACCCTATATATATATGCTTGCATAACCAAATCAAACATCCACGTACATAGGTGGCTACTACAACCATGGCATTTGCACACACCAAGGTAAACTATTACATGCATAATTACATAGGTGGATACTACGGACATGACATTTCCACACACCAATAAAGTAAACTATATATTACATGCATGATTAACTAGCATAAATGATCATCTGTTCACCATCTACTTCTTGTGATGCTTTCTCTACTTGTGGCTCGATCCGGGCTCTATGATTTGGGTAACGAGGCACTTCCTCATGTCAACGATCCGGCTGTGCATCTCGTAGCATTGTACACACTCTTGGTCGCGAACCTGAGGTGAGGTTCATCCAGTTGCCGCATCCAGTCCCTGTGCCAGGATAGGGGGCTTGTTCTCTGGGCATCCTGCTTCATCTTTTCATAGTAGGGGTTGATGATGGCTGAGGTGAGTTCGACTAGGGAGTCCTTATTTGTGCTTCCCCAGACCCTTTAGTGGTCATGGATTTCGACAAGGTTCTTGCAGGCCAAGCCTGTAACACTGAGCACATTTACATCGTCTTTGGTTTCCACCGTGGCAAACTTGTAGTCGGTGCTGTTGACAAACCTGTTCAAACGGTCGCAAGGCTCTGTGGCCATGCAGTAGTGGTAGATGAAGAAATGATGGCGCACGCACAACTGGGCGACGACAACCTTCTGATCTATGCCGGGACGACCGGCGGTGTACCAGAGGTCGATGCTGACCACCTTGTACTTGTCTCCAGCAAGCAACTGCTCAATGCTGTTGATGTAGTCATCCACCACGACCGGGTCGATGGTGTACACCACCTAGAGATCCGTCTCCCTCGCGTGGGTCTCCACTCTATGCTTTCCGAACTCCATTGGAGCGCCGCTGGAAATCCCCTCTCTATGTGTCGTCGTGGGTGTGCTTGTTGTGTTATGGGGCGCGATCGAAAGGTTGAGGAGACTAAGGTTATAATGGCTGCGGGAATTAAAGGGGAACCCGGACGACCAGGAATATGAGCAGGCCCTGATGGTAGTTCTAATTTGCAGCGCGTAATTCCATCGTACCGCACGTAACTGCATCGCGTAGCAATGCGCGCAGCGCAACCGCATGCATATGGGGCCCCCGACGTGATCGTGCGCACGCCCAACCGCTGGCAGAGCGCGCGCGGAGGGACACAAGCAGAGCGCTTCGCGGTCGCCTCAATGACGATCAACAATATATATATATATACACACATATAGCAGTTGAACGCGCAAGGAAAAGCTGTCCACAAGCCGAGCACGCTGACGGACGTGAGAAGAGCGCGCCAACGGATGCGACAGAGCATGCCGCGGTGCCTAACGGCGAGCAGAGCTTGCCGAGGTACGCGAGCAGAGGACGACACAGTGATACGTGGCAAATAAGACGAACTGTGCGAGCGATGTCGGAGACATCAAGCACGAATCAGATTAGAGTTGTGTGTGCGATACGTGGCATACAGTTGATCCATCCAAGATGTTTGTGATGGAATAAGCCGTGTGTGTTGCGTGCAAACACTTGCTGGTATATAACCTTAAATTTAACCAAAACAGTGTTAATGCTTGTTAGAAAAATGGTATAGTTGGAAACTATGTTCAAATACGACTCCAACGATATTATCTTTGGCGACATGCATTCGTAATTTATTAGTTAAATCCTACTTATAAACCAGGACGGGGGTATAGTAGGTAATTAAATCGCAAACCTTTTTTATTAAACGTGTCCTCTCGCACGTCTTGTCACCCCACTGCTACAGACGGCTTACAGCGCAAGCTTGCGCAGCGCATGGGATCGTTCTTTTGGCCAAATGGTGGCGCCAATGAATCATGGGTGAGCCCATTCCGGCACAACCTCACAGGTTCCCGCGCAAGCTTCCCGCCTGACTCGGTGAAATCCCCCAAAATCCAAATGCTTACCGGCCTGCTATAAAAACCCTCATGGCCGGCGAGTCCTGCGTCGCATTTTCCCCTCCCTCCCTGTAGCATATCTCGCCTGCTTCTCCCACAATCGCCAATGGCACTGGTCCGTCGTCGTCGCTTAGCCACTCCGCCGTCATCAGAGGACAGCTCTAGCTGGGAGGCTACACTGCGGCGGTGGCGCAGTCCCCGGCGTAGTGTAGTGCGCGTGGCGTCCCTATTGGGTGTGTGCGGAACACCCTCCACATGCTGCACCGCCGCTGCCCGTCGGCAGCTGTTGCCGCCACACCACCATCGAAAGCCAGGGCCATCTCCCGCTCCGCCGCCGCGCCCCGAAGGCAGGAGGTGGCCGTCGTGGCCGCCACCCTACTGCCGGCCACTGTGGCCATCACCCGCTCCGCCACTGCGGCCCCAAGGCGGGAGGTGGTGGTCGTGCCTGCCACCCCATCGCCGGCCGCCGTGGCCACCAGCCCACCGTCGACCGTCGAGATTATCACCCGCTCCGCCGTCGCGGCGCGAAGGCGGGAGGCGGAGGTGGAGGCTTGCACGTGCGTCAGCGACCTTACACACTACGTCGAGTTCCTGTGGGAGGAGGAGGAGCGCCTCGTCGAGCACGCAAAGAGCCTTACCGCAGCCGTGGTCGCAACACACGCTGACGGAGAGGTGAGGAATCAGGAGATCTACGAGTAGTCCGACCGCTTCGAGGGGGATCATCTGGAGCGGCAGTGGGCATTCGAGCTGGCGAGCCTCGCTGAACGTGCAGCAGCGACAGACACCGTATTGCATTTCTCCAGCTCATCGGTAGGCTCCTCCTCCTCCTCAGTCTCTTACTGAGCGGGTGAGCGCGCTCGGCAAAGGAGAGACTGCCGGAAGTAGCACAAAGCCCCTCTGTGGTAGTAGTAGTATTTGGGGGCTATTTTGTCCAGTTCATGTGACTATAGATGTGTGGTTGAACTGCACAACGTACTTAAAATTAGCTAGTATATATAGTTGAACTAGCTATTTCAGTACGTGGTTGGCCACAATTGGGGAGAAGTTTGGTCGGTTCAGCTATCGAGTTGAACTGTTTGTATAAATTAATAACGACTGCTTAATCTATGAATGAAAGCTATGCTTAATTACTGAATTTTAGTTGCAAAAATTAGATAGTGCTAATGATTTCTAGCTGCATATTTTGACAAATGCAGTGTTACAAGGATTGACAAATGGCAACGTTACTAGATCAACAAATGTAAATCTTTCCAGTTTGAGAAATGGCAACATACCCAATATGACAGATGCAAATCTTACCAAATTGTTTGTATGTGGTTGCACACGGGTCAACCAAAACAACCATTTGCGTTGAAGGGATGCAAAACTCCTACGCTGCTCTGACTTTGCATACGGGTGTTCTATCTAAAACGTTTGCGATCAAGAGCTGCACAAATCCTGCTCGACACATTTTCCCTTGGTTTCCTAGGGAAGCTGTCGGTTTGCATACTGGTATTCTAACTAAAACGTTTGTGATGAGTGTTTTATATTTAAAAAACGAATTCAACTGGGGAAACCGAATTAAACTTAGGGAAGCTGACAATTTTTTTACCACGGCATGTTGATGCCGCTCCATGATAGCATGCCAAGTTTCATGAATTTTAGACAAGTTTTGGATTTACTAGAATTTAAAAACCAGGTATCTCGATGTTTGCAGCCGAGTTATGGTGGCAGGGTGTTTGAAATTCATTCCCATTTCTTGCATGGGAGCTAAGCATGCACCGAAGGACACATATTTGATTTTTCAACCAGTTTATATGCACTGGAGAATGTGCATGCAGTTCAAATTTGAATTATGCACATAAAATGCCTGGAAAACACATTTAATGTATAAAAATGTCCAAATGAACCCCGAAAAATTCCAAAATTGAACACAACACTGTTGTTGTTCTATGTTGACACTCAAAATTTTTTGAAAGCAATAAGACGCAATGGATATCGTTTCGTCCCCAAAGGTGGTACGTTCCCTACCGAAACAATCACGCTTGTTGTGAGAAGCTCTGGTTTGTGAGAAGCTTATAACCAAACCTTCCCCAATGTCACGACCGGTTTTCCGGGTTTTAAATTCCAAAAAATGGCCGTTGCACTCACCAGCCCCAGGATAACTGTTAGCTGATGAGGCACCAACTTGATACAGAAATTCCAAGCAAAATACAACATATGTAGTACAAGACCAATCTGGCCTGTGAGTACAACAATTGGGTTTCTAGTGGTCGATGGCGGAAGCGGTTTGTGAGTTGTCAGTGTCTATGGGACTCCATTTCCCACAGGAACAGCTGACCAGGATAACTCCTATCTTCGCGAGGCTGCTATCTTCGCGAGGCTTTAAAAGAAATGCCACAGTCGGGCGTCTGAGCGACACCACATAAGGGGCTTTAAAAGAAATGCCACAGCCGGGCGTCTGAGCGACACCACATAAAGGGCTTATAAAAGAAATGCCATAGTCGGGCGTCTGAGCGACACCACATAAGGGGCTTTAAAAGAAATGCCACAGTCGGGCGTCTGAGCGACACCACATAAAGGGCTTATAAAAGAAATGCCACAGTAGGGCGTCTGAGCGACACCACATAAAGGGCTCATAAAATAAATGATCACAATGAATATCTAGGAGGTAGAACCATCCCAGGGATACAAATAATGCAGCGGGTTAGTCCATCACAAAATAATAATCATGGTCCTCACAAGTAACTAGTCGGTATCCAAGTTTGGTTTAACAATATCTCCTCCGAAGACCGACACTAAGACCAACACTTGACCCATCCCAGACTGTAATCCTTAACCATGGACACGGCTATTCGAATAGGTTTAATCTCTGTAGAGGGTGTACTCTTTACCCATGAGTAACGGATTCCTTTAGTCCATCGGGACTAATTCCGTCTACGGCCTTTTAGTTGAAAACACACCTAACTTGCACACACCAGCTTAACTCATCGGTGTCTGGAATCACCCACGACACTTGTTAAGCAAAACTCTAAGTGGGGAGGCTACAACCTCGCGTAGCATGGGATCAAATTTATATCGCGCGCCCTAAGGGGTGGCCTCCCCTCTCGGTCCCAACCGGAAACACCCATGCTCCCGGACTAGGTGGCCTGCCTACCGGCTACAACCGGTATCTTCCACCATGGCCTCTCTGTACGGTGTGTGCTTGAAAGGGGTTGACGACTTACTGAACCGTACCCTACCTGCGGCAGGGACAAGTGGTAGTACAAAACAAGTATGGGGGTTACTGGAACAAGACTCGATCTACGGTCGACTCAGGAGGTTTATAAATTCCCTGCATGACATGTATAACAAATATATTTCAACCAACAAAATCACCACTCAATATACCTTACCATGCCATACCGGACATAACCGTCCCGACGGGGACCGGCGACAAGCTCACTCCTACCCAAGGCAGAGGCTTTCCCGGATTCCTTTCCGGCATGCATGCAAGGCACATGAGGGTGATGACCATCACAAGTATATTCATTTCCAACAGCAAGGAAATCACTAATATGCCTTCATGCAAATGATCATATCACATGAAATAACAAGTTCTCCGATATAAGGTGGTGTTATAAACGTGTCAACTAACACACCAAAAATATTATTCCGGGGTTCAGAATGCTTGCCTTAAAGGTGTGGAGAGGTGGGGTGCACTCCAAATCTTTTGAAAGCTTTCTTCTCTTCCAAAATCCTATTTTCAAAAATATGCAAATAACACATATTTCAAAAACAGTACAAAAAAGTTGTTTGGAAAATTTTCAAATAAATCTTAAAATAAACTAGACAGAATTTGAGAGATGTAGGAAAAAGAATCAATTCATTTGGAGTTATATTTAAAAAGTTATAGCCAGTCAAAGATTTGTCAAAATCTGTTTTGAATAAAATCAAAAAAAGAAAACGGTTCAAACGAGATTACGCTTTCGGATAGAGAAGACGTATTTGAGCCTTTACGCCTCCACTTATCTAGCATGGCTGGCGCGTGAGTCACCGATAGTGGGCCCGCCTGGCCCACTGGTCAGGTTTGACTGGTCCACGCACGCGTCGTCTCCCCCTGAACGAACAGAGGCGGAGCTCCGGCGAGGCTCGCCGGCGAATGCCGGCGTCCCTCGGTGATCTAAGTGCATGGGCGTGCTCGGGAGGTCAAGACGAACTCGGGGGTACCCGCCATGGTCACCGACGTGGACGGAGTTGCCGGCGACGAGCTTCGCGGCGGAGATGGCTTCGGGGGCGAAGTGAGTTTGGGGCTGCGGTGGTTCCCGATCAAAATCGAGCAAGGGAACGAGTTCACGGGAGGATGAGAAGGTTCCTGGTGAAGAGAACGGAGAGGGGGAGGCCCTGGTTGCGGTGAATGGAGCTGGGACGTGGCGGTGGCCGAACCGGCCGGAGTTGGGGAAGACGGCTTTCCCCCGACGATCCTGGCTGTGGGGGTGCCATGGGGGTGGCCTGAGGTTGTCTGCATGCTTGAATGAGTTCGGGGGCCTCCTTATATAGCGCGACGAGGTCGGTTTGCGGCGGCCGGATAAGAACGACGGCGAACCGCCTTCCTGTAGTGGCAGGGCGTCATGGCGGCGACGAGCGCTAGGGGACACGCTTGCGGATGAGCACGCACTGCTCCAGGAGGCAGGTGGCGAGCGGGAGAGGCTTGGCGGCGCCGACATGAGCAGGGGCTATCGAGCGGCCGTGGCGGCTAGCTCCTGGCCTGCCGGGGACGTGGCGAGGGCTCTTGGCGTGTTGTGGTGGGAAGGGTGCGAGTGGCGTGGCTCTGCAGAGCGGGCAAGGCCAGGGGCGCGACGCATCGGCTCGGCACGGCACGTGCAAAACGCGTGCTCTGCTCGCGCCCAGAGCATGCACGAAACGTGCTCGACGAAATGCCATGGCATGCTAGGGGTTCCAAACCGCAAGAGGCTTAGCAGGGTGGGGCTATAGGCTAGGGAAACACCATTGGACAGGCTGGTTTGGTCAGGGGATCAGGTTCACATTACAAACCAAAAAGTCATGCCAAAATAGATCATGCCCATAAGGTGTTTGACAGAATGCCAAGGGCACTTAGGCAAGTCTTGGAGTGGTCAAAAACTCCAGATGGTGGTCTCTTTAGATGAATAAGAGGGTGGTGAGGTTAGGTTGTGAAAAGCACAAACTTGTTAGTGCAAGTTTTGCAAAACTACAATTCTGGACAGGAGATAAATGGCATTATTTCATGAACCAAAAATGACCCAAAGGGTGCATGCTCCTGGACTTAAGGGTTTGGTAGGGAGGACTATAAGCAGGAGAAAGCACAAGGTCATTGGAGCAAAAATAAATAGGGTTGCAGTAGAAATCACAAGACTGGACCAGAATGGAAAAGAGGTTGATTCACTCAAAATTTTCAAATAACAGCACTAGGTTTTTGCATAATGTTGAATCATATGCTACTACCAACATCCCATAATTTTTGTGGAGGCCAGAGAGAAATGTTTAAATGGGTTGTAGTGCAAAATTGCACTCTGGACCAGAGAAGAAAAATTGATGCAGAGCTCAACATATTACATGAATAAAAGATATTTTTGTATAAAAGTGATTTAAAAACATCACATGACATCTCCAAATTTTTGTTGGAATTTTAGGTGAATTTATCAAATGGTTGTAGTTCAAATATGGCCATATAACCTTGAAAAACCATTTTTCAAGAAAATAAAGATCAAGCAAATTAATTATGTAATTAGTTATACTGATAAAAGAAAAGTTTTTCTTGAGAGGTTAAACAAGTCCAATAACATATTTGAAAGATTTTCCCTTGAGGGAACAACTCAATGATAATAAGAAAGAAACGTTTAAAAAAATAAAAAGGGAGTCCAAAAAAATCAAAGTTTTAATTCCTGGCAAAATTTTAATTTAATAAAACAAGGCCAAAAATTTGGGGTGTCACAACACTACCCCCCTTAAGAAAAATCTTGTCCTCGAGATTTGTTCAAAGCTGTTTTAAGAAAAACTATAAGCAGTAAAAATGTGGCTACAATGAGAGGGCAATAAGTGGTGAAAAACCACAGTGTGAAAACTGGTGCTGCGTGGAAAAGTCTACGGTTCGGGACAAAAACGTGAGATTTTCTACGCTGGATATAAATTTAGAATAACTTCTAAATTTAAATATACGCTGGTCGTACCCGAGAGCACAGTGCTCTCTCTGGCCGACAGGTGGACCCGGGGCCCATTGTCAGCCTCTTCTTCTCCCTCTGGTTCTCTCTTCTTCCTCTCTCCCGCGCGCTTTCCCGCGCTTTCTCCATCGGCGATGTCTAGCGCGTAGGGCATCTAGGCCGTACCGCGGTAGTGCGCGGCGTGCTAGCTGCCGGTGCAGCGTGCACTCACCTCGCGGGCCAGCGCGCTGTCGGCACTGCTCGCGGATTCGTCTCCAAACACCGGCGATCGGCGACGAGCGGCGTTGGTGGACTTCGCCCACCGTACACCGAGCTCGAGCTATAAAACGACCGGGGTGCCCCTCTCTTCTTCCTCACACCTGGCCTCACTCCTCCTCCTCCTTCCTCCATTACTGCTTACAAAAGCTCGGGTTAGGCTCTAATGGCGGAGGCGATGCCGGACTGGTTTGCGATCCTGATATGGGGAGGGCTGGCGACACTGCTGGGGCTCTCCGTGCTCCTGTGCGCGATGATCCTCGACGATCGTCGTGACGCTGCTGCTCAGGTGTTGGCTCTCCGCGGTGGTGGTGATCACAAGGAGTAGATGGGGTGTGCCGGGTGCTAACTGTTGTTAGGGGGTGAATAGCTGGATGTAACACCGTTGCAAAGTTTTGCAAACAGTGTATGAGTTCGAATGGTTATGGTTGTGAGTCTGCTGCCGTGGTGCTGTTTGAAATTAATTAATCCACGCCGTGAGAAGGTGCAGATGTAGCAACTCAGGGAAAAGAAATCTCACTCCAGGATTTTGCGAGGGAAAAACAGTTAATTTAAAGGAGCATAAACCACAACAAAAACTACACGCATTAGTAGAAGCCAAATAATCGACTCATCGTACAAACTCAGGGTATCACGCATAAGTCACACACATAAATAAATGTTGCAATAATGAACACCACAGCGACGTCTAAAATGGAAACGGTAACTGGACGGGGTCCCTAGAAAACGTCTCTGGTACTGGGATACATTCCTCTTCTATCGGGGGAAGTGGATTGACCAGTCGATGTACGTGTCTCTCCTGGTCGGGCCTTAGTGCTCTGCCGATGGCGATCTGAGGATTCAAATCTGCGAGGCTCTGGAGATAACCCATCACACGTTGGGTTAAACGCTCTTGAGCGATGACGTACTGGACAAGGTTGGCCAGGACTGGGTCTCTCGCAATGCGTCCACCGGGAAAAGATGTCACTCCTCCGGGTGCTGCATGGCTCGGGAAGTAATAATACCCTCGTTCGCTGGCATAGGGTACCGCGAATCGAAGGCGAGCAAGCGCTTCGTATGCAACAGCTTCTATGGCAATATGTGGGGTTGGCATAGATTTCCCCATGAAGGAGACCTCCGTTGGGTCTTGGTTTGAGTTTACGGGAGGGATGTGTACTGCTGCCCAATATCTCGAGGTGGAAGGGGTAATTCTCGATTTGAACATCTCGTACTAGGGTGGCTGGGTAGCGCCCATGGTACTGCAGGTAAAATCCCGCAATATCTTGACAAAACTACCCGGGGTTGCATCTGGGGTTCTCAGATAAATGCTGGGGCTCGGCATGGCAAGAAATGGTTGTGAGGGTGGTGCACAAGGTGAGAGGTGCTTGGCAAGGTCACGCGGTGGCCTTTTTATAGCACCGGAGCTGGGTCATTTTTACCGAGGTGAATGGTAAAGAAAATTTTCAGCTCTGTTCCAAGGGTCGGGGTCAAGCCACAGATTCACACATTTCACTATAGTGATGTGTTACTGTGGGGTTGACGGGGTGATTTTTGGTAACTGTGTCCGGGATAGAAATCTTATACTGCATACTGGCGTATCCAGGCAAGGCTACTATTAAACTAGAGGCACGACAACAGGCGGCATTTAATTACAAGGCCACACGATTACAAAGCGAGGGTACACTGGGACTCGATACGACTCGGGTGACTTAGTCTACCTCGTTTACATCCAAGCGGGCGTGCCTTGAGGCTCCTCCACGGGTCTCGTTGTCGGAAATAGCTGGAGTGGGTTGAGGGGCTGCAGGCTCAGGGTAGTGATGAGGACCTTCTCGGGGATTGTTGGCCACAATCCCGTTGGAGTGTGCTCCCAATATGCGATGAAGCACCTCTGGGATTATCGCAGCACCTTGGCCGATGGCTGGGGCAGGCCTCAGGGACTCGATCGGGTGTCCAAACAGCACGACTGGGTTGTCGGCGTTGGGCTCGTTCTCTTCTCTCGCCGGGGCTCGACGAACCAGCTCTCCACGAGCTGCGATTAGATCAATAGTGATTTGATCGCACAGTTCCTCTAGTGCACTTACATAGCGCACTAGGTGCAACAATGCAGGATCTGTCTCGTGATCTCCGTTGGCAACTTGGGGTGGTCTACCATACCCTTCACGTCTGGGGTAGTAGTGGAATGAGCGATAGTTAACTCTGGGCGACAAGTGCCGGAGATGAACTATAGCCTCTCGAGCAGCTAGTTGGATGGCTTGAGGTTCAAAGGAAGTTGTCCTTCCGGTGAACCTGTAGGGGCGCTCGGGCTCTAGACCCCTACCGTAGATGTGTATAGTGGCCCAGAATTGATGGTTCTCACCGCTCATGGGTCCTTGGTACACGACATATTCTGGGGGCTCTTCTAACGCATAGGCACGACGGGTGAGGTTTGCGAGTATGGTCACAAAGCCTCCAAGGTTGGTTGCTGTGGTCTCATTGTGCATGACGGGGCCAGGCATTGTAGCTTGGTTTGGGGTAGAGGCTGTGCTGTGCTGTGTTGGCGCTAGCGTGCCCCTTTTTATAGGAAAAAAGGGGACAGAGTCTTCCTTTGCACGCTTGCGAAAAGACTATTCAGGATTCGGTTACTAGCGCATGAGCGACAGGTTAGGTTGATAGGTTGGGCAACGACTGCCAAAAGGTGTTGGGTCACTGTGTGGCTATCTTGCACGAGAAGCTTGGCTGGGGTTTGGTTATGGTTTGGTGGGTTGGTTTGCCTAAGTTTTTAGACCCGGCTAAGATAGGATTAGCCAATGGTCAGCCTGGCTCTAATACCAAGTCTGTAGCGACCGGGTTTTCCGGGTTTTAAATTCCAGAAAATGGCCATTGTACTCACCAGCCCCAGGATAACTGGTAGCTGATGAGGCACCAACTTGATACAGAAATTCCAAGCAAAATACAACATATGTAGTACAAGACCATTCTGGCCTGTGAGTACAACAATTGGCTTTCTAGTGGTTGATGGCGGAAGCGGTTTGTGAGTCGTCAGTGTCTATGGGACTCCATTTCCCACAGGAACAGCTGACCAGGATAACTCCTATCTTCGCGAGGCTGCTATCACCATTGCTTAGTTTCCGGGGCTGTCACCGCAACGCTCCTCTCCAAGTAGAAATCTGGCCAAGACAATAGCCAGGGACAAGCCAGTGAGTACATTGAATGTACTCGCAAACATTAAGAACACAGGTATAATATAATTGATCATCATGCACTGAAAAATTCCATGATCACATCGTCAGTCATAAATAAAACATCTTTTATGCATGCAAGCAGGTTATTTTCATGCAACATGAATAAGCAGTAATAGAGTGGGAATAAAATGCCGCAGTCGGGCGTCTGAGCGACACCACATAAAGGGCTTTAAAAGAAATGCCACAGTCGGGCGTCTGAGCGACACCACATAAAGGGCTTTAAGAGAAATGCCACAGTCGGGCGTCTGAGCGACACCACATAAAGGGCTTTAAAAGAAGTGCCACAGTCGGGCGTCTGAGCGACACCACATAAAGGGCTTTAAAAGAAATGCCACAGTCGGGCGTCTGAGCGACACCACATAAAGGGCTTTAAAAGAAATGCCACAGTCGGGCGTCTGAGCGACACCACATAAAGGGCTTTAAAAGAAATGCCACAGTCGGGCGTCTGAGCGACACCACATAAGGGGCTTTAAAAGAAATGCCACAGTCGGGCGTCTGAGCGACACCACATAAGGGGCTTTAAAAGAAATGCCACAGTCGGGCGTCTAAGCGACACCACATAAAGGGCTTATAAAAGAAATGCCACAGTCGGGCGTCTGAGCGACACCACATAAGGGGCTTTAAAAGAAATGCCACAGTCGGGCGTCTGAGTGACACCACATAAAGGGCTTATAAAAGAAATGCCACAGTAGGGCGTCTGAGCGACACCACATAAAGGGCTAATAAAATAAATGATCACAATGAATATCCAGGAGGTAGAACCATCCCAGGGATACAAATAATGCAGCGGGTTAGTCCATCACAAAATAATAATCATGGTCCTCACAAGTAACTAGTCGGTATCCAAGTTTGGTTTAACAATATCTCCTCCGAAGACCGACACTAAGACCAACACTTGACCCATCCCAGACTGTAATCCTTAACCATGGACACGGCTATTCGAATAGGTTTAATCTCTGCAGAGGGTGTACTCTTTACCCACGAGTAACGGATTCCTTTAGTCCATCGGGACTAATTCCGTCTACGGCCTTTTAGTTGAAAACACGCCTAACTTGCACACACCAGCTTAACTCATCGGTGTCTGGAATCACCCACGACACTTGTTAAGCAAAACTCTAAGTGGGGAGGCTACAACCTCGCGTAGCATGGGATCAAATTTATATCGCGCGCTCTAAGGGGTGGCCTCCCCTCTCGGTCCCAACCGGAAACAGCCATGCTCACGGACCAGGTGGCCTGCCTACCGGCTACAACCGGTATCTTCCACCATGGCCTCTCTGTACGGTGTGTGCTTGAAAGGGGTTGACGACTTACTGAACCGTACCCTACCTGCGGCAGGGACAAGTGGTAGTACAAAACAAGTATGGGGGTTACTGGAACAAGACTCGATCTACGGTCGACTCAGGAGGTTTATAAATTCCCTGCATGACATGTATAACAAATATATTTCAACCAACAAAATCACCACTCAATATACCTTACCATGCCATACCGGACATAACCGTCCCGACGGGGACCGGCGACAAGCTCAATCCTACCTAAGGCAGAGGCTTTCCCGGATTCCTTTCCGGCATGCATGCAAGGCACATGAGGGTGATTACCATCACAAGTATATTCATTTCCAACAGCAAGGAAATCACTAATATGCCTTCATGCAAATGATCATATCACATGAAATAACAAGTTCTCCGATATAAGGTGGTGTTATAAACGTGTCAATTAACACACCAAAAATATTATTCAGGGGTTCAGAATGCTTGCCTTAAAGGTGTGGAGAGGTGGGGTGCACTCCAAATCTTTTGAAAGCTTTCTTCTCTTCCAAAATCCTATTTTCAAAAATATGCAAATAACACATATTTCAAAAACAGTACAAAAAAGTTGTTTGGAAAATTTTCAAATAAATCTTAAAATAAACTAGACAGAATTTGAGAGATGTAGGAAAATGAATCAATTCATTTGGAGTTATATTTAAAAAGTTATAGCCAGTCAAAGATTTGGTCAAAATCTGTTTTGAATAAAATCAAAAAAAGAAAACGGTTCAAACGAGATTACGCTTTCGGATAGAGAAGACGTATTTGAGCCTTTACGCCTCCACTTATCCAGCGTGGCTGGCACGTGAGTCACCGACAGTGGGCCCCCTGGCCCACTGGTCAGGTTTGACTGGTCCACGCACGCGTCGTCTCCCCCTGAACGAACAGAGGCGGAGCTCCGGCGAGGCTCGCCGGCGAATGCCGGCGTCCCTCGGTGATCTGAGTGCATGGGCGTGCTCGGGAGGTCAAGACGAACTCAGGGGTACCCGCCATGGTCGCCGACGTGGACGGAGTTGCCGGCGACGAGCTTCGTGGCGGAGATGGCTTCGGGGGCGAAGTGAGTTTGGGGCTGCGGTGGTTCCCGATCAAAATCGAGCAAGGGAACGAGTTCACGGGAGGATGAGAAGGTTCCTGGTGAAGAGAACGGAGAGGGGGAGGCCCTGGTTGCGGTGAATGGAGCTGGGACGTGGCGGCGGCCGAACCGGCCGGAGTTGGGGAAGACGGCTTTCCCCCGACGATTCTGGCTGTGGGGGTGCCATGGGGGTGGCCTGAGGTTGTCTGCATGCTTGAATGAGTTCGGGGGCCTCCTTATATAGCGCGACGAGGTCGGTTTGCAGCGGCCGGATAAGAACGACGGTGGACCGCCTTCCTGTAGTGGCAGGGCGTCATGGCGGCGACGAGCGCTAGGGGACACGCTTGCGGATGAGCACGCACTGCTCCAGGAGGCAGGTGGCGAGCGGGAGAGGCTTGGCGGCGCCGACATGAGCAGGGGCTGTCGAGCGGCCGTGGCGGCTAGCTCCTGGCCTGGCGGGGACGTGGGGAGGGCTCTTGGCGTGTTGTGGTGGGAAGGGAGCGAGTGGCGTGGCTCTGCAGAGCGGGCAAGGCCAGGGGCGCGACGGGTCGGCTCGGCACGGCACGTGCAAAACGCGTGCTCTGCTCGCGCCCAGAGCATGCACGAAACGTGCTCGACGAAATGCCATGGCATGCTGGGGGTTCCAAACCACAAGAGGCTTAGCAGGGTGGGGCTATAGGCTAGGGAAACACCATTGGACAGGCTGGTTTGGTTAGGGGATCAGGTTCACAGTACAAACCAAAAACTCATGCCAAAATAGATCATGCCCATAAGGTGTTTGACAGAATGCCAAGGGCACTTAGGCAAGTCTTGGAGTGGTCAAAAACTCCAGATGGTGGTCTCTTTAGATGAATAAGAGGGTGGTGAGGTTAGTTTGTGAAAAGCACAAACTTGTTAGTGCAAGTTTTGCAAAACTACAATTCTGGACAGGAGATAAATGGCATTATTTCATGATCCAAAAATGACCCAAAGGGTGCATGCTCCTAGACTTAAGGGTTTGGTAGGGAGGACTATAAGCAGGAGAAAGCACAAGGTCATTGGAGCAAAAATAAATAGGGTTGCAGTAGAAATCACAGGACTGGACTAGAATGGAAAAGAGGTTGATTCACTCAAAATTTTCAAAGAACAGCACTAGGTTTTTGCATAATGTTGAATCATATCCTACTACCAACATCCCATAATTTTTGTGGAGGCCAGAGAGAAATGTTTAAATTGGTTGTAGTGCAAAATTGCACTCTGGACCAGAGAAGAAAAATTGATGCAGAGCTCAACATATTACATGAATAAAAGATATTTTTGTATAAAAGTGATTTAAAAGCATCACATGACATCTCCAAATTTTTGTTGGAATTTTAGGTGAATTTATCAAATGGTTGTAGTTCAAATATGGCCATATAACCTTGAAAAACCATTTTTCAAGAAAATAAAGATCAAGCAAATTAATTATGTAATTAGTTATACTGATAAAAGAAAAGTTTTTCTTGAGAGGTTAAACAAGTCCAATAACATATTTGAAAGATTTTCCCTTTAGGGAACAACTCAATGATAATAAGAAAGGAAATGTTTAAAAAAAATTAAAAAGGGAGTCCAAAAAAAATCAAAGTTTTAATTCCTGGCAAAATTTTAATTTAATAAAACAAGGCCAAAATTTTGGGGTGTCACAACACTACCCCCCTTAAGAAAAATCTCATCCTCGAGATTTGTTCAAAGCTGTTTTAAGAAAAACTATAAGCAGTAAAAATGTGGCTTCAGTGAGAGGGCAATAAGTGGTGAAAAACCACAGTGTGAAAACTGGTGCTGCGTGGAAAAGTCTACGGTTCGGGACAAAAACGTGAGATTTTCTACGCTGGATATAAATTTAGAATAACTTCTAAATTTAAATATACGCTGGTCGTACCCGAGAGCACAGTGCTCTCTCTAGCCGACAGGTGGACCCGGGGCCCATTGTCAGCCTCTTCTTCTCCCTCTGGTTCTCTCTTCTTCCTCTCTCCCGCGCGCTTTCCCGCGCTTTCTCCACTGGCGATGTCTAGCGCGTAGGGCATCTAGGCCGTACCGCGGTAGTGTGCGGCGTGCTAGCTGCCGGTGCAGCGTGCACTCACCTCGCGGGCCAGCGCGCTGTCGGCACTGCTCGCGGATTCGTCTCCAAACACCGGCGATCGGCGACGAGCGGCGTTGGTGGACTTCGCCCACCGTACACCGAGCTCGAGCTATAAAACGACCGGGGTGCCCCTCTCTTCTTCCTCACACCTGGCCTCACTCCTCCTCCTCCTTCCTCCATTACTGCTTACAAAAGCTCGGGTTAGGCTCTAATGGCGGAGGTGATGCCGGACTTGTTTTAGATCCTGATATGCGGAGGGCTGGCGACACTGCTGGGGCTCTCCGTGCTCCTGTGCGCGATGATCCTCGACGATCGTCGTGACGCTGCTGCTCAGGTGTTGGCTCTCCGCGGTGGTGGTGATCACAAGGAGTAGATGGGGTGTGCCGGGTGCTAACTGTTGTTAGGGGGTGAATAGCTGGATGTAACACCGTTGCAAAGTTTTGCAAACAGTGTATGAGTTCGAATGGTTATGGTTGTGAGTCTGCTGCCGTGGTGCTGTGTGAAATTAATTAATCCAAGCCGTGAGAAGGTGCAGATGTAGCAACTCAGGGAAAAGAAATCTCACTCCAGGATTTTGCGAGGGAAAAACAGTTAATTTAAAGGAGCATAAACCACAACAAAAACTACACGCATTAGTAGAAGCCAAATAATCGACTCGTCGTACAAACTCAGGGTATCACGCATAAGTCACACACATAAATAAATGTTGCAATAATGAACACCACATCGACGTCTAAAATGGAAACGGTAACTGGACGGGGTCCCTAGAAAACGTCTCTGGTACTGGGATACAGTCCTCTTCTATCGGGGGAAGTGGATTGACCAGTCGATGTACATGTCTCTCCTGGTCGGGCCTTAGTGCTCTGCCGATGGCGATCTGAGGATTTAAATCTGCGAGGCTCTGGAGATAACCCATCACACGTTGGGTTAAACGCTCTTGAGCGATGACGTACTGGGCAAGGTTGGCCAGGACTGGGTCTCTCTCAATGCGTCCACCGGGTAAAGATGTCACTCCTCTGGGTGCTGCACGGCTCGGGAAGTAATAATACCCTTGTTCGCTAGCATAGGGTACCGCGAATCGAAGGCGAGCAAGCGCTTCGTATGCAACAGCTTCTATGGCCATATGTGGGGTTGGCATAGATTTCCCCACGAAGGAGACCTCCGTTGGGTCTTGGTTTGAGTTTACGGGAGGGATGTGTACTGCTGCCCAATATCTCGAGGTGGAAGGGGTAATTCTCGATTTGAACAGCTCGTACTGGGGTGGCTGGGTAGCGCCCATGGTACTGCAGGTAAAATCCCGCAATATCTTGACAAAACTACTCGGGGTTGCATCTGGGGTTCTCAGATAAATGCTGGGGCTCGGCATGGCAAGAAATGGTTGTGAGGGTGGTGCACAAGGTGAGAGGTGCTTGGCAAGGTCACGCGGTGGCCTTTTTATAGCACCGGAGCTGGGTCATTTTTACCGAGGTGAATGGTAAAGAAAATTTTCAGCTCTGTTCCAAGGGTCGGGGTCAAGCCACAGATTCACACATTTCACTATAGTGATGTGTTACTATGGGGTTGACGGGGTGATTTTTGGTAACTGTGTCCGGGATAGAAATCTTATACTGCATACTGGCGTATCCAGGCAAGGCTACTATTAAAATAGAGGCACGACAACAGGCGGCATTTAATTACAAGGCCACACGATTACAAAGCGAGGGTACACTGGGACTCGATACGACTCGGGTGACTTAGTCTACCTCGTTTACATCCAAGCGGGCGTGCCTTGAGGCTCCTCCACGGGTCTCGTCATCGGAAATAGCTGGAGTGGGTTGAGGGGCTGCAGGCTCGGGGTAGTGATGAGGACCATCTCGGGGATTGTTGGCCACAATCCCGTTGGAGTGTGCTCCCAATATGTGACGAAGCACCTCTAGGGTTATCGCAGCACCTTGGCCGATGGCTGGGGCAGGCCTCAGGGACTCAATCGGGTGTCCAAACAGCACGACTGGGTTGTCGGTGTTGGGCTCGTTCTCTTCTCTCTCCGGGGCTCGACGAACCAGCTCTCCACGAGCTGCGATTAGATCAATAGTGATTTGATCGCACAGTTCCTCTAGTGCACTTACATAGCGCACTAGGTGCAACAATGCAGGATCTGTCTCGTGATCTCCGTTGGCAACTTGGGGTGGTCTACCATACCCTTCACGTCTGGGGTAGTAGTGGAATGAGCGATAGTTAACTCTAGGCGACAAGTGCCGGAGATGAACTATAGCCTCTCGAGCAGCTAGTTGGATGGCTTGAGGTTCAAAGGAAGTTGTCCTTCCGGTGAACCTGTAGGGGCGCTCGGGCTCTAGACCCCTACCGTAGATGTGTACAGTGGCCCAGAATTGACAGTTCTCACCGCTCATGGGTCCTTGGTACACGACATATTCTGGGGGCTCTTCTAACGCATAGGCACGACGGGTGAGGTTTGCGAGTATGGTCACAAAGCCTCCAAGGTTGGTTGCTGTGGTCTCATTGTGCATGACGGGGCCAGGCATTGTAGCTTGGTTTGGGGTAGAGGCTGTGCTGTGCTGTGTTGGGGCTAGCGTGCCCCTTTTTATAGGAAAAAAGGGGACAGAGTCTTCCTTTGCACGCTTGCGAAAAGACTATTCAGGATTCGGTTACTAGCGCATGAGCGACAGGTTAGGTTGATAGGTTGGGCACCGACTGCCAAAAGGTGTTGGGTCACTGTGTGGCTATCTTGCACGAGAAGCTTGGCTGGGGTTTGGTTATGGTTTGGTGGGTTGGTTTGCCTAAGTTTTTAGACCCGGCTAAGATAGGATTAGCCAATGGTCAGCCTGGCTCTGATACCAAGTCTGTAGCGACCGGGTTTTCCGGGTTTTAAATTCCAGAAAATGGCCGTTGTACTCACCAGCCCCAGGATAACTGGTAGCTGATGAGGCACCAACTTGATACAGAAATTCCAAGCAAAATACAACATATGTAGTACAAGACCATTCTGGCCTGTGAGTACAACAATTGGCTTTCTAGTGGTCGATGGCGGAAGCGGTTTGTGAGTCGTCAGTGTCTATGGGACTCCATTTCCCACAGGAACAGCTGACCAGGATAACTCCTATCTTCGCGAGGCTGCTATCACCATTGCTTAGTTTCCAGGGCTGTCACCGCAACGCTCCTCTCCAAGCAGAAATCTGGCCAAGACAATAGCCAGGGACAAGCCAGTGAGTACATTGAATGTACTCGCAAACATTAAGAACACAGGTATAATATAATTGATAATCATGCACTGAAAAATTCCATGATCACATCGTCAGTCATAAATAAAACATCTTTTATGCATGCAAGCAGGTTATTTTCATGCAACATGAATAAGCAGTAATAGAGTGGGAATAAAATGCCGCAGTCGGGCGTCTGAGCGACACCACATAAAGGGCTTTAAAAGAAATGCCACAGTCGGGCGTCTGAGCGACACCACATAAAGGGCTTTAAAAGAAATGCCACAGTCGGGCGTCTGAGCGACACCACATAAAGGGCTTTAAAAGAAATGCCACAGTCGGGCATCTGAGCGACACCACATAGAGGGCTTTAAGAGAAATGCCACAGTCGGGCGTCTGAGCGACACCACATAAAGGGCTTTAAAAGAAGTGCCACAGTCGGGCGTCTGAGCGACACCACATAAAGGGCTTTAAAAGAAATGCCACAGTCGGGCGTCTGAGCGACACCACATAAGGGGCTTTAAAAGAAATGCCACAGTCGGGCGTCTGAGCGACACCACATAAGGGGCTTTAAAAGAAATGCCACAGTCGGGCGTCTGAGCGACACCACATAAAGGGCTTATAAAAGAAATGCCACAGTCGGGCGTCTGAGCGACACCACATAAGGGGCTTTAAAAGAAATGCCACAGTCGGGCGTCTGAGCGACACCACATAAAGGGCTTATAAAAGAAATGCCACAGTAGGGCGTCTGAGCGACACCACATAAAGGGCTCATAAAATAAATGATCACAATGAATATCCAGGAGGTAGAACCATCCCAGGGATACAAATAATGCAACGGGTTAGTCCATCACAAAATAATAATCATGGTCCTCACAAGTAACTAGTCGGTATCCAAGTTTGGTTTAACAATATCTCCTCCGAAGACCGACACTAAGACCAACACTTGACCCATCCCAGACTGTAATCCTTAACCATGGACACGGCTATTCGAATAGGTTTAATCTCTGCAGAGGGTGTACTCTTTACCCACGAGTCACGGATTCCTTTAGTCCATCGGGACTAATTCCGTCTACGGCCTTTTAGTTGAAAACACGCCTAACTTGCACACACCAGCTTAACTCATCGGT
This sequence comes from Triticum urartu, assembly GCF_056163025.1. NCBI lineage: Eukaryota > Viridiplantae > Streptophyta > Magnoliopsida > Poales > Poaceae > Triticum > Triticum urartu. Next base: position 568,056,790 of record NC_141878.1, read on the forward strand.
GTCTGGAATCACCCACGACACTTGTTAAGCAAAACTCTAAGTGGGGAGGCTACAACCTCGCGTAGCATGGGATCAAATTTATATCACACGCTCTAAGGGGTGGCCTCCCCTCTCGGTCCCAACCGGAAACACCCATGCCCCCGGACCAGGTGGCCTGCCTACCGGCTATAACCGGTATCTTCCACCATGGCCTCTCTGTACGGTGTGTGCTTGAAAGGGGTTGACGACTTACTGAACCGTACCCTACCTGCGGCAGGGACAAGTGGTAGTACAAAACAAGTATGGGGGTTACTGGAACAAGACTCGATCTACGGTCGACTCAGGAGGTTTATAAATTCCCTGCATGACATGTATAACAAATATATTTCAACCAACAAAATCACCACTCAATATACCTTACCATGCCATACCGGACATAACCATCCCGACGGGGACCGGCGACAAGCTCACTCCTACCCAAGGCAGAGGCTTTCCCGGATTCCTTTCCGGCATGCATGCAAGGCACATGACGGTGATTACCATCACAAGTATATTCATTTCCAACAGCAAGGAAATCACTAATATGCCTTCATGCAAATGATCATATCACATGAAATAACAAGTTCTCCGATATAAGGTGGTGTTATAAACGTGTCAACTAACACACCAAAAATATTATTCCGGGGTTCAGAATGCTTGCCTTAAAGGTGTGGAGAGGTGGGGTGCACTCCAAATCTTTTGAAAGCTTTCTTCTCTTCCAAAATCCTATTTTCAAAAATATGCAAATAACACATATTTCAAAAACAGTACAAAAAAGTTGTTTGGAAAATTTTCAAATAAATCTTAAAATAAACTAGACAGAATTTGAGAGATGTAGGAAAAAGAATCAATTCACTTGGAGTTATATGTAAAAAGTTATAGCCAGTCAAAGATTTGGTCAAAATCCGTTTTGAATAAAATCAAAAAAAGAAAACGGTTCAAACGATATTACGCTTTCGGACAGAGAAGACGTATTTGAGCCTTTACGCCTCCACTTATCCAGCGTGGCTGGCGCGTGAGTCACCGACAGTGGTCCCGCCTGGCCCACTTGTCAAGTTTGACTTGTCCACGCGCGCGTCGTCTCCTCCTGAACGAACAGAGGCGGAGCTCCGGCTAGGCTCGCCGGCGAATGGCGGCGTCCCTCGGTGATCTGAGTGCATGGGCGTGCTCGGGAGGTCAAGACGAACTCGGGGGTACCCGCCATGGTCGCCGACATGGACGGAGTTGCCGGCGACGAGCTTCGCGGCGGAGATGGCTTCGGGGGCGAAGTGAGTTTGGGGCTGCGGTGGTTCCCGATCAAAATCGAGCAGGGGAACGAGTTCACGGGAGGATGAGAAGGTTCCTGGTGAAGAGAACGGAGAGGGGGAGGCCCTGGTTGCGGTGAATGGAGCTGGGACGTTGCGGCGGCCGAACCGGCCGGAGTTGGGGAAGACGGCTTTCCCCCGACGATTCTGGCTGTGGGGGTGCCATGGGGGTGGCCTGAGGTTGTCTGCATGCTTGAATGAGTTCGGGGGCCTCCTTATATAGCGCGACGAGGTCGGTTTGCGGCGGCCGGATAAGAACGACGGCGGACCGCCTTCCTGTAGTGGCAGGGCGTCATGGCGGCGACGAGCGCTAGGGGACACGCTTGCGGATGAGCACGCACTGCTCCAGGAGGCAGGTGGCGAGCGGGAGAGGCTTGGCGGCGCCGACATGAGCAGGGGCTGTCGAGCGGCCGTGGCGGCTACCTCCTGGCCTGCCGGGGACGTGGCGAGGGCTCTTGGCGTGTTGTGGTGGGAAGGGAGCGAGTGGCGTGGCTCTGCAGAGCGGGCAAGGCCAGGGGCGCGACGCGTCGGCTCGGCACGGCACGTGCAAAACGCGTGCTCTGCTCGTGCCCAGAGCATGCACGAAACGTGCTCGACGAAATGCCATGGCATGCTGGGGGTTCCAAACCGCAAGAGGCTTAGCAGGGTGGGGCTATAGGCTAGGGAAACACCATTGGATAGGCTGGTTTGATCAGGGGATCGGGTTCACAGTACAAACCAAAAACTCATGCCAAAATAGATCATGCCCATAAGGTGTTTGACAGAATGCCAAGGGCACTTAGGCAAGTCTTGGAGTGGTCATGAACTCCAGATGGTGGTCTCTTTAGATGAATAAGAGGGTGGTGAGGTTAGTTTGTGAAAAGCACAAACTTGTTAGTGCAAGTTTTGCAAACCTACAATTCTGGACAGGAGATAAATGGCATTATTTCATGAACCAAAAATGACCCAAAGGGTGCATGCTCCTGGACTTAAGGGTTTGGTAGGGAGGAATATAAGCAGGAGAAAGCACACGGTCATTGGAGCAAAAATAAATAGGGTTGCAGTAGAAATCACAAGACTGGACGAGAATGGAAAAGAGGTTGATTCACTCAAAATTTTCAACGAACAGCACTAGGTTTTTGCATAATGTTGAATCATATGCTACTACCAACATCCCATAATTTTGGTGGAGGCCAGAGAGAAATGTTTAAATGGGTTGTAGTGCAAAATTGCACTCTGGACCAGAGAAGAAAAATTGATGCAGAGCTCAACATATTACATGAATAAAAGATATTTTTGTATAAAAGTGATTTAAAAACATCACACGACATATCCAAATTTTTGTTGGAATTTTAGGTGAATCTATCAAATGGTTGTAGTTCAAATATGGCCATATAACCTTGAAAAACCAATTTTCAAGAAAATAAAGATCAAGCAAATTAATTATGTAATTAGTTATACTGATAAAAGAAAAGTTTTTCTTGAGAGGTTAAACAAGTCCAATAACATATTTGAAAGATTTTCCCTTTAGGGAACAACTCAATGATAATAAGAAAGGAAATGTTTAAAAAAAAGGGAGTCCAAAAAAAACCAAAGTTTTAATTCCTGGCAAAATTTTAATTTAATAAAACAAGGCCAAAAATTTGGGGTGTCACACCCAAATGGGACGAATTTTTTACCACGGCATGTTGATGCCGCTCCATGATAGCATGCCAAGTTTCATGTATTTCAGACGAGTTTTGGATTTACTAGAATTTATAAACCAGGTATCTCAATGTTTGCGGACGAGTGACGGTGGCAGGGTGTTTGAAATTCATTCCCATTTCTTGCATGTGACCTAAGCATGCACCCAAGGACATATATTTGATTTTCAACCAGTTTATATGCACTGGAGAATGTGCATGTAGTTCAAATTTGAATTATGCACATAAATGCCTAGTTAACCAAGTTAATGTATAAAAACGTCCAAACGAACCCCGACAAATTCCAAAATTGAACACAACACTCTTGTTGTTCTATGTTGACACTCGAATTTTTTTGAAAGCAATAAGAGATAACGAATATCGTTTCGTCCCCAAAGGTGGCACGTTCCCTACCGAAATCATCATGCTTGTTGTGAGAAGCTCTGGTTTGTGAGAAGCTTATACCCAAACCTTCCCCAAATGGGAGAAATTTTTTACCACGGCATGTTGATGCCGCTCCATGATAGCATGCCAAGTTTCATGAATTTCAGATGAGTTTTGGATTTACTAGAATTTAAAAACTAGGCATCTCAATGTTTGCGGCCGAGTGACGGTGGCAGGGTGTTTGAAATTCATTCCCATTTCTTGCATGGGACCTAAGCATGCACCCAAGGAGACATATTTGATTTTTCAACCAGTCTATATGCACTTGAGAATGTGCATATAGTTCAAATTTGAATTATGCACATAAAATGCCTAGATAACCCAGTTAATGTATAAAAATGTCCAAACGAAGCCCCCAAAAATTCCAAAATTGAACACAACACTCTTGTTGTTCTATGTTGAAACTCGAAACTTTTTGAAAGCAACAAGAGGCAACGGATATCGTTTCGTCCCCAAAGGTGGCACGTTCCCTACCGAAACCATCACGCTTGTTGTGAGAAGCTCTGGTTTGTGAGAAGCTTATACCCAAACCTGCCCCAAATGGGACAAATTTTTTACCATGACATGTTGATGCCGCTCCATGATAGCATGCCAAGTTTAAAGAATTTCAGACGAGTTTTGGATTTACTAGAATTTAGAAACCAGGCATCTCAATGTTTGCGGCCGAGTAACGGTGGCAGGGTGTTTGAAATTCATTCTCATTTCTTGCATGGGACGTAGCACCCAAGGACACATATTTGATTTTTCAACCAGTTTATATGCACTCGAGAATGTGCATGTAGTTCAAATTTGAATTATGCACATAAAATGCCTCTAAAACCCGGTTAATGTATAAAAATGTCCAAACGAACCCCGAAAAATTCCAAAGTTGAACACTACACTCTTGTTGTTCTATGTTGACACTTGAAAAAAATGAAAGCAGTAAGAGGCAACGGATATCGTTTCGTCCCCAAACGTGGCACATTCCCTACCGAAACCATCACGCTTGTTGTGAGAAGCTCTGGTTTGTGAGAAGCATATACCCAAACCTGCCCCAAATTGGACAAAATTTTTACCACGGCATGTTGATGCCACTCCATGATAGCATGCCAAGTTTCATGAATTTCAGACGAGTTTTAGATTTACTAGAATTTTAAAACGAGGTAGATCAATGTTTGCGGCCGAGTGACGGTGGCAGGGTGTTTGAAAATCATTCCCATTTCTTGCATGGGACCTAAGCATGCACCCAAGGACACATATTTGATTTTTCAACCAGTTTATATGCACTGGAGAATGTGCATGTAGTTCAAATTTTAATTATGCCCATAAAATGCCTGGGAAACCCAATTAATGTATAAAAATGTCCAAACGAACCCCGAAAAATTCCCAAATTGAACACAACACTCTTGTTGTTCTATGTTGACACTTGAAAAAATTTGAAAGCAATAATAGGCAACGGATATAGTTTCATCCCCAAAGGTGGCACATTCCCTATGAAAACCATCACGCTTGTTGTGAGAAGCTTTGGTTTGTGAGAAGCATATATCCAAACCTGCCCCAAATGGGACAAAATTTTTACCACGGCATGTTGATGCCACGCCATGATAGCATGCCAAGTTTCATGAATTTCAAGCCAGTTTTGGATTTACTAGAATTTAAAAACCAGGTATCTCAATGTTTGCGGCCGAGTGACAGTGGTAGGGTGTTTGAAATTCATTCCCATTTCTTGAATGGGACCTAAGCATGCACCCAAGGACATATATTTTATTTTCAACCAGTTTATATGCACTGGAGAATGTGCATGTAGTTAAAATTTTAATTATGCACATAAATACCTAGATAACCCAGTTAATGTATAAAAATGTCCAAACGAACCCCAAAAAATTCCAAAATTGAACACAACACTCTTGTTGTTCTATGTTGACACTCGAAATTTTTTGAAAGCAATAAGAGGCAATGGATATCTGTTCATCCCCAAAGGTGGCACGTTCCCTACCGAAACCATCACGCTTGTTGTGAGAAGCTTAGGTTTGTGAGAAGCTTATACCCAAACATTCCCCAAATGGGACTAATTTTTTACCACGACATGTTGATGCCTCTCCATGTTAGCATGCCAAGTTTCATGAATTTCAAACGAGTTTTGGATTTACTAGAATTTAAAAACCAGGCATCTCAATGTTTGCGGCCGAGTAACGGTCGAGGGTGTTTGAAATTCATTCTGATTTCTTGCATGGGACCTAAGCATGCACCCAAGGACACATATTTGATTTTTCAACCAGTTTATATGCACTGGAGAATGTGCATGTAGTTCAAATTTGAATTATGCACATAAATGCCTAGATAACCTTGTTAATGTATAAAAATGTCCAAACGAACCCCGAAAAATTCCAAAATTGAACACAACACTCTTGTTGTGCTATGTTGACATTCGAATTTTTTTGAAAGCAATAAGAGGCAATGGATATCGTTTCATCCCCAAAGGTGGCACGTTCCCTACCGAAACGATCACGCTTGTTGTGAGAAGCTCTGTTTTGTGAGAAGCTTATACCCAAACCTTCCCCAAATGGGACAAATTTTTTACCACGGCATGTTGATGCCGCTCCATGATAGCATGCCAACTTTCATGAATATCAGACGAGTTTTAGATTTACTAGAATTTAAAAACCAGGTATATCAATGTTTGCGGGCGAGTGACGGTGGCAGGGTGTTTGAAATTCATTCCCATTTCTTGCATGGGACCTAAGCATGCACCCAAGGACACATATTTGATTTTTCAACCAGTTTATATGCACTGGAGAATGTGCATGTAGTTCAAATTTGAATTATGCACATAAAATACTTGGGAAACCCAATTAATGTATAAAAATGTCCAAACGAACCCCGAAAAATTCCAAAATTGAACACAACACTCTTGTTGTTCTATGTTGACACTTGAAAAAATTTGAAAGCAATAAAAGGCAACGGATATAGTTTCGTCCCCAAAGGTGGCACGTTCCCTACCGAAACCATCACGCTTGTTGTGAGAAGCTCTGGTTTGTGAGAAGCATATACCCAAACCTGCCCCAAATGGGACAAAATTTTTACCACGGCATGTTGATGTCACGCCATGATAGCATGCCAAGTTTCATGAATTTCAGACGAGTTTTGGATTTACTAGAATTTAAAAACCAGGTATCTCAATGTTTGCGGCCGAGTGACGGTGGTAGGGTGTTTGACATTCATTCCCATTTCTTGCATGGGACCTAAGCATGCACCCAAGGACACATATTTTATTTTCTACTAGTTTATATGCACTGGAGAATGTGCATGTAGTTCAAATTTGAATTATGCACATAAATACCTAGATAACCCAGTTAATGTATAAAAACGTCCAAACGAACCCCAAAATATTCCAAAAGTGAACACAACACTCTTGTTGTTCTATGTTGACACTCGAAATTTTTTGAAAGCAATAAGAGGCAATGGATATTGTTTCATCCCCAAAGGTGGCACGTTCCCTACCGAAACCATCACGCTTGTTGTGAGAAGCTCTGGTTTGTCAGAAGCTTATACCCAAACCTTCCCCAAATGGGACAATTTTTTTACCACGGCATGTTGATGCCTCTCCATGATAGCATCCCAAGTATCTTGAATTTCAGACAAGTTTTGGATTTACTAGAATTTAAAAACCAGGCATCTCAATGTTTGCGGCCAAGTAACGGTGGAGGTGTACCTTCATACTACTCCACCCTCCGTCATAGTTTACAGGGCGCGCTTCATTATGATGCATTTCTCTCAATGCATTTCCACCACCAGAGAGACTTTAGACGCGTTTGGTTTAATGCTCAATTAATTATGGCGTGGTAACCGCAATCAAGTCCACAATTTCCTCTCCATGTACTGTACTACTACGGAGTGCATGCATGTGTGTACCCGGGGTGGAAGCACTGCATGCATGTGTGTACGCATTATTCCCTCTAGTAATAGACGCCGTGCTATAACTACCAATGCTATTTTTCAGGCCGATCGCTAGTCGCCTTGGTCCCACAGATTTTTTTCTTTTTTCTGAAGCGCGCTATATAAACAATGATGGATGGAGTAGTATGAGCAGATTCAAAGAAGACCGTATTGATGGTTGCTTCTTCAGAGCAACTTAAAGTGGGAAAGGTGGGGCTTATGATTTGACTACTCGTTACTCACTATTAATGCGGCGCAATGACCGGGCTGAGTCTCCCATGCGGTTGTGCACTACCCCCTCGGTTCTTAAATATACTCCGGAGTATTTGTCTTACTAAAATATGTTGAAATATCTGTTAAGACGAATATAATATTTAGGAACGGAGGGAGTACACATACGAAGCAAAATGAGTGAATCTACACTCTAAAATATGCCCGTTTGAAATTTGTAAAAAGACAAATATTTAGGAACTAAGGAGTATAATTTCGTGCATGGCACATGGACCCGGATGATGAAGAGGCTTCTGGCAATGCTATCAAGCTTCCATCATTTGTTTACATAATTGACGTACTATACAAATAATTTTCCAGCGACATGAAATTGTACAATGGTGTGAGCTTTCAGCTTTTGTTCCGCATGTCTTGCCATCGATGCTCTTTCGGAAACAACAAAAAACTAACTTCCTTGCTAATGCATGTCAATTATTAGCAGATCAGAGCTAATAATTACATCACAACTATAGACAAAGTTGTGAGAAGGTGTTAAATTAAAATTGATCCATGCTTTCATTGGCAGCAACGTCCCCCCAACTCTGCCTAAATCAACAAGGCATGTTGGGAAAAAAAGTAGCTGTCTGGAGCATGCAACATTCCGATCATTTTGTGTAGTTCCACTAAAATAGAGCTGAGCGTCCCTGTTCCAAAGATATCAAGTGTGATTACGATAATAGAGGACTGCTGATGAAACAATAAACACACAAATAGAAGCCGGTCACCTTTGCGGTCTCTCTTAAGACTAACTAAGATTAGGCTTGGAGTTGGATGAGGAGGATAGAGCAAAACCAATCTCCCTTTGTGCAGTCGCACCGAAATGTAGAGATGTTGCCCGTGTGACATTTTAGTACAACTGCACAAAACACTCTTAAGAAAAAAGTGATTTGTGCAGTTCACCAAAAGGACGCAATAGCAACAAGGTGAAATGGATAGCCCTGTTTGCAAAAAAGAGGTAGAAAGGAAACAATTACTGGCCAATAATAGTTGATGACACATGCGACGACAAAAAAGAAGCATATTCCTTGTCCTAACGGAAGATAACAACACGGTTGTGTTTGTCTAAAATGGTGTGAGGACAAGAATGCAATATGGAAAGTACGCCGGACGAGCTACGTTTTGGGCAAAGAACTATGGAAGATCCACATGCAACGACATGGGAAAACGGGCAGTGGAGCAAGGCCGGAGGGGATACCTGGAGGTCGTCAGGATGTAACTAGGTGAGCGGCGGCGGGCGGAATCTGCGAGCAGGTGGCGTAGGCCCTGCCGTGCCGGAGCTTGGTCAGAGAGAACAGCGTGTACCGCAAATCGGGACGTGCTGCCTCGGTGACGTCGAACGGAGAAACGATGCACTTCCTTCCTTTCCCCCGGAGGACGGGATGCGGCCGAATCAGTGACCAACGGTGAGAGAGAGAGAGAGGCCACCGCACTCCCTTTCCCCCGGCGGACGGGATGCGACCCGATCAATGACCAACAGTGAGAGAGAGGCCACCGCACTCCCTTTCCCCCGGCGGACGGGATGCGGCCGGATCAAGGACCAACGGTGAGAGAGAGAGAGAGGCCACCGGAGCCTTGTGTGAGATACTCTGAAGACCGGACTACCTGTTCCTCCATAAAAATCATTTTATATTCTGTGTACGTGCCATTGAGCACTATAACTTTATTTAAAAATAACGCGGCAACGCATCAAGTCGAACTTTGTTTCATGCACGCGTGGTACACGACCTCCCTAGGTAAACAACCGCTATAGGCGTTCAAATTAGCACGTGGGCTGCCATTTCGTAAAGAAATGAGCTCCACCATGTACCCGCGCGGGTGTGGCTGGGCACGAAGCGTGAGTACATGCACGGTGCACCTATTCTCTTCTTGTATACGTACACCACCTACGTGGAGTTGTGTGAGAGAGATACAAACCTAGAGAGATATAGTGTGTGGGTTCTTGAGAGTTTTTTTGGGGGGGGGGGTTAATCAAAAAATTTAACATATGCAATGTGTGTGAAATAGAGTCCTGGATATAACATATATATAGAGGGGTGATCCACGAGCGTGATCGATAAAGAGTGCCATCGAATTTGTGTGTGCCCACGTCAAAGATATAGAGTGGCTGGCCTACTGGAATGTGAGATGGGACATGTGCAGTTTGTCTCTGTAGCATGGATACCTACCTGCAGCGCTCGACTATCGGTGTGTGGTGGGGGAAGAGGGAGGCCCAATTAACTATAGAGGTACAATGGCTGGTATATGTGTGGAGGAGGAGAGAGGCCTACCTCATGTATTAAGGAGATCGATCTGCCTCATGTATTAAGGGAGATCGATCGGCATCCATGCATATGTGCAGGAGATGAATAAGGTTGGGAGAGAGACAGAGCTAGAGTGTTGGAGGGGGTGGTAGTGGACTTGCTTCTAACAAATGGTGGGATAGGCTTGCTAGACAAACGGAGGGCATGCCCGCAATATCAATAAGAGAGGAGATGGCTGCTTGTTGTCTGTGCACGTGCGTGTGAGAGACGGGTCAGGAGGCATGCACGAATGATGAGGGGGACGATGTGGCTGTGGTAAGCAGACGTAACTACATAGGAAGATCAATCGCCCTTTGTAAGACAAAGGAGAGACATAACTTGTGAGGTACGTCGATCGATGGGGGGTAGTTAAAGTCGATCTAGGTATATGTTGGGAGATCGATTGGTATACATGCATGTGTGTGTTAGAAGCAAATGAGGCACGAGGAGAAGGATAGAGAGAGAGGGATGCATGTAGGAGGTGGTACGAGAGGCATACTATATCGAGGGGGAGGAGTGTGCGAGTACGAGAACGATGAAAAGTGTGGTGGGAGTGAGGCATGGACGGTGACAAGAGAAGAGGGGAAGCTTGTGTTTGTGCTAAGCACACCTGGCTAGAGAGGCATATCAATCGATGTGTGCTGTAAAGAAGGAGATGGAGGGCCTACACACCGTTGGTGAACGACCTAAAGTGAAAACACGAATTTGCGCGATGGAGCTAGAGAATGCTGAGGGAGGGTGCATGCACAAGAGAAAGTTAGCGCTAGCTACAAAGATAAGAGGGTTGTGTGGGTGTAAAAGACGAATAGAGATCATATATACTTCATTATAAAAAGCGAATTCGGATATTTGAAGAATGTATCATAGTGTTTAAAACCGACGGATGTGTGAATATATATAACGGTGATAACCATGGTGTGGTTATGAACATGGTATACTACATTTAATAAATTTATCTCTACTCTTATAAAAAAACAGAGTTGTTGATGATGGTGTGCCTGCCATCCTGCATTATAGGCCGTCTGATTTATATCTGGCAGATAGCAAGGAAACCTTGATGATTGAAGTTGGCAACAATCATGATTGTAGATTCTTATAGAAATAGAGAAACAAATTCAAATTTAGTTCGAATTGCAGCGGTAGTATAGACATTTGGAATGCACTAAAATGTTGGTATGAGTAGGTTAAATGCATTATACAGCAAGCGAAAAAATTTAATCGGACATAACATGGATTCATACTCCCTCCTTCCATCTACATAGGGCGTAATGAGATTTTTAAAACCGCCTTTGACTATTAACAAGATTAATAGTACATGGCATGCACAATGTGAAAATTATATCATTGAAAGAACCTTTTACAGACGAATTTAACGGTGTACTTTGTGTAAGTTGCATATCATATATCATTGCTCTAATATTTGGTCAAAGTTAGCATCGAAAAACGCATTAGGCCCTATATAGATGGAAGGAGGGAGTAGCTTTGAATAGCATTTGTATAGTAAAACGGGGCAAGACTCTCTCTTTGTGTGGTGTGAATAGTTTTATTTTTTTTGTTTTCTTTTTGGTTGAGGGAAGTGCGAATTGATTTGGTACGTACAAGTACAATATTACGACACATTAGGCTTGTCCCTGAAATTCAGCCCGCGTCTTGTTATATCCCGAAAATTCAGATATCGTGCTCCCAAAACTGGCGCCTTCACAACCCGCGCCATGCTATCCCGAAAATACAACGCGCGCGAAAACTCCCTCCAGCTGCCAAATCCCGACACGCGAAATCCCCCTTCTAACCCTGAGCTGAGAGCGCTGCTAGTTCAAATTGGTGGGGGGTACTTTTGTAACACACCCTACATTTTGGACAAGCGCGTTCCTAAGTCATGCTTCACCCCCTCCCATCACCCCCTTTTCGCCATTCGAAATCCCAGGCTGCCATAACCTCTCCGCTCCAGCCGCGAAACCCCACCCTCCTTCATCTGCGACGTCACCGCTGCCCAGCCAGAGCCTCTTCCCCGATGACGTAGTCCACCGCAACAGCTTGACGTCCCTTGTCCAGCTCCCCGGATGAGGATCCGTCGTCCATCTCGCCGTCCCGCCGGTTCAGCCGCCCCGTCCTCCACCTCCAAGGACCTGCTCCGACGATTGCCTCGTCTATCGCGGCTGCTCCGTCCCCACAGCGCCGCCTTAACCTGCTCCACCGGAACCGCAACATCCTCACCGACTCCTCGGATGAAGCCGAGGCCTACTCGGCGCCACCAAAGAGGTTGTACACTCATCGCATCGCACCTTCTCCTTAACTCGACCTCCCGGTGCCGACGATGCTCTATCCCGCACCCCCATGGAGCGGCTACCTTGAAGCCGGCGCCGCGGGCGACATCTCCACGGCGGCTCTCCCCCAGTGCGAGGCCCCTTCGGCGGCGGCGTCCATACCAGCCGGATCAACTGCTGCTGCTCCGGCTCTCGCTAGATCGCTCGCTCCCCAACTGCTGCTGCTGCTCTCCCCCTCGCTCGTGCTGCTGCTCTGCTCCGATCAAGCCACAATTCAGTCGACTGAATCGACTTTTGGGTCAGTCGATTTTCAGGGGTTGGGGGGGGGGGGCTCGCCGGAGTTAAGGAAGAACCACCCGCAGCGGGGACGGGGGCTCGCCGGAGAGGTACCCCACTATCTATCTTAGGGTTCAGGGTGGGGGGTGGGGGCCCTAGAGGGCTAGTCGGGGCGGCGGTGGCGAGTTGTTTCGAGGCAGCGAGGCGGCGCTGGGGCCGGCGGTTCGGCCGGTGGTGTCTGGCGGCTCAGGGGGGTGTAGGCTGAAGATGAACTGCAGGCCCTCCCTAAACTACATGTCAAGTGCCTCTCTGCTACCATTGCGTTCAGTTTCGACAGTAGCATTCAAATTCCACAGTAAATTTCAGTTTCGACAGTTTAGTTCAGAGTCAATAGTTTTTACCTCATCTGTTGTAGTCAGGTGGTTTTTGGTGATGTTAATTTTACATCCATTTTACATCATCTATTGGAAATTCTATTAAAATCCCACTTGAGATTGATGATGTCTGTCTTGTGCTGCTTCAGCCTTGACGTCTTACGGCTCACCGGAGCTCCTCCAACGATAGAATGATCCATCACAACAGAGCAATGCCCTGGACGCCGTCTACAGATTCCTCAGATCTTCCTCCACACCTCCGACAGCCACCTCTGCCTCAACTGCTTCAGCGACCAACCCAATGATGCTGAGGTCGACACTGCTACGGCAAAGATGTTGTACACTTGTTGCATCACTTATTACTATACATTCACGTTGATCCATTAGGGCTATTTTGGTTCAACGGAAAAACATCGATCCACTGGTTGTTACCATCACTCTAAATTTCTGCATGCTCTCCTTACATAATCTCACCATATTTTTTTCGTATGCATGTCAGATATTGTACACAGTCATGCTGAACATGTAGAGAAAAAGAGAAGAGTTTTGCGTGGCAATACAATGTCATGCAGACATCGCTCCATGGTGGGTTCAATGGCAAACCCTCCCCACCCCTCTCCAGATTGTAATCCAGAGGAAGGTATCTGTTCTGAGGCGGATTCGGACGCCGCTGACCACTCCTATTTATCCCCCAAGGTGTTTGATCTACCTTGGCATGATGATGTTAGTCATATCATGCATATGTTGCCTTGCAGTGCCTACTTTTGACATCATATATATCATCTGCTTAGTTTAGACATGTTCTGCAATGCCACCTGTTTAGTTTTTATATCATATATGGGAATTATGCAGTCTCATGTCTTTTAGCCACCCATAATATATGTGAAATGTGCAATGCCATCCTGTTTATCCAGGCATCATATATTTGAATGATATCTTGCCCTTCCTTTTATTCATTACATTTCCATTTGTTGACAATGTTTGTACATTAAACTACTCTTCCTGTGAATCAGCCATTTGGGTGGGAGATGGGAAAATCTGGAGTGAAAACAATGCCTTCAGAGCAGACAGTGCTACCTGTCGAAGCAGATCTCTTGTTGGGTCCCGATAGCTCCTCAGAGATGGATTCAGAGACAGATGACCAGTCCTATTCCCCCACTGAGGTGTATGCTCTAACTTGGCACGGTTATACTGTTCATATCATGCATACAGTGTCTTGCATTGCATAGTTTAGACATCATATACACAATATTGAACACAATGTTCTTAGTTCAGACATCATATCGAATGCCCTCTGTTTAGCATATAAATCACATATGTGAATTAAATGATGCGATCCTGTCACATCCCTGTGTTAGTCATGCATTAGGATTGGTTGAACATGTGCATCATGTTTAAATTCCCAGAAAACTGAAATGGGGATGACAAAACCCCCAGCACCCCCTGGAACAACTAGGGTTTACTAAAAGCTTTTTCAATGAACCTGAAATGCCCTTCTAAAAAGCCCACCCTTTTTGTTTTGGGTTAAAACCTTTGACAAAAATGGTGCACATTTTTCTAGGACATCTTAAGGTCATTGGATTAATTCTTATAGTATTTGCATTTGGGAATTTAAATGCTATAAAATATTTTAAATGCTCAAATAATCATAAACTAAAATGTTTGCTGTTGGATGTATTCTAAGCAGTAGTGTCGCGACCGGATTTTCGGGATATAATTTCCAGAAAATGGCCCTTGTGCTCACCAGCCCCAGGATTACTGTTAGCTGATGAGGCACCAACTTGATACAAAAATTCCAAGCAAAAAGAATACATAATATGTAGTACAAGACCATTCGGGCCTGTGAGTACAACAATTGGTTTATAGTGGTCGATGACGGAAGCGGTTTGTGGATTATCGGTGTCTATGGGACTCCATTTCCCACAGGAACAGCTGACCAGGATAACTCCTATCTTCGCGAGGCTGCTATCTCCATTGCGTAGGTTCCGGGGCTGTCATCGCAACGCTCCTCTCCAAGCAAGCAATCTGGCCAAGACAATAGCCAGGGACAAGCCAGTGAGTACTTTTGAATGTACTCGCAAACATTATGAACACGGGTATAATATAGCAAACGATAATCATGCTCTGAAAATATTTATATGCTACAGGAATATGTAATGACAGAATAGTAATAAAATGCACCGATCGGATGTCTGAAGCGACGTCTCGAAAGGATAGTAAAAGTGAGCATGCCTCAATCGGGCGTCTTAGCGACACCACATAAAGGGCTTATAAGGTAAATAAATAACAAGCATGCCACAGTCGGGCATCTCAGCGACACCACATAAAGGGCTTATGAAGTAAATGAAATAACAAGCATGCCACAGTCGGGCGTCTGAGCGACACCACATAAAGGGCTTATGAAGTAAATAAAATAACAAGCATGCCACAGTCGGGCGTTTGAGCGACACCACATAAAGGGCTTGTAAGTAAATGAAATAACGAACCTACCACAGTCGGGCGTCTGAGCGACGCCACATAAAGGGCTTATATGAAAATGAAATAACAAACATGCCACAGTCGGGCGTCTGAGCGACGCCACCTAAAGGGCTTATATATATATAAACATAATCATAGTGAATATCCAGGAGGTGGTACCGTCCCAGGGATATTCATTATTTCAAACAATGCAAACGGTTAGTCCATAATGATAATAATCATAACCATCATATATCACAACTCATAATCAATATTCGGGTTTAGTAGTTTCTCCTCCGAAGATCGACACTAAGACCGACACTTGACCCATCCCAGACTGTAGTCCTTAACCATGGACACGGCTATTCGAATAGGTTTAATATCTCTGCAGAGGGTGTACTCTTTACCCACGAGTAACGGATTTCCTTAGTTCATCGGAACTAATTCCGTCTACGGTCTTTTAGTTGAAAACACGTCTCACTTGCACACACCAGCTTAACTTTACTCGTGTCTGGAATCACCCATGACACCTGTTAAGCAAAACTCTAAGTGGGGAGGCTACAACCTCGCGTAGCATGGGATCAAATTTCTATCGCGCGCTCTAAGGGGCGACCCCTCTCGGTCCCAACCGGAAACACCCATGCCCCCGGACCAGGTGGCATGCCTACTGGCTACAACCGGTATCTTCCACCATGGCCTCTCTGTACGGTGTGTGCTTGAAAGGGGTTGACGACTTACTGCACCGTACCCTACCTGCGGCAGGGACAAGTGGTAGTACAAAACAAGTATGGGGGTTACTGGAACAAGACTCGATCTACGGTCGACTCAGGAGGTTTATGAATTCCCTGCATGACATGTATAACAAATATATTTCAACCAACAGAATCACCACCCATTATACCTTACTATGCCATACCGGACATCACCGTCCCGACGGAGACCGGCGACAAGCTCACGCCTACCCAAGGCAGAGGCTTTCCCGGGTTCCTTTCCGGCATGCATGCAAGGCACGTGAGGATGATTACCATCACATGTATATTCATTTCCAACAACAAGGAAATCACTAATATGCATCCATGCAAATGATCGTATCACCACATAAAATAACGAGTTCTCCGAAATGAGGTGGTGCTATAATCGTATCAACTAACACACCAGAAATATTATGCCGGGGTTCAGAATGCTTGCCTTCAAGGTGTGGAGAGGTGGGGGTGCTCTCCAAAACTTTTGAAAGTTTTCTTCCTCTCTCCAAAATCCTATTTTCAATAAATTTGAATTAACACACAATTTCAAAACAGCACAAAAAAGTTGTTTGAAATTTTTCAAATAATTATTATAAAAACTAGACAAAAATTTAAAGAGGACAGAAAAAGAATCAATCAAAAATCATTTTCTGTTTAAAAGTTATAAGAGTTTTAATCCAGGGACTTTTCTGTAATGAAACAGAAACTTCTCAGGGGGCTGAACAGAAAAAGATCAGAAAAACGCTTCAGACTGAAAGCGTATTTGCCCGAATGCGTTTTCAGAAAACGTTTCGTTTAAAAGAAAAGAGAGACTGACGGGGGGTCCCACCCGTCGGGTTTGAATTTTCAAACGGGGAAGAAACAGAGCTCGTCGGCGCCCGAGAGCTGCGGTGGTCGCCAGCGGCGATCCACGGCGAGTTAGGAGGATCGGAGAGTACCTACGTGCTCAGTGTGTCCTTCCGCTTCGGTGGGTGGTGGTGGTGGTCGCCGGCGAGCACCACGTCGACGACGGTCCTTGCTCCGGCGGACGGTGGCTCGGGTGGAGTTGGATCTCGTCGGGAAGGGCTGCGGAGGTCAAATTGAAGCCTGGGTTAGATCACTGGGTGCTCGAGGAGACTACCGACGAGGTCTGGGCGGCGGGGATGGCCTCACCGGAGTGGATCGAGCTGGTGGCCAAGGCGGATCGGGGCGGCCTGGGTTGGGGGAGGAGACCTCCTCGAGGTCCTCCTAGTGGCTTGGCGGGGTGTTGGTGGGGTGCAGTGGTGGTGCGTGCTCGAGAGCGAGCTCGGGACCTCTTTTTATAGGCGATCCGAGGCAGTGGCCGTGAACGGGGATCTCTGGCGATGGTTACGGCGGCGCAGTGCTTGGTCGGGGAGTTTAGGAGGTTGGGAAACAACGTGGAGGTCCACTGGTTCCGTTTTGGCGCTAAACGAGCTTGGATTCGACGGAACGGGGCGGCGCGGGCCCGTCGGCGGCAGAGGGCGCGCCCTGTGCCTGCTGGGCCACGGCGACGGTGCTGCGGGGTGCGCTGGCGTGCATGAGGCCACGCGGAGGGCAGGGGAGCGTTGGGTGGTGCCGAACGGAGTTGCGAGCTGGCGCTGTCTCCTGTTGGCCGCCACGGGTGGCTTTGCCACCGCAGAAGCTGCCAACTCCGGCGATGCTCGCCGCCACTGACACCTGTGCCCGTCCAAGGGGGCGTGCGGTGCTCTGGCCAGGGAGGAGAGGCCGAGCGCAATGCGCCAGGGCGCACAGTTGATCGATGACAAGTCCCTGACGAAAAACGACACTGTAAAACTCTGAAACTCTGAATTTTACTGAAAGTGCATAGTAACAGTGCCGGCCAGGTGTTCGACTAAAAGATTTTGGCATGTGGGGAATTTTCCTTGAGCTGATTTTTGGTGGGGTGGCCTCTCATTGCACCTGGAGGCTGCCTGAATTTTGGTAGAATTTTTGGAGAAGAGAAGATATGAATTTCACCAAATTTGACAAATCTGGTCCAAACATGCAGAGGCCGAAACTTGAAAATTTTGAAAAGAAGAAGAGTGGATCTTGATGGTCCTAGGTTGTGGGTGCTAAGGACTATCCAGAGGAGTTGGTTTGAGATCAAAACTCAAAGGAAATTAGGTACTTGCTTTGCAAATCACCTAGGCTTAAAATAATTGACAGAAATGTTTTGGGGAATAGAATAAATGAAATAAAATCCAAAAATGGGTTGGACTTGTTGGAACAGAATGAAAATGAGGTTGATTCACTCAAAAACTTCAAATAACATCATTGGGTTTTTGCATAAAGTTGAATCATATGCTACTACCAACATCCCATAATTTTGGTGGAGGCCAGAAAGAAATATTTAAATGGGTTGTAGTGCAAAATTGCACTCTGGACCAGAGAAGAAAAATTGAGGCAGAGCTCAAAATATTACATGAATAAAAGATATTTTTGCATAAAAGTGATTTAAAGACATCACATGACATCTCCAAATTTTGGTTGGAATTTTAAGTGAATTTATCAAATGGTTGTAGTTCAAATATGGCCACATAACCTTGGAAAACCATTTTTTAAGAAAATAAAGATCAGGCAAATTAATTATATAATTAGTTCTACTAATAAAAGAAGAGTTTTTCTTGAGAGGTTAAACAAGTCCAATAACATATTTTGCAAAGTTTTCACTTTGGGGGAAAAACTCCATAATAACAAGAGAGAAAAAGGTTCAAAAATAAAAAGGGAGCCCAGAAAATAAAAGTTTTAATTTCCTGGCAAAATTTTAATTTATTAAAACAAGGTCAAAATTTTGGGGTGTCACAACACTACCCCCCTTAAGAAAAAATCTCGTCCTTGAGATTTGTTAGGAGTTGTTTTGAGAAATAAATACTCCATGGTTACGTGTTTTTGCATGCAGGGTATGTGTTCGAGCGGTTGTGAGTCTGCTGCCGTGGTGCTGTGTGCAATCAAATAATCCACGTCGTGAGAAGGTGTACGATGCAGCAACTCAGGGAAAAGAAATCTCACTCCAGGATTTTTCGCGAGGGAAATCGGTTAACTTAAAGGAGCATAAACCACAACAAAAACTACACACATTAGTAGAAGCCAAATAATTGACTCGTCGCACAAGCTCAGAGTATCACGCAAAAGTTGCAACACATAAATAAATGTTGCAATAATGAACACAGCAGCGATGTCTAAAATGGAAACGGTAACTGGATGGGGTCCCGAGAAAACGTCTCTAGTACTGGGATACACTCCTCTTCTTTCGGGGAAAGTGGATTGACCAGTCGATGAATGTGTCACTCCTGGTCGGGCCTTAGTGATCTGCCAATGGCGATCTGAGGATTTAAATCCGCGAGGCTCTGGAAATAACCCATCACGCGTTGGGTTAAACGTTCTTGAGCGATGGCATACTGGACAAGGTTGGCCAGGACTTGGTCTCTCTCAATTCGTCCATCGGGAAAAGTTGTTACTTCTCCGGGTGCTGCATGGCTCGGAAAGTAATAATACCCTCGTTCACTGGCATAGGGTACCGCAAATCGAAGGCGAGCTAGCACTTCGTATGCATCAGCTTCTATGGCCATATGCGGGGTCGGCATAGATTTCCCTACGAAGGAGACCTCCGTTGGGTCTTGGTTTGAGTTTACGGGAGGGATGTGTACTGCTGCCCAATATCTCGAGGTGGAAGGGGTGATTCTCGATTTGAACAGCTCGTACTGGGGTGGCTGGGTAGCGCCCATGGTACTGCAGGTAAAATCCCACAATATTTTGACAAAACTACCCGGGGTTGCATCTGGGGTTCTCAGATAAACACTAGGGCTCGGCATGGTAAGAAATGGTTGTGAGGATGGTGCACAAGATGAGGGGTGCTTGGCAAGGTCATGCGGTGGCCTTTTTATAGCACCGGAGCTGGGTCGTTTTACCGTGGTGAAAGGTAATGAAATTTCCAGCTCTGCTCCAAGGGTCGGGGTCAAGCCACAGATACACACATTTCACTAAAGTGACGTGTTACTGTGGGGGTTGTCGGGAAGGTTTTTGGTAACTGGGTCTGGGATAGAAATCTTTTACCGCATGCTGGCATATCCATGCAAGGCTACTATTTAAAACAGAGGCACGACAACAGGCTGCGTTTATTTACAAAGTCACACAATTACAAAGCGGGGATACACTGGGACTCGACACTACTCGAGTGACTTAGTCTACCTCGTTTACATCCAAGCGGGCGTGCCTTGTGGATGTCGAGGCTTCTCCACGGGTCTCACCGTCGGAATTAGCTAGAGTGGGTTGAGGGGCTGCAGGCTCGGGGTAGTGATGGTGACCATCTCGGGGATTGTTGGCCACAACCCCGTTGGAGTGTGCTCCCAAGAGGCGACCAAGCATTTCTGGGGTCATCAAAGCACCTTGGCCGACGGCTGGGGCAGATCTCAGGGACTCGATCGGGTGTCCAAACAGCACGACTGGGTTGTCAGCGTTGGGCTCGTCCTCTTCTCTCGCCGGGGCTTGATGAACCAGCTCTTCACGAGCTGCGATTAGATCAATGGTGATTTGATCGAACAGTTCCTCTAGTGCACCTACATAGCGCACTAGATGCAACAATGCAGGATCTGTCTCGTGATCTCCGTTGGCCTACCATACCCTTCACGTCTGGGGTAGTAGTGGAACGAACGACAGCTAACTCTAGGCGACAAGTGCCAGATATGAACTATAGCCTCTCAAGCAGCTAGTTGGATGGATTGAGTCTCAAAGGAAGTTGTCCTTCCGGTGAACCTGTAGGGGCGCTCGGGCGCTAGACCCCTACCGTAGATGTGTACAGTGGCCCTGAATTGTCGGCTCTCACTGCTCATGGGTCCTTGGTACACAACATATTCCGGGGGCTCTTCTAACGCATAGGCACGACGGTTGAGGTTTGCGAGTATGGTCACAAAGCCTCCAAGGTTGGTTGCTGTGGTCTCATTGTGCACGACGGGGCCATGCATTGTGGCTCCGTTTGGGTAGAGGCTGTGCAGTGTTGGGTTGAGGCTAGCATGCCCTTTTACAGAAAAGGGGATGGAGTCTTCCTTCGCACGCTTGCGAAAAGACTATTCAGGATTCGGTCACTGGCGCATGAGCGACAGGTTAGGTTGATAGGTTGGGCACCAACTGCCAAAAGATGTTGGGTCACTGTGTGGCTATCTTGCACGAGAAGCTTGGCTGGCGTTTGGTTATGGTTTGGTGGGTTGGTTTGCCTAAGTTTATAGACCCGGCTAAGATAGGATTAGCCAATGGTCAGCCTGGCTCTGATACCAAGTCTGTCGCGACCGGATTTTCAGGATATAATTTCCAGAAAATGGCCCTTGTGCTCACTGGCCCCAGGATTACTGTTAGCTGATGAGGCACCAACTTGATACAAAAATTCCAAGCAAAAAAATACATAATATGTAGTACAGGACCATTCGGGCCTGTGAGTACAACAATTGGTTTATAGTGGTCGATGGCGGAAGCGGTTTGTGGATCATCGGTGTCTATGGGACTCCATTTCCCACAAGAACAGCTGACCAGGATAACTCCTATCTTCACGAGGCTGCTATCTCCACTGCGTAGGTTCCGGGGCTTTCATCGCAATGCTCCTCTCCAAGCAAGTAATCTGGCCAAGACAATAGCCAGGGACAAGCCAGTGAGTACTTTTGAATGTACTCGCAAACATTATGAACACGGGTATAATATAGCAAACGATAATCATGCTCTGAAAATATTCTATAATCATAACGTCCGTCATGAAAATAAAATCCCGATGCATGCAAGCAGGTTATTTATATGCTACAGGAATATGTAATGACAGAATAGTAATAAAATGCACCGATCGGATGTCTGAAGCGACGTCTCGAAAGGATAGTAAAAGTGAGCATGCCTCAATCGGGCGTCTTACCGACACCACATAAAGGGCTTATAAGGTAAATAAATAACAAGCATGCCACAGTCGGGCGTCTCAGCGACACCACATAAAGGGCTTATGAAGTAAATAAAATAACAAGCATGCCACAGTCGGGCGTCTGAGCGACACCACATAAAGGGCTTATGAAGTAAATAAAATAACAAGCATGCCATAGTCGGGCATCTGAGCGACACCACATAAAGGGCTTGTAAGTAAATGAAATAACGAACCTGCCATAGTCGGGCGTCTGAGCGACGCCACATAAAGGGCTTATACGAAAATGAAATAACAAACATGCCACAGTCAGGCGTCTGAGCGACGCCACCTAAAGGGCTTATATATATAAACATAATCATAGTGAATATCCAAGAGGTGGTACCGTCCCAGGGATATTCATTATTTCAAACAATGCAAACGGTTAGTCCACAATGATAATAATCATAACCATCATATATCACAAGTCATAATCAATATTCGGGTTTAGTAGTTTCTCCTCCGAAGACTGACACTAAGACCGACACTTGACCCATCCCAGACTGTAGTCCTTAACCATGGACACGGCTATTCAAATAGGTTTAATATCTCTGCAGAGGGTGTACTCTTTACCCACGAGTAACGGATTTCTTTATTTCATCGGAACTAATTCCGTCTACGGTCTTTTAGTTGAAAACACGCCTGACTTGCACACACCAGCTTAACTTTATTCGTGTCTGGAATCACCCATGACACCTGTTAAGCAAAACTCTAAGTGGGGAGGCTACAACCTCGCGTAGCATGGGATCAAATTTCTATCGCGTGCTCTAAGGGGTGCCCCCCTCTCGGTCCCAACCGGAAACACCCATGCCCCCGGACCAGGTGGCATGCCTACTGGCTACAACCGGTATCTTCCAGCATGGCCTCTCTGTATGGTGTGTGCTTGAAAGGGGTTGACGACTTACTGAACCGTACCCTACCTGCGGCAGGGACAAGTGGTAGTACAAAACAAGTATGGGGGTTACTGGAACAAGACTCGATCTACGGTCGACTCAGGAGGTTTATGAATTCCCTGCATGACATGTATAACAAATATATTTCAACCAACAGAATCACCACCCATTATACCTTACTATGCCATACCGGACATAACCATCCCGACGGAGACCAGCGACAAGCTCACGCCTACCCAAGGCAGAGGCTTTCCCGGGTTCCTTTCCGGCATGCATGCAAGGCACATGAGGATGATAACCATCACATGTATATTCATTTCCAACAGCAAGGAAATCACTAATATGCATCCATGCAAATGATCGTATCACCACATAAAATAACGAGTTCTCCGGAATGAGGTGGTGCTATAATCGTATCAAATAACACACCAGAAATATTATGCCAAGGTTCAGAATGCTTGCCTTCAAGGTGTGGAGAGGTGGGGGTGCTCTCCAAAACTTTTGAAAGTTTTCTTCCTCTCTCCAAAATCCTATTTTCAATAAATTTGAATTAACACACAATTTCAAAACAGCACAAAAAAGTTGTTTGAATTTTTTTAAATAAATATGGTAAAAAACTAGACAAAAATTTAAAGAAGACAGAAAAAGAATCAATCAAAAATCATTTTCTGTTTAAAAGTTATAAGAGTTTTAATCCAGGGACTTTTCTGTAATGAAACAGAAACTTCTCAGGGGGCTGAACAGAAAAAGATCAGAAAAACGCTTCAGACTGAAAGCGTATTTGCCTGAATGCGTTTTCAGAAAAATTTTCGTTTAAAAGAAAAGAGAGACTGACGGGGGGTCCCACCCGTCGGGTTTGAATTTTCAAACGGGGAAGAAACAGAGCTCGTCGGCGCCCGAGAGCTGCGGTGGTCGCCGGCGGCGATCCACGGCGAGTTAGGAGGATCGGAGAATACCTACGTGCTCAACGTGTCCTTCCGCGTCGGTGGGTGGTGGTGGTGGTCGCCGGCGAGCACCACGTCAACGACGGTCTTTGCTCCGGCGGACGGTGGCTCGGGTGGAGTTGGATCTCGTCGGGGAGGGCTGCGGAGGTCAAATTGAAGCCTGGGCTGGGTGCTCGAGGAGACTACTGACGAGGTCTGGGCGGCGGGGATGGTCTCACCGGAGTGGATCGAGCTGGTGGCCGAGGCGGATCGGGGCGGCCGGGGTTGGGGGAGGATACCTCCTCGAGGTCCTCCTAGTGGCTTGGCGGGGTGTTGGTGGGGTGCAGTGGTGGTGCGTTCTCGAGAGTGAGCTCGGGATCTCTTTTTATAGGCGATCCGAGGCGGTGGCCGTGAACGGGGATCTCCGGCGATGGTTACGGTGGCACAGTGCTTGGTTGGGGAGTTTAGGAGGTTGGGAAACAACGTGGAGGTCCACTGGTTCTGTTTTGGCGCTAAACGAGCTTGGATTCGACGGAACGGGGCGCCACGGGCCCGTCGGCGGCAGAGGGCGCGCCCTGTGCCTGCGGGGCCACGGCGACAGTGCTGCGGGGTGCGCTGGCGTGCATGAGGCCACGCGGAGGGCCGGGGAGCGTTGGGCGGTGCCGAACGGTGTTGCGAGCTGGTGCTGTCTCCTGTTGGCCGCCACGGGTGGCTTTGCCCCAGCAGAAGCTGCCAACTCTGGCGATGCTCGCTGCACTGACACCTGTGCCCGTCCAAGGGGGCGTGCGGTGCTCTGGCCAGGGAGGAGAGGCCGAGCGCAACGCGCCAGGGCGCACAGTTGATCGATGACAAGTCCCTGACGAAAAACGACACTGTAAAACTCTGAAACTCTGAATTTTACTGAAAGTGCACAGTAACAGTGCCGACTAGGTGTTCGACTAAAAGATTTTGGCTTGTGGGGAATTTTCCTTGAGCTGATTTTTGGTGGGGTGGCCTCTCATTGCACCTAGAGGCTGCCTGAATTTTGGTAGAATTTTTGGAGAAGAGAAGATATGAATTTCAGCAAATTTGACAAATCTGGTCCAAACTTGCAGAGGCTGAAACTTGAAAATTTTGAAAAGAAGAAGAGTGGATCTTGATGGACCTAGGTTGTGGGTGCTAAGGACTATCCAGAGGAGTTGGTTTTAGATCAAAACTCAAAGGAACTTAGGTACTTGCTTTGCAAATCACCTAGGCTTAAAATAATTGACAGAAATGTTTTGGGGAATAGAATAAATGAAATAAAATCCAAAAATGGGTTGGACTTGTTGGAACAGAATGAAAATGAGGTTGATTCACTCAAAAACTTCAAATAACATCATTGGGTTTTTGCATAAAGTTGAATCATATGCTACTACCAACATCCCATAATTTTGGTGGAGGCCAGAAAGAAATATTTAAATGGGTTGTAGTGCAAAATTGCACTCTGGACCAGAGAAGAAAAATTGAGGCAGAGCTCAAAATATTACATGAATAAAAGATATTTTTGCATAAAAGTGATTTAAAAACATCACATGACATCTCCAAATTTTGGTTGGAATTTTAAGTGAATTTATCAAATGGTTGTAGTTCAAATATGGCCACATAACCTTGGAAAACCATTTTTCAAGAAAATAAAGATCAGGCAAATTAATTATGTAATTTGTTCTACTAATAAAAGAAGAGTTTTTCTTGAGAGGTTAAACAAGTCCAATAACATATTTTGCAAAGTTTTCACTTTTGGGGAAAAACTCCATAATAACAAGAGAAAAAAAGGTTCAAAAATAAAAAGGGAGCCCAGAAAATAGAAGTTTTAATTTCCTGGCAAAATTTTAATTTATTAAAACAAGGTCAAAATTTTGGGGTGTCACAACACTACCCCCCTTAAGAAAAAATCTCGTCCTCGAGATTTGTTAGGAGTTGTTTTGAGAAATAAATACTCCACGGTTACGTGTTTTTGCAAGCAGGGTATGTGTTCGAGCGGTTGTGAGTCTGCTGCCGTGGTGCTATGTGAAATCAAGTAATCCACGTCGTGAGAAGGTGTACGATGCAGCAACTCAGGGAAAAGAAATCTCACTCCAGGATTTTTCGTGAGGGAAATCGGTTAACTTAAAGGAGCATAAACCACAACAAAAACTACAGACATTAGTAGAAGCCAAATAATTGACTCGTCGCACAAGATCAGGGTATCACGCATAAGTTACAACACATAAATAAATGTTGCAATAATGAACACAACAGCGACGTCTAAAATGGAAACGGTAACTGGACGGGGTCCCGAGAAAACGTCTCTGGTACTGGGATACACTCCTCTTCTATCGGGGAAAGTGGATTGACCAGTCGATGAATGTGTCACTCCTGGTCGGGCCTTAGTGATCTGCCGATGGCGATCTGAGGATTTAAATCCGCGAGGCCCTGGAGATAACCCATCACGCGTTGGGTTAAACGTTCTTGAGCGATGGCGTACTGGACAAGGTTGGCTAGGACTGGGTCTCTCTCAATTCGTCCACCGGGAAAAGATGTTACTTCTCCGGGTGCTGCATGGCTCAAAAAGTAATAATACCCTCGTTCGCTGGCATAGGGTACCGCAAATCGAAGGCGAGCAAGCGCTTTGTATGCATCAGCTTCTATGGCCATATGCGGGGTTGGCATAGATTTCCCTACGAAGGAGACCTCTGTTGGGTCTTGGTTTGAGTTTACGGGAGGGATGTGTACTGCTGCCCAATATCTCGAGGTGGAAGGGGTGATTCTTGATTTGAACAGCTCGTACTGGGGTGGCTGGGTAGCGCCCATGGTACTGCAGGTAAAATCCCACAATATTTTGACAGAACTACCCGGAGTTGCATCTGGGGTTCTCAGATAAACACTAGGGCTCGGCATGGTAAGAAATGGTTGTGAGGATGGTGCACAAGATGAGGGGTGCTTGGCAAGGTCATGCGGTGGCCTTTTTATAGCACCGGAGCTGGGTCATTTTACCGTGGTGAAAGGTAATGAAATTTCCAGCTCTGCTCCAAGGGTCGGGGTCAAGCCACAGATACGCACATTTCACTAAAGTGACGTGTTACTGTGGGGGTTGTCGGGAAGGTTTTTGGTAACTGGGTCTGGGATAGAAATCTTTTACCGCATGCTGGCATATCCATGCAAGGCTACTATTTAAAACAGAGGCACGACAACAGGCTGCGTTTATTTACAAAGTCACACGATTACAAAGCGGGGATACACTGGGACTCGACACTACTCGAGTGACTTAGTCTACCTCGTTTACATCCAAGCGGGCGTGCCTTGTGGATGTCGAGGCTTCTCCACGGGTCTCACCGTCGGAATTAGCTAGAGTGGGTTGAGGGGCTGCAGGCTCGGGGTAGTGATGGTGACCATCTCGGGGATTGTTGGCCACAACCCCGTTGGAGTGTGCTCCCAAGAGGTGACGAAGCACTTCTGGGGTCATCAAAGCACCTTGGCCGACGGCTGGGGCAGATCTCAGGGACTCGATCGGGTGTCCAAATAGCACGACTGGGTTGTCGGCGTTGGGCTTGTCCTCTTCTCTCACCGGGGCTTGACGAACCAGCTCTCCACGAGCTGCGATTAGATCAATGGTGATTTGATCGAACAGTTCCTCTAGTGCATCTACATAGCGCACTAGATGCAACAATGCAGGATCTGTCTCGTGATCTCCATTGGCAACTTGGGGTGGCCTACCATACCCTTCACGTCTGGGGTAGTAGTGGAACGAACGACAGTTAACTCTGGGCGACAAGTGCCGGATATGAACTATAGCCTGTCGAGCAGCTAGTTGGATGGCTTGAGGCTCAAAGGAAGTTGTCCTTCCGGTGAACCTGTAGGGGCGCTCGGGCACTAGACCCCTACCGTAGATGTGTACAGTGGCCCAGAATTGTCGGCTCTCACTGCTCATGAGTCCTTGGTACACAACATATTCCGGGGGCTCTTCTAACGCATAGGCACGACGGGTGAGGTTTGCGAGTATGGTCACAAAGCCTCCAAGGTTGGTTGCTGTGGTCTCATTGTGCACGACGGGGCCATGCATTGTGGCTCGGTTTGGGTAGAGGCTAGCGTGCCCTTTTATAGAAAAGGGGATGGAGTCTTCCTTCGGATGCTTGCGAAAAGACTATTCAGGATTCGGTCACTGGCGCATGAGCGACAGGTTAGGTTGATAGGTTGGGCACCGACTGCCAAAAGGTGTTGGGTCACTGTGTGGCTATCTTGCACGAGAAGCTTGGCTGGGGTTTGGTTATGGTTTGGTGGGTTGGTTTGCCTAAGTTTATAGACCCGGCTATGATAGGATTAGCCAATGGTCAGCCTGGCTCTGATACCAAGTGTGTCGCGACCGGATTTTCAGGATATAATTTCCAGAAAATGGCCCTTGTGCTCACCAGCCCCAGGATTACTGTTAGCTGATGAGGCACCAACTTGATACAAAAATTCCAAGCAAAAAAAATACATAATATGTAGTACAAGACCATTCGGGCCTGTGAGTACAACAACTGGTTTATAGTGGTCGATGGCGGAAGCGGTTTGTGGATCATCGGTGTCTATGGGACTCCATTTCCCACAGGAACAGCTGACCAGGCTATCTATGCTGACTCCACTCAGGAGGACTCACTAACGGGAGCCTTGAGACTGGAGCTTTTCAACACCCGTGCTGATCATTCAGCCACTTTGACTCGGTTTGCACCTGCGGTGCAAGCTGGATGTATGGATAAAAGGGATCTATATCCTGTGAGATCTGCTCTGGCAGACATGGTGGATTGGCGTGATGTGGGAGGCATCACCCCACCCCGTGGTCCCTGCAGGCCACCGTTTGTTGGTCCAAGACCTCATCCTAGCCCCTTTGGTCCACAAGTTCCTCAGGACTGTCTGTTCCTGGATGATCACGTTGAACTTCCAGGCTATGGAGGTGACTTCTATGAGGACTACTACGGAGCTGTCTGAGTTAGTAGTAGTATCACTAGTATTGTAATAGTTGTATCTCCACTGTCCTGCGTGATTTGTGGAATATGACTTTGTGTGTAATCAATCCCAGAGGTGTAGACAAATAATGTATAGGAGCTTGGAATGCCTCCGATGAGATGTAACGTCTTTCATCATAGTTGTACTGTAGCCTGGGCTTGTACTAAACTATGTATGGTATGTATGACCGTTGGTATATATATGGCTGTCCTATATTACCATGACATACGGATGAACATCCCTGCATTCCGTGTTATCCATTACATTCTGCACTTCCTTGCTAAGTTTGTGCCATCCTTATCTAAACCGTTGTCTTGTTTTTCCCTAGGATGGTCAACACCCGCAACAACCCTGCTGCTCCGGAGCAGGGGGAAGCCAGTGCAGTTAGGGGTGAAAATCTACCTCACCCGCCTTCTCTGGCCGAAGTGATGTTGGAGGCGGAAAGAAACAAGCGTGAGACTAACCGCTTGCTGGAGCGGATTGAGCAGAACACTGCACGCCATCAGCGAAATGACTTGGTGTCAATCAATGACTTTATCAAGCTGTACCCACCAAAGTTTAACCATTCCGTCGAGCCCCTCGACGCGGATGACTGGCTTCACACCATCACCCACAAGCTACGTTCTGCCAACGTAGCCGAAGCTGATAAGGTTACTTATGCTGCCTATCACCTCGAGGGCCCTGCTAGCCTTTGGTGGGAAAATTTTGAAGCTATGCGCCCGGTCGGCCAAATCACTACTTGGGCTGAATTCAGTGAGGCTTTCCATGAGCATCACGTTTCGGAAGGTCTCATAGATCGCAAGAGGGAAGAGTTCTGCAATTTCACCCAAGGAAGGCTGACTGTGGATGCATATAGTCGTGAATTTGGGAATCTGGCACGATATGCTCCTGAAGAGGTATCCACCGACGCTAAGAAGCAGGCAAGGTTCCGCAAGGGACTTAGCCCTGAGCTTCGCCGCGATCTTCGTCTGCACGAGTGCACCTCCTTTCAGAAGTTGGTCAATAAAGCTATCAGTGCTGAGACAGGCCAGTCTGATTATGACGCTTCACGCAAGCACTCTCATGATTTTGGCTCTTCATCCGGCTCTGGATCTCAGAAGCGCCGGGTGTGGATTCCAAGCATGGCACTGCCACCCAGGTTCATTCCGAGGCCATCCTTTGAGGCACCTCATCCCAACCAGCAGTTTGCACCATCCAAGCCCTATGGTGGCCCCGCTGCTAATGCTGCTCCCCGCCCCAATGTTGTGACATGTTTCAAGTGTGGAGAGCAGGGTCACTATAGTCAAGAGTGTCCCCATAACAACAACCCCAATCAGTCTGGAAAGTCCGTTGGTCATGGTAAGCCAGCGGGAAAGACAATCTACGCCAAGCCGGTCACCACTGCATGTGGCCATGTCAACTATGTTTCAGCCGAGGAGGCTCATGAGGATCCTAATGTCGTCCTTGGTACGCTCCTTGTTAATTGCCATCCGGCATCTCTTCTTTTCGATACTGGAGCATCTCATTCATTCATATCCGAGAACTATGCTTGATTGCATAACACGACATTCTGTGACTTGCCCACTACCATGGAAATTCAAACCCCTGGCTCTAGATGGCAAACTTCTAGAGTAAGCCATGGGAACGAAACTCTTGTCGATAGACTTGTCTTCCTTGCATATTTAATAGCTCTCAAGTCCTCGGATATAAACATCATCTTGGGTATGGACTGGATGTCAGCTCATTATGCTAAGATTGATTGTGCCACTAGAACCGTTCAACATACTCACCCATCGGGCAAGACAGTCAATGTCTTAACTCGAGTGGCCAAGCCCCAGCTTTACTCCCTAAATGCCAACCCCCTTCCAGACCTTGAGGATGTTCTGGTAGTCCGAGACTTTCCGGATGTCTTTCCAGAAGAACTGCCAGGTGTTCCACCTGACAGGGATGTCGAGTTTGTGATAGACTTTTTTCAGGAACCGTTCCAATTTCTAGAAGACCCTATAAGATGGCACCCTTAGAACTAGCCGAGCTTAAGAACCAACTCGATGAGTCCTTGAAAAAGGGTTTCATCAGTCCTAGTTCTTCTCCTTGGGCTTGCCCCGTCCTCTTTGTTAAGAAGAAGGATGGAACGGATCGGATGGTTGTAGATTACCGACCTGTCAACTTGGTCACCATCAAGAACAAGTATCCGCTTCCCAGGATCAACGATCTGTATGATCAGCTTGCTGGATCCTCAGTCTTTTCCAAGATGGATTTCAGATTGGGCTACCATCAAATCAAAATCAAAAATGGGGACATTCCCAAAACGGCCTTTATTACTCGCTATGGCCAATACGAGTACACCGTTATGTCCTTCGGTCTAACCAATGCCCCAGCCACCTTCTCTCGGTTAATGAACTCGGTATTCATGGAGTATTTGGATAAATTCGTCATAGTATACCTCGATGACATACTCATCTACTCCAAGAATGAAGAGGAACATGCCGAACATCTAAGGCTGGTATTGACGAAACTTCAAGAGCATCGCCTTTATGCCAAATTCTCCAAGTGTGAATTTTGGTTGCCAGAAGTGACCTATCTAGGCCATGTAATCTCTGGTAAGGGTATTGCGGTCAATCCCGAGCGAGTTCAGCAGTCCTTGATTGGACTCCACCTAAGACGGTCAAGCAAGTTCGGAGCTTCCTTGTCTTAGCGAGCTATTGCCGCCGCTTCGTCGAGAATTTCTCCAAGGTTGCTAAACTCCTAACTGAACTCCTCAAGAAAGATAAAAAGTTCGAGTGGACTCCACATGCGAGTTCAGCTTTCAGGAACTGAAAATACGCCTGACATCTGCTCCCGT
Organism: Triticum urartu; assembly: GCF_056163025.1. NCBI lineage: Eukaryota > Viridiplantae > Streptophyta > Magnoliopsida > Poales > Poaceae > Triticum > Triticum urartu. The sequence goes on from NC_141878.1 coordinate 568,088,344, forward strand.
ACTGCTACCACCAGATTTCTCCAAGGACTTTATTATCTATTGCGATGCCTCGCGACAAGGACTAGGTTGCATACTCATGCAAGATCGTCAGGTAATTGCCTATGCTTCATGGCAATTACACCCACATGAGGAAAACTATCCCACACATGATCTAGAGCTTGCAGCTGTAGTCCATGCACTCAAAACGTGGCGACATTACCTTCTCGGTAATCGTTGCAAGATCTTCACCGATCAGCAAAGTTTGAAATATATCTTCACCCAACCGGATTTGAATCTCAGGCAAAGACGTTGGGTCAAGTTGATCTCGGATTACGACTTAGGAATAACTTACACCCCGGGGAAAGCCAATGTCATGGCTGATGCACTAGGTCGTAAGTCCTATTGTAACAACCTGATGTTACAACAAAGTCAACCACTTCTCCATGAGGAATTTCGTAAGCTTAATCTTCACATTGTTCCTCGAGGATTCCTATCCACCCTGGTGGCGAAACCTACCCTTACGGATCAAATCATAGCTGCCCAGAAGCGTGATAAGGGCATATTCTGGATTAAGGAAAACGTTGCTAGCGGAGTTGCTAAATGTTTTTCCATGGATGAGCGAGGTGTTGTCTTCTTCGAGAACTGCTTGGTGGTTCCCAAGAAACAACATCTACGCCAGTTGATTCTCAAGGAAGCTCATGACTCCCCTCTCACCATTCATCCCGGTAGTACCAAGATGTATCAAGACCTACGCCAAAGGTTTTGGTGGACTAGGATGAAGAGAGAAATTGCTCAATACATTGCTAGCTGCGACGTCTGTCGTCGTGTTAAAGCAGAGCACCAACGGCCTACTGGCACCCTTCAACCTTTGGCTATTCCTGAGTGGAAATGGGATAAAATCAGTATGGATTTCATTACTGGGTTTCCCAGGACCAAGAGAGGGAATAATGCCATCTTCGTCGTGATCGACCGTCTGTCCAAACTAGCCCATTTCCTACCTATTCGTGAGAGTATCACCGCTAGCCAGCTAGCTGACTTATACATCTCCCGAATAGTTTCTGTTCATGGTGTTCCATTGGGAATTAACTCAGATCGTGGGAGTCTCTTCACCTCTCGATTTTGGGAAAGTTTCCAAAATGCTATGGGAACTCGTCTCTCTTTTAGCACCCCCTTCCATCCTCAATCAAGTGGTCAAGTAGAGCGAGTCAATCAAATTCTGGAAGATATGCTCCGAGCTTCTGACATCTTGTTCGGAATGGGTTGGGAGAAATGCCTTCCATTCGCGGAGTTTGCTTATAACAATAGTTATCAAGCTAGCTTGGGCAAAGCTCCTTTAGAAGTTCTCTATGGACGAAAATGTCGAACGCCTCTTAACTGGTTAGAAACCGGGGAAAGACAACTCTTTGGCCCGGATATGATTCAGGAAGCAGAGGAGCAGGTTCGTGTTATTCGTGAGAAATTGAAAACAGCCCAATCTTGTCAAAAGAGCCAATATGATCGTAAACATAAGCTCATGACTTATGAAGTCGGCAAGAAGGCTTACCTTCGGGTTACTCCATTAAAGGGAACCAATCGTTTCGGTATCAAAGGCAAATTGGCTCCTCGTTACATTGGACCTTTTCGCATTCTTGCCAAACGAGGAGAAGTTGCCTACCAATTTGAACTACCTTCGCATCTTTCCAGAGTTCATGATGTCTTCCATGTTTCTCAACTCAGGCGTTGCTTCGCGGATCCTATCCGTGGAGTGGACCACGAATCGCTTGATCTACAAGATAACCTCTCATATCGGGAATATCCCGTTCGTATCCTTGATCAAGCTGAGCGTACCACTCGATGCCATAATATCAAGTTTCTCAAGGTTCAATGGTCACACCATTCCGAGAAAGAAGCCACTTGGGAAAGGGAGGATCGTCTTCGACTCGAGTACCCCACCTTCTTCCCGGAGGATCCTAAATCTCGGGACGAGATTCTTTTGAGTGGGGGTGAGTTGTCACATCCCTGTGTTAGTCATGCATTAGGATTGGTTGAACATGTGCATCATGTTTAAATTCCCAGAAAACTGAAATGGGGACGACAGAACCCCCAGCACCCCCCTGGAACAACTAGGGTTTACTAAAAACTTTTTCAATGAACCTGAAATGCCCTTCTAAAAAGCACACCCTTTTTGTTTTGGGTTAAAACCTTTGACAAAATTGGTGCACATTTTTCTAGGACATCTTAAGGTCATTGGATTAATTCTTATAGTATTTGCATTTGGGCATTTAAATGCTATAAAATATTTTAAATGCTCAAATAATCATAAACTAAAATGTTTGCTGTTGGATATATTCTAAGTAGTAGCCATGATTAATTTTATGATTTTTGGAAATACCCTGGCATTTTTAATAAAGCCCTAAAGATACAGAAATAATAGAATAAATAAAAAAACAGAAAAAGAGAGAGAGAGAGGAACTTACCTGGCGCAGCCCACCTAGCCACCAGCCGGCCCACCTGGCGGCCCAGCACTGTGCTGGCCTGCGCCAGCCAGCTGCTTCTTCCCCGCCAGGCAGGCAGGGAGGTGACGCCGGCGTCCCTAAGCTCGCCACGGCGCCACCTGCTTGCCGCCCATGCCTCTGGACGCCTCCACGTCGCACATCGAAGCCCCTGGACACGCCATTCCCCCTGCCTCTCTCCCTTCGCCGTTCCCCACCATGGCCGACGCCCCTGCCGCCGTACCGTCGTCGTAGCCGCGCCCTCCATCGTCCTCGCGCCGCGCCCTCCGTCGTCCTCGCGCCGCGCCATCGTGTCCACGAGCTCCGCCGTCGTCCATTGGTTCGCCCCGACCCATCCCCGAGCGCTCGCTCGCCCCGGAGACGCTGCATTGAGCTCGTTTTCAACTCCGGCCACCGGAGATCCCCTTCGCCGTCCCCGCCGCATCATCTTGTCCCCGACATCGCCCACTGCCTCAACGTGACCCCCGTGAGCTCAGCCACCTCCCCACCCTCTCCGTTCCCTCTCGAGCCCCGTAGCGACTGCACGTAGCTCACCCGCATGCGCCGCCGCGGAGCTCGTCGCCGACGAGGCTCCGGCCACCCAATGGCCGCGCCACCCTGTCCACTAGCCCCACCGCACCCCCAGGAGCTCAACGCACTAAACCACGCGCCTTTCCGTGCCCCCTAGTGACTAGTTCGACCTCACCCGAGCTGCGACCGCCGCCAAACTCGTCGCCGGCATCGTTTTCGGCCACCCCAGCTCCACCCACTGCCACCACTCGACGCGGCTCACTCCCCGCATTCCGTAGATGGTCTCCGCCGTCCTTTTGGTCGCCGGAGTGCAAAACCCGCGCTGCTCCGCCACGTCTGGCCTCGCCGGCGACTTTGACTATGTTTGACCCTGTGTGGGCCCAGGTTGACTTTCCCCTGAGTCTATGATAGGTGGGGCCAGCCTGTTAATTAGTTTAGGATTAATACTAACTAATTTTAATTAGTTTAGTCACTGACATGTGGGCCCAGTCCCACTGACAGTTAGTTAGTGTTAATTTAATCACGTTAGTTAGCTGAGTCACTGACAGACAGGGCCCACCAATCAGGTTTGACCTGGCTGACCCAGTTGACCGCTGACGTCACACCCATGTCATGCTGACACATTAATTCAATTACTGGATTTATTCTTTAATAGGAAATTCCAGAAAATAGCCAAAACTTCTAAAAATCATAGAAAATCAACCATAGCTCCAAATCAAACAATTTATATATGAAAAATGATTAGAAAAATTCAATCTATCCATATTTAATGGTTTCATGCACGACAAAACAAGATAAACTTGCTGTTTAAGAAAAATAAGATAATGCATTAATAAGGCTATATTAAATGAACTATCATTTGAATCTTTGATTCAAATGGGTTCATTCCTTTCCGTTTTAGCTTGCATTAGGCCAAGACACATTCATTTTGCCATGTCATAGCATGCATCATATTGTTGCATATTGTCATGTGTTGATTATGTTCGGTGTGTCTTTCGTGGTAGGTTCTGCCTCCGAGGATAACCCCGAGTATCCGTCTGAAGGGCAGTACCCTACTACCACTTCATCAGGCAAGCAACCCATTGATCATTCTGATACAATCCCATGTTCTCGCTTCTGCTCTTGTTTACTGTATTAAGACAACGCGATTCAAACTGTTGTGTGCTATGGTAGTTGAACGCTTATGCTCTGCATGACCTGTCATTGCCACAGTAACTAGATGAAACCCACTAGCATGTGTAGGAGTTGATTGAGCCATGTGTGTGATTCCTACCTTGCTATGCCTGCTATGCTTAGAGTTGTGTCAGGTCTGGTTTATCTAGGTGATGGGCTAGAGTGAAATGATTATGTCGGTAATGTGAGGGATGTGTTGAACATGTTTTGGTAAAGGTATCGATGAGAGGCCATGTAGGAGTACATGGTGGGTTGTTTCATTGAGGCCGTCCGTAAGAACTGAGATCTGTATGCGTGATTTAAGATTCAGCTACTACCACACATTGGGCCCTGAAATATAACCCCACTCGACTTACTGACCCCTCTCGCCCTCTGTCCAGGAGTTGCAACTAGTTTCTGGTGTTTGTAGGTTATGTGTTGGCAGCCGTGCGTAGCGCTAACCCTAGGGGTGGGCTATGATGCGGTAGATACACTGTGGCCGGGTATGCCGGGCGCCCGTTTGGCGTCTGGGGACCCTGTACACATCGTTTGGGGCTATTGAGGACACCCGGCCGGATTTCCTTGTGGATGGAACCTGAATAGGCGATAAACCTGGACTAGAGACTTGTGTGGTTAGTCAGGTCGTGGTCGACACCCAAGTCGGTTTTCGCTTGAAGTCTGCCGAGCACATGTCGTGTGCAGACGCTAAGTGGTGGAAACATGTGTGATGAAGTACACCCCTGCAGGGTATAAAACTATTTGAATAGCCGTGTCCGTGGTAAAGGACTACTTGGTTGCCTATACAGTTCATAGACAAGTTAATGGATACTACTAAAAGACTCAAGATAAGTGTGAGTATCGAGGATGGCCCTCTCGTAGGATGACGAGGGAGGATCCCCGGTGGAGTATTGTGTTGGTGATTAGTGGACTCGTGTGCGAAAACTATTTTACTAGTGGAGTCTCGTAGGATAGCTTAGCCAAGAGTTAAAGCTGGCTTGCTTCAATAACTCCACCACCTTCTTGAGAATGAGCATGTATAGTAGGTTCTGTTGTAAGACTTGCTGAGTACCTTTGTACTCATGTTTGCTTAATTACTGTTTTCAGACGACAACACCGCCCCCTCCGATGGGTTCTACGTAGATCTTGATGTCGACGAGTGACTAGCCACCCAGGTGGTGATCCTGGCCATGGAGGGCCCTATGTAGATAGACAGGCTTCGAGAAGCCTTCTTTCTTTCTAGTGTCTGTACTCAGACTAGTTGCTTCCGCATGTGCTTGTATGATTGTATAACTTGAGTGTCGGGTCGTGTGACCCCTACCTGTATGAACATGTTATGTATGGCTCTCTGGAGCCTTTAAATAAAGTAGTTGAGTTGTAGGGTTTTGTTGTGATGCCATGTTGTATGCACTCATATCGGGCATATTGTGTGTATGATTGAAATGCTCGGTATGAGCGGGATCCGACAATCTAGTTGTTTATCCTTGGCAGCCGCTCATATGGGGAAATGTAGTCTAGTGCTTCCTGAGCGATAGTAGTCCGCTACAGCCCGGTTCACCGGAGTCCTGCTAGCCCAGCACTACTGCTCTGAACACTTGACTGGCCGACATGTGTTTCACTTCGTTCCTATGTCTGTCCCTTTGGGGAAATGTCACGCGGTGACATCCAGAGTCCTGCCTAGCCTGCTACAGCCCGGGTCCCCCGGAGTCCTATTAGCCCAGTGCTACAGCCCGGATTCACACGCTGATGACCGACATGCTCGATGTGATTCACGTATGCCTGTCTCCATAGGTCTGTGCCGCTCTGGGTTCACGACTAGCCATGTCGGCCCGGGTTCCCTGTCATATGGATGCTAGCGACACTATCATATACGTGAGCCAAAAGGCGCAAACGGTCCCAGGCCATGGTAAGGCGACACCCGTGGGGATACCGTGCGTGAGGCCGCAATGTGATATGAGGTGTTACCGGCTAGATCGATGTGACTTGGAATCGAGGTCCTAATAGATCCTGATTACTTAGATAACATGTAGGTGAATTATGTCATGCGATCCTGTTTAGTTATTCATCATATCTTTGAATTATGTTATGTTATGCTATCCAGTTTAGATAGACATCATATATGTGAAATTATGTCATGTTATCCGTTTTAGTTAAACAATATACATGTCAACTATTTCATGCCCTCTTTTTCCACACTATCTATTTCATCTGTCTCTCATACAATGTCTGTACATTCAACTATGTTTCCTGTTTATCAGCCATTTGAATTGGAGCGGGTGATGCCAGTATCTAGTGGACTAAAAACACGCTCTTCAAATAAAACAGTGCTACCTCTTGGTGGAGATAGCACCCCGGTTGTACATGCACAAGAACCAGCCCTACCACACATAACCCAAATTCTCGCAGATTGTACCCCTACTACGATGGACAGAGAACCACCTTCACCCAATCTAACTCCAACCCCAGCCAATAGTAACCCAGTTAGTAAGGCAGCTCCAGTGCCCAAAGGGCGAGTACTATCACGGTGAACCCCAACTCCACCAGTTAGTACGCCTATTCCTATGGAGGAAGCACAACCAGCTAGTCGTAGTTTAGCATCTATTGCATTTGATGTTGCTAAATCGTATGTGTGTATCTTCCCATCTTGGAAATATTATACTGAAGACGAGGGAAAATGCCAGTTGCAGGTGTTTGTCCAGGAGTTATGTGTAAGTAATGTTATTCATGGCAATTACTTTGCTTCGTCCCATACATCCTACCTCCATGATGGTTATAATACAGAAAATTTTCCCATTTTTTCTATAGAGAAGGACCGATTTGGAAACTCAGGATGAGGTAACCTGTGCTAATACCTCTGCAATCTTCAAGAATGCTTGGTGGCAGTATCGGAATTACCTGGAGAAAATGTACTTCACCGGCAAAGAAACTCATAAAATTCCCTTACGTTCTCCTGAGACACATTTACTGGACGATGACTGGGAACGCCTTGTTCTGTACTGGTCCCAAACCAAGAATGTGGTAAGGTCTATGAGCTCATTTTCTATTTTTAAGTATTATATTCTTGCGTTTTACTGTACTCTGTTCATGTAGAACAAGTGCCTAAACCTGAAGAACAACTGTTCTAATTTAAGATTCCATTGCTACCATAGGACATAGATATATGTTTGTTTGATGTTTTTATTATGTACTAGTACTTGGCAATAGAAGACTTGTTAGTTTAATCCTGTCCACCTTACTAATGAACTGGTTCACCGAAATGAGTTTCATATAGTAGTACATGCTAAACTTGTTATGTGTCTGCTTGTTTCTTCTTTTAGAATGCTGACAGAATATTGGGGAAGAGTGCCTTATTAAGCAATGGTAAAGGGAAGTAATGCAGATAAGGTTCAAGATAGTGACACATCCTGTCTTGGTTTATTGTTGGAGTTACTGGCCACTACCTCTTGCACAAGCTATTCAAACTCACTGTCTGAATCAGTTCGGTTTCTTGAGTCTCAACTACAAGCTGAAAGACATCGATTAGTTGTGCTGCGACAAGAAGCGGAAGGACTGCGGAAGTACCTAGAGCATTCAGATGCATACTTTCTGGTGCAATAGCAAGCGTTGGAGGATTTTAGCGCCAAACAGGACAAAGCTAATCAGCTTGCTAAGCTTATTGCCAGCATGGTGGATACCCAGGATAACGTTTCTTGAGCTCCTCTGAAGTTGTTTCAGTTATGCTCTTATTTTGCTGTCGCGTTTATTTGCACTGGTGGCCAATTTTGACGGCCAGTGTATATGATATGCTGCTTTTTTCCCTATATTTGCACTGGTGGCGAACTTTGATGCCCAGTGGATGTAATATGTGTAATAGTCGTGATAGCCTAGCGTTAGTTGCTTGCTTATTTATTTCCTTGTTGTCTTGTTTATTTGTTTGCTTGTAGTCATTGCAGTTCTTTTTCCGCGGTTAACTAGTGGCTGCAATAACCTATTTTTTAAAACTAGGCCACAATAACCATGGGCTAATATTTACTGTAGTGACACTGGGCCTCCTACGGGCCGTAGAAACAGTGGGCCTTTTATGGTCCATAGAAATAGTAGGCCGTCTACGGGTCGTATCATCAATGGGCCTTATACGGGCCGTATGATCGATTGGCCAAACATGGGCCAATAACAGGCCGCATTATGGACGTAAACGGTCTAGAGTTGGAATCATCCGTTCGTGGGCCGACCGTAACGGGCCATCGTTAATAGGCCGTATTTGATGACGCTATGAAAACGGCCCAACGTATTAATAGACCACAAACGGTCCAACTGTAACCACGGGCTGAATTTGGCCCACAAGCAAAAAATGACAGTAACGGGCCGTAAGTAAATGAATGCTGGAAATGAGCCCAAGAATAAATGGGCTCTGAGAAGGCCGAAAGATAACATGGGCTGGAAACGGCCCAACGGAATAACATGCCGTTAATGGGTATAAAGTGATACACTGTTCATTACGGGCCAGTTTCACCACGGGCCGTTAATGGGTGTAAAGTGATACACTGTTCATTACGGGCCAGTTTCTCCACGGGCCATTAATAGGCCAAGAGTTACATAGGTCCTCATATGGGCCGAAAGACGTCATGGGCCATACATGGGCCAGAAGTGAAAACGGGCTGGAATCATATTGGATGGACCAGATGACGCTACTGGGCCTAATTCAGATAGGGCGTAACGGGCCTTGGGTTAGCGGGCTGTAAATGGGCTATATGCAAACAGGCCGTTAACAGGCTTTCCATGGGCCGGCCCGCCAGCTTTTGACCAAGTCAAACGGGCCGGCCTTTTCACAGGAATGGGCCTCTGTTGGGCCGTGCCATGTGTCGACGTATCATAGGCGCCTATCTGACCCACTGACGAGCTGACACGTGTTTCGTCCGGCCAATAAGAATTTTACACGTGGAAATTTCCCATTGGTCGGGGCTGTTAACGGGTTATCGGATCCAAAACCCGACCCAATAGCTTAACGGTGTTCCGTTACGGTGGATGCAACGTGTCGGTCACCCTTGACGAAAGCACTTCTGTGACGCGCAATTTATCGTCATGGAAGTGGACACTTCCGTGATGATAATTTTGGTAATGTCATGGAACACTTCTACGACAGCACAGGTATGACTATCTTGATTCTATCATAAATTTGTCATGGATGTACATGCATGAAAAAAAAAGCAACCTACTGTGACAAACACGTATCATCACGGAAGATTATACTTAGGCTTTGGTGCCTTTTCCTTCGAGCTTTGGCTCGATGAGCCCCTCAAAAGTCTCCTCATCATTTTCTGAAAAATTCTGAAATTTTTAGTAACTTCAAAATAAAAGTAAACCAAACTCAATAATATTGATAGCAACTACTCCTACAAGTGCCTAGGGCCTATATCATGCATCAAAACTACTTTTCACCATATAAATTTAACATGCAAGCTCAAGAATAGGGTCACCTAGGCAGCAAAAATTTGCAATGAATAAAGCACTAGAACAAAAACTAATTGGACTAATGGAGGAGTCACATACCAAGGAACAATCTCCCCAAGCAGTTTTGCGAGAGGTGCTTTGAGCAAGGAGATCGAAAATGGCAGCAAAACGAGCTTGGACTCGGGTTTGAGCTGCATATTCGTGTTTGGGGGAGGAAGAAGGAGTGTGTGGGTGAAAGGATAAGTGGAGGAGGGCCACCATGGGCCCACGAGGCAGGGGGCAGGCCCAGGGGGTAGGGCGCGCCCAGGGGGGTAGTGCGCGCCCTCCACCTTCGTCGGTAGGTGGTTGACCCCCCTTGTCGGTGTCAAAACCGGCAGATCTCGGGTAGGGGGTCCCGAACTATGCGTCTAAGACAGATGGTAACAGGAGGCAGGGGACACGATGTTTTACCCAGGTTCGGGCCCTCTTGATGGAGGTAAAATCCTATGTCCTGCTTGATTAATATTGATGATATGGGTAGTACAATAGTAGATCTACCGCGAGATTAGAGAGGCTAAACCCTAGAAGCTAGCCTATGGTATGATTGTATGTTGTCCTACGGACTAAAACCCTCCGGTTTATATAGACACCGGAGAGGGCTAGGGTTACACAAGGTCGGTTACAAAGGAGGAGATATGCATATCCGTATCGCCTAGCTTGCCTTCCACGCCAAGTAGAGTCCCATCCGGACACGAGACGAAGTCTTCAATCTTGTATCTTCATAGTTTAACAGTCCGGCCAAAGGATATAGTCCGGCTGTCCGGAGACCCCCTAATCCAGGACTCCCTCACCCCTGCTGTGTTCTCAGTGCCAAATATTCTCAAATATTCTAGAAAAAATCATATTTAAATTTCAGGGCATTTGGAGAACTTTTATTTTCGAGGTATTTTTATATTGCACGGATAATCCGATAACAGATAGAAAAATATTTATTTTTATTTTATTTAATATAAATAACAGAAAGTAAAAGTGGGGTACAGAAGGTTGTTCCTTCTAGTTTCATCCATCTCATTGTCATCAAAAGGAATCCACTAACAAGGTTGATCAAGTCTTGTTAACGAACTCATTCCGAATAACATGGAACCGGAGAAATTTCGAATAACACTATGTTACCTCAATGGGGATATGCACATCCCCAATAAGAATATCATATTTCTTCTTGACTCTAGGAAGAGGAAATTCAAAACCTCCAAATATAATCGATGGAATTTTTCCAATAGAATTGATACTGTGGACTTGAGGTTATTTCCTCGGAAAGTGTACCATATGCTCATTACCATTAACATGAAAAGTGACATTGCCTTTAGTGCAATCAATAACAGCCCCTGCAGTATTCAAAAAGGGTCTTCCAAGAATAATAGACATACTATCGTCCTCGGGAATATCAAGAATAACAAAGTCCTTTAAAATAGTAATGTTTGCAACTACAACAGGCACATACTCACAAATACCGACAGGTATAGCAGTTGATTTATCAGCCATTTCCAAAGATATTTCAGTCGGTGTCAACTTATTCAAATCAAGTCTACGATATAAAGCGAGAGGCATAACACTAACACCGGCTCCAAGATCACATAAAGCAGTTTTAACATAGTTTCTTTTAATGGAGCATGGTATAGTGGGTACTCCTGGATCTCCAAGTTTCTTAGGTATTCAACCCTTAAAAGTATAATTAGCAAGCATGGTGGAAATTTCAGCTTCCGGTATCTTTCTTTTATTAGTAACAATTTCTTTCATGTATTTAGCATAAGGATTCATTTTAAGCATATCAGTTAATCGCATATGCAAAAAGATAGGTCTAATCATTTCAGCAAAGCGCTCAAAATCCTCATCATCCTTTTTCTTGGATGGTTTGGGAGGAAAAGGCATGGGTTTATGAACCCAAGCGCTCTTTGTTTAAATTTTTTCCTAGCAACAAAATCTTTCTTATCATAGCATTGATTCTTTGATTGTGGGTTATCAAGATCAACAGCAGGTTCAATTTCTGTATCATTATCATTACTAGGTTGAGCATCATCATGAACATTATCATTAACATTATCACTAGTTTCAGGTTCATTACCAGATTGCGTTTCAGCATCAGAAATAGAAATATCATTTCGATTCTCAGGTGTTTCAGTAATAGGTTCACTAGAAGCATGCAAAGTCCTATCATTTTTCTTTTTCTTCCTTTTATAAGGACTAGGTGCATCTATATTATTTCTCTGATAATCTTGCTCAATTCTCTTAGGGTGGCCTTTAGGATAGAAAGGTTACTAAGTCATTCTACCACCTCTAGTCATAACTCGAACAGCATTATCATTATCCTTACTATTCAATTCATTGAGCAAATCATTTTGAGCTTTAAGTACTTGTTCTACTTGAGTGGTAACCATAGAAGCATGTTTACTAATAAGTTTAAGTTCACCTTTGACATTAGCCATATAATCACCCAAGTGTTCAAGCATATTTGAATTGTATTTCAATTGTCTACCAAAATAAGCATTAAAGTCTTCTTGCTTAGCCATAAATTTATCAAACTCATCTAAGCATGGGCTAGCAAACTTAGTAAATGGGATTTCAGCTTTATCATATCTATAGAGAGAATTTACCTTTACTACCTGTGTCGGGTTATCAAGACCATGAGTTTCTTCAATAGGTAAAGGATTAAGATCATATGTTTCTTCAACAGGCGGTAAACTAATACCATGTATTTTTTCAATAGGAGGTAAATTCTTAACATCTTCAGCTTTAATACCTTTTTCTTTCATAGATTTCTTTGCCTCTTGCATATCTTCATGACTGAGAAATAGAATACCCCTCTTCTTCGGAGTTGGTTTAAGAATAGGCTCAGGAATTGGCTCTGGAGGTGTCCAATTATTTTCATTTGTCAACATATTATTCAATAGAATTCATATTAAAAAACATATTATTCAATAGAATTTCAGCTTCATCCTGTGTTCTTTCCCTGAAAACAGAACCAGCACAACAATCCAGGTAATCTCTGGAAGCATCAGTTAGTCCATTATAAAAGATATCAAGTATTTCATTTTTCTTAAGAGGATGATAAGGCAATGCATTAAGTAATTGGAGAAGCCTCCCCCAAGCTTGTGGGAGACTCTCTTCTTCAATTTGCACAAAATTATATATATCCCTTAAAGCAGCTTGTTTCTTATGAGCAGGGAAATATTTAGCAGAGAAGTAATAAATCATATCCTGGGGACTACGCACACAACCAGGATCAAGAGAATTAAACCATGTCTTAGCATAACCCTTTAATGAGAACGGGAATATTTTAAGGATATAAAAGTAACGGGTTCTCTCATCTTTAGTGAACAGGGTGGCTATATCATTTAGTTTAGTAAGATGTGCCACAACAGTTTCAGATTCATAGCCATGAAAAGGATCAGACTCAACCAAAGTAATTATATCAGGATCAACAGAGAATTCATAATCCTTCTCAGTAACACAGATAGGTGAAGTAGCAAAAGCAGGGTCAGGTTTCATTCTAGCATTTAGAGATTGCTTACTCCATTTAGCTAATAACCTCTTAAGTTCGTTTCTATCTTTGCAAGCTAAAATAGCTAAAGAAGCTTCTCGATCAAAAACATAACCCTCAGGAATAACAAGTGATTCTTCATCATCACTTTCATCAGTATTATCAGATTCAATATTTTCAATCTCTCTAGCCCTAGCAATTTGTTCATCAAGAAAATCACTAAGTGGCACAGTAGTATCAGGCATAGAAGTAGTTTCTTCATAAGTATCATGCATAGCAGAAGTAGCATCATCAATAACATGCGACATATCAGAACAAATAGCAGAAGCAGTTTTAGGTGTCGCAAGCTTACTCAAAACAGAAGGTGAATCAAGTGCAGAGCTAGATGGCAGTTCCTTACCTCCCCTCATAGTTGAGGGATAGATCTTGGTTTTTGGATCTCTCAAGTTCTTCATAATGACAAGCAGATATATATATATATATATCCCAAGTGACTCAAATAATAGAGCTATGCTCCCTGGCAACGACGCCAGCAAATAGTCTTGATAACCCACAAGTATAGGGGATCGCAACAGTTTTCGAGGGTAAAGTATTCAACCCAAATTTATTCATTCGACACAAGGGGAGCCAAAGAATACTCTCAAGTATTAGCAGTTGAGTTGTCAATTCAACCACACCTGGAAACTTAATATCTGCAGCAAAGTATTTAGTAGCAAAGTAATATGATAGTAGTGGTAACGGTAACAAAAGGTAACAGTAGTAAAAGTGATTTTTTTGGTATTTTGTAATGATGATAGCAATAGCAACGGGAAAGCAAATAAGCGAAGAACAATATATGGAAAGCTCGTAGGCAATGGATCGGTGATGGAGAATTATGTCGGATGCGGTTCATCATGTAACAGTCATAACCTAGGGTGACACAGAACTAGCTCCAGTTCATTGATATAATGTAGGCATGTATTCCGAATATAGTCATACGTGCTTATGGAAAAGAACTTGTATGACATCTTTTGTCCTACCCTCCCGTGGCAGCGGGGTCCTTATGGAAACTAAGGGATATTAAGGCCTCCTTTTAATAGAGTACCGGAACAAAGCATTAGCACATAATGAATACATGAACTCCTCAAACTACGATCATCACCGGTAAGTGTCCCAATTATTGTCACTTCGGGGTTAACGGATCATAACACATAATAGGTGACTATAGACTTGCAACATAGGATCAACAACACTCATATATTGATGAAAACATAATAGGTTCAGATCTGAAATCATGGCACTCAGGCCCTAGTGACAAGCATTAAGCATAGCAAAGTCATAGCAACATCAATCTCAGAACATAGTGGACACTAGGGATCAAACCCTAACAAAACTAACTCGATTACATGATAGATCCCATCCAACCCATCACCGTCCAGCAAGCCTACGATGGAATTACTCACGCACGGCGATGAGCATCATGAAATTGGTGATGGAGGATGGTTGATGATGACGATGGCGACGGATTCCCCTCTCCGGAGCCTCGAACGGACTCCAGATCAGCCCTCCCGAGAGGTTTTAGGGCTTGGCGGCGGCTCCGTATCGTAAAACACGATGAATTCTTCTCTCTGTTTTTTTCTCCCCGAAACACAATATATAGAGTTGGATTTGGAGTCGAAGAGGCACCAGGGGGCCCACGAGGGAGGGGGGCGCGCCCCCCACCCTCGCGGAGAGGTGGTGGGCCCCCTGGCCTTCATCTTTTGAAGGTATTTTTTATATTTTCTAAAAAGTTGCTCCGTGAAGTTTCAAGTCATTCCGAGAACGTTTGTTTCTGCACATAAATAACACCATGGCAATTCTGCTGAAAAAAGCGTCAGTCCGGGTTAGTTCCATTCAAATCATGCAAGTTAGAGTCCAAAACAAGGGCAAAAGTGTTTAGAAAAGTAGATACGTTGGAGATGTATCAAATAACGCAGCAGGGCTTATAAATAGCTCCGAGCGCTCTTTGGTTGGCGAGGTGGGACTAAACTTCCCCTGCACCGCGCCAGTGCCAGCACAAGCCTTTTAGTCCCGGTTGGTGGCTCCAACCGGGACTAAATCCCCCCCTTAGTCCCTGTCCAAGCCACCAACCGGGACTAAAGCCCCCCCTTTAGTCCTGGTCCAAGCCACCAACCGGGACTAAAGGTGAAATTCACCACCCCAAAGGGCAGGAGCCCAACCCTTTAGTCCTAGTTGCTGGCTCGGACCAGGACTAAAGGGGGCCTTTAGTCCCGGTTTGAGCCACCAACCGGACTAAAAGGCTGTTTATATAAGCAGGACTTGGGAAATTTTTCAAAACCCCAATTAGTTTCTTGGATCCTCCTCTCCCCCGACGGTGCCGACGACCACCTCGACGTCGTCAGGCTTTCGGACCTCGCCGTCGACGCCCTCCCCACGCTCTGCCCCGATGCTGTCGCTCCCTGCACCCCTACCTTGCCCAACACCACCGCTCCCCGCGCCCTTGTCGGTGTCAAAACTGGCAGATCTAGGGTAGGGGGTCCCAAGCTATGTATCATGGATCGATGGGTAACAGGAGACAGGGGACACGATGTTTACCCATGTTGGGGCCCTGTTGATGGAGGTAAAACCCTACGTCCTGCTCTTGTTTATATTGATGGAGTATCAAGTACATAGTTGATCTACCTCGAGATCATATGTTGTGGTCTAAACCCTATAGGTGTGATGAGTAATGTCATAATAATCTACCGACTAGCCTGGCCTCAGCTTATATAATGTACCAGGGGCCTAGGATAACAAGAGTCCTAGTCGAATACTCCGGTGGACAGGAGTCCTTGTCTTGATCACCAACTCTTGTGGAATCTTCCTCGTGTATACATCGGCTGTCCGAACTGGCCCATGAGCATACGGCCATGGGGGTCCTCGGCCCAATCCAACTGATTGGGAGATGACTTGGTGAGTACCCCCTAGTCCAGGACACTGTCAGTAGCCCCCTGAACCGGTCTTCAAGTTGGGGACGCTCCTCGATTCCTCTGAACTGTTCTTCATCTTCGGTTGTCGGTCTTGAAAATTGGTTCAACAAATCTTCCCATCTTCGATCTTGAGGATTGCCAAAGTAAATCCGAAGAGTTTACACGTCGGGTATCCGAGGAGCCCCTTTAAGTTCTCGGCCTTTATCAATGCCTTGTTATTTTTATGCCACACCTTGGGTTTGAAGTTGTTCCTGGGAGGCAGCGCCCTCTTGCGTCCGAGCTCCAACGCCGGATTGCATTCGAGGTATCTTTTTGCAACCAAGCATCAACGCCGGACCGCTTCCGAGCTCCAGCGCAGGAATGTATCAGAGCTCCAACGCCAGACAATGTCCAAGCTCCAACGCCGGGCTGTATCCGAGCTCCAACGCCGGACTATATCCTAGGTGTCATAAATCACCTTGGTTCAAAAAAGATGAAGGAGTTTAGCCGAGCTTAATGCCGGAAATGCCCTCTATGGAGCCAGCCACTAGCGCCCGAGCTTTATGCCGGACTGCTTCCGAGGTGGTGCACCACCCCTACCGTGGGCCTATTTTTTGTCAATATTTTTTATTGGTGCAATTTATTCCCTGCCGAGATATATAGCCAGTAGCCCTCAAGGTGTGTATCGTTCCAAAACTCGAGATGCACCTAAAGGATGACATAACACCACTAATCCCAGTAGCCCCTGAGACTCGGGTTGATTCACAAAATCGGCCTGAGGATCAACTCCTAGCTCGGCAGAGTACTTCAGGACACAAAAAACGGTGTGCAAATTCCTGGAGACTCAGGTTGGGTGCAACCGACCAACCCGAGGATCATAATCTCCTCGAAAGCTATATTGCACTTTAAATTTTCTGCATTGGATTGTCAATGCAGTATCCCCCGAGACACTGGTCGGGTGGCAACACCAGATCAGGGGATCGATACGCCCCCTTTCAATATTAGTGAATGATAAGCCCGAAGCCCAGTAGCCCCCGAGCCTTAATGTGGGCATAGGTGGCCGAATTAAGGATCGATATCTAGAGTAAAACCACAAATTATGTGTAATGATTCTACGTATCCAAGTGCTTTACATCATTAATGCCCGTATCCGCATTGTACAAAACTTTGTGGACCGACCATCGACTTCAACCTCCTCGGCCAGAAGCCGGGGAGTGTTTGTCCTACTTTATAAAGCCGTTATAAGGGCAAAGATTTACGGAAAACAAGGCAATCCGGCCATACGGTTTTATAAACAAAGGTACGCGGAGAGATATGTTATATAACTTAATGTAAGAAGCATCTTCCAAGGAAAATAGTCCCGCTATCGGTTCCTTTCTTTGGGTCATCATTCTTATCATGATCATGAAACCTCACCTTCGATCAATGTGGAAGGAAAATATTGAGGATTTAGTTCGGGGAAAGTTCCCGAACTCTGTGGTATTATTGAACCAAAATTTTTGGGATAATTAGATTTATGCCCCTAGTTGTGTCCCACTCGTCTGTTTTACCCCTAATTCCCAAAAGTCATAGGTTCTGTCCAAGTCACTTTGCTCCTCTTATGCTTTTGCCCTTTGACCGTTTGACCGTCAGTTTGAAAACTTCATAACTAATTCATACTAAATCAGAAAAATGCAAATAAGATACCAAAATGTTCAGAAAAACATCACCTATATGCCAGTGTCATTTGCATTCATGAAAAAAGTGTTGGAAAGTGCACATCCGAGTTTTAGCTCTTTTGATACCATCATGAAGAGTGAACTCTAAAAAAATTCAAAAAAAATAAAAAAAATATGGTGGCGAAGAACAACAAATGTTCTAAGTGCTTGCCAATTTTCATTAGGGAACGACATTCCTGGAAGTCATGGCAAAAAAATAATCTATTTTGGAGTGCTGATTGTTTTTTTGCCGCGGCACCCACGAATGTTATTCCTTGATGAAACTTGGCAGGCACTTAAAACATTTGTCATTCTTTGCCACCAATTTTTTTTAACTTTCTTTAATTTTTTTAGATATTACTATTCATGGTGCTAGCATAAGAGCTAAAACTCGGATGGGCACTTTCCAACACTTTTTTCATGAATGCAAATGACACTGGCATATAGGTGATGTTTTTCTGAACATTTTGGTATCTTATTTGCATTTTTCTTATTTAGTATGAATTAGTTATGAAGTTTTCAAACTGATGGTCAAACGGTCAAAGTGCAAAAGCATAATAGGAGCAAAGTGACTTGGACAGAACCGGTGACTTTTGGGAATTAGGGGTAAAACAGACGAGTGGGACACAACTAGGGGCATAAATCTAATTATCCCAAAAAATTTACTTCCGTCGTTGCCGACCAATGTGATCCTTTAAGATCGCTTCCTTTCGGCTTCACCCAGTCTGAGGTACTAACTCAAATGATCCGGGACTAACAATCACAGAGGTACTCCCTTTACCCCCTAGCTGAACAACTGGGAACATAGGGGTAAGCACAGGAGCCAGGCAACCCAACTTGGCAAAAATCTTAAGTCAAATTGATGCATATTTATGTATTTATAACGATGATTACGGAAGGCAGCCCTTGTATATTAAATACAAATGATGATGATATGTCTATTTTGACTCCGTTGCGGCCATTTATCAGTTGAATGTGGCCCATCGTTGGCTTCTACCCCTTTGTAGATACTATGCAGGGTGTCTCCGCAATAACAAGACAACCCTTAGCCGACGTCTCGATGCTCGAAGGCGGCTGTGTTAGCGGAAACGAGGCAATCAGATATGCGGGCTTTATAAATTTCACTTAGTCGTAGGAGATTTAAACTGGGAAGCTAGCTATGAGCCCCCGGTTAGTGTTCGGCGACATCCGAGGTCAAGCCGTAAACACTTCTGCCAATGTTATGAACGGCCCGTCATTTAACATAGTCATCGGATCGCTGACCCGTTTACGCTTATTGTGATAATTAGTTTTCGGCTTTCTCCACTAAGGTGCTTAACCATGCGAGCTGGAAGCACAATCTTAGTGGTTCTCCCTTTGCACACCTAGCCGAGCAAAGCGGAACGTAGGAGGCAAGCACAAGAGCCGGGCAACCCAACTATTTGACCGAAGACACAATTCGAAACCGATGCATATTTAGCAATATCCGAGAATGTTTTTGCCAAATCTCTAAAGGTGTCCGGCGTTGCACTGCGAGACTTGTGCTGGAAACACACAACACTACTAGGAAAAGGCCTACTAATGGCGCACCGGTTTTGCCTACTAATGGCACACTGCCGGTGCGCCATTAGTATCACGCCACTAGAATTTTTTACTAATGGCGCACCACTGGCGCGCCATTAGTATCTGGTATGCTAATGGCGCACCAGGAAGTGCGCATTAGTATGTAACACCATGCGCCATTAGTATGCCTCCCGGGGGGCCATATGTAACCATCTGCTTTGTCATACTAATGGCGCACTCTGTCTTGATGCGCCATTAGTATCCTTTGGCATACTAATGGCGCACCTTGTGGTGATGCGCCATTAGTATGAATATTTGTTTTTTTACTTTTTTGATTTTTGCACAGGTTACAAAATATATTATTTGACAGAATATAGACAGTAGCACACAGCAACAGCAGATTCGTCGAATACAATAGAAGATTAGTCTCCGAATACAATTCATCATATTAGTCTCCGAATTCAAAAGACCAAACAAAGATAAAACATTACAAGTCTCGAGACCGCGAGTATTGAGTTCGTCTTCACATTACAAGTCGATATCAATCATCTAAACTACCATCACATAGAAGAGAGCTGCAGTCATCACGATGAGCATCATCATGATCAAACTGGTCTTCATCCGGTTCCTCCAACGCTCCCTCCTCTCTCCCGCTAGATAGCGGGCGTATCTAGATTCGGCCTCCGCCCTAGTGGTGTACCCTTTGTAACTGTTACCGCTGAAATGGTGAACCTGTCTCCGACACTCCTCCCAGTCGTCGTAGACTCCGGGAACCTTACCCTTGTACACGACATACGACGACATCTCTATGCACAAGCCAAACAACAGACAATACATACATAAGCAATATATAAGTATGCAACAAAAGGATCAGAAGAGAAAAGCAAGACATTAATAGCACGATTCATGGTCCTACTAATAAATAGCATCAATTACATCTAAGTTGAACGACTGTCCAAACCAAAGAGACATACAATTCATTAAAGTTTAATTACAACATGAGCCAATCAATGTTTCAGAACTACACATCACTACTTTCGACTCAACTCATGGACAGGAGCGTGGATGAAGCCGCCGTCTGTCGTGATGGTCATGAAATCGCGGGCGTTGTCAGCCTGCATTTGTAGCATTCCGTCTATCTCAATGTTGGACGGTTGATATCTGAGGAAGAACTGCCCCGAGGTATGAAGGACATCTTGATGGATGATGTCCGCAAACTCCGACTGAATGCGAAAGAATTCTTGTCTGATGTCCGCGTCCTAGATTGCCGACAAGCTCGCGGCCCAATCTTTGAGATTATTTGGTAGCAGAAGGTGATGATGGTCCCTTACGATCGCCCGCATGTGATGGAGGGCGTAGTAGGCATCCTTCTGACCGCCAGGCGACTACTTGATGCAGCAGAACGTCGTATTGTGGGTGAACACATGCTTGCCGTACTTACGAACTGCCCTAATGAAGGTGCCTCCAGATTTGGCGTAACCAGGGAGAACATCATCAAGAACTTTCTTGATATTTGTGTAGTCTATCTTGGAGTTACAGTTCGGGTCGAAATACGTGGCCATGGAATATTTCGGGCTTAAGAGGATGAGTGTGCAATGTGTGTCACTGCACAAAACACGGAATGTTAGAAAAAAAAAGAACGATCGAAATCTAAGAAATCATATGTTACGGGGCGGTTAAGCGATGACTTACTTGGGAAAGTAAGGCACAAGGAAGTTATCCTTATCTGGGTTTGCCAGAATGACGTCTTCGAGGTGTGAACTCACGACTTGGCGGTCCCCAGCCCTGCTCAAGAGCTTGGCACGCATGTAGAAGGGGTTGACGATCACGATGTCCGGGGTCTTGTCTCTAATGGTCCGCATCTCCATACTCAGCGAAAACAGCCGAACGAAGGTGTCGTGCAGCGGATGAAGGTTGAACATAGCAAAGATGTCAGCAAACCGCAGGACAATCGTACCCCCGATGGCGCCATCCACAAAGCCCTTGCCCTCTGGCACCTTGGCCATGAAAACCGGGTATGCCACATCATTGTCTCTGAGACGCCGCTTCTCCAAAGAAAGAACACTGTCGTGCAGACTCCGCATAGCACCGGTTGCAGCATTGAGCATATTTGTCAGTAGCATCGCCCTACCCGCCACATGCACCCTCCTCGAGATATCCTTAGGTGAAGGTGGCCTGTCCTGAGCACGGATCGTACTCGGTGCCGGCTGGCTCGCACCGGCGGCCTTTTTAGTCGGCCGTTTCCGGCCCTTCTTCTTGATCTGCTGTAATGGGACCGAGTTCTGCTCACAGACCGCCTTCTTGAGCATGTTGGGGCTGATAATATTTGGCACCTCCGCTATCTGAGGCTCGGTGAAGGCGGCAGCTGGAGGCGTCTCCTGAGAACTGAACGCCAGACGACGCCTGTTGCAATTGGGTTTCTCCGCCGTACCAGCTAGATCGCGGTCGTCTTGTTTGGGTTCTTGAGAAGGAGGCCCGCAGAACTCGTCACCGTACCCATGTTCGGCAAAGTACTTATCAACGTTGGTAAATGTACCATCGTTGTTGTCGTCGTCGTTCGGATCCTGTGCCATATGCATGTCCGGATCCTGTGCCATAGGGATGTCCGGCATGTCCGGTAGCGTTGCGGCGTTCTTGCCATGGCTTGGCACCGGCACGACTGGCAGTCTTGTCTGTGGGGTGGTGTCCCCCTCCCCCAAATGAATCTGGCTCTTCGGCCAAAGCAGGGGCCAGCTTACGCTAGCGCTGAGGGTCATCTCATCTTCTTCTCGGCCCTAGCGGGTCGAATCGGAGGTAACAGCTCGTCGCAGCCTGGCAGCACCCGAACCACTTCAACCCTATACATTGTGAGTGGCATCGGATTATCGTGGAACACGGGGTTGCCCGGTTGAAAAATTATGCCCTTGGCAACATCGACCAACTCGCCGCCCACGAAGTGCAGGAGAGTGCAAGGAACGTTGGCGGCGCCCTGCGAAAACATGTAGGGCGTCAGGGATGCCCAGTCAAAGGCAAGGAGATGAAGTCCTCGGCCGAGAGGCTTAGTTACCGTGATGCCGTCGAGCTCGGCTAATGTCGAGGCACCGCCAACGGCGGGCGTGCAACTGACGGAGGGGCCGCTTGCTGGCGAGGTGCCGGCCGGCGTACACCCGGGTGCATTAAGCTCCAATGCCGGCGTCGGAGACACCAATACCGCCGCCGCCGGAGACACCAATGGCGCCGCCGCCGTAGACACCAATACCTCCGCCGCTGGAGACACCAATGGCGCCGCCTGCGCGTTGTGTGAGTTGCTGGCCTGAAGCTGGGAATCGGGGGCGGCCCCTGTTGGCCACCCGCAATCCACGTCGTTATCCCATGAATCAAGGTAGGCATAATGCCGGTAAGCATCGATCCCAGTTGTTGTTGCACTTGCTCTTGGACCATCTCCAGAATCCGCGCCACTTGCGCCTTGAGTGCTTCAACCTCGCGCGACTGGCTTTCCGAGCTGGTCTTTTTCTCCTTTTGCCCACCAGCGCCATAGTATGACGACCATTTTGTGGACAAGCCTTTGCTGGCCACACGACCAGCTGACGTCGGCTTATTGAGATTATCCCTGTTTTTCATTACGTTCAATGCCCTATTCAAAGGGGTGTCGAAAGGGGAGCTCTGAGACGACCCCGTGCTACTACTTTCTTTGTCCTGCAGAAGGAACGTGAACCATTTAGAAATATTGGGGATTAATTAGAATGCAACCATATGGAGCTAATTACGCGGGGGTGTATTCCTTACCAGAACAAGCTCAAGCTCCTCGGTCTTCGGATCCATGGCAAGCTCCTTTGTTACCGGGTCCTCCTTGTACCGGGCCCTGAGAAAGTTCCTGGTCTGCTTGTCACTGTATTTCTCGAAGCGGGGCGGTAGGCCTTGCTCAGCATGCTCCGCGTCCTCCTTGTCCCATACAGGCTCCGCCACTCTGTAACCGCCGGGACCGAGTTGGTGGACCCCTATGTTCAACTGCCGCATTTCTTTCCCCCACTGACTTGATTCGGAGGTTGCGGGGCTCTCGCACTTGATCTTGAACTCCTTGTAGTCATGTTCGCTCATCAAAGGATATTTCGCCTTGATCTTCTCATAACTGTCACCTTTGTCAATCATTGCCTTCACCGTGCTTTTCCAAGTAGACAGGGCCGTGCTCATCGTCGTGAGGGCTGCACCGTTCACTTTATTACCTGAGAGGCGTGTGTTTGCGAACTCAACGGGGAACTTGTATCGTTCATGCAGCTTCATGAAGAGGAGGCTGCGCAAATTCCCTCGGTCCTTATGCCTTAGGTTCTCGGTGTTGATCGAGGCGGTGCTCCGGAGAATGCACCCGAGCTGAATCGAGTACCCCTTGACTACGTGTTTGGGCGCCGTCGGATGCCCGTCGGAGTTCACTTCAGTAAATTCCTCCCTGACGGTGCCAAGCACGTTGGGGCGCCGGTCCTTCCGTTGCCTCTTCGGTTGGCTGCCATCTGTGCGTGCGCTGCCATCATCAGTGGTGGCATCTGCGGCGACATCATCAGTGGTGTCATCCCCGACGCCACTAGGGGTTGTGTAGCAGGATCGGTGTCTTCCCCGGCGTCCTCATAGTGGTGAGGTTCTTCCTCCAACTCCTGGGATATCTCCCAGAATTGCTTGCCGCCCGAAACGCCGGCCTCATCGTTGTGGGCCATGTTTCGCTCTAAATAGGGAAAAAGTTTGGTCAAAAAGTTGGTTATTGTCAAGGAACAAGATCATGGTCTCATCATTTAGGGTTTGTCGACACCGAGGCATCCTAAAAGCTAAGCTTTTATCATTTAGGGTTTGTCGACGCCGAGGCATCCTAAAAGCCTAAGCGTACATCATTTAGGTTCTCATCGACACCGAGGCACCCTAAAAGCCAAGGTTTCATCATTTAGGGTTTGTCGACGCCGAGGCACCCTAAATACTAAGTTTTCATCATTTAGGGTTTATCGATGCCGAGGCACCCTAGGTTGGGCCTAATCACTTGGCACTAATCAGTTGGCTCTATTGCCACCTATGTTGGGTTTATCATCTAGGGTTTATCGATGCTGAGGAGAATTTCTAAGTTGGGACTAATCACTTGGCTCTATTGCCACCTATGGTTTAATGCAGCAAGAATAAAGGGGCAGTTGATCCTATTTAATTAAGTACTAAGATACCCCGGCCCATGCATTAGTAGCAAGTACCTCATATGTCTGATTTTTTATCAAAGTCATGCTAAAATTCACGGAAAATTTCAGCATGACCTTTGCTGAAAATAGGACATATGGAGTACCCGAATTTTCCTGAATGAAAGTTAATCGACATTCCGGCAAACTCAAGGGCCTCTCGGGGTACCTGCAAAATCATCACGACATGAAGGGCCTCTCAAGGGCCTCAAGCAGCAGCGGCGTCTCCCAGGACCCCATTTTTTTTGCTAAATTTCTTTGAGCAACAATCAGAGCAGAAAATTCATCATATTTCTATACAAATTTTTTGGTATATATCAGGTTTTGGATGCATTTGCAAATGCATTCCATGTACTGCAACCCTCGAGAAGTCCTAGCATGAGGTTTGTCCATCACTTTTGGCTCACTTATTAATCTACTCATCCTATGTCAATATCCACATGCTATGTCATCTGATGTTCCTGAATCATTGTAGTTTAGGCACCATACAAGATTGTTAGTTCAATGTGCTTTATATCCTAGTTATACTACTGCAGGAAAGGAGGATCATCATACACATATATATGTATAGCAATTGACAGGAGTTTCATCATTTTTAGTAACAACAATACATATATAGAAATTGGAAGCAAACAGATGTACACATAAGATAGAAATGTAGTGCTGAAAGTTTAATGGTTACAAAAGACTTGCTGAAATATTGAAAAATATGGAGTCACCAAGCTGGCTAAGAAACTCCCAAAGTCCACTAGCAAATCCAAGATCTAATCCTGTTACACACATCATAACAATTTAAGATAATTAGGATAAGGATAGTAGGAAATGAAAGAGAAAGAGCTCAAAAAACAATCACAACAGAAAAATAATAAAAACCTAGTCCTAGAAGAAAATAAATCCTAAAAGAAAAGAAATCCTAAAATCTGGAGCAAGTCCTAGCAGTAGTAGTCCAACTAGATGGCCACCACTACTACTCCTATCTCTGTTTAGCATCATCCACACGATAGTCCTAATTCTGTGAATTTCAAAAATAAAATAGAAGTCATGTATATAGTTCAAAGTTTGAAACATAAGGCAAGATAGTCCCAATCTTTGAGACGTCTCTTATGGTATATATATACTGATTAATTACTGAATTTGAGCATGTTGTATCACCCGCGGACTATTACGCGGTCGCGATGACGGAGCTGGGAGTGCATGGCAAGCAAAGAGGAGAAGGTGATGTGAGATAAATAATAATCATGAGCAAATTGCAGGGCATATGAGTTGGCCATTGGAATTTTGTTTGACACAGCTGAACAGCAAAGAAGGTGTCGTAGAAGCAGCTGCTACTGCTAGCTCCACTACATACATACTAGCCACTCTAAAACTACATCAAAATCAATGGGAGATGTATTCATAAGCAAGTTAAGCCCTGGAAGGGCGCAAATGTACAGACAAGAACAAGGCATAACACATCAAAATCTTCATAAACAAGTCATATATCATAGGAGATCTATTAAGCCCTGGAACGGCGGAGACAGGAGCATGGAGAAACGCACCTTAGTGGAGAAGAACCGGGAGGGCCAAGGGGAGTGGGACGCAGAGATCTTAGGAGCAGATACCTCCACAGACAGTGAGGTCGCGGTGGCCGGAGGTGGAAGAAGGTGCAGACGCCGTAGACGGTGGAGGCGTCGGTGTCGTAGAGGCGCCAGAGACCTTGCCCTGTGAGACAGAGAAGGGGCCGTCAGCTGTGCAGGCGGGGGGCAAGGGGAGGAGGAGGAGGGGCAAGGGGAGGAGGAGGGTCGGGGGGCATACGGTGCTGCGTCGCTGCTTGGCGCCGACGGCGAGGAGGAGTCCGGCGAGGTCGGGGCGGCGGGGGTGGGGGTGCAGGGGCGGCAGGGGTGTTGAGTCCGGCGAGGGTCGGGGCGGCGGGGGTGGGGGCGCGGGGGCAGCGGGGATGGAGTCCGGTGAGGGTCGGGGCGGCGGCATCATGGGTCGAGGCAGCGCACGGGTGGATCTGGTGGCGAGGGAGAGAGGGTCGAAGGGGATCTGGCGAGGGAGAGGGAGGATAGCTAGGGGGAAGCTTACTAATGGCGCACCACACCTCGGTGCGCCATTAGAAATCTTTTTTAGATAGCAATGGCGCACCCCGCAGCGGTGCGCCATTAGAATGTTTTTTTATTACAGTTCGAGCACAGGTTATATTGCACCTAACCCAATCCACATCAGAACCCGCCCACTAGCCCGACTAGTCAGCACGCAGCACACACACCAGGAGGTCCTGGGTTTGATTACCAGGCTCCGCAATTTTTTTTTTTGCATTTTAAATGCTGTTTGATATTTATTTGTGTTTAAATATGTTCAAACTTGTTTAAATCATAACAGTAATATTTTTTTATAAAAACAGTAATAATTTTTTAAAAAATATGTTCAAATTTGTTACTTGAAAATATCATCGGCGGCGGCGGTGGAGCGGGGGAGGGTGTGGGGGGTGCCCGTTGGCGGCGGTGGAGCAGGGGAGGGTGCGGGGGCCTGGTGCTCGTCGGCGGTGGTGGAGGGGGATCGAGATCGAGTGTCCTCACGAATTCAAAAAGTGCCCGTGAAATTTAAAAATATTCATGATATCAAAAAGTGCCCATGAAATACAATCGCGAAATGAAGACTACGATTTAAATACAATCGATCTTAGCTAGCTATCTGTTCATACTCTTCTTGCCCTTCTTTTTCGCAAATGGAGTTCTTCTGTGGAACGGACGTCCTTTAGGTAGGGTGGTCCTGCTTCTTCTTGTGGTGTGTGCTGCTACTTCATCGTCGTCATCATGTTCGATCTTCGGGTCGCCGTACTTGTCGAAGTCTTGCTCATTGGCTACTCCATCCATTCCGATGATCTTCCTTTTGCCTCTCCTCATGACAACACGACTGGGCTTTGACGGGTCGGTAATGAAGAAGCATTGGTCCACTTGGGAAGCCAGTACCCCTGGCTCATTTTTCGCGGTGACGTTTGTGCCCGCGGTCTTGGATTTGGCTTCGGGTATAACCATGGTGGTGAAATACCGGTCTTCTTTTAGGACGCTCTTGGCCCATCTGACACGGAACATTGGGACCTTCTCTCCAGCGTAGCTCAGCTCCCAGATCTCCTCGATCCTTCCGTAGTATCTGTCCTGGTAGTTACCGGTGTAGGATTCCATCGTTACCCCGGAGTTCTGATAACCATTGCTCTTCATGTCCTTGTTCTCGGTGTAGAATGTGTAGCCGTTGATATCGTACGCCTCATAGGTCATCAGGTTGTGCTCGGTGCCCCGTGACAAGGTGAATATGAGTTGTTCCTCCACGGAAGAATCCTCATGTAAAGGGTACGATAGAAGCTTCTGCTTGAACCAACGCGTGAAACATGAGTTGTGCTCTTTGATTATATCTCCGTCCGTCCTTTGTTGGCCTCGGTCACTGTACGTCTTCTCAATAAAGGTTTTGTGCTCTACCACCCAAGGATCGACCACGTCTATGTGTTGTAGCGCGACTAGGTTTGCTCTTTCCAAGTCGGCGAGTCGACCCTCGAAGTCGACATGCATTTCGCGGCGACCCTCATGGTGACCCTATCCAGCGAGCCTGCCGAGGTGCCTGTTGACGGGCAGACCAACGGGGTTCTTGATGCCTAGATAATTCGTGCATTAGGAGATGCACTCTTCGGTCAGAAAGCCCCTGGCTATACTTCCCTCTAGACGTGACATGTTGCGAACGTATCCTTTGATGACACCATTCATCCTTTCGAACGGCATCATGCTGTGCAGGAACGTCGGCCCGAGTTGGATGATATCCTCCACGATATGGACCAGCAGATGCACCATAACGTCGAAGAATGCGGGCTGGAAGTACATCTCAAGCTCGCATAGTATCACCACGATCTCTTCCTATAGCCTTCTGAGTTGCCTCACGCCAATCGACTTCCAAGAAATGACGTCGAAAAAGTTGCATAGGCCAAATAGCGTTTCACGGACGTGCGCGTCCATGATCCCACGGATTGCAACTGGAAGTATCTGCGTCATCAGCACGTGACAGTCGTGAGACTTCATCCCGCTGAACTTCTACTTCGCTGGGTCTAGGTATCTACTTATCTTCCCCGCGTAACCGTAAGGAAGTTTTACTCCTACGAGGCAGGTGAAAAACTGCTCGATCTCCTCCTGACTTAGAGTGAAGCACGCGGGAGGGTAGTCACTTCCGGTCTTCTTGGCCTTTTTGCCTTTGCGACGAGTTTCTGTGTCCTTCTTTGCCTCATCATCATCATCATCATTAGCGTGAAGCTCCTGCCTGATGCCCATTGATTTCAAGTCTGCCCTTGCTTTCGGCCCATCTTTGGTCCTCTCTGGCATGTTGAGCAGGGTACCAAGCAGACTCTCGCACACGTTCTTCATGATATGCATGGCATCAAGGCTGTGAGGCACACGGTGGATCTTCTAGTACGGCAAGTCCCAGAAAACAGACCTCGTTTTCCATACCTTCAGCAGCGGCTCTGGCGCCTTTCGCTTATTTCCCGGCTCTGGCGCCTTTTGCTTCTTTCCCGGCAGTGGGCAATCTTTCCAATTTTTCAACAGCTCGTCTATTTCCTCGCCGCTCCTCGTACGCGGGCGTTTTCGGGGTTCGGTTTCACCATCGAACAGATCCTTGTGTTTCCTCCACGGGTCATCATCGCGAAGCCACCTTCGATCTCCCATGAACACGGTTTTCGAAGACCCGGGATCTCTATCTAGCTGGTGATACGGTGTGTCATCCATGCACCTTACGCATCCAGAAAATCCGTGGACTACCTGCCCCGCGAGATATCCGTAACCAAGATAGTCGTGCACCGTCGTGAGCAGTGCGGCTCTCATAGGGAAATATTCTTCATGATCATGCCCTTCGTCTTGATCTCCTCATCATCATGTATGACATCTTCTACATGATGACTGTGTACAGCATCACCGTCGTGATCATGTCCTGGAGATTCTTCGTCTTCTCGCCCGCCCTCGCCGCGGTGGTACTTGTCTTGTTGCCCTTCCTCATATCTTGCCCGGCCCCCATGGACGACTTCATAGTCATCTTCATCACCTTGCCACCAATAGCCATCCATGAAACCACACAAGAGCAGGTGGTCCCGCACCTGCCCGGAATCCGGGTCCGCAATAAGGCTCTTCAGCTTGCATCTTCGACACGGACATCTTATCTCCGTCTCGTTCTTTTGAAGCATCTCGGCCTTCGCGGAGCTCAAAAACCTATTCACGATGCCTTCGGTCATCATGTGGACCATGGTCACCTGTGGGGTAGAGCAAAACGATATTTTAGAACCAAGAAAATTTTTGGCATGACCTTCCCTATAAATAGGACCAAAAAGAATGCATAGTGCCAAAATTCTCGCCGAAACGGAAATGAATCAACATTCCGGCAAAATATTGGCAACTATCGCATTTCAAAAACCGGTACCTGCAAACACAAACATATATGCAACACCACAAACACATGCAATACCACAAACATACATAGATCTAGCTAGGCCACAAAAAGTGCATGTGCACGTTGTTGGAGTGAGCTAGGGAGAAAAAAAAAGTAGATCTACATCATGAAGATAGCTTTCCCCTTACTTACCTATCAAAAAAGGTAATTTCACCACTTAATTTTGAGGAATCAATGGTGGAAATGAGGTGAGGAGGAGGAGGCAGCCGAAAGCTTGAAGAAGGAGGTGGAGGGAATGAAGTGGGGAAAGTGAGTGGGTAGGTGTGGCTGTCCAAAATATCTTGTTGGGGTCCCAGGTTACTAATGGCGCACCACCTGCAAATGCGCCATTAGTAACCCTGGTGGTGCGCCATTAGTAATTTTGCAGAAAAGTATATATATATATATATATATATATATATATATATATATATATATATATATATATATATATACTAATGGCGCACTTTTACAGGGTGCGCCATTAGTAGTTTAAACTAGTAATGGCGCACTATGAGGCGGTGCGCCATTAATAGTTTTGCAAAAAAAAAGAATAAAAAATTCAGTACTGGCGCACTCCCTGTCTAGTGCGCCATTACTAGTTAGAACTAGTAATGGCGCACTTCGGTAGGATGCGGCATTAGTATGCATGTAAAAATGAAAAAAAAAATTATCACTAGTGGTGCACCTATTTTCTGATGCGCCATTAGTGTCTTCCACACTAATGGCGCATCACCAACTGGTGCGCCATTAGTATATAGTAGTGGCGCACTACTTCCCTGGTGCATCATTTCAATCCTATCTATAGCCCTTTTCCTAGTAGTGCAAATAGTTTAAAAGTGCCATAAGCTTGGAAAACCAAAAAAATGTCAGTAAAAACTTGATGTCCGAACAAGATCAAGTGTTCAGTGCCAATTCGAAAATTGGAAAAAAGAAAAAAATTGCGCTTCTGCCGTGCTTTAACATGAAACACCCGATCTCAACAGTTCAAGCGGGCCAGCCTACGGCTTCGAGCTCCTTATCCCAAAGGTGGAGTGCTTCTTCAAGGCCAGCTTGGCGAACTAAACTCGAGTGGCTTTTTAGAGAGAAGACAGGCTATTCGGCTATTGACCATACACTCGAGTCAAAAAAGGAGCGATAGAAAAAGACTTTGCAACGACCAAGAAGAAAACACATTTACTATAAAACAGCTCATACAAATTTTAAGAGCCCCCAGTGACTTGGGTAAAAGAATTTTATGTATAGTGATTGTATGTAACGGTGTACTTATATCATATCTGTGTTCACCCGAACTTTAAACACGTCTTAACCGACCGTCGGCTTCTCCCTCTTTGGTCAAGGACCAAAAAGTGTCATGTACTCCACCTGTCGAAAGCACCGACGGTGTTTCCGATAATCATAAGGCTGTAACAGACAAAGTGCACTCGGGGAACTTATGCTATATTACTGACGAAGTGTAAGAAACATCTTCAAAGAAAATAGTACCTCCCCCGATACCTTTCTTCGGTTGCTCATTGTTACTATGAGACTTGTGCAATAGATTTTTTGTACTCATGAATTTCGTTGTGTGCCGACCATTGTTGAAAACAATAAGAGCGCTAGCTTTCGGCTTCACCCAGTCTGAGGTACTAACTCGGATGACCCGGTAGTAACAATCGCAGAGCTGCTCCCTTTACCGCCTAGCCGAACAATCGAGAATGTAGGGGTAAGCACAGGAGCCAGGCAACCCAGCTTGCGAAACACTTAAGTCAACATGGTGCATATTGTTGCGTAATACACGAACAAGGAACGAAACCGTACAAATATAATCATATGCATGCGGAAAGGCTTCATAAAGGAAGCCCCTAAATAAACAGGGTATTTGAATTTGTGTGTCACAAACAACTTTTTTGCCAAAAAAGGATAATGCTTGGTCAAACCGAATAAAATTTAAAACGAATTGAGCATGAAAGCGACTTAGCTGGTTAATTTGCTCGGTGTCGATGCATGGCCCGACCTTACGGCGGGACAAGGTCCCAGCCTCCAAGCCGGTCCCGAGGTGGCGGAGCGAAGAGCTCGGCACTCCGAAGTGGCGACATGGCACGACCAATGCAGGCCGGCAGTGTGACGCCGAAGTCCCCTGCGTGGCTCAATGAAGCAATGACGAAGCCCTCGGTCCAGCCGAGGTGACGTGACACATCGGTACACCGAGTTGATAGCGCTGCCCAACCTGGATCCTTTACCTATGCACAGAAAATAGTGCAAGCCGGAGATAATAGGAATAATAAAAAATGTTGCATAATTAATAATTTACGCATAGTGAGTAATAAAAGAAATATGGCCTATGTGCCGAACACTCGATGAGGTAGAGCTCTCTCAGCAATGCCGAAGTCCCCGAGACAACCGAACATGTCGGTATGGCGATTCAACCAACAAGGTGATCATGCGAGCCGATTGGGACAACGACATCGGCTTGCCAAAGTGACCGCGTGACGCAGTCGAAGTCGATCACCTACACACATAAAATAGTGTGGTCCAAAAAGGATAATTGCTTTTTGCAAAAATAATTTATTGAAAGAGATGTGGCCTGGCGCCGAAGTCATGTCGATGTAGGGCATCGGTGTGACACAGTGAAGGCGTGGCCAAGCCTGAATTCACAGGCCGCTTTGAGTTCCGGATGCGGCATTCGTCGAACTGTATATGGAAACTGACCGAACCACCACGCGACCGTTGTTAATGCGGCCACCATTTCATAGAGCTGTGTATAGATGATGAAACAAAGCAGAGTAATGATTCCTTGGTAAAAATAAACCCAAGCAAGAAAAAAATACTAGGATTAATAGCACCTGGTTTATCTATTGTAGCAATGTGAAGAAAGGTTATTCCCAAAATTGGGAATCGATCCGCACACCAATTACTTGATGGGCGATAAAGCGACGGCATGGCGATGCTGGCAAAGGTGGGCTCGCCGAGGCAAAGCCCCTGGTCCAGCTAACGTGACGAAGCTGGTCAGCTGGTGACACCGAAGTCATCGGAGTATGTTGATGAAGAAATAGCAAAGTCCCCGGTCTAGCCGAGATAACGGAGCGTGTCAGTGAGGAGACGTTGCAGCTGCCATGTCAGCTGAGGTGTTGAAGCAGTTCGGCGTGATGGACATCGGCTTGAAAAGGCAACAGTGCGGCCATGCCGACGCTGGTCATAATTTCTGACGTGGTCAATGCCGGATTGATGAAGTGACCGAGCGGCGATGTCGGCGTGCCTGACCCGTGCAGGCCGTGGGACGATGGTGTTGGTGATGATTTATCCCTCGCGATGCCGAACTCTTGTTCGGCTTGCCGAGCTGATGATCCGATAAGGTTAGGCTCGGCTCTATGAAGCGACGATCTGTCTAGCGCAGGTCGGCAGACGTGGAGCAATGTTACCGGACTGGTGTGACACCAGCGCGATGGTGAAGAGTGCCTCAAATAAGGCTTAAAATTTTATGGGCACGTGTTAAAAACAACGCACAATACCATAGAAGAAAATTCTATACCTACTAATAAAGCAAGGTGCGTTTCGCCAATTTTTTCATCCGTTCACCATAAAAAAAATCTTTTTTTGCTATCCGAGGTGGTACTAATTTTTTTATGCCTTTGTTTGCTAAAAAAGAATTTCCGTACGTGGGCCGCGTGCTCTGGCCCTGCGAAGCCAGCCCACTTATTTGTCTGCCCACGGAGCTGGCAAAATACTATTTCCCGCACAAGGCGACAAATAGTCGAGTTTCGCATAGGACAACGAATATTGGGCTAGCCCATTTTTCTTTGTTTCTGTATTTTACTTCTTTTACTATTATTTTTTCTATCTCGTTTTTCCCTTCCAATTTTACTTTTGTTTTATCATTTATTTCGTAAATTAAAAATTCTCAAAAAACATTCAGAAATAAAAATAATTTTTTGAAAATGTTCAGAATTCCAAAATTTTCTTGCTATTTTGTAAAATATTCAGAACAAGCAAAAAGTTTCCCATTTTTACAAAAAAACATATTTTTCAAAATTATTCGAGATGTCTAAAAAGAAACTGGCATTTCAAAAAATGCATCAAATTAAGAAAATATTATTGTTTTAGTTAAATTGCCACAACTAAAAATGATCTTCGTGTTTCGCACAGGACAACCAATAGTGGACTGGCCCATTTGCTTTGTTTCTGTCTTTATTTCTATTTTATTCTCCTTTCCCTATCTCTTTCTTCCCTTCCAACTTTATTTTTCTTTTTCTTTTAGAATTTATTTCTTAAATTAAAAACTCTAAAAAAATTCAAACTTAAGAAAAACAATTTTTTGCAAATATTAAGAATTCTGAATTTTTTTGCTATTTTGAAAAATATGCGGAACCTGCAAAAAAATTGTTTAAAAAAACAATTATTGTTTTTAAAAATTGTTCGAGATGTCTTAAATGAAAATGGCATTTAGAAAATGCCCCAAATTCGAAAAATATTCCTTTTTAGTGAAATTTGCACAATTAAAAATAATGCTTTGTATAAAAGATACACATTTTCTAAAAATCTTACGAATTTTCAACACATGTTCCCGTTTTTAAAAAAGTTCACAATGTCAAATAATGTTAATATTTTTATAAAAAAAGTTGGTATTTTCAGAAAATGTTTGTGAATTTAAAAAGATGTTCCCTTTCATATTTTTTCATGTTTTTTTGAAGTGTACATAATTAAAAAAACTGTTCCATATTTAAAAAATTGTTCATGTTTCCTAGAATATTTAGAAACTTCATACCTTAAAATCCCATCGATCGAAAGGATTGAAAGGAAAAGTAGATTGAATATCTCATGGGCCTTATCTGACGTGCGGTTACGTAACAAAACTTTTAAATGCCCTCGATTATGAATGGAAAAATAGCGGATTGATTCTTTCACACGTTCTTTATTTCGTGTGCACATAAGATTTTTCTTGCACATATAATTGTCACTGACTTTAAATGCATACTATTTATCTCCCGTTGCAACGCACGGGCATATGTGCTAGTCCTTTAAAAAGGTTGTCCAATATCACGTTCATAAAGAAACAATTCTGGTCGGATCCATATTCGCGCAGGAAACAAATCCGAAAATTGGTCCACTCATCGGATGGTTCCCGGAGTTTGAACCGTCAGATCGAGCTGAAATTTTGAGGGTTGGTAGATACGCGAATTCTGCAGCAAATGAATGGTTGGATCTTCCAAAGGACCTCTGAGCTGGGCTCTGGAGACCACGCCCTAGACACATCCAGATTCCCGTCCAGATTTGATAGGGCTCCAGTATGTCGTACGTTGCTGGAGATTCCTCCATCGGAACTCGACGAAATTTTGCATGGCTGTTGTAGACTTAATTCCGCACAATTTTACTGAAGCAATCGTCAAACCGATTCTCGAGGAGGCGGTGACGGCGGATACAAGTTCGCTGTCCAGAAACGCAGCACGGTCGTCCGAGGGCAATGTTGACGTTGAGCCCCCAAGCTCTATTGACGATTACTCTACGATCATGATAGAGATTGGAGTTGATGTTGATGAAGGCCCCCATCCGAACATGATGATCAAAGATGGAGCGTGGTCGTCAGTTGAGCCAAGGTGACCAGTCGAGCCGGCGACGAAGATGCCAGCGTCGAAATTAATCTGCGGGCGAGCCATTGATCCTTTTTTTGACCTGGAAGACTGCAGGGCTTACACCCCACAACATTTTATTGAAAGAAGAAAGATAACAAGTATTTTCGGTCAAACAGCGGAACTCTCAATGAAAGCACCATTTTCGGTGTCAAACCGGCAGATCTCGGGTAGGGGGTCCCAAGCTGTGTATCATGGATAGATGGGTAACAGGAGACAGGGGACACGATGTATACCCAGGTTCGGGCCCTCTTGATGGAGGTAAAACCCAACGTCCTGCTCTTGTTTATATTGATGGAGTATCATGTATAGAGTTGATATACCTCGAGATCATATGTTGTGGTCTAAACCCTACATGTGTGATGAATAATGTCATAATAATCTACCGACTAGCCTGGCCTCGGCTTATATAATGTACCAGAGGCCTAGGATAACAAGAGTCATAGTCGAATACGCCGGTGGAGAGGAGTCCTTGTCTTGATCGCCATGTCTTGTGGAATCTTCCTCGTGTATACATCGGCTGTCCAAACTGGCCCATGAGCATACGGCCATGGGGGTCCTCGGCCCAATCCAACTGATTGGGAGATGACGTGGTCAGTACCCCCAAGTCCAGGACACCGTCACCCCTGCTGATGTGGCTTGAACTATGTCGGTATTTCCCCAAAGAGTAAGGGATGATGCAGCACAGCTACGGCACGTATTTGCCTCAGTGATGATACCAAGGTTATCGAACCAGTAGGAGAACCATGCAACACTATGTAAATGGTAGCTGCACACAAATAACAAATACTTGCAACCCGACGGGTAAGAGGGGTTGTCGATCCATCCCGGGTAAAAAGATAGATAAATCTGTAGTAGATTGGATAAATAGATCTCGCAGAAACACGAACTAAAATAAATAATAAAAAATTGCAGCAAGGTATTTTCGGGATTTTGGATTAATAATTCTGAAAATAAAAGCGAATAAAAATAGATCTCAAAGGGAAATATGATAGAGAATAGACCCAGGGGCCGTAGATTTCACTAGTGGCTTCTCTCGAGAAAAATAGCATACAACGGGTAAACAAATCACTGTTGGGCAATTGATAGAACTTCAAATAATCATCACTGGTGTGCGTCGGTCCTAAACAAACGGTTTTAACCCCTTTCCGCGATGGCATTAGGATCCGTCGCCAAGTGAGTGTGGGTGATAGGGGGGTCCTTCCCACACGACCCTGAAACCGTCGTGGATAGGGCCCTATAGTACTCCTACTCGTTTCTGCTCGCATTGCCGTCACAGTCGGTATTCTGTGGTGCTACGTTTATGATGTGCGGCCCATCACAAATGGTTCACTATTATAGAACGTGTATGATGCGCGGACCATCACAAACGGTTCACCGTTAAGAAGATTAGCTAATCGTCGTACGAGTGTCGAACAGGATTACTAAACGTCGAACTGTCGTAACATCGTCGTACATGACAACTATCACACACGCTATCATGTGGTACAACCTTTATGATGCATACTTCATCATAAACAGTTCATGGTTGTGAATCGTGTACGATAAAGCAACTAACACAAACGTTTAGTTTGCCCGCACCGTTTGTGATATTGTCTGACATCGCACACAGTTTGTAAACGACAAATGTGTGCATGCTTGCACACGTTTCCTCTCTGTGAACCATCTCGGATTATGGTGCATATCGCAAACGTTTGTGTTTTACCAACCGTGTGTTCTGTAACAACCTGGAGAGCGTAATTTCACCCTAATTTAATTGCGGATTTTCCAAATTGTACCGGAGTTGGATTTGAATGTATGCTACAGCTTTATGTTGGGGAACGTAGTAGAAATTCAAAATTTTCCTACGTGTCACCAAGATCTATCTATGGAGAAACCAGCAACGAGGGGAAGGAGAGTGCATCTACATACCCTTGTAGATCACGCGTGAAAGCGTTCAAGATAACGGGGTTGATGGAGTCGTACTCGTCGTGATCCAAATCACCAATGATCCTAGCACCGAACGGACGGCACCTCCACGTTCAACACACGTACGGAGCAGCGACGTCTCCTCCTTCTTGATCCAGCAAGGTGGAAGGAGAGGTTGATGGAGATCCAGCAGCACGACGGCGTGGTGGTGGAAGTAGCGGGATTCCAACAGGGCTTTGCCAAGCGCTGCGGGAGGAGGGAGATGTGTCATGGGAGGGAGAGGGATGCGCCAGGGCTTAGGTATGGCTGCCCTCCCTTCCCCCCACTATATATAGGGCCAAGGGAGAGGGGGGGCGCAGCCTTGGCCCTTCCTCCAAGGAAGGGTGCGGCCAGGGAGGAGTCCATCCTCCCCAAGGCACCTAGGAGGTGCCTTCCCCCTTTAGGACTCTTCCTTTCCCTTATCTCTTGGCGCATGGGCATCCTGGGGCTGGTGCCCTAGGCCCATATAGGCCAAGGCGCACACCCCTACTGCCCATGTGGCCCCCCGGGGCAGGTGGACCCCCTTGGTGGACCCCCGGACCCCTTTCGGCACTCCCGGTACAATACCAATAATGCGCGAAACTTTTCCGGCAACCAAAACAAGACTTCCCATATATAAATCTTTACCTCTAGACCATTCCGGAACTCCTCGTGACGTCCGGGATCTCATCCGGGACTCCGAACAACTTTCGAGTTACCGCATACTAATATCTCTATAACCCTAGCGTCACCGAACCTTAAGTGTGTAGACCCTACGGGTTCGGGAGACATGCAGACATGACCGAGATGACTCTCCGGTTAATAACCAACAGCGGGATCTGGATACCCATGTTGGCTCCCACATGTTCCACGATGATCTCATCGGATGAACCACGATGTCAAGGACTTAATCAATCCCGTATACAATTCCCTTTGTCTAGCGGTACGATACTTGCCTGAGATTCGATCGTCGGTATCCCGATACCTTGTTCAATCTCGTTACCGGCAAGTCTCTTTTACTCGTTCCGTAACACATCATCCCGTGATCAACTCCTTGATCACATTGTGCACATTATGATGATGTCCTACCGAGTGGGCTCAGAGATACCTCTCCGTTTACACAGAGTGACAAATCCCAGTCTCGATTCGTGCCAACCCAACAGACACTTTCGGAGATACCTGTAATGTACCTTTATAGCCACCCAGTTACGTTGTGACGTTTGGCACACCCAAAGCACTCCTACGGTATCCGGGAGTTGCACAATCTCATGGTCTAAGGAAATGATACTTGACATTAGAAAAGCTTTAGCATACGAACTACATGATCTTGTGCTAGGCTTAGGATTGGGTCTTTGTCCATCACATCATTCTCCTAATGATGTGATCCCGTTATCAATGACATCCAATGTCCATGGTCAGGAAACCGTAACCATCTATTGGTCAACGAGCTAGTCAACTAGAGGCTTACTAGGGACATGGTGTTGTCTATGTATCCACACATGTATCTGAGTTTCCTATCAATACAATTCCAGCATGGATAATAAATGATTATTATGAACAAGGAAATATAATAATAACTAATTTATTATTGCCTCTAGGGCATATTTCCAACACTTTATTCATATCCATCAGGTTCAAACAACTAATGCATTATTCGATTCATAGGTACATATGTTCAAGAGTTACATAAGAACCAAATAAATAATGATGAACCACAGTTGTATACTTGTACTATTAAATACGGTAAAGAAAGAGGCGAAATATATTCTGGTTGCTGAACAAGGTGAAGCGGAATGCCCATATTGTGCTCTCCTCCATGCAGAAGGCATGCACGACTCTAGTCCAACCCCTTGTGGTGGCCGACCGCCGATCCTTCATGGTCTTCATGAAAACATCTAGATAATCATCGTGTTCTGGTAGAAATACTATAACATTTGCATGCCCACCAATCATGTAGTTTGAGAGGTAATCTTGAGTAAACTGCTTTGGCAACCACTGCAAAGGAAAAAGATTCAGACATTGTCATCTAACACAAATCATTATGGGCTGTAAAAAGAAGGGTGTAGAGTTCTTACTTACCATCCTGCAGTTTGCTGTTGTCTTGGATAAAGTGTAAACAAATAGTTTAATTGCCATCTTTGGACCCATTTTACTAACAATCTTTATCATCTTCCTCACTTGATGCTGGTTCATCGATATCTCATTGCCCCATACGCAGAAAGGGTCGAAGCGTGGATCTTTACCAATGACATATGTACCTAAAAGCCCCAAGTTAATATTAGAAGCTAAATAGCAATTGCACAATGATGTAGCAGAACACTCTTTTATAATATGTCTATATACATGGTAGTCCATTTGAAATCTCTAAAAAGACAAATATTTAGGAACGGAGGGAGTATCTTATAACATCCAATATACTCACATATTAGATGATTTAACATCTTATATATGGGCCGAAAGTAGTTTAGTGCATTCTTACAAATTATCGGTTGATTAACTGTTGCTGTATCCAGGGGTTACGATTAGTTTGAGCTAGTTTGGGCTCAAATAGCCCTGAAGTATATCTAAACATGAGGGCTAGTTTGAGCTAGTTGCATCTATAACCCACCCAAAAAAACTATCCAACCCAAGAGGTGATAATTGGAGCTAGTTCTCCTAGTGCATTTATTGTCAATCTAACCCTGCCATCCAACAACTCTTTGGATGGAGTTAGTTCAGGGTTACTAATGAGCTAGAAACTAACTCTAACCTCTAGCTAAGTTCAGTATCCAAACAGTGTTGTTGTTGTTGTTGTTGTTTTTGTTGTTGTTGTTGTTGTTGTTGTTGTTGCTGCTGCTGCTCTTCTACGTATATCTAGACATCATTAGAACATTAATGTAACACTCTTCCTTGTTGCTATGTAGCCTAGGATTGCATATTTAGACATTAAGTACAGTACATGTTTCCATGTAGCCTCAGATATATTACATATGGCCCTAGTTAACCTAACGATAAATGGGTTGCAGATATATTCAGTTAAAAGTCCGATTCACCGATTAGTCCCTTATCAGCCGCCGGCCTATATGGTACCAGCTACCAATATACTGAACAGTGAGCAGATATAAGCCATGGGATGAAACTAACCTCGATGGAAAACAACAGTCGTCCCCAAAATTGTCCTGTGTAGGTACATCGAGAGGCATGTTAAGTACAATAGTTCATACTTGCACATATAGAACATCACATTGTGAATAACTAGAATAAACAAGGCATACTATGAACAACCAAAGATAGCATTTGAAACTGGACATATGCTAACTACAAACAACCGAACAATAAAAAAACTTTAAAAGAGGCATATGCTAGCTATAACAGGCTTAACAACAAGCAAATATATGCATTCCTATCAGAATGTTTAAAACTGGATTGATGAAATGTACTACACAGTAAATAATTGCACATATAGAGCATCACATTGTGAACAACTGAAATAAACAAGGCATACTGCAAACAACCAGATATAGCAATTAAAACTGTACATATTCTCACTACACTACAAGAGGGACTCGACAAAAGAAATCATGGGTTTCCCACATGTGAAGAGGCACGACAAAAAAATCAGGGTTTCCTCACTTGTCACAGATGGGCTCATTCCCATGGGAAGAGCACGGACCCTGGATGCGCTCCATGTTGTCGCAAATGGGCTCCTTCCCCTTGGAAGAGGATGGCTGTAGGGTGCCCTCCCTAATGTCGCAGACGGGCGCTTTCCCCTTGGAAGAGCATATGGGCTCTTTCCCCTTGGAATAGCCGGAGAGGGTGCCCTCATCGTGGTTGCCGTCGATGAGGTTTGACTTGGAAGCTGTGGATCCCAAGCCATCATCGCAGAATGTGTCCTTCAAAAATGACAAAAGGGGCTCGATGGCGATGTAGAATGGCAAATTGTTGACAGCGAGCGAGAGGAGTCAGCGGCGGGGCCATGGATGAGATCGACGGCGGTTGAACCCGATGGGTTGGGGGTGGGCCACTTAACCTGTGACATAGCTCACCTCAGGCCGTCGTTGTCGATGACCTTGATGTCATAGCCAGCGGACGCGACATGCCCGCATACTCTAGCCTGTTGCTTGAGGGCCTGCCGCCAGTAATGGTCGTTAGCTTCCTCGGCGACATCGGGCGAAGAGACCGCTATACACCACTTTTGGGCCAGTTGCTCCTCGAGCTCCATGGGAAGCGTAGTCGGCCTTAGGCTGCGACGCTGTGGAGTGGGGGATGGGGATGGGGATCTGTGGGGAAGGGGGCGTTTGGCAGACATCATCTAAGAAACTCGGGGGGCCTAGGTATGGATATCGGTGGGTAAGCTACACGGGCAAACCGGCAGATGTTGACAATGGAGGCCTTGCGGCGGCGGCGGGGACCTTGCTAGGGTTTCGAGCAAGGGAGGGTGTGTGTGTGTGTGTGGAGGGGGGTGTTTGAGAAAATGACGCGGGTACTAAAAATTTTACTACGCGGGAGTCAAACGCGGGATTGAAATGCCGGGCTATTGAAATTTTTGATGATAGTGCATCGCACACGGTGCGGAGATAACAATCATGTGTTATGAAATAGAAAAACCCTCGAGGAGGGCAAAT
This sequence comes from Triticum urartu, assembly GCF_056163025.1. Lineage (NCBI taxonomy): Eukaryota > Viridiplantae > Streptophyta > Magnoliopsida > Poales > Poaceae > Triticum > Triticum urartu. The sequence continues at coordinate 568,130,348 of NC_141878.1, forward strand.
ATTTTCTAGGGATGCAGGCAGGATTGGGAACAAGAAACATCGCACACGGTCCGGAGATAACAACCGTGTGTTATGAAACAGAAAAGCCCTCGAGGCGGGCAGATATTTCTGAGAGGGGGAGCCTCGTGGAGCCCAATGTACTGTGCAGATGTGTGCGTGACAGGTGCACCGACATGGCACATGGTTAGTTTGAGTGAACCGTGTCTGTTGCGTCATCCGACTTATCTAATGTTCATAAATTTGGCGAAAAATGACGCGAGAGAGGGTCAGAACACGAACACACTTGCATGTGGACCAAATTTATGTATCAAAATTGTTGGGGATATGACTACCAGATATGACCCGCCCAGGATGGGCCGGGTCAACCACAATGGCGGTTTACCTAAATGAAGCCCAAGAGTATACAAGATGACGGTTCACAGTTAGGCTTATAATAGGCCCAAGCCCAGAGGCGGCTTAAGGCCCGTAAGTATAAACCGCCATGTATGAATAGAATTGTAATGTAAGGCATGTAAGATATGTAACCGAGTCGGACATGTTGTATGAGCCGCCCGGGACTCTGTAGGTCGTAGGGCATCAACCTGTGTATATAAGGGGACGACCCGGCGACGGCTTAGGACAAGAAACAACAGATCGAGAGCCAGGTTAAGTGTATTCGCTCCTTGGTCATCGAAACCTAGCAATACATATCAACTGGACTAGGCCTTTACCTTCACCGCAAGGGGCCGAACCAGTATAAACCTCCCGTGTCCTTTGTCCCGTTTAACCCCTTTAAGCTTCCTAGTTGCGATGGCTTCATTATTAAGTCCTTTCACTACAACATCTGCCGTGAAAATTCCACGACAGTTGGCGCCCACCGTGGGTCCTGCGCACGGTGGATTTGATTTCTTGAAGGGCAACTTTGAAGGGCTCAAGGGATACGTTGTGGGACGGATGACCAAGAGTCGTCGCGGCAAGCTCTACATCGACGACGCAGGCTGGGGCCCCGAAGCCGGCTCAGTTGAGTACGGGTACTGGGTCCCCTTCGGCGGGATCCACGTCTTCATCGCCCAGATTGGTGAGCTGGGCCCTGAGCCAGACATCTGCACCGTGATGACCCACAAGTATAGGGGATCTATCGTAGTCCTTTTGATAAGTAAGAGTGTCAAACCCAACGAGGAGCATAAGGAAATGATAAGCGGTTTTCAGCAAGGTATTCTCTGCAAGTACTGAAATAAGTGGTAACAGATAGTTTTGTGATAAGATAGATTGTAACGAGCAACAAGCAACAAAAGTAAATAAAGTGCAGCAAGGTGGCCCAATCCTTTTGTAACAAAGGACAAGCCGGAACAAACTCTTATAATAGGAAAAGCGCTCCCGAGGACACATGGGAATATCGTCAAGCTAGTTTTCATCACGTTCATATAATTCACGTTCGATACTTTGATAATTTGATATGTGGGTGGACCGGTGCTTGGGTGCTGTTCTTACTTGAACAAGCATCCCACTTATGATTAACCTCTATTGCAAGCATCCGCAACTACAACAAAAGTATTAAGGTAAACCTAACCATGGCATGAAACATGTGGATCCAAATCAGCCCCTTACGAAGCAACGCATAAACTAGGGTTTAAGCTTCTGTCACTCTAGCAACCCATCATCTACTTATTACTTCCCAATGCCTTCCTCTAGGCCCAAATAATGGTGAAGTGTTTTGTAGTCGACGTTCACATAACACCACTAGAGGCTAGACAACATACATCTCATCAAAATATCGAACGAATACCAAATTCACATGACTATTAATAGCAAGACTTCTCCCTTGTCCTCAGGAACAAACGTAATTACTCACAAAGCATATTCATGTTCATAATCAGAGGGGTAATAATATGCATATAGGATCTGAACATATGATCTTCCACCAAATAAACCAACTAGCATCAACTACAAGGAGTAATCAACACTACTAGCAACCTACTAGCAGCAATCCCGGACTTTGAGACAAGAATTGGATACAAGAGATGAACTTGGGTTTGGAGATGAGATGGTGCTGGTGAAGATTTTGATGGAGATTGCCCTCTCCCGATGACAGGAGCGTTGGTGATGACGATGGTGATGATTTCCCCCTCCCGGAGGGAAGTATCCCTGGCAGAACAGCTCTGCCGGAGCTCTAGATTGGATCCGCCAAGGTTCCGCCTCATGGCGGCGGAGTCTCGTCCCGAAAAGTTCCTTTCTATTTTTTTATCATCGAAAGACTTCATATAGGAGAAGATGGACGTCATAGAGCTACCAGGAGGCCCACGAGGTAGGGGGCGCACCCTAGGGGGGCGCCCCCTACCATCGTGAGCAGTGTGTGGGCCCCCTGGCCTTCATCTTTGGCAAGGATTTTTCTTTATTTGTTTTAAGATGTTCCGTGGAGTTTCAGGACTTTTGGAGTTGCGTAGAATAGGTCTCTAATATTTGCTCCTTTTCCAGCCCAGAATTCCAGCTGCCGGCATTCTCCCTCCTTATATAATCCTTGTAAAATAAGAGAGAATATCCATAAGTATTGTGACATAAACTGAAATAACAGTCCATAATGCGATAAATATCGATATAGAAGCATGATGCAAAATGGACGTATCAACTCCCCCAAGCTTAGACCTCACTTGTCCTGAAGCGAAAAGCCGATAACAATAAATATGTCCTCATGTTTGGAGGTAGAGGCGTTGATAAAAATAAAATACGGACATGAAGGCATCATGATTATTCTCATAACAACAACATATATAGATTTTGTCATATGATTACTTATGTTCAAGTGATGATCTATTCACAATGCAAAAGTATAAATCATAAACCTTATTGGGCTCCGACAAACTATAATCTCAGTCATTGAAGCAATTGCAATTTATCATAACATCGGAAAGAGTCTATGTCAGAGCTAAAAAGCAAGTCCACATACTCAACTATCATTTAGTCCTTCATAATTGCTAACACTCACGCGATACTTGTGGTTACGGAGTTTTAATCGGACACAGAGAAAGATAGGGGCTTATAGTTTGCCCCGCAACCTTTTACCTCAAGGGTAATGTCAACAATAATGGTTCATGCTCCCCTACATCCAATTAGATATATATATCATGTTCTTTCCAACATGCTGAGCTTGCCGAAGGATAAAATGAAAAAGAAAAGGTGAAGATCACCATGACTCTTGCATAAGGTAGAAGATAATAATAAAGGATAGGCCCTTCGCAGAGGGAAGTAGAGGTTGCCATGCGCTTTTATGGTTGGATATATAAAATCTCAATGCGAAAGAATGTCACTTTATATTGCCCCTTGTGATATGAACCTTTATTATGCAGTCCGTCGTTTTTATTACTTCCACACCACAAGATCGTATAAAGCTTATTTCTCCCACACCAATCAATCATACATATTTAGAGCAATTTTTATTGCTTTGCACCGATGACAACACTAGTAGAAAAAGGGTCAAACATGAAGCACATTAGTGCCGGTTTGAATTAGAGCCGGCACTAATGTGTACATTAGTGCCGGTTCGTGGCGGCGATCAATAGTACCGGTTCGTGGCGAACCTTTAGTACCGGTTCGTACCACGAACCGGTACTAAAGAGGCTGTGTCAGCTTGCGGTCAGGCTATGGCCCCACCATCACCATTTAGTGCCGGTTCGTACCACGAACCGGTACTAATGAGGCTATGGCAAGCTGTTTTTAGTCCCACCTCGCGAAGAGAGAGGGACTAGGAGCGGTTTATAAGCCCTGAGTGCAGAGACGATGAAGAAGAGGCTCAATGCTCACATTGCTTAGCTTCAAGCCTTCAGGAATATGGTAGACTGCACGGAGCTATGCGCAGTGCAGTTTACAGTATTCCGAAAGGCTTGAAGCAAATTAACGAGCATTGCACCTCTTTTTTATTTTTAATAACTTATTACAACTCCGGACTTCTTCTGTTATGAAAAACTAATTGCACGTCGGCATTTCTTTTTTTTAACTTTGGTTATAACTCCAGACTTTGACCATCAAGTTTTGCAGAAAAGAAAAAATAGCAGAAAAGAAAAAAAACTATAGCTGAAAAGAAAAAACTATATAAAAAAACTACTCAGAAATAAATAGAACAAAATAAATATAGCAGAAAAGAAAAAACTACTCAAAAATAAATAGAAGAAAAAATAAAGCAGACTAGATGAAAAACTACTCACAAATAAATAGAAGAAAATAAATATAACAGAAAAGAAAAAACTATACAAAAAACTACGCAGAAATAAATAGAAGAAAATAAAGCAGAAAAGAAAAAAACTATAAAAAAATTGGGGCGCTGCCCTGTGGGCCTGCTAGGCCATGGGAGTGCAATTACAGGCCTTAAAGGCCCAGCAGACTCCCAGGGCAGCGCGCAGAATTTAGGCCCACAAGCCTGCTATATAGAGTTCAAAGAGGTAGCCGCGGCTGGGTTTATAAACCAGTGCGGCTGCCCTTCGCCCGGCGAGGTGGGACTAAACTTTGGGGTGGCAGCGCGAGGCCTTTAGTACCGGTTGGTGGCTCTACTAAAGACCACCCTTTAGTACCGGTTGGAGCCACCAACCGGTACTAAAGGCCTGCTCTTCCCGCCTCTTGGCCTGGCCAAAGTTGGCCTTTAGTACCGGTTGGTGGCTCCAACCGGTACTAAAGGCCTCTCCTATATATACAACACTTATGAAAATTCAGTTAGATCTCCCCACTTCTTTTGTCTCCATCCTATCACGCGCCGCTCGAACCCGTCGTCGCCGCCCGTCGCCCGTCGTCGTCGTCGCCGCCCGTCGCCCGTCGTCGTCGCCGTCTCGCGCCGCCGCCCCGAACGCCGTGCACCGCCGTCCGTCGTTGTCCCGCCGCAGTCCCGTACGTCTCTCGCTCTCGCGTACCCGCCGCGCCGCTGTCCGTCGCGTCGTCGCACCCGGGCCGTACGCCGGCGCCCCCGCCCGTACGTACGCCGCCGCCCCCGCCCCGTACGCCGGCGCCCCCACTCGTACGTACGGGGCGGCGGCGTACGGGGCCGCACACATACACACATACACACACACACACACACACATATATATATATATATATATATATACGTACACACACATACACACACATTAGTCGAACTAGTTTATTTTTAGTAAGAAAATTGTCGAACTAGAGATTTGAACTAGTTGAATAATTAATATAACTAGTTTATTTTTAGTAAGAAAATTGTCGAACTAGTTTATTTAGGTATATGAGATTTGAACTAGTTCAATAATTAATATAACTAGTTTATTTTTAGTAATAAATTTAGGTATCTGAGATTTGATGATCTAATTAAAATATTATTTGTTAATGAGTTTTTCTATTTATTTAATTTTTTTATATATTTTGAGTTTATATAAATGTTAGATTAATGTCGAATGTTAGATGAATTAGAGAGAAAAGTTAAATATATAGTAATGTCAATTGTTAGAGATGAATATAGTTAGATATATTAATGTCAAATGTTAGATGAATATATATTTGGCTAGATATTAATTAATGTTAGATAGTAATAGGTGTTTAATGTTTCACCTATATGAACATAGGAAATGTCATCTGACGATGAAAAAGATTTCATTATGTGCGAACACTGTGAAGACCAGCGCGGCCTGTGCGACAGAAATTTCCTTGTTGATGGTAGGCGCTTCAGCATCATGCTGGATGAGACATTCGAAGATGATACAGTAAGTCACTTTTGCAATAATTATTATTTGAATGCAAAACTTATGCTTCATTTGCTTCAACTTATAATTTTAAATTTTCACTATTCTACTAGCGCATCCCCTGCCATGCAAGAATCTTTGTCTTGGATAAGATACGTTTTAGTGCTATAGATGATATGGAGGTAAAAAGAGTTTACTTGAAGACGGAGCATGGGTATACTTTCAACGTCAAATTATATAATGGAGACACATACACCCATTTTGAATGCAGAACTTGGCAAGCACTATGCAAGGCTTATGCATTTGAGCCTGATATGGTTATCACCTTTGATATTCGTCCGGAAGATGATATTGAAGGTAATATAGACATCTGGGTCGATGTGCGAACGCCTCCAGTTCTACCATTATGTGAGTTTTTCTCAACCATGCATGCATATGTTTATGTCTTTGATACAGTTTATTCAAAAATAGTTGACAACTAATTTGTATTGTCAGCTTATTTCGGTTCAAGCAAACATGTCCGGCGCTTGGTAGACAGAACCTACTACTGCCCCGGGGCTCAACTAAACTGCGAGGAGATAAGTCATTATGTTTCATGGCTTGAGGATCTTAATACTGTCAAGACAATTTTTTTCCTGAACTTAGAAATGTTAGTACTCAAAACGTGCGACCAATGGTGATCGTATTGAACTACGGTCACATCTATAATCGAAAGATGGTAAGATTTTAACTATTTTTCCTTAATTAGTGCATCTTTTGCATACATTATTTTTGAAGCTAAACTTTCATTGCTTAGTATATTAATTACTATATACGACGTTCTTCAATAGGGACTTCCAATGACAGTTGTGCCTCAGTGGATCGAGACTAAAGGTGACATGTCAATGGTTAGCTTACGGCCAAGATATCCTACATTGCACATGAGTGCATTCAGGATTTCTGAAAGCGGCGAATGCTTAATAGTGAAAGATTGGAGCAAAATTGTTAACGATCGCAGAGAAGTACTAGGGGGCAGCAAGGAGAAGCGCAACCCCAGATTAGGAGACAGATTCATCTGCATGCTCCAGTATGATGAATCAGCAGAGCTATACATGTTCTATGCTATTCTACCTGAGAGGGAGCAGCAGGAGTAGCTACTAGTTCATGCTCTTAATTAGTACTTGTCTCATGTCTGTGTCCTGAACTTCGATGTTGGTGATGATTATGTTGAACTCAATGATATCTTTGCTTTTGTCACAAAGTGAATGTTTCCTCTTTAAGCTAGCCAATTTTGGTGATGATTAGATAGCTAGCGGTAATGACTATGATGATTAAATAGTGGTAATTAGATGACTACGATGATTTTTAGCTAGCTAGAGTTTATTTATTTATTAATATGCGATGATGATGATGATGATGACGACTACAACTCATTATAACGTAAAACAATCCTAAATTAAATTGATAACACAAATTTAATTGAAAAATAAAAAATAAAACAAAAACCCACAAACATTTAGTACCGGTTGGTGTTACCAACCGGTACTAAAGGGCTCCCGGCCCCCGGAGCTGGCTCGTGCCACGTGGTTTCCCTTTAGCACCGGTTCGTGCTGAACCGGTACTAAAGGGGGGGGCTTTAGTGCCCACACTTTAGTGCCGGTTACTAAACCGGCACTAAAGGGCCTTACGAACCGGTGCTATTGCCCGGTTCTGCACTAGTGCAACTTACTTGAAGGATCTTACTCAATCCATAGGTAGATATGGTGGACTCTCATGGCAAAACTGGTTTAAGGGTATTTGGAAGCACAAGTAGTATTTCTACTTGGTGCTGAGAATTTGGCTAGCATGAGGGGGAAAGGCAAGCTCAACAAGTTAGAGGATCCATGACAACATACTTTATCTCAGATATAAGAAAGACATAACTCATTACGTTGTCTTCCTTGTCCAACATCAACTCTTTAGCATGTCATATTTTAATGAGTGCTCCCAATCATAAAAGATGTCAATGATAATATATCTATATATGAAAACCTCTCTTTCCTTATTACTTCCTATTAATTGCAACAATGACCAAGGCTATGTCTGCCAACTCCCAACAACTTTTAATTATCATACTCTTTCTATGTGAAGTCATTACTCTCAATAAGATCAATATGAACTCTTTGTTTCTTTTTATTCTTTTTCTCTTTTCTTTTATTCACCCAAGATCATGGCAAAATAATCAAGCCCTTAACTCAACACTAATCTTTATTATATGTAGCTCACTGACTCGATTACATAGAGAGATCATAAAGCAAAACTCAAAACTAGATCATGCCATAAACTTTATTCTACTAGATCAAGATACTACTAATAGGATCGAACTAAGAAAAATGGTAAAGATAGGAGTTGTGATTGTGATACGATACCGGGGCACCTCCCCCAAGATTGGCAGTTGCCAAGGGGAGTGCCATACCCATGGGATTATATCTACTTTGTCGGTGAAGAAGGTGGAGGTAACGGATAATCGCACATTGATCGTAAGAGGTCCTCCAGCTTGCGAATAATGCCCTTGAGTGCGACAATATGATCCTTCAACAAAATATTTTCTTGTGTGAGATACTTGTTTTGTATACGAGCTAACTCAATCATCTTGAAAGCTTCGTTCTTAGTTGTGGTAAGAAGTTTATGATCAATTGGAAGGATGTCTTTTGCTGCTGGAGCTTGATCCTCCGTGGCCTTCTTGATCCTTTCATCCCTGTTGACCCTCGTGGGTTCTTCCCTCTTCAGATCTATCTTCATTAGCCAAGCATCGTTGTCACCATTGTTGGAGGAGGGAGACGACATGATGCCTAGCCTGGAAAACCCTGACAGAAAACGACTTGAAACAAGAACATAGGAGGTTTGCGCGATACGGGAGTCAAAACCTTCGGGAGAATATATAATGAATTTTTACCGAGCAAAATATGTAACGTGCAAGAAAACGGAGTCCGGAAGGCACACGAGGTGCTCACGAGATAGGGGGGCGTGCCCATGGGGGTAGGGCACGCCCACCACCCTCGTGGGGCCCTCGTGTCCTTCCTGGACTTCTAATTATTTTTCTATTTTTCTAAATATTCCAAAATGGAGAAATATTGCCTTAAAAATTGTTTTGGAGTCGGTTTACTTACCGTACCACATACCTATTCCTTTTCGGAGTCTGAAACGTTCCGGAAAGTGTCTCTTATGTATTCCTCTGGGGTTATGGTTTCAATAATATTGGTTTCAACATTTATGGGATTACCTAAGATATAATGTTTGATCCTTTGACTGTTTACCACTTTTGGATTTGTGCCCTCGAAGTTGTTGATCTTTATGGCACCAGAATGATAGACCTATTTGATAACATAGGGGCCTTCCCATTTAGAGAGAAGTTTTCCTGCAAAAAATCTTAAATGAGAGTTGTATAGCAATACATAATCACTTACATTAAACTCACGCTTTTGTATCCTTTTGTCATGCCATATTTTAACCTTCTCTTTAAACAACTTGGCATTTTCATAAGCTTGGGTTCTCCATTCATCAAGTGAGCTAATATCAAATAACCTCTTCTCATCGGCAAGTTTAAAATCATAATTAAACTCTTTAATAGCCCAATATGCCTTATGTTCTAGTTCGAGAGGTAAGTGACATGCTTTTCCATAGACCATTTTATGCGGAGACATACCCATAGGATTTTTATATGCAGTTCTATAAGCCCATAATGCATCATCAAGTTTTTTGGACCAATTCTTTCTAGACCTATTAACAGTCTTTTGCAAAATTAATTTGAGCTCTCTATTGCTCAACTCTACTTGACCACTAGACTGTGGGTGATAAGGAGATGCAATTCTATGATTAACAACATATTTAGCAAGCATTTTACGGAAAGCACCATGAATAAAGTGTGAACCACCATCAGTCATTAAATATCTAGGGACTCCAAACCTCGGGAAAATAACTTCCTTAAGCATTTTAATAGAAGTGTTGTGATCAGCACTACTAGTTGGAATAGCTTCTACCCACTTAGTAACGTAATCAACAACAACTAGAATATGTGTGTATCCATTAGAGGCAGGAAAAGGTCCCATATAATCAAAGCCCCAAACATCAAACGGTTCAATAACAAGAGAATAATTCATAGGCATTTCTTGACGTCTACTAATATTACCAATTCTTTGACATTCATCACAAGACAAGACAAACTTACGGGCATCCTTGAAGAGAGTAGGCCAATAAAAACCAGATTGCAATACCTTATGTGCAGTTCTATCTCCAGCGTGGTGTCCTCCATAAGCCTCAGAATGACACTTGCGTAGGATCTGTTCCTGTTCATGCTCAGGTACACAACGTCTAATAACACCATCTACTCCTTCCTTATAAAGATGTGGGTCATCCCAAAAGTAATGTCTTAAATCGTAGAAAAACTTTTTCTTTTGCTGGTATGTGAAGCTAGGTGGTATAAACTTAGCAACAATATAATTAGCATAATCAGCATACCATGGAGTACTACGAGAAGTACTTATAACATTTAATTGTTCATCAGGAAAGCTATCATTAATAGGTAGTGGGTCATCAAGAATATTTTCTAACCTAGACAAGTTGTCTGCAACGGGGTTCTCAGCTCCCTTTCTATCAACAATATGCAAATCAAATTCTTGTAGCAAGAGAACCCATCTAATAAGTCTAGATTTCGCATCTTTCTTTTCCATAAGATATTTAATAGCAGCATGATCAGTTTGAATAGTTACTTTAGAATCAACAATATAAGATCTGAACTTATCACAAGCAAATACAACTGCTAAAAGCTCTTTTTCAGTAGTAGCATAATTTCATTGAGCATTGTCTAGAGTATTACTAGCATAATGAATAACATTTAATTTCTTATCAACTCTTTGCCATAGAACAGCATCCACAGCATAATCACTAGCATCACACATAATTTCAAAGGGTAGGTTCCAATCAGGTGGCTGAACAACAGGTGCAGTGACTAATGCTTTCTTAAGTATTTCAAATGCTTATACACAATCATCATCAAAGACAAATGGTATCTCTTTTTGCAATAAATTAGTCAGAGGCCGAGAAATTTTTGAGAAGTCCTTAATGAACCTCCTGTAAAATCCGGCGTGACCAAGGAAACTTCTTATACCTTTGATGTCCTTAGGACATGGCATCTTTTCAATAGCATCAACCTTGGCTTTATCAACTTCAATACCTCTTTCAGAAACTTTGTGCCCCAAGACAATACCTTCATTAACCATAAAGTGGCACTTTTCCCAATTCAAGACAACATTAGTTTCTTCACATCTCTGCAAAACTCGATCAAGATTGCTCAAGCAATCATCAAAAGAGGAACCATAGACGGAAAAGTCGTCCATGAAAACCTCACAAATCTTTTCACAAAAGTCAGAGAATATAGCCATCATGAATCTTTGAAAGGTAGTAGGTGCATTACATAAACCAAAAGGCATACGTCTATAAGCAAAAGTACCAAAAGGGCATGTAAAAGTAGTCTTTGATTGATCTCTAGCCGACACAGGTATTTGAGAGAAACCAGAATAACCATCTAGAGAGCAATAGTGTGTATGTTTGCATAATATTTCTAGCATTTGGTCAATAAAAGGTAAGGGGTAATGATCTTTCTTAGTACCTTTATTTAATTTGCGGAAATCAATTACCATCCTATAACCTGTGATAATTCTTTGTGGGATCAATTCATCTTTATCATTAGGAACAACAGTAATACCTCCCTTCTTAGGGACACAATGGACAGGACTTACCCACTCACTATCAGCAACGGGATAGATTATACCTGCCTCCAGAAGCTTTAGTATTTCTTTTCATACCACTTCTTTCATTTTAGGATTCAGACGTCGTTGAGGATCACGAACTGGTTTGGCATCTGCTTCCAAATTTATTTTATGTTGACATAGAGTGGGACTAATGCCCTTAAGATCATCAAGAGTATATCCAATAGCAGCACGATGCTTCTTCAGAGTTTTCAATAATCTTTCTTCTTCATGCTCTGAAAGGTTAGCACTAACAATAACATGATATATCTTCTTTTCATCAAGATAAGCATATTTAAGATTATCAGGCAAAGGTTTAAGCTCAAACACGGGATCACCCTTGGGTGGAGGAGGATCCCCTAAAATTTCAACAGGCAAATTGTGTTGCAGAATAGGTTCTTGTTTAAAGAATACTTCATCTATTTCCCTTCTTTCATTCATGAACATATCATTTTCATGGTCTAGCAAATGGTGTTCTAAAGGATCACTAGGAGGTACGGCAATATAAGCAAGACCAACAATTTCATCCTTACTAGGTAATTCTTCCTTACGATGTTGTTTACTAAATTTAAAGAAATTAAACTCATGAACCATATCATCCAAGCCAATAGTACCAACATTCTTTGTGCAGTCTATGGTAGCATTGACAGTATTTAAGAAGGGTCTACCAAATAAAATGGGACAAAAACTATGTTGTGGGGAACCAAGAACAAGAAAATCAGCATGATATTTAGTTTTCCCACACAAGACTTCAACATCTCTAACAATTCCAATTGGTGCAATAGTATCTCTATTGGCAAGTTTAATTGTGACATCAATATCTTCTAACTCAGCAGGTGCAATTTCATTTTTAATTTCTTCGTATAAGTCAATAGGTATTACACTAGCACTAGCACCCATATCACATAAGCCATGATAACGATGATCTCCTATTTTAACAGAAATAACAGGCACGCCTACCACAGGTCTATGTTTATCTTTATCACAAGGTTTAGCAATTCTAGCAGTTTCACCTTCGAACTGAATAACATGCCCATCAATATTATCAGATATGAGATCTTTAACAATAGCAATATTAGATTCTACTTTGACTTGCTCAGGAGGTGTATAAGTTCTAATATTGCTTTTACGAACAACAGTTGAAGCTTTAGCATGATCCTTTATTCTAACAAGGAAAGGTGGTTTCTCAATATAAGAAGTAGGAACAACAGGATCATTATAAGTGACAGTCTTTTCTTCAGCTTTAATAGGTGTAGCTACTTTTACTTCTATGAGAGGATGATATTTAAACCACTTCTCCTTAGGGATATTGCCGGGGCGCTGATCCACGGGCACCTATGGGACCGGCGGACCGGGTCCCTTTCGGTTCGGCGGGGGCGGAGGTCGCGCAAAGAGCAGATCGAGGCGAAGCACGCGAGCGATTTACCCAGGTTCGGGCCGCACGGATGCGTAAAACCCTACTCCTGCTTTGTGGTTTGGTATTGATTTCTAGCTCGGGAGCGCGGAGTGCTACAGTACACACCGGGGCTAGCAAGACCGAGCGTGAGAGTTCGAACTGGCTAACCCCCTCCCCTCTACATTGCACACGGGCCTCCTTTTATATGCTCAAGGGGCTACCGACAGGTGGCAACGGAGGTAAAGGGCAAAAATGGAAAGGTGCTGTGGTAGGTACAGCTACCTGTTACAGTGTATCATACCTAACCCTGGCGGCAGGGGACAAGGGCATTAATTGCCCGTCTGTGTCGCCTAAACAGTACCGAAAGGGACCGCTAGGGACGCCACCGTTTGCCACGATGGTTATCTTGTCAGCGCCTGCTTGCCACCTCGCACCCCTAGCTGCACAGCCTTCCGCCACACGTACGCCTGGGAGGACCCCAGAGCGACACGTTGGTGGATGTGCTGGAGCGCGGGCGCGGAGAGGTGGCTTGTCGCGGCAAGCGCCTTGCCGTGGTCGTTGTCTTGTCGCGTCCGGGATCTTGTCGCTCACCAGGCCTTGCCGGGACGCGCGGCGCGTCGCAGCAAGCTTTCTTGGTATGCCTTGGTTGGCCTTCCCGGCAAGCTCCTCTTGCCGGGGTTTTGTTTCCTTCCCGGCCAGCTCCTCTTGTCGGGGCCTTGGTTGGAGTACTTTGCTCTTGAATGGTCTTCAAAGGAACCACGAAGGATCTTGGCGGTCACCCGGCAAGCCTTGCTGCGGGATGCTGCGACTGCCCGTGCACAAGTTCGGGATACTAGGGTACCCCTACTCTAGTACACCGACAGGAGCCCCCAGGCCTGGGCCATACACGGTGCCGAGCGCTGTTGGGCCAGGCCCAAAACAGTGCACGGGCACGCGCGGCCTTGGTCACGCCGCATATCTCTCCGCTTCCACCGCGCACGCCCAGAACGGCACGCGTTGAACGCGGCGTCGTGGGTGACGTGGGCGGCGTGCGCGGGGCTAAGCCCCGCGAGCATGCGTCAGGCCATGATGAAGGGGGCGGCTCACGCCCTCCTCCCTAAACGGAGGAGGCTGATGCAGCGGAAGCGGCAAGCCGTGCCGAGCGAGGGGAAGCCGCCGGCAAGAAGGAGCTTGTCGTGCGTGACGCCGAGCCAAGCGAGCCCGCCAGGGACACGAGCGGCTCGTTGCGAATCGACTCTTCTTCCACCTCGTCTTCAGACAGCCCACCAGAAGCAGAGCCTCCATCCCCACCAAGAAGGCGTCTCCGCAAGGTCGGTGACGTGGCGGAGCGGCAAGCGGGCCAACAGTCGCCACGCCGCGTGACACGCTCGACCACGGCAAACACCGTTGCCGCGGGAGCGTCTCATGCTACGACGGCAACTGGAGCGGAGTCTAGCCGGACCACCACTTCAGTCCCTGCCGCTACTCACGCCGCGCCGACAGACGGAGCGGGGTCGTCTCAGCCTACCACCACCGCTCCTGCCAAGCGGCCAAGGGAGGTTACCCCTCCACCTCCTCACGCCGGGCGCGCGCCGGACTTCGACTTCTCTGCGTTCAGCTCCGACGACGAAGAGGAAGAAGAGTAAGCTTCTCTTGTCGTATTCATAATTCTTCAAATCTTGTTGTTTGTCTTGTATCTCATTTGCTTTGTTTTGAATTTGTTCCTTCTCAGGACTCTGGCTCAGAGAGCAGCAAAGAGAGCCAAGGCCCCAGTGATCGTCGTCAAGGACGAGCCCACTGCGACAGCAGGTGGCGCGCCCGAGACAAGCTTGCCGGACCTGGCGACTTTCCCCTAGGGCAGCCCCCAGCGTAAGTGTACGGTTTACTTTCTGCTGCGAGGCGCGTTCGGGTACTTGTCTTTGCTGATATCTGCCTGTTGACTTGTGTAGGAACCGAGCAGCCTCACCAGGAGCCAAGGGAAAATTCCCCAACAAGGGAGAATTCTCCGGCAAGGGAGGGCTTCCCGGTAAGGGAGAAGTCTCCGGCAAGAGAGGGTTCTCCTGCGAGGGACAACGCCAGTGGCCCCCCGACGGCGGAGACCATGACTGCGGGACCTAGTGCAGGTACTCCTCTTGCTTCAAAACTTCCCTTGGGTTCTTCTCTTGATCTCCTTGAGTTTTTGTTGGATTTTGCTTGACTCTTCCCCCTTTCCCGGTCGTCAGATCCACCCGCTGTGGAGCAGATGGAAACCGAGGTCGCCGCTGACGAGGCAACCGGTGGTGGCGACGCCGCCGGGGCAGAGGCTGCCAAGGCAGACGCTGCGGCAACTGGCGAGGGGTCCGGCGATCGCACTGACGGCCCTGAGGCCGCAGGAGCGCCAGGCGCTACACCGACCGCCGATCCGTCCGCCGCTGCCGCAGCGTCAGGCTCCGGAGAGCCCCAGCCAGGCGTCTACCTGAAGGCCGGCGACGACGTCTTCATCAATCTTCCCTGGGCATCAAGCTCCAGAGCGCCGGTCGAGGGGGAGATCTTTGACGGAGAAGTGCTTGCCTCCGCGGGGTTGACGCTGGTCGACGCGCCAAGTAGCAGCAGCAACGAGCCCGAAGAAGAGCGGCTGCTGCGAAGGTTGATGTCGCTCTACCACGCGCGACAGGCCAAGCTGGAGTCCCGCGAGGCACTTGTCGCGAAGGCGGGGGTAGACATTGAAAAGCGCGCGGAAGAGCTCGGGGGTTTCCACCGGGAAGCCCTCCGATCCCAGGTGGAGGAGCGTGAGCGGCTCGTTGAAGCGCAGAAGGTCTTTCTCCTCGAAAAGGCCGAAGCCGAAGAGCGCCAGCGACTTGCCGCTGTGAAGCTAGCCGCAGAGGAGGGCGAGCTGGCGCAGCGGAAGGTCAATCTCGACGCCCACGAGGAGGAGCTTGCCTCGCGCGAGGAGAAGCTTGGCGGAGCCCTCAAGCAAGCGGAGGATGCCGCCGCCGCCGCTGAGGCCGCCAAGGAGGAGTTGAAGCTGAAGGTGGCGCGGCTGGAGGCCGATCTCTCTGAGAAGGGCAAGGAGCTCAGCGCCGCCAAGGTCTCCAACGTGGATCTTGAGTTGAAGCTAACCACTTTGACCAAGACTCTGGACGGCGCCAAGAAGCGGGAGGCGACCTTGAAGGAGGAAATCAAGGCCGACAAGGCGCTGCTGGAGAGCGCTGCCGCCGCCCAGAATGCCTTCAGGGAGACCGTGACGCACTGGACGGAGAGCCTTGTGAACGCCGCCACGGACATCGACAAGGAGCTGGCGCAACTGGGGACGGAGGGTCTCGGATATTCCACCGACGACAACCTCCAACCCAGCGCCATGCTCGTTCTGTTCTTCAAGGGCGTGGCGACGGCCCTTCAGCGACTCCGAGAGAGGATCCCCAAGCAACTGGCTGACGAGTCGCGTAGGGTCTGTGCAGGGGCCCTCGAGAAAGTGTTGATGAAGGTGGCCTTCCGCAATCCTGGCCTCCGCCTCACCAACATCCTCAGGACCTTGCCGCCAGAAGCTGATCTGGAGGAGCTCAAAGCCCTTGTCGCACCCATTGTGGACAAGGTGAGTGGGATCAAGAGGGTTGAAGGCGATCGCGTAGATTAGGCCGCCCATCTCTTCTTCCCTTGTCGCTGTTTACCTCGTCATGAAAACAGTCTATCAGAGCTGCGGCAAGCTATTTTTGTAATGTGACTTTATTTTGGGTAGCCATTGCAATGTTATCCCCTTTACTTGACTCCTCCCTTTGTATGTCTTTGCCCTACGCTTTTAGGGAACTTGTCGGTGCAGGCACTTGAGCCGCGAGCGCTGAGTGCGGGACGTCAGCAGCCTGCTGGCGGTGCCGCTACCGACAAGAAACCTTGTCGCAACTAGTTGCAGCTCACTTAAATTGCTGAGCGGACTCGAAACAAAGTAAGGGCGCTAGCGGCTCACTTAAGTTGTTGAGCGGACTCGAAACAAAGTAAGGGCGCTGGCAGCTCACTTAAGTTGTTGAACCGACTCGAAGCAAAGTAAGGGCGCAACTAGCTATGAGTTGGTTCCTCCGCGCACAGGTTTTCCATACAAAGTGCGGTCGTTCAAGGGAGATAACTTAAAATTTAAAAAATCTGATTGCTCAAACTTTGGCAACTTATCTTTTCTGTTGTTTGCTTCCCGGCAAGGCGAAATTCTTGAACGACGCCTGGTCCATACCCTTTTCTTCTCCTTTCCCCCGCGGCAAACTTGTGCGCGAGGGAGCCTTCCTTTCCTTGCGAAAAAGAAAGAAGAGAAAATACAGATATGGAGCCTTACGGCTCGTTATTGCTTACCGGGGAGTAGGTGTTGCACAAAGTGTCAGATCATGTATGCCAGAAAATGGAAAGCATACAATTGACAAACTGTGCGGAGCACATGAGCTTTACTCATGCGCGGGATCTGCGCCCGGCTTTGTACAAAGGATCACATGCAACAGCGGCAAGACTTGTACAAAAGGGTGGTTACCGGACAGGGTCCGACAACCGCGCCTTACGGGTAAAACTTACGAAGATGCTCGATGTTCCAGGAGTTGCTCACTGGTACGCCATCTTCGGTCTCAAGGCGGACAGCGCCAGGCCTAGTGACTCGTTTCACCCGGTAAGGGCCTTCCCACTTCGGCGTCAACTTGTTGGAATTCTTGGCAGACTGAACGCGCCGAAGAACAAGGTCGCCTTCCTCGAGACTTCTGGCATTAACTTTGCGGCTAAGGTAGCGGCGCAAAGCTTGCTGGTAGCGAGCAGCTCGCACAGCAGCCTGAAGACGGTCTTCCTCAAGGAGCAGCGCGTCATCTTGTCGCAGCCGCTCTTGCTCGAGCTCATCATGAGCGAGCACTCGAGGTGACCCGTATACGAGTTCCGTGGGGATAACTGCCTCTGCTCCATAGACTAGAGAAAAAGGCGTCTGTCCAGCTGCCGGTCCCGCGCCTCCTGAGATGGGCGCGGTGCATGCACGGATGCCGAGGTCTTGGAGTGTGCCCGGTCGTTGTGGTAGCTGGCTACGCCGCTGATGGGCAGCGCAGCCTTGTCCTGGGACCTGGCAGCACCGTGAGTTCCTTCGTCGACGCGTGTCCTTCCGCCGGTGCCTGCCCCACCAACCGTTTGCTCCGGCGGTGGCTGGCTCGGCGCGGACGGGGCAGCTGCCTCCGAAACTTTCTTCTTCGGCGGCATGTTGATGAAGATGATGAAGATCTAGCTCGTGATAACGCCGGATCTGGTTCGCACAGCTTCGACGCCCCCTACCTGGCACGCCGAAGATGCCGGGGCGCTGATCCACGGGCACCTACGGGACCGGCAGACCGGGTCCCTTTCGGTTCGGCGAGGGCGGAGGTCGCGCAAAGAGCAGATCGAGGCGAAGCACGCGAGCGATTTACCCAGGTTCGGGCCGCACGGATGCGTAAAACCCAACTCCTGCTTTGTGGTTTGGTATTGATTTCTAGCTCGGGAGCGCGGAGTGCTACAGCACACACCGGCGGCTAGAAAGACCGAGCGTGAGAGTTCGAACTGGCTAACCCCCTCCCCTCTACATTGCACACGGGCCTCCTTTTATATGCTCAAGGGGCTACCGACAGGTGGCAACGGAGGTAAAGGGCAAAAATGGAAAGGTGCTATGGTAGGTACAGCTACCTGTTACAGTGTATCATACCTAACCCTGGCGGCAGGGGACAAGGGCATTAATTGCCCGTTTGTGTCGCCTAAACAGTACCGAAAGGGACCGCTAGTGACGCCACCGTTTGCCACGATGGTTATCTTGTCAGCGCCTGCTTGCCACCTCGCACCCCTAGCTGCACAGCCTTCCGCCACACGTATGCCTGGGAGGACCCCAGAGCGACACGTTGGTGGATGTGCTGGAGCGCGGGCGCGGAGAGGTGGCTTGTCGCGGCAAGCGCCTTGCCGCGGTCGTTGTCTTGTCGCGTCCGGGATCTTGTCGCTCACCGGGCCTTGCCGGGACGCACGGCGCGTCGCGGCAAGCTTTCTTGGTATGCCTTGGTTGGCCTTCCCGGCAAGCTCCTCTTGCCGGGGTTTTGTTTCCTTCCCGTCCAGCTCCTCTTGCCGGGGCCTTGGTTGGAGTACTTTGCTCTTGAATGGTCTTCAAAGGAACCACGGAGGATCTTGGCGGTCACCCGGCAAGCCTTGCCGCGGGATGCTGCGACTGCCAGTGCACAAGTTCGGGATACTAGGGTACCCCTACTCTAGTACACCGACAGATATCAACATAAGTAGCAAAAGATTCACAGAAAGAAGCTACTATCTCAGAGTCAAGTCCATACTTAGTGCTAAACTTACGAAAAATATCAGTATCCATAAAAGATTTAACACAATCAAACTTAGGTGTCATACCTGACTCCTTACCTTCGTCGAGGTCCCAATCTTCAGAGTTGCGTTTAATTCTATCCAATAAATTCCATCTGAATTCAGTAGTCTTCATCATAAAAGAGCCAGCACAAGAAGTATCGAGCATGGTGCGATTGTTATCAGAAAGCCGAGCATAAAAACTTTGCATAATTATTTCTCTCAGGAGCTCATGATTGGGGCATGAATATAACATTGATTTAAGCCTCCCCCAAGCTTGAGCAATGCTTTCTCCTTCGCGAGGCCAGAAATTATATATATAATTGCGATCACGATGAACAAGATGCATAGGGTAATACTTTCGATGAAATTCCAGCTTCAATCTTTTATAGTCCCATGATCTCATATCATCACATAGCCTATACCATATCAATGCGTCTCCCTTCAAAGATAAAGGGAAGACCTTCTTCTTAGCAACATCATCGGGTATACCTGCAAGATTAAATAATCCACAAACTTCATCCACATATATTAAGTGCTCATCAGGATGCTTTGTTCCATCTCCAGTAAAAGGGTTAGCTAGCAGTTTTTCCATCATACCTGAAGGAAATTCAAAAGGAGTTTCATTTTCAATAGGTTCAGTAGGTTGAGGAGCAACTCTTTGCTCTACTGGATGGGGTGAAGATACCCCAAACAAGCCCCTCAGAGAATTACTTTCCATAGTAACAAGTGACAGTAAATTTCAGCACACTATATAAATTTTTCCTTACCAAAGGCGCTACACTCCTCCGCAACAGCGCCAGAAAAGAGTCTTGATGACCCACAAGTATAGGGTATCTATCATAGTTCTTTCGATAAGTAAGAGTGTCAAACCCAACGAGGAGCAGAAGGAAATGATAAGCGGTTTTCAGCAAGGTATTCTCTGCAAGTACTGAAATAAGTGGTAACAGATAGTTTTGTGATAAGATAGATTGTAACGAGCAACAAGTAACAAAAGTAAATAAAGTGCAGCAAGGTGGCCTACTCCTTTCGTAGCAAAGGACAAACCGGAACAAACTCTTATAATAGGGAAAGCGCTCCCGAGGACACATGGGAATATCGTCAAGCTAGTTTTCATCACGTTCATATGATTCGCGTTCGATACTTTGATAATTTGATATGTGGGTGGACCGGTGCTTGGGTGCTGTTCTTACTTGAACAAGCATCCCACTTATGATTAACCTCTATTGCAAGCATCCGCAACTACAACAAAGGTATTAAGGTAAACCTAACCATAGCATGAACATGTGGATCCAAATCAGCCCCTTACGAAGCAACACATAAACTAGGGTTTAAGCTTCTGTCACTCTAGCAACCCATCATCTACTTATTACTTCCCAATGCCTTCCTCTAGGCCCAAATAATGGTGAAGTGTTATGTAGTCAATGTTCACATAACACCACTAGAGGCTAGACAACATACATCTTATCAAAATATCAAACGAATACCAAATTCACATGACTACTAATAGCAAGACTTCTCCCTTGTCCTCAGGAACAAACGTAATTACTCACAAAGCATATTCATGTTCATAATCAGAGGGGTAATAATATGCATATAGGATCTGAACATATGATCTTCCACCAAATAAACCAACTAGCATCAACTACAAGGAGTAATCAACACTACTAGCAACCTACTACCACAAATCTCGGACCTTGAGACAAGAATTGGATACAAGAGATGAACTAGGGTTTGGAGATGAGATGGTGCTGGTGAAGATGTTGATGGAGATTGCCCTCTCCCGATGAGAGGAGCGTTTGTGATGACGATGGTGATGATTTCCCCCTCCCGGAGGAAAGTATCCCCGGCAGAACAGCTCTGCCGGAGCTCTAGACTGGATCCGCCAAGGTTCCACCTCGTGGCGGCGGAGTCTCGTCCCGAAAAGTTCCTTCCTATTTTTTTCTCATCAAAAGACTTCATATAGGAGAAGATGGACGTGGGAGAGCCACCAGGGGGCCCACGAGGTAGGGGGCGCGCCCTAGGGGGGGCACCCTCATGAGTAGGGTGTGGGCCCCCTGGCCTTCATCTTTGGCGAGGATTTTTCTTTATTTGTTTTAAGATGTTTCGTGGAGTTTCAGGACTTTTGGAGTTGCGCGGAATAGGTCTCTAATATTTGCTCCTTTTCCATCCCAGAATTCCAGCTGCCGGCATTCTCCCTCCTTATGTAAACCTTGCAAAATAAGAGAGAATAGCCATAAGTATTGTGACATAAAGTGAAATAACAGTCCATAATGCGATAAATATTGATATAGAAGCATGATGCAAAATGGACGTATCACACCGACATCGTCGAGATGGCTCAGCGTGCGAGACCCGCCTGGGCTCAGCCGGCCGTGAAGCGTGCCTTTGTGGGATGCATCCATGGAGGGGAATCTTCTGAAAGATCTGTGTCTGGTGATGAGACGGCCGTCCAATCTCATGGCAAGTCATCCATGGGTGAGATAGATTCATTGTATCAACTGCAAGATGTGGGCTTGGGGGCCGTTCTGATGGCAGCAGTATTCCGGACCCCATTGAGCCGCCGAGCAGAGCGGGGATCTTCATGACTGGCACGCAGCCCGTTCAAAACTCTACGGCTGCGGCAGCGATAACAACCGGGTCAGCAGTGGCCGGGGCACGAGGCCATGCGCGCCCGCCGGCTCAGGTGCTGATGGATCTCATGGATAGGATGACAGCCCTGTTGACTACCGTGGTTAACCCGGCGGATCAGGCTCAGCACGATGCAGAAATGGCACGGTTACGCGAGGAGGTAGTACAAGCCAAAGAAAACCTAGCAGCGGAGGACGTTAGGATGGCCGCAGAGCGGGCGGCTTTGGATGCTCGAGCTCAACAGCTTCAATCGGAGGCTTTTCAGCTCACGATGGATCTAAACGCATCAAACGAGGTCATGAGGAGAAGACACCAGAAGGCTCAGTCACGTATGCCTCTGACTTACGATCCTAGAAACCTCTTCCGCACACCCGGTGCAGGCCCCAGTAACCCGCCAGAGGTGAACCGGGTTGCAACGCACGGGGCTAGGGCGCGGGTTCAGCCACGGGTGATGGAACCCCCTCGTGTGAATACTGCTACACCTCATTATGTACCAACACCACCGGGTCATTATTCTAACCCTTTGGAGAACATGATCACTGCGGCGGCACGATTGGCGGCTCTCCTAGCAGAGGGTGACTCCCCGACGGCGATTGAAACCCGAAGGGTCAGAGAACTTCTTCAGACGGCTCTGGCGCAGTAGGAGGCTTATTCTTATAGTCGAGACAGGATTCATTTGACCCCTCGCCCCAACCGGAGCCCAAGTTATAGCAGGCACATAGATTCAGCAGCCGTTTCAAGCAAAGCCCAATGTCGTGACCAGCCACGCGGGCATGACCTGGCACATGATGGAGCTCTCAACTTGGTTGACCAGGATAGGATCCGCCAAGAGGCTGAGCGGGTGGCTCAACAGGCAGCTGAGCAGGCGGCTCACCAGGCTTTTCCGGTTTATCCGACGACCTCTGTTGAGGCAGGCATAGCCACAAGGTCAGGAGGTGTCCCTTGCTTGCTGCCGGCTCCGTGTAATGAGCGTTTGCCAAAGGATTTTAAGGGGCCTCGGAAGGTGACTAATTACACGGTCGATTCACAGCCAGGGGCATGGATTGAAAGCTATGAGATGGCCATGGAGCTACTAGAGGTCAGTAACGCGGCAATGGCCAAGTACTTCACTATGATGTTAGATGGAACGGCTCGCACTTGGTTGAAGGGGCTGCCACCCAATTCCATCGGCTCATGGGCAGAATTAAAAGCCCGGTTTATTCAGAATTTTAAAGAAACTTGAAAGCAGCCCATGTCAATTGTAGATTTAACTAACTATAAACAAGAGGAAGGAGAGTCCATGACCCGTTGGGTGCGCCGGGTCAAAGCCATAATACATTCATCTGATAAGATGGATGCCGGCTCTTCAGTCTTAATGTTGGAGAAAAATTGCCATTTTACGCCTTTAAAATAGAAGCTGGGGCGGCTCAAACGCGATTGTAATGACATGGGCCAGCTGATGGCGGCTCTAGTCAAGTATGCCGACTCTGATAGTACCAAGGATCCCGAGTCTGATGACGAGAAGACAGGGAAGGGGAAGAAGAACGGCAAGGGTCATCAGCATAACCCGGCAAATCAAGGAGGCAATAATAAATGTAAGGCTGACGGTAGTTTGGAGTTTGTGGCTAACACCAATACACAAGGTATCAATCAACGACGTAAGGGGAGGCCACCTCCTCGGTCTGTCGGGTCAGGTCCCACTCTTGAGCAGCTGTTAAATGAGCCTTGTCCAAGGCACGGTACTCAGCAGAAACCGGCCACTCACTTGTGGAAGGACTGTACGATCATGAAGATTTCAAGAACTCTAAGATGTTCAATAGCAATCATGGGCCGGGCGGCGACTCAGGTGGCGGCGGTTTTCATGGTCCAGGTGGCGGTTCAAATTCCAATTTTCAAGGCTCGCAAGGTGGGTACAGTCAGCAATCTGGCCAAGGAGGTCAGCAGCAGCAATAGCAATCTGGATACCAGAGCAATCCAAAGTAGTTGAATAATGGACAGTATCATGTGTTCACCACCAGTTTGTGCAGACGGGACCAGAAGCTTCATAAGAGGGTTGTGGATGCTGTTGAGCCGACAGTCCCTTGTTATTTGAGATGGTCCGAGTAGCCTATTCTATGGAGTAGGGAGGATCACCCTCCCGGGGTTGACAATCCGAGTCACCTGGCTTTGGTGGTGGCACCTCAGGTTGGTGGATATAAATTCACTAAAGTACTCATGGACGGAGGCAGTAGCATCAACATCCTCTATTATGAAACTTTCCATCGCATGGGATTGACCGAAAAAAGTCTTAAGACGTCCAACACTGTTTTTC
Source organism: Triticum urartu (assembly GCF_056163025.1). Lineage (NCBI taxonomy): Eukaryota > Viridiplantae > Streptophyta > Magnoliopsida > Poales > Poaceae > Triticum > Triticum urartu. The sequence goes on from NC_141878.1 coordinate 568,154,384, forward strand.
ATGGAGTGGTGCCTGGTAAGTCGGCATACCCAGTGGGTAAGATTGAGCTGGAGGCAGCCTTCGGGGATGAGCATGATTCCAGGGCCGAGAAACTAACCTTTGAGGTGGTCAAAATCAAGAGCCCGTATCATGCCCTGTTTGGACGACCGGCTTATGCCAAGTTCATGGCACGGCCATGTTATGTTTACTTGCAGCTCAAAATGCCGGGTTATAAGGGCACTATCACAGTGCATGGGAGTCGGAAGATAGCCTTGGAATGTGAGGAAGGTGATGCTCCTTACGCTGAATCTGCTTGTGCAACAGAGGAGTTGAAATTCTACAAGGATAATGTTGACCCGGCGGACATGAAATCTTTGAAAAAACCAACTACAGAGCATGAGCCGTTGCTGAAGTTTAAGTCGGGTGATGACACCAAGCTCGTTAATTTTGTTGTAGGTGACTCATCTAAACAGTTTAGTATCAGTGCTAATTTGGATCCCAAATAGGAAAGCACGCTCATCGAGTTCATCCATGAGAACCGGGACATCTTTGCAAGGAAACCTTCTGACATGTCGGGTGTACCAAGAGAACTTGCTGAGCACACTCTCAACATTGATCCAAAATTTAAGCCGGTCAAGCAGTTTTTTCAGGGGTTCAGTGAGGAAAGGCGCAAGGCCATTGGTGAAGAGGTGGCCCGGCTCTTGGCGGCCGGGTTCATTATTGAAGTTTTTCATCCAGAGTGGTTGGCTAACCCGGTTCTCTTGCTTAAAAAGAACGACACCTGGAGTATGTGTGTGGATTACACGGACTTAAACAAGGCTTGTCCGGCTGATCATTTTGCTCTCTGCTATGTGTCTATGCTACGGCGGGTTGTGAGTGTTTGAGCTTTTCGGATGCTTATTCTGGTTATCATCAGATGAAGATGGCAGTTAAGGACCAGGAGAAGACATCTTTTATTACTCCATTTGGAGCCCTCTGCTATGTGTCTATGCCTTTTGGGCTTAAGAGTGCCCAAGCGACTTATCAGCGATGTGTGCAGAACTGTCTTCACAATCAGATTGGGCGCAATGTTCATGCTTATGTGGACGTATTGTGGTGAAGTCCAGAGAGAAGGAGACCTTGATAACCTCTGGGTCTACAAGATGATGCTTAACCCGGCCAAGTGTGTTTTTGGAGTGCCAGCGGGCAAGCTTTTGGGTTTTTTGGTTTCTAACAGAGGCATCGAGGCTAACCCGGAGAAAATCAAAGTGATTATGTCTTTGGCTAAACCGGCGTGCATCAATGACGTTCAGCGATTGGCGGGTCGTGTTGCAGCTTTAAGCAGGTTCATAAGACGGTTAGGTGAGAAGGCTATACCTCTGTATCAAATGATGAAGAAGACAGATGATTTTGTCTGGAGTGATGCTGCTAACTCTACCTTTGAAGATCTGAAAAGACAGCTCGCTAAGCCGCCGGTTCTTGCTGCTCCCATTGATAAGGAGCCATTATTGTTATATGTGGCTGCTAACACATGTGCTGCCAGTGTGGCCATTGTCGTAGAGCGCAAAGAGGCTGGCAAGGAATATCCGGTTCAACGGCCGGTTTACTACGTCAGTGAGGTGCTCATTGAGTCCAAACGGAGATATCCACATTGGCAGAAACTTGTTTATGGGGTGTTCATGGCTAGCCGGAAGCTTAAGCATTATTTTCAGGGTCATCCCATCATTATGGAGAGATCTGCTCCTTTAGGAGATATCATTCAAAATAGAGAAGACACAGGGCGAGTTGCCAAGTGGGCCATTGAACTTGGGCCTCATGGTTTAAAGTATGTGCCACGCACTTCTATCAAATCTCTAGCACTAGTGGACTTCATCAATGATTGGACAGAGCTGCAGATGCCTGAAGAGAAGCTGGACAACACATATTGGACTATTCACTTTGATGGGTCTAGGCAATTAGAAGGCTCGAGGGTTGGAGTTGTTTTAACTTCCCCTCGAGGTGACAAATTTTGTTATGTGCTATGGTTGATGTTTCCCTGTACTAACAACGCAGTTGAGTATGAGACCTTGCTCCATGGTCTTCGGATGGCTAAGGAGATGAGCTTGAGTCGGGTAAGGTGCTTTGGTGACTCAGATTTGGTGGCTCAACAAGTATCAGGCAAGTGGGATTCCACGGATCCTCTCATGGCGGCTTGTCGCCGCGAAGTTGATGCCATTTCTGGACACTTCAAGGTTTACCAAGTGGAACAAATTGATCACAGAAAGAATGAAGCGGCTGATGCTTTAAGCCGGCTGGGGTCTCAGCGTAAGCCAGTGCCACCTAACACTTTCTTAGATGTTCTGCATAATCCTTCTATCAAGTTGCCTACCGAGGAAGACTTGGCTGTTCCAGACCCGGAAGCACAATTGGTGGCGGCTCTTCACGTCATCCCGGATTGGACAGTGCCATATTTGGCTTATATAACCCGGGGCGAGCTGCTGGAGGATGAGACCTTGGCTAGACAGATAACCCGGCGGTCCAAATCAATGACAATTGCCAACAATGAGTTGCATCATCGCAGTGTCACCGAGGCGTTTCAACGCTGTGTCTCTCCTGAGGAAGGACAAGAAATTCTTCGTGAGATCCATGAAGGAGATTGTGTGTATCATGCCGGGTCAAAGTCTCTTGTGGCCAAAGATTTCCATCATGGTTTTTACAGGCTGACGGCTCACGCTGATGCAGAGGATTTGGTCAGTAGGTGTGATGGTTGTCAGAAATTCGCACGACGGGTGTACGTGCCGTCTCAAGAATTGCAGATAATTCCAATTACTTGGCTGTTTGCAGTCTGGGGGCTCGACATAGTTGGACCTTTCAAAAGATCCAAAGATAGAAAGACACACCTTTTGGTGGCAGTTGACAAATTCACAAAGTGGGTTGAGGCAGAGCCGGTTAGTAAGTGTGATGCAGCCACGACGGTTCAATTTATGAAGAAAGTGATCTTTCGTTTTGGCTTTCCACACAACATTATAACTGACAATGTTACTAACCTGTCCCAAGGGGCTATGGAGGAATTCGGTCAACAGGAGCATATCCGGCTTGATGTTTCATTAGTAGCTCACCCCAATCCAATGGTCAAGCTGAAAGAGCCAATCAGGAAATCTTGAAAGGTCTCAAACCCCGGCTTATGGTCCCTTTACAACTGACGCCGGGTTGTTGGGTGGAGGAGTTACCCTCTGTGATATGGAGCATTAGTACTACCCCTAACAGGTCTACGTGTTATACGCCTTTCTTCATGGTTTATGGAGCAGAGGCAGTCTTGCCTAGTGACATCCGTCATGACTCACCCCACGTGGCGGCTTAAGTTGAATCTGATAACGAACAAGCCCGTCGGGATGTGCTTGACCTGTTAGATGAAGAGCGTGACTTAGCGGCAGCCCGCTCGGCGATTTACTAACAGGACCTGCGCCATTATCATAGTCGCCGGGTTAAGTCCAGAACCTTTCAAGAAGGGGACTTGGTGCTCCGGCTCACCCAGGACCAAACTGATGCACACAAATTATCCCCACCTTGGGAAAGGACCCTTTGTGGTCAGCAGGAACTTGAACAATGGGTCATACTACCTCATCAATGTTCGAGAGCACAAAGACTAACGTAAGTCGGAGGAAGAGACCCGCCGGCCATGGAATATCGCTCATCTTCGGCCTTACTATACTTGAGCCACCGGCTCTCATAATGTACATACTTTGACGTTGTATATATTATGATAAGTAATAGAGCAGGACCTCTGTCCTTTTCATTTTCAATAATCACATACCTTCATAATGATAAATTCAAGACGACCAATTGGGGGCTGATTGTGTTCAAATCGAGCTTAACCCTTTGGTCCGGCTCATGATCGTATCTGAATCTAGCCATTAAACCATATGGTCACTAGGGGGCTTCCCGTTCAAACATAGGTCATATTCGAACCAAAGAGAACATAGCTGCCGGTACCCTCTTGATTGGCACAATGCCAAACTCACTCGGGGCTTCCTGATCATATTCGAATCATAGCTTAACCCCTTTTTTAGTCCAACTTGGATTGTATTCGAATCAGGGTCATTAAAAACCTCTCAAGGTCATTTGGGGGCTTCCTGTTCAAACATAGGTCGAGCCAAAGAGAACATAGCCGTCGGTACCCTCTTGATCGGCGCAATGCGAAAGCCACTGGGGGCTACATGATCGTATTCCAATCCTAGCTTAACCCTTTTGGTCCGGTTTACTGATCGTATTCGAATTAGAAGCCTCTAAATTTTTTCTTTATGTTTGACTTATGTTTTTTGAAAGGCAATCTTTATTCTGCGGTTTTTCATTTTGATCGAAGTATAAGTATGGTTTCAATTTAACCCGGCTTAAGTTTTTGACGATAAGTCGCCAGTTCATGACAGTCATCAGACATATGAAAGTGTCGGCTTTTAAAGATTGGGTTATCACCCTTACTGTTCGGGTCACATAAACCGACAGTTCAGATTCAAGATCACAGGTATGATATTGTCATTAAAAGTCGTAACAGGTTTATCTGTATTTCTTTAATCAGAAGGTTTCCAACCGTAATTATCATTACATCCAGCCTTGATTATACAGTTATGTTGGTTTCCATGATTGCGTACTGGGCGTTTTGACCCATCCGGCAATAAACCACCAGGAAAGTCTTTCTATTTTACATGCAGGAACCGATTCAAACATTACTGGTATTATAAAGGATGTAAGGCATATGTTCACATGACGGATAAAAGTGTTGTACACAGCACAATATGCACAATGGCGTAAGCAGAACATAAAGTTTTAAGCTAGCCTATTATAAGGCGCTTGGATCCCAAAGGGATAATGTTGTTTTTAAACTCTCATAAAATGTGATAAACTAAAGCCGGCTCATCAATCCTGGCCGGGTTAATTGGATGGTTATGAGTCATCCCTTGCTGATTCACCTTCCTCCACCGTTTGGAAATTGGGCTTGGACCAATCAAAGCCATGAAGGGCGACGAACTCATCCTCATCATCAATTAGACCAGACGGGTCAATTTCCGGGGCGAAGGTGTGCTAGCGAACCGGCGAAGGTGTGCTAGCGAACCAGTCGCCATCTTTTATTCTCAGCATCAAAACCCGGCAGATACTTGGTAAGATTGGTTTCTTCGGCAATAATGGTGGCCTGAGGACGAATCTCTTTTACACAAGCAGCAAAGTCTTCTTGGTCGAAGGGACTCCCATCTTCCTTAAAGCTAGGGTATCCCTTGGCTACATCCGCCGGGTCTAGCTCCAGCACCCAGGCTTTGGAGCGACTTAAGGCAGTTACGGCTCCGGCTCGCGCACAGGAGCACTTGACTTCTTGAAACCTGGCGGGTAAGATGGATAGCTTCTTCAAGACATCACTCAATAAATTTGGTCCTTGGTTAGCTGGGGAGATAATGGCAAGAGCCCGTTGAGCTCCAGTATACAGTTGCTCCACAAGGGTGTAAACCGCCTTGAGTGTTATCAAGCTATTTTGACTCAGATTGCTGCTCCGGGGACTTGTGAGGTATTTCCAATAGGTTAAGTAGGCGGCTCATATTATGGTGACAAAAATAGACTTTAAGTAAATAATAAGGTGAATGACCGAAGATTACAGAGACCATCTGAGACACACGATTCTTTAAACCGGTGAGTTCAGCGGTAACTTCCTTGAGAGCCGCCTCAGCAGTTTCAGCACGCTGTGCTAGGGCAGTCTTCTCATCAACCCAAGACTTTTTCTCTGCATTAAAACCGGTCTTCAGTTTCTCTGCTTCAGACATGCTCAACTGGAGTTTGGATTCAATTTTCTTTGTTTCAATCTCCTGAGTCGACAACCGGGTCTTGGCTTCAGTCAATTGGGATTTCAGTTCTGCGGTTACAGCCTGTACACATAATAAGGTTGTTAGTTTCATGGCGGATTATAAAAATAAGTCCCAAGTGCTTTTGCAAGCAATAACACTTGGCACTTGGGGGCTAATGTCTGTCAGCACAAACTTATTGCCAAAGGAATTGGATTTTTCAGAAGTCCCAAGTGCTTTGCAAGCAACCACACTTGGCACTTGGGGGCTAATGCACATTGCGTGTTTTCTTTCTAAAGATAAGCCGGGTGTGCTATTAAACAATCCCGGCCAACTCATGGGGGTTATGCAGTCAAGTTATGTTCCTTTATACAATAATTAATAGGACAGGCTTATTCCTATTGATTAAACCGGCCCTTGTAGACTACCAACGCAAGGTTATGCTATCATTTGAATCCGATGTTACAGTGTATAAACTGGACTTGGAGGGAGTCTAGGACAGAAGCTTGTAAATATTTCAAGTCTACATATTATTCCAGTCTCTCATAATTAGAAGACTTAGGGGCTGGAAGGATGTATATATAAAACTGGATGACATACCTCATACTTCTCGTGAAGTTGCTTAACTATTTCAATCTCCAAGTCACGGCTGGAATGCACTTGACTGACATAGCCGGATAATACATCACTAGTACTCAAATGAGCATAGTGGGAGATGTCAAACCTTACTTTTCGTCTTTCCATGACTTTTTGTTTGGCTGAATATCTTGCTAGTATCGTTGGATTCTTCGGCTCAGTAAATCCGGTGCCAGTAATTACAACATCATCAACATGAATCTTCCACGGGTTAGTTGAGCTTGACGTTTCAATACTTGACGGATCAATAGTGGTTTCGTCAATAGACAGCTCAGGCATTTCAGGTTGAGCATTGAGAGGAGGATCTTCTGGTGCTTCAGTTTGTTCCGAGGCAAGAGTCGGCTGCGCCGGTTCAACGATTTTTAGGTCTTCAGCCGGTTTAGCCACCTTGGCCTTCTTGGGTTTTGCTTGACCACTAAGGAGAATCTAAAGAGTCAATATAACGATACATGCATAAAGGTGCAGAAGAAGGATAATTATCTTTACCCGGGGGCGGTATTAAAAGCCGGCAACTGAGTTTGGGAGGAATCACCAGAGGAGGAACGAGCAATCTCCTGTAAAAAAATGGAATTATAGTTCAGTGATTTATAAAAGTGACTCGTTCATCAGAGTTAAGAGGTAAAAGAACCTCATTCTGGCATTTCCGAGGAGTTTTTGGTAAGCCGGAGGGTAACTCATTGTCTCCACTTGTCCGGGTTTGACGGCGGCTCTCATGTTGTTGTTTTTCAAAAGAAAATGAGGATCTAAATAAGCCAAGGGGTGTGAAAACCTTACTTTCTGGGTTACCCACCGAGGTTTCTGCCTTGGCAGAGGTTCTGAGTCGGAGAAAATAATAGTTACCTCTTCTTCTACTGCCTGGCTGGCCCCCGTGTCATCCTGGTAATAATCAGTGTCAATAAGTTTGTTAAAAAGAAGGCCAAGAGAGTCAAGGGCTACCTCTGACTCAGAGACGTCATCCAACTTGAACATATCAGAAGCAGTGGGTTTCTTCTTAGATTTTCTGGTTGTCTTCTTGGCGGCTATTGCGGCGGCTCTAGCTTTTTTGGCGGCCTCGTAATCATATTTGGCTTTCCAAAAGTCAGATTTAGCCTGTAGGAAAATAACAGGTTGAAACTCATGCAAATACTTAACTGCTGAAGAAAAGGAGTCAAGGGGATGTACCTTTGGTGCCGGGTTAAGTTTGCAGAAAGGATTCAATCCTACTTTGCTGCAGTCTTCATATTTGCTGTTGACGAGGGTGGTTGACATTTCAACAATGGCTTCTTCAGTCAGACGTAGGGAGCTGTAGCGTAACGGATCGTCTGCTCCTCCGATGCAGTTATACATCAAATAAGATCGGCAGCTCAGAGGGATGATCCGCCATGCGATCCAACAGCAAATCAAGTCCACTCCAGTTAAGCCATTTCCTAGCAAGGCTTGAACCCTTTTGATGGTTGGAATAAGTTTCTTACGTTCAGCGGCAGAAAGCTTATCAGGGAGTGAATACTTAGCGTCAAGACGCTCAGCGCAATAACCCGGCATTGGTTTTTCATCAGCTGGCGACATGTCCTTACAATAGAACCAAGTTTGGTTCCAATCCTTGGGATGGCTTGGCAAGACTACTAAAGGAAAGACAACATCCCGTCAGCGCTGAACTGAAATCCCACCAAGTTCTAAACTAGGGCCATTGGTGTATTCATTCTGGCGGTTCAAATAGAAATACTCTCTGAAGAGTTCAACAGTAGGTTCTTCTTGAAGATAAACCTCACATAGAACCTGGAAATTATAGATGTTTGATATGGAATTGGGTCCAATGTCTTGCGGATGAAGCTTGAAAAAATGCAGGACTTCTCTAAAGAATTTTGAGCCGGGCAGCGAAAAACCCCGGTTCATATGATCAGTGGAGACGATGATTTCACCATCTTTTTGGTGAGGCTTTTCTTCGGCCGGGTCAGGGGCGCGCAAGGATATGACGCTCTTCTCTGGTAAATCCTTCAGAGTGCCCTCTGTGACTGTGGAAGGGACCCAGTTGCAAACTGTCGTCGTCTTTGGCGGCATGGTGAAAAGACAAGCTAGAAAGAAAATAATTTGCCGGTTCAAGTTAATTGGTGGAATTACAGGTTAATGATTGCAATATAGATGTGTAATGGCGGCTTAAATAAGGGCTAATGATATATGAAGGAAAAATAAGCCGACATGGCAAGCCGCCATGACTAAGGATATTCAAAGGTTGACAGCGACAAAAAATTGGTTAAGTACTGAGGTAAACAAGTTTCACAGACTGCAGATATTACTTTGGATCAACGGCTGTTCAGAAAAGAAAAATAAATCTAGACCTAAAACTCAGTACAGATAAGTTCGTGAGCTTGTGCAAGGTTTTTCTTCCAAGAAAGGGGATCTAGTGATACTGAAAGTGGAACTAAAGCAGCTACTGCATCAGTTTAACACTGTTATCAGATCAAAGAGGCTCGTGGTATAGCCTGGAGGGTGAACTACGATGAACTCCGACGAACTATGAAGAGCACGAAGAAGCTCGCAAACCCTAGTGCGGATCTAAAGGTAATGCAGATCTGCTGTGGAGGCTCGCCGCCATTATCTGGATCGACTCAGGTTGATGCAGCGGCCGAGGTTGAGGAAGACGAAGTGCTCTGCGGCGGCGATGGAGCTCGAGTGGCAGAGGGGTTGCGAAGAGAAGGAAGAAGGAGAGAGATGTGAGATGGTTTTCGGATCCTATTTATAAGGAAAGGGGCGATAGGCAGGCGCGAAAGATGAGGAGGCCAAAATGATGATTATCTAGCTAATTGGACGCCTCGATTTTTAGAAGGCATTTAAGATAAACATCCGTTAAGGTGACGTCATGGTGGATTTCCAAAATTTCTGGAGATAACGTCATGGCGGGTTACAAGGCTTTCACAGCAGTGGTAGATGGATTTTTTAAGTGTTGGAGATTGACATGAACAAAGTTCAAATCAACCTGGTGTTGGAAATATGCCCTAGAGGCAATAATAAATTGGTTATTATTATATTTCGTTGTTCATGATAATCGTTTATTATCCATGCTAGAATTTTATTGATAGGAAACTCAGATACATGTGTGGATACATAGACAACACCATGTCCCTAGTAAGCCTCTAGTTGACTAGCTCGTTGATCAATAGATGATTATGGTTTCCTGACCATGGACATTGGATGTCGTTGATAACGGGATCACATCATTAGGAGAATGATGTGATGGATGAGACCCAATCCTAAGCCTAGCACAAAGATCATGTAGTTCGTATGCTAAAGCTTTTCTAATGTCAAGTATCATTTCCTTAGACCATGAGATTGTGCAACTCCCAGATACCGTAGGAGTGCTTTGGGCGTACCAAACGTCACAACGTAACTGGGTGGCTATAAAGGTTCACTATAGGTATCTCCGAAAGTGTCTGTTGGGTTGGCACGAATCGAGACTGGGATTTGTCACTCCGTGTAAATGGAGAGGTATCTCTGGGCCCACTCGGTAGGACATCATCATAATGTGCACAATGTGATCAAGGAGTTGATCACGAGATGATGTGTTACGGAACGAGTAAAGAGACTTGCCGGTAACGAGATTGAACAAGGCATCGGGATACCGACGATCGAATCTCGGGCAAGTATCGTACCGCTAGACAAAGGGAATTGTATACGGGATTGATTAAGTCCTTGACATCGTGGTTCAGCCGATGAGATCATCGTGGAACATGTGGGAGCCAACATGGGTATCCAGATCCCGCTGTTGGTTATTGGCCGGAGAGGTGTGTCGGTCATGTCTGCATGGTTCCCGAACCCGTAGGGTCTACACACTTAAGGTTCGATGACGCTAGGGTTATAGGGAAAGTATGTACGCGTAACCGAATGTTGTTCGGAGTCCCAGATGAGATCTCGGACGTCATGAGGAGTTCCGGAATGGTCCGGAGGTAAATATTGATATATAGGAAGTATGTTTTGGCCACCGGAAGTGTTCCGGGCATCACCGGTAGTGTACCGGGACCACCGGAGGGGTCCGGGGGTCCACCAGGTGGGGCCACCAGCCCCGGAGGCCTACATGGGCCAATAGTGGGAAGGGACCAGCCCCTAGGTGGGCTGGGGCGCCTCCCACCAAGGCCCAAGGCGCCTCCAAGAGGGGAGGGGGGCAAACCCTAGGGCAGTTGGGCCCTAAGGCCAACCCCAGGTGCGCCTCCCCCTCTCCCCCTTGTGGCCGCCACCCAGATGGGATCTGGGGGCTGCCGCCACTCCTAGGGAGGGAACCCTAGGTGGGGGCGCAGCCCCTCCCCTCCCCCTATATATACTTGAGGTTTGGGGCTGCCCAACACACGATTGAATCTCCCTGTTGGCGCAGCCCTAGTCCTCTTCCTCCTCGTCTCTCATAGTGCTTGGCGAAGCCCTACTAGAGTCCCGCGCTCCTCCACCACCACCACGCTGTCGTGCTGCTGCTGGATGGAGTCTTCCCCAACCTCTCCTTCTCCCCTTGCTGGATCAAGGCGTAGGAGACGTCACCGGGCTGTACGTGTGCTGAACACGGAGGTGCCGTCCGTTCGGCACTAGGATCATCGGTGATTTGAATCACAACGAGTACGACTCCATCAACCCCATTCACTTGAACGCTTCCGCTTAGCGATCTACAAGGGTATGTAGATGCACTCTCCTTCCCCTTGTTGCTAGATTACTCCATAGATTGATCTTGGTGATGCGTAGAAAATTTTAAATTTCTGCTACGATCCCCAACAGTGGCATCATGAAGGTCTATGCGTAGTTTCTATGCACGAGTAGAACACAAAGCAGTTGTGGGCGTTGATTTTGTCAATATACTTGCCGTTACTAGTCTTATCTTGATTCGGCGGCATCGTGGGATGAAGCGGCCCGGACCGACCTTACACGTACTCTTACGTGAGACTGGTTCCACCGACTGACATGCACTAGTTGCAAAAGGTGGCTAGCGGGTGTCTGTCTCTCCCACTTTAGTCGGATCGGATTCGATGAACAGGGTCCTTATGAAGGGTAAATAGAAATTGGCAATTCATGTTGTGGTTTTATCGTAGGTAAGAAACGTTCTTGCTAGAAACCTATAGCAGCCACGTAAAAAACTTGCAACAACAATTAGAGGACGTCTAACTTGTTTTTGCAGCAAGTGTTTTGTGATGTGATATGGCCAAAGGATGTGATGAATGATATATGTGATGTATGAGATGATCATGTTCTTGTAATAGGAATCACGACTTGCATGTCGATGAGTATGACAACCGGCAGGAGCCATAAGAGTTGTCTTTATTTATTTATGACATGCGTGTCAACATAAACGTCATGTAATTACTTTACTTTACTGCTAAAGCGTTAGCCATAGTAGTAGAAGTAATAGATGACGAGACAACTTCAAGAAGACACGATGATGGAGATCATGATGATGGAGATCATGGTGTCATGCCGGTGACAACGATGATCATGGAGCCCCGAAGATGGAGATCAAAAGGAGCAAAATGATATTGGCCATATCATGTCACTATTTGATTGCATGTGATGTTTATCATGTTTTTGCATCTTATTTGCTTAGAACGACGGTAGTAAATAAGATGATCCCTCATTAAAATTTCAAGAAAGTGTTCCCCCTAACTGTGCACCGTTGCGAAAGTTCGTCATTTCGAAGCACCACGTGATGATCGGGTGTGATAGATTCTAACGTTCACATACGACGGGTGTAAGACAGATTTACACACACGAAACACTTAGGTTGACTTGATGAGCCTAGCATGTACAGACATGGCCTCGGAACACAAGAGACCGAAAGGTCGAGCATGAGTCGTATGGTAGATATGATCAACATGAAGATGTTCACCGATGATGACTAGTCCGTCTCACGTGATGATCAGACACGGCCTAGTTGACTCGGATCATGTAATCACTTAGATGACTAGAGGGATGTCTATTTGAGTGGGAGTTCATTAGATGAACTCAATTATCATGAACATAGTCTAAATTGTCTTTGCAAATATGTTGTAGATAAATAGCTCACGTTGTAGCTCCCTGTTTCAATACGTTCCTAGAGAAAGACCAAGTTGAAAGATATTAAGCACTGATGCGGACTAGGTCCATAGTCCGAGGAGTGTCCTCACTACTACACAGAAGGCTTACGTCTTTGATGCACTGCTCGATGTGCAAGCCCCTACAACGTTGTCTGTGGATGTTGTGAACACCTGACAGACACATCCTGATGACTACTTGATAGTTTAGTGCACCATACTTTACGGCTTAGAATCGGGATTCCAATGACGTTTTGAACGCCACAAAACATATGAGATGTTCCAAGAGCTGAAATTGGGATTTCAGGCTCATGCCCATGTTGAGAGGTGTGAGACCTCTGACATGTTCTTTTGCCAACAAGATGGAGGAGAATAGCTCAGCTAGTGAGCATGTGCTCAGAATGTCTGGGTGCTACAATCACTTAAATCAAGTGGGAGTTAAATTTCCAGATAAGATAGTGATTGATAGAGTTCTCTAGCCACTATCACTAAGCTACTAGATCTTCGTGATGAACTATGACATGCAAGGGATGGAGTTGATCCCGGAGCTGTTCGCGGTGCTTAAGACCGCAATAGGTAGAAATCAAGAAGGAGCATCAAGTGTTGATGGTTTAACAAGACCACTGGTTTCAAGAAGGGTAAGGGCTAGAAGGGAAACTTCATGGATGGCAAATCAGTTGCGGCTCCAGTGAAGGAACCCAAGGTTGAACCCAAACCCGAGACTAAGTGCTTCTATTGTAAGGGGAACGGTCACTGGTAGCGGAATTACCCCAAATGCATGGTAGATAAGAAGGCTGGCAACTTCAACAAAGTATATACGTGTTATTAATGTGTACCTCGCTAGTACTCCTGGTAGCACCTGGGTATTGGATATCGGTTCAGTTGCTATTACTGGTGACTTGAAGCAAAAGCAACGGACTAAACGGAGACTGGCTAAGGGCAAGGTGACGATGTGTGTTGGAAGTGTTTCCAAAGTTGATGAGATCACCATCACACGCTCCATCTGCCTTCGGGATTAGTATTGAACCTAGATAAATGTTATCAGGTGTCTACGTTGAGCATGAATATGATTAGATCATGTTCATTGCAATACGGTCATTCATTTAAGTTAGAGAATAATGGTTATTCTGTTTACATGAATGATACCTTTCATGGTCATGCACCCTATGTGAATGGTTCATTGAATCTCGGTCGTGGTAATACACATGTTCACGCTAAAATATGTAGAGTTAATAATGATAGTACCACTTTCTTGTGGCACTGCCGCTTAGGTCATATCAGGATGACTAAGACCCCGTTCTCAGGTACAATGAAACGGGCAAGTGACTTGTTGGAAATCATGCATGCTGATGCATGTGATCCAATGAGAATTGAAGTGTGCAGTGGATATCGCTATTTTCTCATCTTCACTGACGATTTGAGTAGATATAGGTACATTTACTTAATGAAGCACAAGTCTGAAACGTTTGAAAAGTTCAAGCGATTTCAGAGTGAAGTTAAGAATCATCATAACAAGAAGATCAAATTCCTACGATCTGATCAATGAGAATATCTGAGTTATGAGTTTGGCAAACACTTAAGACATTGTGGAATTGTTTCACAGTTGAAGCCACCTAGAACACCACTGGGTTATGGTGCATCCGGACGTCGTAATCGAACCTTATGAGATATGGTGCGATCAATGATGTCTCTTATCAATCTACCGTTTTCATTTTGAGGTTATGCGTTAGAGACAACTGCATTCACTTTAGATAGGACACCATCTAAGTCCGTTGAGACGATGTCGTATGAACATTGGTTTGGCAAGAAACCAAAGTTGTCGTTTCTTAATGTTTGGGGCTGCGATGCTTAAGGCTTCAGCCGGAGAAGCTCGAACCCAAAGCGGACAAACACATCTTCATAGGATACCCAAAGGTGACAGTTGGGTATACCTTCTATCTCAGACCTGAGGGCAAATTGTTTGTCGCTAAGAACGGGTCCTTTCTCGAGAAGGAGTTTCTCTCGAAAGAATTGAGTGGGAGGAAGATAGAACTTGATGAGGTTGTCGAACCATTACTTCAACCAGAGAATGATGCAACACAGAAAGATGTTTTCTGTGGCACCTACGTCTGTTGAATAGGAAGTTAATGATAGTGATCATGAAGCTTCGGATCAAGTTGCTATCGAACCTCGTAGGTCGACAAGGATATGTACTACTCCTAAGTGGTACGGTAACCCTGTCTTAGACATCATGTTGTTAGACAACAATGAACCTACAATCTATGGAGAAGCGATGGTGGGCCCGTATTCCGACAAATGGTTAGAAGCCATGAAATCCGAGATAGGATTCATATATCAGAACAAAGTATGGACTTTGGTGGACTTGCCCGATGATCGGCAAGCCAATGAGATAAATGGATCTTTAAGAAGAAGATGGATGTGGGCGGAAATGTTACCGTCTATGAAGCTCGACTTGTGGGAAAGAGTCTTTTCACATGTTCAAGGAGTTGACTATGATGAGAATTTCTCACCCGTAGTGATGCTTGAGTCCGTCGGAATTATGATAGCATTAGCTGTATTTTTTGATTATGAAATCTTACAGATGGATGTCAAAACAAGTTTTCTTACCAGTTTTTCGTAAGAAAAGTTGTATGTGATACAACAAAGGGTTTTGTCGATCCTAAGGATGCTAGAAGGTATGCTGGCTCCAGCGATCCTTCTATGGACTAGAGCAAGCATCTCGGAATCGGAATATATGCTTTGATGGAGTGATCAAAGCTTTTAGGTTTATACAATGTTTGCTAGAAACTTGTATTTACAAGAAAGTGAGTGGGAGCACTACAACATTTCTGATAAGTATATGTGGATGACATATTGTTGATTCGAAATGATGTAGAATTTCTGGAAAGCATAAACGGTTGTTTGAAGAGTGTTTTCAAAGGAAGACCTGGATAAAGTTTCTTACACATTGGGCATCAAGATCTATAGAGATAGATCAAAACGTCTGATGATACTTTCAAAGAACGCACACCTTGACATGTTTTTGAAGGAGTTCAAAATAGATCAGTCAAAGAAGGGGTTCTTACCTGAGTTGTAAGGTGTGAAGTTGAGTAAGACTCAAAGCTTGACCACGGCAGAAGATAGAGGAAGGACGAAGGTCGTCCCCTATGCTCTTGTCATAGGCTCTATACGGTATGCCATGTTGAGTACCGCACCTGATGTGTGCCTTGCCACATGTCTGGCAAGAGGGTACAAAGGTGATCTAGGACTGGATCACTAGATAGCGGTCAAAATTGTCCTTAGAGGAATAAGGAAATGTTTCTCGGTTATGGAGGTGATAAAGAGTTCGACATAAAGAGTTATGTCGATGCAAGCTTAACACCTATCCGGATAGCTGTGAGTAGAGATACCGGATACGTATAATGGAGCAACAATTTGGAATAGCTCCAAGTGGAACGTGGTAGCAGCATCTACGATATAAAGTTTTGCGAAATACATAGGGATCTGAATATGGCAAGACCCGTTGACTACAACCTCTCTCACAAGCATAACATGATCAAACCCAGAACTCTTTGAGTGTTTATCACATAGTGATGTGAACTAGATCATTGAGTCTAGTAGACTCTTGGATGTTGGTCACATGGCGATGTGACCTGTGAGTGTTAATCACATGGCGATGTGAACTAGATTATTGACTCTAGTGCAAGTGGGAGACTGTTGGAAATATGCCCTAGAGGCAATAATAAATTGGTTATTATTATATTTCCTTGTTCATGATAATCGTTTATTATCCATGCTAGAATTGTATTGATAGGAAACTCAGATACATGTGTGGATACATAGACAACACCATGTCCCTAGTAAGCCTCTAGTTGACTAGCTCGTTGATCAATAGATGCTTACGGTTTCCTGACCATGGACATTGGATGTCGTTGATAACGGGATCACATCATTAGGAGAATGATGTGATGGACGAGACCCAATCCTAAGCCTAGCACAAAGATCATGTAGTTCGTATGCTAAAGCTTTTCTAATGTCAAGTATCATTTACTTAGACCATGAGATTGTGCAACTCCCGGATACCGTAGGAGTGCTTTGGGTGTGCCAAACATCACAACGTAACTGGGTGGCTATAAAGGTACACTACAGGTATCTCCGAAAGTGTCTGTTGGGTTGGCACGAATCGAGACTGGGATTTGTCACTCCGTGTAAATGGAGAGGTATCTCTGGGCCCACTCGGTAGGACATCATCATAATGTGCACAATGTGATCAAGGAGTTGATCACGGGATGATGTGTTACGGAACGAGTAAAGAGACTTGCCAGTAACGAGATTGAACAAGGTATCGGGATACCGATGATCGAATCTCAGGCAAGTATCATACCGCTAGACAAAGGGAATTGTATACGGGATTGATTAAGTCCTTGACATCGTGGTTCATCCGATGAGATCATCGTGGAACATGTGGGATCCAACATGGGTATCCAGATCCCGCTGTTGGTTATTGGCCGGAGAGGTGTGTCGGTCATGTCTGCATGGTTCCCGAACCCGTAGGGTCTACACACTTAAGGTTCGATGACGCTAGGGTTTAGGGAAAGTATGTACGCGGTTACCGAATGTTGTTCGGAGTCCCGGATGAGATCCTGGACGTCATGAGGAGTTCCGAAATGGTCCGGAGGTAAATATTGATATATAGGAAGTATGGTTTTGGCCACCGGAAGTGTTTCGGGCATCACTGGTAGTGTACCGGGACCACCGGAGGGGTCCGGGGGTCCACCAGGTGGGGCCACCAGCCCCGGAGGCCTACATGGGCCAATAGTGGGAAGGGACCAGCCCCTAGGTGGGCTGGGGTGCCTCCCACCAAGGCCCAAGGCGCCTCCAAGAGGGGAGGGGGGCAAACCCTAGGGCAGTTGGGCCCTAAGGCCAACCCCAGGTGCGCCTCCCCCCTCTCCCCCTTGTGGCCGCCACCCAGATGGGATCTGGGGGCTGCCGCCACTCCTAGGGAGGGAACCTAGGTGGGGGCGCAGCCCCTCCCCTCCCCCTATATATACTTGAGGTTTGGGGCTGCCCAACACACGATTGAATCTCCCTGTTGGCGCAGCCCTAGTCCTCTTCCTCCTCGTCTCTCGTAGTGCTTGGCGAAGCCCTGCTGGAGTCCCGCGCTCCTCCACCACCACCACGCCATCGTGCTGCTGCTGGATGGAGTCTTCCCCAACCTCTCCTTCTCCCCTTGCTGGATCAAGGTGTAGGAGACGTCACCGGGCTGTACGCGTGTTGAAGACGGAGGTGCCGTCCGTTCGGCACTAGGATCATCGGTGATTTGAATCACGACGAGTACGACTCCATCAACCCCGTTCACTTGAACGCTTCCGCTTAGCGATCTACAAGGGTATGTAGATGCACTCTCCTTCCCCTCATTGCTAGATTACTCCATAGATTGATCTTGGTGATGCGTAGAAAATTTTAAATTTCTGCTACGATCCCCAACACCTGGGGCCTAATGTTGGGGATATGACTACCAAATATGACCCGCCCAGGAGGGGCCGGGTCAACCACAATGGCGGTTTACCTGAATGAAGCCCAAGATTATACAAGATGACAGTTCACAGTTAGGCTTATAATAGGCCCAAGCCCAGAGGCAGCTTAAGGCCCGTAAGTATAAACCGCCATGTATGAATAGACTTGTAATGTAAGGCATGTAAGATACGTCACTGAGCCGGACACGTTGTATGAGCCGGCCGGGACTCTGTAGGCCGCAGGGAGTCAACCCGTGTATATAAGGGGACGACCCGGCGACGGCTTAGGACAAGAAACAACAGATCGGGAGCTAGGTTAAGCGTATTCCCTCCTTGGTCATCGAAACCTAGCAATACCATATCAACTGGACTAGGCCTTTACCTTCACCACAAGGGGCCGAACGAGTATAAACCTCTCGTGTCCTTTGTCCCGTTTAACCCCTTTAAGCTTCCTAGTTGCGATGGCTCCATGATTAAGTCCTTTCACTAGGACATCTGCCGTGACAATTCCACGACAAAAAGGGTGGTTTGATTTTCAAATACCAAATGCAACTTCCATGTGGCACCTCTCTCGCAAAGCGCACTGTATTGCTTGCCCCCACCCTCTCGTGTCGGCACGAAGGAATCCTAAGCTATGAATGCACGCCCCCTCCACCAAACCGAGTTCACCCTAGCAAAGTGCGAAGTAGCTAGCAGCCTCCCTCCTCCCTCGTGTCGGCACAAAGGGACTCCTAAGCTATGAATGCATCCCCTCCCCAACCGAGGTTCATTCACCTAGCAAAGTGCAAAGTACATAGCAGCCCCCCTCCCCCTCCCTCGTGTCGGCACGAAGATAATCCTAAGCTATGAATGCATGCCCCCCCAACCGAGGTTCACCCTAGCAAAGTGCAAAGTAGCTAGCAGCCCCCCTCCCTCGTGTCGGCACGAAGGGAATCCTAAGCTATGAATGCATGCCCCCCAACCGAGGTTCACTCTAGCAAAGTGAAAAGTAGCTAGCAGCCCCCCTCCCTCATGTCGGCACGAAGGAAATCCTAAGCTATGAATGCATGCCCCCCAACCGAGGTTCATCAAGCATAGTGTGAAGTAGCTAGCAGCCCCCCTCGTGTCGGCACGAAGGGATTCCTAAGCTATGAATGCATGCCCCCCCAACCGAGGTTCACCTAGCAAAGTGTGAAGTAGCTATCAGCCCCCTCCCTCGTGTCGGCAGAAATGAAATCCTAAGCTATGAATGCATGCCCCCCCCCCAACCGAGGTTCACCCTAGCAAAGTGTGAAGTAGCTAGCAGCCACCCCTCCCTCGTGTCGGCACGAAGGGAATCTTAAGATATGGATGCATGCCCCCCCCCCCCCCGACCGAGGTGTCACATCCCTAGCTCTGGTATGACCTAGACCAGCTAGTCATTGTGCATTATGTTTAAATTTCATTTAAATTTGAAATGGGGATTTGTGAAACCCTCAGAAATCATTTTTGGAAATAACACAGATAAAAGTTGCTCCCAAAAGGTCCAAGAAAATGTTCATGTTGCTCTTTGAAAATATTGGCCAGAGGTAAAATTCAAAGCAATATTTTTAGGAACTCATAAATATTTATTTTGGCCATTTGGAATTAATGCAATAATTATTTGCATTGGATATATATATATGTTATATATACTAGTAAAATTGCCCGTGCGTTGCAACGGGATACATATTATTGCAATGATCAAAATGGGTGAATATCGACAATAACCAAATACCGATAATAAAAACAAGACAATAGAAAGCTGGTTCATAAAATAATGTATGAACATCTGGGTGCCTTCATCAACAAAGGAAAAAATAACCAAAAAATAGCGGCTGTGAAACTTCACTTATATAGAGAAGATAGTTTGACATTAGTACTCAATGGATTTCTACTTAAGATGACGTTATAATTTAGGAAATCTACTTCCTAATACACCTAACCATTTCTAAGTTGTACAAATTCAGAAAAATGTAAACTCTAGCTTCACTCTGATTGTACTTAAGCATGTGTACTAATAATTGTTTTCTTAGTTCCCACCATCCTGCATGAGAATATATGTCATTATGAGGACAAACCCATTTAGCAATTTGTTGCTTCAAACAATCACATGTTGTGCAATCATTTTAATATTTTCCTAGCGCTGCCCATGCACGTCTCCAGCAATCCAATGCGAAACAAGTTTTAAATGCCTTTGTCATAGTATAATTCATCCAAGATTGAGTCTAATTGACAACCTATATAAAAACATTGTAGAGCGAAATTCCCAGCTAAATTGTAATTGACCAAGGAGCGCTAGATTTGCTTAGATGAACTAAATAAATACATGGTCACCTAAAAATATGTGTCGATTTCTATGTAAGAGCTAGACTCTGGTGAGTTTATTTATCTTTGGGGCTGTAAGAGCTAGGCTCTGGCATAAGCCTGCACATAACAGAACTCGGAACAACATCTATAAAGTAATATTTGCGTGTTGCTATCAAAAACATGTCATGTGTGAAGGAGATTCATTTTCCATGAGATGATGATACAAAAAATAAATATTTGGATGCTTACTTAACATGCTGTAGCAACCTCGGAAGTGACTCAATGGGACAAGCGCACAAAACATTTGAAAACATGCAGTGACTAGCTGCCAACTGCAATAATTTTCTTAATGTATGCACTATTAGTTGGAAAGGGAAATTGATTTTGTGCCACCAATGAATGGACATCATCTCATCCGCTTATTCTGCATGGCTAGAAATATGCAGCCCGTTTGCCAGCCAATTGACAACAATGGTCGAAGCATGTTTATACAGATACATAGCAATGAACATACAAAAATAATAAGGAACTAAAGTTAAGAGTACCCCCCCCCCCCCCCCCCCCGGCGCGCGCGTATTTCTTCAGTTTCGTTAGATTCGTCATCTCCAGCATTTTGACCATATTTGTCAAGTCATTATCAGGCCTAAGCCTGGCTCTGTTGTTGGCTTGGCTGCTGCATGCCACAACCATTATATCAATTAGAGCAAACAGAAGCAGGCCCTAATTAGTCCAGATAAAAAAATTTAGAGGTAACACATTACACATACCAGAAGTCCAGCCACAATATCATGGCAAGCGGATATCGAAAGAACAGCAACCACAATCAGAGGCTCGGGATAGACCAAATGCAGCGACCGTGTTGTCACTACCGGTGGAGGCGGCATCACAAATTGTGTTTTTACTTGTTGCGTACTAACACTACCCTAAACATATTTTTGAAAAAAATACTACCCTGAACATTCATCATCTTACATGTGTCTCTATGTGGCTGATCATGTCTCCTTGAGCCTCAACCAACACTGCCATATCCAGGAATATCTACAAGCGAAAACCCAGGAAAGGAAATCCCTTCGATTCACATATGCATGCATGGTAGGTGTCAAGTGTCAACTATAAAATAAATTGGAAAAGAGCTTGTGCATTAAAACAGTATAACCTTCTGCAACTCCAGACGCTTCCTCTCTAGATCTCTTACAGCATCATGCCGCTCCTGTATCTCAACAACAGTATCCAATATCTGCAACATGGATGAAAAATTATCATCCTGAGATTTCGATGTGTTTTTCCCACAAGTGTCCAGATCATGACCAAGTTATAACTCATATATACATGGGCTCTCCCCTGCTGCTGAACTGCATCTTTGAAAATCTGCTCACTTCTTCCTGTCTCGATTAAACCATCAATTGTCCGCAGGTTCCAAAGTTACAAAGGAGGCACACTGTAAGAAAGATAAACAATAGAAAGAAAGAAGAACAAATTTAACCATAGAAAAAAATGTTGCCACTATACCTCTTCATCAAGGCGATTACCAGTTACAGTGAATACCCTTCTTTCAACGACTTCCCGGTATTCCTGCCCGATTGATTCTCTCATTACCTGCATCCGAGGGTAACAACACAGAATCACACACATTATACTATTCTATCTTCAGAGATATCAGGCTGATAGCTTCTATCAATAATCTACCATAATGGTTAAGAAGCATTTGTGTAAAGTTACTCAAAGTCCATAGGACAATTGGCAAAAGCATACTCGCTCCGTCCCAAAATAAGTGTCTCAAGCTTAGTACAACTTTTTTCTAAAGTTAGTACAAAGTTGAGACACTTATTTTGGGACGGAGGGGGCAGTTGAGTAGTATCTTTCTTTTACATTCTAGAACATATAAGCATCAGCGAAGTAACTTGCACCCTGCTAGATGTTCAGAATTCATATGGGTTCTAGACTGGATGGCTCATAGACATGGCAAAGTAGGGTGGTTTCTCCCTGCTGCTGCTCTATGAGGGCATATCAAATCAAATAGCCCTAGTAGTAAACAGAAATAAGGACTGGTTTTTACTTTTTGTGCGTGTATCTAAAGAAAAGATTAGAGGGAACATTTATTCACAGATAGAAGAGGAAAATCATCACATACATATCAATTTGAACATTTCCAGTTGAAAACAATACCTGAAAATCATCCATCTGTTCCTTCATTTTCTTTTTCACTGCTCTGTAGAGAGAGAACAGTAAGCAGAGTGAACAAGGACTAATTCATGCATGCAAGAAGAGACCGGAAACTAAAATTGACAGAAAATTAATTTACCAAATAGTATGTTCCCTTGATCGATCTACCACAGAGCCCTTCCATCATCCAGGTTTCTGCCGGTTAGGTAAGTTCTGTAGCACAACACAGGGGCAAGCATCAAACCATAAGCAGATACAGCTAGGAAAGAATAACACAGACACAAGCAAGGTTAAGTGAAAGCATACATACGCAATAGGTGATCAGCTAAGACAACTATTTGCGTACCAATCAATGTAAAAAATACAACCTTTGTTCATTGTAGCAATAATATGGTGCCAGTTTAAAGTACTTGTACCAGGAAAGAAAACACAGACCATCTTATACTTTTCAGAGTTCTGAAAGTAAAAAACCAACAGGTGCAAGAATCGGAACAAAGAATAGTGTAATCCACACTTTTCTTCATAACTGCCAGAAGAACATACCATCGAACACCTTCCGTGCACGCTCCAGATCACCTGGCCGCAGCCCCGGATCAGCGTGCTGAAGGAGTAGAGGTCTAGGACGACGCACTCGTTGACCCGGGCATTGTGGATCACCCTGGCCATCGCCCCATGGCCGCGCATCAATCCGGACCTGAGCCGCTGCATGCCAGTGGTCAATTCCTCCCCGTCGAGGACCCCAACGCAAGGATGATCCACCTTGTGTTGAGCCCTCCTCCGCCTCCTCCACCGCCAGTATGTGGACATGAACTCGTGATCGCATTCGTCCCTCTCATGGGCGACCGGATTGACGGGAGACACGGTGGTCGCGTGCCCGTGCGGCACGTGTTGTTGACTCGTCGTTCGTGGCGGCTTGACTCCCGCGTCCATCCCTCCAACCTCTCCTCCCTGAGCTCGTCATACTCCCTGCCGTCTCCCCCCAATCACGGCCTCCAGCAGCGCCATCTCCCGCCCCTTTCGTCGGAGCAGATGCAGCGGCGCCCGCGAGCTCACATTCTCGTTCAAGGCAAAATCGACCGGGCGGCCGGCAGATCTAACCATGGAAACCATGCGACGGGGTGGGGGCGGCGGGGGATGGGCCAGCGGCGCGCGGCCGCGGGGGCGTGGCGTGGCAAGAGGCGGTGGTGTGCTGGAGTCAGAGATAGGATTGGGAGGCAGGGTTGTGAGGGTGTGTTTTTTTATCTCGGCCATACCGGTTCGGCTGACTTATTTAAAGTACTGCGGATCGAATACCAAAATACACAGGGAATATTTCGCAAAAACGCCGCGACAGTGAACCTGCAAACTCAATCCGTGCTTTATTATTAGGACGAGATTATATATGTCCAATAATTCTGATTTTTACTGTGGGGCTTTGGAATAATCCAATTAATTCCTACAATAATTTTCAGAAGAAAATAAATTGATTTAGTATTTTCATTAAATCAAAACAAATGTCAGAAAATAAAAAACAAAACAAAAATAGAAAAGAAATTTGCCTGGGCCACATATCTGTGCAGCCCGGCACTATGCGGCCTCGCCGGCCCAGTTGACCAGCCCAGCCCACCTGCCCCCCTCCCATGTCGTCTTCCTCCCGCCAGGAGGACGGGCGTGTGTCCGGCGCGCGCGCACGCTCCGCGCGCCACGCGAGCTGCCTGCCTGGCCTCTTCCTCGACGCCCTGGCCACCGCGAACGACGCCACGCAACCCCCCAGGCCTCTCTCGCTCTCCAGTCCTCCTCCCCGCTTCTGTCGCCCTCTCCCGCGAACGCCTGAGCACCACCGTCGCCGCCGCACGCCATTGTCGCGCCCACCGCCACGGCCTCGCCTCTCCGACAAGTCCAACAGCTTCTAGCCGTCATCCTCGTCCTCTCCGTCGAGCCACACACCTCCGGACGCCCTGCATCGCCGCCATCGCCATCATCTTCCTCCTCGGGCTCCGCCGTCCGCCACCGTCAATTCGTCGCCTTTGGACCTCCCCCGAGCTCTCTGACGCCTCCACCGGATCCGCGGTGAGCCCCGCCACCATTCCCCATCTCCGCTTAGTCGCTCGCGAGCCGTAGCATCGTTCCCCCCGCCATGGTCGTAGCGCTTTGCCGCCGTCCATGTCACCGTCGTCGTCTCGGCCCGCCTCCGCCCAAACCGAGCACCCCATCGTGCTCCTGGTGCCACGAGAGTGCCGCAGAGCCCCTCGAGTGGCCTCCCCGTGCCCCGCAGCCCGCTCCCGCTCGAAGACGAACTCCGGCCACCGCCCCGAGCTTCGCTCCGGCGAGCTCCGGCCGCCCCCGCCTCTACCACTTGCTCCGATCAGTGCGGACGAGCGCGGGCTTCGCCTCTGTGTTCTCCGCCGCGTGTTTGGTAGCCGGAAGGCGATTTCCGACGCCCTCCGCCGCGTCTGGCCTCGCCGGCGTCGAGTCACCGGCAGGTTTGACCCGCTGACCGGGGTTTGACCCCCCCCTTGTGTCACTGACGCGTGGGCCACCCCCTGACATTTTTAGTTAGTATTAGTTTAACACTAATTAACCTAGGTTAGTTAGCTAGTTAGTCGCTGACCAGTGGGCCCGGCGCCCAATAATCCTAATTAGACTAAATAAACCCCCCTGTTAACTAACTGAGTCACTGACGTGTGGACCCCACACGTCAGGTTTGACTTGGTCAGTGCCATTGATCTGCTGAGGTAAGCATGACGCTGTGCTGATGCAATATATCATTTTCTGGTTTTAAAATAAATCAAGAAATTCCAGAATATATTCAAAACTTCAAAAAGTCATATAAATTCAACCGTAGCTCAGATTGAAATAATTTATATATGAAAAATTATCAGAAAAATTCAATCTATCCATCTGTACCAGTTTCATGCATGTCAAACCAACTTATACCTACTGTATAAGTGAAACACTAAAATGGCTTATATAAAGAGCTTATTTTGGAGATGCAATTGAATCTTTGGTTCAAATGGATTTCATCCAAATAAAAGCTAGTTGCATTAGCTCAATCAGCATCACATATTCATGCCATGATCATGCATCATATTGTTGCATATGGTTGTGTATTGATTACCGACACCGTTCCTTCTCGATAGGTCCTTCTCCAAAGACCGTTCCAGAGTACCTGTCTGAGGAGCGGTGCCTTCCTTGTTGATCTACCAGGCAAGCAAACCCCCCTTATTCATTTCGATACAATCCTACTCTCTCGCTCCTGCTCTCATTTATTGCATTAGGACAACAACGATTCAACTGCTACTTTATGCTGCGGTAGTTGAACCCATTCCTCTGCATGACCTGTCATTGCCACAGTAAATAGTTAAAACCCACTAGCATGTGTAGGAGTTGATTGAGCCATGTTGTGTTCTTACATGCCATGCCTGCTATTGCTTAGAGTTGTGTCAGGTCTGATTCATCGGGAATGAATTAGAGTGGTACGATATGTTCTGGTGCTGAGAGTTAAGCGTGTGAACACGATTTGGTAAAGGTAGCGGTGAGGGGCCATGTAGGAGTACATGGTGGGTTGTCTCACTGGAACCATCCTTAAGAACTGAGTTCTGTGTAAGTTGTCCAACGACTAGTTACTACCACACATTGGGCTCCAGGCGCTCCAAGCTCTCTCGACTTATTAGCCAACTTGATCTCTGTCCAGGAGTTGCAAATAGTTTCTGGTGTTTGTAGGTAGTGTTAGTAGTCTACCAAGTGGCACCCAGCCAGGTGGGCTTGGGACAGACTAGTAACAGTGGCACGGTGTACCAAGTGGCACCCAGATGGTGGGCTTGGGAACCCTGCTCACATTGTTTGGGGCCGTGAGCGACACCCCGGCCGGATCTCCTTGCGGATGGAACCCGAATAGGCGATGAACCTGGATGAGAGACTTGTGTGGTTAGTCAGGTCGTGGCTGACACCCTCGCTGGGCTTCCGCTTGAAGGTTGCCGAGTACACATCGTGTAAACGACGATAAGTGGTGAGAGCATGTGTGAAGAAGTACACCCCTGCAGGGTTATCATGATCTATTCGAATAGCCATGTCCTCGGTTATGGACTTCTTGGATGCTTACGTGGTACATAGACAACTTGAAATGGATACTCTAAAATGCTCAAGACAAGTGTGAGTGCTATGGATGGCCTTCTCGTAAGGAGACGAGGATGAATCCATAGTAGTGTATTGATGTGGTGATTAGTGGACTCGTGTGCACTGCCTCACCTCAAAGAAGTTTCTCGTTGTCGTAGAACATGATAGCCACTGAGTCAAAGCTGGCTTGCTGCAACTAAACCCCACATTACCTTCCTGATACAAATGCATGTATGATAGGATCTGATGTAAGTCTTGCTGAGTACCTTTGTACTCACGTTTGCTTTATTTATGTTTTGCAGGTGAGACATATGTCTCACTAGTAGTACCGCTTGGACTTCCACGAGTAGCTTGTTACCTCAGCTACGATCTTGTACCCTTGGGAGGGACTTGTAGATGGTCAGGCTTCTCAGCCTTTTTCTTTTGTAGTTGTCTGTACTCAGACATGTAATGCTTCTGTTGCTTGTATGCTCTGAATGATGGGTCATGTGATCCCTGCGTGTATTTAATGCTATGTGGCTCTTCTGGGCCTTTATCTATATGAGTTGCGCTATGTTGTGATGTCATGTTGTACATCACATACTTGCATCTTATGCGTATGTGTGACGTGTATTGCTATGTGTGGGATCCGACAATCTAGTTGTTTATCCTTGGCAGTCTCTCTTATGGGGAAATGTAGTCTAGTGCTTCTTGAGTCATAGTGGTCCGCTACAGCCCGGTTCACCAGAGTCCTGCTAGCCCAGCACTACTGCTCAGGACACTTGACTGGCCAGCATGTGTTTCATTTCGTTCCTATGTCTGTCCCTTCGGGGAAATGTCACGCGGTGACCTCCGGAGTCCTGCCTAGCCTACTACAGCCCGGGTTCCCCGGAGTCCTATTAGCCCAGTGCTACAACCCGGATTCACACGCTGCTGACCGACATGCTCGATGTGAATCATGTATGCCTGTCCCCATAGGTTAGTGCCGCTTTGGATTCACGACTAGCCATGTCGGCCCGGGTTCTCTGTCATATGGATGCGAGCGACACTATCATATACGTGAGCCAAAAGGCGCAAATGGTCCCAGACCATGGTAAGGCGACACCCGTGGGAATACCGTGCGTGAGGCCGCAAAGTGATATGAGGTGTTACAGGCTAGATCGGTGTGACTTAGAATCGGGGTCCTGACAGCTTTGGTATCAGAGCCTGACTGCCTGTAGGATTTCCAAGCCAACCTGGTCGACGTTGAGTCTAGAAATTCTTTAGTTATGTAAGGGAATTGATTGCGAAAGGGAACGTAAGGCTCTTTTTACTCCTTATACCTCATGCCCTTCTGATCTAAGTCATCCTATATTTCCTACGGGGTTAAGGAACTAGGCTTCCTCTTCTGTCTATCACGATCACGTGTTACTACTCCGTAGTCCCATAGGATTGGTTGATCAAAGTCGTATTCCAGTTTTCAAGTTCTTCCGGTGTAGTCTGTTTAGTATGATCTCAGAACCTTGAGTGATGATGTTGATTATGGTACTACCCCGTCTTTTGCAGAATGTCTCGTTTTGAGCATTTTACTACCGTTATGCTGTAGGGATTGTCCTAGGAGTTTGGGAGATACTAAATTCTTGTGCTACCTTCTACATCCTTATGATGATGCTGAATCCATCCTTGTTTCCTTGGTTTCGTTCTTCAGGATGTTGCCGGTTAACCGAAATTCTGCTGCTCGTAGCCGGAACCACGGAGATGGTAGGGATGAGGATCCTCCAGACCAGTCTTCGTTGGCAGACTTCATGTTAGAGATGGAGAAGAACAAGCGAGAGTCTAACCGCTTGCTAGCACGTATTGAGGAGAACACTTCCCATCAGCACAAAGAGTTTGTGTCCATTCATGACTTCATTGGCCTGAAACCACCTACCTTCCATCATTCCATTGAACCACTCGATGCAGATGACTGGGTTCGTAGTATCACTCACAAGCTGCATTCTGCGAACGTAGCTAAAAGTGACAAGGTCACCTACGCTGCTTATCATCTGGAAGGTCTTTGGTGGCAGAACTATGAGGTTATGCTTCCAGCTGGCCAGATAACCAGCTGGAGAGATTTCACTGAGGCTTTTCGCGAGCATCACATTCCTCAGGCTCTCATTGACCGCAAGAGAGAAGAGTTCTATAGTTTCACCCAGGATAAGATGGCTGTTGATGCTTACAGTAGAGAGTTTGAGAACCTTGCCCGCTATGCTACAGAAGAGGTGTCCACAGACGCCAAGAAGCAGGCTAGGTTCCGGAAGGGTCTCAACCCCAAGTTGCGTCGTGATCTCCACTTGCATCATTGCAATACATTCCAGGCTCTTGTGAACAAGGCCATTAATGCAGAGACAGCTCAACTCACTTACGAGGAGTCTCGTAAGCACACCCGTGATTTGGGTTCCTCCTCCGGTTCTAGTCTGCAGAAGCGTCGGATTTGGGTTCCGAACTCCGCACTTCCACCCGGTTATTCACCGAGGCCCTCTTATGTGGCGCCTCACCCAGTTCAGTTACATGCTCCACCCAGGCCTACTGGTAGACCGCTTGTCAATGCAGGTCCACGTCCTACTTCAGGGACTTGCTTCACATGCGGAGAGCTAGGACACTATGCACGTGACTGCTCTCAAACTAACTATGCTCCACCCCAGCCAGAGAAGTCTGTTGGCCGTGGTAAGCCATCATGCAAGATGATAAGTGTCAAGTCAGCTCCCACTGAACGTGGATGTGTGCATCACGTCTCAGCTAAAGACGCTCATGATGATCCGGATGTCGTTCTTGGTACACTCCTTGTCAATTGTCATCCAGCATCGGTTCTGTTCGACACTGGAGCATCTCACTCCTTCATTTCTGAAAGCTATGCTAACTTGCACAACATTTCATTTTGTGATATGCCCTCTCCACTAGTCATTCAAACTCCTGGATCCAAATGGCAAACTTCTAGTGTAAGCCATGGTAATGAAATCCTTGTTGCAGACTTGTATTCCTTGCATCACTTATAGCCCTCAAGTCTACAGATATTAACATCATCTTGGGTATGGACTGGATGAAAGCTCATTATGCCAAGATTGTTTGGTACACAAGGTCTGTTCAGCTTACACACCCATCTGGCAAGATAGTCACTGTCTCCACTAGAGTTACAAAGCGCCAACTCTATTCTCTTAATGCCAGCCCTCTTCCAGACCTTGAAGATATCCCGGTAGTCCGTGACTTTTCGGATGTCTTTCCTGAAGAACTGCCAGGTATTCCACCTGACAGGGATGTAGAGTTCTTCATAGATCTTCTCCCAGGAACCGCCCCAATTTCTGGGAGACCTTACAAGATGGCACCCTTAGAACTTGCTGAGCTTAAGAAACAACTTGATGAGTCCTTGCAAAAGGGTTTCATCCGTCCTAGTTCTTCTCCTTGGGCTTGCTCCGTCCTCTTCGTCAAGAAGAAGGATGGTACAGACCGGATGGTTGTAGATTATCGTCCCGTTAATTTGGTCACGATAAAGAACAAGTATCCGCTCCCTAGGATCAACGACCTGTATGATCAGCTCGCTGGATCCTCAGTCTTTTCCAAGATGGATTTGAGGTTAGGCTACCATCAAATCAAGATTAGAAACGGGGACATTCCTAAGACGGCTTTTGTCACTCATTATGGCCAGTGCGAGTACACCGTCATGTCCTTCGGTCTAACCAATGCTCCAGCTACATTCTCCCGCTTGATGAACTCGATCTTCATGGAGTACTTAGATAAGTTCGTCGTGGTTTACCTTGATGATATCCTTATTTACTCGAAGAACGAGGAAGAGCATGCCGAACATCTTAGACTTGTGTTAGAAAAACTCAGAGAGCACCGCCTTTATGCCAAGTTCTCCAAGTACGAATTTTGGTTACAAGAAGTGACCTATCTCGGCCACGCAATCTCTGGTAAGGGCATTGCTGTCAATCCCGAGAGAGTTCAGGCCGTTCTTGATTGGACTCCGCCTGAAACAGTTAAGCAAGTTAGGATTTTCCTTGGTCTAGCCAGTTATTGTCGCCGCTTCGTTGAGAACTTCTCCAAAGTGGCCAAACCTCTCATGGAACTTCTCAAGATAGAAAAAAAGTTTGAGTGGTCCCCACAGTGTGAGCACAGTTTTCAGGAACTGAAAAGACGCCTGACTTCTGCTCCCATACTTGTGCCACCAGATTTCACTAAAGACTTTGTTATCTACTGCGACGCCTCACGACAGGGACTAGGTTGCATTCTTATGCAAGATCGCCATGTGATTGCCTATGCATCTCGACAGTTGCATCCACATGAGGAGAATTATCCTACACATGATCTAGAGCTTGCAGCCGTAGTCTATGCACTTAAGACCTGGCGACATTACCTTCTTGGTAAGCGTTGCGAGATTTACACCGATCACCAGAGTCTCAAGTATATCTTCACCCAACCAGATTTGAACCTTAGGCAAAGATGTTGGTTGGAGTTGATCTCAGATTACAACTTAGGGATTACCTACACCCCAGGCAAGGGAAATGTCATGGCTGATGCACTAAGTTGTAAGTTCTATTGCAACAATCTCATGTTGCAACAGGGCCAACCACTTTTCCATGAGGAGTTATGTAAGCTCAACTATCACATTGATCCTCACGGATTCCTTTCTACCTTGGTGGTGAAACCTACTCTTGTGGATCAGATCATCTCTGCTCAGAAGCAGGATACGGGATTTCCCGGATCAAGAGAAACACTAACAAGGGAGTTGGTGGCAGTTTCTCCTTAGATGATCGAGGTGTTGTTTCCTTTGAGAATCGCTTGGTGGTTCCCAAGAATCAACATCTACGACAACTGATTCTTAAGGAGGCCCATGAATCTCCTCTCACGATTCATCCCGGTAGTACTAAGATGTATCAGGACCTACGCCAGAGGTTTTGGTGGCCTAGGATGAAGAGAGAAATTGCTCAGTTTATTGCTAACTGCGACGTTTGTCATTGCGTTAAGGCAGAGCATCAAAGGCCTGCTGGCACCCTCCAGCCTTTAGCTATTCCTGAATGGAAATGGGATAAAGTTGGTACGGACTTCATCACCGGTTTTCCCAGGACCAAGAAAGGGAATAATGCTATCTTCGTAGTCATTGATCGTCTTTCCAAAGTGGCTCACTTCCTACCTGTTCGAGAGAGTATCACTGCTAGTCAGCTCGCTGACTTATATATTTCTCGAATAGTTTCACTTCATGGTGTCCCACTAGAGATCAATTCAGACCGTGGTAGTCTTTTCACCTCTCATTTCTAGGAGAGTTTCCAAACTGCCATGGGCACCCATCTTTCCTTTAGTACCGCTTTCCACCCTCAATTAAGTGGTCAGGTGGAAAGGGTCAACCAAATTCTCGAAGACATGCTTAGAGCTTGTGTTATCTCATTCGGTATGGATTGGGAGAAGTGTCTTCCCTTCGCCGAGTTTGCTTATAACAACAGCTACCAATCCAGCCTCAAGAAAGCTCCTTTTGAGGTTCTGTATGGACGAAGATGTCAAACACCTTTGAACTGGTCAGAAACCGGTGAAAGACAATTGTTTGGACCGGACATGATTCAGGAGGCAGAAGAGAAAGTTCGTATCATTCTTGAGAATTTGAAAATGGCCCAATCTCATCAAAAGAGCCAGTATGGCCATAGTAATAAGGAAGTGTCTTATGAAGCTGGCGACAAGGCTTACCTTCGGGTTACCCCTTTGAAGGGTACCCATCGTTTCGGTATCAAGGGCAAGTTGGCTCCTCATTATATTGGTCCCTTTCTCATTCTCGCTAAACGAGGAGAGGTTGCCTACCAGTTGGAACTACCCCCACATCTTTCTTGAGTTCATGATGTCTTCCACGTCTCTCAACTCACGCGTTGCTTCTCGGATCCCATCCGCGGAGTGGACCGCGAAACACTTGATCTCCAAGATAACCTCACTTATCAAGAGTACCCCGTCCGCATTGTGGATCAAGCAGAGCGTGTCACTTGACGTCATAACATCAAGTTTCTCAAGGTTCAATGGTGTCATCAATCCGAGAGAGAAGCTACCTGGGAGCGTGAAGATCGTCTTCGACTTGAGTACCCCGCTTTCTATCCGCCAACTCCTGAATCTCGGGACGAGATTTTTTCGAGTGGGGGCGAGTTGTCACATCCCTAGCTCTGGTATGACCTAGACCAGCTAGTCATTGTGCATCATGTTTAAATTTCATTTAAATTTGAAATGGGGATTTGTGAAACCCTTAGAAATCATTTCTGGAAATAACCTAGATAAAAGTTGCTCCAAAAAGGTCCAAGAAAATGTTCATGTTGCTCTTTGAAAATATTGGTCAGATGTAAAATTCAAACCAATATTTTTAGGAACTCATAAATATTTATTTTGGCCATTTGGAATTAATGCAATAATTATTTGCATTGGATATATATATGTTATATATATATATTATATGTCCAATAATTCTGATTTTAACTGTGGGGCTTTGGAATAATCCAATTAGTTCCTACAATAATTTTCAGAAGAAAATAAATTGGTTTAGTATTTTCATTAAATCAAAACAAATGTCAAAAAATAGAAAACAAAACAAAAATAGAAAAGAAACTTGCCTGGGCCACATATTTGTGTAGCCCGGCACTGTGCGGCCTGGCCGGCCCAGTTGGCCAGCCCAGCCCACCTGCCCCCTCCCCTGTCGTCTTCCTCCTGCCAGGAGGACGGGACTGTGTCCGGCGCGCGCGCACGCTCCGCGCGCCACGCGAGCTGCCTGCATGGCCTCTTCCTCGACGCCCTGGCCGCCGCGAACGATGCCATGCAACCCCCCAGGCCTCTCTCGCTCTCTCCAGTCCTCCTCCTCACTTCTGTCGCCCTCTCCCGCGAACGCCCGAGCACCACCGTCGCCGCCGCACGCCGTTGCCGTGCCCACCGCCATGGCCTCGCCTCTCCGACAAGTCCAACAGCTTCTAGCCGTCGTCCTTGTCCTGTCCGTCGAGCCATGCACCTCCGAACGGCCTGCATCGCCGCCATCGCCATCGTCTTCCTCCTCGGGCCCCGACATCTGCCACCGTCAATTCGTCGCCGTTGGACCTCCCCTGATCTCTCTGACGCCTCCACCGGATCCGTGGTGAGCCCCGCCACCATTCCCCCCTCTCCGCTTAGTCGCTCGCGCGCCGTAGCATCGTTCCCCCCGCCATGGCCGTAGCGCTTCGCCACCGTCCATGTCGCCATCGTCGTCTTGGCCCGCCTCCGCCCAAACCGAGCACCCCATCGTGCTCCTGGTGCCACGAGGGTGCCGCGGAGCCCCTCGGGTGGCCTCCCCGTGCCCCACAGCCCGCTCCCGCTCGAAGACGAACTCCGGCCGCCGCTCCGAGCTTCGCACCGGCGAGCTCCGGCCGACCCCGCCTCTCCCACTTGCTCCGATCAGTGTTGACGAGCGCGGGCTTCGCCTCTGTGGTCTCCGCCGTGCGTTTGGTCGCCTGAAGGCGATTTCCGACGCCCTCCGCCGCGTCTGGCCTCGCCGGCATCGAGTCGCCGGCGGGTTTGACCCGCTGACCAAGGTTTGACCCTCCCCCTTGTGTCAATGATGCGTGGGCCACCCCCTGACATTTTTAGTTAGTATTAGTTTAACACTAATTAACCTAGGTTAGTTAGCTAGTTAGTCGCTGACCAGTGGGCCCGGCGCCCAATAATCCTAATTAGACTAAATAAACCCCCTTGTTAACTAACTAAGTCACTGACGTGTGGACCCCACACGTCAGGTTTGACTTGGTCAGCGCCATTGACCTGCTGACGTAACATGACGCTGTGCTGACCCAATATATCATTTTCTGGTTTTAAAATCAGGAAATTCCAGAATATATTCAAAACTTCAAAAATTCATATAAATTCAATAGTAGCTCAGATTGGAATAATTTATATATGAAAAATTATCAGAAAAATTCAATATATCCATCTGTACCAGTTTCATGCATGTCAAACCAACTTATACCTACTGTATAAGTGAAACACTAAAATGACTTATATAAAGAGCTTATTTTGGAGATGCATTTGAATATGGTTGCATTAGCTCAATCAGCATCACATATTCATGCCATGATCATGCATCATATTGTTGCATATGGTTGTGTATTGATTACTGACACCGTTCCTTTTCGCTAGGTCCTGCTCCGAAGACCGTTCCAGAGTACCTGTCTGAGAGTAGTGCCTTCCTTGTTGATCTACCAGGCAAGCAAACCCCCCTTGTTCATTTCTATACAATCCTACTCTCTCGCTCCTGCTCTCATTTATTGCATTAGGACAACAACGATTCAACTGCTACTTTATGCTGCGGTAGTTGAACCCATTCCTCTGCATGCCCTGTCATTGCCATAGTAAATAGTTAAAACCCACTAGCATGTGTAGGAGTTGATTGAGCCATGTTGTGTTCTTACATGCCATGCCTGCTATTGCTTAGAGTTGTGTCAGGTCTGATTCATCGGGAATGAATTAGAGTGGTACGATATGTTCTGGTGCTGAGAGTTAAGCGTGTGAACACGATTTGGTAAAGGTAGCGGTGAGGGGCCATGTAGGAGTACATGGTGGGTTGTCTCACTGGAACCATCCTTAAGAACTGAGTTCTGTGTAAGTTGTCCAATGACTAGTTACTACCACACATTGGGCTCCAGGCGCTCCAAGCTCTCTCGACTTATTAGCCAACTTGATCTCTGTCCAGGAGTTGTAAATAGTTTCTGGTGTTTGTAGGTAGTGTTAGTAGTCTACCAAGTGGCACCCAGCCAGGTCGGCTTGGGACAGACTAGTCACAGTGGCACGGTGTACCAAGTGGCACCCAGATGGTGGGCTTGGGAACCCTGCTCACATTGTTTGGGGCCGTGAGCGACACCCCGGCCGGATCTCCTTGCAGATGGAACCCGAATAGGCGATAAACCTGGATGAGAGACTTGCGTGGTTAGTCAGGTTGTGGCCGACACCCTTGCTGTGCTTCCACTTGAAGGTTGCCGAGTACACGTGGTGTAAACGACGATAAGTGGTGAGAGCATGTCTGAAGAAGTACACCCCTGCAGGGTTATCATGATCTATTCGAATAGCCGTGTCCTCGGTTATGGACTTCTTGGATGCTTACGTGGTACATAGACAACTTGAAATGGATACTCTAAAATGCTCAAGACAAGTGTGAGTGCTATGGATGGCCTTCTCGTAAGGAGACGAGGATGAATCCATAGTAGTGTATTGATGTGGTGATTAGTGGACTCGTGTGCGGTGCCTCACCTCAAAGAAGTTTCTCGTTGTCGTAGAACATGATAGCCACTGAGTCAAAGCTGGCTTGCTGCAACTAAACCCCACATTACCTTCCTGATACAAATGCATGTATGATAGGATCTGATGTAAGTCTTGCTGAGTACCTTTGTACTCACGTTTGCTTTATTTATGTTTTGCAGGTGAGACATCTGTCTCACTAGTAGTACCGCTTGGACTTCGACGAGTAGCTTGTTACCTCAGCTACGATCTTGTACCCTTGGGAGGGACTTGTAGATGGTCAGGCTTCTCAACCTTTTTATTTTGTAGTTGTCTGTACTCAGACATGTAATGCTTCCGTTGCTTGTATGCTCTGAATGATGGGTCATGTGACCCCTATGTGTATTTAATGCTATGTGGCTCTTCTGGGCCTTTATATATATGAGTTGCGTTATGTTGTGATGCCATGTTGTACATCACATACTTGCATGTTATGCGTACGTGTGACGTGTATTGCTATGTGTGGGATCCAACAATCTAGTTGTTTATCCTTGGCAGCCTCTCTTATGGGGAAATGTAGTCTAGTGCTTCTTGAGTCATAGTGGTCCGCTACAGCCCGGTTCACCGGAGTCCTGCTAGCCCAGCACTACTGCTCAGGACACTTGACTGGCCGGCATGTGTTTCATTTCGTTCCTGTGTCTGTCCCTTCGGGGAAATGTCACGCGGTGACCTTCGGAGTCCTACCTAGCCTGCTACAGCCCGGGTTCCCGGGAGTCCTGTTAGCCCAGTGCTATAGCCCGGATTCACACGCTGCTGACCAGCATGCTCGATGTGAATCATGTATGCCTGTCCCCATAGGTTAGTGCCGCTTTGGGTTCACGAATAGCCATGTTGGCCCGGGTTCTCTGTCATACGGATGCTAGCGACACTATCATATACGTGAGCCAAAAGGCGCAAACGGTCCCGGGCCATGGTAAGCCGACACCCGTGGGAATACCGTGCGTGAGGCCGCAAAGTGATATGAGGTGTTACAGGCTAGATCGGTCTGACTTAGAATCGGGGTCCTGACACGAGGTTCACCTAGAAAAGTGCGAAGTAGCTAGCAGCCCCCCTCTTGTGTCGGCACGAAGGGAATCCTAAGCTATGAATGCATGCCCCCTCCCCCCAACCGAGATTCACCTAGCAAAGTGCGAAGTAGCTAGCAGCCCCACCCCCCCCCCTCGTGTCGCCACAAAGGGAATCCTATGCTATGAATGCATGCCCCCAACCGAGGTTCACCTAGCAAAGTGCGAAGTAGCAACCCCCCCCCCCACACACACACTTTTAGTCGGTGGGCCAGAGAGGCAGATATCTCACCAAGATGGATCGTAAAATGGACCAAGAATAATCCACCTTGGTCGTACAACCTCTCTCTTGTTGTTGGTCAAAGTGATGGCCGTCCATGCGACCCCGGAGATGGTGTAGCTCGCCAATAATCACACAAGTAGTTAGTCCCCCGAAGACAACCACTGCATGCGTGTGGCCCAAACATATGTATGGAGAGGTGTGTTTTTGAGTAAACAATGGAACATCTTTGATGTGGCACTGTGATTTCGAACTAGAAATCCCCAGACTGAGTGAGGGTTAGGTTGACGATGCATATGTATGTTACACCACACTTCCAACCAACGACGGGGTTTCATACATGCATGCGTGCATAGTATATGCGCTCAAACTTAATTAGGTCTGAATCTCACCATGACCTATACTACAATAACACGAACGAAATGAAGAATCCGCCATGGTAACCTATCTTGTTGTTGGTTAGGTGATCATGGATGCCCACGTGGGCCCACAAATTTATAGGCTTGTCGCCGATAACCACACGAGGGAGTGTACCATTCGAAGGCAACCACTACATGCATAGGTATGGAGGTGATGCGTGCATGCATGTTTGAATACACAACATTGATGTGGCACGTGTGTCAAAAATTGTACACTAGCTCCCCACACAGAGCGAGATCGGTTCATGATGTGTTGTTGTACTAGCCTCTTCGACTCGATGGGAGGGATTCATGCGTACACATGCATGTGTGTGTGCTCAAGCTGTATCATGCATGTCATCCCAGAGCAAAAATAATAATCCTCTCCTAAGTCAATTAACCTCTCTTGTTGTCAGGCAAAAAGTAGTGATGGACCAAGCGGCCCACAAATGGAAAGCATCGATATCGCTGATAACCGCTTAAGTGGGTGCGAGAGGACAACCACCACCGCTTTGCATGTGGGCCAGACATATATATGTTGAATACCCAAAATGCACAACTTGTTGTGCCACATGCCTCAAAACCCGTAAACCATGCACCCACACAGAGCGAGGTTCATATCAAGCGTACTACATATGATGGTCCCCTTCCCCCTCTTCACCACATAGTATATGCTCCTGCCGTAATATATGTAACCCAAAAGAATTCTCATCAATGGTGAAATTAATTAACCTCTCCCGATGTAGGTCAAAGTGATGCATGCATGCATCGACGATGGCCTGTGGGCCCACAGATGGAAGCATCACCCGTGAGTGTCCTAGCTAGGATATGCATGTGGCCCAAAAAGGTGTTGTGTGATGTTTGAATAACAAATTTTATAATTTTGATGTGGCACGTGCCTCGGAAACCAAAAAGTCCCGACACTGAGTGAGGTGTACTTGTTCACGGACGCATACGTATAGTATATATGCTAGTCCCCTCCCACCTCTTCGACGGGTACTATATACCACCATAACACAAACAAAAAAGATTCTACCTTGATGGTCAAATCAACCTCACTGTACGCTATTCATCAAAGTGATGGAAGTTGACCTCGCGGGCCCACAAAAAGCGTCACACGCGAGTATCGAGTGTCATGTAGGACAACCATCGACTGCATGTGGCCAAAACATGTATGTATGACAGGGTTGTGTAATGTTTTAAATAATGAGTTCACGACTCTGATGTGGCACCGGCCTACCTAACAAAATGGCCAACCCACACGGTGGCTCACAACTCGTAGTGTACTGCGAGCCACCCGCCACCCCCAGACGCACACACCCACACACACCGCGAATCTACCGCAACTACGATGCATGTTAAATTAATTATCCCGCGGCGAACATACATGTTACTAAAGGAGAGATATTTTAATTTTAAAAAAATCACAGAGATCATTAAGACGTTTTAGTACATTGATTGATTTTCTACGGGTATAATGTGCAAAAATAGAATTTGAGCTACATGCACACGTGACAGTGCACCTAAATGGATTGCAAAAACACATGTGTCTCACTGGGTGCATGTTTACTCCCCGTGCAAAAAATTTCAAACATTGAGAATCTTGATTTTTAAATTCTAGTATATCCAAAATTTATTTGAAGTTCATGAAACTTATCATGTTGTCATATGGACACCAATACAAAGTGGAATTGTATTTTTTTGTCAAATTTGAGACCAATTTTGATGTAATCTTTATCTAATTACGGACGAGAGATTATTAATAATTGGGAACTAATAGCCCAAATAGATTATTTATTCGAACCGTTAGCGTTAGACCAACAATAGATACATGACATGCTTCGGTTAAGCAATAAAGCGGCATCATTAATCATCCAAGTAGAAAAATAATATACGTGCCGCCGCGCGACCCGTGTGGCGTGCGAGCAGGCGTGAGTTGATGGGACACGTCTGCCGTACAGGCAGACAGAGAGGCTTGTGTGCAGGTGTGTGAATTGACGGAGGTGTGCTTGCTGCGCAGTGTCATCGGGAGGTATGCGAGTAGCTGTGTGAAACTTTGGTAGGCATGCCAGCAGTCCGATGCACAGGCTCACCGGGAGGCGAGCCATCGGTTTGACTGTCGTGTGCGTCTCTCCCACTACTCCCACTACTCCATATTAATGGTGCGCCCGAGCGACCGCACCGCCCATCCTCGCTATGCACACACAATCCTCTCCCTTCACTTGCATCCTTGACGCTGCTCTTAGTCCTCAAAGCCGCTAGTGTATGAGGATGCCGCCGAAGCGCCTCATCGGAGAGAGTGGCGATGCCGGGGCTGCTAAAGCTCCGGAGCACGGCATGGAGATGGAGACAGAGGTTGCCGTCACCGCCGGTGAGTTATCACTGCACCCTGACATCGTCGACGGCGTCGAGCTTCCACGGCCGGAGGTGGAGTTCCACACCGACTCCAGCAACCACTCCCGCGATGACTCCGACGACGACGGACAACTGGTTAGTCATATATACCCATTTATGTGTCAAATAGATCACAGGGTTTCTCTGGTTACTCCTGCCTTCCCCTTTTTGAAATCTGAGTAAGTTTCGTTAGATCCGTGTAGTGTATTGATTGTTTGTATGGTACAGGTGATAAGTGATTAGTTGTTTCATCTGTGCAAATGATTTCTGCTAGTAATCCGACTAGGGTTAGTGTTCGTGCTAATAATTCCTAATCAGGGTTCAAAAATTGATTTTCAATGACCTACACATGTTTGTGCCATTATTTTCTTCAAGATTGGTCTGTACATAGACGATTGCGCTTAAAAATCGAACCATAATCTCTGGATATGTATAAATAAATAGCCATAAATTCCTAATCCTACTTCACGACATGTAATCATTGATTTGATGCCAAATTTGTTTTACTATTTGTATAGGTGCTGTCTGACGATGTGGATAGCAAGGATCAAGATGTCCAGAGGAGGTACAACAGGCAAATCCTGCGGGAGCTTTATGCGGGAATGCATAATAGGCGTATTAGGACCTGGAACGACAGCTATGGATGTCCATTTTGCAACCAGAAGCTTCATGCCGCGTATCTAAGTGTTCTAGAGCATGCAAGAGGACGGGCCGTTGGCTCCTTCAAGCAGAAATATTCTCGCAGGGTGGCGCACGGCGTGTACGCCGAGTACCTGGAGAAGCTTCAGGATCGTGCCGGCCTGTGAGATGAGATGTGGGGTGGATGGAACTATATATGTACGCTTGAGTATGCTTAATACTGTTGAACTATGCACTATTTATGGTTGAACTATGCTTATCTACGTGTATACTTATTATCTATGTCTGAGTATGTTAAATATTTGACCAAATTTTGGTAAAAATTACAACGGGGGACCAATAAACCAGGACAGGGCTAGTATGTCAATCACACACGGTTCCCAACATTGGAACCATGTGCAATGACTTTCATTTTGCCTGCTGCGTCAATCACACATGGTTCGCTCTAGCAAACCGTCGCCCCCAAAATTCTTTGTGGGACAAAAAAACCTCACCACCCAATTCAAAAACGAAAAAAAAACCCTCACCATCCCCACGTCACAAAAACCCCCACCCCGCCCGCCACCCCCTCGGCCCCTCCGGTACATTCCCCATTCACACCTGCACAAGCTCCTCCGGGTCTATGCCATGGCACCGCCTATCGCGGCGTTAAACACTTAGCTCGACGCATGCCGCCGCCGCCAGGCTACCGGCAAATCCCACCGCATTTCACCACTTCCGCTTGCCGCCGCCTATCGCCATCGACTTTCTCGACGTTGCTCGCGGTCGACCCGGCTCCACTCGGTTGGGGAATCTGCCGTACTGAGGGTTCTTTCTCATGGATGACAAGGTAACTAGTTTAATGAGATATTATCTCATCTCTTATCCCAGTTCATCTGCCTCCTTTAATCACCCGGCGGAAATCACCGTGAATTCATTTTTATTCGAGCTGATTTGAGGGTTTCTTTCATTCATAGAATGTATAGTGTGCTGACACTTCAGGACTTTGTGACCGCCGCCAGAGATTCCATCTCTCCGTACCAGATAACTTGAGCACGCGCAGTATGTTCAATCTCACCCTAAATCGGTTGGCCGGGCCTACTTTCCTGAACATATTCTAAATATTGCTACATTTGGATAAAAGGTGCCACATACACCATATACGTCAAAGGGGATTTCCCCCCTCTTCTTTCTATATTAGGCAAATTAATGATGTATTGTTCTTTCGATTACTCTCATTTTTCCATGACATCATGTTTACCCTATCTATTTAATTATAGATTTTTGTCCTTCGATTTCAATTGCTGTACAGTTCTTTCAATTTGGGCCCATATTTGCATGTTACCATATTTTCTTTAACAATCCTACCATTTTCTGCAGAACATCCCTCGCTATGCAATAGATTATGTAGTGCACAATTTTTCCCTTTACATACATCAAGGCTCCATGGAAGTCATGCTGCACACAAACCATGGATTTACAATCGTTGCTATTGTAAGACTTTGAACGTGGTGACTCCTATTTTTGCACTGGCTTTTGGAATGAAATTGCAAAGTTTTATGTACTGAAAGCTGGCACTGAAATTGCACTACACATAAAAGGTCCTGGTCATGAGATATATGCTAACTTCCCCAACAAAATCATCCATCTAGACTTTGTTCGAAGTAACTTTTCTTTTCAAATATCTGCATATGTTGACTTACCTCGCAATGTCAAATGAATTGTGTAGTATTTCAGCAACCAATTGTTATTCCCTTTTCTTATTATATTCCTACCTAATAACTCCTAGTTACCAATACACTTTTCTATTGCCCTGTTTTAACTAAATATTCTATGTACTCCCATTTCTATCAGAAAGCGCCGCTGACAAGGAGACTCCGGAGGTGGAGAACGGGGCTGCCAATAAGCGGAGGTGGGGCGAGCTAGAACCGAAAGCGACTCCAGCAGGCCTAGACTTAATCAGCAGCCTCCCCGATGATATGTTGAGAGTCATCATCTCCCTCCTCCCAATCAAATATGGCGCGCAGACAACCCTCCTTTCCCGGCGGTGGTGCCCCCTATGGAACCCCAGCCCTCTCGACCTCATCGACACCCACGAGCTCTGCCATGACTATCACAAAAGCTTGGATGTGTTCTCCAAGATCCTCGGCAGTCACCTTGGCCGAACCAAAGGCCTTAGAATGGGCAAGTTCCGTTCCAACGGGAAGGACCGAGCCAAGCTTGATGAATGGTTCCGATCCCCCGCCTTAGATCAGCTCGAGGAGCTCACTTTTAATGATGGGCATATGCGGTCGCTGCCAACGTCCGCACTCCGCCTCATGCACACGCTACACGTCGCCAAATTCAGGAACTGCCATTTCCCGCCCCTTAATGACATGCCCGCTCTTATTCTACCACGACTGAAGCACCTCGAGCTCGTCGTGGTCTTCCTCTCAAAGGGTGACATGGAGCGCCTGCTCCATGGCTGTACTGCACTCGAGTACCTTCGTCTTCAGGCAATCAATGGGTTGGGTACCTTCCACATCACCTCCATGAATCTCCGGACTATTTATGTGT
Source organism: Triticum urartu (assembly GCF_056163025.1). Taxonomy (NCBI): domain Eukaryota; kingdom Viridiplantae; phylum Streptophyta; class Magnoliopsida; order Poales; family Poaceae; genus Triticum; species Triticum urartu. The sequence goes on from NC_141878.1 coordinate 568,197,361, forward strand.
GTTGTTGGTGCGGCAGGAAGACATCAGAAGATGTGTACCACGGTATGATCATCCAGGACACACCTGCACTTGAAAGATTACTTGTAGTTGACCAAGAAGGTCCAACAAGAATCAATGTCATTTCTGCATTGAAATTGACAGTGGTGGGCTACTCGTCTGACAAATGCTCCGAACTTGTTATTGGATCCACACCCGTTCAGGTACAACAGCTGCCTTCTAACTCTCCTTCTATAAGTTAACATTATTGCTAATTTTGAAGATGTTTGTTCGTCTGCCATTTAGAAAATGATTGCCACAAGCTTGACCCCGAAACTGCGCACACTGAAGGTCTTGGCACTAGAATCTATCGGGCCCGACCTCGAGCAAGTTGTCAGTTTCCTGAGATGCTTTTCTGTGCCTGGAGAAGCTATATATTGAGGTGATGTTCCTTTCCTGTTAAATGTTAACCATAAGGGAGTTCAATTTGTGACACCTTTTTCCAAGTTTACAATGACAATGTACTACGATTTCTAAAGGTTCTTTTGGACGATTTTAGTTCATACATGCCCCCCATATTGGTTGCTTGATCCATATGGTTACAATCAATAAGCATTTCCCCTTTGGATTCATCTATACTAGTTTTCTTAGGGAACTTTTCATCCACTCCAACCTTTTGTGAAGAAGGCTACATTTTTCTAGAATGTAATCAAATGCCCATGTTAATCATGTTAGATCGAAGATGGCATGTTAGTGCATTTTACAAATCCTGCAAACCAAATAGCTAGGCATGTAGTAATGTTCAAAACTACATGTAGGCACTAACAAATTTTCTTCTTTTGCAGATAAGATTAGGCCCAATGGTGGATAATGTGATACAATATAACAATCACGTCGAATGCCTAGATCTGCATCTCTCGGAAATTACTTTGAACTCCTACCGAGGGACCTTACCGGAGATTATATTCGCTAGGTTCTTTGTTCTCAGATCAAGGGTGCAGAAGGAAATGAGGTTTGCCCTACATTTATTTCGCAAAAATGAATGGTTTGTTGATCAGTGCCGGCGCCTGCGGCAGAATGGAGTAGGCTCCAAAAATGCTGAATTTCATTTTTGAACTTCAGATGACAGAGTAATCAAAAGTCATCGTGTCAACCCCATACATGACTTCTCAGTGGCTGACCCCTTTGCAGAAATTGTGAGGTTTCGAAGCCAGACTTAGAAGTGGTGATATTAGTTTAAAGCTCTCTGATATCCATGTTCAGCGGATCAGCGCGAGCGTTTGCAGCTGATGAGCTGAATTTCATTTCTAATATCAGTTTGAACCTTGTAATCTTCGAATTTGAGCCATATAACTATGGAATTTGAACCTTGTAACATTTCGAGATTTTTTGGTACAATCATTGAAATGGCATCGTATGAGACTCGTATATTGCTAGCACTATTTTTACCTTAATATGCAATGGTCTTAGATTTTATTAACCATTCTCGAATCAGTTTACCTTATTGATCTCATAGCACACGATCTATATAGCTAACTTGACTGCGATCTTCGACATTATTGCACATAGTTGGTTTCTTCCATCGTGTGCACTATAGAGCACAGAATTAATTATCACACTCGAGTGTCCATCATCACACTTCTTTGTAACTTTGACCTCATCACCCAAGGGTAAACTTATGACCGAAGTCATTCCACACACTTCGTTTTTACAAAGCTTTTTGCCAATAAATGCCCACAATTTGTCCCTCTACTAGCCGACGCGTGACCAAACTAGCCGGCCAGGAAGCTTGCGAGGTAAACAATGCGGTAGCACGGGAACAGGCTCACCGACGATACATTTGGCGCCTCTTCAAGCCTGGCTATGAATGTGTGGGGTGCGGTGTTGTCAAGCGTGCACAGGAATCCTCCGCTATGAATGTCGTGACAAGACATGACGATTACAGGCCGGCCGGCCCCCATTTATTACAGCGGCCATTTAACCTACCCTTGTGTCTCTTCAACCTTTCGATCGTGCCCCACCATTGCAAGAAGCACACCCACCACGAGAAATTCTTAGAGGGTATCTTGCGCGGCTCCAATGGCGCTCCGAGCGGCTGCCGACGATGAGCAACAGTTCACCATGCGTGCCATGGTGGACACCAACATAAGGTTCATGGACCTATCAGTGGTGTACACCAATGAACCGGTCTGGGTGGAGCACTCCATCCACATCATGGAGCTGTTGCTTTCCATGAAGAAGTACAAGGTGGTCGGGTTCGACCTCGAGTACACCCGTGCTCGTGCCGGGTCTCGTCCCAAGGTCGCCGTCGCCCAGATTTGCGTGCGCCACCATGTCCTCGTCTACCACTACTGCCTAGCCACAAGGCCTTGCAAGTGTTTCGCCAGGTTTGTCAACAGCCCCCACTACATGTTTGCTATGGTGGATATCACCAACGATGTAAAGGCGATCGAGAATTCGGGCATCGCCTGCCAGAATCTTGTTCACATCTAGGGCCAATACAAGATCTGAGGCAGCAAGGAGCATGAGAAGGACTCACTGGTTCACCTCGCCGAGGCCATCATCGACCCCTACTACAGAGACAAGAAGGATTCGTGCAACAAGGGCAAGCAAGCCTGGCATCGGCCTAGATGGAGAAACTCGACAAAGCTCACGTCGTGTATGCGGCCAAGGAGGCGTACACGAGCTACGACATGTACAGACGGATCGTTGACATGAGGAAGTGCCTCCTTCCCCAAAACGGCCAGGGATCCAGCCGGAAGCAGAGAAATGGCAAGCGTCGTCGCTACAATAAGTAGATGATTAGATCCTCGTTTCTCCTACTATAGTACATGTAATTGCTTTCTTTGGTGTGTGCAAATGTTATGTGTGTAGTCACTTGTGTAATTGTATGCTTAATTTGGTTATGCAATGCCGTCATTTTAAGTATATATGTTGATGCTCTGTAGACAGAGCATAGATGTTGTGCGGACAAAGAAAATCAGATCGCACATGGACTAAACAATAGAACCCTTCGGTGATGTTCTCATCAATCACGCACAATTGTATACCAGCAATCGTTTGCTCACAACACACATGGCTTGTTAGCAATAATCATCTGTGTTGTTATCGGTCTTCACACACGTTTCCGATTACAGACCTGTTTGCCTCATGTCACACACATCTTGTTCATTTGAACCATTTCTGTTCTCATGTCTCAACGCAAACAGTTCATCCGAGTGAACCACATGCCATATATCGCACACACCTTTGATCTGGTTGACCATTTCTTTTGTGTTGCCTAATCACAAATAGTTCATCCGAGTGAACCGTATGTTGTACATCGCACACACCTCCACTAGTGCAGAACCGGGCAATAGCACCGGTTTGTAAGGCCCTTTAGTGCCGGTTTGGTAACCGGCGCTGAAGTGTAGGCACTAAAGGCCCCCCCTTTAGTACCGGTTCAGCATGAATCGGTGCTAAAGGGCAACCACGTGGCATGAGCTCCGGTTGGTGTCACCAACTGGTATTAAAAGGTTGGGGGGTTTTGGGTTTATGATTTCTTTTTCATTTAATTTTGTGTTTTCCATTTAATTCTGTTTCGTTTACTGTTATTTTACAATACTACATATTGTACACGTTATGCATATATATAACTAGAATTTCTAGTAGAACCGATCATAATATATATATATATATATATATATCATCGAATGTCTCACAACCACCATTAATTAATTCGCACATATATACACACATGTATATATATATATATATATAATTTCTCCTAATTGGTGCCTTCGGAGCCAGTGGCATTAGCCTAATTGGTGCCTTCGGAGCACGATAACAATTGGAAGTGGTTCATGGGGGCGGTAGCGGGTAATAGTATTCTCCTTTGGGATCTATGACCTGGTCGAGCAAAAATCCCGCTATTTCCTCTTGAATTGCTTCTATGCGCTCCTCTGTTAGGAGCTTCTCCCGCACCTCTTTGAACTGTTAAGAAGGAGATCAATATGCATGTGTATTAGTTGTGTGACTAGATATCGATAATGGTGTAAAAATTGTGAATAGTGTTCTGACAAACGTACCCACTCCTGTCTTTGAGATTTGCTCCTTTCGGACGTCATCATGCGAATGTTCTCGCAAACGTAGTATGCACACAGATTATTCCCTGGCGCCTGCTTCAGGGCCTTTACGAGAATGGAATTTGATCAGATAATAATTAATCAAGCATGATAATTAAAGAGATGGCAGCTAGCTAGCTAGTACTACTTAATTACTTACCTGGGGTCGATACCATTTCAGATTTTGTTTCCATGGGCCTGGAGTGACCCTGATGAACTTTGCCCAAGCCCTGCCCGCCGACAAAGAAAATGAATAAATGGGTTATTAAATAGTTGTTATCAGGAAATGACGAACTAATTAAATAGGCCGAGATATAGTTAATAATGATTGAAATTACCTGTTGACTATCCCCTTCACGATGGTGTAGTCACTTGCTTTCTTAAGTAGCGAGTCTAGTACTTCAATTGTTCCTTCATCAACTTTAATGATTAACAAGATCTAGTGAAATCTGCATGCACACACGTTTGCATGTCTTAATTAAGCGGGCATATGTAAGCAAAAACATGTAGCTAGCTAGTAGGCAAAAACAGAATTTGTAGTACAAGATAGTGTGACTCACTCGAAGTTGTAAGGAAGTAGTATATCTTCATTGTATTTGAGGTGCTTGAAGAACTCTAGCATGCTTTCCTCTACACTTTTTTCATAATATGAATCTATTTTCCATGTTTATTCATTAATGGTATTTGGGTCAACGAACCCAATGCCATAGCGTCCACCTTTTTTCATTTCATAAATCTTCATCCTGCATAATACCATAGAAAAGAATATAGTGAGAATAATTATAGGTAATGATTGATCAAAATGATCACTACAGCTAGCTTGAGACTTAAATTATAGAAAGAAATCACTTACAGACAATAGCAACTAACGATAGATTTGTCGAGTGCGTCTTGATTGTATAGCTGAAATAGTTCTGAATACTCAACGGTCACAGCTTTCTCATGGTAGTAATGATCCTTCTTGACATTCACCATGAGGGACTCTCGATTGGAAATCTTGGTAATGTCCATGTAGCATTGATGCAATTCATACATTCTTGTTGGGAGCCTACTCTCATGTGTTGTTGGCACAACAAGCGGGGGGATTGATTGCGCCGCCTGTTATCCCAGTTGGGGAACGGTTTTACCGCTCCTTTTGCCAGCTGATTTGCTCGAGCTCGAGCTCAACTCTTTCTGTAGACGTGCTCAATTTAACTTCTTGATGTGGCGCTCATAGTCTATGTCAACAGGCTTGGGATCTGGTGCTCTAGCCATACGAATGAAGTGGTCAATCTTTTCCACAGGCACTTTCTCCCTTGGCGGCGGTGGCGGTTTCGGTGCAAAATGGGCTTCCACCTCGGCTTTCGATATGGCTACCTTTTCCTCCTCGGACTTGTCGTAAGGCCTCTGCGGAAGAGGCGTGAGGCTTGGACCATATTGAAATCGCTTGCCTCCGCCTGTACCTCCAGTACTACCTCGACTTGTACCGCTACGCACCATAGCTGAGGCGGCTCTCTTCCGTGATTGCTGAGGCGGCGAAGACGGCTGACGTGGCTGAGTTGGAGGAGGAGGAGTGGCTGAAGTTGTGCCGGACTTGGAGGAGGAGTGGCCTGAAGCTGTGCCGGACTTGGAGGAGGAGTGGCCTGACGCTTTGCCGGACTTGGAGGAGGAGGAGTGGCCTGAAGATGTGCCGGACTTGGAGGAGGAGTGGCCTGACGCGTTGGTGGACTTGGAGGAGCGGGAGTCTGCTGACTCGGTGGCGGACTTCGACGAGGAGTCGGATGACGCGGTGTCGGTGGCCTTCGAAAGATGATGCAATCCTTTCTCCATAGGATGATACGATGGTTGGCCTCTCCCAGTGTGTGCTCATCGTCACCTCCAGGAATGTCAAGCTCTAGCCGCGAATATTGGTCCACCACCTCATCAACCAAGACACGAGCATAGCCCGCTGGAATCGGGTTGCAATGGAAGGTTGCCTTGGGGGGATTTGTAAAAGCAAGGGCGTCCGCCACCTTCATGGATATGTTCTTCATTTTGAAGTGTAGCTCGCAGTTAGTGTTCTCCATGATGTCATCCACTGGGTAGCTATCCAGCAATGCATCGCCCGGAGCGGAACCCACGCTGCTTCTCGGCATGGATGGGACGGTGCTATCCAACGGTGGATCATCCGCTAGCTGCCGAGACCCCCTTTGCTGGCTAAGTGAGTCGATCTGCTCCTGCTGGCGCTGGAATTTGACTGCCAAGTCCGCGTGCGCTGATTCTAGGCCTTGAAGGCGTTCATAGTCTAGCTTCCTCTGCTCCTCCTCCATCTTCCTCTTCTTCTCCTCCCCAATCTTCTTTCTCGCATGGGTTCTGTAGTCGGCGTTCCAATCCGAAAACCCCTCATACCACGGAATAGCGCCCATGCCTCGTGTTCTTCCCGGGTGTTCAAGATTTCCCAGGGCACGCATAAGCTCATCGTTCTCTCTGTTGGGCTCGAACACCCCCGATCGAGCCTCTTCTATTGCGACAAGTAGCTTATCTTCGGCTCCGTCCAGACATGCCTACTTCAAAACTTTACTTGTCTTCGGGTCCAACTCCCCCCCATGCGCATAGAACCAAGTTCTGCACCTGGGGGGCCAACTGAATGTTTCTGGAGTGACACTTGCATCGAGCATCTCTTTCTCGGACTTATCCCACTTAGGCATTCCCACCGCATAGCCACCTGGCCCCAGCTTATGGAACTTATCATTTTTTGCGGCATTGGCCTTGTTTATTCTCGACCGTTCCTTAGATAATTCCGAATCCTTGAATTTCATGAAATCGTCCCAATGAGCACTTTGCTTCTCTAGTGTTCCCTCGAATACTGGAGTCTTCCTTCCTCCCTTGACGTACTTGGCCCATTCACGAATCTTGTGGTTCTTGAATGCAACCGCCATCTTCCTAAGAGCAGCGTCCTTGACTTTCTCCACATCTGCATCTATGAAATGATCTGGTAGGGTGAAATGTTCCATGAGCGTTTCCCAAAGCAGAAGTTTTTGTCTGTCATCGACAAAAGTAACTCCTGGACGTGGCTTTGCTGGCTCTCTCCATTCTTGAAGGGAGATCGGGAGTTGGTCCTTCACAAGAACTCCGCACTGACGAATGAACTTGTCCGCAATCTTCTTAGGCGCTAATGGTTCGCCATTAGGTTTGATGGCCTTGATATTGTACTTTACGCCCTCCTTCAACTTTTTGTTCGGGCCTTGTTTCCTGTTTCCTGAAGATTTGCTCGATCCGGATGGCTGAAAGAAGAAAGATCGATTCATTAATATATCTTCAAGTCATTTAAAACATGTGATGATCACCAGATGCCTGCTTATATAAATATATATACCTCGCCGGTATTTGTTGTTTCAAGATCAACATTTTCTTTGTCATGTTCATAGTTCATGACTTCATCAATTCGGTCGTCGCGATCGAATATCATATCACCCTCCCCGGTGTTGTTTAGATATTCAGAGCCATCATAATATTCTTCATTCTGATCATCATCTGGCCCGCGAGGATTGCGTATGATATTGAACAGGGCCTCTTCTCCCTCTCTGCCGGTATTGTCCGCCATAGGTTTTGTTTAACTAATCCAAAAGAAATATATTCAAATTGCAATGCATGGATGCAATCAATTAATAAGGAAAAACTGAATCAATCATAGTACATAATAAGCATCATCGAATATAATCTCGAATACTTCGTCTCAAATAATAGATAAAATCTCGAATACATCGTCTCGAATAATAGATATAATCTCGAATACATCGTCTCGAATAATAGATATAATATCGAATACATCAATAGCTAGCTAGCTAGCAAGCTAATAAAGATCGAATACTACAGAGTAATCTAGGCCACTCGTGGTTCCTGAGGTGCGGGCGGTGGACACCCAAAGAGAAGGAACCATCACTGGATCATAGCTCGGGTAATCTCCCAAAAGAACCTGCCAGGTATTGGAGAACCTGACGTCCATAGCAGCCATGTAGTGATGGACGTGCTCGTCCTCCTCCCTGACACGACGACATACCACCTCCGGCGGGGCCGGCTCCCTCCGCACCGAAAGTGGCCCACGCGAACGCCACCAAAGGAGATGAGGGTCGACGACGGGACCCGGGGCCGGGTTACTCACCAAGCATCGCGCCCCTGAAGGTAGCACCTCCCAGTGCCAGCCCGGCGGAGCCCAGTCCCGGACATGGGTCCTCTGAAGCAGGACGTCGTCGCGAACGGGTCGACGGCGAGGATGCGGGCTGGGCATCGTCGACAACAAATACTGTATGCCGCAAAAGTAAAGTAACGTTTTTTAAATGATGGATTGTGATTTCATATATGCAAATTCTAAATTTTATAACTAAAACTAACATTTCTAATATTTCTATAACTAAAACTAACATTTCTAACATTTCTATAACTAAAAAACATTTCTATATAACTAAAATTTCAAATATAACTAACATTTCTATATAACTAACATTTCTAATATTTTTATATAACTAACATTTCTATATAACTAACATTTCTATAACTAAAACTAACATTTCTAATAATTCTATAACTAAAAAACAGAAAGATTGCTAACAATTCTATAACAATGTGTGTGTGTGTGTGTGGTTGGCGGCCGGGGCAGGAGCTCACCTGCGAGGCGCGACGACGGTTGGCGTCGACGGGGACGGGGACAAAGACGGAGATGGGGCGGCGACGACGGGGACGGGGACGGGCCGGGCGGAGACGACGGGAGGACGGGGCGGGGCGCGGCGCGGCGACGGGGACGACGGGGACGGGGACGGGGACGGCGACGGCGACGGACGGCGATGGGGACGGCAACGAACGGCGATGGGGGCGGCGACGAGGGGCGGCGGCGACGGGGCAGAGGAGAAAGAAGCAGGGAGAGATGAGAAACTGACAATTTTTTGAAGTGTTTTCTTATATAGAACCCACCTTTAGTACCGGTTGGAGCCACCAACCGGTACTAAAGATCTGTTTTGGCCAGGCGAAGCGGCGGGACCGCACCCCCTTTAGTACGGGGTCGTGGCACCAACCGGTACTAAAGGCCCCCCCTTTAGTACCGGTTGGAGCCACGACCCGGTACTAAAGGGTGTGCGCTGCCAGGCGAGGGGCGCAAAAGTTTAGTCCCACCTCGCTAGCCGAGGGGCACTTGCACCTGCTTATAAGCCCCGCCGTCGCTACTGTCTCGAGCTCCTCTCTTAATAAGGCCTTCTGGGCCTACCTCTTCTGCGATGCCCTGTTGGGCCTACTGGGCTAGCGGGCCTGCATCCTGGCCCAACTAGAATTTGGGTTTCTAGTCGCATGCAGGCCGTTGTGGCCCAGTAGGTGGGATTTTTTCTTATTTTTTTGCTTTATTTATTTTTGTTTTATTTATTTTTGAGTTGTTTTTTGCTGTATTTAGAGTTTCTTTGTGAATATTTTTGCTTTAGGTACAAAAAATTACAAACTTTCCGTTAGTACCGGTAGTTTACAAATTTGAATAGTTTAAATTTTGAATTATTTGAAATTTGTGTGAATCACTAGTTTGTGAATAACTTAACTTTGAAAATAGATGTTTTAGTGATTCTTTTTTCTTATGTTTAATATTAGTGTGTTTTATCATTATATTCAATTTGGTAACGCTTAGGTTATTTAAAAAATGAAATGCCTTTGTAACAGATGAGTTTTCGTCTGAAACCCTGATACTTCGAAACAGATTGTCCATTTTGTACACAAAGTGCATCCAGTTTTTGCGGTAACCCTCTCTACTTTTTTGCACATGTCTGTCTTGTCATCCACTCCCACGATGTTTCTCTTCCCAGAAAGAACTATGTGCCGCTTTAGCTCATCGTACGATGCATTCGCTTCCTTATCTTTTCTTTTTCTTGGCTTGGTAGACATGTCCTTCACATAGAAAACCTGTGCCACATCATTGGCTAGGACGAATGGTTCGTCTGCATACGCAAGATTGTTGAGATCCACTGTTGTCATTCCATACTGCGGGTCTTCCGTTACCCCGCCTCGTGTCATATTTACACATTTGCACCGAAACAAAGGGACCTTCAAACCATGTCGATAGTCAAGTTCCCATATGTCCTGTATATAACAATAATATGTTTCCTTTCCCGTCTTGGTTTCTGCATCAAAGTGGACACCACTATTTTGGTTGGTGCTCTTCTTATCTTGGGCGATCGTGTAAAATGTATTACCATTTATCTCGTACCCTTTGAAAGTCATTATATTCGAAGATGGTAAATGGGACAGCAAGTACAGGTCATCTTCAATAGAGGCGTCATGCATGGTACGTGTCTGCAACCAGCTGGCGAAACTCCTGGTTTGTTCATGTGTAATCCAGTCATCAGACCGCTTTGGGTGTTTGTAGCGTAGCAAATTCTTGTGTTCATCCATATACGGAGCCACCAAGGTGGAATTCTGTAGAACTGTGTAGTGTGCTTCAGTGTAGCGTAGCAAAGTCTTGTGTTCATACATATTATTTGTTCCCCTCCTAGCGTGCCTTTTCCATCCAGTCTGCCCTTATGCCGCGATTCAGGAACACCAATTGGCTTAAGGTCAGGAATAAAGTCCATACAAAACTCAATGACCTCCTCATTTTCATGGCCCTTGGAGATGCTTCCTTCTGGCCTAGCACGGTTATGAACATATTTTTTTAAGACTCCCATGAACCTCTCAAAGGGGAACATATTATGTAGAAATATAGGACCCAAAACGTTAATCTCTTCACATAGGTGAACTAGGACGTGCGTCATGATGTTGAAGAAGGATGGTGGGAACACCAACTCGAAGCCGACAAGACATTGCACCAAATCATTCTCTAACCTTGGTATGATTTTTGGATCGATTACCTTCTGAGGGATTGCATTGAGGAATGCACATAGCTTCACGATGGCTAATCAAACATTTTCCGGCAGAAGCCCCCTCAATGCAACCGGAAGCAGTTGCGTCATAATCACATGGAGTCATGAGACTTTAGGTTCTGGAACTTTTTCTCTGCCATGTTTATTATTCCCTTTATATTCGACGAGAAGCCAGACGGTACCTTAATACTGAGCAGGCATTCAAAGAAGATTTCCTTCTCTTCTTTGGTAAGAGCGTAGCTTGCATGACTCTGATGTATGCCGTCTTTTCCATGCATACGTTGCTGGTCCTCCTGTGCGTCAGGTGTATCTTTTGTCTTCCCATACACGCCCAAGAAGCCAAGCAGGGTCACGCAAAGATTCTTCGTCACGTGCATCACGTAGATTGCGGAGCGGACCTGTAGGTCTTTCCAATAGGGCAGGTCCCAAAATATAGATTTCTTCTTCCACATGGGTGCGCATCCGTCAGCGTCATTCGAAACAGGTTGTCCACCAGGACCCTTTCCAAAGACCACCTTCAAATCCTTGACCATATCATGTACATCAGCACCAGTACGGTGGCCAGGCTTCGTCCGGTGATCCGCCTCACCTTTGAAATGCTTGCCTTTCTTTCTTAAGGGATGCCTGCTCGGAAGAAATCGACGATGTCCCAGGTACACATTCTTCTTACAATTAGCCAAATATGTACTGTCGGTATCGTCCAAACAGTGCATGCATGCGTGGTATCCCTTGTTTGTCTGTCCTGGAAGGTTACTGAGAGCAGGCCAATCATTGATGGTCACGAACAACAATGCCTTTAGGTCAAATTCTTCCCCCATGTGCTCATCCCATGCACGTACACCTGTTCCATTCCAAAGTTGTAAGAGTTCTTCAACTAATGGCATTAGGTACACATCAATGTCATTGCCGGGTTGCTTAGGGCCTTGGATGAGCACTGGCATCATAATGAACTTCCGCTTCATGCACAACCATGGAGAAAGGTTATACAAACATAGAGTCACATGCCAGGTGCTATGGTTGCTGCTCTGCTCCCCAAAAGGATTAATGCCATCTGCGCTTAGACCAAACCATACGTTCCTTGCGTCATCTGCAAACTCCTTCCCGTACTTTCTTTCGATTTTTCTGCACTGCGACCCGTCAGCGGGTACTCTCAACTTTCTGTCTTTCTTACGGTCTTCTCTGTTCCATCGCATCGCCTTGGCATGTTCTTTGTTTTGGAACAAACGTTTCAACCGTGGTATTATAGGAGCATACCACATCACCTTGGCAGGAATCTTCTTCCTGGCGCGCTCGCCCTCGACATCACCAGGGTCATCGCGGCTGATCTTATAGCGCAATGCACCGCATACTGGGCAAGCGTTCAAGTCCTCGTACTAACTACGGTAGAGGATGCAATCATTAGGGCATGCATGTATCTTCCGCACCTCTAACCCTAGAGGGCAGACAACATTCTTTGCTTCGTACGTACTCTCGGGCAATTCGTTGTCCTTTGGAAGCATATTCTTTATCATTACCAGTAACTTTCCAAATCCCTTGTCAGATACACCATTCTCTGCCTTCCATTGTACAATTCAAGTGTGGTGCCTAGCTTTTTCTTGTCACCTACGCAATTCGGGTACAACAATTTTTTGTGATCCTCTAACATGTGCTGCAACTTCTTCTTCTCCAAATCACTTGCGCAGTTTCTCTTTGCAAAGTCAATGGACCGACCTAGATCATCAATGGGCTCATCCGATGCCTCTTCTTCAGCTTCTTCCCGCATTGCTGGCTCAGCTTCTTCACGCATTACCGGCTCAGCTTCTTCCCTCATTGTTGTATCATCGTATTCAGGGAACCCATGGACAGGATAGCTGTCGTCGTCCTCTTCTTCTTCATTGTCTTCCATCATAACCCCTCTTTATCCATGCTTGGTCCAAACATTATAGTGGGGCATGAAACCGGACTCAAACAGGTGGACGTGAATGGTTCTTGACGTAGAGTAATTGTGACCATTCTTACAGCTAGCACATGGACAAGGCATAAAACCATCCGCCCGCGTGTTTGCCTCAGCCGCAAGCAGAAAAGTACGCACGCCATAAATGAGCTCGGGAGAGCATCGGTCATCGTACATCCATTGCCGGCTCATCTTCAATACACAACACCGAAAACACCAAATTAATACAATACATAAAGTTCATACATAAAGATCACACAACACTTAAATGCAACAAACAAATAACTCTCTAGCTAAAGAATTTAAATGCAACAACAAATGCGATCAAGATCGCAACTAAGGTAACAATTGATCCAACAACATAATGATACCAAGCCTCACTATGAATGGCATATTTTCTAATATTTCTAATCTTGAAGCGCATTTTCTCCATCTTAATCTTGTGATCATCGACGACATCAGCAACATGCAACTCCAATTCCATCTTCTCCCCCTCAATTCTTTTCAGTTTTTCCTTCAAATCCTCGTTTTCTCTTTCAACTAAATTTAACCTCTCGACAATAGGGTCGGTTGGAATTTCCGGTTCAACTACCTCCTACATACAAATATCTATGTCAACTTGATGGGCATAATTTGTCATAAACACAGAATGCAGTGAATAGTTTTAAAAGAGAATATACCACATCCGAATCATAACCCGGACGAGGGCCGACGGGGACGGATATCAAAACCATGGCACTATGTATAACAAACAACGTATGGGTAAGATAATTATACGAGTAAGTATATATCCAAATCACACAAAAAACAATTTTTTATATAAAACTTCATGAACAAGAGGCTCACCACAAGGTGGTGCCGGCGACGGGATGTTGCGAGCAATCGACGGTGGTTACGACGGAGATTTAGAAGGTACTAAGTAAACCACACCTACATATGCAAACTAAGTGTTATTTTTGACCTCAAATTGCATATAAATCAAATACTAGCACATATATATAATTCCTCCCAAATTACTAAACTCAAAAATCAATCACTATATAAAGCATTGCATGAGCTAATCTAGCAATGAGAGATGAAAGGCCAAAGTTGCTAACCTTTGTGATCATTTGAATGGATGGGGGCCTTCAAATCTTGACAAATTTTGGGCAAAATGTGTGATGAGCTTGAGAGGAAGAGGGAAAAGAACAGAGAGGAGAGGGGAAAGGGGAAGAACAGAGAGAGCTTGGGTGGATGAAGGGTCTATGTAGGACGACCTTTAGTACCGGTTCGTGATACGACCCGGTACTAAAGGTGCTGGAGGGGCCCCGGACTGACAACATCCTGCCACCACTCACTTTAGTACCGGTTCGTGCCACGAACCGGTGCTAAAGGTTCGCCACAAACCGCTACTAATGAGAGCGGCCGGCTAGCCGTTGGAACCGGCACTAATGCACACATTAGTGCCGGCTCAAATTCAAACCAGCACTAATATGCTTTACGTTTGACCCTTTTTCTACTAGTGCTTCATCTAGCTGCCCATTTCTTTTGTTCCTCCTCATTGCAAATGGTTAACTGAACTGAACCGCATGCCCTCAATCACACACGCAACTAAAATCTGAACCATGTTTGATGCATCCTCCATCGCAAACGTTATGCACCATTTTGACGGATTTTTTACACCACCGTTTGCGATTATGGCATCGCACACAGTTTCATCGAAGGGTCTCTGATCGTAGTGTCGCGTTAGCAGCATCCTGCAGTAGTGCATGACGATATCCAGGCAATGATCATTATATAGGCATCACATCCAATATTGGTAGACCGACTCCTGCCTGCATCTACTACTATCACTCCACACATCGACCGCTATCCAACAAGCATCTAGTGTATTAAGTTCATGGAGAAACGGAGTAATGCAATAAGAACGATGACATGATGTAGAGGAGATCTATTCATTGAGGAATAGACCCCATCTTGTTATCCTTAATAGCAATGATACATACATGCCATGTCCCCTTTTGTCACTGGGATTGAGCACCGTAAGATCGAACCCATCACAAAGCACCTCTTCCCATGGCAAGAAAAATCGATCTAGTTGGCCTAACTAAACCAAAGATTCGAAGAAGAAATACAAGGCTATAAGCAATCATGCATATAAGAGATCAAACCTCAAATAACTTTCATGGACAAAATAGATCTGATCATAAACTCAAAGTTCATCGGATCCCAACAAACACACCACAAAAAGAGTTACATCAAATAGATCTCCAAGAGACCATTGTATTAAGAATCAAGAGAGAGAGAGCCATCTAGCTACTAACTACGGACCCGAAGGTCTACAATGAACTACTCCCACATCATCAGAGAGGCACCAATGAGGATGATGAACCCCTTCATGATGGTGTCTAGATTGGATCTGTGGTTTCTAGAACTTGCGACGGCTGAAATTGTGTTTCGTCGACTCCCCTGGGGTTCTTGGATTTTCGGGTATTTACAGAGCAAAGGGGTGGTGCGGGAGGCAGCCAAGGTGGGAACAAACCACCAGGGCGCGCCTGGGCCCCTAGGCGCATCCAGGTGGGTTGTGCTCCCCTCGGAACCCCCCTCTGGTATTTCCTTGGCCCAACGTGTTGTGGTTTTATCACGGCAGATCTCCTCGTGAAAGGACTTAGTCGTGGAGCCATCGCTACGGGTTAGCTTAAAGGGGTTAAACTGGACAAGGGACACGATAGTTTTATACTAGTTCGGCCCCTTATGATGAAGGTAAAAGCCTACGTCTAGTTGTGATGGAATTGTTGGGGTTTCGGTGACCAGGGAGCGAATCCGCTTTGCCTGGCTTCGAGTTGTTGTGTGTTGTCCCTAGACCGCCGCCGGGTCGTCCCTTTATATACATAGGTCGATGCCCGTCGGTTTACAGAGTCCTGAGGCCGGATCGTTAACGTATCCAACTCGGTCTCTATCCTTCCTATCTTACAATGCAAGTTACATGAGAAAGTCGGTTTACATCTACAGGCCTTAACCCGCCTTTGGGCCTTAGGCCTTCGTAAAGCGCCACTATCCTCACGTCTTCATGGGCTTCTAATATTCATACAGTTAACCCGGCTACTCCTGGACGGTTTGTGTCCAGTAGTAATATCCCCAACATTAGGCCCCAGGTTGATTTGAACTTGTTCATGTCAATCTTCAACACTTAGAAAAATTCTTGTCCTGGCACCTTCGCATGGATCTTGTAAACCGCCGTGACGTCATCCTTCAGATCCGCAGTAAACCGCCATGATGTCATCTATTCGTTGAAGCCGAAGATGCCCTTTATTAATGAGCATCCAACCATCGAGGCGATAACCTTATTAAATATCCATTTTTGAGCTCCTTGATTCTCGCACCTGTCGCTTATCTCTTCGCCTTATAAATAGGGCCGAGACACCTTTTTCTTATTCCTCCTCTGCCTCTTCGTCTCTTCTTCCTCCTCGCGCTACCTCTGCACCTGAGCGCCGCCGCCATCGTCGAGCTTTGTCTCTGCCTCATCCTTGGCTGCTGCATCGACCTGAACGCTCCAGAGAAACGCGGCACACCTCCGCTACCTTAACAGCTTCGGTAAGTCTTCCCCCTTTTCTTCGTAGATCCAGTTTAGGGTTTTCGTGTTCATCAGAGTTCGTCACAGCTCCAGTGGTGTTCTTCTATTTTCTTCCTAGTAGCATCAAAAACTAGTTAAATCTGCTAGCTCTTCGTGCGACTGTAGCCATAATCTCACTTTTCCTTATCTGATCATCCCTTTCATATAGGAGAAAACTCATCTGAACCTCATGAACTGGTATCTGTAACTTAGCTCTTGAATATATTCTCGTTTTCTGTCATATCATAGATCCAGAATTTTCATATAAATCTGTGAAACTTGTTTCCCTCACTTAGGTATTTTTAGATCTGTACCCTTCACACCAATATAGGCGGTTTAACTTTTTGAAGTATGATAATCCGGAAGGTACCATTAGTCCCCTTTTAAACCGCCGATTCATTTATACTCTGGTTTAACAGTATGCATATACCTCTGCTTCTGTTCATTGCTTTACCATTCATAAATACTCTGTCATCAGTAGTTTACAACTTTTTCCAATTTACCAATTTCACATGCTTGGATTTCTTTTCCCTCAACCTGTTGTACTTCATGCATCATCATTAATGAATCATAAACCAGCAATTATTTTCTCCCCAGCTCTTCTCTTGCAATGGCCAAACAGTTATATTCCTGTAACTGGGCCCCTTCCCGGGTTACTGAGGAGCAACAGAACGGAATGGTTAAGATTGGCACCTTACCGAAGAAGAATGAGATCCGGTGGCGAGTTCCTGGGCCGGAAAATCCTCCTACCCACAAACAGAATGAACTGGTGGTGTTTGTTGATCATATAGGCCGTGGCTTTAAACCGCTCGGATCAAAGTTTTTTCGAGATGTACTTTCTAGCTTTCAGCTCCATCCTCAAGATATTGGACCCAACTTGGTATCCAATATACGCAACTTTCAAGTCTTTTGTGAAGCATACCTTTAAGAAGAACCAACTGTCGAGCTGTTCTGGGATTTCTTCCATTTAAACCGTCGCACTGAGTTTGTAGACGGACCCAATACT
The DNA here is from genome assembly GCF_056163025.1 of Triticum urartu. Lineage (NCBI taxonomy): Eukaryota > Viridiplantae > Streptophyta > Magnoliopsida > Poales > Poaceae > Triticum > Triticum urartu. The sequence continues at coordinate 568,214,819 of NC_141878.1, forward strand.
GAACTTGGCGGCGTCTCAATTCAAAAAAGGAAAGAGGTTGAGTTTCCTCATGCCAAACTTCACAGTAACCCCAAAGAGTGGAATCAAACTTGGTACTATTGCAGAGACACCTCTCCTGAAGATGAGAACCCTCTGCCGGGTTATCGTACTCACCGGCTTGCTAACACTCATCCTCTTCCGCAATGACTAAGTGCCCAGGAATGGGCCTCGTACGCACCTCAACTCGCCAAGCTCAGAGCCTTTATGGCCAACGGTTTAACAGGTGTGGACTTCATCCGTTGCTGGATATCTTGGAGTATCCTGCCGTTAAGTCGTCGCGCCGGTTTAATGTGCGAGTACACTGGTGATGTACAAGACTCCCAACGTCATATCAATATTCAGCTAACCGATGAGGAAGTCACTGAGTCTGTCAAGAAAATGTTGAATGAACCGGAAGCTGTCTGGAGCAAGACCGAGTTAAGCCCCTTTTGCACGCAAAACAAACCGCCCGCTGTATGTATTGTCTGTACTTCCGCTTTACGCTTGATATTTTTGGACTTGTGCAATATTTGAATATCCTCTGCCCATATTTGAACAAGGTGATGATCTGTTCTGGAAAAAGAAACCTCAGGAGAAAGCAGTGAAGCCTTCTCATCCTAAAACAAAAGCTGTCAAGAAAACCACGAAGAGAAAAGCGCCTGAACCCATCGGTTTAGAGCTTGATGACGACCCGGACGAACCGGACGCGGAGGTAGAACTTGATTCACTTGGTTCACTTTTCATGCATCTCATTGACAATGATATTTATCAGGAAGACGTTGAGGGCAGCCAAGCTGACGATGTAGAGGTAATTATCCTTTCCTCCGGTTCAAACTCTCTGCCAACACAAAAAATCCGTCAAGCAATCCGGAAAGTAAGATTTTCTCACCCTCTTGCTCACTTGGATCCAACATTTATTTTGAAGAAGTAGCAGCAAGAGGCTCGCCGCACAACCTGGCACAGCGGTCAAACGGTCACTTCGACCAGTTTACCGAATACCCCAGTCCGGAAACGCCGAACTGAGGTCTCACCCACTTCTGACACTTCTTATCCCAAGGCCGACTATTTCCGACAACCTCTTAATCCGTCTGATTCGAATTATCAGGAGACACCTCTTCATCCTCTGGCGAGTCAACAGCGACACAACTCCCTCCCCTTAAGACCGTTGCTAGGTAAGTTTTAACTGAATCTGTTGACGCTTTGTATTTGAATGCTGTTTTCATCCTTGCATCTTTTCCATTTCAGAGCCAAGGCTAGACCCAGCAAGAAAACTCGGGTGAATAAACCGTCTGAAGAATTGGTTGTTGAACCGGAAGGTCCTCATGTAGACACTGTTGTTCATGAACCACCCCCTCCGGATCATGATTTGAATGAGCAAACATAAGCTGAAGTAGCAGACCTTGCGGACAAACCGACAAGCCCGATCCATAATGACGATGGACCGCCCAGTCCGGCGAAGGCTACTGATATCCCAACAAGTCAAACACAGACTACTGGTAACAAGGAATATGATGTTGTCATCACTGGTGTTGGTCATACCTCTCTTGGCAACCCTGTCATATTGGTGAAACATAGTGCCAAAGAAAAACATGTTGCCATGGAAAAAGGCAAGTGGAGCACCGATTTATCAAGCTATGCCCACTTCAGTGCTCAAGAACTCCACTCGGGCTTTGTAAACCGTCTGCACACAAACCATGACTATGAAGCCGGTTTGGCAAATATGATGAAGGAGCGCTATGAGGTAATGACATAACCTTTCCTTTAAGTCCAATTGCAAGTACCAACTCTAGTAGCCCCTAAGGGCCGGTTTATGATAGCAATCATAAATCGGGACTTTGTAATATCCCAACCCTTGCATACTTATCCTCCATATGTCAGGTGATCCTTTGAAATAAACCGGTACTTCATCGTTGTATTCCGGTAGTTTTCATTAGTGTAGCCCCCAAGGGCCGGGTTATCTTTCCAAGGTAAACCGGATCTTTAATCAATACGTCAATTTGAACAGATGTACATTAGCCCCCAAGTGCCAAAGATAATGTTTGCACTGTATTTGGGACTTGCAAAAATTTCTGATAATAGAGCAAATAGGAATTAGCCCCCAAGTACAAAGTGCATAACTTGTTATGTGCTTGGTACTTCAAATATATACATCCCGCTGATGATATGTCATTCCTTTACAGTCTGAGCTGAGCAAAAAGGACTCCCAAACCGCTGATCTTCAAGAAAACCTCAAGTCTCAGCAAGCGGAGGCTTCCAAAGCCAAGGAGGAACTCACTAAAGCCTTAGCAGCCATGGAGAAGCTGAAGGAAAATTTTAAGAAGGAACATGCAGATTGGGATGCTGAGGAGGCCAATTTGACAAAGAAGGCCGAAGACGCAGAAGCAGCCCTGAAGCCGGTGGTTGAAGAACTGACCGCTTAAAGCGGCAGATTAATGCCATGACCTCTACTGCATTTGGTGAGTATCCTCATATGAAGTTTTTCCAATCCATAATATCTTATCAAAGGCCGGTTTACTAATGCTTTACCATGACAGGGACACGCATTACTCATCTGGGCTCCAACATGCAGATGAAGCTTAAAGCGGCCTATACTTTGATAGAACAGCTGTATTCTAGATCCCAGCGAGCCATTTGCACTACAGCTTATAACAAACCTCCGCCAGCGCTGATAAAAGAGACCATACAAAAGCTGGCCATGCTGCCTAATACGTCCATTTTGCATCATCCTTTTATATCGATATTTATTACATTATGGGCTGTTATTACACATTATGTCACAATACGTATGCCTATTCTCTCTTATTTTACAAGGTTTACATAAAGAGGGAGAATGCTGGCAGTTATGATTCTGGGCTGGAAAAGGAGCAAATATTGGAGACCTATTCTGCACAGCTCCAAAAGTACTGAAACTCCATGGAAGACATTTTCCAAATATATAAAAAATACTGAGAGCAAGAACTTCACCAGGGGGGCCACACCCTTCCCACGAGGGTGGGGGCGCGCCCTACCCCCCTGGGCGCGCCCCCTACCTCGTGGGCCCCCTGGTGGCCCTCCGGTGACCATCTTATGCTATATGAAGTCTTTCGATGGGAAAAAAATAAGAAGCCATCTTCTCGGACGAAACTCCGCCGCCAGGAGGCGGAACCTTGGCGGAACCAATCTAGGGCTCTAGCGGAGCTGTTCTGCCGGGGAAACTTCCCTCCCGGAGGGGGAAATCATCGCCACCGTCATCACCAACGCTCCTCTCATCCGGAGAGAGCAATCTCCATCAACATATTCATTAGCACCATCTCCTCTCAAAACCCTAGTTCATCTCTTGTATCCAATTCTTGTCTCCAAGTCCGGGATTGGCGCTAGTAGGTTGCTAGTAGTGTTAATTACTCCTTGTAGTTGATGCTAGTTGGTTTAATTGGTGGAAGATCATATGTTCAGATCCTATATGCATATTAATACCCCTCTGATTATGAACATGTTTATGCTTTGTGATTAGTTTACTTTTGTTCCTGAGGACATGGGAGAAGTCTTGCTATTAGTAGTCATGTGAATTTGGTATTCATTCGATATTTTGATGAGATGTATGTTGTCTCTCCTCTAGTGGTGTTGTGTGAACGTCGACTACATGACACTTCACCATTGTTTGGGCCTAGAGGAAGGCATTGGGGAGTAATAAGTAGATGATGGGTTGCTAGAGTGACAGAAGCTTAAACCCTAGTTTATGCGTTGCTTCATAAGGGGCTGATTTGGATCCATATGTTTCATGCTATGGTTAGGTTTACCTTAATACTTTTGTTGTAGTTGCGGATGCTTGCAATAGAGGTTAATCATAAGTGGGGTTCTTCTCCAAGTAAGGGCAGTACCCAAGCACCGGTCCACCCACATACCAGATTATCAAAGTACCGAACGCGAATCATATGAGCATGATGAAAACTAGCTTGATGATATTCCCATGTGTTCTCGGGAGCGCTTTTCTCTATATAAGAGTTTGTCCAGGCTTGTCCTTTGCTACAAAAAGGATTGGGCCACCTTGCTACACTTTATTTACTTTTGTTACTTGTTGCTCGTTACAAATTATCCTATCACAAAACTATCTATTACCACTTATTTCAGTACTTGCAGAGAATACCTTGCTGGAAACCGCTTATCATTTCCTTCTGCTCCTCGTTGGGTTCGACACTCTTACTTATCGAAAGGACTACGATAGATCCTCTATACTTGTGGGTCATCACTGCATGCCCGGTTGGATGAACTGAAGAGATCAGCCGCAAGGTCAGGTGCGCTGACCGCGCTAATCCGGGCAGAGGCGTGGATTCCAGATCTTGAACCGGCAGATATCGGCCAAGGCTACCCCAACGTGAAGGAAGATGGCACAGAATTCAACAACGATGATCTCCGAAGGCTGACAAAGGAAATGCGGCCTATAGCAAGCAAATTGGTGGATGACACAGATCTATCTCATTATCAACCAGTTTTATGATGTTGAGGGGAAAAGACAACCCGCGCCGATTTATAATGTAGAAGATCTTGTTCCGCCAATCCGTAAGCATACTTATGCCCCTGATATTGATCCTTCCAACCTTATAAGTGAAGAGGCCGTGTTCCAAGCTTTAACCGGAATCGATTGGATGACAATTGATTTCCAGCCACTGGGTAGAGATGAAGAGGATGCGCCAATTCAAGATGATCCTCAATCTTCAAGTCGTCTAGATGAGGAACCCTAAACCGGAGGCCGGTATATCAATCGCAGTCTGTCACTCATTATTGAAACAATTATTCTGTGTGGGCTATTAAAGCGCCTTGTAATAGGATAGCGTAAACACTTTATCTGTGATGCCATTGAGCATGTTTATTTTGCATGATGATGATAACTCGCCATGCCTTTGGGATCTATTATATGCATAGTCCATTGCGGCTTTTATTTAACTTGTTCTTGCATATAAGAACTTGAAAGTGTCCTAGTGGTTTACCACTGGACGGGTCATGATGCCCAAAATATACATGGCTTGGATGGATAACCAGATATAAAATAGATGATACCTGTGATATATCTCATTGGTTGACCAACTGTTGTTACCATAAGGGTGATAACACCAATCTGGAGTATTGATGACTCCTTGCATCCTTGTCGGTTCATAGGAAAACCGTACCGGGTTATGATAAAAACCGGTTTGTTCATATAATTTTGGTGACTTCTAGCCAGGACCAGACCGGATCAAATTATTGCCGGTTTTAGAACTGATCATGTACTGACAACTGAGCGTTGAAAGCCATGCCGGGTTGTAATAAACTCCGGTTTATCAAAAAATATTCATAAATCCCTTATCAAAAAAGGTTAAAACATTTGCAATAAATACAAGAAAAATATGCAAGACTTTTCATGGGCTGCCAGGCCCTAAATCGAGGCTTTTCATGGTCTGCCAGGCCGCTGAGTTAAACCATTTTTCAAAGCCTTTTAAGATGGACCTCAATCTTTAACCAATCATCGTTTTAACTTTGACAAGTTGAGGGTCCATGAGATTGACTTGTCGAACGTTCGACGGGTCATACCAGGTTTACCTAGACGGAGTGGCTTACTTAAAGAGGCAGGGTAACCCGAGGTTTTAGGTGAATACACTTGGCTTGCAAGCCTGGCATGATAGCCTACTACAAGGGTGCAAGATCGTTTGTTCTTTGAGAAGCAAGGAGCCCCCGAGTAATATTTGAGCTGTGCTCAGTGGGTACATATGTTTGAGTTGTGCTTTTTGCAACAGACTCTCTTTGGTTCCACATAATTTCCTTTTTGGCTTTAAGCCTATCAAGAGGTGTAGCTATGGTGTAAATACAACCAAGCCCCCTATTGATTTCCCTGTGTGGCCTTAAGCCGATCAAGAGGCATAACTATGGTTCGAATACGACCAAGCCCCCTAGTGATTTCCTTGATATCTGTGTGGCTTTATAAGCCGGGTTAGTAGAACTCCGTTTCATAAGTAGAAGCCCCCATGTAACCACACACGATGTAAAAAATAATAGATACCCCGCTTTAGCTGAGGCTCTGGTTTATTATATAAAATATACATTGTCATAAGTATGTACATAAGAAGAGAATGTGGCTCAAGTATAGTAAGGCCGAAGAAGAGCTATATTCCACGGCCGTTGGGTCTCCTCCTCCGATTTACGTGAGTCTTTGTGCTCTCGAACATCGATAAGGTAGTATGACCCGTTGTGCAGGTTTTTGCTGACCACGAAATGTCCTTCCCAAGGTGGGGATAACTTGTGTATATCAGTCTGATCCTGGATGAGCCAGAGCACCAGATCGCCCTCTTGAAAAGTTCTGGTCTTAACCTGGCGGCTATGATAACGTCGGAGATCTTGTTCATAAATTGTCGAACACGCAGCTGCTAGATCACGCTCCTCATCTAACAGGTCCAGTGAGTCCTAATGTGCTTTCTCATTCTCAGCTTCAACGTAAGCCACCACACGGGGCGAGTCATGACGGATGTTACTAGGGAGAACCTCCTATGCTCCGTACACCATGAAGAAAGGCGTGTAACCCGTAGATCTGTTTGGTGTGGTGTTGATACTCCATAACATGGAAGGTAACTCCTCCACCCAACAACCCGGCATCCGCTTTAAAGAAACCATAAGTCGGGGTTTAATACATCTCAAAATTTCTTGATTTTCCCTCTCTGCTTAACCATTAGACTGGGGGTGAGCCTCTGACGCCACATCAAGACGGATGTGCTCACGTTGACAAAATTCCTCCATAGCACCCTTGGACAGATTAGTACCATTGTCAGTTATAATGCTGCGTGGAAAACCAAACCGGAATATCATCCTTTTGATGAACTGGACCGCCATGGCTGCATCACACTTACTGACTGGCTCTGCCTCTACCCACTTGGTAAACTTATCAACCGCCACCAACAGGTGGGTCTTTTTGTCCTTGGACCTCTTAAAGGGTCCAAAAATATATAGCCCCCAAGTTGCAAATGGACACGTGATTGGAATCATTCTCAACTCCTGAGCCGGAACATGAGCGCGGCGTGCAAATTTCTGACAACCGACACACCTTTTTACTAAATCCTCAGCATCAGCATGAGCCGTCAACCAATAGAATCCGTGACGAAAAGCCTTAGCTACCAAGGATTTTTAACCGGCATGGTGGCCACAATCTCCTTTGTGGATCTCTCGCAAAATCTCACAACCTTCTTGAGGAGACACACAACGCTGAATCGCCCCTGTCACGCTATAACGATGTAACTCCCCATTGATAATGGTCATTGACTTGGATCGCCGGATTATCTGCCGGGCCAAGGTTTCATCGCCTGGTAACTCGCCCCGATTCATATAGGCTAGGTATGGGACTGTCCAGTCTGGTATAACATGAAGAGCTGCTACCAACTGGGCCCCGGGGTCAGGAATAGCCAACTCCTCCTCTGTGGGTATCTTGACTGACGGATTATGAAGTACGTCGAGGAAGACATTAGGTGGCACCGGTTTACGCTGAGAGCCTAGACGACTTAAAGTGTCTGCCGCTTCATTCTTTCGCCGGTCTATATGGTCAACTTGATAACCCTTGAAATGACCATCCACTATGTCCACCTCTCGTCGATATGCAGCCATGAGTGGATCCATAGAATCCCAAGTGCCAGATACATGTTGAGCCACCAGGTCCGAGTCACCGAAGCACTTAACTCGACTTAAATTCATCTCCTTAGCCATCCGAAGGCCATGGAGCAAGGCCTCATATTCAGCTGCATTGCTAGTACAAGGGAACATTAAGGGGAGAACATAACAAAACTTGTCACCTCGTGGGGAAGTTAATATAACTCCAACCCCCGAACCCTCCAATTGTCTGGACCCATCAAAATGAATAGTCCAGTACGTGTTATCTGGCTTCTCCTCCGGTGCCTGCAACTCTGTCCAATCATTGATGAAATCCACAAGTGCTTGTGATTTGATTGCTGTGCGAGGCGTATATTTTATCTCGTGAGGTCCAAGCTCAATAGCCCACTTGGCAATCTGGCCAGTCGCCTCTCTGTTCTGGATAATATCTCCTAGAGGGGCTGAACTAACCACTGTGATAGGATGACCTCGAAAATAATGCTTGAGCTTCCGGCTTGCCATGAAAACTCCATACACCAACTTTTGCCAATGCGGGTACCTCTGCTTTGATTCAATAAGCACCTCACTGATGTAATAAACCGGCCGTTGAACCGGATACTCCTTTCCGGCCTCCTTGTGCTCCACCACAATAGCCACACTAACAGCCCGGGCATTAGCAGACACATATAACAATAAGGGCTCTTTATGAACCGGAGCTGCAAGGATGGGCGGCTCGGCCAACTGTCTCTTCAAATCCTCGAATGCTTTATCAGCCGCATCACTCAGACAAAATTGTCTGTTTTCTTTAGCATCTGATACAAAGGAATAGCCTTCTCCCCAAGGTGGCTGATAAATCGGCTTAAAGCTGCAATCCGGCCCGCCAAACGCTGAACATCATTGATACATGCCGGTTTAGCCAGGGACGTGATAGTTGAGATCTTCTCTGGGTTAGCCTCAATGCCTCTGTTGGATACCAGAAAACCCAAGAGCTTACCTGCCGGAACACCAAAGACACATTTAGCCGGATTAAGCATCATCTTATAGACTCGGAGGTTATCAAAAGTCTCCCTCGGGTCATCTATCAAGGTTTCCTCCTTTCTGGATTTCACCACAATGTCATCCACATAAGCGTGGACATTGCACCCAATCTGCTTATGAAGACAATTCTGAACAAAGCGCTGATTCATCGCCTGGGCACTCTTGAGCCCGAAAGGCATAAACACATAGCAGAAGGCTCCAAAAGGAGTTACGAAAGCTGTCTTCTCCTGGTCCTTAACTGCCATTTTAATCTGATGATAACCAGAATAAGCATCCAGAAAACACAAACGGTCACAACCCGCCGTAGCATTAATAATCTGATCAATACGCGGGAGAGCAAAGGGATCAGCTGGACAGGCTTTGTTCAAGTCTATGTAATCCACACACACATACGCCAAGTGTCATTTTTCTTAAGTACCAGCACTGGATTGGCTAGCCACTCAGGGTGAAAAACCTCCATGATAAACCCTGTTGCCAAGAGCCGGGCTACCTCCTCACCAATAGCTTTACGCCTCTCTTCACTGAAGCGGCGGAGAAACTGCCTGACCGGTTTGAACTTAGGATCTATATTAATGGTGTGCTCAGCGAGTTCCCTCGGTACACCTGGCATGTTAGAAGGCTTCCATGCAAAGATGTCCCAGTTCTAACGGATGAACTCGATGAGCGCGCCTTCCTATTTCAGATCCAGGTTAGCGCTAATGCTGAATTGCTAAGATCAATCGCCAGGAACAAAATCAACCGTTTTAGTATCTGCAACCGATTTAAATTTCAGCGTTGGATCATGCTCTGTAGTTGGCTTCTTCAGAGAAGTCATATCTGCCAGATCAACATTGTCCTTATAAAATTTCAGCTCCTTTGTGGCACAAACCGACTAAGTATAAGTCGCAGCTCCTTCTTCACATTCTAAAGAAATCTTCCTGCTCCCATGTACCGTGATGGTCCCCTTGTGACCCGGCATCTTAAGCTGCAGATAAACATAACATGGCCTCGCCATGAACTTAGCGTAAGCCGGCCTTCCGAACAGGGCATGATATGGACTCTTGATTTTCACCACTTCAAAAGTCAAAGTTTCTGATCTTGAATCATGATCGTCTCCAAAAGCCACCTCCAGGGCTATCTTGCCAACTGGGTACACCAATTTACCAGGCATCACCCCATGAAAGACGGTGTTCGACGGTTTAAGACTCTTATCTGTCAGCCCCATGTGACAGAAGGTATCATAATAAAGGATATTGATACTGCTCCCTCCATCCATAAGCACTTTGGTGAACTTGTAGCCCCCGACTTGAGGTGCCACTACTAAGGTTAGATGACCCGGATTATCAACCCGGGGCGGATGATCTTCTCGACTCCATAAAATGGGTTGTTCAGACCAGCGCAAATAATAAGGCACCCCCGGTTCAATGGAGTTTACGACCCTTTTGTGAAGATTCTGATCGCGCTTACAGAAGCTAGTGGTAAAACATGATACTGCCCACTATTCAACTGCTTCAGATTGCTCTGATAACCCGACTGCTGCTGCTGATTCCCCTGATGGTTATAGCCTCCCTGATTGCCTTGATTACCTTGATTTCCATGTCCGGTTTGATTGCCTTGGAATCCTGAACCGGAGCTGCCACCTCCATAACCCGGCCCATGAAAACCACCTCCTGAACCACCGGGCGGGCCATTGTCGTATTGACACATATTAGAATTCTTGAACTCTCGCATGATGAAACAATCCTTCCAAAGATGTGAAGGTGGCTTATCCTTCGATCCGTGCTTCGGACAAGGTTGATTTAGTAAGCGCTCCAGATTGGGACCTGACCCTCCACCCCACTGGGGCGGTTTACCCTTGCGACGCTGACCATTATCCTGGGCATTGGTGTTAGCCACAAAGTCCAAGCTATTGTCTGCCTTGCGCTTACCATTGTTCCAATGACCTGCCGGGTTATGCTGCTGCCCCTTGGCATTGCCGTTCTTTTTCCGTTTCCCTAGTTTGTCCTCTTCAGAATCAGGGTCCTTGGTACTATCTGAATCGACATACTTAACCAAAGCGGCCAAAAGCGTTGACATGTCATTACAGTGACGTTTGAGCCTTCCCAACATCAATTTTAACGGCATGAACCGGTAGTTGCCCTCCAACGTCAAAACTGTTGTATCTGCATTACTTCAGTCTCATGAATGCAAAATAGCTGAGACTCGCTTCACCCAATGGGTCGTAGACTCCCCATCCTCTTTAACACAAGCGGCTAGGTCCACAATTGACATGGGTTGCTTACATGTATCCTTGAAATTCTGGATAAACAGGCTCTTTAACTCGGCCCATGACGCAATGGAGTTAGCTGGTAGAATCTTTAACCAAGTACGAGCTGTTCCTTCCAACATCATGGTGAAATACTTAGCACATACCGCTTCATCCACATCCAGCATCTCCATCGCCATCTCATAACTCTCAACCCATGACTCAGGGGGCAAATCGGCAGTGTAATTAGGCACCTTACGAGGGCCCTTAAAATCCTTGGGCATTCGCACATTACGCAAGGCTGGGGTGAGGCACGGTACCCCCAAAGAACTGAAGACCACACCTGGCTCCACGGAGGTGGTCGGACGAGCCGGAGTAGGCTGAAGAGCTGCGTTCTGGGCTGCTAACTCGGCCTCTCGACGCGCTCGGCCGTGATCCACCACATCTTGTGCGTTAGCACCACCACCCGCCGGGTTACGGTGTCGCGCACTGCTTGACACAGCCGGTTCATCAATATGCCTGTTGTAGCTCCGATTTGGATGGGTGGTGGAATGAATCCTCTCACGACTATGCGAATAAGCCTGCTGCTGGGTTAAAGCCTCTTGGAGGAGTTCCCTAGCCCGTCGTGTTTCAACCGCCACCGGTGACTCGCTGTCAATCGGGAGAGCTGCCAATCGTGAAGCAGCGGCCACAATGTTATCCAACAGGTTGGAGTAATGCCCCGGGGGTGTCGGAACGCGCTGTGACACAATGTTGTTCTGACGAGGCGGGTCCATCACGCGCAGCTGAACCGCGTTCCTATTACCAGTGCCTCAGTCCGGTTTACCACTGGCTGGTTACTGGTCCTGCTCCTAGCGTGTTGAAGAGATTTCTTGGCTCATAACCCGGCAGGAGGTGCGACTGGTATCTCCTCCTCATGACATCATCTTAGGCACTCTCATCCAGCCTAAGCCGGTAGGCCTGAGCTTCTAACTCGGCCCGTTCTGTAGCCATCCTGGCGTTCTCTGCTGCCAGGTCCGTTTTAGCCTATGTTATCTGATCCTTCACCTTTGCAATCTCCGTGTTGTGATGATCCTGGTTTACCGCGTCCACCTCCGCTGCTAATAATGTTGCTAAAGTGTCGAACAGATTGGATAAATCCTGAGCCGGAGGCGGTGCAGAGCCCCTGCTCCCGCAGGCGTTGTTGTTGCTGAACCAGAGATCATTGCCGCAGCGGTAGAAGAGTGTTGCGCTAGTTGTGTACCGGCCATGAAGACCACCACCCAGCTTGGCAGATCGAGGGGGTCCGGAATACTGTTGCCATCGGAACCTCCACTAATTCGGCCATCCTGCAGTTGGTACAGGGACTCTGTCTCTCCGGTTGAAGACTCATCGTCGGAATAGACAACGGTTTCTCCGTCGGATGCCGGTCCATCCTCGTATTCCACTCCATGGATGACACCTACGAAGAGATGCCTTGCTGCAGGCTGAACCTGGGCAGGGCTTGCACGCTGAGCCGTCTCGATGATGCCGGTGTAGGTGTCCGGCTTAGGGCCTGGTTCGCGGTCTTGCCGATGAAGACGTGAATTCCGCCAAAGGGAACCCGGTACCCGTACTCAATTGAACCGGCCTAGGGACCCATCTTGCATCGTTGATGTAGAGCTTGCCGCGACGACTCTTAGTCATCCGGCCCACAGCGTATCCCTTGAGTCCTTCGAAGCTGCCCTTCAAGAACTCGAAACCATCATGCGACAGCCCCACGGTGGGTGCCAACTGTCGTGGTTTTATCACGGCAGATGTCCTCGTGAAAGGACTTAGTCATGGAGCCATCGCTACGGGTTAGCTTAAAGGGGTTAAACTGGACAAGGGACACGAGAGTTTTATACTAGTTCGGCCCCTTATGATGAAGGTAAAAAGCCTATGTCTAGTTGTGATGGAATTGCTGAGGTTTCGATGACCAGGGAGCGAATCCGCTTTGCCTAGCTTCGAGTTGTTGTGTGTTGTCCCTAAACCGCCGCCGGGTCATCCCTTTATATACATAGGTCGATGCCCGTCAGTTTACAGAGTCCCGAGGCCGGATCGTTAACGTATCCAACTCGGTCTCTATCCTTCCTATCTTACAATGCAAGTTACATGAGAAAGTCGGTTTACATCTACAGGCCTTAACCCGCCTTTGGGCCTTGGGCCTTCGTAAAGCGCCACCATCCTCACGTCTTCATGGGCTTCTAATCTTCATAGAGTTAACCCAGCTACTCCTGGCCGGTTTACATCCAGTAGTAATATCCCCAACACAACGTGTGTCTTCTGGTCCAGAAAATATCTCCCAAAAGTTTCATTGCGTTTGAACTCCGTTCGGTATTGATTTTTTGTGAAGTAAAAAACAAGCAAAAACCAACAAGTAGCACTGGGCACTATGTCAATAGGTTAGTCCCAAAAAATGATATAAAGTTGCTATAAAATGATTGTAAAACATCCAAGAATGATAATATAATAGCATGGAACAATAAAAAATTATAGATACATTGGAGACATATCAACATCCCCAAGCTTAATTCCTGCTCATCCTCGAGTAGGTAAATGATAAAAATAAATTTTTTATCTGGTAAGGTGCCTAACATGTTCATCACATATTCTTTTCTTTTGTAGCATGGACATTTGGACTTTCATATGATTCAAAGCAATAGTCTAGTTTTGACATGAAGATTTCAATACTCAAGCATATCAACAAGCAACCATGTCTTTCAAAATATCAACACTAAAGCAAGTTATCCCTAGCCCATCATGCTCAATCATTAATCCATTCATGAAACACACTTGCATATTAGCTACACCCAATGCTCAAGTACGATCATAGTGCCCCTTAGTTGGTGCTTTATAAGAGAAGCTGGAGAATCAAAAAAATAAAAATTGCATAAAGTAAATAGAAAGGCCCTTCACAGAGGGAAGTAGGGATTTGTAGAGGTCCCAGAGCTGAAAGCAGAAAAAGATAGAGATAAAACATTTTCGGTGGCATGCCTTTCCTGTCAACGAAAACAATCGAGTAGTTCCCAATACATTCCATGCTAGATATATCATAGGCTGTTCCCAAACAAAAAATAAAGTTTATTCCTTTTTCCATCGTACTTTGACATTCCACGGCTAACTGAATCCACGGGTACCGTCCATACCAACACTATCCAAGGAATTTATTATTTGACAACATAAAGTAAATTCATTTTTCATTTCAGGACTGGGCATCTCTAATACCTTTTTAGTACTCTCGTGCAATGACAAGTGAATAAACACTCATCTTGAGAATAACACATCTAGCATGGAAAAATATCAACCACCCCCTACCGTTTCATGAGCGGTACAAGCACACAAAAATGAAATTTATTTTGAAGATTAGAGATGGCACATACAAATTTTCTTAGAACAACAAAAACTGGGTTTAAGGATTTTGGATGCACAAGTAGTAATACCACTTAGTACAAGTGAAGGCTAGCAAAAGATTGAGAAGCATCCAACCAAGAAACAAAAAATCTCATAAGCGGGCATTAAGCATAACTAACACCGAATAATGCACCACAAGTAGGATGTAATTTCATTCTATAACTATTGACTTTCGTGCTTGCATAGCGAATCACAAACCTTAACACCAATATTCTTACAAAATCATAATTACTCATCAACATGAATCACACAAATTATATCATCATATCACAAAACTAGTACAAGGAATCAAGTTTATTTTGTCCAATGATATTCATGATTTTTTTTATTATATCCCTCTTCAATATCTATCACTTTAGGACTAATTTCATATGTTGCTTTTGTTAGCTCAACCAAATCTAAGTTAAGAACATGAGCATAAAATTTTTCTTCTCTCAAAATAATTTAAGTGAAGCATGAGAGAATTTCTTATATTTTTTACTAACTATTAAATAAATATAAGTGAAGCATGAGAGCATTAATTTCTTCAAAAATACTGAAGCACACCGTACTCAAAAAGATATAAGTGAAGCACTAGAGAAATTCCAAAGCTCAAAAAGATCTAAGTGAAGCACAAAAAGCAATTCTAACAAATCATAGCATAATTTTGGCTCTCTGAAATAGTGTGTCCAGCAAGGATAGATGACACAGAATAAAAAGCAAAACAAGCAAATACTCATATAATATAGGACGCTCCAAGAAAAACTCATGATATGTGATGAATGAAAATATAGATCCAAGTAAAATACCGATGGTCGTTAGAAGAAAGTGGGGATGCCACTCGGGGGGCATCCCCAAGATTAGTTGCTTGTTCCTCTTTGGATAATAACTTGGGGTGCTATGTGAAGGAAATATGCCCTAGAGGCAATAATAAAGTTATTATTTATTTCCTTATATCATGATAAATGTTTATTTTTCATGCGAGAATTGTATTAACCGGAAACGTAATACTTGTGTGAATACATACACAAACAAAGTGTCACTAGTATGCCTCTACTTGACTAGTTCGTTAATCGAAGATGGTTATGTTTCCTAACCATAGACATGAGTTGTCATTTGATTAACGGGATCACATCATTAGGAGAATGATGTGATTGACATGACCCATTCCATTAGCTTAGCACATGATCGTTTAGTATGTTGCTATTGCTTTCTTCATGACTTATACATGTTCCTATGACTATGAGATTATGCAACTCCCGTTTACCGGAGGAACACTTTCTGTGCTACCAAACGTCACAACGTAACTGGGTGATTATAAAGGTGCTCTACAGGTGTCTCCAAAGGTACATGTTGGGTTGGCGTATTTCGAGATTAGAATTTGTCGCTCCAATTGTCGGAGAGGTATCTCCGGGCCCTCTCGGTAATACACATCACTTAAGCCTTGCAAGCAATGCAACTAATAAGTTAGTTGCAAGATGATGTATTATAGAACGAGTAAACAGACTTGCCGGTAACGAGATTGAACTAGGTATTGAGATACCGACGATCGGATCTCGGGAAAGTAACATACCGATGACAAAGGGAACAACGTATGTTGTTATGCGGTCTGACCGATAAAGACCTTCGTAGAATATGTAGGAGCCAATATGAGCATCCAGGTTCCGCTATTGGTTATTGACCGGAGACGTGTCTCGGTCATGTCTACATTGTTCTCGAACCCGTAGGGTCCGCACGCTTAATGTTACGATGACAATTTCATTATGACACTACAAGAAATCTGTTGATCCATGACGGATTTCGCATGACGTTTTCGAAATCTGTCATGAATGGCCCGGTACAGCCCCGCAAGCCCGCTAAATCCCGCCAAAGCCCGCCTAACCATTCACGTATAAAAACCAAACCCTAAGTGCCTCCTCCTCGGCCCCCTCCTCTCACTGTCTCTCCCTTCGTCGCAGCCCTCCTCCCCATTCCCCATCTTCTCACACACATCGCCGCCACCCACCACCACATCGCCTCCTCCCACTGCTCGTCGCCGGCCCTTTCCCTCCTCTCACCTCGCTGCTCCGGCATCTGCTAGATCCGCCGCAACCCCCACCAATCCAATACTCGCGCGACCCATCTCTCTCTCTCTCTCTTCTGCGAATCATCGTGCCGCCACCAACATCCGCTGATTCCGGCGACGTCCGCCACCGTGCAGCACGTTCACGAGTTCATCTCCGACCCCTCCGCCCTCCTGCCCGGCTGCATCCGCCGCTCCCAGCCCCCTGCGCTCGCACTCAAACCCTAGCCCATGCCTAGGGTTTCGGCTGCAGCGGCGCGTCCGTTGCTGGCGCGTCTCCAGCAGCACCGCTCCGTCGTGCATCGCGCCCCCTCGCGCCTCTCCGCCTCCCCCAAGCTCAGTGCATTCGATTGCGTTGGGCTAGACGGCGGCGACCCCGACGCCCACTTCCGCGTCTCTGGCGTAGCGGTGTGTCCTGTACTCCTGTAGCTACCTCCTCTATTACGCGAGGATGGTGTCTGGCCTGCACTGCGACCACTGCATTGCTTACAAATGTCTCCGGTGAGCACTGCGACCTCTGCCTCCCTCTTCTGCTTGATTCAGCTTGATTTTGTATCTTTCCTCTCAAGAATTGATGATTTAATATTTACAAACATTAATCCCTCTGTTATAGAATTTATAGTCAAGTAGCAAATTAGGCTCATAGTCACTAAATTGTTTGATGCTTTCCTGATTTGATTAAGATGACTGTTGCAATCAAGTAGCTGTAGTTTTAGTTGACTGTACTTTTTATCTGTATTCTGTGAAAGTGCACTTCAGAGTGCAAAATTGTATTTGTTGTGCATTTTTGTATCTTTCCAGAACCAAAAGAGATGAATTGAACCTCTTCTTACCGCCTAATAAAAGGGAATGTGCAGAACTGTATGTGCTGTACATTTTTGTATCTTTCTAGAACCGAAAGAGATGGAGAATTGAACTTCTTCTTACTGCCTAATAAAAGGGAGTGTACTACAGCTTCAATCACTTCCAGAATGCTTCTTGATATACTAGGAAAAGGAAGTTATCCACTTTTAAGAATTACCGGATGTTGCTTTACATTCTATTGTATCCTTTTTGTCTTTCTGTATTGTGGAATCAGTGTTCCTTGTCTGACATATTTCTCTACTGATGTAAAGTGTATGTATTAATAGCCCATTAATATAGTACATAGTCAGTCATAACTACTTTATAATAGTTTAGATATACTTCCCTGAAATGTTATGTGAACCATTGTATAGCTCTTATGTTCATCATTACTTCCCTGTATAGCTCTTCTGTTTATCATTACTTCCAGCTTGGTTGTTATATTTTGCAGTACTGGTAGAGATCAGATTGCCATAGCCCATTATATAAGTTCTATGTTTGATTGATTTCCTCTACCAATTCTAAATATAATAATCAAAATTTGCATTTGTTTAATGCAGGATCTGTTATCAAAATCGAGAGTTAGTGGTTCAAGTTTATTAAATCATGTTAAGTGTAGTGTAACTTTGAAAGTGTCTCCACCTTGAACATTTCATTTATTCTTGCTTTCTTTACCACTAATAGGTAGGAGTATTATTTATAATCTGCTTCCTCAATTCTAAAATAATTGAATTTGACCAAGTTTATTAGAAGCTATATCAACATCTACACCACATAATTAGTTTCATTAGGTTCATTGTAAAATACATTTTTGTAAAAAAGAGCTCACTTGTCTGTTCTTGATACTATAGTATACCTATTATGTCTGTTCTCACACATAGATAGGTGTATTTGTTTACATAAGAAAAATGACACGAAGTTAGTTCATGATCGCTTAGGGGAAAAAAGGTGTGCACTATGGTAAAAAGAGGTGCAATTTTGTTGCAAGTAGTTTTCCAGAAACAATAATTTATCTTTCCTATCCCTTTATCATTTGTCAACACCCCTCTGATCTTTGGGATGATAATTTTTCAAAGGTACCTACAGTTGCACAACAAGGTGGAGCTCCTCAGCGCTTTGGCATGGGTAAGCTCCTATGCCCTTCAAGATGATTTGAACTATTTGGCACTAGGTTACTCGTGATTAGTCGTCGATGTTGTGTTGCTGCAATGAAACAATATTGTTGATTAATGAAAGACAAGCAATCCTGGCATAACTCTTAAGTATATAGGCCTCATGAGTGAGGTTCAAATCACGTGAAATAAAAATGATGGTTCAGATGATAATAACTACTATTTATGTTGTTGTAATCAACTTGCCATTTTGTAATAGAAGCATATTGTTTGTTACAGGTTTACTTGGTGGTCGGAGCCACAAAGGAAGTTGGAGGTGTAGACGTGAACTTGATGATTATGAGGGTTTGTACAATCTTGTATATTTGTAGATGTAATCTGGTGTAATTATTATTGAGGGCATGTGATCTGATGTTGGATGTATTATCTGGATGTATTATTGGCCACCTTTTAGAAGGGCTTTACTCAGTGAAATATTGAATAGAGATTTGTCAAATGCTTCAAATTATGGGCCTGTTCAATAGAAATTAATTGTGTTGTGAAAGCTTGTTTGATTACGTGTAATGGGTGGCGCTGGTTGGATGGAAATCATGGCTCGACTAAAATAAATGGTCTAAACTACCACAATAAAAAATGCGGATAACACGTCACTTCCATGCTGGTGCCATGTAGATGCCATGTCAAGCCCATTTTTGTGCAACGTCATCACAATCCAAGACGGACTAGTCTGTCACGGAGGACGGGGCCTGGGCGGGCCTAGGGACTGATCGGTGACGGCTAGGATCCGTCATGGTGGTACAGTTGTCAAATTATGACACGATATACATGACGGATTTCAAGTCCGTCATGGACCACCCTCCTTGACGGTTTTGCGTTGTTCCATGACAAACAGTATCCATCATGGATTAACAAGATTCTTGTAGTGTGAGTTTATATATTTTGATGTACCGAAGGCTGTTTGGAGTCATGGATGTGATCACGGACTTGACGAGGAGTCTCGAAATGGTCGAGACATAAAGATTGATATATTGGACGACTATATTTGGACACCGGAAAGGTTCCTGGTAAGATTGGGACAATACCGGACCACCGGGAGGTTATCGGAACCCCCCGGGAGGTATATGGGCCTTATTGGGCCTTAGTGGAAAGGAGGGGAAAGGAGCAAGGGAGGGGGCGCCCCCCCAAGCCCAATCCGAATTGGGAGGGGGGCCGGCCCCCCCTTTCCTTCCTCCCTCCTTCCTCTTCCTTCCCTCTCCTACTCCTAATAGGAAAAAGGGGAGTCCTACTCCCGGTGGGAGTTGGACTCCCCCCTTGGGCGCACCACCCTCCTTGGCCGGCCCCCTCCTCCACTCCTTTATATACGGGGGCAAGGGGGCACCCGAGAGACACAACAATTGATCATTGATCTCTTAGCCGTGTGCGGTGCCCCCGTCCACCATAATCCTCGATAATATTGTAGCAGTGCTTAGGCAAAGCCCTGCGACATAGAACATCAAGATTGAAACCACGCCGTCATGCTGACGAAACTCATCCCCGACACTTTGTTGGATCGGAGTCCGGGGATCGTCATTGAGCTGAACGTGTGCAAAAACTCGGAGGTGCCATATTTTTGGTGCTTGATCGGTCGGGCCGTGAAGACGTACGACTACATCAACCGCGTTGTTATAACGCTTCCGCTTCCGGTCTACGAGGGTACGTAGACAACACTCTCCCCTCTCGTTGCTGTGCATCACCATGATCTTGCGTGTGCGTAGGATTTTTTTTTAAATTACTACGTTCCCCAATAGTGGCATCCGAGCCTAGGTTTTATGTGTTGATGTTATATGCACGAGTAGAACACAAGTGAGTTGTGGGCGATATAAGTCATACTGCTTACCAGCATGTCATACTTTGGTTCAGTGGTATTGTTGGATGAAGCGGCCTGGACCGACATTACGCGTACGCTTACGCGAAACTGGTTCTACCGACGTGCTTTGCACACAGGTGGCTGGCGGGTGTCAGTTTCTCCAACTTTAGTTGAACCGAGTGTGGCTATGCCCGGTCCTTGCGAAGGTTAAAACAACACCAACTTGACAAACTATCGTTGTGGTTTTTGATGCGTAGGTAAGATTGGTTCTTGCTAAGCCTGTAGCAGCCACGTGAAACTTGCAACAAACAAAGTAGAGGACGTCTAACTTGTTTTTGCAGGGCATGTTGTGATGTGATATGGTCAAGGCATGATGCTAAATTTTATTGTATGAGATGATCATGTTTTGTAACCAAGTTATCGGGAACTGGCAGGAGCCATATGGTTGTCGCTTTATTGTATGCAATGCAATCGCCCTGTAATGCTTTACTTTATCAGTAAGCGGTAGCGATAGTCGTAGAAGCATAAGATTGGCGAGACGACAACGATGCTATGATGGAGATCAAGGTGTCGCTCCGGTCACGATGGTGATCATGACGATGCTTCGGAGATGGAGATCACAAGCACAAGATGATGATGGCCATATCATATCACTTATATTGATTGCATGTGATGTTTATCTTTTATGCATCTTATCTTGCTTTGATTGACGGTAGCATTATAAGATGATCTCTCACTAAATTTCAAGACAAAGTGTTCTCCCTGAGTATGCACCGTTGCCAAAGTTCGTCGTGCCCAGACACCACGTGATGATCGGGTGTGATAAGCTCTACGTCCATCTACAACGGGTGCAAGCCAGTTTTGCACACGCAGAATACTCAGGTTAAACTTGACGAGCCTAGCATATGCAGATATGGCCTCGGAACACTGAGACCGAAAAGTCGAGCGTGAATCATATAGTAGATATGATCAACATAGTGATGTTCACCATTGAAAACTACTCCATTTCATGTGATGATCGGTTATGGTTTAGTTGATTTGGATCACGTGATCACTTAGAAGATTAGAGGGATGTCTTTCTAAGTGGGAGTTCTTAAGTAATATGATTAATTGAACTTAAATTTATCATGAACTTAGTACCTGATAGTATCTTGCTTGTTTATGTTTGATTGTAGATACATGGCCCGTGTTGTTGTTCCGTTGAATTTTAATGCATTCCTTGAGAAAGCAAAGTTCAAAGATGATGGTAGCAATTATACGGATTGGGTCTGTAACTTGAGGATTATCCTCATTGCTAGACAGAAGAATTATGTCCCGGAAGCACCGCTGGGTGCCAGGCCTGCTGCTGATGCAACTGGCGACGTTAAGAACGTCCGGCAGAGCAAAGCTGATGACTACTCGATAGTTCAATGTGCCATGCTTTACGGCTTAGAACCAATCTTCAACGACGTTTGGAACGTCATGGAGCATATGAGATGTTCCAGGAGTTGAAGCTAATATTTCAAGCAAATGCCCGGATTGAGAGATATGAAGTCTACAATAAGTTCTATAGCTGCAAGATGGAGGAGAACCGTTCTGTCAGTGAGCATATACTCAAAATGTCTAGGTATAATAATCACTTGATTCAACTGGGAGTTAATCTTCCGGATGATTTCGTCATTGACAGAATTCTCCAATCACTTCCACCTAGCTACAAGAGCTTCATGATGAACTATAATATGCAAGGGATGGATAAGACAATTCTCGAGCTCTTCACAATGCTAAAAGCTGCGGAGGTAGAAATCAAGAAGGAGCATCAAGTGTTGATGGTCAACAAGACCACAAGTTTCAAGAAAAAAGGGCAAAGGGAAGAAGAAGGGAAACTTCAAAAAGAACAGCAAGAAAGTTGCTACTCAAGAGAAGAAACCCAAACCTGGACCTAAGCCTGAAACTGAGTGCTTCTACTGCAAGCAGACCGGTCACTGGAAGCGGAACTGCCCCAAGTATTTGGCGGATAAGAAGGATGGCAACGTGAACAAAGGTATATGTGATATACATGTTATTGATGTGTACCTTACTAATGCTCGCAGTAGCACCTGGGTATTTGATACTGGTTCTGTTGCTAATATCTGCAACTCGAAACAGGGACTATGGATTAAACGAAGATTGGCTAAGGACGAGGTGACGATGCGCGTGGGAAATGGTTCCAAAGTCGATGTGATCGCGGTCGGCACGCTACCTCTACATCTACCATCGGGATTAGTATTAGACCTAAATAATTGTTATTTGGTGCCAGCATTGAGCATGAACATTATATCTGGATCTTGTTTGATGCGAGATGGTTATTCATTTAAATCAGAGAATAATGGTTGTTCTATTTATATGAGTAATATCTTTTATGGTCATGCACCCTTGAAGAGTGGTCTATTTTTGATGAATCTCGATAGTAGTGATACACATATTCATAATGTTGAAGCCAAAAGATGCAGAGTTGATAATGATAGTGCAACTTATTTGTGGCACTGCCGTTTAGGTCATATCGGTGTAAAGCGCATGAAGAAACTCCATATCGACAGACTTTTGGAACCACTTGATTATGAATCACTTGGTACTTGCGAACCGGGCCTCATGGGAAAGATGACTAAAACATCGTTCTCCGGTACTATGGAGAGAGCAACAGATTTGTTGGAAATCATACATACTGATGTATCTGGTCCAATGAATGTCGAAGCTCGTGGCGGATATCGTTATTTTCTCACCTTCACAGATGATTTAAGCAGATATGGGTATATCTACTTAATGAAACATAAGTCTGAAACATTTGAAAAGTTCAAAGAATTTCAGAGTGAAGTTGAAAATCATCGTAACAAGAAAATAAAGTTTCTACGATCTGATCGTGGAGGAGAATATTTGAGTTACGAGTTTGGTTTACATTTGAAACAATGCGGAATAGTTTCGCAACTCACGCCACCCGGAACACCACAGCCTAATGGTGTGTCCGAACGTCGTAATTGTACTTTACTTGATATGGTGCGATCTATGATGTCTCTTACAGATTTACCGCTATCGTTTTGGGGTTATGCTTTAGAGATGGTCCCATTCACGTTAAGTAGGGCACCATCAAAATCCGTTGAGACGACGCCTTATGAACTATGGTTTGGCAAGAAACTAAAGTTGTCGTTTCTGAAAGTTTGGGGCTGCGATGCTTATGTGAAAAAGCTTCAACCTGATAAGCTTGAACCCAAATCGGAGAAATGTGTCTTCATAGGATACCCAAAGGAGACTGTTGGGTACACCTTCTATCACAAATATGAAGGCAAGACATTTGTTGCTAAGAATGGATCCTTTCTAGAGAAGGAGTTTCTCTCGAAAGAAGTGAGTGGGAGGAAAGTAGAACTTGATGAGGTAACTGTACCTGCTCCCTTATTGGAAAGTAGTACATCACAGAAACCGGTTTCTATGACACCTACACCAATTAGTGAGGAATCTAATGATGATGATCATGAAACTTCAGAAGAAGTTACTACTGAACCTCATAGATCAACCAGAGTAAGATCCGCACTAGAGTGGTACGATAATCCTGTTCTGGAAGTCATGCTACTAGATCATGATGAAACTACGAACTATGAAGAAGCAATGGTGAGCCCAGATTCCGTAAAATGGCTTGAAGCCATGAAATCTGAGATGGGATCCATGTATGAGAACAAAGTGTGGACTTTGGTTGACTTTCCCAATGATCGGCAAGCAATTGAAAATAAATGGATCTTCAAGAAGAAGACTGACGCTGACGGTATTGTTACTGTCTACAAAGCTCGACTTGTCGCAAAAGGTTTTCGACAAGTTCAAGGAATTGACTATGATGAGAACTTCTCACCCATAGCGATGCTTAAGTCTGTCCGAATCATGTTAGCAATTGCCGCATTTTATGATTATGAAATTTGGCAGATGGATGTCAAAACTGCATTCCTGAATGGATTTCTGGAAGAAGATTTGTATATGATGTAGCCGGAAGGTTTTGTCGATCCAAAAGGAGCTAACAAAGTGTGCAAGCTCCAGCGATCCATTTATGGACTGGTGCAAGCATCTCGGAGTTGGAATAAACGCTTTGACAGTGTGATCAAAGCATTTGGTTTTGTACAGACTTTTGGAGAAGCCTGTATTTACAAGAAAGTGAGTGGGAGCTCTGTAGCATTTCTGACATTATATGTGGATGACATATTGCTAATCGGAAATGATATAGAATTTCTGGATAGCATAAAGGGATACTTGAATAAGAGTTTTTCAATGAAAGACCTCGGTGAAGCTGCTTACATATTGGGCATTAAGATCTATAGTGATAGATCAAGACGCTTAATTGGACTTTCACAAAGCACATACCTTGACAAAGTTTTGAAGAAGTTCAAAATGGATCAAGCAAAGAAAGGATTCTTGCCTGTGTTACAAGGTGTGAAGTTGAGTAAGACTCAATGCCCGACCACTGCAGAAGATAGAGAGAAAATGAAAGATGTTCCCTATGCTTCAGCCATAGGCTCTATCATGTATGCAATGTTGTGTACCAGACCTGATGTGTGCCTTGCTATAAGTCTAGCAGGGAGGTACCAAAGTAATCCAGGAGTGGATCACTGGACAGCGGTCAAGAACATCCTGAAATACCTGAAAAGGACTAAGGATATGTTTCTCGTATATGGAGGTAACAAAGAGCTCATCGTAAATGGTTACGTTGATGCAAGCTTTGACACTGATCCGGACGATTCTAAATCGCAAACCGGATACGTATTTACAATAAACGGTGGAGCTGTCAGTTGGTGCAGTTATAAACAAAGCGCCATGGCGGGATCTACATGTGAAGCAGACTACATAGCTGCTTCGGAAGCAGCAAACGAAGGAGTCTGGATGAAGGAGTTCATATCCAATCTAGGTGTCATACCTAGTGCATCGGGTCCAATGAAAATCTTTTGTGACAATACTGGTACAATTGCCTTGGCAAAGGAATTCAGATTTCACAAGAGAACCAAGCACATCAAGATACGCTTCAATTCCATCCGGGATCTAGTCCAGGTGGGAGACATAGAGATTTGCAAGATACATACGGATCTGAATGTAGCAGACCCATTGACTAAGCCTCTTCCACGAGCAAAACATGATCAGCACCAAGGCTCCATGGGTGTTAGAATCATTACTGTGTAATCTAGATTATTGACTCTAGTGCAAGTGGGAGACTGAAGGAAATATGCCCTAGAGGCAATAATAAACTTATTATCTAATTCCTTATATCATGATAAATGTTTATTATTCATGCTAGAATTGTATTAACCGGAAACGTAATACTTGTGTGAATACATAGACAAACAAAGTGTCACTAGTATGCCTCTACTTGACTAGCTCGTTAATCGAAGATGGTTATGTTTCCTAACCATAGACATGAGTTGTCATTTGATTAACGGGGTCACATCATTAGGAGAATGATGTGATTGACATGATCCATTCCATTATCTTAGCACCCGATCGTTTAGTATGTTGATATTGCTTTCTTCATGACTTATACACGTTCCTATGACTATGAGATTATGCAACTCTCGTTTATCGGAGGAACACGTTGTGTGCAACCAAACGTCACAACGTAACTGGGTGATTATAAAGGTGCTCTACAGGTGTCTCCAAAGGTACATGTTGGGTTGGCGTATTTCGAGATTAGAATTTGTCGCTCTGATTGTCGGAGAGGTATCTCTGGGCCCTCTCGGTAATACACATCACTTAAGCCTTGCAAGCAATGCAACTAATAAGTTAGTTGCAAGATGATGTATTACGGAACGAGTAAAGAGACTTGCCGGTAACGAGATTGAACTAGGTATTGAGATACCGATGATCGAATCTCGGGCAAGTAACATACCGATGACAAAGGGAACAACGTATGTTGTTATGCGGTCTGACCGATAAAGATCTTCGTCGAATATGTAGGAGCCAATATGAGCATCCAGGTTCCGCTATTGGTTATTGACCGGAGACGTGTCTCGGTCATGTCTACATTGTTCTCGAACCCGTAGGGTCCACACGCTTAATGTTACGATGACAGTTTCATTATGAGTTTATATATTTTGATGTACCAAAGGTTGTTCGGAGTCCCGGATGTGATCACGGAATTGACGAGGAGTCTTGAAATGGTCGAGACATAAAGATCGATATATTGGACGACTATATTTGGACACCGGAAAGGTTCCGGGTAAGATTGGGACAATACCGGATCACCGGGAGGTTATCGGAACCCCCCGAGAGGTATATGGGCCTTATTGGGCCTTAGTGGAAAGGAGGGGAAAGGAGCAAGGGAGGGGGCGCCCCCCCAAGTCCAATCCGAATTGGGAGGGGGGCGGGCCCCCCTTTCCTTCCTCCCTCCTTCCTCTTCCTTCCCTCTCCTACTCCTAATAGAAAAAAGGGGAGTCCTACTCTCGGTGGGAGTTGGACTCCCCCCCTTGGGCGCGCCACCCTCCTTGGCCAGCCCCCTCCTCCACTCCTTTATACACGGGGGCAAGGGGGCACCCCACAGACACAACAATTGATCATTGATCTCTTAGCCGTGTGCGGTGCCCCCTCCACCATAATCCTCGATAATAGTGTAGTGGTGCTTAGGCCAAGCCCTGCGACGGTAGAACATCAAGATCATCACCATGCCGTCGTGCTGACGGAACTCATCCCCGACACTTTGCTGGATCGGAGTCCGGGGATCGTCATCGAGCTGAACGTGTGCAAAAACTCGGAGGTGCCGTAGTTTCAGTGCTTGATCGGTCGGGCCGTGAAGACGTACGACTACATCAACCACGTTGTTATAACGCTTCCGCTTCCGGTCTACGAGGGTACGTAGACAACACTCTCCCCTCTCGTTGCTGTGCATCACCATGATCTTGCGTGTGCGTAGGAATTTTTTTGAAATTACTACGTTCCCCAACACTATGGGTATCCCCAAGCTTAGGCTCTTCTTACTCCTTATTCCTTCATCCATCATGATCTCACCCAAAACATGAAAACTTCAATCAAACAAAACTCAACAAAACCTTCGTGAGATCCATTAGTGTAACAAAGCAAATCACTACTCTAAGTACTATTGAAAACCCATACATATTTTATTTTTGCATTATATCTAATGTATTCCAACTTTACGATAGCTTATACCCTCCAATACAAACCATAGATTCATCAAAATAAGCACACTACGCAAAGAAAACATAATCTGTCAAAAACAGAATAGTCTGTAGCAATCTGAAAACTTCGTTTACTTCTGTAACTCTAAAAATTCTGAAAAATTAGGACGATGTAGGCAATTTTTATATAAATCTTGTGTAAAAAATTCAGAAGCTTTCGTCAATTATATGATTTTGGAAAATTATTTTACTGGATGCAAAAGTTTCTGTTTTCCAACAAGATCAAATCAACTATCACCAAACATAATCCCAGAGGCTTTACTTGGCTCAAAAAACAATTAAAACATAAATAATAAAATCATAGCAGTATCATAATTGTGTAAACACTCAAGAACAGAAGGAAAAAGAAAAAAATAAATTTTATTCATTGGGTTGCCTCCCAACAAGCGCTATCGTTTTATGCCCCTAGCTAGGCATAATACATAGATCTAAGTGTTTTCATCTTTAGATCCGAACTCCTCAATAAAATACTTAGAATTCTTCAAAGATTTAGCATAAAAATTATCAATAACAATACTCCTAGGAACAAGCTTGAAGAATTCATTCTTGCACGCAGGGTATTTTATCACTTCAACAAAATCTGGGTGAATACTAATCATCATAAGATCTTATTTGTGACTATTGGAAGTTGCACCCTTGTTTTTAGTGACTTGAGTAACCTTGCCAATTTTTACCAAAGTTTTTTTAATAGTTTTACCGGAAGAAAAAAGCCGTGCTTGAATTACTAAAAATCTCTTCCAACTTATCAATTATAGTAGGGCTCTCCTCTATTCTCTCGTTGAATGCGAGTTCTTTTTCTTTTAGTACTTTATGAGCGTCTCCTGCTTTTGACCTGATTCTATTAGCAAGATTGTGCATCCTTTTATCTATTTTTTCAATATTTTCTTCAGCGATCATTTTCTTTTTAATAGCATCTAGCCTTTCCATAACATGCTCGAGAGTTAATGTTGTTCCATTAATCATAAGAGGTGGTGAACCCACTAGATTCCCCAAGGCATTAAAAGAATATATGCAAGGACACATTAAGAAATTCCCACCGATAATCATATCAAGGACGAATCTATACCAAGTGGTTATGCCCACATAAAAACATCGAAAAAGAACAGTGGTAGATTGCTTACGAATAGAACTATTATGAGCATTACAAATCCTTTACCAAGCATATTTTAAATTCTCTCCTCCCCTTTGTTTAAAATTAAGAACCTCGTTCTCGGGGGTGCACGCAATAGAGGAGTAACTATCCATAACGACAAAAAGTGACAAACAAAATTGCACACGAAAACAGATTTGATGAGAAAATGGCGAATGGAAAAAGGGCGAATGAAACGACAAATTTTTGTGAAGTGGGGGAGAGGAAAATGAGAGGAAAATGGAAAATAATGTAAATTGAAAGGAGCTGAGATTTGTGATTAGGAACCTGATAGGTGTTGATGATGTCTCCCCTGCAACGACGCCAAAAATTCCTTTTGATGCGGCTTGAACTACGTCGGTATTTCCCCAAAGAGAAAGGGATGATGCAGCACAACTACGACAGGTATTTCCCTAGGTGATGAGACCAAGGTTATTAAACCAGTAGGAGAACCACGCAACACTTGCACACAAAGAACAAATACTTGCAACCCGACGTGTAAGAGGGGTTGTCAATCCATCCCGGGTAAAATGATAGATAAATTTGTAGTGGATTAGATAAACAGATCTCGCGGAAACGCGAAATAAAATAAACTAATGAAAAATTGCAGCAAGGTATTTTTGGGTTTTTGGATTAATAAGTCTGAAAATCAAAGCGAATAAAAATAGATCTCGAAGGCAAATATGATATAGAATAGACCCGGGGGCCGTAGATTTCAATAGTGGCTTCTCTCGAGAAAAATAGCATACGGCAGCTAACAAAAATTACTGTTGGGCAATTGGTAGAACTTCAAATAATCATGACAATATCCAGGCAATGATCATTATATATGCATCACGTCCAAGATTAGTACACCGACTCCTGCTTGCATCTACTACTATTACTGCACATATCGACCAATATCCAGCATGCATCTAGTGTATTAAGTTCATGGAGAAACGGAGTAATGCAATAAGAACGATGGCATGATGTAGACAAGATCTATTCATGTAGGAATAGATCCAGCTTGTTATCCTTAATAGTACCGACACATACGTGTCATGTTCCCTTTTGTCACAGGGATTGAGCATCGTAAGATCGAACCCATCACAAAGCACCACTTCCCATGGCAAGAAAAATCGATCTAGTTGGCCTAACTAAATCAAATATTCGAAGAAGAAATACGAGGCTATAAGAAATCATGCATATAAGAGATCAAAACTCAAATAATTTTCATGGATAAAGTAGATCTGATCATAAACTCAAAGTTCATCGGATCCCAACAAATACACCGTAAAAAGAGTTACATCAAATAGATCTCCAATAGACCATTGTATTGAGAATCAAAAGAGAGAGAGAGGAAGCCATCTAGAAACTAACTATGGACCCGAAGATCTACAATGAACTACTCATGCATCATCGAAGAGGCACCAATGAGGATGATGAACCCCTCTGTGATGGTGTCCAGATTGGATCTGTGGTTTCTGGAACTTGCGGTGGCTGGAATTGTGTTTCGTCGACTTCCCTAGGGTTTGACTTCCCTAGGGTTTTTGGATTTTCGGGGTATTTATAGAGCAAAGAGGCGGTGTGGGGGCGGCCGAGGTAGGCACAACCCACCAAGGCGCACCCAGGTGGGTTGTGCTCCCCTCGGAGCCCCCTCTGGTACTTCCTTAGCCCAATGTGTGTCTTCTGGTCTAGAAAAAATCTCCAAAAAGTTTCGCTGTGTTTAGTATTGATTTTCTGCCAAGTAAAAAAGAAGCAAAAAAACAACTGGCACCGGGCACTATGTCAATAGGTTAGTCCCAAAAAATGATATGAAGTTGCTATGAAATGATTTTAAAGCATCAAAGAATGATAATATAACAACATGGAACCATGAAAAATTATAGATACGTTGGAGACATATCACATGCCCTGCCCCGACGTCGTCGCTCCACAGTCGGCCGACCAGCTGGTACTCCCTCCTCCCTCACACCCCTCTCCTCCCTCCTTCCTCCTTGGATGTATGTGATGATGGTCAAGTTGGTTCAGAGCGTTGCAAGGTTTCAGAGAGTGCAAGGTTTCAACAATGTCCACAAGGTGTTTGATGAAATGCTAGAGCTTGCCAGGGAACTTTGTTGTATGTGAAACTTGGCAGGATGATGTCTCCTTGGATGTTAGTGATGATGGTCAAGGTAGTTTGATAAAAGGAAAAACTTTTTAGTGCAAGTTTTATTAGAATTTAGTTCTGGACAGAAACTACAGGGAATTATTTGGTGGACTTGCAACATGAAATTGGGGCTGCCCTTCTGGACTTAAGGGTTTAGTTGGAAGGACTATAAGATGACAAAATTGAGAATTATTTGAGCAATGAAAAATAGGGTTGTAGTTCAATGCCAAGATTGGACCAAAATTGAAAAATGGAAGTTGTGCTCAAAATTTTCAAATGACCAAAGTGAGTTTTTGCATAAAAATGATCTATAGGCATCAGAGGACTTCTCAAAAAAATTGTGGCATTTGAAAAGAATTATTTGAAATAGTTCTAGTGCAATAGGGTCATTCTAGAGTTTGAGAATACTAATAAAACAATGTTTTTGAGGCCAAATCATTATGAAAATATTACTACTGATGTTTATAAGATAATTAAAAGGATTGGGAGAAAATTTTAAAACCCACATTATTTTACAAGAGTTTCTATATGGAGGGAATGATTTTTGAAAACAGAGAACTATTTTTGAAATAGAGGAAACTCTGTCATGTGTTGTATTTTGGCGAAAAATATACTTCTTTTTTGCTTTATGTGATAGCTAGTTTGAAGTGTCAATGCTTTATGTGTGACCTAGTTTGAAGAGCCATGCTATTTTTCTCTAAGTCTGAAATTGGCAGTATTAATAGTTTACATTTTGCCTTGAGGTTTGCAAAAAATATGCGCATCTTTGGATGATGATCTGTAATGGAGTTTTATTGAGGGTAATTAGTACATGCTTGCCATGAAAAACTGTTGTAGCATATATTTTACTTGCCTCAAAGGTTGCATCATGAATTTGTTTTCTGCCACTATGCAAATATCACTAAGTCTGCCTAATTTTTTTCACTCGGTGGAATTACATGCTGTGGTGTTGCATCTCCATGGAGTTGGTCCCTGATCGTCCCTCCGTTGTTCGACAAAAGGTGTCCATTTGTTGTATGTTGAGTTTTTTTAATAGGATGATGGTTGGTTCATTTGTTGAATTGTGTATTCATCTTGTGTATAAATCTTGTATTCATCTTGTGTATAAAGCTTGTATTCATCTTGTCGTTAAAACATAACCCCGATAACTTTGATTTTGAGGCATATGAAAACATGAGAGAGGGGGTCGTCAAAACATAACCCAGATAACTTTGATTTTCAGGCATATGAAAACATGAGAGAGGGGGTCGTTAAAACATAACCCCGATAACTTCAAGATGAGGGGTCGGGGGGTGGTTCATTAAAACATAACCCCGATAGCTTTGATTTTGAGGCATATGAAAACATGAGAGAGGGGGTCGCTAAAACATAACCCTGATAACTTCGACATGAGGGGGCCGGGGGGGTGGGGGTGGTTCGTTAAATATAACCCCGATAACTTTGATTTTGAGGCATATGAAAAGATGATTTGAACACCGGACATCCATGAGAGAGGCGGTCCGCAAAGTATCCTCTCCCGAAAGATAGGACGACTCATCAGACATGAGGGGGAGGAGTCCTCGACAATCGTGTGAAACTGATTGTTATAAAACTTGTCAACTTTGCATGATGTTTGCCACTAATGCATTGCTCATATGCATATGATTCCTTGTTACGATTAGGTCTACTAGTCGTCAACCCGTGTATCAACACGGGCTAGTTATTTCCACATTTGTATATACTGAAATAGATTGAGGAAAATATTTATATATTGACCTGTATCGACAATCTCTATACAAATGACATGATAAGACAAAAAAGGATGTTATTAATGTTTGGTCCAAGAGAAGGATTACTACAACATAATCGTAGGCATGCACACTATCACACAATCATTTTAATTGTGTCGTATGAAATAACCTTATATTATATTTGTATATACCAAAAGTTTCAAAGTTTGGCTCATACGCATGAACCTAATTAAATTAAGAAGGATGTAATCACAAAGGGAAGGACAACATGTAAGAGTAGCTATCGCTTAATTTTGAATAATTTATGAAAGTTTGGCTCATACAATATGTTTGAAGACTCAGATTTCATAGCTGGACAGTAAGTTTGTATTAAACTACAAAAGTCGAATATTCTGGCTGTTTAATTAGGAGGAGATATGAATGTATGTAGAGTTAGTGTATTTTGAAAAGAAAAAAACTTAAGAGGTTTGGTCTGAAGAATTATTGATGTGCATCCACCTGATATTTGTGATAGTGCCAATGAAACACATCATATGAGAAAAGAGGTATGAGATTAATCTCAAAATCGTATTTTTGAAAGAATACGACAAAGAGTTATTGGAATATTTACAATCAGTCCGTGAATTTACTACATGAAGTAGACTACTGATTCAATAAGGAAATCATGTAAGGTCCATGCTATGTTAGTTATCATCATGGTGTCACTCTCTATGTGGTACTTATGCTAATATTCTTTTGAAACTTATTACAATTTTCCCATCCTCAAGATCTGTTGTTAAAACAAACCAATTCAATATTTTTCCAAATTAATAGTTCTTTTTGCATAACAGCAAAGTAAATTGTAGTGTTTTATTTCTGCGAACAAATGAAACCAATAGCCTGAGATTTTAGGAACAACAATTGTTAGCCCTTATGAAGCACAAGGAACTAAAAATTTTAGTCCTACTTGAGCTCAGCCTAACAGATGTACGGAGGATGACCTTTAGTAGGTAATAATCGGTGTGGAGAAAACTGCATGGTATTTACTTATCTATTCTGTGGGATAATACATGGTATTTAAGGTAACCTTATCCTGAACCTGATGAATCATGTACTTATCTGTGATCTATTTTTCACGAAAGGCAATATATTAGGTCTTGCGTGCTTCTAACCATGGTACTATTTTTTAGGCTCAATTACAGTGCATAGGCTCCATTATAGTGTATATACTATTTTGTAAAACAGTAGACAAAAGGAAGTAGATGTAGCATACATGATTCTGGAAACACACTAGTGAATATCTCGATTAGCACTACTACTTAATCAAATCATCAAATTGGCATATATTCATTATGACTATTGTTACTCTGAAACTATTTCCTAGAGTCTTGAAAAGATTTGACATTTCTGTTTGCCTGAGTTCAAAGATGAATCAGTGAACATATACTAGTTTCCACCCAAAAGCAAATCACTACTGCAATTTGGCACACAATGCATTGAAAGGAGGCATACATTCACACCAATGCAACATGAAGGCTAGCTGCAGCTTCGGCGAGAGGGTCAAAACCTGTTAGATGCAACTATGTGAAGCATCGACAGAACTGCTACCGCATAATCTGCTCAAAATATCAATCTAACGTCTATGTGAATGTGCCCTGTCTTGGTCGTTCATGCCAATGGCTCGACCCAGCACGCTGCCACCATCTGAGTATCGACATGCTACAACTAAACTTGTACAAATGCCATTAATCGACTCGAACCATGATGTGAACTGTACATGTTCCAGGAATATTGAAATTAGAACTACATAGTGTTATGTACTGTCTTCGTTGTACAGTTCTATACTGAAAATTTGTAGTAAAACAACTCCATTGAAGAACTCGAGTTAGTCCATCCAAATTTATTTCAGCACGCTATGCACTCACAAAATATCTATCTTTATGAAGTTTGCATGTAACATCAACGTTTAGGACATTGTATTAGAGATAATTACATGACTACATATCATCCCGGGCTATGAAATTGAAGTTCAGGGAGTTACTAATGAAGCAACACTTTGTGAATTGTTATCAGCATAACTATTCTGATAATATTATCAGAATAGACCGGCTGTATAT
This sequence comes from Triticum urartu, assembly GCF_056163025.1. NCBI lineage: Eukaryota > Viridiplantae > Streptophyta > Magnoliopsida > Poales > Poaceae > Triticum > Triticum urartu. The sequence continues at coordinate 568,249,188 of NC_141878.1, forward strand.
ATATATATATATATATATATATATATATATATAGGGTGGGTCTATTATGATAACACTTCCGCACTGCATGCTCAATGCAAGTGCACGTCATTGTTTGAACCAAGTGTGTTGCAGTACTCACACGAGTGAACTTCGTGTCGAAAAAACTGCACGCACTGTTTTTCCAGTACTGTTTTTGCTCTAATTTTTTAACCGTTTATCGGAACGAGGCATGTAATATATCGTTGAAAAGCTATTGATTAGGCACAACTTCGTCATGTTGAACACTTTTCGAGATTCCTCTTGGTTTAAGAGCAGTTTCAAAAATAGTGCGGCAGATGACGAGTGGTATCGAGCGTATTTTCGTGATTTTTCCTAAACCGCTCATCGGAATAAGGCAAATGATACGCCGTTGGAAAGATATGTCGAGGCGCATCTTTTTCATATCTATTATTTTCTCCAATTCGTTACGGTTCAAGAGCAGTTTCGAATTTACTAAATCGCGGAATTCTGTTTTTTTTATTTTTGCAATTTTTGGTGCTGTTTTTGCTCTAGTTTTTGAACTGTTTATCGAAACGAGGCGTGTAATAAGTCGTTGGAAAGCTATGGACAAGGCGCAACTTTCATATGTAGAAATGGTTTTGAGATTCCTTACAGTTTTAAGTTAATTATAAAAATCGTGCGGCGGACGATGAGTGGCAGCGGCCGTTTTTCGCGAAATTTTTACAAACCGGTTGTCGAAATGATTCAAATGATATGCCGTTGAAAAGATATCAACGATACACAACTTTTTCATGTAGAACACTCTCTCCAATTCCTTACGGTTTAAGAGCAGTTTTAAATTTACCGAAATGTGGACACTCTGTTTTTCGCGACACCCAAATCGACGTGGTTACTTCATCCGACTAAAAACCGCACTGCATCGGACGAACAACCACACTTCATTGGACAAACAAGTGCACTGCATGATTTCCTTTTTGTGGGACGCAAATTTTCCTAAACAAGGTGGAGTGCACTTCATGTCGAGTGTTGGTGAACCACAATAATATGAAAAGTGAACCTCGAGACTACCGTAAACGAGCCGTACTGCATCAGACAGAAAAACAAACTTATTTAGACTAAAAAACACACTTCATTGGACAGACAAAGTGCACTGCATGATTTCTTTTTTGTGGGACGTCCAAACGAGGTGGAGTGCACTTCTTTAGACTAAAACCCGCACTTCATCGGACGGGCAAGCGCACTGCATATTTTTCTTTTTATCCCTTTTTCTAAGGGTTTTTATAAGCATATTTTCTTTTTGTCCATTTTTCTAAGGTTTTTCATAAGCGAGAGTGGACCGCAGTGACGAGGGCAAGTGAACACAACATATATAGAAGTGAACGACATACTTGTTTTATCATTTTTTTAACCTTTTTTTTTGTAAATTCAACTAGACTACATGAGCAATGTTATTGGACTACATAGTCAGCGTTAGTCGGGTGCATCAATTTTCTTGCGTGCTTGTCTCTTCCTGCAAAATATAGTTGCAAAGTATATAGTCAACATAACCGCGGGTGCGTAATGCATCAGAGTACCCTTGAACTTCACCGCCTTCTTGTTTTGTAAAGTGCACCGCTAAGGTTTTCTTAATAAACTGCATCGATTTTTACCAAAGTATAAACCATGTCCATACAAATTTGGAAAAACAATTCCTCCAAAAATAATAAAAGTGAACTCCTCTGAAAACTGCAAACTGCACTGAAGCACCACGCAGCGGTGAACATCACCGTGGGGCTTTTTTGTCCAAAAGGACCCCCTGCCGAACGCTATTGACAAAAAAGACTACCTACGGATAAAATTGTCAAAAAAGACCCCCTCTCTAGTGGCGGCAGGCGCGGCAGGTGACACGTGTCACCTGCCGCCACACCACGAGGCGGCGGGCCCGGCCACCACGGCAGAAGGCGGCCACGCGCGGTATAACGGATTCGGCACAGTGCGACGTAACGGGCGAGGCCAGGTGGGCCACGCCGCCACTGACTGAGGCGGCCGCTGCTGCCCATGCCACGCCTAGGCCGACAGCAGCATCTTCACGGAATGCGAGGCGCGGGCCCGGCCGCCACCGGGTGAGGCGGCAGCGCGCATGCGGCCCGACAGCCCCTGACGGCGCTGATTTCTATGACAGCGACCTGACGGCGCTAATTTCGACGGCCTGCTGCAGCGCGTGATTTCCGTAGATGCTTTGTAAATTGGAATCTGATTCCCGCAGCCTGCCTGCGTGATTTCCGCTTCTTGCCGACACCCGAGAGCGGTGTAGTTGCTGCGTGTGATGAGACACCGCGATGCTGGAATCCGAGGCTGCGGTGGGTGAGTGTACCTCGTTCTGCCGACAATACAATGCTCCTCCTATTTATATACGCACAACCGCGGCTGCGCATACACTCTCTCGAATATCTCTCGTTGCCTTCACTGCCTCTCTGCTCTGTCTAAGTCTACAAGAATACACACAAGGAAATACTTGGTAACCACTTTCACTCGTGATTTTGGCCGATTTAGAGTTGGTTTTTGAAGATGGTGAAGTTGAAGAAAAGATAGATTAAGGTAAGATCTATCCATTTTTGTTGGTTTTGTTTGCATGCATGATGTTTTTGTTCTGTTTGATTAGTTCTTAAGTGTGTACTCTATGTTGTTTTAGGCATTATTTCGGCACTTGGAGAAGTCATTTTGAGTTTCTGGAGTAGGATTTGCCGTGCTAAGTGAAGTACGAAGGGGGAGATCAAGGTATGAGCTTTGCAATACATGGATTTTTTTGTGATGCACGGTGGTAATTAGTTAGTCATTTAGCTCGTCATTAGCTATGTGATGTTAGTGCTTAGAGGTTAGGAAAAAATTCAAACGACGGATACAACATTTAAACTATTTTTTTGATAAGAGTAGGTTGAAGATGTTGTATGAATGTTAGTTGCGTACATTTGTATTGACATGCAAGAAGCTCTTAATATGGTAATTAAGAAAAAAAATTATATGTTCATTGCATGTGGTATGCTATTTCATGTGGTATGTTTATTAATAAGTCTATGGTTAGGAAATCGTAGGTCTACTTTGTTATGTCACAATAATCTAAATTTTATATGTTAAGATTAGGTGGTAATGTACTTAATGATATATGTAATTAGGTAAAATAATTCATCTTAGTAGCAAACAAGGAGGAGATGACGTGATTGAAGAAATTGTGTTACCATCTTCGCTATCCCTTTTGAGATGATGACCACATACATGCAAGTGCTATTTTCATACTTTTGATAGCAGAAAGAAAAATCCGTGTTTAATATTGATGTTCATGTGATAAAAGGTTGACTCCGTTCATATATTACTGGTGACGGATATTTATTCGAACTATTTGGACGCTTAATTGCATTTGCAAGCACATCCATATTGGACCTAAGGTATAAAATGACGCCGTAATTTTGTTAATATTTTTTATATTGATGTACTGTCATGCCGCTGCAAATATTATTATTTGTAAATAAATGAATTTTATCGTATGATATGAAAAACATTATATCATGCCGGAAGAAATTAGATATTTTACTCATATGATATTAAAATGTTATTATCGTAATATTATGTTTAGTGGTTGTTTGGATAGCGAGTACTTACCCTCAGTTTTGTCATAACCTGCTGTAAGAAAATTATGTAGAAAACCATATTTTACTAATAGTCGTTTCTCCAGAAGCTATGTTTTTGCATGTTACGAGAACTATTTTATGAAAATGAAGCGCTAGCAGATATAGTGCATCAACTTAGGTATATTTTATGTACATTATTTTTTTAGGATGATCATACGATGCGTGAAGATGCTTTGCTTTCATCACAACGGTTTATGTAATTATTTAATTTTGTAGACCGTACGATGGAAGTACAGATCAAGCGTGCAAGCAGTGGTACTGCATGAACACACGTGCTAGCCTGGCCAGTCAGCCAGCTAATATACCAACACATCTCACACAAGAGGAGCAGGCGCGGAGACATGTTGAGCTGCATGCAGCTTACTATCGTGACCAGATGGTAATCACTTGTAACTCTTTTAGGTCCATCATTTCATAATCATTTGAACTAAATAACATCCAAATATTGTCCAGCTTGAAAATGTCAACGAATTAGGGCAGATGGCTATGGATAGCATGCCGGCCCAGGGCCCATATCGCAAGACATTCCAGAAACTTTTGCAACATTTCGTGGCAAAGAAGTTCAGATGCGGTAGAGGCGACGACGTTGTCACTGGAGCATACATGCCGGTAGCGAGGTCAGCCAGACCGAGTGCGGCGCAGTCGTCCAGACCGAGTGCGGCGCAGTCGTCCAGACCGAGCGAGGCGCGTACGAGCCATGAGCAATGGGGGGAGGGTCCGAGTACTAGAACGACATTGCCACGACATGACTCATCTCTGCCACTGCATCGCTCTTCTTCGATGCTGCTACGTCAGGGGCAGACATCTCAGGGGCATGGCACGGGCTTGGATTCGATGCCTGAGCAGTTTCTTTCCCCTAACCCATATGCGTACACAGGATACGATGCATACACCCAAGGTGAGGGATCTCAGCCGTATCTCTCCACGCGAGGGATCCCCATGCCCGAGGAGACTCGTGTACCAGATTTAAACCAGCACCACGTACAATGGCCAGACAGTATAGGAGAGGGATATGCTCAGGTAGTCATGTTTACATTTCAATGCATTTACAATGATATCATATATTATCCTCTAACAGTTTGTTTAAAATGTTTCTATGTGCAGGACACACCTGATGTTAATTGGGGCGATGAGAACACCCAACGCGGCGTCAACACAGGCCTCCGGGGAGCATCACATGATCATGGCGTCAACACAGGCCTCCGGGGAACATCACATGATCTTGGCGACCCGGTTACATCATTAGTTACAGAGTTTTTCGGAGGGGACGTTATTGGCCCATCTTTATCTCCGCGGAGTCACAACCATACGCCTACAATTACGCTTCAGGTTCGCAACAAGGATTCGCGACTCCACCACCTACGCAGGACTCGCAGACACATGAAGCCGAATTGGAGTACGGCCGCGGTCTTCGTGTGACCCGGCCACCTAATCGCTTGTCGCCTTCCGGTCGTAAGGAAAGGCCAGGTGGTCGTCGTAAAGTAGGGTGATTCATCTATGCACGTGCGCGACCCATTGTACCGTTTAATTCAGATGTACTTGCATTATTAGTTTGTACTCTCTTATTGTAAGGCATTATGTTCTATCTTAATTTCATTTTATAGTTGTTGCACGATGTTCGATAATTAGTGGAGGGAAAAAAAATGCCACTACTTTATTCTAAAACTATATATTTTTTCCATCACGACAAGGTACAACTGAAAATAAGATACAACACGACAAGGTACAACTGAAAATAAGATACATCGTAGAATTTAAATAAAGCTACATTTAACTACTGAAATGAAGCTACATTAAACTGCAGAAATAAAGATACAAATGATTGCGAAATTTAAAATACTACCACAGGAATCTACTGAGTCCAACGTGGATATTTTCCTTTTCCATCGCCACCTTCTTCTGCTGCCTTGGCCTGACGAGCCCTTTCTTTCTTTCTCTGCCTCTCCGCCTCACGAGCCTCATTTCGCTGTCGTTCCTGCTCCTCCATGCGACGAGCCTCTTTCCTGTTTTTCTTTCCTAAATCCTAAAAAAACCGGTGTTGCTCCGCATAGTATTCTTTTAACTCTCTCTCTTGCTCTGCTTTCTCCTCAGCTTCCGCCTTCTCGCGTCGCTCTTCCGCATAGAAACTATTCCACGCACGGCGACTTCTTTCACGAATCTCAGTCACTGCCCAAGCCGGCATCTCCATGTCAATCCAACGATAGTGCATGCACAGAGGCGGAGGAGACTACAACGAAAAACCAGAATGTTATTAAAGAATCTATCAAAATACCAACAATATCTATTTGTGATGGTTAAAGCATACCAGAGGCTTGTCGTACTCTGAAATAGCTATGGGTGGATCTTCCTCATAATTGGCGCACATGAAAAACTTCATGCCCAGCCAATCTGAAAAATCCGTAAGCTCCTTCACCTTGCAAAGATCGCCACACCAACACCGCAGGACTACCACCCCCGGAGGCAAACTTGCATTCTTCATTTTCCTCGGCCTAATGCTTTGATCCGAGCAAGGCAAACTCATACCGACTGAAAAAATGTGTTACACACTTTGCGCACTGCCGATTTCGAGGATGGCTGGACGAGAGCCTCGGTGTCTCCTTTTATAAGCTCAGACGATAAATGATGGCGAGAAAATTAAGCGCGGATATTTACGATCCCTGTAGTGTCGGCACAACAACTTACCGTAGGATTCCCAGTGCCATCGCATCTGCCGAAGCAAAAGAAGCAAAGGCAGGATTGGTTCCCGGGCGAAAGAACCAAAAGCGTCCATATTCCCGCGCGTCGGAGTCACAGCCGTCACTGTCGTGCCTCGGAATCAGCGTCGTCTGCGCACTGTCGCGCGTGCAGCAGCACAGGACAGGCCGCCTCGGCAGGTGGCGGCGTGGCCCACCTGCTGGGCCCACGCGCAGCAGGCCTTGTCGGCCGGGTGGCGACAGCGGCAGCGGCGGCCGCCTCACCCGGTGGCAGCCGGGCCCACCTGGCGCGGCCCGTTCCGTCGCGGCACGCTGGCCTGTGCTGCCACCGTTCTGCCACGCGCGGCCGCCTCCTACAGTGGCGGCGGGGCCAGCCGCCTCATGGCGTAGCGGCAGGTGACACGTGTCGCCTGCCGCGCCTGCCGCCACTTGTGAGGAGGTCTCTTTTGTCAATTTCGTCCCCAGGGGGTCTCTTTTGTCAATTCCAGTGAGCAGAGGGTCTCTTTCGACAAAAAATCCACCGTGGGTACTACACACATGCGCTCCACACCGCCAGCCGGCCGACTGCACGCAGATGCACTCCGCACAGCACGAACACATCGACTGAACTGCATGTGGGCTGGGGTGTGAGGGGAAAGATTGGAGGTGGGAGCTGATCCCTGGCGCCCGTGGATGAACCGCACAAGGACACGCAGCGCACTGCTAGAGAGATCCAGATGCACTGCAATGCCACATCCAGGATCTCGCAAACGGCATCACCTGGAGTGGTTCTCCCGTCCCTGGCGAATTGCTTCCGGTGCGGAATCCCTCGTTCCCGGCACGGCAGAGCCTGTCCTTGCCCCGGACTCGTGGTAGAGCACCTCGCTGCCGTTGTTGGAATGAGGAGGGATTGGGAAAGACGCCGTGGTGGTAGGATGCAGTCCTGGTGGTCGATGCCCTGCCGCTACCGCGACTTCATGGCAAGAGAACTGCACGCGGAGGGGTCTAGCTGCAACCACCGCGCTGCTGCTCGGGGGCGAGGACGAGGGGAGCTGGAGGGGATTGGGGGCAGTAGTTGCACGAGCCCGAGAACGCTGCCGCCCTCCCCACCAAGGTCGCCGTCGAGGCCCACTGCAGGTCGCCATGGCGGCCGAAGAGAAGGGGAGGTGGATGTCACGGTGTGGTGAGGGCATCGCCGAATCACACGCGGCGCGGGGGCGAACTGCTTGAACTCCATAAGCGCACTGGCCCCGTCAACTCCATGGTCGGCGCTAGATAGAGGAGCAGAGGCCCTCCGGCTAGCCGAGGTGAGGAATGCGATGTCGGGCGGGGTGGCGGCGGGTCCCGTGCTGGGTCGTTGGCGCCCCAAAACTTCGAGGGGAGGGGAAGGGCGCCGCGCCCTACAAATCGAGGCGAGGAGAAGGTCGGTGTGGCCCTCCACCGTGGTGGCTGGTGGAGGCCGCCGCCGTCGCTGCTGTCCAGGAGCCGCCGCCCTCCATCGTTGTCCACAGAGATCAGCGCGGAGCAGTGCGGATCCCACCAGGGAGGGTGGTGGCGCGGCGGCGCGGGTGTAGATGGCGCGGCGCGGCGCGGGGTAGGAGTGCGGTGGTGGCCGCAGGGGAGGTTGGCGGCGCGGGGGAGCAGGGTAGGTGGCGGTTCAGCGGCGCGGGGAGGGTAGCTGCGCGGCGCCGCATCGGAGGTTGCGAGATGGGACGCGGGGTTGTGGAGAGACAGAGAGGGAGTGGGCACGAGAGGATAAGGCAGGGTTTTTATTTTACGTGAGCAGTTCGGCACCGTTGCTTTTGGGGTCAATTTGTAGCTACGGGTCGGCTCGGGAGTGTTATCAGAATAAGCTCCGGTGTTATCATAATAAGACTCTTAAGGGTGTTATTATAATAGACCCACTCTCTGTATATATATATGTATATATATATATATATATGATAATATGTGATATTCTTCCCAGTCACTTTATTTTAATTGTTTTTTAACTGAGGCATTAGGGCATCTGGCAGGCAATGTAGTGATGTAAAACCATTCACATCAAGGAAATGTACGATGCTTCTACTTAGCAACGAATCTTAGAATGATTCTGACATGTAAGAGAGAGATAAAAAATATGTTTGCTTTTGTTGGCCAAGAGATGGAAATTTCAAAAGAAAGGTATGAGATGCCATATTTTCATGCCACCTTGTTTCAATACATTTGGGCAACACATATTATTTTACACATATAAGAGGTTATTGAATTCAGATGATACTAAGAGGCAATGTATTGCAGAACCTTTTTGTCCTATCTAAGTAGTGTGAAATAAAGAAGGTAAAAACATCTGATCAATCATTGTACATGTCCTAAAATTATGTATTAAATTATAGTGAAAATTTGACAACATGATTTTATATAGCAATAGCATGTGTCCAGAATGTAAGAACTAATATGGTGTAAAAAAGGTCATTACATATGTTTATATCTGTAAAATATTGTTCAGCTACTCGGCCATAGACATATGTTTAAAGTAATCTAATCTAGTTATGATACCTCAGATATGATTGCCAAGGGTGATGCTGGATCAGTGAGTAAATGTTGCAGTACCAAATATATATTTTTTACAATGCTTCTGCAAATTCTTACTTGGCTGGTTTTTAAAGAATTATTCTCGCGGAAAAAATCTCATTATTGAGCCAATAATAATTTTCTTTGAAGACGTGAATCTTATTAATCTTTTATTGCAATGATTTTGATTTTAAAAATGATCCGTTAAGAACTCACTAGCACTGTGTGTGCGCGCGCGCGCGCGCAATGCAAACCAATTTTTTCATGAATTTATTATGAGTTACAACAAGAGAAAGATAAATTAGAGTTCGAATTACTTATTTGGGATTGTGTGAATGATTGTGTAGCAAGAGCACAAGGACAAAGGTGGATGTCGGTAACCATTCCTAGAAAGACATGATCAAGAGCAAGATGAAGAGACCATCTAAACATGAAAATAGTATGTTGGGAAATTGAACGCTTATCCTTCTTTGATTAGGGAGTTAGTGTACAACTAAATATTATTTTGTAAGCATCCAATTAAAAATGAGAATCATCATATCATAATAATTTATATGGATGGTTTGCATTGTCTTAATGTACAAATGCAGATGCATAACGGCATGTATTTCGAAACCAAACTCTAACGCTATTAATATAACTAGTCGTAAACCCGTGCACCAGCATGGGCTAGTGTGTGAAAACATGTACTCCGTCCTGTCCTACATATAAGTCATATATTTAGGAACAAAGGGAGTACATAGTATAAATTTGCCACATAAACATAAATTAGAACATGTTTCATATTTTAGAAGAATTTCTTTGTGTGGTTTCTAGGAATCATTTTACATAAGGATATATTGATGTGTTTTTACTAAACTGCCATTAGACACACTATTTCTTGTGTATCATGGATTGATCATTTAATTATGTCGACTCTTTAGTATTGTTTTTGTTCCTTCACTAACCATGAACGTACTTGAGATTGAACATTTAAACTTGGTTATTAATGTAATGAACCTGTCATCCTGATTTTGTAACATCAATCATCCAGTCCATAGGATTCAGATTAAATTTAAATTTTGATCGAGAAAAACATGATTTATGGGAATAGAAAATAATGAATCATGTTTGTCTCAAAAATTAAAATTTATTTTCAATCAACCATTCAGCTATAAACAATGAGACTAAGAGTAGAATTGTAAGAGGTGACGTATCAAAGAATATATATAATAAAAGACCAATCAAATAAAAAAGCTTAACTGGTTGATTTCATGGAAAAAAAATAATGATTCCAATATTGTATGTATGTTCTAGTTTTAAATTCTGAAACAGAGCACCAGTCCTTGAACTATGCGTAAGGGGATGTGCAACACCGTCGTTCTGTTCGTGAAGTAGGTTCAGTAGAGTTATATTAGTCCAATCAACTAATCTCCGTCTCTTATTGTAGTAAATTCTGCATGCATTCATCATTGAAGAAACAGTATCTGTCTAAGGCAAAACTAATAAGCGTTTGAATGAATCATTAGTTGTATACTCGTACTTAATAGCAAAAGATGGATACATGTAATACTTACAGTCGTATTTTAATACAAAAATATTTAAACTATATACTTCCATGTCCATGTTTGAAATTAATTTATATCGAGTCGTTATATCGCTCTTTCGTTCATGCAAAGAAGAAATATGTTGGACAAACTAAGATATTAATCTAGGCATCAAGCGTGCAAATGGATTCAATAGACAATTACTTTTGATAACTCCCCCACATAACTATTTGAACAATATGTCACTGTGCAACACTTAGCAAAATGCAGTGCATATCTTGAACCAAGGTATGGCATGTCGTAAAACAGCTCTCAAGATATAACGACAGAGTGATTTAAGACATAATTCAGAAAACATTTGCAGAAAAAATATTAGCTAAGTGTGCGTCAATTATATCTCATCAGCCCAATAGCTTGGAACTGGACATATTTATCAACTAAAATTATAACTGTAACTGTGTTGCCTGTTCATATATGAACTCATGATCATGCACTGATGAGTACTTTGAATGCTATTTATTCTATCATAGTTTATCTAAAATCAGACTGTTACGAAATATAAATAGTTTAGTACAACACATTGTAGCTTTTCTTTTCTATATGTTCCACTTTACCATCAAACATTCATAACTTAAGCATGTCTAGAAGCAGAAAAAAAAACCTTCCACTTTGGAGCATCTCAAGGCCATGGAGCGTTGAGCGACAATGCTATCTTAGATTTCTGAGCATCTTAATCTACAGGGTGGAGGTAGCTATGATGAAAGATCATGCAACAACACAACAAATTATATTTAAAATAAGATAATTGAAAACTAAAACTGTATATTACTAAAGTGATTGATTTTACCTCGGGTCTCTGGGAACAATAATTACCATAATTAAGAAGGCTTGCCTACAAACAATCGCCAATTAGAGAAGCCACATTAATTTAGCGATAATAGAAAATAGCATAACTTGAGTTGATGCTGGATTGTGACTGGAGACTAATGATCTTTAATTGCCCCACCACTGCAAGAATGGTTGATTAATTTGTTTGAGTAAATTTTTTGTTTTCTTGATTCTAGTCACGTGCACACAGAACACATAAAAAAGAGTGGAGTTGGAAAAAAAATCAAGAAGTTGTGACGCGGAAGAGATTCCATAATTTTGGTGTGAAATTGTGTGATAGCTGACATATTTTTTGGAGGGAGACGAAGAGGATTTATATCCACTGTGTTATGCCATTAGCACATCCGAAATAAAGCACACTTGGGGCTCATGGAACAGAAGAAAACACTCTGCCCTGTAATTGACGTACATGTATAGACATCATCCTTCCTTCACTACTTCTCCAAGGCGATTAGCAAAAGTAGAAATCTCAGCAGCTGGTCGAGTAGTTGAGAATATATTTTATACAAATAAAAATCAATGATCTGATAACTTTCTACAACTGGAATTTGGAAATTTAATATGCACGTAATTAAATCTTACCACTCTCTGTCAGCACCAGACAATTAAATTTCCCAGAGAAGGCAAACCTATTACGGAGGAGCACAAACATGAGATAGGCGAGGTCTCTCAATCAACTTCAGCCCCTGCACTAAGATAGCATTAAAAGCTGCAAGAAAGGAACCCTGGATGAGAAATTCAGCCTTATAGAAGGGAATAACCTTACGTAACAAATACAAATAATATGTACTCCAGAAGTATTAAAGTAAGTACAAATTGTGCCGTAACAAACAAAGCATGGAGTCTGAAATTCAGCAATTTGATCGAGCCACGTGATTTAGATGGAGCAGTAAGACAACAACATATTTATGGCCATAACTATAAACATCAAGAGAACAAAACATGCATCTTGCTTGTGTAGAGAGTGTGCAATAATATACTGAATGTTCACAGAACGATTACTTAAATCTCCCTGCTATGGAGAGGTCAGCCTGGATATAAACTACTTCCCTGCAGTATCTTATGTAGATTATCCATCGATGATAGACATCAGACGCCATGCTCTCTAATGTTTGGTATCAACAAACCTGAAAAGTTTAAACAAACTAAAGCATAGTTACACACATCATAATGAACTTCTCTATTTGTGAGGCAACATGTGAGCATGTTTGTTACACTTGGACTGATGATTGTTTGAGCTTCACATTGGGGACGGCAACAACTTGAATACCATAGAAGCTAGATGCTAGCATGAGAGCAAGCGACCTGTAACGGGAGGGAGAAGGAGCTGCAACGCATGAGAGTACATGGAGGCGGTTCTAATGAGACATCGCGAGCGGCGGCGGCGGACGTTGGCTGAGGAGCGTGTTAGGTAGGATGACGACAGGAGGTAGGGCATGGTTATACTCCTGATCTAAACGGTGATTGATGGAGATTCTTTTTTAAGGGACAGTGAGCTGTCGAGAATAGATGACATGAAGACATGAGCCTCTATGGTCATTTATTTCGGAATTGTTTGCCCATGCCTGTTTAATCTGCTCCCACTGGGAGTCAAACCCAGGACCTGGGGTGCTACTGAGCTCAATGCAACCACTAGGCTGCTGGTCCGTTCGCTGTGATAATATTATCATGGTTTTCACGGATTTTAAAAAGTTATAAATTGAAGTTCTCAAAAAATTATAGATATCTATTTTTATGTGAGAGAAGTTATATTATAATATTTGACCATGTTAAAAAGAATCTTAAATAAAAAAATTATATGAAATGTTTTATTGTTTTATACAAACTTTGGATTTATGACTTTATAAAAAGAGAGAAATAGTTTAGGGTTTGGCCAAATTAATTTCCCGTTTTGATTTATTGTCAGTTGGAATGATCACATAGATGAGTTATGGTTTAGTTTTGTCAAATTTTCATGTAAATTTTAGTTGCATTCAGCCAACAAGAACCAAATAAGAAGCAAAAGTGTGCAAGCCTTTTATTTGCTCCATATTCTATATCCATTAGATGACCTGTTCCCAATTTGAAACTGAAGCCAAGAAGTTAAGCAACACTATGGGCAGCACGTTAACACATGTTTGTTCTATATAAATCATCCTCAAAGGCCATTAGAATGAATAATAATACACACGGACACAATATAAATGATCAAACGTGAATGACCAAATGGAAACTAAAACATAAGCCAAACCAACCTTTGGGAGGTAAGTTTGTAGGTTGGTTGCCCCGTTGTGTTATTACTTGGGTGTTCCGACTTGGGTTGCCCGAGTCGACCCGTCCTTTTGCGCATGCCATGACATCTTAGTGAGCTTTCTATTTCTTTTACAGTTTTCTCTCCTTTTTGCACATCTTCTGTGCCATGATCACTTGATCCTCACTGTATTCCCCTTTGCTTTCTCTTAAATCTATGAAGCCGGCAAAACCGGGTCTTTAAAAAAAATGTTCTCCGTTCTTCAGACCCTCCTCCATTCCCACAGGAGTTTCTCTACACGCCTCTGCTTCCCGTGCCCTCTTACTCTACGTCATGCCACTGACCTGACCTGCTTCAGCATGTAAGTTTGAGATTTGGAGCTATTTCCATGATGTGTTGACAAGTTCTTTTTGCTAGCGATGAACTCTACAAGATGCAACAAGTGACCTCAAGAGTGCAATTATAGCGATCCCTCCAAATTCCAAGCTATGGTAATTAAGATTTTAAAAAAAGTTACCACCAAACGCCCACTTTGATTAGCTTTGCAACGAAGCAATCCGCGTGGCTTCCAGAGTCCACTAGATTTGAAGGCGTGTCCAACAAGCAATGCTAAAGGGCCAATCGAAACTATGTGTTCACACTAGTGTCTTCACTCTTCAGCATTAGTAGTACATAGGAGGCAAGAATAATATTTACCAGCAATATTAAATTGTCTCCGCTTCAACGTATTTCATGCATTAAAACTTTCAATAATAAGCACCCAAAAAAATACATTAAACTTCATTTTGGCACTTAGAAGAAAAACATCATGTAAAGAACCGTGTTAGAACTTAGAACCCATGGAGTTGATAAGGACCAGACCAGCCATCCTCTATACGGTAAATGCATCCCTTTCCTCCACATGTTTCCATCCTTACTGATCTAACATGCATAAGTAGTCCTATTTCTGTTGTATGGAAGCCATTATCATTTCTAGTTGACCTTGGACATTTCACATTTGAAACATTCTCTTGTTATGGAATATATTAGGTAAATAGAGGAACAAAAGAAATTGAAAGGGGTGCATGACTTCAATGCTCATGGATGAGCACTATGAGAATAGGAGGCAAAATGCAGAGAGACAATACCTATGGCAAGAGGATAATGTGAATGGTTACAAAAGGTAAGAGATGTGACATACAATTGATTAGTTATGGATAGAGCTGCAGGAAACAAGGAGCCAAAGTGAATATACTAGTATTTATGTACCAACTGGCTCTGTGTTTTCACAATGGAGAATGATGTGAACAAAACAATGTATGTGTTTATAGGTGGCATTCAGGACTAAAGACACAATCCTTCCATGTTTAACATATATCAATTGGTCAGCCTAGAATGTGGAGAAGGTAACTGCGGTAAATCACGTGTGTGTACCGAGGTGTATGATAAGAATGAGAGTGGGTAAATGAAGTTATAGTGCCATACAAAATGATTTCTGGACTTGAGATAAGTGATAAATCAAGGATAGACATCACAACTAGATTTCTGAAACACAAGAGCAAGGATAGTATGATTGGTTTGCCAATTGGTCAATTTTTTGAAGAAAATAGATAGATGCGGGTAAAAGGGTTAACGTGGGTTAGACACTTAAATGTTGAAGAGCAGCTGGTGATAAGGAGTTAAGGTGAATATATGTAGCTATGCATTTCACTATGCGTCATTGGGTGATGGGGTATGTGATTTTTAGCTGGCTATTACTTAATGTCTAACACAAGTACTTTTTCATATTTGGGCACTCCAATGGTGTGCAAAATGAATGGTGAGGGGAGCATCATAATATTTTGGAGTTAGAATCATGTAACGCCAAATGACTATGATTGTTATCAAGGTAACCAATCAATCAAGGTAAGCATCATAGCTAGTTGTTGTCATGAGGGAACAATGTGAATTACCCTAACTTATCATATGAGTGTTGGATCCTTGTTGTTGTCAATATAAACATAATGTTTGCGGAAAGATGTCAACGCGGTTAGGTCACTTAATGAAGATTGGTCGCTAGTGCCGATAGAATAGCATATGTAGTGTGCTCCCTAATTGTTGTTGACTAGCCTGGGGCCCGATATGGAGTATGAGTTATTTTCATTTGGCATTTAACACAATTTTAACACATGACCCCTTCATATATTATGATTGAAATGGTAGTGCAAGGATAATAAGGTAAAATAAGTGAGGGCAACTTGCACATGTTTGTTAGGTATAGCATTACAATACTAAGATTTGGTAATAGAGTTGGAATTCTACATGATGCAGAATGGCTACGCAAGTCATGGTAACTGAAAAATCATGATCAGCAACCGGGACTTGTTGTCTATAAAAGGATAAGGTGAATACAAACTAGTTAATTTTCAAGTGCTTCCTTGTAGTTGCCAAACCATAATGATATGTACTATTAGATATAGATTGACATGCTAGTCAAAGTCAAGGCAGTGGAGAATTCAAAGCATAGATAGTACCACTTTTGGCATGATAACAAGGGGGCAAGGTGAATAGGGTTGGTTCTTTAACTGGTTTGTCATCTTTAATTGACCTTCGATACACAACATAGTGTCTGTTCGATATTCAAAACGGTCACATAAAATTACAAATGTGATAAATACAATAGATAATGTTGGGTATTTTCACATAATTGATATTTATATTTATTTTATCACAAGAACGCTTCAGAGAGAGAGAGAGAGAGAGAGAGATGTATTTATTTTATCATGCTGTAGCGACCCGACCTCAAACGGTCAAATCTCTGTGCATAAGTGTCATCTCTAGATCGTTAATGCTGACACACACAATACTTGAAGGATTTATAACGGAGTGCAATCACACACTTATTACATCGAATGTCTCAAAAGGGAACTTGTTACAATAATATGGCTTAAGGCCATCTAAATAAGATAACGGCGGCAGCATCGAATGTAAATGAGTCCATCAACTCCAACGGCATAGCTGAGTGCATGACAATGACCTAGCGCACCTTACTCTTCGTCTGAAAAGTCTGCAACATAGTACGTTGCAGCCCGAAAATGGGTCAGTACATGGAATATGCTGGCAAAATAACATTGTAGAGCAATGAACAAAGTAAATGCTAACACTACATGCATATATGGCTGGTGGAGGCTCTATGGTTATCATGTTTTTGCGAAAAGACAGTTTTTCCCTACTGCAAAGGAATATAATTTATTTTAACTACAAAGTTGGTTGATAAACATTGAGAATGGAAACCCCATCTCAATCCTAATTAAATAGTAATTAACAACCCAACAAAATTAATTAGGAGTGTTGAGATCACATCAATAATTCAAGAACTAGATACTCAAGATGTCCATAACCGGGGACACGACTAACCATGATTAGTTTGTACACTCTGCAGAGGTTTGCGCACTTTTCCCCACAAGACTCGATCTCCTCCGTTGGATTTCTCGCACTACATGATATTTGAGAAACGGATGACCGAGACACGGTCTTTCCGAAGAGGCCCCCTTAACCGATAGATAGGCTGGTACACCTACAATCCCCTACATCTGCTAGCCCATCATGGAAAGGATTCCCACAACTTACTCAACTATGCCAGAGCCCATAATGGCTTGTGGCTGCACACGGAAGTTTCTAGCATGAAAAATCTTATGATCCCTTTGAGCCTGGGTGGCGAACCATAGGATGATCACACGGATTCCCCGGGATCTCCTTAGACAACACTGGATTCCCCAGGTGCCCACAAACAATCCACCCAGATGTGTGTCAAGGTAGCCACCTTAAATAAACCCTTAGTTCATAATAATACTCACAACTGTCATGAATCACTCAAACCAATCCACGTCTACGAGCATAGCATAGCAGTATAAGCATAACATAATAACTCCCAGGGTTTAAAATAAAGGACAATAGGTTCTACCTCATCCACTACTTCCCAGTACCCACATGTTATCAAATCCTAACCATGCCGTGTTGGAGGATTGGACTAATCCATAAAAACTGGGTAATGAAGGGGTACGATCAAAGTGTTACTTGTCTTGCTGACAATCTGCAAACCCTAGAGACTCGTAGTAGCACGCTTCGCACTCCGGAAATTCTATCACAAACAAACAATAGCATACATAAGCACTCAAGCATAGATGCAAGGGTTAAACTCAGATGAAAAAGTCTAAACTGAAAGTTCAACTGAAGTGCTTCGATTTGCAAAAAGAATCAATCAAATCGGAGCTACGAAACTCAAACTACGATCAAAAGAAGTTCGAATTCAAATCTGCTTGAAACCAAATTTTAATTTGTCAAAACCATGTTCAAGTTGATTAACTGGAAGAGGGGTTCAAGATGAAGATTTTGGCGTTGGTTTCACTGGATTTGGACGAACGGTTAAAAAGTAACGAGGGTTTGAAGATCAGGGACTAATCTGCGATAAAAATAATCGCGGATAGGTCACTGGCCAAAAACAAAATAAAAAGAAAAGACTAACGAACGAACGTTCGTTAACAAAGACAAACGAACGAACGCGTTCGCGAACAGAAGCATTCGGGTGAACGTTCGCTAAATGGCGGAACCGAAGAAAAAACCTGATCTAACCGATCCAAAACGAAAAACAAAACAAAAACTGGCGATGATGGCGGTTTTTACCGGTTCCTCGAGAAAAACCGGCGGCGGCGAGGTGAGATCCGGTGGTGCGGCTTGGCTGCGGGGCGGCGGCGGCGGTGAGGCTTGGTTGCGGGGCTGCGGCGGGGCTGCGGCGTGGGCGGGGTGGGGCGACGGTGTGGCGGCGACGGAGCAGCGGCGAGGCGGCATGAGTTGCAGGCGGCAGCGGCGGTTGGCTCGGGGTCCAAGGGGGGCCTCGGGGTCACTATTTAAAGGGGAGGGAGAAGCGGCGATGGCTTGCAGGAGGGGGCGGCGGTGCCCGTGTCCAGGCCGGACACTGCGGTGGCGGCGGGCGCGCTCGGGACTCCAGTCCCAAGTCGAAGAAGGAGGGCGGCGTGGCTGCGGGCCGGCCTGCTCGGCTGGGCCTTCGGCCCAGTCGGGTAGGAAGTTTTTTTTAATAAATAAATTCCGCCGAAAACAAAATTCCTAATAAATATAAAAAACAAAAAATTCTAAAAATGCCAAAAACATTTTTCACCGTTTAAATAAAATATTTAGATTCTGGCCTAAAAATGCAATTTTCAAAAATGCATATCTTTTCTAATTCAAATAAAATCTTGAATAAAAATAAAATAAAATATTTATTTGATTTTAACATTTTTCCTCCAATATTCCCCTCTTATTTTGGAGAAGTCATTTTATCTCCACTCATTTATTTTAATATTGGAAATATTTCGGATAGATAAATTATTACAACCAAAATGATCCTCTTTTGAAATTTGAGAAATTTCAAATATGAAAATAAATAAAATTCCCAACTCTCTTCATGTGTCCTTGAGTTGCTTAAGATTTCTAGGATCACAAACAAAATACAAATAAAACATGATATGCATATGATGATCTATATATAACATCCAAATTAAAAATTTGGGATGTTACACATCCACCTCAACTCAACAACGACATGCCGGCAGACTCTGAACAAAAGGATCGATGGGTTATGTTCATGGCTCCAATCTTTCATACACGTTGGCATCGTTAGCTAAAAGAGGTTCCTAACATCACACTATTTTTTAAACAAATGTTCGTTCCCTGGCAAATAAAAAGGTGTTCATCACATCTCACTATTCATCTTATACCTCAGCAACATGAGACAAGATGACTTGCAATGTGTATACGGCCCAGTCCGAACTAGCTACATGTGGCAAGTAGCAACTATAACACCATTTTATTGCACCGTCTATTTATCTATATATAATAATCCAACCTATGATTTCCGGGCTTTTATGTCCATTCATTAGAAAAAAATAGGCATTGTGCACGACAGACCCCCATCAACAACATAGGACAGAGTACTTATGCTGCATGCACTTTTGGTGCCGGAAGCATAGGGTGTAGAAATTTTCAACGTCGGTGCGCCTAAGATAAGCTCGACAAATGTTTTATTCGATTAGGACCCTGGGTCGACTTTTACTAGATGGTCCACATAGAGGATTTCCTTCTTAATAAATGTGCGTTTGTAGCATGGTTTACTAATTAAGCTTAATTTGCTGTTGCACAAATATGGTGCAATAAAATTTATAATAACTGAGCATCAGTCTATATATATATGATAATATGTGATAATCCTCCCGGCACTTTATTTTAATTGTTTCTTAACTGAGACATTAGGGCATATGGCAGGCAATGTAGTGACATAAAACCATGCACGTCAAGGAAATGTACAATTCTTCTATCTTAGCAACGAATCTTAGAATGATTCGGACATGTAAGAGAGAGATAAAAAATATGTTTGCTTTTGTTGGCCAAGAGATGGAAATTTCAAATAAAGGTATGAGATGCCATATTTGTTGGAGAACGTAGTAATTTTAAAAAAATTACTACGCACACACAGGATTTTGGTGATGTACAGGAACGAGAGGGGAGAGTGTGTCTAAGTACCTTCATAGACCGAATGCGGAAGCGTTAGCACAACACAGTTGATATAGTCATACGTCTTCACGATCCGAACGATCCAAGTACCGAACGCACGGCACCTCCGAGTTCTGCACACATTCAACTCGATGACGTCCCACGAGCTCCGATCCAGCAAAGCTTCGCAGGAGAGTTTCGTCAGCACAACGGCGTGGTGACGGTGATGATGGTGCTACCGACGCAGGGCTTCGCCTAAACACCGCTATGATAAGATCGAGGTGTATTATGGTGGAGGGGCGCACTGCACAAGGCTAAGAGATCAATGATCAATTGTTGTTTCTATGGAGTGCCCCCTGCCCCCGTATATAAAGGAGCAAGGGGGAGGAGGCAGCCGGCCAGGGAGAGGCGCGCCAAGGGGGAGTCCTACTCCCACTAGGAGTAGGTCTCCTCCTATTCCTAGTAGGAGTAGGAGAGGGGGGAGGAAAGGAAGAGGAGGAGAAGGAAAGAGGGGGCCCGCCCCCTTGCCCTAAACCAATTCGGTTTGGGCCTTGGGGGGCGTACCCTACACTCCCCTTGCTGCCCTCTATTTCCACTAAGGCCCATTAATCCCCCCCCCCGGGGGGGGGGGGGAGGGGGGTTCCCGTAACCCCCGGTACTTCGGTATATGTTTGAAATCTTCCGAAACCTTTCCAGTGTCCAAACATAGTCGTCCAATATATTGATCTTTACGTCTCGACCATTTCGAGACTCCTCGTCATGTCCGTGATCATATAAAGGATTCCGAACTACCTTCGGTGCATCAAAACACAAAAACTCATAATACCGATCGTCACCGAACTTTAAGCGTGCGGACCCTACGGGTTCGAGAACTATGAAGACATGACAGAGACACGTCTCCGGTCAATAACCAATAGCGGAACCTGGATGCTCATATTGGCTCCCACATATTCTATGAAGATCTTTATTGGTCAACCCGCATAATAACATACGTTGTTCCCTTTGTCATTGGTATGTTACTTGCCTTGAGATTCGATCGTAGGTATCTCAATACCTAGTTCAATCTCGTTACCGGCAAGTCTCTTTACTCGTTCTGTAATACATCATCCCGCAACTAACTCATTAGTTACAATGCTTGCAAGGCTTATGGTGATGTGCATTACCGAGTGGGCCCAAAGATACCTCTTCGACAATTGGAGTGACAAATCATAATCTCGAAATACGCCAACTCAACAAGTACCTTCGGAGACACCTGTAGAGCACCTTTATAATCACCCAGTTACGTTGTGACATTTGGTAGCACACAAAGTGTTCCTCCGGTAAACGGGAGTTGCATAATCTCATAGTCGTAGGAACATGTATAAGTCATGACGAAAGCAATAGCAACATACTAAATGATCAAGTGCTAAGCTAATAGAATGGATCAAGTCAATCAAATCATTCTCCTAATGATGTGATCCCGTTAATCAAATGACAACTCATGTCTATGGCTAGGAAACATAACCATATTTTGATCAACGAGCTAGTCAAGTAGAGGCATACTAGTGACACTCTGTTTTTCTATGTATTCACACATGTATCATGTTTCCGGTTAATACAATTCTAGCATGAATAATGAACATTTATCATGATATAAGGAAATAAATAATAACTTTATTATTTCCTGTAGGGCATATTTCCTTCAGTCTCTCACTTGCACTAGAGTCAATAATCTATATTATACAGTAATCATTCTAACACCCATGGAGCCTTGGTGCTGATCATGTTTTGCTCATGGAAGAGGCTTAGTAGACGGGTCTGCAACATTCAGATCCGTATGTATCTTGCAAATCTCTATGTCTCCCACCTGGACTTGATCCCGGATGGAGTTGAAGCGTCTCTTGATGTGCTTGGTTCTCTTGTGAAATCTGGATTCCTTTGACAAGGCAACTGCACCAGTATTGTCACAGAAGATTTTTATTGGACCTGATGCACTAGGTATGACACCTAGATCGGATATGAACTCCTTCATCCAGACTCCTTCATTTGCTGCTTCCGAAGCAGCAATGTACTCCGCTTCACATGTAGATCCCGCCACGACGCTCTGTTTAGAACTGCTCCAACTGAAAGCTCCACCGTTTAATATAAACATGTATCCGGTTTGCAATTTAGAATCGTCCGGATCAGTGTCAAATCTTGCATCAACGTAACCATTTATGATGAGCTCTTTGTCACCTCCATAAATGAGAAACATATCCTTAGTCCTTTTTAGGTACTTTAGGATGTTTTTGACCGCTGTCCAGTGATACACTCTTGGATTACTTTGGTACCTCCCTGCTAAAGTAATAGCAAGGCAAACATCAGGTCTAGTACACAACATTGCATACATGATAGAGCCTATGGCTGAAGCATACGGAACATCTTTGATTTTCTCTCTATCTTCTGCAGTGGTCGGGCATTGAGTCTTACTCAACTTCACACCTTGTAATACAGGCAAGAACCCTTTCTTTGCCTGATCCATTTTGAACTTCTTCAAAACTTTGTCAAGGTATGTGCTTTGTGAAAGTCCAATTAAGTGTCTTGATCTATCTCTATAGATCTTGATACCCAATATGTAAGCAGCTTCACCGAGGTCCTTCATTGAAAAACTCTTATTCAAGTATCCTTTTATGCTATCCAGAAATTCTATATCATTTCAATCAACAATATGTCATCCACATATAATATTAGAAATGCTACAGAGCTCCCACTCACTTTCTTGTAAATATAGGCTTCTCCAAAAGTCTGTATAAAACCATATGCTTTGATCACACTATCAAAGCGTTTATTCCAACTCCGAGAAGCTTGCACCAGTCCATAAATGGATTGCTGGAGCTTGCACACTTTGTTGGTACCTTTTGGATCGATAAAACCTTTAGGTTGCATCATATACAACTCTTCTTCCAGAAATCCATTCAGGAATGCAATTTTTACATCCATTTGCCAAATTTCATAATCACAAAATGCGGCAATAGCTAACATGATTTGGACGGACTTAAGCATCGCTACGAGTGAGAAGGTCTCATCGTAGTCAACTCCTTGAACTTGTCGAAAAACTTTCGCAACAAGTTGAGCTTTGTAGACAATAACATTACCATCAGCGTTTGTCTTCTTCTTGAAGATCCATTTATTCTAGATGGCTTGCCGATCATTGGGCAAGTCAACCAAAGTGCACACTTTGTTCTCATACATGGATCCCATCTCAGATTTCATGGCCTCAAGCCATTTTGCGGAATCTGGGATCATCATCGCTTCCTCATAGTTCGTAGGTTCGTCATGGTCTAGCAACATGACCTCCAGAGCAGGATTACCATACCACTCTAGTGCGGATCTTACTCTGGTTGACCTACGAGGTTTGGTAGTAACTTGATCTGAAGTTTCATGATCATCAACATTAGCTTCCTCACTAATTGGTGTAGGTGTCACAGGAACCGGTTTCTGTGATGAACTACTTTCCAATAAGGGAGCAGGTACAGTTACCTCATCAAGTTCTACTTTCCTCCCACTCAGTTCTTTAGAGAGAAACTCCTTCTCTAGAAAGGATCCATTCTTAGCAACGAATGTCTTGCCTTCGGATCTGTGATAGAAGGTGTACCCAACAGTTTCCTTTGGGTATCCTATGAAGACACATTTCTCCGATTTGGCTTCGAGCTTATCTGGTTGAAGATTTTTCACATAAGCATCGCAGCCTCAAACTTTAAGAAACGACAACTTTGGTTTCTTGCCAAACCATAGTTCATAAGGCGTCGTCTCAATGGATTTTGATGGTGCCCTATTTAACGTGAATGCAGCCGTCTCTAAAGCATAACCCCAAAACGATAGTGGTAAATCAGTAAGAGACATCATAGATTGCACCATATCTAATAAGGTACAATTACGACGTTCGGACACACCATTACGCTTTGGTGTTCCAGGTGGCGTGTATTGCAAAACTATTACGCATTGTTTCAAATGTATACCAAACTCGTAACTCAAATATTCTCCTCCACGATCAGATCGTAGAAACTTTATGTTCTTGTTACGATGATTTTCCACTTCACTCTGAAATTCTATGAACTTTTCAAATGTTTCAGACTTATGTTTTATTAAGTAGATATACCCATATTTGCTCAAATCATCTGTGAACGTGAGAAAATAACGATACCCGCCGCGGGCCTCAATATTCATTGGACCACATACATCAGTATGTATGATCTCCAACAAATCTTTTGCTCGCTCCATTGTTCCGGAGAATGAAGTTTTAATCATCTTGCCCATGAGGCATGGTTCGCAAGTACCAAGTGATTCATAATCAAGTGATTCCAAAAGTCCATCAGTATGGAGTTTCTTCATGCGCTTTACACCAATATGACCCAAACGGCAGCGCCACAAATAAGTTGCACTAACATTATCAACTCTGCATATTTTGGCTTCAACATTATGAATATGTGTGTCACTACTATTGAGATTTAACACAAATAGACCACTCTTCAAGGGTGCATGACCATAAAAGATATTACTCATATAAATAGAACAACCATTATTCTCAGATTTAAATGAATAACCGTCTCGCATCAAACAAGATCCAGATATAATGTTCATGCTCAACGCTGGCACAAAATAGCAATTATTCAGGTCTAAAACTAATCCCGAAGATAGATGTAGAGGTAGTGTGCTGACGGTGATCACATCGACTTTGGAACCATTTCCCACGCGCATCGTCACCTCGTCCTTAGCCAATCTTCGCTTAATCCGTAGTCCCTGTTTTGAGTTGCAAATATTAGCACCAGAACCAGTATCAAATACCCATGTGCTACTGCGAGCTCTGGTAAGGTACACATCAATAACATGTATATCACATATGTTCACCTTGCCATCCTTCTTATCCGCCAAATACTTGGGGCAGTTCCGCTTCCAGTGACCAGTCTGTTTGCAGTAGAAGCACTCAGTCTCAGGCTTAGGTCCAGACTTGGGTTTCTTCTCCTGAGCAGCAACTTGTTTGATGTTCTTCTTGAACTTCCCCTTCTTCTTCTCTTTACCCTTTTTCTTGAAACTGGTGGTCTTGTTGACCATCAACACTTGATGCTCCTTCTTGATTTCTACCTCCGCTGCCTTTAGCATTGCGAAGAGCTCGGGAATTTTCTTATTCATCCCTTGCATATTATAGTTCATCATGAAGCTCTTGTAACTTGGTGGCAGTGATTCAAAAACTCTGTCAATGAGACTATCAACAGGAAGGTTAACTCCCAGTTGAGTCAAGTGATTAGGATACCCAGGCATTTTGAGTATATGTTCGCTAACAAAACTATTCTCCTCCATCTTGCAGCTATAGAACTTATTGGAGACTTCATATCTCTCAATCCGGGTATTTCCTTGAAATATTAACTTCAACTCCTAGAACATCTCATATGCTCCATGACGTTTAAAACGTCGTTGAAGTCCCGGTTCTAAGCCGTAAAGCATGGCACACTGAACTATCGAGTAGTCATCAGCTTTACTCTGCCAGACATTCTTAACATCATCAACAACATCTGCAGCAGGCCTGGCACCCAGCGGTGCTTCCAGGACGTAATTCTTCTGTGCAGCAATGAGGATAATCCTCAAGTTACGGACCCAGTTCGTGTAATTGCTACCATCATCTTTCAACTTTGCTTTCTCAAGTAATGCACTAAAATTCAACGGAACAACAGCACGGTCCATCTATCTACAATAACATAGACAAGAAAAATACTATCAGGTACTAAGTTCATGATAAATTTAAGTTCAATTAATCATATTACTTAAGAACTCCCACTTAGATAGACATCCCTCTAATCATCTAAGTGATCACGTGATCCATATCAACTAACTCATAACCGATCATCACGTGAAACGGAGTAGTTTTCAATGGTGAACATCACTATGTTGATCATATCTACTATATGATTCACGCTCAACCTTTCGGTCTCAGTGTTCCAAGGCCATATCTGCATATGCTAGACTCGTCAAGTTTAACCCGAGTATTCTGCGTGTGTCAAACTGTCTTACACCCGTTGTAGATGAACGTCGAGCTTATCACACCCAATCATCACGTGGTGTCTTGGCACGACGAACGTTGGCAACAGTGCATACTCAGGGAGAACACTTTTACCTTGAAATTTAATGAGAGATCATCTTATAATGCTATCTTCAAACAAAGCAGAATAAGATGCATAAAGGATAAACATCACATGCAATCAATATAAGTGATATGATATGGCCATCATTATCTTGTGCTTTTGATTTCCATCTCTAAAGCACCGTCATGATCACCACCGGCGCGACACCTTGATCTCCATCGTAGCATCGTTGTCGTCTCGCCAACTATTGCTTCTACGACTATCGCTACCGCTTAGTGATAAAATAACGCAATTACAGGGCGATTGCATTGGATACAATAAAGCGACAACCGTATGGCTCCTGCCAGTTGCCGATAACTCTGTTACAAAACATGATCATCTCATACAATAAATATAGCATCATGTCTTGACCATATCACATCACAACATGCCCTTCAAAAATAAGTTAGACGTCCTCTACTTTGTTGTTGCAAGTTTTTACGTGGCTGCTACGGGCTAAGCAAGAACCGTTCTTAGCTACGCATAAAAACTACAACGATAGTTGGTCAAGTTAGTGCTATTTTAACCTTTGCAAGGACCGGGCGTAGCCACACTCGGTTCAACTAAAGTTGGAGAAACTGACATCCGCCAGTCACCTGTGTGCAAAGCACGTTGGAAGAACCAGTCTCGCGCAAGCGTACGCGTAATGTCGGTCCGGGCCACTTCATCCAACAATACTGCCGAACCAAAGTATGAGATGCTGGTAGGCAGTATGACTTGTATCACCCACAACTCACTTGTGTTCTACTCGTGCATGTAACATCTACGCATAAACCTGGCTCGGATGCCACTGTTGGGGAACGTGGTAATTTCAAAAAAATCCTACACGCACACAGGATCATGGTGATGTACAACAACGAGAGCGGAGAGTATGTCTACGTACCCAGATAGACCGAATGCGGAAGCGTTAGCACAACGTGGTTGATGTAGTCGTACATCTTCACGATCCGACCGATCCAAGTACCGAACGCACAACACCTCCAAGTTCTGCACACGTTCAACTCGATGACGTCCTGCGAGCTCTGATCCAGCAAAGCTTCACATGATTGTTCCGTCAGCACGACGTCTTGGTGATGGTGATGATGATGCTACCGATGTAGGGCTTCGCCTAAGCACCGCTACGATATGACCGAGGTGGATTATGGTGGAGGGGGGCACCACACATGGCTAAAAGATCAATGATCAATTGTTGTTTCTATGGGGTGCTCCCCTGCCCCCATATATAAAGGAGCAAGGGGGGAGGCGGCCAGCCAGGGAGAGGCGCGCCAAGGGGGAGTCCTACTCCCACTAGGAGTAGGTCTCCTCCTATTCCTAGTAGGAGTAGGAGAGGGGGTAGGAAAGGGAGAGGAGGAGAAGAAAAGAGGGTGCCGGCCCCCCTTGCCCTAAACCGATTCGGTTTGGGCCTTGGGGGGCGCCCCCACACTCCCCTTGCTGCCCTCTATTTCCACTAAGGCCCATGTAGGCCCATTAAGCCCCCGGGGGGTTCCGGTAACCCCCGGTACTCTGGTATATGTCTGAAACCTTCCGGAACCTTTCCGGTGTTCGAACATAGTCGTCCAATATATCGATCTTTACATCTCGACCATTTGGAGACTCCTCGTCATGCCCGTGATCATATCCGGGACTCCGAACTACCTTCGGTATATCAAAACACAAAAACTCATAATACCGATCGTCACCGAACATTAAGCGTGCGGACCCTACGGGTTCAAGAACTATGTAGACATGACCGAGACACGTCTCCGGTAAATAACCAATAGCGGAACCTGGATGCTCATATTGGCTCCCACATATTCTACGAAGATCTTTATCGGTCAAATCGCATAACAACATACATTGCTCCCTTTGTCATTGGTATGTTAATTGCCCAAGATTCGATCGTCGGTATCTCAATACCTAGTTCAATCTCGTTACCGGCAAGTCTCTTTACTCGTTCCGTAATACATCATCCCACAACTAACTCATTAGTTACAATGCTTGCAAGGCTTATAGTGATGTGCGTTACTGAGTGGGCCCAAAGATACCTCTCCGACAATCAGAGTGACAAATCCTAATCTCGAAATACGCCAACTCAACAAGTACCTTCGGAGACACCTGTAGAGCACCTTTATAATCACCCAGTTATGTTGTGATGTTTGGTAGCACACAAAGTGTTCCTCCGGTAAACGGGAGTTGCATAATCTCATAGTCATAGGAACATGTATAAGTCCTGAAGAAAGCAATAGCAACATACTAAATGATCAAGTGCTAAGCTAACGGAATGGGCCAAGTCAATCACATCATTCTCCTAATGATGTGATCCACTGCTATAAAGCAGTGGCGCACCAGATACATGTGCGCCATTAGTAGTTTTGAAAAAAAAATAAAAAAAATTTGTTAGTAATGGCGCACCATGGGATAGTGCGCCATTACTAGTTGACATAGTAATGGCGCACCACACCCACCATGCACCATTAGTAGTTTTGAAAAAAATAAAAAAAACTAGTAATGGCGCACTGTCCACTGGTGCGCCATTACTAACAATTTTTTTTAATTTTTTTCAAAACTACTAATGGCGCACCACACATCAGGTGCGCCATTAGTAATCCTGGTGCTAAATGCACCCCGCCCCCCATGGACCGCCTTTTCAGTTTAAAAAATAAAAGAAAATGATGGAAATGTCAAAAAAAATAAAAGAAAATAAGTTTCCCATGTGATATGTAGTCTAATTGTTGGGAAAATTTACAAATATGAATTTCGACTTTATATGCAAAATCTTTCTGGAATTTAGTAAAATGGGCATAACTTTTGCATACGAACTCGGATTAAAAAGTTTTTTATATGAAAAATCATCTACTCGAAAAGTTACATAGGAATTGAAAGGGGGAACCCCGTTCAACATCTTCAAGATCCCAAAAAACCTAACAGAACGAAAGATGCGGGGCTTTTAAGATCTAGAGGGGGAAATGAAAAAAAATTCAAACTTACTAGTGGCGCACCATTTGCTAGGTGTGCCACTAGTAACAGAAAAAAATGATTTAAAAAATTGAATTTTTTTCAAAATATGATACATAATATGACTGGGAAGTTTGAAATATTTTTTGAAAATTTCTTCACACTCATGAATATGAACAAAGCCCTAGACATCAACAAGGTTTAATAGGATTGATATGATATATATATATATCAACAAGTGCCTGTGAAGTGAGCTGTTGCTGGGGTTGGATAGAACTGTGAAGTTAAGCGTGCTCCGGCTGGAGTAGTGTGAGAATGGGCGATTTGACTTGAAATTGAGCATATTGACCCGAGATTAAGACATAGTGACTCGAGATTAAGAAAAAAAGGAAAAAAATTGAAAAAAAATTCTGATTTTTTTTTTGAAAAATGATTGTTAGTAATGGCGCACTTCTATGTGGTGCGTCATTACTAAGCCAGATAGTAATGGCGCACCGTGGGATATACTAATGGCGCACTGCGTGGTGCGCCATTAGTATACCAGATACTAATGGCGCACCTGTGGTGCGCCATTAGTAAAAAATTCTAATGGCGTGATGCTAGTGGCGCACCTGTAGTGCGCCATTAGTAGGCAAAACTGGTGCATGTATCATGTTCCGGTTAATACAATTCTAGCATGAATAAATTTTTTTTATCATTATATAAGGAAATAAATAATAACTTTATATTGCCTCTAGGGCATATTTCCTTCAATATTTTCATCCCACCTTATTTCAATACATTTGGGCAACACATATTATTTGACGCATATAAGCGGTTATTGAATTCAGATGATACTAAGAGGCAATGTATTGCAGAACTTTTTGTCCTATCTAAGTAGTGTGAAATAAAGAAGGTAAAATCATCTGATCAATCATTGTACATGCCCTAAAATTATGTATTAAATTATAGTAAAAATTTGACAACATGATTATATATAGCTTGAGCATGTGTCGAGAATGTAAGAACTTATATGGTGTAAAAAAGGTCATTACATATGTTTATATTAGTAAAATATTATCCAGCTACTCAGCCATAGACATATGTTTATAGTAATCTAATCTAGTTATGATACCTAACATATGATTACCAAGGGTGATGCTGGATCAGTGAGTAAAAGTTGCAGTACCAAATTTATATTTTTTTACAACGCTTTTGCGAATTCTTAGTTGGCGGGTTTTTAAAGAATCTCTCTCACGAAAACATCTCATTATTGAGCCAACAATAATTTTCTTTGAAGATGTGAATTTTATTAAACTTTTATTGCAATGATTTTGATTTTGAAAATGATCCATTAAGAATTCACTAGCACAGTGTGTGTGTGTGCGCAATGCAAACCAATTTTTTTCATGAATTTATTATTAGTTACAACAAGGGAAAGATAAATTAGAGTTCAAATTACATACTTGGGATTGTGCGCACGATTGTGTAGCAAGAGCACAAGGACAAAAGGGGATGTCCATAACCATTCCTAGAAAGACATGAGCAGTAGCAAGATGAAGTGGCCATCTAGACATGAAAATAGTATGTTGGGAAATTGAACACATTCTTTGATTAGGGAGTTAGTGTACAACTAAATCTTATTTTGTAATCATCCAATTAAAAATGAGAATCATCGTTTCATAATAATTTGTATGGATGGTTTGCATTGTCTTAATTTACAGATGCAGATGCATAAACGCATGTATTTCGAAATCAAACTCTAACGCTATTAATATAATATTACTATGATCAAAAGGCTAGAAACTAACACAAATAGAAACTATTATTATTATTATTTGCTGGTACAAATAAGAATCATTGATTACAAAAAAGGTTAGTACACTATGCATAACAACACAGTAGATTACTACATAACATATATATTAATATACCCGTGATTAAATCAAAACTATGCTCGGAAAAGGCTCATATTTGTGAATGTGATACCACTTTATAGATTTCTAGCCTTCACATCGGACGGGCCACTTTGCTAGTAGTCAAAAATAGTGCAACCTATTTGAGCATGAACTTGTTTTCAATGACATCTACGGGTGACTTGCATCTAGGATCTACGGGGCATATGGTGCATATCGTGTTTCTTGGATTCTTACATAGATCTTATGTTAAGCAAGTCTATGTTAATTATTTTGCCTTTTGTGTATTTTCTACGTACTTTGGAAATTTTAAACATGACTATGTGATGTCCTTACTAGGGAAGGTTTTGAGCTCCATTATAAAGCTTGGATAAATTTGGAAGAATTTTGGGCTCAAAGATATAGATGTGATAATATTTACTGTAGAGCAACAACCCTACAGTCCTTTTATTCTGGAATTTTTTGCCCACACCTGTTTAATCCGCTCCCACTGGGAGTCGAACCCATGACCTGGGGTGCTACTAAGGTCAATGTAACCACTAGGCTACATGTCCATTCGCTGTGATAATATTATCATGGTTTTCACAGATTTTAAAAAATTATAAATTGAAGTTCTCAAAATATTATAGATATCTATTTTTGATGTGAGAGAATGTATATTATAATATTTGACCATGTGAAAAAGAATCTTAAATAAAAAAATATTTGAAATGCTTTATTATTTTGTACAAACTTTGGACTTATGGTTTTATAAAAAGATGGCCAAATGAATTTCCCGTTTTAATTTATTGTCAGTTGGAATGATCACATAGATGAGTTATGGTTTAGTTTTGTCACATTTTCATGTAAATTTTAGTCGCATTCAGCCAACAAGAACCAAATAAGAAGCAAAAGTGTGCAAGCCTTTTATTTGCTCCATATTTTATCTTCACTAGATGACCCATTGCTTAATTTGAAACTGAAGCCAGGAAGTTAAGCAACACTATGGGCAGCACGTCAGCACATGTTTGTTCTATAAATCATCCCCAAAGGCCATTAGCATGAGTAATAATACACACGGACACAATATAAACGATCAGATGTGAATGACCAAATGGAAATTAAAACATAAGCCAAACCAGCCTTTGGGAGGTAGCTTTGTAGGTTGGTTGCCTCGTTGTGTTGTTACTTGGGTGTTCCTACTTGGGTTGCCCGAGTCGACCCGTCCTTTTGCGCATGTCATGGCATTAGGCTTTTTTTAAGCTCTCGGACACACACTCTTTCGAGCAACTATGGCTGAGCCACATGTCCTTTCGGTCCAGGTACTAGCCTAATCGCCCTTGCTACCCGGTCATGCCCTGGTCATCAGAGACTAACTACAGCCCGAAAATAACCACTTTGGCTCACCACTTTGGTTGTGCTATTCTGAGCAAGTTGGGTCCTCCCGGCCGGCATATGCTATTCCGAGCAAGTTGGGTCCTCCCGGCCGGCATATGCTAGGAGGGATAAAAATAACCACTTCGGCTCACCACTTTGGTGCGTAAGTTGTACATATCATACGAGTCACATGTACGTTGGTGCAATTGACCCACTAGCGATAAGGAATCACTACTTATGGTTATGGACCCTATTTTAGGCCCTATATGCTTACTTTTTTCACTTAATAGGGCATATGTTACAAACATCATCCATGGCTTTTCAGGTCGCTGGTTAATGATGTCTTTCTTTGACCTGTTGGATAGGAGCAACATTGACTTGTGCTCACTCAACTCATTTGTGAGCCTTGATGATCGAGCTCAGTGGGATGATGTGTGTCACACATGAAGCATTCCAAAGCGAACTGTTATGTTGTGTGGAAACCATTTGCATGCGTACAATATGTCGTGCTCTTGAGATACAAGGTGCCAACGGTTGAACGTGTAAATTTAGAAGTTTTAAATGGACGCCAAATTTACAAACTTATCAAAGGAAAGTTTAAATGGGTGCCAAAATTACATATGGGTACAATTAAGGGATTAAATCTTATGCAATATTCTTCCAGTTTGATACCATATCTTGTAATTAATCCTTGGGCGATTCATCCAATATAAACACATTTGGAGATGGAGACCCTCCATCTTCATGGAGAGCGAAGCCTCGCCCAAGCAGAAGTCCAGCGCTTGATACAGTGGAGGACAATCTCAGGTTGTCTCATAGGCTGACAACCGCAGAATGTGAGAAAGAACTCATTCACTATTAATAGTGTGAGTACTACTGCTGGTGGAAGCATATTCAACCCTGAATATATGGAACCACATCTAGTTCACATATATGGAAATTTTGGCACAACTTTAGAAACACAATGTGCTTAACCACGAGCCGTTGGAACATGTGTTGCTTCCCGGTAGCACACTACTCCCGCTCGCACCACCACTGAGTACTCCATGGGTGGTGGAGGGATGATTGAAGGGGTACAACACTCGAGTGGGGGGGGGGGACTCAAAGACTCCTAGATCTGGGAGGTGAGTCCCCCACATTTGAGAAAGGGGGTCAGGGGCTTCGTGTGAGAGAAGCGGGGGGCTCTAGTGGAGGAGGCCAAGGGGGGCTCCGGTGGATGAGAGTGGGACAACATGTGTGTGTTGTGTTCATGTGTTGGGGGTGGGGGTGGGGGTTAAGGCGTTGCCAGTTTGGGAGAGGGTGGCGGATTAGAGGGTGAATTTTGTATTATTGGTATTAGAATCTTGCTTTTTAAACTCATTATCAATGTTGGGAATCACCTCTGAGTACCATCAGTTTTACCCTATTAGTGTTGTGTGTACTATACCAATGAATGGTCGTAACTTTTCCCAGTCAGTGATGTGATGTTGTCCGACAGGTGGAGCACCATGCCACGTCGCTCTAATAACTACTCGATGTTGCTGATCGCCTTGCTGTCACCATCAAGGCATGTGAATCTAGTTCGGGAAGGTTGCAGGAGGCAGGTCTGTTAGTGGGAGGCCACACGGGGAAAAGTCGATTGCTTGGAGGCATCAGCCTTGGGATCTTGACATCTGTAGGTTC
Source organism: Triticum urartu (assembly GCF_056163025.1). Lineage (NCBI taxonomy): Eukaryota > Viridiplantae > Streptophyta > Magnoliopsida > Poales > Poaceae > Triticum > Triticum urartu. The sequence continues at coordinate 568,283,192 of NC_141878.1, forward strand.
CTCTACACGTCATTGTAGCACGACTCAGAAAACCTGCACATTGGTGCAAGTGCTCCCACCGCAAGCCACTGGGCACCTGAGACACTCCCACTACTCATCACATCAAGCTATACAACCACCGATCTCACTACTAGTGGAGGCCACATGCTTGAGGGGTATGTGACATCCAACAGTCTGGATCCGAGACCTAGGTTCACTTTCTCGGATATGGGGAGAGGGGCTCTGGTAGGGGAGACGTTGTGGTGGCTCAAGTACAATGGGGTATAGGGGAGTTCCGATTGTGGTATCCGAAGAGTGCAAGAGGCCTCGAGGGCATCATACTGGGGCAGCAAAGAGAAGTTTAATAATTTTTGTACGCAGTATGTAGTTGCATTGAGCCGGGAGCCCGGTACTGGTCTAGGTTGTGAGATGGGATGAAAATAATGAGTGAGGGTCACCAATTTGGTGTGTAAGTTGTGCATATTTATTAATAACGAGTCCGTTGGTGCACTTGGCTCGTTATCGGTAGTGATTCCTTACTAATGGGCTCTATTTTTCCTGTAGAAGTTAAATTTTTTTTCTTAACTCGGCATATGCTATAAACACCGTTGATGGATTGTTGAGCTGACATGTGTCGGCCCATTCATATTTCACGGCTTGATGAGCTCAGCGAGATGACGTGCGTCGCACAAGAAGCGTTCAAACATGACTTGCTACATCACATGGAAACTATTCGCGTGTATACGATTTTTTACGCTCCCACAATATAAGGGGCGAACGGTCCGTGCACGTAAATTTAAAATATTTAAATGGACACCAAATATACAAAGTTATAAAAGGAAGTTTTAAATGTGTGCCAAAATTACATATGGGCACAATTAAGGCAGAAAATCTAATGAAATATTATTTCAATCTGACGCCATATCAAAATTACATATGGCAATGCTGAACACAAATCTGGGATCACCGAATCTAGAGGACACGAAATAGTCAGAGGAGCTTCACCATGGAACCCAGGTCTAGGTGCCCCGACCCCCCCCCCCCCCCCCCCCCCCCGCGCCCGTGTGTGCTTGGTCATGGTCAACCTCAACCAACAATGGGTGGCACGCATGGGCATGGGGATGGGGAACTCTACCATCATGATGAGCTGAGTACCGTCCAACTATAAGCCCAACACTTGGATGCCACCCTTTCTCGGTGTAAAGGAGGACCATATCAGGTTGTCTCACAGGCTAAAAACCACCCTTTGCTTGGTCATGGCCTAGTAAGCTTGCACGTGCAACGCACGTCTCGACTAAAATATATTCCATTATGAAACATAGTAATTCTATTATAACGTGAACCTACTTTCTGTGAAGCTGAAATCTAATGCAAAGAGCATATAATTTCCAAGTCCTTAAAATGACTGAAAAATATCATGCTTTATGAATACATGCCCAAGTCCATTGCGTAACAACTACCAAATATCGTTAACTAATTGATACAAATTCAGTCCATGAAGAAAATTAAATAGTGGCCAAGTATATTTGCATTATGCGCCCCCTTGGGTACTGCATCTTAGCAACCAACGCCATCACCAGCACCTCGCGGGCAATCATGGTACTATATAGATGTTCATAATGTAACGCAAATATATATAACCAGTCACAAAACTCGCTAACGGACAAATCAGATGCACAAACCACTAAAGGTGGAACCATGCTTACTCATAATCTGAAGGTTCTGGCCAATGTAATTCATTTATGGTCATTTAGTGTTAATCCTTCCATGACAAGGTCCAGAGTAACAAAGGTATTTGCAACCTGTTGTTTCAAATAGTAAGCTTCTCTTGTGAACGTTCACAATAAAGCACATACCCAGTTTGTAATAGTATGGAAAATAACAACAGAACATTGGGATTATAAGTCGAGTAGCTCTTAGTGAGAAACAAAAAAAATCCAATAGTAGTATGAAACCGAAAAGAAAAACAATAAAAATATCCAAACCATGATGACCTCCAAATTTCAATAATCTCCTCGTTCCCCTAGAATCCCGGTTCTCCCTCTAAAAAAATCCAGTTCTCCATCGTGGTAGAATGAACTCTCGACATGTCCTCACCTCGACAAAGGAGCGGTGGACGCAGTGCAGAGCAACACGTGAAGCCGGAGCCCGAGTGGTCAGCGGAGGACGGTAAACAAAGCAACACGAGCAGAGGGAGCCATCGCTGTCCTCGCTGGCTGGGTACAAAGCAACACGTCGCAAGAGCCCCCCTGGTCCGAGGCGGCTGGGAAACACGTGCAGCCGGAGCACCCGTGGTCGGCGGCGTCCAGGATACAGGGCAACCAGAGCAACACGTGCTACATGGCCTCCCCAGCCATGCCGGTCCAAGGGCGTCCTGTTCGTCGGCCTTCTCGAGTCGTCGCCTGTGATGAACACCTCGGCATACGCGCCCAACAACCCCACGTCAACGACCTACACACCCATCTCCATGGTGGTGGGCGGCTGCGCCATGCCGTCGTTGTCGCACCACTGCAGGCTGATTAGCTGATAACCGAATTTAGTTTTGAGACTTGTTAACTGAATTGGCCCATGTAGCCCTTGCTACTTGTACATTTTCAGACTTGATAACTGAATTTACTTTGGGAAATGAGATTAAGCATTTCATTTCCTTGCACAAACAAATCGACATGATGTTACCTTGCCATCTGCAGACCATTTGTTTGTATACCTGTTTCGGACCTCAAAGCCCTTTTGACCACCACAGCTAAGCCAAAACCCTTCATCCGAATTTTTAAATTAATATAGCTCTGCAATTGAAAAGTAATCATGAGCACAAAAAACTTCTGCAAGTGCCATATTTCAGGATGAGGGAAAAGTAAATGTGAAAGGGAAAGCTTGGTAGCTCATGTTGGCATGGTACGATGGTACGATGTGTTAGCCTCTTCTTCCATCTCAATAGAAAAAATACAACCCCGGCTAATTCTTCTCTTTATAAAAGGGAAAGCTTGATCAAGTTGAAAGCAGTCTTATGATCAAAATTCCGCCAGTTTTAGTGAGCTATTCATAGGAACATGGCATGAGAAAGGGAAACTTCATACTTAAGCACCAGATTGAAAAGGTGAGCAGGTCGTCCTCACCGCTACTTCTTCCACGAATAAAAGGGCAGAGGTTGATCAAGTTGAAAGCAATATGATATTCCTAACTCCAGTTAGCGATTCATGGGGAAGATGGCAGGAGAAAAGCAAACAGAATTATGTACAAGATTGAGCACGTCGTTCACCGCGATCGACTCCTTCACCAGATCGCGATTGAAGAACAGAGCAGGTCGTTCTCCAGCGATCCAATCCTTCACCAGAGTGGGCTCACCCTGCAGCTCGACTCCAGGCCTTCCTCCGGGAGGAGCAGGGCCGGCACCAGAGCTACAGGTCCCACCTCCTCGCCCGCCTACGCCGCGACTCCCCGGGCCGTTGACGCGATCTCCCGCGCTGACCTGAAGCCGGCCAACACCACGCCAGTCTTCGAGGCGTGGGCAACAGAGATACAGGGGCTGTTGTGTCCGATGTCGGGCAGGGCAGCGGCGAGTACTTCTCGCGCGTCGGCGTGGGCCGGCTCACGCGGCAGCTCTGCATGGTGCTCGGCGGCGGTAGCAACATGACCTGGCCGCAGTGCCAGCCCTGCGCCGACACCTTATGTAGATCCAATGGCACATACAGGCCCGCCATCGCCTGCTGCCGATGCGTCGCAAAATCAGTCGCAGGTCTTGGCCCTTTCGCCCCGCCATCCATGATCCAGCGGCAACACGGGTGAGGGTGGCATGCGTCTCGAAGCAGAGAAGATAGGAGATTGGTGGCTAGGGGCGGACTTGCAGTTGCTTGCGCACTCGCCGTGCCGATGTGCCCTTCGGCGTGTTCGGGCTGCTTTTCTCTTCGGCAGCGACGCCTACGACTTGCGGGGTTCAACCTTTCCTCTCCACCACCAATTCCTTTTCTGCGGAGGTGCAACCGGCTAGGGCTGGGAGGCTATGGAATCGGGATTCAGGAAGGATGTGATGGACAGAGCAGGAGCAGTATAAAAAAACAACGCCTTACTATCCAATTGTTACATTTTTCACTTACGGGTGGCATGGTGGGTAATTTTCTTCAAAGGTGAAGTACGGCCAGTCAATACAATTTACTAAGTGCACACAGAGTATGGATTAGATTAACGCTAGCCGTTAGATTAAATTTAATGGGCCTAATCATGCGGTGGTAATAGGTCCGTGTACATTTCGTGGGGTGCGGCAATTTTTACATCCATTTGCTAAATTTCATAATCAAAAAATGCGGCAATAGCTAACATGATTTGGACGGACTTAAGCATCGCTACGGGTGAGAAGGTCTTATCGTAGTCAACTCCTTGAACTTGTCGAAAAACTTTCGCAACAAGTCGAGCTTTGTAGACAATAACATTACCATCAGCGTTTGTCTTTTTCTTAAAGATCCATTTATTCTAGATGGCTTGCCGATCATTGGGCAAGTCAACCAAAGTGCACACTTTGTTCTCATACATGGATTCCATCTCAGATTTCATGGCCTCAAGCCATTTTGCGGAATCTGGGCCCATCATCGCTTCTTCATAGTTCGTAGGTTCGTCATGGTCTAGCAACATGACCTCCAGAGCAAGATTACCGTACCACTCTAGTGCGGATCTTACTCTGGTTGACCTACGAGGTTCGGTAGTAACTTGATCTGAAGTTTCATGATCATCAACATTAGCTTCCTCACTAATTGGTGTAGGTGTCATATTAACCGGTTTCTGTGATGAACTACTTTCCAATAAGGGAGCAGGTACAGTTACCTCATCAAGTTCTACTTTCCTACCACTCAGTTCTTTAGAGAGAAACTCCTTCTCTAGAAAGGATCCATTCTTAGCAACGAATGTCTTGCCTTCGGATCTGTGATAGAAGGTGTACCCAACAGTTTCCTTTGGGTATCCTATGAAGACACATTTCTCCGATTTGGCTTCGAGCTTATCTGGTTGAAGCTTTTTCACATAAGCATCGCAGCGTCAAACTTTAAGAAACGACAACTTTGGTTTCTTGCCCAACTATAGTTCATAAGGCGTCGTCTCAACGGATTTTGATGGTGCCCTATTTAACGTGAATGCAGCCGTCTGTAAAGCATAACCCCAAAACGATAGTGGTAAATCAGTAAGAGACATCATAGATTGCACCATATCTAATAAGGTACAATTACGACGTTCGGACACACCATTACGCTTTGGTGTTCCAGGTGGCGTGTATTGCGAAACTATTCCGCATTGTTTCAAATGTATACCAAACTCGTAACTCAAATATTCTCCTCCACGATCAGATGTAAAAACTTTATGTTCTTGTTACGATGGTTTTCCACTTCACTATGAAATTCTATGAACTTTTCAAATGTTTCAGACTTATGTTTTATTAAGTAGATATACCCATATCTGCTCAAATCATCTGTGAACGTGAGAAAATAACGATACCCGCCGCGGGCCTCAATATTCATTGGACCACATACATCAGTATGTATGATCTCCAACAAATCTGTTGCTCGCTCCATTGTTCCAAAGAACGACGTTTTAGTCGTCTTGCCCATGAGGCATGGTTCGCAAGTACCAAGTATTCATAATCAAGTGATTCCAAAAGTCCATCAGTATGGAGTTTCTTCATGAGCTTTACACCAATATGACCCAAACGGCAGTTCCACAAATAAGTTACACTAACATTATCAACTCTGCATATTTTTGCTTCAACATTATGAATATGTGTGTCACTACTATTGAGATTTAACACAAATAGACCACTCTTCAAGGGTGCATGACCATAAAAGATATTACTCATATAAATAGAACAACCATTATTCTCATATTTAAATGAATAACCGTCTCGCATCAAACAAGATGCAGATATAATGTTCATGCTCAACGCTGGCACAAAATAACAATTATTCAGGTCTAAAACTAATCCCGAAGGTAGATGTAGAGGTAGCGTGCTGACGGCGATCACATCGACTTTGGAACCATTTCCCACGCGCATCGTCACCTCATCCTTAGCCAGTCTTCGCTTAATCCGTAGTCCCTGTTTTGAGTTGCAAATATTAGCAACAGAACCAGTATCAAATACCCATGTGCTACTGCGAGCTCTGGTAAGGTACACATCAATAACATGTATATCACATATGTTCACCTTGCCATCCTTCTTATCCACCAAATAGTTGGGGCAGTTCCGCTTCCAGTGACCAGTCTGTTTGCAGTAGAAGCACTCAGTCTCAGGCTTAGGTCCAGACTTGGGTTTCTTCTCCTAAGCAGCAACTTGTTTGATGTTCTTCTTGAAGTTCCCCTTCTTCTTCTCTTTAACCTTTTTCTTGAAACTGGTGGTCTTGTTGATCATCAACACTTGATGCTCCTTCTTGATTTCTACCTCCGCTGCCTTTAGCATTGCGAAGAGCTCGGGAATTGTCTTATTCATCCCTTGCATATTATAGTTCATCACGAAGCTCTTGTATCTTGGTGGCAGTGATTCAAAAACTCTGTCAATGAGACTATCAACAGGAAGGTTAACTCCCAGTTGAGTCAAGTGATTAGGATACCCAGACATTTTGAGTATATGTTCACTAACAAAACTATTCTCCTCCATCTTGCAGCTATAGAACTTATTAGAGACTTCATATCTCTCAATCCGGGCATTTCCTTGAAATATTAACTTCAACTCCTAGAACATCTCATATGCTCCATGACGTTTAAAACGTCGTTGAAGTCCCGGTTCTAAGCCGTAAAGCATGGCACACTGAACTATCGAGTAGTCATCAGCTTTACTTTGCCAGACGTTCTTAACATCATCAACAGCATCTGCAGCAGGCCTGGCACCCAGCGGTGCTTCCAGGACGTAATTCTTCTGTGCAGCAATGAGGATAATCCTCAAGTTACGGACCTAGTTCGTGTAATTGCTACCATCATCTTTCAACTTTGCTTTCTCAAGGAATGCATTAAAATTCAACGGAACAACAACACGATCCATCTATCTACAATAACATAGACAAGCAAAATACTATCAGGTACTAAGTTCATGATAAATTTAAGTTCAATTAATCATATTACTTAAGAACTCCCACTTAGATAGACATCCCTCTAATCATCTAAGTGATCACGTGATCCATATCAACTAAATCATAACTGATCATCACGTGAAACGGAGTAGTTTTCAATGGTGAACATCACTATGTTGATCATATCTACTATATGATTCACGCTCAACCTTTCGGTCTCAGTGTTCCGAGGCCATATCTGCATATGCTAGGCTCGTCAAGTTTAACCCGAGTATTCTGCGTGTGTCAAACTGTCTTACACCCGTTGTAGATGAACGTCGAGCTTATCACACCCGATCATCACGTGGTGTCTTCGCACGACGAACGTTGGCAACAGTGCATACTCAGGGAGAACACTTTTACCTTGAAATTTAATGAGAGATCATCTTATAATGCTATCTTCAAACAAAGCAGAATAAGATGCATAAAGGATAAACATCACATGCAATCAATATAAGTGATATGATATCGCCATCATCATCTTGTGCCTTTGATTTCCATCTCTAAAGCACCGTCATGATCACCACCGGCGCGACACCTTGATCTCCATCGTAGCATCGTTGTCGTATCGCCAACTATTGCTTCTACGACTATCGCTACCGCTTAGTGATGAAATAAAGCAATTACAGGGCGATTGCATTGCATACAATAAAGCGACAACCGTATGGCTCATGCCAGTTGCCGATAACTCTGTTACAAAACATGATCATCTCATACAATAAATATAGCATCATGTCTTGACCATATCACATCACAACATTCCCTTCAAAAATAAGTTAGACGTCCTCTACTTTGTTGTTGCAAGTTTTTACGTGGCTGCTACGGGCTAAGCAAGAACCGTTCTTACCTACGCATAAAAACTACAACGATAGTTGGTCAAGTTAGTGCTATTTTAACCTTTGCAAGGACCGGGCGTAGCCACACTCGGTTCAACTAAAGGTGGAGAAACTGACATCCGCCAGTCACCTGTGTGGAAAGCACGTTGGAAGAACCAGTCTCGCGCAAGCGTACGCGTAATGTCGGTCCGGGCCACTTCATCCAACAATACCGCTGAACCAAAGTATGAGATGCTGGTAGGCAGTATGACTTGTATCACCCACAACTCACTTGTGTTCTACTCGTGCATGTAACATCTACGCATAAACCTGGCTCGGATGCCACTGTTGGGGAACGTGGTAATTTCAAAAAAATCCTACACGCACATAGGATCATGGTGATGTACAACAACGAGAGCGAAGAGTATGTCTACGTACCCGGATAGACCGAATGCGGAAGCGTTAGCACAACGCGGTTGATGTAGTCGTACATCTTCACGATCCGACCGATCCAAGTACCGAACGCACAACACCTCCAAGTTCTGCACACGTTCAACTCGATGACGTCCTGCGAGCTCTATTCCAGCAAAGCTTCACATGATAGTTCCGTCAGCACGACGTCTTGGTGATGGTGATGATGATGCTACCGATGTAGGGCTTCGCCTAAGCACCGCTACGATATGACCGAGGTGGATTATGGTGGAGGGGGGCACCACACACGGCTAAACGATCAATGATCAATTGTTGTTTCTATGGGGTGCCCCCTGCCCCCGTATATAAAGGAGCAAGGGGGGAGGCGGCCGGCCAGGGAGAGGCGCGCCAAGGGGGAGTCCTACTCCCACTAGGAGTAGGTCTCCTCCTATTCCTAGTAGGAGTAGGAGAGGTGGTAGGAAAGGGAGAGGAGGAGAAGAAAAGAGGGGGCCGGCCCCCCTTGCCCTAAACCAATTCGGTTTGGGCCTTGGGGGGCGCCCCACACTCCCCTTGCTGCCCTCTATTTCCACTAAGGCCCATGTAGGCCCATTAAGCCCCTGGGGGGTTCCGGTAACCCCCGGTACTCTGGTATATGTCTGAAACCTTCCGGAACCTTTCCGGTGTTCGAACATAGTCGTCTAATATATCGATCTTTACGTCTCGACCATTTAGAGACTCCTCGTCATGCCCGTGATCATATCCGGGACTCCGAACTACCTTCGGTATATCAAAACACAAAAACTCATAATACCGATCGTCACCAAACTTTAAGCGTGCGGACCCTGCGGGTTCAAGAAATATGTAGACATGACCGAGACACGTCTCCGGTAAATAACCAATAGCGGAACCTGGATGCTCATATTGGCTCCCACATATTCTACGAAGATCTTTATCAGTCAAACCGCATAACAACATACATTGTTCCCTTTGTCATTGGTATGTTAATTGCCCAAGATTCGATCGTCGGTATCTCAATACCTAGTTCAATCTCGTTACCGGCAAGTCTCTTTACTCGTTCCGTAATACATCATCCCGCAACTAACTCATTAGTTACAATGCGTGCAAGGCTTATAGTGATGTGCATTACTGAGTGGGCCCAGAGATACCTCTCCGACAATCGGAGTGACAAATCCTAATCTCGAAATACGCCAACTCAACAAGTACCTTCAGAGACACCTGTAGAGCACCTTTATAATCACCCAGTTATGTTTTGATGTTTGGTAGCACACAAAGTGTTCCTCCGGTAAACGGGAGTTGCATAATCTCATAGTCATAGGAACATGTATAAGTCATGAAGAAAGCAATAGCAACATACTAAACGATCAAGTGCTAAGCTAACGGAATGGGCCAAGTCAATCACATCATTCTCCTAATGATGTGATCCACTGCTATAAAGCAGTGGCGCACCAGATACAGGTGCGCCATTAGTAGTTTTGAAAACAAATTAAAAAAAATTAGTTAGTAATGGCGCACCACACATCAGGTGCACCATTAGTAATCCTGGTGCTAAATGCACCCCGCCTCCCCGTGGACCGCCTTTTCAGTTTAACAAATAAAAGAAAATGATGGATATGTCAAAAAAATAAAAGAAAATAAGTTTCCCATGTGATATGTGGTCTAATTGTTGGGAAAATTTACAAATATAAATTTTGACTTTATTTGCAAAATCTCTCTGGAATTTAGTAAAATGGGCATAACTTTTGCATACGAACTCGGATTAAAAAGTTTTTTATATGAAAAATCATATACTCTAAAAGTTACATAGGAATTGAACGGGGGAACCACGTTCAACACCTTCAAGATCCCCAAAAACCTAATAGAACGAAAGATGCAGGCCTTTTAAGATCTAGAGGGGGGAAATGAAAAAAAATTCAAACTTACTAGTGGCGCACCATTTGCTAGGTGTGCACTAGTAACAGAAATAAAATGATTTAAAAAAATTGAATTTTTTTCAAAATATGATACGTAATATGACCGGGAAGTTTGAAATATTTTTTGAAAATTTCATCACACTCATGAATATGAACAAAGTCCTAGACATCAACAAGGTTTAATAGGATTGATATGATATATATATATCAACAAGTGCCTGTGAAGTGAGCTGGTGCTGGGGTTGGATAGAACTGTGAAGTTAAGCGTGCTCCGGCTGGAGTAGTGTGAGGATGGGTGACCTTTCGGTAAGTTTGACCAAAGAGTACGATTTGACTTGAAATTGAGCATATTGACCCGAGATTAAGACATAGTGACTCGAGATTAAGAAAAAAATAGAAAAAAAATATGAATTTTTTTTTGAAAAAGATTATTAGTAATGACGCACTTCTACGTGGTGCGTCATTACTAAGCCAGATAGTAATGGCGCACTGTGGTGCGCCATTCGTAAAAAATTCTAATGGCGTGATGCTAGTGGCGCACCTGTAGTGCGCCATTAGTAGGCAAAACAGGTGCATGTATCATGTTTCCGGTTAATACAATTCTAGCATGAATAATAAACATTTATCATTATATAAGGAAATAAATAATAACTTTATTATTACCTCTAGGGCATATTTCCTTCAATATTTTAATCCCACCTTATTTCAATACATTTGGGAACACATATTATTTGACGCATATAAGCGGTTATTGAATTCAGATGATACTAAGAGGCAATGTATTGCAGAACTTTTTGTCCTATCTAAGTAGTGTGAAATAAAGAAGGTAAAATCATCTGATCAATCATTGTTCATGCCCTAAAATTATGTATTAAATTATAGTAAAAATTTGACAGCATGATTATATATAGCTTGAGCATGTGTCGAGAATGTAAGAACTAATATGGTGTAAATAAGGTCATTACATATGTTTATATTAGGAAAATATTATCCAGCTACTCGGCCATAGACATATGTTTATAGTAATCTAATCTAGTTATGATACCTAACATATGATTACCAAGGGTGATGCTGGATCAGTGAGTAAAAGTTGCAGTACCAAATTTATATTTTTTTACAACGCTTTTGTGAATTCTTAGTTGGCGGGTTTTTAAAGAATCTCTCTCACGAAAACATCTCATTATTGAGCCAACAATAATTTTCTTTGAAGATGTGAATTTTATTAAACTTTTATTGCAATGATTTTGATTTTTAAAATGATCCATTAAGAATTCACTAGCACAGTGTGTGTGTGTGCGCAATGCAAACCAATTTTTTTCATGAACTTATTATTAGTTACAACAAGGGAAAGATAAATTAGAGTTCAAATTACATACTTGGGATTGTGCGCACGATTGTGTAGCAAGAGCACAAGGACAAAAGGGGATGTCCGTAACCATTCCTAGAAAGACATGAGCAGTAGCAAGATGAAGTGGCCATCTAGACATGAAAATAGTATGTTGGGAAATTGAACACATTCTTTGATTAGGGAGTTAGTGTACAACTAAATCTTATTTTGTAAGCATCCAATTAAAAATGAGAATCATCGTTTCATAATAATTTGTATGGATGGTTTGCATTGTCTTAATTAACAGAAGCAGATGCATAAACGCATGTATTTCAAAATCAAACTCTAACGCTATTAATATAATATTACTATGATCAAAAGGCTAGAAACTAACACAAATAGAAACTATTATTATTATTATTTGCTGGTACAAATAAGAATCATTGATTACAAAAAAGGTTAGTACACTATGCATAACAACACAGTAGATTACTACATAACATATATATTAATATACCCGTGATTAAATCAAACATACCCAAGTCAAAACTATGCTCGGAAAAGGCTCATATTTGTGAATGTGATACCACTTTATAGATTTCTAGCCTTCACATCGGACGGGCCACTTTGCTAGTAGTCAAAAACAGTGCAACCTATTTGAGCATGAACTTGTTTTGAATGACATCTACGGGTGACTTGCATCTAGGATCTACGGGGCATATGGTGCATATCGTGTTTCTTGGATTCTTAGGTAGATCTTATGTTAAGCAAGTCTATGTTAATTAATTTGCCTTTTGTGTATTTTCTATGTACTTTGGAAATTTTAAACATGACTATGTGATGTCCTTACTAGGGAAGGTTTTGAGCTCCATTATAAAGCTTGGATAAATTTGGAAGAATTTTGGGCTCAAATATATAGATGTGATAATATTTACTGTAGAGCCACAACCCTACAGTCCTTTTATTCTGGAATTTTTTGCCCACACCTGTTTAATCCGCTCCCACTGGGAGTCGAACCCATGACCTGGGGTGCTACTAAGGTCAATGTAACCACTAGGCTACATGTCCATTCGCTGTGATAATATTATCATGGTTTTCACAGATTTTAAAAAATTATAAATTGAAGTTCTCAAAATATTATAGATATCTATTTTTGATGTGAGAGAATGTATATTATAATATTTGACCATGTGAAAAAGAATCTTAAATAAAAAAATATTTGAAATGCTTTATTATTTTGTACAAACATTGGGCTTATGGTTTTATAAAAAGATGGCCAAATGAATTTCCCGTTTTAATTTATTGTCAGTTGGAATGATCACATAGATGAGTTATAGTTTAGTTTTGTCACATTTTCATGTAAATTTTAGTCGCATTCAGCCAACAAGAACCAAATAAGAAGCAAAAGTGTGCAAGCCTTTTATTTGCTCCATATTTTATCTTCACTAGATGACCCATTGCTTAATTTGAAATTGAAGCCAGGAAGTTAAGCAACACTATGGGCAGCACGTCAGCACATGTTTGTTCTATAAATCATCCCCAAAGGCCATTAGCATGAGTAATAATACACACGGACACAATATAAATGATCAGATGTGAATGACCAAATGGAAATTAAAACATAAGCCAAACCAGCCTTTGGGAGGTAGCTTTGTAGGTTGGTTGCCTCGTTGTGTTGTTACTTGGGTGTTCCTACTTGGGTTGCCCGAGTCGACCCGTCCTTTTGCGCATGTCATGGCATTAGGCTTTTTTTAAGCTCCCGGACACACACTCTTTCGAGCAACTATGGCTGAGCCACATGTCCTTTCGGTCCAGGTACTAGCCTAACCGCCCTTGCTACCCGGTCATGCCCTGGTCATCAGAGACTAACTACAGCCCGAAAATAACCACTTCAGCTCACCACTTTGGTTGTGCTATTCTGAGCAAGTTGGGTCCTCCCAGCCGGCATATGCTATCCGAGCAAGTTGGGTCCTCCCGGCCGGCATATGCTAGGAGGGATAAAAATAACCACTTCGGCTCACCACTTTGGTGCGTAAGTTGTACATATCATACGAGTCACATGTACGTTGGTGCAATTGACCCACTAGCGATAAGGAATCACTACTTATGGTTATGGACGCTATTTTAGGCCCTATATGCTTACTTTTTTCACTTAATAGGGCATATGTTACAAACATCATCCATGGCTTTTCAGGTCGCTGGTTAATGGTGTCTTTCTTTGACCTGTTGAATAGGAGCAACATTGACTTGTGCTCACTCAAATCATTTGTGAGCCTTGATGATCGAGCTCAGTGGGATGATGTGTGTCACACATGAAGTATTCCAAAGCGAACTGTTACGTTGTGTGGAAACCATTTGTATGCGTACAATATGTCGTGCTCTTGAGATACAAGGTGCCAATGGTTGAACGTGTAAATTTAGAAGTTTTAAATGGATGCCAAATTTACAAAGTTATTAAAGGAAAGTTTAAATGGGTGCCAAAATTACATATGGGCACAATTAAGGGAGTAAATCTTATGCAATATTCTTCCAGTTTGATACCATATCTTGTAATTAATCCTTGGGCGATTCATCCAATATAAACACACATGGAGATGGAGACCCTCCATCTTCGTGGAGAGCGAAGCCTCGCCCAAGAAGAAGTCCAGTGCTTGATACAGAGGAGGACAATCTCAGGTTGTATCATAGGCTGACAACCGCAGAATGTGAGAAAGAACTCATTCACTATTATTAGTGTGAATACTACTGCTGGTGGAAGCATATTCAACCCTGAATATATGGAACCACATCCAGTTCACATATATGGAAATTTTGGCACAACTTTAGAAACACAATGTGCTTAACCACGAGCCGTTGGAACATGTGTTGCTTCCCGGTAGCACACTACTCCCACTCGCACCACCACTGAGTACTCCATGGGTGGTGGAGGGATGATTGAAGGGGTGCAACACTCGAGTGGGGGGGGGACTCAAAGACTCCTAGATCTGGGAGGTGAGTCCCCCACATTTGAGAAAGGGGTTCAGGGGCTTCGTGTGAGAGAAGCGGGGGGCTCTAGTGGAGGAGGCCAAGGGGGGCTCCGGTGGATGAGAGTGGGACAACATGTGTGTGTTGTGTTCATGTGTTGGGGTGGGGGTGGGGGTTAAGGCATTGCCAGTTTGGGAGAGGGTGGCGGATTAGAGGGTGAATTTTGTATTATTGGTATTAGAATCTTGCTTTTTAAACTCATTATCAATGTTGGGAATCACCTCTGAGTACCATCAGTTTTACCCTATTAGTGTTGTGTGTACTATACCAATGAATGGTCGTAACTTTTCCCAGTCAGTGATGTGATGTTGTCCGACAGGTGGAGCACCATGCCACGTCGCTCTAATAACTACTCGATGTTGCTGATCGCCTTGTTGTCACCATCAAGGCATGTGAATCTAGTTCGGGAAGGTTGCAGGAGGCAGGTCTGTTAGTGGGAGGCCACACGGGGAAAAGTCGATTGCTTGGAGGCATCAGCCTTGGGATCTTGACATCTGTAGGTTCCTCTACACGTCATTGTAGCACGACTCAGAAAACCTGCACATTGGTGCAAGTGCTCCCACCGCAAGCCACTGGGCACCTGAGACACTCCCACTACTCATCACATCAAGCTATACAACCACCGATCTCACTACTAGTGGAGGCCACATGCTTGAGGGGTATGTGACATCCAACAGTCTGGATCCGAGACCTAGGTTCACTTTCTCGGATATGGGGAGAGGGGCTCTGGTAGGGGAGACGTTGTGGTGGCTCAAGTACAATGGGGTATAGGGGAGTTCCGATTGTGGTATCCGAAGAGTGCAAGAGGCCTCGAGGGCATCATACTGGGGCAGCAAAGAGAAGTTTAATAATTTTTGTACGCAGTATGTAGTTGCATTGAGCCGGGAGCCCGGTACTGGTCTAGGTTGTGAGATGGGATGAAAATAATGAGTGAGGGTCACCAATTTGGTGTGTAAGTTGTGCATATTTATTAATAACGAGTCCGTTGGTGCACTTGGCTCGTTATCGGTAGGGAATCCTTACTAATGGGCTCTATTTTTCCTGTAGAAGTTAATTTTTTTCTTAACTCGGCATATGCTATAAACACCGTTGATGGATTGTTGAGCTCTCTGAGATGACATGTGTCGGCCCATTCATATTTCACGGCTTGATGAGCTCAGCGAGATGACGTGCGTCGCACAAGAAGCGTTCAAACATGACTTGCTACATCACATGGAAACTATTCGCGTGTATACGATTTTTTACGCTCCCACAATATAAGGGGCCAATGGTCCGTGCACGTAAATTTAAAATATTTAAATGGACATCAAATATACAAATTTATAAAAGGAAGTTTTAAATGTGTGCCAAAATTACATATGGGCACAATTAAGGCAGAAAATCTAATGAAATATTATTTCAATCTGACACCATATCAAAATTACATATGGCAATGCTGAACACAAATCTGGGATCACCGAATCTAGAGGACACGAAATAGTCAGAGGAGCTTCACCATGGAACCCAGGTCTAGGTGCCCCGACCCCCCCCCCCCCCCCCGCGCCCGTGCGTGCTTGGTCATGGTCAACCTCAACCAACAATGGGTGGCACGCATGGGCATGGGGATGGGGAACTCTAGCATCGTGATGAGCTAAGTACTGTCCAACTATAAGCCCAACACTTGGATGCCACCCTTTCTCGTTGTAAAGGAGGACCATATCAGATCGAACCCATCACAAAGCACCTCTTCCCATGGCAAGAAAAATCGATCTAGTTGGCCTAACTAAATCAAATATTCGAAGAAGAAATACGAGGCTATAAGAAATCATGCATATAAGAGATCAAAACTCAAATAAATTTCATGGATAAAGTAGATCTGATCATAAACTCAAAGTTCATCGGATCCCAACAAACACACCACAAAAAGAGTTACATCAAATAGATCTCCAATAGACTGTTGTATTGAGAATCAAAAGAGAGAGAGAGGAAGCCATCTAGCAACTAACTATGGACCCGAAGATCTACAATGAACTACTCACGCATCACCGAAGAGGCACCAATGAGGATGATGAACCCCTCTGTGATGGTGTCTAGATTGGATCTGTGGTTTGTGGAACTTGCGGTGGCTGGAATTGTGTTTTGTTGACTTCCCTAGGATTTGACTTCCCTGGGGTTTTTGGATTTTCGGGGTATTTATAGAGCAAAGAGGCGGTGTGGGGGCGGCCGAGGTGGGCACAACCCACCAAGGCGCGCCCAGGTGGGTTGTGCTCCCCTCGGAGCCCGCCTCTGGTACTTCCTTGGCCCAACATGTGTCTTCTGGTCTAGAAAAAATCTCCAAAAAGTTTTGCTGTGTTTGGACTCTATTTAGTATTGATTTTCTGCCAAGTAAAAAAGAAGCAAAAAAAGAACTACCACCGGGCACTATGTCAATAGGTTAGTCCCAAAAAATGATATGAAGTTGCTATGAAATGATTTTAAAGCATCAAAGAATGATAATATAACAACATGGAACCATGAAAAATTATAGATACCTTGGAGACATATCACATGCCCTGCCCCGACGCCATCGCTCCACAGCCGGCCGACCAGCTGGTACTCCTTCCTCCCTCACACCCCTCTCCTCCCTCCTTCCTCCTTGGATGCATGTGATGATGGTCAAGTTGGTTCAGAGCGTTGCAAGGTTTCAGATAGTGCAAGGTTTCAACCATGTCCACAAGCTGTTTGATGAAATGCTAGAGCTAGCTAGGGAACTTTGTTGTATGTGAAACTTGGCAGGATGATGTCTCCTTGGATGTTAGTGATGATGGTCAAGGTAGTTTGATAAAAGGAAAAACTTTTTAGTGCAAGTTTTATTAGAATTTAGTTCTGGACAAAAACTACAGGGAATTATTTGGTGGACTTGCAACATGAAATTGGGGGTGCCCTTCTGGACTTAAGGGTTTAGTTGGAAGGACTATAAGATGAAAAAAATTGAGAATTATTTGAGCAATGAAAAATAGGGTTGTAGTTCAATGCCAAGATTGGACCAAAATTGAAAAATGGAAGTTGTGCTCAAAATTTTCAAATGACCAAAGTGGGTTTTTGCATAAAAATGATCTATAGGCATCAGAGGACTTCTCAAAAAATTCGTGGCATTTGAAAAGAATTATTTGAAATAGTTCTAGTGCAATAGGGTCATTCTAGAGTTTGAGAATACTAATAAAACAATGTTTTTGAGGCCAAATCATTATGAAAATATTACAACTGATGTTTATAAGATAATTAAAAGGATTGGGAGAAAATTTTAAAACCCACATTATTTTACAAGAGTTTCTATATGGAGGGAATGATTTTTGAAAACAGAGAACTACTTTTTAAATAGAGGAAACTTTGTCATGTGTTGTATTTTGGCGAAAAATATACTTCTTTTTTGCTTTATGTGATAGCTAGTTTGAAGTGTCAATGCTTTATGTGTGACCTAGTTTGAAGAGCCATGCTATTTTTCTCTAAGTCTGAAATTGGCAGTATTAATACTTTACATTTTGCCTTGAGGTTTGCAAAAAATATGCGCATCTTTGGATGATGATCAGTAATGGAGTTTTGTTGAGGGTAATTAGTACATGCTTGCCATGAAAAACTGTTGTAGCATACATTTTACTTGCCTCAAAGGTTGCATCATGAATTTGTTTTCTGCCACTATGCAAATATCACTAAGTCTGCCTAATTTTTTTTCACTCGGTGGAATTACATGCTGTGGTGTTGCATCTCCGTGGAGTTGGTCCCTGATCGTCCCTCCGTTGTTCGACAAAAGGTGTCCATTTGTTGTATGTTGAGTTTTTTTAATAGGATGATGGTTGGTTCATTTGTTGAATTGTGTATTCATCTTGTGTATAAATATTGTATTCATCTTGTGTATAAAGCTTGTATTCATCTTGTCGTTAAAACATAACCCCGATAACTTTGATTTTGAGGCATATGAAAACATGAGAGAGGGGGTCGTCAAAACATAACCCCAATAACTTTGATTTTGAGGCATATGAAAACATGAGAGAGGGGGTCGTTAAAACATAACCCCGATAACTTCAAGATGAGGGGTCAGGGGGTGGTTCGTTAAAACATTACCCCGATAGCTTTGATTTTGAGGCATATGAAAACATGAGAGAGGGGGTCGCTAAAACATAACCCTGATAACTTCGACATGAGGGGGCCGGGTGGGTGGGGGTGGTTCATTAAAATATAACCCCGATAACTTTGATTTTGAGGCATATGAAAAGATGATTTGAACGCCGGACATGCATGAGAGAGGCGGTCCGCAAAGTATCCTCTCCCGAAAGATAGGACGACTCATCAGACATGAGGGGGAGGAGTCCTCGACAATCGTGTGAAACTGACTGTTATAAAACTTGTCAACTTTGCATGATGTTTGCCACTAATGCATTGCTCATATGCATATGATTCCTTGTTACGATTAGGTCTACTAGTCGTCAACCCGTGTATCAACACGGGCTAGTTATTTCCACATTTGTATATACTGAAATAGATTGAGGAAAATATTTATATATTGACATGTATCGAAAATCTCTATACAAATGACATGATAAGACAAAAAAGGATGTTATTAATGTTTGGTCCAAGAGAAGGATTACTACAACATAATCGTAGGCATGCACACTATCACACAATCATTGGAATTGTGTCGTATGAAATAACCTTATATTATATTTGTATATACCGAAAGTTTCAAAGTTTGGCTCATACACATGAACCTAATTAAATTAAGAAGGATGTAATCACAAAGGGAAGGACAACATGTAAGAGTAGTTATCGCTTAATTTTGAATAATATATGAAATTTTGGCTCATACAATATGTTTGAAGACTCAAATTTCATAGCTGGACAGTAAGTTTGTATTAAACTACAAAAGTCGAATATTCCGGCTGTTTAATTCGGAGGAGATATGAATGTATTGAAGGAAATATGCCCTAGAGGCAATAATAAAGTTAATATTTATTTCCTTATATCATGATAAATGTTTATTATTCATGCTAGAATTGTATTAACCGGAAACATAATACATGTGTGAATACATAGACAAACAGAGTGTCACTAGTATGCCTCTACTTGACTAGCTCGTTAATCAAAGATGGTTATGTTTCCTAACCATGGAAAAAGAGTTGTTATTTGATTAATGGGATCACATCATTAGATGAATGATCTGATTGACATGACGCATTCCATTAGCTTAGCACCCGATCGTTTAGTATGTTGCTATTGCTTTCTTCATGACTTATACATGTTCCTATGACTATGAGATTATGCAACTCCCGTTTGCCGGTGGAACACTTTATGTGCTACCAAACGTCACAACGTAACTGGGTGATTATAAAGGTGCTCTACAGGTGTCTCCAAAGGTACATGTTGGGTTGGCGTATTTCGAGATTAGGATTTGTCACTCCGATTGTCGGGGAGGTATCTCTAGGCCCTCTCGGTAATGCACATCACATAAGCCTTGCAAGCATTGCAACTAATGAGTTAGTTGTGAGATGATGTATTACGGAACGAGTAAAGAGAATTGCCGGTAACGAGATTGAACTAGGTATTGAGATACCGACGGTCGAATCTCGGGCAAGTAACATACCGATGACAAAGGGAACAACGTATGTTGTTATGCGGTCTGACCGGTAAAAGATCTTCGTAGAATATGTAGGAGCCAATATGAGCATCCAAGTTCCGCTATTGGTTATTGACCGGAGACGTGTCTCGGTCATGTCTACATTGTTCTCGAACCCGTAGGGTCCGCACGCTTAAGGTTTTGATGACAGTTATATTATGAGTTTATGCATTTTGATGTACCGAAGTTTGTTCGGAGTCCTGGATGTGATCACAGACACGACGAGGATTCTCGAAATGGTCGAGACATAAAGATTGATATATTGGAAGCCTATATTTGGATATCGGAAGTGTTCCGGGTGAAATCGGGATTTTACCGGAGTACCGGGAGGTTATCGGAACCCCCCGGGAGGTTTATAGGCCTTAGTGGGCTTTAGTGGAAGAGAGGAGAGGTGGCCAGGGCTGGTCCCCGCACCCCTCCCCCCTAGTCCGAATAGGACAAGGAGAGGGGGGCGGCGCCCCCCCTTCCTTCTCTCTCTCCTCTTTCCCCCTCCCGAATCCTATTCCAACTAGGAAAGGGGGGGAATCCTACTCCCGGTGGGAGTAGGACTCCTCCTGGCGCGCCCTTCTCCTGGCCGACCGCACCCCCCCTTGATCATTTATATACGGGGGCAGGGGCACCCCTAGACACACAAGTTGATCCACGTGATCATATTCTTAGCCGTGTGCGGTGCCCCCTTCCACCATAGTCCTCGATAATATTGTAGCGGTGCTTAGGCGAAGCCCTGCAACGGTAGTACATCAAGATCGTCACCACGCCGTCGTGCTGACGGAACTCTTCCCCGACACTTTGCTGGATCGGAGTCCAGGGATCATCATCGAGCTGAACGTGTGCTAGAACTCGGAGGTGCCGTAGTTTCGGTGCTTGATCGGTCGGGCCGTGAAGACGCACGACTACATCAACCGCGTTGTGCTAACGCTTCTGCTGTCGGTCTACAAGGGTACGTAGATCACACTCTCCCCTCTCGTCGCTATGCATCATCATGATCTTGCGTGTGCGTAGGAATTTTTTTGAAATTACTACGTTCCCCAACAGTGGCATCCGAGCCTAGGTTTTATGTGTTGATGTTATATGCACGAGTAGAACACAAGTGAGTTCTGGCGATATAAGTCATACTGCTTACCAGCATGTCATACTTTGGTTCGGCGGTATTGTTGGACGAAGCGGCCCGGACCGACATTACGCGTATGCTTAGCGAGACCAGTTCTCCCGACGTGCTTTGCACAAAGGTGGCTAGCGGGTGACAGTTTCTCCAACTTTAGTTGAACAGAGTGTGGCTACGCCCGGTCCTTGCGAAGGTTAAAATAGCACCAACTTGACAAACTATCGTTGTGTTTTTGATGCGTAGGTAATATTTGTTCTAGCTTAAGCCTGTAGCAGCCACGTAAAACTTGCAACAACAAAGTAGAGGACGTCTAACTTGTTTTTGCAGGGCATGTTGTGATGTGATATGGTCAAGACATGATGCTAAATTTTATTGTATGAGATGATCATGTTTTTGTAACCGAGTTATCGGCAACTGGCAGGAGCCATATGGTTGTCGCTTTATTGTATGCAATGCAATCGCGCTGTAATGCTTTACTTTATCACTAAGCGGCAGCGATATTCGTGGCAGCATAAGATTGGCGAGACGACAACGATGCTACGATGGAGATCAAGGTGTCGCGCCGGTGACGATGGTGATCACGACGGTGCTTCGAAGATGGAGATCACAAGCACAAGATGGTGATGGCCATATCATATCACTTATATTGATTGCATGTGATGTTTATCTTTTATGCATCTTATCTTGCTTTGATTGACGGTAGCATTATAAGATGATCTCTCACTAATTATCAAGAAGTGTTCTCCCTGAGTATGCACCATTGCGAAAGTTCTTCGTGCTGAGACACCACGTGATGATCGGGTGTGATAGGCTCTACGTTCAAATACAACGGGTGCAAAACAGTTGCACACGCAGAATACTCAGGTTATACTTGACGAGCCAAGCATATGCAGATATGGCCTCGGAACACGGAGACCGAAAGGTCGAGCGTGAATCATATAGTAGATATGATCAACATAGTGATGTTCACCAATGAAACTACTCCATCTCACATGATGATCGGACATGATTTAGTTGATTTGGATCACGTAATCACTTAGAGGATTAGAGGGATGTCTATCTAAGTGGGAGTTCTTTAAGTAATATGATTAATTGAACCTAAATTTATCATGAACTTAGTACCTGATAGTATCTTGCTTATTTATGTTTGTTTGTAGATAGATGGCCCGTGTTGTTGTTCCATTGAATTTTAATGCGTTCCTTGAGAAAGCAAAGTTGAAAGATGATGGTAGCAATTACACGGACTGGGTCGGTAACTTGAGGATTATTCTCATTGCTGCACAGAAGAATTACGTCCTGGAAACACTGCTGGGTGCCAGGCCTGCTGCTGGAGAAACACCAGATGTTATGAACGTCTGGCAGAGCAAAGCTGATGACTACTCGATAGTTCAGTGTGCCATGCTTTACGGCGTAGAATCGGGACTTCAACGATGTTTTGAATGTCATGGAGCATATGAGATGTTCCAGGAGTTGAAGTTAATATTTCAAGCAAATGCCCGGATTGAGAGATATGAAGTCTCCAATAAGTTCTATAGCTACAAGATGGAGGAGAACAGTTCTGTCAGTGAGCATATACTCAAAATGTCTGGGTATAATAATCACTTGATTCAATTGGGAGTTAATCTTCCAGATGATTGCATCATTGACAGAATTCTCCAATCACTGCCACCAAGCTACAAGAGCTTCGTGATGAACTATAATATGCAAGGGATGAATAAGACTATTCCCGAGCTCTTCGCAATGCTGAAAGCTGCGGAGGTAGAAATCAAGAAGGAGCATCAAGTGTTGATGGTCAACAAGACCACTAGTTTCAAGAAAAAAGGGCAAAGGGAAGAAGAAGGGAAACTTCAAAAAGAACAGCAAGCAAGTTGCTACTCAAGAGAAGAAACCCAAACCTGGACCTAAGCCTGAAACTAAGTGCTTCTACTGCAAGCAGACCGGTCACTGGAAGCGGAACTGCGCCAAGTATTTGGCGGATAAGAAGGATGGCAATGTGAACAAAGGTATATGTGATATACATGTTATTGATGTGTACCTTACTAATGCTCGCAGTAGCACCTGGGTATTTGATACTGGTTCTGTTGCTAATATCTGCAACTCGAAACAGGGACTATGGATTAAGCGAAGATTGGCTAAGGACGAGGTGACGATGCGCGTGGGAAATGGTTCCAAAGTCGATGTGATCGCGGTCGGCACGCTACCTCTACATCTACCATCGGGATTAGTATTAGACCTAAATAATTGTTATTTGGTGCCAGCGTTGAGCATGAACATTATATCTGGATCTTGTTTGATGCGAGATGGTTATTCATTTAAATCAGAGAATAATGGTTGTTCTATTTATATGAGTAATATCTTTTATGGTCATGCACCCTTGAAGAGTGGTCTATTTTTGATGAATCTCGATAGTAGTGATACACATATTCATAATGTTGAAGCCAAAAGATGCAGAGTTGATAATGATAGTGCAACTTATTTGTGGCACTGCCGTTTGAGTCATATCGGTATAAAGCGCATGAAGAAACTCGATACTGATGGGCTTTTGGAACCACTTGATTATGAATCACTTGGTACTTGCGAACCGTGCCTTATGGGTAAGATGACAAAAACACCGTTCTCCGATACTATGGAGAGAGCACCAGATTTGTTGGAAATCATACATACAGATGTATGTCGTCCGATGAATGTTGAGGCTCGTGGCGGATATCGTTATTTTCTCACCTTCACAGATGATTTAAGCAGATATGGGTATATCTACTTAATGAAACACAAGTCTGAAACGTTTGAAAAGTTCAAAGAATTTCAGAGTGAAGTTGAAAATCATCGTAACAAGAAAATAAAATTTCTACGATCTGATCGTGGAGGAGAATATTTGAGTTATGAGTTTGGTGTACATTTGAAACAATGTGGAATAGTTTCGCAACTCACGCCACCCGGAACACCACAGCGTAATGGTGTGTCCGAACGTCGTAATCGTACTTTACTAGATATGGTGCGATCTATGATGTCTCTTACTGATTTACCGCTATCATTTTGGGGATACGCTCTAGAGACGGCCGCATTCACGTTAAATAGGGCACCATCAAAATCCGTTGAGACGACGCCTTATGAACTGTGGTTTGGCAAGAAACCAAAGTTGTCGTTTCTGAAAGTTTGGGGCTGCAATGCTTATGTGAAAAAGCTTCAACCTAATAAGCTCGAACCCAAATTGGAGAAATGTGTCTTCATAGGATATCCAAAGGAAACTATTGGATACACCTTCTATCACAGATCCGAAGGCAAGACTTTTGTTGCTAAATTCGGAAACTTTCTGGAGAAGGAGTTTCTCTCGAAAGAAGTGAGTGGGAGGAAGGTAGAACTTGATGAGGTAACTGTACCTACTCCCTTATTGGAAAGTAGTACATCACAGAAACCTGTTTCTGTGACACCTACACCAATTAGTGAGGAAGCTAATGATAATGATCATGAAACTTCAGAACAAGATACTACTGAACCTCGTAGATCAACCAAAGTGAGATCCGCGCTAGAGTGGTACGGTAATCCTGTTCTGGAAGTCATGCTACTAGATCATGATGAACCTACGAACTATGAAGAAGCGATGGTGAGCCCAGATTCCGCAAAATGGCTTGAAGCCATGAAATCCGAGATGGGATCCATGTATGAGAACAAAGTATGGACTTTGGTTGACTTGCCCAATGATCGGCAAGCAATTGAGAATAAATGGCTCTTCAAGAAGAAGACTGACGCTGACGGTAATATTACTGTCTACAAAGCTCGACTTGTCGCAAAAGGTTTTCGGCAAGTTCAAGGGATTGACTACGATGAGACCTTCTCACCCGTAGCGATGCTTAAGTCTGTCCGAATCATGTTAGCAATTGTCGCATTTTATGATTATGAAATTTTGCAGAGGGATGTCAAAACTGCATTCCTGAATGGATTTCTGGAAGAAGAGTTGTATATGATGCAACCAGAAGGTTTTGTCGATCCAAAGGGAGCTAACAAAGTGTGCAAGCTCCAGCGATCCATTTATGGACTGGTGCAAGCCTCTCGGAGTTGGAATAAACGCTTTGATAGTGTGATCAAAGCATTTGGTTTTATACAGACTTTTGGAGAAGCCTGTATTTACAAGAAAGTGAGTGGGAGCTCTGTAGCATTTCTGATATTATATGTGGATGACATATTACTAACTGGAAATGATATAGAATTTCTGGATAGCATAAAGGGATACTTGAATAAGAGTTTTTCAATGAAAGACCTCGGTGAAGCTGCTTACATATTAGGCATTAAGATCTATAGAGATAGATCAAGACGCTTAATTGGACTTTCACAAAGCACATACCTTGAAAAAGTTTTGAAGAAGTTCAAAATGGATCAAGCAAAGAAAGGGTTCTTGCCTGTGTTACAAGGTGTGAAGTTGAGTAAGACTCAATGCCCGACCACTGCAGAAGATAGAGAGAAAATGAAAGATGTTCCCTATGCTTCAGCCATAGGCTCTATCATGTATGCAATGCTGTGCACCAGACCTGATGTGTGCCTTTCTATAAGTCTAGCAGGGAGGTACCAAAGTAATCCAGGAGTGGATCACTGGACAACGGTCAAGAACATCCTGAAATAACTGAAAAGGACTAAGGATATGTTTCTCATTTATGGAGGTGACAAAGAGCTCATCGTAAATGGTTACGTTGATGCGAGCTTTGACACTGATCCGGACGATTCTAAATCGCAAACCGGATACGTGTTTACATTAAACGGTGGAGCTGTCAGTTGGTGCAGTTCTGAACAAAGCGTCGTGGCGGGATCTACGTGTGAAGCGGAATACATAGCTGCTTCAGAAGCAGCAAATGAAGGAGTCTGGATGAAGGAGTTCATATCCGATCTAGGTGTCATACCTAGTGCATCGGGTCCAATGAAAATCTTTTGTGACAATACTGGTGCAATTGCCTTGGCAAAGGAATCCAGATTTCACAAGAGAACCAAGCACATCAAGAGACGCTTCAATTCCATCCGGGATCTAGTCCAGGTGGGAGACATAGAGATTTGCAAGATACATACGGATTTGAATGTAGCAGACCCGTTGACTAAGCCTCTTCCACGAGCAAAACATGATCAGCACCAAGGCTCCATGGGTGTTAGAATCATTACTGTGTAATCTAGATTATTGACTCTAGTGCAAGTGGGAGACTAAAGGAAATATGACCTAGAGGCAATAATAAAGTTATTATTTATTTCCTTATATGATGATAAATGTTTATTATTCATGCTAGAATTGTATTAACCGGAAACATAATACATGTGTGAATACATAGACAAACGAAGTGTCACTAGTATGCCTCTACTTGACTAGCTCGTTAATCAAAGATGGTTATGTTTCCTAACCATGGACAAAGAGTTGTTATTTGATTAACTGGATCACATCATTAGATGAATGATCTGATTGACATGACCCATTCCATTAGCTTAGCACCCGATCGTTTAGTATGTTGCTATTGCTTTCTTCATGACTTATACATGTTCCTATGACTATGAGATTATGCAACTCCCGTTTGCCGGAGGAACACTTTGTGTGCTACCAAATGTCACAACGTAACTGGGTGATTATAAAGGTGCTCTACAGGTGTCTCCAAAGGTACATGTTGGGTTGGCGTATTTCGAGATTAGGATTTGTCACTCCGATTGTCGGGGAGGTATCTCTGGGCCCTCTCGGTAATGCACATCACATAAGCCTTGCAAGCATTGCAACTAATGAGTTAGTTGTGAGATGATGTATTATGGAACGAGTAAAGAGACTTGCCGGTAACGAGATTGAACTAGGTATTGAGATACCGACTATCGAATCTCGGGCAAGTAACATACCGATGACAAAGGGAACAACGTATGTTGTTATGCGGTCTGACCGATAAAAGATCTTCGTAGAATATGTAGGAGCCAATATGAGCATCCGGGTTCCGCTATTGGTTATTGACCGGAGACGTGTCTCGGTCATGTATACATTGTTCTCGAACCCGTAGGGTCCGCACGCTTAAGGTTTTGATGACAGTTATATTATGAGTTTATGCATTTTGATGTACCGAAGTTTGTTCGGAGTCCCGGATGTGATCACGGACATGACGAGGAGTCTCGAAATGGTCGAGACGTAAAGATTGATATATTGGAAGCCTATATTTGGATATCGGAAGTGTTCCGGATGAAATCGGGATTTTATCGGAGTACCGGGAGGTTATTGGAACCCCCCGGGAGGTTTATGGGCCTTAGTGGGCTTTAGTGGAAGAGAGGAGAGGTGGCCAGGGCTGGACCGCGCGCCCCTCCCCCCTAGTCCGAATAGGACAAGGAGAGGGGGGCGGCGCCCCCCCCCCCCTTCCTTCTCTCTCTCCTCTTTCCCCCCCCGAATCCTATTCCAACTAGGAAAGGGGGGGGGGGAATCCAACTCCCGGTGGGAGTAGGACTGCTCCTGGCGCGCCCTTCTCCTGTCCGGCCGCACCCCCCCTTGATCCTTTATATACGGGGGTAGGGGGCACCCCTAGACACACAAGTTGATCCACGTGATCATATTCTTAGCCGTGTGCGGTGCCCCCTTCCACCATAGTCCTCGATAATATTGTAGCGGTGCTTAGGCGAATCCCTGCAACGGTAGTACATCAAGATCGTCACCACAATGTCGTGCTGACGGAACTCTTCCCCGACTCTTTGCTGGATCGGAGTCCGGGGATCGTCATCGAGCTGAACGTGTGCTAGAACTCGGAGGTGCCGTAGTTTCGGTGCTTGATCGGTCGGGCCGTGAAGACGTACGACTACATCAACCGCGTTGTGCTAACGCTTCCGCTGTCGGTCTACAAGGGTACGTAGATCACACTCTCCCCTCTCGTTGCTATGCATCATCATGATCTTGCTTGTGCGTAGGAAATTTTTTGAAATTACTACGTTCCCCAACATGTATGTAGAATTAGTGTATTTTGAAAAGAAAAAAAACTTAAGAGGTTTGGTCTAAAGAATTATTGATGTGCATCCACCTGATATTTGTGATAGTGCCAATGAAACACATCATATGAGAAAAGAGGTATGAGATTAATCTCAAAATCGTATTTTTGAAAGAATACAACAAAGAGTTATTGGAATATTTACAATCAGTCCGTGAATTTACTACATGAAGTAGACTACTGATTCAATAAGGAAATCATGTGAGGTCCATGCTATGTTAGTTATCATCATGGTGTCACTCTCTATGTGGTACTTATGCTAATATTCTTTTGAAACTTATTACAATTTTCCCATCCTCAAGATCTGTTGTTAAAACAAACCAATTCAATATTTTTCCAAATTAACAGTTCTTTTTGCATAAGAGCAAAGTAAATTGTAGTGATTTATTTCTGCAAACAAATGAAACCAATAACCTGAGATTTTAGGAACAACAATTGTCAGCCCTTATGAAGCACAAGGAACTGAAAATTTTAGTCCTACTTGAGCTCAGCCTAACAGATGTACGGAGGATGACCTTTAGTAGGTAATAATCGGTGTGGAGAAAACTGCATGGTATTTACTTATCTATTCTGTGGGATAATACATGGTATTTAAGGTAACCTTATCCTGAACCTGATGAATCATGTACTTATCTGTGATCTATTTTTCACGAAAGGCAATATATTAGGTCTTGCGTGCTTCTAATCATGGTACTATTTTTTAGGCTCAATTACAGTGCATAGGCTCCATTATAGTGTATATACTATTTTGTAAAACAATAGACAAAAGGAAGTAGATGTAGCATACATGATTCTGGAAACACACTAGTGAATATCTCGATTAGCACTACTACTTAATCAAATCATCAAATTGGCATATATTCATTATGACTACTGTTACTCTGAAACTATTTCCTAGAGTCTTGAAAAGATTTGACATTTCTGTTTGCCTGAGTTCAAAGATGAATCAGTGAACATATACTAGTTTCCACCCAAAAGAAAATCACTACTGCAATTTGGCACACAATGCATTGAAAGGAGGCATACATTCACACCAATGCAACATCAAGGCTAGCTGCAGCTTCAGCGAGAGGGTCAAAACCTGTTAGATGCAACTATGTGAAGCATCGACAGAACTGCTACCGCATAATCTTCTCAAAATATCAATCTAACGTCTATGTGAATGTGCCCTGTCTTGGTCGTTCATGCCGATGGCTCGACCCAGCACGCTGCCACCATCTGAGTATCGACATGCTACAACTAAACTTGTACAAATGCCATTAATCGACTCGAACCATGATGTGAATTGTACATGTTCCAGGAATATTGAAATTAGAACTACATAGTGTTATGTATTGTCCTCGTTGTACAGTTCTATACAGAAAATTTGTAGTAAAACAACTCCATTGAAGAACTCGAGTTAGTCCATCCAAATTTATTTCAGCACGCTATGCACTCACAAAATATCTATCTTTATGAAGTTTGCATGTAACATCAACGTTTAGGACATTGTATTAGAGATAATTACATGACTACATATCATCCCGGGCTATGAAATTGAAGGTCAGGGAGTTACTATTGAAGCAACACTTTGTGAATTGTTTGAATCCTTCAAAACCTACAGCCATAATAATGAATCATAATCTGACATCCAGATTGTTGAGAATTGCTATCTTAAAACTTGTTAACCAAGAACTCCTATTAACTAAACAGAAAAATAACTAATTCTAATAGAGAGGTTTGGCAAAATCGAGATTGTATGAGGCATAGGTGAATCGATCTTGTACAAAGCATTATACCCAGTAGCTCATACAAAATTGAAATTTCTTGGGAAGGAGCAGAGTCGCTAAAAGGGATAAGACTAGATACAGGGAATAACTTATGGCCTAACAGAGGTTCGTAATATCCCACTATTCTTTAAATAGATGTTCGTTCCTTTGCAAATAAAAAGGTGTTCATCACATCTCACTATTCTTCTTGTACGTCAGCAACATCAGACAAAGATGACTTGCAACATGTACACGGCCCAGTTCGAACTAGCTACGTGTGGCAAGTAGCAACTATAACATCATTTTATTGCACCGTCTGTTTATCTATATATAATAATCCAACCTATGATTTCCGGGCTTTTATGTCCATTCATTAGAAAAAATAGGCATTGTGCACGACAGACCCCATCAACAACATAGGACAGAGTACTGATGCTGCATGCACTTTTGGTGCCGGAAGCAGAGGGTGTAGAATTTTTCAAAGTCGATGTGCCTAAGAGAAGCTAGACAAGTGTTGCAATGGATTAGGACTCTGGGTCGACTTCGACTAGATGGTCCACATAGAGGATTTCCTTCTTAATAAATTAAACTAAATGGATCATGTGTATCAGTGAAGAAAATGTGCGTTTGTAACATGGTTTACTAATTAAGCATAATTTACTGTTGCACAAATTTGGTGCAATAAAATTTATAATAACTGAGCATCAGTATGTATATATATATATATATATATATACATAATGTTACTATTCATCACCCAGGATGCAGAATAAGTTATTCTTCACCTGAACTAATCTTACGATCACTTCATAAATAAATTACGTTTGAAATACAAATAGTTACATTCATATTGATTCACTACGTAAAATATGGTATAAGAAGACAAAAAAATAGGTTATAAGACCAGAAATATCGCATTTTATGTATGTTTTACACTATGTTTTTACGTTCGTAATTTTAAGTAACATAAAATATTTTTTACGGGGACTATATATTTTCTTACGTTCTCTTTTTACATATGAAATAAGACAAAATTTACGGAACCTAAAAATACGGTGCATTGACGTCAAACTAGAGAGGGATGAAGAATAACTATTCCTCATCCAGGGTGACGAATAGCGCGACCCTATACATACATACATACATACATACATACATACATACATACATACATACATATATATATATATATATATATATATATATATATACATACACACACACATATATATATATATATGATAATATGTGATATTCTTCCCAGTCACTTTATTTTAATTGTTTCTTAACTGAGGCATTAGGGCATCTGGCAGGCAATGTAGTGATGTAAAACCATTCACATCAAGGAAATGTACAATGCTTCTACTTAGCAACGAATCTTAGAATGATTCTAACATGTAAGAGAGAGATAAAAAATATGTTTGCTTTTGTTGGCCAAGAGATGGAAATTTCAAAAGAAAGGTATGAGGCCATATTTTCATGCCACCTTGTTTCAATACATTTGGGCAACACATATTATTTTACACATATAAGAGGTTATTGAATTCAGATGATACTAAGAGGCAATGTATTGCAGAACCTTTTTGTCCTATCTAAGTAGTGTGAAATAAAGAAGGTAAAAACATCTGATCAATCATTGTACATGCCCTAAAATTATGTATTAAATTATAGTGAAAATTTGACAACATGATTTTATATAGCAAGAGCATGTGTCCAGAATGTAAGAACTAATATGGTGTAAAAAAGGTCATTACATATGTTTATATCAGTAAAATATTATGCAGCTACTCGGCCATAGACATATGTTTATAGTAATCTAATCTAGTTATGATACCTCAGATATGATTACCAAGGGTGATGCTGGATCAGTGAGTAAATGTTGCAGTACCAAATATATATTTTTTACAATGCTTCTGCGAATTCTTACTTGGCGGGTTTTTAAAGAATCTTTCTCGCGGAAAAAAATCTCATTATTGAGCCAATAATAATTTTCTTTGAAGACGTGAATCTTATTAATCTTTTATTGCAATGATTTTGATTTTAAAAATGATCCATTAAGAACTCACTAGCACAGTGTGTGTGTGTGCAATGCAAACCAATTTTTTCATGAATTTATTATGAGTTACAACAAGAGAAAGATAAATTAGAGTTCGAATTACTTATTTGGGATTGTGTGAATGATTGTGTAGCAAGAGCACAAGGACAAAGGTGGATGTCGGTAACCATTCCTAGAAAGACATGATCAAGAGCAAGATGAAGAGACCATCTAAACATGAAAATAGTATGTTGGGAAATTGAACGCTTATCATTCTTTGATTAGGGAGTTAGTGTACAACTAAATATTATTTTGTAAGCATCCAATTAAAAATGAGAATCATCATATCATAATAATTTATATGGATGGTTTGCATTGTCTTAATGTACAAATGCAGATGCATAAAGGCATGTATTTCGAAACCAAACTCTAACGCTATTAATATAACTAGTCGTAAACCCGTGCACCAGCACGTGCTAGTGTGTGAAAACATGTACTCCGTCCTGTCCTACATATAAGTCATATATTTAGGAACAAAGGGAGTACATAGTATAAATTTTCCACACAAACATAAATTAGAACATGTTTCATATTTTAGAAGAATTTCTTTGTGTGGTTTCTAGGAATCATTTTACATAAGGATATATTGATGTGTTTTTACTAAAATGCCATTAGACACACTTTTTCTTGTGTATCATGGATTGATCATTTAATTATGTTGACTCTTTAGTATTGTTTTTGTTCCTTCACTAACCATGAACGTACTTGAGATTGAACATTTAAACTTGGTTATTAATGTAATGAACCTGTCATCCTGATTTTGTAACATCAATCATCCAGTCCATAGGATTCAGATTAAATTTAAATTTTGATCGAGAAAAACATGATTTATGGGAATAGAAAATAATGAATCATGTTTGTCTCAAAAATTAAAATTTATTTTCAATCAACCGTTCAGCTATAAACAATGAGACTAAGAGTAGAATTGTAAGAGGTGACGTATCAAAGAATATATATAATAAAAGACCAATCAAATAAAAAAGCTTAACTGGTTGATTTCATGGAAAAGAAATAATGATTCCAATATTGTATGTATGTTCTAGTTTTAAATTCTGAAACAGAGCACCAGTCCTTGGACTATGCGTAAGGGGATGTGCAACACCGTCGTTCTGTTCGTGAAGTAGGTTCAGTAGAGGTATATTAGTCCAATCAACTAATCTCCGTCTCTTATTGTAGTAAATTCTGCATGCATTCATCATTGAAGAAACAGTATCTGTCTAAGGCAAAACTAATAAGCGTTTGAATGAATCATTAGTTGTATACTCGTACTTAATAGCAAAAGATGGATACATGTAATACTTACAGTCGTATTTTAATACAAAAATATTTAAACTATATACTTCCATGTCCATGTTTGAAATTAATTTATATCGAGTCGTTATATCGCTCTTTCGTTCATGCAAAGAAGAAATATGTTGGACAAACTAAGATATTAATCTAGGCATCAAGCGTGCAGATGGATTCAATAGACAATTACTTTTGATAACTCCCCCACATAACTATTTGAACAATATGTCACTGTGCAACACTTAGCAAAATGCAGTGCATATCTTGAACCAAGGTATGGCATGTCGTAAAACAGCTCTCAAGATATAACGACAGAGTGATTTAAGACATAATTCAGAAAACATTTGCAGAAAAAATATTAGCTAAGTGTGCGTCAATTATATCTCGTCAGCCCAATAGCTTGGAACTGGACATATTTATCAACTAAAATTATAACTGTAACTGTGTTGCCTGTTCATATATGAAACTCATGATCATGCACTGATGAGTACTTTGAATGCTATTTATTCTATCATAGTTTATCTAAAATCAGACTGTTACGAAATATAAATGGTTTAGTACAACACATTGTAGCTTTTCTTTTCTATATGTTCCACTTTACCATCAAACATTCATAACTTAAGCATGTCTAGAAGCAGAAAAAAAAAACCTTCCACTTAGGAGCATCTCAAGGCCATGGTGCGTTGAGCGACAATGCTATCTTAGATTTCTGAGCATCTTAATCTACAGGGTGGAGGTAGCTATGATGAAAGATCATGCAACAACACAACAAATTATATTTAAAATAAGATAATTGAAAACTAAAACTGTATATTACTAAAGTGATTCATTTTACCTCGGGTCTCTGGGAACAACAATTACCATAATTAAGAAGGCTTGCCTACAAACAATCGCCAATTAGAGAAGCCACATTAATTTAGCGATAATAGAAAATAGCATAACTTGAGTTGATGCTGGATTGTGACTGGAGACTAATGATCTTTAATTGCCCCACCACTGCAAGAATGGTTGATTAATTTGTTTGAGTAAATTTTTTGTTTTCTTGATTCCAGCCTCATGCACACAGAACACATAAAAAAGAGTGGAGTTGGAAAAAAAATCAAGAAGTTGTGACGCGGAAGAGATTCCATAATTTTGGTGTGAAATTGTGTGATAGCTGACATATTTTTTGGAGGGAGACGAAGAGGATTTATATCCACTGTGTTATGCCACTAGCACATCCGAAATAAAGCACACTTGGGGCTGATGGAACAGAAGAAAACACTCTGCCCTGTAATTGACGTACATGTATAGACATCATCCTTCCTTCACTACTTCTCCAAGGCGATTAGCAAAAGTAGAAATCTCAGCAGCTGGTCGAGTAGTTGAGAATATATTTTATACAAATAAAAATCAATGATCTGATAACTTTCTACAACTGGAATTTGGAAATTTAATATGCACGTGATTAAATCTTACCACTCTCTGTCAGCACCAGACAATTAAATTTCCCAGAGAAGGCAAACCTATTACGGAGGAGCACAAACATGAGATAGGCGAGGTCTCTCAATCAACTTCAGCCCCTGCACTAAGATAGCATTAAAAGCTGCAAGAAAGGAACCCTGGATGAGAAATTCAGCCTTATAGAAGGGAATAACCTTACGTAACAAATACAAATAATATGTACTCCAGAAGTATTAAAGTAAGTACAAATTGTGCCGTAACAAACAAAGCATGGAGTCTGATATTCAGCAATTTGATCGAGCCACGTGATTTAGATGGAGCAGTAAGACAACAACATATTTATCGCCATAACTATAAACATCAAGAGAACAAAACATGCATCTTGCTTGTGTAGAGAGTGTGCAATAATATACTGAATGTTCACAGAACCATTACTTAAATCTCCCTGCTCTGGAGAGGTCAGGCTGGATATAAACCACTTCCCTGCAGTATCTTATGTAGATTATCCATCGATGATAGACATCAGACGCCATGCTCTCTAATGTTTCGTATCAACAAACCTGAAAAGTTTAAACAAACTAAAGCATAGTTACACACATCATAATGAACTTCTCTATTTGTGAGGCAACATGTGAGCATGTTTGTTACACTTGGACTGATGATTGTTTGAGCTTCACATTGGGGACGGCAACAACTTGAATACCATAGAAGCTAGATGCTAGCAGGAGAGCAAGCGACCTGTAACAGGAGGGAGAAGGAGCTGCAACGCATGAGAGTACATGGAGGCAGTTCCAATGAGACATCGCGAGCAGCGGCGGCGGACGTTGGCTGAGGAGCGTGTTAGGTAGGATGACGACAGGAGGTAGGGCATGGTTATACTCCTGATCTAAACGGTGATTGATGGAGATTCTTTTTTAAGGGACAGTGAGCTGTCGAGAATAGATGACATGAAGACATGAGCCTCTATGGTCATTTATTTCGGAATTGTTTGCCCATGCCTGTTTAATCTGCTCCCACTGGGAGTCGAACCCAGGACCTGGGGTGCTACTGAGGTCAATGCAACCACTAGGCTGCTGGTCTGTTCGCTGTGATAATATTATCATGGTTTTCACGGATTTTAAAAAGATATAAATTGAAGTTCTCAAAAAATTATAGATATCTATTTTTATGTGAGAGAAGTTATATTATAATATTTGACCATGTTAAAAAGAATCTTAAATAAAAAAATTATATGAAATGTTTTGTTGTTTTATACAAACTTTGGATTTATGACTTTATAAAAAGAGAGAAATAGTTTAGGGTTTGGCCAAATTAATTTCCCGTTTTGATTTATTGTCAGTTGGAATGATCACATAGATGAGTTATGGTTTAGTTTTGTCACATTTTCATGTAAATTTTAGTTGCATTCAGCCAACGACAATAACCAAATAAGAAGCAAAAGTGTGCAAGCCTTTTATTTGCTCCATATTCTATATCCATTAGATGACCTGTTTCCCAATTTGAAACTGAAGCCAGGAAGTTAAGCAACACTATGGGCAGCACGTTAACACATGTTTGTTCTATATAAATCATCCTCAAAGGCCATTAGCATGAATAATAATACACACGGACACAATATAAATGATCAGACGTGAATGACCAAATGGAAACTAAAACATAAGCCAAACCAACCTTTGGGAGGTAAGTTTGTAGGTTGGTTGCCCCGTTGTGTTATTACTTGGGTGTTCCGACTTGGGTTGCCCAAGTCGACCCGTCCTTCTGCGCATGCCATGACGTCTTAGTGAGCTTTCTGTTTCTTTTACAGTTTTCTCTTCATTTTGCACATCTTCTGTGCCATGATCACTTGATCCTCACTGTATTTCCCTTTGCTTTCTCCTAAATCTATGAAGCCGGCAAAACCGGGTCTTTTAAAAAAATGGTCTCCGTTCTTCAGACCCTCCTCCATTCCCACAGGAGTTTCTCTACACGCCTCTGCTTCCCGTGCCCTCTTACTCTACGTCATGCCACTGACTTGACATCCTTCAGCATGTAAGTTTGAGATTTGGAGCTATTTCCATGATGTGTTGACAAGTTCTTTTTGCTAGCGATGAACTCTACAAGATGCAACAAGTGACCTCAAGAGTGCAATTATAGCGATCCCTCCAAATTCCAAGCTATGATAATTAAGATTTTAAAAAAAGTTACCACCAAACGCCCACTTTGATTAGCTTTGCAACGAAGCAATCCGTGTGGCTTCCAGAGTCCACTAGATTTGAAGGCGTGTCCAACAAGCAATGCTAAAGGGCCAATCGAAACTATGTGTTCACACTAGTGTCTTCACTCTTCAGCATTAGTAGTACACAGGAGGCAAGAATAATATTTACCAGCAATATTAAATTGTCTCCGCTTCAGCGTATTTCATGCATTAAAACTTTCAATAATAAGCACCCAAAAAAATACATTAAACTTCATTTTGGCACTTAGAAGAAAAACATCATGTAAAGAACCGTGTTAGAACTTAGAACCCATGGGAGTTGATAAGGACCAGACCAACCATCCTCTATACGATAAATGCATCCCTTTCCTCCACGTGTTTCCATCCTTACTGATCTAACATGCATAAGTAGTCCTATTTCTGTTGTATGGAAGCCATTATCATTTCTAGTTGACCTTGGACATTTCACATTTGAAACATTCTCTTGTTATGGAATATATTAGGTAAATAGAGGAACAAAAGAAATTGAAAGGGGTGCATGACTTCAATGCTCATGGATGAGCACTATGAGAATAGGAGGCAAAATGCAGAGAGACAATACCTATGACAAGAGGATAATGTGAATGGTTACAAAAGGTAAGAGATGTGACATACAATTGATTAGTTATGGATAGAGCTGCAGGAAACAAGGAGCCAAGGTGAATATACTAGTATTTATGTACCAACTGGCTCTGTGTTTTCACAATGGAGTATGATGTGAACAAAACAATGTATGTGTTTGTAGGTGGCATTCAGTACTAAAGACACAATCCTTCCATGTTTAACATATATCAATTGGTCAGCCTAGAATGTGGAGAAGGTAACCGCGGTAAATCACGTGTGTGTATCGAGGTGTATGATAAGAATGAGAGTGGCTAAATGAAGTTATAGTGCCATACAAAATGATTTCTGGACTTGAGATAAGTGATAAATCAAGGATAGACATCACAACTAGATTTCTGAAACACAAGAGCAAGGATAGTATGATTGGTTTGCCAATTGGTCAATTTTTTGAAGAAAATAGATAGATGCGGGTAAAAGGGTTAACATGGGTTAGACACTTAAATGTTGAAGAGCAGCTGGTGATAAGGAGTTAAGGTGAATATATGTAGCTATGCATTTCACTATGCGTCATTGGGTGATGTGGTATGTGATTTTTAGCTGGCTATTACTTAATGTCTAACACAAGTACTTTTTCATATTTGGGCACTCCAATGATGTGCAAAATGAATGGTGAGGGGAGCATCATAATATTTTGGAGTTAGAATCATGTAACGCCAAATGACTATGATTGTTATCAAGGTAACCAATCAATCAAGGTAAGCATCATAGCTAGTTGTTGTCATGAGGGAACAATGTGAATTACCCTAACTTATCATATGAGTGTTGGATCCTTGTTGTTGTCAATATAAACATAATGTTTGCAGAAAGATGTCAACGCGGTTAGGTCACTTATTGAAGATTGGTCGCTAGTGCCGATAGAATAGCATATGTAGTGTGCTCCCTAATTGCTGTTGACTAGCCTGGGGCCCGATATGGAGTATGAGTTATTTTCATTTGGCATTTAACACAATTTTAACACATGACCCCTTCATATTTTACGATTGAAATGGTAGTGCAAGGATAATAAGGTAAAATAAGTGAGGGCAACTTGCACATGTTTGTTAGGTATAGCATTACAATACTAAGATTTGGTAATAGAGTTGGAATTCTACATGATGCAGAATGGCTACGCAAGTCATGGTAACTGAAAAATCATGATCAGCAACCGGGACTTGTTGTCTATAAAAGGATAAGGTGAATACAAACTAGTTAATTTTCAAGTGCTTCCTTGTAGTTGCCAAACCATAATGATATGTACTATTAGATATAGATTGACATGCTAGTCAAAGTCAAGGTAGTGGAGAATTCAAAGCATAGATAGTACCACTTTTGGCATGATAACAAGGGGGCAAGGTGAATAGGGTTGGTTCTTTAACTGGTTTGTCATCTTTAATTGACCTTCGATACACAACATAGTGTCTGTTTGATATTCAAAACGGTCACATAAAATTACAAATGTGATAAATACAATAGATAATGTTGGGTATTTTCACATAATTGATATTTATATTTATTTTATCACAAGAACGCTTCAGAGAGATAGAGAGATGTATTTATTTTATCATGCTGTAGCGATCCGACCTCAAACGGTCAAATCTCTCTGCATAAGTGTCATCTCTAGATCGGTAATGCTGACACACACAATACTTGAAGGATTTATAACGGAGTGCAATCACACACTTATTACATCGAATGTCTCAAAAGGAAACTTGTTACAATAATATGGCTTAAGGCCATCTAAATAAGATAACGGCGGAAGCATCGAATGTAAATGAGTCCATCAACTCCAACGGCATAGCTGAGTGCATGACAATGACCTAGCGCACCTTACTCTTCGTCTGAAAAGTCTGCAACATAGTACGTTGCAGCCCGAAAATGGGTTAGCACATAGAATATGCTGGCAAAATAACACTGTAGAGCAATGAACAAAGTAAATGCTAACACTACATGCATATATGGCTGGTGGAGGCTCTATGGTTATCATGTTTTTGCGAAAAGGCAGTTTTTCCCTACTGCAAAGGAATATAATTTATTTTAACTACAAAGTTGGTTGATAATCTTTGAGAATGGAAACCCCATCTCAATCCTAATTAAATAGTAATTAACAACCCAACAAAATTAATTAGGAGTGTTGAGATCACATCAATAATTCAAGAACCAGATACTCAAGATGTCCATAACCGGGGACACGACTAACCATGATTAGTTTGTACACTCTGCATAGGTTTGCGCACTTTTCCCCACAAGACTCGATCTCCTCCGTTGGATTTCTCGCACTACATGATATTTGAGAAATGGATGACCGAGACACGGTCTTTCCGAAGACGCCCCCTTAACCGATAGATAGGCCGGTACACCTACAATCCTCTACATCTGCTAGCCCATCATGGAAAGGATTCCCACAACTTACTCAACTATGCCAGAGCCCATAATGGCTTGTGGCTGCACAGGGAAGTTTCTAGCATGAAAAATCTTATGATCCCTTTGAGCTTGGGTGGCGAACCATAGGATGATCACACGGATTCCCCGGGATCTACTTGGACAACACTGGATTCCTCAGGTGCCCACAAACAATCCACCCAGATGTGTGTTAAGGTAGCCACCTTAAATAAACCCTTAGTTCATAATAATACTCACAACTGTCATGAATCACTCAAACCAATCCACGTCTACGAGCATAGCATAGCAGCATAAGCATAACAAAATAACTCCTAGGGTTTAAAATAAAGGACAATAGGTTCTACCTCATCAACTACTTTCCAATACCCACATGTTATCAAATCCTAACCATGCAGTGTTGGAGGATTGGACTAATGCATAAAAACTGGGTAATGAAGGGGTACGATCAAAGTGTTACTTGTCTTGCTGACAATCTGCAAACCCTAGAGACTCGTAGTAGCACGCTTCGCACTCCGGAAATTCTATCGCAAACAAACAATAGCATACATAAGCACTCAAGCATAGATGCAAGTGTAAAACTCAGATGAAAAAGTCCAAACTGAAAGTTCAACTGAAGTGCTTCGATTTGCAAAAAGAATCAATCAAATCGGAGCTACGAAACTCAAACTACGATCAAAAGAAGTTCGAATTCAAATCTGCTTGAAACCAAATTTTAATTTTTCAAAACCATGTTCAAGTTGATTAACTGGAAGAGGGGTTCAAGACGAAGATTTTGGCGTTGATTTCACTGGATTTGGACGAACGGTTAAAAAGTAACGAGGGTTTGAAGGGACTAATCTGTGATAAAAATAATCGCGGATAGGTCACTGGCCAAAAACAAAATAAAAAGAAAAGACTAACGAACGAACGTTCGTTAACAGAGACAAACGAACGAACGCGTTCGCGAACAGAAGCATTCGGGTGAACGTTCGCTAAATGGCGGAACCGAAGAAAAAAACCGATCTAACCGATCCAAAACGAAAAACAAAACAAAAACTGGCGACGATGGCGGTTTTTACCGGTTCCTCGAGAAAAACCGGCGGCGGCGAGGCGAGATCCGGTGGTGCGGCTTGGCTGCGGGGCGGCGGCGGCGGTGAGGCTTGGTTGCGGCGCTGCGGCGGGGCTGCGGCGTGGGCGGGGTGGGGCGACGGCATGGCGGCGACGGAGCAGCGGCGAGGCGGCGGGGCGGCATGAGTTGCAGGCGGCAGCGGCGGCTGGCTCAGGGTCCAAGGGGGGGCCTCGGGGTCACTATTTAAAGGGGAGGGAGAGGCGGCGATGGCTTGCAGGAGGGGGCGGCGGTGCTCGTGTCCATGCCGGACACTGCGGTGGCGGCGGGCGCGCTTGGGACTCCAGTCCCAAGTCGGAGGAGGAGGGCGGCGCGGCTGCGGGCCGGCCTGCTCGGCTGGGCCTTCGGCCCAGTCGGGCAGGAAGTTTTTTTTAATAAATAAATTCCGCCGAAAACAAAATTCCTAATAAAATATAAAAAACAAAAAATTCTAAAAATGCCAAAAACAATTTTCACCATTTAAATAAAATATTTAGATTCTGGCCCAAAAAAGCAATTTTCAAAAATGCATATTTTTTCTAATTCAAATAAAATCTCGAATAAAAACAAAATAAAATATTTATTTGATTTTAACATTTTTCCTCCAATATTCCCCTGTTATTTTGGAGAAGTAATTTTATCTCCACTCATTTATTTTAATATTGGAAATATTTCGGATAGATAAATCATTAAAACCAAAATGATCCTCTTTTGAAATTTGAGAAATTTCAAATATGAAAATAAATAAAATCCCCAACTCTCTCCATGGGTCCTTGAGTTGCTTAAGATTTTTAGGATCACAAACAAGATACAAATAAAACATGATATGCATATGATGATCTATATATAACATCCAAATTAAAAATTTGGGATGTTACACATCCACCTCAACTCAACAACGACATGCCGGCAGACTCTGAACAAAAGGATCGATGGGTTATGTTCATGGCTCCAATCTTTCGTACACGTTGGCATCGTTAGCTAAAAGAGGTTCCTAACATCACACTATTTTTTAAACAAATGTTCGTTCCCTGGCAAATAAAAAGGTGTTCATCACATCTCACTATTCATCTTATACCTCAGCAACATGAGACAAGATGACTTGCAATGTGTATACGGCCCAGTCCGAACTAGCTACATGTGGCAAGTAGCAACTATAACACCATTTTATTGCACCGTCTATTTATCTATATATAATAATCCAACCTATGATTTCCGGGCATTTATGTCCATTCATTAGAAAAAATAGGCATTGTGCACGACAGACCCCCATCAACAACGTAGGACAGAGTACTTATGCTGCATGCACTTTTGGTGCCGGAAGCATAGGGTGTAGAAATTTTCAATGTCGGTGCGCCTAAGATAAGCTCGACAAGTGTTTTATTCGATTAGGACCCTGGGTCGACTTCTACTAGATGGTCCACATAGAGGATTTCCTTCTTAATAAATGTGCGTTTCTAACATGGTTTACTAATTAAGCTTAATTTGCTGTTGCACAAACATGGTGCAATAAAATTTATAATAACTGAGCATCAGTCTATATATATATGATAATATGTGATAATCCTCCCGGCACTTTATTTTAATTGTTTCTTAACTGAGACATTAGGGCATCTGGCAGGCAATGTAGTGACATAAAACCATGCACGTCAAGGAAATGTACAATTCTTCTATCTTAGCAACGAATCTTAGAATGATTCGGACATGTAAGAGAGAGATAAAAAATATGTTTGCTTTTGTTGGCCAAGAGATCGAAATTTCAAATAAAGGTATAAGATGCCATATTTGTTGGGGAACGTAGTAATTTCAAAAAATTTCCTACGCACACACAGGATCTTGGTGATGTACAACAACGAGAGGGGAGAGTGTGTCTGCGTACGCACACACAGGATCTTGGTGATGTACAGCAACGAGAGGGGAGAGTGTGTCTACGTACCCTCATAGACCGAATGCGAAAGCGTTAGCACAACACAGTTGATATAGTCATACGTCTTCACGATCCGACCGATCCAAGTACCAAACGCACGGCACCTCCGAGCTCTGCACACATTCAACTCGATGACGTCCCGCGAGCTCCGATCCAGCAAAGCTTCGCAGGAGAGTTTCGTCAGCACAACGGCGTGGTGACGGTGATGATGGTGCTACCGACGCAAGGCTTCGCCTAAACACCGCTATGATATGATCGAGGTGTATTATGGTGGAGGGGGGCACTGCACACAGCTAAGAGATCAATGATCAATTGTTGTTTCTATGGGGTGCCCCCTGCCCCCGTATATAAAGGAGCAAGGGGGAGGAGGCAGCCGGCCAGGGAGAGGCACGCCAAGGGGGAGTCCTACTCCCACTAGGAGTAGGTCTCCTCCTATTCCTAGTAGGAGTAGGAGAGGGGGGAGGAAAGGGAGAGGAGGAGAAGGAAAGAGGGGGCCACCCCCCTTGCCCTAAACCAAATCGGTTTGGGCCTTGTGGGGGCGCGCCCCACACTCCCCTTGCTGCCCTCTTTTTCCACTAAGGCCCATGTAGGCCCATTAAGCCCCCCCGGAGGGTTCCCGTAAACCCGGTACTCCGGTATATGTCCGAAACCTTTCCGGTGTCCAAACATAGTCGTCCAATATATCGATCTTTACGTCTTGACCATTTCGAGACTCCTCGTCATGTCCGTGATCATATACGGGACTCCGAACTACCTTCGGTGCATCAAAACACAAAAACTCATAATACCGATCGTCACCGAACTTTAAGCGTGCGGACCCTACGGGTTCGAGAACTATGAAGACATGACAGAGACACGTCTCCGGTCAATAACCAATAGCGGAACCTAAATGCTCATATTGGCTCCCACATATTCTATGAAGATCTTTATCGGTCAAACCGCATAATAACATACGTTGTTCCCT
Source organism: Triticum urartu (assembly GCF_056163025.1). Taxonomy (NCBI): domain Eukaryota; kingdom Viridiplantae; phylum Streptophyta; class Magnoliopsida; order Poales; family Poaceae; genus Triticum; species Triticum urartu. Next base: position 568,327,250 of record NC_141878.1, read on the forward strand.
TTGTCATTGGTATGTTACTTGCCTTGAGATTCGATCGTAGGTATCTCAATACCTAGTTCAATATCGTTACCGGCAAGTCTCTTTAGTCGTTCCGTAATACATCATCCCGCAACTAACTCATTAGTTACAATGCTTGCAAGGCTTATGGTGATGTGCATTACCGAGTGGGCCCAGAGATACCTCTCCGACAATTGGAGTGACAAATCATAATCTCGAAATACGCCAACTCAACAAGTACCTTCGGAGACACCTGTAGAGCACATTTATAATCACCCAGTTACGTTGTGACGTTTGGTAGCACACAAAGTGTTCCTCCGGTAAACGGGAGTTGCATAATCTCATAGTCGTAGGAACATGTATAAGTCATGAAGAAAGCAATAGCAACATACTAAACGATCAAGTGCTAAGCTAAGAGAATGGATCAAGTCAATCAAATCATTCTCCTAATGATGTGATCCCGTTAATCAAATGACAACTCATGTCTATGGCTAGGAAACATAGCCATATTTTGATCAACGAGCTAGTCAAGTAGAGGCATACTAGTGACACTCTGTTTTTCTATGTATTCACACATGTATCATGTTTCCGGTTAATACAATTCTAGCATGAATAATGAACATTTATCATGATATAAGGAAATAAATAATAACTTTATTATTGCTTGTAGGGCATATTTCCTTCAGTCTCTCACTTGCACTAGAGTCAATAATCTAGATTATACAGTAATGATTCTAACACCCATGGAGCCTTGGTGCTGATCATGTTTTGCTCATGGAAGAGGCTTAGTAGACGGGTCTGCAACATTCAGATCCGTATGTATCTTGTAAATCTCTATGTCTCCCACCTGGACTTGATCCCGGATGGAGTTGAAGTGTCTCTTGATGTGCTTGGTTCTCTTGTGAAATCTGGATTCCTTTGACAAGGCAACTGCACCAATATTGTCACAGAAGATTTTTATTGGACCTGATGCACTAGGTATGACACCTAGATCGGATATGAACTCCTTCATCCAGACTCCTTCATTTGCTGCTTCCGAAGCAACAATGTACTCTGCTTCACATGTAGATCCCGCCACGACGCTCTATTTAGAACTGCTCCAACTAACAGCTCCACCGTTTAATATAAACACGTATCCGGTTTGCGATTTAGAATCGTCCGGATCAGTGTCAAAGCTTGCATCAACGTAACCATTTATGATGAGCTCTTTGTCACCTCCATAAATGAGAAACATATCCTTAGTCCTTTTCAGGTACTTTAGGATGTTTTTGACCGCTGTCCAGTGATACACTCCTGGATTACTTTGGTACCTTCCTGCTAAAGTAATAGCAAGGCAAACATCAGGTCTGGTACACAACATTGCATACATGATAGAGCCTATGGCTGAAGCATAGGGAACATCTTTGATTTTCTCTCTATCTTCTGCAGTGGTCGGGCATTGAGTCTTACTCAACATCACACCTTGTAATACAGGCAAGAACCCTTTCTTTGCCTGATCCATTTTGAACTTCTTCAAAACTTTGTCAAGGTATGTGCTTTGTGAAAGTCCAATTAAGTGTCTTGATCTATCTCTATAGATCTTGATGCCCAATATGTAAGCAGCTTCACCGAGGTCCTTCATTGAAAAACTCTTATTCAAGTGTCCTTTTATGCTATCCAGAAATTCTATATCATTTTCAATCAACAATATGTCATCCACATATAATATTAGAAATGCTACAGAGCTCCCACTCACTTTCTTGTAAATATAGGCTTCTCCAAAAGTCTGTATAAAACCATATGCTTTGATCACACTATCAAAGCGTTTATTCCAACTCTGAGAAGCTTGCACCAGTCCATAAATGGATTGCTGGAGCTTGCACACTTTGTTGGTACCTTTTGGATCGGTAAAACCTTTAGGTTGCATCATATACAACTCTTCTTCCAGAAATCCATTCAGGAATGCAATTTTTACATCCATTTGCCAAATTTCATAATCACAAAATGTGGCAATAGCTAACATGATTTGGATGGACTTAAGCATCGCTACGGGTGAGGTCTCATCGTAGTCAACTCCTTGAACTTGTCGAAAAACTTTCGCAACAAGTCGAGCTTTGTAGACAATAACATTACCATCAGCGTTTGTCTTCTTCTTGAAGATCCATTTATTCTAGATGGCTTGCCGATCATTGGGCAAGTCAACCAAAGTGCACACTTTGTTCTCATACATGGATCCCATCTCAGATTTCATGGCCTCAAGCCATTTTGCGGAATCTGGGCTCATCATCGCTTCCTCATAGTTCGTAGGTTCGTCATGGTCTAGCAACATGACCTCCAGAGCAGGATTACCGTACCACTCTACTGCGGATCTTACTCTGGTTGACCTACGAGGTTCGGTAGTAACTTGATCTGAAGTTTCATGATCATCAACATTAGCTTCCTCACTAATTGGTGTAGGTGTCACAGGAACCGGTTTCTGTGATGAACTACTTTCCAATAAGGGATCAGGTACAGTTACCTCATCAAGTTCTACTTTCCTCCCACTCACTTCTTTCGAGAGAAACTCCTTCTCTAGAAAGGATCCATTCTTAGCAATGAATGTCTTGCCTTCGGATCTATGATAGAAGGTGTACCCAACAGTTTCCTTTGGGTATCCTATGAAGACACATTTCTCCGATTTGGCTTCGAGCTTATCTGGTTGAAGCTTTTTCACATAAGCATCGCAGCCTCAAACTTTAAGAAACGACAACTTTGGTTTCTTGCCAAACCATAGTTCATAAGGCGTCGTCTCAACGGATTTTGATGGTGCCCTATTTAACGTGAATGCAACCGTCTCTAAAGCATAACCCCAAAACGATAGTGGTAAATCAGTAAGAGACATCATAGATTGCACCATATCTAATAAGGTACAATTACGACGTTCGGACACACCATTACGCTTTGGTGTTCCAGGTGGCGTGTATTGCGAAATTATTCCGCATTGTTTCAAATGTATACCAAACTCGTAACTCAAATATTCTCCTCCACGATCAGATCGTAGAAATTTTATGTTCTTGTTACAATGATTTTCCACTTCACTCTGAAATTCTATGAACTTTTCAAATGTTTTAGACTTATGTTTTATTAAGTAGATATACCCATATCTGCTCAAATCATCTGTGAACGTGAGAAAATAACGATACCTGCCACGGCCCTCAATATTCATTGGACCACATACATCAGTATGTACGATCTCCAACAAATCTGTTGCTCGCTCCATTGTTCCGGAGAATGACGTTTTAGTCATCTTGCCCATGAGGCATGGTTCGCAAGTAACAAGTGATTCATAATCAAGTGATTCCAAAAGTCCATCAGTATGGAGTTTCTTCATGCGCTTTACACCAATATGACCCAAACGGCAGCGCCACAAATAAGTTGCACTAACATTATCAACTCTGCATATTTTGGCTTCAACATTATGAATATGTGTGTCACTACTATTGAGATTTAACACAAATAGACCACTCTTCAAGGGTGCATGACATAAAAGATATTACTCATATAAATAGAACAACCATTATTCTTAGATTTAAATGAATAACCGTCTCGCATCAAACAAGATCCAGATATAATGTTCATGCTCAACGCTGGCACAAAATAACAATTATTCAGGTCTAAAACTAATCCCGAAGGTAGATGTAGAGGTAGCGTGCTGACGGCGATCACATCGACTTTGGAACCATTTCCCACGCGCATCATCACCTCGTCCTTAGCCAGTCTTCGCTTAATCCGTAGTCCCTGTTTCGAGTTGCAAATATTAGCAATAGAACCAGTATCAAATACCCATGTGCTACTGCAAGCTCTGGTAAGGTACACATCAATAACATGTATATCACATATGTTCACCTTGCCATCCTTCTTATCCGCCAAATACTTGGGGCAGTTCCGCTTCCAGTGACCAGTCTGTTTGCAGTAGAAGCACTCAGTCTCAGGCTTAGGTCCAGACTTGGGTTTCTTCTCTTGAGCAGCAACTTGCTTGATGTTCTTCTTGAAGTTCCCCTTCTTCTTCTCTTTACCCTTTTTCTTGAAACTGGTGGTCTTGTTGACCATCAACACTTGATGCCCCTTCTTGATTTCTACCTCCGCTGCCTTTAGCATTGCGAAGAGCTCGGCAATTGTCTTATTCATCCCTTGCATATTATAGTTCATCACGAAGCTCTTGTAGCTTGGTGGCAGTGATTCAAAAACTCTGTCAATGAGACTATCAACAGGAAGATTAACTCCCAGTTGAGTCAAGTGATTAGGATACCCAGACATTTTGAGTATATGTTCACTAACAAAACTATTCTCCTCCATCTTGCAGCTATAGAACTTATTGGAGACTTCATATCTCTCAACCCGGGCATTTCCTTGAAATATTAACTTCAACTCCTAGAACATCTCATATGCTCCATGATGTTTAAAACATCGTTGAAGTCCCGGTTCTAAGCCGTAAAGCATGACACACTGAACTATCGAGTTGTCATCAGCTTTACTCTGCCAGACGTTCTTAACATCATCAACAACATCTGCAGCAGGCCTGGCACCCAGCAGTGCTTCCAGGAAGTAATTCTTCTGTGCAGCAATGAGGATAATCCTCAAGTTACGGACCCAGTTCATGTAATTACTACCATCATCTTTCAACTTTGCTTTCTCAAGGAATGCATTAAAATTCAATGGAACAACACCACGGTCCATCTATCTACAATAACATAGACAAGCAAAATACTATCAGGTACTAAGTTCATGATAAATTTAAGTTCAATTAATCATATTACTTAAGAACTCCCACTTAGATAGACATCCCTCTAATCATCTAAGTGATCACGTGATCCATATCAACTAAATCATAACCGATCATCACGTGAAACGGAGTAGTTTTCAATGGTGAACATCACTATGTTGATCATATCTACTATATGATTCATGCTCAACCTTTCGGTCTCAGTGTTCCGAGGCCATATCTGCATATGCTAGGCTCGTCAAGTTTAACCCGAGTATTCTGCGTGTGTCAAACTGTCTTACACCCGTTGTAGATGAACATCGAGCTTATCACACCCGATCATCACGTGGTGTCTTGGCACGACGAACGTTGGCAACAGTGCATACTCAGGGAGAACACTTTTACCTTGAAATTTAATGAGAGATCATCTTATAATGCTACCTTCAAACAAAGCAGAATAAGATGCATAAAGGATAAACATCACATGCAATCAATATAAGTGATATGATATGGCCATCATCGTCTTGTGCCTTTGATTTCCTTCTCTAAAGCACCGTCATGATCACCACCGGTGCGACACCTTGATCTCCATCGTAGCATCGTTTTCGTCTCGCCAACTATTGCTTCTACGACTATCGCTACCGCTTAGTGATAAAATAAAGCAATTACAGGGCGATTGCATTGCATACAATAAAGCGACAACCATATGGCTCCTGCCAGTTGCCGATAACTCTATTACAAAACATGATCATCTCATACAATAAATATAGCATCATGTCTTGACCATATCACATCACAACATGCCCTTCAAAAATAAGTTAGACGTCCTCTACTTTGTTGTTGCAAGTTTTTATGTGGCTGCTACGGGCTGAGCAAGAACCGTTCTTACCTACGCATAAAAACTACAATGATAGTTGGTCAAGTTAGTGCTATTTTAACCTTCACAAGGACCGGGCGTAGCCACACTCGGTTCAACTAAAGTTGGACAAACTGACATCTGCCAGTCACCTGTGTGCAAAGCACGTTGGAAGAACCAGTCTCGCGCAAGCATACGCGTAATGTTGGTCCGGGCCGCATCATCCAACAATACCGCCGAACCAAAGTATGACATGCTGGTAGGCAGTATGACTTGTATCACCCACAACTCACTTGTGTTCTACTCGTGCATGTAACATTTACGCATAAACCTGGCTCGGATGCCACTGTTGGGGAACGTGGTAATTTCAAAAAAATCCTACACGCACACAGGATCATGGTGATGTACAACAACGAGAGCGGAGAGTATGTCTACGTACCCGCATAGACCGAATGTGGAAGCGTTAGCACAACGCGGTTGATGTAGTCGTACATCTTCACGATCCGACCGATCCAAGTACCGAACGCACAACACCTCCGAGTTCTGCACACGTTCAACTCGATGACGTCCTGCGAGCTCCGATCCAGCAAAGCTTCACATGATAGTTCCGTCAGCACGGTGTCTTGGTGATGGTGATGATGATGCTACCGATGTAGGGCTTCGCCTAAGCACCGCTACGATATGACCGAGGTGGATTATGGTGGAGGGGGGCACCACACACAGCTAAAAGATCAATGATCAATTGTTGTTTCTATGGGGTGCCCCCCTGCCATGCTATCACATCATTAGGAGAATGATGTGATTGACTTGACCCAGTCAGTTAGCTTAGCACTCGATCATTTAGTATGTTGCTATTGCTTTCTTCATGACTTATACATGTTCCTATTACTATGAGATTATGCAACTCCCGTTTGCCGGAGGAACACTTTGTGTGCTACCAAACGTCACAACGTAACTGGGTGATTATAAAGGAGCTCTACAGGTGTCTCCAAAGGTACATGTTGGGTTGGCGTATTTCAAGATTAGGATTTGTCACTCCGATTGTCGAAGAGGTATCTCTGGGCCCTCTCGGTAATGCACATCACATAAGCCTTGCAAGCATTACAACTAATGAGTTAGTTGCAAGATGATGTATTACGAAACGAGTAAAGAGACTTTCCAGTAACGAGATTGAACTAGGTATTGAGATACCGACGATCGAATCTCGGGCAAGTAACATACCGATGACAAAGGGAACAACGTATGTTGTTATGCGGTTTGACCGATAAAGATCTTCGTAGAATATGTGGGAGCCAATATGAGCATCCAGGTTCCGCTATTGGTTATTGACCGGAGACGTGTCTCGGTCATGTCTACATTGTTCTTGAACCCGTAGGGTCCGCACGCTTAAGGTTTTGATGACAGTTATATTATGAGTTTATGCATTTTGATGTACCAAAGTTTGTTCGGAGTCCAGGATGTGATCACGGACATGACGAGGAGTCTCGAAATGGTCGAGACCTAAATATTGATATATTGGAAGCCTATATTTGGATATCGGAAGTGTTCCGGGTGAAATCGGGATTTTACCGGAGTACCGGGAGGTTACCGGAACCCCCCGGGAGGTATATGGGCCTTAGTGGGCTTTAGTGGAAGAGAGGAGAGGTGGCCAGGGCTGGGCCGCGCGCCCCTCCCCCCTTAGTCCGAATAGGACAAGGAGATGGGGGCAGCGCCCCCCCCCTTCCTTCTCTCTGTCCTCTTTCCCCCTCCCGAATCCTATTCCAACTAGGAAAGGGGGGAATCCTACTCCCGGTGGGAGTAGGACTCCTCCTGGCGCGCCCTCCTCCTGGCCGGTCGCACCTTCCCCTGGTCTTTTATATACGGGGGCAGGGGGCACCCCTAGACACACAAGTTGATCCACATGATCATATTCTTAGCCGTGTGCGGTGCCCCCTTCCACCATAATCCTCGATAATATTGTAGCGGTGCTTAGGCGAAGCCCTGCGACAGTAGTACATCAAGATCGTCACCACGCCGTCGTGCTGACGGAACTCTTCCCCGACACTTTGCTGGATCGGAGTCCGGGGATCGTCATCGAGCTGAACGTGTGCTAGAACTCAGAGGTGTCGTAGTTTCGGTGCTTGATCGGTCGGGCCGTGAAGACGTACGACTACATCAACCGCGTTGTGCTAACGCTTCCGCTGCCGGTCTACGAGGGTACATTGGCAACACTCTCCCCTCTCGTTGCTATGCATCACCATGATCTTGCGTGTGCGTAGGAAATTTTTGAAATTACTACGTTCCCCAACAGTGGCATCCGAGCCTAGGTTTTATGTGTTAATGTTATATGCACGAGTAGAACACAAGTGAGTTGTGGGCGATATAAGTCATACTGCTTACCAGCATGTCATACTTTGGTTCGGCAGTATTGTTGGACGAAGCGGCCCGGACCGACATTACGCGTACGCTTTCGCGAGACCGGTTCTCCCGACGTGCTTTGCACAAAGGTGGCTAGCGGGTGACAGTTTCACCAACTTTAGTTGAACCGAGTGTGGCTACGCTCGGTCCTTGCGAAGGTTAAAACAGCACCAACTTGACAAACTATCGTTGTGGTTTTGATGCGTAGGTAAGATTGGTTCTTGCTTAAGCCCGTAGCAGCCACGTAAAATTTGCAACAACAAAGTAGAGGACGTCTAACTTGTTTTTGCAGGGCATGTTGTGATGTGATATGGTCAAGACATGATGCTGAATTTTATTGTATGAGATGATCATGTTTTGTAACCAAGTTATCGGCAACTGGCAGGAGCCATATGGTTGTCGCTTTATTGTATGCAATGCAATTGCGCTGTAATGCTTTACTTTATCACTAAGCGGTAGCGATAGTCGTGGAAGCATAAGATTGGCGAGACGACAAGGATGCTACGATGGTGATCAAGGTGTCACGCCAGTGACGACGGTGATCACGACGGTGCTTCGAAGATGGAGATCACAAGCACAAGATGATGATGGCCATATCATATCACTTATATTGATTGCATGTGATGTTTATCTTTTATGCATCTTATCTTGCTTTGATTGACGGTAGCATTTTAAGATGATCTCTCACTAATTATCAAGAAGTGTTCTCCCTGAGTATGCACCGTTGCGAAAGTTCTTCGTGCTGAGACACCACGTGATGATCGGGTGTGATAGGCTCTACGTTCAAATACAACGGGTGCAAAACAGTTTCACACGCGGAATACCCAGGTTATACTTGACGAGCCAAGCATATACATATATGGCCTCGGAACACGGAGACCGAAAGGTCGAGCGTGAATCATATAGTAGATATGATCAACATAGTGATGTTCACCATTGAAACTACTCCATCTCACGTGATGATCGGACATGGTTTAGTTGATTTGGATCACGTGATCACTTAGAGGATTAGAGGGATGTCTATCTAAGTGGGAGTTCTTAAGTAATATGATTAATTGAACTTTAATATATCATGAACTTAGTCCTGGTAGTATTAGCATATCTGTGTTGTAGATCAATAGCTCGCGTTGTTGCTTTCATATGTTTATTTTGATATGTTCCTAGAGAAAATTGTGTTGAAAGATGTTAGTAGCAATGATGCGGATTGGATCCGTAATCTGAGGTTTATCCTCATTGCTGCACAGAAGAATTATATCCTTGATGCACCGCTAGGTGACAGACCTATTGCAGGAGCAGATGCAGACATTATGAACGTTTGGCTAGCTCAATATGATGACTACTTGATATTTTAGTGCACCATGCTTAACGGCTTAGAATCGGGACTTCAAAGACGTTTTGAACGTCATGGACCATATGAGATGTTCCAGGAGTTGAAGTTAATATTTCAAGCAAATACCCGAGTTGAGAGATATGAAGTCTCCAACAAGTTCTATAGCTAAAAGATGGAGGAGAATCCCTCAACTAGTGAGCATGTGCTCAGATTGTCTGGGTACTACAGTCGCTTGAATCAAGTGGGAGTTAATCTTCCAGATAAGATAGTGATTGACAGAATTCTCTAGTCACCATCACCAAGTTAGTAGAACTTCGTGATGAACTATAGTATGCAAGGGATGACGAAAACGACTCCCAAGCTTTTCATGATGATGAAATCGATGAAGGTAGAAATCAAGAAAGAGCATCAAGTGTTGATGGTTGACAAGATCACTAGTTTCAAGAAAAGGGCAAAGGAAAAAAGGGGAACTTCAAGAAGAACAGCAAGCAAGTTGCTGCTCAAGTGAAGAAGCACAAGTCTGGTCCTAAGCCTGAGACTAAGTGCTTCTACTGCAAAGGGACTGGTCACTGGAAGCGGAACTACCCCAAGTGATTGGCGGATAAGAAGGATGGCAAAGTGAACATAAGTATATTTGATATACATGTTATTGATGTGTACTTTACTAGTGTTTATAGCAACCCCTAAGTATTTGATACTAGTTCAGTTGCTAAGATTAGTAACTCGAAACGGGAGTTGCAGAATAAACAGAGACTAGTTAAGGGTGAAGTAATGATGTGTGTTGGAAGTGGTTCCAAAAATTGATATGATCATCATCGCACACTCCCTATACTTTCGGGATTAGTGTTGAATCTAAATAAGTGTTATTTGGTGTTTGCGTTGAGCATGAATATGATTTGATCATGTTTATTGTAATACGGTTATCCATTTAAGTAAGAGAATAAATTGTTGTTCTGCCTACATGAATAAAACCTTATATGGTTACACACCCAATGAAAATAGTTCGTTGGATCTCGATCGTAGTCATACACATAAACATAATATTGAAACCAAAAGATGCAAAGTTAATAATGATAGTGCAACTTATTTGTGGCACTGCCGTTTAGGTCATATTGGTGTAAAGCGCATGAAGAAACTCCATGATGATGGGCTTTTGGAATCACTTGATTATGAATCAGTTGATGCTTGCGAACCATGCCTCATGGGCAAGATGACTAAGACTCCGTTCTTCGGAACAATGGATCGAGCAACAGATTTGTCGGAAATCATACATACTGATGTATGTGGTTCGATGAATATTGATGCTCGCGGTAGGTATCATTATTTTCTGATCTTCACAGATGATTTGAGCAGATATGAGTATATCTACTTGATGAAACACAAGTCTGAAATATTTAAAAAGTTCAAAGAATTTCAGAGTGAAGTGGAGAATCATCGTAACAAAAATAAAAGTTTCTACAATATGATCGCAGAAGTAAAATATTTGAGTTACGAGTTTGGCCTTCAGTTAAAAACAATGTGAAATAGTTTCACTACTCACGCCACCTGGAATGCCACAGTGTAATGGTGTGTCCGAAAGTCGTAACCGTACTTTATTAGATATGGTGCGATCTATGATGTCTCTTACCGATTTACCACTATAGTTTTGGGGTTATGCATTAGAGACAGCTACATTCACATTAAATAGGGCACCATCTAAATCCGTTGAGATGACACCGTATGAACTATGGTTTGGCAAGAAACCTAAGCTGTCGTTTCTTAAAGTTTGAGGTTGCAATGCTTATGTGAAAAAGTTTCAACCTGATAAGCTCAAACCCAAATTAGAGAAGTGCATCTTCATAGGATACCCAAAAGAAAATGTTGGGTACACCTTCTATCACAGATCTGAAGGCAAGATATTCATTGCTGAGAATGGATCCTTTCTAGAGAAGGAGTTTCTCTCGAAAGAAGTGAGTGGGAGGAAAGTAGAACTTGATGAGGTAACTGTACCTGCTCCCTTATTGGAAAGTAGTTCATCACAGAAATCTGTTCCTGTGACTACTACACCAATTAGTGAGGAAGCTAATGATGATGATCATGTAACTTCAGATCAAGTTACTACCGAACCTCGTAGGTAAACCAGAGTGAGATCTGCACCAGAGTGGTACGGTAATCCTGTTCTGGAGGTCATGTTACTTGACCATGACGAACCTACGAACTATGAGGAAGCGGTGATAAGCCCAGATTCCGCAAAATGGTTTAAGGCCATGAAATCTGAGATAGGATCCATGTATGAGAACAAAGTATGGACTTTGGTTGACTTGCCCGATGTTCGGCAAGCCATTGAGATTAAATGGATCTTCAAGAGGAAGACGTACGCTGATAGTAGTGTTACTATCTACAAAGCTAGAATTGTCGGAAAAGGTTTTCGACAAGTTCAAGGTGTTGACTACGATGAGAGTTTCTCACTCGTATCTATGCTTAAGTCTATCTGAATCATGTTAGCAATTGCCGCATTTTATGAAATCTGGCAAATGGATAAACAAAACTGCATTCCTTAATGGATTTATTAAAGAAGAGTTGTATATGATGCAACCAGAAGGTTTTGTCAATCCTAAAGGTGCTAACAAAATGTGCAAGATCCAGCGATCCATCTATGGACTGGTGCAAGCATCTCGGAGTTGGAATATGCGCTTTGATGAGATGATCAAAGCATATAGTTTTATACAGACTTGCGGTGAAGCCTGTATTTACAAGAAAGTGAGTGGGAGCACTACAGCATTTCTGATAAGTATATGTGAATGACATATTGTTGATCGGAAATAATGTAGAATTATTCTGCAAAGCATAAAGGAGTTTTTTGAAAGAAGTTTTTCAAAGAAAGACCTCGGTGAAGCTGCTTACATATTGAGCATCAAGATCTATAGAGATAGATCAAGACGCTTGATAAGTTTTTTCAATGAGTACATACCTTGACAAGATTTTGAAATAGTTCAAAATGGAACAGTCAAAGAAAGAGTTCTTGCCTGTGTAACAAGGTGTGAAATTGAGTAAGACTCAAAACCCGACCACGGCAGAAAATAGAATGAGAATGAAAGTCATTCCCTATGCCTTGGCCATAGGTTCTATAAAGTATGGCATGCTGTGTACCAGACCTATTGTATACCCTACACTAATTTTGTCAAGGGAGTACAATAGTGATCTAGAAGTAGATCACTGAACAGCGGTCAAAATTATCCTTAGTGGAATAAGGATATGTTTCTCGATTATGGAGGTGACAAAAGGTTCGTCGTAAAAGGGTTACATCGATACAAGTTTTGGCACTAATCCGGATGACTCTTAGTCTTCATCTGGATACATATTGAAAGTGGGAGCAATTAGCTAAAGTAGCTCCGTGCAGAGCATTGTAGAAATAGAAAATTGCAAAACACTTACGGATCTGAATATAGCAGACCCGTTGATTAAACCTCTCTCACAGGCAAAACATGATCACACCTTAGTACTCTTTGGGTGTTAATCACATAGCAATGTGAACTAGATTACTGACTCTAGTAAACCCTTTGGGTGTTGGTCACATATCAATGTGAACTATGGGTGTTAACCAAATAAAGATGTGAACTATTGATGTTAGATCACATGGTGATGTGAACTAGATTATTGACTCTAGTGCAAGTGGGAGACTGAAGGAAATATGCCCTAGAGGCAATAATAAAGTTCTTATTTATTTCCTTATTTCATGATAAATGTTTATTATTCATGCTAGAATTGTATTAACCGGAAACATAATACATGTGTGAATACATAGACAAACAGAGTGTCACTAGTATGCCTCTACTTGACTAGCTCGTTAATCAAAGATGGTTATGTTTCCTAACCATAGACAAAGAGTTGGTATTTGATTAACGGGATCACATCATTAGGAGAATGATGTGATTGACTTGACCCATTCCGTTAGCTTAGCACTCGATCATTTAGTATGTTGCTACTGCTTTCTTCATGACTTATACATGTTCCTATGACTATGAGATTATGCAACTCCCGTTTGCCGGAGGAACACTTTGTGTGCTACCAAACGTCACAACGTAACTGGGTGATTATAAAGGAGCTCTACAGGTGTCTCCAAAGGTACATGTTGGGTTGGCGTATTTCGAGATTAGGATTTGTCACTCCGATTGTCGGAGAGGTATCTCTGGGCCCTCTCGGTAATGCACATCACATAAGCCTTGCAAGCATTACAACTAATGAGTTAGTTGCAAGATGATGTATTACGAAACGAGTAAAGAGACTTGCCAGTAACGAGATTGAACTAGGTATTGAGATACCGACGATCGAATCTTGGGCAAGTAACATGCCGATGACAAAGGGAACAATGTATGTTGTTATGCGGTCTGACCGATAAAGATCTTCGTAGAATATGTGGGAGCCAATATGAGCATCCAGGTTCCGCTATTTGTTATTGACCAGAGACGTGTCTCGGTCATGTCTACATTGTTCTCGAACCCGTAGGGTCCGCACGCTTAAGGTTTTGATGACAGTTATATTATGAGTTTATGCATTTTGATGTACCGAAGTTTGTTCGGAGTCCCGGATGTGATCACGGACATGACGAGGAGTCTCGAAATGGTCGAGACATAAAGATTGATATATTGGAAGCCTATATTTGGATATCGGAAGTGTTCCGGGTGAAATCGGGATTTTACCGGAGTACCGGGAGGTTACCGGAACCCCCCCCGGGAGGTTACCGGAACCCCCCCGGGAGGTATATGGGCCTTAGTGGGCTTTAGTGGAAGAGAGGAGAGGTGGACAGGGCTGGGCCGCGCGCCCCTCCCCCCCTAGTCCGAATAGGACAAGGAGAGGGGGGCGACGCCCCCCCTTCCTTCTCTCTCTCCTCTTTCCCCCTCCCGAATCCTATTCCAACTAGGAAAGGGGGGAATCCTACTCCCGGTGGGAGTAGGACTCCTCCTGGCGCGCCCTCCTCCTGGCCGGCCGCACCTCCCCCTGCTCCTTTATATACGGGGGCAGGGGGCACCCCTAGACACACAAGTTGATCCACGTGATCATATTCTTAGCCGTGTGCGGTGCCCCCTTCCACCATAATCCTCGATAATATTGTAGCGGTGCTTAGGCGAAGCCCTGCGAAAGTAGTACATCAAGATCATCACCATGCCATCGTACTGACGGAACTGTTCCCCGACACTTTGCTGGATCGGAGTCCGGGGATCGTCATCGAGCTGAACGTGTGCTAGAACTCGAAGGTGCCGTAGTTTCGGTGCTTGATCGGTCGGGCCGTGAAGACGTATGACTACATCAACCGCGTTGTGCTAACGCTTCCGCTGTTGGTCTACGAGGGTACGTAGGCAACACTCTCCCCTCTCGTTGCTATGCATCACCATGATCTTGCGTGTGCATAGGAAATTTTTGAAATTACTACGTTCCCCAACAGCACCTGTGGTGCACCATTAGTAAACAATTCTAATGGTGTGATGCTAGTGGCGCACCTGTAGTGCGCCATTAGTAGGCAAAACAGGTGCATGTATCATGTTTCCGGTTAATACAATTCTAGCATAAATAATAAACATTTATCATTATATAAGGAAATAAATAATAACTTTATTATTTCCTCTAGGGCATATTTCCTTCAATATTTTCATCCCACCTTATTTCAATACATTTGGGCAACACATATTATTTGACGCATATAAGCGGTTATTGAATTCAGATGATACTAAGTAGTGTGAAATAAAGAAGGTAAAATCATCTGATCAATCACTGTACATGCCCTAAAATTATGTATTAAATTATAGTAAAAATTTGACAGCATGATTATATATAGCTGGAGCATGTGTCGAGAATGTAAGAACTAATATGGTGTAAAAAAGGTCATTACATATGTTTATATTAGTAAAATATTATCCAGCTACTCGGCCATAGACATATGTTTATAGTAATCTAATCTAGTTATGATACCTAACATATGATTACCAAGGGTGATGCTGGATCAGTGAGTAAAAGTTGCAGTACCAAATTTATATATTTTTACAATGCTTTTGCGAATTCTTAGTTGGCGGGTTTTTAAAGAATCTCTCTCACGAAAACATCTCATTATTGAGCCAACAATAATTTTCTTTGAAGATGTGAATTTTATTAAACTTTTATTGCAATGATTTTGATTTTTAAAATGATCCATTAAGAATTCACTAGCACAGTGTGTGTGTGTGTGCGCGCGCGCGCAATGCAAACCAATTTTTTTCATGAATTTATTATTAGTTACAACAAGGGAAAGATAAATTAGAGTTCAAATTACATACTTGGGATTGTGCGCACGATTGTGTAGCAAGAGCACAAGGACAAAAGGGGATGTCGGTAACCATTCCTAGAAAGACATGAGCAGGAGCAAGATGAAGTGGCCATCTAGACATGAAAATAGTATGTTGGGAAATTGAACACATTCTTTGATTAGGGAGTTAGTGTACAACTAAATCTTATTTTGTAAGCATCCAATTAAAAATGAGAATCATCGTTTCATAATAATTTGTATGGATGGTTTGCATTGTCTTAATTTACAGAAGCAGATGCATAAACGCATGTATTTCGAAATCAAACTCTAACGCTATTAATATAATATTACTATGATCAAAAGGCTAGAAACTGACACAAATAGAAACTATTATTATTATTATTATTTGCTGGTACAAATAAGAATCATTGATTACAAAAAAAGGTTAGTACACTATGCATAACAACATAGTAGATTACTACATAACATATATATTAATATACCCGTGATTAAATCAAACATACCCAAGTCAAAACTATGCTCGGAAAAGGCTCATATTTGTGAATGTGATACCACTTTATAGATTTCTAGCCTTCACATCGGACGGGCCACTTTGCTAGTAGTCAAAAACATTGCAACCTATTTGAGCATGAACTTGTTTTGAATGACATCTATGGGTGACTTGCATCTAGGATCTACGGGGCATATGGTGCATATCGTTTTTCTTGGATTGTTAGATAGATCTTATGTTAAGCAAGTCTATGTTAATTAATTTACCTTTTGTGTATTTTCTATGTACTTTGGAAATTTTAAACATGACTATGTGATGTCCTTACTAGGGAAGGTTTTGAGCTCCATTATAAAGCTTGGATAAATTTGGAAGAATTTTGGGCTCAAATATATAGATGAGATAATATTTACTGTAGAGCAACAACCCTATAGTCCTTTTATTCTGGAATTTTTTGCCCACACCTGTTTAATCCGCTCCCACTGGGAGTCGAACCCATGACCTGGGGTGCTACTAAGGTCAATGTAACCACTAGGCTACATGTCCATTCGCTGTGATAATATTATAATGGTTTTCACGGATTTTAAAAAATTATAAATTGAAGTTCTCAAAATATTATAGTTATCTATTTTTGATGTGAGAGAATGTATATTATAATATTTGACCATGTGAAAAAGAATCTTAAATAAAAAAATATTTGAAATGCTTTATTATTTTGTACAAACTTTGGACTTATGGTTTTATAAAAAGATGGCCAAATGAATTTCCCGTTTTAATTTATTGTCAGTTGGAATGATCACATAGATGAGTTATGGTTTAGTTTTGTCACATTTTCATGTAAATTTTAGTTGTATTCAGCCAACAAGAACCAAATAAGAAGCAAAAGTGTGCAAGCCTTTTATTTGCTCCATATTTTATCTTCACTAGATGACCCATTGCTTAATTTGAAACTGAAGCCAGGAAGTTAAGCAACACTATGGGCAGCACGTCAGCACATGTTTGTTCTATAAATCATCCCCAAAGGCCATTAGCATGAGTAATAATACACACGGACACAATATAAATGATCAGATGTGAATGACCAAATGGAAATTAAAACATAAGCCAAACCAGCCTTTGGGAGGTATTTGTAGGTTGGTTGCCTCGTTGTGTTGTTACTTGGGTGTTCCTACTTGGGTTGCCCGAGTCGACCCGCCCTTTTGCGCATGTCATGGCATTAGGCTTTTTTAAGCTCCCGGACACACACTCTTTCGAGCAACTATGGCTGAGCCACATGTCCTTTCGGTCCAGGTACTAGCCTAACCGCCCTTGCTACCCGGTCATGCCCTGGTCATCAGAGACTAACTACAGCCCGAAAATAACCACTTCGGCTCACCACTTTGGTTGTGCTATTCTGAGAAAGTTGGGTCCTCCCGGCCGGCATATGCTATTCCGAGCAAGTTGGGTCCTCCCGGCCGGCATATGCTAGGAGGGATAAAAATAACCACTTTGGCTCACCACTTTCGTGCGTAAGTTGTACATATCATACGAGTCACATGTACATTGGTGCAATTGACCCACTAGCGATAAGGAATCACTAATTATGGTTATGGACCCTATTTTAGGCCCTATATGCTTACTTTTTTCACTTAATAGGGCATATGTTACAAACATCATCCATGGCTTTTCAGGTCGCTGGTTAATAATGTCTTTCTTTGACCTGTTGGATAGGAGCAACATTGACTTGTGCTCACTCAACTCATTTGTGCGCCTTGATGATCGAGCTCAGTGGGATGATGTGTGTCACACATGAAGCAATCCAAAGAGAACTGATATGTTGTGTGGAAACCATTTGCATGCGTACAATATGTCGTGCTCTTGAGATACAAGGTGCCAACGGTTGAACGTGTAAATTTAGAAGTTTTAAATGGACGCCAAATTTACAAAGTTATTAAAGGAAAGTTTAAATGGGTGCCAAAATTACATATGGGCACAATTAAGGGAGTAAATCTTATGCAATATTCTTCCAATTTGATGCCATATCTTGTAATTAATCCTTGGGCGATTCATCCAATATAAACACACTTGGAGATGGAGACCCTCCATCTTCGTGGAGAGCGAAGCCTCGCCCAAGAAGAAGTCCAGCGCTTGATACAGAGGAGGACAATCTCAGGTTGTCTCATAGGCTGACAACCGCAGAATGTGAGAAAGAACTCATTCACTATTAATAGTGTGAGTACTACTGCTAGTGGAAGCATATTCAACCCTGAATATATGGAACCACATCCAGTTCACATATATGGAAATTTTGGCACAACTTTGGAAACACAATGTGCTTAACCACGAGCCGTTGGAACATGTGTTGCTTCCCGGTAGCACACTACTCCCACTCGCACCACCACTGAGTACTCCATGGGTGGTGGAGGGATGATTGAAGGGGTGCAACACTCGAGTGGGGAGGGGGACTCAAAGACTCCTAGATCTGGGAGGTGAGTCCCCCACATTTGAGAAAGGGGTTCAGGGGCTTCGTGTGAGAGAAGCGGGGGGCTCTAGTGGAGGAGGCCAAGGGGGGCTCCGGTGGATGAGAGTGGGACAACATGTGTGTGTTGTGTTCATGTGTTGGGGGTGGGGGTGGGGGTTAAGGCATTGCCAGTTTGGGAGAGGGTGGCGGATTAGAGGGTGAATTTTGTATTATTGGTATTAGAATCTTGGTTTTTAAACTCATTATCAATGTTGGGAATCACCTCTGAGTACCATCAGTTTTACCCTATTAGTGTTGTGTGTACTATACCAATGAATGGTCGTAACTTTTCCCAGTCAGTGATGTGATGTTGTCCGACAGGTGGAGCACCATGCCACGTCTCTCTAATAACTACTCGATGTTGCTGATCGCCTTGCTGTCACCATCAAGGCATGTGAATCTAGTTCGGGAAGGTTGCAGGAGGCAGGTCTGTTAGTGGGAGGCCACACGGGGAAAGGTCGATTGCTTGGAGGCATCAGCCTTGGGATCTTGACATCTGTAGGTTCCTCTACACGTCATTGCAGCACGACTCAGAAAACCTGCACATTGGTGCAAGTGCTCCCACCGCAAGCCACTGGGCACCTGAGACACTCCCACTACTCATCACATCAAGCTATACAACCACCGATCTCACTACTAGTGGAGGCCACATGCTTGAGGGGTATGGGACATCCAACAGTCTGGATCCGAGACCTAGGTTCACTTTCTCGGATATGGGGAGAGGGGCTCTGGTAGGGGAGAGGCTGTGGTGGCTCAAGTACAATGGGGTATAGGAGAGTTCTGATTGTGGTATCCGAAGAGTGCAAGAGGCCTCTAGGGCATCATACTGGGGCAGCAAAGAGAAGTTTAATAATTTTTGTACGCAGTATGTAGTTGCATTGAGCCGGGAGCCCGGTACTGGTCTAGGTTGTGAGATGGGATGAAAATAATGAGTGAGGGTCACCAATTTGGCGTGTGAGTTGTGCATATTTATTAATAACGAGTCCGTTGGTGCACTTGGCTCGTTATCGGTAGGGAATCCTTACTAATGGGCTCTATTTTTCCTGTAGAAGTTAAAAAAATTTTGTCTTAACTCGGCATATGCTATAAACACCGTTGATGGATTGATGAGCTCTCTGAGATGACATGTGTCGGCCCATTCATATTTCACGGCTTGATGAGCTCAGCGAGATGACGTGCGTCGCACAAGAAGCGTTCAAACATGACTTGCTACATCACATGGAAACTATTCGCGTGTATACGATTTTTTACGCTCCCACAATATAAGGGGTCAACGGTCGTCCGTGCACGTAAATTTAAAATATTTAAATGGACACCAAATATACAAAGTTATAAAAGGAAGTTTTAAACGTGTGCCAAAATTACATATGGGCACAATTAAGGTAGAAAATCTAATGAAATATTATTTCAATCTGACGCCATATCAAAATTACATATGGCAATGCTGAGCACAAATCTGGGATCACCGAATCTAGAGGACACGAAATAGTCGGAGGAGCTTCACCATGGAACCCAGGTCTAGGTGCCCCGACCCCCCCCCCCCCCCCCCCCCCCCCCGCGCGCGCCCGTGTGTGCTTGGTCATGGTCAACCTCAACCAACAATGGGTGGCACGCATGGGCATGGGGATGGGGAACTCTAGCATCGTGATGAGCTGAGTACCGTCCAACTATAAGCCCAACACTTGGATGCCACATTTTCTCGGTGTAAAGGAGGACCATATCAGGTTGTCTCACAGGCTAACAACCACGAAATTTAAGAAATAATTCATTCGTACTGAGATTGGGGTTGAGTTATCATCCTCCTAGGCAGCCAGACCCTCCACAATGGGGAAGAGGCTCCCATCGCTCTCAGAGTCCCATAGTAAAGATGATGGTAGTCACGCTTCCACCCCTTCCCCAGGCTTCTGAATGACCTCATTACATGGAGAAATTTACAAAAGCAAAAGTAGATCACATATTTTGGGAGGCGAGGGAGACCACTGAAAAGGTGTTGGCCATTGCACTAGTTTTTCTACATGTGAACCTCCTATCATGTGACGGGTACTGGGTTCATATCCTCCTTCCTTGACTGCTCTCCATCGAGCCTATCCAAGTTCAACTTAGCGGTAGTCCAGAAGTTACCGCGGAATACTTTAGTAGGGGAAAAGTCGCACGGGGCCTACTTCATCCTAATGGTACACTCGGGGTTAGATGTTCAATGCATAAGCACCAGCCTGGTGAAGGAAACACGGTGTTTCTTGTTTGGAAGGTGGTCATATGGTCTCCTACAACTCAAAGATTGTGGTATTCTGAGAAAGTCGGGTTCTCCGGGCATATACTAGGTGGAATGAAAATAACCACTGCAAGGAAGGTGGTCTTATGTTCTCCAACAACTCAAAGGTTGTGGTATTCTGAACAAGTCGTTTCCTCCCATCATATACTACGTGGGACGAAAATAAGCACTGCGGGTGACTAATTTGGCGCGCAAGTTGTGCGTATAGTACCAAACACAGGCCCGTTGGTGCAATTGACCCACTAGCGATAATGAATGACTACTTACGGTTATGAACCCCTTTATCGGCCCTAGATGTTTACTTTTTCGCTTAATATGCGGCGTGTGTTACAAACATCATCGATGGCTTTTCAGGTTGCTGGTTAATAATGTCTTTCTTTTTGCGTGTTGGATAGGAGCAACGGAGACTTGTGCTCGCTCTATTCATTTGCACGGCTTGACGCGCTTAGTGCGATGACATCCGTCGCACATGAAGCATTGCAAAACGAACCGTTACGTCGCGTGGAAACCATCTGCGCGCGTACAATTTGCCGCGCTCTCGCCATACAAGGGGCCAACTGTCACACACGCGTAAATTTAAAAGGTTTAAATGGACGCCAAATATACAAAGTTAAAAAAGGACGGTTTAAATGGGTGCCAAAATTATATATGGGCACAATTAAGGCAGTAAATCTTATGCAATATTCTCCCAATCTCTTGCCATATCATGAAATTAATTCCTTGGCGATCTCGCCACTATAAATCTACCCCTCCTCCCTGCCTAAACCAGCAACTTTCCTTACCTTGGCTAGTTTTATCCCTTTGCCGGCAATGGCTCGCAAGAAGGTGACCCTGCAGTACATCGCCAAGGACTCCGCCCGGCGCACTAGGTTCAGGAATCGTCTCGGGAGCCTGATGAAAAAGGCGACCGAGCTGGGCACCATGTGCGATGTCAAGACCTGCCTGGTGGTGTACGGCGAGGGCGAGGCGGAGCCTCAGGTGTTCCCTTCCCACGCCGAGGCGGTGGATATCCTAAATGAATTCAAGAGCATGCCGGAGCTGGGGCATTGCAAGAAGACGCTGGACCAGGAGGCATTCCTCACCCAGCGCATCGCCAAGCTCCGGGACCAGGTCGACAAGGCTCGCCGCGACTGCCAGGACAGCGAGATCAGGTACCTCCTTTACAACATCATGCACGGCAACCACCCAGGCCTCGTTGACCTCAGCGCTGAGGAGCTCGCCCGCGTTGGCTGGAAGGTGGACGAGCTCCTCAAGAGCCTCGGCGAACGCATGGCAAAAAACCATGTCCAGGCGCCACCGCCAGCTCCATGCGTCAGCACCGACAACATCGACATGAGGTCTCAGCCGCTGTATCTGGCGTCACCGCAGGAGGAGGAAGGCTGGCTTGACATGGTGAGCTCCGGTGGGGACGTCGGCACCCAGGTCTACGGTGGCAATGCCAGCCACGACGGCGCCGGCTTCTCCGGCGGTGATATGATGATGGAAACGCAATTCTCCGATCTGGGGTTCAGTTCGAGTCCTTTCCCTCCCATGTAAGCCTGGCGGGATGAGGATCTCCAGCCGCTTTGCATGGCCAGCTATCATGCGATCTATCTCTCGTTATTTATTTAGTTTCCTGAAAGTGTTATATTATTCGTCCATGTGCGTCGTTGTATTCATCTTGCTCTCTGAACCAAGTCTTGTTTTTTATTGTAATGTTGTTATTGAATTGTTATTCCGTTGATCTCTACCCAAAAGGCTATTTTTTTTATCTGCTGCGCATTGGTGGTAAATCTTAAGTTGCACCTGTTTTTTTTGTGTCACAATTGTGTTTTGTCTGACATTACTTGCACAGCTAAATGCCTGATATATAATTGCTGCTTGATTGCTGTCAGGGCCTCAAAGAACCTTTGTCTCGTGTGTTGACCTGTTGGGGCTTCTGTCAGGGCCTTTAATGTCATGCTATTTTGGTGTCTAGAATTTTACCTTTTCTGTGGTAGAAACGAGTTGAAGATTCCTTCTCCTGGAGCCAGCTAAATGTGCTGGATGATTAATATTTTCCTGGATACAGATTAGAGAATTAATTAACTTTTTGACTTAATTACATAGCGACAGCTCGCGACAGGCAAACATCAGAACTATGGAAGTTCTCCATTGTGCTCTGCTTGGTCGGAGCTGTGTCATGTTCTCTGTTCTTCAGAGTCTTCTCCGTTCTTCAGACCGGCCCACAGGAGTTTCTCTACATACCTCTGCTTCCCATGCTCTCGATCTTGCTCTACGTCACCCCACTGACCGGACCTCCATCAGCATGTAAGTTTGAGAATTGCAACCATTTCCATGTTGTGTTGACTATTCTTTTTGCTAGTGATGAACTCTACAAGCTGCAACAAGTGACCGATCAGGACTTAAATTATAGCGTTCCTACAAATTCCATGCTATGATAATAAAGGTTTAAAGAAAACATGTTACCACCAAACGCCCACTTTAATTAGCTTGCCAACGAAGGAATCCGCATGGCATTCGGAGACCACTAGATTAGAAGGCGTGTCCAACAAGAATGCTAATGGGCCAATGGAAACTATGCGCACTCAATGGTGTCGTCACTCTTCAGCATTAGTAGTACAAACTACAGAGGAGGCAAGAATAATATTGAAGTGTCTCCGCTTCAGCATGTGTCACGCGCATTAAAACTATCAATAATAAGCACCCGCACATTGAACTTTATTTTGACGATTAGAAGAAAGACATCATGTAAAGAATCATGTTAGAACTTAGAACCCACGGAGTTGATAAGGACTAGCCATCCTCTACAGGACAAATGCATCCCTTTCCTCCGCGTGTTTCCATGGATAACAACGGTCATCCTCTATAGAACTTATTATTATTTGCGGGTGAAAAGATAAATTATTGATTACAAAAAGAGTTAGTACAACATGGATAACAACGCGGTAGAGTACTACATAACATATATATATTAATATATCAGTGATTAAATCAAACATACCCAATACAAAACTATGCTTGAAAAAGGCTCATATTTGTGAATGTGATACCACTTTATAAAATACTAGCCCGCACATTGGACGGGCCACTTTGCTAGTTGTCAAATCAGTGCAACCTATTTGAGCATGAACTTGTTTTGAATGACATCTATGGGTGACTCACATCTAGGAGCTAGAGGACATGTGGTGCACATCTGTTTTCTAGGATTTGTAGAAAGATCGTATGTTAAGAAAGTCTAAGTTAATTCATTTGCGACTTATGTGTTTTCTCTGTGCTTTGAAAATTTTAAACATGACTACGTGACACTACTAGGAAAGGCCTTATACTAATTTCAAAAACTAGCGGTGGTGGCTACCAAACAACGCTCTCCACTGGAGATGCAATAGCAGTGGCGGGCGGTAAATATGACCCACCACAAGTATGCTTCCCTAGGTGTGCCCGCGTGCTGAAAGTGAGTAGTGGCGGGCAACTACATGCACCCGCCACTGCAACTTGAGCCAACAGTGGCGGGTTGTACGTACTGCCACCACAAAGACTTAGATTTTATATATCTAGAAGTTAGCACAGGCAGGTAGTATGTACCCGCCAGAAGAACTTTTAACCACCAAAAATTGCCAAGTAGGTTGTATGTAATAGGAAGTTCGAGTGCCAGCCGTTGCTTTTTGGCGTGGCGGGCATTTGCCAATACATGTCACTGTTATTGCCGGCCCCGGCGCCAATTCGATTTCCACCCAAAACCGGATATGGAAAGTAAAAATCTCTCCACTCTTCTGAATCCAGCCCAACCACGTCGTTGTCCTCTACCCGCTAGCCCTACTCCGTCGCAGCCCGCTCCTCTCGCCGCCACCGACGTCCTCCACCATGGCCAGCCTCCCTCGCAACCGCCCCCGTCCTCCACTATGGCCGCCCTTCTCTGTTGGGGCCCCCGTCCTCCCTCGCAACCCCCTCGCCATGACCGCCCTCGTTCGCCGGTGCATTCGTCCACCGCGGCCGCCGTCCGCCATCATGACTGTCTTCGTCCGCCGAGGCCTCCCTCATCCGTCGAGGCCTTCGTCCCTAGAGGCTGCTCTCCTTCATGTTCCCCGAACACGATGGCCTCCACCAGCAGCGGGGTGCTGATACCACCGCTGTCAGGCAATGCCTGCTCAATCGAGGCCACCGATCCGTTGTCCGCATCATGCTCCAACAGTGTGCAGGTAATTAAATTTGATTCGTGTTAGAATGTAGATTAATGCTGGTGTTTATATGCACGTTAATATAGATTGTAGATGACACGCCAAATAGATCTCGAATGGCTGTTTAGTTGAGGAAGGGAAACAACTACTTAAGTCTGGACATGATTACTCTATAGCACATGTTAGGAGAAGCAAAAATAATGTAGATTGGCACCCCTCGCCACGGTTGCCCACATCTGCCAAGGCCAAGACGAAATTGGCACTCTTTGCCAAGAGGATTCTATGAACCACCTTGATAGAAATGAAATTAATATTTTCACAAAAAAGATATAGATTGTAGATGAATTGATCAACAGAGCTTCAAAGGAGCGTCTAGAATATCACGAAACATTGATTAATTTCTGTTTCACAACATTTTTGACACTCAATGTTTTCATTCTTTAGCAGAAGTCATGCCCAAATTCTTTGTCCATCCATACTCTATATTATTGGTCGATGTAGAACACATACTCAAAATATATATAAATCATTGTAATACACACTCTAAAAATTACATAAATCATTGTAATACTTACCTTAAAAAAGATTCTATTCTAAAAAATTATGTATTACCAGCATTAAAAAAGGATAAAATTTATTAAAATGTGAAGTGATGAGATTGCATTTTACATACTGTATATTACTTACCAAATTATTATCAGACATGTCCGTAGCTGTAAAGCAATAATGGATCTGCGCAGGATAGTCCTCATTCGTCTGTAATATAGTGTGCATGTTGTTGCGTTGCCTTTGTGTTAGATTAAACTCATTGCTGTATGCAACATGTCTTTCTCCTTCGTCAAA
Source organism: Triticum urartu (assembly GCF_056163025.1). Taxonomy (NCBI): domain Eukaryota; kingdom Viridiplantae; phylum Streptophyta; class Magnoliopsida; order Poales; family Poaceae; genus Triticum; species Triticum urartu. The sequence continues at coordinate 568,353,086 of NC_141878.1, forward strand.
TACGTCATCTTTATAAATTTAAAAAATTGAACAATTGTTAATTATATAAAAGTATTACTAAATAAAAAACTAATAAAAAACAATATGTACTTACTAATTATATCCTTCGGTTCACCATTTGGAAGTATTAGGGACATATACATCACAAAATCTCTACAGTTGTAGCAAAAATATATCGTGTCTCCTCTTCTTATATCGTCGTCGTAGCAAAAGCAATCTCATCCAATGCCACTTGTACGAATTCTATCTCCATTATCTCTCACACACATCCTGTAGCTTGATCCATGAGAAGTCTTGGCTGTGAAATAGCGTTGTTCGATGTAGTATCTAAATTGCTTAACTCCTCGGCAAAGTATATTCTACACATAATTAGTGTACGTAGTAACTTACACCGCAATTTGATATACAATACAGTTACATATCACATTACAAACGGAAAAATGTTGACTCACAATCTCATAAAGATGACTGTGTCGAACCATCACTCAGAATTGTGGTACTTGTTCATGATCTAAGGTGCACGGTATTACACTAGTGCCACAAATCTCGCAGACATTAGCCATTTGAACCTAAAATAGTCACATTCAACTGTGTTAGAACACATCAAATATTAGTTTAGTACATACAAAATATAAAGTAAATATGCTACCTTGGAGTACTCGTGAATTTTTCTTGATAGAAGGCAAGCAACCAGTTTGTGTGATACACTCTTACCTCCGATAATCCACTTCTGAGCCCTGGCTCAGCTGCACCTGCCCTGTCGAAAAAAAAATCAAATCAAATACTAGAAAAAAATCAAAAAACAAATTGTGTGGTAAATAAATTGATGCTGTCCGCTCCAATTTTCAACTCATTTGGATATCTGAGTAGCTCTCGGCAAAAAAGAAAAATTCAGGGTCTGTAAAATGGGTTAGTATTCACGCTCTGTTCTGACCCAATTTATCTTTTTGCCGAGAGCTGCTCAGATGTCCATATGAGTTGAAAATTGGACAAGACCTCACGGATAAATTTATTTATCTACCACACAAAAATTGGATTTTTTTGAATTTTTCTAGGATTTATATTTATTTTTCTGACCGGGTGCAAATGAGCCTGGGCGCCGAAATGCAACACTCTCTTACCTCTCACCCTGCGCAGCGTTGTTGTCTCTATTTATACTTAGGCATATATGATTACGTGTGGTTCAAACAAAAATAGGTTGTCTGGCTTATCATTCATTTAGCATACGGAATGGTTGGCAATGAATGAAGCATGCATACCCCTAGTGTGGCGATAGTAGGCTACGTGCTATTTATAGTGAGAATGTTTGTGGCTATTAGTTACTTCTATTTATAGTGAAACGGGTTGCGGCTAAAATGTTTGTGGTTTAACATATACTAACTAAAAGTGGATTAGGTGGTTTAACATATATTTAGGATACGGAATTGAGTATGTGGTTTAACATATATTAACTAAAAATGGTAGGCAATGAACGAAGCAAGCCTCTGGTGTGACAACACGAGGCTAGGTGCTTGTTACAAGGTTGAGGTCACTTGCAAAGAAATATGTGTAGATCTGCAAGATGACTTTATGAAGTGGGCGGTCGTTTCGCGATCTTATCATGCTTAGCGTATCCCTTGTTGGGGAAGGGCCGAGTTCATGCATGTGGTCCACTTGCCCATCGATCTGGACGGCACCGTTCAGCTTGACATGAACCTGTGAACGCGGGGGGGGGGGGGGGGGGGGGGGGGGGGGGTCATATTTCCATGGTCCAAATTGGGTTCAAATTGCCACGGAGTTTGGGATGCAAACCGGGAAGGCCTTCATATGATTTCTTGACGAGCCTCAGGAGCTGGACATCAAGAGCAAAATCTATCTATGGTCGCGCTATTCATCACTTTGGTTGAGGAATAGTTATTCTTCACTCCTCTCTATTTTATCATCAATGCATCGTAATTTTACGTTCCATAAATTTTGTCTTATTTCCGACGTAAAAAGAGACCATAAGAAAATATATAATCGCCGTAAAAAATATTTTATGTTACGTAAAATTACAAACGTAAAAACATAGTCTAAAATACACATAAACTACAAATTTTCTTGTCTTATGACCTATATTTTTATTTTTTTATGTCAAATTTTACGTAGTGAATCAATAGGAATGTAACTATTTGAATTCTAAACGTAATTTAATTATGAAATGATCGTAAGATTACCTCGGGTGAAGAATAACTTATTCTGCACCCTGAATGATGAATAGTAACACTATATATATATCTATAGGGTGGGTCTATTATGATAACACTCTTAAGAGTCTTATTCTGCACACCGAATCGCTTATTCTGCTAACACCTCTCTCCGTACCGCACCGCGAACCGAACCACCCCACTGCCACTAACAAAGCCCACCCCCAGCTCCCGCACGACACCCACCTCCCTCTTCCCCCAATCCAAACCCCCACCTCCCTCCACCTTCTACCGGCGCCGCCGCCGCCAGAGCACCACCTCACCTTCTCCCACCTTTCCCCCGCCTCGCCCCCACCTTCCTCCACCGCGCCCACCCCGGCGAGCCCCGCCGCGCCACGGCTCCACCACCCCCGACCTTCTCCCCTTCCAACCCCGCACCGTCGGATCCCCGCCCCACCACCCCGCCGCACCGGATCCATGCCCCACCAGACACCCGCGACGCCCCGCCGCCGGATCCAGCCCCTCCGGTCCACCCCCTCCGGCCAGCACCACTGCCTCCTTCCCATCCATGGCGATCGCCCCGCCACAGCAACCTCTCCCTATGCTGGATTCGGTGGGATCCGCCTCTATCGCGTCCCGCCTGGACCCCCGCCGCTGCGGCCGGGGCAGCTCCCCCGTCCGGCCTCCTCCCCATCCTGGACTTGACGGCTGATGGGTCCAGGTCGCTCACGCCTCTGGTGGCTCCTGGGCGAGAGGACTCTCTGCAGTTCGGTGGCGCTCGTGGTGCAGCTCGGTGGCAGTGCAACTCGGTGGCGCTCGTGCGTGCAGTGCGTTCGGTGAGTGCATGCGTTTCAGTGCATCTCGTATTGACCCCGACCACGATCCTCCATCGCCGTCCGTCTCATCCTGCCCCTCCTGACCGCGCGACCCTGGATCCGGGCAACCAGGCCTGCGCGCCATGCCACGCGCGGCCCGCTGGACTTCGACCGCTGGGGGTGTGGTGGTGGTGGGCTGCAACTTCATCTCCCTTATGCCCGCAGGTGCCGCCATGGGCATCTCAATCTTGTCTCCCATCACCGGCATTCAGTTGAGGATAGGGCGCCGCCGGCTTGCAGTTCGCTTGGTTCCCCACGCTGTGGTGCGGTGCTGTGGTAGATAGATAAATTTATTCGTGAGGCCCTCTCCAATTTTCAACTCATTTGGATATCTGAGCAGCTCTCAGCAAAAAAGATAAATTGGGTCAGAATAGTGCGTGAATAGTAACCCATTTTATAGACCTCGAATTTGTCTTTTTTGCCGAGAGCTACTCAGATGTCCAAATGAGTTGAAAATTGGAGCGGACAGCATCAATTTATCTACCACACAAATTTTTTTGGATTTTTTTCTAGTATTTGATTTTTTTTCGACAGGGCAGGTGCAGCTGAGCCAGGCTCAGAAGTGGATTATCGGAGGTAAGAGTGTATCACACAAATTGGTTGCTTGCCTTCTATCAAGAAAAATTCACGAGTACTCCATGGTAACATATTTACTTTATATTTTGTATGTACTAAATTAATATTCGATGTGTTCTAACACAGTTGAATGTAACTATTCCGGGTTCAAATGGCTAATGTCTGCGTCGTTTGTGGTACTAGTGTAATACCGTGCACCTTAGATCATGAACAAGTACCACAATTATGAGTGATGGTTCGACACAGTCATCTTTATGGGATTGTGAGTCAACATTTTTCCGTATGTAATGTGATATGTAACTGTATTGTATATCAAATTGAGGTGTAAGTTACTACGTACACTAATTATGTGTAGAATATACCTTGCCGAGGCGTTAAGCAATTTAGGTACTACATCGAACAACGCTATTTCACAGCCGAAACTTCTCATGGATCAAGCTACAGGATGTGTGTGAGAGATAATGGAGATAGAATTCGTATAAGTGGCATTGGATGAGATTGCTTTTGCTACGACGACGATATAAGAAGAGGAGACACGATATATTTTTGCTACAACTGTAGAAATTTTGTGATATATATGTCCCTAATACTTCCAAATGGTGAACCAAAGGATATAATTAGTAAGTACATATTGTTTTATATTAGTTTTTTTTAGTAATACTTTTATATAATTAACAATTGTTCAATTTTTTAAATTCATAAATATGACGTATTTGTCGAAGGAGAAAGACATGTTGCATACAGCAACGAGTTTAACCTAACACAAAGGCAACGCAACAACATGCACACTATATTACAGACGAATGAGGACTATCCTGCGCAGATCCATTGCTTTAAAGCTTCAGACATGTCTGGTAATCATTTGGTAAGTAATATACAATATGTAAAATGCAATCTCATCACTTCACATTTTAATAAAATTTATCCTTTTTTAATGCTGGTAATACATAGATCAATAGGTTGGGAGCCTTGCTCTACAACAATATGGTTCAGTTTTACTGTAAATGAGCCGACAAACACAACAATCAACAGAAGTTGAATATCATGTTAAAAGAGATGACCGTCTCAAAATTAGCAGTCCTTTATGGAGTAATTTTGTAAGTCAACATGAGATAGATGTTGAGGGGTGGGTAGTAATACTTGTTATTCCTGAAAACAATAGGCAAGAAATGAGTTGATATTCAAATCTATTACGCCAGTTGGAAGCCAAGTATTAAGTTCTGATGAAGATTTCGATTCGGAAGATGAAGACTAGAACCATTGATTTTTTTTAGATTTTGTTAGAATAAGTTCTTTTTTTAACCATGTATTACAATAATTTATATAATTTTGTACAAGAAGTTCTTTTTTAACTGCATATTACAATGATTTATATAATTTTTTAGAATAGGGTCTTTTTTAAAGTAAGTATTACAATGATTTATATAATTTTTAGAGTGCGTATTACAATGATTTATATATTTTTTGAGTATGTGTTCTACATCGACCAATAATATAGAGTATGGATAGCCAAAGAATTTGGGCATGGATAGTCAAAATTGTTGCGAAACAGAAATTAATCAATGTTTCGTGATATTTTAGACACTCCTTTGAAGCCCTGTTAATCAATTCATCTACAATCTATATGTTTTTTGTGAATATATTAATTTCATTTCTATCAAGGTGGTTCATAGAATCCTCTTGGCAAAGAGTGCCAATTTCGTATAGGCCATGGCGGATGAGGGCAACCGTGGCGAGGGGTGCCAATCTACATTATTTTTGCTTCTCCTAACATGTGCTATAGAGTAATCATGTCCAAACTTAAGTAGTTGTTTCCCTTCCTCAACTAAACAACCACTCAAGATCTATTTGGCATGTCATCTACAGTCTATATTAACGTGCATATAAACACTAACATTAACCTACATTCTAACACAAATCAAATTTAATTACCTGCACACTGTTGGAGCACGATGCGGGCGACGGATTGGTGGCCTCGATTGAGGAGGCATTGCCTGGCAGCGGTGGTGTCAGCCCTCTGCTGCTGGTGGAGGCCATCGTGTTAGGGGAACATGAAGGAAAGCAGCCTCTAGGGACGAAGGCCTCGACGGACGAGGACGGCCTCGACGGACGAAGACGGTCACGATGGCGGACGGCGGCCGTGGTGGACGATGGCACAGGCGAACGAGGGCGGTCATGGCGAGGGGGCTACGAGGGAGGATGGGGGCCGCAACGGAGAAGGGCGGCCACGGTAGAGGACGGGGGCGGTTGCGAGAGGGGCTGGCCATGGTGGAGGACATCGGTGGCGGCAAGAGGAGCGGGCTGCGACGGAGTAGGGCGGGCGCGGTAGAGGACAGCGACAGGGTTGGGCCGGATTTAGAAGAGTGGAGAGAGTTTGAGTTTCCAGATGCGGTTTTGAATGGAAATTGAATCGGCACTAGGGCCGGCAATAACAGTGACATGTATGGCAAATGCCCGCCACGGCAAATAGCAACGGCTGGCACTCGAAACTTCCTATTACATACAACCTACTTGGCAATTTTTTGGGGTTAAAAGTTCTTCTGGCGGGCAGTACATACTACCCGCCAGTGCTAACTTCTGGATATATAAAATCTATGTCTTTGTGGCAGGCAGTACGTACAGCCCACCACTGTTAGCTCAAGTTGCAGTGGCGGGTGCATATAGTTGCCCGCCACTACTCACTTTTAGCATGCGGGCACACCTGGGGGAGCATATATACTTGTGGTGGGTCATATTTACTGCACGCCGTTTCTATTGCATCTGCAGTGGAGAGAGCTGTTTTGTACCCACCACCGCTAGTTTTTGAAATTAGTCGTGGCGGGTGCTACGCAGTGCCCGTCACTCATTTGAGTTCACCTATAAGGCTTTTTCCAGTAGTGTCATGTAGTCATGTTTAATTTTTTTAAAGTACAGAGAAAATACACAATTGGCAAATGAATTAACATTGACTTTCTTAACATACGATCTCTCTACAAATCCTAGAAAAAAATGTGCACCACATGTGCACTAGCTCCTAGATGCGAGTCACCCATAGATTTTTTCGAAAAGGGGCGCTTTATTACTTAAAAGGTTTAAGTAACACCCGGCCTCTGCATAACTAAGATGCACACAGCCAATAATGTCCTCACGACAAGCGAATAATAAAATAAAAAAGCAAGGCAAAATACAAAGAAAAATGTATATTTGTATAGCGCCTAAATCGTCGGTGGCCCAATCCTAAGATCATGCTGCTACCCATGTTGGGTAAAAGTATCCCTCGCCGTTGGCTCCAATCGTGTACACACCTCCGTAAACAGGTCTCGATTCTCCACTTGTTGTAGAGAGGACCATAAATGAAGCGTCCCAGTACATCTGTAGATAACCTGCATAAACGAAGTACTTTTATCGTTAAAAATCTTATCATTTCTACATAGCCAAAGCGACCAAATCACCGCAAGCGCTCCCACCATAAGTAGAATTCTGAACTTGTGATCAATCCCATGTAACCAGTTGCCAAATATATTAGCAACACTACAAGGAGGGTACAAGCCAGAAACTATTTGGATGACTGACCATATAGAACGAGCCAATTTACATTGGAAGAACAAATGTTTTATTGTCTCATCATGCGGACAAAATACACATTGCGTACTTCCATGTCAATTCCTCTTAATAAGGTTATCTTTAGTAAGAATGACTCCGCGACGAAGATTCCATGCAAAGATTTTATTCTTAAGAGGTATCTTCATCTTTCAGATCTTCTTATTATTATCAACTGGCACGTCAGACTAAATCAAAGCTCTATACATAGACTCCACTGAAAATTGCCCATTCCCATGTAGGTTCCAACGAAATAAATCGGACCCCTGTGACAACTGTACCGTGGATAATCGTTGAAGTAATATGTTCCACGATAGGAGTCTAGGTCCAATTAAATCCCTTCTGAACGTCACATTGGGCGGAAATGATTCCAAAACCTTGGCAATAGTATCACCCTTGTGACGTACAATATTGTATAGAGCTGGATATTGTTCCCGGAGAGTAGCATTACCTAACCACTTATCCTCCCAGAATCTAATTTCCGAGCCATTCTTAATTGAGAAGGACCCATAGCGGAAGAAATATTTCTTTGTTGCCATTAATCCCGCCCAAAAATGAGAGTCCCCAGGCTTCCAGTATACCTGGGATATCGCGTAGAACCCACATATTTTCTCCTAAGGAGGGTTTGCCATACACCATCTTCAGTGAACAACTTAAATAACCATTTGCCAAGGAGGGCCCTATTCTTAACCTCAAGGTCATGAATTCCCAACCCGCCTTGGTCCTTGGGACGGTAAACCACACTCCATTTAGCCAGCCGATATTTCTTTCTCTCGCTATCTCGTTGCCAAAAGAATATTGATCGAAAGTAATCCAATCTATGTAAAACTCCTTTCGGCAATTGGAAGAAGGAAATCATATATAGTACCATGTTACTTAGTACTGAATTTATGAGGACCAACCTCCCACCCAGAGATTGCAGTTTACCTTTCCAACTGCTAAGCCTTTTTTGTAGTCTCTCCTCGACGTGTTTCCATTCAGCATTTGTGAGTCTTCGATAATGTATCGGTATACCCAAATAAGTGGTCGGAAACTAGCCCAACCCGCATCCGAACAGGTCGGCATACAGATGGGCCTCGTCTTGAGCCTCGCCAAAACAAAACAATTCACTTTTATGGAAATTTATCTTAAGCCCTGAGAGTTGCTCGGATGCTGATAAAATTAATTTCAGATTTCTTGCTTTCTCGAGGTTATGATCCATAAAGAGAATCGTATCATCGGCATATTGAAGGATAGAAAGACCACCATCCACTAGATGATTCACTACCCCATCAATTTGGCCATCAACCTTGGCACGCTCAGTCACGACCGCTAACATATCCGCCACTATATTGAATAGCATGGGCGATATTGAGTCACCTTGTCGCAATCCTTTCTTTGGTTGGAAATAGTTGCCAACATCATCATTGACTTTAATGGCAACACTACCTCCAGCCACAAAACTATGGATCATTGCGCGCCACTCTGCAGAAAATCCTTTCATTCTGAGAGTCTGTTGAAGAAAAGACCACTTGACTTTGTCGTAAGCCTTTTCAAAGTCAATTTTAAGAACCACCCCATTCAGTTTTTTCCGATGCAATTCATGAACTGTTTCGTGAAGGACAACAACCCCATCTAGGATGTTCCTGCCTTGCATAAAAGCAGTTTGAGAAGGACGAACCACATGTCCAGCAACCGAATTGAGCCTAATAGTCGCTACCTTAGTGAAGATTTTAAAGCTAACATTAAGGAGGCATATTGGACGATATTGTTGTATCCTTTCAGCCTCATTAACCTTAGGTATTAAAATAATTTCACCGAAGTTTAAGCGAAACAACTCTAGTTGACCAGCATGAAGGCAGCCAAACAAGAGTAGGAGATCATGCTTGATAACCTCCCAAAAGTTCTGGTAGAACTCAGCGGGAAAACCATCTGGACCCGGTGCTTTGTTATGCTCCATTAGGAAAACTGCTATTCTAACTTCCTCCTCAGAAAATGGAGCTGTTAGAAGGCTATTTTCTGCATCAGAAACCTGGGGGATGTCATCTGTTCGAGACTCATCCATCGAGAAGTTTCCTTCATGTTCGAGAGTCACCCATAGATGCCATTCAAAACAAGTTCATGCTCAAATAGGTTGCACTGATTTGACAACTAGCAAGGTGGTACGTCCAATGTGCGGGCTAGTATTTTATAAAGTGGTATCACATTCACAAATATGAGCCTTTTTCAAGCATAGTTTTATCTTGGGTATGTTTGATTTAATCACTGATATATTAATATGTATGTTATGTAGTAATCTACCGCGTTGTTATCCATGCTGTACTAATTCTTTTTCTAATCAAAAATTTGTGTTTTCACCCGCAAATAATAATAAGCTCTATAGGGGATGCGTGTTGTTATCCATGAAAACACGCAGAGGAAAGGGATGCATTTGTCCAATAGAGGATGGCTAGTCCTTATCAACTCCGTGGGTTCTAAGTTCTAACATTGTTCTTTACATGATGTCTTTCTTCTAAGCGCTAAAATAAAGTTGAATGTGCGGGTGCTTATTATTGATAGTTTTAATGCGCGTGACACATGCTGAAATGGAGACACTTCAATATTATTCTTGCCTCCTCTGTAGTTTGTACTACTAATGCTCAAGAGTGACGACACCATTAAGCGCATAGTTTCCATTGGCCCATTAGCATTCTTGTTGGACACACCTTCAAATCTAGTGGTCTCCGAATGCCACGCGGACTGCTTCGTTGCCAAGCTAATTAAAGTGGGCGTTTGGTGGTAACATGTTTTGTTTAAAGCTTTATTATCATAGCATGGAATTTGTAGGAACGCTATAATTTAAGTCCTCATCGGTCACTTGTTGCAGCTTGTAGAGTTCATCGCTAGCAACAAGAATAGTAAACACAACATGGAAATAGCTCCAATTCTCAAACTTACATGCTGATGGAGGTCCAGTCAGTGGGGTGACGTAGACCAAGATCGAGGGCATGGGAAGCAGAGGTATGTAGAGTGATACTCCTGTGGGCCAGTCTGAAGAACGGAGAAGGGTCTGAAGTGTTGGAAATATGCCCTAGAGGCAATAATAAATTAGTTATTATTATATTTCCTTGTTCATGATAATCGTTTATTATCCATGCTATAATTGTATTGATAGGAAACTCAGATACATGTGTGGATACATAGACAACACCATGTCCCTAGTAAGCCTCTAGTTCACTAGCTCGTTGATCAATAGATGGTTACGGTTTCCTAACCATGGACATTGGATGTCGTTGATAACGGGATCACATCATTAGGAGAATGATGTGATGGACAAGACCCAATCCTAAGCATAGCACTAGATCGTGTAGTTCGTATGCTATAGCTTTTCTAATGTCAAGTATCATTTCCTTAGACCATGAGATTGTGCAACTCCCGGATACCGTAGGAATGCTTTGGGTGTATCAAACGTCACAACGTAACTGGGTGACTATAAAGGTGCATTACAGGTATCTCCGAAAGTGTCTGTTCGGTTGGCACGAATCGAGACTGGGATTTGTCACTCCGTGTAAACGGAGAGGTATCTCTGGGCCCACTCGGTAGGACATCATCATATGCGCAATGTGACCAAGGAGTTGATCACGGGATGATGTGTTACGGAACGAGTAAAGAGACTTGCCGGTAACGAGATTGAACTAGGTATTGGATACCGACGATCGAATCTCGGGCAAGTAACATACCGATAGACAAAGGGAATTGTATACGGGATTGATTAAGTCCTTGACATCGTGGTTCATCCGATGAGATCATCGTGGAACATGTGGGAGCCATCATGGGTATCCAGATCCCGCTGTTGGCTATTGACCGGAGAACGTCTCGGTCATGTCTGCATGTCTCCCGAACCCGTAGGGTCTACACACTTAAGGTTCGATGACGCTAGGGTTATAAAGGAAGCTTGTATGTGGTTACCGAATGTTGTTCGGAGTCCCGGATGAGATCCCGGACGTCACGAGGAGTTCCGGAATGGTCCGGAGGTAAAGATTTATATATAGGAAGTCCTGTTTCGGCCATCGGGACAAGTTTCGGGGTCATCGGTATTGTACCGGGACCACCGGAAGGGTCCCGGGGGCCCACCGGGTGGGGCCACCTATCCCGGAGGGTCCCATGGGCTGAAGTGAGAAGGGATCCAGCCCAAAGTGGGCTGGGGCGCCACTTCCCCTAGGGCCCATGCGCCTAGGGTGAAGGGGAAACCCTAAGGAAGAGTCACAAGGAGGGAAGGCACGTCCTAGGTGCCTTGGGGGGGAGGGAAACCTCCCCTGGCCGCCGCCCCCTTGGAGATTGGATCTCCTAGGGGCTGGCGCACCCCCCCCTTGGGATCCCTATATATAGTGAGGGTAGGAGGGCCTCTTTAGACACCCCTTATGCCTTTGGTGCAGCCCTCCCTCTCTCTCAAGTTCTTCTCCTCTTCTGCGGTGCTTGGCGAAGCCCTGCAGGATTGCCATGCTCCTCCATCACCACCACGCCGTTGTGCTGCTGCTGGATGGAGTCTTCCTCAACCTCTCCCTCTCTCCTTGCTGGATCAAGGCATGGGAGACGTCACCGGGCTGTACGTGTGTTGAACGCGGAGCTGCCGTCCGTTCGGCACTAGGATCATCGGTGATTTGAATCACGACGAGTATGACTCCATCAACCCCGTTCACTTGAACGCTTCCGCTTAGCGATCTACAAGGGTATGTAGATGCACTCTCCTTCCCCCCGTTGCTAGTTTCTCCATAGATAGATCTTGGTGACACGTAGGAAAATTTTGAATTTATGCTACGTTCCCCAACAGTGGCATCATGAGCTAGGTCTATTGCGTAGATTCTATGCACGAGTAGAACACAAAGTAGTTGTGGGCGTTGATTTTGTTCAATATGCTTGCCGTTACTAGTCTTATCTTGATTCGGCGGCATCGTGGGATGAAGCGGCCCGGACGAACCTTACACGTACTCTTACGTGAGACAGGTTCCACCGACTGACATGCACTAGTTGCATAAGGTGGCTAGCGGGTGCCTGTCTCTCCTACTTTAGTCGGATCGGATTCGATGAAAAGGGTCCTTATGAAGGGTAAATAGCAATTGGCATATCACGTTGTGGTTTTTGCGTAGGTAAGAAACGTTCTTGCTAGAAACCCATAGCAGCCACGTAAAACATGCAAACAACAATTAGAGGACGTCTAACTTGTTTTTGCAGGGTATGCTATGTGATGTGATATGGCCAAAAGGATGTGATGAATGATATATGTAATGTATGAGATTGATCATGTTCTTGTAATAGATGATCATGGAGCCCCAAGATGGAGATCAAAGGAGCTACATGATATTGGCCATATCATGTCACTATTTGATTGCATGTGATGTTTATCATGTTTATACATCTTATTTGCTTAGAACGACGGTAGTAAATAAGATGATCCCTCATTAAAATTTCAAGAAGTGTTCTCCCCTAACTGTGCACCGTTGCTACAGTTCGTCGTTTCGAAGCACCACGTGTTAATCGGGTGTGATAGATCCTTACGTTCACATACAACGGGTGTAAGACAGTTTTACACAGCAAAAACACTTAGGGTTAACTTGACGAGCCTAGCATGTACAGACATGGCCTCGGAACACAGAAGACCGAAAGGTCGAGCATGAGTCGTATAGAAGATACGATCAACATGATGATGTTCACCGACGTTGTCTAGTCCGTCTCACGCACAGATCGGACACGGCCTAGTTCACTCGGATCATGTAATCACTTAGATGACTAGAGGGATGTCTATCTAAGTGGGAGTTCATAAGATGAACTTAATTATTCTGAACATAGTCAAAAGGATTTTTGCAAATTATGTCGTAGCTCACGCTATAGTTCTACTGTTTAGATATGTTCCTAGAGAAAAATTAGTTGAAAGTTGATAGTAGCAATTATGCGGACTAGGTCCGTAAACTGAGGATTGTCCTCATTGCTTCTTAGAAGGCTTATGTCCTTAATGCACCGCTCGGTGTGTTGAACCTCGAACGTCGTCTGTGGATGTTGCGAACATCTGACATACACGTTTTGATAACTACGTGATAGTTCAGTTAAATGGTTTAGAGTTGAGGCACCAAAGACGTTTTGAAATGTCGCGAAACATATGAGATGTTTTGAGGGCTGAAATTGGGATTTCAAGCTCGTGCCCACGTCAAGAGGTATAAGACCTCCGACGATTTTCTTAGCCTGCAAACTAAGGGAGAAAAGCTCAATTGTTGAGCTTGTGCTCAGATTGTCTGAGTACAACAATCATTTGAATCGAGTGGGAGTTAATCTTCCAGATAAGATAGTGATGTTTCTCCGAAGTCATTACCACCAAGCTGCTAGAGCTTCGTGATGAACTATAATATATCAGGGACATATATGATGATCCTTGAGATATTCGCGATGTTTGACACCACAAAAGTAGAAATCAAAAGGGGCATCAATTGTTGATGGTTTGTGAAACCACTAGTTTCAAGAAGGGCAAGGGCAAAAAGGGATGCTTCATGAAACGGCAAATCGGCTGCTGCTCTAGTGAAGAAACCCAAGGTTGAACCCAAACCCGAGACTAAGTGCTTCTGTAATAAAGGGAACAGCCACTAGAGCAGAATTACCCTAGATACTTGGTAGATTAGAAGGCTGGCAAGTTCGATAGATGTATATTGGATATACATTATATTAATGTGTACTTTACTAGTACTCCTAGTAGCACCAGGGTATTAGATACCGGTTCGGTTGCTAAGTGTTAGTAACTCGAAATAAAAGCTACGGAATAAACGGAGACTAGCTAAAGGTGAGCTGACGATATGTGTTGGAAGTGTTCTCAATGTTGATATGATCAAGCATCGCACGCTCCCTCTACCATCGAGATTGGTGTTTGCGTTGAGCATAGACATGATTGGATTATGTCTATCGCGATACGGTTATTCATTTAAGGAGAATAATGGTTACTCTGTTTATTTGAATAATACCTTTAATGGTCTTACGCCTAAAATGAATGGTTTATTGAATCTCGATCGTAGTGATACACATGTTCATGCCAAAAGATAGTAATGATAGTACCACCTACTTGTGGCACTGCCACTTAAGTCATATCGGTATAAAACGCATGAAGATGCTCCATGTAGATGGATCTTTGGACTCACTCATTTTTGAAAAGTTTGAGACATGCGAACCATGTCTATTGGTATATATGCATGAAGAAACTCCATGCAAATGGACCGTTTTGTACTCGCTTGATTTTGAATCACTTGAGACATGCAAATCATACCACATGGGCAAGATGACTGAAAGCCTCGTTTTCAGTAAAATGGAACTAGAAAGCAACTTGTTGGAAGTAATACATTTTGATGTGTGCAGTCCAATGAGTGCTGAGGCATGTAGTGGATATCATTATGTTCTTACTTCACAGATGACTTGAGTAGATGTTGAGTATATTTACTTGATGAATCACGAGTCTGAATTATTGAAAGGTTCAAGTAATTTCAGGGTGAAGTTGAAAGATCGTCGTGACAAGAGGATAAAATATCTATGATATGATCATAGAGATGAATATCTGAATTACGAGTTTGGCACAGAATTAAGACATTGTGGAAATCGTTTCACAACTAATACAGCCTGGAACACCATAGTGTGATGGTGTGTCCGAACATCATAACTGCACCCTATTGGATATGATGCATACCATGATGTCTCTTATCGAATTACCACAATAGTTTATGGGTTAGGCATTAGAGACAACCAAATTCACTTTAAATAGGGCACCACGTAATTCCGATGAGATGACACCGTATGAACTATGGTTTAGAGAAACCTAAGCTGTCATTTCTTAAAAGTTTGGGACTGCGACGCTTATGTGAAAAAGTTTCAGGCTGATAAGCTCGAACCTAAAGCGGATAAATGCATCTTCATAGGATACCCAAAACAGTTGGGTATACCTCCTGTCTCAGATCCGAAAGCAATAAGGGATTGTTTCTAGAATCGGGTCCTTTCTCGAGGAAAAGTTTTTCTCGAAAGAATTGAGTGGGAGGATGGTGGAGACTTGATGAGGTTATTGAACCGTCACTTCAACTAGTGTATAGCAGGGCACAAAGAGTTGTTCCTGTGACAACTACACCAATTGAAGTGGAAGCTTATGATATTGATCATGAGACTCTGGATCAAGTCACTCCCAAACCTCGTAGGATGACAAGGATGCGTACTACTTCAGAGTGGTACGTAATCCTGTCTTGGAAGTCATGTTGCTAGACAACAATGAACCTACGAGCTATGGAGAAGCGATGGTGGGCCTGGATTCCGATAAATGGCTCGAGGCCATAAAATCCGAGAGAGGATCCATGTATGAAAACAAAGTGTAGACTTTGGAAGAACTACTTGATGGTCGTAAGGCTGTTGAGTGTAGATGGATTTTAAAAGGAAGACGGACAATGATGGTAAATGTCACCATTAAGAAAGCTCGACTTGTCGTTAAGATGTTTTCTGACAAGTTCAAGGAGTTGACTACGGTGAGATTTTCTCACTCGTAGCGATGCTAAGAGTCTGTTGGAATTATATTAGCAGTCACTGCATTATTTATGAAATCTTGCAGATAGGATGTCAAAACATTGTTTGCTCGACGATTTTCTTGAGGAAAGGTTGTATGTGATACAACCGAAAGGTTTTGTCAATCCTGAAAAGATGCTAATAAGGATGCAAAGCTCCAGCAATCCTTCTGAGGACTGGAGTGAGCATCTCGGAGTTGGAATGTACACTTTGATGAGATGATCAAAGATTTTGGGTTTATACAAAGTTCATGAGAAACTTGTATTTCCAAAGAAGTGAGTGGGAGCACTATAGAATTTCTGATGAGTATATGTTTTAACATATTGTTGATCGGAAATGACGTAGAATTTCTGGAAAGCATATAGGGTTATTTGGAAAGTGTTTTCAATGGAAAACCTGGATTAAGCTACTTGAGCATTGAGCATCAAGATCTATAAAGGATAGATCAAAACGCTTAATGGTACTTTCAAATGAGCACATACCTTGACATGATCTTGAAGGTGTTCAAGATGGATCAGTCAAAGAAGAAGTTATTGCCTGAGTTGTAAGGTATGAAGTTAAGACTTAAAGCTCGACCACGGCAGAATAGAGAGAAAGGACGAAGGTCGTCCCCTATGCTTAAGACATAGGCTCTACAGTATGCTATGCTGTGTACCGCACCTGAAGTGTGCCTTGCCATGAGTCAGTCAAGGGGTACAAGAGTGATCCAAGAATGGATCACGGGACAGCGGTCAAATTATCCTTAGTAACTAGTGGACAAAGGAATTTTCTCGATTATGGAGGTGGTAAAAGAGTTCGTCGTAAAGAGTTACGTCGATGCAAGCTTAACACCTATCCGGATAGCTCTGAGTAGAGATACCGGATACATATAATGGAGCAACAATTTAGAATAGCTCCAAGTAGAACAGTTATTTGGATTAGCTCCAAATAGAACGTGGTAGCTACATCTAGGAGATGACATAGAGATTTGTAAAGCACACACGGATCTGAAAGGTTCAGACCTGTTGACTAAAACCTCTCTCACAAGCAACATGATCAAACCTAGAACTCATTGAGTGTTAATCACATAGTGATGTGAACTAGACTACTGACTCTAGTAAACTCTTGGGTGTTAGTCACATGGCGATGTGACCTGTGAGTGTTAATTACATGGCGATGTGAACTAGATTATTGACTCTAGTGCAAGTGGGAGACTGTTGGAAATATGCCCTAGAGGCAATAATAAATTAGTTATTATTATATTTCCTTGTTCATGATAATCGTTTATTATCCATGCTATAATTGTATTGATAGGAAACTCAGATACATGTGTGGATACATAGACAACACCATGTCCCTAGTAAGCCTCTAGTTCACTAGCTCGTTGATCAATAGATGGTTACGGTTTCCTAACCATGGACATTGGATGTCGTTGATAACGGGATCACATCATTAGGAGAATGATGTGATGGACAAGACCCAATCCTAAGCATAGCACTAGATCGTGTAGTTCGTATGCTATAGCTTTTCTAATGTCAAGTATCATTTCCTTAGACCATGAGATTGTGCAACTCCCGGATACCGTAGGAATGCTTTGGGTGTATCAAACGTCACAACGTAACTGGGTGACTATAAAGGTGCATTACAGGTATCTCCGAAAGTGTCTGTTGGGTTGGCACGAATCGAGACTGGGATTTGTCACTCCGTGTAAACGGAGAGGTATCTCTGGGCCCACTCGGTAGGACATCATCATATGCGCAATGTGACCAAGGAGTTGATCACGGGATGATGTGTTACGGAACGAGTAAAGAGACTTGCCGGTAACGAGATTGAACTAGGTATTGGATACCGACGATCGAATCTCGGGCAAGTAACATACCGATAGACAAAGGGAATTGTATACGGGATTGATTAAGTCCTTGACATCGTGGTTCATCCGATGAGATCATCGTGGAACATGTGGGAGCCATCAGGGGTATCCAGATCCCGCTGTTGGTTATTGACCGGAGAACGTCTCGGTCATGTCTGCATGTCTCCCGAACCCGTAGGGTCTACACACTTAAGGTTCGATGACGCTAGGGTTATAAAGGAAGCTTGTATGTGGTTACCGAATGTTGTTCGGAGTCCCGGATGAGATCCCGGACGTCACGAGGAGTTCCGGAATGGTCCGGAGGTAAAGATATATATATATATATATATATATAGGAAGTCCTGTTTCGGCCATCGGGACAAGTTTCGGGGTCATCGGTATTGTACCGGGACCACCGGAAGGGTCCCGGGGGCCCACCGGGTGGGGCCACCTATCCCGGAGGGTCCCATGGGCTGAAGTGAGAAGGGATCCAGCCCAAAGTGGGCTGGGGCGCCACTTCGCCAAGGGCCCATGCGCCTAGGGTGAATGATGAACCCTAAGGAAGAGTCCCAAGGAGGGAAGGCACATCCTAGGTGCCTTGGGGGGGAGGGAAACCTCCCCTGGCCGCCGCCCCCTTGGAGATTGGATCTCCTAGGGGCTGGCGCACCCCCCCCTTGGGATCCCTATATATAGTGAGGGTAGGAGGGCCTCTTTAGACACCCCTTATGCCTTTGGTGCAGCCCTCCCTCTCTCTCAAGTTCTTTTCCTCTTCTGCGGTGCTTGGCGAAGCCCTGCAGGATTGCCACGCTCCTCCATCACCACCACGCCGTTGTGCTGCTGCTGGATGGAGTCTTCCTCAACCTCTCCCTCTCTCCTTGCTGGATCAAGGCATGGGAGACGTCACCGGGCTGTACGTGTGTTGAACGGGGAGGTGCCGTCCGTTCGGCACTAGGATCATCGGTGATTTGAATCACGACGAGTACGACTCCATCAACCCCGTTCCCTTGAACGCTTCCGCTTAGCGATTTACAAGGGTATGTAGATGCACTCTCCTTCCTCTTGTTGCTAGTTTCTCCATAGATAGATCTTGGTGACACGTAGGAAAATTTTGAATTTATGCTACGTTCCCCAACATGAAGAACACAGAACATGACATAGCTCCAACCAAGCAGAGCACAATGGAGAACTTCCATAGTTCTAATGTTTGCCTGTCGCGAGCTGTCGCTACGTAATTAAGTCAAAAATGTAATTAATTCTCAAATCTGTATCCAGGAAAATATTAATCATCCAGCACATTTAGCTGGCTCCAGGAGAAGGAATCTTCAACTCGTTTCTACCACAGAAAAGGTAAAATTCTACACACCAAAATAGCATGAAATTAAAGGCCCTGACACAAGCCCCAACACGCCAACACACGAGACCAAGGTTCTTTGAGGCCCTGACAGTAATCAAGCAGCAATTATATATCAGGCATTTAGCTGTGCAAGTAATGTCAGACAAAACACAATTGGGACACAAAAAAACAGGTGCAACTTAAGATTTACCACCAAATGCGCAGCAGAGATCAAACAAATAGCCTTTTGGGTAGAGATCAACTGAATAACAGTTCAATAACAACATTACAATAAAAAACGAGACTTGGCTCAGAGAGCAAGATGAATACAACGACGCACATAGACGAATAATATAACACTTCCAGGAAACTAAATAAATAACAAGAGATCGATCGCACGATAGCTGGCCATGCACAGCGGCTGGAGATCCTCATCCCTCCAGGCTTACATGGGAGGGAAAGGACTCGAACTGAACCCCAGATCGGAGAATTGCGTCTCCAACATCATATCACCGCCGGAGAAGCCGGCGCCGTCGTGGCTGGCATTGCCACCGTAGACCTGGGTGCCGACGTCCCCACCGGAGCTCACCATGTCAAGCCAGCCTTCCTCCTCCTGCGGTGACGCCAGATACAGCGGCAGAGACCCCATGTCGATGTTGTCGTTGCTGACGCATGGAGCTGGCGGTGGCGCCTGGACATGGTTTTTTGCCATGCGTTCGCCGAGGCTCTTGAGGAGCTCGTCCACCTTCCAGCCAACGCGGGCGAGCTCCTCAGCGCTGAGGTCAACGAGGCCTGGGTGGTTGCCGTGCATGATGTTGTAAAGGAGGTACCTGATCTCGCTGTCCTGGCAGTCGCGGCGAGCCTTGTCGACCTGGTCCCGGAGCTTGGCGATGCGCTGGGTGAGGAATGCCTCCTGGTCCAGCGTCTTCTTGCAATGCCCCAGCTCCGGCATGCTCTTGAATTCATTCAGGATATCCACCGCCTCGGCGTGGGAAGGGAACACCTGAGGCTCCGCCTCGCCCTCGCCGTACACCACCAGGCAGGTTTTGACATCGCACATGGTGCCCAGCTCGGTCGCCTTTTTCATCAGGCTCCCGAGACGCTTCGTGAACCTAGCGCGCCGGGCGGAGTCCTTGGCGATGTACTGGAGGGTCACCTTCTTGCGAGCCATTGCCGGCAAAGGGATAAAACTAGCCAAGGTAAGGAAAGTTGCTGGTTTAGGCAGGGAGGAGGGGTAGATTTATAGTGGCGAGATCGCCAAGGAATTAATTTCATGATATGGCAAGAGATTGGGAGAATATTGCATAAGATTTACTGCGTTAATTGTGCCCATATGTAATTTTGGCACCCATTTAAACCGTCCTTTTTTAACTTTGTATATTTGGCGTCCATTTAAACCTTTAAATTTACGCGTGTGTGACAGTCGGCCCCTTGTATAGCGAGAGCACGGCAAATTGTAGGCGCGCAGATGGTTTCCACGCGACGTAACGGTTCGTTTTGCAATGCTTCATGTGCGACGGATGTCATCGCACTAAGCACATCAAGCCGTGCAAATGAATTGAGCCAGCACAAGTCTCCGTTGGTCCTATCCAACACACAAAAAGAAAGACATTATTAACCAGCAACCTGAAAAGCCATCGATGATGTTTGTAACACACACCCCATATTAAGCAAAAAAAGGAAACATCTAGGGCCGATAAAGGGGTTCATAACCATAAGTAGTCATTCGTTATCGCTAGTGGGTCAATTGCACCAACGAGCATGTCATTGGTACTATACGCACAACTTGCGCGCCAAATTGGTCACCCGCAGTGCTTATTGTCGTCCCACGTAGTATATGACGGGAGGAAACGACTTGTTCAGAATACCACAACCTTTGAGTTGTTGGAGAACATAAGACCACCTTCCATGCAGTGGTTATTTTCATCCCACCTAGTATATGCCCGGAGAACCCGACTTTCTCAGAATACCACAATCTTTGAGTTGTAGGAGACCATATGACCACTTTCCAAACAAGAAACGCCGTGTTTCCTTCACCAGGCTGGTGCTTATGCATTGAACATCTAACCCCGAGTGTACCATTAGGATGAAGTAGGCCCCGTGCGACTTTTCCCCTACTAAAGTATTCCACGGTAACTTCTGGACTACCGCTAAGTTGAACTTGGATAGGCTCGATGGAGAGCAGTCAAGGAAGGAGGATATGAACCCAGTACCCATCACATGATAGGAGGTTCACATGCAGAAAAACTAGTGCAATGGCCAACACCTTTTCAGTGGTCTCCCTCGCCTCCCAAAATATGTGATCTACTTTTGCTTTTGTAAATTTCTCCATGTAATGAGGTCATTCAGAAGCCTGAGGAAGGGCTGGAAGCGTGACTACCATCATCTTTACTATGGGACTCTGAGAGCGATGGGAGCCTCTTCCCCATTGCGGAGGGTCTGGCCGCCTAGGAGGATGATAACTCAACCCCAATCTCAATACGAATGAGTTATTTCTTAAATTTCATGGTTGTTATCCTGTGAGACAACCTGATATGGTCCTCCTTTACACCGAGAAAGGGTGGCATCCAAGTGTTGGGCTTATAGTTAGACGGTACCCAGCTCATCACGATGCTAGAGTTCCCCATCCCCATCCCCATGTCTGCCACCCATTGTTGGTTGAGGTTGACCATGACCAAGCACACACGGTCACGCGGGGGGGGGGGGGGGTGAAGGAAATATGCCCTAGAGGCAATAATAAAGTTATTATTTATTTCCTTATATCATGATAAATGTTTATTATTCATGCTAGAATTGTATTAACCGGAAACATAATATATGTGTGAATACATAGACAAACGGAGTGTCACTGGTATGCCTCTACTTGATTAGCTCGTTAATCAAAGATGGTTATGTTTCCTAACCATGAACGAAGAGTTGTTATTTGATTAATGGGATCACATCATTAGGTGAATGATCTGATTGACATGACCCATTTCATTAGCTTAGCACCCGATCGTTTAGTATGTTGCAATTGCTTTCTTCATAACTTATACATGTTCCTATGACTATGAGATTATGCAACTCCCGTTTGCCGGAGGAACACTTTGTGTGCTACCAAACGTCACAACGTAAATGGGTGATTATAAAGGTACTCTATAGGTGTCTCCAAAGGTACATGTTGGGTTGGCGTATTTCGAGATTAGGATTTGTCACTCCGATTGTCGGAGAGGTATCTCTGGGCCCTCTCGGTAATGCACATCACATAAGCCTTGAAAGCATTGCAACTAATGAGTTAGTTGCGAGATAATGTATTACGGAACGAGTAAAGAGACTTGCCGGTAACGAGATTGAACTAGGTATTGAGATTGCGAGGATCAAATCTCGAGCAAGTAACATACCGAAGACAAAGGGAACAACGTATGTTGTTATGCGGTCTGACCGATAAAGATCTTCGTAGAATATGTAAGAGCCAATATGAGCATCCAGGTTCCGCTATTGGTTATTGACCGGAGACGTGTCTCGGTCATGTCTACATTGTTCTCGAACCCATAGGGTCCGCACGCTTAAGGTTTCGATGATAGTTATATTATGAGTTTATGAGTTTTGATGTACCGAAGTTAGTTCGGAGTCCCGGATGTGATCACGGACATGACGAGGAGTCTCGAAATGGTCGAGACATAAAGATTGATATATTGGACGGCTATATTCGGACACCGGAAGTGTTCCGGGTGATTTCGGAGAAAACCGGAGAGCCGGAGGGTTACCGGAACCCCCCGGGAGAAGTAATGGGCCATATGGGCCTTAGTGGAGAGAGAGAAGGGCAGCCAAAGATGGGCCGCGCGCCTCCTCCCCCCTGGTCCGAATTGGACTAGGAGAGGGGGGGCGGCGCCCCCCTTTCCTTCTCCCTCCCCACTTCTTTCCCCCTCCTAGTAGGAGTCCTACTCCTACTAGGAGGAGGACTCCTCCTTGGCGCGCCATAGGGAGCCGGCCGGCCTCCTCCCCTTGATCCTTTATATACGGGGGCAGGGGGCACCCCTAGACACACAAGTTGATCCACGTGATCATATTCTCAGCCGTGTGCGGTGGCCCCTTCCACCATAATCCTCGATAATATTGTAGCGGTGCTTAGGCGAAGCCCTGCGACGATAGTACATCAAGATCGTCACCACGCCATCGTGCTGACGGAACTCTTCCCCGACACTTTGCTGGATCGGAGTCCGGGGATCGTCATCGAGCTGAACGTGTGCTAAAACTCAGAGGTGCCGTAGTTTCGGTGCTTGATCGGTCGGGCCGTGAAGACGTACGACTACATCAACCGCGTTGTGCTAACGCTTCCGCTGTCGGTCTACAAGGGTACGTAGATCACACTCTCCCCTCTCGTTGCTATTTATCACCATGATCTTGCGTGTGCGTAGGAAATTTTTTGAAATTACTACGTTCCCCAGCAGTAGCATCCGAGCCTAGGTTTTATATGTTGATGTTATATGCACGAGGAGAACACAAGTGAGTTGTGGGCGATATAAGTCATACTGCTTACCAGCATGTCATACTTTGGTTCGGCGGTATTGTTGGACGAAGCGGCCCAGACCGACATTACGTGTACGCTTACACGAGACCGGTTCTCCCGACGTGCTTTGCACATAGGTGGCTTGCGGGTGACAGTTTCTCCAACTTTAGTTGAACCGAGTGTGGCTACGCCCGGTCCTTGCGAAGGTTAAAACAGCACCAACTTGACAAACTATCGTTGTGGTTTTGATGTGTAGGTAAGATTGGTTCTTACTTAAGCCCGTAGCAGCCACGTAAAACTTGCAACAACAAAGTAGAGGACGTCTAACTTGTTTTTGCAGGGCATGTTGTGATGTGATATGGTCAAGACATGATGCTAAATTTTATTGTATGAGATGATCATGTTTTGTAACCGAGTTATCGGCAACTGGCAGGAGCCATATGGTTGTCGCTTTATTGTATGCAATGCAATCGCGCTGTAATGCTTTACTTTATCACTAAATGGTAGCGATCATCCTGGAAGCATAAGATTGGCGAGATGACAACGATGCTACGATGGAGATCAAGGTGTCGCGCCGGTGACGATGGTGATCACGATGGTGCTTCGAAGATGGAGATCACAAGCACAAGATGATGATGGCCATATCATATCACTTATATTGATTGCATGTGATGTTTATCTTTTATGCATCTTATCTTGATTTGATTGACGGTAGCATTATAAGATGATCTCTCACTAATTATCAAGAAGTGTTCTCCCTGAGTATGCACCGTTGCGAAAGTTCTTCGTGCTGAGACACCACGTGATGATCGGGTGTGATAGGCTCTACGTTCAAATACAACGGGTGCAAAACAGTTGCACACGTGGAATACTCAGGTTATACTTGACGAGCCAAGCATATACAGATATGGCCTCGGAACACGGAGACCGAAAGGTCGAGCGTGAATCATATAGTAGATATGATCAACATAGTGATGTTCACCAATGAAACTACTCCATCTCACGTGATGATCGGACATGGTTTAGTTGATTTGGATCACGTAATCACTTAGAGGATTAGAGTGATGTCTATCTAAGTGGGAGTTCTTTAAGTAAATTAATTGAACCTAAATTTATCATGAAACTTAGTACCTGATAGTATCTTGCTTGTTTATGCTTGATTGTAGATAGATGGCTCGTGCTGTTGTTCCGTTGAATTTTAATGCGTTCCTTGAGAAAGCAAATTTGAAAGATGATGGTAGCAATTACACGGACTGGGTCCGTAACTTGAGGATTATCCTCATTGCTGCACAGAAGAATTACGTCCTGGAAGCACCGCTGGGTGCGAGGCCTGCTGCTGGAGCAACACCAGATGTTATGAACGTCTGGCAGAGCAAAGCTGATGACTACTCGATAGTTTAGTGTGCCATGCTTTACGGCTTAGAATCGGGACTTCAACGATGTTTTGAACGTCATGGAGCATATGAGATGTTCCAGGAGTTGAAGTTAATATTTCAAGCAAATGCCCGGATTGAGAGATATGAAGTCTGCAATAAGTTCTATAGCTGCAAGATGGAGGAGAACAGTTCTGTCAGTGAGCATATACTCAAAATGTCTGGGTATAATAATCACTTGATTCAATTGGGAGTTAATCTTCCAGATGATTGCGTCATTGACAGAATTCTCCAATCACTGCCACCAAGGTACAAGAGCTTCGTGATGAACTATAATATGCAAGGGATGAATAAGACTATTCCCGAGCTCTTCGCAATGCTGAAAGTTGCGGAGGTAGAAATCAAGAAGGAGCATCAAGTGTTGATGGTCAACAAGACCACTAGTTTCAAGAAAAAGGGCAAAGGGAAGAAGAAGGGGAACTTCAAAAAGAATAGCAAGCAAGTTGCTAGTCAAGAGAAGAAACCCAAACCTGGACCTAAGCCTGAAACTGAGTGCTTCTACTGCAAGCAGACTGGTCACTGGAAGCGGAACTGCCCCAAGTATTTGGCGGATAAGAAGGATGGCAAGGTGAACAAAGGTATATGTGATATACATGTTATTGATGTGTACCTTACTAATGCTCGCAGTAGCACCTGGGTATTTGATACTGGTTCTGTTGCTAATATTTGCAACTCGAAACAGGGACTACGGATTAAGCGAAGATTGGCTAAGGACGAGGTGACGATGCGTGTGGGAAATGGTTCCAAAGTCGATGTGATCGCAGTCAGCACGCTACCTCTACATCTACCTTCGGGATTAATATTAGACCTAAATAATTGTTATTTGGTGCCAACGTTAAGCATGAACATTATATCTGGATCTTGTTTGATGCGAGACGGTTATTCATTTAAATCTGAGAATAATGGTTGTTCTATTTATATGAGTAATATCTTTTATGGTCATGCACCCTTAAAGAGTGGTCTATTTTTATTGAATCTCGATAGTAGTGACACACATATTCATAGTGTTGAAGCCAAAAGATGCAGAGTTGATAATGATAGTGCAACTTATTTGTGGCACTGCCGTTTGGGTCATATCGGTATAAAGCGCATGAAGAAACTCCATACTGATGGGCTTTTGGAACCACTTGAGTATGAATCACTTGGTACTTGCGAACCGTGCCTTATGGGTAAGATGACATAAACACCGTTCTCCGATACTATGGAGAGAGCAACAGATTTGTTAGAAATCATACATACAGATGTATGTGGTCCGATGAACATTGAGGCTCGTGGCGGATATCATTATTTTCTCACCTTCACAGATGACTTAAGAAGATATGGGTATATCTACTTAATGAAACACAAGTCTGAAACATTTTAAAAGTTCAAAGAATTTTAGAGTGAAGTTGAAAATCATGTAACAAGAAAATAAAATACCTATGATCTGATCGTGGAGGAGAATATTTGAGTTACGAGTTTGGTGTACATTTGAAAAACTGTGGAATAGTTTCGCAACTCACGCCACCCGGAACACCACAGTGTAATGGTGTGTCCGAATGTCGTAATCGTGCTTACTAGATATGGTGCGATCTATGATGTCTCTTACTGATTTACCGCTATCGTTTTGGGGATACGTTCTAGAGACGGCCGCATTCACATTAAATAGGCACCATCAAAATCCGTTGAGACAACGCCTTATGAACTGTGGTTTGGCAAGAAACCAAAGTTGTCGTTTCTGAAAGTTTGGGGCTGCAATGCTTATGTGAAAAAGCTTCAACCTAATAAGCTCGAACCCAAATCGGAGAAATGTGTCTTCATAGGATATCCAAAGGAAACTATTGGATACACCTTCTATCACAGATCCGAAGGCAAGACTTTTGTTGCTAAATTCGGAAACTTTCTGGAGAAGGACTTTCTCTCGAAAGAAGTGAGTGGGAGGAAAGTAGAACTTGATGAGGTAACTGTACCTACTCCCTTATTGGAAAGTAGTACATCACAAAAACCTGTTTCTATGACACCTACACCAGTTAGTGAGGAAGCTAATGATGATGATCATGAAACTTCAGAACAAGATACTACTGAACCTCGTAGATCAACCAGAGTGAGATCCGCGCCAGAGTGGTACGGTAATCCTGTTCTGGAAGTCATGCTACTAGATCATGATGAACCTACGAACTATGAAGAAGCGATGGTGAGCCCAGATTCCGCAAAATGGCTTGAAGCCATGAAATCTGAGATGGGATCCATGTATGAGAACAAAGTATGGACTTTGGTTGACTTGCCCGATGATCGGCAAGCAATTGAGAATAAATGGATCTTCAAGAAGAATACTGACGCTGACGGTAATATTACTGTCTACAAAGCTCGACTTGTCGCAAAAGGTTTTCAGCAAGTTCAAGGGATTGACTACGATGAGACCTTCTCACCCATAGCGATGCTTAAGTCCGTCTGAATCATATTAGCAATTGCCGCATTTTATGATCATGAAATTTGGCAGATGGATGTCAAAACTGCATTCCTGAATGGATTTCTGGAAGAAGAGTTGTATAAGATGCAACCAGAAGGTTTTGTCAATCCAAAGGGAGCTAACAAAGTGTGCAAGCTCCAGCGATCCATTTATGGACTGGTGCAAGCGTCTCGGAGTTGGAACAAACACTTTGATAGTGTGATCAAAGCATTTGGTTTTATACAGACTTTTGGAGAAGCCTGTATTTACAAGAAAGTGAGTGGGAGCTCTGTAGCATTTCTGATATTATATGTGGATGACATATTACTAATTGGAAATGATATAGAATTTCTGGATAGCATAAAGGGATACTTGAATAAGAGTTTTTCAATGAAAGACCTCGGTGAAGCTGCTTACATATTAGGCATTAAGATCTATAGAGATAGATCAAGACGCTTAATTGGACTTTCACAAAGCACGTACCTTGACAAAGTTTTGAAGAAGTTCAAAATGGATCAAGCAAAGAAAGGGTTCTTGCCTGTGTTACAAGGTATGAAGTTGAGTAAGACTCAATGCCCGACCACTGCAGAAGATAGAGAGAAAATGAAAGATGTTCCCTATGCTTCAGCCATAGGCTCTATCATGTATGCAATGCTGTGTATCAGACCTGATGTGTGCCTTGCTATAAGTCTAGCAGGGAGGTACCAAAGTGATCCAGGAGTGGATCACTGGACAGCGGTCAAGAACATCCTGAAATACCTAAAAAGGACTAAGGATATGTTTCTCATATATGGAGGTGACAAAGAGCTCATCGTAAAAGGTTACGTTGATGCAAGCTTTGACACTGATCCGGACAATTCTAAATCACAAACCGGATACGTGTTTTCATTAAACGGTGGAGCTGTTAGTTGGTGCAGTTCTAAACAAAGCGTTGTGGAGGGATCTACATGTGAAGCGGAGTACATAGCTGCTTTGGAAGCAGCAAATGAAGGAGTCTGGATGAAGGAGTTCATATCCGATCTAGGTGTCATACCTAGTGCATCGGGTCCAATGAAAATCTTTTGTGACAATACTGGTGCAATTGCCTTGGCAAAGGAATCCAGATTTCACAAGAGAACCAAGCACATCAAGAGACGCTTCAATTCCATCCGGGATATAGTCCAGGTGGGAGACATAGAGATTTGCAAGATACATACGGATCTGAATGTTGCAGACCCGTTGACTAAGCCTCTTCCACGAGCAAAACATGATCAGCACCAAGGCTCTATGGGTGTTAGAATCATTACTGTGTAATCTAGATTATTGACTCTAGTGCAAGTGGGAGACTGAAGGAAATATGCCCTAGAGGCAATAATAAAGTTATTATTTATTTCCTTATATCATGATAAATGATTATTATTCATGCTAGAATTGTATTAACCGGAAACATAATACATGTGTGAATACATAGACAAACGGAGTGTCACTAGTATGCTTCTACTTGACTAGCTCGTTAATCAAAGATGGTTATGTTTCCTAACCATGGACAAAGAGTTGTTATTTGATTAACGGGATCACATCATTAGGTGAATGATCTGATTGACATGACCCATTCCATTAGCTTAGCACCCGATCGTTTAGTATGTTGCTATTGCTTTATTCATAACTTATACATGTTCCTATGACTATGAGATTATGCAACTCCCGTTTGCCGGAGGAACACTTTGTGTGCTACCAAACGTCACAACATAAATGGGTGATTATAAAGGTACTCTACAGGTGTCTCGAAAGGTACATGTTGGGTTGGCGTATTTCGAGATTAGGATTTGTCACTCCGATTGTCGGAGAGGTATCTCTGGGCCCTCTCGGTAATGCACATCACATAAGCCTTGCAAGCATTGCAACTAATGAGTTAGTTGTGAGATGCTGTATTACAGAACGAGTAGAGAGACTTGCCGGTAACGAGATTGAACTAGGTATTGAGATACCGACGATCGAATCTCGGGCAAGTAACATACCGATGACAAAGGGAACAACGTATGTTGTTATGCGGTCTGACCGATAAAGATCTTCGTAGAATATGTAGGAGCGAATATGAGCATCCAGGTTCCGCTATTGGTTATTGACCGGAGATGTGTCTCGGTCATGTCTACATTGTTCTCGAACCCGTAGGGTCCGCACGCTTAAGGTTTCGATGACAGTTATATTATGAGTTTATGAGTTTTGATGTACCGAAGTTAGTTTGGAGTCCCGGATGTGATCACGGACATGACGAGGAGTCTCGAAATGGTCGAGACATAAAGATTGATATATTGGACGGCTATATTCGGACACCGGAAGTGTTCCGGGTGATTTCAGAGAAAACCGGAGAGCCGGAGGGTTATCGGAACCCCCCCGGGAGAAGTAATGGGCCATATGGGCCTTAGTGGAGAGAGAGAAGGGCAGCCAAAGATGGGCCGCGCGCCTCCTCCCCCCTGGTCCGAATTAGACTAGGAGAGGGGGGACGGCGCCCCCCTTTCCTTCTCCCTCCCCACTTCTTTCCCCCTCCTAGTAGGAGTCCTACTCCTACTAGGAGGAGGACTCCTCCTTGGCGCGCCATAGGGAGCCGGCCGGCCTCCTCCCCTTGATCCTTTATATACGGGGGCAGGGGGCACCCCTAGACACACAAGTTGATCCACGTGATCATATTCTCAGCCGTGTGCGGTGCCCCCTTCCACCATAATCCTCGATAATATTGTAGCGGTGCTTAGGCGAAGCCCTGCGACGATAGTACATCAAGATCGTCACCACGCCGTCGTGCTGACGGAACTCTTCCCCGACACTCTGCTGGATCGGAGTCCGGGGATCGTCATCGAGCTGAACGTGTGCTAAAACTCGGAGGTGCCGTAGTTTCAGTGCTTGATCGGTCGGCCGTGAAGACGTACGACTACATCAACCGCGTTGTGCTAACGCTTCCGCTGTCGGTCTACAAGGGTACGTAGATCACACTCTCCCCTCTCGTTGCTATGCATCACCATGATCTTGCGTGTGCGTAGGAATTATTTTGAAATTACTACGTTCCCCAACAGGGGGAGGGGGTCGGGGCACCTAGACCTGGGTTCCATGGTGAAGCTCCTCTGACTATTTCGTGTCCTCTAGATTCGGTGATGCTAGATTTGTGTTCAGCATTGCCATATGTAATTTTGATATGGCGTCAGATAGAAATAATATTTCATTGGATTTTCTACCTTAATTGTGCCCACATGTAATTTTGGCACACATTTAAAACTTCCTTTTATAACTTTGTATATTTGGTGTCCATTTAAATATTTTAAATTTACGTGCACGGACCGTTGGCCCCTTATATTGTGGGAGCGTAAAAAATCGTATACACGCGAATAGTTTCCATGTGTGTAGCAATTCATGTTTGAACGCTTCTTGTGCGACACACGTCATCTCGCTGAGCTCATCAAGCCGTGAAATATGATTGGGCCGACACATGTCATCTCAGAGAGCTCATCAATCCATCAACGGTGTTTATAGCATATGCCGAGTTAAGACAAAAAAAGTTAACTTCTACAGGAAAAATAGAGCCCATTAGTAAGGATTCCCTACCGATAACGAGCCAAGTGCACCAACAGACTCGTCATTAATAAATATGCACAACTTACACGCCAAATTGGTGACCCTCACTCATTATTTTCATCCCATCTCACAACCTAGACCAGTACCGGGCTCCCGGCTCAATGCAACTACATACTGCATACAAAAATTATTAAAGTTCTCTTTGCTACCCCAGTATGATGCCCTCGAGGCCTATTGCACTCTTTGGATACCACAATCAGAACTCTCCTATACCCCATTGTACTTGAGCCACCACAACCTCTCCCCTACCAGAGCCCCTCTCCCCATATCCGAGAAAGTGAACCTAGGTCTCGGATCCAGACTGTTGGATGTCCCATACCCCTCAAGCATGTGGCCTCCACTAGTAGTGAGATCGGTGGTTGTATAGCTTGATGTGATGAGTAGTGGGAGTGTCTCAGGTGCCCAGTGGCTTGCGGTGGGAGCACTTGCACCAATGTGCAGGTTTTCTGAGTCGTGCTGCAATGACGTGTAGAGGAACCTACAGATGTCAAGATCCCAAGGCTGATGCCTCCAAGCAATCGACTTTTCCCCGTGTGGCCTCCCACTAACAGACCTGCCTCCTACAACCTTCCCGAACTAGATTCACATGCCTTGATGGTGACAGCAAGGCGATCAGCAACATCGAGTAGTTATTAGAACGACATGGCATGGTGCTCCACCTGTCGGACAACATCACATCAC
This sequence comes from Triticum urartu, assembly GCF_056163025.1. Classification (NCBI taxonomy): domain Eukaryota; kingdom Viridiplantae; phylum Streptophyta; class Magnoliopsida; order Poales; family Poaceae; genus Triticum; species Triticum urartu. Next base: position 568,384,608 of record NC_141878.1, read on the forward strand.
TAACTGGGAAAAGTTACGACCATTCATTGGTATAGTACACACAACACTGATAGGGTAAAACTGATGGTACTCAGAGGTGATTCCCAACATTGATAATGAGTTTAAAAAGCAAGATTCTAATACCAATAATACAAAATTCACCCTCTAATCCGCCACCCTCTCCCAAACTGGCAACGCCTTAACCCCCACCCCACCCCCAACACACGCACACAAACACACATGTTGTCCCACTCTCATCCACCGGAGCCCCCCTTGGCCTCCTCCACTAGAGCGCCCCGCTTCTCTCTCACGAAGCCCCTGAACCCCTTTCTCAAATGTGGGGGACTCACCTCCCAGATCTAGGAGTCTTTGAGCCCCCCCCCCCCCCACTCGAGTGTTGCACCCCTTCAATCATCCCTCCACCATACATGGAGTATTCAGTGGTGGTGCGAGTGGGAGTAGTGTGCTACCGGTAAGCAACACATGTTCCAACTGCTTGTGGTTAAGCACATTGTGTTTCTAAAGTTGTGCCAAAATTTCCATATATGTGAACTGGATGTGGTTCCATATATTCAGGGTTGAATATGCTTCCACCAGCAGTAGTACTCACACTATTAATAGTGAATGAGTTCTTTCTCACATTCCGCGGTTGTCAGCCTATGAGACAACCTGAGATTGTCCTCCTCTGTATCAACTGAGGTGACTTCCAAGCGCTGGACTTCTGCTTGGGCGAGGCTTCACTCTCCACGAAGATGGAGGGTCTCCATGTCCAAGTGTGTTTATATTGGATGAATCACCCAAGGATTAATTACAAGATATGGTATCAAACTGGAAGAATATTGCATAAGATTTACTCCCTTAATTGTGCCCATATGTAATTTTGGCACCCATTTAAACTTTCCTTTAATAACTTTGTAAATTTCATCCATTTAAAAGTTCTAAATTTACACGTTCAACCATTGGCACCTTGTATCGCAAGAGCATGACATATTGTACGCATGCAAATGGTTTCCACACAACATAACAGTTCGCTTTGGAATGCTTCATGTGTGACACACATCATCCCACTGAGCTCGATCATCAAGGCGCACAAATGAGTTGAGTGAGCACAAGTCAATGTTGCTCCCATCCAACAGGTCAAAGAAAGACATTTTAACCAGCGACCTGAAAAGCCATCGATGATGTTTGTAACATATGCCCTATTAAGTGAAAAAAGTAAACATATAGGGCCTAAAATAGCGTCCATAACCATAAGTAGTGATTCCTTATCGCTAGTGGGTCAATTGCACCAACGTACATGTGATTCGTACGATATGTACAACTTATGCACCAAAGTGGTGAGCTGAAGTGGTTATTTTTGTCCCTCCTAGCATATGCCAGGAGGACCCATCTTGCTCAGAATAGCACAACCTTTGAGTTGTAGGAGAAGATATGACCACCTTCCAAACAAGAAACATCAATTTTTTTCTTCACCAGGCCACGTGTTGGTATTGATCATCTACCCTCGACTGACTCGAGTGTTGTACCTTTATGCTGAAGGATCCCCCATTCGGCTTTTCCACTACTAAAGTATACGACGGTGAATTCTGGACTACCGCCAAGTTTATTCGGATGAGCCAGGTGGAGAGCAGTCAAGGAAGGAGGATATGAACCCGGTACCCATCACATGAGCTCCTAAAGTGTGATGGTCTTTCAGAACCCCGGCCTAGTCTTATGGAGCATCCTGTGCCTCTTTGGCTGATCGGTGTAAGGTTTGGTTGTGCTCTATGGGTCATCCTAGCGGTTGGTGCTATGGTTGGTTTCTTCTCCTGTTTTAGGTGTCGGGTGTCTCGCTATCTTACTCCATGCTCGGCCTTCAAATGATGTGTACTGTGGCTCGTTTGTTTACTGTCTGCTGTGTACACCTTCATTTTCTTTTTCCCGTGGAAATACAAGGTGATGGATCATGAAAGCACGGGGTTCGACGGAAAATGACGGAGGTCCATTGTGACTTTCTGGATCTGAGAGAGGCGAGGAAAAGATGAAAGTTGCGCATTTTATGTACACTAGCCTTCTTCTAAGAAGGACCGCCTGCCCGCGATGTTGTTCGGGAATGTATTGAAACGTTACAGTGTGAGGCTGACACACTGTTTTAGCTCATATATCACGGCTAAGTCATGTGTTGTTTCACTGCGTATGCCGCCTTTTGGGCACGCCACTTCTCTTCACAATGCCTCTTATGCTCCAATTTATCCATACACACGGAAGAACCTTCGCTTGGCTTTGAGGTGTCTAGGGAGGACGACTTCCTCTCCCTATACCATGATGACAAGCTAGATCACAAAACTAAGAAACTAGGCTCGCGTCGAGCGGCCGGTTCGGTGCGCGTGTTGGTCGCATCCTGCCAGCCTGTTTCATTGACGCTAGGTGAATGTTGGTTGTACCATGACCTTTTTGCCATCGCGTCCCCTTGGCCGGATAGCATGCTTTCCAATGTCTTCAAGATATTTGGGTTATGTGGTTTGCCCGGATGGCCCTGTACCTCAGTTGTTTTCAGTAGGAGTCGTCCCCGGTTCCGATGGTTCAGGACATGTACCATGTGGGGTTTAACTGATCTTCCTATTGAGCCGGCCGTTGGGTTATCGTGGACGGAAAAAGCAGGGCATGGGCAACTATCATCGTTATCTTCCATTTGCGCAATACAAATATAATCACTTGCAGACCATTCACGAGAAACATCCTTCAAATGGTTCACCTACTTTTTGGTTGTATTAGTTGCTACACGTTTGGATGTAGTTTGTTTTGGCAGGGATGGCTGCAGCTGGTCTCCTCAAATACTCCGTTCGTCTCGGTGCAAAGGGTGTGCGTGTAGTTCTAGTCCATCGTAGTTCATTTAGCTTATATTTTATGTTTCAAATAGTACGCTTAACTTTCGGGCTGTAGTTAGTCTCTGATGACCAGGGCATGACCGGGTAGCAAGGGCGGTTAGGCTAGTACCTGGACCGAAAGGACATGTGACTCAGCCATAGTTGCTCGAAAGAGTGTGTGTCCGGGAGCTTAAAAAAGCCTAATGCCATGACATGCGCAAAAGGACGGGTCGACTCGGGCAACCCAAGTCGGAACACCCAAGTAATAACACAACGAGGCAACCAACCTACAAAGCTACCTCCCAAAGGCTGGTTTGGCTTATGTTTTAATTTCCATTTGGTCATTCACATCTGATCATTTATATTGTGTCCGTGTGTATTATTACTCATGCTAATGGCCTTTGGGGATGATTTATAGAACAAACATGTGCTGACGTGCTGCCCATAGTGTTGCTTAACTTCCTGGCTTCAGTTTCAAATTGAGCAATGGGTCATCTAGTGAAGATAAAATATGGAGCAAATAAAAGGCTTGCACACTTTTGCTTCTTATTTGGTTCTTGCTGGCTGAATGCAACTAAAATTTACGTGAAAATGTGACAAAACTAAACCATAACTCATCTATGTGATCATTCCAACCGACAATAAATCAAAATGGGAAATTCATTTGGCCATCTTTTTATAAAACCGTAAATCCAAAGTTTGTACAAAATAATAAAGCATTTCAAATAATTTTTTTATTTAAGATTCTTTTTCACATGGTCAAATATTATAATATACATTCTCTCACATCAAAAATAGATATCTATAATATTTTGAGAACTTCAATTTATAAATTTTTAAAATCCGTGAAAACCATGATAATATTATCATAGCGAATGGACATGTAGCCTAGTGGTTACATTGACCTTAGTAGCACCCCAGGTCATGGGTTCGACTACCACTGGGAGCGGATTAAACAGGTGTGGGCAAAAAATTCCAGAATAAAAGGACTGTAGGGTTGTTTCTCTACAGTAAATATTATCACATCTATATATTTGAGCCCAAAATTCTTCCAAATTTATCCAAGCTTTATAATGGAACTCAAAACCTTCCTAGTAAGGACATCACATAGTCATGTTTAAAATTTCCAAAGTACATAGAAAATACACAAAAGGCAAATTAATTAACATAGACTTGCTTAAGATAAGATCTATCTAAGAATCCAAGAAAAACGATATGCACCACATGTCCTGTAGATCCTAGATGCCAGTCACCCGTAGATGTCATTCAAAACAAGTTCATGCTCAAATAGGCTGCACTGTTTTTGACTACTAGCAAAGTGGCCCGTCCAATGTGAGGGCTAGAAATCTATAAAGTGGTATCACATTCACAAATATGAGACTTTTCCAAGCATAGTTTTGACTTGGGTATGTTTGATTTAATCACTGGTATATTAATATATATGTTATGTAGTAATCTACTGTGTTGTTATGCATAGTGTACTAACCTTTTTTTGTAATCAATGATTCTTATTTGTACCAGCAAATAATAATAATAATAGTTTCTATTTGTGTCAGTTTCTAGCCTTTTGATCATAGTAATATTATATTGATAGCATTAGAGTTTGATTTCGAAATACATGCCTTTATGCATCTGCTTCTGTAAATTAAGACAATGCAAACCATCCACACAAATTATTATGAAATGATGATTATCATTTTTAATTGGATGCTTACAAAATAAGATTTAGTTGTACACTAACTCCCTAATCAAAGAATGTGTTCAATTTCCCAACATACTATTTTCATGTCTAGATGGCCACTTCATCTTGCTCCTTCTCATGTCTTTCTAGGAATGGTTACCGACATCCCCTTTTGTCCTTGTGCTCTTGCTACACGATCGTGCGCACAATCCCAAGTAAGTAATTTCAACTCTAATTTATCTTTCCCTTGTTGTAACTAATAATAAATTCATGAAAAAAATTGGTTTGCATTGCACACACACACACTATGCTAGTGAATTCTTAATGGATCATTTTCAAAATCAAAATCATTGCAATAAAAGTTTAATAAAATTCACATCTTCAAATAAAATTATTGTTGGCTCAATAATGAGATGTTTTCGTGAGAGAGATTCTTTAAAAACCTGCCAACTAAGAATTCGCAAAAGCATTGTAAAAAATATAAATTCGGTACTGCAACTTTTACTCACTGATCCAGCATCACCCTTGGTAATCATATGTTAGGTATCATAACTACATTAGATTACTATAAACATATGTCCATGGCTGAGTAGCTGCATAATATTTTACTAATATAAACATATGTAATGACCTTTTTTACACCATATTAGTTCTTACATTCTAGACACATGCTCAAGCTATATATAATCATGCTGTCAAATTTTTACTATAATTTAATACATGATTTTAGGGCATGTACAATGATTGATCAGATGATTTTACCTTCTTTATTTCACACTACTTAGATAAGACAAAAAGTTCTGCAATACACTGCCTCTTAGTATCATCTGAATTCAATAACCGCTTATACGCGTCAAATAATATGTGTTGCTCAAATAATAAGGTGGGATGAAAATATTGAAGGAAATATGCCCTAGAGGCAATAATAAAGTTATTATTTATTTCCTTATATAATGATTAATGTGTATTATTCATGCTAGAATTGTATTAACCGGAAACATGATACATGTGTGAATACATAGACAAACAGAGTGTCACTAGTATGCCTCTACTTGACTAGCTCGTTGATCAAAAGATGGTTATGTTTCCTAGCCATAGACATGAGTTGTCATTTGATTAACGGGATCACATCATTAGGAGAATGATGTGATTGACTTGACCCATTCCGTTAGCTTAGCACTTGATCGTTTAGTATGTTGCTATTGCTTTCTTCATGACTTATACATGTTCCTATGACTATGAGATTATGCAACTCCCATTTACCGGAGGAACACTTTGTGTGCTACCAAACGTCACAACGTAACTAGGTGATTATAAAGGTGCTCTCCAGGTGTCTCCGAAGGTACTTGTTGAGTTGGCGTATTTCGAGATTAGGATTTGTCACTCCGATTGTCGGAGAGGTATCTCTGGGCCCACTCAGTAATGCACATCACTATAAGCCTTGCAAGCATTGTAACTAATGAGTTAGTTGCAGGATGATGTATTACGGAACGAGTAAAGAGACTTGCCGGTAACGCGATTGAACTAGGTATTGAGATACCGACGATCGAATCTCGGGCAAGTAACATACCAATGACAAAGGGAGAAACGTATGTTGTTATGCGGTTTGACCAATAAAGATCTTCGTAGAATATGTGGGATCCAATATGAGCATCCAGGTTCCGCTATTGGTTATTGACCGGAGACGTGTCTCGGTCATGTCTACATAGTTCTTGAACCCGTAGGGTCCGCACGCTTAAAGTTCGGTGACGTTCGGTATTATGAGTTTTTGTGTTTTGACGTACCGAAGGTAGTTCGGAGCCCCGCATATGATCACGGACATGATGAGGAGTCTCTAAATGGTCGAGACGTAAAGATCGATATATTGGACGACTATGTTCGGACACCGGAAAGGTTCCGGAAGGTTTTGGACATATACCAAGTACCGGGGGTTACCGGACCCCCCCCCCCCCCCGGGGGGGGGGGGCTTAATGGGCCTACATGGGCCTTAGTGGAAATAGAGGGTGCTACCTCTTGAGCACTGCGTTGGATTTCCCTGAAGAGGAGAGGATGATGCAGCAAAGTAGCGTAAGTATTTCCCTCAGTTTTTGAGAACCAAGGTGTCAATCCAGTAGGAGGCTATGCACGAGTCCCTCGTACCTACACAAAAACAATAGCTCGACACAACCAACGTGCTTAGGGGTTGTCAATCCCTTCACGGTCACTTATGAAAGTGAGATCTGATAGGGATGATAAATTATATTTTTGGTATTTTTGGTATAGAGATGCAAAGTAAAAAGTAAAAGGCAAAGTAAAAGCAAAGCAATAATAAAGTAATGGAGATTGATATGATGAGAAAGAGACCCGGGGGCCATAGGTTTCACTAGTGGCTTCTCTCAAGAGCATAAGTATTCTACGGTGGGTGAACAAATTACTGTTGAGAAATTGACAGAATTGAGCATAGTTATGAGAATATCTAGGTATGATCATGTATATAGGCATCACGTCCGAGACAAGTAGGCCGAGTCCTGCCTGCATCTACTACTATTACTCCACTCATCGACTGCTATCCAGAATGCATCTAGAGTATTAAGTTAAAAACAGGGTAACGCCTTAAGCAAGATGACATGATGTAGAAGGATAGTTTCATGCAATATGATAAAAAAACCATCTTGTTATCCTCGATGGCAACGATACAATACGTGCCTTGCTGCCCCTTATGTCACTGGGAAAGGATACCACAAGATCGAACCAAAAGCTAAGCACTTCTCCCATGGCAAGAACAACCAATCTAGTAGGACAAACCAAACTGATAATTCGAAGAGACTTGTGAAGATAACCAATCATACATAAAAGAATTCAGAGAAGATTCAAATATTATTCATAGATAGACTGGATCATAAACCCACAATTCATCGGTCTCAACAAACACACCGCAAAAAGAAGATTACATCGAATAGATCTCCATAAGAGAGGGGGAGAACATTGTATTGAGATCCAAAAAGAGAGAAGAAGTCATCTAGCTACTAACTATGGACCCGTAGGTCTGAAATAAACTACTCACACTTCATCAGAGGGGCTTGGATGGTGATGTAGAAGCCCTCCCTGATCGATGCCCCCTCCGGCGGAGCTTCGGAACAGGCCCCAAGATGGGATCTCGTGGATACAAAAAGTTGCGGCGGTGGAATTAGGTTTTTGGCTCCGTCCCCGATCGTTTGGGGATACGTGGATATATATGGGAGGAAGAAGTACATCGGTGGAGCTTCGAGGGGCCCACGAGGCAGGGGGCACGCCCTAGGGGGGGGCGCCCTCCACCCTTGTGACCGCCTCGTGGCTTTCTTGACGGAGGGTCCAAGTCTCCTAGGTCTTATCTGATGAGAACATCACGTTTCCGAAGGTTTCATTCCGTTTGGACTCTGTTTGATATTCTGTTTCTCCGAAACACTGAAATAGGCAAAAAGCAGCAATTCTGGGCTGGGCCTCCGGTTAATAGGTTAGTCCCAAAAATAATATAGAAGTGGAAAATAAAGCCCAATATAGTCCAAAATAGTAGATAATATAGCATGAAGCAATCAAAAATTATAGATACGTTGGACACGTATGAAGCATCCCCAAGCTTAATTCCTACTCGTCCTCGAGTAGGTAAATGATAAAAACAGAATTTTTGATGCGGAGTGCTACTTGGCATAATTTTAATGTAATTCTTCTTAATTGTGGTATGAATATTCAGATCCAAAAGATTCAAGACAAAAGTTCATATTGACATAAAAATGATAATACTTCAAGCATACTAACTAAGCAATTATGTCTTCTCAAAATAACATGGCCAAAGAAAGTTCATCCCTACAAAATCATATAGTTTAGTCATGTTTCATTTTCGTCACACAAGAATGCTCTCATCATGCACAACCCCGATGACAAGCCAAGCAATTGTTTCATACTTTAGCAATCTCAAACCTATAAACTTTCACGCAATATATGAGCGCGAGCCATGGACATAGCACTATGGGTGGAATAGAATATAATGAGGGGGGTTATGTGGAGAAGACAAAAAAGGAGAAAGTCTCACATCAACGAGGCTAATCAATGGGCTATGGAGATGTCCACCGATTGATGTTAATGCAAGGAGTAGGGATTGCCATGCAATGGATGCACTAGAGCTATAAATGTATGAAAGCTCAACAAAAGAAACTAGTGGGTGTATATTCAACTTGATTGCTCACGAAGACCTAGGGCACTTGAGGAGGCCCATTGTTGGAATATACAAGCCAAGTTCTATAATGAAAAATTCCCACTAGTATATGAACGTGAAAACATGAACGACTCTCTACTATGAAGATCATGGTGCTACTTTGAAGCACAAGTTTGGTAAAAGGATAGTAACATTGTCCCTTCTCTCTTTTTCACTCATTTTTTGGGCCTTTTTTATGGCCTTTCTCTTTTTTTGGGCCTTCTCTTTTTTATGGACTTTTTTTAATTATTCCTCACTTGGGACAATGCTCTAATAATGATGATCATCACACTTCTATTTATTTACAACTCAATGATTACAACTCGATACTAGAACAAAGATGACTCTATATGAATGCCTCCGGCGGTGTACCGGGATATGCAATGAACCAAGAGTGACATGTATGAAAGAATTATGAACGGTGGCTTTGCCACAAATACTATGTCAACTACATGATCATGCTAAGCAATATGACAATGACGAATGTGTCATGATGAACGGAATGATGGAAAGTTGCATGGCAATATATCTTGGAATGGCTATGGAAATGCCATAATAGGTAGGTATGGTGGCTGTTTTGAGGAAGATATAAGGAGGTTTATGTGTGAAAGAGCGTATCATATCACGGGGTTTGGATGCACCGGCGAAGTTTGCGCCAACTCTCAATGTGAGAAAGGGCAATGCACGATACCGAAGAGGCTAGCAAGGATGGAAGGGTGGGAGTGCGTATAATCCATGGACTCAACATTAGTCATAAAGAAGTCACATACTTATTGCAAAAATCTACAAGTCATCAAAAACCTCGGCACTACGCGCATGCTCCTAGGGGGATAGATTGGTAGGAAAAGACCATCGCTCGTCCCCGACCGCCACTCATAAGGAAGACAATCAAATAACACCTCATGTTTCAAATTTGTTGCAAAACGTTTACCATACGTGCATGCTACGGGACTTGCAAACCTCAACGCAAGTATTTCTCAATTTCACAACTACTCAACTAGCATGACTTTGATATTATTACCTCCATATCTCAAAACAATCATCAAGCATCAAACTTTTCTTAGTATTCAACACACTCATAAGAAAGTTTTATTATTAATCTTGCATACCAAGCATATTAGGATTTTAAGCAAATTACCATCCTAATAAGACTCTCAAAATAATCTAACTGAAGCATGAGATATCAATAGTTTCTATAAAACAAATCCACCACCGTGCTCTAAAAGATATAAGTGAAGCACTAGAGCAAAAACTATAAAGCTCAAAAGATATAAGTGAAGCACATAGAGTATTCTAACAAATTCCAAATCATGTATGGCTCTCTCAAAAGGTGTGTACAGCAAGGATGATTGTGGTAGACTAACAAGAAAATACTCAAATCATAAAATACGCTCCAAGCAAAACACATATCATGTGGTGAATAAAAATATAGCTCCAAGTAAAGTTACCGATAGAAGTAGACGAAAGAGGGGATGCCTTTCGGGGCATCCCCAAGCTTTGGCTTTTACGTGTCCTTAGATTATCTTGGGGGTGCCATGGGCAACCCCAAGCTTAGGCTCTTGCCACTCCTTGTTCCATAATCCATCAAATCTTTACCCAAAACATGAAAACTTCACAACACAAAACTTAAGGTAGAAAACTCGTGAGCTCCGTTAGCGAAAAAAAACAAAAGACCACTTCAAGGTACTGTAATGAACTCATTATTTATTTATATTGGTTTTAAACCTACTGTATTCCAACTTCTTTATGGATTATAAACTGTTTTACTAGCCATAGATTCATCAAAATAAGCAAACAACGCACGAAAAACAGAATCTGTCAAAAACATAACAGTCTGTAGTAATCTGTAGCTAGCGCAAGATCTGGAACCTCAAAAATTCTAAAATAAATTGCTGGACGTGAGGAATTTATCTATTAATCATATTAAAAAATAATTAACTAAATATCACTCTCCAAATAAAAATGACAGCAGTTCTCGTGAGCGCTAAAGTTTCTGTGTTTTACAGCAAGTTCAACAAGACTTTCCCCAAGTCTTCCCAACGGTTCTACTTTGCACAAACACTAATTAAACACAAAAAATACAAACAAAACAGAGGCTAAATAATTTATTTATTACTAAACAGGAGCAAAAAGCAAGGAATAAAAATAAAATTGGGTTGCCTCCTAACAAGCGCTATTGTTTAACGCCCCTAGCTAGGCATAACAAGCAAGAATAGATCTAGGTATTGCCATCTTTGGTAGGCAATCCATAAGTGGCTGTCATGATAGATTCATATGGTAATTTTATTTTCTTTCTAGGGAAGTGTTCCATGCCCTTTTTTAATGAAAATTGAAATCTAATATTCCCTTCCTTCATATCAATAATTGCACCAACCGTTCTAAGGAAAGGTCTACCGAGAATAATAGGGCAAGAAGGATTGCAATCTATATCAAGAACGATAAAATCTACGGGCACATAATTCCTATTTGCAACAATGAGAACATCATTAATTCTTCCCATAGGTTTCTTAATAGTGGAATCCGCAAGATGCAAGTTTAGAGAGCAATCATCAAAATCACGGAAATCTAGCAAATCACACAAAGTTTTGTGAATAGTAGAGACACTAGCACCCAAATCACACAAAGCATAAAACTCATAATCTTTAATTTTAATTTTAATAGTATGTTCCCACTCATCATAAAGTTTTCTGGGGATAGAAACGTTCAACTCAAGTTTTTCTCCATAAGATTGCATCAAGGCATCAACGATATGTTCGGTAAAGGCTTTATTTTGACTATAAGCATGAGGAGATTTTAGCAAGGATTGCAACAAGGAAATACAATAAATCAAAGAGCAATTTTCATAATTAAATTCCTTGAAATCCAATATAGTGGTTTTAGCATCATCTAGGGTTTTATTTCTTTTAATCCCACTTTTATCGATTTCATCATCAAGATCTAAATACTCCAAATTTTAGAACGCCTTCTAGGTAAAGGTGGATCATATTCAGTCCCATCATTATCAATATTAATATTTCAAAACAAATATTTAATATGGGACACATCAAAAACTTTTAGATCCTCATCATTATTTTCATAGGAACTAGAAGAACACGCTTTAATAAAGGCATCTTTCATAGCATGCGTCCTAGCGGTTCTTTCTTTGCACTCATCAATGGAAATTCTCATGGCTTTGAGAGACTCATTGATATCATGCTTAGGGCATCTCCAGCCGTTGGCCCCCCAGGACACATAAAAATCGCCCCCTAGGGGCGAGCCGGCGATACAATCGGCGCTGGGGGCGGTTTTGCGCCCAGTCGTCGCCCCCAGCTCGCCCCCAGGCGCCGAATTGGCCCACTTTGCAGCCCAATTTCGGCGAATAAAGGGCCCATATGGGCGAGAATAGGCCCATATTCGGCGTGGTTTCGGCGTGTCTCGGCGTTCAATTATCAACACAATTATTTCTTATCACATATTTCATCACAGAAAAATCAAATACTTCAACAAAATAGTACAACAACAAATAGTTCAATACAAATTATATAGTTCAACAAATAAAAACTCGTATTTCATCACACGGCGTCACCCTTGAGCCTCCATAGGTGCTCAATCAGATCTTTCTGCAGTTGATGATGCACCTGTGGGTCTCGGATCTCCTGACGCATACTGAGATAGGCAGTCCAAGTTGCCGGTAGCTGGTGATCAACTTCGGCTAGAGGACCCTGCCTGTAGTATGGTTCAGTGTCAAACACTGGGTCTTCTTGCTCGCTCTCGATGATCATGTTGTGCAAGATGACACAGCAAGTCAAAGTTTCCCCTGTCGGAGGGGCTGCCGCGGCGAAGCGCTGCTATTTTCCAGCAGGGAATGGCTATCTAGCGGAGTAGGGCGGTGGCTGTCGCCGGGATATAGCTAGTGGTGGCCGAGGGCGTGGGGGGTGCGAGGCGAGTCGGGGGAAGAAAACCTTGACTTTTCCCCTATCGGTGTGGGCCAGGCGTGCTTTTCCCTAGCGCTGGAGCCCCCAACTGCTCCCTAGCGCGCACTAGTAGAAAATGGAGCTTTAAAACCGGTTCGTAAGGGCCTTTAGTGCCGGTTCCATAACCGGCACTAATTGGTGGGCACTAAAGGCCTCCCCCTTTAGTACCGGTTCGGCACGAACCGGCGCTAAAGTGCCACCACGTGGCGTGAGCTCGCGCCCTGGTATGGGGGACCTTTAGTACCGGTTGGTGTTACTAACCGGTACTAAAGGTTTTCTTTTGAATTTTTTTTTGAAAATTTTGGAAATTTATTTTTATTTTTATTTTTTTCGATTTTTAATTTTTCTGAATTATTTGGTGATTTAGTCTCTAATCACCTCTCTTAACTGCTCAAGTGTGGATCACTCCTTCCAAATCATCTAACTTCCCGACCGGTCACCCATCCCTCTCACTACTCCAGCCCGAGCACGCTTAACTTTTGGGTTCTATTCTCCTTCGTTTCCATGTCTGCACTTGTTGTTTTCCTGACAATAGTAAGATGCCAATCCTATTAACCCTCAGGAGTTTAGCTTGAGCATGAAGTCACACATTTCACTGTTTGAGTTTGAAACTATTATTCTAAAAAACAGTAATTATTTAGTAACACTAATATTTCTTGAATAAGTTTGACCATAGTTTGACCACAGTTTGACCATAGTTTGACCATAGTTTGACCAGATTTGACCAAAATTCAAAAAATTGAAATAATTATTTAGTAACACTAATATTCTTGAATAATTATGTAGTAACATTAATACTTCTTGAATAAGTAGTTTGACCAGATTTAACAATTTTTTTTAAAAAAACTTAAATTTGACCATATCTTTTTTTCCTTTTGGAATTTGAGGATTCTAAAAAATTGCAAACACGCCGTAGGCAGTCTCCATCGGATGCGGATTTTCGTGCTGAATTTTTTGATATATTATACGTTTTTTTCCGACATTGTATGCAAAAGTTATAGCCGTTTTACATTTTCCCTACACTTTATGCAAAACATGTCCAAATTTAAGTTTTCAAATTTTCCTAACTAGTAGATGTAGTAATATAACTACCTCTCGAAGGATTTTATTTTTTGAAGTTTTTATCATTTTCTTTTGATTTTTTCAGAACTGAAATGGCGACACACGGGGGGGGGGGAGTTTGAAAATTGCCCTATAGTGCCGGTTTGTGTCACAAACCGGTACTATAGGTCAGACCCCTTTAGTACCGGTTCGTGGCACAAACCGGTACTAAAGGTTAGCCCTTTAGTACCGGTTTGTGACACGAACCGGTACTAAAGTTGATCGTGGGGCCCCGGCCTGACGCCAGCCTGCCATCACCCCTTTAGTACCGGTTCGTGGCACGAACCGGTACTAAAGGTTCAACACGAACCGGCATTAATGCATAGCCGTTCGAACCGGCACTAATGGTACCATTAGTGCCGGCTCAAATTCAAACCGGCACTAATGTGCTTCACGTTTGACCCTTTTTCTACTAGTGGCGCCGGGTTCGGCCTGTGACCGCGGAGCGGAAAAAAGGTCCGAACCGGCGATTTTCGGCGTCCTGGGGGCGCGACTGGGCCGTTTTTTCGACGCCGGCGCCGAAAAAGTGGCCTGGGGGGCCCTGTTGGGGGCGCGGCTGGAGATGCGCTTAGGTGGAATAGATCGAAGTTTCAAAGAATCAACATCAAGAGCAATTCTATGAACGTTCCTAGCCAAATCATCAATCTTAAGCAATTTTTCTTCAATCATAGCATTAAAATTCTTTTGCAAAGAAATAAATTCTTTAATATTAGATTCAAAATCAGAGGGCATCTTATTATAATTTCCATAAGAATTGTCGTAGGAATTACAATAATTATTAGAGGGGTTACTTTCACGACCGGTTTTCCAATAAAAATGTTTATTGAGAAACCAATCTTTTGAGTCCAGTATGAGAAAAATCCTCCTTACCGGTAGACAAATTCTTGATACAATAAGCCAGTAGCATAAAATATATTACAGGGTCGAGCTATGGTTGCTCAACCAAATTATTACAAGCACGCTAATAATTATACATAATGGCGGACATGACACAGTGGTGTGGAGGCATACTACTGACTCGAGGATAGGGTGGTGGTGGAAAAACACAGCGGGGAGTGAGATACATGACTCTAAAACTGGCATCTCATCGAGCGTCGAGGTGAGGCTCGATGAATTTATTTGGTAGCGGAAGCGGATATAATACAGTGACCAAATCCAGGCTCCACGAGACTGACTGGGATTCCTCTAGGCGTCGGACTCGCTATCAAATTATTCATCCATGAGATCGCCTTCGTCAGCATCTGGCCAAATCAACAAGCGAGGTGAGTACTTTGAAAGTACTCGCAAGACAGTTCGGACGTAAGATATAACAAATGCATGCATGGATGCGTCATGATTAATTTTAACAGTGGCACATTAATTTGTAAAAACAAGACAGGTAAAAAGGGGGTCGGCGGTAGTCCGCTCGAAAACCCAACAAAATAACTGTAAACCCAATCGGGTGTCTGAAGCGACACCTCGATAGGAAGATAAATAAATAAATCATGCCGCAGTCGGGCGTCTAGGCGACACCACATAAAGGGCTTTAAAAGAAATGCCAGAGTCGGGCGTCTGAGCGACGCCACATAAAGGGCTTTAAAAGAAATGCCACAGTCGGGCGTCTGAGCGACGCCACATAAAGGGCCTTAAAAGAAATGCCACAGTCGGGCGTCTGAGCGACGCCACATAAAGGGCTTTAAAAGAAATGCCACAGTCGGGCGTCTGAGCGACGCCACATAAAGGGCCTTAAAAGAAATGCCACAGTCGGGCGTCTGAGCGACGCCACATAAAGGGCTTTAAAAGAAATGCCACAGTCGGGCGTCTGACCGACGCCACATAAAGGGCTTTTATTCACAAGTAAATAATACTCATAATAAACATTCAATTCATGAAAATAAACGGGTTAGTCCATCCACAGGAATAATCATTTAACCGGACTTAGCACTCCTGTGATTCACCGGAGTCTCTGTCATCAAAACTGACATTTGTTAGGATAAGATAATACCGAACTTGGACATGGAATAGATGATTCAAAGGAATATATGACTCTGCAGAGTTTGTACGAAAAATTTTCCCACAGCCAACGGATTTCCGTAGTCACGAAGGACTAGTTCCGTTTACGGTATTTCGGAAGAAAACACAGCTAACTAGTACACACCCATCCTACCTCTTGATGCCAGGAATCACCCTAGACATCATCCAAGAAAAACTTTTGAGACGGGGAGATCACAATCTCGAATAGCATGGGATCAAATTTATATACGCGCGCTCTAAGGGGTGCCCCCCTCTCGGTCCCAACCGGAAACACCCATGCCCCCTGACCGGATGACTGGCTTTAATCCAGGGCCATGGAACCATCATCACGGCCTCTCCTTTTGGTGTGTACCAAGAAAGCGGTTTGCAACTTACTAAGCCATATTCCTTGCGGAAAACATGTGGTAGTACGGGGAAGGAAGAATGGAAGTAACTGGACTGATACGAGTTGACACTGAAGTCATATAGCCTGGCATAAGACTGGCATGCTACAACACTGCCATCTTACCCATCCTCGTGCCAACACATGGCCATGCATACTCACATCCATCCACTTATGGATTTTTGAAACTCACTTGCCTCATCGTTGCATGTGACATGACATTCGTCGGTATGCTCATCAACATGCCATGAAACTACTTAATGCAAACATGCCAAAACAATCATCATATCAAAAGTTCAAACATGCTTGCCTGGTTCAGAGTAGTCGGAGCCTAGCTCGGTGAAGTTCGCGGTCCCGTCACCTCCTTCGGTATCTACGGCATAAGGAAAATATACGCGCTATCGTGAATACCGTGAGGTGCACAAAAATTTCTCCAAATATTTTTCAAATAAATCTGATAAATAACTAGACAAAATTTGAAGGAGAACAGAAAAAGAGTCAATCAAAAATACTTTTCTGTTAAAAAGTTATAAGGGTTTTAGTCCAGGGACTCATCTGTAATGAAATAGAAAGTTCCCAGGGGCTAACTTATAAAAACAGAAAACGATTCGAATAAGAATGCGCCGGCCCAGCGGGAAAACGCATTTGACAGAAGACGTTTTCAGAAAACGGTTCGCTTAGAAAGGACAGAGAGGCTGACAGGCGGGTCCCGCCCGTCAGGTTTGAATTTTCAAACGGGGCGGCAGAGCTCGACGGTGCCCGAGAGCCGCGATGGTCGGCGGCGGCGATCCACGGCGAGGCAGGGAGATCGGAGAGTACCTCCGTGTTCAGGGCGTCATTCCGCGTCGGTTGTTGGTGGTGGTGGTCGCCGGCGAGTACCACGTCGACGGCGAGCCTTGCTCCGGCGGACGGCGGTTCGGGTGGTCGAGGGCCTCGTCGGAGAGAGCTGCGGAGATCAAATTGAGGAGGGCATTAGACTCTTGGGTGCTCGAGGAGGGTACTGACGAAGTTTGGGCGCCGGAGAGGGCCTTACCGGAGCGAATCGAGACGGAGGCCGAGGCGGAACGGGGCGGCCGGAGTCGGGGAAGGAGACCTCCTCGAGGTCCTCCTAGTGGCCTGGCGGGGCTTTGGTGAGGTGCAGTGGTGGTGCGTGCTCGAGGGTGAGCTCGGGAGCCCTTTTTATAGGCGGTCCGAGGCGGTGGCCGAGAACGGGGTTCTCCGGCAAAGTTTACCGCGGCGCAGGGCATTGGTCGGGGAGGTTTAGGGGTTGAGCGCCGTCGTGGGGGTTCACTGGGTCCGTTTAGGTGCTAAATGAGCTAGGATTGGGTGCTTTGGGCGAGCTCGACGGAACGGGGCGGCGCGGGCCCGTCAGCGGCAGGGAGCACGTTCTGTGCTTGCCGGGCCATGGCGACGGTGCCACGGGCATGCGCTGGCATGGCAGGGACACACGGAGAGCCAGGGGACGTTGGGCTGCGCCGGGTGGCGTGGCGAGCGGGCTCGGGCCCTCGCTGGCCGCCACGGGTGGCGCAGCCACCGCAGAAACCTCCAACGCCGGCGAGGCTCGTCGCCACCGACGCCAGGAATCGGCCAAGCGTGCGTGCGGGGTGCTGGCCAAGGGGAAGATGCCGTGAGCATCGTGCCAGGGCGCACTGTGGCCGCGTGACCGAAGTCCGACGAAGGAAAAACGACACTGAACTCTGAACTTAACTGAAGATTAACAGAAACAGTGCATGCAAGGTGTTCGACAAAATTATCTAGGCATGTAGGGATTTTTCCTAGAGCTGAAACTTGGTGGGGTGGCCTCTCATTGCACCAGGAGGCTGCCTGAATTTTGGTAGAATTTTTGGAGAATAGGAGATATGAATTTCACCAAATTTGGCAAATCTGGTCCAAACTTGCAGAGAGTAAAATTTGAAATTTTTGAAAAGAAGAAGAGTGGATCAAGATGGTTCTAGGTTGTGGGAACTAAGGACTATCCAGGGGAGTTGGTTTGGGATAAAAACTCAAAGGCAATGAGGTACTTGCTTTGAAAATCACTCAGGTTTAAAATAATTGGCAGAAATGATTTGAGAGATAAAAATAATTGAAACAAGATCCAAAACTTGTTTGGACTTGTTGAGACAGAGAATTTAGATTGTTCAAAGGTGGAGGGAGGGATTTTGAGAAGATTTACTATAGGAGACATGGTAAAACCATGGGAGGTTTTCAAGATAAGAAAAACTTCAAAATTCATAGAGTTCTTTTTATAAGAAAAAGAATAATTCCCAAAAATATACTTTGAGAAGGGAACCATCAGAGAAAGAGTTTTAAATGATCAAACACCATAGTTTGAAGAAGATACAAAAATAAAAATCCTTGCCAAAGAAGTTTTTAAGAGGAAGGTTTTCTGGAAAAATTTTAAACGGCCTCTTTTCAAAAACCAACAAAGTTTTTGCTGAAAAACCAAATAAAAATTTTGGAGTGTCACAACACCTACCCCCTTAGGAAAAATCTCGTCCCTGAGATTTCAGCTGATCCTTAAATAAGTGTGGATGCTCTGTCTGAAGGAAATCCTCCCTTTCCCAGGTTGCTTCACTTTCGATGTGATTGCTCCACTGAATTTTGAAAAACTTGATGGTTTTCTGTCGGGTTCTCCTTTCAGACTCCTCTAATATTTTTACTGGGCGTTCTTGATAGGTGAGGTCTGGTTGCACGTCAATGTTCTCATGGGATACTTGCTTCTCTGGTTTGCTTACGCACTTCCTTAATTGAGAGACGTGGAACACGTCATGGATGTCGGACAATTCTTCGGGTAAGTCTAGCTGGTAGGCTACAGTGCCTCTTCGTGTCACTATACAAAATGGTCCAATGAATCTTGGTGCTAACTTCCCCTTAATCTTAAACCGTTGCAGTCCCCCCATAGGTGATACTCGTAGGTACACAAATTCACCGGGTTCAAAATTTACCCCACGATGTTTCTGATCGTAAAACTCTTCTATTGGCTTTGAGCGGTCTTGAGTCGGTCCGTGATTAGCTTGACCTTTTCCTCGGCTTCTTTGAGCATGTCTGGGCCGAAGATACGGCTGTCTCCGGTCTCTGACCAATTTAGCGGGGTACGACATCTCCGTCCGTACAGAGCTTCAAATGGTGCCATTTGCAGGCTGGCCTGGTAACTGTTGTTGTATGCGAACTCGGCATATGGCAGGCTTTCTTCCCAACTGGTTCCATAGGTGAGGACACATGCTCTCAGCATGTCCTCTAAAACTTGGTTTACGCGTTCAGTCTGTCCATTAGTCTGGGGATGGTAGGCTGTACTGAAGGCCAGTTGAGTTCCCAGAGCCTGTTGTAAATGATCCTAGAATCTCGAGACAAACTGAGTGCCTCTGTCGGATACTATAGTCTTCGGGACTCCATGCAGACAAATTATACGGGAGAGATAAATCCTGGCAAGTCTCTGAGTGGTGTGGGTCGTCTTTACTGGAATAAAGTGTGCCACCTTGGTTAACCTGTCGGTGATGACCCATATGGCATCATTCCCGTGTCGTGACCGAGGTAGTCCGACAATGAAATCCATCCCTATTTCATCCCATTTCCACTCAGGTATTTTGTTTGGTTGCAGTAGTCCGGCTGGTTTTTGATGCTCAACTTTTATGCATTGACAAGAATCGCAACATGCAACGAATGTGGCTATGTCCCTCTTCATACTGTGCCACCAAAATCTTTCCTGAATATCCTTATACATTTTGGTTCCTCCAGGGTGGATCGAATATGGGGCGGTGTGTGCTTCAGCTAGAATTTGCTGTTTGAGTTCCTCTATGTTTGGCACGCAGAGTCTGTCCCCGTACCATAATATTCCTCCATCGTCTATGACGAACTCCGAGGCCTTGCCCATACTCACCTTTCTTTTAATTCCTTCAATGCTGGGGTGACCAGGCTGAGCTTCTTTAATTCTCTCCACAAGGTCGGGCTGTACTTCCAAGTTTGATATGGTGCCTTCCGCGATCATTAACAAGTTGAGTTTGGAAAATTCTTGTTGGAATTCAGGTCTCAAGCTTTGCAGACTGTTTTCGTCGGAGATGGGGTTCCGACTAAGAGCATCGGCCACTACATTTGCTTTTCCTGGATGATAGTGGATACCAACATCATAATCCTTTACCAATTCCAACCAGCGTCGTTGCCGTAAGTTTACTTCTGGCTATGTGAAAATATATTTGAGACTTTTATGGTTCGTGTATATTTCACATTGATTTCCAAGTAAGAAATGCCTCCATTCCTTAAGTGCATGAATGACTGCTGCCATTTCTAAGTCATGAGTGGGATAATTTTCCTCATGCTTGCGAAGTTGCCTTGAAGCGTATACGACAACCTTGCCTTCTTGCATCAATACGCACCCGAGGCCTTTTCGGGATGCGTCACAATACACTTCAAAATTCTTGTGTATGTCTGGCACAATTAATACCGGTGCTGTCGTTAATTTCCGTTTTAGCTCTTGGAAACTTTTCTCGCAGGCTTCTGTCCATTCAAACTTCTTGTCCTTCTTGAGTAACTGCGTCATTGGCTTGGCTAGGGTGGAGAATCCTTCAATAAATCTGCGGTAATATCCTGCCATTCCCAAGAAACTTCGTATGTTCGTTACGCTGGCTGGTGACTTCCAGCTAAGTATGGCCCTGACTTTCTTCGGGTCCACTGCGATACCGTCTTGGGTCAGCACGTGGCCTAGAAAGCCTACTTGTTTTAGCCAAAATTCACACTTGCTGAACTTGGCATACAATTGATGTTTCCTGAGTTCTCCTAGCACAATCCTGAGATGTTCCGCGTGCTCTTCTGGTGTCTTGGAGTATATCAGAATATCGTCGATAAATACCACAACGAACTTGTCCATAAACTTCATAAATACTTTGTTCATGAGGTGAACAAAATATGCGGGGGCGTTCGTTAATCCAAAAGGCATAACTGTGAACTCATATAGTCCATATCTGAAGGTGAATGCTGTTTTGGGGATATCTTCTGTTCGCACTTTTAATTGATGGTATCCTGACCTTAAGTCAATCTTTGAGAATACCTTGGCCTGAGCGAGCTGATCAAATAAATCATTTATCCGTGGCATCGGGTATTTGTTCTTGACTGTGACCATGTTAAGTGCTCGGTAGTCTATGCACAATCTCAGTGTTCCATCCTTCTTTTTGGCAAATAAAATTGGTGATCCCCAAGGTGAGGAGTTGTCTCGAATGTATCCCTTGTCCAGCAATTCCTTTATTTGTTTCTTCAACTCAATCAACTCGGACGGTGCCATTCTGTATGGTTTCTTGTATATGGGGGTGGTTCCTCGTGCTAGCTCAATGCTGAATTCTATCTCTCGGTCTGGTGGCATGCCTGGTAGTTCTTCAGGAAATACGTCTGGAAATTCACATACTACTGGAACCTTGTTTAGCTCAGAAACGTCCACCTTATTCAATCTCGGTTGCCGGGGTATTTTTCCTTCTTTGGCTGACACTCTTATTGTCTTCCCGTGGTGGTGTGTGAGAATTACGGTCCGGTTGAAACAGTCAATAAAACCTTTGTTGGTGGTTAACCAATCCATCCCTAGGATGACATCCAGTCCTTTATTTTCCAACACAATAAGATTGGCGTGAAACTTCAATCCTTCGAACTCAATAACCACATTCTGACAGTAACTCTGAGTAACTTGCTGAATCCCAGGGGACTTGATGATCATGGATTTTTCCAGAGGAAGCATCGAAAAATTATTTTGCAAAGCAAAACTTTTCGAAATGAATGAGTGAGAATCTCCAGAATCAAACAAAACCATTGCAAGTATTGTGTTGACAGGAAACGTACCGAGTACGATATCCGGAGCATTTTGTGCTTCTTCTTTGGTCACGTGGTTTAGATGACCCTTCCTGTGGTTGTTGTTGGGGTTGAAATTGTTGCGCTTGGGCGCTGAATTATTTCCACTGTTGTTTGGCTTCGGGGTCGAGTTCCTTGGCTTGGGGCACTGTTTGGCATAGTGCCCTTCTTCTCCACAAGCGTAGCAAGTAACGCCTGGGCGATACGTGAACTCCTTGTCCCTTGCATGGAAATTCTTGGTTGGGCGTGAGACGTTTGTCGTAGGTTTGTGTGTCCCACCTTTCTGAAAATCTGTCTTGCTTCGGTGGTTGCGCGCAAGAGTAGTCTGGTCTCTTTTTCGCTTGCGGAAATCCTCCAAGCTACGTCTCTCATTTTCCAGAGTAATGGCTTTGTCCACTAGTGTCTTAAAATCTGGAAAAGTGTGCACGACCAGTTGGCATTTAAGTGCGGGCGCCAGACCGTCAAGGAATTTCTCCATCTTCTTGCTTTCAGTCATACGTTCTTCATTGGCGTAGCGAGACAATAGAGTAAATTGACCGTTGTATTCTGACACTGTCATGTTCCTTTGTTTGAGGTCATCGAACTCTCTCTTCTTGATTTTCATAACACTCTTAGGAATGTGTGCACCACGGAAACCTTCCTTGAAATCATCCCAGGTTATATCACTTTCCTTGGGGTGCATGTGCAGAAAATTCTCCCACCATGATGCAGCTGCTCCTGTGAGATAATGCGGGGCATATAGTACCTTCTCGGGGTCTGAACATTTTGCAATAACTAATTTTCTCTCCATATCTCGAAGCCAATCCTCGGCTTCAAGAGGCTTGTCAGTATGAGAAAATGTTTGGGGACGTGTCTTCTGTAGCTCAGATAACTTGGAATGCTGCTGATACTGTCCATGGTGATTTCCCATGTTGATGACTTGGTTCATCATTTCCCGATGTTGTTGCTGACTCTGCTCATAAAGGTGACACATTTGTGAAAGTGCCGATTCACTGCCCTGTTGGCTTGACTGTCCCTGTGCGAACTTGTTGCTGGGTTGTGTATCATAATTATCCTCTGGTGGAGTTGGCATGGAGCGAGTCCAAGGACGAGACATTTTTCTCTCTGGGGATATATTTTGTAAAACCCATAAGAAAAGCGAAAAGAGTCGCAAAAACAATTCCATAAATGCACAAAGTTGGCAAATAAATTAAATAACCAAGCTTACTTAAGAGAAACAAATCGATTTGCGCACGGAGAAGGACTGCTCATTACATATCTTACACGCGGGCGGTAATTATACAATACATCACTCAGGATATGCGTACATAATCCTGACATGTTATTTAGGCTAGTGCACTCCTCCAGATCCTACATGATGCGCAAACAGACTACTTCTCACAACCTATGTACATATAAACATATCATACAAAGCGGTACATTGCATGGCGGCTAAGCGTACTCAGGCGGAGATGTTGACGATCTCCTTTGCCCTGCCGAGGGTGAGGCGTAGCGAGGCTGGGGACTCGACTTCCTCCTCGCTAATAGGCTCCATACGTGTAGTGTTGCGTCGAGTAGATGGAGCGGGTGCCAGGGGCGGAACGACACGAACAGGAGTGGGCGCGAAGGGTGGTGCAGTGCGCGCTGGAGTAGGCGCAATGACTTGGTTGAATTCTTCGGTAGAAGGCAGGCGACGAGTAGGTGCATAAGATGCTGAGGACGAGACAAAAGTCAGTGGCGGTGCGGTGGGTAGGAGCTCCCTCCTGTTGGCGGCACAGCCATGGACTGAGTCCATGCGGGCAGCCACGAAGTCGTCCACCAGGTTGTCGAAGGCTGCCTCCAGGGCCCGGAGATACTCCATAAGCATCTCAAAAGCCTCGTCTCGTTCTCCTCTGGGGCAGGAGAATGCGTAGTGACAGGTGTAAGGCACATGGCATGGAAGATAACGGTAACGACGAGTCTTCATCACGGGGAGGACATCCCTGAGACGAGCTATCGCCTCGCGGGCTGCCATCTGCATAGCATGCCTCTCCGTAGGCATGGCTCTTCCCAAGAACCGGAAGCGGCGTAACTCACCACGCCCTCCCTTGAACTGCACCGCGGCCTGGTGCATGGTCAGACTGTCGTTGACTCGGTGCTGGCAGAGTGTGAAGACTGGGCGCACAGATGGCCCCATCGCGACCTGAACGATGAAGGAGAGAAGCTTGACGAACCCATCGGGCACGTTGGCGAAGGTCTGAGACTCGCAGTTGTTGTCGGCTGTCTACAAAAGTAGGCAAAAATTCTGAATGGTCAGATCATAAATTTATGCTGACTGTCAAAAAATGACTACAATTGCAAAAAAATATAAATTGGCTCTATCATGCTAATAACCAATTAGCAATCGCACCTAGTGGCTTCCTACAGTCAGCCTGGCTCTGGTACCAAGCTTGTCACGACCGGTTTTCCAATAAAAATGTTTATTGAGAAACCAATTTTTTGAGTCCAGTATGAGAAAAATCCTCCTTACCGGTAGACAAATTCTTGATACAATAAGCCAGTAGCATAAAATATATTACAGGGTCGAGCTACTGTTGCTCAACTAAATTATTACAAGAACGCTAATAATTATACATAATGGCGGACATGACACAGTGGTGTGGAGGCATACTACTGACTCGAGGATAGGGTGGTGGTGGAAAAACACAGCGGGGAGTGAGATACATGACTCTAAAACTGGCATCTCATCGAGCGTCGAGGTGAGGCTCGATGAATTTACTTGGTAGCGGAAGCGGATATAATATAGTGACCAAATCCAGGCTCACACGAGACTGACTGGGATTCCTCTAGGCGTCGGACTCGCTATCAAATTCTTCATCCATGAGATCGCCTTCGTCAGCATCTGGCCAAATCAACAAGCGAGGTGAGTACTTTGAAAGTACTCGCAAGACAGTTCGGACGTAAGATATAACAAATGCATGCATGGATGCGTCATGATTAATTTTAACAGTGGCACATTAATTTGTAAAAACAAGACAGGTAAAAAGGGGGTCGGCGGTAGTCCACTCGAAAACCCAACAAAATAACTGTAAACCCAATCGGGTGTCTGAAGCGACACCTCGATAGGAAGATAAATAAATAAATCACGCCGCAGTCGGGCGTCTAGGCGACACCACATAAAGGGCTTTAAAAGAAATGCCACAGTCTGGCGTCTGAGCGACGCCACATAAAGAGCTTTAAAAGAAATGCCACAGTCGGGCATCTAAGCGACGCCACATAAAGGGCCTTAAAAGAAATGCCACAGTCGGGCGTTTGAGCGACGCCACATAAAGGGCTTTAAAAGAAATGCCACAGTCGGGCATCTGAGCGACGCCACATAAAGGGCTTTAAAAGAAATGCCACAGTCGGGCGTCTGAGCGACGCCACATAAAGGGCCTTAAAAGAAATGCCACAGTCGGGCGTCTGAGCGACGCCACATAAAGGGCTTTAAAAGAAATGCCACAGTCGGGCGTATGAGCGACGCCACATAAAGGGCTTTTATTCACAAGTAAATAATACTCATAATAAACATTCAATTCATGAAAATAAACGGGTTAGTCCATCCACAGGAATAATCATTTAACCGGACTTAGCACTCCTGTGATTCACCGGAGTCTCTGTCATCAAAACTGACATTTGTCAGGATAAGATAATACCGAACTTGGACATGGAATAGATGATTCAAAGGAATATATGACTCTGCAAAGTTTGTACGAAATTTTTTCCCACAGCTAACGGATTTCCGTAGTCACGAAGGACTAGTTCCGTTTACGGTATTTCGGAAGAAAACACAGCTAACCAGTACACACCCATCCTACCTCTTGATGCCAGGAATCACCCTAGACATCATCCAAGAAAAACTTTTGAGATG
This sequence comes from Triticum urartu, assembly GCF_056163025.1. Taxonomy (NCBI): domain Eukaryota; kingdom Viridiplantae; phylum Streptophyta; class Magnoliopsida; order Poales; family Poaceae; genus Triticum; species Triticum urartu. Next base: position 568,410,467 of record NC_141878.1, read on the forward strand.
GGGAGATCACAATCTCGAATAGCATGGGATCAAATTTATATACGCGCGCTCTAAGGGGTGCCCCCCTCTCGGTCCCAACCGGAAACACCCATGCCCCCTGACCGGATGACTGGCTTTAATCCAGGGCCATGGAACCATCATCACGGCCTCTCCTTTTGGTGTGTACCAAGAAAGCGGTTTGCAACTTACTAAGCCATATTCCTTGAGGAAAACATGTGGTAGTACAGGGAAGGAAGAATGGAATTAACTGGACTGATACGGGTTGACACTGAAGTCATATAGCCTGGCATAAGACTGGCATGCTACAACACTGCCATCTTACCCATCCTCATGCCAACACATGGCCATGCATACTCACATCCATCCACTTATGGATTTTTGAAACTCACTTGCCTCATCGTTGCATGTGACATGACATTCGTTGGTATGCTCATCAACATGCCATGAAACTACTTAATGCAAACATGCCAAAACAATCATCATATCAAAAGTTCAAACATGCTTGCCTGGTTCAGAGTAATCGGAGCCTAGCTCGGTGAAGTTCGCGGTCCCGTCACCTCCTTCGGTATCTACGGCATAAGGAAAATATATACGCTATCGTGAATACCGTGAGGTGCACAAAAATTTCTCCAAATTTTTTTCAATAAATCTGATAAATAACTAGACAAAATTTTAAGGAGAACAGAAAAAGAATCAATCAAAAATACTTTTCGGTTAAAAAGTTATAAGGGTTTTAGTCCAGGGACTCATCTGTAATGAAACAGAAAGTTCCCAGGGGCTAACTTATAAAAACAGAAAACAATTCGAATAAGAATGCGCCGGCCCAGCGGGAAAACGCATTTGACAGAAGACGTTTTCAGAAAACGGTTCGCTTAGAAAGGACAGAGAGGCTGACAGGCGGGTCCCGCCCGTCAGGTTTGAATTTTCAAACGGGGCGGCAGAGCTCGACGGTGCCCGAGAGCCGCGATGGTCGCCGGCGGCGATCCACGGCGAGGCAGGGAGATCGGAGAGTACCTCCGTGTTCAGGGCGTCATTCCGCGTCGGTTGGTGGTGGTGGTGGTCGCCGGCGAGTACCACGTCGACGGCGAGTCTTGCTCCGGCGGACGGCGGTTCGGGTGGTCAAGGGCCTCGTCGGAGAGAGCTGCGGAGATCAAATTGAGGAGGGGATTAGACTCTTGGGTGCTCGAGGAGGGTACTGACGAAGTTTGGGCGCCGAAGACGGCCTCACCGGAGCGAATCGAGACGGAGGCCGAGGCGGAACGGGGCGGCCGGAGTCGGGGGAGGAGACCTCCTCGAGGTCCTCCTAGTGGCCTGGCGGGGCTTTGGTGAGGTGCAGTGGTGGTGCATGCTCGAGGGTGAGCTCGGGAGCCCTTTTTATAGGCGGTCCGAGGCGGTGGCCGAGAACGGGGTTCTCCGGCAAAGTTTACGGCGGCGCAGGGCATTGGTCGGGGAGGTTTAGGGGTTGAGCGCCGTCGTGGGGGTTCACTGGTTCCGTTTAGGTGCAAAACGAGCTAGGATTGGGTGCTTTGGGTGAGCTCGACGGAACGGGGCGGCGCGGGCCCGTCGGCGGCAGGGAGCACGTTCTGTGCTTGCCGGGCCACGGCGACGGTGCCACGGGCGTGCGCTGGCATGGCAGGGACACGCGGAGAGCCAGGGGACGTTGGGCGGCGCCGGGTGGCGTGGCGAGCGGGCTCGGGCCCTCGCTGGCCGCCACGGGTGGCGTAGCCACCGCAGAAACCTCCAACGCCGGCGAGCCTCGTCGCCACCGACGCCAGGAATCGGCCAAGCGTGCGTGCGGGGTGCTAGCCAAGGGGAAGAGGCCGTGAGCATCGTGCCAGGGCACACTATGGCCGCGTGACCGAAGTCTGACGAAGGAAAAACGACACTGAACTCTGAACTTAACTGAAGATTAACAGAAACAGTGCATGCAAGGTGTTCGACAGAATGATCTAGGCATGTAGGGATTTTTCCTAGAGCTGAAACTTGGTGGGGTGGCCTCTCATTGCACCAGGAGGTTGCCTGAATTTTGGTAGAATTTTTGGAGAATAGGAGATATGAATTTCACCAAATTTGGCAAATCTGGTCCAAACTTGCAGAGAGTAAAATTTGAAATTTTTGAAAAGAAGAAGAGTGGATCAAGATGGTTCTAGGTTGTGGGAACTAAGGACTATCCAGGGGAGTTGGTTTGGGATAAAAACTCAAAGGCAATGAGGTACTTGCTTTGAAAATCACTCAGGTTTAAAATAATTGGCAGAAATGATTTGAGAGATAAAAATAATTGAAACAAGATCCAAAACTTGTTTGGACTTGTTGAGACAGAGAATTTAGATTGTTCAAAGGTGGAGGGAGGGATTTTGAGAAGATTTACTGTAGGAGACATGGTAAAACCATGGGTGGTTTTCAAGATAAGAAAAACTTCAAAATTCATAGAGTTCTTTTTATAAGAAAAAGAATAATTTCCAAAAATATACTTTGAGAAGGGAACCATCGAAGAAAGAGTTTTAAATGATCAAACACCATAGTTTGAAGAAGATACAAAAATAAAAATCCTTGCCAAAGAAGTTTTTAAGAGGAAGGTTTTCTGGAAAAATTTTAAATGGCCTCTTTTCAAAAACCAACAAAGTTTTTGCTGAAAAACCAAATAAAATTTTTGGAGTGTCACAGTTACTAGGATAAGGCCTAGGATTGAAATTTCCTCTATACGCGTTGTTACCAAAATTGTTCCTACCAACAAAATTCACATCCATAGATTCATTGTTATTCTCAATCAAGGGCATATCATTAGGATCAGAAGAAACACTCTTATTAGCAAATAATTTCATAAGTTCATCCATCTTTCCACTCAAAATATTAATTTCTTCTATCGCATGCACCTTTTTATTAGTAGATCTTTCGGTGTGCCATTGAGAATAATTAACCATAATATTATCTAGGAGTTTAGTAGCATCTCCCAAAGTGATTTCCATAAAAGTGCCTCCCGCGGCCGAATCTAAAAGATTTCTAGAAGCAAAATTCAATCCGGCATAAATTTTTTGTATAATCATCCACAAATTCAAACCATGAGTAGGGCAATTACGTATCATTAATTTCATTCTCTCCCAAAATTGTGCAACATGTTCATGATCAAGTTGCTTAAAATTCATAATATCATTTCTGAAAGAGATGATCTTAGCGGGAGGAAAATACTTAGAGATAAAAGCATCTTTGCACTTACTACACCACAACACTGATGTAAGGACAGAAAAACTGCCGGGAGAAAGCACTTTCAAGGGCAGATAAACTGCCAGGACAGTGTTTCCCCCGGCAGATAGAACCGCCACGAGAACGGCTGCCGGGGATAACTTCTCCCGGCATATAATTTTTTGCCGGCAGTTTCCTTGCCCTTGCCCGTCTATTTGCCAGCAGTTTGTTTTCTCCCGGCAGATTGGTCAAAGTACATGAGACATCAATTACCGGCAGTCCAACTGCCTGTAGAAGCTCGTTTACCCGGCAGTTTTTATGCCGGCACATAGATTTCACTACCAAATAGTTATAGGCATCCCTAATGTAATATTCATTCATTATGTTCAAACAATCAGTACATATTACACAATTTATACATACGCTTCGCTCAAAGTAACATGTCTCATCCATACACTTCAATCAAAGTAACATGTCTCATTCATACACTTCACTCCAAAACCTTAAAGTCAATTCGATAAATTAACATAACAACCATATATATATATATATATATATATATATATATATATATATATATATATATATATATATATATATATATATATATAAGCAGGTTGTGCCACAAAAGGTACAATACATATATGTTTCTACATGTGTGCCACAAAAGAACATATGTTTCTGGGGTGCCACACAACCAAAATGAGCATATTGTGGCCTAACAACCGGCAAAATGAGCAGAGCAAGTGTACAGTTTCCACAAACAAAGCATAATCACTCTACCATATCTTCAATAGCTTAAAGATCTTCCGAATCTCCCAAATCTTCAGCAGCTTGAAGATCTTCGAAACCCCCATCAACTTCTGTAGGGAAACCTGCAACAAATAAGAAACTCAAAATGGAGCTCTCGTTTCAGATTTTAAATTAGCACATTAAGATTTTGACATGCTGCAGTTTAACTCATCGGCATAAATAGAACTCTTCTAAATGTGCATCACTTCATCATCACAGCAAGCAATGTTACATCATTAGATCAAGTAGGAACTGTTTGAAGTACACATACAATATCTTCATGTGCAAATAAGGAAAACAGGAACCTGTACAATTGACTTGCAAAAGCAATGACTAAAACTGAGTTAAACATGTATTGCATCATCTCTGGAGTTAATTTAGTACTCTGAGTTCGAATCAATTTTTTTTCCACTGAGTTAAACTCTACAAATAGGCAACACTCTATACAGTACTATTTTGAACAAATAGTCAAAGCTGTGTACAAATAGGCAAAACTCTGTACTATACACAATACGGTAGTGCAAGTAGGCAAAACTCTGTACTATACATAGTACCACAGTACAAATAGGCAAAACTCTGTGCAAATAGGCAGGGGCAGGCCCACATCAATTTTAAAAACTACGTATATATAGTGTATATCATATGTATATAGAAGAATAAACTAATGAAATAACAGTTGGTTACTGATTTCTCTCTGTATCTCATGCATCTTAGCTTGTGTTTAATAGAATTCATTGAAGAGAATACCCTCTAACAGTGTAGCAAGCCAAAACTAATACTGGGATCAATTTTATACGCCATAACAAGGCTGAAATTATGTACTGTACATAGTAGAGTTTAACACTGAGTTCTAGCTCGAAGCCAAAAATCTGTCATGTGCAAATAGGCAAAACATGCTCAGTTCAAATCTTTCTTTTTCTTGCACTGAGATAAACATTTGTACAGAGTCTCCAGGAATGACAAGGTAATGCAGCACTGTACGCGTATACTGTGGGGTGAAAGGAAGCATCGAGGAACCGATTACTTGCACCGACGGAACAGGTCAAGATTGCTGCTCTTGCCCACCTGCTCGGAAGTCGCTGGCAGCCGCCAAGCCACCCTGCCTCTCAGGTCAGGTCACTTCCCAAATTTATGAATTTCTTTACCCCATCAATATATGCTTGTGTACTTCTAGCTTTATCCATCCTACTCTTGTCAATTCTTGACCAGTTTCACTAAAATTGCCTAACATGCGACAGAAAGTATACTTCTATTAAGGAAAAAAATGTAGTAACAAAATGCATATCACCCGTATCTAGTACAGGCAACAAGAAATACAATATGGAGAAGGAATGCCATCACACAACAGAATATAATGAACTGAAACATGTCATTTCAGAAAATACAAAAACCAAAATAGCAGTAAGAATGTCATCATCTATACCATAAAAGCACAGCACCTGTTCTGTACACATATCGTATTTCGCACAACACAAACAAAGATGGTTCTACTTTGGGGCATCAACTAAACAACTTAGTCAGGTGGACTAAACAGGTGGACTGAAGACTTAAAATGATTAGCTTTCTTCTCAAATTAAAATGAACTCCATAGCTCAACTCAACAACTTAGTCAGGTGTCAGCGAATCTAATTAAGCTATGCACTTATTAATCAACAATGGTCCTTGTCCTTCGATCTGAAGGGCTACTAACAGTACTAGTGTTCATCTATGTTTATTTTTTAGTTCCATTTTTAGAACCATTTCAGGACTATTACACTTTTACACATTTCGTAGCAGCACAAGCTAACAACTATATAAGATATTCCAAATTGCTGGCCTGCTCTTTTGGTGATGACAGTAGAACTAGCTCGGAAGAAAAAAGGCACACAAAATATGAAATCTCACGTGACAAATAAAGGGGAAAAGGAGGCAGCGCTATTGATCCAGGGGAAGAACGTTGCGGAGGGTAGATGCTCTGTTGCTTCATTGCAGAGGACGTGGAGGATGTGGACCCGCAGGTTGGTGCTCGGTGAAGCTTGCCGGGAGGAGGCCTGCTCGGAGAGTACGCTAGCTTGTGATGAGGGAAGGCGTTCCACGGAGGATGGTGGTCGCCGGTGGAGTCGTTCGGCGAAAACTGTGTGCTAGCATGATAATAGGTGTCTGTATGTTTAGACAGTTCAATTCCAAAACTGGGATGCGTCTAACATGATTCAAAACCATACAATAAATGAGTGAATTAAAAACACGTGTTTGTGTTGATGCCTTCATGGCCATCAAACATAACTGTGTTACTATGTCGTAAAAAAAGTTGAATTTCACCGGAAGAACTTGATTAGAGATTACATGCACACAGTTTCACTTCCAATATGACACATCCTTTCACAATTCAATTTCAAGAGGATTTGTAGCTATAAGGTGTCACAATTGCAGTCCCGCTGAATATAAACCTTATTGCTGCTTTCAAAGCAAGTAGCTTTTGCCAGCATATTTTCAGACTTCCAGTGTGTATATATGTATAGCAAGATTAAAAAGCAATCAAAGGTGCGGCAATGGCAGTCCCATTGAATATAAATGGTATTGCTGCTTTCAAAGAAAGTAGCTTTTACTAGCATGTCTTTAGACTTTCAGTGTGTATATATCAATAGCAAGATTACTATGGGTGGTTACAGTTTCATGAATGTTGATCCTTCTAGTACATTCAGGTTGTATAGAAAATAGTAAATACAAGCAATTCTCACACATGAGGTGCTTCATTTTGAAAAGAGCCCCATGTTAAGAGGAAAAATATAGATGCATCAGTAGCAAAATTATGCAAAGAGAAGCTTCCACACATGTATATGTTTAATCCCAAGTCCCACCATCAATACATAAAAAGGATTTTCTGAAAGAAAATAGAACTGGCATAACTAAGGTAAAATTCACTTGTGTTCCTCTCAAATAAATCACTTGTTAACCAATGTGATGACTCTGTGTCTACAATCCTGTAGTTTCTAATTATTAGTGGTGAAAATCAGATTATATGTGTGAAGAGAAGCGTTACCACTCATGGAAATTTTGTGAGCAAGCTACTGTTTCTTTATTAGCTTGCAAGACTGTTGTTTCCTTCTTCTTTTTCCCTACGTATTCTACTCACTTCCTCTGAGTGGCAAAACAGAGAATCATATGTATAATGTTAGATGATGAATATTTGCTAAGAAACAATGTGGCCAAATATAGGCACAAAAAAGCGAAGTGTCAGCTCTCCAAGCTCACGAACAGACAAAAGTTCAGAGGCCATGGTGGCTGGCTGTCCATGGTAGCAGGAACAAAATCGACCAAACAATAAGTTGGGAATAACTCCCATCAAACAAAAAAGAATAACAGCCTCACCTCCTCTGAGCAGCTGACAAATTCGACAGAAACCAAAAAAGATCTGAAGGAAGGCCACCTGTATCGGGTTTCCACCATGACGGATCTGAGCAGCATGGTGTGCCGGCATAGTGAAGAGCGGGCACAGCTCTCGCCGCTGGGTGGAGGAAGCAGTGGCGGGGATCCCGTCGGTCCTCGTCAGCGCCGAGCCGTGGAGGGCCACGGAGAATAGGAGCGCGACAGCATGGTGGTGGCGCGACGACCCTGAGACAACGGAGGAGCCAAGCAGCAACGGTTCCTCTAGCGCTTGTCATCGCCACGCTCGCAGGCCAATGGAGGAGGCTCGGACTTCTCCGCGGGGTCTGGTGCGTGAGAGGGGGGCGACATCGACGGATCGACCTCGACACACCGTCGGTGGTGTCGAAGGGAGGGAGCCAAGGATTCGACCTCGCACGACTATGGAAGGAGGCGACGTCGACCTCGACGCACCGGGCGCCATCGACACCGATGGGGGTCGTCGTCGGTGGTGGAGATCTAAGGCGGACGAGGACGGGGGCGGGGGCGGCGGCGTTGGTGTGGGAGAGGACAGTAGCTAGGGCGGCGGCCGTTGCCGGGATATAGCTAGTGGTGGTCGAGGGTGCGGGGGGTGCGAGGCGAGTCGGGACAGAGATATTGAGTTTTTGATAGAGCTGTTACCAGGAACAGGACCAATATCCAAGAGACCCTATCGGATGCCCGCGAATGATCTGGAGGAAATTAAGAAACAGATCAAGGAGTTATTGGAGAAAGGATACATCCGAAGGAGTTCATCACCTTGGGGAGCACCAGTACTTTTGGTTGAGAAGAAAGATAAATCCCGAAGGATGGTTGTTGATTATCGAGCCTTGAATGAAGTGACGATAAAGAACAAATACCCACTGCCGATGATCAACGATCTGTTTGATCAGTTGCAAGGAGCTAAAGTGTTCTCAAAGATCGGTTTACGATCAGGGTATCATCAGTTGAAGATACGAGAGAAGGACATACCAAAGACGACATTCACAACGCGATATGGATTATACGTGTACACGGTCATGTCATTTGGACTGACTAACGCCCCTGCCTATTTCATGAGCATGATGAACAAGGTGTTCATGGAGTACTTGGACAAGTTTTTTGTGGTGTTTATTGATGATATCATGGTATACTCGAAGAACGAGGAGGAGCCACAAAGAGCATTTGCGTTTAGTTCTCGAGAAGCTCAGGGAACACCAGTTGTATGCTAAGTTTAGCAAATGCGAGTTTTGGCTGAAGGAAGTCGGATCCCTTGGACATGTTATATCAGGAGAAGGTATAGCAGTAGACCCTAGCAAGGTTCAGTCAGTCACTGAATGGTTCGCACCCACCTCAGTTAGCGAGATCCGCAGTTTTCTTGGACTCGCAGGATACTACCGGAGATTCATTGAGAATTTTTCCAAGATTGCAAAACCAATGACTGAACTGTTGAAGAAGGATACCAAGTTTAAATGGACAGAAGATTGTGAAGCAAGTTTCCAGGAGTTGAAGAAACATTTGACTACAGCCCCAGTGCTAGTACTGCCAGATATACATAAGGAGTTCCAAGTGTATTGCGACGCATCTCGCTTAGGATTTGGATGTGTGCTTATGCAGGACGGAAGAGTTGTTTCGTATGCCTCACGACAACTAAAACCTCATGAGTTGAATTATGCTACGCATGATTTGGAGCTAGCAGCCGTAGTGCATGCGTTGAAGACTTGGAGACATTACCTTATTGGAAACCGTTGTGATGTGTACACGGATCACAAGAGTTTGAAGTACATCTTCACCCAGAAGGAGCCGAACCTTAGGCAGAGGAGATGGTTGGAGCTTATAAAGGATTATGACATGAAGCTACACTATCATCCAGGAAAGGCCAATGTCGTAGTAGACACATTGAGTCGGAAGAGGTATGCTAATATCCTTGAAAGTAAAGGACTGCCGAAGGAATTAGCAAAGGACATCATGGAACTTCGATTAGAGATTGTACCTAGAAGGTTCATTGTCACAATGGAGGTTCAGTCGACATTGCTGGAAAAGATTCGGGAAGCTCAGAAAGATGATAAAGAGATTGCCGAGATAAAGGAGAAGATGGGCAAAGGAAAGGCCAAAGGTTTTCGTGAAGATGAGCACGATACCCTATGGTTTGAGGACCGAGTTTATGTGCCCAACAACCAGGAGATCAGAAAGTTAATACTTCAAGATGCGCATGACTCATCATACTCGATACACCCCGGAAACACCAAGATGTATTTGGATTTGAAGGAACGTTTCTGGTGGACTGGTATGAAGAAGGATATTGCCGAGTATGTAGCTGTATGTGATGTATGTCAGAGAGTTAAGGCAGAACATCAGAAGCCAGTAGGACTATTACAGCCTATGCCGATACCCGAATGGAAGTGGGATAAACTTGGCATGGACTTTATCACCGGATTACCCAGGACTAAAGCAGGATATGATTCCATATGGGTAGTAGTTGATCGTTTGACCAAAGTAGCTCACTTCATCCCAGTGAAAACCACCTATACAAGTGCAAAGTTGGCCAACATCTATATGTCCAGGATCGTATGTCTGCATGGAGTTCTGAGGACCATCGTATCGGATCGAGGAACACAGTTTACTTTAAAATTTTGGCATTAGTTACACCAGACTTTGGGAACGAGATTGGAGTTCAGTACAGCGTTTCACCCGCAGACAGATGGACAGACTGAGAGAGTCAATCAAATTTTGGAGGACATGTTGAGAGCCTGTGCGCTAGATTATGGATCTAGTTGGGATGACAATTTGCCGTATGCAGAGTTCTCATACAACAATAGCTACCAAGCCAATTTGAAGATGGCACCGTTTGAAGCCCTGTATGGACACAGGTGCAGAACACCGTTGATGTGGGATGAGGTAGGAGACCGACAGTTGTTTGGACCAGACTTGATTAAAGAATCTGAGGAGAAGGTAAAACTGATCCGAGACCGACTGAAGATTGCTCAGTCCAGGCAGAAGAGTTATGCAGACTCAAAACGCAAGGAGGTAACCTACGAAATTGGAGATAGAGCATATCTACGAGTATCGCCCTTGCGAGGAGTGAAACGTTTTGGAGTTAAGGGAAAGTTAGCCCCGAGATTTGTAGGACCGTACCGCATTTTGGAACGGATGGGAGAAGTTGCCTACAAGTTGGAGTTACCTGAGGGATTGTCAGGTGTCCACGATGTGTTCCACGTTTCACAGCTGAAGAAGTGTCATGCTGAGATGGCTGATATACCATTAAGAGATACAGTACCCTTGGAGGCGATTTAGTTGGACAGTGATTTGACTTACAAGGAGAAGCCAGTTAAGATTCTTGAGATTGCCAGCAGAGTCACCCGCAGTAAGGCTATCAAGTTTTGCAAAGTTCAGTGGAGCCACCATACCGAGGATGAAGCTACCTGGGAACGAGAGGATGATCTCCGCAAGGACCACCCATACCTATTTTCTAGCCAACCCGAATCTCGAGGGCGAGATTCATCTTAAGGGGGGTAGGTTTGTAACATCCCAAATTTTCAATTTGGAATGTTATACATAGATCATGCACGCATATCATGATTTATTGCATTTCCGTTCCGCAATCCTCGAAATCCTAAGCAACTCAAGGACCCACGGAGAGAGAGTTGGGGATTTTCCGGTTTTCATATTTGATTTTTATTGAATAATGAAACGAGGATTTTGATTTTAATAATTTTCTTCTCTCCGAAAAAATATTTCATATTAAATCCTATGAGTGGAGATAATATGACTTCTCCAAAATAATTGAAATATTGAAGGAAAAATATTAAAATCATTTATTGGGTTTTATTTGGTTTTATTCGGATTTTATTTGCATTAGAAAAATTGCACATTTTCAAGAATTGCATTTTAGGGCCAAGAAAATGTTCAACTCGTCCTAAATATTTTATTTAGACGGTGAAAATTTGCTTTGGCATTTTTAAATTTTTATTTTTTTCTAGGATTTTAATTCGGTCGGCGAAGTTTAAAAAAAAGGGTTCCCGCGCCGACTGGGCCTAAGGCCCAGCCGCGCCAGGCCGCCGCCGCCGCATCCTGCGCGCGCGCGCGCCGCCGCCGACTCGGACGATGAGTCCGAGCCGGACTCCGTCGCCACCGCCTTGCCCCTCCTCCAAGCCTCCCCACCCCGCCCCCTTTATATACGCGCCGCCCGAGCCCCCACCGCCACCATCGCCGCCTCCCGCACGCCGCCTCGAGCCGCGCCGCGCCTCCCGCCGCCACCGAGCCCCGCTGCCGCCACTGCAGCGCGCCGCCGCCGCACCCCGCCGCCCCGCCGCCCAAGCCCTCGCCGGAGCACCCTCGCCGGAGGTAGCCGCCGGTTCCAACCGCCGGTTTTTTTTTCTAAAAAAACCGTTCGGTTTTATTATTTTTTCAAAACCCTAGTTTTGGTTTTTTTAGATCGGTTTTTTTTCCGGTTTATTTATTTAGCGAGTGTTCGCTCGTTCGTTCGTTTTAGCGAACGCGTTCTTCGATTAGATCCAGATAACGAACGTTCGTTCGTTAATCTGTTCGTCGTTTTCTTTTTCTCGGATTTATTCTACGATTTTTCTGATCGCGATTTTTGATCCGATCCTAATTTCTGTTTATCTTTTCGCTCGTTTATCGGAATCAGGCGATTCAAGCGTCTGGAGTTTCGTCTCGAAACCCTCTTTCCGGTTAACCAACTCAACCAAGTTTTTGTTATTGTAAAATTTGAATTAAGTTCAGATTAGTAAACGAAGTGATTTTCTTTCGCCGTTTGACTTTCGTTGCTTCGTTTGATTTGATTCTTTTGCGTACCGGAGTTCTTAAGTTGAACTTTCTGGTCAACCTCTCTTATTTGAGTTTTGCTTGTGCATCGTTGCTTGTTACTTATGTATGTTATTGTTTGCTTGCGACAGAATTCCCGGAGTGCGAAGCGTGTTACTACGAGTCTCTAGGATTCGCGGATCGTCAGCAAGGCAAGTAACACTTTGATCATATCCCATTATTACCCAGTTTTTATGCATTAGTTCCAATCCTCAAACATTGCATGATTAGGATGTCATTAATTTGTGGGTTGGGAAGTAGTTGCTGAGGTAGAACCTATTGCCCTGTTATATTCAAACCCTTGGGAGTTACTTCTACGTATTGCTTATATTGCTATGCTATGCTCGTAGAGGTGGTTTTGGTTTGAGTGAAATTAATGACAGATGTGAGATTGTTAATTAATGGTTCAACTTAAGGTGGCAACTTAATCAAACAACTGGGTGGATTGAGGCACCTGGGGAACCAAGTGTTGTCTGTATTTTTTTTGGAAATCCCGGGGTACCCGTGTGATCTTCCTATGGACCGCCACCCAGGCTCAAAGGGAACTGAGATGATTCATGCTAGAAACTTCCGTGTGCAGCCACAAGCTATTATGGGCTCTAGCATAGTTGAGTAAGTTACGTGAAGCTCTTGAAGAGGTAGATCAGCAGGTAGTGGGTTTTGTAGGTTTGGTATGGTCTACCCGGAGTAGAGAATTAACGTTTCTGAAAGACTGTGTCTCGGTTATCCGTTTCTCAAACACCATGTAGTGCGAGAAATCCAATGGAGGCGATCGAGTCTTGTGGGGAAAAGTGAACAAACCTCTACAGAGTGTACAATCTAATCATGGTTAGCCGTGTCCCCGGTTATGGACAATTCTTGAGTATGTAGTACTTGGGTTATCACATGTATCTTACCATGTTTAATTAATACTATTGGGTTGTTAATCACTTAATTGGGATTGAGTTGTGGTTACCTTCTCAATGATGTTTCAACCACCATGATAGTTAAATAAAAAAATCTATTCCTTTGTTGTAGGGAAAAATTGGCTTTTCGCAAAAACTATAACCATAGAGCTTTCCACCAGCCATATATGCATGTAGTGATAGCATTATTCTGTTTCTGCTCCACTGTGTTATATTGCCAGCATATTCCATGTGCTGACCCGTTTTCGGGCTGCAACGTATTATGTTGCAGACTTTTCAGACGAGGAGTAAGGTATGTTAGGTCGTTGCCGTGCAGCTCAGCTATGCCGTTGGAGTTCATGGACTCACCTTATCTTCCAAGCCTTCCGCTGTTATCGCATTAGATGGCCTTAAGCCGTATTATTGTAATAAGTTCTCTTTGGAGACATTCGATGTAATAGTGTGTGATTGCTACTTTGTTATAAATCCTTCGAGTACTGTGTGTGTCAGCATTACCGATCCAGGGATGACACTAAAGCACAGAGACTTGACCATCTAAGGTCGGGTCGCTACAAGATGGTATCAGAGCACACGCTAAGTGTAGGACACGACCCCTATGATAAACCCTAGGTCACACTTCTCTTCTCATTTCTGACTCCTCTCCATTTTCTACTCTTTAGGATGACGGAGATGAAGAACAAGTTTGCACAACCGGATGAAGACACACCTTTTGGACGCCACTTGAAGGAAGTCACTAGGTACTTGAACATTGGAATACCAAGCTTCACCGGGGCGTACAACGCCACTTTACCTGAAGAGGAGCGCTGAATGATTCAAGTACAAGTTCCAGGAAGGACGTTCTCGCCAACTTCTAAACCCATAGAATTTTCCTTCGACGCGCCAACCTGGAGTTTAGGAAAGAGTATGGCAGCTCACATCACCATGGGACGCATTGGAGAAGTTTACAACAGGGAGCTTAAGGACACTATCTACCAAATATGTGGGCGCCGAGACGAGCAATGGGAAGTAATCAGCACTAAGAAGGATAGATCCATTGCAGCTTTCATCCAGGAGTTAAACCAGCACATTCGACGTCAGGAGAACCATATGTGTGCGGACATGATTGACTTGAAGAAGGCGAAGACCAGGATCATCGAGCTGGAGGAAGAACTCATGTTTACCCGCGATGGATATGAGGAGGAAATCAAGACACTACTAGAGAAGAATGACAACTTAGTCAAGAAGATCAGAGTATTCATGGGAGGACCAGCACCAATAGAAGAAGAAGAAGAAGAAGAAGAAGAAGAACCCAAGGAAATACGCCCCGAGGACTACATCATCATCGACGACACAGATTCCGATCCTAGTGATGATGACTTTGAAGACGAAGCTGGAGCAGACATCATGGAGTCTTCCATCGATCAAAATTTCTAGATGACCACCAACTATTAATAGTATTTTTCCCATGTATTTAGTAGTAGTTGAGCACTTGTGCGATAGTTCTAGATTGTTTGTATGCCCTTGCTTGATTGATTGAGTGAAATGATTGTGTTTGTCTCATGTGCATATGGGTAGTGCTTTCTCATTAGACCCCTTTTCTATTCTAAATCTCTCCCATCTAAACCCCTTAGATGCCTCCGAGACGTGACCCCAGTTTTGCCTTCCCGCCGGAGCTCACCCAGTTGATCCAGCAGCAGAATGCCTTGATGCAATTGCTAGTTCAGAACCAGGGCAACAACAACAACAACAACCCACCGCTAGTGGACAACCTAGCCCGTTTTCTAAGGTTACAGCCGCCGGTGTTTTCCAGTAGCACCGAGCCTATAGTTGCTGATGATTGGATACGCCGTATTGGAAGGGAGTTGACCACCGCAGGTTGCACAGATGCTGAGAGGGTGCGCTTTGCCGCACATCAATTGGATGGACCAGCAGCCTCATGGTGGGAGAATTACACAGCCACTTTTCCTGTAGCCAATGTCACTTGGGACCAGTTTCAGCAAGCTTTCCGCACCGCCCATGTCTCAACTGGAGCTATGCAGATGAAGAAGCGGGAGTTTCGCAACCTACGCCAGGGGAACCATACTGTGGCTCAGTACGTGGATGAGTTTAGCAAGCTATCACGCTATGCCCCTGATGATGTGGCCACAGATGCCGCGAAGCAGGAGAAGTTTATGGAAGGGCTGAATGATGAGATGAGCATGCAGTTGATGGTAGCAACCTTCAACAACTACCAGGAGTTGGTAGATAAGGCTCTTATGATTGAACGGAAACAACAGCAGATTGAGAGCCGCAAGAGAAAGTATGGATAAGGGAAGTATAACTCAGGAGCTTAGTAGAAGCCTCGCCTTACCCCAAACTCGGGAGGACTTGTTCATAACCATGGAGGTCACAACAACACTGGAGGAGGACCACATAACCACAGTGATGCTAAGAATGGGAATGGGAACGGAGCTAACAACAATCAGAACCGCTCCAACCCGTCCACTCCCGCCAAAAGAGATTTAAGTCAGGTTACCTGTTTTAAGTGCGGGAAGACAGGGCACTATGCCAATGATTGCCCCTAAGGAAGGAATGGAAATGGAAATGGAAGCGCTGGGAAGAAGCCCAATCCATTCAACAAAGGACAAGTGAACCACGTTAACATGGAGGAGGTTGAAGAGCAGCCGGACGCGGTAATAGGTAAGTTTTTGGTTAAGTCATTTACCGCTCTTGTTCTTTTCGATACTGGTGCATCACATTCATACATATCAAGGGGATTCGTGGATAAGTTTAAACTACCAACCCAAACCCTTAGGACCCCTCTTTTAGTGAGTTCACCCGGAGCAGAATACATGGCTAGCCGATGGTGTGACCAGATACCCTTAACCATTGGCACACATGTGTTTCTGTCCGACCTAATTATCTTGGAGTCGCAAGGATTGGATGTGATATTGGGTATGGACTAGATGTCAAAGTATGGAGGAAGCATTGACTGTGTGAGTAAGTCGATTTATCTCACCACCCCGGAGGGAAAAAGGATTAAGTATGTGTCTCGGCATGTGCCTAAAAGGAGCCAAGTGAATGCCCTTATGGGAGTTGTTCAGGAGGAAGTCCTGGTAGTAAAGGATTGCCCGGATGTTTTCCCAGAGGAGTTACCAGGCATGCCACCGGAGAGAGATATTGAGTTTTTGATAGAGCTGTTACCAGGAACAGGACCAATATCCAAGAGACCCTATCGGATGCCCGCGAATGATCTGGAGGAAATTAAGAAATAGATCAAGGAGTTATTGGAGAAAGGATACATCCGAAGGAGTTCATCACCTTGGGGAGCACCAGTACTTTTGGTTGAGAAGAAAGATAAATCCCGAAGGATGGTTGTTGATTATCGAGCCTTGAATGAAGTGACGATAAAGAACAAATACCCACTGCTGATGATCAACGATCTGTTTGATCAGTTGCAAGGAGCTAAAGTGTTCTCAAAGATCGGTTTACGATCAGGGTATCATCAGTTGAAGATACGAGAGAAGGACATACCAAAGACGACATTCACAACGCGATATGGATTATACGTGTACACGGTCATGTCATTTGGGCTGACTAACGCCCCTGCCTATTTCATGAGCATGATGAACAAGGTGTTCATGGAGTACTTGGACAAGTTTGTTGTGGTGTTTATTGATGATATCATGGTATACTCGAAGAACGAGGAGGAGCCACAAAGAGCATTTGCGTTTAGTTCTCGAGAAGCTCAGGGAACACCAGTTGTATGCTAAGTTTAGCAAATGCGAGTTTTGGCTGAAGGAAGTTGGATCCCTTGGACATGTTATATCAGGAGAAGGTATAGCAGTAGACCCTAGCAAGGTTCAGTCAGTCACTGAATGGTTCGCACCCACCTCAGTTAGCGAGATCCGCAGTTTTCTTGGACTCGCGGGATACTACCGGAGATTCATTGAGAATTTTTCCAAGATTGCAAAACCAATGACTGAACTGTTGAAGAAGGATACCAAGTTTAAATGGACAGAAGATTGTGAAGCAAGTTTCCAGGAGTTGAAGAAACATTTGACTACAGCCCCAGTGCTAGTACTGCCAGATATACATAAGGAGTTCCAAGTGTATTGCGACGCATCTCGCTTAGGACTTGGATGTGTGCTTATGTAGGACGGAAGAGTTGTTTCGTATGCCTCACGACAACTAAAACCTCATGAGTTGAATTATGCTACGCATGATTTGGAGCTAGCAGCCGTAGTGCACGCGTTGAAGACTTGGAGACATTACCTTATTGGAAACCGTTGTGATGTGTACATGGATCACAAGAGTTTGAAGTACATCTTCACCCAGAAGGAGCTGAACCTTAGGCAGAGGAGATGGTTGGAGCTTATAAAGGATTATGACATGAAGCTACACTATCATCCAGGAAAGGCCAATGTCGTAGTAGACACATTGAGTCGGAAGAGCTATGCTAATATCCTTGAAAGTAAAGGACTGCCGAAGGAATTAGCAAAGGACATCATGGAACTTCGATTAGAGATTGTACCTAGAAGGTTCATTGTCACAATGGAGGTTCAGTCGACATTGCTGGACAAGATTCGGGAAGCTCAGAAAGATGATAAAGAGATTGCCGAGATAAAGGAGAAGATGGGCAAAGGAAAGGCCAAAGGTTTTCGTGAAGATGAGCACGATACCCTATGGTTTGAGGACCGAGTTTATGTGCCCAACAACCAGGAGATCAGAAAGTTAATACTTCAAGATGCGCATGACTCACCATACTCGATACACCCCGGAAACACCAAGATGTATTTGGATTTGAAGGAACGTTTCTGGTGGACTGGTATGAAGAAGGATATTGCCGAGTATGTAGCTGTATGTGATGTATGTCAGAGAGTTAATGCAGAACATCAGAAGCCAGTAGGACTATTACAGCCTATGCCGATACCCGAATGGAAGTGGGATAAACTTGGCATGGACTTTATCACCGGATTACCCAGGACTAAAGCAGGATATGATTCCATATGGGTAGTTGATCGTTTGACCAAAGTAGCTCACTTCATCCCAGTGAAAACCACCTATACAAGTGCAAAGTTGGCCAACATCTATATGTCCAGGATCGTATGTCTGCCTGGAGTTCTGAGGACCATCGTATCGGATCGAGGAACACAGTTTACTTTAAAGTTTTGGCATTAGTTACACCAGACTTTGGGAACGAGATTGGAGTTCAGTACAGCGTTTCACCTGCAGACAGATGGACAGACTGAGAGAGTCAATCAAATTTTGGAGGACATGTTGAGAGCCTGTGCGCTAGATTATGGATCTAGTTGGGATGACAATTTGCCGTATGCAGAGTTCTCATACGACAATAGCTACCAAGCCAATTTGAAGATGGCACCGTTTGAAGCCCTGTATGGACACAGGTGCAGAACACCGTTGATGTGGGATGAGGTAGGAGACTGACAGTTGTTTGGACCAGACTTGATTAAAGAATCTGAGGAGAAGGTAAAACTGATCCGAGACAGATTGAGGATTGCTCAGTCCAGGCAGAAGAGTTATGCAGACTCAAAACGCAAGGAGGTAACCTACGAAATTGGAGATAGAGCATATCTACGAGTATCGCCCTTGCGAGGAGTGAAACGTTTTGGAGGACAGTACCGCATTTTGGAATGGATGGGAGAAGTTGCCTACAAGTTGGAGTTACCTGAGGGATTGTCAGGTGTCCACGATGTGTTCCACGTTTCACAGCTGAAGAAGTGTCATGCTGAGATGGCTGATATACCATTAAGAGATACAGTACCCTTGGAGGAGATTTAGTTGGACAGTGATTTGACTTACAAGGAGAAGCCAGTTAAGATTCTTGAGATTGCCAGCAGAGTCACCCGCAGTAAGGCTATCAAGTTTTGCAAAGTTCAGTGGAGCCACCATACCGAGGATGAAGCTACCTGGGAACGAGAGGATGATCTCCGCAAGGTCCACCCATACCTATTTTCTAGCCAACCCGAATCTCGAGGGCGAGATTCATCTTAAGGGGGGTAGGTTTGTAACATCCCAAATTTTCAATTTGGAATGTTATACATAGATCATGCACGCATATCATGATTTATTGCATTTCCGTTCCGCAATCCTCGAAATCCTAAGCAACTCAAGGACCCACGAAGAGAGAGTTGGGGATTTTCCGGTTTTCATATTTGATTTTTATCAAATAATGAAACGAGGATTTTGATTTTAATAATTTTCTTCTCTCCGGAAAAATATTTCATATTAAATCCAATGAGTGGAGATAATATGACTTCTCCAAAATAATTGAAATATTGGAGGAAAAATATTAAAATCATTTATTGGGTTTTATTTGGTTTTATTCGGATTTTATTTGCATTAGAAAAATTGCACGTTTTCAAAAATTGCATTTTAGGGCCAAGAAAATGTTCAACTCGTCCTAAATATTTTATAGACGGTGAAAATTTGTTTTGGCATTTTTAGGTTTTTATTTATTTTTCTAGGATTTTAATTCGGTCGGCGAAGTTTAAAAAAAAGAAGGGTTCCCATGCCGACTCGGCCTATGGCCTAGCCGCGCCAGGCCGCCGCCGCCGCCGCCTCCTGTGCGCGCACGCGCGCGCCGCCGCCGACTCAAACCATGAGTCCGAGCCGGACTCCATCGTCACCGCCTTGCCCCCTCCTCCAAGCCGCCCCACCCCACCCCCTTTATATACGCGCCGCCCGAGCCCCCACCGCCACCATCGCCGCCTCCCACACGCCGCCTCGAGCCGCGCCGCGCCTCCCGCCGCCGCTGAGCCCCGCCGCCACCACTGCAGCATGCCGCCGCCGCACCCCGCCGCCCAAGCCCTCGCCGGAGGTAGCCGCCGGTTCCAACAGCCGGTTTTTTTTCTAAAAAAGACCGTTCAGTTTTTTTTTCAAAACCCTAGTTTTCGTTTTTTTGGATCGGTTTTTTCTGGTTTATTTGTTTAGCGAGTGTTCGCTCGTTCGTTCGTTTTAGCGAACGCGTTCTTCGTTTAGATCCAGATAACGAACGTTCGTTCGTTAATCTGTTCGTCGTTTTCTTTTTCTCGAATTTATTCCGCGATTTTTCTGATCATGATTTCTGATCTGATCCTAATTTCTGTTTATCTTTTCGCTCGTTTATCGGAATCAGGCGATTCAAGCGCCTGGAGTTTCGTCTCGAAACCCTCTTTCTGGTTAACCAACTCAAACAAGTTTTTGTTACTGTAAAATTTGACTAAAGTTCAGATTAGTAAATGAAGTGGTTTTCTTTCGCCGTTTGACTTTCGTTACTTCGTTTGATTTGATTCTTTTGCGTGCTTGAGTTCTTAAGTTGAACTTTCTGATCAACCTCTCTTATTTGAGTTTTGCTTGTGCATCATTGCTTGTTACTTATGTATGTTATTGTTTGCTTGCGACAGAATTCCCGGAGTGCGAAGCGTGTTACTACGAGTCTCTAGGATTCGCGGATCGTCAGCAAGGCAAGTAACACTTTGATCATATCCCATTATTACCCAGTTTTTATGCATTAGTTCCAATCCTCAAACATTGCATGATTAGGATGTCATTAATTTGTGGGTTGGGAAGTAGTTGCTGAGGTAGAACCTATTGCCCTGTTATATTCAAACCTTGGGAGTTACTTCTACGTATTGCTTATATTGCTATGCTATGCTCGTAGACGTGGTTTGGGTTTGAGTGAAATTCATGACAGATGTGAGATTGTTAATTAATGGTTCAACTTAAGGTGGCAACTTAATCAAACAACTGGGTGGATTGAGGCACCTGGGGAACCCAGTGTTGTCTGTATTTTTTTTTGGAAATCCCGGGGTACCTGTGTGATCTTCCTATGGACCGCCACCCAGGCTCAAAGGGAACTGAGATGATTCATGCTAGAAACTTCCGTGTGCAGTCACAAGCTATTATGGGCTCTAGCATAGTTGAGTAAGTTACGTGAAGCTATTGAAGAGGTAGATCAGCAGGTAGTGGGTTTTGTAGGTTTGGTATGGTCTACCCAGAGTAGAGAGTTAACGTTTCTGAAAGACTGTGTCTCGGTCATCCGTTTCTCAAACACCATGTAGTGCGAGAAATCCAACGGAGGCGATTGAGTCTTGTGGGGAAAAGTGTGCAAACCTCTGCAGAGTGTACAATCTAATCATGGTTAGCCGTGTCTCCGGCTATGGACAATTCTTGAGTATCTAATACTTGGGTTATCACATGTATCTCACCATGTTTAATTAATACTATTGGGTTGTTAATCACTTAATTGGGATTAAGTTGGGGGTACTTTCTCAATGATGTTTCAACCACCATGATAGTTAAATAAAAAAATATATTCCTTTGTTGTAGGGAAACATTGGCTTTTCGCAAAAACTATAACCATAGAGCTTTCCACCAGCCATATATGCGTGTAGTTATAGCATTATTCTGTTTCTGCTCCACTGTGTTATATTGCGAGCATATTCCATGTGCTGACCCGTTTTTGGGCTGCAACGTATTATATTGCAGACTTTTCAGACGAGGAGTAAGGTACGTTAGGTCGTTGCCGTGCAGCTCAGCTATGCCGTTGGAGTTGATGGACTCACCTTATCTTCCAAGCCTTCCGCTGTTATCGCATTAGATGGCCATAAGCCGTATTATTGTAATAAGTTCTCTTTGGAGACATTCGATGTAATAGTGTGTGATTGCTACTCTGTTATAAATCCTTCGAGTACTGTGTGTGTCAGCATTACCGATCCAGGGATGACACTAAAGCACAGAGACTTGACCATCTGAGGTCGGTTCGCTACATCTTTCTTCTTTTGCATGTCACACAAATCAACGAAGCTATTAAGATGGGTAGCGGCATCTTCACTAGGAAGGCCGGAGAACGGATCTTTCATGACAAGATTCAGCAAAGCAGCATTAATTTCATAAGATTCAACACCGGTAAAAGGAGCAATCGGAGTGCTAAGGAAATCATTATTGTTGGTATTGGTGAAGTCGCACTATTTGGTATTATCTTGAGCCATTGCGACAAACAAGCAATCCAACACACGAGCAGACAAAAAGCAAACAGGTAGAAAGAGGCAAATAGAGAGGGAGGATAGAGTGAGAGAGAGGGCGAATAAAACGGCAAGGGTGAAGTATTTCCCTCAGTTTTTGAGAACCAAGGTATCAATCCAGTAGGAGGCTACGCGCGAGTCCCTCGTACCTACACAAAAACAATAGCTCAACGCAACCAACGCGCTTAGGGGTTGTTGATCCCTTCACGGTCACTTACGAAAGTGAGATCTGATAGAGATGATAAATAATATTTTTGGTATTTTTGGTATAGAGATGCAAAGTAAAAAGTAAAAGGCAAAGTAAAAGCAAGGCAATAATAAAGTAATGGAGATTGATATGATGAGAAAGAGACCCGGGGGCCATAGGTTTCACTAGTGGCTTCTCTCAAGAGCATAAGTATTCTACGGTGGGTGAACAAATTACTGTTGAGCAATTGACAGAATTGAGCATAGTTATGAGAATATATAGGTATGATCATGTATATAGGCATCACGTCCGAGACAAGTAGACCGACTCCTGCCTGCACCTACTACTATTTCTCCACTCATCGACCGCTATCCAGCATGCATCTAGAGTATTAAGTTAAAAACAGAGTAACGCCTTAAGCAAGCTGACATGATGTAGAAGGATAGTTTCATGCAATATGATAAAAAAACCCATCTTGTTATCCTCGATGGCAACGATACAATACGTGCCTTGCTGCCCCTTCTATCACTGGGAAAGGACACCGCAAGATCGAACCCAAAGCTAAGCACTTCTCCCATGGCAAGAACAACCAAACTGGTAATTCGAAGAGACTTGCAAAGATGACCAATCATACATAAAAGAATTCAGAGAAGATTCAAATATTATTCATAGATAGACTGGATCATAAACCCACAATTCATCGGTCTCAACAAACGCACCGCAAAAAGAAGATTACATCGAATAGATCTCCACAAGAGAGGGGGAGAACATTGTATTGAGATCCAAAAAGAGAGAAGAAGCCATCTAGCTACTAACTATGGACCCGTAGGTCTGAAGTAAACTACTCACACGTCATCGGAGGGGCTTGGATGATGATGTAGAAGACCTCCGTGATCATTGCCCCCCCCCCCCCGGCGGAGCTCCGGAATAGGCCCCAAGATGGGATCTCGTGGATACAGAAAGTTGCAGTGGTGGAATTAGGTTTTTGGCTCCGTCCCCGATCGTTTGGGGATACGTGGATATATATGGGAGGAAGAAGTATGTCGGTGGAGCTTCGAGGGGCCCACGAGGCAGGGGGCGCGCCCTAGGGGGCGCGCCCTCCACCCTCGTGACCGCCTCGTGGCTTTCTTGACGGATGGTCCAAGTCTCCTGGGTCTTATCTGATGAGAAAATCACGTTTCCGAAGGTTTCATTCCGTTTGGACTCCGTTTGATATTATGTTTCTCCGAAACACTGAAATAGGCAAAAAAACAGCAATTTCGGGCTAGGCCTCCGGTTAATAGGTTAGTCCCAAAAATAATGGGAAAATTGAATTTATACCCTTAGTAAGGTCACCCTCGACTGATTTGCCCCTAATTTTGGAAAACACGCGGTCTTGCCCAGCTTTGACTGCTCCCCTTGCGTTTTTGCCCTTTCGGCACGTCTCCGTCCAGTCAGCGCCGTTTGACCGCAAACGACGCGTTACTTTGGACATTTTTGCCCCTGTCGGTGCTATACCTGATATCCCTTTGTCCTAAATGTGCTAGCGCAAGCAAACAAAGGAGAGAGAGAACGCCGACGAGGAAAAAGGAGTGGGAGGCAAGGCGTGGCGCGGTAGAGCAAGGAGCGGCGACGCATGGCGAGCTCGGGCTCTTCCATCTTCTCGCCGGTGGTCGGAGAGGTAAGTAAAACTCCGGCAACGCTTCTTCCTCCCCCCAATGCGTTCTAGGGTTTGTGCTAATTGGGGAAAATTCTGATTTAGGTTGATGGGGTCGGGATTGTGGAGCATGTCTCCGAGTTCTATCTTCCAAATGAAAGTTATTGCGGATTGGAGCTTTTATCAAAGCATCGTTGCCCTGGTCATGGCCTTGTTCCTGCCCGGCGTGTTGCGCGGGGAGGAGCTAACACTGTCCGCCGTTTTTTAGGGTGTCCTCTAGATGTAAGATCTTGTGAATTATACTATGTTTAAGATGGTGTTTATGCAATCTCTAATGTTTTGTTAATTTGATGTTCAAGCAGTTACCACATGAGTGTCCCTAGGTTGTTTGGGTTGATCTTCCTCCTCCATTGCGTGCTGCCCTTGCTTTTGAAAACCTGCACACAGAGCTAGAACAAAGTTGGATCAGAAGCCACAAAATGCAGAAGCAAAACATGGAGCTGTCAAAGAAAAATCTTGCTTTGAAGAAGACAGTGAGAGAGAGAGATGAGATGCTGCTAGTTCTGGCATTGTTGTTTGTAGGAATGTGTGTTGTTGTGTTTTTTGTGTTCTAGTTTCTAGCAGTTGTTGCAAGTGTGTGTGAGAGAGATGTGTTGAATGTTGTTTATGATGCACTATTGTATGCTAAATTTGAAGATCATTATGAACTACTGATGCTTGTGAAATTGTACCAAATACATATTTATTCCATATGTAGTGCCAATTGTACCAAATAGAGCACATATTTTACCAAATAGAGCACATAGAGCACATATTCAATCAGGTGCCAATTGTACCAAATAGAGCACATATTCAACAAACTGACATTGTACCAAATAGAACAAACTGACATTGTACCAAATTCAACAAACCGACAATGTACCAAATATAGCAACTTCACAGTGTATTTAAGCGCACTTAGTACTAGAACTTAAGTGCATAACAACAAGATAACATCACTGGCAAATATAACATAGCACTAGAACTTAAGTTTCTTGCTCCTGGTGTTCTTGGCTGGGTTTGGAGCTAGCATTGCCTTGCTTCTAGTGTTCTTTGATGGGTTTGGAGCTTCAATTGCCGCTGCTCTTTTTGGAGAGAAACCTTTCCTTTAAACACTGCTTTCTTGCTCCTATTCCACAACTGTTTTCTGCTTGACACACCTGGGAGAAGCTCATCTTGCTGCTACCCTTTTATAATTTTTCCTAGGGCTAAAACAAGTGGAAGCATATCACAATTTGAAAGATTTTATAAAGAAAGCAGTAAGATCAAAACATGTAAGAATTTGCAAGCCAAGATCTTATACCTGACTGCACAACTAGCTCCTGTAGATGCATCATGTGAGGGCTCCTTTGGTGGTGGCATCTACTGCTGCAGAACATCAGGTGCTGTCTCATCCTCCTCCTCCTCCTCTTGTATTTCTGCTTTTGCTGGTTCATTGGCTGTAGGATGATCATCTGCATTGTCTGCTCCCCAATGTTCATCTTCTCCAAAGGCTGGATCAACAGATTGATTGCATCCCTTGGCTTTGTGTCCACATCTCCCACACCTTTTGCACTTGTGCTTCCTAGGACCAATGCCTTTTCCTTCAGTGCTACTTCTAATCCTTTGCTTTTCTTGGTCTGCCTGGAGCTCTGTGTTGAACAGGAGCACACAATTTGAATCTAGGATCTATAATGTCCCACTGTTGCTTGCCTTCTAGAGCTGGTAGGTTCTCAGCATAAGTAGCTCTGAACATGTCAACTGAGTAATATTTGTGGACATATTGATCTATCCCACTTGCCTCACCTCTTAGAGCAGTGATAAAGAAAAGTGCATGGATGCATGGTTTACCAGTGATCTTCCATTGTCTGCAACTGCAAGACCAGCGCTCTAAGTCAACAGGGTACCTCCATTCTCTCTTCTCACTGTCAGTAGCAGTCACCTCTGCCTCTGTTGGGCTTCTCCTCACTATACTCATTTGCAAACCTTTTGTTTTCTCCATTAACACCTTCATTACTGCTGGTATGATGTAGTGCCCAATGAAATGGTCAGAGGAAATTTTGTTTCTTAAGTCAAATTTCTCCATGATATACTGCCTTATCTTGTCTAGCAGATCAACTATGTGCAGGCTCTTGTATTTTTTGATTCTGGAGTTGAATGACTCAGCTAGGTTGTTATTGACATAGTCAACTTTTCTCATCTCATTGAAATCAGCTCTTGCCCATATTTTTGTGTGGTGTTCCTCCAGATATTCCTTTACTTTAGGCTTGCTTTTCAACTGGTTCAAGTGATAGTTGTGTTTCTTGATGCTACAAGTTAGTGAGCATGGCCACAAATTATCATCATAAAACTTCCCCTTGAATTTCTTACTGAAATTTTGGGCCAAGTGCCTCATGCACTCTCTGTGCTCCACTCCAGGGTATACATCCTCAACAGCAGTTTCCAATCCCTTGCAAGCATCAATATGTATCACTAAACCTTCTGGATGACCTATTACTTTCTTTAGGTTGCTAAAAAACCAAGTCCAACTCTCAATTGACTCCCCTTCCAAAACACCATATGCAACAGGAAACAACCAGTTGTGTCCATCTAGGGCACATGCTGCCACAAGTTGCCCTCTGAACCTACCAGTCAGTGCAGTAGCATCTATAGCTAGGTATGGCCTACACCCCTCCAGAAAACCTTTTTGACATGCTTTGAAGCACACAAACACCCTTCTAAAGCACTCCTTGTAGAACTTCTTATTATTAAGCTTGTACTCAACTGTGTGCTTCTCAATTTCCATAATACTGCCTGGTGATGCCCTCTCTACTTCAGCTTTGAAAGTATATAATAGTTGAAAGCTATCACTATACTTTCCATATAGTTTGTGAAGTGCAATCTCTTTGCCATGGTAGCATCTGTCATATGGCACCTCCACACCATATTTCTCTAACAACTTGCTCTGAATTTCTTTAGGACCAATTCCTGGATTTGCTCTGATCCATGCCATAGAAGCATCTACTATCCATCTTCTTTTTGTAGCTCTCAATCTCTGAGATCTATTCACACTAGGACATGTATGTTGATATGGGTTGACTTTAATCTGAAACAAACCAAAAAAACAATGAGATTAGTACAGAAAATGCAATACCTGAAAATAAACTAAAACAAAAATACAATACCTGAAACAATGTGCTCTTCCTCATTAAAGAGGCATGCAGTCTCCACTTGCATCTCTCATAAACACATTTGACAGTAAACCTTGTTGGATCACTTTTCAGAGTAAGGATCTCAGTTCAACTGCACTAGAGAATACCGCACCTTCATCAATACATGGATTTTCCCTGTCATACATCTTTACAGGTCTGTCCTCTTCTGCATCTTCAAAAACTCCCATCTCAACATCCTCTTGCTTCTCATCATCATCTGCATCTGAAAATTCTGCAGGAATGTACTCTTTATCTGCTGCATCTCCTTCATCATTATTGTGCTGGACATATCCAGGATATAGAACCTCATCCTCCACACCGGGTGCATCAGGCAATGCCTCCTCCACAACAGGATCAAGTGGCTTCTTTTGGTTTTCTTGGCTTTCATTGACACTTGGAGAAGCATAAGCACTTGGTGTTCTAGGAGCACTTGGTGTTCTACTGCTAGCCCTAGTTCTGGATCCAGATGGCCAGGAACTAGATGTGTTCACACATCTCTGGCCTCTAGTTCTTTGTATAACTATGATTTCCAAATTGCATGACATAGTTGCTGCATTACTTGCAAACATCAGACCTAACTCTGCATCACACTGCACAGGGACCCAACAAAGTTTGGATCTATCCTAATATCTGATCTCCACAGCATCAAACAATCCCCATAGAAACTTGGCACAAATGGCAACCCTAAAATTAGTATATGAACTAGTGATGTCCACAACTAAAGAAAATGTGAATCCACAATCTTTTCCTTTTACACCAGCAGAAACTAGAACAGTGGTCTCCATTCGAACTGAAAGAAAGAACGTTGTAGCTGGATCCATCCTATGGGGGAACAATATCCAGTGATAAAACGCACAAACTTTAGACTAAACCCTAAATCCAAGTAAATCTCCTATGAAAAAACCGAGCAAATCAGGTCCAATACTAACCCTGGGGGAATTTGCCGTGCAGATCCGCCCCCGCTTGTCACCATTGGTGCAGATCCACCATCGCTTCTCGCCGTTGGTGCAGATCCGCCACAGGAGCTTCCCTTGTCGCCGTTGGTGCCTCCGCTGCCTTCTGCGCAATGCAATGGAGGTGTGCTATTCCTACCACCGCAGCGGCCACCACCGACGCTTTCTCCACTCTCCCCCATCACCTTGCAATGGATCTGGCCGTCCGCCGCTTGTCGCCGCAATTTAGGGTTCGTTAGAGGGAAAAAGAGGGAGCAAGAGTGGGGAATGAGAGAGTGTGAGTGAGCACGGGGGCAAGCGGTGTCCAAAGTAACGCGTCGTTTGGGTCAAACGGCGCTGACTGGACGGAGACGTGCCGGAAGGGCAAAAACGCAAGGGGAGCGGTCAAAGCTGGGTAAGACCGCGTGTTTTCCAAAATTAGGGGCAAATCAGTTGAGGGTGACCCAACTAAGGGCACAGAAACAATTATCCCAAAAATAATATAAAAGTGGAAAATAAAGCCCAATATAGTCCAACAAAGTAGATAATATAGCATGGAGCAATCAAAAATTATAGATACGTTGGAGACGTATCAGAGGGCAGTAAGGGGAGTGTGGGGCACGCCCCCAAGGCCCAAACCGAATTGGTTTAGGGCAAGGGGGGCCGGCCCCCTCTTTCCTTCTCCTCCTCTCCATTTTCCTTCCTCCTCTCCTACTCCTACTAGGAATAGGAAGAGACCTACTCCTAGTGGGAGTAGGACTCCCCCTTGGCGCGCCTCTCCTTGGTTGGCCGCCTCCTCCCCCTTGCTCCTTTATATATGGGGGCAGGGGAACCCCATAGAAACAACAATTGATCATTGATCTCTTAGTCGTGTGCAGTGCCCCCCTCCACCATAATCCACCTCGATCATATCGTAGCGGTGCTTAGGCGAAGCCCTGCATCGGTAGCATCATCATCACTGTCACCACACCGTCATGCCGACGAAACTATCATGTGAAGCTTTGCTGGATCGGAGCTCACGGGACGTCATCGAGTTGAACGTGTGCAGAACTCGAAGGTGTTGTGCGTTCGGTACTTGGATCGGTCGGATCGTGAAGACGTATGACTGCATCAACCGCGTTGTGCTAACGATTCCGCATTCAGTCTATGAGGGTACGTAGACACACTCTCCCCTCTCGATGATGCACATCACCATGATCCCGTGTGTGTGTGTAGGATTTTTTTTGAAATTACTACGTTCCCAACAGTGGCATCCGAGCCAGGTTTATGCGTAGATGTCATATGCACAAGTAGAACACAAGTGAGTTGTGGGCGATACAAGTCATACTGCTTACCAGCATGTCATACTTTGGTTCGGCGGTATTGTTGGATGAAGCGACCCGGACCGACATTATGCGTAGGCTTACACGAGGCTGGTTCTTCCAACGTGCTTTGCACACAGCTGGCTGGCGGGTGTTAGTTTCTCCAAGTTTAGTTGAACCGAGTGTGGCTACGCCCGGTCCTTGCGAAGGTTAAAACAACACTAACTTGACGAACTATCATTGTGGTTTTTATGCGTAGGTAAGAACGGTTCTTGCTCAGCCCGTAGCAGCCACGTAAAAACTTGCAACAACAAAGTTGAGGACGTCTAACTTATTTTTGCAGGGCATGTTGTGATGTGATATGGTCAAGACATGATGCTATATTTATTGTATGAGATGATCATGTTTTGTAACGGAGTTATCGGCAACTGGCAGGAGCCATATGGTTGTCGCTTTATTGTATGCAATGCAATCGCCCTGTAATTGATTTACTTTGTCACTAAGCGGAAGCGATAGTCGTAGAAGTAATAGTTGGCGAGACGACAACGATGCTACAATGGAGATCAAGGTGTCGCGCCAGTGATAATGGTGATCATGATGGAGATCAAAGGCACAAGATGATGATGGCCATATCATATCACTTATATTGATTGCATGTGATGTTTATCCTTTATGCATCTTATTCTGCTTTGTTTGACGGTAGAATTATAAGATGATATCTCATTAAATTTCTAGGTAAAAGTGTTCTCCCTGAGTATGCACCGTTGCCAAAGTTCATCCTGCCAAGACACCATGTGATGATCGGGTGTGATAAGCTCAACGTTCATCTCCAACGGGTGTAAGACAGTTTTACACACGCAGAATACTCGGGTTAAACTTGACGAGCCTAGCATATGCAGATATGGCCTCGGAACACTGAGACCGAAAGGTCGAGCGTGAATCATATAGTAGATATGATCAACATAGTGATGTTCGCCATTGAAAACTACTCCATTTTCACGCGATGATCGGTTATGGTTTAGTTGATATGGATCACGTGATCATTTAGATGATTAGAGGGATGTCTATCTAAGTGGGAGTTCTTAAGTAATATGATTAATTGAACTTAAATTTATCATGAACTTAGTACCTGATAGTATTTTGCTTGTCTATGTTATTGTAGATAGATGGCCCGTGTTGTTGTTCCGTTGAATTTTAATGCATTCCTTGAGAAAGGAAAGTTGAAAGATGATGGTAGCAATTACACGGACTGGGTCCGTAACTTGAGGATTATCCTCATTGCTGCACAGAAGAATTACGTCCTGGAAGCACCGCTGGGTACCAGGCCTGCTGCAGATGCAGCTGATGATGTAAAGAACGTCTGGCAGAGTAAAGCTGATGACTACTCGATAGTTTAGTGTGTCATGCGTTACGTCTTAGAACCGGGACTTCAAGGACGTTTTGAACGCCATGGAGCATATGAGATGTTTTAGGCGTTGAAGTTAATATTTCAAGCAAATGCCCGGAATGAGAGATATGAAGTCTACAATAAGTTCTATAGCTGCAAGATGGAGGAGAATAGTTCTGTCAGTGAACATATACTCAAAATGTCTGGGTATCATAATCACTTGACTCAACTGGGAGTTAATCTTCCTGTTGATAGTTCATTGACAGAGTTCTTCAATCATTGCCACCAAGCTACAAGAGCTTCGTGATGAACTATAATATGCAAGGGATGAATAAGACAATTCCTGAGCTCTTCGCAATGCTAAAGGCAGCTGAGGTAGAAATCAAGAAGGAGCATCAAGTGTTGATGGTCAACAAGACCACCAGTTTCACGAAAAAGGGTAAAGGGAAGAAGAAGGGGAACTTCAAGAAGAACAACAAACAAGTTGCTGCTCGGGAGAAGAAACCCATGTCTGGACCTAAGCCTGAGACTGAGTGCTTCTACTGCAAACAGACTGGTAACTGGAAGCGGAACTGCCCCAAGTATTTGGCAGATAAGAAGGGTGGCAAGGTGAACATATGTGATATACATGTTATTGATGTGTACCTTACCAGAGCTCGCAGTAGCACATGGGTATTTGATACTGGTTCTGTTGCTAATATTTGCAACTCAAAACAGGGACTACAGATTAAGCGAAGACTGGCTAAGGACGAGGTGACGATGCGCGTGGGAAATGGTTCCAAAGTCGATGTGATCGCCGTCGGCACACTACCTCTACATCTACCTTCGGGATTAGTTTTAGACCTGAATAATTGTTGTTTGGTGCCAGCGTTGAGCATAAACATTATATCTGGATCTTGTTTGATGCGAGATGGTTATTCATTTAAATCTGAGAATAATGGTTGTTCTATTTATATGAGTAATATCTTTTATGGTCATGCACCCTTGAAGAGTGGTCTATTTGTGTTAAATCTCGATAGTAGTGACACACATATTCATAATGTTGAAGCCAAAATATGCAGAGTTGATAATTCTAGTGCAACTTATTTGTGGCACTACCGTTTGGGTCATATTGGTGTAAAGCGCATGGAGAAACTCCATACTGATGGACTTTTGGAATCACTTGATTATGAATCACTTTGTACTTGCGAACCATGCCTCAAGGGCAAGATGACTAAAATGTCGTTCTCCGGAACAATGGAGCGAGCAACGGATTTCTTGGAGATCATACATACTAATATATGTGGTCCAATGTGAAGGAAATATGCCCTAGAGGTAATAATAAAGTTATTATTTATTTCCTTATATCATGATAAATGTTTATTATTCATGCTAGAATTGTATTAACCGGAAACATAATACATGTGTGAATACATAGACAAACGGAGTGTCACTAGTATGCCTCTACTTGACTAGCTCGTTAATCAAAGATGGTTGTGTTTCCTAACCATGAACAAAGAGTTGTTATTCGATTAACGGGATCACATCATTAGGTGAATGATCTTATTGACATGACCCATTCCATTAGCTTAGCACCCAGTCGTTTAGTATGTTGCTATTGCTTTCTTCATAACTTATACATGTTCCTATGACTATGAGATTATGCAACTCCCGTTTGCCGGAGGAACACTTTGTGTGCTACCAAACGTCACAACGTAAATGGGTGATTATAAAGGTACTCTATAGGTGTCTCCAAAGGTACATGTTGGGTTGGCGTATTTCGAGATTAGGATTTGTCACTCCGATTGTCGGAGAGGTATCTCTGGGCCCTCTCGGTAATGCACATCACATAAGCCTTGCAAGCATTGCAACTAATGAGTTAGTTGCGAGATGATGTATTACGGAACGAGTAAAGAGACTTGCCAGTAACGAGATTGAACTAGGTATTGAGATACCGAAGATCGAATCTCGGGCAAGTAACATACCGATGACAAAGGGAACAACGTATGTTGTTATGCGGTCTGACCGATAAAGATCTTCGTAGAATGTGTAGGAGCCAATATGAGCATCCAGGTTCCGCTATTGGTTATTGACCGGAGACGTGTCTCGGTCATGTCTACATTGTTCTTGAACCCGTAGGGTCCGCACGCTTAAGGTTTCGATTACAGTTATATTATGAGTTTATGAGTTTTGATGTACCGAAGTTAGTTCGGAGTCCCGGATGTGATCACGGACATGACGAGGAGTCTCGAAATGGTCGAGACATAAAGATTGATATATTGGACGGCTATATTCGGACACCGGAAGTGTTCCGGGTGATTTCGGAGAAAACCAGAGAGCCGGAGGGTTACCGGAACCCCCCCAGGAGAAGTAATGGGCCATATGGGCCTTAGTGTAGAGAGAAGGGCAGCCAAAGATGGGCCGCGCGCCTCCTCCCTCCTGGTCCGAATTGGACTAGGAGAGGGGGGGCGGCGCCCCTCTTTCCTTCTCCCTCCCCACTTCTTTCCCCCTCCTAGTAGGAGTCCTACTCATACTAGGAGGAGGACTCCTCCTTGGCGCGCCATAGGGAGCCGGCCGGCCTCCTCCCCTTGATCCTTTATATACGGGGCAGGGGGCACCCCTAGACACACAAGTTGATCCACGTGATCATATTCTCAGCCATGTGCGGTGCCCCCTTCCACCATAATCCTTGATAATATTGTAGCGGTGCTTAGGCGAAGCCCTGCGACGATAGTACATCAAGATCGTCACCACGCCGTCGTGCTGACGGAACTCTTCCCCGACACTTTGCTGGATCGGAGTCCGGGGATCGTCATCGAGCTGAACGTGTGCTAAAACTCGGAGGTGTCGTAGTTTCGGTGCTTGATCGGTCGGGCGTGAAGACGTACGACTACATCAACCGCGTTGTGCTAACGCTTTCGCTGTCGGTCTACAAGGGTACGTAGATCACACTCTCCCCTCTCATTGCTATGCATCACCATGATCTTGCGTGTGCTTAGGAATTTTTTTGAAATTACTACGTTCCCCAGCAGTGGCATCCGAGCCTAGGTTTTATATGTTGATGTTATATGCACGAGTAGAACACAAGTGAGTTGTGGCCAATATAAGTCATACTGCTTACCAGAATGTCATACTTTGGTTCGGCGGTATTGTTGGACAAAGTGGCCCGGACCGACATTACGCGTACGCTTACGCGATACCGGTTCTCCCGACGTGCTTTGCACATAGGTGGCTTGCGGGTGACAGTTTCTCCAACTTTAGTTGAACCGAGTGTGGCTACGCCCGGTCCTTGCGAAGGTTAAAACAGCACCAACTTGAAAAACTATCGTTGTGGTTTTGATGCGTAGGTAAGATTGGTTCTTTCTTAAGCCCGTAGCAGCCACGTGAAACTTGCAACAACAAAGTAGAGGACGTCTAACTTGTTTTTGCAGGGCATGTTATGATGTGATATGGTCAAGACATGATGCTAAATTTTATTGTATGAGATGATCATGTTTTGTAACCGAGTTATCGGCAACTGGCTGGAGCCATATGGTTGTCGCTTTATTGTATGCAATGCAATCGCGTTGTAATGCTTTACTTTATCACTAAGCGGTAGCGATAGTCATGGAAGCATAGGATTGGCGAGACGACAACGATGCTACGATGGAGATCAAGGTATCGCGCCGGTGATGATGGTGATCACGACGGTGCTTCGAAGATGGAGATCACAAGCACAAGATGATGATGGCCATATCATATCACTTATATTGATTGCATGTGATGTTTATCTTTTATGCATCTTATCTTGCTTTGATTGACGGTAGCATTATAAGATGATCTCTCACTAATTATCAAGAAGTGTTCTCCCTGAGTATGCACCATTGCGAAAGTTCTTCGTGCTGAGACACCACGTGATAATCGGGTGTGATAGGCTCTACGTTCAAATACAACGGGTGCAAAACAGTTGCACACGCGGAATACTCAGGTTATACTTGACGAGCCAAGCATATACAGATATGGCCTCGTAACACGGAGACCGAAAGGTCGGGCGTGAATCATATAGTAGATATGATCAACATAGTGATGTTCACCAATGAAACTACTCCATCTCATGTGATGATCAGACATGGTTTATTTGATTTGGATCACGTAATCACTTAGAGGATTAGAGGGATGTCTATCTAAGTGGGAGTTCTTTAAGTAAATTAATTGAACCTAAATTTATCATGAAACTTAGTACCTGATAGTATCTTGCTTGTTTATGCTTGATTGTAGATAGATGGCTCGTGTTATTGTTCCGTTGAATTTTAATGCGTTCCTTGAGAAAGCAAAGTTGAAAGATGATGGTAGCAATTACATGTACTGGGTCCGTAACTTGAGGATTATCCTCATTGCTGCACAGAAGAATTACATCCTGGAAGCACCACTGGGTGCCAGGCCTGCTGCTGGAGCAACACCAGATGTTATGAACGTCTGGCAGAGCAAAGCTGATGACTACTCGATAGTTTAGTGTGCCATGCTTTACGGCTTAGAATCGGGACTTCAACGATGTTTTGAACGTCATGGAGCATATGAGATGTTCCAGGAGTTGAAGTTAATATTTCAAGCAAATGCCCGGATTGAGAGATATGAAGTCTACAATAAGTTCTATAGCTGCAAGATGGAGGAGAACAGTTCTGTCAGTGAGCATATACTCAAAATGTCTGGGTATAATAATCACTTGATTCAATTGGGAGTTAATCTTCCAGATGATTGCGTCATTGACAGAATTCTCCAATCACTGCCACCAAGGTACAAGAGCTTCGTGATGAACTATAATATGCAAGGGATGAATAAGACTATTCCCGAGCTCTTCGCAATGCTGAAAGCTGCGGAGGTAGAAATCAAGAAGGAGCATCAAGTGTTGATGGTCAACAAGACCACTAGTTTTAAGAAAAAGGGCAAAGGGAAGAAGAAGGGGAACTTCAAAAAGAACAGCAAGCAAGTTGCTACTCAAGAGAAGAAACCCAAACCTGGACCTAAGCCTGAAACTGAGTGCTTCTACTGCAAGCAGACTGGTCACTGGAAGCGGAACTGCCCCAAATATTTGGCGGATAAGAAGGATGGCAAGGTGAACAAAGGTATATGTGATATACATGTTATTGATGTGTACCTTACTAATGCTCGCAGTAGCACCTGGGTATTTGATACTGGTTCTGTTGCTAATATTTGCAACTCGAAACAGGGACTACTTAAGAGAACATTGGCTAAGGACGAGGTGACGATGCGCGTGGGAAACGGTTCCAAAGTCGATGTGATCGCAGTCGGCACGCTACCTCTACATCTACCTTCGGGATTAATATTAGACCTAAATAATTGTTATTTGGTGCCAACGTTAAGCATGAACATTATATCTGGATCTTGTTTGATGCGAGACGGTTATTCATTTAAATCTGAGAATAATGGTTGTTCTATTTATATGAGTAATATCTTTTATGGTCATGCACCCTTAAAGAGTGGTCTATTTTTATTGAATCTCGATAGTAGTGACACACATATTCATAGTGTTGAAGCCAAAAGATGCAGAGTTGATAATGATAGTGCAACTTATTTGTGGCACTGCCGTTTGGGTCATATCGGTATAAAGCGCATGAAGAAACTCCATACTGATGGGCTTTTGGAACCACTTGAGTATGAATCACTTGGTACTTGCGAACCGTGCCTTATGGGTAAGATGACATAAACACCGTTCTCCGATACTATGGAGAGAGCAACAGATTTGTTAGAAATCATACATACAGATGTATGTGGTCCGATGAACATTGAGGCTCGTGGCGGATATCGTTATTTTCTCACCTTCACAGATGACTTAAGCAGATATGGGTATATCTACTTAATGAAACACAAGTCTGAAACATTTGAAAAGTTCAAAGAATTTCAGAGTGAAGTTGAAAATCATCGTAACAAGAAAATAAAATTCCTATGATCTGATCGTGGAGGAGAATATTTGAGTTACGAGTTTGGTGTACATTTGAAAAATTGTGGAATAGTTTCGCAACTCACGCCACCCGGAACACCACAGCGTAATGGTGTGTCCGAACGTCGTAATCGTACTTTACTAGATATGGTGCGATCTATGATGTCTCTTACTGATTTACCGCTATCATTTTGGGGATACGCTCTAGAGACGGCCGCATTCACGTTAAATAGGGCACCATCAAAATCCATTGAGACGACGCCTTATGAACTGTGGTTTGGCAAGAAACCAAAGTTGTCGTTTCTGAAAGTTTGGGGCTGCAATGCTTATGTGAAAAAGCTTCAACCTGATAAGCTCGAACCCAAATCGGAGAAATGTGTCTTCATAGGATATCCAAAGGAAACTATTGGATACACCTTCTATCACAGATCCGAAGGCAAGACTTTTGTTGCTAAATTCGGAAACTTTCTGGAGAAGGACTTTCTCTCGAAAGAAGTGAGTGGGAGGAAAGTAGAACTTGACAAGGTAACTGTACCTACTCCCTTATTGGAAAGTAGTACATCACAAAAACCTGTTTCTGTGACACCTACACCAGTTAGTGAGGAAGCTAATGATGATGATCATGAAACTTCAGAACAAGATACTACTAAACCTCGTAGATCAACCAGAGTGAGATCCGCGCCAGAGTGGTACGGTAATCCTGTTCTGGAAGTCATGCTGCTAGATCATGATGAACCTACGAACTATGAAGAAGCGATGGTGAGCCCAGATTCCGCAAAATGGCTTGAAGCCATGAAATCTGAGATGGGATCCATGTATGAGAACAAAGTATGGACTTCGGTTGACTTGCCCGATGATCGGCAAGCAATTGAGAATAAATGGATCTTCAAGAAGAAGACTGACGCTGACGGTAATATTACTGTCTACAAAGCTTGACTTGTCGCAAAAGGTTTTCGGCAAGTTCAAGGGATTGACTACGATGAGACCTTCTCACCCGTAGCGATGCTTAAGTCTGTCCGAATCATGTTAGCAATTGCCGCATTTTATGATTATGAAATTTGGCAGATGGATGTCAAAACTGCATTCCTGAATGGATTTCTGGAAGAAGAGTTGTATATGATGCAACCAGAAGGTTTTGTCGATCCAAAGGGAGCTAACAAAGTGTGCAAGCTCCAACGATCCATTTATGGACTGGTGCAAGCCTCTCGGAGTTGGAATAAACGCTTTGATAGTGTGATAAAAGCATTTGGTTTTATACAGACTTTTGGAGAAGCCTGTATTTACAAGAAAGTGAGTGGGAGCTCTGTAGCATTTATGATATTATATGTGGATGACATATTACTAATTGGAAATGATATAGAATTTCTGGATAGCATAAAGGGATACTTGAATAAGAGTTTTTCAATGAAAGACCTTGGTCAAGCTGCTTACATATTAGGCATTAAGATCTATAGAGATAGATCAAGACGCTTAATTGGACTTTCACAAAGCACATACCTTGACAAAGTTTTGAAGAAGTTCAAAATGGATCAAGCAAAGAAAGGGTTCTTGCCTGTGTTACAAGGTATGAAGTTGAGTAAGACTCAATGCCCGACCACTGCAAAAGATAGAGAGAAAATGAAAGATGTTCCCTATGCTTCAGCCATAGGCTCTATCATGTATGCAATGCTGTGTATCGGACCTGATGTGTGCCTTGCTATAAGTCTAGCAGGGAGGTACCAAAGTGATCCAGGAGTGGATCACTGGACAGCGGTCAAGAACATCCTGAAATACCTAAAAAGGACTAAGGATATGTTTCTCATATATGGAGGTGACAAAGAGCTCATTGTAAAAGGTTACGTTGATGCAAGCTTTGACACTGATCCGGACGATTCTAAATCACAAACCGGATACGTGTTTTCATTAAACGGTGGAGCTGTCAGTTGGTGCAGTTCTAAACAAAGCGTTGTGGCGGGATCTACATGTGAAGCGGAGTACATAGCTGCTTCAGAAGCAGCAAATGAAGGAGTCTGGATGAAGGAGTTCATATCCGATCTAGGTGTCATACCTAGTGCATCGGGTCCAATGAAAATCTTTTGTGACAATACTGGTGCAATTGCCTTGGCAAAGGAATCCAGATTTCACAAGAGAACCAAGCACATCAAGAGACGCTTCAATTCCATCCAGGATCTAGTCCAGGTGGGAGACATAGAGATTTGCAAGATACATATGGATCTGAATGTTGCAGACCCGTTGACTAAGCCTCTTCCATGAGCAAAACATGATCAGCACCAAGGCTCCATGGGTGTTAGAATCATTACTGTGTAATCTAGATTATTGACTCTAGTGAAAGTGGGAGACTAAAGGAAATATGCCCTAGAGGCAATAATAAAGTTATTATTTATTTCCTTATATCATGATAAATGTTTATTATTCTTGCTAGAATTGTATTAACCGGAAACATAATACATGTGTGAATACATAGACAAACGGAGTGTCACTACTATGCCTCTACTTGACTAGCTCGTTAATCAAAGATGGTTATGTTTCCTAACCATGAACAAAGAGTTGTTATTAGATTAACGAGATCACATCATTAAGTGAATGATCTGATTGACATGACCCATTCCATTAGCTTAGCACCCGATCGTTTATTATGTTGCTATTGCTTTCTTCATAACTTATACATGTTCCTATGACTATGAGATTATGCAACTCCCGTTTGTCATAGGAACACTTTGTGTGCTACCAAACGTCACCACCTAAATGGGTGATTATAAAGGTAATCTACAGGTGTCTCCAAAGGTACATGTTGGGTTGGCGTATTTCGAGATTAGGATTTGTCACTCCGATTGTCGGAGAGGTATCTCTGGGCCCTCTCGGTAATGCACATCACATAAGCCTTGCAAGCATTGCAACTAATGAGTTAGTTGCGAGATGATGTATTACGGAACGAGTAAAGAGACTTGCCAGTAACGAGATTGAACTAGGTATTGAGATACCGACGATCGAATCTCGGGCAAGTAACATACCGATGACAAAGGGAACAACGTATGTTGTTATGCGGTCTGACCGATAAAGATCTTCGTAGAATATGTAGGAGCCGTAGGGTCCGCATGCTTAAGGTTTCGATGACAGTTATATTATGAGTTTATGAGTTTTGATGTACCGAAGTTAGTTCGGAGTCCCGGATGTGATCACAAACATGACGAGGAGTCTCGAAATGGTCGAGATATAAAGATTGATATATTGGACGGCTATATTCGGACACTGGAAGTGTTCCGGGTGATTTCGGAGAAAACCGAAGAGCTGGAGGGTTATCGGAACCCCCCCGGGAGAAGAAATGGGCCATATGGGCCTTAGTGTAAAGAGAGAAGGGCAGCCAAAGATGGGCCGCGCGCCTCCTCCCCCTGGTCCGAACTGGACTAGGAGAGGGGGGGCGGCGCCCCCCTTTCCTTCTCCCTCCCCACTTCTTTCCCCCTCCTAGTAGGAGTCCTACTCCTACTAGGAGGAGGACTCCTCCTTGGCGCGCCATAGGGAGCCGGCCGGCCTCCTCCCCTTGATCCTTTATATACGGGGGCAGGGGGCACCCCTAGACACACAAGTTGATCCACATGATCATATTCTCAGCCATGTGCGGTACCCCCTTCCACCATAATCCTCGATAATATTGTAGCGGTGCTTAGGCGAAGCCCTGCGACGATAGTACATCAAGATCGTCACCACGCCGTCGTGCTGACGAAACTCTTCCCCAACACTTTGCTGGATCGGAGTCCGGGGATCGTCATCGAGCTGAACGTGTGCTAAAACTCGGAGGTGTCGTAGTTTCGGTGCTTGATCGGTCGGGCCGTGAAGACGTACGACTACATCAACCGCGTTGTACTAACGCTTCCGCTGTCGGTCTACAAGGGTACGTAGATCACACTCTCCCCTCTCGTTGCTATGCATCACCATGATCTTGCATGTGCGTAGGAATTTTTTTGAAATTACTACGTTCCCCAACACAATGAATATTGAGTCTCGCGGCGGGTATCGTTATTTTCTCACCTTCATAGATGATTTGAGAAGATATGGGTATATCTACTTAATGAAACATAAGTTTGAAACATTTGAAAAGTTCAAAGGATTTCAGAGTGAAGTGGAAAATCATCGTAACAAGAACATAAAGTTTCTACGATCTGATCGTGGAGGAGAATATTTGAGTTAAGATTTTTTGTATACATTTGAAACAATGCGGAATAGTTTCGCAACACACGCCACCTGGAACACCACAGCGTAATGGTGTGTCCGAACGTTGTAATCGTACCTTACTAGATATGGTGCGATCTATGATGTCTCTTACTGATTTACCACTATCGTTTTGGGGTTATGCTTTAGAGACGGCTGCATTCACATTAAATAGGGCACCATCAAAATCCATTGAGACGACGCCTTATGAACTATGGTTTGGCAAGAAACCAAAATTGTCGTTTCTTAAAGTTTGGGGCTGCGATGCTTATGTGAAAAAGCTTCAACCTGATAAGCTCGAACCCAAATCAGAGAAATGTGTCTTCATAGGATACCCAAAGGAAACTGTTGGGTACACCTTCTATCACAGATCCGAAGGCAAGACATTCGTTGCTAAGAATGTATCCTTTCTAGAGAAGGAGTTTCTCTCGAAAGAAGTGAGTGGGAGGAAAGTAGAACTTGATGAGGTAACTGTACCTGCCGCCTTATTGGAAAGTAGTTCATCACAGAAACCGGTTCCTATGACACCTACGTACACCAATTAGTGAGGAAGCTAATGATGATGATCATGAAACTTCAGATCAAGTTACTACCGAACCTGGTAGGTCAACTAGAATAAGATCCGCACCAGAGTGGTACGGTAATCCTGTTCTGGAGGTCATGTTGCTAGACCATGACGAACCTACGAACTATGAGGATGCGATGATGAGCCCAGATTCCGCAAAATGGCTTGAGGCCATAAAATCCGAGATGGGATCCATGTATGAGAACAAAGTATGGACTTTGGTTGACTTGTCGGATGATCGGCAAGCCATCTAGAATAAATGGATCTTCAAGAAGAA
Organism: Triticum urartu; assembly: GCF_056163025.1. Taxonomy (NCBI): domain Eukaryota; kingdom Viridiplantae; phylum Streptophyta; class Magnoliopsida; order Poales; family Poaceae; genus Triticum; species Triticum urartu. The sequence continues at coordinate 568,452,129 of NC_141878.1, forward strand.
GACAGACGCTGATGGTAATGTTACTGTCTACAAAGCTTGACTTGTTGCGAAAGGTTTTCGACAAGTTCAAGGAGTTGACTACGATGAGACCTTCTCACCCGTAGCGATGCTTAAGACCGTCCAAATCATGTTAGCTATTGCCGCATTTTATGATTATGAAATTTGGCAAATGGATGTAAAAACTACATTCCTGAATGGATTTCTGGAAGAAGAGTTGTGTATGATGCAACCTGAAGGTTTTATCGATCCAAAAGGTACTAACAAAGTGTGCAAGCTCCAGCGATCCATTTATGGACTGGTGCAAGCTTCTCGGAGTTGGAATAAACTCTTTGATAGTGTGATCAAAGCATATGGTTTTATACAGACTTTTGGAGATGCCTGTATTTACAAGAAAGTGAGTGGGAGCTCTGTAGCATTTCTAATATTATATGTGGATGACATATTGTTGATTGGAAATGATATAGAATTTCTGGATAGCATAAAAGGATACTTGAATAAGAGTTTTTCAATGAAGGACCTCGGTGAAGTTGCTTACATATTGGGCATCAAGATCTATAGAGATAGATCAAGACGCTTAATTGGACTTTCACAAAGCACATACCTTGAAAAAGTTTTGAAGAAGTTCAAAATGGATCAGGCAAAGAAAGGGTTCTTGCCTGTATTACAAGGTGTGAAGTTGAGTAAGACTCAATGCCCGACCACTGCAGAAGATAGAGAGAAAATGAAAGATGTTCCCTATGCTTCAGCCATAGGCTCTATCATGTATGCAATCCTGTGTACCAGACCTGATGTGTGACTTGCTATTAGTTTAGCAGGGAGGTACCAAAGTAATCCAGGAGTGGATCACTGGATAGCAGTCAAAAACATCCTAAAGTACCTGAAAAGGACTAAGGATATGTTTCTCATTTATGGAGGTGACAAAGAGCTCCTCGTAAATGGTTACGTTGATGCAAGCTTTGACACAGATCCGGACGATTCTAAATCGCAAACCGGATATGTGTTTATATTAAACGGAGGAGCTGTCAGTTGGAGCAGTTCTAAATAGAGCGTCATGGCGGGATCTACATGTGAAGCAGAGTACATTGATGCTTTGGAAGAAGCAAATCAAGGAGTCTGGATGAAGGAGTTCATATCCGATCTAGGTGTCATACCTAGTGCATCAGGTCCAATGAAAATCTTTTGTGACAATACTGGTGCAGTTGTGTAACGCCCTCGATGCGGCTATATCTCCCACGTGTCGAAGCATGACTTAGAGGCTTAACCGCATTGAAAGCAATGTCACAAGTGAGGTAATCTTCACACAACCCATGTAATACATAAGGAAAAAGATACATGGTTGGCTTACAATCGCCACTTCACACAATACATGAATAAAGCATTACATCATCCAAATACAATCAAGGTCCGACTACGGAACCAAAATAAAAGAAGAACCCCAAATGCGACAAAGGTCCCCGATTGACCCCAACTGGGCTCCACTACTGGTCAACTAAAACGAAACAACACAAAGGACAAGGTCTTCATCGAGCTCCTCCTGAGCTTGGTTGCGTCATCTGCACGGACTCATCGGCACCTGCAAGCTGGTTTTGGAAGTATCTGTGAGCCACAGGGACTCAGCAATCTCGCACCCTCGTGATCAAGACTATTTAAGCTTATGGGTAAGGTAAAAGGTATGAGGTGGAGCTGCAGCAAGCGGCTAGCATATATGGTGGCTAACTTACGCAAATGAGAGCGAGAAGAGAAGGCAAAGCACGGTCGATACAAGTATGATCAAGAAGTGATCCTAAAACAACCTACGTCAAGCATAACTCCAACACCGTGTTCACTTCCCGGACTCTGCTGGAAAGAGACCATCACGGTAACACACGCGGTTGATTCATTTTAATTAAGGTCAACTTCAGGTTTTCTACAACCGGACATTAACAAATTCCCATCTGCCCATAACCGTGGGCACGGCTTTCGAAAGTTCAAATCCCTGCAGGGGTGTCCCAACTTAGCCCATCACAAGCTCTCACGGTCAACGAAGGAATAGACCTCCTCCCGAGACATTCCGATCAGACTCGGTATCCCGGTACAACAAGACATTTCGACAGGGTAAAACTAAACCAGCAACACCGCCCGAATGTGCCGACAAATCCCGATAGGAGCTGCACATATCTCTTTCTCAGGTCACACCGGATCGTCCAAACTTTCGGTAGGCCAGCCCAGAGTTGCCCCTAGTGGCCACCGGCGGCTGACAAGTTGGACCAACACTCAGAGGAGCACTGGCCCGGGGGGGTAAAATAATGATGACCCTTGGGCGCGCGACCCCCAAGGGAAAAGAAAAAGGCTGGGTGGCGAATGGTAAAACCAATGTTGGGCATTGCTGGAAGAGTTTTACTCAAGGCGAACTGTCAAGGGGTTCCCATTATAGCCCAACCACGCAAGGGACGCAAAATCCGGGAACATAACACCGATATGATGGAAACTAGGGTGGCAAGAGTGGAACAAAACACCAGGCATAAGGCCAAGCCTTCCACCCTTTACCAAGTATATAGATGCATTAATTAAATAAGATATATTGTGATATCCCAACAAGTAAACATGTTCCAACCAGGAACAACATCTCCATGTTCCAACAAGGAACAAAACTTCAATCTTCACCTGCAACTAACAACGCTATAAGAGGGGCTGAGCAAAGCGGTAACATAGCCAATCAACGGTTTGCTAGGACAAGGTGGGTTAGAGGCTTGACATGGCAATTTGGGAGGCTTGAAAGCAAGTGGTAGGCACTGTAGCATTGGCATAGCAAAAGAGCGAGCAAATCTAGCATAGCAAAGATAGTAGTGATTTCGAGGGTATGATCATCTTGCCTGAAATCCCGCAAGGAAGAAGAACGAGTCCATGAAGAAGACAAACGGATGTAGACGAATGGGTCCTCACAAACGCTACGTTACCGGAACCAACCCGAAGAAGCAACACCAGAAAGAAGCACACAACATAGTAAACAACCACCACAAAATCATGGCATGATGCACAACCAAGTATGATGCATGACCGGTTTAAAGAAGCATGGCATGGCAAAGTGCACAAACAATCCTACAAATTAAGTGGAGCACAATATGCAACGGAGTTGAATATTGAAGAAAACACCACATGACTTATTTAGTTCTCTCTCGTTTAGGTAACCAACAAGATTAAATGTTGCTAACATGGCAAGAGGGTGAAGCAAAGTAAAACTACCTATCTAGTCAAGTTTAAATGAGGCCGGAAGCAACGAACAACAATTCCGGTAAATCCCCATAGCATATTTTTGATTTAGTGCGGTTCTGCCCTAAACGCAATTTTAGAGTTAATAAACATGCAAAACAAGTAGACTATGTTAAACTAGGCAAAATTCCACCCCATTTACATATAAAGTTTATTAAATTCGGAGTTACGGTTATTTAGTTATGAATTAAAGCATTTTAGCATGGCATAGGAGTAAATTTAACCAAACATCATTTTAAACATTTTAAACATGGATGAAAGTGACATATTATTAAACTAGACAAAATTCTGAGCAAGTTTCATATATAAATTATTTACATGCGATGCACGGTTTGTGAGTTAGGATATGCATGAAACTTAGGGGTTTTTTTGTAAAACAGGCGTTCTCTGGAATAATAGGAAAAACGCATGGACAGAAAAAAAACACAGCCGGGCCGAAACTGGCTGGCCCAATAGAGCAGAGGGGCTAGAGGGGCTGCTCCCCCATGGGCTTCGGCCCAAGGCGGTGAAGCAGGTCGGCGGGGCTGCGGGCTTGGCGTGGCGCTGGGCTGCGCGTGGAGACAAATCGTGGCGAGCTGGGCCTTGGCGCGGATCTGGCCCAAGGGGAGGTGAAGTAGGTCAACGAAGCAGAGGATCGAGCGGGCCGCGCTTTGCCTTGGAGCAGGACGACGGCGGCGGCCTAGCGCGGCTCCGGCGAGGTCCAGGGCGCGGGACAGCTGGGGAGGCGGATCCGCAGCGATGGAGACCGGATCCACTCATTCCCGGCACGAAACGATAGCGACGGAGCTAGCTGGAGCAGCCATGGAGGTCTCCTGTGAGCAAAAAAAATAGAGAGAGGGAGAGGAAGATGTGAGATACGAGCGGGAGAGCCACAAGGAAGAAAGGTTAGAGGCGAGGGGGGAATCCGGTCTGGCGGCAGTTGCTGCTGTACCATCGAGGCTATCGGTGGGTGATGGAGCTTGGGGTCGAGGCGCTCGGGATCTCAGCGGCCAGATCGAGCGGGGGCGAGGGAGCTGCGGCCGGGAGGCAGGGACGAACGCTGGGGCGTTGGGGAGCCTCCTAGGCCGTTGGATCTGTGATCTAGCGGTCCAAAACGAGTGGGTGGTGGCTTCGTTGGTTGGTGGAGTGGATCTGAAAACAAGGAACGAAGGTGATTGGCTCGGCGGGGAACACGAGGAGGAGACAGTGGGCTAGCGGCGGCGGAGGGATGGGACAAGGGGGAGGATTTTTAGGGTTTGATCTGATATATATATAACAAGTGGATTTTTGGATAGGGGCATTTGGTCCCTCCGATCTTAATCAGACGGTCGTGAAAAAAATAGCTAGGGATACCAAATAAGAAAACGGTGACGTTTTGTAGATGTTTGGGGATGACCCGGATCCAACGGTGACGACTGTCCGGGTCGGGTTCGGGTAAGTTTTGGACGCGCGCGAGGGGGGCTGCGGGCTGACGAGAGAGATTAGGTTGGACCTGGCGGTAGGTAGTGAGCTGTGTAGACGGTCTCGAGCTGAGAGAAGAGAAGAGAGGGAGGCCCAGCGACTGTTTCCGGAGACCGAAAACGCCCGACGTTAGACCGACTATAATGTCGCTATAGTTATCCGTTGGGCTATCAAACGAACTCCGAATGCGATGAAACTTGGCAGGCGGCCTACCTACAACATAACAACACCACATGCCAACTTTCAACCCATTCCGATAACATTTTCTGGCCACTTCTAAAATAATATTTCGGACGTGCCGCGGGCGCGTGCAAGTGTGTCTGGGCTCAGAACGGGCAACGGACGGAACTGGGAGAACCCGGGCTAATGCAAGTTTTGAAAACATGATGATGCAATGCACATGATGACATGGAAAGATGCAACACGCAAGCAAATGACATGGCAACGACAGCGAATAACTGAAAGACACCTGGCACATCGGTCTCGGGGCGTCACAATACTCCACCACTATGAGAGGATCTCGTCCCGAGATCTAGAATGGCACCGGAGGGACAACGGAAGAGATAAGAGAAGAGGTAAAACAAACTGCTTCTTTGAAAAACGAGTGAAACCAAAGAACCTTGAAAGGTTGAATAACTTGAAAGAAAGAAAAACAATAGAGATGAACAAAGTTGAAAGCACTCCGTTAAGAAAGAGGAACAAGGAAGAACAAATTCGGACAGCACTCCGGTAGAAAAGAGAAGCAAAATTTGATAAGATGAGAGAACTTGAAAAGAGGGCACGATACTCCAGTTAAATGGACAATCATAAGAAGAACATGATCTTTGATGAAACAAGATGATGGTTGAAGAAAGCAACATCACAATGCCTCCAGAACGAAAGAATAGAATATAGATAATTGGAAAAGAATGGAGAAGAAAATGCCATCTTATGCCACAAAAGAGCTTGAGAAGGCATCCTTAGGAAACGGGTCGAGCGGAGTTGTTGGAAAACCAACAACGAAAGGAATAAGCTTGATATGGTCTTATGGAATACATCTCAAATTATGAGGTGACAACCTGCCACTCACGGGAAGCAGAATTGGATTGATATGAACAAGGAGACGAGAAACTTATATCACCGGGAGGATAAATGAAGAACTTGGGTCCTTTATAAGCACCATAATAGCAACAATCCTTAGGGAAAACTTTAGGTGAACTATAACCCAAGATAACTCAATTGACGAGATTGATGGATTTAAAATATCTCATCCTTGACAACATGTGAATCATGAAACATGAACTCAAATTATCAAGAATGACATAATACCACCTCTATTGATACGGAAGGAAGAATTGCACTCCGGTTAGCAAGATGAAGAAAACTTGAGCTCCTCAGAAAAGAATCTCGATGAAAACTTCGAGAAGGGATAAAATCCTTGATGAACCATCATGTAAAACCTTCATGAAGAACTCCGGTAAAACAAAAGAATGATCAAACGGAAAGAAAGGGTAGTTGAAAACACAAGGTGAAGCCTTGCAATGATATAGATGGAGCTTCGCGACGAGATAATGCGGAAAAGCTTGGAACTCCAGAAAAGAAAAGATGAAACAAGTTCGACCGAGAATTTTGATGAGGCTCTGGAATAAGGAATTGAATTTACTCGATGAAACAAGAATAAGAATTACATTATGCTTATCCTTCACCAATTAAATTGATGACAATCAACGGATTTGACATATTACTTATTCTCGTAGAAAGGATTAAGATAGATACAGCGCAAACTTGAGAAAGTCTTCCACGAACCGCCGGAAAGATTGAAACAACGAATAAATTGATATGATAATGAAGGAAAAGAAATCTTTGGAGAACCACCGTAAGAATTGAAAAAGAACGAATAAAACCTAAAGAAACACCTTGAAGAATTAAGCAAATGAACGAAGACGCTTGAGAGAATTTAGATACATGAGAGCGAAGAGATCACGAGCTGATTAGAGATCACTTGATGCACCGGTAAAATTTGAGAATGATAGCTGAAAGCGGAGAATGAATAAACTCTGAGATGATGGACTCCGGAGAAGCAAACTGAAAAGAATCTTGAAATGCTCCGGATAGGTGAAAAGAATTCTCACGATCAAAACAATTACGAGAGGATGGCAACAATCTAGAATCACGAATCTTGAAGAGAATGGAGCAAGATAGAGAGAAAATCTTCTTCGGTCTCCAAAATCTGAGAATTACGACGAGAAACACCACCATGAATTGTTGAGGCACCGGAATAAAGAAGAATATAAAAGTTGAATCAACGATGAAATGAATTTGAATGATCTTGGAGAAGGACATTTGACTGATGATAATTCATTCTTGCGTCAAACTTTAAAAGGAATTTAGGATATCTCCGGGAAATAAGAAGAGTCAGGTAAGATCCTGGGAATAGACCTGTGGGTTAGGGCCCACTCAAAATAAACACCGTTGAACGATTTAAAAGAGAGGTTGCACCGGTTGAATTAAATGACTTGAATGAGATAACAACCTGGAAAGATCTTGAACGAATGCAGAGTGGAAAACACGAATCTTCGAGATATCTTTAGCACTACGGAACAAATGAATAACGAAAAGTTAATGATTGAGAGGTGCACCGGCAAGAGAAGACATTTGAAAAAAAGGAAAAGAATATGATCAAACACCGAGAGCTTGAATAGAATCCACCGGAGAAGAAAACGAGTGAAAAGTGACGAACTTGGAGCTCCGTTAGAATCTTCATGAGAATCACCGGATAAGAACATGAAGGGAGAAGAATGGAGAGACTTCCATAATAAAATGGATACTTGATTAAAACATCTGAGTCCTTGAAGAAACAAGGGAGGGAGGGTGGGAAAAACAAAGGCAACTTGGGATGGAAGAAAACGACACCGTTGAGAAGACTTGAGTTGATCTTGCGAATGTTGAATTGATCGGATCCACTTGAAGAGAAGCACACCGGTTAAAAGGATTGACAAAAACAATCTTGATGATCAAGAAGGATTGGTATTCACATAGAAATATGAGAAGAACATTTAGGAAAAGGTATGGAATCAACATTTGACTTCAAAGCAACTCGAATACCACAACTCAAAAAAAAACAAGGATTGGCTTGCAGAATAAGCCAGAACAAACATATGATGGAGAATTCGTCCGAAGTTTTCGTGGTGGGGCCTACACGGGCTCGATCGTACAACACCATCATGTACAAGGCAGTGCACATGACATACGAAGCGTCCCCGAGTCGGCATAGCCAAGGACTCTTTAAGACACAACGAGACCACTGTAAAACCGACCGTGAATAGGCGGACCACTAGACGTCGAACCCCAATTTCATATCATACATCTGTCAGAAAGATATCCTAAGAACTACTTGAATTCCCACCTATGAAACTCCCGAACCTTTCCGGTTATGCAATCAGGTGTTGGGGATACAGGGGAAGCATAATATCTCACCCAAACTAACAAATCCTACATCCAGCTGTATCCATCCTTCAACACATAACCAAGAAACCTTCGGAAATCATCTACCTCAACCTTCGAAAAGCATCCGTTATACAAGTTATGGCGATACTCCCGAACTCCTGCCCCAGTACTGGGTGGCGTCGAGGTTATCTCACCAACGAACTGCATAAAAGAGATTTTCGAAGTCGGCGTACTAAACTCAGGTATTCCAGAACTGCAACGATAAAATTATGACGACAACACCTCAGAGCTCAACTCCCCGGGAAACTTCCACAAAACCCCTGACAGGAGGCACCAAGACAATGTTCTCATCATAAAACCATCGGAACGATTCCAAGATACCCGCGTGATCCTAAATTTTTTTTTAGTGAAATTTGAGAAGAGAAGAGTCAAAACTCTACGTCAGGATGCCTTACCAGAGCGATGAGGAGACTCGGAAGTAAAAAGAATTCCTAAACTCTCCGATATATAATTCCTAAATGACTCAAAACATTTTTCTAGACACAACTCGGCCGCTAAAAACGATCAAGCAATGGGGCTCCTAAGGTCGGGGAAGGCTCTGATTACCAACTTGTAACGCCCTCGATGCGGCTATATCTCCCACATGTCGAAGCACGACTTAGAGGCATAACCGCATTGAAAGCAATGTCGCAAGTGAGGTAATCTTCACACGACCCATGTAATACATAAGGAAAAAGATACATAGGTAGCTTACAATCGCCACTTCACACAATACATGAATAAAGCATTACATCATCCAAATACAATCAAGGTCCGACTACGGAACCAAAATAAAAGAAGAACCCCAAATGCGACAAAGGTCCCCGATCGACCCCAACTGGGCTCCACTACTGATCAACTAGAACGAAACAACACAAAGGACAAGGTCTTCATCGAGCTCCTCCTAAGCTTGGTTGCGTCATCTGCACGGACTCATCGGCACCTGCAAGCTGGTTTTGGAAGTATCTGTGAGCCACAGGGACTCAGCAATCTCGCACCCTCGCGATCAAGACTATTTAAGCTTATGGGTAAGGTAAAAGGTATGAGGTGGAGATGCAGCAAGTGACTAGCATATATGGTGGCTAACATACGCAAATGAGAGCGAGAAGAGAAGGCAAAGCACGGTCGATACAAGTATGATCAAGAAGTGATCCTAAAACAACCTACGTCAAGCATAACTCCAACACCGTGTTCACTTCCCGGACTCCGCCGGAAAGAGACCATCACGGTTACCCACGCGGTTGATGTATTTTAATTAAGGTCAACTTCAGGTTTTCTACAACCGGACATTAACAAATTCCCATCTGCCCATAACCGCGGGCACGGCTTTCGAAGTTCAAATCCCTGCAGGGGTCTCCCAATTTAGCCCATCACAAGCTCTCACGGTCAACGAAGGAATAGACCTCCTCCCGAGACATTCCGATCAGACTCGGTATCCCGGTACAACAAGACATTTCGACAGGGTAAAACTAAACCAGCAACACCGCCCGAATGTGCCGACAAATCCCAATAGGAGCTACACATATCTCTTTCTCAAGGCACACTGGATCGTCCAAACTTTCGGTAGGCCAGCCCAGAGTTGCCCCTGGTGGCCACCGGCGGCTGACAAGTTGGACCAACACTCAGAGGAGCACTGGCCCGGGGGGTAAAATAATGATGACCCTTGGGCGCACGACCCCCAAGGGAAAAGAAAAAAGGCTAGGTGGCGAATGGTAAAACCAATGTTGGGCATTGCTGGAAGAGTTTTACTCAAGGCGAACTGTCAAGGGGTTCCCATTATAGCCCAACCGCGTAAGGGACGCAAAATCCGGGAACATAACACCGATATGACGGAAACTAGGGCGGCAAGAGTGGAACAAAACACCAGGCATAAGGCCGAGCCTTCCACCCTTTACCAAGTATATAGATGCATTAATTAAATAAGATATATTGTGATATCCCAACAAGTAAACATGTTCCAACCAGGAACAACATCTCCATACAAAACTTCAATCTTCACCTACAACTAACAACGCTATAAGAGAGGCTGAGCAAAGCGGTAACATAGCCAATCAACGGTTTGCTAGGACAAGGTGGGTTAGAGGCTTGACATGGAAATTTGGGAGGCTTGAAAGCAAGTGGTAGGCATCGTAGCATTGGCATAGCAAAAGAGCGAGCAAATCTAGCATAGCAAAGATAGTAGTGATTTCGAGGGTATGATCATCTTGCCTGAAATCCCGCAAGGAAGAAGAACGAGTCCATGAAGAAGACAAACGGATGTAGACGAACGGGTCCTCACAAACGCGACGTTACCGGAACCAACCCGAAGAAGCAACACTGGAAAGAAGCACACAACATAGTAAACAACCACCACAAAATCATGGCATGATGCACAACCAAGTATGATGCATGACCGGTTTAAAGAAGCATGGCATGGCAAAGTGCACAAACAATCCTACAAATTAAGTGGAGCACAATATGCAACGGAGTTGCATATTGAAGAAAACACCACATGACTTATTTAGTTCTCTCTCGTTTAGGTAACCAACAAGATTAAATGTTGTTAACATGGCTAGAGGGTGAAGCAAAGTAAAACTACCTATCTAGTCAAGTTTAAATGAGGCCGGAAGCAACGAACAACAATTCCGGTAAATCCCCATAGCATATTTTTGATTTGGTGTGGTTCTTCCCTAAATGCAATTTTAGAGTTAATAAACATTCAAAACAAGTAGACCATGTTAAACTAGGCAAAATTCCACCCCATTTACATATAAAGTTTATTAAATTCAGAGTTACGGTTATTTAGTTATGAATTAAAGCATTTTAGCATGGCATAGGAGTAAATTTAACCAAACATCATTTTAAACATTTTAAACATGGATGAAAGTGGAATATTATTAAACTAGACAAAATTCTGAGCAAGTTTCATATATAAATTATTTACATGCGATGCACGGTTTGTGAGTTAGGATATGCATGAAACTTAGGGGTTTTTTTGTAAAACAGGCGTTCTCTGGAATAATAGGAAAAACGCATGGACAGAAAAAAAAACACAGTCGGGCCGAAACTGGCTGGCCCAATAGAGCAGAGGGGCTAGAGGGGCTGCTCCCCCATGGGCTTCGGCCCAAGGCGGTGAAGCAGGTCGGCGGGGCTGCGGGCTTGGCGTGGCGCTGGGCTGCGCGTGGAGACAAATCGTGGCGAGCTGGGCCTTGGCGCGGATCTGGCCCAAGGGGAGGTGAAGCAGGTCAACGAAGCAGAGGATCGAGCGGGCCGCGCTTTGCCTTGGAGCAGGACGACGGCGGCGGCCTAGCGCGGCTCCGGCGAGGTCCAGGGCGCGGGACGGCTGGGGAGGCGGATCCGCAGTGATGGAGACCGGATCCACTCATTCCCGGCACGAAACGACAGCAACGGAGCTAGCTGGAGCAGCCATGGAGGTCTCCTGTGAGCAAAAAAATAGAGAGAGGGAGAGGAAGATGTGAGATACGAGCGGGAGAGCCACGAGGAAGAAAGGTTAGAGGCGAGGGGGGAATCCGGTCTGGCGGTAGTTGCTGCTGTACCATCGAGGCCACCGGTGAGTGATGGAGCTTGGGGTCGAGGCGCTCGGGATCTCAGCGGCCAGATCGAGCGGGGGCGAGGGAGCTGCGGCCGGGAGGCAGGGACGAACGCTGGGGCGTTGGGGAGCCTCCTAGGCCGTTGGATCTGTGATCTAGCGGTCCAAAACGAGTGGGTGGTGGCTTCGTTGGTTGGTGGAGTGGATCTGAAAACAAGGAACGAAGGTGATTGGCTCGGCGGGGAACACGAGGAGGAGACAGTGGGCTAGCGGCGGCGGAGGGATGGGACAAGGGGGAGGATTTTTAGGGTTTGATCTGATATATATATATATATATATAACAAGTGGATTTTTGGATAGGGGCATTTGGTCCCTCCGATCTTAATCAGACGGTCGCGAAAAAAATAGCTAGGGATACCAAATAAGAAAACGGTGATGTTTTGTAGATGTTTGGGGATGACCCGGATCCAACGGTGACGACTGTCTGGGTCGGGTTCGGGTAAGTTTTGGACGCGCGCGAGGGGGGCTGCGGGCTGACGAGAGAGGTTAGGTTGGACCTGGCGGTAGGTAGTGAGCTGTGTAGACGGTCTCGAGCTGAGAGAAGAGAAGAGAGGGAGGCCCGGCGACTGTTTCCGGAGACCGAAAACGTCCGACGTTAGACCGACTATAATGTCGCTATAGTTATCCGTTGGGCTATCAAACAAACTCCGAATGCGATGAAACTTGGCAGGCGGCCTACCTACAACATAACAACACCACATGCCAACTTTCAACCCATTCCGATAACATTTTCTGGCCACTTATAAAATAATATTTCGGACGTGCCGCGGGCGTGTGCAAGTGTGTCTGGGCTCAGAATGGACGACGGACGGAACTGGGAGAACCCGGGCTAATGCAAGTTTTGAAAACATGATGATGCAATGCACATGATGACATGGCAAGATGCAACACGCAAGCAAATGACATGGCAACGACAGCGAATAACTGAAAGACACCTGGCACATCGGTCTCGGGGCGTCACAAGTTGCCTTAGCAAAGGAATCCAGAGTTCACAAGAGAACCAAGCACATCAAGAGACGCTTCAGCTCCATCCGGGATCAAGTCCACGTGGGAGACATAGAGATTTGCAAGATACATACGGATCTGAATGTTGCAGACCCGTTGACTAAGCCTCTTCCACGAGCAAAACATGATCAACACCAAGGCTCCATGGGTGTTAGAATCATTACTGTATAATCTAGATTATTGACTCTAGTGCAAGTGAGAGACTGAAGGAAATATGCCCTAGAGGCAATAATAAAGTTATTATTTATTTCCTTATATCATGATAAATGTTTATTATTCATGCTAGAATTGTATTAACCGGAAACATGATACATGTGTGAATACATAGACAAACAGAGTGTCACTAGTATGCCTCTACTTGACTAGCTCGTTGATCAAAAGATGGTTATGTTTCCTATCCATATACATGAGTTGTCATTTGATTAACGGGATCACATCATTAGAAGAATGATGTGATTGACTTGACCCATTCCATTGGCTTAGCACTTGATCGTTTAGTATGTTGCTATTGCTTTCTTCATGACTTATACATGTTCCTATGACTATGAGATTATGCAACTCCCGTTTACCGGAGGAACACTTTGTGTGCTACCAAATGCCACAATGTAACCGGGTGATTATAAAGGTGCTCTACAGGTGTCTTCGAAGGTACTTGTTGAGTTGGCGTATTTCGAGATTATGATTTGTCACTCCAATTGTCGGAGAGGTATCTCTAGGCCCACTCGGTAATGCACATCACTATAAGCCTTGCAAGCATTGTAACTAATGAGTTAGTTGCGGGATGATGTATTACGGAACGAGTAACGAGACTTGCCGGTAACGAGAATGAACTAGGTATTGAGATACCTACGATTGAATCTCGGGCAAGTAACATACCAATGACAAAGGGAACAACATATGTTATTATGCGGTTTGACCGATAAAGATCTTTGTAGAATATGTGGGAGCCAATATGAGCATCCAGGTTCCGCTATTGGTTATTGACCGGAGACGTGTGTCGGTCATGTCTTCATAGTTCTCGAACCCGTAGGGTCCGCACGCTTAAAGTTCGGTGACGATCGGTATTATGAGTTTTTGTGTTTTGATGCACCGAAGGTAGTTTGGAGTCCCGGATATGATCACGGACATGACGAGGAGTCTTGAAATGGTCGAGATGTAAAGATCGATATATTGGACGACTATGTTCGGACACCGGAAAGGTTCCGAAAGATTTCGGACATATACCGGAGTACCGGGGGTTACCGGAACCCCCCTCGGGGGATTAATGGGCCGACATGTGCCTTAGTGAAAATAGATGGCAGCAAGGGGAGTGTGGGGCGCGCCCCCCAAAGGCCCAAACTGAATTGGTTTAGGGCAAGGGGGGCCGGCCCCCTCTTTCCTTCTCCTCCTCTCCCTTTCCTTCCCCCTCTCCTACTCCTACTAGGAATAGGAGGAGACCTACTCCTAGTGGGAGTAGGACTCCCCCTTGGCGCGCCTCTCCCTGGCCGGCTGCCTCCTCCCCATTGCTCCTTTATATACGGGAGCAGGGGGAACCCCATAGAAACAACAATGGATCATTGATCTCTTAGCCGTGTGTGGTGCCCCCCCCCTCCATCATAATCCACCTTGATCATATCGTAGCGGTGCTTAGGCGAAGCCCTGCGTCGGTAGCATCATCATCACCGTCACCATGCCGTTGTGCTGATGAAACTCTCCTGTGAAGATTTGCTGGATCGGAGCTCGCGGGACGTCATCAAGTTGAACGTGTGCAGAACTCGGAGGTGACGTGCGTTCGGTAGTTGGATCGGTCGGATCGTGAAGACGTACGACTACATCAACCGCGTTGTGCTAACGCTTCCGCATTTGTTCTATGAAGGTACGTAGACACACTCTCCCCTCTCGTTGTTGTACATCACCATGATCCTGTGTGTGCGTAGGAAATTTTTTGAAATTATTACGTTCCCCAACAAATATGGCATCTCATACCTTTATTTTGAAATTACGATCTCTTGGGCAAGAAAAGCAAACATATTTTTTGTCTCTCTCTTACATGTCCGAATCATTCTAAGATTCGTAGCTAAGATAGAAGCATTGTACATTTCCTTGACGTGCATGGTTTTATGTCACTACATTGCCTGCCAGATGCCCTAATGTCTCAGTTAAGAAACAATTAAAATAAAGTGCCGGGAGGATTATCACATATTATCATATATATATAGACTGATGCTCAGTTATTATAAATTTTATTGCACCATATTTGTGCAACAGCAAAGTAAGCTTAATTAGTAAACCATGTTACAAACGCACATTTTCTTTATTGATACAAATGATCCATTTCGTTAAATTTATTAAGAAGGAAATCCTCTATGTGGACCATCTAGTAGAAGTCGACCCAGAGTCCTAATCCAATGCAACACTTGTCTAGTTTCTCTTAGGCGCATCGACGTTGAAAATTTCTACACCCTCTGCTTCCGGCACCAAAAGTGCATGCAGCATCAGTACTCTGTCCTATGTTGTTGATGGGGTTTGTCGTGCACAATGCCTATTTTTTCTAATGAATGGACATAAAAGCCCGGAAATCATAGGTTGGATTATTATATATAGATAAATAGACGGTGCAATAAAATGGTGTTATAGTTGCTACTTGCCACATGTAGCTAGTTCGGACTGGGCCGTATACACATTGCAAGTCATCTTGTCTCATGTTGCTGTGGTATAAGAAGAATAGTGAGATGTGATGAACACCTTTTTATTTGCCAGGGAACGAACATTTGTTTAAAGAATAGTGTGATGTTACGAACCTTTGTTAGCTAACGATGCCAACGTGTATGAAAGATTGGAGCCATGAACATAACCCATCGATCCTTTTGTTCAGAGTCTGCCGGCACGTCGTTGTTGAGTTGAGGTGCATGTGTAACATCCCAAAATTTTAATTTGAATGTTATATATAGATCATCATATGCATATCATATTTTATTTGTATTTTGTTTGTGATCCTAGAAATATTAAGCAACTCAAGGACCCACGGAGACAGTTGGGAATTTTATTTATTTTCATATTTGAAATTTCTCAAATTTGAAAAAAGGATGATTTTGGTTTTAATAATTTATCTCTTCGAATTATTTCCAATATTAAAATAAATGAGTGGAGATAAAATGACTTCTCCAAAATAAGAGGGGAATATTGGAGGAAAAATGTTAAAATCAAATAAATATTTTATTTGGTTTTTATTCGAGATTTTATTTGAATTAGAAAAAAATATGCATTTTTGAAAATTGCATTTTAGGCCAGAAAAATGTTCACCTTGTTCTAAATATTTTATTTAAACGGTGAAAATTATTTTTGGCATTTTTTGTTTTTTATATTTTATTAGGAATTTTGTTTTCGGCAGAATTTATTTATTAAAAAAACTTCCTGCCCGACTGGGCCGAAGGCCCAGCCGAGCAGGCTGGCCCGCAGCCGCGCCGCCATCCTCCTCCGACTTGGGACTGGTGTCCCGAGCGCGCCCGCCGCCGCCGCAGTGTCCGGACTGGAGCCCCGAGCGCGCCCGCTGCCGCCTCTCCCTCCCCTTTAAATAGCGACCCCGAGGCCCCCCTTGGACCCCGAGCCAGCCGCCGCCGCCTGCAACCCGCGCCGCCCTGTCGCCTCGCTGCTGCTCCGCCGTCGCGCCGTCGCCCCACCCCGCCAATGCCGCACCGCCGCCTCAGCCCCGCAGCCAAGCCTCACCGCCGCCGCAGCCCTGCAGCCAAGCCGCACCGCCAGATCTCACCTTGTTGCCGCCATTTTTCTCGAGGAACCGGTAAAAACCGCCGCCGTTGCCGGTTTTTTTGTTTTTCGTTTTGGATCAGTTAGATCGTTTTTTTCTTCGGTTCCGCTATTTAGTGAACGTTCACCCGAATGCTTCTGTTCGCGAAAGCATTCGTTCGTTTGTCTTTGTTAATGAACGTTCGTTCATTAGTCTTTCCTTTTTATTTTATTTTCGGCCAGGGACCTATCCGTAATTATTTTTATCACAGATTAGTCCCTGATCTTCAAACCCTTGTTACTTTTTAACCGTTCGTTCAAATCCAGTGAAACCAACGCCAAAATCTTCGTTTCGAACCACTCTTTCCATTTAATCAACTTGAACATAGTTTTGACAAATTAAAATTTGGTTGCAAGCAGATTTGAATTCGAACTTCTTTTGATCGTAGTTTGAGTTTCGTAGCTCCAATTTGATTGATTCTTTTTGCAAATCGAAGCACTTCAGTTGAACTTTCAGTTTGGACTTTTTCATCTGAGTTTTACCCTTGAATCTATGCTTGAGTGCTTATGTATACTATTGTTTGTTTACGATAGAATTTCCGGAGTGCGAAGCATGCTACTACGAGTCTCCAAGGTTTGCAAATTGTCAGCAAGGCAAGTAACACTTTGATCATACCCCTTTATTACCCAATTTTTATGCATTAGTCTAGTCCTCCAACACTGCATGGTTAGGATTTGATAACATGTGGGTATTGGGAAGTAGTTGATGAGTTAGAACCTATTGTCCTTTATTTTAAACCCTAAGAGT
The DNA here is from genome assembly GCF_056163025.1 of Triticum urartu. NCBI lineage: Eukaryota > Viridiplantae > Streptophyta > Magnoliopsida > Poales > Poaceae > Triticum > Triticum urartu. The sequence goes on from NC_141878.1 coordinate 568,469,408, forward strand.
TATTATGTTATGCTTATACTGCTATGCTATGCTATGCTCGTAGACGTGGATTGGTTTGAGTGATTGATGACAATTGTGAGTATTATTTTGAACTAAGGGTTTATTTAAGGTGGCTACCTTAACACACATCTGTGTGGATTGTTTGTGGGCACCTGGGGAATCCAGCATTGTCCAAGGAGATCCCGGGGAATCCGTGTGATCATCCTATGGTTCGCCACCCAGACTCAAAGGGATCATAAGATTTTTCATGCTACAAACTTCCGTGTGCTACCACAAGCCATTATCCGCTCTGGCATAGTTGAGTAAGTTGTGGGAATCCTTTCCATGATGGGCTAGCAGATGTAGGGGATTGTAGGTGTACCAACCTATCTATCGGTTAAGGGGGCCTCTTCGAAAAGACCGTGTCTCGGTCATCTGTTTCTCAAACATCATGTAGTGCGAGAAATCCAATGGAGGAGATCGAGTCTTGTGGGGAAAAGTGCGCTAACCTCTGCAGAGTGTACAAACTAATCCCCCGGTTATGGACATCTTGAGTATCTGGTTCTTGAATTATTGATGTGATCTCAACATTCCTAATTAATTTTTTTGGGTTGTTAATTACTATTTAATTGGGATTGAGATGGGGTTTTCATTCTCAATGTTTATCAACCAGTTTTGTAGTTAAAATAAATTATATTCCTTTGTAGTAGGGAAAAATTGCCTTTTCACAAAAATATGATAACCATAGAGCCTCCACCAGATATGCACGTAGTGTTAGCATTTACTTTGTTCATTGCTCTACAGTGTTATTTTGCCAGCATATTCCATGTGCTGACCCATTTTTGGGCTGCAACGTATTATGTTGCATACTTTTCAGATGAAGAGTAAGGTGCGCTAGGTCGTTGGCATGCACTTAGCTATGCCGTTGGAGTTGATGGACTCATTTACCTTCGATGCTTCCGCAGTTATCTTATTTAGATGGCCTTAAGCCATATTATTGTAACAAGTTCTCATTTGAGACATTCGATGTAATAAGTGTGTGATTGCACTCTGTTATAAATCCTTAAAGTATTGTGTGTGCAGTATTACCGATCCAGAGATGACACTTATGCACAGAGATTTGACCGCTTGTGGTCGGATCGCTACAACATGATAAAATAAATACATCTCTCTCTCTCTGAAGCGCTCTTGTGATAAAATAAATATAAATATCAATTATGTGAAAATACCCAACAATAGCTATTGTATTTATCACATTTGTAATTTTATGTGACCGTTTTGAATATCGAACAGACACTATGTTGTGTATCAAAGGTCAATTAAAGATGACAAACCAGTTAAAGAACCAACCCTATTCACCTTGCCCCCTTGTTAACATGCCAAAAGTGGTACTATCTATGCTTTGAATTGTCCATTGCCTTGACTTTGACTAGCATGTCAATCTATATCTAATAGTACATATCATTATTGTTGGGCAACTACAAGGAAGCACTTGAAAATTAACTAGTTTGTATTCACATTATCCTTTTATAGACAACAAGTCCCGGTTGCTGATCATGATTTTTCAGTTACCATGACTTGCGTAGCCGTTCTGCATCATGTAGAATTCCAACTCTATTACCAAATCTTAGTATTGTAATGCTATACCTAACAAAAATGTGCAAGTTTCCCTCACTTATTTTACCTTATTATCCTTGCACTACCATTTCAATCGTAAAATATGAAGGGGTCATGTGTTAAACTTGTATTAAATGCCAAATGAAAATAACTCATACTCCATATCGGGCCCCAGGCTAGTCAACGGCAATTAGGGAGCACACTACATATGCTATTCTATCGGCACTAGCGACCAATCTTCATTAAGTGACCTAACCGCGTTGAACTCTTTCCGCAAACATTATGTTTATATTGACAACAACAAGGATCCAACACTCATATGATAAGTTAGGGCAATTCACATTGTTCCCTCATGACAACAACTAGCTATGATGCTTACGTTGATTGATTAGTTACCTTGATAACAATCATAGTCATTTGGCGTTAAAGGATTCTAACTCCAAAATATTATGATGCTCCCCTCACCATTCATTTTGCACACCATTGGAGTGCCCAAATATGAAAATGGACTTGTGTTAGACATTAAGTAATAGCCAGCTAAAAATCACATACCCCATCACCCAATGACGCATAGTGAAATGCATAGCTACATATATTCACCTTAACTCCTTATCACCAGCCGCTCTTCAACATTTAAGTGTCTAACCCACGTTAACCCTTTTACCCGCATCTATCTATTTTCTTCAAAAAATTGACCAATTGGCAAACCAATCATACTATCCTTGCTCTTGTGTTTCAGAAATCTAGCCGTGATGTTTATCCTTGATTTTTCACTTATCTCAAGTCCAGAAATCATTTTGTATGGCACTATAACTTCATTTACCCACTCTCATTCTTATCATACACCTCGATACACACACGTGATTTACCGCAGTTACCTTCTCCACATTCTAGGCTGACCAATTGATATATGTTAAACATGGAAGGATTGTGTCCTTGGTACTGAATGCCACCTACAAACACATACATTGTTCTGTTCACATCATTCTCCATTGTGAAAACACAGAGCCAGTTGGTACATAAATACTAGTATATTCACCTTGGCTCCTTGTTTCCTGCAGCTCTATCCATAACTAATCAATTGTATGTCACATCTCTTACCTTTTGTAACCATTCACGTTATCCTCTTGTCATAGGTATTGTCTCTCGGCATTTTGCCTCCTATTCTCATAGTGCTCATCCATGAGCATTGAAGTCATGCACCCCTTTCAGTTTCTTTTGTTCCTCTATTTACCTAATATATTCCATAACAAGAGAATGTTTCAAATGTGAAATGTCCAAGGTCAACTAGAAATGTTAATGGCTTCCATACAACAGAAATAGGACTACTTATGCATGCTAGATCAGTAGGGATGGAAACACGTGGAGGAAAGGGATGCATTTGTCGTATAGTGGATGGCTGGTCTGGTCCTTATCAACTCCATGGGTTCTAAGTTCTAACACGGTTCTTTACATGATGTTTTTCTTCTAAGTGCCAAAATGAAGTTTAATGTATTTGTTTGGGTGCTTATTATTGAAAGTTTTGATGCATGAAATATGCTGAAGCGGAGACAATTTAATATTGCTGGTAAATATTATTCTTGCCTCCTGTGTACTACTAATGCTGAAGAGTGAAGACACCAGTGTGAACGCATAGTTTCGATTGGCCCTTTAGCATTGCTTGTTGGACACGCCTTCAAATCTAGTGGACTCTGGAAGCCACGCGCATTGCTTCGTTGCAAAGCTAATCAAAGTGGGCATTTGGTGGTAACTTTTTTTAAAATCTTAATTATCATAGCTTGGAATTTGGATGGAACGCTATAATTGCACTCTTGAGGTCACTTGTTGCATCTTGTAGAGTTCATCACTAGCAAAAAGAACTTGTCAACACATCATGGAAATAGCTCCAAATCTCAAACCTACATGCTGAAGGAGGCCGGGTCAGTGGCATGACGTAGAGTAAGAGGGCACGGGAAGCAGAGGCGTGTAGAGAAACTCCTGTGGGAATGGAGGAGGGTCTGAAGAATGGAGAACAAATTTTTTTAAAGACCCGGTTTTGCCGGCTTCATTGATTTAGGAGAAAGCAACAGGAAATACAGTGAGGATCAAGTGATCATGAGCACAGAAGATGTGCAAAAAGGAGAGAAAAACTATAAAAGAAATAGAAAGCTCACTAAGAGGTCATGGCATGCGCAAAAGGACGGGTCGACTCGGGCAACCCAAGTCAGAACACCCAAGTAATAACACAACCGGGAAACCAACCTACAAACTTACCTCCCAAAGGTTGGTTTGGCTTATGTTTTAGTTTCCATTTGGTCATTCACGTCTGATCATTTATATTGTGTCCGTGTGTATTATTTTTCTTGCTAATGGCCTTTGAGGATGATTTATATAGAACAAACATGTGTTAACGTGCTGCCCATAGTGTTGCTTAACTTCCTGGCTTCAGTTTCAAATTGGGAAACAGGTCATCTAATGGATATAGAATATGGAGCAAATAAAAGGCTTGCACACTTTTGCTTCTTATTTGGTTCTTGTTGGCTGAATGCAACTAAAATTTACATGAAAATGTGACAAAACTAAACCACAACTCATCTATGTGATCATTCCAACTGACAATAAATCAAAACGGGAAATTAATTTGGCCAAACCCTAAACTATTTCCCTCTTTTTATAAAGTCATAAATCCAAAGTTTTATAAAATAATAAAACATTTCATATAATTTTTTATTTAAGATTCTTTTTAACACAGTCAAATATTATAATATAACTTCTCTCACATAAAAATAGATATCTATAATTTTTTGAGAACTTCAATTTATAACTTTTTAAAATCCATGAAAACCATGATAATATTATCACAGTGAACGGACCAGTAGCCTAGTGGTTGCATTGACATTAGTAGCACCCCAGGTCCTGGGTTCGACTCCCAATGGGAGCAGATATTAAACAGGCATGGGAAAAAAATTCCGGAATAAATGACCATAGAGGCTCATGTCTTCATGTCATCTATTCTCGACAGCTCACTATCCCTTAAAAAAGAATCTCCATCAATCACCGTTTAGATCAGGAGTATAACCATGCCCTACCTCCTGTCGTCATCCTACCTAACATGCTCCTCAGCCAACATCCACCGCCGCCGCTCGCGATGTCTCATTGGAACCGCCTCCATGTACTCTCATGTGTTGCAGCTCCTTCTCCCTCCCGTTACAGGTCGCTTGCTCTCCTGCTAGCATCTAGCTTCTATGGTATTCAAGTTGTTGCCGTCCCCAATGTGAAGCTCAAACAATCATCAGTCCAAGCGTAACAAACATGCTCACATGTTGCCTCACAAATAGAGAAGTTCATTATGATGTGTAACTATGCTTTAGTTTGTTTAAACTTTTCAGGTTTGTTGATACGAAACATTAGAGAGCATGGCGTCTGATGTTTATCATCGATGGATAATCTACACAAGATACTGCAGGGAAGTAGTTTATGGAAAAAGCTCAGAATCAACCCGTGGATTTTCTCTCCCGCATCCGCCGCCTCGCATAGGACGACGCGTGTTCCAGTGGGTCCGTGTACCGCTTCGCATGCTACCTTATTACTTTTTCTTGCCTTCTTCCTTTTTTCCCCAAAACCATTCAGCCTTTTGCATCATGCATGCAAGCAGAACAACGCCAGCCCATGCCCACCGGCCTGTGAGCAGACATGTCCACGGAAGAGTCTGGCGGACACCACAACCCGGCCATGTCCTTCCCCAACCCAGTCATGGGTGTTCATGGAGGTAGCATGCAAGCAGCATCTAACGGCTAGTGGGCGTCCATGAAGGTAGCTTGCAAGCAGCAGCTAGCGGGTACAAACAACAAGCACTCATGGAGTATCATGCATGCTCGCTAGCCGACGCGACCGGCGACGGGGATTGACAGTTGGAGGTGAATGACCTTGTGGTTGGGGGCGACGACGGCGAACAACAGCGATGCTCTCAGCAACGTCTATGTTTATGTAACTTCATTTTCATTGGGTTTCTTTTCCGCAACATCATTTGTATTGCAAAAGTTTTTTTCGCAACAACACCCATACTGCAGAAAAATAAAGACGAAAAAAATATTCTGGAACACATCAATGTTGCAAAAGTCCGTTCCGCAACAACATCCATGTTGCAGAAAATTGAAGCCAGAATTTTTTTTCTGCAAAGTCATTCTGTGTTGCAAAAGTTGATTTCGCAACAAGATCAATGTTGCAGGAATGTGAAGACGAAAAAAATTCTGCAACAACACTAATGTTGCAGAAGAGTTTGTGCAACATGTGCTCTGTTGCAAAGATGAGAAAGGGGTTGGACCGTTGGATAGTGCCAGATCTAATGGTTCCAGAGACGGTGGATCTTTTCAAATTATCCGCCGACGGACGCCTAGCCCCGTCCGTAGTTTATATCCAGCTGACCTGGCCATAGCAGGGAGATTTAAGTAATCATTCTGTGAACATTCAGTATATTATTGCACACTCTCTACACAAGCAAGATGCATGTTTTGTTCTCTTGATGTTTATAGTTATGGCCATAAATATGTTGTTGTCTTACTGCTCCATCTAAATCACGTGGCTCGATCAAATTGCCGAATTTCAGACTCCATGCTTTGTTTGTTACGGCACAATTTGTACTTACTTTAACGGATTTGCTATTTTACAGTCGAGTGTTTTGCAATTGGCCGTCATTCAAATCTATGTCCGTCCGTTCTCGCGCGGAGATTCGCACTGGGTCTTGTCTTCGGGTTGGTTTTATATTATCGAGCGCGGTTTTCTTCTCAACCCGTATCCGCCGTTCCGCCCCGCCCCGGCACTGTTGGTTTTTGTCTTTTTGAATTTAGGAGCGGGTATGGGAGGCTCTGTTTCGATAAGGCCGAGGGGAGAGAGCTCGAGCGGCGGAGCGGAGCAGGCGATTACTTGTGTTCATGGCGATTCCGTTCCTTCACCGCTGGATCTTGATTTCTCCTCCCTTTCTCTTCGATCTCCGGCTTCCGCGGTAGGTTGTTCTTGTCTCTCGCCCTGCCCCGTGGTCTGTGTGTTGTGGCTGTGTAGTTTCCAAATCTAGGTGTTCTTTTTGTTTCGATCCGTGGTGGTGTATGTTGCTGCCTTGTTGTAGGCCGCCGGTTGCTCCCCTTTCTGCTCGCCTGGTTTGTTCGAGGTCATAGGGGTGTAGGCGCAGGTAGGTGGGTGTTCTAGGTTGGTCGTCTTCCCCCGTGCTGACTTGTTTCCTCTTCTGTAGGTGTAGAGAGTAGGAGATTTCCTGAGATTTCTAGGTCATCTGTTGGTTGTGGTAGGCTAGTTCTGAGAGTGTTCTATGTCATCTGGTGCTTGTGGTCGTCTGATTTTGTTTCCTATGCTGTAGATGCAGGTGTAGCAGTCGCCTGATTTTCTGCGTGCATTTTATATCTGCTGTAGATGGCCTGGCCTGGGTTTCTGCTAGCTTGCGATGTAGATGTAGTGCTTATTTTTGTGTATCCTTCCTCTGAATTTGTTGGCTCCTGATGTGTTCAGTTGCCTGCTCATTTTTTGCTCTTGTCTTGAATCCCTCTTATATTGTTGTAGCCTTGTAGGTGTTTAGTTCCCGTGGTTTTGTCAGTCTTATATCATCTCTCTGAATTTGTATGTGCTAGCCCTGTAGTGCTGATGTAGTTTAGTGTTAGTCCACGTTGTAGTCCCCATGCTTTTTTTATTTGTAATTACAGTGTAACATACTCTACAATTATAGTGTAATTTAGCTCAGATTTTCAATGTAGTCCCCATGGTTCTTTCTTTGTAATTCCAGTGTAATATGCCCTAGAATTATAGTGTAATTTAGGTCCTTTTTTTAGTGTAGTCCTCATGGTTCTTTCTTTGTAATTCCAGTGTATTTTTTCCTGTAATTACAGTGCAATATACCATATTTACTGTGTAATCCCCATGCCAGTGTAATTCCTGTGCCTTTTTAGTGTAATTTGCCCTATTGAATTGCCCACTGTAATTCATGTGCTATTCCACTGTAATTACCCTATATGTACACTGTAATTTTACTGTAATTTGCCCAAATGGCCCGCTGTAATTCTTGTGCTTTTCCTCTGTATCCCATATTTATTCTGTAATTTATATTCAGTTTTTAGCCAGTGTAATTCTTATGCCTTTTTACTCTAGTTTTCCTATTTTACTGTGTAATTTGGCTCAAAATTTCACTGTATTTATAATGGTTTTTACACTGTATTTTTAGTGGTACTTTCAATATATTATGCCTGACGTACTTACACTGTATTTTTAGTGGTACTTTCAATATATTATGCCTGACGTACTTACACTGTATTTCTTCAGTTTTACGCTGTAATATGCCCAATTTTGCCTTGTAATTGCACTGATTTTTTGCACTATAATTTGTGTGGCATGCTCTGTAATTTTCCGCTCTCTTACAATGTTTTTTGTTCTGAGATTTAGATTGTACTTCAGCCACATTGCTCTGTAAAATTTTATTTATTTGTTTTGCTGTAAGATCAGTGTTTGTTGTTGTTGCTGCTGCTCTAGGATCAACATCTTCAGTCTCCTACTCTAAATTCATGTTCTCAAACAGGGCTTCTGCTGCTTCTTCTGCGGCTGTTGTATCTTGTTGATGCATTTCTTGCCATGTCTGCAGAGTAAGTTAATTTATTCTCTGTTATTTCTTTTCTTTTGCCCTTTGTATTTTTAATGGAGGGTCTTTCCGGTGTATTTCTGCTTCTTGTTGATGCATTTCTTGCCATGTCTGCAGAGTAACTTACAATTCTCTGCGGATATTGGTCTTTCCGGTGTATTTTAAATGTTCCTGGGTATTTCTAGCGTAGATTCTTTGGTGATTCCTACTGTATTTATTATGGCAGTATCGCTGTAGTTACTCTGTATTTTTAGTCTGTATTTACACTATAAGTTCAGATGCTTTTACATTGTAATTCCATGGTTTTTCTTGTGTAAGTCCATGTGTTTTTACATTGCCCAGGAAGTTACAGTGTAAATATAGGGGCACTTTACACTGTAATTCCTGGGTTATTTCACTGTAAACCCTGGATCATCAACATTCTTGCAGTGTAGATGTTCATTTTTAGAGTTTAATTTACACTGTATATTCTAGGCGATTTCCACTGTATTTTTTGTGCAGTTACACTGTAATTCGTAGGTATTTTACAGTGTAATCTGACAAGTTTTGGCCAGTTTAAATCTCTGGTACTTTTCAGTGTCAATTCTTGTGTTAATTTCTAGGGGATTTACACTGTAAGTCTTGATTTCTAGTGAATTTACACTGTAAGTCTTGGACTATTGCAATGTAATTGTTAGGCAGTTGCAGTGTAAGTTGGCAAGTTCTGCTAGTGTAAATCTTGGACTGTAATTTGTAGGTGTTCTTGGACTCTTTTGCACTGTAATTCTTGATAATTTTCAGTGTCATTTACTTTGTCAACACAGTGTGTAGGCTCTGATTTTTTTCTTTCTACTCTTTGCAGCCTTGTTTTCGTATTATACTTTAGAAATGAGTTCCTGTCATTTTTCTGAATGTTTCTATGCTATTAGGTGCACACATTCTTTTGTATTTTTCTGCATGCTTTCACTAATATGAGTCTGCAGTGTAATTTTCAGCTACCTCAGGATCATAGTGTAGGTTCTATGATTTTTTGCCACTGTATTTCTTCATTCTAGACTTCAAAGTTTCTGTAATTTCCAGAGTATCCTGTTTGTTTCTAATTTCTGTATCTAGTTTCTCTGATGCTTTTCTTTTTCAGATTTTCAATGTAAGAAGGTGAAGTGGGTGAAGGAGCTGAAGAATGTTGGTACAAGTAGAAGTGTTTCTGACCTGGTGATCTTCCTGGGATTTCCCCCAATGTTTGGCTGTTTGGTGGGTCGCAAGCTGATGGGCAGTTGTTCGCTATGGTCCAGGGTATTCGTGGTTCAGGTTTAGTTGAAACCGGGTGACGGTTTAGCCCGACACGTTTTTTAGAAATAGAAAGCATACAGTCGCCGGGTGGGGATTTTTGGACATACAAGTGTCCTCTGTTTATTTATTAGGAAATGTGAATGTTACCGAATTGAAAAACAGTCAAGTGCTAAATAGACCATCCAGGGTTCCTTTCTTGCAGCTTTTAATGCTATCTTAGTGCAGGGGCTGAAGTTGATTGAGAGACCTCGCCTATCTCATGTTTGTGCTCCTCCGTAATAGGTTTGCCTTCTCTGGGAAATTTAATTGTCTGGTGCTGACAGAGAGTGGTAAGATTTAATTACGTGCATATTAAATTTCCAAATTCCAGTTGTAGAAAGTTATCAGATCATTGATTTTTATTTGTATAAAATATATTCTCAACTACTCGACCAGCTGCTGAGATTTCTACTTTTGCTAATCGCCTTGGAGAAGTAGTGAAGGAAGGATGATGTCTATACATGTACTTCAATTACATGGCCGAGTGTTTTCTTCTGTTCCATGAGCCCCAAGTGTGCTTTATTTTGGTACAACTGTTACAGTAATTGGCGAATTTAGGGGCCGTCCATTCACTGCGATCAAACAGTGGAGAAATAGGAGTTACGAGGAGTTACAATATTAGAATTACATGAAATTACAAATACTTGTGGGACCATTACAAAATTATGATGGGGCTAATCAATTTCTAAAAGGGTAGATCCGTCCAATTTAGTGTGCAGCGCTGGAAGAAAAGGAAAAGAAAACCTAGCCCCGCACGCTTTTTCCCCGTTGTGTCGATCCCCTCTCCGCTCGCCTCCTCCTCTCCCGGGTCGCTGCACCGCCGGCTCAGCCGCGCTTCTCCTGCGTCTTATCCTCCCCGCTCCTCTCCTCACAGCTGAGTCCTCGACCAGATCGGCGTCCATCTTCAGCGGCGGCGGCATCTTCAGTGGAGGAGGCGGGTGGTCGTGGCGGGGGCATCTTCAGCGGCGTCGCCGGACGAGCTCCACGCGTGGGGGAGATATCTCCACGGGCCCGCGCAACCATGTCCCCTTGCTGACGTCGGCCTCACAAAGAAGAGGTCTAGTCCGCCCGTGCCGCCGAGGAGGGGGAGCAGCCGCGCCCGGAGTAGGTCGTCCCCAACGCCTGCATCTAGTCGTCGACCTTAACTATACTGCAGTCGCCGCTGCTGGTCGAGGTCGCCCAGTTGACACCGGCCCCGCCGGAGTGCAGCTCATCCTGCCCGAGGACATGATACGTACCGTCTCTTGCTCCCCCCTTCATCTCCCTCTGTTGATCTCATTGGCACTGCAGCGACAGTACAAATACGTGCTGAAACCATCTGTTTTCTACGTTACTAAACTATATGTGTGTTTCTTTTTGGTCCTCTACTAGTACCTACTAGTAGACACGCATAACAATTACTCTTCCTTTGTTCCCTGAATAATTTCCAAGGAAAGGGAGGGACGCCGGCGGGTGATTCCCCCCATTCTGCCAAGGCCAAGATGGGGCAGAAGATGTCATTGGCGCATCGAAGGCTCTCTTTGCTTGATGATATCATTAGCATCAGTAGGCACATCGCTGCTGCTGCTGCGGCGGCGGCGGCTGATGATGATGGTGGTGCTTTTGAGCTGATGGCAAGAACCTTCATGGAACCATCTAATCTCATATGTCTGCATTCAGGCACGTCTATTCTTCCAGGATTCAGAGTATCAAATGCATGTTCTCATACATCAACAAGAATAAATATAGGAGGCCGCTTTTATCAGTTAGTTAGTTAGTTGGTTGGTTGGTTGGTCGGTCGATGAATCGAGCATTGGGCGAAAGCTCAAGTACTGAGATTGTTATGAGGCAAATTCAGTACTCCTTTTTTTTTCAACCATTTCATTTGCCTTCTCTCTTTTCTTTCTGAATCTTCGGTCACGCTTACCTTGTGGAACCGTCAGACAAACTGAAAATGAACTGCTTATGTATTTTCTTATAGGGCTCATTAGTACTGCAGCAAGTAGTACAAGTACACAGCGACCGCATAGCATCCTCCATGTTATTAGACTATATTATCTATACATTTTTTTTCTTTACTAATTTTGAACTTCTCGTGACGCGATAATAAAAATTTGGCAATTGTAGGATGAGGAGTTCGCTGCTGATGTTCCTCAGAAAAATACAGGAATTTGTGACAGCAATGACGACTTCGTTCCATTGATAGTGAGTGTTCTATTGCTTTAGTTCTCTGCAAAACGGAAGTTGATAGTCATGTCTGAAACCTTGGTTTATTAAGCAAATCTGCAAAACCTGACTATTTTTCGCAAAACCTGACTATTCTGTCTGGCCACATTTATCTTTAGTATTCAGAACGCACCATCTTCTGAACTTGCATATTTAGTACGTAGTATGTATCAGCAGTCCACACATTAATTAACATGGAAAGGTTTCTCAGAATGGACTAGACATCTCTAATGGAAGTTGCGAATCGAGTCTGACACTTCGGTTTGTTAAGAAAATCTGCAATACCTGCCTATTGTAATTGTACCGTTTATCTTCAGTTTATCTTCTTCTCCTAGGGACAATGTTGATGCCATCAAAGCGAAATACATCATCGAGGCTGCTAACCACCCAACAGACCCCGAGGCCGACGAGGCAAGAACACCAACATTTTGCCACAAAACTAAGCTGCATTTGTTGACACATTTCACACATTGACTTATAGTAGAGAAATGTACATGTTCATGGTGCAGAGAAGGGCGTGCTGGTCCTAGCGGACATCATGGCCAACTCCGGCGGAGTGATGGTGAGGTACTTCGAGTGGGTGCAGAACATCCAGGTGTTCATGTGGGACGAGGAGAAGGTGAATCGGGAGCTCAAGACGTACATGACCCGAGCCTCAAACATAGTTCTGATTATTTAGGCAATGTATGTCGCCGTATAAAATGGACAGTAATTATGTACAGTATATCTTCGAAAACCAGAATTGACTCAATTTGGAAGAATGCCTACTTTATATGAATTTCATGCCCGCTTTGCACGCGTTGCTACAAGTGCATTATCATGCCTCAGCCATAATCATTCTGCACAAATATGGAAAGAAGTGTGGCCCCTATTTTAGTCATCTCTGTCATGTTCGCGTGCACAACCTATTTTGCCAATGAGCAAGTTTAGCATCTGTTTGTTCTTTGATGATCTTATGCTGCTTGCCTGGTTCTCATTGTTGTGCTAGTTGTCTAGTTAGTAAGCAAAACTCTGTTAGAGTAAAGCTAGATGGGACGTCTGTTTCCGTATTGTTATCCAATAGACTTAGACCTAGATTTATTAGTTGTAAATTTGTTTGCTCCATGTATCGCGTTAGTTTCGATGCAAAACACAAGCTATAATGTACCAACTCTTGTCTGACATGTCTATGTCAGTAAAAAATGGTACATGGTGTCAAATTGTTGTTTCACTGGATTACTAGGAGGGGCATTCTTCCTCGGGCGTCCACGTTTATGCTTTGGGGCACCGGATGTCTCTGGTTTGTTTGTAACATCAGGGTTGATGACAATCGTGACGTCGTCGTCTGCACCTTTTCGTTCCTATGGAATGCTGGCTTCGTACTCGTCCTTCTGTAGAGGAAATAGTGGTGCGTTACATTCAATCATGAAGGATAGGAACTACATGACATGAAATGCTAGTTGTGTAGAACTTACCGTTATAGGATTCTTGTATGATTTTTTCCGAAGCTTGTTGCAATCCGAATGCACCAAGCTTGAACATATTTTCCAGCTGAAAATATGTATTTTTGCCTGAATTAGATAGCGACACATAGGTTGGGATAGCGGTGAAGCATAGGTAGTGCATGATTGCAAATGTAATTTAGTGTTAGGCAGACCTGTGTGAAATCATCGGTAATTTTATCTCCGTCCCATGTCAACATGTATTTGAGTGTGTACGCCCCGCAGGAATAACTGTGATGTAAAGTTGAAGTTAAGTATTTTAGTGTACGCCCCGCAGGAATAGTCTTGGTCCAACTCCTTGTTTTGCACCACGGGTTTTGCACTAGGTGTTCCAGTAGAAGTCCGTGCTTTCCATGCGTCAAACCCAGGAGTTGATGGGAACTTGCCATTGCCTGGATCTTAATTCCTGTAACATGAAATGCATAGATGAAAACATAGGAAGTCATGGGTAAAACTGATGTTGTAGTATCCGCTTACCTGGAGTTCCTTTTTGAGGTCTCCAACTTCGTCCTCCAGCTTGGACAACCTAGGTTGAGTAGCAATTTTACCCCTTCATATAAATAATAGTAGAATGACAACTAGTGTTGTAGCGCTTACTTGGAGCAAAGCTAGATTTCCTTGTAGATTCACTTGATCAATATAGTTTAAAGTATTGATGGATGTCAACAAATGGTTCAGTGTGAAACATCCCCAGTTAAAATTGGGAATTCTTGCGACGTCTTGTACAAGGACGAAATATTTGGTGTCGACGTAATCTTGTACCGTCGGTGCTAATATAGTGCCAATAGCATACAAAACAAAGCGCCTGATGAAATGATCATTTGGAGTTTTGGAGGCTTTAATTTTCTTATCAAGGTCACTCAGCTTAAGTCTTCCGTCTATTTGATAAGCGCTTAACAGGTTTACAGCTCTTCCTATATATTTGGAAGGTCCATTAATTCATACACATCTGTTGGAGTTATAGGAATGTCCTTACCAGCAATGTGAATACTCTGCTTTTTGCTGATGTAGCTCTTGGCTAGTAGCACCAACATATAACGCCGGAGAGACACTGACTTCATCTGTGTTAGCCCTCCAAGACCAGTTTTAGTGCAAATGGCCTCTTAGTGCAGAACTATAGGAAGAGCTAGTCATTCCTGGAAAATATGCATAAAGATAGACTAGATCAATTTTCTCTACTATCGTTTATGCGAATATAATACGTGGTACGTACTGAATGATTCTGCCATTTGATATTTGCATAGAGTTTTGGATTATGTTGACCTCACTGTTGACTAACAGGTGTAAGATCAAGCGTTCTCACCATGAAGCGGATGAGTGGATGAAGAGGAAGCAGTACCGTTGTATCACACAGGCCGGGTGGGGTGGTTGCCGGCGGCTCTGTTCCAACATAATCATGTAGGAGCACGATGCTGTGGACGGAGCAAAATTCAGAGAAAAACCCATAAGATCTCATGATGGGTTCATGCGCGGAATAGGCGGAATCCATTATTTCGTTTTAAATCATCTCATCTGTTGCCTTAGTTCTAACTCATGACAAGAGCAGGCATTCTCACCTTAAATCCAACGTGTGGACTGACGTCGTGTTCCGCAGGTCAGATGGGCGGTCGCCGGCGGCTCCGTTCTCGTGGGTGACGACGGCGGCTCCGATACAGCCGGTGAACAGGGCGACGGCGTTTGATGGGACTGGCCTTGGAGGAGAAGGTCGCGTGTGGGACGGCGTCCAGAATATGAGTGGGGAATCGGCGTTCGAGCCGGCTAGGCCAGTTGGATCGGAGGCTGTTGCAGATAATGGGGGAGGTGGGAGCGGATTTTGGGAGGGCCGATAGATACGCGTGTGATAAATGTTAATCCATCTATGAGCCAAAAATTGGATGGCACGTATGTTTCTTTTGGCACGTATGTTTCTTTTTTCTTTAAGTATTTTTTTAAGTATCTGCCACGTCTATTTCTGGCCTGCGTGCAGGCTTAAGCGATCTCTTTGGCTCTTCACGTTTAGTACTACAGGTCCTTCGAATATACATCACTAACACCACAAGTCATCTGATACTACCAGTGCCACTTTTGAACCCGGGACCCCTTTTAGCACAAAAAATCATCCGGAAATGCTAACACCACGAGTCGTCCCCAATGAGTAAGACCGATTCTCATGACAACACTTGGCTATCACCAGTATGTGTATCTCGAACCAAAAACTATGTTCACATGGTGGCCAGCTGGGCGGTCCCACCAATAGCACTTCAGGTACTCCTCGTCTGGACCCCGACTACCGGTTGTTATCGGTGATTCGGACTTGGACTACGTAATGCTGAGTCCGAACGAGTAAGGCCGATAGTTGTGGGCCATCCACTACAAGTAGTACTATGACCATGGCTCTTCACGTCTAGTACTACTAGTCCTATGGATACATCACTAACACCACGAGTCATCTGATACTACCAGTATCACTGTTGATCCCTGGATCCCTTTTAGCGCAAAGGGTCATCCGGAGATGCTAACACCACGAGCCATCCCCAATGAGTAAGACCGATTCTCATGACAACAGTTGGCTATCACCAGTATGTGTATCCCAAACCAAAAACCATGTTCACATGGTGGCCAGCTGGGCGGTCCCACCAATAGCACTTCAAGTACTCCTCGTTTGGACCCCGACTGCCGGTAGTTAACGGTGATTCGGACTTGGACTACCATTAATGCTGAGTCCGAACGTGTAAGGCCGGTAGTTGTGGGCCATCCACTACAAGTAGTACTACGACCATGGCCCTTCACGTCTAGTACTACGGGTCCTCCGGATACATCACTAACAGCACGAGTCGTCTGATACTACCAGTACCACTGTTTGATCCCTGGATCCCTTTTAGCACAAAGGGTCATCCAGAAATGCTAACATCACGAGCCGTCCCCAACGAGTAAGGCCGATTCTCATGACAACACTTGGCTATCACCAGTATGTGTATCCCGAACCAAAAACTATGTTCACATGGTTGCCAGCTGGGCGGTCCCACCAATAGCACTTCAAGTACTCCTCGTGTGGACCCCGACTACCGGTTGTTATCGGTGATTTGGACTTGGACTACGTAATGCTAAGTCCGAACGAGTAAGGCCGATAGTTGTGGGCCATCCACTACAAGTAGTACTATGACCATGGCTCTTCACGTCTAGTACTACGGGTCCTCCGGATACATCACTAACACCACGAGTCATTTGATACTAACAGTACCACTATTGATCCCTGGACCCCTTTTAGCACAAAGGGTCATCCGGAGATGCTAACACCACGAGCCATCCCCAATGAGTAATACCGATTCTCATGAAAACAGTTGGCGATCACCAGTATGTGTATCCCGAACCAAAAACTATGTTCACATGGTGGCCAGCTGGGCGGTCCCACCAATAGCACTTCAAGTACTCCTCGTCTGGACCCCGACTATCGATAGTTAACGGTGATTCGGACTTGGACTACCATTATTGCTGAGTCCGAACGAGTAAGGCCGGTAGTTGTGGGCCATCCACTACAAGTAGTACTACGACCATGGCTCTTCACGTCTAGTACTACGGGTCCTCCGGATACATCACTAACACCACGAGTCGTCTGATACTACCAGTACCACTGTTTGATCCCTGGATCCCTTTTAGCACAAAGGGTCATCCGGAAATGCTAACATCACGAGCCGTCCCCAACGAGTAAGGCCGATTCTCATGACAACACTTGGCTATCACCAGTATGTGTATCCCGAACCAAAAACTATGTTCACATGGTTGCCAGCTGGGCGGTCCCACCAATAGCACTTCAAGTACTCCTCGTCATGAAATGTTGCATGCTTTAGAAGGGTTAAACAAATGTCATTTGTACATTGTCAAGAATTGTGCATTCTCAGATGATGCACAATTCTCATATGATAGCGACGATGACATGTATGAACAGGTTGGTTATATTGCCAAGTTCCTACATATTATACAAAAAATGGCCACATCATTTGCATGTTGATCTAAATACCTTTCGTATGCTTTTGGACAGGACATGTCTGAGGAAGATATATATTCGTGTGGGTACATGGATATCGGCGAGAGGAACATGGGCGAATATGGGTCATCGCCCGAAAGGAAGAAACTTGCAGATAACAATCCGAAGAAGGCATTGCTTTTCGGCAGCAGTGACGAGCCTCTTTTGTAGGCTTTTGGTTTTTCTACAATTTCAAGCTTTAGAGCTGAATTATTATCCCAAGTAGTGTTCATATTATTTCCGAACCAACAATCACTTCATTCAAGTGACAATTGTGAGACTATGTTTACAATAATAGGCTTTCAACTCTGAGTTGTTGCTCAATTTTTAGATGAAAGGTTCCTTTGATGCCCGCATACTAAATTCTGGCTTTTACTATTTTTGTATTGCATATGCTGCACCAGTCCAAACCAGTGTTATCTCACGCAACAGTCCATGCCACTGGTTGGTGATTTCTGATGCATGTTAGAATTATTTGCATCATTCAGAACCAGTAAGAATGATTAGCAACATGAGCTGAGCATCAGTCAAAAACAGCAAGAATGATTAATTAATCGATCAGTTTTACTAAATTCTTATACTTTTTTTAACTCTTCAGCATCTTCGTAATGTCAATTAATCCACCGTTTTACTTAGAATCTCACCACATTATGGATTGATGCAAATTTGCACAGGCACATTTCATGAAACAAGCAAAGAATATTACCTACCCTTCTCTGATTTGTTGTAAAAGAACTCTGAATTATAGGAGGGGGCTAATAGCGGCACACAAGCAGACACACACATGCATGTGTTCAATTACAACAACCGGAGAAATGACTACATACTCATGAAAGCCAAGAACTCATCGAACATCATCTTCAACCTCCCACATACTCATTAAATCTATGATGTTTTTTGTACAGACAAGCACACCCTGCCTACCATCAGTCTTCTCTGCCTTGGTGTTCAGTAATCTGACTATGCTAATTTGTCATGGAAAATTCAGTTTGCTGCCACATTGCATGGCAATTGAATGTCCAGCAATTGAGCAATCTGACTATGCGGTTGACAGTAATGGTACGCATTGGAAGTGGCTGTGGCAGGAGTGCTCTGCATAGAGCTGACCATATGTGTGTGCGTGAGTTTCGTTCTTCATCCTGGGCAACTCCAACATATGTTCAGCATTTCATTGATAATATATTTTGTCCCAAAACTGGACAGCCTGATAAGGTCTGAACAAAGAAAGTGTACACCATATTTTGAATTGATTAAATTTAGTGAACATAGCTTAACAAAATCTGAATATAACTGAACATAGTCTAGACATTTCAGAGCGTTGTACTGAATTCAGTTGGACATAGTCTGGAATGCAGCAAATAATTTTGTCGACAGGATACTAAATGTGAAAATGAATCACACAAACAGTTTAAAAATCACCTAGAATCTGCAGGTGTAGAACCATGCAAACTAAATCATGCTGCAACTTTGGACTCAAGTTAAAATTTCAGAATCTGCTATGGATCAAGGATTCCCAGATGCACTACGTAAGGTGGCCGGCTGCGCAAATACAGAGGGGAGGGAAAGGTCTTTGCTCGCCGGCGTTGATGGGCCTCGCCGGATGCTTGACGGAGGGAGGCGTTGCAGGGGGGGTGGGGGTGGGGGGCAAGGGAGACTTCGGCTGGCTGGCGTGCCACAGCGGATCCCCGGAACCCTGGTGGCAGGAGCAGATCGAAACCAGGGAGGCGGGCCGCTGGTGCTTGCCCTCGATCGGGGCCGCCGCGGGATCTCTCGATCGGAACGGCGAAAAGGGCGGCGGCGGCTATGCGACGAGAAACACAACGATGTGCGTGGGGGACGGGGGGCTAATCCTCCTGCAGAACGGATGGGAGGAACTTTTTTACCATTCTACCCTTTTGACCAAAAAATAATTCTTTAACTAATTTCCCAGATCTAACGGTCAGTAAAAATTGGAGGTGGAGTTACATGAAATTACGAGTTGTAACTCGCCAATCACCCTAAAAGAGCTCTTATTTTGGATGTGCTAATGGCATAACACAGTGGATATAAATCCTCTTCGTCTCCCTCCAAAAAATATGTCAGCTATCACACAATTTCACACCAAAATTATGGAATCTCTTCCGCGTCACAACTTCTTGATTTTTTTCCAACTCCACTCTTTTTTATGTGTTCTGTGTGCATGAGACTGGAATCAAGAAAACAAAAAATTTACTCAAACAAATTAATCAACCATTCTTGCAGTGGTGGGACAATTAAAGATCATTAGTCTCCAGTCACAATCTAGCATCGACTCAAGTTATGCTATTTTCTATCATCGCTAAATTAATGTGGCTTCTCTAATTGGCGATTGTTTGTAGGCAAGCCTTCTTAATTATGGTAATTGTTGTTCCCAGAGACCCGAGGTAAAATCAATCACTTTAGCAATATACAGTTTTAGTTTTCAATTATCTTATTTTAAATATAATTTGTTGTGTTGTTGCATGATCTTTCATCATAGTTACCTCCACCCTGTAGATTAAGATGTTCAGAAATCTAAGATAGCATTGTCGCTCAACGCTCCATGGCCTTGAGATGCTCCTAAGTGGAAGGTTTTTTTTTTCTGCTTCCAGACATGTTGAAGTTATGAATGTTTGATGGTAAAGTGGAACATATAGAAAAGAAAAGCTACGATGTGTTGTACTAAACCATTTATATTTTGTAACAGTCTGATTTTAGATAAACTATGATAGAATAAATAGCATTCAAAGTACTCATCAGTGCATGATCATGAGTTTCATATATGAACAGGCAACACAGTTACAGTTATAATTTTAGTTGATAAATATGTCCAGTTCCATGCTATTGGGCTGATGAGATATAATTGACGCACACTTAGCTAATATTTTTTCTGCAAATGTTTTCTGAATTATGTCTTAAATCTTTTACATTCCTAGGTTACTCTGTCGTTATATCTTGAGAGCTGTTTTACGACATGCCATACCTTGGTTCAAGATATGCACTACATTTTGCTAAGTGTTGCACAGTGACATATTGTTCAAATAGTTATATGGGTGAGTTATCAAAAGTAATTGTCTATTGAATCCATTTGCACGCTTGATGCCTAGATTAGTATCTTAGTTTGTCCAACATATTTCTTCTTTGCATGAACGAAAGAGCGATATAACGACTCGGTATAAATTAATTTCAAACATGGACATGGAAGTATATAGTTTAAATATTTTTGTATTAAAATACGACTATAAGTATTACATGTATCCATCTTTTGCTCATAAGTACAAGTATACAACTAATGATTCATTCAAACGCTTATTAGTTTTGCCTTAGACAGATACTGTTTCTTCAATGATGAATGCATGCAGAATTTACTACAATAAGAGACGGAGATTACTTGATTGGACTAATATACCTCTACTGAACCTACTTCAGGAACAGAACGACGGTGTTCCACATCCCCTTACGCATAGTTCAAGGACTGGTGCTCTGTTCCAGAATTTAAAACTAGAACATACATACAATATTGGAATCATTATTATTATTCCATGAAATCAACCAGTTAAGATTTTTTTCTTTGATTGGTCTTTCATTATATATATTCTTTGATACGTCACCTCTTACAATTATACTCTTAGTCTCATTGTTTATAGCTGAACGGTTGATTGAAAATAAATTTCAATTTTTGAGACAAACATGATTCATTATTTTCTATTCCCATAAATCATGTTTTTCTCTATCAAAATTTAAATTTAATCCGAATCCTATGGACTGGATGATTGATGTTACAAAATCAGGATGACAGGTTCATTATATTAATAACCAAATTTAAATGTTCAATCTCAAGTACAGTCATGGTTAGTGAAGGAACAAAAACAATACTGAAGAGTCGACATAATTAAATGATCAATCCATGATACACAAGAAATAGTGTGTCTAATGGTATTTTAGTAAAAACACATCAATATATCCTTATGTAAAATGATTCCTAGAAACCACACAAAGAAATTCTTCTAAAATATGAAAATGTTCTAATTCATGTTTATGTGGCAAATTTATACTATGTGCTCCCTTTGTTCCTAAATATATGACTTATATGTAGGACAGGAGGGAGTACATGTTTTCACACACTAGTCCGTGCTGGTGCACGGGTTTACGACTAGTTATATTAATAGCGTTAGAGTTTGGTTTCTAAATACATGCCTTTATGCATCTGCATTTGTAAATTAAGACAATGCAAACCATCCATATAAATTATTATGATATGATGATTCTCATTTTTAATTGGATGCTTACAAAATAATATTTAGTTGTACACTAACTCCCTAATCAAATAATGATAAGCGTTCAATTTCCCAACATACTATTGTCATGTTTAGATGGTCTCTTCATCTTGCTCCTGATCATGTCTTTCTAGGAATGGTTACCGACATCCCCCTTTGTCCTTGTGCTCTTGCTACACAATCATTCACACAATCCCAAATAAGTAATTCAAACTCTAATTTATCTTTCTCTTGTTGTAACTCGTAATAAATTCATGAAAAAATTTGTTTGCATTGCACACACACACAGTGCTAGTGAATTCTTAATGGATCATTTTTAAAATCAAAATCATTGCAATAAAAGATTAATAAAATTCACGTCTTCAAAGAAAATTATTATTGGCTCAATAATGACATTTTTTTCCGCGAGAAAGATTCTTTAAAAACCCGCCAAGTAAGAATTCGCAGAAGCATTGTAAAATATATATATTTGGTACTGCAACATTTACTCACTGATCCAGCATCACCCTTGGTAATCATATCAGAGGTATCATAACTAGACTAGATTACTATAAACATATGTCTATGGCCGAGTAGCTGAACGATATTTTACTGATATAAACATATGTAATGACCTTTTTTTACACCATATTAGTTCTTACATTCTGGACACATGCTCTAGCTATATATAATCATGTTGTCAAATTTTCACTATAATTTAAATACATAATTTTAGGGCATGTACAATGATTGATCCGATGTTTTTACCTTCTTTATTTCACACTACTAAGATAGGACAAAAAGGTTCTGCAATACATTGCCTCTTAGTATCATCTGAATTCAATAACCTCTTATATGTGTAAAATAATATGTGTTGCCCAAATGTATTGAAACAAGGTGGGATGAAAATATGGCATCTCATACCTTTCTTTTGAAATTTCCATCTCTTGGCCAACAAAAGCAAACATATTTTTATCTCTCTCTTACATGTCAGAATCATTCTAAGATTCGTTGCTAAGTAGAAGCATTGTACATTTCCTTGATGTGAATGGTTCTACATCACCACATTGCCTGCCAGATGCCCTAATGCCTCAGTTAAGAAACAATTAAAATAAAGTGACTGGGAAGAATATCACATATATATAGGGTAACGCTATTCTAAGCGTGAGTGTAGAATAGCTTATTCTACACCCCTAGTAACGCTATATACGAAATGTAGTAAAAGAATGTACCAAATTGTAGTAATTCTGAAAATATTTTTTTCACTATCCAAGTTTGTAATTTACTAATTTTCAGAAAAATTACTATATTTTATATACTATGTTACTAGATTTTGTATGTACCGTTACCGGGGTGTAGAATAAGCTATTCTACACTCACGCTTAGTTTAGCGTTACTATATATAGACTGATGCTCAGTTATTATAAATTTTATTGCACCAAATTTGTGCAACAGTAAATTATGCTTAATTAGTAAACCATGTTACAAACGCACATTTTCTTTACTGATACACATGATCCATTTAGTTTAATTTATTAAGAAGGAAATGCTCTATGTGGACCATCTAGTCGAAGTCGACCCAGAGTCCTAATCCATTGCAACACTTGTCTAGCTTCTCTTAGGCACATCGACTTTGAAAAATTCTACACCCGCTGCTTCCGGCACCAAAACTGCATGCAGCATCAGTACTCTGTCCTATGTTGTTGATGAGGTCTGTCGTGCACAATGCCTATTTTTTCTAATGAATGGACATAAAAGCCCGGAAATCATAGGTTGGATTATTATATATAGATAAACAGACAATGCAATAAAATGATGTTATAGTTGCTACTTGCCACACGTAGCTAGTTCGAACTGGGCCGTGTACATGTTGCAAGTCATGTTTGTCTGATGTTGCTGACGTACAAGAAGAATAGTGAGATGTGATGAACACCGTTTTATTTGCGAAGGAACGAACATCTTTTTATAGAATAGTGGGATATTACAAACCTCTGTTAGGCCACAAGTTATTCCCTGTATCTACTCTTATCCCTTTTAGCCACTCTGCTCCTTCCCAAGAAATTTCAATTTTGTATGAGCTACTGGGTATAATGCTTTGTATAAGATCGATTCACCTATGCCTCATACAATCTCGATTTTGCCAAACCTCTCTATTAGAATTAGTTATCTTTCTGTTTAGTTAATAGGATTTCTTGGTTAACAAGTTTTAAGATAGCAATTCTCAACAATCTGGATGTCAGATTTTGATTCATTATTATGGCTGTAGGTTTTGAAAGATTCAAACAATTCACAAAGTGTTGCTTCATTAGTAACTCCCTGACCTTCAATTTCATAGCCCGGGATGATATGTAGTCATGTAATTATCTCTAATACAATGTCCTAAACGTTGATGTTACATGCAAACTTCATAAAGATAGATATTTTGTGAGTGCATAGCGTGCTAAAATAAATTTCGATGGACTAACTCAAGTTCTTCAATGGAGTTGTTTTACTACAAATCTTCAGTATAGAACTGTACAACGAAGACAGTACATAACACTATGTAGTTCTAATTTCAATATTCCTGGAACATGTACAGTTCACATCATGGTTCGAGTCGATTAATGGCATCTGTACAAGTTTAGTTGTAGCATGTCGATACTCAGATGGTGGCAGCGTGGTGGGTCGAGCCATCGGCATGAACGACCAAGACAGGGCACATTCACACAGACATTAGATTGATATTTTGAGCAGATTATGCGGTAGCAGTTCTGTCGATGCTTCACATAGTTGCATCTAACAGGTTTTGACCCTCTCGCCGAAGCTGCAGCTAGCCTTCATGTTGCATTGGTGTGAATGTATGCCTCCTTTCACTGCATTGTGTGCCAAATTGCAGTAGTGATTTGCTTTTGGGTGGAAACTAGTATATGTTCACTGATTCATCTTTGAACTCAGGCAAACAGAAATGTCAAATCTTTTCAAGACTCTAGGAAATAGTTTCAGAGTAACAATAGTCATAATGAATATATGCCAATTTGATGATTTGATTAAGTAGTAGTGCTACTCGAGATATTCACTAGTGTGTTTCCAGAATCATGTATGGTACATCTACTTCCTTTTGTCTACTGTTTTACAAAATAGTATATACACTATAATGGAGCCTATGCACTGTAATTGAGCCTAAAAAATAGTACCGTGGTGAGAAGCACGCAAGACCTAATATATTGCCTTTTGTGAAAAATAGATCACACATAACTACATGATTCATCTGGTTCAGGATAAGGTTACCTTAAATACCATGTATTATCTCACAGAATAGATAAGTAAATACCATGCATTTTTCTCCACACCGATTATTACCTACTAAAGGTCATCCTTCGTACATCTGTTAGGCTGAGCTCAAGTAGGACTAAAATTTTCAGTTCCTTGTGCTTCATAAGCGCTGACAATTGTTGTTCCTAAAAGGAAAATCTTAGGCTATTGGTTTCGTTTGTTTGCAGAAATAGAACATTACAATTTACTTTGCTCTTATGCAAAAAGAACTGTTAATTTGGAAAAATATTGAATCAGTTTCTTTTAACAACAGATCTTGAGGATGGGAAAATTGTAATAAGTTTCAAAAGAATATTAGCATAAGTGCCACATAGAGAGTGACACAATAATGATAACTAACATAGCATGGACCTTACATGATTTCCTTATTGAATCAGTAGTCTACTTCATGTAGTAAAGTCACTGACTGACTGTAGATATTCCAATAACTCTTTGTTGTACTCTTTCAAAAATACGATTTTGAGATTAATCTCATACCTCTTTTCTCATATGATGTGTTTCATTGGCACTATCACAAATATCAGGTGGATGCACATCAATAATTCTTTAGACCAAACCTCTTAAGTTTTTTTTCTTTTCAAAATACACTAATTCTACATACATTCATATCTCCTCCTAATTAAAGAGCCAGAATATTCGACTTTTGTAGTTTAACACAAACTTACTGTCCAGCTATGAAATCTGAGTCTTTAAACATATTGTATGAGCCAAACTTTCATATATTATTCAAAATTAAGAGATAACTACTCTTACATGTTGTCCTTCCCTTTGTGACTGCATCCTTCTTAATTTAATTAGGTTCATGCGTATGAGCCAAACTTTGAAACTTTCGGTATATACAAATATAATATAAGGTTATTTCATACGACACAATTAGAATGATTGTGTGATAGTGTGCATGCCTACGATTAGGTTGTAGTAGTCCTTCTCTTGGACCAAACATTAATAACATCCTTTTTTGACTTATCATGTCATTTGTATAGAGATTATCGATACAGGTCAATATATAAATATTTTCCTCAATCTATTTCAGCATATATACAAATGTGGAAATAACTAGCCCGTGTTGATACACGTGTTGACGACTAGTAGACCTAATCGTAACAAGGAATCATATGGATTAGTGGCAAACATCATGCAAAGTTGACAAGTTTTATAACAGTCAGTTTCACACGATTGTCGAGGACTCCTCCCCCTCATGTCTGATGAGTCGTCCTATCTTTCGGGAGAGGATACTTTGCAGAGCGCCTCTCTCATGCATGTCCGGCGTTCAAATCATCTTTTCATATGCCTCAAAATCAAAGTTATCGGGGTTATATTTTAACGAACCACCCCCACCCCTCCCCCCTACCCCCCTCTTGTCGAAGTTATCAGGATTATGTTTTAGTGACCCCCTCTCTCATGTTTTCATATGCCTCAAAATCAAATCTATCGGGGTTATGTTTTAACGAACCACCCCCCTGACCCCTCATCTTGAAGTTATCGGGGTTATGTTTTAACGACCCCCTCTCTCATGTTTTGATATGCCTCAAAATCAAAGTTATCGGGGTTATGTTTTGACGACCCCCTCCTTCATGTTTTCATATGCCTCAAAATCAAAGTTATCGGGGTTATGTTTTAACGACAAGATGAATACAAGCTTTATACACAAGATGAATACAAGATTTATACACAAGACAAATACACAATTCAACAAATGAACTAACCATCATCCTATGAAAAAAACTTAACATACAACAAATGGACACCTTTTGTCGAACAATGGAGGGACGATCAGGGACCAACTCCACTGAGATGCAACACCACAGCATGTAATTCCACCGTGTGAAAAAAATTAGGCAGACTTAGTGATATTTGCATAGTGGCAGAAAACAAATTCATGATGCAACCTTTGAGGCAAGTAAACTATAAGCTACAACAGTTTTTCATGGCAACAAAGAGCATGGCAAGCATGTACTAATTACCCTCAACAAAACACCATTACTGATCATCATCCAAAGATGCGCAGATTTTTTGCAAACCTCAATGCAAAATGTAAAGTATTAATACTGCCAATGTCAGACTTAGAGAAAAATAGCATGGCACTTCAAACTAGGTCACACATAAAGCATTGACACTTCAAACTAGCTATCACATAAAGCAAAAAGAAGTATATTTTTCGCCAAAATACAACACATGACAGAGTTTCCTCTATTTCAAAAATAGTTCTCTGTTTTCAAAAATCATTCCCTCCATATAGAAACTCTTGTAAATAATGTGGGTTTTACAATTTTCTCCCAATCCTTTTAATTATCTTATAAACATCAGTAGTAATATTTTCATAATGATTTGGCCTCAAAAACATTATTTTATTAGTATTATCAAACTCTAGAATGACCCTATTGCACTAGAACTATTTCAAATAATTCTTTTCAAATGCCACAAATTTTTTTGAGAAGTCCTCTGATGCCTATAGATCACTTTTATGCAAAAACCCACTTTGGTCATTTGGAAATTTTGAGCACAACTTCCATTTTTTAGTTTTGGTCCTATCTTGGCATTGAACTACAACCCTATTTTTCATTGCTCAAATAATTCTCAATTTTTTTTCATCTTATAGTCCTTCCAACTAAACCCTTAAGTCCAGAATGGCAGCCCCAATTTCATCTTGCAAGTCCACCAAGTAATTCCCTGTAGTTTCTGTCCAGAACGAAATTCTAATAAAACTTGCACTAAAAAGTTTTTCCTTTTATCAAACTACCTTGACCATCATCACTAACATCCAAGGAGACATCATCCTGCCAAGTTTCACATACGACAAAGTTCCCTAGCTAGCCCTAGCATTTCATCAAACACCTTGTGGACATGGATGAAACCTTGCAAATCTCTGAAACCTTGCAACGCTCTGAACCAACTTGACCATCATCACATACATCCAAGGAGGAAGAAGGGGGGAGAGGGGTGGGAGGGAGGAGGGAGTACCAGCTGGTCGGCCGGCTGTGGAGCGGTGGCGTCGGGGCAGGGCTGGTGATATGTCTCCAACGTATCTATAATTTTTGATGGTTCCATGTTGTTATATTATCATCCTTTGATACTTTACAATCATTTCATA
The DNA here is from genome assembly GCF_056163025.1 of Triticum urartu. Lineage (NCBI taxonomy): Eukaryota > Viridiplantae > Streptophyta > Magnoliopsida > Poales > Poaceae > Triticum > Triticum urartu. The sequence continues at coordinate 568,497,270 of NC_141878.1, forward strand.
GCAACTTCATATCATTTTTTTGGGACTAACCTATTGACATAGTGCCCAGTGCCAGTTGTTGTTTTTTTGCTTCTTTTTTGCTTCGCAGAAAATCAATACTAAACGGAGTCCAAACACAGCGAAACTTTTTGGAGATTTTTTCTGGACTAGAAGACACACGTTGGGCCAAGGAAGTACCAGAGGGGTGATAAACCACAAGTATAGGGGATCGCAACAGTTTTCGATAAGTAAGAGTGTCGAACCCAACAAGGAGCTAAAGGCAGAACAAATATTCCCTCAAGTTCTATCGACCACCGATACAACTCTACGCACACTTGATGTTCGCTTTCCCTAGAACAAGTATGAAACTTGAAGTACTTTGTAGGTGTTGTTGGATAGGTTTGCAAGATAATAAAGATTACGTAAATAAAAAGTAGGGGCTGTTTAGATAAAGACACAACTAAGTTAGTTTTAGTAAAGACCTTTTTGTTATGAGAAAGTTATTTGTCCCTAGGCAATCGATAACTAGACCGCTAATCATTATTGCAATTTTATTTGTGGGAGAGGCATAATCTAACATACTTTTTCTACTTGGATCATATGCACTTATGATTGGAACTCTAGCAAGCATCCGCAACTACTAAAGATCATTAAGGTAAAACCCAACCATAGCATTAAAGCATCAAGTCCTCTTTATCCCATACGCAACAACCCCCTTACTCGGGTTTGTGTTTCAGTCACTCACGCAACCGACTATAAGCGAATCATGAACGTATTGCAACACCCTACAGCAGGGATCCCTCACGCTTGCGCGACACGGAGAGCACCATAGGACAACACCAATAATAAAGCATGCAACTCAAACCAATCTTGATCATCAAATAGCCCATAGGACAAAACGGATCTACTCAAACATCATAGGATAGCCATACATCATTGGTAAATAATATATAGCGTTGAGCACCATGTTTAAGTAGAGATTGCAGCGGGTAAGAGAGAGGTTACACTGCTGCATAGAGGGGGGAAGAGTTGGTGATGATGGCGGTGAAGTTGTTGGTGAAGATTGCGGTGATGATGATGGCCACGGCAGTGTTCCGGTGCCACCGGAAGAGAAGGGGAGAGGGGGCCCCTTCGTCTTCTTCTTCCTTGACCTCCTCCCTAGATGGGAGAAGGGTTTCCCCTCAGGTCCTTGGCCTCCATGGCTTGGAAGGAGCGATAGCCCCTCCGAGATTGGATCTGTCTCTCTGTCTCTCTCTCTCTCTCTCTCTCTCTCTCTCTCTCTCTGTTTCTGCATTCTCAAATTCTACCCTTTCACCATTTCTTATATTCCCGGAGATTCGTAACTCCGATCGGGATGAAATTTTAACACGATCTCTATCCGGATATTAGCTTTATTGCGGCAAAAGAAGGGCACCAACCGCCTTACGGTGTGGCCACGAGGGTCAGGGGCGCACCTGCCCCCCTGGGGCGCGCCCCCTGCCTAGTGCCCCCCTCGAGCATTGTCTCGCGTGGCTTTTTCTTCCCAAAAATCATATATATTCCAAAAAAATCTCCGTCAGTTTTTATCCCATTTGGACTCCGTTTGATATGGATATTTTGCGAAACAAAAAACATGCAACAAACAGGAACTGGCACTGGGCACTGGATCAATATGTTAGTCCCAAAAATAGTATAAAAAGTTGCCAAAAGTATGTGAAAGTTGAATAATATTGGCATGGAACAATAAAAAATTATAGATACAACGGAGACGCATCAAGGGGGGCTCCGAGGGGAGCACCACCCACCTAGGCGCGCCTGGGGGCCCAGGCGCGCCTTGGTGGGTTGTGCCCACCTCGGCCGCCCCCCACACCGCCTCTTTGCCCTATAAATACCCCGAAAATCCAAAAACCCTAGGGAAGTCAAACCCTAGGGAAGTCAACGAAACACAATTCCAGCCGCCGCAAGTTCCAGAAACCACAGATCCAATCTACACACCATCACGGAGGGGTTCATCATCCTTATTGGTGCCTCTTCGATGATGAGTGAGTAGTTCATTGTAGATCTTCGGGTCTGTAGTTAGTAGCTAGATGGCTTGCTCTCTCTCTCTCTCTCTCTCTCTCTCTTTTGATTCTCAATACAATGGTCTATTGGAGATCTATTTGATGTAACTCTTTTTGCAGTGTGTTTGTTGGGATCTGATGAACTTTGAGTTTATGATCAGATCTATTTTATCCATGAAATTTATTTGAGTTTTGATATCTTATATGTAGGATTTCTTATAGCCTCGTATTTCTTCTTCGAATCTTTGATTTAGTTAGGCCAACTAGATCGATTTTTTGAGCCATGGGAAGAGGTGCTTTGTGATGGGTTCGATCTTATGGTGCTCAATCCAAGTGACAAAAGGGAACATGACACGTATGTATCGTTGCTATTAAGGATAACAAGATGGGTCTATTCCTACATGAATAGATCTTCTCTACATCATGTCATTGTTCTTATTGCATTACTCCGTTTCTACATGAACTTAATACACTAGATGCATGCTGGATAGTGGTCGATGTGTTGAGTAATAGTAGTAGATGCAACTCAGAGTCGGTGTACTAATCTTGGGCGTGATGCATATATAATGATCATTGCCTGGATATTGTCATGATTATTTGAAGTTCTACCAATTGCCCAACAGTAAAAAATTTACCTGCCGTATGCTATTTTTCTCGAGAGAAGCCACTACTGAAATCTACGGCCCCGGGTCTATTCTATATCATATTTTCCTTCGAGATCTATTTTTATTCGCTTTGATTTTCATATTTATTAATCCAAAAACCCAAAAATACTTTGCTGCAATTTTTCATTAGTTTATTTTATTTCGCGTTTCCGCGAGATCTGTTTATCTAATCTACTACAAATTTATCTATCGTTTTACCCGGGATGGATTGACAACCCCTCTTACATGTCGGGTTGCAAGTATTTGTTCTTTGTGTGCAGGTACCGTTTACATAGTGTTGCGTGGTTCTCCTACTGGTTCAATAACCTTGGTCTCATCACCCAGGGAAATACCTGCCGTAGCTGTGCTGTATCACCCCTTTCTCTTTGGGGAAATACCGACGTAGTTCAAGCCGCATCAAAAGTAATTTTGGCGTCGTTGCAGGGGAGACATCATCAACACCTATCAGGTTCCTAATCACAAATCTCATCTCCTTGCAATTTACATTATGTGCCATTTTCCTCTCATTTTCCTCTCTCCACTTCACAAAAATTTGTCGTTTCATTCGCCCTTTTTCCATTCTCCATTTTCTCGTCAAATCTGTTTTCATGGGCAATTTTGTTTGTCACTTTTTGTCATTATGGATAGTTACCACTCTATTGCGTGCACCCCCGAGAACGAGGTTCTTCATTTTAAACAAAGGGGAGGGGAGAATATAAAATATGCTTGGTACAGGATTTGTAATGCTCATAATAGATCTATTCATAAGCAATCTACCATTGTTCTTCTTTGATGTTTTTATGTGGGCATATACACTTGGTATAGATTCGTCCTTGATATGATTACCAGTGGGAATTTCTTGATGTGTTCTTCTCTACATTATTTTAATGCCTTGGGGAATCTAGTGGGTTCACCACCTCTTATGATTAACGAAACAACTTTAACTTGCGAGCATATTATGGAAAGGCTAGATGCTATTGAAAAGAAAATGCTCACTGAAGAAAATATTGAAAAAATAGATAAAAGGATGCACAATCTTGCTAATAGAATCAGGTCAAAAGCAGGAGACGCTGTTGACACCAGATTTTGGCATGGTCAAAAACATAATTAAGAAGGCTTCAAATGGAAAAGTGCTCAAAGTGAGAAAGTTCCGTATCGTCAAAATGAGAAACTTTGATATTTGGGCCATAGCCATCCGATCTAATCTCTAAGGCCGAAGTTGTGTTTGAAGTACTGAGATTTTGTATTCAGAACACTATTCGGCTTATTACGCCCCCAAGATGGCCTCGTATGGGAAACGTTTCTACAGTGATTGCCTTCGTCTCGTCGAAATGATCGATTTTGATATAAAGAACGTCTAAATCGGAGTTCGTATGCAAAAATTAGAGCCAAAACTATGTGTTGCATAAGTCTGCCCCGGAAGTTCCGGGCAAAACTTCCGGGGAGGTTCCGGGCTAAACAGAAACTTTGCACGCGGTGCGCCCCGAAAACTGGAATTTTAACATTATTTGCAGATTTGCGGGGCAGATTTCGACATCAAGATGACCTCGGATGAAATAGTGATCAACTTAAGAGTTTTTCTCCATTACAAGATCTACAACTTTGCTTTTGGGACCATCATCATCCAAAGTAGTATGCGGCCTGCAGATTCAGTACAAGAGGGCTACTTGATATAATTTTAGCCCGGAAGTTCCGGGCCAGACCGGAAGTTCCGGCCCTCGTAGTCCGAGTTAGGTTAACTTTTGATGATTTGGATGTGATTTGAGTCCTTTTCTTGTATGGGAAGTCCAGCTGCCTCATATATATGTAAGGGGTGACGGCCGATTGAACAACACACAATCGAACAAATCAATCTATTATCTTTTTACCTTTACCTTTATCTCTCTCCCTAGTTCTTCTTCTTCCTCGTTCTTCGTTCGTTCTTCGTTTGCAGGGCGGCGAACCTCGAGGCCCTAGGGGCGGTCATGCCGACCTAGGGCAGCCCATAGCCGCCGCGCGCCCTGACGGGGTCCCTCCCGGGCGTGTGAGGTTTTGGGTCCACAAAAGCGCCCGCCGGGTTGTCTTGCGTACCGCGCTTCCGGCGGGTCTCCTTCGACGTGAGCTGAGGTGCATCACCCCCGGCATCGAGGGTACACGGCGACGTGTTCATGTGCGAACACAATTTTTGGCGACTTCGCTGGGGACGAAGCTTTGAACGGTCTCCGGCCCATTCTTGCTATGAAGAGATCGTCATCTAGGGTTTGCAATCTACAAAGGTAATATGAATACCCAATTCCCTACTATAGATGCAAATAATTCATATGATGTTACTAGATCGTTCAATGATTATACTCTATCGGCCAGCCCTAGTTTTTTCAATAATGCATCTAATTACGTGCATAGGCCGATTCAAAGTAATTTACATGTTTCAACTTCTTATGATACTAGTAACATACAACCTATGTATCATAACTCTCATGCATCGACAACCCCACAAATCCATATGCCGATGAACAATATGATGGGTTCGGTTAATCAATTTGAAACACCTCATGTTAAAATTTCCAATAGCATAGAAGAAAGTGTTTCACCTTTTTATTCATCGGCAACTAATTTGCAGTATGTGAATCCAACCTTGCCGATGGATGGGAGAATTGGCCATGCTACTACTAGCTATTCGGCCAGTTACTCTCAACCATCATATGCTACACCCGATGTTAGAAATTTTTCAGCACCATATGCAACTGTAGATGTTCATAATTCGGCCCCGCATCTTCATGGTCATAGTCGAATAAGTGAAAATTTTACAGGAACACATGTGCCATCATCAAATACTGTAGCATATAATGCATACTCTATGCAATTCGAGAATTTCGGCAACACTCACGAATCATTGCCGAAAGAATCTGAAAGTATTGTGGAGAAATCCCTTCCAGAAGCACTTGTGGCCGCGTTAAAAAAGAGCCTGGCACAAAACAAGAAAATTAGTGCTCTTTGCCTTGAACAATATGAAAAGGGGTTGTTTCCTGATTATGCTGCAATAAAGGCTAGAGTTTTGCAAGAAGATGAAACTACATGCATTGATAGAATTGGCGAAAGAGCATATGGTTATACAGCAGTGCATACACCTCCGCCTAGTACCGCAGCATATTATACATCCCCTACACAATTGCAAAATTTCGGCAACACTAACACTTCATTGCCGAAAGATTCTAAAAGCATTGGGAGGAAAACTAATCTAGAGCAGGCTTGAATTGAGAGGGGAGTTAAAGCTTTGCGCAATAGGGTGCAAGTACTTCGCCAAGAGAGAATTGATAGGGAATTGGCTCAAATAAAAGAAGTATTGCCAATTGATATAACCGGTGAAAAGAATGATGATTCGGAAACTAAAAGTGCTTCGGTTGAAAAAGCCGAATCAAGTAGTAAAGATTCTGAATCCATCAAATCCAAAGAGGCAAACATTGTTGAGAAAGGGCATGGGAAGTATAGCAAGACAACCATACTTGATTTTTCTGAAGTTAATGGAACCTACTTCCTGCCCTATGAGTTTCGTGCCATAGAAATTGATGAGCTTTAAGAAGAACAAGTAGCCGAAGAAAGTTTGGTGGACGAAGATCTTCAAACTAATGATGCACGAAACCAAGAGAAAGATGATGACAAGGCGTTGGGGAGCTATCCGAAGGCGGAGCAAGATATTCTTCAAGTCACACCATCATCATGCTCTCCCAACATGTTTGAAGAGGTATGTCTAGCAAGTAATTTACCTATTTTCAGATTTGGTCACAACTTTATTGTTGATGCATATATTAGAAAAATTTTAATAAGTAATTTTCAAAGACCAATGAAGAAGGGAAATTTACTTGTTAGCAATAAAATTGTTACTAAGCATATCGGCCAATATATTGTACCATTCAAAGAGACCGATGGTGACTTATTACTGCAGCCAAAGCTTTTCCCATTGCTTTATTTAAAGTTCATATCTAATTGGGTAGCTTTTCTTGCTTCATGCTTGGCTCATGCATGGTCTCAATTGAGACGTGTATGTTCTAACTACTTTGATTTCATAAATTTAAAGCCAAGGTTAAAATCTTTTGGGAAAATCGATGCTAGTATAGTTTCTTATTTAAGGACATCGGAAAAAGTATGCGAAAGAGAATTCATAGCCGAATGGGAAGATGCCAAATCTGAACCATTCGTTTGCTTAACTCCAAAGCTGTTCTCACAACAAGATCGGCTAGAAAACAAAAGGTATACCTTCAATTCAAACATGTGTGATCAAATCTTTGCTTTGTTGTTGAAAAATAATTACATTAGAATTCTTGATCACCATGTCAAGCCATCTATCCAAGGACGAATGTATTGTAAGTTGCATGATTCGTCCAAGCATAATTTTGAGGACTGCCACATGTTTCGTCAAATAGTTAAATCGGCCATTGAAAAAGGACGATTGAAATTTGTTGAAACACCAAAGGATGACCAGTCTATTCCGATTGGTCTTGATGGCAAAAAGTTTTTGCATCGGCTACTTCAAGCCGATCCATCTAAAGAGAAGGTAAAAACTGCAGGTGATGGGATCAAGCTTTCAAGTAAAGAAGTAGTTGAAGATCACAATGAACATGAACTTGAGGGTGAGAATTCCATTAAAGCTACTATGAAGATGCTAAGGACTGGGGGGGGCAACAAGGAAATCCAATGATCGATGAAAGCAAACCAAAAGAAAACAATGGCCGAAATAAGCGCAAGTGTAAGAGATCAAAAATCACCTTCACTGAACTATTGGATAAATATCAAAAGAAGAGTGGAGAGAAGAATGCTTATCGGCCAAATCATGCAAAGAAACCAAGATCACCCCCAAGGCGCAAATATGAGGATCGGTATTGGCAAAGTGAGAATTTTAATGCAACATATTCATATCCTTATTTTGGTCCGCCAGTGCCAATGCCGTGGATGCATCCCTATGCTCATGTAGATCCATATCCATCATGGGACATGTATGATACAAGGGCACACTCTCCATCTTATTTTAGACCATCTAACCAATATTATGCATCTCTGGGAAGATCAACATTTGAACAATCATATGTTAAAGGTCGTTTCAATCATAAGGAATCGGTCCGGAGCTCAAAGAAGAAGAAAGAGGTGGTCAAACAAGTGTACCGTGTTAAAAGAGATGGTCGTAAGAGTGCAACTTCAGATTTGATCTCAAATGAAAAAGAGCTAATTAACGTGTTGACATTGGCTACTAAAGGCAATGAGACGAAGCAACCAATTATCAAGAGTCAAAGTGCCAAATCTGAAGAAAAGAAGTTGATAATGCACAAGGTAAAACAAGAATTGCCATTGCTTCAAACAAAATCACAGCCGGGGTGCCCACTCGGCTTATCGTATTGGCGAAAGAAGGAATTACAAAAACTTAGTGCGCAAGAGCTGAAAAAGAAGAACATGGCATGGGTTCCCAAGAGGAGTAGTCAAAATAAAAATGATGTGCAACCTTCTATTGCAACAAGTGTTATAAAAGTGAAGAAAGAGAAGGATGGAAACCAGAAACAATTAAGCCGAAGGTTTGCATCACCCCATCAAAATCTTCGGTTAGCACATCAGCCATGTTTTTCAACCATACCATTGATGCCTTTGCCATGGAATTCATCATCAGGTATGATAAATTACCCTCCCTGGATTTATTTTGATCCATGGAAGCGACATAATTTTCTGCATCACGAGAGGGTATTACCAAATCTCTATACAATTTATTAGCTATAGTTTTTCTTGCTAATCCAAAGGGCCGAAATATTTGATTGCTATTTCATTTGTTTATTTCGGCTATACATGATTTGGTGGATGAATTCTACATGGGCCTCATGGTAATGGCCGATACTTATCTATCGCCCTAAGGATATATGTAAGAATGGCCGATGTGGTACTCCAACACCGTCCTTAGTTTGAGTAGAGATTGAGATAAGTGCTTACAAAGGAATTTGTCAAATTGATGCCATTGAGGATATTATGCATAGACCAATTCACCAAAATTGCAAAGTGAACTTATGTTTTGATTGGGTGTGCTTTGGCTTGTTAGTTTTCAGAACTTACGTAAGGCCAAATCATGGTTGATTTTATTATTGAGCATCATATTGACATCATGCATAATATTGTTTTTAGCTTGATCTCTCTAGTACCATGGAGACTATATATTGATGGTTAAATTTCTAACAATGGCTAAGGTGTTGGTGTTGTTTATTTATCTCCATATGAAGCTATTTTGTGAAGCCTCATGCCGCTTAAAATACTTTTGCACAATGATCAAAGCCGAATATGCATTCTTATTCGGATTGGAGCTTTGCCTTGCTATAGGTGCTATACATATTGAGGCTTCTGGTGATTCGTTATTAGTAGTGCAACAAATATACAAGGGTTATCAACGTTATGATGAATCACTTATAGTTTATCTTTTGGTATGTCTAGATGCAAGATTTACCTTGGTTGCTTTAAAATTGTTCATATATCTAGACATGACAATTCGAAAGAGTTGGCACAGCAAGCATCCGTCTACTATGTTAACCATGGTGTATTACATTTCTATCAATAGCCGATGCTAGGTATTGTCAATATAGGTAAGGCCGAACCGAAGCCCACCGCTTCGGCCACTAATGAAACTTTTATGCAGACGAAGTAAGGATCGAAGGAAGTTCATTCTTGGTTATCTGCAAAATCCTAGCGAAAGGGTGAAGAATCTGGTTCGGAGGATGGTTTTGATCTGTGGAACCTTATCACCGGATTGTTATAGAAGCTGAGAAGTTTTCACCCAAGTTTGCATCAAGAGGTTCAAACAAGCAATGGCCGATATATACTTATCGTCCTAAGAACATGCAAAATGACCGATGGAGTGGACATCGTCTTTAGAACAAGCTATGCGGGAGTTATTTTTCGGCATACAAGCTTTGCCGAAAAATAGGGGGGCATGTGTTTACACCAGATTTTGGCATGTTCAAAAACATAATTAAGAAAGCTTCAAATGGAGAAGTGCTCAAAGTGAGAAAGTTCCGTATCATCAAAAGGAGAAACTTTGATATTTGGGCCGTAGCCATCCGATCTAATCTCTAAGGCCAAAGTTGTGTTTGAAGTACTGGGATTTTGTATTCAGAACACTATTCGGCTGATTACGCCCCCAATATGGCCTCATATGGGAAAAGTTTCTACACGGATTGTCTTCGTCTCATCGAAACGATTGATTTTGATATAACGTATGTCTAAATCGGAGTTTGTATGCAGAAGTTAGAGAGAAAACTATGTGCTGCATAAGTTTGCCCCGGAACTTCCGGGCTAAACAGAAACTTTGCATGCGGTGCGCCCCGAAAACTGGAATTTTAACATTATTTGCAGATTTGCGGGGCAGATTTTGACATCAAGATGACCTCGGATGAAAATGTGATCAACTGAAGAGTTTTTCTCCATTGCAAGATCTACAACTTTGCTTTTGGGACCATTGTCATCTGAAGTAGTATGCGGCCTGCAGATTCAGTGCAAGAGGGCTACTTGATATAATTTCAGCCCGGAAGTTCTGGGCCAGACCGGAAGTTCCGGACCTCGTAGTCCGAGTTAGGGTAACTTTTTATGATTTGGATGTGATTTGAGTCCATTTCTTGTACGAGAAGTCCAGCCGCCTCATATATATGTAAGGGGTGACGGCCGATTGAACAACACACAATCGAACAAATCAATCTATCATCTTTTTACCTTTACCTTTATCTCTCTCCCTTGTTCTTCTTCCTCGTTCTTCGTTCGTTCTTCATTTGTAGGGCGGCGAACCTCGAGACCCTAGGGGCGGTCAGGCTGACCTAGGGCAGCCCATAGCCGCCGCGCGCCCTGACGGGGTCCCTCCCGGGCGTGTGAGGTTTCGGTTCCACAAAAGCACCTGCCGGATTGTCTTGCGTACCGCGCTTCCAGCGGGTCTCCTTCGACGTGAGATGCGGTGCATCACCCCCGGCGTAGAGGGTACACGGTGATATGTTCGTGTGCAAATAGACGCTCTTAAATTACCGAAAGAAAAAGAACTCACATTCAACGAAAGAATAGAGCAGAGCCCTGCTATAATTGATAAGTTGGAAGAGATTTTTAGTAATTCAAGCACGGCTTTTTCTTCCGCTAAAAGTATTGAAAAAACTTCGGTAAAAATTGGCAACGTTACTCAAGTCACTAAAAACAAGGGTGCAACTTCCAATAGTCAAAAATAAGATCTTATGATGATTAGTATTCACCCAGATTTTGTTGAAGTGATAAAATACCCTACGTGCAAGAATGAATTCTTCAAACTTGTTCCTAGGAGTATTGTTATTGATAATTTGTATGCTAAATCTTTGAAGAATTCTAAGTATTTGATTGAGGAGATGGAAACTAAAGATGACAACACTTAGATCTATGTATTATGCCTAGCTAGGGGCATAAAACGATAACGCTTGTTGGGAGGCAACCCAATGAATAAAATTTATTTTTATCTTTTTCCTTCTGTTCTTGAGTGTTTACACAATTATGATACTGTTATGATTGTGTTCTTTATGTTTTAATTAGTGTTTGAGCCAACTAAAGCCTTTGGGATTATGTTTGGTGATAGTTGATTTGATCTTGTTGGAAAACAGAAACTTTTGCATCCAGTAAAATAATTTTCCAAAATCATATAATTGACGAAAGCTTCTGAATTTTTTACACAAGGTTTATATAAAAATTGCCTACATCGACCTAATTTTTCAGAATTTTTGGAGTTACAGAAGTAAACGAAGTTTTCAGATTGCTACAAACTGTTCTGTTTTTGACAGATTATGTTTTGTTTGCGTAGTGTGCTTATTTTGATGAATCTACGGTTTGTATTGGAGGGTATAAGCTATCGTGAAGTTGGAATATAGTAGATATAATGCAGAAATAAAATATGAATGGGTTTGCAATAGTACTTAGAGTAGTGATTTGCTTTGTTACACTAATGGATCTCACGAAGGTTTTGTTGATTTTTGAGTGATTGAAGTTTTCAAGTTTTGGGTGAGATCATGATGGATGAAGGAATAAGGAGTAAGAAGAGCCTCAGCTTGGGGATGCCCATAGCACCCCAAGTTATTATCCAAAGAGGAACAAGCAACTAATCTTGGGGATGCCGCCGAGTGGCATCCCCTCTTTCTTCTAATGACCATTGGTATTTTACTTGGAGCTATATTTTCATTCGTCACATATCATGAGTTTTTCTTGGAGTGTCCTGTATTATATGAGTATTTGATTGTTTTGCTTTTTATTTTGAGTCATCTATCCTTGCTGGACACACTATTTGAGAGAGCCAAAATTATGCTATGATTTGTTAGAATTGCTTTTTGTGCTTCACTTAGATCTTTTTGAGCTTTGGAATTGCTCTAGTGCTTCACTTATATCTTTTTGAGCACAGTGTGCTTTAGTATTTTTGAAGAAATTAATGCTCTCATGCTTCACTTATATTTATTTGAGAGTTAGTAAAAAATATAAGAAATTCTCTCATGCTTCACTTAAATTATTTTGAGAGAAGAAAAATTTTATGCTCATGTTCTTCACTTAGATTTGTTTGAGCTAACAAAAGCAACATATGAAATTAGTCCCAAAGTGATAGATATTCAAGAGGGATATAATAAAAAAATTCATGAATATCATTGGACAAAATAAACTTGATTCCTTGTACTAGTTTTGCGATATGATGATATAACTTGTGTGAGTCATGTTGATGAGTAATTATGCTTTTTTAAGAATACTAGTGTCAAGGTTTGTGATTCCCTATGCAAGCACGAAAGTCAGTAGTTATGGAATGAAATTACATCCTACTTGTGGTGCATTATTCGGTGTTAGTTATGCTTAATGCCCGCTTAAAAAAATTGTTTGTTGGTTGGATACTTCTCAATCTTTTGCTATCCTTCACTTGTACTAAGTGGTATTACTACTTGTGCATCCAAAATCCTTAAACCCAGTTTTTGCCATATGAGTCCCCTATACCTACCTATATGTGGTTTTCTTTTGTCGTTCTAAGAAAATTTGTATGTGCCATCTCTATTCTTCAAAATAAATTTCCTTTTAGTGTGCTTGTACCGCTCATGAAACGGTAGGGGTGGTTGATATTTTTCCATGCACTTGTCATTGCACGAGAGTGTGGCAAAGGTATTAGGGATGCCCAGTCTTCAAATAAAAAATGAATTTACTTTATGTTGTCAAATAATAAATTCATTGGATAGTGTTGGTATGGACGGTACCCGTGGATTCGGTTAGCCGTGGAATGTCAAAGTATGGTGGAAAAAGGAATAAACTTTATTTTCTGTTTGGGAACTGCCTATGATATATCTAGCATGGAAAGTATTGGGAACTACTTGATTGTTTTCGTTGATAGGAAAGGCATGCCACTCAAAATGTTTTATCTCTATCTTTTTCTGCTTTGAACTCTGGCACCTCTACAAATCCCTACATCCCTCTGTGAAGGGCCTTTCTATTTACTTTATGCAATTTTTATTTTTTGATTCTCCATCTTATCTTATAAAGCACCAACTAAGGGGCACTATGATCGTACTTGAGCATTGGGTGTAGCTAATATGCGAGTGTGTTTCATGAATGGATCAATGATTGAGCATGATGGGCTAGGGATAACTGGCTTTAGTGTTGATATTTTGAAACGCATGGTTGCTTGTTGATATCCTTGAGTATTGAAATCTTCATGTCAAAACTAGACTATTGCTTTGAATCATATGAAAGTCCAAATGTCCATGCTACAAAACAAAAGAATATGTGATGAACATGTTAGGCAGCTTACCAGATAAATAATTCTATTTTTATCATTTACCTACTCGAGGACGAGCAGGAATTAAGCTTGGGGATGTTGATATGTCTCCAACGTATCTATAATTTTTTAATTGTTCCATGCTGTTATATTATCATTTTTGGATGTTTTACAATCATTCTATAGCAACTTTATATCATTTGTTGGGACTAACCTATTGACATAGTGCCCAGTGCTAGTTGTTGTTTTTTGCTTGTTTTTTACTTCGCAGACAATCAATACCAAATGGAGTTCAAACGCAATGAAACTTTTTGGAGATATTTTCTGGACCAGAAGACACACGTTGGGCCAAGGAAATACCAGAGGGGGGCTCCGAGGGGAGCACAACCCACCTGGACGCACCTGGGGGCCCAGGCGCGCCCTGGTGGGTTGTGCCCACCTTGGCTGCCTGCCGCACCACCTCTTTGCTCTATAAATACCTGAAAATCCAAAAACCATAGGGGAGTCGACGAAACACAATTTTAGCCGCTGCAAGTTCGAGAAACCACAGATCCAATCTAGACACCATCACAGAGGGGTTGATCATCCTCATTGGTGCCTCTCCGATGATATGGGAGTAGTTCATTGTAGACCCTCGAGTCCGTAGTTAGTAGCTAGATGGCTCTCTCTCTCTCTCTCTCTCTCTTGATTCCCAATACAATGGTCTCTTGGAGATCTATGTGATGTAACTCTTTTTGTGGTGTGTTTGTTGGGATCCGATGAACTTTGAGTTTATGATCAGATATATTTTGTCCATGAAAATTATTTGAGTTTTGATCTCTTATATGCATGATTGCTTATAGCTTCATATTTCTTCTTCGAATCTTTGGTTTAGTTAGGCCAACTAGATCGATTTTTCTTGCCATGGGAAGAGGTGCTTTGTGATGGGTTCGATCTTACGGTGCTCAATCCCAGTGACAAAAGGGGACATGGCATGTATGTATCATTTCTATTAAGGATAACAAGATGGGGTCTATTCCTACATGAATAGATCATGTCTACATCATGTCATCGTTCTTATTGCATTACTCCGTTTCTCCATGAACTTAATACACTAGATGTTTGCTGGATAGCGGTCGATGTGTGGAGTAATAGTAGTAGATGCAGGCAGGAGTCGGTCTACCAATATTGGACGTGATGCCTATATAATGATCATTGCCTGGATATCATCATGCACTATTGCAGGATGCTGCTAACGCGACACTACGATCAGAGAACCTTCGATGAAACTGTGTGCGATGCCATAATCGCAAACGGTGGTGTAAAAAATCCGTCAAAATGGTGCAAAACGTTTGCGATGGAGGATGCATCAAACATGGTTCAGATTTTAGTTGCGTGTGCGATTGAGGGCATGCGGTTCGGTTCAGTTAACCATTTGCGATGAGGAGGAACAAAAGAAACGGGCAGACAGATGAAGGTGTGTGTGATGTACAGCATACGGTTCACTAGGATGAACTGTTTGTGATTAGGCAACACAAAAGAAATGGTCAACCAGATCAAAGGTGTGTGCGATGTACGACATGTGGCTGACTCGGATGAACTGTTTGCGTTGAGACATGAGAACAGAAATGGTTCAAATGAACAAGATGTGTGTGATACGAGGCAAACAGGTCTGTAATCGGAAACGTGTGCGAAGACCGATAACAACACAGACGATTACTGCTAACAAGTCATGTGTGTTGTGAGCAAACGACTGCTGGTATACAATTGTGCATGATTGATGAAAACATCACCGAAGGGTTTCATTGTTTAGTCCGTGTGCGATGTGATTTTCTTTGTCCGCACAACATCTATGCTCTGTCTACAGAGCATCAACATATATACTTAAAATGATGGCATTGCATAACCAAATTAAGCATACAATTACACAAGTGAGTACACACATAACATTTCCACACAACAAAGAAAGAAATTACATGTACTATAGTAGGAGAAACGAGGATCTAATCATCTACTTATTGTTGCGACGACGCTTGCCATTGCTCTGCTTCCGGTTGGATCCCTGTATGTTTTGGGGAAGGAGGCACTTCCTCATGTCAACGATCCGTCTGTACATGTCGTAGCTCGTGTACGCCTCCTTGGCCGCATACACGACGTGAGCTTTGTCGAGTTTCTCCATCCAGGCCGAGTGCCAGGCATGCTTGCCCTTGTTGCAGGAATCCTTCATGTCTCTGTAGTAGGGGTCGATGATGGCCTCGGCGAGGTGAACCAGTGAGTCCTTCTCATGCTCCTTGCTGCCTTGGATCTTGTATTGGCCCTGGATGTTGACAAGATTCTGGCAGGCGATGCCTGAATTCTCGAGCGCCTTTACATCGTTGGTGATGTCCACCGTAGCGAACATGTAGTGGGGGCTGTTGACAAAACTGGCGAAACGCTCGCAAGGCCTTGTGGCCAGGCAGTAGTGGCAGACGAGGACGTGGTGTCGCACGTACATCTGGGCGACGAGGACCTTGGGGTGAGACCCGGCACGAGCACGGGTGTACTCCAGGTCGAACCCGACCAGCTTGTACTTCTTCACGGCAAGCAACAACTCCATGATGTGGATGGAGTGCTCCACCCAGACCGGTTCGTTGGTGTACACCACCGAGAGGTCCATGAACCTTCTATGGGTGTCCACCACGGCACGCATGGTGAACTGCTGCTCGTCGTCTATAGCCGCACGGAGCGCCATTGGAGCCGCGCAAGATACCCTCTAAGAATTTCTCATGGTGGGTGTGCTTCTTGCAATGGTGGGGCATGATCGAAAGGTTGAAGAGACACAAGGGTATGTTAAATGGCCGTTGTGATTAATGGGGGCCGGCCGGCCTGTATCGTCACGTCTTGTCACGGCATTCATAGCGGAGGATTCTAGTGCACGCTTGACAACACCGCACCGCACGCGTGGGCTTGAAGAGACACCAAATGTATCGTCGGTGAGCTTGTTCCCGTGCTACCGCGTTGTTTACCTCGCAAGCTTCCCGCCCGGCTAGTTTGGCCACGCGTCGGCTAGAAGAGGGTCAAATCGTGGGCGTTTATTGGCAAAAAGCTTTGTAGAAACGAAGTGTGTGGAATGACTTCGGTCATAAGTTTACCCTTGGGTGATGAGGTCAAAGTTACAAAGAAGTGTGATGATGGACACTAGAGTGCGATAATTAATTCTGCGCTCTACAGTGCACACGATGGAAGAAACCAACTGTGTTCAATAATGTCGAAGATCGCAGTCAAGTTAGCTATACAGATCGTGTGCTATGAGATCGACAAGGTAAACTGATTCGAGAATGGTTAATAAAATTTAAGACCATTGCATATTAAGTTTAAAATAGTGCTAGCAATATACGAGTCTCATACGATGCGATTTCAACGATTGTACCACAAAAGCTTGAAATGTTACAAGGTTCAAATTCCATAGTTATATGGCTCAAATTCGAAGATTACAAGGTTCAAACTGATATTAGAAATGAAATTCAGCTCATCAGTTGCAAACGCTCGCGCTGATCCGCTGAACATGGATATCACAGAGGTTCAAACTAATATCACCGCTTCTAAGTCTGGCTTCGAAACCTCACAATTTTTCCAAAGGCGTCAGCCACTGAGAAGTCATGTATGGGGTTGACACGATGACTTCCGATTACTCTGTCATCTGAAGTTCCAAAATGAAATTCAACATTTTTTGAGCCTACTCCATTCTGCCACAAGTGCCGGCGCTGATCAACAAACCATTCATTTTTGCGAAATAAATGTAGGGCAAACCTCATTTCCTTCAGCACCCTTGCTCTGAGAACAAAGAACTTGGTGAATATAATCTCCAGTAAGGTCCCTCGGTAGGAGTTCAAAGTAATTTCTGAGAGATGCAGATCTAGGCATTCGACGTGATTATTATATTGTATCACATTATCCACCACTGGGCCTAATCTTATCTGCAAAAGAAGAAAACGTGTTAGTGCATACATGCCGTTTTGAACATTACTACAGGCCTAGCTATTTTTTGGTTTGCAGGATTTGTAAAATGCACTAACATGCCATCTTCGATCTAACATGATTAACATGGGCATTTGACTACATTCTAGAAAAATGTAGCCTTCTTCACAAAAAGTTGGAGTGGATGAAAAGTTCCCTAAGAAAACTAGGACAGATGAATCCAAAGGGGAAATGCTTATTGATTGTAACCATATGGATCAAACAACCACTATGGGGGGGCATGTATGTACTAAAATCGTCCAAAAGAACCTTCAGAAATCGTAGTACATTGTCATTGTAAACTTGGAAAAAGGTGTCACAAATTGAACTCCCTTATGGTTAACATTTAACAGGAAAGGAACATCACCTCAATATATAGCTTCTCCAGGCACGGAAAGCATCTCAGGAAACTAATAACTTGCTCCAGGTCGGCCCCGATAGATTCTAGTGCCAAGACCTTCACTGTGTGCAGTTACGGGGTCAAGCTTGTGGGAATCATTTTCTGAATGACAGACAAACAAACATCTTCAAAATTAGCAATAATGTTAATTTGTAGAAGGAGAGTTAGAAGGCAGCTGTTGTACCTGAACGGGTGTGGATCGAATAACAAGTTCGGAGCATTTGTCAGACGAGTAGCCCACCACTGTCAACTTCAACGCAGAAATGACATTGATTCTTGTTGGACCTTGTTGGTCAAGTACAAGTAATCTCTCAAGTGTAGGTGTGTCCTGGATGACCATATCGTGGTACAAATCTTGTGATGTCTTCCTGCCGCACCAGCAATACACATAAATAGTCCGGAGAGTCATGGAGGTGATGTGGAAGGTACTCAACCCATTGATCGCCTGAAGACGAAGGTACTCGAGTGCAGTACAGCCACGGAGCAGGCGCTCCATGTCACCCTTTGAGAGGAAGACGACGACGAGCTCGAGGTGCTTTAGTCATGGTAGAATAAGAGCGGGCATGTCATTAAGGGGCAGGAAATGGCAGTTCCTGAACTTGGCGACACGTAGCATGGTCGCGAGGCGGAGTGCGGACATTGGCAGCGACCGCATATGCCCATCATCAAAAGTGAGCTCCTTGAGCTGATCTAGGGCGGGGGGTCGGAAGCATTCGTCAAGCTTGGCTCGGTCCTTGCCGTTGGAACAGAACTTGCCCATTCTAAGGCCTTTGGTTCGGCCAATGTGACTGCCGAGGATCTTGTAGAACACATCCAAGCTTTTGCGATAGCCATGGCAGAGCTCGTGGGTGTCGATAAGGTCGAGAGGGCTGGAGTTCCATAGGGGGCGCCACCGGCGGGAAAGGAGGGTTGTCCGCGCCCCATATTTGATTGGGAGGAGGGAGATGATGACTCTCAACATATCATCAGGGAGGCTGCCGATTAAGTCTAGGCCTGCTAGAGTCGCTTGCGGTTCTAGCTCGCCCCACCTCCGCTTGTTGGCAGCCCCGTTCTCCACCTCCAGAGTCTCCTTGTCAGCAGCGCTTTCTGATAGAAATGGGAGTACAGGGAATACTTAGTTAAAACAGGGCAATAGATGTAACAACCCCAAAATTGGGTTATCAATTTTTGTGCTGTTATTCTCTCCTGGCACTCATTTTCAAAATTTTCTCCTGAGTTTGCTAGATGACTCTGAGAATTTTTGTCATTTTCAACCTTGAAAATCTTGCTCATGTCTTTTTCAGTGGGCAAGACCTCATTTGCATCATCCCAAACCCTCTCAAACCCTAATTCCAAATTTTTGGAATTTGAATGTGCCCTTTGTGATTACAAAGGAGCTATCATTTCCTTTGATCTGTTGATCCTCCCAATTGTTCCCAGAGATCCTCCTATCTTTCCGAACCTTGGATATGCAAAAATATTGCTAAATCCAATGCAATATTTTTGAATTATGATTTATTCCTTTTCTTGCCTTTATCAGGAATAAAATCCAAAGGCATAGCTAGTCATCTCCCGAATTCATGAGAATTGGTGGAGCTGGTATTTATGCCTAATCCAAGCTCTGGCAAGTATATTGGCCATAATTAAATAAGGAAAAATTGCCTTTTTCTATTTAATGCCAATATTGCATGTCTGCCATTTTCCAAAGGAACTACTATTATTATAGCAGGGAAAAATTCCCACATAAATTGTGGAGCTTGTCCTTGCTGTATATTAACTAGTTCCATCTTAATCTCATGCTCCTCAATTCAAAAATTTGAGCACTTGATCCAATGCAAGTTCCTGCCTTCTCTGAAATTTTGCAAAGGAAGTGCTTTATTCCTAACTCCAATTGAGCTACAATTTGGCAGGGTGATTAACAATGGCAAATCACCTCTCGATACCAAAACTTAGCTCAATCCATCTATCCAATCTTCCTTGGCAATTTTTCAAGTTTCTGTTCAGATTTGCTTGTCTGTGAAGGAAGTACCCTCATGGATGATCAAAAGGATCTGAAACTTTTCCATCAGTCTCTAATGATCATATTGTCACACTCCTCCAAGATTCATCTCATTCCATTGAACTATGTGAACACAGGAGCAATTCTTTATGTCTGTCCACATTTTCAGTTTGTGAAGAAAGTGCATTTTATCTTGCTCCATTATGGCTGATAAATTTCCCAGGCCTTATACTACTCATATAACCTATCTCCACAAGATTTGGGCTCATATATTCTGTCCAATTGTCCTGATGATTTTTCTGAAGTTTTTGGACATAAATGATAGCTGTGAAGGAAGTACCATTTTGGTGAGACCATTTGGTATGAACTTTTTACAGCATCATGGTATGTTCAAATCATCAGGCTTTGCCAAGATTTAGCCTAATATGTCACTTCTAGTGAGTGCTTCATCATGATTCAGTTTCTGGGTCAGTTTTGGTGGTTGTACAACAAGTATGGTAAATACTTGTCCATTTTACCTCAAAACTGCCAGGACCGTAGTCCTTTCTACCCCAAGCTTCCTAGACAGCAAGTTTACCTTTTACCTTCTCTGGTTTACTCTCTAGAGTGTGGTAAAGTTTGCAGCAGTAAACTTCTAGAGCCTGATTTAATCATCTCCATTTGTCTCTGCCCGATCTTTCACCATGGTAATACTCCACGCTGGAAGGACTAAGCGGTAGAAGTGGACTTACAGCCGTAAAGACCTCAGAGAGCACCATGCTAGTGGTGACTACGAGGACAACCAGCCAAAACGGTGGTCTAGCCACTATTGTCCTCGGCATCGCTGCCCCGACCGTCTCTGGCCTCGCCATTAATGTCTAGCAGCTCCCCCTTGTCGTCGTCTTCCCTCTGGATCGCTGCCCCCCTTCGTTTTCTTCTCCGGCGAGCCGTGCCAACGACTGGAATAGTGTGCTCCTGTGCATTGTCATCTTCCTCCCCGATGTCTTCTTCCTGCGTTCGTCCGCACGCCTTCCTCGTCTCCGTGACTCTCTGGCACTCGTCTTGATCCTCCTCCTTGCCTTCCCGCTGCTCCCCGTGAGCTCTGGCCGTGCCTGCCGACGCTGCACCCCCGCCGGCGCACGGACACGTCACATGCCGCGTGCCACCTCGCTCCCCAACTTTCCCGAGCTCTCCCGCGACTATAAGTAGAGCCCTCAAGCTCTTCCGCAGCCACAACGCCTCTCATAGCCTCCTCACTCGCCTCGGAGCTCCACATCCCCCTGCATGGCCAAATGGCCGCCGCCTTGGTCTGCTCAAATTCGAGCAATGGCAGGCGCGCCTTTCCCTCTCTCCTCCCCCAGCAGCCTCCCCGGAGTCCTTAGACCGTCCCCACTCCCTCCCCCTGCCGCCGGAGTGCCCTGTGGCCTCGCCCCTAGAGCCACTGCCACCGCCACGGGGGCTCTCTGTCGCCCTGCTCACCGTGGCCAGACCCCTCCCCGGTGCTCTCTTCGCTGCGGGATGGACGCGACACCTCCTCCTGAGCCCATCGGGGGTCCCAGCTCCACCGGGGACGGCCAGAGTTGGCCGGGCAAGTCGCCGGAGCTCGCCTCTGTTCCGCCGCGGGTGCCCAAGCTACGGCCGTTGCGACCTCTCCCCGACGCCCGTACCACCTTGCTTGGGTGCGGAGCACCCTTCCGGATCTACCGGTGGCCGGAGCTCGACCAGAGACGGCCTCAGTCGCCGGAGCGCGCCGGTGCTCGCGCGACCCTGGGCTCCTCCGCTCTTCGCATCGGGAGCTGGAAGAAGAGAAGGAAGGAGGAGAGAGAAGCCCCGCGGGACCCACACGTCATCGACCCGGAGGCCGGCCCCGCCCTTACCACGCTGGATAAGTGGAGGCGTAATCTGATGGATTGCGTCTTCACTTAAGGAAAGCGTATTCTGCCTCTTCTTTGGCCGGGAATACGTTTCCCTTTCTGGAAAACATACTTTCCAAAAAGACACGTTCTGTTTAAACTACCAGGGACCTGTTTGTAGAAGTATTTTTACAGACTAGTCCCTAAACTTTAAACGTCTGTATCTTTTTACCCGTAACTCCGAATCAGGTTATTCCAGCGCTCACCTTCTCTGTTCGTCGAGCTCTTTCCGTTGATATCATTTTCATTATGTTTTCACACAGTGAAAATGACCATTTTGCCCTTGACCGTAAACAGCCTCCTCCGAGAGAGAACTGTTTCCGGCAAATCTTTCCGCGATCGTTTCCACTTCTTCCCGGAGTATTTGTCGACTCCCAGGCAAGCCAACCTCTTATCATGAGCCCCGAACTTGCATGTTGACTTTGCTTGCACCTTGTGTGTGTGTAGTTGCAGTTGTTTCATATCGTTTTTGTCTGTTGTTATTCCATTATGCTGCCTTGCATGCTTGTGTTTTCATGATATCTTTTGCCATGCTAATTAGAATGTTATTATTAATAATGCCATGTCACTACTCTACTTTATTTACATGTCATCATTATAAAATGATATGAGGATTGTAATGCACCATTGATATGCTATTGTCATGTTCTTTATGTTATTGTTGTGCACTTGAGGAGTTTGATGTTTTGTCATGCATTTGTATGCTGCATGCTCATTGTTGCATCCATGTTAAATATGCTCATGATGATGGAGAAGGAAATAAAATGAATTAATAATAACAAACCTCCACCATCATCGATGGGATCGAGTCATAGTGTCGCCAAATCGAACTTTCTCAGTGCAGCCACATTTGCCTTTGTGGGAAGGCCTTAATGCGAGCTATTGTCGTGACCTCTCGTCGGTGCCTACAACTAGGGAAGGTTATGGGCGTGCTTACCCTGATCAAGTAGGCAGACATAACCTTGTGTGCTCGTTGATGAGATTATGGTATCGAGTCCCCGAGTGGGAGTGTCCCCGAGTGAGAGTGTTTTGACCACGACGGTGGTCGGGGTGTCTTTGGTAGACACAGGGCCACCCAGGACCAGCCCGTTGGGGATTTGGGTCGGAGTGGCTGGGAGAGTGTCATGGCAGTAGATCGGTTTTGTCGGAACGCCGTTGGTCCACCCGAATGGGAGTGCGAGGCCATGGGTTCCGTGGTGTGGGTACAGTGTGCTACCTCTGCAGAGTGTGTATAAAGTCTATCGATAGCAATAGTTCGTAGTAGGTGCCACTATCAGGTCTTGGTCGAAATTGAGAATAAACCGAAATAATTAAGTTGGTAAATAAATATGTGATAACAAAAATATGGTGACTTGGACTATGAGATAGTCGTGAGAAGCCACGGTGATGTTTTGGTGGTGATCGCCGAAAGGATTACGGTTTGAGGCCAAGTTTTGGTCGTGGTGGTGATCGCCGTAAGGATCACGAGTTATTCTGGTCATGGTTGTGATCGCCGGAAAGATCACTGTTCGGTTGCGAGGCAACCCGTTGATAAGAGAGTCCGAGGGACTTGGTGTACAAGTTTGGTTACATTGCATGAGCAATATACCATTATTTGCATTTAAAGAACCATGATAGAACAGAAGATGATTACATAAAGTTAATATTCTATGTCTGCATTGGATATTATTGGTAGGGTATTTTCAGCATAGTTTCATGATGCCATGCCATGCTTTCATTTATATGTTAAAATATGCCATGATTGAGATGATATGCTATGTTTTGCCTTTACCATGTTAGAAGCATGTTTTGATATGCCATGTTATTGTCATGTTAGCAGATGCTATGATTTTGTTCATGCTTAGTTGATTTTTTATCATGCCATGTTTAGTAATTGATATAAGGTAGGCTGTTGCATCCGCTCGGTTCTTGCTTTGTCTTCTGCTTGTTTGGATGCTATGTATTTGGTTGTCTTGCAAGTACATTCACTAGTAGAAAACAGGGCTTTGGTCCAGGGCAGTTTTCACATTAGTCCCGGTTCAGTCAAGAACCGGGACTAATGTGAGCATTTATCCCGGTTCGTGCGGCTAAGGCATTAGTCTCGGTTCATCTAGGCCCTTTAGTACCGGTTCGTGCCACGAACCGGGACTAAGGGTGCGATGCCCATTAGTCCCGGTTGGTGGCACCAACCGGGACTAAAGGTTAGACCTTTAGTACCGGTTGGTGCCACCAACCGGTACTAATGGGTTTTGAGGCATTAGTACCGGTTCATGGCACGAACCGGTACTAAAGGTCCCATTTTCAAACTCCCCCCACCCCCGTGGACCACCTTTTCAGTTTTAGAAAAAACAAAAGAAAATGATGGAAATGGGCATAACTTTTGCATACGAACTTAGATTAAAAAGTTTTTTATATGAAAAATCATCTTCTTGAAAAGTTACATCCGAATTTGGGAACCCCGTTAAACATTTTCAAAATCCTCAAAAACCTAACAGAAAAAAAGTTACAGGGCTTTTAAGATCTAGAGTGGAAAAAATCAAAAAAATTACTAGTCAAATCTGGTCAAACAGTGGTCAAACTAATTATTGTAGAATATTAGTGTTACTAAATAATTATTTCAGTTATTTTGAATTTTGGTCAAATCTGGTCAAACTGTGGTCAAACAATGGTCAAACTAATTATTCAAGAAATATTAGTGTTACTAAATAATTATTGTTTTTTAAAACAATAGTTTCAAACTCAAACAGTGAAATGTGTCACTTCATGCTCAAGCAAAATTCATGAAGGTTAATAGGATTGACATCTTACTATTGTCAGGAAAACAACAAGTGCAGACTTGGAAACGAGAGAGAATAGAACCCGGAAGTTAAGCGTGCTCAGGCTGGGGGAGTGGGAGGATGGGTGACCGTTCGGGAAGTTAGATGATTTGGAATGATGAGGGGTGATTAGAGGATAAATTGAGCAGTGATGAGGGGTGATGATTACACACTAGAGGTTAAAATAATTCAGAAATTTGAAAATAAAAAAAAAATTCAAAAAAATGTTTCAAAAAAAAATCATAAAATTTCCTTTAGTCCCGGTTGGTGTTACCAACCGGGACTAAAGGTGGAGCTCCACGTGGCCACGCCCTTTAGTTCCGGTTCGTGTAAGAACCGGGACTAAAGGGGAGAGGCATTAGTACCGACCCTTTAGTCCCGGTTCGAAAACCGGGACTAAAGGGCCTTACCAACCGGGACAAAAGCCCCTTTTTCTACTAGTGATTCAATGTACTGACCTGGCGTGTCATGCCAGTTTTGTAGGTCTTACCCGTACTGTTCGATTGATCCATCATGCTAGGCCGTAACCTTGCCAGTCCTGTGAGTTGTGGAGCCCAGCCAGAGTTGTTATGCTGCCAAACCAAGACTTCCGCCGACATTCAATCAGGCTTCCGCCGCCATTCAATCAGACTTCCGCTGTCATTTAATAGTCTTAGGGCTATGCCAAGATAATTGTATTCATCAATGATGTAATCTCATATACATGTATTTGTTGAATATTCTTGTACCTGGAATGCTGTATTATGGACCTGTCGTGCATCAGGTGTTATCCTGGGCTGACGTGCGAAGGCCCCCTGCTCCATGCGGATCGGGGTACCATAGGGCATGGTATCAAAGCAGCCAGGCTGGCATAGGTTATCCTAGCATTAGATCACCGCTGCCATTGAGCCGTAATTACCCTAAGGGATTTGACTCATCCCTGCATCTGGCATGGCCACTGTTAATCCACGGGTGGCGCAGTCGGGGCCGACACGTCCTCACCCCGCTGTCCCCGCCTAGTTATCCGTGGAGCAAGTAGCAGCCACATCCTTTTTGATCGGCCGCACCGCTTGCCCTTCGCCATTAAGGGAAAGGGGCCACACCATGCGGGCATGTCCCGCATAGCTGCCTATAAAAGCCCCCTTTCCGCTAGCCGTATCGCTCACTCCTCATTCAGCCATGTCCCAGCAGAGAAGCCTAGCTGGAAACACTCCAGTCATGGCTAGCACCCTCAAAACTAGTAAGTTCCATAGCCGCACAAGCACCGTCAACCATCCTGGCTTTCCACCCCTTCTTGCTGAGATGCTCACCCAAGCCTTTGGCTATGATGCTAGCCCCGACTACCTGGTGTTCTAGTAAACACCCGTTCCTCACCTTCATCGCTATGATGCAAGGGTGCACATCAGCCCCGGCCCCGAAGCAGATGGCCAGCCATTGGTTTTTCAGGGTAGAGCCATGCCTACCACTGATTTGGCCATCCAGGCCGTTGATGTGGAGGCAATCCTATACCTCCGAACCAAGCTTACCGTGAGGCTTGTAAGTTCGCATCTCAAGTGGCTCACCCAACGCTATCCGAGCCAGTGCTACCCTCTCAGCCGGTGTTGTGGCCTCGGCCAAAAATCATCACCCTTGACAAGGCTCTTTTCCGGATCCACCAGCAGCATATGCTTGGATCAATTTCAGCCACACCCCCGGTAGCCGAACCCCAACCCATAGTGATCTCGGATGATGAAGATGGAGATTGGCTCAGTCTTCGTCCTCTCGGAGAGCCCTAGCAAAGCAAGCCCTCAGCTTGATGGGCAACCAGTTGTTTCTGCAAGTAGGTCAGTCTGTCAGTTCATTCCCGATATGAGGATAGAACCCTATATCCCGAAGTGAGTAGTTTCGTTTAGCACGTAGAGTGCTCATGCTTGGTTGTATGCATGCATTGTTGTAACTCGTACGATGTGTTTATGCTGGCTTTCTTGCTTTTGGATTGTTGTGTTGGTTTGTCTCTCTGTCAAACAGAGATATTTGACAGGGTTGGCAATGTGAGTTAACAAGATTTTAATCAGTAGAGCACATACACTAAACACAACATTTACTCATCCCGAGACTTTAATAAAATGCGCGATGGTTTAGGTATATATATAGCAGGATTATATATATACCCACTAGCATTAAAACGCTTTAGAATGATTTGTTTGTTGTGCTTTTCGTTGCATGATTTTTATCTCTGTCTGTTTGTTAGTGTAGATTACTGCATAACACACGCATACCCGGTTCACCCACGAGTACCTTCGGGCAATACTCGGGGGAATGCAAAGTCACATATCCCTATCTATCTGTGCATACCCCGTGTGTCGGATTTTCAAATCCAGAACCCCGCAGAGGCATTTCCGCCTGGAAATTCCTCGTCTCTAATTCCTTCTTCCGATTTCATTTTTGGGGGAAACACTACCCACCTTATTTCATACGAACCAGTACAACTAACCTGATTTCAACTCCGGTTCTACCTCGACACCTACATTTCGTGGAGCTATCCGCGAAATTTTTCCGTACTCCGTGTGATTCTTGAGCTGGCGCAGCCACCTCACCTGCATCTGGACCCGACCACCACCACCGTCACTACCTTGTGTGGCGCAGGTAGATCACCACCACCGCTCCACCGCAGCACGCGATTACTCCGCCGGCGCAAAGCGATAGAGAATCAATCGTGGTGGAGGACCACCTAGTGCGCAGTATTCTCCCGCGTCTCGAGCCACCGCACCCAGCTGCGCGTTGTTCCGAGCTCGCTCATTCCTGATGAGAATCAGCAGGAGGAGTGACGAGCCGATCAGCGTGCCCAGCAACGCTGCGAGGAACAACCGCAACGCCACCAGGAACACCTCCTCGCCGAAGGAGCTCCGCTCGATCTCGCTCAAACTGAAGAGGTAGTAGAGCGGCATTGTGTTTTTGCATTGGAGGAGAGCCACACTGCCGTTTTTATAGCCCAACCCCGGTGTACGGTGAGCGAAGTCCAGGAGAACCGCTCGTCGCTTGATCACCGGTGTCTAGGAGGCAAATCCGCGAGCAGTGCCGACAAGGTGCTGGCCCGCGACAGGAGTGCTCGCTGCACCGGTGCCGTGCACGCCGCGCACTATGGCACTAGGGTCCTCATCGCCCTAGAATCTAGATGCGTGTTGCGCTACGCCACACGCGCACCAGCGACGAAGAAGAAGCAGCAAGCCAGAGGTAGAAGAAGGAGGCTGCCAGTGGGCCCTGGACCCACGTGTCAGCAGGTGAAACCACTGTTCATTAGGTGCACCTAGCATTTTTCGGGAGTCTAATCTCGAGTGCCCCTAGCCGTGGAGGTAACCCTGTTTTGCTCATATATCCCTTCCCGGGTGTACCAATTATCGGTACCCCTATCTCGCTCGAATTTAACCAAAGAGTTAAAATTAACCCAGAGGTTATTCTTTCATTTGTGCTGTAACCCTAGCAATCTCGAGGACGAGATTCTTTTTAAGGGGGGAAGAGTTGTAACAGCCCCAAAATTGGGTTATCAATTTTTGTGTTGTTATTCTCTCCTGGCACTCATTTTCAAAATTTTCTCCTGAGTTTGCTGGATGACTCTGAGAAATTTTGTCATTTTCAACCATTCAAAATCTTGCTCATGTCTTTTTCAGTGGGCAAGACCTCATTTGCATCATCCCAAACCCTCTCAAACCCTAATTCCAAATTTTTGGAATTTGAATGTGCCCTTTGTGATTACAAAGGAGCTATCATTTCCTTTGATCTGTTGATCCTCCCAATTGTTCCCAGAGATGCTCCTATATTTCTGAACCTTGTATATGCAAAAAATATTGCTAAATCCAATGCAATATTTTTGAATTATGATTTATTCCTTTTCTTGCCTTTCTGAGGAATAACATCCAAAGGCATAGCTAGTCATCTCCTGAATTCATGAGAATTGGTGGAGTTGGTATTTATGCCTAATCCAAGATCTGGCAAGTATATTGGCCATAATTAAATAAGGAAAAATTGCCTTTTTCTATTTAATGCCAACATTGCATTTCTGCCATTTTCCAAAGGAACTACTATTTTTATAGCAGGGAAAAATTTCCACATAAATTGTGGAGCTTGTCCTTGCTACATATTAACTAGTTCCATCTTAATCTCATGCTCCTCAGTTCAAAAATTTGAGCACATGATCTAATGCAAGTTCCTGCCTTCTCTGAAATTTTGCAAAGGAAGTGCTTTATTCCTCACTCCAATTGAGCTATAATTTGGCAGGGTGATTAACAATGGCAAGTCACCTCTGGATACCAAAAATTAGCTCAATCCATCTATCCAATCTTCCTTGGCAATTTTTCAAGTTTTTGTTCAGATTTGCTTGTCTGTGAAGGAAGTACCCTCATGGCTGATCAAAAGGATCTGAAACTTTTCCATCAGTCTCTAATGATCATTTTGTCACACTCCTCCAAGATTCATCTCATTCCATTGAACTATGTGAACACAAGAGCAATTCTTTATTTATGTCCACATTTTCAGTTTGTGAAGAAAGTGCATTTTATCTTGCTCCATTATGGCTGATAAATTTCCCAAGCCTTATCCTACTCATATAACATATCCCCACAAGATTTGGGCTGATATATTCTGGCCAACTGCCCTGAGGATTTTTCTGAAGTTTTTGGACAGAAATGATAACAGTGAAGGAAGTACCATTTTGGTGAGTCCATTTGGTATGAAGTTTTTACAGCATCATGGTATGTTCAAATCATCAGGCATTCCCAAGATTTATCCTAATCCGTCACTCCTAGTGAGTGCTTCATCATGATTCAGTTTCTGGGTCAGTTTTGGTGGTTGTACATCAACTATGGTAAATAGTTGTCCATTTTACCTCAAAACTCCCAGGACCATTGTCCTTTCTACTCCAAGCCTCCCAGGAAGCAAGTTTACCTTTTACCTTCTCTGGTTTACTCTCTAGAGTGTGGTAAAGTTTGCAGCAGTAAACTTCTAGAGCCTGATTTACTCATCTCCATTTGTCTCTGCCCGATCTTTCACCACTACAAGAAATGTGTCAACTTATGACCTTCTGTTAGTGACCCTGGAAGAATTGGTCATAAATCTATGACCATTTTAGACCAGTTGGTCAAAAGCTGCTTGGGGGGCTCCAAACACTAAACCATTGCGACCATTTTGGTCAGAAAGGTCATAATTTCCTTACACGAAATAGTCATAAAGCATACATCACTAGTCCGCTGCCTTATTCCTAGCTAATCATGACCAATATAGATGGTCATAACCTTGTAAATTGTGGTGGATTTGTATGACTTGGTGCCACCTTATCCGTTTTGCCTATGTGTCATGTCCATGTGTCAATTTTTGTCCTAGGTTGTTGTCAGGACCCTGATTCCAAGTCACATTGATCTATCCGGTAACACCTCATATCAATTTGCGGCCACGCACGGTATTCCCACGGGTGTCGCCTTACCATGGCCCGGGACCGTTTGCGCCTTTTGGCTCACGTATATGATAGTGTCGCTAGCATCCATATGACAGAGAACCCGGGCCGACATGGCTAGTCGTGAACCCGAAGCGGCACTAACCTATGGGGACAGGCATACATGAATCACATCGAGCATGTCACTCAGTAGCGTGTGAATCCGGGATGTAGCACTGGGCTAACAGGACTCCGGGAACCCGGGCTGTAGCAGGCTAGGCAGGACTCCGGATGTCACCGCATGACATTTCCCCGAAGGGACAGACACAGGAACAAAGTGAAGGACATGCCGGCCAGTCAAGTGTCCTGAGCAGTAGTGCTGGGCTAACAGGACTCCGGTGAACCGGGCTGTAGCGGACTACTATGGCTCATGGAAGCACTAGACTACATGTCCCCATAAGAGAGGCTGCCAAGGATAAACAACTAGATTGTCGGATCCCACACATACCAAGCATTTCAATCATACACACAATATGCTCGATATGTGTAAATACAACATGGCATCACAACATAACTCTACAACTCAAGTATTTATTCATTAGGCTCCGAGGAGCGAGATATTACCAACATGGGTCTCATGACCCAACAATCACAGCATACAAATCAAAGAACATGCGGAAGCTTAACATGTCTGAGTACAGACATCTACAAATGAAAAAGGCTAAGAAGCCTGACTATCTACCAGATCCTGCCGAGGGCACAAGATCGTAGCTGAGGTATCAACCTAAACGTCGAAGTCCACACGGAACTACTAGCGAGACTGACGTCTCTCTGCAAAACATAAAATAGGCAAACGTGAGTACAAATGTACCCAGCAAGACTTACATCAGAACTATCTACATATGCATCGGTATCAATAAAGGGGGTGGTGGAGTTTAGCTGCAGCAAGCCAGCTTTGACTCAGTAGCTAACCTGAACTATGACTGCAAGCAACTCTTTTGAGGTGGCGCACACGAGTCCACATATTCACCATTCAATACACCACTATGGATCCGCTCCCGTCTCCCTACGAGAAGGCCATCCATAGCACTCACACTTATCTTGCGAGTTTTAGAGTATCCACTTTCATTTGTCTATGAACTGTTATAGGCAACCCAGAAGTCCTTTACTGTGGACACGACTATTCGAATAGATCATTTATAACCCTGCAGGGGTGTACTTCTTCACACACGCTCTCGCCACTTACCACCATGTACACGTCGTGTATCTCGACAACCTTCAAGAGGAAGCCTGGCGAGGGAGTCGGCCACGACCTAACTAACCACACAAGTCTCTAGTCCAGGTTTATCGCCTATTCAGGTTCCATCCACGAGGAGATCCGGCCGGAGTTTCGCTCACAGCCCCAAACGATGTGTGCAGGGTTCCTAAGACAACAAACGGGCGCCCGATACACCGTGCCACGGTGTATCTACCGCATCATAGCCCACCCCTAGGGTCAGTGCTATGCACGGCCGCCAACACATATCCTACAAACACTAGAAACTAGTTGCAACTCCTAGACAGAGGGCAAGGGCAGTTAATAAGTCGAGAGGGTCCATTGGTTTCAGGCCCAATGCGTGGTAGTAGCTGTTCATGGATCACAAACACAGAACTCAGTTCCTAAGGACGGTTTCAATGAGACAACCCACCATGTACTCCTACATGGCCTCTCACCGCTGCCCTTACCAAATCGTGTTCACACACTTAGCTCACACTTAGTAGGACATGTTCATCACCATTCCAATTCATCCCTGATGAATCAGACCTGACTCAACTCTAAGCAGTAGCAGGCATGACAAACAAGCATGAATGAGTAGGCGCATCAGGGCTCAAACAACTCCTACTCATGCTAGTGGGTTTTATCTATTTACTATGGCAATGAAAGGTCATGCAGAGGAAAAGGGTTCAACTACCGCAGTATGTAACAGTTGAATCGTTGTTGTCCTAATGCAGTAAAAGAGAGCAGGAGCAAGAGAGTGGGATTGTATCAAAATGAACAAGGGTGTTTTGCTTGCCTGCACTTCTGAAGATAATATAATTCTTCATCGGTGTCATCGAACTCATCATTGGGAGCACGTCTATCGAGAGGGGGCAAATACCGGCAACAGAGAAGGAAAACACAATCAATGCAATGCACAATATGATGCATGATCATGACATGTCAATATGTTGTGTTGGGCTAATGCATCTACAACCAGGGTGGTTTGAGCTCATTTGAATCAAAGATTCAAATGCAAACTCAAGTTATGGGTTTATAAAGTGCATTAACATGTTTTGAGCTAAACAGAAATGTTAAGTTGCTTACACATGCATGAAACCAGTACAGATGGATAGATTGGATTTTTCTGATCATTTTTCATATATAATTTGTTTGATTTGTTGTTATGGTTGAATTACAATGAATTTCTGAAGTTTGCAACATATCCTGGAATTTCCTATATAAGAATAAATCCAGAAAAGATTTACTGCATCAGCCTGGCGTCAGTGTGATGTCAGCGGTCAACTGAGACGGTCCAGATCAACCCTAACCTGTGGGTCCCGTCTGTCGGTGTCAATTAACTAACTAAGTTTAGTTAGCGTTAAACTAATACTAACCTAGTTTAGTTAATGGCCTGGGGCCCACACGTCAGTGACCCAGAGGGTCAAACTGGGCCCCCCCGGGTCAATGGTCAGCGGGGTCCAAACTCGCCGGCGGCTCGATGCCGGCGACAACAGGCGCGACGGAGGGGCTCGGAAATGAGCCACAGGGCATCATTTTGGCTGTGGTCTGTTGCGTTCGAACGTACGCAGCGGCACGCTTCAAGTGGTGGCAGCGGTAGGTGCTGGGGTGGCGTGTAGCGGCGGTAGCAGTGATCCGGACGGTGGCCGGAGTACGGGCGCATGCGGGCACGGGGCTACGAGGCGCTAGGGGGCCATCTGGTGGCTGCTTTGCCCTCCTGAAGGCACCAGGAGCATGTTTAGGTGCACGGCCGCGAGCGGTTCGAGCTCAGCCTACGGCGGCGATGAGGTATGGCGGCGGTGAGCTTCGGAGGGGAGGAGGGGGAAAAGATGCGGCGGCTACCGCACGGTCGTGAGCAGGGGAGGAGGGGGAAAAGATGCGGGGGCTCACAGAGAACACGCAGGGACAGTCAGTGGGCTCGGGGGCGGTCCGGTGCGGCGAAACGGCGAAGCCGATCTCCGGCATCCAAAGGAAGAAGACGGCGGCGAGGGCATCACTGCAGGGCTCCCGGCATCGCTTGGCGTGGTGAGGGGGGAAGAGTGGGTCGAGGCGGAGCCTTGGGACGCGTCGGGGAGGTGAGGCGGTGGTTGTGGCCGCGGCGAACGGCGTCGGTGGCGACGGCTGTGCTCGGGCATGAGAGGGAGAGAAAGCAAAGGAGGGAAAGAGCTCGAGAGAGAGTGAGAGGGGGTCAGCGGGATCGGGACAACATGGGAGAGTCGTCCACGCGTCCAGGGGCTCGTCGGCGAGCAGGAGGTGGCCGGGCGCGTGCCAGCGTGCCTCGGCCACGCGCGCTACCTATTGGCGCGGGGAGGAAGACGACAGGGGAGGGGCCAGGTGGGCTGGGCCGCACAGTCCTGGACCAGCACAGGAGCTAGGCCGGTTGGTGAGCGCCAGGTTAGTCCTTCTCTCTCTCTCTCTTATATTTTAGTTTCTATTTTCTATTTTTCTGTAATTGTTTTAACTTAATTAAAATGCTAAAGCATTTTCAAAAATCATGAAACTAATCATGGCTATTGTTTATAATATATCCAACAGTAAACATTTTAGTTTATGATTATTTGAGCATTTAAAATATTTTATAGCTTTTAGATGCTCAAATGCAAATGAAGTATGATTTAATTCAGAGCCCAAATATGTCATGGAAAAATGTGCATCACCTCTGGTTACTGTTTACATCATTTTCCATAAATGATGATCATTTTTGAAAGCCATTTGGATTTACTGAAAATATTTTAGTTGAACCTAGTGACTTCCTTTGATGCTAGGGGTTTAGGCAATCCCCATTTCAAGTTTCTTTGGAATTTAAACATGATGGCATGATGAACAAGCAAAGTCAAGCAAGGGCTGAACTGGGCCTGTGACAGCTCACCCCCACTAAACAAGAATCTTGTCCCGAGATTCAAGCGTAGGGTAAGGTGAAGGGGGAACACAAGCTAACATAATCTTCACGATCCAGGTTGCACCTCATAAGGTTGTTGATTCTCATACGTTGATCTTGACATCGTCGCTTTTGAGATCTTCATCCACGCGATGACAACGGAAAGAAACTCTACTAGGATTGATCTTCTCGAAGATCGAGCTATACAATATCACTCGCGGAATGAGATGTTGAAACATCTCGAGTTGAGACACCAAACACATCGAGAGGGATGGAAGAACAATGACATGGTTTGATTTGGTGGGAAACAATTCCACGCTTAGAAAGATGGTGGATGGTCTCAAGGTGGGGAGGAAATAATTGCCATGATCCTGTAACGGGGCACCTTGGGAAAGGTGACTCATTGGACTATTCCCTTAAGTGGCAAAAGAATTACTGTTGATCCATAGATCATTGAAACTCTCTATACCAGCCTAAGGCAATTCTCAATCGATCGTCTAGAAGAGTTCGAAGGAGTGGCATACTCACACTAGGATGGATGATGTGGAATACCTTGTTGAAGACAACACAATGGATGACTTTTGCTGTTCACTGGAAATGGATGGGACCCATGATAGGACCACTTTTGAAGATGATCCTGGATAGGAACTACCGAGAAGGGCATCCCATGGGGAATTGGCACAATGGCGGTGCAAACTGGGAACAAAATGCAACTATTGGGAAAGTTCCAACCATCGTATCTGCCTGAGATTCAGATCTGGTTGGTGTCAGGATATTCCAGACTCAGCATGTCCGAAAGAAAGTTTGCAACACAAATCGACAAGATGTTGTTGCGAGATTCTCGGCATATGAATTACGATAGCAGGCTCCAAAACATGAGCCGGTTCTGCTACATACATGTGAGCATGTTGTCCAAGACAAGAATGACCACGTAGTAGTCTTATAATAAAAACACTATCGAGTTCTGGTTGGGAACCATCATTGGGATAACAAAGTCTTGTGCATATCCGTCCGGGCCCTTCAGGGTTAGCGCATGAACTTCTTTTCTTTGAATAAATCAATAAATGGCTTGGTGTGCTAGGAAATACCGATGGGATGGAGGTAGCTAATCTCTCAAGCCATAGTATACTTCACACCTGCAT
This sequence comes from Triticum urartu, assembly GCF_056163025.1. NCBI lineage: Eukaryota > Viridiplantae > Streptophyta > Magnoliopsida > Poales > Poaceae > Triticum > Triticum urartu. Next base: position 568,532,377 of record NC_141878.1, read on the forward strand.
GACTGACTTGGGATGATTCCCGAGGAAGCAAAACTAACTTTCTCGAATTCACGACGGCAACTTGCACCTAATGCACGTGAACTTGGAGAAAGCCACTTCTTGCACCAAACATATACCTCATGAATGCAACATGAAGGCAATGGTTACGAAGTTCCCAATACTAGCTTAATGTTCAACATGAATCATGGGGGAGACAAAATGTTGCTGATGGGCTCAACAGCAACTCATCGGAGTTTCCATATCACTGGACGTCCACCATCATGTGAACACGGCGATAGCATTGGTCAGACCAAAAGATGTAATGGTGTATGCTCGAGGGATCAACCACGAGTAAGACAACATTACGAACATCGTTGGTTCTGATTTGACTTGATGATAGCCCATACTCAAGTCAAAGTTTTGACAAGACAATAAATCCAACAACTGATCACGAGGACCAATTGGTTAAGATATCATCTTTCTTCAACACACGCACACACAAAAAGATATCCCTTAACATGAACTAGGTCAGACAAGCTTTTATCTTCCAACTCTCCAAGTTGTTGTTTATCTTAACCAACTAGCTCAGGGGTATCCAACACGGATTCTTGGAGAAGGAGTGGTTTACAAGGAACCAACTTGATCACGAACTCAACATAGCGGTCAAGTGACAACCTGGTTATACTTTCGAGAAGATATACGGAAAATCATGAACCACCGATATGTCACTAAGCTCGAGAACAATCTTGGTTTTCAGGGCAAGATGATATGATCAAATAAGCAAGGATTGACACTATCCTAACTCATTGATCGAAAAGTGCACCGGAAATAAGGACTAGGTAGCACGATCAATCTCAGAACGATGGTTCAGTAACCAATACGCTAAGGATGAGAATATTGTCCTATAACTACCAAGCAACGAAGTTTCTAGGGGTATTGATTTCACACATCACGATTCACTTGTCGGCATTCCGGTTACAATAACACAGGAACCGAGGAATGAACAACGATGGTGAGGAGTATCACTATATCAAGAATTCATGAGAGGTTGTGCAATTCTCATGATATTCTTGGCATAAGACGGTAATACTTTAGGGTAGACCAGAATCAAAAGCTAGATTGGCATTTTGATCTGCGGAGCACAACTATTTTGACCCAATCCTAGATATGGATGAGGTACTGGAGTTTGTTTCTCCTAGTCATTCTGAGATAGAATGGCTTGACGGACCACAAGAATAATAAGCATCGATAGCACAAATGCATAATTACTCCTGACTATCAATTGATAGACGAAGGTCGGAATACAACTGAAAAGGGACAACTCAAAGAACATATCACTTTTTGAGTTGTTAATGCATAGGTTAGCATGTCGAACGAGTTCAACATAATTCTTCCGGATAATCCATGCAGAAAGGTAGAACTGGCAGAGTCACAATGTAGAACGGATAACTCATCGAGAGCACTCTTATTGTGATCTTTTGATCCAACAAACTTCTGCCATAAGTGGTTCATAGTATTTGGAAGAAGGAAATACCACGGACCTCGAGGACTAATGCGAATGTTACTAATAACCTAAAGGAACGAGCAAACACTATCAACACGAGGTAAGTAGAGTAAATCTTGGGCCCAAGAACCCTGAAATAGAATACCTACTACTAAATGGCATCACGGGTTGCTTTCGAGAATGGTGGCCAGAATCATCACACTGGGAACACAAAACATGGCTAGATTACTAGGTGACTCCCTAAAACACCTAGGGTCATAATACTAGCTCCAACATATATGTCGAGGTAGTAGAGTACCTCAACAGACCGTTAGTGTTCTTAATCTGGCCCAAAAGGACATCGGAAACGGGAAGAAGGGATTTGCAAATGCATCAGACTAGTTAGAGACCTGGGATGACTCGGACAGCATAATGGCTGTAAATGCTCAGAAAAAGATTTGAGACATCCACAACAGTTTGCAATACCACTCAACAACATCATAGCAAGGTTCTGATTCAGCTATGAACATACAGAAGTAATAGAAACTAAACTGAGACTTGAATCCATCAATCTATAAGTCTACGGATTAGTAACACGTGATCCTGATAGAAAGATGAGAAGCCTAGTATTAATCCCCATAGAAGAGAAGAGGGTGACTCAGATCAGAAGGGCATAAGGTAAAGGAGTAAAAAGAGCCTTACGTTCCCTTCCACAATCAATTCCCTTATATAACTAAAGCATTTCTAGACTCAACTTCGACCAGTTTGGCTTGGTAATCCTACAGGCAGTCAGGCTCTGAAACCAAAGCTGTCAGGACCCCGATTCCAAGTCACATCGATCTAGCCGGTAACACGTCATATCACTTTGCGGCCTCACGCACGGTATTCCCACGGGTGTCGCCTTACCATGTCCCGGGACCGTTTGCGCCTTTTGGCTCACGTATATGATTGTGTCGCTAGCATCCATATGGCAGAGAACCCGGGCCGACATGGCTAGTCGTGAACCCAAAGCGGCACTAACCTATGGGGACAGGCATACATGAATCACATCGAGCATGTCGGTCAGCAGCGTGTGAGTCCGGGCTGTAGCACTTGGCTAACAGGACTCCAGGAACCCGGGCTATAGCAGGCTAGGCAGGACTCCGGATGTCACCGCGTGACATTTCCCCGAAGGGACAGACACATGAACGAAGTGAAACACATGCCGGCCAGTCAAGTATCCTGAGCAGTAGTGCTGGGCTAACAGGACTCCGGTGCACCGGGCTGTAGCGGACTACTATGGCTCATGGAAGCACTAGACTACATTTCCCCATAGGAGAGGCTGCCAAGGATAAACAACTAGATTTTCAGATCCCACACATACCAAGCATTTCAATCATACACACAATATGCTCGATATGTGTAAATACAACATGGCATCACAACATAACTCTACAACTCAAGTATTTATTCATTAGGCTCCGAGGAGCGAGATATTACCAACATGGGTCTCATGACCCAACAATCATAGCATACAAATCAAAGCACATGCCGAAGCTTAACATGTCTGAGTACAGACATTTACAAATGAAAAAGGGTAAGAAGCCAGACTATCTACCAGATCCTACCGAGGGCACAAGATCATAGCTGAGGTATCAAGCTAAACGTCGAAGTCCACACGGAACTACTAGCGAGACTGACGTCTCTCTGCAAAACATAAAATAGGCAAACGTGAGTACAAATGTACCCAGCAAGACTTACATCAGAACTATCTACATATGTATCGGTATCAATAAAGGGGGTGGTGGAGTTTAACTGCAGCAAGCCATCTTTGACTCAGTGGCTAACCTGAACTATGACTGCAAGCAACTCTTTTGAGGTGATGCACATGAGTCCACATATTCACCATTCAATCCACCACTATGGATCCGCTCCCGTCTCCCTACGGGAAGGCCATACATAGCACTCACACTTATCTTGCGAGTTTTAGAGTATCCACTTTCACTTGTCTATGAACTGTTATAGGCAACCCAGAAGTCCTTTACCGCGGACACGGCTATTCGAATAGATCGTTTATAACCCTGCAGGGGTGTACTTCTTCACACACGCTCTCGCCACTTACCACCATGTACACGTCGTGTATCTCGGAAACCTTCAAGCGAAAGCCTGGCGAAGGAGTCGGCCACGACCTGACTAACCACACAAGTCTCTAGTCCAGGTTTATCGCCTATTCGGGTTCCATCCGCGAGGAGATCCGGCCGGAGTTTCGCTCACAGCCCCAAACGATGTGTGCAGGGTTCCCGAGACACCAAACGGGCGCCCGGTACACCGTGCCACGGTGTATCTACCGCATCATAGCCCACCCCTAGGGTCAGCGCTACGCACGGCCGCCAACACATATCCTACAAACACCAGAAATTAGTTGCAACTCCTGGACAGAGGGCAAGGGCAGTTAATAAGTCGAGAGGGTCCAATGGTTTCGGGCCCAATGCGTGGTAGTAGCTGTTCATGGATCACAAACACAGAACTCAGTTCTTGAGGACGGTTTCAATGAGACAATCCACCATGTACTCCTACATGGCCTCTCACTGCTGCCTTTACCAAATTGGGTTCACACACTTAGCTCACACACAGTAGGACATGTTCATCACCATTCCAATTCATCCTCGATGAATCAGACCTGACTCAACTCTAAGCAGAAGCAGGCATGACGAACAAGCATGAATGAGTAGGCACATCAGGGCTCAAACAACTCCTACTCATGCTAGTGGGTTTTATCTATTTACTGTGGCAATGATAGGTCATGCAGAGGAAAAGGGTTCAACTACCGCAGTATGTAACAGTTGAATCGTTGTTGTCCTAATGCAGTAAAAGAGAGCAGGAGTGAGAGAGTGGGATTGTATCGGAATGAACAAGGCACTACTAGAAAAAGGGCTATAGATGGGATTGACACTAATGGCGCACCAGACAAGCGGTGCGCCATTAGTATATACTAATGGCGCACCACCTTCTGATACGCCATTAGAGTTGAAACTACTAATGGCGCACCTGGCCTAGGGTGCGCCATTAGTATCAAATTTTTTTTAACTAGTGCGCCTGTCCAAACATACTGATGGCGCATCCAGACACAGTGCGTCATTACTAGTTGTAACTAGTAATGGCGCACCTGCCGGAAAGTGCGCCACTAATGTTGTTTTTTTATTATATTTTTTATTCCCTTTTTTGCAAAACTACTAATGGCGCACTGTTCCACCGTGCGCCATTACTAGTTTAAACTAGTAATGGCGCACTGTGGGACAGTGCGCCATTAGTATTTTTTTTGCAAAACTACTAATGGCGCACCACCAGAAGGTGCGCCATTAGTAACCTGGATTACTAATGGCGCATTTAGAGTTGGTGCGCCATTAGTAAGTGGGCAGCAACAAGATATTTTGGACAGCCTCTCCTACCCACACTCACTTTCTCCCCACTTCATTCTCTCCACCTCCTCCTTGTCTCGGGTGCCTCCTCTTTTTCACCTCATTTCCACCATAGATTCATTCAATTTAAGTGGTTAAATTACCTTGTTTTGATAGGTAAGTAAGGGGGGAAGCTATATTTATGTTGTTCTCCCTACAACAATGTGCACATGCACTTTTTATGGCCTAGCTAGATCTATGTATGTTCGTGGTGTTGCATATGTTTGTGGTGTTGCATATGTGTTTGTGTTTGGAGGTGTACCGGTATTTGAAATGCGATAGTTGCCAATATTTTGCCGGAATGTTGATTCATTTCCGTTTCGGCGGGAATTTTGGCATTAAGCATTCTTTTTGGTCCTATTTTTAGGGAAAGTCATGCCAAATTTTTTCTTGGTTCTAAAATATCATTTTGCTCTACCCTGCAGGCGACCATGGTCCGCATGATGACCGAAGGCATCGTAAATAGGTTTTTGAGGTCCACGAAGGCCGAGATGCTTCAAAAGAACGAGACGGAGATAAGATGTCCGTGTCGAAGATGCAAGCTGAAGAGCCTTATTGCGGACCCGGAATCCGGGCAGGTGCGGGACCACCTGCTCTTGCGTGGTTTCATGGATGGCTATCGGTGGCAAGGTGATGAAGATGACTATGAAGTCATCCATGGGGGCCGGGCAAGAAATGAGGAAGGGCAGCAAGACAACCACCACGGCTCGGGCGGGCGAGAAGACGAAGAATCCCCAGGAGATGATCACGATGGTGATGCTGTACACAGTCATCATGTAGAAGATGCAGGACATGATGATGAGGAAGATGCCGGAGCAGACGACGGGCATGATCATGAAGATGATGATGCCAGCGGAGCAGACGACGCTGGACCATCGATGGGCTGGGTGCAGGACCCTCATATTCAAGAGCTGCTTCTCAAGCAGACGGATAACGCAAGAGCTGCCGCCCGAGAGAAAGCCAAGATGGATCAACTTGAGTTAGACGCGGTTACTCCATTGTATGAAGGATGCAGGCCCGAGGATACCCGCCTGAAAGTAACGCTCATGGCTCTGGAGATGAAGGTAAAACACAAAATGACCGACGCATGCTTCGACGAGAACATGTCATTCTGGCACGAACGTCTTCCCAAGGGGAACAAGTGCCCGACCAGTTTGGAGGAGGCGAAGAAAATCGTGTGTCCTTTGGATTTACCGCACGTGAAATACCATGTGTGCACGAACAATTGCATCATTTATCGGGACGAGCACGCGGAGTCTACCATATGTCCGGTGTGCGGCGTCACTCGATACAAGAAGAGGAAGAAAGCTCCTCGAAAAGTGGTGTGGTACTTTCCGATCACTCCTCGTCTGCAGCGGTATTTCACGGACCCTAAGGTAGCAAAGCTCCTGCATTGGCACGCGGATAGGGAGGAGAAGAAGCGAGAAGATGACGCAAATGATCCGGAGATAGATAAAAAAGACAAGATGCTGAGTCACCCTAAGGATGCGAGCCAGTGGCAAGCATTGAACTTCGAAGACCCAGAATTTGGGAACGATCCAAGGAACATCGTGCTGGGCGCGAGCACCGATGGAGTCAATCTGTTTGGCAGCCAGAGAAGCACACATAGCACCTGGCCTGTGTTTGTGTGGATGTACAACCTTCCCCCCTGGTTGTGCATGAAGAGGAAGTACATTCACATGAGTATGCTAATTGAAGGACCGAAACAACCAGGGAACGACATCAATCTGTATCTGGGGCTGCTGAAAGAGGAGCTTGACACGCTGTGGAAAACACCAGCCAATACGTGGGACGCCGCAGAGAAAGAATATTTCCCTATGAGAGCCGCGCTGCTCACGACGGTGCACGACTATCTCGGTTACGGATATGTCGCGGGGCAGGTGGTCTACGGATTTTCTGGATGCATCAGGTGCATGGATGACACAACGTATCACCAGCTAGATAGAGATCCCGGGTCTTCGAAAACCGTGTTCATGGGACATCGAAGGTGGCTTCGCGACGATGACCCGTGGAGAAAACGCAAGGATCTGTTCGATGGTGAAACCGAACCCCGAGGACGCCCGCGTACGAGGAGCGGCGAGGAAATAGACGAGCTGTTGAAAAATTGGAAAGACTGCCCACTACCGGGAAAGAAGCAAAAGGCACCAGAGCCGGGAAAGAAGCGAAAGGCGCCAGAGCCGCTGCTGAAGGTATGGAAAACGAGGTCTGTTTTCTGGGACTTGCCGTACTGGAAGATCCACCGTGTGCCTCACAGCCTTGATGTCATGCATATCACGAAGAACGTGTGCGAGAGTCTGCTTGGTACCCTGCTCAACATGCCAGAGAGGACCAAAGATGGGCCGAAAGCAAGGGCAGACTTGAAATCAATGGGCATCAGGCAGGAGCTTCACGCTATATATGATGATGATGATGATGATGATGATGAGGCGAAGCAGGACACGGAAAGTCGTCGCAAAGGCAAAAAGTCCAAGAAGACTGGAAATGACTACCCTCCCGCGTGCTTCACTCTATGTCAGGAGGAGATCGAGCAATTTTTCACCTGCCTCGTAGGAGTAAAACTTCCTTACGGTTACGCGGGGAAGATAAGCAGATACCTAGACCTAGCGAAGCTGAAGTTCAGCGGGATGAAGTCTCACGACTGTCACGTGCTGATGACGCAGATACTTCCAGTTGCAATCCGTGGGATCATGGACGCGCACGTCCGTGAAACCCTATTTGGCCTATGCAACTTTTTTGACGTCATCTCTCGGAAGTCTGTTGGCGTGAGGCAACTCAAAAGGCTACAGGAAGAGATCGTGGTGATACTATCCGATCTTGAGATGTACTTCCCGCCCGCATTCTTTGACATTATGGTGCATCTGCTGGTCCATATCGTGGACGATATCATCCAACTCGGGCCGATGTTCCTGCACAGCATGATGCCGTTCGAAAGGATGAATGGTGTCATCAAAGGATACGTTCGCAACATGTCACGTCCAGAGGGAAGCATAGCCAGGGGCTTTCTGACCGAAGAGTGCATCTCCTACTGCACGAATTATCTAGGCATCGAGAACCCCGTTGGTCTGCCCATCAACAGGCACCTCGGCAGGCTCGCTGGATGGGGTCACCGTGAGGGTCGTCGCGAAATGCATGTCGACTTCGAGGGTCGACTCGCCGACTTTGAAAGAGCAAACCTAGTCGCGCTACAACACATAGACGTGGTCGATCCTTGGGTGGTATAGCACAAAACCTTTATTAAGAAGACGTACAATGACCGAGGCCAACAGAGGACGGACGGAGATATACTCAAAGAGCACAACTCATGTTTCACGCATTGGTTCAAGCAGAAGCTTCTGTCGTACCCTTTACATGACGATTCTTCCGCGGAAGAACAACTCATATTCGCCTTGTCACAGGGCGCCGAGCACAACCTGATGACCTATGAGGCATACGATATCAACGGCTACACATTCTACACCGAGGCCAAGGACATGAAGAGCGATGGTTATCAGAACTCCGGGGTAACGATGGAATCCTACACCGGTAACGACAAGGACAGATACTACGGAAGGATCGAGGAGATCTGGGAGCTGAGCTACGCTGGAGAGAAGGTCCCGATGTTCCGTGTCAGATGGGCCAAGAGCGTCCTAAAAGAAGACCGGTATTTCACCACCATGGTTATACCCGAAGCCAAATCCAAGACCGCGGGCGCAAACGTCACCGCGAAAAATGAGCCATGGGTACTGGCTTCCCAAGTGGACCAATGCTTCTTCATTACCGACCCGTCAAAGCCCAGTCGTGTTGTCGTGAGGAGAGGCAAAAGGAAGATCATCGTAATGGATGGAGTAGCCAATGAGCAAGACTTCGACAAGTACGGCGACCCGAGGATCGAACATGACGACGATGATGAAGTAGCAGCATACACCACAAGAAGAAGCAGGACCACCCTACCTAAAGGACGTCCGTTCCACAGAGGAACTCCATTTACGAAAAAGAAGGGAAAGAAGATTGTGAACAGATAGCTAGCTAAGATCGATTGTATTTAAATCGTAGCCTTCATTTCTCGATTGTATTTCATGGGCACTTTTTGAACTATCATGAATATTTTTAAATTTCATGCACACTCGATCTCGATCCCCCTCCATCTCGATCGCTATCCCACCTCGCCAGATCCGGCCCCCCTCGCCGCCGAGCACCCCCCAGTCCACCGGCCACCGCCGCCGACCCCCCGCACCCTCGATTCCCCTACTCAACCGCCGCCGCCGACCCCCCGCACCCCTCCCCTACTCAATCGCCGCCGCCGACCTCCCGCACCCCGCGCACCCTCCCCCGCTCCACCGGCATTACTGTTTGATGATATTTTTAAAAAATTATTACTGTCTTATAAAAAAATTTACTGTTATGATTTAAACAAGTTTGAACATATTTAAACACAAATAAGTATCAAACAGCATTTTAAATGCATAAAAAAAATTTGTGGAGCCTGGGAATCGAACCCAGGACCTCCTGGTGTGAGAACTGGCTGCTGACCAGTCAAGCTAGTAGAGGGGACTTGGTGTGGATCAGGTCAAGTGGAAGATAACCTGTTGGCTCGAGCAGAAATCAAAAAAAAAAATACTAATGGCGCACCACGGTGAGGTGCGCCATTAGTATTGTGCCATTGCTATAAGAAAAAAGAACTACTAATGGTGCACCTGGGTGAGGTGCGCCATTAGTATTGTGCCATCCATATTTCCTCCCCGGCCCCTCCCTATCCCCTCTCTCTCCCTCGCCCTCGCCCTCGATCCCCTTCCCCTCTCCTCTCCCGACGCCGCTGCCCCGCCGCCTCGACGCCGCCCCGACGCCGCGACGCCGCCCCATCATCCTCGTCTCGTCCCAAACGCGATCTGGATCGGGGCGCCTTGCCCCTGCGCCCATCGCCCCGCCGTCCTCGTCGCCGGCGGCCCGGGCGCCGCCCTGTCCACACCACCGTCACCGGAGCACCACCACCACCCGGACCTCGTCGCCTCCTCCCCTGCGTCGTCGTCGTCCCCGACATCCTCCCCGCGCCCTACTGCCCCCGTGAGCTCCCCCTCCTCCTCTCCCCCTCTCCCCCTCACGCGCACGCTACATGAATACAAAAATTTCATTGACAGTTACTTACCATGGGTGCAGTCATGATTTCGTTTTCTAATTAACCGATGTTGCTAGCGATGTACTGGGTTCTGCATTGTGGGGGAGAAAGCTTTCAAATTGGCTTGTATGTACATGATGATTTTCAAGGGACATGTAGCCTAGTTACAAATTGGTGCTTACAATACATGCTTGTATGTTCATCGACTGCTCAGGAATCAGTTGTAGTTACCTTGTGTGATGTTATTTGGGTCCTGCATTGCAGTACAAGGCTCCAAATTTGGCTTGTAGGTACATGCAGATTTTCAAGGGACATGTATTAGCTTATGTTGTTGTTTAAGCTGTGTGTGTGCTTATTTATTCAGAATCAGTTGCAGTAGCCATCTGTATGTATACCCATCATTTTCTGTTTTTCTGGTAAACTAGTATTGGTACAAATGCATATGTTTCCCTGTGGAATACGTGTTAGCCTGCATCAGGGAAAGTATCTGTAAAATCGACTGACTTGTGCACTTATGATTTGAATGTCCATGCACAAAATTGCATGTTAGGGCATAAAACTGGGTGTATGCTTAACTGGAGTAAAACTCACATCTGGGGGACATGCTGCATTGTTGTTTATGTTGATTACATGCTTTTTGACCCCATTGACTGTTTGAGGGCAGAAAATTGAGTACTTTAATTTGAGTAGATGACAGGTTAATTTCAGATATGACACTGGTACTTCATGTTTGAGCAGTGAACATGACAGGTTAATTTCAGATATGACACTGTTTGGACATTAATTTGAGTAGATGAACATTTTGTGGTTCTGCTAGGACTTGCTCCAGATTTTTTAACCCTATGATTTCTTTTCTTTTAGTTCTTTTCTTACAGAAAATTTACTGAAAATTCAGAAACTTGGAGTAACCTGTGGACTGTACTTTTGTGATCTCCTACTCCTGAATTTTCATGTCACTTGTGCTATTGCCAAGCATTTTCATGTCACTTGTGCTTGCATACAGAGAACAACCTATGAAGCTGTATTTCTGAAATGTGGTGATGATCTTATCTGCAAGAATGAAAATGATGAGCTATGTTTCTAAAATGTGGTGATGATCTTATCTTAGCTATATTTCTGAACTGGTAGCTAAGTGTATTACTTGTGATGATGCTGCTGCTGTACTACTTGTGATGATGTTGCTGCTGTACTACTTGTGATGCTGCTGCTAGTTGTGATTTTGTCAAGTGATGCTGCTGCTACTTGTGATCTTATAAAATGACCCCTTTCTCCTGAAACGTTGATTAATTTCCCTTTCGGTTGAGAAATGGGGCACTCCTAGGTCAAGAAAATTAGCAAAGGTCATGCCCAATTTTCTTGACCTAGAAGGTGCCCGATTCTCAACCAAAATAAAAATTAATTTGCTTTAGTGGTTGGATTAGTTTAGTATTTTTTTCACACACTCAGACACCCTTGCTTGCCATGTGTGTGAGAGAGATAGTGAGAGGAGACAAGAAGAAGGGGGTTAGGAAGATGTTGCCTGCTCATCAAAGCTAACCATCTCCCCCTTTTCACCCCTTTTCCTTTGTCTTTTGTGGGTTGCAAGGAAGCTACTGTCTTAGCTAGCTTAGCTTGTGCACAAATCCCAGTGTTACAATCTAGAAAATTAGCCTGCAAAGATGAGGTCCCATGCTGGCTGTACCACTGCATCATGCAACAATGCCTTCAAGATCCAAGGCAATATCACAAACATCATAGGCAATTTGACCAAACTCACAACCTTGTATCTTTGCAGCAACCAACTTTCTAGACACACCCCTCAAGAACTAGGTTACCCTGAGAACGTGGACTTGGACCTTAGCAACAACACACTAACAGGTTCTATCCCAAAACACCTAGGCAATATCACAAACATCTCTCAATTGTTCCTTGACAATAACCAACTTTTTGGCGACATTCCTCGAGAATTAGGATATTTGGTCAACTTAGAGATCTTGTTCCTTGACAATAACCAACTTTTTGACCAAACTTTGTTCCTATTTATAGAGAAACATGGCCAACAACGATGAGGCCGGGGGTTCGGGCGGCAAGAAATTCTGGGAGCTGTCCCAGGAGATGGAGGAACAACCTCACTTGTATGAGGACGCCGCCTGCCCCACCGATCCTAGGACCACTGATGGTACCGCCGAGGATGACCCCACTGATGCCACCACTGATGGTGCCGCCGAGGATGCCACCACTGATGATGGCAGCGCACGCACAGATGGCAGCCAACCGAAGAGGCAACGGAAGGACCGGCGCCCGACCGTGCTCCGCACCCTCAAGGAGGAAGTTACTGAAGTGGACTGCGACGGGAATCCAACGGCGCCCAAACGAATAGTCAAGGGGTACTCGCTTCAGCTCGGGTGCATTCTCCGGAGCACCGTCTCGATCAACACCGAGAACCTGAGGCATCCTGACCGAGGGAATTTGCGCAACCTCCTCTTCACGAAGCTGCACGAACGATACAAGTTCCCCGCTGAATTTGAAAACACAAGCCTCAAAGGGAATAAAGTGAACAATGCTGCCCTCACGAAGATGAGCAAGGCCCTATCTACTTGGAAAAGCAATGTGAAGAGAATGATCGAGAAAGGTGAGAGTTATGAGAAGATCAAGGAGAAAAATCCTTCGATCACCGAAGATGACTACAATGACTTCAAGATCAATTGCTCGAGCACCGCAAACTCCGAATCAAGTAAGTGGGGGAAAGAAATGCGGGAGATGAACTTAGGGGAACACACATTCGGTCCCGGCGGTTACAGAGTGGCGGAGCCTATATGGGACAAGGAGGAGGCGGACCGTGCCGAGCAAGGCCTACCGCCCCTCTTCGATAAATACGGTGACAAGTAGACCAGGAACTTTGTCAGGGCCCGGTACAAGAAGGACCCAAAAACAAAGGAGCTTACCACGGATCCGAAGACCAGGGCGCTTGAGCTTGTTCTGGTAAGGAATACACCCCCACGTAATTAGCTCCATATGGTTGCATTCTAATTAATGAAGCCAAATTTCTAAATGGTTCACATTCCTTCCGCAGGCGACTGAAAGCAGTAGCGCGGGGTTGACTAAGAGCAACCCTTGGGACACCACTCTAAATAGGGCGTTGAATGTATTGAAGAACAAGGATATGCTCAGTAAGCCGACGTGAGCTGGTCGTGTGGCCGGCAAAGGCTTGTCGACAAAATGGTCGTCATACTATAACACTGGTGGGCGAAAGGAGAAAAAGACCAGCTCGGAAAGCCAGGCGTGCGAGGTTCAAGAACTCAGGGCACAGGTGGCGCGGATTCCGGAGATTGTCCAAGAGCAAGTGCAACAACAACTCGGAGCGACGATCACCACCATTGTGCCTACCTTGATCCAGGGGATTAGTGCGTGGATTGCGGGCGGCCAACAGGGGCCGCCCCCTGGCGGAGCCATTGGTGTCTCTGGCGGAGGCGGCATTGGTGTCTCCGACGCCGGCACGGGAGCTTAATGCACCTGGGTGTACGTCGGCCGGCACCTCTGCAGCAAGCGGCCCCTCCGTCAACTGCACGCCCGCCGTTGGCGGTGCCTCGACATTAGCCGAGCTCGACGCCATCATCACGGTAACTAATTAAGCCTCTCTCGGCCGAGGACTTCATCTCCTTGCCTTTGACTGGGCATCCCTGACGCCCTACATGTTTTCGCAGGGCGCCGCCGACGTTCCGTGCACTCTCCTGCACTTCGTGAACAACGAGTTGGTCGATGTCGCCAAGGGAAATATCGTTCAACCGGGCAACCCCTTGTTCCTCGGTACCCAGATGCCACCCAACTTGTTTAGGGTTCAACTGGTTCGGGTGCTGCCAGGCTGCAACGAGTTGTTACCTCCGATTCGACCCGTCGGGGCCGACGATGATGACGTGATGACCCTCAGCGCCTGCCTGAGCTGGCCCTTGCTTTGGCCGAAGAGCCAAATTCGTTTGGGGGCGGGGGACACCACCCCAAAGACAACACCGCCAGTCGTGCCGGCGCCAAGTCGGCCCCATGGCAAGACCGCCGCAACGGTGCCGGACATCCCTATGCCACTGGATCCAAACATGCAAATGGCACAGGATCAGAACGACGACGACGACGATACATTTGCCAACGTCGATCAGTACTTTGCCGATCATGGGTACGGTGGAGACTTCATGGGGCCTCCTTCTCAAGAACCCAACCCAACAAAATACGTGCGTGATCTAGCTGGTACCGCAGAGAAGCCAAGTTGCAACAGGCGTCGTCTGCAGTTCAGCTCTCAGGAGACACCTCCAGCTGCCGACTTCACGGAGCCTCAGATAGGCGAGGTGCGAAATATGATCAGCCCCAACACACTCAAGAAGGCGGTCTGTGAGAAGAACTCGGTCCCATTACAGGAGAAGAAGAAGGCACGCAAAAGAAAGACTAACAAGGGTGCGGGCCAGCCGGCACCGAGTACGATCCGTGCTCAGGACGGGCCACCTTCACCTGAGGATATCTCGAGGAGGGTGCATGTGGCGGGTAGGCCGATGCTACCGAGAAATATGCTCGATGCTGCAACCGGTGCTATGCGGAGTCTGCATGACAGTGTTCTTTCTTTGGAGAAGCGGCGTCTCGGAGAGAAGGATGTGGCATACCCGGTTTTCGCGGCCAAGGTGCCAGAGGGCAAGGGCTTTGTGGATAACTCCATCGGGGGTACGATCGTCCTGCGGTTTGATGACATCCACGCTATGTTGAACCTTCATCCGCTGCACTACACGTTCGTTCGGCTATTTTCGCTGAGTATGGAGATGCGGATCATTCGCGACAAGACCCTGGACATCGTGATAGTCGATCCCTTCTACATGTGTGCCAAGATGTTGGGCAGCGCTGGGGACCGGCAAGTCGCGAGTTCTTACCTCGAAGGCGTCATTCTGGCAAACCAAGATAAGGATAACTTCCTCGTGCCTTACTTTCCCGAGTAAGTCCTCCCCTCAACCGCCCCGTAACATATGAATTCTTAGATTTCGATCATTTTTCTTTTAACATTCCGTGTTTTCTGCAGTGACACACATTGCACGCTCATCCTCCTAAGCCCCAAATATTCCATGGCCACGTATTTCGACCCGGACCGTCAGTCGAACATAGACTACACAAATGTCAAGAAGGTTCTTGATGATGTTCTCCCCGGCTACGTCAAATCTGGAGGCACCTTCACCAGGCCTATTCGTAAGTACGACAAGCACGTGTTCTCCCACAATACGACGTTCTGCTGCGTCAAGCAGCCGCCAGGCGGTCAGAAGGGTGCCTACTACGCCATCCATCACATGCGGGCGATCGTACGGGACCATCATCAACTTCTGCTACCGAGTAGACTCAAATATTGGGCCACGAGCGTGTCGGCAATCTAGGATGCGGACATCAGACAAGAATTGTTTCGCATCCAGTCGGAGTTTGCGGAAATCATCCATCAAGATGTCCTTCGTACCTCGGGGCAGTTCTACCTCAGAAATCAACCGTCCAACAGTGACATCGACACAATCCTACAAATGCAGGCTGACAACGCCCGTTCTTTCATGACTCCCATGATAGACGGCGGCTTCATCCACGCTCCAGTCCCTTGAGTCGAGTCGAAAGCAGTGATGCTGTGTCTAGTTCTGAAACATCGATTGGCTCATGTTGTAATTAAACTTTAATGAACTTGTAGTATGTCTCTTTGGTTTCGAGAGTCGTTCAACTTAAGATGTAATCGATGCTATTAATGTCTTGCTTTTCTCTTCCGATCATTCTGTTGCATACTTATATATTGCTTATGTATTGTCTGTGAATTGGTACTAACGTTTCGTTTGGCTACTGCATAGCGATGCCGTGGTATGTCGTGTACAAGGGTAAGGTTCCCGGAGTCTACGACGACTGGGAGGAGTGTCGGAGACAGGTTCACCGATTCAGCGGTAACAGTTACAAAGGGTACGCCACTAGGGCCGAGGCCGAATCTAGATACGCCCGCTATCTAGCGGGAGAGGGGAGGGAGCGTTGGAGGAACCGGATGAAGACGAGTTTCATCGTGATGATGCTCATCGTGATGACCGCAGCTCTCTTCTATGTGATGGTAGTTTAGATGATCGATATCGACTTGTAATGTGAAGACAAACTCGTGGTCTCGAGACTTGTAATATAATGTTCTATCTTTGTTCGGTCTTTTCAATTTGGAGACTAATATGATGACTTGTATTCGGAGACTAAAATGATGAATTGTATTCAGAGACTAATCTTCTATTGTATTCGATGAATCTGTTGTTGATGTGTGCTGTCTATATTTTGTCCAATTATACATTTTGTAACCTGTGCAAAAAACAAAAAATAAAACATAAAAAAAAAACCTAATATTCATACTAATGGCGCATCACATCATAGTGCGCCATTAGTATGCCAAAGGATACTAATGGCGCATCACTAAAAAGTGCGCCATTAGTATGCCGAAGTTACTAATGGCGCATCTTGCTGTCGTGCGCCATTAGTATGCCAAAGCACCTGGGTATACATGGCCCCCTGGGAGGCATACTAATGGCGCACTATTGTATATACTAATGGCGCATCTGAGGTGCGCCATTAGTATACCAGATACTAATGGCGCACCAGTGGTGCGCCATTAGTAAAATATACTAATGGCGTGCTACTAATGGCGCACCACTAATGCGCCATTAATGGCCAAATTAGGTGCGCCATTAGTAGGCCTTTTCCTAGTAGTGAGGGGTTTTTGCTTGCCTGGCACTTCTGAAGATAATATAGTTCTTCATCGGTGTCATCGAACTCATCGTCGGGAGCACGTCTATTGAGAGGGGGCAAATACCGGCAACAGAGAAGGAAAACACAATCAATGCAATGCACAATATGATGCATGATCATGACATGTCAATATGTTGTGTTGGGCTAATGCATCTACAACCAGGATGGTTTGAGCTCATTTGAATCAAAGACTCAAATGCAAACTCAAGTTATGGGTTTATAAAGTGCATTAACATGTTTTGAGCTAAACAGCAATGTTAAGTTGCTTAAAAATGCATGAAACCAGTACAGATGGATAGATTGGATTTTTCTGATCATTTTTCATATAATTTGTTTGATTTGGAGTTATGGTTGAATTACTATGAATATTTCCTGGAATTTCCTATATAAGAATAAATCCAGAAAAGATTTACCACGTCAGCCTGGCGTCAGTGTGACGTCAGCGGTCAACTGAGACGGTCCAGGTCAACCCTGACCTGTGGGTCCCGTCTGTCAGTGTCAATTAACTAACTAAGTTTAGTTAGCGTTAAACTAATACTAACCTAGTTTAGTTAATGGCATGGGGCCCACACGTCAGTGACCCAGAGGGTCAAACTGGGCCCCCCCACAAGGCATCATTTTGGCCGCGGTCTGTTGCGTTTGAACGTACGCAGCAACGCACATCAAGTGGTGGCAGCGGTAGGTGCTGGGGTGGCGTGTAGCGGCGGTAGCGGTGAGCCGGACGGCGGCCGGAGTACGGGCGCATGCGGGCACGGGGCTACGAGGTGCTAGGGGGCCATCTGGTGGCTGCTTTGGCCTCCTGAAGGCACCAGGAGCATGTTTAGGTGCACGGCCGCGAGCGGTTCGAGCTCAGCCCACGGCGGCGATGAGGTATGGCAGCGGCGAGCTTTGGAGCTCATGGAGGCGGCGGCTACCGCACGGTCGTGAGCAGGGGAGGAGGGGGAAAAGATGCGGGGGCTCACAGAGAACACGCAGGGACGGTCAGTGGGCTCGGGGGCGGTCTGGTGCGGCAAAACGGCGAAGCCGATCTCCGGCGTCCGGAGGAAGAAGACGACGGTGAGGGCATCACTGCAGGGCTCCCGGCATCGCTTGGCACGGTGAGGGGGAAGAGTGGGTCGAGGCGGAGCCTTGGGATGCGTTGGGAAGGTGAGGCGGTGGTTGTGGCCGCGGCGAACGACGTCGGTGGCGACAGCTGCGCTCGGGCATGAGAGGGAGAGAAAGCAAAGGAGGGAAAGATCTCGAGAGAGAGTGAGAGGGGGTCAGCGGGATCGAGACGACACGGGAGAGTCGTGCACGCATCCAGGGGCTCGTCGGCGAGCAGGAGGTGGCCGGGCGCGTGCCAGCGTGCCTCGGCCACGCGTGCTGCCTATTGGCGCAGGGAGGAAGACGACAGGGGAGGGGCCAGGTGGGCTGGGCCGCACAGTCCTGGACCAGCACAGGAGCTGGGCCGGTTGGTGAGCGCCAGGTTAGTCCTTCTCTCTCTCTCTCTTAGATTTTAGTTTCTATTTTCTATTTTCTGTAATTGTTTTAACTTAATTAAAATGCTAAAGCATTTTCAAAAATCATGAAACTAATCATGGCTACTGTTTATAATATATTCAACAGTAAACATTTTAGTTTATGATTATTTGAGCATTTAAAATATTTTATAGCTTTTAAATGCTCAAATGCAAATAAAGTATGATTTAATTCAGAGCCCAAATATGTCATGGAAAAATGTGCATCACCTCTGGTTACTATTTACAGCATTTTCCATAAATGATGAACATTTTTGAAAGCCATTTGGATTTACTGAAAATATTTTAGTTGAACCTAGTGGCTTCCTTTGATGCTAGGGGTTTAGGAAATCCCCATTTCAAGTTTCTTTGGAATTTAAACATGATGGCATGATGAACAAGCAAAGTCAAGCAAGGGCTGAACTGGTGCAGTGACAGTTGTGAAGCAACCTATATTTCTGTCATTTCGAAAATTCCCAAAAAAATCTCATAAATTCTTTGGGTCATATCTTCGTCAAATATGTAAAAATACTTCCTTGCCTTGTTCAAAAATAATTCAACAATATCCATTTTCCTATTCTGTTCACAACATCACTTTATGAAGGAAGTGCTATTTATATATTCTTGATTGCCCTCGGAATTCTTGGGCACTCTTTCCTATCCAAATCATTGCCGCATGACAAAATTCAGCTCCATTTGCCTAGAAAATCTTCCTCGGCAAATTTCCAAAGTTTTTGTCCACCTACAAGCATTATGAAGGAAGTACCTTTTTATATATCCAAATGACATGAAATTTATACAGTTCCTTCATATGACCAAATGATCACCCTCCTCCAAATTGCAGCTCAGTCAAATTATCTATGTGAGCCCAGGTTCAATTTATATTTTATGGCCAGATTGGCACGTTGCAAAGCAAGTGTTATCTAGACCCCTCCTATTACCCTCAAACTCTTTGGGCACTCTTCCATACCCAAATCATTGACACATGATAATATTCAGCTCCATTTTCCTAGTAAATCTTTCTCAGGAAATTTCCAAAGTTTCTACCTCGAGGGAAGCTTTGTGAAGTAAGTACTATCTAGGCTTACCCAAATGATCTGAAAATCTACCAAGGCATAACCATACCTATGTAACTTACCCACACCAAATTCAAGATCATTTCATTCATCCAATTTCTCTCACTAGTTTTCCCAAGTTTCTGTCCATAGAAGAGCATTGTGAAGGAAGTACCACTTTCGCATGTCCAAATGGTATCAATTTTCTACGGTGCTTTGCAATGCCCAAATAACCATCCTCCACCAAATTTCAGCTCAATCCATTCATTATTTTGAGCCCAGCTTCAACATTCATATTTCTGTCCAGTGTGGTACTTTGCAAAGCAAGTACCACCTAGGTTCCTCCTTTTGATCTGAAAATTTGCGAAGACATTCTTCTTAGTAGATGATCATCCTCAGCCAAAAGTCACGCCCATTGGCCATGTGCATTTCTCGTACTGCCAATCAAACACTACTTGGCTGCTAATTCATCTTTCAGCATAGGTCGGTCTCCTCGTGAGATTCTTCTGTTGTAATTTTCTTCCTAGCACCTACCCGGGGAGTTCCCAACCCGCTAGACATGCCTAGGCCTCCCAGAACGCATGTCAACGCCAAGTTGACGCGGTGACCACGCACCAGGCATGCGAGTTCACGCGCTTTGGAGTTGGGGCCCTGGTCCACCATCCAAACCTCGACGTATCGCCAGCAAACCATATATTTATGCTTAAATAGATACTTATGTAACTAGAAATTATTTTTGGAAAAAATAAAGAGCAAACAATAAGGCAACTGCAGTTCAAATTTGACCCGCTTCCTACTGAATCGGCGGGAATTTGTCTTTTTCACCAGAGGTGGATCAAAACTTTTGACACCCAACCATTTTGTCAATTGTGCATTAAATATGGCCTAGTATTTTAGAAAATTGATTTGGTCCAATTTTGCAACAAATATATGGTAGGTCCTTCACAAAAAAACTCATTTCGGGCACTCGGAAAATGGAAAATGAATTTTCCGTGCAAAGAAAATGAAAACTCCCTTAGGCAACATTGTTTGGAATTCCAAGATGCACCCTTGAGCACAATATGAGATCATTTGAACAAACTATGCCATGAATGTGGCCACAAGATTGACCATTTGGCTTGAAAGCCATGAATCTTCAGACATGATAGCTCATTTCTGAGAACACTTTTTTAAAATTATCATCGTATTACAAGTTTAATATTTTTTTCTGGTAACTTGGTCACATGTAATTACACAAATGCGAAGATTTTCCATTTTTTTAATTGTTTATGCCCGTTTCAAAATGCGGTCAAAACGGCGGGCTTGACCGTTCCTAGCTAGTGGTTGAATCTTGGAAAACTTTTGATGTTTCTCTGATGAAATAGATATTTATGTACCTATAAATGATTTTTGGAAAAAATAAAGAGCAAACTACAAGGCAACTGCAGTTCAAATTTGACCCGCTTCCTACTGAATCGGCGGGAATTTGTCTTTTTCACCAGAGGTGGATCAAAACTTTTGACACCCAACCATTTTGTCAATTGTGCATATGGCCTAGTATTTTATAAAATTGATTTGGTCCAATTTTGCAACAAATATATGGTAGGTCCTTCACAAAAAAAAACTCATTTCGGGCACTCGGAAAATGGAAAATGAATTTTCTGTGCAAAGAAAGTGAAAACTCCCTTAGGCAACATTGTTTGGAATTCAAAGATGCACCCTTGTGCACAATATGAGATCATTTGAACAAACTATGCCATGAATGTGGCCACAAGATTGACCATTTGGCTTGAAAGCCATGAATCTTCACACATGATAGCTTATTTCTGAGAACACTTTTTTAAAATAATGATTGTATTACAAGTTTATTATTTTGCTGGTAACTTGGTCACATGTAATGACACAATGTGTAGGTTTTCCATTTTTTTAATTCTTTTTGAAATTTTTATGCCTGTTTCAAAATGCGGTCAAAACGGCGGGCTTGACCGTTCCTAGGTAGTGGTTGAATGTTGGAAAACTTTTGATGTTTCTCTGACGAAATAGATACATATGTACCTATAAATGATTTTTGGAAAAAATAAAGAGCAAACTACAAGGCAGCTGCAGTTCAAATTTGACCCGCTTCCTACTAAATCGGAGGGAATTTGTCTTTTTCACCAGAGGTGGATCAAAACTTTTGACACCCAACCATTTTGTCAATTGTGCATTAAATATGGCCTAGAATTTTAGAAATTTTATTTGGTCCAATTTTGCAACAAATATATGGTAGGTCCTTCACAAAAAAAACTCATTTCAGGCACTCGGAAAATGGAAAATGAATTTTCCGTGCAAAGAAAATGAAAACTCCCTTAGGCAACATTGTTTGGAATTCCAAGATGCACCCTTGTGCACAATATGAGATCATTTGAACAAACTATGCCATGAATGTGGTCAGAAGATTGACCATTTGGCTTAAAAGCCATGAATCTTCACACATGATAGCTCATTTCCGAGAACACTTTTTTTAAATAATCATCGTATTACAAGTTTACTATTTTTTATGGTAACTTGGTCACATGTAATGACATAATGCGAAGGTTTTCCATTTTTTTAATTTTTTTGAATTTTTTATGCCCGTTTCAAAATGCGGTCAAAACAGCGGGCTTGACCATTCCTAGCTAGTGGTTGAATCTTGGAAAACATTTGATGTTTCTCTAATGAAATAGATACTTATGTACCTATAAATGATTTTTGGAAAAAATAAAGGGCAAACTACAAGTCAGCTGCAGTTCAAATTTGACCTGCTTCCTACTCAATCGGCGGGAATTTGTCTTTTTCACTAGAGGTGGATCAAAACTTTTGACACCCAACCATTTGGTCAATTGTGCATTAAATATGGCCTAGTATTTTAGAAAATTTATTTGGTCCAATTTTGCAACAAATATATGGTAGGTCCTTCACAAAAAAACTCATTTGGGGCACTCAAAAAATGGAAAATGATTTTTTCGTCCAAAGAAAATGTTAACTCCCTTAGGCAACATTGTTTGGAATTCCAAGATGCACCCTTGTGCACAATATGAGATCATTTGAACAAACTATGCCATGAATGTGGCCATAAGATCGATCATTTGGGTTGAAAGCCATGAATCTTCACGCGCGATAGCTCATTTCTGAGAACACTTTTTTAAAATAATTGTCGTATTACAAGGTTATTATTTTTCATGGAAACTTGGTCACATATAATGACACAATGCGAAGGTTTCCCAATTTGTTGAATTTTTTTGAATTTTTTATGCCTGTTTCAAAATGCTGTGAAAACGGCTGGCATGACCGTTCCTAGCTAGTGGTTGAATCTTGCAATTTTTTTAGTGTTTCTCTTATTAAATAGATACTTTTGTACCTAGAAAAGATTTTTGGAAAAATTTAATAGCAAACTACGAGGCAGCCGCAGTTCAAATTTGTCCCGCTCCCTGCTGAATCGGCAGAAATTTGTCTTTTTCACAAGAGGTGGATCAAAACTTTTGACACCCAACCATTTGGTCAATTGTGCATTAAATATGGACTAATGTTTAGAAAAATGATTTGATCCAATTTTTCAACAAATATATGGTAGGTCCTTAAAAAACTCAATTTGTGTACTCGAAAAATGAAAAATGGTTTTTCCGTCAATTTGACGAAACGTGGATCAAAAACATTTTACATAAAATCATTTTGTCAATTATACATAAAATTTGGTCTAATACATAGAGTTGGTAGGTTCGTCACAACAAAACTATTTTTTATACTTTGAAAATGAAAAATGCTTTTCTCCTGCAAAAGAACTTATTTTTAATCAATTACGACCTATTTATATGGTCATAATGTCATCAAGGCCTTTATTGCATTATGATTGGTCCATGAGCACCTCATGTGGATCAGGCATCGACCTCCGTTGGATAGGCCCGGATCCGACGGCAGCCCTCTTCCCCCACCCCCTCTACCCCTCATCCCTCTCATCCCCCTCCCGAATAAGCGCAACTCCCTCTCACCCCTCATCCAAACCCTAGCCGCGCCCTCCTCCGTGCGCCGCCACCCCCACCGATTCCGCCCAACACTGTCGTCCCCTTCCACTCGCTCTCCTCCATGAGCCGGATCCCCACCTCCTCCGGCTCCCCTTCCACTCACTCTCCTGTGAAGGCCGAGATGGACGTTCGACGACCTCGGCTCCCGGATTTTGGACACCCACTCCACTCCATCTGCTCCGATCTGATTCGATCTCGGCTTCCTCCCCAAGCCACGCAACGCGAGACCAGCTCCGGCTCCCGCTCCGGCCATGGGGGCGACCATCCAGTCTGTGAAGGCCCGCTAGATCTTCGACAGCCGCGACAACCCCACCGTCGAGGTACGGACACGCCCCCATCCCCCATCCCCCGTCTCCCCGATCTGTGTGTCGTCAGTCTGGTTCAGCTCGATCTGGTAGCGGTAGCGGCTAGTGGGTGCCGCGCTCGTGTGTGGCAGCGGCTTGGCTTTGATTGCGCGGCCGATCTGGTCCGGTAGGGGTCCGAGGGCGATGTCTGGGGTTTCTGAATTCCCCTCGGCTATATTTTTTGGGGGTTTAGGTTATGCCATATGGATTCCGCGTGAGGTGGCGTTTTGTTTGCTCAGATGCTGTGGCGCGTGCGATTTTCGCCTTGCCCGCTCTGGCATCTATTTTTTGGTTATATCCACAGATCGGTTGGTTCGTCATGGTTATGCTCGGCTTGTGCTTGCTGAAAGGCGCTGCCAATCTGGGGCTTCCAAACTTTTCACTGACGAGTTGTTCGCCTGCAACCAGAGCGGTCTACTGCCATGAAGAATCCCAGCAATGAGTATTTACATGTACAGGCTGGAATTATCTAGACAAGTGCATGTACGTAGAGGCTAGCAGCCTATAGTACTACAGTAGCAGTTTACTTCTCACAGAGTGCAGTTTACTTCTCACAGAGTGCTACATGCATGGAAGCATCTTACTTCTCTCAAAAGTAATGTGATGTGTGCTGTAGAAAAGAGTGAACATTTTTTTTGCATGTGAAGAAAAGAGTGTATACATGGCAATACTGCTGGTCGCTGAGAGAAATACTCAAAAAAACTAGTAGAATTTTTGTATTTATATTTTACTTTATTTTTCTTAACATGATGTTAAGTTATTTAACATCCTGTGAGGTCAATGATACACAAATGAAATAGATTTTACAAGAAACCTCTGACTAAAAGAAGTGAAAATTACTGCATCAAACTAATTTACTCCCAGCGGTGCATGAACTGGTGGGTCATTTTGTTATTACATCAATCACTATTTTACTTTCAACCTTTATAATCAAGTCTTGCCTCCCTTCATGTCTAGTGAAGGGACACAATGTTCCTGTCATAATTATTGTCTGAAGCTAATCTTGTCTGAATCATCTCTCTTTTGTAGGTGTCTATGAAGCTTTGGAGCTGAGGGACGGTGGATCTGTCTACTTGGGCTAGGGTGTTTCCAAGGTTTACATTCATTTGACCGAATTATATACCACCGTAGAATTCGACACCATGTGGTGGACTTAAGTATCTTAGTGACTTCATTTGATGTGTGTATTTCTGTTAATTTTAAGTTTCTGTTGCTCTGAAAATGTACCTCACTGACCGTTTGTCTTTTTATTGTGTACTTCTTGCATGAGGATGTGACTAGTGATGCGGCGCGCCAAGTAGCAGTAGGGGAAGGGGGTCTCCTGCTCGAGGAGGCGGAGTAGGGGCGTGCCCAGCTGGCAGCCCGGTCCTGCTCGTGGGGGAGGGGCAGGAGGGGTCTGCTCCCCTGCTTCCATTGCGACCGTGGCAGGTAGCTCCTCCATCTCCCTCCCCCTCTTCCTCTGCTCACTACTTCTGCTGCGAAGTTGACGAATATGTGATGCACTTGTCCCAAGGAATTTTAGAGGGATCTGTATGAACAAGTCATGTTTTATTTTATTTTATTTAGGTTGTTAGTTATCAAACAGAGAGAGAAGATGAGCTCCTGCTTGGATTTTTTTCTGCCAGCACATGATTTGTATGTATGCAATTATCATCTTGCGTGTGCGAGCTGGTTCCTTGCTTGGGCATCGCGTCGATGACCAAGTGTTAGTGCCAATTTGTTGTGGTGCTGCTCATCTGGCCATTGATTTCTTGCTGATAATTAGGTGCTAAAGAATGCTACAGATATATGTTGAATACACTAGTCATGCTCTGGCATACATGTTTTGTTGGACGAAAAACTGTACAATGATCTGCTCCCTGGGATATTAATTATTATGATATATCTTGTAATTTACTTTATTGTAAAAGTTAAACCCACTGCACGTGTTGAGCAGAAATTGTTTTAGTTTGTCATACATAATTGCCTATGCTTGTTGTTAACTATTAAGTGTATAATTCATCGTGGAAGCATAGGAATGTGATGGACATCATTAGATTACATTTATGTTCTGAACTTAAAATATTTAAACTCGGTGTTTCGATTCTGTATCTGTAATCATAAGCTTCACTTGTAGTCTGGTAGTACCATTTACTATTTTTTTGATTTTTGAATATGGCTAACTCTCCTTCCCCCAATCTGAATATCTT
Organism: Triticum urartu; assembly: GCF_056163025.1. Lineage (NCBI taxonomy): Eukaryota > Viridiplantae > Streptophyta > Magnoliopsida > Poales > Poaceae > Triticum > Triticum urartu. Next base: position 568,558,224 of record NC_141878.1, read on the forward strand.
CTGTTCTGAGCATATTTTTTTGCCATATCCATTTCACACCTGGCATCTGTTGGGGAACGTAGTAATTTCAAAATTTTCCTACGCACACGCAAGATCATGGTGATGCATAGCAACGAGAGGGGAGAGTGTTGTCCACGTACCCTCGTAGACCTAAAGCGGAAGCGTTAGCACAACGCGGTTGATGTAGTCATACGTCTTCACGATCCGACCGATCCAAGTACCAAACGCACGGCACCTCCGAGCTCAGCACACGTTCAGCTTGATGACATCCCGCGAACTCCGATCCAGCAGAGCTTCACGGGAGAGTTCCGTCAGCACGACGGCATGGTGACGGTGATGATATTGCTAGCGACGCAGGGCTTCGCCTAAGCACCACTACAATATGACCGAGGTGGAATATGGTGGAGGGGGGCACCGCACACGGCTGGGAGAGATCAACTGATCAACTTGTGTGTCTAGAGGTGCCCCTACCCCTGTATATAAAGGAGCAAGGGGGGAGGCCGGCCAGCCCTCTATGGGCGCACTAGGAGGAGGAGTCCTCCTCCTAGTAGGAGTAGGACTCCCCTTTCCTACTCCTACTAGGAGGAGGAAAGGAAGGAGGAGAAGTAGAAGGAGGAAAAAGAGGAAAGGGGGGCCGGCCCCCTAGTCCAATTCAGTTTGGGCTAGGGGGGCCGCGCGCCCTGCCTCCTCTCTTCCACCACTTGGCCCATGAGGCCCATTACTTCTTCCTCGTATTCCCGTAACTCCCCGGTACCCCCGAAAATACACTAATCACTCGGAACCTTTCCGATGTCCGAATATAGTCGTCCAATATATCGATCTTTATGTCCCGACCATTTCGAGACTCCTTGTCATGTCCCCGATCTCATATGGGACTCCGAACTACCTTAGGTATATCAAATCACATCAACTCATAATACAATCGTCACCGAAACTTTAAGCGTGCGGACCCTACGGGTTCGAGAACTATGTAGACATGACCGAGACATGTCTCCGGTCAATAACCAATAGCGGAACCTGGATGCTCATATTGGCTCCCACATATTCTACGAAGATCTTTATCGGTCAGACCGCATAACAACACACGTTGTTCCCTTTGTCATCGGTATGTTACTTGCCCGAGATTCGATCGTTGGTATCTCAATACCTAGTTCAATATCGTTACCGGCAAGTCTCTTTACTCGTTCTGTAATACATCATCCTACAACTAACTTATTAGTTGCAATGCTTGCAAGGCTTAAGTCATGTGCATTACCGAGAGGGCCCAGAGATACCTCTCCGACAATTGGAGTGACAAATCCTAATCTCGAAATACGCCAACCCAACAAGTACCTCCGGAGACACCTGTAGAGCACCTTTATAATCACCCAGTTACGTTGTGATGTTTGCTAGCACACAAAGTGTTCCTCCGGTAAACGGGAGTTGCATAATCTCATAGTCATAGGAACATGTATAAGTTATGAAGAAAGCAATAGCAACAAACTAAACGATCAAGTGCTAAGCTAATCGAATGGGTCAAGTCAATCACATCATTCTCCTAATGATGTCATCCCGTTAATCAAATGACAACTCATGTCTATGGCTAGGAAACATAACCATCTTGGATTAACGAGCTAGTCAAGTAGAGGCATACTAGTGACACTATGTTTCTGTATGTATTCACACATGTATTATGTTTCCGGTTAATACAATTCTAGCATGAATAATAAACATTTATCATGATATAAGGAAATAAATAATAACTTTATTAGTGCCTCTAGGGCATATTTACTTCAGTCTCCCACTTGCACTAGAGTCAATAATCTAGATTACACAATAATGATTCTAACACCCATGGGCCTTGGTGCTGATCATGTTTTGCTCGTGGAAGAGGCTTAGTCAGCGGGTCTGCAACATTCAGATCCATATGTATCTTGCAAATTTCTATGTCTCCCACTTGGACTAAATCCCAAATGGAATTGAAGTGTCTCTTGATGTGCTTGGTTCTCTTGTGAAATCTGGATTCCTTCACCAAGGCAATTGCACCAGTATTTTCACAAAAGATTTTCATTGGACCCGATGCACATGACACCTAGATCGGATATGAACTCCTTCATCCAGACTCCTTCATTTGCTGCTTCCGAAGCAGCTATCTACTCCGCTTCACATGTAGATCCCGCCACGACGCTTTGTTTAGAACTGCACCAACTGATAGCTCCACCGTTCAATATAAACACGTATCCGGTTTGCGATTTAGAATCGTCCGGATCAATGTCAAAACTTGCATCAACGTAACCATTTACGATGAGCTCTTTGTCACCTCCATATATGAGAAACATATCCTTAGTCCTTTTCAGGTACTTCAGGATATTCTTGACCACTGTCCAGTGATCCACTCCAGGATTACTTTGGTACCTCCCTACTAGACTTATAGCAAGGCACACATCAGGTCTGGTACACAGCATTGCATACATGATAGAGCCTATGGCTGAAGCATAGGGAACATCTTTCATTTTCTCTCTATCTTCTGCGGTGATCGGACATTGATTCTTACTCAACTTCACACCTTGTAATCACAGGCAAGAACCCTTTCTTTGCCTGATCCATTTTGAACTTCTTCAAAACTTTGTCAAGGTATGTGCTTTGTGAAAGTCCAATTAAGCGTCTTGATCTATCTCTATAGATCTTAATGCCCAATATGTAAGCAGCTTCACCGAGGTATTTCATTGAAAAACTCTTATTCAAATATCCCTTTATGCTATCCAGAAATTCTATATCATTTCCAATCAATAATATGTCATCCACATATAATAGCAGAAATGCTACAGAGCTCCCACTCACTTTCTTGTAAATACAGGCTTCTCCAAAAGTCTATACAAAACCAAATGCTTTGATCACACTATCAAAGCGTTTATTCCAACTCCGAGAGGCTTGCACCAGTCCATAAATGGATCGCTGGAGCTTGCACACTTTGTTAGCTCCCTTTGGATCGATAAAACCTTCTAGCTGCATCATATACAACTCTTCTTCCCGAAATCCATTCAGGAATGCTGTTTTAACATCCATTTGCCAAATTTCATAATAATAAAATGCGGCAATTGCTAACATGATTCAGACAGACTTAAACATCGGTACGGGTGAGAAGGTCTCATCGTAGTCAATCCCTTGAACTTATCGAAAATCTTTTGCAACAAGTCGAGCTTTGTAGATAGTAACATTACCGTCAGCGTCAGTCTTCTTCTTGAAGATCCATTTATTCTCAATTGCTTGCCGATCAACGGGCAAGTCAACCAAAGTCCACACTTTGTTCTCATACATGGATCCCATCTCAGATTTCATGGCTTCTAGCCATTTTGCGGAATCTGGGCTCACCATCACTTCTTCATAGTTTGTAGGTTCATCATGATCTAGTAGCATGACTTCTAGAACAGGATTACCGTACCACTCTGGTGCAGATTTTATTCTTGTTGATCTATGAGGTTCGGTAGTAACTTGATCTGAAGTTTCATGATCATTATCATTAGCTTCCTCACTAATTGGTGTAGGTGTCAGAGAAACCAGTTTCTGTGATGTACTACTTTCCAATAAGGGAGCAGGTACAGTTACCTCATCAAGTTCTACTTTCCTCCCACTCACTTCTTTCGAGAGAAACTCTTTCTCTAGAAATGATCCATTCTTAGCAATGGAAGTCTTGCCTTCGGATCTGTGATAGAAGGTGTACCCATTAGTTTCCTTTGGGTATCCTATGAAGACACATTTCTCCGATTTGGGTTCAAGCTTATCAGGTTGAAGCTTTTTCACATAAGCATCGCAGCCACAAACTTTCAGAAATGACAACTTTGGTTTCTTATCAAACCATAGTTCATAAGGCGTCGTCTCAACGGATTTCGATGGTGCCCTATTTAACGTGAATGCAGCCGTGTCTAAAGCATAACCCCAAAACGATAGCGGTAAATCTGTAAGAGACATCATAGATCGCACCATATCTAGTAAAGTACGATTACAATGTTCGGACACACCATTACGCTGTGGTGTTCCGGGTGGCGTGAGTTGCGAAACTATTCCGCATTGTTTCAAATGTAGACCAAACTCGTAACTCAAATATTCTCCTCCACGATAAGATCATAGAAACTTTATTTTCTTGTTACGATGATTTTCAACTTCACTTTGAAATTCTTTGAACTTTTCAAATGTTTCAGACTTATGTTTCATTAAGTAGATATACCCATATCTGCGTAAATCATCTGTGAAGGTGAGAAAATAATGATACCCGTCACGAGCGTCAATATTCATCGGACCACATACATCTGTATGTATGATTTCCAACAAATCCATTGCTCTCTCCATAGTACCAGAGAACGGCATTTTGGTCATCTTGCCCATGAGGCACGGTTCGCAAGTACCAAGTGATTCATAATCAAGTGATTCCAAAAGTCCATCAGTATGGAGTTTCTTCATGCGCTTTACACCGATATGACCTAAACGGCAGTGCCACAAATAAGTTGCACTATCATTATCAACTCTGCATCTTTTGGTTTCAACATTATGAATATGTGTATCACTACTATCGAGATTCATCAAAAATAGACCACTCTTCAAGGGTGAATGACCATAAAAGATATTACTCACATAAATAGAACAACCATTATTCTCTGATTTAAATGAATAACCGCCTTGCATCAAACAAGATCCAGATATAATGTTCATGCTCAACGCTGGCACCAAATAACAATTATTTAGGTATAAAACTAACCGCGAAGGTAGATGTAGAGGTAGCGTGCCGACCGCGATCACATTGACTTTGGAACCATTCCCACGCGCATCGTCACCTCGTCCTTTGCCAATGTTCGATTAATCCATAGTCCCTATTTCGAGTTGCAAATGTTAGCAACAGAACTAGTATCAAATACCCAGGTGCTACTGCGAGCTCTAGTAAGGTACACATCAATAACATGTATATCACATATACCTTTATTCACCTTGCCATCCTTCTTATCCGCCAAATACTTGGGGCAGTTCCGCTTCCAGTGTCCAGTCTGCTTGCAGTAGAAGCACTCAGTTTCAAGCTTAGGTCTAGATTTGGGTTTCTTCTCCTGAGCAGTAACTTGCTTACTGTTCTTCTTGAAGTTCCCCTTCTTCTTCCCTTTGCCCTTTTTCTTGAAACTGGCGGTCTTGTTGACCATCAATACTTGATGCTCCTTCTTGATTTCTACCTCCGCAGCCTTTAGCATTGCGAAGAGCTCGGGAATTGTCTTATCCATCCCTTGCATGTTATAGTTCATTACGAAGCTCTTGTAGCTTGGTGGAAGTGATTGAAGAACTCTGTCAATGACACTATCAACAGGAAGATTAACTCCCAGTTGAGTCAAGTGATTATGATACCCAGACATTTTGAGTATATGTTCACTGACAGAACTATTCTCCTCCATCTTGCAGCTATAGAATTTATTGGAGACTTCATATCTCTCAATCCGGGCATTTGCTTGAAATATTAACTTCAACTCCTGGAACATCGTATATGTTCCATGATGCTCAAAACGTCGTTGAAGTCCCGATTCTAAGCCGTAAAGCATGGCACACTGAACTATCGAGTAGTCATCAGCTTTGCTCTGCCAGATGTTCATAACATCTAGTGTTGCTCCAGCAGCAGGCCTGGCACCTAGCGGTGCTTCCAGGATGTAATTCTTCCGTGCAGCAATGAGGATAATCCACAAGTTACGGACCTAGTCCGTGTAATTGCTACCATCATCTTTCAACTTTGCTTTCTCAAGGAACGCATTAAAATTCAACGGAACAACAGCACGGGCCATCTATCTACAATCAAACATAGACAACCAAGATACTATCAGGTACTAAGTTCATGATAAATTTAAGTTCAATTAATCATATTACTTAAGAACTCCCACTTAGAAAGACATCCCTCTAATCTTCTAAGTGATCACGTGATCCAAATCAACTAAACCATAACCGATCATCACGTGAAATGGAGTAGCTTTCAATGGTGAACATCAATATGTTGATCATATCTACTATATGATTCACGCTCGACCTTTCGGTCTCAGTGTTCCGAGGCCATATCTGCATATGCTAGGCTCGTCAAGTTTAACCTGAGTATTCTGCATGTGCAAAACTGGCTTGCACCCATTGTAGATGGACGTAGAGCTTATCACACCCGATCATCACGTGGTGTCTGGGCACGACGAACTTTGGCAACGATGCATACTCAGGGAGAACACTTTTGTCTTGAAATTTAGGGAGAGATCATCTTATAATGCTACCGTCAATCAAAGCAAGATAAGATGCATAAAAGATCAACATCACATGCAATCAATATAAGTGATATGATATGGCCATCATCATCTTGTGCTTGTGATCTCCATCTCCGAAGCACCGTCATGATCACCAACGTCACCAGCGCGACACCTTGATCACCATTGTAGCATCGTTGTCGTCTCACCAATCTTATGCTTCCACGACTATCGCTACCGCTTAGTGATAAAGTAAAGCATTACAGCGCAATTGCATTGCATACAATAAAGCGACAACCATATGGCTCCTGCCAGTTGCCGATAACTCGGTTACAAAACATGATCATCTCATACAATAAAATTTAGCATCATGTCTTGACCATTTCACATCACAACATGCCATGCAAAAACAAGTTAGACGTCCTCTACTTTGTTGTTGCAAGTTTTACGTGGCTGCTACGGGCTTAGCAAGAACCGTTCTTACCTACGCATCAAAACCACAATGATAGTTTATCAAGTTGGTGCTGTTTTAACCTTCGCAAGGACCGGGCGTAGTCACACTTGGTTCAAATAAAGTTGGAGAAACTGACACCCGCCAGCCACTTGTGTGCAAAGCACGTCGGTAAAACCAGTCTCGCGTAAGCGTACGCGTAATGTCAGTCCGGGCCGCTTCATCCAACAATACCGCCGAACCAAAGTATGACATGCTGGTAAGCAGTATGTCTTATAACGCCCACAACTCACTTGTGTTCTACTCGTGCACAACGTCAACGCATAAAACCTAGGCTCGGATGCCACTGTTGGGGAACGTAGTAATTTCAAAATTTTCCTACGCACACGCAAGATCATGGTGATGCATAGCAACAAGAGGGGAGAGTGTTGTCCACGTACCCTCGTAGACCTAAAGCGGAAGCGTTAGCACAACGCGGTTGATGTAGTTGTACGTCTTCACGATCCGACCTATCCAAGTACCGAACGCACGACACCTCCGAGTTCAGCACACGTTTAGCTTGATGACGTCCCACGAACTCCGATCCAGCAGAACTTCACGGGAGAGTTCCGTCAGCACGACGGCATGGTTACGGTGATGATATTGCTACCGACGCAGGGCTTCGCCTAAGCACTGCTACGATATGACCGCGGTGGAATATGGTGGAGGGGGCACCGCACATGGCTGGGAGAGATCAACTGATCAACTTGTGTGTCTAGAGGTGCCCCCTGCCCCTGTATATAAAGGAGCAAGGGGGAGGCCGGCCAGCCCTCTAGTCCCCCTAGTCCAATTCGGTTTGGGCTAGGGGGGCGCGTGCCCTGCCTCCTCTCTTCCACCACTTGGCCCATGAGGCCCATTACTTTTTCCTCGTATTCCCGTAAATCCCCGGTACCCCCAAAAATACCCGAATCACTTGGAACCTTTCCGATGTCCGAATATAATCGTCCAATATATCGATCTTTACGTCTCGACCATTTCGAGACTCCTCGTCATGTCCCCGATCTCATCCGGGACACCGAACTACCTTCGGTATATCAAATCACATAAACTCATAATACAATCGTCACCGAAACTTTAAGCGTGCGGACCCTACGGGTTCGAGAACTATGTAGACATGACTGAGACATGTCTCCAGTCTATAACCAATAGCGGAACCTCGATGCTCATATTGGCTCCCACATATTCTACGAAGATCTTTATCGGTCAGACCGCATAACAACATACGTTGTTCCCTTTGTCATCGGTATGTTACTTGCCCGAGATTCGATCGTTGGTATCTCAATACCTAGTTCAATCTTGTTACCGGCAAGTCTATTTACTCGTTCCGTAATACATCATCCTGCAACTAACTTATTAGTTGCAATGCTTGCAAGGCTTAAGTGATGTGCATTACCGAGAGAGCCAAGAGATACCTCTCCGACAATCGGAGTGACAAATCCTAATCTCGAAATACGCCGACCCAACAAGTACCTTCGGAGACACCTGTAGAGCATCTTTATAATCACCCAGTTACGTTGTGACGTTTGGTAGCACACAAAGTGTTCCTCCGGTAAACGGGAGTTGCATAATCTCATAGTCATAGGTACATGTATAAGTTATGAAGAAAGCAATAGCAACAAACTAAGCGATCAAGTCCTAAGCTAATGGAATGGGTCAAGTCAATCACATCATTCTCCTAATGATGTCATCCCGGTAATCAAATGAAAACTCATGTCTATGGCTAGGAAACACAACCATCTTCGATTAACGAGCTAGTCAAGTAGAGGCATACTAGTGACACTATGTTTCTGTATGTATTCACACATGTATTATGTTTCCGGTTAATACAATTCTAGCATGAATAATAAACATTTATCATGATATAAGGAAATAAATAATAACTTTATTAGTGCTTCTAGGGCATATTTCCTTCAGCATCTGCCATTGTAACTTCATACTGATGTAACATGTGAATTTGCTGGTCCTGCTTATTGTCTTTAAAGAAGTCAATGTACCTACCTATTTTTGTGCTATGTTATTATCTTTGATCAGTATCAGTTGTGTCTCTCTTAAGAGACTCGTACCTTTTCTGACTCGAGTTGTTAACAATTGTTCCATACTTCTGTTAGCTACAACATTTTTTTTGAATTTGGTACTGCATGAGTTTTTACTACTGCTAACACACAGAGTATTTGCTACTAGTAAAACAGGGATTTTGTATGCATTGCTACCTGATGAGTGCTTTCTTTGTACTATTTCACCTTGGCATGCATATGTTTATTTCGCTTTAGACGGAAATGAGTGTTATCAAGGAAATGGTTTTAGGTAAACCAGCACCTCTCACCAGTCTTTCTTACTCAATGTTATTATCTGCTTGGTTTTAGGTGATGGACTCATTTCCGGTGGTGGTTCTTCTTGGGTTTTCCTAATGTTGTTTCGTGTTGGGTTCTGATTCGCTTTGCTGCTATTGTTTATGTGGTGATGCAGACTTGTGGCGAAGAAGAGCAATGCCAAGAAAGACTCCAACAAGCCCAAGCGTCTTCTTAGTCATCAGGCGAGCCCCAGATTTGATTTGTTGTTGTGGTTCGATTCACGTTGTTTCTGTGGCATGGTGACGCGTCCTGACTGGGGCCCATTTTGGTTCTATTTTTGCAGGGACAGCTTCAGGAAGCACTCCAACGTCAAGAAGGTCTCCATGGTAAGCATCTCGGTTCCCTTTGCTCCCGCCCCTATCTCCTTGTTCATATTCGAACTCATGCTGTGATAGTTTTTCTTGCAAATTCCGTGTCCTGATTTATGTTTAAATCGCAGGTTTGCAAGGTCGATGGTGAGAAGTGGAAGTATCTTTTTTGATGTTGTAAGTTACCGCTCCCCCATCCCCTCTCTGTTACCGCTCTATTCAGTGTTGGTCTCTTCCGCCTGATCTCAGTGTTTGCTCAGTGATGCGATGAAATTTTGGCAGACTTTGTGTTGGTTTCCATGTTTTTGTGTCGCTGCACCGCGTCATTTGGGTATTGTTCGACCCAGTTGGTCAGTGATATTTAGAATTTAGTTGCTATGCAATTGTTGATCTACTCCTGTTCTCAATTTGGTTGTTCAAATTTATGGTTTGTTGTGTTCAAATGTGTAGCCTTGTAGCCTTGTTAGAATTTGTATAGTCTTCTCATCGATTCAAACTGCTGCTTGAATGTTACTTTCCAAATCCACCATGCCATTTCGCACGATTTGTAAATCCACCATGCCATTTCGCACGATTTGTTCAACGATTCTTCTTCTGTTAATATTTAATCCTGTAATCTGTCGCCTTGCACCACACTAACATTTGCTCCATGATTCCCTAACTGCTCAACATGTTGATATGTTTTGAATATCTGAATTTTGTGTGTGTAGGGGGACTTGTGAAGCGGCACGCAAAGCAACAGCAAGGGGAGGGCGTCTCTGAAATGTCGCCATTGGTGGTGATGGATGGTTGCTGCTGGTGGTGGAAATGGTAGCTACTTGTCTTTCAGGTGGCTGTTGTTGCTGCTGGTAGAAATGGTAGCTACTTGGTAGCTACGTGGATGCTTGAATGTACATGTTTGCTGTTAGTACGTGTTTTAGCTCCTTGGTAGTACTTCCTGTGCTTGAATGTATCTTGAATGTACATACTGTTGTACACGTGGCTGTTTAAGGAATCTTTTTGTGTTGAAAGAAATAAAATTGTTACCCGTGGCTGTTTAAGATACATGCTTGTTTGAATTCCCTCTATTTCTGTAACGCCCTCGATGCGGCTATATCTCCCACGTGTAGAAGCACGACTTAGAGGCATAACCGCGTTGAAAGCAATGTCGCAAGTGAGGTAATCTTCGCAAACAACCCATGCAATACAATAAAGGGAAAGGTACATAGTTGTCTTACACTCGCCACGTCACACAAATACATAAATAACATTACATTCATCCAAATACACTCAAGGTCCGACTACGGAACCAAAATGAAGATCAGACCCCAAATGCAACATAGTCCCCGATCGCCCCAACTGGGCACCACTACTGATCATCCGAGGAAGACACGTAGTAATGACAAGAGTCTTCATCGAACTCCCACTTGAGCTCGGTCATATCATCTAGAGCGGTATCATCGGTGCCTGCATCTGGTTTTGGAAGTAATCTGTGAGTCACGGGGACTCAGCAATCTCACACCCTCGCAATCAAGACTATTTAAGCTTATAGGTAAGGTAAGGTATGATGTGGAGCTGCAGCAAGCGACTAGCATATATGGTGGCTAAAAATACGCAAATGAGAGCGAGAAGAGAAGGCAAAAGCATGGTCGAACAACTATGATCAAGAAGTGATCCTAGGACAACCTACGTCAAGCATTACTCCAACACCGTGTTCACTTCCCGGACTCCTCCGAGAAGAGACCATCACGGTTACACACGCGGTTGGTGCATTTTAATTAAGTTAAACTTTAGGTTTTCTACAACCGGACATTAACAAATTCCCATCTGCCCATAACCGCGGGCATGACTTTCGAAAGTTCAAATCCCTGCAGGGGAGTCCCAACTTAGCCCATCACAAGCTCTCACGGTCAATGAAGGATATTCCTTCTCCCAAGACATTCCGATCAGACTCGGCATCCCGGTTACGAGACATCTCGACAATGGTAAAACAAGTCCAGCAACACCACCCGAATGTGCCGACAAATCCCGATAGGAGCTGCACATATCTCGTTCTCAGGGCACACCGGATTGTCCAAACTTCCGGTAGGCCAGCCCAGAGTTGCCCCTGGTAGCCTCCAGCGACTGACAAGGTGGACCAACACTCAGAGGAGCACTGGCCCGGGGGGTTTAATAAAGATGACCCTTGGGCTCCGGAAACCCAAGGGAAAAAGAGGCTAGGTGGAGAATGGTAAAACCAAAATTGGGCATTGCTGGAGGAGTTTTACTCAAGGCGAACTGTCAAGGGGTTCCCATTATAACCCAAGCGTGTAAGGAACGCACAATCCGGGAACATAACACCGATATGACGGAAACTAGGGCAGCAAGAGTGGAACAAGACACCAGGCATAAGGCCGAGCCTTCCACCCTTTACCAAGTATATAGGTGCATTAAGATAACAATATAATATGGTGATATCCCAACAATAAACATGTTCCAACAAGGAACGGTCTCCAATCTTCACCTACAACTAGCAGCGCTATAAGAGGGGCTGAGCAAAGCGGTAACATAGACAAACAACGGTTTGCTAGGACATGGTGGGTTAGATGTTTGACATGGCAATATGGGACGCATGATAAGCAAGTGGTAGGTATCGTAGCATAGGCATAGCAAAAGAGCAAGCATCTAGCAAGCAAAGATAGAAGTGATTTCGAGGGTATGGTCATCTTGCCTGCAAAGTATTCTGAGTGGACTTCATCCTCGTAAGCGTACTCAACGGGCTCCTAGTTCACGTTCTCCCGGCTCTACCCAAACAAGAACAACAATAAAAAAGGAACACAATTAACCACGTACAATGCTCAAGCAACATGATGCAAACATGGTAGGATATGCGGGATGCGATATGTGATGCATAGGCATGATTTGGAAAGGAATGATTGAAGCTGGCCTCAACTTGGAAAACCAAGAGTGCCACTGGAAAGGGGAGTTGATTTCGGTCGAAATCGATATAAAGATCACCGGAATCAGATGCACGGTTTGGAAATGGCAGGCAAAACAAATTTGCACTGGTCTGCGATAAACAGCAAGTAGCCTTCTAAATGCATCAAGATAAATAAGCTACTGCACCCAAAGATGGCAAGAAAATACATGGCAGGGATCCACTCATGATTCTTGACAAAAGATGAACACTGAGCTACGGCTAATTCACTCAATAACAGGTTCAAACAAGCATGGCAGAAGTGCAAAAGATAACAGGTTTCAGACTTAGTGAAATTAACAGCATGTCAGGAAATTAACATCAGGAAGCAATGTTCGGAGCACGATAACTACATGCTACAGGAACATAACATGGCAAAGCAAGTCATTTCATGAAGCTACTCAAAGCATATAACAGAAGTCCCTTAGTGACCATAAGCCAAAAGGGATCAGAAAATACAATTGCAAGCATGTGAACATAGCAAAAACATAAACAGATTCAGACTTAGCGAAAAACTGGAGCATGGCAAAACAGATAACGAGTAGGCATGTTTACGAGCTCGATGCACTCACTACGAGGCATTGCATGACAAACTTAGCATACACCCAGCAAATAGACATGTCACAGAAGCTAGAAATCGTAAAAACAACATCATAGCATGCATGGATCAACTACAACAAGCTCGGCAAAATTGCTAAACATGTTAACAATCTGCGAGGAACATTTTATAGCAAAAGTAGAGCTTGATTGACTCAAGCTAGGTTGCTCCATAATTGCAAACAAAGACATGGATGGATAGAGCACAACATTATCTACAAAACATCCTTACTGATCATGCTCAAAAGAGGCACGGATCACTAGGAAACAACATGAACATATGACATAAAAAATAATGAAGGGCAAGGACTTGGTGAAATTCTTAGTCCCTGAAATCGGCATCATCGAGTAAGCTACTTTGCATGCTTGTGATAGTAACCACAAATATCACAAAAATACATGGCATACACCCCTGTAAAGATGGCATGGCATTCTTCAAAACACATGTAGAGCTCAGGATCATATCATGCACACATTAATCATGGCAAAAATGACAAAAGTGCATTTGCTGAAACAGATCTGAAACTATCATCACATAGCCCTCTTCCAACAGCATTTCGGGCATCAAGATGAGCTCAAATGAAAATGATGCAATGAGATGAAATGATGCCTCGTCGAGATGAACATTCTGATATGCTACACGCACGAATCGGAGCCATGAATGCAGAGTTATGGCATATGGAAGAATGCAAAATGCTAGGGTTTAGGGACGAAAAAGTCAACCCAAACGAGTCCATATCTGTATCCGGTGTGCACGCAGCCCGAGGACGGCCGGAGATCGCTGTAGCTGCCGGAATTACTGTTCACCAGCGACGAAGCTCGAGGCGGCCGGAGGTGGCGATGTCGGCGGGGTTGGCGAGGTCACCGGCCGGTGCAATTCCAGCGAGACGGCGGGGAGGAGGCCGACGGCGGGGCTCGGCCGGAGCAGCGGGATGGCGGGCGGCGCTGGAGGCGGAGGCCGGCGCGGTGGCGCGAGCTCGCCAGCGAGCAGGCGGCGGAGCACGGTGCTTCGGCGGATCGGGGCGGCGCGCAGGAATAGGAAGGCGCGGGGCGCGCGGCGCACCTTCGGGTCGGGAATGGCCGGCGGCGGGCTTGCCCGGGCCGGCGGCGGGAGGAGGCCGGTGTAGCCACGTGTCGAGCCCTCAGTGGCGCGGGGCGGTGTCCGGCGCGGAAACGGACATGTCTGGCACGCTGCGGGGAAGAAAGGCTAGGGTTAGGGGAAGGAGACTCGGGATTTCGAGGAGGGGATCTATTTATAGAGGTAGAGGGAGCTAGGAAGCTCCAAATGAGGTGCGATTTGTGGCCACGCGATCATGATCGAACAGTCTAGGCGATGGAGGAGGTTTAGGTGGGTTTTGGGCCACTTTGGAGGGGTGTTGGGCTGCAACACACACGAGGCCTTTTCGGTCCCTCGGTTAACCGTTGGAGTATCAAACGAAGTCCAAATGGCACGAAACTTGACAGGCGGTCTACCGGTAGTAAACCAAGGCCGCATGACAAGTCTCGGTCCACTCCGAAAACGCTTAACCCCCGCACATGAAAAGATGTAGAAAGGGACACCGGAGGACGACATAGGAGCGCCGGAATGCAAAACGGACAACGGGGAAAATGCTTGAATGCATGAGACGAACACGTATGCAAATGCAATGCACATGATGAAATGATATGAGATGCATGACAAAGGTAAAACACACAGAAAGAAAAACCTAGCAACGAGGAAATAACATAACTTAGTGCCGGAAACGGCAAGAGTCGGAATACAAATAAGGTAAATTACATCCGGGGTGTTACAACACTCCACTACGAAAGGATCTTGTCCCGAGATCTAGGACTGGAAAAACTCCGGGTACTCAAAACGGAGGTGATCCTCGCATTCCCAGGTGGCTTCACGGTCGGAATGATGTGATTACTTGACTTTGAGGAATTTGATAGACTTGTTGCGAGTCTTGCGCTCAGTTTCTTCAAGAATAGCAACTGGGTGGTCACGATAAGACATGTCTTCTTGGAGATCAATGTCTTCGAAGTTGACGGTGCAGTTAGGAGTCTTGAAGCACTTGCGGAGCTGATATACATGAAACACGTCGTGTACGTTTGCAAAGTTGGAGGGAAGCTCAAGTTGATAGGCGAGATCGCCTCTCTTGCTGACGATCTTGAAAGGACCCACGTATCTAGGGGCAAGCTTCCCTTTGATACCGAAGCAACGAGTACCTTTCATTGGAGAGACGTGAAGGTAGACATGGTCTCTGATTTCGAAAGCCAAGTCACGATGCTTGCTATCATAGTAACTCTTCTGGCGTGATTGCGCGGCTTTGAGATTATCACGAATGACTTTGAACATCTCTTCTGCCTCTGTGATCAAGTCATTACCAAGAAGTTGATGTTCACCAGTCTTTGACCAGTTAAGAGGAGTACGACACTTCCTGCCATAGAGAATTTCGAATGGGGCCTTGCCCGAACTCGCTTGGAAGCTGTTGTTGTAGGAGAACTCGGCATATGGAAGGCAATCTTCCCACTTCATACCGAAAGAGATGATGCAAGCCCTGAGCATATCTTCAAGAATCTGATTTACTCGCTCGACTTGGCCACTAGTTTGAGGATGAAAAGCTGTGCTGAAACGGATGTTGGTGCCCATGGCCTTCTGAAAAGAATCCCAGAACTTGGAGGTGAAGATGCTGCCACGATCTGAAGAAATAAACTGCGGAATGCCGTGCAGAGAGACAATCCGGGAGGTATATAGCTCTGCCAATTGAGCTGTTGTGATAGATTCTTTGATAGGAAGGAAATGAGCCACTTTAGTGAGTTTGTCTATGACAACAAAGATAGCATCATTGCCACGCTTGGCCTTTGGAAATCCAGTCACGAAGTCCATCTCAATATGGTCAAACTTCCATTCTGGAATGGCAAGAGGTTGGAGGAGACCAGCTGGCCGTTGGTGTTCTACCTTCACTCTTCTGCAGACATCACATTCATTCACGAACTGAGCAATCTCGCGCTTCATTCGAGTCCACCAATACGACTGCTTGAGGTCATGGTACATCTTTGGACCTCCAGGTTGGATGGAGAGGAGTGAATTGTGAGCCTCGTTCATAATGACTTTACGAAGGCCACCTTTAGGCACAACAATGCGATCCTCGAAGAATAGAGTATCCTTGTCATCAAGACGATAGCACTTGTACTTGGGTTGACTCTTGGCAATCCCAATCTTCACCTTCTTCACCATAGCATCAAGAAGTTGAGCCTCGCGAATCTGATCTTCCAAAGTAGGAGAGACTTGGAGGTTGGCCAGAAATCCTTGAGGAACAACTTGCAGATTGAGTTTGCGGAAAGCTTCACAAAGCTCGGGTTGGTAAGGCTTGAGAATCAAACTGTTGCAGTAAGCCTTCCTGCTCAATGCGTCAGCAATTACATTGGCCTTGCCTGGAGTATATTCGATACTCGGATTATACTCTTGAATCATTTCGACCCAACGAGTCTTCCTGAGGTTGAGATTAGGCTGAGTGAAGATGTACTTGAGACTCTTATGATCAGTGAAGATGTCCACTTTTCTTCCCAATAAGAGATGTCTCCAAGTTAAAAGAGCATGCACAACTGCCGCCAACTTGAGGTCATGAGTGGGGTAGTTCTTTTCGTTGGGCTTCAACTGGCGAGAGGTATAGGCCACAACTTTCTTCTCTTGCATCAACACTGCACCAAGACCTTGAAGGGAAGCATCACAGAAGACCTCAAACGGTTTGGATTCATCTGGAGGAGTCAGAACTGGAGCAGTGACTAACTTCTCTTTAAGGGTGTAGAAAGCGATGTCACATTCAGGAGACCAGACGTACTGCACATGCTTCTGGAGAAGGTTGGAAAGAGGCTTCACGATCTTAGAGAATTTCTCAACGAACCTTTGACAATAGCTTGCGAGCCAAAGGAAGCTGCGGAGTTGCTTCACATTCTGAGGTGGTTCCCAATTCACAATTGCAGACACCTTCTCAGGATTCACCGCTATGCCCTTGGCGGAGATGATATGCCCAAGGTAGAGAACCTCATCGAGCCAAAACTTGCACTTTGAAGACTTGGCATAGAACTGATGTTCTCTGAGCTTATCTAGCACCAAACGCAAGTGCTTGGCATGATCTTCCTTGTTCTTGGAAAAGACCAAAATGTCATCGAGGTAGACCAAGACGAAGGAGCATTGACGAGGCCGAAAGACATGACAGTGTATTCATAGGAACCGTAGCTTGTTCTGAATGCTGTCTTAGGGATATCTTGTTCACGAATGCGAATCTGATGATAGCCCATATGGAGATCAAGCCTGGACAATACTTGAGCACCTTCGAGTTGTTCAAACTGCCCATTGATGTTGGGAAGTGGGTACTTGTTCTTTATGGTCTTCTTGTTCAATGGACAGTAGTTGACACAAAGTCGGTCCGTTCCATCCTTCTTCTTCACAAAAAGAACACCACAACCCCATGGAGAAGAACTTGGTCGGATGAGACCCATACACTCTTGAATATCGAGTTGCTTCTTCAGCTCCTTCAACTCTTCAGGTCCAAGCTTGTAAGGACATTTGCAAACAGGTTCCGTGTTCGGCTCAATATCGATGATGAATTCAACTGGCCGGTGCAGAGGCATTCCTAGAAGCTCTTCTGGAAAGACGTCTTGATATTCGCAAATGACTGGAATTTGAGAGATGGCATCCAGCTCGCCCTTCTCATTGAGAGAAAACAGACGGATGGTATTATCCCGAGCAGCAAAGACGATTACATCCTCAGACGAATGAGTCAACTGAATCCGCCTGGCAGCACAATCAAGTTGAGCCTTGTGCTTAGAAAGCCAGTCCATTCCGAGAATAAGATCAATATCCGAGTTACCAAGGACCATTGGAGAAGCCAGAAACTTGAAGTCGCCCATCATGATAGAAATATCCGGAACCGCGTAGTTTGCGAGCAAGCATTTACCCGGTGAGACAACTGCTAACGGTTTATGTAAAACTTGAGAAGACAACTCATGCTTAGGTGCAAAAGGTCTCGAGATGAAACAATGCGATGCACCAGTGTCAAAAAAGAACTTTTGCAAGAACATCGTTAACAGGAAGGTTACCCATAATCACATTTGACGAGTCCTCTGCCCGAGCTGCGTTCATCAAGTTGACCTTGGCGTGCTTGGGATTATGCTTGACCACTGCATTGCTAGCAGATCTCACAGGAGGAGGAGGAAGACGCCTATGATTGAAGTATTTGTTGGCATAGTGACCCTTCTGCTGACACTTGTTGCACGTGACCTCCGAGAGCGGACGGTGATACGGAGCACTTGATCTTGGAGCTTGAGACGAAGTCTTGTTCTGAAAGCCTGGGTTGGTTGGGTGGGAAGATCCACTGCCACCTTTTCTCTTCTGCTGACAAGGCTAACGGAACGGAGGAGGAGGCAGCCAATACTTTTGCTGCTTAGAAGTCACTTGAGTTGAGGAAGAAGGAGTTGCATCTCTGACTCGCTTATTGGAAGCATCGCACATGAGTTGAGCAGTCTCTTGCTTTATTGCCATATTGTAGAACTCATCATACTTCTTCAGCTCAAAAAGGACGAGAGCTAGTTGGAGATCTTCTCTGAGGCCACCCCTGAACTGATAAATCATGCTCTTCTCGTCAGGGACGTCCTACTTGGCGAAACGAGTGAGCCTCTGGAATAGAATGTTATACTGGTAAACAGACAAGCTGCCTTGCTTCAGGTTGCGGAATTCCTCACGCTTGCTTTCAACAACACTCTGAGGAATGTGATGAGCTTTGAAGTCTTGACAGAATTCATCCCAGGTAATCACACGGCCTCCTCTACAATCTTTGTATTGCTGAAACCATTCTACATCTTGGTCTTTCCGTTGGAAGGAGGCAAACTTGACAAAGTCCTCAGGCCTGATGTTGCTGCAGTCGAAATGCTTGCAGATATCCATGAGCCAATCATCAGCGTCTGAGGCCTCGACACAGTTGCTGAAGGTCTTTGCCTGGTTAGCGAGGAACTGTTTGAGTGTAGCAAACTGATTCTGATTGTTGCCATGGCCATGATTCCCTTGGTTGCGCTCTTGCAAGAGCTGCATGATCAGCTGCATGTTTGCATTGGTAGCGGCCATCACAGCTTGCCATGCCTCCAGAGGTGGAGGTGGTGGTGGCGGATCAGGATTCAGAGTTGTGCGCATTGGAGGAGCCATCCTGGAGAGGGTGACATCCGTTAGCATCTTGACAAACAAGTATTCAAGCTGAATCAAAATGAATCGAAATTGCAACATATAGTCTTCACATCCGAACAAAATGAACGAATGCATTCCAATCAAAATGGTCACATTTCCATAAATTGAGAAACCACTAGATAGAGGTAGAAGAATAAAACAACAAGGTACGGACAAGAACAAATACTTGGTGAGGATTACCCAATCGCAAACCAAATATCCGCGGAAGAAGAACTAGAGCTACATGAATTCCCACCTATGAAACTCCCGAACCTTTCCGGTTATGCAATCAGGTGTTGGGGATAAAGTGGAAGCATGATATCTCACCCAAAGCTAGCAAATCCTACATCCAGCTATATCCGTCATTCAACACATAACCAAGAAACCTTCGGAAATCATTTACCTCAACCTTCAAAAAGCATCCGTTATAAGAGTTATGGCAATACTCCCGAACTCCCGCCCCAGTACTAGGTGGCGTCGAGGTTATCTCACCAACAACTGCATAAAAGAGATTTTCAATGTCGACGAAACTCAGGTATTCCAGAATCTTAACAATAAAATTGTGACGACAACACCTCGGAGCTCAACTCCTCGGGACACTGCCACAACCCCTAAATGTCAGGAGGCACCAAGAACAATGTTCTCGTCACAAAACCATTGGAACGATTCCAAGATACCCGCGTGATCCTAAAATTTTTTTAGTGAAATTTGAGAAGAGAAGAGTCAAAACTCTATGTCAGGATGCCTCACCAGAGCGACGAAGGGACTGAGGAGTAAGAAGAATTCCTAACTCTCCGATATATATAATCCTAAATGACTCAAAACATTTTTTCTAGACTCAACAACGCCGACGATTCGATCAAGCAGGGGGCTCCTAAGGTCGGGGAAGGCTCTGATTACCAACTTGTAATGCCCTCGATGCGGCTATATGTCCCACGTGTCGAAGCATGACTTAGAGGCATAGCCGCATTGAAAGCAATGTCGCAAGTGAGGTAATCTTCACAAACAACCCATGTAATACAATAAAGGGAAATATACATAGTTGGCTTACACTCGCCACATCACACAAATACATAAATAACATTACATTCATCCAAATACACTCAAGGTCCGACTACGGAACCAAAATGAAGATAAGACCCCAAATGCAACATAGTCCCCGATCGCCCCAACTGGGCACCACTACTGATCATCTGGGAAAGACACGTAGTAACGACGAGAGCCCTCATCGAACTCCCACTTGAGCTCGGTCATATCATCTGGAGCAGTATCATTGGTCCCTGCATCTGGTTTTGGAAGTAATCTGTGAGTCACGGGGAATCAGCAATCTCACACCCTCGCGATCAAGATTATTTAAGCTTATAGGTAAGATAAGGTATGACGTGGAGCTGTAGCAAGCGACTAGCATATATGGTGGCTAAACATACGCAAATGAGAGCGAGAAGAGAAGGCAAAAGCACGGTCGAACAACTATGATCAAGAAGTGATCCTAGAACAACCTACGTCAAGCATTACTCCAACACCGTGTTCACTTCCTGGACTCCGCCGAGAAGAGACCATCACGGTTACACACGCAGTTGGTGCATTTTAATTAAGTTAAACTTTAGGTTTTCTACAACCAGACATTAACAAATTCCTATCTGCTCAAAACCACGGGCACGGCTTTCGAAAGTTCAAATCCCTGCAGGGGAGTCCCAACTTAGCCCATCACAAGCTCTCATGGTCAATGAAGGATATTCCTTCTCCCAACACATTCCGATCAGACTCGGCATCCCGGTTACAAGACATCTCGACAATGGTAAAACAAGTCCAGCAACACCACCCGAATGTGCCGACAAATCCCGATAGGAGCTGCACATATCTCGTTCTCAGGGCACACCGGATTGTCCAAACTTCCGGTAGGCCAGCCCAGAGTTGCCACTGGTGGCCACCGGCGGCTGACAAGGTGGACCAAGACATCAGAGGATCACTGGCCCGAGGGGTTTAATAAAGATGACCCTTGGGCTCCGGAAACCCAAGGGAAAAAGATGCTAGGTGGCGAATGGTAAAACCAAGATTGGGCATTGCTAGAGGAGTTTTATTCAAGGCGAACTGGCAAGGGGTTCCTATTATAACCCAACCGTGTAAGGAACACAAAATCCGGGAACATAACACCGATATGACGGAAACTAGGGTGGCAAGAGTGGAACAAAACACGAGGCATAAGGCCGAGCCTTCCACCCTTTACCAAGTATATAGATGCATTTAGATAAACAAGATAATATGGTGATATCCCAATAATAAACATGTTCCAACAAGGAACGGTCTCCAATCTTCACCTGCAACTAGCAACGCTATAAGAGGGGCTTAGCAAAGCGGTAACATAGCCAAACAACGGTTTGCGAGGGCATGGTGGGTTAGAGGTTTGACATGGCAATATGGGAGGCATGATAAGAAAGTGGTAGGTATTGTAGCATAGGCATAGCAAAAGAGCGAGCATCTAGCAAGCAAAGATAGAAGTGATTTCAAGGGTATGGTCATCTTGCCTGCAAAGTTTTCTAAGTTGACTTGATCCTTGTAAGCATACTCAACGGGCTCCTCGTTCACATACTCGTCTCCCGGCTCTACCCAAACAAGAACAACAAGCAAAAGGGAACACAATCAACCACGCGCAATGCTCAAGCAACATGATGCAAACATGGTATGATATGCGGGATGCGATATGTGATGCATAGGCATGATTTGGAAAGGAATGATTGAACCTGGCCTCAACTTAGAAAACCAAGAGTGCCACTGGAAAGGGGAGTTGATTTCGTTTGAAATCGATATAAAGATCACCGGAATCGGATGCACGGTTTGGAAATGGCAAGCAAAACAAATATGGCATCGGTCTGCGATAAACAGCAAGTAGCCTTCTAAATGCATCAAGATAAATAAGCTACTGCAACCAAACATGACAAAAAAATACATGGCGGGGATCCACTCATGATGCTTGACAAAAGATGAACACTGAGCTACGGCTAATTCACTCAATAACAGGTTCAAACAAGCATGGCAAAAGTGCAAAAGATAACAGGTTTCAGACTTAGTGAAATTAACAGCATGTCAGGAATTTAACATCAGGAAGCAATGTTCGGAGCACGATAACTACATGCTACAGGAACATAACATGGCCAAGCAAGGCATGGCATGAAGCTACTCAAAGCATATAACAAAAGTACCTTAGTGACCATAAGCCAAAAGGGATCAGAAAATACAATTGCAAGCATGTGAACATAGCAAAAACATAAACAGATTCGGACTTAGTGAAAAACTGGAGCATGGCAAAACAGATAACGAGTAGGCATGTTTACGAGCTCGAGGCACTCACTACGAGGCATTGAATGACAAACTAAGCATACACCCAACAAATAGACATGGCATAGAAGCTAGAAATGGCAAGAACTACATCATAGCATGCACGGATCAACTACAACAAGCTCGGCAAAATTGCTAAACATGTTAGCAATCTGCCAGGAACATTTTATAGCAAAAGTAGAGCTCGATTGACTGAAGCTAGGTTGCTCCATAATTGCAAACAAAGACATGGATTGATAGAGCACAATATTATCTACAAAACATCCTTACTGATCATGCTCAAAAGAGGCACGGATCACTAGGAAACAACATGAACATATGACATAAAAAATAATGACAGGGCAAGGACTTAGTGAAATTCTAAGTCCCTGAAATAAGCATCATCGAGTAAGCTACTTTGAATGCATGTGCTAGTCACCACAAAGATCACAAAAATATATGGCATACACCCCTATAAAGATGGCATGGCTTTCTTCAAAAGACATGTAGAGCTCAGGATCATATGATGCACACATTAATTATGGCAAAAATGAAAAAAGTGCATTTGCTGAAACAGATCTGAAACTATCATCACATAGCCCTCTTCCAACACCATTTCGGGCATCAAGATTAGCTCAAATGAAAATGATGCAATGAGATGAAATGATGCACTCGTCGAGACGAACATTTTGATATGCTACACGCAAGAATCGGAGCCTCGAATGCAGAGTTATGGCATGTGGAAGAATGCAAAAATGCTAGGGCTTAGGGACGAAAAATTCAACCCAAACGAGTCCAGATCTGGATCCGGTGTGCACGCGGCCCGAGGATGGCCGGAGATCACTATAGCTGCCGGAATTACTATTCACCAGTGACGAAGCTCGAGGCGACCGGAGGTGGCGACGTCGGCGGTCGGCGGGGTCGGCGAGGTCGCCAGCCGGTGCGGTTCCGGTGAGACGGCGGGGAGGAGGTCGGTGGCGGGGCTCGGCCGGAGCAGCGGGACGGCGGGCAGTGCTGGAGGCGGAGGCCAGCGCGGTGGCGCGAGCTCGCCGGTGAGCAGGCGGCGGAGCACGGCGCTCCGGCGGATCGGGGCGGCGCGGAGGAAGAGGAAGGCGCGGGGCGCGCGGCGCACCTTCGGGCCGGGGAGGGCTGGCGACGGACTTGCCCGGGCCGGCGGCGGGAGGAGGCCGGTGCAGCCACGTGTCGAGCCCTGAGTGGCGCGGGGCGGTGTCCGGCGCAGAAATGGACATGTCTGGCGCGCTGCGGGGAAGAAAGCCTAGGGTTAGGGGAAGGAGACCCGGGATTTCGAGGAGGGGATCTATTTATAGAGGTAGAGGGAGCTAGGAAGCTCCAAATGAGGTGCGGTTTGCGGCCACGCGATCGTGATCGAACGGTCTAGGTGATGGAGGAGGTTTAGGTGGGTTTTGGGGCCACTTTGGAGGGGTGTTGGGCTGCAACACACACGAGGCCTTTTGGTCCCTCGGTTAACCGTTGGAGTATCAAATGAAGTCCAAATGGCAAGAAACTTGACAGGCGGTCTACCGGTAGTAAACCAAGGACGCATGACAAGTCTCGGTCCAATCTGAAAACGCTTAACCCCCGCACACGAAAGGAGGTAGAAAGGGACATATGAGCGCCGGAGTGCAAAACGGACAACGGGGGAAATGCTTGAATGCATAAGACGAACACGTATGCAAATGCAATGCACATGATGACATGATATGAGATGCATGACAAAGGCAAAACACACGGAGACAAAAACCCGACAACGAGGAAATAACATAACTTAGTGCCGGAAACGGCAAGAGTCGGAATAGAAATAAGGTAAATTACATCCAGGGTGTTACAATTTCACTGTCACTAGAACAATTTTGTTATGGAGGACCAAAATTGAAATGGACTATAAAAAGTTTGAGGCCCAAAAAAGAAATGAACTGTAGAAGGCCGTGTCCTAGAAAATAAAAAGGCCAAATTCTTGGTCTCGGCCTATGTAGTTGACACAAATTGCTAGAAAAATAATAATTAATGGGCTTGGCCCATTTAGACGCTGAACTGGACCGGGCTCGTTCTAAGTAACGACCTTTTCAATTGGTCACAATTTTGCCACGTTAGGTTGCCACGTCGGATCCGACGTGGCCTGGGCAGACAGCGAGTGACCAAAACAAAAGGTCATGGGTTCAACGACCTTCTGTTTTGGTCGTAAATGTCTACGACCTTCTCACAGAGAAGGTCGTTAATTTCAGTTTACGACCGCCAGCTTTTGACCTTCTGTTTTGGTCACAAAAAGGTCACAAATGAAAAACAATGACCTTTCAGTGACCAATAGTCAAGGTCACAAGTTGACATATTTCTTGTAGTGCACCATGGTAATACTCCACGCTGGAAGGACTAAGCGGTAGACATGGACTTACATCTGTAAAAACCTTAGAGCGCGCCATGCCAGTGGTGACTACGAGGGCAGCCAGCCAAAATGGTGGTCTAGCCACTGTTGTCGTCGGCATCGCTGCCCCGACCGTCTCTGGCCTCGCCATTAATGTCCAGCAGCTCCCCCTCATCATCGTCATCCCTCTGGACCGCTGCCCCCCTTCATTTTCTTCTCCGGCGAGCCGTGCCAACGATCGGAATAGTGTGCTCCTGTGCATCGTTATCTTCCTCCCCGATGTCTTCTTCCTCCGTTCGTCCGCACGCCTTCCTCGTCTCCATGACTCTCTGGCACTCATTTTGATCCTCCTCGTCGCCTTCTCGCCGCTCCCCGTGAGCTCTGGCCGCACCTGCCGACGCTGCACCCCCGCCGGCGCACGGACACGTCGCATGTCGCGTGCCACCTCGCCCCCCTTTCCCGAGCTCTCCCGCGGCTATAAGTAGAGCCCTCGAGCTCTTCCGCAGCCACAACGCATCTCATAGCCTCCTCACTCGCCTCGGAGCTCCACATCCCCTTGCATGGCCGAATGGCCACCGCCTCGGTCTGCTCAAATTCGAGCAATGGCGGGCGTGCCTCCCCGGAGTCCGTAGACCGTCCCCACTCCCTCCCCTTGCCGCCGGAGTGCCCTGTGGCCTCGCCCCTAGAACCACTGCCGCCGCCACGGGGGCTCTCTGTCGCCTTGCTCGCCACGGCCAAACCCCTCCCAGGTGCTCTCTTCGCTGCAGGATGGACGCGACACCTCCTCCCGAGCCCACCGGTGGTCCCAG
The DNA here is from genome assembly GCF_056163025.1 of Triticum urartu. Taxonomy (NCBI): domain Eukaryota; kingdom Viridiplantae; phylum Streptophyta; class Magnoliopsida; order Poales; family Poaceae; genus Triticum; species Triticum urartu. The sequence continues at coordinate 568,583,838 of NC_141878.1, forward strand.
CTCCACCGGGGACGGCCGGAGTTGGCCGGGCAAGTCGCCGGAGCTCGCCTTTGTTCCGCCACGGGCTCCCATGCTACGGTCGTTGCGGCCTCTCCCCGACGCCCGTAGAGCCTTGCTTTGGTGCGGAGCTCCGTTCCGCATCTGCCGGTGGCCGGAGCTCGGCCGATGACGGCCTGAGTCGCCGGAGCGCACCGGTGCTCGCGCGACCCCGGGCTCCTCTGCTCTTCGCGTCGGGAGCTGGAAGAATGGAAGGAAGGAGGAGAGAGAAGCCCCGTGGGACCCACACGTCATCGACCCAGAGGCCGGCCCCGCCCTTGCCACGCTGGATAAGTGGAGGCGTAATCCGATGGATTACGTCTTCGCTTAAGGAAAGCGTATTTTGCCTCTTCTTCGGCCGGGAATACATTTCCCTTTATGGAAAAACATACTTTCAGAAAAGACACGTTCTGTTTAAACTACCAGGGACCTCTTTGTAGAAGTATTTTTACAGACTAGTCCCTGAACTTTAAACGTCCGTATCTTTTTACCCGTAACTCCGAATCAGGTGATTCCAACGCTCACGTTCTCTGTTCGTTGAGCTCTTTCCATTGGTATCACTAGCACACATGCCCGTGTGTTGCAACGGGATAATAAAATTACATGCCTCTAGTTTAATATAAGAATGGATCAAGATCCTCACATGACCGTATTCTCTAGTTCAGCATGGCACCCTTTAATTAGAGCCAAACCAGTAGATTCTGTTGTATTGGCACGTGCCCACAATTTCTTTGAATTACAATTAACCTGCATATTCTTTTTGATTGGCATATGGAAGCTATCATTGTTAATAATTTATGGCGCCCCTTATTCTGAACAAGCCAACTTAGCTCGACGTGTCAGATGCGGAGCAGGCCCAGGATGGGAATGATTGAACTCACGACCTTAAAGACCCAACCACATGTTGCTAGCCACAAAAACAAACATGTCCTGCTAACCAATGGTCAGCATGAACATTAAAGAATATAATGCAACGTCCGCTTCAAAACATTTTTATTTATTTTTTAATCTTTTCAGACATTGATTACTACCAACTGCCAAATATACTTGGCAACATGAACAGTTTTCCAAATTACGAACATTTTTCTGAAAATTCCGTACATTTTAAAAAACACTAACAAAATTTTGAACGAAACATTTGTTGAAATTCACAAACATTTCTTAAAAGCATGAAGGTTTTATAAATATGATATTTTTTTTAATTTGTTTACAATTTTGGAAAATGGGACCATATTTTGAACATATAGAAGAAATTTAGAAAATGTGTCTTTTAATGCAAAAAACATTTTCAACTTTTCAACATATCACTAAAACAAGAATATTTTTAAAATTTGTAACATATTTTAAATCTTCAACAAATTCGGTAAAAACAGAAATATTTTTTTCAAAAAATTGAGTAATTTTTAAAATTCGGAATGACAAAAAATTTAAAATTGTAAATAGTTTTTATAATGAACACAATTTTGGAATTCATAACATGAATTACCTAATATAATTGGCAACGTGAAAAATCTTCCAAATTACGAACAATTTTTTTGAAAATTCCATAGATTTTAAGACAAAGATAGATCAAAAAATTTGAACGGAACATTTCCGGAAATTCACATAAATTTCTTAAAACATGAACCTTTACAAAAAAATACGATTATTTTTTAAGTTGTGAACAATTTTTGAAAATGGGAATATGTTTTTAAAATTCAGAAGAATATTGAAAAATGTGTTCTTTCAATGCAAACATTATTTTCTATTTTTGCACATATCGCTAACCCAAAATATTTTTTGAATTTGGAACATTTGTCAAATGATTTTTTTAAATCTTGTTTCTTAAATAAGAACAGTTTTTAGAAGAATGGAAGTATTTTTTAAATTTTGAACAATTATTGGCATGACAAAAGAAATCCAAACATTTTTTAGAATAGGAACACATTTTTTTAATTCGTAACATTTTACAAAATTTTGAATAAAACTTGAAATTGCATACATTTTTTTGGAAATTTTGAATTTCGAAAAATAGTGAAAAGTAGACATAGAATGGGGAAAATAAAAAAGAACATGAACTCTTGGGCGCCCTGCGCGTAACTGAACTATTTGTCGCATTGTGCGGGAACTATGATTTTTTATTGCTGCGCGGGCAGGGAAAGCTGGGCTGACTTTACTGGGCCCTAGCTCGCGTGGCCCACGCATGTAATTCTGCAGAAATCATTTTTCCTTTGCTAACAGACGATGAAAAAAGTTTAGTACCACCTCAGATAGGAAAAAAATCTTTTAATGGTGAACGGATGAAAAAATTGGGGAAACACACCTTGCTTTATTAGTAGGTATAGATTTTCATTATGTTTTCACACAGTGAAAATGACCATTTTGCCCTTGACCGTAAACAGCCTCCTCCGAGAGAGATCTGTTTCCGGCAAATCTTTCCGCGATCGTTTCCACTTCTTCCCAGAGTATTTTTCGACTCCCAGGCAAGCCAACCTCTTATCATGAGCCCCGAACTTGCATGTTGACTTTGCTTGCACCTTGTGTGTGTAGTTGCAGTTGTTTCATATCGTTTTCATTTGCAGTTATTCCGTTATGCTGCCTTGCATGCTTGTGTTTTCATGATATGTTTTGCCATGCTAATTAGAATGTTATTATTAATAATGCCATGTCACTACTCTACTTTATTTACATGTCATCATTATAAAATGATATGAGGATTGTAATGCACCGTTGATATGCTATTGTCATGTTCTTTATGTTATAGTTATGCACTTGAGGAGTTCGATATTTTGTCATGCATTTGTATGCTGCATGCTCATTGTTGCATCCATAGTAAATATGCTCATGATGATGGAGAAGGAAATAAAATGAATTAATAATAACAAACCTCCTCCGTCATTGATGGGATCGAGTCATAGTGCCACCAAATCGAACTTTTTCAGTGCAGCCACATTTGCCTTTGTGGGAAGGCCTTAATGTGAGCTATTGTCGTGACCTCTCGTCGGTGCCTCCAACTAGGGAAGGTTATGGGCATGCTTACCCTGATCAGGTAGGCAGACATAACCTTGTGTGCTCGTTGATGAGATTATGGTACCGAGTCCCCGAGTGGGAGTGTCCCCGAGTGGGAGTGTTTTGACCACGACGGTGGTCGGGGTGTCTTTGGTAGACACTGGGCCAGCCAGGCCCAGCCCGTTGGGGATTTGGGTCGGAGTGGCTGGGAGAGTGTCATGGCAGTAGATCGGTTTTGTCGGAACGCCGTTGGTCCACCCGAATGGGAGTGCGAGGCCATGGGTTCCGTGGTGTGGGTATAGTGTGCTACCTCTTTAGAGTGTGTATAAAGTCTATCGATAGCAACAGTTCGTAGTAGGTCCCACTATCAGGTCTTGGTCGAAATGGAGGATAAACCAAAATAATTAAGTTGGTAAAGAAATATGTGATAACAAAAATATGGTGACTTGGACTATGATATAGTCGTGAGAAGCCACGGTGATGTTTGGGTGGTGATCACTAAAAGGATCACGAGTTATTCTGGTGATGGTTGTGATCGCCGAAAAGATCACTGTTCGTTTGCGAGGCAACCCGTTGATAAGAGAGTCCGAGGGACTCGGTGTACATGTTTGGTTACATTGCATGAGCAATATACCATTATTTGCATTTAAAGAACCATGATAGAAAGAAGATGATTACATAAAGTTAATATGCTATGTCTGCATTGGATATTATTGGTAGGGTATTTTCAGCATAGTTTCATGATGCCATGCCATGCTTTGATTTATATGTTAAAATATGCCATGATTGAGATGATATGCTATGTTTTACCTTTTCCATGTTAGAAGCATGTTTTGATATGCCATGTTATTGTCATGCTAGCAGATGCTATGATTTTGTTCATGCTTAGTTGATTTTTATCATGCCATGTTTAGTAATTGATATAAGGTAGGTTGTTGCATGCGCTCGGTTCTTGCTTTGTCTTCTGCTTGTTTGGATGCTATGTATTTGGTTGTCTTGCAAGTACATTCAATGTATTGACCTCGCATGTCATGCCAGTTTTGTAGGTCTTACCCGTACTGTTCGATTGATCTGTCGTGCTAGGCCATAACCTTACCAGTCCTGTGAGTTATGGAGCCCAGCCAGAGTTGTTATACTGCCAAACCAAGACTTCCGCCGCCATTCAATCAGGCTTCCGCCGCCATTCAATCAGACTTCCGCTGTCATTTAATAGTCTTAGGGCTATGCAAGATAATTGTATTCATCAATGATGTAATCTCATATACATATATTTGATGAATATTCTTGTACGTGGAATGCTATATTATGGACCTGTCGTGCGTCAGGTGTTATCCTGGGCTGGCGTGCGAAGGCCCCCTACTCCATGCGGATCGGGGTGCCATAATAGAAAAGTGTATTAGTAAATAGAAGTTATTAGGTAGGAATATAATAAGAAAAGGGAATAACAATTGGTTGCTGAAATACTACACAATTCATTTGACATTGCGAGGTAAGTCAACATATGGAGATAGTTGAAAAGAAAACTTACTTTGAACAAAGTCTAGACGGATGCTTTTGTCGGGGAAGTTAGCATATATCTCATGACCAGGCCCTTTTTTGTGTATTGCAATTTCAGTGCCAGCTTTTAGTACATAAAACTTTGCAATTTCATTCCAAAAGCCAGTGCCAAAATAGGTGTCACCATGTTCAAAGTCTTACAGTAGCAACGATTGTAAATCCATGGTTTGTGTGCAGTATGGCATCCATGGAGCCATGATGTATGTAAAGGGAAAAATTGTGCACTACATAATATGTTGCATAGCGAGGGATGTTCTGCAGAAAATGGTAGGATTGTAAAGAAAATATGGTAACATGCAAATATGGGCCCAAATTGAAAGAACTGTACAACAGTTGAAATCGAAGGATAAAAATCTATAATTAAACAGATAGGGTAAACATGATGTCATGGAAAAATGAGAGTAATCGAAATAACAATACATCATTAGTTTGCCTAATATAGAAAGAACAGGGGGGAAATCCCCTTTGACGTATATGGTGCATGTGGCACCTTTTATCCAAATGTAGCAATATTTAGAATATGTTCAGGAAATTAGGCCAGGCCAACCGATTTAGGGTGAGATTGAAGATACTGCGCGTGCTCAAGTTATCTGGTACGGAGAGATGGAATATCTGGCGGCGGTCGCAAAGTCCTGAAGTGTCAGCGCACTGTACATTCTATGAATGAAAGAAAACCCTCAAATCAGCTCGAATAAAAATGAATTCATGGTGATTTCCGCCGGGTGATTAAAGGAGGCGGATGAACTGGGATAAGAGATGAGATAATATCTCGTTAAACTAGTTACCTTGTCATCCATGAGAAAGAACCCTCAATACGGCAGATTCCCCAAGCGAGTGGAGCCGGGTCGACCGCGAGCAGCGTTGAGAAAGTCGATGGCGATAGGCGGCGGCAAGCAGAAGTGGTGAAATGCGGTGCGATTTGCCGGTAGCCTGGCGGCGGCGGCAGGCGTCGAGTTAAGTGTTTACCGCCGCGATAGGCGATGCCATGGCATAGACCCGGAGGAGCTTGTGCAGGTGTGAATGGGGCACGTACCGGAGGGGCCGAGGGGGTGGCGGGCGGGGTGGGGTTTTTTGTGACGTGGGGATGGTGAGGGTTTTAATTTTTTTGAATTGGGTGGTGAGGTTTTTCTGTCCCCCAAAGAATTTTGGGGGCGATGGTGTGCTAGAGCGAACCATGTGTGATTGACGCAGCATGCAAAATGGAAGTCATTGCACACGGTTCCAATGTTGGGAACCGTGTGTGATTGAGTACTAGCTCCGTCCTGGTTTATTGGTCCACCGTTGTAATTTTTACCAAAATTTGATGAAATATTTAACATACTCAGACATAGAAAATAAGCGTAGACGTAGATAAGCATAGTTCAACCATAAGTAGTACATAGTTCAACAGTATTAAGCATACTCAAGCGTACATATATAGTTCCATCCATCCCACATCTCATCTCACAGTTCGGCACGATCCTGAAGCTTCTCCAAGTACTCAGCGTACGCGCCGTGCGCCACCCTGTGAGAATACTTCTGCTTGAAGGAGCCAACGGCCCGTCCTCTCGCATGCGCCAAAACACTTAGATACGCGGCATGAAGCTTCTGGTTGCAAAATGGGCATCCATAGCTGCCATTCCAGGTCCTAATACGCCTGTTATGCATTCCTTCATAAAGCTCCCACGGGATTTGCCTGTTGTACCAACTCTGGACATCTTGATCCTCACTGTCCACATCGTCAGACAGCACCTATACAAATAATAAAACAAATTTGGCATCAAATTAATGATTACATGTCGTGAAATAGGATTAGGAATTTATGGCTATTTATTTATACATATCCAGAGATTATGGTTCGATTTTTAAGCGCAATCGTCTATGTATAGACCAATCTTGAAGAAAATAATGGCACAAACATATGTAGGTCATTGAAAATCAATTTTCAAACCATGACTAGGAATTATTAGCATGAACACTAACCCTAGTCGGATTACTAGACGAAATCATTTGAAGAGATGAAACAACTAATCACTTATCACCTGTACCATTCAAACAATCAATACACTACACGGATCTAACAAAACTTACTCAGATTTCATGGATTGGGAGAACATAACCATAGGATTTCTATTACAAAAAGGGGGGCAGGAGTAACCAGAGAAACCATGTGATCTATTTTACACATAAATGGGTATAGATGACTAACCAGCTGTCCGTCGTCGTCGGAGTGGTCGTCGGAGTCGGTGTGGAATTCCGCCTCCGGCTATGGAAGCTCGACGTCGTCGACGACGTCAGGGTGCAGCGATAACTTGCCGGCGGTGACGGCAACCTCTGTCTCCATCTCCACGCCATGCTCCGGTGCTTTAGCAGCCCCGGCGTCGCCACTCTCTCCGGTGAGGCGCTTTGGCGGCATCCTCATACACTGACGACTTTGAGGACTGAGAGCGACGTCGAGGATGCAAGTGGAGGGAGAGGATTGTGTGTGCGTAGCGAGGATGGGCGGTGCAGCCGCTCGGGTGCGCCATTAATATGGAGTAGTGGAAGTTGTGGGAGAGAGGCGGGCGATGGTCAAACCGATGGCTCACCTCCCGGTGAGCCTGTGCACCGGACTGCTGGGATGCCTACCGAAGTCCTGGCCCCCTGTGTGCAGCGGCTCGTCACTGCTTGTTCGGGCGCTGACTGGTCAGGGGCTGGGGCAGATCTGGGGCTCCCTTCCCAGATCCAGCCGGTGTTGGCTGGGGCGCGAGGTGGGGTCAACCGGTGGTTTCTGTGGGCGGTGGTGGTGGGCGGCAGGTGTGGTTGGGTGTGCGTGATCTGGGCGCCGGCCGCGGCAGCGTCGGAAGGGTGGTCGTGGTGAAGCGGCGCACGGTGGTGGTGGCCTGGTGCCCGTCTGGCTGTGTAGTTGGGGCGTCCAGGTCCAGCGCTATCCAGATCTAGCGTCCTCGGCCGCTCGGTTGGCATGGACTCTACTCCTGCTGATGAGCTACATGCGTGGAGGTGTCTCCGTCCGGTGGCGTGGTGGAGGCTCGCTGCTGGCTGCATGGCGGTGCGTGGCTGAAAGATGGAGGTTGCTGCCGGTGGCGGTGCTTGGTGGGGGCGCTCATGGCGCCCAGTGCATCCTGTGGCTGCTGGTGCTGCCATGAGGCGGGCGATGGTGCAGTGTGCCTTGAATAATCCGTCCACAGGGTGCGTGAATGCTCAACTCAGCGAAAGCCATGCTCTGTTCAGAGCCAACGACGGTGACGCCCGTGGGCGTCACTACCCTTCCTGGAGGCGTCGTCAAAATGTTGATTTCACCACCCTTTGCTCGACATCGGAGGAAACCCTTCTTCCAGGTCTACCTGGAACCGATGATGGCGGCACTACCGAGCGTTGCACCCCTTCTTGAAGGTATCATCGAGAAGTTGGCTAGGTTGTTTTGTTGGTTAGCTGCAAGCAATGGGATTGTCGGTGGTGGTGGTGTGAATGGTTTGGGGTCAACGTGGTGCGTGTCGGGGTCTGGCAACAACACTCCTCTGTGCTGTGGAGCAGCCATCTCTACCCCGTATGTATGTCCTTGGTGGTGTTCTGTAGGGGTTCGGTGGCAGTGCCTTTGTGGCGTCCCTCTTGTTGTGCAAGCTCAAGACCCTCTCATGGCTGCCATTGTGTTGCAGTGAGCTTCGTGCTCTTGTTGTTGTCTCGGTCATCTTTGCTCAATGACGTGCAAGAAGCCTCCCCAACTTGCTAATGGTCCCGAACTTCACTGGCGGAGCTCGTAGTCAACGTTCGTGCTTGGGCCTCGTTGACTGTGGTGCTCCTGTGTTGCGCCGTGGGTTCGGTATGCACACCAGTGCAGTGAGTTAGGTTCCTTGCAAAGTCTTGGTATTGTGTCCCTCGACATCACCCCACAACTACTTGTGTCTTTTATGCTGCTGTTCTTGTTAGTCTACTATCTATGTCTTGCCTTTGGTGGGTGCCCTACTCTTCTCATCTTCTTGTAACCTTGTTACTTGTACGGTTTTTGGCCCGGTTTATCTTATAAACGGGGTCAATTTGTTTAGGTTTTCGATCTAGTTTCCCTTATAAACCGGATCACTCTCTGGCATAATGGCCACTTTGAGTAATATATTTAGGTGGAGGGACTCCTCCCCCGATGATTCTCAAAAAAAAGATTGTTGAGTTGTAGTGCATGGGCAAAGCAGGGCATGGGCAATCATCGTTGTTGTCTGCCGTTTCCACAATACGGATGTAATCACTTGCAGACCATTCACGAGAAAAACCCTTCAAATGATTGAATGGACGGGTGGCTCAGCCATCGTTCCTCAAAAGAGCATGTGCCCGGGAGCTTGAAAAGATCCCAATGCCATGACGTGCGCAATAGTATGGCTCGACTCGGGAACCGCAAGTCAGAACTCCCAAGTAATAACACAACGGGGCAACTGACCTACAAAGCCACCTCCCAAAGGCTGTTTTTGGCTCATGTTTTAGTTTCCATTTGTTCATTCACATCTGATTTATATTGTGCCCATGTGTATTATTATTCATGCAAATGGCCTTTGGGGATGATTTATAGAACAAACATGTGTTAGACATGCTTCCCATAGGGTTGCTTAACTTCCTGGCTGCAGTTTCAAATATTTCGCTTAACATCCGGTTTGCAGTTGGTCTCTGCACCAATTGGCGTAATGGGTCATCTAGTGATGATAAATTATGGAGCAAATAAAAGGCTTGCACACTTATGCTTCTAATTTGGTTCATGTTGGATTGACGCAACTAAAAGTTACCTGAAAATGTGACAAAACTGAACCATAACTCATCTATGTGTGATCATTACAACTAGAATAAACCAAAACGGGGAATTAATTTGTCCAGACCCTAAACTATTTCCCTCTTTTTCAAAACCGTAAATCCAAATTTTGTACAAAATAATAAAACTTTTCATATCAAAAATTTATTCACAAGATTATTTTTCATATGCTCAAATATTATAATATACCTCATCTCACATAAAAATAAATATCTAGAAATTTTTTGAGAAATTTAATTTATATCTTTTTACAACTCGTAGAAAATATGATAATATTATCACAGCGAACGGGACTGTAGCCTAGTGGTTGCATTGACCTTAGTATAGCACCCCAGATCCTCGGTTCAACTCGCGGTGGGAGCAGATTAAACATGCCTGGGCAAAGATTTCTGGAATAAATACCGTGGGGTTGTTGATCTACACTAAATAGTCAAAAAATGATAATATTATCTCATGTATATAGTTTATCCCAAAATTCTTCCAAAATTGTCCAAGCTTTATAATGGAATTCAAAACCTTCTTTAGCGAGGATCTCACACTATTGCAGGGATGCGTAGCAGCGGCGGGCGCAAAAAGGCCAGCAGTGGCTCGTCAAGCTCTCAAGGGTGCCCGCCACTACTACAACTGCATGAGTAGCGGGCGCCCGCCCGCCAATGATCATGTACTAGCTGTCACGGGCGGCAACGCTCGCCCACCACTATTATGGTTCTTACCTGTGGTGGTCGTCGAATCGCTCCTGCCATAGTTGTATTATTCCAGCGAAAAATAAAAAGAACAGTCGTGACATCGTTCTTATGTGACGTCGCAACTTTTGACAGTTTAGCAATAATATGAGTACTGTAAGGACTTAAATAGCACACTTCAAATAACTCTAATATTAGTGCATACACAGTACAATACAATAAGTGCATACAATATATGCATATTCAATAAAATGCTAACTAGTACTGTAAACTAATATAAGAGTGTTTAGATAAAGTAGTGTGTATATGTGTGTGTGTGTGTCTATATATATATATAGACGGTCTATTCTGCTAATATTAGTAGAATAACTATTCTGCACACCACTTCAGCACTACACGCTCAACAGGAGCGCACTGCATCATTTTGACGACGAGCACTGCAATAGAGACTAGTGAACTTCTCGTCGGAAAAAACTGCACGCGTTATTTTTCGGTACTGTTTTCACTCTAATTTTTTAACCGTTTATCGGAATGAGGCGTGTAATATACCATTGAAAAGCTATGGATTAGGCGCAACAACGACATGTTGAACACTTTCGAGATTCCACATGGTTTAAGAGCAGTTTTGAAAATAGTGCGGCGGATGACGAGTGGCAGCGAGCGTTTTTTCGTGTTTTTTTCTAAACCGCTTGTTGGAATGAAGCAAATGATATGTCGTTGGATAGATATCGTCGAGGCGCATCTTTTTCATATAAAAATCTTTCTCTAATTCATTACGGTTTAAGAGTAGTTCCAAATTTACTAAATCGTGGAACTCTGTTTTTCAATTTTTTTGAAATTTTCAGTACTGTTTTTGCTCCAGTTTTCTAACCGTTTGTCGAAACGAGACATATGATACGCCGTTGGAAAGCTACGGACAAGGCGCAACTTTCATATGTTGAAATGGTTTTGAGATTCCTTACGGATTTTAGTTAATTTTGAAAATCGTGCGGCTGACTTCGAGAGGCAGCAGTTGTTTTTTCGCGAAATTTTTACGAACGGCTGGTCAGAATAATTCAAATCATACGCTGTTGGAAAGATATCGACGAGACGCAACTTTTTCATGTAGAACACTCTCTCTAATACCTTACGGTTTAAGAGCAGTTTCGATTTTACCGAAAAGCGGACACTCTGTTCTTCGCGAGACCAAAATCGTCCTATTTACTGCATCGGATAGAAGAACGCACTGCTTCAGACGAAATACCGCACTTCATTAGATGGTCAAGGGCACTGCATGGTTTCTTTTTGTTTAGACGTATTTTTTCTCGAACGGGGAAAGAAGAAGGCACTGCTTCAGACGGAATACCGCACGTCATTAGATGGGCAAGTGCACTGCATGGTTTTTTTTGTGGGACTTAAATTTTTCCAAATGTGGTGGAGTGCACTTCGTGTTGAGCGTTGGTACTGCAGGGACAAGGTGAGTGCACTGCATCAATTTTTCTTTTTCCAATATTCTTTCTACTGCACACACCAAACAGAGTGAGCTGCATTAAAAAAAATCAACTTTTCCTATTTGCTTTTGCACTCGGCAACATAGTGAACCACTGGGAGAGAGAAGATCACTGCGGCAATGAAACAAGTGAGCTGCACCTAAACAATTTTGTTGTTGTTTTCTTCAATGAATGTTTTCGAGAGAGCTGCGATCTGTACATATCTGGACTACGAGCCGGGGCGAACGAACTACAGTGATCCTCTTTTTAATCCATAGTACAAACACACACAAATTACAATGACGAGGAACTACTACAACAACAAAAAAAGAACTCCACTTTTTTGCACAAACCGAGCTGCACTGGAGTGGCACCAGGAACTGCAACACGCCATGTAGAGCACCTCCTCTGTCACTCCAGCGATCTGCAAAGGACAGCGTGGCCAACCACACAGAGAGCGGCCGCTAGCACATCCAAGGCACCGCACCAAGATCATAGGCGAACTGCAGACAAGCAAAATCTTAAGAAAAAGAAGGTCCCAAAGTGCAATAGAACGACGGTGACGCACCGCACCACAGCATGGGGAACCAAGCGAACTGCAAGCCGGCGGCGCCCTATCCTCAACTGAATGCCGGTGATGGGAGACAAGATTGAGATGCCCATGGCGGCACCTGCGGGCATAAGGGAGATGAAGTTGCAGCCCACCACCACCACACCCCCAGCGGTCGAAGTCCAGCGGGCCGCGTGTGGCATGGCGTGCAGGCCTGGTTGCCCGGATCCAGGGGCGCGCGGTCAGGAGGGGCAGCATGAGACGGACGGCGATGGAGGATGGTGGTCGGGGTCAACACGAGATGCACTGAAACGCATGCACTCACCGAACGCACTGCACACACGAGCGCCACCGAGCTGCACTGCCACCGAGCTACACCACGAGCGCCACCGAACTGCAGAGAGTCCTCTCGCCCATGAGCCACCGGAGGCATGAGCGACCTGGACCCATCAGCCGTCAAGTCCCGGCCGCAGCGGCGGGGGTCCAGGCGGGACGCGATGGAGGCGGATCCCACCGGATCCAGCATAGGGAGAGGTTGCTGTGGCGGGGCGATCGCCATGGATGGGGAAGAGGCAGTGGTGCTGGCCGGAGGGGGCGGACCGGAGGGGATGGATCCGGCGGCGGGGCGTCGCGGGTGTCCGGCGGGGCATGGATCCGGTGCGGCGGGGTGGTGCGGCGGGGATCCGACGGCGCAGGGTTGGAAGGGGAGAAGGTCGGGGGTGGTGGAGCCATGGCGCGGCGGGGCTCGCCGGGGTGGGCGCGGTGGAGGAAGGTGGGGGCGTGGCGGGGGAAAGGTGGGAGAAGGTGAGGTGGTGCTCTGGCGGCAGCGGCGCCGGTAGAAGGTGGAGGGAGGTGGGGGTTTGGATCGGGGGAAGAGGGAGGTGGGTGTCGTGCGGGAGCTGGGGGTGGGCTTTGTTAGTGGCAGTGGGGTGGTTCGGTTCGCGGTGCAGTACAGAGAGAGGTGTTAGCAGAATAAGCGATTCGGTGTGCAGAATAAGACTCTTAAGGGTGTTATCATAATAGACGCACCCTATATATATGTATATATATATATAAAGGGTGCAGAGTTGGTTTACAAAGGAAGGAAACCGTACATCCGGACTCCAATCTTGTCGTCCACGCATCCAGGAGTCCTTCCCAAACAGGGGGAATGATCTTCCATTTTATCTTCACGGCCCATCAACCCGGCCCACATCGAATAGGCCGGACAACTGAGGACCCCTAAATCCAGGTCTCCCTTAGCAGCCCCCGAGCTTGCCTTCAATGTCGACGTAGTATCCGGCTAATGTCTTCGACTTTGCAAGGTGGGTTCTTCATTATACTCCAGTTTTGACGATAGTCTAGCTTTGACCTTTATGTTCTGCCTTTATGATTCCTTCCTGTTGTCTTCTCGATATTGACGCGCTGGGCGAATGCGAATGGTCCATGATTTTTTTACAAATAAGCCCCTTATCACGCTTGGGACGCATTTATGTAATGAGGTTAGATCTCCCAAAGGCCATCTCAAGATTAGCTACAAAAAAGCTTTCCAACATGACCAGTGCCCCCGGCTCTTCTTCGCGCCCCCATGGCCCTCAAGAGGGTGATTGGCAGAGCTGCTTAGTGCCTCATCTTCAATTGAGCCGACTCTAGATGCACGGCTATCTTCCCCTCGTAGATCTAGTCTCCGTTCGAGCGGGATTGGCCTCAATCGGCAACAACGTGATGGCCGAAAATTTCCCTAACCCCAATAAGGAGGAGAGGGTGTGCTTCATCCCATTCCTTCTGCGGGGCTTAGGATTTCCAATCCATCCCTTTCTTAGGGGCCTATTGGAATTTATGGCATTCAACTACACAACCTTACCCCGGGTTCGATTATGCACATCTCAGGCTTTGTTGCCCTCTGTGAGCTGTTCTTAGGCATCGAGGCCCATTTCGAGCTATGGAGAAAGTTCTTTTGCTTAGTTCCCCGCCATCGAGGAGGTTCCATATTTGAAATGGGCGGCGCCGAAGTATAGCGCATAGCTGGGTCCAGATACCCAGTTGGTACTCCCAAAGAGATATATCCGCAGTGGTCTTCGGAGTGGTTTTATATGGATGATGTCCCACTGCCAGACCCAGTTCGACGCGGTCTTCCTCAATTTTCCAGTGCTCCTTTAAAGAAGCGTCTCAACTGGCGTCCCCGAAGTCCCAAGGAGGAGGATAATGTGGAAATCAAAAGTTTGGTAAGCAAGGTTAGATTACTAGCCCATACCGAGCTCACGATAATCGAGGTTATGGCCATTGTAATAAAAAGATGGGTCCAGCCTCTCCAGTCCAAAGTAACTTCCTTGTGGTGCTACAACGGAGAAGACGACGTGTCTTGTTACAGGCGTAAAGGTCCGGACACCCCAGCCGAACTGGCCATGATCTTGGCCGATCTGTATAAGGGCGAAAAGGAAGACTTCCTCCGCGTGAACTCCAGGGAAGGTTACTCCATGTACAACCCCATTGAATGGGTAAGATTTCGATTACATGTGTCGCTTTATTGCTGTCACGGCATGCTAATAGAGTTGTTCTTTGGTGTTTCTAAACAATCATGGAGGAAGATGACCGAGGACATTCACTACCATGTCCCGCAGCTAGAGGACCACGATAACGACAAAGACCCTGGTTTCTGTGAGGATCCGAACATTTACATAGAGTTCGAGGATGGGGTGTTTTATCAAGCGAGCCTTGATCGCTCGGAAGTAGCTATTACAACTGACTACCCCCGCCCCGATCCCTTCTCCATCGTAAGTATTCAAGGAACCTTCCAAAAGAAATTCCCACTTGCGCCTTTATCCCTTAAACTAAACCATATTTTATAGGATCGGCGCTCGGTAGGCCGCACCCCTCCGAGAGCAGCCTCTGTGCAGGGTAATCGTTCAAAACAAAAGGAGTCTGAGAGCGCTGTAGAAAGTTCACAGTCTTCCAAGAGGAAAGTCCGCTTAACAAATGCCAAGGCACGAGTTCGGAATGCTAAAGTCCATTTTTCTCCTTGATTCAGGAGTAGTACGCGGCAGAATGTGGGAAAATGCCCCGCTAGCCAAATGTCAGCCAATCCGGCACCGGACTCGTCAGCGAGGGCGAGAGCCGATGCAATGTAGGTTCCACCGCCTCATGAGGATTCGGATGGCGTATCCGTCATGAATTCTGAGGTGGAGAGCGTAATGAATCATCGTCGACTGAAAGAGGCCATGCGTGCTCCAGTTTCTTTCGAGTAGGAATTTACTGCGCTCAGTTCGGTGGATGCATATATTCGTGCCGCTCGAGACAGACTTGCCGGAGTTACACAACTATTCTCAAAGGATATGTTGGTAAGACTTTGTGCGGTTTTGATAGACATATGGTAGTAGCCCCCGAGACTTGAAGCGGTGAGGTAAACTGATTTAAGGATCGATATGACTCGCAGGATCTCAAAAAGAAGAATACTGCGCTATCCCAGGAGCTAAAGATAAACCAGACGCAGCTGCATGCCGTCACCACTGAACTGGGGGAAATGAAAAAGGCCATGATGAGTACCTCCGAAAATAAAAAAACACGAGGGTGAAAAGGACAGACAAACCAAAGAGATAGAGAGCTTAAAGGCTCAATTATCGGCCGCTCATAAAGAAAATGAGAAGTTGAAGGGCGACATGTTCGGTACGTGTAAAACCACCATAGGGTCTCATGTTTAGTCCATAGTTTGGAATTTCATAACTATGTTGCTGCAGGTCTGTTAACTGGTCGGCCGGAAGAAGAAGTATGTGGATTCCAAGGCGATGTGGTGAAGGAACTGTCCGTGGTACATGCTCAGGCCCGAAAAGCCATGAGGAGTATGGCCAAGGCTTTATGGCCATCCAATGCCCCTCTAGAAACTATGGAGGGCTTGGCAAACATGTTCAAAGGTGCCCGATGCCGCTTTGAGCTATGGAAGACATCGACCTGCCGTGAAGGTCCACGAGAAGCCTGGGCTATGGTGAAAAAACGCTTCACCAAGCTAGATCCAAATCATATGGCCCGAGTGGGACCGCAGGGACCAGACGGGAAGGAAATTCCATTGAATTTGGTGTATGACCAAGTAATGATAGGTGTGAATTATTCACAAGAAGACGGTAGGTTAGACAGTCTTATAGATGGAATAGATAAGGAATAGGCATTTGATTCAATGTATTAATGTACTTCATGATCAACCTGTACCTTTATTTGAACATGTGGAAAGTTTGTCATCGTAGGCTTTCGGCTTTAACCTCCAAATCAAAATGGTGGAGTGTTTCCGGATACTATTTTGGAATGAAAAGAAGCATTCACTATGTCCGGAAACCAGGTAACCCAGTCATTGTGCTCGAACAGACAAAATTTGAGTTCGGAGTGTATGTTAAATTACATATGTAAGAAACATCTTCCAAGGAGAATAGTTCTGTTAAGGGTTCCTTTCATTGGGTTGGCGTGCTTTAAGTATGTGTGCATGGGCTTTGGTCCGGAGTACGGAAAAACTGCCCCGTATTTTAATGAGTTACAACAATGTAACAATCTGTCGTTTGATTGCCGACCACTTATTCTCTTAAGAATGCTAGCTTTCGGCTTCACCCGTCTGAGGTACAGGTCCGGATTACCCGGTTGTAACAATCACATAGGTGCTCCCTTTATGCCCTAGCCGAACAATCGGAAATGTAGGGCATAAACACAGGAGCAAGGCAACCCAGTTTGGCAAAAACTTAAGTCATAGAGGTGCATATAATGGCAAAAAGAGTGTATATTAACAAACGACGTATGCATTGTGAGTTCTTGGCTCTGAATAATAATAAGCTTCGGTAAAAGAAGCCCCGGGTCATTTTGGGGTATATACATTTTAGGATGTGTACCCCTCAAGTGTTCGGAATATCGAACATATCCTTGATATCGTATAAGAACGAGAAAATGAAAACAAATGAAGAGGAGAAAAAGAACGTAAAAAAGTAACATGGCCGGACATATGCGTAGAATCTTCGGAGCTGAGCAATGTTCTATGGATTTGGCTCTAGGCGATTATCCGATGTATTACGAAGCCGAAAAGCTCCCCCTGTGAGAACTTCATCTATGATGAAGGGACCCTCCCATTTTGGTTTGAGCTTGTCATTCTTCTTCTCTGGGAGGCATAAAATGAGTTCGCCATATTATAAGTCATGGCCCGCACTTCTCTGCTTTGGTATCTCCGAGCCTGTTGTTGATAAAATGCGGAACGGGCTCTTGCAATATTGCGCTCCTCTTCCAGGCCGTCTAGGTTGTCCTGCCGATCAAGCTCGGCCTCTCTCTCTCTCTCTTCATACATGCGCACTCAAGGTGAGTCATGAATAATGTTGCAGGGCAAGACGGCCTCTGCGCCGTACACCATGAAAAAGGGTGTGTATCCGGTCGTGCGATTGGGTGTAGTCTGTAGTCCCCAGAGTACAGAATCGAGTTCCTCGACTCAGTGTTTATCTGACCCCCGCAGGGATCACACTAGTGTGGGTTTGTTGCCACTCATTATCAGGCCATTAGCCCATTCGACCTGACCGTTTGTTTGAGGGTGATATAATGAAGCATAATCGAGCTTAATGCCCATATTAGCACACCAAGTTTTCACCTCATCAGCTGTGAAATTAGAGCCATTGTCAGTAATGATGCTGTGCGGGACACCATAACGGTGTACCACGCCGGATATAAAGTCGATCATCGGCCCAGCTTCAGCTGTTTTTACCTATTTGGCCTCTATCCACTTAGTGAATTTATCCACCATAACCAGTAAATATTTCTTCTTGTGGCTTCCCCCTTTAAGGGGTCCGACCATATCTAGCCCCCAGACCGCAAAAGGCCAAGTAATGGGGATTGTTTTTAAGGTAGCGGGTGACATATGGCTTTGATTGGCGAAAAGCTGACATACTACACAGCGGTGTACAAGGGCCTGTGCATCTACTCGAGCCGTTGGCCAAAAGAAACCTGTACGGAAGGCCTTTGCTTACGAGGGCCCGAGCTGCAGCATGATGACCACCAAGACCAGCATGTATTTCAACCAAGAGCTGCCGTCCCTCCTCTCAGGAGATCATCTTTGAAGAACTCTAGTAGTACTTTTCTTGTAGAGCTCCCCTTCGTGAACTTTGTAGGTTTTAGAGCGTCGAACTATGCGACGGGCACTGGTACGCGTCGGTGCTATACAAATGGTTTTAAATCCATTTCCGCAACGACATTTGGAACCGTCACCTAGTGAGTGACAGCAATAGGGGGTCCTTCCCACACGACCCAGAAACCATCGGGGATATGGCCCTCCTAGCACACACGCTCGGCAAATTGAGTTTGTGTGTGACCGGCGAGCGCTCCAATACGGAAATACATACACTAGAGCTAAAAATACAATTATACAGGCGGAATTGTTTCCGGTCGCAAGTACATCCCACACAGTCAATCCCCGTGAAATGTTTCCATTCGTATGTACATCCCACACAGTCACTCCATAGAAAACATTTCCATTCACACGTACATCACACACAATATTTCCCGTTAATTCGTTTGTGATAGCGTTGCCATTGCACACGATATTAACAATTTTATCGTTTGCGTTATTGAATGCCTCAAACACAGTTCGTAGAAGAAACTGTGTGGCAAAGACTGTCGATCACACACAGTTTTTATGTCGTAAACATTTGCGCAATGTGGCCTAACGCAAACAGGTTTCAAGGGGATGTTGTGTGTGAAGTGGACATTGATCGCACATGTAGTGGATCCTAAAAACGTTTCTGATCTCCATGTCTATCGCAGATGTTTTGCTTTTGCAAACCGTGTGCAGTGTAATCCCTAATTTAAAAATCACATGCTTTGAATCTGAAAGTAGGCAATCACTTATTTCATATCCAACCATGTTTATTACAAATATAGGTTCAACCACGAATGAATAATTCGATGCACAAGTACATATACTGAAGAACTACAGAAGCACCAAGTAAAGAATGATGAACCACAGTTGTACTAAAGACTGTAAAGAGATAGGAGAAATACATTCTGGTTGCTCGAGAAGGTGAAGCGGAATGCCCATATTGTGCCCTCCTCCATGCGTAATGCGCGCACGACTCTAGGCCAACCCCTTGTGATGGCTGCTCGGTCCTTCATTGTCTTCATTACGACTTCTCGATGCTCATTGTAGTCAGGTGATATACTTTAACCTTCATTGCATGTCCACCAATCATGTACTTTGCTAGGTAATCTTGAGTGAACTGCTTCAGGAACCACTGGGAACGAAAAAGATTGACACATTGTTGTCTGATACGTCTCCAACGTATCTATATTTTTTGATTGTTCCATGCCATTATATTATCTATTTTGGATGTTTAATGGGCTTTATTATGCACTTTTATATTATTTTTGGGACTAACCTATTAACCGAAGGCCCGGTGAAAATTGTTGTTTTTGCCTATTTTAGTGTTTTGCGGAAAAGGAATATCAAACGGAATGCAAACAGAACGAAACCTTCACGAGGATCTTTTTGGGAACAAACGCAATCCAGGAGACTTGGAGTGGAGGTCAAGGAAGCAACGAGGCGGCCATGAGGTAGGGCGGCGCGCCTAGGGGGATAGGCGTGCCCCCCACCCTCATGGGCCCCTCGTAGCTCCACCGACCTACTTCTTTCACCTATATATACTCTTATACCCTGAAAACATTCAGGGGAGCCACGAAACCACTTTTCCACTGCCGCAACCTTCTGTACCCATGAGATCCCATCTTGGGTCCTTTTTCGGTGATCTGCCGGAGGGGGATTCGATCACGGAGGGCTTTTACATCAACACCGTAGCCTCTCCAATGATGTGTGATTAGTTTACCATAGACCTTCGGGTCCATAGTTATTAGCTAGATGGCTTCTTCTCTCTCTTTGGATCTCAATACAAAGTTCTCCTCGATGTTGTTGGAGATCTATTCGATGTAATTATTTTTGCGGTGTGTTTGTCGAGATCCGATAAATTGTGGGTTTATGATCAAGATTATCTATGAACAATATTTGATTCTTCTCTGAATTCTTATATGCATGATTTGATATCTTTGCAAGTCTCTTCAAATTATCGGTTTAGTTTGGCCTACTAGATTGATCTTTCTTGCAATGGGAGAAGTGCTTAGCTTTGGGTTCAATCTTGTGGTGTCCTTTCCCAGTGATAGTAGGGGCAGCAAGACACGTATTGTATTGTTACCATCGAGGATAAAAAGATGGGGTTTATATCATATTACTTGAGTTTATCCCTCTACGTCATGTCATCTTGCCTAATGCGTTACTCTGTTCTTATGAACTTAATAGTCTACATGCATGCTGGATAGCGGTCGATGTGTGGAGTAATAGTAGTAGATGCAGAATAGTTTTGGTCTACTTGACACAGACGTGATGCCTATGTTCATGATCATGCCTAGATACTCTCATAACTATGCACTTTTCTATCAATTGCTCGGTAGTAATTTGTTCACCCACGGTAATATATGATGTCATGAGAGAAGCCACTAGTGAAACCTATGGCCCCCGGGTCTACTTCATATCATATAAGTTTCCGATCTATAATTCTAGTTTACTATTTATTTTGCAATCTTTATTTTGTAATCTATACAACAAAAATACCAAAAATATTTATCTTATTATCTTTATCAGATCTCACTTTCATAAGTAACAGTGAAGGGATTGACAACCCCTTTATCGCATTGGTTGCGAGGTTCTTGATTTTTTGTGCAGGTGCTAGGCGATTTGTGTGTATTCTCCTACTGGATTAATACCTTGGTTCTCAAAAACTGAGGTAAATACTTATGCTACTTTGCTGCATCACCCTTTACTCTTCAAGGGAAAACCAACACATGCTCAAGAGGTAGCATTGTCTAACAAGTCATTATGGGCAGTAAAAAGAGAAGGCTGCAGAGTTTGTAGTTCCCATCCTACAACTCACTATTGTGTTGGATAGAGCATAAACAAATAATTTGCTTTCCACCATTCGTATCTTTTTGCTAATAATCCATATCAGTTTCCTCAGTTGATGCTTGTTCATGAATATCTCATTGCCCCATATGCAAAAAGGGTCGATGCGTAGATCCTTGCCAAGGGCACATGTACCTACAAGAAACAAGTCAATATTAGAAGCTAACAAGTGTCCAGCCCTGGATCTATATGCACTACATTATGGAATGACGTGGGGAGCACAAGCCGAGGGATGAAGCTAACCTCGGCAAAAAATGGTGGCCACTCCCATTGTTGTCCTGCATTAGTGGAAAGGCATGATAAGTACAGCAACCTTAACATCAAACAAATATAGCAAAGGTAAACAAAATCATCTCCAAATGATATTGAATGTGTTGGTTTCAGCATGCTGTTAAAGCAGATATAAAATTGAAGTCAATGTTACCGATAGCAGGCTTAACAGCCATCGAATATTGCAATTCAAATTGGTATTGTTGAAAATGAATAGAACGTAGGTAATGCTTAAACATCACACTTGATAAATGTGTAAAACTAAAATAAAGGGCATGTGTTAACTACACCAGGAACAAGTGGAACCAAATATAGCCATTCAAACTGGTATTGATGTAGTCGAGCGACACAGTTCCGACTTGCACATAATGAACAACACATTGCGAATGACTGAACTAAACAAGGCATAAATGACCAATATAACAACCAAATATAGCCATTGAAAACTGGACAGAGTCTCACTGCAACCAATCTAACAAGCAAATACAGATAAATAGGGCATATGCTTGAAAACTGAACAAATGCTCACTACAACCAACCTAACAAGAAGTTAAAGATAAGCAAGGCATCTGCTTGATAACTGGACAAATGCTAAAAAGCAACCTAACAACCAAATGCATATAAACAAGGCATCTGCTTGATAACTGGACAAATGCTAAAAAACAACCTAACAACCAAATACAAATAAACAAGGCATATTCTTGATAACTGGACAAATGCTCACTGCAACCAAACTAAGAACCAAATACATATAAACAAGGCATCTGCTCGATAACTGGAAAATGCTCACTCCAACCAACCTAACAACCAAATACAGATAAACAATGCATCTACTCACTATAAAAAACCAAATATAGCCATTAGTGAAACTTAGGTGGACAATTCATACTTAAACATTACATAGCTCTATTGAACAATACATGTTTGCATAACTGAAACAATTAAACACGGCACAGTTAAAGCACCGTACGACAGATGCTACTACAACAAAGAGTACGGGTTGGCAAGCTAGAAAAGGTAAGATTTGCTGATAGAATGGTGCCTCACATTTCATGGACGGGATCCTTCCAGTTGGAAGATCACAGACCCATGGTGTGCTCTGATGTCACAGATGAGTTGTTTCAGCTTGGAAGAACATTCGTGGGTGCCCTCCTTGTGGTCGTGGTCGATGAGATCTGACTTGGCAATTGAGGATCCCAAGCCGCCGCCATAGAACGTGTCGTTCAGAAATGAAAAAATGGGCTTGATGGCGTATAAAGCTCGCAAATCCTTGACCGCTTGGCGGAGGAGATCAGCGGCAGGGCCATCGAAGATATCGACAGCGGTTGAACTAGAGGGGTCGGGGATGGACCACTTAACCTGTGACATGGTCCGCGTGAAGCCGTCACTGTGGATGAGCTTGACGTCGTAGCCCGCTTTCGCGAGATACAGTAATACGCTAGCCCACTGACATGAAGCCCAAGGCATGGCAATGTAGTCAACGTATTCGCCGGCTTCCGCGGCGACGTATTGCTCCGGGATCGACAGGTCGGGGCGAACAACGGCCACCTCGCCAACATCCACCGGAGAGGCCATGATAAACCTCTTCTTGGCCGAACGCTCGTCGGGCTCCTCCGGATACGTGGTCGATCTTAGGCTGCGACATTCTGGAGCAGGGGATGTGGACCTGGCGGGAAGGGACACCGTAGGCCTTGTCTAAAAACTTAGCGGACTAGGGCGACGGTATGAGAATCGCTAGGTAACCTAAACTTTATTATCTAAGCTAGGAGGAACGGGCAGACCGGCAGGGGTTGGCGGCGGCACCAGCGGCGGCCGCGAGCAAGGGTTCGAGGGGGGGAGGGTGACGGGTGGGGGACTGTGGAGGGGGGTTGGTATTTGAGGATACGCCGCGGCTACTGAAAATTGATGGTGGTGGGCGAGGGAGGGCGACGGTTCAAATGCCTCGGCTACTACAATTTTACTATAAGGTCAGTGCTGGAGGATTGTGGGCGACAATTGAAGTACGGGGGCTACTAAAATTTTGGTAAAGGAATTGATGCGGGGCAAGAGTGCCCAAGATCGCTCATGGTCCAATAACAATATGCGTGTATGATAATAAGGAAAAGTGGCGCGGAACCACCGATTTTTGCAACCCTCAAGGCGGGTAGTTTGTTTTTATATTACTAGCTAGTTGGTCTATTGCACACGGTTCGTCCTAATTTCCAAATAAACTTACCCGCCTTTAGCTTGCACAGGTGGTGGTTTTACAGCGCACTTGCATCGCACACGGTTAAGCCAGTATCTCCACCCTTTTCTCGCGCTTGTGCGGTCGTGGTGATTTTACAGCGCACTTGCATCGCACACGGTTGCGCCAGCCTTTGCTCGCGCTTGCGCTGGCGTGGTGATTCACCGTGCACTTGTATCGCACACGGTTAAGGTATTATACCCGTGTCCGTTGAGCGTCATCAGAGTCTTTGCAGCAAAAAATAACGTTAGAGAGGGTCAGAAGACAGCCACACCAGCATATGGCCCAAATATATATATATATAGGTAAATTATATGGGACACCTAGGTGCCTGGGCACCTAGATGCCCGTTATAGTAAGTGATATTCATGGTGCGTGATGTACAATCCACGACATATGACTTTTCAAATTTTGTTTGCATGCACTATCAGTTCTAATAGGCAATTATTGCTTTCCAAAAATAATATTCTAGTACTTTCCTAGCAATGATTCCTTTCCTAAATAAAAGGGTATGTATATATACTTTGATTTTTTTAGGTATCAAATATGACAAAATAATACGAAATATCGTCGAAAATGTTTGTATGTATAATTACGACGTATATTATGCATTCTTTTGGTGTTTTACTTTTCAAGGAATCTAGTATTAAAAAATTTAGGGCCGGGTCACACTTTTTGGCGACTAATAACTTTTTCAAAAATAAAGTCACCAAATAATATTAAATGTAGTCCTAATTATTTTTACTTTTACAAATATATATGATGCATGCTAATACCCACACGTGATTTTTAGTACGTACATGGACCTAACATATCATACCCGCATACCCTTTTTCAATACATGCATGCTTTGAAGATACACGCAAAACTAATATACTTTGAATGGTACATAACCCAAAAAATGATACACCATTTTTTAATACACGTAAAATATTTTGAGACATACTCGTAAATGATATTAGAGATATACCCAAAAATAGTACAATTTACATATACGGCAGATATTGATTAGGTATATGAAAAAGTTAGTACGTGACTAGGTATATGATTTTTATAGGTATATAAATTAGTACGTGACTAGGTATATGAATTAGTACGCGACTAGGTATATGATTTTTATAGATATATAAATTAGTACGTGACTAGGTATATGATTTTTATAGATATATAAATTAGTACGTGATGAAGTATATGAGTTTTTATAAGTATATGAATTAGTACGTGAATTTTTATAGGTATATGAATTAGTACGTGACAAGGTATGTACAAAAAAAGTATAACCATCAATTAAATATGCATAGCATGCATGAACCATTAATTGCTGATTTTCTCTTTCTTGTTTAATGAGGGTATTAAGTGTCCAGATCAAGCAATAATTCTTTCCTAATTAAAGAATCAAAGTTTAACCAATTTGTTCTAGTACTAATACAATTGCACACATCTTAATGTAATCCGACGGTTTTTAGGCAAGGTGCCTGGGCACCTAGGTGTCCCAAATGGCCATCCTATATATATATATGAGTGAAAAGGGTGGTCTGTGATGTTCAAAATTCCAATGCACAACTTTGGCTGCACGGGCCCATGGTTGGGCGCATCGTCGAAGATCGATGAGAGGGGCAGAAATCAAGAACCACCTGGAAGTGACCAAATATATGTAGGAATATTTTTTAAAACTTTAAATACACAATGCATAACTTTGATGCCACCTGCCTCGTAAACCCGAAAGCACCCTTGGATATATATATATATATGTATGTATGTATGTATGTATGTATGTATGTATGTATGTATATATATAGAAAATGGTTGTGTACTCCTGGGAGTACGTACTCCCGCTCCTCATATACCACATAAATAAATCTTTTATACCTTTTTATTATTTTTAATATACTTCATTAGTAATTATTAGATACCCCAAAATGAGTTCCATGAAAAAAATTCATGTGAGTCTATGTATTTTTAAATATTTACGTATATACTGATGTGTTTGTACGTGAAAAGGTATATTACAAAAAGTACGTCGCAGATGATATTTTTTCAACTAAACTCATATTGGGGTATCTTAGAATATTTAATGAAGTATATTGAGAATAATAAAGAGATATAATTAATGCGTATATGAGGTATATTGAGGATGGGAGTACATACTCCCAAGAGTACAGAAGAGGAGTCCTATATATATATACCTAGCTAGGATTCTTGGCCCACCACCTCCCACTTCGTGTCAGCAGGGCAAATGCACGTAATGATCGATACTTTGCTCATACATGCATGTCGCCATGACCTACCATAAGACGGAGCAATGAATCTATTGTTTGGTCAAACGACAGTTGTTGTTGTCGATAAACCGCTTGGGCCAATAGATTGAACCATCAAAAAAATCGCACGAAAGGGACCACAAAACAAGCACCTCTTGCATGCGGCCCAAAATGATGTACGTTGGGAAGGGGTGATGTGTGTTTTCAATATAGAATAATGTACAATTTAGATGTCATGCCTACCTCTGGATACAGACAACAACCATGAAGGCAAGGTACTTAAGGACGAGATACGCAGGGTTTGATGTAGGTCGAACCCAGCAACCCGAGCATGTGGGAGGGAATCCTGACAACACATGAGCTCGAGCTTTGGTTGAGCGACATGTGACTGGCCCTAACACGAACTAGGAGGAATCTATCCATGGCCAACACATACCCCTCATTATCGATCAAAGGGAAGATATATATACACTGGGGAGCCCATAGATATGCGTGTCGTCACAAAAAATTGCACAAGGGAGACGTGGTCAATCAGAAGACCCCGTATACACTGCATGCGGCCAGAAAATATGTATGGGTACGGTGGTGTGTGATGTGTTTAAATCCCAAATGCACAACTTCGATGGGCCACCAACAACATTACAAACCGAACACCGTACTCGACTCCAAGTCTGGTTCAATACATACGATGTTAGTTTCCCAACTTCGAGGCGGCGGCGGGGGGGGGGGGGGGGGGGGGGTCGTCCCACGCATGCGCTCAAACTTTATTTGGTCTAGCATGGGACACATCTGTATATATCTATACATCTATATCTATACACCTATATAGTGTGCGAATAACTTTCAAAGTTGATTGTTGGATGAAGCCAATCTGACGGTACAGTGATGGCAAATCCGAGCACTACTGTCCGTTGGATATCATCTACATTCCACCAGATTGTGCCACATGTACAATCTAGAAGACTCCATGCTTGAATTTAAGCATAATGCTCAAACCTCAAAACACAAGCACTTCTCCTTTCTTCTCTAGAATCTTCCATATCTTAATTGCCCAAACTTTTTTTTTCTAAATGAATTGACACTTTTTGTTTTTACCTTTACAATGCACAATTCAATGAATCTTAAAATAGATGTTTTTATAAAACTAATTGATTTTGGATGAGATGAATTATAAGAATTAAACGAACATCTACATCATGCATATATGACTCAAAACTTCAATGAGCACTGACACTGGTAGCGGGAAAACGATGGGAGAAGTGGTGGGAAACCGATGAGAGGAGTGGCGAGAAACGGTAGCCTGTTTTGAAAACCTAGTAGAGAAGGAAGCGTGAGCTAGCACGACGGATGCGCATAGTGCTTACCCATGTACTGCATGTGCTGTCGAAAGGGCTCAGTGTTGCTGTTCGATCTGGGAGCACCCAACGGTGCACACGTATGATCCGTGGGGTTTGGGTTCCGGCCAATCAGAATGCACGACTCAGATCACGCGCGCACCAGGGGGAGAATATCATACGGAAACCAACATTCGGTGGAAACCGGTGAAAACCACGAGAAAAAGATGTTTTGAAGTTCCAATTTTTCTTGAAAAAAATGCGGGATGTTAAGAGGATGATGTTTAATTGCCACACAAAATTTCAAGTTGAAACACATTATAAGATGTGAGCTATGAAAAAGACAAAATCAGCGTTCAATAGTGCCGAATTGTAATGTCACTATTCAGGGCTGAATTTGTCTTTTTCATAGATCACATCTCGTAATGTTTTTCAACTTGAAATTTTGTGTCACAATAAAACATCACCTTCTTAACATCCCACATTTTTTTATATTTTTATGAAACTTTAAAATATGGTCTCCACGAAGTTTCATTGAATATCGGCTTTCGTGAGTGAACCGTGTGCTATTTGAAAACATTTAGTGAGAAGAATATCGGTTTTGAAATCCCCGTAAATCCAAAACTAAGCTGAACATCGTGAAACCTAGCATGGTGTCATGAAATGGCACTTATATGTCGAGGAATTTTTTTGTCCATCGTGGCGCAAGTTTTATTACAAGGCTCTTACAAACCGGAGCTTCTCTCAAAGAAGCCTCGTGGTTCCGATAGGGAAATTAACGCGTCCCCCTTGTGGGCAAAACGTAATCACCGCCTCTTTTCACCTTGTATTTTCTTCTACAGGCAACATGGAATGACAGGATATCCTTGTTGAAATTTAAACTTATTCAGGGTTCGTTTGGCCTTTTTATACACTAATTGAGTTTCCTAGACATTTAATGTCCATAATTCAAATCTGAACTTCAAATACATGCTCCAGTTCACCAAAATGGCTAGAAATTTATACATGTGTCCTTCGGTGCATGTTTAGGTCCCATGCCAGGAATGGGAGCGAATTACAACCGTACCTGCATCCTGGCTTGTCCTCAAGCATTTGTAATCTCGGTTTTTAAATCCCCATAAATCCTAAACTCATGAGAAAGTCATCAAAGGTGGCATGGTGTCACGTCATGGGAGATATATGTCGTGGTAAAAATATTGTCCAATTTGGGCCAAGCTTTATTAGAAACCTCTTATAGAAACAAGAGCTTCTCTCAACGAAGCCTCGTGGTTCATATAGGGAAACGTGTTCCCCTTGTGGGCGAAACATAATCACTACCTCTTTTCACCTTGTATTTTCTTTCACGGGCAACATGGAAGGATATGATATCCGTGCCAAAATTTAAACTTATTCAGGGTTCGTTTGGCGTTTTTATATATAAACTAAGTGAGTTTCCTAGGAATTTAATGTCCCTAATTCAAATCTGAAGTACAAATACATGCTCCAGTTCACCAAAATGGCTAGACAAATTATACATGTGTCCTTGGGTGCATGTTTAGGTCCCATGCCAGGAATGGGAACGAATTACAACAGTACCGGTGTCCTGGCTCATCCTCAAACATTTCAAATCTCGGTTATTAAGTCCCCATAAATCCAAAACTCACCAGAAAGTCACCAAAGGTGGCATGGTGTCATGTCATGGCACATATATGTTGTGGTAAAAACATTGCCAATTTGGACCAAGCTTTATTACAAACCTCTTACAAACTGGAGCCTGTCGCAAGAACCCTTGTGGTTTCGATAGGTAAACGTGTCCCGTTGTGGGACAAACGATAATCACTCCCTCTTCTAGCCTGGTATTTTCTTCTACACGCGATATAGAACAACGGGAGATTCGCGCTGAACTTTGAAATTATTCATGGTTCATTTGACCTTTTTTATTCATTAATCAAGTTTTCTAGGCAATTTAATGTCTATAATTCAAACCCGAACTACAATACATGCTCAAGTGCACCAAAATGGCTAGAAAAAAGGTACATGTTTCATTAGGGTGCATGTTTAGGTCCCATGGAACGAATGGGAACGAATTCAACCGTCTCGCCGTCCTGGCTTGGCCCCAAACATTGCGAATCTCGGTTTTCAAATCTCTGTAAATCCAAAACTCACTAGGAAATCATGAAACTTGGCATGGTACATATAATTGTCCAATTTGGGCGAAGCTATATTAAAAGCCTCTTACAAAACCAGAGCTTGTCGCAACCCTCGTGGTTCCGGTAGGGACACATGCACCTCTTGTGGGTGAAACGATAATCACTGCCTCTTCTCGCCTTGAACTTTGTTTTCCATAGGCAACATAGAATAACTGGAGTGTCGGGCTGAAATTTGAAACTGTTCAGGGTTCGTTTGGCCATTGTTTATATATTACAGATTACTAAGTTTTCTACGAATTTAATGTAGTCCGTAATTCAAATTTGAACTACAAGCACTTGCTCCAGTGAGGCAAAATGGGTGGGAAATCGTACATGTGTCATTGGGTGCATGTTTAGGTCCCATTTAAGGAATGAGAATGAATTGCAAACTTGTTGTCGTCCTGAAACATTGAGAATCTCAGTTTTTAAATCCCAGTAAATCGAAAACTCACCCAAAAAACATGATACTTGGCATGGTTTCATGGCATGGCACATATATGCCGTGGTAAAAAAATCGCCCAGTTTGAGAAGAGGCGCACACATTAGTAGCCAACGAAGTCCTTTTTGAAACAAAAAGCTGACGCGTTAATATCGCAAACGGTTGTATTACATTAACCGTGTCTACTCGGTGGCATGCGTGCAACTATTTGATTAGAGGGGACAAGCGTGAGAAGTCCGCCGTGCAGGCTCGACAGGACACGTGCGAGCAGTCTGCCGCGCAGGCTCGACGAGACTCCTGCATCTTGTCCACCTCGCAGGCTCGACGGGACACGTGCGAGCAGCAAGGCCGTCCATGCTCACGGGGAAGCGAGCTTTTTGACCTCCATAAACCAGCTGCCGCCGGCCTCGCTCACAACTTCTCCATTAATGGGTTAATTAAAGCACCTGGACGAAGGGTGTTTGCGTGTGATCCCATGGCAGCATTTGCTTTGTTCGTGTTTTCAACTCATATTCCTCCCTAATTTAAATTGCCACATATGCCAACAGATAATACGACCACAAATAAAATGGCAACGGATAATACGACGACAAATTTTCAATGGCGCAGATAATAATTGTATTACATATTCCGGATATTTTAAAATGCCACAGGCGGCAAGGCCTGGAAGACATAGGGGCAAGAGAAGAAGGAAATTGCAGACAACAATCTGGGTCGCTACTGTCTCTACTCGTCGATGGATCACCGGGCGACGAAATCCTCCAGCTCCTTCTTCAATTCCTCACGACTTTGCTTGAAAGCAGCCACGGATTCCTCCACCTCCTACTCGCGCTCGATCCGGAGCTTCCTCAAGCCACCCATCAGTTCCTCGACGACCGCTTTCAGCGTCATCTCTGAGGCACTGCTCTGCTCATGTAGCATCTTCCAGCCAGCGGCCTCCTCCTCCTTCTCGGCGATAAATTTGAGCACCTTCGCATTATCACCCATGAGTTGCTCGACAAAGCCGGTCACCTTGTCAACCGAGGCAACACTGATCTTGAGTAGCTTCATCAAGCCGTCGACCTGCTCCTGCTGCGTAGTGACGCTAGCGAGAATGTCGTCGTCGCCGATGAAGGACTTCAGGAACGCCAGCTTGTCACGATGGCCGACGCTGCGAATGCGCTTGTGAGAGCCCTCGCGTGCCCGTGCGAGCTCGTTCGAGGGCTCCGCGGCGCACCGGGACATCTCTGCTGCGGCTGCGGCTTCGCAGCGGGACCTCTCTAGTGCTTCCGTGGCCTTGGTCTTTGCTGCACGGTTATATGTCCACCCTAAACTCCTCCTACAGGTCATGGCGGAACGACCTGATAGGAAAGACCATTTTTGTGGGTGATGAGGAGAGGAACTGTGAAGTAATTTTCGAGTGGGTAGTTTTTGTAGCCCGGTGCTAAGTGTGAAAACATATTAGTTTGATAAATGTGAAAAGATTTGTAATTACTTATTGCGTTGTAATTTGCAATGTGATGAGAAACATGGTCAAAATTTATTGATGGCAGAAGGTTCACCACGTGGTTGCTCGCCGTTGAGGCGCCCGCGGCGCGCTTTGCTTTGGCGTCCCTGCGCGCGCTCTTCTCGACATTGAGGCAAATTTGCAATGGCAACGGTTAATAATTGTTAATAATTGTCTTACATATTCAGGATAATTTAAAATGCCACATGCGGTAAAGCCCAGAACACTCACGACCTACATATGCATACAATTATAATAAAATATAAGCTAAAAGGCTAAGTTGGCGGCCTTCCGACGATGGTCTTCTCGGACTCCATGATTAGCATGGCACCCTTGCGGTCATTCACTCCAAGTGTCCCGACCCGCCTCCGCCTACGGAGCTACTGGCGCTGGGAGGCTCTTGGGGCTGCTGGGCCTCCTCCAGAAGAGCTTGACAACGTGCAATCGCGCGCATGACAATTCCGTGGAATCGCTCCATTTCCATTTCTCTGGCTGGTAGCAAATTCCGTCCATCACCTGCATCCTCAAGATATCACATTGGCTATGTTCTACTTCGTCGGGGATGTCCACTCCGCCAAGGATGCTGTCGAGCCTGGCCACCACATCATTGGGATCGAGGTTGACACGGCCACCGCGGGCAATGACAAAGCCACAGGCTACCTTTGTCTTGACTGAATCACAGAGGTCCTCCACCCATTCCTTGCGGGGCACTCAATGAGCACTGGTGATGGCGGCTCTTCGGGTGGGTCATCGATCATGCCGCCAAGCAGCTCTAGATCTTTTGCACGGCTGATGGAAAACTGCTCATCACATCTCCTCTGCAATATGTCGATTGTGCTCCCAAGGACTGTCATGCCGATATCGCTACCGATGGACCATGGTGCCTGCACCGGCCGATGAAGCTCTTGCTCCCCCACCTGCTCCGGCTCATTCTCCTCGCTGAAGATGTAACGTAGGTAGGCGTCGACGTCGAAGCTTTGGTCGTTGCCTGGCATGCTTGGAATAACTAATGGTAGATGGGTGAGGACTAGATCTACGCAGAGTGTCATGGCGGTGCATTGCCGCCTGGGTTATATGCAGCAAGCCGTTAGCTGGTCGCGAGTAACAGGTGAGGGAAGAGGCGTGGATTTTACAATTCACCCATGTGGAGCGCGGGAAGCATTCACTGGAGCGCGAGAAGACTAAGTGGAGCACACACACAACCTGAATACCATATCCGGTGCCATGTGTTATTTATCACACAAGTTTAACATAAGGAAACGTATGTGTAACTTACTAATGATCGCACACGAGTACTCGCGGACGCATCGTGTGCGATACTCCTAGCCAGCGGAAGCAACTAGTTTGCATTTTTCAAAGTTTTTTGTACACACAGAATCACACATGAACTAACTGTATTAACCGTCCGTGTTGTAATTTCTCATCGCAAACAGTTCATCCAAGTCGGCTGTTTGCCACGTATCACACAAATCTTGATAAGTTGAATCATTCCTGTTGTGTTCGCTAATCAAAAACAGTTCGTCCGAGGGAACCGTATGCCCTATATCACACGCACCTTGATCTGGCTAACCGTTTCTGTTGCACTCCCTAATAGCAAACAGTTCATCGGAGCGAACTATATGCCGTATATCGCACACACATTGATATGGTTGTCCATTTCTATTGTTCTGCATCATCGCAAACAGTTCGAATGGGTTAACCGTGTGCCCTGAATCGCACACGTAACTAAAATCTGAACCGTGTTTGATGGCTCAGCCATTGCAAATGTTTTGCACCTTTTTGACGGTTTTTTACATGGCCGTTTGTGATTAATGCATCGCACACAGTTTTGTCATAGTGTCGCGTTAGCAGCATCCTGCAGTAGTGGGGCCTCATTCTAGTCATCATGGAGCTCCTTCGTATTAAGGTGGGCCAGGAAGGGTTCGGTCCATGGAGCAATGACGGCCATGATTACATGGGCGGAAGGTGTCATTTCGGTGCCCGAACCCCCGATGATGTCAGAATTGCGTTCGGCACCTAGGGGTATTGAGGGAGTCCTGGATTAGGGGGTCCTCGGACAGCCAGATTATATACTTTGGCCGGACTGTTGGACTATGAAGATACAAGATTAAAGACTTCGTCCCGTGTCTGGGTACTCTCCATTGTGTGGATGGCAAGCTTGGTAGTTCGGATATGTAGATCTCCTCCCACGTAACCGACTCTGTTTAACCCTAGCCCCCTCCGGTGTCTATATAAACCGGAGGGTTTAGTCCGTAGGAAAACAACAATCAGAATCATAGGCTAGCTTCTAGGGTTTAGCCTCTACGATCTCATGGTAGATCAACTCTTGTAATACTCATATCATCAAGATCAATCAAGCAGGACGTAGGGTATTACCTCCATCGAGAGGGCCCGAACCAGGGTAAACATTGTGTCCCCTGCCTCCTGTTACCATCTACCTTAGATGCATAGTTCGGGACCCCCTACCCGAGATCCGCCGGTTTTGACACCGACATTGGTTCTTTCATTGAAAGTTCCACTGTGTCATCACCATAAGGCTTGATGGCTCCGTTGGTCATCAGCAACGATGCGGTCCAGGGTGAGGTTTTTCTCCCCGGACAGATCTTCATATTCGGCGGCTTTGTACTGCGGGCCAACTCGCTTGGCCATCTAGAGCAGATCGATAGCTACGCCCCTGGCCATCAGGTCAGGTTTGGAAGCTTGAACTATACTGCCGACATCCGCGGAGACTTGATCTTCGACGGGTTCGAGCCCATGTCAGGTGCGCAGCACAGTCGCGACGAGCATGACTTAGCTCTGCCGCCAGACGGTGTTCAGGAGATCACACCTGCAGCTACTCTGGCCCTCAAACCGGAGAAGATCGTGCCGTCTGAGGATGGGTGGATGGACCCCGCCATGGAGGCCGCACACCCAGCGGCGATAGAGCCGAATACTGACTTCACCTCCTGTGAGACCTCTGTTGCCGGAACCTTGGATTCGTCCCCAGCCACAGGCTCCGAGCCGCCTACGTCCGTGCCTATCGAATCTGATTGGGCACCGATCATGGAGTTCACCTTCGCGGATATCTTTCAGCACTCGCCCTTGGGAGACGTGCTAAATTCATTAAGGTCTCTCTCCATGTCAGGAGGCCCTTGGCCGAACTGTGTTCGGCTCGAGTGGGAAGCGGACAACAAAGAAATTCGTCCCCTAGCCACCACCCACTTAATAGCCACTGTCGATGACTTAACTGACATGCTTGATTTCGGCTCCGAAGACATCGACGCTATGGACGACGATGCAGGAGAAGAACAGGAACCACCGCCCACAAGGCGATGGACAGCCACCTCATCATATGATATATACATGGTGGACACCCCCAAAGAAAGCGATGGCAATAAGGCAATGGAGGATAATCCCCTCGAAAAGCAATCTAAGCACCGGCGTCATCGGCGCCGCTCTAAGCCCCGCCATAACAAAAGTAGTGATACCGGCACAAAAGACAATAATGTTGCAGACAGTGCCAAAGACAATCCCCTCCAGCCAGGCATAGAGCCGGAGGATGGGCAAGCTAGCCCTAAGGAACGGGCGGCAGACGGAGAATCAGAAGATGGCTGAGGGAGTCCTGGATTAGGGGGTATCTGGGCAGCCGGATTTTATCCTTTGGCCGGACTGTTGGACTATGAAGATACAAGATTGAAGACTTCGTCCCGTGTCCGAATGGGACTCTACTTGGCGTGGAAGGCAAGCTAGGCAATACAGATATGTATATCTCCTCCTTTGTAACCGACCTTGTGTAACCCTAGCCCCCTCCGGTGTCTATATAAACCGAAGGGTTTTAGTCCGTAGGACAACATAGAATCATACCATAGGCTAGCTTCTAGGATTTAGCCTCTCCGATCTCGTGGTAGATCAACTCTTGTACTACTCATATTATCAAGAATAATCAAGCAGGACGTAGGGTTTTACCTCCATCAAGAGGGCCCGAACTTGGGTAAAATATCGTGTCCCCTGCCTCCTGTTACCATCCGCCTTAGACGCACAGTTCAAGAATGCCTACCCGAGATCCGCCGGTTTTGACACCGACATTGGTGCTTTCATTGAGAGTTCCTCTGTGTCGTCACCGTTAGGCTTGATGGCTCCTTCGATCATCGATAACAATGCGGTCCAGGGTGAGACTTTTCTCCCCGGACAGATCTTTGTATTTGGCGGCTTCGCACTGCGGGCCATCTCGCTTGGCCATCTGGAGTAGATCGAGAGTTATGCCCCTGGCCACCAGGTCAGGTTTGGAAGCTTAAACTACCCGGCCGACATCCACGGAGACTTGATCTTCGACGGATTCGAGCCCTTGCCGTGTGCGCCGCGCGGTCACGATGAGCATGATTTAGCTCTACCATCGGATAGTGTTCAAGAGACCGCACCGGCGACCGCTCCGACCCTCAATTCGGAGCCAATTGCGCTATCCATGGACAGGTGGATAGACCCCGCCATGGAGGCCGTATTCTTAGCGGCGATCGAGCCGAATATCGACCTTACCCTTCACGAGAGCCGTGACATCAAACTGCCGAATTCTTCCCCGGCCACGGACTCCGAACCGCCTGCGCCCGTGCCTATCAAATCTGACTGGGCGCCGATCATGGAGTTCACCTCCGCGGATATCTTTCAGCACTCGCCCTTTGGCGACATACTGAACTCATTAAGGTCTCTCTCCCTGTCAGGAGAGTCCTGGCCGAACCTATTGGGGAACATAGTAATTTCAAAATTTTCCTACGCACACGCAAGATCATGGTGATGCATAGCAACGAGAAGGGAGAGTGTTGTCTACGTACCCTCGTAGACCGAAAGCGGAAACGTTAGCACAACGCGGTTGATGTAGTCGTACGTCTTCATGATCCGACCGATCAAGTACCGAACGCACGACACCTCCGAGTTCTGCACATGTTCGGCCCGATGGCGTCCCTCGAACTCCGATCCAGCCGAGTGTTGAAGGAGAGTTTCGTCAGCATGACGGCGTGGTGACGATGTTGATGTTCTACCCACGCAGGGCTTCGGCTAAGCACCACTACAGTATTATCGAGGTGGACTATGGTGGAGGGGGGCACCGCACACGGCTAAGAGACGATCAACTTGATCAACTTCTGTGTCTAGAGGTTCCCCCCTGCCCCTGTATATAAAGGAGCAAGGGGGGAGGCGGCCGGCCTAGGAGGAGGGCGCGCCAAGGGGGGAGTCCGACTCCCACCGGGAGTAGGGTTTCTCCTTTTGGAGTAGGAGAGAAGGAAAGAGGAGGAGAGGGAGAAGGAAAAGGGGGCTGCACCCCTTGTCCAATTCAGACCAGAGGGGGGGGGGCGCAGGCCTCCTTCCTTTTGGCCTCTCTCCTCTATCCCCGTATGGCCCAATAAGGCCCATATACTCCCCGGCGAATTCGCGTAACTCTCCGGTACTCTGAAAAATACCCGAATCACTGGGAACCTTTCCGAAGTCCGAATATAGTCGTCCAATATATCGATCTTTACGTCTCGACCATTTGGAGACTCCTCGTCATTTCCCCGATCTCATCCGGGACTCCGAACTCCTTCGGTACATCAAAACATATAAAGTCATAATATAACTGTCATCGTAGCGTTAAGCGTGCGGACCCTACGGGTTGGGGAACTATGTAGACATGACCGAGACACGTCTCCAGTCAATAACCAATAGCGGAACCTGGATGCTCATATTGGCTTCTACATATTCTACGAAGATCTTTATCGGTCAGACCGCATAACAACATACGTTGTTCCCGTTGTCATCGGTATGTTACTTGCCCGAGATTCGATCGTTGGTATCTCAATACCTAGTTCAATCTCGTAACCGGCAAGTCTCTTTACTTGTTCCGTAATACATCATCTTGCAACTAACTCATTAGTTGCAATGCTTGCAAGGCTTAGGTGATGTGCATTACCGAGAGGGCCCAGAGATACCTCTCCGACAATCGGAGTGACAAATCCTAATCTCGAAATATGCCAACCCAACAAGTACCTTCGGAAACACCTGTAGAGCACCTTTATAATCACCCAGTTACGTTGTGACGTTTGGTAACACACAAAGTGTTCCTCCGGTAAACGGGAGTTGCATAATCTCATAGTCATAGGAACATGTATAAGTCATGAAGAAAGCAATAGCAACAAACTAAATGATCAAGTGCTAAGCTAACGGAATGGGTCAAGTCAATCACATCATTCTCCTAATGATGTGATCCCGTTAATCAAATGACAACTCATGTCTATGGTTAGGAAACATAACCATCTTTCATCAACGATCTAGTCAAGTAGAGGCATACTAGTGACACTCTGTTTCTCTATGTATTCACACATGTATTATGTTTCTGGTTAATACAATTCTAGCATGAATAATAAACATTTATCATGATATTGCCACTAGGGCATATTTCCTTCAGAACTATGTTCGGCAGGATTGGTATGCAGATGACGAAGAAATTCGCCGCCCACCCACCACCCACTTAGTAGCCACTGTCTACAATTTGACCGACATGCTCGACTTCTACTCCGAAGACATCGACGTTATGGACGACGATGCGGGAAATGTAGAGGAACCACTGCCCACAGGGCACTGGACAAGCACCTCATCATATGATATATATAAACATGGTGGACACACCCAAAGAAGGCAATGACGACGAGACAGCGGGGGATGACCCCTCCAAGAAACAACCCAAGCGCCGACGTCAGCGGCGCCGCTCTAAGTCTCGCCAAAGCAAAAGCGGTGATACCGACGCAGGAGATGATTGCACTCCGGACATTGCCGAAGACGACAACAATCCCCTCCAGCAAGATTTAGAGCAGGAGGATGGAGAATCCAGCCCTCCCGAGAGAGCGGCAGATGGAGAGGCGGAGGATGATAATTACATGCCTCCCTCCGAAGACGAGGCAAGCCTCGATGATGACGAATTTGTCATGCCTGAGGATCCCGTTGAGCAAGAGCACTTCAAGCGCCGGCTTATAGCCATGGCAAATATCCTTAAGAAAAAGCAGCAGCAGCTTCAAGCTGATCAAGATTTGCTAGCTGACAGATGGACTGATGTCCTTGCGGCCGAGGAATATGAACTTGAACGCCCCTCCAAGAGTTACCCAAAGCGCAGGTTGCTACCCCGACTGGAGGAGGGAGCATTAAAACCTACATCTCCAGCGTATGACACCGTGACAGAGAGGCATTTCAGCCAAAAGCTCAGCCCGCACCCCGACGCCACTCAAATAAAAATGTCAAGGAACAGGGAAACACGCTAGACCTGCGAGACGTATTGGAGGACAAAGCAGAACACGCAAGATCGAACACGCAAAAATGTCAAGGAACAGGGAAACACGCTAGACCTCCAAGACGTATTGCCACGAGGGCGCGCCACCACGCGGGATGATAACCGTCATGTTGGATACAGTAAAAGTAAATCCGGCCGGGCCGAAGACAGCGGACAAGACTCATTTGAGCTGCGTCGCGACATAGCCCAGTACAGAGGCGCCACACACCCCCTATGCTTCACAGACGAAGTAATGGATCTCCAAAATCCCAGAGGGTTTCAAACCCGTAAATATAGAATCATATGACGGCACAACAGATCATGCAGTATGGATCAAGGACTTCCTCCTACACATCCGTCAAATACCTCCCACTCAAACTCAAAGGACCAGCTCGGCATTGGCTCAACAGCCTGCTAGCAGAATCCATTGGCTGTTGGGAAGATGTGGAAGCCGCATTCCTCGACAACTTCCAGGGCACTTATGTGCGACCACCAGATGCCGATGACTTGAGTCACATAATTCAGCAGCCAGAGGAATCGCCCAGGAAATTCTAGACACGGTTCCTGACAAAGAAAAATCAAATCGTTGACTCTCCGGATGCAGATGCCCTAGCGGCTTTTAAGCACAACATCCGCGACGAGTGGCTCACCCGTCACCTTGGCTAGGAAAAGCTGAAATCCATGGCAGCCCTCACAACACTCATGACCCGCTTTTGCATGGGAGAAGACAGCTGGCTGGCTCACAGCAATAACATATCAAAGAACCGCGGTACTTCAGATACCAAGGATAGCAATGGCAGGTCACGTCGCAACAAACATAAGCGCCGCGTCAATAGCGACAATACTGAGGATACGACAGTCAATGCCAGATTCTGAGGCACTAAACCCGGTCAGCGGAAAAAGCCATTCAAAAGAGGCACTTCGGGCCCGTCCAGTTTGGACCGTATACTCGATCGCTCGTGCCAAATACATGGCACCCCCGACAAACCAGCCAATCACACCAATAGGGAATGTTGGGTGTTCAAGCAGGCCGGCAAGTTAAGCGCCGAAGACAAAGATAAGGGGCTACATAGCGATGATGAGGAGGAGCCCCGGTCGCCGAACACCGGAGGACAGAAGAGGTTCCCCCCACAAGTGCGGACGGTGAACATGATATACGCAACCCACATCCCCAAGAGGGAGCGGAAGCGTGCGCTAAGGGACGTATATGCGTTGGAGCCAGTCGCCCCAAAGTTCAACCCATGGTCCTCCTGTCCGATCACCTTCGATCGCAAGGACTACCCCACTAGTATCAATCATGGCGGATTCGCCGCACTGGTCCTAGACCCAATCATTGACGGATCTCACCTCACTCGAGTCCTTATGGACGGCGGCAGCAGCCTGATCCTGCTTTATTAGGACACAGTGCGCAAAATGGGTATAGACCCCTCAAGGATCAAACCCACAAAAACTACCTTCAAAGGAGTCATACCAGGTGTAGACGCCCATTGCACAGGCTCAGTCACACTTGAAGTGGTCTTGGGATCCCCGGATAACTTCCGAAGCGAGGAGTTAATCTTCGATATAGTCCCGTTCCGTAGTGGCTATCATGCACTGCTCGGGCGAACCGCATTTGCGAGATTCAATGCGGTACCGCATTATTCATACCTCAAGCTCAAGATGCCAGGACCTCGGGGGGTCATCACAGTCAGTGGAAACACACTGTGGCCCTCGCAGCAGAAGCACAAACCAGCATCTTAAGGCAATCCACTAGTTCCGCGATTAAAGACCCGGACACCTTCAAGCGCGCCTGGGGTAATCGGCAACAAGACCGCCTGGCACGTTCCGAGCTTGCATAGCAATGCGGCCCCCACCCCAGTCCCAGCCAAACGGCGAAATCCATGCCACGCGTACATAATTACGCATTGAAAATACCATGGGCACAAGTGGGGAGGGGGGCATGACTACGGCACGCCCCAATGCGCGGCTCAACCGCACTAGGGGCTTCCTGCTTTGTTATTTTTCTCTCTTTCAGGACTTTAATCTCTGGAAACCCTGTCCGGCAGAAAGCTACGTCGCACCACGGAACTCCCAGGTGGTCTCCGATAACGAGTGAAATACTTGCTTTAAATACCATTCCTCAGCTTGCCCTTGGAGTGGACATGTCAAATAGTCCAACCTTTTGCTTATCTCACTACTTGTATCATTCTGCTTCGATGCACCTTTTTGAATAAACAATGCATAGCACTAGACTATTACCGCATTCTCTATTCTTCTTTATATATATATATATATGTTCATTCATGACATTCAGCACCCGTACACTCTGGTACGGCCAATATGCCAGGGACTTAAGCATACCCCATAATACAGCGTGAGAAGTCCGAACACTTTCGACAGTGCGGCACCCCGAACTTATAGCATTATATGCATAAGCTCCGAATCATGTCTTGGGTCAATAGTTGGGTTTGCCCGGCTCCCATGTTTTGGTACTTTACGTTCCGCTATATCAGCTAAGGTAGCACTGGGAGAACTACTGCGATTGTGCCCCGGTACATCTGGGCTAAGCACCTCAGTAGAGAAAGCTAAAACTGACTGTCATGATAAGGCGAGAGATGGTCGCTGTTCGAGAGGTCTCGAGTCCCTAAATACTTATGCCACTTAGAGCAAGGAGTCGGTTTTGTCCGGCATAAGGCGTGTATAGCGCCCCGAATTCGGCCTTCCGAATACTAGGGGCTTTGCCAAAATTTAAAATTGTAGACTTCTATGGCTAAGTGAGAGTGATAAATCATTATAGTCCGATTTCCTTGTTCGTTGTGCTGAGCACCTCCCTCGAAGGACCCAACAATGGGAAAAAGAGTGCTCAGGTTTATCCCGAACACCCCAGCACTCGTGGCATGGGGGCAGAAGCCGACGACTGGCCATCTCTCAGATTTGATAAACAGCCGCACAGAAGGTAATATTTGAAATTCAAAACAAGCGTTTCATAGCGCATATGAACAAGTCTTCATAATACAGGATCACACGAGCAAGTTCATTCAAAAATTACATCCTTCGCACACTCGTCCGCCACAAGACAGGCACCCTTCAGGACACCCTCATAATACATCTTGGGGTGGTGATGCTCCTTGCCCTGCGGCCCCCCCTCCTTCAACAGCTTCTCGGCGTCCATCTTGGCCCACTGCACCTTTGCACGGGCAAAAGCCCGGCGGGCACCTTAGATACAGACGGACCGCTTGATGACTTCCAGCCGTGGGCAGGCACTCACAAGCCGCCTCACCAGGCCGAAGTAGCTGTTGGGAAGGGAGTCGCTAGGCCACAGCCGGACTATAAAGCCCTTCATGGCCTATTCGGCCGCCTTGTGTAGCTCGACTAGTTGCTTCAGCTGGTCGCTCATAGGCATCGGGTGTTCGGTCCCAGTATACTAAGACTAGAACCACTTCTTCGTCGAGCTTCCCTCCTCGGCCTGGTAATACTTCGCGACATCTGACATGCTGCGGGGCAAATCTGTGAATGCTCCTAGAGAGCTCCAGACTCGGGTAAGTAACAAGTAATTTACTTTCACATGCTTCATTTGCATATTGAATGCCTTACCCACCGCTATCTTCCTCATCGCCTCAATCTCCTGGAGGGCCTTTTGGGCTTCAGCCTTGGCATTCTTTGTGCTCTCAAGGGCCGCGGCAAGCTCATACTCTCGCGTCTTCGAGTCTAGCTACAAAGCCTCATGCTTCTTCACGAGAGCCTGGAGCTCTTGCTGCACATCGCCCACCCGTGCCTCTTGCTTTTCCCGCTCGGTGCACTCCTTGGCCGCTTTGTCTTCGGCCTCGGACAGCGCTTGCTTCAGGGTCGCGACTTCGGTCGTGGCCCCTGACACATTCATGATGATCCTGTCATTTCGCAACCACATTTTCTTTTATATATAGACAAGGTATTCCTTACCTTTGTTCTCCTCGAGCTGCCTCTTGGCAAGGCCGAGCTCTTTCTTGGACCCCTCGAGGTCCTGCTTCAGTGCGGCGCTCCGCAGTCAGTGCGGCAGAGGTCAGCAACGAAGCCTGCATACGCATACAGACATACTTATATTAGACTCCTGCAGATATTATTGATACTCTATTAGGCTTTTCTTTGTGAACACCAAACAGAGCATCATGGGCTACTGTCTATGCGGTAATATTTTTCCTATATTTTAAATACTTACCTCAAAGCCTATTAGAAGGCTGGTAGAGGCTTCAGTCAGTCCGCTCTTGGCGGACTGAACCTTCTTGATCACCGCATTCATAATAGTGCGGTGCTCTTCGTCGATGGAAGCGCCGTGAAGCGCTCCCAGCAGTTCGTCCGGTGCCTCTGGATGGACAGAGGTGACCGGCACGGATGGCTTGCCCCTCTTGGAAGGGGGCCGCCTGCCCGACTCCGGAACCACTGGAGGTTCCGGCACGGCGTCCGGCTGCGGGCCGAACTTGGAGCCCCTAGGAGCCTTGCTCCCTTTGCTCCTGGAGTCCGGAAGGTCGCCTTGAGGCGCCTCCAGGACTATCTCACCTCAGCTCGGTACCCCTTGAGACAATACCTCGGCATTGTCCGTAGGGCAAGGAGATGTGGCGGTTGGAAGTGTATCACTATCCATGTTCGACGAGTCCAAGGAATCGTCCGATGATGATACGTCGATACGGGCTTGGGGCGGACTGCATAATCATATTCGACGTTAGGAGAAGTAGTGCAATAAAAGTATGCTATGAGTTACTCTGGTATCCGAATACTTACGTCTTCGCCAGGGGCTTGGCCCTGAGCAGCCACTCATCTTCGCCATCGGCGACGGTGGTGGAATAGTCCGGAAGGAGAGTCCTTCCCTTCTTGGACCCTTTGGCCTCCCGGTTGGGGCGACCTTCCTTTTCTTGTCTCCCCCGACAGGAGGGGGAGAATCTTCATCTTCCTTCTCCTCGTCTTCATGGGAGGAGTGCGCCTCAGAGTTATCCGACGATGAGTCCGATACCACCTAGCGCCGGGAACTCTTTCGGGTTCCCTTGGCCTTCTTTTTGGTCTTCTCCGGCACCTCGTAAGGAGCCGGAGTCCGCATCTCCGTCAGGAGAGTGTTCGCAGGGTCTTTGGGCAGTGGGGCCGGACAGTTAATCTGCTCCAATGCCTCCAGCCAGTCCTGTCAAAGGCATGAGAGCTCAGACCCTGCACATGGTTAAGCTATGGGAAATAAATACCCTACTAGATGTACAGAACTTACCAGATTCGGAGGGCGCTTCGCGCTTAGACCGTGGTCCTCGATAAGAGAAGGAGGGACCTCGGCACCCTTGAACAGCACCTTCCAGACGTCCTTATGCGTCATGTCGAAGAGCTCGCGCAGAGTCTGATGCTGGGCCGGGTCGAACTCCCATAAGTTGAAAGCCCGTTGTTGACATGGGAGGATCCGGCGGAAGAGCATGACCTCGACTATGTTGACAAGCTTAAGTTTTTTGCTTGTCATGTTCCGGATACACTTCTGGAGTCCGTCCAGCTCCACCAATGAACCCCAGGACAGGCCCTTCTCCTTCTAGGAAGTGAGCCGCGTGGGGATTCCGGATCGAAACT
Source organism: Triticum urartu (assembly GCF_056163025.1). NCBI lineage: Eukaryota > Viridiplantae > Streptophyta > Magnoliopsida > Poales > Poaceae > Triticum > Triticum urartu. The sequence goes on from NC_141878.1 coordinate 568,627,820, forward strand.
CGGGGGCTGCCACCCAGTTGGTGTCACGCGGTTCGGTGATGTAGAACCACCCCGATTGCCACCCTTTTATGGTCTCCACGAAGGAGCCCCCTAGCCATGTAACGTTGGGCATTTTGCCCACCATGGCTCCGCCACATTCAGCTTGTAGGCCGCCTACTACCTTCGACTTGATGTTGAAGGTCTTCAGCCATAGGCCGAAGTGGGGCCGGATGCGGAGGAAAGCCTCGCACACGACGATTAACGCCGAGATGTTGAGGATGAAATTCGGGGCCAGATCATGAAAGTCCAGACCGTAATAGAACATGAGGCCGCGGAAATGGATGGAGGGGAAACCCCAATCCGCGGACGAAATGGGGGAGGAAAACCACCCTTTCGTGAGGTTCCGGGGTAGGGACGATCTGCCCCGCGGCTGACAGCCGGTGCGCGATATCCGTGGCTAAGTATCCGGCTCCACGTAGCTTTTTGATGTGTCCCTCCATGACGGAGGAGGCCATCCACTTGCCTCCCGCTCCGGACATGTTTGGAGAGAGTTGAGGAGAAGGATGCGGACTTGGCGCTGGAGCTCGAGTGCGCGAGAATGGATGAGCAAGGAGGAAGAAGGCGTGGGTAGAAAAAGGTGAGATCTTATCCCTTTATAAGGGCGGACTAAACTATGCGCCCCCGCTAGCCTGGTAAAACTCGCTTATCCCCCAAGCGTCGTAATTGATGGCGTGGTTGGGTTACCCGCGTCCGTATTGATGAGAGTCCAGTGATAAGGGGAACACGATCTCTGCTTTGACAAGACATGTCAAGAAACCGCCCCGCGTTATGTGCGGGGCTGGTTAAAGAAAAACAGTTCAAATAATTACCGGGCCATGGCGTGATGTCATGCTGCCAAAACGTGTCAGCATATTAGATTTGTGGTAATATTATTCTCTCTACGGTGGTATGTGGAACTTATTTTGCAGGGTGGGACACTATCCTTGTATTCAAATTCTTGCGTGGTGTCGGAGGAGGAACCCGCCTTGGAATGCCGAAGACAACACTGCACGCCCGACTCATCATCATTGAAGCCTGGTTCAGGGGCTACTGAGGGAGTCCTGGATGAGGGGGTATTCAGACAGCCGGATTATATCCTTTGGCCGGACTGTTGGACTATGAAGATACAAGATTGAAGACTTCGCCCCGTGTCCGGATGGGACTCTACTTGGCGTGGAAGGCAAGCTAGGCAATATAGATATGTATATCTCCTCCTTTGTAACCGACCTTGTGTAACCCTAGCCCCCTCCGGTGTCTATATGAACCGGAGGGTTTTAGTCCGTAGGACAACATACAATCATACCATAGGCTAGCTTCTAGGGTTTAGCCTCTCCGATCTCGTGCTGGATCAACTGTTATACTACTCATATTATCAAGAATAATCAAGCAGGACGTAGGGTTTTACCTCCATCAAGAGCGCCTGAACCTGGGTAAAACATCGTGTCCCCTGCCTCCTGTTACCATCCACCTTAGACACACAGTTCAGGACCCCCTACCCGAGATCCGCCAGTTTTGACACCAACAATGACAATTACATGCCTCTCTCCGATGAAGAGGTGAGCCTCAGCGACGAAGAATTCATCGTGCCTGAGGATCCCGTCGAGCAGGAGCGCTTCAAGTGCCAGCTTATAGCCACAACAAAAAGCCTGAAGAAAAAGCAACAACAGCTTCAAGATGATCAAGATCTGCCAGCGGATAGATGGACCAAAGTGCTGGCAGCCGAGGAATACGAACTCGAGCGCCCAACCAAAAGTTACCCAAAGAGCAGGTTGCTACCCCAACTCGAGGAGGAAGCATTAAAGCCTACACTACCAGCGTATGGTGTGGCTGACCGGCCACCTCGTGGCCAAGATAAAGTGGCGTATCAGCCCAATGTCCAGCCCGCACCCCGTTGCCAGTCAAACAAAAACACCAAGGTGCGGGCAACATGCAGGACCTGCGAGATGTATTGGAAAACAAAGCAGGACATACAAGATCGATCTATGGATCATGGGGGCGCGCCCCAACGGGTGACAACGACCGTCACACCGGATATACTAAAAGCAAATCCGGTCAGGCCGAATACAATAGACAAGACTCGTATGAACTACATCGTGATATAGACCGGCACAGAGGCGCCGCACACCCCCTATGCTTCACGGATGAAGTAATGGATCACGAATTCCCAGAAGGTTTTAAACCCGTGAATATTGAATCATATGATGGCACAACAGACCCTGCGGTATGGATCGAAGATTTCCTCCTCCACATCCACATGGCCCGCGGTGACGATCTACATGCCATCAAGTACCTACCATTAAAACTCAAAGGACCTGCTTGGCATTGGCTCAATAGCCTACTGGCAAACTCCATTGCCAGTTGGGAGAACTTGGAAGACGCATTCCTTGATAACTTCCAGGGCACTTATATGCGACCACCGGATACTGATGACTTAAGTCACATAACCCAATAGCCAGGGGAATCAGCCAGGAAATTCTGGACTCGGTTCCTAACTAAAAAGAACCAAATCGACGACTCTCCGGATGCCGAGACCTTAGCGGCATTTAAGCATAACATCCGTGACAAGTGGCTCGCCCGACACCTCGGCCAAGAAAAGCCGAAGTCCATGGCAGCCCTCACGACACTCATGACCCGCTTTTGCGCGGGCGAGGATAGTTGGCTGGCTCGCAACAACAACACTTCAAAAAAACCCTGGCAATTCTGATGCCAAAGATAGCAACGGCAGGCAATGTCGCAACAGACACAAGCGCCAAAACAACGGCCACAATGCCGAGGACATGACAGTCAATGCCGGATTCAATGGCTCTAAATCCGGTCAATGGAAAAAGCCGTTCAAAAGAAGCAATCCGGGCCCGTCCAGCTTGGACCGCATACTCGATCGTTCGTGTCAAATTCACGGCACCCCCGATAAACCAGCCAACCACACCAACATAGAATGCTGGGTGTTCAAACATGCCGGCAAGTTAAATGCCAAAAACAAGGAAAAGGGGCTGCATAGCGACGGCGAGGAGGAGCCACGGATGCCGAACACAGGAGGAGAGAAGAAATTCCCTCCCCAAGTGAAAACGGTAATCATGATATACGCAACTCATATTCCCAAGCGGGAACGGAAGCGTGCACTGAGGGACGTCTCTGCGATGGAGCCAGTCGCCCCAAAGTTCAACCCATGGTCTTCTTGCACGATCACCTTCGATCGCAGGGACCATCCCACCAGTATCTGTCATGGCGGTTCTGCCGCATTGGTCCTTGACCCCATCATTGACGGATTTCATCTCACTCGAGTCCTTATGGACGGTGGCAGCTGCCTGAACCTGCTCTATCAGGATACATTGCATAAAATGGGCATAGACTCCTCGAAGATCAAACCCACCAAAAGCACCTTTGAAGGTGTCATCCCAGGTGTAGAGGCCTGTTGCACGGGCTGAATAAAACTGGAAGTAGTCTTCGGATCTCCGGACAACTTCCAAAACGAGGAGTTAATCTTCGATATCGTCCCCTTCCGTAGTGGCTACCATGCACTGCTCGGACGAACCGCATTTGCCAGATTCAATGTGGTACCGCATTATGCATACCTTAAGCTCAAAATGACAGGACCTCGCAGGGTTATAACAGTTAATGGAAACACAGAACGCTCGCTCCGCACGGAGGAGCACACTACAGCCCTCGTAGCAGAAGCGCCAAGCATCCTTATGAGGCAAACCGCCAATTCGGCGAAAAAGACCCCAAACACCTTCAAGCGAGTCCGGAGTACCCTGCAAGAGAATCACCAGGCATGTTTAGAGCTCGCCTAGCAATTCGGCCTTCGTCCTAGTCCCAGTCAAGCAGCAAAATTTGCACCGCGCGTACATAATTGCGCACTCAAGATACCATGGGCATAGGCAGAGGCACGGCCATGGCACGGCCCACAATGCGGCTCAACCGCGCCAGGACCCATATACTATTAACATTTTCTTCCTTTTAGGCCCCTATTCTCTGAAGGCCCTCTCTGATCGTCTGATTATCGGACCCGTCACGGGAAGGAAACACCAAGGAAGAAAGAAGCTTTGACGTACAAGGGAATCCTCAGGTGGTCTCTGATAACGATCGATATACCTATTTTGCATACCCACACGGAGCTTGACCTTGGATAGGCCATGTCAAATAGTCCTATCTTCTACTTATTGCACTACATGTATGCATACACTTTGACGTATCATTTAAAATAACAATGTACATCATTAGCTCATTATTGCATTCCTCTACCTTTTGTTTTTTCTCCTGTCTGCTTATTCATGACAAATCGCACCCATACATTCTGATACGACCAGTGCGCCAGGGGCTGCAGTTTACCCCATAACACGGCATGAAAAGTCCGAACACTTTCGATAGTGCGGCACCCCGAACTTATAGCATTATATGCATCAGCTCCGAATCATGTGTTGGGTTTGCCCGGCTCCCATGTTCTGGTACCTTACGTTCCACTATATCGGCTAAGGTAGCACTGGGAGCACTACTGCGATTGTGTCCCGGTTCATCCGGACGAGCACCTCGGTAGAGAAAGCCAAAAACTGACTGTCATTATGCGGCGAGAGCTGGTCGCTGTTCGAGAGGTCTCAAATCCTTAAAGATTTTTTCTGCTTTGGGCGAGGAGTCGGCCTTGTCCGATTTAGGTGTACACGGCGCCCCAAGTTCAGCCTTCCGAATACTAGGGGCTTCGCCAAAATTTAAAATTGTAGACTTCTATTGCTAAGTGAGAGTGATAAAGCCTTATAGTCCGATTGCCTGGTTCGTTGTGCTGAACACCTCCTTTGAAGGACCCAAAACTGGGATAAAGAGTGATCAGGTTTATCCTGAACACCTTAGTACTAGTTACATGGGGGCTGAAGCCGACGACTGGCCAACTCTCAAATTTAATAAACGGCCACACAGAAGGTAATATTTTAAATTAACAAGCGTTACATAGCACCCATGAACTCGTTTCATATTACAGGATCAAAGAGTGCGTTCATTCAAATATTACATCCTTAGCACATTCATCTGCCACAAGGCGAGCACCCTTCAGGACACTGTCATAATACTTTTCGGGGTGGCAATGCTCCTTGCCCTCCGGTGGCCCCTCCTTCACCAGCTTTTCGGCGTCCATCTTCGCCCAGTGCACTTTCGCCCGGGAAAAAGCCCTGCACGCACCCTCAATGCAGGCGGACCGCTTTATGACTTCAAGCCGGGGGCAGGCGTTTACAAGCCGCCTTACCAGGCCGAAATAGCTACCGGGCAGGGGCTCGCCAGGCAACATTCGGACTATGAGGCCCTTCATGGCCAGTTCGGCCGCCTTGTTAATCTCGACCAGTTGCTTCAACTAGTTTCTCAAGGGCATCGGATGTTCGGTCCTCGTATACTGAGACCAGAACAACTTCTCTGTCGAGACCCCTTCCTCGGCCCGGTAGAACTCCGCGGCATCCGACACACTGCGGGGTAGGTCTGCGAACGCTCCTGGAGAGCTCTAAATTCGGGTAAGTAAAAGGAAAGTTTCCTTCACATGCTTGCTTTGCACAAAGAATGCCTTACCCGCCGCTATCTTCCTGACCGCCTCAATTTCCTAGAGGGCCTTTTGGCCTTCGGCCTTGGCATTTTGTGCATCCTCGAGGGCCTTTGCAAGCTCGGACCCTTGCGTATTATAGTCATGCTTCAAGGACTCATACTTCTTGACAAACTCCTGGAGCTCGTGCTGAACCTCGCTGACTCGGGCCTCTTGCTTCTTGCGCTCGGCGCGCTACTTGGCCGATTTGCCTTCGGCCTTGGACAGCACCTTCTTCAGGGTCGCCACTTCGGTCGTGGCCCCTAGCAAAATTCATGACGATCATGTGATCTAACAACCAGTTTCCTTTTTCTTTATCAATAAATAGACGAGGTATCACTTACCTTTGTTATCTTCGAGCTGCCTCTTGGTAAGGCCGAGCTCTTCCTCGGACCGCTCAAGGTCCCGCTTCAGTGCGGAGACCTCCGCCGTGTGAGCGGCAGTGGCCAATAGTGAAGCCTACTTATTCACATAGACATATTCTGATTAGACTCCTGTGATTATTATTTGATCCTCTGTTCGGCCTTTCTTCCGAACACCAAACAGAGCATCAGGGGCTACTGTCTATGTTGTAACATTTTCTCACAATTTGATTACTTACCTGAGAGCCTGTTTGGAGGCTGGCACAGGCTTCAGTCAGTCCGCTTTTGGCAGACTGAATCTTCTTGAACATCGCACTCATGATAGTGTGGTGCTCTTCGTCATTGGAAGCGCCACGAAGCGCTTCCAGCAAATTGTCCGGTGACCCTGGATGGACAGAGGTCGTCGGCACAGACAGCTTGTCCCTCTTAGACTTGCTGCCCCCGGCATTAGAGCACATGGGAGTCTTGCCACTCATGCGCCCAGTGTCCGGAATGTCGCCTTCGGGCGTCTCCGAAACTGTCTCGCCTTGGTTCAGCACCCTATGAGACAACACCTCGACGTCATCCGTAGGACGGGGGGAGGAGGCGGTCGGGAGTGAATCGCTGTTCATCTCCGAGGGGCCCAAAGATTCATCCGATGAGGATATGCCGATATGGGCTTTGGATGTGTTGCATGATCATGTTCGACATGATAAGAAGTAATGAAGTAAAACATACCAAGAATTATTATGGTATCCGGATACTTATGACTTCTCTAGGGACTTGTCCCTGGGTAACCAATCCTTGTCGCTAAAAGCGCCGCCGTGGAGTAGTCCAGAAGGAGAGTCCTTCCCTTCTTGGACCCTTCGGCTTCCCCTGACGGGGCGACCTTCCTTTTTTTGTCTCCCCCGGCTTGGGGGGGAGAACTTTTCTCTTCCTCTTCCTCATTTTCGTGGGAGGAGGGCGCCTCGGTGTTATCGGACGATGATTCCGATACAACCTTGCGTCGGAGACCTTTCCTGGTCCCCGTGACCTTCTTCTCCGGCGCCTCATAGGGCGCTGGAACCAGCATCTCCATTAAGAGAGCACTTGCTGGATCCTGGGGCAGTGGGGCCGGACAATCAATCCGCTCCGCTGTCGTGACCCATTCCTGTTAAATGGCATGGAGGCTTAGATCCACCACATGATTATGCTGAGGAAACAAACATCTTATGAGATATAAGGAGCTTACCGGATTGGCAGGGCGCTTTGCGCTGAGTCCGCGATCCTCGGTAAGGCGAGGAGGTACCTCGGCGGACTTGAACAGCACCCTCCAGATGTCCTGTTGTGTCATGTCGAAGAGCTCTCGCAGCGTCTGGTGCTTAGCCAGGTCGAATTCCCACATATTCGATGCCCCTCTTTGACACGGGAGGATCCGATGGAAGAGCATGACCTGGACCACGTTGACAAGCTTGATTTTCTTCCTTATCATGTTTTTAACCTAGTTCTGGAGTCCGGTTAGCTCCACCGATGAACCCCAGGATAGGCCCTTCTCTTTCCAGGAAGTGAGCTGCGTGGGGATGCCGGATCGAAATTCGGGGGTCGCCACCCAGTTGGTGTCACGCGGCTCGGTGATGTAGAACCACCCCGATGGACAACCCTTCACTGTCTCCACATAGGACCATTCGAGCCAGGTGACGTTGGGAATTTTTTCCACCATGGAACCTCCACACTCCGCTTGCTGGCCGACCACCATCTTCGGTTTACCGTTGAAGGTTTTCAGCCACAGGCCGAAGTGAGGCTTGATGCGGAGGAAGGCCTCGCACACGACGATAAACGTCCAGATGTTGAGGATGAAATTGGGGGCCAGATCATGGAAGTCCAGCCCGTAGTAGAACATGAGCCCGCGAACAAATGGGTGGTGGGGAAATCCCATCCCGCGGACGAAATGGGTAAGGAATACAACCCTTTCGTGGGATTCGGGGGTAGGGACGATCTGCCCCTCGTCTGGAAGCCGGTGCGCGATGTCTACGGCTAGGTATCCGGCTTCCCGGAGCTTCGTAATGTTCTCCTCCGTAACAGAGGAGACCATCAACTTGCCTCTTGCTCCGGACATGTTTGATTGGTTTTTACGGAGAAAATGCGAACTTGGGCGCTCGAGCTCGAGTGCGCAAGAATGGATGGGCAGGAAGGAGGAAGGCGTGGGTGAAAAGGAGGAGTCCTTGTCCCTTTATAAGGGCAGAAGAAGCTATGCGCCTCCCCACCTGCCTGGTAAACTCGCTTATTCCCCAAGCACCGTAATTGATGGCGCGGTTGGGTTACCCACACCCGTATTGATGAGAATTCTGTGATAAGGGGACACGATCTCTGCTTCGACAAGACGTGCCAGGAAAACCGGCTCACAATACGTGTATTAGCTGGTTGAGAAAAACAGTTTGAATAATGACCGGGCCATGGCGTGATGTCACGTTATGAAAAGTTGTCAGCAGATTAGATTTGTGGAAATATTATACTCTCTACAGTGGTATGTGGACTTTTTTTTGCAGAGCCGGACACAATCCTTGTGTTCAAAATCTTCTATGGAGTATTCGGAGAAGGAACCCGCCTTGCAATGCCGAAGATAATTTGCGCGCCAAACTCATCGTCATTGAAGCCTGGTTCAGGGGCTACTGAGGGAGTCCTAGATTGGGGGGCCCTCGGACATCCGGACTATATACTTTGGCCGGACTGTTGGACTATGAAGATATAAGATTGAATACTTCGTCCCGTGTCCGGGTGGGACTCTCCTTTTCGTGGAAGGCAACCTTGGTAGTTCGGATATGTAGATCTCCTCCCTCGTAACCGACTCTGTCTAACCCTAGCCCCCTCCGGTGTCTATATATACCAGAGGGTTTAGTCTGTAGGACAAAAACAATCAGAATCATAGGCTAGCTTCTAGAGTTTAGCCTCTACGATGTCGTGGTAGATCAACTCTTGTAATACTCATATCATCAAGATCAATCAAGCAGGACGTAGGGTATTACCTCCATCGAGAGGGCCTGAACCTGGGTGAACATTGTGTCCCCTGCCTCCTGTTACCATCCGCCTTAGACGCACAGTTCGGGACCCCGTACCCGAGATCTGCCGGTTTTGACACCGACAAGTATGATCGGCTCTGGACTAGTATTTCCATTCTCGTCCTGCCATACCAAGGATAGCTTGAAGAGCCTTTCCACAAAGGTGTTGGGCGGGACGGGATCGCGTTTAGCGCCCATTCGAGCAAGGATGTCCGCTGCCTGATTACCATCTCGAGCAACATGTTGGAACACGAGCCCCTCAAACCGAGCTGATATTTTGAGCACGTCGTTGCGGTATGCCGCCATGTTTGGATCTTTTCCATCAAATTCTCCATTTATTTGGGATATTGCGAGGTTCGAATCCCCACGCACCTCTAGGCGTTGTATGCCCATAGAGATAGCCATTCGGAGACCATGTAGTAGTGCCTCCTATTCACCCGCATTGTTGGAGTCTGTATACATTATTTGTAACATGTAGCGGACTGTGTCCCAGGTAGGGGATGTTAAGATGACACCAGCCCCCAATCCGGCTAACATTCTGGAGCCGTCGAAGTACATTATCCAGTTGGAGTATGTGCTATACTCTTTAGGAAGTTCGGCTTTCGTCCACTCGGCGACAAAGTCGGCCAACACCTGAGATTTAATAGCTCGGTATGGCTTCTACGTTATTTCAAATGGTAGGAGATTGATGGCCCATTTGGCTATGCAGCCGGTGGCCTCCCGATTATTTATGATATCATTGAGTGGTACATCGGATGTCACTGTAATCGAACACTCTTGAAAGTAGTGCCGTAGTTTCCGGAATGCCAAGAAGACCGCATACGCTATCTTATGATAGTGTGGGTATTCAGATTTGCATGGTGTAAGGACCGTCGGTACATAGTATACTGGTTTTTGGAGTGGGAATTTATGTCCCTCTTCCTCTCGTTCGACGACGAATATGGCGCTCACCACCTGGTGTGTCGCAGATATGTAGAGCAACATAGGCTGGCCGCACTTGGTGTGGCAAGGATTGGGTTGCCTGCTAACAAATTCTTTATTTCTTCCAATCCGGTTGTAGCCGCATCTGTCCATTCAAAATGGTCGGTGCGTCGGAGCAGTCGATAAAGTGGCAGTGCCTTTTCTCCCAATCTGGAGATAAAGCAGCTTAAGCCTGCCACGCACCCAGCTAGTTTCGGGACCTTCTTTAAGTCTATTGGCGTTGCCAATTGTGACAGGGCTCAGATTTTGGCTGGGTTCGCTTCGATTCCTCTATTCGAAACAATGAATCTGAGTAGTTTTCCAGCTGGAACTCCGAAGACACATTTTTCGGATTGAGCCGTATGTCATATGTTCGGAGGTTGTCAAATCTGAGGTGTAGATCGTCCACCAGTTATTCGGCGTGTTTATTCTTGATGACCACGTCGTCCACATATGCCTCCACTATTTTGCCGATTTGTTTTTCCAGACATATTTGGATCATGCGTTGGTAAGTGGCGCTAGCGTTTTTGAGTCCGAAGGGCATAGTGTGGAAACAAAAGGGTATGTACGGGGTAATAAATGCCATTGCGGTCTGATCGGATTCCTTCATCTTTATATGATGGTATACAGAGTAGGCGTCAAGGAAACACAATGAGTCATGCCCTACAGTTGCGTCAATGATTTGGTCGATGCGGGGCAGTGGGAAGGGGTCCTTAGGGTAGGCCTTGTTGAGGTCCTTGAAGTCGACACAAAGGCACCAGGATTTGTCCTTCTTCGGTGCCATGAACAGGTTGCCCAGCCAATCCGGGTGCTTGATTTCTCTGATGAATCAAGCCTCAAGTAGTTTGGCTAGCTCCTCCCCCATAGCTTGTCATTCAGGTTCGAAAAATCCCCGTAGTGTTTGCTTGACTGGTTTGAACCCCTTTATTACGTTGAGGCTATGTTCAGCCAGTCTGCGTTGGATTCCGGGCATGTCCGCAGGGTGCTAGGCAAAGATGTCCCAACTTTCACGCAGTAATGCTCGTAGGGCGGCATCGACCGTCGAATCCAATTGTGCTCCAATGGAGGCTGTCTTATTGGCATCCATTGGGTGTACTTGAAATTTGACTATTTCGTCTGCTGGGTTCAAAGAGGTGGATTTGGGCCTCTTATCGAGGATTACGTCGTTGTTGTCCACTATGGAGCGCAGAGTGGTTAATTGTTCAGCCGCGAGGGCCTCGGATAGTGCCTCGAGGGCCAAGGATGCAATTTTGTTTTCAGTGCGGACTGCTATATCCGGATCACTGGTGATAGTGATAACTCTGTTGGCCCCTAGCATTTTGAGCTTCATGTACCTGTAATGGGGTATGGCATGAAAGCATGTGAAGGTGTCTCGGCCCCAACATGGCATGATATCCGCTATTGAAAGGTTCCACATGGAAGAGAAACTCTTCGGACCTGTAGTTCTCAGGCATGCCGAATACTACACCAAGTTTAATTTTCCCCGACCATCGTGCTTCTCGACTAGGGATAATGCCTCGAAAGGTGGTACTACTTTGCTTGATGCGACTCTTATCCATTTGCATTTTGTTGAGCGTATCTTCATAGAAGAGGTACAGTGTGCTGCCACCATCCATGAGCACTTTGATGAGTCAAAAGCCATCCACAACTGGGTTTAAGACCAAGGCGGCTGTTACTCGGACTGATCGGGCCCTTGGTAGTGAAAGTTATTGCCGTATCGTTCCAAGGATTTATTGCGGCTACTTGGTTAACTTTGGCGAGGTCGCGGAGCGCCCTTTTGCGCTGATTTTTTGAAGAAATGGTCTCGAAGACCGTAAAGACATTGAGATCGTCATCCTCCGAAGAGTGCTTATCTGGGGTAGTGTTGGTGAGGATGGCCTCACCGCTCTTAGCCACCTGCCGGAGTACCCAACATGCTCGAAGGCTATGCATTGGTTCAGTGCTCGGCGTCGTGTGTATGTGACAGGGCTTGTCAAACAATTCATCAAGGATGGTTCTATATCCCATGAAGGGCTTGTTTTTCTTGTCAACAGGCTGATGATCGGGTGCCCCGTAAGGGTGCATCCTTTTTGCCCGTCCGGTGGGCTACTTAAAGGCAGGAGGTTCCCACCGGGCTGTCTGTGCTTTCCAGGTGCTTTCCATTGCGCAATACTTCTGTACTATGTGCGGGAAATCTGCAAAGTGCAGTATGCAGCGGTGGTTGAGGGCATTGAGAATTCCCTCATCCGCACAGTTGCGGCAAAAAACTAAAACCGCGTCGTCGTCACAACAATCTTTAATCTTGTTTTTAACAAGGAGGACCCTGGCCTAGAAGTGATGGACCGTTTCTTGAGGTTGCTGTCGTACATACATTAGGTCACATATGTCTGGAGGACCTGAATTACCTGGGGAATATTGATTGTGGTGGGTGGGCAGGCTAAAATCCGTGTCCCGATCCACGATTGAGTACGGAGCTCAAAGAGTCTCCGAGTTCACGAGTTCAAGATCGGGAAGGTCCCGAGGACTTCCAAGATCAATGCCTGATCCTGTTTTCGGAGGACATACAGTCTCTTCTCGGGGATAGGTATCACGCTTGCAGGGCTCAGAGATCCGAACATAGCTGGTTTTTAACCATGTGGGAAGAATCATTCTCGGCTCATTCCTCAACGACCGCTACCAGATGGGTGCCAGCGGGAACTCGATTTCCCTCTGGTCGGGTTTAAGCCCAATCCAATCATAGTCTGTTGTGACCCCCAGGCGGCGATGCGATCTAGCTACTCGTTTAAGGACGAGACATCTGCCGGATCCGTCTTTTTGGAGTGTTCGAGGCTGACGTGGAGATGATGTCTGGCGATTATGGGGGCCGCCGTTGGCTTGACGGTCGAGCGGGCGCCCATGGTAAAACCGCCGAGCTGGAGGACCTTTCCTGGAGTTAGGGCCCTCCAGAAGTGATATCGTCATTAATGACAAGGTGAGCCATTGACTCTTCTATCGAAAACACAAAGGAACTCTCAATGAAAGCACCAATGTCGGTGTCAAAACAGGCCGATCTCGGGTAGGGGGTCCCAAATTGTGCATCTGAAAATCGAATGTAACAAGGGACACAGGGAACACGATATTTACCCAGGTTCGGGCCCTCTTAATGGAGGTAAAACCCTACGTCCTGCTTGGTTTTATTTTATGAGTATAAAGGTTACAAGAGTCGATCTACTTGAACTGATGTAGTTAGCAGGTTGGACTGATGTGGTTTTCTACTTGAACTGATCGTGCTGCGTGTACGACGGGCGGAAACAGGGGACGCAACGTGGAGCTTCCGGGCGTTCTCCGGCGTGGTGGTGCGGGCTATTATTTGCCAGAGGAACTGTTGTAATGGGTTCCGGACATACCGCGCTCACCTAGTCATGTTTTGCGATCTAGAGTCACCGGAGGTGACGGCGTGGGCATTTGGCGGCGGACGTGTTTTGGGCATTGGTGTTTACTGTGGTGTTCGTAGGTCTCAATTTTACGTCCGGTTTGTTGTATTGGATGTGAGAACGATCGGTGGGTGAGAGTTTTTGGAGATTCTTTGACTGTAATTTCTAATTAGTAGTTTTGGTGTTCTTGGTCGTTGCCCATCGCCGCCATGGAAATGTGTTCTTCTTTTTCTGATGTTTTATTTTTGAATTGGCATTGCAGGGAGATAGTTGAGGATTTTCTAATTAGATTTTTGTTGTCAATTTTTCTTCTTGAGTTGTTTCTACCCCTAATTCCCATGTGATTTGGTCGTTGGCGGAGGTGGTGTTTTGTGGCTGACTGTAGCCTACGATTTCTTGTAATCTGGTCAAATTTTGTAATTAAGTTATGTGTTTTCAGTGTTGTTTTGAATTGCTGCCGTATGTGTAGTAGGACTTCTCTGTGTCAAAGTTTGTATTACTGTGCATTGACATCGGAGCAAGTATTTTCTACTGGCTGCCTAACCATACCTCTGCACTTTGAGTATGAAGCCCGAGCCCTATGTCACTTTCGTTCCACCAGCTGCAACCAAAAGAAAAGCCAGATGGATCCTGAGCTGGGAGAGGTCACAGAGGAGGAGAGGGAAGCCGTCGATGTGAGGGCTGCAGCAGCGGAGCATAGGAGGAGGAGGAAGTGCAGGCGCAGGCAGATAGCACGATGTGCTGCCGAGGAGGAAGTGGAGGCAGAGCCCAACAGACGCCTTGCGCGCGAGGTGATGGATACTTGCAACTCCAATGAACTAGAGCTTCTTTTCCTAGATGGTAGGGGAGGGAACCATGTTCAGATCATCAGTTGGGCTAGGGCGAGAGCAGCCACGCCGCCACATCCATCCCCCAGGGCTAAATGGCGTCGTTTCTTTGATATTTATGACTGAACTACTGAATATTATGTTTTTAAGATTTGTGTTGTGAGGGAGAAGATGTTTGAATGAATAAATGAATTCAACTGTCTACCTCTGAATGTGTTGTTTTATCTGCATATGTTTGTCATGTGGAGTTTTTGAACTGCTGTTTTATCTTAAGTTGAACAGATTTGCGGTCAAATGTTGCATGACTTGTATAATACTTATTTTCTACCAGCTGGCTGCCCACCTATCTATTTATTATTTTTATAATCTACGAGTCTCCCTGGCTATAAATTCCACCCATCTTTGTCTAGTGTGTGGCTCAGTCTCCCCATGCTTTTTCTTCCTTCTTCCAGAATCAGATCTAGGTTCCTCCCTCTTCTCTCTGTTGTTTTCTTCCTTGTTGCTGTGTTTTCCATGGAGGATTGTTTATGCGGATGCCTGACAAAGATGGCGTGCATAACTGAAGGCTGTGTGTACGAATCTGGTTTGGAGCTCACCCAGACTCAAGGATGTGGGCAACATTCTTGTTTGCTGTATAGCAACCATGGTTTTCGTGCACCCTATGTTTGTCGCCGGACGGCTGGGGACTTGAAGGAATCATGGGTATGTGCTTCTATTCGTTTTGTTTTCTACCTTTTTGTAGGTCTGTTTTTGAATCCCATGGGCTGAATCTGTTGTTTGGTTTTACAAATAGTTTGTCTATAATTTTTATTTGGTTTTGTCAGAATTCAACAGTAGGGATATCTGTGTGTATTTTCTCATTGCTTAATAGTATTTTATCCATTTTTTGTATAATCCTTGATCTGTTTTTTTAGATTTACTGTAGGTGTATTGATATGTATATTTGTTTCAGTTTAGTCAGTTCATATGACTAGTTAGTTTTGGTGTTATTGTTTTGGTACAGTTTTGTTCTTTTCAGTTTGTTATGCAACCGTCCCTAGATCTGTGTAAAAATTCAGTTATGTCAGGTGTTCACTTTGTTTTCTACTCCCATGCCCATTTGCAGAAAATGTTACCCAGGATCAGGATTGTTGCTCCTAGTTCCGGGATACTGACGATGGAGACTTCAGACAAAAAAGGGTATCAGTTGATGGAAGTTGCCTACCACATCGACTTTGATGGTTGCATCAACCTAACTACTAGGTGGAAGGAGTTTCTGGCAGAGTCTGGATTTGAGGATGGTGATGTGGTTATGGTTATGTTTTGCAGGGAAGATGACATTCTGATGTTCAGAATTTATGTGTTGTAGGTTTAAATGTGGCAAATGACGCCGGTTGTGAGATTTGTGTGCGTTTGGTTATGTTGCAGTATTTTCCTTTAAAACATTTGCATGTGAGATGGTTGAATTCTATGGTATTCTCAGATGGTTTGGAACAATTTATGTAATGGTTTTCTTTTGTTCTGCTCAAGTATAACTGTTTTTATATATTCTTTATATTTGAACTAGAACAATTTATAGCTGAACTGATGGGCGTCCTTTGTTTTGACTAGGATATTTTCATGTACATAGCTTGCAGACGGAAGTATACGCTGATGACGTTTGTAGGACCCCTTTTGGGTGGTTTGATGAACTTACATGTTGTTAATGATAGTACTGAACTATTTAGTTTGTCAATTACCAATCATATTTGTTTGTTGTATAGAATTTTTCTTACTTTTTTACATGAATTTTTGGAGCACAATTTTTTCTTTTTACACATGAATAATGATAGTTCTAGTATTTTAAAAGTTAAAAGAATTTAATGTTTGCTGCACAGTACTTTTTGTTTACTTGAACCTTATGAATTGTAGTAGTTGAACTTTTTATAAATTTGTATCTAATTTTTTAATACAATCTTCTACGTTTAATTTTCCAAAAAATAATTTATTTATTTATTTAGTTCTTCCAATTAACATGTGTTTGAACTTTTTACATTATTTGTTTTTGAACTGATTTCTTGTGAGGTTTTTTAAAATTATTTGTATTTGTTTTTTATTTCTGTTTTGTGTGATCGGCTGGAATTTTGTAATGGGGCAAAGTACTGTGTTGGGCCATCCGCCTGAGTCGTTGTTTTCGGCCCAGATAGATGGTCGGCGCGGCTGTGCAGCATGACATGCGCGTGTCCTCTGGGTTTAGTCCCACCTCGCTAGTCGAGAAAGCTCTAGACCTATTTATAAGCGCAGTCGAGGCTCACCAACCAAACTCCTCCGAATACTTACCTAAACGCTTATACACGGCGCTAGCTCTCTCTCTCATGACCTATGGGCCCTCGACGGCAGGCCCTGCGTTGTGCGGATTACATGGTATTCGCCCACGGGCTCGAGTTCAAGTATCTAGCATTGTCAGGGCCTACGCCGGTCCTTGGGTGGTCAATTTTTTTGTTTGTTTTGAATCTAGTACTTGACTCCACCAGTAACTTGGACTGATTTCTTTTTTTGTTCTAGTGCTTGTGAGTTTTTTTCTAGAACTTGGACTAATTTTTTTTGTTCTAGTTCTTGT
Organism: Triticum urartu; assembly: GCF_056163025.1. Lineage (NCBI taxonomy): Eukaryota > Viridiplantae > Streptophyta > Magnoliopsida > Poales > Poaceae > Triticum > Triticum urartu. The sequence goes on from NC_141878.1 coordinate 568,644,525, forward strand.
GAGTTTTGTTCTAGGAACGAGCCGTAGCAGGCGACGACGCGGCGTGCCGCGACATCGCATGCGGAGGCGAGTGTGTAACATGACTTGCCCCCGCACCGCACTGCACCGAGGGGCATAGTTGAAATGACACATCCTCCTTGTATGGACTTGCCCCCATTATCTATCTTTAGGGGTGTGTGGGTGCGTGTGGGGGAAACAGAATAACCACACTGTGCCTGTCAAACGAGCGCACTGCCTCCCTAGCGCGAGGCCGAGCCAGGAACGAGCCGTAGCAAGCGACAACGCGGCGTGCCACGGCATCGCATGCAGAGGCCAGTCCGTAACATGACTTGCCCCTGCACCGCACCGCACTGAGGGGTATAGTTGTACTGACACATCTTCCTTGTATGGACTTGCCCCCATTATCTATCTTTAGGGGTGTGTGGGTGCGTGTGGGGGGGACAGAATAACAGCACTCCGACTGTCAATCAAGCGCACTGCCGCATTAGCGCGAGGCCGAGCCAGGGGGAGGGGGTCAAAAAACCCCTCCCCCATCCCGGCGAGGCCTAGCCAGGAATGGGAAATAGCAGGTGGCGACTCGGCGTGCCGCGGTGTCGCATGTGGAGGCGAGTCCGTAACATGAATAACCGCACCACACCGAGGGGCATAGTTGTACTGACACATCTTCCTTGTATGGACTTGCCCCCATTATCTATCTTTAGGGTGTGTGGGTGCGTGTGGGGGGAAACAGAATAACCGCACTACACAAGTCAAACGAGCGCACTGCCGCGTTGGCGCGAGGGTGAGCTAGGGGGAGGGGGGTCGGGACCCCCTCCCCCATCCCGGCGAGGCCGAGCCAGGAACGAGCCATAGTAGGCGATGACGCGGCGTGCCGCGGCATCGCATGCGGAGGCTAGTCCGTAACATGACTTGCCCCCGCACCGCACTAAACCGCCCCGAGGGGCATAGTTGTATTGACACATCTTGCTTGTATGGACTTGCCCCCATGATCTATCTTTAGGGGTGTGTGGGTGCGTGTGGGGGGGGAACAGAATAACCGCACTACGCCTGTTAAACGAGCGCACTGTCGTGTTAGCACGAGGCCGAGCCGGGGGGAAGGGGGACGGGCCTCCCTCCCCCATCCCGGCGAGGCCGAGCAAGGAACGAGCCGTAGCAGGCGATGACGCGGATGCCGCGGCGTTGCATGCGGAGGCGAGTCCGTAACATGACTTGCCCCCACACCGCACCGAGGGGCATAGTTGTACTGACACATCTTCCTTGTATGGACTTGCCCCCATTATCTATCTTTAGGGGTGTGTGGGTGCGTGTGGGGGGAGGAGGAAACAGAATAACCGCACTGCGCCTGTCAAACAAGCGCACTGCCACGTTAGCGCGAGGCCGAGCAGAGGGGAGGGGGGTCGGGACCCCCCTCACCCATTGAGGGAGTCCTGGATTAGGGGGTGTCCGGATAGCCGGACTATACCTTCGGCCGGACTCCTGGACTATGAAGATACAAGATTGAAGACTTCGTCCTGTGTTTGGAAGGGACTTTCCTTAGTGTGGAAGGCAAGCTTGGCGGTACGGATATGTAGATCTCCTACCATTTGTAGCCGATTCTGTGTAACCCTGGCCCTCTCCGGTGTCTATATAAACCGGAGGGTTTTAGTCTGTAGGAACAGACAATCATACCATAAGCTAGCTTTTAGGGTTTAGCCTCTCTGATCTCGTGGTAGATCTACTCTTGCACTACCCCTATCATCAGTATTAATCAAGCAAGACGTAGGATTTTACCTCCATCAAGAGGGCCCGAACCTGGGTAAAACATCATGTCCCCTGCCTCCTGTTACCATCCGCCTAGACGCACAGTTCGGGACCCCCTACCCGAGATCCGTCGGTTTTGACACCGACATTGGTGCTTTCATTGAGAGTTCCTCTGTGCCGTCACCATCAGGAAGGATGCCTCATCCCATCTTTAAAGATGGCACCGTTGCTAAGGGAGCTTTGGTTGTCGGCCAAACTCTCTTGCTAGGTGGTTTCCTTATGACTGCCTGTTCAGCTGCTGTGCCGACAATGACCTCTCGGGTCATCGAAAGCAATCTTTACGTCAGCTTAGAATTCGCCGAGCAGCTAGATCCAATGGAGCTCTCTTCCCTAAACGAGCTCTTGGATCGCATCCCCGCCCTAGGAGTCGCTACGGATTACGACCAGATTGGAACTAAACCTGATCTGAGGGAGATTAACTCTCCCCAGGTCACCCATCACGTTGCCGTGGTAGAGGGACAGTGCGGCGACCCTTCATCTATCTTAAGGACTAGCTACGTCCGGATTCCCAATCCTTCCAAGCTGGATACCTGCGGAGGGGAGGACATCACTCAAGACCTGAACTTAAAGTCAGGCGACGGGCTAGATTCATTGGACAACATCCAAGAATCCAAACTTCCGAGTTCGGAAACTCCTTGGCCCTTGGGTCTCATATTGGGTGAGGTTTCGGATTTGATTCCACCCACCCACCCGTACGTAAGCGATCTATCCCAAATTAGGCAAGAGCCCAAAGAAACAGTACATCATTACTGGGCCAGATTCCTCCTAGTTATGAATAGGATAAAGGACTGCCGCGAGGAAGACGCAATTTCATTCTTCTGCAATAGTTGCACGGACAAGGGAATCCTCAACGCCATAAGTCGTCGTGATATTACACGCTTCGCTGACTTGGCGTCCATAGTACGAAAGTACTGTGCGATGGAAAGCGCTTGGAAAACCGAAATAAAATTTTGGGACAATCCAGCCCTGAATACAAACCCAGTCCGAAATAAAAGGGCGCATCATCGCCAGACGCCCGGGTTCAATACCAAAAAGCAAAAGCCCTCTACAGGGCACGGAACCGTACTGGAAGGATGGCTTAATGGACCCTGTAAAATTCATAGTGCAGAGGGCGCCACACCAACTCACAACCTTAGAGCATGTTGGATACTCCGGCAGGTGGTAAAAATTTGCGAAGATCTCCTAATTCCAGAAGCCACAAAAAGCCACCCCAGAGACACCGGTACGGTATTAACAGTCTTCGAGGCTTTCGCATCAAATAATATGCGAAAAAGAACACTCCGCAGCCTTGCCGAAGTCTACCAAGTAGCAACAATAAACCCATGGAGTGGCACGGCTATTACTTTTAACGCCAATGATGAACCTAAATTCCGAACAGCCCAAGCACCAGCCGCATTGGTCCTCAGTCCAATAGTGGACGGCTTTCGTCTTACCAAGGTACTCATGGATGGCGGCACCGGATTGAACCTCATTTATGAGGAAACCCTTCAAAAAATGGAAATAGACTATAACCGCATTGAGTGAAGCAGCACAACCTTCAGAGGAATAATCCCCAGTCGGGAAGCGCGCTGTACAGGAAACATCACACTAGATGCGGTGTTCGGCACGCCGGATAATTACAGGTCCGAAGAGGTCACGTTCCAAGTGGCACCGTTCAGTAGCGGATATCACGCTCTGCTAGGGCGGGAAGCGTTTACAATCTTCCAAGCAATACCCCATTACGGGTACATGAAGCTCAAGATGCCCGGGCCCAATGGAATCATAACTCTCGCTAGTGATCCGGACATAGCACTCCGCGCCGAAAACAAGACAGCCGCACTCGCCCTCGAGGCGCTATCCGAAGCCCTAGCAGCTGAGGAACTGACTGCGCTGCGCTCCATGGTGAATAGGGACGATGTGATACTCGAAAAAAGATCCAAGTCCACCTCCTTTAAACTAGTGGACGAAATAGTCAAATTCCAGGTCCATCCAACGGACCCCAATAAAACAGCTTCCATCGGGGCATAATTAAACCCTGATGTAGACGCCGCACTGCAAGAGTTCCTACGAGAGAACTGGGACATTTTCTCCTGGCACCCTTCAGACATGCCAGGAATCCCACGCAGGCTGGCCGAACACAGCTTAAATATCCTAAAAGGATTCAAGCCAGTTAAACAGGCTCTTCGGCGTTTTTCCAAACCTAAGAGACAGGCCATGGGAGAGGAACTAGCCAAGCTATTGGAGGCCGGATTCATCAAAGATATAAAACACCCGGACAGGCTAGCAAACCTGGTGATGGTACCAAAGAAGGACAAATCCTGGCGCCTGTGCGTTGATTTTAAAGACCTTAACAAGGCTTTCCCAAAGGATCCCTTCCCTCTCCCCCGCATCGATCAAATTGTCGACGCCACCGCAGGACACGATTCGTTGTGTTTCCTCGATGCATACTCCGGCTACCATCAAATAAAGATGGCAGAGTCAGACCAAGCCGCAACGGCATTCATCACACCATACGGCCCATTCTTCTTCAACACAATGCCCTTCGGGCTCAAAAACACCGGCGCAACATATCAGCGCATGATTCAAACATGTCTGGCAAACCAGATCGGCAAAACAGTGGAGGCATACATAGATGATGTGGTCGTTAAAACAAGACATGTCGAATCTCTAGTAGACGACTTGAGGCTAACATTCGATAACCTCCGAACATACGACATCAAGCTCAACCCGGAAAAATGCGTTTTCGGTGTTCCAGCCGGAAAGCTCTTGGGCTTCATTGTATACGGTAGAGGAATTGAAGCAAATCCGGCCAAGATCCGAGCTCTGTCACAATTGGATATCCCAAAGGACCTCAAATAAATACAAAAATTAACCGGATGCGTGGCGGCTCTAAGCCGCTTTATCTCCCGCTTGGGAGAAAAGGCCCTTCCCCTTTACCGCCTCCTTCGGCACACCGAACACTTCGAGTGGACGGATGCAGCCACGGCCGGACTCGATGAAATAAAAGCCATCTTGGCAACAAACCCAGTCCTGGCCGCGCCAAACATTGGCGAACCAATGCTATTATACATTGCAGCAACCCATCAGGTCGTAAGCGCAGTGCTCTTCGTCGAACGAGAAACGGACAGACACAAATTCCCCCTTCAAAAGCCGGTCTACTATGTGTCCACTGTCCTTACTCCGTGCAAGTCACGGTACCCGCATTATCAAAAGATTGCGTATGCGGTATTTATGGCATCCCGGAAGCTGCGACACTACTTCCAAGAGTGTTCAATAACAGTAGCCTCGGAAGTGCCTCTTAACGATATTATAAACAACCGCGACGCGATGGGCCGGATTGCAAAATGGGCCATTGAGCTCCTCCCGTTCGACATAACTTACAAGCCACAGCGAGCTATCAAGTCGCAAGTTTTGGCCGACTTCGTCGCAGAATGGACGGAGGCCGAACTCCCTAAAGAGTACGTCACATTTTCAAACTGGGCCATGCACTTCGACGGCTCCAAAATGTTGGCCGTTCTAGGGGCTGGCATCGTTTTGACGTCCCCCACAGGAGACACAGTTCAATACGTACTCCAGATAATGTACACAGACTCCAACAATGCAGCCGAATATGAGGCCCTTTTACATTGTCTCCGGATGGCAGTATCCATGGGCTTTTAACGCCTAGAGGTGCGCGGGGACTCGAACCTCGCAATATCCCAAATAAATGGAGACTTTGATGCCAAGGATCCAAAAATGGCAGCTTATCGCAACGCCGTCCTAAAAATGTCAGCTCGGTTCGAAGGGCTCGAATTTCACCATATAGCCCGGGAAAATAATCAGGCGGCAGATGTCCTGGCACGCATCGGCGCAAAACGCGATGTAGTCCCCCCAACATCTTCTTGGAAAGGCTGTTCAAGCCATCCATAGTGTGGGAAGGGGAACCCGGCAATAACAGCCCGGACCCAACCGCACTGCCCGACACCGAACACTCTGACATAATTGGAGGCTCTGCCAATGAAATAACACATTCAGCCCACGTAATAATGGTCGTCATCGCCACGTAGACAGAACCATTCCTCGCCTCCCTTACTAGGCAGGAACTCGCCAAGGAACAAAATGAGGCACGCTGCATAGTGCGGCGATCTAAAGCCTATAAAGTCCATGAGGGAGAGTGTCGGTGTCAAAACCGGCGGATCTCGGGTAGGGGGTCCCGAACTGTGCGTCTAGGCCGGATGGTAATAGGAGGCAAGGGACACGAAGTTATACCCTGGTTCGGGCCCTCTCGATGGAGGTAAACGCTACGTCCTACTTGATTAATATTGATGATATGGGTAGTACAAGAGTAGATCTACCACGAGATCAGATAGGCTAAACCCTAGAAGCAAGCCTATGGTATAATTGTTGATGTGTATGTTGTCCTACGGACTAAAACCCCCCGGTTTATATAGACACCGGAGAGGGTTAGGGTTACATAGAGTCGGTTACAATGGTAGGAGATCTGAACATCCGTATCGCCAAGCTTGCCTTCCACACCAAGGAAAGTCCCTTGCGAACACGGGAGGGATTCTTCAATATTGTATCTTCATAGTCCAAGAGTCCGGCTGAAGGTATAGTCCGGCCATCCGGACACCCCCTAATCCAGGACTCCCTCAGTAGCCCCTGAACCAGGCTTCAATGACGACGAGTCCGGCGCATAGATTGTCTTCGGCATTGCAAGGCGGGTTCCTCTTCCAAGTACTTTATAGAAGATTTTAAGCACAAAGATAGTGTCTGGCTCTGCAAAATAAGTTTTCCACATATTGCCATAGAGAGAATAATATTTACACAAATCTAATCTGCTGACGTATTCTGTAGTTCGACACACCACAGCCAAGCTTTTATCTGAGTCGTTTCATTATCCCACCTCAGCGCGTCATGCGAGGCGGTTTCCTTGGCACGTCTTGTCAAAGCAGAGATCGTGTCCCCTTATTCCAGGATTCTCATCAATACGGGCGTGGGTAACCCAACCACGCCTTTGATTACGGCACTTGGAGATAAGCGAGTTTTACCAGGCTGTTGGGGACATGTAGTTGCGTCCACCCACATAAGGGGATAAGGATCCACCTTTTCACCCACGCCTTCTTCCTCCTTTGCCTATCCATTCTTGCGCACTCGAGCTCCAGCGCCCTAGTCCGCACTACAACCTCAACCTTCTCCAGTCATGTCCGGAGCGGGAGGCAAGTGGATGGTCTCCTCCGTCACGGAGGGACACATCAAAAAGCTGAGGAAGGCCGGATATCTGTCTAGCGACATCGTGCACCGGCTTCCCAAAAAGGGGTAGCTCATCCCCACTCCTAGGCCCCATAAGAGGGTGGTATTCCTCCCCCATTTCCTCCGCAGACTGGGCTTCCCTCTGCATCCATTTGTCTGAGGGCTCATGTTCTACTACGGCCTGGATTTCCACGATCTGGCCCCGAACTTCGTCCTCGACATCTCAGTGTTTATCGTCGTGTGCGAGGCGTTCCTCCACATCTGCCCCCATTTCGGCCTATGGCTTAAGACTTTCAACGTCAAGCCAAAGGTGGTGCGCGACAGCAAGGCGGAGTGCGGCGGTGCCATGGTTGGCAAGATGGCCAACGTCCTGTGGCTCGAGGGCTCCTTTGTGGAGACCCTGAAGGGGTGGCAATCATGGTGGTTTTACGTCACCGAGCCGCACGACGCCGAATGGGTTGCACCCCCTGAGTTTCGATCCGGCCCCCCTACGCGGCTCACCTCCTAGAAGGAGACAGGCCTGTCTTGGGTTAAAAAAGGAGAGCTGACCGGACTCCAAACATGCATCCAAACCCTGGTGGACAAGAAGCTCAAGCTTGTAAACGTAGTCCAGGTTATGCTCATCCGCCTAATCCTCCCGTGTCAATGACGGGCCTTCAACCTGTGGGAGTTCGACCCGGCGCAGCATAGAACTCTAAACAGGCTCTTCGACACGACGTACGAAGATGCCTGGAGGATGCTTTTCAAAGGCGCCGAGGCTCCCGATCCGCTACCGAGGATCGCGGATTCAGTACTCAGCATCATGCTCATGCGGTAAGCTATTTTTGTCCTTTTACAGGGTATCCGTTTTTCATAGTTTGGCTCTATGCGGGATCTAAGCTCCTTATCTTTGATAGGATTGGGAGGTGACGTCCGGACAGACCAACTGTCCGGCTCCTTTGCCCGAAGGCCCAGGGGACACTTGCTTGGCGAAGCTGCTGGTTCCGGCGCCCTATGTGGTGCCGGAGAAGATGGCCACGAAAAGGGCCACGGGGACTCGAAAGAGTGCCTGGCGCCAGGAGGTGTCGGATTCATTATCCGACGGTCCCGAAGCGCCTTCCTCTCGTGAAGACGAGGAGGAAGAAGAAGAGACCTCTCCCCCTCCAGCTGGAGGAGAGAAGAAAAGGAAGGCCGCCCTCTTTGAGGAGGCCGGAGGGTCCAAGAAGGGGAAACCCCTTCCTCCGGACTACTCCAACGACGCCGACGACGGCGGAGAGGAGTGGCAGCCCAGGGCCAAGCCCCTGGCAAAATCATAAGTATCCAGATACCGGAGTAGTTCATAGTATTCGTTTATTGCACAGCTTTCCCTTATGTCAAACATGCTTATGCAGCCCACCCAAAGACCGGCTCGACGCGTTGTCGAGCGGCTCACTGGACCCGTCGGATGTGAACTCGCTTCCGACGGCTTCCTCCCCCCTCCCTATGGACGACACCAAGGTGTTGTCCCAACAGGTTCCAATCAGGGAGGAGGTGGTCCCGGAGGCGCCGCAAGGCGACCTCCCGGACTCCAGGAGTAAAGGGGATGAAACCCCCCAGGGCTCCAAGTCCGGCTCTAGGACGGACACTGCTCCGGAACCTTCAAGGGTTCTGGAGTCCGGCGGGGGACCTCCTTCCAAGAGGAGCAAGTCCACCGTGCCGGTGACCCCCGTCCACCCGGAGGCGCCGGACAATATGTTGGAGGCGCTCCAAGGCGCTTCCATCGACGAGGAGCACCGCGCTATTATGAGTGCGGTGGTCCAGAAGGTTCAGTCCGCCAAGAGCGGAGTGACTGAAGCTTGTACTAGCCTTTTGACAGGCTTTGATGTAAGTAAATAATGTGTAAATAATATTACCGCATAGACAGTAGCCCCTGATGCTCTGTTGGGCGTTCGGGAAGAAAAGCCGAATAGAGGATCAAAAAAATTCGCAGGAGTCTAACAAAAGGAGTCAATATGCATGTGCAGGTTTCTCTACTGGTGTCCACCGTACTCACTGCGGAAGTGGACACGCTGAAGCAGAGCCTCGAGAAGTCCGAGCAAGAGCTCGGGCGTGCCAAGAAGCAGCTCGAGGAGAAGGAAGGTAAGAAATACCTTGGTTGAATATGTATATAAAAAAGGTGCAATTGCAAGAAATGACAGGATTAACATGGCTATTGTAGGGGCCACATCTGAGTTGGCGACCCTTAAGCAAGCGCTGCTCGAGGCCGAGAAGAGTGCGGCCGCGGAGCGCACCAAGCGGGAGAGGTATGAGGCCGAGGTTGGCAAGGTGCGGCAAGAGCTCCAGGTTCTCATGAAGAAACATGAGAGTTTGGAGCTTCACTCAAAGATGCGAACGTCCGAGATCACGGCGGCTATTGAAAATACCAAGTCTGCCAAGGCCAAATCCCAGAAGACCCTCCAGGAGTTGGATGAGGTGAAGAAAATAGCGGCGGGTAAGGCATTCTTTATGCAAAGTAAACACATAAACTTGAGTTACTTGATACTTACCTGAATCCGGAGCTCTCCAGGGGCATTTGCAGATCTTCCCCGAAGTGTATTCGATGCCGCCGCATTCTATCGAGCCGAGGAGGGCAGCTCGACGGAGAAGGTGTTCTGGTCTCAGTATGCCGAGGCCGGACACCCCGTGCCCCTGAGCAACCAGCTGAAACAACTGGTCGAGCTCCACAAGGCGGCCGAACATGCCATGAAGGGCCTCCTAGTTCGGCTGTGGCCTGTAGAGGCTCTGCCTGGGAGCTATCTCGGGCTGGTGCGGCGGCTGGTGGAGGCATGCCCAAGGCTCGAAGTCATCAAGCGCTCCGTCTGTATTGAAGGTGCCCGTAGGACCTTTGCCCGCGCTAAGGTGCACTGGGGCAGGCTGGATGCAGAGAAGCTTGTGAAGGACGGGCCACCAGCGGGGAAAGAGCATCGCAAGCTCGAAAATTACTATAAGGATGTTCTGAAGGGTGCCCGCCTTGTGGCGGATGAATGTACTAGGGATGTAATTTTTGAGTAAAACTCGCTCGTTTTTGTCCTGTGCGCTGAAAACTTGTTCATATGCGTTGAGCAATGCTGCTTGAATTTAAAATATTACCTTTTGTGCGGCTGTTTATCAATACTGAGAGATGGCGAGTCGTCGGCTTCTGCACCCTTGCCACTAGTGCTGGGGTGTTCGGGGATAAATCTGGGTGCTCTTTTTCGCATGTTTGGGTCCTTCAAGGGAGGCGCTCAGCCCAACGAACGAGGCAATCGGACTATAATGCATGAATACTCTCACTTAGCCATAGAATTCTATAATTTTAAATTTCGGCGAAGCCCCTAGTATTCGGAAGACCGAGTTCGGGGCGCTATCCACGCCTTGGCTGGACAGAGCTGACTCGTCGCCCTAAGCGGCATAAGTCTTTAGGGACTCGAAAAAAACCTCTCGAACAGCGACCAGCTCTCGCTTCATCATGACAGTCAGTTTTAGCTTTCTCCACTTAGGTGCTCGGCCCAGCTCAACTGGGGCACAATCGCAGTGGTTCTCCTAGTGCTACCTTAGCCGATATAGCGGAACGTAAGGCACCAAAACATAGGAGCCAGGCAAACCCAACTATTGACCCAAGACATGATTCGGAGCCGATGCATATAATGCTATAAGTTTGGGGTGCCGCACTTGTGAAAGTGTTCGGACTTCTCACACCATATTGAGGGGTGCTAAAAGCCCCTGGCGTATTTTGGCTGTACCAAGTTGTACGGGTGCAACATGTCGTTAAGGAACATTTATTTACAAAAAGATAGTGCAAAAATAGACAAAAGCTATGCATTGTTTATTAGAAATAGCTGCGATCAAAGCAGAACGATACAAGTAATGCGATAAAGAAAAAGTTGGACTATTTAACATGTCTGCTCCAGGGGCAAGCTGCGGAATAGTGTGCGAAACAGGTATACTGCTCGTGATAGGGACCACCTGGGATTTCCGTAATGCGGCATGGCTTGTTTGCTTCCCTGGTTCTTGCATCGTTTGTGCGGCAACTGAGCTACCGAACAGGCCTTCCGAAGAGTAGAGTCCTGGAAGTAATAGAAAAGTAAAAAATCGGCAGCCCCTGGTGCGATTTAAGACATGTTTTGGGCATGCCGTGATGGTGCCCCTCCCCCTATGTTCATGGTATTTCTAGAGCGTAATTATGTACACGAAGTACTGGCGTCGCCTTTTTGCTAGGGTTGGGGTTGGGGCCGGATTGCTATGCCTGCTCGGAACGTGCTAGTCGGTCTTGTTGTAGGTTACTCCGGGTGCGCTTGACGGTGTTCGGTCGTTTAATGGTCGAACTGGAGAACTGCCTGGAGAGGTTGCTTTGTACTTCCGCTGCAAGGGCCGCCATGTGCTCCTCCGTTCGGAGGGAGAGTTCGATGTTTCCATTTACCATAATTACTCCACGAGGGCCTGGCATCTTGAGCTTAAGGTATGCGTAGTGCGGTACCGCATTGAATTTGGCGAATGCGGTTCGTCCGAGCAGTGCATGATTGCCACTGCGGAATGGTACTATGTCGAAGACCAATTACTCGCTTCGGAAATTATCCGGGGATCCGAAGACCACTTCAAGTGTGACTGAGCCTGTACAGTTGGCCTCTACACCTGGTATTACGCCTTTAAAGGTCGTTTTGGTGGGCTTAATCCTCGAGGGATCGATGCCCATTTTTCGCACTATATCCTGGTAAAGCAGGTTCAGGCTGCTGCCGCCGTCCATGAGGACTCTAGTGAGATGAAATCCGTCAATAATTGGGTCTAGAACCAATGCGGCAAATCCACCATGACGGATGCTAGTGGGATGGTCTCTTCGATCAAAGGTGATCGGGCAGGAGGACCATGGGTTGAACTTTGGGCGACTGGCTCTACCGCGTATACGTCCCTTAACGCGCGCTTCCGCTCCCTTTTTGCGACGTGGGTGGCGTATATCATGTTCATCGTCCGCACTTGTGGGGGGAAACCCTTCTGTCCATTGTTGTTCGGCGGCCGGGGCTCCTCATCGTCGTTGCTATGCAGCCCCTTGTCTTCATTACCGGCGCTTCACTTGCCTTCCTGCTTTAACACCCAACAATCCCTGTTGGTGTGATTGGCCGGCTTTTCGGGGGTGCCATGTATTTAGCACAAGCGGTCGAGTATTCGGTCCAAGCTGGACGGGCCCCTAGGATTCCTTTTGAATGGCTTTTTCCGCTGACCGGATTTAGAGCCTCTGAATCCGGCATTAACTGCCGTATTCTCAGCATTGTCGCCATTAATGGGGCGCTTCTGCTTGTTGCGACGTGACCTGCCACTAATGTCCCTGGTGTCCGAACTACCAGGGTTCTTGGTCATATTGTTGCTATGAGAAAGCCAGCTGTCTTCTCCCACGCAAAAGCGGGTCCTGAGTGTCGTGAGTGCTGCCATAGATTTCGGCTTTTCCTGTCCAAGGTGCCGGGCCAGCCACTCGTCATGGATATTGTGCTTCAAGGCTGCTAGGGCCTCAGCGTCCAGACAGTCAACTATTTGATTTTCCTTTGTTAGGAACCGTGTCCAGAATGGCCTAGCCGAATCCTCTGGCTGCTGAATTACGTGACTTAGGTCATCAGCGTCTGGGGGTCGCACATAAGTGCCCTGGAAATTGTCGAGGAATGCGGCTTCCAGGTCCTCCCAACAACTGATTGATCCTGTTGGCAAGCTGTTGAGCCAATGCCGAGCTGGTCCTTTAAGCTTGAGTGGGAGGTATTTGATGGCGTGAAAATCGTCGCCGCGGGCCATGTGGATATGAAGGAGATAATCCTCGATCCATACCGCAGGGTCTGTTGTGCCCTCATATGATTCGATGTTTACGGGTTTGAAACCCTCGGGGATTTGATGATCCATTATTTCGTCTGTAAAGCACAGTGGGTGTGCGGCGCCTCTGTACTGGGCGATATCATGACGTAGCTCCAATGAGTTTTGTCTACTATGTTCGGCCCTGCTGAATTTGTGGCCGGCGTGACGGTTACCTTCTCGAGCCGTGGGATGCCCACACGATCCGTAGATTGATCGTGTTTGCCCTGCCTTGTCCTCCAACATGTGTCATAAGTCTGGCGCATATTCCCGTGCCTTGGTACGGGGTGCGGCTTGAGTGGAGGGTCGGGAGGCCTCTCTGTCGTGGCCACGAGGTGGCCGTTCGGCCGCATCAAGTGCTTCCTCCTCTAATTGGGGTAGCAACCTGCGCTTTGGGTAACTCTTGGAGGGGCATTCGAGTTTATGCTCTTCGGCCGCAAGGACTTCGGTCCATCTGTCAACCAGCAAATCTTGATCAGCTCGGAGCTATTGCTGTTTTTTCTTCAGGCTTCTTGCCGTGGCCATAAGCCTGCGTTGGAAATGCTTTTGCTCAACGGGATCCTCTGGCACAACGAATTCGTCGTGTCGAGGCTTGCCTCGTCTTCGGAGAGAGGCATATAATTATCGTCCTCGACCTCTCTGTCTGTCGCTCTCTCAAGTGGGCTGGTTTCTCCATCCTCCTATGCTAAACCTTGCTGGAGGGGGTTTTCTTCGGCACTCTCCGGAGTATTATTATCTCCCGTGCTGGAATCACCGTTTTTGTGTTGGCGGGATTTTGAGCGGCGCCGCTGACGTCGGCGCTTGGGCTGTTTCTTGGAGGGGTCATCCTCCGCTGTTCCATCGCCCTCTCCCTCTTTTGGGGTGTCCACCATGTATATGTCATATGAGGAGGTGGCTTTCTAGGGCCTAGTAGGCGCTGGTTCTTCATCATCTCCTTCATCGGCGTTCATACTGTCGATGTCTTCGGAGTCGAAGTCGAGCATGTCGGTTAAGTCGTCGAAAGTGGCTACAAAGTGGGTGGTGGGTGGGTTTTGAATTTCTTCATCGTCCGTACCCCAACCTTGCTGACCGTAGTCCGGCCAGGGCTCTCCTTATAAAGAGATAGACTTCAGTGACTTCACGATATCACCGAAAGGCGAGTGCTGAAAGACGTCCGTGGCCGTGAACTCCATGATTGGTGCCCAATCGGAATCGATCGGCAGGGGCGCGGAGGGTTCGGAGTCCGGACAAGAATCCGGCTCCATGGAGTCACGAGTCTCGCAGAGTACGGGGCTAGTGTTTGGCTCAACCGCCATTGGGATCACAGCCCCCGAGGTGGCGTCCAACCGCCCATCCTCGATCGGCGCGGTTGGCTCCGGACTAAGGGTCGGAGCCGATGCGGGTGCGGCCTCCAGGGCACTATTCGGCGGCAGAGCTAGATCATGCTCGTCGTGACAGTGCTACGCGCTTGGCGGTGGTTCGAATCGCCGAAGATCAAGTCCCCGCGGATGTCAGCCGTGTAGTTTAAATTTCCGAATCTGACCTGACGGCCAGGGGCGTAGCTTTCGATCTGCTCTAGATGGCCAAGTGAATTGGCCCGTAGTGCGAAGCCGCCAAAGACGAAGATCTGTCCGAGGAGGAAGGCCTCACCCTGGACTGCATCGCCATTGATGATCGTAGGAGTCATCGGCCCTGACGGCGACGGCACAGAGGAACTCTCAATGAAAGCACCAATGTCGGTGTCAAAACCGGCGGATCTCGGGTAGGGGGTCCCGAACTGTGCGTCTAGGCCGGATGGTAACAGGAGGCAAGGGACACGAAGTTTTACCCAGGTTCGGGCCGTCTCGATGGAGGTAAAACCCTACGTCCTGCTTGATTAATATTGATGATATGGGTAGTACAAGAGTAGATCTACCACGAGATCAGAGAGGCTAAACCCTAGAAGCTAGCCTATGGTATGATTGTTGATGTGTATGTTGTCCTATGGACTAAAACCCCCCGGTTTATATAGACACCGGAGAGGGTTAGGGTTACAATGGTAGGAGATCTGAACATCCGTATCGCCAAGCTTGCCTTCCACGCCAAGGAAAGTCCCTTCCGGACATGGGACAGAGTGTTCAATCTTGTATCTTCATGTCCAGGAGTCCGGCTGAAGTTATAGTCCGGCCATCCGGACACCCCCTAATCCAGGACTCCCTCAGAGAGCTTTATAACAAAAGCACTACCGGAGTGCTTCAAAGGTGCATCTCCGAAGAGGAAGGGCGGAACCTCCTGGCTGAAATTCATGCCGGACTCCGCGGTCATCACGTTGCAGCTCAGTCCCTTGTAAGCAAGGCCTTCCGTACAGGCTTTTATTGGCCGACGGCCCGGGCAGACGCCCAGGACTTAGTCCACCGATGCGTTGGTTGCCAGCTTTTTGCAAACCAAAGCCATATGCCACCCACGGCCCTCCAAACTATCCCCATCACTTGGCCCTTCACGGTCTGGGGGCTTGACATGGTTGGACCCCTTAAAGGTGGAACCCACAAGAAAAAATACTTACTAGTCATGGTGGATAAGTTCACCAAATGGATAGAAGCCAAGCCTGTTAAGACGGCCGAATCCGGACCGGTGATAGACTTTATATCCGGGGTTGTACACCGTTACGGTGTCCCCCACAGCATCTTCACTAATAACGGCACGAACTTTACGGCCGACGAGGTAAAACTCTGGTGCAAAAACATGGGCATCAAGCTCGACTATGCTTTCGTCTATCACCCACAAACTAACGGCCAGGTCGAACGTGTAAATGGTCTTATCATGAGCGGCATCAAACCCAGATTTGTGCAGTCCCTTAAGGAATCTAATACGCACAGGGTAGAGGAGCTCGACTCCGTACTCTGGGGGCTGCGGACCACGCCGAATCGCACCACCGGATACACACCATTCTTCATCGTGTACGGCGCAGAGGCAGTTTTGCCCTGCGATATAATTCAAGACTCACCTCGAGTGCGCATTTACGAAGAAAGAGAAGCCGAGCTCGATTGGCAGGACAGTTTGGACGCCTTGGAGGAAGAGCGTGACATGGAAAAAGCCCGTTCCGCATTCTATCAACACCAGGCTCGAAGATACCAAAGCAGAGAACTACGGGCCAAAAATTACAACATTGGTGAATAATTCTACACCTGCCGGACAAGAAAAAGGACAAACTCAAGCCCAAGTGGGAAGGTCCCTTCATAATTGACCAAGTCCTGATTTGTGGAGCGTACCGCCTGCGAGATGCATCGGATAACCGACTCGAGCCGAACCCATGGAACACAGCCCGTCTCCGAAGATTCTATGCCTAGTGCCGGACTCTGTGTTCGTCTCCTTCCTCTGTCCATTTTTTATATACTTTCTGTCTTACATTTCT
The DNA here is from genome assembly GCF_056163025.1 of Triticum urartu. Taxonomy (NCBI): domain Eukaryota; kingdom Viridiplantae; phylum Streptophyta; class Magnoliopsida; order Poales; family Poaceae; genus Triticum; species Triticum urartu. Next base: position 568,660,711 of record NC_141878.1, read on the forward strand.
CTCCTTCTCCTCTCTCTATCTCTCTCTCTCTCTCTCTTATAGCCTTTAAAGGCTCATAAAGTGACGCGCTATCCGCGCTCATTAAACCTGGGGGCTTCTTTAAACAGAAGCTTATTTATACGAGCTTCATGCCCAACACATGTGTCACACTTCGGCATGTACCTTTTATTCACCATTATATGCATCAATATGACTTAAGTTTTGGCTAACCTGGGTTGCCTGGCTCCTGTGCTTACCCCTACGTTCCCGATTGTTCGGTTAGGTGGTAAAGGGAGCACCACTGCGATTGTTACTGCCAGGTCAGCCGGATGTGTACCTCAGACTGGGTGAAGCCGAAAGCTAGCGTACTTATGGGAATATTCTGTCGGTGGACTAAAGATGATCTTTTTTTTCACTTATTTATCTATACGCCCCCAGATGTTTTTCCTGCGTCTCTTTTCGCAGAATGGACATGCACTTTAGGGCATGCCTCCCAGGGAAAGGAACCCCTAACGGAACTATTCTCCCTGGAAGATGTTTCTTACTAACCATGTAATATAACATAACTAGTTGGGCACTTGTCTGTTCAAGCACTAATGACCCCTACGCCTGGTCTCCATGAATACCCCGTTTCTTATATAACCGCGAGGGTATTCGGACACACTCCGGACCGTCAGGTCCCGAGGTTGAAGTGAAAAGGTCGGCCATGACAAACGATCTACAATCCGGCTAGAAGGCATTACACATGTCAAATAAAATTACATAGTCAATCTGACTGATTGTATTCCTCTTCAATACCATCTAACAGGCTGTCTAGCTTACAGTCCTGCTGGGAATACTTTGCGGCCAATTCTATTTGGCCGTATACTAAGCTCACAGGGATCTCCTTCCCATCAGGCCCCACGGGTTCGACCTCGGCCATGTGGTTTGGGTCAGCCTTCGTGTAGCGCGTCTTCACCATGGCCCAGGCCTCCCTGGCGCCTTGACGGCAAGCTGACATCTTCCAAAACCGGAAGCGCCGCCGCGCTCCGTTCAGCTTCTCTACAAGCTCTCCAAGGCCTTCGGGCATGGAGACGGATGGACACAAGGCCTGGGCGACGCCTTGCATCACCTGCCGAACTCGCTCGTGCAGTTGTGGGAGCTCGGGAAGAAGGTCACCCGTAGAACCGGGCATTTCCTCTGCAGGACGACCTGTTAGCATACCTACAGACATTACTCTGTTAGTCGACTTCCTCGCCGAACTCTTTTTTCAAAGTTCGTTTAAGCACTTACTAAATATGCCGCGTTGAAGCCACTGATTCTCCTTAATGGAGTCCAACAGCTGGGCACGAACATCCTTCAGTTCAACGCCCAGCTTGGTGTTGGCATCTTGGAGATCATTCTTCTCCCGCCTCACCTTTGTCAGCACACTCTCACCAGCCTTCAGCTAGCGTAGGAGTTGTTGCTTTTCCGGATTTAGTCCGGCGCCATCTGCAATTTCATTTGTCAGATTTTCACCCACGCCGCACTTCGCAAAATACTTATCTTTCGAAGCGTATATTACCAGAGGGGGTCTCCTTGGGCTCCCCTACCGCGGCTAGTGCGGCCTCAAGTTGGGCTTTGCACTCTTCCAGCTCCTGGGACAGTAGGGTATTCTTTTCTGTAAGAACCTGCATAACAAATGATCCTTAAATCAGTTATTCTAACTGTTTCAAGTCTCGGGGGCTACTGGTATATATATAATTACCAAAATTTTCTTACCCGTATGTCTTTTACATATTGCTCCGTGGCTCTGGCTAGACCATTTTGAGCGGCACGGAGGTACGCATCTCCCGAATTCAAGGCATCCAATGCCTCTTGGGAGAAACAAGCGTCGCGAAGAACTGTCCGACGACGCCTGTGGTTCATGGCACTCTCCACCTCGGAATTGGTGGCAGACAGCATGTCCGCATCCTCTGTTAGAGGAGCTTCCGGTGCGCGCCTTGTGTTCGCCTCCGCTTCCGGACCAGGCTTTGGAACCTGGCTGGTGGAGGCGCGATTGGCAACCTCTCCGGATATAGTCCGACGAGGTCTCTTTGTCCTAAAGAGAGCATGAGCGTTAATATGCCTTGAAGGAATAACACCTAGGAATAAGATGGCGCGCTATACCTTTGCGCCGGCGTCTCAGTCCGGACCACACTTCTTTTCAGCCCGCGGGGCCTTGCCGCCCCTCATTGGCTAGTCGCTGCAGGCTCGGCCTCCCATCTCAAGGACCTCCCCTGCAAAACACGGTTGTCATATGGCAATCGAAGAAACGCGAGGATAGTTCCCTTTTCAAAGTTCTCGGACTTCAGTCTCAGTTACCTGTGAGGCTGGGAGTAGCCCTGGGCAATCGGCCGTAATGGCCACCAAGGCGTTGTCCTTGCTCAATTGATGAAACACCCCATCAATCAGCTCCACAGATAAGTCCGGATCCTCTTGAGAGGCCGGGTCGAGGGACCGTCCCGGATCCTCGGGTTGTGGAGGAGGGCTGTTTATTTCTTTAACAGCCTGGCGCAGTTCCTGCATTGAAGTCGTTAGACTGAATATTTAACGATGGGAATATGAAGCGGATGGGTAAGTAAAAGTGTCCACTTACCCAACTTGGGGGATTGTACATAGAAAATCCACCCTGTGGGTTGATGCGGAGACATTCCTCCTCTTCTCCCTTGTACAAAGCGGACAAGATCTTTATTAGAGCGGCAGCCGAATCCGGCCCCTTACGGCCATGGCGGGTGGCGTCGTCCTCCCCGTTGAAGTCCCACACGGGGTGGCCTCTATGCTGAAGCGCCTGCACCCCTCGCATGATGCATGCGGCCATGACCCCGATCATGGTTAGTCCGGAATGAGCTAACAATCTTATACGGCCCATCAAGTAAAGAACGTCGTTGTCGCTTTCACTCTGAGGGCTCCGTGGACGCCAGCTTAGGCGCTTCTTTAGGAGAGCACTGTCGAACTCAGGGAGGCCGATCCGGACAGGATCCGACAGCAGGACGTCCTCTATATAAAACCATTCGGAAGGCCAGTCCTCGGACGCCTTCTTTGGTGTTCCGGATAGATATCGGGTCCCGGCGATGCGCCACACTTCGGCTCCGCCCACTTGATACATTGACCCCTTCTGAGAATGGGGCACAAGGCAGAATAGCCTTTTCCACAGCGCGAAATGAGCCTCGTAGCCCAAAAACAGCTCGCAAAGGGCTACGAAGCGCGCGATATTCAATATGGAGGCAGGCGTGAGGTTGTGCAGCTGGAGGCCATAGAACTCCAGGAGACCCCGGAGAAACGGATGAATTGGAAATCCGAGCCCCCTTATTAAGTAAGGGACAAGGCATACCTGCTCTCCTTTGGAGGGATTGGGGGCGCTCTCCGCTTGCTCTCCGCCATTATTGGTGGCAAGTCTGGCTCGAACCGGGACCATATAGGCCGGGGGGAGAAATCCCTTGGTCTGGAGCATCACTAGCTCGCTGTGTGGGATGGAGCATCTCTCCCAATCTCCAGGCTGAGGGCTGGAAGGCCGAGAGGAGGAGCTGCGGCGGCCGGCCATGATAGAATGGACCTCTGTCGGATACGCTCTGATGAATACTCGCGGAGGGGAGAAGGTGTGGTTTGGATCTAAATCCTCGTCCCCATAAATAGGCGGCCCATGCACGCGGCTAGGGGTGTATATGTAAAAACAACCTGACTTTTCGTATTCGTTTGACACGTGGAAGACGGCCATTATTGGGTGTAGAAGCCACGAAGCGCTACATTTACAAGAAACCGGACATTATTCAACAGGTACACGGAATTTGGAGGAGAACCCGCCTTGCAATGCCGAAGACAATTTGCGCGCCGGACTCGTCGTCATTGAAGCCTGGTTCGGGGGCTACTAAGGGAGTCCTGGATTAGGGGGTGTCCGGATAGCCGGACTATACCTTCGGCCGGACTCCTGGACTATGAAGATACAAGATTGAAGACTTCGTCCCATGTCCGGAAGGGACATTCCTTGGCGTGGAAGGCAAGCTTGGCGGTACGGATATGTAGATCTCCTATCATTGTAACCGACTCTGTATAACCCTAGCCCTCTCCGGTGTCTATATAAACCGGAGGGTTTTAGTCTCTAGGAACAGACAATCATACCATAGGCTAGCTTCTAGGGTTTAGCATCTCTGATCTCGTGGTAGATCTACTCTTGTACTACCCCTATCATCAATATTAATCAAGCAGGACGTAGGGTTTTACCTCCATCAAGAGGGCCCGAACCTGGGTAAAACATCGTATCCCCTGCCTCGTGTTACCATCCGCCTAGACGCACAGTTCGGGACCCCCTACCCGAGATGCACCGGTTTTGACACCGACACCCATCTCGGCGAGGCCGAGCCAGGAACGAGCCGTAGCAGGCGTCGACGCGGCGTGCCAGGGTGTCGCATGCGGAGGCGAGTCTGTAACATGACTTGCCCCCACACCGCACCGCACCGACGGGCATAGTTGTACTGACACATCTTCCTTGTATGGACATTCCCCCATTATCTATCTTTAGGGGTGTATGGGCGCGTGTGGGGGGGAACAGAATAACTGCATTGGGCCTGTCAAACGAGCGCACTACCGTGTTAGCGCGAGCCTGAGCTGGGGGGAGGGGGTCGGGACCCCCTCCCCCAGCCAGGCGAGGCCGAGCCAGGAACGAGCCGTAGCAGGCGACGACGCGGCGTGCCGCGGCGTCGCATGCGGAGGAGAGTCCGTAACATGACTTGCGCCCACACCGCACCGCACCACACAACACCGAGGGGCATAGTTGTACTGACACATCTTCCTTGTATGGACTTGCCCAATTATCTATCTTTAGGGGTGTGTGGGTGCGTGTGTGGGGAAACCGAATAACCGTACTCCGCCTATCAAACGAGGCCACTGCAGCATTAGCGTGAGGCCATAGTAGGCGACGATGCAACGTGCTGCGGCATCGCACGCGGAGGCGAGTCCATGACATGACTTGCCCGCGCACCGCACCGCACCGAGGGGCATAGTTGTACTGTCACATTTCCTTGTATGGAGTTGCCCCCATTATCTATCTTTAGGGGTGTGTGGGTGTGTGTGGGGTGAAATAGAATAACCGCACTGCGCCTGTCAAATGAGCGCACTGCCGCGTTAGCACAAGGGCGAGCCGGGGGGAGGGGGGTCGGGCCCCCTCCCCCATCATGGCGAGACCGAGCCAGGAATGAGCCGTAGCAGGCGACGACGCGACGTGCCACAGCGTCGCATGCGGAGGCGAGTCCGTAACGTGACTTGCGCCCGCACTGCACAGCACCGAGGCGCATAGTTGTACTGACACGTCTTCCTTGTATGGACTTGCCCCCATTATCTATCTTTAGGGGTGTGTGGGATCATGTGGGGGGAAACAGAATAACCGCACTGTGCCTGTCAAACGAGCACACTGCCGTGCTAGTGCGAGGCCGAGCCGGGGCGAGGGGGGTGATACGTCTCCAACGTATCTACTTTTCCAAAAACTTTTGCCCTTGTTTTGGACTCTAACTTGTATGATTTGAATGGAACTAACCCGGACTGTCGCTGTTTTCAGCAGAATTGCCATGATGTTGTTTTATGTGCAGAAAACAAAAGTTCTCAGAATGAGCTGAAACTCCACAGGATATCTTACAATAAATAATAAATAATCCTCGCCAAAGATGAAGACCAGGGGGCCCACACCCTTCTCACGAGGGTGGGGGCGCCCCCCCCCCTAGGGCGTGCCCCCCTACCTCGTGGGCACCCTGGAGACCCCCCGACTCCAACTCCAACTCTATATAACTGCTTTCAGGGAGAAAAAATAAAGGAGAAGAAATCATCGCGTTTTACGATACGGAGCCGCCGCCATGCCCTAAAACCTCTCGGGAGGGAGAAAAGCTGGTATGAACTCGACCTCTTTTGTTTTTGTAAATGTGATGAGTTCATCGTTCTTGATTCAGCTTGTTATGAATAAACATGTTTGCAATGACAATTAGAGATCATAGTTTCTTGTGCCATGCTTGATTAGCTATGAGTTATAATGGTTTACCTTGCGTGCCAACATGCTATTAAAATGGTTATGATGTGGTATGATAAGGTGGTATCCTCCTCTGAACGATTTAAGTGACTTGACTTGGCACATGTTCACGCATGTAGTTGAAACAATTCAACATAGCCTTCACGGTATTCATGTTCATGGTGGATTATATCCTACTCATGCTTGCATCCAATGTTTATTAATTTTAATGCATGTACATGGCTGTTGTCGCTCTCTAGTTGGTCGCTTCCCAGTCTTTTGCTAGCCTTCACCTGTAGTAAGCGGGAATACTTCTTGTGCATCCAGACTCCTTAAACCCCAAGTTATTCCACATGAGTCCACTATACCTTCCTATATGCGGTATCTACCTGCCGTTCCAAGTAAACTTGTATGTGCCAAACTCTAATACTTCAAATAATTATCCTATTTTGTATGCTTGAATAGCTCATGTATCAACTAGGGTTGTCTGTATCTTCCATGTTAGGCGGGTTATTCTCAAGAGGAGTGGACTCCGCTCCTCACTCATGAGATAAAGGGCTGGTCACCGGGATGCCCAGTCCCATGCTTTATGCAAACTAAATAAAAAATAATTGCAAACAAAACTCCCCCTGGGACCTGATGTATGTTGGAGGCACTCGTTGTTTCAAGCAAGCCAGGGATTGATGTTTGTTGGTGGAGGGGGAGTATAAACTTTACCTTCCTATTTGGGAACCGCCTGTAATGTGTGTAGCATGGAAGATATCGCCATCTCTTGGTTGTTATGTTGACAATGAAAGTATACCGCTCAAAATGTTATTCACCTCTATTTCAAAACCGAGCTCTGGCACCTCTACAAATCCCTGCTTCCCTCTATGAAGGGCCTATCTATTTACTTTTATGTTGAGTCATCACCCTCTTATTAAAAAGCACCAGTCGGAGAGCGCACCTGTCATTTGCATTCATTACTGTTAATTTATATTTGGTGTGACTATGATTGGATCTCTTTTACCATGAACTACAATGTCTAGTCAGTCCTTGATCCTTAAAGCTGCTCTGCATTTATGTTTTGCGGTCTCAGAAAGGGCTAACGAGATACCATCTTGTTATATCATATTATGATTGTTTTGAGAAAGTGTTGTTATTCGAGATTTATTATTATGGCTTGCTAGTTGATTATGCTATTGATATGGGTAATCATGAGATCTGAGAATTATTGCAAATATGGTTAGTTATGATCCTTACTGAAAACTTGAATGCTAGCTTGACATATTTATAACAACAATAGCAAACAGAGTTTGTAAAAGTTTTTCTTTATTTGTCAACTGAATTACTTGTGGACAAGCAAGGGTTTAAGCTTGGGGGATTTGATATGTCTCCAATGTATCTACTTTTCCAAACACTTTTGCCCTTGTTTTGGACTATAACTTGTATGATTTGAATGGAACTAACCCGGACTGACGCTGTTTTCAGCCGAATTGCCATGACGTTGTTTTATGTGCAGAAAACAAAAGTTCTCGGAATGACCTGAAACTCCATGGGATATCTTACAATAAATAATAAAAAATCCTCGCCAAAGAAGAAGACCAGGGGGCCCACACCCTTCTCACGAGGGTGGGCCCCCTAGAGCGCGTGCCCTACCTCCTGGGCCCCCTGGAGACCCCCCGAATCCAACTCTATACAACTGCTTTCAGGGAGAAAAAAAATAAAGGAGAAGAAATCATCACGTTTTACGATACGGAGCTGCCGCCAAGCCCTAAAACCTCTCAGGAGTGCTGATTTGGTGTCCGTTCGGGGCTCCGGAGAGGGGGATTCGTCACCGTCGTCATCATCAACCATCCTCCATCACCAATTTGATGATGCTCACTGCCATGCGTGAGTAATCCCATCGTAGGCTTGCTGGACGGTGATGGGTTGGATGAGATTCACCATGTAATCGAGTTAGTTTTGTTAGGGTTTGATTCCTGGTATCCACTATGTTCTGCGATTAATGTTGATATAACTTTGGTATGCTTAATGCTTATCACTAGGGCCCGAGTGCCATGATTTCAGATCTGAACCTATTATGTTTTCATCAATATATGAGAGTTCTAGATCCTATCTTGCAAGTCTATAGTCACCTATTATGTGTTATGATCCGTTAACCCCGAAGTGACAATAATCGGGATACTTACCGGTGATGACCATAGTTTGAGGAGTTCATGTATTCACTATGTGCTAATGCTTTGTTCCGGTTCTCTATAAAAAGAAGGCCTTAATATCCTTAGTTTCCATTAGGATCCCGCTGCCACGGGAGGGTAGGACAAAATATGGCATGCAAGTTCTTTTCCATAAGCAGCTATGACTATATTCAGAATACATGCCTACATTACATTGACGAATTGGAGCTAGTTATGTGTCACCCTATGTTATGATTGTTACATGATGAATCGCATCCATCATAATTATCCATCATTGATCCAATCCCTACGAGCTTTCCATATACTGGTTTACGCTTATTTACTTTCCCATTGCTATTGTTACAATCACTACAAAAATACCAAAAATATTACTTTGCTTTCATTACTCTTTTGTTACCGTTACCATCACTATCACATTACTTTGCTACTAAAGACTTTGCTGCAGATATTAAGTTTCCAGGTGTGGTTGAATTGACAACTCAGCTGCTAATACATGAGAATATTCTTTGGCTCCCCTTGTGTCGAATCAATAAATTTGGGTTGAATACTCCCCCATCCCGGCGAGGCCGAGCCAAGAACGAGCCATGGCAAGCAACGACATGGCATGCCGCGGCGTCGCATGCGGAGGCGAGTCCGTAACATGACTTGCCCCCGCACGGCACCGCACCGCACCGAGGTGCGCAGTTGTACTGACACATCTTCCTTGTATGGACTTGCCCCCATTATCTATCTTTAGGGGTGTGTGGGTGCGTGTGGGGGGAAACAGAATAACGACACTCCGCCTGTCAAATGAGCGCCCTGCCGCGTTAGCGTGAGGCCGAGCCGGGGGCAGGGGGTCGGAACCCCCCTCCCCCATCCCGGCGAGGCCGAGCCAGTAACGAGCCATAGCAGGCGACGACGCGGCGTGCGGCGGCATCCCATGTGGAGGCGAGTCCGTAACATGACTTGCCCCCGCATCGCACCGAGGGGCATAGTTGTACTGACACATATTCCTTGTATGAACTTACCCCATTATCTATCTTTAGGGGTGTGCGGGTGCGTGTGGGGAGGGGACAGAATAACCGCACCGCGCCTATCAAACAAGCGCACTGCCGCGTTAGCGCGAGGGCGAGCGGAGGCGAGTCCGTAACATGACTTGCGCCCGCAACGCACCGCACCGCACCGAGGGGCATAGTTGTACTGACACATCTTCCTTCTATGGACCTGCCCCCATTATCTATCTTTAGGGGTGTGTGGGATCGTGTGTGGGAAACAGAATAACAGCATTGCGCCTGTCAAACGAGCGCACTTCCGTGCTAGCGCGAGGCCGAGCCGGGGGGAGGGTTCGGGACCCCCCTCCCCCATCCCGGCGAGGCCGAGCCAGGAACGAGCCATAGCAGGCGACGGCGCGGCATGTTGCGGCGTCGCATGCGGAGGCGAGTCCGTAACATGACTTGCCCCCGCACCGCACCGCACCCCACCGAGGGGCACATTTGTACTGACACATCTTCCTTGCATGGACATGCCCCCATTATCTATCTTTAGGTGTGTGTGGGCGCGTGTGGGAGGGAAACAGAATAACCGTACTCTTCCTATCAAATGAGTGCATTGCCGCGTTAGCACGAGGCCGAGCCCTCCCCCATCCCGGTTAGGCCGAGCCAGGAACGAGCCATAGTAGGCGACGACGCGGCGTGCCACAGCGTCGCATGTGGAGGCGAGTCTGTGACATAACTTGCCCCCGCACCGTACCGCACCGCACCGAGGGGCATAGTTGTACTAACACAACTTCCTTGTATGGACTTGTCCCCATTATTTATCTTTAGGGGTGTGTGGGTGCGTGTGGGGGGGGGGGGGAAACAGAATAACCGCATGCACCTGTCAAATGAGCGCATTGTCGCCTTAGCACGAGGGCGAGCCAGGGGGGGACCCCCTCCACCATCCTGACGAGGCCGAGCCAGGAACGAGCCGTAGCAGGTGACTACGCGGCGTGCCACGGCATCGCATGCTAAGGCTACTCCGTAACATGACTTGCCCCCGCACCGCACCGCCCCGAGGGGCATAGTTGTAATAACACATCTTCCTTGTATGGACTTGCCCCCATTATCTATCTTTAGGGCTGTGTGGGTGCGTGTGGTAGGGAAACAGAATAACCTCACTGCGCTTATCAAATGAGCGCACTGCCACGTTAGCGCGAGGCCGAGCCGGGGAGGGGGGGGTCTTGACCCCCTCCCCCATCTCCCGGCAAGGCCAAGCCAGGAATGAGCCGTAGCAGGCGATGACGCGGCGTGCCGCGACATCGCATGCGAAGGTGAGTTTGTAACATGACTTGCCCCCGCACTGCACTGAGGGGCATAGTTGTACTGACACATCTTCCTTGGATGGACTTGCCCCATTATCTATCTTTAGGGGTTTCTGGGTGCATGTGGGGTGGAAACAGAATAACCGCACTTCGCCTGTTAAACGAGTGCACTGCCGCGTTAGCGCGAGGTGGAGCTGGGGGTAAGGGGGAGGGACCTCCCTCCCCCATCCCGGCGAGGCCGAGCTAGGAACGAGCCGTAGAAGGCAACGACGCGGCGTGCCGTGGCGTCGCATGCGGAGGCGAGTCCGCAACATGACTTGCCCTCGCACCGAGGGGCATAGTTGTACTGACACGTCTTCCTTGTATGGACTTGCCCCCATTATCTATCTTTAGGGGTGTGTGGGTGCTTGTGGGGGAGGGGGAAACAGAATAACCTCATTGCGCCTGTCAAAAGAGCGCATTGCCGCGTTAGCGCAGGGCCGAGCCGGGTGGAGAGGGGTCGGGACCCCCCTCCCCCATCCTGGCGAGGTCGAGCTAGGAACGAGCCATAGCAGGCGACAACGCGGCGTGTTGTGGCATCGCATGCGGAGGCGAGTCCATAACATGACTTGCCCCCGCACCGCACCGTATAGAGGGCATAGTTGTACTGACACATCTTCCCTGAATGGACTTGTCCCCATTATCTATATTTAGGGGTGTGTTGGTGCGTGTAGGGGGATAGAATAACCGCACTGTGCCTGTTAAACAAGCGCCCTGCCGCGTTGGCGTTAGGCCGAGCAGGGGGGAGGAGGGTCGGGACCCCCCTCCCCCATCCCGGCGAGGCCGAGCCAGGAACGAGCCGTAGTAGGCGACGACGCGGCGTGTTGCGGCGTCGCATATGGAGGCGAGTCCGTAACATGACTTGCGCCCGCACCGCACCGAGGGGCATAGTTGTACTGACACATCTTCCTTGTATGGACTATCTTTAACTATCTTTAAGGGTGTGTGGGTGCGTGTGGGGGGAAACAGAATAACCACACTCCGCCTGTCAAACGACCACACTGCCGCGTTAGCGCGAGGCCGAGCCAGGGGGAGGGGGTCAGTCCGTAACATGACTTGCCCCCGCACCGCACCGCACCGACGGCCATAGTTGTAATGACACATCTTCCTTGTATGGACTTGCCCCCATTATCTATCTTTAGGGGTGTGTGGGTGCGTGTGTGGGGAAACTGAATAACCGTACTCCGCCTGTCAAACGAGCGCACTACGGCGTTAGCGCACGGGAGATCCGGGGGGAGGGGGTCGGGACTCCCTCCCGCATCCCGGCGAGGCTGAGCCAGGAACGAGCCGTAGCAGGCAACGACGCGGCGTGCCACGGCGTCGCATGCGGAGGCGAGTCCGTAACTTGACTTGACCGCGCACCGCACCGCACCGCCCCGACGGGCAGAGTTGTACCGACACTTCTTCCTTGTATGGACTTGCCCCCATTATCTATCTTTAGGGGTCTGTGGGTGCGTCTGGTAGGGAAACAGAATAACCGCACTGCGCCTGTCAAACAAGCGCACTATCGTGTTAGCGTGAGGCCGAGCCGGGGGGACGGGGGAGCTACCCCCTCCCCATCCCGGCGAGGCCGATCCAGGAACGAGCCGTAGCAGGCGACGACGCGGCGTGCCATGACGTCGCATGCGGAGACGAGTCCGTAACATGACTTTCCCCCGCACCGCACCACACCGAGGGGCATAGTTGTACTGACACATCTTGCTTGTATGGACTTGCCCCCATTATATATCTTTAGGGGTGTGTGGGTGCATGTGGGGGAGGAGGGGGGAAACAAAATAACCACACTACGCCTGTCAAATGAGCGCACTTCCGCGTTAGCGTGAGGCCGAGCCTGGGAGAGGGGGGTCGGGACCCCCCTCCCCCATCCCGGCGAGGTCAAGCCATGAACGAGCCGTAGCAGGCGACGACGCGGCGTGCCGCCGCGTCACATGTGGAAGTTAGTCCGTAACATGACTTGCCCCCACACTGTACCGCACCGAGGGGCATAGTTGTACTGACACATCTTCGTCGTATGGACTTGCCCCCATTATCTATTTTTAGTGGTGTGTGGGTGCATGTGGGGGGAAACAGAATAACCGCACTACGCTTGTCAAACGAGCGCACTGCCGCGTTAGCGCGAGGCCGAGCCCACCGAGGGGCATAGTTGTACTGACACAGCTTCCTTGCATGGACTTGCCCCCATTATCTATCTTTAGGGCACTAGTAGAAAACATGGCTTTGGTCCAGGCCGGGTCAGCCCATTAGTCCCGGTTCAGTCCAGAACCGGGACCAATGTGGGCATTGGTCCCGGTTCGTGAGCCCAGGGGGCCGGCCGGGCCACGTGGGCCATTGGTCCCGGTTCATCTGGACCTTTTGGTACTGGTTGGTGGGTTTAACCGGGGCCAATGGGCCTCGCTCCTGACACACCACCATTGGTCCCGGTTCGTGGCTTGAACCAGGACCAAAGGCTCCCCTTTAGTCCTGGCTCATGTCACCAACCGGGACCAATGAGGTGCCTATATATACCCCTCGCTCGCGAGCAGAGCACCCCAGTGCTCTTTTTTTCTCTGGCCGAAGGGGAGAGGGCTTGGTGGTCCTCTAGCTCACCTCCTATGTACACAAGGTGTTCGATGGAATGCCCGAGCCACACTACTTAAGCTTTCTCCTCTCCAAGCTCGACCTCCAAGCTCCATTTTCCATAATATTTGTCTAGGTTTAGCGGTCCGTCACGCCCCGTCCCCGTCTTCACCGCCGTCGATCACCCGCGCCGAGCTCATCGCCGGCACCACCGTGGTGAGCCTCTTGTTCTTATCTTCTTTCTGAAAGGAAAAATATTCTTACTTGTATGTTTACATAGATACTTGCAAACAAGCAGAATGGTTTTATGTGTTGTCCATGCACTGAATGTGGGAATACGAGGTCTTACTCTAACCAGAAAATCATTCACTCCCACCTTCTTTACAAGGGTTTCATGCCACACTATAATGTTTGGACGAGGCACGGAGAAATAGGGGTTATGATGGAAGACGGCAAAGAAGAAGAGTACGATGACAACTATGTGCCCCCTGAATACGGTGATGCTGCAACGGGGGGAGCTGGTGAAGATCAAGAGGAACTAGACGATGTGCCTAATGATGCTGCAACGGGTGAAGCTGCTGAAGATCAAGAGGAACCAGACGATGTGCCCAATGATGATGATCTCCGCTGGGTCATTGTCGATGCAAGGACGCAATGCGAAAGTCAAAAGGAGAAGCTGAAGTTTGATCGCATGTTAGAGGATCACAAAAAAGGGTTATACCCCCATTGCGAAGATGGCAACACAAAGCTCGGTACCGTACTGGAATTGCTGCAGTGGAAGGCAGAGAATGCTGTGGCTGACAAAGGATTTGAGAAGCTACTGAAAATATTGAAGAAGAAACTTCCAAAGGATAACGAATTGCTCGACAGTACATACGCAGCAAAGAAGGTCGTATGCCCTCTAGGATTGGAGGTGGAGAAGTTACATGCATGCCCTAATGACTGCATCCTCTACCGCGGTGCATACAAGGATCTGAACGCATGCCCGGTATGCGGTGCATTGCGGTATAAGATCAGACGAGATGACCCTGGTGATGTTGACGGCGAGCCCCCCAGGAAGAGGGTTCCTGCGAAGGTGATGTGGTATGCTCCTATAATACCACGGTTGAATCGTTTGTTCAGAAACGAAGAGCATGCCAAGTTGATGTGATGGCACAGTGAGAACCGAAAGAAAGATGGGAAGTTGAGAGCACCCGCTGACGGGTCGCAGTGGAGAAAAATCGAGAGAAAGTACTGGGATGAGTTTGCAAAGGACCCAAGGAATGTATGGTTTGCTTTAAGCGCGGATGGCATTAATCCTTTCGGGGAGAAAAGCAGCAATCACAGCGCCTGGCCCGTGACTCTATGTATGTATAACCTTCCTCCTTGGATGTGCATGAAGCGGAAGTTCATTATGATGCCAGTTCTCATCCAAGGCCCTAAGCAACCCGGCAACGAAATTGATGTGTACCTAAGGCCATTAGTTGAAGAACTTTTACAGTTGCGGAATGGAAACGGTGTACGTACATGGGATGAGCAGAGACAGGAGGAATTTAACCTTAAGGCGTTGCTGTTCGTGACCATCAACGATTGGCCCGCTGTCAGTAACCTTTCAGGACAGACAAACAAAGGATACCACGCATGCACGCACTGTTTAGATGACACTGAAAGTATATACCTGGACAAATGCAGGAAGTATGTGTACCTGGGCCTTCATCGATTTCTTCCGACCAACCATCAATGTCAAAAGAAAGGCAAGCATTTCAAAGGCGAGGCAGATCACCGAAAGAAGCCCGCCATGCGTACTGGTGATCACGTACTTGCTATGGTCAATGATTTACACTACGTAATCTTTGGAAAGGGTCCCGGTGGACTAGCTGTTCCGAATGACGCTGAGGGACACGCACCCATGTGGAAGAAGAAATCTATATTTTGGGACCTACCCTACTGGAAAGACCTAGAGGTCCGCTCCTAAATCGACGTGATGCACGTAACGAAGAACCTTTGCGTGAACCTGCTAGGCTTCTTGGGCGTGTATGGGAAGACAAAAGATACACCTGAGGCACGGGAGGACCTGCAACGTTTGCACGAAAAGGACGGCAAGCCTCCGAAGCAGTATAAAGGTCCTGCCAGCTACGCTCTTAGGAAAGAAGAGAAAGAAATCTTCTTTGAATGCCTGCTCAGTATGAAGGTCACGACTGGCTCCTCGTCGAATATAAAGGGAATAATAAATATGCCAGAGAAAAAGTTTCAGACCCTAAAGTCTCATGACTGCCATGTGATTATGGCACAACTGCTTCCGGTTGCATTGAGGGGGCTTCTATCGTAAAACGTCCAATTAGCCATTGTGAAGCTATGTGCATTCCTCAATGCAATCTCTGAGAAGGTGATCGGTCCAGAAATTGTACCAAGGCTAAGGAGTGATGTGGCGTAATGTCTTGTCAGTTTCGAGCTGGTGTTCCCACCATCCTTATTCAATATCATGACGCACGTCCTAGTTCATCTAGTCGACGAGATTGTCATCCTGGGGCCCGTATTTCTACACAATATGTTCCCCTTTGAGAGGTTCATGGCAGTCCTAAAGAAATATGTCCGTAACCGCGCTACGCCAGAAGGAAGCATCTCCATGGGCCATCAAACAGAGGATGTTATCAGGTTTTGTGTTGACTTCATTCCTGGCCTTAAGAAGATAGGTCTCCCTAAATCGCGGTATGAGGGGAGGCTGACTAGAAAAGGCACTCTTGGAAGAGACTCAATAATATGCAGGGACGGATATTCTTGGTCTCAAGCACACTACACAGTTCTACAGAACTCTACCTTGGTGACCCCGTATGTCGATGAACACCAGAACAGTCTGCGCTCCAAACACCCGGAGCAGTGCGACGACTGGATTACATGTGAACACATCAGGACTTTCAGCAGTTGGTTGGAAACACATCTCAGAGGTGACAACACTGTTTGTGATGAGTTGTACTTGTTGTCCAGGGGACCATCTTTGACTGTATTGACTTAAAAAGGATACGAGATAAATGGGAATACATTTTACACGATCGCCCAAGATCAAAAGAGCACCAACCAAAACAGCGGTGTCCGCTTTGATGCAGCAACCGAGAGCAGAAAGGACACATATTATGGTTACATAGTGGACATATGGGAACTTGTCTACGGACCTGATTTTAAGGTCCCTTTGTTTAAGTGCAAATGGGTCAATCTGTTAGGCAGCGGGGTACTGGTAGACCCACAGTACGGAATGACAACAGTGGATCTGAAAATCTTGGGTACACTGACGAACCGTTCGTCCTAGCCAATGATGTGGCACAGGTTATCTATGTGAAGGACATGTCTACCAAACCGAGAAAAAGAAAAGATAAGGAAGCGAATACATCATATGGTGAGCCAAAGCGCCACATAGTTCTTTCAGGAAAAAGGGACATCCTGGGAGTGGACGGCAAGACAGACATGTCTGAAGATTATGAAAAGTTTCATGAAATTCCTCCCTTCAATGTCAAGGCTGACCCAAGCATCCTGATAAACAATGAAGATTATCCATGGTTACGGCGCAATAAGCAAATGACACAAGCGAATAAAAAGTGAAGACTTTCTCCCACAACTATTATGATGATACCATGCCAACTTGGTAACACACGAAGATGCTACCATTGTCCGTTTTCTATATGCACATGCTATGTGGGTGAAATTATGATACCATGCCAACTTTCAACTTTTTCAGAGTTCATTTGAAATGCTTTCATGTCTTATGGTTCAGCCCTAATAGAGAAAAGTTTAACCTAAATTCATAGTGAATTTCTCTGAAATTCATAGAAATTTACTAGGAATTTAGGTTGAATTTTCTCTATAAGCGCATCTATTCTCATTTTTTAGTAAGTTAATCACAAACTTGTGATTCAAACAATTTTCAAAGAATTCAAATTTTAACTATTCAAATTTGAAAACTAATGGCACTAACAGAAAGTTTATAATTTTTCTAAAACTATTGGCACTAACAGAAAGTTTATAATTTTGCTAACCTAAAAGCAAACAGAATTAAAAATTAACGCAAAAAACAAAAGAAAATAAATAATGCAAAAAACAAATAAAAAACAGGAAAAAAAAACTATTTTTATAGTAAAGTTAATCACAAAATAAAATAAATAAAGCAACAAAGAAAACAAAAAAACTAAAAAAGTGTTTTCAAATTTGAAAACTAATGGCACTAACAGAAAGTTTATAATTTTTCTAAAACTAAAAGCAAAAAGAATAAAAAAAATAAAGCAAAAAATAAAATAAAATAAATTATGCAGAAAACAAAACAAAAAACTGGAAAAAATAGCAATAATAAGTATTTTGTTGTAAGTAGAAACAAAATAAAATAAATAAAGCAACAGAAAGTTTATAATTTTGCTGACCTAAAAGCAAAAAGAATTAAAAAATAAAGCAAAAAACAAAAGTAAATAAATAATACAGAAAACAAAACAAAAAAACAAAAAAGTGTTTTCAAATTTGAAAACTAATGGCACTAACAGAAAATTTATAATTTTTCTAAAACTAAAAGCAAAAAGAATTAAAAAATAAAGCAAAAAACAAAAGAAAATAAATAATGCAGAAAACAAAACAAAAAAACTGGAAAATAATTAAATATAGCACATACTGGGCACCCACGGCCTGAATACGACTAGAAACCCTACCATGGGCCAGGATTCAGGCCCGCGGGAGGCCCAGTAGGCCTAGAGGCACACATTGCATGGTTAGGCCCGAAAGCCTGCTTTAGAGAGGAGCTCGAGAGGGAAGGCGCACCGCACCTTATAAACAGGTGCGGCTCCCTCTCAACTAGCGAGGTGGGACTAAACATTTGGGCGCGGGGCAGCACAAGGCCTTTGGTCCCGGTTGGTGGCACCAACCGGGACTAAAGGGGGCATTAGTCACGGTTGGTGCCACAAACCATGACCAATGCCCCTCTTTAGTCCCGGTTGGTGCCACCAACCGGGACCAAAGGCCGCCGCTTCCCGCCCTTTGGGCTGCTGAAATTTGGCCTTTGGTCCCGGTTAGTGGCACGAACCGGGACCATAGGTAGGCATTCGTCCTGGTTCGTGCCACGAACCGGGACCAATGCTCTGGCTATATATACAACACTTGGGAAATTTCCGCCAACTTCTCCCATTCCTCATCGTCGATGCCGCCAGGCTGCCCCTCTCACGTCGTCGCCACCGCCGAGCCCTGCCCCTCGTCGTCGCCTCCGCCACCGCCGAGCCCTGCCCCGACGCCGTTAGGCTGCTCCACTTCACCGTCCTCGCCGCCGCCGCCGAGCCCTACCCCGACGCCTTCGCAGCCCGCTCCCACTGTAAGCCGTCGTGCCGTTCCCCTCCTCTCCTCCTCTCCCCCCGTCTTGCCCTACCGCCGCCGCCAGCCATGCTCTCTTGCCGCGCCCCGACGCCGCCGCCCGCCGTGCTCTGCCCCGACAACGCCGCCTGACCGTGCTCCGCTTGCCGCGCCGCCGCCGGTTCGTCGCCGCCGCCCGCCGTGCTCTGCCTCGACGCCGCCGCCTGGCCACGCTCCGCTTGCCGCGCCGCCGCCGGTTTGCCGCCGCACCCCGCCTCCGCCGCCCGCCTCTGTTAGTTTTTTTGGAGATATGCATGCATGTGTGTAGTGTATATGTGTATCTATGTGTATGTGTGTGCAGTGTATATGTGTGTGCATGCAGATATGTATTAGTTTTTTTTATTTAGGTTGTTAATTAGTACTCCCTCCGTTCCTAAATACTTGTCTTTCTAGGCATTTCAACAAGTGACTACATACGGAGCAAAATGAGTGAATCTACACTCTAAAATATGTGTACATATACATCCGTATGTAGTAGTCATTTGAAATGTCTAGAAAGACAAATATTTAGGAACGGAGGGAGTAGATATTAATTTTGTTCACATATGTATGGATGCATGTGACTATGTATGTATGTATGTATCGGGTATGTCGTTGTCGATATACCCCCTACCAGATAACTTCGACATGAGGGGGGTCGATATACCCCCTCCCCGATAACTTCGACATGATGGGGGGAGGGGGTCGCCGAGGGTTCGAGGGTCACCGAGTGTTCGAGGGTTCGTGGGGGCGAGGGTCGGGAACTAACTAGGGTAGAGGGTTGAGGGTTGCCGAGTGTTCGAGGGATCGAGGGGGCGAGGGTCGGGAACTAGCTAGGGTAGAGGGTCGAGGGTCACCAAGTGTTCGAGGGGGCGAGGGTCGGGAAGAAGAGGAGAAATAAAGAGGAGAAGAAGAAGGAATAGAGGAGAAGAAAACTTCTTCTCCTCTATTCTTTCTTCTTCTCCTCTTTTTTTTCTTCTTCTTCCTCTTCTTTTTTTATCGGGAATGAGGGTGTTGATGATCACCGAGCGGTAGAGGAAACCCTAAATAGCAAGTATCCACGGTGCGAGGTACATGTGGCCATCAGTGTAGAACACTACATCCACGTCCCACAAGCGACGTGGGCATCCACAAGTGACGCCCACGTCGCTTGTGGGACGTAGATGTAGTGTTCAACGCCGACGGCCACATATACCTCGCACCGTTCATACTTATTGTTATTTAGGGTTCCCATCGACGTCGAGGATAAAAAAAGAAGAGGAATAAAAGAATAAAAAGAGGAGAAGAAAGAATATATGAGAAGAACTTCTCCTCTATTCTTTCTTCTCCTCTCTTTTTTTCTTCTTCTTCCTCTTCTTTTTTATTGAAACGAGGGTGTTGATGATAGCCGAGCGGTAGAGGAAACCCTAAATAGCAAGTATCGACGGTGCGAGGTACATGTGGCCATCGGTGTCGAATAATACATCCACGTCCCACAAGCGACGTGGGCTGCCGAAAATTGGCCCTTTGGGCTGCCAAAAAGAGACCTTTGGTCCCGGTTGGTCCCGGTAGAGGAGAAACCCTAAATAGAAAGTATCGTTGGTGTGAGATACATGTGGCCGTCGGTGTCGGACACTACATCCACGTCCCACAAGTGGCGCGGGCTTCGACGCCCACGTCACTTGTGGGACGTGGATGTAGTGTCCGACACCGACGGCCACATGTATCTCACACCCACGATACTTGCTATTTAGGGTTTCCTCTACCGCTCGGTGACCCTCGACAACCCTTGTTCCTGATAAAAAAAGAGGAAGAAGAAGAAAAAAAGAGGAGAAGAAAGAATAGAGGAGTTCTTACTCCTCTATTCTTTCTTCTCCTTTTTTTTTCTTCTTCCTCTTCTTTTTTTATCCTTGAAGCGTTGTCGAGGCCACCCCAAACCCTAGAGAAGCAGCGTCGAGGCCACCCCAAACCCTAGAGAAGCAGCATTGAGGCCACTAATTAATATTAGTTTCTACGTTTGCCACTAATATATCCATCTTTTATGTTTGAATAATAATTGCCATGTTGTCAATATTTATAAAAACTATGGACACCGCCCGAGACGAAGTACAAGAAGAGTTGTTGGGGGACATAATCGCACGAGGAAGTGATGCCGTCTGCTCATTGTTTCTCAGCGACACCGATGGTCTAGAAGCAGCTGGCTATGATTATGATGGCTCCGGTGACCTAATGCCGGTGCAAGAAGGAGACCGTGAGGACGGCTCCGGTGACCCAATCCCGGTGCAAGAAGGAGACCATGATGACGTCTCTGGTGACCGAACCGAGTCCGGCCAGGTATATATATTAGTTAAGCTTCTACTGACTAGCTAATTGATGCATTCATTGTTTTGGTATCTACACATATTAATTAAGTCTTTGTTCTTTTTTCTAGCCCTCTGGATCGAGCACAACTTCGGAAAAGAGACGAGGCCCGGGATTGTACCCCTCCAGACAAAGAGCGCATTTGTTGCTCAGTGCGGGGTTTTGGTTAGGGACCAGATCCCGATCAGCATCCATCAATGGTTTAAGTCAGCTACAGAAGACCCTGAGGTGTCTTATGTCAATGATATGCAGAAAAATGATCTTTGGACTGAGCTGAAGTCAAGTTTCACCCTACCGCCAGAGGATAATCCAGAGAAGCCAGTTAAAGAGCAATTAATCAAGTCTTTTGCTCTTAAGAGGATGGCAGAACTATTCAGGAGGTGGAAGAAAGAGCTGAATAAGTTTGTCGAAAATAATGAGACACCAGAATTCAAGGGCAGATATGAGAAGATCAGAGATCACTGGCCCGCATTTGTGGCCCACAAGACATCGGAAAAGAGTAAGAAGATGTCGGCGACAAACAAGCAAAATGCTGCGAAGAAGAAGCATTACCATCGCACGGGGTCAGGTGGCTACCTCGTAGCCCGGCCTAAGTGGGCCAAGACTGAGAATGATCTGGTTGATAAAGGGATCGAACCAGAGACAATTAACTGGCCAAACAGTTGCCGGACTTGGTTCTTCGGGGCTGGCGGAAACTTGGACCCTGTAACAGGGAAGTGCATTTGGACGAACGATCAAATGGACATACCAGTCAGGAAGCTTCAGCAGTATATCAAAGCATCGCAGCAAGGGACGTTCTTTCCAGACAGAGAGAACGACGAGCTCACAATGGCCCTCGGGAATCCTGAGCACCCTGGACGAACACGAGGTACGCCAGGCTCCATTCCATGGAAGGTTGGGTTTCCGAACGCATGCGGTTACAAATCCCATGAGAGGAGGAAAAAAGTGCAGCAGACCCAAATGCAGGCGCTGCAAGCAAGGGTACAAGCGATAGAGGAACGAGAAGCAAATCGCAGCAAACGTACTGCCGAAGCTTCCGCCGAAGCTACCCCACCATCTCAGCGGAGAAGCAGCGTGGATTCCACCGTGCTGCTTCAGCCGGAGCATGCCTTGACGGCTCCTGCCAGCTATCCCGTGGATGCTATCACAGAGTCTCAAAATTGCCACCTTATGACGCAATGGATGAATTTGAAGGTCAAGGCGGCTGTTGACTCTGGTTATCCTACTGAACCCGGTGCAACTTTTCACTGCCGGCCTATTCCAAAAGGATATGCTTGGGTGATGGTGGGTGAAATAATGGAGGGATTTGAGGACCTCCAGCTTGACCACCCTACCGGTGAAGGGGAGACTAGGCTGGGGTCTGCTTTGAAGACTCCATGCCTATGGCGGAAGGAGCTCATCAACCTTCCGAACTGGACGCCTCCGCCTCCTCCTCCTCCTCCGGCAAGTCAGGGCACTCCGCCTCCTCCAGCGCCTCCTCCTCCGGCGAGTTAGGGCACTCCGCCTCCCCCACCGCCTCCTTCTCCGGCGAGTGACGATCAGGGCACTCGATCGGCTCCTTCTCTAGCGCGTGGCGGCACTCCGCCTCCTTCTCCGCCTGCGCCAACGCGCCCGAGCAGCCAGCCTCCTCCTTCTCCGCCTTGTCAGCAAGGGCAGAAGAGACCTGCCGCCGCTCCGGCTGCTCCGGCGTGTCGTAGTCCTTCTCCTCCGCCTCGTAAGCAAGTAAAGAAGACAACCGCTCCGTTTGCTCGGCCAGCGTCTAGCAGTACAGCCAGAGGCGGGAGGACATATAGATTTGGTCCTTCTTTGTAGACTCCAGAGAAGTTACCATACGAGAGGACCCCGGAGGAGAACGCCGAGATCGTGCGAACTGAAGTGGATGACTGGTTTCAAGGGTTAAAAGCAAAGAGACATCCACCTCCGGAGGAGAAGGTAGATCCGGTGAAAGCGAAGCGCACTCTGGCTGCCCTGACAAAACCACCCAAGTCTCCGCCGAAAGGAAACTATGAGCGCATTATTGGAAAGGAATTTGCCGAAGCGGAGCGGTCGGGAAGTACTTTCAGTGATCAAAGGCTGAAAGAATGACGAGCTGGGAAACAAATTGCCCAGCTCGGCGAACAAGCGAAGCAATCGTGCCCCCCGCTCAAGGTGCCTAGCGACAACGTCGCTAATGATCCAAGGATGGTGCCCGGTTATAGCAATCTTGCCGATTACCTGCCCAACGATGTACATTATGAACCCATGGAGGTGCAGATACAAAGATATTGGTACGGGAAGCCTCTCGTCAAAGATTAAAGATCTCTATCAACGATGATGCGAAGATTGCATGATTGGTACTTGAAAATCTGCAAAGACTCTTGGGGAGGAGTACTTTGTATGTGAAAGTTATAAAGGAGCATGACCTTGTTGGAATTGAACTGTTTCCTGTTCCAATCAATTGGCCCTCGATAAAACAACGGTCACCTGCTACTGTCTGTAAGTAGTACTACTTCTGTCATTAAGTCTCTCTATATAGCTCAGCTCTTTCATTGCATGCATTTATAATCATCCTCACTATATTATGCAGATTGAAGATCGCTGAATTGAAGAAAAGACAAGTCGGTGATATTGGGTTCATTAACACATATCTCATAGATGCAACTCAGGTTAAATTTCATGCCGCAGATACCGAGGCCAACTTGCTACGATCATTGGTAATAAATGAAAACAAAGATATAATACTCTTTCCTTACAACTTCAAGTGAGTGTTACTGTCTTGTGCGTATTCGGTTTCCCTTATATATATATTAGTCAAGGTTATAGTAATGTAATTGATGAGTTATGCATGTGTGTGCAGTTACCACTATATTCTCCTAGAGATTAAGCTTGAGCAGGGACTAGTAACTGTCTTAGACTCAAAACGAAAAGATCCCCAAGACTATGCGGACATGACTCAAATGCTCAAGAAGTAAATTAAATTGATTATTATCCACCATATAAGAAACTTTGTTCATTTCCTGATATATCAAGTAATTGTTTTCTTTGTCTGGCAGGGTTTGGAAAAAATTCCCCAAAAAAGCTCCAAGACTCCCAAAGAAGCTGCAATTTAGACACCCGAAAGTAAGTACTATAGTAGCATGTTCCGCGCATCTCCTATTGATTTGGCATTCTTGCTTATCAGTTTGATTGACCTCTATTTCTTGTAAAGTGGTTGTGGCAGGAAAAAGGGAATGATTTCTGTGGATACTACGTTTGCGAGTCCATCCACCACACGACCTGTGAGCGGGGCTACACTGACGAACAATATGAAGTACATAAATAACAACATTCACAATTTTATTTTATTACCATCATTTGTGTTGAGTTTCATTCATTCATATATATATATATGTATTGACCCCCTTCTTCAAATTAGATGTTTTGGAAGCGGGATGAACTCCTAGCACCAGCTCGCATGCGAGCAATTCAAGAGGAATTGGCGGCATTCTTTCTTGACCACGTGATCGCTGAAGACGGAGAATACTATGTGGACCATGAGTCCATATGATTATATTTGTAAGAGATAATTATTGTATATATGTAGCCGGTAGTGTCGGATAGATATACGAGAACTTGTTGTTCGACCAATCTCTTGGAGAAGGAGAGGTGGTCGATATCACTTCTCTCTATATGCATATATGTTCATGACGATCTTCTGGTTCCTTCGTTTGCTTACTAGCTAGCTAGCGTGTCTAGTCCTCTCTATACGTATGTATAGTACGTAGCGTCAACCAAGCACGGACATAAGAGAGGACACTTCTCTCTATTAATTATAGCTAGCTAACACAATATATGAAACACCTAAATTAACCCCCCAAAACCCCCAACCCCCCCCCTTCAAAAAAAACAAAAACCCCAGCCACAGAAATGCTGACGCGTGGATGCCTATTGGTCCCGGTTGGTGCCACCAACCAGAACCAAAGGGTCTCCTGCCTTGGCTCCGTGCACAGGCGACGTGGACGGCCATCAGTCCCGATTCTGGATTGAACTGGGACTAAAGGGGCACGGCATTAGTACCGACCCTTTAGTCTCGGTTCAGGAACCGGGACAAAAGGCCCTTACGAACCGGGACAACAGGCCCTTTTTCTACCAGTGGGGGGGTGTGGGTGCATGTGGGGCGGAAACAGAATAACCGCACTGCGCCTGTTAAACGAGTGCACTGCCGCGTTAGCGTGAGGCCGAGCCGGGGGAAGGTCATCCCTCCCCCATCCCATGGAGGCCGAGCCAGGAACGAGCCGTAGCAGGCAACGACGTGGCGTGCCGCGGCGTCGCGTGCGAAGGTGAGTTCGTAACATCACTTGCCCCCGCAACGAGCGGCATAGTTGTACTGACACATCTTCGTTGTCTGGACTTGCGCCCATTATCTATCTTTAGGGGTGTGTGGGTGCGTGTGGGGGGAGGTGGAAACAGAATAACCGCATTGCGCCTGTCAAACGAGTGCACTGTTGTGTTAGCGCGAGGCCGAGCCGGGGTGGAGAAGGGTCGGGACCCCCTCCTCCATCCCGGCGAGGCCGAGCCAGGAACGAACCGTAGCAGGCGACGACGCGGCGTGCCGTGGCGTCCCATGCGGAGGCGAGTCTGTAACATGACTTGCCCCCGCACCGCACCACACCATACCGAGGGGCATAGTTGTACTAACACATCTTCCTTGAATGGACATGCCCCCATTATCTATCTTTAGGGGTGTGTGGGTGCGTGTGGGGGGGACAGAATAACTGCACTGCACCTGTCAAAGAAGCGCACTGCCGCGTTAGCGTTAAGCCGAGCCGGGGTGAGCGGGAAACAGAATAACCGCAATGCGCCTGTGAAACGAACGCACTGGCACGTTACCGCGAGGCCGAGCCGGGGGGAGGGGTCGGGACCCCCTCCCCCATCCCGGCGAGGCTGAGCCAAGAACGAGCCGTAGTAGGCGACGACGCGGCATGCCGCGGTATCGCATGTGGAGGCGAGTCCGTAACATGACTTGCGCCCGCACCGCACCGCACCGAGGGGCATAGTTGTAATGACACATCTTCCTTGTATGGACTTGCCCCCATTAACTATCTTTTGGGGTGTGTGGGTGCGTGTGGGGGAAACAGAATAACCGCACTCCGCCTGTCAAACGAGCGCACTGCCGTGTTAGCGCGAGGCCGAGCCAGGGGGGAGGGGGTCCCCCATCCCGGCGAAGCCGAGCCAGGAACGAGCCATAGCACGTGACGACCTGGTGTGCCACGGCATCACATCCGGAGGAGAGTCCGTAACATGACTTGCCCCCGCACCGCACCGCACCGAGCGGCATAGTTGTAATGAGACATCTTCCTTGTATGGACTTTCCCCCATTATCTATCTTCAGGGGTGTGTGGGTGCGTGTGGGGGGGGGAACAGAATAACCGCACTGTGCCTGTCAAATGAGCGCACTGCCGCGTTAGCGCATGGGCGAGCCGGGGGGAGGGGGGTCGGGACCCTCACCCGCATCCCGGCGAGGCCGAGAAAGGAACGAGCCATAGCAGGCGACGATGTTGCGTGCCACGGCGTCGCATGCGGAGGCTAGTCCGTAACATGACTTGCCTGCGCACCGCACCGCCCCGACGAGCATAGTTGTACCGACACATCTTCCTTGTATGGACTTGGCCCCATTATCTATCTTTAGGGGTGTGTGGGTGCGTGTGGTAGGGAAACAGAATAATCGCACTACGCCTGTCAAACGAGCGCACTACCGCGCTAGTGCGAGGCTAAGCAGGGGAGCGGGGGAGGTACCCCTCCCCCATCCCGGCGAGGCCGAGCCAGGAACGAGCTGTAGCAGGCGACGACGCGGCGTGCCACGACGTGCCATGCAGAGGCGAGTCCGTAACATGACAGTCCCCCGCACCGTACCGCACCGAGGGGCATAGTTGTACTGACACATCTTCGTTGTATGGACTTGTCCCCATTATCTATCTTTAGGGGTGTGTGGGTGCGTGTGTGGGGAAACAGAATAACCGCACTGCGCCTGTCAAACGAGCACACTGCCACGTGTCAGGACCCTGATTCCAAGTCACATCGATCTAGCCGGTGTCGCCTTACCATGGCCCGGGACGGTTTGCGCCTTTTGGCTTACGTATATGACAGCGTCGCTAGCATCCATATGACAGAGAACCCGGGCTAACATGACTAGTCGAGAACCCAAAGTGGCACTAACTTACGGGGACAGGCATAGATGAATCAACATCGAGCATGTCGGTCAGCAGCGTGCGAATCCGGGTTGTAGCACTAGGCTGACATGACTCCGGTGAACCGGGCTGTAGCAGGCTAGGCAGGACTTCGGATGCCACCGCATGACATTTCCCCGAAGGGACAGACACAGGAACGAAGTGAATCACATGCTAGCCAGTCAAGTGTTCCAGAGCAGTAGTCCCGGGCTAGCATTTCTAGACTCAACTTCGACCAGCTTGGCTTGGTAATCCTACAGGCAGTCAGGCTCTGATACCAAAGCTGTCAGGACCCCAATTCCAAGTCACATCGATCTAGCTGGTAACACCTCATATCACTTTGTGGCCTCACGCATGGTATTCCCATGGGTGTCGCCTTACCATGGCCCGGGACCGTTTGCGCCTTTTGGCTCACGTATATGGTAGTGTCGCTAGCATCCATATGACAGAGAACCCGGGCGGACATGACTAGTCATGAACCCAAAGTGGCACTAACTTATGGGGACAAGCATACATGAATCAACATCGAGCATGTCGGTCAGCATCGTGCGAATCCAGGTTGTAGCACTGGGCTAACAGGACTCCGGTGAACCGGGCTGTAGCAGGCTAGGCAGGACTCCGGATGTCACCGTGTGACATTTCCCCGAAGGGATAGACACAGGAACGAAGTGAATCACATGCCGGACAGTCAAGTATTCCGGAGCAGTAGTGCTGGGCTAGCAGTACTCCAGTGAACCGGGCTGTAACGAACTACTATGGCTCATGGAAGCACAAAACTACATTTTCCCATAAGAGAGGCTACCAAGGACAAACAACTAGGTTGTCGGATCCCACACATACCAAGCATTTCAATCATACACACAATATGCTCGATATGTGTAAATACAACATGGCATCACAGCATAACTCTACGACTCAAGTATTTATTCAATAGGCTCCGAGGAGCCAAGTATTACAATCATTGTCTCCTGACCCAACATACAGAGCATACAAGCATCGAGCGGAAGCATAAACATGTCTGAGTATAGTCAACTACAAATGAAAAAGACCAAGAAGCCTGACTATCTACAAGACCCTCCCAAGGGTACAAGATCGTAGCTGAGGTAACAAGCTAAACGTCGAAGTCCACACGGAACTACTAGCGAGACTGAAGTCTCTCTGCAAAAACATAAAATAAGCAAACGTGAGTACAAATGTACCCAGCAAGACTTTCATCAGAACTAGCTACATATGCATCGGTATCAATAAAGGGGGTGGTGGAGTTTAACTGCAGCAAGCCAACTTTGACTCGGTGGCTATCCTGATCTACGACTATAAGTAACTCTTTTGAGGTGGCGCACACGAGTCCACATATTCACCATACCAATACGCCAGTATGGATCCGCTCCTGTCTCCCTACGAGAACGCCATCCATAGCACTCACGCTTATCTTGCGCATTTTAGAGTATCCACTTTCACTTGTCTATGAACTATGCAAGGGGTCCAAGTTTCCATATCCGAGGAATCCGGCTATTCGCATAGATAATGATAACCTTGCAGGGGTGTACTTCTTCACACACGCTCTCGCCACTTACCACCATCTACATGTCGTGTATCTCGGCAACCTTCAAGCGGAAGCCTGTTGAGGGAGTCGACCACGACCTGACTAATCACACAAGTTTCTCGTCCAGGTTTATCGCCTATTCGGGTTCCATCCGCAAGGAGATCTAGCCGGGGTGTCGCTCATGGCCCCAAATGATGTGTGCAGGGTTCCAAGCCCACCATCCGGGTGCCACTTGGTACACCGGGCCACTGTGCCTAGTCTGTCCCAAACCCACCTGCACGGGGTGCCACTTGGTAGACTACTAACACTACCTACAAACACCAGAAACTAGTTGCAGCTCCTGGACAAAGATCAGGTAGATTAATAAGTCGAGAGGGGAACTTAAGCATTCCAATGTGTGGTAGTAACTGTTCATGGATCACCAACACAGAACTCAGTTCCTGAGGATGGATGCAATCAGACAACCCACCATGTACTCCTGCATGGCCTCTCACCACTACCTTTACCAAATCGTGTTCACACACTCAGCTCTCAACAGTAGGACATGTTCACCACATTCCAATTCATCCCCGATGAATCAGACATGACTCAACTCTAAGCAGTAGCAGGCATGACAAACAAGCATGAATGAGTAGGCACATCAGGGCTCAAACAACTCCTACTCATGCTAGTGGGTTTCATCTATTTACTGTGGCAATGACAGGTCATGCAGAGGAAAGGGCTTCAGCTACCGCAGCATGTAACAGTTGAAACGTTGCTGTCCTAATGCAGTAAAAGAGAGCAGGAGCGAGAGAGTGGGGTTGTGACGAAATGAACAAGGGGGTTTTGCTTGCCTAACACTTTTGAAGAGGAACACACTTCATCCGTGTCATCGTTCTCATCGTCGGTACATGTCTACCGAGAGGGGACAAACACCGGCAACTGAGAAAGAACACAATCAATGCAATGCCAGAATATGATGCATGATCATGACATGGCAATATGCTGTGATTTGAGCTAATGCATCTAGCTATGATTTAAATGAAGTTGGTTTGAATACATGATTCAAATTCCAACTCCATATAAGATTATTTAATTGCCCTTTATTTTTTTGTCCAAAACAAAGGACAAACATTGTTCAAACATGCATGAAAATGGTACAGATGGCTTCCTTGAATTTTTCTGATAATTTTTCATATATAAATTATTTCATTCTGAGCTACGGTTGATTTTATATGATTTTTAGAAGCTTAAAACATTTTCTAGAATTTTCTGGTTATCTGAATCAGCCTAAATCCAGAGAATGCATTACTGCATCAGCTCTGCGACGGGGTGACATCGGCAGGTCAACACGGTCAGCCACGGTCAAACCTGACGCGCGGGACCCACATGTCAGTGTCACAGTGGCTAAACTAGTTAACTAAACTTCCTGGGTTTAATTAACATGCGGGGCCCACTGTCAGTGGCACGGGGCGGTGATTAGTCGCTAATTAAGCCAGCCACATCAGCACAGCCGGGAAGAGGCCGCCAGCGACCATCCGGCGCGGCGGAGACACCCCGGAATCGCACTGCAGCGTCGGCTGCACGTGCCGAGGGGATGTGCGAGGTGCTCCTGCTCGCCCGCATCCATTTGACCGGACGAGGGGCCACGGGGTGGCCAGGAACAACGCCGGCGGTGAGCTACGGCGGCGGCCGAAGCTTGGCCACGGCAGGGAACTTCACTGGAGGGCGGTTTCACGCAGAAGATAGAGGGAGAAGGGGTGGTGGCTCATGGCGGTTCAAGCAGAGGCGACGGCGAGGGCGGGGGCGCACTGGATGGAGCGAATCGACGGCGGTGGTCGTCGGCCTACGAGGAAGAGGAGGAGCCCGATGGCGATGTTGCAGCGCTTCCAAGAACGTGGGCTTCGATGGGGAGACGTGGGCATGGAGGCGAAGCTCGGGGGTACGTATGGGCGGCGAGGGGTGGCTGGTGGCCACGAGGACGACGGATGGCGGCCATGGCTGCTCCCGGCAGAGCTCGGGGACGAGCGATGGAGGGGAGGAGAGGGCCAGGGAAGGGGGAGGGATAGAGGGAATCGAGGGTATCTTCAGGCGCGGGGATAGGGAGGAGGATGAGCCTCCAGCGTGAAGCAGGAGGTGGCGTCAACGTGCGCGTGCGTCCAGCACGCAGCTGCTTCGGTCGGCGAGGTCGAAGATGACTGGCATCTTGGGCCAGCTAGGCTGAGCCAGCTACAGTGCAGGTAAGCTGGGCCAGGTTAGTTTCCTTCTTTTCATATTTCTGTTTCTGTTTTCTAATATTTCAAATCTGTTTTGATTTGATTCATAGACCAAATCATGTTAGCTTCTGAAAATATTTATGTGAATGGATACAATATATTCAAAGCCACTCACAAGTTTTCAGGATTATTGGACTTGTAATTCTTTTGTAGAAGAATTAAATCCAACTCAAATACTTATTTATATAAATCCAAATGGCCAAAATAATTCCTCAAAAATGTTCCATATTTTTGGTTTGGGTCAAAACCCTTGCCAAAAATATCAAACATCATTGAAGTGCATTCTGGAAACATCGGATGCATTTTCCAGGGCTATTTGCCCTTCTTTTAATTAAATTTTCGAGGCTTTCAAATTTCCTCAGTTCAATTTTTTTTAGAATTTAGACATGATACATGGATGCAATGCCACTACTTACAAGCATTATTCTAGGGCTACACGTTAGCGCGAGGCCGAGCCAGGAACGAGCCGTAGCAGGCGACGACGCGGCGTGCCGCGGCGTCGCATGTGGAGGCGAGTCCGTAACATGACTTGCCCCAGCACAGCACCACACCAAGGGGCATGGTTGTACTGACACATCTTCCTTGTATGGACTTGCCCCCATTATCTGTCTTTAGGAGTGTGTGGGTGCGTGTGGTGGAAAACAGAATAACTGCACTACGTCTGTCAAATGAGCGCACTGCCACATTAGCATGACGCCGAGCCGGGGGGAAACCCCTCCCCCATCCCGACGAGGCCGAGCAAGGAATGAGCCGTAGCAGGCAACGACGGGGCGCGCCGCGGCGTCACATGCGGAGGCGGGTCTGTAACATGACTTGCCCCCGCACCGCGCCACACTACACCGAGGGGCATAGTTGTATTGACACATCTTCCTTGTATGGACTTGCCCCCATTATCTATCTTTAGGGGTGTGTGGGTGCGTGTGGGGCGGAAACAGAATAACCGCACTACGCATGTCAAACGAGCGCACTACCGCTTTAGCGCAGGGCCGAGCCAGGGGGGGGGGGGTCGGAACCCCCCTCCCCCATCCAGGCGAGGCCGAGCCACGGAACGGGCCATAGCAGGCCACGACGCGGCGTACCGCGGTGTCGCATGCGGAGGCGACTCCATGACATGACTTGCCCCCGCATCGCACCGCACCGCACCGAGGGGCATTGTTGTACTAACACATCTTCCGTGTATGGACTTGCCTCCATTATCTATATTTAGGGGTGTGTTGGTGCGTGTGGGGGAAACAGAATAACCGCACTGCGCCTGTCAAACGAGCGCACTGCCGCGTTAGCGCGAGGCCGAGCCAGGGGGAGGGGGAAACATAATAACCGCACTGCGCCTGTCAAACGAGCGCACTGCCACGTTAGCACGAGGCCGAGCCGGGGGGGTCGGGACCCCCTCCCCCATCCTGGCGAGGCCGAGCTAGGAATGAGCCGTAGCAGGCGACGACGCGGCGTGCCGCGTCGTCACATGCGGAGGCGAGTCTGTAACATGACTTGCCCCCGCACAGCACCGCACCGCACCGAGGGGCATAGTTGTACTGACACATCTTCCTTGCATGGACTTGCCCCCATTATCGATCTTTAGGAGTGTGTGGGTGCGTCTGGAGGGGAACAGAATAACTGCACTGCGTCTGTCAAATGAGCACACTACCACATTAGCAAGAGGACGAGCCGGGGGGGAGCCCCCTCCCCTATGCCGACGAGGCCGAGCCAGGAACGAGCCGTAGCAGGCGACGACGCGGCGTGCCACGGCGTCGCATGCGGAGGCGAGTCCGTAACACGACTTTCCCCTGCACCGCACCGCACAGACGGACATAGTTGTACTGACACATCTTCGTTGTATGGACTCCCCCATTATATATCTTTAGGGGTGTGTGGGTGCGCGTGGGGGGAGGGGGAAACAGAATAACCACACTACGCCTATCAAACGAGCGCACTACGGCATTAGCGCGAGGCCGAGCCAGGGGGGAGGGGGTCGGGACCCCCCTCCCCCATCCCGGCGAGGCCGAGCCAGGAACGAGCCGTAGTAGGCGACGACGCGGCGTGCCGTGGCATCGCATGCGGAGGCGAGTCCGTAACATGACTTGCCCCCGCACCGCACCGCACCGCCCCGAGAGCATAATTGTACTGACACATCTTCGTTGTATGGACTTGCCCCCATTATCTATCTTTAGGGGAATGTGGGTGCTTGTGGGGGAAACAGAATAATCGCACTGCGCCTATCAAATGAGCGCACTGCCACGTTAGCTCGAGGCCGAGCCGGGCGGGGGGGGGGGGGGGCGGGACCCCCTCCCCCATCCCGGCGAGGCCATGCCAGGAACGAGCCATAGCAGGCGACGAAGCGGCGTGCCGCGCCGTCGCATGCGGAGGCGAGTACGTAACATGACTTGCCCCCGCACAGCACCGCACCACACCGAGGGGCATAATTGTACTGACACATCTTCCTTGTATGGACTTGCCCCCATTATCTATCTTTAGGAGTGTGTGGGTGCGTGTGGGGGGAAACATAATAACCGCACTGCGTCTGTCAAACGAGCGCACAGCCACATTAGCACGAGGCCGAGCCGGGGGGAGCCCCCTCCCCCATCCCAACGCAGCCGAGCCAGGAACTAGCCGTAGCAGGCGAAGATGCGGTGTGCCATGACATCGCATGCAGAGGCGAGTCCGTAACATGACTTTCCCCTGCACCGCACCTTACCGTGGGGCATAGTTGTACTGACACATCTTCCTCGTATAGACTTGCGGCCATTATCTATATTTACGCGTTTGTGTGTGCGTGTGGGGGGAGAGGGGGAAACAGAATAACCACACTACGCTTGTCAAATGAGCGCACTGCCGCGTTAGCGCGAGGCCGAGCCTGGGGGAGGGGGGTCAGGACCCCCTCCCCCATCCCGGCGAGGCCAAGCCAGAAACTAGCCTTAGCAGGTGGCGTCGCATGCGGAGGTGAGTCCGTAACATGACTTGCCCCCGCACCGCACCACACCGAGGGGCATAGTTGTACTGACACATCTTCCTGGTATGGACTTGCCCTCATTATCTATCTTTAGGATTGTGTGGGTGCGTGTGGGTGGAACAGAATAACCGCACTGCGTCTGTCAAACGAGTGCACTGCGACATTAGCATGAGTCCGAGCCGGGGGTCCTCCCTCCCCCATACCGACGAGGCCGAGCCAGGAACGAGCCATAGCAGGCGACGACTCGACGTGCCAAGGCGTCGCATACGGACGCGAGCCGTAACATGACTTTCCCCCGCAGAGCACCGCACCGAGGGGCATAGTTGTACTCACACATCTTCCTTGTATGGATTTGCCCCCACTATCTATCTTTAGGGGTATGTCGGTGCATGTGGGGGGAGGGGTGAACACAATAACCACACTACGCCTGTCAAACAAGCGCACTGCCGCGTTAGCGCGAGGCCGAGCCTGAGGGAGGGGGTCGGGACCCACCTCGCCCATCCCGGTGAGGCCGAGCCAGGAACGAGCTATAGCAGGCGACGACGCGGCGTGCCGCGGCGTCGCATGTAGAGGCGAGTCTGTAACATGACTTGCCTCCGCACCGCACCGCACCGAGGGCATAGTTGTACTAACACTTCGTCCTTGTATGGACTTGCCCCCATTATCTATCTTTAGGGGTGTGTGGGTGCGTGTGGGGGGAAACAGAATAACCGCACTGCGCCTGTCAAACGAGCACACAGCCACGTTATCCCTAGACCGAGGGTCAGGACCTCCTCCGCATCCCGGCGAGGCCGAGCCAGGAACGAGCCGTAGCAGGCGACGACGCGGCGTGCCGCGGCGTCGCATGCGAAGGCGAGTACGTAACATGACTTGCCCCCGCATAGCACCGCACTGCACCGAGGGGCATAGTTGTACTGACACATCTTCCTTGTATGGACTTGCCCCCATTATCTATCTTTAGGAGTGTGTGGGTGCGTGTGTGGGGAAACAGATTTACCGCACTGCGTCTGTCGAATGAGTGCACTGCCACATTAGCACGAGGCCGAGCCGGGGGGGGCCTCCCCCATCCCGACGAGGCCGAGCCAGGAACGAGCCGTAGCAGGCGACGACGTGGCGTCACATGCGGAGGCGAGTCTGTAACATGACTTGCCCCTGCACCGGACCGCACCGCGCCGAGGGGCATAGATGTATTGACACATCTTCCTTGTATGGACTTGCCCCCATTATCTATCTTTAGGGGTGTGTGGGTGCGTGTGGGGCAGAAACAGAATAACCACACTGCGCCTGTCAAACGAGCGCACCGCCGCTTTAGCGAGAGGCCGAGCCGGGGGGAGGGGGGTTGGAACCCCCCCTTCCCCATTCCGGCGAGGCCGAGCCAGGAACGAGCCATAGCAGGCGATGACGCGGCGTACCGCGGCGTCGCATGCGGAGGTAAGTCCGTGACATGACTTGCCCCCGCACAGCACCTCACCGAGGGGCAAAGTTGTACTGACACATCTTCCTTGTATGGACTTGCCCCCATTATCTATCTTTAGGAGTGTGTGGGTGCATGTGGGGGGAAACATAATAACCGCACTACGTCTGTCAAATGAGCGCACTGCCACATTAGCACGAGGCCGAGCCGGGGGGAGCCCCGTCCCCCATCCCAACGCAGCCGAGCCAGGAACTAGCCGTAGCAGGTGACGATCCGGTGTGCCACGGCATCGCATGCAGAGGCCAGTCCGTAACATGACTTTCCCCTGCACCGCACCTTACCGTGGGGCATAGTTGTACTGGCACATCTTCCTTGTATGGACTTGCGGCCATTATCTATCTTTAGGCGTTTGTGGGTGCGTGTGGGGGGAGAGGGGGAAACAGAATAACCACACTACGCCTGTCAAATGAGCGCACTGCCGCTTTAGCGCGAGGCCGAGCCTGGGGGAGGGGGGTCGGGACCCCCTCCCCCATCCCGGCGAGGCCGAGCCAGAAACGAGCTGTAGCAGGCGGCGTCGCATGCGGAGGTGAGTCCGTAACATGACTTGCCCCCGCACCGCACCACACCGAGGGGCATAGTTGTACTGACACATCTTCGTTGTATGGACTTGCCCCCATTATCTATCTTTAGGGGCGTGTGGGTGCGTGCGGGGGGAACAGAATAACCGCAATACGCCTGTCAAACGACCGCACTACTACGTTAGCGTGAGGCTGAGCAGGGGGTGGGGTCAGGACCCCCCTCCCCCATCCCGGCGAGGCCGAGCCAGGAACGAGCCGTAGCAAGCGACAACGCGGCGTGCCGCGGTGTCGCATGAGGAGGCGAGTTCGTAACATGACTTGCCCCCGCACCGCACCGCATCGCACCGAGGGTCTTAGTTGTACTAACACATCTCCCTGGTATGGACTTGCCCTCATTATCTATCTTTAGGAGTGTGTGGGTGCGTGTGGGGGGAACAGAATAACCGCACTGCGTCTGTCAAACGAGCGCACTGCCACATTCGCACGAGTCCGAGCCGGGGGGAGCTCCCTCCCCCATCCCGACGAGGCCGAGCCAAGAACGAGCCATAGCAGGCGACGACTCGGCGTGCCAAGGCGTCGCATACGGAGGCGAGCCGTAACATGACTTTCCCCCGCACAGCACCGCACCGAGGGGCATATTTGTACTCACACATCTTCCTTGTATGGATTTGCCCCCATTATCTATCTTTAGGGGTGTGTGGGTGCGTGTGGGGGAAGGGGGGAAACAGAATAACCACACTACGCCTGTCAAACAAGCGCACTGCCGCGTTAGCGCTAGGCCGAGCCTGAGGGAGGGGGTCGGGACCCTCCTCGCCCATCCGGGCGAGGCCGAGCCAGGAACGAGCTATAGCAGGCGACGACGCGGCGTGCCGCGGCGTCGCATGCAGAGGCGAGTCCGTAACATGACTTGCCCCCACACCGCACCGCACCGAGGGCATAGTTGTATTGACACATCTTCCTTGTATGGACTTGCCCCCATTATCTATCTTTAGGGGTGTGTGGGTGCGTGTGGGGGGAAACAGAATAACCGCACTGCGCCTGTCAAACGAGCGCACGGCCACGTTAGCCCTAGGCCGAGGGTCAGGACCTCCTCCGCATCCCGGCGAGGCCGAGCCAGGAACGAGCCGTAGCAGGCGACGACGCGGCGTGCCGCGGCGTCGTATGCGAAGGCGAGTACGTAACATGACTTGCCCCCGCATAGCACCGCACCGCACCGAGGGGCATAGTTGTACTGACACATCTTCCTTGTATGGACTTGCCCCCATTATCTATCTTTAGGAGTGTGTGGTTGCGTGTGTGGGGAAACAGAATTACCGCACTGCGTCTGTCAAATGAGTGCACTGCCACATTAGCACGAGGCCGAGCCGGGGGGGGCCCTCCCCTATCCCGATGAGGACGACCCAGGAACGAGCCGTAGCAGGCGACGATGCGGCATCACATGCGGAGGCGAGTCTGTAACATGACTTGCCCCAGCACCGCACCGCACCGTGCCGAGGGGCATAGATGTATTGACACATCTTCCTTGTATGGACTTGCCCCCATTATCTATCTTTAGGGGTGTGTGGGTGCGTGTGGGGTGGAAAAAGAATAACCACACTGCGCTTGTCAAACGAGCGCACCGCCGTTTAGCGCGAGGCCGAGCCGGGGGGAGGGGGGTCGGAACCCCACCCCCCTCCCCCATCCCGGCGAGGCCGAGCCAGGAACGAGCCATAGCAGGCGACGACACGGCGTACCGCGGCGTCGCATGTGGAGGTAAGTCCGTGACATGACTTGCCCCGGCACAGCAACACACCGAGGGGCATAGTTGTACTGACACATCTTCCTTGTATGGACTTGCCCCCATTATCTATCTTTCGGAGTGTGTGGGTGCATGTGGGGGGAAACAGAATAACCGCACTACGCATGACAAACGAGCGCACTACCACATTAGCATGAGGCCGAGCCGGGGGGGAGGGGAAACAGAATAACCGCACTGCGCCTATCAAACGAGCGCACTGGCACGTTAGCGCGAGGCCGAGCCGGGGGGGTCGGGACCCCCTCCCCCATCCCGGCGTGGCCGAGCCTGAAACGAGCCGTAGCAGGCGATGATGACGCGGCGTGCTGCGGCGTCGCATGCGGAGGCGAGTCCGTAACATGAGTTGCCCCCGCAAAGCACCGCACCGCACCGAGGGGCATAGTTGTACTGACACATCTTCCTTGCATGGACTTGCCCCCATTATCTATCTTTAGGACTGTGTGGGTGTGTGTGGGGGGAAACAGAATAACAGCACCGTGTTTGTCAAACCAGCGCATTGTCACGTTAGCACGAGGCTGAGCCGGGGGGGAGCCCCCTCCCCCATCCCAACGAGGACGAGCCAGGAAGGGGCCGTAGCAGGCGACGACGTGGCGTGCCACGGCGTGACATGCGGAGGCGAGTCTGTAACATGACTTTCCCCCGCAGCGCACCGCACCGAGGGGCATAGTTGTACTGACACATCTTCGTTGTATGTACTTGCCCCCATTATCTATCTTTAGGGGTGTGTGGGTGCGTTTGGAGGGAAGCGGGGAAACAGAATAACCACACTACGCCTGTCAAACGAGCGCGCTGCCGCGTTAGCGCGAGGCCGAGCCTGGGGGAGCGGGGTCGTGACCCCCCATTCCCCCATCCCGGCGAGGCCGAGCCACAAACGAGCCGTAGCAGGCTACGACGCGGCGTGCCGCGGCGTCGCATGCGGAGGCAAGTCCTTAACATGACTTGCCCCCGCACCGAGGGCCATAGTTGTACTGACACATCTTCGTTGTATGGACTTGCCCCCATTATCTATCTTTACGGGGGTGTGGGTGCTTGTGGGGGGAAACAGAAAAACCGCACTGCGCCTGTCAAACGAGTGCACTGCCACATTAGCACAAGGCCGAGCCGGGGCGATCGGGACCCCCCTCCCCCATCCCGGCGAGGCCGAACCAGGAACGAGCCGTAGCAGGCGATGACGCGGCGTGCCGTGGCGTCGCATGCGGAGGCGAGTCCTTAACATGACTTGCCCCTGCACCGCACCGAGGGGCATAGTTGTACTGACACATCTTCCTTGTATGGAATTGCCCCCATTATCTATCTTTAGGGGTGTGCGGGTGCGTGTGGGGGAAGGGGGGAAACAGAATAACCACACTACGCCTATCAAACGAGCGCGTTGCCACATTAGCGCGAGGCCGAGCCTGGGGGAGCGGGGTCGTGACCCCCCTCCCCCATCGCGGCGAGGCCGAGCCAGAAACGAGCCATAGCAGGCGACGACGCGGCGTGCCACGGCGTCGCATGCGGAGGCGAGTCCGTAACATGACTTGCCCCCGTAACGCACCGCACCGAGGGGCATAGTTGTACTGACACATCTTCCTTGTATGGACTTGCCCACATTATCTATCATTAAGGGTGTGTGGGCACGTGTGGGGGGAAACAGAATAATCATACTGCGCCTGTCAAACGAGCGCACTGTCGTGTTAGCGCGAGGCCGAGGTGGGGGGAGGGGGGTCACAACCCCCCTCCCCCATCCCGGCGAAGCCGAGCTAGGAACGAGCTGTAGCAGGCGACGATGCGGCATGCCGCGGCGTCGCATGCGGAGGTGAGTCCGTAACATGACTTGCCCCCGCACCGCACCGCACCGCATTGAGGGGCATAGTTGTACTGACACATCTTCCTTGTACGGACTTGCCCCCATTATCTATCTTTACGGTTGTGTGGGTGCGTGTGGGAGGGAAACATAATAACCGCATTGAGCCAGGGGTAGGGGGTCAGGACCCCCTCCGCATCCCGGCGAGGCCGAGCCAGGAACGAGCCGTAGCAGGCGACGACGCGGCGTGCCGTGGCGTTGCATGCGAATGCGAGTTTGTAACATGACTTTCTGCCGCACAGCACCGCACCGCACCGAGGGATATAGTTATACTGACACATCTTCCTTGTATGGACTTGCCCCCATTATCTATCTTTAGGGGTGTGTGGGTGCGTGTGGGGAGGAAACAGAATAACCGCACTACGCATGTCAAACGCACTACTAGGAAAAGGCCTACTAATGGCGCACCGGTTTTGCCTACTAATGGCGCATCACCGGTGCGCCATTAGTAGCACGCCACTAGTAATTTTTACTAATTGCGCACCACTGGTGCGCCATTAGTATCTGGTATACTAATGGTGCACCAGGCAGTGCGCCATTAGTTTTGCTCACGGTGCGCCACTAGTATCTTGTATACTAATGGCGCACCACATGGTAGTGCACCATTAGTAATAATTTTTTTAATTTTTTTTCTTAATCTCAGGTCGCTATTTCACCTATGAGATATCCAACACATATATATACAACAAGCATCCATATAACAATCATAGCCAACACACAAGTTCCATCATATATACATACATAGCCAACACATAGTTCCATCGTTACATATTACAAAAGTTTCACATTGTTCATCCAACACCATTATCCATCAATTCACAAAAGTTTCACATTGCTACAAAATAAAAACACTAATGGAAAAGAAGAACTCATCCATGCAAGCTTCCGTGAATTAAATCAAATCTGCAAAATGATAAACAAGAAGTTAGAAGAAGAAAAAGAAGAAGACTAGAAGAATACTAGAAGAAGAAGAACACTAGAAGAAGAATAAGAAGAATTTTGGACAAGAAGAAGAATAAGAAGAAGACTATAAGCTTATTATGTAAACTTGATCATTTTGTGCTAACATAAGTTATTTTGGAGCTAACCTATAGGAAACTAAGCATATAAGCTCTAAGTTAGTATATTAGAGCCAACTTAGGTAAAATGAAGCTAACCTATGTCATTTTGAAAAAGAAGAAGAACAAGAAAAAGACTATAAGCTTATTATGTAAACTTGATCATTTTGTGCTAACATAAGTAATTCAGAGGCATCACAAGTAATTCAGAAATTGTGAAACAAGCCTTTTAATGTACGAACTTGAAAGATCTACTGAGGCTTCTGCGACAGTTCAGAAAAGTAATGATCAATTCTCTCTATTTCTGTTTCTAGTTCACATAGTTTGATAACTTGGATGCACAAAGGCTATTGGTGCAGTATCATACGGTTCCATATCATGTAGAAGAAAAAAAGATAGGTGACAACAGAAAGCACACATCTGATCAGACATTAGCAATATATGACAGAAATGTACATGCTGATTAACAAGCTTGGGCTTAGCAGTAATATTCTGAGAAAATATTTTCTTGAAGCCTGAACAAGTGGCTTTCCTTTTTTTAAAACAGAACCAAAACCATGACACAATCACTTGACAACATCTATTGACTACATTAGATGGAGAACTAATCAAGCGGTGCAAGCAAGCAAAATTGCCAAGCTAGTGCGCCAAGTCCAAATTCAGTTAAAGCAAGCTCTTCCTACTGCAAGGATATTGAGCTTTCGAATTGTAGAG
This sequence comes from Triticum urartu, assembly GCF_056163025.1. Taxonomy (NCBI): domain Eukaryota; kingdom Viridiplantae; phylum Streptophyta; class Magnoliopsida; order Poales; family Poaceae; genus Triticum; species Triticum urartu. The sequence continues at coordinate 568,701,732 of NC_141878.1, forward strand.
AATTTGTTGCTTTCACTTGCCATAATCTACTCCAGCAAGTTGCTGTAAGTCGGTGCAATTATAAATTGCATGGCTACAGAAAATATGAGGACGAGCAAGTGGGTGCAATTATAAACTCACTTACAGTAACAAGCAAGCATATCAAAATCTGAACCAGTATCTGAGCTAGTACTCCAAACTGTATGTAAAATGTGCTCCTACTAAAAAAACAGGACATTGTGCCTGTCAAATATGCAGTTCTCCTTATCAACCTACCTAGCAGTAACAAAACCAAAAAAACTCATGCGGCACCTACGTGAGTAGTAGGAGTATTTCTGAATTGTGATGCTAGGTTATTAATTTCCTACAGAGTGCACCATTTAAAGGCATCGATGTGATTATTTCTCTACAATTATGTATCCTAAACAAGCAAGGTTATATTTAAAGGAATTTACAGAGTGCACCATTTAAAGGCATTAATTATGTATCCTAAACTAGCAAGCTGTTAACATGTCACTTGATAAAACATGGAGAAAACTACCTAAAGCGATGCAAAGCCTGCTTTGAAGAACCATTTAGAGAATAATAAGAAGCCACACGAAGCTAACAGCAGCAAATTAGCACCAGGCAGAAGCAAAAGGGAACGAATTACTACCACCCTTTACACTAGCACTGACCCTTCACAGTAGCAAAAGATGTCTACATACTCGCACCATTTGTCCATCCATCTAGCAAGCAACTAGCACAATTCAACCAACCATCAAGCAAACCATCTACTACCTAACATCAACACACATCCATCTATCCAACATCCATTGATCTATGTAAATAGCAGCATGGACAAGAGAGGAACAGGGAACAGAGAAATGAACAAGGAACATGGAGGTGAGTAAGGAAGAGGGGCTCACCATGGGCAGCGCGTCGAAGGAGAGCAACCGCTGGCCACGCGCAGGGAGAGACGGCGGGAGGTGGCGATGATGGTCACGACACCGTCCTTGGTTCACCGGCTGCTGCTGGGGAGACCGGAGGCGGAGGACGGCAGGGGCCGGTGGGGTGGGCGCGTGCGTCGGGGCCGAGGTCGCCGGCTGCTGCAGGGCTCGGAAGAGGCGCTCGCTCGTCCGAGGTGGAGGAGAGGAGCGGGCGGCGAGGCGAGGAACCCTAGCGCGAGGGTCGGGGCGGCGGGGTTGGGGGCGCGAGGGCGGCGCGGGTGTGGAGTCCGGCGAGGGTCGGGGCAGCGGGGGTGGGGCGCGGGGGTGGGGGCGCGGGGGCGCGTGGGCGGTGGGGTGGAGTCCGGTGAGGGTCGGGGTGGCGGCGTCGTCGGTCGGGGCAGCGCGCGGGTGGATCTGGTGGCGAGGGAGAGGGAGGATAGCTTACTAATGGCGCACCACTCCTTGGTGCGCCATTAGAGATCTTTTTTTAGATAGCAATGGCGCACCCCGCAGCGGTGCACCATTAGAATGTTTTTTTATTACAGTTCGAGCACAGGTTATATTGCACCTAACCCAATCCACATCAGAACCCGCCCACTAGCCCGACTGGTCAGCACGCAGCACACACACCAGGAGGTCCTGGGTTTGATTCCCAGGCTCTGCAATATTTTTTTTTGCATTTTAAATTCTGTTTGATATTTATTTGTGTTTAAATATGTTCAAACTTGTTTAAATCATAATATTAATATTTTTTTATAAAAACAGTAATAATTTTTTTAAAAATATGTTCAAATTTGTTAATTGAAAATATCAACGGTGGCGGCGGTGGAGCGGGGGAGGGTGCGGGGGGCCGGGTGCTCGTCGGCTGCGGTGGAGGGGGATCGAGATCGAATGTCCTCACCACTGGCTCGGATCCTTAGGGTGACTCAGCATCTTGTCTTTTTTATTTATCTCCGGATCATTTCCGTCATCTTCCCGCTTCTTCTCCTCCCTATCCGTGTGCCAACGCAGGAGCTTTGCTACCTTAGGGTCCGCGAAATACCGCTGCAGACGAGGAGTGATCGGAAAGTACCACACCGATTTTCGAGGAGCTTTCTTCCTCTTCTTGTATCGAGTGACGCCGCACACCGAACATATGGTAGACTCTGCGTGCTCGTCCCGATAAATGATGCAAAAAATAAAAAGTAAAAAAGTAAATGATGGGCCATTAGTAGTTTTGCAAAAAAGTAAAAAAAAATAATTTTTATACTAATGGCGCACTGTTGCATAGTGCGCCATTACTAGTTTAAACTAGTAATGGCGCACTGTGCAAGGGTGCGCCATTAGTAGTTTTGCCAAAAAGTAAAAAAAACAAATTACTGGCGCACTTTGTCACTGGTGCGTCATTAGTAGTTCTAACTACTAATGGCGCACTTTGCCCGGATGCGCCATTAGTATGTTTGAAAAAATGGAAAGAAAATTGTTACTAGTGGCGCCCCTTTTGTCTGGTGCGCCATTAGTGTATTCCACACTAATGGCGTACCCCCACCTGGTGCACCATTAGTATATAGTAGTGGCGCACCATATCTCTGGTGCGCCATTAGTGTCAATCCTATCTTTAGCCCTTTTCCTAGTAGTGACGAGTGCACTGCCGCATTAGCGCGAGGACGTGCCGAGGGGGAGAGGGGTCGGAACCCCCCTCCCCCATCCCGACGAGGCCAAGCCAGGAACGAGCCATAGCAGGCGACGACGTGGCGTGCCGCGGTGTCGCCTGCGGAGGCGAGTCCATAACATGACTTGCCCCCGCACTGCACCGAGGGGCATAGTTGTACTAACACATCTTCCATGTATAGACTTATCCCCGTTATCTATCTTTAGGGGTGTGTGGGTGCGTGTGGGGGGTCAGAATAACCGCACTACGCCAGTCAAACGAGCGCACTGCCGCGGTAGCGCGAGGCCGAGCCGGGGAGGGGGAAATAGAATAACCACACTGCACCTGTCAAACGAGCGCACTATCGCGTTAGCGCGAGGCCGAGACGGGGGGAGGGATGTCGGGAGCCCCCTCCCCCATCCCGGCGAGGCCGAGCCAGGAAGGAGCCGTAGCAGGCGACGACGCAGCGTGCCGCGGCGTCGCATGCGGAGGCGAGTACGTAACATGACTTGCTCCCGCACTGCACCGCACCGCACCAAGGGGCATAGTTGTACTGACACATCTTCCTTGTATGGGCTTGCCCCCATTATCTATCTTTAGGGGTGTGTGGGTGCGTGTGGGGGGAAATAGAATAACCGCACTGCGCCTGTCAAACGAGTGCACTGTCGCGTTAGCACGAGGCCGAGCCAAGGGGAGGGGGGTCGGGACCCCCTCCCCCATCCCGGCGAGGCCGAGCCATGAATGAACCATAGCATGCGATGACGCGGCGTGCCTCGGCGTCGCATGCGGAGGCGAGTCCGTAACATGACATGCCCCCGCACCGCATCGCATCGAGGGGCATAGTTGTACTGACACATCTTCCTTGAATGAACTTGCCCCCATTATCTATCTTTAGGGGTGTGTGGATGGGCGTGGCGGGAAACAGAATAACCGCACTGTGCCTGTCAAAGGAGCGCACTGTCGTGTTAGCGCACGGCCGAGCCAGGGGGGAGCGGGGTCGGGACCCCCCCTCCCCATCCCGGCGAGGCCGAGCCAGGAATGAGCGTAGTAGGCGACGACGCGGCGTGCCGCGGCATCGCATGTGGAGGGGAGTCCGTAACATGACTTGCCCCTGCACCGCACCCCACCGAGGGGCATAGTTGTACTGACACATCTTCCTTGTATGGACTTGCCCCCATTATCTATCTTTAGGGGTGTGTGGGTGCGTGTGGGGGGAAACAGAATAACCGCAATGCACCTGTCAAACGAGCGCACTGCCACATTAGCGCGAGGCCGAGCCAGGGGGAGGGGGGTCAGCCATCTCGGCGAGGCTGAGCCAGGAACGAGCCATAGCAGGAGACGACGCAGCGTGCCGCGGCATCGCATGTGGAGGCGAGTCCGTAACATGACTTGCCCCCGCACCGCACCGCGCCGAGGGGCATAGTTGTACTGACACATCTTCCTTGTATGGGCTTGCCCCCATTATCTATCTTTAGGGGTGTGTGGGTGCGTGTGGGGGGAAATAGAATAACCGCACTGCGCCTGTCAAACGAGTGCACTGTCGTGTTAGCACGAGGCCGAGCCGAGGGGAGGGGGGTTCGGGATCCCCTCCCCCATCCCGGCGAGGCCGAGCCATGAACGAGCCATAGCATGCGATGACGCGGCGTGCCTCGGCGTCGCATGCGGAGGTGAGTCTGTAACATGTCATACCCCCGCACCGCATCGCACCGAGGGGCATAGTTGTACTAACACATCTTCCTTGAATGAACTTGCCCCCATTATCTATCTTTAGGGGTGTGTGGATGGGCGTGGCGGGAAACAGAATAACCGCACTGTGCCTATCAAAGGAGCGCACTGTCGTGTCAGCGCACGGCCGAGCCTGGGGGGAGGGGGGTCGGGACCCCTCTCCCCATCCCGGCGAGGCCGAGCCAGGAACGAGCGTAGTAGGCGACGACGTGGCGTGCCGCGGCGTCGCCTGCGGAGGCGAGTCCATAACATGACTTGCCCCCGCACTGCACCGAGGGGCATAATTGTATTAACACATCTTCCATGTATAGACTTGCCCCCATTATCTATCTTTAGGGGTGTGTGGGTGCGTGTGGGGGGTCAGAATAACCGCACTACGCCAGTCAAACGAGCGCACTGCCGCGGTAGCGCGAGGCCGAGCCGGGGAGGGGGAAATAGAATAACCACACTGCACCTGTCAAACGAGCGCACTGTCACGTTAGCGCGAGGCCGAGACGGGGGGAGGGATGTCGGGAGCTCCCTCCCCCATCCCGGCGAGGCCGAGCCAGGAAGGAGCCGTAGCAGGCGACGACGCGGCGTGCCGCGGCGTCGCATGCGGAGGCGAGTACGTAACATGACTTGCTCCCGCACTGCAACGCACCGCACCAAGGGGCATCGTTGTACTGACACATCTTCCTTGTATGGGCTTGCCCCCATTATCTATCTTTAGGGGTGTGTGGGTGCGTGTGGGGGGAAATAGAATAACCGCACTGCGCCTGTCAAACGAGTGCACTGTCGCGTTAGCACGAGGCCGAGATGGGGGGAGGGATGTCGGGAGCCCCCTCCCCCATCCCGGCGAGGCCGAGCCAGGAAGGAGCCGTAGCAGACGGGGGGAGGGGCATAGTTGTACTGACACATCTTCCTTGAATGAACTTGCCCCCATTATCTATCTTTAGGGGTATGTGAATGGGCGTGGCGGGAAACAGAATAACCGCACTGTGCCTGTCAAAGGAGCGCACTGTCGTGTTAGCGCACGACCGAGCCAGGGGGGAGGGGGCTCGGGACCCCCCCCCCTCCCCATCCCGGCGAGGCCGAGCCAGGAACGAGCGTAGTAGGTGACGATGCGGCGTGCCGCGGCATCGCATGTGGAGGCGAGTCCGTAACATGACTTGCCCCTTCACCGCACCGCACCGAGGGGCATTGTTGTACTGACACATCTTCCTTGTATGGACTTGCCCCCATTATCTATCTTTAGGGGTGTGTGGGTGCGTGTGGGGGGAAATAGAATAACCGCAATGCGCCTGTCAAACGAGCGCACTGCCGCGTTAGCGTGAGGCCGAGCCAGGCGGAGGGGGGTCAGGACCCCCCTCCCCCATCCCGGCAAGGCCGAGCCAGGATCGAGCCATAGCAGGCGACGACGCGGCGTGCCGCGGCATCGCATGTGGAGGCGAGTCCATAACATGACTTGCCCCCGCACCGCACCGCACCGCACCGAGGGGCATAGTTGTACTGACACATCTTCCTTGTATGGACTTGCCCCCATTATCTATCTTTAGGGGTGCGTGGGTGCGTGCGGGGGGAAACAGAATAACCGCACTATGCCTGTCAAACGAGTGCACTGCCGCGTTAGAGCGAGGCCGAGCCGAGGGGGAGGGGGTTGGGACCACCCCTCCCCCATCCCGACGAGGCCGAGCCAGGAACGAGGCGTAGCAAGCGACGACGCGGCGCGCCGCGGCGTCGCATGCGGAGGCAAGTCCGTAACATGACATGCCCCTGTTATCTTATCTTTATTTCTTAGGGGGAAAACCTGCACTGTTATGAATTATTGTTTCATTTGTACTTTTTTGATAATTTTTATTGTACTGTTGTGAGTTATTATTTGTACTTTAGCCGTTTGTTTTCTCCCTCTATATTTTTTGGTATTTAATTTTTTATTGTATTTAATTTTCGCTATTATCTTTGGTAACTGCCCAGAGATAGTGGGCTTCACCACGATTGTGGGCTTTGGCCGTCGGTTTTCTCGCACTCATCTTTTAACCTCCTCTCTCCCCTTTTCCGGTACGCTCCCCTCCCCAAATTGATTCCTTCTTCGTTCCCCTCTTCTTCTCTTCTCGTAGAGAAGTTGCTTCTCCTGTTAAGCCGCGGGAGCGTCCGCCGGCGGGTTGAACCCCAGGGGTGGAGATCTGGGTGCTTTGTTTGCTCCTTTGCTCTGCCATCGACTTCCCTTGCGTCCTCTTATGTACATATTTTTCCCTCTATTTCTAAGCTATTGCTCTCTTGCTGTCTCAGGCTGGATTTGCTAGGGTTCTTTTGGTCTTGAACGAGCGGTTGGTGACGATGATACTGGATTCCGTGGCGGATTTTGTGTTTTGTTGGTAAGAGTTTTGCTTTTGTATGGCCTGCTTCATTTCTGAAATAGGTCAGAGCCCTAATTTTTGTTCATGTGTCTTGCAGATCTGGTTCGACAGGTTTTAATTCTGTAGATCTCAATGGGTACATCATCCAGTCCGGACAAGTTGAATGTGGGTGATTTTCCCTGTAATTTGGATGATGCTTTAACAGATCTGGTTTTTTGGTTGTATAGGTGTTGTCGTATCGAGTTTATAAGTTGTGTGTATTTTGGTAGCTGTTAATTTTGTCCTGGAATGTGTGGTGTGTATAGTTTTGGCGGTTGATGTGACGTGCAGACAGGTTGTAGTACTGATCACCATGTGTAGTTTGAAATGTTGTCCTGGCATTTGAATAGGTTGTAGTAGTCTGTGAAGAACTATTATGATGTTGAAAGAGTTGTCATTCTGAAGTTTGTTGTGCCAGTGGTGGGTTGATATTGTTTTATTGGTTGCACTTGTATTGTTCATATAGTTGAACTGATTGCTTGATCATGTACTTTTTGCTAATTATGATGTTGTTGCAGATGTTGGAGTGTCGGTGCCTCCTGATTCTGACAAATCAGAACGCTTTCAAGATCGTGTGAATATTATTTTTGAGACACCAAATACTCTAGAAGAACTTGCGAATGTTGCTCGTGTTTCCCTTATATTTGCTCTTTTTTATCAGCCTTGAATACATAAATATGCTTAGCTACATCAGTTGTTCCTTTTCTTTTGTGTCTGATGCTATGTGCTTTATTTATCTTGTCTCTGCAATGTTAATTGTGTTTTAATTTTACATGTGCGTGCTTAGCTTATTTGTTTATGTTGTTAGTGACAGTCATCGTGCTCCTGAGGACATTGTTGATGTTGTCAAGGATATTACTGATGGAATATATTCTCTTAACGTTGATGATGGTGATGGCAGCTTGCAGTTGTCTGTTACTCAGTCACAGAGTGTTGATGGCAGTAAGCCTGTTACCCAGGCTTAGGATGTTCCTACGCAGTTATAGCTCGAGGATGAAAGGATAAGAAATAAGAAGTTTGATTTCCAGAGGAGAAAGGAGTTGGAACGGCGTCAAAAGGCTGCTTCTGTGAAAGGAAGTGATGGGGATGTTGCTGAAGGCTGAAGCTCCTAAAGGTGTAGGTGATGAACGTGGTGACGCTCCTTTTTCAACTGTTGATGCTGCATCTCATGGAAGTGACATGCCTGTGAAGACAAACCTGATGCAAACTCGTTTGACGCAAGTGTTTACTCGTGATTCAGTTAAGGAGAAGAAAGCTGTTTTCAAGAGTGATACGTCTCCAACGTATCTATAATTTTTGATTGCTCCATGCTATATTATCTACTGTTCTGGACTATATTGGGCTTTTTTTCCACTTTTATATTATTTTTGGGACTAACCTATTAACCGGAGGCCCAACCCAGAATTGCTTTTTTTGCCTATTTCAGTATTTCGGAGAAACAGAATATCAAACGGAGTCCAAACAGAATAAAACCTTCGGGGACGTGATTTTCTCACCGAACATAATCTAGGAGACCTGGACCCTACTCCAAGGAGTCAAAGAGGCGGTCACGACGGTGGGGGACGCGCCCACCCCCCTAGGGCGCGCCCCTGCCTCGTGGGCCCCTCGGTGCTCCACCGACGTACTCCTTCCTCCTATATATACCTACGTACCCCCAAACGAACAGATACGGAGCCGAAAACCTAATTCCACCGCCGCAACTTTCTGTATCCACTAGATCCCATCTTGAGGTCTGTTCCGGAGCTCCGCCGAAGAGGGCCGTCATCACGGAGGGCATCAACATCATCATAGCCTCTCCGATGAAGTGTGAGTAGTTTACCTCAGACCTTCGAGTCCATAGTTAGTAGCTAGATGGCTTCTTCTCTCTTTTTGGATCTCAATACAAAGTTCTCCCCCTCTCTCGTGGAGATCTATTTGATGTAATCTTCTTCTTTTTGCGGTGTGTTTGTTGAGACCGATGAATTGTGGGTTTATGATCAAGTCTATCTATGAATAATATTTGAATCTTCTCTGAATTCTTTTATGTATGATTCGTTATCTTTGCAAGTCTCTTCGAATTATCCGTTTGGTTTGGCCAACTAGATTGGTAGTTCTTGCCATGGGAGAAGTGCTTAGCTTTGGGTTCGATCTTGCGATGTCCTTTCCCAGTGACAGAAGGGGCAGCAAGGCACGTATTGCATCGTTGCCATCGAGGATAACAAGATGGGGTTTATTTCATATTGCATGAATCTATCTCTCTACATCATGTCATCTTACTTAAAGCGTTACTCTGTTTTTAACTTAATACTCTAGATGCATGCTGGATAGCGGTTGATGAGTGGAGTAATAGTAGTAGATGAAGAATTGTTTCGGTCTACTTGTCACGGACGTGATGCCTATATACATGATCATGCCAAGATATTCTCATAACTATGCTCAATTCTGTCAATTGCTCAACAGTAATTTGTTCACCCACCGTCGAATACTTATGCTCTTGAGAGAAGCCACTAGTGAAACCTATGGCCCCCGGGTCTATTCTCATCATATCAATCTCCATCACTTTAATCTTGCTTTGCTTTTTACATTTCACTTTGCATCTCTATACCAAAAATACCAAAAATATTATATCTATCAGATCTCACTCTCGTAAGTGACCGTGAAGGGATTGACAACCCCTAATCGCGTTGGTTGCGAGTAGCTATCGTTTTGTGCAGGTACGAGGGACTTGAGCGTGGCCTCCTGCTGGATTGATACCTTGGTTCTCAAAAACAGAGGGAAATACTTACGCTACACTGCTTCATCATCCCTTCCTCTTCGGGGAAATCCAACGCAAGCTCAAGAGGTAGCAAGAAAATTTTCTTTTGCCGTTGCCGGGGAGTCTCCGCAAAAAGTCAACATACCAAGTACCCATCACAATCCCTATCTCTCACATTACATTATTTGCCATTTTCCTCTCGTTTTCCTCTCCCCCACTTCACCCTTGCCGTTTTATTCGCCCTCTCTTTCCCAATCTCCTTCTCCTTCTCCTCCCTCTCTTTTCCGCTTGCCTTTTTGTTTGCTCGTGTGTTGGATTTCTTGTTTGTCGCGATGGCTCAAGATACTGCCAAATTGTGTGACTTCACCAATACCAATAATAATGATTTCCTTAGCACTCCAATTGCTCCTCTTGCCAGTACTGAATCTTGTGAAATCAATACTGCTTTGTTGAATCTTGTTATGAAAGATCAATTCGCCGGCCTTCCTAGTGAAGATGCCGCTACTCATCTGAATAGCTTCGTTGATTTATGTGATATGCAAAAGAAAAAAGATGTCGATAATGATGTCGTTAAATTGAAGCTATTTCCTTTTTCGCTTAGAGATCGTGCTAAAGCTTGGTTTTCGTCTTTGCCTAAAAATAGTATTGATTCTTGGAACAAGTGCAAAGAGGCTTTTATCTCTAAGTATTTCCCTCCCTCTAAGATCATCTCTCTTAGAAATGATATTATGAACTTTAAGCAACTTGATCATGAACATGTTGCACAAGCTTGGGAGAGAATGAAATTAATTATACATAATTGCCCTACTCATGGTTTGAATTTATGGATGATTATACAAAAAATTTATGCCGGATTGAATTTTGCTTCTAGAAATCTTTTAGATTCGGCCGCGGGAGGCACTTTTATCGAAATCACTTTAGGAGATGCTACTAAACTCCTAGATAATATTATGGTTAATTATTCTCAATGGCATACTGAAAGATCTTCTAATAGAAACGTGCATGCGATAGAAGAAATCAATGTTTTGAGTGGAAAGATGGATGAACTTATGAAATTATTTGCTACTAAGAGTGTTTCTTCTGATCCTAATGATATGCCTTTGTCTACTTTGATTGAGAATAACAATGAATCTATGGATGTGAATTTTGTTGGTAGGAATAATTTTGGGAACAATGCTTATAGAGGGAATTTTAATCCTAGGCCATATCCTAGTAATCCTTCTAATGATTATGGGAATTCCTACAACAACTCTTATGGAAATTATAATAAGATGCCCTCTGAATTTGAGAATAGTGTTAAAGATTTTAAGAATTCACAAAAGAATTTTAATGCTTTGCTTGAAGAGAAATTGCTTAAAGTTGATGATTTGGCTAGGAACGTTGATAGAATTTCTCTTGAGATTGATTCTTTAAAGCTTAGATCTATTCCTCCTAAGCATGATATCAATGAGTCTCTCAAATCCATGAGAATTTCCATTGATGAGTGCAAGGAAAGAACCACTAGGATGCGTGCTTCCAAAGATGCCTCTATTAAAGCGTGTTCTTCCTATGAAAATTAAGATGAAGATCTAAAAGTTATTGATGTGTCTCCTATTAAATCTTTGTTTTGCAATATGAATCTTGATGAAACTGAATATGATCTTCCTTTACCTAGAAGGCATTCTAAAAATTCGAAGTATTTAGATCTTTATGATGAAATTGGTGAAAGTGGGATTGAAAGAAATAAAAATCTAGATGTTGCTAAACCCACTATATTGGATTTCAAGGAATTTAATTATGAAAGTTGCTCTTTAATTGATTGTATTTCCTTGTTGCAATCCGTGCTAAATTCTCCACATGCTTATAGTCAAAAGAAAGCCTTCACCGAACATATTGTTGATGCCTTGATGCAATCTTATGAAGAAAAACTTGAGTTGAAAGTTTCTATCCCTAGATAACTCTATGATGAGTGGGAACCAACTATTAAAATTAAAATTAAAGATCATGAGTTTTATGCTTTGTGTGATTTGGGTGCTAGTGTTTCCACTATCCCCAAAACTTTGTGTGATTTGCTAGATTTCCGCGATTTTGATGATTGCTCTCTAAACTTGCATCTTGCGGATTCTACTATTAAGAAACCTATGGGAAGGATTAATGATGTTCTTATTGTTGCGAATATAAATTATGTGCCCGTATATTTCATTGTTCTTGATATAGATTGCAATCCTTCTTGCCCTATTATTCTTGGTACACCTTTCCTTAGAATGGTTGGTGCGATTATTGGTATGAAGGAAGGGAATATTATATTTCAATTTCCATTAAAAAAGGGCATGGAACACTTTCCAAGAAAGAAAATAAAATTGCCATATGAAACCATCATGGGAGCCACTTATGGATTGCCTAACAAAGATGGCAATACGTAGATCTATCCTCGTTTTTATGTCTAGCTGGGGGCGTTAAATGATAGCGCTTGTTGGGAGGCAACCCAATTTTATTTTTATTCCTTGCTTTTTGCTCCTGTTTAGTAATAAATAATTATTTTGCCTCTGTTTTTTTGTGTTTAATTAGTGTTTGTGGCAAGAACCGTTGGGAAGACTTGGGGAAAGTCTTGTTGAACTTGCTGTAAAAAACTGAAACTTTAGTGCTCACGAGAACTGCTGTCATTTTTTATTTGGAGAGTTCTATTTAGTTATTTATTTTTGAAGATGATTAATAGATAAATTCCTCACGTCCAGAAATTTATTTTAGAAATTTTGGGGTTCCAGATCTTGCGCTAGCTACAGATTACTACAGACTGTTCTGTTTTTGACAGATTCTGTTTTTCGTGTGTTGTTTGCTTATTTTGATGAATCTATGGTTAGTAAAATAGTTTATAATCCATAGAGAAGTTGGAATACAGTAGTTTTAACACCAATATAAATAGATAATGAGTTCATTGCAGTACCTTGAAGTGGTATTTTGTTTTCTTTCGCTAACGGAGCTCACGAGTTTTCTACTTTAAGTTTTGTGTTGTGAAGTTTTCATGTTTTGGGTGAATTCTTGTGATGGATTATGGAACAAGGAGTGGCAAGAGCCTAAGATTGGGGATGCCCATGGCACCCCCAAGATAATCCAAGGATACCAAAAAGTCAAAGCTTGGGGATACCCCAGAAGGCATCCCCTCTTTCGTCCACTTTCCATCGGTAATTTACTTGGAGCTATATTTTTATTCACCAACATGACATGTGTTTTGCTTGGAGCGTCTTGTATTATTTGTGTCTTTGTGTTTTAGTGTGCCACAATCATCCTTGCGGTACACACCTTTTGAGAGAGCCATACATGAATTAGAATTTGATAGAATACTCTATGTGCTTCACTTATATCTTTTGAGCTATGTAGTTTTGCTCTATGTGCTTCACTTATATCTTTTGAGCATTATAATTTTGCTCTATGTGCTTCACTTATATCTTTTGAGCTATGTAATTTTGCTCTATGTGCTTCACTTATATCTTTTGAGCTATGTAGTTTTGCTCTATGTGCTTCACTTATATCTTTTGAGCATTATAATTTTGCTCTATGTGCTTCACTTATATCTTTTGAGCTATGTAATTTTGCTCTATGTGCTTCACTTATATCTTTTAGCGTTATAATTTTGCTCTATGTGCTTCACTTAGATCTTTTAGAGCATGATGGTGGATTTGTTTTAAAGAAACTATTGATCTCTCATGCTTCACTTAAATTATTTTGAGAGTCTTAATAGCATGGTAATTTGCTTAATAATAATATGCTTGGTATTCAAGATTTGTGAAACTTTCTTTTGAGTGTGTTGAATACTAAGAAAAGATTGAAGCATGATAATTGTTTTGAGATATGGAGGTGATAATATTATTGAGTAGTTGTGAATTTAAAGAATACTTGTGTTAAATTTTGTGAGTCCCGTAACATGCACGTATGGTGAACCGTTATGTGATGAAGTCGGAGCATGATTTATTTATTGATTGTCTTCCTTATGAGTGGCGGTCGGGGACGAGCGATGGTCTTTTCCTACCAATCTATCCCCCTAGGAGCATGCGCGTAATACTTTGCTTTGATAACTTCTAGATTTTTGCAATAAGTATATGAGTTCTTTATGTCTAATGTTGAGTCCATGGATTATATGCACTTTTTCCCATCCTTCCACCTTAGCTAGCCTCTCTAATACCGTGCACCCTTCGTCGGTATCATACACCTACCATATACCATCCTCAAAACAGCCACCATACCTACCTATTATGGCATTTCCATAGCCATTCTGAGATTATTGCCATGCAACTTTCCACCGTTTCGTTTATTATGACACACTCCATCATTGTCATATTGCATATCCTGGTACACCGCCGGTGGCATTCATATGGAGTCATATTTTGTTCTAAGTCGAGTTGTAATTGTTGAGTTGTAACAAAAACAAAAGTGTGATGATCATCATTATTAGAGCATTGTCCCAGTGAGGAAAGGATGATGGAGACTATGATTCCCCCACAAGTCGGGATGAGACTCCGGACGAAAAATAAATAAAAGGGGCCAAAGAAGCCCAAAAAAAGAGAAAGAAAAGAGGCCATAAAAAAGAGAAAAGGCCCAAATAAAAAAATTGAGATAAAAAGAGAGAAGGGACAATGTTACTATCCTTTTACCATACTTGTGCTTCGAAGTAGCACCATGATCTTCATAGTAGAGAGTCTCTCGTGTTATCACTTCCATATACTAGTGGGAATTTTACATTATAGAACTTGGCTTGTATATTCCAATGATGGGCTTCCTCAAAATGCCCTAGGTCTTCGTGAGCAAGCAAGTTGGATGCACACCCACTTAGTTTATTTTGATGAGTTTTCATATACTTATAGCTCTAGTGCATACGTTGCATGGCAATCCCTACTCACTCACATTGATATCTATTGATGGGCATCTCCATAGCCCGTTGATATGCCTAGTTGATGTGATACTATCTTCCCCTCTTTTTGTCTTCTCCACAACCACCATTCTATTCCACCTATAGTGCTATATCCATGGCTCACACTCATGTATTGCGTGAAGATTGAAAAAGTTTTGAAAAAGTTAGAGTATGAAACAATTGCTTGGATTGTCATCGGGGTTGTGCATGATTTAAATACTTTGTGTGGTGAAGATAGAGCATAGCCATACTATATGATTTTGTAGGGATAACTTTCTTTGGCCATGTTATTTTGAGAAGACATAATTGCTTTGTTAGTATGTTTGAAGTATAATTATTTTTATGTCAATATAAACTTTTGTCTTGAATCTTTCGAATCTGAATATTCATATCACAATTACGAAGATTTGCATTGAAATTATGCCAATTAGCACTCCGCATCAAAAATTCTCTTTTTATCATTTACCTACTCGAGGACAAGCAGGAATTAAGCTTGGGGATGCCTGATACGTCTCCAACGTATCTATAATTTTTATTGCTCCATGCTATATTATCTAATGTTTTGGACTATATTGGGATTTATTTTCCACTTTTGTATTATTTTTGTGACTAATCTATTAACCGGAGGACCAGCCCAGAATTGTTGTTTTTTTGCCTATTTCAGTATTCCGGAGAAACAGAATATCAAACGGAGTCCAAACGGAATAAAACCTTCGGGAACGTAATTTTCTCACCGAACGTGATCCAGTAGACTTGGACCCTACTCCAAGGAGTCAAAGAGGTGGTCACGAGGGTGGGGGCGCGCCCACCCCCCTAGGGCGCGCCCCCTGCCTCGTGGGCCCGTCGGTGCTCCACCAACGTACTCCTTCCTCCTATATATACCTACGTACCCCCAAACGAATAGATACGGAGCTGAAAACCTAATTCAACCGCCGCAACTTTCTATATCCACGAGATCCCATCTTGGGGCCTGTTCCGGAGCTCCGCCGGAGAGGGCGTCATCATGGAGAGCTTCAACATCATCATAGCCTCTGCGATGAAGTGTCAGTAGTTTACCTCAGACCTTCGGGTCCATAGTTAGTAGCTAGATAGCTTCTTCTCTCTTTTTGGATCTCAATACAAAGTTCTCCCCCTCTCTCGTGGAGATCTATTCGATGTAATCTTCTTCTTTTTGCGGTGTGTTTGTTGAGACCGATGAATTGTGGGTTTATGATCAAGTCTATCTATGAATAATATTTGAATCTTCTCTTAATTCTTTTATGTATGATTGGTTATCTTTGCAAGTCTCTTCGAATTATCCGTTTGGTTTGGCCAACTAGATTGGTAGTTCTTGCCATGGGAGAAGTTCTTAGCTTTGGGTTCGATCTTGCGGTGTCCTTTCCCAGTGACAGAAGGGGCAGCAAGGTACGTATTGCATCATTGCCATCGAGGATAACAAGATGGGGTTTATTTTATATTGCATGAATTTATATCTCTACAACATGTCATCTTGCTTAAAGCGTTACTCTGTTTTTAACTTAATACTCTAGATGCATGCTGGATAGCGGTCGATGAGTGGAGTAATAGTAGTAGATGCAGAATCGTTTCGGTCTACTTGTCACGAACGTGATGCCTATATACATGATTATGCCTAGATATTCTCATAACTATGCTCAATTCTGTCAATTTCTCAACAGTAATTTGTTCACCCACCATAGAATACTTATGCTCTTGAGAGAAGCCACTAGTGAAACCTATGGCCCCCCGGGTCTATTCTCATCATATCAATCTCCATCACTTTAATCTTGCTTTGCTTTTTACTTTGCCTTTTACTTTTCACTTTGCATCTCTATACCTAAAATACCAAAAATATTATATCTATCAGATCTCACTCTCGTAAGTGACCGTGAAGGGATTGACAACCCCTAATCGCATTGGTTGCGAGTAGCTATCGTTTTGTGCAGGTACGAGGGACTTGAGCGTCGCCTCCTACTGGATTGATACCTTGGTTCTCAAAAACTGAGGGAAATACTTACGCTACTCTGCTGCATCATCCCTTCCTCTTTGGGGAAATCCAACACAAGCTCAAGAGGTAGCAAAGAGGAAGATGTCAGATCGAAATCCTGATGGCACACAGAGGCGTAGCCCACGTCATTACTAGGAAAAGGCCTACTAATGGCGCACCAGTTTTGCCTACTAATGGCGCACCACTGGTGCGCCATTAGTATCACGCCACTAGTATTTATTACTAATGGCGCACCACTGGTGCGCCATTAGTATCTGGTATACTAATGGTGCACCACCCATTGCGCCATTAGTATATAACACCATGCGCCATTAGTATGCCTCCCAGGGGCCATATTTAACCATGTGCTTTGGCACACTAATGGCGCACTACTGATGGATGCGCCATTAGTATACTTGGCATAATAATGGCGCACTGTTTAGTGATGCGCCATTAGTATACTTTGGCATACTAATGGCGCACTCTGTAGTGATGCGCCATTAGTATGAATATTAGGGTTTTTTTACTTTTCTGATTTTTGCACAGGTTACAAAATATATTATTTGAAAGAATATAGACAGTAGCACACAGCAACAGCAGATTCATCGAATACAATAGAAGATTAGTCCCCGAATACAATTCATCATATTAGTCTCCGAATTCAAAAGACTGAACAAAGATAGAACATTAAAAGTCTCGATACTGTGAGTAGCGAGTTTGTCGGAAGTAATACTCATCCTAACAAGTCCTACTAATCATCATCATACAACTTCTATTCATTATTAATAACAAGTCATACGATCATCATCTTGATAGTCATCGAACCAACCCTACTTAATTGTTCTTAGCACATGATCATCAGTATTAGGCAGGACCTAAATACCCTATTTAAGCTAAAATAGCATAAAACAATATAGACCCTGACTCTCCATTATGGAGAATGGAGAACATCTTGTCTCCAATTCTTACGCTTCGCTTCCTTTTGCTTCCAAGAACCTCCTTACGACTGTCCATACATTTTTTCCATCCTTTGATTTTCATGTATCCACTTCTTTTAGAAATCTCGTATGGACAGTTGAGATTCGTAGGATGACCTGGCTGTATGTTCAAAACATTAAGACTACCTTTCTTATACATCAAATGGGGCACACAACTCTCTGGGATTATCTGTTGAAAAACATAGTAATAACTTCATAGTTAGCAATGATGTACTAGTTTTAGAAGTATGCAAAAGATGCACGGATGTCGTAATAGTAAAAATCTTACCAGGGTATCTCCATGGTAGTTACCATAGTTGAACACATGCACTAGTGTCACGTATTTACCATAATGTTGAGGAGTTTGATTGTGGATATTGTAATTCTCAATGTCAGTACAAAATCCGACCAGATGATTTTTCTCCTTGTAAGTTGTTAATTCGGAGCCATCGGTGTAGTGGGTTTTGTCTACCATCTCCCGCACATTCTTTGAACAATAAAAATAAGCTGTCAATGGAAATAAGGTGTCAACTATTTTGAAATAAACAATATAAATTAGCTAATAACTATGTTTGAGAACCTCACATAGTGGTAGAACTGGAGGCGTATCAACAAGGACCCAAATGTCCATATTGTCTTGGTTGATGTTAGGATTACCAAGATCCATGGTGATAAGCATACCCTCATCAAAACCATACATCTTGCAAAATGCTTCCCAATTTTTGCAACCAAAATGGGTTACGCTCTCAGAATTATATAGATTTACATCAAAGTCCACATCGTGATGAGTCCTTAGGTGAATTTTCTTTGTTTCAGAAATTTCATGGTCTTCAAAATCCATCCTCTCCAAGACATAGCGTCTTGCATGGCATTGGATAAGCTATACTCGAATAGTAAAAGATGAAAATTACACGTTGAAATAGTTGAAGTCATGCTTAATTATGAAAATAACACTTGTCGTCGTTGTGTACCGTTTCAACTTCGAAGGTCTCCTCGAGCTTAATGCTGAAGCGCCGATCATCTTCTAGGTGAGGCATGTCACACAGACCTCGATCGTCGTGGCACCAGTCGCACTCCCCCAGGAGACTTTCGTCGTCTGATGATGACATATCCTACGTTCATAATTCAAAACTACATCATTTAGGGTTTGTCGACACCGAGGCATCCTAAAAGCTAAGCTTTTATCATTTAGGGTTTATCGATGCCGAGGCACCCTAAAAGCCTAAGCTTTCATCATTTAGGTTCTTATCGACACCGAGGCACCCTAAAAGCCATGGTTTTATCATTTAGGGTTTGTCGACGCCGAGGCACCCTAAAAGCCTAAGCTTTCATCATTTAGGTTCTTATCGACACCGAGGCACCCTAAAACCTATGGTTTAATGCAGCAAGAATAAAGGGGCAGTTGATCCTACTTAATTAAGTACTAAGATACCCCGGCCCATGCATTAGTCACAAGTACCCCATATGTCCTATTTTTTAGCAAAGTCATGCTAAAATTCACGGAAAATTTCAGCATGACCTTTGCTAAAAATAGGACGCATGGAGTACCCGAATTTACCGGAACGGAAGTTAATCGACATTCCGGCAAACTCAAGGGCCTCTCAGGGTACCTGGAAATTCATCACGACACAATGGTCAGAGACAAAACCCAGCAAACTAGCAAGATGATCATCATCTTTGCAAGTCATTACTTGTCAAACGCAGAAGTGCATAACACAAGCTCACCGACATAGACCAAGATGATCATCAATTTTGAATCAATAGACATACTTCTCAAAAGAGGCATGATCAAATTTTGGTGCCCTTGACTTACTAGTATTTATCTCTTATGACTGATGAATGTGCATTGAGTCCAGAAGCAAAGACTCTACAGTGAAATGAATAAAACCTTGGAAATATATTTATGATAACTCTAAATGGATCAGAAGGTGTAGATGCACTTGTAAAAAAAGGTATGGATTTGCAGCAACTTTGTTCTGATTATGACACCATTCTGTTAAGAAGGCAAAATAACATTATCATCCCAATTCATGGTTGAAGTTGAAGACCCTAAGCTTTAAAATGCCAAGTCTCACTAACGCATGTTAACTTATTTACCAGTTCAGAACTATCACCAGAAAATAGTAAATCCACATTGACCACATAATATTATTTTGCAACCACTCAGTTTGTCCTTGACTGGGACACTTGAAGCACAAAACAACTAATGCAGAGCTAGGTCTACTTTGGTTCGGACAGATCACATCCTGGTGCATATGTGGGGTTTTTTTACTTAGAAAATACAAAACTTCTATTATTGTTTTTATTTTTAACCAGAGCCTAACCACCTCTATAGTTTACAAACTAATTCAGATAATCACTAATCAGGCATGGAAAATTATTTTAGCCATGATCCCTGAGGATTAGAGCCTCCACAAGTCAGAGAAAATTAGTGTCTCCACTTATGTTGTCAATGCTTGTTGTATGTTTGGCTTAAGGGTTTTCCTTTTCAAATTCTGACTCTGTTTTTAAACAAAGTAGGCTTCTATCCTATCTAGAATGTAATGAAGATGTCTTGGATAAGCTGAGTGTTGTAATGAAGATGTCTTGGTGAGACTTTATATATGTCCAAAATTAGAAAAATCACAAAGTACTTTCTCTACCTAATAAACTCCATATGACCACATAAAACCCTGTTTAACACACCTGTAAAGAGGAACAACCCCCCGAAGGAGCTAGAAAGCTATATGAAACAAAATTATCAAGCACAGGCATACAAATTATGTACTGTATGAAACAAAATAGGTACAACAAGTAGCTGCTAGAGTCATATGGTGAGAGTAGGTGTCAGCTTAAGACATTCTGAAATAGTAAATAACTAAAGGGCACTTGATTATGCACTTAGTAACAAGGTATATTGCATGATTCATAATTTTATAGGAGACCAATAGTAGAAATTTGATTGGGAGTGCTCCATTTCACTAGCGGCCCATTTCACTCACTTTTGCAAAGCATCAGGGCACCAAAGTGTCCATAGGCAACACCAAGGAAACCAAATCCCCAAAAAATGTTTGCCCTCGATCAAGGCATGATCCATCCTTCCTAACCATCACTGTCAATCTAGCTACTAGCTCTAGGTGGCCCTAGGGTTTGCAGGGGAGGGGGTGGAGGAGAAGGGAGGAATCACCTGGGGGAGGGGATGGAGGAATGGAGGAAGACATCGGGGTGCGGGCGCGGGCGGAGGGGCTTGGGCGGGAGGACGTCGAGTGCGCGGGCGCGGGCGGAGGGGGGACAGCGAGGGAGGCGGCGCTCGGCTCGGCGTCGTGTGGCCTGGCTGAGCTGAGGTAGAGGCAGTCATCGTCTCCTCCTCCTCCTGGTCCTCCTCCGGCTCAGGGCGCGGGGGCGGCGGCGCGGGGGAGCTGCTGTGGTGGGGGCGCGGGGGAGCTGCGGTGGTGGGGGCGCGGGTGCCGCGGGGGTGGAGTCCGGCGAGGGTCGGGGCGGCAGCGGCGGGGCAGCGCGCGGGTGGATCTGGCGAGGGAGAGGGACAAATGGGATCTGGCGAGAGGGAGAGGAAGGAATTAGCTAGGTGGGGAAGCATACTAATGGCGCACTCGCGGTCGGTGCGCCATTAGTATTTTTTTACATAGAAATGGCGCACCAGGCAGAGGTGCGCCATTAGTAATCTTTTTTTTATAAATAGCAATGGCGCACCAGGCAGAGGTGCGCCATTAGTAATCTTTTTTTATAAATAGCAATGGCGCACCAGCCAGAGGTGCGCCATAAGTAATTTATTTTTATTTTTTGTTGCATGTAATAATTTTTTAGAAAATGAATATGAATATGAAACAGTAATATTTTTTATAAAAACAGTAATAATTGTTGTTTAACAACAATTGTAGTCTACACTTTTTTATTATTATTTTTTAAAAAATGAATATGAATATGAAACGGGGGGTGCTCGTCGGCGGCGGTGGAGCGGGGGAGGGCGCGGGGGGTGCTCGTCGGCGGTGGTGGAGCGGGGGAGGGTGCGGGGGGTGCTCGTCGGCGGTGGTGGAGTGGGGGAGGTTGCGGGGGGTGCTCGTCGGTGGCGGTGGACCGGGGGAGGGTGCGGTGAGTCGTCAGCGGTGGTGGAGCTAGCGGGGGAGGGTCCGGCCGGGTGGGATCGAGATCGAGATGGAGGGGGATAGCGATCGAGATGAAGGGGCATCGAGATCGAGATGGAGGGGGATAGCGATCGAGATGAAGGGGCATCGAGATCGAGATGGAGGGGGATAGCGATCGAGATGGAGGGGATCAAGATCGAGTGTCCATGAATTCAAAAAGTACCCATGAAATTTAAAAATATTCATGATATCAAAAAGTGCCCATGAAATACAACTGAGAAATGAAGACTACGATTTAAATACAGTCGATCTTAGCTAGCTATCTGTTCATAATCTTCTTGCCCTTCTTTTTCGCAAATGGAGTTCTTCTGTGGAACGGACGTCCTTAAGGTAGGGTGGTCCTGCTTCTTCTTGTGGTGTATGCTGCTACTACTTCATCGTCGTCGTCATGTCCGATCTTCCGGTCGCCGTACTTGTCGAAGTCTTGCTCATTGGCTACTCCATCCATTCCGATGATCTTCCTTTTGCCTCTCCTCACGACAACACGACTGGGCTTTGACGGGTCGGTAATGAAGAAGCATTGGTCCACTTGGGAAGCCAGTACCCATGGCTCATTTTTCGCGGTGACGTTTGCGCCCGCGGTCTTGGATTTGGCTTCGGGTATAACCATGGTGGTGAAATACCGGTCTTCTTTTAGGACGCTCTTGGCCCATCTAACACGGAACATCAGGACCTTCTCTCCAGCATAGCTCAGCTCCCAGATCTCCTCGATCCTTCCGTAGTATCTGTCCTTGTCGTTACCGGTGTAGGATTCCATCATTACCCCGGAGTTCTGATAACCATCGCTCGTCATGTCCTTGTCCTCGGTGTAGAATGTGTAGCCGTTGATATCATACGCCTCATAGGTCATCAGGTTGTGCTCGGCGCCCTGTGACAAGGCGAATATGAGTTGTTCTTCCGCGGAAGAATCCTCATGTAAAGGGTATGACAAAAGCTTCTGCTTGAACCAAGGCGTGAAACATGAGTTGTGCTCTTTGATTATATCTCCGTTCGTCCTCTGTTGGCCTCGGTCATTGTACGTCTTCTCAATAAAGGTTTTGTGCTCTACCACCCAAGGATCGACCACGTCTATGTGTTGTAGCGCAACTAGGTTTGCTCTTTCAAAGTCGGCGAGTTGACCCTCGAAGTCGACATGCATTTCGCGGCGACCCTCACGGTGACCCCATCCAGCGAGCCCGCCGAGGTGCCTGTTGACGGGCAGACCAACGGGGTTCTCGATGCCTAGATAATTCGTCCAGTAGGAGATGAACTCTTCGGTCAGAAAGCCCCTAGCTATACTTCCCTCTGGACGTGACATGTTGCGAACGTATCCTTTGATGACACCATTCATCCTTTCGAACGGCATCATGCTGTGCAGGAACGTCGGCCCGAGTTGGATGATATCCTCCACGATATGGACCAGCAGATGCACCATAATGTCGAAGAATGCGGGTGGGAAGTACATCTCAAGCTCGCATAGTATCACTACGATCTCTTCTTGTAGCCTTCTGAGTTGCCTCACGCCAACTGACTTCCGAGAGATGACGTCGAAAAAGTTGCATAGGCCAAATAGCATTTCACAGATGTGCGCATCCATGATCCCACGGATGGCAACTGGAAGTATCCGCGTCATCAGCACATGACAATCGTGAGACTTTATCCCGCTGAACTTCTGCTTCGCTGGGTCTAGGTATCTGCTTATCTTCCCCGCGTAACCGTAAGGAAGTTTTACTCCTGCGAGGCAGGTGAAAAACTGCTCGATCTCCTCCTGACTTAGAGTGAAGCACGTGGGAGGGTAGTCATTTCTGGTCTTCTTGGCCTTTTTGCCTTTGCGACGACTTTCTATGTCCTGCTTCGCCTCATCATCATCATCATCATCATTAGCGTGAAGCTCCTGCCTGATGCCCATTGATTTCAAGTCTGCCCTTGCTTTCGGCCCATCTTTGGTCCTCTCTGGCATGTTGAGCAGGGTACCAAGCAGACTCTCGCACACGTTCTTCGTGATATGCATGGCATCAAGGCTGTGAGGCACATGGTGGATCTTCTAGTACGGCAAGTCCCAGAAAACAGACCTCGTTTTCCATACCTTCAGCAGCGGCTCTAGCGCCTTTCGCTTCTTTCCCGGCTCTGGTGTCTTTTGCTTCTTTCCCGGCAGTGGGCAATCTTTCCAATTTTTCAACAGCCCGTCTATTTCCTCGCCGCTCCTCGTACGCGGGCGTCTTCGGAGTTCGGTTTCACCATCGAACAGATCCTTGCGTTTCCTCCATGGGTCATCGTCGCGAAGCCACCTTCGATGTCCCATGAACACGGTTTTTGAAGACCCGGGATCTCTATCTAGCTGGCGATACGTTGTGTCATCCATGCACCTGACGCATCCATAAAATCCGTGGACCACCTGCCCCGCGAGATATCCGTAACCGAGATAGTCGTGCACCGTCGTGAGTAGTGCGGCTCTCATAGGGAAATATTCTTTCTCTGCAGCATCCCACGTATTGGCTGGCGTTTTCCACAGCGTGTCTAGCTCCTCTTTCAGCAGCCCCAGATACAGATTGATGTCGTTCCCTGGTTGTTTTGGCCCTTCAATTAGCATACTCATGTGACTGTACTTCCTCTTCATGCACAACCAGGGGGGAAGGTTGTACATCCACACAAACACAGGCCAGGTGCTATGTGTGCTTCCCTGGCTGCCAAACGAATTGACTCCATTGGTGCTCGTGCCCAGCATGATGTTCCTTGGATCCTTCCAAAATTCTGGGTGTTCGAAGTTCAACGCTTGCCACTGGCTCCCATCCTTAGGGTGACTCAGCATCTTGTCTTTTTTATTTATCTCTGGATCATTTGCGTCATCTTCTCGCTTCTTCTCCTCCCTATCCGTGTGCCAACATAGGAGCTTTGCTACCTTAGGGTCCGTGAAATACCGCCGCAGACGAGGAGTGATCGGAAAGTACCACACCACTTTTCAAGGAGCTTCCTTCCTCTTCTTGTATCGAGTGACGCCGCACACCGGACATATGGTAGAGTCCGCGTGCTCGCCCCGATAAATGATGCAATTGTTCATGCACACACGGTATTTCATGTGCGGTAAATCCAGAGGACACACAACTTTCTTTGCCTCCTCGAAACTGGTCGGGCACTTATTCCCCTTGGGAAGACGTTCGTGCCAGAATGACATGTTCTCATCGAAGCATGCGTCGGTCATTTTGTGTTTTACCTTCATCTCCAAAGCCATGAGCGTTACTTTCAGGCGGGTATTGTAACGCCCTCGATGCGGCTATATCTCCCACGTGTCGAAGCATGACTTAGAGGCATAACCGCATTGAAAACAATGTCGCAAGTGAGATAATCTTCACACAACCCATGTAATATAATAAGGGAAAGAGATACATAGTTGGCTTACATCCGCCACTTCACACAATTACATGAATAAAACATTACATCATCCAGATACAATCAAGGTCCGACTACGGAACCAAAATAAAAGAAGAACCCCAAATGCGACAAAGGTCCCCGATCGACCCCAACTGGGCTCCACTACTGATCAACTAGAACAAAACCACACAAAGGACAAGATCTTCATCGAGCTCCTCCTGAGCTTGGTTGCGTCATCTGCACGGTCTCATCGGCACCTGCAAGCTGGTTTTGGAAGTATCTGTGAGCCACGGGGACTCAGGAATCTCGCACCCTCGCGATCAAGACTATTTAAGCTTATGGGTAAGGTAAAGGTATGAGGTGGAGCTGCAGCAAGCGACTAGCATATATGGTGGCTAAACATACGCAAAAGAGAGCAAGAAGACAAAGCACGATTGAGAAATCTATGATCAAGAAGTGATCCTAGAGCAACCTACGCCAAGCATAACTCCAACACCGTGTTCACTTCCCGGACTCCGCCGGAAAGAGACCATCACGGTAACACACGCTGTTGATTCATTTTAATTAAGGTCAAGTTTAGGTTTTCTACAACCGGACTTTAACAAATTCCCATCTGCCCATAACCGCGGGCACGGCTTTCGAAAGTTCAAAACCCTGCAGGGGTGTCCCAACTTAGCCCATCACAAGCTCTCACGGTCAACGAAGGAATAGACCTCCTCCCGAGACATTCCGATCAGACTCGGTATCCCGGTACAACAAGACATTTCGACAAGGTAAAACTAAACCAGCAACACCGCCCGAATGTGCCGACAAATCCCGATAGGAGCTGCACATATCTCTTTCTCAGGGCACACTCAGATTGACCTAGGTATGGGTAGGCCAGCCCAGAGTTGCCCCTGGTGGTCACCGGCAGCTGACAGGTTGGACCAACACTCGGAGGAGCATTGGCCCGGGGGGGTAAAATAATGATGACCCTTGAGTCCGCGAAACCCAAGGGAAAAAAGGCTAGGTGGCGAATGGTAAAACCAATGTTGGGCATTGCTGGAAGAGCTTTACTTAAGGCGAACTATCAAGGGGTTCCCATTATAGCCCAACCGCGTAAGGAACGCAAAATCCGGGAACATAACACCGATATGACGGAAACTAGGGCGGCAAGAGTGGAACAAAACACCAGGCATAAGGCCGAGCCTTCCACCCTTTACCAAGTATATAGATGCAATAACTAAATAAGATATATAGTGATATCCCAACAAGTAACCATGTTCCAACCAGGAACAACATCTCCATGTTCCAACAAGGAACAAAACTTCAATCTTCACCTGCAACTAACAACGCTATAGGAGGGGCTGAGCAAAGCGGAAACATAGCCAATCAACGATTTGCTGGGACAAGGTGGGTTAGAGGCTTGGTTCAACAATATGGGTGGCATGATAATCAAGTGGTAGGTATCACAGCATAGGCATAGCAAAAGAGCGAGCAACTAGCAAAGCAAAGATAGAAGTGATTTCGAGGGTATGGTCATCTTGCCTGAAATCCCGCAAGGAAGAAGAACGAGTCCATGAAGAAGACAAACGGGCGTAGACGAACGAATCCTCACAACACGACGTTATCGGAACCAACCCGAAGAAGCAACACCGGAAAAGAAGCATACAACATAGTAAACAATCTGCACAAAAGCATGGCATGATGCGCAAAAAAGTACGATGCATGTCCGGTTTAAATAGGCATGGCAATATGCAACAAACAATCATACAAATTAAGTGGAGCTCAATATGCAACGAGTTGCATATTGACAAAACACCTCATCAATTATTTAGTTCTCTCTCGTTTAGGTACTCAACAATATTAAATGTTGTTAAGCATGTCAAGAGATGATACATAACAAAGCTACACCATCTAAACAATTTAAATGGGGCCGGGTATAACAAATAACGAATCCGGTAAATCCCCATATGCATTAGTAATATATTGCAACAAAAATTTAAACATTTTAATTGTTGTTATCATGATGTGGATGACATGAACAAGTTTTATGCAAGTTTTATGAAAATGTTGATAACAGCATTATATGAAGCATTTGTCATCGTGGCGGAAACGGAAGGGGTGCCACGACAATGAATCCGAAAGTGATGCCACGGCAACATATCGGTTCCGGTAGCTCATGGAGATACTGGTGCAAAAGGAAGTGGCGGGAGCGAGCAAAACAAGGTGGGGCGCTCCCGGATACCAGGTGTCCCATGTGTCGGCGGCATGGCAACCGAGGGTCGTGCACGTAACAAACAGACACGCTGCAAACACGGGGTTCATCTCGTTTCACATAACATGCATTTGGTCCACGGACGGTCGTGTCGATGGTTATACCTTTAGAAGCGTGCCTTATCGGAACGGATCAAGTTCGTAGAGGGAGGTGGGCGTTCTCGCGACGGAGGTAGTGCAAGTAGTTGTTCACGCGACGGTAGTCGGACTTGGCGATACCGTTACACGGGTCTTCGGCACCGGTCGTGGAACCCATTTTTGTAGTTGTGCACATTTCGTAGATTTTCGAGGTCACGGCGAGGATCTTGAAGACCACGGAGTCTTCGCGGTTCGACGGTACTTGACGTTCCAAGTGGTATTTGGCGAGTTCGCGTAGTTGTACACATGTTGTAGTCGAACTTGACGGATCCGAGCTCTTCGAGAGTCATCGTGGTACTTGTTCACGTTGTAGTCGTACATGTACTGAGGTCGAGGTCTTGGTGGACTTGCAAGCCTTGGCGGTTTCGGAGACGCCGGCAAAGGTACTGGACGCGACACTGTATACTCGTACACTTGTCGGAGACGACGTTTCCATCAAGCCCAAAACGAAACAGCCCCAAACGGAGGCAACAAAGGCGGAGGCGCACGAGGCAGCGAGGCGGTGGTCCCGCAAAAAACAGGAGGTCGACGACGGCGCGGCGCATCACGGGAAGAGCAGCAGTAGGACGGAGTGGCTATAGGCACGGGAGGAGAAAGTCCATGGCAGAAGCGGGCGCTGGGCGCTTCGGGCGCCGGTGGCGGCCTCAGCCCAAGAGAAGGAGGGCGCGACTGGGTGGCCTGGAGGTCAAGGAGGCAGGCAGGTTCGCGGGATGTAGCACGGCATGACATCGAGAGAGAGACCCGGGGCGGCGCCATGGCAGCCGAACAGGGCGTCGGCTCTCCTGGACGAGGAGGAGGTCGTGGAGTAGGCGCGGCGGCGCTCTTCGGGAGCTCGAGGCGAAGGTGAACGGTAGTGAGGCTTCGGCAGCAGGGAGGCGCAGGCGCTGGTCGTGGTCGCCGTCAGCGACCGGACATGGCGGCGGGGCTTGCCGTGGCGCACTGGTGGCCGGGGCCAGTCGGCAGGAGGCGGAGCGTCGACGTGGTGCTGGAGCTTGACGGTGGAGGGAGGTGGGTGGCGCCCTGGCTTTGGTCGCCGCCGATTGGTGAGGTCGAGGGATGGGGATCGGGCTGCGGGTCTCCTCCTCTGGTGCGATGCGAGGAGAGCGAGAGGAGGGAGAGATGGAAGATGGGGATCAAGGAGATGGGTCTGGCGGCGGAGGGAGAGGGCTTCGTGAGAGATCGGGCCAGGGGATCGAGTGGGAGGCCTCACCCTGCGTTAGGGTTAGGATTAGATGGGCCTCGAGGTCGGCCCAGTGGGGAGGGCGCCGGCTGGGCCTTAGAAGGCTGCGGGCCTGCTGGTTTACTCTCCCTCTCTCTCTTTCTCTAAAATCTCTTTTTCCATTTAAAAACAAAACAGAAAAAGAGAAAGAAAAGAAAGAGAAGTTAGGGATGGAATCTGGGCATGGGTATAATTTTCACTGACTCGCAAAAATGCGCATGTTCCAAGAAAAATGGAGTGGGCATTTTTGAAAGTTTTAAATTCAAACTCATTTGATTTAAAATCAAATGGTTTGAATAGGAAGTGAGGGTTAGGAAGGTCCAAAAATGTTCGGATTTTTGGTGGAGCTCCGGAAAATGAAGGATAAAAAGCAAAGTTTGGGGACCAAACTTGAAGCGAGAAAAGGCATGAGATTATTTGCAAATGTGTTCATGGGTGATTCTGAAGATGGAATATTTAATATAGCTCCCTAATAACGGGAGGATATGTTATAAAGAGAATCACCATGTGAATTCCCTCGATTTAAATGGACCGAAGATCCATGCAATTTATTTAGTTGAGTTAAGAAAAGAAATGACATGATGCAATGCACACGACGCAAAGAAGAAAGCAACAGACGAAACAAATCACACAACGAAACCCGGAAACCCTGGAAGGCATCTGAAGCTCCAGTCTTGGGGCGTCACAACACTCCACCACTACGAGAGGATCTCGTCCCGAGATTTAGAATGGCACCGGAGGGGAAACGGAAGAGAAAAGAGAAGAGGTAAAACTAATGTTGCTTCTTGGACAAACAAGTGAAACCAAATAACCTTGAGAGGTTGAAAGACATAAGAAAAGGTTACAATGGACAAGAATTAGATGCAAGCACTCCGACTGAAACAAGATGCAAGACTTTATAAGACGAAAAGAACTTGAGTAGATGACACAACACTCCGGTTGAATGAATTAGCAAAGGAAAGAACATGATCTTGACAAAACAAGATGATGGGTCGAAGAGAGCAACATCACAATGCCTCCGGAAGAAAGAAATAGACGATAGATAAATGAAAAGAAGGAATTGAGAAGAAAATGACAATTTCTGCCACAAATGATCTTGGAAGGCACCCTTCCAAGAAGGTTAAAACAGAGTTGTTGGGAAAGACCAATGACAAAACAAATAAGTTTGTAGTGGGCTTATGGAAAAACATCCCAAAACTATGAGGTGAAATTTTGCCACTAACGGAAATGATAAATTGGATTGATATGAACAAGGAGACGAGAAGATTATTTCACCGGGAGGATAAACGAAGAACTTGGGTCATTTATGAGCACCATAATAGCAACAATCCTTAGGGGAAAGCTTTAGGTGAAATATAACCCAAGATAACTCCAACGAAGAGGTTGATGGATTTAAAATATCTCATTCTTAACAACATGTGAATCATGAAACATGAACTCAGATTATCAAGACTGACATAATAACACCTCTAATGATACGGTAGAAAGAATTGCACTCCGGATTGCAAAATGAAGAATGATTGAGATCCTCTGAAAAGAATCTTGATGAACACTTGGAGAAGCAATTAAATCCTTGGTGAACCATCATGTAAAACCCTCCTGAAGAACTCCGGTAAAACAAAAGAATGATCAAAAGGAAAGAAAGGGTAGTTGAAAACACAAGGTGAAGCCTTGCAATGATATAGATGGAGCTCCGTGACGAGATAATGCGGAAAAGCTTGGAACTCCAGAAAAGAAAGATGAACAAATGAAATCAAGAATTTGATGAGCATCCGGAGTAAGGAATTAATCACTTGGATGAATCAAGAATAAGAATTATGTTATGCTATCCTTCACCAATTTAAATTGATGACATGCAACGGATTTGACATACTACTTATTCTCGTAGAAAGGATTAAGATAGATATAGCGTCAACTTGGAAAGGTCTTCCATGAACCATTGGTAGAATTGACAACGAATAAATTGACAAGGAAGAGTAATCTGGAAGAACCACCGTAAGAAATGAAAAAGAACGAATAAAACATATAGAAACACCAGGAAGGATTAGCAAATGAGCGAAAAATGCTTGAGAGGATTTGGTTACATGAGAATGAAGAGATCAAGAACTGGTTAGAGGATAATTGATCGATGCATCGGTAAGATTAGGAGAACGATAACTGAAAGCTGAGAATGAATAAACCTGAATTGATGGCCTTCGGATAATCAAACTGAGAAGACTCTTGAATTGCTCCGGATAGATGAAAAGAATTCTCACAACCGAAGACAATTATGACATGATGGCAGCCAGCTAGAATCACGAATCTTTGAAGAGAATGAAGCAAGATTAAAGAGAAACTCTTCTTCGGTCTTCAAATGTTGAGAGTGACGACGAGAAACACCACCATGAATCGTTGATGCACTCCGGAATGAAAAATAGAAAAGGTTGAGCCAATGATGAAAAGAATTTGACAGATCTTGGAGAAAACATTTGACTGATGATAAATCATTCTTACGTCAAACTTTGAAATGAATTTGAGACTACTCCGGGAGAATTGGAAGAGTCAGGTAAGATCATGGAAAAGGACCTGTGGGTTAGGGCCCACTCAAAAGATACACCGTTGAAATGATTTAAGAGAGAAATCACCGGTTGAATTGAATGACTTGAATGAGATACCAATCTCGAAAGAGCTTGAACGAATGCAGAGTGGAAACACGAATCTTCGAGATATCCTGAGCACTCCGGAACAATTAAATAGCGAGAAGTGAATGAATATGAATTGCACCGGCATGAGAAAACATTGAAACGAGGAAAGGATATGATCAACAAAGCTTGACTTGAAACCACCGGAGATGAAAAGAATGAAGAATGACGAACGGGTAGAGCATCTTCATGAGAAACACCGGGTAAAAACATTGATGGAGAAGAATGGAGAGACTTCACATCAATAAGATGGATACTCAATAAAGAAATCTGAGTCCTTGAAGAAAACAAGGGAGGGAGGGTGGGAAAGCACCGTTGAGAATGAAACGAACACCGTTGAGAAGAGCTGAGATTGGATCTTGCAAATGTTGAAGTGATCGAATCCACTTGAAGAGAAACACACCGGTGAAAAAGGATTGACATGACAATCTCAATAAACGAGAAGGATTTGTTCTCAAAGAAATATGAGAACACCACTTAGGAAAGGTATGGAATCCACATTTGACTCCGAAGCAACTGGAATACCACAAACCAAAACAAAAACAAAGGAGTGGCTTGCAAAATAAGCGAGAACAAACATATGATAGAGATTTCGTCCGAAGTTTTCGTGGTGGGGCCTACACGGGCTCGATCGTACAGCACCATCATGCACAAGGCAGTGCACATGACATACAAAGCGTCCCCGAGTCGGCATAGCCAAGGACTCTTTAAGACACAACGAGACCACTATAAAACCGACCATGAATAGGCGGACCACTAGACGTCGAAACCCAATTTCATATCATACATCTGTCGGAAAGATATCCTAAGAGCTACTTGATTTCCCCACCTATGAAACTCCCGAAACTTTCCGGTTATGCAATAAGGTGTTGGGGATACAGGGGAAGCATAATATCTCACCCAAATCTAGCAAATCCTACATCAAGCTGTATCCATCCTTCAACACATAACCAAGAAACCTTCGGAAATCATCTACCTCAACCTTCGAAAAGCATCCGTTATACAAGTTATGGCGATAATCCCGAACTCCCGCCCCAGTACTGGGTGGCGTCGAGGTTATCTCACCACGAACTGCATAAAAGAGATTTTCGATGTCGGCGTACTAAACTCAGGTATTCCAGAACTGCAACGATAAATTATGACGACAACACCTCAGAGCTCAACTCCCCGGGACACTTCCACAAAACCCCTGACAGGAGGCACCAAGACAATGTTCTCATCATAAAACCATCGAAACGATTCCAAGATACCCGCGTGATCCTAAAAATTTTTTAGTGAAATTTGAGAAGAGAAGAGTCAAAACTCTATGTCAGGATGCCTTACCAGAGTGATGAGGAGACTGGGAAGTAAAAACAATTCCTAAACTCTCCGATATATAATTCCTAAATGACTCAAAACATTTTTCTAGACACAACTCGGCTGCTAAAAACGATCAATCAATGGGGCTCCTAAGGTCGGGGAAGGCACTGATTACCAACTTGTAACGCCCTCGATGCGGCTATATCTCCCACGTGTCGAAGCACGACTTAGAGGCATAACCACATTGAAAAAAATGTCGCAAGTGAGATAATCTTCACACAACCCATGTAATATAATAAGGGAAAGAGATACATAGTTGGCTTACATCCGCCACTTCACACAATTACATGAATAAAACATTACATCATCCAGATACAATCAAGGTCCGACTACGGAACCAAAATAAAAGAAGAACCCCAAATGCGACAAAGGTCCCCGATCGACCCCAACTGGGCTCCACTACTGATCAACTAGAACGAAACCACACAAAGGACAAGATCTTCAACAAGCTCCTCCTAAGCTTGCTTGCGTCATCTGCACGGTCTCATCGGCACCTGCAAGCTGGTTTTGGAAGTATCTGTGAGCCACGGGGACTCAGCAATCTCGCACCCTCGCGATCAAGACTATTTAAGCTTATGGGTAAGGTAAAGGTATGAGGTGGAGCTGCAGCAAGCGACTATCATATATGGTGGCTAAACATACGCAAAAGAGAGCAAGAAGACAAAGCACGATTGAGAAATCTATGATCAAGAAGTGATCCTATAGCAACCTACGCCAAGCATAACTCCAACACCGTGTTCACTTCCCGGACTCCGCCGGAAAGAGACCATCACGGTAACACACGCTGTTGATTCATTTTAATTAAGGTCAAGTTTAGGTTTTCTACAACCGGACTTTAACAAATTCCCATCTGCCCATAACCGCGGGCACGGCTTTCGAAAGTTCAAAACCCTGCAGGGGTGTCCCAACTTAGCCCATCACAAGCTCTCACGGTCAACGAAGGAATAGACCTCCTCCCGAGACATTCCGATCAGACTCGGTATCCCGGTACAAGAAGACATTTCGACAAGGTAAAACTAAACCAGCAACACCGCCCGAATGTGCCGACAAATCCCGATAGGAGCTGCACATATCTCTTTCTCAGGGCACACTCAGATTGTCCTAGGTACGGGTAGGCCAGCCCAGAGTTGCCCCTGGTGGTCACCGGCAGCTGACAGGTTGGACCAACACTCAGAGGAGCACTGGCCCCGGGGTGGGGGGGTAAAGTAATGATGACCCTTGAGTCCGCAAAACCCAAGGGAAAAAAGGCTAGGTGGTGAATGGTAAAACCAATGTTGGGCACTGTTGGAAGAGCTTTACTTAAGGCGAACTGTCAAGGGGTTCCCATTATAACCCAACCACGTAAGGAACGCAAAATCCGGGAACATAACACTGATATGACGGAAACTAGGGCGGCAAGAGTGGAACAAAACACCAGGCATAAGGCCGAGCCTTCCACCCTTTACCAAGTATATAGATGCATTAATTAAATAGGATATATAGTGATATCCCAACAAGTAACCATGTTCCAACCAGGAACAACATCTCCATGTTCCAACAAGGAACAAAACTTCAATCTTCACCTGCAACTAACAACGCTATATGAGGGGCTGAGCAAAGCGGTAACATAGCCAATCAACGGTTTGCTGGGACAAGGTGGGTTAGAGGCTTGGTTCAACAATATGGGTGGCATGATAAGCAAGTGGTAGGTATCGCAGCATAGGCATAGCAAAAGAGCGAGCAACTAGCAAAGCAAAGATAGAAGTGATTTCGAGGGTATGGTCATCTTGCCTGAAATCCAGCAAGGAAGAAGAACGAGTCCATGAAGAAGACAAACGGGCGTAGACGAACGAATCCTCACAACACGACGTTATCGGAACCAACCCGAAGAAGCAACACCGGAAAAGAAGCATACAACATAGTAAACAATCTTCACAAAAGCATGGCACGATGCGCAAACAAGTATGATGCATGTCCGGTTTAAATAGGCATGGCAATATGCAACAAACAATTCTACAAATTAAGTGGAGCTCAATATTCAACGAGTTGCATATTGACAAAACACCTCATCAATTATTTAGTTCTCTCTCGTTTAGGTACTCAACAATATGTCAAGAGATGATACATAACAAAGCTACACCATCTAAACAATTTAAATGGGGCCAGGTATAACAAATAACGAATCCGGTAAATCCCCATATGCATTAGTAATATATTGCAACAACAATTTAAACATTTTAATTGTTGTTATCATGATGCGGATGACATGAACAAGTTTTATGCAAGTTTTATGAAAATGTTGATAAGAGCATTATATGAAGCATTTGTCATCGTGGCGGAAACGGAAGGGGTGCCACGACAACGAATCCGAAAGTGATGCCACGGCAACATATCGGTTCTGGTAGCTCATGGAGATACTGGTGCAAAAGGAAGTGGCGGGAGCGAGCAAAAGAAGGTGGGGCGCTCCCGGATACCGGGTGTGCCATGTGTCGGCGGCATGGCAACCGAGGGTCGTGCACGTAACAAACAGACACGCTGCAAACACGGGGTTCATCTCGTATCACATAACATGCATTCGGTCCACGGACGGTCGTGTCGATGGTTATACCTTTAGAAGCGTGCCTTATCGGAACAGATCAAGTTCGTAGAGGGAGGTAGGCGTTCTCGCGACGGCGGTAGTGGAAGTAGTTGTTCACGCGACGGTAGTCGGACTTGGCGATAGCGTTACACGGGTCTTCGGCACCGGTAGTGGAACCCATTTTTGTAGTTGTGCACATTCCATAGATGTTCGAGGTCACGGCGAGGATCTTGACGACCATGGAGTCTTCGCGGTTCGACGGTACTTGACGGTCCAAGTGGTATTTTGCGAGTCCGCGTAGTTGTACACATGTTGTAGTCGAACTTGACGGATTCGAGCTCTTCGAGGGTCATCGTGGTACTCGTTCACGTTGTAGTCGTACATGTACTGAGGTCGAGGTCTTGGTGGACTTGCAAGCCTTGGCGGTTCCGGAGACGCCGGCAAAGGTACTGGATGCGACACTGTATACTCGTACACTTGTCGGAGAGGACGTTTCCATGAAAAACAAGAGGTGGAGGCGACAGAGGTGGAGGCGCACAAGGCAGCGAGGCGGTGGTCCCGCGAAAAACAGGAGGTCGACGACGGCGCGGCGCATCACGGGAAGAGCAGCAGTAGGACGGAGTGGCTATAGGCACGGGAGGAGAAAGTCCATGGCAGAAGCGGGCGCTGGGCGCTTCGGGCGCCGGCAGCGGCCTCAGCCCAAGAGAAGGAGCGCGCAACTGGGTGGCCTGGAGGTCAAGAAGGCAGGCAGGTTCGCGGGATGTAGCACGGCATGACATCGAGAGAGAGACCCGCGGCGGCGCCATGGCTGCCGAACAGGGCGTCGGCTCTCCTGGACAAGGAGGAGGCCGTGGAGTAGGCGCGGCGGCGCTCTCCGGGAGCTCGAGGCGAAGGTGAACGGCGGCGAGGCTTCGGCAGCAGGGAGGCGCATGCGCTGGTCGTGGTCGCCGTCAGCGACCGGACATGGCGGCGGGGCTTGCCGTGGCGCACTGGTGGCCGGGGCCAGTCGGCAGGAGGCGGAGCGTCGACGTGGTGCTGGAGCTTGACGGCGGAGGGAGGTGGGTGGCGCCCTGGCTTTGGTCGCCGCCGAGTGGTGAGGTCGAGGGATGGGGATCGGGCTGCGGGTCTCCTCCTCTGGTGCGATGCGAGGAGAGCGAGAGGAGGGAGAGATGGAAGATGGGGATCGAGGAGATGGGTCTGGCGGCGGAGGGAGAGGGATTCGTGAGAGATCGGGCCAGGGGATCGAGTGGGAGGCCTCACCTGGCGTTAGGGTTAGGATTAGATGGGCCTGGAGGTCGGCCCAGTGGGGAGGGCGCCGGCTGGGCCTTAGAAGGCTGCGGGCCTGCTGGTTTACTCTCCCTCTCTCTCTTTCTCTAAAATCTCCTTTTCCCTTTAAAAACAAAACAGAAAAAGAGAAAGAAAAGAAAGAGAAGTTAGGGATGGAATCTAGGCATGGGGATAATTTTCACTGACTCGCAAAAATGCGCATGTTCCAAGAAAAATGGAGTGGGCATTTTTGAAAGTTTTAAATTCAAACTCATTTGATTTAATATCAAATGGTTTGAATAGGAAGTGAGGGTTAGGAAGGTCCAAAAATGTTCGGATTTTTGGTGGAGCTCCGGAAAATGGAGAAAGGATAAAAAGCAAAGTTTGGGGACCAAACTTGAAGCGAGAAAAGGCATGAGATTATATGCAAATGTGTTCGTGGGTGATTCTGAAAATGGAATATTTAATATAGCTCCCTAATAACGGGAGGATATGTTATAAAGAGAATCACCATGTGAATTCCCTCGATTTAAATGGACCGAAGATCCATGCAATTTATTTAGTTGAGTTAAGAAAAGAAATGACATGATGCAATGCACACGACGCAAAGAAGAAAGCAACAGACGAAACAAATCACACAACGAAACCCGGAAAGCCTGGAAGGCATCTGAAGCTCCGGTCTTGGGGCGTCACAGATATCCTCGGGTCTGCATCCTTCATACAATGGAGTAAACGCGTCTATCTCCAGTTGATCCATCTTGGCTTTCTCTCGGGCGGCAGCTCTTGCGTTATCCATCTTCTTGAGAAGCAGCTCTTGAATATGAGGGTCCTGCACCGAGCCCATCAATGGTCCATCGTCGTCTGCTCCTCCGGCATCTTGATCTTCATGATCATGCCCTTCGTCTACTCCGGCATCTTCCTCATCATCATGTCCGGCATATTCTACATGATGACTGTGTATGAAGGAAATATGCCCTAGAGGCAATAATAAAGTTATTATTTATTTCCTTATATCATGATAAATGTTTGTTATTCATGC
Organism: Triticum urartu; assembly: GCF_056163025.1. Lineage (NCBI taxonomy): Eukaryota > Viridiplantae > Streptophyta > Magnoliopsida > Poales > Poaceae > Triticum > Triticum urartu. The sequence continues at coordinate 568,738,955 of NC_141878.1, forward strand.
TAGAATTGTATTAACCGGAAACATAATACATGTGTGAATACATAGACAAACAGAGTGTCACTAGTATGCCTCTACTTGACAAGCTCGTTAATCAAAGATGGTTATGTTTCCTAACCATGAAAAAAAGAGTTGTTATTTGATTAACGGGATCACATCATTAGAAGAATGATGTGATAGACATGACCCATTCCATTAACTTAGCACCCGATCGTTTAGTATGTTGCTATTGCTTTCTTCATGACTTATACATGTTCCTATGACTATGAGATCATGCAACTCCCGTTTGCCGGAGGAACACTTTGTGTGCTACCAAACGTCACAACGTAACTGGGTGATTATAAAGGAGCTCTACAGGTGTCTCCAAAGGTACATGTTGGGTTGGCGTATTTCGAGATTAGGATTTGTCACTCCGATTGTCGGAGAGGTATCTCTGGGCCCTCTTGGTAATGCACATCACATAAGCCTTGCAAGAATTGCAACTAATGAGTTGGTTGCGAGATGATGTATTACAAAATGAGTAAAGAGACTTGCCGGTAACGAGATTGAACTAGGTATTGAGATACCGACGATCGAATCTCGGGCAAGTAACATACCGATGACAAAGGGAACAACGTATGTTGTTATGCGGTCTGGCCGATAAAGATCTTCGTAGAATATGTGGGAGCCAATATGAGCATCCAGGTTCCACTATTGGTTATTGACCGGAGACATGTCTCGGTCATGTCTACATTGTTCTCGAACCCGTAGGGTCCGCACGCTTAAGGTTTCGATGACAGTTATATTATGAGTTTATGAGTTTTGATGTACCAAAGTTAGTTCGGAGTCCCGGATGTGATCACGGACATAACGAGGAGTCTCGAAATGGTCGAGACATAAAGATTGATATATTGGACGGCTATATTCGGACACCGGAAGTGTTCCGGGTGATTTTGGAGAAAACCGGAGAGCCGGAGAGTTACCGGAACCCTACCGGGAGTAGTAATGGGCCATATGGGCCTTAGTGGAGAGAGAGAAGGGTGCCAGGGTGGGCCACACGCCTCCTCCCCCCTTGGTCCGAATTGGACTTGTAGAGGGGGGGGGCGACGCCCCCCTTTCCTTCTCCCTCCCCACTTCTTTCCCCCTCCTAGTAGGAGTCCTACTCCTACTAGGAGGAGGACTCCTCCTGGCGCACCTATAGGGGCCGGCCGGCCTCCTCCCCTTGCTCCTTTATATACCGGGGCAGGGGGCACCCCTAGACACACAAGTTGATCTTCGTGATCGTTCTCTTAGCCGTGTGCGGTGCCCCCCTCCACCATAATCCTCGATAATATTGTAGCGGTGCTTAGGCGAAGCCCTGCGACGATATAACATCAAGATCGTCACCACACCGTCGTGCTGACGGAACTCTTCCCTGACACTTTGCTGGATCGGAGTCCGGGGATTGTCATCGAGCTGAATGTGTGCTAAAACTCGGAGGTGCCGTAGTTTCGGTGCTTGATCGGTCGGGCCGTGAAGACGTACGACTACATCAACCGCGTTGTGCTAACGCTTCCGCAGTCGGTCTACAAGGGTACGTAGATCACACTCTCCCCTCTCGTTGCTATGCATCACCATGATCTTGCGTGTGCGTAGGAAATTTTTTGAAATTACTACGTTCCCCAACAGTGGCATCCGAGCCTAGGTTTTATGTCTTGATGTTATATGCACGAGTAGAACACAAGTGAGTTGTGGGCGATATAAGTCATACTGCTTACCAGCATGTCATACTTTGGTTCGGCGGTATTGTTGGACGAAGCGGCCCAGACCGACATTACGCGTATGCTTACGCGAGACCGGTTCTCCCGACGTGCTTTGCACAAAGGTGGCTAGCGGGTGACAGTTTCTCCAACTTTAGTTGAACCGAGTGTGGCTACGCCCGGTCCTTGCGAAGGTTATAACAGCACCAACTTGACAAACTATCGTTGTGGTTTTGATGCGTAGGTAAGATTGGTTCTTGCTTAAGCCCGTAGCAGCCACGTAAAACTTGCAACAACAAAGTAGAGGACGTCTAACTTGTTTTTGCAGGGCATGTTGTGATGTGATATGGTCAAGACATGATGCTAAATTTTATTGTATGAGATGATCATGTTTTGTAACCAAGTTATCGGCAACTGCAGGAGCCATATGGTTGTCGCTTTATTGTATGCAATGCAATTGCGCTGTAATGCTTTACTTTATCACTAAGCGGTAGCGGTAGTCGTGGAAGCATAAGATTGGCGAGACGACAACGATGCTACGATGGTGATCAAGGTGTCGCACCGGTGACGATGGTGATCATGATGGTGCTTCGAAGATGGAGATCACAAGCACAAGATGATGATGGCCATATCATATAACTTATATTGATTGCATGTGATGTTTATCTTTTATGCATCTTATCTTGCTTTGATTGACGGTAGCATTTTAAGATGATCTCTCAATAATTATCAAGAAGTGTTCTCCCTGAGTTTGCACCGTTGCGAAAGTTCTTCGTGCTGAGACACCACGTGATGATCGGGTGTGATAGGCTCTACGTTCAAATACAACGGGTGCAAAACAGTTGCACAAGCGGAATACTCAGGTTATACTTGACGAGCCAAGCATATACAGATATGGCCTCGGAACATGGAGACCGAAAGGTCGAGCGTGAATCATATAGTAGATATGATCAACATAGTGATGTTCACCATTGAAACTACTCCATCTCACGTGATGATCGGACATGGTTTAGTTGATTTGGATCACGTGATCACTTAGAAGATTAGAGGGATGTCTTTCTAAGTGGGAGTTCTTAAGTAATATGATTACTTGAACTTTAATTTTATCATGAACTTAGTCCTGGTAGTATTTTGCAAATTATGTTGTAGATCAATAGCTCGCGTTGTTGCTTCCCTGTGTTTATTTTGATATGTTCCTAGAGAAAATTGTGTTGAAAGATGTTAGTAGCAATGATGCGGATTGGATCCGTGATCTGAGGTTTATCCTCATTGCTGCACAGAAGAATTATGTCCTTGATGCACCGCTAGGTGACAGACCTATTGCAGGAGCAGATGCAGACGTTATGAACGTTTGGCTAGCTCAATATGATGACTACTTGATAGTTTAGTGCACCATGCTTAACGGATTAGAATCGGGACTTCAAAGACGTTTTGAACGTCATGGACCATATGAGATGTTCCAAGAGTTGAAGTTAATATTTCAAGCAAATACCCGAGTTGAGAGATATGAAATCTCCAACAAGTTCTATAGCAAAAAGATGGAGGAGAATCGCTCAAGCAGTGAGCATGTGCTCAGATTGTCTGGGTACTACAATCGCTTGAATCAAGTGGGAGTTAATCTTCCAGATAAAATAGTGATTGACAGAATTCTCTAGTCACCATCACGAAGTTAGTAGAACTTCGTGATGAACTATAATATGCAAGGGATAACGGAAACGATTCCCAAGCTCTTCGTAATGCTGAAATTGACGAAGGTAGAAATCGAGAAAAACATCAAGTGTTGATGGTAGACAAGACCACTAGTTTCAAGAAAAGGGCAGAGGGAAGAAGGGGAACTTCAAGAAGAACAGCAAGCAAGTTGCTGCTCAAGTGAAGAAGCCCATGTCTGGTCCTAAGCCTGAGACTAAGTGCTTCTACTGCAAAGGGACTGGTCACTGGAAGCGGAACTACCCCAAGTGATTGGCGGATACGAAGGATGGCAAAGTGAACATAAGTATATTTGATATACATGTTATTGATGTGTACTTTACTAGTGTTTATAGCAACCCCTCAGTATTTGATACTAGTTCAGTTGCTAAGATTAGTAACTTGAAACGGGAGTTGCAGAATAAACAGAGACTAGTTAAGGGTGAAGTGACGATGTGTGTTGGAAGTGGTTCCAAGATTGATATGATCATCATCGCACACTCCCTATAATTTCGGGATTAGTGTTGAACCTAAATAAGTGTTATTTGGTGTTTGCGTTGAGCATGAATATGATTTGATCATGTTTATTGTAATACGGTTATTCATTTAAGTAAGAGAATAAATTGCTGTTCTGTTTACATGAATAAAACCTTATATGGTTACACACCCAATGAAAATAGTTCGTTGGATCTCGATCGTAGTGATACACATAATCATAATATTGAAACCAAAAGATGCAAAGTTAATAATGATAGTGCAACTTATTTGTGGCACTGTCGTTTAGGTCATATTGGTGTAAAGCGCATGAAGAAACTCCATGCTAATGGGCTTTTGGAATCACTTGATTATGAATTAGTTGATGCTTGCGAACCATGCCTCATGGGCAAGAAGACTAAGACTCTGTTCTTCGGAACAATGGAGCGAGCAACAGATTTGTTGGAAATCATACATACTGATGTATGTGGTCCGATGAATATTGAGGCTCGCGACAGGTATCATTATTTTCTGATCTTCACAAATGATTTGAGCAGATATGAGTATATCTACTTGATGAAACATAAGTCTGAAACATTTGAAAAGTTCAAAGAATTTCAGAGTGAAGTGAAAAATCATCGTAACAAGAAAATAAAGTTTCTACGATCTGATCATAGAGAAGAGTATTTGAGTTACGAGTTTGGCCTTCAGTAAAAACAATGTGAAATAGTTTTACTACTCACGCCACCTGGAACACCACAATGTAATGGTGTGTCCGAATGTCATAACCGTACTTTATAAGATATGGTGCGACCTATGATGTCTCTTACCGATCTACCACTATCATTCTGGGGTTATGCATTAGAGACAGCTGCATTCACGTTAAATAGGGCAACATCTAAATCCGTTGAAACGACACTATATGAACTATGGTTTGGCAAGAAACCTAAGTTGTCGTTCCTTAAAGTTTGAGGTTGCAATGCTTATGTGAAAAAGTTTCAACCTGATAAGCTCAAACCCAAATTTGAGAAGTGCGTCTTCATAGGATACCCAAAAGAAAATGTTGGGTACACCTTCTATCACAGATCCGAAGGCAAGATATTCGTTGCTTTGAATGGATCCTTTCTAGAGAAGGAATTTCTCTCGAAAGAAGTGAGTGGGAGGAAAGTAGAACTTGATGAGGTAACTGTACCTGCTCCCTTATTGGAAAGTAGTTCATCATAGAAATCTATTCCTGTGACTACTAGACCGATTAGTGAGGAAGCTAATGATGATGATCATGTAACTTCAGATCAAGTTACTACCGAACCTCGTAGGTAAAACCAGAGTGAGATCCGCACCAGAGTGGTACGGTAATCCAGTTCTGGAGGTCATGTTACTTGACCATGACGAGCCTACGAACTATGAGGAAGCAATGATGAGCCCAGATTCCACGAAATGGCTTGAGGCCATGAAATCTGAGATGAGATCCATGTATGAAAACAAAGTATGGACTTTGATTGACTTGCCCAATGATCGGCGAGCCATTGAGATTAAATGGATCTTCAAGAGGAAGACGGACGCTGATAGTAGTGTTACTATCTACAAAACTAGAATTGTCGCAAAAAGGTTTTCGACAAGCTCAAGGTGTTGACTACGATGAGAGTTTCTCACTCGTATCTATGCCTAAGTCTGTCCGAATCATGTTAGCAATTGCCACATTTTATGAAATCCGGCAAATGGATAAACAAAACTACATTCCTTAATGGATTTATTAAAGAAGAGTTGTATATGATACAACCAGAAGGTTTTGTCAATCCTAAAGGTGCTAACAAAATGTGCAAGCTCGAGCGATCCATCTATGGACTGGTGCAAGCATCTCGGAGTTGGAATGTGCGCTTTGATGAGATGATCAAAGCATATAGTTTTATACAGACTTGCGGTGAAGCCTGTATTTACAAGAAAGTGAGTGGGAGCACTACAACATTTCTGATAAGTATATGTGAATGACATATTGTTGATCGAAAATAATGTAGAATTATTCTGCAAAGCATAAAGGAGTGTTTTGAAAGAAGTTTTTCAAAGAAAGACCTTGGTGAAGCTGCTTACATATTAAGCATCAAGATCTATAGAGATAGATCAAGACGCTTGATAAGTTTTTTTTCAATGAGTACATACCTTGACAATATTTTGAAGTAGTTCAAAAATTGGAACAGTCAAAGAAAGAGTTCTTGGCTGTGTTACAAGGTGTGAAATTGAGTAAGACTCAAAGCCCGACCATGGAAGAAGATAGAAAGAGAATGAAAGTCATTCCCTATGCCTCAGCCATAGGTTCTATAAAGTATGCCATGCTATGTACCAGATCTATTGTATACCCTACACTGTGTTAAGCAAGGGAGTACAATAGTGATCTAAGAGTAGATCACTGGACAACGGTCAAAATTATCCTTAGTGGAATAAGGAAATATTTCTCAATTATGGAGGTGACAAAAAGGTTCGTCGTAAAAAGTTACGTCGATGCAAGTTTTGACACAGATCTGGATGACTCTAAGTCTCGATCTAGATACATATTGAAAGTGGGAACAATTAGCTAGAGTAGCTCCGTGCAGAGCATTGTAGACATAGAATTCGCAAAATACTTACGGATCTGTATGTGACACACCCGTTGACTAAAATTATCTCACAAGCAAAACATGATCACACCTTAGTACTCTTTGGGTGTTAATCACATAAACGATGTGAACTAGATTACCGACTCTAGTAAACCCTTTGGGTATAGGTCACATGACAATGTGAACTATGGGTGTTAATCACATGGTGATGTGAACTATTAGTGTTGAATCACATGGCGATGTGAACTAGATTATTGACTCTAGTGCAAGTGGGAGACTGAAGGAAATATACCCTAGAGGAAATAATAAAGTTATTATTTATTTCCTTATATCATGATAAATGTTTATTATTCATGCTAGAATTGTATTAACCGGAAACATAATACATGTGTGAATACATAGACAAACAGAGTGTCACTAGTATGCCTCTACTTGACTAGCTCGTTAATCGAAGATGGTTATGTTTCCTAACCATAAACAAAAGAGTTGTTATTTGATTAACGGGATCACATCATTAGAAGAATGATGTGATTGACATGACCCATTCCATTAGCTTAGCACCCGATCGTTTAGTATGTTGCTATTTCTTTCTTCATGGCTTATACATGTTCCTATGACTATGAGATTATGCAACTCCCGTTTGCCGGAGGAACACTTTGTGTGCTACCAAACGTCACAACGTAACTGGGTGATTATAAAGGAGCTCTATAGGTGTCTCCAAAGGTACATGTTGGGTTGGCGTATTTCGAGATTAGGATTTGTCACTCCGATTGTCGGAGAGGTATCTCTAGGCCCTCTCGGTAATGCACATCACATAAGCCTTGCAAGCATTGCAACTAATGAGTTGGTTGTGAGATGATGTATTACCAAACGAGTAAAGAGACTTGCCGGTAACGAGATTGAACTAGGTATTGAGATACCGATGATCGAATCTCGAGCAAGTAACATACCGATGACAAAGGGAACAACGTATGTTGTTATGCGGTCTGACCGATAAAGATCTTCGTAGAATATGTGGGAGCCAATATGAGCATCCAGGTTCCGCTATTGGCTATTGACCGGAGACATGTCTCGGTCATGTCTACATTGTTCTCGAACCCATAGGTTCCGCACGCTTAAGGTTTCGATGACAGTTATATTATGAGTTTATGAGTTTTGATGTACCGAAGTTAGTTCGGAGTCCCGGCTGTGATCACGGACATAACGAGGAGTCTCGAAATGGTCGAGACATAAAGATTGATATATTGGACGGCTATATTCGGACACCGGAAGTGTTCCGGGTGATTTCGGAGAAAACTGGAGAGCCGGAGGGTTACCGGAACCCTACCGGGAGTAGTAATGGGCCATATGGGCCTTAGTGGAGAGAGAGAAGGGCGCCAGGGTGGGCCGCGCGCTTCCTCCCCCCTTGGTCCGAATTGGACTAGGAGAGGGGGGGCGACGCCCCCCTTTCCTTCTCCCTCCCCACTTCTTTCCCCCCTCCTAGTAGGAGTCCTACTCGTACTAGGAGGAGGACTCCTCCTGGCGCGCCTATAGGGGCCTGCCGGCCTCCTCCCCTTGCTCCTTTATATACGGGGGCAGGGGGCATCCCTAGACACACAAGTTGATCTTCGTGATCGTTCTCTTAGCCGTGTGCGGTGCCCCCCTCCACCATAATATCCTCGATAATATTGTAGCGGTGCTTAGGCGAAGCTCTGCGATGGTAGAACATCAAGATTGTCACCACGCCATCGTGCTGACGGAACTCTTCCCCGACACTTTGCTGGATCGGAGTCCGGGGATCGTCATCGAGCTGAACGTGTGCTAAAACTCGGAGGTGCCGTAGTTTCGGTGCTTGATCGGTCGGGCTGTGAAGACGTACGACTACAACAACCGCGTTGTGCTAACGTTTCCGCCTGTCGGTCTACAAGGGTACGTAGATCACAGTCTCCCCTCTCGTTTCTATGCATCACCATGATCTTGGGTGTGCATAGGAATTTTTTTGAAATTACTACGTTCCCCAACAGTGTACAACATCACCGTCGTGATCATGTCCTGGAGATTCTTCGCCTTCTCGCCCGCTCGAGCCGCGGTGGTTGTCTTGTTTCCCTTCCTCATTTCTTGCCCGACCCCCATGGACGACTTCATAGTCATCTTCATCACCTTGCCACCGATAGCCATCCGTGAAACCACGCAAGAGCAGGTGGTCCCGCACCTGCCCGGAATCCGGGTCCGCAATAAGGCTCCTCAGCTTGCATCTTCGACACGGACATCTTATCTCCGTCTCGTTGTTTTGAAGCATCTCGGCCTTCGCGGAGCTCAAAAACCTATTCACAATTCCTTCGGTCATCGTGCGGACCATGGTCGCCTGCGGGGTAGAGCAAAACGATATTTTAGAACCAAGAAAAAATTTGGCATGACTTTCCCTAAAAATAGGACCAAAAAGAATGCATAGTGCCAAAATTCTCGCCGAAACGGAAATGAATCAACATTCCGGCAAAATATTGGCAACTATCGCATTTCAAATACCGGTACCTGCAAACACAAACATATATGCAACACAACAAACATATGCAACACCACAAACATACATAGATCTAGCTAGGCCACAAAAAGTGCATGTGCACGTTGTTGGAGCGAGCTAGGGAGAAAAAAAGTATATCTACAACATGAAGATAGCTTTCCCCTTACTTACCTATCAAAAAAAGGTAATTTCAACACTTAATTTTGATGAATCTATGGTGCAAATGAGGTGAGGAGGAGGAGGCAGCCGACAAGCTTAGAGAAGGAGGTGGGGGGAATGAAGTGGGGAAAGTGAGTGTGTAGGTGTGGCTGTCCAAAAATATCTAGCTGGTCCCAGGTTACTAATGGCGCACCACACATCCATGCGCCATTAGTAACCCAACATACTAATGGCGCACCACACAGACATGCGCCATTAGTAGTTTTGCAAAAAAGTAAAAAAATAATTTTTATACTAATGGCGCACCGTGGCACAGTGTGCCATTACTAGTTTAAACTAGTAATGGCGCACTATGCAACGGTGCGCCATTAGTAATTTTGCAAAAAAGTAAAAAAAAAATTATAGTAGTGGCGCACTCTATGGCTGGTGCACTCAGCTCGGATGCGCCATTAGTATGTTTGAAAAAATGAAAAAAAAACATTTTGCTACTAGTGGCGCACGGTGTGCCTGGTGCGCCATTAGTGTGGAAGACACTAATGGTGCATCTCCACATGGTGCGCCATTAGTATATAGTAGTGGCGCACCACTTCTCTGGTGCGCCATTAGTGTCAATTTCATGTTTAGCCCTTTTCCTAGTAGTGCGTGTGAAATCTGGTTCCCAACCTGGTAATAGCAAAGCTGGTGGGGATAGTGTTTCTGTGAAGATTGGTCCAAGCACACTTGGTGGCTCCCCTGTTCGTCAGAGTCCACGAATTTTGACAAATAAGAAGCCTTCTTCGTCTCCTCTTCCAGAGTGCTCTTTGTTGAAAGAAATAAGAAGCGTAAAGTTGCTCCTGTGAAGGTGAACAAAGGTGTGAAGAAGCGCGCTCGTGTCGAAGTTGAAGATGTTGTATCTGAAGAAGATGATATCGAAGTTGATTCTGAAGATGAATTTGCAGTGGTACGTGTTTGTACTGTATGTGACTTACTAGTTGTACTTGCAATGATTTAATTGTGTCTGGGCTGGTATGCTGGCTAGGTGAGGCTGGTCATTGTTTTGCATCAATTAATTGAGGGTGGTACTGATGTTGTTTTAAGAGTTGAACTTGTGCAATCTTTTTCTTTTTTTCTACTTGCCTTCATATGCTTGTTTTGTTTTCTATATTCAAAGCAACTTATTTAAGTTGTGGCTTCTTTATTTTCATTTACAGCCTGTCAGCGTGTTTGTACTGTATGTGACTTACTAGTTGTACTTGCAATGATTTAATTGTGTCTGGGCTGGTATGCTGGCCAGCTTTGGATGGTCGTTGTTTTGCATCAATTGAGGGTGGTACTTGTCGGGGATATACCCCACGGTATGACCCGGCCAGAGTTATAACCCAGCAGGGACTTGGTAAACCGGCAAAGTGTTAAGTCAGATGATAACTCGAAAGGTGTTAAGTCAGATGATAACCCAGGAGGCGTTAACTCAGACGATAACCCGGCAGGTGTTAAGTCAGATGATAACCCGGCAGATGTTAAGTCAGATGATAACCCGGCAGGTGTGAAGTCAGATGATAACCCAGCAGATGTTAAGTCAGATGGTAACTCGGCAGGTGTTAAGTCAGATGATAACCCGGCAGGTGTTAAGTCAGATCATAACCCGGCAGACAGTCATAACCCGGCAGACAGTCATAACCCGGCAGACAGTCATAACCCAGCAGACAGAGTCGCCTGGGGTTAACATGTCACAGCCCTAGAATTCTGCTTTGTAATTAGTTGCATCAGTGTGTGGCATTCATGCATCATGTTTAAATTCCTTTTAAATGTGAATTGGGGAAAGTGGAAAACCCAAGAGATCATTTCTAAAAATGATCAACATTAAAAATTGCTTCAAACAAACCCAAGAAAATGTTCCTGTTAAGCTATAAAAATATTGGCAAGAAGTAAAACTCAAACCAATATTTTTGGAGTCTCGGGGATATTTATTTTGGGCCTTTGAAATTAAATCAATAAGTATTTGACTTTTGGATTATATTCATTTTATATAGAATATATTTCAAAAGGCCCTGAAATTATTTATGTGCCTTTGGAAAAGTCCATAATGGCAACATACAGATATTCAGAAGGTTTTGCCCTGTTTTGATTTACTTTTGAATTTGAATTAGTGGCAAAATAATTAAAACAAAATAGAAAAACAGAAAAATAGAAAAGACAGAGCAGATCTTACCTGTAGCTTACCTGGCAGCCCAGCTCGCTGGCCCACCCCACCAGGCCCGTTGCCAGTCATCTCCTAGCTCCTGCCAGGAGGAGGACATCGTGTTGCCCGCGCACGCACCTGAGGATTCCAGCTCCTGCTTCGTGCTGGCAGCCTCCCCTTCGAGCCTATCCGCGCCTAGAGACGCCCGCGACCCCCTGGACCCTCCCGCTCACTTTCTCGAGCTCCTCTCCCCTCTCTCCCGAAATCCCCTGCCCCTCCTCTGCTCTCTTCCTGCAACGCCACCGTCGCCGCCTCTCGCTGTTGCCGCGGCCAGAGCCACCTCCTCACCCTCCACCCGAGTCCAGAAGCTCCGTCTCGTCTACCTCGTCCTCTCCGTCGACTCACGCGACGCCGGACGCCTCGAAGCGCCGCCCCCGATGCCTTCTTCTTCCTCGGTCCGCCGAGATCGCCGGCGACCGTGTGCCCTCCTCGACGCGTCCTCGAGCCAGCAGACCCTCTTCGCCACCTCCCTATGAGCTAGTACGCCTCCTCCCGTGCTCGCCCCCTCTGTTTATGTCCGCTAACCGCTGCCCCGCCATGGCCGAAGCTCGCCGGCGCTGCGTCTGTCATCACCGTCGGCAGCAGCCCCGCCTGGCTAAACCGAGCACGCAAGCATGCTCAGGGAGCTCCCAGGAGCCCAACGCGGCCATCAGCTCGCTCGCTTGCACGCTGCAGTCCTCGCGCCCGTGGAGCCGTAGCTCCGGCCACCGCCTCGCTCACCGCCGACGCTGCTCCCGGCCACCCCGCAGCCTCCCGCATGATCACCTGGATGCACGCGAGGATGGGCATCCCTCTGGTGCCTCAAGCGCGTCGAGCCGACACCTGTAGCGCCATCTCAAGAAACTCCGGCGATCCTCCACCGTCGGGTTTGGTCGCCGGCATCCAACTCCGATGGCTGGTGACGTGGTGCTGTCATTAGCGCTTAACTAACCCCCCTAGAGTCAATGACATGTAGGACCACTTCTGTTTAAAACACGGGTTAAGTTAAATAACCCCCTGTTAACTCTCTATCTCACTGACACGTGGGCCCCGCCCTAGTTTAAATTTAGGTTAGGCAAAATATTAGTGCTAATTACCCTATTAAGTAGTTGAGATACTGACCTGTGGGGACAACCCCCTTACTAATTAGTTTAGCTTAATTTTAATATTAGATTAGCCATTGAGTCGCTGACCACTGGGACCCACTGGTCAGGTTTGACCTGGTCAACCTCAGTTGACTCGCTGACGTCATGCTTGCACAATGCTGATGTAGTTAAAAAATTTCTGGATTAAAAATAATCCAGGAAATTCCAGAAAATTCCCAAAACTTCTAAAAATCATAGAAAATTATCTATAACTCCAAATGAAATAATTTATATATGAAAAATTATCAGAAAAATTCAAGGAATCCGTCTGTACCATTTTCATGCATGTTTGAGAAAGTTAAACTCACTATTTAGGATAAAACATGATTAGGGAAAATTTCATAATAGGTTTGGAGTTGGAATTTGATGTAGTTTTGAATTCCACTTCAATTAAAATGACTTTCTGTTGAATTAGCCCAAAACACAGCATATTGCCATGTCATGATCATGCATCATATTTTTCATTGCATTGATTGTATTCTTTCTGTGTTTGCTGGTGATTGTTCCCCCCCGATAGACGTGGTTCTGACGATTGATCGATGACACCGATGAAGAACTATATTATCTTCAGAAGTGCCAGGCAAGCAAAACCCCCTTGTTCGTTCCGATACAATCCCATTCTCTTGCTCCTGCTCTCTTTTACTGCATTAGGACAACAATGTTTCAACTGTTACATGCTGCGGTAGCTGAACCCCTTTCCTCTGCATGACCTGTCATTGCCGTAGTAAATACATGAAACCCACTAGCATGAGTAGGAGTTGTTTGAGCCCTGATGTGCCTACTCATTCATGTTTGTTTGTCATGCCTGCTACTGCTTCGAGTTGAGTCAGGTCTGATTCATCGGGGATGAATTGGAATGTGGTGAACATGTCCTACTGTTGAGAGCTAAGCGTGTGAACACGATTTGGTAAAGGTAGCGGTGAGAGGCCATGTGGGAGTACATGGTGGGTTGTCTCATTACAGCCGTCCTTAGGAACTAAGTTCTGTGTTTGTGATCCATGAACAGCTACTACCACGCATTGGAATGCTTAAGTGCCCCTCTCGACTTATTAATCAACCTGATCTTTGTCCAGGAGTTGCAACTAGTTTCTGGTGTTTGTAGGTAGTGTTAGTAGTCTACCAAGTGGCACCCGGTACAGGTGGGCTTGGGACAGACTAGGCACACTGGCCCGGTGTACCAAGTGTCACCCGGATGGTGGGCCTGGGAACCCTGTACACATCGTTTGGGGCCGTGAATGACACCCCGGCCGGATCTCCTTGCGGATGGAACCCGAATAGGCGATAAACCTGGACGAGAGACTTGTGTGATTAGTCAGGTCGTGGCTGACTCCCTCACCAGGCTTCTGCTTGAAGGTTGCCGAGATACACGACGTGTACATGGTGGTAAGTGGCGGGAGCGTGTGTGAAGAAGTACACCCCTGCAGGGTTATCTTTACCTATTCGAATAGCGGATTCCTCGGATATGGAAACTTGGACCCCTTGCATAGTTCATAGACAAGTGAAAGTGGATACTCTAAAATGCTCAAGATAAGTGTGAGTGCTATGGATGGCGTTCTCGTAGGGAGACGGGAGCGGATCCATAGTGGTGTATTGGTATGGTGAATTTGTGGACTCGTGTGCGCCACCTCAAAAGAGTCACTTGCAGTCATAGTTCAGGATAGCCACCGAGTAAAGCTGGCTTGCTGCATTCAAACTCCACCACCCATTTGTTAATACTGATGCATATGTAGCTAGTTCTGATGTAAGTCTTGCTGGGTACATTTGTACTCACGTTTGCTTACTTTATGTTTTGCAGAGAGACGTCAGTATGACTAGTAGTTCCGCTCGGACTTCGACGTTTAGCTTGTTACCTCATCTACGATCTTGTACCTTGGGAGGGTCTTGTAGATAGTCAGGCTCCTCAGCCTTATTCATTTTTAGTTGTCTGTACTCAGACAAGTTAAGCTTCCGCATGTGCTTTGACTTGTATGCTCTGAATGTTGGGTCATGAGACCCATGTTTGTAATATCTCGCTCCTCGGAGCCTAATGAATAAATACTTGAGTCGTAGAGTTATGTTGTGATGCCATGTTGTATTTACACATATCGAGCATATTGTGTGTATGATTGAAATGCTTGGTATGTGTGGGATCTGACAACCTAGTTGTTTATCCTTGGTAGCCTCTCTTATGGGGAAATGTAGTCTTGTGCTTCCATGAGCCATAGTAGTCCGCTACAGCCCAGTTCACCGGAGTCCTGCTAGCCCAACACTACTGCTCCGGAACACTTGACTGGCCGGCATGAGATTCACCTCGTTCCTGTGTCTGTCCCTTCGGGGAAATGTCACGCGGTGACATCTGGAGTCCTGCCTAGCCTGCTACAGCCCGGGTTCCCGGAGTCCTGTTAGCCTAGTGCTATAGCCCGAATTCGCACGCTGCTGACCGACATGCTCGATGTTGATTCATGTATGCCTGTCCCCGTAAGTTAGTGCCACTTTGGGTTCATGACTAGTCATGTCGGCCCGGGTTCTCTGTCATATGGATGCTAGAGACACTATCATATACGTGAGCCAAAAGGCGCAAACGGTCCCGGGCCATGGTAAGGCGACACCTGTGGGGATACCGTGTGTGAGGCCGCAAAGTGATATGAGGTGTTACAGGCTAGATCAGTGTGACTTAGAATCGGGGTCCTGACAGCTTTGGTATCAGAGCCTGACTGCCTATTGGATTACCAAGCCAAGCTGGTCGAAGTCGTGTCTAGAAATGCTTTAGATATATAAGGGAATTGATTGTGGATGGGAACGTAAGGCTCTTTTACTCCTTATCCTCATGACCTTCTGATCTGAATCATCTTATCTTTTCTACGAGGTTAAGGACTAGGCTTCTCTTCTATCTCTCAGGATGACGTGTTACTAAACCGTAGTTGCCTAGGATTGTTGAGTTCAAGCCTCAGTTCAGTTCCTACTACTTCTGTATGTTGACCGTTGATCCCGGAACTTTGATTTTGTGATGTTGAGTGGCTATGCCACCATTTTTGCAGGTTGTCTCAAATCTTTTGAGCAATTGGCCCGGTGTACCAAGTGTCACCCGGATGGTGGGCCTGGGAACCTTGTACAGATCGTTTGGGGCCGTGAGTGACACCCCGGCCGGATCTCCTTGCGGATGGAACCCGAATAGGCGATAAACCTGGACGAGAGACTTGTGTGATTAGTCAGGTCGTGGCCGACTCCCTCACCAGGCTTCTGCTTGAAGGTTGCCGAGATACACGACGTGTACATGGTGGTAAGTGGCGGGAGCGTGTGTGAAGAAGTACACCCTTGCAGGGTTATCTTTACCTATTCGAATAGCCGGATTCCTCGGATATGGAAACTTGGACCCCTTGCATAGTTCATAGACAAGTGAAAGTGGATACTCTAAAATGCTCAAGATAAGTGTGAGTGCTATGGATGGCGTTCTCGCAGGGAGATGGGAGCGGATCCATAGTGGTGTATTGGTATGGTGAATTTGTGGACTCGTGTGCGCCACCTCAAAAGAGTCACTTGCAGTCATAGTTCAGGATAGCCACCGAGTAAAGCTGGCTTGCTGCAGTCAAACTCCACCACCCATTTGTTAATACCGATGCATATGTAGCTAGTACTGATGTAAGTCTTGCTGGGTACATTTGTACTCACGTTTGCTTAATTTATGTTTTGCAGAGAGACGTCAGTATGACTAGTAGTTCCACTCGGACTTCGACGTTTAGCTTGTTACCTCATCTACGATCTTGTACCTTGGGAGGGTCTTGTAGATAGTCAGGCTCCTCAGCCTTATTCATTTTTAGTTGTCTGTACTCAGACAAGTTAAGCTTCCGCATGTGCTTTGACTTGTATGCTCTGAATGTTGGGTCATGAGACCCATGTTTGTAATATCTCGCTCCTCGGAGCCTAATGAATAAATACTTGAGTCGTAGAGTTATGTTGTGATGCCATGTTGTATTTACACATATCGAGCATATTGTGTGTATGATTGAAATGCTTGGTATGTGTGGGATCCGACAACCTAGTTGTTTATCCTTGGTAGCCTCTCTTATGGGGAAATGTAGTCTTGTGCTTCCATGAGCCATAGTAGTCCGCTACAGCCCAGTTCACCGGAGTCCTGCTAGCCCAACACTACTGCTCCGGAACACTTGACTGGCCGGCATGAGATTCACCTCGTTCCTGTGTCTGTCCCTTCGGGGAAATGTCAAGCGGTGACATCTGGAGTCCTGCCTAGCCTGCTACAGCCCGGGTTCCCGGAGTCCTATTAGCCTAGTGCTACAGCCCGAATTCGCACGCTGCTGACCGACATGCTCGATGTTGATTCATGTATGCCTGTCCCCGTAAGTTAGTGCCACTTTGGGTTCATGACTAGTCATGTCGGCCCGGGTTCTCTGTCATGTGGATGCTAGAGACACTATCATATACGTGAGCCAAAAGGCGCAAACGGTCCCGGGCCATGGTAAGGCGACACCTGTGGGGATACCGTGTGTGAGGCCGCAAAGTGATATGAGGTGTTACAGGCTAGATCAGTGTGACTTAGAATCGGGGTCCTGACAGCTTTGGTATCAGAGCCTGACTGCCTGTTGGATTACCAAGCCAAGCTGGTCGAAGTCGTGTCTAGGAATGCTTTAGATATATAAGGGAATTGATTGTGGATGAGAACGTAAGGCTCTTTTACTCCTTATCCTCATGACCATCTGATCTGAATCATCTTATCTTTTCTACGAGGTTAAGGACTAGGCTTCTCTTCTATCTCTCAGGATGACGTGTTACTAAACCGTAGTTGCCTAGGATTGTTGAGTTCAAGCCTCAGTTCAGTTCCTACTACTTCTGTATGTTGACCGTTGATCCCGGAACTTTGATTTTGTGACGTTGAGTGGCTATGCCACCATTTTTGCAGGTTGTCTCAAATCTTTTGAGCAATTACAGCTGTTATGCTTTCTGAGTCGTCCCAGGTTTCTAAACAGTCTGATGCATTTGCAAATCTCTTCATCCCGTTTCCGATGTCCTTTTGGGCCAGATTAAGCACACTAATCGGTCTGTTGAGGTACTCCATTGCCTTGACATATATATTGGAGCTAGTATTATGACCCTAGGCATTCTAGCGAACCACCCACTAATCTAGCAATGCTTTATATCCCCAGTGTGAAAATTCTGGCCACCTTTCTTGAAAGCATCCCGTGATGTTATTTAGTTAGTAGGTATTCTACTACTGGGTTTTGAACCCGAAATTCACCCTACTTCATGTTGTTAGTATTTGCTAGTTCCTTTAGGATATTAGTAACCTTTTAGATAGTCCTCGAGGTCCATGGTATTTTCCTCTTCCAAATACCATGAACTACTTATGGCAGAAGTTCCTCGTTGAAGCGAAAGATCACAACCAGAGTCCTCTTGATGAGTTCTTCGTTCTACATTATGAATCTGCCAGTTCTACCTTTCTACATGGGTTATCCGAAAGAAATGTTGAGCTTTGCTCGACATACTAATCTATGCATCCACAACTCAGAAACATATATGTTCCTTGAGTTGTCCCTCTTTAGTTGTTTCTCACCTTCGTCTATCAATTGATAGTCGAGGGTATATCATTGCATTAGTTCATCAAAGTCTATTATTCTTGTGGTCCGTCAAGCCATTCTACTCCAGAATGACTAGGAGAAAACAAACTCCAGTACCTCATCCATATCCAGGATTGGGTCAAAGTAGTTGTGCTCCGCGGATCAAAATGCCAATGCAGCTTTTGATTCTGTTCAACCCTGAAGTATTTCCCTCTTGATGCCAGGAATATCATGATAATTGCACCAACTCTTATAAATTCTTGATGAAGTGATACTTCTCGCCATCATCATTCGCTCCTTGGTTCCGTGTTGTTGCAACCGGAATCCCGACAAGTGAACCGTGATGTGTGAAATCAATACTCCTAGCAGCCTTGTTGCTTTGTAGTTAAAGGACAATAAATTCATTCTTACCATGTTGGTTGTTGAATCATCGTCCTAAGATAGATTGTGCTACCTAGTCCTTGTTTCTGGTGCACCCTTCGATTGATGAGTTAGGATTTTGTCAAATCCACGCTCATTTTATCATATCATCTTTCCCTAAAAAGCAAGATTGTTCTCGATCTTATTAACATACCGGTGGTTCGTGATTTTCCGGATATCTTCACGGAAGTATCACTAGGTCGTCCCCTGACCGATATGTGGAGTTCGTGATCAAGTTGGTTTCTTGTAACCAACCCTTCTCCAAGAATCTGTGTTGCATACACCTGAGCTAGTTGGTTACGCTAAACAACAACTTGGAGAGTTGGAAGATAAAAGCTTGTCCGACCTAGCTCATCACTAAGGGATATCTTGTATGTGTGTTGAAGAAAGATGATATCTTCATCGATTGGTCCTCGTGATCAGTTGTTGGACCTATCATCTTATCCAAACTTTGATTTGAGTGTGGGCTATCGTCAGATCAAATCAGAACAAACGATATTCGTAATGTTGTCTTACTCGTGAGTGTTTCCTCGAGCATAAACCATTATATCTTTTGGTCTGACCAATACTATCACATTGTTCACATAATGGTGGAATTCCAGTGATATGAAAATTCCGATGAGTTGCTGTTAAGCCCAACAGCATCATCTTGTCTCCTCCATGATTCATGTTGAACATTGAGCTAGTGTTGGAAATTTGTGTAAGCATTTCTTCGTGTTTCATTCATGAAGCATATGTTTGGATGAAAGAAATGACTACCTTTGATTCACGTGCATTTGGTGAAAGTTGCCGCCGTGAATTCGAGAAAGTTAGTTTTGCTTCCTCTGGAATCATCCCAAGTTAGTCATGCGCATGTGCGAAGTATTCTATGGCTTGGAGACTTGCAACCTTCATTCTATATGTATCCCTAGCACACGAAGCCACTGATTGATTTGTTCAAGGATAAGAAGTTTAAATGCTATTCCGGAAGGGCCCATACGGACATGCACAAGACTTCGTTATTTCAAAGATGGTTCCCCATCTGAACCCGGCAGTGTTTTATTATAAGACTACCATGTGGTCATGCTTGTCTAGGACAGTGTGTTCACAGTGTGTAGCAGAACCAGCTCATGTTTTGGAGCTTGCTATCGTAGTTCATCTCCCAAGAGTCTCACAACGCCATATCGTCGAATTGTGTTGCAAACTTTCTTTTCAGACATGCTGAGTCTGAAGTATCCTATCACCAATCGGATCTAAATCTTAGGCAGATATCATGGTTGGAACATTCCCAACAGTTGCATTTTGTTCCCAGCTTGCACCGCCATTGTGCCAATTCCCCATGGGCTGCCCTTCTCAGCAGTTGCTGTCCAGGTTCATCTTCAAAGGTGGACTTACCATGAGTCCCATTCATTTCCGATGATAAGCAAAAATCATCCATTGCATTGTCTTCAACAAGGTAGTCCACATCATCCATTCTAGTATGAGTATGCCATCCCTTCGAACTATTTCAACAAATCGATTGTGATTTTCCTTAGGCTGGTAAAGAGAGTTTCAGTGATCTCTCTATGTCAAAAGTAATTCTTTTTGCCACTTAAGGGAATAATTCTACGAGTCGCCCTCCCTGAGGTGCCCCGTTATGGAATCATGGCAATCAACTCCTCGCTACCTTGAAACCTATGCACCATCCTACTTAAGTGTGGGAGTGTTTCCTACCAAATTGAACTTTCATCATTTTTTCTCTCCATCCCTCTTGATATGTGTTTGTCTCTTAGATCAAGAGATGATTCAATGTCTCATTCCATGAGTTGATCGTGTATCGCTTGATTTTTGAGAAGATCATTTTCTATAGAGTTTCCTTTTGTCGTCATCATGTTGGATGAAGATCTCGAAAGCAAAGACGTCAAGATCAATTTGAAGCATGAATCAACATCTTCGAGAGGGATAGCTGGATCATGAAGATCGTGTTAGCTTTGTGTCCCCTCTGTCTTCTTACCTCACGTCTTGAATCTCGGGACGAGATTCTTGTTTAGTGGGGGTGAGTTTTCACAGCCCTAGAATTCTGCTTTGTAATTAGTTGCATCAGTGAGTGGCATCCATGCATCATGTTTACATTCCTTTTAAATGTGAATTGGGGAAAGTGGAAAACCTCAGAGATCATTTCTAAAAATGATCAACACTAAAAATTGCTTCAAACAAACCCAAGAAAATGTTCCTGTTAAGCTATAAAACTATTGGCAAGAAGTAAAACTCAAACCAATATTTTTGGAGTCTCAGGGATATTTATTTTGGGCCTTTGAAATTAAATCAATAAGTATTTGACTTTTGGATCATATTCATTTTATATAGAATATATTTCAAAAGGCCCTGAAATTATTTATGTGCCTTTGGAAAAGTCCATAATGGCAACATACAGATATTCAGAAGGTTTTGCCCTGTTTTGATTTACTTTTGAATTTGAATCAGCGGCAAAATAATTAAAACAGAACTGAAAAACAGAAAATAGAAAAGATAGAGCAGATCTTACCTGTAGCTTACCTGGCAGCCCAGCTAGCCCAGCTCGCTGGCCCAGCCCACCAGGCCCGTTGCCAGTCATCTCCTAGCTCCTGCCAGGAGGACGATGCCGTGTTGCCCGTGCATGCACCTGAAGATTCCACCTCCTGCTTCGTGCTGGCGGCCTCCCCTTCGAGCCTATCCGCGCCTGGAGACGCCCGCGACCCCCTGGACCCTCCCGCTCAGTCTCTTGAGCTCTCACCCGAAACACCCTACCCCTCCTCTGCTCTGTTCCCGCAACGCCACCGTCGCCGCCGCTCGCTGTTGCCGCGGCCGGAGCCACCTCCTCGCCCTCCACCGGAGTCCAGAAGCTCCGTCTCGTCTACCTCGTCCTCTCCGTCGACTCACGCGACGCCGGACGCCTCGAAGTGCCGCCCCCGACGCCTTCTTCTTCCTTGGTCCGCCAAGATCGCCGGCGACCGTGTGCCCTCCTCGATGCGTCCTCGAGCCCGCAGACCCTCTTCGCCGCCTCCCTGTGAGCTAGTACGCCTCCTCCCGTGCTCGCCCCCTCTGTTTCTGTCTGCTAACCGCAGCCCCGCCATGGACGAAGCTCGCCGGCGCTCCGTCTGTCATCACCGTCGGTAGCAGCCCCGCCTGGCTAAACCGAGCACGCAAGCGTGCTCAGGGAGCTCCCAGGAGCCCAACGCGGCCATCAGCTTGCTCGCTTGCGCACTGCAGTGCTCGCGCCCGTGGAGCCATAGCTCCGGCCACCGCCTCGCTCACCGCCGACGCTGCTCCCGGCCACCCCGCAGCCTCCTGCGTGATCACCTGGATGCGCGCAAGGATGGGCATCCCTCTGGTGCCTCAAGCGCGTCGAGCCGACCCCTGTAGCGCAATCCCGAGAAACTCCGGTGATCCTCCGCCGTCGGGTTTGGTCGCAGGCGTCCAACTCCGATGGCTGGTGACGTGGCGCCGTCATTAGCGCCTAACTAACCCCCTAGAGTCAATGACATGTGGGACCAATTCTGTTTAAAACATGGGTTAAGTTAAATAACCCCATGTTAACTCTCTATCTCACTGACACGTGGGCCCCGTCCTAGTTTAAATTTAGGTTAGGCAAAATATTAGTGCTAATTACCCTATTAAGCAGCTGAGACACTGACCTGTGGGGCCAACCCCCTTACTAATTAGTTTAGCTTAATTTTAATATTAGATTAGCCATTGAGTCGCTGACCAATCGGACCCACTGGTCAGGTTTGACCTGGTCAGCCTCAGTTGACTCGCTGACGTCATGCTTGCACAATGCTGATTCAGTTAATAATTTTCTGGATTAAAAATAATCCAGGAAATTCCAGAAAATGCCCAAAACTTCTAAAAATCATAGAAAATTATCTATAACTCCAAATGAAATAATTTATATATGAAAAATTATCAGAAAAATTCAAGGAATCCATCTGTACCATTTTCCTGCATGTTTGAGCAAGTTAACCTCACTGTTTAGGATGAAACATGATTAGGGCAAACTTCATAATAGGTTTGGAGTTGGAATTTGCTGTAGTTTTGAATTCCACTTCAATTAAAATGACTTTCTGTTGCATTAGCCCAAATCATAGCATATTACCATGTCATGATCATGCATCATATTGTTGCATTGCATTGACTGTATTCTTTCTGTGTTTTCCGGTGATTGTTCCCCCCCCCCGATAGACGTGGTTCCGACGATTGATCGATGACACCGATGAAGAACTATATTATCTTCAGAAGTGCCAGGCAAGCAGAACCGCCTTGTTCATTCTGATACAATACCACTCTCTCGCTCCTGCTCTCTTTTACTGCATTAGGACAACAATGTTTCAACTGTTATTTGCTGCGGTAGCTGAACCCCTTTCCTCTGCATGACCTATCATTGCCACAGTAAATAGATGAAACCTACTAGCATGAGTAGGAGTTGTTTGATCCCTGATGTGCCTACTCGTTCATGTTTGTTTGTGATGCCTGCTACTGCTTAGAGATGAGTCGGGTCTGATTCATCGGGGATGAATTGGAATGTGGTGAACATGTCCTGCTATTGAGAGCTAAGTGTGTGAACACGATTTGGTAAAGGTAGCTGTCGGTGTCAAAACCAGTGGATCTCGGGTAGGGGGTCCCGAACTGTGCGTCTAGGCCGGATGGTAACAGGAGGCAGGGGACACGATGTTTTACCTAGGTTCGGGCCCTCTTGATGGAGGTAAAACCCTACATCCTGCTTGATTAATATTGATGATATGGGTAGTACAAGAGTAGATCTACCATGAGATCAGAGAGGCTAAACCCTTGAAGCTAGCCTAAGGTATGATTGTATGTTATGGTTGTTGTCCTACGGACTAAAACCCTTCGGTTTATATAGACACCGTGGAGGGTTAGGGTTACACAAGGTCGGTTACAAAGGAGGAGATAGCCATATCTGTATTGCCTTCCACGCCAAGTAGAGTCCCATCCGGACACGAGACAAAGTCTTCAATCTTGTATCTTCATAGTCTAACAGTCCGGCCAATGGAGATAGTCCGGCTGTCCGGAGACCCCCTAATCTAGGACTCCCTCAGTAGCCCCTGAACTAGGCTTCAGTGACGATGAGTCCGACACGCAGTATTGTCTTCGGCATTACAAGGCGGGTTCCTTCACAGAAGAATTCGAATACGAGGATAGTGTTCGACCCTGCAAAATAAGTTCCACATTCCACCGTAGAGAGAATAATATTTTCGCAGATCTAATTTGCTGGCTTGTTTTGGCAGCATGACGTTATGTCATGGCCCGGTGATTATTCGAACCATTTCCTTTAACAAGCCCCGCACATAACGCGAGGCAGTTTTTCGACACGTCTTGTCAAAGCAGAGATCGTGTCCCCTTATTACGGGATTCTCATCAATACGGGCATGGGTAACCCAACCACGCCATCAATTGCGGCGCTTGGGGGATAAGCAAGTTTTACCAGGCAAGTGGGGACGCTTAGTTTCATCCTCCCATATAAAGGGATAAGGATTCACCTTTCGATCCACACCTTCCTCCTCCTTTGCTCATCCGTTTTCGCATACTCGAGCTCTAGCGCCCAAGCCCACACTTCTGCCTCAACCCTCTCCAACCATGTCCGGAGTGGGAGGCAAGTGGATGGTCTCCTCCGTCACAGAGGGAGACATCAAAAAACTGAGGAGAGCCGGATACTTGCCCGACGACATCGCGCACCGGCTCCCTGATGAGGGGCAGCTCATCCCCACCCCAGGCCCCATGAGAGGGTAGTATTCCTCACCCATTTCCTTCGCGGAGTGGGATTCCCTCTCCATCCCTTCGAACGGGGGCTCATGTTTTATTACAGCCTGGATTTCCACGATCTAGCCTCGAACTTCATCCTCAACATCTCGGCGTTTATCGTCGTGTGCGAGGCCTTCCTCCACATCAAACCCCACTTCGCCCTATGGCTGAAGACCTTCAATGTCAAGCCGAAGGTGGTGGGCAGCCGCCTGGCGGAATGCGGAGGCGCCATGGTGGGCAAGATGCCCAACATAACATGGCTCGAGGGCTCCTTTGTGGAAACCATAAAGGGGTGGCAATCGGGGTGGTTCTATATCACCGAGCCGCGCGACCCTGCATGGGCAGCGGCCCCCGAGTACCGATCTGGCATCCCCACGCGGCTCACCTCTTGGAAAGAGAAGGGCCTGTCCTGGGGTAATTCGAAAGAGCTGACCGGACTCCAAACATGTATTCAAAACATGGTGGACAAGAAGCTCAAGCTTGTCAACATAGTCCAAGTCATGCTCATCCGCCGGATACTCCCGTGCCAACAACGGGAGTTCAACTTGTGGGAGTTCAATCCGGCACAGCACCCAACTCTAAACAGGCTCTTCGACATGACCCATGACGCCTGGAGGGTGCTATTCAAAAGTGCCGAGGTCCCCCCTCCCTATTACGGAGGATCGCGGATTCAGCGCGAAGCGCCAAGCCAGTGCGGTAAGCAGCTCTACCTTTCATAGGATACTTATTTTTTCATATAGATTGACTCTATGTGGGATCTAAACTCCCGTACCTTTGACAGGACTGGCAGAAGATGGCCAGACAGATCGACTGTCCGGCTCCTTTGCCCGAAGTCCCCGCGGATGCTCTTCTGGTGAAGATGTTGACTCCGCCCCCTTATAAGGTGCTGGAGAAGACCAAGAAGGCCAAGGGAACTCAAAAGAGTTCCCGACGCCAGGCATCGTCGGACTCACCGTCCGATGACTCTGCGGCGCACTCTTCCCCCGAAGACGAGGAAGAAGAAGAAGATGCTCCCCCACCGACTGGGGGAGACAAGAAAAGGAAGGCGCCCCAACTGGGGAGGCCGGAGGGTCCAAGAAGGGAAGGACTCTCCTTCCGGACAGCTCCACCGCCGCCGACGAAGGCAAAGACGAGTGGTTGCCCAGGGCCAAGCCCCCGGGAGATCGTAAGTATTCGGATACCAAAGTAACCCATAGGATTCCTTTGTCGCACTGTTTTCCCTAACGCCGAACACAATTATGCAGCCCCCCCCCCCGAGCCAGTATCGATGTATCGTCGGACGGCTCCTTGGGCTTGTCGGACATGGATAGCGATCCCGTCCCGACCGCCACCTCCCCTCATCCTGCCGACGATGCCGAGGTGTTGTCTCAAGAGGCACCTGATTGCGGGGAGACAGTCCTGGAGGCGCCTCAAGGCGACCTTCCGGACTCTGAGAGCCGAGGGGACGGGGCCCCCGAGAGCTCCGAGTTCGGCCCTCAGCCGAACACCGCGCCGGACCCTCCAGCGGTTCCGGGCTCGGGCAGGCGGCCTCCTTCTAAGAGGGTCCAGATGACACGACCGCCTTTCCAATAAAACATTTATTGAAAAGCTGATCTTTGTATTAACCAGTACAGAAGAATTCCTCTTACTGGCAGACAAAAACCTTGATACAGAAATCCAGCAGTACTAATATTATACAAGGTTGAGCTGAGGATGCTCAACAAATTATTACAAGCACGCTATATTATACATAGAGGCGGATATGACACAAGGGTATGGTGGCATAACTACTGACTCGTAATAGAGGCGGTGGTGGATATGTCACAGTGAGGTGGGTGACATGACTCTAAAATCTTACAGCTCATCAAGCGTCGGAGTGAGGCTTGATGATATTTATTTGGGTGACGGAAGCGTGTATAATACAATTGAACAACTCCAGGGTCGCACATGACTGACTGGGACTCCTCTAGGTGTCGGACTCGCTATCGAACTCTTCATCCATAAGATCGCCTTCGTCAACATCTGGCCAAATCAACAAGCCAGGTGAGTACTTTGAATGTACTCGCAAGACAGTTCGGACATAAGATATAACAAATGTAAACATGATGCACATGAGCAGATCAGTATGCACAATCAAATAATAGATTTGCACTGCACGATAAATATGAGGAAATTAGGCGGTAGTCCTCCCGAAATCCCAATAAAAATAACTGAAAACCGATCGGGTGTCTGAAGCGACGCCTCGAAAGGTGGAAACAAATTCAACATGCCGCAGTCGGGCGTCGAGGCGACACCACATAAGGGCTTATATTGAAAAGTAATTAACCGGACGTGCCACAGTCGGGCGTCTAGGCGACACCTCGAAAAGGGCTTATAATGAAAATAAATAACAATGATGCCACAGTCGGACGTCAGAGCGACATCACATAAAGGGCTTATATCAAAAGTAAATAACAATAATGCCATAGTCGGACGTCTGCGCGACATCACATAAAGGGCTTATATCAAAAGTAAATAACAATAATGCCACAGTCGGACGTCTGAGCGACATCACATAAAGGGCTTATATCAAAAGTAAATAACAATAATGCCACAGTCGGACGTCTGAGCGACATCACATAAAGGGCTTACAGTTTATCATTTGAATTTAAGTAGCTCGTGAATTCAAATCATCACAAGGAAATACTCAGCATATAATAATAAACTGGTTAGTCCATTCACATGAATAACCTTCAACCGAGTTTACCACCCTCGGTTTTATGTTTATACTCCGGGGACTGCCTCTGGGGTCGACACTGAGATTTTCCACTGAGACTAACACTGATACAGAGATGATGTACAAGTCCTTGATCGTGGACATGGATACTCGAATGATTTTGACTCTGCAGAGTTTGTACTCTTTAACCACAGCCAACGGATTTCAGTAGTCACAAGGACTAGTTCCGTTTACGGTGTTTTAGAAGAAACACGTCTGACCAGTACACACCCATTCCACATTCCGTTGCCAGGGATCACCCTCGGCGACGTTCAAGAAAAACCTTAAGATGGGGAGGCTACAACCTGGAATAGCATGGGATCAAATTTATATCGCGCGCTCTAAGGGGTGCCCCCCTCTCGGTCCCAACCGGAAACACCCATGCCCCTGGCCGGATGACTGGCTTTAATCCAGGGCCATGGAACCCTCATCGCGGTCCCTCTGTTTGGTGTGTACCAGGAAAGAGGTTTGCAACTTACTAAACTGCACTCTTCGCAGAAAACATGTGGCAGCACGAAGGGGAAATGAACGGGATCGAGACTTGACCCACGTTGAAACTGGAGTTCACGGTTGGCATAAAACTGGCATGCTTCAACAATACCAGCCTGCAACCTATCATGTCACCACATGATCGTGTTATCTTATCATCATAAGAACACGTTAACTTCAAAACATGCAAAACACTCATCATATCAAAGGTTCAAACATGCTTGCCTGGTTCGGAGAAGTCGGAGTCTAGCTCGGCAAAGTACGCGTCTCCTTTACTCCTCCCGGTATCTACGTATTTAAAGAAAAACCGGATACTACATAAATACCGTGCATGCACAAAAAGTATCCCAAATATTTTTCAAATAAATATGAAAAAAAACTAGACAGAAATATAAAGATGACAGAAAAGGCTTCAAGTTAAAATCATCTTTTGTTTAAAAGTTATAAGAGTTTTAGTCCAGGGACCTTTCTGTAATGAAACAGAAAGTTTTCAGGGTTTATTTTATAAAAACAGAAAACGTTTCAGTCTAGAATACGTCAGTCCAGGGGGAAGACGTATTTTTCCCGAAGGCGTTTTCAGAAAATGTTTCAAAAAGAAGAAAAAGTTGACGGGGAGGTGTAACGCCCCAAGACCGGAGCTTCAGATGCCTTCCAGGGTTTCCAGGTTTTCGTCGTGTGATTTGTTTTGGTTCATTGCATTCATCATTGCATCATGTGCATTGCATCATGTCATCATGTCATAAGTCTTTTGCATCTCAACTAAATAAACCGTATGGATCTTCGATCCATTTAAACCGAGGGAATTCACATGGTTATTCTCTTTACAAGATATCCTCTCGATATTTAGAGAGCTATAGTAATTATTCCATTTATTTGGAATTAAACATAACACACTTGCAAATATCCCATGCCTTTGTTATCTCAATTCTTGGTCTCCAAACTTTGCCCATAAATTCTTTCGTCATTTTCTGGAGCTCCACCAAAGATCCGAACATTTTTGGACCTTCCTAACCCTCACTTCCTATTCAAATCATTTGATTTTAAATAAAATGAGTTTGAATTTAAAACTTTCAAAAATGCCCACTCCATTTTTCTTGGAACATGCGCATTTTTGCGAGTCCAGAAAATTTATTCCCGTGCCCAAATTCTTCCTCTAACCTTCTCTTCTCTCTTTTCCTTTCTCCTATTTTTTGTCTCTATTTTTGTTAAGAGTAGAATTAAGAAGGAGAGAGGAGCCCAGCCAGGCCTCTGGCTACTTGGGCCTCCTAGCAGAAGCCCGCCTAAGGTCCAGCCGCCGGCCTCTCTAGGGCAGCCGCTCCCTCTCTACTGGGCCGGCCCAAGGCCAAAGCCCACCTATTCCTAACCTAACCCTCTCTCTGTCCCGATCCCCATCTCTCTCATCTCCCTGCTCGCGCCGCCAGAGATCAGCGTCGCCCGATCCCATCTCCCTCTCCCTCGTTCTCCCTGTGCCGCCACCCACACGCATCGTACCAGGCATCTCGATCCCATCTCCTCCCCACACGCGCTGCTCTTCCCTCCAGCGTCGTAGCCTACCTCTCTTCGATCCCCATCTCCCTCGTCTCCACCCCGCCACCAGAGAGCCTCGACTCATCCCCATCTTCCTCTCGATCCCGTTCATCCCCATCTTTCTCCCGCTCTCCCTCTCTATGCCTGACCTCCTCCTCCGTCAGCCCCGCGCCCGGGTCTCCTTCTCCATGTTCGTCCTTCTCGCTGGGAGCCCCGGTGGATCCCCCTCGCCCTCGCTGTTTGGCACCGGCGCCGCCCTGCCGCTTCGGCCCCGCGGCCACCTCTCCTTCCTCCTGCAAGACCATGGCCAGGCCACCCCGGCCAGTCGCCTGCCGACACCCTCTGCCAACCAGGAAGCAACATGGCTGCCCGTCCATGGAGATGAGCTACACCACCTTGGTCACCTTGTGCTCTGCTCCACGCGCCCGTCCTGGAGCGCCCTGGCCTCGGTTCCGGCGGTTTCCTGTGCGCCCTCTCCCGACCAAGTCCCCGTCGCCAAGTTCACGGTTACCGCCGCGCGCATGCACCCCTGCATTGCTCCTATAGACACGCAGCCGCCCATTAGCTGCTGCGATGCCTGCTGCCGCCAAAGTTTTTCCTCGGTCAAAGAAACAAACGCCTCCACCGGAGACCGCCAAGACAGTCCAGGATTCGCCAAGTACCACGCCGTCGGTGTCCCTCCAAGTGTGATGTTGGAACGTGCATGACTATGCGGATTCGCCAAGTACCACGACGCTCGAAGACCTCGGATTCACCAAGTTCCCACAACGAGAGTGTGACCCTTCGGATGCGCCAAGTTCGTCTACACAAAAATGCCAAGTACCACTCATGTTGGTAAGAACCGCAAGTCGGACCCCGAACGATCGACGTCTCGTGGACCGTGTACAACTACCGTCGCTCCGAAGACGTTGGAGTCATCAAGTACCTCTCCGAACGAACGTGAACGACTACTTCCACTACTGCCATCGCAAGAACGCCTACTTCCCTCTACGAACTTGATCCGTTCCAATAATGCACCCTTCGAAGGTATAACCGCCGAGACGATGACCCGTGGACCGAATGCATATGTTGTATGAAATGCTCGTGTTTGCTCCGTGTCGGAGTTGTTCGGTGTATGTTGCCCCTCTTTTGCCTTGCCACCGACATGTGGGAACCCCGTAATCGGGAGCACCCCACCATCCATGCATGACATGCTTCCGTCACTTCCTTTTGCACCAGTATCCCCGTGGGCTACCGGATAACCGATATGTTGTCGTGGCATCATTTTCGGATTCGTCGTCATGGCACCCCTTTCCTTTCCACCACGGTGACAAATGGTTCATAATGCTCTTGTCAAGTTTTAATAAAAATTTCATAAACTTGTTCATGTCATCTGCATCATGATAACAACAATTAAAATGTTTAAATTGTTGTTGCATTAAATTACTAAGGCATATGGGGATTTACCGGATTCATTATTTGTTATATCCGGCCCCATTTAAATTGTTTAGATGATATAGTTTGGTTATGCTTCACCTCTTGCCATGTTTAAACAACATTTAATATTGTTGAGTACCTAACAACAGAGAACTAAATAAGTCATGTGGTGTTTCGTCAATATGCAACGGAGTTGCATGTTGAGCTCCACTTAATTTGTAGGATTGTTTGTGCATTTTGCCATGCCATGCTTCATTAAACCGGACATGCATCATACTTGGTTGTGCATCATGTCATGTTTATTGTGGTGGATGTTTTACTATGTTGTTTGCTTCTTTCCGGTGTTGCTTCTTCGGGTTGGTTCCGATAACGTCGTGATTGTGAGGACCCGTTCGTCTACGTCCGTTTGTCTTCTTCATGGACTCGTTCTTCTTCCTTGCGGGATTTCAGGCAAGATGATCATACCCTCGAAATCACTTCTATCTTTTCTTTGCTAGATGCTCGCTCTTTTGCTATGCCTATGCTACGATGCCTACCACTTGCTTATCATGCCTCCCAAATTGCCATGTCAAACCTCTAACCCACCATGTCCTATCAAACCGTTGATTGGCTATGTTACCGCTTTGCTCAGCCTCTCTTGTAGCGTTGCTAGTTGTAGGTGAAGATTGAAGATCGTTCCTTGTTGGAACATTATTTTTCTTGTTGGGATATCACTATATTATCTTGTTATCTTAATGCATCTATATACTTGGTAAAGGGTGGAAGGCTCGGCCTCTTGCCTAGTGTTTTGTTCCACTCTTGCCACCCTAGTTTCCGTCATATCGGTGTTATGTTCCTAGATTTTGCGTTCCTTACGCGGTTGGGTAATAATGGGAACCCCTTGACAGTTCGCCTTGAATAAAACTCCTCCAGCAATGCCCAACATTGGTTTTACCATTCGCCACCTAGCCTCTTTTTCCCTTGGGTTTCGCGGACTCAAGGGTCATCATTATGTTAACCCCCCCGGGCCAGTGCTCCTCTGAGTGTTGGTCCAAACTAGAGTCTTGTGCAGCGCCCCCTCGGGGAAACTCGAGGTTTGGTTTTAGTTGTATGCAGTGCTCATCTGACTGTGCCCTGAGAACGAGATATGTGCAGCTCCTATCGGGATTTGTCGGCACATTCGGGTGGTGTTGCTAGATTTGTTTTAACTTGTCGAAGTTGTCTTGTAGAACCGGGATACTGAGTCTGATCAGAATGTCTCGGGAGAAGGTTTATCCTTCGTTGACCGTGAGAGCTTGTGATGGGCTAAGTTGGGACTCCCCTGCAGGGATTTGAACTTTCGAAAGCCGTGCCCGCGGTTATGGGCAGATGGGAATTTGTTAATGTCCGGTTGTAGAAAACCTGAAGTTGACGTTAATTAAAATACATCAACCGCGTGTGTAACCGTGATGGTCTCTTTCCGGCGGAGTCCGGGAAGTGAACACGGTGTTGGAGTTATGCTTGACGTAGGTTGTTCTAGGATCACTTCTTGATCATACTTTTATCGACCGTGCTTTGCCTTCTCTTCTCGCTCTCATTTGTGTATGTTAGCCACCATATATGCTAGTCGCTTGCTGCAGCTCCACCTCATACCTTTTACCCTTACCCATAAGCTTAAATAGTCTTGATCACGAGGGTGTCAGATTGCTGAGTCCCCGTGACTCACAGATACTTCCAAAACCAGCTTGCAGGTGCCGTTGAGCCGTGCAGATGACGCAACCAAGCTCAAGGAGGAACTCGATGAAGATCTTGTCCTTTGTGTTGTTTCGTTCTAGTTGATCAGTAGTGGAGCCCAGTTGGGGTCGATCGGGGATCTGTGTAGCTTTTGGGGTAGTCTTCTTTTATTTTGGGTTCCATAGTCGGACCTTGATTGTATCTGGTTGATGTAATGCTTTATTCATGTAATTGTGTGAACTTGTGATTGTAAGCCAACTATGTATCTCTTTCCCTTATGTATTACATGGGTTATGTGAAGATTACCTCACTTGCGACATTGCTTTCAATGCGGTTATGCCTCTAAGTCGTGCTTCGACACGTGGGAGATATAGCCGCATCGAGGGCGTGACAGGAGGTCCCACCCGTCGGGTTTGAAAACTCAAACAGAGTGCTGGTGCCCGAGGGCCGCGGTGGTCGCCGGTGGCGATCCACTGCGAGGCAGGGGGGTCGGGGGTTACCAACGTGTTCACCGTGTTCTTCCGCACCTATGGGTGGTGGAGTTGAGCGTCGGTGAGCACCACGTCGATGGCGGCCCTAACTACGGCGGACGGTGGTTCGGGTGTTGGTGGATCTCGCTGGGGAGAGCTGCAAAGATCGAATTGAGGCTCGGGTTAGGGTACTGGGTGCACTAGGGGTTTGCTGGCGCGGCTTGGGAGGCGGGGGTGGCCTCACCTGAGTGAATCAAGCCGGAGCCCGAGGCGGAACGGGGCGGCCGGAGCCGGGGAAGGTGACCTCCTCGGGGTCCTAGTGGCTAGGCGAGGCTCTGGTGAGGTGGAGGTGTGGCGTTGGGTCGAGAACGAGCTCGGGGGCTCCTTTTATAGCCGATCTGAGGCGGTGGCCGTGAACGGGATAACGCCGGCGATGATTACAGCGAGGCAGATGATGGTCAGGTGGATTAGGGAGCTAGACTTGGCCTGCCTTGGGTGTTACTCCTTGGGTGTTACTGGTTGCGTTCAAGTGCTAAGCTTGGCCTGCCTTGGGTGTTACTCCACGTTCCCGACGGAACGGCTCGCGGGACTCATCGGCGGCACAGAGCACGGTCTGTGCTGCTCAGGCCACGGCCACGGTGCCGCAGCATGCACAGGCAAGCGGACAGCCACGCGGAGGCCACGGGTGGCTTGGGCGGTGCTAGACGGCGCCGAAAGGTGGTGCCGATCCCTGCTGGCCGCCACGGGTGGCTCTACCACCGTAGAAGCTGTCGGCATCGGTGAGACGCGTCACCACCGACGATGGTGCCCATCCAAACGAGTGTGCGGCGCTCTGGATAAGGAGGGGGAACAGGGAGCAAGGATCCAAGGAGTCTACTGGCGATATCGTCGACGGGTTCTGACGAAACGACACTGTCGCCTGAACCCAGACACTGAATCTCTGAACTTTTCTGAATCCAAACAGAAACAGTGTATGCCAGGTGTTCGATGAAATGATTTTGGCATGTGGGAAATTTTTCTCATAAGTAAAGGGCTTATATCAAAAGTAAATAACAATAATGCCATAGTCGGACGTCTGAGCGACATCACATAAAGGGCTTATATCAAAAGTAAATAACAATAATGCCATAGTCGGACGTCTGAGCGACATCACATAAAGGGCTTACAGTTTATCATTCGAATTTAAGTAGCTCATGAATTCAAATCATCACAATGAAATACTCAGCGTATAATAATAAACTGGTTAGTCCATTCACATGAATAACCTTCAACCGAGTTTACCACTCTCGGTTTTATGTTTATACTCCGGGGATTGCCTCTGGGGTTGACACTGAGATTTGCCACTGAGACTGACACTGATACAGAGATGATGTACAAGTCCTTGATCGTGGACATGGATACTTGAATGATTTTGACTCTGCAGAGTTTGTACTCTTTAACCACAGCCAACGGATTTCAGTAGTCACAAGGACTAGTTCCATTTGCGGTGTTTTAGAAGAAACACGTCTAACTAGTACACACCCGTTCCACATTCCATTGCCAGCTGTGATCACCTCGGCGATGTTCAAGAAAAACCTTAAGACGGGGAGGCTACAACCTGGAATAGCATGGGATCAAATTTATATCGCGCGCTCTAAGGGGTGCCCCCCTCTCGGTCCCAACCGGAAACACCCATGCCCCTGGCCGGATGACTGGCTTTAATCCAGGGCCATGGAACCCTCATCGCGGTCCCTCTGTTTGGTGTGTACCAGGAAAGAGGTTTGCAACTTACTAAACTGCACTCTTCGCAGAAAACATGTGGCAGCACGAAGGGGAAATGAACGGGATCGAGACTTGACCCACGTTAAAACTGGAGTTCACGGTTGGCATAAAACTAGCATGCTTCAACAATACCAGCCTGCAACCTATCATGTCACCACATGATCGTGTTATCTTATCATCATAAGAACACGTTAACTTCAAAGCTCACCGGTAGCTTGCCTTGCATGTACATAACATTCACAAATGCTTACATAAACATGCCATGAGAAAACTACTCGAGCAAACATGCAAAACACTCATCATATCAAAGGTTCAAACATGCTTGCCTGGTTCGGAGAAGTTGGAGTCTAGCTCGGCAAAGTACGCGTCTCCTTTACTCCTCCCGGTATCTACGTATTTAAAGAAAAACCGGATACTACATAATTACCATGCGTGCACAAAAAGTATCCCAAATATTTTTCAAATAAATATGACAAAAAACTAGACATAAATATAAAGATGACAGAAAAGGTTTCAAGTTAAAATCATCTTTTGTTTAAAAGTTATAAGAGTTTTAGTCCAGGGACCTTTTTGTAATGAAACAGAAAGTTTTCAGGGTTTATTTTATAAAAACAGGAAACGTTTCAGTGTAGAATACGTCAGTCCAGGGGGAAGACGTATTTTGCCCGAAGGCATTTTTAGAAAACATTTCAAAAAGAAGAAAAAGCTGACGGGGAGGTCCCACCCGACGAGTTTGAAAACTGAAATAGAGTGCTGGCGCCCGAGGGCCGCGGTGGTCGCCGGCGGCGATCCACGGCGAGGCAGGGGGATCGGGGGTTACCAACGTGTTCACCGTGTTCTTCCGCACCTATGGGTGGTGGAGTTGAGCGTCGGTGAGCACCACGTCGACGGCGGTCCTAACTCCGGCGGACGGTGGTTCGGGTGTTGGTGGATCTCGCCGGGGAGAGCTGCAAAGATCGAATTGAGGCTCGGGTTAGGGTACTGGGTGCACTAGAGGTTTGCTGGCGCGGTTTGGGAGGCGGGGGTGGCCTCACCTGAGTGAATCAAGCCGGAGCCCGAGGCGGAACGGGGCGGCCGGAGCCAGGGAAGGTGACCTCCTCGGGGTCCTTCTAGTGGCTAGGCGAGGCTCTGGTAAGGAGGGCGAACAGGGAGCAAGGATCCAAGGAGGCTACTGGCGAGATCGTCGACGGGTTCTGACGAAACGACACTGTCGCCTGAACCCAGACACTGAATCTCTAAACTTTTCTGAATCCAAACAGAAACAGTGTATGCCAGGTGTTCGATGAAATGATTTTGGCATGTGGGAAATTTTTCTGGAGCTGATCTTTGGTGAGGTGGCCTCTTGGTGTATCTGGAAGCTGCATGAATTATCTCAGAATTTTTGGAAAAAGAAAAATATGAATTTCACCAAAAATGGCATTTCTGGTCCAAACTTGTAGTCGACAAAATTTGAAATATTTGAACTGAGGCCAAGTGGATCTTGATGGATCTAGGTTAAGGGTACTAAGGACTAGTCAGAGGAGTTGGTTTGGGATCAAAACTCAAAAGAAATTTGGTACTTCCTTTGCAAATCACCTAGGCCCATAAATAATGGCAGAAATAGTTTTTGAGGAAAAACAAATTGAATAAAAACCAAATATGGCTTGAGACTTGCTGGAGATGGGAGTCCTGACTTGATCCAAGGCAGGGAGGGGTTTTGGAAGGCTATGTCAAAAAGTGACATGGCAAAAGAGGAAATTTTTGAATGGCGAAAAGAATAAACACATACCTCCTAGGGTTTCTTTTTAATAGAACGAATTTCAAAAATGAATTTGAGTAGAGGCAAGATAAAAATGAAAAGCTCTCAAGGCCAAAAATCAAGGTTGAGAAGAGCACCAAAATATTTGTCATAAAAGTTTTTGAGGGGGAGAGGGTTTAAGAAAAATTTTAAATAGCTTCATCCAAATCAAATAAAGATTTTGATAAAAACCAAATCAAAATTTTTGGAGTGTCACACAAGACGCCTGTGCCGGTGACCTCTGTCCATCCAGAGGTGCCGGACAATCTGCTGGAAGCGCTTCGCAACGCTTCCATCGACGAGGAGCACTGCACTATCATGAGTGCGGTGATCCAGAAGATTCAGTCTGCCAAGAGCGGATAGACTGAAGCCTTTGCCAGCCTTCTAACAGGCTTCGAGGTAAGTGTTTTAAAATGTAGTAGAAATATTGCCGCATAGACAGTAGCCCCTGATGCTTTGTTCGATGTTCACAAAGAAAAGCCGAACAAAGGATCAAATAATATCGCAGGAGTCTAATACAGGTGGGTCAATATGCGTATGTAGGCTTCGCTACTGGCGTCCGCCGCACTGACTGCGGAGGTCGCCGTACTGAAGCAGGACCTCAAGGGGTCCAGGAAAGAGCTCGGCCTTGCCAAGAGGCAGCTCGAGGAGAACAAGGGTAAGTAATACCCCGTCTATAGATATGTAAAAAAGGACGCGATTGTAAAATGATAGGATCATCGTATGTTTGTCAGGGGCCACGACCGAGGTGGCGACCCTGAAGCAAGCGCTAACCAAGGCCGAAGATACAACGGCCATGGAGCGCCCCGAGCGAGAGAAGCACAAGGCTTGGGTGGGCGAGGTGCAGCAAGAGCTCCAGGCTCTCGTGACAAAGCACGAGGTGTTGGAGCTTGACTCGAAAACGCGAGAGTTTGAGCTTGCCGCGGCCCTTGAGAGCGCAAAGAGTGCCAAGGCCGAGGCCCAAATGGCCCTTCACGAGATCGATGCAATAAAGAAGATAGCAGCGGGTAAGGCTTTCTATATGCAAAGCAAGCATGTAAAAGTAAATTACCGATTACTTACCCGGATCCTGAGCTCTTCACGAGCATTTGCAGATTTGCCCCGCAGTGTGTCCGATGCCACACAATTTTACCAGGCCGAGGATGGAAGCTCGACGGAGAAGCTGTTCTGGTCTCAGTATGCTGAGGCCGAACATCCGGTGCCGATGAGCGACCAGCTGAAGCAGATGGTCGAGCTACATAAGGCGGCCGATTAGGCCATGAAGGGCTTTATAGTTCGGCTGTGGCCTGGCGACGCCCTTCCGAACAGCTTCCTCGGCCTGGTGAGGTGGCTTGTGGATGCCTGCCCACGGCTAGAGGTCGTCAAGCGATCCATCTGCATTGAAGTTGCACGCCGGGCTTTCGCCCGTGTGAAATTGCAATGGGTCAAGCTAGACGCCGTGAAGCTGATCAAGGAGGGGCCGCCGGAGGACAAGGAGCACCGCCACCCCGAGATGTACTACGAGGGTGTTCTGCCGGGTGCCCATCTTATCGCGGATGAGTGTTCAAAAGATGTAATATTGTAGTAAACTCGCTCGCTTTATCCTGTATTTATGAAAACATGTTTCGTATGCGCTATGCACCGCTTGTTTGAATTTAAAATATTACCTTCTGTTTGGCTATTTATCCAATCTGAGAGATGGCTAGTCCTCGGGTTCTGCCCCCATGCCACGAGTGCTGGGGTGTTCGGGATAAACCTGAGCACTCTTGTTCCCATATTTGGGTCCTTCGAGCGAGGTGCTCAGCACAACAAACAAGGCAACCGGACTAATAATACGTTATCACTCTCACTTAGCCATAGAATTCTATAATTTTAAATTTTGGCGAAGCACCTGGTATTCGGAAGGTCGAATTCGGGGCGCGATACACGCCTGTAAGCCGGACAGGGCCGTCCCCTCGCCCTAAGCGGCATAAGTCTTTAGGGACTCGAAAAACCTCGCCGACCAGCGACCAGTCTCTCGCATTATCATGACAGTTAGTTTTAGCTTTCTCTATTGAGGTGCTAAGCCCGGCAGAACTGGGGCACAATCGCAGTAGTTCTCCTAGCGCTACCTTAGCTGATAGAGCGGAACGTAAGGTACCAAAACATAGGAGCCGGGCAAACCCAACATTTGACCAAAGACATGATTCGGAGCAGATGCATATAATGCTATAAGTTCGGGGTGCCGCACTTGTGAAAGTGTTCGGACTTTTCACATCGCATTGTGGGGTACGTAAGCCCCTGGTGTATTGGTCGTACCAGAGTGTACGGTTGCAATGCGTCATTAATGAACACACACACATATATATATATATATATAACAAGAATGCAATAATATTCGTAATGTCATGCATTGTTTTTAAAAAAATTGCGTTAAAGCAGAGTGATACAAATAGTGCGATAAGCAAAGAGTAGGACTATGTCCCTTCCAAGGGCAAGCTGAGGAATGATATTAAATTGAATGTTTCACTTGTTACTGTAATCAACCTGGGAATTCCGTGGTATGACGTAGTTGTCTGCCTCCTTGGTTGCTGCATCATGTGTTCGGCAACAGTGCTGCCGGACAGTGTTTCCAGAGATTAAGGTCCTGAAAGAAAAAGAAAAAGAACCAAACGGGAAGCCCCTAGTGCGGTTTAGGCCGTGTTTTGGGGTGTGCCGCAGTTGTGCCCCCCTCCCCACCTGTGCCCATGGTATTTTTAATGCGTAATTATGTACGCGCGGCACGAGTTTCGCCGCTGGGCTAGGATTGGGGTGGCCGCGGTATTGCTACGTGAGCTCAGATCGCGCCAGGCGGTCTATTTGCCGATTGCCCCGAGCGCGCTTGAAGGTGTCCGGGCTTTGAAGCGCCGAACTAGTAGATTGCCTTGAGAGGTTGCTTTGCGCTTATGTTGCGAGGGCCGCGGTATGCTCCTCTGTTCGGAGAGAGCACTCTGTGTTTCCATTGACTATAATAACTCTGTGAGGTCCTAACATCTTCATCTTGATGTATGCATAATGCGGTACCGCATTGAATCTAGCGAATGCGGTTCGCCCGAGCAGTGCGTGATAACCACTGCGGAACGGGACTATATCGAAGGTTAACTCTTTGCTTCAGAAATTATCCGGGGATCCGAAGACCACTTCCAGTGTAACTGAGCCTGTGCATTGGGCCTCTACACCTAGAATGACACCCTTAAAGGTCGTTTTTTATGGGCTTGATCCTTGAGGGGTCTATAGCCATTTTGCGCACCGTGTCCAGATAAAGCAAGTTCAGGCTGTCGCCGCCGTCCATAAGGACTCGAGTGAGGTGAAATCCGTCGATGATTGGGTCTAGGACCAGTGCGACGAATCCACCATGACGGATACTAGTGGGGTGGTCCCTGCGATCGAAGGTGATCGGGCAGGAGAACCAAGGGTTGAACTTTGGGGCGACTGGCTCCAACGCATATACGTCCCTGAGCGCACGCTTCCGCTCCCTCTTGGGGATGTGGGTTGCGTATATCATGTTCACCGTCCGCACTTGCGGGGGAAACCTCTTCTGTCCTCCAATGTGCGGCTGCCGGGGCTCCTCCTCGTCATCGCTATGCGGCCCCTTGTCCTTGTTTTTGGCAATTAACTTGCCGGCCTGCTTGAACACCCAACAATCCTTGTTGGTGTTATTGGCTGGCTTGTTTGGGGTGCCGTGTATTTGCATGAGCGATCGAGTATACGTTCCAAGCTGGACGGACCCGGCATACTTTGTTTGAATGGCTTTTTCCGCTGACCGGGTTTAGAGCCTTTGAATCTGGCATTGACTGCCGTATCCTCAGTATTTTCGCTGTTAATGCGGTGCTTATGCTTGTTGCGACGTGACCTGCTATTGCTGTCCTTGGTATCTGAGGTACCATGGTTCTTTGATATGTTATTACTGCGAGCCAGCCAGCTGTCTTCTCCCGCACAAAAGCGGATCATGAGTTTCGTGAGAGCTGCCATAGATTTCGGCTTTTCCTGACCAAGGTGCCGGGCTAGCCACTCGTCTCGGATGTTGTGCTTGAAAGGTGCTAAGGCCTCCGCATCTGGAAAGTCGACGATTTAATTTTTCTTTGTAAGGAACCGAGTCCAGAATTGCCTGGCCGATTCTTCTGGCTGCTCAATTATGTGGCTCAAATCATCGGCGTCTGGTGGTCGCACATAAGTGCCCTGAAAGTTGTCGAGGAATCCGGCTTCTAGATCTTCCCAACAGCTAATGGAGTCCGCTGGCAAGCTGTTAAGCCAATGCCGCGCTGGTCCTTTGAGCTTTAGTGGGAGGTATTTGATGGCGTGTAAGTCATCACCGCGGGCCATGTGGATGTGGAGGAGGAAATCCTTAATCCATACTACGGGATCTGTTGTGATGTCGTATGATTCAATATTTACAGGTTTGAAACCTTCTGGGAATTGATGTTCCATTACTTCGTCTTTGAAGCATAAGGGGTGTGCGGCGCCTCTGTATTGGGCTATATCATGACGTAGCTCGAATGGGTCTTGCCCACTGTGTTCGGCCTGGCCGGATTTGCTTTTGTATCCGACGTGACGTTTGTCGTCTCGCAGAGTGGTGCCCCTCGTGATCCGTAGATCGATCTTGAATGCTTTGCCTTGTCCTCCAATATGTCTCGCAGGTCTGGCGTATCTCCCCATGCCTTTTTATATGAATGGCGTTGGGGTGGAGGCTGAGCTTTTGGCTGGAATGCCTCTCTATCGCGGCCACGAGGTGGCCGATCAGCCGTATCATACACTTCTTCCTCCAGTCGGGGTAGTAACCTGCGCTCTAGTTTATATTCCTCGGCCGCGAGGACTTCAGTCCATTTGTCAGCTAGCAGATCTTGATCAGCTTGAAGCTGCTGCTTTTTCTTTAGGATATTTGCCGTGGCCATAAGCCGGCGCTTGAAGCGCTCTTGTTCGATGGGATCCTCTGGGACGGCGAACTCATCGTCGCCGAGGCTTGCCTTGTCTTCGGAGGGGGGGATGTAATTATCATCCTCCTCCTCTCCGTCTGCTGCTCTCTCAGGAGAGCTGGCTCCTCCATCCTCCTGCTCTAAATCTTGCTAGAGGGGTTTGTTGTTTTCTTCGGCACTATCCAGAGTGTTATTATCTCCTGTGCCATTATCACCACTTTTGCTTTGGCGGGACATAAAGCGGTGCCGCTGACGTCGGCGTTTGGGTTGTTTCTTGGAGGGGTTATCCTCCGCTATCCGTCGCCATTGACTTCTTTGGGTGTATCCACCATGTATATGTCATATGATGAGGTGGCTTTCCAGTGCCCTATAGGTGATGGTTCATGTTCGCCTCCTACATCGTCGTCCATACCATTGATGTCTTCGGAGTCGAAGTCGAGCATGTCGGTTAAATCATCGACAGTGGCTACGAAGTGGGTGGCGGGTGGGCGTCGAATTTCTTCATCGTCTGCATCGCAATCCTGTTGGCCATAATCCGGCCAGGACTCTCCTGACAAAGAGAGAGACCTTAGTAAATTCAGAATGTCACCAAAGGGCGAGTGCTGAAAGATATCTGCGGCGGTGAATTCCATGGTCGGCGCCCAATCGGATTCGATTGGCAGGGGCGCGTGCGGTTCGGAGTCACGGGATGCGCAGAGGATTATGCTGGTGTTTGGCTCGATCGCCGTTGAAACTGCAGGCCCTGGGGCGGTGTCTAACCACCCGTCCTTGACTGGCGCAGTTGGCTCTGAGCTAAGGGTCGGAGCTGATGCGGGAGCGGCCTCTGGGGTACTGTTCGGCAGCAGAGCTAGGTCATGCCCATCGCGACAGTGCGGCGCGCCTGGCTGTGGCTCGAATCCGTCGAAGATCAAGTCTCCGCGGATGTCGGCCGTGTAATTCAAACTTCCAAATCTGACCTGATGGCCAGGGGCGTAGCTTTCAATCTGCTCCAGATGGCAAAGCGAATTAGCCCGCAGTGCAAAGCCGCCGAATACGAAGATCTGTCCGGGGAGAAAAGTCTCACCCTGGACCGCATCACTATCGGTGATAGTAGGATCCATCAAGCCTAACAGCGACGAAACAGAGGAACTCTCAATGAAAGCACCAATGTCGGTGTCAATACCGGCGGATCTCGGGTAGGGGGTCCCGAACTATGCGTCTAGGCCGGATGGTAACAGGAGGCAGGGGACACGATGTTTTACCCAGGTTCGGGCCCTCTTGATGGAGGTAAAACCCTATGTCCTACTTGATTAATATTGATGATATGGGTAGTACAAGAGTAGATCTACCACGAGATCAGAGAGGCTAAACCCTCGAAGCTAGCCTATGGTATGATTGTATGTTATGGTTGTTGTCCTACGGACTAAAACCCTTCGGTTTATATAGACACCAGGGAGGGTTAGGGTTACACAAGGTCGGTTACAAAGGAGGAGATATCCATATCCGTATTGCCTAGCTTGCCTTCCACGCCAAGTAGAGTCCCATCCGGACACGAGACAAAGTCTTCAATCTTGTATCTTCATAGTCTAATGGTTCGGCCAATGGAGATAGTCCGGCTGTCCGGAGACCCCCTAATCTAGGACTCCCTCAGTAGCGGTGAGAGGCCATGTAGGAGTACATGGTGGGTTGTCTCATTGCA
Source organism: Triticum urartu (assembly GCF_056163025.1). Classification (NCBI taxonomy): domain Eukaryota; kingdom Viridiplantae; phylum Streptophyta; class Magnoliopsida; order Poales; family Poaceae; genus Triticum; species Triticum urartu. Next base: position 568,781,599 of record NC_141878.1, read on the forward strand.
GCCTTCCTTAGGAACTGAGTTCTGTGTTTGTGATCCATGAACAGCTACTACCACGCATTGAAATGCTTAAGTGCCCCTCTCGACTTATTAATCAACCTGATCTCTGTCCAGGAGTTGCAACCAGTTTCTGGTGTTTGTAGGTAGTGTTAGTAGTCTACCAAGTGGCACCCGATACAGGTGGGTTTGGGACAGACAAGGCACAGTGGCCCGGTGTACCAAGTGGCACCCGGATGGTGGGCTTGGGAACCCTGTACACATCGTTTGGGGCCGTGAGCGACACCCCGGCCAGATCTCCTTGCGGATGGAACCCGAATAGGCGATAAACCTAGACGAGAGACTTGTGTGTACTAGTAGAAAAAGGGTGACGTGAAGCACATTAGTGCCGGTTTGATTTTGGCCCGGTACTAATGGTACCATTAGTGCCGGTTCAAACGGATTTGCATTAATGCCGGTTCGTGTTGAACCTTTAGTACCGGTTCGTGGCACGAACCGGTACTAAAGGGGTGGTGGCAGGCTGGCGTCAGGCCGGGGCCCCACGATCACCTTTAGTACCGGTTCGTGCCATGAACCGGTACTAAAGGGGTCTGACCTATAGGGCAATTTTCAGTTCTGAAAAAATCAAAGAAAATGATAAAAACTCCAAAAAATAAAATCCTTCGGGAGGTAGTTATATTACTACATCTACTAGTTAGGAAAATTTAAAAACTACAATTTGGACATGTTTTGCAAAAAGCGTAGGGAAAATGTAAAACGGCTATAACTTTTGCATATGATGTCGGAAAAAAACGTATAATATATCAAAAAATTCAGCACAAAAATCCGCATCCGATGGAGACCGCCTACGGCCTATTTGGAATTTTTTAGAATCCTCAAATTCCAAAAGGAAAAAAAGATATGGTCAAATTTCAGTTTGTTTAAAAATATTTGGTTAAATCTGGTCAAACTACTTATTCAAGAAGTATTAATGTTACTACATAATTATTCAAGAATATTAGTGTTACTAAATAATTATTTCAATTTTTTGTATTTTGGTCAAATCTGGTCAAACTATGGTCAAACTGTGGTCAAACTATGGTCAAACTTATTCAAGAAATATTAGCGTTACTAAATAATTACTGTTTTTTAGAATAATAGTTTCAAACTCAAACGGTGAAATGTGTGACTTCATGCTCAAGCTAAACTCCTGAGGGTTAATAGGATTGACATCTTACTATTGTCAGGAAAACAACAAGTGTAGACTCGGAAACGAAGGAGAATAGAACCCAAAAGTTAAGCGTGCTCGGGCTAGAGTAGTGAGAGGGATGGGTGACCGGTCGGGAAGTTAGATGATTTGGAATGAGTGATCCACACTTGAGTAGTTAAGAGAGGTGATTAGAGACTAAATCATTAAATAATTCAAAAAAATTAAAAATAAAAAAAATCCAAAATTTTCAAAAAAAATTCCAAAAAAAAACCTTTAGTACCGGTTGGTAACACCAACCGGTACTAAAGGTCCCCCATACCAGGGCGCGAGCTCACGCCACGTGGTGGCAATTTAGCGCCGGTTCGTGCCGAACCGGTACTAAAGGGGGGGCCTTTAGTGCCCACCCTTTAGTGCCGGTTATGGAACCGGCACTAAAGGCCCTTACGAACCGGCGCTAAAGCTCCGTTTTCTACTAGTGGTGATTAGTCAGGTCGTGGCCGACTCCCTCACCAGACTTCCGCTCGAAGGTTGCCGAGATACACGACATGTACATGGTGGTAAGTGGCGAGAGCGTGTGTGAAGAAGTACACCCCTGCAGGGTTATCATTATCTATTCGAATAGCCGGATTCCTCGGATATGGAAACTTGGACCCCTTGCAAAGTTCATAGACAAGTGAAAGTGGGTACTCTAAAATGCGCAAGATAAGTGTGAGTGCTATGCATGGCGTTCTCGCAGGGAGACGGGAGCGGATCCATAGTGGTATATTGGTATGGTGAATTTGTGGACTCGTGTGCGCTACCTCAAAAGAGTCAATTGCAGTCATAGTTCAGGATGGCCACCGAGTCAAGCTGGCTTGCTGCAGTCAAACTCCACCACCCCTTTGTTGATACCGATGCATATGTAGCTAGTTCTGATGTAAGTCTTGCTGGGTACATTTGTACTCACGTTTGCTTAATTTATGTTTTGCAGAGAGACGTCAGTATCACTAGTAGTTCCGCTTGGACTCTAACGTTTAGCTTGTTACCTCAGTTACGATCTTGTACCCTTGGGAGGGTCTTGTAGATAGTCAGGCTCATTAGCCTTCTTCATTTTTAGTTGTCTGTACTCAGACAAGTTAAGCTTCCGCATGTGCTTTGACTTGTATGCTCTGAATGTTGGGTCATGAGACCCATGTTTGTAATATCTCGCTCCTTGGAGCCTAATGAATAAATACTTGAGTCGTAGAGTTATGTTGTGATGCCATGTTGTATTTACACATATCGCGCATATTGTGTGTGTGATTGAAATGCTTGGTATGTGTGGGATCCGACAACCTAGTTGTTTATCCTTGGTAGCCTCTCTTATGGGGAAATGTAGTCTTGTGCTTCCATGAGCCATAGTAGTTCGCTACAGCCCAGTTCACCGGAGTCCTGCTAGCCCAACACTACTGCTCCGGAACACTTGACTGGCCGACATGTGATTCACCTCATTCCTGTGTCTCTCCCTTCGGGGAAATGTCACGCGGTGACATACGGAGTCCTGCCTAGCCTGCTACAGCCCGGGTTCCCGGAGTCCTGTTAGCCTAGTGCTACAGCCCGAATTCGCACGCTGCTAACCGACATGCTCGATGTTGATTCATGTATGCCTGTCCCCGTAAGTTAGTGCCACTTTGGGTTCACGACTAGTCATGTCGGCCCGGGTTCTCTGTCATATGGATGCTAGCGACACTATCATATATGTGAGCCAAAAGGCGCAAACGGTCCCGGGCCATGGTAAGGCGACACCCGTGGGGATACCGTGCGTGAGGCCGCAAAGTGATATGAGGTGTTACAGGCTAGATCAGTGTGACTTAGAATCGGGGTCCTGACATAACAAGCCCGAGACGTTAAGAAGCCCAAGATGTTAAGAAGCCCATGAAGAGAAATCAAAATAGTTGAAGTCTTAATCCGAGTTGGACTCTACATGTAACCTGCCCCTTCAACATATATAAGGAGGGGCAGGGCACCCCAAAAGGGGGGGGAATAATCTTAAGGGTTAGATACAACTAGGAGAGCCGGTTAACGGCAACTCCCTCGTGATGATAATAAGACCTAGCCACAAACAACATGTAGGGCTATTACCGGATGATGTTTCCCGGGGCCCGAAGCTGTCTAAATCCTTGTCTTGTGTTGCGTCTCTCGATTCCAATCAACCCCGCTCAAGCTATCACATAGATGCGTTGGCCTCACGACTAAATTCTCACACTAGGACATCTGCCGTGACAATTCCACGACAGTTGGCGCCCATCGTGGGACCGGCACATGGTGGTGTTGAGTTCTTGAAGGAATCACTTCAAAGGATCAAGAAGCTCGCGGATATTTGGATGAGGAAGAGTTCGCACGGAAGGATTCATATTAACTCTGAGTTTATCAAGTTGAAACTTCCAGGTCTCGAGAATAACCCAGTGATAAGCTAGGGTTTTGTCGCCGCCGCACGCGTATGTGGCGATCAGTCAATCCAATGGATCGATGGCTGCTGCTGGTACTAGTCTGAGACTAATTGGAGTAGATCAACTGTTATTTGTCCGGTTAAAAAAGAGAGAGATATCGACCGGTGTACAGAGACCCATTAACCCACGTGAAGATCACGCAAAAAAAAAGAGGACATGACCCGAGAGCGAATTGTCCTTGGACTCGGGTTCCTCCGTTGACCCGCCCGGTTATCGACCGTGTCTTGCGTCGAGCCAGTTGACCCCCTACTGCAGCTCGCCTGGCTCTTCCCTTGCCGCCGTGAGACGAATCGTTCGCCGTCAAATCCACCTCTCTAAGCTGGCCCTGTTTTCTGCTTCCAAAGCCTTGCTGATGAATGTGAAGGCAAAAAGTGATTCATCAATTATCCGTCAGCACGAGGAGATAGTACTAAAGCGATGACCCATCAGCACAAAAGGAAAAGGGTCATACCAACAACGCGACCCGAAGAAGGACTTAGACTCCGGTTGGATCGCCTCCTCTGGTTTCCGCTGGGTCAATGGCCGCTTCGCGCCGATCCGAGTTATGACCGCGGGCCGTGATTTCACTTTGCGTCGCCGCAACCCGCCTTCAGCTTCTGCCGCAAGTCACCCTAAACCGCCGTCGCTCCTTGTCGGGTCATCCGCTCGCTGGCGTGCCTCCGCCGACCGGCCTTGAGCCGCCCCGGCCTCGACTCTGACCTCAAGTCACCTCCCCCATGACCCGGACTCCTCCATGAAGGCCGACTGTCTCGCCTCCGACTGATTACAGCCTCTCTCCACCACCATAAGCCGCCTACACCGGCTGACCGCCACCGAGGCTGCCGTCGAGATGGTGTGCCTCGCCTCCGCTCAAAGTTCGGTCGCCTCTAGACGCCACCGCCGACCCGCGGTCGTGAGCCGACCTAGTTCGTGCTCTCCGACTACCAGCGATCGTGCCATGAGTCGCCCGCCCCTGCCTCCGCTTTGGCTGACTCTTCAAGTCGCCGCTTTGCGTCAAGATCGGCCCTTTAATCCCGCGTTGTAAGTCGCCGCCATGGACACACGCTGAGCCGCTGTTGTCGCGACCCGCCGGACTCCATAATTGCTGATTGTGAGGCCTTGCCGCAATCTGTCATATTGGCCTCTCACTTCTGCGCCAGTTTCTGCCTCTGCCTCATCCTCTGTTGCGAGATGGCCACGAGCCACGGGCACCTCCAGAGCCGCCATGGCCCCGCGTGGTTCCGCCCGGCGCTTCTCTGCCGCGGCTGACCTCTGCCGCGGAGTTGAGTCGGCCCTGCTACCACAAGTCGCCGCCACGGCCCTCGCTGACCCGCCGTTTGTTTTTGCTCTCTATCCGTGACTAGAAATGAGCAGAAGTAAGAGCTACAGGATAGACAATTTGGGTTCATTGTTTCCAAGCTTTTTAAATTGAACAGAGTTTCAGCTTAAAGATTGTACCAAGACGGACTGAAACTTTTTGGTGGTCATTTTGTTTGACCCGCCAGGACGGAGATACTAGCTACTGTTGCTATCGTTCAAGTGATACATGCCAAAATTGGAGACAGTATAAGGAGTTATCAATGGCGTCAGCTAAGTGGAGCTGATGAGAAACAGTGGATTTCTCACAGTGCAGGTTTCCATGTTAAGCAGGCAAGTTGATATTTGCTTAGTACCTGAGCATTGCTAGGTTATCCACCCGGTATTGCCTCTGTTGGCCCTTGTGCCCCTCTACTGTCACGCCATCGCGTTGTGTTGCGCGCCCGCCTCCGCTGCCGGGTCAGTGGCTGCACCCCGAGCAGCCGCGTTCGTCTTCAAACCGCCACCACGGTGTAACCCACTCTAAGCCGCCACTGCCTTGCAGCGCCCTGAGCGCCACTTCACCGCTCTCTGCTGAGCTGTGGTACTATTTCGTGGAGGTAACCAGTGCAAGTGGCGGGGCCTGGTGATTCAAGTACAAGGCTGGAGCTGGGGATGCCACTAGCAAGCTATGTGTGTATGCGTGCCATATCAAAAAGCAAATCATGCCAAAAGGAAAAGGGAGCAAGCTCTCACACAGAGAAACAAGATAAAGGACGCATGGTCTAAGCTAAACACACACAAAAGAAGTGTGCTAGTGGTTGATGGGAATGACCCACTTCAAAATTTGATGGATAGGTGGTTAGTTGATTGGACGTGAAGGCCTTCACTCGGTCAACAGTTACTACCTCCGAAAAATATATCAGGTGATCCCGTCCTATCTTTTTCGTCTGTGTACAATAATGTGTTTACGAACAGTTAATCTGTCTTGCAATATTTTATGCAGGACAATTATTTATGACAAAAGTAATGTTATACCACGGATACGGAGCACGTACCAACATTATTCTGCACTGGCGTTTATTTGTGTTGCACTGTTCAAAGGATGTGTGCACAAGGCGCCGCCCGTGCGGCCCGGTTTACATCGATATACAGGGATCACATTTGCTCACTGTTAAATGGACGTGCGCGAGTCGCCACCCCCGAGGCCTGGTCTACATCAACACACCAGGCCGCACCTGTCTGCATGAGCTGTTTATTGAGTATAAAGCCAGTCACTGCTTGGGTAGCCCGATTTTCTTCCAACAACTCTGGAGCAAATTATCATATATTATAAGCCACCATCTACACTGGATGGTTCAATGGGCAGGCGCACAAGTTGCTGCCACTACAGTTTGGTTTAACTTCAAATAGCTAGTTGGAAGGAACCATTGGCCGAGTTGCTGATGCGGCTCAGACAAGATTATTTATAACCCGCCGCGGTCACCTCAACCTTTTGTGGATTCACATCGCGTTATCAATACCAACAATGCACATCTTATGCTGTGGCCAAGTATGGAGAGTTTCAAGCCAACTCCTCGAGTCATCTTTAGACTCGGGGGCTACACAATGATATGACTTAGCAAAGTCTTGCCAGTTTTAGCAAATACAAGAACCACAAGAAATTGGAGGGAAGTTAACCCGGTCCCGGATGCTACTGCCATATTGATGAAAATTTAAAGGCCGTCGGAAATATTCTGGCTCACAATGATGCTTCTGGTTTACAATCCGGTTCAAGGGAAATCCTGTCTCCCACACAGCGCTGAAGCCCTTAATATCCAGATCAAAATCCGATTTAAGAGGAAACTGTCTCCCACAAAGCTTTGAAGCTCTCAATATCCAGTTTAAGAATTTCCGTTTCAAAATAATAATCTCTCGCAAGTTCGAGTTCTCAGAAAAAATTAAAGGGACCAAAGAGAGTCTGTTGCAAAAGCACAGCCCAAACATAGTTACCCTTTAGGCACAGCCCACAATATCATTTGGGGGCTTGGTCGTATTCGGACCATAGCTATACCTCTTGATCGGCGTAAGGCCACCAGGGAAATCATTTGGGGGCTTGGTCGTATCCGAACCATAGCTACACCTCTTGGTCGGCGTAAGGCCACCAGCGAAATCACTTGGGGGCTTGGTCGTATTCGAACCATAGCTACACCTATTGATCAGCGTAAGGCCACTAGGGAAATCACTTGGGGTCTTGGTCGGATTCGAACCATAGCTACACCTCTTGATCGGCGCAATGCCACAATTATGACTATTTGGGGGCTTTGGTCTTATCCGAACCATAGCTTAAACCCTCTTGATCATACACATGCATCATCATATATTGCATCATACATTGCATCATCATTACATCATCATAGCATGTATCATATGTGCATGGATATACCGATTTATATGGCAGGAATCGGTTTTCAAACCAGGTTATATTATTCAAATCTTTAATAGCCAATATGGCTGGATTTTTTATTATGGTTATCAATAACCAATATTATGGTTGAGGTTTTCAAAGTTGCTTTAGCACAATGGCTATTATTGGATATAATTTATTCTACAATGGAAGGAATAGTCCCAAGTCGCTGCAGGCTTACGACCCGGCACTTGGGGGCTACATTATTCAAGTTGGGATCACATCAAATATGCAAGTCCCATGTCACTGCCAACATGCACCATGGCACTTGGGGGCTAATGCAAAGTCATTTTTTGCTCACCTTATTGAAGACCCGACTCATCACATCATAATGAGCCGGCCCTTGGGGGCTACCAATTGCTCCTGTCAAAAATTCAAGGTACACAAGCTTTAATCCATTATATTGAAGGGGTTATTACTCAGTTGGTAGAGGACAAGATTCTTAACCTTGTGGACATGGGTTCAAGCCCCATGGTGGGGTCATATCATATGATGTTATTTTCAATGAAGTTTATACATAAAGTCCCAACTCAGTATTATCTTGCTGAGCCAGCCCTTGGGGGCTACACGTTGCTGCTCAAGTTTACATGATCATATCTACAAAGTCCCTGCTCTTTATTGCATAATGACCCGGCCCTTGGGGGCTACACTGGTTGAAGTTTTTATGAGCATAAGACCAAGATCCGTGATGGAAATATTGATTCGAATGTGCTAAATTGGTTCACGAGATTAGGGGCTGATCGTTTTGACCAAGTAGGTGAACTTGAACTTTTGGTACTCATGAACTAGAACTGTCATGTTTTCTTGCATGTTTGGGAGGTGGGGGAATGAACTTGAGTAGCCTGCTTTTTACCCCTGTACTTATGAATGATGTGTGCTTCTTTTTTTAAAGCTGCACTTACTGTCGCAAGGAAATTGAACTGATATGTTTGTTGCAAGTTTGGGCAGTGGATATAAACTTGAGTAGCATTTATTTTTTGTAATCGGTTGCTTACTAAAATTAGAACTTATGATTATCTGATTTTTGTTTGTACTTCTGAATCCCATTTCCTTCTTTTATTTTATTATTTGGAGACTGAATTTTTTGTTTCATTTATGATTTGTTAAATTCATTTCTCCTCTGCGATTTTTTTGTCAGCTTCTTTTCCCTACTTTTGATCCATCGTCATTTGCGGCTAGCATGAAGCCTAGTGAAGAATCTGGGCATTGGTGCTTGATTGTTCTGAATTTGAGGTTTCTTCATTTCGAGTGTCTTGATTCACTCCATGATGGAACCTGGAGTGATGCAGTTAGATTCTTAAGGACTATGACAGATAACATAAAGAAGCTTTGGAGGGAGTGCAACATAGACAGGGCCAAACCGTTCTCGCCGGCGCATATTGATGGTTTCTCTTGCGAGTTTGTGAAGGTGGCGCAGCAGAAAAACACGTGAGTATCCATTTTTAATGATTTTTGTTAGTTGTTTTTGTTGCTGGGAGGATGGTGTTCCTGTATCTTCGGATTTGTGATGTACCCTCTTGTTTTTTATTTTGTTAATAGGCATGATTGTGGATTCTTTATGCTACAAAATTGCAAGACCTATCGCTGCCGGGAGGATGGTGTGATTGAAATGTTGGATTACAGCCACAAAGACATTCTTGACATTAGGAAGACTTTGTTGTATACCTGCGCAACTAGCGATGTGTTTGATGTTGACTTCTGGGGTTTGTTTGGCATCGAACCCTATATGTATGTATGGCCTTCTGTAAATTTTTGCAGCTTGTACTTCTTGAGTAGTACTGTCATGAATTATGTATTTGAACTTACCTTGATTCGGTCTTTTCTTTTTCATTTTTTGCAGGTCAGTGGCTGGATCTTGGTGAGCATGACTAAAGGATCTTTGACAGCCAGTTCTCGGAGCTCGAGCGCGTAGCTATTGATCTTAGCCAGGGGCGTTGTCCCGAAAAGATAAGATCTGGTGTTATGAAGGGCGGGGAGCTCTGAAAGGTTCTACGGCTGCTTGTGTAGAGAGCCGCACTACACCCAAGAATCTCACTGTGGAATTGATAGCCAGCGATGATGATGCGTTTGACAAGATCGCTGGCATGGGAAGAGTCACCAGGAGCGCTACTGCCAAGGGTTTATCTCCCCTTGCTGGAATAGTGGCTCGTCGAGCTGGTGATGCTAGGAAGGATCTTGCTTTGGATTTTGGCAATGTTGTAAGCACGAAGCGTGCGCCCAGAGCTCCTATAAAGTTTTGCTCCCATGTGCAGCAGCTTCAACCTCATAATTCCCCTCACCTAGACAAGGCTTGCAAGTTGTATAATCTGTTGCTTAGTGATGAAAACATGTGAGAAGTATGCTGAGTGAGTATCTCTCATTGTGTTTCCTCTTCTTTTCTTCTGTTGTTTATAACTGCTAGATAAATATGACCTGAACTGTTCCCTTTTATACAACTTGAACTGCTATGAATGCCTTATCTTGCTTCCCCTGCTTTTTTGTTCTTGTTTGTGCTGCAGGAATACATTCTCAATGATACCTCAGCCTGGTGATAATGTAACTTGCTTCACTGGGAAACGCATCTGGGAAGTTTTTGCACCTGGGCAAATGATGGAGGGTGATGTAATGGACTTCCTCATTGATGATTGGAAGAAAGATCCCGTGAAAAATGCTGATTTTGCATCTGGAAAAAGGGTATTGCTGAGTCCATATTTCATCACGGTAATCAATCAGATCGTTTGTTTCTGTTAAACAAGACTGCCTATTGTTTTATGAGTTTTAATAATACTTTGCTTGTTTATCCTTTTCCCCTGTCTATTTCTTTTTTGGCTTTTTTGTAGGTTGTGCTTGATTGTACATTCTACGGAGATGAAAATAAAGAGTTTAATCTGAAGAGTGCAGCGAGAGATTTCAAGAGCTATGTTAAAGATAATGAAGACTTGCTCAGTGCCGACCTTGTGAGATCTACTAGCTGATTTTTGGTTTTATTTGTTTGTTGTCATGCTGGTTTTTACTTTGAATATTTAATATCTCTTTTTTGGTCATCTATTTTAGACCATGATGCCTCTATTCAAGCCTATGATTTTACCAAAGGATAAGAAAGTGAACCACTTTTCCTTATATGTCATGAATCGGTACCGAAGTAGCGTCGACATCCTTGACTCTTTACCTTATCCGAAGAACCATCGTCCTTCAAACAACACCTATCATAAAGACTGCGAGAAGATTGTGAGTGACATTATTATCTGTACTGGGTTAATTTTTTTGCATCTTTGTTTCTGCTTTTTCTTAGACCTGAAAATGTGTGGTTTCTTTTATTTTTCTACAGATCTCCAGATTGGTCCAAGTAATGAAGGTTGTGTATGGTGATGCTCAGTACAATGCGAGCAAGCAGCCCAAATTGGAGGTTTTTGCAAAGAAACCAATGTTTGTGAAGGTTCCACTTCAAGGCCCGAATGAATGTGGCAATTATACTCTGAAGTATGTGGGATGCTATGATGGTGAAAAGATCGTTGAGACCATTCAAGATAATGGCGTGGGTTCTAGTTGAGCTTTTCACTTTTCTGTGTTTGGCTGATTGTTGATTCTTATTTTTATGTGTCATGATTTTTGATAATTTGTTTTATTGTTTTTGCAGCCTCGTATTGTTGATTGGAATGCCGAGGATCTGTGTAGAGTTGTGTTCAACCGGAATAACCAGCTTCTGGTGACGGAGCTACCCAAGGAGGTTCAGGCTTTGGCTCCTGGTGCATAGAAGAAACAGATAGTTTGTGTGATATATCTCTTGAAAGCATTGTAGGCTTTGTTTGTAGTGTTTGGATGTCTTGTCAAGTACTATGTAATAACTGGTATATTTTGTGTTGTGTTTAAGTGTGGCACAATGTTCAACAATCTTTTTTCCATGATGATAGTGTGGTTGAATAGCTGTTTTCACCTGTGTATGTTTCATTGGGAATTCATTTTGGTTAAGTTCTATTTTTTGTACCGAAGTCTTGTAAACTAGTTGAACTGAAAACAACTTTTTCCAAGTTCATTACGAGTTTTTGCTGGAAAAGTGAGATTTATTTTATTTTCATCCGTCCCATCCTAGGTTGGACCTTTATAGTTTATATACCCTCTTTTCTTGTATTTATAGTATAATTCTGTTAGTACTGAATTGTAATGTCATTCAGTGTAAGGCTTTCAAAATTTGGTGTCACGGTAGCACTTGTGGATCTAGCGTGAGTGGAGTGACTCTTCTTTTGTTATGTAGAATAGCTTTCATATAATGTATTAGAATTGAATTTTTTTTGGTATTGAAATTATTTACAATCAAGTTGCTACGTGATCTCTAGCCAGATTTTATTTAAGTATAAGAAATTTAGCAAAATTTTGAGAGCCTAATTTTGGTTTGAACTTCTTGAATTTTAGTAGTTGAACTTCATATTAAATGTTAAAGCACTGGTTTAAATTAGCTACATTTAATGGATAGACATATTAATTTCATAATTAGTTCACTAGTCAATGTGGGCTGATGCTTCTGTTTTTGTTTTTGTTTAACTTTTGTCCTTGGTTGAACTATAATCTATTTGGTTGAGTCTTGGCCTTCTTTCTCAAGGCATTAATTGGTATCATCATAGCACTTAGCGAATAAACTAACTTGTACTGAGATTTCAATTGTGCTAGTACTTTTATCATTTTATGTTTTTTGTGTTGTTTGAAACTAGTGCCTCACTAGTCAATGTGGGTTGATGCTTCTGTTTTCTTTTCTTGTGATTTTTCTCCTTGATTGAACCGATATCTTTTTTGATTTAGTTTTGGCCTTCTTTTTTCTAGGATGTGGTTCTTCTCAAGGCAATGTTTGGTATGATCATAGTACTTGCCGTATAGACTAAGTTGTATTGTGATTTCAGTTGTACTATTATGGATATTCTTAGTGTGTCACTGTTTTATGGAATGCGAATTGAAACTTCCTGTTCCTTTTTATATTTTTGTAGAATGAATGTACCGTGTGTTCAAGTGTACCAGAACTCTTAGTCCTAGCATGCTAGTGACTAGGGAATACATACTGATGGTTCTTTGCTTTTCCTGTTGCGGTACTTAGTAATTTTCTAACTACTATTAGCACAATCCTGTTATTACTTTATGTTGTCCTCGGCTGAAACTTTTTTACTGTTCTTCTGAAACTAAAAACTGATTTTTGGTGTGATAGTACTACCGTACATGTCTAAGATGTACTGAGCGTCCAAGGCTACTATATGATGTTGTCCTTAGTTAGTCTGCCACTGTTTTTTTTTTGAAAATATAGATGTGTGATTTTGTTGATCCATTACTAGTGCTGCGTGGCAGCTATCAAGTTTCAACTTCAACCTAGTTCAACTTGAAATGATGGATCAACAAAATTGGAAGCGAGCAAACTTGTTGAATGACATAAGCAAACGAGGTACTTGATAGACATAGGCAAACTTGTTCAAACGATGACACACATAACATAAGGTAGCTGGTTCAACATAACAAAAGCAAACTACAAATCTGAAACAACAAGATTAAGGACAAGTAGAAGCGCGAGCAACACAAAGGTAGACTTTAATGCATCTTCATCCCGCGAAGTTGCAGTGGTAGTAGGGGTCAGCCTCCTGCTCTTTTGAAATGTCCCAACCTGTCACGATGTTGTCGATTATCTTCCATGACTTGTACGTGGCGTACGCATCTATTCCTGTGCACTCGATGAAATTGTCTGGCAGCGGGCTGGCCCCCCACAGTTTGTGGTCTACCATCTTCTCGATCTTCTTCTTCATGCCTTTGTAGAATGGGTGGATGACGCCGCCTGCAACATCGGCCAAGGAGTCATAGTATTTGTTGGTGGTTGGATCTTTCCACTTACGCTGCATGTCGATGAAGTTGTTGGGGTTGACCTCCAAACTAGATTTGTCCAGTATCCGCTTGTCACCTCCAATGTTGAAACCGACAAATGTGTACAATTTCTCCTCCTGCAGGAACTGTTTGAGGCGCCTGGGCCTGCAAGGGGGGAGACACATATTGTCGTGGGATTGTCACGGCAGATGTCCTATCGAAAGGACATAGTCCTGGAGCCATTGCTACTAGGAAGCTTAAAGGGGTTAATTGGGACAAAGGACACGAGAGGTTTATACTGGTTCGGTCCCTTGCAGTGAAGGTAAAGCCTAGTCCAGTTGTTGTTGTATTGCTAGGTTTCGACGACCAAGGAGCGAAATACGCTAACTTGGCTCTCGATCTGTTGTTTCTGGGCCCTAAGCCGCCGCTGGGTCGTCCCCTTATATACACGGGTTGACGCCATGCGGCCTACAGAGTCTCGGCCGGCTCATACAACGTGTCCGGCTCGGTGACGTCTTTTACATGCCTTACTTTACAAGTCTTATCATACATGGCGGTTTATACTCATGGGCCTTAAGCCGCCTCTGGGCTTTGGCCTACTACAAACCTTATCATAAACCGTCACCTTGTGTACTCTTCGGTCTTCCTTTAGTTAACCCGCCATTGCTATTGACCCGGCCCCTCCTGGGCGGGTCATTCCTAGTAGTCATATCAACAACATTAGGCCCCAAGTTGATTTCAACTTCGTTCTTGTCAATCTCCAACACTCAGACCAAATCCATCTTCCGCTGTTGTATAAAAGCTCTGGAACCCGCCATGATGTCATCTTCAAAAAAATTAGAAACCCGACACGACATCATCTGTAACGGATCCTTATCTTAAATGCTTTCCGAGAATGGAGGCGTCCATTTTGCTGGATAATCATTACTTTTATCCTTCCTCGATTTTTGCGCCTGCCTGTTCACCTATCTCCTTATAAATAGGCACGGCCGGTCCTTCCTCTTTCTTCTTCTGCCTTCTCTCGCACCCTCTCTCCCGCTCGAGCTCCGCCGCCGTAGCGCTCACCGTCGTGCTCAACTTTGGCCGCTGCATCACCCTGAGCTTGTCCAGAGAATGGCGACAACCCTCTGCAACAGATTTGCATCCGTAAGTTCTTACCTTTTCGCACCTTTAGATCCGCATTAGGGTTTGCAAGTTCGTCGGTGTTCTTCGCTGTTCATCATGGATTCTTCATAGTTTCTCCACCGCATCCTCGTTCGATCAAAAAGAAATATGGAACTCCTGCGGTAGTTGTTATGCATCCATTTCGGATACTAGTAGATCTTCTTTTCTTGCACAAGGGCCTCCCCCGACTGTGAACTCCTTTGCACTAGTTTTTTAGGTCTAAATTTATTTTTCTTTTCTGAACCATCTTGATCCAAAATAATAGCAACAACTTGTGAAACTTGTTTATCTCAGTACTTAGTCAATTTTGTCCCTGGCAACTTTCGAATATCTTTAACCATGGCGGCTTATCATGCCGGCTCATTTTTTCCTTCATATATCATTAGCCCTTACTTAAGCCGCCATTATTCATCTGTACTATAATCATTAGCCTGTAACTCCACCAATTAATTTGAACCGGCAAATTGCTTTCTTTTCAGCTTGTCCTTTTTCATCATGCCGTCAAAAGCGCCAACAGTCTGCAGCTGGGTCCCTTCCACAATTACTGATGACACTTTCAAAGATTTTGCCACCATCGGATATTTGCCAGAGAATAATATTATGTCCTATCGTGCTCCTGACCAGGTCGAAGAACGGCCTCGGCCCAAAGACGGTGAAGTCATCATTTTTACTGATCACATGAATCGGGGTTTTTCAGCACCCGGCTCAAAGTTCTCCAGAGACGTTATGCATTTCTTCAAGCTTCATCCACAAGATCTTGGACCCAACTCCATATCCAACATTTGCAATTTTCAAGTTCTCTGTGAGGTTTATCTTCAAGAAGAAGCGACCGTTGAACTCTTCAGAGAGTATTTCTATCTGAACCGCTAGAATGAATGCACCAACGGCCCTAGCTTGGAACTTGGTGGAATTTCGATTCAGCGCCGATAGGGTGCTGTCTTTCCCTTAGTAGTCTTACCAAGCCGTCCCAAGGATTGGAACCAAACTTGGTTTTACTGCAAAGACATGTCGCTAGCTGACGAAAAACCACTGCCGGGTTATCGCGTGGAGCGTCTTGACTCTAAGTTTGTGCTCCCTGACAAGCTGACTGCTGCTGAGCATAAGAAGCTTATCCCCTCCATCAAAAGGATTCAAGCCTTATTGGGAAACGGCCTAACCGGAGTTGATCTGATGCGTTGTTGGATCGCATGGCGGGTCATTCCTTTGAGCCGCCGGTCCAACTTGATGTATAAATATGGCGGAGGCCCAGATGACCCTCTGCGTCATAGCTCTGTACAACTGATTGAAGAGGCCATTGTTGAAATGTCAACAACCCTCGTAAATAGTAAACACGAGGACTGCAGTAAAGTTGGATTGAATCCTTTCTGCAAGCTTAACCGGCACCAGAGTTAAGTCCCCTTGACTCCCTTTTTTCTTCAGTAGTTAAGTATTTGTATGACCTTTAACCTGTTATTTGCCTATAGGTCAAGTCTGACTTTTGGAAGGCAAAATACGATCATCAAGCTACCAAGAATGCTAGAGCCGCCGCCATAGATGCCAAGAAGACGACCCGAAAGTCCAAGAAGAAAAGAACCGCCTCTGATATGTTCAAGCTGGATGATGTTTCTGAGTCGGAGGTAGCCGTTGACTCTCTTGGCCTGCTTTTTAACAATCTTATTGACACTGACTATTGCCATGATGACACGGGGGCGAGCCAGGCAGTAGAAGAAGAGGTAACTATTTCCTCCGACTCTGCCCCTTTGCCAAGACAGAAACCTCGACCGGTAACCCGGAAAATAAGGTTTTCACACCCTTTGGCTTATTTGGATCCTCATTTTCTTTTGAAAAAGCAGCAACATGAGAGCCACCGTCAGGCCTGGACCAATGATGACAATGAAATGCCCTCCGGCTTACGAAAAACTCCTCGAAAACGCCAGAATGAGGTTTCTTTCACCTTTGTCTCTTGCTTTTATCAATGAATCTATTTCCTTACTCTCTTATCTTTATTTTACTTTTGCAGGGGGTTTCTCGCTCTTCTGGTGATTCTTCACAAACTCAATTCCCGGCTTTCAAGACTGCCTTGGGTAAGGAAAATTACCTTTCTTCTGCATCTTTAAGTATGCATCATTATACTAACTGATGAAATCCTTCTTAGCGGTAAAGCTAAGTCCAAGAAAGCCAAGGTGGCTAAGCTGGCGGAAGACCCGAAAGACCCTGCTCCTGAACCGGCAATACCAACTCCTCCTAAACAATCCGAAGCACCAGAAGACCTTGCTGTTCACATTCAATCAGACCCTCCAGAGCCGTCAGTTGATGAGACTATTCTCAATCCATCTACCGCTGAGCCATCTAGCTCAGCTAACCCGCCGACGACTTCTGACAATGATGTCTTAATTATTGGTAGTCGATTCGTTGAGCCGGGCAACCCAACTGTACTGGCCCGACACTCTGCCAAGCAAGAGGCTTTAGAAAGACATAAGGTGCGGTTTGACATCTCTCACTACGCTCACCTGAATGTTAGTGACGTGATGTCTGGATACCTCAGTCATGTGCATTCCAGCCGTGACTCGGAAATTGAAATGGTTAAGCAACTACAACTGAAATATGAGGTACGTTCTCCGGCTTTCACTAGCTTACATATGCTCTGCCAGCCCCCAAGTCTCCAGATTATGATGAACCTGAATGATCTATAGACTTGTGATATAGGTTGATGCTCTGTCTTAGATTTTCCTCAAGTCCAACATAAATTTCACCTATAGTCCCCAAGGGCCGGCTCAATTTATCATGAATGAGCCGGTACTTGACTTCACAACTGTCTTGAATCAGTCCAAACAAATAGTGTGATCCAGCTCAACATGAAAAAACTTTCTTAATATCATGCATTAGCCCCCAAGTGCCAAGCGTTGTTACTTGTAAAACACTTGGGACTTTTAGCATAGAAGAGCCATTTTGCATTTTAAAAAATTGCTTTGGCAGACATTAGCCCCCAAGTGAAGAGTGGTGTTGCGTTGCAAAGCACTTGGGACTTTAATCATTATAACCTTTATTGAAATAAATTCTAACATACATGTGCATGTTTGTAGACCGCCCTAACTGAATTGGGTTCTCAATTAACTGATGCAAAGACCCGGCTGGCGGATCAAGAGGCAGAGATAAAGAACGCTGACTCCAAACTCCAGTTGAGCCTCTCTAAAGCTGAAAAACTGAAGACCAGTTTTGATGCAGAGAAGAAATACTGGGCCGATGAGAAAACCTTACTGATACAGCATGCTGAGACAGCGGAGACGACTCTCAAGGAGGTTACCACGGAACTCACCGGCTTAAAAAACCGTGTATCTCAGATGGTCTCCGCAATCTTTGGTGAGTCATTTGCATTAGTTACTTACACTCTATTTTTGCCAGGAATATAAGCTGCCCGCTTAACCTTTTTAAAATACTCATAGGTACACGGAGCAACAATCTGAGTCAAAACAGCGTGACAAAACTCAAGGCGGTTTACACCTTGGTGGAGCAACTGTATACTGGGGCTCAACGGGCGCTTGCTATTATCTCCCCAGCCAACCGAGGACCCAACCTCTTGAGTGACATTTTAAAGAAGCTATCTATTTTACCGGCCAGATTCCAAGAAGTCAAGCGGTCTTGTGCAAGAGTCGGAGCCCTAACTGCCCTAAGCCGCTCCAAAGCCTGGGTGCCGGAGCTAGAACTGGCTGACGTAGCCAAGGGGTATCCCCCTTTGAAGGAAGACAGGACTTTGTTTGATCAAGATGACTTTGTTGCTTGTGTGAGGGGAGTCCGTCCTCATGCTACCATCCTTGGCGAGGAAACCAACATTGATAAATATCAGCCGGGTTTTGATGTTGACAATAAGAAGATGGCGACTCCCTCGTATAAAGTGACAGATCTTATCCCGCCGGTTCGCCAACACACCTTTGCCCTAGAAATTGACTTGGCTGGTCTAATTGACGATGAAGCTGAGTTCGTTGCTCTGGATGGCTTTGATTGGTCCAAGCCCAGCTTCCAACCAGTGGAGGGAGGTGAACCGGCAAGGGAGGAGTCATAACCATCTGAATAATTTGGCAAAGACTTAATGAACCGGCCTTAGCTTGACATCTGCTTAGGAGAGAAAATAGTTTTACCCTTTTGGGCTCTCAATGCCTTGTAATAGGTTAGCTTGAACATGCATGTTCTGCCTATGTCGTCGTGCATATGATACTGCGTATGACTGTTTTATCCGTCATGTCAATATATGCATTATATCCTTTATCACATCTGTGATGTTTAAATCTGTTCCTGTATGCAAAAAGATGAAAAATTGTCCTGGCGGTATGTCGCTGGACGGATCATGTCGTGGGTTTGTCATGGAAGATGTCCTCGTGAAAGGACTTAGTCATGGAGCCATCTCTATGGGTTAGCTTAAAGGGGTTAAACTGGACAAGGGACACGAGGGGGTTTTATACTAGTTCGGCCCCTTCGATGAAGGTAAAAGCCTACGTCTAGTTGTGTTGGTATTGCTAGGGTTTCGATGACCAGGGAGCAAATCCGCTTTGCCTGGCTCTCGAGTTGTTGTCTGTTGTCCCTAAACCGCTGTCGGGTCGTCCCTTTATATACATAGGTTGACGCCCGTCGGTTTACAGAGTCCCGAGGACGGATCATAAGCGTGTCCGGCTCGGTCTCTATTCCTTCTAACTTACAATACAAGTTACATGAAAGAGTCAGTTTACATCGACAGGCCTTAACCCGCCTTCGGGCCTTGGGCCTTTGTAAAGCGCCACCATCCTCACGTCTTAATGGGCTTCCATCTTCATAGAGTTAACCCGGCTACTCCTGGCCGGTTTACGTCCAGTAGTAATATCCCCAACATTAGGCCCCAGATTGGTTTGAACTTGTTCATATCAATCTTTATCACTTAGAAAAATTCCTCCTTTGCATCTTCGCCTTGACCTTGTAAACCGCCGTGATGTCATACTCCAGGATCATGATAAATCACCATGATGTAACCCTGTTATTTAACAATGATATATGTTACCTTCAGTTAATGAACCTCCAACAATCAAGGCGACCGCACCTGTTAGGTATCCAATATTCTGGCCCCTCGATTCTCGCGCCTGTTACCTCCCCCCTTCACCTTATAAATAGGGCCACGGGTCATTTCCTTTTTCCCCTCTGTCTCTTTGCTTCTTCTTCCTCCTCGTGACGCCTCTGCACCCGAGCTCCGCCTCTGCATCTCCGTTGGCCGCTGCATCGACCTGGTTGCACCAGATAGCCGTGGCGTAACTCCGCTTGCTTCAACAGCCGTTGTAAGATCTTCCCTTTCGTCCTCTATAGATCTACTTAGGGGTTCAGTGTTCATGAATGTTCATCGAAGCTCCGGCAACTGTTCTTCCCTATCCCTCCTTAGTCCATGGAAGAACCCTCAAGCTTGATGTGTTTCGTGTAGTAGCTATAGCATTCCTTATCTTTTGCTATCACAACAAACCCTCATACGCATAAAAACTGATCTAGACGTTTGTGAACTGCTTCGGGACCAATCTTTTTAGGTCTAAATCTTTTTGCTTTTCCTGTCTTACGATAGATCTAAAATTTCCAAGTAATCTTGTGAAACATGTTTTACCTTACTTAGTCGTTCTTTCCTTAGATCTGTATCTTCTTCATTACATAAGCGGTTTACCTTTGTAGAAAACAATCTATCACATACCATTAGTCCCCTTGTAAACCGGCAACTCCTTTGTGTCCGTCATCATACTCCGGTTTAATAATATGTGTATATCACTTTTTCCACCTATTGCCTTGTCATTCATAATTGTATCATCCTCCGGTTTACCAATTTCACATATTTGGAATTTTTTTATCCTGTTGAACCTTATGCCTTACCATGAATGAATTGTAAACCGGCATTTCTTTTCAGCTTTTCGCTTGCAATGGCTAAGCAGTTTTATTCATGTAACTAGGCTCCCTCCCGGGTTACTGATGAACAACTGAATGGTATGGTTAAGATCGGCACCTTACCAGAGAAGAATGAGATCCGTTGGCGAGTTCCTGGGCCAGAAAATCCTCCCACCCCTAAGCAGGGTGAGGTAGTGGTGTTTGCTGATCACATAGGCCGTGGTTTCAAACCGCCCGGGTCAAAGTTTTTCCGGGATGTGCTTGCCAGTTTCCATCTCCACCCTCAAGATATTGGACCCAACTCGGTATCCAATATATGCAATTTCCAAGTCTTGTGTGAAGTGTACTTACAAGAAGAGCCAAATATTGAACTATTCCGGGATTTCTTCCATCTGAACCGGCGCACTGAATTTGTAGACGGACCCAACACTAAACTCGGTGGCGTCTCCATTCAGAAAAGAAAAGAGGTTGAGTTTCCTCATGCCAAGCTGCACAGTCACCCCAAAGATTGGAATCAAACTTGGTTCTACTGTAAAGACACCTCCTCTGAAGACGAGAATCCTCTGTCGGGTTACCGTGCCCACCTGCTTGCCAATACTCATCCACTTCCACAACGCCTAAATGCCCAGGAACGGGCCCCGTATGCACCTCAACTCGCCAAGCTGAGAGCCTTCTTGGCCAACGGTTTAACAGGTGTAGACTTTGTCTGTTGCTGGATATCTTGGAGCATCTTGCCGTTAAGTCGCCGCTCTGGCTTAATGTGCGAGTATACTGGTGAAGTAGAAGACTCCCAATGTCACATCAACATTCAGCTAACCGATGAAGAAGTCACTGATGCTGTCAAGAAGATATTGAATGAATCGGAAGCTGTCTGCCGCCAAACCGGCTTAGACCCCTTTTACACAAAAAACAAACCGCATGTTGTAAGTACTGTCCTTCCGCTTTACACTTGATATATTTTATACTGTACAACCTGTGAATACCCTTTTGCTTGTTTATAAATAGGGTGATGATCCGTTTTGGAAGAACAAACCTCAAGAAAAAGCGGCAAAGCCTTCCCGTCCTAAAACAAGAGCCGTCAAGAAAACCTCAAATTGGAAGGCAGCTGAACGCATCAGCATGGAACTGTATGAAGACCCGGATGAACTAGAAGTTCAGGTAGAACTTGATCCACATGGTTCCCTTTTCATGCATCTCATTAACAATGATACATATTAGGAGGACATGGACGGTAGCCAAGCTGACGATGTAGAGGTAATTATCCTTTCTCCGGTTCAGACTCTCTGCCAACACAAAAAAATCCGTCAAGCGATCCGGAAAGTAAGCTTTTCACATCCTCTTGCTCACTTGGATCCAACATTTATTTTGAAGAAGCAGCAGCACGAGGCTCGCTGCACAACCCGGCACAGCGGCCAAAAGGTTACTTCGACCGGTTTACCGGACACCCCGGTTCGGAAACGCCGATCTGAGGTCTCACCTGCTTCTGACACTTCTTATCCCAAGGCAGGCTATTTCCGACACCCCCTTAATCTGTCCGATTCGAAATATTAGGTGACACCTCCTTCATCCTCTGGCGAGTCAACAGCGGCCCAACTCCCTCCTCTCAAGACCGTAGCTGGGTAAGTATTTCACCCTCTTCCTTTGATGTTTCATACTTTATCCGCTATGCTAACCCTTGCATATTTTTCTTTTTAGAGCCAAAGCTAGACCCAGTAAAAAGGCTCGAGTCACTAATCCGCCCGAAGACCAGGTGGTTATTGAACAGGAGCAGACTGCTGAACCGGAGGGTCCAAGTGCTGAAGCCACCTTTGATGAACCACCCCCTCAAGATCACAATACTGATGAACAAGCAGAAGTTGATATTGCTGTGCCAGATGATGAACCGGCCAATCCAATCCAGACTGATGACAGACCTTCTAGTCCAGTGAGAACCACTGACACTCTATCAACTCTAGAAAAGGCTACTGGAGACAAAGAAGGCGAGGTTATCATTACTGGTATTGGTCACACTTCTCCTGGCCATCCTGTAATGTTGGCAAAACATAGTGCCAAGGAAGAGTGTGCTGCTATGGAGAAAGGCAAATGGAGCACTGATTTATCCAGCTATGCCCATCTTAGTACTCAAGAGCTTCACTCTGGTTTCCTAAACCGTCTGCACTCAAACCGTGATTATGAAGCCGGTTTGGTGAACCTGATGATGAAGGAGCGCTATGAGGTATTTTCATCACTTCCCATTTTCGTAAATCCAACTTTGTCAATATCAACTCAAGTAGCCCCCAAGGGCCGGTTTATGATAACAATCATAAATCGGGACTTGGTAATATCTTAATCCTTGCATGCTGATCCTCCATATGTCAAATGATCTTTCGAAACAAACCGGTACTTTAACATTGTATTCATGTAGCTTTCATCGGTGTAGCCCCCAAGGGCCGGTTTTATCTTTCCAAAGTAAACCAGGTCTTGAATCAATGCGTCAACTTTCAACAGATGTATATTAGCCCCCAAGTGTTAAGGATAATGCTTGCATTGTACTTGATACTTGTGAAAAATATGTTGATGATAGAACAAATAGGCATTAGCCCCCAAGTACAAAGTGCATAACTTGTTATACGCTTGGTACTTCATAACCTGTTTTGATGATATATCGCACCTTCGTAGGCTGAGCTAATTAAAAAGGATGCTCAAACCGTGGATCTTCAAGAGAATGTTAAATCTTAGCAAGCAGAAGCTTCCAAAGCCAAAGAAGAGCTGACCAATGCCCTAGTAGCTATGGAGAAATTGAAAGAAACCTTTAACAAAGAGCGTGCAGACTAGGAAACAGAAACGGCCGGTTTGACAAAAAAGGCCGAGGACGCAGAGGTAGCCCTGATGCCGGTGGTTGAAGAACTGACCGGCTTAAAGCGGCGGATTGACGCCATGACTTCTGCTATGTTTGGTAAGTACCCTCTCATGCAGTTTGTCTAACTCACAATATCATATCAATGATCGGTTTACTGATGTTTAACCATGACACGGACCCGCATTGCTCACCTGGGCACCGACATGCGGATGAAGCTTAAAGCGGCCTATACCTTGATAGAATAGTTGTTCTTTGGGTTCCAGCGAGCCATTTGCACTCCAGCGTATAACAAGCCTCCGCCATCGCTGATAAAAGAAACTATCGAAAAGCTGGCCATGCTGCCTGCTCGGATCAACGAACTAAAGAGATCAGCCGCAAGGTCAGGTGCGCTGACTGTGCTAATCCGGGCCAAGGCATGGATTTCGGATCTTGAACCGGCAGATATCATCAAAGGATATCCTGGTGTGAAAGAAGACGGCTCAGACTTCAATAATGACGATCTTTGAAGGCTGACAAAGGAGATGCGACCAATAGCAAGAAAACTTGCGGAGGACACAGATTTATCTCATTTCCAACCGGTTTATGATGCTGAGGGAAAAAGACAGCCCGCGTTGATCCATAATGTTGAAGATCTTGTGCCACCAATCCGTAAGCATACTTACGCTCCTGACATTGACCCCTCCAATCTTATCCATGAAGAGGCCATTTTTCAAGCCTTAACCGGAATCGATTGGTCAACGGTTGATTTCCAGCGTCTGGGGAGGGATGAAGAGAATGTGACCGCGCAAGATGACCCTCAATCGTCAAGTCGTCCCGATGAAGAATCCTAAACCGGTGGTCGGTTTATCAGTTGCAGTCTTCCACTCTTTGAAAATGATTAATCAATTTGGGTTGTTTAAAACGCCTTGTAATAGGATAGCATGAACACCTTTATCTGCCATGCCATTGAGCATGTTTGTTTTGCTTGATACTTGAAAACTTGTTCCGCCTTTGGGATCTATTTATGCATAGTCCATTATGATTTGTGTTCCTGCATATAAGAACTTGAAAGTGTCCTAGTGGATTTATCACTGAACGGGTCATGATGCCCAAAAATATATACATAACTTGGATGGATAACCAAGATTTGTATTAACCAGATATAAAATAGATGATACCCGTGACATACCTTGTTGGCTGACCAACTACTTGTATAGTAGGGGTAAAGAACACCAATTCGGAGTGTCGATGACTCCTTGCCCTCTTGCCGGTTCATATAAAAACCATACCGGGCTATAATAGCCGCTGATTTGTTTGTATAATGCTGGTGACATCTAATCAAAACCAGACCGGAGCAACATACTACCAGTTCAAAATTGATCATGTACTGATAACTAAGCGTTGAAAGTCACGCCGGGTTGTAATAAACACCGGTTTATCAGAAAATATTCATAAATCCCTTATTAAAAGATTAGAAAAAACAACAAAGACAAAACAAATATGCAAGGATTTTCATGGGCTGCCAGGTCCTAAATCGAGGCTTTTCATGGGCTGCCAGGCCGCTAAGTTACACCATTTAGCAAAGCCTTTTAACATGGACCTCAATCTTTAACCAATCACCGTTTTAACTTTGACAAGTTCAAGGTCTACGAGATTGACTTGTCAAACGTTCGATGGGTCATACTAGGTTTACCTGGACGGAGTAGCTTACTTAAAGAGGCAGGATAACCCGAGGTTTTAGGTGAATACACCTGGCTTCCAAGCCTGGCTTGATAGCCTATTACAATGGTGCAAGCTCGTTGTTCTTTGAGAAGCAAGGAGCCCCCATGTACTATTTGAGCTATGCTCAGTGGTTATCCATGTTTGAGTTGTGCTTGATGCAACAAACTCTCTTGAGTCCCACATAATTTCCTTTTGGCTTTAAGCCTATCAAGAGGTGTAACTATGGTGTGAAGGCAACCAAGCCCCCTAGTGATGTCCCTTTTTGGTTTAAAACCGATCAAGAGGTGTAGCTATGGTTTGAATACGAGCAAGCCCCCTAGTGATTCCCTTTATATCTGTGTGGCCTTATGGACTGGGTTAAGAAAACACCGCTTTGTCAGTAGAAGTCCCCATGGAGCCACGCATGATGTAAAAAAGAACAGAGACCCCGCTTTAGCCGAGGTTCTGGTTTATTATACAATATATACATTGTCATAAGTATGTACATAAGAAGAGCCTCTGGCTCAAGTATAGTAAGGCCGAAGAAGGGCTATATTCCACGGCCGCTTGGTCTCCTCCTCCGATTTACGTGAGTCTTTGTGCTCTCGAACATCAATGAGGTAGTATGACCCGTTGTGCAGATTTTTGCTGACCACAAAAGGTCCTTCCCAAGGTGGGGATAACTTGTGCATATCAGTCTGATCCTGGATGAACCGGAGCACCAAATCGCCTTCTTGAAAAGTTCTGGTCTTAACCCGGTGGTTGTGATAACATCGAAGATCTTGTTGATGAATCGCCAAACGCGCTGCCGCTAAATAACGCTCCTCAACTAGCAGGTCCAGTGAGTCCTGACGTGCTTTCTCATTCTTAGCTTCAACATAAGCCGTCACATGGGGTGAGTCATGACGGATGTCACTAGGGAGAACTGCCTCTGATCCGTAAACCATGAAGAAAGGCGTGTAACCCATAGATCTGTTAGGTGTGGTGTTGATACTCCATAACACAGAAGGTAACTCCTCCACCCAACAACCCAGTGTTTACTTTAAAGGAACCATAAGCCAGGGTTTGATACCTCTCAAAATTTCTTGATTTGCCCTCTCTGCTTGACCATTAGACTGGGGTGAGCCACTGACGCTACATCAAGCCGAATGTGCTCACGTTGGAAAAATTCCTCCATCTCACCCTTTGACAGATTAGTACCATTATCAGTTATAATACTGTGTGGAAAACCAAACCAGAATATCACCTTTTTGATGAATTGAACCGTCGTGGCTGCATCACACTAACTGACTGGCTCTCCTTCTACCCACTTGGTAAACTTGTCAACTGCCACTAACAGGTGGGTCTTTTTGTCCTTGGATCTTTTAAAGGGTCCAACCATATCGAGCCTCCAAGTCGCAAATGGCCAAGTAATTGGAATCATTCTCAACTCCTGAGCCGGAACATGAGCCCGGCGTGCAAATTTTTGACAACTGTCACACCTTTTGACTAAATCCTCAGCATCAGCATGTGCCGTCAACCAATAAAAGCTGTGACGAAAAGTCTTAGCCACTAAGGATTTTGAACCGGCGTGGTGACCACAATATCCTCCATGGATTTCTCACAAAATCTCACAACCCTCTTGAGGAGACACACAACGCTGAATTGCTCCTGTGACGCTGTAACGATGTAACTCCCCATTGATTATGGCCATTGACGGTGTCCTTGACTACGGGGTACTCACCACATCATCTCCCAATCTGTTAGATTGAGCCGAGGACCCCATGGCCGAATACTCATGGGCCAGTTCGGACAGCTGCCGCATACATGGAAGATTCTACAAGACTTGGTGATCAAGACAAGGACTCCTCCCCACCGGCGTATTTGGCTAGGACTCTTATTATCCTAGGCCTCTGGTGCATTATATAAACCGAGGCCAGGCTAGTCGATAGATCATATACATACAATCATACCATAGGCTAGCTTCTAGGGTTTAGCCTCTCTGATCTCGTGGTAAATCTACTCTTGTACTACCCATATCGTCAATATTAATCAAGCAGGACGTATGGTTTTACCTCCATCAAGAGGGCCCAAACCTGGGTAAAACATCGTGTTCCCTGCCTCCTGTTACCATCCGCCTTAAACGCATAGTTCGGGACCCCCTACCCAAGATCCGCCAGTTTTGACACCGACATTGGTGCTTTCGTTGAGAGCTTCCGCTGTGTGATCGGCAAAAAGATCGATGGCTCGTCTGCAGGTCAACTGCGATGCCGGCATCTTCGTCGCCGGCTTGACTGGTCACTTTGGCTCGCCCGAGGACCGTGCTCCATCTCCGATCGTCATGTTCGGACGAGGGCCTTCACCAACTTCAACTCCGATCTTTATCAAGATCATGGAGGAATCATCCATGGAGCTCGGGGGCTCAACGTCAACATTGCCCTCGGGCGAACGTGCTGTTTTTCCAAACAGCAAACTTGTATCTGCTGCCACCACCTCTTAGAGCATTGCTTTGACGATCCCTTTGGTGGAATTGTGCGGAATTGAGTCTACAACGGCCATGCAAAATTTCGTCGAGTTCCGATGGAGGAATCTCCAACAATCTACGATATACCAGAGCCCTGTCAAATCTGGACGGGAATCTGGACGAGTTTAGGGCGTGGTCTCCAGAGCCTAGCTCGGAGGTCCTTTGGAAGATCCAACCGTTCATCTACTGCAGAATTCCCATATCTACCACCCCTCCAAATTTCAGCTCGATCCGACGGTTCAAACTCCGGGAACCTTCCGATGAGTGGATCAATTTTCGGATCCGTTTTCTGCGCGAATACGGATCCGACCCGAAATCATGTTTCTTTATGAACGTGACATTGGACAACCTTTTTAGAGGAATTCTCTTATAGGGTATTGTGTGTTGTTTTTAAACACGTGCCCGTAATTTTTAAGCCTCCCCTGAGGTCGCCTTCATCATCATGCTGGTGTCAAACCAGTCCGGCGATATTGCTACAAGGCTGCCGACCTGTGCTAGACACGTCGTCACTTTATTGAGCCAAGCTCAACTTCTTCGGATCATCATCTCGGCAAGCCAAACAAGAGTCCAGCATCGCGAAGGATAAATCATCACCAACATCGCCGCCCCACAGATTACACGAAGCGGGCATACCCGCATCGCTGCACGGTCACTTCATCAATGCGGCATCGACCACGTCACGACCTGCATCGGCAGGGCCGCACTATTGCTTATTCAAGCTGGCGTCCATCACGCCGACCTACTTCGACTCATCGGCTGACATCAAGGCTTCGACATCTCGGCTGGGCCGGGGGCTTCGCCATCTCTTCATCAACCTACTCCGGAGACTTCGGCGTCACTAGCCGACGAGCTCCGTCATGATAGCTGGACCGAGGGCTTTGCCTCGGCGAGCCAACCTTGGCCAGCATCGCCATACCGTCGCTTTATCGCCCATCAGGCAATGGGTGTGCGGATCGAGTCCCAATTTTGGTAATCACCTTTCTTCAAATTGCTACAACAAATATACCAGGTGCTATTAATCCTAACAATTTTTGCTTGTTGGGTTTATTTTTCTTAAGGAATTATTACTCTGGTTTGTTCCATCATCTGTACAAAGGTCTATCAAATGGCGGCCACATTAAAACCGGTCGCATGGTGGTTCGGTCAGTTTTCGTACATTGTTCGGCAAACGCCGCATCCGGAGCCCGGACCGCCCTGCAAATTCAGGCTTTGTCACGCCTTCACTGCGTCACGCCGACGCCCTGCATCGACATTGACTTCGGCGCCAGGCCATATTTCTTTTATTACTCACTTTGCATAAATTATTTATTATGCAATGATTTTTTTTAATTATTATTATTACTATTATCTTCGGTTTGCACTATTTTTTGTGCACAGGAAAATGATCCGGGGACTTCGTCGTCACTCTGCCGGTCTGCATTGACCGTGCTATGTCACCACTTCAGCGTGTCGAGCTCTCCGCTCCGCCACCTCGGGACCGGCTTGGGGGATGGAACCTTGTCCCGCATCACGCTAGGTCCGCGTCATCAATGCCGAACACATTAACCAGCTAAGTCGCTTTCATGCTCAAAGTTTTAATTTTTAACTTGTGTTCGGTTCGACCTAGCATTATACTTTTTTTGGAAAAAAGTTGCTTGTAAAAAAATTTCCTTGTCCAAACTTTGATTGTGACGGACAAATTCAAATACCCCGTTTACTTGGGGGCTCCCTTGATGGAGCTTTTCCTCTTGCATATGATTATACTTGTACGGCTTCGTTCCTTGTTCGTGTATTACGCCACAATATGCACCATATTGACCTAAGCGATTCGCAAGCTGGGTTTCCTGGCTCCTGTGCTTACCCCTACGTTCCCGATTGTTCGGCTAGGGAGTAAAGGGAGCACCTCTGCGATTGTCATGACCGGGTCCTCCGAGCTCTGACCTCAGACTGGGTGAAGCCGAAAGCTAGCGCTCTTATTGTTTTCAATCATGGTCGGCACACAACGGAACTCATGAGTACAAAAAATCTATTGCACAAGTCTCATAGTAATAATGAGCACCAAAGAAAGGTATCGGTGGGGGTACTATTTTCTTCAAAGATGCTTCTTACACTTCGTCTGTAATATAGCATAAGTTCCCTGAGCGCGCTTTGTCTGTTACAGCCTTATGGCCCGGTTGCCTGGTTATCGGAAACACTGTCGATATTCTCGACAGGTGGAGTACATAACACTTTTTGGTCCTTGACCGAAGAGGGAGAAGCCGATGGTCGGTTAAGACGCGTTTAAAGTTCGGTTGAACAAAGATATGATATAAGTACTTCGGTACATACAATCATTATACATAAAATCTTTTACCCAACTCACTTGGGGGCTCTTAATATTTATATGAGCTATTTTATAGTAAATGTGTTTTCTTCTTGGTCGTTGCAAAGTATTTTTCTATCGCTCCTTTTTCGACGTGAGTGTGTGGTCAATAGCCAAATAATAGGCTGGCCCGCTTGAAGTCTTGAGATCGGATGTGCAATGTTAAAACACGACAGAAGCACTCTTTTTTTCTAAGACCAATTTTCGGATTGGCACCGAACACTTGATCTTGTTCGGACGTCAAGTTTTTACTGACGTTTTTTTGGTTTTCCAAGCTTATGGCACTTTTAAACTATTTGTGTGTTTTCAGCACAAGTCTCGTAGTGCAATGTCGGACACCTTTATAGATTCAGCAAAAATATTCTCAGATATTGCTATATATGCATCGGTTTTGAATTGTGTCTTCGGTCAATAGTTGGGTTGCCCGGCTCCTGCACTTGCTTCCTACGTTCCGCTTTGTTCGGCTAGGCGTGCAAAGGGAGAACCACTGCGATTGTGCTTCCAGCTCACATGGTTAAGCACCTCAGTGGAGAAAGCCGAAAACTGACTGTCAGAATAAGCGTAAACTGGTCAGCGATCCGATGACTGTGTTAAATGACGGGCCACTCATAACAATGGCCGAAGTGTTTACGGCTTGACCTCGACTATCGCCGAACACTACCGGGGGCTATTAACTGGCCTCCCAAACTAAATCCTCGATATTTGGCTCGTACATTAGAGCTGAGGTTTTGATGATCATGCTTAGCATGACAACCCAAAGAAAGGAACCGATAGCGGGACTATTTTCTCTGGAAGACATTTCTTATGTTAAACAACAATATAACATATCTCTCTGCGTACCTTTGTTTATAAAACCGTATGGCCAGATTGCCTTGTTTGTCGTAAATCTTTGCCCTCATAAAGGCTTTATAAAGTAGGACAAACACTCCTCGGCTACTAGCCGAGGAGGTGGAAGCCGATGGTCGATCAACAAAGTTTTGTACAATGCGGATCTGAGCATTAATGACGTAAAGTACTTGGATACATAGAGTCATTACACATAATTTGTGATTTTACTACGGATATCAATCCTTAATTCAGCCACCCGTGCCCGCATTAAGGCTCGGGGGCTACTGGGCTTCGGGCTTATTATTTACAAATATTAAAGGGGTACATCGATCCCCTGATCTGGTGTTGCCACCTGACCAGTGTCTTGGGGGCTACTGCATTGCATGTCCAATGCAGAAAATTTTATGTGCAATATAGTTTCCGAAGAGATTTTGATCCTCAGGTTGGTCGGCCGCACCCAACCTGAGTCTCGAGGACTGAGCACGCCGCTTTTAGTGTCCCGAAGTATTCTACTTAGCTAGGAGTTGATCCTCAGACCGATTTTGCAAATCAACCTGAGTCTCAGCGGCTGCTGGAATCAACGGTCTTATGTCATCCTTCAGGTGCATCTTGGTTTTTAGACCGATACACACCTTGAGGGCTACTAGCTATATATCTCGGCAGAGAATAAATTGCACCAATCAAAAATATTGACAAAAAATTGGCCCATAGTCGGGGTGGTGCACCACGTCGGAAGCAGTCTGGCATAAAGCTCGGGCGCTAGTGGCTGGCTCCATAGAGGGCATTTCCAGCATTAAGCTCGGCTAAACTCCTTCAACTCTTTTGGACCAAGATGATCTATGACATCTTGGATATAGTCTGGCGTTGGAGCTTGGACACAGTCCGGCGTTGGAGCTCAGATACATTTCGGCGTTAGAGCTCGGAAGCAGTCCGACATTGGTGCTCGGCTGCAAAAGATACCTCGAATGCAGTCCGGCGTTAGAACTCGGACGGAAGAGGACACTGCCTCCTGGAAACAACTTCAAACCTGAGGTGTGGCATAAAAATAACAAGGCATTGATAAAGGCCGGAAACTTAAAGGGGCTCCTCGGATACCCGACGTGTAAACTCGTCGAATGCATTTCGGCGATCCTCAAGATCGAAGATGGGAAGATTTGTTGAACCAGTTTCCAAGACCGACAACCGAAGATGAAGAACAGTTCGGAAGAATCGAGGAGCGTCTCTAACTTGAAGACCGGTTCAGGGGGCTACTGACGGTGTCCTTGACTAGGGGGTACTCACCACGTCATCTCCCGATCTGTTAGATTGGGCCGAGGACCCCCATGGCCGTATACTCATGGGCCAGTTCGGACAGCTGCCGCATACATGGAAGAATCTACAAGACTTGGTGACCAAGACAAGGACTCCTCCCCACCGGCGTATTCGGCTAGGACTCTTGTTATCCTAGGCCTCTGGTGCATTATATAAACCGAGGCTAGGCTAGTCGATAGATCATATACATACAATCATACCATAGGCTAGCTTCTAGGGTTTAGCCTCTCTGATATCGTGGTAGATCTACTCTTGTACTACCCATATCATCAATATTAATCAAGCAGGATGTAGGGTTTTACCTCCATCAAGAGGGCCCAAACCTGGGTAAAACATCGTGTTCCCTGCCTCCTGTTACCATCCGCCTTAGACGCACAGTTCGGGACCCCTACCCAAGATACGCCAGTTTTGACACCGACAACCATTGACTTGGAACGCCGGATTATCTGTCGAGCCAAGGTTTCGTCCTCCGATAACTCGCCCCGGTTCATGTAAGCCAAGTACGGGACTGTCCAATCCGGTATAACATTCAAACCTGACACAAATTGGGCCTCCGGGTCAGGAATAGCCAACTCCTCCTCTATGGGTATCTTGACCGACGGATTATGCAGTACGTCGAGGAAGACATTAGGTGGCACCGGTTTACACTGAGAGCCTAGGCGACTTAAAGCGCCCGCCGCTTCATTATTTCGCCGGTCTATATGGTTAACTTGATAACCTTTGAAATGACCTGCCACTATGTCCACCTCTCGTCGATACGCAGCTATGAGTGGGTCCTTAGAATCCCAAGTGCCAGATACCTGTTGAGCCACCAGGTCCGAGTCACCGAAGCACTTAACCCGGCTTAAGTTCATCTCCTTAGCCATCCAAAGACTGTGGAGTAAGGCATCATACTGAGCTACATTGTTATTACAAGGGAACATTAAGTGAAGAATATAACAAAACTTGTCACCTCGTGGGGAAGTTAATATGACTCCCGCCCCCGAGCCCTCCAATTGCCTGGACCCATCAAAGTGAATAGTCCAATAAGTGTTATCTGGCTTTTCTTCTGGTGCCTGCAACTCCGTCCAATCATTGATGAAGTCCATGAGTGCTTGAGATTTGATCGCTGTGTGAGGTGTATACTTGAGCGCGTGAGGTCCAAGCTCAATAGCCCACTTGGCAATCCGGCCAGTTGCTGCTCTGTTTTGAATGATATCTCCCAGAGGGGTTGAACTGACCACTGTGATAGGATGACCCTGAAAATAATGCTTGAGCTTCCGGCTTGCCATAAACACCCCATACACTAGCTTCTACCAATGCGGATACCTCTGTTTTGATTCAATAAGCACCTCACTGATATAATAAACCGGCCGTTGAACCGGATACTCCTTTCCAGCCTCCTTGCGCTCCACAACAATAGCCACACTAACAGCTCGGGCATTAGCAGCCACATATAGCAGTAAAGGCTCTTTATCGACCGGAGCCGCAAGAACAGGCGGTTCAACTAACTGCCTCTTCAAATCCTTAAACGCTTTATCAGCCGCATCACTCCAGACAAAGTCATCCGTTTTCTTTAGCATCTGATATAAAGGGGTAGCTTTCTCCCCGAGACGACTGTTAAACCGGCTCAAAGCCGCAATCTGGCCGGCTAGACGTTGATCGTCATTGATACACGCCGGTTTAGCCCGGGACATGATTGCTGAATTTTTTTCCGGATTAGCCTCAATGCCCCTGTTTGACACTAGAAACCGAGGAGCTTGCCTGCTGGAACACCAAAGACACATTTGTCCGGATTAAGCATCATCTTATAAACCCGGAGTTTGTCAAAAGTCCCCCTCAAGTCATCTATCAATGTTTCCTCCTTCCTGAACTTCACCACAATATCATCCACATATGCATGAACATTGTGCCCAATCTGTTTATGAAGACAATTCTGAACACAGTGCTGATAAGTCGCCTGGGCACTCTTGAGCCCAAAGGGCATGGAAACATAGCAGAAGGCTCCAAAGGGAGTTATAAACGCTCTCTTCTCCTGGTCCTTAACTGCCATTTTGATCTGATGATAACCAAAGTAAGCATCCAGAAAACACAAACGGTCACAATCCGCCATAGCATCAATAATCTGATCAATGTGAGGGAGGGGAAAGGGATCTGCTGGACAAGCTTTGTTCAAATCGGTGTAGTCCACACACATACGCCAAGTGCTGTTTTTCTTAAGAACCAGCACCGGATTAGCTAACCACTCAGGGTGAAAAACCTCCACGATAAACCCTGCGGCCAATAGCCGAGCTACCTCCTCACCAATAGCTTTACGCCTTTCTTCGTTGAAGCGGTGGAGAAACTGCCTAACAGGTTTAAACTTAGCATCTATATTAAGTGTGTGCTCAGCGAGTTCCCTCGGTACACCTGGCATGTCAGAAGGCTTCCATGCAAAGATGTCCCGGTTCTCACGGATGAACTCGATGAGCGCGCTTTCCTATTTGGGATCTAGGTTAGCGGTGATGTTGAACTGCTTGGATGAATCGCCAGGAACAAAATCAACCATCTTAGTGTCTGTGGCTGATTTAAACTTCAACGTCAGATCATGCTCCGTAGTTGGCTTTTTCAAAGAAGTCATGTCTGCCGGATCAACCTTGTCTTTATAAAACTTCAGCTCTTCTGTGGCACAAACCGACTTAGCGTAAGCCGCATCACCTTCCTCACATTCCAAAGA
The DNA here is from genome assembly GCF_056163025.1 of Triticum urartu. Classification (NCBI taxonomy): domain Eukaryota; kingdom Viridiplantae; phylum Streptophyta; class Magnoliopsida; order Poales; family Poaceae; genus Triticum; species Triticum urartu. The sequence goes on from NC_141878.1 coordinate 568,816,005, forward strand.
AATCTTCTTGCTCCCATGTACTGTGATGGTCCCCTTATGACCCGGCATCTTAAGCTGTAGATAAACATAACACGGCCTCGCCATGAACTTGGCATAAGCCGGTCGCCCAAACAGGGCGTGATACGGACTCTTGATTTTCACCACCTCAAAAGTCAATGTTTTTGACCTTGAATCATGATCATCTCCAAAGGCCACCTCTAGGGCTATCTTGCCCACTGGATACACAGACTTACAAGGCACCACACCATGAAAAACGGTGTTCGACGGTTTAAGATTCTTATCTGTCAACCCCATACGACGGAAGGTATGATAGTAAAGAATGTTGATACTGCTTCCCCCATCCATAAGCACCGTGGTGAATTTATACCCCCCAACCTGAGGTGCCACCACTAAGGCCAGATGACCCGGATTATCAACCCGGGGTGGGTGATCCTCTCTACTCCATAAAATGGGCTGCTCAGACCAGCACGGATACTGAGGCACCGCCGGTTCAACAGAGTTTACTGCCCTCTTGTGAAGCTTCTGATCGTGTTTACACAAGCTAGTGGTAAAGACATGATACTGCCCACTATTCAACTACTTCAGATTGCTCTGATAACCTGACTACTGCTGCTGCTGATTCCTGTGATGGTTATAACCTCCTTGATTGCCCTGGTTCCCTTGATGGCCATGTCCGGTTTGATTGCCCTGGGATCCTGAACCGGAGCTGCCACCTCCGTAACCCGGCCCATGAAAACCGCCTCCTGAACCGCCGGGTGGGCCGTTGTCATATTGAAACATATTGGAATTCTTAAACTCCCGCATAATGAAACAATCCTTCCAAAGATGTGAACTTGTCCTTTCCTTCCATTCATGCTTTGGACAAGGTTGATTGAACAGGCGCTCCAGAATGGGGCCTGACCCTCCGCTCCTCTGAGGCTGTTTACCCTTACGACGCTGACCGTCGTTCTGATCGTTGGTGTTAGCCACAAAGTCCAAACTATTGTCCGCCTTGCGCTTGCCATTATTCCCACGACCTGCCGGATTGTGCTGCTGCCCCTTGGTATTGCCGTTCTTTTTCCCTTTCCCCGGTTTGTCATCCTCAGACTCAGGGCCTTTGGTACTATCTGAATCGGCGTATTTCACCAAAGCAGCCATAAGAGTTGACATGTCATTGTAGTGACACTTGAGCCTCCCTATCGTCAATTTTAACGGCATAAACCGGCAGTTGCCCTCCAACGTCAAAACTGTTGTATCTACATTAATGCGGTCTGACAAATGCCAAATAGTTGAGACTCGCTTCACCCAATGCGTAGTAGACTCCCCCTCCCCTTGAACACAAGCGGCTAGGTCCACAATTGACATAGGCTGCTTACATGTATCTTTGAAATTCTGGATAAACCGGTGCTTTAGCTCAGCCCATGACCCGACAGAGTTAGCTGGTAAGCTCTTTAACCAGGTTCGAGCAGTCCCCTCCAACATCATGGTGAAGTATTTAGCACACACTGCTTCATCCACGTCCAGCATCTCCATTGCCATCTCATAACTCTCCACCCATGACTCCGGTTGCAAATCGGCGGTGTAATTGGGCACCTTATGAGGTCCCTTAAAATCCTTGGGCAGTCGCACATTACACAAAGCGAGGGTAAGACACCGCACCCCTAAAGAACTGAACACCACGCCAGGCTCCACTGAGGTGGCAGGGCGAACCAGAGTAGGTTGACGAGCAGCGTGCAGGGCTGCCAACTCGGCTTCTCGACGTGGACGACCATGATCCACCACATCCTGCGCATTAGCACCACCACCTGCCGGGTTGTGTCCTCGCGGGAAGTTACAGTGACGTGCACTACTTGATACGATTGGTTCATCCTCAATGTGCCTGTTGTAGCTCCGACTCGTACGGGGGGTGGAATGAATCCTCCCGCGACTATGCGAATAAGCCTGCTGCTGGTTTAAAGCTGTTTGGAGGAGCTCTCTAGCCCGTCGGTTCTCAATCGCCACTGGCGGCTCGCCGTCAGTTGGGAGGGCTACCAATCGTGAGGCGGCGGCCACAATGTTATCCAACGGGTTGGAGTAATGCACCGGGGGCGTCGGAACATACTGCGGCACAACGTTGTTCTGACGAGGCGGGTTCATCATGCGCAGCTGAACCGATGCTCCTGTTCCTAGCGCCTCCGTCCGGTTTACCACTGGCTGGTTACTAGTTCCGGCTCCTGGCGTGTTGCAGAGATTTCTTGGCTCATAACCTGGCGGGAGGTGCGACCTGTATCTCCTTCTCATGACCTCATCTGAGGCATTCTGGTCCAACCTAAGCCGGTTGGCCTGAGCTTCCAACTCGGCCCGTTCTGTAGCCATCCTGGCATTCTCTGCTGCAAGGTCCGCTTTAGCCTGAGTTATCTGATCTTTCACCTTTGCAATCTCCGCATTGTGCTAATCTCGGGTGGCTGCATCCACTTCTGCAGCCATCAATGCTGCTAAAGCATCGAATAAATCAGACAAAACCTGAGGGGGAGGCGGCACAGAGCCCCCTGCTCCTGCTGGTGTTGCTATTGCTGAACCGGAGAGCATCGCGATGGCGGTAGAAGAGTGTTGCGCTGGTTGTGTACCAGCCATGAAGATAGCAACCCGGTTTGGCAGATCGAGGCGGTCCAGAATAATGTTGCCATCGGAACCTCCACTAATCCGGCCATCCTGCAGTTGATACAGCGTCTCGGTCTCTCCAGTTGAAGATTCGTCATCAGAGTAGACAACGGTTTCTCCATCAGATGCCAGTTCACCCTCGTACTCCACTCCACGGATGACACCTATGAAAACATGCCTTGCTGCGGGCTGAACCTGGGCAGGGCTTGCACGATGAGCCGTCTCGATGATGTCGGTGCAGGTGTCCAGCTTAGGGCCTGGTTTGCCGATCTTGCCGATGAAGACATGAATCCCACCAAAGGGGACCCGGTACCTATATTCGATTGAACCGGCCTCGGGACCCCATGCATCCTGCGTCATCGATGTAGAGCTTGCCGCGACGACTCTTCGTCATCCGGCCCACAGCGTATCCCTTGAGTCCTTCGAAGCTGCCCTTCAAGAACTCGAAACCATCATGCAACAGCCCCACGATGGGCGCCAACTGTCGTGGGTTTGTCATGGCAGATGTCCTCGTGAAAGGACTTAGTCGTGGAGCCATCGCTATGGGTTAGCTTAAAGGGGTTAAACCGGACAAGGGACACGAGGGGTTTTTATACTAGTTCGGCCCCTTCAATGAAGGTAAAAGCCTACGTCTAGTTGTGTTGGTATTGCTAGGGTTTCGATGACCAGGGAGCGAATCCGCTTTGCATGGCTGTCGAGTTGTTGTCTGTTGTCCCTAAACCGCTGCCGGGTCGTCCCTTTATATACATAGGTTGACGCCCGCCGGTTTACAGAGTCCCAAGGCCGGATCATAAGCGTGTCCAGCTCAGTCACTATTCCTTCTAACTTACAATACAAGTTACATGAAAGAGTTGGTTTACATCTACATGCCTTAACCCACCTTTGGGCCTTGGGCCTTTGTAAAGCTCCACCATCCTCACGTCTTAACGGGCTTCCATCTTCATAGAGTTAACCAGGCTACTCCTGGCCGGTTTACATCCAGTAGTAATATCCCCAACAGGTCAAAACACCCAATACATAACTATAGAATAATCAGGGGTAGATGTAAAGGTAAATAATGCTAGAAAGCCTTTGATTAAATAAAAAACACTGATAAGTTTGTTTTATGAATGACAATGTCATACCTGTGTTCTTTGATTCCAGACTGCCGGCTTATGTGACCCCGACATTAAGGTTGATAAGCCAATCTTTGTAGAAGTCAATACCTCCATATGCCTGATGATTGTTATACCTTGGCAATTCATTGTCAAATAACCGAGCCGGTTTAAATTGAAACCATACTTACAGTTAGATTTGAGACAACAAAAAAACAAAATAATATGTTTCAAACGATGTAAATCAAGCATTAAGAATAATTTGGAGGCTTCTGATTCGAATACGGTCAGTAAACCGGACCAAAGGGGTTAAGCTAGGATTCAGATACGATCATGTAGCCCCCAGTGGCTTTGGCGTTGCGCCGATCAAGAGGGTACCGACAACTATGTTCTCTTTGGTTTGAATATGACCTATGTTTGAACAGGAAGCCCCCAAATGACTTTGAGAGGTTTTTAATGACCCTGATTCGAATAAGATCCAGGTCGGACCCAAAAGGGGTTAAGTTATGATTGGATATGATCAAGAAGCCCCCTAATGAGTTTGGCTTTGCGCTGATCAAGAGGGTTACGACAGCTATATTCTCTTTGGTTCGAATATGACATATATTTGAACAGGAAGCCCCCTGGTGACCATGAGGTTTAATGGCTAGATTCGAATACGATCATAAGGCGGACCAAAAAGGGTTAAGCTAGATTCGAATACGATCAGCCCCCAACTGGTCGTTTGAATAATTCGAATAACAAAGATATATGATCAAAAAAGGACACAAGTCCTACTTTATTACTTATCATAATATATACAATGTCAAAGTATGTACATTATGAGAGCTGGTAGCTCAAGTGTAGTAAGGCCGAAGATGAGCAATATTCCATGGCCGGCGGGTCTCGTCCTCCGACTTACGTGAGTCTTGGTGCTCTCGAACATTGATAAGGTAATATGACCCGTTGTTTAAGTTCTTGCTGACCACAAAGGGTCCTTCCCAAGGTGGGGATAGCTTGTGTGCATCAGACTGATCCTGGATGAGCTGGAGCACCAGGTCACCTTCTCGAAAGGTTCTAGACTTAACCCGGCGGCTGTGATAATGGCGCAGGTCTTGCTGGTAAATTGTTGATCGGGCTGCTGCCAAGTCCCGCTCCTCATCTAGTAAGTCAGGTGCATCCTGTCGGTCTTCCTCGTTATCAGCTTCAACATAAGCCGCCACGCGGGGCGAGTCATGACAGACGTCACTGGGCAGAACTGCCTCCGCTCCATAAACCATGAAGAAAGGCATATAACCCGTAGACCTGTTAGGAGTAGTATTGATGCTCCATATCATAGAGGGTAATTCTTCCTCCAAACAACCCAGCGCCCGTTGTAAAGGAACCATAAGCCGGGGTTTTAGACCTTTCAGGATTTCCTGATTGGCTCTTTCAGCTTGACCATTGGATTGGGGTGAGCTACTGATGAAACATCAAGACTGATATGCTCCCGCTGATAGAACTCTTCCATATCTCCTTGGGATAGGTTGGTGCCATTGTTAGTGATAATGCTATGTAGAAATCCAAAACGAAAGATCACCATTTTCATGAATTGAACCACCGTGGCTGCATCACACTTACTAACCGGCTCTGCCTCAACCCATTTTGTGAATTTGTCAACTGCCACCAAAAGATGTGTCTTTTTATCCTTGGATCTTTTGAAAGGTCCAACCATATCGAGCCCCCAGACTACAAACTACCAAGTAATTGGAATCATCCGTAATTCTTGAGCCGGCACGTGCTCTTGTCGTGCAAACTTTTGACACCCATCACACCTACTGACCAGATCCTCCACATTAGCGTGAGCCGTTAGCCAGTAAAAGCCATGACGGAAAGCTTTGGCCACAAGAGACTTTGAGCCGGCATGGTGGGCACAATATCCTTCATAGATCTCACGAAGAATTTCTTGACCTTCTTCAGGAGAGACACAACATTGAAACGCCCCGGTGACGCTGCGATGATACAACTCACCATTGGAAATCGTCATTGACTTAGACCGCCGGGTTATCTGTCTAGCCAAGGGCTCATCCTCTGGCAACTCGCCCCAGGTCATATAAGATAAATACAGTACTGTCCAATCTGGAATGACATGAAGATCCGCCACCAACTGTGCCTCCGGGTCTGGAAAGACCAAATCTTCCTTTGTAGGCAATTTGACAAAAGGGTTATGCAGGACATCTAAAAAAGTGTTAGGTGGCATCGGCTTACGCTGAGATCCCAACCGGCTTAAAGCATCGGCCGCTTCATTTTTCTGCTGTCAATGTGCTCCAACTTGATAAACCGTGAAGTGTCCAGCAACAGCGTCAACATCACGGCAATAAGTCACCATGAGAGGGACCTTGGAGTCCCACTTGCCTGATGCCTGTTGAGCCACCAAATCTGAGTCGCCAAGGCACCGTACCCGGCTTAAACTCATTTCTTTAGCCATTCGAAGACCTTGGAGTAAGGCCTCATACTCTGCTGCATTGTTAGTACAAGGAAACATCAATCACAACACATAACAAAACTTGTCACCACAAGGAGAAGTTAAAACAACTCCAGCCCCCGAGCCTTCCAACTGTCTAGACCCATCGAAATGAATCGTCCAATATGTGTTGTATGGCTTCTCTTCAGGTATTTGCAACTCCGTCCAATCGTTAATGAAGTCCACTAGTGCTTGAGACTTAATGGCAGTACGTGGCACATACTTTAAATTATGAGACCCAAGCTCAATGGCCCACTTGGCGACTCGTCTTGTGGCTTCTCTATTTTGAATAATATCTCCTAAAGGATCAGAGCTAACCACCGTGATACGATGACCCTGAAAGTAATGCTTAAGCTTCCAGCTTGCCATGAACACCCCATAAACAAGCTTCTGCCAATGTGGATACCTTTGCTTGGATTCAATGAGCACCTCACTGACATAGTAAACCGGCCGTTGAACCAAATGTTCCTTGCCAACCTCTTTGCGCTCTACAACAATGGCCACACTGACAACACATGTGTTAGCAGCCACATATAACAACAGTGGCTCCTTCTCAAAAGGAGCAGCAAGAACCGGTGGTTCGGCGAGCTGCCTTTTCAGATCTTCAAAGGCAGAATTAGCAGCGTGACTCCAGACAAAATCATCCGTCTTCTTCATCATTTGATACAACGGCATAGCCTTCTCACCCAACCGGCTTATGAACCAGCTTAAAGCTGCAACACGACCCGCCAGCCGTTGAACGTCATTGATGCATGCCGTCTTAGCCAAAGATGTAATTGCCTTAATTTTCTCCGGGTTAGCCTCAATGCCTCTGTTAGACACCAAAAAACCCAAAAAGCTTGCCAGCTGGGACTCCAAAACGCGCTTGGCCGGGTTGAGCATCATCTTGTAGACCCGGAGGTTATCAAAGGTTTCCTTCAGATCATCTACCAAGGTTTCCTTCTCTCTAGACTTCACCACTATCTCATCCACGTAAGCATGAACATCATGCCAAATCTGATTATGAAGGCAGTTCTGCACACACCGCTAACAAGTCGCCTGGGAACTCTTATGCCCAAAAGGCATAGACACATAACAGAAGGCTCCAAACGGAGTAATGAAAGCCGTCTTTTCCTGGTCCTTAACTGCCATTTTGATCTGATGATAGCTAGAATAAGCATCCAAAAAGCTCAAATGCTCACAACCCGTCGTAGCGTCAATGATTTGATCAATACGAGGGAGAGCAAAAGGATCAGCCAGACAAGCTTTGTTTAAATATGCGCAATCCACACACATACGCTAGGTGCTGTTCTTTTTGAGCAGCAGCACTGGGTTAGCCAACCACTCTGTGTGAAAAACTTCAACAATAAACCCAGCTGCCAAGAGCCGGGCCACCTCTTCTCCAATAGCCTTGCTGTCGGTATCAAAACCGGCGGATCTCGGGTAGGGGGTCCCGAACTGTGCGTCTAAGGCGGATGGTAACAGGAGGCAGGGGACACGATGTTTTACCCAGGTTCGGGCCCTCTTGATAGAGGTAAAACCCTACGTCCTTCTTGATTGTTCGTGATGATATGAGTATTACAAGAGTAGATCTACCACGAGATCGGAAAGGCTAAACCCTAGAAGCTAGCCTATGGTATGATTGTATGTTGTCCAACGGACTAAAATCCTCCGGTTTATATAGACACCGGAGGAAGCTAGGGTTACACAAGGTCGGTTACAAAGGAGGAGATATCCATATCCGTATTGCCTAGCTTGCCTTCCACGCCAAGTAGAGTACCATCCGGACACGGGACGAAGTCTTCAATCTTGTATCTTCATAGTCCAACAGTCCAGCCAAAGGATGTAATCCGGCTGTCCGGAGACCCCCTAATCCAGGACTCCCTCAGTAGCCCCTGAACCAGGCTTCAATGATGATGAGTCCGGCGCGCAGTGTTGTCTTCGGCATTGCAAGGCGGGTTCCTACTCTGAATACACCATGGAAGAGTCTGAATGCAAGGATAGTGTCCGACCCTGTAAAATAAGTTCCACATACCACCGTAGAGAGAATAATACTTCCATAAATCCAATCTGCTGACAAGTTTTGATAGTATGACATCACTTCATGGCTCGGTTATTATTCGAACCGCTTTTCTCAACCAGCTCCACACACATCGCGAGGCGGTTTTCTTGATACGTCTTCTCAAAGCAGAGATCGTGTTCCCCTTATCACGGGATTTTCATCAATACGGACGTGGGTAACCCAACCGCGCCATCAATTACGGTGCCTCGGGAATAAGCGGTTTTGCCAGGAAAGTGGGGAGATTCATCGCCTCCTCCACCCTTATAAAAGGGATAAATATCTACTTTTTTCACCCACGCCTTCTTCCTTCTCACTTTCCCATTCCCGCACACTCGAGCTCCAGCGCCCAAGCTCGTGTTCTTCTTCTCAAACCACTCCAAGCATGTTGGGAGCAGGAGGCCAGTGGATGGTCTCCTCCGTCACGAAGGAGAACATCAAAAAATTACGGGAAGCCAGATATCTGGCCGCGGATATCGCGCACCGGCTGCCCGATGCGGGGCAGATCGTCCCAACACCCGAACCCCATGAGAGGGTAGGTTTACTTACCCATTTCGTTCGCGGACAGGGATTTCCCGTCCACCCGTTTGTCCGCGGGCTCATGTTCTACTATGGGCTGGATTTTCATGATCTAGCTCCCAACTTCATCCTCAACATCTCGGCGTTTATCATCGTGTGCGAGGCCATCCTCCGCATCAAGCCCCACTTCGGCCTATGGCTGAAAACCTTCAACGTCAAACAAAGGTGGTGAGCAGCCAGCAAGTAGAGTGTGGAGTGAGCAGCCAGCAAGCAGAGTGCGAGGCCTTCCTCCGCATCAAGCCCCACTTCGGCCTATGGCTGAAAACCTTCAATGTCAAACAAAGGTGGTGAGCAACCAGCAAGCAGAGTGCGGAGGCGCCATGGTGGGCAAGATGCCTAATGTCACCTGGATCAAGGGCACATATGTGGATACCATAAAGGCGTGGCAATCGGGGTGGTTCTACATCACCGAGCCGCGCGACTCCAACTAGGTGGCGGCCCCCAAATTTCGATCCAGAATCCCCACGCGGCTTACCTCCTGGAAAAAGAAGGGCCTGTCCTGGGGCTCTCCGGTAGAGTTGACCGGACTCTAGACCTGCATCCAGAACATGACAAGCAAGAAAATCAAGCTCGTCAACGTGGTCCAGTTTATGCTCTTCCGCCGGATCCTTCCGTGTCAATGGCGGGCATTTGTTTTGTGGGAGTTCGACTCCGCCAAACACCAGACACTGCGAGAGCTCTATGACACGACGCACGAGGACGTCTGGAGGGTGTTGTTCAAGAGCGCCGAGATCCCTCCCCCCCCCTCAACGAGGACCGCAGACTCAGTGCAAAGCGCCGCGCCAATCCGGTAAGCTTTTTATATTTCTCAGGGTATTTATTTGCCCTGGTTTAGTTCTGTGCAGGATATAAACTTCCATGTCATTAAGAGGACATGATAGAGGTGGCCGAGCAGCTTGATAGCCCAGCCCCGCTGCCCAAAGATCCTGCAGACGCTCTTCTGACGAAGATGCTGACTCCGGCACCCTACGAGGTGCCGAAAAAGACCAAGAAGAAGGCGGCGGGGACCCGAAAGGGTCTCCGGTGCAAGGTTGTATCGGAGTCATCGGACGATGACACCGACGCACACTCCTCCCACAGAAAGGAGGAGGAGGAGAAAAGTTCTCCCCCCCAGCCGGGGGAGACAAGAAAATGAAGGTCGACCCATATGGGGAGGCCGAATGGTACAAGAAGGGAAGGACCCTCCTTCCTGACTATGCCATGACGGCCACCGATAGCAGCGATGAGTGGCTGCCCAGGGACAAGCCCCTGGCGAAGTCGTAAGTGTCCGTACACCATAGTACTTCATGATATGTTTTATTGTACTGCCTTTCCTCATGCCGAACATGATTATGCAGTCCGTCCCGAGCTCATCTCGACGTACCCTCGTCGAGAGGCTCTTTGGACTCATCGGATATGAACAACGGTTATGTTCCGACCGCTTCCACCCCTCGCCCTATGGACAATGCCGAGGTGTTGTCTAAACAGGCACCAAGCCAAGGGGAGGTGGTCCTGGGGGCGCCTCGCGGCGACTTCCCGGACCCTGGGTACCAAGGGAGCGAGACTCCTACGGGCTTCGAGTTCGGGCCCCAGCCTGACACTGCGCTGGAACCCTTGATGGTTCCGAACTCCGGCACGCGGTCCCCCATCAAGGGGAGCCAACCATCCGTGCCGGTGTCCCCTGTCCAACCAGAGGCACTGGACAACTTGCTGGAAGCACTTCACAGCGCTTCCATCAATGAAGAACATCACACTATCATGAGTGCAGTGGTTAAGAAGGTTCAGTCCGCCAAGAACGGACTGACCGAAGCCTGCGCCAGCCTCCTAACAGGCTTTGAGGTGAGCAATCAAAGTATAAGAAAATATACCGCATAGATAGTAGCCCCTGATGCTCTGTTCGATGTTCACGAAGAAAAGCCGAATAGAGGATCAAATGATAACTCAGGAGTCTAATTATAGTATGTCTATGTGTATGTGCAGGCTTCATTGCTGGCCGCTGCCGCACATACTACGGAGGTTGCTGCGCTGAAGCAGGACCTGAAGCGGTCCGTGGACGAGCTCAGCCTTACCAAGAGGCAGCTCGAAGAGAGCAAAGGTAAGAAATACCCATGTCTATGTAGTTAAAAAGAAGTTCGGGTGTAAAGTAATAGGATCATCATGGATTTGTCAGGGGCCACAACCGAGGTGGAGACCCTGAGGAGGGTGTTGTCTGCGGCCGAAGACAAAGCGGCCAAAGAACGTATTGAACGGGAGAAATAAGAAGCCCGAGTGGGCGAGGTGCAGCAAGAGCTCAAGGCTCTTGCCAAGAAGCACGAGTCCTTTGAGCTTGACTCCAAGATGCGGGAGTCCAAGCTCGCGCAGGCGCTTGAAAGCATCCGGAGCGCCAAGGCCGAAGCCCACAAGGCCATCCAGGAGATTGATGTGGCAAAGAAGATAGCAGCGGGTAAGGCATTCAATATGCAAAGCAAGCATGTGAAGGAGACTTTCCTTTTTCCTAACCCGAGTTCGGAGCTCTCCAGAGCGTTTGCAGATCTTCCCCGTGGCGTGCTGGATGCCACAGAGTTTTACCGGGCTGAGGAGGGCAGCTCAACGGAGAAGTTGTTCTGGTCTCAGCATACTGGGACCGAACACCCCGTGTCCTTGAGCGACCAGCTGAAGCAGTTGGTCGAACTTCACAAGGCGTCCGAACAGGCCATGAAGGGCCTTATAGTCCGGATGTGGCCTGGCGAGCCCCTATACGGCAGCTACTTCGGCCTGGTAAGGCGGCTTGTGGAAGCCTGCTCGCGTCTTGAAGTCATCAAGCGATCCGTCTGCATCGAGGGTGCATGCAGGGCTTTTTCCCAGGCGAAGGTGCACTGGGCGAAGCTGGATGCCGTGAAGCTGGTGAAGGAGGGGCCGCCGGAGGGCAAGGAACATCGCCGCCCCGAGAATTATTACGGGGGTGTCCTGGAGGGTTCCCGCTTAGTGGCGGATGAGTGTGCCAAGGATGTAATTTTTGAATGAACATGCCCATGTGATCCTGTAATATGAAACGAGTTCTTTTGCGCCATGCGACGCTTTCTTAATTTAAAATATTACCTTTTGTGCGGCCGTTTATAAAATCAGAGAGTTGGCCAGTCATCGGCTCCTGCCCCCATGTAGCTAGTACTGGGGTGTTCGAGGTAAATCTGAACACTCTTTACCCCAATTTTGGGTCCTTCAAGGGAGGTGTTTAGCTCAACGAACCAAGCAATCGGACTATAATGCTTTATCACTCTCACTTAGCCATAGAAGTCTATGATTTTAAATTTTGGCGAAGCCCCTGGTATTCGGAGGGCCGATCTTGGGGCTATACATGCCTAAGCCGGACAAGGCCGACTCCTCGCCCGAAGCAGAAAAAGTCTTTAAGGACTTGAGACCTCTCGAACAGCGACCAGTCTATCGCCTTATCATGACAGTCAGGTTTTGGCTTTCTCTACTGAGGTGCTTGTACGAAAGAACCGGGACACAATCGCAGTAGTTCTCTCACCGCTACCTTAGCCGATATAGCGGAAGGTAAGGTACCAAAGCATGGGAGCCGGGCAACCCAACATTTGACCCAAGACATGATTCGGAGCTGATGCATATAATGCTATAAGTTCGGGGTGCCGCACTGTCGAAAGTGTTCGGACTTCTTGCGCCGTATTACGGGGTAAACGAGAGCCCCTGGCGTACTGACCGTACCCGAGCGTGCAGGTGTGGTATGTCGTAAGTGGACATATAAGAGAAAAATAAAAACTTAAATAATGCAATGACAGCTTAATAATATGCATTGTTATTTGAATAATATGTGGAAGCGTACTGGTACAAGTAGTGCAATAAGCTGAAAGTAGGACAATTCGAAATGTCCCATCCAAGGCAAGCTATGCATAAAGAGTGAAAAATGGGTATATCAAGTATTACTAGAGACCACCTGGCGGTTCCCATGTTCATCTTAGCTTCTTGCCGCATCGGTTGTTGCTTCCGGAATGTGTCCGGTAGTCGTACTGCCGGAAAGGCCTTCCGAAGAGTTAGGCTCTGAAAGAGAAAAGGAATGTCAAACGTATACAGCCCCTGGTGTAGTTAAGCCACAATGCGGGGCGTGTCTTGAATGTGCCCCCGCCTATGTCCATGGTATTTTCAATGCGTAGTTATGTACGCGGGACACAGATTTCGTTGTTGCACGGGGACTGGGCCGCGGGCCGAATTGCTAGGCAAGTGCCGACCGCGCTAGGCGATCCTGTTGCAGATTATTCCGGACTCGCTTGAAGGTGTCCGAGGGCTGTAACGCCGGATGGTTGGTCTGTCTGAATAGGCTGTTTTATGCCTCTGTTGTAAGGGCCGCAGTGTGCTCTTCCGTACGGAGCGAGCATTCTGTGTTTCCATTTACTGTTATGACCCCGCGAGGCCTGGCATCTTGATCTTGAGGTATGCGTAATGCGGCACTGCATTGAATTTTGCAAATGTTGTCCGTCTGAGCAGTGCATGATAGCCACTGCGAAATGGGACGATGTCGAAGATTAACTCTTCGCTTCGGAAGTTATCTGGTGATCCGAAGACCACTTCTAGTGTGATTGAGCCTATGCAATGGGCCTCTACACCTGGGATGACACCTTTGAAGGTGGTTTTGCTGGGTTTGATCCTTGAGGGATCGATACCCATTTTTCGCACTGTATCCTGATAAAGCAGGTTCAGGCTGCTGCTGAAGGAAATATGCCCTAGAGGCAATAATAAAGTTATTATTTATTTCCTTATATCATGATAAATGTTTATTATTCATGCTAGAATTGTATTAACTGGAAACATAATACATGTGTGAATACATAGACAAACAGAGTGTCACTAGTATGCCTCTACTTGACTAGCTCGTTAATCGAAGATGGTTATGTTTCCTCACCATAAACAAAAGAGTTGTTATTTGATTAACGGGATCACATCATTAGGAGAATGATGTGATTGACATGACCCATTCCATTAGCTTAGCACCTGATCGTTTAGTATGTTGCTATTGCTTTCTTCATGACTTATACATGTTCCTATGACTGAGATTATGCAACTCCCGTTTGCCGGAGGAACTCTTTGTGTGCTACCAAATGTGACAACATAACTGGGTGATTATAAAGGAGCTCTACAGGTGTCTCCAAAGGTACATGTTGGGTTGGCGTATTTCGAGATTAGGATTTGTCACTCCGATTGTCGGAGAGGTATCTCTGGGCCCTCTCGGTAATGCACATCACATAAGCCTTGCAAGCATTGCAACTAATGAGTTAGTTGTGAGATGATGTATTACGGAATGAGTAAAGAGACTTGCCGGTAACGAGATTGAACTAGGTATTAAGATACCGACAATCGAATCTCGGGCAAGTAACATACCGATGACAAAGGAAACAACGTATGTAGTTATGCGGTCTGACCGATAAAGATCTTCGTAGAATATATGGGAGCCAATATGAGCATCCAGGTTCCGCTATTGGTTATTGACTGGAGACGTGTCTCGGTCATGTCTACATTGTTCTCGAACCCATAGGGTCCGCACGCTTAAGGTTTCAATGACAGTTATATTATGAGTTTATGAGTTTTGATGTACCAAAGGAGTTCGGAGTCCCGGATGAGATCGGGGACATGACGAGGAGTCTCGAAATGGTCGAGACGTAAAGATCGATATATTGGACGACTATATTCGGACATCGGAAAGGTTCCGACTGATTCGGGGATTTTTCGGAGTACTGGAGAGTTACGGGAATACGTATTGGGCCTTATTGGGCCATACGGGAAAGAAGAAAAAGGGCCTCAAGGGTGGCCGCACCCCTCCCCTTGGTCTGGTCCGAATTGGACTAGGGAAGGGGGGCACCCCCTTCCTTCCTTCTCCTTTTCCCTTCCTCTTTTCCTATTCCATATGGGAGGTGGAATCCTACTAGGACTAGGGAGTCCTAGTAGGACTCCACACTTGGCACGCCGCCTCCTAGGGCCGGCCTCCTCCTCCCTTGCTCCTTTATATACGGGGGCAGGGGGGCACCTCCGGACACAAGTTGATCCACGTGATCATATTCTTAGCCGTGTGCGGTGCCCCCTTCCACCATAATCCTCGATAATATTGTAGCGGTGCTTAGGCGAAGCCCTGCGACGATAGTACATCAAGATCGTCACCAGCCGTCGTGCTGACGGAGCTCTTCCCCGACACTTTGCTGGATCGGAGTCCGGGGATCGTCATCGAGCTGAGCGTGTGCTAGAACTCAGAGGTGCCATAGTTTCCGTGCTTGATCGGTCGGGCCGTGAAGACGTACGACTGCATCAACCGCGTTGTGCTAACGCTTCCGCTGTCGATCTACAAGGGTACGTAGATCACACTCTCCCCTCTCGTTGCTATGCATCACCATGATCTTGCGTGTGCATAGGAATTTTTTTGAAATTACTACGTTCCCCAACAGCTGCCGCCGTCCATAAGGACTCAAGTGAGATGAAATCCGCCAATGATGGGGTCTAGGACCAGTGCGGCAGATCCGCCATGACGGATGCTAGTGGGGTGGTCCCTGCAATCGAAGGAGATTGGCAAGCAGACCATGGGTTGAACTTCGGGGCGACGGGCTCCATCGCGTAGACGTCCCTTAGTGCACGCTTCCGCTCCCTCTTGGGAATGTGGTTAGCGTATATCATGTTCACTGTCTGACGGTAGA
Source organism: Triticum urartu (assembly GCF_056163025.1). NCBI lineage: Eukaryota > Viridiplantae > Streptophyta > Magnoliopsida > Poales > Poaceae > Triticum > Triticum urartu. The sequence continues at coordinate 568,831,467 of NC_141878.1, forward strand.
GTTACGTCTTGATGGCTAGGGGCCGTGTAGTTCAAGTTTCCAAATCTGGCCTGATGGCTAGGGGCGTAGCTCTCAATCTGCTCCAGATGGCCAAGCGAGTTGGCCCGCAGTGCAAAGCCGCCGAATATGAAGATCTGTCCGGGGAGGAAAGCCTCACCCTGGACCGCATCGCTAGCGATGATCGAAGAAGCCATCGAGCCTTGTGGTGACGACACAGTGGAACTCTTAATGAAAGCACCAACGTCGGTGTCAAAACCGGCGGATCTCGGGTAGGGGGTCCCGAACTGTGCGTCTAAGGCGGATGGTAACAGGAGGCAGGGGACACGATGTTTTACCCAGGTTCGGGCCCTCTTGATAGAGGTAAACCACTACGTCCTGCTTGATTGTTCTTGATGATATGGGTTTTACAAGAGTAGATCTACCATGAGATCGGAGAGGCTAAACCCTATAAGCTAGCCTATGGTATGATTGTATGTTGTCCTACGGACTAAAATCCTCTGTTTTATATAGACACCGGAGGAGGCTAGGGTTACACAAGGTCGGTTACAAAGGAGGAGATATCCATATCCGTATTGCCTAGCTTTCCTTCCACGCCAAGTAGAGTCCCATTCGGACATGGGATGAAGTCTTCAATCTTGTATCTTCATAGTCCAACAGTCCGGCCAAAGGATATAGTCCGGCTGTCCGGAGACCCCCTAATCCAGGACTCCCTCACTTGCGCCTTTCCTCATTGAACCCCCGGAGAAACTGCCCAGCCGGCTTAAACTTTGGATCAATATTGAGAATGTGCTTAGCGAGTTCCCCCGGTACACCCGGCATGTCAGAAGGTTTCCATGCAAAGATGTCTCGGTTCTCACAGATGAACTCGATGAGCGCACTTTCCTATTTGGGATCCAAGTTTGCACTGATAATGAATTGTTTGGATGAGTCGCCAGGCACAAAGTCAATCATCTTGGTATCATCGGCTGACTTAAATTTCAACGCCGGCTCATGCTCAGTAGTTGGCTTCTTCAAAGATGTCATGTCCGCCGGGTCAACATTATCCTTGTAAAACTTCAATTCCTCTGTTGCACAAACATATTCGGCATAAGCAGCATCACCTTCTTCACATTCCAAGGCTATCTTCCGGCTCACATGAACAGTGATGGTGCCCTTATAACCCGACATTTTAAGCTGCAGATAAACATAACACGGTCGCGCCATGAACTTAGCATAAGCCGGCCGTCCAAACAGAGCGTGATATGGGCTTTTGATTTTGACCACTTCAAAAGTTAACTTAATCATGCTCATCTCCAAAGGCGACTTCTAGTTCAATCTTACCAACTGGATATGCCGACTTACCGGGCACTACTCCATGGAAAACAGTGTTGGACGTCCTAAGACCATGCGACGGAACGTCTCATAATAGAGGATGTTGATGCTACTTCCTCCATCCATGAGTACTTTAGTGAATTTATATCCACCAACCTGATGCGCCACCACCAATGCCAGATGACCCGGATTATCAACCCGGGGAGGGTGATCTTCCCTACTCCACACAATAGGCTGCTCAGACCATCTCAAATAACGTGGAACTGCCGGCTCAATAGCATTCACAGATCTCTTATGAAGTTTCTGGACCCTTTTGCATAAACTGGTGGTGAACACATGGTACTTCCCACTGTTTAGCTGCTTTGGGTTACTCTGCTACCCGTATTGTTTCTGTTGTTGATTACCTTGGCCAGATTGCTGATTATAGCCGCCTTGATTGCCTTGAGGGCCCTGGCCATGGAAACCTCCACCACTTGAGTCGCCGCCCAGGCCGTGAAAACCGCCACCACTTGAGCCGCCGCCCGGGCCATGGAAACCGCCACCGCCTGAGCCACTACTAGGTCCATGATTACCGTCGAACATGTTCGAATTCTTGAACGCCTTCATGATCGTACAGTCTTTCCATAAATGGGTGGCCGGCTTCTCCCGGGTGTCGTGTCTCGGACAGGGTTCATTTAGCAGCTGTTCGAGGGTGGGACCTGACCTGCCTCACCGAGGAGATGGCCTCCCCTTACGCCGTTGATTGTTTCCTTGTGCGTTGGTGTTAGCCACAAACTCCAGACTACCGTCAGCCTTACGTTTATTGTTACCCCCTTGATTTGTCGGGTTATGCTAGTGACCCTTGCCATTGCCGTTCTTCTTTCCCTTCCATGTCTTCTCTTTGTCAGACGCGGTATCCTTGGTACTATCAGAATTGGCGTATTTGACCAGAGCCGCTGAGGGAGTCCTAGATTAGGGAGTCTCCGGACAGCCGGACTATATCCTTTGGCCGGACTGTTGGACTATTAAGATACAAGATTGAAGACTTCGTCTCATGTCCGGATGGGGCTTTCCTTGTCGTGGAAGGCACGCTTGGCAATACGGATATGTAGATCTCCTCCCTTGTAACCGACTCTGTGTAACACTAGCCCCCTCCGGTGTCTATATAAACCAGAGGGTTTAGTCCGTAGAACAACAACAATCATACCATAGGCTAGCTTCTCGGGTTTAGCCTCTTCGATCTCGTGGTAGATCAACTCTTGTAATACTCATATCATCAAGATCAATCAAGCAGGACGTAGGGTATTACCTCCATCAAGAGGGCCGAACCTGGGTAAACATCGTGTCCCCTGCCTCCTGTTACCATCCGCCTTAGACACACAGTTCGGGACCCCCTACCCGAGATCCGCCGGTTTTGACACCGACATTGGTGCTTTCATTGAGAGTTCCACTATGCCGTCACCATAAGGCTCGATGGCTCCTTCGATCATCATTAACGATGCGGTCTAAGCTGAGGTTTTTCTCCCCGGGCAGATCTTCGTATTCGGCGGCTTCGCACTACGGGCCAACTCGTTTGGCCATCTGGAGCAGATCGAGAGCTATGCTCCTAGCCATCAGGTCAGGTTCGGAAACCTATATTACACTGCCGACATCCACGGAGACTTGATCTTCGACGGATTCGAGCCCATGTCAGCTGCGCCACACAATCACGACGAGCATGATTTAGCTCTGCTATCAAAGAGTGTTCGGGAGATCACTACTCCGGCCTTCAATCCGGAGCAAATTGTGCCATCCGAGGACGGAGGGATAGACACCGCGCCGGAGGCTGCACTCTCAGTGGCGATGGAGCCGGATACTGACTTCACCCCTTACGAGAGTCGTGTTGCCGAACCACAGGATTCGTCTCCGGCCACGGACTCCAAGCCGCCTGCATCCGTGCCTATCGAATCCGATTGGGCGCCGATCATGGAGTTCACCTCCGTGGATATCTTTCAGCACTCACCTTTCAGCGACGTTCTAAATTCATTAAGGTCTCTCTCCTTGTGAGGAGATCCTTGGCTGAACTATGTCCGGCTAGAATGGAATGCGGACGACGAAGGAATTCGCTACCCACCCACCACCCACTTAGTAGCCTCTGTCGACGATTTAACCGACATGCTCGATTTCGACTCTCCAAACATTGACGGCATGGACGACGATGCAGGAGAGGAACAGGGACTGTTGCCCGTAGGGCACTGGACAGCCACTTCATCACATGACATATACATGGTGGATACACCCAGAGAAAACGATGACGAAGAACGGGAGGAGATAGCGGAGGATGAACCCTCCAAGAAGCAAACAAAGTGTCAGCGTAGGCGCCGCTCCAAATCCTGCCTCGGCAAAAACAGTGTTAACAGCGCAAGAGAAAATAACACTCCAGTCGACTCCAGACGAAATGACGACGACATTGCTCCGGTGGCAGAGCACGATGAAGCTGCAAACGGCGAACATAGTACGGATCCGACGTCCGAACATGGAGACACCGAGGATGAACCTCATCAAACCCCCTCTGGGGAGGAAAACAGTCCGGACGAAGATGCACACATCATCCCAGAAACACACTTGGAGCAAGAGAGCCTCCGCAGAAGGCTTATTGCCACAGCAAGGAGTCTGAAGGAGTAGAAGCAAAGGGTTAAGGCCGAACAAAATACGCTCAATAGCAGGTGGAACAAAGTGCTCGACAACGAAGAAAAATATGGTGGAGGTTACCACACAAAGAGCTATCCAAAGCGCAAGCTATTACCCAAATTCGACGACGAGGCCTTAGAGCCCATACAGCCGAAAAATAAAATGGCCAACCGGCCGGATCAACCACCTTGTGACCGTGATAGAGCGGCTACCAAAATCGCACATAAGTCAACACATGATCTACGTGAGGATTTGCGCCAAAAATCCAGTATGACCAGATCCATCTATGGATCTAGGAAGCGTGCTCCTGCACAAAATCAAAACTGAATACTACAACCGTCCGAACGCCCCCTATGTTTCACCAATGAGGTGCTGGACCACAAACTCCCAGAAGGATTCAAACCAGTGAACATAGAGGCGTACGACGGGACCACAGACCCTGGGGTCTGGACTGAGGACTTTATCCTCCATATCCATATGTGTCACACCCTAGCTAGTTCAAGCATTAGAGTGTGCATCATGTTTAAATTTCTCTTAAATTTGAAATGGGGAAAGCAGAAACCCCCAACACCCTCCCTAGAAACAACTAGGGTTTACTAAAATTATTTTCAATGAACCTGAAATGCCCTTCTAAAAAGTTCACCCTCTTTGTCTTGGGTTAAAACCTCTGGCAAAATTGGTGCACAACTTTCTAGGTCAATAGAAGGTCATTGAATTAAATCATAAGTATTTGAATTTGGGCATTTAAATGCTATAAAATAATTTAAATGCTCAAATAATTCTGGAAATAAATGTTTGCTATTGGAAATATTCTAAACAGAGCCCACAATTATTTTCAGGATTTTTGGAAACGTTTAGTATTTTATTTAAAGCCCAACCGTTGCAGTTAATTAGAAAAACAGAAACAAATAAAAAAAGAGAGAGGGAAGCTACCTGGGCCTTATCTGAGCTGGCCCAGCCCACCTGGCTCGGCCCAGCCGACTGGCTGACAGTCGTCGTCCTCCTCCCGCCAGAAGGACGCGGAGCGCGTGGCCGGCGTCCGCGGCCACACGCCGGCCACCTCCTGCTTCTGCCGACGTCTCGAAGACGTCTAGGGGTGCCACGCGACCCCCACGTCCCCCTATCATCCTCCCTCACTCTCCCCCTCGTATCCCTCACTCTCTCCCACGATGCCCGAGCGCATTCCTCGCCGCCGTTCATCGTAGACGACGCCAGAGCCACCCCCTCGCCCCTCCGACAAGACAAATCGCTCTGCCGCGACGCCCTCGCCCTCCCCACTGAGCCACGCTTCGCCAGAGGCCCTGCATCACTGCTATCGCGCCGTCTTCAACCTCGGTACCCGCCGGACGCCGTTCATCGATTCGCCTCGCTCCGGTCGCCCCCGAGCCCACTGATCTGCTCATCGATCTCCCTGTGAGCTCCGCCGCTTTTCCCCTCTTCTTTCCCACGCGTTTGCACCCTCTAGGCCATAGTTCCACCATGGCCGAAGCTCGTCTCCGCTCGATCTTGTCGCCGGTGTCGCTCCGGCGACCATTTGGTCATCCCATGCTATGCAACGTGCTTGCCACATCGCGTAGTGCCTCGCTAGCGCCTCAGTTTCCGTGTTTGCATGCCGCAGCCCAAACCCCGAACATGGCCGAACTCCGTCCGCCGCCTTGGAGCTCGCCGTCGTTGTCTCCGGCCACCATAGGCCCGGCCTCCACCACCACTAGATGCGCGCCTGCAAGAGCTCTCCAATGAGCCCAAGAACGGCCTCGCCCGTGCCCTATGGGCGTTTTCTGAGCCGCGCCACCGTCTCGGGCCTCGCCGGCGTCGAGTCGCCGGCGGGATTAGCCCCGCTGACCAGGGGTTTGACCCAGTTTGACTCCCCTGAGTCAATGACAAGTGGGCCCCCTCTGTTAACTAAATCAGATTAGTTTTAACTAAAAATAATTAGCTTAATTAACTACTGACACATGGGACCCACCAGTCAGGTTTGACCTGGACGCCCCCATTGACCACTGACGTCACCCTGACGTAATGCTGACACAATAATTAAATTACTGGAATTATTCTTATACAGGAAATTCCAGAAAATAGTCAAAACTTCTAAAAATCATAGAAAATCAACCATAGCTCCAAATGCAAAGAGTTATATATGAAAAATGATCAGAAAAATTCAATCTATCCATCTGTAATGGTTTCATGCATGACAAAACAAGTTTACCTTGCTGTTTAAGCAGAATAAGGAAATGCACTGTTAAAGCCATGTTTAATAAGCTAATAGTTGAATCTTTGATTCAAATAAGCACATTCCTTTCTGTTATAGCTTGGATTAGGCCAAGACACATTCATATTTCCATGTCATAGCATGCATCATATTGTTGCATATCGTCATGTTTTGATTGTGTTCCGATGTGTTCTTCGTGGTAGGTTCTGCCTTCGAGGATATTCACGAGTATCCAACTGAAGGGCAGTATCCCACTACCACTCCATCAGGCAAGCAACCCATTGATCATTCCGATACAAACCCATGTTCTCGCTTCTGCTCTTGTTTACTGCATTAAGACAACGCGATTCAAACTGCTGTGTGCTACGGTAGTTGAACCCTTATCCTCTGCATGACCTGTCATTGCCATAGTAACTAGATGAAACCCACTAGCATGTGTAGGAGTTGATTGAGCCATGTATGTGATTCTTACCTTGATATGACTGCTATGCTTAGAGTTGTGTCAGGTCTGGTTCATCTGGGTGATGGGCTAGAGTGAAATGCTTATGGCGGTAATGTGAGGGATGTGTTGAACATGTTTTGGTAAAGGTATCAATGAGAGGCCATGTAGGAGTACATGGTGGGTTGTATCATTGAGGCCGTCCATAAGAACTGAGATCTGTATGTGTGATTTAAGATGCAGTTACTACCGTACATTGGGACCGAAACCAATGGACCCTCTCGGCTTCTTAATCACCCTAGTACTCTGTCCAGGAGTTGCAAATAGTTTCTAGTGTTTGTAGGTTATGTGTTGGCGGCCGTGCGTAGCGCTGACCCTATGGGTGGGCTATGTTGCGGTAGATACACCGTGGCACGGTGTACCGAGTCACCCGCTTGGTGTCTCGGGAACCCTGTTCACATCGTTTGGGGCCGTATGTGGAAACCTCGGCCGGACTCCCTGCGGATGGAACCTGGATAGGCGATAAACCTGGACTAGAGACTTAAGTGTTTAGGTAGGCCGTGGCCGACACCCTCACTAGGCTTCCGCTTGAAGGTTGCCGAGTACATGTCGTGTAAACGGCGGTAAGTGGTGAAAGCGTGTATGAAGAAGTACACCCCTGCAGGGTATAAAACTATTCGAATAGCCGCATCCACGGTAAAGGACTACTTGGTTGCCTATAAAGTTCATAGACAAGTTAATGGATACTACTAAAAGACTCAAGATAAGTGTGAGTACCGAGGATGGCCCTCTCATAGGATGACGAGGGAGGATCCCCGGTGGAGTATTGTGTTGGTGAGTAGTGGACTCGTGTGCGAAAACTATTTTACTGGTGGAGTTCCGTAGGATAGCTTAGCCAAGAGTCAAAGCTGGCTTGCTGCATTAACCCCACCACCTTCTTGAGAATAAGCATGTATAGTAGGTTCTGATGTAAGACTTGCCGAGTACCTTTGTACTCATGTTTGCTTAATTACTGTTTTCAGACGACAACACCGCCCCCTCCGATGGGTTCTACGTAGACCTTGACGTCGATGAGTGACTAGCCACCCAGGTGCTGATCCTGGCCATGGAGGGCCCTATGTAGATAGACAGGCTTCGAGAAGCCTTCTTTCTTTCTAGAGTCTGTACTCAGACTAGTTGCTTCCGCATGTGCTTGTATGGTTGTATGACTTAAGTGTCGGGTCATGTGACCCCTATCTGTATGAACATGTTATGTATGGCTCCCTGGAGCCTTTAAATAAAGTACTTGAGTTGTAGAGTTTTGTTGTGATGCCATGTTGTATGTACTCATATCGGGCATATTGTGTGTATGATTGAAATGCTTGGTATGAGTGGGATCCGACAATCTAGTTGTTTATCCTTGGCAGCCTTTCTTATGGGGAAATGTAGTCTAGTGTTCCTCGAGCCATAGTAGTCCGCTACAGCCCGATACACCGGAGTCCTGCTAGCCCAGCACTACTGTTCAGGACACTTGACTGGCCGGCATGTGTTTCACTTTGTTCCTATGTCTGTCCCTTCGGGGAAATGTCACGCGGTGACTTCCGGAGTCCTGCCTAGCCTACTACAGCCCGGGTTCCCCGGAGTCCTGTTAGCCCAGTGCTACAGCCCGTAATCACTCGCTGATGACCGACATGCTCGATGTGATTCATGTATGCCTGTCTCCATAGGTCTGTGCCGCTTTGGGTTCATGACTAGGCATGTCGGCCCGGGTTCTCTGTCATATGGATGCTAGCGACACTATCATATACGTGAGCCAAAAGGCGCAAACGGTCCCGGGCCATGGTAAGGCGACACCCGTGGGATACCGTGCGTGGGTCCGCAAAGTGATATGAGTTGTTACCGGCTAGATCGGTGTGACTTGGAATCGGGGTCCTGACAACGTTGGTATCAGAGCCGGACTGCCTGTAGGTTCGTTGAGCCAAACTGGTCGATGTCGAGTCTAGAAATGCTTTAGTTATATGTAGGGGAATTGATTGTGGGAGGGAACGTAAGGCTCTTTTACTCCTTTACCCTATGCCTCTGATCTGAGTCATTCTCTTCTCATTCAACGTCGGTTAAGGACTAGGCTCTCTTCTTCTATCAGGTTCACGTGTTACTAATCCGTAGTAGCTTATAGGATTGTTGTTACAAGTCCCAGTTCAGTTTCTACTATTCTTAGTATGTTGCTAATTGGATCAGAACCTTGATATGATGTTGTTGAGTGGTATTGCGAACTGTTGTGGATGTCTCAAATCTTTTTCTGAGCATTTACAGCTGTTATGCTGTCCAATTTTCCCTAGAAATTCTGATGTCTTTGCATTGTGGTTGTGCTTTCAGATGGCCTACCGTGCTCAAAACCAAGTGGTTCGCCTGACCCGGTGCCTCGACGTGCCCGGTCATACTGCTATGTTAGTCCGGGTAATGATCGAGACGGGTTACCGTTGGTATCCCGAATACACCGTTGAAGAGCAATTCCGCGACTTTAATCAAAGCCAATATTTCTGCACCGTCAGGATATTTCCTTCTTATCCTATATCTATCGAGCCCCTTCACTGTTCCTATGGACTCGGGGTTACTGTTGAGATGGCTGTGCAGGATGCTGCCTATTCCATGATGACCATTATGCGAGTCCGGACTGGCCTGCTTCGGAACACCGACTTCCGTTACATGCCAGCTTCACTTCCGGGAGCGCAAGGGTATCTTCAGGCTATCTATGCTGACTCCACTCAGGAGGACTCATTAACTCGTACCACTGCTGAGATGCTCGAAGATAAGGACCGAGAGAATCGGGCCTTGAGGCTGGAGCTTTTCAATACCCATGCTGATCATTGGGCTACATTGATTTGGTTTGCACCTGCGGTGCAAGCTGGATGTATGGATACAAGGGATCTGTATCCTGTGAGATCAGCTCTGCCAGACATGGTGGATTGGCGTGATGTGGGAGGCATCACCACACCCCGTGGTCCCCGCAGGCCACCGTTTGTTGGTCCAAGACCTCATCCTAGCCCCTATGGTCCATAGGATCCTCAGGACCGTCTGTTCTCGGATGGTCACGTTGAACTTCCAGGCTATGGAGGTAACTTCTATGAGGACTACTACGGAGCTGTCTGAGTTAGTAGTAGTATCACTAGTATTGTAATAGTTGTATCTCCACTGTCCTGCGTGACTTGTGGAATATGACTTGGCGTGTAGTCAATTCTGGAGGTGTAGACAAATAATGTATAGGAGCTTGGAATGCCTCCGATGAGATGTAACGTCTTTCATCGTAGTTGTACTGTAGCCTGGGCTTGTACTAAACTATGTATGATGTGTATGACCGATGGTATATATATGGCAGTTTTATATTACCATGACATACGGATGAACATCTCTGCATTCCGTGTTATCCATTACATTTGCACTTCCTTGCTAAGTTTGAACCATCCTTATCTAAACTGTTGTATTGTTTTTCTCCTAGGATGGTCAACACCCGCAGCAACCCTGCTGCCTCGGAGCAGGGGGAAGCCAGTGCAGCTAGGGGTGAAAATCTGCCTCACCCGCCTTCTCTGGCCGAAGTGATGCTGGAGGCGGAAAGAAACAAGCGTGAGACTAACCGCCTGCCAGAGCGGATTGAACAGAACACTGAACGCCATCCGCGAAATGACTTGGTGTCAATCAATGACTTCATCAAGCTGTACCCACCAAAGTTTAACCATTCCGTCGAACCCCTCGACGCGGATGACTGGCTTCGCAGCATCACTCACAAGCTACAGTCTGCCAACGTAGCCGAAGCCGACAAGGTTACTTATGCTGCCTATCACCTCGAAGGCCCTGCTACCCTTTGGTGGGAAAACTTCGAAGCTATGCGCCCGCTCGGCCAAATCACTACTTGGGCTGAATTCAGTGAGGCTTTCCATGAGCATCACATACCGGAATGTCTCATGGATCGCAAGAGGGAGGAGTTCTGCAACTTCACCCAAGGAAGACTGACTGTGGATGCATATAGTCGTGAATTTGGGAATCTGGCACTCTATGCCCCTGAAGAGGTATCTACTGACGCTAAAAAGCAGGCAAGGTTCCGCAAGGGACTTAGCCCTGAGGTTCGCTGCGATCTTCGTCTGCACGAGTGCACCTCCTTTCAGAAGTTGGTCAATAAAGTCATCAGTGCTGAGACAGGCCAGACTGATTATGGCGCTTCACGAAAGCACTCCCGTGATTTTGGCTCTTCATCCGGCTCTGGAACTCAGAAGCGCCGGGTGTGGATTCCAAGCACGGCACTGCCACCCAGGTTCATCCCGAGGCCATCCTTTGAGGCGCCTCGTCCCAACCAGCAATTTGCACCGCCCATGCCCTATGGTGGCCCCGCTGCTAATGCTGCTCCATGCCCCACACTGGTGAAATGCTTTAAGTGTGGAGAGCCGGGTCACTATAGTCGAGAGTGTCCCCAGAACAACAACCCCATTCAAACTGGAAAGTCTGTTGGCCGTGGTAAGCCCGCGGGAAAGACATTCTACGCCAAGCTGGTCACTACTGCCCGTGGCCATGTCAACTATGTTTCAGCCGAGGAGGCTCATGAGGATCCCAACGTCGTCCTTGGTACGCTCCTTGTTAACTGCCATCCGGCATCTGTTCTTTTCGATACTGGAGCATCTCATTCATTTATATCCGAGAACTATGCTCAATTGCACAACACAACATTCTGTGACGTGCCCACTTCCATGGTAATTCAAACTCCGGGTTCCAAATGGCAAACTTCTAGAGTAAGCCATGGGAACGAAATTCTTGTCGATAGACTTGTCTTCCTTGCATCATTAATAGCTCTCAAGTCCATGGACATAAACATCATCTTGGGTATGGACTGGGTGTCAGCTCATTATGCTAAGATCGATTGTGCCACTAGAACCGTTCAACTTACTCACCCATCGGGCGAGACAGTCAATGTCTTAACTCGAGTGGCCAAGCGCCAGCTTTACTCCCTAAATGCCAACCCTCTTCCAGACCTTGAGGATGTTCCGGTAGTCTGAGACTTTCCGGATGTCTTTCCAGAAGAACTGCCAGGTGTTCCACCTGACAGGGATGTTGAGTTTGTGATAGACCTTGTTCCAGGAACCGTTCCAATTTCTAGAAGACCCTACAAGATGGCACCCTTAGAACTAGCCGAGCTTAAGAACCAACTCGATGAGTCCTTGAAAAAGGGTTTCATCCGTCCTAGTTCCTCTCCTTGGGCTTGCCCCATCCTCTTCGTTAAGAAGAAGGATGGAACGGATCGAATGGTTGTGGATTACCGACCTGTCAATTTGGTCACCATCAAGAACAAATATCCGCTTCCCAGGATCAACGATCTGTATGATCAGCTCGCTGGATCCTTAGTCTTTTCCAAGATGGATCTGAGGTTGGGCTACCATCAAATCAAAATCAGAAACGGGGACATTCCCAAAACGGCCTTTGTTACTCGTTATGGCCAATACGAGTACACCGTTATGTCCTTCGGTTTAACCAATGCCCCAGCCACCTTCTCCCGGTTAATGAACTCGGTTTTCATGGAGTACTTGGATAAATTAGTCGTAGTATACCTCGATGACATACTCATCTACTCCAAGAATGAAGAAGAACATGCCGAACATCTAAGGCTGGTATTGATGAAACTTCGAGAGCATCGCCTTTATGCCAAATTCTCCAAGTGTGAATTTTGGTTGCCAGAAGTGACCTATCTAGGCCATGTAATTTCTGGTAAGGGTATTGCTGTCAATCCCAAGCGAGTTCAAGCCGTCCTTGATTGGACTCCACCTGAGACGGTCAAGCAAGTTCGGAGCTTCCTTGGCTTAGCGAGCTATTGCCGCCGCTTCGTCGAGAACTTCTCCACGGTTGCTAAGCCTCTAACTGAACTCCTCAAGAAAGATAAAAAGTTCGAGTGGACTCCAAAGTGCGAGTTCAGTTTTCAGGAACTGAAAAGATGCCTGACATCTGCTCCCGTACTGGTACCACCAGATTTCTCCAAGGACTTTATTATCTATTGCGACACCTCACGACAAGGACTAGGTTGCATACTCATGCAAGATCGTCAGGTAATTGCGTATGCTTCACGGCAATTACATCCACATGAGGAAAATTATCCCACACATGATCTAGAGCTTGCAGCTGTAGTCCATGCACTTAAAACTTGGCGACATTACCTTCTCGGTAATCGTTGCGAGATCTTCACCGATCACCAAAGTTTGAAATATATCTTCACCCAACCAGATTTGAATCTCAGGCAAAGATGTTGGGTTGAGTTGATCTCGGATTACAACTTAGGAATAACTTACACCCCGGGCAAAGCCAATGTCATGGCTGATGCGCTAAGCCATAAGTCCTATTGTAACAACCTGATGTTACAACAAAGTCAACCATTTCTCCATGAGGAATTTCGTAAGCTAAATCTTCACATTGTTCCTCGAGGATTCCTATCCACCCTGGTGGCGAAACCTACCCTTACGGATCAGATCATCAAGGCAAAGAAGGTAGATCTGGAAATCTCCCGTATTAAGAGAAAAATTAAGAAAGGAGTCACGAATTGTTTCTCCATTGATGATCAAGGTGTCGTATACTTTGGGAATCGCCTAGTGGTTCCAAAGGCACGAAATCTGAGGCGGCTAATCCTTAAGGAAGCTCATGAATCCCCTCTCACCATTCATCCCGGTAGTACCAAAATATATCAAGACCTATGCCACAGGTTTTGGTGGACTAGGATGAATAGAGAAATCGCTCAATACATTGCTAATTGCGATGTTTGTCGTCGTGTTAAAGCAGAGCATCAACGGCCTGCTGGCACCCTTCAACCTTTGGCTATCCCTGAATGGAAATGGGATAAAATCAGTATGGATTTCATCACTGGGTTTCCCAGAACCAAGAGAGGGAATAATGCCATCTTCGTCGTGATCGACCGACTTTCCAAAGTAGCCCATTTCCTACCTGTTCGTGAGAGTATCACCGCTAGCCAGCTAGCCGATTTATACATCTCACGAATAGTGTCTCTTCATGGTGTTCCATTGGAAATTAACTCAGACCTTGGGAGTCTCTTCACCTCTCGATTTTGGGAAAGTTTCCAAAATGCTATGGGAACTCGTCTCTCTTTTAGTACCGCCTTCCATCCCCAATCAAGTGGTCAAGTAGAGCGAGTCAATCAAATTCTGGAAGATATGCTCCGAGCTTCGGTCTTCTCGTTCGAAATGAGTTGGGAGAAATGCCTTCCCTTCGCGGAGTTTTCTTATAACAATAGTTATCAAACTAGCTTAGGCAAGGCTCCATTCAAAGTTCTTTATGGACGAAAATGTCGAACGCCTCTTAACTGATCAGAAACCGGGGAAAGACAACTCTTTGGCCCGGATATGATTCAGGAAGCAGAAGAGCAGGTTCGCGTTATTCATGAGAAATTGAAAACAGCCCAATCTCGTCAAAAGAGTCAATATGATCGTAAACATAAGCCTATGATTTATGAAGTCGACGAGAAGGCTTACCTTCGGGTTACTCCATTAAAGGGAACCCATCGTTTCGGTATCAAAGGCAGATTGGCTCCTCGTTACATTGGACCCTTTCGCATTCTTGCCAAACGAGGAGAAGTTGCCTACCAATTGGAACTACCTCCGCATCTTTCCAGAGTTCACGATGTCTTCCATGTTTCACAGCTCAGGCGTTGCTTCGCGGATCCTATCCGTGGAGTGGACCACGAAATGCTTGATCTACAAGATAACCTCTCCTATCGGGAATATCCCGTTTGTATCCTTGATCAAGCCGAGCGTACCACTCGACGTCAGAATATCAAGTTTCTCAAGGTTCAATGGTCACACCATTCCGAGAAAGAAGCCACTTGGGAAAGGGAGGATCGTCTTCGACTCGAGTACCCCACCTTCTTCCTGGAGGATCCTAAATCTTGGGACGAGATTCTTTTGAGTGGGGGTGAGTTGTCACACCCTAGCTAGTTCAAGCATTAGAGTGTGCATCATGTTTAAATTTCTATTAAATTTGAAATGGGGAAAGCAGAAACCCCCAACACCCCCCCTGGAAACAACTAGGGTTTACTAAAATTATTTTCAATGAACATGAAATGCCCTTCTAAAAAGTTCACCCTCTTTGTCTTGGGTTAAAACCTCTGGCAAAATTGGTGCACAATTTTCTAGGTCAATAGAAGGTCACTGAATTAAATCATAAGTATTTGAATTTGGGCATTTAAATGCTATAAAATAATTTAAATGCTCAAATAATTCTGGAAATAAATGTTTGCTGTTGGAAATATTCTAAACAGAGCCCACAATTATTTTCAGGATTTTTGGAAACATTTAGTATTTTATTTAAAGCCCAACCGTTGCAGTTAATTAGAAAAATAGAAACAAATAAAAAGAGAGAGAGAGGGAAGCTACCTGGGCCTTACCTATGCTGGCCCAGCCCACCTGGCTCGGCCCAGCCGACTGGCTGCCAGTCATGGTCCTCCTCCCGCCAGAAGGACGCGGAGCACGTGGCCGGCGTCCGCGGCCACACGCCGGCCACCTCATGCTTCTGCCGACGTCCCGGAGACGTCTAGGGGTGCCACGCGATCCCCACGTCCCCCTCTCATCCTCCCTCACTCTCCCCCTCGTCTCCCTCACTCTCTCCCGTGATGCCCGAGCGTGTTCCTCGCCGCCGTTCGCCGTAGACGACGCCAGAGCCATCCCCTCGCCCCTCCGACAAGCCAAATCGCTCCGCCGCGACGCCCTCGCCCTCCCCACCGAGCCACGCTTCGCTGGAGGCCCTACGTCGCTGCTATCGCGCCGTCTTCAACCTCGGTACCCGCCGGACTCCGTTCATCGATTCGCCTCGCTCCGATCGCCCCCGAGCCCACTGATCTGCTCATCGATCTCCCTGTGAGCTCCGCCGCTTTTCCCTCTTCTTTCCCACGTGTTTGCACCCTCTAGGCCATAGTTCCACCATGGCCGAAGCTCGTCTCCGCTCGAGCTTGTCGCCGGCGTCACTCCGGCGACCATTTGGTCATCCCGTGCTATGCAACATGCTTGCCGCATCGCGTAGTGCCTCGCTAGCGCCTCAGTTTCCGTGTTTGCACGCCGCAACCCAAACCCCGCACATGGCCGAACTCCGGCCGCCGCCTTGGAGCTCTCCATCATTGTCTCCGGCCACCATAGGCCTGGCCTCCACCACCACTAGATGCGCGCCTGCAAGAGCTCTCCAACGAGCCCAAGAACGGCCTCGCCCGTGCCCTATGGGCGTTTTCCGAGCCGCGCCACCGTATCGGGCCTCGCCGGCGTCGAGTCGCCGGCGGGATTAGCCCCGCTGACCAGGGGTTTGACCCTGTTTGACTCCCCTGAGTCAATGACAAGTGGGCCCCCTCTGTTAACTAAATCAGATTAGTTTTAACTAAAAATAATTAGCTTAATTAACTACTGACACGCGGGACCCACCAGTCAGGTTTGACCTGGACGTCCCCATTGACCACTGACGTCACCCTGACGTAATGCTGACGCAATAAATAAATTACTGGAATTATTCTTATACAGGAAATTCCAGAAAATAGTCAAAACTTCTAAAAAATCATAGAAAATCAACCATAGCTCCAAATGCAAAGAGTTATATATGAAAAATGATCAGAAAAATTCAATCTATCCATCTGTAATGGTTTCATGCATGACAAAACAAGTTTACCTTGCTGTTTAAGCAGAATAAGGAAATGCACTGTTAAAGCCATGTTTAATAAGCTAATAGTTGAATCTTTGATTCAAATAAGCACATTCCTTTCTGTTATAGCTTGGATTAGGCCAAGACACATTCATATTTCCATGTCATAGCATGCATCATATTGTTGCATATCGTCATGTTTTGATTGTGTTCCGATGTGTTCTTCGTGGTAGGTTCTGCCTTCGAGGATATTCACGAGTATCCAACTGAAGGGCAGTATCCCACTACCACTCCATCAGGCAAGCAACCCATTGATCATTCCGATACAAACCCATGTTCTCGCTTCTGCTCTTGTTTACTGCATTAAGACAACGCGATTCAAACTGCTGTGTGCTACGGTAGTTGAACCCTTATCCTCTGCATGACCTGTCATTGCCATAGTAACTAGATGAAACCCACTAGCATGTGTAGGAGTTGATTGAGCCATGTATGTGATTCTTACCTTGATATGACTGCTATGCTTAGAGTTGTGTCAGGTCTGGTTCATCTGGGTGATGGGCTAGAGTGAAATGCTTATGGCGGTAATGTGAGGGATGTGTTGAACATGTTTTGGTAAAGGTATCAATGAGAGGCCATGTAGGAGTACATGGTGGGTTGTATCATTGAGGCCGTCCATAAGAACTGAGATCTGTATGTGTGATTTAAGATGCAGTTACTACCGTACATTGGGACCGAAACCAATGGACCCTCTCGGCTTCTTAATCACCCTAGTACTCTGTCCAGGAGTTGCAAATAGTTTCTAGTGTTTGTAGGTTATGTGTTGGCGGCCGTGCGTAGCGCTGACCCTATGGGTGGGCTATGTTGCGGTAGATACACCGTGGCACGGTGTACCGAGTCACCCGCTTGGTGTCTCGGGAACCCTGTTCACATCGTTCGGGGCCGTATGTGGAAACCTCGGCCGGACTCCCTGCGGATGGAACCTGGATAGGCGATAAACCTGGACTAGAGACTTAAGTGTTTAGGTAGGCCGTGGCCGACACCCTCACTAGGCTTCCGCTTGAAGGTTGCCGAGTACATGTCGTGTAAACGGCGGTAAGTGGTGAAAGCGTGTATGAAGAAGTACACCCCTGCAGGGTATAAAACTATTCGAATAGCCGCATCCACGGTAAAGGACTACTTGGTTGCCTATAAAGTTCATAGACAAGTTAATGGATACTACTAAAAGACTCAAGATAAGTGTGAGTACCGAGGATGGCCCTCTCATAGGATGACGAGGGAGGATCCCCGGTGGAGTATTGTGTTGGTGAGTAGTGGACTCGTGTGCAAAAACTATTTTACTGGTGGAGTTCCGTAGGATAGCTTAGCCAAGAGTCAAAGCTGGCTTGCTGCATTAACCCCACCACCTTCTTGAGAATAAGCATGTATAGTAGGTTCTGATGTAAGACTTGCCGAGTACCTTTGTACTCATGTTTGCTTAATTACTGTTTTCAGACGACAACACCGCCCCCTCCGATGGGTTCTACGTAGACCTTGACGTCGATGAGTGACTAGCCACCCAGGTGCTGATCCTGGCCATGGAGGGCCCTATGTAGATAGACAGGCTTCAAGAAGCCTTCTTTCTTTCTAGAGTCTGTACTCAGACTAGTTGCTTCCGCATGTGCTTGTATGGTTGTATGACTTGAGTGTCGGGTCATGTGACCCCTATCTGTATGAACATGTTATGTATGGCTCCCTAGAGCCTTTAAATAAAGTACTTGAGTTGTAGAGTTTTGTTGTGATGCCATGTTGTATGTACTCATATCGGGCATATTGTGTGTATGATTGAAATGCTTGGTATGAGTGGGATCCGACAATCTAGTTGTTTATTCTTGACAGCCTTTCTTATGGGGAAATGTAGTCTAGTGTTCCTCGAGCCATAGTAGTCCGCTACAGCCCGGTACACCGGAGTCCTGCTAGCCCAGCACTACTGTTCAGGACACTTGACTGGCCAGCATGTGTTTCACTTCGTTCCTATGTCTGTCCCTTCGGGGAAATGTCACAAGGTGACTTCCGGAGTCCTTCCTAGCCTGCTACAGCCCAGGTTCCCCGGAGTCCTGTTAGCCCAGTGCTATAGCCCGTAATCACTCAATGATGACTAACATGCTCGATGTGATTCATGTATGCCTGTCTCCATAGGTCTGTGCCGCTTTGCGTTCACGACTAGCCATGTCGGCCCGGGTTCTCTGTCATATGGATGCTAGCGACACTATCATATACGTGAGCCAAAAGGCGCAAGCGGTCCCGGGCCATGGTAAGGCGACACCCGTGGGATACCGTGCGTGAGGCCGCAAAGTGATATGAAGTGTTACCGGCTAGATCGATGTGACTTGGAATCGGGGTCCTGACAATATGGCTCGCGGAGACGACCTCCATGCCATCAAGTAATTGCCCCTCATGCTTAGAGGACCAGCTCGGCACTGGCTGAAAAGCCTCCTCGAAAACTCAATTAGAAGCTGCGGGGGAGCTCGAGGACGCTTTTTGGGCTAATTTTCAAGGGACCTATGCCCGACCTCCGGATGCAGACGATTTAAGTCATATAATTCAACAGCCCAGAGAGTCATCCTGAAAGCTGTGGAACAGGTTTCTCACTAAGAAGAACCAAATCGTCGACTGTCCGGACGCCGAAGCCTTAGCAGCTTTCAAACACAGCGTCCGAGACGAATGGCTTGCCAGAGACCTCTGCCAAGAAAAACCGAGAACAATGGCAGCCCTGACAAGCCTCATGACCTGCTTTTGTGCGGGCGAAGATAGCTGGTTAGCCCGCAGTAGCACCAGCGACCCAAGCACATCCGAAGTCAGGGATGGCAATGGAAAACCACGACGCAGTAAAAACAAGCATCGAAATAAACAAGACAGCCCAGATAATACGGCGGTCAACACCGGATTCAGGGGCTCTCGACCAGGTCAGCGGAAAAAGCCTTTCAAAGGCAGTAGAGATGGACCGTCTAGCCTAAACAAAATTCTCGACAAACTATGTCAGATTCATGGCACCCCCGATAAACCTACAAATCACACCCATAGAGAATGCTGGGTCTTCAAGTAGGCCGGTAAGCTAAACGCCGAACACAAAGGGGGGGACACCAAGCGAAGACGAGGACGAACCTCGCCAGCAAAGCACTGGAGGACAGAAATAATTCCCACCAGAGGTTAAAATAGTAAACTTGATCCATGTGACGAAGAGGAGAAGCAAACATGCACTCCGAAACACACACGCCGTAGAGCTCGTCACTCCTAAGTTCAACCCCTAGTTGGCCTGCTCGATCACCTTTGATCGCAGGAATCACGCGACAAGCATCCGGCATGAAGGATTGGCTGCCTTGGTGTTATACCCAATAAGAAACGGATACCATCTCGCACGAGTCCTTATGGACGGCGGCAGTGGTCTAAATCTGATATATCAGGACATAGTCCGCAAAATGGGGATAGACCCGATAAAAATCAGCCGCAGCAATACTACCTTCAAGGGAGTAATACCAGGCCAAGAGGCCCGCTGCACGGGCTCTCTATTATTAGAGGTTGTATTTGGTTCTTCCGACAACTTCCGAAGTGAAAAGTTAACTTTCTACATCGCTCCATTCTGAAGTGGCTATCAAGCACTACTCGGAAGAGCGGCTTTCGCTCATTTTAATGCAGTACTGCATTACGCTTCTCTCAAGCTTAAGATGCCCGGTCCACGTGGCACCATCACAGTTAGTGGAAATATTGAGGGTTCTCTACGCGCGGGAGAATGTGTGGCGGCTTTAACAGCCGAGCACTAGACGGCCTCACCAACCAGAATAAATGACAGGTCGTCAAGACCACGGACACGGTTAGACGAGTCCGGCGCATCACTACATATACATGAGATTGGTTTGATGGTTAAACCCTCATAGACGGTACCAGAGGCTTCCCGCGTGTAATCAGGGCTAGTCTGGCTCAACTTGACTCATCCTGAATTTTAATGGTTTATTGATAATAACCAATTTTATTGAACGGCAACTTTCACCTAAGTTCTTCTCTTTTACAGATAACAATCGTGCTACACCCGTCCAGGACACGGCACAACAGAGACACAGGCGCAGACGTGCAGCAGGGACCTGCTCAAAGGTTTCTTTTCAGATTAAGACCCTGCGTAAACCTTTTTTAGTGTCTCTTGTTGTTCACATCCTCCGGATACTCAATACAATCGAGCAGGATGCTGACGTTATTGGCATGTGGCCACGTCAGGATATTGCACGTACCTGGACACTCGGGATTTATTATTAAGGGCATTGTTCAGCCCGGCATACGTTATACAGACCGAATACCTTAGGGAGTGTTCGGCATCGCGAGTTTGGCCTTATATGCATCAGCTCCGAATCATGTCTTTGGTCAAATGTTGGGTTTGCCCGGCTCCCATGTTTTGGTACCTTACGTTCCGCTATATCGGCTAATGCAGCACTGGGAGAACTACTGCAATTGTGCCCTGGTTCATCCGGATGAGCACCTGAGTAGAGAAAGCCAAAAACTGGTTGTCATGATAAAGCGCAAGACTGGTCAACCACTCGATGACATAGCGGAATCCTCGGGATTCCTCCGCATTAACGAAGGGTCGTTTCCCGGTCATGTACGTACGCGCCCCGTATTTGGATGCGCGCGGAGGTACCAGGGGCTATCTAGTAGTCCCGCAGTCAAGCTCATATGGCTAAGTGAAAGTGTTAAAGAAATATAGTCTGATTGCCTCGTTCGATGCGCTACCACCTCCTTAATGGACCAAGACGTTGGATCAAGTGTGAATACGTGTTTTTTGCGAACACCCCTGCATTATATGCGTGGGGGCTAAAGTCGACGACTGCAAACTTTCAGGTTATATACATATATACATAAACGGCCGCACAGGAGGCATCATAATACTCTCAGGCAAAAGTATAAACACAGCCTTCATAATTCAATAAAATATTGTTTTTACAATGGGAATACATGTCACTAGAACATAATATTCTTCGAGCACTGCGCCTCTATCGAACGAGCGCCTTCAAGGACATCTTCAAAGTAGTGCTCGGCAGCTACTCGTCCCACGGCCGAACCCTGTGTTGCAATAGTGGTGGCCTCCATCTCTGCCCAGTATGTCTTGACACTGGCAAGTGCCATCCGCGCACCCTCTATGCACGCCAACCTCTTCATAGCGTTCATGTGCGGCATAGCACCAAGGAATTGTTTCACTAAACTAAAGTAACTATTCCGCCTTGGCCCTTCCGGCCATAGATGATCCACAACAGACCTCATGGCAAGTCCGGACAACCTATGGAGCTCGGCCCACTTGGCCATTCGCTCATTCACCAGCAGCGGACGCACTGGAGCATGGAACTGTGACCAGAACAGCTTTTCCACTTCACGATCCTTTTGATCCTTGAAGTACTCGGCCACATCAGCAGCACTTGCTGCCAAATCCACGTATGCGTCTGCAGAGCTCCATAGTTGATCAAGAGGGGCATACTTCGGATCTCCTAACTTAGTCCGCAACAAAAAGGGCTTCCTAGCCGCGATATCTCCAGCTTGACGCAGCTCCTCCTTTGTCGCTCTGATTTTGGAGCCGGTTTCCTTGGCTGCTACCACGGCCTTCTCCAGTTCTGTCGCCTTCACTCGGCTTTCTTTTTCAAGAAGCTGGTAACGGTCGGTGGCATCTTTCAACTCAACGGCCATCTTGGCCATTCTTTCCTTGCTCTGGCAATGCACGGCCTGTTCGGCCCTCAGCTCTTCGACCGCCTTTAGAGCGGTCGCATCGCTATTTCTGGCTTGTTCCTTGGCTCAGGCAAGTTCCGCCCGAAGGGTCTCCACAGTGGCAGCTCCATCTGCAGTCACAACATATTAAAGATACTGGCATCATGCTCTTCTTACTATGTGTTCATCACACATACCCTGTGCCTCGTCAAGCCGCTTGTTGACAAGCACGATGTCGGCATCTACCGCATCAAGTTGCCGCTTTAGCTCGGCAAACTCATCAGTCTGGCTAGCCATCGGACCTTCAGCCACCTGCACATGAAGGCGATCTGATTATTACCTGGGACTATGATCCTCCGTTTGCTGCCGTTTTCGACGGCAACCAGAGTCTCAGGAGCTACTATCTCTGTAGGGCACACCTAACGTGTGCGGTACTATCAAAAACATACACTATTTCACGTACCTCAAAGCCTTTCAGCAGACTCATAAAAGCTTCATGCAACCCGCTTTCGGCGGATGAAATCCTTTCAATCACCGTACCCATTAGCATACGATGTGCTTCTGAGATGGCCGCTCGCTCCAGAAGATCCTTCAGTGCGTCCGACCGCACACTATACAGTTCCGGATTCTTTCTGTTGCTCTCTTTAGGATCCGAATACTGAGGACTTCAGGTGGCCAAAGGATTACCCTCTGGCCTTGGCGGCTCAAGAGAAACCCTCCGCGACAACACTTCAAGGTCGCCCGCCTCATGAGGCGGGGTGGTAGGGGGAGGTGTTTCGCTCTCCATCATCTCCGGAAGAAGATCCCCCGAAGACGAACTCTGTCGAGAAGGGCTACGATCCGAACTGCAAGATATTTGCTTCGGTTATTATCCTCAGAAGTAATGTAAGATATTTTTACTATTAAGTACTCTTTTACTTAGAGCTCGGTAGAGGGCTGATCCTCTTGCGGACACTGTGCGGCAAGGATACCCTCCGAGGCAGGACCCTGTGGCGAAGATTTCTTCCCCCGTTTGGAAACCTTTGTTTCCGGTTCTTCAGAGGTAGTCCTCTTCCTTCCTTAGGGAGAGGGAATTTCAGATTCTTATCCATAGTTATCCTCCTTTGCGGAGGCGCTAATTCCCCCGGTTTGGATGAATGATGAGTGAGGCCTGCTTTCAGCCTCTTTATTCCCCATTCATCTTCCCCTGAGGGCGCCTGATAAGGCGCCGGCTCGAGCATTCTGGCCAGTACTGGATTGGACGAGCCTTCGGGAAGGGGGGCGAACACCTGATCATCTTCGCCTTTGTTATCCAGTCCTGGCCAAAGAGCGACTTTTCATAATGATGTTATGATAAATAAAAAGACAACGTATTTGGCCATAGGATTAGTTACTTGGGTATCTGGGCAATTACAGCTCAGACCCGCATCCTCGGTGGTGTCCGGACACTTTATTTGGGGTCTGAAGAACAATTTGTACATCTCTTCGAGCATCATGCCGAGGAAGTGCTGAATAGTCCGCGGTCCATACGGGTTGAATTCCCACATACAGAGGGGTCGACATTTGCAAGGCTGGACTCGATGAACTAGCATGACTTGCATTACCATGACCAGGCTGACATCTCTCTCAAGGAGATATCGGATGCGACTCTGCAATACCGGTACATCATTTATTGGCCCCCAGGTCCGCCCCTTGTTGATCCATGACATTAGTTGTGGTGGCGGGCCTGAGCGAAAGGCAGGGGCGGCTACCCACTTGGAACTCCGGGGAGCTGTGATATAGAACCACTCCCGTTGCCACAAACTGGACACCTCCGGGAAGGAACCCTCTGGCCATGGAGCCTCAGCGCTTTTGCTTATTACAGCACCTCTGCACTCTGTGTGCCGCCCCTCGATCATCTTCGGCTTCACATTGAAGGTCTTGAGCCACAGGCCGAAGTGTGGGGTAATGCGGAGGAAGGCCTCACACACGACGATGAACGACGAGATGTGAAGGAGGGAATCCGGGGCCAGATCATGGAAATCCATCCCATAATAGAACATGAGCCCCCTAACAAAGGGATCCAGAGCGAGGCCTAGCCCTTGGAGGAAGTGAGAGATGAACACAACACTCTTGTTGGGTTCGGGAGTGGGGATGACCTGCCCTCGGGCGGGCAGCGTGTGCAAGATTTCGGCGGTCAGATACCTGGCCTCTCTCAACTTCTTGATGTCCTCCTCTGTGACAGAGGAAGGCATCCACTGACCTTGGAGGTTGGATCCGGACATGGTTAAAGGTCCGAATTGCCTGACCTGAGCCTTGGGTGTTGGAACTCGAGGCGGGGGAAGGATTCGATTGAGCATGAGAGGGAAAAAAGGACAGGCCTTGGCCTCTTTATAAAGAGGGTGAATCTCAAGCGTCCTTCTCGTGGCCGTTTGGGACTTGCCTAAAATCGAGGAGTCATACCAACAGACACGATTGGGTTACCCACATCCGTATTGATGAGAATCCCGTAATAAGGGGGACACTATCTCTGCTTTGACAAGACATGTCGGGAAAACCACCTCGTGATATGTGCAGTGCTGGTTGAGAAAAATGGTTCGAATAAAGACCAGGCCATGACACGATGTCATGCCGTCAAAATGTGTCAGCAGATTAGATTTGTGGAAATATTATTCTCTCTACGGTGGTATGTGGAACTTGTTTTGCAGAGCCGGACACTATCCTTGCGTTCAAAATCTTCTATGGAGTATTCGGAGGAGGAACCCGCCTTGCAATGCCGAAGACAAATCTGCACGCCGGACTCATCGTCATTGAAGCCTGGTTCAGGGGCTACTGAGGGAGAACTGGATTAGGGGGTCTCCGGACAGCCGGACTAATATCCTTTGGTCAGACTATTGGACTATGAAGATACAAGATTGAATACTTCGTCCCGTGTCCGGATGGGACTTTCCTTGGCGTGGAAGGCAAGATTGGCAATATGGATATGTAGATCTCCTCCCTTGTAACTGACTCTGTGTAACCCTAGCCCCCTCCGGTGTCTATATAAACCGGAGGGTTTAGTCCGTAGAACGACAACAATCATACCATAGGCTAGCTTCTAGGGTTCAGTCTCTTCGATCTTGTGGTAGATCAACTCTTGTAATACTCATATCATCAAGATCAATCAAGCAGGACGTAGGGTATTACCTCCATCAAGAGGACCCGAACCTGGGTAAACATCGTGTCCCCTGCCTCCTGTTACCATCCGCCTTAGACGCACAGTTCGGGACCCCCTACCCTACATCCACCGGTTTTGACACCGACAGCCGCCATCAGCTGGCCCATGTCATTACAATCACGCTTGAGCCGCCCCAGCTTCTATTTTGGAGGTTCAAAACTGCAATTTTTCTCCAACATTAAGACCGTGAAGCCTGCATTCATCTTATCAGATGAATTTATTATTTCCTTCACCCGGCACACCCAATGGGTCGTGGATTCACCGTCCTCTTGCTTGCAGTTAGTCAAATCCACAATCAACATGGGTTGTTTGCATGTATCTTTGAAGTTCTGAATGAACCGCGCTTTTAACTCTGCCCACGAGCCGATGGAATTGGGTGGCAACCCCTTTAACCATGTGTGAGTTGTTCCATCTAGCATCAAAGAGAAGTACTTGGCCATTGCTGCATCACTGACTTCCAACAACTCCATGGCCATCTCGTAACTTTTAATCCATGCCCCGGACTGTAAGTCTGCTGTGTAATTAGGCACCTTGCGAGGCCCCTTAAAGTCCTTTGGCAAACGCTCATTACCCAGAGCCGGCACCAGACAAGGGACACCTCATGTCCTTGTGGCCACACCTGCTTCAACAGAGGCCGCTTGATAAACCGGAAAAGCCTGGTGAGCCGCCTGCTCAGCTGCCTGTTGAACCGCCCGCTCAGCCTCTTGGCGGATCCTCTCCTAGTCTACCAAGTTAAGAGCTCAATCATGCGCCGGTTCATACCTGCGTGGCTGGTTATGGCGCTGAGCATTGCTTGACATGGCCGCTGAATCCATATGCCTGCTATAGCTTGGGCTCCGGCTTGGGCGAGGGGTTGAATGAATCATGTCTCGACTATGAGAGTATGACTCCTGCTGTGCCAGAGCTATCTGAAGAAGATCTCTGACCCTTCGTGTTTCGATCGCCGTCGGGGAATCGCCTTCCATTGGGAGAGCCGCCAGACGTGCCGATGCAGCAATCAGATTCTCCAAAGGGTTAGAAAAATGACCCAACGGTGTTGGTGTATAACGAGGCGGAGCCGTATTCACCCGAGGGGGTCCCATAGCTCGCGGCTGAGCCAGTCCCCCAGCCCCGGGTGTTGTGACCTGGTTAGCCTCCGGTGGGTTGCTGGGACCAGCCCCGGGTGTGTGGAAAAGATTCCTAGGATCATAAGTCAGGGGCAGGCGTGATTGAGTCTTCTGGTGCCTTCTCCTCATGACTTGTTTGACGTGTTCACATTCATCGAAAGCTGAAAAGCCTCTGATTGAAGCTGCTGCGCCCGAGCGTCCAAAGCCGCCCGTTCTGCAGCCATTCGGACGTCCTCCGCCGCCAAGTTTTTCCTTGGCTTGAGCTACCTCCCCACGTAATCGTGCCACTTCCGCATCATGCTGAGCTTTGTCCGTCGGTTCAACCACAGCGGTCAATAGGGTCGTCATCCTATCCATGAGATCCATCAGCACCTGAGCTGGCGGGAGCGCGGGGTCTCCTGACCCGGCTGCTGCCGATCCGGTGGTTATCGCTGCTGCAGCCATAGATTTTGAACGAGCTGCGTACCAGCCATGAAGATTCTGGCTCTGTTCGGCTGCTCAAAGGGGTCCAGAATACTGCTGCTATCAGAACAGCCCCCAAGCCCGCCATCCTGTAGTTGATACAATGAATCCGTCTCTCCTGTGGACGACTCGCTGTCAGAGTGGACAGTCGTCTCGCCGCCATCCACGGATCCTTCAGAAAACTCCCCTCCATAGATGCAACCCACGAAGGCACGCCTCACGGCAGGCTGAGTCCGGGCAGGTCTCGCACGCTGAGCCGTCCCGATTAGGTCGGTGCAGATGTCCGGCTTAGGGCCCGGCTCGCCGATCCGGCCGATGAAGACGTGGATTCTACCGAAGGGGACCCGGTACCCGTAGTCAATTGAGTCGGCGTCGGGGCCCCAGCCTGCGTCGTCGATGTAGAGCTTGTCGCGACGACTCTTGGTCATCCGGCCCATAGCGTATCCCTTGAGCCCTTCGAAGCTGCCCTTCAAGAACTCAAATCCATCATGCGCTAACCCCACGGTGGGCGCCAACTGTCGTGAAGTTGTCACGGCAGATGTCCTAGTGAAAGGACTTAGTCGTGGAGAAATCGCTACTAGGAAGCTTAAAGGGGTTAATCAGGACAAAGGACACGAGAGGTTTATACTGGTTCGGCCCCTTGCAGTGAAGGTAAAGCCTAGTCCAATTGTTGTTGTATTGCTAGGTTTCTACGACCAAGGAGCGAAATACGCTAGCTTGGCTCTCGATCTATTGTTTCTTGCCCTAAGCCGTCGTCGGGTCGTCCCCTTATATACACAGGTTGACGCCCTGCGGCCTACAGAGTCCAGGCTGGCTCATACAACGTGTCCGGCTCGGTTACGTCTTTTACATGCCTTACTTTACAAGTCTTATCATACATGGCGGTTTATACTCATGGGCCTTAAGCCGCCTCTGGGCTTCGGCCTACTACAAGTCTTATCATAAACCATCACCTTGTGTACTCTTCGGGCTTCCTTTAGTTAACCCGCCATTGCTAGAGACCCAGCCCCTCCTGGGCGGGTCATTCCTCGTAGTCATATCCCCAACATTAGGCCCCAGGTTGATTTGAACTTTGTTCTTTTCAATCTCCAACACTTAGACGAAAACCATCTTCCGTTGTTTTATAAAAGCTCTAGAACCCGCCATGACGTCATCTTCAAAAATTTGGAAACCCGCCATGACGTAATCCATAATGGATCCTTATCTTAAATGCTTTCCAAGAATCTAGGCGTCCATTTAGCTGGATAATCATTACTTTTAGCATTCCTAGATTTTCGCGCTTGCCTGTTCAACTATCTCCTTATAAATAGGCACGGCCGGTCCATCCTCTTTCTTCTTCTTCCTTCTCTCGCACCCACTTTGCTGCTCGAGCTCCGCCGCCGCAGCGATCACCGTCATCCTCAACTTTGGCCGCTGCATCACCCTGAGCTTGTCCAGAGAATGGCGACGACCCTCCGCAGCAGATTTGCGTCCATAAGTTCTTACCTTTTCGCACCTTTAGATCCGCATTAGGGTTTGCGAGTTCGTCGGTGTTCTTTGTTGTTCATCCTAGATTCATCATAGTTTCTCCACCGCATCCTCATTCGATCCAAAAGAAATATGGAACTCCTGTGGTAGTTGTTTTGCATCCATTTTGGATACTAGTAGATCTTCTTTTCTTGCACAAGGGCCTCCCCAGACTGAATAACTCCTCTGCACTAGTTTTTTAGGTCTAAATTTTTTTCTTTTCTGAACCATCTTGATCCAAAATAATAGCAACAGCTTGTGAAACTTGTTTATCTCAGTACTTAGTCAATTCTGTCCCTGGCAACTTTCGAATATCTTTAATCATGGCGGCT
The DNA here is from genome assembly GCF_056163025.1 of Triticum urartu. Classification (NCBI taxonomy): domain Eukaryota; kingdom Viridiplantae; phylum Streptophyta; class Magnoliopsida; order Poales; family Poaceae; genus Triticum; species Triticum urartu. The sequence goes on from NC_141878.1 coordinate 568,860,013, forward strand.
TATGTCAGGACCCCGATCCTAAGTCACACCGATCTAGCATGTAACACCTCATATCACTTTGCGGCCTCACGCACGCTATTCCCACGGGTGCCACCTTACCTGGCCCGGGACCGTTTGCGCCTTTTGGCTCGTGTATATGATAGTGTCGCTAGCATCCATATGACAGAGAACCCGGGCCGACATGACTAGTCGTGAACCCAAAGTGGCACTAACTTACGGGGACAAGCATACATAAATCAACAGCGTGCGAATCCGGGCTGTAGCACTGGGCTAACAGGACTCCGGTGAACCGGGCTGTAGCAGGCTAGGCAGGACACCAGATGTCACCGCGTGACATTTCCCCGAAGGGACAGACACAGGAACAAAGTGAATCACATGCCGGCCAGTCAAGTGTTCCGGAGCAGTAGTGCTGGGCTAGGAGGACTCCGGTGAACCGGGCGGTAACGGACTACTATGGCTCATGGAAGCACAAGACTATTTCCCCATAAGAGAGGCTACCAAGGATAAACAACTAGGTTGTCGGATCCCACACATACCAAGCATTTAAAATCATACACACAATATGCTTGATATGTGTAAATACAACATGGCATCACAACAAGACTCTATGACTCAAAGTATTTATTCATTAGTCTCCGAGGAGCCAAGCATTACAAACATGGGTCTCATGACCCCAACATACAGAGCATACAAGCAACAAGCACATGCGGAAGCTTAACATGTCTGAGTACAGACATCTACAAATGAAAAAGGCTGAGAAGCCTGACTATCTACTAGATTCTACCGAGGGCACAAGATTGTAGCTGAGGTAACAATCTAAACATCGAAGTCCACGTGGAACTACTAGTGAGACTGAAGTCTCCCTGCAAAACATAAATTAAGCAAACGTGAGTACAAATGTACCCAGCAAGACTTACATCAGAACTAACTACATATGCATCGGTATCAACCAAGGGGGTGGTGGAGTTTAACTGCAGCAAGCCAGCTTTGACTCAGTGGCTAACCTGAACTACGACTGCAAGCAACTCTTTGAGATGGTGCACACGAATCCACATATTCACCAATCAATACACCACTATGGATCCGCTCCCGTCTCCCTACGAGAACGCCATCCATAGCACTCACGCTTATCTTGCGCATTTTAGAGTATCCACTTTCACTTGTCTATGAACTGTACAGGCAACCAAGTAGTCCTTTACTGCGGACGCGGCTATTCGAATAGATGATGTTAACCCTGCAGGGGTGTACTTCTTCATACACGCTTTCACCACTTATCGTCGTTTACACGACATGTACTCGGCAACCTTCAAGCGGAAGCCCAACGATGGTGTCGGCCACGGCCTACCTAAACACTCAAGTCTCTAGTCCAGGTTTATCGCCTATCCAGGTTCCATCCGTAGAGAGTCCGGCCGAGGTTTCCACATACGGCCCCGAACGATGTGTACAAGGTTCCGAGACACCAAACGGGCGCCCGGCATACCCGGCCACGGTGTATCTACCGCATCATAGCCCACACCTAGGGTTAGCGCTACGCACGGCCGCAACCACATAACCTATAAACACCAGAAACTAGTTGCAACTCCTGGACAGAGGACTAGGGTGGTTAAGAAGCCGAGAGGGTCAATTAAGGATCGCAATGCATGGTAGTAGCTGGTTCTTGAATCACACATACAGATCTCAGTTCATAAGGATGGCCTCAATGAAACAACCCACCATGTACTCCTACATGGCCTCTCATTGATACCTTTACCAAAACGTGTTCAACACACTTAGCTCACACACAGTAGGACATGTTCACAACTTTCCAATTCATCCCCAATGAATCAGACCTATCACAACTCTAAGAAATAGCAGGCATGACAAACAAGCATGAATGAGTAGACACATCAGGGCTCAAACAACTCCTACTCATGCTAGTGGGTTTCATCTATTTACTGTGGCGATGACAGGTCATGTAGGGGAAAGAGGTTCAACTACCGCAGCGTGTAACAGTTGAATCGTTGTTGTCCTAATGCAGTAAAAGAGAGCAGGAGTGAGAGTGTGGGATTGTACCGGAATGAACAAGGCGGTTTTGCTTGCCTGGCACTTCTGAAGAAAGTATAACTCTTCATCAGTGTCATCGATCACAGCGTCGGAACATACGTCTACCGAGGGGGGGACAATTACCAGCAAACAAGGAAGAACACAATCAATGCAATGCAACAATATGATGCATGATCCTAACATGGCAATATGCTGTGTTTCAAGCTAATGCAACTAGCGACATGTTAAATGGAGTTGGTTTGAACCTTAGGTTCAAATTCAAACTCCATATGTGAGGGTTTAAATGCCATTTATATGATTTGGCCTAAACAGCAGCCATAAGTTGGTCCAACATGCATGAAAATGGTACAGATGGATAGATTGGATTTTTCTGATCATTTTTCATATATAATTTATTTCATTTGGAGTTACAGTTTATTTGCTATGAATTTTAGAAGTTTTAACCATTTTTTGAAATAAATAAATCATTAATGATTTATTTAAAATCCCAAAAAAGCATTACTGCATCAGCCTGATGTCAGAATGACATCATTAGGTCAACAACGTCAGCCCAGGTCAAACCTGACGCTAGGACCCACTGGTCAGCGACTAGGCTAATTAACAGAGACTGTTTGTGCTAATTTAATTTTAACTAAAAGTGTCATTGGGGCATGGGCCCACATGTCAGTGACTAGGGAGGGTAGTTAGTGACCTAATTAGTTTTAGCCTAATTTGACACGTCAGCCGGCCGGGGTTAGGCCGCCATCGACCTCGACCGACAGCGGAGGCTCGCCGGACTTGAGCTACAGACGGCGGATGGACTCGCGGAGACCACCGGGGCGTAGCCCGTGCTGTCCCGCATCCAGAGGAGCAGGTGGGTGGTCTCGTGGGCGCCGGAGCTCACCAGAACGAAGCTTGCGGTGGTGGCTGGAGTTCGACGTTAGCGGATCAGGCGCTACGGTGCACGGTAGGGGGAGGTGTTGGTGTCTATGAGCTTCTGGAGACGTGCTGAGCACGATTGGATGCTCGGACGCGAGCGGCGCCCGCTCTAGCCACGGTGGCTTCATGAACGGCGGTGAGGAGCTCTCGGCTCCGATGTCTAGTGCGGCTAGGGAACGAAGACGAGCTCGGGTAGCAGGGGGAAATACGGCGGGGCTAACAGCGGGGTCGAAGCGGAGCTCAGCAGACTGGCGGTCGTGGTCGGGGAAGAAGGCCACATGCGTCATCTTGGGGCCATCCTGGCTCGTGTACCTCGGCTAGGAGGGAGAAGAGGTTGCGGCGGAGTCTCTGAGAGCATCGGTGAGGCGAGGCAGTGGCTGTGGCCAAGGCGGTGCTTGTCGGCGGCGACGGCTGCGCGTAAGATAAACAGAGGAGGGGAGGGAGAGCAAGGAGTGAGGGAGAGAAGAGGGGGGTACAGAGCGGCAACGAGGGAAGGATCGGGGCCCCAGGTGGAAGCAGGAGGTGGAGCTCGAGCGCGCGCGTCGACACAGTGCCGGGCCAGGTGGTTGTGCCAGGTAAGCTGGCCCAAGTGGCTTCTCTCTCTCTCTTATTTCTATTTTTGTTTTGTTCTTTTATTTATGTAAATTTGTTTAAATTTGGTTTTCAAACCAAATCACTTTCAAAAATTCTGAAAATAGTTATGGGCACTAAATGAATTATTCCAGAGGCCCTCAACTAATTCCAAAATTGTTGGAGCATTTAAAAAATATTTATAGTACTTAAATGTCACATCCCTAGTTCTTGTATGACCTAGACTAGCTAGTCATTTGTGCATCATGTTTAAATTCCATTTAAATTTGAAATGGGTATTTGTGAAACCCTCAGCAATCATTTCTGGAAATGACCCAGATAAAAAGTGCTCCAAAAAGGACCAAGAAAATGTTCATGTTGCTCTCTGAAAATATTGGTCAGAGGTAAAATTCACATCAATAATTTTAGGAGCCCATAAATATTTATTTTGGCCTTTTGGAATTAATACAATAATTATTTGCCTTGGATATATATATATATGTGATATATTTTATATATGTCCAAAAATTCTGATTTTTGCTGAGGGGCTTTGGAATAACCCCTTAGCTCCCTGCAAACATTGTCAGAAGAAAATAAAATGATTTAGTATTTTACTAAATCAGAACAAATGCCAGAAAAATAGAAAATAGAAAACAAAAAGGAGAGAGAGAAAGCATTTTACCTGGCTTACCTGGCACCCCAGCCGGCCCAGCACTGTAGCTGGCCCAGCCCAGCCGTCGCACCGTCTTCAACCTCTTGCAAGTAGGCAGGAGGGCGTGTGTTTTGCGCGCGCGTGCACACGCTGCGGCCACCTCCTCTCTCCCTACCTTCCTGGACTTCCCTCGCGTCACCACGCAGCCTCCCCGACACCCTCTAACTCTCCCCCATGCTTCTCCTCTCATCTGATCTCTCTGCGCAGCACCACCGAACGCCACCATCGCCGCCGCTCGCCGCTGCCGCGGCCACAGCCATCTCCTCACCTCTCTGCCGTGTCCACCAGCACCGCCGTTGAGCTCCGCCTCCCCAAGCCGAAGGAATCGAGCCCGGACGCCCTGCATCGCCTCCACGCCATCGTCTTCAACCTCGGGTTGACCGAGATCGCCGCCGCCGTCTCGTCGCCTCCAGGCCTTCCCCGAGCCACTAACCATTCCGTCGCCTCCGCTGTGAGCTCCTCTTCTTGTTCCCCCTCTTCCCGAGCTCGATTACACCCTGCAGCCGTCGCCCCCTTGTCGTCCGAACCCGCCGCTGCCCGAGCTCATCGCTGGTGATGCTCCGGTGGCCTTTCCATCACCATGACCTATCCAACACACTCATGCACGCACGTAGTTGCTGCCCCGCTGCTCTCTTTGCTCGCCCGCTTGCTCTAGCTGCAGCTGCCCTACACGCCGAACTCCGGCCACCGCCGCGAGCTTGCCTCCGGCGAGCTCGGGCCACCTCAGCCCCTGCCGTTTGCACAAATGGATGCGGGCGAGTCCCAGCTCCACATAGATGCCCTCCGCCGGCCATTTGGTCGCCGGAGGAGGAACCCGAGCCCCTCCGCCGTCTCTGGCCTTGCCGGCGACGAGCGCCGGGTCAACTCCGGCGTGGGTTGACCCCCATAGCCCAGTTTGACCTCCCCCTTTCTCTCACTGACTTGCGGGCCCCGCCCGACTAATTACCTTAGTTAGCACTAATTAACTAACTAGGTTAGCTGCTACGGTCACTGACTAGTGGGCCCCGCCTAGTTAGTTAGGACTAACTAACTTAGTTAGTTGACTGGGTCACTGACAAGTGGGACCCATTGGTCAGGTTTGACCTGGTCAGCCCCGTTGACTCGCTTACGTCATGCTGACATAGAGCTGACGCAATAATTGATTTCTGGAATTATTTTAACTAAGGAAATTCCAGAATATTTGCCTAAACTTTAAAAAATCATAGAAATTCAACCGTAGCTCAGAATGAAATAAATTATTTATGAAAAATTATCAGAAAAATGCAAGGAATCCATCTATGCCAGTTACATGCATGAAAAACCAACTTATACATGTTGTATAAGTGAAAACATAATATGGGCATTTTAAATGCTTCATTTTGAATTGCATTTGAATCTTTGATTCAAATGGGCTTCAACCAACTTGGTAGCATCTTGCATTAGCCCAAACACTAACATTTGCACATGTCATGTTCATGTATCATTTTGTTGCATTTGTTTGTGTGTTGATCGCCGGCACCGTTTCTTCTCGATAGGTTCCACTCCGGAAGGTGTTCCCGAGTGCCTGTCAGAGGAGCCGTACCCCTTCGTCGTTCTATCAGGCAAGCAAACCCCTTGAGCACCTCGATAAATCCCACTCTCTCGCTCTTGCTCCTTATACTGCATTTGGACAACAACGATTCAACTGCTACTTTTCTGCTACGGTAGTTGAACCCATTCCTCTGCATGACCTATCATTGCCACAATAAATAGTTGAAACCCACTAGCACAAGTAGGAGTTGCTTGAGCCTTGATGTGCCTACTCATCCATGCTTGTTTTCTTTATGCCAGCTATGCTTAGAGTTGTGTCAGGTCTGATTCATCGGGAATGAATCGGAGTGGTGAACGTGTCCTACAGATAAAAGGCTAAGTGTGTGAACACATTTTGGTAAAGGTAGCGATGAGAGGCCATGTAGGAGTACATGGTGGGTTGTCTCATTGGAACCGTCCCTAAGCACCGAGTTCCGTGTATGTTATCCCAGTCCAGTTACTACCACACATTGGGTTTCGGTTATCCATCCCCTCTCGGCTTATTAATCCACTTGATCTCTGTCCAGGAGTTGCAACTAGTTTCTGGCGTTTGTAGGTAGTGCTACTTGTCTACTAGGTGGTGTCCGACGGGACGGGCTTGGGACAGACTAGGCACCGTGGCACCGTGTACCAAGTGGCACCTAGATGGTGGGCTTGGGAACCCTGCACACATCGTTTGGGGCCGTGAGCGACACCTCGGCCGGATCTCCTTTCGGATGGAACCTGAATAGGAGATAAACCTGGATGAGAGCCTCGTGTGGTTAGTCAGGTCGTGGCCGACACCCTCGCCCGGCTTCCGCTTGAAGGTTGCCGAGGTACATGACGTGTACAGGGCTATAAGTGGCGAGAGCGTGTGTGAAGAAGTACACCCCTGCAGGGTCAACATTATCTATTCGAATAGCCGTTTTCCTCGGATATGGAAACTTGGAGGACTTATGTAGTACATCGACAACTTGAAGTGGATACTCTAAAATACAGAAGATAAGCGTGAGTGCTATGGATGGCCTTCTCGTAGGGAGACGGGAACGGATCCATAGTGGAGTATTGATATGGTGAATATGTGGACTCGTGTGCGTCTTCTCACCTCAAAGAAGTTTCTGATACTCGGAGTATAGGTTAACCAGTGAGTCAAAGCTGGCTTGCTGCTGTTAAAACTCCACCACCAACTTTGTTGATAATGTTGCATATGTAGATAGTTCTGATGTAAGACTTGCTGAGTACCTTTGTACTCACGTTTGCTTATTTATATTTTGCAGTTGGTTGCACTAGTGACTTCGACGAGTAGCTTGTATCCCAGCTATGGTCTTGTACCCTTGGGAGGGTCGTGTTTAGTCAGGCTTCTTAGTCTTTTCCTTTTGTAGTTGTCTGTACTCAGACATGTAATGCTTCCATTGCTTGAATGATCTAAATGATGGGTCAAGAGACCCCTGTTTGTATTGAGTGCTATGTGGCTCTTCTGGGCCTTTATCTATATGAGTTTGAGTTATGTTGTGATGCCATGTTGTACAGCACATACTTGCATGTTATGCATACGTGTAACGTGTATTGCTATGTGTGGGATCCGACAACCTAGTTGTTTATCCCTGGTAGCCTCTCTTATGGGGAAATGTAGTCTTGTGCTTCCATGCGCCATAGTAGTCCGCTACATCCCGGTTCACCGGAGTCCTGCTAGCCCAGCACTACTGCTCCGGAACACTTGACTGGCCGGCATGCGATTCACTTCGTTCCTGTGTCTGTCCCTTCGGGGAAATGTCACGCGGTGACATCCAGAGTCCTTCCTAGCCTGCTACAGCCCGGGTTGCCGGAGTCCTGTTAGCCCAGTGCTACAGCCCGGATTCATATGATGTTGACCGACATGCTCGAGGTTGATTCATGTATGCCTGTCCCTGTAAGTTAGTGCCACTTTGGGTTCACGACTAGTCATGTCGGCCCGGGTTCTCTGTGATATGGATGCTAGCGACACTATCATATACGTGAGCCAAAAGGCGCAAACGGTCCCAGGCCAGGAAAGGTGGCACCCGTGGGAATACCATGCTTGAGGCCGCAAAGTGATATGAAGTGTTACATGCTAGATCGGTGTGACTTAGGATCGGGGTCCCGACAATGTTGGTATCAGAACCTGACTGACTGTAGGATTACCAAGCCAAAGTGGTCGAAGTTGAGTCTAGAAATGCTTTAGTTATATAAGGGAATTGATTGTGGAAGGGAACGTAAGGATCTTTTTACTCCTTTACCTCATGTCATTCTTTCTGAGTCAACCTCTTCTTTTCTATGAGGGTTAAGGCCTAGGCTTCTCCTCTATCTCTCAGGATGATGTGTTACTAAACCGTAAAGTCTTAGGATTGTTGGGTTTGTGTCTATGTTCAGTTCTACTACTTCCGTGTGTCCTCAGTTTGACCCAGAACCTTGATATTATGATGCTGATTGATTATGCTATTCCTTTGATGAATGTCTCAAAATCTTTTTGAGCATTTACAGCCGTTATGCTGCCGAAAGTGTCCTAGGATTTCAAGAGTTTCCAATGCTTTTGCATTACATTCCGCATCCTTATGTCGATGCTAATTCCATCCTTGTTTCCTTGGTTTCTGGGCCAGGATGTTGTCTGCTAACCGAGGCTCAGTTGCTCATAGCAAGAACCACGGAGATGGTAGGGACGAGGGTCCTCCTAACTAGCCTTTGAGGGCAGAGTTCTTGTTAGCATCCGAGAGGAACAAGCGTGAGACTAACCGCTTGCTGGCACAGATTGAGAAGAACACCGCACATCAGCGTGAGAAGTTGGTTTCCATCACCGACTTCATTGGTCTGAAACCACTCACCTTCCATCACTCCATTGCGCCACTCGACGCAGATGACCGGCTCCGAAGCATCACTCACAAAGTTGCATTCTGCGAACGTAGCTGAATGTGACAAGGTCACCTATGCTACCTATCACCTGGAAGGTCCTGCTAGTATTTGGTGGCAGAGCTATGAGGCTATCACTGGTAGAAAAAGGGCCTGTTGTCCCGGTTCATGAGGGCCTTTAGACCCGGTTGCTGAACCGGGACTAAAGTGTCGGTACTAATGCCCAGTCCCTTTAGTCCCGGTTCAATCCAGAACCGGGACTGATGGGCCTCCACGTGGCCTATGCGCGGAGCCCAGGCAGGAGACCCTTTGGTCCCGGTTGGTGGCACCAACCGGGACCAATAGGCATCCACGCGTCAGCATTTCTGTGGCTGGGGTTTTTGTTTTTTTTTGAAAGGGGGGGGTTTGGGGGTTTTGGGGGTTTGGGGGGTTAATTTAGGTGTTTCATATATTGTGTTAGCTAGCTATAATTAATAGAGAGAAGTGTCCTGTCTTATGTCCGTGCTTGGTCGACGCTACGTACTTTACATACGTATAGAGAGGACTAGACACGCTAGCTAGCTAGTAAGCAAATGAAGGAAACAGAAGATCGTCATGAACATATATGCATACAGAGAGAAGTGATATCGACCACCTCTCCTTCTCCGAGATATTGGTCGAACAACAAGTTCTTGTATATCTATCCGACACTACCGGCTACATATATACAATAATTATCTCTTACAAATATAATCATACAGACTCATGGTCCACATAGTATTCTCCGTCTTCAGCGATCACGTGGTCAAGAAAGAATGCCGCCAATTCCTCTTGAATTGCTCGCATGCGAGCTGGTGCTAGGAGTTCATCCCGCTTCCGAAACATCTAATTTGAAGAAGGGGGTCAATACATACATATATATATATATATATGAATGAATGAAACTCAACACAAATGATGGTAATAAAATAAAATTGTGAATGTTGTTATTTACGTACTTCATATTGTTCGTCAGAGTACCCGCCCCGCTCACAGGTCGTGTGGCGGATGGACTCGTAGATGTAGTATCCACAGAAATCATTCCATTGTTCCTTCCACAACCACTTTACAAGAAATAGAGGTCAATCAAACTGATAAGCAAGAATGCTAAATGGTATTGATGAAGCTAGCGCTTGAATCACTAGGAGATGCGCGGAACATGCTACTTTAGTACTTACTTTCGGGTGTCTAAATTCCAGCTCCTTCGGCAGTCCCGAAACTTTTCTGGTGAATTTTCTCCAAACCCTGCCGGACAAAGAAAACAATTACTTGATATCAGGAAATGAACAAAGTTGCTGATATGGTGGATAATGATCGATTTAACTTACTTCTTGAGGATTTTAGTCATGTCTGCATACTCCTGGGGATCTCTTCGTTTGCAGTCCAAGACGGTTACTACTCCCTGCTCAAGCCTAATCTCTAGGAGAATATAGTGGAAACTGCACACGCATGCATAACTCATCAATTACATTACTATAACCTGGACTAATATATAAGGGAAACCGAATATGCACAAGACAGTAACACTCACTTGAAGTTGTAAGGAAAGAGTATTATATCTTTGTTTTCATTTTTTTTTTGAATGATCGTAGCAAGTTGGCCTCGGTATCTTCGGGACAATGTTCAACCTCAGTTGCATCTATGAGATATGTGTTAACGAACCCAATATCACCAATTTGTCTTTTCCTCAATTCGGCGATCTTCAATCTGCATAATATAGTGAGGATAATTATAAATACATGCAATGAAAGAGATGAGCTATATAGAGAGACTTAATGACAGAAGTAGTTGTACTTACAGACAGTAGCAGATGATCGTTGTTTTATCGAGGGCCAATTGATTGAAAAACTGATAGAACTCCTCCAATGGAATAGGCAACAGTTCAATTCCAATGAGGTCATGCTCCGGTTTAACTCTCGCATACAAAGTACTCCTCCCCCCAAACTCTCTGCAGATTTTCAAGTACCAATCATGTAATCTTCGCATCATCGTTGTTAAAGATTTTTCATCTTTGACGAGAGGCTTCCCGTACTCGTATCTGTGTATCTGCACCTCCATGGGATCATAATGTACATCGTCGGGCAGGTAATCGTCAACATTGCCATAACCGGGCACCATCCTCGGATCGACGATGTCGCTAGGCACCTTCAGCGGGGGGCACGATTGCTTCGCTTGTTCGCCGAGCTGGGCAATTTGTTTCCCAGCTGCTCGTCGTTCTTTCAGCCTTTGATCACTGACTCTACTTCCCGATCGCTCCGCTTCGGCCCATGTCTTTGCAATAATGCGCTCATAGTTGCCTTTCGACGGAGACTTGGGTGGTTTTGCCAGGGCAGCCAGAGTGCGCTTCACTTTCACTGGATCTACCTTCTCCTCCGGAGGAGGATGTCTCTTTGCTTTCAACCCTTAAAATCAGTCATCCACTTCGGTTCGCGCGATCTCCTCTGGGGTCCTCTCTACGGTAACTTCTGTGGACTCTTCAGAGAAGGCCCGAATCTGTATGTCCTCCCGCCTATGGTTGTACTGCTAGACATCGGCCGAGCAGACGAAGCGGATGTCTTCTTTACTTGCTTACGAGGCGGAGGAGAAGGACTACGACGCGTCGGAGCAGCTGCCGAAGCGGCGGCGGGTCTCTTCCGCCCTTGCTGACGAGGCGGAGAAGGAGGAGGCTGGCTGCTCGGGCGCGCCGGCGCAGGCAGAGTGCCACCACGCGCCGGAGAAGGAGCCGGCCGAGGGCCCTGATCGTCACTCGCCGGAGGAGGAGGCGGTGGAGGAGGCGGAGTGCCCTGACTCGCCGGAGGAGGAGGAGGAGGCAGAGGCGTCCAGTTCGGAAGGTTGATGAGCTCCTTCCGCCATAGGCATGGAGTCTTCAGAGCAGACCCCAGCCGAGTCTCCCCTTCACCGGTAGGGTGGTCAAGATGGACGTCCTCAAATCCCTCCGTTATTTCATCCACCATCACCCTAGCATATCCTTCTGGAATCGGCCGGCAGTGAAAAGTTGCGCCGGGTTCAGTAGGATAAACAGAGCCAACAGCCGCCTTGACCTTCAAATTCATCCATTGCGTCATAAGGTGGCAATTTTGAGATTCCGTGATAGCATCCATGGGATAGCTGGTAGGAGCTGTCAAGGCATGCTCCGGCTGAAGCAGCTCGGTGGAAGCCACGCTGCTTCTGCGCTGAGATGGCGGGGTAGCTTCAGGGGAAGCTTCGGCAGTACGTTTGCTGCGATTTGCTTTTCGTTCCTCTATCGCGTCTATCCTTGCTTGCAGCGCCTGCATTTGGGTCTGCTGCACTTTTTTCCTCCTCTCATGGGATTTGTAACCGCCTGTGTCCGGAAACCCAACCTTCCATGGAATGGAGCCTGGCGTGCCTCGTGTCCGTCCAGGGTGCTCAGGATTCCCGAGGGCCATTGTGAGCTCGTCGTTCTCTCTGTCTGGAAAGAACTTCCCTTGCTGTGCTGCTTCGATATACTGCTTAAGCTTCCTGACTGGTACGTCCATTTGATCGTTCATCCAAATGCACTTCCCTGTTACAGGGTCCAAGGTTCCGCCAGCCCCAAAGAACCAAGTCCGGCAATGGTCTGGCCAGCTAATTGTCTCTGGTTCGATCCCTTTATCAACCAGATCATTCTCAGTCTTGGCCCACTTAGGCCGGGCTACGAGGTAGCCACCTGACCCCGTGCGATGGTGAAGCTTCTTCTTCGCAGCATTTTGCTTGTTTGTCGCCGACATCTTCTTATTCTTTTCCGATGTCTTGTGGGCCACAAATGTGGGCCAGTGATCTCTGATCTTCTCATATCTGCCCTTGAATTCTGGTGTCTCATTATTTTCGACAAACTTATTCAGCTCTTTCTTCCACCTCCTGAATAGTTCTGCCATCCTCTTAAGAGCAAAAGACTTGATTAATTGCTCTTTAACTGGCTTCTCTGGATTATCCTCTGGCGGTAGGGTGAAATTTGACTTCGGCTCAGTCCAAAGATCATTTTTCTGCATATCATTGACATAAGACACCTCAGGGTCTTCTGTAGCCGACTTAAACCATTGATGGATGCTGATCGGGATCTTGTCCCTAACCAAAACCCCGCACTGAGCAACAAATGCGCTCTTTGTCCGGAGGGGTTCAATCGGTTGGCCGTCGGGCGCGATTGCTATGATCTCAAACTTTTCATCCGAGCTCAACTTTTTCTTTGGGCCTCGTCTCTTTACCGAAGTTGTGCTCGATCCGGAGGGCTAGAAAAAAGAACTAAGACTTAATTAATATGTGTACATACCAAAACAATGAATGCATCAATCTGCTAGTCAGCATAGGCTTAACTAATATATATACCTGGCCGGACTCGGTTCGGTCACCGGAGCCGTCATCACGGTCTCCTTCTTGCACCGGCATTGGGTCACCGGAGCCGTCCTCATGTTCTTCTTCTTGCACCGGCATTAGGTCACCGTAGCCAGCTTCTTCACCCTCTCCTTCCAGACCATCGGTGTCGTTGAGAAACAACGAGACGGCATCACTTCCTTCTGCGATTATGTCCCTCAACAACGCTTCGTTTGCTTCGTCTCGGGCGGTGTCCATAGTTTCTACAAATATTTACAACATGGCAATTATTATTCAAACATGACAGATGGATATATTAGTGCCAAATGTAGAACTAGCTACCTAATCATAGTAAGGAATCATATATATTAATTAGTGGCCTCGACGCTGCTTCTCTAGGGTTTGGGGTGGCCTCGACAACGCTTCAAGGGTTTGGGGTGGCCTCGAGAACGCTTCAAGGAGGGGGTAATATCGACCCCCCCACGTGTTGAAGCTATCAGAAGGGGGTATATATCGACAATGACGACACTACATCTATATGTCCCTCGACTACCCTCGTTCCCGATAAAAAAAGAGGAGAAGAAAGAATAGAGGCTTCTCCTCTTTTTTTTCTTCTTCCTCTTCTTTTTTTATCCTCTTCTTCCTCTCATGTTTGAGAGGATCGCCGAGGGTCGGGAGGTTGCCTAGTGTCAAAGGATTCAACAAAACCATGTCTTCATCATTAGGCGAAAGTAACAGGTGCATGATGGTACGAAGCTCTCCAAAGTTACTTTGGAACCGAGTCCTAGATAGGATAATTCGCTTTTTGGTACAAAGTTTAGCAAGAACCTTCGAAATATCGTTATTTGGAAGGCCTTTGCTGAAATTCATACAAAAAGGCAAATTATCCTATCTGGGACACCATTCCAAAATAACTTTGGAGGACTTCGTCATGCCCTGGTTACTTCTGGCTAATGATGAAGCCATGGATTTCTTCAATACTTTGACACTAGGAAATCTCTCTCTCGACCCCTCGGCAATCCTCGACCCCTCGAACCCTCGACGACCCTGGAACCCTCGACCCCTCGGCGATCCTCTTCTTCCTCTCATGTTCGAGAGGATCGCCGAGGGGTCGGGAGGTTGGCTAGTGTCAAAGGATTCAACAAAACCATGTCTACATCATTAGGCGAAAGTAACAGGTGCATGATGGTACAAAGCTCTCCAAAGTTATTTTGGAATGGAGTCCTAGATAGGATAATTTGCTTTTTGGTACAAAGTTCAGCAAGAACCTTCCAAATATCGTTATTTGGAAGGCCTTTGCTGAAATTCATACAAAAAGGCAAATTATCCTATCCGGGAAACCATTCCAAAATAACTTTGGAGGACTTCATCATGCGCTGGTTACTTCCGGCTAATGATGAAGCCATGGATTTCTTCAATACTTTGACACTAGGAAACCTCTCTCGACCCATCGGCGATCCTCGACCCCTCGAACCCTCGACGACCCTGGAACCCTCGACCCCTAGACGACCCTGGAACCCTCGACCCTCGATCCCTCGACCCTCTACCCTAGTTCCCGACCCTCGACCCCTCGGCGATCCTCGACACACTCGTCCCCGATAAAAATTAAGAAGAAGAAGAAGAAGAAGAAAAGAGGAGAAGAAGAAAGGAATAGTGGAAAAGAAGAAAAAATAGAATATTCTATTTTTTCTTCTTTTCCACTATTCCTTTCTTCTTCTCCTCTTCTTTTTCTTCTTTTTTCTACTTCTTATTTATTTCTCCTCTTCTTCCTCTCCTCTTCTTCTTTCTTTCCTCTTCTTATTTTCTTTCTTTCCTATACTTCTTTTCCTTCCTTCTTAATATCACTCAGCAAATTTTGCAACGATAGAGAGGGGGTGCTCCCGTGGTCTAAAATCCGTCTATGCACGATAGAAAATTCTGAAAAAATACATCTATGATCCCTCAACGTCCCCGCCTCTCTCATGAACAAAAAAAATATGTGAATTAAAAAAACATCATGTTCTATGAAAAAAACATCATATTTCATCCACATTCGTGCATACATCATATATGTGATCATCTATGAAAAAAACATCATATTCTATAAAAAAAATCATTACATATATATATAAACAAGCATATGTATATATAAAAAACAAACATATATATATAAAACAATAATATATATGAAAAAATTGCAAAGGGAGGGCGCCGGCGGCCGGACCAAGCTGAGGAGGCGGGCAGGGGCACAGGCGACGGCGAGGGCGGGCCGGGGCGGCGCGTGTCGGGGCAGGGGCGCGGGCGACGGCGACAGGGGCGGGCCGAGGCGGCGCGCGACGGGGCAGGGGCTGGCGGCGACAGCGAGTCCGTGGCAGGGGCTCGGGGCGCGGGGCGGCGCGCGCGAGCAGGGGAGCTCGAGGCGACGGCGGGGGCGGCGAGGGCGTCGGCGCGCGGGGGCGGGACGGGGCAGGGGCAGGGCGACGGCGACGAGGAGCGGGCGGCGATGGCGAGCACGGGGCAGGGGCGCGGGGCGACGGCAATGGCGAGCACGGGCAGCCTGCCGGCGTCAGGGGCAAATGGTCGATGAGAAACTGAAAATTTCCTAAGTCCTGCTTATATACACAGAGTATTGGTCCCGGTTCGTGGCACCAACCGGGACCAATGCCCCCCTTTAGTCCCGGTTGGTGCCACCAACCGGGACCAAAGGCCAATTTCAGCAGCCCAAAGGGCGGGAAGCGGCGGCCTTTGGTCCCGGTTGGTGGCACCAACCGGGACTAAAGGGGGGCATTGGTCCCGTTTGGTGCTACCAACCGGGACCAATGGCCTTGTGCTACCCCGCGCCCAAAAGTTTAGTCCCACCTCGCTAGTTGAGAGGGCTCGGGAGTGATTTATAAGCGCTGCTGCGCCCACCCTCCCGAGCTCCTCTCAACTGCAGGCTTTCGGGCCTAATCTGTCACTGCAATGCCTGTGGGCCTACTGGGCCTGCTGTGGGCCTGAATCCTGGCCCATGGTAGGGTTTCTAGTCGTATTCAGGCCGTGGTGGCCCAGTAGGTGGCATTTTTTTGTTGTTTTTGCTTTATTTATTTTTCTTTTGTTTTTTGCTTTATTTTTTAATTCTTTATGCTTTTAGTTTTAGAAAAATTATAAACTTTTTGTTAATGCCATTAGTTTTCAAATTTGAAAACACTTTTTTGGTTTTTTTGTTTTCTTTGTTGCTTTATTTATTTTATTTTGTGATTAACTTTACTATAAAAATAGTTTTTTCCTGTTTTTTTGATTTCTTTTTTGCATTATTTATTTTCTTTTGTTTTTTGCTTTAATTTTTAATTCTGTTTGCTTTTAGGTTAGCGAAATTATAAACTTTCTGTTAGTAACATTAGTTTTAGAAAAATTATAAACCTTCTGTTAGTGCCATTAGTTTTCAAATTTGAAAACACTTTTTTAGTTTTTTTGTTTTCTTTGTTGCTTTATTTATTTTATTTTGTGATTAACTTTACTATAAAAATAGTTTTTTCCTGTTTTTTTGATTTGTTTTTTGCATTATTTATTTTCTTTTGTTTTTTGCTTTAATTTTTCATTCTGTTTGCTTTTAGGTTAGCGAAATTATAAACTTTCTGTTAGTGCCATTAGTTTTAGAAAAATTATAAACTTTCTGTTAGTGCCATTAGTTTTCAAATTTGAAAACACTTTTTTAGTTTTTTTGTTTTCTTTGTTGCTTTATTTATTTTATTTTGTGATTAACTTTACTATAAAAATAGTTTTTTCCTGTTTTTTGATTTGTTTTTTGCATTATTTATTTTCTTTTGTTTTTTGCTTTAATTTTTAATTCTGTTTGCTTTTAGGTTAGCAAAATTATAAACTTTCTGTTAGTGCCATTAGTTTTAGAAAAATTATAAACTTTCTGTTAGTGCCATTAGTTTTCAAATTTGAAAACACTTTTTTAGTTTTTTGTTTTCTTTGTTGCTTTATTTATTTTATTTTGTGATTAGCTTTACTATAAAAAAAGTTTTTTCCTGTTTTTTTGATTTTTTTTGCATTATTTATTTTCTTTTGTTTTTTGCTTTAATTTTTAATTCTGTTTGCTTTTAGGTTAGCAAAATTATAAACTTTCTGTTAGTGCCATTAGTTTTAGAAAAATTATAAACTTTCTGTTAGTGCCATTAGTTTTCAAATTTGAATAGTTAAAATTTGAATTCTTTGAAAATTGTTTGAATCACAAGTTTGGGATTAACTTACTAAAAAAATGAGAATAGATGCGCTTATAGAGAAAACTTGATGCACTTCGTGTACAAAATGGACAATCACTTTCAAATGAACTCTGAAAAAGTTGAAAGTTCGGATGGTATCATAATTTCACCCACATAGCATGTTCGTGTGTTACAAAGTTGGCATGGTATCATCATAATAGTTGCGGGAGAAAGTCTTCACTTTTTCTTCGCTTGTGTCATTTGCTTATTGCGCCGTAACCATGGATAATCTTCATTGTTTATCAGGATGCTTGGGTCAGCCTTGACATTGAAGGGAGGAATTTCATGAAACTTTTCATAATCTTCAGACATGTCTGTCTTGCCGTCCACTCCCAGGATGTCCCTTTTTTCCTGAAAGAACTATGTGGCGCTTTGGCTCATCGTATGATGTATTCACTTCCTTATGTTTCCTTTTTCTCGGTTTGGTAGACATGTCCTTCACATAGATAACCTGTGCCACATCATTGGCTAGGACGAACGGTTCGTCAGTGTACCCAAGATTTTTCAGATCCACTGTTGTCATTCCGTACTGTGGGTCTACCTGTACCCCGCCGCCTAACAGATTGACCCATTTGCACTTAAACAAAGGGACCTTAAAATCAGGTCCGTAGTCAAGTTCCCATATGTCCACTATGTAACCATAATATGTGTCCTTTCCGCTCTCGGTTGCTGCATCAAAGCGGACACCGCTGTTTTGGTTGGTGCTCTTTTGATCTTGGGCGATCGTGTAAAATGTATTCCCATTTATCTCGTATCCTTTGTATGTCAATACAGTCAAAGATGGTCCCCTGGACAACAAGTACAACTCATCACAAACAGTGTTGTCACCTCTGAGACGTGTTTCCAACCAACTGCTGAAAGTCCTGATGTGTTCACATGTAATCCAGTCGTCGCACTGCTCCGGGTGTTTGGAGCACAGACTGTTCTTGTGTTCATCGACATACGGGGTCACCAAGATAGAGTTCTGTAGAACTGTGTAGTGTGCTTGAGACCAAGAATATCCGTCCCTGCATATTATTGAGTCTCTTCCAAGAGTGCCTTTTCTAGTCAGTCTCCCCTCATACCGCGATTTAGGGAGACCTATCTTCTTTAGGCCAGGAATGAAGTCAACACAAAACCTGATAACATCCTCTGTTTGATGGCCCATGGAGATGCTTCCTTCTAGCCTAGCGCGGTTACGGACATATTTCTTTAGGACACCCATGAACCTCTCAAAGGGGAACATATTGTGTAGAAATACGGACCCCAGGATGACAATCTCGTCGACTAGATGAACTAGGACGTGCGTCATGATATTGAAGAAGGATGGTGGGAACACCAGCTCGAAACTGACAAGACATTGCGCCACATCACTCCTTAGCCTTGGTACGATTTCTGGATCGATCACCTTCTGAGAGATTGCATTGAGGAATGCACATAGCTTCACAATGGCTAATCGGACGTTTTCCGGTAGAAGCCCCCTCAATGCAACCGGAAGCAGTTGCGTCATAATCACATGGCAGTCATGAGACTTTAGGTTCTGAAAATTTTTCTCTGGCATATTTATTATTCCCTTTATATTCGACGAGAAGCCAGTCATGACCTTCATACTAAGCAGGCATTCAAAGAAGATTTCTTTCTCTTCTTTCGTAAGAGTGTAGCTGGCAGGACCTTTATACTGCTTCGGAGGCATGCCATCTTTTTCATGCAAACGTTGCAGGTCCTCCCGTGCCTCAGGTGTATCTTTTGTCTTCCCATACACGTCCAAGAAGCCTAGCAGGTTCATGCAAAGGTTCTTCGTCACGTGCATCACGTCGATTGAGGAGCGGACCTCTAGGTCTTTCCAGTAGGGTAGGTCCCAAAATATAGATTTCTTCTTCCACATGGGTGCGTGTCCCTCAGCGTCATTCGGAACAGCTAGTCCACCGAGACCCTTTCCAAAGATTACGTAGTGTAAATCATTGACCATAGCAAGCACATGATCACCGGTGCGCATGGCGGGCTTCTTCCGGTGATCTGCCTCGCCTTTGAAATGCTTGCCTTTCTTTCGACATTGATGGTTGGTCGGAAGAAATCGACGATGGCCCAGGTACACATTCTTCCTCCATTTGTCCAGGTATATACTTTCAGTGTCATCTAAACAGTGCGTGCATGCATGGTATCCTTTGTTTGTCTGTCCTGAAAGGTTACTAAGAGTGGGCCAATCATTGATGGTCACGAACAACAATGCCTTAAGGTTAAATTCCTGCTGTCTGTGCTCGTCCCACGTATGTACACCGTTTTCATTCCACAGCTGTAAAAGTTCTTCAACTAATGGCCTTAGGTACACATCAATTCCGTTGCCGGGTTTCTTAGGGCCTTGGATGAGAACTGGCATCATAATGAACTTCCGCTTCATGCACATCTAAGGAGGAAGGTTATACATACATAGAGTCACGGGACAGGTGTTGTGATTGCTGCTCTGCTCCCCGAAAGGATTAATGCCATCCGCGCTTAAAGCAAACCATACATTCCTTGGGTCCTTTGCAAACTCATCCTAGTACTTTCTCTCGATTTTTCTCCACTGCGACCCATCAGCGGGTGCTCTCAACTTCCCATCTTTCTTTCGGTTCTCACTGTGCCATCGCATCAACTTGGCATGCTCTTCGTTTTTGAACAGACGTTTCAACCGTGGTATTATAGGAGCATACCACATCACCTTCGCAGGAACCCTCTTCCTGGGGGCTCGCCGTCAACATCACCAGGGTCATCTCGTCTGATCTTATACCGCAATGCACCGCATACCGGGCATGCGTTCAGATCCTTGTATGCACCGCGGTAGAGGATGCAGTCATTAGGGCATGCATGTATCTTCTCCACCTCCAATCCTAGAGGGCATACGACCTTCTTTGCTGCGTATGTACTGTCGGGCAATTCATTATCCTTTAGAAGCTTCTTCTTCAATATTTTCAGTAGCTTCTCAAATCCTTTATCAGCCACAGCATTCTCTGCCTTCCACTGCAGCAATTCCAGTACGGTACCGAGCTTTGTGTTTCCATCTTCACAATTGGGGTATAACCATTTTTGTGATCCTCTAACATGCGATCGAACTTCAGCTTCTCCTTTTGACTTTCGCATTGCGTCCTTGCATCGACAATGACCCGGCGAAGATCATCATCATCGGGCACATTGTCTGGTTCCTCTTGATCTTCAGCAGCTTCACCCGTTGCAGCATCATTGGGCACATCGTCTGGTTCCTCTTGATCTTCACCAGCTCCCCCCGTTGCAGCATCACCGTATTCAGGGGGCACATAGTTGTCATCATAGTCTTCTTCTTCGCCGTCTTCCATCATAACCCCTATTTCTCCATGCCTCGTCCAAACATTATAGTGTGGCATGAAACCCTTGTAAAGCAGGTGGGAGTGAAGGATTTTCCGGTTAGAGTAAGACCTCGTATTCCCACATTCAGTGCATGGACAACACATAAAACCATTCTGCTTGTTTGCCTCAGCCGCATCGAGAAACTCATGCACGCCCTTAATGTACTCGCGGGTGTGTCTGTCACCGTACATCCATTGTCGGTTCATCTACGTGCATTATATATAATTAAGTGTCCAAATTAATAGAAGTTCGTCATCACATTAAAACCAAAGTGCATACATAGTTCTCATCTAACAACATATAGCTCTCCAGAGCATCTAATTAATTAAACCATACATTGAAACTATGTAAAACATTTCAATGCGAAAACAAATGCGATCATAATCGCAACCAAGGTAACAATTGATCCAACGGCATAATGATACCAAGCCTCGGTATGAATGGCATATTTTCTAATCTTTCTAATCTTCAAGCGCATTGCATCCATCTTGATCTTGTGATCATCGACGACATCCGCAACATGCAACTCCAATTTCATCTTCTCCTCCTCAATTTTTTTTATTTTTTCCTTCAACAAATTGTTTTCTTCTTCAACTAAATTTAACCTCTCGACAATAGGGTCGGTTGGCATTTCCGATTCACATACATCCTAGATAAATAAAATCTATGTCAAGTTGGTCGGCATAATTTTCATAAACAATAAATGAACCAATAGTTATAAAGATAATATACATACCACATCCGAATCATAGACAGGACGAGGGCCGATCGGGGCGGATACCAAAACCATCGCACTATATAAGATGCAATAATAAATGTAAGAAAATGATACAAGTATCTATCTAAACATACAAGTAAGAATATTTTTCCTTTCAGAAAGAAGATAAGAACAAGAGGCTCACCACGGTGGTGTCGGTGATGAGATCAGCGCGGGTGATCGACAGCGGTGAAGACGGGGACAGGGCGTGACGGACCGCTAAATCTAGACAAATCTCGAGGAAAATGGAGCTTGGAGGTCGAGCTTCGAGAGGAGAAAGCTTAAGTAGTGTGGCTCGGGCATTCCATCGAACACCTCATGTGCATAGGAGGTGAGCTAGAGCACCACAAAGCCCTCTCCCACTCGGCCAGAGAAAAACAGAGCACTGGGGTGCTCTGCTCGCGAACGAGGGGTATATATAGGCACCTCATTGGTCCTGGATGGTGACATGAGCCGGGACTAAAGGGGAGCCTTTGGTCCCGGTTCAAGCCACGAACCGGGACCAATGGTGGTGGGCCAGGAGCGAGGCCCATTGGTCCCGGTTCATCCCACCAACCGGGACCAAAAGGTCCAGATGAACCGGGACCAATGGCCCACGTGGCCCGGCCGGCCCCCTGGGCTCACAAACCGGGACCAATGCCCACATTGGTCCCGGTTCTGGACTGAACCGGGACTAATGGGCTGACCCGGCCTGGACCAAAGCCCTATTTTCTACTAGTGTATGCTTCCAACTGGCCAGATTCCTACCTGGAAGGATTTCACTGAGGCTTTTCGAGAGCACCACATTCCTTAGGCTCTCATTGACCGCAAGAGGGAAGAGTTCTATAGTTTTACCCAGGGTAAGCTGCCTGTTGATGCTTACAGTAGAGAGTTTGGAAACCTCGCCCGCTATGCTACAGAAGAAGTGTCCACGGACGCCAAGAAGCAGGCTAGGTTCCGAAAGGGTCTCAACCCTAAGTTGCGTCGTGATCTCCACCTGCATAATTGTGATACTTTCCAGGCTCTTGTGAACAAGGCCATTAATGCAGAGACAGCTCAGCTCACTTATGAGGAGTCTCGTAAGCACAACCGCGATCTGGGTTCTTCCTCCCGCTCTGGCTCCCAGAAGCGACGGATTTGGATTCCGAACTCAGCGCTTCCACCTGGATATGCACCGAGGCCATCTGAGGGAGTCCTGGATTAGGGGGTGTTCGGGTAGCCGGACTATACCTTCAGCCAGACTCCAGGACTATGAAGATACAAGATTGAAGACTTTGTCCCGTGTCCGGATGGGACTTTCCTTGGCGTGGAAGGCAAGCTTGGCGATGCGGATATTCAAGATCTCCTACCATTGTAACCGACTTTGTGTAACCCTAACCCTCTTCGGTGTCTATATAAACCGGAGGGTTTTAGTCCGTAGGACAACTTCATCATACAACAATCATACCATAGGCTAGCTTTTAGGGTTTAGCCTCCTTGATCTCGTGGTAGATCTACTCTTGTACTACCCATATCATCAATATTAATCAAGCAGGACGTAGGGTTTTACCTCCATCAAGAGGGCCCGAACCTGGGTAAAACATCGTGTTCCTTGCCTCCTGTTACCATCCAGCCTAGACGCACAGTTCGGGACCCCCTACCCGAGATCCGCCGGTTTTGACACCGACATTGGTGCTTTCATTGAGAGTTCCTCTATGTCATCGCTTTTAGGCCCGATGGCTCCTTCGATCATCAACAACGATGCAGTCCAGGGTGAGACTTTTCTCCCCGGACAGATCTTCGTCTTTGGCGGCTTCGCACTGCGGGCCAATTCGCTTGGCCACCTTTGAGTAGATCGAAAGCTACGCCCCTGGCCAGCAGGTCAGGTTTGGAAGCCTAAACTACACGACTGACACCCGCGGGGACTTGATCTTCGACGGATTCGAGCCATAGCCAAGCGCGCCGCACTGTCTCGATGGACATGATATAGCTCTGCCGCCGAACAGCGCCTTGGAGGCCGCACACGCATCGGTTCCAACCATTGATTCGGAGCCTACTGCGCCGCTCGAGGATCAGCGGTTGGACGCTGCCTCAGGGGTTGTGATCTCAGAGGCGATTGAGCCGAACTCCAGCCTCACACTCCGCATGGCCCGTGACTCCGAGGAGCCGGATTCCTCTCCGAACTCCAAGCCCCCCGCGCCCCTACCGATCGAATCCGATTGGGCGCCGATAATGGAGTTCACCGCCGCGGACATCTGTCAGCACTCGCCCTTCGGCGACATCCTGAATTCTCTAAAGTCTCTCTCTTTATCAGGAGAGCCCTAGCCGGACTACGGTCAGCAAGGTTGGGATACGAACGATGATGAAATTCAAAACCCACCCACCACCCACTTCGTAGCCACTGTCGACGACTTAACCGACATGCTTGACTTCGACTCCGAAGACATCGACGGCATGGACGACGATGCAGGAGACAAACAAGAACCAGCACCTGTAGGGCGCTGGAAGGCCACCTCGTCATATGACATATATATGGTGGACACTCCAAAGGATGGAGATGGCGACGAAACAGCGGGGGGCGATACCTCTAAGAAACAGCCCAAGCGCCGGCGTCAGCGGCGCCGCTCTAAATCCCGCCAAAGCAAAAACGGTGATTCCGGCACGGGAGATAATACTACTCCGGATAGCACCGAAGAACATCCCCTCCAGCAAGATTCAGCACAGGAGGACAGAGAAGCCAGCCCTCACGAGAGGGTGGCGGACCAAGAGGTTAAGGACGATAATTATATGCCTCCCTCCAAAGACGAGGCAATCCTCGACGACGACGAGTTCGTCGTGCCAGAGGATCTCGCCGAACAAGAGCGTTTTGAACGCAGGCTTATGGCCACGGCAAGCAGCCTCAAGAAAAAGCAGCAACAGCTTAGAGCTGATCAGGATTTGCTAGCTGGCAGATAGACTAAAGTCCTTGCGGCCGAAGAGTATGAACTCGAATGCCCCTCCAAGAGTTACCCAAAGCGCAGGCTGCTACCCCGACTAGAGGAGGAAGCACCTACATCACCAGCGCATGACATGGCCGACCGGCCACCTTGTGGCCGCGACAGAGAGGCCTCTTGGCCCTCCACTCGAGCCATGCCCCGACGCCGCGTCAAGCATACTAAGGCACGGGAAAATGTGCCCGACCTGCGCGACATACTGGAAGACAAGGCAAGGCAAACAAGATCGATCTACGGATCGCGTAGGCGCTCCACGGCACGTGACGGTGATCGTCACTCCGGATGCAATAAATCCGGCCGAGCCGAACTCAACAGACAAAGCTCCTTCGAGCTGCGTCATGATATAGCCCAATACAGAGGCGCCACACACCCACTATGCTTCACAGATGAAGTAATGGATCATAAAATCCCTGAGGGCTTCAAACCCATAAACATCGAATCGTACGATGGCACAACAGATCCTGCGGTATGGATCGACGATTATCTCCTTCATATCCACATGGCCCGCGGTGATGATCTACACGCCATCAAATACCTCCCACTCAAACTTAAGGGACCGGCCCGGCATTGGCTTAACAGCTTGCCAGCAGACTCAATCGGTTCTTGGGAGGACCTGGAAGCCGCATTCCTTGACAACTTCCAGGGCACTTATGTGCGACCACCGGACGCCGATGACCTAAGCCACATAATTCAGCAGCCAGAGGAATCGGCCAGGCAATTCTGGACACGGTTCCTAACAAAGAAAAACCAGATAGTTGACTGTCCAGACGCAGAGGCCTTAGCGGCCTTCAAGCATAATATCCGTGACGAGTGGCTTGCCCGGCACCTGGGACAGGAAAAGCCGAAATCTATGGCAGCCCTCATGACACTCATGACCCGCTTTTGCGCGGGAGAAGACAGCTGGCTAGCTCGCAACAACAATTTAACCAAGAACCCTGGTAATTCGAATACCAAGGACAAAAGCGACAGGTCGCGTCGGAACAAACAAAAGCGCCACGTTAACAGCAACAGCAACGAGGATATGGCAGTTAAATGCCGAATTCCGAGGCTACAAATCCGGTCAACGGAAAAAGCCATTCAAAAGAAATACTCAGGGCCCATCCAGTTTGGACCGAATACTCGACTGCTTGTGCCAGATACATGGCACCCCCGAAAAGCCAGCCAATCACACCAACAGGGATTGTTGGGTGTTCAAGCAGGCAGGCAAGTTAAGAGCCGACAACAAAGACAAGGGGCTGTATAGCGACAACGAGGAGGAGCCCAGGCCACCGAACAACGGTGGACAGAAGGGATTTCCCCCGCAAGTGCGGATGGTGAACATGATATACGCAACCCACATCCCCAAGAGGGAGTGGAAGCGTGCGTTACGGGATGTATATGCGATGGAGCCAGTCGCCCCAAAGTTCAACCCATGGTCCTCCTGCCCGATCACCTTTGATCAAAGGGACCACCCCACTAGCATCCGTCACGGCGGCTTCGCCGCATTGGTTCTAGACCCAATCATTGACGGATTTCATCTCACAAGAGTCCTCATGGACGGCGGCAGCAGCTTGAACCTGCTTTACTAGGATACAGTATGAAAAATGGGCATAGATCCCTCGAGGATCAAGCCCACCAAAATGACCTTTAAAGGCGTCATACCAGGTGTAGAAGCCAACTGTACAGGCTCAGTCACACTAGAAGTGGTCTTCGGATCTCCGGATAACTTCCGAAGTGAGGAGTTAATCTTCGGCATTGTCCCGTTGCGTAGTGGCTATCACGCACTGCTCGGGCGAACCGCATTCGCAAAATTCAACGCGGTACCGCACTATGCATACCTCAAGCTCAAGATGCCAGGCCCTAGAGGAGTAATCACGGTCAATGGGAACATCGAACGCTCCCTCCGAATAGAGGAGCACACGGCAGCGCTCGCAGCAGAAGTACAAAGCAGCCTCTCTAGGCAGTTCTCCAGTTCGGCCTTCAAAAAGCCGGACACTGTCAAGCGCGCCCGGAGTACCCTACAACAAGACCGCCTGGCACGTTCTGAGCTAGCATAGCAATGCGGCCCCAACCCTAGCCCTCGCGATATAGCGAAACCAGTGCTTCGCGTACATAACTACGCTCTTGAAATACCATGGGCACAGGGGAAGGGGCACTATCACAGCACGCCCAAAATACGGCTTAAACTGCACCAGGGGCTGCCGGATTCCTTTTTTTCTTTTTTTTCTCTTACTCTCAGGACTCCATACTTTGGATGACCTATTCGGCAATTCAACTGCCGCACAAACGATGCAAGATCCAGGAAAGCAGACAAGACACGCCGCATTATGGAACTCCCAGGTGGTCTCTATTGCGAGAAGTATACCTGTTTTTTAATACAATTCCGCGGCCTGCCCCTGGCCAGGACATGTTAAATAGTCCAATTTCTTTTGCTTATCGCACTATTTGTATCGTTCCGCTTTCATAGCAGCCTTCCTATAAACAATGCATAGCTTTTTGTCTATTTTTTGCATTATCCTCTTTTTATATATATGTTTATCAATAACATGTTACATCCGTACACTGTGGTACGGCAAAAATACGCCAGGGGCTTCAGTACCCATCAATATGGCGTGAGAAGTCCGTACACTTTCACAGGTGCGGCACCCAGAACTTATAGCACTATATGCATCGGCTCCGAATCATGATTTGGGTCAATAGTTGGGTTTGCCCGGCTCCTATGTTTTGGTGCCTTACGTTCCGCTATATCGGCTAAGGTAGCACTAGGAGAACTACTACGATTGTGCCCCAGTTGAGGTGGGCTGAGCACCTCAGTAGAGAAAGCTAAAACTGACTGTCATGATGAGGCGAGAGACCGGTCGCTGTTCGAGAGGTTTTTCGAGTCCTTAAAGACTTATAACGCTTCGAGCGAGGAACCGGCTTTGTCCGGCCAAGGCGTGGATAGCGCCCCGAACTCGGTCTTCCGAATACTAGGGGCTTCGCCGAAATTTAAAATTATAGAGTTCTATGGCTAAGTGAGAGTGTTCAAGCATTATAGTCCGATTGCCTTGTTCGTTGTGCTGAGCGCCTCCCTCGACGGACCCAATCATGGGAAAAAGAGCGCTCAGGTTTATCCCGAACACCCCAGCACTAGTGGCATGGGGGCAGAAGCCGACGACTGGCCATCTCTCAATTTTTTATAAACGGCCGCACAGAAAGTAATATTTTAAATTCAAGCATTGCTTAGCGCATATGAACAAGTTTTCAGCGCATAGGATAACACGAGCGAGTTCATTAAAAAATTACATCCTTGGTGCATTCATCTGCCATAAGGCGGGCACCGGCCAGAACATCCTTGTAATAGTTCTCGGCCTTGCGATGCTCCTTCCCCGGCGGCTGCCCGTCCCTCACAAGCTTCTCATCGTCCAGCTTACCCCAGTGCACCTTTGCACGGGCAAGGGCCCTACGGGCACCTTCGATGCAGACGGAGCGCTTGATGACCTCGAGCCTTGGACAAGCCTCCACCAGCCGCCGCACCAGTCCGAAGTAGCTCCCTGGCAGGGCCTCTCCAGGCCACAGCCGAACTATGAAGTCCTTCAGGGCCTGTTCGGCCGCCTTGTGGAGCTCGACCAGCTGCTTCAGCTGGTCGTTCAAGGGCACAGGGTGTCCGGCCTCAGCATACTGAGCCTAGAACACCTTCTCCGTTGAGCTGCCTTCCTCGGCTCGGTAGAATGCGGCGGCATCGGATACGCTGCGGGGAAGATCTGCGAATGCCCCTGGAGAGCTCCAGATTCGGGTAAGTAACAAGTAGTTTACTTTTATATGTCTGCTTTGCATAGAGAATGCCTTACCCGCCGCTATCTTTTTCACCGCATCCAATTCCTGGAGGGCCTTCTGGGCTTCGGCCTTGGCAGATTTGGCAGTTTTAAGGGCCGCAGCAAGCTCGGACGCTCGCGTCTTCGAGTCGAGCTCTAAACTCTCATGTTTTTTCATGAGAGCCTGAAGCTCTCGCTGCACCTCGCCGACCTGCGCCTCAAATTTCACCTGCTCGGTGTGCTCCGTGGCCGCTCTCTTCTTGGCCTCGGACAGCGCCTGCTTGAGGGTCGCCACCTCAGTTGTGGCCCCTACAATAAGCAGTATACTCCTGTCATTTTTTGCAATTGCGTCTTCTATAGGCATTTTTTCTATAAGGTATCTCTTACCTTCTTTCTCCTCGAGCTGCCATTTGGCAAGGCCGAGCTCTTGCTCGGTCCGCTTGAGGCCCTGCTTCAGGGCACCCACCTCCGCAGTCAGTGCGGCGGTGGCCAGCAGCGAAGCCTGCATACGTATATTGACTCCTTTTTAGTTAGACTCCTGCGATATTTAATAGATCCTCTATTCGGCTTTTCTTTTCGAACGCCAAACAGAGCATCAGGGGCTACTGTCTATGCGGTAATATTTTTACATATTTCTACTTACCTCGAAGCCTGTTAGAAGGCTAGCACAAGCTTCAGTAAGTCCGCTTTTGGCGGACCGAACCTTCTGGACCACCGTACTCATGATGGTATGGTGCTCCTCGTCAATGGAGGCGCCCTTAAGCACCTCCAGCAGATTGTCCGGTGCCTTCGGTTGGACGGAGGACGCCGGCTCAATAGGCTTGCTCCTCTTGGTAGGAGTTCGCCTGCCGCGGTCCGGAACCGTTGATGATTCCGGCGCGGTGTCCGGCTTAAAGACGGACTTGGAGCCCTGGGGGGTCTTGTCCCCTTTACTCCTGGAGTCCGGGAGGTCGCCTCACGGCTCCTCCTGGACCACCTCCTCTTGCCCCGGAGCTTGTCGCGATGCCACTCCGGCGTCATCCGCAGCACAGGGGGAGGCAGCGGGCGGAACTGAATTCATGTCCGATGAATCCAGGGAGCCGCTCGACGACTCGTCGAGCCCGTCCTTGGGCGGGCTGCATGATTATATTCGACATTAGGGAAAGCTGCGCAACAAAAGGAATATCATGAGTTACTCTGGTATCCGAACACTTACGATTTCGCCGGACGCTTGGCCCTGTCCGGCCAATCCTCTTCGTCCTTGTCGGCGTCGGGGGCGTAGTCCGGCGGAGGGGTTTTCCTCTTCTTGGACCCTTCGGCCTCCCTTACTAAGGCGGCCTTCCTCTTCTTTCCTCCCCCCGCTGGAGGGGGAGAGGTCTCTTCTTCCTCCTCCTCATCTTCACGGGAGGAGTGCGTCTCGGACTCATCGGACGACGAGTCTGACACCACCATATGCCGGGAACTCTTTTGAGTCCCCGTGGCCTTCTTCTTCTTGGCCTTCTTCTCCGGCACCATATAAGGTGCCGGAACCAGCAGCTTCACTAGGAGAGCAGGGGCTGGGTCTTTGGGCAAGAGAGCCGGACAGTTAATCAGTCCGGACTTCGCCTGCCAATCCTGTCAAAGGTGAGGGAGTTTAGATCCTGCATAGAGTCAAACTATGAAGAAAACTTAACATCCTGTAAAAGATGAAAATATTTTACCTCGCCAGCAGGACGCTGCGAGCTGAATCCGCGGTCTTCGGAGGCTGATGTGGGAGCCTCGGCACCTTTGGTTAGCCCCTTGCAGACATCTTCGTACGTCATGTCGAAGAGCCTGCTCAGAGTTCGGTGCTGCGCCGGGTTGAACTCCCACAAATTGAAGTCCTGTTCTTGACACGGAAGGATCCGGTGGACGAGCATGACCTGGACTACGTTGACAAGCTTGAGCTGCTTGTTCACCAGGGACTGGATGCATTTTTGCAGTCCGGTCACCTCTTCTTTGTCGCCCCATGACAAGCCCGTCTCCTTCCAGGACGTGAGCCGCGTAGGGGGTCCGGATTGGAATTCAGGGTCTGCGATCCACTTCAGATCGCGTGGCTCGGTGATGTAAAACCACCTTGACTGCCACCCCTTCAAGGTCTCCACAAAGGAGCCCTCGAGCCATAGGACGTTGGCTATTTTGCCCGCCATGGCACCTCCGCACTCCGCCTGGTTGTCGCGCACCACCTTTGGCTTGACGTTGAAGGTCTTGAGCCAGAGGCCGAAATGGGGGCGGATGCAGAGGAAAGCCTCGCACACGATGATAAATGCCAAGATATTGAGGATGAAGTTCGAGGCCAGATCGTGGAAATCTAGGCCATAGTAGAACATGAGCCCGCGGACAAATGGGTGGAGAGGAAAACCCAGTCCGTGGAGGAAGTGGGGAAGAAATACTACCCTCTCATGGGGCCTTGGGGTGGGGAGAAGCTGCCCCTCCTCAGGAAGCCGGTGCGCGATGTCTTTGGACAGGTATCCGGCCTTCCTTAGCCCTTTGACATGGCCCTCCGTGACGGAGGAGACCATCCACTTGCCTCCCGCTCCGGACATTGTTGGAGAACGTTGAGGTAGGAAGTGCGGGCTTGGGCGCTGGAGCTCGGGTGCGCAGAAGATGGATAGGCAAAGGAGGAAGAAGGCGTAGGTAAAAAGGTGGATCCTTATCCCCTTATATGAGCGGATGCGACTATGCATCCCCACCAGCCTAGTAAAACTCGCTTGCCTCCCAAGCGCCGTGATAAATGGCGTGGTTGGGTTACCCACGTCTGTATTGATGAGAATCCCGTAAATGGGGGACACGATCTCTGCTTTGACAAGACGTGCCAAGGAAACCGCCTTGCAAAACACGCTGAGGTGGAAAAGTGAAAACGATTCGAATAAAGGCTTGGCCGTAGTGTGATGTCACGCTGTGAAATACGTCAGCAGATTAGATTTGTGTTAATATCATTCTCTCTGTGGCAATACGTGGAAACTTATTTTGCAGACCCGGACACTACTATTGGTGTTTACAAACTTTTATGAAAAATTTGGAGGAGGAACCCGCCTTGCAATGCCGAAGACAATCTACGCGCCGGACTCGTCGTCATTGAAGCCTGGTTCAGGGGCTACTGAGGGAGTCCTGGATTAGGGGGTGTTCGGGTAGCCGGACTATACCTTCAGCCGGACTCCAGGACTATGAAGATACAAGATTGAAGACTTCGTCCCGTGTCCAGATGGGACTTTACTTGGTGTGGAAGGCAAGCTTGGCGATGCGGATATTCAAGATCTCCTACCATTGTAACCGACTTTGTGTAACCCTAACCCTCTCCGGTGTCTATATAAACCGGAGGGTTTTAGTCCGTAGGACAACTTCATCATACAACAATCATACCATAGGCTAGCTTTTAGGGTTTAGCCTCCTTGATCTCGTGGTAGATCTACTCTTGTACTACCCATATCATCAATATTAATCAAGCAGGACGTAGGGTTTTACCTCCATCAAGAGGGCCCGAACCTGGGTAAAACATTGTGTTCCTTGCCTCCTATTACCATCCGTCCTAGACGCACAGTTCGGGACCCCGTACCCGAGATCCGCCGGTTTTGACACCGACACCATCCGATGTGGCGCCTCACCCAGCTCAGCAACGTGCTCCACCCAGGCCTATTAGTCGACCACTTGCCAATGTAGGTCCACGTCGTACCTCAGGAACTTGCTTCACCTGCAGAGAACCAGGACACTACGCACGTGACTGCCCTCAGTACAGTTATACTCCACCCCAGTCCGAGAGGTTTGTTGGCCGTGAAAAGCCATCAGGCAAGATGATCAGTACCAAGCCAGCCTCCATTGAACGAGCATGTGTGCACCATGTCTCAGCTACAGAAGCTCAAGATGATCCCGACGTCGTACTGGGTACGCTTCTTGTCAATTGTCACCCAGCTTCAGTTATGTTCGATACTGGAGCATCCCACTCCTTCATATCCGAAGGTTATGCTCGGTTGCACGACATGTCATTTTGTGATATGCCGACTCCACTAATAATCCAAACTCCTGGTTCCAAATGGCAAACCTCCAAGGTAAGCCATGGTAATGAAATCCTTGTTGACAGACTGGTATTCCTTGCTTCTTTGATATCTCTCAAGTCTTTAGATATTAACATCGTCTTGGGTATGGACTGGATGAGAGCTCATCATGCCAAGATCAATTGTTACACTAGATCTGTTCAACTTACACATCCATCTGGCAAAATAGTCACTGTCTCCACTAGAGTTGCAAGGCGTCAACTCTATTCTCTTAATGCCAGCCCTCTTCCAGACCTTAAAGATATTCCGGTAGTCCATGACTTCCCGGATGTCTTTCCAGAAGAACTGCCAGGTGTCCCACCTGACAGAGATGTAGAGTTTGTCATAGAACTTATCCCAGGAACTGTTCCAATCTCTAGGAGACCATACAAGATGGCACCTTTGGAGTTAGCTGAGCTTAAGAAACAACTTGATGAGTCCTTGCAAAAGGGTTTCAACCGTCCCAGTTCTTCTCCTTAGGCTTGTCATGTCCTCTTCGTAAAGAAGAAGGATGGTACGGATCGGATGGTTGTAAATTATTGTCCCGTTAATGTGGTCATGATAAAGAACAAGTATCTGCTCCCCAGGATCAACAACCTGTATGATCAGCTCGCTGGATCCTCAGTCTTTTCCAAGATGGATTTGAGGTTAGGCTACCACCAAATCAAAATCAGAAATGGGGACATCCCCAAAACGGCCTTTGTCACTCGTTATGGTCAATACAAGTACATCGTGATGTCTTTCGGCCTAACCAATGCTCCAGCTACTTTCTTCCGCTTGATGAACTCGATCTTTATGGAGTACTTAGATAAGTTCATCGTGGTTTATCTCGATGATATTCTTATTTACTCGAAGAACGAGGAAGAGCATGCCGCACATCTTAGACTTGTGTTAGAAAAACTCAGAGAGCACCGCCTTTATGCCAAGTTCTCCAAGTGTGAATTTTGGTTGCCAGAAGTGACCTATCTGGGCCACGTGATCTCTGGTAAGGGCATTGTTGTCAATCCCGAGAGAGTTAAAGCCGTTCTCGATTGGACTCCACCTGAAACGGTCAAACAAGTTAGGAGTTTCCTTGGTCTAGCCAGTTATTGTCGCCGCTTCGTTGAAAACTTCTCCAAAGTGGCCAAACCCCTCACGGAGCTTCTCAAGAAAGATAAAAGGTTTGAGTGGACCCCACAGTGTGATCACAGTTTTTAGGAACTGAAAAGACGCCTGACTTCTGCGCCCATACTCGTGCCACCGGATTTCACTAAAGAATTTGTTATCTATTGTGATGCTTCGCGTCAAGGACTAGGTTGCATTCTTATGCAGGATCGTCATGTGATTGCCTATGCATCTCGACAGTTGCATCCACATGAGGAAAATTATCCTACACATGATCTAGAGCTTGCAGTCGTAGTCTATTTACTTAAGACTTGGCGACATTACCTTCTTGGTAACCGCTGCAAAATCTACACTGACCATCAGAGTCTCAAGTATATCTTCCCCAACCGGATCTGAATCACAGACAGAGACGTTGGTTGGAGTTGATCTCGGATTACGACTTAGGAATCACCTACACCCTAGGCAAAGCCAATGTCATGGATGATGCTTTAAGTCGTAAATCCTATTGCGACAACCTCATGTTGCAACAATGTCAACCACCCCTCCATGAGGAATTCTGTAAGCTTAACCTTCATATAGCTCCTCATGGTTCCCTTTCTACCTTGGTGGCGAAACCTACCCTTACGGATCAGATCATAGAGGCTCAGAAGCATGATACGGGAATTTCCCGGATCAAGAAAAATATTTCCAAGGGAGTTGCCAACTGTTTCTCTATGGATGAATGAGGTGTTGTTTACTTTGGAAACCGTTTGGTGGTTCCCAAATTTCAACAGATGCAGCAACTGATCCTTAAGGAGGCCCATGAATCCCCTCTCACGATTCATCCCGGTAAATAAAAAGATGTATCAGGACCTACGCCAGAGGTTCTGGTGGACTAGGATGAAGAGAGAAATCGCTCAGTATATTGCCAACTGTGACGTTTGTCGTCGCGTTAAGGCAGAGCATCAAAGACCTGCTGGCACCCTTCAACCTTTAGCTATTCCCGAGTGGAAATGGGACAAAGTTGGTATGGACTTCATCACCGGCTTTCCCAGGACCAAGAAAGGAAATAATGCTATCCTCGTAGTCATTGATCGTCTCTCCAAAGTGGCTCACTTCCTACCTGTTCGAGAGAGTATCACTGCTAGTCAGCTCGCTGAATTATATATCTCCCGAGTAGTGTCACTCCATGGTGTTCCACTAGAGATCAATTCAGACCGTGGCAGTCTTTTCACCTCTCATTTCTAGGAAAGTTTCCAGAATGCCATGGGAACTCATCTTTCTTTCATTACCGCTTTCCACCCTCAGTCAAGTGGTCAGGTGGAACGGGTCAACCAAATTCTTGAAGACATGCTTAGAGCTTGCGTTATCTCATTCGGTATGGATTGGGAGAAATGTCTTCCCTTTGCCGAGTTTGCTTATAACAATAGCTACCAATCCAGTCTTAAGAAAGCACCCTTCGAGATTCTGTATGGACAAAGATGTCGAACACCTTTGAACTGGTCAGAAATCGGTGAAAGACAATTATTTGGACCGGATATGATCCAGGAGGCAGAAGAGGAAGTTCACATCATTTGTGAGAATTTGAAAACAGCCCAATCTCATCAAAAGAGCCAGTATGACCGTCGTCATAAGGAAGTGGCTTATGAAGTTGGCGACAAGGCTTACCTTCGGGTTACTCCTTTGAAGGGTACCCATCGTTTCGGTATCCAGGGCAAGTTGGCTCCTCATTACATTGGTCCTTTTCGCATTCTCGCTAAACAAGGAGAGTTTGCCTACCAATTGGAACTACCCCCACATCTTTCTCGAGTTCATGATGTTTTCCACGTCTCTCAAATCAGGCGTTGCTTCTCGGATCCCATCCGCGGAGTGGACCACGAAATGCTTGATCTCCAAGATAACCTCACTTATCGACAGTACCCCGTTCGCATTCTGTATCAAGCAGAGCGTGTCACTCAACGTCATAACATCAAGTTTCTCAAGGTTCAGTGGTCTCATCATTCCGAGAGCGAAGCTACTTGGGAGCGAGAAGATCGTCTTCGACTTGAGTATCCCGCTTTCTTTCCGCCAACTCCTGAATCTCGGGACGAGATTTTTCCGAGTGGGGGCGAGTTGTCACATCCCTAGTTCTGGTATGACCTAGACTAGCTAGTCATTTGTGCATCATGTTTAAATTCCATTTAAATTTGAAATGGGGATTTGTGAAACCCTCAAAAATCATTTCTGGAAATGACCCAAATAAAAAGTGTTCCAAAAAGGACCAAGAAAATGTTCATGTTGCTCTCTGAAAATATTGGTCAGAGGTAAAAGTCAAACCAATAATTTTAGGAGCCCATAAATATTTATTTTGGCCTTTTGGAATTAATACAATAATTATTTGCCTTGGATATATATATGTGATATATTTTATATATGTCCAAAAATTCTGATTTTTGCTGAGGGGCTTTGGAATAACCCCTTAGGTCCCTGCAAAAATTGTCAGAAGAAAATAAAATGATTTAGTATTTTACTAAATCAGAACAAATGCCAGAAAAATAGAAAACAGAAAACAAAAAGGAGAGAGAGAGAGAGAGAAAGGATTTTACCTGGCTTACCTGGCACCCCAGCCGGCCCAGCACTGTAGCTGGCCCAGCCCAGCCGTCGCATCGTCTTCCACCTCTTGCCAGTAGGCAGAGGGCGTGTGTTTAGCGCGCGCGTGCACGCGCTGCGGCCACCTCCTCTCTCCCTGCTTGCCTGGACTTCCCTCGCGTCGCCACGCAGCCTCCCCGACCCCCTCTCACTCTCCCCCGTGCTTCTCCTCTCCTCTGATCTCTCTGCGCAGCACCACCGAACGCCACCATCGCCGCCGCTCGCCGCTGTCGCGGCCACAGCCATCTCCTCACCCCTCTGTCGTGTCCACCAGCACCGCCGTTGAGCTCCGCCTCCCCAAGCCGAAGGAATCGAGCCCGGGCGCCCTGCATCGCCTCCACGCCATCGTCTTCAACCTCGGGTTGACCGAGATCGCCGCTGCCGTCTCGTCGCCCCAGGCCTTCCCCGAGCCCGCTGACCATTCCGTCGCCTCCGATGTGACCTCCTCTTCTTGTTCCCCCTCTTCCCGAGCTCGTTTACGCCCCGCAGCCGTCACCCACTTGTCTACCGAACCCGCCGCCGCCCGAGCTCATCGCCGGTGATGCTCCGGTGGCCTTTCCATCACCATGACCTATCCAACACACTCGCGCACGCACGTAGTTGCTGCCCCACTGCTCTCTTTGCTCGTCCACTTGCTCTAGCTGCAGCTGCCCTACACGCCGAACTCCGGCCACCGCCGCGATCTTGCCTCTAGCGAGCTCGGGCCACCTCAGCCCCTGCCGTTTGCACAAATGGATGCGGGCGAGTCCCAGCTCCACATAGATGCCCTCCGCCGGCCATTTGGTCGCCGGAGGAGGAATCCCGAGCCCCTCCGCCGTCTCTGGCCTTGCCGGCGACGAGCGCCGGGTCAACTCCGGCGTGGGTTGACCCCCACAGCCCAGTTTGACCTCCCCCTTTCTCTCACTGACTTGTGGGACCCGCCCGACTAATTACCTTAGTTAGCACTAATTAACTAACTAGGTTAGCTGCTACAGTCATTGACTAGTGGGCCCTGCCCAGTTAGTTAGGACTAAGTAACTTAGTTAGTTGACTGGGTCACTGACCAGTGGGACCCACTGGTCAGGTTTTGACCTAGTCAGCCCCGTTGACTCGCCTACGTCATGCTGACGTAGAGCTGACGCAATAATTGATTTCTGGAATTATTTTAACTTAGGAAATTCCAGAATATTTGCCTAAACTTTAAAAAATCATAGAAATTCAACCGTAGCTCAGAATGAAGTAAATTATATATGAAAAATTATCAGAAAAATGCAAGGAATCCATTTATGCCAGTTACATGCATGAAAAACCAACTTATACATGCTGTATAAGTGAAAACATAATATGGGCATTTTAAATGCTTCATTTTGAATTGCATTTGAATCTTTGATTCAAATGGGCTTCAACCAACTTGGTAGCATCTTGCATTAGCCCAAACACTAGCATTTTCACATGTCATGTTCATGCATCATTTTGTTGCATTTGTTTGTGTGTTGATCGCTGGCACCGTTTCTTCTCGATAGGTTCCACTCCGGAAGGTGTTCCCGAGTACCTGTCAGAGGAGCCGTACCCCTTCGTCGTTCTATCAGGCAAGCAAACCCCCTTGAGCACCTCGATAAATCCCACTCTCTCGCTCTTGCTCCTTATACTGCATTAGGACAACAACGATTCAACTGCTACTTTTCTGCTACGGTAGTTGAACCCATTCCTCTGCATGACCAGTCATTGCCATAGTAAATAGTTGAAACCCACTAGCATGAGTAGGAGTTGCTTGAGCCTTGATGTGCCTACTCATCCA
Source organism: Triticum urartu (assembly GCF_056163025.1). Lineage (NCBI taxonomy): Eukaryota > Viridiplantae > Streptophyta > Magnoliopsida > Poales > Poaceae > Triticum > Triticum urartu. The sequence continues at coordinate 568,897,533 of NC_141878.1, forward strand.
TGCTTGTTTTCTTTATGCCAGCTATGCTTAGAGTTGTGTCAGGTCTGATTCATCGGGAATGAATCGGAGTGGTGAACATGTCCTACAGATAAAAGGCTAAGTGTGTGAACACGTTTTGGTAAAGGTAGCGATGAGAGGCCATGTAGGAGTACATGGTGGGTTGTCTCATTGGAACCGTCCCTAAGCACCGAGCTCCATGTATGTTATCCCAGTCCAGTTACTACCACACATTGGGTTCCGGTTATCCGTCCCCTCTCGGCTTATTAATCCACTTGATCTCTGTCCAGGAGTTGCAACTAGTTTCTGGCGTTTGTAGGTAGTGCTACTTGTCTACCAGGTGGTGTCCGACGGGGCGGGCTTGGGATAGACTAGGCACCATGGCACGGTGTACCAAGTGGCACCCGGATGGTGGGCTTGGGAACCCTGCACACATCGTTTGGGGCCGTGAGCGACACCCCGGCCGGATCTCCTTGCGGATGGAACCTGAATAGGCGATAAACCTGGATGAGAGCCTCGTGTGGTTAGTCAGGTCGTGGCCGACACCCTCGCTCGGCTTCCGCTTGAAGGTTGCCGAGGTACATGACGTGTACAGGGCTATAAGTGGCGAGAGCGTGTGTGAAGAAGTACACCCCTGCAGGGTCAACATTATCTATTCATATAGCCGTTTTCCTCGGATATGGAAACTTGGAGGACTTATGTAGTACCTAGACAACTTGAAGTGGATACTCTAAAATACGCAAGATAAGCGTGAGTGCTATGGATGGCCTTCTCGTAGGGAGACAGGAACGAATCCATAGTGGGGTATTCATATGGTGAATATGTGGACTCGTGTGCGTCTTCTCACCTCAAAGAAGTTTCTGATACTCGGAGTATAGGTTAGCCACTGAGTCAAAGCTGGCTTGCTGCTGTTAAAACTCCACCACCCCCTTTGTTGATAATGTTGCATATGTAGATAGTTCTGATGTAAGACTTGCTGAGTACCTTTGTACTCACGTTTGCTTATTTATGTTTTGCAGTTGGTTGCACTAGTGACTTCGACGAGTAGCTTGTATACCAGCTATGGTCTTGTACCCTTGGGAGGGTCGTGTTTAGTCAGGCTTCTTAGTCTCTTCCTTTTGTAGTTGTCTGTACTCAGACTTGTAATGCTTCCGTTGCTTGAATGCTCTGAATGATGGGTCATGAGACCCCTGTTTGTATTGAGTGCTATGTGGCTCTTCTGGGCCTTTATCTATATGAGTTTGAGTTATGTTGTGATGCCATGTTGTACAGCACATACTTGCATGTTATGCGTACGTGTAACATGTATTGCTATGTGTGGGATCCGACAACCTAGTTGTTTATCCCTGGTAGCCTCTTATGGGGAAATGTAGTCTTGTGCTTCCATGAGCCATAGTAGTCCGCTACATCCCGGTTCACCGGAGTCCTGCTAGCCCAGCACTACTACTCCAGAACACTTGACTGGCCGGCATGCGATTCACTTCGTTCATGTGTCTGTCCCTTCGGGGAAATGTCACGCGGTGACATCCGGAGTCCTGCCTAGCCTGCTACAGCCCGGGTTCCCGGAGTCCTGTTAGCCCAGTGCTACAGCCCGGATTCATATGCTGTTGACCGACATGCTCGAGGTTGATTCATGTATGCATGTCCCTGTAAGTTAGTGCCACTTTAGGTTCACGACTAGTCATGTCGGCCCGGGTTCTCTGTCATATGGATGCTAGCGACACTATCATATACGTGAGCCAAAAGGCGCAAACGGTCACGGGCCAGGTAAGGTGGCACCCGTGGGAATACCGTGTGTGAGGCCGCAAAGTGATATGAAGTGTTACATGCTAGATCAGTGTGACTTAGGATCGGGGTCCCGACAGCATTGGTATCAAAGCCTGACTGACTGTAGGATTACCAAGCCAAACTGGTCGAAGTTGAGTCTAGAAATGCTTTAGTTATATAAGGGAATTGATTGTGGAAGGGAACGTAAGGCTCTTTTTACTCCTTTACCTCATGTCATTATTTCTGAGTCAGCCTCTTCTTTTCTATGAGGGTTAAGGCCTAGGCTTCTCCTCTATCTCTCAGGATGACGTGTTACTAAACCGTAAAGTCTTAGGATTGTTGGGTTTGTGTCTCTGTTCAGTTCTACTACTTCCATGTGTCCTCAGTTTGACCCGGAACCTTGATGAATGTCTCAAAATCCTTTTGAGCATTTACAGCCGTTATGCTGACGAAATTGTCCTAGGATTTCAAGAGTTTCCAATGCTTTTGCATTACATTCCGCATCCTTATGTCGATGCTAATTCCATCCTTGTTTCCTTGGTTTCTGTGCCAGGATGTCGTCTGCTAACCGAGGTTCAGTTGCTCATAGAAAGAACCACGGAGATGGTACGGACGAGGATCCTCCTGACCAGCCTTTGAGGGAAGAGTTCTTGTTAGCATCCGAGAGGAACAAGCATGAGACTAACCGCTTGCTGGCACAGGTTGAGCAGAACACCGCACATCAGCGTAAAAAGTTGGTTTCCATCACCGACTTCATTGGTCTGAAACCACCCACCTTCCATCACTCCATTGAGCCACTCGATGCAGATGACTGGCTCCGAAGCATCACTCACAAGTTGTATTCTGCGAACGTAGCTGAAGGTGACAAGGTCACCTATGCTACCTATCACCTGGAAGGTCCTGCTAGTATTTGGTGGCAGAGCTATGAGGCTATGCTTCCAGCTGGCCAGATTCCTACCTGGAAGGATTTCACCGAGGCTTTTCGGGAGCACCACATTCCTCAAGCTCTCATTGACCGCAAGAGGGAAGAGTTCTATAGTTTTACCCAGGGTAAGCTGCCTGTTGATGCTTACAGTAGAGAGTTTGGAAACCTTGCCCGCTATGCTACAGAAGAAGTGTCCATGGACGCCAAGAAGCAGGCTAGGTTCCGGAAGTGTCTCAACCCTAAGTTGCGTCGTGATCTCCACCTGCATATTTGTGATACTTTCCAGGCTCTCGTGAACAAGGCCATTAATGCAGAGACAGCTCAGCTCACTTACAAGGAGTCTCATAAGCACAACCGCGATCTGGGTTCTTCCTCCCGCTATGGCTCTCAGAAGCGACGGATTTGGATTACGAACTCAGCGCTTCCACCTGGATATGCACCGAGGCCATCCGATGTGGCGCCTCACCCAGCTCAGCAACGTGCTCCACCCAGGCCTATTAGTCGACCACTTGCCAATGTAGGTCCACATCCTACCTCGGGAACTTGCTTCACCTGCAGAGAACCAGGACACTACGCACGTGACTGCCCTCAGTCCAGTTATACTCCACCCCAGTCCGAGAGGTCTGTTGGCCGTGAAAAGCCATCAGGCAAGATGATCAGTACCAAGCCAGCCTCCATTGAACGAGCATGTGTGCACCATGTCTCAGCTACAGAAGCTCAAGATGATCCCGACGTCGTACTGGGTACGCTTCTTGTCAATTGTCACCCAGCTTCAGTTCTGTTTGATACTGGAGCATCCCACTCCTTCATATCCGAAGGTTATGCTCGGTTGCACGACATGTCATTTTGTGATATGCCGACTCCACTAATAATCCAGACTCCTGGTTCCAAATGGCAAACCTCCAAGGTAAGCCATGGTAATGAAATCCTTGTTGACAGACTGGTATTCCTTGCTTCTTTGATATCTCTCAAGTATTTAGATATTAACATCGTCTTGGGTATGGACTGGATGACAGCTCATCATGCCAAGATCGATTGTTACACTAGATCTGTTCAACTTACACATCCATCTAGCAAAATAGTCACTGTCTCCACTAGAGTTGCAAGGCGTCAACTCTATTCTCTTAATGCCAGCCCTCTTCCAGACCTTGAAGATATTCCGGTAGTCCGTGACTTCCCGGATGTCTTTCCAAAAGAACTGCCAGGTGTCCCACCTGACAGAGATGTAGAGTTTGTCATAGAACTTATCCCAGGAACTGTTCCAATCTCTAGGAGACCATACAAGATGGCACCTTTGGAGTTAGCCGAGCTTAAGAAACAGCTTGATGAGTCCTTGCAAAAGGGTTTCATCCGTCCCAGTTCTTCTCCTTGGGCTTGTCCTGTCCTCTTCGTCAAGAAGAAGGATGGTACGGATCGGATGGTTGTAGATTATCGTCCCGTTAATGTGGTCACGATAGAGAACAAGTATCCGCTCCCAAGGATCAACGACCTGTATGATCAGCTCGCTGGATCCTCAGTCTTTTCCAAGATGGATTTGAGGCTAGGCTACCACCAAATCAAAATCAGAAATGGGGACATCCCCAAAACGGCCTTTGTCACTCGTTATGGTCAATACGAGTACACCGTGATGTCTTTCGGCCTAACCAATGCTCCAGCTACTTTCTTCCGCTTGATGAACTCGATCTTTATGGAGTACTTAGATAAGTTCATCGTGGTTTATCTCGATGATATTCTTATTTACTCGAAGAACGAGGAAGAGCATGCCACACATCTTAGACTTGTGTTAGAAAAACTCAGAGAGCACCGCCTTTATGCCAAGTTCTCCAAGTGTGAATTTTGGTTGCCAGAAGTGACCTATCTGGGCCACGTGATCTCTGGTAAGGGCATTGTTGTCAATCCCGAGAGAGTTAAAGCCGTTCTCGATTGGACTCCACCTGAAATGGTCAAACAAGTTAGGAGTTTCCTTGGTCTAGCCAGTTATTGTCGCTGCTTCGTTGAAAACTTCTCCAAAGTGGCCAAACCCCTCACAGAGCTTCTCAAGAAAGATAAAAGGTTTGAGTGGACCCCACAGTGTGATCACAGTTTTCAGGAACTGAAAAGACGCCTGACTTCTGCCCCCATACTCGTGCCACAGGATTTCACTAAAGACTTTGTTATCTATTGCGACGCTTCGCGTCAAGGACTAGGTTGCATTCTTATGCAGGATCGTCATGTGATTGCCTATGCATCTCGACAGTTGCATCCACATGAGGAAAATTATCCTACACATGATCTAGAGCTTGCAGTCGTAGTCTATGCACTTAAGACTTGGCGACATTACCTTCTTGGTAACCGCTGCAAACTCTACACTGACCATCAGAGTCTCAAGTATATCTTCACCCAACCGGATCTGAATCACAGACAGAGACGTTGGTTGGAGTTGATCTCGGATTACGACTTAGGAATCACCTACACCCTAGGCAAAGCCAATGTCATGGATGATGCTTTAAGTCGTAAATCCTATTGCAACAACCTCATGTTGCAACAATGTCAACCACCCCTCCATGAGGAATTCTGTAAGCTTAACCTTCATATAGCTCCTCATGGTTCCCTTTCTACCTTGGTGGCGAAACCTACCCTTACGGAACACTTGACACCGGAGTCCTGCTAGCCAGCACTACTGCTCCGGAACACTTGACTGGCCGGCATGCGATTCACTTCGTTCCTGTGTCTGTCCCTTCGGGGAAAGGTCACGCGGTGACATCCGGAGTCCTGCCTAGCCTGCTACAGCCCGGGTTCCCGAAGTCCTGTTAGCCCAGTGCTACAGCCCGGATTTATACACTGTTGACCGACATGCTCGAGGTTGATTCATGTATGCATGTCCCTGTAAGTTAGTGCCACTTTGGGTTCACGACTAGTCATGTCGGCCCAGGTTCTCTGTCATATGGATGCTAGCGACACTATCATATACGTGAGCCAAAAGGCGCAAACGGTCCCGGGCCAGGTAAGGTGGCACCCGTGGGAATACCGTGCGTGAGGCCGCAAAGTGATATGAAGTGTTACATGCTAGATCGGTGTGACTTAGGATCGGGGTCCCGACATTAAATGCCCTAATTCAAATACAATATGAGTTCATTCAAAAATCCAGAATGGCCTATAAATATGTGCATCATTTTTGGCGGAGGTTCTAGACCAATTCAAAAATGATGGACATTTATGAAGGGCATTTTGGGTTCATTGAAATATTTTTATTTTGATCCTAGTTAAAATTATTATCTGCTAGGGTTTGAACAATCCCCAATTGAAATTTCAAACAAATATAGACATGATACATGGATGCTTATGCAACTTGTTGCAATCAGGTTTTAGGACTGTGACAACTCACCCCCACAAAACAAGAATCTCGTCCCGAGATTCAAGACATGACATAAGAAGACAGAGAGGACACAATCTGATACTATCCTCGTGACCCAACACTCCATGTTGATCTTGACGTCTTTGCTTTCGAGATCTTCATCCAGCACAATGATGACAGAAAGAGACTCTATAATAATCGATCTTCTCGAGGATCAAACAACTGGCGATCAACTCATGGAATGAGACATAACAATATCTCTCGAGTTGAGACGCAAAACACACATCAGGAGCAATGGAATCAAGCGGATGACAAGGTTTCAATTTGGTAGGCAACAATCCCACAATGGAGTAGGATGGTGCATGGTTTCAAGATAGCGATGAAATAATTGCAATGATTCCATGACGGGACACCTTAGAGAAGGTGGCTCATAGAGTTATTCCCTTAAGTGGCAGAAGAATTACTTTTGATACATAGATCATTGAAACTCTCTATACCAACCTAAGGCAAATCATAATCGATCGGTGGAAAGAGTTCGAAGGGATGCCATACTCATACTAGAATGGATGATAGTAGCGACCCGACCTCAAACGGTCAAGTCTCTGTGCTTCCGTGTCATCCCTGGATCGGTAATGCTGACACACACACAATACTCGAAGGATTTATAACAGAGTAGCAATCACACACTTATTACATCGGATGTCTCCAAAGAGAACTTATTACAATAAATATGGCTTAAGGCCATCTAATACGATAACAGCGGAAGGCTTGGAAGATAAAAGGAGTCCATCAACTCCGACGGCATAGCTGAGCTACATGGCAACGACCTAACGAACCTTACTCCTCGTCTGAAAAGTCTGCAACATAATACGTTGCAGCCCGAAAACGGGTCAACACATGGAATATGCTGGCAATATAACACAGTAGAGCAAGAACATAATAATGCTATCACTACATGCATATTTGCCTGGTGGAAAGCTCTATGGTTATAGTTTTTTGCGAAAAGCCAATTTTTTCCTACAACAAAGGAATAAGTTTTATTTCAACTATCATGGTAGTTGAAACATCATTGAGAAGGTTCCTCCAACTCAATCTCAATTAAAGTAACTAGTCAATAACCCGTGCAACTGCATGGGGTAGTTATTTTCCAATCTAAATCTATACAATGTGACCTTTTTATAGGAAGTTTTTTTGGTGAAACAAATGTATTTATTTCTCAAACATATTAACACATCACTTATTTATAACAAATAAAATTAATAAAATTAGATCTTAAAAACTCCAATGTTAAGAAGACGATTAATGAGTGCGTGACCCGTTTACTTGATGTCTAACTAAAACATAATTACCTCAGCTTGTAATCGCCAATAGTTTTAAGAATTTTGATACACGTTTGTCTTCTTAGTTGTTCACTTTTTAACATGTACTTGTGTAACGTGTATATGCACAGGCTTGTAGTCTCCATGCCCTATTACTTATCTGTATAGAAAATATAGATGTATTCTTGGGGCTCACATGTGCAGTAAAGAAAGATAAATAGGAGCGTACTGTTGGCTGGTATCATGGGACCCACCCATATGCAGGAAATAAACAAAATAGCAACAAACTCCTACGTGCTATACTTTCTTCCTCCAGACGTTTGGTCTCTCATCTCCCAATTTTTTTTGTCTTTTCTCATCTATAAGAAAGATGGCCCGTGTGGCTATACTTTCCACATCTGTTTGTTTACATAACATAAAAAAACTGATCTCATTTATCAAATATTTCTATTTCAATATAAATATTTCTTCTGGGGTATAATATACAAACAGATGAGAAAAGACAACAAAATACATAATACATAACATAAACATAAAAATAACAGCATTATTTCTGCTGCCAAATGTTTCTGAACACTTTTAATATTGACTCGACTGCGAAAAGCACAATTATCACATGCAAAGAAAGCAAATAGGTAGAAAGTTTTGTAAGGGCATTAACATAAAGTGCACACTAAGACTACTTTTTGTATATGTGGTCGCATATTGTTTCAGCTACAACAAATTAATTTACATAAGATGGTGTATGCATGAAGCTACTGTGAGCTAACATGAAGTGAAACTAAATCTTTCATTTGAAGCAAACTCATGATTCATAAATAGAAATCTTGAAGCTATTGTGAGTAAAATATTAGTAAGATGATAGCTGGTTTTCAACTTTTGATGACATCCATTTCCTTAAATCTGCTGCTGTCCTAGGGAAAATATGATTTGACAAAAAATAATGGTATGTTGGATTTTTCCCATACAAATGAGGGTTAAGGATCATTGGGCTTGACACAAATTCGAATTTGGATTTCGTAGGAAATGAATTTGTAACCTATACATGAAGGTGGTTGATGTCAGTATTGGTCATTCATGTACATATATATAGGAAGTAAGTTCAAATGTGAAGCTACCTAATAAAAGTCGGTGGCTTGTGGCAACATGAGAGGGAAGAACAATGTTAGGCCACCCAAAAAAAATCATAACGTGAACCCATGGTCATACGCATGAAAAGGTGAGATATTCACGTTAAGAAAAAAAAGTAGTGCAAAAGTTGACCTTGTCGCGAATATGCAGAGGGTTCACTCAATATTTGATCGGTCAAAGTTTGTTTTTTTATTTGTTTTATTTCCTTAATGTTGCAGAGGCATGGCAATTTTAGAGCATAAATGTTGGAACCTTTTGCCTGTTCTCTGTACTTTTAGTGTGCTCTGGTTGATCACCATTGTGCCACAAAATTAAGTAGTTAGTAAGAATATCCTAGCTTTTCATAGACAAAGGTCATATTTGATCGGTCAAGGTTTAATTTTTCATTGGTTTTATTTCCTTTGCTAATGTGTGCTGAGGCATACCAATTTCCTAGACCATACATATTGATGCTTTTGCCCATTCTCTGTACTTTGATGGGCTCTGGTTAGTCACCCAAAAAACTGACATGCCTCTGCATATACATTATCAAAATAAAATCAGTGAAAAAACAAACCTTGACAGATCAAATATATCTGACCTTCAGCTCATAATTATTGACTTCATCCTCTTCTTATATGCATGTCCAACGCTGCTAGACATGCAAATTATGTCAAGTTAACATCTGTGTTCATTAAAATTGAAACAACTATAATTATTTGTGTGCTGCAAATACCAAACAACAGTTCTCTTGATATATACGTATTTGCATACACTTTGCAAATAAGCTCATCTTAGTTGAGAACTGCAATTAAGACAAAGCTAGATATACTACCTCTCTCTCAGTTTACAGGGCGTGCGCATACCCCTAGGTCGTCAATTTGACCAACCTAATACAAATCATATAGTACAAAAAATATACCAACATAAACTTCGGAGTTTCTACTTTCAAAAGGTATAATTTTTGTGTTATATAGTTTATATTAGGGTGATAAATTTGGTAACCTAGATATACGCGCAGGACTTGTAAACTGAAACGGAGGTAGTACCAAGTCTAAATAACTTTTGTCATTCTTAATGAGCATAGTAATGATTCAAACATGCACCACACACACCTTATATCAAAAAGGCACCTGCTCAGTCGCTCACACAACTACATGCAGAATCGCTTGGTAAATATAAGTTGCACGTCTATCCAGCATGATGAACGAAAACTAAACATGGGCAGTGGTGTTCAACCTGGGTGGACGCAGCCGGCCGGTAATATGAAAAGTTGGTAACTGTTGAGAAGCTTACATATCTGATTACTTGGAAAAAGGACAGTGAATTGCATACAATAAATCACTCAAATTACTGCCGCATTAGCCTGGTACTGGTAGAGGCCTAGAGGGCCGGTTGCCGTCCAGCACTACGGCAGACCCGCCGATGTTGCCGATGGTGCAGCCTTTTGGCTGCTGCAGCTGCGGAGGTGCAGAACTTGCATGATGCTGAGGAGCCTATATATTCCGAGATCAAAACATTGGATAAACTTAATAAGGAATAGGAGAGCACGCAGTTGGGACATTACCTAGGATACCTGAGATTGGTCTTGGAGATGTGTAGTATAACTAATAAGGCCGATGGCTGCATATGACGTCGACATCTGGTATGGTGCAAACTTTGGCCGCCATCACCGCATAGATGAAAAATCTACATGGTGAAGATTGGCCACTGAGGCAGCACCCCTGTCATCCTTGCGTTGGCATGGCACGAATCAATCACGGGCTGATGGTTCCCGACTCAACTTACCCCGGCCAGGTCATGGCATCAAGTTGGGGAAGATAATTAGAGATCACATCTGCCTAGTTCTCTAACTCTCCATCTTCACCAACACACCAACAATGGTGGTTGTCCGTTCTGATTCACCTTAGCACCTCTTTCTCCACTACATATGTTCATCACAGATTGTGCTTTGGTCGGGGCATGGTATCTTAGTGGATTGAAAGACCTTCTCCTCGGCCAAGATTGGAAGAACGACTTCCAAGGGGATCGGGAAGTGGCCCATTGGATCGCTTTAAGACTGGAGATGTGAAGGAAGAGGAGGAGGAGGAGGACCTGATGTGGAAATTCAGCGCTAGGGTTTTGTGGATGATGCATTGGTGTCTCGCGGGGATCGGGGGAGGGAGAAGTCTGCGAGGGAGACATTTTTTTTAGAACATGCGATGTAGTTTTTAGGTGGCTTGGGATATGTTCCTTTATTATTTCTGTCATCACGTGGCCCAATAGGCCAGGACTCCTGGTATTTCATCAGACGGTTATAAATAGTTTATATGGAGATCGGATGGATGACAAACTAAGTTTTTGAGGATTAACGTGGAGGCTTTATTGGTGCCTCCGATTAGTAAATATAAGATAAGATATAAGATTATCAACCCGACAATATTAATTTAGAGTGATGAGATACTTAAGATACTCCAAGTACTAGATACTCAAGATTGTCCATAATCGGAGACACGGCTAACCATGATTAGTTTGTACACTCTGCAGAGGTTTGCGCACTTTTCCCCACAAGACTCGATCTTCTCCGTTGGATTTCTCGCACTACAGGGTGTTTGAGAAACCGATGACCGAGACACAGTCTTTCAGAAACATTAACTCTCTACTCCGGGCAGACCATACCAAACCTACAATCCCACTACCTGCTGATCCACCTCTTCAAGAGCTTCACGTAACTTACTCAACTATGCTAGAGCCCATAATAGCTTGTGGCTGCACACGGAAGTTTCTGGCATGAATAATCTCAGTTCCCTTTGAGCCTGGGTGGCGGTCCATAGGAAGATCACACGGGTACTCCGGGATTTTCAAAAAAATACAGGCAACACTGGGTACCTCAGGTGCCTCAATCCACCCAGATGTTTATTTAAGTTGCCACCTTAAGTTAAACCATTATTTAACAATCTCACATCTGTCATGGATTTCACTCACCCAAACCACGTATACAAGCATAGCATAGCAATATAAGTAACGCGTAGAAGTAACTCCCAAGGGTTTGAGTATAACAGGGTAATAGGTTCTACCTCATCAACTACTTCCCAACCCACATGTTAATGACATCCTAATCATGCAATGTTTGAGGATTGGAACTAATGCATAAAAACTGGGTATGGAAAGAGTATGATCAATGTGTTACTTGCCTTGCTGACGATCCGCGTAACCTAGAGACTCCAATAACACACTTCGCACTCCGGGAATTCTGTCATAAACAAACAATAGCATAGATAAGCAACAAACAAAGAAACGATGGCAAAACTCAAATAAGAGAGATTGACCAGAAAGCTCAACTTAAGAACTCCGGTTTGCAAAAAGAATCAAACCAAACGGAGCAACGAAACTCAAACGGCGAAAGAAACAAGATCCTTTACAAATCTGAACTAAGGTCAAATTTTACAGTACCAAAATCTTGTTCAAGTTGGTTAGAAAGGGTCTCGAGACGAAGATCTAGGCGCTTGAATCGCCTGATTCCGACTAACGAGCGAAAAGATAAACAGAAACGAAAATCGGATCAGAAATCACGATCGAGAATAATCGCGGAAATATTCGATAAAAAGAAAACTAACTAACAGACTAACGAACGAGCATTCGTTATTTGTAACTAACGAGCGGAAACCGTTCGTTGAAACGAACGTACGGACGAACATCCGCTAAATAGAGGAACCGGGAAAAACTGGCGAACCGATCTAAAAACGAACTAGGGTTTCTAAAAAAACCGAAACGGTTTCTAAAAAAACGGGCGGCGGCGGATCGGCGCATTACCTCCGGCGAGGCGGGGCTCGGGCGGTGGTCTTGCGGAGTGGCGGGGTGGCTCGGCGGGGCGGGGTGGCTCGGCGGCGCGGGGCGGGGCGGTGAAGCGGCGGTGGCGGCGCGGCTGCGAGGCGCGGGCGGTCAGAGGCGGCGGCTCGGCTCGGGGCGGGGCCGACGGCTTGCGGTGGTGGCGGCTAGGAAGCGGGGCGGCGGCTATATAAAGGGGGCGGGGCGGCGGCTTGCTTGGGCGAGGGGGCACCCGGGGAGGAGTCCGGCTCGGACTCTCCTCGGCGTCCGTGCCACGCACGGCGGCGCGCACGAGGGAGGCGGCGGCGCGGGGTTGGGCCGGCCTGGCTCGGCTGGGCTTCGGCCCGGTCGGGCGCTGGAAGTTTTTTTAAAAAAATAATTCCGCCAAACAGAAAATAAATCCTAGAAAATAAAATCAAAATCTAAAAATGCCAAAACAAATTTTCACCGTCTAAATAAAATATTTAGAACGAGATGAACATTTTCTTGGCCCTAAAATGCAATTTTGAAAACGTGCAATTTTTTTAATGCAAATAAAATCCAAATAAAATCGAATAAATGATTTTAATATTTTTGCCTCCAATATTTCAGTTATTTTGGATAAGTCGTATTATCTCCTCTCATATATTTTAATATGAAATACTTTTCAGAGAGAAAATAATTAAAATCAAAAATCCTCATTTCATTATTTGATAGAAATCAAATATGAAAACCAGGAAATCCCCAACTCTCTCCGAGGGTCCTTGAGTTGCTTAGGATTTCGAGGATTTGCGGAACGAAAATGCAATAAAATATGATATGCAAGAACGGCCTATGTATGACATTCCAAATTGAAAATTTGGGATGTTACAAACCTACCCCCCCTTAAGATGAATCTCGCCCTCGAGATTCGGGTTGGCTAGAAAATAGGTGTGGGTGGTCTTTGAGTAGATCATCCTCTCGTTCCTAGGTGGCTTCATCCTCGGTGTGGTGGCTCCACTGAACTTTACAAAACTTGATAACCTGGCTGCGGGTGACTCGGCTGGCAAACTCAAGAATCTTAACTGGCTTTTGCTCATAAGTCAAATCACTGTCCAACTGAATCGCCTCCAAGGGTACTGTATCTCTTAACGGTATATCGGCCATCTCAGCATGACACTTCTTCAACTGTCAAACGTGGAACATGTCATGAACTCCTGACAGTCCTTCAGGTAACTCCAACTTGTAGGCAACTTCTCCCATCCGTTCCAAAACACAATACGGTCCTACAAATCTCGGGGCTAACTTTCCTTTAACTCCAAAACATTTCACTCCTTGCAAGGGAGATACTCGCAGATATGCTCTGTCTCCAAATTTCATAGGTTACCTCCTTGCATTTCGAGTCTGCATAACTCTTCTGCCTGGACTGAGCAATCTTCAGTCTATCACGAATTAGCTTAACCTTCTCTTCAGACTCCTTGATCAAGTCTGGTCCAAACAACTGTCGGTCTCCTACTTCATCCCACATCAACGGCGTTCTGCACCTTCGTCCATACAAGGCTTCGAACGGTTCCATCTTCAAACTGGTTTGGTAGCTATTGTTGTATGAGAACTCTGCGTAAGGCAAATTGTCGTCCCAACTAGATCCATAATCTAGCGCACAGGCTCTCAACATGTCCTCCAGAATTTGATTGACTCTCTCTGTCTGTCCATCCGTCTGTGGGTGAAACACTGTACTGAACTCCAGTCTTGTTCCCAAAGTCCAGTGTAACTGATGCCAAAACTTTGAGGTAAACTGTGTTCCTCTATCTGATACGATGGTCCTCGGAACTCCATGCAGACATACGATCATGGTCATATATATCTTGGCCAACTTTGCACTAGTATAAGTTGTTTTCACTGGGATAAAGTGTGCCACTTTGGTCAAACGGTCAACTACTACCCATATGGAATCATATCCTGATTTGGTCCTGGGCAATCCGGTGATAAAGTCCATGCCAAGTTTATCCCACTTCCATTCGGGCGGCATAGGCTGTAACAATCCTGCCGGCTTTTGATGCTCTGCCTTTACTCTTTGACATACATCACATATGGCTACATACTCGGATATATCCTTCTTCATACCCGTCCACCAGAAACGTTCCTTCAAATCCAAATACATCTTGGTGTTTCTGGGGTGTATCGAGTATGGTGAGTCATGTGCCTCCTGAAGTATTAACTTCCTGATCTCTGTGTTATTCGGCACATAAACACGGTCCTCAAACCATAAGGTGCCGTGCTCATCCTCACGAAAACCTTTGGCCTTTCCTTCGCTCATTTTCTCCCTTATCTCGGCAATCTCTTTGTAATCCTTCTGAGCTTCTCGAATCCTTCCTAACAATGTAGACTGAACCTCCATTGTTGCAGCAAAACCTGTAGGAACAATCTCTAATCGCAGTTCCATAATATCCTCTGCTAACTCCTTTGGCACTACCTTACTCGAAAGGATATTAGCATAACTCTTCCGGCTCAAAGCGTCTGCTACAACATTGGCCTTTCCTGGATGATAGTGCAGCTTCATGTCATAATCCTTTATAAGCTCCAACCATCTCCTCTGCCTAAGGTTCAGCTCCTTCTGTGTGAAGATGTACTTCAAACTCTTATGATCCGTGTACACATCACAATGGTTTCCAATAAGGTAAAGTCTCCAAGTCTTCAATGCATGCACTACTGCTGCTAGCTCCAAATCATGAGTGGCATAATTCAACTCGTGAGGTTTTAGTTGTCGCGAGGCATACGAAACAACTCTTCCGTCCTGCATAAGCACGCTTCGAAGTCCCAAGCGAGAGGCATCGCAATACACTTGGAAATCCTTATGTATATCTGGCAGTGTCAGCACTAGGGCTGTAGCCAAACGTTTCTTCAACTCCTGGAAACTTGCCTCACAATCTTCCATCATTTAAACTTGGTATCCTTCTTCAATAACTCGGTCATTGGTTTCGCAATCTTGGAAAAATTCTCAATGAATCTCCGGTAGTACCCTGCGAGTCCAAGAAAACTGCGGATCTTGCTAACTGAAGTGGGTGCTAACCATTCAGTGACCGATTGAACCTTGCTAGGATCTATTGCTATACCTTCTCCTGATATAACATGTCCAAGGAATCTGACTTCCTTCAACCAAAACTCGCATTTGTTGAACTTGGCATACAACTGATGTTCCCTGAGTTTCTCGAGAACTAAATGCAAATGCTCCTTGTGCTCCTCTTCATTCTTCGAGTATACCATAATATCATCAATAAACACCACAAAAAACTTGTCCAAATATTCCATGAATACATTGTTCATCATGCTCATGAAATAGGCAGGGGCATTAGTCAGTCCAAACAACATGACCGTATACTCGTATAATCCGTACCGTGTGGTGAACGCTGTCTTTGGTATATCCTCCTCTGGAATCTTCAACTGATGGTATCCTGATCACAGATTGATCTTCGAAAATACTTTAGCTCCTTGCAACTGATCAAACAGATCATTGATCATCGGCAGTGGGTACTTGTTCTTGATCGTCACTTCATTCAAGGCCCGATAATCAACAACCATTCTTAGGGATTTATCATTCTTCTCAACTAAAAGCACTGGGGCTCCCCAAGGTGATGAACTCCTTTGAATGTATCCTTTCTCCAATAACTCCTTGATATGTTTCTTAATTTCCTCCAGATCATTCACGAGCATCCGATAGGGTCTCTTGGATATTGTCCCTGTCCCTGGCAATAGCTCTATCAAAAACTCGATGTCTTGATCGATCGCATGCCTGGTAATTCCTTTGGAAAAACATCCGGGTAATCCTTTACTACAGGCACTTCCTCCTGAACAACTCCCGTGAGGGTATTCACTTGGCTCCTCCTAGGCACATGCCTAGATACATACTTAATCCTTTTTCCCTCCGGGGTGGTGAGATAAATCGACTTACTAGCACAGTCAATGCTTCCTCCATACTTTGACATCCAGTCCATGCCTAATATCACATCAAGTCCTTGTGACTCCAAGATAATTAGGTCAGACGGAAAAACATGGGTGCCAATGGTTAGGGGTACCTGGTCGCACCATCGATTAGCCATATACTCTGCTCCAGGTGAACTCACTAAGAGAGGGGTCCTAAGGGTTTGGGTAGGTAGTTTAAACTTATCCATGAATCCCCTTGGTATGTTTGAATGCGATGCACCAGTATCAAATAGAATAAGAGCGGTGAATGACTTAACCAAAAACTTACCTATTACCATGTCCGGCTGCTCTTCAACCTCCTCCACGTTAACGTGGTTCACTTGTCCTTTGTTGAATGGATTGGGCTTTTTCCCAGCGCTCCCATTTCCGTTTCCATTCTTTCCTTGAGGGCACTCCGTGGCATAGTGTCCAGTCTTCCCGAACTTGAAGCAAGTAACGTGACTTAGATCTCTTTTGGCGGGTGTGGCTGGATTGGGGTGGTTCTGATTGTTATTAGCTCCGTTCCCATTCCCATTCTTGGAACCATTGTGGTTATGCGATCCTCCTCCGGTGTGGTTATGACCTCCATGGTTATGAACAAGTCCTCCTGAGTTCGGGGTTAGGCGAGGCTTCTGCTGAGCTCCTGAGTTACACCTCCCTTGTCCATACTTCCTCTTACGGCTCTCAATCTGCTGTTGCTTCCCTTCAATCATAACAGCCTTATCCACCAACTCCTGGTAGTTGTTGAAGGTTGCTACCATCAACTGCATACTCATCTCATCATTCAGCCCTTCCATAAATTTCTCCTACTTCGCGGCATCTGTGGCCACATCATCAGGGGCATAGCGAGATAGCTTGCTAAACTCATCCACGTACTGAGCCAAAGTACGGTTCCCCTGGAGTAAGTTGCGAAACTCACGCTTCTTTAGATTCATGGCTCCAGTTGAGACATGGGATGTACGGAAAGCTTGCTGAAACTGGTCCCAGGTGACGTTGGCTATGGGGAAAGTGGTCGTGTAATTCTCCCACCATGAGGCTGCTGGTCCATCCAATTGATGTGCGGCAAAGCGCACCTTCTCAGCATATGTGCAACCTGCGGTGGTCAACTCCCTTCCAATACGGCATAGCCAATCATCAGCAACTATAGGCTCGGTGCTACTAGAAAACACCGGCGGTTGTAACCTTAGAAAACGGGCTAGGTTGTCCACTGGCGGCGGGTTGTTGTTTGTGTTGTTACCCTAGTTCTGAACTAGCAATTGCATCAAGGTGTTCTGCTGCTGGATCAACTGAGTGAGCTCCGGCGGAAAGGCAAATCCGGGGTCACATCTCGGAGGCATCTGATGGGTTTAGATGGAAGAGATTAGAATAGAATGAGGTCTAATGGGAAAGCACTACCCATATGCACATGAGACAAACACAATCATTTCACTCAATCAATCAAGCAAGGGCATACAAGCGGTCTAGAACTATCGCAAAAGTGCTCAACTACTACTGATTACATGGGGGAATACTACTAATCATTGGGTGGTCATCTAGAAATTTTGATCGGTGGAAGACTCCATGATATCTGCTCCAGCTTCGTCTTCAAAGTCATCACCATTAGGGTCAGAGTCGGTGTCGTCGATGATGATGTAGTCCTCTAGATGAATCTCCTTGGGTTCTTCATCTTCTTCTACTGGTGTGGGGTCTCCCATGAATATTCTGATCTTCTTAATCAGGTCGTCATTCTTCTCCAGTAGTGTCACAATTTCCTCCTCATATCAATCGCGTGTAGACTTAAGTTCTTCTTCCAGCTCGATGATCCTTGTCTTCGCCTTCTTCAAATCTATCATGTTTGCGCAAAACTGATTCTCCTGATGTCAATGTGTTGGTTTAACTCCTGGATGGAAGCTGCAATTGATCTATCCTTCCTGGTGCTGATCATCTCCCATTGCTCGTCTCGGCGCCCACATATCTGGTAGATAGTGTCCTTAAGATCCTTGTGATATACTTCTCCAATGCGTCCCATGCTGATGTGAGCTGCCATACTCTTTCCTAAACTCCAGGTTGGTGCGTCGAAGGAAAATTCTATAGGTTTAGTGACTGGAGTGAAGGTCCTTCCTGGAACTTGAACTTCTATCATCCATCGCTCCTCTTCAGGCAAAGTGGCGTTGTAGGTCCCGGTGAAGCTTGGTATTACTATGTTCAAGTACCTAGTGACTTCCTTCAAGTGTCGTCCAAAAGGTGCTTCTTCATCCGGTTGTGCAAACTTGTTCTTAATCTCCGCCATCCTCAAGAGTAGAAAATGGAGAGGAGTCAGAACTGAGTAGAGAAGAGTGACCTATGGTTTTGTCTTAGTGGCCGTGTCCTACACTCAGCGTGTACTCTGATACCATCTTTGTAGCGACCCAACCTCAAATGGTCAAGTCTCTGTGCTTCAGTGGCATCCCTGGATCGGTAATGCTGACACACACAGTACTCGAAGGATTTATAACAGAGTAGCAATCACACACTTATTACATCGGATGTCTCAAAAGAGAACTTATTACAATAAATATGGCTTAAGGCCATCTAAAATGGTAACAACGGAAGGCTTGGAAGATAAAGTGAGTCCATCAACTCCAACGGCATAGCTAAGCTGCACGGCAACAACCTAACGAACCTTACTCCTCGTCTGAAAAGTCTGCAACATAATACGTTGCAGCCCGAAAACGGGTCAGCACATGGAATATGCTGGCAATATAACACAGTAGAGCAAGAACAGAATAATGCTATCACTACATGCATATTTGGCTGGTGGAAAGCTCTATGGTTATAGTTTTTTTTGCGAAAAACCAATTTTTCCCTACAACAAAGGAATAAGTTTTATTTTAACTATCATGGTAGTTGAAACATCATTGAGAAGGTTCCTCCAACTCAATCCCAATTAAAGTAATTATCAACCCGACAATATTAATTTAGATTGATGAGATACTTAAGATACTCCAAGTACTAGATACTCAAGATTGTCCATAACCGGGGACACGGCTAACCATGATTAGTTTGTACACTCTGCAGAGGTTTGCGCACTTTTCCCCACAAGACTCAATCTCCTCCGTTGGATTTCTCGCACTACAGGGTGTTTGAGAAACGGATGACCGAGACACAGTCTTTCAGAAACATTAACTCTCTACTCCGGGCAGACCATACCAAACCTACAATCCCACTACCTACTGATCCACCTCTTCAAGAGCTTCATGTAACTTACTCAATTGTGCTAGAGCCCATAATAGCTTGTGGCTGCACACGGAAGTTTCTAGCATGAATAATCTCAGTCCCCTTTAGGCCTGGGTGGCGGTCCATAGGAGATCACACGGGTACTTCGGGATTTCCAAAAAAATACAGGCAACATTGGGTACCCAAGGTGCCTCAATCCACCCAGATGTTTATTTAAGCAGCCACCTTAAGTTAAACCATTATTTAACAATCTCACATCTGTCATGGATTTCACTCACCCAAACCACGTCTACAAGCATAGCATAGCAATATAAGTAATGCGTAGAAGTAACTCCCAAGGGTTTGAGTATAACAGGGTAATAGGTTCTACCTCATCAACACCTTGCCAACCCACATGTTAATGACATCCTAATCATGCAATGTTTGAGGATTGGAACTAATGCATAAAAACTGGGTATGGAAAGAGCATGATCAATGTGTTACTTGCCTTGCTGACGATCCGCGTAACCTAGAGACTCCAAATAACACGCTTCGCACTCCGGGAATTTTATCGCAAACAAAAAATAGCATACATAAGCAACAAACAAAGAAACGCGGGCAAAACTCAAATAAGAGAGATTGACCAGAAAGTTCAACTTAAGAACTCCGGTTTGCAAAAAGAATCAAACCAAACGGAGCAACGAAACTCAAATGGCGAAAGAAACAAGATCCGTTTACTAATCTGAACTAAGGTCAAATTTTACAGTACCAAAATCTTGTTCAAGTTGGTTAAGTGGAAAGAGGGTCTCATGACGAAGATCTAGGCGCTTGAATCGCCTGATTCCGACTAACGAGCGAAAAGATAAACAGAAATGAAAATCGGATCAGAAATCGCGATCGAGAATAATCACGGAAAAATCCGATAAAAAGAAAACTGACGAACAAACTAACGAACGAGCGTTCGTTATCTGTAACTAATGAGCGGAAACCATTCGTTGAAACGAACGTACGTACGAACGTCCGCTAAATAGAGGAACTGGGAAAAACCGATGAACCGATCTAAAAAATGAACTAGGGTTTCTGAAAAACCGAAACGGTTTCTAAAAAAACGTGCAGTGGCGGATCGGCGCGGTACCTCCGGTGAGACGACGCTCGGGCGGCGGGCCTGCAGAGCGGCGAGGTGGCTCGGTGGCGCGGGGCGGTGAAGCGGCGGCGGCGGCGCAGCTGCGACGCGCGGGCGGCGAGAGGCGGCGGTGCGGCTCGGGGCGGGGCTCGGTGGCGGGGCTGGCAGCTTGCGGTGGTGGCGGCTAGGGGGCGGGGCGGCGGCTATATAAAAGGGGCGGGGCGGCGGCTTTCTTGGGCGAGGGGGCGCCCGGGGAGGAGTCCGGCTCGGACTCTCCTCGGCGTCTGTGCCGCGCACGGCGGCGCGCGCGAGGGATGCGGCGGCACGGGGTTGGGCCGGCCTGGCTCGGCTGGGCTTCGGCCTGGTTGGGCGCTGGAAGTTTTTGTTTAAATAATTCCGCCGAACAGAAAATAAATCCTAGAAGATTAAATAAAAATCTAAAAATGCCAAAACAAATTTTTACCATCTAAATAAAATATTTAGAACGAGATGAACATTTTCTTGGCCCTAAAATGCAATTTTGAAAACGTGCAATTTTTCTAATGCAAATAAAATCCAAATAAAATTGAATAAATGATTTTAATATTTTTCCCTCCATTATTTCAGTTATTTTGGAGAATTCATATTATCTCCTCTCATATATTTTAATATGAAATACTTTTCGGAGAGAAAATAATTAAAATCAAAAATCCTCGTTTCATTATTTGATAGAAATCAAATATGAAAACCGGGAAATCCCCAACTCTCTCTGAGGGTCCTTGAGTTGCTTAAGATTTCGAGGATTTGCGGAACGAAAATGCAATAAAATATGATATGCAAGAATGACCTATGTATAACATTCCAAATTGAAATTTTGGGATCTTACAATGATGTGGACTACCTTGTTGAAGATAACGCAGTGGATGATTTTTGCTTATCACCGGAAATGGATGGGACCCATGGAAGGATCACTTTTGAAGATAATCCCGATCAGTAATTACTGAGAAGGGCAGTCCATGGTAGGATGGCACAATGGCGGTGCAAGCTGGGAACAAGATGCAAATGTTGGGAATGATTCTAGTAACTGGGAAAACTCAACAGTAGAGAGTGAATCCACTGTTTGAATGGTTATAGCATAATCGAAGAAACTGGGAGCACAAGGATCCGTAAGGAACAACTTCTAGATTAAGTTGCACTAAATCCTCATGGAGAAGATGGTCAAATAGCTCAATCAAGATACTACAATGATAGATCTTCCGGCTAGGTGTGTCGGCCAGAACATCAACCTTGTCGGGACCTACATCATAGATCTTGGAGAAGTTCCAACTATCATATCTGCCTAAGATTCAGATCTGGTTGGTAACGGAATATTTCAGACAGCATGTCTAGAAAATAAAGGTTGCAACACAAATCGACGAGATGACGTTGCGAAATTCTCGGGAATGAACTACGATAGCAAGCTCCAAAACACGAGCTGGTTCTGCTACATACATGTGAGCATGTTGTCCAAGACAAGAATGACCACATAGTAGTCTTATAATAAAACACTATTGAGTTCAGGTTAGGATCCATCATCAAGGATTTCGAAGTCTTTACGCGCGCTAGACTTCTTTTCCTTGAACAAGTCAATCAGTGGCTTGGTGTGCTAGGGAATACATATGGAGTGGAGGTAATAAATCTACCAACCCATAGAATACATTCGCACATGCATAACTGACTTGGGATGGTACCAGAGGAAACAAAAACAATCTTTTTCGAACTCACAGCGGCAACTTGCACCAAATGCACATGAACTCGAGGAAGTCACTTCTTTCATCCAAGCATAAGCTTCATGAACGGAACACGAAGACATTGCTTACAAAGTTTTCAACACTAGGTTGATGTTCAACATGAACCATGGGGGAGACAAAATGCTGCTGATGGGTTCAACAGCAACTCATCGGAATTTCCATATCACTGGACTTCCACCATCATGTGAACACGGTGAAGCATTGGTCAGACCAAAAGATGTAATGGTGTATGCTCGAGGGATCAACCACGAGTAAGACAACATTACGAACATCATTGGTTCTGTTTTGACTTGACGATAGCCCATACTCAAGTCAAAGTTTTAGCAAGGCAATAGATCCAACAACTGATCACGAGGACCAATCGATGGATATATCATCTTCCCTCAACACACACACACACACACACACAAAAGATATCCCTTAACATGAACTAAGTCAGACAAGCTTTTATCTTCCAACTCTCCAAGTTGTTATTTTGGCTTAACCAACTAGTTCAGGGGTATCCAACACAGATTCTTGGAGAAGGGGTGATTTGGAGGAAAACCAACATGATCACGAACTCACCATATCGGTCAAGGGATGACCTGGTGATACTTCCGTGAAGATATCCAAAAAATCACGAACCACCAATATGACTCTAAGCTCGGGAACAATCTTGCTTTTCAGGGCAAGACGATATGATCAAAAGAGTGAGGGATTGACACAATCCTGACTCGTGGATCGAAGAGTGCGCCAGAAATAAGGACTAGGTAGCACGATCAATCTTAGGATGATGATTAATAATCAACACTCTAAGAATGAGAATATTGTCCATTTACTACAAAGCAACGAGTTGCTCGGAGTATTGATTTCACACATCACAATTCACTTGTCGGCATTTCGGTTACAACAACACGGGACCGAGGAATGAATAATGATAGCGAGAAGTATCACTGCGTCAAGAATTCATAAGAGGTGGTGCAATTCTCATGACATTCTTGACATAAAGATGGTAACACTCCAAGATAGAACAGAGCAAAAGCTGGATTGGCATTTTGATCTGCGAAATACAACTGCTTTGACCCAATTCCAGAGATGGATGAGGTACTGGAGTTTGTTTCTCCTAGTCATTCCGGAATAGAATGGCTTGATGGACCACAAGAATAATAGGCATCGATGAGCACAAATGCACGACATACTCTTGACTATCAACTGATACACGAGGGTCGGAATCCAATCGAAGAGGGACAACGCAAAGGAACATAGCACTTTCTGAGTTGTGGATGCATAGATTAGTATGTTGAACAAAGCTCAACATATTTCTTCCAGATAATCCATGCAGAAAGGTAGGACTGGCAGATTCACAATGCAGAATGGAGAACTCCTCAAGAGCACTCTTGTTGTGATCTTTTGGTTCAAAGAACTTCTGCCATAAGCAGTTCATGGTATTTGAAAGAAGGAAATACCACGGACCTCGAGGACTATCACAAGGTTACTAATAACCTAAAGGAACGAGCAAACACTATCAACACGAAATAAGTAGGGTGAATCTCAGGTTCAAAACCCAGAAATAGGATGCCTACTAACTAAATGGCATCACGGGATGCTTTCGGGAATGATGGCCAGAATCATCACACTGGGACACAAACATGGCTAGATTACTAGGTAATCTTCAAAGACACCTAAGGTCATAATAATAACTCCAACATATATGTCGAGGCAATAGAATACCTCAACTTAGAAATTAGTGTGATAACCTGGCCTAAAAGAACAACAAAACCAGAGGGAAAGGATTTTGCAAATGCATCAGATGGTTTAGAAACCTGGGATGACTCGGACAGCATAACGACTGTAAATGCTCAAGGGATTTGAGACATCCTGCAAAAATGGTGGCATAACCAGTTAGAAGCACAATATCAAGGTTCCGAGACCAACTATCAACACATGGAAGTAGTAGGAACGGAACTAGGGCTTGAAACCAACAATCCTACGAGTCTATGGATTAGTAACACGTCATCCTGATAGATAGATGAGAAGGCCTAGTTTCTTAACCCCGTAGAAATGAAGAGGTTGACTTAGATCAGAAGGGCATAAGGTAAAGGAGTAAAAAGAGCCTTACGTTCCCTTCCACAATCAATTCCCTTATATAACTAAAGCATTTCTAGACTCAACTTCGACCAGTTTGGCTTGGTAATCCTACAGGCAGTCAGGATCTGATACCAAAGCTGTCAGGACCCCGATCCTAAGTCACACCGATCTAGCATGTAACACTTCATATCACTTTGCGGCCTCACGCACGGTATTCCCACGGGTGCCACCTTACCTGGCCGGGGACCGTTTGTGCCTTTTGGCTCACGTATATGATAGTGTCGTTAGCATCCATATGATAGAGAACCCGGGCCGACATGACTAGTTGTGAACCCAAAGTGGCACTAACTTACAGGGACAAGCATACATGAATCAACATCGAGCATGTCGGTCAGCAGCGTGCGAATCCGGGCTGTAGCACTAGGCTAATAGGACTTCGGTGAACCGGGCTGTAGCAGGCTAGGCAGGACTCCGGATGTCACCGCGTGACATTTCCCCGAAGGGACAGACACAGGAACGAAGTGAATCACATGCTGGCCAGTCAAGTGTTCCGGAGCAGTAGTGTTGGGCTAGCAGGACTCCGGTGAACCGGGCTGTAGCGGACTACTATGGCTCATGGAAGCACAAGACTACATTTCCCCATAAGAGAGGCTACCAATGATAAACAACTAGGTTGTCGGATCCCACACATACCAAGCATTTGAAATCATACACACAATATGGCATCACAACAAGACTCTACGACTCAAAGTATTTATTCATTAGGCTCCGAGGAGCCAAGCATTACAAACATCGGTCTCATGACCCCAACATACAAAGCATACAAGCAACAAGCACATGTGGAAGCTTAATATGTCTGAGTACAGAAATCTACAAGTGAAAAAGGCTGAGAAGCCTCACTATCTACCAGATTCTGCCGAGGGCACAAGATCGTAGCTGAGGTAACAAGATAAACATCAAAGTCCACGTGGAACTACTAGCGAGACTGAAGTCTCTCTGCAAAAAATAAATTAAGCAAACGTGAGTACAAATGTACCTAGCAAGACTTACATCGGAACTAACTACATATGCATCGATATCAACAAAGCGGGTGGTGGAGTTTAACTGCAGCAAGCCAGCTTTGACTCAGTGGCCAACCTGAACTATGACTGCAAGCAACTCTTTGAGGTGGCGCACATGAGTCCACATATTCACCAATCAATACACCACTATGGATGCGCTCCCTTCTCCCTATGAGAACGCCATCCATAGCACTCACGCTTATCTTGCGCATTTTAGAGTATCCACTTTCACTTGTCTATGAACTGTACAGGGAACCAAGTAGTCCTTTACCGCGGACGCGGCTATTCGAATAGATGATGTTAACCCTGAAGGGGTGTACTTTTTCATACACGCTTTCACCACTTATCGTCGTTTACACGACATGTACTTGGCAAGCTTCAAGCGGAAGGCCAACGAGGGTGTCGGCCATGGCCTACCTAAACACTCAAGTCTCTAGTCCAGGTTTATCGCCTACCCAGGTTCCATCCGCAGGGAGTCCGGCCGAGGTTTCCACATACGGCCCCGAACGATGTGTATAGGGTTCCGAGACACCAAACGGGCGCCTGGCATACCCGGCCACGGTGTATCTACCGCATCATAGCCCACCCCTAGGGTCAGCGCTATGCACGGCCGCCAACACATAACCTATAAACACCAGAAACTGGTTGCAACTCATGGACAGAGGACTAGGGTGGTTAAGAAGCCGAGAGGGTCAATTAAGGATCCCAATGCATGGTAGTAGCTGGTTCTTGAATCACACATACAGATCTCAGTTCTTAAGGACGGCCTCAATGAAACAACCCACCATGTACTCCTACATGGCCTCTCATCGATACCTTTACCAAAACGTGTTCAACACACTTAGCTCACACACAGTAGGACATGTTCACAACTTTCCAATTCATCCTCGATGAATCAGACCTGACACAACTCTAAGCAATAGCAGGCATGACAAACAAGCATGAATGAGTAGACACATCAGGGCTCAAACAACTCCTACTCATGCTAGTGGGTTTCATCTATTTACTGTGGCGATGACAGGTCATGCAGGGAAAAGAGGTTCAACTACCGCAGCATGTAACAGTTGAATCGTTGTTGTCCTAATGAAGTAAAAGAGAGCAGGAGTGAGACAGTGGGATTGTATCAGAATGAACAAGGGGGTTTTGCTTGCCTGGCACTTCTGAAGAAAGTATAACTCTTCATCGGTGTCATCGATCACAGCGTCGGAACATACGTCTACCGAGGGGGCAATTACCGGCAAACAAGGAAGAACACAATCAATGCAATGCAACAATATGATGCATGATCATAACATGGCAATATGCTGTGTTTTGAGCTAATGCAACTAGCAACATGTTAAATGGAGTTGGTTTGAACCTTAGGTTCAAATTCAAACTCCATATGTGAGGATTTAAATGCCATTTATATGATTTGGCCTAAACAACATCCATAAGTTGGTCCAACATGCATGAGAATGGTACAGATGGATAGATTGGATTTTTCTGATCATTTTTCATATATAATTTCTTTCATTTGGAGTTACGGTTTATTTGCTATGAATTTTAGAAGTTTTAACCATTTTCTGAAATAAATAAATCATTAATGATTTATTTAAAATCCCAGAAAAGCATTATTGCATTAGCCTGACATCAGAATGACATCATCAGGTCAACAGCATCAGCCCAGGTCAAACCTGACGCTGGGACCCACTGGTCAGTGAGTAGGCTAATTAACAGAGACTGTTAGTGCTAATTTAATCCTCACTAAAAGTGTCAGTGGGGCATGGGCCCACATGTCAGTGACTAGGGAGGGTAGTTAGTGACCTAATTAGTTTTAGCCTAATTTGACACGTCAGCCGGCCGGGGTTAGGCCGCCGGCGACCTCAACCGACGGCGGAGGCTCGCCGGACTTGAGCTACAGGCGGCGGATGGACTCGCGGAGACCACCGGGGCGTAGCCCGTGCTCTCCCGCATCCAGAGGAGCAGGTGGGTGGCCGCGTGGGCGCCGGAGCTCACCGGAACGAAGCTCGCGGTGGTGGCCGGAGTTCAGCATTAGCGGGTTAGGCGCTACGGTGCACGGTAGGGAGAGGTGTTGGTGTCTACGAGCTTCTGGAGATGTGTTGAGCACGATGGGATGCTCGGACACGAGCGGCGCCCGCTCTAGCCACGGTGGCTTCATGAACGGTGGCGAGGAGCTCTCAGCTCCGACGTCTAGTGCGGCTAGGGAACGAGGACGAGCTCAGGGAGCAGGGGGAAATACGGCGGGGCTCACATCGGGGTCGAAGCGGAGCTCAGCAGACTTGGGGAGGCGGCGGAGACGGCGAATCGGACTTCTACATCCGGCGGCCGTGGTCGGGGAAGAAGGCCACAGGCGTCGTCTTGGGTCCGTCCTAGCTTGTGTACCTCGGCGAGGAGGGAGAAGAGGTTGCGGCGGAGCCTCTGAGAGCATCGGCGAGGCGAGGCAGTGGCTGTGGCCACGGCGGTGCTTGTCGGCGGCGACGGCTGCGCGTAAGAGAAACAGAGGAGGGGAGGGAGAGCAGCGAGTGAGGGAGAGGAGAGAGGGGTCCAGAGCGGCAACGAGGGAAGGATCGGGGCCCCAGGTGGAAGCAGTAGGTGGAGCTCGGGCGCACGCGTCGACACGCCTCTACCTACTGGCAGAGGTTGAAGACGGTGGGGAGTTGGGCTGGGCCTCAGCCACAGTGCCGGGCCAGGTGGCTATGCCAATTAAGCTGGCCCAAGTGGCTTCTCTCTCTCTCTCTCTCTCTCTCTCTCTCTCTTATTTCTATTTTTGTTTTGTTTGTTTATTTATGCAAATTTCCTTAAATTTGGTTTTCAAACCAAATCACTTTTAAAAATTCTGGAAATAGTTATGGGCACTAAATGAATTATTCCAGAGGCCCTCAACTAATTCCAAAATTGTTGGAGCATTTAAAAAATATTTATAGTATTTAAATGCCCCAATTGAAATACAATATGAGTTAATTCAAAAATCCAGAATGGCCTATAAATATGTGCATCATTTTTGGCAGAGGTTCTAGACCAATTCAAAAATGTTGGAAATTTATGAAGGGCATTTTGGGTTCATTGAAATATTTTTATTTTGATCCTAGTTGAAATTATTATCTGCTAGGGTTTGAACAATCCCCAATTCAAATTTCAAACAAATATAGACATGATACATGGATGCTTATGCAACTAGTTGCAATCAGGTTTTAGGGTTGTGACAGCTTATCATGTCGGCTCATTTTTTCCTTCGTATATCATTAGCCCTTACTTAAGCCGCCATTATTCATATGTACTATAATCATTAACCTGTAACTCCACCAATTAATTTGAACCGGCAAATTGGTTTCTTTTCAGCTTGTCCTTTTTCATCATGCCGTCAAAAGCGCCAACAGTCTACAACTGGCTCCCTTCCACAGTTACTGATGACACTTTGAAAGATTTTGTCACCATCGGATATTTGCCGGAGAAGAATATTATGTCCTATCATGCTCCTGACCCGGCCGTGCTCCTGACCCGGCCGAAGAACGGCCTCGGCCCAAAGACGGTGAAGTCATCATTTTTACTGATCACATGAATCGGGGTTTTTCACCACCCGGCTCAAAGTTCTTCAGAGACGTTCTGCATTTCTTCAAGCTTCATCCACAAGATCTTGGACCCAACTCCATATCCAACATTTGCAATTTCCAAGTTCTCTATGAGGTTTATCTTCAAGAAGAACAGACCGTTGAACTCTTCAGAGAGTATTTCTATCTGAACCGCCAGAAAGAATGCACCAACGGCCCTAGCTTGGAACTTGGTGGAATTTCGATTCAGTGCCGACAGGGCGCTGTCTTTCCCTTAGTAGTCTTACCAAGCCATCCCAAGGATTGGAGCCAAACTTGGTTTTGCTGCAAAGACACGTCGCCAGCTGACGAAAAACCACTATCGGGTTATCACGTGGAGCGTCTTGACTCTAAGTTTGTGCTCCCTGACAAGCTGACTATTGCTGAGCGTAAGAAGCTTATCCCCTCCATCAAAAGGATTCAAGCCTTATTGGGAAACGGCCTAACCGGAGTTGATCTGATCCGTTGTTGGATCGCATGGCGGGTCATTCCTCTAAGACGCCAGTCCAACTTGATGTATAAATATGGCAGAGGCCCAGGTGACCCTCTGCGTCATAGCTCTATACAACTGACTGAAGAGGCCATTGTTGAAATATCAACAACCCTCGTAAACAGTAAATACGAGGACTGCAGTAAAGCTGGATTGAATCCTTTATGCAAGCTTAACCTGCCACCAGAGGTAAGTCCCCTTGACTCCCTTTTTTCTTCAGTAGTTAAGTACTTGTATAACCTTTAACCTTTTATTTGCCTACAGGCCAAGTCTGACTTTTGGAAGGCAAAATACGATCATGAAGCTGCCAAGAAGGCTAGAGCCGCTGCCATAGCTGCCAAGAAGACGACCCGAAAGTCCAAGAAGAAAAGAACCGCCTTTGACATGTTCAAGCTGGATGATGTTTCTGAGTCGAAGGTAGCCCTTGACTCTCTTGACCTTCTTTTTAACAATCTTATTGACACTGACATTGCCAGGATGACACGGGGGCCAGCCAGGCAGTAGAAGAAGAGGTAACTATTTCCTCCGACTCAGCCCCTTTGCCAAGACACAAATCTCGACTGGTTACCTAGAAAGTAAGGTTCTCACACCCTTTGGCTTATTTGGATCCTCATTTTCTTTTGAAAAAGCAGCAACATGAGAGACGCTGTCAGCCCCGGACCAATGACGACAATGAACTGCCCTCCGGCTTACCAAAAACTCCTCGAAAATGCCAGAATGAGGTTTCTTTCACCTTTGTCTCTTGCTTTTATCAATGAATCTATTTCCTTACTCTCTTAACTTTATTTTACTTTTGCAGGAGGTTTCTCGCTCTTCTGGCGATTCTTCACAAACTCAATTCCCGGCTTTCAAGACTGCCCCTGGGTAAGGAAAATTATCTTTCTTCTGCATCTTTAAGTCTACATCATTATACTAACTCATGAAATCCTTCTTAGCGGTCAAGCAAAGTCCAAGAAAGCCAAGGTGGCTAAGCTGGCGGAAGACCCGAAAGACCCTGCTCCTGAACTGGCAATACCAACTCCTCCTGAACAATCCGAAGCACCAGAAGACCCTCCTATTCATGTTCAATCAGACCCTCCTGAGCCGTCAGTTGATGAGACTATTCTCAATCCGTCTATCGCTGAGCCATCTAGCTCAGCAACCCAACTATACTGGCTCGGCACTCTGCCAAGCAAGAGGCTTTAGAAAGACAGAAGGGGCGGTTTGACGTCTCTCACTACGCTCACCTGAATGTTAGTGATGTGCTATCTGGATACCTCAGTCATGTGCATTCCGGCCGTGACTCGGAAATTGAAATGGTCAAGCAACTGCAACTAAAATATGAGGTACGTTCTCCGGCTTTCACTAGCTTACATATGCTCTGCCAGCCCCCAAGTCTCCGGATTATGATGAACCTGAATGATCTGTAGACTTGTGATATAGGTTGATGCTCTGTCTTAGATTTTCCTTAAGTCCAGCATAAATTTCACCTGTAGTCCCCAAGGGCCGGCTCAATTTATCATGAATGAGCCGGTACTTGACTTCATAACTGTCTTGAATCAGTCCAAACAAATAGTGTGATCCGGCTCAACATGAAAAAACTTTCTTAATATCATGCATTAGCCCCCAAGTGCCAAGCGTTGTTACTTGTAAAACACTTGGGACTTTAAGCATAGTAGAGCCATTTTGCATTTTAAAAAATTGCTTTTGCAGACATTAGCCCCCAAGTGCCGAGTGGTGTTGCGTTGCAAAGCACTTGGGACTTTAATCATTATAACCTTTATTGAAATAAATTCTAACATACATGTGCATGTTTGTAGACCGCCCTATAAGTGCATCTAGTGCCTCTTAGTGATTTTGGTGTATTGAAGACTTATAGGTTAAGGGACTAATGCGTTTGTAAGTGTACACAGGTCTATAAGTCTATGAGGAGTTTGATATTTACAGGAAAAGTCGACCCCTAAAAATTAATATCTTTGACTGAAGATTTTGGTATTTCTGAAGACTTTCATGAACACTTTGAAAGTGAAGAAATTGGTGTGTCCGTGAAGACTTGATATTCATGCGAGGAATATGAAGCTTGAAGACTTTCGTTTTCATAGTTTTTTTTCTCTTTCTTGAGTCATAGGAAACACCATACTGTTAAAGGGGGTCAAGGAAATACTAAGGAAAAATTTCCATGTGATGCTCAACTCAAAATCCTACACCTACCAATCCCTTCGAGTGAAGCCACTGGAAATCTCATACAGTTCAGTCAATTTCTTCAGTGACAGAGACAAAGTTCTTCTGGTCTCTGAGGAATTTGTCCTGACTGAGGAGTTAGGAATTCGCTAGTGCGGATTGCCTACACAGTGAGGAACATGATAGCCCTGAGGATTTTGCTACTCAAAATTCCGACCGTTGCTGTGCTATGCGCCAGCTGTCCCAAAATATCTATCCACCTAACGGTCATATCATTGAAGGGCATTTATGTCTTATCATGTTGGGCTGCTCCCTAGGCTATAAATAGCCACCCCCTACAACCACTAGCTGGTTGGCTGCTCCGAGAGAAACTGACACTTGTCATTTGAGAGCAACCCATCCTCTGAGGACTTTGAGCGAAAATCATCAAGTGAGGAAAAACCAAAAACCCAAAACCAAAACACCTACAAACCCCAAGTGATTGACCATCACTTAAGAGATTGATCCTGAGTGGATCTGACGCTTGTTACCTTTGAAGATTGTGCTTCTTCCAGACGGTTAGGCGTCATGGTCTAGAGCATCCAAGAGGAATTGTGGATCACCGAGTGACCAAGTTTGTGAAGGTTTGGAAGTCGCTTGAAGACTTACCACGAGTAATTGGATGAGGTCTATGTGACCTTAGTTCAAGGAGAATACAGTGAGGACTGGGTGTCCTGAGCTGCGTGTTCAGGACTGGGTGTCCGGGACTGTGTGTCCTCGACTTTAAATACTCAGCCGCTCCAACCAGACGTACAACTGAGACAGCAGTTGGAACTGGTCTACCAAATCATTGTCTTCACCAAGCTTACTAGTTCTATTTCCTCAACTCTTTCATTTCCTCATAACTGTGCTATGTGTTTGTTCATATCTGTGTTTGAAGACTTTAACCAAAGACTTTCTCAATTTTCTCAGTTCAATTTCTTCAGTCTATTTGTCTTCATCATGTGTTATCCTGTGATTGTGCTTCCTGTACTATGTGCCTGTCTTCATTTCATCATGGTGACTATGCTTGTATTCTGTTATGTTTACTTTTGAGTACTTATTCCGCTGCTAGTAGTTCTTCGTTAAGGAATTTCCTCACCGGCAAATTCCTCAGTGAAGAATTTCATAAAAATCGCCTATTCACCCCCTTCTAGTCGATATAACGCACTTTCAATTGGTATCAGAGCAAGGTACTCCCTTGTTCTGTGTGATTTTGGTTTAACCACCTGGAGTTTTAGTTATGTCGACCGCAGGTATGATCAAGGTCTCTACTGGGTGTCCTACCTTCGATGGGATGGACTACCCCTACTGGAAGAATAAGATGCGAATGCATCTTGAAGCAATTGATAATGATCTCTGGTATGTTGTGGAAAATGGTGTTCCCTCAGTCACACCTTCTCTGAATGTTGCCGATGTGAAGAGATTCAAGCAACTCGACTCTCAAGCGAAGAATATCATATGTGGCCATCTGAGCAAAGGATAGTATGGCAGAGTGAGTGCTTTGGAAACAGCGAAGCTTATCTGGGACAGGTTGTCCAAAGTGAATGAAGGAGTCTCAACTCAGCATGACTCTCGAGTTGATGTTCTTCACAATCTCTTCAACCGCTTCAAAAGACTCGACAATGAAAATGTTCAACAAACCTTCGATCGCCTCACTGACATCTCAAATGAGCTTCAAGCACTTGGTGCCACTGACATCACCAACCATGAGGTGGTGAAGAAATTGCTGAGATCGCTTGATTCCTCATTTGACACTCTGGCATTGATGATACAAGAACGTGCTGATTACAAGTCACTTGATCCCGCTGATATTCTCGAGAGGCTAAATACTCATGAGTTCCAACTTGCTGAAAAGAGAGATCTCTATGGTTCAAGCTATGGCAGAACACGTGCACTGAAGGCCAAGGCAGTATCTGAGTCCGAAGATGAAGACTCTGGTAGCAGCCTTGGTGATCCTGAAGAACTGAGCCATGATCTGGCTCTGCTCGTGAAGAAGTTCCAAAAGTTCTCAAGACGTGGTCGCCTTGGAAGATCCTCAAGGAGCAATGATTCCTCATCCAGTGACTACAAGAAGAGGCTCTGTCACAAATGCAAGAAACCTGGACATTTCATTCAAGATTGTCCTCAGTGGGAAAAGGAATCAAAGAAGAAGAAATACAAGGATTACAGTTCTGATGATGCGAAGAAAAAGAAGAAATCCACAAAATCCTCATCATCAAAATCCTCAAAGCCTTCATATCACAAGAAGAGCATCTCCAAGAAGGCAAGGGCATTCATTGGCAAGGAAATGGACTCTGAGGCTGAATCTGAAGAAAATGAGGAAGAGGAGTCATCTGAGGAGTCCGAATCCGGAGTGGCGAGCCTTTCTCTCGCTACTGCATTCGTCAGCAAGTGTATCTTCAACACTGAAGAAAATGACCTCACCAACAAGGCTGATGAAGGCGATGATGACTACGCTCCCACCTATTGCTTCATGGCAAAGGGTGCCAAGGTACTCAAATATACCTCCTCTGAATCAAGTGAGAATGAATCTGATGAGAACCTTAAACCTAGCTATTCTAAACTTGCTAAGATTGCTATAAAACAACAAAGGGCTTTAGAAAAGGTTCAAAACATGCTAAATAAAAGTGATGATATGTTGGGTGAAGAAATGGATCGCACTTAAACTTTGACTGAAAATCTTCAGAGACTTCAGTCCAATCTTGACAAACTTCAAAGTCATCATAACACTCTCTTATCGGATCATGAGAAGCTTTCTTATGAATTTCTTCAAAGAAAGCAAGACCTTGAGAAGCTAAGAGTGACTTATGAAGATCTTCAGAAGGAGCGTGATTCATTACTTGCTCAACAAATCAGCGCATCTCAGGAAGAATTTGTTCCTCCATGCTTGAAGTGCATTGAACGTGAATCTGCTAATTCTTCACCTGAATGTTCAAATGCTGCTAATGTTTCAAATTCTTCACATGCCCCTGCTATCACTAATTCCTCATCTGAGGACATTGCTAGTATCACTGATGATGCAGGGCTGGAGGAATTGTACATGACAGGCATGTACAAAAGCCTCAAAGGGCATCAGGCTCTTTGTGATGTGCTTAAAAAGCAGATCCTCAACAGGAACCCTAGGAAAGAGGGTATCGCCTTTGAGAGGAAACTCAATGTTGATGGTACATATTGGAAGCCTGAGCAGTACCCCAAAACTACATGGGTTGCTGCAAAGGGACCTCCAGTTGATCCATCTAACTTATCTGGATTTGCATGTGAATCTCCTCATTCTGATGATGAGTCAATTGACTCCAACTATAAGCTATTCAAAAATCAGAATGGTGAAGTATTTGCTAGATATGTTGGCACTAACTGCAGGAACGGCTCCCCTATGAAGAAAATCTGGGTTCCCAAAAGATGCCTTGAAAATCTTCAGGTGAATGTCATCATGACGCCACCTGTGAAGAATAGGAACCCCAGATCAAATTCTTCATATGGACCAAATTCCTCATATGGAGCAGAGTCCTCATATGAACATCATCGTGCTAACCCGTCTGTTTCGCGGGGAAGATCTAAGGATTATGGATATGTGCATTATTCTTCAAATCATTATGTCCATAAGTCCTCGAAGAATTTCTCTCCATACTCTTATGCTTACTCTAACCCCTCTTATGTGAGACGAAATGGACTGGCTTCTATGCCATCCTTTTCGTATGGAGCTCGCAGAATGATGAACTATTTGCCACCCCTTCAGATGTGGGTGGTGAAGAAAA
The DNA here is from genome assembly GCF_056163025.1 of Triticum urartu. Taxonomy (NCBI): domain Eukaryota; kingdom Viridiplantae; phylum Streptophyta; class Magnoliopsida; order Poales; family Poaceae; genus Triticum; species Triticum urartu. Next base: position 568,932,917 of record NC_141878.1, read on the forward strand.
AGAACTAATCTCTTCTGTAGGGTCAGGTCTCCAGACGCACGTAATCGTCTGAAGAATTTGTTGGAGACCTGAGCATGCCTGATAGGACGCAGGCTAATCATGAAGAAATGAACTTTCATTTCTCACGTCCTCATATTGCTTTATCAGTTCTTTTACTTGATGAAATTGATCTGATGAATTGATGTCATATTCTTCACTGATGAAGTATATGAGTTTGTAAGCTGCACTAATTCATCTGCAGGATGATCAACCCAAAGCCACTGAGTGGGTCTTTGATAGTGGATGTACAAACCACATGACTAGTGACAAGAATCTATTGATGGATGCACCATTATCTCCGTCGCATCTGAAGCATATCATTTTTGCTGACAAAGGCAAAAGTCAGGTATTGGGTCTAGGTAAGGTTGCGATTACAAAGGATCGACACATGGACAAAGTCATGCTTGTTGAGTCCTTAGGATACAACCTTATGTCTGTCTCAATGCTTTGTGATCTTGATATGGTTGTTGTCTTTGGCAAGTACCGTTGTGTTGTGGTTATGGAAGCTGACAATTCCAAAGTCTTTGAAGGCTTTAGGAGAGGAGATCTGTATATTGTTGATTTCTCTACAGGACCACAACTAGCCATGTGCTTACTTGCAAAAGCTTCAGAAGGCTGGCTCTGGCATCGACGACTTGGTCATGCAGGCATGAGGAATTTGCACACGCTTGCGAATAAGAAGCATGTCAGTGGCATCGAGAATGTCAAATTCCTCAAGGATCACCTATGCGGAGCCTGTGAAGCTAGGAATATGACGAAGGCCAAGCATCCAGCAAAGACTATCATGACCACCACTCGCCCGTTTGAATTGCTTCACATGGATCTCTTTGGTCCTAATCATTATTCTGCTATTTCAAATGAAGCATCTCAATATGGCTTTGTTATTGTTGATGATTATTCTCGCTATACATGGGTACACCTTGTTACTTACCAACATGAAGTGCGGGAAGTCTTCAAACGATTTTCCTCAAGGGCTTCAACCAACTTTGGTGTGAAGATCAAGCACATCAGAAGTGACAATGGCACTGAGTTCAAGAATTCTGGTCTCGATGACTATCTTGATGAACTTGGTATTACTCATGAGTTATCTGCTCCCTACACTCCTCAGCAGAATGGCGTCGTGGAGCGCAAGAACATGACTCTTGCTGAGATGGCTCGCACTATGCTTGATGAATACAAAACGCCTCGTCGTTTCTGGACTGAGGCAATTGATACTGCGTGCCACATCATCAACAGAGTATATCTTCACAAATTCTTCAAAAAGACTGCCTATGAACTCCTCACTGATAAGAAACCCAATGTAAGTTATTTCAAAGTCTTCGGTGCTAAATGTTGGATTAGAGATCCTCATCACAACTCAAAATTTGCACCGAAAGCACATGAAGGTTTTATGCTTGGTTACGGAAAGGACTCGCACACCTACAGAGTCTTCAACAACGTTCTTCACAAAGTTTTTGAAACTATAGATGTGCGGTTCGATGAAACTAATGGCTCGCAAAGAGAGCACCTACCTACTGTGATAGATGAACCAGCACCTGAGGAAACTATCAAGTTCAAGGCTACTTAGGATGTCATTCCTACTGAAGAATTCATTCCAGAACATGAAGAACGTCGAGCTATTGCACCTGAAGAAAATGCTGAAGAAAACGCTGATCAAACTCTTCAATGACAACCAGCTCATCCTCGCATTGCAAAAGAAGTGCAAGTTGAAAAGATCATCAATGACATCAAAGCGCCAAGTCCTCTCACACGCTCCAAAGCTTCACATTTGTCTAACTTTTGTGGGCAGTATGCTTTTGTCTCTATTACAGAGCCCACTAAGGTAGATGAAGCATTTCTGGAGCCTGAGTGGATTCAGGCCATGCAAGAAGAATTACATCAGTTCGAGCTCAACAATGTCTGGGAACTGGTCAAATGTCCAGATCCTCGCAAGAACAATATCATCGGCACAAAGTGGATCTACCGCAAAAAGCAAGATGAAAATGGCCTTGTGGTGAGGAATAAGGCACGGCTTGTAGCTCAAGGCTACACACAGGTTGAGGAATTGATTTCGATGAAACTTTTGCACCTGTTGCTAGACTTGAGGCTATTCGCATGTTACTTGCTTATGCTAACCATCATGATATCACTTTATATCAAATGGATGTGAAAAGTGCATTCCTCAATGGTAAGCTTGAGGAAGAAGTATATGTTGCTCAACCCCCATGTTTTGAAGATCCAAAGAATCCTGACAAAGTCTTCAGACTCAACAAGGCCCTCTATGGCCTCAAGCAAGCCCCACGGGCTTGGTATGATACCTTGAAGGAACTCCTCATGAAGAAAGGCTTCAAACCCGGTTCACTCGACCCTACTCTTTTCACTAAATCTTATGATGGTGAATTGTTTGTGTGCCAAATATATGTTGATGATATTATCTTTGGCTATACTGACCAACGTTATAGTGATGAATTTGCCTATATAATGAGTGAAGAATATCAAATGTCTAGGATGGGAGAGTTGAAATTCTTCTTAGGTCTTCAAATTCGTCAACAACACAATGGCATATTCATCTCTCAGGATAAATACCTCAAGGATGTACTGAGGAAATTTGGCATGCAAGATTGCAAAGGCGTCAAAATTCCTATGCCCACAAATGGCCATCTGTGCACTGATGAAAATGGTATTGACTTCGATCATAAGGTATAGCGCTCCATGATAGGTTCCTTATTGTACTTATGTGCATCTAGGCCAGATATAATGCTTAGTGTTTGCATGTGTGCCCGATTTCAAGCTACACCGAAGGAATCACACCATAAGGCTGTGAAGCATATTCTTCGATATCTAGCTCACACACCAACACTTGGATTATGGTACCCCAAGGGCTTGGTTTTTGATCTTGTTGGATATTCTGACTCTGACTATGCTGGTGATCATGTGGATCGCAAGTCAACATCTGGTACATGTCATTTCCTCGGACGATCTTTGGTCTGTTGGTCCTCGAAGAAATAGAACTGCGTATCACTATCTACTGCTGAAGCTGAGTACATTGCCGCTGGTTCTTGTTCTGCCCAATTGCTATGGATGAAGCAAACTCTCAAGGACTACGGCGTCAACATGAAGAATGTGCCTCTCTTCTGTGACAATGAGAGTGCCATCAAGATTGCTCACAACCCAGTTCAGCACTCGAAGACAAAGCACATTCAGATTCATCATCATTTTCTTCGTGATCATGTGTTGAAGGGCGACATTTCTATTGAGCATGTGAAGACTGAAGAACAGCTAGCCGATATCTTCACAAAGCCCTTGGATGAGAAGAGATTTAGCAAGTTGTGGTGTGAGCTAAATATCCTAGAATCTTCGAATGTTCTTTGAAAAGGACACTCATCCTAACACTTATGCAAAATTGATGACTTAGATGTGCAACACATGAAGAAACATTTTTCTTCAATCAATGAAGAATAACACTCTTAGTGTGAAGAAATTAACGAAGAATTTGATTCTCAGAACCCTACGATAATTGTACGCGGTGTCTGAAATCATCATTCTTATACGGTGGGTCACGCCACCACCAAAAGTTGAAATTCCTCAATTATTCATATTCTTCAACTTTGCATAGTCTTCACTAGTTCTGTCATTTTTCTTCATTGGCTATATATATATATATATATATATATATATATATATGAGTTTATGTCCTCTACAGCATTCACTTATTGCTATTTCTTCAAGTTGGTTTTCTGCTAAGTGAATGTGATCGGACCCTTCCCCTCTATGCTTTACTCAACCCAATCTGTTCACAAATTCTTCATGTGCGTTCTATTTGAAACTCGTTCAAAATCTTCACTGTGTCCTTGTCAGCTGAATAAATTGTGAACGGAACTTTAAAACCTATCTTATCTAAATTTTCGGCTTTGCCGCTCAAACTGTTCCGCATCCCACGATACACTTATCCACTAACCCACGATCTAACACGATCTCCACCTCTCACTACGTGGGTCACACATGTCATGCGAATGAGAAGGGTCAGGGGCACGTTCGTCCAATTTCTTCAGGCGAGCAGTTTTTCACCATGGCTATAAATACCCCTCCTTCCCTTCCTCACTTCTTTTACTCCGCTCGACCTCTCTCTCCAGCTCGAGCTTCTCAAACCCTAGCGCCGCCGCTACTTCATCGCCGCCGGTGAGGAAGAGCTTCACTGCATCGACCTCGTCGCCGACGTACTCGCGTCGACCGCAGACATCTTCACTCTACCGCCGCCGTAGCCGTCTTCCTCCGCCAAGTTAGGGCGTGGAAGATCTGCACAGACGAACTTCACATCTCCTCACTCCAGTTCATCGTGTTCTTCGTCTAGGGTAATTAAAAGTTACTTTTACTACCCTCGTTGATTAGAATGATTATCTACAAAATCTTCAAAAGTGTTTTTCTTCATATCTTCACACACTGAACACCTCACAAGTCATCCGTTCTTGATTCGTTTCTCTAAGCATCATTTTTCTTTAAGATTCCTCAATTGTGTGGATCTTCGATCTATACAACTCTGGAACCTAAGACAAAGAACGCTTAGTGAAAATCTTCAAGACTCATCTGGTAAAATTCCTCAAACTTGTTCTTTTTGAAAAATCTTCTGAGAATGCATATGACCTCTCCAAATTCCTCGCAACTATACTCTGTTCACAGGTACACATGTCAGCTGCTAAATCACTAGGTTCTCATCAAATTAACTCATTTGCAGCGTTCCTCGAAGAAAAGTTGCATACTTCTTCAGAGAATTCGATTGTTCAAATTCCTCAACTGAAGAAAATGGTTGATGGTAAAAGGCCACAGAAGGGAGGAAAGAGGCCTGAGGTAAATACATCGTTTGAAATCCCTGATGACATATATGCTGGGTACTGCACACCTACTGAGGAAACCAAGAATGAGCGCAAAGTGCGCAAACAGAGGATAGAGAGGAGATGGGCAAGAGAATGGAGGGAGTACAGATATGTCACTCCTAAGTACATGAAGAAATTCGCACTCAATCCTCCATGCCCAAGAGCTCCATTGGCACCTGGCCAAATAGCAGATCCCACCAGCCTCAAGCGCGGTGAGGACTATCCTGATGAATGGGCCAAGCACCAAACCAAGTGGGCTAAGCAAGCCAGAGAAGCAGTGAGGAAATTCAATGAAGACTCTGCCGCTGCTGCTGCCTCTGCTGAGGCCTCTGCTGTCAAGCCAAAGAAGGCTATGTCTAAGAAGCCTGCACGTAGGCCAAGTTCCTCAGCAATGCCCTCATGGCTAGAATCATCAAAGCCCTCACGGCCAATTCCTCATACTGCTCTTGTTCCTCCAAAGTCATCAGCTCCTCCGCTAAAGCCTTCAGCTGTTCTGACCAAATCGTCAGCACCTGTGCATCTCGCTTCATGCCAAAGGACTGCCGACATCTCCATTGCCTCAGGTGTCTCAGCTAGATCCTCAGCTGCACCAAGTTCCTCAGCTGGCCCCTCACTGCTGAAGACAAAGGCCACTGCTGGACGAGGTCCTCGCCCAAGTCCTCAAAAGAAGCAAGTCGCTTTCCAAGTGTCGTCTGATGAAGACGAAGCTGATGATGATGAACTTGCAGAAATCATCAGAGACAGGCAAGTCAGGGCCGCTAGAGACAAAGGATCAGAAGTGCCACTGCTTTTGGATCCCAAGCTGATACTCGACTACATTGATGATTGGCACAAGGACCCCAACACTCCCTTGCCTGACTTCAAGCTGACTCCTGGCCAGAGTCACATGCTGACCCACTTCATTCAAGAAGAAAAGTGGAAATTTGAGAAGGCCAGGCAGATCAAGAAAGCGCAGTACAAGAAAGAGCGCTATCTGAAGAAAAACATTGTCTCTATGACAACTGAAGAACTTGTCACTATTCAGACTGAGATTAAGAAACTCAGTGATAACTTTGACGCATATCGCTCTGATTGGCTTGGAGCCAAGGTTCGTTTTGTGAAACTTGCGAATAACTTCACTTCCAATGTTGCAGCCCGAACGCAACAGAAAATTCCTCAGGCTGAAGCATCTGCTCAGCCTACTGAAGAAAATGCCAGCACCGCTGATGATAATCAGGCTGCTGAAGATAATGTGAGTTCCAGGGCTAATGACTGCATTCCAGTCGCTGAAGAAAATTGCCAGGGCACCCACTAGTGGTGTGCCTGAAGAAACTGAAGAACTCAGGGCAACTGCATCAGTTGTGCCTGAAGAAAGTCAACCAGATTCCTCAGCTGCTCCTGCACCAACTTCAACTCCAATCCTTCCATCTGCATCAGATGTGAAGAAGACCAAGGTTGCAGAGCGTGCTGCAGTGAAGAAAAGGAAAACATCAGCTGCTTCAGATTCTTCAGCTCCGAAGAAAATGAAGCCTATGACAAGTTCGTTTGCAAATCCGATTGATGTTGTTCCCATCTCAACCAAGCCATCAAAGGACCTTGTTCCTTTTGATGAAGAATATGTGATACCTAGCGGATCGGATGAAGAAACTCCTTCTGCTGCTTCGTCTGAACCATTGGATGAAGAAATTGAAGTGGATGCAATCCCTTCAACACCTATCATCTCCTTGCCTATGCCTCAGTTCACAGCTGAAGAGGCTGGCGTTGAAGAAATGGAAGATGAAGATGTGGACATTGGCTGCTCCACACCCGTAATCAGTGATGAATTGTGGGAAAGTCAGCATCCAAACTCTCCAATGTTCACCCCTCTACAGCAAATTCCTTAGTCCCCCACACAAACTGTTCACATGGGCTCTGAAGAAACTCATCCCACTGCATCTGTCCATGAGGAAAATCCAGCCACTAGCGCTGAAGAAACTGCTGCTGCTGAACAACCAACAACGCAGACTGCCACTGAGGAGGAACCAGAAATTCCTCAGCCTGAAGAACCTACGATTGAGATTCCTGAGGTCGTGATGCAACTCACTGACACTCCTCTGCTGAAGCCAAAGGATCCTTTCTCACGCAAGCAAAAGTTCAAGGCTGATGATTTCTTCGGCGAGCACGTATTCTTCGAAGATTACAACCCATATGACTCTGCTCGCATTAGGAAGAGGCGTTTCTGGACTGCCATTCAAGAAAATTTCTATTCCTCAGTGTTGTTCAACAAGGAGAAAATCTTCTACCATGAGCATATTCCTCAAGTGGATATGGAATCTCTGCCGTGCTTCGCACCAGTCCTCAGTGTTCTTCACGACGCTGGACTGCTCAACTTTTGCTCTGACATCTGCGATTGGAATGAAGAACTGATTCTTCAATTCTATGCAACGCTGCACATCACCGGAGATGCTGAAGATGTGAATTCATGGGTGCTGGACTGGATGTCTGAAAACACTCACTACACTGCACCAGCCTCTGAATTGCTTCGTGCTCTACCACTCAGTCCTCCCCTTGAAGAAGCTCGCTACATCTACAGTGAACCTGAGCTCACACATCATTACATGCAGATGCTGATGAAGCCTTTGAAACCAGGTCAGGCACCACGAACCAAATTCCTCGTGAAGGAATTGTTGTACGTGCCCCGAACTATCTATCATATTCTTACGAGGACAATTAGTCCCATCAAAGGCCACGACTCATCTGATGAGGAAATTGTTGGCATCATGAAGAATCTGGTATTCAACATCGTTCATGGCATTCCTGTCAATTATCACGATTTCTTCATGAGGACTATGGCCAATGTTGCATTGTCTCCGTTTGAGCTGAAGCCTTATGCACCTTGGATTATGAGATTCCTCAGGACAAGGTCATCACTCAACTACAAAGCTGATTTCCAGAATCACCTCAGCTACTTGCCCCCAATTGAAGTCCTCAAGCAGACATATTCCTCAGTTGATGGAAAGGGCAAGGCACCAGCTGTAATTGATGAAGGCATTCGTCCATTGGATGGTCAGTTTCGCAAAGCTGCATCTTATTCCACCAATGATGACTCTGCCACACCTGACTCTGCCAATGCACCTAAGTCCACTCCTCAAGCCACTGCTCCGGGCGTGATGACCGACCATGAACTTCTGCTTAGTCTTCACCAGAAGGTGGACCGAAATCACAAATGGGTTAAGCGTCAGTTTGGTTCACTTCTTCACAACATGACTGCCACACACAATGCAGTGAAGAAAAACCACTACTACCTCCATCAAGTCTTCGGTCGCACCTGGGCAATCCTATCACATCTATATGGTGAAGAAGATCTGAAGAACATGGGTCTCAAAGAAGATTTTGACTGGTCTGCACCTCCACCGAAGAAATTCAAGAAGGTCCAAGTTCCTTCTCTGGTGGCCAGCTCATTTTCTTCATCGCACGACACTGATGAACATGAAGATTTGGACGACACTGCGGCAGGCCCTACATCAACAAACGACCCCAACAACGCTGGTGCTCCTTCATCAACATGATTATCTTCAGGGGCGTTAGTCCTCATTTTCGATCCTTTTGGTCATTCGATCACAAAGGGGGAGAAATATGAGTTAGTCTTCAAGCGGGTCTACTATATGGGCTTTTTTTTATTTGCTAAATTACAACTCTCGTTCTTCTGAAACTTTATTGGATCGAGTTGTAATCTTAAACCCGATGGTGCTCTAATACTTTTGATGCACTGTGCTCTAATACTTTTGATGCACTATTCTGCATGCTTATTCCTCATTAATATTATTGCACGCATGCTGAATTTCATCAGGCACCATATTTCATCATGCATTTCAAATTCTTCATATTATATGTTAAATGCGTGTATGAATTACAAGATATAGGGGGAGATCCCCGTGATTCAACTCTTCAAGTGTGCATTGCTTCAAAGGCAAATTCCTCGCTATGCACATCTTCAGGGTGAGTTCTTCTATATCTTGCAATCAAATTCCTCAATATCAGTAGTTACACTTCATATGCTTATCCCCGTTGAAAACTTAACCTATATTATCATCAATCACCAAAAGGGGGGAGATTGTAAGTGCATCTAGTGCCTATTAGTGATTTTGGTGTATTGAAGACTTATAGGTTAAGGGACTAATGCGTTTGTGAGTGTACACAGGTCTATAAGTCTATGAGGAGTTTGGTATTTACAGGAAAAGTCGACCCCTGAATATCTTCGACTGAAGATTTTGGTATTTCTGAAGACTTTCATGAAGACTTTGAAAGTGAAGAAATTGGTGTGTCCGTGAAGACTTGATATTCATGCGAGGAATATGAAGCTTGGAGACTTTCGTTTTCATAGTTTTGTTTTCTCTTTCTTGAGTCATAGGAAACACCGTACTGTTAAAGGGGGTCGAGGAAATACTAAGGAAAAATTTCCATGTGATGCTCAACTCAAAATCCTACACCTACCAATCCCTTCGAGTGAAGCCATTGGAAATCTCATACAGTTCATTCAATGTCTTCAGTGACGGAGATGAAGTTCTTCTGGTCTCTGAGGAATTTGTCCTGACTGAGGAGTTAGGAATTCGCCAGTGCGGATTGCCTACATAGTGAGGAACATGATAGCCCTGAGGATTTTGCTACTCAAAATTCCGACCGTTGTTGTGCTATGCGCCAGTTGTCCCAAAATATCTATCCACCTAACGGTCATATCATTGAAGGGCATTTATGTCTTATCATGTCGGGCTGCTCCCTAGCCTATAAATAGCCGCCCCCTACAACCACTAGCTGGTTGGCTGCTCCGAGAGAAACTAACACTTGTCATTTGAGAGCAACCCATCCTCTGAGGACTTTGAGCAAAAATCATCAAGTGAGGAAAAACCAAAAACCCAAACACCTACAAACCCCAAGTGATTGAGCATCACTGAAGAGATTGATCCTGAGTGGATCTGACGCTTGTTACCTTTGAAGACTGTGCTTCTTCCAGACGGTTAGGCATCATGGTCTAGAGCATCCAAGAGGAATTGTGGATCACCGAGTGACCAAGTTTGTGAAGGTTTGGAAGTCTCCTGAAGACTTACCACGAGTGATTGGACGAGGTCTGTGTGACCTTAGTTCAAGGAGAATACGGTGAGGACTGGGTGTCCTGAGCTGCGTGTTCAGGACTGGGTGTCCGGGACTATGTGTCTTCGAGTTTAAATACTCAGCCGCTCCAACCAGTCGTACAACTGAGACAGCAGTTGAAACTGGTCTACCAAATCATTGTCTTCACCAAGCTTACTGGTTCTATTTCCTCAACTCTTTCATTTCCTCATAACTATGCTGTGTGTTTGTTCATATCTGTGTTTGAAGGCTTTGACTGAAGACTTTCTCAATTTCCTCAGTTCAATTTCTTCAGTCTGTTTGTGTTCATCCTGTGTTATCCTGTGATTACGCTTCCTGTACTCTATGCCTGTCTTCATTTCATCATGATGACTATGCTTGTATTCTGTTATGTTTACTCTTGAGTACTTATTCCGCTGCTAGTAGTTCTTCGCTAAGGAATTTCCTCACCGGCAAATTCCTCAGTGAAGAATTTCATAAAAATCACCTATTCACCCCCCCTCTAGTCGATATAACGCACTTTCACACCCTAACTGAATTGGGTTCTCAATTAACTAATGCAAAGACCCGGCTGGCGGATCAAGAGGCGGAGATAAAGAACGCTGACTCCAAACTCCAGTTGAGCCTCTCTGAAGCTGAAAAACTGAAGACCAGTTTTGATGCGGAGAAGAAATCCTAGGCCGATGAGAAAACCTTGCGGATTTAGCGGGCTGAGACAGCGGAGGCGGCTCTCAAGGAGGTTACCACGGAACTCGCCAGCTTAAAAACCGTGTGTCTCAGATGGTCTCCACAATCTTTGGTGAGTCATTTGCATTAGTTACTTACACTCTATTTTTGCCAGGAATATAAGCCGCCTGCTTAACCTTTTTAAAATACTCATAGGTCCACGGAGCAATAATCTGAGTCAAAACAGCATGACAAAACTCAAGGCGGTTTAAACCTTGGTGGAGCAACTATATACGGGGGCTCAATGGGCACTTGCTATTATCTCCCCAGCCAACCAAGGACCCAACCTCTTGAGTGACTTTTTGAAGAAGCTATCTATTTTACCCGCCAGATTCCAAGAAGTCAAGCGGTCTTGTGCAAGAGCCGGAGCCCTAACTGCCCTAAGCTGCTCCAAAGCCTGGGTGCCAGAGCTAGACCCGGCTAACGTATCCAAGAGGTATCCCCCTCTGAAGGAAGACGGGACTTTGTTTGATCAAGATGACTTTGTTGCTTGTGTGAGGGGAGTCCATCCTCATGCTACCATCCTTGGCGAGGAAACCAACATTGATAAATATCAGCCGGGTTTTGATGTTGATAATAAGAAGATGGCGACTCCCTCATATAAAGTGACAGATCTTATCCCGCCGGTTCGCCAACACACCTTTTGAAGGAAATATGCCCTAGAGGCAATAATAAAGTTATTATTTATTTCCTTATACCATGATAAATGTTTATTATTCATGCTAGAATTGTATTAACCGGAAACATAATACATGTGTGAATACATAGACAAACGGAGTGTCACTAGTATGCCTCTACTTGACTAGCTCGTTAATCAAAGATGGTTATGTTTCCCAACCATGAACAAAGAGTTGTTATTTGATTAACGGGATCACATCATTAGGTGAATGATCTGATTGACATGACCCATTCCATTAGCTTAGCACCCGATCATTTAGTATGTTGCTATTGCTTTCTTCATAACTTATACATGTTCCTATGACTATGAGATTATGCAACTCCCATTTGCCGGAGGAACACTTTGTGTGCTACCAAACGTCACAACGTAAATGGGTGATTATAAAGGTACTCTACAGGTGTCTCCAAAGGTACATGTTGGGTTGGCGTATTTCGAGATTAGGATTTGTCACTCCGATTGTCGGAGAGGTATCTCTGGGCCCTCTCGGTAATGCACATCACATAAGCCTTGCAAGCATTGCAACTAATGAGTTAGTTGCGAGATGATGTATTACGGAACGAGTAAAGAGATTTGCCGGTATCGAGATTGAACTAGGTATTGAGATACCGACGATCGAATCTCGGGCAAGTAACATACCGATGACAAAGGGAACAACGTATGTTGTTATGCTGTCTGACCGATAAAGATCTTCGTAGAATATGTAGGAGCCAATATGAGCATCCAAGTTCCGCTATTGGTTATTGACCGGAGACGTGTCTCGGTCATGTCTACATTGTTCTCGAACCCGTAGAGTCTGCACGCTTAAAGTTTCAATGACAGTTATATTATGAGTTTATGAGTTTTGATGTACCGAAGTTAGTTCGGAGTCCCGGATGTGATCACGGACATGACGAGGAGTCTCGAAATGGTCGAGACATAAAGATTGATATATTGGACGGCTATATTCGGACACCAGAAGTGTTCCGGGTGATTTCGGAGAAAACCGGAGAGCCGGAGGGTTACCAGAACCCCCTGGGAGAAGTAATGGGCCATATGGGCCTTAGTGGAGAGAGAGAAGGGCAGCCAAACATGGTCCGCGCGCCTCCTCCCCCTGGTCCGAATTGGACTAGGAGAGGGGGGGCGGCGCCCCCCTTTCCTCTCCCTCCCCACTTCTTTCCCCCTCCTAGTAGGAGTCCTACTCCTATTAGGAGGAGGACTCCTCCTTAGCGCGCCATAGGGAGCCGGCGGGCTTCCTCCCCTTGATCCTTTATATACGGGGGCAGGGGCACCCCTAGACACACAAGTTGATCCACGTGATCATATTCTCAGCCGTGTGCGGTGCCCCCTTCCACCATAATCCTCGATAATATTGTAGGAGTGCTTAGGCGAAGCCCTGCGACGATAGTACATCAAGATCGTCACCACGCCGTCGTGCTGAGGGAACTCTTCCCCGACACTTTGCTGGATCAGAGTCCGGGGATCGTCATCGAGCTGAACGTGTGCTAAAACTCGGAGGTGCCATAGTTTCGGTGCTTGATCGGTCAGGCCGTGAAGACATACGACTACATCAACCGCGTTGTGCTAACACTTCCATTGTCGGTCTACAAGGGTACGTAGATCACACTCTCCCCTCTCGTTGCTATGCATCACCATGATCTTGCGTGTGCGTAGGAAAATTTTTGAAATTACTACGTTCCCCAACAGTGGCATCCGAGCCTAGGTTTTATATATTGATGTTATATGCACGAGTAGAACACAAGTGAGTTGTGGGCGATATAAGTCATACTGCTTACCAGCATGTCATACTTTGGTTCGGCGGTATTGTTGGACGAAGTGGCATCGACCGACATTACGCGTACGCTTACGCGAGACCGGTTCTCCCGACGTGCTTTGCACATAGGTGGCTTGCGGGTGACAGTTTCTCGAACTTTAGTTGAACCGAGTGTGGCTACGCCCGGTCCTTGCGAAGGTTAAAACAACACCAACTTGACAAACTATCGTTGTGGTTTTGATGCGTAGGTAAGATTGGTTCTTGCTTAAGCCCGTAGCAGCCACGTAAAACTTGCAACAACAAAGTAGAGGACGTCTAACTTGTTTTTGCAGGGCATGTTGTGATGTGATATGGTCAAGACATGATGCTAAATTTTATTGTATGAGATGATCATGTTTTGTAACCGAGTTATCGGCAACTGGCAGGAGCCATATGGTTGTCGCTTTATTGTATGCAATGCAATCGTGCTGTAATGCTTTACTTTATCACTAAGCGGTAGCGATAGTCGTGGAAGCATAAGATTGGCGAGACGACAACGATGCTACGATGGAGATCAAGGTGTCGCGCCAGTGAAGATGGTGATCACGACGGTGCTTCGAAGATGGAGATCACAAGCACAAGATGATGATGGCCATATCATATCACTTATATTGATTGCATGTGATGTTTATCTTTTATGCATCTTATCTTGCTTTGATTTACGGTAGCATTATAAGATCTCTCACTAATTATCAAGAAGTGTTCTCCCTGAGTATGCACCGTTGCGAAAGTTCTTCGTGCTGAGACACCACGTGATGATTGGGTGTGATAGGCTCTATGTTCAAATACAACGGGTGCAAAACAGTTGCACACGCGGAATACTAAGGTTATACTTGACAAGCCAAGCATATACAGATATGGCCTCGGAACACGGAGACCGAAAGGTCGAGCGTGAATCATATAGTAGATATGATCAACATAGTGATGTTCACCAATGAAACTACTCCATCTCACGTGATGATCGGACATGGTTTAGTTGATTTGGATCACGTAATCACTTAGAGGATTAGAGGGATGTCTATCTAAGTGGGAGTTCTTTAAGTAAATTAATTGAACCTAAATTTATCATGAAACTTAGTACCTAATAGTATCTTGCTTGTTTATGCTTGATTGTAGATAGATGGCTCGTGCTGTTGTTCCGTTGAATTTTAATGCGTTCCTTGAGAAAGCAAAGTTGAAAGATGATGGTAGCAATTACACGGACTAGGTCCGTAACTTGAGGATTATCCTCATTGCTGCACAGAAGAATTACGTCCTGGAAGCACCGCTGGGTGCCAGGCCTGCTGCTGGAGCAACACCAGATGTTATGAACGTCTGGCAGAGCAAAGCTGATGACTACTCGATAGTTCAGTGTGCCATGCTTTACGGCTTAGAATCGGGACTTCAACGACGTTTTGAACGTCATGGAGCATATGAGATGTTCTAGGAGTTGAAGTTAATATTTCAAGCAAATGCCCGGATTGAGAGATATGAAGTCTCCAATAAGTTCTATAGCTGCAAGATGGAGGAGAACAGTTCTGTCAGTGAGCATATACTCAAAATGTCTGGGTATAATAATCACTTGATTCAATTGGGAGTTAATCTTCCAGATGATTGCGTCATTGACAGAATTCTCCAATCACTGCCACCAAGCTACAAGAGCTTCGTGATGAACTATAATATTCAAGGGATGAATAAGACTATTCCCGAGCTCTTCGCAATGCTGAAAGCTGCGGAGGTAGAAATCAAGAAGGAGCATCAAGTGTTGATGGTCAACAAGACCACTAGTTTCAAGAAAAAGGGCAAAGGGAAGAAGAAGGGCAACTTCAAAAATAACAGCAAGCAAGTTGCTACTCAAGAGAAGAAACCCAAACCTGGACCTAAGCCTGAAACTGAGTGCTTCTACTGCAAGCAGACTGGTCACTGGAAGCGGAACTGCCCCAAGTATTTGGCGGATAAGAAGGATGGCAAGGTGAACAAAGGTATATGTGATATACATGTTATTGATGTGTACCTTACTAATGCTCGCAGTAGCACCTGGGTATTTGATACTGGTTCTGTTGCTAATATTTGCAACTCGAAACAGGGACTACGGATTAAGCAAAGATTGGCTAAGGACGAGGTGACGATGCGCGTGGGAAACGGTTCCAAAGTCGATGTGATCACAGTCGGCACGCTACCTCTACATCTACCTTCAGGATTAATATTAGACCTAAATAATTGTTATTTGGTGCCAGCGTTAAGCATGAACATTATATCTGGATCTTGTTTGATGCGAGACGGTTATTCATTTAAATCTGAGAATAATGGTTGTTCTATTTATATGAGTAATATCTTTTATGGTCATGCACCCTTAAAGAGTGGTCTATTTTTATTGAATCTCGATAGTAGTGACACACATATTCATAGTGTTGAAGCCAAAAGATGCAGAGTTGATAATGATAGTGCAACTTATTTGTGGCACTGCCGTTTGGGTCATATCGGTATAAAGCGCATGAAGAAACTCCATACTGATGGGCTTTTGGAACCACTTGATTATGAATCACTTGGTACTTGCGAACCGTGCCTTATGGGTAAGATGACAAAAACACCGTTCTCCGGTACTATGGAGAGAGCAACAGATTTGTTGGAAATCATACATACAGATGTATGTGGTCCGATGAACGTTGAGGCTCGTGGCGGATATCGTTATTTTCTCACCTTCACAGATGACTTAAGCAGATATGGGTATATCTACTTAATGAAACACAAGTCTGAAACATTTGAAAAGTTCAAAGAATTTTAGAGTGAAGTTGAAAATCATCGTAACAAGAAAATAAAATTCCTATGATCTGATCATGGAGGAGAATATTTGAGTTACGAGTTTGGTGTACATTTGAAAAATTGTGGAATAGTTTCGCAACTCACGCCACCCGGAACACCACAGCGTAATGGTGTGTCTGAACGTCGTAATCGTACTTTACTAGATATGGTGCGATCTATGATGTCTATTACTGATTTACCGCTATCGTTTTGGGGATACGCTCTAGAGACGGCCGCATTCACGTTAAATAGGGCACCATCAAAATCCGTTGAGACGACGCCTTATGAACTGTGGTTTGGCAAGAAACCAAAGTTGTCGTTTCTGAAAGTTTGGGGCTGTGATGCTTATGTGAAAAAGCTTCAACTTGATAAGCTCGAACCCAAATCGGAGAAATGTGTCTTCATAGGATATCCAAAGGAAACTATTGGATACACCTTCTATCACAGATCCGAAGGCAAGACTTTTGTTGCTAAATTCGGAAACTTTCTAGAGAAGGAGTTTCTCTCGAAAGAAGTTAGTGGGAGGAAAGTAGAACTTGACGAGGTAACTGTACCTACTCCCTTATTGGAAATTAGTACATCACAAAAACCTGTTTCTGTGACACCTACACCAGTTAGTGAGGAAGCTAATGATGATGATCATGAAACTTCAGAACAAGATACTACTAAACCTCGTAGATCAACCAGAGTGAGATCCGTGCCAGAGTGGTACGGTAATCCTGTTTTGGAAGTCATGCTGCTAGATCATGATGAACCTACGAACTATGAAGAAGCGATGGTGAGCCCAGATTCCGCAAAATGGCTTGAAGCCATGAAATCTGAGGTGGGATCCATGTATGAGAACAAAGTATGGACTTTGGTTGACTTGCCCGATGATCGGCAAGCAATTGAGAATAAATGGATCTTCAAGAAGAAGACTGACGCTGACGGTAATATTACTGTCTACAAAGCTCGACTTGTCGCAAAAGGTTTTCGGCAAGTTCAAGGGATTGACTACGATGAGACCTTCTCACCCATAGCGATGCTTAAGTCTGTCCGAATCATGTTAGCAATTGCCGCACTTTATGAATATGAAATTTGGCAGATGGATGTCAAAACTGCATTCCTGAATGGATTTCTGGAAGAAGAATTGTATATGATGCAACCAGAAGGTTTTGTCGATCCAAAGGGAGCTAACAAAGTGTGCAAGCTCCAGCGATCCATTTATGGACTGGTGCAAGCCTCTCGGAGTTGGAATAAACGCTTTGATAGTGTGATCAAAGCATTTGGTTTTATACATACTTTTGGAGAAGCCTGTATTTACAAGAAAGTGAGTGGGAGCTCTGTAGCATTTCTAATATTATATGTGGATGACATATTACTAATTGGAAATGATATAGAATTTCTGGATAGCATAAAGGGATACTTGAATAAGAGTTTTTCAATGAAAGACCTCGGTGAAGCTGCTTACATATTAGGCATTAAGATCTATAGAGATAGATCAAGACGCTTAATTGGACTTTCACAAAGCACATACCTTGACAAAGTTTTGAAGAAGTTCAAAATGGATCAAGCAAAGAAAGGGTTCTTGCCTGTGTTACAAGGTATGAAGTTGAGTAAGACTCAATGCCCGACCACTGCAGAAGAGAGAGAGAAAATGAAAGATGTTCCCTATGCTTCAGCCATAGGCTCTATCATGTATGCAATGATGTGTACCAGACCTGATGTGTGCCTTGCTATAAGTCTAGCAGGGAGGTACCAAAGTGATCCAGGAGTGGATCACTGGACAGTGGTCAAGAACATCCTGAAATACCTAAAAAGGACTAAGGATATGTTTTCATATATGGAGGTGACAAAGAGCTCATCGTAAAAGGTTATGTTGATGCAAGCTTTGACACTAATCCGGACGATTCTAAATCGCAAACCGGATACGTGTTTACATTAAACGGTGGAGCTGTCAGTTGGTGCAGTTCTAAACAAAGCGTTGTGGCGGGATCTACATGTGAAGTGGAGTACATAGCTGCTTCGGAAGCAGCAAATGAAGGAGTCTGGATGAAGGAGTTCATATCCGATCTAGGTGTCATACCTAGTGCATCGGATCCAATGAAAATCTTTTGTGACAATACTGGTGCAATTGCCTTGGCAAAGGAATCCAGATTTCACAAGAGAACCAAGCACATCAAGAGACGCTTCAATTCCATCCGGGATCTAGTCCAGGTGGGAGACATAGAGATTTGCAAGATACATACGGATCTGAATGTTGCAGACCCGTTGACTAAGCCTCTTCCACGAGCAAAACATGATCAGCACCAAGGCTCCATGGGTGTTAGAATCATTACTGTGTAATCTAGATTATTGACTCTAGTGCAAGTGGGAGACTGAAGGAAATATGCCCTAGAGGCAATAATAAAGTTATTATTTATTTCCTTATATCATGATAAATGTTTATTATTCATGCTAGAATTGTATTAACCGGAAACATAATACATGTGTGAATACATAGACAAACGGAATGTCACTAGTATGCCTCTACTTGACTAGCTCGTTAATCAAAGATGGTTATGTTTCCCAACCATGAACAAAGAGTTGTTATTTGATTAACGGGATCACATCATTAGGTGAATGATCCGATTGACATGACCCATTCCATTAGCTTAGCACCCGATCGTTTAGTATGTTGCTATTGCTTTCTTCATAACTTATACATGTTCCTATGACTATGAGATTATGCAACTCCCGTTTGCCGGAGGAACACTTTGTGTGCTACCAAACGTCACAACATAAATGGGTGATTATAAAGGTACTCTATAGGTGTCTCCAAAGGTACATGTTGGGTTGGCGTATTTCGAGATTAGGATTTGTCACTCCGATTGTCGGAGAGGTATCTCTGGGCCCTCTCAGTAATGCACATCACATAAGCCTTGCAAGCATTGCAACTAATGAGTTAGTTGCGAGATGATGTATTACGGAACGAATAAAGAGACTTGCCGGTAACGAGATTGAACTAGGTATTGAGATACCGACGATCGAATCTCGGGCAAGTAACATACCGATGACAAAGGGAACAACGTATGTTGTTATGCGGTCTGACCGATAAAGATCTTCGTAGAATATGTAGGAGCCAATATGAGCATCCAGGTTCCGCTATTGGTTATTGACTGGAGACGTGTCTCGGTCATGTCTACATTGTTCTCGAACCCGTAGGGTCCGCACGCTTAAGGTTTCAATGACAGTTATATTATGAGTTTATGAGTTTATGAGTTTTGATGTACCAAAGTTAGTTCAGAGTCCTGGATGTGATCACGGACATGATGAGGAGTCTCGAAATGGTCAAGACATAAAGATTGATATATTGGACGGCTATATTCGGACACCGGAAGTGTGCCGGGTGATTTCGGAGAAAACCGGAGAGCCGGAGGGTTACCGGAACCCCCCGGAGAAGTAATGGGCCATATGGGCCTTAGTGGAGAGAGAGAAGGGCATCCAAAGATGGGCCGCACGCCTCCTCCCCCTGGTCCGAATTGGACTAGGAGAGGGGGGCGGCGCCCCCCTTTCCTTCTCCCTCCCCACTTCTTTCCCCCTCCTAGTAGGTCCTACTCCTACTAGGAGGAGGACTCCTCCTTGGCGCGCCATAGGGAGCCGGCCGGCCTCATCCCCTTGATCCTTTATATACGGGGGCAGGGGGCACCCCTAGACACACAAGTTGATCCACGTGATCATATTCTCAGCCGTGTGCGGTGCCAACTTCCACCATAATCCTCGATAATATTGTAGCGGTGCTTAGGCGAAGCCCTGCGACGATAGTACATCAAGATCGTCACCACGCCGTCGTGCTGACGGAACTCTTCCCCGACACTTTGCTGGATTGGAGTCCAGGGATCGTCATCGAGCTGAACGTGTGCTAAAACTCGGAGGTGCCGTAGTTTCGGTGCTTGATCGGTCGGGCCGTGAAGACGTACGACTACATCAACCGCGTTGTGCTAACGCTTCCGCTATCAGTCTACAAGGGTACGTAGATCACACTCTCCCCTCTCGTTGCTATGCATTACCATGATCTTGCGTGTGCGTAGGAAAATTTTTGAAATTACTACGTTCCCCAACACCTTTGCCCTACAAATTGACCCGGCTGGTCTAATTGACGATGAATCTGAGTTCGTTGCTCTGGATGGCTTTGATTGGTCCAAGCCCAGCTTCCAACCAGTGGAGGGAGGTGAACTGGCGAGGGAGGAGTCATAACCATCTGAATAATCCGGCCAAGACTTAATGAACCGGCCTTAGCTTGACATCTGCTTAGGAGAGAAAATAGTTTTACCCTTTTGGGCTCTCAATGGCTTGTAATAGGTTAGCTTGAACATGCATGTTCTGCCTATGCCGTCGTGCATATGGTACTGTGTATGCCTGTTTTATCCGTCATGTCAATATATGCATTATATCCTTTATCACATCTGTAATGTTTAAATCCGTTCCTGTATGCAGAAAGATGAAAAATTGTCCTGGCGGTTTGTCACGGTGGGCGCCAACTGCCGTGGGTTTATCACGGCAGATGTCCTCGTGAAAGGACTTAGTCATGGAGCCATCGCTACAGGTTAGCTTAAAGGGGTTAAACTGGACAAGGGACACGAGGGGTTTTTATACTAGTTCAGCCCCTTAGATGAAGGTAAAAGCCTACGTCTAGTTGTGTTGGTATTTCTAGGGTTTCGATGACCAGGGAGCGAATCCGCTTTGCCTGGCTCTCGAGTTGTTGTCTGTTGTCCCTAAACTGCTGTCGGGTCGTCCCTTTATATACATAGGTTGACGCCAGCCAGTTTACAGAGTCCCGAGGCCGGATCATAAGCGTGTCCGGCTCGGTCTCTATTCCTTCTAACTTACAATACAAGTTACATGAAAGAGTCGGTTTACATCTACAGGCCTTAACCCGCCTTCGGGCCTTGGGCCTTTGTAAAGCGCCACCATCCTCACGTCTTAATGGGCTTCCATCTTCATAGAGTTAACCCGGCTACTCCTGGCCAGTTTACGTCTAGTAGTAATATCCCCAATAGGTCAAAACACCCAATACATAACTATAGAATAATCAGGGGTAGATGTAAAGATAAATAAGGCTGGAAAGCCTTTGATTAAATAAAAAACACTGATAAGTCTGTTTTATGAACGACAATGTCATACCTGTGTTCTCTGATTCCAGACTGCCGGCTTATGTGACCCGGACATTAAGGTTGATAACCCAATCTTTCTAGAAGTCAATACCTCCATATGCCTGATGATTCTTATACCTTGGCAATTCATTGTCAAATAACCGAGCCGGTTTAAATTGAAACCATACTTAAAGTTAGATTCGAGACAACAAAAAAACAAAATAATATGTTTCAAACGATGTAAATCAAGCATTAAGAATAATTTGGAGGCTTCTGATTCGAATACGATCAGTAAACCGGACCAAAGGGGTTAAGCTAGGATTCGGATACGATCATGTAGCCCCCGGTGGCTTTGGCGTTGCGCCGATCAAGAGGATACCGACAGTTATGTTCTCTTTGGTTCGAATATGACCTATTTTTTGAACAGGAAGCTCCCACATGACTTTGAGAGGTTTTTAACGACCCTGATTCGAATACGATCCAAGTCGGACCCAAAAGGGGTTAAGCTATGATTCGGATACGATCAAGAAGCCCCCTAACGAGTTTGGCTTTGTGCCGATCAAGAGGGTTACGACAGCTATGTTCTCTTTGGTTCGAATACGACCTATGTTTGAACAGGAAGCCCCCTAGTGACCATGAGGTTTAACGGCTAGATTTGAATATGATCATGAGCCGGACCAAAAAGGTTAAGCTAGATTCAAATATGATCAGCCCCCAACTGGTCGTATGAATAATTACAATAACAAAGATATATGATCAAAAAAGGACAGATGTCCTGCTTTATTACATATCATAATATATACAACGTCAAAGTATGTACATTATGAGAGCTGGTTGCTCAAGTGTAGTAAGGCCGAAGATGAGCAATATTCCACGGCCGGCGGGTCTCCTCCTCCGACTTACGTGAGTCTTGGCGCTCTCGAACATCGATAAGGTAATATGACCCATTGTTTAAGTTCTTGCTGACCACAAAGGGTCCTTCCCAAGGTGGGGATAGCTTGTGTGCATCAGACTGATCCTGGATGAGCCGGAGCACCAGGTCACCTTCTTGAAAGGTTCTGGACTTAACCCGGCGGCTGTGATAACGGCGCAGGTCCTGCTGGTAAATTGCTGATCGGGCTACTGCCAAGTATCGCTCCTCATCTAGTAAGTCAAGCGCATCCTGTCGGGCTTGCTCGTTATCACCTTCAACGTAAGCCGCCACGCGGGGCGAGTCATGATGGACGTTACTGGGCAGAACTGCCTCCACTCCATAAACCATGAAGAAATGTGTATAACCCGTAGACCTGTTAGGAGTAGTATTGATGCTCCATATCATAGAGGGTAATTCTTCCACCCAACAACCCGGCATCCGTTGTAAAGGAACCATAAGTCGGGGGTTTTGACCTTTCAGGATTTCCTGATTGGCTCTTTCAGCTTGACCATTGGATTGGGGGTGAGCTACTAATGAAACATCAAGCCGGATATGCTCCTGCTGACAGAACTCTTCCATATCTCCTTGGTAGGTTGGTGCCATTGTCAGTGATAATGCTATGTGGAAAGCCAAAACGAAAGATCACCTTTTTCATGAATTGAACCGTCGTGGCTGCATCACACTTACTAACCGGCTCTGCCTCAACCCATTTTGTGAATTTGTCAACTGCCACCACAAGATGTGTCTTTTTATCCTTGGATCTTTTGAAAGGTCCAACCATATCGAGCCCCAAG
Organism: Triticum urartu; assembly: GCF_056163025.1. Classification (NCBI taxonomy): domain Eukaryota; kingdom Viridiplantae; phylum Streptophyta; class Magnoliopsida; order Poales; family Poaceae; genus Triticum; species Triticum urartu. Next base: position 568,955,684 of record NC_141878.1, read on the forward strand.
ACTTCAAACAACAAAGTAATTGGAATCATCCGTAATTCTTGAGCCAGCATGTACGCTCGTCGTGCAAACTTTTGACACCCATCACACCTACTGACCAGATCCTCCGCATCAGCGTGAGCCGTTAGCCAGTAAAAGCCATGACGGAAAGCTTTGGCCACAAGAGACTTTGAGCTGGCATGGTGGCCACAATCTCCTTCATGTATCTCATGAAGAATTTCTTGACCTTCTTCAGGAGAGACACAACGTTGAAACGCTCCGGTGACGCTGCGATGATACAACTCACCATTGGAAATCGTCATTGACTTAGACCGCCAAGTTATCTGTCTAGCCAAGGTCTCATCCTCTGGCAACTTGCCCCGAGTCATATAAGCCAAATACGGTACTATCCAATCTGGAATGACATGAAGAGCCGCCACCAACTGTGCCTCCGGGTCTGGAACAGCCAAATCTTCCTTTATAGGCAACTTGACAGAAGGGTTATGCAGAACATCTAAAAAAGTGTTAGGTGGCATCGGCTTACGCTGAGATCCCAACCGGCTTAAAGCATCGGCCACTTTGTTTTTTCTGCGGTTAATGTGCTCCACTTGATAACCCGTGAAGTGTCCAGCAACAGCGTCAACCTCACGGTGATAAGCCGCCATCATAGGGCCCTTGGAGTCCCACTTGCCTGATACCTGCTGAGCCACCAAATCTGAGTCGCCAAGGCACCGTACCCGGCTTAAACTCATTTCTTTAGCCATTCGAAGACCATGGAGTAAGGCCTCATACTCTGTTGCGTTGTTAGTACAAGGAAACATCAATCGCAACACATAACAAAACTTGTCACCTCGAGGAGAAGTTAAAACAACTCCAGCCCCCGAGCCTTCCAACTGTCTGGACCCATCAAAATGAATCGTCCAATATGTGTTGTCTGGCTTCTCTTCAGGTATCTTCAACTCCGTCCAATCATTAATGAAGTCCACCAGTGCTTGAGACTTAATGGCAGTACGTGGCACATACTTTAAATTATGAGACCCAAGCTCAATGGCCCACTTGGCAACTTGTCCTGTAACTTCTCTATTTTGAATAATATCTCCTAAAGGATCAGAGCTAACCACCGTGATAGGATGACCCTAAAAGTACGGCTTAAGCTTCCGGCTAGCCATGAACACCCCATAAACAAGCTTCTGCCAATGTGGATATCTTTGCTTGGATTCAATGAGCACCTCACTGACATAGTAGACCGGCCATTGAACCAGATGTTCCTTGCCAGCCTCTTTGCGCTCTACAACAATGGCCACACTGATAGCACGTGTGTTAGTAGCCACATATAACAACAATGGCTCCATCTCAACAGGAGCAGCAAGAACCGGCGGTTCGGCGAGCTTTCTTTTCAGATCTTCAAAGGCAGAATTAGCAGTGTCACTCCAGACAAAATCATATGTCTTCTTCATCATTTGATACAAAGGCATAGCCTTCTCACCCAATCGGCTTATGAACCGGCTTAAAGCTGCAACACGACCCGCCAGCCGCTGAACGTCATTGATGCACGCCGGCTTAGCCAAAGATGTAATTGCCTTAATTTTCTCCGGGTTAGCCTCAATGCCTTTGTTATACACCAAAAAAACCCAAAAGCTTGCCAGCTGGGACTCCAAAAATGCACTTGGCCGGGTTGAGCATCCTCTTGTAGACCCGGAGGTTATCAAAGGTTTCCTTCAGATCATCTACCAAGGCTTCCTTCTCTCTGTACTTCACCACTATATCGTCCACGTAAGCATGAACATTACGCCCAATCTGATTATGAAGGCAGTTCTGCACACACCATTGATAAATCACCTGGTAACTCTTAAGCCCAAAAGGCATAGACACATAACAGAAGGCTCCAAACGGAGTAATGAAAGCCGTCTTTTCCTGGTCCTTAACTGCCATTTTGATCTGATGATAGCCATAATAAGCATCCAAAAAGCCCAAACGCTCACAACCCGTCGTAGCATCAATGATTTGATCAATACGAGGGAAAGCAAAAGGATCAGCCGGACAAGCTTTGTTTAAATCTCTGTAATCCACACACATACGCCAGGTGCCGTTATTTTTGAGCACCAGCACCGGGTTAGCCAACCACTCTGGGCGAAAAACTTCAACAATAAACCCAGCTGCCAAGAGCCAGGCCACCTCTTCTCCAATAGCCTTGCGCCTTTCCTCGTTGAACCGCCGGTGAAACTGCCTGACCGGCTTAAACTTTGGATCAATATTGAGAGTGTGCTCAACGAGTTCCCTCGGTACACCCGACATGTCAGAAGGTTTCCATGCAAAGATGTCCCGGTTCTCACGGATGAACTCGATCAGCGTGCTTTCCTATTTGGGATCCAAGTTTGCACTGATAATGAATTGTTTGGATGAGTCGCCAGGCACAAAGTCAATCATCTTGGTATCGTCAGCTGACCTAAATTTCAACGTCGGCTCATGCTCAGTAGTTGGCTTCTTCAAAGATGGCATGTCCGCCGGGTCAACATTATCCTTGTAAAACTTCAATTCCTCTGTTGCACAAACAAATTCGGCGTAAGCAGCATCACCTTCTTCACATTCCAATGCTATCTTCCTCCTCCCATGAATAGTGATGGTGCCCTTATAACCCGGCATTTTAAGCTGCAGATAAACATAACACGGCCGCGCCATGAACTTAGCATAAGCCGGCCGTCCAAACAGAGCGTGATATGGGCTTTTGATTTTGACCACTTCAAAAGTTAACTTCTCAGCCCTAGAATCATGCTCATCTCCAAAGGCGAATTCCAGTTCAATCTTACCAACTGGATATGCCGACTTACCAGGCACTACTCCATGGAAAACAGTGTCAGACGTCCTAAGACTTTTGTCAGTTAACAACATGCGACGCAACGTCTCATAATAGAGAATGTTGATGCTACTGCCTCCATCCATGAGTACTTTAGTGAATATCCACCAACCTGAGGCGCCACCACCAACGCCAGATGACCCGGATTATCAACCCGGGGAGTGTGATCTTACCTACTCCACACAATAGGCTGCTCAGACCATCTCAAATAACGTGGAACCGCCGGCTCAATAGCATTCACAGCTCTCATATGAAGTTTCTGGTCCCTTTTGCATAAACTGGTGGTGAACACGTGGTACTGCCCACTGTTTAGCTGCTTTGGGTTACTCTGATACCCGGATTGCTGCTGCTGTTGATTACCTTGGCTAGATTGCTGATTATAGCTACCTTGATTGCCTTGAGGGCCCTGGCCATGGAAACCTCCACCACTTGAGCCACCGCCCGGGCCGTGAAAATCGCCACCACTTGAGCCGCCGCCCGGGCCATGGAAAACGCCACCACCTGAGCCACTGCTAGGTCCATGATTACCGTCGAACTTGTTCGAATTCTTGAACGCCTTCATGATCGTACGGTCTTTCCATTAATGGGTGGCCAGCTTCTCCCGGGTGCCGTGTCTCGGACAGGGTTCATTTAGCAACTGTTCGAGGGTGGGACCTGACCCTCCTGACCGAGGAGGTGGCCTCCCCTTACGCTGTTGATTGTTGCCCTGTACGTTGGTGTTAGCCACAAACTCCAGACTACCGTCAGCCTTACATTTATTGTTACATCCTTGATTTGCCAGGTTATGCTGGTGACCCTTGCCGTTGCCGTTCTTCTTTCCCTTCCCTGTCTTCTCTTCATCAGACGCGGGATCCTTGGTACTATCAGAATTGGCGTATTTGACCAGAGCCGCCATCAGCTGGCCCATGTCATTACAATCACGCTTGAGCCGCCCCAGCTTCTGTTTCAGAGGTTCAAAACGGCAATTTTTCTCCAACATTAAGACCGTGGAGTCAGCATCCATCTTATCAGATGAATGTATTATTTCCTTCACCCGGCGCACCCAATGGGTCGTGGATTCACCTTCCTCTTGCTTGCAGTTAGTCAAATCCACAATCGACATAGGCTGTCTGCATGTATCTTTGAAGTTCTGACTGAACCGGGCTTTTAACTCTGCCCATGAGCCGATGTAATTGGGTGGCAACCCCTTTAACCAAGTGCGAGTGTTCCATCTAGCATCATAGTGAAGTACTTGGCCATTCCTGCATCACTGACCTCCAACAACTCCATGGCCATCTCGTAACTTTTAATCCATGCCCCGAGCTGTAAGTCGGCTGTGTAATTAGGCACCTTGCGAGGCCCCTTAAAGTCCTTTGGCAAACGCTCATTACGCAGAGCCGGCACCAGATAAGAGACACCTACTATCCTTGTGGCCACACCTGCTTCAACAGAGGCCGCTGGATAAACCGGAAAAGCCTGGTGAGCCGCCTGCTCAGCTGCCTGTTGAACCGCCCGCTCAGCCTATTGGTGGATCCTCTCCTGGTCTACCAAGTTAAGAGCTCCATCATGCGCCGGTTCATACTTGTGTGGATGGTTATGGCACTGAGCATTGCTTGAGATGGCCACTGAATCCATATGCCTGCTATAGCTTGGGCTCCGGCTTGGGCGAGGGGTTGAATGAATCCTGTCTCGACTATGAGAGTATGACTCATGCTGTGCCATAGATGTATGAAGAAGATCTCTGACCCTTCGTCTTTCGATCACCGTCGGGGAATCACCTTCCATTAGGAGAGCCGCCATACGTGCCGATGCAGCAATCAGATTCTCCAAAGGGTTAGAAAAATGACCCGGCGGTGTTGGTGTATAACGAGGCAGAGTCATATTCACCCGAGGGAGTCCCATAGCTCGCGGCTGAGCCAGCCCCCCAGCCCCAGGTGTTGTGACCTGGTTTGCCTCCGGCGGGTTGCTGGGACCAGCCTTGGGTGTGTGGAAAAGATGCCTAGGATCATAAGTCAGGGGCAGGCAAGATTGAGTCTTTTGGTGCCTTGTCCTCATGACCTCGTTTGACGCGTTCAGATTTATCGAAAGCTGAAAAGCCTCTGATTGAAGCTGCTAAGCCCGAGCGTCCAAAGACGCCCATTCTGCAGCCATCCGGACGTCCTCCGCCGCCAAGTTTTTCCTTGGCTTGAGCTACCTCCCACATAACCGTTCCACTTCCGCATCATGCTGAGCTTTGTCCGCCGGTTCAACCACGGCGATCAATAGGGTCGTCATCCTATCCATCAGATCCATCAGCACCTAAGCCAGCGGGCGCGCAGGGTCTCCTGACCTGGCCGCTACTGATCTGGTGGTTATCGCTGCTGCAGCCGTAGAGTTTTGAACGGGCTGCGTACCAGCCATGAAGATTCCGGCTCTGTTCGGCGGCTCAAAGGGGTCCGGAATACTACTGCCATCAGAACAGCCCCCAAGCTCGCCATCCTGTAGTTGATACAATGAATCCGTCTCACCTGTGGATGACTCGCCGTCAAAGTGGACAGCCGTCTCGCCGCCATCCACAAATACGTCAGAAAACTCTCCTCCGTGGATGCAACCCACGAAGACATGCCTCACGGCAGGCTGAGTCCGGGCGGGTCTCGCACGCTGAGCCGTCTCGATGAGGTCGGTGCAGATGTCTGGCTCAGGGCCCGGCTTGCCGAGCCGGCCGATGAAGACGTGGATTCCGCCGAAGGGGACCCGGTACCCGTACTCAATTGAGCTGGCGTCGGGGCCCCAAACTGCATCATCGATGTAGAGCTTTCCACGACGACTCTTGGTCATCCAGCCCACAGCGTATCCCTTGAGCCCTTTGAAGCTGCCCTTCAAGAACTAAAATCCACCATGCGCTGGCCCCACGGTGGGCGCCAACTGTCGTGGAATTGTCACGGCAGATGTACTACTGAAAGGACTTAGTCATGGAGCCATCGCTACTAGGAAGCTTAAAGGGGTTAACCGGGACAAAGGACACGAGAGGTTTATACTGGTTCGGCCCCTTGCGGTGAAGGTAAAGCCAAGTCCAGTTGTTGTGGTATTGCTAGGTTTCGATGACAAAGGAGCGAAATACGCTAGCTTGGCTCACGATCTGTTGTTTCTTGCCCTAAGCCGCTGTCGGGTCGTCCCCTTATATACACGGGTTGACGCCCTGCGGCCTACAGAGTCCCGGCCGGCTCATACAACATGTCCGGCTCGGTGACGTCTTTTACATGCCTTACTTTACAAGTCTTATCATACATGGCGGTTTATACTCATGGGCCTTAAGCCGCCTCTGGGCTTCGGCCTACTACAAACCTTATCATAAACCGTCACCTTGTGTACTCTTCGGGCTTCATTTAGTTAACCTGCCATTGCTATTGACCCGTCCCCTCCTGAGCGGGTCATTGCTGGTAGTCATATCCCTAGCACATATTGAAGGTTATTCTTCTGCTTTTTGGTTTTACAAGTGATAATCCATGAGGTAGATGCTTATATAGTATAAGTCCTGGATGAATGTAGTTCAGAAACTAGTACACAAAGTCCTAAAATTAAATTCAACTACACCATGTAATTTTTCTTTTTTTTCTATCTTCAGTGCTTCACCAAATTGAAGAATCATTTGTACCAGAGTCAATGATATATGTGCTGCTTGATTCAAGTTTAGTTTGACTTTTTGTTGAATAAAAGACCTATACCACTGCTTGATACATCTTTGTGCATCAATTCTATATCAAATTCAGAAATTAATTTGAGCAACATGTGCATCACAATATGGACCTATACCACTTCACCAAACATCTTTTAATACATCAATTCTATAAACTATACTGGTGCATCAAGATCAGAATCTATGCTAGTACATCAAGTTTAGAAATTAATTTGGTGCATAAAGTTCAGAATTCTATAAATATTTTTCAGATGCTAATCCAATGCATCAGTTTTCAGATGCTAATCTGGTGAAACAATCCACTTCACAGTTTGAAAGAACTAATCAGTTTTCAGATGCATCCGTTTGGAGTCCCTTGTGGCAACCTCCCAATGGGTGGCGCGGGCGGTGGCCTGGAAGAACTAACCGTCCAAGCAAAGGGTTAATTTTGTGTCACACTGAGTAGTCTTGTCAAGCTGTATTTATGATCTGCTTGTCCCACTTGCACGTCTCTTGGGTGGTGATGATGGCATTTTGCACTATTTAGGTGACGTATGCTTTGTGATGTTTTTCCATGTGGATGTTAAGTATTGTTTTTTCACTGAAGTCATATACACTAGTTTATCTCAAAACATTTTTCAGTGCCATGGGAGTTGTTGCTCAAAACTGGTACTTATTTTATTTTCATCTGTACCAACCTAAGTTAGGCATTTATAGTTTTGTATTATCATTTTAGTGCACTTATGGTTTAGTGCTTTGTGAACTGAATTGTAATTTCGTAGAGCGTACGGTTTTGAAATTTGGTGTTACAGTAGTGTGAGTGGCTGACTGGTCCTACTTTTTTAGTACTGATGTCATATGTATGTTTGAACTGATTTTTTTTGGGAGGGGGAGGGGGATTGAGATTATTTATGACCAAATCGTTCGTTGAGGTGTGGATAGATTTTATATAAATAGGAAATTTAGCATAATTGACAAAGAAAATCTATTTGAACTTATTGCATTTTAGTAGTTGAACTTGTCAGATTTTATATAAATAAGAAATTTAGCATAATTCACAAACATTGTCTATTTGAACTTGTTGCATTTTCAGTAGTTGAACTTGAAAGTAATATTTAATTTGGTTTTTTAATTATGTACATTTAACAGATAGGCTATTAAGTTCTCTTCTTTTTAGAGGTTCATTGTTTTTGTATCATATTTTTTCTTTTTTTATCATCTGTGGTGCATAGCTAAAATTATTTTTATTTTTATTTTTCGTATTTAAAGTTATTGCCTACGAACTAGTATTTGAATTTATATATTTTCAGTTTCGAAGATTTTTCTTGTAGTTTATATTTCTTTGCCCTGCCCTCTAGTTTCTTTAACTGGGCTTATTGGTGGGGTGTTTGTAGACGATGGAGGCTATTGGGACGTTTTCCGGCCCAGATAGCTCGTCCGCGCTAGTTGAGGGGGCTCTAGACCTATTTATAAGCGCAGCCGAGGCTCACCGGTCGAACTCCTCTGAATACTTACCTGAGCGCGTATACACGGCACTCGCTCTCTCTCATGACCTGTGGGCCCTTGATGGCAGGCCCTGCGTTGTGCGGATTACTAGGGATTCGCCCATGGGCTCGAGTTCAAGTATCTAGCATCGTCAGGGCCTGCGCCGGTCCTTGGGCGGTCAATTTTTTTGTTTGAATCTAGTACTTGACTCCACCAGTATCTTGGACTGATTCTTTTTCTTCTAGTACTTGTGAGTTTTGTGTAAGTGTAATCTTTTTCATTTGAGTTTTTTTCCTTCTTTTTTGTGTTTGTTTTTGTGATTGTTCTCAAGGGTCTTCTGGTGTCATTTTTAGTACTATGGTACTTGCGTGTATACTAAGTTGTACTGATAGTCCATTCATAGTAGCACTTATGTTCTTAGTCTGGCATTTTTTTGGGGTGTTAAGGATTGATGCTTCTTTGTACTTTTTATTATAGTAAGTATGTATTGTCCGATCAAGTGTACTAGTACTGTCATTCTAAATCTGCAAGTGACCAACATAAGTGTGAGTTGATGCTTCTTAATTTTATGTTTTCTATTCAATACTGAATCGAAACTACACATGGAACAACGTTGTGTGATTAGTTGTTTCATAACTAGTACTTTAGAGCACCCATAAAGTTCCATTTAGGAGCTGCTTTGAATTTGAAATGATGGATTAACAACATACGAAGCTACCAAACTTATATAATGAGATAAGCAAAACATTGTACTTGATGACATAAATAAACTTGTTCAACCATGACAAGCACGACATAATCATACTGGTTCAATCCAACAAGAGAAAACTACTAATTTGAAACAACAATATAAAAGGCAAGCGCAAGCGGAAGGAAAACGAAGTCAGGCTCTGATGTATCTTCATCCCTAAAATAGGTGAAAGGGGTGGTCGCAGAAGTTGTCAGCCTCCCGCTCTTTTTTAAATTCCCAACCATCTGTGATGTACTCGATCATGTTCCATGACTTGTACGCGGCGTATGCATCTAGTCCTGCGTACTCAATGAGCTTGTCTGGCAGCGGGATGGTCCCCAACAGTTTGTGGTCTTCCTGCGTGTCGATATTCTTCTTCATGCCCTTGTAGAATGGGTGGATGACACTGACTGCAACATCAGTCAAGGAGTCATACTCTTTGCGGTGTATGGAACTCTCCAGAGGCGATGAATGTCAATGAACTTGTTGGGGTTAATCTCCATCCCAGACATCTTCAGCTTTTCTTTGTCGCTTTCAATGCTGAAACCGGCAAATGTGAACAACCTCTGATGCTGCAGCATCTCGTTCAGGCGCTTGGGCCTGCAAGGGGAGAGACATTTTGAAAATTAGCATTACTTTGATGTTTGAATTATTCATTTTTTTCTTTTACAAGCGATAGATCCATGAAGTAGATGCTTATATTGCATAATTAATGCATGAATGTACTTCAGAAACTAGTAAACAAAGTTCTGAAATTAAATTCAAGTACATCATGTTATTTTTCTTTTTGGATTATACGCAGTTTCAATCAATGTTGTATGTGCTGCTTTAGTACTAATTTAGTTTACTTTTGTTGAATAGGATAACACATAACCAGTGCTTCACCAAGTCCTTAGTTTTTTTGCTTATGAAAATAACATTAGATCAAATTCAGAAAATACTTCACTACGTCAAGTTCAGAAACATCTTTTTAATACATCGAGTACATAAACTACGCTATCGGATCAAGTTCAAAAACTACAATAGTCGATCAACTTCAAAAATTAATCTTCCGCAAGGTTTTCCAAATAGTAATCCAGTGCATCAGGTTCAAATATACATTTATAGTGTATCTACTTGAGAAAATGTAGTAGTGCATCCACTTTTCACAAACCACACTAGTACATCTAGTTGGGAAACAAGTCTGACGAAATTTTCATGATACAGTACTAATAAAACAGATGAACCAAACAGGGCAAATGAGTAGGGCGGGTCACCATTTTGTGGCCGCTACGATGTGGTACACCAAGCAGAGCTCATCGACGCACAACTGCAGGACTGCTGCCATCTAGGGAGGTTCATATTCTCTGGTGTAGTGCACACCAACGCTGATGATCTTACGAATCTTGCCGCCAGCCTTCCTCCAGAGCCTGGAGATCATCTCGTCGACCTTGTCTGGTTCGCTGGTGCAGACGATCTCCAGCGTCTCCTTGCCGTGGAGCTCAACCCCTGTGAGGGTTCTCGTGTACTCGTGCTTCTCTCCAGGGACGTGAACGTCGACGAGGTTGCTGGTCTTGTCCGACGTCTCGCCATGATGTCGCTTGGCGCACGGTTCCTCCGCCATCGCCTTCCAGCATACCAGCCCAGACACAATTAAATCATTGCAAGTACAACTGGTAAGTCACATACAGTACAAACACGTACCACTGCAAATTCATCTTCAGAATCAACTTCGATATCATCTTCTTCAGATACAACATCTTCAGCTTCGACACGAGCGCGCTTCTTCACACCTTTGTTCAGCTTCGCAGGAGCAACTTTACGCTTCTTATTTTCTTTCAACAAAGAGCGCTCAGGAAGAGGAGACGAAGAAGGCTTCTTATTTGTCAAAACTCGTGGACTCCGACGAATAGGGGAGCCACTAAGTGTGGTTGGACCAATCTTCACAGCAACACTATCCCCATCAGCTTTGTTATTACCAGGTTGGGAACCAGATTTCACACGTGGGCTACGCCTCTGTGTGCCATCAGGATTTCGATCTGACATCTTCCTCTTCAAAACAGCTTTCTTCTCCTTAACTGAATCACGAGTAAACACTTGTGTAAAACGAGTTTGCATCAGGTTTGTCTTCATAGGTATGTCACTTCCATGAGATCCAACATCAACAGTTGAAAAAGCCACGTCACCACCTTCATCACCTACACCTTTAGGAGCTTCAGCAACATCCCCATCACTTCCTTGCACACAAGCAGCCTTTTGACGCCGTTCCAACTCTTTTCTCCTCTGGAAATCAAACTTCTTCTTTCTTATCATTTCATCCTCGAGCTGTAACTGCATAGGAACATCCTCAGCCTGGGTAACAGGCTCAGTGCCATCAACACTCTGTGACTGAGTAATAGACAACTGCAAGCTGCCATCACCATCACCAACGTTAAGAGAATACATTCCATCATTAATATCCTTGACAACATCAGCAATGTCCTCAGGAGCACGATGACTGTCATTAATTGCGTAAACAAATAACATAAGCATGCACATATAAAATTAAAACACAATTAACATTGCAGAGACAAGATAAATAAGGCACATAGCATCAGACACAAAAGAAAAGGAACAACTAATGTAGCTAAGCATATTTATGTATTCAAGGCTGATAAAAAGAGCAAATATAAGGGAAACACCAGCAACACTCGCAAGTTCTTCTAGAGGATTTGGTGTCTCAAAAATAACATTCACAAGATCTTGAAAGTGTTCTGATTTGTCAGAATCAGGAGGCACCGGCACTCTAACATCTGCAACAACATCATAATTAGCAAAAAAGTACATGATCAAGCAATCAGTTCAACTATATGAACACTACAAGTGCACCCAATAAAACAATATCAACCCACCACTAGCACAACAAACTTCAGAATGAAAACTCTTCAACATCATAATAGTTCTTCACTGACTACTACAACCTATTCAAATGTTAGGACAGCAGTTCAAACTACACATGGTGATCAGTACTACAACCTGTCTACAGGTCACATCAACCGCCAAAACTATACCCACCACACATTCCAGGGAAAAATTAACACCTATCAAAATACACACAACTTATAAAGTCGATACGACAACACCTATACAACCTAAAAACCAGATCTGTTAAAGCACCATCCAAATTACAAGAAAAATCACTTGCATTCAACTTGTCCGGACTGGATGATGTACCCATTGAGATCTATAGACCTAAAATCTGCCGAACCAGATCTGCAAGACACATGAACAAAAATTAGGGCTCTGACCTATTTCAGAAACGAAGCAGGCCATACAAAAGCAAAACTCTTACCAACAAAACACAAAATTTGCCACGGAATCCAGTATCACCATCGCCAATCGCTCGTTCAAGACCAAAAGAACCCTAGCGAATCCAGCCTGAGATAGCAAGAGAGCAATAGCTTAGAAATAGAGGGAAAATATGTACATAAGAGGACACAAGGGAAGTCGATGGCAGAGCACAAGGAGCAAACAAAGCACCAAGATCTCCACCCGTGGTGTTCAACCCGCCGGTCGACGCTCCCGCAGCGAAACAGGAGAAGCAACTTCTCTGCGAGAAGAGAAGAGGAGGGGAACGAAGAAGGAATCGATTTAGGGAGGGGAGCATAACGGAACAGGGGAGAGAGGAGGTTAAAAGGTGAGTGGGAGAAAACCGACATCCAAGGCCCACAACCGTGGAGAAGCCCACTATCTCTGGGCAGTTACCAAGGCTAATAGCAAAAATTAAATACAAAAAAGTATAGAGGGAGAAAACAAACGGCTAAAGTACAAATAATAACTCACAACAGTACAATAAAAATTATCAAAAAAGTACAAATGAAATAGTAATTCATAATGTGCTGGTTTTTCCCCTAAGAAATAAAGATAAGATAACGCGGGCAAGTCATGTTACGGACTCGCCTCCGCATGCGACGCCGCGGCACGCCGCGTCGTCGCCTACTACGGCTCGTTCCTGGCTCGGCATCGCCGAGACGGGGGAGGGGCCCCTCCCCCCCCCCCCCGGCTCGGCCTCGCGCTAGCGCGGCAGTGCGCTCGTTTGACAGGCATAGTGTAGTTATTCTGTCCCCCCCCCACACGCAACCACACACCCCTAAAGATAGATAATGGGGGCAAGTCCATACAATGAAGATGTGTCAGTACAACTATGTCCCTCGATGCGGTGCGGTGCGGGGGCAAGTCGTGTTACGGACTAGCCTCCGCATACGACACCACGGCATGCCGCGTCGTCGCTTGCTACGGCTCGTTCCTGGCTCGGCCTCGCAGAGATGGGGGAGGGGGGTCACCCCCGGCTCGGCCTCGCACTAACGCGGCAGTGCACTCGTTTGGCAGGCGCAGTGCAGTTATTCTGTCCCCCCCCCCCCCCCCCGATGCACCCACACACCCCTAAAGATAGATAATGGGGGCAAGTCCATACAAGGAAGATGTGTCAGTACAACTATGCCCCTCGATGCGGTGCGGTGCGGTGTAGGGGCAAGTCATGTTACGGACTCGCCTCCGCATGTGACGCCGCGGCACGATGCGTCGTCGCCTGCTACGGCTCGTTCCTGGCTCGACCTCGCTGAGACGGCGGAGGGGGATCCCGACCCCCCTCCCCCCTGGCTCAGCCTCGCGCTAACGCGGCAGTGCGCTCGTTTGACAGGCGCAGTGCAGTTATTCTGTTCCACCCCCCCCCCCCACACACACACACATACACACACCCACACACCCCTAAAGGTAGATAATGGGGCAATTCCATATAAGGAAAATGTGTCAGTACAACTATGCCCCTTGGTACGGTGCGATGCGGGGGCAAGTCATCTTACGGACTTGCCTCCGCATGCGATGCCGCGGCATGCCGCGTCGTCGCCTGCTACGGCTCATTCCTAGCTCAGCCTCACCGAGATGGGGGAGAGGGGTCCCTCCCCCCGGCTCAGCCTCGCGCTAACACTGCAGTGCGCTCGCTTGAGAGATGCAGTGCGGTTATTCTGTTTCCCCCCACACGCACCCACACACCCCTAAAGATAGATAATGGGGGCAAGTCCATAAAAGGAAGATGTGTCAGTATAACTATGCCTCTCGGTGCGGTGCGGTGCGGGGGCAAGTCATGTTACGAACTCGCCTCCACATGCGACGCCGCGGCATGCCGCGCCGTCGCCTGCTACGGCTCATTCCTGGCTCGGCCTCGCCGGGAAAGAGGAGGGGGGTCCCGACCCCCTCCTCCCCCGGCTCGGCCTCGCGCTAACACGGTAGTGCGCTCGTTTGACAGGCGCAGTGCAGTTATTCTGTTTCCCCCCACACGCACCCACACTCCCCTAAAGATAGATAATATGGGCAAGTCCATACAAGGAAGATGTATCAGTACAACTATGCCCCTCGGTGCGGTGCGGTGTGGGGGCAAGTCATGTTACGGACTCGCCTCCGCATGCGACGCCGCGTCATCGCCTGCTACGGCTCGTTCCTGACTCGGCCTCGCCGAGATGGGGGAGGGGGGTCGGGACTCCCCTCCCCCCCGACTCGGCCTCGCGCTAGCGCGGCAGTGCGCTCGTTTGACACGCACAGTGCGGTTATTCTGTCCCCCCGACACACGCAACCACACACCCCTAAAGATAGATAATGGGGGCAAGTCCATACAATGAAGATGTGTCAGTACAACTATGTCCCTCGGTGCGGTGCGGTGCGGGGGCAAGTCATGTTACAGACTCGCCTCCGCATACGACACCGCAGCACGCCGCGTCGTCGCCTGCTACGGCTCATTCCTGGCTCAGCCTCGCGGAGATGGGGGAGGGGGTCACCCCTGGCTCAGCCTCGCGCTAACGCGGCAGTGCACTAGTTTGACAGGCGCAGTGCGGTTATTCTGTCCCCCCCCCCCACGCACCCACACACCCCTAAAGATAGATAATGGGGGCAAGTCCATACAAGGAAGATGTGTCAGTACAACTATGCCCCTCGATGCGGTGCGGTGCGGTGCAGGGGCAAGTCATGTTACGGACTCGCCTCTGCATGTGACGCCGCGGCACGACGCGTCGTCGCCTGCTACGGCTCGTTCCTGGCTCGGCCTTGCCGTGATGGGGGAGGGGGATCCCAACCCCCCTCCCCCCTGGCTCAGCCTCGCGCTAACACGGCAGTGCGCTCGTTTGACAGGCGCAGTGCGGTTATTCTGTTCCACCCCCCCCCCCCACACACACACACACACCCACACACCCCTAAAGGTAGATAATGGGGCAAGTCCATACAAGGAAAATGTGTCAGTACAACTATGCCCCTCGATGCGGTGCGATGCGGGGGCAAGTCATCTTACGGACTTGCCTCCGCATGCGATGCCGCGTCGTCACCTGCTACGGCTCATTCCTTGCTCGGCCTCACCGGGATGGGGGAGAGGGGTCCCTCCCCCCGGCTCGGCTTCGCGCTAACACTGCAGTGCGCTCATTTGACAGACGCAGTGCGGTTATTCCGTTTCCCCCCACACGCACCCACACACCCCTAAAGATAGATAATGGGGCAAGTCCATAAAAGGAAGATGTGTCAGTATAACTATGCCTCTCGGTGCGGTGCGATGCGGTGCGGGGGCAAGTCATGTTACGGACTCGCCTCCACATGCGATGCCGCGGCATGCCGCGTCGTCGCCTGCTACGGCTCGTTCCTGGCTCGGCCTCGCCGGGAAGGAGGAGGGGGTCCCGACCCCCCTCCTCCCCCGGCTCGGCCTCGCGCCAACACGGTAGTGCGCTCATTTGACAAGCGCAGTGAAGTTATTCAGTTTCCCCCCACACGCACCCACACTCCCCTAAAGATAGATAATGTGGGCAAGTCCATACAAGGAAGATGTGTCAGTACAACTATGCCCCTCGATGCGGTGTGGTGTGGGGGCAAGTCATGTTACGGACTCGCCTCCTCATGCGACGCCGTGGCACGCCGCCTCGTCGCCTGCTACGGCTCGTTCCTGGCCCGGCCTCACCGAGATGGGGGAGGGGGGTCGGGACTCCCCTCCCCCCAGCTCGGCCTCGCGCTAACGCGGCAGTGCGCTCGTTTGACAGGCGCATTGTGATTATTCTGTTTCCCCCTGGCACGCACCCACGCACCCCTAAAGATAGATAATGGGGGCAAGTCCATACAAGAAAGATGTGTCAGTACAACTATGCCCCTCGGTGCGGTGCAGTGCGGTGCGGTGATGGGGCAAGTCATGTTACGGACTCGCCTCCGCATGCGACGCCGTGGCATGCTGCGTCGTCGCCTGCTACGGCTCGTTCCTGGTTCTACCTCGCCGGGATGGGGGAGGGGGGGTCCTGACCCCCCTCCCCTCCCGGCTCGGCCTCGCGCTAACACGGCAGTGCGCTTGTTTGACAAGCGTAGTGCGGTTATTCTTTCCCCCTCCCCCACACGCACCCACACACCCCTAAAGATAGATAATGGGGGCAAGTCCATACAAGGAAGATGTGTCAGTACAACTGTGTCCCTCGGTGCGGTGCGGTGCAGTGCGATGCAGTGCAGTGTGGGGGCAAGTCATGTTACGGACTCGCCTCCGCATGCGACGCTGCGGCACGCCGCGTCGTCGCCTGCTATGGCTCGTTCCTAGAACAAAACTGACAAGAACTAGAACAAAAAAATCAATCCAAGTTCCTAGAACAAAACTCACAAGAACTAGAACACAAAAAGAAATTAGCCCAAATTAGTGGTGGAGTCAAGTACTAGATTCAAAACAAACAAACAAAAAATTGACCGCCCAAGGACCGGCGCAGGCCCTGACGATACTAGATACTTGAACTCGAGCCCGTGGGCGAATCCTAGTAATCCGCACAACGCAGGGCCTGCCGTCGAGGGCCCACAGGTTATGAGAGAGAGCGAGCGCCATGTATAAGCGCTCAAGTAAGTATTCAGAGGAGTTCGGTCGGTGAGCCTCGGTTGCGCTTATAAACAGGTCTAGAGCCCCCTCGACTAGCGAGGTGGGACTAAACCCAGAGCGCACGCGCACGTCCCGTTGCACAGCCGCGCCGACCAGCTATCTGGGCCAAAAACAATGGCTCAGGCGGATGGCCCAACACAGTACTTCGCCGCATTACAAAATTCCAGCCGATCACCAACAAAAATAAAAAAACAAATGCAGATAATTTAAAAAAACTCACAAGAAATCAGTTCAAAAACAAATAATGTAAAAAGTTCAAACACATGTTAATTGTAAGAACTAATAAAAATAAATAAATATATATATATATATTATTTTTGGAAAACTAAACGTAGAAGATTGTAATAATAAAATTAGAAGCAAATTTACAAAAAGTTCAACTACTACAATTCATAAGGTTCAAGTAATGAAAAAGTACTGTGCAGCAAAGATTAAATTCTTTTAATTTTAAAAAATACTAGAACTATCATTATTCATCTGTAAAAATAAAAAAATTGTGCTCAAAAAATTCATGTAAAAAAGTAAGAAAAAATGCTATACAACAAACAAATTTGATTGGTAATTGACAAACTAAATAGTTCAGTACTATCATTAACAGCATGTAAGTTCAGCAAACAACCCAGAAGGGGTCCTACAAACGTCATCAGGGTATACTTCCGTCTGCGAGCTATGTACATGAAAATATCCCAGTCAAAACAAAGGATGCCCATCAGTTCAACTATAAATTGTTCCAGTTCAAATATAAAGAATATATAAAAAACAGTTATACTTGGGCAGAACAAAAGGAAACCATTACATAAATTGTTTCAAACCATCTGATGATACCATAGAATTCAACCATCTCACATGCAAATGTTTTAAAGGAAAAATACTGCAACACAACCAAACACACACAAATCTCACAACCGGCGTCATTTGCCACATTTAAACCTATAGAGCTTACATTCTGAACGTCAGAGAGTCATCTTCCCTGCAGAACATAACCATAACCACATCACCATCCTCAAATCCAGACTCTGCCACAAACTCCTTCCACCTAGTAGTTAGGTTGATGCAACCATCAAAGTCAATGTGGTAGGCAACTTCCCTCAACTGATACCCTTTTTTGTCTGAAGTCTCCATCGTCAGTATCCCGGAACAAGGAGCAACAATCCTGATCCTGGGTGACATTTTCTACAAATGGGCCTGGGAGTAGAAAACAAAGTGAACACCTGACATAACTGAATTTTTACACAGATCTAGGGATGGTTGCATAACAAACTGAAAAGAAAAAAATTGAACCAAAACAATAACACCAAAACTAACTAGTCATATGAACTGACTAAACTGAAGAAATATACATATCAATACACCTATAGTAGAAACATCTGACAAAAAACAGATCAAGGATTATACAAAAATGGATAAAATATTGTTAAGTAATGAGAAAATACGCACAGAAATCCCTACTGTTAAATTCTGACAAAATCAAATAAAAATTATAGACAAACTATTGATAAAACCAAACTACAAATTCAGTCCATGGGATTCAAAAAGAGACCTACAAAAAAGTAGAAAACAAAACAAATAGAAACACATACCCATGATTCCTTCAAGTCCCCAACCGTCAGGCGACAAACATATATAGGGTGCACAAAAACCATGGTTGATGTACAGCAGACAAGAAAGTTGCCCACAGCGCTGAGTCTGGGTGAGCTCCAAACCAGATTCGTACACACAGCCTTCAGTTATGCGCGCCATCTTTGCCAGGCATCTGCATGAACAATCCTCCATGGAAAACACAGGAACAGGGAAGAAAACAACAGAGAGAAGAGGGAGGAACCTAGATCTGATTCTGGAAGAAGGAAGAAAAAGGATGGGGAGACTGAGCTAGACACCACACATAGATGGATGGAATTTATAGCCAGGGAGACTCGTAGATTATAAAAATAATAAATAGGTAGGTGGGCAGCCAGTTGATAGAAAATAATCATTATACAAGTCATGCAATATTTGACTGCAAATCAGTTCAACTTAAGATAAAACAGCAGTTCAAAAACTGCACATGACAAACATATGTAGATAAAACAACACATTCAGAGGTAGACAGTTGAATTCATTTATTCATTCAAACATCTGCTCCCTCACAACACAAATCTTAAAAACATAATATTCACTACTTCAGTCATAACAATCAAAGAAACGGCGCCATTTAGCCCTGGTGGATGGATGTGGAGCCGTGGCTTCTCTCGCCCTAGCCCAACTCATGATCTGAACATGGTTCCTTCCCCTGCCAAATGAGAAAAGAAGCTCCAGTTCATTGGAGTTGCAAGTATCCATCACCTCGCGCGTAAGGCGTCTGTTGAACTCTGCGTCCACTTCCTCCTCGACAGCACGTCGTGCCATCTGCCTGCGCCTGCGCCTCCTCCTCCTCCTCCTCTGCTCCGCTGCTGCAGCCCTCACATCAACGGCTTCCCCCTCCTCCTCTATGACCTCTCCCAGCTCAGGATCCATCTGGCTTTTCTTTTGGTTGTAGCTGGTGGAACGGAAGTGACAGAGGGCTCGGGCTTTATACTCAAAGTGCAGAGGTATGGGTAGGCAGCCAGTAGAAAATACTTGCTCCGATGTCAACGCACAGTAATACAAACTTTGACACGGAGCAGTCCAATTACACATACGGCAACAATTCAAAACAACACTGAAAAACACGCAACTTAATTGCAAAATTTGACCAGATTACAAGAAATCGTAGGCTACAGTCAGTCACCAAACATCACCTCCGCCAACGACCAAATCACATGGGAATCAGGGGTAGAAACAACTCGAGAAGCAAAATTGACAACAAAAATCTAATCAGACAATCCTCAACTATCTCCCTACAACGCCAATTCAAAAATAAAACATCAGAAAAAGAAGAACACATTTCCATGGCGGCGATGGCCAACGACCAAGAACACCAAAACTTCTAATCGGAAATTACAGTCAAATAATCTCCAAAAACTCTCACCCACCGATCATTCTCACATCCAAAACAACAAACCGGACGTAAAATTGAGGCCTACGAACACCATGGTAAACACCAACGCCCAAAACACGTCCGCCGCCAAATGCCCACGTCGTCACCTCCGGTGACTCCAGATCGCAAAACACGACCAGGTGAGCGCGCGCACGTGCGGAACCCTTACATGTCTCCTCTGGCAACTAATAGCCTGCACCAGCCCGCCGGAAAACACCTGGAAGCTCCACGTTGCATCCCCTGTTTCCGCCCGTCGTACACGCAGCACGATCAGTTCAAGTAGAAAAGCACGTCAGTCCAACCTGCAAACTACGTATATATATAGGAACAGCCCAGTATATATGAAAATGGTTGTGTACTCCTGTGAGTACGTACTCCCGCTCCTCATATACCACATAGATGAATCTTTTATACCTCTTTATTATTTTTAAAATACTTCACTAGTAATTATTAGATATCCCAAAATGAGTTTCATGAAAAATTCATGTGAGTCTACATATTTTTAAATGTTTACATATATACTAATGTGTTTGTACATGAAAAGGATATATTACAAAAAGTACGTCGCAGATAATATTTTTTCAGCAAAACTCATATTGGGGTATCTTAGAATATTAAATGAAGTATATTGAGAACAATAAAAGAGGTATAATTAATGTGTATATGAGGTGTATTGAGGATGGGAGTACATACTCCCATGAGTACAGAAGAGGAATAGTTATTTATATATGTTTTTACGTTCATAACTTTAGTGACATAAAATATTTTTTGCGGCGAGTATGTGATTTCTTATGTTCTCTTTTTACGTATAAAATAAGACAAAATTTATGAAACCTAAAAATATGGTGCATTGACGTCAAAATAGATATGGGGTGAAGAATAATTATTCCTAGGGTCGCCCTATTCGTCATCCTGGATGAGGAATAGTTATTATTCACCCTAGGAATAGTTATTCTTCACTCCATCTCTATTTTGATGTCAATGCATGCGCTATTCGTCATCCTGGGTGAGGAATAGTTATTCTTCACCCCATCTCTATTTTCACGTCAATGCACCGTATTTTTAGGTTTCGTAAATTTTGTCTTATTTCATACGTAAAAAGAGGACGTAAGAAATCACATACTCGCCGCAAAAAATATTTTATGTTACTAAAGTTACGAACGTAAAAACATACATAAAATGTGATATTTCTGGTCTTATAACCTTTTTTGTTTTCTTATACCAAATTTTACGTAGTGAATCAATATGAATGTAACTATTTATATTTCAAACATAATTTATTTATGAAGCGATCGTAATATTACCTCAGATGAAGAATAAATTATTCTGCAACCTGGGTGATGAATAGTATTACTATATATATCGGAGGGTTTAGTCCGTAGGGATCATCAGAATTCATATAGGCTAGACATCTAGGGTTTAGCCATTACAATCTCGAGGTAGATCGACTCTTGTAACCTTTATACTCATCAAATACAATCAAGCAGGATGTAGGGTTTTACCTCCATTAAGAGGGCCCGAACCTAGGTAAACATCGTGTTCCCTGTGTCCCTTGTTACCTTTGATCTTTAGACGCACAATTCGGGACCCCTTACCCGAGATCGGCCGGTTTTCACACCGACAGTCGCCTACAAGCCGAAGAGCTTGTGGAAGGCGTTGTATCCGCCGGCGTCGTCGTCCTCCTCCTTCTTCACGCCGATAACGTTCCTACTGCACCCCTGCTCGGGGTCACCTTGGTGGACGGGTTTGGCTGGTGGCGGTGCCTCGTTGTCGTTTTCCTCGAGGATGATGACGCCGCCCTCATCGCGGCCGCAACGGCGAGAGGTGATCTCCTTGAGGGCGTAGCGCTGGCGCTCTGTCTCCAGTCGGACCCAGTCCTCACGCGCCCACTTGATGGTGGCCTCGTCAGCGGCGGCCATGTCCTTGTGCTCACTCTTCACGGCGACAAGGACCGGCTCTGTTGTCGGCTTGACGAGGCGGGAGGAAGTAGTAGAGGAGCCACGGCCGCCCTCGTTGATGATGAGGGCGCCGCCGTGGGTGAGCTGCCCAAGCGGCGTCTCCACGGGCTCGACCTTGAAGCGGCACTACCATACCTAGTTTCATACTAAATACCTTAGAGGGGCAATTATCCCCTGACTTGCCGCTAGCACCAAAGCGGCACTACAATGCTATTACTGGGTATTTTCTAATAGTTGGTCCTATCCTAGTCTTGAGCGTTACTATCGCTCCGGCCTTTGTAGTGCACCCTGAAGGGACTGGTGGTAGTGCCACTCTACGGAGCAGTACTTTTGCTTATTGCAAAAATTGCACAACGTTTGGATTTGGAGGGGGCTATAAAACGAGGGTTTCCCTCCTCCTTTGATCTTACCTATTACCTCTCTCTCTCTATGTCCTTCATTGTTGCCCAAAGCTTGTTATTGCCCGATCACCCTCCCTAGCCACTAAAACTTGTCGATCTTCTAAGATTTGAAGGAGATGACCTAGATCTACACTTCCACCAAAAGAGATTTTATTACCCCCTACTTTCTCTAGTGGATCTTATTACTCTTGGGTATTTGGGCACCCTAGATGGAAGAGGTCACCTAGTCAGCACAATCCATTGTGGTGAAACTTTGTGGTGGTGTTGGGAGCCTCCAACTAAGCTGTGGAGTTTGCCACAACTTTAGTTATCAAGGTTCTGGTTGCCACCTCCAAGGGCACTTCATAGTGGAACCATGGCACCTTGCATTGTGCGAGTGCATGAGGAGAAAATTGTGAGCCATTGTTGCGCTTGTTGAACATCATGCCGCCACACCCTCCAACGGGGACATATCTCCCCAAAGGAGGCAACTTCAGGAACTTCATCGTCTCCACTTGTGGTTCATTCTTTCATTCACTTACTTTGTGCAAGCTTGTATTCATGTGTTTCTTTACTAGCTTGTCATTATCTATTTGAGCTTGTAATATATGTTGTTCACCTAGTTGCATATCTAGATAGCCTATATTCTTGTTGTATCCCTAAAACTGAAAAGAGGTTAAAAGTTATTAGTCTCCTATTCACCTACCCCTCTCTAGTACCATACCGATCCTTTGAGAATCCTTGAGGAGGAACTGGTGTAGGCATATGTTCATCCCTTGTGATTGGCAGAACTGGTAAAGAAGACAACTTATGTTGTAGCATAGTTGGATCGAGGCTGCCTTCTACTCTTCGATAGGCATATGTCCCTTCGGTGGCATGGGTGTGTACTCGACGTCTATGCCGACAGACCTTTGTCCATGGCCTTGCAGATATGCCTCAGCCTCTGGTATCCAAGAATAGATGCATATGTTGTCGTTGGTGTAGAGGGTGTCGATGGTGTGGTCGTTATGGAGTTGCACGTGGCGTTCCTCCCTGAACGGAGGTATTAAACTTCGCAGCTCCATCTTTTTGCCTATATGGTTGCCGATAGAGCAAGGGCAATGCATGGTTCTAGCGATAGTTAGCGAGAGAAATTGAGTGGGAGAGAGTCGAATGGGGAAGACGATGCTTTTGTTCTATTGGAGAGGGAATTTGGCAGCTGCTTGAATCATGGAGGCAGACGAGAAGGCCGCTAAAATAGTTGGAACAACGAGGCACATGCAGCGTGCGTCATGCAGCTACGATATAATGGCGCACGTTGTTTCGAGGTAGATGAAGTTGTGGTTGTACATTGTGTTCATTTTTTGTTATACATTTAGAGAAAAATGGGGCCCACCCTTTTGTCAAGGCGCGGGCCCACTTTCCCTATTGGTGGCGCACACAGTCCAAGCGCACGTTGCTAGGTCCTTTCCGGGGGCGTGGACAGAACATGCAGTACAATCAAACTGAGGAGAAAAACAGTGGAGACACTGGTCCTGTTATTTGGCGACACAACTATGCTTTCCATGGGGGAGTAGTACCTGTAGGTAACATAGGAGAAGAACTCGCTCAAGTTAGTCAGAATATGGAGAAAAATAGTGGTCCGGATAATATCTTAGGCAAGAGAGCAGCTGAGGATAGTACAGCTGCTGCTACCCCAGAGGTGACTACTGAGAATGACGTTCACAACAATATGGCCATGGTTCCGTTTGCTGGAAATAAAGCAGATAATAATCCCGAGACAGTTACAAATGCTGAGAAAATAAATCTATTTGAGGGAGAGGTAGATGGGGAGGACAAGAACCCCACACTTACAGGCACCCCTCAGAAGAACGCAAATAGGAAGAAGTTAAGAGGAAGAGATGGTCAGGCAGTGGACAGTAATAAAAGTTCTGCAAATGATTTAGGATCGGCGACACCCCTAGAGGGTGATCGCCAGGAGCAATGAAACTCTTGTCATGGAACTGCCGGGGTCTCGGGAATGAACCGGCAGTTCGAGCTTTGCTGGACGTCCAGCGAAGTACCCATCCCGATGTGATGTTCTTGTCGGAGACTCACCTCGATAGCTATCCGGCTGAATGTCTGAGACGTCATTTGAAGATGGATCAAAAACTGGTTTGCACTAGTAATGGGAGAAGTGGTGGTTTATTGTTACTATGGAAAAATAATATTGTATTTCATAGATTGGGGTTAGACCCCAAGTTTATTGATGTACAGATCACAAGCGATGGAGGTGAACCATGGCGATTGACTGGCATGTATGGAGAATTCCGATAGGAAAATAAGTACTCGACTTGGGACCGTATGCGCCAGCTATCTCAAACAAGTACACTACCATGGTTACTTATTGGTGATCTGAATGAGATTCAATTTCTGCATGAGAAAGAGGGGGGAATCCACGTCCCCAACAGTATATGGTGGCTTTCCAACAAGCGATTGATGATTGTAACCTGCATGATATGGGCTTCATTGGAGATATATTTACATGACGCAGAGGAAGGATTCGAGGAAGGTTGGACAGAGGTCTCGTGAACGATGGATGGTCTAGTTTATTTCCCAATGCAAATCTGGAACATTGTAACTTTAACCATTCTGACCATAGACCATTGTTGGTTGATACTCATTTTTATCAAGGAACAACACCGATCCAAGAGGGGCCCAAGAGGTTCGAAGCTAGGTGGCTAAGAGAGGCAAATTTTTCTGACCTGGTTCAAGAAACGTGGGATAAGGCAGGAGCTGACCCGAATGTTTCAAGCATTTTTCAGAAGCTCTCTCGTATGCATTCAGAATTTCATGACTGGGATCAACGGGTGTTAAAAAAATCGAAGAAGCGTCTTCGGAAAGCACAACGAGATTTAGAGCAAGTTATGACTGGACCCATGACGGATGAAAATGAAATAAAAAGAAAGGAGCTGGCTGAACTGATAGAGTATCTGTTAGAACTTGAGGAGATCCAAAGTATGCAGCGATCTCGCGTGGATTGGCTCAGATATGGGGATCGTAATACAGCCTTTTTTCAAGCTTTTGCGGCGGCCCGGCGGAAAAGGAACTATATCAAGAAATTGAAAGATAATAATGGCGACATTATGGAAGGTATGGCTGATTTAAATCCTCATATACAAGGTTATTTTGCTAGCCTGTTCACGTCTGCAGTTCAGCATACCGATCCTGCATTACTTCAGAAGGTGCATCGGAAGGTAACAGAACAAATGAACACCATATTGATGGCACCTTTTTCTGTTGATGATGTTCGCAAGGCAGTTTTTAGCATTGGCGATCTAAAGGCTCCGGGCCCAGACGGGCTACATGCAATATTCTTTAAAAAATATTGGCATATCATTGGTGATGAAATTATTTTTGCAGTGTTACATGCGATCAACACCAGGCATATTCCAACAGAATGGAATGACACATCCATTGTCTTGATCCCAAAAGTGGATTCCCCGGAGTTAATAACACAGTTCCGACCCATTAGCTTATGCAATGTTCTTTATAAAATTATCTCCAAGATGCTTGCATTTCGTCTAAAGAGTATTCTGCCTGATATCATTTCTCCTACACAAAGTGCTTTTGTCCCTGGCAGGATGATCACTGACAATATTCTGGTGGCATATGAATGTATTCACAAAATTAAGAACACCAAGAACAGTCAGGCTGGGTTATGTGCAGTAAAACTAGACATGCATAAAGCTTATGACAGGGTCGAATGGATCTTCTTAAGGAACATGATGCATAGATTGGGGTTTGATAACAGATGGATTGAGCTTATGATGGCTTGTGTGAGCTCAGTTAGATACAACGTTCGTTTTAATTCCCAAGAGACAGAGATGTTTACACCTTCGAGGGGGCTCCGGTAGGGGGATCCTTTATCTCCTTATTTATTCCTGATTTGTGCAGAAGGCCTATCCAGCATGTTGCAGTATGAAGAAGAAGTTGGTGGCATTGATGGGATTAGAGTGTGCAGGAATGCACCGTCAGTTTCACACCTCTTATTTGCTGACGATTCTCTAATTCTCATGAGAGCAGATATGTTAAATGCAACTTCCTTACAGCATGTGTTGGACACCTATTGTGAAAACTCGGGACAACTGGTAAGTTTGAATAAATCCAGTGTTTTCTTTAGCCCAAATACTAATATGCAAACAAGAGATGAAATCTGTGATGAACTTCATATCACAACACAAGCATTGTCAGATAAATATTTGGGTTTGCCTGCTATGGTTAGCGCTGATAGAAGTGACTGCTTTAAGCATTTCTGTGAGAAAATCAAGAAACTTTTGAAGGGTTGGATGGAGAAACAGTTATCTACAGGAGGGAAGGAAATTCTATTGAAAGCTGTTGCACAAGCCATTCCAGTTTTTGCTATGTCTGTATTCTGCATTCTGAAGGGAGTGTGTAAAGATATTACAGATGTGATTGCACAATTTTGGTGGGGAGATTATGAAGAAAATAAAAAGATGCACTGGTTTTCTTGGTGGAAATTATGCATTCCAAAATGTGATGGTGGTATGGGATTCAGGGATCTACACTCCTTTAATTTGGCTTTATTAGCTAAGCAATGTTGGAGACTGATTACAAATCCAGAATCTATTTGTTCCCAAATCTTGAAGGCCAAATACTTCCCATCCACTGATTTACTCTCTGCAGGCCCCAAAAAAGGATCTTCTTTTACATGGCAGAGTATCATTGCGGGTCTTGCCACTTTTAAGCGTGGCTATATTTGGCGAATTGGTTCCGGAGAGAAGGTGAATATATGGAATGATCCATGGGTTCCTTCAAGTCCGGACAGGAAGATTTTAACTCCTCGGGGACACACCGTGATATCTAAGGTGGTGGAGCTAATTGATCCAGTTACAGGACAGTGGGATGACGACTTGATCAGAGACATCTTTAACCCTGTGGATGTAACAAGGATTCTGCAGATTCCAATAAACTTTCAAGCCTTTGATGATTTTGTTGCTTGGCATCTTACAAGTTCAGGGATTTTTTCAGTGAGGACTGCTTACCACGAACAATGGTCACATAAATACAGAGGCAAAGTAGGAGATAATCTCACGTCCAGTAGTAATAGGCAATCAGCAATATGGAATCACCTTTGGGAGTTGCAAGTTCCACAAAGAGTACAGATTTTTTGTTGGAGAGCCCTCCGAGGAATTGTCCCTCTGAAATCAATATTATTAAATAAACACTTACCTGTGAGTGGTGTATGTCCGGTTTGCAAGAATGGCCCTGAAGATGTGAGACACCTACTCTTTCAATGCGTACTTGCCAAGAGATTGTGGACTGATCTGGGCCTTATTGATAAGGTAAACAGTGCTTTACACATTGATCGTTCAGGATCGGTAATTTTGGAACATCTACTCGTTGAGTCAGACGTTCCCTTGTCTGTTATGCCAAGTCTGAACTGTAAAGAAGTTTTCGCCACCAGATGCTGGTATTTATGGTGGCTGCGTAGGCAACATACACATCATGATTCTTGCCCTCCTCCATTCCAGTGGCCTGGTTCGATCTTGGCTATTATCGGGAACTATATGAAGTCAATTCAAAAGCCAGAGACGAGTGAACATAAGTGGACGAGACCAGAACCCAACTTCGTTAAACTTAATGTTGATGCCTCGTTCCATGTAGATGATGGCATGGGTGCAACAGCGGCAATTTTGCGTGATGCAAGAGGAATATTCATAGCAGCTCAATGTAGACTCATCCAAAACGCAGCTGATGCAATGACTGTTGAAGCAATGGCAATGCGCGATGGACTATACCTGGCAAATTCTTTGGGTTTTAACAGAGTTGAAGCAGAATCCGATTCTCTGAATGTGGTGACTTACTGTCAAGGGCAGGCTCAATGGTGGGATGCGGCAGCGGCAATCTTTGCGGAATGCGTTGATATAGCTACGTTAATAGGGAAGGTCATCTTTAAGCATTGTTTTCGTGATGCAAATTCTGTTGCTCACGAGCTAGCTAAGTTCGGTTTTTGTAATAAGTGTGACAATAGTTGGGCTAATGAACCACCTGGGGTTTTTACT
The DNA here is from genome assembly GCF_056163025.1 of Triticum urartu. Taxonomy (NCBI): domain Eukaryota; kingdom Viridiplantae; phylum Streptophyta; class Magnoliopsida; order Poales; family Poaceae; genus Triticum; species Triticum urartu. The sequence goes on from NC_141878.1 coordinate 568,983,634, forward strand.
TAGCCAACTAGTAAACGATGTAATTGTTCTTTAGTCCAATAAAGCTAGCCATGATGGCCTTTCCCCAAAAAAGGAGTGTGCGTCCCATCCAAACGCCGTTTGTTCTAGCTGGAGGGCTGCCTGGGTCTGGAAATCTAGCAGTGCGCAAATTTCTCACACACATCGCAAGTATGAGATCAGCGGCGATGTTCGCTAATTTTTTGGATGTTTCCCGTATCTAGCCTATGAACTTGAGGCATTGTTCAGGTAATGAACGCTGCTAGTACAAAAATTCTATAAGGGGTTCTTGCACTAGTGTTTGCATTTGAGAGCGATGTTGAGCGGCTCTGTGCGGGAGAAGTTGAGCGCTCTAATGGAGAAGGCAGGGGGCTCAGGTGGATCACACACATACGCGCAGAGAGAGAGAGAGAGAGAGAGTCTATGGTGTTGGGCCCTGCCAGGTTGGGACAAGGTGGAGAGGGCTTTATAAGGGTGAGATTTTTGTTTGTTATGCTCATTATCTGGGTAGGACATCGCCACTGAGTTCGCCACTTTGGCCTGTTAGTGGTGCGTATTGTACCAATGATGGGTTGTAACTTTGCCTCGTTAGTGAAGTAATGCCACGGGCGGGTGGAGCTCCCTGACATGTCTCTCTCATAGTCACTCAGCATTGTAGCTCACCTTGTTGTCGCCATCTTAAGGCATGAGAATCTAGTACGGAAAGGATGCAGGGGGCGGATTTATTTGTGGGTGGCCACATGAAACATAGTTGGTTACCGACGGCAGCAACCACTAGATCTAGTCTTGGGAGGTTCCGCTACAAGCTGTTGCAACTCGAGTCATAGCGGTTGCATCTTGCCGTAGTTGCATGCTGCCACGGCTGCTTCTGCCGCAAGCTGTTGACACTTGAGATGGTAGTCCCACTGCTCGCCGCACCAAGCTCGCCATGGGTATAGGGATGGAGAAGGATAGGAACAATCAGTGCTCAAGGGGTAGGCACCATCCGCCACCTCGATTCGAGACATAGGTCACTACCGGTGAGAGAGGGAGAGTGGCTCCGGTGGGGAAGAGGCTGAGATGGCTCATGTACAACGAGGCATCGGAGGCTCTGGTGGTGGTATCAAGAGAGTGAGTGAGGGCACGAGGGCGCCATATCGGAAGAGGGGAGAGGATGGGAGGGGTGGAGAGGGAAGAGAGATTCTTTTGTACACAGTACATAGTTGCGTTGGGTCGGGACTGGACTTTAGTATTGTGAGGTCGGGCAAAAGTAACAAATGAGGGTCACCACTTTGTCCCATAGTATTGTACCAATGACGGGTCCACTAGTGCAATTGACACACTAGAGATAAAGGTATGACTACTAGTGAATCCTTTGTTTGGCCCGTTGATGGTGAAAAAATATTTAATTGGGTGCCTGTTACAAACAACGTTGGTGGCTTTTCGGGTCGCCCGTTTATAGCGAGTACTTGGTGCTGACAGCAACAATGACGTTGTTTGAAGACGATCACTGAGGCATGGTTCCCTCGACGGCACTCCGGCGCCACCGAAATAGAGGGCGAGAGAGTCTCCCCCTTGGGCTTCCTCCTTCATGGCCTCCCCATAGATGGGGAGAGGTTCGTCCCTCTAGCCCTTGGCCTCCATGGCGCCCGGAGGGGCGAGAGTCCTTCCAAGATTGGATCTCTCTCTGTGTTTTCTTCTCTAGTTTGTGTCTATTTTATGGCCCTGTTTCTTATACTCCCAGAGATCCGTAATTATGATTGGGCTGAAAATTTAAGGGGATTTTTATTTGGAAATTATCTTTGTTGCGGTGAAAGAAGAAGCAACCGACCTACGAGGCGCCCATAAGCCTACCCGGCACGCCCTAGGGTAGGGGGCGCGCCGTGTGAGCTTGTGGGGCTCTGGGCCACCCCTTGTGTTGATTGTTGCACCAAAAAATCTCATATTTTCCATAAAAAAATCGCCATAAATTTTTATCGGGTTTGGACTTCGTTTGATATGAATTTTCTGCGAAATACAAAAACCTGTAAAAAAAACAGTAAGTGGCACCAGGCACTAGGTTAATATGTTAGTCCATGGAAATAGTGTAAAAGTGTACCAAAACCCATATAGAACTCATGTAAATATAGCACGAATACTTCATAAATTATAGATACTTTGGAGATGTATCAAGCTCCCTGACATGTCTCTCTCATAGTCGCTCAGCGTTGCAGCTCACCTTGCTGCCACCATCAAGGCACGGGAATCTAGTACGAAAAGGATGCAGGAGGTGGGTTTATTGGTGGGTGGCCACATGCAGCATAGTCGGTTACCGATGGCACTAACCGCTAGATCTAGTCTTGGGAGGTTCCGCTACACGCTGCTGCAAGTCGAGTCATAGCAGTTGTATGTTGCTGCAATTGCTTCTGCCGAAAGCTGTTGGCACCTGAGATGGTACTCCCACCACTGGGCTGCAACAAACACCGAGCTCGCCATGGGTAGAGGAATGGAGAAGGAGAGGAACGGTCAGTTCTCAAGGGGTAAGCACCGTCCGCCACCTCGATTCGAGACCTAGGATCACTGCTGGTGAGAGAGTGAGAGTGGCTCCAGTAGGGGAGAGGCTGAGATGGCTCATGTACAACGAGGCATAGGAGGCTCCGGTGGTGGTATCAATAGAATGAGTGAGCGCACGATGGCACCATATCAAAGAAGGGAGAGGATGGGAGGGGTGGAGAGGGAAGAGAGATTCTTTTGTACGGAGTACATAGTTGCGTTGGATCAGGACTGGACTTTAGGATTGTGAGGTCAGGCAAAAGTAACCACTCGGGGGGTCACCACTTTGTCCCATAAGCGGTGTGTATTGTACCAATGATGGGTCCACTAGTGCAATTGGCACGCTAGCGATAAAGGTATGGTTACCGGCGAACTCTATTTTTCGCATGTTGATGGTGAAAATTTGTTTCATTGGGTGTCTGTTACAAACAACGTTGATAGCTTTTCGGGTCGCCCGTTTATAGTGAGTACTTAGTGCTGACAGCAACAGCAACGATATTCAACCCTGGATATGTGAAACCACATTCAATTCACATACAGGAAAATTTGGCCAAACTTTACTCACACAATGTGCATAACCAATCGCTGTAATTGCGTGCTATATAACTTCGTAAATTATTCATTTCAATTCACCACCGCCTTCCTGGATAATATGCGTACGCTCTTTATTGATATATTTTAGCATGCTTACGAATGAGCAAATGGCCGATAGCTAGTACGATGTATTGAATAATCATCCAATTTTAGAACAAATTAACTGGAAAATTAAGTTGGCAATTATATAGCTAAAACAAGCACATTGTGTTAATAAAGATGGATGGCCCTTTTGAGAGAAACCTTTCATTGCTTCTTTTTCTTGTCGGTTTATCTCCCTCGATGGGCAAGCATTCTTGTGTTAATGAGAAAAAAAAATCTGTGGTGTGATGATGCATTCATCAAGCTAGCTAGCTAGGCAGTAAAAATTTGTAAATGGACGCCAAAGTTACAGACAGGCACAATGAAGGCCGGGTTGGAGATGTGCTAGCTAGCTATTCGATCACGTTAACGAGCACTAAATCATGCGATCTCCTCCATATATGTCAGACTGTCACACTAATCTCCTACCATATCATGAAATTAAGAGCATCCCGATCCTCCACTATAAATCCACCCCTCCACCTCGCCCAAATCATCGACTTTCCTTCCCTTCGCTTGCCTTATCCCTTGCCAGCAATGGCTCGCAAGAAGGTGACCCTCCAGTACATCGCCAACGACTCCACCCGGCGCGGCACCTTCAAGAAGCGCCTCAGGGGCCTGATGAAGAAGGCGGGCGAGCTGGCCATCCTCTGCGACGTCAAGACCTGCGTGCTCGTCTACGGCGAGGGCGAGCCGGCGCCGGAGGTCTTCCCCTCCCACGCCAAGGCGGCGGCCATCCTGACCCGGTTCCGGAGCATGCCGGAGCTGGGCCAGTGCAAGAACAAGATGAACCAGGCGGGCTTCCTCACCCAGCGCATCGACAAGCTCCGCGACCAGGTCGACAAGTCCCGCCGCGAGTGCCGCGACCGCGAGATCAAGGTCCTCCTGCACAGGGCCATGCTCGGCGCCCTCCCGGGCCTCGCCGGCCTCACCATCGAGGAGCTCACCAGCGTCGGATGGAAGGTGGACGTGCTCCTCAGGAGCATCGGCGAACGCATCGACAAAATCCATTCCCTTTCCATGCAGGCGCCGCCGCCAGCCGCATACCAGCTCACCACCGGCAGCAGCAGCATGGAGGATCACATGGGGTCTCCGCCGTCTCTGTACCAGGTCCAGGCACCACCGCAGCAACAACAGCAGGAGGGCTGGCTTGACATGGTGCCCCGGCCCGGAGAAGATCTCGGCACCCAGCTGCTCTACGGTGGCTATACCACCGGTGGCCACGACGGCGCCAGCTTCTCCTCCTCCAGCGGCGATATGAATATGATGATGATGCAGCCCTTCGATCTGGGCTTCGGTTTGAGCCATTTCCCTCCCATGTAAGCTACCTACCTAGGATGGTGGTGAGGATCCTCTCGTCTCCGGCCGCCCTGCATGGCATGGCCAGCAGCTTCCGTCGATCTCGGTCACGTTCTTATTTAGTTTTGGTATTGCCGTATTGGTCAAGATGCACAGGGGCATCGTTAAGATGAGACATTCAATTCATATCCTGAAATTGTTATATGAGGTCGGTCGTCTATGTATATTTTATTCATCAGGTTCTTTGAGCCAAGACATTTATAATTGTACTTTAGCTATTGGAATTGTTTTTTTTTTTTTGCGGGTGAGCCATTGAAATTGTTATTCAGATGATCTCTTCCATAGGCTCTTCGTTTGATCTATGTTGTTCAGTTGAACGTAAATCGTAAGGTGCACCTCTTTTTTGGTGTCACAATGTTTTGTCACATATATATACTCTCTTTTTTGAGGGAGTCAGGCTTATATACTTGCATAGTTTGTGTGTGTATTACGGCAGTCAACTAGCACAGCTACGTGCCTGATGGTTACTTGGGTGCCTTGAATTTCCTGCTGTTTGTTTTTGGTGTCCAGAATTTTACCTTTTTTGGATGAGTATTAACTAGTTGAAGATGTACTCCTGGAGCAATCTTTGCCTGGATAATTAATGATTTGTGACTTAATTACATGGAGAAAGCTGTTCTAGTTAACTGCTTTTTTCTTAAGAAATACCAAGCTTTATTACTCAAAGTTTACCACAAGCCGGATACAAATAGGATCATGGGGTTGACTTAACCAAACATGGCACCCCTGATTTAAAGACCGAGAAGACTTGGCAAGTAAATGGACTTCGGTATGCTAATTGACTGTTGTAATACAAATTATACTACTAGTAGAATCCATAGTTGCCTCAAGAAAAAAAGTACTCCCTTCATCCTAAAATTCTTGTCTTAAATTTGTCTAAATACGGATGTATGAAGTCACGTTTTAGTATTAGATACATCTATATCTAGATAAATTTAAGACAAGAATTTTGGGACGGAGGGAGTAGAATAGAATCTATAATAAGACGATCAACGCAAGGACAGCTTTACGAGCATGCACGAGAGACACTTTCATCACTTACATACCCGTCAAAAGGACCTGGCGCTAACCAGGCTCAAAGTTGCGGGTGATTAATTTGGCGGTTGCTAGGCGCCATCCGGATGCACACAGCAAAAAAACATCCGCCTAGTCAGCTGTTGGATGCACACAATCACAGTCATCCGTTCGTGCTCCATGCGCACAACTCAATCGCCTTTCGCGAGCTGTGTTTGTTCAAAACAAACAGCGGCCGTGACATGCACTCATGCAGCACTTACATAGCAAGACAGCACCCCAAGCGGCACCAGATCGGAGCTCTGCCGAAGTGCCATCGGAGTGTTGTTGCATCTGCGTCACACTCGTAGCACGCTGCCGGTCGTCGCAGCACCACCTTGCAGCATGGCGGCACCGTTGCAGCACCACCTCACAGCACGTGGCCGGTCATCGCAGCATCGACTCGAAGCACGGTGGCACCATCGCAGCATGGTGACGGCGTCGCAGCATGTCGCTGGTCATCGCAGCATCGCCTCGAAGCACGGCGATGGCGTCGCAGCACGTCGCCGGTCGTTGCAGCATCAACTCAAAGCATGGCAGAGCCGTCGTAGCATCGACTCGAAGCACGGCGGCGCCGTCGTAGCACCAACTCGCAGCATTGGTGGCGCCGTCGCAGGACCACCTCGCAGCACGTCGCCGCCATCGCAGCACCGGCCCGCAGCACGTCGCCGGTCGTCGGCTCGTCGCAACACCAGCTCTACACACAGTGGCGCCGTTGTAGCCCCGCCTCGAACCACGTCGCCGGCCGTCGCAGCATTGATGGCTTGTCGGAGTGCTTGCTCGCAGCTCACAGTGCGGTGGCGCCCCCCGCAACTCTGCCTTGTAGCACGGCGGCGCCCCCGCAGCTTCGCCTCGCAGCGCAATGAGCCGCATCTGGCATGTTTTGCAGGAGCAAAAAGGGTATAAGAAAAGAAAGAAGCACAGTGAAGGGATAAGGAACGAGAGGGGCACATGGAGGAGATAAGGAAGGAGAGGGGGCACATGGGTGGCCCCCACAAGCCACACGTCACAAGGAAAAGGCGGCTGCGCGATGCGGTTGTTTGCATCCGCCTGTTTCAAAGCAGTTTCCGATTAATTTCTCGAGGATGTTGGACCGAGATACAGCCCGATACGCTGGGGTGCGCACGGCTCCCATCATGTACGCTCTCTGATCTAAAAGAGGGAAAATCCTATTCGCCGCTTTCTGCGGCGAATTGTCGAGGGATCGCAGGAGCGCCGCGAGCGACCGACATGGGCCAGCCCACTTATACATAGTGCGTCCAACCGGTTTTCAGAACCTTCTAGAAGGTTCCCTGAACCAGGTTTTTTCTGTATCGTTTTTTTCTGGTTCTTTTTGGCTTTCTATGTTTTTTTATTTTCTGTTTCTTTTCTTTTTTTAGTTTCTGTTTCTTTTCTTTATGTTTTTTTCAAAATTTCACAACTTTGCAAAATTTGTTCGCAAATTTAAGAAAAATGTTCGATTTTCAATTTTTGTTCATGAGTTTCAATAAATATTCCTATTTTTCAAAATTGTTCATGTTTTAAAACTTGTTTGCATTCGAAAAATGTCTAGGAATTTCAAAATGTGTTCCAGCTTTCCGAATTTGTTCACAAATTTATAAAATGTTCATGTTTTCAAATTTTGTTCACAAATTGAAAATTGTTTGTAAATTCCATAAATTTGCTTGGGAGTTTGAAAAAAAAATGTTCCTGTTCCAAAATTTGTTCGTAAATTTCAATTTTTTTCTTATTTACAAGTTTTGTTCGGAGTTTCGAAAATTGTTCCGTTTCCAACATTGTTTGCAAATTTTTAAAAATGTTCGTTTTTTCAAATTTTGTTCTGGAGTTTCAGAAAATGTTCGCCTGCAAAAGTTGTTTGTGTTTCCAAATTTTGTTTCGAAATTTGAAAAATTGTTCATGTTCTGTTTTTTGGGTAGTTTAAAAATGTTTCCGATCTAAAAAATATGTTCGCGTCTCCAAAATTCGTTTGTGTGTCGAAAAATATTTGAGTTTTCTCAAAATTTATGAAAAAAAATAATGTTCGCGTTTGATAAAACATTCACGTTTTGTTTTTGAAAAAAAAATGTTTTGGGTTTGAATTTTTGAAAAAAATTCGGATCGGCGTTTGAGTTTTCTTAAGGTGTTGCAATGTTATGTGATCAAGAAATCTAGCTAGCACAACTGGTTCGAATCGTTGCTCGGAAGCAGCTGGTCTAGTGTTCGATCTTGGAAACGCATCTTTTTTTTATTCCAGCATGAGCTACTGTTCATGAGTGAGATCGGCCGGCCCAGTCTCTCGATCCCCTATGCGATCGCTCGACTGCTTGACGCAGAGAGCGTCACATAGTAGCTCTCCTAAAAAAGAGCTCCATGTAGGCTCTCAAGTCCCTGTTCTGCTGTAGTTGAGTAAGCAGACGGATGATAGTGTAAAAACTAATTTAAAATAGAGGGGCACGCCATAAGGAGAAAAATAGTAAGAAAATAAAAATAAGAAATGTTTTGCAGCAGAAGATGGCTTGGAAACGCATCTTTTTTTATTCCAGCGTGAGCTACTGTTCGTGAGAGATGGGCCGACCCAGTCTTTCGATCCCCTATGCGATCCTGGAAACGCATCTTTTTTTATTCCAGTGTGAGCTACTGTTTGTGAGAGAGATGGGCCGGCCCAGTCTCTCGATCCCCTATGCGCTCGCTCGACTGCTTGACGCAGAGAGCGTCACATAGTAGCTCTCCTAAAAAAAGAGCTCCATGTAGGCTCTCAAGTCCTGGTTCTGCTGTAGTTGAGTAAGCAGAGGGATGATAGTGTAAAAACTAATTTAAAAGAGAGGGGCACGCCATAAGGAGAAAAATAGTAAGAAAATAAAAATAAGAAATGTTTTGCAGCAGAAGATGGCTTGAATTTAATATGTAACTCTGAAATAGATTAGTGAAGATGACTCTCCCCCGCGGGTTGCTGCGGTAACTTTGTTAAAAATGCATAAGTAGTTGACAAAACTAACTAAATCTAATGAAAAGAAAGTATAAGCTTAAAAATCAATAAAAGGAAGTGTCTAAAAATAGAATAAAAACTTTTGAATTATAGTTAAAAATGTCATTTCAAACAAAAATGTGAAGTATGACTACAATGAATATATGATGTGCCAGTATTACATGCATAGACTAATGCAAAAATAATTATAATTTGTAAGTTCAATGCATGACTCGCTTATGTGGCAGATTTTATATGGCTTAGTGGGAGAGAAGACTTAAATGCATTGCTTAGTGGGATATTGAGGTGGTCACTTTGCATGTTGAGAGAATTGGAACCAACTTCTTAAGAATATGTTTATAAATTTGATTGGTGAGAAGGTTATCACTGGGTGGCAGGGCCGGTTAGCAATCACAACTCTTGATATTGATATATGCAATCACACTTCATAGTCATCTAGGATGACCAACGACACGCTGTGAGTAATTTTATTTTACTTTTTGCTTCCCATGAAACCAATTTTGTGAAAATCAAGAAAGATAGGACGTGTGAAGAATCACTTTTAAAAGTAGTTTTTTTTCTTCGCATGAAATCAGATTTGTGAAGAAACACTTTTAAAGAAAAGGCGGGATGTGTGAAGAAAGACTTCAAAACAAATACATGACAACACCACCGTGGGTTGCTTTTTTATTCGATTGAAATCAAATTTGTGAAGCCACTGTGGGTTGCTTTTTTCTTCGACTGAAATCAAATTTGACAAGACTCAATTTTTAAAAAGATAGGGCAAGATGGGATACAATCATCTTTTATGCGTTCATAATCACCTAAATTTTTGTTAGGGGCAATTCTTCTTGGCACATTCATTAATTAAGGGAGTTTACAAATTAACAAGCCCCAAGGAGGAAATATAAAAATTCAAATCTACCAACATAATATTACTTAAAATTGGCACCTACTGTGACCCAAATTCTAGACTCGATATGGAAGCATACTTTTTTTCTGTGATAGAAATCAGACTTGTGAAGAAACGTTTAGAGAAAATAGGAATACACTGATGTGACAAGATGTGAGTGTCATCTTTTATACGGTCAACATCGCCTAAACTTTTTTTTTTGAAAAGGCAAATATATAGGACATGAATAAGCAACGAGTCAATTTGGTTCAAACAGAGCATACAATTGAGACAATGGCAGAGCATGAAGGAGTTAAGTGGTTTATAATTGCATAGAATTAATTAAAGAGCAAGAGGTAACTACGTTTTATAATTGCATCACTCAACTACAGACGATGCATCCGCAACACTGCACCGTCCGACCCCTCATCCAACTTCGCCATGATCTCACCACCCTTATTGCGTCTTCCCAAGGCCGGTCCAAACATATTTTGGGCCCCAGGGCGAAATCAAAAATACATATATTTTTATACTAAACTTTCATATTTGTCTAAACATAATATTTCATTAGACTACAACCTAGACGAGTATGATGTTCTGCAGTTAGTTGGCATAGGTAATCACACAACAACATTGCTAAATATTAATTATTGTATTCTTTGATATACGTTTGTAACATACATCAACAAAAAAATGTGCCAAGTTTAAGTTATTTATCTTAACAAAAAAAATTATTCATATTTTGACGATTTGCATAAATTATATAGTGTGTGTATATATACATCTATATATTTACATATGTGTGGGTGTGTGTGTCCATGTTTATTGTATTATCGTTAAATATCATGATAAGGCTTCGTAAAGCATATTGTCTAAAAAAACTTAAAAGTGGTTTCTACTGTATTATTAGGTAAGTATATCTATAGAAATTTATAGAGTATAAATTGAGTAATTGGCAACTGAATCTTGCAAATTAAGTTCGGTAATATATAAATTTACAATATTTGTGTGCTCTTTACTTGATTCTTGGTAGTGAAGTAGCATCGCTTATAGTAATCACTTGTGCAAAGATAAAAATGACGTCAGTTTAATATCTGTGTACTGGTTTGATTATTTGATATGCACTTATGTAATGTGTTTGGATTTATCTAGTGTGTATCTATTAGTCTTTCAAACAAAAGTTGTGCATGAAATTGCACATGTAAATCTACTTAAGATAGCGTTCATTACAAAGAGCCTAACTAAACTTAATGTCACTAGTGGTCTGTTTATACGTGGTACATGCTATTGGTTTGCAGTGTGGACTTTGCTCTTCCAAAATGAGAATTTTGTTTTCCCCAACATATTCTATGATATTTTGACCTAATGGGTGATATTATGGTGGGTAGTAGTCTAACTTAGTGTTTGGGGCCCTCATCCTCTTAGGGTCCGGGGAGGTCACCCTGTTTCCCGGCCTACAGGGCGTCCTGCTTCTTTTCTCAACCCTCCACCACATGAACTCGTCACCCTTATCGCTGGCGACCGAGACATGGTGCATGATCATCACCTTGGCTGCATGGATCGCCTCTGATGCCCTAGTGATGATCACCTCCCTGTGTACCATGTTGGGGATCGTAGCAGAAATTTAAAATTTTCTACGCATCACCAAGATCAATCCATGGAGTAATCTAGCAACGAGGGAAAGGAGAGTGCATCTACATACCCTTGTAGATCTCTAAGCGGAAGCGTTCAAGTGAACGGGGTTGATGGAGTCATACTCATCGTGATCCAAATCACCGATGATCCTAGCGCCGAACGGACGGCACCTCCGCGTTCAACACACGTACAGAACGGAGACGTCTCCCACGCCTTGATCCAGAAAGGAGGAGGGAGAGGTTGAGGAAGAGAGTCCAACAGCAGCACGACGGCGTGGTGGTGATGGAGCTCGTGGTTCTCCAGCAGGGCTTCGCCAAGCACTATGAAGGAGGAGGAGGTGTAGGAGGAGGGAGAGGGTTGTGCCAGGGGAAGGGTGCGGCTGCCCTCTCTCTCCCTCACTATATATAGGGGGAAGGGATGAGGGGGAGGCGCCCTAGGGTTCCCTAGGGGAGGGGCGGCGGCCACAGGGGAAACCCTAGATGGGTTTGGGCGCCCCCACCCCCTAGGAAACTTGCCCCCCAAGCCGGGAGGGGCGTCTGCCCTAGGGGTGGCGCCCCCACCTCTCCTGGTTACGTGAGATGGGACGGGAGGGGCGCTCAGCCCCTTAGTGGGCTGATGTGCCCTCTCCCCTTGGCCCATAAGGCCCCCCAACGCTTGTCGGGGCCTCCGAAACCCCTTTCGGACACGCTGGTCATCACCAGGTACCCCCGGAACAATTCCGGACTCCAATACCCTTCGTCCAATATACCGATCTTCACCTCCGGACCATTCCGGAGCTCCTCGTCATGTTCGGGGTCTCATTCGGGACTCCGAACAACCTTCGGTAACCACATACTATTTCCCATAACAACTCTAGCGTCACCGAACCTTAAGTGTGTAGACCCTATGGGTTCGGGAACCATGCAGACATGACCGAGACAACTCTCCGGCCAATAATCAACAACGGGATCTGGATACCCATGTTGGCTCCCACATGTTCCACGATGATCTCATCGGATGAACCACGATGTCGAGGATTCAATCAATCCCGTATACAATTCCCTTTGTCCAGCGGTATTGTACTTGCCCGAGATTCGATCGTCGGTATCCGATACCTTGTTCAATCTCGTTACCGGCAAGTCTCTTTACTCATTCCGTAACACATCATCCCGTGATCAACTCCTTGGTCACATTGTGCACATTATGATGATGTCCTACCGAGTGGGCCCAGATATACCTCTCCGTTTACACGGAGTGACAAATCCCAGTCTCGATTCATGCCAACCCAACAGACACTTTCGGAGATACCTGTAGTGTACCTTTATAGCCACCCAGTTACGTTGTGACGTTTGGCACACCCAAAGCACTCCTACGGTATCCGGGAGTTGCACAATCTCATGGTCTAAGGAAATGATACTTGACATTAGAAAAGCTTTAGCAAACAAACTACACGATCTTGTGCTACGCTTAGGATTGGGTCTTGTCCATCACATCATTCTCCTAATGATGTGATCCCGTTATCAACGACATCCAATGTCCATGGTCAGGAAACTGTAACCATCTATTGATCAACGAGCTAGTCAACTAGAGGCTTACTAGGGACATGGTGTTGTCTATGTATCCACACATGTATCAGAGTTTCCTATCAATACAATTCTAGCATGGATAATAAACGATTATCATGAACAAGGAAATATAATAATAACCAATTTATTATTGCCTCTAGGGCATATTTCCAACAGTCTCCCACTTGCACTAGAGTCAATAATCTAGTTCACATCGCCATGTGATTAACACTCACAGGTCACATCGCCATGTGACCAACATCCAAAGAGTTTACTAGACTCAATAACCTAGTTCACATCACTATGTGATTAACACTCAATGAGTTCTGGGTTTGATCATGTTATGCTTGTGAGAGAGGTTGTAGTCAACGGGTCTTGCCATATTCAGATCCCTATGTATTTCGCAAAACTTTATGTCATATCGTAGATGATGCTACCACGTTCCACTTGGAGCTATTCCAAATTGTTGCTCCATTATACGTATCTGGTATCTCTACTCAGAGCTATCAGGATAGGTGTTAAGCTTGCATCGACGCAACTCTTTATGTCGAACTCTTTATCACCTCCATAACCGGGAAACATTTCCTTATTCCTCTAAGGATAATTTTGACCGCTATCTGGTGATCCTATCCTAGATCACCTTTGTACCCTCTTGCCAGACATGTGGCAAGGCACACATCTGGTGTGGTACTCAGCATGGCATACCGTATAGAGCCTATGACAAAAGCATAGGGGACGACCTTCGTCCTTCCTCTTTCTTCTGTCGTGGACAATCTTTGAGTCTTACTCAACTTCACACCTTACAACTCAGGTAAGAACCCCTTCTTTGACAGATCTATTTTGAACTCCTTCAAAAACATGTCAAGGTGTGCGTTCTTTGAAAGTATCATCAGGCGTCTTGTTCTATCTCTATAGATCTTGATGCCCAATATGTAAGCAGCTTTATCCAGGTCTTCCTTTGAAAAACACTCTTTAAACAACCGTTTATGCTTTCCAGAAATTCTACATCATTTCAAATCAACAATATGTCATCCACATATACTTATCAGAAATGTTGTAGTGCTCCCACTCACTTTCTTGTAAATACAAGTTTCTAGCAAACATTGTAGAAACCTAAAAGCTTTGATCACTCCATCAAAACATATATTCCGATTCCGAGATGCTTGCTCTAGTCCATAGAAGGATCGCTGGAGCCAGTATACCTTTTAGCATCCTAGGATCGACAAAACCTTTTATTGTATCACATACAACTTTTCTTACAAAAACTTGGTAAGAAAACTTGTTTTGACATCCATCTGTAGGATTTCATAATCGAAAAATACAGCTAATGCTAACATGATTTCGACAGACTTAAGCATCGCTACGGATGAGAAATTCTCATCGTAGTCAACTCCTTGAACTTGTGAAAAGACTCTTTCCCACAAGTCGAGCTTCATAGACGGTCACATTACCGCCCATGTCCGTCTTCTTCTTAAAGATCCATTTATCTCAATGGCTTGCCGATCAACGGGCAAGTCCACCAAAGTCCATACTTTGTTCTGATACATGGATCCTATCTCGGATTTCATGGTTTCTAACCATTTGTCAGAATACGGGCCCACCATCGCTTCTCCATAGCTCGTAGGTTCATTGTTGTCTAACAACATGATATCCAAGACAGGATTACCATACCACTCAGGAGTAGTACATATCCTTGTCGACCTACGGGGTTCGATAGCAACTTGATCCGAAGCTTCATGATCACTATCATTAACTTCCTATTCAACAGACGTAGGCTCCATAGAAAACATCTTTCTATGTTGCATCACTCTCTGGTTGAAGTAAAGGTTCGACAACCTCATCAAGTTCTATCTTCCTCCCACTCATTTCTTTCGAGAGAAACTCCTTCTCGAGAAAGGACCCATTCTTAGCGACAAACAATTTGCCCTCGGATCTGAGATAGAAGGTATACCCAACTGTCACCTTTGGGTATCCTATGAAGATGTGTTTGTCCGCTTTGGGTTCGAGCTTCTCCGGCTGAAGCCTTAAGCATCGCAGCCCCAAACATTAGGAAACGACAACTTTGGTTTCTTGCCAAACCAATGTTCACACGGCATCGTCTCAACGGACTTATATGGTGTCCTATCTAAAGTGAATGCAGCCGTCTCTAACGCATAATCTCAAAATGAAAACGGTAGATTGGTAAGAGACATCATAGATCGCACCATATCTCATAGGGTTCGATTACGACGTCCGGACACACCATTACCTTGTGGTGTTCCAGGTGGCTTCAACTATGAAACAATTCCACAATGTCTTAAGTGATTGCCAAACTCATAACTCAGAAATTCTCATCAATCAGATCGTAGGAACATGATCTTATTGTTATGATGATTCTTAACTTCACTCTGAAATCGCTTGAACTTTTCAAATGTTTCAGACTTGTGCTTCATTAAGTAGATATACCTATATCTACCCAAATCGTCAGTGAAGATGAGAAAATAGCGATATCCACCGCATGCTTCAATTCTCATTGGATCACACGTATCAGCATGCATGATTTCCAACAAGTCACTTGCCCGTTTCATTTTACCTGAAAACGGGGTCTTAGTCATCCTGCCCATGAGGCATGGCTCGCATGTGTCAAGTGATTCAAAATCAAGTGACTCCAAACATCCATCGACATGGAGTTTCTTCATGCATCTTACGCCAATATGACCTAAGCGGCAGTGCCACGAGAAAGTGGTACTATCATTATTAACTCTACATCTTTTGGCATGAACATGTGTATTACCATGACCGAGATTCAATGAACCATTCACATAGGGTGCTTGACCATGAAAGGTATCATTCATGTAAACAGAATAACCATTATTCTCTAACTTAAATGAATGACCGTATTGCAATGAACATGATCTAATCATATTCATGCTCAACGTAGACACCTGATAACATTTATCTAGGTTCAATACTAATCCCGAAGGCAGATGGAGCGTGCGATGGTGATCTCATCAACTTTGGAAACATTTCCAACACACATCGTCACCTCGCCCTTAGCCAGTCTCCGTTTAGTCCATAGCTTTTGCTTCAAGTCACCAATAATAGCAACTGAACCGGTATCCAATACCCAGGTGCTACCAGGAGTACTAGTGAGGTACACATTAATAACACGTATATACTTTGTTGAAGTTGCCAGCCTTCTTATCTACCATGCATTTGGGGTAATTCCGCTACAAGTGACTGTTCCCCTTACAATAGAAGCACTTAGTCTCGGGTTTGGGTTCAACCTTGGGTTCCTTCACTGGAGCGGCAACTGGTTTTCCATCCATGAAGTTTCCCTTCTAGCCCTTGCCCTTCTTGAAACCAGTGGTCTTGTTAAACCATCAACACTTGATGCTCCTTCTTTGATTTCTACCTTTTGCGGTCTTAAGCAACGCGAACAGCTCCGGGATCAACTCCATCCCTTGCATGTCATAGTTCATCACGAAGATCTAGTAGCTTAGTGATAGTGCCTAGAGAACTCTATTAATCACTATCTTATCTGGAAGTTTAACTCCCACTTGATTTAAGTGATTGTAGCACCCAGACATTCTAAGCACATGCTCACTTCTCCTCCATCTTGTTGGCAAAAGAACTTGTCAGAGGTCTCATACCTCTCAACACGGGCATGAGCCTGAAATCCCAATTGCAGCTCTTGGAACATCTCATATGTTCTATGGCGTTCAAAACGTCATTGGAATCCCGATTCTAAGCCATAAAGTATGGTGCACTAAACTATCAAGTAGTCATCAGGATGTGTCTGTCAGGTGTTCACAACATCCACAGACGACGTTGTAGGGGTTTGCACATCGAGCGGTGCATCAAATACGTAAGCCTTCTGTGTAGCAGTGAGGACACTCCTCGGACTACGGACCTAGTCCGCATCATTGCTTACAATATCTTTCAACTTAATCTTTCTCTAGGAACGTATTGAAATAGGGAGCTACAACGTGAGCTATTTATCTACAACATATTTGCAAAGACAATTTAGACTATGTTCATGATAATTGGGTTCATCTAATCAAATTATTTAATGAACTCCCACTCAGATAGACATCCCTCTAGTCATCTAAGTGAAACATGACCTAAATCGATTAGGCCGTGTCCGATCATCACGTGAGACGGACTAGTCATCAACGGTGAACATCTCATGTTGATCGTATCTTCTATACGACTCATGTTCGACCTTTCGGTCTTTCGTGTTCCGAGGCCATGTCTGTACATGCTAGGCTCGTCAAGTCAACCTAAGTGTTTCGCATGTGTAAATCTGGCTTACACCCGTTGTATTCGGACGTTAGAATCTATCACACCCGATCATCACCTGGTGCTTCAAAACGACGAACCTTCACAACGGTGCACAGTTAGGGGGAACACTTTCTTGAAATTATTGCGAGGGATCATCTTATTTAAACTACCGTCGTTCTAAGCAAATAAGATGTAAAACATGATAAACATCACATGCAATCAAATAGTGACATGATATGGCCAATATCATTTTGCTCCTTTTGATCTCCATCTTCGGGGCTCCATGATCATCGTTGTCACCGGCATGACACCATGATCTCCATCATCATGATCTCCATCATCATGATCTCCATCATCGTGTCTTCTTGAAGTTGTCTCGTCATCTATTACTTCTACTACTATGGCTAACGCTTTAGCAATAAAGTAAAGTAATTACATGACGTTTATGTTGACATGCGGGTCATAAATAAATTAAGACAACTCCTATGGCTCCTGCCGGTTGTCATACTCATCGACATGCAAGTCGTGATTCCTATTACAAGAACATGATCAATCTCATTCATCACATATATCATTCATCACATCCTTTTGGCCATATCACATCACAAGGCATATGCTGCAAAAACAAGTTAGACGTCCTCTAATTGTTGTTGCAAGTTTTTACGTGGCTGCTATAGGTTTCTAGCAAGAACGTTTCTTACCTACGCGAAAACCACAACGTGATATGCCAATTTTTATTTACCCTTCATAAGGACCCTTTTCATCGAATCCGATCCGACTAAAGTGGGAGAGACAGACACCCGCTAGCCACCTTATGCAACTAGTGCATGTCAGTCGGTGGAACCAGTCTCATGTAAGAGTACGTGTAAGGTCGGTCCGGGCCGCTTCATCCCATGATGCCGCCGAATCAAGATAAGACTAGTAGCGGCAAGTAAATTGACAAAATCGACGCCCACAACTGCTTTGTGTTCTACTCGTGCATAGAAACTACGCATAGACCTAGCTCTGATACCACTGTTGGGGATCGTAGCAGAAATTTAAAATTTTCTACGCATCACCAAGATCAATCTATGGAGTAATCTAGCAACGAGGGGAAGGAGAGTGCATCTACATACCCTTGTAGATCGCTAAGCGGAAGCGTTCAAGTGAATGGGGTTGATGGAGTCGTACTCGTCGTGATCCAAATCACTGATGATCCTAGGGCCGAACGGACGGCACCTCCGCGTTCAACACACGTACGGAACAGAGACGTCTCCCATGCCTTGATCCAGCAAGGAGGAGGGAGAGGTTGAGGAAGAGAGTCCAATAGCAGCACGACGGCGTGGTGGTGATGGAGCTCGTGGTTCTCCAGCAGGGCTTCGCCAAGCACTATGGAGGAGGAGGAGGTGTAGGAGGAGGGAGAGGGTTGCGCCAGGGGAAGGGTGCGGCTGCCCTCTCTCTCCCTCACTATATATAGGGGGAAGGGAGGAGGGGGAGGCGCCCTAGGGTTCCCTAGGGGAGGGGCGGCGGCCACAGGGGAAACCCTAGATGGGTTTGGGCGCCCCACCCCCTAAGAAACTTGCCCCCCAAGCCGGGAGGGGCGGCTGCCCTAGGGGTGGCGCCCCCACCTCTCCTGGTTACGTGAGATGGGGTGGGAGGGGCGCTCAGCCCCTTAGTGGGCTGATGTGCCCTCTCCCCTTGTCCCATAAGGCCCCCCAACGCTTGTCGGGGCCTCCGAAACCCCTTTCGGACACGCTGGTCATTACCTGGTACCCCCGAAACAATTCCGGACTCCAATACCCTTCGTCCAATATACCGATCTTCACCTCCGGACCATTCCGGAGCTCCTCGTCATGTCCGGGATCTCATTCGGGACTCTGAGCAACCTTTGGTAACCACATACTATTTCCCATAACAACTGTAGCGTCACCGAACCTTAAGTGTGTAGACCCTACGGGTTCAGGAACCATGCAGACATGACCGAGACAACTCTCCGGCCAATAATCAACAACGGGATCTGGATACCCATGTTGGCTCCCACATGTTCCACGATGATCTCATCGGATGAACCACGATGTCGAGGATTCAATCAATCCCGTATACAATTCCCTTTGTCCAGCGGTATTGTACTTGCCCGAGATTCGATCGTCGGTATCCGATACCTTGTTCAATCTCGTTACCGGCAAGTCTCTTTACTCGTTCCGTAACACATCATCCCGTGATCAACTCCTTGGTCACATTGTGCACATTATGATGATGTCCTACCGAGTGGGCCTAGAGATACCTCTCCGTTTACATGGAGTGACAAATCCCAGTCTCGATTCGTGCACCCCCAACAGACACTTTCGGAGATACCTGTAGTGTACCTTTATAGCCACCCAGTTACGTTGTGACGTTTGGCACACCCAAAGCACTCCTACGATATCCGGGAGTTGCACAATCTCATGGTCTAAGGAAATGATACTTGACATTAGAAAAGCTTTAGCAAACAAACTACACGATCTTGTGCTACGCTTAGGATTGGGTCTTGTCCATCACATCATTCTCCTAATGATGTGACCCCGTTATCAACGACATCCAATGTCCATGGTCAGGAAACTGTAACCATCTATTGATCAACGAGCTAGTCAACTAGAGGCTTACTAGGGACATGGTGTTGTCTATGTATCCACACATGTATCTGAGTTTCCTATCAATACAATTCTAGCATGGATAATAAACGATTATAATGAACAAGGAAATATAATAATAACCAATTTATTATTGCCTCTAGGGCATATTTCCAACATACCATGCATCACGTACAGTTCTATTACAAACATTAGTATGTGTGCATTGGTTCACAAACTGAAATCACGCATATATCCTTTCCCACACACGCAAAGAAGAGGAGCTAAGAAACAGCAAAACGCCACCTATCGCTAGTCCCGGGTATGAATTCTCCCTTCGCTAAAATCGTGATCCAGGCGCCGCTAACCTGAACTCCAAAAATCTTGCCATAATCAGACAAAATATCCAATGTCATACGTACATATGCTTAAGTTTGAGAAGAAGAGGAAAGCCAAAAGAAGGCCTCAACGGCAATTAAACTATCTAGGACCCAGATTAATTAATGGTAATGACTCAACAAGAATTGGTTGCCTCGCTATAATGGCAAGGATAAGGCTCTAATCTCTATAGGTGCTGGTGGACTCTTATGGACTATCTGGAAAACAAGAAACATGTCTTGCTTTCAAAGTGTACTTCTTAATGACCCCACTCATGTTCTATTCTCTTATGTTCTCTGCTGGATTCATGGACTTCTCCACAGAAAAGAGGGATGCAAAAAATGTTGCTCATGGTGTCTAGAGTACTTGCTCAAGTGACGAGTGAAATCTTCAAGAGATAGCATGGTTGGGGGCCTACGGTCAAAAGGATATGTGACTACCAGTGAAGTAATTTTGGGTTTTGCTACATGGTTTCGCTGTTTTCTATTTACATGCTCTGTAATACTCCCCCGTTCGGAATTACTTGTCGCATAAATGGACAAAAAAATTGCACAAGTGAGGATCGGGGTTAGGCTCTTTGTAATGAATGTTATGTTAAGTAGATTTATGTGTGCAATTTCATGCTCAACCTTTGATTTGAAAGACCGGTTGCTTATACTAGATAAATCCAAAAACATTACATAAGTGCATATCAAATAATCAAATCAGTACACAGAAATTGAACTGGCGTCACTTTTATCTTTGCACAAGTCATTACTATAAGTGATGCTACTTCACTATCAAGAATCAAGTAAGAGCACACATGTATTGTCAACTTATTACTAAACTTAATTTGCAATTTCAGTTGTCAACTACTCAATTTATAATCTATAAATTTCCACAAATATACTTACCTAATAATACACGTGTTAGACAATAAGCTTTACGAAGCTCGATCATGATATTTAACGATATGAAAATAAACATGTACGCACACACCCACACATATATAAATATACATATGTATATATATACACACTATATAATTTGTGCAAATCAATAAAATGTGAATGAAAATAAACTTTTGTTAAGATAATTAACTTAAATTTAGCATAATTGTTTTGTTGATGTACATTACAGCCGTATTACAAACAATAATTAATATTTAACAATGTTGTTGTGTGATTAACTATGCTAACTAAGTGCGGAAATCATACTTGTTTAGCTTGTATTATGATGAAATAATATGTAGACGAATATAAAAGTTTAGTATAAAAATATATGTATTCTTTATTTTGCCTTAGAGCCCATAATATTTTTGGACCAACCATATCCTTTCTTTTTTTCTTTAACTTTTTATTAAACTAGATGACCCCGTTGCGCCGATGCGCAAAGGACGAGAGCAAGCATATATCACTAAGACGATCTGCGCAAAGGGCTCTCTAATTGTATAGTTGTATCACTAAGACGATCAACAACATATCTTATTTGTGACAGAATATGAATCAGATTGTTGTCTTTGGATGTTGATTGATCCTGATGTGAAGTTTGTATCTATTATACGGTAAAGTTCCTTTGCTGCCATGCAAACTCCACTAAGCCTAATGCACCAGTTGTTGCTAAAATAGTCTTATCATTCCGTCTTTTTCATGCTCCGGAGACTTATATTTTTATGAACCAGCAGTAGTTTGTCGTAGTTGAGGTCATGCAGAACCTTGATGAGCCTTCCATGCACTTGAGAGCTTCAGTTGCCAGATGATCTTTAGCTTATTCAAGTTTACCGTACACATGGATGGATATTGATTTCCTTGTAAGCCTGTTGTCTAGTTGGTTCTTACATCCATAGAAGTGAATGGTTGCATGAAGATCATCCGGCCTTCTCTTTTGTGTTGAGTACACTGCGTTTAGAAGGCCAAGCTGATGCATCATAGTGTCTAGAAGTACTTTTGTTGGGATCCTTAGTTTCTCCATCGCGGCTGGTCGATGACAAAGAAGAAGATACTATGAGTAAGTGTAGTCTATAATTCTATATGTGTATTAATCTGTAGCGAGACATACAATGATCATAGTAACCAATTGATGTATGTTGTGTAGCTATTTATAAAGAGAACAGCAAAGCTTTAACCTGCTTGTTGTGCTTATTATGTGGTGTCAGCAGAAAACAAATTTGGTTCTCTTGTTCTTGATGCTATAGTATTTACCATATCTGGTTATGCAAGTAAATCTAAGTTAAAATCGTTCTTTCCTCTGATTCTGACCGAATAATACCACCTACCTATCATTTCTTTTGTGTATGTATTGTGTAAGGCAAGTTAAAATTGTCAGGATGAATCAAACAGTATATTGATGTGCTTTTGTTTAAGAAGTAAAATGTTGTTATCTTAGTTCTTACCTCTAGAAAGGACATTGTCACAGAGTGGAAATAGTACTCGTTGCACCCATGACACAAAAAGCGAGAGCGAGCCAAGCATTCAAACAAGCAAGTGAGTGATTTGGAACCAATTTAATAGATACTTAGGTACACAATCGAATAGTTGCTTGCTTGGTGCGATGTAGGAAATATACAGTTGTAGTTATTGTGTGTTGATGTCGCTTGAACTACGTCGGTATTTTCCCAAAGAGAAAGGGATGATAAGGCACAGCTACGGTATGTATTTCCCTCAGTTATGAAACCAAGGTATTAATCCAGTGGGAGAACCAAGCAACACAATGTAAATGGTACCTGCACACAAAGAACAAGTATTTGCAACCCGACGAGTAAGAGGGGTTGTCAATCCCTTCATGGTAAAAAGTAGATAAATTGATGGTAGATTAGATAAATAGCTCTCGATAAAACACGGAATAAAATAAATAAATAAAAGGTGCAGCAAGGTAGTTTTGGGTTTTTGAAAATATAGATCTGAAAACAAAAGAAAATAAAAATAGATCTCAAAGCAAATATGATAAAGAATAGATCTGGGGGCCGTAAATTTCACTAGTTGCTTCTCTCAAGAAAATAGCATGTAGTGGGTAAACAAATTACTGTTGGGCAATTGATAGAAGATCGAATAATTATGACGATATCCAAGACATTGATCATTATATATGCATCACGTCCAAGATTAGTAGACCGACTCCTGCCTGCATCTACTACTATTACTCCACACATCGACCGCTATCCAACATGTATCTAGTGTATTAAGTTCATGGAGAAATGGAGTAATGCAATAAGAACGATGACATGATGTAGACAAGATCTATTCATGTAGGAATAGCCCCCGTCTTGTTATCCTTAATAGCAACGATACATGCATGTCTTGCTTCCCCTTCTGTCACTGGGAAAGAACACCGCATGATCAAACTCATCACAAAGCACCTCTTCTCATGACAAGAAAAATCGATCTAGTTGGCCTAACTAAACCAAAGATTCAAAGAAGAAATACGAGGCTATAAGTAATCATGCACATAAGAGATCAAAGAAGACTCAAATAATATTCATGGATATAGATCTGATCATAAACTCAAAGTTCATCGGATCCCAACAAACACAACGCAAAAAAGAGTTACATCAAATAGATCCCCAAGAGACCACTGTATTAAGAATCAAAAAGAGAGAAGAAGCCATCTAGCTACTGCCTACAGACCCGTTGGTCTACAATGAACTACTCACGCATCATCGGAGAGGCGCCAATGAGGATGATGAACCCCTCTGTGATGGTGTCTAGATTGGATCTCGTGGTTCCAGAACTTGCGGCGGTTGGAATTGTGTTTCGTCAACTCCCCTAGGGTTTTTGGAATATTTGGGTATTTATATGTCGAAGAGGCGACGCGGGAGGCCACCAAGGTGGGAACAACCCACCAGGGCGTGCCTAGGCCCCCAGACACGCCCAGGTGGGTTGTGCCTGGGGCACCCCTCTGGTACTTCTTTGGCCCATGTTGTTTATTCTGGTCCATAAGAATTCTCCAAAAAGTTTTGCTGCGTTTGGACTCCGTTTGGTACTGATATTCTGCAAAGCAAAAAAAAAGCAAAAAAACAGCAACTAGCACTGGGCACTATGTCAATAGGTTAGTCCCAAAAAATGATATGAAGTTGCTCTAAAATGATTGCAAAACATCCAATAATGATAATATAACAGCGTGGAACAAGCAAAAATTATAGATACGTTGGAGACGTATCATGTGTATAGAATATGATTGTAAAAACAGCGAGAAACGGATGAACGGGTTACCTTATGATAGGTCATGGAAGAGAAGGTATGACACATCTATCCACCTATTACTCCAAGCTACCAAGATATGGGTACCATGTGAAAAAGCAACATCCTTGCACAAAAATATGTGAAATAGTTTCTTGCAACAATTCATAACATGCATTGCAGTTTCACCTACACAAATAAAAGAACTATGTGAGCTTCAAAAAAACACATAGATATATGTGGTCAAAAAGCTCTATGATATTTGATGCGAGATAAAAAATTGGCAGCAAATAATGAACTTTACAAGAAGAAACTAAAGTAATGGATTAAAACAGGTTAATGTTTTAATCAAACACTACAGTGGCATTTGGACTGTATTATTCCTTATTTTAAGTATACAGAAGAACTAATAGCGGACGGATCACTTGCTCATAAAAAGTCATAAAGATTGATGTAATATTGTTCAGTTAACAGAAAATACCAATCCAACTTAGTAGATAATTACGGGAAGTGGTTGGAAAGTGGAACTTAAATCCTTAAATTCTAATAATACATCCTGCAACAAATGTAGAAATCAACTCTTGTAAACGTTATTACAATTTACAAACTTGAGTTAATGCCAAGAGTGTAACCCAAGGTAGTCAGAAGGAAGTGATTACCATCCAATCATTCTATTTAGACTATATACCATTTGAAGACCAAAATTGTGCTTCATGTACCTTTGTGCTCCTGTTGGATATTTCTCCAGCAAGAATGCAAAATAGCTAGTGGGCCTCAAGGATCAACCCTTCCATGAAAATGACCAAATAAGCCACTGGAGACAAAATATTGCTGAAGAACTCTTCCAGCTAGCCACTCGCTTCAATGAAACACGTAAGGAAAAGGATGATAAGATGCTGCTTCCACAAGTTAACTACACCTAGAGGCACCAATAGAACTGATACATGTAGTTTAGTCACTGATTTAAGCATATATGAGACACCAGCCTATCGAAAGAACAACCCTATATGCAGGCAGACCAACAAAATAGTAAAGAAGTTCTTCGTCGGCGAACCACTCGTCACTCAACTTGGTAACATTCCTCACCAAAATTGAGACACATAATAACCCTTTTGTAATGTAAGAGTATTCCAGCCAAGCAACAATTAAAAATAGAACCTTATATGAATGCAACATAGTTTACATTATGATTTGTTGTATAAATTATGTGGATCAAATCATGTAAATCTTAAATATGTGTTTAGCATGGAAAATATTGGAAAATCCTTGGTCATGACGTTGACAGGAAAGGCATGCCTCTCAAAATTGTATTTATCTCTAATTTAAGCTTCGAGCTCTGGCACCTCTACAAATCTCTACTTTCCTCTACGAAGGGCCTATCTATTTACTTTTATGTTATTTACTTTTATTGCTGAGTCATCACCTTCTTAATTAAAGCACCAGTCCTGAGAGCACTATTGTTATTCTTATGCATTGAGTACAGTTAATATTGTGTGCATCATGACTAGATCCCTTCTACCATGAATTACAATGTTTAGTCGCTGCTTGAACTTTGAAGGTGTTTTGCATTTATGTTTTGCAGTCTCAGAAAGGACTAGCGAGATACCGTGTTATCATATTATATCATGATTGTTTTGACAAATTGTTGGCATTTGAGATTTGTTATTATTGCTCACTAGTTGATTATATCATTGATATGAGTAAATGTGATTTCTAAGTGTTATAATTTGCATGGTTAGTTCATGATCTTTGCTGAAAACTTGGGTGCTATTTAAGCTTATATACAGATACAAGAACAAAAGAGTTCGTAAAAGTTTTTCTTTATCAATTTTAGTTTGTCAACTGAATTGCTTGAGGACAAGCAATGAGTTAAGCTTGGGGGACTTGGTACGTCTTCGTCGTATCTACTTTTTCAAACACTTTTACTCTTGTGTTGCACTCAAATTTTCATGATTTGAATGAAACTAATCCGGACTGACGTTGTTTTCAGCATAACTACCATGGTGTTGTTTTTTGTGTAAAAAAAAGTTCTCGGAATTGGACGAAACTTTCTGAAGATTTTCTTATGGGATATAAAAAAATACTAGAGCCAAGACCCACCAGAGGGGGGGCACCTGTTGCCCACAAGGCAACAAGGCGTGGCCACCCACCTCCCAGGTGCGCCCAATTGCCTTGTAGGGCCCACATGGCTCCGCTGACCCTAATCTCAAGCCTATAAATTCCTTTTCCCCGAGAAAAAAATAAGAGAAGAAGTTTCATCGAGTTTTACGATACATAGCCGCCACCACCTCCTGTTCTTCATCGGGAGGCCAGATCTGGAGTCCGTTTGGGGCTCTGGAGAGGGGGGTTCATCGCCATCATCATCACCAACCCTTCTTCATCAGCAATTTCATGATGCTCACCACCGGTAGTGAGTAATTCCTTCATAGGCTTGCTGGACGGTGATAGGGTTGGATGAGATTTATCATGTAACAGAGTCAATTTGTTAGGGCTTGATCCCTAGTATCCACTATGTTCTGATATTGATGTTGCCATGACTTTGCTATGCTTAATGCTTGTCACTAGAGCCTGAGTGTCATGATTTCAGATCTGAACCCTCTATGTTTTCATGAATATATTTAAGTTCTAGATCCTATCTGCTAGTCATTTGCACTTGTTATTGTTATGATTCGTACACCCCCATAGTGACAATTGTTTGGGATACTCTCCGAGGATGACTATACTTCGAGGAGTTCATGTATTCACCATGTGCTAATGCTTTGTTCCGGTTCTCTATTAAAAGGAGGCCTTTATATTCCTTAGTTTCCTTATGGACCCCGCTGCCACAGGAGGGTAGGACAAAAGATGTCATGCAAGTTCTTACTATAAGCATGTATGACTATATACGGAATACATGCCTACATGCATTGATAAATTGGAGCTATTGTGTATCGCTCTAGGTTGTGATTGTTATATGATGAATGTCATCCAACACAAATATCCATCATTGATCCAATGCCTACGCTTTTGATATATTGATCTTTTCTAAGTTACTTTCGCTGCTGATGTTGTTACAATCACTAGAAAAACTGTTATTGTTTCTGTTACTGTTGATATTGCTACTGTTACTACTGCTATCAAACTATCATAATATTGTGCTACTGATCACCTTGTTGTAGATATTTAGTTCTCCAGGTGTTGTTGAATTGACAACTCAACTAATAATACTTAAAAATATTTTTTGGCTCCCCTTGTGTTGAATCAATAAATTTGGGTGAAATATTATCCTCGAACTATTGTGATCCCCTATAGTTGTGGGTTATCAGCCGCGTAGTCTTGTGAAGCAGCATGTCACCACGTTCCAAGGGATCAGGCGTAGCCCTCGGCATGCGCGATAAAGAAGTTAGCCTTGACAGAGATGTTGTGGGACGCGTCCTCACCAAAGGCAATCTCGACGGTGAACAAAGTCATCTCCTGCACCTTGTGAGGAACCACCATGGCCAGTCCTGCCGGGGAGACCGGCGCGGAAACCGAGACGGCTCGAGTAGGGGCGCTCGAGGTGGTGGATTCCTCCCGTGAGGCCAATTGGGTCTGTTCAATCCCATTCACGGGAATAGCCACTCCTAGAAGAACTGGCTCAATGCGACGAAAACGGTGGGCCCCTGGGAGGGTGCCGGCCTCCTGGGACCGAACGCACTTACGCGCCCGCGGTAGAGATCTGCCACGGTCATCACCGCCCGTGCCACGAGCTCCACGCGGACTCCAAGGTTGTTGACGTCCTCAAAGAACGCTGCAATGATGACAACCTCTGCAATGCCTCCTGTTTATGTGTGAAGCTGGGGGAAGCGAGCGACGTAGCTCCTGGGCTGCTCTCCAGCCCTCTGCCGAAGATGTAGGAGAGAAGTCTGCGTGGGCCTTAACGACCCGTGGTTCCTTGGGCACGAGACTCCCACCACAACGCCTCTACGATCGCGCACCACCCAGGTGGGCAGCGCGTTGCTACGACACAGCAGGAAGGGACCCTGCCTAGGTCGATGCACCTGGGCACGTGCCACCGGACGATGGACCCTGTCTCACACCATCTTCAGCAAAGCGTCTGCCAAATTAGGTGCCCAAGGGAACGAGGGAAGTGCACCAAGAGCGCTAGAAACGCCTCAGCCCCTACCCGACGCCAAATGTCAGTTTCTAAGAATCTGGATATGAGTTGTGAGAAACAACTCTTTGAGAGTTTGGCCAAGGACTGAACACTTCCAGCAATCCTACTTCATGGATGAACTACAGATGAACACAATGAACTACCTAGGTTCGGGCCACCTTCTTGGTGTAATACCCTACTCATGCTTTGTTTTGTATTGCAATGGTAGAGAGCTACAATATGTCAGTTACAAGGTGAAAAGATTGACATGTGTCTCTTCTCAGGCCAAAAGACCGACCCCTGTGAGGATTTGGTCTCCCCTATTTATAGTGTTCAGGGAGGCCTTGCCGGATGTTCCGATTGGTTGAATATACATTGGATTAGGCTAGTGTAGCCTATACCACGGTGGCATGGTCATCCATGCCATGCTTGTACAGTGATGATGAGGTCCTTCCGGAGCAGCGTGTTACCCTCCGAAGGCTAAATTTCGTGTTTTGACCCTTTTCTGAAACCTATTCGAGATTTGACCCTAGTTTGAAAAGATTTAGAGATCTGACCCTTTTGCTACCGCCAGGGACCATGGCGGTAGGGTATAACAGCCTACCGCCAAGGTCCCTGGCGGTAGGGTTGCATGCCCTACCGCCAAAAACCTCCTAAGTATTGAACACAATGCGTGCTTGTGCCTACCGCCAAGCACCTTGGCGGTAGGGTTATGCAGGCTACCGCTAGCCCGGTTGGCGGTAGCGATGTTTCCTACTACCAAAGTCCCTGGCGGTAGGTTGTTAGACCCTACCGCCATGGACTCTGGCGGTAGCAAAAGGGTCAGATCTCAAAAAAAAATCAAACTAGGGTCAAATTTCGAATAGGTTTCAGAAAAGGGTCAAAACACGAAAATTTGCCCCCTCCGGATACTTACCTACTTCCTTTGGTATTTGTCGGGCAATGGCGAGGTACTGCTACTGTAGCGGTGTAAGCGGTAGGTGAATCTTACTATAGTCGCCGTGGATAGCTTGGGAAGCACAGGTCCTGCCGGAGACCACGCGGAAGGATTAGTCATTCAGCCTCCATCTCCTTCTTGATGCAGGTAGCAACGTTCAACTCTAACACCCTCCCTTAATCTAAACTATCATATATTGAGATTTCTCTTGAACTCTTCAAAAGACTTGGTCGGCAAGGCTTTGGTAAATCCATCAGCTACTTGATCTTTGGATGGAATGAACCTTATGTCCAACTTCTTCTCTGCAACCCTTTCTCGCACAAAATGAAAATCAATCTCAATGTGTTTGGTTCTACCATGGAACACTGGATTAGCAAAAAGATAGGTTGCTCCCAAGTTGTCACACCATAGACAAGATATACGAAGTTGCTTGATTCCTAACTCATGAAGCAAAGATTCCACCCAAATAATTTCAGCAGTTGCATTTGCTAGTGATTTGTATTCAGCTTCTGTACTTGATCTCGACACAGTAGCTTGTTTTCTGGCACTCCAAGAAATAAGGTTTGAACCAAAAAATACTACAAATCCTCCAGTTGACTTTCTGTCATCAACACATCCTGTCCAGTCAGCATCAGAGAAAGCACTGACAAGTGTAGAGCTAGAACGCCTGAACTAAAGTCCTAAACTCATAGTATGCTTAATGTACCGTACAATCCTCTTGACAGATGTCCAATGAATGGAGGTAGGAGCATGTAAATATTGACAAACCTTGTTTACAGGAAATGATATGTCTGGTCGTGTCAAAGTCAAGTATTGTAGGACTCCAACAACACTTCTATATTTTGTGCTCTCCTCTTCATTAAGAGGTTCTCCTTGATATGCTGAAAGTTGTTCTGAAGAAGACAATGGTGTAGGTGAAGGTTTGCAATCCTTCATTCCCATACGAGTTAGTAGTTCAGTGGCATATTTCTCTTGATTCAACACTATGCCATCTTGAGTCTTCTTAACTTTAATGCCTAAGAAGAAATGTAAATCACCAAGATCCTTCAAGGCAAACTCTGAACTCAAATCATGCAAGAGAGCGTTAGTGGCATTTTGTGAAGAGCTTGCAACTATAATATCATCCACATATATGAGCACAAAAATTATTGTGTTTGCCTTATTATAAATGAAGAGAGATGTATCTGCCTTGGATGGAACAAAACCAAGATGTTTCAACTATGAACTTAACCTTGAGAACCATGCGCTAGGTGACTGTTTCAGACCATAAAGAGCTTTGTCAAGCTTGCAAACATAATGAGGTGTTTGTTTGTTTTCATATCCTGGTGGTTGCCTCCTATAGACCTCCTCTTCCAGAACACCATGCAGAAACGCGTTTTGAACATCTAGCTGTCGGAGACTCCATCCCCTAGAAACAGCAATGGCTAGCACAAGTCTTATAGTAGCAGCTTTAACAACTGGACTAAAAGTATCCTCATAATCAATACCATATCGTTGCTTAAATCCTTTTGCAACTAGACATGCTTTATACCTATTAATAGAGCCATCTGCTTTTCTTTTAATTCTATAGACCCATTTGCAGTAAATAATATTTTTACCTCTCTGACTTGGCACCAAGTGCCATGTTTTATTCTTCATGAGTGCATCATACTCTTCATCCATAGCCTTTCTCCATTTAGGATCTCCAAGTGCATCACTCAACCTTGTTGGTTCACCTGAAACACATAGCATGCCATATGGTATAGTGCCATCTCTTCTTACTTTGGGATTTCTAATACCTTTTTGTAGTCGGGTCATGACCCTTGAGGTAGTATCAGGCTATTCTTGTTGTTGCATAGAAGATTGCATAGACTGGCTGGTGGCAGAAGATCCAGGCGACCCATCCATGTGTGCAGACTGGACTGATGTATCGGATCCAGTGGACCCTGGTGTGGCTCGACCCGTACTAGCGATGACCGGGTCCACAGAATTAGCTGGAGCAGAGGATCCTGAGCCCGGTGTTCCTGTCTCCTGCATGCGCGTGCCGGACGAGGAGAATCCCGCGTCCTCTCCTATCCCCTGCATGTGGGCTGACGTGGCGGATGCGGAGCGGGCCGGGGACGCCTGATTTCCCTGTCGGTTAACAGGCGCATGATCCCGTGCGGATCTCCGCCCGTGATCCAAGGCAGATCGGCGCACAGGCGTGGCAGGCGCCGCCGCATCCTCCTCGTGCTCCACGCCTGCTGCTTCTTCCTCATACACATCAAATATAGCATCAATTTGTACCGATTTTGATCATCTTGACCGTTTTGAACGTCGTTTTCTTCATGTACCTGCACAGGCATAGTACCAGGAGCAGAACTAGAAGGAATATTAGCACATTGGTTAGTACAATTGTTATCACCCCCTTGATCAAACTCAGGAAGTAGAAGAATTTCTTTTCGAAGAAGGGCACCGGCATTTGGATGAAGTGACTTGAAAGGAAAAACAGATTCATCAAAGACAACATCCCTAGATATGTAGACTCTACCAGTAGAGACATCAAGACATTTGACCCCTTTGTGTATAGGACTATAACCCAAGAAAACACATTGTTTGGAACGGAACGCAAGTGTATGGTCGAAGATTCGGCCAACATGCACAACCAAATATGCGGAGGGATGTATAATCAGGAGTAATACCAAAAAGACGAATGATAGGATTCTCAAATTTGATGACTTTACTGGGACGAATATTGATAAGGTATGTTGCGGCAAGAAAGGCCTCATCCCAGAATTTGAGAGGCATAGATGCATGAGCTAGCAATGCTAGTCCTACTTCAACAATGTGGCGATGCTTTCGTTCAGTAGAACCGTTCTGTTGGTGAGCATGGGGACAAGATACACGGCGAGAAATTCCAATCTTTTGAAAAAAGGAATTAAGTTTCTCATACTCACCTCCCCAGTCCGTTTGCATGGAAAGAATTTTAGATTTCAGTTGACGTTCAACAAGACTTTGGAAGTTGCTAAAAACTTGAAAGACATCGGATCACTTCTTTAGCAAATAAATCCAAGTAAACTTTCTATAGTCATCAATAAAGCTTACATAATAAGAAAATCTACCGACTGAAGTGGGGGCTGGTCCCCAAACATCTGAAAAGATAAGTTGCAATGGAGCAGTAGATACACTAGTAGAGATGGGATATGGTAATTGATGACTTTTTGCTTGTTGACACGCATCACAAACTGACTCGATACTAGACACAGAAGGAAGTTTATTTTTGCTAATGACATGTTGAACTATAACTGAAGACGGATGACCCAAGCGTTGATGCCACTTCTCTGAAGATGGTTTGGTGACACTCCAAGCTTGTTTATTTGACTCTGACGAAGAAGAAGATGATGTGATTGGATAGAGACCTCCCTCGCATCTTCCTCTAAGGATGACTCTCCTCGTTGCCAAATCCTTAATCACAAAAGAATAAGGGTAGAATATGATGAGAACATTATTGTCAAGTGTAAAACAATGAACAGAGACAAGATTTTTGGA
The DNA here is from genome assembly GCF_056163025.1 of Triticum urartu. NCBI lineage: Eukaryota > Viridiplantae > Streptophyta > Magnoliopsida > Poales > Poaceae > Triticum > Triticum urartu. The sequence goes on from NC_141878.1 coordinate 569,016,185, forward strand.
TGCATGAGGGATATGTAAGACATTGTTTAGACGAAAAAATTTCTGAGGGGTTTTAACAATTGAATTGCCAATGTGAGTAATATCCATACCAGCTCCACTTGCCGTGTGTACTTGGTCACCTCCATGATATTTCTCCCGCATCGTCAACTTATCAAGCTCTCCTGTGATATGCTCGGTAGCACTCGAGTCTGCATACAAATTAGTGTCGATGCCATATGAGTTGGTGACGAGGTTAACCTTCTTCTTTTCCTGATAATCTTCCTTGTACCGATCCCAGCAGTCCCTGGCGCCACCGGCATGGTACTTATAACAGATCTGGCACTCGGGGTAATCACCCTCATGCTGTTGCTGATGCTGCTGCGGTGGTGGCTGGCGTTGACGCTGCTGGTAGCCGCCGCGAACAGGAGAAGAAGGAGCACGGTCGGATCGACCACGCCCTCTTCGTCCGCGGCCTCCTCTGCCCCGGGGCTGGCCGCGCCCCCTGTACATAGCATTGGCTGACGAACGGAAACCTGGTCCGTCGCCTAGCATCTCCATCCTCTGATCGAAAGCGGAAATCTGCGAGAAAAGATCATCAACAAAGATGGAATTCTTGATGGCGCGAACTGCTGCAACGACGAGATCGTAATCCCGATCGAGTCCGGCGAGGATGTAGTCCACCATCTCTCCATCTGTCACCGGACGACCTGCTGCCGCAAGCTCGTCTCCGAGGCTCTTCATCTTGGCAATGAAGGCATTGCTGGACATGTTGCCGTTCTTGGTGTTGGAGATGGCGATCCTCAAGTTTGTTATTCGCGATTGCGACTGCGCAGCAAAGATCGTGGTAAGGGCGGTCCATAGATCGAGGGTACCTTCCTTACCGATAACTTGCGCGAGGATTTCTGGGGTGAGCGAATTCAGCAGATAACTTAGGACCTGCTGATCTTTGGCAATCCATGGACCATACAGTGGATTCGGCTCGATGGCCGTGGTCTTGTCCGCCTTGGCGACCTCCACTGTTTTCGCCAGCGCTGCATCGCTGCCATCGAGAAGACCGGTCACCTGCGCGCCTCGAAGAGCCGGCAGAACTTGCGCCTTTCATAGGAGGTAATTCCCCCTCGCGAGCTTCTCTGTTGGTGGAGCGCCGAGGTTGAGGCCGACGGCGCTGGAGCTCATGATGATGGCGATGGAAGGGCGCTAGGGTTCTGTTTCTTTTTTTTTTGTCGCTAGATGATAGGGAAGAGGCTAGCTCTGTATACCATGTAAGATTTGGTATAAGCGTTCCTACTCTCCCGTGGAGAGCCGCGTGATGCTATTTATTGAGGGCAAATATGCCTTTGCCTTGGCTTACAAGAGAAATAAGAGAGAGCCCTGTCCTGGTTCGGTACAGAGGCAGAAACAGATACGAGAGGGAGAGAGATAGAGGTAGTTTAAGATTACATGAGGAAAACTACTCAAACTCTAACACGTGGTACAGGTCATTGCGTGGTCTTCAGAGTCAAGGCCCATTCCTCCCTAATGGGCAGGCGATGTGTCCACACGTCCTCCCGGAAAGACCCCACGAAGACCTTCCCGGAGAAGGCCTGTACTTATCTCTTGAACTGTCACTTGACGACCCAGGCCATAGTCCAGCGGGTCCATCAGGGTCTCCCAATGTACTCCCCGGACGGAGAAATGTCATTGCCTTCATCGTCAAGGCTCCTCTTAGCAGGCTAGTAATACCCCAGTTTTACTAATGCCGATTTTGGCTAGAGATAATAATTTGAAAAAGAAAGAAAAAAAGTGGACTGGACTCCTGCAATAACATTGAAACTGCTGAACACTTGTTCTTCTCCTGTAGCATTGCAAAGTCAGTTTGGGGGTGCAATTCCAATATTCTGGCCTTCTGGGGGCTGCCTGTTGTCCTAGAAATTGGAAATGCTCGGCAGAGTAACTTGGATGTATGCTTTCCTGCCTGGGAGTGAGAAGTTTTATATGATGAAATTGCTGCGGTTATTTGGGGGGTTTGGAATGTTCGTAACAAGATTACCTTCGAAAAACATGTGGTGAGGTCTCCTATTGAGGTTATTTTTACGACATGCAGGTTTTTGCTGTATTGGTCAGGGCTGCTGAAAGGTGCTCAGCATGTGGAACCAGGCGACGGCGAGGAGCCCATGGCGGCGACGCGCGTCGGCTGCATGCTCTCCCCGCCGCTGCCATCTTCCTGCTCCGTGGCAGGCGTGCCGGGTGAAGGCGAACGAGCTGGAAACAATCGAAGAGAACGTAACTCGGAATGAGGAACCGAGACGCGGATGCCGGTCGCCGAACCCCACCCCTGATGCTGCTCAACGCGGACGAGGTCTGGATGGCGAAGGGTGGGTAGTAGGAATATCTATGAACAGACAGCTAATTCATGGAGGCCTCACGAGCCATTCAGATTCAAATCCAAATCCATTCCTGCATGCATCAGGTTTTGGATGGATGCATTTCACCAGCCACATTTCGATTCAAATTCCACCTGGCCTATGCATGACATACAAATTCCAGGTCGAAGCCCATCATAGATTACTCACCTGTATAAAGCTTACAATCAAACCACCAGCGTCTCTAGCTGCTCAGGTTAGCAATCAACCCGTCATCCTACTTGTTTCTCCAACAGCTGCTGCTGCTACTGCTACTAGTACTACAATACATACACATACAGCCCAGCACTAGGCCTACTAAAGATGAGCAACACTAGCTACACTACACGGCATACCATACACAAAAGGTCGGGGGAACATGCGTATACACAGGATGCAGAGTGACGTGGATACACGGGCGGCGGCCTCTCGTCATATGCAAGCCCCGAGCGAGTAGAAGTCGCACCCCAGATCGTCGCCGCCGAAGGCAGCGTCGTCCTTCTCCTGTGTATGCATAAGCAAAACCATCATTAGATCAATCAAGTTCGGGTGGCGCTGAGGATATATGCATCGCTCTACTAGGCTGATTATGATGAATATAAAAGATTATGATGTATCGCTGTACTAGGCTGAAGCTACTCGTTATGTTCCTTACGGCGAACGATACATTAAAAGTATGCAAGAGGTTAAAAAGGTCGCCTTACCACTTTGATCATGGAATTGAGAAGACCGTCGAAGCTGCAGGTGCTGGAGCTGAGCTCGCTCTGCAGCCTTTGAGCGCCTGATTCAGACGCATTCCTTGCCATCGATGTGTCTCCTGAGAAGAGGATGTCAAACTTAGTTCGTGGAGCAGCTGTCGAGGCGCTCACGCTTGTCTGTCCAAACATTCTGCCACCATGGCTGCTGTCAATGCTGCAATTATTCGACCTTTGGCTCATGGAATGATAATGAGCACCAATATTGCTTGGCAGCTGAGAGGAACTCCATACAAGCTTCGGATCAAGTAGACTATCTGAACTTCCAAAGCTCACGTACTTCTGCTCGGTATCTGGAGACAAATGTATCGTGCCACCAAAGGAGCCAGCTCCCACTTTGGTACCTCTTGCGACCGTGAGGTCATTTGTTGGACGAAAACTTGCTGAGAATGCATCACCCAATCTGGTTGCACCATTGCTGCTGAATGAAGCACCATTATTGCTGAATGAACCATGCACAGGCAACATGTTTGCAGAAAATCCAGATGAAGGAAGAGCGCTCTGCTGGGATACACGAGACTCCAATGGACCAGAAGAGGCTCCAATGGCACCTTCGAGAAGTTCTACACTTGCAGAGGGAGCTCGAACTGATGGCTGGATGGCTACTTTGGCCTGTGTGCACTCCACAAGATCTGGAGGCAGTAATGGACTGCTTGTGACACTTGGGAGCATGCGAGGCATGCCATTAGCCCGGCTATTCCCAGAAAGGATGGTGGACAGATCACCGCTGCCCTCATTCATCCACTTCTGTTGTAATTGGGCTTGCCCAAGAGATGTCGCCAAACCTTGTCCCAAGTTCCCATGCTGGTTTCCTGGTAGGCTAAGATGATACTTAGCTGCATCACCAATCAAAGGATTTGTTGTGCAACTGCTACTTCCAGTCGGAATTGACCTGGAAGTGGCCACCCCCTGAATCACAACCGCTGTCTGGTTGTTTCTAGGACTATTTAGCAATCCATGTGCACTGAAAGTCGATAGCGCTGCGGGAGAGGTGAAAGCTTGATAACCCTGGAGTCCTTCGAATGCATCCATGCGCAGAAAGGGGTCTCTGCCTCCCAAGGCAGCAACGATGCCAGCTTGTTGTGATGCCACAGCACTTAACCGTCGGAGATAAAGCCTATATTTCTGCATGTACACCAAAGCAATCGGTTAAACTTGTGAAGCAGGTTATAACAAGTATTTACCTATTTGTGCACATCTAGCATTTAGGTCGTTTCAAAATGATATATAGGATCATTATAGAGCTAAGTTTCTGGTTTAGCATATACTACATGCTTGCTGAATCTTGTTAAAAGGTGTAGAGAAGTGCTACAGACAAGTGCCCCCTTTTATACAGTTCTTACCAGATTACTCATTTACTTGTTTCAGGATTTGTTCATGAAACTGCAGTGTTTAATAGTGAAGAAATAATTTATTTTTTTCAAAACTCCAGCCTTACTATGGAGAATGAAAATATATTTGTTCCAGGTTAGTCAGGGAGCAGTGCTTTCTTTCAGATCAACTTTAATACTCCTAACCAGTCAGCATATTTGCATATATTATATGCTAGTAACCTGTATCATTTGCATTGAAGAACTTAATAAAAGTTGCAGGATATACAATGCCTAGAACCACATACAGCAAAAGTTATCTCCGAATGCCTAGCTGCTGGCTGCAGTACAGATAATGCTCGGCAAGTATGGAACACACATGGTACTAATCTACTGATAACTACAAGAAAGTAAATTAAGTGGCTTGCCTGTAGGTGACTTGCAACATTTTCCCTAGTGAGTTTCTCAACATTCATAAGCTCGAGTATCCTTTTTGGCACAGCTTCTGCATAAACATGAAAGAAACATGAGTGACTCCAGAAATAAGTAGCAACAGAGAAGGGAGTTACTGTTAAGTTCTTACTGTCAATTCCAAGATGGTTGACTGCAGCAACAAATTTTCTATGCAGTTCAACTGACCAAACAACTCTTGGCCTCTTTGGGGCCGAAGGGTCATCATTGTCTTGGCCACTGCTATCCTCGTCTTCATCTTCCTCCTCACTATGGTATTCCTTCCTCTTCTTGCTGGGCCTCCCACTTTGGTCGGGTGACCCACATGTAACTTGGCCGAACACATAGTCAGAGTCCGCACTTGGTGGCTTATTGCACTCTTCATAGGTATCAAGATTAACAGAGTCACGAGTACTGAATTTCCTCCTAACAACATGCTGCCAGATGTTCCTAAGCTCTTCAATGCGAACAGGTTTTAGGAGATAGTCGCAGGCACCATGGGTTATGCCCTTCATTACAGTTTTTGTCTCTCCATTCACAGATAACACTGCATGGAAAATAATTGGTTAGTACTGACACTTTCCCCTCCTCAATCAGAAGTACAAATCATAAGATTAACTGTGCTGAATTGATATTTTGCATATAAAAGAACATACATCCAACAACTTAAAATAAGTACTACCTCCTATGTTCCTATTACCAAGACCCGTAAGAAAATTGGGCAGCTGTGAGATGGATAAAATTTGGAACTTACTGATGACAGGGAGGTCCATTTCAAGCCCCACAAGCTCAAGAAGCTTAAAGCCATCCATGTCTGGCATGTGCACATCACTGATAACCAGATCAAACATGTCCCTGTTTTCCCGCAGCATCCTCAGCGCGATAACAGCCTGATTCGTCGCCGTCACTGGAAACACAACAACAGGTTACTCTTCCTTTTTTACAATTCTTGTTGCTAGCTTACCAAACAGACCGCTTGGTAACAGGTTACTCTTCCATAGTGGGTAACAATACAAGAAAAGGGAAATGGTCCTGTGCATTTTTCATGACAAAAACCAGATGCCTCGTGCCATGTGTACTATAAAAAGGGAATCATAAATTCAGGTCACGCAATCTAATGAATCTATCCATCGAGAGGTATTCAATCTTTGGCTGCAGGCAGCATTTATATATGATGTTCAGTACACCAAATCTAGTTGTGAGCCGTGACAACTACCAACAGCAATTTTTATAGTGGTTGTCCTGGACACTGAGGAACAGGCAGATTTTCTGAAACAGAGCAACTAAAATTGACTGCGCCTGACGGAGTAGCCGGCTCCTAAACAAAATTACAACCCTGAACTGTAAAACAGCAAAACAAAGTTCTCACCGTGATACTGGCAGCGCCGCAGGAGGGTCTCGAGCACCTTGAGGCACACCGGGTCGTCGTCCACGGCGAGGACCCGCATGCCGACGGGGAACTGGTCCCTCCCCGTCGCCGCCGCGCCCCTCCTCACGTCCGTCCTCATGAGGACAACACCCTCCAGAGAAAATCCCCTCCCTCACTCGAAGGAAACCAATTCGCCGGAAGCAAACCAAGAACTCGACCCAGCAGAGGCAGCTCGCTACTGACAGGCTCGGAGCAAGAACACGAATTTCACACGGGACGCGCAGGTTGGTGGTGGCGCTGGCCCTAGACTCCAACCAAGAGGCCAAGAAAACCGCCCAAATCGAGCCAATTGCAGAGGGAGGGAGGCGGGCGCGGGGATGTGGACGGGGGAGGTGGCTTCGACTCAAGGCCTCCCAATCCCCAGCAAGGAAAGGAAAAGAGAGCCTGCCGTCCGTCCAACCTTAGCTGAAAAGAGAAGCGGGGAGGGAGGGAGGGGGAGAAAGGAGCAGCTGGTGGATTGGGACCTGGGGATGGATGGGGCTTCAGGACCAAACCCACCACCGCCACCGCCCCATCATCATTGAAGCAGGGGTGTGGGAAAGCAAGAGGCGAGGCGGGGCCGGGCCGGGAGTTGGACGCCAAAAGAGATGGGTGGAAAAGGGCGCCGATGGCGACCGCCGGAGGTGACCGCGCAACCAATCCCGCACTGCACCCCCCCCCCCCCCCCCCCCCCCCCTCTCTCGGCTCGCACGCGCCGCGGCTGATCTCTAGGCTCGCGGCGGGGAGGGAGAGGGCGGAGGGGATGCGGGTTTGGTTGGAGGGAGCGGAGGTGTGGTGGTTCTTGGCTTTGGTGTTGGGGAGGAAGAGGGGGATGGGAAGTGAATGTGTGAGAGGGGAGGGGGCACGGGCGGCCATGGATATAGAGGAGGGAGCAAGGGTCAAAAGAGTGGGGTGTCATCAGGCCAGGATACAACAGAAGGCGGGGCCCCGTCCATCCACGAGCCTCCTCCAAACTGATCATTACTACTACTGCTGCAGGAATATGATTCTCTGTGGCTCAACACCAAAGAAGTGATTCTTGTGATTTGTTTGAGGAGACTTTGGTCCTTGACTTTGGGTGCATATTTTTTGACCGTGATATCTGTGGAACGTTTCTTGAAGCATCTTCCTCAGCGAACATCAAACTTACCATGCTGAACCAAGTAAAGTTGTCGTGGCAACTTTTGTAGGATTCAGCATGATCGAAGGCGAAAGTTGTCATGTAGGGCCAACACACGCATAAAAAATTTGCCACGTTTCGCAGAAAAAATACCGCTCATTCGATCGTGATCAGACGTCTTTGAGAGCGTCGACTAGGAGGCCCAGTCTAACGTTCGCCGGATGTCATTTTCCTAATTTATTTCATAAAAAAGGGCTCACGCTGGGGTTTACTATGAAGCCCTTAGGTTTACCGAATACGACATGAGGTCTGATGTTTGTCCATAAAGTGCCAGATGTGCTCAAAAGCGAGTAAATAGCTATGTCAAGATGGAGATCAGCAACTAAAACCTCGCTAATGAAGATCGAACACTAACACTGCCTGAGTCACCATGAAGCGGCACGGAAGAGTGGCCGCATGGGGGCGTAGACTTGAGATGAGGTCGTTGACACATAGTGATTCTTGGCACCTTCTCAAAGGTCTCCAAAGCTATAAAACATGTGTCATCTTGTAAAAGTCATTAGCGAGTTTGCTTAATAAAGGTGCCCCTCAATAAGAGTTTGTTTGTAAGGTTCCATAGTTTCCAAATAAGGCGAAGCCAAGCTATGATACATCATGAATGGGACCGACCATTCCTTACATTGAAGCTCTCAAATGACGACCGGCCCACACGCACCCAAAAACATCTCTAATGCAACTCCACATGAACTAGGATAAAATACATCTAAAGAAGATGTGATCCATGTTCTCATCATCCCCACACACTTCGCATTTTCCGTCCCACGGGGCATGGAACTTGGAGACTTGAGCTCCACTAGGCAACATACCTCTAACAAGTTGCCACAAAAGGATTTTAATTTTACCTGGAAACCTCACCCCTTGAGAATTGTTGTGTAGAAGGAACTTGTGAAAAACTAACTATACGACTCAAGGACCAGCACAAAGGAGTCTTCCTTGATAGTTGGGTGGGCATCTTGAAGCAAAGTGATAAGGTTAGTCCATTGAGACCGATCATCCGGCAAGGGAGAGTATGTAAACCGAAGGGTCATATGAGATTTATCCAAATGTCACAAATCCTACAATTTGGATTTGTCTGAAACGTTGAAGAGACTCGGGAAGGAAGCAAATTGGGGGGCTCCATGTCTAGGAATCTAACCAAAGCCAAAGCATGTGGCACGAATATTGCTCGTCGCGTGTTTTTCTCTAGGGATTGCCACAAGCTTGAAGATCACATTGATCAAGGCGACCGGGCTATATTGGAGGATAAATATCCTCACTAACCTTGAAGATCACATTGATCAAGGCAACCGGGCTATATTGGAGGATAAATATCCTTACTAACCTTGGAGGGAGTCAGCACTCCAAAGTTTAGACTCTTGATATCGAGGAGACCCTTAGAGAAGTCATCCACCAACTTGAAGATTTGAGCCCCCATTAGGGCACATCGCTTCTTATAAAAGAGCAATGGGAACCCATCTGGTCCGATGCGGTATGAGGATGTTGAAGGAAATATGCCCTAGAGGCAATAATAAAGTTATTATTTATTTCCTTATATCATGATAAATGTTTATTATTCATGCTAGAATTGTATTAACCGGAAACATAATACATGTGTGAATACATAGACAAACAGAGTGTCACTAGTATGCCTCTACTTGACTAGCTCGTTAATCAAAGATGGTTATGTTTCCTAACCATGAACAAAGAGTTGTTATTTGATTAACGGGATCACATCATTAGGTGAATGATCTGATTGACATGACCCATTCCATTAGCTTAGCACCCGATCGTTTAGTATGTTGCTATTGCTTTCTTCATGACTTATACATGTTCCTATGACTATGAGATTATGCAACTCCCGTTTGCCGGAGGAACACTTTGTGTGCTACCAAACGTCACAAGTAAATGGGTGATTATAAAGGTGCTCTACAGGTGTCTCCAAAGGTACATGTTGGGTTGGCGTATTTCGAGATTAGGATTTGTCACTCCGATTGTCGGAGAGGTATCTCTGGACCCTCTCGGTAATGCACACCACATAAGCCTTGCAAGCATTGCAACTAATGAGTTAGTTGCGAGATGATGTATTACGGAACGAGTAAAGAGACTTGCCGGTAACGAGATTGAACTAGGTATTGAGATACTGACGATCGAATCTCGGGCAAGTAACATACCGATGACAAAGGGAACAACGTATGTTGTTATGCGGTCTGACCGATAAAGATCTTTGTAGAATATGTAGGAGCCAATATGAGCATCCAGGTTCCGCTATTGGTTATTGACCGGAGACGTGTCTCGGTCATGTCTACATTGTTCTCGAACCCGTAGGGTCCGCACGCTTAAGGTTTCGATGACAGTTATATTATGAGTTTATGAGTTTTGATGTACCGAAGTTAGTTCGGAGTCCCGGATGTGATCACGGACATGACGAGGAGTCTCGAAATGGTCGAGACATAAAGATTGATATATTGGACGGCTATATTCGGACACCGGAAGTGTTCCGGATGATTTCGGAGAAAACCGGAGAGCCGGAGGGTTACCGGAACCCCCCCCCCCGGGAGAAGTAATGGGCCATATAGGCCTTAGTGGAGAGAGAGAGAGGGGCTGCCAGAGGTGGGCCACGCGCCTCCTCCCCCCTGGTCCGAATTGGACTAGGAGAGGGGGGGCGGCGCCCCCCTTTCCCTCTCCCTCCCCACTTCTTCCCCCTCCTAGTAGGAGTCCTACTCCACTAGGAGGAGGACTCCTCCTGGCGCGCCTATAGGGGCCGGCCGGCCTCCTCCCCTTGCTCCTTTATATACGGGGGCAGAGGGGCACCCCTAGACACACAAGTTGATCTTCGTGATCGTTCCTTAGCCGTGTGTGGTGCCCCCTCCACCATATTCCACCTCGGTCATATTGTAGCGGTGCTTAGGCGAAGCCCTGCGACGGTAGAACATCAAGATCGTCACCACGCCGTCGTGCTGACGGAACTCCTCCCCAACGCTTTGCTGGATCGGAGCCCGGGGATCGTCATCGAGCTGAACGTGTGCTAGAACTCGGAGGTGCCGTAGTTTCGGTGCTTGATCGGTCGGGCCGTGGAGACGTACGACTACATCAACCAAACGCTTCTGTTGTCGATCTACAAGGGTACGTAGATCACACTCTCCCCTCTCGTTGCTATGCATCATCATGATCTTGCGTGTGCGTAGGAAATTTTTTGAAATTACTACGTTCCCCAATAGTGGTTTCAGAGCCTAGGTTTTATATGTTGATGTTATTTGCACGAGTAGAACACAAGTGAGTTGTGGGCGATATAAGTCATACTGCTTACCAGCATGTCATACTTTGGTTCGGCGGTATTGTTGGACGAAGCGGCCCGGACCGACATTACGCGTACGCTTACGCGAGACCGGTTCTCCCGACGTGCTTTGCACATAGGTGGCTTGCGGGTGACAGTTTCTCCAATTTTAGTTGAACCGAGTGTGGCTACGCCCGGTCCTTGCGAAGGTTAAAACAGCACCAACTTGACAAACTATCATTGTGGTTTTGATGCGTAGGTAAGATTGGTTCTTGCTTAAGCCCATAGCAGCCACGTAAAACTTGCAACAACAAAGTAGAGGACGTCTAACTTGTTTTTGCAGGGCATGTTGTGATGTGATATGGTCAAGACATGATGCTAAATTTTATTGTATGAGATGATCATGTTTTGTAACCGAGTTATCGGCAACTGGCAGGAGCCATATGGTTGTCGCTTTATTGTATGCAATGCAATCGCGCTGTAATGCTTTACTTTATCACTAAGCGGTAGCGATAGTCGTGGAAGCATAAGATTGGCGAGACGACAACGATGCTACGATGGAGATCAAGGTGTTGCGCCAGTGACGATGGTGATCATGACGGTGCTTTGAAGATGGAGATCACAAGCACAAGATGATGATGGCCATATCATATCACTTATATTGATTGCATGTGATGTTTATCTTTTATGCATCTTATCTTGTTTTGATTGACGGTAGCATTATAAGATGATCTCTCACTAATTATCAAGAAGTGTTCTCCCTGAGTATGCACCGTTGCGAAAGTTCTTCGTGCTGAGACACCACGTGATGATCGGGTGTGATACGCTCTACGTTCAAATACAACGGGTGCAAAACAGTTGCACACGCGGAATGCTCAGGTTATACTTGACGAGCCAAGCATATACAGATATGGCCTCGGAACACGGAGACCGAAAGGTCGAGCGTGAATCATATAGTAGATATGATCAACATAGTGATGTTCACCAATGAAACTACTCCATCTCACGTGATGATCGGACATGGTTTAGTTGATTTGGATCACGTAATCACTTAGAGGATTAGAGGGATGTCTATCTAAGTGGGAGTTCTTTAAGTAAATTAATTGAACCTAAATTTATCATGAAACTTAGTACCTGATAGTATCTTGCTTGTTTATGCTTGATTGTAGATAGATGGCTCGTGTTGTTGTTCCATTGAATTTTAATGCGTTCCTTGAGAAAGCAAAGTTGAAAGATGATGGTAGCAATTACACGGACTGGGTCCGTAACTTGAGGATTATCCTCATTGATGCACAGAAGAATTATGTCCTGGAAGCACCGCTGGGTGCCAGGCCTGCTGCTGGAGCGACACCAGATGTTATGAACGTCTGGCAGAGCAAAGCTGATGACTACTCGATAGTTCAGTGTCCCATGCTTTACGGCTTAGAATCGGGACTTCAACGATGTTTTGAACGTCATGGAGCATATGAGATGTTCCAGGAGTTGAAGTTAATATTTCAAGCAAATGCCCGGATTGAGAGATATGAAGTCTCCAATAAGTTCTATAGCTGCAAGATGGAGGAGAACAGTTCTGTCAGTGAGCATATACTCAAAATGTCTGGGTATAATAATCACTTGATTCAATTGGGAGTTAATCTTCCAGATGATTGCGTCATCGACAGAATTCTCCAATCACTGCCACCAAGCTACAAGAGCTTCGTGATGAACTATAATATGCAAGGGATGAATAAGACTATTCCCGAGCTCTTCGCAATGCTGAAAGTGTTGGAAATATGCCCTAGAGGCAATAATAAAAGCATTATTATTATATTTCCTTATTCATGATAATTGTCTTTATTCATGCTATAATTGTGTTATCCGGAAATCGTAATACATGTGTGAATAATAGACACCAGCATGTCCCTAGTAAGCCTCTAGGTGACTAGCTCGTTGATCAACAGATAGTCATGGTTTCCTGACTATGGACATTGGATGTCATTGATACCGAGATCACATCATTAGGAGAATGATGTGATGGACAAGACCCAATCCTAAACATAGCACAAGATCGTATAGTTCGTTTGCTAGAGTTTTCCAATGTCAAGTATCTTTTCCTTAGACCATGAGATCATGTAACTCCCGGATACCGTAGGAGTGCTTTGGGTGTACCAAACGTCACAACGTAACTGGGTGACTATAAAGGTATACTACGGGTATCTCCGAAAGTGTCTGTTGGGTTGACATGGATTAAGACTGGGATTTGTCACTCCGTATGACGGAGAGGTATCACTGGGCCCACTCGGTAATACATCATCATTATGAGCTCAAAGTGACCAAGTGTCTGGTCACGAGATCATGCATTATGGTACGAGTAAAGTGACTTGCCGGTAACGAGATTGAACGAGGTATTGGGATACCGACGATCGAATCTTGGACAAGTAGCATACCGATTGACAAAGGGAATTGTATACGGGGTTGCTTGAATCCTTGACATCGTGGTTCATCCGATGAGATCATCGAGGAGCATGTGGGAGCCAACATGGGTATCCAGATCCCGCTGTTGGTTATTGGCCGGAGAGTCGTCTCGGTCATGTCTACATGTCTCCCGAACCCGTAGGGTCTACACACTTAAGGTTCGGTGACGCTAGGGTTGTAGGGATATGTTATGCAGTAACCCGAATGTTGTTCGGAGTCCCAGATGAGATCCCGGACGTCACGAGGAGTTCCGGAATGGTCCGGAGGTAAAGAATTATATATAGGAAGTGCTATTTCGGCCATCGGGACAAGTTTCGGGGTCACCGGTATTGTACCGGGACCACCGGAAGGGTCCCGGGGGTCCACCGGGTGGGGCCACCTGCCCCGGGGGGGCACATGGGCTGTAGGGGGTGCGCCTTGGCCCATATGGGCCAAGGGCACCAGCCCCAAGAGGCCCATGCGCCAAGAGATAAGGAAGGGAAGAGTCCCAAAGGGGGAAAGCACCTCCTAGGTGCCTTGGGGAGGAGGGATTCCTCCCTTGGCCGCCGCCCCCCCTAGGAGATTGGATCTCCTAGGGCCGGCGCCCCCCCCCTAGGCTCCCTATATATAGTGGGGAAGGAGGGCCTCTCAATCCACGCCTTTGGTGCCTCCCTCTCCCTCTCCAACACATCCTCCTCCTCCATAGAGCTTGGCGAAGCCCTGACGGAGTACTGCAGCTCCACCACCACCACGCCGTCGTGCTGCTGCTGGAGCCATCTTCCTCAACCTCTCCTTCCCCTTGCTGGATCAAGAAGGAGGAGACGTCACGCTGACCGTACGTGTGTTGAATACGGAGGTGCCGTCCGTTCGGCGCTAGGATCACCGGTGATTTGGATCACGTCGAGTACGCCTTCCTCATCCCCGTTCTTTGAACGCTTCCGCGCGTGATTTACAAAGGTATGTAGATGCAATCCGATCACTCGTTGCTAGATGAACTCCTAGATGGATCTTGGTGAAACCGTAGAATTTTTTTTGTTTTCTGCAACGTTCCCCAACAGTGGCATCATGAGCTAGGTCTATGCGTAGTTCTCTTGCACGAGTAGAACACAATTTGTTGTGGGCGTTGATGTTGTCAACTTTCTTGCCGCTACTAGTCTTATCTTGCTTCAATGGTATTGTGGGATGAAGCGGCCCGGACGAACCTTACACGTACGCTTACGTGAGATCGGTTCCACCGACTAACATGCACAAGTTGCATAAGGTGGCTGGCGGGTGTCTGTCTCTCCCACTTTAGTTGGAGCGGATTCGATGAAAAGGGTCCTAATGAAGGGTAAATAGAAGTTGACAAATCACGTTGTGGCTTTCACGTAGGTAAGAAAACGTTCTTGCTAGAACCCTATTTCAGCCACGTAAAACTTGCAACAACAATTAGAGGACGTCTAACTTGTTTTTGCAGCAAGTGCTTTGTGATATGATATGGCCAAAGTTGTGATGAATGATGAATGATATATATGTGATGTATGAGATGTTCATGCCATTGTAATAGGAATCACGACTTGCATGTCGATGAGTATGACAACCGGCAGGAGCCATAGGAGTTGTCTTTATTTTTTGTATGACCTGCGTGTCATTGAGAAACGCCATGTAAATTACTTTACTTTATTGCTAAACGTGTTAGCCGTAGTAGTAGAAGTAATAGTTGGCGAGCAACTTCATGGAGACACGATGATGGAGATCATGATGATGGAGATCATGGTGTCATGCCGGTGACAAGATGATCATGGAGCCCCAAGATGGAGAACAAAGGAGCTATGTGATATTGGCCATATCATGTCACTATTATTATTTGATTGCATGTGATGTTTATCATGTTTCTGCATCTTGTTTACTTAGAACGACGGTAGTAAATAAGATGATCCCTCATAATAATTTCAAGAAAGTGTTCCCCCTAACTGTGCACCGTTGCGACAGTTCGTTGTTTCGAAGCACCACGTGATGATCGGGTGTGATAGATTCCAACGTTCACATACAACGGGTGTAAGACAGATTTACACATGCAAACACTTAGGTTGACTTGACGAGCCTAGCATGTACAGACATGGCCTCGGAACACAGAAGACCGAAAGGTCGAGCATGAGTCGTATAGAAGATACGATCAACATGAAGATGTTCACCGATGTTGACTAGTCCGTCTCACGTGATGATCGGACACGGCCTAGTTAACTCGGATCATGTTATACTTAGATTACTGGAGGGATGTCTATCTAAGTGGGAGTTCATTGAATAATTTGATTAGATGAACTTAATTATCATGAACTTAGTCTAAAATTTTTACAATATGTCTTGTAGATCAAATGGCCAACGTAGTCCTCAACTTCAACGCGTTCCTAGAGAAAACCAAGCTGAAAGACGATGGCAGCAACTACATGGACTGGGTCCGGAACCTGAGGATCATCCTCATAGCTGTCAAGAAAGATTATGTCCTACAAGCACCGCTAGGTGACGCACCGGTTCTCCCTGCAGAACAAGACGTTATGAACGCTTGGCAGGCACGTACCGATGACTACTCCCTCGTTCAGTGCGGCATGCTTTACAGCTTAGAGCCGGGGCTCCAAAAGCGTTTTGAGAGACACGGAGCATATGAGATGTTCGAAGAGCTGAAAATGGTTTTCCAAGATCATGCCCGGGTCGAGAGATATGAAGTCTCCGACAAATTCTTCAGTTGTAAGATGGAGGAAAACAGTTCTGTCAGTGAGCACATACTCACTATGTCTGGGTTGCATAACCGCTTGACTCAGCTGGGAGTTAATCTCCTGGATGACGCGGTCATTGACAGAATCCTTCAGTCGCTTCCACCGAGCTACAAGAGCTTTGTGATGAACTTCAATATGCAGGGGATGGAAAAGACCATTCCTGAAGTATTTGCAATGCTGAAATCAGAAGAGGTAGAAGTCAAAAAGGAACATCAAGTGTTGATGGTGAATAAAACCACTAAGTTCAAGAAAGGCAAGGGTAAGAAAACCTTCAAGAAGGACGGCAAGGGAGTTGCCGCGCCCGGCAAGCAAGCTGCCGGGAAGAAGCCAAAGAATGGACCCAAGCCCGAGACTGAGTGCTTTTATTGCAAGGAAAGTGGTCACTGGAAGCGGAACTGCCCCAAATACTTAGCAGACAAGAAGGCCGGCAAAACGAAAGGTATATGTGATATACATGTAATTGATGTGTACCTTACCAGTACTCATAGTAGCTCCTGGGTATTTGATACCGGTGCAGTTGCTCACATTTGTAACTCAAAGCAGGAGCTGCGGAATAAGCGGAGACTGGCGAAGGACGAGGTGACGATGCGCGTCGGGAATGGTTCCAAGGTCGATGTGATCACCGTCGGCACGCTACCTCTACATTTACCTACGGGATTAGTTTTGAACCTCAATAATTGTTATTTAGTGCCAAGTTTGAGCATGAACATTGTATCAGGATCTCGTTTAATTCGAGATGGCTACTCATTTAAATCCGAGAATAATGGTTGTTCTATTTATATGAGAGATATGTTTTATGGTCATGCTCCGATGGTGAATGGTTTATTCTTAATGAATCTCGAGCGTAATGCTACACATGTTCATAGTGTGAGTACCAAAAGATGTAAGATTGATAATGATAGTCCCACATACTTGTGGCACTGCCGCCTTGGTCACATAGGTGTCAAACGCATGAAGAAGCTCCATGTTGATGGACTTTTAGAGTCTCTTGATTACGAATCATTTGACACGTGCGAACCATGCCTCATGGGTAAAATGACCAAGACTCCGTTCTCAGGAACAATGGAGCGAGCAACCAACTTATTGGAAATCATACATACTGATGTGTGCGGTCTAATGAGTGTTGAGGCCCGCGGTGGCTATCGTTATGTTCTCACCCTCACTGATGACTTGAGTAGATATGGGTATATCTACTTAATGAAACACAAGTCTGAGACCTTTGAAAAGTTCAAGGAATTTCAGAGTGAGGTTGAGAATCAACGTGACAGAAAAATCAAGTTCCTGCGATCAGATCGTGGAGGAGAATACTTGAGTCATGAGTTTGGCACACACTTAAGAAAATGTGGAATAGTTTCACAACTCACGCCGCCTGGAACACCTCAGCGTAATGGTGTGTCCGAACGTTGTAATCGCACTCTATTAGATATGGTGCGATCTATGATGTCTCTTACCGATTTACCGCTATCTTTTTGGGGCTATGCTTTAGAGACTGCCGCATTCACTTTAAATAGGGCTCCGTCGAAATCCGTTGAGATGACACCGTATGAATTATGGTTTGGGAAGAAACCTAAGCTGTCGTTTCTAAAAGTTTGGGGATGCGATGCTTATGTCAAGAAACTTCAACCTGAAAAGCTCGAACCCAAGTCGGAAAAATGCGTCTTCATAGGATACCCTAAAGAAACTATTGGGTATACCTTCTACCTCAGATCCGAAGGCAAGATCTTTGTTGCCAAGAATGGATCTTTTCTAGAGAAAGAGTTTCTCTCGAAAGAAGTAAGTGGGAGGAAAGTAGAACTTGATGAAGTATTACCTCTTGAACCAGAAAAAGGCGCAACTCAAGAAAATGTTCCTGAGGTGCCTGCACCGACTAGAGAGGAAGTTGATAATGATGATCAAGATACTTCTGATCAAGCTCCTACTGAAATTCGTAGGTCCACAAGGACACGTTCCGCACCAGAGTGGTACGGCAACCCTGTCTTAGAAATCATGTTGTTAGACAACGGTGAACCTTCGAACTATGAAGAAGCGATGGCGGGCCCGGATTCCGACAAATGGCTAGAAGCCATGAAATCCGAGATAGGATCCATGTATGAAAACGAAGTATGGACTTTGACTGACTTGCCCGTTGAGCGGTGAGCCATAGAAAATAAATGGATCTTTAAGAAGAAGACAGACGCGGATGGTAATGTGACCATCTATAAAGCTCGGCTTGTCGCTAAGGGTTATCGACAAGTTCAAGGGGTTGACTACGATGAGACTTTCTCACCGGTAGCGAAGCTAAAGTCCGTCCGAATCATGTTAGCAATTGCCGCATTCTATGATTATGAGATATGGCAAATGGACGTCAAAACGGCATTCCTTAATGGTTTCCTTAAGGAAGAATTGTATATGATGCAGCCGGAAGGTTTTGTCGATCCTAAGAATGCTGACAAGGTGTGCAAGCTCCAACGCTCGATTTATGGGCTGGTGCAAGCATCTCGGAGTTGGAACATTCGCTTTGATGAGATGATCAAAGCGTTTGGGTTTACGCAGACTTATGGAGAAGCCTGTGTTTACAAGAAAGTGAGTGGGAGCTCTGTAGCATTTCTCATATTATATGTAGATGACATACTTTTGATGGGAAATGATATAGAACTCTTGGACAACATTAAGGCCTACTTGAATAAGAGTTTTTCAATGAAGGACCTTGGAGAAGCTGCTTATATATTAGGCATCAAGATCTACAGAGATAGATCGAGACGCCTCATAGGTCTTTCACAAAGCACATACCTGTTGGAAATATGCCCTAGAGGCAATAATAAATTGATTATTATTATATTTCCTTGTTCATGATAATCGTTTATTATCCATGCTAGAATTGTATTGATAGGAAACTCAGATACATGTGTGGATACATAGACAACACCATGTCCCTAGTAAGCCTCTAGTTGACTAGCTCGTTGATCAATAGATGGTTACGGTTTCCTGACCATGGACATTGGATGTCATTGATAACGGGATCACATCATTAGGAGAATGATGTGATGGACAAAGACCCAATCCTAAGCCCAACACAAGATCATGTAGTTCGTATCCTAAAGCTTTTCTAATGTCAAGTATCATTTCCTTAGACCATGAGATTGTGCAACTCCCGGATACCGTAGGAGTGCCTTGGGTGTGCCAAACGTCACAACTTAACTGGGTGGCTATAAAGGTACACTACAGGTATCTCTGAAAGTGTCTATTGGGTTGGCACGAATCAAGACTGGGATTTGTCACTCCATGTAAACAGAGAGGTATCTCTGGGCCCACTCGGTAGGACATCATCATAATGTGCACAATGTGACCAAGGAGTTGATCACGGGATGATGTGTTACGGAACGAGTAAAGAGACTTGCCGGTAACGAGATTGAACAAGGTATCGGGATACCGACGATCGAATCTCGGGCAAGTAGCATACCGCTAGACAAAGGGAATTATATACGAGATTGATTAAGTCCTTGACATCGTGGTTCATCCGATGAGATCATCGAGGAGAATGTGGGAGCCAACATGGGTATCTAGATCCCGCTGTTGGTTATTGACCAGAGAGCGATCTCGGTCATGTCTACATGTCTCCCGAACCCGTAGGGTCTACAAACTTAAGGTTCGGTGACGCTAGGGTTGTAGGGATATGTATATGCAGTAACCCGAATGTTGTTCGGAGTCCCGGATGAGATCCCGGACGTCACGAGGAGTTCCGGAATGGTCTGGAGGTAAAGAATTATATATAGGAAGTGCTATTTCGGCCATCGGGACAAGTTTCGGGGTCACCGGTATTGTACCGGGACCACCGGAAGGGTCCCGGGGGGTCCACCGGGTGGGGCCACCTGTCTCGGGGGGCCACATGGGCTGTAGGGGTGTGCACCTTGGCCTACATGGGCCAAGGGCACCAGCCCCAAGAAGCCCATGCGCCTAGAGATAAGGAAGGAAGAGTCCTAAGAGGGGAAGGCACCTCCGAGGTGCCTTTAGGGGGAGGGACTCCTCCCTTGGCCGCCGCCCCCCTAGGAGATTGGATCTCCTAGGGCCGGCGCCCCCCTAGGCTCCCTATATATAGTGGGGAAAGGAGGGCCTCTCAACCCACGCCTTGGTGCCTCCCTCTCCCTCTCCAACACCTCCTCCTCCTCCATAGAGCTTAGCGAAGCCCTGCCGGAGTACTGCAGCTCCATCACCACCACGCCGTCGTGCTGCTGCTGGAGCCATCTACATCAACCTCTCCTTCCCCCTTGCTGGATCAAGAAGGAGGATACGTCGCTGCTCCATACGTGTGTTGAACGCAGAGGTGCCGTCCGTTCGGCGCTAGGATCATCGGTGATTTGGATCACGACGAGTACGACTCCATCAACCCCGTTCTCTTGAACGCTTCCGTGCGCAATCTACAAGGGTATGTAGATCCACTCCTCCCTCGTTGCTAGACTCCATAGATAGATCTTGGTGACACGTAGGAAAACTTTGAATTTATGCTACGTTCCCCGACAGTGGCATCATGAGCTAGGTCTATGCGTAGTTTCTATGCACGAGTAGAACACAAAGTAGTTGTGGGCGTTGATTTTGTTCAATATGCTTACCGTTACTAGTCTTATCTTGATTCGGCGGCATCGTGGGATGAAGTGGCCCGGACCGACCTTACACGTACTCTTACGTGAGACTGGTTCCACCGACTGACATGCACTAGTTGCATAAGGTGGCTAGCGGGTGTCTGTCTCTCCCACTTTAGTCGGATCGGATTCGATGAAAAGGGTCCTTATGAAGGGTATAGCAATTGGCATATCACGTTGTGGTTTTTGCATAGGTAAGAAACGTTCTGGCTAGAAACCCATAGCAGCCACGTAAAACATGCAAACAACAATTAGAGGACGTCTAACTTGTTTTTGCAGGGTATGCTATGTGATGTGATATGGCCAAGAAGAATGTGATGAATGACATGTGATGTATGAGATTGATCATGTTCTTGTAATAGGAATCACGACTTGCATGTCGATGAGTATGACAACCGGCAGGAGCCATAGGAGTTGTCTTAATTTATTTATGACCTGCGTGTCAACATAAACGTCATGTAATTACTTTACTTTATTGCTAACCGTTAGCTGTAGTAGTAGAAGTAATAGTTGGCGAGACAACTTCATGAAGACACGATGATGGAGATCATGGTGTCATGCCGGTGACGATAATGATCATGGAGCCCCGAAGATGGAGATCAAAAGGAGCAATATGATATTGGCCATATCATGTCACTATTTGATTGCATGTGATGTTTATCATGTTTATGCATCTTATTTGCTTAGAAAGACGGTAGTAAATAAGATGATCCCTCACTAAAATTTCAAGAAGGTGTTCCCCCTAACTGTGCACTGTTGCGAAAGTTCGTCGTTTCGAAGCGCCACGTGATGATCGGGTGTGATAGATTCTTACGTTCGAATACAACGGGTGTTGACGAGCCTAGCATGTACAGACATGGCCTCGGAACACATGCAAAACACTTAGGTTAACTTGACGAGCCTAGCATGTACAGACATGGCCTCGGAACACAAGAGACCGAAAGGTCGAGCATGAGTCGTATAGAAGATACAATCAACATGAAGATGTTCACCGATGTTGACTAGTCCGTCTCACGTGATGATCGGACACGGCCTAGTTGACTCGGATCATGTAATCACTTAGATGACTAGAGGGATGTCTATCTGAGTGGGAGTTCATAAGATGAACTTAATTATCCTGAACATAGTCAAAAGGTCTTCGCAAATTATGTCGTGGCTCACGTTTCTATTCTACTGTTTAGATATGTTCCTAGAGAAATTTTAGTTGAAAGTTGATAGTAGTAATTATGCGTACTAGGTCCGTAAACTGAGGTTTGTCCTCACTGCTTCATAGAAGGCTTATGTCCTTAATGCACCGCTCTGTGTGCTGAACCTCGAACGTTGTCTATGGATGTTGCGAACATCTGACATACACATTTTGATAACTACATGATAGTTCAGTTAAACGG
This sequence comes from Triticum urartu, assembly GCF_056163025.1. Classification (NCBI taxonomy): domain Eukaryota; kingdom Viridiplantae; phylum Streptophyta; class Magnoliopsida; order Poales; family Poaceae; genus Triticum; species Triticum urartu. The sequence goes on from NC_141878.1 coordinate 569,038,091, forward strand.
CTTAGAGTTGAGGCACCAAAGACGTTTTGAAACGTCGCGAAACATATGAGATGTTTCGAGGGCTGAAATTGGGATTTCAGGCTCGTGCCCACGTCAAGAGGTATAAGACCTCCGACGATTTTCTTAGCCTGCAAACTAAGGGAGAAAAGCTCAATTGTTGAACTTGTGCTCAGATTGTCTGAGTACAACAATCGCTTGAATCGAGTGGGAGTTGATCTTCCAGATGAAATAGTGATGGTTCTCCGAAGTCATTACCACCAAGCTGCTTGAGCTTCTTGATGAACTATAATATATCAGGGACATATATGATGATCCTTGAGATATTCGCGATGTTTGACACCACAAAAGTAGAGATCAAGAAGGAGCATCAATTGTTGATGGTTGGTGAAACCACTAGTTTCAAGAAGGGCAAGGGCAAAAAGGGATGCTTCATGAAACGGCAAATCAGCTGCTGCTCTAGTGAAGAAACCCAAGGTTGAACCCAAACCCAAGACTAAGTGCTTCTGTAATAAAGGGAACAGCCACTGGAGCAGAATTACCCTAGATACTTGGTAGATAAGAAGGCTGGCAAGGTCGATAGAAGTATATTGGATGTATTATGTTAATGTGTACTTTACTAGTACTCCTAGTAGCACCAGGGTATTAGATACCGGTTCGGTTGCTAAGTGTTAGTAACTCGAAATAAAAGCTACGGAATAAACGGAGACTAGCTAAAAGTGAGATGACGATATGTGTTGGAAGTATTTCCAAGGTTGATCAAATATCGTACGCTCCCTCTACCATCGAGATTGGTGTTTGCGTTGAGCATAGACATGATTGGATTATGTCTATCGCAATACGGTTATTCATTTAAAGAGAATAATGGTTACTCTGTTTATTTGAATAATACCTTCAATGGTCTTACACCTGAAATGAATGGTTTATTGAATCTCGATCGTAGTGATACACATGTTCATGCCAAAAGATAGTAATGATAGTACCACCTACTTGTGGCACTGCCACGTAAGTCATATCGGTATAAAACGCATGAAGAAGCTCCATGTTGATGGATCTTTGGGCTCACTTGTTTTGAAAGGTTTGAGACATGCGAACCATGTCTATTGGTGTATATGCATGAAGAAACTCCATGCAAATGGACCGTTTGGACTCACTTGATTTTGAATCACTTGAGACATGCAAATCATACCACATGGGCAAGATGACTGAAAGCCTTGTTTTCAGTAAAATGGAACTAGAAAGCAACTTGTTGGAAGTAATACATTTTGATGTGTGCAATCCAATGAGTGCTGAGGCATGTAGTGGATATCATTATGTTCTTACTTCACAGATGATTTGAGTAGATGTTGAGTATATTTACTTGATGAATCACGAGTCTGAATTATTGAAAGGTTCAAGTAATTTCAGGGTGAAGTTGAAAGATCGTCGTGACAAGAGGATAAAATATCTATGATATGATCATAGAGATGAATATCTGAATTACGAGTTTGGCACAGAATTAAGACATTGTGGAAATTGTTTCACAACTAATACAGCCTGGAACACCATAGTGTGATGGTGTGTCCGAACATCATAACTGCACCCTATTGGATATGATGCATACCATGATGCCTCTTATCGAATTACCACGATAGTTTATGGGTTAGGCATTAAAGACAACCACATTCACTTTAAATAGGGCACCACGTAATTCCGATGAGATGACACCATATGAACTATGGTTTAGAGAAACCTAAGCTGTCATTTCTTAGAAGTTTGGGGTTGCGACGCTTATGTGAAAAGTTTCAGGCTGATAAGCTCGAACCCAAAGCGGATAAATGCATCTTCATAGGACACCCAAAACAGTTGGGTATACCTCATGTCTCAGATCCGAAAGCAATAAGGGATTGTTTCTAGAATCGGGTCCTTTCTCGAGGAAAAGTTTCTCTCGAAAGAATTGAGTGGAAGGATGGTGGAGACCTGATGAGGTTATTGAACCGTCTCTTCAACTAGTGTGTGGCAGGGCACAGGAGTTGTTCCTGTGGCACCTACACCAATTGAAGTGGAAGCTTATGATAGTGATCATGAAACTTCAGATCAAGTCACTACCAAACCTCGTGGGATGACAAGGATGCGTACTACTTTAGAGTGGTACGTAATCCTGTCTTGGAAGTCATGTTGCTAGACAACAATGAACCTACGAGCTATGGAGAAGCGATGGTGGGCCTGGATTCCAAAATGGCTCGAGGCCATATAATCCGAGAGAGGATCCATATATGAAAACAAAGTGTAGACTTTGGGAGAACTACTTGATGGTCGTAAGGCTGTTAGGTACATATGGATTTTAAAAGGAAGACGGACAATGATGGTAGGTATCACCATTAAGAAAGCTCGACTTGTCGTTAAGATGTTTTTCGACAAGTTCAAGGAGTTGACTGCGATGAGACTTTCTCACTCGTAGCGATGCTAAGAGTCTGTTGGAATTATATTAGCAATTACTGCATTATTTGTGAAATCTTGCACATAGGATGCCAAAAACCATTGTTTCCTCGACGATTTTTGAGGAAAGGTTGTATGTGATACAACCGGAAGGTTTTGTTAATCCTGAAAGATGCTAATAAGTATGCAAAGCTCCAGCAATCCTTCTAAGGACTGGAGTAAGCATCTCGGAGTTGGAATGTATGCTTTGATAAGATGATCAAAGTTTTGGGTGTATACAAAGTTTATGAGAAACTTGTATTTCCAAAGAAGTGAGTGGGAGCATTATAGAATTTCTGATAAATATATGTTGACATATTGTTGATCAGAAATGACGTAGAATTTCTGGAAAGCATATAGGGTTATTTGGAAAGTGTTTTTCAATGGAAAGCCTGGATTAAGCTACTTGAACATTGAGCATCAAGATCTATAAGGATAGATCTAAATTCTTAATGGTACTTTCAAATGAGCACATACCTTGACATGATCTTGAAGGTGTTCAAGATGGATCAGTCAAAAAAGGAGTTCTTGCCTGAGTTGTAAGGTATGAAGTTAAGACTTAAAGCTCGACCACGGCAGAATAGAGAGAAAGGACGAAGGTCGTCCCCTATGCTTAAGACATAGGCTCTACAATATGCTATGCTGTGTACCGCACCTGAAATGTGCCTTGCCATGAGTCAGTCAAGGGGTACAAGAGTGATCTAAGAATGGATCACAGGACAGCGGTCAAAGTTATCCTTAGTAACTAGTGGACTAAGGAATTTTCTCGATTATGGAGGTGGTAAAAGAGTTCGTCGTAAAGGGTTACGCCGATGCAAACTTTGACACTAATCCAGATTATTCTGAGTAGTAAATTGGATTCGTATAGTAGAACAGTTATTTGGAATAGCTCCAAATGTAGCGTAGTAGTTGCATCTACAAGATGACATAGAAATTTGCGAAGTACATACGGATCTGAAAGATTCAGACCCGTTGACTATAACATCTCTCACAAGCATAACATGATCAAACCCAGAACTCATCGAGTGTTAATCACATGGTAATGTGAACTAGATTATTGACTCTAGTAAACTCTTTGGGTGTTAGTCACATGGGGATGTGACCTTGAGTGTTAGTCACATAGCGATGTGAACTGGATTATTGACTCTAGTGCAAGTGGGAGACTGTTGGAAATATGCCCTAGAGGCAATAATAAATTGATTGTTATTATATTTCCTTGTTCATGATAATCGTTTATTATCCATGCTAGAATTGTATTGATAGGAAACTCAGATACATGTGTGGATACATAGACAACACCATGTCCCTAGTAAGCCTCTAGTTGACTAGCTCGTTGATCAATAGATGGTTACGGTTTCCTGACCATGGACATTGGATGTCATTGATAACGGGATCACATCATTAGGAGAATGATGTGATGGACAAAGACCCAATCCCAAGCCCAGCACAAGGTCATGTAGTTCTTATGCTAAAGCTTTTCTAATGTCAAGTATCATTTCCTTAGACCATGAGATTGTGCAACTCCAGGATACCGTAGGAGTGCTTTGGGTGTGCCAAACGTCACAACGTAACTGGGTGGCTATAAAGGTACACTACAGGTATCTCCGAAAGTGTCTGTTGGGTTGGCACGAATCAAGACTGGGATTTGTCACTCCGTGTAAACAGAGGTATCTCTGGGCCCACTCGGTAGGACATCATCATAATGTGCACAATGTGACCAAGGAGTTGATCACGGGATGATGTGTTACAGAACGAGTAAAGAGACTTGCCGGTAACGAGATTGAACAAGGTATCGGGATACCGACGATTGAATCTCGGGCAAGTATCGTACCGCTAGACAAAGGGAATTGTATACGGGATTGATTAAGTCCTTGACATCGTGGTTCATCCGATGAGATCATCGAGGAGCATGTGGGAGCCAACATGGGTATCCAGATCCCGCTGTTGGTTATTGACCGGAGAGCAATCTCGGTCATGTCTACATGTCTCCCGAACCCGTAGGGTCTACACACTTAAGGTTTGGTGACGCTAGGGTTGTAGGGATATGTATATGCAGTAACCCGAATGTTGTTCGGAGTCCCGGATGAGATCCCGGACGTCACGAGGAGTTCCGGAATGGTCCGGAGGTAAAGAATTATATATAGGAAGTGCTATTTCGGCCATCGGGACAAGTTTCGGGATCACCGGTATTGTACCGGGACCACCGGAAGGGTCCCGGGGGGTCCACCGGGTGGGGCCACCTGTCCCGGGGGGCCACATGGGCTGTAGGGTGTGCACCTTGGCCTACGTGGGCCAAGGGCACCAGCCCCAAGAAGCCCATGTGCCTAGAGATAAGGAAGGAAGAGTCCTAAGAGGGGAAGGCACCTCCTAGGTGCCTTTTGGGGGAGGGACTCCTCCCTTGGCCACCGCCCCCCTAGGAGATTGGATCTCCTAGGGCCGGCGCCCCCCCTAGGCTCCCTATATATAGTGGGGAAAGGAGGGCCTCTCAACCCACGCCTTGGTGCCTCCCTCTTCCTCTCCAACACCTCCTCCTCCTCCATAGAGCTTAGCGAAGCCCTGCCGGAGTACTGCAGCTCCATCACCTCCACGCCGTCGTGCTGCTGCTGGAGCCATCTACATCAACCTATCCTTCCCCCTTGCTGGATCAAGAAGGAGGAGACGTCGCTGCTCCGTACGTGTGTTGAACGCGGAGGTGCCGTCCGTTCGGCGCTAGGATCATCGGTGATTTGGATCACGACGAGTACGACTCCATCAACCCCGTTCTCTTGAACGCTTCCGCGCGCGATCTACAAGGGTATGTAGATCCACTCCTCCCTCGTTGCTAGATGACTCCATAGATAGATCTTGGTGACACGTAGGAAAATTTTGAATTTATGCTACGTTCCCCGACAATACCTTGATAAGATATTGAAGAAGTTCAATATGGATCAGTCTAAGAAGGGGTTCTTACCTGTATTACAAGGTGTGAAATTGAGCTCAGCTCAATGTCCGACCACGACAGAAGATATAGAAGAGATGAGTGTCATCCCCTATGCCTCAGCCATAGGTTCTATTATGTATGCCATGCTGTGTACCAGACCCGATGTAAACCTTGCCGTAAGTTTGGTAGGAAGGTACCAAAGTAATCCCGGCAAGGAACACTGGACAACGGTCAAGAATATCCTTAAGTACCTGAAAAGGACTAAGGAAATGTTTCTCGTTTATGGAGGTGACGAAGAGCTCGTCGTAAAAGGTTACGTCGACGCTAGCTTCGACACAGATCTGGATGACTCCAAGTCACAAACTGGATACGTGTATATTTTGAATGGTGGGGCAGTAAGCTGGTGCAGTTGCAAGCAGAGCGTCGTGGCGGGATCTACATGTGAAGCGGAGTACATGGCAGCCTCAGAGGCAGCACATGAAGCAATTTGGGTGAAGGAGTTCATCACCGACCTAGGAATCATACCCAATGCGTCGGGGCCAATCAAACTCTTTTGTGACAACACTGGAGCTATTGCACTTGCCAAGGAGCCCAGGTTTCACAAGAAGACCAGGCACATCAAGCGTCGCTTCAACTCCATTCGTGAAAATGTTCAAGATGGAGACATAGATATTTGTAAAGTACATACGGACCTGAATGTAGCAGATCCGTTGACTAAACCTCTCCCTAGAGCAAAACATGATCAACACCAGAATTCCATGGGTGTTCGATTCATCACAATGTAACTAGATTATTGACTCTAGTGCAAGTGGGAGACTGTTGGAAATATGCCCTAGAGGCAATAATAAAAGCATTATTATTATATTTCCTTATTCATGATAATTGTCTTTATTCATGCTATAATTGTGTTATCCGGAAATCGTAATACATGTGTGAATAATAGACACCAACATGTCCCTAGTAAGCCTCTAGGTGACTAGCTCGTTGATCAACAGATAGTCATGGTTTCCTGACTATGGACATTGGATGTCATTGATACCGAGATCACATCATTAGGAGAATGATGTGATGGACAAGACCCAATCCAAACATAGCACAAGATCGTATAGTTTGTTTGCTAGAGTTTTCCAATGTCAAGTATCTTTTCCTTAGACCATGAGATCGTGTAACTCCCGGATACCGTAGGAGTGCTTTGGGTGTACCAAACGTCACAACGTAACTGGGTGACTATAAAGGTATACTACGGGTATCTCCGAAAGTGTCTATTGCGTTGACATGGATCAAGACTGGGATTTGTCACTCCGTATGACGGAGAGGTATCACTGGGCCCACTCGGTAATACATCATCATTATGAGCTCAAAGTGACCAAGTGTCTGGTCATGGGATCATGCATTACGGTACGAGTAAAGTGACTTGCCGGTAACGAGATTGAACGAGGTATTGGGATATCGACGATCGAATCTCAGACAAGTAGCATACCGATTGACAAAGGGAATTGTATACGGGGTTGCTTGAATCCTCGACATCGTGGTTCATCCGATGAGATCATCGAGGAGCATGTGGGAGCCAACATGGGTATCCAGATCCCGCTGTTGGTTATTGGCCAGAGAGTCGTCTCGGTCATGTCTACATGTCTCCCAAACCCGTAGGGTCTACACACTTAAGGTTCGGTGACGCTAGGGTTGTAGGGATATGTATATGCAGTAACCCGAATGTTGTTCGGAGTCCCGGATGAGATCCCGGACGTCACGAGGAGTTCCGGAATGGTCCGGAGGTAAAGAATTATATATAGGAAGTGCTATTTCGGCCATCGGGACAAGTTTCGGGGTCACCGGTATTGTACCGGGACCACCGGAAGGGTCCCGGGGGTCCACCGGGTGGGGCCACCTGCCCCGGGGGGCCACATGGGCTGTAGGGGGTGCGCCTTGGCCCATATGGGCCAAGGGCACCAGCCCCAAGAGGCCCATGCGCCAAGAGATAAGGAAGGGAAGAGTCCCAAAGGGGGAAGGCACCTCCTAGGTGCCTTGGGGAGGAGGGATTCCTCCCTTGGCCGCCGCCCCCCCTAGGAGATTGGATCTCCTAGGGCCGGCGCCCCCCCTAGGCTCCCTATATATAGTGGGGAAGGAGGGCCTCTCAATCCACGCCTTTGGTGCCTCCCTCTCCCTCTCCAACACATCCTCCTCCTCCATAGAGCTTGGCGAAGCCCTAACGGAGTACTGCAGCTCCACCACCACCACGCCGTCGTGCTGCTGCTGGAGCCATCTTCCTCAACCTCTCCTTCCCCTTGCTAGATCAAGGAGGAGGAGACGTCACGCTGACCGTACGTGTGTTGAACACGGAGGTGCCGTCCGTTTGGCGCTAGGATCACCGGTGATTTGGATCACGTCGAGTACGCCTTCCTCATCCCCATTCTTTGAACGCTTCCGCGCGTGATCTACAAAGGTATGTAGATGCAATCTGATCACTCATTGCTAGATGAACTCCTAGATGGATCTTGGTGAAACCGTAGAATTTTTTTTGTTTTCTGCAACGTTCCCCAACAGAAAGCTGCGGAGGTAGAAATCAAGAAGGAGCATCAAGTGTTGATGGTCAACAAGACCACTAGTTTCAAGAAAAAGGGCAAAGGGAAGAAGAAGGGGAACTTCAAAAAGAACGGCAAGCAAGTTGCTGCTCAAGAGAAGAAACCCAAACCTGGACCTAAGCCTGAAACTGAGTGCTTCTACTGCAAGCAGACTGGTCACTGGAAGTGGAACTGCCCCAAGTATTTGGCGGATAAGAAGGATGGCAAGGTGAACAAAGGTATATGTGATATACATGTTATTGATGTGTACCTTACTAATGCTCGCAGTAGCACCTGGGTATTTGATACTGGTTCTGTTGCTAATATTTGCAACTCGAAACAGGGACTACGGATTAAGCGAAGATTGGCTAAGGACGAGGTGACGATGCGCGTGGGAAACGGTTCCAAAGTCGATGTGATCGCAGTCGACACGCTACCTCTACATCTACCTTCGGGATTAATATTAGACCTAAATAATTGTTATTTGGTGCCAGCGTTAAGCATGAACATTATATCTAGATCTTGTTTGATGCAAGACGGTTATTCATTTAAATCTGAGAATAATGGTTGTTCTATTTATATGAGTAATATCTTTTATGGTCATGCACCCTTAAAGAGTGGTCTATTTTTGATGAATCTCGATAGTAGTGACACACATATTCATAGTGTTGAAGCCAAAAGATGCAGAGTTAATAATGATAGTGCAACTTATTTGTGGCACTGCCGTTTAGGTCATATCGGTGTAAAGCGCATGAAGAAACTCCATACTGATGGACTTTTGGAACCACTTGATTATGAATCACTTGGTACTTGCGAACCGTGCCTCATGGGCAAGATGACTAAAACACCGTTCTCCGGTACTATGGAGAGAGCAATAGATTTGTTGGAAATCATACATACAGATGTATGTGGTCCGATGAATATTGAGGCTCGTGGCGGATATCGTTATTTTCTCACCTTCACAGATGACTTAAGCAGATATGGGTATATCTACTTAATGAAACACAAGTCTGAAACATTTGAAAAGTTCAAAGAATTTCAGAGTGAAGTAGAAAATCATCGTAACAAGAAAATAAAATTCCTACGATCTGATCATGGAGGAGAATATTTGAGTTACGAGTTTGGTGTACATTTGAAAAATTGTGGAATAGTTTCGCAACTCACGCCACCCGGAACACCACAGCGTAATGGTGTGTCCGAACGTCGTAATCATACTTTACTAGATATGGTGTGATCTATGATGTCTCTTACTGATTTACCGCTATCGTTTTGGGGATACGCTCTAGAGACGGCCGCATTCACGTTAAATAGGGCACCATCAAAATCCGTTGAGACGACGCCTTATGAACTGTGGTTTGGCAAGAAACCAAAGTTGTCGTTTCTGAAAGTTTGGGGCTGTGATGCTTATGTGAAAAAGCTTCAACCTGATAAGCTCGAACCCAAATCGGAGAAATGTGTCTTCATAGGATATCCAAAGGAAACTATTGGATACACCTTCTATCACAGATCCGAAGGCAAGACTTTTGTTGCTAAATTCGGAAACTTTCTGGAGAAGGAGTTTCTCTCGAAAGAAGTGAGTGGGAGGAAAGTAGAACTTGACGAGGTAACTGTACTTGCTCCCTTATTGGAAAGTAGTGCATCACAGAAAACTGTTTCAGTGACACCTACACCAGTTAGTGAGGAAGCTAATGATGATGATCATGAAACTTCATAACAAGATACTACTGAACCTCGTAGATCAACAGAGTGAGATCCGCGCCAGAGTGGTACGGTAATCTTGTTCTGGAAGTCATGCTATTAAATCATGATGAACCTGCGAACTATGAAGAAGCGATGGTGAGCCCAGATTCCGCAAAATGGCTTGAAGCCATGAAATCTGAGATGGGATCCATGTATGAGAACAAAGTATGGACTTTGGTTGACTTGCCCGATGATCGGCAAGCAATTGAGAATAAATGGATCTTCAAGAAGAAGACTGACGCTGACGGTAATATTACTGTCTACAAAGCTCGACTTGTCACAAAAGGTTTTCAGCAAGTTCAAGGGATTGACTACGATGAGACCTTCTCACCCGTAGCGATGCTTAAGTCTGTCCGAGTCATGTTAGCAATTGCCGCATTTTATGATTATGAAATTTGGCAGATGGATGTCAAAACTGCATTCCTGAATGGATTTCTGGAAGAAGAGTTGTATATGATGCAACCAGCAGGTTTTGTCGATCCAAAGGGAACTAACAAAGTGTGCAAGCTCCAGCGATCCATTTATGGACTGGTGCAAGCCTCTCGGAGTTGGAATAAACGCTTTGATAGTGTGATCAAAGCATTTGGTTTTATACAGACTTTTGGAGAAGCCTGTATTTACAAGAAAGTGAGTGGGAGCTCTGTAGCATTTCTGATATTATATGTGGATGACATATTACTAATTGGAAATGATATAGAATTTCTGGATAGCATAAAGGGATACTTGAATAAGAGTTTTTCAATGAAAGACCTCGGTGAAGCTGCTTACATATTAGGCATTAAGATCTATAGAGATAGATCAAGACGCTTAATTGGACTTTCACAAAGCACATACCTTGACAAAGTTTTGAAAAAGTTGAAAATGGATCAAGCAAAGAAAGGGTTCTTGCCTGTGTTACAAGGTGTGAAATTGAGTAAGACTCAATGCCCGACCACTGCAGAAGATAGAGAGAAAATGAAAGATGTCTATGCTTCAGCCATAGGCTCTATCATGTATGCAATGTTGTGTACCAGACCTGATGTGTGCCTTGCCATAAGTCTAGCAGGGAGGTACCAAAGTGATCCAGGAGTGGATCACTGGACAGCGGTCAAGAACATCCTGAAATACCTGAAAAGGACTAAGGATATGTTTCTCATATATGGAGGTGAAAAAGAGCTCATCATAAAAGGTTACGTTGATGCAAGCTTTGACACTGATCCGGACGATTCTAAATCGCAAACCGGATACGTGTTTACATTAAACGGTGGAGCTGTCAGTTGGTGCAGTTCTAAACAAAGCATCGTAGCGGGATCTACATGTGAAGCGGAGTACATAGCTGCTTCAGAAGCAGCAAATGAAGGAGTCTGGATGAAGGAGTTCATATCCGATCTAGGTGTCATACCTAGTGCATCGGGTCCAATGAAAATCTTTTGTGACAATACTGGTGCAATTGCCTTGGCAAAGAAATCCAGATTTCACAAGAGAACCAAACACATCAAGAGACGCTTCAATTCCATCCGGGATCTAGTCCAGGTGGGAGACATAGAGATTTGCAAGATACATACAGATCTGAATGTTGCAGACCCGTTAACTAAGCCTCTTCCACGAGCAAAACATGATCAGCACCAAAGCTCCATGGGTGTTAGAATCATTACTGTGTAATCTAGATTATTGACTCTAGTGCAAGTGGAAGACTGAAGGAAATATGCCCTAGAGGCAATAATAAAGTTATTATTTATTTCCTTATATCATGATAAATGTTTATTATTCATGCTAGAATTGTATTAACCAGAAACATAATACATGTGTGAATACATAGACAAACAGAGTGTCACTAGTATGCCTCTACTTGACTAGCTCGTTAATCAAAGATGGTTATGTTTCCTAACCATGAACAAAGAGTTGTTATTTGATTAACGGGATCACATCATTAGGTGAATGATCTGATTGACATGACCCATTCCATTAGCTTAGCACCCGATCGTTTAGTATGTTGCTATTGCTTTCTTCATGACTTATACATGTTCCTATGACTATGAGATTATGCAACCCTCGTTTGCCGGAGGAACACTTTGTGTGCTACCAAACGTCACAACGTAAATGGGTGATTATAAAGGTGCTCTATAGGTGTCTCCAAAGGTACATGTTGGGTTGGCGTATTTCGAGATTAGGATTTGTCACTCCGATTGTCGGAGGGGTATCTCTGGGCCCTCTCGGTAATGCACATCACATAAGCCTTGCAAGCATTGCAACTAATGAGTTAGTTGCGAGGTGATGTATTACGGAACGAGTAAAGAGACTTGCCGGTAACGAGATTGAACTAGGTATTGAGATACCGACGATCGAATCTCGGGCAAGTAACATACCGATGACAAAGGGAACAACGTATGTTGTTATGCGGTCTGACCGATAAAGATCTTCGTAGAATATGTAGGAGCCAATATGAGCATCCAGGTTCCGCTATTGGTTATTAACCGGAGACGTTTCTCGGTCATGTCTACATTGTTCTCGAACCCGTAGGGTCCGCACGCTTAAGGTTTCGATGACAGTTATATTATGAGTTTATGAGTTTTGATGTACCGAAGTTAGTTCGGAGTCCCGGATGTGATCACGGACATGACGAGGAGTCTCGAAATGGTCGAGACATAAAGATTGATATATTGGACGGCTATATTCGGACACCGGAAGTGTTCCGGATGATTTCGGAGAAAACCGGAGAGCCGGAGGGTTACCGGAACCCCCCCGGGAGAAGTAATGGGCCATATGGGCCTTAGTGGAGAGAGAGAGAGGGGCTGCCAGAGGTGGGCCGCGCGCCTCCTCCCCCTGGTCCGAATTGGACTAGGAGAGGGGGGGCGGCGCCCCCCTTTCCCTCTCCCTCCCCACTTCTTCCCCCTCCTAGTAGGAGTCCTACTCCTACTAGGGACTCCTACTAGGAGGAGGACTCCTCCTGGCGCGCCTATAGGGGCCGGCCGGCCTCCTCCCCTTGCTCCTTTATATACGGGGGCAGAGGGGCACCCCTAGACACACAAGTTGATCTTCGTGATCGTTCCTTAGCCGTGTGCGGTGCCCCCCTCCACCATATTCCACCTCGGTCATATTGTAGCGGTGCTTAGGCGAAGCCCTGCGACGGTAGAACATCAAGATCGTCACCACGCCGTCGTGCTGATGGAACTCCTCCCCGACGCTTTGCTGGATCGGAGCCCGGGGATCGTCATCGAGCTGAACGTGTGCTAGAACTCGGAGGTGCCGTAGTTTCAGTGCTTGATCGGTCGGGCCGTGGAGACGTACGACTACATCAACCAAACGCTTCTGTTGTCGATCTACAAGGGTACGTAGATCACACTCTCCCCTCTCGTTGCTATGCATCATCATGGTCTTGCGTGTGCGTAGGAAATTTTTTAAAATTACTACGTTCCCCAACAGATGTGTGGCTTTCAAAGCCTCCTCTACTTCCTCAAGGGGAAAAGGTGTGGTGATCACCCATCCTTAGAGCATCTTCCATAGAAGATGCAAATTTGAATATGTAAAACAGGAGATGTGAAAATTTACATCTCCAAAAAATGCATTTTACATCTCAAGAAAAGAGGCAACTCCAACAGATGATGTATATTGGAGATGCAAAAGAGCAAATCCAACATATGATGTATTTCAATATGTAAAACTACTACTCCAAGGGATCGAGCACCGGAGGCCGAGTTTCGAGAGGAGCGCTGGCGGACGACCGATGAGGATCAGCGCGGCGCCCGAGCGTCTTGCCGGTGGTGGGAGCTCGAATGGCCGATGACGATAACTCAAATCGAGCGGGGCATCGCAGAGGGGACTCGAATCAGGTGGCGGTGTCACGGCGCGGCGGCGGGGTCGCCGGAGTCGGCCATGGCTTGGGCGGCGGGCGGCGCACAAGAGGCGGGCGGGCGAAAACGAAATGAAGGCAGTTGATGCGCAGTTGCCGTTTTTACATCTCTTATAGGTGGAGATGTATATTTACATCGCCAGGTATTGTATTTTACATCTCTAGAAGGCGGAAATGAAGGCGGAGATGTAATTTATTTTGCATCTACATCATCTATGTCGCCCCCGAAGCAAGATTTTTATTAGCTTGTGGGACATGAAGCACATCTTTAAGAACAGGATCACGTTTAGAAGTAGGGGAATTAATGAAAGCTTGATCAATATGATGTATGTCCATACCTCCACCGTTTGCAGCAGTGTTCACTTGATCATTGCCATAGTAGCGTTCACGAGTTGCGAGTTTCTCAAGCTCACTAGTAATATGATCAGTTGCTCCAGAATCAGCATACCACACGGTGTCTCCTTCTCCTCCTTACTCTCTCAAAGCGGCAAGAACATGACGCTCTTCAGGCACGTAGTTCTCGTCATACCTATGCCAACAATCAAGTACCTCATGACCGGGTTTCTTGCAGAGCTGGCATCGAGTTCGGGGGCGACCACCGTTGTTGCCGGAGGGGCGTGGGCCATTGTTGTTGGCGCGCCCACGCCCATTGTTGTTGTTGTTGCCGCGGCCACGCCCTTGCTGGCCTTGGTGACCACGACCTCGGCCACCATAGCCACAGCCACGAGTCAAGGCGTTTACCGAAGATTGACGCAGGTTTCCTTGTTGCAGCAGATTGATGCGGGCTTCAAAACTAAGAAGCTGGTTGTAGAGCTCGGTGACGGTGACAGGCTCGACGCGGGCAGAGAGGGCTGAGACCACCGAGTTATACTCCATGTCCAGACCCTTCAGAACGAAGGAGACGATCTCCCCATCGCCGAGCGGAGACCCGGTGCAGGCGATCTCGTCCGTCAAGGCTTTGATCTTGGCGAGGTACTCTGGCATCCCCATGTTGCCCTTCTGAAGATTTGCAAGGGCGATGCGAGTGTTGACGAGCTGCGATTGTGTTTGCGCGGTGAAGAAGGCATGGATGGCGCTCCACACCTCGGCCGGCGTCTGGAGAGTAATGACCTGCGCAAGAACCTCACGTGATAGAGATCCCATAAGGTAACCGTGTACCTGCTGCTGCTGGGCGTACCAGATCGTCCTGGCGTAGTTGAAGACCTGCTCTTCCTTCCCATCCTTGGTGATGGTGATGGTGGCAGGGGGCGCCATGTTTGCGGCGTCCAGAAAGTGCTCCATCTGTGCCCCCTTGATCTGGGGTAGCACGATGGCCTTCCAGAGAAGGAAATTCGTCCTCGTCAGCTTCTCTGATGGAGGCGGCCCGAGGGAGCTAGCGCCGTTGCTGGAGGTGGAAGAAGAAGCGTAGGAGGAACCGGCAGACTGGGTAGTCATGGCGCTCATGGTGGATGTGGTGAGGGTGGAGATGGTAGCGGCGGCGGTGGATGCATCGGTTCCTGCCATGGCGTTGATCTACAGCGAATACAGCGGCTAGGTTGTTTTTCCTCTCGGGCTGAAGGCTTTCTCGTAGGTTGCTAGATGCGATGAGGATAGGCTCTGATGACCATGTAAAGATTGGAGGAAGCGTTGAACCCTTTGATCTCGGACCGCTGTATATATTGAGAAGTTATCGTGGCTTACTAGCATTGGGAGATCGCTAGGATTCACCCGGAGTTCATACAGGAGAAGGAAAGAAGATTTACAGCGAGAGGGAGAGTCCAACAGAAGAAGAGATAGATGAGTTTGCAACATACACGCATAACTCTATCAATTTATCTAACAATCACAGCTGCAGATCAACACGCATAGCACTTTGGGAGCTACACAGGCGTCTGAGAAGTTGTTCTCCGATGTGGCTGCTCGTCTACGACGGCATCCATCCATCCGTCACCCACGGGCAGTAGCGTGCAACATGCACGTAGTACCTTTTATTTTTCTCGAATACGTACGAATGTGTGTGCTTTATATTAAAAAAGAAAAAGGGTGAAGAGGCCCATCTACGGTTTTGTTATAAAAATATTTACATAGATACAGATCCACGTCCACACCACTCGAACTAGTACTAACTCTTCGTGTCATCACCCGCCGTGAGCGCCGATAGAAAATTATCTATGTCCATCTTGAGGATACCCGACATCTTCCAAGACCTGCATTCCTCTTCTAGTTTTCTGATAATGTGTTGCAAGGAGGGAGTAGCGTCATCGAAAACAATCGCGTTTCAATGCTTCCATAACTCCCACATGGCGAGAAGTGTCATGGTCATGTTGTCTTTGTCGTTGGCTTCGCTCATGTTTGCACACTAGTTTAGAAGTTTCGTGTCCCTCGTTGGCATCCAATCCCGTCTATTCATCGCGCTGCAGACCCTAGTCCACACCTCTCTAGTTAGGACGCACTGGATGATGATATGATCTATGCTCTCTTCCTCCTGGTCGCAGAACGGGCAGGCTTCCTGATGATCTAGTCCACGGCGAGCTAGTCTATCCGAAGTCCAACGGAGTGCTAACCACACAAAGAACCTACATCTCGTGAGTGCTTTTGATTTTCATGTGAACTGGACTGTCGGTACTATCTCTCGTCCCCGGAACCTTGCGTTGTATGCCGATTTGATAGAGAATTCACCATTTGTCTCCCAAGCCCGAGTTACTGAGTTTCGGCTTTCATTGAGCTGTATACCTGCCCGTCTCTCCCACAGTCGCAAGTACTCGTGAAGCGGCGATAGGTCTGGGCCGATATCTGCGGCCCACGCCCCGCCCAACAGTCCATGCACGTAGTACTACGATTTCCTGGACGTGACGGAGCACGGAGCGACGGACCACGGACGGCGCGCGACGGAGCTAGCTGCTCGATCTGCTTCGATCCGGTACACGTCCACCCGTCCAGCGCTCGTATCGTCGTATGCATGTGAGCATGTCTCCGGCCGCACGCGCGTACAGGTACGCGGTACGCGGATCCGAAATGAACGCATGCAGCTGGCATGCATGGAATTCAAGCCGACCGACGCTCCGGCTGTACAAACACGGTACTCGTAGACGTAGTGACCCGAGAGTAGCCACATGCTCTCCATCGCTGTACGTGCGTTGGTGGGTGGCCGGCCGCCGGCCGGGGATCGGCGAGGTCGGGGGCGGGCTCGCGTACGTACGTATGTGGCTGTTTCAGCGCGCGGGGAGGCGCGTTTCCCGCGCGCGCCGATGGTGGCCGGGTGGGTCATCGACGTCGTGGCGGGCGTCGGCGCCGTACGATACACTGTGCAGACGCGCGACGTCGCGGCGTGTTCCTTGTGCTGCTGCATGGCACGGACGGACGCGCGGGCCGGGCTTCCCATGCCGTCCCCACCGGCGTGGCTGGCTCGGGTTGGCGGCACCCTGCACGCCGACGCGCGCCTGCCTTTGACTCTTTGCGAGCGCGTGCGTACGCTCGCTCGCTCGCTCGTGTAGAGCTCCACACACGCCATGCACGACGCCAGCCGTTGACACAGCCATGAGCCGACGATCGATACGAATCGACCGACCTCCGACGTCCTGCTTGGAAAAGTCAACTAACATCACGGGCGTGCACGATGGAAAGAGTCAACTATCATCCATGCATGGGCCACCTATTTATAAGAGGTCTTAAAAAACAGTTTTGCTCAGTGGACTTCATTATGTCTCAATGATGTTATATTTCTCTTTTCTTGCATTGAGATTCGTATAAAAATTTCTTTTCATGATTTTCCTCCATATATTATATCACTTGACTGAGACCTAAACACATTTCTGAAAAAAAAGCTAGCCGGTTTTATGGGCAGCACGATTTTAACGACGGCCCCTCATCGTCTTCAACCTTGAGACTGTTTCACCACGTGACACATGTAAGCAATTCAAACAACTCAAAAAAAAAAACCCTTCAGACTGTTTCTCTTGTCCATCTTTAACCCATCCACGATCGCAGATAGCACGATTTTCTGGGCAGCACGATTTTGACGACGGCGGCATCCATCCATCCATCCATCCACGCATAGGCAGCGCCATGCACCATTGCATGTACAGTTAATTCCTCGACGTGATGGACCAGGAAACGACGGACGGCCACGGGAGGGAGCTGCTTGGTCGGCTCACACTACACGTCCACTCGCCGGCCCGCCGCTCGTATGGTCGTATGCATCAATGCATGCCTCCTCCCGTACGTACAGGCGCACGAATGTACACATGTACGCGGATCCGGAATGAAGCACGCAGCTGGCCCCGGTTCGAATTACGCCAGCACCAATTTGCAAAACAAGGAAGGAAACAAGAATTCACGCCGACACGGCGTCGCTCGGCAGTACAAATACGACGGAGTACGTACAGGCTCGGAAGACTCGACGTCGAGCGAGCCGAGCCAGTGATCGAGAGCATCGGTCGGTCGGTCGCCCGCGGGTACGGCCGCCGTCGTCGACGCGCCAGCTGGGCGGACCTGCTGGCGGGCTTCGATCGCCGTCGCCATTGATTGACCGGTCGCTAGCTGCGGCGCGCTTTCGCGGCGGTACGGGGAGGGGTGCAGTGGCCACCGGCGACTGGCGGCGCGGCGGGGCCGGACCTGCATGTCCGGTTACTGTTCGAGCAATAGGGGAAACGTGTTTCCCGCGCGAGGCCGATGGTCTGGGATCCATCGACGTGGGCACCGCACCGACTGCTCTGGGTTGGCGGCCACGCGGGGTAGGGGGGTGTCGGCCGCCGTACGGTGTAGTACACGTACGTGCGCGGGGTCCCGGGGAGAGAGCGGCAATGGCTTCCCATCCCGGCCGTCCTCCCCACGTACGTCGTACGGGCGCTGATTGGCTGGCTCTGGGTGGGCGCACGCCACTGAACGCCCGCTTTTGACTCCTTGCGAGCCCGCCGCGCCGGCGCCAACCCACGCCGGCTCGCTCCTGCAGCACAAGCTACAGCTGCAGCAGGGCTGCGCGCACACTGACGGCATCTCCGACGTCGGTGCACTGGTTAGCTTTCACCAGTGCGCGCGGCAGTGCCATGAGTTGAGTTCCAAACGTACGTACGCGAAATGGTTTGCACGTAGGAAAACCTCCGAGCGGTTCGTCCATGGGCAAAAAATTAACATGGTGGGGTCTGGAGAGCTTTATGGCTGCATGGTACACTACGTGCCATGCAATGCAAGGTACCACTACAGGATTACTTTAATCGGATTTTCAATGCCCGCCGCGAGGGGCGGGGGCAGGGCCAGGGTGGGGCAGGTCGGGGGAGAGAAAGATGAAGAAGATGGACTTTTACGGGGAGAGAAAACGGTTGGAGGAGAAACAAGGCAATCTAGACACTCATTATTTATCCAGCGGCCGTGAGCTGCAGTACTGCTGCACACACACACTGATCTATTTCCGGACGTACCTCACATTTAGACGCTCCCAATATATATATACTCTTTCTGTTTCAAAATACTTGTCGTGGTTTTAGTTCAAACCATGACAAATATTTTGGAACAGAGGGAGTAGTATGGAAATATTTGTCATGATGAAGTAATGAAGCTAATTTGATATTGTAGATGTTGATATAGTTTTCATATAAACTTGGTTAAACATTAAAAAAAATTGATTCAGGACAAAGCTAAAACTTTAGCAGAGTGGGTAAAAGATTACTTTATGGGTCATGCAGTGAAGGTAAATCATGTCGTAAAAGTTGCATGCGCTCTGTGGCGGAACTAGACAGGCAATGCTAGAGGGGCGGAAGATTTCTGAGGAGGCGAAAGTCTATACATTACTAATTAAGCACCTCCAAAAAAATATCCTTCAAACATTTTCTCAAAGTTGAGGGGGGATGGGCCCTGAAGAAGTGCATGTCGCTCTGCCGTTGCATGCACTGCCCGCGAGCTCAAATCTTCCCTCATAAACAACAAAACAGATCAAAAAACAGATCAAAATTGTAAATAAAAAACAGATACCTTTTACAACGAACATTGACCAATTGTTAGCATATGTAAAAAAATTTATGAAGAGCATTGAGGAATGTTTTTTCTTCATGAAAATTTGCGCGCATGTAGACAACTCTAATGTTCATTGCTAAATAATTAAGATTGTTTTGAATTTTTACTATTTTTTTATTTAAGTTAACAGTTTACCACACGTGCATTTGAGCTCACGAGCAAAAGAACAGCTTCTCATGCGTGCCTACCTACGTAGCTAGACTGCTAGAGCAAATGAGTAACCGTCTTAAAATACATGCATGCCTCCATGGATGGACGATGATGCGTGCCCACATAGTATCATTAACTTGCACTGGTACTACGTGTCCCACTAATTACTGCCACGCACTACGTACGTATGTCCTTGTGACCGATCGCAAGATAAATTTGACTCGATGGGGTGACGGCGACGTGCATTTGCTCGTCCATCTCTTGCGCGCTCGTACGTGCTTGTCGTGTCTCGTTATGAGGGATCCATGTTTAAGCCTGGTAGCAATACTGATATTACTCTACGTCCCATCTTGCTCCCTGCTTGTTTTCCTCTATGCCTACGTACGTACGTACGGGCCTCACAAATCTGAGATGCAAAATAACCAGTGGCCGCCGGGTGTACATGACCGAAAAGTAGGGATGAGCAAATTAATGCCTTGTTTCTCGCCAGCACGTACTACTCCATCATAAATCATAGTCGAGTGGCTCATGTGACTCGTGAGTACACAGTGTAGTTTTTTTTTTGGTGGGTATATAGTGTAGATGTTAAAAACGGTTACTGCCTAGTAATATAGGAGTATGTACTACATCATTTTCCGTAAGTATAGATCGGTTAAAATTGAGTTCTGTACTCTTGTAGCTATTGTGCTTTACCGTAGCAGTTCATGTGCAGTCCTGCTTGCCAATAACTCGTGCCATACTGAATGAAGCAACGAGTTTGAGTACGATTACTCGTACATGTTACTTAATCAATTAAATACACCCCGCAAAAAAAAATCAATTGGTCAAGTACAGCATGGAACACATCAATCTCAGCCGCCATGTACGTATACTGTTCCGACGCTCGTACTATACTTACTAAAGTGAGGTGTTCAATTAAGTACTCTTATCTCACTTACTTTGGCTCCATGCTGCATGTGATGATGTGACCTTATTACAAAAGAAATACGGCTGCTTTTAAGTAAAGCCAATTCGGATGATTGGCACGCCCATAGTTAATTGCATGCATCGGTCACTGCTGAGCAAACATTGCGTCATCGTCCACTGTTGATGCACCCATGGATCACATATGTGCATGACACGTCGTACGTACCCTTACTCACTCTTGCACGCAACAACATATAAGACAGAATCAAAGGGCGTATATATGCGTCGTATGATTCACCAGGAACATATAATTAATTCCCCCAGTCTTTGCATCTCCAATCATCGTATTTTGTCCTCTGTTGTCGTTTGGGGATTGAATATTGTATCTAGGGTACGTACTACGTAGGATCACGTTGCTTCCACGGGACTGCAGGAACAACTAGCAATATATTGTCGCGCTGCGGATTATTCAATCAGTGTTTGCTTAATCACCTTTAGATCGAGCGCAATGCGAAATGCATGGCCCCGGCAGCGGCAGGGTATAATACGTGTATATACGCACGTTACATACATATGCCAGGTCAAAAGTACGTAGATACTTGCCCGCAAAAAAAAAACACCTAGATATTTTTTTAGTCGAAAACACGTAGATACTGTACTGGTTCTCATGCATGTGCGTATGCATGACTACTGTAGGCGGCACGCTGGCTGCTGCTACCGTGCTACGTGCCCCGCCAGACCCCGGCTATACGTGTACGGTTCACATGGTCGAATTTATACCACTTCAGGGTACCCTTGCTATACGTACGTACGTACTTGTAAACTAGTACTACTACTTCATTCGCATCGAAATATAAGACGTTTTAACTTTTTACAGTTAAATTTGAACTCCAAATTTTTTCTTATGTTTTGATACGTTTTAGGTCACTAGACTAGATACGACGTAGGGTGTTCTACATGGCGAAGCCGTGCGTGTGTGTCGCATGTCAATTAATGTCAAGCGTCAACTACATGAGAGTACTAAGTTGATTACTGCGCCATTGGCTAGCCTGCTACCCAGCTGACTGCTTAAGCATGCATACGTGTAGCTCCCCGTTTTTTCAAACATGTCGTCCGCTATGCTGCCTTGCCTCCATTCGAATTTATATAAGGCCCGCATGTACGTATTTCCTCCGTTAGGGTTTATAAAGCATGTAGGCATTCTGAGACCAATTTTGACTATCAGTTTGATTAATAAAATATTAATAATAATCAATATAATTTATATCATTGAATTCTTATTATCGGAAATTTTCCATAGAGCATAGCACATGACTTAATTACATATTGTTAGTCTTTTTATTTACGAAAAAGGTTCTCTAGATTTATATTATAAAGTATAGGACATTACAACCAAGTCCTCTCAGAGAGCTAGGAAAACTCAATCTCCAGCACGAGCTGAAGGCGCGCCGGTGCTGCTTCTCCATCGCCAAAGCCAGCCTGATCATAAATCATGCGGTCCGAAAATCGTTGTGGTAAGGTCCAGCTGGACTGACGCGCCGGAGAAGAAACCGCTAACATGGAAGTCTTGTGTAGATCAGAAATCCTATAGTCGAACCACTTCCTAAATAAAAACTTTCGCCAACGAAAACGATGATGGAGTAATTGCCATTGTGATAGAGAGGGAGCATGAACCACCAGAGAGCTATCTGTCACGCCAAGGAGACACCCAAGGGGAGAAAAGGTCGTAGCCTCGTCGCTGCCTCAAAAACGTCGGGGGAACATCACTCAACCCTTAGGGTCGGCCTTCCATCGCCAGACCAGTGGCTGCCCACAACATAACCACTGCAAAGAGCAGGAAGAAGACCAATACATTGACGCCAACAAGAAAACATATGAAGCACAAACCCAGACCTGAAGGACCCGAGCAGGCATAGACACTACCTTCTTCGGGGAGAATCATGAAAATATTTATTTGGTCTCGTCATCACCTCCACCAGAGTCGGAAGCCATGGACAACCAAAAACCTAACTAAAACACTAGAGTGCTCGGCATGAGTGGACACAAAGTTTCATGGGTTAATTCCTTCCCTCCATAGCCATCGCTGAAGCAATTGATGGAGGTGAAGGAACCCAGTGATGCACAGTCAGGGACGCCGGTTCTTCCAGTGGTGGCTAAGTCACGGCCTCGAGGAAAACAATTGGCAAAACATATTATTAGTCTAACAAATAGTCATAGTAAATCTCAAAAATACATGTAGCATTATGAGCCCGAATGGTTTGAGTATGCTAGGTGTGTACAATGTTCAATTAGGGCGTCTCGAACGATGATCCCCAAAACAGACACACTATTTGTTTGGGGACTAATCCGAGCCAGTGCCCATACATGGATGCGGGAGCCGATCATCCAACCGCATCCCTTAAACATCTGCCCATATCCTACTAATTTGAATTTCAAATGCATAGCAATAGCAAGTTAAAGTGTGGCGTTCATCGAGCACCCAATCACGACCAAAAAGATGCTGATGTTCATCGTGTTTTACATGTCCGATCATAAAATTATCTCAGTCTGGCAGTCCGTGCAAAAAATGATTTTTTTTGCCATGTCAGATCATATATCCCAGCGTAGACGCTCACACTGTCACTGACTCCTCCTCACCATCCGCATCCTTCTCCACCATCTCTAGCTCGGCCACCAAGTGCTTCCACATCCTAACACGGACAAACTTGCACGATCATCCAACTCTTCCGTCTTCAAGGTCAACATCTTCGAATCCTCCAAAGCGACCATGATCTCAACCTTACTCTCTTCGTGTTTGTTCATCTTCTCTTCGAGCTTGAGCCTCTTATCGGTCGTCATCATCAAGATGTTGGGGACTTCCTGCTGAGCAGTTGGGCGGCGTAGAAGTAGGGAGTCATGTATTGTCCCGGGCAGGACGGCGTGTGCATGGACGGCGGCGCTCCGCATCTCAAGCCCGCCTGCCCTTTGCACCCCGCCCATCCACCCCGGGCACCCTGACCGCCCTTCTTTTTGCTGCCCTTCCCCTTTGCCTTCTGTTGAGGCGGCGGGCTAAGCTTGTTGTGTCACTGAGTTGATATTTCAGGCGGCTGCCTTCGCCGAATCCACCACCTGCATAGTCTCCGGTAGCTTTTCCTAAAGGTCCTCACGGCGGCGGGGGCGAAACGGCGGGAGCGAAAAAATGCGGTAATTGGGGAGGAAACATCAGGATGGTAGCGGAGAGGGTGGAGAAGGGGGAGTGCCGCAGAAACAGTACGTCCGGCTCATAATTCGCATGCTCTGCCTCAGTTTTGTATGGGCCAGTGTTCTCAGAGTCCTACGTGGCGGGTGTCCGGACTCCCACAAATCCCCTCTGATTTGCTTACAGTTGCGGGAGAACGGATAACCGGACTGGTCCGCGGACAAATGCGGAACACCGTTGGATGGTTTGCGGTGTCCGGACAGCTTCATCCGGACGCTTGCAGGAGGTTTATGGGTCCGCGTTGGAGATGCCCCTAAATCTTATTCTCAAACTTTCTTGTGCTCCATTTGATCTTTTCCTTGCCAATATATGACCGCATTTTTACTAAAAGCTGTAATGATGAGAAGTTGCATAGGTCACCGATGACCAAGCATTGCGTCATATCAAGTGTTCATGCGTCCATGCATGGAGCACGGGGGAGATAGCAGGTCACACCCTTTGCCCTCCCACGCGGGGAAAGTAAGAAAAATTCAAAAGAACATCTATGCCACCATCTAGTCAAAGGAGCTAGGCTGCTTGCTTCCACGAGACTCCACGAACAAACAAACCGAACAACTAAACCAATATTTCGTCGCGCTGCCGACTAGCTTATCGATGTGTTGATCCTTGTTAAGCGCAGCTTTGCTCGAACTGCATGGGCCTGAGACTGGGAGTGGGAGGGCATACGTACGTACGTTTACGTATGCGAGGCAAGAGTACTGCACGTACGCATGATCCGGTTACTATTTCGCTCTCATCTCTCTCTCTCTGGATTAGACCTGGCCATCCTCCGGGCCGGGCCGGGCTTTGGGTCAGGCCTGACCAAGCCCGAGGTAGAAAACTCAGGCCCGAGCCTGACCCGGCCCGGCCGTTGGGCCTAGTTTTCAGGCCTGAGCCCGGCCCATTACAACAAAAAACACATCGGGCCTCGGGCCGGGCCTCTTCAGTAAATGGCATAAACAGCGGGCCCAGGCCCGGCCCGACCTAGTCTTCGGGCTCAAAACCTAGGCCCAGGCCTGGCCCGGAAGCAGCGTTGGGCCGGGCTTTTTCGGGCCGGTTCAGGCCGGGCGGCCCATGGCCAGGACTACTCTGGATTAAGTAATCTGCCCGTAAGAAGTGTCAGAGAAATTTAACGAGA
This sequence comes from Triticum urartu, assembly GCF_056163025.1. Lineage (NCBI taxonomy): Eukaryota > Viridiplantae > Streptophyta > Magnoliopsida > Poales > Poaceae > Triticum > Triticum urartu. The sequence goes on from NC_141878.1 coordinate 569,062,994, forward strand.
AAGCGAGCAGCCAAACATTAAACAGTACCATAGGAGGCTGATGAGAGATCCGCGTCCTGATGAATTAACTGCGTGGATACGCACGTACATACGCCGATACACGCGCATGCATGCCGACTGCGGAGCTACAGCCCAACACCAAGTACGTACGTACGTTATGTCGTGATGGCCGTTATGTATGCACATCATTAAAGTTACGGTAGTGCTAAACGCACGGACGGGTCGATTACAGGTTTTACGGGATAGCATATGTGGGCGATCGGGATTGGAGAAGAGGGAGCATTTGTTTAGAAGTAAATCACGTAAAAGCCCGTAATAGGCCCGTGAGTTATTGTTAAAGTTACAATCATATGGCCAAATCCGGCACATTAACTCCTTCCTGTGATGCGCAAGATTCGGCGAATTTTTGTAGCCGTGAGAATCGCACGGGCTGTGTGGATTCGCTCGGGTCAGGGTGCTGTTTCTGCACTATGTAAGGCCGACTGCCTTCTGATTGGGTAAACATGAAATGCTCTCTGGATTTATATTAGAATTATAGGACATTACAACCAAGTCCTGTCAAAGAGCTAGGAAAACTCAATCTCCAGCACGAGCCAAAGGCGCGCCGGTGCTGCCGCTCCATCGCCGAAGCCAGCCTGATCATAAATCATGCGGTCCGAAACTCATCGTAAGCAGGACCAACACGCCGGAGAAAAGCCGCTGACATGGAAGTCTTGTGTAGATCGGAAATCCTATAGTCAAACCATCTCCTAAATAAAACTCCTGCCAACGAAAGAGTGATTGCCACTGTGATAGAGAGGGAGCATGAACTACCAAAGAGCTATCTGTCATGGAGGAAGACACTCAAAGGGAGAAAAGAAGGTCGCTGACATGGAAGTCTTGTGTAGATCAGAAATCCTATAGTCAAACCATCTCCTAAATAAAACTCCTGCCAACGAAAGAGTGATTGCCATTGTGATAGAGAGGGAGCATGAACTACCAAAGAGCTATCTGTCATGGAGGAAGACACTCAAAGGGAGAAAAGAAGGTCGCTGCCACAAAAACTGTTGGGAGAACATCACCCGATCCCCTAGGGTCGGCCTTCCGTCGCCGGACCACTAGATGCCCACAACATCACCACTGTAATAGAGCAGGACGAAGACCATTACCTCGACGCCAACAAGAAGACATATGATGCACCAACCCAAATCTGAAGGACCTGAGGAGGCGTAGACACTGCCTTCTTTAGGGAAAGATCTGGAAAATATTTATTTGGTGCCGCCATCACCTCCACCAGAGTCAAAGTCATGGACAGCCCAAAACCTAACTAAGACACCAGAGTGCTGGACACGAGTGGACACAAAGTTCCAAGGGTTTCCTTCCCTCCATAGCCACCGCTGTCGGATTCAGGGCTCCACAGATCCAAGAAAGGTTCGAACTCTGGGGCGTGTGCGAAGAACTCAAACTCTCCAGCCAACCAGCTCGTCACCCCCACGGCCTAGCTCGATGAACAAGGAAGAAGATGAACACGACAGTTTACCCAGGTTCGGGACACCTTGCGGTGTAAGACCCTACTCCTGCTTTGTGGTGGATTTGCCTCACGAGGGGATGAGGTGAACTGGTACAAGGCAAAGGGTTCGATGTTCGGTCTCCTTGCTATGGTGGTGGCTAACCTATACTTATAATGGCCTCGTTCCTCTTCCTCCAAAATGTAGGCGGGAAGGGATCCCAAAGTGGCCAATTTGAAAGGGGACAAGTAATACATTTTATCTTGAAGAAAGGTGGTCTTCGCCTGCAAAGCCTCTGGTTGTGACGCTGAGGTGGGCTCGGTGATGACATCCGTCCTGTCGTCCTAGAGGTTTTGGTCTTGTTGCACTGGAATGAAAACCTCTACCTGATTCCTTGGGAACCCACGCCTGTCCTTGCCTCCTTAGCACCAAAGAGGAAACTGGCTCCTCTGCACCCGCTGGCGCCAGCCTGGCCTTGGTCGTCATGGCTTGCATCATCGCAACCTCATGAGGTTGAGCACCTGCATAGAAATCTCCGCTCCTCAGGAGGCAGCCTGGGGATGCCGCTCCCTCCAGAGGTCTTGCGTCGTCTCCCTCGCGAGGCTTGGCCCCTCGCGAGGGTCTTGTCTTGGTAGTCTTTGTAGATGGGTCGTACCAAGCCGTCGATGGAGCCACCCCGTGGGACGCAGGCAGGCAAGTCTGGGTACCCTGGTTCTCAGAATGCCGACAACCGTCGAAGAAATCAGTGGAGGTGAAGGAACCTAGTGATGAACAGCCAGTGGCGCCGGTTCTTCCAATGATGGCCAGGTTACGGCCCCAAGGAAACAATTGGAAAAACATATTATTAGTCTAACCAATAGTCATAGTAAATCTAAAAATACATGTAGCGTTATGAGCCCGAATGGTCTGAGTACACTAGGGTTGTAAAGTGTTAGATTAGGATATCCGGTACGATGACCTCCAAAACAGACACAATATTTGATGCGGACTTATCCATACTAATCCCAGACATAGATGCGGGAGCCGACCATTCAACCGCATCCCCTAAACGTCTGCCCATGTCCTGCCAATTTGAATTTCAAATGCATGGTAATAGCAAGTTGAAGTGCGGTGTTCACGGAGCACTCAATCACAACCAAAAAGATGACGATGTTCATAGTTTTTTACATGCATGTCTCGATCACAAAAGTATCTCAAGCTGGCAGCCCATGGAAAAAAAATAGAATTTTCGCCCTGCCCGGCCATATATCCGAGCGTCCACGCTCACACTGTCGCCAACTCCTCCTCACCATCCACCTCCTTCCCTGTATCTATGCCACCATATAGTCAAAGTAGCTAGGTTGCTCGCTTCCACGAGACTCCAGGAACAAACAAACCGAACAACTAAACCAATATTTCGTCGCGCTACCGACTAGCTAACCAATGTGTTGATTTTTTTTGCATGGTAATACGTGTCTCATTTATATCATAAAAAACAAAGTACAAATCACGTAAAGACTGACATGACAATACTGAAAAGATAGTAGAACATCTCTGAGCTTGACAACAACGCTCGTCAACTGCTTCTGGCACCACCACAGCAGCCACCGAAAAAAATAATGACGAATCACCACCTCACCCGAGCTCGACGCGGCTCCATCGCTGATATGCAGCTTTGCGGATCTCCAAAGTGGCTCACCAAAAGTGAAGCCCTTGCCGTTGAACGAATCAGACCGGGGCAACATCCCGGACACGCCATCGAACTCCAGATCTGGCACTCCACCACGACTAAGATGCCGAAGGAGGAAACCATACCTTCCATCCACAAACCACGAACCCAGTAGATATTCCGTCTTCCAGATGTCGTCGATGCAGACCACAATCTGCATCCGCTCCTGGACTACCTCCCAAGCTCCGCGTCGACGCTGGAGCAAACGTCGTCGCAACGGCGGAGCCCGAGGACACAGGTCCACCACAAGGATGCCGCCGCCGCCACACCATGCTTGCTTGAACAGACTGGTTTCCAAATCAATCCCCAACCATAGGACCGATGGCCTCGTCAAGGAAGGATCCGAAAAATCATTATTCAGCGTCGCCATCGCCATCACCGAAGCAAAGACGATGAACAATCTAAAAATTTAAACTATAAAGGAGAAAAATTGATCCACACGCGTGGATCCGGCGGCCCCTTTCACCACCGACAACCGAGGTCGCCGGCGGAGGGGAGCCGTCGGAGAATGGCGTTGGGTGATTGGCCCTGGTGGCGGCTAGGGTTGCAGCCGCCAGGAACGAGAGGAAAACTGGCGAAGCGTTACTTCTGTGTCGTAGACCGTAGTTGTTAAGCGCAGCTTTGCTCGACTGATGCGAAATGCATGGCCCTGGTAGGGCATACGTACGTATTCATGCGAGGCCAAGAGTGCTGTACGTACGCATGATCCGGATACTATTTCGCTCTCATCTCTCTCTCTCTCGTCTCTCTGGATTAAGTAATCTGTCCGTAAGAAGTGTCAGAAAAAAGTGGCGTACCGATAAATTTAGCGAGAAAGCGAGCAGCCAAACAGTAAACGCTACCATAGGCGGCTGATGAGAGATCGCGTCCTGATGAATTGATTGCGTGGATACACACGTACATACGCGCGCATGCTTGCCGACTGCCGAGCTACAGCTCAACACCAGGTACGTATGTCCCTGCTCTGCTCGATCCACGTCTTAATACAGCTGTTTGTTTCGTCGTGATGGCCGTTATGTACGCACATCATTAAAGTCACGATCATATGGCCAAATCCGGCTTATTAACTCCTTCCTGTGATGCGTAAGATTCGGCGAATTTTTGTAGCCGTGAGAATCGCACGGGCTGTGTGTATTCGCTCGGGTCAGGGTGCTGTTTCTGCACTATGTAAGGCCGACTGCCCTCTGATTTGAGTTGAGTAATAAAACACCTGGTGGCTAGGTCACAACCCCGAGGAAAACAATTGGCAAAACATATTATTAGTCTAACCAACAGTCATAATAAATCTCAAAAATACATGTAACGTTATGAGCCCGAATGATCTGAGTACGCTAGGTGTGTGTAAAGTGTTCAATTAGGGCATCTCGAACAACAACCCCAAAACAGACACACTATTTGTTTGCGAACTGATCCGAAACCAGTCATCCGACATGGATGCGGGAGCCGACAATCCAACCGCATTCCCTAAACGTACGCAAACGTCCTGCCAATTTGAATTTCAGATGCATAGCATTAGCAAGTTAAAGTGTGGCGTTCACGGAGCATCCAATCACCACCAAAAAGATATTGACGTTCATAGTTTTTTACATGTTCGATCATAAAAGTATCTCATTTTGGCTATCCATGCAAAACAAATGGATTTTTTTGGCTTGCCGGACCGTATATCCAAGTGTCCACGCTCACACTGTCGCCGACTCATCCTCACCATCAGCCTCCTTCTCCGCCATCTCTAGCTCGGCCACCAAGCGCTTCCATATCCTAAAACGGATGGCATGCATGATCATCCAACTCTTTCATTTCCAAGGTCAACATCTTCGAAGCCTCCAATGCAGTCACGATGCCAACCTTCTTCTCTTCATGTTTGGTCTTCTTCTCTTCGAGTTTGAGCTTCTTATCAGTCGTCGTCATCAAGATGTCAGGGATTTCTTGCCGAGCATGCAGTTGGGCGACATAGAAGTAGGGAGCCATGTATTGTTTCCGCTAGGACGACGTGTTCATGGACGGCGGCGCCCCGCATCCCAGGCCCGCCCACCCTCTGCACCCCGCTCATCCACCCTAGGCACCCCGACCACCCTTCCTTTTGCTGCCCTCCCCCTTCGCCTTCTGTTGAGGTGGCGGGCTAAGCTTGGTGTGTCGCTGAGTTGATATTTTTGGCGGCCACCTTCGCCGAATCCTCCACTTACGCCGACTCCGACAACTTGTCCTATAGGTCCATGCGGCGGCGACAACCAAAAAATGCGGTAATTGAGGAGGGAACATCATGATGGTAGCGGAGAGGGTGGAGAAGGGGGGGGGGGGTGCCACAAGAACAGTGCGGCCGACTCCAAATGCACATGCTCCACCTCAATTTTGTGTGGGCCAGGCATTGACAGAGTCATACGTGGCGGGTGTCCGGAATCCCACAAAGCCCCTCTGATTTGCTTCCATTTTAGGGGAAAACAGATACCCGGACCGATCTGCGTACAAATGCGGGGCACCATTGGATGGTTTGCAGCGTCTGAACAGTTTCATCCGGATGCTCGCGGGAGGTTCGAGGGTCCAGGTTGGAGAAGCCCCTAAATCTTTTTCTCAAACTTACTTCTGCTCCATTTGATCTTTTCCTTGCCAGAATATGACCAAGAGTACGTACGTGTGCAAGGCCAAGAGTACTGTACGTACGCATGATCCGGTTACTATGTCGCTCTCCTCTCTCTCTTCCTGGATTAAGTGGTCTGCCCGTAAGAAGTGTCAGAGAAAAGTGGCGTACCGCTAAATTTAACGAGAAAGCGAGCAGCCAAACAGTAAACACTAGTACCATAGGCGGCTGATGAGAGATCGCGTCCTGATGAATTGATTACGTGGATACGCACGTACATACGCCGATACGCGCGCATGCATGCCGACTGCGGAGCTACAGCTCAACACCAGGTACGTGTACGCCCGTCCTCTGCTCGATCCACGTCTTAATTCTGTTGTGTGTTTCGTCGTGATGGCGTATTGTATATGCACATCATTAAAGTTACGATCATGGCCAAATCCGGCTCATTAACTCCTCCGCGTGGCGCGTAAGATTCGGCGAATTTTTGTAGCCGTGAGAATCGCACGGGCTGTGTGGATTCGCTCGGGTCAGGGTGCTGTTTCTGCACTATGTAAGGCCGACTGCTCTCTGATTGGGTAATAAAACACCTGTTCCAAAAAACGGTCTCCTCTCATGGGTAAGATTTGGCACTGACAGCGTACGAACACGGTAATTAACGGCTAGTCATGAGGAAGATCACCCATGCGTATCCTCATCTTCGAAGCTGTGTGATGAACTGTGTAGAGGCTGTGCCTGTCTGTGCAGGGAAGCATCGGCATGTGCGGCGCAGACTTGCCGGTAGCATATCTATCCTCTAGCTTTGCATTGACCGTGCCGGGAACCCTGCCAGCTGATGCGCGGATCTGAACCAGCAGATTCCGGATCCGAAGGGCTTAATGCGCGTCAGAGCTCGTGATCTGAATCCGTACAGTTACGTTTGGTTTTGTGGAGACTAATCAGTGGCTGCAGTCTGGCCGGAGCTGCGTGCAGTCCAGAGGCGGCATATGCTCTGCGAAAGCAAAACGGCATAGTCGAGGAAGAAGATGCCCGTTTGTCTGCCCAGAGTTTCAGTCATTTCCTCTGCATGCATTTCGAAAGGAAAACGATTAGACCTCCTCCAATGCGCCAGTGCTAAAATAAGTTGCCAAACACAATAAAGAGCTAAGCAATTAAAATACCCAATGTAAAGGTGCTTAACTTGTTGTAGCTAGACCGTGACAGTGCTGGAGCAAATAGCGGTCGTCGTCATCATCCGCGACGAATTCGCCCTCCTCGAGGTCGGGGCAGCGGCTGCTATGTCATGGGCGGCGAGCGCGGGCAGAACGAGAGAAGGAGGAAAGGGGACCAGGGGATACGGTGGTTCCAGGAAGCCACCTATGTGCGCTTCCTTGCATCGCTCAAGTCTGGCTCGCTGCAAACTGCTGATTTGGCCATTTCTAGCGAGCCACGTCCAGAGATACTTTAACAATCGTGCTATGCAGGCCCAATAATATACACATGTAACCCACGTTCGTGCCTAAATATCACTGTACTAGACAAAAACGTGTGTCATGGAAACCGGGCCTGAATCGCGTGGCCAGCCATTGATCGCATCGCTGTTTCGCCGCGACACGTGCGGGGTGACCGCGAATCTGCGGCGCGACGGGGTCGGACTTGCATGCATGGCTGTTTCCGGCGCGAGGGCTTCCTCCATGCTTGCGCGCACCGCCGCAACCCGCAATGGTGGCCCGGGCGGGTGCGGTCGACGTCGTGGGCACCGCACCGGGTTGGCGCCTGGGCTAATAATCTCGGTTCGCGGGGGCCGCGCCGTACGGCACACTGTGCGTACGCGCGATGGGTTCCCGGCCCATGTAACGTGTTCCTTGTGCTGCTGCGTGGCACGGACGGACACGCTGTGGGGTGGCTGGTTCGGGGTGGGGGCACCGCCGGCGTCACGCTCGCTCCCTCCTGCAACACGCGCGCGCGCCATGACACCATCCGTTGACACGAAGCAATGGTCACCGACGACGTCGTCCGGTGGGCTTCATCACCTACCGGATGGCAAAAGTCAACCAACATCCGTACTGCCATGAGTTCCAAAACGTACGCGAGGTCCGTCCAGTGACGGCTGCCTCCACCATCCATCCATCCATCAGAGCCTCCTCCGTTGCGCCCGAACCATGCCACCATACATGCACGTACAATTTAATTCGTATTGCCACCATCAGGGCCGTCTCTAGGAATTCGGGCCCCGGACGAAAACCAAAATGTGGCCCAAAATTTCGAATAATTCACATAAGAGAAAAATCAATATGCGTAAAGCATACTCCCATTTTATTATATATTTGCATGTCTATTTTATTTGTACCTTATTTAGGCATATATCAAATATTAATACTAATGCTAAAAAGGTAAACGATAGCAAAGCAATAAACAAACCTCATGTTCTACCAAAAAGGAGCGCCTGTCTAGCTAGTAAACAAAACCTAAGAAATTATTAGTGATCATCGATCATTTGATCAAACAGAATCTAATTAGTTTCAAATAGTAACAACCGCTAGATGATTAGATCATTCAAATACAAAGAAAATAAATTTAAAAAAGAACCTTGCTCTTGGAGATAAAAACCAGTTCGTAGTCTGGTTTAGATGTGTTTCTCAATCCTGATTGAAGCAACGAACTGACAGAGCCGCGGTCTGTGATTGTTGCATCTTCACGGCAGCCGGCAGGAAGATGATCAACAGTGGGATCGGATCAGAGGCAACTGCCGGCGCCGGCACGACTACTAGGGCCTCGCGCAGGGCAAGGGTTTGGTGCTTCGCCGATCGCCGGTCGCGAGATCCAGACGCCAGTTCACTGCCTGTTCCGATCGTGCCATTGGGCCTCCAAACTTCTGTGCTAGTATTATTTTGGGCATGTGTTCAAAAAAAAGTATTATTTTGGGCCTCCCACCTTCTATCATATCGCAGTCCAGTAAACAGCTCACGTACACGTACAACGGTTGGATTCCTGGTCTTTTTAGCGATTTTTCAGCGGCATCTAAGGAAGCGATCTTTCCTGATTTTCTCTCGATGGGGGCCCATGATTTTGGGGGTCCTGTGCGATCGCTCATCTCGCTCCCCCTCATCGACGGGTCTACATGCACGTACAATTTAATTCCTCAACGCGACGGATCAGGAAACTACGAACGAACGACGGCGACGGAGGGAGCTGCTCGTTCTGCTCACTGTACACGTCCACCGCTTACAGACAGTCCCATGCATGGATCCTCCCGTACGTACATGCACGTGCACGTACGTATATGTATATATGTACGCGGATCCGAAATGAAGACACGCTGCTGGCACCTGGTCGAATTCATGCCGACACAGCGCCGGTCGGCTGTATGTGTACAAATACACGGCACAGGCGTACAGGCTCGAGGACGACGCGCCAGCTGGCTGGGCTTTGATCGCCATCTCCATCGCCATCGCCATTGATTGATCGGTCGCCTGGCTGCTTGACGACAGGGGATTGATGACGGCGCGGCGGGGCCGGACCTGCCCGGACTGTTTGAGCAATAATATGGGGAAACGTGTTTCCCGCGCGAGGGGCTCCGCCGTTGCGCGCGCAGGCGGTCCGCAACGGCCGTCTGCGGGGCAGAGGGTTTGGCTTGGCTGCTCTGGTGGCGGGGGTCCCGCCGTCCCGGGGAGAGAATGGCTCCCTATACGCGGGCGCATGCCGGAGATGACGCGCGCATTTGACTCTTTGCGAGCACGTCGCGCCGGCGCCAGCGCACGCCGGCTCGCTAGCTCCAGCAGGCGACTGGGCGTGCACTGCAGCTGCGTAGAGCTGCACACACTGGCATGGCATGGCATGACGGCATCCGTTGACAGGGCGGCGATCTCATCCGATTTCATCGACCTCCGACGTCGGCGCAGTAGTTGGTTTTCACTGCATGAGCGTACGTGACAAATTAACCTGATGAATCCTCGATCCACCGAGCATGCATGCATGCATACACATACATATACCAGTGGGGTCTAGCAAACTGCATGGTTACATGGTACGCTACGTGCCATGCATGCATGCACGTACATCCATCTGCGCGTGGGCTATAGCAAAGCTGCATGGTTACACTTACATGTAACGGGTAACCGTGTGAAAATACTCCATTGTCTCCATGGATGAACGATGATGCGTGCCCACTGGATCGATCGATCTACCTAGCATCATTGGCTTGCACCGCTACGTACGTGCATGTCCCACCTAATTACTGCGACGTACGTAAAACGCACACACGTCCTTGGGACCGATCGCAAGTTAAATTTGACTCGAACGGTTGATTGCGACGTGCATTTGCTCGCCCGTCTCTTGCGCCGTCGTACGTGCTTGTCGCGTCGCGTTATGAGGAGTGGATCCATGTTTAAGCCTGGTGATAACGGTTTTACTCCATGTCCCTTGTAGGTAGTAGCTCCCTGCTTGTTTTCTATGCCCACGTACTGGTACGGGCCTCAGAAATCTGAGATTCAAAATGGCCAATGGCCGGCGCGTGCATGCATGACCGAAAACTCGATACAACCTGATGTTAAAACTTGTTACTGGCTAGTAATATACATCATTTTCCCCAAGTCTGGAGTGGTTAAAAATTGTGGCTTGTAGTGAGAGCATCTGCAGCCGCGATGGGCAAATCCGCGCACCATGACGCCCGCCCGGGCTCGTCCGCGGGCATTGACTGGGCATTCCTCAAATCATGCCGTCCACATCCGTGTATCTCATATTCGATACCTTATATCCATACTAACAATGCAATGTGGAACTAAACAACGTAGATCATCGAACATAGAAATGCGCATTCCGATCACCAACGGATCTCCAAATGATTGTTCACATAAACGACGGACAAGTTTGAACTAGATTGCTAAAACCTTGAAATTAAAGACGAGACGGCAGAGCTTCACCACTTTGTCAGCGGACCTTTGCCCTTCCGATCGCCGGCGCAGTTGTAGGCGTCCGCGGCTGATGGAGGGTCTTGGTCGTCTGAGGAGGAGGTGCAGTTGTTGCGGTCGCCGAAGTCGGAGTCGAAGAGCACGATGAGCCCCTTCATCTGACAGACCGCCCTGTCCTGCTTTTGCTTCAACTTGGCGGTCCGAGCCTTCTCCGCCGCTGCCTCCTTCGCCTCGCGCTCCATTTGCTCAATGGCAAGCCTCATATCCGTCCTATATTTGGATTGGATATGAGGGGCGCGCTCTTCCGATTCCGGAGCGCGCGTGCGGGCCGACGGTGCGGGCACTAACACCCATCCCTGCCCACGTGTAGGAGTGACCGGCAGGGGAATCCACGTCCGGCGCGGGGACGGTGCGGACCGCGCTGTCCTGGAAGTCGCTGAGCGCGGGCCGGGAGAATCCACGTCCGGCGTCCTCGTTCCGCCGGCGCGGGAGCTGCGACGACGCTTCAAATCTAGAGCTGCCACCAGTCTCCGCCTTGGACTGCTCCAACGCAACGTGGAGGGCCATCTCCTCCTCGTAGTCCAGCTTAGAGCCGGAGTGGCTGCCGGAGCTGGACATCGGAGTGGATGGGATCGAAATCGGAAAGGGAGAGAAGAGGACTGAGCAAGAAAGAGTGGTTAGGGTTTGAAGCGAGGCGCCCGGATTGGGGTTTTTTGTGGGACAACTGTAGGATCGGTGGTGGGCCGAGCCTGTCAGGCGGACGCGCCCGGGCATGCCCGGGTCGCCCCATATTCGTCCTATATTTGGGCTGAATATGAAGGGTGTCAGTCAGTCCGGACGTTTGTCCGTGGTTTAAAAGGCCCGATTGGGTCAGGTTTTTATTATCGGTCAGTAACCGGACGGCCTGCCCGGCCTTTTGAGAGGGATATGATAGGTCCGGCTATAGATGCTATAAGCTCATTTTTCTCGCAGTATAGACCGGTCAAATTAAGTTATTTATCCTTCTAGCTATTATGGTGTACCGTAGCAATTCATGTGCAGTAATGCCAATTACTCGTGCAAGTGCAAACGATTTAGAGTACGATTACTCGTACACGTTACTTAATCAATTAAGTACAGCCTGCAATTAGTTAATTGCTTAAGTACAGCAACTCCTGCCATGTACGTATACTGTTCCGAACGCGGGTACTACTAAAGTAGTGTTTGATTAAGTACTCTTGTCACACTTACTTTTGCTCCATGCTGCATGTGATGTGACCTTACTACCAAAGAAATACGGCCACCTTTTGCTCAAAGCTAATTAAAGATGATTTCAATACTCTTGTCACTGCCGAGCAAATATTGCGTCTCGTCCACTGCTCATGGATCCATGGGTTACATGGGAACATGACACGTCGTACCCTTACGTACTCTCGCAAGCAGCAAAAAAAAAAAAAAAACAGAATCAAAGAGCGTATATGCGCCATGTGATTCATGAGGTCATTATAATTGCTAGTAATAGTCAATTCCTCCGTCGACCGCTATTTTCATCGGTCTCCAGTCATCGTCTTTGTCCTCTCTTGTCTTTTGGAGATTAAATAGTGTATTTTGTGTGCGTACGTAGGAGCACGTTGCTTCCACGAGGTTGCAGGAACAATTAGCAATTTTTTTTTTTGCGGGCAGAACAATTAGCAATATCGTATTGTGATGCAGATTATTTAATCAGTGTTGGCTTAATCACTTTTACTCGAGTGCACTGCGAAATGCATGACCCTGGCAGCGGCAGGTTAGGGTATCGTGCGTGTATGTATATAATATACGTACGTATGCGAGGCCGAAAGTACGTACGTAGATACTGTGCCGGTTCTCATGCATGTGCGTAAGCATAACTGCATGCACAGGTCACTGATGACCAAGCATCACGTCATACCCACTGCTCATGGATCCATGCTTGGAGCACGTAGAAAGTGAAAAATTGAAAAGAGAACATTATGTATGGCAACTTGTTATATTCAAAGTAGCTAGGTTGCTTGCTTCCGCGAGACTCCAGGAACAAGCAAACCGAACAACTAAGCTAATATATTACGTCGCGCTGCCGATTGACTAACTCCAAGGTTCATGAGCGCACTTTTGCTCGGGTGAGTACGGGATCGACAAATGCATGGCCATGGCAGGGCCGGCATACTTGTACCGTTGTACGTATGTACATATGCGAGGCTGAAAGTATATACCGTATGCTTACGCACACGGCCTCTCTGTCTCTCTCTCTCTATGGATTAACTGGCCTGCTGGCAAGTTTACCGAGAAAGATAAAGCAACCGCGTGTATATACTTGATAGTACAACCGAGTGTGATCCACATATATAGTGCAACACAGACTAGGCCGATCTTACACGCACGGTCAAATCCGGCACATTTACCGTTTTTCCTGTCCCGTGGGGGTTGGGGATCTCCACCCAAAGATTTGCCACTGGCCCGTACGAACACGGCAATTAACGAGGAGTCAAGGAGAAGATCAGCCATGCGTATCCTCCTGTGCTGAGAAGCTATAAGAATTGTGTAGAGGCTGTGCCTGTCAGTGCAGGGAAGCATCGGCACGTTCACGTACTTGCGCGGAGTAGCCACTAGCGTCTCCTCTCCTCTCCGGCCCCGCTACCTTCACATTGACGGGGATGGGGATCTTGCCGGGAAAGTATCTCGTGCACCGGGGCTTGTCATGCTACCGGTGCATCCGACATCGCATCGCGTTAAAAAATGTTTCAAAAAATTTAAAAAAAATGTAGTACATTGGCACGACATCGGTCTATGTTGTTGTAAAATTTCAACTCAAAATTCAAAACACTACATGTGATACAAAAATGATAAATTTGGCATCAATGTAATAATGGGCCAAATCTAAAGCCCAACTTGTGTTATGTACTATTCAGTGTCTACTTTGTGATTTTTGTACCTGGGGCAATGTTTCAAATTTGAATTGAAATTTTATGACAACATAAATAGATGTTGTGTGAATGTGCTAAATTTTTTTCAAATATTTTCAAACACTTTCAAATGTGATATGGTAGTCCGGTGCACTGGTAGTACCATAAGCCCCGGTGCACCAGATACTTTCCTGGATCCTGCCAGCTGAGGCACGGCCTGATCCAGGATCTCAAGGCCTTAATGCCCGCCAGAGCTAGTGATTTCGATCATACCCGATCTTTCGTTTTGACCGTGACCGGACCATTGTCGGTCTTGGGTGGAATTAGTTACTGGGTGCAGTCTGTGGCTCTGGCCAGAGCGCAGAGGAGGCATATCCACTGCCAATGCAAACGGCACAATCGAAGAAGAAGAAGATCCCATTTTGTCTCTCTAGAATTCAAGCCCTCTCCTCTGCATGCATTTCGAAGGGAAAACGATTAGTACCGGAAGCTAGTAGTTATTACTGGTAAGCAACCGCTCCCGGCCATGATCGATTGCCATTCGTGTATGGTGATGGAGGCAGCTTCGCCAAATGGCCATGATCGGAGTGTTTCTCGATGGTCAATTACCTCATTGGAGCAATAAAGTTAACAGTGCATCGAGCATTGAAGTGCCGTACGTGCCTAAAGATCACTGCGTATATTGGACAAAAGCGTGTGCCTGTGTGCATCCTCGATGAACCACGGCTGCCCACATCTTCAAGTAAACTACATTACGGTCCTCGTATTAGTTGGCGCGTAACATCATGGTCATGAAATTTATGAAATGCTCCAATACAGTCCTGAAAGACGAGAAAACGTAAGTACGGCCCTGGCCACACCTCCTAATACTTGCAGTGATCACACGATGCCCCGTCAGCATACAGTAGATAGGCGGACCCGATATGTCAGCACGCGAGTGTGAAGGAATAACAAAATAAGTTACAGCACGAAAGGTTCTAACCCGAGCAAGCCCAAGCAAACCTGATGACACAACTCTAATCTTACATTCTTAAGAAATTGCTTCCCACTTCTACCAATTCTCTCAACAAACACATTATACACATCATCTTCATGCCACGTCAGCGTTCACATGACTCTAATTCTTAACATGCATGTGCCATGTCATCCTGCAGTCACCACTCACCAGCATACAAAACAGACTGTGGACCAGCCCTGATCGTTTTGTCTGCCACTTGCCAGGTTGATTATTTCCCTCGACCCACGTCTGGGCTTTTTCGCCCCGCATGTTGCCTCGGATGACTCGACTTGATTTATTGTCGTTGGGCTGTACTACAACACGCATCATACTCAGGCCTACATCTTCCCATCCGATTCCCTTCCCCTACCTGAGTCGCTCACCTTCCCGTCCGATCCCCTTCCCCTGGAGGCTACAATCTTGGCAACCGAATAGGCGATGGTCCCTTCAGCTCTCCCCTCCGATCTGAAAAGGTGCGCGGTTTCATGAACTACAAGTGGGAAATTAAGAGCACCAAGCAGCACTACTCCTCTTCCGGTTGTCTATATATGGTAGATTTTTCTCTCCAAGCAGCACCAAAACTCGAACTAATCAATCTCTTTCTGTTATCTTTCCTTTTATTGTGAATTCTCAACAACCCTCTCGCCCCTGCCGTATATTCTTGGCCAAAGAAAAGGAAACTCGAGAGGATGACTTGCAGCGGCCAAATCTGTCAATCTGTCTCGCCTCAGCGGCCGTTCTCTTCAGATTGACAATGGATGATGGAGGTGGTGTGCTAGAACAGAGTCTAGAGATGTGCTTAGGATTTTTCTGGTGGTACATCTCAGGTGGAGGAGGGTGAGCTGCCCTCCGACTCAATCCTTGTCATGGTCGTGTAAACCGTTGTGCTCCATGATGCTGGTGTCTGCAGGTACGTGGGTATAATCAAATCAGACAATGTACGGTAGTCCCTTTTTTTTGCAGGGTGCTCTTTGCGAATGGCTTGGACATCTGTCCTTGGTGGTATGTACATTATGTATGTGCGGGACTGTACGTGTATGTGGTATTATCATCCATGGCGAGGAGAAAAACCGTGCAGTATTTTTCTTGAGAAAAGGAATCTTTGTTGTTATAGCGGATGATGATCCCTTGATAAAAGACACATTTGTAATTAGGACGATGATAGAAGAATATGGATTCCATCAAATTAGTTCAGTCGCCGGTAGTGATTTTATTATCAGAATTAGTTATATTCAATACTTCATTTGTAATTAGGAGGGTAACAAGTAATGCATGTTATATCTTTTGACAGCAGCAGATTATAAAATCCTGTTTTTGTATGTCCACATTCCTCTATCCTATTTTTGTTCACATTCTTTCCTTTTATTATGGAGGCCGGCCTGATGTTATGGACGCATGCGAATGGTTCATATGTAGCTTACATATAGAAGATGCAGTGTTCTCTATTATTTATTTATGAAGAAGAAAGCTACCATGACGACCTCGCATACTAAATGGTCAACCACGCATAGAAGCATCTCAGAAAATACACTACCACCTCTACCTAAAATTAGTAAATCCGTTGCTTAAATTTAAAATTAGTTATCACTAGAATGATCATCATCATTTCTAATCGAGAAGAACTCTCATTACTACTCTTTGGGAAATTTCTATTTCCATACCAAATCTTTAATATTCCTATCCATATGGTAATCACTTTGATCTGTATTCTTTAAACTAATGGCAGAACTGGCAGACCCTGCAACTACAATCTAGAGTGACTCTCGTAGTTTCACTATTTGCCACTCAATGGATTTTCCTTCAATACTTCAAAAATTCCCAACGCAACACGTGGGGTATTATCTAGTTTGTTAAGATTAAGAGCAACTTCAAGGCATCGACCCAATCTGTATGCGCGCGTCCGTTTAGATCGAAACAGACACAAAAGGCGACCCAATGCGTCGACGTAAACGGACTATCATTCGGTTTTTGTCCACGTGTGACCCATTTCAGATCCAAATTTTGGTTGTGTATGTGTCAGCGCGGACACACAACAGACGCTCGCCCTTGCCCTCCCCATGGCCCGCCTGTCGGTGGCACATTGGTCATTTGCCCTTCCTCCCATCGACCGCCACACACCCGGACGCCCACTCGCCGCCGCCGTCTAGTTCCGGTGCCCAGGCCGGCCGCCCGTACCCAGATACCTCCCCCTAGCAGCACACCACCCCTCGACGGCCCCATACTCTGACGTTTGGTGCACTGTTTTCGCCGCCATCGCAACACTCCAAACGTCGTAGGCACGCCTACGCCGCTGGCAACACCGGCTTGCGCGTCTACCTCGCTCGCCGGACGCCGCCACGTTCGCCTCCATGCCGACAGGCCTGCTGCCTGGTCTCAGAGAGGCGTGAGGCTCTTCACCGGCCGGCTTCTTCCACCTCGCCCTCAAGGTGTTCGACGGTTTGCCCGCAAGGTACAAATGGACTCCGGCGAGAAGTACTTTTTCAACTACTTCATTTTGCGATTCAGATGATTCATCGTCAGACTATGAGGAGATTGTGGCTGCTGCTTTGGTCATCCATTACCACATTAATGGGCAGCGGCCGATGTTTAGGGGCTCGATCTCAGGGCATACTCCAACGTTGGATCGCAACAGAGAGAGCTGCTATTGCCTACTCCGGCAGGACTATTTTGAGTCCCCTAACTCGCTCTTCAAACACAACCTATTCCGGCGTCGCTTCCGGATGGCTAGACATGTGTTCAACTGTATTTGGGAGGGGGTGGTGGCGCACGATAACTATTTCGAGTGCAAGGAGGATGCCCTGGGAAAGATTGGCTTCTCCTCTTTTCAGAAATGCATTGCAGCTATTCAGATACTTGCATACGGAGAACCCAGTGATCTCATTGATGAGTATGTCCGAATGAGAGAGTCCATGTTCCTAGACTCCATGTACAAGTTCTGCAAGGCAGTGGTAGCAGTGGTTGATCTGGAGTACTTTAGAGAGACAACTGCTGCAGATACAACCCGGTTGTTGGCAATCAATGCCAGTATGGGCTTTCCACGGATGGTTGGTAGTATAGATTGTATGCATTGGGAGTGGAAGAACTGCCCTTCTGCTTGGTAGGGACAATATAGGGGCCTTGTGAAAGCTTGCATTGTCATACTTGAGGCCGTGGCTTCACAAGATATCTAGATTTGGCACTCTTTCTTCGGCATGGCCGACTCTCACAATGACATCAACGTCCTTCATCGCTCTCCGGTGTTCGCAAGGCTTGCAGAAGGCAACTACACAGAGGTCAATGTTGAGATCAATGGTCATCACTACAACAAAGGATACCACCTAGCTGATTGTATCTATCCTCATCAGACTACTCTTGTGAGGAAAAGCCCCAACCCTGTAGGAGAGAATAGGAGGAGACTGCCCAAGCGCAAGAGAGTGCTAGGAAGGATGTGGAACATGCCTTTGATGTTCTTCAATCTTGAAAGGACATCATTCGGTATCCTTCTAGAATCTGGAGCACCAAGAAGTTGTGGGAGGTGATGACTGCTTGTGTGATCATGCACAACATGATTATAGAGGATGAGCGTCCCGATGAAACCTACAAGCAAGGGTTTCCAATTTCAGAGTGAAAATGTTGTGCCTGATCATGAAGGAAAGGCAACGTTTGCACAATTCACCGAATTTCATCGTCAAATGCGTGATTGAGAAACTCACATTCAACTGGAAAATGATTTGGTTGAGTATATGTGGGCTCACGTTGGCAACCAGTAGATGTATCGGCTATTTCTTCTTTGAAATGTATTTGTGAAAATTTAAATTTTATTTGGCTTGTAAACTACGAGATATTATTTCATTGTGAAACTATAAAATATTTGTATTTGTTTGAATTATATGAACTTGGACCATTTTTTCTCATATGTTGCAAAAGAGCTCAAAATTGGCTGCATACGGGCCGCGAGGACGAAAATGCGTCCGTGCGTTGGACGCAGTGCCAACCCAAACGCCAAAGGGGCGGACACGTCAACCCAAACGGACAAAAATCGGACAGACCACAGATTCGTTTGGGTCGGCATATTGGAGTTGCTCTAATGAGTCTAAACCTCTATAGTCGTTTCCATGTACCTCTTCAAGCAATTATGCCAATTTCCATTTTGCAATATTTTTTATTTTATTTTCAAAGATCACAATTTTTTTCTCAAAAACAGATGTAAGAATTTTTTTTGCATTCGCATTCAAATGTAAAGAAAGGGTTTGTGCAATAAAAAAATGTTCAACAAGTTTTGGAAAATGTTCCACATGTGTTAAAAAAATGGTTAACATGTTTTCGAAAAATGTTTGTCATGCATTTCAATGTGTATTAAAATAATCTTGTGCAAAATTACTTTTACATTTGATCCCCCGCATGCACTTGATTTTTTCATCTTATTTCTCGCTCGTATGCTGACATGTGGGTCCCGCACATCTACACTACATCCATGTGGTGCCCTGCATACCAGAAGATGTAATAAGGACCGTACATGCAACATATTCTTGAGTTTCGAGACTGTATTGGAGCATTCCACGAGTTTGAGGATTTTTGTGTTACGTGCCAACTAGTACAAGGACCAGACATGTAATTTATTCCCAAATCTTTCATGCATGTGCTTCGTATTTGGGCAAACCGGCGCACAACCCCGATGAATGACCTCCTGGTTGCCCCATACACGAGGGAAGAAGTAAAAAAAGCGCTGTTTCAAATAGGTGATATGAAAGCACCTGGCCCCGATGGGCTTCATGCCATATTCTTCAAACGTTTTTGGCATATCGTTGGAGAGGAATTAACAGATGAGGTGCTACAAGCTATAAATAACAGGAAAATCCCTAATGGATGGAATGACACTAATGTGGTGCTAATACCTAAAGTTGACAGCCCAGAGTTAATCACTATGTTTAGACCCATTAGTTTATGCAATGTGGTGTATAAAATTATCTCAAAAATGCTGGCGAATAGGTTGAAGAAAATCTTGCCTAAGTTGATTTCTCCTACACAGAGTGCTTTTGTACCAGGTAGATTGATCACTAATAATGTGTTGATTGCCTATGAGTGTTTTCATTCCATAAAGAAGAGAACACATGGGTCGAATGGGATTTGTGCAGTTAAACTTGACATGCTAAAAGCATATGACAGAGTAGAGTGGGAATTTTTGAGACAGATGATGATGAGGTTGGGGTTTCATGCACAATGGATTGAGCTAATTATGGAGTGTGTCTCTTCTGTTAAATATCATATCAGATTTAATGATACAGAGACAGATGAGTTCATACCAACTAGAGGTCTAAGACAGGGAGACCCACTGTCCCCTTATCTCTTTCTGATTTGTTCTGAAGGACTATCAAGTATGTTGATGCATGAAGAGGAAATTGGTGGAATTGAAGGAATAAAGGTGGCAAGGAACGCACCTTCAATATCCCACCTTTTGTTTGCAGATGACTCTCTAATTCTTATGAGAGCCACGGTGCAAAATGCAAGCACTTTGAAGAGAGTTCTAGATACATATTGTGAGAGCTCGGGACAGCGAGTAAGTACACCTAAATCTAGTGTATTTTTCAGTCCTAATACCAGAGTTAGTGAAAGAGAGGCTGTTTGTGGAGTAGTGAATATATTAACTGAAGCGTTGTCTGACAAGTATTTGGGATTACCGACAATTGTGGGTGTTGACAGAAGTGACTGCTTTCAGCATCTTGTTGACAGAGTGTGTCAAAGGCTGAAGGGTTGGAAGGAAAAATTCCTATCAGTTCAAGGTAAAGAAATCCTTCTCAAAGCGGTAGCTCAGGCAATTCCATCATATGCTATGTCTGTTTTTAAACTACCGAAAGGAATTTGCAAAGCAATCACGGATGAAATATCAAGCTTCTGGTGGGGGGATGGAGAGGAAAAAAGGAAAATGCATTGGTATGCGTGGTGGAAGATGTGTGTACCAAAGAAGAAGGGAGGAATGGGATTCAGAGACCTTCATAGCTTTAACCTTGCTATGTTAGCAAAGCAGTGTTGGCGACTGATCCACAATCCTGACTCTTTGTGTGCACAAGTGTTAGGTGCAAAATACTATCCGGATGGCAATATCCTGGATGCTGGACCGAAGAAAGGCTCCTCGTTCACACGGCAAAGTATCTTTGCAGGGATACAAACGTTCAAGCGGGGGTGTATTTGGAGGGTGGGTACGGGCTCACAGATCAATATCTGGGAGGACCCATGGATTCCATCAAGCCCGACCAGGAAAGTAATTACCCCTCGAGGGGGAGTTATGTTGTCAAAAGCGCAAGATATAATTGACCCACATACGGGTCAGTGGGATGAGGCACTTATTTAGAGTGTGTTCTCACCAGTTGATGTAAGCAGAATATTACAAATCCCACTCCAAGTTGAAGTTACAGAAGATCTTGTGGCATGGCAATTCACCAAGTCTGGAACATTTTCAGTACGCTCGGCTTATTATGTGGAGTTTGATCACCAGTTCGGTCGGCATTACAGAGAAGTTAATAGTCCTGGAACTGCTCAGCTAAACGGGGTTTGGAAGGAGGTTTGGCGCCTCTGATTACCGGAGAAGATTAAGCACTTTGGTTGGAAAGTGCTTAAAGGAGTATTACCGTGCTACGGTGTGCTAGCGGACAAACATATTCCCTTGATCCCACAATGCCCAATATGCAAGGTTGGCTTGGAAGATATACATCACTGTTTATTCACATGTGATAGAGCTCGACTTGTGTGGGCATCGCTAGGACTAACATAGGAGATTGATAATGCTGTTATACAGGACCGGTCCGGCTCTGTTAATTTGGACATATTGATCCGACTACAGAAACTAGTAGGGGATATTCCAATGGCCGAGCTGATTCTTGTTACTATGTGGTATATATGGTGGCAGCGGAGGCAAGTAACGAAAGGGGAGACAGTGACGACCCCGGAACAGACAGCTATCTCAATACGAGTTCTCGCTACCAACTTTGTTCGAGCAAATACACCAAATGTGGCCACCCACAAGAAAGATCAATTGTGGAAAAACCCAGGTAGTGGAGTTATAAAGATTAATGTTGATGCATCATTTCATGAGGAGAATCTTCGTGGAGCTTGTGGCGTGGTTGCTCGGGATGACCATGGCAAATTTTTGGGAGCAGCAACACAAGTTCTACCTCATGTATCAAGCGCAGGATCTGCTGAGATCTTGGCTATCCGCTCCGGACTATACTTAGCAGCTAACATGGGATGCACAAAGATCATCATAGAATCGGACTGTATGCAGGCCTTGGAGGCAATATCTGATCCGACTTCGTATATGGGAATTGATGTCCCAGTTGTGATGGAGTGTTCTCTCCTGTCGATGGAGTTTATAAGTGTTAGTTTTGATTTTTGCAATAGAGAGGCTAATATGCTTGCGGATGGTCTTGCGAAGCATTGTATTAGTAGCAGAATCTCTGAAAGTTGGGAATCTTCCGTCCTTGACTTTGTTCTTCACCATTATGTAAATGACCTTGCTATTATTTGAGGAATAAAGTCTTGACGTTCAAAAAAAAAAAACTGGCGCACAACCCCCACCTCTCTCCCTCCGCCTTGGGCTCGGCCCATTTAACACTTCTTTTTCTGGTTCACAACAATGTCGTGCATGCCAGGTTCCTGTACGACTGGTCCACATAGTTTTTTCTCTCACCGGTTTTAGGGACCTTCTAGAAGGTTCGAGCGGTTTTTCTAAGTGGTTTACCCCTGGTTTTTTCCAGAACAAGTTTTGTACGATGTTCTCTTTTCGTTTTCCTTTCTCATTTTCTTTTTGGTTCCTTTTCAAAATTCATGAACTTTTTCCAATAGTTGCCGATTTTTTATCGTAAACATTATTTTGAACTTTTCCAAATTAATTAACATTTTTGCAAATCCACAAAAAATTTCAAATTTGTGAACGTTTTTTATTCCGAGAAATTCATGAACTTTTTTCAGATTCATGAATGTTTTTCAAATCTATGAACTTTTTCAAAAATTCGTGAACCTTTTTAAAATTTATGATTTTACAAAATTCCTATTTTTTTTCAAGATTTTCAAATTCGTATTGTTTAAAAAAATCAGAACTCTATTGAAAGTTGTGAACTTTTTCATTTTCATGAACTTGTTTAAATATTTGAACCTTTTCAAGTTCATGAAATTATATAAACCAACGAACATTAAATAAGTACATGATCTTCTTTTTATTTTATGAACATATTCAAAATCGCAAATAAAATGTCTATTTTTTCCGTGAAGCAGCAGCACAACATAGTCGAACAAGAAAAGGAAGTGAGCAGGCTGAGTTGAGCGAGCGACGAAGCGAAGCCTAATTGGCCGTGGCCCGCTCTTGTTCCGTGAGCACGATTTCTCGTTTCGAGATTATTATAGGCGCTGGCAAGGAGGCTTCCTTACGGTCATTTTCTTTTAAAAAGGCGAAGCTTAATGGGCCGTGGCCTGCTACCGTTCCGTGAGCGCGATTCACGAAAATGCAGGACTAAGATCGCGCCGGGAAGAAACGCGGCCGCAGCCCCACTGCACGCACAAACAAGGCCTGTAATGGACGCGCGGGAACACATCTAGTGCACCTAGCCTTGTCATGCTTGGTGCACCGGCTGCTCAAAAGTCACTGTACAAGCACTCGAAATTTTAAAAAATAAGTTAGCATGTACACGTAACATATACTCTCCACATTTTTTTGAACAACAAAAGGCGCTCGAAGCGTCAAATTCATTCAGCTCAGTAACAATGTACAACGTGAATTACAAACTCCTGATCCTGAAACTTGGATAGAAGAGATACAACAGGACATGAAGTATGTCTATGAGGTGAAGCAAAACAACAAACTTCAGGTTGAACACATTGATGTAAAACCTGTTGAGCTACATTGTGTGCTATGCCATTTATTTCTCTCGAAATATGAAAGACTTGAGGCTGCAAATTGTTAGCATGCTTAAAGAAAGTAGCCAAAGGCTTCCTAATGCACCAAGGAGCGGTAGATTCTACTATCCTACCAATAGCAGCCACCGATGATAATGAAAGGCAATCCATGAGAAATGTTGGCTGAGGAATATTGAGCTTACTAGCCACTTGAGCAGCAAAAGAGAGAGCCAGAGCTTCAGCATGTAGAGGAGAAGTAGTAGGAGGAGCAGAAGCTTGAATCTGCACATTCACTTGATCTTGAGGCAAGGAAATATAAATACCCACTCCCGTTGCAACTTCTCCTTGTGGTAAACCAGGAACTTTCCGAGTTCTGAAAGCTGCATCAGAGTAAATTTTGGGGCCCAAAACAAGCAAATCCGACCGGAGAGTTCGTCCCTGCATAGGAAGTTGATCAAGAGAAAGTTGTACTTGTGGCGTCACCTGCATCAGAGACAAGTGAGGTAAATCAATATAAGCATCAGAAGACAAGACTTTAACAACAAGGTGCACATGATGAGGATGAGCCTTATTCCTATCAAAGAGATAATCATTTCTAGCCTTCCAAAGACACCATAAGAAGTTTAGAATGTTTGAAATAGAACCGTATGGATGTCCCATGTGAAGAAAGGCAATGAGAATGGAATGCATAGTAGCATGGCCTTGGACTAGAACATCCGACCTAATGAACCACCGAGAAGCAAACCAAGAAGCTCGTGCAAAAGGACATAGGAAAAATAAATGGAACTCATCCTCTTGAATGCCACACCTACAACAGTTCGGAGAGATATGATTAGAGAAACGGCTTTCCCGCAAGCCTGTAGGTAAAGCTCTCCTAAGAAGCCTCCATGCAAAAGTTTGCACCCTAGGAAGGAGCTGCTTTTGTTTCCAAACCAGTTTGAGAAGGTCTTTGAGCCCCGGAGATAATACAGAAGGCGCATTTCAAGGATTTGTATGAATTTCCTGCAAACAAAGCTTATAAGCAGATTTGGAAGAACAAATTCCATTAGGTGTGAGATTCCAACAGAGTAAATCTGGGCCATCATCATCAATGATATCAGTTTGAACAATGACTGAAGCCATAGGTTGCCGAAAAAGTAAATGAATTAAACCATTATTCCAAACTTTTTGCCCAGGGAGCCAAAGATCCCTAACTAAAGAAGGATAAATAAAACCTGGTTGCTGAATATTAAGATAGTCATGAATGCTAGTCCAAAGAGTGCACCAAGGAGAACTCCAGATTGGGATATTACCTTGAGTCAATTGATAAAAAGAACGAGCTTTAATTTAACTTAGGCATCATTTTCAGAACAGAGGTCTAGAAAGCAGATTTAGGAGAGGAAGGAGTAGCTGTCCAAATAGAAGAGTCATGAAAATATTTAGCCTGAAGGACCAAATATAGCTGAGAGGAAGGGGATTTAGCAATTCTCCAAACAGCCGCAAGAACAAGACTTTCATTAATTGCTTTCAAATTCCTTATACCTAGTCCACCTTCTTTAGAATTGCAAATATATTTCCATGCTCGAAGACAAAGACTCCTGCTTGAATCATTTTCCCTGACACCTGTCCACCAAAAATTCCTAATGACAGCAGTGAGCTTAGCAAGAAACTTCTTAGTGAACAAAATGTTAGCCATATAATAAACAGGAATAGCTGAGAAAACAGAACGAATCAATTCCAACCTAGCAGCATGAGAAAGTAAGAATTACTTTTTTTTTCTTTGAGGATCCATCCAGAATTACTTGTCAGGATATATCTAGACGTATTTCAGTTTAGATACATTCATTTTTATCCATTTCAGCGGCAAGTAATTCCGGACGGAGGAAGTATCTACCATGACACCAAAAAACAGAAGTTAATTTGAATCACAGTTGGAGATAAGTAACAAATTTAGCACATATTGTGTTAATAGGCCCAATCTAAAAACAGTACCATTCATAATAAGATTTGCCATTTTTGTTTCTAGTGTTGTAGGTCTAATTTGAATTTGAAATTTTGTGTTATGCTAGCCGTATGTTTTGCGGGCATGCTATTCTTTTTTAGATTTTTGAAATGTTTGTAGAGTGTATTTTGTGTGATCAGTGCACCAGTAGCATCAGAAAGACGGGTGCACCAGATATACTCCTGCGCCCACACACCAGTGCGACAACACACGCCTTAAAATATACGTCTCTCTTATTGCGAGACAAAAGAAGTGCACAATAGCATTCACCAACAGTTTCCGAAAACTTCTATGGGCCGGTTTTGAAGCAAGGGACCGGGTTGGAAGTGGTTTGACGAACCTTTTAGAAGGTCTCGTCTGGTTTTCCTATTTCTATCAGTTTTATTATTTCTTCTTCTTTCTAATTAATTTTGTTTTTCTTCTTTCATGTTTTTTTTGGAGAAAACATGAGTGGAATTTTTTATACTTCATGAACATTTATGAATATTGCGCTTTTTGCCTTTTCCTGAACATTTTGGTAAATGCAGTAAACATTTTATTTTGAATGGTCTCACGCATATATGTCATGGACAAATTTTCAGAACTACGCAAAAGAATATTTAAAATTTCATGAACATTATTTTAGATTTGTGCGACCATTTGTTTGCAAATGCTGTGAATTTTGTTAGATAGTATAAACATTTTTTAGGTAATGAGCATTTTCTGAAAATTGTGCGAAGAAATTTGTACATTTCCTGAGTATTTTGTTAAAAATGGTCATGAATTAGTATTTAAAGGTGTGAACATTTTTATTGAATAGTACCAACTTCTTGTTAAATGTGATGAACATTTATTATAAACATGTTAACATATTTTTAAATGTCATGAAAAATTTACAAAATGTCCGGACATTTGTTTAAGTTGCACGCACATTTTTAATACTCGAAGGATATTTGTTAGAACATTAATAAAACAAAAATAAGTTCACAACATATATTTTTAAGATCATGTTCAATATATAGAGAAATTTAAAGAAACTACTACCCTACGGAAGCACGGAGTACGGAGATCCAAATACTCCCTTCGTTTCTTTTTAGTCTGCTTATAAGATTTAATCAAAGTCAAACTTTGTAAAATTTGACTAACTTAATAGTGAAAAATACCAACATCTACAATACTAAAGTTATATGCCATGAAAATTAATTTCATCAAGCAACTAATAATATTGATTTCATAGTGTGAATGTTGATATCTTCTCCTACAAAACCAGTCAAACTTTACAAAGTTTGATTTTGATCAAATCTTATATGCAAACTAAAAAGAAACGGAGGGAGTACATCATGTCTGTCCATCTAACAGTTTGTTGGACGAGGAGGAAGTTATCGTTGATGCTCCTATTCGAGATGAAAGCACTCTGGTTGGAGGAGATGATCGTACCAAGCCGTGGTGCTAACCGAAGCGAGAGAACCTTGACGAAGAGCTTGACGATGAGGTTGATTAAATACTAGAAACAAATTATCAGACCATTCTTATCCTTTTGGTTAACATATAATAACAGGGACAGCTAACTGAACCATCTTGACACGTGAACCTGGGGCATCTTTATTTCTTAACTCGATGATTTCCGATGTGTTGCACAAAAGGATCGTCATGCATTGATGAACAGTTCAAGACATATCTTCAGCAAATGAAGCATATTCCAAACTCCAGCCAAAATTGCTTGCAAGCATTAAGCCTCAAGTACCCATAGATTCCGTAAATCCTATTTAATAGGTAGATACCGGTGAAATGGCATATACGAGAGGAACTGTGAATACACAAAAGATAAAAAAGTCACATAACTTTTGGTAGAACATAAAGGATGAATCAACTACTTAAAAGAAAAAGATGTATCTAGGTTCCACCCATGGTAAAGACGAGGACTCCGACTAGGGTGCGGCCGATGCCCAAGCCGGAGACTTGGGGGTGGTCGCGCCCGCCTGAAGCTTTCTCTTTTATTTCTTCTTTTTATCTGCACTGGATCGATGTAGGCCTCGTGGGGGTATGTAAGAAACAATGGCCTCCACATTTTAATTTAATGCTTTCTCGATTCGAATCATATGCTCCCTCCTAAAATCTCCTCGCAAGGCTTGCCCCTCCTTTCATTGCTCGCCTAGGTGCTCTACACTGCCAGGACCCAGCCCCTAAGCGAGCCTCATCCGTCGCCGGTATGTCAGGTCGCAATGCCTGGACAAGGCCAGGAGGTGGGGAGCACCAGAAACTAGTGAGGGCTCCTGAGGCGCGATGCTCAGGGAGCCCCCCTTTGACGTGCAAGCGACTCGTGCGGAAAAGAGGCGACAACCTTCACCAAGGTCGTGAGAGGAAGGAATTCTAGTGACGATAGCTGCGGCTCATGAGGCGGTTAGGCTTAGATTTTGCAGGGGCAGCGTCGGGCGATCCATGGCTCGCGAGGAGCCCACGCCGTTCTCTAGGCGCCATTGTCGAGGCTCGGTCCTCGAAATCTTCTGGCACGGCCTGCCGGGTTCCCGAGCGTCTGGTTCCTGGGGTAACTGCATGTTGACATGTTTCGGGATACAGGGAGCGACGCGCACTCGCCAACTTGCTCATGGCCATTCCATGAGGAGATAAGGCACCAAAGATCTCAGTGAGGTGGCATGCACGAGGGCAGGCCCGCAAGCCAGAGCTCGACCACTTGGATTTATCAGCGCTGCAGGGACGGACCCGAGCACAGACGCAGTGCCCAACCCCCGCTCATGGGACGGTCAGGAGAGGTGTCGTGAGCATGCGGTGCTCTCAAGGTGACATAGCACCGGACACATAATTACACAAGTAATATAAATTCATTAGGGCATAACCAAGATTCGTTACACAACCAAAAAGTGGCACAGCTGCCGCGTCTGGCACGGGTCAACTCGAGGTTGCTGCAGCCCGTGGGGCGCCCTTAGTTTGAACAACAAAAATTCACCTGGCAAAATAGCGTTGTCGAGTCGCTTGATGAGGTGCGCTATGGAAGCTCGTCGCTCAAGGGCCAAGAGGCTCCCGACACCCAGGGGGCTCGCGAGAGGCAGAGGGCTCGCACGGTTCCATAGTGAGTTGTGCCAGCCTTTGGAAGGTGGCATCGGCGTTCATCAGGCCGAAGGGAATGCGAGCGTAGTTGGTGGCGAGGCCCGCGCCCGGCTGACCCATGATGGCCAAAAGAGGTCCCGAGAGCAGGCATTGTTGAGGCTCGCAAGGTCAACGCACATGCGCACCTTGCCGCCCCTCTCGGGGACGACGATCGGGTTGGCTGGTGATAACCCACAAGTATAGGGGATCGCAACAGTTTTCGAGGATAGAGTATTCAACCCAAATTTATTGATTCGACAGAAGGGGAGCCAAAGAATATTCTCAAGTATTAGCAGCTGAGTTGTCAATTCAACCACACCTGGAAACTTAATATCTGCAGCAAAGTATTTAGTAGCAAAGTAATATGATAGTAGTGGTAACGGTAGCAAAAGGTAACAGTAGCAAAAGTAATGTTTTTGGTATTTTGTAATGATGATAGCAATAGCAACGGAAAAGTAAATAAGCGAAGAACAATATATGGAAAGTTCGTAGGCAATGGATCGGTGATGGAGAATTATGCCGGATGCGGTTCATCATGTAACAGTCATAACATAGGGTGACACAGAACTAGCTCCAATTCATCAATGTAATGTAGGCATGTATTCCGAATATAGTCATACGTGCTTATGGAAAAGAACTTGCATGACATCTTTTGTCATACCCTCCCATGGCAGCGGGGTCCTAATGGAAACTAAGGGATATTAAGGCCTCCTTTTAATAGAGTACCAGAACAAGCATTAGCACATAGTGAATACATGAACTCCTCAAACTATGGTCATCACCGGTAAGTATCCCGATTATTGTCACTTCGGGGTTAACGGATCATAACACATAATAGGTGACTATAGACTTGCAAGATAGGATCAAGAACTCTCATATATTGATGAAAACATAATAGGTTCAGATCTGAAATCATGGCACTCGGGCCCTAATGACAAGCATTAAGCATAGCAAAGTCATAGCAACATCAATCTCAGAACATAGTGGATACTAGGGATCAAACCCTAACAAAACTAACTCGATTACATGATAGATCTCATCCAACCCATCACCGTCCAGCAAGCCTACGATGGAATTACTCACGCACGGCGGTGAGCATCATGAAATTGGTGATGGGGGATGGTTGATGATGACAATGGCGACGGATTCCCCTCTCCGGAGCCCCGAACGGACTCCAGATCAGCCCTCCCGAGAGGTTTTAGGGCTTGGCGTCGGCTCCGAATCGTAAAACGCGATGAATTCTTCTCTCTGATTTTTTTCTCCCCGAAAGCAAATATATAGAGTTAGAGTTGAGGTCGGAGGAGCTCCAGGGGGCCCACGAGGTAGGGGGGCGCGCCCCCTACCCTCGTGGACAGGTGGTGAGCCCCCTGGTCTTCATCTTTTGCAAGGATTTTTTTACTATTTCCGAATAGATGTTCCGTGAAGTTTCAGGTCATTCCGAGAACTTTTGTTTCTGCACATAAATAACACCATAGCAATTCTGCTGAAAACAACGTCAGTCCGGGTTAGTTCCATTCAAATCATGCAAGTTAGAGTCCAAAACAAGGGCAAACGTGTTTGGAAAAGTAGATATGATGGAGACGTATCAGCTGGCTGCGTGGGGCGGTGCTCCCCACGGATGACTTGATCTTCTTGAAGCTTGGCAATTTCCTGGACGATGAACTATTGCTTCTCTGGCGCTTGGTGTCGTGCTCCTTGCTTGGCGAGGTGTGCGCTGGGGCACACTGCTAGGTGGTGCTCGATCACCTTCCTTGGCACGCCAGGCAAGTCAGATGCCTTCCAGGAGGAAACATCCAAGCCCGTCCAATGGGAGGAGATGAGCACGCCTTCCTATGCAGGAGGAGGGCACGCGCCGACGGCGAGGGCAGGGCCTGGGCCACTGCCATCAGCCGATGCCTTTTTCGCCTCAGGGCGGTCTTGGGAAAGCATCTTCTTCTTTGCGGGAGCGGCCTCAGGTGGCTTGTCGGCGTCCTCGCTATCCGAATGCGTGGCCGCGGCGGCCCTGTAGGCATGCTCAAGGGAGCAGACCGTGTCCTTCTCGTCGCAGGCGATGGTGATGACGCCACTGTAGCCTAGCATCTTGAGGACGTTGTAGCTGTGGTGGGTCGCCGCCATGAACTTGGCGAGTGCCGGGTACCCCAGGATGGTGTTGTACGGCAGGCCGATATGCGCCATGTTCAATTTGATGAGCTCGGTGTGATAGTTGTGGCGAGTGCCAAAGGTGTCAGGGAGGCACACTTGCCCCAAGGGGATGGTAGATCCATCAGTCACCACTTGCTCTTGTTGTTGTAAATATGTAAAGCCAGCATTCAAGTTTTCAACAAAGATTATGACTAACCACATTCACAATAACGCTTAGGTCTCAATTTTACTCATATCAATGGCATAATCAACTGGCGAGCAATAATAATAAATCTCGGATGACAACACTTTCTCAAAATAATCATAATATGATATAACAAGATGGTATCTCGCTAGCCCTTTCTGAGACCGCAAAACATAAATGCAGAGCACCTTTAAAGATCAAGGACTGACTAGACATTGTAATTCATGGTAAAAGAGATCCAGTCAAGTCATACTCAATGTAAACTAACAGTAATGAATGCAAATGACAGCGGTGCTCTCCAACTGGTGCTTTTTAATAATAACATGATGACTCAACATGAAAGTAAATAGATAGGCCCTTCACAGAGGGAAGCAGGGATTTGTAGAGGTGCCAGAGCTCGGTTTTGAAATAGAGATGAATACTATTTTGAGCGGTATACTTTCATTGTCAATGTAACAACCAAGAGATGGCAATATCTTTCATGCTACACACATTATAGGCGGTTCCCAAACAGAATGGTAAAGTTTATACTCCCCCTCCACCAACAAGCATCAATCCATGGCTTGCTCGAAACAACGAGTGCCTCCAACTAACAAGAGTTCCAGGGGGAGTTTTGTTTGCAATTATTTTCATTTGATTTGCATAAAGCATGGGACTGGGCATCCCGGTGACCAGCCACTTTCTCGTGAGTGAGGAGCGGAGTCCACTCCTCTTGAGAATAACCCACCGAACATGGAAGATACGGACAGCCCTAGTTGATACATGAGCTATTCGAGCATACAAAACAGGATATTTATTTGAAGGTTTAGAGTTTGGCACATACAAATTTACTTGGAACGGCAGGTAGATACCATATATAGGTAGGTATGGTGGACTCATATGGAATAACTTTGGAGTTTATGGAGTTGGATGCACAAGCAGTATTCCCGCTTAGTACAGGTGAAGGCTAGCAAAACACTGGGAAGCGACTAGCTAGAGAGCGACAACAGTCATGAACATACATTAAAATTAATCAACACCGAATGCAAGCATGAGTAGGATATAATCCACCATGAACATAACTATCGTGAAGGCTATGTTGATTTTGTTTCCACTACATGCGTGAACATGCGCCAAGTCAAGTCACTTAAATCATTCAGAGGAGGATACCACCCTATCATACCACATCACAACCATTTTAATAGCATGTTGGCACGCAAGGTAAACCATTATAAGCTCCTAGCTAATCAAGCATGACACAAGAAACTATGATCTCTAGTTGTCATTGCAAACATGTTTATTCATAATAGGCTGAATCAGGAACGATGAACTAATCATATTTACAAAAACAAGAGAGGTCGAGTTCATACCAGCTTTTCTCATCTCAATTAGTCCATCATATATCGTCATAATTGCCTTTCACTTGCACGACCGAATGATGTGAATAATAATAATAGTGCACGTGCATTGGACTAAGCTGGAATCTGCAAGCATTCAATAAACAGGAGAAGACAAGGCAATATGGGCTCTTTTGTCAGATCAACAATAATGCATATAAGAGCTACTTCAACAATTTAATTATGGCCTTCTCCTATCGACCCCCAAAGAAAAGAAATAAAACTATTTATACGGGAAAGCTCCCAACAAGTAAAAGAAGAATAGGAAATCTTTTTGGGTTTTCCTTTTTTAATTACTACTACAAGCATGGAAAGTAAACTAATTAAAAGCTACAACTAATTTCTTTTTTCTTTTTTAAGGTTTATTAAACACAAGAAGAAAGCATAAAAAGGAAAATAAACTAGCATGGATGATACAATGAAAAAGTATGAGCACCGACATCTAGCAATGAGTGTGTGAACATGAATATAATGTCGATAAGAAATACGTACTCCCCCAAGCTTAGGCTTTTGGCCTAAGTTGGTCTATGGCCATGGTTGGCCTGGCGGATATCCGTAGTAATAGTTGGGGTCGTACTGAGATGCAGCGGCTATTGCCTCCTGAGCTACAGCATGGCGACGAGCGGCCTCTGCCCTCCTCTCGTACTCATCTGCCTCCTCTCTGGCAATATCATATCTTCCTTTTGCCTGATAATCAAAGAAGGCAGGAGCACGGAGAGTAATACGGACAGCACGACGTCTGTCAAAGATTAAACGATACTGGAGAGGTGATTCATTCCTCTCGGCAAACTGGTGGTGAACCATAGCATTAAAGTCTAGGTAAGCAGGTCTCCATTAAATCTATTAAGATGCAACCTACGTGCAACAATGGCTCCCAAATTATAAGATTTATCTCCCAACACAGCACTCCTAAGAATGCTGAGGTCAGGGACACACATGTGACATGCCTCATCTTTACCATTAATGCATCTACCTATGAAGAGAGCAAAATAATGTATAGTAGGAAAGTGAATGCTCCCTATGGTAGCTTGTGTTATATCTCTAGATTCCCCCACAGTTATACTAGCGAGAAAATCTCTAAATTCAGATTTGCGAGGTTCCCTGATACTACCCCATTGTGGAAGCTTGCAAGCAGTGGTAAAATCCTCTAAGTCCATAGTGTAAGAATTTTCATAAAGATCAAACATGACAGTTGGAGAATTACGTGAAGATGAAAATTCAAACTTCCTCACAAAGGAACTAGTGAGATAGTGGTACTGGCGACACTTTTCTTCCTCGAAGCTCACAAGATTAGCGTTACGCAAATATGCGTTAAATTCTTCCTTAATTCCCGCTCGATCCATAAAGTTTTCCGAAGGCCATTCACAAGGACGCACTGGAGCGTCTCTTGGTGGCTCATCATCAGTATCACGCATTGCAAGCCCGGGCTCTTGTTTCCTTGAAGGGCCACCTTGGTACATTTTCCTAAACATATTTCTTCCTCTGAAAAATTCCTGAAATTTTTAGTAACTTCAAATAAAAGTGAACCAAACTCAATAAAATTGATAGCAACTACTCCTACAAGTGCCTAGAGCCTATATCATGCATCAGAACTACTTTTGACCATATAAATTTGACATGCAAGCTCAAGAACAGGGTCACCTAAGCAGCAAAAATTTGCAATGAATAAAGCACTAGAACAAAAACTAATTGGACCAATGGAGGAGTCACATACCAAGGAACAATTCCCCAAGCAGTTTTGTGAGAGGTGCTTTGAGCAAGGAGATCGAAAATCGCAGCAAAATGAGCTAGAACTCGTGCTTGAGCTGGATATTCGTGTTTGTGGGAGGAAGAAGAAGTATGTGGGTGCAGGAATAAGTGGAGGAGGGCCACCGTGGGCCTACGAGGCAGGGGGTGCGCCCAGGGGGGTAGGGCGCGCCCCTGACCCTCGTGGCCAGGTGCTAGCCCCCCCTGCCGTGTTCTCAGTGCCAAATATTCTCAAATATTCCAGAAAAAATCATATTTAAATTTCAGGGCATTTGGAGAACTTTTATTTTTGGGGTATTTTTATATAGCACGGATAAATCAGATAATAGACATAAAATACTATTTTTATTTTATTTAATATAAATAACAGAAAGTAAGAGGAGGGTACAGAAGGTTGTGCCTTCTAGTTTCATCCATCTCATGCTCATCAAAAGGAATCCACTAACAAGGTTGATCAAGTCTTGTTAACGAACACATTCCGAATAACATGGAACCAGAGAAATTTCGAATAACACTATGTTACCTCAACGGGGATATGCACATCCCCAATAATAAGAATATCATATTTCTTCTTGATAGTAGGAAGAGGAAATTCAAAACCTCCAAATATAATCGATGGAATTTTTCCAATAGAGTTGATACTATGAATTTGAGGTTGTTTCCTCGGAAAGTGTATCGTATGCTCATTACCATTAACATGAAAAGTGACATTGCCTTTAGTGCAATCAATAACAGCCCCTGCAATATTCAAAAAGGGTCTTCCAAGAATAATAGACATACTGTCGTCCTCGGGAATATCAAGAGTAACAAAGTACGTTAAAATAGTAACGTTTGCAACTACAACAGGCACATCCTCACAAATACTGACAGGTATAACAGTTGATTTATCAGCCATTTGCAAAGATATTTCGGTAGGTGTCAACTTATTCAAATCAAGTCTACAATATAAAGAGAGAGGCATAACACTAACACCGGCTCGAAGATCACATAAAGCAGTTTTAACATAGTTTTTTAGTTGGAGCATGGTATAGTTGGTACACTGGGATCTCCTAGTTTCTTAGGTATTCCACCTTTAAAAGTATAATTAGCAAGCATGGTGGAAATTTCAGGTTCCGGTATATTTCTTTTATTAGTAACAAAATCTTTCATGTACTTAGCATAAGGATTCATTTTAAGCATATCAGTTAATCGCATACGCAAAAAGATAGGTCTAATCATTTCAGCAAAGCGCTCAAAATCCTCATCATCCTTCTTCTTGGATGTTTTGGGAGTAAAAGGCATGGGTTTCTGAACCCAAGGCTCTCTTTCCTTACCGTGTTTCCTAGCAACAAAGTCTTTCTTATCATAACGTTGATTCTTTAATTGTGGGTTATCAAGATCAACAGCAGGTTCAATTTCTATATCATTATCATTACTTGGTTGAGCATCATCATGAACATTATCATTAACATTATCACTAGTTTCAAGTTCATTACCAGATTGTGTTTCAGCATCAGAGATAGAAATATCATTTGGATTCTCAGGTGTTTCAGTAATAGGTTCACTAGAAGCATGCAAAGTCCTATCATTTTTATTTTTCTTCCTATTAGAAGGACTAGGTACATCCACATTATTTCTCTGAGAATCTTGCTCAATTCTCTTAGGGTGGCCTTCAGGATACAAAGGTTCCCGAGTCATTCTACCACCTCTAGTCATAACTCTAACAACGTTGTCACTATTCTTACTATTCAATTCATTGAGCAAATCATTTTGAGCTTTAATTACTTGTTCTACTTGAGTGGTAACCATAGAAGCATGTTTACTAATAAGTTTAAGTTCACCTTTGACATTAGCCATATAATTACCCAAGTGTTCAAGCATATCTGAATTGTATTTCAATTGTCTACCAAAATAAGCATTAAAATCTTCTTGCTTAACCATAAATTTATCAAACTCATCTAAGCATGGGCTAGCAAATTTAGTAAACGGGATTTCAGCTTTATCATATCTATAGAGAGAATTTACCTTTACTACCTGTGTCGGGTTATCAGGACCACGAGTTTCTTCAATAGGAGATGGATTAAGGTCATATGTTTCTTCAACAGGCGGTAAATTAAGACCGTGTATTTCTTCAATAGGAGGTAAATTCTTAACATCTTCAGCTTTAATACCTTTTTCTTTCATAGATTTCTTTGCCTCTTGCATATCTTCAGGACTGAGAAATAGAACACCCTTATTCTTCCGAGTTGGTTTAGGAATAGGCTCAGGAGTTGGTTCAGGAAGTGTCCAATTATTTTCATTTGTCAACATATTATTCAATAGAATTTCAGCTTCATCCGGCGTTCTTTCCCTGAAAACAGAACCAACACAACTATCCAGGTAATCTCTGGATGCATCGGTTAGTCCATTATAAAAGATATCAAATATTTCATTTTTCTTAAGAGGATGATCAGGCAAAGCATTAAGTAACTTGAGAAGCCTCCCCCAAGCTTGTGGGAGACTTTCTTCTTCAATTTGCACAAAATTATATATATCCCTCAAAGCAGCTTGTTTCTTATGAGCAGGGAAATATTTAGCAGAGAAGTAATAAATCATATCCCGGGGACTACGCACACAACCAGGATCAAGAGAATTAAACCATATCTTAGCATCACCCTTTAATGAGAACGGAAATATTTTAAGGATATAAAAGTAACGAGTTCTCTCATCATTAGTGAACAAGGTGGCTATATCATCTAATTTAGTAAGATGTGCCACAACAGTTTTAGATTCATAGCCATGAAAAGGATCAGATTCAACCAAAGTAATTATATCAGGATCAACAGAGAATTCATAATCCTTATCAGTAACACAGATAGGTGAAGTAGCAAAAGCAGGGTCTGGTTTCATTCTAGCATTAAGATATTGCTTATTCCATCTAGCTAATAACCTCTTAAGTTCATAACTATCTTTGCAAGCTAAAATAGCTAAAGAAGCTTCTTTATCAAAAACATAACCCTTAGGAATAACGGGCAAGTCTTCATCATCACTTTCATCAATATTATCACATTCAATATTTTCATCCTCTCTAACCCTAGCAAGTTGTTCATCAAGAAATTCACCAAGTGGCACAGTAGTATCAAGCATAGAAGTAGTTTCATCATAAGTATCATGCATAGTAGGAGTGGCATCATCAATAACATCACTACAAAAAAATACACTTCCGTGATGATACATGTTTGTCACAGTAGGTCACGTTTTTTTGTCATGCATGTACATCCATGACAAATTTATGACAGAATTAAGATAGTCATACCTGTGCTGTCGTAGAAGTGTTCCATGACATTACCAAAATTATCATCACGGAAGTGTCCACTTCCATGATGATAAATCACGCGTCACAGAAGTGCTTTCGTTAAGGGTGACCGACACGTGGCATCCACCGTAACGGAACACCGTTAAGCTATCGGGTCAGGTTTTGGATCTGATAACCCGTTAACAGCCCCGACCAATGGGGATTTTCCACGTGTAAAATCATCATTGGCTAGAGGAAACACGTGTCGGCTCATCGTTGGGACAGATGTCATCCACTCACTGGACAGAAGGCGCCTATGATACGTCGACACCTGGCACGGCCCAACAGTGGCCCATTCCTGTGAAAAGGCCGGCCTGTTTGACTTGGTCAAAAGCTGGCGGGCCGGCCCATGGAAAGCCTGTTAACGGCCTGTTCGCATATAGCCCATTTATAGCCTGCTAACCCAAGGCCCGTTACGCCCTATCCGAATTAAGCCCAGTAGCGTCATCTGGGCCATCCAATATGATTCCAGCCTGTTTTCACTTTTGGCCCATGTATAGCCCATGACGTCTTTCGACCCATATGAGGCCCTTCGTAACTCTTGGCCCATTAGCGGCCCGTGCTGAAACTGGTCCGTAATGAACAGTGTATTACTTTACACCCATTAACGGCCCGTGGTGAAACTGGCCCGTAATGAACAGTGTATCACTTTATACCCATTAATGGCCCGTTATTTCGTTGGGCCGTTTCCAGCCCAAGTTAACTTTCGGCCTTCTGAGGGCCCATTTATTCTTGGGCTCATTTGCAGTATTCGGTTACTTACGGCCCGTTACTGTCATTTTCTGCTTGTGGGTCAAATTCAGCCCGTCATTACAGTCGGCTCATTTGTGGACCGTTTGTCTGTTGGGCCATTTTCATAGCATCACCAAATATGGCCTATTAACGAGCCGTTATGGTCAGCCCATAAAACGTACAATTTCCATTAAAGGCCCATCTACGGCCCATTAAAGGCCCGTACAAGACCCATAAATGAGTCGGCGGCCCATGGATCCTACGATACGTGGAAGGCTCATGGATCCTACGAGACGTAGAGGGCCCATGGATCCTACGAGACGTAGAAGGCCCATGGATCCGACGGCCCGTGAAGGGTCATGGTCGGGCGAGTTGGCCCCCGTTTGAACGATATAGCATATTCAAAGAATTATCCTACTCAATACTGTCACCTCTAAAAAGCATACACTATACAACAAAGAGATCAAGGCATAGAAAGGTAGAATAATCCTACACTATACAATAAAGAAATTACAGCCAATTATACCCACTGGGCATTATGGTTCGGCACAGGTGATAATAAAGCATACAGAAATAGCAAATTACATACACTGGGCAAATACAGCTCATACATCATGGACGCGCATCAACTTAACTCCATTTGAACTATAATCTCTTCAGAAAATAGGATTGACCGGATTCAGATAGCACAAATTTTAGTCTGCAAAATCTCCAATTCCTTCATGGTTACCTCAGTGTCTTGTTTCATTTTTTGACTCCTGCATCTAATACCTGCATGTCCAGTCTCAACTTGTTGATTATACGTTGACAATCATGTACACGTTGTATTGCCACCTCTAGTTGATGCTCGAGAACATCAGCACATTCCAATTCCAATCCATAATCATTCGGTAACGGCCATGCCGCACTGCTCGCAGATCTTTGTGTTGATGTCACTTCATCCTGAAATGTTTCTGTAAGTACACATGCCTAGGGCAAAAATATAGTTACAACAGTGAAGCGAACAAGACACTATTTTGTACTACATGGCAAAACAGGACTAACAATAATGTTACACATCACTTTCAAAAAAAATGTTACACATCATGAAGCATAAGCAGGTGATATTTTAAAAATTATAAAAAAGATAGTTTGTGCAGCCTACATACAGAAATCCCTCTTAGCTCACCAGAGGAGCATGATGTTGGGGCCCAATCGAAAACACAGACAAGTTACAAATTTAGACAGCACGTTGCGTATAAGTAAGCAAGCAGTTGGCCGTTCTGTGCCTCAATTAAAGTCTTAGGGAGCATAATGAACAACAGAGGGTTTCATACAAACATACTACAATAGGCAAAACTATGCAATCATTAGCGTAGTATAAACTAGATTGTGAGCCTCATGCAATAATAGTTGGTTAATAGACTTCAAAGCTTCAGGCACACTTTGGCAGAGTAATTAAATGGTAAGGCCTTTAATTATGTCAGCTAGTAGTGATACAAGTACCGGACATCAGGCATGATTATTTGGGCATCTCATTAACTGAGGACAAATAAAGCAATTGAAAAGAGAAAATTAACTATGCCTGAAACAAACAAGGAATTGAACTGTTGAGTTGCATACAGTGACTTAACTTAGCAGGTTGAAGAGGCTCACCGCAGCTCCTACTTCTCTTGCAAGGCTCCTTCCTAACATCTTGTACTTGCAAATCCTCAATCTTATCTTCATTGCACCCCCTCTGCAAGGTGACACAAACTAGTTACTCATCTCCTTGGAAGATAATTATGCATACTTTCCAGTCTGTGAACACAAAAGGATGAGATTATAACAAAACAACACCACATAATGAAACATGCCGCATCTCTTGCACTTGCACGCAATTAAATGAGCATTTACTATGTCTGCACTATGTAAAAACTAGGCACACCTTCAAACTGGATCTCCAGGTACTCTTGGAGAGCCTACTGTAGTGTAAAGCCAAACCTTTATGTCACCTATGAGTTAGACAAGGCCCCACTACAGCAGCCCTTAGTGTTTAAATCGTTGACAAGCTCTGTTAGAGTGTTAGGTCAAGAACAGCAAGTAATCAAAGCAAACAGTCCTAGTATGGCTGGCTGATGCAAACAAGCAATTGAACAGATTCGTGAGCAAATCTTACATATCAAGAAAAGAAGCAAAGAAGGAGGCTTAAAGACCATCACTTGACTGACCAGATTTAAGGGGCATTTAAACATCATGTGCAATGTATGAACTAACATAAACATTGCATATTCCAGATTCTACAATGCAATGCACATGTATTAGGTTATGCCATGTATGATGATGCCTAAATGTACAGATAGCAGGCAGGAGTGATTCATCATTGCACGCACAATTGAATTGCAGGTTAAGGTCCAGTTCGATTCCGCCTTTTCAGGGCATATTGTCAAAATAAGCCATAAAAGATGTAAAGAAGTCATTTTTGAGTTATGGGCTTGGGCTTAAACTAATTTCTCTTTGGAGGGGGGTGTTTCGGGTAGAACCTCACTAAAAATTGAAGGGAAGGGGAATAGTGAAATGACTCTGTTGTCTGCCTATATTACACTCAAAATGCAACTGCTGACGCCCGTGTCACACCTGACCCTCAAGTAAAAACAAACACGCAAGCATTCATTGCCCTGCCCGCTTGCATCTCCTCTCCCCTTTCCCTCTACCTCGATCCCCTGCCTGCAGCACTAGGGTTCCTGCAGCGAGCCGACGCCACTGGTCCCATCTGGCCTGGTCCTCGACGATGCTATGTCCAGCTAGGCTACATGGCCGGCGGGTAGGGGCAAATCTACCTGGCTGCTCCTTCCTCTGGGGCCGCCCCTCATTCTCATGGTCTTCAGCAGCTGCTCCACTGTGGTTCGTCCAATGCACTACTCCGGCGGGCGCTGCACAACTACGGCTGATGCCACACTGCGGCAGAAGGCACCTTATTCCCCCCTCCTCCTCCTAGGCCATGGCCTTGAGGTGCTGTTGAAGGATGAGCTCATCCAACAAGGTGAGGATCTCCTCTGATTTTTTGCCAAATTTTCATTCTGAACCACTATACGATGAATTGCTATGAGCTGCTTCTGCTGCTGCTATATGATGCATTGCTATGAGTTGCTCCTGCTGCTGCTATATGATGAATTGCTATGAGCTGCTGCTGCTGTATGATGAGTTGCTATGGGCGGCTGCTGCTATATGATGAATTGCTATGAGCTGCTGCTGCTATATGATCAGTTGCTACAAGCTGCTCCTGCTACTGCTATATGATGAATTGCTATGAGCTGCTCCTGCTGCTGCTATATGATGAATTGCTATGAGCTGCTCCTGCTGCTGCTATATGATGAATTGCTATGAGCTGCTGCTGCTATATGATGCTTTCAGGTGGTGCTGCTATACGATAATAATCAGCCACTTGGACCATCGAATTTCAATAAATAATTGTTCTTCATTTAAATGTGGGTCATGCGTTCTTCGTTTAAATTAGGCAATGGGATCTCTATGGAAAATATTGACCAAAGTAGATTGTGCCAAGTAGATGGTATCTTTGTATTTGCATTTTGAGCAAATAGTGATGGTCTGTTTTCCTATCATATTAATTACTGCACTGGGTTCAATTTGTGATGTTTGCAAGTCAAATTAATTTCCATATGGGCAGCAAAATGAAAAAAATATAATGCAATCTAGACTTTCCACTGATCATACCAAAGATAAGCTGAAAACGCAATGAAAAGAACTGGTTGGCTTATTACATGGAGCTTATATTCACAGGTGCTTATTTTCTTAGGATAACTCGTAATAACTGTCCCTAAGAAACTTGGCTAATAGAACTGGCATACAAATAACATGTCATGATGATTGCAATGGAGGAGTGACGTACCATAGCACACTGTATAGGCTCACCGCTGCCTCTCCTTTTTTTGTGATGTTCCATGAAATTGCCACATACATCTTGTACCTTTTCATTGTGTAACCCTATCTGCAAGTTGACACGGCTAATTTTAGACATCTCTACATGATACTACATTGCATATCCCTTGCGCATATTTAAACCACCAATTAACGATTGTGTGCGTACCATAAACTAGCCATGACTCTGTATGCTGGACTAGTAGGCACTCTAAGGGAGCCTAATGTAGTGCACTGGAATTCCTACATGCCACCTACGATTTTGTGTAATGTACTACCCCTGTTCCTAAATATATGTCTTTGTAGAGATT
This sequence comes from Triticum urartu, assembly GCF_056163025.1. Classification (NCBI taxonomy): domain Eukaryota; kingdom Viridiplantae; phylum Streptophyta; class Magnoliopsida; order Poales; family Poaceae; genus Triticum; species Triticum urartu. The sequence continues at coordinate 569,105,181 of NC_141878.1, forward strand.
CTAGTATGGACCACATACAGATGTATATAGATGCATTTTCGAGTGTAGATTCACTCATTTTGCTCCGTATGTAGCCTATAGTGGAATCCCTAGAAAGACTTATATTTAGGAACAGAGGTACGAGGTAGTATCATGTATGACATCTACATATCTAATTTAGCAGCCAGTAGTAGAAATCATTGTCTACACAAAGGGATTACTGGTCAAAAATCCTAGCAAAGCACGCTGGCAGGCACAGAACAATACAAGAGAGAGAGAGAGACGCGCTTACAAGATCATAGCAATGCCTCAGTCCAGGATCTTGGTTGGCCAAGCTGTCAGATCCAGAAGAAACATCGTCCTTGTAGTTTTTGCCAGCTTCATAACAGGTAACAGCGACCGGTTAGTATATTTGAAGTACATCGGGCAGGTGACGCTGGACGGGTTTAAAGGTGACAAGTACCTAGGCCGTGGCAGGTGCTTGGCATCTCTCCAGACGGTGGGAATCAGGTTAGAAACATTGAGGGTGATGACGCTGCGCTAGCTGTCGGGGTCCGGTAAGGAGATCTAGAACCGTCGAGTAGGGTGTTTGTGGAGCGGCTCCGGTAGGGTGGACTACGGTGTGGGCGAAGTGGATCTGTGGCCGTGGACGAGGGCGTAGGTGAAGCTGCTCCGGTGGATGGGTTAAGGATGGTGTCGACGACGCGGATCTGAGGCCGTGGACGGGGCGTCTGAAGCTGCTCCGGTGGTTGGGTTAAGGATGGTGTCAACGATGTAGATCTGCGGCCGTGGACGGGGCGTCAGAAGCTGCTCCGGTGGTTGGGTTAAGGGTGGTGTCGATGATGCGGATCTGCGGCCGTGGACGGGGCGTCAGAAGCTGCTCCGGTAGGTTGGATGAGGGTGCGAGGAAGCGGATTTGAGGCCGTGGACTTGTGAGTTGGCAAAGCATCCCCGATAGGGTTGAGAATGGTATAGGCGAAGCTACTCCGGTAGGGTTGACGATGGTGTCGGCGAAGCGGCTCCGGTAGGGTTGAGGAAGGTGTCGTGGAATTGTCACGTCAGATGTCCTAGCGGAAGGACTTAGTCATGAGGCCAACGCATCTATGTGGTAGCTTGAGAGGGGTTGAGCGGAATCGAGAAACACAACACAAGACGAGGATTTAGACAGCTTCGGGCCCCGGGAAACATCATCCGGTAACAACCCTACATGCTGTTTGAGGCTAGATGTAACGCCCCAAGACCGGAGCTTCAGTTGCCTTCCAGGGTTTCCGGGTTTCGTTGTGTGATGTGTTTCGTCTGTTGCATTCATCTTTGCATCGTGTGCATTGCATCATGTCATCATGCCATTATTATTGCAACCGTTTCAAAACTCTTTTAAATAAATCGTATGGATCTTCGATCCATTTAAATCGAGGGAAGGATGACTTCTCTTTATAACATATCCTCCCAATATTAGGGAGCTATATTAAAAATATTCCATTATCTTTGGAATCACCACAACATACCTGCGGTTTAAGTTCCATACATTTTCTATCTCATTTCCTTGCCTCAAACTTTGCCAACAATCCTTATCTCTTTTATTGAGGCTCTACCAAAAATCTCAACATTTTGGTCACTTCTAAACCTCATCCTAGTTCAAACCCATTTGAATCAAATTCAAATGAGTTTGAATTCTTATTGTTCGATCTGGACCTTTCTAATTTTCTCGGACCAAGCATATTTTTGTGACTCCAAGAAAATTTACCGCTTGTCCAAATTCTTCTTCAACCTTCTCCTCTGTCCTTTTTCCTTTCTTTTAATTCTCTGTTTTTTTTAAAAAAACAAAGGAGTGGGGGACAGAGAGAGTAGCCCAGCTGGCCACTTGGGCCTCAGTCTAGGCCGGCCCGCTTCCCAGTCCCGCTGCTAACCCTAGCACCCTGGCCCGATCCTCCTCTTCCCCTGTACCCCTTTCCACCCAGCACCGCCAGGGAAACCGCATCCCTCGATCCACATCTCCTCGATCCCCATCTCCCTCGTCTCCACCCCGCCGCCAGAGAGCCTCGGCTCGTCCCCATCTTCCTCTCGATCCAGCTCGTCCCCACCTTTCTCCCGCTCTCCCTCTCTACGCCCGACCTCCTCCTCCGTCAGCCCCGCGCCCGGGTCTCCTCCTCCATGTTCGTCCTTCTCGCTGAGAGCCCCGCGGGATCCCCCTCGCCCTTGCTGGTTGGCACCGGCGCCGCCCTGCCGCTTTGGCCCCGCGGCCACCTCTCCTTCCCCGCTCGTGCCCGAGGATCGAGCGCCCTGACCTTGCTCTGCTGAGCACCGTCCTCCATTGCCTCCCCACCAGGGGCTCTTGCAGGCTCCACCTCGTCGCCTTGCCTCGTCACTGGTCCCTGCTCCACCTCGTCAACTCGCATCCGCAGAACCAGGCCACGGCCGCGCCATGGACGCCTCCCTCCTTTACACCTGGCCTCTATTAGAGTCGCTCCTGTCAGCAACCAGCACGACCACGAGGCTGCCCTCTCCTTCCCCTACACAGGAGCTCGCAGCAGCCACCATCGCCTCCTTGCTGTTGGCATCCCGAGGCCCCTTGTGTTGTTTTGTGTTGGACGTCAAGGCCGGCAAGATCGACTACAGTGACGCCAAGTTCCACCACCGGCAAGACCCGGACTCCGAATGCAAGTACAACTACAAACCCGAAGAGCTCAGATGCATCAAGTCCCCGAGGAGACCCGTTTTTCGTCAAGTTCGACTACATTGTGACGCGTCAAGTACCACTACCGCCTTCTTCGGAATCCCAAGAACGCCAAGTACCTCGACACCCGGTGCCTAGAACGACTACCGACGTCGAAGACCCATGAACAAAAACCGTCAAGTTTGACTACCGTCGACGTGCACTTCGCCAAGTACCACGCCATGGGTGTCCCTCCAAGTTTGATGTTGGAACGTGCACGACTACGTGGATTCACTAAGTACCCCTACGCGTGAAGACGCCAAGACCATTTCGGGATTAACCAAGTACCTCTACCGAGGACTCGAACATCTATGAAAACGTGTACCCCTACCGTCGCCGAGATCGCGAGAACCTCTACCGACGACCTCAGAACGTGTACGATGACAGTTGTCGAAGACCCGTACCTCTACCGCTTCCCGAACATGAACGATTACCTCCATTACAAATGCCCCGAGAACGTCTACTTCCTCTACCATCACCGAGTACCAGTACTTCCCACGACGATCTGGAACGACTACACCGCTTGACCCGAACCGCTCCGGTAACGCACGCTTCGAAGGTATAACCCCGACACGACCGCCGTGAACGAATGCATTGTGATGTATGAGATGCTCGTGCTTGCACCGTGCTCGATTTGTCGGTGCACGTTGCCCTCTTTTACCTTGTCACCGTCATGTGGGAACCCGGTAACTGGAGCACCCCACCTTGTATCGCATGTTACGCTCCCGTCGCACTTTCTTTGCACCGGGATCTCAATCGAGTTACCGGAACCGGAACGTTGTCGTGGCACCATTTCGTTATCGTTGTTGTGGCTCCCCTTTTCATTTCTGCCACGATGACAAATGCTTCTTAATATGCTCTTGTCAACTTTTAATAAAAATTGCATAAACTTGTTCATGTCATCCGCATCATGAAAACAACAATTAAAATGTTTAGATTGTTGTTGCACCAAATTACTAATGCATATGGGGATTTACCGGATTTGTTGTTTGTTATATCGGGCCCCATTTAATTTGTTTAGATAGTATAGTTTTGTTATGCTTCACCTCTTGCCATGCTAACCAACATTTAATATTGTTGGGTACCTAAACGAGAGAGAACTAAATAATTGGTGTGGTGTTCCGTCAATATGCAACTAGTTGCATATTGAGCTCCACTTAACTTGTAGTTTTGTTTGTGCCCTTTGCCATGCCATGCTTCATTAAATCGGACATGCATCATACTTGTTTGCGCATCATGCCATGTTTATGTGGTGGTTGTTTACGATGTTGTGTGCTTCTTTCCGGTGTTGCTTCTTCGGGTTGGATCCGGTAACGTCGCGTTTGTGAGGACCCGTTCGACTACGTCCGTTTGTCTTCTTCATGGACTCGTTCTTCTTCCTTGCGGGATCTCAGGCAAGATGACCATACCCTCGAAATCACTTCTATCTTTGCTTGCTAGTTGCTCGCTCTTTTGCTATGCCTATGCTGCGATACCTACCACTTGCTTATCATGCCTCCTATATTGTTGAACCAAGCCTCTAACCCACCTTGTCCTAGCAAACCGTTGTTTGGCTATGTTATCGCTTTGCTCAGCCCCTCTTATAGCGTTGTTAGTTGCAGGTGAAGATTGAAGTTTGTTCCTTGTTGGAACATGGAGATGTTGTTCCTTGTTGGAACATGTTTACTTGTTGGGATATCACAATATCTCTTATTTAATTAATGCATCTATATACTTGGTAAAGGGTGGAAGGCTCGGCCTTATGCCTGGTGTTTTGTTCCACTCTTGTCGCCCTAGTTTCCGTCATATCGGTGTTATGTTCCCGGATTTTGCGTTCCTTACGCGGTTGGGTCATAATGGGAACCCCTTGACAGTTCGCCTTGAATAAAACTCCTCCAGCAAGGCCCAACATTGGTTTTACCATTTGCCACCTAGCCTTTTTCTTTCCCTTGAGTCGGCCAGCTCAAGGGTCATCTTATTTTAACCCCCCCGGGCCAGTGCTTCTCTAAGTGTTGGTCCAACTGAGCGATGTCCGAGGCTACCAGGGGCAACTCTGGGCTGGCTTACCCGATGTCTTGCTCATCCGGTGTGCCCTGAGAACGAGATATGTGCAGCTCCTATCAGGATTTGTTGGCACATCTGGGTGGCTTTGCTGGTCTTGTTTTACCATTGTCGAAATGTCTTGTAACCGGGATTCCGAGCCTGATCGGGTCTTCCCGCTAGAAGGAATATCCTTCGTTGACCGTGAGAGCTTGTGATGGGCTAAGTTGGGACTCCCCTGCAGGGATTTGAACTTTCGAAAGCCGTGCCCGCGGTTATGGGCAGATGGGAATTTGTTAACATCCGGTTGTAGAAAACCTGAAGTTGACCTTAATTAAAATGCTTCAACTGCGTGTGTAACCGTGATGGTCTCTTTCCGGTGGAGTCCGGGAAGTGAACACGGTGTTGGAGTAATGCTTGACGTAGGTTGTTCTAGGATCACTTCTTGATCATAGTTGTTCGACCGTGCTTTTGCCTTCTCTTCTCGCTCTCATTTGCGTATGTTTTAGCCACCATATATGCTAGTCGCTTGCTGCAGCTCCTCCTCATACCTTTTACCTTACCTATAATCTTAAATAGTCTTGATCGCGAGGGTGTGAGATTGCCGAGTCCCCATGACTCACAGATACTTCCAAAACTAGCTTGCAGGTGCCGTTGAACCATGCAGATGACGCAACCAAGCTCAAGGAGGAGCTCGATGAAGATCTTGTCCTTTGTTTTGTTTCGTTCTAGTTGATTAGTAGTGGAGCCCAGTTGGGGTCGACCGGGGATCTGTGTAGCATTTGGGGTAGTCTTCTTTTATTTTGGCTCCGTAGTCGGGCCTTGATTGTATCTGGTTGATGTAATGCTTTATTCATGTAATTGTGTGAAGTGGCGATTGTAAGCCAACTATGTATCTCTTTCCCTTATGTATTACATGGGTTGTGTGAAGATTACCTCACTTGCGACATTGCTTTCAATGCGGTTATGCCTCTAAGTCGTGCTTCGACACGTGGGAGATATAGCCGCATCGAGGGTGTTACACTAGATCTCATTATCATCACGAGGGAGTCGCCGTAAACCGGCTCTCCTCTAATTGTGTCTAGCCCTAGAGATTGTTGTTTTCTTGTCCCTCTTGGGGAGCCCTGCCCCTCCTTATATATGTTGAAGGGGCGGGTTACATGCGGAGTCCTATTAGGATTAGGACTAGTCTATCTCTAATACAAACCGGATAGAAGTCCAGGTCTTAACTCCTTGTAAGACAAATATTCCTCACACCTTTCCTCTTAAGCCGGCCCACCACTAACATAAACCGGCCTTCTGGGCCTTGGGCCTTGTCATCCATCTGGAACACGCGCCGGGTCACCAATGAGTCTTCAGACTCGTGAATCGTCATACCAGTGAACCGCCAAACACGTAAGTGGCCAATCCTCTGGCGGGTTACCAATGAAACGCCAAGTCCGACCGGGTTATACGTCCGGCCGGTTTACGCCGTGGGGTATATCCCCGACAGGTAGGGTTGAGGAAGGTGTTGGCGAAGAGGATCAGAGGCCATCGACGAGGGCGTCAGTGGGGCGACTCCGGGGTGTGTGGACGAAGCGTCTTCAGTGGGGAGTATGAATGAGCCGCTGCAGATGCGCGGCGGTTGGCGAGAGTACCGGCGAAGCAGATCCGGCGCCGTGGACAAGGCCGACACTGAATGGGCTGTGGTACAATGGTGGATGAGCAGTCTACTTGTTTCTAGGGGAGGTGGGAGGGGTAGATGCGGCCGCAGAAGCAGATCCGGCAAGGTGGACGCCGCTGGCAGTGAATGGGTTATGGTACGCCGGTGGATGAGCAGTCTAGGGTTTTGAGAGGGGAGGGGAGAAAGGGCGATGAAGTACGGACGGCGTGATGTAAGATGCTCTGGTGCTGTGGAGTTAGTCGTTTTTGCGGGAGGGGGAGAGGAAATGGGGGTGCCGTGTAGTGGGGGAACCGGAAGTTACCAAAGCAGCCCCGACCTATCATGTAGATGAGGGCGGTATTGTAACTGTTGGTCTCCGTGCACCAAGGACAAAAGGGGGATTTCGCATGCTAAAGACTAAGGTGGCAGAAATTTTAGAAGGAGGCAGGAGATTTTGCCGCCCGCGGGATCGTTCGTATCCAGTTTCAACTAATTTTGGACCGTGCTAGCGGGAAGTTCATGCTAGACTGTGTACACGGGGCACACGTCAGCAGTTAATAACTGGTGTGAAGTCCACCCCAGAAAAAAAGACAACAACTCGGGATGATGCGCCGATAACTTGGACGTTCACACGGGCGCGGCCAATCGTACGGGTGTAGTGGCGCGTTCACAAAAAAGGGATCAAACGCTCAGCCTATGTATTTCTCGTGTAAATAGATAATTTAGTGCCATTGGTTATTTACTTTAAACATAATGCATTGACGTGTTAGTGTACAGGCGCAGAAAAAGAAATGGATATTGTAGTCAGCTACTTAAAAGTGTTACCTCATATGATTACATAGCCTCCATTTCATAAATTGCGTACCCTTTGAATTCATATATGAATATTACATATATTACTTCAAAATAGAAACTTAAATCATCCAAGACTAATGAATTTGAATGCAAGAGTAACAATGGTGCATGTACATGATATCTACATTGGTTGTTTGAAGAAACATCACTGTAACTTTGGCATGCACAACTGAAAAGGTTTACTTAAATAGAAAAAAATGTGATATGTTAGTGTCCAATTTTTATAGCGTTGAATCGATATTGTACCATTGCCCACGATACGAAGTAGATATTGACTTATGTTCAAGCGATGCACGTCCACGATCGCTAGATAGTGATACGTGAATGAATTGTGCAATCTCTCTCACACGCATACATATCTCATTTCCATGTGGGCATCGGAATCACACACGCGCACTTTCGTGTATTTCTCTCCCTCCGTCAGGGTTAAATTCGTCTTTCTACCCCGTCCTACAAGTCTCTCACACAGAAACACACACGCTCTCTATGTCTAACACGCACACCCCTTTAATTCCGCCCACCCACAGCCACTAATGTCTCAAAGTATAATAATGTCTCTCACACATATGCTATCTACCTATCCCTTAATATAGCTAGATATGTGTCACACAAACTCCTTCTCCCTACTAGCAAGATGCCCATGCGTTGCACGGAACATCAAGATGCATTTGTATGAGAAGTTTATCTTGTGGGATAAAAGGATGAACGAGGGAATGCCTTATTTGCAAATGCGGAGAGGGGTGTGGGTATCTTTTTGCAAAATTGTCATAGTTTCCTTCCTGTCCGTCGGATATAAATCGGATGGCCTATATTGCAGGATGGCAGGAACACCATCATCACCAACTCTGTTTTTTTATAAGAGTAGAGATATGTGAGTGTCACTGCCCCCCCACACACCCACACTTCCCAACACCGAAGGAGTAGGGTGACACCTCGATCTTGATACTAATCTCTCGACTGGCTTCTCTCTCAAACATACACACACACACACACACTACCCGGCACCGAAGGAGTAGGGTGGCACATCGATCTTGATAATAATCTATCTACTCCTCTTTCAAACACACACACACACTCGCTAGTTGTGCCTCTGTGCCTACCGCGCACACTCTCGATACGTCTTTCTCTCCCCCCAACAATGACAGCAGAAGGGTGACAACTCGATCTGATCGTAATCTGTCAATTGGTTTCTCTCTCAAACATTGTGTCTCGGTGCCTCGCTCGGTAGCCCCCTCGATATGTAGACTTCTCGCGCGCGCACAGCTGTAGTGACGATGACGCTGAACCCAGTGTGCCTTGTTTTTACCGGCCTCATGTGATAGTTTTCACCCTGTTTTCTGTTAATTAACAAGGAAACCTTTTCTTTGTTACTACTAGTGAATCTTAAATCATTCGGGGCAGACATAAAATATATCACTTCAACCCAATTATCGCAGCAACTATTTTAAAAGAAATTAGCTAGCTGCCCGTGCGTTGCATGGAACATCAAGATGCATTTGTATGAGTAGTTTATCTTGTGAGAGAAAAGGTTGAATGAGGGAAGGCCTTATTTGCGAACGTGGAGAGACGTGTGGGTATATTTTTGCAAAATTGCCATAGTTTCTTTGCTATCCGTTAGATATAAATCCGACGGCCTATATTGCAGGATGGCACGCACACCATCATCACCAACTCTGTTTTCTACTCCCTCCGTCCGAAAATACTTGTCATCAAAATGGATAAAAAGAGATGTATCTAAAACTAAAATACGTCCAGATACATTTCCTTTTATCCATTTTGATGACAAGTATTTCCGGACGGAGGGAGTATTTGTCTTTTTAGAGATTTCAACAAGTGACTATGATCGGACCTTACCAACATACTCAAAAAAGTAGTCCATAATTTTGATGTTACCCTCTTTTATTGGTGGTGCAGTGCCATCTGGATACCTTATAAATAAATCAAGGACAAATCTGACCCCTTCCTGAAAAGACATACGGAGCAAAATGAGTGAATCTACACTCTAAAATATGTCTACATACACATCCGTATGTGGTAGTCCATTTGAAATCTGAAAAAGACAAATATTTAGGAACGAATGGAGTATATATAAGAGTAGACATGGAGATATATCTCCAGCATGGTCTACAACAAAAATGTGCTGGGCTGGTTAGCGCCGGATGCTCGCAACGCGATGACATGAGTTTGAATTGTGTCTTTTAACTTTATATTTTTATATTATATATTACTCTACTTATTTAATATATACTTCTTTCGCTACTGTACTGACAGTGGAACCCATGGAGTACTTAGAATACATGATTAAGGATGGACTTGTTTCTTTTTAACTTTCTGTACGAAGCTGTAGCCACCCTGCAAGTCACGTGTACACTGTACATGCAATTAACTTTTTATAGAGGGACAATCATACAGGCAATTAACTCAAATGGATTGGATGTCACTCTATTATTTCCAGCATAAAGAGCATCTCCAACGGCAGCCGGCAAATTTCCTCCCGCTTCCTTAAGCGGAGGACGACATCAAACACTAGCTGCATACATTTTTACAACTCTAACCAACCAGATGAAATTCGTGCAAACACTGACTGATTTCATATAAGCATGAAGGATTTCGTATAAAGAAGCCGGATCTTCATATAAACATGATGGATTTCATTACATTTACATGAACTAAGAGGTGCCAATCCGGCTCTCTTGTATAATTAATACTCCCTCCGTCCGGAAATACTTGTCCTAGAAATGGATGTATCTAGACTTATTTTAGTTCTAAATGGCCGCCCGCGGATCCCTTTGTCTTCCTCATGTCCGTCAGACACTTGCGGGGTCGACGAAGGTCCTCCGAAGAGACGAAGCAGCAAAGAAACCACCTGAATCCGTGGTCGTCGCCTCGGCGGTGGCCTTCATGGGTCCCAAGTGGCGGCGGCCTCCCGTGTTCTACTTCTCGTCGATGATGGCGGCGGACACGGAGAAGCTGGTCACCGACTCGTCGCTCTCCATGCACCCGGCTTCTGTCTCTGCCTGCATGGCGCTGCCGCAGGCACGGGAGACGCGCCCACAGACACGGGAGGCGCGACCACCACTGACACTGGTGGCACGGTACGACGCGGCAGCGACGGCGCCCGTACCTGTGTGCTCGCCGCCATGCCGGCGTGGAGCAACTCGCCACTCCTCATCGAGCTGAACTGGAGCAGCAAGTTGCTGAACCACGCGCCTGCTTGGGGCGGCAACTGGCTCCGTCGGGCCAAGCGAGGTTGGTGAAGCACTGAGCGGCCTCGCCCGTATCCGGAGGGCTCGGCGTGCTGATACGTCTCCGTCGTATCTATAATTTTTGATTATTCCATGCCAATATTATTCAACTTTCATATACTTTTTGGTAACTTTTTATATTATTTTTGGGACTAACATATTGACCCAGTGCCCAGTGCCAGTTCCTGTCTGTTGCATGTTTTTGGTTTCGCAGAATATCCATATCAAACGGAGTCCAAATGGGATAAAAATGGACGGGGCTTATTTCTGGAAAATATGGAAAATTCGGAAGGAAAATCAACGCGAACCAGTGCCCGAGGTGCTCACGAGGCAGGGGGGCGCGCCCCCTACCCTCGTGAGCACACCGTAAGGCGGTTGACGCTCTTATTTTTCCGCAAGAAAGCTAATATTCGAAAAAAAATCACGGCGAAGGTTTCAGGCCAATCGGAGTTACGGATCTCCATATATACACGAAATGGTGAAACAGAGCCAGAACAGAACGCAGAACCAGAGAGAAACAGAGAGATAGATCCAATCTCGGAGGGGATCTCGCCCCTCCCATGCCATGGAGGCCAAGGACTAGAGGGGAAACCCTTCTCCCATCTAGGGAGGAGGTCAAGGAAGAAGAGGAAGAAGGGGGCCCCTCTCCCCCTCTCCTCCGGTGGCGCCGGAACGCCGCCGTAGCCATCATCATCATCACCGCGATCTTCACCAACACCTATGCCATCTTCACCAACATCTCCATCACCTTCCCCCTCTATCTACAGCGGTCCACTCTCCCGCAACCCGCTGTACCCTCTACTTGAACATGGTGCTTTATGCTTCATATTATTATCCAATGATGTGTTGCCATCCTATGATGTCTGAGTAGATTTTCGTTGTCCTATCGGTGGTTGATGAATTTCTATGATTGATTTAATTTGCTTGTGGTTATGTTGCTGTCCTTTGGTGCCCATCATATGAGCGCGTGCGTGGATCACACCATAGGGTTAGTTGTATGTTGATAGGACTATGTATTGGAGGGCAAGAGTGACAGAAGCTTCAACCTAGCATAGAAATTGATGCATACGGGATTGAAGGGGGACCAATATATCTTAATGCTATGGTTGGGTTTTACCTTAATAAACATTAGTAGTTGCGGATGCTTGCTAATAGTTCCAATCATAAGTGCATAGAATTCCAAGTCAGGGATGACATGCTAGCAGTGGCCTCTCCCACATAATACTTGCTATCGGTCTAGTAAAGTAGTCAATTGCTTAGGGGCAATTTCGCAACTCCTACCACCACTTTTCCACACTCGCTATATTTACTTTATTGTTTCTTTATCTAAACAGCCCCTACTTTTTATTTACGTACTCTTTATTATCTTGCAAACCTATCCAACAACACCTACAAAGTACTTCTAGTTTCATACTTGTTCTAGGTAAAGCGAACGTCAAGCGTGCGTAGAGTTGTATCGACGGTCGATAGAACTTGAGGGAATATTTGTTCTACCTTTAGCTCCTCGTTGGGTTCGACACTCTTACTTATCAAAAACTGTTGTGATCCCCTATACTTGTGGGTTATCAAGACCTTTTTCTGGCGCCGTTGCCGGGGAGCAATAGCGTGGGGTGAATATTCTCGTGTGTGCTTGTTTTCTTTATCACTAAGTAATTGTTATTTTCTGTTCTTAGTTGTTCTCTATCCTTAGTTATAGATATGGAACACGAAATACCAAAAAAATTAGGTGTACTTTCTGCTCATGGAGATGGGGAACCTCCTAAAACCCTCGATGCTGGTTATGTGAAAGATATTATGTACTACTTTAATAATCCTAAGAAAACCCCATTCAATTATGTAATGGGAGTAACGTTGGATCAACGTGAATACTTTAGGGATTATTGGTTGACACAAAAGGGAAACTATTATGGGATCAAATTTATATATTGAAGTGGTATGCTAGATAACTATGCTCGGAATATGATTATACTTGTTGCTCTAGGATGAATTCTCCACACCTCCCCTTTTCATGCAAATTTAATGATAATTAAACCTTGGCTTCTTATGCTAGAGGTATATATGATTACTATGATGTGGAACAAATAGAAGAATTTGTTGCTTTTATGGGTGCTTATGAAATTGAATCTATGTTTAAAGAGTTTGATGATATTGATGATGCTTGTTATAGATCTGAAAATTTAGCTATCCTCAAATATTGCTATGAGAATTATGAATACAATTATGAAATTAATGCACTTATTAAGAAAGTCTCCGCTGTCCAAGAAGAGACTAATATTTTGTAGGAATCTATGGAAGAAGAAGTTGATGACACTGTGAGCTCATTGGATGAAAAAGATGAGGAGAAGAGTGAAGAACAAAAGGAGGAAGAGCAGATTGATCACCCATGCCCACCTTCTAATGAGAGTAACTCTTCAACTCATACATTGTTTAATTCCCCTTCGTGCTTACCGAAGGATGATTTCTATGATGACTATTATGATCCCTTGGATTCTTTTGAAATATCCCTTTTTGATGATGCTTGTGGCCAAGATGCCAATATCAATTATGCTTATGGAGATGAACTTGCTATAGTTCCTTATGTTAAACATGAAATTGTTGCTATTGCACCCACGCATGATAGTCCTATTATCTTTTTGAATTCTCCCGATTATACTATATCCGGAGAAGTTTGCACTTATTAAGGATTATATTGATGGGTTGCCTTTTACCATTGCACATGATGATTTTGATAAATATAATATGCATGTGCTTGCTGCTCCTACTTGCAATTATTATGAGAGAGGAACTATATCTCCACCTCTCTATGTTTCCAACGTGATAAAATTGCAAGAAACTGTTTATACTATGCATTGGCCTTTACTAGGTGTGCATGAATTGTTCTTTTATGACACGCCGATGCATAGGAAGAGAGTTAGACTTCGTCATTTCTTGATATATGTTGCTTTGTGCTCACTACTAAATTACAAATCATTGTTAATTGAAATTGGCTTTGATATACCTTGGGATCCGGGTGGATTCACTACTTTAGCACTATATGCCTAGCTTGATGGCTTTAAAGAAAGCGCTGCCAGGGAGACAACCTGGAAGTTTTAGAGAGTCATTTATTTCTGTTGAGTGCTTTCATATAGTTTAAAAACAACAAAAATAAAGAGGGGAACTCAAAACTTTTCAAAAAGGAAAGTGAAAGTGAGAAAGACAAGCACTGTTGAAGTGGGAGAGCTCCTTGAACTTTGTTCATGCTCACGGCAACTTTGTGAATCTTGATTACAGAAACTTTTCAACAAAAATAATTATCCCCTTGTACAATTCCATTGTATTATAAAAATAATGTGCCAAGGTTTGCCTTTAGGATGTTTACGATGCTTGTTGGTTTGTGCGGTGCAGGACAGAAACTTTGGCTGTCGTGCATGAATTTTGATTTTTTACTGGAACGTCAAATGGTTCTGATTCTTTCTGAACTATATTTCTGTACAATTTTTTTTATTTTTCCTAATTTTGGCAGAATTTTTCAAGTATCAGAAGTATGGTGAATGTTCAGATTGCTACAGACTGTTCTGTTTTAGACAGATTCTGTTTTTGATGCATAGTTTGCTTGTTTTGATGAAACTATCAATTTATATCAGTGGATTAAGACATGAAAAATTTATACTACAGTAGACACAATGCAAAAACAAAATATGAATTGGTTTGCAACAGTACTTAGAGTAGTGATTTGCTTTATTATACTAACGGATCTTACCGAGTTTTCTGTTGAAGTTTTGTGTGGATGAAGTGTTTGATGATTGAGAAGGTCTCAATGTGAGAAGAAGGAAGAGAGGCAAGATATCAAGCTTGGGGATGCCTGAGGCACCCCAAGTAAATATTCAAGGAGACTCAAGCGTCTAAGCTTGGGGATGCTGGGGATGCATCCCCTCTTTCTTCAACAAGTATCGATATGTTTTCGGATGCGTTTCGTTCATGCGATATGTGCAATCTTGGAGTGTCTTTGCTTTAGTTTTCATGTTTCTTTTTTGCACCATGCTGGTATGAGATAGTACTTGGTTGATTTATAGAATGCTCATTGCACTTCACTTATATCTTTTGAGTATGGCTTTATAGAATGCTTCATGTGCTTCACTTATATCATTTGAAGTTTGGATTTCCTGTTTCTCTTCACTTAGACAACCGCCATTTGTAGAATGCTCTTTTGCTTCACTTATATTTGTTAGAGCACGGGCATATCTTTTGTATAAAGAATTAAAACTCTCTTGCTTCACTTATATCTATTTAGAGAGATGACAAGAACTGGTCATTCACATGGTTATTCATAAAATCCTACATAAAACTTGTAGATCACTGAATATGATATGTTTGATTCCTTGCAATAGTTTTGCGATATAAAGATGGTGATATTATAGTCATGCTAGTGGGTAGTTCTGGATTGTAGAAATACTTGTGTTGAGGTTTATGATTCCCGTAGCATGCACGTATGGTGAACCGTTATGTGATGAAGTCGAAGCATGATTTATTTATTGATTGTCTTCCTTATGAGTGGCGGTCGGGGACGAGCGATGGTCTTTTCCTACCAATCTATCCCCTAGGAGCATGCGCGTAGTACTTTGTTTCGATAGCTAATAGACTTTTGCAATAAGTATGTGAGTTCTTTATGACTAATGTTGAGTCCATGGATTATACGCACTCTCACCCTTCCATCATTGCTAGCCTCTCTAGTACTGCGCAACTTTCGCTGGTACCATAAACCCACCATATACCTTCCTCAAAACAGCCACCATACCTACCTATCATGGCATTTCCATAGCCATTCCAAGATATATTGCCATGCAACTTTCATCATCATCATATACATGACTTGAGCATTCATTGTCATATTGCTTTGCATGATCGTAAGATAGCTAGCATGATGTTTTCATGGCTTGTCCGTTTTTTGATGTCATTGCTACGCTAGATCATTGCACATCCCGGTACACCGCCAGAGGCATTCATATAGAGTCATATTTTGTTCTAGGTATTGAGTTGTAATATCGAGTTGTAAGTAAATAAAAGTGTGATGATCATCATTATTAGAGCATTGCCCAGTGAGGAAAGGATGATGGAGACTATGATTCCCCCATAAGTCGGGATGAGACTTCGGACTTTACAAAAAAATAAAAGAGGCCAAAGAATCCCAAATAAAAAAAAGAGGCCAAAGAAGCCCACCAAAAAAAGAGAAAATAAAAAAAATGAGAGAAAAAGAGAGAAGGGGCAATGTTACTATCCTTTTACCACACTTGTGCTTCAAAGTAGCACCATGTTCTTCATATAGAGAGTCTCTTGAGTTATCACTTCCATATACTAGTGGGAATTTTCATTATAGAACTTGCCTTGTATATTCCGATGATGGGCTTCCTCAAATGCTCGAGGTCTTCATGAGCAAGCAAGTTGGATGCACACCCACTTAGTTTCAGTTAGAGCTTTCATACACTTATAGCTCTAGTGCATCCGTTGCATGGCAATCCCTACTCACTCACATTGATATCTATTGATGGGCATCTCCATAGCCCGTTGATACGCCTAGTTGATGTGAGACTATCTTCTCCTTTTTGTCTTCTCCACCATCATATTCTATTCCACCTATAGTGCTATGTCCATGGCTAACGCTCATGTATTGCGTGAAAGTTGAAAAGGTTTGAGAACGTCAAAAGTATGAAACAATTGCTTGGCTTGTCATCGGGGTTGTGCATGATTTGAATATTTTGTGTGGTGAAGATGGAGCATAGCCAGACTATATGATCTTGTAGGGATAACTTTCTTTGGCCTTGTTATTTTGAAAAGACATGATTGCTTTATTAGTATGCTTGAAGTATTATTATCTTAATGTCAAATGATAGACTATTGCTTTGAATCACTCGTATCTTAATATTCATGCCATGATTAGCCATATGATCAAGATTATGCTAGGTAGCATTCCACATCAAAAATTATCTTTTTTATCATTTACCTACTTGAGGACGAGCAGGAATTAAGCTTGGGGATGCTGATACGTCTCCATCGTATCTATAATTTTTGATTGTTCCATGCCAATATTATTCAACTTTCATATACTTTTTGGCAACTTTTTATATTATTTTTGGGACTAACTTATTGATCCAGTGCCTAGTGCCAGTTCCTGTCTATTGCATGTTTTTGGTTTTGCAGAATATCCATATCAAACGGAGTCCAAACGGGATAAAAACGGACGGAGCTTATTTTTGGAAAATATGGAAAATCCGGAAGGAAAATCAACGCGAACCACCGCCAGAGGTGGTCACGAGGCAGGGGGCGCCCCCCTAGGGCGCGCCCCTACCCTCGTGAGCCCACCGTAAGGCGGTTGACGCTCTTCTTTTGCTGCAAGAAAGCTAATATTCGGAAAAAAATCACGGCGAAGGTTTCAGGCCAATCGGAGTTACGGATCTCCATATATACACGAAACGGTGAAACAGAGCCAGAACAGAACGCAGAACCAGAGAGAAACAGAGAGATAGATCCAATCTCGGAGGGGCTCTCGCCCCTCCCATGCCATGGAGGCCAAGAACCAGAGGGGAAACCCTTCGCCCATCTAGGGAGGAGGTCAAGGAAGAAGAGGAAGAAGGGGGCCCCTCTCCCCCTCTCCCCCGGTGGCGCCGGAACGCTGCCGTAGCCATCATCATCATCACCGCGATCTTCACCAACACCTCCGCCATCTTCACCAACATCTCCATCGCCTTCCCCCCTCTATCTATAGCGGTCCACTCTCCCGCAACCCGCTGTACCCTCTACTTGAACATGGTGCTTTATGCTTCATATTATTATCCAATGATGTGTTGCCATCCTATGATGTCTAAGTAGATTTTCGTTGTCCTATCGGTGGTTGATGAATTGCTATGATTAATTTAATTTGCTTGTGGTTATGTTGCTGTCCTTTGGTGCCCATAATATGAGCGCGCGCGTGGATCACACCATAGAGTTAGTTGTATGTTGATAGGACTATGTATTGGAGGGCAAGAGTGACAGAAGCTTCAACCTAGCATAGAAATTGATGCATACGGGATTGAAGGGGGACCAATATATCTTAATGCTATGGTTGGGCTTTACCTTAATGAACATTAGTAGTTGCGGATGCTTGCTAATAATTCCAATCATAAGTGCATAGAATTCCAAGTCAGGGATGACATGCTAGCAGTGGCCTCTCCCACATAATACTTGCTATCGGTCTAGTAAAGTAGTCAATTGCTTAGGGGCAATTTCGCAACTCCTACCACCACTTTTCCACACTCGCTATATTTACTTTATTGTTTCTTTATCTAAACAGACCCTACTTTTTATTTACATACTCTTTATTATCTTGTAAACCTATCCAATAACACCTACAAAGTACTTCTAGTTTCATACTTGTTCTAGGTAAAGCGAACGTCAAGCGTGCGTAGAGTTGTATCGGTGGTCGATAGAACTTGAGGGAATATTTGTTCTACCTTTAGCTCCTCGTTGGGTTCGACACTCTTACTTATCGAAAACTATTGCGATCCCCTATACTTGTGGGTTATCACGGGCCACCCAGACGGGTAATATGCCGGAGAACGGCTCATCGGAAGCCATCGGAAGAGTGGAGAAAATGGTGAAGGAGGAGATGGGTGAGAGGTGGAGGGGTGCGATTCTTGCCCGCTGTCTGTTTGGCCTCGTGTAAATAGAGGGCGGACGGTAGGAGCTTAGCCGGCGTCAGGCCTCGTTTAAACTGAGGGCGGACGGGAGGAGCTCGGCCGATGTTGTGTTTAATTCCGGCCCGCTCATGAACGGGCGTGTGGCCGGAGTAGGATTCTCGGTTTGCATGCGGGTTTAACAGAGGGGTTTAATGGAGGCGCCGGGCGTGTAGCGGGCGGCGCAGTACTATTCGATTTAACAGCAGTAATGAGCCGTCAAATCACAAAGGCCCTCGCCTCTCGTGAGACCGACCGAGCTAGACTGCCCTGCCCTCTAGCCTTTTAAAAATCTATATACTCCACTTTTGTACAGTAGTAGTATCGATGGATTGCGCCATGGAGCAAAACTTGAAATTAAAAAAAGGTGGTACATATAGAGAGGGAGTATTCGATTTGACAGCGGGCGGCGCAGTTCCCAATACGGCTTTAATGCAGACGAGGGAGGGAGTAGCGGTTCCCGATATGTTGAAGGGCCAATGCATCCTACTTAAATTAATGCATGAGGGAAGTAATGGGAGGAGGTCCGGGAAAAGAGGCTGCACGATGTGAATGCAATACAGTTTGCCCTCATTGCCCTCATATAAAGGCGCCCCTCCATTCCAATGCATCTACCACATCGTACGCACCTAAGCATTTGCCTAAGCACCTACACTAAGCGCAAAAGAGCTCACTCCAGACCCATGACGGCGATGCGCGTGAGCGGCCAGCGGCTGCGCCAGATAGTCCACGACGCCGGCCTGCGGCATGGCCTCGAGGATCATCTCCAGACGGTGTTGGAGACCGGCTAGTGCATGGCCGCCGTCGACGCCAACTACGACTCTCAGTTGGACCAGATGATCGTTGCCACCAGCAACAAGTTCACCGTCCTCAAGAAGCTCGCGGACGACATCGCCGTACTCCTCCAGCCCGCGCACCCAGGCTCCTCATTGCCTGCCACCCTAATCGGCCTCCATGGCCAGAACCTCTTTCAAGCACTGGTGGCCCTGCGACTGCCCGCCGACACCATGAAGAATCTCCACCTGGAGGTTGCGCTCGCCGCGAGGCGCCTCGCCCTGCAAGAATTCGTCGACCTACACATCCACATGTACGAGGAAATTGTGTACATAGTGTTGACACATGAACACGTCACGTGTACCCTCGACGCTGGGGGTGATGCACCGCAGCTCACGTCGAAGAAGACCCGACCGACAGCATGATACGAAGACAGTCGGCGGGCGCTTTTGCAGACCCAAAACCCCGCGCACCCAGGAGGGACCCCGTCAGGGATTGCGGCGGCTATGGGCTGCCCTAGGCCGATTCGCTCGCCCCTAGAGCCTCGTGGATCGCTGCCCTCCAACGTGAAGAACGAACGAAGAACGAGAAAGAAAGATACAAGGGAGAGATAAAAAGTAGATGAACACGAAAAAGTAGTAGATTGATTTGTTCGATTGGGTGTTGTTTCAATCGGCCGTCACCCCCAACATATATAAGAGGCGGCTGGACTTCCCGTACAAGCAAATAATTTATCTAGGCTTTCCTTACAAGAAAATTACATCAATTCACGTCCAAAACCCTAGTCAAATTCGGACTGGTTTACCCGAACTTTCCAAAACTGTTCGGTTTAAACTGGCTGCACCTTGCGGGTCTTTTTTGCGGTGGTAAACGATCTCGGATGAAAACAAGCCCAAAAGCAATCTTGACCGTTTCGATGAGACGAACAACTTTCATGTTGAAGGTTTTTTTATCAGAGATCATCTTGCGGGTCAGATCGGTCTCGCAACACAGGCTATTTCCTCGCGCTACCCGTCAGACATGTGTCTGGTGGGGCGCGCCACATCTCGCCTCGTGACAGGGCTGCACTCCGATTGCTCTAACTTTTGCATACAAACTCGGATTTGAACGATTTTTATATAAAAATCGATTGTTTCGACGAGACGAAGACAACCCGTGTAGATCATTTTTCTATCCGAGATCATCTGAATAACCTTTTGAGCCGTCTTCAACTTCTCGTTCGATTGACTATCACAGCCTCCAACCCGGCAAGTTTTCCATCCGAGTAAGCTTTCCACACCGGCAATGTTTCTACCCGGCAAGCTTTCACACCGGCAAGGTTTCACTCCGGCAAGGTTTGTACTCCGGCAAGGGTTCCTCCCTAACAAGGTTTCTCTCCCGGCAAGATTTCACACCGGCAAGCTTCCACACCGGCGATCTTTCTGTGCCGGCAAGCTTTCCACGCCGGCAAGCCTTCACACCAGCAAGCTTTCACACCGGCAAGATTTTACCCCGGCAAGGTTTTCGTCCCGGCATGCTGCTTTATGATCGTGCCACTTTTGAGCGTCAACACATGCCCCCCTGTTTTTCGGTAAAGCTAGCGTGCCGAAAAATACTTGTACCAAGTTTGTTCTAAGGACGATGTCAACACTCCATCGGCCATTTATATGTTCTTAGGACGATAAGTATATATCGGCCATGTCTTGTGTGAACTTTCTGATGCAAACTTGGGTGAAACCTTCTCAGCTTTATTAACAATCCGGTGATGAAGTTCCATAGATATGTATCTCAGTGTCATCCTCCGAACCATATTGTTCACCCTTTTGCTAGTATTTTGTAGACAATCAACAATAAACTTTCTCCAATCCTTACTTTCGCCTGCATAAAAATTTCATTAGTGGCCGAAGTTGTGGACTTCGGTTCGGCCTTACCTATGTTGACGAGACTAAGCATCGGCTATTGAGAGAAATGCAATACAACATGATGGACATGGTAGCCGGATGCTTGCTATGCCAACTCTCTCCAATTGTCATGTCTAAATATATGAACAATTTTAATGCAACCCAAGGTAAATTCTTCATCTAGACATAACCCAAGATAAACTATAAGTGATTCGTCAAAACACATTGATAACCCTTGGATATTTGTTGCACTACTCATAACGAATCACCAAAAGCCTCAATATGTATAGCACCTATAGCAAGTAAAAGAGTCAATCCGAATAACAATGCATATTCGGCCTTGATTAATCGTGCATAAAAATATTCTAAGCGGCACGAGGCTTCAAAAAATAGTACCATAAAGAAATACATAAACAACACCAACACTTTAGCCATTACTATGAATTGAACCATCAATACATAATCTCCATATTACTAGAGAGACAAGGCTAATATTAATATTATGCATGACATTAATCCGATGTTCAGTAACAAAATCAACTATGATTTGGCCTCTTATATATCTCAAAGATGCATAAGCCAAATCATATCCAAAC
Source organism: Triticum urartu (assembly GCF_056163025.1). Taxonomy (NCBI): domain Eukaryota; kingdom Viridiplantae; phylum Streptophyta; class Magnoliopsida; order Poales; family Poaceae; genus Triticum; species Triticum urartu. The sequence continues at coordinate 569,126,572 of NC_141878.1, forward strand.
AAAGTATAAGCCCACCAACCAATTCTGCAGCTATGAATTGGTCTATGTAGCATATATTCAATGACATCGATCATGATGTCTCAACTCCATTCAATCATAATATAGGCATAAATATAAATTTTCATGAGCACGTACCTTGTCTCGCTCTCCAATCAAACTAAGGACGATGTTAGAATACTACACCGGCCATGCATTGACATACTCTTAGGACAATAGATAAATATCGGCCATTACCATGTAAACTTCATTCAAAGCACATATAGCCGAAATAAACAAATGAAATGACAAATCAAGTATTTCGACCCTTTGGATCAACAACAAACTTGTAGCTAATCAAATGTATAGTGACTTGGTAATACCCTCTCATGACATAAGAAATTATATTGCATCCATGGATTAAAATAAGCCCATTGAGGGTTACCAATCATACCTAATGACGAATTCCATGGCATAGGCGTTAATGGCATAGTTGAAGAATATGGATAATGTGTAGACCAAAGATGTTGAAACCTTCGGCTTGGTCCTTCATAGTTTTTACTCTTTACCTTCTTCACTTTTGCCGCACTTCTTGTAATGGAGGCTTGCACATAATTCTTATTTTGAGCACTTCCTTTGGGAACCCATGCCATGTTCCTTTCTTCAAGTTCTTGTGCACTAAGTTTGTGTAATTCCCTCTTTTGCCAATACGATAAGCCAAGTGGGCATCTCGGCTGTGATTCTGTTTTGACCAATGGCAATTCCTTTTTGGCCCTGTGCACTCTCAACTTCTTTTCTTCAGATTTGGCACTTTGACTCTCAATAATTGGTTGCTTCGTCTCATTGCCTTTTGTAACCAATGTCAACACTTTAATTGGCTCTTTATTATTTGAGATCAAATCTGAAGTAGCACACTTACGACCATCTCTTTTCACGCGGTAGACTTGCTTGACCACCTCTTTTTTCATCCATGGTGTCCGGACCGATACCTTATAATTGAAACGGTCTTTAACATGTGACTGTTCAAATGTTGATCTTCTCGGAGCTGCATAATATTGGTGAGATGGTCTAAAATAAGATGAAGAATGTGCCCTTGTATCATACCTGTCCCATGATGAACATGGATCTACATGAGCATAGGGAGGCATCCACGGCATTGGCATTGGCGGCCCAAAATAAGGATATGAATATGTTGCATTGAAACTCTCACTTTGCCAATACCGATCCTCATATTTGCGCCTTGGGGGTGATCTTGGTTTCTTTGCATGATTGGGCCGATAAGCATTCTTCTCTTCACTCTCCTTTTGATATTTCTCCAATAGTTCAGCGAAGGTGATTTTTGATCTTTTACACTTGCGCTTATTTCGGCCTTTGTTTTCTTTTGGTTTGCTTTCATCGATCGTTGGATTTGCTTGCTGCCCCCCAGTCCTTGGCGTCTCCATTGTAGCTTCGATGGAATTCTCACCCTCAAGATTATGTTCATTATGCTCTTCAACAACTTCTTTACTTGAAAGCTTGATCCCATCACCTGTAGTTTTTACCTTCTCTTTAAATGGATCGGCTTGAAGCAGCCGATGCAAAAACTTTTTGCCATCGAGACCAATCGGAATAGACTGGTCATCTCTTGGTGTTTCAAAAAAATTCAATCGTCCTTTTTCAATAGCCGATTTAACTATTTGACGAAACATGTTGCAATCCTCAAAATTATGCTTGGACGAATCATGCAACTTACAATACATTCATCCTTCAATTGATGGCTTAACATGGTGATCAAGAATTGTAATGTAATTATTTTTCAGCAACAAATCAAATATTTGATCACACATGCTTGAATTGAAGGTATACTTCTTGTTTTCTAGCCGATCTTGCTGTGAGAACGGCTTTGGAATTAAGCAAACGAATGGTTCAGATTTTGCATCACACCATTCGGCTATGCATTGTGTTTTGCACTCTATCTCCGATGTCTTTGGGTAAGATATTATACTAGCATCGGCTTTCTCAACAGAATTTAATCTTGGCTTTAAATTTCTAAAACAAAAATAGTTAGAACACACATGTCTCAATTGAGACCAAGTGCAAGCCAAGTATGAAATAAGCAAAGCTACCCAAATAGATATGAACTTTATATAAAGCAACGGGGAAAGCTTTGGCTGTAATAATAAGTCACTATCGGTCTTTATAAATGGCGTAATGGGTTGACCGATATGCTCAATAACAACTTTATTGCTAGCAAGTAAATTACCCTTCTTCATTGGTCTTTCAAAATTACTTATGAGGATTTTTCTAATAGATGCATCAACAATAAAGTCCTGACCAAATCTGAAAATAGGTAAATTACTTGCTAAACATACCTCTTCAAATATGTTGGGAGAGCACGATGGTGGTGTGACTTGAACAATATCTTGCTCCGCCTTTAGATGGCTCCCCAACGCTTCTTCATCATCTTTTTCTTGATTCCGTGCATCATTACATTGAAGATTTTTGTCGGCCGAACTTTGTTTGGCTACTTGTTCTTGTCCTTGAAGTTCATCAATTTCTCTGGCATGAAACTCATAGGGCAGGAAGTAGGTTCCATTAACTTTAGAAAAATCAAGTATGGTCGCTTTGCTATGCTTGCCATGCTCTTTCTTAATAATGCTTGCCTCTTTGCATTTGATGGATTCAGAATATATACTTCTTGATTCGGCTCTTTTAACCGGAGTACTTTCATGTTCTGAATCATCTTTCTTTACATTGCTTCTACCAATTGGCAATGCTTCTTTCACTTGAGCCAATTCTGTTTCTTTTTGTTTCTGGCGGCGAGCGGCGAAATTGGCTTTAATCTTTTTCTCAATTTCAGCCAACTTCGGATACGATTGTCCCCCAATGCTTTTAGATTCTTTCGGCAATGGCACATGGGTGTTGCCGAAACTTTGCAATTGTGTAGGGGTTGTATAATATGATGTAGTATTAGGTGAAGGCATAAGCATTGTTGTAAAACCATATTTTTGCTCGCCAATTTTATCAATTGGCAAAGATTCATCTTCTTGCAAAACTCTAGCTTTTATTGCAGCATAATCAGGAAACAACCCCTTTTCATATTGTTCAAGGCAAAGAGCACTAATCCTCTTGCTTTGTGCCAAGCTCTTTTTTAATGCAGCCACAACCGCTTCTAGAAGGGATTGCCCCACAACGCTTTCAGATTCTTTCCGCAATGTTTCGTGAGTGTTGCCGAAATTCTTGAATTGCGTAGAGTATGCATTATATGCTACAGTATTTGATGACGGCACATGTGTTCCTGTAAATTTTTCACTTATTCGGCTGTGACCATGAAGATGCGGGGCCGAATTATGAACATCTACAGTTGCATACGGTGCTGAAAAATTACTAACATGAGGTGTAGCATATGATGGTTGAGAGTAATTGGCCGAATAGCTAGTAGTAGAATGGCCAATTCTCCCATCCATTGGCAAGGTTGGATTCACATATTGCAAATCAGTTGCCGATGAATAAAAAGGTGAAACACTTTCTTGTATGCTATTGGAAATTTTAACATGAGGTATTTCAAATTGATTAACCAAACCCATCATGTTGTTCATCGGCATATGGATTTGTGGGGTTGCCGATGCATGAGAGTTTGGATACATATGTTGTATGTTGCTAAAATCATAAAAATTTGAAGCATGAAAATTGTTTTGCATCGGCCCTTGCGCATAATTAGATGCATGATTGATAAAACTAGGGCTAGCCGATACATTATGCTCATTAGGTGATCCAGCAACAACATACGAATTATTTGCATCTACAAAGGGGAATTCGGTATTCATATTACCTTTGTAGATTTCAGCAACTTGATGACGATCTCTTCGCAGCAAGAACGGGCCAGAGACCATTCGAAGCTTCGTCCCCAGCGGAGTCGCCAAAAAGTGTGTTGACACACGAACACGTCACGTGTACCCTCGATGCCGGTGGTGATGCACCGCAGCTCATGTCAAAGGAGACCCGACCGATAACGCGATACGCAAGACAGTCGGCGGGCGCTTTTGCAGACCCGAAACCCCACGCACCCGGGAGGGACCCCGTCAGGGATTGCGGCAGCTATGGGCTGCCCTAGGCCGATTCGCTCGCCCCTAGAGCCTCGTGGATTGCTGCCCTCCAACGTGAAGAACAAACGAAGAACGAGAAAGAAAGATACAAGGGAGAGATAAAAAGTAGATGAACACAAAAAAGTAGTAGATTGATTTGTTCGATTGGGTGTTGTTTCAATCGGCCGTCACCCCCAACATATATAAGAGGCGGCTTGACTTCCCGTACAAGCAAAGAATTTATCTAGGCTTTCCTTACAAGAAAATTACATCAATTCACGTCCAAAACCCTAGTCAAATTCGGACTGGTTTATCCGAACTTTCCAAAACTGTTCGGTTTAAACTGGCTGCACCTTGCGGGTCTTTTTTGCGGTGGTAAACGATCTCGGATGAAAACAAGCCCAAAAGCAATCTTGACCGTTTCGACGAGACGAACAACTTTAATGTTGAAGGTTTTTTGATCAGAGATCATCTTGAGGGTCAGATCGGTCTCGCAACACAGGCTATTTCCTCGCGCTACCCGCCAGACCTGTGTCTGGTGGGGCGCGCCACATCTCGCCTCGTGACAGGGCTGCACTCCGATTGCTCTAACTTTTGCATACAAACTCGGATTTGAACGATTTTTATATCAAAATCGATCATTTTGACGAGACGAAGACAACCCGCGTAGATCATTTTTCCATCCGAGATCATCTAAATAACCTTTTGAGCCCATCTTCAACTTCTCGTTCGATTGACTATCACAGCCTCCAACCCGGCAAGTTTTCCATCCGAGTAAGCTTTCCACACCGGCAATGTTTCTCGGCAAGCTTTCACACCGGCAAGGTTTCACTCCGGCAAGGTTTATACTCCGGCAAGGGTTCCTCCCTGACAAGGTTTCTCCCCCGGCAAGATTTCACACCGGCAAGCTTCCACACCGGCGATCTTTCTGTGCCGGCAAGCTTTCCACGCCGGCAAGCCTTCACACCGGCAAGCTTTCACACCGGCAAGATTTTACCCCGGCAAAGTTTTTGCCCTGGCATGCTGCTTTATGATCGTGCCACTTTTGAGCGTCAACACATAGGTATCTACAAGGCCAGTGAGGATGCTACGACGTTGGCCTTCCTCAACCGGCTGGAAGCCTTGGATGCCTTTGCTGAGAAACACCTCGACCTCGCCACAAAAGCCGCTGCTCCTTAGCCGCCGGTTGGTGGCCCGACGCACTAAGTTGAGGAGGAGGTCGTACGTTCGTCGATCCATCTTTCTTCTTGCCTTCTGTAACCACCACCGCGATCACATCATCGTGGCCTTAATTCTTATTATGCTGTTGCATTCTCGTTCCAGTCAATACCGACATGTGCGATCCCTTTGCTTAATTATATGCATCACTGTAACTAGTACTCCATCAGTCAATTTATAAGTTGTGCTTACCTTTTCCATCAACTTCGTGCAACATGCGGGCATCTTGCTAGAAACACTAGAATATGTCTATATAATCCGTATGTGATAGTCCATTTGAAATCTCAAAAAAGACAAATATTTAGGTACAGAGGGAGTAATATATTAGGAGTATATCAAAACAATAGTGATTTCTTTCAAGTTTGTGAGCAAATACTACTATTCTACTACTTTGGATCCATCGCAACGCACGGGCACATTGCTGGTAAAAGGAAAAGGCCTGCCGCGTTCGCGTCGCACCCCCACACGCCCGAGAATCAGGAGTACAACACGGCCCGTCCAGCACGACACATAGCTTAGGGAAGGCATGTTGCCTAGCATTTTTACTTTCATGTGGGACCGCCGTTGAGCAAACCGACACCCCGCCCGCCGCCGGGTTGGAAAACAGAAACGAGGGGAAGATCTAGCTGTAGCACGGAAGCCAAGAAATTTGGTGTCAGACGGGGCTCGTTGATAGAGTAGGAGCATTCCGTACTAGTACTACTCCTACTAGTACCAAGTTTGTACTCCTAATACTATATTACTAGTACTACCACTATACAACTAGTAGGTACGTGCACGACACAACATCGTAGGAACAAAAAATGGGAAGATCTTGTTTTGGGTGATTTATCTTTTTTTTTTCAATCAACGTAGTATGAATAATATGATGTGGGGGCAACCCATGAAGCTTATGTGGCCTGGTTGCATGGCTATAGAAGGTTAGAGAAAAATAAATAGATAATGTGTTTAGAGTGCACTCCACTAAATAGATATACTTTGGATCCATTGCAACGGACCGACACATCTATATCTATACCCCCTATATAGTGTGTGAAAAACTTTGAAAGTTGGTCGTTGGATGAAGCCAATCCGACGGTACAAAGATGGAAAATCCGAGCACTACTGGCCGTTGGATATCATCCACCAGATTCTGCCACATGTATAATCTAGAAGACTCCATGGTTGAACTTAATTCATGACTAACTTTGCCACAACTAAGCTTAGGCAAAGTTATTAGTTCTTCAAAATGAGAGCCACAAGTTGGCAAGCCTAAGGGAATCTTGCCACATTTTTTGTGTGTATGTCATGTGGGGCCTTAGTGTGGCTTGCCTAAGGTGTGGCTTGAACCAAACACTCACCTAAGTTAATCAAACTTGCCTAACCTTACATTCCACCAGATTTTGCCACATGTTAGAATCCAGAAAGCTCCACATGTAGAAGCATAATGCACAAACCACCAGAATCTCATGCGTGCAATGCACGTGCACCTTACTAGTACTAGTTGGTAGTAGTAAGAAACAAATTCTAGTTTTGGCACGAGCTCGTACTGCGGGAGCACCACAAGGCCTGCCGCAGGAGTTACATTTCCCTCTCGGGGCCCACGGGACCGAACTTCAGTGGCTTAGTGCCCGACCTATGAGTCAATGACATGCGGACCTTAAATGCGGCTGGCCCACATGTCATTCTCATGGTGGTGGCGTGGTTCGCGACTCACTCGTTCGAGATGAACCGACAGGTGGTGGCGTGGCCATGACGAGGGTGCCACAGCTGGGCGTCGGGGCGTTACAAGGCGTAGATGGCCACACTGGTGGGTACTACCTGTATATAGTACATAAGTACTCCAGCTGATGATTGATGCCCGAGAAGAAATGTGTCGTAGCCGCTGGATGAAAATTCGATGGTGCGGGAGTACGGATCGGAGCACAGCAGCGGAGCAGGCAAACCGCGTCCAATCGGGTGTGTCTGTGGTAGAAAGTTGATGGTCGCCGCAGTTCAGCTGGCCCGCATGTCATGCACACAAAGGCAGAGGAGCGGTGGGGCCGAGAGGTATGAGGGGCACGTCGGGGGGATGAGGATCCCCTGACGCGAACAACCCTACCATTCTGTCACTGACATGTGGGACCCATAAGCATGGGTCCCACCTGTCAGCGAAGGAAAGGCAGGGCAAGGAAGTGATAGCCACGTCAGAGGATCCATGTCCACGCCGGGGGACGTCGTGCCGTGGGTTGGAGCGGCGTCGTGGGAATCGCGTGTGGGTGTGGAAGTGGTAGAAACAAGAAACGTGATGGTTGCCGTGGTTCAACTTCCATGGACAAGCTGTCATGTCTGCTGACCCATGTATATCAAAACTAGAGTGTTTATATTTCAAGCACGTGAACAAGTATTATTCTACTACTTTGGATCCATTGCAACGCACGGGCCATCACATTGGTAGTAGTAGTGTCCATCTCTATCTCTAGAGGCCTTCCCTCGTTCATCCTTTTCTCTCACAAGATAAGCTACTCATACAAATGCATCTTGATGTTCCATGGAACGCATGAGGATGTTTCCTTGGGGGTCTCTCCAGCGCAGCGTGGCCGTAGTTGCAAGTTGACGCCCCTTGACATGCCGACGTTGAGGGGCACTCGGATTTCCTTCGATAAGCAGGTAAGATGAGTTTGATCACGTAGTAAATGCATTCTAAATACTACTTTCGTGTCCATTTCCTAGTTCTCCCCCTGCCCACTGTTTCACAGGTTAGGCTCGGTGCGAGTGGAGATTGGCTTGCATATGTACGGGAGGGTACCAACATCAATTTGCACAACATTTACAACGGTGACACCGTTCCCGTAGAACCTTTGTCCAACATTGGGATCAACCATGCAACGGTCCACCGCATGAATTGGTACGATGGAACCACGGTGAGATTGAATAAGATAGCACGAACCTTGCACATGGCGTTCAAAGGCGGATCATGCTGTCTACGGCCGATTTGTTGCCGTACGAGTAGGAAGACGCTGTGCTCCTTTCTAACCGCATCTTCGCGGTGACAAACCAGGGGACTTATTTTGTATGGGACACATCCTACAATATACTCCCTCTCTCCCAGTTTATTTGTTTGAATCTTTTCGTTTTATAAGTTTCAAATTTAGAGCTCCCCATCACATGTTGACATTACAATGTCCATTAAATCGTTGCGTGCATGTATAGTAAAGAAAAAAAATCTCGAGTTTGGCATGAGTTCGTGCTACGGGAGCACCACAAGCCCTGGCGCAGGAGTTACATTTGCCTCTTAGGGCCGTCGGGACTAAGCTTCAGCGCCTTACTACACCTACCTTTGAGTCAATAACATGTGGACCCGATAGGTGACTGGTCCACATGTAATGCTCTCGTAGGCAGAGGGGCAGTGGGGCCAAGAGGGGTGAGCCGCATGTCGGGGGACATGTGGTTTCATGGGTTCGAGCGGCGTCATGGGAATCGCGGGTGGCTGTGGTAGAAACTTGATGCTCGCCGCATTTTAGGTGGCCCACATGTCATGAACACAAAGGCAGAGGGGCGGTGCGGCCGAGAGGGGTGAGGCGCACGTCGGGGGGCATGGTGCCGTGGGTTGGAGAGGCGTCGTGGGAATCGCGAGATGAAACATGATGGTCGCCGTAGTTGAACTTCCATGGACAAGCTGTCATGTCTACGGACACATGCACTGCATACCGATCACTGGAAGGAGTAGCAGAGAAAGCTATATATGCGGATAAATAGTTCCTTATAGTCAAGCGGACCCACGCTACTACTCTATTCCAAAGACATGCACACCATCGAAATAGTCCATCTATATCAATATACACTGAGAGGGAATAATTTTTTTTACAAGAGAGGAAATAGTTCATCCATCCATAATGCCCTCCTGCTGGTGCAGCCTTTTCTTGTTTTTCGTCTTCTTCTTCTTCTTCTTCTTGTACTCATACTCTGTGGGAGACGGCTTCGCAACAAGCTCTTTGGACCTTGCAGCTATCTCAAAACTCACACGGGCATCGAGGGCAGCATATTTTATCCGCTTGTACGTCAAGGGATAATTCTCCCATCCATACGACCTTAATGCCACCGTCTCATCACCCTTCTGAAGATTTGTACCAAGCACAAAATTTTCTACGTCGAATAGGGATGGTGTCTGTTTATCACAATATTCTACAGGAATTTTGATTTTGGTTTGTAGGTCAGCGATGCTTTTCAAATCAAGGTTGTACGGCTCCAGCTTTTGTTTGTCCCCTTCGATGGCTGCCCCACAGAAGTATACGTACTCCAGAGACAAGAAATCGTGAAGCTCACGTGGTATGGAGGGCGAGTGTATGATGTGGTACACCAAAACATCATCTTCGTGGCACAGCTGAAGGACGGCGGCGCGCTGGATCTTCCCAGGGGCACGCTCCTTGTACTCTGCGTAGAGACCGATGACCCTCGTCTCTACCTTTTCGAGGGAGTTGGATACATTGTTGATCCACTTCCGAACAACCCTTGGGTGGACGGTGACGGTGGCAACTATGCGCATCGAGCCTTCGACGAGGACATGTTGGACGCTAAAAACCTGCATCTCGATCTCTTCCGCCATTTGGAACCGCTGGAATGGAGGGCTATGGTTTGGAGAATTAGGATTAGATGGCTAGTCTAACTGAAGTAGTAGATGATTATTTAAAGAGGTTAAAACAATGTGAACGCAGTGGGGTTTGGATGCAAATGAAGACGAAGGGGAGGTGAAGAAGCCGAGGAGAATCGGTTCCCGATGGAGAAGTAAACGGGAGAAGTGGCGTGCAGGCAGTTGATTAGATGGCTAGGTAGACTAAACAAAAAGGCTATGCGGGTAGACTGATGAGTCATACCTATTCGTGTACGTGCCCATCCTTCCTGATAGGTGGGACCTATGCAAACAGATACAAAAGATGTGTCGTAGTTTTTTTTGAGCGCGTGAGTGGGAGACACAAGATTCTCTGGTTAAGGAATACTCCCTCCGTTTAGGTGAGTATAAGTCACCTTATGAAAATCAGGGTTTCCCAAAACCTTTAGGCGTGGAGCATTAACTTCCTACTCGACCCCCTCCCAGCCTCGTTAGCCAGCGTTCTCTTCCTCTGCTGTCATGTTCTACCTTTCCATTTTTCCTCTTCTCAAGTGTGGAACGATCTGCATGCCGTCCTTGATGCACCAGAATGACCACTGCATGCATCGCGGCAGGGCGTTGATTGGGCATGCACGAGAATTTGGTTAGTCCCGCCTTCGGTCACTGTGTGCTGTCGCTCAACAGTGGCATGGCGACGCTTGACGACCAGTTTGCCGGCAAAGTGCTGATGGTAACCATCAACGGCGACCGGCCTCCCGTCTCGCCGGACGACCTTGTCAAAGCTCTTGGCATTGCGCACGGCATCCAAATAGGTGACTTGCTCGTCGAAGTCTGTCTCCCACCGGCTGATTTCTTCGTCAGGTTCCGGACAACTTTTGACTGCAGTCGTGTGTTTGAATCTTCCCGTCGTTTGTTCTGCGATGGCGCGCTGGTGAGCTTTGATCGGTGGCACCCAGGATGGGGCTTGGTGCCCTCTGAGCTTGAGTTTTTAACAAAGCTTACCTTCCATGGCATGCCTCGACGTGCTTGGAACAGCGAGTCCATGAACGAGCTTATCAACGACCTTGGAGGTGAGCTCGTAAGTATGTTTGTTCCTCCAGACAGCTGGGCTTTGACGGTTATGGCATGGATGAAGAAGCCGTCCACCATACCGAAGGTGATTGGTGTTGAGATACCGGTGCAGGAACCAGGGTTGTACTATTCGTCGCCACCAAGGCCGCCGCGGACCACGTTAGGGATGTACCTGTATCGAGTGTTCGTGCATGTCGAAGAAGTGGTCAATCCATCAATCGAAGTCCTGCCGCCGCCGCTGGTGCGAGGGTCCGTCGACAACGTCCATTACAGGAGTCAACGTCAGACTTTCCCTGTGTTGCTCGGAACGATGGATGGCACAGGGCCTACTCCATCGCGCGGTGGAGGCTACTGCTTCTTTGGGAGAAGAGGCAGGGCTGGCTGCCTGGATGTGCCCTAATTTGAGGTAACAACTGAATCTTGTCAGATACTAGTTAAATCCGAGCTATGGGTGTGAAGCACTGATATGCCAGTACATTTGATTGTGACCTGTTCTAATTTTGTACCTGAACTTTTCTTAGAAAGGGTTGTACGTCAACTTAATGTGCTAGCAGAACTTATTGTGTTGTCTGTCTGTTTCTTTGCACAACATTCAAGATATTTCCCCGTCATTGATAAAGACGATGAACCGTTATGTAAGAGTTCGTTGGTTTCAACATAGCCCTTCCCGTAGCGATCCACTGCTTCCATCCTGATTGTCCGCATGCGTGAAATTTTTGTATGGAAGTTCAGTGTGCTATGATGTTCTATATGATTGTGTCAACTAAGTTTTTACTGAGCATCAGCAATGCATATGGCTGAAAGATGTATTTACGAGCATCGACCGATGGGTCTCTCTCTCTCTCACACACACACGCACACACACACGCGCACATGCACAAGTGGGACCCGTTGAATTATTTATTTGCTCATGACAGCTTTTAATTAGGTTCCACTGTAATCTAACTTTTTTCTTAAGTTATTAGTTGAGCTCAGTGACTTCAAAAAGTTGTACAGAAGCCTTGTTTGGGCCTTTCCGGTGTCGCTGAATGTGGGCTGAGTAACCATGTTAGGTTGTACTGTACTACACATGCCTTTTTTTCAACATCAGCAATACAACTGGGCCGACAGTTGTACACAATATCCGGGTCAACTTGTTATTCTCCGCCCCGCTGGGCTGCAAACTTTCCTAGGAGGTATGCATTAGGCTTAACAAGGAACTGGACTTTAAGAAATAATAAATGGGATGTAATTATAATAAGTGGACAGTTACTATGCACCAAACACATAATTAGTTTGAAAAATATATTATTTTTAGAATTTGAAAATTTTAATTTCATTACTTGTTGTGTGCACAATATTTCATTGGATTTTAACGTACTACAACTTTATTTTGAAATTATATTTAACCTGACTAGAAATTTCGAATAAAAATATTTCGGATCCCATCAAAATGTGGGAATTTTTTTGAATTCTGTTTTGAGCGGTTGTTTGAAATTATTAATCGTTGTCCTAGCTAGAAGTTGGGATGTACTTTTAACAAACTGTAAATGGGCTGTAGTAAATTCCATTAGATTTAAAAAATGGGTTGTACATTCTTACAAATCACAAATGGGCTATATGTTCTCTGGCAAATCTGAGCTGTGGGCCTACTAAGTTGACGCGTACCAAGGGCTTTGTCAACTTAGTCAATATAAATGATTTTAGCTACAGTGATCGTACGATGTCCATCCAACAGCCATAGTGCTTCTTCAACCTCTGGTCTTCTTGCTCCAGCCGCCCAAAGCAACGCCGGTCGTGTCGCGTGCTCCTGCCTCCCGTGGCCGGCTGTGATGCCGCAGAGGCCTCACCACCCCGTACTACTCCCACCGCTGGCCAGGCCATCCCTCTACTCACCCACACCCCCTGTTATTCTGTGGTGATGGCAGCCTCACACCGTAGCCGAACCAGTGAATCGTCGTACTCCTCTCCGTGCGGGCTTCCACTTCTGCGTCTTCCCCGGCTCCGCGTCGTCCCCTTCCTAGGCCTCGCCGTCGTCCAGACCACCGCCCTGGTGCTCTCGGCGCGGCGTGGTCAACGTGGTCAACGACTGACTTCCATCGGAAGAGTACTGTACGTGGAGAGGCTGACAGCTGGGTCCAGGCGGCCGCAAGGAAGTGCCTCCTTATTGCACGCAAAATAATTATTCCTCCACCTGATAGCAGGGACCCACCGGACGGGCCACCTTATTTCGCAAAAAAAGTTTCCCCCTGACTGCTGGGACCCACTGGACGGGCCAGCGTATTTCGCGAAAAAACGTTCCCCCCGCTGTCAGCTCGGACCCACCGGAAGTGCCTCCTTATTACGCACAAAAAATGAATACTCCCCCTGCTAGCTGGGACCCACCATGGTGGGAGGCTGACTTGTGGGCCTACTAAGTTGACTAGGATGGGGGCCTTTGTCAACTTTAGTCAATATGAATGATTCTAGCTCCAGTGACCGTACGATGTCCATCCAACGGCCGTAGTGCTTCTTCAACCTCTGGTCTTCTTGCTCCAGCCTCCCAAAGCAGCGTCGGTCGTGCCGCATGCTCCTGCCTCCCGTGGCCGGCTGTGTTGCCGTGGAGGCCTGATACGTCTCCAACGTATCTATAATTTTTGATGGCTCCATGCTATATGATCTACTGTTTTGGACATTATTGGGCTTTATTATCCACTTTTATATTATTTTTGGGACTAACCTATTAACCGGAGGCCCATCCCAGAATTGCTGTTTTTTGCCTGTTTTAGGGTTTCGAAGAAAAGGAATATCAAACGGAGTCCAAACGGAATGAAACCTTCGGGAACGTGATTTTCTCAACAAATAAGACCCAGGAGACTTGGACCCTACGTCAAGGCACGAAACAGGAGGCCACGAGGTAGGGGGCGCACCTGCCTACCCCGGGCGTGCCCTCCACCCTCATGGGCCCCCTGTTGCTCCACCGACGTACTCCTTCCTCCTATATATATCCACGTACCCCCAAATGATAAGATACGGAGTCAAAACCCTAATTCCATGGCCATAACTTTCTGTATCCACAAGATCCCATCTTGGGGCCTGTTCCGGAGCTCCGCCCGAGGGGGCATCGATCACGGAGGGCTTCTACATCAACACCATAGCCCCTCCGATGAAGTGTGAGTAGTTTACCTATGACCTACGTGTCCATAGTTAGTAGCTAGATGGCTTCTTCTCTCTTTTTGGATCTCAATACAATGTTTTCCCCCTCTCTTGTGGAGAACTATTCGATGTAATCTTCTTTTTGCTGGGTGTTTGTTGAGACTGATGAATTGTGGGTTTATGATCAGGTCTATCTATGAATAATATTTGAATCTTCTCTGAATTCTTTTATGTATGATTGGTTATCTTTGAAAGTCTCTTCGAATTATCAGTTTGGTTTGGCCTACTAGATTGATCTTTCTTGCAATGGGAGAAGTGCTTAGCTTTGGGTTCAATCTTGCGGTGTCCTTTCCCGGTGACAGTAAGGGCAGCAAGGCACGTATTGTATTGTTGCCATCGAGGATAAAAAGATGGGGTTTTCTTCATATTGCATGAGTCTATCCCTCTACATCATGTCATCTTGCTTAAGGCGTTACTCTGTTTTTAACTTAATACTCTAGATGCATGCTGGATAGCGGTCGATGAGTGGAGTAATAGTAGTAGATGCAGGCAGGAGTCGGTCTACTTTTCTCGGACGTGATGCCTATATACATGATCATACCTAGATATTCTTATAACTATGCTCAATTCTGTCAATTGCTCAAAGTAATTTGTTCACCCACCGTAGAATAATTATGCTCTCGAGAGAAGCCACTAGTGAAACCTATGGCCCCCGGGTCTATCTTTATCATATTGATCTCCTACTATTTAGTTATTTCCTTTGTTATTTACTTTGCCTTTATTTTACTTTGCATCTTTATCACAAAAATACCAAAAATATTATCTTTATCATATCTATCAGATCTCACTCTCGTAAGTGGCCCTATAGGGATTGACAACCCCTATTTGCGTTGGTCACAAGGATTTATTTGTTTTGTGCATGTACGAGGGACTCGCGTGTAGCCTCCTACTGGATTGATACCTTGGTTCTCAAAAACTGAGGGAATACTAACGCTACTTTGCTGCATCATCCCTTCCTCTTCAGGGAAAACCAACGCAGTGCTCAAGAGGTAGCAAGAAGGATTTCTGGCGCCGTTGCTGGGGAGGTGAGTGCCTGAAGGTATATCTTTAGATCTTGCAATCGAGTCTTTTAGTTTCTTTTTTTATCACTAGTTCAGTTTATAAAAGAAAACTATAAAAAAATGGAATTGAGTTTACCTCATACGCTTCATCTTTTTAATATCTATCATGAGAATAAGGATTCCGATAATTGTGCTCAAGTGCTAGAATAATAATGCATTAAAATGTTTGGCACTAAATATTTGAATGATGAGCATGATTGCAATGTTATTAGTATGAATTCCTTGAATATCCATGATGCTAATGATATGCAAAGCCACAAGCTTTGGGAAGCTATGTTTGATGAAGATGATATTTTTTGTCCCCCAAGTTGTGATGACAAAATTTATTATGATGAAAGCATGCCTCCTATTTATGATGATTATATTGATGAAAGTGGATTTGGAGAGGTCATGACTTTATTTTGTGATGAATCCACTATTCTAGAAGAGGTTCCAATTGATTATGAGAACAAAGTTGCTACCTATGATGATTATTGTGATGACTTGTATGCTATAAAGAATAATGATATCCATGAAACTTGTCATCATGATTTTAGTTTTCAATTGGATTATGCCTCACATGATAATTATTTTGTTGAGTTTGCTCCCACTATTATTCATGAGAAGAATTTTGCTTATGTGGAGAGTAATAAAAAATTCTATGCTTGTAGATCATGAAAAGAATGCTTTAGGTGCTGGTTATATTGTTGAATTCATTCATGATGCTACTGAAAATTATTATGAGAGAGGAATATATGCTTGTAGGAATTGCAATAATATCAAGTTTCCTCTCTATGTGCTTAAAATTTTGAAGTTATGCTTGTTTTACCATCCTATGCAAGTTGATTCTTGTTCCCACAAGTTGTTTGCTCACAAAATCCCTATGCATAGGAAGTGGGTTAGACTTAAATGTGCTAGTCATATTCTTCATGATGCTCTCTTTATGTTTCAATTCCTATCCTTTATGTGAGCATCATTGAAATCATCATGCCTAGCTAGGGGCGATAAACGATGGCGCTTGTTGGGAGGCAACCCAATTTTATTTTTGTCCCTTGATTTTTTCTCCTGTTTAGTAATAAATAATTTATCTAGCCTCTGTTATGATTGAGTTTTTATGCTTTTAATTAGTATTTGTGCCAAGTAGAACCTTTGGGAAGACTTGGGGAAAGTCTTTGCGATCATGCTGTAAAAAACAGAAACTTTAACGCTCACGAGAATTGCTGCCATTTTTATTTGGAGAGTGCTATTTAGTCAATTCTTTTTGCAGATGATTAATAGATAAATTCCTCAGGTCCAGCAATTTATTTGAGAATTTTATGAGTTCCATAAGTATACGTTTGATCCAGATTACTACAGACTGTTCTGTTTTTGACAGATTCTGTTTTCGATGTGTTGTTTGCTTATTTAGATGAATCTATGAGTAGTTCTCCCTCAGGGCTGAGGGTATGTACCAGTAGCTATGTGTTTTATCTCTCTCTCTCTCTCTCTCTCTCTCGTGTTCTTGAGGTGATACGACCTTGATGTATCGCGAGCTTTGCTATTATATTTGGATCCTATGATGTTTCTTCCCCCCTCTACTCTCTTGTAATGGATTGAGTTTTCCCTTTGAAGTTATCTTTTCGGATTGAGTCTTTAAAGATTTGAGAACACTTGATGTATGTCTTGCCGTGCGCATCTGTGGTGACAATGGGATACCACGTGATTCACTTGATGTATGTTTTGGAGATCAACTTGCGGGTTCCGCCCATGAACCTATGCATAAGGGTTGGCACACGTTTTCGTCGTGATTCTCCGGTAGGAACTTTGGGGCACTCTTTGAAGTTCTATGTGTTGGTTGAATAGATGAATTTGAGATTGTGTGATGCATATCGTATAATCATACCCACGGATACTTGACGTGACGTTGGAGTATCTAGGTGACATTAGGGTTTTGGGGTAGTTTCGTACCCTACCATAATCTCTTCGTTCATTCTCCGCTATTAGTGACTTTGGAGTGACTCTTTGTTGCATGTTGAGGGATAGTTATATGATCCAATTATGTTATTATTCTTGAGAGGACCTGCACTAGTGAAAGTATGAATCCTAGGCCTTGTTTACTATCATTGAAATACCGTTTACGCTCACTTTTATCATTAGTTACCTTGCTATTTTTATATTTTCAGATTACAAAAACCTTTATCTACCATCCATATACCACTTGTATCACCATCTCTTCATCGAACTAGTGCACCTATACAATTTACCATTGTATTGGGTGTGTTGGGGACACAAGAGACTCTTTGTTATTTGGTTGTAGGGTTGCTTGAGAGAGACCATCTTCATCCTACGCCTCCTACAGATTGATAAACCTTAGGTCATCCACTTGAGGGAAATTTGCTACTGTCCTACAAACCTCTGCACTTGGAGGCCCAACAACGTCTACAAGAAGAAGGTTGTGTAGTAGACATCAAGGCCTCACCACCCCCTACTATTCCCACTGCTGGCCAGGCCCTGCGGCGACGGCAGCCTCACACCGCAGCCGAACCAGTGAACCCTCGTACTCCTCTCCGCGCGGGCTTCCACTGCCGCGTCTTCCCTGGCTCCCCATCGTCCCCTTCCTAGGCCTCGCCGTCGTCCACCGCCTTGGTGCTCTCGGTGCGACATGGTCAACGTGGTCAAGGAACGACTTCCATCAGACGTGGACTGTACGTGGAGAGGCTGACAACTGGGTCCACGACCGCAGCAAGGAAGTTCCTCCTTATTACGCGGAAAATAATGATTCCTCCACCTGACAGTAGGGACCCACCGGATGGGCCACTGTATTTCGCGAAAAAAACGTTTCCCCCTAACTACTGGGACCCACCAGCTACATCTTCGCATGCAAGGAAGTGCGTTCGGGCAAAAAAAAACGATTTGCCCCCCTGATTGCTCGGACCCACCAGCTACATCTTCGCAGGCAAGGAAGTATCTGACAATCGGGACCCACCTGGTCGAAGCGTACGTAGCGTTGTCATTCTGGTCACGAACGTGTACGTACATATATACTGGTGGATGTAGAGGCGCGCACATGTCGTAGTAGAGGCGCGCACGTAGCATGTACACGTATGTACAACGGCCAGGGTGTAAGAAAGAAAATACGGCCACGTATGTGTACATACGGGCGGGGTCTCGAACGCCTACTCGCGCATACGTATGGCCAGGGCTCGTGTACATGGCTAGGTCGGAACAGAGAAACAACGTCGTCGTCGTGTTCATGGGGAAGCAACGGAATGCGTCGTGTTCATGGGGAGGCACCGGAATGCGTCGTGTTCATCGGGAGGCAACGGAATGCGTCGTGTTCATTGGGAGGTAACGGAATGTGTGGGAGCCAACCGGCTGGGTCAGAACGGAATGCGTGGTCGTGTTCATCGGGAGGGCTTGGACAAAGCAGGCGATGGAAATGAAGCCTGGCGTACCGCACAACGGAGGAAACAAACCTCCTACATTCGGAACGGGGTCCTGTTGATCTGGAGGGGTCTGGCATACCGCAAAACGGAGGAAACGGACCTCCTACGTTCGAAACGGGGGTCCTGTTGATCGGGAGGGGTGTGGCGTACTGCAAAATGGATGAAACGGACCTCCTACGGTCGAAATGGGGGTCCTGTTGATCGGGAGGGGTTTGTGCGTACGCAAAACGGGACTCCACGGGATACTGTTCATCTCCACCGTCGACCTCCTTCAGCCTTCACGGGCTACCGTCGACCTCCTCCGGCCTCCACGGGTTCCTGTTCATCCAGCCTCCACCGCGCGCTACTCCACTGGCTACTGTTCAACCAACCCTCCACGGGCACCCCTCCACCATCTACTGTTCATCCAGCCCTCCACACCATGGGGTCCTGTTCAACCACCCCTCCACGGGCACCCCTCCATCGTCTACTGTTCATCCAGCCCTCCACCACACCACGGGGTCCTGTTCATCTAGAGGCAATGCCACCGCTCACTGTTCATCCAACCCCCCCGCAACGCTCACTATTCATCCCACAGGCAGCATCGATCGGCTTCAGTTAGCAGCAGTAGCGAAGGAATCGCTCGATCGGGTTCAGTTAACAGCCATCGATCGATCGCTCGGGTTTAGTAACGCGTAGCCTGCAGTGCAAATGCTCGGGTTCAGTTAGAGCCCAACGCCTCGCTCGGGTTCAGTTAGAGCCAACGCCTCGCACACATGCGAGTACATGTACGAGAGAAATGCGCATCACTTGGCCCCCGACCTCCCACCGTAACCGGGAACTCCACGAAATTTTCCTCCCCCTCGCTTCTACCATGGTTTTTTCCGTCATGGACGGCCCAAAGAATGTCATGTAGCTGCATCTCAGGCCCGCCCAGGATGAAAAGCCCATTTTCTGTCATGATCTTTTGTCATAGAAGTAGGAGCCCACCACATCTATGATGATACCGGGTGTTGTCACAATTATCGTCATAGAAGTGTCATATGTATGACATAATTTTTTTTCGTTCGGCCAAAAATGTCACGGATGTGTCTTTTTTTTGTAGTGCATGTGACATATCAGAACGAATAACAGAAGCAGGTTTGGGTGTCGAAAGCTTACTCAAAACAGAAGGTGAATCAAGTGCGGAGCTAGATGGCAGTTCCTTACCTCCCCTCGTAGTTGAGGGTAAATCTTGGTTTTTGGATCTCTCAAGTTCTTCATAATGATAAGCAGATATAAATCCCAAGTGACTCAAAGAATAGAGCTATGCTCCCCGGCAACGGCGCCAGAAAATAGTCTTGATAACCCACAAGTATAGGGGATCGCAACAGTTTTCGAGGGTAGAGTATTCAACCCAAATTTATTGATTCGACACAAGGGGAGCCAAAGAATATTCTCAAGTATTAGCAGCTGAGTTGTCAATTCAACCACACCTGGAAACTTAATATCTGCATCAAAGTATTTAGTAGCAAAGTAATATGATAGTAGTGGTAACGGTAGCAAAAGGTAATAGTAGCAAAAGTAATGTTTTTGGTATTTTGTAATGATGATAGCAATAGCAACGGAAAAGTAAATAAGCGCAGAACAATATATGGAAAGCTCGTAGGCAATGGATCGGTGATGGAGAATTATGCCGGATGCGGTTCATCATGTAACAGTCATAACATAGGGTGACATAGAACTAGCTCCAATTCATCAATGTAATGTAGGCATGTATTCCGAATATAGTCATACATGCTTATGGAAAAGAACTTGCATGGCATCTTTTGTCCTACCCTCCCGTGGCAGCGGGGTCCTAATGGAAACTATGGGATATTAAGGCCTCCTTTTAATAGAGTACCGGAACAAAGCATTACCACATAGTGAATACATGAACTCCTCAAACTATGGTCATCACCGGTAAGTATCCCGATTATTGTCACTTCGGGGTTAACAGATCATAACGCATAATAGGTGACTATAGACTTGCAAGATAGGATCAAGAACTTTCATATATTGATGAAAACATAATAGGTTCAGATCTGAAATCATGGCACTCGGGCCCTAATGACAAGCATTAAGCATAGCAAAGTCATAGCAACAGCAATCTCAGAACATAGTGGATACTAGGGATCAAACCCAAACAAAACTAACTCGATTACATGATAGATCTCATCCAACCCATCACCGTCCAGCAAGCCTACAATGGAATTACTCACGCACGGCGGTGAGCATCATGAAATTGGTGATGGAGGATGGTTGATGATGACGATGGCGACGGGTTCCCCTCTCCGGAGCCCCGAACGGACTCCAGATCAGCCCTCCCAAGAGGTTTTAGGGCTTGGCGGCGGCTCCGAATCGTAAAACACGATGAATTCTTTTCTCTGATTTTTTTCTCCCCGAAAGCAAATATATAGAGTTGGAGTTGAGGTCGGAGGAGCTCCAGGGGGCCCACGAGGTAGGGGGGCGCGCCCCCACCCTCGTGGACAGGTGGTGAGCCCCCTGGTCTTCATCTTTTGCAAGGATTTTTTTACTATTTCCGAATAGATGTTCCGTGAAGTTTTAGGTCATTCCGAGAACTTTTGTTTCTGCACATAAATAACACCATAGCAATTCTGCTGAAAACAACGTCAGTCCGGGTTAGTTCCATTCAAATCATGCCAGTTAGAGTCCAAAACAAGGGAAAAAGTGTTTGGAAGATACGACGGAGATGTATCAGCTGGCTGTGTGGGGCGGTGCTCCCCACGGATGACTCCAGCTTCTTGAAGCTTGGAAATTTCCTGGACGATGAACTATTGCTTCTCTGGCGCTTGGTGATGTCTACTACACAACCTTCTTCTTGTAGAGGTTGTTGGGCCTGCAAGTGCACAGGTTTGTAGGACAGTAGCAAATTTCCCTCAAGTGGATGACCTAAGGTTTATCAATCCGTAGGAGGCGTAGGATGAATATGGTCTCTCTCAAGCAACCCCGCAACCAAATAACAAAGAGTCTCTTGTGTCCCCAACA
Organism: Triticum urartu; assembly: GCF_056163025.1. Lineage (NCBI taxonomy): Eukaryota > Viridiplantae > Streptophyta > Magnoliopsida > Poales > Poaceae > Triticum > Triticum urartu. Next base: position 569,148,113 of record NC_141878.1, read on the forward strand.
CACCCAATACAATGGTAAATTGTATAGGTGCACTAGTTCGGCGAAGAGATCGTGATACAAGTGCAATATGGATAGTAGATAACAGTTTTTGTAATCTGAAATAATAAAAACAGCAAGGTAGCAAGTGATAAAAGTGAGCATAAACGGTATTGCAATGTATTGAAACAAGGCCTAGGGTTCATACTTTCGCTAGTGTAAGTTCCCTCGACAATACAAACATAATTGGATCACATAACTATCCCTCAAAATGCAACAAAGAGTCACTCCAAAGTCACTAATAGCGGAGAACAAACGAAGAGATTATGGTAGGGTACGAAACCACCTCAAAGTTATTCTTTCCAATCAATCTGTTGGGCTATTCCTATACGTGTCGCAAACAGCCCTAGAGTTCGTACTAGAATAACACCTTAAGACACAAATAAATCAAAACCCTAATGTCACCTAGATACTCCAATGTCACCTCAAGTATCCGTGGGTATGATTATATGATATGCATCACACAATCTCAGATTCATCTATTCAACCAACACAAAGGACCTCAAAGAGTGCCCCAAAGTTCTACCGGAGAATCACGACGAAAACGTGTGCCAACCCCTATGCATAGGTTCATGGGCGGAACCCGCAAGTTGATCACCAAAACATACATCAAGTGAATCACGTGATATCCCATTGTCACCACAGATACGCACGACAAGACATACATCAAGTGTTCTCAAATCTTTAAAGACTCAATCCGATAAGATTACTTCAAAGGGGAAACTCAATTCATTACAAGAGAGAAGAGGGGGAGGAGAAACATAAGATCCAACTATAATAGCAAAGCTCGCGATACATCAAGATCGTGCCAAATCAAGAACACGAGAGAGAGAGATCAAACACATAGCTACTGGTACATACCCTCAGCCCCGATGGAGAACTACTCCCTCCTCATCATGGAGAGCGCCGGGATGATGAAGATGGCCACCGGAGAGGGATTGCCCCCTTCGGAAGGGTGCCAGAACGGGTCTAGATTGGTTTTTGGTGGCTACAGAGGCTTCTGGCGTCGGAACTCCCGATCTATGTTGCGTTTTGGAAGTTTTAGGGTATATGGAGTTATATAGGCAGAAGAAGCACGTCAGGGGAGCCACGGGGGCCCCACGAGATAGGGGGGCGCGCCCTAGGGGGGTGGGCGCGCCCCCACCCTTGTGGGCAGGTCCCGTATCTTCTGACGTGGGGTCCAAGTCCATCAGGTGTGTTTCCTTCCAAAAATAACTTCTCCAGTTGATTTCGTTCCGTTTCGACTCCGTCTCATATTCCTTTTCTTCAAAACACTGAAATAGGCATAAAACAGCAAATCTGGGCTGGGCCTCCAGTTAATAGGTTAGTCCCAAAAATAATATAAAAGTGGATAATAAAGCCCAATATTGCCCAAAACAGTAGATAATATAGCATGGAGCAAACAAAAATTATAGATACGTTGGAGACGTAGCAAGCATCCCCAAGCTTAATTCCTGCTCGTCCTCGAGTAGGTAAATGATAAAAAGACAATTTTTGATGTGGAATGCTAGTTGGCATAATTTTAATGTAATTCTTCTTAATTGTGGCAAGAATATTCAGATCCATAAGATTCAAGACAAAAGTTTATATTGACATAGAAATAATAATACTTCAAGCATACTAACAAAGCAATTATGTCTTCTCAAAATAACATGGCTAAAGAAAGCTATCCCTACAAAATCATATAGTCTGGCTATGCTCCATCTTCACCACACAAAGTATTTAAATCATGCACAACCCCGATGACAAGCCAAGCAATTGTTTCATACTTTTGATGTTCTCAAACTTTTTCAATCTTCACGCAATACATGAGCGTGAGCCATGGATATAGCACTATAGGTGGAATAGAGTGGTGGTCGTGGAGAAGACAAAAAGGGAGAAGATAGTCTCACATCAACTAGGCGTATCAACGGGCTATGGAGATGCCCATCAATAGATATCAATGTGAGTGAGTAGGGATTGCCATGCAACAGATGCACTAGAGCTATAAGTATATGAAAGCTCAACAAAAGAAACTAGTGGGTGTGCATCCAACTCGCTTGCTCACGAAGACCTAGGGCATTTTGAGGAAGCCCATCATTGGAATATACAAGCCAAGTTCTATAATGAAAAGTTCCCACTACTATATGAAAGTGACAACATAGGAGACTCTCTATCATGAAGATCATGGTGCTACTTTGAAGCACAAGTGTGGTAAAAGGATAGTAGCATTGTCCCTTTTATATATTTTTTATTTGGCCTTTCCCTTTTTATTTGGTCTTTCTTTTTTTGGCCTTTCACTTTTTTATGGCCTTTCTTTTTTTAGGACAATGCTCTATTGAATGATGATCATCACACTTCTATTTATTTACAACTCGATGATACAACTCGATACTAGAACATAGATGACTCTATATGAATGCCTCCGGTGGTGTACCGGGATATGCAATGAATCAAGAGTGACAAGTATGAAAGAATTATGAACGGTGGCTTTGCCACAAATACAATGTCAACTACATGATCATGCTAAGCAATATGACAATGATGGAGTGTGTCATAATAAACGGAACTTTGGAAAGTTGCATGGCAATATATCTCGGTATGGCTATGGAAATGCCATGATAGGTAGGTATGGTGGCTGTTTTGAGGAAGGTATATGGTGGGTTTATGGTACCGGCGAAAGTTGCGCGGTACTAGAGAGGCTAGCAATGGTGGAAGGGTGAGAGTGCGTATAATCCATGGACTCAACATTAGTCATAAAGAACTCGCATACTTATTGCAAAAATCTATTAGTTATCGAAACAAAGTACTACGCGCATGCTCCTAGGGGGATAGATTGGTAGGAAAAAACCATCGCTCGTCCCCGACCGCCACTCATAATGAGGACAATCAATAAATAAATCATGATCCGACTTCGTCACATAACGGTTCACCATACGTGAATCACAAACTTCAACACAAGTATTTCTCAAATTCACAACTACTCAACTAGCAGGACTCTAATATCACAATCTCCATATCTCAAAACAATTATCCAGTATCAAACTTCTCATAGTATTCAACACACTCATAAGAGAATTTTATTATTAATCTTGTATACTAGCATATTAGGATTTTAAGCAAATTACCATGCTATTTAAGACTCTCAAAATAATATAAGTGAAGTATGAGAGTTCATCTATTTCTTCAAAATAAAACTATGACCATGCTCTAAAAGATATAAGTGAAGCACTAGAGCAAATGACAAACTACTCCGAAAGATATAAGTGAAGATCAATGAGTAGTCGAATAATTATTTAGCTATGTGAAGACACTCTAACATTTAATAATTTCAGACCTTGATATTCTATTCAAACATCAAGCAAAGCAAAATAAAATGACATTCTAAGAATAGCAAACATCATGTGAAGAAGCAAAAACTTAGGATCAACCGATACTAACCGATAGTTGTTGAAGAAGAAAGGTGGGATGCCAACCGGGGCATCCCCAAGCTTAGATGCTTGAGACTTCTTGAAATATTATCTTGGGGTGCCTTGGGAATCCCCAAGCTTGAGCTTTTGTGTCTCCTTAATTCCTCTCATATCACAGTCTCCCTAAATCTCAAAAGCTTCATCCACACAAAACTCAACAAGGACTCGTGAGATAAGTTAGTATAAACCATTGCAAAACCTTATCATACTCTACTGTAGCAAATCACTAAAATTATTATTCAACATTGCATACTAAATGTCTCTGCATATTTAATAGTCCTATCCTCAAATAGAATCATTAAAGAAGCAAACATGTGCAAACATAACAGCAATCTGCCTAAACAGGATAGTCTGTAAAGAATGCTGCAACATCCATACTTCCCTAGCTCCAAAAATTAGGAAAGAAAATTCCCACTGTATTAAATTTATCATAGCTTAATATGCAAAAGGTTTCAACATTTTATCACATTCTGACTTTTCTAGGGAATTATTGCAACGGCGGTAAACTTTCTGTTTTTAAACAGCAACATGTATACTTGTAACATAGGCATAGTAAAGACTATTAATGCCACTTTTATTTAAATAAAAGATGCACAATATGGTTCTAAATAACAGCAAGCAAATCCTAACAAAATAAATTGACGCTCCAAGCAAAACACATATCATGTGGCGAATAAAAATATAGCTCCAAGTAAAGTTACCGATGAACGAAGACGAAAGAGGGGATGCCTTCCGGGGCATCCCCAAGCTTAGGCTCTTGGTTGTCCTTTAATATTACCTTGGGGTGCCTTGGGCATCCCCAAGTTTAGGCTCTTGCCACTCCTTATTCCATAGTCCATCGAATCCTTACCCAAAACTTGAAAACTTCACAACACAAAACTTAACAGAAAACTTGTAAGCTCCGTTAGTATAAGAAAATAAATCACCACTTCAAGGTACTATAAAGAACTCATTATTTATTTATATTGGTGTTAAACCTATTGTATTCCAACTTCTCTATGGTTTATAAACTATTTTACTAGCCATAGATTCATCAAAATAAGTAAACAACACAAGAAAAACAGAATCTGTCAAAAACAGAACAGTCTCTAGTAATCTGGATCAAACGTATACTTCTGGAACTCATAAAATTCTCAAATAAATTTATGGACCTGAGGAATTTATCTATTAATCATCTGAAAAAATAATTAACTAAATATCACTCCCCAAATAAAAATGGCAGCAATTCTCGTGAGCGCTAAAGTTTCTGTTTTTGACAGCATGATCAACAAGACTTCCCCCAAGTCTTTCCAAAGGTTCTACTTGGCACAAACACTAATTAAACATATAAAACCATATATAAACATAGGCTAGATGAGTTATTTATTACTAAACAGGAGAAAAAAATCAAGGGACAAAAATAAAGTTGGGTTGCCTCCCAACAAGCGCTATCGTTTAACACCCCTAGCTAGGCATGATGATTTCAACGATGCTCACATAAAGGATAAGAATTGTAACATAAAGAGAGCATCATGAGGAATATTACTAGAACATTTAAGTCTAACATGCTTCCTATTCATAGGGATTTTGTGAGCAAACAATTTGTGGGAACAATAATCAACTAGCATAGGAGGGCAAAACAAGCATAACTTCAAAATTTTAAGCACATAGAGAGGAAACTTGATATTATTGCAATTCCTACAAGCATATGTTCCTCCCTCATAATAATTTTCAGTAGCATCATGAATGAATTCAACAATATAACCAGCACCTAAAGCATTCTTTTCATGATCTACAAGCATAGAAATTTTATTACTCTCCACATAAGCAAAATTCTTCCCATTCGGAATAGTGGGAGTATCATAAGAGACTTGAATACAATAAATTGTTTCCACATTAAAAAAAGTAATGTTCAGAAAATGGGTAACCATAATCATGACAAGTTTTATAAATATAATCATCACTACTCTTTATAGCATAAATTTTATCACAATAATCATCATAAGCAGCAACTTTGTTCTCATCATAATCACTTTGCATATCAAAACATGGAAGGCTAAAAATATCATCATTATTAAACATAGCATCCCCAAGCTTGGGACAAACATTAATTGCAGAAAATATATTCTCAAATATGTCATCCTCATCAAACATAGCTTCCCCAAGCTTGGGCCTTTTCGTATCATAAGCATAATCACTCTCATCATTAATAGTATGGATAGCACCAATAGTATAGCAAACTATTATCATATTCTTCCAAGCAAGTACCAAAAAGATTTTAAAGATCATAAGAAGTATCATTATCTTCCCAATCATAATCATCACAACAAGCAATAGGCATAACGAGATCATCATCAAGTGTATCATCTTCATTTTCATGAGGCACAACAATAATAGGAGCAACTTTATTTGGGAGAGATACCTTTTTACCTCTCTTCCCTTTTCTTTTCTTCTTCTTCACCACATCATGTGTGGGTTCAATCCTCTTTTTGGAGCTCCTTATTAATGAAATTGGTTGAATAGGAGGCTCCTCCTCGTTACCTGATTCATCGTAAGAAATAATAGGAGGATATTGGTAAATCTCTTCCCTTTCATTAGTATTCTCTTCACCCTCTACTTGTTTTCTTTTCTTTATGTAATTGGCAATATAAGGATTTTCAATGCAATTCACCGCACAAAACATATAAATGTTCTCTAGATCAAAATGAAGAACTTTATCAAGATTAAACTTTGGAATACCCTTAGTTATACGTTTCATTTCTTCATAACCCAAAAGAAGGCTAAGCTCTTTATGATGCTCAAGGGTAATCAAATTATCACAATGTTTGGACACGACTTGATCATGAAACAAATATCATTGCAGCTTTAAATGACCATGTTCATTGCAAAGTTCACAAGGGGCACGAAAAATATTGAATTTTTCAGCACATTCATCCAGCTCTTCTTGCAACAATTTGGTTTCTAAGTACTTATGCCTCTTGCAATATCTACCTTCCCTATTTGGTGTGTACTTGCAAACCCAGTCTACTCCACAAACATTGACATGTTTATAGGAGGCATTTTCATCATAACTAGTGCAATCATCATTATCATCATGGATATTCAAAGAATTCGTACTAATAACATTGCAATCATGCTCATCATTCAAATATTTTAGTGCCAAATATTTTATAGATTTCTTCTTCTAGCATTTGAGCACAACTATCCTTTCCATCATACTCACGAAAGATATTATAAAGGTGAAGCGTATGAGACAAACTTAATTCCATTTTTTTGTAATTTTCTTTTATAGACTAAACTAGTGATAAAACAAGAAACTAAAAGATTCAATTGCAAGATCTAAAGATATACCTTCAAGCACTCACCTCCCCGGCAACGGCGCCAGAAATGAGCTTGATGTCTACTACACAACCTTCTTCTTGTAGACGTTGTTGGGCCTGCAAGTGCACATGTTTGTAGGACAGTAGCAAATTTCCCTCAAGTGGATGACCTAAGGTTTATCAATCCGTAAGAGGTGTAGGATGAAGATGGTCTCTCTCAAGCAACCCTGCAACCAAATAACAAAGAGTCTCTTGTGTCCCCAACACACCCAATACAATGGTAAATTGTATAGGTGCACTAGTTCAGCGAAGAGATGGTGATACAAGTGCAATATGGATAGTAGATAACAGTTTTTGTAATCTGAAATAATAAAAACAGCAAGGTAGCAAGTGATAAAAGTGAGCGTAAACGGTATTGCAATGTATTGAAACAAGGCCTAGGGTTCATACTTTCGCTAGTGTAAGTTCCCTCAACAATACTAACATAATTGGATCACATAACTATCCCTAAACATGCAACAAAGAGTCACTCCAAAGTCACTAATAGCGGAGAACAAACGAAGAGATTATGGTAGGGTACGAAACCACCTCAAAGTTATTCTTTCCAATCAATCCATTGGGCTATTCCTATACATGTCACAAACAACCCTAGAGTTCGTACTAGAATAACACCTTAAGACACAAATCAATCAAAACACTAATGTCACCTAGATACTCCAATGTCACCTCAAGTATCCGTGGGTATGATTATACGATATGCATCACACAATCTCAGATTCATCTATTCAACCAACACAAAGGACCTCAAAGAGGGCCCCAAAGTTCTACCGGAGAATCACGACGAAAACGTGTGCCAACCCCTATGCATAGGTTCATGGGCGGAACCCGCAAGTTGATCACCAAAACATACATCAAGTGAATCACGTGATATCCCATTGTCACCACAGATACGCACGACAAGACATACATCAAGTGTTCTCAAATCTTTAAAGACTCAATCCGATAAGATTACTTCAAAGGGGAAACTCAATTCATTACAAGAGAGAAGAGGGGGAGGAGAAACATAAGATCCAACTATAATAGCAAAGCTCGCGATACATCAAGATCGTGCCAAATCAAGAACACGAGAGAGAGAGAGAGATCAAACACATAGCTACTGGTACATACCCTTAGCCCCGATGGAGAACTACTCCCTCCTCATCATGGACAGCGCCGGGATGATGAAGATGGCCACCGGAGAGGGATTGCCCCCTCCGACAGGGTGTCGGAACGGGTCTAGATTGGTTTTTGGTGGCTACAGAGGCTTCTGGCGGCGGAACTCCTGATCTATGTTGCATTCTGGAAGTTTTAGGGTATGGAGTTATATAGGCAGAAGAAGCACGTCAGGGGAGCCATGGGGGCCCCACGAGACAGGGGGGCGCGCCCTAGGGGGGTGGGCGCGCCCCCACCCTCGTGGGCAGCTCCCGTATCTTCTGACGTGGGGTCCAAGTCCATCAGGTGTGTTTCCTTCCAAAAATAACTTCTCCAGTTGATTTCGTTCCGTTTCGACTCCGTTTGATATTCCTTTTCTTCAAAACAATGAAATAGGCATAAAACAGCAAATCTGGGCTGGGCCTTCGGTTAATAGGTTAGTCCCAAAAATAATATAAAAGTGGATAATAAAGCCCAATATTGCCCAAAACAGTAGATAATATAGCATGGAGCAATTAAAAATTATAGATACGTTGGAGACGTATCACTTGGTGTCGTGCTCCTTGCTTGGCGAGGTGTGTGCTGGGGCACACTGCTAGGTGGTGCTCGATCACCTTCCTTGGCACGCCGGGCAAGTCAGATGCCTTCCAGGAGGAAACATCCAAGCCCGCCCAATGGGAGGAGATGAGCACGCCTTCCTATGCAGGAGGAGGGCATGCGCCGACGGCGAGGGCAGGGCCTGGGCCACTGCCATCAGCCGATGCCTTCTTCGCCTCAGGGCGGTCTTGGGAGAGCAGCTTCTTCTTTGCGGGAGCGGCCTCAGGTGGCTTGACGGCGTCCTCGCTATCCGAATGCGTGGCCGCGGCGGCCCTGTAGGCATGCTCGAGGGAGCAGACCGTGTCCTTCTCGTCGCAGGCGATGGTGATGACGCCACAGCAGCCTGGCATCTTGAGGACGTTGTAGCTGTGGTGGGTTGCCGCCATGTACTTGGCGAGTGCCGGGTACCCCAGGATGGTGTTGTACGGCAGGACGATATGCGCCATGTTGAATTCGATGAGCTCGGTGTGATAGTTGTGGCGGGTGCCAAAGGTGTCAGGGAGGCACACTTGCCCCAAGGGGATGGTAGATCCATCAGTCACCCCGGAGAAGGGCCAGGTTGGCATCAGCTGGTCATAAGGCACTTGGAGCATCTCGAAGGTCTCGATGGGGATCAAGTTGAGGCCGGTACCCCCGTCGATGAGGGTCTTAGTGACCATGACGTTGCTGATGGTGGGGGTGCACATCATGGGAAGCGCGGCTTGATACGTCCATTTTGCATCATGCTTTTATATCAATATTTATTGCATTATGGGCTGTTATTACACATTATGTCACAATACTTATGCCTATTCTCTCTTATTTTACAAGGTTTACATAAAGAGGGAGAATGTCGGCAGCTGGGATTTTGGGCTGGAAAAGGAGCAAATATTAGAGACCTATTCTGCACAGCTCCAAAAGTCCTGAAACTTCACGGAAGATGTTTTCCAAATATATAAAAAATACCGAGAGCTAGAACTTCACCAGGGGGGCCACACCCTGCCAACGAGGGTGGGGGGCGCGCCCTACCCCCCTAGGCGTGCCCCCTACCTCGTGGGCCCCCTGGTGGCCCTCCGGTGGCCATCTTCTGCTATATGGAGTCTTTCGATGGGAAAAAAAATTATAAGCCATCTTCTCGGATGAAACTCTGCCGCCACGAGGCGGAACCTTGGCGGAACCAATCTAGGGATCTAGCGGAGCTGTTCTGCCGGGGAAACTTCCCTCCTGGAGGGGGAAATCATCGCCATCGTCATCAGCAATGCTCCTCTCATCGGGAGAGGGCAATCTTCATCAACATCTTCATCAGCACCATCTCATCTCAAAACCCTAGTTCATCTCTTGTATCCAATTCTTGTCTCCAAGTCCGGGATTGGTGCTAGTAGGTTGCTAGTAGTGTTAATTACTCCTTGTAGTTGATGCTAGTTGGTTTAATTGGTGGAAGATCATGTGTTCATATCCTATATGCATATTAATACCCCTCTTATTATGAACATATTTATGCTTTGTGAGTAGTTACTTTTGTTCCTGAGGACATGGGAGAAGTCTTGCTATTAGTAGTCATGTGAATTTGGTATTCGTTCGATATTTTGATGAGATGTATGTTGTCTCTCCTCTAGTGGTATTATGTGAACGTCGACTACATGACACTTCACCATTATTTGGGCCTAGAGGAAGGCATTGGGAAGTAATAAGTAGATGATGGGTTGCTAGAGTGACAGAAGCTTAAACCCTAGTTTATGCGTTGCTTCGTAAGGGGCTGATTTGGATCCATATGTTTCATGCTATGGTTAGGTTTACCTTAATACTTTTGTTGTAGTTGCGGATGCTTGCAATAGAGGTTAATCATAAGTGGGATGCTTGTCCAAGTAAGGGAAGCACCCAAGCACCGGTCCACCCACATACCAAATTATCAAAGTACCGAACGCGAATCATATGAACGTGATGAAAACTAGCTTTATGATATTCCCATGTGTCCTCGGGAGCGCTTTACATCATATAAGAGTTTGTCCAGGCTTGTCCTTTGCTACATAAGGATCGGGCCACCTTGCTGCACTTTATTTATTTTTGTTACTTGTTGCTCATTACAAATTATCCTATCACAAAACTATCTGTTACCACTTATTTCAGTACTTGCAGAGAATACCTTGCTGGAAACCGCTTATCATTTCCTTCTGCTCCTCGTTGGGTTCGACACTCTTACTTATCGAAAGGACTACGATAGATCCCCTATACTTGTGGGTCATCAAGACTCTTTTCTGGCGCCGTTGCCGGGGAGTGAAGTGCCTTTGGTAGGTGGAATTTGGTAAGGAAAAATTTATATAGTGTGCTGAAATTTACTGTCACTTGTTACTATGGAAAGAAATCCTCTAAGGGGCTTGTTCGGGGTATCTTCATGCCGACCAGTAGAGCAAAGAGTTGCTCCTCAACCTACTAGACCTACTAAAAATGAAAATGAAAATGCTTGATTTTAAGTTCCTGCGGGTATGATAGAAAAATTGCTAGCTAATCCTTTTTTTGGAGATGGAACAAAACATCCTGATGAACATCTGATATATGTGGATGAAGTTTGTGGATTATTTAAGCTTGCAGGTGTACCCGGAGATGTTGTTAAGAAGAAGGTCTTCCCTTTATCTTTGAGGGGAGATGCATCGACATGGTATAGGCTATGTGATGATATGAGGTCTTGGAATTACAAACGATTGAAATTGGAGTTTCATCAGAAGTTTTACCCTATGCATCTTGTTCATCGTGATCGCAATTACATATATAATTTTTGGCCTCGCGAAGGAGAAAGCATAGCTCAAGCTTGGGGGAGGCTTAAATCAATGTTATATTCATGCCCCAATCATGAGCTCTCAAGAGAAATGATTATTCAAAATTTTTATGCTTGGCTTTCTAGTAACAATCGCACCATGCTTGATACTTCTTGTGCTGGCTCTTTTATGATGAAGACTATTGAATTCAAATGGAATTTATTGGAAAGAATTAAATGCAACTCTGAAGATTGGGACCTCGACAATGGTAAGGAGTCAGGTATGACACCTAGTTTTGATTGTGTTAAATCTTTTATGGATACCGATATTTTTCATAAATTTAGCACTAAATATGGACTTGACTCTGAGATAGTAGCTTCTTTCTGTGAATCTTTTGCTACTTATGTTGATCTCCCCAAGGAGAAGTGGTTTAAATATCATCCTCCCATAGAAGTAAAAGTAGCTGCACCTATTAAAGTTGAAGAAAAGACTATCACTTATAATGATCCTATTGTTCCTAATTCTTATGTTGAGAAACCACCTTTCCCTGTTAGGATAAAGGATCATGCTAAAGCTTCAACTGTAGTTCGTAAAAGCAATATTAAAACATATACACCTCCTGAGCAAGTAAAAGTTGAACCTAATATTGCTATTGTTAAAGATCTCTTGTCTGATAATATTGATGGGCATGTTATTTAACTCTGTGATGAAACTACTAGAATTGCTAAACCCCGTGATAAAGATAAACCTAGACCTGTGGTAGGCATGTCTGTTATTTCTGTTAAAATAGGAGATCATTGTTATCATGGCTTATTTGATATGGGTGCTAGTGCTAGTGCAATACCTTATTCCTTATACCAAGAAGTTATGCATGATATTGCACCTGCTGAGATGGAAGATATTGATGTCACAATTAAACTTGCCAATAGAGATACTATTTCACCAATGGGAATTGTTAGAGATGTTGAAGTCTTGTGTGGGAAAACTAAATATCCTGCTGATTTTCTTGTTCTTGGTTCCCCACAAGATAGCTTTTGCCCCATTATATTTGGTTGACCCTTCTTAAACACTGTTAATGATACCATAGATTGCAAAAGAGATGTTGTTACTGTCGATTTAGATGATATGACTCATGAATTTAATTTCTCTAAATTTAGTAGACAACACCGTGAAGAAGAATTACCTAGTAAGGATGAAATTATTGGTCTTGCTTCTATTGCCGTACCTCCTAGTGATCCTTTAGAACAATATTTGCTAGACCATGAAAATGATATGTTTATGAATGAAAGAAGGGAATTAGATGAAGTATTCTTTAAACAGGAACCTATTCTGAAAAACAATTTACCTGTTGAAATCCTAGGGGATCCTCCTCCACCCAAGGGTGATCCTGTGTTTGAGCTTAAACCGTTACCTGATACTCTTAAATATGCTTATCTTGATGAGAAAAAGATATATCCTGTTATTATTAGTGCTAACCTTTCAGAACATGAAGAAGAGAGATTTTTAAAAACTTTGAAGAAGCACCGTGCTGCTATTGGGTATACTCCTGATGATCTTAAGGGCATTAGTCCCACTCTATGTCAGCATAAAATTAATTTGGAAGAAGATGCTAAACCAGTTCGTGATCATCAACGCCGGCTGAATCCTAAAATGAAAGAAGTGGTAAGAAAGGAGGTACTAAAGCTCCTTGAGGCAGGTATAATTTATCCCGTTGCTGATAGTGAGTGGGTAAGCCCTGTCCATTGTGTCCCTAAGAAGGGAGGTATTACTGTTGTTCCTAATGATAAAGATGAATTGATTCCTCAAAGAATTATTACGGGTTATAGGATGGTAATTGATTTCCGCAAATTAAATAAGGCTACTAAAAAAGATCATTACCCCTTACCTTTTATCGATCAAATGCTAGAAAGATTGTCCAAACATACACATTTTTGCTTTCTAGATGGTTATTCTGGTTTCTCTCAAATACCTGTGTCAGCCAAAGATCAATCAAAGAGTACTTTTACATGCCCTTTTGGTACTTTTGCTTATAGACGTATGCCTTTTGGTTTATGTAATGCACCTGCTACCTTTCAAAGATGCATGATGGCTATATTCTCTGACTTTTGTGAAAAGATTTGCGAGGTTTTCATGGACGACTTTTCTGTCTATCGATCTTCTTTTGATGATTGCTTGAGCAACCTTGATCGAGTTTTGCAGAGATGTGAAGAAACTAATCTTGTCTTGAATTGGGAAAAGTGCCACTTTATGGTTAATGAAGGTATTGTCTTGGGGCATAAAGTTTCTGAAAGAGGTATTGAAGTTCATAAAGCCAAGGTTGATGCTATTGAAAAGATGCCACGTATCAAGGACATCAAAGGTATAAGAAGTTTCCTTGGTCATGTCGGATTTTATAGGAGGTTTATTAAGGACTTCTCAAAAATCTCTCGGGCTCTGACTAATTTATTACAAAAGGATATACCATTTGTTTTTGATGATGATTGTGTAGAAGAATTGGAAATACTTAAGAAAGCATTGATCTCTGCACCTATTGTTCAGCCACCTGATTGGAATTTACCCTTTGAAATTATGTGTGATGCTAGTGATATGCTGTAGGTGCTGTTCTAGGACAAATAGTTGATAAGAAACTAAATGTTATTCAATATGCTAGTAAAACTCTAGACAATGCTCAAAGAAATTATGCTACTACTAAAAAAGAATTCTTAGCAGTTGTATTTGCTTGTGATAAGTTCAGACCTTATATTGTTGATTCTAAAGTAATTATTCACACTGATCATGCTGCTATTAAATATCTTGTGGAAAAGAAAGATGCTAAACCTAGACTTATTAGATGGGTTCTCTTGCTACAAGAATTTGATTTGCATATTGTTGATAGAAAAGGAGCTGAGAACCCCGTTGCAGACAACTTATCTAGGTTAGAAAATGTGCTTGATGACCCACTACCTATTGATGATAGCTTTCCTGATGAGCAATTAAATGTCATAAATGCTTCTCATACTGCTCCATGGTATGCTGATTATGCTAATTACATTGTTGCTAAGTTTATACCACCTAGTTTCACATACCAGCAAAAGAAAAAGTTCTTCTATGATTTGAGGCATTACTTTTGGGATGACCCACATCTTTATAAAGAAGGAGTGGATGGTGTTATTAGACGTTGTGTAACTGAGCATGAACAGGAACAGATCCTATGCAAGTGTCACTCCGAAGCTTATGGAGGACACCATGCTGGAGATAGAACTGCACATAAGGTACTACAATCTGGTTTTTATTGGCCTACTCTCTTCAAGGATGCCCGTAAGTTTGTATTATCTTGTGATGAATGTCAAAGAATTGGTAATATTAGTAAACGTCAAGAAATGCCTATGAACTATTCACTTGTTATTGAACCATTTGATGTTTTGGGCTTTGACTATATGGGACCTTTTCCTTCCTCTAATGGTTATACACATATTTTAGTTGCTGTTGATTACGTTTCTAAGTGGGTAGAAGCTATTCCAACTAGTAGTGCTGATCATAACACTTCTATTAAAATGCTTAAATAAGTTATTTTTCCAAGATTTGGAGTCCCTAGATATTTAATGATTGATGGTGGTTCACATTTTATTCATGGTGCTTTCCGTAAAATGCTTGCTAAATATGATGTTAATCATAGAATTGCATCTCCTTATCACCCTCAGTCTAGTGGTCAAGTAGAATTGAGTAATAGAGAACTCAAATTAATTCTGCAAAAGACTGTTAATAGGTCTAGAAAGAATTGGTCCAAGATACTAGATGATGCATTATGGGCCTATAGAACTGCATATAAAAATCCTATGTGTATGTCTCCGTATAAAATGGTCTATGGAAAAGCATGTCACTTACCTCTCGAACTAGAACACAAGGCTTATTGGGCTATTAAAGAACTTAATTATGATTTTAAACTTGCCGGTGAGAAGAGGTTATTTGATATTAGATCACTTGATGAATGGAGAACCCAAGCCTATTAAAATGCCAAGTTATTTAAGGAAAAAGTTAAAAGATGGCATGACAAAAGGATACAAAAGCATGAGTTTAATGTAGGTGATTATGTATTGCTATACAACTATCGTCTAAGATTTTTTGCAGGAAAACTTCTCTCTAAATGGGAAGGTCCTTACGTTATTGAGGAGGTCTACCGTTCCGGTGCCATAAAAATCAACAACTTCAAAGGCACAAATCCGAAGGTGGTGAACGGTCAAAGAATCAAACACTATATCTCAGGTAATCCCATAAATGTTGAAACCAATGTTATTGAAACCGTAACCCCGGAGCAATACATAAGGGACACTTTCTGGGACGTTTCAGACTCCGTAAAGGAATAGGTATGTGGTACTATCGTGGAGTTGACACGGCAGATGTCCTAGAGCAAGGACTTAGTCGTAGGGCCATCGCACTAGGAAGCTTAAAGGGGTTAATTGGGACAAAGGACATGAGAGAGATTTTATACTAGTTCGGCCCCTTACGATGAAGGTAAAAGCCTACGTCTAGTTGGGATTGGTATTGCTGAAGTTTCGATCTCCAAGGGGCTAAACTCGCCGGCTTGGTTATCGATCTAGTTGTCTCTTCCCCTAAGCCGCCGCCAGGTTGCCCCCCTTAAATACAGGAGTTGATGCCTGGCAGCCTACAGAGTCCCGACCGGCTCATAAAACGTGTTCGGCTCGGTGACTTCTTTTATATGCCTTTCTTTACGTATGCCGGTTTACAATATTTGGGCCTTAAGCCGCCCTTGGGCTTAGGCCTTTTACAAGTCTAGATAACTATAATCTTGAATATTACTGGGCTTCTATTTGTAACCCGCCATTGGGGTTGACCCGGCCCCTCCTGGGCAGGTCATACCTGGTAGCTATATCCCCAACATTAGGCCCCAAGGTTGACTTGAACTTTGTTCCTTGTCAATCTTCAACACTTAGACGAAACCCATCTTCATTTGTCTGAAAGAACTCTGTAACCCGCCATGACGTCATCTTCTGAAAACATGAAAACCTGTTATGATGTCATCTTCAACGGATCTTTTATCTTTTAATGTCTTCTGAGAATCGAGGCGTTCGTTTAGCTGGATAATAATTATTTTGGTCCTCCCTTGATTTTCGCGCCCGTCTGTTCGCATCTGCCCTTATAAATAGGCACGCGGCCGGTTTTTCTCATTCTCCCTTCTTCTTCATCTTCTTCCTCTCGCAATCTCCGCTGCTGCTCGAGCTCCACCGCCGCCGCAACGCTCATCGTCGTCCTCGAGCTTGGCCGCTGCATCACCCTGAACTGTCCAGATAAACGGCGACGACCCTCCGCAACAAATCCGCATCCGTAAGTCTTGGCTTCTCAAACTTTTTAGATCTGCATTAGGGCTTGCGAGTTCATCGATGTTCTTCACTGTTCCTCATGAACCTTTCTGGTAGTTCTTCCTCCGCAGCCTCTCTTGATCCAAAAAGGAGATATAAGTCGCGCGGTAGTTGTTTTGCGTCCATTTTTGATAGCAGTAGATCCCTTTTTCCTGTATAGATGCTTCGTTATAGCTGACGAACTCATCTGTACTGTATTTTTAGGTCTAGAATATTTTCTTTTTGGGACAGCCATTTGATCCAAAATAGTAATGATAGCTTGGTGAAACTTGTTTATGCCAAGACTTAGCTAGATTCGCTTTCTGAAAGAATCTATAGTCATGGCGGCTTACCGCTCCGGCTTTCTTTTCCTTATATGTCGTTAGCCCTTAGTTAAGCCGCCGTTACTTGTTTTACATCTTCTTCCTTTAATTGTTAATTTTGCCGTAAATTGAACCGGCATGTTGTTTTTCCTTTTTCAGTTCCTTGCACATCATGCCGTCAAACAAACCCACCATCTGTAATTGGGTCCCCTCAACCATAACTGAGGATCGTTAAAAGAGTTCTTCCTCATTGGGTTTCTGCCCTCAAAAAGCATCATGTCTTATTGTGCTCCTGACCCGGAAGAAGAACGACCCAATCCAAATGATGGCGAAGTGATCGTCTTTACTGACCACATGAACTGTGGATTGTCACCGCCCGGTTCAAAGTTTTTCAGAGAAGTTCTTCACTTTTTCAAACTCCATCCTCAGGATATTGGGCCCAATTCCATATCCAACATTTGTAACTTCCAAGTGCTCTGTGAGGTATATCTTCAGCAAGAGCCGACTGTGGAACTGTTTAGAGAATACTTCTATCTGAACCGGCAGAACGAGTGCACCAACGACCTTAGCTTAGAGCTTGGAGGCATCTCAATTCAGCACCGACAGGGTGCTGTCTTCCCTCTCATAGTTTTACCAAGTCACCCAAAGGACTGGAACCAAACTTGGTTTTACTGTCAGGACATCTCACCAGCCAACGAGAAGCCACTGCCGGGTTACCGCCCTGATCGTCTTGACTCCAAGTTCGTACTGCCAGATAAACTTACCGTTGCTGAACGCAAGAGGCTGCTTCCATCTATCAGAAGAATCAACGCTTTGTTGGGGAACGGTTTAACCGGAGTTGATCTGACCCGCTGCTGGATCTCATGGTGGTTATTCCATTAAGCCGTCGTTCAAAATTGATGTATGAATATGGTGGAGGCCCGGACAACTCTCTTCGTTATACCCCGGTTCAACTAACCGAGGAAGACATTGTCTCAATGTCAAACCTTTTGGTGAATGGGAAGTATGAAGATTGCAGTATTGTTGGGTTAAATCCCTTCTGTGAACTTAACCCGGTACCAGAAGTAAGGATATTCTGATCTTTTTTCCTTTGTATTTTGTCCAGCCGTATTGTTTATCACTGATCCTTCCTCTTGTCTTTGTAGGCCAATTCTGATTTTTGGAAAGTGAAATATGATCATGAAGCTACCAAGAAGGCGAAACTCGCCGCCATGAACGCCAAGAAAATGACCCGGAGATCGAAGAAGAAAAAGAAGACCACTTCTAAAGATTTAATAAAACTTGATGACACGTCTGACTCGGAGGTAGCCCTTGATTCCCTTGGCCAATTTTTTAACAATCTTATTGACACTGATCCTTACCAGGATGACACTAGGGCCAGTCAGGCCGGGGAAGCAGAGGTAACTATCATTTCCTCTGACTCACAGCCCTTACCAAGACACAAAGTTCGACGAGTGATCCATAAAGTAAGATTTTCTTACCCCTTAGCTCACTTGGATCCCAACTTTCATTTGAAAAAGCAGCAACATGAAAGCCGCCGTGAAGTTGGGATTGAAGATGAACCGACTGTCGTCCTTCAACACACCCCGTGGAAACGCCCGAACGAGGTTTACTTATTGCTATCTTTAACTCGTTTTAATGAATCCTGCTCCTTGTATTTCTTTTAACTCTTTTCTTTTATCCTTTCAGGAGGTGTCTCGTTCCTCAGGCGACTCATCACAAACTCAATTTTCAGCTTTCAAGACTGCTCCTGGGTAATCAGAAATCCTCCTTTCTTCCGGGTTGCTCAATTGTATCTTTATGCTGACAATCCTGCAATATTTTTCCTTAGCAGCCAGGCTAAATCCAAGAAGGCGAAGGCAGCAAAACCGGCGGGAGACCCGCCAGTGCTGGCATCTGACCCGGCTAGGCCGCCTTCTCCATTAATTGACGCTCCAGAAGACCCGCCTATTGTCAATGAAGCAACTCCTCCGGAGCCGTCTTTTGACAAAGCCACTATGAATCCTTCTACAGCTGGACCGTCAAGCTCAACCGACCCGCCGTCTCCACCTGCTCAAGATGTTAAAATCACTGGGAGCCGCTTTGTTGAGCCGGGGAACCCAACGGTGCTGGCTCGGTGCACAGCAAAGCAAGAGGCATTGGAGAGGCAGAAGGTTCGTTTTAACGTTGCCAACTATGACCGTCTCAATGCCAGTGACATTTTATCCGGCTATCTCAGTCATGTACACTCCAGTCGCGAGTCTGAGATCGAGATGGTCAAGCAGCTTCAGTTGAAGTATGAGGTACATTGTTTCCGGTTTACTAGTATTCCTTCAGCCCCAAGTCTTCACATTATGAGAGAAACGGAATAACCTGTAGACTTAAAATATAGGCCGAAACTTTTACCTCTGAATTTTTGCCTGATATTGATAGAACAAAACTTCACCTATAGTCCCTAAGGACCGGTTCATTTTGATCATTAATGAATCGGTACTTTAGAATTTAAAACCGTCTTCAAAGTACTTAACGCTCCGGCTTAACCTTTATAAACTCGCTGAACTGCATACATTAGCCCCCAAGTGCCAAGTGTTGTTACTTTGTAAGGGACTTGGGACTTTAAATATGTTTGTGGAGTCGTAAAAATTTGATTTGGCATACATTAGCCTCCAAGTGTCAAGTAGTTTATTCGTAAAGTACTTGAGACTTGAATCTTGAATTTGGATATTTGAATTTCAAACCAAGTCTTGACTCATCTGAACGTTTCACAGAATGCCTTGTCTGAATTGAACTCTCAATTGACTGACGCAAAGACCCAGCTAGCGAGTCAGGAGTCAGAAATCAAATCTTCCACCTCCAAAATGCAAATAAGCCTTTCTGCAACGGAAAATTTGAAGGCCAGCTTTGCTGCCAAGGAGAAGACTTGGGAAAATGAGAAAACACTTCTGACCCGACGAGCTGAGACAGCCGCAACAGCTCTGAAAGAAATTTCAACAGAGCTGAACGGGTTGAAGGGCCGGGTGTCTCAGATGGTCGCTACTATCTTTAGTAAGCTGCCTAATTTGACCTTTCGTATATTTTTTTGCCAAACCGGAGTATAATCCGTGAACTGACTCTGTAAAAATTTATGCAGGTCCGCGAAGTAAGAATCTGAGCCAAGACCCGTTGATTAAGCTGAAGGCAGTATACACTTTAGTTGAACAATTGTATATCGATGCACAACAGGCTCTGGCTGCCATCTCTCCTGCTAATCAAGGACCCAACCGGCTCAGCGACATCCTGAAGAAGCTGTCCATCCTTCCTGCTAGGTTCCAAGAAGTAAAACGCTCCTGCGTGTGAGCCGGAGCTTTGACTACCCTAAGCCGCTCCAAGGCTTGGGTGCTAGACCTAGACCCGGCAGACGTAGCAAGGGGCTATCCTACCGTGAAGGAGGACGGGTCTCCTTTTGATCAGGATGACTTCATAGCCTGCATCCACGGAGTCCGGCCTCAGGCGACTAGTCTTGGAGATGACACCAATGTGGACAAGTACCGACCGGGTTTTGATAGTGAGAATAAGAAGATGGCCCCTCCCTCATATAAAGTAACAGACTTGATCCCACCAATGAGAGATGATACATTTGCCCCGGAGGTTGACCCGGTCGGCCTGATTGACGACGAAGCCGAATTTTTCACCGTGAACGGCTTTGATTGGTCAAAACCCAACTTCCAGCAGACTCAAGATGGTGAACCGGCGAGGGAGGGACAATGATCATCTTCATGGGCTTATAAAGCCTTATAATAACTTAGTTGTTAAAACACTGCATATTTGCTTATGGCATCGCACATAAAATACTTATATGTGAATCTGTGTTTCCAGATGCCAATGTTTAATGCTTGCTTATGCATCGTTTAATGCTTGTCTCTGCAATGTTTGAACTATGTTCCTGTAAATACAAAGAAAAAACTGGCATGGCGGTTTAGAACCAAATGGGTTTAAACACCTAATGTAGAGCCAATATATTTACGTCGATAAGTGCAGAGACAAATATAAATAAAGGATAAGCGCTAATACGAACTTTTTAGTTAACGCAGTAGGTAAGTGTGTATAAGTAATGACCATACCTTATCCCTTTTGATCCTTAGATCGCCGGTTTAGATAATCCGGGTGATTGAATTTGATAACTCAATATTTATGAAAAGTTAATGCTTCTTGAATACTCAATGATCATTATACCTTAGTAGCTCATACCTTTTGATCCTTGAACCACCGGCTTGAATGACCCGGGCGGCTGTGTTGTCCAATAATTGAGCCGGTGAAGAAGACCAGGCTAATTAATTTGTAATATTGAAACAACAACAAACTAAAAGGCAAGCGATAGATAACAAGCATAATTTTAATCTTGTATTCAAAAGGTTGGGGGTCTCTGATTCGAATACGACCAGTAAACTGGACCAAAGGGGTTAAGCTAAGGTTCGAATACGACCATATAGCCCCCAGTGGCTTTGGCATTGCGCCGATCAAGAGGGTACCGACAGCTATGTTCTCTTTGGTTCGAATACGTCCGATGTTTGAACAGGAAGCCCCCAAATGACCTTGAGAGATTTTTAACGACCCTGATTCGAATACGATCCAAGTCGGACTCAAAGGGGTTAAGCTATGATTCGGATACGATCAAGAAGCCCCCAGTGAGTTTTGGCCTTGAGCCGATCAAGAGGGTTACGACAGCTATGTTCTCTTTGGTTCGAATACGACCTATGTTTGAACAGGAAGCCCCAAGTGACCATGAGATTTGCAGCTAGATTCGGATACAATCATAAGCTGGACCAAAAAGGTTAAACTTGATTCAAATATGTTCAGCTCCTTAATAGTCATTTGTAAATAAGAAATAATAAAGATGCATAGTCTTTGAAAAGAAAAGAGACCGATGGTCTTACTTTATTGCTTATCATAGTATATACAACGTGAACGTATGTACATGATGATAGCCGGTGGCTCAGGTGTAATATGGCCAAAGTTGAGTAATGTTCCATGGCCGGCGGGTCTCCTCTTCCGACTTACGTGAGTCTGCATGCTCTCGAACATCAATGAGGTAACATGACCTGTTGTTTAAATTTTTACTGACCACAAAGGGTCCTTACCATGGTGGGGATAACTTGTGTGCATCTGAGAGATCCTGGATGAGCCGGAGCACCAAGTCGCCTTCCTGAAAAGTCCTGGACTTAACCCGGCGGCTGTGATAACGATGCAGGTCCTGTTGATAAATTGCTGACCGGGCCACTGCTATGTCTCTTTCTTCATCCAACAAGTCAAGTGCATCCTGTTTGGCTTTTTCGTTGTTAGCTTCAACATAAGCCGCCACACGGGGCGAGCCATGATGGATGTCACTAGGCAACACTGCTTCCGCTCCATAAACCATGAAGAAAGGTGTGTAACCTGTAGACCTATTGGGTGTAGTATTGATACTCCATATCATTGAAGGTAATTCCTCTACCCAACAACCCGGCGTTCGTTGTAAAGGAACCATAAGCCGGGGTTTGAACCCTTTCAAAATTTCCTGATTGGCTCTCTCAGCTTGACCATTGGATTGAGGGTGAGCTACAGAAGAAACATCGAGCCGGATGTGCTCTCGTTGACAAAATTCTTCCATAGCTCCTTGGGACAGATTAGTGCCATTGTCAGTGATAATACTGTGTGGAAAACCGAAACAGAAAATCACTTTTTTCATGAACTGAACCGCCGTGGCTGCGTCACATTTACTCACAGGCTCCGCCTCAACCCACTTGGTGAATTTATCAACTGCCACCAGGAGATGTGTCTTTTTATCCTTAGACCTTTTGAATGGTCCCACCATGTCAAGTCCCCAGACCGCAAACGGCCAAGTGATTGGAATCATCCAGAGCTCTTGAGCCGGCACATGCGTTCGTCGTGCAAATTTCTGACATCCATCACATCTACTGACCAGATCTCCTGCATTAGCGTGATCCGTCAACTAGTAAAAGCCGCGACGAAACGCCTTGGCCACTAAATATTTTGACCCGGCGTGATGACCACAATCGCCTTCATGGATCTCACGAAGGATTTCTTAACCTTCTTCGGGGGAAACACACCGCTGAAACGCTCCGGAAACACTGCGATGATATAACTCTCCATCTGAAATCGTCATGGACTTAGATCGCCGGGTTATCTGTCGAGCCAGGGTCTCATCCGCTGGCAACTCTCCTCGGGTCATGTAAGCGAAGAACGGCACCATCCAATCTGGGATGACATGAAGAGCTGCTACCAACTGCGCCTCTGGGCCAGGAACAGCTAAATCTTCTTCTGTGGGCAACTTGACAGAGGGGTTATGCAAAACATCCAAAAAGGTGTTAGGTGGCACCGGCTTACGCTGAGACCCTAGCCGGGTTAAAGCATCAGCTGCTTCGTTCTTTCGACGGTCAATGTGCTCGACCTGATAACCTTTAAAATGTCCTGCAACGGTATCAACCTCTCGGTGATAAGCCACCATGAGAGTGTCCTTGGAATCCCACTTGCCAGATACTTGTTGAGCCACTAGATCCGAGTCGCCAAGACACTTGACCCAGCTCAAGCTCATCTCTTTTGCCACTCGAAGACCATGGAGCAAGGCTTCATACTCTGCTGCGTTGTTAGTGCAAGGAAACATCAACCATAACACATAACAAAATTTGTCACCTCGTGGGGAAGTTAGCACGACTCCAGCCCCGAGCCTTCCAACTACCTAGACCCATCAAAATGAATAGTCCAATACATGTTGTCTGGCTTCTCTTCTGGCATCTGCATCTCTGTCCAGTCATTGATGAAGTCAACCAAGGCTTGAGACTTAATTGTAGTACGTGGAACATACTTCAACCCATGAGACCCAAGCTCAATTGCCCACTTGGCGACTCACCCACTGGCTTCTCTGTTTTGAATAATGTCTCCCAAAGGAGCAGAGCTAACTACAGTGATTGGATGTCCCTGAAAGTAATGCTTAAGCTTCTGGCTCGCCATGAACACCCCATAAACAAGCTTCTGCCAATGTGGATATCGTTGCTTAGACTCAATTAGCACTTCACTGACATAGTAAACCGGCCGTTGAACCGGATGCTCTTTGCCAGCCTCCTTGCGCTCTACCACAATAGCCATACTAACAGCTCGTGAGTTGCCAGCCACGTATAACAATAGCGGCTCTTTCTCAATTGGAGTAGCCAGGACCGGCGGCTCAGTCAGCTGTGCCTTCAGATCCTCAAAAGCAGCATTCGCAGCATCGCTACAAACAAAAACATCTGTTTTCTTCATCATCTGATACAGAGGCATTGCCTTTTCTCCTAACCGGCTTATGAAACGGCTCAAAGCAGCAACACGACCCGCCAGCCGCTGAATGTCATTGACACATGTTGGCTTGGCTAGGGATGTAATTGCCTTGATCTTCTCCGGGTTAGCTTCAATACCTCGGTTGGACACCAAAAACCCCAAGAGTTTGCCGGCTGGAACTCCAAAAACACACTTGGCTGGGTTAAGCATCATTTTGTAGATGCGGAGATTATCAAAAGTCTCTTTCAGATCTGTGACCAAGGTTTCCTCCTTCCTGGATTTTACAACTATATCATCCACATAAGCATGAACATTACTCCCAATTTGATCGTGAAGACAATTCTGCACACACCGCTGGTAAGTCGCCTGGGTACTCTTAAGCCCAAAAGGCATAGACACATAGCAGAAAGCTCCAAAAGGAGTGATAAAAGCTGTCTTCTCCTGATCCTTGATCGCCATCTTAATCTGATGATAACCGGAATAACCATCCAAGAAACTCAAACGTGCGCAACCCGCCGTAGCATCAACGATCTGATCAATACGGGGGAGAGCAAAAGGATCAGCTAGACAAGCCTTGTTTAGATCGGTGTAATCCACACACATCTGCCATGTGCCATTCTTTTTGAGTACAAGGACCGGGTTAGCTAACCATTCGGGGTGAAAGACCTCCACAATGAACCCGGCTGCCAAGAGCCGGGCCACCTCTTCTCCAATGGACTTGCACCTTTCTTCATTGAACCGTCGGAGAAACTGTCTGAAAGGTTTGAACTTTGGATCGACATTAAGAGTGTGCTCAGCGAGTTCCCTCGGGACACCCGGCATGTTTGAAGGTTTCCATGCAAAGATGTCCCAGTTCTCACGGATGAACTCGATGAGCGCGCTTTCCTATTTCGGATCCAAGTTTGCGCTGATGATGAACTGTTTGGATGAGTCGCCAGGTACAAAGTCAACCATCTTAGTGTCATCAGCTGATTTGAATTTCAACTCCGGCTCATGCTCTGTTGTTGGTTTCTTTAATGACGTCATGTCTGCCGGGTCAACATGATCCTTGTAAAATTTTAACTCCTTTGTTGCACAAACAGATTCAGCATAGGCAGCATCACCTTCTTCACATTCCAAGGCTATCTTCCGGCTCCCATGTACTGTAATGGTGCCTTTATGACCCAACATCTTGAGCTGCAAATACACGTAACACGACCGAGCCATGAACTTGGCATAAGCCGGCCGCCCAAACAGAGCATGATATGGGCTCTTGATCTTAACCACCTCAAAGGTTAATTTTTTCGCTCTGGAGTCATACTCATCCCCAAAGGCTACTTCCAGCTCAATCTTACCAACTGGGTATGCCGACTTACCAGGTACCACACCGTGAAAAACAGTGCTGGATTGTTTAAGATTTTTATCCGTCAATCCCATCCGGCGGAACGTCTCATAGTAGAGGATGTTGATGCTGCCGCCTCCATCCATGAGCACCTTAGTAAACTTATATCCACCAACCTGAGGTGCCACTACCAAAGTCAAGTGACCCGGATTATCAACCCGGGGCAGGTGATCCTCTCTGCTCCACACAATAGGCTGCTCTGACCAACGTAGATAACGTGGAATTGCCGGCTCAACGGCATTGACGGCCCTCTTGTGAAGTTTCTGGTCCCTCCTACATAAACTGGTAGTAAATACATGATACTGTTCACTACTCAACTGCTTCGGGTTGCTCCGATAATCGGATTGCTGCTGCTGATTCCCTTGGCTGGGTTGCTGATTATATCCTCCTTGGTGACCAGGATAACCCTGACCGTGGAAACCTCCTCCGCCTGAACCGGCGCCCGGGCCCTGGAAGCCGCGTCCACCTGAACCGCCACCCGGGCCGTGACCCCCATCAAACGCATTTGAATTTTTAAATGCTTTCATGGGAGTGCAATCCTTCCACAAGTGGGTGGTTGGTTTCTCCCGGGTGCCGCGTTTTGGACAAGGTTCATTCAACAACTGCTCAAGGGTGGGGCCTGATCCGCCCAATCGAGGGGGTTGTCTGCCCTTGCGCTGCTGATTACCACCCCGCGCATTAGTATTAGCAACAAACTCATCAGCCTTACGTTTATTACCTCCCTGATTCACCGGGTTATGCTGGTGACCCTTGCCGTTGCCGTTCTTCTTTCCCTTCGTTGCCTTTTCTTCATCAGACACCGGGTCCTTGGTGGTATCAGAATCAGCATACTTGACAAGAGCCACCATCAACGTTCCCATGTCATTACAGTCACGTTTAAGCCGTGCCAGCTTCTGCTTCAGAGGTTCAAAACGGCAATTTTTCTCCAACATCAAAACTGCTGAGCCGGCATCCATCTTATCAGATGAATGTATTATCTCCTTGACCCGGTGCACCCAATGGGTTGTAGATTCACCATCCTCTTGCTTGCAATTGGTCAGGTCCACAATCGACATTGGCTGCTTACATGTGTCCTTAAAGTTCTGGATGAACCGCGTTTTCAACTCTACCCATGAGCCGATAGAATTGGGTGGCAATCCCTTCAACCAAGTCCGAGCTGTTCCATCCAACATCATGGTAAAATACTTGGCCATTGCAGCGTCGCTAACCTCCAACAGTTCCATAGCCATCTCATAACTCTCAATCCAAGCCCCCGGCTGTAGGTCAGCCGTGTAATTAGGCACCTTACGAGGCCCCTTGAAATCCTTTGGCAACTGCTCATTGCGTATGGCCGGTACCAAGCAAGGCATGCCTCCGGTTCTTGTGGCCACTCCTGCCTCAACCAAGGTTGTTGGATAAGCCGGAAAGGTTTGATGGGCCGCCTGCTCTGCCGCTATTTGAGCCGCTCGTTCCGCCTCTTGATGAATCCTCTCTTGATCTACCAAGTTAAGGGCTCCAGCCCGCACCGGCTCATGCCTATATGTCCGGTTGTGGCGTTGAGCATTACTTGACATCTCTGCGGACTCCATGTGCCTACTGTAACTCGAGCTCCGGCTTGGGCGAGGAGTTGAATGAATCCTATCTCGACTATAGGAGTATGCATCCTACTAGGCCAGAGCTGTCTGAAGTAGTTCCCTTACCCTCCGGGTTTCAATTGCTGCTGGCGAGTCGCCTTCCATTGGGAGAGCCGCCAAACGAGCCGACGCTGTGATGAGGTTTTCTAGGGGGTTGGAGAAGTGACCCGGAGGTGTTGACACATAACGAGGAGGAGCTGTATTTACACGAGGTGGCTCCATGGCGCGTGGCTAAATTGGTGCACCGGGTGTTGTGACCCGGTTTGCCTCCGGCGGGTGGCTCCCCCAGCCCCGGGTGTATGGAACAGGTTCCTCGGATCCAGCGTTAGAGGCAGACGCGACTGAGTTTTCTGATGCCTCCTCCTCATGACCTCGTTTGATGCGTTAAGATGCACCAAGAGCCGGAAAGTTTCTGCTTGAAGTTGCCGAGCACGAGCATCCAGAGCTGCTCGTTCTGCTGCCATCCGGGTTTCCTCCGCGGCTAGATTTTCCTTAGCTTGAACCATCTCCTCCCGCATGCGTGCCACTTCTGTGTCATGCTGGGCTTTATCCGCCGGCTCTACCATAGCGGTTAA
The DNA here is from genome assembly GCF_056163025.1 of Triticum urartu. Lineage (NCBI taxonomy): Eukaryota > Viridiplantae > Streptophyta > Magnoliopsida > Poales > Poaceae > Triticum > Triticum urartu. The sequence continues at coordinate 569,175,914 of NC_141878.1, forward strand.
CAGAGTCGTCAGCCGATCCATGAGGTCCATTAGAATCTGAGCCGGGGGGCGCGCGGGGTTTCCTGACCCGGCTGCTGCCGACCCGGTAGCTGCTGCTGCCGATGCGGTAGAGTTCTGCCCGGGCTGCGTCCCCGCCATGAAGACTCCGACCCAATTCGGCGGCTCAAGGGGGTTCGGAATACTGCTGCCATCGGAACAGCCCCCGAGCATGCCGTCTTGCAGCTGGTACAATGAGTCCGTCTTGCCGGTTGATGATGTAGTATCAGAGCAGATGGCCGTCTCCCTGCCTTCCACCAATCCTTCGGAGTATTCACCACCGTGGATGCAGCCTACGAAGGCATGCTTCATGACATATTGAACACGGGTGGTCTTGGCGCGCTGAGCCGTTTCGATGAGGTTGGTGTGGACGTCCGGCTCAGGGCCCGACTCATCAATCCGGCCGATGAAGACGTGAATTCCGCCGAAGGGGACCCGGTACCCATACTTGATTGAGTCGGCCTCGGGGCCCCAGCCTTCGTCGTTGATGTAAAGCTAGCTACCACGACTCTTGGTCATCCGGCCCACAGCGTATCCCTTGAGCCCTTCGAAGTTGCCCTTCAAGAACTCAAATCCACCATGTGCTGGCCCCACGGTGGGCGCCAACTGTCGTGGAGTTGACACGACAGATGTCCTAGAGCAAGGACTTAGTCGTAGGGCCATCGCACTAGGAAGCTTAAAGGGGTTAATCGGGACAAAGGACACGAGAGAGTTTTTGTACTAGTTCGGCCCCTTACGGTGAAGGTAAAAGCCTACGTCTAGTTGGGATTGGTATTGCTGAAGTTTCAATCTCCAAGGGGCTAAACTCGCCGGCTTGGTTATCGATCTGGTTGTCCCTTCCCCTAAGCCGCCGCCAGGTCGCCCCCCTTAAATACACGGGTTGACGCCTGGCGGCCTACAGAGTCCCGGCCGGCTCATAAAATGTGTCCGGCTCGGTGACTTCTTTTATATGCCTTTTTTACATATGCCGGTTTACAATATTTGGGCCTTAAGCCACCCTTGGGCTTAGGCCTTTTACAAGTCTAGATAACTATAATCTTGAATATTACTGGGCTTATGTTTGTAACCCGCCATTGGGGTTGACCCGGCCCCTCCTGGGCGGGTCATACCTGGTAGCTATATCCCCAACAGGTACGGTAAGTAAACCGACTCCAAAACAGTTTTTAAGGCAATATTTTTCCGTTTTGGAATATTTAGAAAAATAGAAAAATAAGAAGAAGTCCTGGAAGGACACGAGGCCTCCACGAGGGTGGAGGGCGTGCCCTACCCTACTGGGCGCGTGTCGGGTTTCGAGTTCCGGCAGAACCTTGAGGTTCGAACACTGGGGTGCGCGCGGAGATCTCCCCCCTACCGGTCTACGTCCGAACCTCTCGTGCGAACTAAGATGAAAATGATGAACAACACAAGGGACACGATGTTTATACTGGTTCGGGCCACTGTTGTGGTGTAATACCCTACTCCAGTGTGTGGTGTGGTGGATTGCCTCTGGGGCTGATGATGGACAGTACAAGGAAAGAACAGCCTCGCGAGAGGTGTTCTTGAGCTGGTGCGATGAACTGCTAGGGTGAGTTTAGTCGCCTCTCTCTCTCTCCTATGGTTCTACCAGATTTCCAGCCGTCGTGGTCGTCGTCATCCCTTCTTGATGTCTCGAGGTTTTTCTAGATGTCTCTACTCTGTGGTGGCTAGCTCTATTTATAGAGGCCCTGTGCCTCTCCCCGAATAATTGAGAAGGAAGGGCGCGAACAATTGGCCATTTCGAAGGGGAACATCTAGTACAAGTTATCCTGACCAAAGGTGGTCTTCGGCTGCCAAAAGCACTGGCGATGACGCCGTCTTGGGCTCCACGGTGACCTCCGTCCTGCCGTCCGGCTAGTCTTGGTCTCGTTGCACCGGAATGGTAACCTTTGCCTGATGCCTTGGCCTGTGCTTGCCCCCTTTGCACCAAAGGGGAAACAAGGACATTGCGCAGGCCGGCGCCCGCCTGGTCTCGATCGTCATGGCTTGCGTCATGGGGTCCTCGCAAGGTACCCCTGGCTTGATCTCTCCGCCTCCTCGCGAGCCTGCCTGATGAGGCTCCCTCTGAGGAAGCTTCCTGTCATCCGCCCCACGAGGCTTGGCCCCTCGCGAGGGTCTTGAGCTTGAGCTGATGAAGATGGGCCGCGCTGGGCCCCCACTTGAGCCACGCCGTAGGCCGCAGGCAGGCAAGTCTGGGGACCCGTGTCGGTGTCAAAACCGGCGGATCTCGGGTAGGGGGTCCCGAACTGTGTGTCTAGGCTGGATGGTAACAGGAGGCTGGGGACACGATGTTTTACCCAGGTTTGTGCCCTCTTGATGGAGGTAAAACCCTACGTCCTACTTGATTGATATTGATGATATGGGTAGTACAAGAGTAGATCTACCACGAGATCAGAGAGGCTAAACCCTAGAAGCTAGCCTATGGTATGATTGTATGTTGTTGTTGTTCTACGGACTAAAACCCTTCGGTTTATATAGACACCGGAGAGGGTTAGGGTTACACAAGGTCGGTTACAAAAGAGGAGATATCCATATCCGTATTGCCTAGCTTGCCTTCCACGCCAAGTAGAGTCCCATCCGGACACGAGACGAAGTCTTCAATCTTGCATCTTCATAGTCTAACAGTCCGGCCAATGGAGATAGTCCGGCTGTCCGGAGACCCCCTAATCTAGGACTCCCTCAGTAGCCCCTGAACGTGTTGGGGAACGTTGCAGAAAACAAAAAATTTCCTACTCGTTTCACCAAGATCATCTAGGAGTTCATCTAGCAACGAGCCATCTAATGCATCTACATACCTTTGTAGATGGCGCACGGAAGCGTTCAAAAGAACGGTGATGATGTAGTCGTACTCGACGTGATCCAAATCACCGATGACCAGCGCCGAACGGACGGCACCTCCGCGTTCAACACACGTACAGGACGGGAGAAGTCTCTTCCTTCTTGATCCAGCAAGGGGGAGGAGAGGTTGGTGAAGATCCAGCAGCACGACGGCGTGGTGGTGGATGCAGGGCGTCACAGAAGCAGGGCTTCGCCAAGACTACGAGGGAGAGACGTAACGGGGGGAGATGGAGGCGCCAGGGGCTGGTCTGAAATCCCTCCTCTCCCCCCCACTATATATAGGGGTGCCAGGGGGGCTGGTGCGCAGCCTAGGAGATCAGATATCCTAGGTGCGGCGGCCAGGGGAGGGTTTCCCTCCCCCCCAAGGCACCTCGGGGTGCCTTCCACCACTTGGACCCCTCCTTGGTGGAAACCCTAGGCGCATGGGCCTAGTAGGGCTGGTGCCCTTGGCCCATGAAGGCCAAGGCGCACCCCCTACAGCCCATGTGGCCCCCGGGACAGGTGGCCCCACCCGGTGGGCCCACGGGACCCCTCCGGTGGTCCCGGTACAATACCGATGACCCCGAAACTTGTCCCGATGGCCGAAACAGCACTTCCTATATATAATTCTTTACCTCCGGACCATTCCGGAACTCCTCGTGATGTCCGGGATCTCATCCGGGACTCCGAACAATATTCGGGTTTCTGCATATACATATCTTCACAACCCTAGCGTCACCGAACCTTAAGTGTGTAGACCCTACGGGTTCGGGAGACAAGCAGACATGACAGAGACGACTCTCCGGTCAACAACCAACAGCGGGATCTGGATACCCATGTTGGCTCCCACATGCTCCACGATGATCTCATCGGATGAACCACGATGTCGAGGATTCAATCAACCCCGTACGCAATTCCCTTTGTCTATCGATATGTTACTTGCCCGAGATTCGATCATCGGTATCCCAATACCTCGTTCAATCTCGTTACCGGCAAGTCACTTTACTCGTACCGTAATGCATGATCCCGTGACCAGACACTTGGTCACTTTGAGCTCATTATGATGATGCATTACCGAGTGGGCCCAGTGATACCTCTCCGTCATACGGAGTGACAAATCCCAGTCTTGATCCATGTCAACCCAACAGAAACTTTCGGAGATACCCGTAGTCTACCTTTATAGTCACCCAGTTACGTTGTGACGTTTGGCATACCCAAAGCACTCCTACGGTATCCGGGAGTTACACGATCTCATGGTCTAAGGAAAAGATACTTTGACATTGGAAAACTCTAGCAAACGAACTATACGATCTTGTGCTATGTTTAGGATTGGGTCTCGTCCATCACATCATTCTCCTAATGATGTGACCTCGTTATCAATGACATCCAATGTCCATAGTCAGGAAACCATGACTATCTGTTGATCAACGAGCTAGTCAACTAGAGGCTCACTAGGGACATGTTGGTGTCTGTTATTCACACATGTATTACGATTTCCGGATAACACAATTATAGCATGAATAAAGACAATTATCATGAACAAGGAAATATAATAATAATGCTTTTATTATTGCCTCTAGGGCATATTTCCAACAGTCTCCCACTTGCACTAGAGTCAATAATCTAGTTACATTGTGATGAATCGAACACCCATGGAATTCTGGTGTTGATCATGTTTTGCTCTAGGGAGAGGTTTAGTCAACGGATCTGCTACATTCAGGTCCGTGTGCACTTTACAAATTTCTATGTCTCCATCTTGAACATTTTCACGAATGGAGTTGAAGCGACGCTTGATGTGCCTTGTCTTCTTGTGAAACCTGGGCTCCTTGGCAAGAGCAATAGCTCCAGTGTTGTCACAGAAGAGCTTGATCGGCCCCGACGCATTGGGTATGACTCCTAGGTCGGTGATGAACTCCTTCACCCATATTGCTTCATGTGCTGCCTCCGAGGCTGCCATGTACTCCGCTTAACATGTAGATCCCGCCACGACGCTTTGCTTGCAGCTGCACCAGCTCACTGCTCCACCATTCAACATATACACGTATCCGGTTTGTGACTTAGAGTCATCCAGATCTGTGTCGAAGCTAGCGTCGACGTAACCCTTTACGACGAGCTCTTCGTCACCTCCATAAACGAGAAACATTTCCTTAGTCCTTTTCAGGTACTTCAGGATATTCTTGACCGCTGTCCAGTGTTCCTTGCCGGGATTACTTTGGTACCTTCCTACCAAACTTATGGCAAGGTTTACATCAGGTCTGGTACACAGCATGGCATACATAATAGACCCTATGGCCGAGGCATAGGGGATGACACTCATCTCTTCTATATCTTCTGCCGTGGTCGGACATTGAGCTGAGCTCAATTTCAGACCTTGTAATACAGGCAAGAACCCCTTCTTAGACTGATCCATATTGAACTTCTTCAATATCTTATCAAGGTATGTGCTTTGTGAAAGACCTATGAGGCGTCTCGATCTATCCCTATAGATTTTGATGCCTAATATATAAGCAGCTTCTCCAAGGTCCTTCATTGAAAAACTCTTATTCAAGTAGGCCTTGATGCTGTCCAAGAGTTCTATATCATTTCCCATCAAAAGTATGTCATCTACATATAGTATGAGAAATGCTACAGAGCTCCCACCCACTTTCTTGTAAACGCAGGCTTCTCCATAAGTCTGTGTAAACCCAAACGCTTTGATCATCTCATCAAAACGAATGTTCCAACTCCGAGATGCTTGCACCAGCCCATAAATCGAGCGTTGGAGCTTGCACACCTTGTCAGCATTCTTAGGATCGACAAAACCTTCCGGCTGCATCATATACAATTCTTCCTTAAGGAAACCATTAAGGAATGCTGTTTTGACGTCCATTGCCATATTTCATAATCGTAGAATGCGGCAATTGCTAACATGATTCGGACGGACTTTAGCTTCGCTACCGGTGAGAAAGTCTCATCGTAGTCAACCCCTTGAACTTGTCGATAACCCTTAGCGACAAGCCTAGCTTTATAGATGGTCACATTTCCATCTGCGTCTGTCTTCTTCTTAAAGATCCATTTATTTTCTATGGCTCGCCGTTCAACGGGCAAGTCAGTCAAAGTCCATACTTCATTTTCATACATGGATCCTATCTCGGATTTCATGGCTTCTAGCCATTTGTCGGAATCCGGGCCCGCCATCGCTTCTTCATAGTTCGAAGGTTCACCATTGTCTAACAACATGATTTCCAAGACAGGGTTGCCGTACCACTCTGGTGCGGAACGTGTCCTTGTGGACCTTCGAATTTCAGCAGGAGCTTGATCAGAAGTATCTTGATCATTATCATTAACTTCCTCTCTAGTCGGTGCAGGCACCTCAGGAACATTTTCTTGAGTTGCGCCATTTACCGGTTCAAGAGGTAATACTTCGTCAAGCTCTACTTTCCTCCCACTTACTTCTTTCGAGAGAAACTCTTTCTCTAGAAAGGACCCATTCTTGGCAACAAAGATCTTGCCTTCGGATCTGAGGTAGAAGGTGTACCCAACAGTTTCTTTTGGGTATCCTATGAAGACGCATTTTTCCGACTTGGGTTCGAGCTTTTCAGGTTGGAGTTTCTTGACATAAGCATCGCATCCCCAAACTTTCAGAAACGACAACTTAGGTTTCTTACCAAACCATAATTCAAACGGTGTCGTCTCAACGGATTTCGACGGAGCCCTATTTAAAGTGAATGTGGCACTCTCTAAAGCATAGCCCCAAAAAGATAGCGGTAAATCCGTAAGAGACATCATAGACCGCACCATATCCAATAGAGTGCGATTACGACGTTCGGATACACTGTTACGCTGAGGTGTTCCAGGCGGCGTGAGTTGTGAAACTATTCCACATTTTCTTAAGTGTGTGCCAAATTCGTGACTCAAGTATTCTCCTCCACGATCTGATCGTAGGAACTTGATTTTCCTGTCACGTTGATTCTCAACCTCACTCTGAAATTCCTTGAACTTTTCAAAGGTTTCAGACTTGTGTTTCATTAAGTAGACATACCCATATCTACTTAAGTCATCAGTGAGGGTGAGAACATAACGATAGCCACCGCGAGCCTCAACACTCATTGGACCGCACACATCAGTATGTATGATTTCCAATAAGTTGGTTGCTTGCTCCATTGTTCCTGAGAACGGAGTCTTGGTCATTTTACCCATAAGGCATGGTTCGCACGTGTCAAATGATTCATAATCAAGAGACTCCAAAAGTCCATCTGTATGGAGCTTCTTCATGCGTTTGACACCTATGTGACCAAGGCGGCAGTGCCACAAGTATGCGGCACTATCATTATCAACTTTACATCTTTTGGTACTCACACTATGAATATGTGTAGCAATACGCTCGAGATTCATTAAGAATAAACCATTCACCATAGGAGCATGACCATAAAACATATCTCTCATATAAATGGAACAACCATTATTCTCAGATTTAAATGAGTAGCCATCTCGAATTAAACGAGATCCCGATACAATGTTCATGCTCAAAGCTGGCACTAAATAACAGTTATTGAGGTTTAAAACTAATCCCGTAGGTAAATGTAGAGGCAGCGTGCCAACGGCGATCACATCAACCTTGGAACCATTCCCGACGCGCATCGTCACCTCGTCCTTCGCCAGTCTCCGTTTATTCCGCAGCTCCTGTTGTGAGTTACAAATATGAGCAACGACACCGGTATCAAATACCCAGGAGTCACTACGAGTACTGGTAAGGTACACATCAATTACATGTATATCATATATACCTTTGGTGTTGCCGGCCTTCTTGTCCGCTAAGTATTTGGGGCAGTTCCGTTTCCAGTGACCCTTCCCTTTGCAATAAAAGCACTCTGTCTCGGGCTTGGGTCCATTCTTTGGCTTCTTCCCGACAGCTTGCTTGCCAGGCGCGGCAACCTCCTTGCCGTCCTTCTTGAAGTTCTTTTTACCCTTGCCTTTCTTGAACTTAGTGGTTTTATTGACCATCAACACTTGATGTTCCTTCTTGACTTCTACCTCCGCTGATTTCAGCATAGAGAACAACTCAGGAATGGTCTTTTGCATCCCCTGCATGTTGAAGTTCATCACAAAGCTCTTGTAGCTTGGTGGAAGCGACTGGAGGATTCTGTCAATGACCGCATCATCCGGGAGATTAACTCCCAGCTGAGACAAGCGGTTATGTAACCCAGACATAGTGAGTATGTGCTCACTGACAGAACTATTTTCCTCCATCTTACAGCTGAAGAACTTATCGGAGACATCATATCTCTCGATCCGGGCATGAGCTTGAAAAACCATTTTCAGCTCTTCGAACATCTCATATGCTCCAGGTCTCTCAAAACGCTTTTGGAGCCCCGGCTCTAAGCTGTAAAGCATGCCGCACTGAACGAGGGAGTAGTCGTCAACACGTGTCTGCCAAGCGTTCATAACGTCTTGGTTCTGTGGGACGGGTGGATCACCTAGCGGTGCTTGTAGGACATAATCTTTCTTGGCAGCTATGAGGATGATCCTCAGGTTCCGGACCCAGTCCGTATAGTTGCTGCCATCGTCTTTCAGCTTGGTTTTCTCTAGGAACGCGTTGAAGTTGAGGACTACGTTGGCCATTTGATCTACAAGACATATTGCAAAGATTTTAGACTAAGTTCATGATAATTAAGTTCATCTAATCAAATTATTAATGAACTCCCACTTAGATTAGACATCCCTCTAGTCATCTAAGTATTACATGATCCGAGTTAACTAGGCCGTGTCCGATCATCACGTGAGACGGACTAGTCAACGTCGGTGAACATCTTCATGTTGATCGTATATTCTATACAACTCATGCTCGACCTTTCGGTCTTCTGTGTTCCGAGGCCTTGTCTATACACATGCTAGGCTCGTCAAGTTAACGCTAAGTGTTTTGCTGTGTAAAACTGTCTTACACCCGTTGTATGTGAACGTAAGGATCCATCACACCCGATCATCATGGCGTGCTTAGAAACGACGAACTTTAGCAACGGTGCACAGTTAGGGGAGAATACTTCTTGATATTGTTATGAGGGATCATCTTATTTACTACCGTCGTTCTAAGTAAACAAGATGCAAAACATGATAAACATCACATGCAATCAAATAATAAACGTGACATGATATGGCCAATATCACATAGCTCCTTTGATCTCCATCTTGGGGCTCCATGATCATCTTGTCACCGGCTTGACACCATGATCTCCATCATCATGATCTCCATCATCGTGTCTCCATGAAGTTGCTCGCCAACTATTACTTCTACTACTATGGCTAACGTGTTTAGCAATAAAGTAAAGTAATTTACATGGCGTTTCTCGATGACACGCAGGTCATATAAAAGAATAAAGACAACTCCTATGGCTCCTGCCGGTTGTCATACTCATCGACATGCAAGTCGTGATTCCTATTACAATAGCATGAACATCTCATACATCACATATAGATCATTCATCATTCATCACAACTTTGGCCATATCATATCACAAACCACTTGCTGCAAAAACAAGTTAGACGTCCTCTAATTGTTGTTGCAAGTTTTACGTGGCTGAATTAGGGTTCTAGCAAGAACGTCTTCTTACCTACGTTAAAGCCACAACGTGATTTGTCAACTTCTATTTACCCTTCATAAGGACCCTGTTCATCGAATCCGCTCCACCTAAAGTGGGAGAGACAGATACCCGCCAGCCACCTTATGCAACTAGTGCATGTTAGACGGTGGAACCGGTCTCACGTAAGCGTACGTGTAAGGTTGGTCCGGGCCGCTTCATCCCACAATACCGCTGAAGCAAGAAAAGACTAGTAACGGCAAGAAAGTTAACAAATCTACGGCCACAACTAATTGTGTTCTACTCGCGCAAGAAGAACTACGCATAGACCTAGCTCATGATGCCACTGTTGGGGAACGTTGCAGAAAACAAAAATTTTCCTACTCGTTTCACCAAGATCATCTAGGAGTTCATCTAGCAACGAGCCATCTAATGCATCTACATACCTTTGTAGATGGTGCACGGAAGCGTTCAAAAGAACGGTGATGATGTAGTCGTACTCGACGTGATCCAAATCACCGATGACCAGCGCCGAACGGACGGCACCTCCACGTTCAACACACGTACGAGACGGGAGACGTCTCTTCCTTCTTGATCCAGCAAGGGGGAGGAGAGGTTGGTGAAGATCCAGCAGCACGACGGCGTGGTGGTGGATGCAGGGCGTCACAGAAGCAGGGCTTCGCCAAGACTACGAGGGAGAGACGTAACGGGGGGAGATGGAGGCGCCAGGGGCAGGTCTGAAATCCCTCCTCTCCCCCCCACTATATATAGGGGTGCCAGGGGGGCTGGTGCGCAGCCTAGGAGATCAGATCTCCTAGGTGCGGCGGCCAGGGGAGGGTTTCCCTCCCCCCCCAAGGCACCTCGGGGTGCCTTCCACCACTTGGACTCCTCCTTGGTGGAAACCCTAGGCGCATGGGCCTAGTAGGGCTGGTGCCCTTGGCCCATGAAGGCCAAGGCACACCCCCTACAGCCCATGTGGCCCCCGGGACAGGTGGCCCCACCCGGTGGGCCCACGGGACCCCTCCGGTGGTCCCGGTACAATACCGATGACCCCGAAACTTGTCCCGATGGCCGAAACAGCACGTCCTATATATAATTCTTTACCTCCGGACCATTCCGGAACTCCTCGTGACGTCCGGGATCTCATCCGGGACTCCGAACAATATTCGGGTTTCTGCATATACATATCTTCACAACCCTAGCGTCACCGAACCTTAAGTGTGTAGACCCTACGGGTTTGGGAGACAAGCAGACATGACCGAGATGACTCTCCGGTCAATAACCAACAGCGGGATCTGGATACCCATGTTGGCTCCCACATGCTCCACGATGATCTCATCGGATGAACCACGATGTCAAGGATTCAGTCAACCCCGTACGCAATTCCCTTTGTCTATCGATATGTTACTTGCCCGAGATTCGATCGTCGGTATCCCAATACCTCGTTCAATCTCGTTACCGGCAAGTCACTTTACTCATACCGTAATGCATGATCCCGTGACCAGACACTTGGTCACTTTGAGCTCATTATGATGATGCATTACCGAGTGGGCCCACTGATACCTCTCCGTCATACGGAGTGACAAATCCCAGTCTTGATCCATGTCAACCCAACAGACACCTTCGGAGATACCCGTAGTCTACCTTTATAGTCACCCAGTTACGTTGTGACGTTTGGCATACCCAAAGCACTCCTACGGTATCCGGGAGTTACACGATCTCATGGTCTAAGGAAAAGATACTTTGACATTGGAAAACTCTAGCAAACGAACTATACGATCTTGTGCTATGTTTAGGATTGGGTCTCGTCCATCACATCATTCTCCTAATGATGTGACCTCGTTATCAATGACATCCAATGTCCATAGTCAGGAAACCATGACTATCTGTTGATCAACGAGCTAGTCAACTAGAGGCTCACTAGGGACATGTTGGTGTCTGTTATTCACACATGTATTACGATTTCCGGATAACACAATTATAGCATGAATAAAGACAATTATCATGAACAAGGAAATATAATAATAATGCTTTTATTATTGCCTCTAGGGCATATTTCCAACAGAACCAATCTTCAATGACGATGAGTCCGACGCGCAGTATTGTCTTCAGCATTGCAAGGCGGGTTCCTTCTCCGAATACATCACAGAAGAATTTGAATATGAGGATAGTGTCCGACCCTGCAAAATAATTTCCACATTCCACCATAGAGAGAATAATATTTTTGCAGATCTAATTTGCTGGCTTGTCTTGGCAGCATGACGTTACGTCATGGCCCGGTGATTATTCGAAATGTTTCTTTTAACCAGCGCCGCACATAACGCGAGGCAGTTTTTCGACACGTCTTGTCAAAGCAGAGATCGTGTCCCCTTATTATGGGATTCTCATCAATACGGGCGTGGGTAACCCAACCGCGCCATCAATTGCGGCGCTTGGGGGATAAGCGAGTTTTACCAGGCAAGTGGGGACGCTTAGTTTCGTCCGCCCATATAAAGGGATAAGGATTCACCTTTCTATTCACGCCTTCTTCCCTTACTCATCCGTTTTCGCACACTCGAGCTCTAGCACCCCAGTCCGCACTTCCCACCTCAACCTTCTCCAATCATGTCCGGAGCGGGAGGCCGGTGGATGGTCTCCTCCGTCATGGAGGGAGACATCAAGAAACTGAGGAGAGCCGGATACCTGCTCGACGACATCAGCACTAGCTCCCAGATGATGGGCAGCTCATCCCCACCCCCAGGCCCCATGAGAGGGCAGTATTCCTCACCCATTTCCTCCGCGGACTAGGATTCCCTCTCCATCCCTTCGTCCGGGGGCTCATGTTTTATTACGACCTGGATTTCCATGATCTAGCCCTGAACTTCACCCTCAACATCTCGGCGTTTATCGTCGTGTGCGAGGCCTTCCTCCGCATCAAGCCCCACTTCGGCTTATGGCTGAAGACCTTCAATGTCAAGCCGAAGGTGGTGGGCGGCCGCCAGGCGGAGTGCGGAGGCGCCATGGTGGGCAAGATGCCCAATGTAACATGGCTCGAGGGCTCCTTTGTGGAAACCATAAAGGGGTGGCAATCGGGGTGGTTCTACATCACCGAGCCGCGCGACCCTGTATGGGCAGCAGCCCCCGAGTTCCGATCTGGCATCCCCACACGGCTCACCTCCTGGAAAGAGAAGGGCCTGTCCTGGGGTAGTTCGAAAGAGCTGACTGGACTCCAAACATGTATTCAAAACATGGTGAACAAGAAGCTCAAGCTTGTCAACATAGTCCAAGTTATGCTCATCCGCCGGATACTCCCGTGCCAACAACAGGAGTTCAATTGTGGGAGTTCGATCCGGCGCAACACCGAACTCTAAACAGGCTCTTTGATACGACTCATGAAGACGCCTGTAGGGTGCTGTTCAAAAGCGCCAAGGTCCCCCCCTATTACTGAGGATCGCGGATTCAGCGCGAAGCACCAAGCCAGTGTGGTAAGCTGCTTTACCTTTCACAGGATACTTATTTTTTATATAGATTGACTCTATGCGGGATCTAAACTCCCGTACCTTTGACAGGACTGGCAGAAGATGGCCGGACAGATCGACTGTCCGTCTCCTTTGCCCGAAGGCCCCGCAGACGCTCTTCTGGTGAAGATGTTGACTCCGGCCCCTTATACGGTGCCGGAGAAGACCAAGAAGGCCAAGGGAACCCGAAAGAGTTCCCGATGCCAGGCGTCGTCGGACTCACCGTCCGATGATTCTGCGGCGCACTCTTCCCCCGAAGACGAGGAGGAAGAAGAAGAGGATGCTCCCGCACCGACTGGGGGAGACAAGAAAAGGAATGCCACCCCAACTGGGGAGGCCGGAGGATCCAAGAAGGGAAGGACTCTCCTTCCAGAAAGTTCCACCGCCGCCAACGAAGGCGAAGACGAGTGGTTGCCCAGGGTCAAGCCCCCGGGGAGATCGTAAGTATTCGGATACCAGAGTAACTCATAGGATTCCTTTGTCGCACTGCTTTCCCTAACGCCGAACGCAATTATGCGGGCCGCCACGAGCCAGTATCGATGTATCATCGGACGACTCCTTGGGCTTGTCGGACATGGATAGCGATCCAGTCCCGACCGCCACCTCCCCTCATCCTGCCGACGACGCCGAGGTGTTGTCTCAAGAGGCACCGGATCGAGGGGAGACAGTCCCGGAGGCGCCTCAAGGCGACCTTCCGGACTCCGGGAGCCGAGGGGACGGGGCCCCTGGGAGCTCCGAGTTCGGCCCTCAGCCGAACACCGCGCCGGAACCTCCAGCGGTTCCAGGCTCGGGCAGGCGGCCTCCTTCTAAGAGGGGAAAGCCGCCTGTGCCGGTGACCTTTGTCCATCTAGAGGCACCGGACAATCTGTTGGAAGCGCTTCGCAGCGCTTCCATCGACGAGGAGCACCGCACTATCATGAGTGCGGTGATTCAGAAGGTTCAGTCCGCCAAGAGCGGATTGCCTGAAGCCTGTGCCAGCCTTCTAACAGGCTTCAAGGTAAGTGTTTTAAAGTGTAGTAGAAATATTACCGCATAGACAGTAGCCCCTAATTCTTTGTTCGGTGTTCACAAAGAAAAGCCAAACAGAGGATCAAATAATATCGCAGGAGTCTAATATAAGTGTGTCAATATGCATATGCAGGCTTCGCTGCTGGCGTCCGCCGCACTAACTGTGGAGGTCGCCGTACTGAAGCAGGACCTCGAGGGGTCCAGGAAAGAGCTTGGCCTTGCCAAGAGGCAGCTCGAGGAGAAGAAGGGTAAGTAATACCCTGTCTTATGTATATATAAAAGAGGACGCGATTGCAAAATGACAGGATCATCGTATGTTTGCCAGGGGCCACGACCGAGGTGGCGACCCTGAAGCAAGCACTAACCAAGGCCGAAGATAAACCGGCCAAGGAGTGCACCGAGTGAGAGAAGCACGAGGCTCGGGGGGGCGAGGTGCAGCAAGAGCTCCAGGCTCTTGTGGCGAAGCACGAGGCGTTGGAGCTTGACTCCAAGACGCGGGAGTCTGAGCTTGCCGCAGCCCTCGAGAGTGTAAAAAGTGCCAAGGCCGAAGCCCAAAAGGCCCTCCAAGAGATCGACGCGATGAAGAAGATAGCGGCAGGTAAGGCTTTCTATATGCAAAGCAAGCATGTAAAAGTGAATTACCGATTACTTACCCGGATCCGGAGCTCTTCAGGAGCATTCGCAGAGTTGCCCCGCAGTGTGTCCGATGCCGCACAATTTTACCAGGCCGAGGATGGAAGCTCAACGGAGAAGCTGTTCTGGTCTCAGTATGCTGAGGCCGAACATCCGGTGCCAATGAGCGACCAGCTGAAGTAGATGGCCGAGCTACATAAGGCGGCCAATCAGGCCATGAAGAACTTTATAGTCCGGCTGTGGCCTGGCGACGCCCTTCCGAACAGCTTCTTCGGCCTGGTGAGGCGGCTTGTGGATGCCTGCCCGCGGCTGGAGGTCGTCAAGCGATCTGTCTGCATTGAAGGTGCATGCCGGGCTTTCGCTAGTGTGAAATTGCAGTGGGTCAAGCTAGACGCCGTGAAGCTGATCAAGGAGCGGCCGCCAGAGGGCAAGGAGCACCGCCACCCCGAGATGTACTATGAGGGTGTTCTGCCGGGTGCCCGTCTCATCGCGGACGAGTGTTCAAAAGATGTAATATTTGAATGAGACTTGCTCGTTTTATCCTGTATGTATGAAAACTTGTTTCATATGCGCTATGCAACGCTTGTTGGAATTTAAAATATTACATTCTGTTTGGCTGTTTATCCAATCTGAGAGATGGCTAGTCCTCGGCTTCTGCCCCCATGCCACGAGTGCTGGGGTGTTCGGGATAAACCTGAGCACTCTTGTTCCCATGTTTGGGTCCTTCGAGGGAGGTGCTCAGCACAGCGAACAAGGCAACCAGACTAATGATGCTTTATCACTCTCACTTAGCCATAGAATTCTATAATTTTAAATTTCGGCGAAGCCCCTGGTATTCGGAAGGCCAAACTCAGGGCGCGATACACGCCTTTAAGCCGGTCAGGGGCGGCCCCTTGCTCTAAGAGGCATAAGTCTTTAGGGACTTGAAAACCTCGCCGAACAGCGACCAGTCTATCGCCTTATCATGACAGTCAGGTTTAGCTTTCTCTACTGAGGTGCTGAACCCAGCAGAACCGGGGCACAATCGCAGTAGTTCTCCTAGCGCTACCTTAGCCGATAGAGAGGAACGTAAGGTACCAAAACATAGGAGCCGGGCAAACCCAACATTTGACCAAAGACATGATTTCGGAGCTGATGCATATAATGCTATAAGTTCGGGGTGCCGCACTTGTGAAAGTGTTCGGACTTTTCACACCGCATTGTGGGGTACGTAAGCCCCTGGTGTATTGGCCGTACCATAGTGTACGGTAGCAAGGCGTCATTAATGAACACACACACACACAGATATATATATAGCAAGAAAATAATAGTCGTAATGTCATGCATTGTTTATTAAAAAAATTGCGTTAAAGCAGAGTGATACAGATAGTGCGATAAGCAAAGAGTAGGACTATGTCCCTTCCAAGGGCAAGCTGAGGGATGATATTAAATTGAATATTTCAGTCATTACTGTAATCAACCTGGGAATTCCGTGGTATAACGTAGCTGTCTGCCTCCTTGGTTGCTGCATCATGTGTTCGGCAATAGTGCTACCGGACACTGTTTCCAGAGATTAAGGTCCTGAAAGAAAAAGAAAAATAACCGAACGGGAAGCCCCTAGTGCGGTTTAGGCTACGTCTTGGGGCGTGCCGCAGTTGTGCCCCTCTCCCCACCTATGCCCATGGTATTTTTAATGCGTAATTATGTATGCGCGGGACGAGTTTCGCCGCTGGGCTGGGATTGGGGTGGCCGCCGTATTGCTACGCGAGCTCAAATCGCGCCAGGCGGTCTATTTGCCGATTTCCCCGAGCGCGCTTGAAGGTGTCCGGGCTATGAAGCACCGAACTGGTTGATTGCCTTGAGAGGCTGCTTTGCGTTTCTGCTGCGAGGGCTGCGGTGTGGTCCTCTGTTCGGAGAGAGCACTATGTGTTTCCATTGACTGTAATAACTCCGCGAGGTCCTGGCATCTTGAGCTTGAGGTATGCATAATGCGGTACCGCATTGAATCTAGCAAATGCGGTTCGCCCGAGCAGCGCGTGATAACCATTGCAGAACGGGACTATATCAAAGATTAAATCTTCGCTTCGGAAGTTATCCGGGGATCCAAAGACCACTTCCAGTGTAATTGAGCCTGTGCAATGGGCCTCTACACTTGGAATGACGCCCTTAAAGGTCGTTTTTGTGGGTTTGATCCTTGAGGGGTTTATACCCATTTTGCGCACTGTGTGCAGATAAAGCAGGTTCAGGCTACTGCCGCCGTCCATAAGGACACGAGTGAGGTGAAATCCATCGATGATTGGGTCTAGGACCAGTGCGGAGAATACACCATGACGGATACTAGTGGGGTGGTCCCTGCGATCGAAGGTGATTAGACAGGAGGACCAAGGGTTGAACTTTGGGGCGACTGGCTCCAACGCATATACGTCCCTGAGCGCACGCTTCCGCTCCCTCTTGGGGATGTGGGTTGCGTATATCATGTTCACCGTTCGCACTTGCGGGGGAAACCCCTTCTGTCCTCTAGTGTGCGGCTGCCGGGGCTCCTCCTCGTCATCGCTATGCGGCCCCTTTTCCTTGTTTTCGGCAATTAACTTGCCGGCCTGCTTGAACACCCAACAATCCCTGTTGGTGTAATTGGCTGGCTTGTCTGGGGTGCCGTGTATTTGACATGAGCGATCGAGTATACGGTCCAAGCTGGACGGACCCGGCATACTTTGTTTGAATGGCTTTTTCCGCTGACCGGGTTTAGAGCCTTTGAATCCGGCATTGACTGCCATATCCTCAGTATTTTCGCTGTTAATGCGGCGATTATGCTTGTTGCGACGTGACCTGCTATTGCCGTCCTTGGTATCTGAGGTACCATGGTTCTTTGATATGTTATTACTGCGAGCTAGCCAGCTGTCTTCTCCCGCACAAAAGCGGGTCATGAGTGTCGTGAGAGGTGCCATAGATTTCGGCTTTTCCTGACCAAGGTGCCGGGCTAGCCACTCGTCTCGGATGTTGTGCTTGAAAGCCGCTAAGGCCTCCGCATCCGGACAGTCAACGATTTGATTTTTCTTTGTAAGGAACCGAGTCCAGAATTGCCTGGCCGACTCTTCAGGCTGCTGAATTATGTGGCTCAAATCATCGGCGTCTGGTGGTCGCACATAAGTGCCCTGAAATTTGTCGAGGAATGCGGCTTCCAGATCTTCCCAACAGCTAATGGAGTCCGCTGACAAGCTGTTAAGCCAATGCCGCGCTGGTCCTTTGAGCTTTAGTGGGAGGTATTTGATGGCGTGTAAGTCATCGCCGCAGGCGATGTGGATGTGGAAGAGGAAGTCCTCAATCCATACTGGGGGATCTGTTGTGATGTCGTATGATTCAATATTTACAAGTTTGAAACCTTCTGGGAATTGATGTTCCATTCCTTCGTCTGTGAAGCATAAGGGGTGTGCGGCGCCTCTGTATTGGGCTATATCGCGATGCAGCTCGAATGGGTCTTGCCCGCTGTGTTCGGCCCGGCCGGATTTGCTTTTACTGTATCCGGTGTGACGTTTGTCGTCTCGCAGAGTGGTGCGCCCTCGTGATCCGTAGATCGATCTTGAATGCTTTGCCTTGTCCTCCAATATGTCTCGCAGGTCTGGCGTATGCATTTTTATTTGAATGGCGTTGGGGTGGAGGCTGAGCTTTTGGCTGGAATGCCTCTCTATCGCGGCCACGAGGTGGCCGATCAGCCGTATCATACGCTTCTTCCTCCATTCGGGGTAGTAACCTGCGCCTTGGGTAACTCTTGGAGGGGCGCTCGAGTTTATATTCCTCGGCCACGAGGACTTCAGTCCATTTCTCAGCTAGCAGATCTTGATCAGCTTGAAGATGCTGCTGCTTTTTCTTCAGGCTATTTGCCGTGGCCATAAGCCGGTGCTTGAAGCGCTCTTGTTCGACGGGATCCTCTGGTACGGCAAATTCATTGTCGCCGAGGCTTGCCTCGTCTTCGGAGGGGGGCATGTGATTGTCATCCTCCTCCTCTCCGTCTGCCGCTCTCTCAGGAGAGCTGGCTCCTCCATCCGCCTGCTCTAAATCTTGCTGGAGGGGTTTGTTGTTTTCTTCGGCACTATCCGGAGTGTTATCTCTCCCTAATAATAAAGCACGGATTGAGTCTCCGGGTTCACCGTCATCCTCTATTTTTTTACTTCTTCCGTACGTGGTTTCTTTGGCCGGTTCCTACGAGGTGGTACTATTCCCCTGCCTCCTCAACGCTTCGTTGAGCATGCGCCCTGCGCTATCGTTGAGCGTGCGCCCTACGGTGCATTTTTTTGGGCCTGCACCCATCCACCCCGCACCCGCTTGGGCCTCATGAAGCTGGCCCACCTACATAGGGAAAGGCAAAAAAACAGTGGCAAATTGTGTCGCTACCGGATCGAACTCACAACCTCGTAGGAAATTTCTAAGGCTGCAGCCAACCGAGCTAGAGAACATTTCTGTTTAGTACCACATCGCTTTAGTACATCACATATCACCAGTTAAAATATGTGTGTAAAAACTGCACCTACTTGGAACTTGGCTGCTCGATGGATTATATTGCCGCAATGAGAAAACGCATGCACACAAATTGGCCTAATGACTCTGCATCTCTCAGAAAAATAGAGAAATACAGGAAGGGTAAGTCAAGGAAGGATTGAGAATTGTTGGGAAAATTAGGGACAAAAATATAAGAAAGGTAATTCATGGAAGGATTGAGAATTGAGGACATAATAAAGGAAGGAACGGGAATTGAGGAAAAAGTCAATAATATAGGCTGAGAGAAATAATAAAGGAAGGAACGGGAATTGAGGGAAAAGTCAATAATATAGACTGAGAGAAATAATAAAGGAAGGAACGAGAATTGAGGGAAAATTGTGCCAAATTTCCATGATATCCATACGTGGAGGCTAATCTTCTATTTAAGTGGTGGGCTAATTAAACAGATTCCTAAAGGAACGAGAATTGAGGGAAAATTGTGCCAAATTTCCATGATATCCGTACGTAGAGGTTAATCTTCTATTTAAGTGGTGGGCTAATTAAACAAATTCCTAAACTAGGAGCCACCCATGCCTATACGTGGTGGCTGCTATTTAGACAGATTCCTAAGACTGAATAATAATATTGAAAGCGCCGGTGTAATGCCGGGAATGAATATATGTTCAAACTTTAAGAAAAAAGTTATGTCCACGACTACATTGGATGTTTTTTTCTCCATTGCGTCTTTGGTATGATCGAGTCGACCAACATATGCCGGTCACTGACATGCTCCTCTGCTAGACATCGTCACGTAGAAGCCAGCCTCGCTCAGCCCAGTACCACCAGTCACAACACATGAGGAGTCGGACTCAAATTTCATGGTGTGTCCAACACGAACTACTCGATTTTTCCTACTATATTAGCCGAATGATAATAAATCTTTGCCCAACGTTCTTAGTCTAGCCGAATATGAAGGATGCTAAACCATCCATTTCATGGGCCTGGCCAACCTTGCTTAGTAACAATTGGCAGGGCGGCTATCGACGACGAGGGTGGAAAAGTGGATAAGTGGAAACTTGATTCCAGTGTCATGTTCAAATAGAGAACGCCGACCTAAGGGTGAGGTCTTAGTCATGTTAATTTGGTTAGGGGCATGGGGGTGAGGTCTTACGCTATGCTCAATTGGTTGAGTTAGAACTTGTGGTGTTTGTTTTTTCCCGTTGCAATGCACGGGCATGTTTGCTAGTTATCTCCTGTGCCGGTATCACCACTTTTGCTTTGGCAGGACTTAGAGCGGCGCCGCTGACGTCGGCGTTTGGGTTGCTTCTTGGAGGGGTCATCCTCCGCTATCCCGTCGCCATTGCCTTCTTTGGGTGTATCCACCATGTATATGTCATATGACGAGGTGGCTTTCCAGTGCCCTATAGGTGCTGGTTCATGTTCGTCTCCTACATCGTCGTCCATACCGTTGATGTCTTCGGAGTCGAAGTCGAGCATGTCGGTTAAATCATCGACAGTGGTTATGAAGTGGGTGGTGGGTGGGCGTCGAATTTCTTCGTCGTCCGCATCCCAATCCTGTTGGCCATAATCCGGCCAGGGCTCTCCTCACAAAGAGAGAGACCTTAGTGAATTCAGAATGTCGCCGAAGGGCGAGTGCTGAAAGATATCCGCGGCGGTGAATTCCATGATTGGCGCCCGATCGGATTCGATTGGCAGGGGCGCGGATGGTTCGGAGTCTGGAAAAGAGTCCGATATCTTGGAGTCACGGGCTGCGCAGAGGGTTAGGCTGGTGTTCGGCTCGATCACCGTTGAGACTGCAGCCCCTGAGGCTGTGTCTAACCACCCGTGCTCGACTGGCGCAGTTGGCTCCGAGCTAAGGGTCGGAGCTGATGCGGGCGCAGCCTCTGGGGTACTGTTCAGCGGCAGAGCTAGGTCATACCCATCGTGACAGTGCGGCGCGCCCGGCTCTGGCTCGAATCCGTCGAAGATCAAGTCTCCGTGGATGTCGGCCGTGTAGTTCAAACTTCCAAATCTGACCTGATGGCCAGGGGCGTTGCTTTCAATCTGCTCCAGATGGCCAAGCGAATTAGCCCGTAGTGCAAAGCCGCCGAATACGAAGATCTGTCCGGGAGAAAAGTCTCACCCTGGACCGCATCGCTATCAATGATAGTAGGAGCCATCAAGCCTAACGTCGACGACACAGTGGAACTCTCAATGAAAGCACCAATGTCGGTGTCAAAACCGGCGGATCTCGGGTAGGGGGTCCCGAACTGTGCGTCTAGGCCGGATGGTAATAGGAGGCAGGGGACATGATGTTTTACCCAGGTTCGGGCCCCCTTGATGGAGGTAAAACCCTACGTCCTGCTTGATTGATATTGATGATATGGGTAGTACAAGAGTAGATCTACCATGAGATCAGAGAGGCTAAACCCTAGAAGCTACCCTATGGTATGATTGTATGTTGTTGTTGTTCTACGGACTAAAACCCTTCGGTTTACATAGACACTGGAGAGGGTTAGGGTTACACAAGGTCGGTTACAAAGGAGGAGATATCCATATCCGTATTGCCTAGCTTGCCTTCCACGCCAAGTAGAGTCCCATCCGGACACGAGACGAAGTCTTCAATCTTGCATCTTCATAGTCTAACAGTCCGGCCAATGGAGATAGTCCGGCTGTCCGGAGACCCCCTAATCCAGGACTCCCTCAACCCCCGTTCCCAGAACGCCGACAGTAGCCCCCGGGCCCAAGGCGCGCCCGGGCTTGGCTTAGCAGAGAAGCCAAGGGTCAAGAGCGAAGTGCCGCGGGCCCTAACAGCCTGCGGCCTTGGGCGCCGCGTGGCGGTTGATTGGACATGGGCGACTGCGCTTCCCCATGATGCCTCGGCAACTGCACAACTTGACAAGTCCCTGCATGCAAAGATATGGGTCACATTTACCTGAGGTCATGATGCCCGGCGGGTGGCCTTCCCTGGCTATAGGTACGGGGCCGCGTGAGCTTCGCCGGTTCACTCCTTTCCGTCACTCCTCCTCTTCTTCTTCCTCATCCTTGCTTCCTCTTGCACCAATGGCACCGATCCGCCGGTTTTCAGCTGAGGAGAAGGGAAAGGCCCCCAGAGAGGGTCCTGACCCCCTCCCGCCGAAGAAGCGGCCAATCCTTTGTCACCGGGACGAAGGGGCCTGGCAGGTGGTGTCGAGGCCGTGGTGCGAGCGGACGCCGCCTGGGTTTCCGCTGCCCTTGCATGCCCACGTCGTAGGCCCCAGGGGGAGGGTGCCGAGCAACACCGACATCGTCGCCGCCGTCGCCGGCGAGTCACAGTGGTGCGCGTTGTCCCCCCTGGAGTCCACGCGGAGCGCTCCTCTCGCGAGCTTGTGCTTCATGCCGCCATGCCTCCAACTTCGTGGATCCGCCTTCCTCCCTCCTTCGCCTTCGAGATGCCGCCGAGCGGGGCCCTGGAGCTCTGGCTGCAGCACGCCGACTATGGCACCCCTGCAACCGGAGTGAAGGTCGCGGTCGTTGCTCCGGGCAAGGTCTTCATGACCCGGGGCTAGGGTGAGATTGCCCGGGTCTGTCGCGCGGACGACGCCTTGGTGATCCATCTTGAATACGACGGCGCCTCCTTGATGTTCTTCAAGGTCTTTGATGCAGAAGGACGCCGGCTGGAATGCTTCCCTAAGGGAAGCGGCAGTGGTGATGAACTGGCGAGGACCAGCCCCGCCCGTTGGTCCTCCTGCAGCTCCTCAGGCAGTAGCGGAGGGACTGCGCGCTTCAGCGGCGCCCCCGAACTCCCCGCGACCCCGGAGACGAGCGACGATATCTACGAGCCTCCGAGCTCGCGCCATGCTCGGAGTGAGGCAGCTGCCTCGGGCCGCCGACGCCACTGATCTGGATGTGGTTGGCGCCGGCACTGGGCAGCCCACTGTTGATGATGGCGTCGCCTGGGAATGTGCTAGCAAGTAGCGTTCCTTAGGGTTAGCACCTTTTGTTCCCTGCAAGGAATTAAAGCAACACCCCGCGGGGGTATGTAAGGCGTCTACCATGCTTTTGTAATTACTATATCCTTAATATGAATTAGCGTGTGGTGTCCGTTCTGTTCCGGCTAAGCTCCCCCTTTCTATCCTCACGAGGACTTGGCGCTCTACGCTGATAGGTCCCAGTCCCCAGGCAAGCTTCAGCCATCGCTGGTATGCCAGGTCGCGATGCCGTGGTCAAGGCCAGGAGGTGAGCGGCCCGAGGTCCGGTAAGAGCCCCCGAGTCGCGATGCTCGGGAGGTCCCCTTTAGCGCTCAAGCAATCCTTGCTGGGCGAGAAAGGAAGGTAGCGTCGCCGTGACAGAGTTGCACTGGGTGGGGATTTAGCGCTGCGTTGGTCTAGCTTTTGCGACGGCGCGACTTATCTTGTGTGTTTGACGTAGTCCCTCGGAGAGGCGCCTGGCCCGAGAGGCGATGGTCGAGGTGCTACTGGGTTAGGCCCTCGCGAGCTTCTTCCCACTCTCCCGCACTTTCCTTAACACTCTACGTCCTCAGGTCCCGGACATCGAGCGAGCTCAGCCGCCGCTAGTATGACAGGTCGCGATGCCGTGGGTCAAGGCGAGGGGGTGAGGGCTAGAGAGCCACTAGGAGCCCATGAGTCGTGATGCTCAAGTACCCCCCTTTTAACATGCAAGCGGTCCGTGCCGAAGAGAGGGAGAGAGAGCTCACGATGCCCCCAACGTTGCTCCTGGAGTAGGTCCTGCACACCAATCATGAGGAGAAACAAGGCCTGTCGTTACGGTCGTCGGCCAACCTATGGTCACTCCGAGGGAGCGGTCAGGGCACTGAGGGCCTGGTGAGGTGGCGCCGTGCGGGGCTGCCGCAGCCAGAGCTCGACCACTCAGGTTTATCAACGCTTCAGGGATGGACCCGTGCGCACGCGCCGTGCCAGAGCGAGCGGATCTTCAAATAGGTGTCGATCGAGGAAGTGATTAGGTCAGGTATGTTAAGCACATATGAGGAAATCCAATTTCAAGAAAGCGCAGGTAAAAGCAACCGCCGCTGGGTCGGGCCCGAGCGGCGTGGGGATGATGCAGCCCGAGGGGCGCCCCCAACAGGGTAAGTAAAGAGCATAACCAAAATGGATACATGCCGCGGGGACGGACCCATGCGGCCTGGGAATGGTGCAGCCCTGTGGGCGCTCCCAGCTGAAAGTAGAACTCTGAAAGATGTCACCTGGTGCTGTTGAGGACGAAGTGATGCTGAGGAAGTGAGCGATGCGCGATGAAGACGTCGGCCTTCATGAGCCCCCAGGCCCAGGGGCCTCGGGAGGCTCCGGTGGCACGTGCAGGTCTTCGGGGATCATCGCCACCTCCGCCAGGACCGCGCGATGCCTGACCTCCCGAGCCTCCAGAATGCTCCTCAACAGGTGCTGATGTGCGGCGACCGCGCTTGGCAGGCCAAAGGGCACGCGAACGTAGCTGTGGGGTGGTCCCACGCAGCGTCTTACGACCGAAGGCCATAGGCGCTCCTGGGACGCAGCTCGGTTGAGCCCTGGTACATCAACGCAGATGCGCAGTCCTCCATTCTCGCCTGGATGCGGGGCCACGGCAGGTAAGCGGCGGCTGCCGCGCATGACTCTGGACTCTTGTAGCTCTTGGGTATTCCTTGCGATGAACTCCTGAGGGTTTTGTCTCCTTTGACTTGTATCTTTATGAGGGAAGCGTGCCTGAAAGCAGCCCTCCAAGTGGTGACCGAGCGCCTCCCCCGCGACCTTGGCAAGGTCGGTGGCTCTCCAAGAGAGAGCCCCCGAGCCCTGCCTGAGGAGGGCGCTGGGCGCGCCTTCCTATGCGCGAGAGGGCGGCGCTCCCTGATCGGGCGCGAATCCTGACGCAATACCTCCGGAGGTGCCTGCTTCCTTGAGGCTCTGGCTAGGTGAGGTCTTCTTCTTCTTGAGGGTCGCCTCGGGAGGCCCCCCGCTCCTGCGATCTGGGTCTTCGATTGCTGTGGCTTGGAACGCACGCTCGAGTGAGCACACTGCGTCCCTTTCTTCACAGGGTACGGTGATGACTCCACCGCTTCCTGGCATCTTGAGGACATTGTAACCATGGTGAGTCACTGCCATAAACTTGGCTAGGGCTGGGTACCCGAGGATGGCGTTTTACGACAGGCGGATGTGAGCGACGTCGAAGTCGATGAGCTCGGTGCGGTAGTTGTTGCGTTGCCTGAAGGTGACCGGAAGGCGAACCTGCCCAATTGGAACAGTGGAACCATCGGTGACTCCTGAGAAAGGCTTGGTTGGCTGAAGCTGGTCGTATGGCACTTGGAGATTGTCGAATGTCTTGACGGACAGGACGTTGAGTCCTGCCCCGCCATCGATGAGGGTCCTGGTGACCTGCATGTTGCTGATGACTGGGGAGCAAAGCATCGGGAGGACTCCGGCCGTTGCCGCACACTTGAGCTGCTCTGCGGAACTGAATGTGATTGCGCATGAAGACCACCTGAGAGGGCGCGTGGCCTCGAGCTTGGGAAGGACTGCATTCACCTCGCGAGCAAACTGCTTGAAGATGCGCTGTGAGGCTGGGGCCTGGGCGCCACCCAAGATGCAAGCAATTGCACGCGGTTCTTGGAAGCCCCCAGCCCCATCGTCTTGGTGTTGGTCTTCGTTCCTCCTTGGTGGAGGTGGCAGAGGAGGGAGGCCTGCGTTGCCGTGGGGACGGTCCTCACGAGGCTGGTCCCTCCAGCCTCCCTCGTGAGGCTGGTCCTGCTAGTGGTCCTCGCGAGGGCGGTCACGCCATCCCTGGCGAGGGCCACAGTCTTCCCATCGTCCACCGCCTCTTCCTCCTCCTCGGCCATAGCCCCTGTCGTTGCGCTCTGGGCGTCGGCTGATTCGCCCATCTCGCACGGCTCTGAGCTCTTGACATTCGTTGGTGTTGTGGGTGTGGAGGTCGTGGTACACGCAGTACCGTCCACCCTTGGATGACTCAGGCTGATCCCTGCCTCGCTTGGTGTCCGGTTCCATTGCTAGCACGGCAGCCCCCTTGCGCTTCACGTCCTTGGCCTTGAGCTTCTTTTCTTCTGGGTCGGCTGTCGGGAGCTCGAGGAGGGAGAGACGCCCTTCCTCAGCCCTGGCGCACTTGGTCGCCAAGTTGAACAGCTCCAGGGATGTGCACAGGTCTTCATGGATTGCTAGCTCTTCCTTCATCTTGACGTCGCGCACGCCGTCGGAGAAGGCTGAGATGATGGCTTCTTCAGTCACCTTGGGGATCTTGAGGCGAGCGGAGTTGAAGCGCTGGATGTACTTATGCAGGGTTTCTCCTGGCTGTTGCTTGATGCAGCGCAGGTCGCTCATGGCCGGGGGCCGGTCACGAGTGCCCTGGAAGTTGGCGATGAAGCGGGCCCGCATCTCGCTCCAAGAAGAGATCATGCCGGGAGCCAGGTTCAGGAGCCAGGTGCGGGCGCCGTCCTTGAGCGCCATGGGGAACCAATTCGCCATGACCTTCTCGTCTCCATTGGCGGCTACGATGCCCAGCTCGTAGAGCTGCAGGAACTCCGCGGGGTCTGCTGTGCCATCGTAGCGGGGAGGGAGATCAGGCTTGAACTTGCCTGGCCATGTGACGCTGTGCAGCTCGGGGGTGAAGGCGAGGCAGCCCGCCGTGGCCACCGGCGCCCTTTGCTGGTGCTGGACTCGTTCTTGCGGGTCACCACGCGCCGCCACTAGGAGCAGCGCGGGGTTTTGTCGTGGAGGCGCTGGGGCGCGATCTTAGCGCGCCAGCGCTGGGAGCGCGCGAGCACCTTCCTGGGGACGTGATCTCTTGGTAGCTCCCTTCTTGCTGCGCAGGCGCCGGACGTGGAGGGTCTCACCCTGGGGCTGCACGCCTTGGAGCCAAGGTACCTTCTTGGGGAGGAGGCGGCGGAGGCGCCTCCTGATCCTCGCCCCCGGCACGGGACGGAGGGCAAGGCAGTGAGAGGGACCGCAAGGGGGAGCCCCCTGCGGCACTGACGAGCTCGGTGATGCGGGCGAGCCAGTCCTCGTAGAGGTCGTCGACGGGGCGATAGTGCAGGAGCTCCCACGCCAAGAGCAGTGAGGCGTGCGCATCCATGGGTGCGCGACGGGCGTGGGACGACGAGCCAACTGGAGTCAGCGACGTGGTGGCGGTGCGGCCATCCCACCGCACCGAGGGGTGCTGGGACGAGGCCTGCTGCTCGTTCCCCACCGGGCCAGTGGCGGCGTTGGTGGCGGGCAACGGGGAACGATGAGGGGGGCCGCCGACGGGCACCGTCTGGGCGACGCAAGCGGTGTGAGCAGCCCGGCGCTCGGCGCGAGCCCGACGAGCGTCAGCCATGGACATGATGGAAGATCACACGCGAACAGCGGAAGGAAGATTCCGGCGCACCCCTACCTGGCGCGCCAAATGTCGGGTTTCGGGTTCCGGCAGACCCTTGAGGTTTGAACACTGGGGTGCGCGCAGAGATCTCGCCCCTACCGGTCTACGTCCGATCCTCTCGTGCGAACTAAGATGAAAATGATGAACAACACAAGGGACACGATGTTTATACTGGTTCGGGCCACCGTTGTGGTGTAATACCCTACTCCAGTGTGTGGTGTGGTGGATTGCCTCTGGGGCTGATGATGGACAGTACAAGGGAAGAATAGCCTCGCGAGAGGTGTTCTTGAGCTGGTGCGATGAACTGCTAGGGTGAGTTCAGTCGCCTCTCTCTCTTTGCTATGGTTCTACCAGATTTCCAGCCATCATGGTCGTCGTCGTCCCTTCTCGATGTCTCAAGGTTTTTCTAGATGTCTCTACTCTGTGGTGGCTAGCTCTATTTATAGAGGCCCTGCGCCTCTCCCCGAATAATTGAGTGGTAAGGGCGCCAACAATTGACCATTTTGAAGGGGAACATCTAGTACAAGTTATCCTGACCAAAGGTGGTCTTCGGCTGCCAAAAGCACTGGCGATGACGCCATCTTGGGCTCCACGGTGACCTCCGTCCCGCCGTCCGGCTGGTCTTGGTCTCGTTGCACCGGAATGGTAACCTTTGCGTGATGCCTTGGCTTGTGCTTGCCCCCTTTGCACCAAAGGGGAAACAAGGACACTGCGCAGGCCGGCGCCCACCTGGCGCCCGCCTGGTCTCGATCGTCATGGCTTGCGTCATGGGGTCCGCGCGAGGTACCCCTGCCTTGATCTCTCCGCCTCCTCGCGAGCCTGCCTGATGAGGCTACCTCTGAGGAAGCTTCCTGTCGTTCGCCCCGCGAGGCTTGGCCCCTCGCGAGGGTCTTGAGCTTGAGCTGATGAAGATGTGCCGCGCTGGGCCCCCGCTTGAGCCACACCGCAGGCCGCAGGCAGGCAAGTCTGGGAACCCCCGTTCCCAGAACACCGACAGCGTGCCCCCTACCTCGTGGGCACCTCATGTGCTCTCCGGACTCCGTTTTCATACACGACACGTATTTTGGTCGTTAAAAATTCAGTATATAATCTCCCAGGGGTTTTGACTCCCGTATCACGCAATTATCCTCTATTTTGTGTTTCGAGCTGTTGCTGCTGCAGATTAGAGCAAGATGTCTTCGCAAGAGTCAGTCGAGGAGAGCCGGGTGTCTCACCCGGCACCGAGATCAATGACAAACAACAATGTTGACCTCTTTGGGCCAGCAACGGAGGAATATATGGAGGCCAAATTGAATAGGATAGATGCCATGGAAGAGGATCAAGAAGTCACTTCCCGCTTCCGAGCTGGATTCACAATGGGAGAACTGCAGAGCTTGGCTACTCGAAAATCGGTTATCCCTTCCAATGTTAGATTTCTTTCTTATGAGAATATGAAAAAGAGTGTCACTGGTTCTCCCGCAGCTATGCAGCACCCTTGGGTGCAGGGAGCTTTGGATGTTATAGGAAAACTCTGAAAGGAAATAATGGAACTGAAGCAGCAAGTCAATAAGCTAGAGGAGGAGAATCGTATCCTGAGGGGCATCATCGCCAAGAATATCACATCACCACCCCCTAAAAGAGAGACATAACCACATGGGTATGGGCACTCCACTTGGCAACTGCCAAGCTTGGGGGAGTGCCCCGGTATCGTATCACCATCACTTTTATCTTTACCATTTTTCTTAGTTCGATCCTTTTGGTAATATCTTGATCTAGTAGAATAAAAGTTCTTAGTATGATTTAGTCGTGAGTTTTGCTTTATTATCCTCTTATGTAATAGAGTCCGTGAGCTATATAAGAAAGATTAGTGTTGCGTCAAGGGCTTTATTATTTTGCCATGATCCTAAGGGAATAAAAGAAAAGAGAAGGAAATAAAAAGAAACAAAGAGATCATGTGAGTCTTATGGAGAGTAATGAGCTCACATAGAAAGAGTATGATGAATAAAAGTTGTTGAGGGTTGACAAACACAGTTTTGGTCATCATTGCAATTAATAGGAAGTAATAAAGAAAGAGAGGTCTTCACATATAAATATACTATCTTGGACATCTTTTATGATTGTGAGCACTCATTAAACTATGACATGCTAAAGAGTTGACATTGGACAAGGAAGACAACGTAATGGGTTATGTTTTCTTACATCTGAGATAAATTATATTGTCTTGGATCTTCCAACATGATGAGCTTGCCTTTTCCCCTCATGCTAGCCCAATTCATCGCACCAAGTAGAGATACTACTTGTGCTTCCAAATACCCTTAAACCAGTATTGCCATAAGAGTCCACCATATCTACCTATGGATTGAATAAGATCCTTCAAGTAAGTTGTCATCGGTGCAAGCAATAAAAATTGCTCTCTAAATATGTATGATTGATTGGTGTGGAGGAAATAAGCTTTATACGATCGTGTGATATGGAAATAATAAAAGTGACAGACTGCATAATAAAGGTCCATATCACAAGTGGCAATATAAAGGGACGTTCTTTCGCATTAAGATTTTGTACGTCCAACCATAAAAGCGCATGGCAACCTCTGCTTCCCTCTGCGAAGGGCGTATCTTTTAATTTTATCTCCTACGTTGCATAAGAGTCATGGTGATCTTCACCCTTCATTTTTACATTTTATCCTTTGGCAAGCATAATATGTTGGAAAGATCTTGGTATATATGGCTAATTGGATGTGAGTTTTCATGAACTATTACTATTGACATTACCCTTGAGGTAAAACGTTGGGAGGCAAAACTATAAGCCCCTATCTTTCTCTGTGTCCGATTAAAACTCCATACCCATAAGTATTGCGTGAGTGTCAGCAATTGTGAAAGATTATATGATAGTTGAGTATGTGGACTTGCTGAAAAGCTCTTATACATTGACTCTTTCCTATGTTATGATAAATTGCAATTGCTTCAATGACTGAGATTGTAGTTTGTTAGTTTTCAATGAAGTTTACGATTCATACTTGATATTGTGATTGAATTATTACTCTAGCATAAGAGATTATATGACAAGAATTATATAAGTTGCTGTTCTAAGAATGATCATGATGCCCTCATGCCCGTATTTTATTTTTATCGACACCTCTATCTCTCAACATGTGGACATATTTTTCGATTCGACTTTTCGCTGGAGGACAAGCGAGGTCTAAGCTTGGGGGAATTGATAAGTCCATTTTGCATCATGCTTTTATATCAATATTTATTGCATTATGGGCTGTTATTACACATTATGTCACAATACTTATGCCTATTCTCTCTTATTTTACAAGGTTTACATAAAGAGGGAGAATGCCGGCAGCTGGGATTCTGGGCTGGAAAAGGAGAAAATATTAGAGACCTATTCTGCACAGCTCCAAAAGTCCTGAAACTTCACGGAAGATGTTTTCCAAATATATAAAAAATATTGAGAGCAAGAACTTCACCAGGGGGCCACACCCTGCCCACGAGGGTGGGGGGCGCGCCCTACCCCCCTGGGCGCGCCCCGTACCTTGTGGGCCCCTTGGTGGCCCTCCGGTGGCCATCTTCTGCTATATGGAGTCTTTCGATGGGAAAAAAAATCAGAAGCCATCTTCTCGGACGAAACTCCGCAACCACGAGGCAGAACCTTGGCGGAACCAATCTAGGCCTCTGGCGGAGCTGTTCTGCTGGGGAAACTTCCCTCCCGGAGGGGGAAATCATCGCCATCCTCATCACCAATGCTCCTCTCATCAGGAGAGGGCAATCTCCATCAACATCTTCATCAGCACCATCTCATCTCAAAACCCTAGTTCATCTCTTGTATCCAGTTCTTGTCTCCAAGTCCGGGATTGGTGCTAGTAGGTTGCTAGTAGTGTTAATTACTCCTTGTAGTTGATGCTAGTTGGTTTAATTGGTGGAAGATCATATGTTTAGATCCTATATGCATATTAACACCCCTCTGATTATGAACATGTTTATGCTTTGTGAGTAGTTACTTTTGTTCCTGAGGACATGGGAGAAATCTTGATATTAGTAGTCATGTGAATTTGGTATTCGTTCGATATTTTGATGAGATGGATGTTGTCTCTCCTCTAGTGGTGTTATGTGAACGTCGACTACATGACACTTCACCATTACATGGGACTAGAGGAAGGCATCGGGAAGTAATAAGTAGTTGATGGGTTGCTAGAGTGACAGAAGCTTAAACCATAGTTTATGCGTTGCTTCGTAAGGGGCTGATTTGGATCCATATGTTTCATGCTATGGTTAGGTTTACCTTAATACTTTTGTTGTAGTTGCGGATGCTTGCAATAGAGGTTAATCATAAGTGAGATGCTTGTCCAAGTAAGGGCAGTACCCAAGCACCGGTCCACCCACATACCAAATTATCAAAGTACCGAACACGAATCATATGAACGTGATGAAAACTAGCTTGACGATATTCCCATGTGTCCTCGGGAGCGCTTTACATCATATAAGAGTTCGTCCAGGCTTGTCCTTTGCTAAAAAAGGATTGGGCCACCTTGCTGCACTTTATTTACTTTTGTTAGTTGTTGCTCATTACAAATTATGCTATCACAAAACTATCTGTTACCACTTATTTCAGTACTTGCAGAGAATACCTTGCTGGAAACCGCTTATCATTTCCTTCTACTCCTCATTGGGTTCGACACTCTTACTTATCGAAAGGACTACGATAGATCCCCTATACTTGTGGGTCATCACGGCTGCAATGGCAGTGGACTTGAGGTGGTCCTTGGAGTGGAAGGTGATGGCGTACTGCGACTACTTGAGGGGCCGAGAAACTTCAAGCCTTGGCATGGCGACGCTCACCTCGCAAGAGAACTGCTTGAAGAGGCAATTGGACGTGGGGGCCTAAGCTCCCCCAAGGATGCATGCTATCACGCGAGGCTCCTGGTAGCCCCCAGTCCCCTCGTCAAGCTGGTTGATGTCGTTCCTGCTGGACGGCGGCGGTAGTGGTGGAAGGGCGTCATTGGCCCGAGGATGCGCCTCGTGAGGTTGATCGCGCCAGGTGCCCACACGAGGCTGATCGCACCAGGCGCCCTCATGAGGTTGTTGTTGCCATTGCGGCTGTCCCATCGGCCACTGCCATGGCCTCCTCCGCAACCAGCGCCACGGTCATTGCGGTCCCCTTGACGGCCCAAGCGCTCGTCACAGAGCGAATTGAGCTCCTGGCAGTCTTTAGTGTAGTGGGTGCGCGCGTTGTGTTAGACGCAAAACATGCGTTTGTCCTTCTCGGGCTCATCGTGGTCATGGCCGCGCTTTTGCTCAGGCTCCACCACCAGCACGGCAGGGCCTTTGCGCTTGACGTCCTTGGACATGGCCTTGTTGTCGTCGAGCATAGCGTCAGGGTCGTTGTGGACGAATAAGTGGCCCTCTTCAGCCTCGGTGCACCTGTCGGCGAGGTCAAACAGCTCCAGCATCGAGTCCAGCTCATCATTGACGGCAACCTTCTCGCGCATTCTGACGTCCGTAATGCCGGTGGAGAATGCAGAGATGATGGCCCCATCAGAGGCGAGTGGGATCTTGTGTCGCACCAGGTTGAAGCGCTGGATGTACTTGCAGAGGGTCTCACCGGGGCGCTGTCGCACATGTCGTAGGTCGTTGATGGTGATGGGGTGTCGTGCATGTTGGGGAACATAGTAATTTCAAAAAAATTCCTACGCACACACAGGAGAATGGTGATGCATAGCAACGAGAGGGGAGAGTGCGTCCTAGTACCCTCGTAGACCGAAAGCGGAAGCGTTAGCACAACGCGGTTGATGTAGTCGTACATCTTCACGATCCGACCGATCCAAGTACCGAACGTACGGCACCTCCAAGTTCAGCACACATTCAGCTCGATGACGTCCCACGAACTCCGATCCAGCAGAGTTTCACGGGAGAGTTCCGTCAGCACGACGGTGTGATGACGGTGATGATGATGCTACCGACACATGGCTTCACCTAAGCACCACTACGATATGATCGAGGTGGATTATGGTGGAGGGGGGCACCGCACACGGCTGGGAGAGATCAACAGATCAACTTGTGTGTCTAGAAGTGCCCCCTGCCCCGGTATATAAAGGAGAAAGGGGGGAGGCCGGCCGGCCCCTGTAGGCGCGCCAGGAGGAGGAATCCTCCTCATAGTAGGAGTAGGATTCCCCTCTTTCCTACTCCTACTAGGAGGGGGAAAGGAAGGGGGAGAGGGAGAAGGAAAGGGGGGTGCCGCCCCCCTCTCCTAGTCCAATTCGGACCAGAGAGGGAGGGGCGCGCGGCCTCCCCTAGGCCAGCCCTCTCTCTCTCTCTCCACTAAGGCCCATAAGGCCCACTATTTCTCCCGGGGGGGGGGGGTCCGGTCACCGTCCTGCACTCCGGTTTTCTCTGAAACCACACGGAACACTTCCAGTGTCTGAATATAGTCGTCCAATATATTGATCTTTACGCCTCGACCATTTCGAGACTCCTCATTATGTACCTGATCATATCCGGGACTCTGAACTACCTTCGGTACATAAAACACAAAAACTCATAATACGATCGTCATCGAACTTTAAGCGTGCGGACCCTACGGGTTCGAGAACTATGTAGACACAACCGAGACACGTCTCTAGTCAATAACCAATAGCGGAACCTGGATGCTCATATTGGCTCCCACATATTCTACGAAGATCTTTATCGGTTAAACCGCATAACAACATACATTGTAACCTTTGTCATTGGTATGTTAATTGCCCGAGATTCGATCGTCGGTATCTCAATACCTAGTTCAATCTTGTTACTGACAAGTCTCTTTACTCGTTCCGTAATATGTCATCCCACAAATAAGCCATTAGTTACAATGCTTGCAAGGCTTATAATGATGTGCATTACCGAGTGGGCCCAGAGATACCTCTCCGACAATCGGAGTGACAAATCCTAATCTTGAAACAAGTACCATCAGAGACACCTGTAGAGCACCTTTATAGTCACCCAGTTACATTGTGACGTTTGGTAGCACACAAAGTGTTCCTCCGGTAATCGGGAGTTGCATAACCTCATAGTCATAGGAACATGTATGAGTCATGAAGAAAGCAATAGAAGTAAACTAAATGATCAAGTGCTAAGCTAACAGAATGGGTCAAGTCAATCACATCATTCTCCTAATGATGTGATCCCATTAATAAAATGACAACTCATGTCTATGGTTAGGAAACTTAACCATCTTTGATTAATGAGATAGTCATGTAGAGGCATACTAGTGACACTCTGTTTATCTATGTATTCACACATGTACTACATTTCTGGTTAATACAATTCTAGCATGAATAATAAACATTTATCATGATATGAGGAAATAAATAATAAATTTATTATTGCCTCTAGGGCATATTTCCTTCAGTCTCCCACTTGCAATAGAGTCTATAATCTAGATTACACAGCAAAGATTCTAACACCCATGGAGCCTTAGTGTTGATCATGTTTTGCTCGTGAGAGAGGCTTAGTCAACAGGTCTGCAACATTCAGATCCGTATGTATCTTGCAAATATCTATGTCTCCCACCTGGACTTGATCGCGGATGGAATTGAAGTGTCTCTTGATGTGCTTGGTTCTCTTGTGAAATCTGGATTCCTTTACCAAGGCAATTGCACCAGTATTGTCACAAAAGATTTTCATTAGACACGATGCACTAGGTATGATGCCTAGATCGGATATGAACTCCTTCATGCAGACTCCTTCATTTGCTGCTTCCGAAGCAGCAATGTACTCCGCTTCACATGTAGATCCCGCCATGACACTTTGTTTACAACTGCTCCAACTGACAACTCCACCGTTCAATATAAACACGTATTCATTTTGCGATTTAGAATCGTCCGGATCAGTGTCGAAGCTTGCATCAATGTAACCATTTACGATGAGCTCTTTGTCACCTCCATAAATGGGAAACATATCCTTAGTACTTTTCAGGTATCTCAGGATGTTCTTGACTGCTGTCCAGTGATCCACTCCTGGATTACTTTGGTACCTCCCTACTAAACTAATAGCAAGGCACACATCAGGTCTGGTACACAACATTGCATACATGATAGAGCCTATGGCTGAAGCATAGGGAACATCTTTCATTTTCTCTCTATCTTCTGCAGTGGTCGGGCATTGAGTCTTACTCAACTACACACCTTGTAACACAGGCAAGAACCCTTTCTTTGCGTGATCCATTTTGAACTTCTTCAAAACTTTGTCAAGGTATGTGCTTTGTGAAAGTCCAATTAAGCGTCTTGATCTATCTCTATAGATTTTGATGCCCAATATGTAAGCAGCTTCACCGAGGTCTTTCATTGAAAAACTCTTATTAAAATATCCTTTTAGGCCATCCAGAAATTCTGTATCATTTCCAATGAACAATATGTCATCCACATATAATATCAGAAATGCTACAGAGCTCCCACTCACTTTCTTGTAAATACAGGCTTCTCCAAAAGTCTGTATAAAACCATATGCTTTGATAACACTATCAAAACGTTTATTCCAACTCCGAGAGGCTTGCACCAGTCCATAAATGGATTGCTGGAGCTTGCATACTTTGTTAGCACCCTTTGGATCAATAAAACCTTCAGGTTGCATCATATACAACTCTTCTTCTAGAAATCCATTCAGGAATGCAGTCTTTACATCTATTTGCCAAATTTCATAATCATAAAATGCGGCAATAGCTAACATGATTCAGACAGACTTAAGCATCTCAATGGGTGAGAAGGTCTCATCGTAGTCAACTCCTTGAACTTGTCGAAAACCTTTCGCAACAAGTCGAGATTTGTAGACAGTAACATTTCCATCAGCGTCTGTCTTCTTCATGAAGATCCATTTATTCTTGATGGCCTGTCGATCATCGGGCAAGTCAACCAAAGTCCACACTTTGTTCTCATACATGGATCCTATCTCAGATTTCATGGCTTCTAACCATTTTTCGGAATCTGGGCTCATCATCGCTTCCTCATAGTTCGTAGGTTCATCATGGTCTAGTAACATGACCTCCAAAATAGGATTACCGTACCACTCTGGTGCGGATCTTACTCTGGTTGACCTACGAGGTTCGGTAGTAATTTGATCTGAAGTTTCATGATCATCATCATTAGCTTCCTCACTAATTGGTGTAGGTGTCACATGAACCGTTTTCTGTGATGAACTACTTTCCAATAAGGGAGCAGATAGAGTTACCTTATTAAGTTCTACTTTCCTCCCACTCACTTCTTTCGAGAGAAACTCCTTCTCTAGAAAGGATCCATTCTTAGCAACAAAAGTCTTGCCTTCAGATCTGTGATAGAAGGTGTACCCAACTGTTTCTTTTGGGTATCCTATGAAGACACATTTCTCCGATTTGGGTTCGAGCTTATCGGGTTGAAACTTTTTCACATAAGCGTTGCAGCCCCAAACTTTAAGAAACGACCACTTTGGTTTCTTGCCAAACCACAGTTCATAAGGAGTCGTCTCAACGGATTTAGATGGTGCCCTATTTAACGTGAATGCAGCCGTCTCTAAAGCATAACCCAAAATGATAGCAGTAAATCAGTAAGAGACATCATAGATCACACCATATCTAGTAAAGTATGATTACGACGTTCGGACACACCATTACGCTGTGGTGTTCCGGGTGGCGTGAGTTGTGAAACTATTCCACATTGTTTCAAATGAAGACTAAACTCGTAACTCAAATATTCTCCTCCACGATCAGATCATAGAAACTTTATTTTCTTGTTACGATGATATTCCACTACACTCTGAAATTCTTTGAACTTTTCAAATGTTTTAGACTTATGTTTCATCAAGTAGATATACCCATATCTGCTCAAATCATCTGTGAAGGTGAGAAAATAACGATATCCACCACGAGCCTCAACATTCATCGAACCACATACATCAGTATGTATGATTTCCAACAAATCTGTTGCTCGCTCCATTCTTTCGGAGAACGGTGTTTTAGTCATCTTGCCCATGAGGCATGGTTCGCAAGTACCAAGTGATTCATAATCAAGTGATTCCAAAAGTCCATCAGTATGGAGTTTCTTCATGCGCTTTACACCAATATAACCCAAATGGTAGTGCCACAAATAAGTTGCACCATCATTATCAACTCTGCATCTTTTAGCTTCAATACTATGAATATGTGTATCTTCACTATCGAGATTCGAAAAGAATAGACCACTCTTTAAGGGTGCATGATCATAAAAGATATTACTCAAATAAATAGAACAACCATTATTCTCTAATTTAAATGAATAACCGTCTCACATTAAACAAGATCTAGATATAATGTTCATGCTCAACACTGGCACCAAATAACAATTATTTAGGTCTAAAACTAATCCCGAAGGTAGATGTAGAGGTAGCGTGCCGACCGCGATCACATCGACTTTGGAACCATTTCCCACATGCATCGTCACCTCGTCCTTTGCTAATCTTCGTTTAATCCATAGTCCCTGTTTCGAGTTGCAAATATTAGCAACAGAACTAGTATCAAATACCCAGGCACTACTGCGAGAATTAGTAAGGTACACATCAATAACATGTATGTAACATATACCTTTGTTCACCTTGCCATCCTTCTTATCTACCAAATACTTGGGGTAGTTCCACTTCCAGTGACAAGTCTGCTTGCAGTAGAAGCACTCAGTCTCAGGCTTAGGTCCAGACTTGGGTTTGTTGAAACTTGTGGTCTTGTTTGAACAGCAGCTTGTTTGCCATTCTTCTTGAAGTTCCCCTTCTTCTTCCCTTTGCCCTATTTTTTGAAACTGTTGGTCTTGTTGACCATCAACACTTGATGCTCCTTCTTGATTTCTACCTCCGCAGCCTTTATCATTGCGAAGAGCTCGGGAATCGTCTTATCCATCCCTTGCATGTTATAGTTGATACGTCTCCAACGTATCTATAATTTTTGATTGTTCCATGCTATATTATATTCTGTTTTGGACATTATTGGGCTTTATTATACACTTCTATATTATTTTTGGGACTAACCTATTAACTGGAGGCCCAGCCCAGAATTGCTGTTCTTTTTTGCCTATTTCAGAGTTTCATACAAAAATAATATCAAACGGAGTACAAGCGGAATGAAACCTTCGGGGACATGATTTTTGGAACAAACATGATCCAGAGGACTTGGACCCTACGTCAAGAAAGCAACTTGGAAGGCACGAGGTAGGGGGTGCGCCCACCGCCCAGGCGCGCCCTCCACCCTTGTGGGGCCCACGTTGCTCCACCGACGTACTTCTTCCTCCTATATATACCTACGTACCCCAAACTACTAGATACGGAGCCAAAACCCTAATTCCACCGCCGCAACCTTCTGTACTCGTGAGATCTCATCTTGGGGCCTTTTCCGGAGCTCTGCCGGAGGGGGCATCGATCATGGAGGGCTTCTACATCAACACCATAAGCTCTCCGATGATGTGTGAGTAGTTTACTTCAGACCTTCGGGTCCATAGTTATTAGCTAGATGGCTTCTTCTCTCTTTTTGGAAGTCAATACAATGTTCTCCCCCTCTCTTGTGGAGATCTATTCGATGTAATCTTCTTTTACAGTGTGTTTGTTGAGACCGATGAATTGTGGGTTTATGATGAAGTTTATCTATGAACAATATTTGAATCTTCTCTGAATTCTTTTATGTATGATTGGTTATCTTTGCAAGTCTCTTCGAATTATCAGTTTGGTTTGGCCTACTAGATTGATCTTTCTTGCAATGGGAGAAGTGCTTAGCTTTGGGTTCAAATATGGAAATCTTTTATGCCGAATCTTTGGATGATTATACAAAACTTTTATGCCGGATTGAATTTTGCTTCTAGAAATCTTTTAGATTCGGCCGCGGGAGGCACTTTTATGGAAATCACTTTAGGATAAGCTACTAAACTTAGATCTATTCCACCTAAGCATGATATCAACGAGTCTCTCAAAGCCATGAGAATTTCCATTGATGAGTGCAAAGAAAGAACCGCTAGGATGCGTGCTAAGAAAGATTGTTTTGTGAAAGCATGTTCTTCTAGTTTCGATGAAACAAAGATGAAGATCTAAAAGTTATTGATGTGTCCCCTATTAAATCTTTGTTTTGCAATATGAATCTTGATAATGATGGGACTGAATATGATCCACCTTTACCTAGAAGGCGTTCCAAAAATTCAGAGTCTTTTGATCTTGATGCTAAAATTGTTAAAAGTGGGATTGAAGAGGTCAAAACTTTAAATATCAATGAACCCACTATTTTGGATTTCATGGAATTTAATTATGATAATTGCTCTTTGATAGATTGTATTTCCTTGTTGTAATCCGTGCTAAATTCTCCACATGCTTATAGTCAAAATAAAGCTTTTACTAAACATATCGTTGATGCTTTGATGCAATCTTATGAAGAAAAACTTGAGTTGGAAGTTTCTATCCCTAGAAAACGTCGTTGAAGTCCCGGTTCTAAGCCGTAAAGCATGGCACATTGAACTATCGAGTTGTCATCAGCTTTGCTCTGCCGGACGTTCATAACATCTGGTGTTGCTCCTGCAGCAGGTTTGGCACCTAGCGGTGCTTCCAGGACGTAATTCTTCTGTGCAGCAATGAGGACAATCCTCAAGTTACGGACCCAGTCCGTGTAATTGCTACCATCTTCTTTCAACTTTGCTTTCTCAAGGAACGCATTAAAATTCAATGGAACAACAGCACGGGCCATCTATCTACAATCAACATAGACAAGCAAGATACTATCAGGTACTAAGTTCATGATAAATTTAAGTTCAATTTAATCATATTATTTAAGAACTCCCACTTAGATAGACATCCCTCTAATCATCTAAGTGATCACGTGATCCATATCAACTAAACCATGTCCGATCATCACGTGAGATGGGGTAGTTTTCAATGGTGAACATCACTATGTTGATCATATCTTCTATATGATTCACGCTCGATCTTTCGGTCTCTAGTGTTCCGAGGCCATATCTGCATATGCTAGGCTCGTCAAGTTTAACCCGAGTATTCTGCATGTGCAAAACTGGCTTGCACCCGTTGTATGTGAACGTAGAGCTTATCACACCTGATCATCACGTGGTGTCTCGGCACGACGAACTTTTGCGACGGTGCATACTCAAGGAGAACACTTATACCTTGAAATTTAGTGAGAGATCATCTTATAATGCTACCTTCGTTATAAGCAAAATAAGATGCATAAAAGATAAACATCACATGCAATCAATATAAGTGATATGATATGGCCATCATCATCTTGTGCTTGTGATCTCCATCTCCGAAGCACCATTATGATCACCATTGTCACCGGCGCGACACCTTGATCTCCATCATAGCATCATTATTGTCTTGCCAAATATTGCTTCTATGACTATCGCTACTGCTTAGTGATAAAGTGAAGCCATTATAGGGCGATTGCATTGCATACAATAAAGCGACAACCATATGGCTCCTGCCAGTTGCCGATAACTCGGTTACAAAACATGATCATCTCATACAATAAAATATAGCATCATGTCTTGACCATATCACATCACAACATGCCCTGCAAAAACAAGTAAGACGTTCTCTACTTTGTTGTTGCAAGTTTTACGTGGCCACTACGGGTTGAGCAAGAACCATTCTTACCTACGCATCAAAACCACAACGATAGTTTGTCAAGTTAGTGTTGTTTTAACCTTCTCAAGGACCGGGCGTAGCCACACTCGATTCAACTAAAGTTGGAGAAACTGACACCCGCCAGCCACCTATGTGCAAAGCACGTCGGTAAGAACCAATCTCGCGTAAGCGTACCCGTAATGTCAGTCCGGGCCGCTTCATCCAACAATACCGCCGAACCAAAGTGTGACATGCTGGTAAGCAGTATGACTTGTATCGTCCACAACTCACTTGTATTCTACTCGTGCATATAACATCTACGCATAAACCAGGCTCGGATGCAACTGTTGGGGAACGTAGTAATTTCAACAAATTTCCTACGCACATACAGGATCATGGTGATGCATAGCAACGAGAGGGGAGAGTGTGTCCACGTACCCTCATAGACCGAAAGCGGAAGCGTTAGCACAACGCGGTTGATGTAGTCGTACGTCTTCATGATCCGATCGATCCAAGTACCGAACGTACGGCACCTCCGAGTTCAGCACACATTCAACTCGATGTCGTACCACGAACTTCGATCCAGCAGAGCTTCACGGGAGAGTTCCGTTAGCACGACGGCGTGATGACAGTGATGATGATGTTACTGACGCAGGGCTTCACCTAACCACCGCTACGATACGATCGAGGTGGATTATGGTGGAGGGGGGGCACCGCAAATGGCTGGGAGAGTTCAACAGATCAACTTGTGTGTCTAGAGGTGCCCGCTACCCCTGTATATAAAGGAGCAAGGGGGAGGCCGGACGGCCCCTGTAGGCGTGCCAGGAGGAGGAATCCTCCTCCTAGTAGGAGTAGGATT
This sequence comes from Triticum urartu, assembly GCF_056163025.1. Taxonomy (NCBI): domain Eukaryota; kingdom Viridiplantae; phylum Streptophyta; class Magnoliopsida; order Poales; family Poaceae; genus Triticum; species Triticum urartu. The sequence goes on from NC_141878.1 coordinate 569,217,708, forward strand.
CCCCTCTTTTCTACTCCTACTAGGAGGGGGAAAGGAAGGGGGAGAGGGAGAAGGAAAGGGGGGCGCCGCCCCCCTCTCCTAGTCCAATTTGGACCAGAGGGGGAGGGGCGCATGGCCTCCCCTAGGCCAGCCCTCTCTCTCTCAACTAAGGCCCGTAAGGCCCATGATTTCTCTTGGTGGGGGGGGGGGGGTTCCGGTAACCCTCCGGTTTTCTCCGAAACCACCCGGAACACTTCCGGTGTCCGAATATAGTCGTCCAATATATCGATCTTTACGTGTCGACCATTCTGAGACTCCTCATTATGTCAGTGATCATATCTAGGACTCCGAAGTACCTTCGGTACATCAAAACACAAAAACTCATAATACTGATCGTCACCGAACTTTATGCGTGCGGAACCTATGGGTTCGAGAACTATGTAGACATGACCGAGACACGTCTCCGGTCAATTACCAATAGAGGAACCTGGATGCTCATATTGGCTGCCACAGATTCTACGAAGATCTTTATCGGTCAAACCGCATAACAACATACGTTGTTCCCTTTGTCATCGGCATGTTACATACCCGAGATTCGATCGTCAGTATCTCAATACCTAGTTCAGTCTCGTTACCGGCAAGTCTCTTTACTCATTCCGTAATACATTGATAACCCACAAGTATAGGGGATCGCAACAGTTTTTGAGGGTAGAGTATTCAACCCAAATTTATTGATTCGACACATGGGGAGCCAAAGAATATTCTCAAGTATTAGCGGCTGAGTTGTCAATTCAACCACACCTGGAAACTTAATATCTGCAGCAAAGTGTTTAGTAGCAAAGTAATATGATAGTAGTGGTAACGGTAGCAAAAGGTAACAGTAGTAAAAGTAATGTTTTTGGTATTTTGTAGTGATGATAGCAATAGCAATAGAAAAGTAAATAAGCGAAGAACAATATATGGAAAGATCGTAGGCAATGGATCGGTGATGGAGAATTATGCCGGATGCGGTTCATCATGTAACAATCATAACCTAGGGTGACACAGAACTAGCTCCAGTTCATTGATATAATGTAGGCATGTATTCCGAACATAGTCATACATGCTTATGGAAAAGAACTTGCATGACATATTTTGTCCTACCCTCCCGTGGCAGCAGGGTCCTTACGGAAACTAAGGGATATTAAGGCCTCCTTTTAATAGAGAACCGGGACAAAGCATTAACACATCGTGAATACATGAACTCCTCAAACTACGGTCATCACCGGTAAGTATCCCGATTATTGTCACTTCGGGGTTAACGGATCATAACACATAATAGGTGACTATAGACTTGCAAGATAGGATCAAGAACACTCACATATTGATGAAAACATAATATGTTCAGATATGAAATCATGGCACTCGGGCCCTAGTGACAAGCAATAAGCATAGCAAAGTCATAGCAACATCAATCTCAGAACATAGTCGATACTAGGGATTAAACCCTAACAAAACTAACTCGATTACATGATAGATCCCATCCAACCCATCACCCTCCAGCAAGCCTACGATGGAATTACTCACGCACGGTGGTGAGCATCATGAAATTGGTGATGGAGGATGGTTGATGATGATGATGGCAATGAATTCCCCTCTCCGGAGCCCTGAACGGACTCCAGATCAGCCCTCCCGAGAGGTTTTAGGGCTTGGCGGTGGCTCCGTATCGTAAAACGTGATGATTTCTTCTCTTTGATTTTTTCTCCCCGAAACTCAATATATGGAGGTGGAGTTGCAATCGGAGAGGCAACAGGGGGCCCACGAGGTAGGGGGCGCGCCCTAGGGGGGCAGGCGCACCCCCACCCTCGTGGAGAGACGGTGGGCCCCCTGGCCTTCATCTTTGGCAGGTATTTTTCTGATTTTCTGAAAAGTGTCTCCGCGAAGTTTCAGGTCATTTCGAGAATGTTTGCTCCTGCACATAAATAACACCATGGTAGTTCTGCTGAAAACAGCGTCAGTCCGGGTTAGTTCCATTCAAATCATGCAAGTTAGAGTCCAAAACAAGGGCAAAAGTGTTTGGAAAAGTAGATATGTTGGAGACGTATCAACTCCCCCAAGCTTAAACCTTTGCTTGTCCTCAAGCAATTCAGTTGACAAACTGAAAGTGATAAAGAAAAACTTTTACAAACTCTGTTTGCTCTTGTTGTTGTAAATATGTAAAGCCAGCATTCAAGTTTTCAGCAACGATTATAACTAACCACACTTGCACTAACGCATAGGTCGCAAGTTTACTCATATCAATAACATAATCAACTAGCGAGGCATAATAATAAATCTCGGATGAAAACACTTTCTCAAAACAATCATAATATGATATAACAAGATGGTATCTCGCTAGCCCTTTCTGAGACCACAAAACATAAATGCAGAGCACCTTTAAAGATCAAGGACTGACTAGACATTGTAATTCATGGTAAAAGAGATCCAATCATAGTCACACCCAATATAAATTAACAGTGATGAATGCAAATGACAGCTGTGCTCTCCAGCTAGTGCTTTTTAATAAGAAGATGATGACTCAGCATAAAAGTAAATAGATAGGCCCTTCACAGAGGGAACCAGGGATTTGTAGAGGTGCCAGAGCTCGGTTTTGAAACATAGGTGAATAATATTTTGAGCGGTATACTTTCATTGTCGACATAACAACCAAGAGATGGCGATATCTTCCATGCTACACACATTATAGGCGGTTCCCAAACAGAATGGTAAAGTTTATACTCCCCCTTCCACCACAAGCATCAATCCATGGCTTGCTCGAAACAACGAGTGCCTCCAACTAACAAGAGTCCCAGGGGGAGTTTTGTTTGCATTTATTTTGATTTAGTTTGCATAAAGCATGGGACTGGGCATCCCGGTGACCAGCCATTTATCTCGTGAGTGAGGAGCGGAATCCACTCCTCTTGAGAATAACCCGCCTAACATGGAAGATACAGACACCCTAGTTGATACATGAGCTATTCGAGCATACAAAACAAGATATTTATTTGAAGGTTTAGAGTTTGGCACATACAAATTTACTTGGAACGGCAGGTAGATACCGTATATAGGTAGGTATAGTGGACTCATGTGGAATAACTTTGGGGTTTAAGGGATTGGATGCACAAGCAGTATTCCCACTTAGTACAGGTGAAGGCTAGCAAAAGACTGGGAAGCGACCAGCTAGAGAGCGACAACAGTCATGAAAATGCATTAAAATTAATCAACATCGAATTCAAGCATGAGTAGGATATAATCCACCATGAACATAAATATCATGAAGGCTATGTTGATTTTGTTTCAACTACATGCGTGAACATGTGCCAAGTCAAGTCACTTAAATCATTCGGAGGAGGATGCCACCCTATCATACCACATCATAACCATCTCAATAGCATGTTGGCATGCAAGGTAAACCATTATAACTCATAGCTAATCAAGCATGGCACAAGAAACTATGATCTCTAGTTGTCATTGCAAACATGTTTATTCATAATAGGCCGAATCAGGAACGATGAACTAATCATATTTACAAAAACAAAAGAGGTTGAGTTCATACCAGCTTTTCTCATCTCAGCCAGTCCATCATATATCGTCATAATTGCCTTTCACTTGCATGACCGAATGGTGTGAATAATAATAATAGTGCACGTGCATTGGACTAAGCTAGAATCTGCAAGCATTCAATAAACAAGAGAAGACAAGGCAATATGGGCTCTTTTGTCAGATCAACAATAATGCATATAAGAGCCACTTCAACAATTTAATCATGGTCTTCTCCTATCGACCCCCAAAGAAAAGAAAAGAAATAAAACTATTTACACGGGAAAGCTCCCAACAAGCAAAAGAAGAACAAGAAATCTTTTTGGGTTTTTCCTAAGGTTTATTAAACACACAAGAAGAAAGAATAAAAAGGGAAATTAAACTAGCATGGATGATACAATGAAAAAGTATGAGCACCGACATTTAGCAATGAGTGTATGAACATGAATATAATGTCGGTGGGAAATACGTACTCCCCCAAGCTTAGGCTTTTGGCCTAAGTTGGTCTATGGCCACGACTGGCCTGGCTGATATCCATAATAATAGTTGTTGAGGTCATATTGTGATGCAGCAGCTATCGCCTGCTGAGCTGTAACGTGGCGATGAGCAGCCTCCTCTCACCTATCGTACTCATCTGCCTCCCTCTGGTAATAGTATATCCTCCTCTTGCCTGATAATCAAATAAAGCAGGAGCATGGAGAGTAATATGGACAGCACGGTGTCTGTCAAAGATTAGTCGATACTGGAGAGGTGATTCGTTCCTCTCGACAAACTGGTGGTGAACCATAGCATTAAAATCTAGATAGGCAGGAGGTAATTCAATATCATCTTCGCGCACATCTATACCAAGAAAATTAGCTATGCGGGTTGCATAAATTCCACCAAAGAAATCTCCATTAAGTCTATTCAGATGCAACCTACGTGCAACAATGGCTCCCAAATTATATGATTTGTCTCCTAACACAATACTCCTAAGAATACCGAGGTCAGGGACACACACATGACATGCCTCCTCTTTACCATTTATGCATCTACCTATGAAGAGAGCAAAATAATGTATAGCAGGAAAGTGAATGCTCCCTATGGTAGCTTGTGTAATATATCTAGATTCTCCCACAGTTATATTAGCAAGAAAATCTCTAAATTCAGATTTGCGAGGATCTCTTATACTACCCCATTGTGGAAGTTTGCATGCAGTCGTAAAATCCTCTAAGTCCATGGTATAAGATTTATCATAAAGATCAAACAGGACAGTTGGAGAATTACGTGAAGTTGAAAATTCAAACCTCCTCACAAAGGAGCTAGTGAGCTCATGATACTGACTGCACTTCTCTTCCTCAAAGCTCACAAGATCAGCGTTACGCAAATATGCGTTGAATTCTTCTTTTATTCCTGCTCGATCCATAAAATTTTCAGAAGGCCACTCACAAGGACGTACTGGAGCGTCTCTTGGTGGCTCTTCGTCAGCATCACGCATTGCAAGCCTGGGTCCTTGCTTCCTTGAAGAACCACCTTGGATCATTTTCCTAAGCATTTTTCTTCCTCTGAAAAATTCTGAATTTTTTTAGTAACTTCAAAATAAAAGTAAACCAAACTCAATAATATTGATAGCAACTACTCCTACAAGTGCCTAGGGCCTATATCATGCATCAAAACTACTTTTGACCATATAAATTTGACATGCAAGCTCAAGAACAGGGTCACCTAAGCAGCAAAAATTTGCAATGAATAAAACACTAGAACAAAAACTAATTGGACCAATGGAGGAGTCACATACCAAGAAACAATCTCCCCAAGCAGTTTTGTGAGAGGTGCTTTGAGTAAGGTGATCGAAAATGGCAGCAAAATGTGCTAGAACTCATGCTTGAGCTGGATATTCGTGTTTGGGGGAGGAAGATGAAGTGTGTGGGTGCAGGAATAAGTGGAGGAGGGCCACCATGGGCCCACGAGGCAGGGGGCGCACCCTCCACCCTCGTGGGCAGGTGGTTGACCCCCCTGGTGTGTTCTTAGTTCCATAAATCCTCAAATATTCTAGAAAAAATCATATTTATTTTTCAGGGCATTTGGAGAACTTTTATTTTCGAGGTATTTTTATACTGCACGGATAATCAGATAACAGACAGAAAAATATTTATTTTAATTTTATTTAATATAAATAACAGAAAGTAAAAGTGGGGTACAGAAGGTTGTGCCTTCTAGTTTCATCCATCTCTTGATCATCAAAAGGAATCCACTAACAAGGTTGATCAAGTCTTGTTAACGAACTCATTCCGAATAACATGGAACCGGAGAAATTTCGAATAACACTATGTTACCTCAACGGGGATATGCACATCCCCAATAATAAGAATATCATATTTCTTCTTGACAGTAGGAAGAGGAAATTCAAAACCTCCTAATATAATCGATGGAATTTTTCCAATAGAGTTGATACTATGAACTTGAGGTTGTTTCCTCGGAAAGTGTACCATGTGCTCATTACCATTAACATGAAAAGTGACATTGCCGTTAGTGCAATCAATAACATCCCTGCAATATTCAAAAAGGGTCTTCCAAGAATAATAGACATACTATCGTCCTCGGGAATATCAAGAATAACAAAGTCCGTTAAAATAGTAACATTTGCAACTAGAACAGGCACATCCTCACAAATACCGACAGGTATAGCAGTTGATTTATCAGCCATTTGCAAAGATATTTCAGTAGGTGTCAACTTATTCAAATCAAGTCTACGATATAAAGAGAGAGAGGCATAACACTAACACCGGCTCCAAGATCACATAAAGCAGTTTTAACATAGTTTCTTTTAATGGAGCATGGTATAGTTGGTACTCCTGGATCTCCAAGTTTCTTTGGTATTCCACCCTTAAAAGTATAATTAGCAAGCATGGTGGAAATTTCAGCTTCCGGTATCTTTCTCTTATTTGTAATAATATCTTTCATATACTTAGCATAAGGATTGGTTTTCAGCATATCAGTTAATCGCATACGCAAAAAGATAGGTCTAATCATTTCAGCAAAGCGCTCAAAATCCTCATCATCCTTTTTCTTGGATGGTTTAGGAGGAAAAGGCATGGGTTCCTGGACCCAAGGCTCTCTTTCTTTACCATGTTTCCTAGCAACAAAGTCTTCTTATCATAACGTTGATTCTTTGATTGTGGGTTATCAAGATCAACAACAGGTTCAATTTCTATGTCATTATCATTACTAGGTTGAGCATCATCATGAACATTATCATTAACACTATCACTAGTTTCAGGTTCATTACCAGATTGTGTTTCAGCATCAGAAATAGAAATATCATTTGGATTCTCAGGTGTTTCAACAATAGGATCACTAGAAGCATGCAAAGTCCTATCATTTTTCTTTTTCTTTCTTCTAGAAGGACTAGGTGCATCTATATTATTTCTCTGAGAATCTTGCACAATTCTCTTAGGGTGGTCTTCAGGATACAAAGGTTCCTGAGTCATTCTACCAGTTCTAGTAGCCACTCTAACAGCATAATCATTATCTTTACTATTCAATTCATTGAGCAAATCATTTTGAGCTTTACGTACTTGTTCTACTTGAGTGGTAACCATAGAAGCATGTTTACTAATAAGTTTAAGTTCACCTTTAACATTAGCCATATAATCACCCAAGTGTTCAAGCATATTTGAATTATTTTTCAATTGTCTACCAAAATAAGCATTAAAATCTTCTTGCTTAGCCATAAATTTATCAAACTCATCTAAGCATGGGCTAGCAAATTTAGTAAATGGGATTACAGCTTTATCATATCTATAGAGAGAATTTACCTTTACTACTTGTGTCGGGTTATCAAGACCATGAGTTTCTTCAATAGGTAAAGGATTAAGATTATATGTTTCTTCAACAGGCGGTAAATTAAGACCATGTATTTCTTAAATAGGAGGTAAATTCTTAACATCTTCAGCTTTAATACCCTTTTCTTTCATAGATTTCTTTGCCTCTTGCATATCTTCAGGATTGAGAAATAGAATACCCCTCTTGTTCGGAGTTGGTTTAGGAATAGGCTCAGGAATTGGCTTCGAAGGTGTCCAATTATTTACATTTGTCAACATATTATTCAATAGAATTTTAGCTTCATTCGGTGTTCTTTCCATGAAAACAGAATCATCACAACTATCCAGGTAATCTCTGGAGGCATCGGTTAGTCCATTATAAAAGATATCAAGTATTTCAGTTTTCCTAAGAGGATGATCAGGCAAAGCATTAAGTAATTGGAGAAGCCTCCCCCAAGCTTGTGGGAGACTCTCTTCTTCAATTTGCACAAAATTATATATATCCCTTAAAGAAGCTTGTTTCTTATGAGCAGGGAAATATTTAGCAGAGAAGTAATAAATCATATCCCAGGGAGTACGCACACAACCAGGATCAAGAGAATTAAACCATATCTTAGCATCACCCTTTAATGAGAACGAAAATATTTTAAGGATGTAAAAGTAGCGAGTTCTCTCATCTTTAGTGAACAGGGTAGCTATATCATTCAGTTTAGTAAGATGTGCCACAACAGTTTCAGATTCATAACCATGAAAAGGATCAGATTCAACCAAAGTAATTATATCAGGATCAACAGAGAATTCATAATCCTTATCAGTAACAATGATAGGTGAAGTCGCAAAAGCAGGGTCAGGTTTCATTCTATCATTTAGGGATTGCTTACTCCATTTAGCTAATAATTTTTTAAGTTCAGTTCTATTTTTGCAAGCTAAAATGGCTAAAGAAGCATCTTGATTAAATACATAACCCTTAGGAAAAGCAAGTGGTTCTTCATCATCACTTTCATCAGTATGATCAGATTCAATATTTTCAAATTCTCTAGCCCTAGCAAGTCTTTCATCAAGAAAATCACTAAGTGGCATAGTAGTATCGGGCATAGAGGTAGTTTCATCATAAGTATCATGCATAGCGGAAGTGGCATCATCAGTAACATGCGACATATCAGAACGAATAGCAGAAGCAAGTGTAGGTGTCGCAAGCTTACTCATAACAGAAGGTGAATCAAGTGCAGAGCTAGATGGCAGTTCCTTACCTCCCCTCGTAGTTGATGGATAGATCTTGGTTTTTGGATCTCTCAAGTTCTTCATAATGATAAGCAGATATATATCCCAACTGACTCAAAGAATAGAGCTATGCTCCCCGGCAACGGCGCTAGAAAATGGTCTTGATAACCCACAAGTATAGGGGATCGCAACAGTTTTTGAGGGTAGAGTATTCAACCCAAATTTATTGATTCGACACAAGGGGAGACAAAGAATATTCTCAAGTATTAGCAGCTGAGTTGTCAATTCAACCACACCTGGAAACTTAATATCTGCAGCAAAGTGTTTAGTAGCAAAGTAATATGATAGTAGTGGTAACGGTAGCAAAAGGTAACAGTAGTAAAAGTAATGTTTTTGGTATTTTGTAGTGATGATAGCAATAGCAACAGAAAAGTAAATAAGCGAACAACAATATATGGAAAGCTCATAGGCAATGGATCGGTGATGGAGAATTATGCCGGATGCGGTTCATCATGTAACAGTCATAACCTAGGGTGACACAGAACTAGCTCCAGTTCATTTATATAATGTAGGCATGTATTCCGAACATAGTCATACGTGCTTATGGAAAAGAACTTGCATGACATCTTTTGTCCTACCCTCCCGTGGCAGCGGGGTCCTTACGAAAACTAAGGGATATTAAGGACTCCTTTTAATAGAGAACCGGAACAAAACATTAACACATGGTGAATACTTGAACTCCTCAAACTACGGTCATCACCGGTAAGTATCCCGATTATTGTCACTTCGGGGTTAACGGATCATAACACATAATAGGTGACTATTGACTTGCAAGATAGGATCAAGAACACTCATATATTGATGAAAACATAATAGGTTCAGATCTGAAATCATGGCACTCGGGCCCTAGTGACAAGCATTAAGCATAGCAAAGTCATAGCAACATCAGTCTCAGAACATAGTGGATACTAGGGATCAAACCCTAACAAAACTAACTCGATTACATGATAGATCCCATCCAATCCATCACCGTCCAGCAAGCCTACGATGGAATTACTCACGCACGGCGGTGAGCATCATGAAATTGGTGATGGAGGATGGTTGATGATGACGATGGCGACGGATTCCCCTCTCTGGAGCCCCTAACGGACTCTAGATCAGCCCTCCCGAGAGGTTCTAGGGCTTGCCGGCGGTTCCGTATCGTAAAACACGATGATTTCTTCTCTCTGATTTTTTTCTCCCTGAAACTCAATATATGGAGGTGGAGTTGGAGTCGGAGAGGCAACAGCGCCCACGAGGTAGGGGGCGCGCCCTAGGGGGGCAGGCGCGCCCCCCACCCTCGTGGAGAGACGGTGGGCCCCTGGCCTTCATCTTTGGTAGGTATTTTTCTTATTTTTTTGAGAAGTGTCTCCGTGAAGTTTTAGGTCATTCCGAGAACGTTTGCTCCTTCACATAAATAACACCTTGGTAGTTCTGCTGAAAACAGCGTTAGTCCGGGTTAGTTCCATTCAAATCATGCAAGTTAGATTCCAAAACAAGGGCAAAAGTGTTTGGAAAAGTAGATAAGTTGGAGACGTATCATACATCATCTCGCAACTAACTCATTAGTTACAATGCTTGCAAGGCTTATAATGATGTGCATTACCGAGTGGGCCCAGAGATACCTCTCCAAGAATCAGAGTGACAAATCCTAATCTTGATCTATACCAACTCAATAAGTACCATCGGAGACACTTGTAGATCACCTTTATAATCACCGAATTACGTTGTGACGTTTGGTAGCACACAAGGTGTTTCTCCAGTAATCGGGAGTTGCATAACCTCATAGTCATAAGAACATGTATGAGTCATGAAGAAAGCAATAGCAGTAAAGTAAACGATCAAGCACTACTAGGGAAAAGCTTATACACATGATCTTACCATCAACGAGTTTTAAATTAAGGCGCTGCTGCAATGTAGCAGTAGCGCGCTCCGGCAGTACTCGCTGCTGAAATAAATGTAGCAGTAGCGCGCCTCCTCTAAGCCGCGCTACTGCTATAATTCCCACGACCTCGCCGCGAAGCTAGTTCTAGCAGCAGCGCGTTAATTCGGAGCGCGCTACTGCTAGGTAGTTTAGAAGTAGCGCCTTTGCCTTTAGAGCGCCACTGCTAAAACTAGCTATCTCCGACCCCCACGCTATCCTCTATCCAATCCACACTCACACTCACTCCCCCTTAACCCCCCCCCCCCCCGCCAGTCCTCCCCCGCCGGCCGCCGTCACCCCCTCCAGCCGTCGTCGCCTACCCCTCTTCCCTCTGTGCCGCCGTCAACTCCTCCTCCTCACTGGACTCGGTACCGCCCTCCTCCTCCGTCCTCCCTCGACTCACCGATAGCCAGCCCCTCCTCGCTCCGCCTTCCTCCTCCGTCCTACTCTCTTCTCCTTCCTCGAGTCGCCCCTCCTTCTCCCTCTTCCCTGCTACATTTTGATTTAGTAGGCTAGTTCATATGCAACATTTTGATTTAGTTGATTTAGTAGGCTAGTTGATTCAGTTGATTTAGAACATTTTGATTTAGTTGATTTAGTAGGCTAGTTGATTTAGTTGATTTAGAACATTTTGATTTAGTTGATTTAGTAGGCTAGTTGATTTAGAACATTTTGATTTAGTTGATTTAGAACATTTTGATTTAGAGTATTTCGTATGCTAGGGGATTTAGTAAGCTAGTTGATTTAGTATGCACCATTTTATTGTTATTTTTTCTGTACATGGATAGGTAGATGTTTTGTTTTTTTGTAATAAGTTATTTTTTGGCAAAATGTAGGTGCCAATTTAGTTAAATTTGCCACTTGTTCTTTTAATCAATTATCTTAGGCAATAGGGGCCAAATTAGATGAAATGTCTTGGTAGGTGGTACCCTTATTTGGTAGATATTTGTGAAAAGTTTTTTCGGCAATAGGTGCCACTGAAATGCTTTATTAGGTGGTACCTTGTCATCTAATATGTTACTAGATCTTAGGATTATAATTGTCCATAAAATTGCTTCTCGCGGAAGAACCAAAAATATCACATGCTACTGCTTTTCTTTCCTGTGAAGTGGATTGTTAATCCTTTGCTCATATTGCTTTAGGAAAATGGCGCCACCACCACCACCACTATGTCGACTGTGCAAGTCAAGGTGCGCTAGCAGCCTTGCAACTAGCAAGCTATTTGACATTTACTTCCATTCGAGTTTTCGTCATGCGGCGGCAAGAAATTAGATGAAATGTAACAACTATTTTATTTTTAGTGTTGGCATTACTGCATTGTGTCATTTTGCTTCTTTTACACAGATTATCCCATGCAATGTGAGGTTGAAATTCAACAAGCTGACAGGAGACACTGTGACATTTGAGGCTCCTGGGGGCCGTACACTATGGAGGTTGAGAAAGGACACAATATGTCGCAGATTGGAGGAGATGGATGGGCCCGTTTCCTCGCCCACATGCGTCTTACTGGTGGTGAGTTGATCAGCTTCTCCTTCAGAGCAGAAAGACCCAAGTTGGCTGTCATTTATCTCAACCTGGTGGAAGATGATGAAGATGACAAAGATGATGAAGATGACGAAGATGATGAAGATGACGAAGATGATGAAGATAATGAGGACCCACTCGATGAAGATGATGAGAACCCACTTCATGAAGCCATCGTAGCTCAAAGAATGAGGCTGAGCGAGGAGGAGGTGTGCAACCTATGGGACATAATTCCGCCACGTGATGACTTTGTCGGGATGCCATTCCTGACCCGCCTGACAAGTACCATGGTCGATCGACATGAAATGGTATGTTATACTGACTGTAGTAATTTGATGATATATATATGCTTTATTGTTATACTTACAAATGCAAATTATCCGATGATATGCTTAGTGAATCCGATGATATGCTTTGTGGAATCTAGTTGATGATATGCTTTAGTGTAGAGTCTGATCACATGCTTATTAGTGTAGAATCGAAGGAACTATTAATAGTGTAGATAATCCATATATACTTATTAGTAGAATTCATGATTAATTAGTACAAATACGCAGTATTGTGTCTTTTGATAGTGTAGAAATCTAGACTTAATAGAAATATATTCGCAAGAGTTTGTGTGAGGCTATTTATTAATTGATATGTTTTTCTTATTCAGAAATTGCCAAAGAACCTATGTGTGAGTTGTGGTATCGAGCCTGATGAAGAAGGCTCAGCTAGACTACGCCTTACCGCAAGGGGCTCCGTCACCACCTGTACTTACCGCATGGACACAGACGGTCGCACACACTTAAACTCGGTTGGGTGGAAGAGATTCCTCGTTGGCAAGAATCTTCGTGTTGGACAGGCCATCCTAATTACTATCAGGAACACCCACCACCCAGGCTTGAGGATGATGATCGTCGTCGATATCATCTAGAACTACATATGTGTGTGGCTATATCATCTATAACTACATATGATGATCGTCGTCGATATCATGTAGAACAACATATGATGATCGTCGTCGATATCATCTAGAACTACATATGACGATCATCGTCGATATCACCTAGTACTGCTTGAGGATGCATGTTGAGTATATATGAAATTGTTATCTAGTACTCCCTCCATTCCAAATTACTCGTCGTGGTTTTAGTTCAAATTTGAACTAGAACCACGAAGAGTAATGTGGAACCGAGGGAGTACTACCTAGTACCTATAATGCTTTATGAAATTGATATCTAGTAGTACCTAGTATCTGGAAATTGCAGTTTATTGAAACTGAAACGGGGTAGGAAGCCGGGGGGAAATGATGAAAGATATAGCAGTAGCGCGGGGCCAGAAAATCGCTACAGCTATTTAGTAGTAGCGCGTTTCGGAAAAGCGTTGCTGATATAGTCAATAGTAGTAGCGCGGGTACAGACCGCGCTACTACTACCAGTTAGCTGTAGCGCCTTATCGGTAGCGCGGCTGCCCGCGCTACTGATAGCCTCAAAACCCGCGCTACTACTAGGGTTTTCCCTAGTAGTGAAGTGCTAAGCTAACGGAATGGGTCAAGTCAATCACATCATTCTCCTAATGATGTGATCCCGTTAATCAAATGACAACTCATGCCTATGGTTAGGAAACTTAACCATCTTTGATTAATGAGCTAGTCAAGTAGAGGCATACTAGTGACACTCTGTTTGTCTATGTATTCACCACCCAGTGCAGCTCGCGGGTGAAAGCCCAGTAGCCCACGCTGCTTGAAGGAACGCCACCTACGAGGGCGGCACGGTTTTGGCGCCCGGCCGCTGCAACCACCTGGACTATCCGGTCTTGGCGCTGCTGCTCGAGGAGCACGCGCGGTGCGCGGTGGATGATCTGGCAGGTGGCCTCATCCCAGGCCGGCGGGGGCACTCCATGGGACGGGTCACGCGCTCGCGCGTCATGCCTGGGCTCACCGTGATCTCTTTGCCGGGCTGGTGGCGGAGACGCGTCGTGCGCTACGTCCCCTGCACAGGACAATGGCGCCAGGGCATCTCTGGCAGCTTTGACGAGCTCGGTGATGCGACCAAGCCAAGCATCGTAGCCGGCATCAGCTGGGCGGTAGAGCAGAGAACTCGCACACCATGAGCAGCGCGGCCTACGCGTTTGGTGGCCCATGACGGACGAGGGAGGAGGAGGCTGTAGCGGTGCGGCCATCGGTGGCACGGAGGGGTGCATGGGGGAGTCCTGCTGTTCATGGGTAGGAGGGTTGGTGGTGGCGGCAGTCGCGGCCCTGGCAAGGCAGCGGTGGTTGTGGCGGCCCACAGGCTCCGTCTGGGCAACGCGACCCGCCAGGCACTCGGCACGCTTGCGGAGAGCGTCAGCCATGGAGCTTACCGAAGCAGAAAACGGAGCGAAGCAGAAGAACGACGGCGCACCCCTACCTGGCATGCCAAATGTCGGAATCGGTGTTCTGGGGACCCAAAGGTTCGAACTTTGGGGTGCACTCGTTCCTACTTCCCTATCGTTTCCTGCAACTAACCGCGGTGAGGCTACATGGAGAGCGAGCTAGAAGGAGTGGGCCGGTGACACAGCAGTTACCCAGGTTCGGGCCACCTTGCGGTATAAAACCCTACTCCTACTTGGTTTGGGACTGCACTGGTTAGAGAGAGAGATAGATAGAGAGAGAGAGAGAGTACAAGGGTAGAGGATGAAGTGGTTGACCCCCTCTACGGCGGCACCCTGCACTCCTTTTATATCTGCCTTGGTCCTCTTCCCCTGAAAACATTGGCTGGAAGGGTTGCCACACAACGACAATTTTGAAGGGGGACAGGGGCGCAGTCTATCCTGACAAAAGGTGGTCTCCGCCTACAAGGGCACTATCCATTATGAGCCGATGGGCTTAGTGGTGACCTCCACCCTGCGCACCCATCGTCTTGGTCTCCTTGCACTGATCAGGCAACCTTTGGGGATTGCTTTGGGAACCGGCATGCTGGACTTGCCCCCTTAGCACAAAAGAGGAAATCCTCCTCATCCACGCCTGCTGGCATGGCCTCTGGCACTGTTCGTCGCTACACACGTCACCCATGTGAGGGCACGGGGCCACGCAACTGGGCAGAAGAGCCCTTGAATTTCTCATCCCTGAGAGGGTGCCTCTGGAGGCAACCTCGGGGTTTCGCCTCGCGAGGCTCTTGGTGGAGCCGCCCAGTCCACTCAGGACACCTACTGATGGGGGCCTCGTGAGGCGAGGGCCTCGTGAGGAGTCTTGCTCGTGACACTTACTGGTGGGCCGCGTCCTAGGCCTAAGGCGGACGGGCCTGGGTACCCCCAGTCCCACGGGCCCGACAGCGAGCGCTAAGGGACAACCACCACTGCTAACATGGCATCTCTGGCGGGTAACAACAACCACCTCTGGTGGGTAGTAAATAATGCCCACCACTGGGGCCATGTTAGGAGTGGTGGGAAGTTAGTGGCGGGCGGCCACTGCTAGGCTTTTTGCACCCATCACTGCTAGACATTTCTTCAGTAGTGCCAACAGAGTCTACAATAATAAAATTGCATAGTAGACATCAATCGTATACCGGGGAATCCCCAAATTTTTTCTCTCCTTCACTTCTACCAGAATTTTTTACATCATGGATAACACAATGTCACTTGCATGACATGCGGGTCCGCCTCCGGCCCGCCCAAGATGTCATGCGGGTCCGCCTCCAGCCCGCCTAAGATGAAAAACTCACTTTCTGTCCTAAATTTTTGTCATATAAATAGGAGCCCACCACATCCATGATAATACTTTTTTTATCACGATTATCGTCATTGAAATGTCACTTACATGACATAAAATGTTTTAGTTCGATCCATAATGCCACAGATGTGTCTTTTTTGTATGCACGACTGTGCTAAAGCAAATTTTGGTATGATGTATCCTAATTGTGCTTTTAGAATCTCACACAATTGAGCATGCATCGGCCACTCATTCGCACGGGGCATACCCGGATCACAAGCCATTTACAACATGATCTACAAACCAAGCATCCGACTATTG
The DNA here is from genome assembly GCF_056163025.1 of Triticum urartu. Classification (NCBI taxonomy): domain Eukaryota; kingdom Viridiplantae; phylum Streptophyta; class Magnoliopsida; order Poales; family Poaceae; genus Triticum; species Triticum urartu. Next base: position 569,233,750 of record NC_141878.1, read on the forward strand.
TTTGGGTAGACCGAACACTATTCAATGGTAAAACCCTCTTTACCCAACCTTTTTGCGAACGCCCAGATCACTGTGTGACAACCCTAGGGTAAAGTTTCTCTGTAGGTCGAGCTACATGGAATCTCTTATCTTCAGGCCTCCAACATTGCTTTGAGATTCGTACTCTCCAACTAACTTACAACAAGAAGATTACTTTTTTTTTGTTTCTCTCAAATGAAATAACATATAGACTTCAAACTTTCCAGATCAAACAAACTTTACAACTTCAATGTGTGAAAAAACTTTCAGATTTTTTGGACCGACATAAATATACAAAATGAGAATTTTCTTGATTAAAAAAATAATTTTTAGCATTTAAAATGCATGAAAAAATCTGAAAGTTTTTTCCCACATAGTAATTAGAATGTTTTGCTATCCTGCAAAGTTTGAAGTTTATACGTTGTTACGTTTGAGAGAAACAGAAATGACAAATGTTTCTGCACGGATCCTGATGCAAAAATGGATGGCTAAGATAAGGGGTACCACGTAGCTCGAGCTACACAAAACCGCACTCCAACCCTAGGCTCTACTCAACGGTTTTGCAGTAGCTTAACCTACCCGGATCCTTGCCATTGAACCCTAGCGGACCGAATCCCATAGGACATAGGTAGTAACCCACTTCCTTAACACGTCTTCAACATTATATAGAGTATAATAGGGGATATATTGTGCTACTAGCACGAAGGCAGACTACAACCAAGAAATGTAATAAAGAGGGCACGAGTGACCCTGTTAAAAAGGCCCGATACAACCGATGAGTCAAGCGAACTATTTATTTGTATTAATTTCTCCACATAGCCCATTCGCCGTCTTTGTACGCACGGCCTACTGCAATAACCAACGAGCATAAGAGAAATATCCTCATTTGCTGATATATACATATGCAGACTCCACAAAAATAGGACTGCACTCTTCCATAGATCAGCCAATGCTCCATCCCACTGCCATCAATCCAGCCCACCGTCGTAGGCCTCCCCAACATGTACCACCACTCCCATCGACATCGCTCTTGGGGCCTCCATCATAGATGGGGACGCTAAATATTCCATCGATACGGTCTGCCGCACTAGAAGAGTTATACCCCTACTACCGAGGCCGTGGAGGGAGCGAGCGACGGAGATAAAGGCAGTCGATACGCCATCGATATAGTTGGTAGCACCAGAGGAGATGGAGAGCATGCGGTTGATGCTATGGAAGAAACATGCAAGACAGATCCGTGACAACATGTTTATCTGGATGGAGTTGATGCGGGAGTTGCATGAGACACACCCCTCACGCGCGGAAAACCAGATCTGAGAGATCGCTTGCATAAGCATATTGATACGATAGAGAGGCATAAAGAAAAAGATCTGGAGAACGTGGCGGCATGGGTCTTCTAAGAGGCAACATCATAGGAATGAACTGCATGCAGCCATCAGAACACACTACGTGATCTGGTGAGATCCTACAATGGGCGCTGATAAAGTCTAAATCTTCAACTCCAATCCAGCGCGACAGGTGGGAGTGCATCACCAGAGTTCCGTCAACCTGTATGGAACAGCTACCCCTAGATGTCATAATACACAATAATAATGGGGCATGACATGTTAAAGAGGCATTTGAATTAATCCCTAGCAAGTTTAATTGGAGCTGGATCAAAGTGAGTTTGATCCAAGTGAAACTCCAAGTGCATTTATTTTGTCTAAGTTATCTAAATACTAAACAATATCAAATGGTGGGTTTGATGCATGATCATGGAGAATCCATGTTCTACACATTATTCTAGAAATAAAGCATACAATCGACCTGGTTTTTGTATTTCCATGATTAGCCGAAGAAGGATATGGGCAACGATTATTGGTGTCTCTCGTTGGTAAATACACAGGACAGATACAAACACAATGCAAACATAATCACTTACAAATAATAGACGAGAAAAATGATTCAAATAGTAACCATAGCATATCATCTTTTCATAAAAGGAACACTTGCTATATGTGCATCCGATAAATTGTGTGCTTCTTTCCAGGAGGCAGGATCTTATGAGGATATTGAACGTTGCTACCATTTGTTGCTGCTATTTATATGAAGAGGACAATAGCCTTCCCGGAACCTGCCCGTCGTGAGCCCTACTCGGTCAATGGCTCTCGCCAGGGCTATATACGAATACGTTATCGTGCTGTCCGACTCTTCTTCTTCTATGTTTTTTTCACTCTGCTCTCTTGTGCCTTTGGCTCACCTTCATTGTCCAGCTCTCCTACACACATTCCTTGTCTGGTCTGATGCCGTGATACGTCTCCAACGTATTTATAATTTTTGATTGTTCCATGCTATTGTATTATCTGTTTTGGATGTTAATGAGCTTTATTTTACTCTTTTATATTATTTTTGAGACTAACCTACTAACTCAAGGCCCAGTGAAAATTGCAGTTTTTTTTGCCTATTTCAGTGTTTCGCAGAAAATGAATATCAAACGGAATCCAAATGGAATGAAACCTTTGAGAGAATTATTTTTGGAACAAACGTGATCCAGAGGATTTGGAGTGGACGTCAAGAAACAAACGAGGAGTCCATGAGGCAGGGGGCGCGCCTACCCCCTGGGTGCGCCCTCCCCCCTCGTGGGTCCCTCGTGGCTCAACCGACCTACTTCTTCCTCATATATATATATATATATATATATTCATATACCCCAAAAACATCTAGAAGCATCACGAAACCCTATTTCCACCGTCGCAACCTTTTGTACCCAAGAGATCCCATCTTGGGGCCTTTTCCGGAGCTCCGCCGGAGAGGGCATCGATCACGGAGGGCCTCTACATCAACTCCATGGCCTCTCCGGTGATGTGTGAGTAATATACTTCAGACCTTCGGGTCCATAGTTATTAGCTAGATGGCTTCTTCTCTCTTTTTGGATCTCAATACAAAGTTCTCCTCGATCTTCTTGGAGATCTATTCGATGTAACTCTTTTTGCGGTGTGTTTGTCGAGATCCGATGAATTGTGAGTTTATGATCAAGTCTATCTATGAACAATATTTGATTCTTCTCTGAAATCTTTTATGTATGATTGGTTATCTTTGCAAGTCTCTTCGAATTATCAGTTTGGTTTGGCCTACTAGATTTGTCGTGGAATTGTCACGACAGATGTCCTAGTGAAAGGACTTAGTCGTGGAGTCATCACAACTAGAAAGCTTAAAGGGGTTAATCGAGACAAAGGACACAAGAGGTTTATACTGGTTCGGCCCCTTACGGTGAAGGTAAAGCCTAGTCCAGTTGTTGTGGTATTGCTAGGTTTCGATGACCAAGGAGCGAAATACGCTAGCTTGGCTCTCGATCTGTTGTTTCTTGCCCTAAGCCGCCGCCGGGTCGTCCCCTTATATACACGGGTTGACGCCTGGCGGCCTACAGAGTCCCGGCCGGCTCATACAACGTGTCCGGCTTGGTGACTTCTTTTACATGCCTTATTTTATAAGTCTTACTCATACATGGTGGTTTACAATTATGGGCTTTAAGCCGCCTCCGGGCTTTGGCCTGCTACAACTCTTATAATGAATCGTCGCCTTGTATACTCGTCGGGCTTCTTTGAGTAACCCGTCTTTAAGATTGACCTGGCCCCTCCTGGGCGGGTCATACCTGGTAGTTATATCCCCAACATTAGGCCCCAGGTTGATTTGAACTTTGTTCTTGTCAATCTCTAACACTTAGACGAAATCCATATTCCACTGTTTGTAAAAGCTCTGTAACCAGCCATGACGTCATCTTCAGAAAATTTGGAAATCTGCCTTGACGTCATCTTTAACGAATCCTTATCTTTGAATGTTTTCCGAGAATCGAGGCGTCCATTTAGCTGGATAATCATTACTTTGGTCTTCCTCGATTTTTGCACCTACCCGTTCACCTATGTATACCTACTAATATTATCATTTCTTATTTTTTGAGATTCAATTGTTTTTACATCCGAGGTGGTACTAAAAAATTTGTATGTGTTGAATTCCGTTCGTGGGCCTCCTTGTAGCTCTTCCTTTTTCTGTGGATCCCCTACATGGGCCAAACTGGGCTGTTTCAGGAGCAGCGAAAAAAGAGTAGCCAACCAGAAAAACAACAAGCGATCGAGTGAGGAGGTTCGAAATCACAACCTCCCGTGAGGTAGAGGTGTCTCCTACCAAACGAGCTAGCTTACCTTTTTGTTATAAAATGTCCAACCTCTGTTCTTTATATCAAATTTTACCAATTTAAATAAGCTTGTAAGTTGTCTAAAATATCAGTAAGCCACGTTGAGAATCAATAAACAGACGGAGGGAAGATGATGACTCGATAGAAGGAGAAAACATGCACCCATAATTAACCGGGATTGTGAGAAATAAAGAGAGAGATTTTTTTCAGGGAAAAAAAGGAATTCATTAATTAAGTGGCAGCCATGTCTGCATTACATAGGTCCGGAACCTCGTCCGGCCCAGAATGAAGCCACACCGCAGTGCGCTTCTTTATTCGACCAAAGTTCACTAAAAAATGACTAACAGTGTTTTGTTCACGCCTCACAAGCTTAACTAAGAATTCACCATGTTCCCGAAGACGCGAAGTAATCTCGCGGATCAACATCATATGCTCCGATCGATCGCCAATACCTCCTTCAATTAGTTTTACCATTTCTGCGCAGTCCGTTTGAATCACAAAAGGCAGCTCAGACCACTGGGTAGCCAGGGAGATGCCTTCTGAACATGCAGCAAGTTCAGATTCTAGTAGTGATGCACACTGCCTTAACTCACGGCAAGACGAAAAAATAATATCTCCATGTTCATCCCGGAGGACCATGCCAGTTCCTGCAGTTCCGTCCTTGGCAGAAAAGGACCCGTCGATGTTGAGCGCAGCCCAGCCGGCCAGCGGTGCCTCCCATCCAAGTGATGATGGCTTCTCACGCTCAACATGTGATAACAATTTCCTGCTATACAAAGGCGCAGCTACCATTTTTCCTTTGATGTGATCTCCATGAGGGTACGCCTGGATGGCTAGCAATGAGTTGATATAGCTGGTTAGGAATCTGGTCGAGGCTTCGACCGGCGGTGGTCGTTTGTCGTGGACGATCTCATTCCTCACATGCCAGCAACGCCAAATCGTCATGAGCGTATACATCCGCTTCTCTGGTGACAAGTCTGCGAGCACATGAAAAAGCCACTCTGGCCCAGTGTGCATGACTCGAGGATGTCCGGAATATTCCATTGCCGCGCCATAGCTTGCCACAAGGCGACCGCATGAGGACATCTGCAGAGAGAATGAAAAGTGTCCTCCGGTTCGGTAGCACACACAGGACACAAGTTAGATAGTTCAAGGCTACACGCATGTTTATTAGCCCATGTGGCCAGACAGTTCGTCGCCACCCGCCAAGCAAACACACGCACCTTAGGAGGAGCAGGGCACCTCCACAAAAAAGACCAGACGGCTCGTCGCCCGTCCGGTGCCCTGCTCGCTGCGACTGAAGATGGACGAAGACGTTCAACAAGTGCAAGCCGGTACACGCTCCGAACCGTGAAGATACCATTATGCTCCGGTTCCCAAGCAAGGACATCCTCTTCGAGCCATGGAGAAGTCCGAATTTTAACAATCTGCTCGACATCTACCGGATTGAAATATTGTTGTAAAAGGTCCATACGCCATGCACCGCGTTCATCCAGCAGCTCAGAAACTCTTCTCAGACGGCATCGCCCCTGCACAGTGATAGGCTTGCCAGAGCCACCGTTCGGGATCCAACGATCTCTCCATATACGAATGGATTGCCCGTTGCCTACCCGCCATAAAATACCATGCTTCAGAAGCTCCAGCCCATGCGCCACTGCTTGCCAAGTTGGTGAAGAGTTGGACGGGAAAACAGTGTCCACAAGGAGGCCAGATGGAAAATATTTAGCTTTCATCACTTGTGCACACAGACTGTCCGGTTTTGAGAGGATTCGCCAAGCTTGGCGTGCCAGCAAAGCTTGGTTGAACAAGCGGAACTCACGGAACCCCATGCCTCCATGTGACTTCGGTCGGATCAGCTTCTCCCATGCACGCCAATGCGTTTTCCGCCGCCCTTTTTCAGCACCCCACCAGAAGTTACGCACCATGCGGGTGAGATCATCACAAGTTGACGCAGGCAACCTGAAGACGCTCATTAGATATGTAGGTAGTGCTTGGGCAATGGACTTTATTAGCACCTCTCTCCCGCTTTGTGCCATCGAGTCACACCACATGATGAACCTCTTTGTAAACTTTTCCTGGATGTTCTGAAAACGACCCTTACTCATACGCCCATTAGGAGTGGGAAGTCCGAGATATTTCTCTTCGAAGCTAATATTCTACACGTCCAATACACGTACCACATTATCCTTGTCACCTTGACTGCAATGTTCACCAAAAAGGATGGAGCATTTTTGAGGATGCGGGCTCGTACTTTCCATCTCTACTAGAGATTTAGTGAGAGAAGAAAGTAGGGGAGGCTCGTGCTGGCACGCTGGGCATAATTAAAGCATGATTTTTTAGGGGAATTAAAGCATGATTTGGTTTAATGAGATATGAGAGAAGAAAGCGGGGGATCCTTGCATGCATGGCCATGGTTGGGACAGGCTGGACAGAAGGAAAAAATCTCGTGGGGCACGACGTGGCCGGAGGCCCAGAGCCTGTTACATTCGTGCGGCTGCACTCTAGGCCGCGACCCAGGTCTGGTTCAGTCCATGCGTCGGAGTCGACATACAAGCATGCATTCCGCGTAGCACTACCGCTCGACAATGTACAACCGACGGAAGATTGATGAAAAATGATGATTTTTTATTTCCTTTTGTCTGCAAAATAGTGCAAGGAATTGAAACCGTTGGATGTTTAACGTACGGTGCGGAGCATGGATGGGATCAAAAGACGGGTGAAGGCAAGCCTCGTCAATATCCTTTGGTGATTAAGTGGAAACTTTTTTCCGGGTAATTAAGTGGAAACTAAAGACAAGGATTTGATGAGGCACACATTGACGTATCAAAGAGAAAGCAGTGTTAGAAAAACAAAAATAGCATTTGGCGCATTATAAAAAAATGAAAATACATAAATGTTTATGTGCAAACAAATTACATTTTTTAAATAACCTGAATTATCAAACGTTTGATGGTGCAAACAGAACACACGACACTCCAAGAACGAAAATACATGAATGCTTTTTGTTGGACGAAATTACATATTTTCTCAAAAAATAACCTGATTGATCAAGCGCCATTGTTGCAACCCGAATTCAAGACCCTGCAAATGTTGTTGCAAGCGGGATGCGACACTGCAAGACCGAATGTCTAATGCATCTAGCAGAAGCATGCCAATCCAACGCCAGTTGCCACTATCTTTTTTTACTGGAAAAGTCGGACTGCAGTGTTGCAAAGCCGACTATGCATTCGCTACAAGTATGGTCAGTAGTATTCAAGTCAGAAGGATGATGTTGCAAAGCTGACCACATGAACGCTGTAAGGATGACCGACATTGACGCAAACTCTAACGCATATTGTTGCGAGGCCGATTAGTTTTGTTGCAAATGGTATGCGTCTATAAAGCTAATTAAGTACAGATTTCAATATTTTGGAAAATTTTCCTTACCATCGGAGTTAGTAAGGATCATTTCGTGATTAATAAGAAGTTTATATACATTTCTTCTACACCTCGCCGTGAGCCGCCCTGCCATGACACAATCTGATGCAATCATACCACGCTGGTGAGTGTTGTGATGAACCCGCCAATTTCTCCCCCGTTGCAACGCACATGCCTTTTGCTAGTCTCCTTATAAATAGGCATGGCCGGTCCTTCTTCTTTCTTCTTCATCCTTCTCTCGCCACCTCTCTGCCTCTCGAGTTCCGCCGCCGCCGCAGCGCTCACTGTCGTCCTCAACGTTGGCCGCTGCATCACCCTGAGCTCGTCCAGAAAAAATGGTGGCGATCATCTGCAGTAGCTCTGCAGCTGTAAGCTCTTGCTTTTTCACCCCTTAGATCTGCATTAGGGTTCGTGAGTTTTCTTTCTTGTGTTCTTCACTGTTCATCGTAGATTCCTTGCAACTTCTCCACCACACCCTGTTTTGATCTAAAAGAAGTATAGAACCTATGCGGTAGTTGTTTTAGATCCATTTTAGATGCTAGCAGATCCCTTTCTTTTGTACAAATGCCTCTTTAGAGCTGACGAACTCCTCTGCGCTGGTTTTTTAGGTCTAAATTTATTTTTCTTTTCTGAACCATCTTGATCCAGAATAATAGCAATAGCTTGCGAAACTTGTTTGTCTCAGCACTTAGCCAATTCTGTTTTTGGCAACCTTCAAATATCTTTAGTCATGGTGGCTTATCACGCCGGCTCACTTTTCCTTTATATGTCATTACCCCTTACTTAAGCCGCCATTACTCATCTGTACTATCATCATTTAACCTGTAATTCCACCAATAATTTGAACCGGCACATTACTTTCTTTTCAGTTTGTCCTTCTTTCATCATGCCGTCAAAAGCGCCAACGGTCTACAACTGGGTTCCTTCCACAGTCACTGAGGACACCTTGAAAGATTTTGTCACGATCAGATATTTGCCAGCGAAGACTATTATGTCCTATCGCGCTCCTGACCCGGCCGAAGAATGGCCTCAGCCTAAATATGGTGAAGTTATCATTTTTACTGACCACATGAATCGGGGTTTTTCACCACCGGGCTCAAAGTTCTTCCGAGACATTCTGCATTTTTTCAAGCTTCATCCACAAGATCTTGGACCCAACTCCATATCCAATATCTGGAATTTTCAAGTTATCTGTGAGGTATATCTCCAAGAAGAATCGATCGTGGAGCTCTTCAGAGAGTACTTTTATTTGAACCACCAGAATGAATGCACCAACGGCCCTAGCTTGGAACTTGGCTGTAACGCCCTCGATGCGGCTATACCTCCCACGTGTCGAAGCACGACTTAGAGGCATAACCGCATTGAAAGCAATGTCGCAAGTGAGGTAATCTTCACACAACCCATGTAATACATAAGGGAAAAGAATGCATAGTTGGCTTACAATCGCCACTTCACACAATACGTGAATAAAGCATTACATCATCCAAATACAATCAAGGTCCGACTACGGAACCAAAATAAAAGAAGAACCCCAAATGCGACAAGGTCCCCGATCGGCCCCAACTGGGCTCCACTACTGATCAACTAGAACGAAACAACACAAAGGACAAGATCTTCATCGGGCTCATCCTGAGCTTGGTTGCGTCATCTGCACGGACCCATCGGCACCTGCAAGCTGGTTTTGGAAGTATCTGTGAGTCACGGGGACTCAGCAATCTTGCACCCTCGCGATCAAGACTATTTAAGCTTATGGGTAAGGTAAAGTATGAGGTGGAGCTGCAGCAAGCGACTAGCATATATGGTGGCTAACATATGCAAATGAGAGCGAGAAGAGAAGGCAATAGCACGGTCGAACATCTATGATCAAGAAGTGATCCTAGAGCAACCTACGTCAAGCATAACTCCAACATCGTGTTCACTTCCCGGACTCCGCCGAGAAGAGACCATCACGGTTAGCCACGCGGTTGATGTATTTTAATTAAGGTTAACTTCAGGTTTTCTATAACCGGACATTAACAAATTCCCATCTGCCCATAACCGCGGGCACGGCTTTTGAAAGTTCAAATCCCTGCAGGGGTGTCCCAACTTAGCCCATCACAAGCTCTCACGGTCAACGAAGGATATTCCTTCTAGCGGGAAGACCCGATCAGACTCGGAATCCCGGTTACAAGACATTTCGACAATGGTAAAACAAGACCAGCAAAGCCGCCCAATGCGCCGACAAATCCCGATAGGAGCTGCACATATCTCGTTCTCAGGGCACACCGGATAGGTCAAGCTACGAGTAAAACCAACCCTCGAGTTGCCCCGAGGTGGCCCCGCAGGCTGCCCGTTTCAGACCAACACTCAGAGGAGCACTGGCCCCGGGGGGGGGGGGGTTTAAAATAAAGATGACCCTCGGGCTCGCGAAAACCCAAGGGAAGGTTATAGGTTGTTAGTGCAAATGGTAAAACCAAGGTTGGGCCTTGCTGGAGGAGTTTTATTCAAGGCGAACTGTCAAGGGATTCCCATTATCACCCAACCGTGTAAGGAATGCAAAATCCGGGAACATAACACCGATATGACGGAAACTAGGGCGGCAAGAGTGGAACAAAACACCAGGCATAAGGCCGAGCCTTCCACCCTTTACCAAGTATATAGATGCATTAATTAAATAAGATATATTGTGATATCCCAACAAGTAAACATGTTCCAACAAGGAACAACATCTCCATGTTCCAACAAGGAACAAACTTCAATCTTCACCTGCAACTAACAACGCTATAAGAGGGGCTGAGCAAAGCGGTAACATAGCCAAACAACGGTTTGCTAGGACAAGGTGGGTTAGAGGCTTGGTTCAACAACATAGGAGGCATGATAAGAAAGTGGTAGGTATCGCAGCACAGGCATAGCAAAAGAGCGAGCATCTAGCAAGCAAAGATAGAAGTGATTTCGAGGGTATGATCATCTTGCCTAAAATCCCGCAAGGAAGAAGAACGAGTCCATGAGGAAGACAAACGGGCGTAGTCGAACGGGTCCTAACAAGAACGACGTTACCGGAACCAACCCGAAGAAGCAACACCAGAAAGAAGCAAACAACATAGTAAACAACCAACACATGACCATGGCATGATGCACAACCAAGTATGATGCATGTCCGGTTTAAATATGCATGACATGACAAGGTGCACAAGCAATCCTACAAATTAAGTGGAGCTCAATATGCAACGAGTTGCATATTGACGAAACACCACGACAAGTTTTTAGTTCGATCTCGTTTATGTACCCAACAATATTAAATGTTGTTAAACATGGCAAGAGGGTGAAGCAAAGCAAAACAACCTATCTAGTCAAGTTTAAATGAGGCCGGAAACAACAGACAACAAATCCGGAAACTCCTCATGTGCATATATTAGGTTAGGTCCTTTCTGCCCTAAACCATATTTTAGAGTTGTTAGGCATGCAAAACAATGTCACCATGATAAACTAGGCAAAATTCTACACCATTTACATATAAGGATTATTAAAATCGGAGCTATGGTTATTTAATTATAAATTAAAGCATTTTAACATGGCGTAGGAGTAAATTTAACCAAACATCATTTTAAATATTTTAAACCTGAATGAAAGTTGGATATTATTATCCTACACAAAATTCTAAGCAACTTTCATATTAAGTTTGCTTAATTCCGATGCACGGTTGTCGATTTATTAAATGCATGATCATGAAGGTCTTTGTTGCAAAACTGGCAAACTCTGGATAATAGCTAAAATTGCAGCGCAGGGAAAAAATAACACAGGCCGCATCTGGCTGGGCCAACAGTGCACAGGGGGGCTGGGGGTGGCTGCTCACATGGGCCACGTCACAGTCGGTGGTGAGGTGAGGCCGGAAGGGGGGCGCAGCTGGGCCTCGGCCCACTCGGTGGAGGAGGGAGGCCGGTAGGTCGCGCAGCTGGGCCTCGGTCAACGCGAGCATTCCCCTCGCTCGCTCGATCTGGCAGCGGCGTGAGCAGAGGCATGAAGCAGGGGAACTCGGCGGCGACGAGGAAGGAGGCAAGGGCGTCCTGGGTGGCCAGATCGCCGGCGGCTTGCCGGAGTTAGCCGGAGCAATGACGTGGTGGCGAGGTCGAGGCGCCGTTGGAGAGGTTGGAGGCGGCCATGAGCAGGAAACGGCAGAGGGAAGGTGCACCGAGGCGGAGGCAGTGCAGCCGTTCTCTCGCAGCAGCATGGAGAAGGACTCCGGCGAGAGGACTCCGGGACGGCGCGGCAGCAGATCCGAGCGAGGAAGGTCGAGGATGAGGCAGTAGCGAGCTTGAAGATGACGACGGGGAGGTCATGGCTTGCGGCGTGCAGAGCTTCACGGGGCGCCATGGCTGCTCCTGTCATGACGAGTTGAGAGGTAAGAAAAGAGAGAGGGAGAAAGAAAAGGAAGGAGGGAAGGCATGGGGCGAGGCCGGTCTGGCGGAGCTGGTTGTGGTCGGCGGCCGTGGAAGCTACTGGCGGCGGCGTGCTCGAGGACGAGCTCGGCATGGGGCGCAGGCAAGAGGATGGCGCGGCTGTTCACGGCGGAGCTGCGAGGACGGGCGTGCTCGGGCAGAGGGGAAAGAAGGCATCGGGTGAGGTGGAGTTGGATCGAGGGCGATTTGGAATGAGGGGATCCCGAGAGGATTAGTGGCGGCAGCCTAGAGGGATGGATGGGACAACTCCCCTAGAAATTAGGGTTGACTGTTTATATAGGTAGAGAGGTTAGGTTAGGGGCTACTCGGTCCATCCGATCGTAATCAGACGATCCTGGATACATAGGTTAGGGGCCCCAATTTACAAAACGGAGATGTTTTGTATACGTTTGGGGATGTTTCGGATCCAACGGTAACGACAGCCCGAGTCGGGTCCGGGACAGCTTTCGGGCGCGCGCGAGGAGGGTCGTGGGCTGACAAGAGAGGTTAGGTAGGGCCTGGCGGTGAGTAGTGGGCTGTGTAGACGGTCTCGAGCTGAGAGAAGAGAAGAGAGAGACCCGGCGACTGCTTCCGGAGACCGAAAACATCCGACGTTAGACCGGCTATAATGCCGCTATAGTTTAACGGTTAGGCTATCAAACGAGCTCCGAATGCGATGAAACTTGGCAGGCGATCTACTAACAACATAACAACACCACATGCCAACTTTCAACCCATTCTGAGAACATTTTCTGGCCACTTATACAATACTATTTCGGACATGCCGCGGGCGCGTGCAAGTGTGTCTGGGCTCAGAACGGACAACGGAGAGAACGAGGAGGCCGGGACGGATGCAAGTTCAGAAAACATGATGATGCAATGCGGATGATGACATGGCAAGATGTGACATGCAAGCAAATGACAAGGCAACAACAACGAAACACCGGAAGACACCTGGCTCAACGGTCTCGGGGCGTTACAACACTCCACCACTACAAGAGGATCTCGTCCCGAGATCTAGAATGGCACCGGGGGGAGAACGGAAGAGAAAAAGAAGAGGTAAAACTAAGTTGCTTCTTTGACCAATGAGTGAAACCAAATAACCTTGAAAAGGTTAAGCCATCTCGAGAAAAGAATACAACGGAGATAAATGAAGTTGAAAACACTCCATTAGAAAAGAGGAACAAGGAAGAACAACTTTAGGCAGCACTCCGGTTGAGAAGGGATGCAAGGCTTGATAAGGCGAAAAGAACTTGAGCAAAAAGGACAGAACACTCCGGTTAAATGGATAAGCAAAAGAAGGAAGCATGATCTTGACAAAATAAAATGATGGGCTGAAAAGAGCAACGTCACAATGACTCCAGAACCAAAAGAATAGAATGGAATGGGATGAACGAAGGGAAACAAGATCTCGAGGGGGCACGCCTACAACAAAAGCTAGAACGGAGTTGTTGGAAAACCAACGACGAAAAGAATAAGCTTGATATGGTCTTATGGAATACATCTCAAATTATGAGGTGACAACCTGCCACTCACGGAAAAAGAATTTGATTGGAATGAACAAGGAGACAAGAAACTTATCACCGGAAGGATACATGAAGAACTTGGGTCATTTATGAGCACCATATAACAACAATCCTTATGGAAGGCTTTAGGTGAAATATAACCCAAGACAATTCCAACGAATAGGTTGATGGATTTAAAGTACCTCATTCTTAACAGCATGTGAATCATGAAACATGAACTCAAGTTACCAAGAATGGCATAATACCACCTCTAATGATACGGTAGAACGAATTACACTCCGGATTGCAAGATGAAGAATGGTTGAGCTCCTCTAAAAAGAATCTTAAAGAACACTGCGAGAAGAAAATTAAATCCTTGATGAACCATCATGTAGAACCTTCATGAAGCACTCCCGTAAACAAAAAGAATAATGAAAATAAAGAGAAGTAGGAAACACAAGGTGAAACCTTGTAATGATTTAGATGGATATCCGTGATAATTAGAGCTTGGAACTCCGGGAAAGAAAGAAGAGCACTTGAAACCAAGAATTTAATCATCGTGAACAAACTCCGGAAGAAAAGATTAACATATGGATGAAACAAGAATAAGAATTACATTATGCTTATCCTTCACCAATTAAATTGATGACAATCAACGGATTTGGCATATTACTTCTTCCCGTTGAAAGGATGAAGAGATATAGCGCAAACTTGAGAAGGTCTTCAACGAACCACCGGTAGGATAGAAACAACGAATGAATTGCTATGATAAAGAAGGAAGAGAAATCTTAAACGAACCACCGTAAGGATTGAAAAAGAATGAATAAAAGATAACGAATCACCGGGAAGAATTATGAAATGAACGAAGATACTTGAGAAAATTTAGATACAAGAGGACGAATAGTTCACAAACTGATTAGAGAATACTTGACTGATGCACCGGTAAGATTTGGAGAACAATGGCTAAAAGCTGAGAATGAACAAGTCTTCTGAAATGATGAGCTCCGGATAATCAAACTGAAAAGACTCCTGAATATCTCCTGATGGGTGAAAAGGATTCTCACAATCGAAAATAATTATGAGAGGATGGCAACAAGCTAGCACCATGAATCTCTGAGAGAACGGATAAGATATGGAGGTAAAACTATTCTTCGGTCTTCAAATGATGAGAAAGACGACGAGAAACACCACCTTGAATTATTGAGACACTCCGGAATAAAGAAGAATAGAAAAGTTGAACCAATGATGAAAAGAAACGAAAGATCTTGGAGAAAGACATTTGACTGATGATAATTCATTCTTACGTCAAACTTTAGAAGATTTGAGAATAACTTAGGGAGAATAAGAAGAGTCAGGTAAGATCCTGGGAAAAGACCTGTGGGTTAGGGCCAACTGAAAAGATACACCGTAGAACAATTTCAAAGAGAGATTGCACCGGTTGAATTTAAATGGCTTGAATGAGATAACATCCTTGAAAGAGCTTGAACGAAAGCAGGGTGTAAGCACAAATCTTCGGGATTTCTTGAGCACTCCAGAACAATTGAATAGCGAGAAATGAATGATTATGAGGTGCACCGGCACGAGAAAAGCATTTGAAATACAGAAAAAAAATATGATCAACACCGAAAGCTTGAATTGAATCCACCGGAGAAGAAAAGAATTAAGGGTGATGACCTTGAGGCTCCGTTAAAATCTTCATGAGAATCACCGGATAAGAACACTGACGGAAAAAGAATGGAGAGGCTTCTCATCAATAAGATGATACTAGATTAAGAAATCTGAGTCCTTGAAGAAAAAGGGTGGGTGGGCGGGAAAAAACAAAGGCAACTTGGAGACGGATGAAACAAACACCGTTGAGAAAACCGAGAGGTGATCTTGCGATGTTAAACTGATCGGATCCACTTGAAGAGAAGCACACCGGTCGAAAAGGATTAACATGACAATCTCGATTATCATGAAGGATTGGTATTCACATCGGAGTATCAGAACACCATTTGGGGAAGGTATGGAATCAACACTTGACATTGAAGCAACTAGAATAAGCCGGAACAAACATATGATAGAGATTTCGTCCGAAGTTTTCATGGTGGGGCCTACACGGGCTCGATCGTACAGCACCATCATGTACAAGGCTGTGCACATGACATACGAAGCGTCCCCGAGTCGGCATAGCCAAGGACTCTTTAAGACACAACGAGACCACTATAAAACCAACCGTGGATAGGTGGACCACTAGACGTCGAACCCCAATTTCATATCATACATCTGACGGAAAGATATCCTAGGAGCTACTTGAATTCCCACTTATAAACTCCCGAAACTTTCTGGTTATGCAATCAGGTGTTGGGGATACAAGGGAAGCATAATATCTCACCCAAAACTAGCAATTCCTACATCCAGCTGTATCCATTCTTCAACACATAACCAAGAAACCTTCGGAAATCATCTACCTCAACCTTCGGAAAGCATCCGCTATATGAGTTATGGCAATACTCCCGAACTCCCGCCCTAGTACTGGGTGGCGTCGAGTTTATCTCACCAACAACTGCATAAAAGAGATTTTCGATGTCGGCGAAACTAATCTCAGGTATTCCAGAACTGCAATGATAAAATTGTGACGACAACACCTCGGAGCTCAACTTCCCGGGACACTGCGACAACCCCTAAATAACAGGAGGCACCAAGAACAATGTTCTCATCACAAATCGATCGGAACGATTCCAAGATACCCGCGTGATCCTAAATTTTTTTTAGTGAAATTTGAGAAGAGAAGAGTCAAAACTCTATGTCAGGATGCCTTACCAGAGCGATGAAGGGACTGGGGAGTAAAAAGAATTCCTAAACTCTCTGATATATAATTCCTAAATGACTCAAAACATTTTCTAGACTCAACTCGTCCGCTAATTTGATCAAGCAGTGGGGGCTCCTTAGGTCGGGGAAGGCTCTGATTACCAACTTGTAACGCCCTCGATGCGGCTATACCTCCCATGTGTCGAAGCACGACTTAGAGGCATAACCGCATTGAAAGCAATGTCCCAAGTGAGGTAATCTTCACACAACCCATGTAATACATAAGGGAAAAGAATGCATAGTTGGCTTACAATCGCCACTTCACACAATACGTGAATAAAGCATTACATCATCCAAATACAATCAAGATCCGACTACAGAACCAAAATAAAAGAAGAACCCCAAATGCGACAAGGTCCCCGATCGGCCCCAACTGGGCTCCACTACTGATCAACTAGAAAGAAACAACACAAAGGACAAGATCTTCATTGGGCTCCTCCTGAGCTTGGTTGCGTCATCTGCACGGACCCATCGGCACCTGCAAGCTGGTTTTGGAAGTATTTGTGAGTCACAGGGACTCAGCAATCTCGCACCCTCGCGATCAAGACTATTTAAGCTTATGGGTGAGGTAAAGGTATGAGGTGGAGCTGCAGCAAGCGACTACCATATATGGTGGCTAACATACGCAAATGAGAGCGAGAAGAGAAGGCAATAGCACGGTCGAACATCTATGATCAAGAAGTGATCCTAGAGCAACCTACGTCAAGCATAACTCCAACATCGTGTTCACTTCCCGGACTCCGCCGAGAAGAGACCATCATGGTTAATCACGCGGTTGATGTATTTTAATTAAGGTCAACTTCAGGTTTTCTACAACCGGACATTAACAAATTCCCATCTGCCCATAACCGCGGGCACGGCTTTCGAAAGTTCAAATCCCTGCAGGGGTGTCCCAACTTAGCCCATCACAAGCTCTCACGGTCAACGAAGGATATTCCTTCTAGCGGGAAGACCCGATCAGACTCGGAATCCCGGTTACAAGACATTTTGACAATGGTAAAACAAGACCAGGAAAGCCGCCCGATGCGCCGTCAAATCCCGATAGGAGCTGCACATATCTCGTTCTCAGGGCACACCGGATAGGTCAAGCTACGAGTAAAACCAACCCTCGAGTTGCCCCGAGGTGGCCCCGCAGGCTGCCCTTTCAGACCAACACTCAGAGGAGCACTGGCCCGGGGGGGTTTAAAATAAAGATGACCCTCGGGCTCGCGAAAACCCAAGGGAAGGTTATAGGTTGTTAGTGCAAATGGTAAAACCAAGGTTGGGCCTTGCTGGAGGAGTTTTATTCAAGGCGAACTGTCAAGGGGTTCCCATTATCACCCAACCGCGTAAGGAACGCAAAATCCGGGAACATAACACCGATATGAGGGAAACTAGGGCGGCAAGAGTGGAACAAAACACCAGGCATAAGGCCGAGCCTTCCACCCTTTAGCAAGTATATAGATGCATTAATTAAATAAGATATATTGTGATATCCTAACAAGTAAACATGTTCCAACAAGGAACAACATCTCCATGTTCCAACAAGGAACAAACTTCAATCTTCACCTGCAACTAACAACGTTATAAGAGGGGCTGAGCAAAGCGGTAACATAGCCAAACAACGGTTTGCTAGGACAAGGTGGGTTCGAGGCTTGGTTCAACAACATAGGAGGCATGATAAGCATGTGGTATGTATCGCAACATAGGCATAGCAAAAGAGCGAGCATCTAGCAAGCAAAGATAGAAGGATTTCGAGGGTATGATCATCTTGCCTGAAATCCCACAAGGAAGAAGAACGAGTCCATGAGGAAGACAAACGGGCGTAGTCGAACGGGTCCTCACAATCATGACGTTACCGGAACCAACCCGAAGAAGCAACACCGGAAAGAAGCAAACAACATAGTAAACAACCAACACATGACCATGGCATGATGCACAACCAAGTATGATGCATGTCCGGTTTAAATATGCATGACATGACAAGGTGCACAAGCAATCCTACAAATTAAGTGGAGCTCAATATGCAACGAGTTGCATATTGACGAAACACCATGACAAGTTTTTAGTTCGATCTCGTTTATGTACCCAACAATATTAAATGTTGTTAAACATGGCAAGAGGGTGAAGCAAAGCAAAACTACCTATCTAGTCAAGTTTAAATGAGGCCGGAAACAACAAACAACAAATCCGGAAACTACTCATGTGCATATATTAGGTTAGGTCCTGTTCTGCCCTAAACCATATTTTAGAGTAGTTAGGTATGCAAAACAATGTCACCATGATAAACTAGGCAAAATTCTACCCCATTTACATATAAGGATTATTAAAATCGGAGCTACGTTTATTTAATTACAAATTAAAGCATTTTAACATGGCGTAGGAGTAAATTTAACCAAACATCATTTTAAATATTTTAAACATAGATGAAAGTTGGATATTATTATCCTACACAAAATTCTAAGCAACTTTCATATTAAGTTTTTTTAATTCCGATGCACGGTTGTGGATTTATTAAATGCATGATCATGAAGGTCTTTTCTGCAAAACTGGCAAACTCTGGATAATAGCTAAAATCGCAGCGCAGGGAAAAAATAACACGGGCCGCATCTGGCTGGGCCAACAGTGCACAGGAGGGCTGGGGGTGGCTGCTCACATGGGCCACGTCACAGTCGATGGTGAGGTGAGACCGGAAGGGGGGCGCAGCTGGGCCTCGGCCCACTCGGTGGAGGAGGGAGGCCGGTAGGTCGCGCAGCTGGGCCTCGGTCAACGCGAGCGTTCCCCTCGCCCGCTCGATCTGGCAGCGGCGTGAGCAGAGGCATGAAGCAGGGGAACTCGGCGGCGACGAGGAAGGAGGCAGGGGCGTCCTGGGTGGCTAGATCGCCGGCGGCTTGCCGGAGTTGGCCGGAGCAACGACGTGGTGGCGAGGTCGAGGCGTCGTTGGAGAGGTCGGAGGCGGCCATGAGCAGGAAACAGCACAGGGAAGGTGCACCGAGGCGGAGGCAGTGCATCCGTTCTCTCGCAGTGGCATGGAGAAGGACTCCGGCGAGGGGACTCCGGGACGGCACGACAGTAGATCCGAGCGAGGAAGGTCGAGGACGAGGCAATAGCGAGCTTGATGATGACGACGGGGAGGTCACGGCTTGCGGCGTGCAGAGCTTCACGGGGCGCCATGGCTGCTCCTGTCATGACGAGGAGAGAGGTAAGAAAAGAGAGAGGGAGAAAGAAAAGGAAGGAGGGAAGGCATGGGGCGAGGCCGGTCTGGCAGAGCTGGTCGTGGTCAGCGGCCGTGGAAGCTACAAGCGGCGGCATGCTCGAGGACGAGCTCGGCGTGGGGCGCAGGCAAGAGGATGGCGCGGCTGTTCACGGCGGAGCTGCGAGGATGGGCGCGCTCGGGCAGAGGGGAAAGAAGGCATCGGGTGATGTGGAGTTGGATCGAGGGCGATTTGGAATGAGGGGATCCCGAGAGGATTAGTGGCGGCGGCCTAGAGGGATGGATGGGACAACTCCCCTAGAAATTAGGGTTGACTGTTTATATAGGTAGATAGGTTAGGTTAGGGGCTACTCGGTCCATCCGATCGTAATCGGACGATCCCGGATACATAGGTTAGGGGCCCCAATTTACAAAACGGAGATGTTTTGTAGACGTTTGGGGATGTTTCGGATCCAACGGTGACGGCAGCCCGAGTCGGGTCCGGGACAGCTTTCGGGCGCGCGCGAGGAGGGTCGCGATCTGACGAGAGATGTTAGGTAGGGCCTGGCGGTGAGTAGTGGGCTGTGTAGACGGTCTCGAGCTGAGAGAAGAGAAGAGAGAGACCCGGCGACTGTTTCCGGAGACCGAAAACATCCGACGTTAGACCGGCTATAATGCCGCTATAGTTTAACGGTTGGGCTATCAAACGAGCTCCGAATGCGATGAAACTTGGTAGGCGATCTACTAAAAACATAACAGCACCACATGCCAACTTTTAAGCCATTCCGAGAACATTTTCCGGCCACTTATACAATACTATTTCGGACATGCCGCGGGCGCGTGCAATTGTGTCTGGGCTCAGAACGGACAACGGAGAGAACAAGGAGGCCGGGACGGATGCAAGTTTAGAAAACATGATGATGCAATGCGGATGATGACATGGCAAGATGTGACACGCAAGCAAATGACAAGGCAACAACAATGAAACACTGGAAGACTCCTGGCGCAACGGTCTCCGGGCGTTACATTGGCGGAATCTCGATTCAGCGCCGACAAGGTGCTGTCTTTCCTTTGGTAGTCTTACCAAGCCATCCCAAAGATTGGAACCAAACTTGGTTCTATTGCCAAGACACGTCGCCAGCTGATGAAAAACCACTGCCGGGTTATCGCGCGAAGCATCTTGATTCTAAGTTTGTGCTCCCTGACAAGGTTACTGCTGCTGAATGCAAGCAGCTTATCCCATCTATCAAAAGGATTCAAGCCTTATTGGGAAACGACCTAACTGGAATTGACCTGATCCGTTGCCGGATCGCATGGCGGGTCATCCCTCTAATAGCCGCCGTTCCAAGTTGATGTATAAATTTTGCGGAGGCCGAGATGACTCTCTGCGTCATAGTTCTGTACAAATAACTGAAGAGGACATTGTTGCAATGTCAACCATCCTCGTGAACGGAAAATACGAGGACTGCAGTAAGTTTGGATTAAATCCATTCTGCAAACTTAACCCGGCACCAGAGGTGAACCACCTTGACCTCCTTTTTTCTTTAGTAGTTAACTACTTGCATGACTTTTAACCTGTTATTTGCCTATAGGCCAAATCTGACTTCTGGAAGGCCAAATATGATCATGAAGCCGCCAAGAAAGTTAGAAACGCTGCCATAGCCGCCAGGAAGACAACCCGGAAGGCCAAGAAGAAAAAGACTGCTTCTGATATATTCCAGCTGGATGACGTTTCTGAGTTGGAGGTAGCCCTTGACTCCCTTGGCCTATTTTTTAACAACCTTATTGACACTGACTATTGCCAGGATGACACGGGGGCCAGCCAGGCAGCAGAAGAGGTAACTATTTCCTCCAACTCAGAACCTTTGCCAAGACCGAAACCTCGACTGGTAACCTGGAAAGTAAGGTTTTCACACCCTTTGGATTATTTGGATCCTCAATTTCTTTTGAAAAAGCAGCAACATGAGAGCCACCGTCAGGCCTGGACTAATGACGGCAATGAACTGCCCTCTGGCTTACAAAAAACTCCTCGAAAACGCCAAAATGAGGTTTCTTTCATCTTTGTCTGTTGCTTTTATCAATGAATCTATTTCCTTACTCTCTTAACTTTATTTTACTTTTGCAGGAGGTTTCTCGCTCTTCTGGAGACTCGTCACAAACTCAATTTCCGGCTATCAAGACTGCCCATGGGTAAGGAAAATCATCTTTCTTCTGCATCTTTAAAACTGCATCATTATACTAACTGTCTCTTAAAATCTTTCTTAACGGTCAAGCAAAGTCCAAGAAAGCCAAGGTGACTAAACCGGCAGAAGACCCGAAAGATCCTGCACCTGAACTGACAATACCAACTCCTCCTGAACAACCAGAAGCACCAGAAGATCCAGCTGTCAACGTTCAGTCAGACCCTCCTGAGCCGTCAGTTGATGAGACCATTCTTAATCCGTCTACCACTGAGCCATCTAGCTCAACCAACCCGCCGACGACTTCTGATAGTGATGTCTTAATTACTGGTAGTCGATTCGTTTAGCCGGGCAACCCAATTGTACTGGCCCGGCACTCTGCTAAGCAAGAGGATTTAGAGAGGCAGAAGGTGCTGTTTGACATCTCTCATTACGCTCACCTGAACGTTAATGACGTGTTGTCTGGATACCTCACTCATGTGCATTCCACCCGTGACTCAGAAATTGAGATGGTCAAGCAACTGCAGCTGAAATATGAGGTACGTTTACTGGCTTTCACTAGCTTATATATGCTCTGCCAGCCCCCAAGTCTCCAGATTATGATGAACCTGAATGATCTGCAGACTTGTGATATACGTTGATGCTCTGTCTTAGATTTTCCATAAGTCCAGCATAAATTTCACCTGTAGTCCCCAACGGCCGGCTCAATTTTATCACGAATGAACCGGTACTTAACTTCATAACTGTCTTGAATTAGTCCAAACAAATAGTGTGATCCGGCTCAACATGAAAGAACTTTCTTAATATCATGCATTAGCCCCCAAGTACCAAGCGTTGTTACTTGTAAAACACTTGGGACTTTAATCATAGAAGAGCCATTTCGCATTTAAAAGTTGCTTTGGCAGACATTAGCCCCCAAGTGCCGACTGGTGTTGCGTTGCAAAGCACTTGGGACTTTAATCATGATAACCTTTATTGAAATACATTTTAACACACCTGTGCATGATTGCGGACCGCCTTAACTGAATTGGGGTCTCAATTGACTGATGCAAAGACCCGGCTGGCGGATCAAGAGCCGGACATAAAGAACGCTAACTCCAAACTCCAGTTGAGCCTCTCTGAAGCTGAAAAACTGAAGACCTGTTTTGATGCGGAGAAGAAATCCTGGGCCAATGAGAAAACCTTGCTGACATAGCGTGCTGAGACA
Source organism: Triticum urartu (assembly GCF_056163025.1). Taxonomy (NCBI): domain Eukaryota; kingdom Viridiplantae; phylum Streptophyta; class Magnoliopsida; order Poales; family Poaceae; genus Triticum; species Triticum urartu. Next base: position 569,256,685 of record NC_141878.1, read on the forward strand.
GCGGAGGCGGCTCTCAAGGAGGTTACCACGGAGCTCACCGGCTTAAAAACCGCGTGTCTCAGATGGTCTCTGCAATCTTTGGTGAGTCATTTGCCTTAGTTACTTACACTCTTTTTTGACAGAAGTATAAGCCGCCTTCTTAACCTTTTAAAAACATCCGTAGGTCCCCGAAGCAACAATCTGAGCCAAAACAGTTTAATAAAACTCAAGGCAGTTTACACCCTGGTGGAGCAGCTGTACACTGGAGCTCAATAGGCGCTTGCCATTATATCCCCAGCCAACCAAGGACCAAACCTCTTAAGTGACGTCTTGAAGAAATTGTCAATCCTACCCACCAGATTCCAAGAAGTCAAGCGGTCTTGCGCAAGAGCCGGAGCCCTAACCGCACTGAGCCGTTCCAAAGCTTGGGTGCCCGAACTCGACGCGGCGGATGTAGCCATGGGGTATCCTCCCTTGAAAGAAGATGGGACTCCGTTTGATCATGACGATTTTGTTGCTTGTGTGAGGGGAGTTCGTCCTCATGCTACCATCCTTGGCGAGGAAACTAACATTGATAAATATCAGCTAGGTTTTGATGTTGAAAATAAGAAGATGGCAACTCCCTCATATAAAGTGACAGATCTTATCCCGCCGGTTCGCCAACACACTTTTGCCCCAGAAATTGACCCGGCTGGTCTAATTGACGATGAAGCTGAGTTCATTTCTCTGGATCGCTTTGATTGGTCCAAATCCAGCTTCCAACCAGTAGAGGGAGGTGAACAGGCGAGGGAGGAGTCATAATCGTCCGAATAATCCAACTTTTAGTTGAGAAAAAATAGTTTTTACCTTTTTGGGCTCTTAATGCCTTGTAACAGGTTAGCTTGAAAACTGCCTATTTTGCCTATGCCGTCGTGCATAGTATGTTGCATATGACTGTTTTACCCGTCATGTCAATATATGCATTATATCCTTTATCACATCTGCAGTGTTAGGGTGTTCCTGTATGCAAAAGATGAAAAAACTGTCCCGGCGGTTTATCGTTGGACGGGTCAAAACATCTGATACATAACTATGAAATCATCATAGTGGAATAATCAGGACCAGATGTAAAGATAAAAAAGGCCAAAAAAGCCTTTGATTAACGAAAAAACACAGATAAATCTGTTTTATGAACGACAATGTCATACCTGTGTTATTTGATTCTGAATTGCCGACTTATATGACCCGGATAGTAAGGTTAACAACCCATTTTATTTGTATAAGTTAATACCTCCATATGTCTGATGATTGTCATACCTTGGAAACTCATCGTCCAATAACCGAGCCGGTTTAAATTGAACCATACTTACAGTAAGATTTGAGACAACAAAAAACCAATGAAACAAAAATAGTATGTTTCAAACAATGTAAATCAAGCGTTAAGAATAATTTGGAGGCTTCTGATTCGAATACGATCAGTAAACTGGACCAAAGGGGTTAAGCTAGGATTCGAATACGATCATGTAGCCCGTAGTGGCTTCGGCATTGCGCCGATCAAGAGGGTACCGACAGCTATGTTCTCTTTGGTTCGAATATGACCTATGTTTGAACAGGAAGCCCCCAAATGACCTTGAGAGGTTTTTAACGACCCTGATTCGAATACGATCCAAGTCGGACCCAAAAAGGGGTTAAGCTATGATTCGGATACGATCAAGAAGCCCCCTAGTGAGTTTGTCTTTGCGCCGATCAAGAGGGTGACGACAGCTATGTTCTCTTTGGTTCAAATACGACCCATGTTTGAACAGGAAGCCCCCTGGTGACCATGAGGTTTAACGGCTAGATTCGAATACGATCATGAGCCGGACCAAAAGGGTTAAGCTAGATTCGAATACGATCAGCCCCCTACTGGTTGTTTGGATAATTATAATAATAAAGATATATGATCAAAAAAGGACAGAGGTCTTGGTTTATTATTTATCATAACATATACAACGTCAAAGTATGTACATTATGAGAGCCGGTGGCTCAAGTGTAGTAAGGCCGAAGATGAGCAATATTCCATGGCCAGTGGGTCTCCTCCTCCAACTTACGTGAGTCTTGGTGCTCTTGAACATCGATAAGGTAATATGACCCGTTGTTTAAGTTTTTGCTAACCACAAAGGGTCCTTCCCAAGGTGGGGATAGCTTGTGTGCATCAAACTGATCCTGGATGAGCCGGAGCACCAGATCACCTTCTTGAAAAGTTCTAGACTTAACCCGGCGGCTGTGATAACGGCGCAGGTCCTGTTGGTAAATTACTGATCGGGCTGCTACTAAGTATCGCTCCTCATCTAATAAGTCAAGCGCATCCTGTCGCGCTTGTTCATTATCAGCTTCAATGTAAGCCGCCACGCGGGGCGAGTCATGACGGATGTCGCTGGGCAGAACTGCCTCTGCTCTGTAAACCATGAAGAAGGGCGTATAACCCATAGACCTGTTAGGGGTAGTATTGATACTCCATATCACAGAGGGTAATTGTTCCACCCAACAACCCGGCGTCCGTTGTAAAGGGACCATAAGCCGGGGTTTTAGACCTTTCAGGGTTTCCTGATTGGCTCTTTCAGCTTGACCATTGGATTGGGGGTGAGCTACTGATGAAACATCAAGTCGGATATGCTCCCGTTGAAAAAGCTCTTCTATGTCTCCCTGGGAGAAGTTAGTGCCATTGTCAGTGATAATGCTATGCGGAAAGCCAAAACGAAAGATCACCTTCTTCATGAATTGAACCGCCATGGCCGCATCACACTTACTGACCGGCTCTGCCTCAACCCATTTTGTGAACTTGTCCACTGCCAACAAAAGGTGCGTCTTCTTATCTTTAGACCCTTTGAAAGGTCCAACCATGTCGAGCCCCCAGACTGCAAACGGCCAAGTGATTGGAATCATCGGCAGTTCTTGAGTCGGCACGTGCGCTCGTCGTGCAAATTTTTGACACCCATCGCACCTACTGACCAGATCCTCCGCATCAGCGTGAGCCATTAGCTAGTAGAAACCATGACAAAAAGCTTTGGCCACAAGAGACTTTGAACCGGCATGATGTCCACAATCTCCTTCATGGATCTCACGAAGAATCTCTTGACCTTCTTCAGGAGAGACACAACGTTGAAATGCCCCGGTAACGCTGTGATGATACAACTCACCATTGGAAATCGTCATTGACTTAGACCGCCGGGTTATCTGTCTAGCCAAGGTCTCATCCTCTGGCAACTCGCCCCGGGTCATATAAGCCAAATATAGTACTGTCCAATCTGGAATGAAATTAAGAGCCGCCACCAACTGTTCCTCCGGGTCTGGAACAGCCAAATCTTCCTCTGTAGGCAACTTGATAGAAGGGTTAGGTAGAACATCCAGAAAAGTGTTAGGTGGCACCGGCTTATGCTGAGATCCCAACCGGCTTAAAGCATCGGTCGCTTTGTTTCTTCTGCGGTCAATGTGCTCCACTTGATAACCCTTGAAGTGTCCAGCAACAACATCAACCTCCTGGCGATAAGCCACCATGAGAGGGTCCTTGGAGTCCCACTTGCCTAATACCTGCTGAGCCACCAAATCTGAGTCACGAAGGCACCGTACCCGGCTTAACCTCATCTCTTTAGCCATTCGAAGACCATGGAGTAAGGCCTGATACTCTGCTGCATTGTTAGTACAAGGAAACATCAATCGCAACACATAACAAAACTTGTCACCTCGAGGAGAAGTTAAAACAACTCCAGCCCTCGAGCCTTCCAACTGTCTGGACCCATCGAAATGAATCGTCCAATATGTGTTGTCTGGCTTATCTTCAGGTATCTACAACTCCATCCAATCGTTAATGAAGTCCACCGGTGCTTGAGACTTAATGGCAGTATGTGGCACATACTTTAAATTATGAGACCCAAGCTCAATGGCCCACTTGGCGACTCGTCCTATGGCTTTTCTATTTTGGAATAATATCTCCCAAAGGGGCAGAGCTAACCACAGTGATAGGATGACCCTGAAAGTAATGCTTAAGCTTCCGGCTTGCCATGAACACCCCATAAACAAGCTTCTGCCAATGTGGATATCTTTCCTTGGATTCAATGAGCACCTCACTGACGTAGTAAACCAGCCGTTGAAATGGATGTTCCTTGCCAGCCTCCTTGCGCTCCACAACAATGGCCACACTGATGGCCCGTGAATTAGCAGCCACATATAACAACAACGGCTCCTTCTCAACGGGGGCAGAAAGAACCGGCGGCTCAGCAAGCTATCTTTTCAGATCTTCAAAGGCGGAGTTAGCAGCATCACTCCGGACAAAGTGATCCGTATTTTTCATCATTTGATACAACGACATAGCCTTCTCACCCAACCGGCTTATGAACTGTCTCAAAGCTGCAACTCGACCCTCCAGCCGCTGAACGTCATTGATGCACGTCGGTTTAGCCAAAGATGTAATCGCCTTAATTTTTTCCGGGTTAGCCTGAATGCCTCTGTTAGACACCAAAAAGCCCCAAATCTTGCCAGCTGGGACTCCAAAAACGCATTTGGCCGGGTTAAGCATCATCTTGTAGACCCGGAGGTTATCAAAGGTCTCTTTCAGATCATCTACCAGAGTTTCCTTCTCTCTGGATTTAACCACTATATCATCCACATAAGCATGAACATTACGCCCAATCTGGTTATGAAGACAGTTCTGTACACATCGCCGATAAGTCACCTGGGCACTTTTAAGCCCAAAAGGCATAGACACATAGAAGAAGGCTCCAAACGGAGTGATGAAAGCTGTCTTCTCCTGGTCCTTAACTGCCATTTTGATCTGATGATAGCCAGTATGAGCATCCAAAAAACTCAAACGCTCACAGCCCGCCGTAGCATCAATGATTTGATCAATACGAGGGAGAGCAAAAGGATCAGTCGGACAAGCCTTGTTTAAATCTGTGTAATCCACACACATATGCCAGGTGCCGTTCTTTTTTTGCACAAGCACCAGGTTAGGCAACCACTCTGGGTGAAAGACTTCCACAATAAACCCGGCCGCCAAGAGCCGGGCCACCTCTTCTCCAATAGCCTTGCGCCTTTCCTCATTAAACCGCCGAAGAAACTGCCTGATCGGCTTAAACTTTGGATCAATATTGAGAGTGTGCTCAGCGAGTTCTCTCGGTACACCCGGCATGTCAGAAGGCTTCCATGCAAAGATGTCCCAGTTCTCACAGATGAACTCGATGAGCGCGCCTTCCTATTTCGGATCCAAGTTAGCACTGATAATGAACTGTTTGGATGAGTCGCCAGGCACAAAATCAATCATCTTGGTATCATCAGCTGACTTAAATTTCAGTGCCGGCTCATGCTCCGTAGTTGGCTTCTTTAAAGACGTCATGTCTGCCAGGTCAACATTATCCTTATAAAACTTCAATTCCTCTGTTGCACAAACAGACCTGGCGTAAGCAGCATCACCTTCTTCACATTCCAGGGCTATCTTCCGGCTTCCATGCACTATGATGGTGCCCTTATAACCCGACATTTTGAGTTGCGGATAAACATAACACGGCCGTGCCATGAACTTAGCATAAGCCGGTCGTCCAAACAGAGTGTGATACATGCTTTTGATCTTAACCACTTCAAAAGTTAACTTCTCAGCCCTAGAATCATACTCGTCCCCAAATGCTACTTCCAGCTCAATCTTACCAACTGGGTATGCCGACCTACTAGACACAACTCCATGAAAAACAGTATTGGACATCTTAAGACTTTTGTTAGTTAACCCCATGCGACAGAATGTCTCATAATAGAGGATGTTGATGCTACTGCCTCCGTCCATGAGCACTTTAGTGAATTTATATCCACCAACCTGAGGCGCAACCACTAAAGCCAGATGGCCCGGATTATCAACCCGGGGAGGGTGGTCTTCCCTACTCCATACGATAGGCTGCTCTGACCATCTCAAATAACGTGGAACTGCCGGTTCAACAACATTCACAGCCCTCTTATGAAGTTTCTGGTCCCTTTTTGCCCAACTCGTGGTGAATACGTGATACTGCCCACTGTTCAACTACTTTCGGTTACTCTGATATCGGGACTGCTGCTCCTGATTACCTTGGCCGGATTGCTGATTATAGCTGCCCTGACTGCTTTGAGGGCTCTGGCCGTGAAAACCGCCACCGCCTGAACCGACGCCAGGGCCATGAAAGCCGCCTCCACCAGAGCCGCCGCCAGGTCCGTGGTTACCATCAAACATGTTGGAATTCTTAAAAGTCTTCATGATCGTACAGTCTTTCCATTGATGGGTAGCGGGCTTCTCCCGGGTGCCGTGCCTTGGACAAGGTTCATTTAGCAGCTGCTCGAGGGTGGGACCTGACCCGCCTGACCGAGGAGGTGGCCTCCCCTTGCGCCGTTGATTGTTGCACTATGTATTGGCGTTAGCCACAAACTCCAGACTACCGTCAGCCTTACGTTTATTACCTCCTTGATTCGCCGGGTTGTGCTGGTGACCTTTCCCGTTGTCGTTGTTCTTTCCCTTCCCTGTCTTCTCTTCGTCAGACGCGGGATCCTTGGTACTGTCAGAATCGGCGTACTTGACCAGAGCCACCATCAGCTGGCCCATGCCATTACAATCATGCTTGACCCGCCCCAGCTTCTGTTCCAGAGGTTCAAAATGGCAATTTTTCTCCAACATTAAGACCACGGAGCCGGCATCCATCTTATCAGATGAATGTATTATTTCCTTGACCCGGCGCACCCAATGGGTCGTGGATTCACCTTCCTCTTGCTTACAGTTAGTCAAGTCCACGGTCGACATAGGTTGCTTACATGTATCTTTGAAGTTCTGAATGAACCGGGCTTTTAACTCCACCAATGAACCGATGGAGTTGGGTGGCAACCCCTTCAACCAAGTGTGAGCCGTTCCATCTAACATCATGGTGAAGTACTTGGCCATTGGTACGTCACTGACTGCTACCTCTTGAGCACTGCGTTGGTTTTCCCCGAAGAGGAAGGGATGATGCAACAAAGTAGCGTAAGTATTTACCTCAGTTTTTGAGAACCAAGGTATCAATCCAGTAGGAGGTTACACGCGAGTCCCTCGTACCTGCACAAAACAAATAAATCCTCGCAACCAACGCAAATAGGGGTTGTCAATCCCTATAAGGCCACTTACGAGAGTGAGATCTGATAGATATGATAAAGATAATATTTTCGGTATTTTTGTGATAAAGATGCAAAGTAAAATAAAGGCAAAGTAAATAACAAAGGAAATAACTAAGTAGTAGGAGATTAATATGATAAAGATAGACCCGGGGGCCATAGGTTTCACTAGTGGCTTCTCTCGAGAGCATAAGTATTCTACGGTGGGTGAACAAATTACTGTTGAGCAAATGACAAAATTGAGCATAGTTATGAGAATATCTAGGCATGATCATGTATATAGGCATCACGTCCGAGACAAGTAGACCGACTCCTGCCTGCATGTACTACTATTACTCCACTCATCGACCGCTATCCAGCATGCATCTAGAGTATTAAGTTAAAAACAGAGTAACGCCTTAAGCAAGATGACATGATGTAGAGGGATAAACTCATGCAATATGATGAAAACCCCATCTTGTTATCCTCGATGGCAACAATACAATACGTGCCTTGCTGCCCCTACTGTCACTCGAAAAGGACACCGCAAGATTGAACCCAAAGCTAAGAACTTCTCCCATTGCAAGAAAGATCAATCTAGTAGGCCAAACCAAACAGATAATTCGAAGAGACTTGCAAAGATAACCAATCATACATAAAAGAATTCAGAGAAGATTCAAATATTGTTCATAGATAGACTTGATCATAAACCCACAATTCATCGGTCTCAACAAACACACCGCAAAAAGAAGATTACATCGAATAGATCTCCACAAGAGAGGGGGAGAACATTGTATTGAGATACAAAAAGAGAGAAGAAGCCATCTAGCTACTAACTATGGACCCATAGGTCTGAGGTAAACTACTCACACTTCATCGAAGGGGCTATGGTGTTGATGTAGAAGCCCTCCGTGATCAATGCCCCCTCCGGCGGAGCTCCGGAACAGGCCCCAAGATGGGATCTCGTGGATACAGAAAGTTACAGCGATGGAATTAGGGTTTTGGCTCCGTCTCTGATCGTTTGGGGGTACGTGGATATATATAGGAGGAAGGAGTACGTCGATGGAGCAACAGGGGGCCCACGAGGGTGGAGGGCGCGCCTGGGAGGGGGGGTAGGCGCACCCCTACCTCGTGGCCTCCTATTTTATTTCTTGACGTAGGGTCCAAGTCTCCTGGGTCTTGTTCGTTGAGAAAATCACGTTCCCGAAGGTTTCATTCCGTTTGGACTCTGTTTGATATTCCTTTTCTTCGAAACCTTAAAATAGGCAAAAAACAGCAATTCTGGGCTGGGCCTCCGGGTAATAGGTTACTCCCAAAAATAATATAAAAGTGGATAATAAAGCCCAATAATGTCCAAAACAGTAGATAATATAGCATGGAGCAATCATAAATTATAGTTACGTTGGAGACGTATCAAGCATCCCCAAGCTTAATTCCTACTCGTCCTCGAGTAGGTAAATGATAAAAACAGAATTTTTGATGCAGAGTGCTACTTGGAATAATTTTAATGTAATTCTTATTAATTGTGGTATGAATATTCAGATCCGAAAGATTCAAGACAAAAGTTCATATTGACATAAAAATAATAATACTTCAAGCATACTAACTAAGCAATTATGTCTTCTCAAAATAACATGGCCAAATCATATGGTTTAGTCATGTTTCATTTTCTTCACACAAAAATGCTCTCATCATGCACAACCCCGATGACAAGCCAATCAATTGTTTCATACTTTAGTAATCTCAAACCTATAAACTTTCACGCAATATATGAGCGAGAGCCATGGACATAGAACTATGGGTGGAATAGAATATAATGAGGGGGGTTATGTGGAGAAGACAAAAAGGAGAAAGTCTCACATCAACGAGGCTAATCAATGGGCTATGGAGATGCCCACCGATAGATGTTAATGCAAGGAGTAGGGATTGCCATGCAACAGATGCACTAGAGCTATAAATGTATGAAAGCTCAAGAAAAGAAACTAGTGGGTGTGCATCCAACTTCCTTGCTCACGAAGACCTAGGGCACTTGAGGAGGCCCATTGTTGGAAAGTGACAAAACAAGAGACTCTCTATCATGAAGATTATGGTGCTACTTTGAAGCACAAGTGTGGCAAAGGATAGTAACATTGTCCCTTCTCTCTTTTTCTCTCATTTTTGGGGGCCTTCTCTTTTTTATGGCCTTTCTCTTTTTTTGGGCCTTCTCTTTTTTACGGCCTTTTTTTATTTTTCCTCACTTTGGACAATGCTCTAGAAAATGATGATCATCACACTGCTATTTATTTACAACTCAATGATTACAACTCAATACTAGAAGAAAATATGACTCTATATGAATGCCTCCGGCGGTGTACCGGGATATGCAATGGACCAAGAGTGACATGTATGAAAGAATTATGAACGGTGGCTTTGCCACAAATACTATGTCAACTACATGATCATGCTAAGCAATATGACAATAATGAATGTGTCATGATGAACGAAATGATGGAAAGTTGCATGGCAATATATCTCGGAATGGCTATGGAAATGCCATAATAGGTAGGTATGGTGGCTGTTTTGAGGAAGATATAAGGAGGTTTATGTGTGAAAGAGTGTATCATATCACGGGGTTTGGATGCACCGGCGAAGTTTGCGCCAACTCTCAATGTGAGAAAGGGCAATGCACGGTACCGAAGAGGCTAGCAAGGATGGAAGGGTGAGAGTGCGTATAATCCATGGACTCAACATTAGTCATAAAGAAATCACATACTTATTGCAAAAATCTACAAGTCATCAAAAACCTCGGTACTACGCGCATGCTCCTAGGGGGATAGATTGGTAGGAAAAGACCATTGCTCGTCCCCGACCGCCACTCATAAGGAAGACAATCAAATAACACCTCATGTTTCAAATTTGTTGCATAACGTTTACCATACGTGCATGCTACGGGACTTGCAAACTTCAACACAAGTATTTCTCAATTTCACAACTACTCAACTAGCATGACTTTGATATTATTACCTCCGTATCTCAAAACAATCCTCAAGCATCAAACTTCTCTTAGTATTCAAAACACTCTTAAGAAAATTTTACTAACTTTGAATACCTAGAATATTGGGATTTTAAGCAAATTACCATGCTATTAAGACTATCAAAATAATCTAAGTGCAGCATGAGAGATCAATAGTTTCTATAAAACAAATCCACCACTGTGCTCTAAAAGATATAAGTGAAGTACTAGAGCAAAAAAATATAACTCAAAAGATATAAGCGAAGCACATAGAGTATTCTAACAAATTCCAAATCATGTATGGCTCTCTCAAAAGGTGTGTACAGCAAGGATGATTGTGGTAAACTAACAAGCAAAGACTCAAATCATACAAGACGCTCCAAGCAAAACACATACCATGTGGCGAATAAAAATATAGCTCCAAGTAAAGTTACCGATAGAAGTAGACGAAAGAGGGGATGCCTTCCGGGGCATCCCCAAGCTTTGGCTTTTAGGTGTCCTTAGATTATCTTGGGGGTGCCATGGGCATCCCCAAGCTTAGGCTCTTTCCACTCCTTGTTCCATAATCCATCAAATCTTTACCCGAAACTTGAAAACTTCACAACACAAAACTTAAAGTAGAAAATCTCGTGAGCTCTGTTAGCGAAAGAAAATAAAAGACCACTTCAAGGTACTGTAATGAAATCATTATTTATTTATATTGGTGTTATACCTACTGTATTACAACTTATCTATGGTTTATAAACTATTTTACTAGCCATAGATTCATCAAAATAAGCAAACAACACATGAAAAACAGAATCTGTCAAAAACAGAACAGTCTGTTGTAATCTGTAGCTAGCGCAAGATCTGGAACCCCAAAAATTCTATAATTAAATTCTGGACGTGATGAATTTATATATTAATCATATGCAAAAAGAATGAACTAAATATCACTTTGCAAATAAAAATGGCAGCAGTTCTCGTGAGCGCTAAAGTTTCTGTTTTTTACTGCAAGTTCAACAAGACTTTCCCCAAGTCTTCCCAACGGTTCTACTTGGAACAAACACTAATTACACACAAAAAACACAACCAAAACAGAGGCTAGATAAATTATTTATTACTAAACAGGAGCAAAAAGCAAGGACTAAAAATAAAATTGGGTTGCCTCCCAAAAAGCGCTATCGTTTAACGCCCCTAGCTAGGCATAACAAGCAAGAATAAATCTAGGTATTGCCATCTTTGGTAGGCAATTCTTCAATTAGGCATCTACCATCTTCAGGAATTTCTCTCTTTCTATTAATTATCAAACTTTTAGGCACAAGATCGAAAAATTCATTTGTAGCAAATGGTTCCTTAATGATAGCTAAAAGATTGGGATGAATACTTATAGATTTGAGATCCGCATTTTCCTTACTAGAGGATTCACCCTTATTTTTAGGACCGTACATAAGGTTGGCAACTTTATTGGAAGGACTTGGAGTATTCTTTATGGAATAAAAAGCGGTTCCCAAGTTGGTAATAATATCCTCAAGTTTATCGATCCTAGTAGAATCGTGATTTACTTTCTCATTAACTATGGGTTCCTATTCTTTAATATTTTTGAAAGTGACTCCTACTTTAGATCCATATTGAGAGATTCAGCTGTGGATCTTTTTATCCAAATTTTCAATTAACTCTACGGTAGCAACCTTATTTTCATTCAAGCCTTTTCATTACATGCTCCAAAGATAATACAGTTCCATTAACCAAGAGAGGGGGTGAGCCAAATAAATCTATCATAACATTATAAGAATCAAAAGTATGGCTACCCAAGAAGTTCCCTCCGGTAATAGTATCAAGAACATATCTGTGCCAAGGAGTAATGCCTACATAAAAATTGCGAAGGAGAACGGAAGTAGATTGCTTCCTAGTAGATCTATTTTGAGCATTGCAAATTCTATACCAAGCATCTTTTAGATTTTCTCCCTCCCTTTGCTTAAAATTTATAATTTCATTCTCAGGATACAATGGAGAAGATAAAGGTCTAGCCATAACGACAAGCAAACAAACTAACACACAAGCGAACAAAAAGCAAGCGGCAAAAATAGGCAAATAGAGAAAGAGAGAGAGGATAGAGAGAGAGGGAAAATAAAATGGCAAGGGTGAAGTGGGGGACAGGAAAACGAGAGGCAAATGGCAAATAATGTAATGCGGGAGATAAGGGTATGTGATGGGTACTTGGTATGTTGACTTTTGCGTAGACCTCCCCGGCAACGGCGCCAGAAATCCTTCTTGCTACCTCTTGAGCACTGCGTTGGTTTTCCCCAAAAAGAGGAAGGGATGATGCAGCAAAGTAGCGTAAGTATTTCCCTTAGTTTTTGAGAACCAAGGTATCAATCCAGTAGGAGGCTATGCGCGAGTCCCTCGTACCTGCACACCACAAATAAATCCTCGCAACCAACGCAAATAGAGGTTGTCAATCCCTATAAGGCCACTTACGAGAGTGAGATCTGATAGATATTATAAAGATAATATTTTTGGTATTTTTGTGATAAAGATGCAAAGTAAAATAAAGGCAAAGGAAATAACAAAGGAAATAACTAAGTAGTAGGAGATTAATATGATAAAGATAGACCCGGGGGCCATAGGTTTCACTAGTGGCTTCTCTCGAGAGCATAAGTATTCTACGGTGGGTGAACAAATTACTGTTGAGCAATTGACATGATCACGTATATAGGCATAATGTCCGAGACAAGTAGACCGACTCCTGCCTGCATCTACTACTATTACTCCGCACATCGACCGCTATCCAGCATGCATCTAGAGTATTAAGTTAAAACAGAGTAACGCCTTAAGAAAGATGACATGATGTAGAGGGATAAACTCATGCAATATGATGAAAACCCCATTTTGTTATCCTCGATGGCAACAATACAATACGTGCCTTGCTGCTCCTAGTGTCATTGGGAAAGGACACCGCAAGATTGAACCCAAAGCTAAGCACTTCTCCCATTGCAAGAAAGATCAATCTAGTAGGCCAAACCAAACTGATAATTCGAAGAGACTTGCAAAGATAACCAATCATACATAAAAGAATTCAGAGAAGATTCAAATAATGTTCATAGATAGACTTGATCATAAACCCACAATTCATCGGTCTCAACAAACACACCACAATAAGAAGATTACATCGAATAGATCTCCATAAGAGAGGGGGAGAACATTGTATTGAGATCCAAAAAGAGAGAAGAAGCCTTCTAGCTACTAACTATGGACCCGTAGGTCTGAGGTAAACTACTCAAACTTCATCGGAGGGGTTATGGTGTTGATGTAGAAGCCCTCCGTGATCGATGCCCCCTCTGGCGAAGCTCCGGAACAGGCCCCAAGATGGGATCTCGTGGATACAGAAAGTTACAGCGGTGGAATTAGGGTTTTGGCTCCGTCTTTGATCGTTTGGGGGTACGTGGATATATATAGGAGTAAGGAGTACGTCAGTGGAGCAAGAAGGGGCCCATGAGGGTAGAGGGCGCGCCTAGGGGGGGGGGTAGGCGCGCCCCCCTACCTCGTGGTCTCCTCTTTTCTTTCTTGACGTTGGATCCAAGTCTCCCGTGTCTTGTTCGTTGAGAAAATCACGTTCCCGAAGGTTTCATTCCGTTTGGACTCCTTTGATATTCCTTTTCTTCGAAACCCTAAAACAGGCAAAAAACAGCAATTCTGGGCTGGGCCTCCGGTTAATAGGTTAGTCCCAAAAATAATATATAGGTGGATAATAAAGCCCAATAATGTCCAAAACAGTAGATAATATAGCATGGAGTAATCAAAAATTATAGATACGTTGGAGACGTTTCACTGACCTCCAATAACTCCATGGCCATCTCGTAACTTTCAATCCATGCCCCAAGATGCAGGTCGGCTGTGTAATTAGGTACCTTACGAGGCTCCTTAAAATCCTTTGGCAAACGCTCATTATGCAGAGCCGGCACTAGACAAGGGACACCTCCTGCCCTTGAGGCCACACCTGCTTCAACAGTGGTCGCTGGATAAACCGGAAAAGCTTGGTGAGCCGCCAGCTCAGCTGCCTGTTGAACCGCCCGCTCAGCCTCTTGACGGATCCTCTCATGGTCCGCCAAGTTAAGAGCTCCACCTTGGGCCAGGTCATGCCCGCGTGGTTGGTTACGGCGTTGGGCGTTGCTTGACATGGCCGCTGAGTCCATATGCCTGCTATAGCTCGGCCTCCGGCTTGGGCGAGGGGTTGAATGGATTCTGTCTCGACTATAAGAGTATGCATCCTATTGTGCCAGAGCCGTCTGAAGAAGCTCTCTGACCCTTCGTGTTTCAATCGCTGTTGGAGAGTCGCCTTCCATCGGGAGAGCCGCCAAACGAGCCGACGCAGCGATAAGATTCTCCAATGGGTTAGAAAAGTGACCCGGTGGTATTGGTGCGTAATGAGGCGGAGCAGTATTCACACGAGGGGGTTCCATGGCCCGCGGTCGAACCGGCACCCTAGTCCAGGGTGTTGTGATCCGGTTTGCCTCCGGCGGGTTACTGGGACTAGCCCCAGATGTGTGGAAGAGGTTCCTAGGATCATAAGTCAGAGGCAGACACGATTGAGCCTTTTGGTGCCTTCTCCTCATGACCTCGTTCGGCGCGTTTAGATCCACCGAGAGCCGGAAAGTCTCTGCCTGAAGCTGCTGAGCACGAGCATCCAGAGCAGCCCGTTCTGCAGCCATCCTTACGTCCTCCACTGCTAAATTCTCCTTGGCTTGTGCTACCTCCCCACGTAACCGTGCCACCTCTGCGTCGTGCTGAGCTTTGTCTGCCGGTTCAACCACGGCGGTCAACAAGGTCATCATCCTATCCATGAGATCCATCAGCACCTGAGCCGGCGGGCACACGGGGTCTCCTGACCCGGCTGCTGCCAACCGGTGGTTACCGCTGCCGCGGCCATAGAATTCTGACCGGGTTGAGTGCCAGCCATGAAGACCCCAGCTCGATTCGGCGGCTTAAAGGGGTCTGGAATACTGCTGCCATCGGAACAGCCCCCAAGCCCACCATCTTGTAGTTTATACAATGAATCCGTCTCACATGTGGATGACTCGCCATCACAGTGGGCAGCCGTCTCACCACCATCCACAGATCCTTCAGAAAATTCCCCTCCATGGATGCAACCCATGAAGGCACGCCTTACGGCCGGCTGAGTCCGGGCGGGTCTCGCATGCTGAGCCGTCTCAATGATGTCGGTGCAGATGTCCGGCTCAGGGCCCAGCTCACCGATCCGGCCAATGAAGACGTGGTCTCTGCCGAAGGGGACCCGATACCCGTACTCAATTGAGCCGACATCGGGTCCCCATCCTGTGTTGTTGATGTAGAGCTTGCCGCGACGACTCTTGGTCATCCGACCCACAACGTATACCTTGAGCCCTTCGAAGCGGCCCTTCAAGAACTCAAATCCACCGTGCACTGGCCCCACGATGGGCGCCAACTGTTGTGGAATTGTCACGACAGATGTCCTAGTGAAAGGACTTAGTCATGGAGCCATCACAACTAGGAATCTTAAAGGGGTTAATCGGGACAAAGGACACGGGAGGTTTATACTGGTTCGGCCCCTTGCGGTGAAGGTAAAGCCTAGCCCAGTTGTTGTGGTATTGCTAGGTTTCGATGACCAAGGAGCGAAATACGCTAGCTTGGCTCTCGATCTGTTGTTTCTTGCCCTAAGCCGCCGCAGGGTCGTCCCCTTATATACACGGGTTGATGCCTGGCGGCCTACAGAGTCCCGGCCGGCTCATACAACGTGTCCGGTTCGGTGACTTCTTTTACATGCCTTACTTTACAAGTCTTACTCATACATGGCAGTTTACAATTATGGGCTTTAAGTTGCCTCTGGGCTTGGGCCTGCTACAAGTCTTATAATGAACCGTCGCCTTGTATACTCGTCGGGATTCTTTGAGTAACCCGTCATTAAGATTGACCCGGCCCCTCCTGGGTGAGTCATACCTGGTAGTTATATCCCCAACAAGATTGATCTTTCTTGCAATGTGAGAAGTGCTTAGCTTTGGCTTGAATCTTGTGGTGCTCCATCCAAGTGACAGAAAGGGAAACGACACGTATTGTATTGTTGCCATAAATGATAAAAAGATGGGGTTTATATCATATTGCTTGAGTTTATCCCTCTACATCATGTCATCTTACCTAATGCGTTACTCTGTTCTTATGAACTTAATACTCTAGATCCATGCTGGATAGCGGTCAATGTGTGGAGTAATAGTAGTAGATGCAGGCAGGAGTCGGTCTACTTGTCACGGACGTGATGCCTATATACATGATCATGCCTAGATATTCTCATAATTATTCGCTTTTCTATCAATTGCTCGACAGTAATTCGTTCACCCACCGTAATACTTATGCTATCCTGAGAGAAGTCACTAGTGAAACCTATGGCCCCCGGGTCTATTCTCCATTATATTAATCTTCCATCAACAAGCTATTTCTATTACCTTTTATTTTTGCAATCTTTACTTTTACTCTTTTTCATAAAAATACCAAAAATATTATCTTATCATCTCTATCAGATCTCACTCTCGTAAGTGACCATGAAGGGATTGACAACCCCTTTATCGCGTTGGTTGCGAGGTTCTTATTTGTTTGTGTAGGTACGAGGGACTTGCGTGTGGCCTCCTACTGGATTGATACCTTGGTTCTCAAAAACTGAGGGAAATACTTACGCTACTTTGCTGCATCACCCTTTCCTCTTCAAGGGAAAACCAATGTAGTGCTCAAGAGGTAGCAAGAAGGATTTCTGGCGCCGTTGCCGGGGAGTCTACGCACAAGTCAAGACATACCAAGTACCAATCAGAAACTCTTATCCCTCGCATTACATTATTTGCCATTTTCCTCTCGTTTTCCTCTCCCCCACTTCACCCTTGCCGTTTTATTCGCCCTCTTTTTCCGTTTGCTTTTTCTTTTGCTTGGTTCATCATTATGGATAGTCCTTTATCTACTCCTTTGTCTTCCGAGAATGAGGTCCTTAATTTTAAACAAAGGGAGGGAGAAAATCTAAAAGATGCTTGGTTTAGAATTTGCAATGCGCAAAATAGATCTAGTAGGAAGCGATCTACTTCCGTCCTTCTTCACAATTTTTATGTGGGCATCACCCCTTGGCATAGATATATTCTTGATACCATTACCGGAGGAAATTTCTTGGGTAGCCACACTTTTGATTCTTATAATGCTATGATAGATTTGTTTGGCACACCACCTCTCTTGGTTAATGGAACTATGTTAACTTTAGAACATGTATGCAAAGGCTTGATATTATTGAAAATAAAATTGCCACTGTAGAATTGATTGAGAATTTGGATAAAAGGAACCACAACCAAATTACCTAATATGGATCTAAGGTAGGAGTTACTCTGAAAAGTTTTAAAGAAAAAGAAGCCGTAGTTAATGAAAGAATAGACTACGATTCCACTAGAATTGATAAACTTGAGGGTATTATCACCAACTTGGGGTACGCTTTTTCTGCCGTAAGGAATACTTCAAATCCTCCTACCAAAGTTGCCAAACTAATGTACGTTCCTAAAAATAAGGGTGAAACTTCTAGTAAGGAAAATGTGGATCTCAAATCCATAAGTGTTCACCCCAACTTTCTCGCTATCATTAAGGAACCTTTTGCTACGAATGATTTTCTTGATTTCTTGCCGAGGAGTTTAATCATTGATAGAAAGAAGGAAACTCCTAAGGGTTATAAGTGTTCTATTGAAGAATTGGATACCAAAGATGATAATACCTAGATCTATCCTTGCTTTTATGCCTAGCTAGGGGCGTTAAACGATAGCGCTTGTTGGGAGGCAACCCAATTTTATTTTTGTTTCTTGCTTTTTTATTATGTTTAGTAATAAATAAATTATGTAGCCTCTGTTTAGATGTGGTTTTATGATTTTAATTAGTGTTTGTGCCAAGTAGAACCTTTGCGAAGGCTTGGGGAAAGTCTTTGCGATGTTGCTGTAAAAAACAGAAACTTTCGCGCTCATGATATTTGCTGCCATGTTTTACTGGAGAGAACTATTTAGCTAATTCTTTTTGAATATTATTTGTAGATAAATTACTCACGTCCAGCAGTTTATCTTAGAATTTTTGGGGTTCCAGAAGTATTCTAAACCTACAGATTGCTACAGACTGTTCTGTTTTTGACAGATTCTGTTTTTCGTGTGTTGTTTGCTTATTTTGATGAATCTATGGCTAGTATTTGAGTGTATGAACCATAGAGAAGTTGGAATACAGTAGGTTTACCACAAATACAAATAAAAATGAGTTCATTATAGTACCTTGAACTGGTGGTTTGTTTTATTTTACTAACGGAGCTCACGGGATTTTCTTTTAATTTTTATGTTGTGAAGTTTTCAAGTTTTGGGTAAAGATTTGATGGATTATGGAACACGGAGTGGCAAGAGCCTAAGCTTGGGGATGCCCAAGGCACCCCAAGGTAAAATACAAGGACAACCAAAAGCCTAATCTTGGGGATGCCCCAGAAGGCATCCCCTCTTTCGTCTTCGTCCATCGGTAACTTTACTTGGAGCTATATTTTTATTCACCACATGATATGTGTTTTGCTTGGAGCGTCTTGTATGATTTGAGTCTTTGATTTTTAGTTTACCACAATCATCCTTTCTGTACAGACCTTTTGGTAGAGACACACATGAATTGGAATTTATTAGAATACTCTATGTGCTTCACTTATATCTTTTGAGCTAGATAATTTTGCTCTAGTGCTTCACTTATATCTTTTAGAGCATGGCGGTGGTGTTATTTTATAGAAATTATTGATCTCTCATGATTTAGTTATATTATTTTGAGAGTCCTTTAGAGCAGCATGGTAATTTTCTTTGGTTATGAATTTAGTCCAAATATGATAGGCATCCAAGATCGGTATAATAAAAACTATCATAAAAAGTGCATTGAATACTATGAGAAGTTTGATACTTGATGATTGTCTTGAGATATGGAGATGGTGATATTAGAGTCATGCTAGTTGAGTAGTTGTGAATTTGAGAAATACTTGTTCGAAAGTTTGTGATTCCCGTATCATGCACATATGGTGAACCGTTAGGTGATGAAGTCGGAGCATGATTTATTTATTTATTGTCTTCCTTATGAGTGGCTGTCGGGGACAAGCGATTGTTTTTTCCTACCAATCTATCCCCATAGGACCATGCGCGTAGTACTTTGTTTCGATAACTAATAGATTTTTGCAATAAGTATGTGAGTTCTTTATGACTAATGCCGAGTCCATGGATTATACGCACTCTCACCCTTCCAACATTGCTAGCCTCTCTAGTACCGCACAATTTTCGCCGGTACCAAACCCACCATATAACTTCCTCAATACAGCCACCATACCTACCTATTATGGCATTTCCATAGCCATTCCGAGATATATTGCCATGCAACTTTCCACCGTTCCGTTTATGACACACTTCATCATTGTCATATTGCTTTGCATGATCATGTAGTTTACATCGTATTTGTGGCAAAGCCACCGTTCATTATTCTTTCATACATGTCACTCATGAGTCATTGCATATCCCGGTACACCGCCGGAGGCATTCACATAGATTCATATTTTGTTCTAGGAATTGAGTTGTAAGTAAATAAAGTGTGATGATCATCATTATTAGAGCATTGTCCCAAGTGAGGAAACGATGATGGAGACTATGATTCCCCCACAAGTCGGGATGAGACTCCGGACGAAAAATAATAAAAAAAGAGGCCAAAAAAAGAGAAGAAGGCCCAAATAAAAAAAGAGAAAAAGAGAGAAGGGACAATGTTACTATCCTTTTTCCACACTTGTGCTTCAGAGTAGCACCATGATCTTCATGATAGAGAGTCTCTTATGTTATCACTTTCATATACTAGTGGGAATTTTACATTATAGAACTTGGCTTGTATATTCCAACGATGGGCTTCCTCAAAATGCCCTAGGTCTTCGTGAGCGAGCAAGTTGGATGCACACCCACTTAGTTTCTTTTTGAGCTTTCATACACTTAAAGCTCTAGTGCATCCGTTGCATGGCAATCCCTACTCACTCACATTGATATCTATTAATGGGCATCTCCATAGCCCATTGATACGCCTAGTTGATGTGAGACTATCTTCTCCTTTTTGTCTTATCCACAACCACCATTCTATTCCACATATAGTGTTATGTCCATGGCTCACGCTCATGTATTGCGTGAAGATTGAAAAAGTTTGAGAATATCAAAAGTATGAAACAATTGCTTGGCTTGTCATCGGGGTTGTGCATGATTTAAATACTTTGTGTGGTGAAGATAGAGCATCGCCAGACTATATGATTTTGTAGGGATAACTTTCTTTGTTCATGTTATTTTGAGAAGACATAATTGCTTAGTTAGTATGCTTGAAGTATTATTATTTCTATGTCAATATTATACTTTCGTCTTGAATCTCTTGGATCTGAATATTCATGCCACAATAAAGAGAATTACATTGAAAATTATGTTAGGTAGCATTCCACATCAAAAATTCTATTTTTATCATTTACCTACTCAAGGATGAGCATGAATTAAGCTTGGGGATGCTTGATATGTCTCCAACGTATCTATAATTTTTTATTGTTCCATGCTATTATATTATCTATTTTGGATGTTCATGGGCTTTATTTTACACTTTTATAATATTTTTGGGACTAACCTACTAACCCAAGGCCCAGTGCAAATTGTTGTTTTTTTTGCCTATTTCAGTGTTTCACAGACAAGGAATATCAAACGGAATCCAAACGGAATGAAACCTTTGGGAGAGTTATTTTTGGAACAAACGTGATCCAGAGGACTTGGAGTGGACGTCAAGAAACAAATGAGGGGTCCACGAGGCAGGGGGCTCCCCCTCCCCCCTCGTGGCTCAACCGACCTACCTCTTCCTCATATATATATATATATATATATATATATATTCATATACCACATATACCCCAAAAACACCCAGGAGCACAACGAAACCCTATTTCCACCGCCACAACCTTCTGTACCCAAGAGATCCCATCTTGGGGCCTTTTCCGGAGCTCCGCCGGAGGGGGCATCGATCATGGAGGGCCTCTACATCAACTCCATGGCCTCTCTGGTGATGTGTGAGTAGTTTACTTCAGACCTTCGGGTCCATAGTTATTAGCTAGATGGCTTCTTCTCTCTCTTTGGATCTCAATACAAAGTGCTCCTCGATCTTCTGGGAGATCTATTTGATGTAACTCTTTTTGCGATGTGTTTGTCGAGATCCGATGAATTGTGGGTTTATGATCAAGTCTATCTATGAACAATATTTGATTCTTCTCTGAAATCTTTTATGTATGATTGGTTACCTTTGCAAGTCTCTTCGAATTATCAGTTTGGTTTGGCCTACCTGTTGGGGATATGACTACCAGGTATGGCCCGCCCAGGAGGGGCCGGGTGAACCTTAATGGCGGGTTACTCAAAGAAGTCCGACGAGTATACGAGGAGACGATTCATTATAAGATTTGTAGAGGGCTCAAGCCCAGAGGCGGATTAAATCCCTTAATTGTAAACCACCATGTATCAGTAAGACTTGTAAAGTAAGGCATGTAAAAGAAGTCACCAAGTCAGACATGTTATATGAGCCGGCCGGGACTCTGTAGGCCGCCAGGCATCAACCCGTGTATATAAGGGGACGACCCGGCGGCAGCTTAGGGAAAGAAACAACAGATCGAGAGCCAAGCTAGCGTATTTCGCTCCTTGGTCAACAAAACCTAGCAATACCACAACAACTGGACTAGGCTTTACCTTCACCGCAAGGGGCCGAACCAGTATAAACCTCTCCTATCCTTTGACCCGATTAACCCCTTTAAGCTTCTAGTTGCAATGGCTCCACGACTAAGTCCTTTCACTAGGACATCTGCCGTGACAATTCCACGACAGTTGGCGCCCACCGTGGGGCCAGCGCATGGTGGATTTGAGTCCTTGAAGGGCAGCTTCGAAGGGCTCAACGGATACGCTGTGGGCGGGATGACCGAGAGTCGTCGCGGCAAGCTCTACATCGACGACGCATGCTGGGGCCCTGATGCCGGCTCAATCGAGTATGTGTACCGGGTTCCCTTCGGCGGAATCCACATCTTCATCGGCCGGATCGGCGAGCCGGGCCCTGAGCCATACGTCTGCACCGACCTCATCGAAACAGCTCAGCGTGCGAGACCCGCCCGGACTCAATCGGCCGTAAGGAGTGCCTTCGTGGGTTGCATCCATGGAGGGGAGTTTTCTGAAGGATCTGTGGATGGCGGCGAGACGGCCGTCCACTCTGACGGCGAGTCGTCCACAGGTGAGACAGATTCATTGTATCAACTACAGGATGGCGGGCTTGGGGCTGTTTCGATGGCAGCAGTATTCCGGACCCCCTTGAGGCGCCGAATCGAGCCGGGGTCTACATGGCTGGCACTGAACCCAGTCGGAATTCTATGGCCGTGGTGAAGGTAACCACCGGATCGGTAGCAGCCGGGTCTGGAGACCCCGTGCGCCCGCCGGCTCAGGTGCTGATGGATCTCATGGATAGGATGACGACCTTGTTGACCGCCGTGGTTGAGCCGACAGACAAGGCTCAGCACGATGCAGAGGTGGCACGGTTACGTGGGGAGGTAGCGCAAGCTAAGGAGAATTTAGCAGCAGAGGACGTAAGGATGGCCGAAGAGCGGGCGGCTCTAGATGCTCGTGCTCAGCAGCTTCAAGCAGAGACTTTCCGGCTCTCGGTGGATCTAAACGCATCAAACGAGGTCATGAGGAGAAGGAACCAAAAGGCTCAATCATGTCTGCCTCTGACTTATGATCCTAGGAACCTCTTCCACACACCTGGGGCTTGTCCCAGTAACCCGCCGGAGGCAAACCGGATCACAACACCTGGTACTGGGGCGCCGGTTCAACCGCGGGCCATGGAACGCCCCCGTGTGAATACTGCTCCGCCTCTTTACACACTAATACCACCGGGTCACTTTTCTAACCCTTTGGACAATCTTATCGTTGGGTCGGCTCGTTTGGCGGCTCTCCCGATGGAAGGCGACTCTCGAACAGCGATCGAAACACGAAGGGTTAGAGAGCTTCTTCAGACGGCTCTGGCACAATAGGATGCATACTCTTATAGTCGAGACAGAATCCATTCAACCCCTTGCCCAAGCCGGAGCCCAAGCTATAGCAGGCATATGGACACAGCGGCCATGTCAAGCCACGCCCAACGCCGTAACCAACCACGCGGGCATGACCCGGCCCAGGGTGGAGCTTTGAACTTGGCGGACCATGAGAGGATCCGTCAAGAGGCTGAGCGGGCGGTTCAATAGGCAGCTGAGCTGGCGGCTCAGCAAGCTTTTCTGGTTTATCCAGCGACCTCTGTTGAAGCAGGTGTGGCCTCAAGGACAGGAGGTGTCCCTTGACTGGTGCCGGCACCAAATAATGAGCGTTTTCCCAAGTTCTTTAAGGGGCCTCGTAAGGTACCTAATTACATAGCCGACCTGCAGCCCAGGGCATGGATCGAAAGTTATGAGATGGCCATGGAGTTATTGGAGGTTAGTGATGCAGCACTGGCCAAGTACTTCCATATGATGTTAGATGGAACAGCTCGCACTTGGTTGAAGGGGTTGCCACCCAACTCCATCAGCTCATGGGCGGAGTTAAAAGCCCAGTTCATTCAGAACTTCAAAGATACCTGTAAGCAACCCATGTCGATCGTGGACTTGACTAACTATAAGCAAGAGGAAGGTGAATCCACGACCCATTGGGTGCGCCGGGTGTCGGTGTCAAAACCGGCGGATCTCGGGTAGGGGGTCCCGAACTGTACGTCTAGGCCGGATGGTAACAGGAGACAAGGGACACAATGTTTTACCCAGGTTCGGGCCCTCTTGATGGAGGTAAAACCCTATGTCCTGCTTGATTAATATTGATGATATGGGTAGTACAAGATTAGATCTACCACGAGATCAAGCAGGCTAAACCCTAGAAGCTAGCCTATGGTATGATTGTTGTATGATGAAGTTGTCCTACGGACTAAAACCCTCCGGTTTATATAGACACCGGAGAGGGTTAGGGTTACACAAAGTCGGTTACAATGGTAGGAGATCTTGAATATCCACATCGCCAAGATTGCCTTCCACGCCAAGGAAAGTCCCATCCGGACACGGGACGAAGTCTTCAATCTTGTATCTTCATAGTCCTGGAGTTCGGCTGAAGGTATAGTCCAAACACCCCCTAAGCCAGGACTCCCTCAGTAGCCCCTGAACCAGGCTTCAATGACGATGAGTCCGGCGCCCACATTGTCTTCGGCATTGCAAGGCGGGTTCCTCCTCCAAATTCTTCATAAAAGTTTGTAAACACCAAGAGTAGTGTCTGGCTCTGCAAAATAAGCTTCCACGTATTTCCATAGAGAGAATAATATTAACACAAATCTAATCTGTTGACGTATTCCGCAGCGTGACATCACACTACGGCCAAGCCTTTATTCGAATCGTTTTCACTTCTCCACCTCAGCGTGTTTTGCGAGGCGGTTTCCTTGGCACGTCTTGTCAAAGCAGAGATCATGTCCCCTTTGTCAATGGGATTCTCGTTAATACGGACGTGGGTAACCCAACCGCGCCACTTATCACGGCGCTTGGGAGGAAAGCGAGTTTTACTAGGTTGGTGGGGACGCATAGTCGCATCCGCCCATATAAGGGGATAAGGATCCACCTTTTTACCTACGCCTTCTTCCTCCTTTGCCTATCCATCTTCTGCGCACCCGAGATCCAGCGCCCAAGCTCGCACTTCCTACCTCAACCCTCTCCAACAATGTCCGGAGCGGGAGGCAAGTGGATGGTCTCCTCCGTCACAGAGGGCCATGTCAAAAGGTTAAGGAAGGCCGGATACTTGTCCAAAGACATCGCGCACCGGCTTCCTGAGGAGGGGCAGCTTCTCCCCACCCCAAGGCCCCATGAGAGGGTAGTATTTCTTCCCCACTTCCTCCGCGGACTAGGTTTTCCTCTCCACCCATTTGTCCACGGGCTCATGTTCTACTATGGCCTAGATTTCCACGATCTGGCCCCAAACTTCATCCTCAATATCTCGGCGTTTATCATCGTGTGCGAGGCTTTCCTCTGCATTCGCCCCCATTTCGGCCTCTGGATCAAGACCTTCAACGTCAAGCCAAAGGTGGTGCGCGACAACTAGGCGGAGTGCGGCGGTGCCATGGCGGGAAAAATTGCCAACGTCCTATGGCTCGAGGGCTCCTTTGTGGAGACCTTGAAGGGGTGGCAGTCAGGGTGGTTTTACATCGCCGAGCCACGCGATCCTAAGTGGATCGCAGCCCCTGAATTCCGATCCAGACCCCCTACGCGGCTCACATCCTGGAAGGAGATGAGCTTGTTGTGGGGCGACGAAGAAGAGTTGACCGGACTGCAAAAAATGGATCCAGTCCCTGGTGAACAAGCAGCTCAAGCTTGTCAACGTAATCCAAGTCATGCTCGTCTGCCGGATCCTTCCGTGTCAAGAACTGGACTTCAATTTGTGGGAGTTCAACCCGGCGCAGCACCGAACTCTGAGCAGGCTCTTCGACACGACGTACGAAGATGTCTGGAGGGGGCTAACCAAAGGCGCCGAGGCTCCCACATCCGCCTCCGAAGACCGCGGATTCAGCTCGCAGCGTCCTGCTGGCGAGGTAAGATATTTCCATCTTTTACAGGATGTTAAGTTTTTTCATAGTTTGACTCTATGCGGGTTCTAAATTCCCTCACCTTTGACAGGATTGGTGGGAGAAGTCCGGACAGATTAACTGTCTGGCTCCCTTGCCCGAAGACCCAGCCCCTGCTCTCCTAGAGAAGCTGCTGGTTCCGGCACCTTATGTGGTGCCGGAGAAGAAGGCCAAGAAGAAGAAGGCCACAGGGACTCGAAAGAGTTCCCGGCATATGGTGGTGTCGGACTCGTCGTCCGATGAGTCCGAGACGCACTCCTCCCATGAAGACGAGGAGGAGGAAGAACAAACCTCTCCCCCTCCAGCGGGGGAGGAAAGAAGAGGAAGGCCGCCCCAGTAGGGGAGGCCGAGGGGTCCAAGAAGAGGAAAACCCCTCTGCCGGACTACGTCCCCGACGCCGACGAGGACGAAGAGGAGTGACCGGACAGGGCCAAGCGTCCGGCGAGATCGTAAGTGTTCGGATACCAGAGTAACTCGTGATATTCCTTTTGTTGCACAGCTTTCCCTAATGTCGGATATAATCATGCAGTCCGCCCAAGGACGCGCTCAACAAGTCATCGAGCGGCTCCCTGGATTCATCGGACGTGAATTCAGTTCCGCCCGCTGCTTCCCCCTGTGCTGCGGATGACGCCGAAGTGGCGTCGCGACTAGCTCCGGGGCGAGAGGAGGTGGTCCAGGAGGAGCCGCGAGGCGACCTCCCGGACTCCAGGAGTGAAGGGGACAAGACCCCCTGGGCTCCAAGTCCGGCTTTAAGCCGGACACTGTGCCGGAATCATCAACGGTTCCGGACCGCGGTAGGCGAACTCCTACCAAGAGGAGCAAGCCTACTGAGCCGGTGTCCTCCGTCCAACCGGAGGCGCCGGACAATCTGCTGGAGGAGCTTAAGGGTGCCTCCATCGACGAGGAGCACCGTGCGATCATGAGTACGGTGGTCCAGAAGGTTCGGTCCACCAAAAGCGGACTGACTGAAGCTTGTGCTAGCCTTCTAACAGGATTCGAGGTAAGTAAAAATATGTAAAAATATTACCATATAGACAGTAGCCCCTGATGCTCTGTTTGGCGTTCGGAAAGAAAAGCCGAATAGAGGATCTATTAAATATCGCAGGAGTCTAACTAAAAAGGAGTCAATATACGTATGCAGGCTTCGCTGCTGGCCACCGCCGCACTGACTACGGAGGTGGGTGCCCTAAAGCAGGGCCTCGAGCGGACCGATCAAGAGCTCGACCTTGCCAAACGGCAGCTCGAGGAGAAAGAAGGTAAGAGATACCTTATAGAAAAAATGCCTATAGAAGGCGCAATTGCAAAAAATGACAGGAGTAACTGCTTATTGTAGGGGCCACAACTGAGGTGGCGACCCTCAAGCAGGCGCTATCCGAGGCCGAGAAGAAAGCGGCCATGGAGCGCGCCGAGCGGGAGAAATTTGAGGCGCAGGTCGGCGAGGTGCGGCAAGAGCTTCAGGTTCTCATGCAAAAACATGAGAGTTTGGATCTCGACTCGAAGACGCGAGCGTCCGAGCTTGCTGCGGCCCTTAAAACTGCCAAATCTGCTAAGGCCGAAGCCCAGAAGGCCCTCCAAGAATTGGATGCGGTGAAAAAGATAGCGGTGGGTAAGGCATTCTATATGCAAAGCAGACATATAAAAGTAAACTACTTGTTACTTACCCGAATCCGGAGCTCTCCAGGGGCATTCGCAGATCTTCCCCGCAGCGTATCCGATGCCGCCGCATTCTACCGAGCCGAGGAAGGTAGCTCGATGGAGAAGGTGTTCTGGTCTCAGTACGCTGAGGCCGGACACCCTGTTCCCTTGAGCGACCAGCTGAAGCAGCTGGTCGAGCTCCACAAGGCGGCCGAACAGGCCTTGAAGGGCTTCATAGTTCGGCTGTGGCCTGGAGAGGCCCTGCCTGGGAGCTACTTCGGACTGGTGCGGCGGCTGGTGGAGGCTTGTCCAAGGCTCGAGGTCATCAAGCGCTCCGTCTGCATCGAAGGTGCCCGTAGGGCCCTTGCCCGTGCAAAGGTGCACTGGGGTAAGCTGGACGGTGAGAAGCTTGTGAAGGACGGGCCGCCGCCGGGGAAGGAGCATCGCAAGCCTAAGAACTATTACAAGGATGTTCTTGCTGGTGCCCGCCTTGTGGCGGATGAATGTACCAAGGATGTAATTTTTGAATGAAATCGCTCGTGTTATCCTGTGCGCTGAAAACTTGTTCATATGCGCTAAGCAATGCTTGAATTTAAAATATTATTTTCTTTGTGGCCGTTTATCAAAAAATTGAGAGATGGCCAGTCGTCGGCTTCTGCCCCCATGCCACTAGTGCTGGGGTGTTCGGGATAAACCTGAGCGCTCTTTTTTCCCATGATTGGGTCCGTCGAGGGATGCGGTCAGCACAACGAACGAGGCAATCGGACTATAATGCTTGAACACTCTCACTTAGCCATAAAACTCTATAGTTTTAAATTTCGGCGAAGCCCCTAGTATTCGGAAGACCGAATTCAGGGCGCTATCCACGCCTTGGCCGGACAAAGCCGGTTCCTCGCTCTAAGCGGCATAAGCCTTTAAGGACTCGAAAAACCTCTTGAACAGCGACCGGTCTCTCGCCTCATCATGACAGTCAGTTTTAGCTTTCTCCACTGACGTGCTCGGCCCAGCTCAACTGGGGCACAATCGCAGTGATTCTCCTAGTGCTACCTTAGCCGATATAGCGGAACGTAAGGCACCAAAACATAGGAGCCGGGCAAACCCAACAATTGACCCAAATCATGATTCGAAGCCAATGCATATAGTGCTATAAGTTCGGGGTGCCGCACTTGTGAAAGTGGACGGACTTCTCACGCCATATTGATGGGTACTGAAGCCCCTGGCGTATTTTGCCGTACCACAGTGTACGATGCAGCATGTTATTAATAAACATATATATAAAAAGAGGGTAATGCAAAAAATAGACAAAAAGCTATGCATTGTTTATAGAAAGGCTGTTATGAAAGCGGAACGATACAAATAGTGCGATAAGCAAAATAAATTGGACTATTTAGCATGTCCTGGCCAGGGGCAGGCCACGGAATTGTATTAAAAAAACAAGTATACTGCTCGCAATAGAGACCACCTGGGAGTTCCATAATGTGGCGTGGCTTGTCTGCTTCCCTGGATCTTGCATCGTTTGTGCGGCAGTTGAATTGCCGAACAGGTCGTCCGAAGTATGGAGTCCTGAGAGTAAGAGAAAAAAAGAAGGAATCCGGTAGCCCCTGGTGCGGTTTAAGCCGTATTTCGAGCGTGCCATGATAGTGCCCCTTCCCCTGTGCCCATGGTATTTCAAGAGCGTAGTTATGTATGCGAAGCGCTGGTTTCGCTATATCGTGAGGGCTAGGGTTGGGGCCGCATTGCTACGCTAGCTCGGAATGTGCCAGGCGGTCTTGTTGTAGGGTACTCCGGGCGCGCTTGATTGTGTCTGGCTTTTTGAAGGCCGAACTGGAGAACTGCCTAGAGAGGCTGCTTTGTACTTCTGCTGCGAGCGCTGCCGTGTGCTCCTCCGTTCGGAGGGAGCGTTCAGTGTTCCCATTGACCGTGATTACTCATCTAGGGCCTAGCATCTTGAGCTTGAGGTATGCATAGTGCGGTACCGCGTTGAATTTTGCGAATGCGGTTCGCCCGAGCAGTGCGTGATAGCCACTACGGAACGGGACTATGTCGAAGATTAACTCCTCGCTTCGGAAGTTATCCGGAGATCCGAAGACCACTTCCAGTGTAACTGAGCCTGTACAGTTGGCTTCTACACCTGGTATGACGCCTTTAAAGGTCGTTTTGGTGGGCTTGATCCTTGAGGGATCTATGCCCATCTTTCGCACTGTATCCTGGTAAAGCAGGTTCAGGCTGCTGCCGCCGTCCATGAGGACTCTTGTGAGATGAAATCCGTCAATGATTGGGTCTAGAACCAATGCGGCGAAGCCGCCGTGACGGATGCTAGTGGGGTGGTCCCTTCGATCAAAGGTGATCGGGAAGGAGGACCATGGGTTGAACTTTGGGGCGACCGACTCCATCGCATATACGTCCCGTAACGCACGCTTCCGCTCCCTCTTGGGGATGTGGGTTGCGTATATCATGTTCACCGTCCGCACTTGCAGGGGAAATCCCTTCTGTCCACTGTTGTTCGGCAGCCTGGGCTCCTCCTCGTCGTCGCTATGCAGCCCCTTGTCTTTGTTTTCGGCTCCTAACTTGCCTACCTGCTTGAACACCCAACAATCCCCGTTGGTGTGATTGGCTAGCTTTTCGGGGGTGCCATGTATCTGGCACAAGCGGTCGAGTATTCGGTCCAAACTGGACGGGCCCTGAGTTTTTCTTTTGAATGGCTGTTTCCGTTGACCGGATTTGTATCCTCGGAATCCGGCATTAACTGCCGTATCCTCATTGATGTCGCTGTTAACGCGGCGCTTTTGTTTGTTCCAACGTGACCGGTCACTTTTGTCCTTGGTATTCGAATTACCAGTGTTCTTGGTTAAGTTGTTACTGTGAGCTAGCCAGCTGTCTTCTCCTGCGCAAAAGCAGGTCATGAGTGTCGTGAGGGCTGCCATAGATTTCGGCTTTTCCTGTCCCAGGTGCCGGGCCAGCCACTCGTCACGGATATTATGCTTGAAGGCCGCTAAGGCCTCTGCGTCTGGACAGTCGACTATCTGGTTTTCCTTGTTAGGAACCGTGTCCAGAATTGCCTGGCCGATTCTTCTGGCTGCTCAATTATGTGGCTTAGGTCATCGGCGTCCGGTGGTTGCACATAAGTGCCCTGGAAGTTGTCAAGGAATGCGGCTTCCAGGTCCTCCCAAGAACCGATTGAGTATGCTGGCAAGCTGTTAAGCCAATGCCGGGCTGGTCCCTTAAGTTTGAGTGGGAGGTATTTGATGGCGTGTAGATCATCACCGCGGGCCATGTGGATATGAAGGAGATAATCCTCGATCCATATCGCAGGCTCTGTTGTGCCATCGTACGATTCGATGTTTACGGGTTTGAAGCCCTCAGGGATTTTTATGATCCATTACTTCATCTGTGAAGCATAGTGGGTGTGGGGCGCCTCTGTATTGGGCTATATCACAACGCAGCTCGAAGGAGCTTTGTCTGTTGAGTTCGGCCTAGCCGGATTCATTGCATCCGGAATGACGATCACCGTCACGTGCCGTGGGGCGCCTGCGCGATCCGTAGATCGATCTTGTTTGCCTTGCCTTGTCCTCCAGGATGTCGCGTAGGTCGGGCGCATTTTCCCGTGCCTTAGTATGCTTGACGCGGTGCCGGGGCATGGCTTGAGTGGAGGGCCAAGAGGCCTCTCTGTCGCGGCCACGAGGTGGCCGATCAGCCATGTCATGCGCTGGTGATGTAGGTGCTTCCTCCTCTAGTCGGGGTAGCAGCCTGCGCTTTGGGTAACTCTTGGAGGGGTGTTCGAGTTCATACTCTTCGGCCGCAAGGACTTCAGTTCATCTGTCAGCTAGCAAATCCTGATCAGCTCTAAGCTGTTGCCGCTTTTTCTTGAGGCTGCTTGCCGTGGCCATGAGCCTGGGTTTAAAACGCTCTTGTTCAGCAAGATCCTCTGGCACGACGAACTCGTCGTCGTCGAGGCTTGCCTCGTCTTCGGAGGGAGGCGTATAATTATCATCCTCAACCTCTTGGTCCACCGCCCTCTCATGAGGGCTGGCTTCTCTGTCCTCCTGTGCCGAATTTTGCTGGAGGGGGTGTTCTTCGGCGCTATCCGGAGTAGTATTATCTCCCGTGCCGGAATCACCCATTTTGCTTTGGTGGGATTTAGAGCGGCGCCGCTGACGCCGGCGCTTGGGATGTTTCTTAGAGGTATCGTCCACCGCTGTTCCATCGCCATCTCCATCCTTTGGAGTGTCCACCATATATATGTCATTTGACGAGGTGGCCTTCCAATGCCCTACAGGTGCTGGTTCTTGTTCGTCTCCTCCATCGTCGTCCATGCCGTCGATGTCTTCGGAGTCGAAGTCAAGCATGTCAGTTAAGTCGTCGATAGTGGCTACGAAGTGGGTGGTGGGTGGGTTTTGAATTTCTTCATCGTCCGTATCCCAACCTTGCTGACCGTAGTCCGGCCAGGGCTCTCCTGATAAAGAGAGAGACTTTAGAGAATTCAGGATGTTGCCGAAGGGCGAGTGCTGAAAGATGTCCGCGGCGGTGAACTCCATTATCAGCGCCCAATCGGATTCGATCGGCGGGGGCGCGGGGGGCTCGGAGTTCGGAGAGGAATCCGGCTCCTTGGAGTCACGGGCCATGCGGAGTGCGGGGCTGGAGTTCGGCTCGATCGCCTCTGAGATCGCAGCCCCTGAGGCAGCGTCCAACCGCTGATCCTCGATTGGCGGAGTGGGCTCCGAATCAATGGTCGTAACCGATGCGTGTGCGGCCTCCAAGGCGCTGTTCGGCGGCAGAGCTATATCATGCCCATCGAGACAGTGTGGCACGCTTGGCTGTGGCTCGAATCTGTCGAAGATCAAGTCCCCGCGGATGTCAGCCGTGTAGTTTAGGCTTCCAAACCTGACCTGATGGCCAGGGGCGTAACTTTCGATCTGCTCATGGTGACCAAGCGAGTTGGCCCGCAGTGCGAAGCCGCCAAAGACGAAGATCTATCCGGGGAGAAAAGTCTCATCCTGGACTGCATCGTGGTTGATGATCGAAGAAGCCATCGGGCCTGAAAGCGACGACACAGAGGAACTCTGAATGAAAGCACCAATGTCGGTGTCAAAACCGGCGGATCTCGGGTAGGGGGTCCCGAACTGTACGTCTAGGCCGGATGGTAACAGGAGACAAGGGACACAATGTTTTACCCAGGTTCGGGCCCTCTTGATGGAGGTAAAACCCTACGTCCTGCTTGATTAATATTGATGATATGGGTAGTACAAGAGTAGATCTACCACGAGATCAAGGAGGCTAAACCCTAGAAGCTAGCCTATGGTATGATTGTTGTATGATGAAGTTGTCCTACGGACTAAAACCCTCCGGTTTATATAGACACCGGAGAGGGTTAGGGTTACACAAAGTCGGTTACAATGGTAGGAGATCTTGAATATCCACATCGCCAAGCTTGCCTTCCACGCCAAGGAAAGTCCCATTCAGACACAGGACGAAGTCTTCAATCTTGTATCTTCATAGTCCTGGAGTTCGGCTGAAGGTATAGTCTGGCTACCCGAACACCCCCTAATCCAGGACTCCCTCACCGGGTCAAGGAAATAATACATTCATCTGATAAGATGGATGCCGGCTCCGCGGTCTTAATGTTGGAGAAAAATTGCCGTTTTGAACCTCTAAAACAGAAACTGGGGCGGCTCAAGCGTGATTGTAATGACATGGGCCAGCTGATGATGGCTCTGGTCAAGTTCGCCCATTCTGACAGTACCAAGGATCTCGCGTCTGACGACGAGAAGACAGGGAAAGGAAAGAAGAATGGCAACGGCAAAGGTCACCAGCACAACCCGGCAAATCAAGGAGGTAATAAATGTAAGGCTGATGGTAGTCTAGAGTTCGTGGCTAAGGCCAATACACATGGCAACAATCAACGGCGCAAGGAGAGGCCACCTCCTCGGTCTGGCGGGTCAGGTCCCACCCTCGAGCAGCTGCTAAATGAACCTTGTCCAAGGCACGACACCCGGGAGAAGCCAGCTACCAATCTATGGAAAGACTGTACGATCATGAAGGCTTTTAAGAATTCCAACATGTTTGATGGTAACCACGGATCTGGCGGTGGCTTAGGCAGTGGCTGCTTTCATGGCCCAGGCGCCGGCTTAGGCGGTGGTGGTTTTCACCGCCAGGGCCCTCAAGGTAGTCGGGGCGGCTATAATCAGCAATCTAGCCAAGGTAATCAGCAGCAACAGCAGTCCGGGTATCAGAGTAACCCAAAGCAGTTGAACAGTGGGTAGTATCACATATTCACCACCAGTTTGTGCAAAAAGGGACCTGAAACTTCATAAGAGGGCTGTAAATGCTGTTGAACTGGCAGTTCCACGTTATTTAAGATGGTCTGAGCAGCCTATTTTATGGAGTAGGGAAGACCACCCACCCCGGGTTGATAATCCGGGTCATCTAGCTTTGGTGGTGGCACTTCAGGTTGGCAGATACAAATTCACTAAAGTGCTCATGGATGGGAGGAAGTAGCATCAACATCCTTACTATGAGACGTTCTGTCGCATGGGGTTGACTGACAAAAGTCTTAAAATGTCCAATACTGTTTTTCATGGAGTTGTGCCTAGTAAATCGACATACCCAGTTGGTAAGATTGAGCTGGAAGTAGCCTTCGGGGATGAGTATGATTCTAGGGCTAAGAAGTTAACTTTTGAAGTGGTTAAGATCGAAATCCCGTATCACGCTCTGTTTGGACGACCGGCTTACGCTAAGTTCATGGCACGGCCGTGCTATGTTTATCTGCAACTCAAAATGCCGGGTTATAAGGGCACCATCACAGTGCATGGAAGCCATAAGATAGCCCTGGATTGTGAAGAAGGTGATGCTGCTTACGCCGAGTCTGTTTGTGCAACAAAGGAGTTGAAGTTTTATAAGGATAATGTTGACCCGACAAACATGACGTCTTTGAAGAAGCCAACTACGGAGCATGAGCCGGCGCTGAAATTTAAGTCTGCTGATGATACCAAGATGATTGATTTTGTGCCTAACGACTCATCCAAACAGTTCATTATCAGTGCAAACTTGGATCCAAAATATGAAGGTGCGCTCATCGAGTTCATCCGTGAGAACCGGGACATCTTTGCATTTAAGTCTTCTGACATGCCAGGTGTACCGAGAGAACTGGCTGAGCACACACTTAATATTGATCCAAAGTTTAAGCCGGTCAGGCAGTTTCTTCGGCGGTTTAATGAGGAAAGGCGCAAGGCTATTGGAGAAGAGGTGGCCCGGCTTTTTGCAGCTGGGTTTATTGTTGAAGTTTTTCACCCATAGTGGTTGGCTAACCCGGTGCTCGTGCTCAAAAAGAACGACACTTGGCGTATGTGTGTGGATTACACAAATTTAAACAAAGCTTGTCCGGCTGATCCTTTTGCTATCCCTCGTATTGATCAAATCATTGATGCTACGACGGGTTGTGAGCGTCTGATCTTTTTGGATGCTTATTCTGGTTATCGTCAGATCAAAATCGCGGTTAAGGACCAGGAGAAGACAACTTTCATTACTCCGTTTGGAGCCTTCTGCTATGTGTCTATGCCTTTTGGGCTTAAGTGTGCCCAGGCGACTTATCGGCGGTGTGTATAGAATTGCCTTCATAATCAGATTGGGCGTAATGTTCATGCTTACGTGGACGATATAGTGGTGAAATCTAGAGAGAAGGAAACCTTGGTTGTTGATCTGAAGGAAACCTTTGATAACCTCCGGGTCTACAAGATGATGCTTAACCCGGCCAAGTGCGTTTTTGGAGTCCCAGCTGGCAAGCTTTTGGGCTTTTTGGTGTCTAACTGAGGCATTGAGGCTAACCCGGAAAAAATTAAGGCGATTACATCTTTGGCTAAACCGGCGTGCATGAATGACGTTCAGCGCCTGGCGGGTCGAGTTGCAGCTTTGAGCCGGTTCATAAGCCGGTTGGGTGAGAAGGCTATGCCGTTGTATCAAATGATGAAAAAGACGGATGACTTTGTCTGGAGTGACGCTGCCAACTCTGCCTTTGAAGATCTGAAAAGACAGCTTGCTCAGCCGCCGGTTCTTGCTGCCCCCATTGAGAAGGAGCCGCTGTTGTTATATGTGGCTGCTAACTCACGGGCCGTCAGTGTGGCCATTATTGTGGAGCGCAAGGAGGCTAGCAAGGAACATCCAGTTTAATGGCCAGTTTACTACGTCAGTGAGGTGCTCATTGAATCCAAGCAAAGATATCCACATTGGCAGAAGCTTGTTTATGGGGTGTTCATGGCAAGCCGGAAGCTTAAGCATTACTTCCAGGGTCATCCTATCACTGTGGTTAGCTCTGCTCCCTTGGGAGATATTATTCAAAATAGAGAAGCCACCGGACGAGTTGCCAAGTGGGCCATTGAGCTTGAGTCTCATAATTTAAAGTATGTGCCACGTACGACCTTTAAGTATCAAGCACTGGTGGACTTCATTAACGATTGGACGGAGTTGCAGATACCTGAAGAGAAGCCTGACAACACATATTGGATGATTCATTTCGATGGGTCCAGACAGTTGGAAGGCTCGGGGGCTGGAGTTCTTTTAACTTCTCCTCGAGGTGACAGGTTTTGTTATGTGTTGCGATTGATGTGTCCTTGTACTAACAACGCAACAGAATATGAGGCCTTACTCCATGGTCTTCAAATGGATAAAGAGAGGATTTTATGCTGGGTACAGTGCCTTGGCGACTCAGATTTGGTGGCTCAGCAGGTATCAGGCAAGTGGGACTCCAAGGACCCTCTCATGACGGCTTATCGCCGTGAGGTTGACGCTGTTACTGGACACTCCAAGGGTTATCAAGTGGAGCACATTGACCGCAGAAAAAACAAAGCGACTGATGCTTTAAGCCGGTTGGGATCTCAGCGTAAGCCAATACCACCTAACACTTTTTTAGATGTTCTGCATAACCCTTCTGTCAAGTTGCCTACAGAGGAAGATTTGGTCGTTTCAGACCCGGAGGCACAATTGGTGGTGGCTCTTCATGTCATTCTAGATTGGACAGTACCGTATTTGGCTTAAATGACCTGGGGTGAGTTGCCAGAGGATGAGACCTTGGCTAGACAGATAACCCGGTGGTCTAAGTCAATGACGATTTCCAATGGTGAGTTGTATCATCGCAGCATCACCGGAGCGTTTCAACGTTGTGTCTCTCCTGAAGAAGGTCAAGAAATTCTTCGTGAGATCCATGAAGGAGATTGTGGCCACCATGCCGGCTCAAAGTCTCTTGTGGCCAAAGCTTTCCATCATGACTTTTAATGGCTAACGGCCCACGCTGATGCAGAGGATCTGCTCAGTAGGTGCGATGGGTGTCAGAAATTTGCACGATGAGCGCACGTGACGGCTCAGGAATTGCGGATGATTCCAATCACTTGGTCGTTTGCGGTCTGGGGGCTTGACATGGTTGGACCTTTCAGAAGATCCAAGGATAAAAAGACACATCTTTTAGTGGCAGTCGACAAATTCATAAAATGGGTTGAGACAGAGCCGGTTAGTAAGTGTGATGCAGCCACGGTGGTTCAATTCATGAAAAAGGTGATCTTTCGTTTTGGCTTTCCACACATCATTATAACTGACAATGGTACTAATCTGTCCAAAGGCGCTATTGAGGAGTTTTGTCAACGTGACCATATCCGGCTTGATGTTTCATCAGTAGCTCACCCCCAATCCAATGGTCAAGATGAGAGAGCAAATCAGGAAATCTTAAAAGGTCTCAAGCCCCGGCTTCTGGTTCCTTTACAACGGATGCCGGGTTGTTGGGTAGAGGACTTACCCTCAGTGCTATGGAGCATCAATACCACTCCTAACAGGTCTACGGGTTGTACGTCTTTCTTCATGGTTTATGGAGTAGAAGCAGTTCTACCTAGTGATATTCATCATGACTCGCCCCGCGTGGCGGCTTACGTTGAAGCTAAAAACGAACAAGCCCGACAAGATGCACTTGACTTGTTAGATGAGGAGCGAGATTTGGCAGCAGACCGATCAACAATTTATCAACAGGACCTGCGTCGCTATCACAGCCGTCGGGTTAGGTCCAGAACCTTTCAAGAAGGTGACCTGGTGCTCCGGCTCATCCAGGATTAGTCTGATGCACAAAAGCTATCCCCACCTTGGGAAGGACCCTTTGTGGTCTCCAAGAACTTGAACAGTGGGTCATATTACCTTATTGACGTTCGAGAGCACAAAGACTGACATAAGTCGGAGGAGGAGACCCACCGGCCGTGGAATATTGCTCATCTTTGGCCTTACTATACTTGAGGCACCGACTCTCATAATGTACATATTGTGACGTTGTATATATTATGATAAGTAATGAAGCAGGACCTCTGTCCTTTTCATTTTCAATGATCATATATCTTTATTATTCTAATTATTCAAACGACCATTAGGGGGCTGATCGTATTCGAATCTAGCTTAACCCTTTTGGTCCGGCTCATGATCGTATTCGAATCTAGCTGTCAAACCTCATGGTCACTAGGGGGCTTCCTGTTGAAACATAGGTCGTATTCTAACCAAAGAGTACATAGCTGTCATAACCCTCTTGATCGGCACAAAGCCAAACTCACTAGGGGGCTTCTTCATCGTATCCGAATCATAGCTTAACCCCTTTTGGGTCCAACTTGGATCGTATTTGAATCAGGATCATTAAAAACATCTCAAGGTCATGTGGGGGCTTCCTGTTCAAACATAGGTCGTATTCGAACCAAAGAGAACATAGCTGTCAGTACCCACTTGATCGGCGCAACGCCAAAGCCACTGGGGGCTACATGATCACATTCGAATCCTAGCTTAACCCCTTTGGTCCGATTTACTGAACGTATTCGAATCAGAAGCCTCCAAATTACTCTTAATGCTTGATTTACATCGTTTGAAACATACTATTTTGTTTTACTGGTTTTTTGTTGTCTCAAATCTAAATGCACGTATGGTTTCAATTTAAATCGGCTCGGTTGTTTGACAATGAGTTGCCAAGGTATAACAATCATCAGGCATATCGAGGTGTTGACTTCTACAAAGATTAGGGTCGTCAACCTTATTGTCCGGGTCATATAAGCCAGCAGTTCAGAATCAAAGAACATAGGTATGACATTGTCGTTCTTAAACATATTTATCTGTGTCTTTTCATTAATCAAAGGTTTTTTCAGCCTTGTTTGTCTTACATCTGGTCCTATTTTTTCCACTATGATGATTTCATAGTTATGTATTGGGTGTTTTGACCCGTCTAGCGATAAACCGCCAGGACAGTATTTTCATCTTTTGCATACAGGAACAGATTTAAACACTGCAGATGTGATCACGGATATAATGCATATATTGACATCACGGGTAAAAAAGTCATATGCAACATCCTATGCATGACGGCATCGGCAAAACATGTAGTTTTCAAACTAACCTATTACAAGGCATTGAGAGCCCAAAACGTTAGACTGTTTTCTCTCTTAAGCAGATCTTAAGCTAAAGGCTGGATTATTCAGACGGTTATGACTCCTCCCACGCCGGTTCACCTCCCTCCACTGGTTTGAAGCTGGGCTTGGACCAGTGCTACCTCTTGAGCACTGCGTTGGTTTTCCCCGAAGAGGAAGGGATGATGCAGCAAAGTAGCGTAAGTATTTCCCCCAGCTTTTGAGAACCAAGGTATCAATCCAGTAGGAGGCTACGTGCGAGTCCCTCGTACCTGCACAAAACAAATAAATCCTCGCAACCAACGCAAATAGGGGTTGTCAATCCCTATAAGGCCACTTACAAGAGTGAGATCTGATAGATATGATAAAGATAATATTTTTGGTATTTTTGTGATAAAGATGCAAAGTAAAATAAAGGCAAAGTAAATAACAAAGGAAATAACTAAGTAGTAGGAGATTAATATGATAAAGATAGACCCGGGGGCCATAGGTTTCACTAGTGGCTTCTCTCGAGAGCATAAGTATTCTACGGTGGGTGAACAAATTACTGTTGAGCAATTGACAGAATTGAGCATAGTTATCAGAATATCTAGGCATGATCATGTATATAGGCATCACGTCCGAGACAAGTAGACCGACTCCTGCCTGCATCTACTACTATTACTCCATGATACGTCTCCAACGTATCTATAATTTTTGATTGCTCCATGCTATATTATCTACTGTTTTGGACATTATTGGGCTTTATTTTCCACTTTTATATTATTTTTGAGACTAACCTATTAACCAGAGGCCCAACCCAGAATTGCTGTTTTTTGCCTGTTTTAGGGTTTCAAAGAAAAGGAATATGAAACGGAGCCCAAACGGACTGAAACCTTCGGAAACATGATTTTCTCATCAGATAAGATCCAGGAGACTTGGACCCTCTGTCAAGGAAGCATGAGGTGGTCACGAGGGTAGAGGCACGCCCCCCTAGGGCGCGCCCCCTGCCTCGTGGGCCCCTCGAAGCTCCACCGATGCACTTCTTCCTCCTATATATATCCACGTACCTCCAAACGATCGGGGACGGAGCCAAAAACCTAATTCCACCGCCGCAACTTTTTGTATCCACGAGATCCCATCTTGGGGCCTGTTCCGAAGCTTCGCCGGAGGGGGCATCGATCACGGAGGGCTTCTACATCATCATCCAAGCCCCTCCGATGAAGTGTGAGTAGTTTACTTCAGACCTACGGGTCCATAGCTAATAGCTAGATGGCTTCTTCTCTCTTTTTGGATCTCAATACAATGTTCTCCCCCTCTCTTGTGGAGATCTATTCGATGTAATCTTCTTTTTGCGGTGTGTTTGTTGAGACCGATGAATTGTGGGTTTATGATCAAGTCTATCTATGAATAATATTTGAATCTTCTCTGAATTCTTTTATGTATGATTGGTTATCTTTGCAAGTCTCTTCGAATTATCAGTTTGGTTTGGCCTACTAGATTGGTTGTTCTTGCTATGGGAGAAGTGCTTAGCTTTGGGTTCAATCTTGCGGTGTCCTTTCCCAGATAGACTTGATCATAAACCCACAATTCATCGGTCTCAACAAACACACCGCAAAAAGTAGATTACATCGAATAGATCTCCACAAGAGAGGGGGAGAACATTGTATTGAGATCCAAAAAGAGAGAAGAAGCCATCTAGCTACCTGCTATGGACCCGTAGGTCTGAAGTAAACTACTCACACTTCATCGGAGGGGCTTGGATGATGATGTAGAAGCCCTCCGTGATCGATGCCCCCTCCAGCGGAGCTCCGGAAGATGCCCCAAGATGGGATCTCGTGCATACAGAAAGTTGCGGCGGTGGAATTAGGTTTTTGGCTCCGTCCCCGATCATTTGGGGGTACGTGGATATATATAGGAGGAAGAAGTGCGTCGGTGGAGCTCCGAGGGGCCCACGAGGCAGGGGTGACCGCATAACAACATAGTAGAGGGGGCGCGCCAAGTGTGGAGTCCTACTAGGACTCCCTAGTCCTAGTAGGATTCCACCTCCCATATGGAATAGGAAAAGAGGAAGGGAAAAGGAGAAGGAAGGAAGGGAGCGCCCCCCTTCCCTAGTCCAATTCAGACCAGACCAAGGGGAGGGGTGCGGCCACCCTTGAGGCCCTTTTCCTTCTTTTCCGTATGGCCCAATAAGGCCCAATACGTATTCCCGTAACTCTCCGGTACTCCGAAAAATACCCGAATCACTCGGAACCTTTCCGATGTCCGAATATAGTCGTCCAATATATCGATCTTTACG
Organism: Triticum urartu; assembly: GCF_056163025.1. Taxonomy (NCBI): domain Eukaryota; kingdom Viridiplantae; phylum Streptophyta; class Magnoliopsida; order Poales; family Poaceae; genus Triticum; species Triticum urartu. Next base: position 569,297,753 of record NC_141878.1, read on the forward strand.
TCTCGACCATTTCGAGACTCCTCGTCATGTCCCCGATCTCATCCGGGACTCGGAACTCCTTCGGTACATCAAAACTCATAATATAACTGTCACCGAAACCTTAAGCGTGCGGACCCTACGGGTTCGAGAACAATGTAGACATGACCGAGACACGTCTACGAAGATTGAACCCAAAGCTAAGCACTTCTCCCATAGCAAGAAAGATCAATCTAGTAGGCCAAACCAAACTGATAATTTGAAGAGACTTGCAAAGATAACCAATCATACATAAAAAAATTCAGAAAAGATTCAAATATTGTTCATAGATAGACTTGATCATAAACCCACAATTCATCGGTCTCAACAAACACACCGCAAAAAGAAGATTACATCGAATACAAAAAGAAGATTACATCGAATAGATCTCCACAAGAGAGGGAGAGAACATTGTATTGAGATCCAAAAAGAGAGAAGAAGCCATCTAGTTACTAACTATGGACCCGTAGGTCTGAGGTAAACTACTCACACTTCATCGGAGGGGCTATGGTGTTGATGTAGAAGCCCTCCGTGATCGATGCCCCCTCCGACGGAGCTCTGGAACAGGCCCCAAGATGCAATCTCGTGGATACAGAAAGTTACGGTGGTGGAATTAGGGTTTTGGCCCCGTCTCTGATCGTTTGGGGGTACATGGATATATATAGGAGGAAGGAGTATGTCGGTGGAGCAACAGGGGGCCCAGGAGGGTGGAGGGCGCGCCTGGGGGGTGGAGGGGGGGTAGGCGCGCCCCCTACCTCGTGGCCTCCTCTTTTCTTTCTTGACGTAGGGTCCAAGTCTCCCGGGTCTTGTTCGTTGGGAAAATCACGTTCCCGAAGGTTTCATTCCGTTTGGACTCCGTTTGATATTCCTTTTCTTCGAAACCCTAAAACAGGCAAAAAATAACAATTCTGGGCTAGGCCTCCGGTTAATAGGTTAGTCCCAAAAATAATATAAAAGTGGATAATAAAGCCCAATAATGTCCAAAACAGTAGATAATATAGCATGGAGCAGTCAAAAATTATAGATACGTTGGAGACGTATCAACCAGTCAAAGTCGTCTAGAGCAACGAACTCAGCTTCCTCGTCAATTAGGCCAGCCGGGTCAATTTCTGGGGAAAAAGTGTGTTGGCGAACCGGCGGGATAAGATCTGTCACTTTATAAGAGGGAGTCACCATCTTCTTATTTCAACATCAGAACCGGCTGATATTTATCAATGTTGGTTTCCTCGCCAAGGATGGTAGCATGAGGACGAACTTCCCTCACACAAGCAACGAAATCGTCTTGATCAAACAAAGTCCCATCTTCTTTCAAAGGGGGATACCCCTTGGCTACATCCGCCAGGTCAAGTTCCGGCACCCAGGATTTGGAACGGCTCGGTGCGGTTAGGGCTCCGGCTCTTGCACAAGACCGCTTGACCTCTTCGAATCTGGCGGGTAAGATTGACAATTTCTTCAAGACGTCACTTAAGAGGTTTGGTCCTTGGTTGGCTGTGGATATAATGGCAAGCGCCCATTGAGCTCTAGTGTACAGCTGCTCCACCAGGGTGTAATCCGCCTTGAGTTTTGTTAAACTGTTTTGGCTCAGATTGTTGCTCCAGGGACCTGCGGGTGATTTAATAGGTTAAGAAGGCGGCTTATACTTCTGGCAAAAACAGAGTGTAAGTAACTAAAGGCAAATAACTCACCAAAGATTGCGGAGACCATCTGGGACACACAATTTTTTAAGCCAGTGAGCTCCGTGGTAACCTCCTTGAGAGCCGCCTCCGCTGTCTCAGCGCGCTGTGTTAGCAAGGTTTTCTCGTCGGCCCAGGATTTCTTCTCCGCATCAAAACTGGTCTTCAGTTTTTCAGCTTCAGAAAGGCTCAACTGGAGTTTGGAGTCAGCATTCTTTATCTCCGCCTCATGATCCGCCAGCCGGGTCTTTGCATCAGTCAATTGAGACCCAATTCAGTCAAGGCAGTCTGCAAACATGCACAGGTGTGTTAAAATGTATTTCAATAAAGGTTATCATGATTAAAGTCCCAAGTACTTTGCAACGCAACACCACTCGGCACTTGGGCTCTGCCAAAGCAATTTTTAAAATGTGAAATGGATCTTCTATGATTAAAGTCCCAAGTGTTTTACAAGTAACAACGCTTGGCACTTGGGGGCTAATGCATGATATTAAGAAAGTGTTTTCATGTTGAGCCGGATCACACTATTTGTTTCGACTGATTCAAGACAGTTATGAAGTTAAGTACCGACTCATTTGTGATAAATTGACCCGGCCCTTGGGGACTACTGGTGAAATTTAGGCTGGACTTAAGGAAAATCTAAGACAGAGCATCAACCTATATCACAAGTCTACAGATCATTCAAGTTCAACATAATCCGGAGACTTGGGGGCTGGCAGAGCATATATAAAATGGTGAAAGCCGACGAACGTACCTCATATTTCAGCTGCAGTTGCTTGACCATCTCAATTTCCGAGTCACAGCTGGAATGCACATGACTGAGGTAGCCAGACAGCACGTCACTAACGTTCAGGTGAGCATAATGAGAGACATCAAACCGCACCTTCTGCCTCTCTAAAGCCTCTTGCTTAGCAGAGTGCTGGGCCAGTATAGTTGGGTTGCCCGGCTCAACAAATCGACTACCAGTAATTAAGACATCATTGTCAAAAGTCGTCGGCGGGTTAGCTAAGCTAGATGGCTCAGTTGTAGACGGATTAAGAATGGTCTCATCAGCTGACGGCTTAGGAGGGTCCGATTGAACATGGACAGCCGGATCTTCTGGCACTTCAGATTGATCAGGAGGAGTTGGTTTCTCGGTTCAGGTGTAGGATCTTTCAGGTCTTCTGCCAGTTTAGTCACCTTGGCTTCTTGGACTTTGCTTGACCACTAAGAAAGATTTTATGAGACAGTTAGTATAATGATGCAGTTTTAAATATGTAGAAGAAGGATCATTTTCCTTACCCAGGGGCAGTCTTGAAAGCCGAAAATTAAGTTTGTGACGAGTCGCCAGAAGAGCGAGAAACCTCCTGCAAAGGTAAAATAAAGTTAAGAGAGTAAGGAAATAGATTCATTGATAAAAGCAAAAGACAAAGGTGAAAGAAACCTCATTCTGGCGTTTTTGAGTAGTTTTTTGTAATTCGGAGGGCGATTCATTGTCGTCATTAGTCCAGGCCTGACGGTGGCTCTCATGTTGCTGCTTTTTCAAAAGAAAATGAGGGGCCAAATAAGCCAAAGGGTGCGAAAACCTTACTTTCCAGGTTACCAGTCAAAGTTTCTATCTTGGCAAAAGGGGCTAAGTCGGAGGAAATAGTTACCTCTTCTTCTACGGCCTGGCTGGCTCCCGTGTCGTCCTGGCAATAGTCAGTGTCAATAAGGTTGTTAAAAAACTGGCCATGGGAGTTAAGGGCTACCGCCGACTCAGAAACATCATCCAGTTGGAACATGTCAGATGCAGTGTTCTTCTTCGTGGGCTTCCGGGTCGTTCTCTTGGCGGCTATGGCAGCGGCTCTAGCCTTCTTGGCAGCTTCATGATAATATTTGGCCTTCCAGAAATCAAATTTGGCCTGTAAGCAAATAATAGGTTAAAAAGCCATGCAAGTATTTAACTACTGAGGAAAACAAACAAGGAGGTCAAGGGGGTTCACCTCTGGTGCCGGGTTAAGTTTGCAGAAGGGGTTTAATCCAACCTTACTGCATTCCTCGTATTTGCCATTCACGAGGATGGTTGACATTGCAACAATGTTCTCTTCAGTTAGTTGTACATAGCTATGACGCAGAGAATCATTTGGGCCTCCGCCATATTTATACATCAACTTGGATTGGCGGCTTAGAGGGATGACCCGCCATGCGATCCAGCAACGGATTAGGTCAACTCTAGTTAAGCCATTTCCCAATAAGGCTTGAATCCTTTTGATAGATGGGATAAGCTTCTTGCATTCAGCAGTAGTAAGCTTGTCAGGGAGCACAAACTTAGAATCAAGACGCTCCGCGCGATAACCCGGCAGTGGTTTTTCATCAGCTGGTGATATGTCTTGGCAATAGAACCAAGTTTGGTTCCAATCTTTGGGATGGCTTGGTAAGACTACACCCTGTCGGCGCTGAATCGAGATTCTGCCAAGTTCCAAGCTAGGGCCGTTGGTGCACTCATTCTGGCGGTTCAAATAAAAGTACTCTCTGAAGAGCTCCACAGTCGGTTCTTCTGGAAGATATACCTCACAGAGAACTTGAAAATTGCAGATATTGGATATGGAGTTGGGTCCAAGATCTTGTGGGTGAAGCTTGAAAAAATGCAGAACGTCTTTGAAGAACTTTGAGATGGGTGGTGAAAAACCCCGATTCATGTGGTCAGTAAAAATGATATATAACTTCACCGTCTTTGGGTTGAGGCTGTTCTACGGCCGGGTTAGTAGCACGATAGGACATAATTGTCTCCGCCGACAAATATCCGACCGTGACAAAATATTTCAAGGTGTCCTCAGTGACTGTGGAAGGAACCCAGTTGTAGACCGTTGGCGCTTTTGACGGCATGATGAAAAAAGGGCAAACTGAAAAGAAAGTAATATGTCGGTTCAAATTATTGGTGGAATTACAAGTTAAATGGTGATAGTACATATGAGTAATGGTGGCTTAAGTAAGGGCTAGTGACATATAAAGGAAAAGTGAGCCGGCATGATAAGCCACCATGACTAAAGATATTCGAAGGTTGCCAGAAATAGAATTGGCTAAGTGTTGAGACAAACAAGTTTCACAAGCTATTGTTATTATTCTGGATCAAGATGGTTCAGAAAAGAAAAATAAATTTAGACCTAAAAAACCAGCACAGAGGAGTTTGTCAGCTCTAAAGAGGCATTTGTACAAGAGAAAGGGATCTGCTAGCATCTAAAATGGATGTAAAACAACAGCTGCATAGGTTCTACACTTCTCTTAGATCAAAAGAGGGTGCGGTGGAGAAGTTGCAAGGAATCTACGATGAATAGTGAAGAACACAAGAAAGAAAACTCACGAATCCTAATGCAGATCTAAGGGGTGAAAAAGCAAGAGCTTACAGATGCAGAGCTACTGCCGGGGATCACCACCGTTTTTTCTGGACGAGCTCAGGGTGATGCAGCGGCCAACGTTGAGGATGACGGTGAGCGTTGCGGCGGCGGTGGAGCTCGAGAGGCAGAGAGGTGGCGAGATAAGGAAGAAGAAGAAAGAAGAAGGACCGGTCATGCCTATTTATAAGGAAATAGGTGAACAGATAGGTGCGAAAATCAGGGGAGACCAAAATGATGATTATCCAGCTAAATGGACGCCTCGATTCTCGGAAAGCATTTAAAGATAAGGATCCGTTAAAGATGACGTCAAGGTAGATTTCCAAATTTTCTGAAGATCACATCATGGCGGGTTACAGAGCTTTTACAAAAGGCGGAATATGAATTTCGTCTAAGTGTTAGATATTGACAAGAACAAAGTTCAAATCAACCCGGGGCCTGATGTTGTGGATATGACTACTAGGTATGACCCGCCCAGGAGGGGCCGGGTCAACCTTAATGGCGGGTTACTCAAAGAATCCCGACGAGTATACAAGGCGACGGTTCATTATAAGATTTGTAGCGTGCTCAAGCCCAGAGGCAGATTAAAGCCCATAATTGTAAACCGCCATGTATCACTAAGACTTGTAAAGTAACGCATGTAAAAGAAGTCACCGAGCCGGACACATTATATGAGCCGGTCGGGACTCTGTAGGCTGCCAGGCGTCAACCCGTGTATATAAGGGGACGACCCGACGGCGGCTTGGGCAAGAAACAATAGATCGAGAGCCAAGCTAGCGTATTCCGCTCCTTGGTCATCGAAATCTAGCAATACCACAACTACTGGACTAGGCTTTACCTTCACCGCCAGGGATCGAACCAGTATAAACCTCTCGTGTACTTTGTCCCAATTAACCCCTTTAAGCTTCCTAGTTGTGATGGCTCCACGACTAAGTCCTTTCACTAGGACATCTACCGTGACAATTCCATGACACTACAAGATTGATCTTTCTTGCAATGGGAGAAGTGCTTAGCTTTGGGTTTAATCTTGCGGTGCTCCATCCCAGTGACAGAAAGGGAAATGACACGTATTGTATTGTTTCCATCGAGGATAAAAAGATGGGATTTATATCATATTGCTTGAGTTTATCCCTCTACATCATGTCATCTTACCTAATGCATTACTCTGTTCTTATGAACTTAATACTATAGATGCATGCTGGATAGCAGTCGATGTGTGGAGTAATAGTAGTAGATGCATGCAGGAGTCGGTCTACTTGTCACGGACATGATGCCTATATACATGATCATGCCTAGATATTCTCATAATTATTCGCTTTTCTATCAATTGCTTGACAGTAATTCATTCACCCACCATAATACTTATGCTATCTTGAGAGAAGCCACTAGTGAAACCTATGGCCCCCAGGTCTATTCTCCATTATATTAATCTTCCATCAACAAGCTATTTCTATTACCTTTTATTTCACAATCTTTAATTTTACTCTTTATCATAAAAATACCAAAAATGTTATCTTATCATCTCTATCAGATCTCACTCTCGTAAGTGACCATGAAGGGATTGACAACCCCTTTATCGCGTTGGTTGCGAGGTTCTTGTTTGTTTGTGTAGGTACGAGGGATATGCGTGTGCCCTCCTACTGGATTGATACCTTGGTTCTCAAAAACTGAGGGAAATACTTACGCTACTTTGCTGCATCACCCTTTCCTCTTCAAGGGAAAACCAATGCAGTGCTTAAGAGGTAGCATGCCGCTGCTGCCCTGTGCAAGCAAGAAAGGGAGGATCGGGGTCAACTAATGTGATCTGTGCCACTAAAAACTTGGGAAGCTAGGACCCGGATAAAAGTGATGCACAACACAAGGGCATGAAACACAATGGCCCGACTGTAAGCAAACAAAGACAACTTTCCAAACACCCCCTTCCACCCTCCTCACCCACTCATGCTTGGATCGAGAGGCCCGTGACATTCACCTCACTTTGATGACATGTGAGGTTGTGCGTCCCATCAGGGCACAACCTATCCATCAAATTGGTCATCTGGTTTAGCAGCAATGAAAGTAAGGAAGAGAAAATTCCCTGCATGTCCATGGTGGAGCACGAAGATCATCATGTCTCCAATATCCATGATGTACACTGTCGGTGTCAAAACCGGCGGATCTCGGGTAGGGGGTCCCGAACTGTGCGTCTAGGCCGGATGGTAACAGGAGGCAGGGGACACGATGTTTTACCCAGGTTCAGGCCCTCTTGATGGAGGTAAAACCCTACGTCCTGCTTGATTGATATTGATGATATGGGTAGTACAAGAGTAGATCTACCACGAGATCAGAGAGGCTAAACCCTAGAAGCTACCCTATGGTATGATTGTATGTTATGGTTTTTGCCCTACGGACTAAAACCCTTCGGTTTATATAGACACCGGAGAGGGTTAGGGTTACACAAGGTCGGTTACAAAGGAGGAGATATCCATATCCGTATTGCCTAGCTTGCCTTCCACGCCAAGTAGAGTCCCATCCAGACACGAGACGAAGTCTTCAATCTTGTATCTTCATAGTCTAACAGTCCGGCCAATGGAGATAGTCCAGCTGTCCGGAGACCCCCTAATCCAGGACTCCCTCAGTAGCCCCCGAACCAGGCTTCAATGACGATGAGTCCGGCGCGCAGTATTTTCTTCGGCATTGCAAGGCGGGTTCCTCTCCAAATTCTGTGTACCTGTCGAAATAGTGTCCGGTTTCTTGTGAATGTTGCACTCCTTGGCTTCCACGCCCAATAATGGCCACTTTCCACATGTCGAGCGAATGTGAAGAGTCCGGGTGTTTTCATATTTACTCCCCTAGCTGTGTAGATGAGCCGCCTATTAAAAAGACGAGGATTCAGATCCAAATCACACCATCCTTCCTTGGCGAGCCTTCATCAGAGCGCACCTGAAAGAGATCCATTCCATCATTGCCGGTCGACGCAGCTCCTCCTCTCGCTCCCCTAGCTCCAAGCCTGGAGATTGGGAGAGATGTTCCGTCCCGCGCAGCAAATTAGTGATGCTTCAGACCAAGGGATTTCTTCCCCCGGTGTACTTGGTCCCGGTTCGAGCCGGGCTTGCCACCTATAATGGCGGAGAGCAAGCGCAGAGCCTTCCCAATCCCTCCAAGGGAGAGCGGTATGCCTTGTCCCTTATTTGGTAAGAGGGCTCAGATTTCCAATTCATCCGTTTCTCTGGGGGCTCCTGGAGTTCTACGGCCTCCAGTTGCACAACCTTACGCCTGCCTCCATGCTGCATATCGCGGGATTCGTAGCCCTTTGCGAGTTGTTTTTGGGCTGTGAGGCTCATTTCGCTTTGTGGAAGAACCTGTTCTGCCTTGTGCCCCGTTCTCAGAAGGGGTCAATATATCAAGTGGGCGGAGCCAAAGTGTGGCGCATTGCCGGGACCGGATACCTGTCCGGGACCCCAAAGAAGACGTCCGAAGACTTGCCTTCAGAATGGTTTTATATAGAAGACGTCCCCCTCCCGGATCCTATTCGGATCGGCCTTCCTGAGTTCGACAACGCCCCTTTGAAGAAGCGCCGGAGCTGGCGTCCACGGAGCTCCCTGGAGGAAGATGACAGGGACATTCTTTACCTGATGAGCTGGATAAGTTTTTTAGCTCGATCCGGATTGACCATGATCGAGGTCGTGGCCATATGCATCATGCGAGGGGTGCAGCCGCTTCAGTATAGAGGCTACCCCATGTGGGATTTCAACGGGGAGGATGACGCCACCCGCCACGGCCGTAAAGGGCCGAGATTGATTGCTGATCTAATAAAGATCTTATCCACTTTGTACAAGGGAGAAGAGGAGGAATTCCCTCGTGTCAACCCGCGGGGCGGATTTTCTATGTACAATCCTCCGAGCTAGGTAAGTGGAGACTTTTTCTCGCCCATCCGTTTCATATTTCCGCAGTCAAGTACTCAGTCTAGCGATTTCCACGCAGGAACTGCGCCAGGCTGTAAGGGAGATAAACAACCCCCCTCCACAACCCGAGGACCCTGGATGATCCCTTCACCCGGCCTCCCAAGAGGATTCGGACATATCCGTGGAGCTGGTCGATGGGGTGTTTTACCAATCGAGCAATGATAATGCTTTGGTGGCCATTACGGACGATTACCCTGGGCTAGTTCCAGCCTCACAGGTGACTGAGACCGAAGTCCCAGCACTTCAAAAAGGGATCCGTCCTTGCGTGTTTTTGATCGCCGTATAACAGCCATGTTTTGAAGTGGAGGTCCTCGAGGCAGAAGGCCGAGCCTACGGCGACTGGCCAACAAGGGGCCGCGAGGCCAGGCAGGCTGAAAAGACCCGCAGTCCGGATTGAGACACCGGCGCAGCGGTACGGCGCGTCGTCTTTATTGCAAGACATTATTCTCAGAGGCATATTAACGCCCATGCCTTCTTTTTAGGAAAAAGAGCGCTTGCCGGACTATACCCGGAGAGGCTACCAATCGCGCCTCCACAAGCCAGGCACCAAGGCCGGATTCGGAGGTGGGAACGAATACGAGGCGTGCGCCGGGTGCTCCTCTGACAGAGGATGCGGATAAACTATCCGCCACCCATTCCGAGGTGGAAAGTGCCATGAACCACAGGCGTCGCCGGACTGTTCTTCGTGATGCTTGTTTCTCCCAAGAGGCATTGAATGCCTTCAACTCGGGAGACGCGCACCTCCGTGCCGCTCAAAATGGTCTAGCCAGAGCCACGGAGTAGTATGTAAAAGACATACGGGTGAGAAAATTTGGTGATTATATATATCAGTAGCCCCTGAGACTTGAAACAGTTAGGATAACTGATTTAAGGATCATTTGTGATGCAGGTTCTTACCGAAAAGAATACTCAACTGTCCCAGGAGCTGGAAGAGTGCAAAGCCCAACTTCAGGCCGCACTGGCCGCAGCAGGGGAGCCCAAAGAGACCCCCTCTAGTAACATATCCTTCAAATGATAAGTATCATATAGAATGCGGCGTGTATGTAGATCTGACGATAAAATTGCAGATGATACTGGAGTAAATCCAGATAAGCAACAGCTCCAATGCCAGCTGAAGGCCGGTGAGAACGTGCTTACGAGGGTGAGGTAGGAGAAAAATGATCTCCAAGATGCCAACACCAAGCTGGGCGTGGAACTACAAGATGTTCGTGCCCAATTGTCGGACTCTGTTAAGGAAAATCGGCGGCTTCGACGTGGTAAGTGCTTGAACGAACTTTGAAAAAGAGTTCGGCGAGGAAGCTGGCTGATAGAGTTATGTCTGTAGGTATGCTAACAGGTCGTCCTGCCGAGGAAATGCCCGGTTCAACGGGTGAACTTCTTCCCAAGCTCTCACAGCTTCACGAACGAGTTCGGCAGGTGATGCAAGGCGTCGCCCAGGCCTTCTGGCCATCCTTCTCCAAACCCGAAGGCCTTGGAGAGCTTGCAGAAAAGCTAAAGGGAGCGCGGTGGCGCTTCCGATTATGGAAGAGATCGGCCTACCGTCAGGGCGCTAGGGAAGCCTGGGCAATGGTGAAGACACGGTACATGAAGGCTGACCCGAACCACATGGCCGAAGTCGGACCTGTGGCGCCCGATGGGAAGGAGATCCCTGTGAGCTTAGTGTACGGCCAAGTAGAATTGGCCGCAAAGTATTCCCAACAGGACTGTAGACTAGACAGCCTATTGGATGGTATTGAAGAGGAGTTCAACCAGTCAAATTGACTATGTAATTTTAATGTGACATGTATAATTCCTTCTAGCCAGATTGTAGATCGTTTGTCATGGCGGACCTTTTCGCTTCAACCTCGGGACCCGAAAGTCCGGAGTGTATCCGAATACCCTCCCGGTTATGTAAGAACTGGGGCATGTGTGGAGACCAGGCGTAGGGGTCATTAGTGCTTTATCAGACAAGTGCCCAACTAGTTATGTTATATTACATGGGTAGTAAGAAACATCTTCCAGGGAGAATAGTTCTGTTAAGGGTTCCTTTCCCTAGGTAAGCATGCCCTAAAGTGCATGTCCGGACTGCGACAAGAAGCATAGAAAAAGCATCTGGGGGCAGATATGAATAATAAATAAAAGTCATCTTTTGTTCACCGACCGAATATTCCCTTAAGAACGCTAGCTTTCGGCTTCACCCAGTCTGAGGTACACGTCCGACTGACCCAGCGGTAACAATCGCAGAGGTACTCCCCTTATGCCCTAGCTGAATTAACGGGAATGTAGGGCATAAATACAAGAGCCAGGCAACCTAGCTTGGCCAAAACTTAAGTCATATCGATGCATATAATGGTGAAAAAAGGTACATGCGGAAGTATAACACATGTGTTGGGCGTGAGGCCCAGGTAAATAATTTAAGCTTCTGTGAAAGAAGCCCCCAGGTATGAAGAGTGCGGCTAGCGCATCTGTAATGTATGAGTGAGGCACAAGGTGACCCTTGAAGGCCTAGAGAAATAAAAGAAAGAAAGGGAAACAAGACAGATGATGCATATGCAGAAAATGGACAAAGCGAGGGGACTAACATAAAGTCCGGTGCTAGGCATAGAATCTTCGGAGCCTGGCTGTGTTCCATGGGTTCGTCTCGAGTCGACTAGTCGATGCATCCCGCAGTCGGTACGCTCCACCAGTCAGAACTTGGTCGATAATGAAGGGACCTTCCCATTTGGGCTCGAGCTTGTTCCTTTTCTTATCCGGCAGCCGTAGAACTAGTTTGCCAACGTTATAAGTTTTGGCCCGTACTTCTCTGCTTTGGTATCTGCGTGCCTGTTGCTGGTAAAATGCGGAACGGGCTTTGGCTACGTCGCGCTCTTCCTCCAAGGTGTCCAGACTGTCCTGCCGATCGAGCTCGGCTTCTCTTTCTTCGTACATGCGCACTCGAGGTGAGTCATGAATTATGTCACAGGGCAGGACTGCCTCTGCGCCATACACCATAAAAAACGGTGTGTATCCGGTACTACGATTCGGCGTGGTCCGCAGCCCCTAGAGTACGGAGTCGAGATCCTCTACCCAGTGCATGACAGACTCTGTTAAGGAGCGCACTAATCTGGGATTAATGCCGCTCATTATAAGACCATTTGCTCGTTCGACTTGACCGTTGGTTTGTGGGTGATAGACTGAAGCATAATCGAGCTTGATGCCCATTTTGCTGCACCAGAGTTTTACCTCGTCGGCCGTGAAGTTCGTGCCGTTATCAGTGATGATGCTGTGGGGGACGCCGTAACGGCGTACAACCCCGGATATGAAATCTATCACCGGTCCTGATTCGACTGTTTTAACCGGTTTAGCCTCTATCCATTTGGTGAATTTATCCACCATGACCAATAAGTATTTTTTCTTGTGGGTTCCCCCTTTAAGGGGTCCAACCATATCAAGCCCCTAGACCGCGAAGGGCCATGTAAAGGGGATTGTTTGGAGGGCGGTGGGTGGCATGTGGCTTTGATTTGCAAAGAGCTGGCAACCGGCGCAACGTTGGACCAAGGCATGTGCATCTGCCTGGGCCGTTTGCCAATAGAATCCTGTACGGAAGGCCTTGCTTACAAGAGCCCGGGCTGCGGTGTGGTGACCGCTGAGTCCGGCGTGAATTTATGCCAAAAGGTTCCGCCCTTCCTCTTCGGAGATGCACCTTTGAAGGACTCCGGTAGCGCTTTTTTTGTACAATTCTCCCTCATGGACCCTGTAGGCCTTGGATCGCCGCACTATGCAGCGTGCCTCATTTTGGTCCTCCGGAAGTTCCTGTCTAGTTAGGTAGGCCAGGAATGGTTCTGTCCTTGGGGCAATAATGGCCATTATTTCGTGGGCTGATTGTCTTATTTCGGTGGCGGAGCCTCCGATTGTGTCAGAGAGTTCGGTATCGGGTATTTTGGTCGGGTCCGGACTGTTGTTACCGGTTTCCCCTTCCCATGCTACGGATGGCTTCAAAAGCCTTTCCAGAAATATGTTGGGAGGGACCGCGTCGCGTTTTTCACCGATGCGGGCGAGGATATCCGCCACCTGATTGTTTTCCCGAGCCACATGGTGAAATTTGAGCCCCTCGAACCGAGCTGACATTTTTAGGATGGCATTGCGATAAGTTTCCATTTTCGGATCCTTGGCATCAAAGTCTCCATTTATTTGGGATATCGCGAGGTTCGAATCCCTGCGCACCTCTAGGCGTTGAATGCCCATGGATACTGCCATCCAAAGACCATGTAGAAGGGCCTCATATTCGGCTGCGTTGTTGGAGTACGTATTGAACGGTGTCTCCTGTTGGGGACATCAAAACGACGCCAGCCCCCAGACCAGCCAACATTTTGGAGTCGTCGAAGTGCATGATCCAGTTTGAATATGTGCCGTACTCTTTAGGGAGTTCGGCTTCCGTCCATTCAGCGACGAAGTCAGCCAAAACTTGCGACTTAATAGCTCGCCATGGCTTGTAAGTTATGTCGAACGGGAGGAGATCAATGGCCCATTTGGCAATCCGGCCTGTCGCATCGCGGTTGTTTATAATATCGTTAAGTGGTACTTCCGAGGCTACCGTTATCGAACACTCTTGAAAGTAGTGTCGCAGCTTCCGGGATGCCATAAATACCGCGTATGCTATCTTTTGATAATGCGGGTACCGTGATTTGCATGGAGTAAGGGTAGTGGACACATAGTAAACCGGCTTTTGAAGGGGGAATTTGTGTCCTTCCACTTCCCGCTCGACGACGAGCACTGCGCTTATGACTTGATGAGTTGCCGCAATGTAGAATAGCATTGGTTCGCCAATGTTTGGCGCGGCCATGACTGGGTTTGTTGCTAATATGGCTTTGATTTCGTTGAGTCCGGCCGTGGCGGCATCCGTCCACTCGAAGTGTTCGGTGCGCCGAAGGAGGCGATAAAGGGGTAATGCCTTTTCGCCCAGGCGGGAGATAAAGCGTCTTAGAGCCGCCACGCATCCAGTCAATTTTTGTGTTTGTTTGAGGTCTGTTGGGGTAGCCAACTGTGACAACGCTCGGATTTTGGCCGGATTAGCTTCAATACCTCTACTGGAGACAATGAATCCCAGGAGCTTTCTGGCCGGTATGCCGAAAACGCATTTTTCCGGATTGAGCTTGATGTCATATGTTCGGAGGTTGTCGAATGTGAGCCTCAAGTCGTCTACTAGAGTTTCAACATGCTTGGTTTTAGCGACCACGTCATCTACATATGCCTCCACTGTTTTGCTGATCTGGTTTGCCAGACATGTCTGAATCATGCGCTGATATGTTGCGCCGGCGTTTTTGAGCCCGAAGGGCATTGTGTTGAAGCGGAATGGGCCATATGGTGTGATGAATGCCATTGTGGCTTGGTCTGGCTCTTCCATTTTAATTTTATGGTAGCCAGAGTATGTGTCAGGGAAACACAATGAATCGTGTCCTGCGGTAGCATCGATGATTTGATCGATGCGGGGGAGGGGGAAGGGATCCTTTGGGCAGGCCTTGTTAAGGTCCTTAAAATCGACGCACAAGCGCCAGGATTTGTCCTTCTTTGGTACCATCACCAGGTTTGCTAGCCAGTCCGGATGTTTTATGTCTCTGATGAATCCGGCCTCCAATAGCGTGGCTAGTTCCTCTCCCATGGCTTGTCTCTTAGGTTCGGAGAAACATCGAAGAGCCTGCTTGACTGGCTTGAATCCTTTTAGGATATTTAGGCTGTGCTCAGTCAGCCTGCGTGGGATTCCTGGCATGTCTGAAGGGTGCCAGGCAAAAATGTCCCAGTTCTCGCGTAGGAACTCTCGCAGTGCGGCGTCAACATCAGGGTTTAATTGTGCCCTGATGGAAGCTGTTTTTGTAGGGTCCGTTGGATGGACTTGGAATTTGACTATTTCGTCCGCCGGTTTAAAGGAGGTGGACTTGGATCTTTTATCGAGTATCACGTCGTCCCTGTTCACCGTGGAGCGCAGCGTAGTTAGTTCCTCGGCCGCTAAGGCTTCGGATAGTGACTCAAGGGCCAGTGCAACTGCCTTATTTTCGGCGCGGAGTGATATGTCCGGATCGCTAGCAAGAGTGATGATTCCGTTGGGCCCGGGTATTTTGAGCGTCATGTACCTGTAATGGGGCATGGCTTGGAAGATTGTAAACCCCTCCCTCCCTAATGGAGCGTGGTATCCGCTGCTGAACGGGGCCACTTGGAATGTGATTTCTTCAGACCTGTAATTATCCGGCGTGCCGAATACCACGTCTAGTTTGATTTTTCCAGCACAGCGTGCTTCCCGACTGGGAATAATTCCTCTAAAGGTTGTGCTACTTTGCTCAATGCGGCTCCAGTCTATTTCCATCTTTTGAAGAGTTTCCTCATAGATGAGGTTTAACCCGTTGCCGCCGTCCATGAGTACCTTGGTGTGTCGAAAGCCGTCCACGATTGGACTGAGGACCAGTGCGGCTGGTGCTCGGGCTGTTCGGAATTTAGGTTCGTCACTGGCATTGAAGGTAATAGCCGTGTCAGTCTAAGGATTTATTTCTGCTATGTGGCAGATTTCGGCCATGCTGCGGAGTGTTCGCTTGCGTCTATTATTTGACGCGAAGGTCTCAAAGACCGTTAACACTGTATTGTTGTCCATGGGATGGTGCTCTGTGGTCTTTGGGAGGAGTAGATCCTCACCACTTTTGGCCACCTACCAGAGTATCCAACATGCTCTAAGGCTGTGCGTTGGTATTGCATCTGCTGTACTATGAATTTTCCAGGGTCCGTCGAGCCATCCCTCCAGTACGGTTCCTTGCCCCGTAGAGGGCTTTTGCTTTTTGGTAGTTAACCTAGGTGTATTGTGATAATGCACCCTTTTATTTCGGACTGGGTTTGTATTCAGGGCCAGATTATCCCAAAATTTTATTTCGGTTTTCCAGGCGCTTTCGATCGCACAGTACTTTCGTACTATGGACACCAAGTCGGCAAAGCGTGGAATTTCGTGACGACTTATGGCATTGATGTTTCCCTTGTCCGTGCAATTATTGCAGAAGAATGAAATTGCGTCTTCCTCACGGCAGTCCTTTATCCTGTTCATGACCAGGAGGAATCTGGCCCAGTAATGGTGTACTGTTTCTTCGGGCTCTTGCCTAATTTGGGATAGATCGCGTATGTTTGGGTGGGTGGGTGGAATTGAATCCGAATCCTCACCCAATCTGAGACTCAGGGGCCAAGGAGTTTCCGAACTCGGAAGTTTGGATTCTTGGATGTTTGCCGATAAATCTAGCCCGCTACCTGATTCTAGGTTCAGGCCTTGAGTGACGTCCTCCCCTCCACGGGTATCCGGCTTGGAGGGATCGGGAATCCGGACATAGCTAGTCCTTAAGATAGATGAAGGGTTGCCGCATTGTTCCTCCACCACTGCAACGTGATGGGTGACCTGGGGAGAGTTGATCTCTCTCAGATCGGGTTTAGGCCCAATCTGATCGTAGTCTGTAGCGACTCCTAGGGTGGCGATGCGATCCAAGAGCTCGTTCAGGGAAGAGAGCTCTATTGGATCTAACTGCTCGGTGAGTTCCGAGTTGACGTGAAGATTGCTTTCGATGACCCGAGAAGTCATCGTCGGCGCAGTGGCCGAACAGGCGGTCATAACAAAACCACCTAGCCGGAGAGTTTGGCCGATAGCCAAAGCTCCCTCAGCAATAGTGCCGTCTTTAAAGACGGGATGAGACATCCTTCCTGGTGGTGACGGCACAGCGAACTCTCAATGAAAGCACCAATGTCGGTGTCAAAACCGGCGGATCTCGGGTAGGGGGTCCCGAACTGTGCGTCTAGGCCGGATGGTAACAGGAGGTAGGGGACATGATGTTTTACCCATGTTCGGGCCCTCTTGATGGAGGTAAAACCCTACGTCCTGCTTGATTGATATTGATGATATGGGTAGTACAAGAGTAGATCTACCACGAGATCAGAGAGGCTAAACCCTAGAAGCTACCCTATGGTATGATTGTATGTTATGGTTGTTGCCCTACGGACTAAAACCCTTCGGTTTATATAGACACCGGAGAGGGTTAGGGTTACACAAGGTCGGTTACAAAGGAGGAGATATCCATATCCGTATTGCCTAGCTTGCCTTCCACGCCAAGTAGAGTCCCATCCAGACACGAGACGAAGTCTTCAATCTTGTATCTTCATAGTCTAACAGTCCGGGCAACGGAGATAGTCCGGCTGTCCGGAGACCCCCTAATCCAGGACTCTCTCAAACACCTTCAGTACTTTCCTCCACCCAAAAAGGAGGATGCGTCCATCGTTTGCTCGTGAGGTCGACTATGAAGTTGATTTAATATTGACACTAGGATGGAGAACAAATTTCATATTAGCATTTGCATCGATAGGAATGATCTCTTGGCCAGCTTCGTAATGATCCACAAGCATCCAAATTTGATCAAAAAAGCCGGTGACAAACTGTCGGTGTCAAAACCGGCGGATCTCGGGTAGGGGTTCCCGAACTGTGGATCTTGGATCGATGGGGAACAAGGGAAGCATAACACGATATTTACCTAGGTTCAAGCCCTCTCTAAGAGGCAATAACCTATGTCCTGCTTGATTATATTGCTTGTGTATATGGGGGTTACAGAGTTGATCTACCTCAAGATCAGAGGAACTAAACCCTAACTAGTAGGATGGCGATTGTTCTCTTGGCCTCTACGGACTAAGCCCCCTGGTTTATATAGACACCAGGGGTCCTAGGGTTTACATACAGTCAGTTACATATAAAGGAACACCGGATCTTCCATATTGACTTGGAGCACACACCAAGGCAAAAAAGTCTTCGGAACGGACACAATGCAGCCCAACAGTCCGGCCCATGAGAGCTGGGTTGGCCTCCCGAGGACCCCCTAGTCTAGGACTCCCTTAGTAGCCCCCGAACTAGCCTTCAATGCCGACTTCCTATAACTCCCATGACTGCAGACTCTGGCTTGCAGGTGAGTTCCCTTGTCTTCTGAGTATTCGGAATAATCATCCCCCAGAGAAGTCTTCAAACGATGCTTGATCCAATTCGGCTATACGCCAAGCCGTGTCCGGAGTCTGAACTATCTGTTTTACTTAGCCCCGAAGGCCAATCATTTAAGTGTAAACAATATCTTTGATTGACAACTTTTGGCCTAGTCATAAACAAGAAAACCCGATATGTGGTTCGAGACCGTCCCTTCACAGGCACGTCTCTTCGAGGTGGAGATCGTGCCCCATTTTATAAGGGATTCAATCAATGATTTTGTAGTATCCCACTTGCACATAACGCCATGAGTTTATTGGGAATAGGCGAGGTGACCGGCGCATTTATAGGACTCTTAGTATTATGACTGCTTATAAAAGGGAGTAGCCATAATCGTCCCCGTACCCCTTCTTCTGCCTCTCGCCATAGCCTTTCCCAATCTACAGAGCTTGAGCGCTCCAACTCATCTTTCCGCAAAGTCAAGTTCGGCAATGGCCGGATCTAGAGCGAAGGGCAAGTGGGAGGCATCGTGTGTCACCAACAATGACATCGAGGACTTGAAGCAAGCAGGCTTCCTCTCCCTTAACATCACTCATCGGTCCCCAGAGGAGGGCCAGATCATGCCGACGCCACACGCCGGCGAACAGGTAGTGTTTGTCCCCCACTTCATCCAAGGACTGAGTTTCCCCCTCCATCCATTCGTGCGAGGTTTGATGTTCTACTACGGGATCGAGTTCCACAACCTGGCTCCGAACTCTTCCTTCACATCTCAGCCTTCATCATCATCTGCGAGGCCTTCCTTCGGCTCCAGTCGCACTTCGGCTTATGGTTGAAGGTATATAATGTTAAGCCAAAGATCATCAACAACCATCATGTAGATAGCGGAGGTGCCATGGTGAGCAGGCTTACCCGACTCGACTGGCCAGATGGCGTGTTTGTAGACACGGTCAAGATCTGGCAGAAAGAGTGGTTGTACATCACGGAGCCCCGCGAGGCAAATTGGGAAACTGCTTCAGATTTTAGATCCGGACCCCCGCAAGGTTAACCTTGTGGACCAGACAGAGCCTTGACTAGGAGCCTGTCGCCGAGGTGAAGGCATTGCAAAAGCGTGTCACCAACACGATAGAGGCGGGGGTCACACTGACCAACATGGTCCAGATTATGCTCCATCGCAGTCTGCTACCCTACCAACGTCGAGCCACCCCGATGTGGTCGTGGAAGCCCGAATACCCCCGCTCTGTGCAGTATTTCCACGACACCTCTCGTGAGAAGTTGCAGAGAGCGATGTTCCAGCCACATGAGACCTGGCCAGCCAAGGCGGAAGACATCGGCCTCGACGTCGAACACCCTCCCAAGGAAGTAATGTCATACCACTCCCCCTTATGCTTGGATATTTATATTTTCATTACGGCTCTAAATCCCCTGTTTCTTCCAAGGTTGGCTAAAGAAAGCTGTGAAGATGGGCAACCCGACCCCACTACCCGAAGGCCCCATGTCTGCCCAGGCAAGGGAGATGGTGACGCTGGCGCCTTACACGACGCCGGAGAAGAAGGAGAAAAAGAAGAACCCCACGAGGGGGGCTTGGGAGGGCCTCCGCCCACGAGTCTCTCCGGACACCAAGTCCGGGGACACTCACTCCCCTTTCGAACAAGAGGGGGACCAGGAAGAAGAGGAGGAGGAGAGTGGTGCCTGCTAGAATACGTCGGTATTTCCCCAATGTGGAAGGGATGATGCAGCACAGCGATGGTAGGTATTTCCCTCAGTGATGAGACCAAGGTTATCAAACCAGTAGGAGAACCAAGCAACAATACGTAAACAACACCTGCACACAAATAACAAATACTCGCAACCCGACGTCATAAAGGGGTTGTCAATCCATTTCGGATAACAACGCCACAAATTGGTAAACAGACATGATAAAAATATGATAGACGGGGTAAATAGATCTCAGATAAAATAAATTGCAGCAAGGTATTTTTGTATTTTTGGGTTTAATAGATCTGAAGATAAAAGCAAAGGAAAATAGATTGCAAAGGCAAATATATTAAGGAAGAGACCCGGGGGCCGTAGGTTTCACTAGTGGGCAATCGATAGAACTTCAAATAATCATGACGATATCTAAGCAATGATCATTATATAGGCATCACGTCCAAGATTAGTAGACGGACTCCTGCCTGCATCTACTACTATTACTCCACACATCAACCGCTATCCAGCATGCATCTAGTGTATTAAGTTCATGGAGAAATAAAGTAATGCAATAAGAACGACGATGTCACACCCAATATGCGACTCTATCCTAAAGGACCTCGAAGGTCCCACCAAGGATAGAACCACATATTGACACGCTTTTGCAAGGTGGATATCATTACATTGTACCATTACATAATAATTGGGGATACATACAAAGGCATACAATGCCACATGAATACATCAAACATCATACATGAGAACAACATCTGACTGCGGATGAAACACAAACAAAAACTCAAACGACATCAACCCTGTTAGCCCAGGCTGCCGACCAGGAACCTATCCCAAGATCGACGAAGAAGAAGAATAACTCCAAAACAAGTAAACATCGCTCTCACATCATGATCATCGTGTTACCTATACCTGCAACTGTTGTTGTAGTAATCTGTGAGCCACGAGGACTCAACAATCCCATTACCATGGGTATCAAGACTAGCAAAGCTTAATGGGTAGGAAATGATAAGTGGGGAGGTTGCAGCAAGCGACTAAGCATTGTATGGTGGCTAACATATGAGTATAAGAGTAAGATCAAAAACTATGTGAACGGTCGCAAACTAGTAATGATCAAGAAGTAATCCTGAACTACTTACGTTCAAACATAACCCCACCGTGTTCTCTTCTCGAACTTTCCCGAAAAGAGACAGTCATGGTTACGCACGCGGTTGGTGTATCTTAGTTGAGTTTACTTCAAGTTCACTACAACCGGATATTAACAAATTTCCATCTGCCACATAACTGCGGGAACGACTCTCGAAAGTTTAAACCCTGCAGGGTGTCCCAACTTAGCCCATGACAAGCTCACGATCTGCGGAGACAATCCTCCATCACGGGAACCTTCAATCCGACTCGGAATCCCGGTGCACAAGACATTTCGACAATGGTAAAACTAATCTAGCAAGACCTCCCAGCGTGCCGACACCCTGATAGTAGCCGCGCGTATCTCATCTCAGGCCACGACCAGATAAGCAAAGCATACAGGATCCAAATACCCCAAGTTGCCTAGGGGCGGTCCTGCATAATGCTCTAGTTTGGGACCAACACCATCGGCATTGGCCCCCTGTATGTAGAAAAGAATCCTCGGGTTCATGACGCCCTATGCCAATTAATTATTTAGTTCAATATTATTATGGCAAATGTTAAAACAAATGTTGGGCCTTGCTGGAAGAGTTTTATTCAAAGCGAACTGTCAAGAGGGGCCCATAAACCCTCACCATGTTAGGGACACATAATCAAGGAACATAACACCGGTATGATGGAAACTAGGGCGGCAAGAGTGGAACAAAACACTAGGCAAAAGGCCGAGCCTTCCACCCTTTACCAAGTATATATGTGCATTAATTAAAATAAGAGATCCCATGATATCCATGAAATCCATGTCCCAACATGGAACAACCTACAACTGCACCTGCAACTAGCAATGCTATAAGAGGGGCTGAGCAAGCGGTAACATAGCCAAACAACAGTTTGCTAGGATTGTGAAAAAGGTTAGAGGTTGTTTCATTGAAATTTGGGAGGCATGATAAAGAAGTGGTAGGTAGCGCGACATAGCGATAGTGTCGGGACCCCGATTCTAAGTCACACGATCTAGCATGTAACACCTCATATCACTTTGCGGCATCACGCATGGTATTCCCATGGGTGTCGCCTTACCATGGCCCGGGACCGTTTGCGCCTTTTGGCTCACGTATATGATAGTGTCGCTAGCATCCATATGACAGAGAACCCGGGCCGACATGACTAGTCATGAACCCAAAGTGGCACTAACTTACGGGGACAGGCATACATGAATCAACATCGAGCATGTCGGTCAGCAGCGTGCGAATCCGGGCTGTAGCACTAGGCTAACAGGACTCTGGTGAACCGGGCTGTAGCAGGCTAGCCAGGACTCCGGATGTCACTGCGTGACATTTCCCCGAAGGGACAGACACAGGAACAAAGTGAATCACATGTCGGCCAGTCTAAGTGTTCCAGAGCAGTAGTGCTGGGCTAGCAGGACTCCGGGTAAACCGGGCTGTAGCGGACTACCATGGCTCGGTGGAATCACTAGACTACATTTCCCCATAAGAGAGGCTACCAAGGATAAACAACCAGGTTGTCGGATCCCACACATAGCAATACATGTCACACGTACGCATAACATGCAAGTATGTGATGTACAACATGGCATCACAACATAACACAAACTCATATAGATAAAGGCCCAGAAGAGCCACATAGCATAAATACAAACAGAGGTCTCATGACCCATCATTCAGAGCATACAAGCAACGGAAGCATTACATGTCTGAGTACAGACAACTGCAAAAGAAAAAGGCTGAGAAGCCTGACTATCTACAAGTCCCTCCCAAGGGTACAAGATCGTAGCTGAGGTAACAAGCTACTCGTCAAAGTCCAAGAGGTACTACTAGTGAGACAGATGTCTCACCTGCAAAACATAAATAAATCAAACGTGAGTACAAAGGTACTCAGCAAGACATACATCAGATCGTATCATACATGCATTAATATCAAGAAGGCAATGTGGGGTTTAGTTGCAGCAAGCCAGCTTTGACTCAGTGGCTACCCTGTTCTACGACAACGAGAAACTTCTTTGAGGTGAGGCAGCGCACACGAGTCCACTAAACACCACATCAATACACTGCTATGGATTCATCCCCGTCTCTCTACGAGAAGGCCATCCATAGCACTCACACTTGTCTTGAGCATTTTAGAGTATCCACTTTAAGTTGTCTATGTACCACGTAAGCATCCAAGAAGTCCATAACCGAGGACACGGCTATTCGAATAGATCATGATAACCCTGCAGGGGTGTACTTCTTCACACACGCTCTCACCACTTATCACCGTGTACACGTCATGTATCTCGGCAACCTTCAAGCGGAAGCCTGGCGAGGGTGTCGGCCACGACCTGACTAACCACACAAGACTCTAGTCCAGGTTTATCACCTATTCGGGTTCCATCCACAAGGATATCCGGCCGGGGTTTCGCTCACGGCCCCAAACGATGTGTACAGGGTTCCTGAGCCCACCATCCGGGTGCCACTCGATACACCGAGCCACGGTGCCAAGTCTATCCCAAGTCCACCCTGTCGGGTGCCACTCGGTAGAAAAATAGCACTACCTACGAACACCAGAAACTATTTGCAACTCCTGGACAGAGATCAAGGCAGTTAATAAGTCGAGAGAGCTTGGAGCACCCAGAGCCCAATGTGTGGTAGTAGCTAGTCATTGGACAACTTACATAGAACTCAGTTCTTAAGGACAGCCCCAATGAGACAACCCACCATGTACTCCTACATGGCCTCTCACCGCTACCTTTACCAAATCGTGTTCACACGCTTAACTCTCAGCACCTGAACATATCATAACACTCCAATTCATTCCCAATGAATCAGACCTGACATAACTCTAAGCAATAGCAGGCATGGCATGGTAGGAACACAACATGGCTCAATCAACTCCTACACATGCTAGTGGGTTTTAACTATTTACTGTGGCAATGACAGGTTATGCAGAGGAATGGGTTCAACTACCGCAACATAAAGTAGCAGTTGTATCGTTGTTGTCCTAATGCAATAAATGAGAGCAGGAGCGAGAGAGTAGGATTGTATTGGATGAACAAGGGGGTTCGCTTGCCTAGTAGATTAACAAGGGGCACTGCTCCTCTAACAGGTACTCTGGATCGGTCTCCGGAGCAGGACCTATCGAGAAGGAACGGTGTCAGCAATCAATACACAAGCATATGCAACAATATTATGCATGAACATGGCATGAAGATGTGATGTTGTTTGAGATAATGCATTTAGCATTCTATTTGGAAGAGGTCCATTTGAACCAAAGGTTCAAATGCAACTCTAATTACAATCCCTTTAAATGACATAAGTGTGTTTTCATCTATACAGCACATATAGGTTGGTTTATCATGCATGAAAATGGTACAAACGGATAGATTGCATTTTTCTGATAATTTTTCATATATAAATTATTTCAATCTGAGCTACGGTTGAATTTCTATGAATTTTTGAAGTTCAGCTAATTTTCTGGAATTTCCAAAATAGAAATAATCCAGAAAATGATTACTGCGTCAGCATGACAGCAGCATTGCATCAGCAAGTCAAAGGCGGCTGACTAGGTCAAACTTGACGTGTCGGGTCCATACATCAGTGTCTGTGGCTCATCCTAAATTAAATTAAACCTAAACTGGTTTAGTTAATGGGGTTGGGCCCATGCGTCAGTGACCCAATTAGTTAACAGGGTTTAATTAGTTGTTAAACTAATCCTAAATTAGAAATTAGCAGGGCCGGGCCCCACATGTCAATGACCCATACGGGTTAAAACTGGTCAACTGGGGGGTCACACACGGTCAACCCGCCGGCTTTTAGCCGCCGGCGAGGCAGAACGCGGCGGAGGGCCTCAGATCTGGTCCTCCGATGACCAAAAGGGCCGCGGAGACCATCTCCGAGGAGCTGGTGCTCGCGCGCATCTAGTGGAGGCAACGAAAGAACGTGGGGTGGCTGGAGCTCGTAGCGGCGGCCG
Source organism: Triticum urartu (assembly GCF_056163025.1). Lineage (NCBI taxonomy): Eukaryota > Viridiplantae > Streptophyta > Magnoliopsida > Poales > Poaceae > Triticum > Triticum urartu. The sequence continues at coordinate 569,322,465 of NC_141878.1, forward strand.
GAGCACGGCTCCGAGCGGGAAGTGGCTGCAGGGCACAACAGGAGCTGCGAGTGGCGGTGTTGGCCTTCTGGGAGGCTGCTGAGCATGATGGCCTGCGCGGGCGCGAGCTGCGGTGCATCTGGCCACGACGGTGAGGATCCACGGCGGCGCGACCGCTCGGGTCCGGTGGTTAGCACGGCTACAGCGCGCGAGTGACAAAATGGAGAGGGGGAAACAACGGCGGGGCTCACAGCGGATCCGGCAGAGGCTTCAGCAAGCTCGGGGGAGGTCCAACGCGAGCGGAATGGAGACGGCGATCTCTGGCGGCCAGAGGTGAAGAAGATGGCGGTGACGGCTCCATGAGGCGTCCCCGGTTGCTTGGCTTGACGAAGACGGAGAAGGCGACGGGGCGGAGCTCTAGGACACAGCAGCGAGGCGAGGGGAGCACGGTGGGCACGGCTATGGCGAGCGGCGTTGACGAACCCGTTCGGTGGGTGGGAGAGAGAGGTCCAGGGAAGGGGGAAACGCTTGAGAGTGAGAGAGAGGGAGAGCCAGGGGTGCGTGGCGACGCCAGAGGCGTCCAGGCCGTCGAGGGGGCAAGCAAGCAGGGTGGAGGTGGCACGCGTGTGCGTGCGTGCGTCGGGCACACGCCCTCGTCCTCCTGGCAGAGGAGGAAGACGACAGGGGGAGGCTGCTGGGCTGGCCAGCCAGCTGGGCCGGCTTCTCTCCTGGGCCAGGCAAGCTAGGTGAGGTTTTTCCCTTTTGTTTCTTTTTTCTATTTTCTGTCATTTCTTTTGACTTAGTAATAATACTAAATCATTTTATTTACTTCTGTCAAATTTTGCTGGGACCTAAGGGATTAATCCAAAGCGCCTCACCAAAATTCAGAAATTTTGGACATATATATATTATATATATAGCAAATATATATATCCAAAGCAATTAATTACTGGATTAATTCCAAATGCCCAAAATAAATACTTATGAGCTTTTAAAAATATTGGTTCGATTTTCATCTTTGTCCAATTTGGAGCAATTTTTCTTGGACCTTTTTGGAGCAATTTTTATCTGGGTTATTTCCAGAAATGAATTCTAAGGGTTTCACAAATCCCCAATTCAAATTTAAATGGAATTTAAACATGATGCATAAAGAAGGCTAGCCTAGGTCATACCAGAACTAGGGATGTGACAACTCGCCCCCACTCGAAAAAATCTCATCCCGAGATTCAGGAGTTGGCGGAAAGAAAGCGGGGTACTCAAGTCGAAGACGATCTTCACGCTCCTAGGTAGCTTCTCTCTCGGAATGATGAGACCACTGAACCTTGAGAAACTTGATGTTATGACATCGAGTGACACGCTCTGCTTGATCAAGGATGCGAACAGGGTACTCTTGATATGTGAGGTTATCTTGGAGATCAAGCGTTTCGTGGTCCACTCCGCGGATGGGATCCGAGAAGCAACGCCTGAGTCGAGAGACGTGGAAGACATCATGTACTCGGAAAAGATGTGGGGGTAGTTCCAATTGGTAGGCAACCTCTCCTCGTTTAGCGAGAATGCGAAAAGGACCAATGTAACGAGGAGCCAACTTGCCCTAGATACCGAATCGATGGGTACCCTTCAAAGGGGTAACCTGAAGGTAAGCTTTGTCGCCAACTTCATAAGCCACTTCCTTATGACTACGGTCATACTGGGTCTTTTGACCAGATTGGGCTGTTTTCAAATTCTCACGAATGATGCGAACTTGCTCTTCTGCCTCCTGGATCATATCCGGTCCAAAGAAATGTCTTTCACCGGTTTCTGACCAGTTCAAAGGTGTTCGACATCTTCGTCCATACAGAACCTCAAAAGGAGCTTTCTTGAGGCTGGATTGGTAGCTATTGTTATAAGCAAACTCGGCGAAGGGAAGACACTTCTCCCAATCCATACCGAATGAGATAACACAAGCTCTAACCATGTGTTCGAGAATTTGGTTGACCCTTTCCACCTGACCACTTGATTGAGGGTGGAAAGCGGTACTGAAGGAAAGATGGGTGCCCATGGCAGTTTGGAAACTCTCCCAAAAATGAGAAGTGAAAAGACTACCACGGTCTGAATTGATCTCTAGTGGAACACCATGAAGTGACACTATTCGAGAAATATATAAGTCAGCGAGCTGACTAGTAGTGATACTCTCTCGAACAGGTAGGAAGTGAGCCACTTTGGAAAGACGATCAATGACTACAAAGATAGCATTATTCCCTCTCTTGGTCCTAGGAAAGCCGGTGATGAAGTCCATACCAACTTTATCCCATTTCCACTCAGGAATAGCTAAAGGTTGAAGGGTGCCAGCAGGCCTTTGATGTTCTGCCTTAACGCGACGACAAACGTCATAGTTAGCAATGAACTCAGCGATTTCTCTTTTCATCCTAGTCCACCAGAACCTCTGGCGTAGGTCCTGATACATCTTAGTACTACCGGGATGAATCGTGAGAGGAGATTCATGCGCCTCCTTAAGGATTAATTGTCAAGATGTTGATTCTTGGGAAACACCAAGTGACTCTCAAAGAAAACAACACCACGATCATCTATAGAGAAACTACCACCAACTCCCTTGTTAATGTTTCTCTTGATCCAGGAAATTCCCGTATCCTGCTTCTGAGCAGAGATGATCTGATCCACAAGAGTAGGTTTCACCACCAAGGTAGAAAGGAATCCGTGAGGAGCAATGTGAAGGTTGAGCTTACATAACTCCTCATCGAGAAGTGCTTGGCCCTGTTGCAACATGAGATTGTTGCAATAGGACTTACGACTTAGTGCATCAGCCATGACATTTCCCTTGCCTGGGGTGTAGGTAATCCCTAAGTCGTAATCTGAGATCAACTCCAACCAACGCCTTTGCCTAAGGTTCAAATCTGGTTGGGTGAAGATATACTTGAGACTCTGGTGATCAGTATAAATCTCGCAATGCTTACCAAGAAGGTAATGTCGCCAGGTCTTAAGTGCATAGACTACGACTGCAAGCTCTAGATCATGTGTACGATAATTCTCCTCATGTGGATGCAACTGTCGAGATGCATAGGCAATCACATGGCGATCTTGCATAAGAATGCAACCTAGTCCCTGTCGTGAGGCATCGCAGTAGATAACAAAGTCTTTAGTGAAATCCGGTGGCACAAGTTTGGGAGCGGAAGTCAGACGTCTTTTCAGTTCCTGAAAACTGTGCTCACATTGTGGGGACCACTCAAACTTTTTATCTTTATTGAGAAGTTCCATGAGAGGTTTGGCCACTTTGGAGAAGTTTTCAACAAAGCGTCGACAGTAACTGGCTAGGCCAAGGAAACTCCTAACTTGCTTAACCATTTCAGGCGGAGTCCAATCAAGAACGGCCTGAACTCTCTCGGGATTGACAGCAATGCCCTTACCAGAAATCACGTGGCCTAGGTAGGTCACTTCTGGCAACCAAAATTCGCACTTGGAGAATTTGGCATAAAGGCAGTGTTCTCTGAGTTTTTCTAACACAAGTCTAAGATGTTCGGCATGCTCTTCCTCGTTCTTCGAGTAAATAAGAATATCATCGAGGTAAACCATGACAAACTTATCTAAGTACTCCATGAAGATCGAGTTCATCAAGCGAGAGAATGTTGCTGGAGCATTGGTTAGACCAAAGGACATGACGATGTACTCGTACTGACCATAACGAGTGACGAAAGCCGTCTTAGGAATGTCCCCATTTCCGATCTTGATTTGGTGGTAGCCTAACCTCAAATCCATCTTTGAAAAGACTGAGGATCCAACGAGCTGATCATACAGGTCGTTGATCCTGGGGAGCGGATACTTGTTCTTAATCGTGACCAAATTAACGGGACGATAATCTACAACCATTTGGTCTGTACCATCCTTCTTCTTGACGAAGAGGACGGGGAAAGCCTAGGGAGAAGTACTAGGACGGATGAAACCCTTTTGCAAGGATTCATCGAGTTGTTTCTTAAGCTCGGCTAGCTCTAAGGGTGCCATCTTGTAAGGTCTCCTAGAGATTGGGGCGGTTCCTGGGATAAGATCTATGACAAACTCTACATCTCTGTCAGGTGGAATACCTGGCAGTTCCTCAGGAAAGACATCCGGAAAGTCACGGACTACCAGGATATCTTCAAGGTCAGGAAGAGGGTTGGCATTAAGAGAATAGAGTTGGTGCTTTGCAACTCTAGTGGAGACAGTGACTATCTTGCCAGATGGGTGTGTAAGCTGAACAGACGTGGTGAAACAATCAATCTTGGCATGATGAGCTGTCATCCAGTCCATACCCAAGATGATGTTAATATCTGAAGACTTGAGGGCTACAAATGATGCAAGAAATACAAGTCTGTCAACAAGGATTTCATTACCATGGCTTATCCTGGTAGTTTGCCATCTAGACCCTGGAGTTTGGATTTCAAGTGGAGTTGGCATATCACAAAATGACATGTCGTGCAAACGAGCATAGCCTTCAAAGATGAAGGAGTGAGATGCTCTGGTATCGAACAGAACCCAAGCTGGATGGTAGTTGACAAGGAGTGTACCAAGAACGACATCCGGATCATCATGAGCGTCTTTAGCTGAGACGTGATGCACACATCCATGGTCAGTGGGAGCTGACTTGACACTGATCATCTTGCGTGATGGATTACCACGGCCAATAGACTTCTCAGACGGGGTGGAGCATACTTGGTTTGAGAGCAGTCACGTGCATAGTGTCCTGGCTCTCCGCATGTGAAACAAGTCCCTGAAGTAGGATGTGGACCCGCTTTGACAAGCGGTCTACCAATAGGCCTGGGTGGAGCATGTAACTGAATTGGGTGAGGTGTCACACAAGAAGGCCTCGGTGTATAACCGGGTGGAAGAGCGGAGTTTAAAACCCAAATCTGGCGCTTCTGAGAACTAGAACCGGAGGAAGAACCCAAATCACGGGTGTGCTTATGAGACTCCTCGTAAGTGAGCTGAGCTGTCTCTGCGTTAATGGCCTTGTTCACAAGAGCCTGGAATGTATTGCAATAATGCAAGTGGAGATCACGACGCAACTTGGGGTTGAGACCCTTCCGGAACCTAGCCTACTTCTTGGTGTCCGTGGACACCTCTTCTGTAGCATAGTGGGCGAGGTTCTCAAACTCTCTACTATAAGCATCAACATCCATCTTATCCTGGGTGAAACTACAGAACTCTTCTCTCTTGCGGTCAATGAGAGCCAGAGGGATGTGATTCTCACAAAAAGCCTCAGTGAAATCTCTCCGGGTGGGTATCTGGCCAGCTGGAAGCATAGCCTCATAGTTCTGCCACCAAAGACTAGCAGGACCTTCCAGATGATAAGCAGCGTAGGTGACCTTGTCACTTTCAGCTACGTTCGCAGAATGCAGCTTGTGTGTGATACTACGGAGCCAGTCATCTGCATCGAGTGGTTCAATGGAATGATGGAAGGTAGGTCATTTCAGACCAATGAAATCATAGATGGTCGCTGACTCTTTGCACCGGGGTGCGGTGTTCTCCTTAATACGTGCTAACAAGCGGTTAGACTCACGCTTGTTCTTCTCCATCTCTAACATGAACTCTGCCAACGAAGGCTGGTCGGGAGGATCCTCATCCCTACCATCTCCGTGGTTCCGGCTACGAGCAACAGAACTTCGGTTAACCGGCAACATCCTAAAGAACGAAACCAAAGAAAACAAGGATGCATTCAGCACCAACTATAGGATGCAGAAGGTAGCACAAGAAATTAGTATCGCTCAAACTCCTAGGACAATTTCGGCAGCATAACGGCAGTAAAATGCTCAAAATGAGACATTCTGCAAAAGACGGGGTAGCACCAAACTCAACATCATCACTCAAGGTTCTGAGATATTACTAAACAGGCTACACCGGAGGTACTCGAACTGGGATATGACTCCGATCAACCAATCCTAAGAGACTACGGAGTAGTAACACGTGATCCTGATAGATAGAAGAGGAAGCCTAGTTCCTTAACAACTTAGGATAGATAGGATGACTCGGATCAGAAGGCATGAGGTATGAGGAGTAAAAAGAGCCTTACGTTCCCTTCCATAATCAATTCCCCTATATAGCTAAAGAATCTCTAGACCCAACTTCGACCAGGTTAGCTTGGTAATCCTACAGGCAGTCAGGCTCTGATACCAAAGCTGTCGGGACCCCGATTCTAAGTCACACCGATCTAGCATGTAACACCTCATATCACTTTGCGGCCTCACGCACAGTATTCCGACGGGTGTCGCCTTACCATGGCCCGGGACCGTTTGCGCCTTTTGGCTCATGTATATGATAGTGTCGCTAGCATCCATATGGCAGAGAACCCGGGCCGACATGACTAGTCGTGAACCCAAAGTGGCACTAACTTACAGGGATAGGCATACATGAATCAACATCGAGCATGTCGGTCAGCAGCGTGCGAATCCGGGCTATAGCACTGGGCTAACAGGACTCGGGTGAACCGGGCTGTAGCAGGCTAGGCAGGACTCCGGATGTCACCGCGTGACATTTCCACAAAGGGACAGACACAGGAACAAAGTGAATCACATGCCAGCCAGTCTAAGTGTTCCGGAGCAGTTGTGATGGGCTAGCAGGACTCCAGATAAACCGGGCTGTAGCGGACTACCATGGCTCGGTGGAATCACTAGACTATATTTCCCCATAAGAGAGGCTACCAAGGATAAACAACTAGGTTGTCGGATCCCACACATAGCAATACACGTCGCACGTACGCATAACATGCAAGTATGTGCTGTACAACATGGCATCACAACATAACGCAAACTCATATAGATAAAGGCCCAGAAGAGCCACATAGCATAAATACAAACAGAGGTCTCATGACCCATCATTCAGAGCATACAAGCAACGGAAGCATTACATGTCTGAGTACAGACAACTACAAAAGAAAAAGGCTGAGAAGCCTAACTATCTACAAGTCCCTCCCAAGGGTACAAGATCGTAGCTGAGGTAACAAGCTACTCGTCAAAGTCCAAGCGGTACTACTAGTGAGACAGATGTCTCACCTGCAAAACATAAATAAAGCAAACGTGAGTACAAAGATACTCAGCAAGACTTACATCAGATCCTATCATACATGCATTAGTATCAAGAAGGCAATGTGGGGTTTAGTTGCCGCAAGCCAGCTTTGACTCAGTGGCTATCATGTTCTACGACAACGAGAAACTTCTTTGAGGTGAGGCAGCACACACGAGTCCACTAAACACCACATCAATACACTACTATGGATTCATCCCCGTCTCTCTACAAGAAGGCCATCCATAGCACTCACACTTGTCTTGAGCATTTTAGAGTATCCACTTTAAGTTGTCTATGTACCACGTAAGCATCCAAGAAGTCCATAACCGAGGACACGACTATTCGAATAGATCATGATAACCCTGCAGGGGTGTACTTCTTCACACACGCTCTCACCACTTATCACCATGTACACGTCATGTATCTCGGCAACCTTCAAGCAGAAGCCTGGCGAGGGTGTCGGCCACGACCTGACTAAGCACACAAGACTCTACTCCAGGTTTATCACTTATTCGGGTTCCATCCGCAAGGAGATCCGGCCGGGGTTTCGCTCACGGCCCCGAACGATGTGTACAGGGTTCCTGAGCCCACCATCCGGGTGCCACTCGGTACACCAGGCCACGGTGCCTAGTTTGTCCCAAGTCCACCCTGTCGGGTGCCACTCGGTAGAAAAATAGCACTACCTACGAACACCAGAAACTATTTGCAACTCCTGGACAGAGATCAAGGCGGTTAATAAGTCGAGAGAGCTTGGAGCGCCCGGAGACCAATGTGTGGTAGTAGCTAGTCATTGGACAACTTACACAGAACTTAGTTCTTAAGGACGGTCCCAATGAGACAACCCATCATGTACTCCTACATGGCCTCTCACCGCTACCTTTACCAAATCGTGTTCACACGCTTAAGTCTCAGCGCGCACCAGAACATATCGTAAGACTCCAATTCATTCTCGATGAATCAGACCTGACATAACTCTAAGCAATAGCAGGCATGGCATGGTAGGAACACAACATGGCTCAATCAACTCCTACACATGCTAGTGGGTTTTAACTATTTACTGTGGCAATGACAGGTCATGCAGAGGAATGGGTTCAACTACCGCATCATAAAGTAGCAGTTGAATCGTTGTTGTCCTAATGCAATAAATGAGAGCAGGAGCGAGAGAGTAGGATTGTATCGGAATGAACAAGGGGGTTTGCTTGCCTGGTAGATCAACAGGGGGGCGCTGCTCCTCTGACAGGTACTCTGGATCGGTCTCCGAAGCAGGACCTATCGAGAAGGAACGGGGTCGGCAATCAATACACAAGCATATGCAACAATATGATGCATGAACATGGCATGAAGATGTGATGGTGTTTGAGCTAATGCATTTAGCATTCTATTTGGAAGAGGTCCATTTGAACCAAAGGTTCAAATGCAACTCTAATTACAATCCCTTGAAATGCCATAAGTGTGTTTTCATATATACAGCATGTATAGGTTGGTTTGTCATGCATGCAAATGGTACAGATGGATAGATTGCATTTTCTGATAATTTTTCATATATAAATTATTTCAATCTGAGCTACGGTTGAATTTCTATGAATTTTTGAAGTTTAGCTAATTTTTTGGAATTTCCAAAATAGAAATAATCCAGAAAATCATTACTGCGTCAGCATGACAACAGCATTGCGTCAGCAAGTCAAAGGCGGCTGACCAGGTCAAACCTGACGTGTGGGGTCCACACGTCAGTGTGTGTGGCTAATCCTAAATTAAATTAAACCTAAACTGGTTTAGTTAATGGGGTTGGGCCCACGCGTGAGTGAACCAATTAGATAACATGGTTTAATTAGTTGTTAAACTAATCCTAAATTAGAAATTAGCAGGGCCCGTCCCCACATGTCAATGACCCATACGGGTTAAAACTGGTTAACTGGGGGGTCAAACACGGTCAACCCGTCGGCGAGGCAGAACGCGGCGGAGGGCCTCGGATTTGGTCCTTCGGTGACCAAAAGGGTCGCGGAGACCATCTCCGAGGAGCTGGTGCTCGCGCGCTTCTAGTGGAGGCGACGGAAGGACGTGGGTTGGCCGGAGCTCGCCGGAGCGGAGCTCGTAGCGGCGGCCGGAGCACGGCTCCGAGCGGGAAGTGGCTGCAGGGCACGACAGGAGCTGCAAGTGGCGGTGTTGGCCTTTTGGGAGGCTGCTGAGCATGATGGCATGCGCGGGCGCGAGCTGCGGTGGCTCTGGCCACAACGGTGAGGATCCACGGTGGCGCGATTGCTCGGTTCCGGTGGTTAGCATGGCTACGGCGCGCGAGTGACAAAATGGAGAGGGGGAAACGACAGCGGGGCTCACAGCGGATCCGGCAGAGGCTTCAGCGAGCTCGGGGGAGGTCCAATGCGGGCGGAACGGCGATGGCGATCTCCGATGCCCGGAGGTGAAGAAGACGGCGGTGACGGCTCCACGGGGCGTCCCCGGTTGCTTGGCTTGACGAAGACGGAGAAGGCGATGGGGCGGAGCTCTAGGACACAGCAGCGAGGCGAGGGGAGCATGGTGGGCACGGCTATGGCGAGTGGCGGCGACAAACCCGTTCGGTGGGTGGGAGAGAGATGTCCAGGGAAGGGGGAAACGCTCGAGAGCGAGAGAGAGGGAGAGTCAGGGGTGCGTGGCGACGCCAGAGGCGTCCAGGCCGTCGAGGTGGCGCGCGTGTGCGTGGGTGCGTCGGGCACACGCCCTCGTCCTCCTGGCAGAGGAGGAAGACGACAGGGGGAGGCTGCTGGGCTGGCCAGCCAGCTGGGCCGGCTTCTCTCCTGGGCCAGGTAAGCTAGGTGAGGTTTTTCCCTTTTGTTTCTTTTTTCTATTTTCTGTCATTTGTTTTGACTTAGTAATAATACTAAATCATTTTATTTACTTCTGTCAAATTGTGCAGGGACCTAAGGGATTAATCCAAAGCGCCTCACCAAAATTCAGAATTTTTGGACATATATTATATATATATAGCAAATATATATCCAAAGCAATTAATTACTGGATTAATTCCAAATGCCCAAAATAAATACTTATGAGCTTTTAAAAATATTGGTTTGATTTTCATCTCTGTCCAATATTTTCAGAGAGCAACATGAGCATTTCCTTGGACCTTTTTGGAGCAATTTTTATCTGGGTCATTTCCAGAAATGAATTCTGAGGGTTTCACAAATCCCCAATTCAAATTTAAATGGAATTTAAACATGATGAACAAAGAAGGCTAGCCTAGGTCATACCAGAACTAGGGATGTGACAGATAGCATCGAGACAACTAGCATAGCAAAGATAGTAGTGAGATCCAAGGTGACGGTCATCTTGCCTGAAATCCCGCTAGGAAGAAGAACGAGTCCATGAAGAAGATGATCCCACGTAGTTGAACGAATCCTCACAATCGCAACGTAACAGGAACTACCGAGAAGGAGCACAACCGGAAAGAAGCAAACAACATGGTAAACACACAACACATAACAAGACATGATGCTCAACCAAGTATGATGCATGACAAGGCTATACGATGCTACTCATGGCAAGATATGATGCATACAAGAACAACACATTCAAGCAAGTATAAATGAGGCCAAAAACAACATATAACAATTCCGAAAACTCCCCATATGCAAAATTTCGAAATTGGTCCAGATTTGAACAAAACATTAAGTTAAAGTTGTTAAATAGCAAGTTAAAGTGCACCGAGATGATCTACACAATTTTCTAGTCGAGTTACATGTAAAGTTCATTTAATTCGGAGCTACGGCCTAGAAGATATGAGCAAAACAACTTAAACATGGCATTGATGCAAACGCAAGCAAAACACAATCACAAACAGTCTAGAACATGGATGCAACATGGCATGATGAAACTACATGCAATTCTAAGCAAGTTTCATATAAAACATGATGAAAACGGAGCAACGGTTCAACACATACACTCAATACAAGTTTCAAACACAATCTGCCCAAAACAACAACTAAGCACTTTGCAATCAAGGAAACAAGATGCTACAGGAAACATATGAACACAAACTTGATATGCACTCAAAGTACAGGTTACATGCTTCAATTGTCATCAAGGTTCATGTTTATAGGCATCAGGATTAATCCAATATGATCAAAGCAAGAAGCAACTTTATAACACAGATTATGACTTAGTGAAAAACATGGCATACATGTGAGCAGAAATAACATGTTGAAATGTTGGGGGCATGAAACAAACATCTACAGTGCAAGATCATAGCAAACAAAATCATGGCATTAAAGTAGAGGTTAAACATGGAAAAACATGGTTACTAAGCATCTCAGATCAATGGCATTCATCAAGACAAGTAAGCAAGTCATAACAGATTCTCCGACTTAGTGAAAAACAGAGTAAGGATGAAAACAGATTCATGGTGCATACTTTGAGACATCAAAAGTATATGCTACATGAACATTTAATGGCATCAAAGGGCATGGCAAGAATGTACAAGTGGAGCACTACAAAACATGAAAACTAAGCTACTGTTAGAAAACAATAGAATATGCTCAAAAAATCATGGCAAGATTGAAAATGATAACAGATTCACAGACTTAGTGAAATAAACTGAACATGGCAGGAACAACGATGAGTAGGCATTTTGCGAGCTTGTGCAACTCATCACAAAGCATTTCATGGCATGTGAATGTAACCAACAGCAAGAAGGCATACTAGTGCAGCTACTCATGGCAAGACCATGGTCATAGGATGCATAGAACACTAGCCATTCAAATGGCAAAAATGAACTTACTGTTAACAGACTGACAACAACATTATTTAGAAACTTTAGAGCATGGAAATGACAACCTACATTAGGCCATAATTGCAAAAAAGGGCAAGTATGGATAGAGCATACCAAGATCTACAAAACATCCTTACTGAGCATCTCAAAATTATGCATGGATTCACTTGTAGCATCAAGTTAACATGGCAACATAATGTAATAGCTACATACTAAACAATTTTTATTAAGTCTCAGAAAACAGCAAACATCAAGTAGCACACTTTGCAAGCTTGTGCTAGTCACCACAGGGCACATAAAAATACATGCATTGCACCACTGTAATTATGGCATGAATATGCTCCTAAAACATGTTGACATGATGCTCAAAAGATAAACACACAAAATGCTATGAAAAAGACAAATCCACAAGTTACAACAGTTTCCAACAGATTATAACATTGACCACTCTTGCAACAAGGATTAAGGCATCAAGATGAATAGGAACAATCATGAAAATGACACTAGCATGTAGAGAATTCAGATATGAATAATTTGACATATTATGCACGCAAAACGGATCAGTACACACCAAGCTATAATGTGATGAAGATGCACACATGGGATGATTTTCTGGGCACTTAGCCAAAATTCACCGCACAGAAACGGGACAGAGTGGTTCCAGGGACGAGCGGATCCAGGCGGGGGGCACATGTTTGGTTCGGGGGATGAGGAGATCCCAGGACGGCGTGGTCCGGCGGCAGGGATGTAGGAGGCCGGCGGCGACTTTGGGCGCCGTCGCGGTGGATCCTGCAACGAGGGGCGGCGCCGGTCGTGAAGGAAGCCGGACCGGGGCAGCGGGGCCTTCTCCGGTCGGATCTCTCCGAATCCGGCCCGGGGCGAGGCAAGGCGGCGACGGGAGGCGCAGCCGCGGTGCAGCAGAGCTCGGAGCTCGGCTCCCATGGTGGCGGGGTGGAGCGCGGCGGCCGGCGATGAGCTGCTGGGCGTGGGCGGCAATGCGGAGGCGCGGCAAGGAGGCGACACTGGCGAGGGGGCCAGGCGGCGGAGCGGCGCGAGGGCGCGGGAGAAGCGGGAGGTGGCCCGCCGGGCCTGTGCGGGCCCGTGATGGGCTCGGGTGGGTCGCGGTGGCCGCGGGCGGGAGGCGGCGGTGGAGGACACGTGGCAGGCAGCGACTAGTGCGGGGGCGGCGGCTGGACATGTCCGGCAGTCGGCGGACGTGTCCGGTGGGGCGAGGAGGAGGGGAGCTAGGGTTTCGCCCGTGATTTCAGAGGGGGGCTTATTTATAGGTAGAGGAGGCTAGGAGAGGGCTATTGAGTGCGGTTTTCGCCCACACGATCGTGATCCAACGATGAAGATCATGGAGGGTGTTTAGATGGGCTAGTGGGCTGTTGTGGAGGGGTGCTAGGCTACAAAGAGACAGGGGTCCGGCGGTTAACACGGTTAACCGTTGGGGCATCAAACGACCTCCAAATGGAACGAAATTTGACACGCGGCCTACTAGTGATATACCAAGGCCACTCGACAAATCTCGGCCCATTCCGAGAATGTTTTTCTCCCGCTCACGAAACGAGATCTGGAAGGAGCGTCGAGTGCATGTGAGAGTGTCGGATTCCGAGACGGACAACAGAGAGAACTGGGAGATCAGGACGGATGTAAGTTTTAAAAAACATGCAGATGAAATGCATATGATGACATGGCAAAGTGCAACACGAAAGAAATGACATGGCAACGATGGCGAATAACTGGGAAACACCTGGCGCATCGATCTCGGGGTGTTACATATGACATGATGTAGACAAGATCTATTTATGTAGAAATAGACCCCATCTAGTTATCCTTAATGGCAACAATACATACGTGTCGGTTCCCTTTCTGTCACTGGGATCAAGCAACGTAAGATCAAACCCATCATAAATCACCTCTTCCCATTGCAAGATAAATAGATCAAGTTGGCCAAACAAAACACAAATATCGGAGAAGAAATACATGGCTATAATCAATCATGCATATAAGAGATCAAAGAAGACTCAAATAACTTCTATGGATAAAAAGTGATAGATCTGATCATAAACTCAAAGTTCATCGGATCCCAACAAACACACCGCAAAAGAATTACATCATATGGATCTCCAAGAGACCATTGTATTGAAAATCAAATAAGAGAGAGGAAGCCATGTAGATACTAACTACGGACCCCAAGGTCTACAAGGAACTACTCACGCATCATCGGAGAGGCACCAAGGGACATGATGAACCCCTCCGCGATGGTGTCTAGATTGCATCTTGTGTTTCTGGAACTTGCGGTGGCTGGAATTGATTTTCATCGACTCCCCTAGGGTTTCTGGAATATTGGTGTATTTATAGAGCAAAGAGGCGATCCAGGGGGCACCCGAGGTGGGCACAACCCACCAGGGCCCGCCTGGGCCTCCAGGCGTGCCCTGGTGGGTCGTGCTCCCCTCGAAGCACCCCTAGGCGCTTCTCCGGCCCATTGGATGCCTTCTGGTCCAAAAAATCCACAAAAAGTTTCGTTGCATTTGGAATCCGTTTGATATTGATTTCCTGCGATGTAAAAAACATGCAAAAAACAGCAGCTGGCACTTGTTACTATGTCAATAGGTTAGTACCAAAAAAATGATATAAAATGACTATAAAATGATTATAAAACATCCAAGAATGATAATATAACAGCATGGAACAATAAAAAAATTATAGATACGTTGGAGACGTATGTGAGAGTGACTCCTCCCGCACCAGGAAAAGAGCGGCACTAACCGAAGGCGAAGGGGAGAACCCTTCTCCATCTCCGAAGAAGAGGGTCAAGGGAAGCTGGTCCTGCTTGATGGCAGTTCAGACTCTAATGAAGATTCCGCAGCCTCCGAGCGGATCCCGGAGAAGGTTCCTAGGGTCAAGCCCCGCACCGAAAGGTAAGAGTCCGAAGACTCGTCTGGTTGTTGGTTTTACTAACCAGATACTATAACCATATGCGCCCTCAGATTTGCAGCAGATACGTCTCCAACATATCTATAATTTTTTTTATTGTTCCATGTTGTTATATTATCAATCTTGGATGTTTTATAATCATTTTAGATCATTTTTTGGTACTAACCTATTGACATAGTGCCAAGTGCCAGTAGCTGTTTTCTGCATGTTTTTTACATCGCAGGAAATCAATACCAAACGGAGTCCAAATGCAGCAAAACTTTTTGGAGATTTTTTTGGACCAGAAGACAACCAATGGGCCGAAGAAGCACCTGGGGGTGCTCCGAGGGGAGCACAACCCACTAGGGCGTGCTAGGAGGCCCAGGCGTGCCCTGGTGGGTTGTGCCCACCTCGGGTGCCTCATGAACCGCCTCTTTTCTCTATAAATACCCAAATATTCCAGAAACCCTAGGAGAGTCGACGAAAATCAATTCCAGCCACCGCAGAGTCCAGAACCACCAGATCCAATCTAGACACCATCATGGAGGGGTTCACCACTTCAATTGGTGCTTCTCATATGATGCGTGAGTAGTTCTTTGTAGACCTTCAGGTCCGTAGTTAGTAACCAGATGGCTTCCTCTCTCTCATTTGATTCTCAATACAATGGTCTCTTGGAGATGCATATGATGTAACTCTTTTTTGCGGTGTGTTTGATGGGATCAGATGAACTTTGAGTTTATGATCAGATCTATCTTTTTATCCATGAAAGTTATTTGAATCTTCTTTGATCTCTTATATGCATGATTGCTTATAGCCTCATATTTCTTCTCCGATATTTGGGTTTTGTTTGGCCAACTTGATCTATTTATCTTGCAATGGGAAGAGGTGCTTTGTAGTGGGTTCAATCTTACGGTGCTTGATCCCAGTGACAAAAGGGGAACCGACACGTATGTATCGTTGCTACTAAGGATAAAACGATGGGGTCTATCTCTACATAGATATATCTTGTCTACATCATGCCATTGTTATTATTGCATTACTCCGTTTCCCCATGACCTTAATACACTAGATGCATGCTAGATAGTGGTCGATGTGTGGAGTAATAGTAGTAGATGCAGGCAGGAGTCGGTCTACTAATCTTGGACGTGATGCCTATATAATGATCATTGCCTGGATATCATCATGATAATTTGAAGTTCTATCAATTGGCCAACAGTAATCTGATTACCCACCGTTTGCTATTTTTTCTCGAGAGAAGTGACTAGTGAAACCTACGGCCCCCAGGTCTCTTCTTTAATATATTTGCCTTCGTGATCTATTTTATTTGCCTTTTATTTTCAGATCTATTAAACCAAAAATACAAAAATATCTTGCTGTAATTTATTATTATTTATTTTATTTGGCGTTCGATCTATCAATCTACTACAATTTATTCACGTCCATTTTGCCAATTTCTGGCACCGTTACCCGAAAGGATTGACAACCCCTTTAATACGTCGGGTTGCGAGTAGTTGTTATTTGTGTGCAGGCGCCGCTTACATGTTGTTGCTTGTTTCTCCTACTGGTTCGATAACCATGGTCTCATCACTGAGGGAAATACCTACCGTCATTGTCCTGCATCATCCCTTGCTCTTTGGGGAAATACCAACATAGCTTCAAGCCGCATCAAAAGAAATTTCCGGCGCCATTGCCGGGGAGGATCTTCAACATATACCAGGTTCCTAATCACAAATCTCATCTCCTCGCAATTTACATTATTTGCCATTTGCCTCTCGTTTTTCTCTCCCCCACTTCACAAAAATTTGCCATTTTATTCGCCCTCTTTTTTGTTTGCCGTTTTCTTGTCAGATCTATCCTTTGATTGCAATCATGAGTGATTTCAGTATGGCACCAATAGATGATGGCCTAACTCCTAAGATTGGAAGTACGGGCAATCTGGATGCCAAAACTTTTATCTTGTGGCAAGGGAATGTTATGGGAAAATAACATATCCAAGAATTTTTCAACTGTGTTGGGAATTTGAGCCTTGATGATGCTCCTATACTTAAGACTACTAGATCCTATGAGGATGCTATTTCAGCGCTAGTTCTGAAACTTGAAAGCAAATTTATCCGTACTCATCCTACTTTGCAAATATTATTTTTTGAGCTTCTAGTCATAAAGAACCCTAAAGCTAAAAATTTGGCCACTCTCATTCTTATGAACGAATTTGACTACATAATACGGGAAGCTAGGGAATTCTTTGAATTTTATGGTATGAATCGTGAAAAGCCTGTGATTGATGAAATTCTTTACAATAGCGATTATGCATTAATACATTTTCTTGGGGATAATAAAATATTTGATGAGAATCTTAAAAAGGAAGTCCCCATTCTAGATGTAATCCAACAAGTTTTCAATAATGTTAACCAATATTACTCTTGGATTGTTGCCAGAAATCAACGCGGTTATGACAATGGGAAACATAATAGTGCTAAGGTTTCTATGGACAATATGTTTTATGTTGTTTTTACAAAACCCCATGATGAAACCACTTTTAAAAAAATTGAGAAGAAGGATGACAAAACATAGATCCTTGCTTTATGCCTAGCTAAGGGCGTAAAATTATAGCGCTTGTTGGGAGGCAACCTAATGAATAAAATTTATCTTTGCTTTTTGCTTTATGTTCTTGAGAGTTTGCAAAATTATGATACTATTATGATTGTGTTTTTTGTGTTTTAATTAGTGTTTTTTCCAAGTAAAGCCTTTAGGATCTTCTTGGGTGATAGTTGTTTGATCTTGCCGAAAAACAGAAACTTTTCTGCTCACAAATACAATTCTCACTTTTAACCAGAGCGTGATAAAATAGTAATTCTTTTTGCAGAACATTAATATACAAATTGGCCAGGTCTTCCTAATTTCTCAAGGTTTTTAGAGTTATAGAAGTATTCAAAATATCCAGATTTCTACAGACTGTTCGGTTTTTGACAGATTCTGTTTTCTTTGCGTTGTGTGCTTGTTTTGATGGCTTTATGGTTTTCTTTGATGAGTTTTTGCCATGTAGAAGTTGGAATACAGTAGATATAATGCAAGAACAAAATATGAATTGGTTTTCTATAGTACTTATAGTAGTGATCTACTTTCTTATACTAACGGATCTCACGAAGGTTTTGTTGGAGTTTTGTGTGATTGAAGTTTTCAAGTTTTGGGTTATCTTACGATGGATGAAGGAATAAGGAGTAAGAAGAGCTTAAGCTTGGGGATGCCCCGACATCCAAAGATATTATCCAAAAGAGAGCAAGCAACTAAGATTGGGGATGCCCTGAGTGGCATCCCCTCTTTCTTCTAACGACCATCGGTATTTTACTATAAACTATATTTGTATTCGTCACATACTATGTGTTTTGCTTGGAGCGTCTTGTATGATAAGAGTCTTTCCTTGTTTTATTTTGTGTTTTAAGTCTTGATTCCTTGCTGGACACACCTATTTGACTTGTTAGAATTGCTCTCTATGCTTCACTTAAATTTTTATGAGCTATGGATTTGCTCTAGTGTTTCACTTATATCTTTTTGAGCACGGTGTGCTTTAGTATGTTTGAAGAAATGCTCTCTTGCTTCACTTAGATCTATTTGAGAGTTAGTAAAATTTTGAAGAAATTCTCTCTTGCTTCACTTAAATTAATTTGAGATAAAGAAATTTTATGCTCATGATCTTCACTTATATTTGTTTGAGCTTATCAAAAGAAACATATGAAAATTAGTTCCAAAGTGATAATTATCCAAGAAGGATATAATAAAAACTTTCATGAAGATCATTGGACAAAATAAACTTGATTCTTAGTAATAGTTTTGAGATATGATGATGTGATATGTGAGTCATCTTGATGAGTAATTATGCTTTAGTAAGAATGCTGGTGTTAAGGTTTGTGATTCCCTATGCAAGCACGAAAGTCAATAATTATGCAATGAAGTTATATCCTACTTGTGGTGCATTATTCGGTGTTAATTATGCTTAATGCTCGCTTATGAGATTATTTGTTTCCTTGTTGGTCGCTTCTCAATCTTTTTCTAGCCCTCATTTTGCACTAAGTATGATCACTACTTGTGCATCCAAAAACCTTTAAACCGGTTTTGCCATATGAGTCCACTATACCTACCTATATGCGGTATTATTTTGCCGTTCTAAGCAAATTTGTATATGCCATCTCTAATATTAAAAATAAATTTCTCTTTCGTGTGCTCGTACCGCTAACAAGGCGGTGAGGGGTGGCTAATATTTTCCGTGCTAGATGTGTTATTCTCACGATAAGTGTTTATTCACTTGTCATGGCACAAGAGTAAGGCAAAGGTATTAGGGATGCCCAGTCCCGAAATGAAAAATGAATTTACTTTATGTTGTCAAATAATAAATTCCTTGGAAAGTGTTGGTATGGAAGGCACCCGTGGATACGGTTAGCCATGGAAAGTGAAAGTATGGTAGAAAAAGGAATAAACTTAATTTTTGTTTGGGAACCGCCTATGATATATCTAGCATGCACTACTAGGAAAAGGGCTATAGATAGGATTGACACTAATGGCGCACTAGGGAAGTAGTGCGCCACTACTATATACTAATGGCGCACCAGTTGGTGATGCGCCATTAGTGTGGAAGACACTAATGGCGCACCAGAAAATTGGTGTGCCACTAGTGATAATTTATTTTATTTTATTTTTACATACATACTAATGGCGCATCCTACCGAAGTGCGCCATTACTAGTTCTAACTAGTAATGGCGCACCAGACATGGAGTGCGCCAGTACTGAATTTTTTTATTCTTTTTTTTTGCAAAACTACTAATGGCGCACCGCCTCACAATGCGCCATTACTAGCTTAAACTACTAATGGCGCACCCTGTAAAAGTGCGCCATTAGATTTTTTTATTCTTTTTTTTTGCAAAACTACTAATGGCGCACCGCCTCACAGTGCGCCATTACTAGCTTAAACTACTAATGGCGCACCCTGTAAAAGTGCGCCATTAGTATATATATATATATATATATATATATATATATATATATATTTTACTTTTCTGCAAAACTACTAATGGCGCACCACCTGCAGGTGCGCCATTAGTAACCAGGGTTACTAATGGCGCATTTGCAGGTGGTGCGCCATTAGTAACCTGGGACCCCAACAAGATATTTTGGACAGCCCCACACCTACCCACTCACTTTCTCCACTTCATTCCCTCCACCTCCTTCTCCAAGCTTTCGGCTGCCTCCTCCTCCTCACCTCATTTCCACCATAGATTCATCAAAATTAAGTGGTGAAATTACCTTTTTTTGATAGGTAAGTAAGGGGAAAGCTATCTTCATGATGTAGATCTACTTTTTTTTCTCCCTAGCTCGCTCCAACAATGTGCACATGCACTTTTTGTGGCCTAGCTAGATCTATGTATGTTTGTGGTGTTGCATGTGTTTGTGGTGTTGCATATATGTTTGTGTTTGCAGGTACCGGTATTTGAAATGCGATAGTTGCCAATATTTTGCCGGAATGTTGATTCATTTCCGTTTTGGCGAGAATTTTGGCACTATGCATTCTTTTTGGTCCTATTTTTAGGGAAGGTCATGCCAAATTTTTCTTGGTTCTAAAATATCATTTTGCTCTACCCCGCAGGCGACCATGGTCCGCACGATGACCGAAGGCATCATGAATAGGTTTTTGAGCTTCATGAAGGGCGAGATGCTTCAAAAGAACGAGCCGGAGATAAGATGTCCGTGTCGAAGATGCAAGCTGAAGAGCCTTATTGCGGACCCGGATTCCGGGCAGGTGCGGGACCACCTGCTCTTGCGTGGTTTCATGGATGGCTATCGGTGGCAAGGTGATGAAGATGACTATGAAGTCGTCCATGGGGGCCGGGCAAGAAATGAGGAAGGGCAACAAGACAAGTACCACCACGGCGAGGGCGGGCGAGAAGACGAAGAATCTCCAGGACATGATCACGACGGTGATGCTGTACACAGTCATCATGTAGAAGATGTCGTACATGATGATGAGGAAGATCAATACGAAGGGCATGATCATGAAGATGAAGATGCCGGAGCAGACGACGATGGAGACTGGGTGCAGGACCCTCATATTCAAGAGCTGCTTCTCAAGCAGACGGATAACGCAAGAGCTGCCGCCCGAGAGAAAGCCAAGCTGGATCAACTTGAGATAGACGCGGTTACTCCATTGTATGAAGGATGCAGGCCCGAGGATACCCGCCTGAAAGTAACGCTCATGGCTCTGGAGATGAAGGTAAAACACAAAATGACCGACGCATGCTTCGACGAGAACATGTCATTCTGGCACGAACGTCTTCCCAAGGGGAACAAGTGCCCGACCAGTTTCGAGGAGGCGAAGAAAATCGTGTGTCCTCTAGATTTACCGCATGTGAAATACCATGTGTGCATGAACAATTCCACATTTATCGGGACGAGCACACGGAGTCTACCATATGTCCGGTGTGCGGCGTCACTCGATACAAGAAGAGGAAGAAAGCTCCTCGAAAATCGGTGTGGTACTTTCTGATCACTCCTCGTCTGCAGCGGAATTTTGTGGACCCTAAGGTAGCAAAGCTCCTGCGTTGGCACGCGGATAGGGAGGAGAAGAAGCGGGAAGATGACGGAAATGATCCAGAGATAAATAAAAAATACAAGATGCTGAGTCACCCTAAGGATGCGAGCCAGTGGCAAGCGTTGAACTTCGAATACCCAGAATTTGGGAAGGATCCAAGGAACATCGTGCTGGGCACGAGCACCGATGGAGTCAATCTGTTTGGCAGCCAGAGAAGCACACATAGCACGTGGCCTGTGTTTGTGTGGATGTACAACCTTCCCCCCTGGTTGTGCATGAAGAGGAAGTACATTCACATGAGTATGCTAATTGAAGGGCCGAAACAACCAGGGAACGACATCAATCTGTATCTGGGGCTGCTGAAAGAGGAGCTAGACACGTTGTGGAAAACGCCAGCCAATACGTGGGACGCCGCAGAGAAAGAATATTTCCCTATGAGAGCCGCACTGCTCACGACGGTGCACGACTATCTCGGTTACGGATATCTCGCGGGGCAGGTAGTCCACAGATTTTCTGGACGTGTAAGGTGCATGGATGACACAACGTATCGCCAGCTAGATAGAGATCCCGGATCTTCGAAAACCGTGTTCATGGGACATCGAAGGTGGCTTCGTGACGATGACCCATGGAGGAAACGCAAGGATCTGTTCGATGGTGAAACCGAACCCCGAAAACGCCCGCGTACGAGGAGCGGCGAGGAAATAGACGAGCTGTTGAAAAATTGGAAAGATTGCCCACTGCCGGGAAAGAAGCAAAAGGCGCCAGAGCCGGGAAAGAAGTGAAAGGTGCCAGACCCGCTGCTGAAGGTATGGAAAACGAGGTCTGTTTTCTGGGACTTGCCGTACTAGAAGATCCACCGTGTGCCTCACAGCCTTGATGCCATGCATATCACAAAGAACGTGTGCGAGAGTCTGCTTGGTACCCTGCTCAACATGCTAGAGAGGACCAAAGATGGGCCGAAAGCAAGGGCAGACTTGAAATCAATGGGCATCAGGCAGGAGCTTCACGCTAATGATGATGATGATGATGATGATGATGATGATGATGATGATGATGATGAGACGAAGCAGGACACAGAAACTCGTCGCAAAGGCAAAAAGGCCAAGAAGACCGGAAGTGACTACCCTCCCACGTGCTTCACTCTAAGTCAGGAGGAGATCGAGCAGTTTTTCACCTGCCTCGTAGGAGTAAAACTTCCTTACGGTTACGCGGGGAAGATAAGCAGATACCTAGACCCAGCGAAGCAGAAGTTCAGCGGGATGAAGTCTCATGACTGTCACGTGCTGATGACGCAGATACTTCCAATTGCAATCCGTGGGATCATGGATGCGCACGTCCGTGAAACGCTATTTGGCCTATGCAACTTTTTCGACGTCATCTCTTGGAAGTCGATTGGCGTGAGGCAACTCAGAAGGCTACAGGAAGAGATCATGGTGATACTATGTGAGCTTGAGATGTACTTCTTGCCCGCATTCTTCGATGTTATGGTGCATCTGCTGGTCCATATCGTGGAGGATATCATCCAACTCGGGCCGACGTTCCTGCACAACATGATGCCGTTCAAAAGGATGAATGGTGTCATCAAAGGATACATTCGCAACATGTCACGTCCAGAGGGAAGTATAGCCAGGGGCTTTCTGACCGAAGAGTGCATCTCCTACTACACGAATTATCTAGGCATCGAGAACCCCGTTGGTCTGCCCGTCAACAGGCACCTCGGCAGGCTCGCTCGATGGGGTCACCGTGAGGGTCGCCGCGAAATGCATGTCGACTTCGAGGGTCGACTCACCGACTTTGAAAGAGCAAACCTAGTCGCGCTACAACACATAGACGTGGTCGATCCTTGGGTGGTAGAGCACAAAACCTTTATTGAGAAGACGTACAATGACCGAGGCCAACAGAGGACGGACAGAGATATAATCAAAGAGCACAACTCATGTTTCACGTGTTGGTTCAAGCAGAAGCTTCTGTCGTACCCTTTACATGAGGATTCTTCCGCGGAAGAACAACTCATATTCGCCTTGTCACAGGGCGTCGAGCACAACTTGATGACCTATGAGGCGTACGATATCAACGGCTACACATTCTACACCGAGGACAAGGACATGAAAAGCGATGGTTATCAGAACTCCGGGGTAACGATGGAATCCTACACCGGTAACGACAAGGACAGATACTACGGAAGGATCGAGGAGATCTGGGAGCTGAGCTACGCTGGAGAGAAGGTCCCGATGTTCCATGTCAGATGGGCCAAGAGCGTCCTTAAAGAAGACCGGTATTTCACCACCATGGTTATACCCGAAGCCAAATCCAAGACCGCGGGCGCAAACGTCACCGCAAAAAATGAGCCATGGGTACTGGCTTCCCAAGTGGACCAATGCTTCTTCATTACTGACCCGTCAAAGCCCAGTCGTGTTGTCGTGAGGAGAGGCAAAAGGAAGATCATCGGAATGGATGGAGTAGCCAATGAGAAAGACTTCGACAAGTACGGCGACCCGAAGATCGAACATGACGACGACGATGAAGTAGCAGCACACACCACAAGAAGAAGCAGGACCACCCTACCTAAAGGACGTCCGTTCCACAGAAGAACTCCATTTGCAAAAAAGAAGGGCAAGAAGATTGTGAACAGATAGCTAGCTAAGATCGATTGTATTTAAATCGTAGTCTTCATTTCTCGATTGTATTTCATGGGCACTTTTTGATATCATGAATATTTTTAAATTCCATGGGCACTTTTTGAATTCATGAGGACACTCGATCTCGATCCCCCTCCACCGCCGCCGACAAGCACCCGGCCTCCCGCACCCTCCCCCGCTCCACCGCCGCCGATGACCCACCACTCCCCCGGCCCGCTCCACCGCCGCCGCCGACCCTCCGCACCCTCCCCCGGCCCGCTCCAACGCCGTCGCCGACACCCGGCACCCTCCCCCACTTCTTGATGATATTTTTAAATAACAAATTTGATGATATTTTCAAATAACAAATTTGATGATATTTAAAAAAATTTGATGATATTTGATGATATCTTCTGTTCTAGTCCTCATGAAAATAACAAATTTGATAAAAAAAACAAATTATTAGATGCAACAAGAAATAATGAAAAAAAGAAGTTACTAATGGCGCACTAGAGGAGGGTGCGCCATTGCTATCAGAAAAAAAGTTACTAATGGCGCACCAGAGGCGGGTGCGCCATTGCTATCAGAAAAAAAAACTACTAATGGCGCACGAGAGGAGGGTGCGCCATTACTAACATTCCCCCCTGTAGCTGGATACCCCTTCGCCCGATCCCCCCTTCCCTCTCCCTCGCCAGATCCCCCTTCCCTCCCCCGCCACACCCGCTCCGACGACCCCCGGCCCGCTCCGACGACCCCCGCGCCCGCTCCACACCCGCTCCGGCTCCCCCGCGCCCGTTCCAACGACCCCCGCACCCGCTCCACACCCTAGCACCTCCCCACTTCCCCTCCCCTCGCGCTGCTTCACCCGACTAGGTCGTCCCTGTCACCGCATCGTCCCCGCGACCACCGTCGTCCCCGCACCCCACCAAGGAGTCCAGGAGCTCTGCAGTGTTATTATACGTCATCTACGGCCAGCCGTTCGAGCTCGACGACTCTGCATCGTGCGGATCGAGGTCTTCTTCCACCTCCGGCCACCGTGGCCTCACCGTCGATCCGCATCACCTCATCAACCCCGGCCCCGCACGAGCTCGCCATCATCTTCCTCTCAGTGAGCTGCACCAGTTCCCCTTCCCCCTTTGATTTCGTCTTCCTCTCTGTCAGTGTAGCTAGCTGTTATCCAAGTCGCCACAGGGCCGGCCTTGTTTGTTTAGGAGGAGATTTATACTTCTTATGGAAAAGAAACCTGAACAAAAATGATCTGTGCTTAATAGCAAAATTATATATGGCAGTTGGTTAAAACTCAATTTCATGACACATTCCAGGAGATTTGTTTGCTTTTGTGTGAAACATACTAGTATGTAACTATGTGCTCATGTTAATTGCTTAGTTTATGAAAGGGTAATTATGTAACAAAGTAACTGTGGCATACATAGGTAAACAGGAAATAGCATCACACTTGAGCTAGTAAAATTTGAGAAAACTCCTAGGACATCAATGACACAGAACCACAACTGCAGCAAGCAAAGACATATCTGGTGCCTCATAACAGCTAGCAACTCATATTTGTCTTTATTATTCTGCAAATTCAGTTTATACATTCCTTTGTTTCCAGACAAATGATTTGAAGCGATGATGATCCCAATGGCATATTATTAGTGGCTATTTGGCTATCAGAAAAGCAAGAGACACTAAGAACGATCTGCATATTGTTTGCTGAGTTTTGGAGAACATACTGTATTCACTCTAAGAAATAATTATGGAAACATCACTCATTTTTTTCATGGCCTGGCAAGCATGTAGGAGTTCTCACTTGTTTTAAAAAAACCGCATATAGCTCTCACTTAATCTAGTAGCTCCATGGAACTGTTAGGCATTTGTTCGTTATTGGTTGCAATTTTTTGGTCTATGAGTGGACATAACAGTACACTGCGCTGTCCATGTAGTGAGATGAATATGTTTGGTCAGAGAACAAGGCTATAGTGATCAATGCACATGACACATGTATCATGTATCAGTAGAGTAATTTGTACAGTCACACCAAGTGCTTCACTAAATGAACACATGCTTTGCTTGTGTGTTCCTGCTGCTTGACTAATTGAACACCTGCTGTTGCTACTGTGGGACAATGTTCCTTCTTTTCTTCCTGATGTTTCTATTTCCATTGAAGTACTCACATGTGTTCTAGATGAGCTGCTGCTAGTTAGTTCCCCTTAGACTACATTGTAGATTGCATAGCATAACTCCAGAATTTTGTCATTGCACACCTGCTGCTAGTTAGTTCTGTAGATACTTAAAACACATATCACTTGTCAGGTTTCGTTCAGTATATTAAATCCTATGAAATTATCAAAGTGGGTTGTACTATGTTGGACAGAATTTTACGTTTGGACTTGGGTGAATGTAACCAGACTTATACTCTCAGATTTTTTCATAGTTGATGGTGTGAGGACTTATAATGTGATAAAGTATATATGGTGTGAGGACTTATAATTTTTGTTGGGTGACCTATTAGATCTGGAATGGAAGCTCACATAAGTTGAGCTGATTTTTGTCCATATGCAAGCAGAGGACCATATGGTCTGTGGCCTTTTCATCCATATGAAAGTAGAGGCACATTGTGGTGCTGAATTTTCTACTCTGATTGTTGCTCAAAGAAATTTAGCAAAAAAATGGGGTCCTGGGAGACACCGCTGCTGCTTGAGGCCCTTGAGAGGCCCTTTGTGTCGTGATGATTTTGCAGGTACCCCGAGAGGCCCTTGAGTTTGCCGGAATGGTGATTAACTTTCGTTCTGGCAAATTCGGGTACTCCATATGTCCTATTTTCAGCAAAGGTCATGCTGAAATTTTCCGTGAATTTTAGCATGACTTTGCTAAAAATCGGACATATGAGGTACTTGCTACTAATGCATAGGCCGGGGTATCTTAGTACTTAATTAAGTAGGATCAACTGCCCCTTTATTCTTGCTGCATTAAACCATAGGTGGCAATAGAGCCAAGTGATTAGGCCCAACTTAGAAATTCTCCTCAGCATCGATAAACCCTAGATGATAAACCCAACATAGGTGGTAATAGAGCCAACTGATTAGTGCCAAGTGATTAGGCCCAACCTAGGGTGCCTCGGCATCGATAAACCCTAAATGATGAAAACTTAGCATTTAGGGTGCCTCGGCGTCGACAAACCCTAAATGATGAAACCTTGGCTTTTAGGGTGCCTCGGTGTCGATGAGAACCTAAATGATGTACGCTTAGGCTTTTAGGGTGCCTCGGCGTCGACAAACCCTAAATGATAAAAGCTTAGCTTTTAGGATGCCTCGGTGTCGACAAACCCTAAATGATGAGACCATGATCTTGTTCCTTGACAATAACCAACTTTTTGACCAAACTTTTTTCCTATTTAGAGTGAAACATGGCCCACAATGATGAGGACGGCGGTTCGGGCGGCAAGCAATTCTGGGAGCTGTCCCAGGAGTTGGAGGAAGAACCTCACCGCTATGAGGACGCCGTGGAAGACACCGATCCTGACTACACAACCCCTAGTGGCATCGGGGATGACACCACTGATGATGGCGCCGCGGATGCGACCACTGATGATGGCGGCGCACGCACAGATGGCAGCCAACCAAAGAGGCAACGGAAGGACCGGCGCCCGAATGTGCTCGGCACCGTCAGGGAGGAATTTACTGAAGTGAACTCCGACGGGCATCCGACGGCGCCCAAACATGTAGTCAAGGGGTACTCGATTCAGCTTGGGTGCATTCTCCGGAGCACCGCCTCGATCAATACCGAGAACCTAAGGCATAAGGACCGAGGGAATTTGCGTAGCCTCCTCTTCACGAAGCTGCACGAATGATACAAGTTCCCCACTGAGTTCGCAAACCCACGCCTCTCGGGTAATAAAGTGAATGGTGCCGCCCTCACGACGATGAGCACGGCCCTGTCTACTTGGAAAAGCACGGTGAAGGCAATGATTGACAAAGGTGATAGTTATGAGAAGATCAAGGCGAAATATCCTTCGATGAGCGAAGATGACTACAAGGAGTTCAAGATCAAGTGCGAGAGCCCCACAACCTCCGAATCAAGTCAGTGGGGGAAAGAAATGCGGCAGTTGAACATAGGGGTCCACCAACTCGGTCCCGGCGGTTACAGAGTGGCGGAGCCTGTATGGCACAAGGAGGACGCGGAGCGTGCCAAGCAAGGCCTACCGCCCCGCTTCAAGAAATACAGTGACAAGCAGACCAGGAACTTTCTTAGGGCCCGGTACAAGGAGGACCCGGTAACAAAGGAGCTTACCATGGATCCGAAGACCAAGGAGCTTGAGATTGTTCTGGTAAGGAATACACCCCCGCGTAATTAGCTCCATATGGTTGCATTCTAATTAATCCCCAATATTTCTAAATGGTTCACATTCGTTCGTTCCGCAGGACAAAGAAAGCAGTAGCACGGGGTCGTCTTAGAGCTCCCCTTTCGACACCCATTTGAATAGGGCATTGAACGTAATGAAAAACAGGGATAAGCTCAATAAGCCGACGTCAGCTGGTCGTGTGGCCGGCGAAGGCTTGTCCACAAAATGGTCGTCATACTATGGCGCTGGTGGGCGAAAGGAGAAAAAGACTAGCTCGGAAAGCCAGTCGCACGAGGTTGAAGCACTCAAGGCGCAAGTGGCACGGATTCCGGAGATGGTCCAAGAGCAAGTGCAACAACAACTGGGATCGACGCTTACCGGCATTATGCCTACCTTGATTCATGGGATAACGACGTGGATTGCGGGTGGCCAACAGGGGCCGCCCCCGATACCCAGCTTCATGGCCAGCAACTCACACAACGCGCAGGCGGCGCCCTTGGTGTCTCCGGCGGCGGCTGTATTGGTGTCTACGGCGGTGACGCCATTGGTGTCTCCGGCGGCGGCGGTATTGGTGTCTCCGACGCCGGCATTGGAGCTTAATGCACCCGGGTGTACGCCGGCTGGCACCTCGCCAGCAAGAGGCCCCTCTGTCAGTTGCACACCCGCCGTTGGCGGTGCCTTGACATTAGCTGAGCTCGACGGCATCACGGTAACTAAGCCTCTCGGCCAAGGACTTCATCTCCTTGCCTTTGACTGGGCATCCCTGACACCCTACATGTTTTCGCAGGGCGCCACCAACGTTCCTTGCACTCTCCTGCACTTCGTGGGCGGCGAGTTGGTCGATGTCGCCAAGGGTAGAATCGTTCAACCGGGCAACCCCGTGTTCCACGGTAATCCGATGCCACCCACAATGTATAGGGTTGAAGTGGTTCGGGTGCTGCCAGGCTGCGACGAGTTGTTACCTCCGATTCGACCCGCTGGGGCCGACGAAGAAGATGAGATGACCCTCAGCGCCTGCGTAAGCTGGCCCCTGCTTTGGCCGAAGAGCCAGATTCGTTTGGGGGCGGGGGACACCACCCCACAGACAAGATCGCCAGTCGTGCCAGCGCCAAGCCATGGCAAGAACGCCGCAACGCTACCGGACATGCCGGACATCCCTATGGCACAGGATCCGGACATGCATATGGCACAGGATCCGGACGACGACAACGACGATGGTACATTTACCAACGTCGATAAGTACTTTGTCGAACATGGGTACGGTGACGAGTTCTGCGGGCCTCCTTCTCAAGAACCCAAACAAGACGACCGCGATCTAGCTGGTACGGCGGAGAAACCCAATTGCAACAAGCGCCGTCTAGCGTTCAGTTCTCAGGAGACGCCTCCAGCTGCCGCCTTCACCGAGCCTCAGATAGCAGAGGTGCCAAATATTATCATCCCCAACACGCTCAAGAAGGCGGTCTGTGAGCAGAACTCGGTCCCATTACAGCAGATCAAGAAGAAGGGCCGGAAACGGCTGACTAAAAAGGCCGCCGGTGCGAGCCAGCCGGCACCGAGTATGATCCGTGCTCAGGACGGGACACCTTCACCTAAGGATATCTCGAGGAGGGTGCATGTGGCGGCTAGGGCGATGCTACTGATAAATATGCTCAATGCTGCAACCGGTGCTATGCGGAGTCTGCACGACAGTGTTCTTTCTTTGGAGAAGCAGCGTCTCAGAGAGAATGATGTGGCATACCCGGTTTTTGTGGCTAAGGTGCCAGAGGGCAAGGGCTTTGTGGATGGCACCATCGGGGGTACGATCGTCCTGCGGTTTGATGACATCTTTGCTATGTTCAACCTTCATCCGCTACACTACACCTTTGTTCGGCTGTTTTCGCTGAGTATGGAGATGCGGATCATTAGAGACAAGACCCCGGACATCGTGATCATCGACCCCTTCTACATGCGTGCCAAGCTCTTGAGCAGCGCTGGGGACCGCCAAGTCGCGAGTTCACACCTCGAAGACATCATTCTGGCAAACCCAGATAAGTATAACTTCCTTGTGCCTTACTTTCCCGAGTAAGTCATCCCTTAACTGCCCCGTAACATATGATTTCTTAGATTTCGATCGTTCTTTTTTTCCTAACATTCCGTGTTTTGTGCAGTGACACACACTGCACACTCATCCTCTTAAGCCCGAAATATTCCATGGCCACGTATTTCGACCCGAACCGTAACTCCAAGATAGACTACACAAATATCAAGAAAGTTCTTGATGATGTTCTCCCTGGCTACGCCAAATCTGGAGGCACCTTCATCAGGGCAGTTCGTAAGTACGGCAAGCACGTGTTGACCCACAATACGACGTTTTGCTGCGTCAAGCAGCCGCCTGGCGGGCAGAAGGATGCCTACTACGCCCTCCATCACATGCGGGCGATCGTAAGGGACCATCATCAACTTCTGCTACCAAATAATCTCAAAGATTGGGCCGCAAGCTTGTCAGCAATCTAGGACGCGGACATCAGACAAGAATTCTTTCCCATCCAGTCGGAGTTTGCGAACATCATCCATCAAGATGTCCTTCATACCTCGGGGCAGTTCTTCCTCAGATATCAACCATCCAACATTGAGATAGACGGAATGCTACAAATGCAGGCTGACAACACCCGCGATTTCATGACCATCACGACAGACGGCGGCTTCATCCACGCTCCTGTCCATGAGTCGAGTCGAAAGTAGTGATGTGTAGTTCTGAAACATTGATTGGCTCATGTTGTAATTAAACTTTAATGAATTGTATGTCTCTTTGGTTTGGACAGTCGTTCAACTTAGATGTAATCGATGCTATTTATTAGTAGGACCATGAATCGTGCTATTAATGTCTTGCTTTTCTCTTCCGATCCTTTTGTTGCATACTTATATATTGCTTATGTATGTATTGTCTGTTGTTTGGCTTGTGCATAGAGATGCCGTCGTATGTCGTGTACAAGGGTAAGGTTCCCGGAGTCTACGACGACTGGCAGGAGTGTCGGAGACAGGTTCACCATTTCAGCGGTAACAGTTACAAAGGGTACACCACTAGGGCGGAGGCCAAATCTAGATACGCCCGCTATCTAGCGGGAGAGAGGAGGGAGCGTTGGAGGAACCGGATGAAGACCAGTTTGATCGTGATGATGCTCATCGTGATGACCGCAGCTCTCTTCTATGTGATGGTAGTTTAGATGATTGATATCGACTTGTAATGTGAGGACAAACTCGATACTCGCGGTCTCGAGACTTGTAATGTTTTATCTTTGTTCGGTCTTTTGAATTCGGAGACTAATATGATGAATTGTATTCGGAGACTAATCTTCTATTGTATTCGATGAATCTGCTGTTGCTGTGTGCTACTGTCTATATTCTGTCAAATAATATATTTTGTAACCTGTGCAAAAATCAGAAAAGTAAAAAAAACCAAATATTCATACTAATGGCGCATCACCACAAGGTGCGCCATTAGTATGCCAAAGGATACTAATGGCGCATCAAGACAGAGTGCGCCATTAGTATGCCAAAGGATACTAATGGCGCATCAAGACAGAGTGCGCCATTAGTATGCCAAGTATACTAATGGCGCATCTATCCACAGTGCGCCATTAGTGTGCCAAAGCACATGGTTAAATATGGCCCCTGGGAGGCACACTAATGGTGCATGGTGTTATATACTAATGGCGCATTGTATGCGTGCGCCATTAGTATGCGTGCTACTAATGGCGCACCAGTGATGCGCCATTAGTATGCGTGCTACTAATGGCGCACCAGTGATGCGCCATTAGTAGACAAAACTGGTGCGGCATTAGTAGGCCTTTTCCTAGTAGTGATGGAAAGTGTTGGGAACTCTAAGTCGTTTTCGTTGGTGGGAAAGTATGCCTCTCAAAATGTTTTTATCTCTCAATTTTATCTTTGAGCTTTGGCACCTCTACAAATACCTACTTTCCTCCGTGAAGGGTCTTTCTTTTACTTTATGCAATCTTTCTTTTGAATTTGAGTCTCCATCTTCTCTTATAAAGCACCAACTAGGAGGCACTATGACCGTACTTGAGCATGGGTGTAGTTAATATGCGAGTGTGTTTCATAAATGGATCAATGATTGAGCATAATGGGCTAGTGATAGTTTATTTTAGCATTGATATTTTGAAAGATATGGTTGCTTGTTGGCATGCTTGAGTATTTAAATTATCATGTCATAACTAGACTATTGCTTTGAACAATATAAAAGTCCAATTGTCCATGCTATAAAGAAAAGAATATGATATGACATGTGGCAACATTCCACATCAAAAATTCTATTTTTATCATTTACCTACTTGAGGACAAGCAGGAATTAAGCTTGGGGATGCTGATACGTCTCCAACGTATCTATCATTTTTGATTGTTCCATGTTGTTATATTATCAATCTTAGATGTTTTATAATCATTTTATATCATTTTTTGTTACTAACCTATTGACATAGTGCCAAGTGCCAGTTGTTGTTTTCTGCATGTTTTTTACATCGTAGGAAATCAATACCAAACGGAGTCCAAACGCAACAAAACTTTTTGGAGATTTTTTTTGGAACAGAAGACAACCAATGGGCCGAAGAAGCACCTGGGGGGTGCTCCGAGGGGAGCACAACCCACTAGGGCGCGCTAGGAGGCCCAGGAGCGCCCTGGTGGGTTGTGCCCACCTCGGGTGCCTCTTGAACCGCCTCTTTTCTCTATAAATACCCCAATATTCCAGAAACCCTAGGAGAGTCGACGAAAATCAATTCCAGCCGCCGCAGAGTCCAGAACCATGAGATCCAGTCTAGACACCATCATGGAGGGGTTCACCACTTCCATTGGTGCTTCTCCGATGATGCGTGAGTAGTTCTTTGTAGACCTTCGGGTCCGTAGTTAGTATCTAGACGGCTTCCTCTCTCTCATTTGATTCTCAATACAATGGTCTCTTGGAGATGCATATGATGTAACTCTTTTTGCGGTGTGTTTGTTGGGATCGGATGAACTTTGAGTTTATGATCAGATCTATCTTTTTATCCATGAAAGTTATTTGAATCTTCTTTGATCTCTTATATGCATGATTGCTTATAGCCTCATATTTCTTCTCCGATATTTGGGTTTTGTTTGGCCAACTTGATCTATTTATCTTGCAATGGGAAGAGGTGCTTTGTAGTGGGTTCGATCTTACAGTGCTTGATCCGAGTGACAAAAGGGGAACCGACACATATGTCTCGTTACTACTAAGGATAAAACGATGGGGTCTATCTCTACATAGATAGATCTTGTCCACATCATGTCATCGTTCTTATGGCATTACTCCGTTTCCCCATGAACTTAATACACTAGATGCATGCCGGATAGCGGTCGATGTGTGGAGTAATACTAGTAGATGCAGGCAGGAGTCTGTCTAGTAATATTGGACGCGATGCCTATATAATGATCATTACCTGGATATCTTCATGATTATTTGAAGTTATATCAATTGCCCAACAGTAACTTGTTTAGCTACTGTTTGCTATTTTTTCTCGAGGGAAGCCACTAGTGAAACCTACGGCCCCCGGGTCTCTTCTTTAATATATTTGCCTTCACGATCTATTTTATTTGCCTTTTATTTTCATATCTATTAAACCAAAAATACAAATATATCTTGCTGCAATTTATTATTATTTATTTTATTTGGCGTTCGATCTATCAATCTACTAAAATTTATTCACGTCCATTTTGCCAATTTCTGGCACTGTTACTCGAAAGGGATCAACAACCCCTTTAATACGTTGGGTTGCGAGTAGTTGTTATTTGTGTGCAGGCGCCGCTTACGTGTTGTTGCTTGGTTCTCCTACTGGTTCGATAACCATGGTCTCATCACTGAGGGAAATACCTACCGTCGTTGTGTTGCATCATCCCTTCCTCTTTAGGGAAATACCGATGTAGCTTCAAGCCGCATCAATAGCCCCGCGCGCTGTTGGAGATATGCCCTAGAGTCAATCATTTATGATGATATTTCCTATGTGTTTATGAATAAAGATAGTCCTTGGACATTATCAATGATGTGTATCAACAAGTACATGACTTGTTTGTGGGACTATGCATTGTATGATGACTGTCCTAAAAGGACCCTAGTCAAAAGGGCTGTGTGGACGTGCAGCCAACTAGACTAGCATATAACACGGTCAATGGCTTAGTCTCACTAGCCATGGGCCCTTGGATGCTAACCGGATAATATGGACTTGGAAGGATCTGGTCGAATTTGACGTAGTCGGATCCGAGTCGAGATAAGGTCTGAGTCAGACAGACCCAACTATGAGACGCAGCGATATGTCATCTGTGAGTCTTTAGTACAACATACATTCTATGTCCTAGACCTGAGCTGGCATATGTACTCGGGATGGTGACAGACTTGCTTGGGGCCAACCAAACGCTACTCCGTGAATGGGTAGTTACAATGGTAGGTTTCGGGCTTGTCCAGACCCATGCTGCGAGACATGGTCGAGCAAGATGGGATTTGCCCCTCCGATCAGGAGAGATATACTATGGGCCCCTCGTGTGATCCGACCAGGATAAGCATGGCCATGCGACAAGGATTATGAGATAATCTGGTTTGTGGTCGACATCACTGGAACGAGAAAAGGTCGTGCTAGCACAAGGATGACAGACTCGCCTTGAGCCCGACAACATATATCGTGTGGCAAAAGCAATGGAAGTATGATGTACATGTTATCCTATCCAGCTTCATAGTCTGCTTGGTGTTCGGTATGCCTTCCTAGGGGCCGCTACCAACCGTGCAGATCAGAGGTGATCCGAACCGCGACCAAGTTGACTTGAACCTAAGGGGTCACGCGCTTAAGGGATGGAACCGACGAGGTCAGATCCGAGGACACTGGTCGGATGTGATCCGAGCTGTATTCGGATTGTGGCCGAGTAGACTTATGGGCTTTAGGGTCCATGCGAGGCCCAAGTGTTGAGCCTAGGACGGAGCCTATATAAAGTGGATGTGCCGCACACTCATGCGATTGATCGCTTCGGCGCTGTCACTAGGGTTTGCATGTGTTGCGAATAGACACCTCCACTCACCACCGGTTGTGTGATCGGACCTAGTAGTCCGCCACACGACGTTCCTCCTGCACCCGTGGATACTGTTAGAGGAGGTGCACCTGCGCCGCTCCAGCGAACTTGTACGTGGGATCCGACGACCGACTGTACGAGGAGGAGACCATCCACGTGGACGCGTTGCACCAACTCTTCTTCCGCTGCACGGCACTGCGCGTCTAGTGGTAACAAACTATGATCCATTACCCGTAGCATGTTCTTGGTTGTTCTGCGCGTAGGAAAAATTTTAATTTGCAGTCGACGCACCCTACTGCTCAACTCAACAGTGGTATCAGAGCCTCTGCTATAGGATTTGGATTCAGATCTTATGCATATTAGATTTGTTGAGGCGGCAGATGAGATCTGTCGTCGTTGATAAGATCGGCTGTGTGCATGGTTGAAGAGATCAACTACACATGGGGATCGATGTGGCTATGTTTTCTGTTGATCGGAGTCGATGAGGTCGTGACACAACCTACCCCTATTGGTCGGTATCTGCCATTAGGGTTAACAGTGAATAGTATTTCGTACACGATCACTCAAACCGGTAGAATGCGAGTAACTTTGTTTTGCAGGTTTGATGTGAATAGTATGGCTCATGTGTATGTGATGCATGTGTGTAGTTTACACATGGCCCGCGTGTCGTGTTCGTCAGCCGGCAGGAGCCAAAGTGCTGTCTTAATAATGTATAATGACCCGCGTGTCGACTTGTGACTCTATGTAAAATTCATTACTAGTTGTAGTAGTTGGATTATAGAGATCAGGTTGTTAGCTTGGCGTCTCGGCGTGACAAAAAGATGGAGTTCCTAAATGGTCATCGGAGTCCGAGCCGACCTGGAAGAACTGCCATGAAGGAGCCATACTATTTCACAATAGATGTTTATTGGTGATTGTTGTGCTTCTTGTTTTCTATGCATGTTAGAATGGTAGAAAGACCCCTCATTAATATAAAGCAATTTGCCATTCCCAATGTTGCACCTTCGCACGTCAAGTACGTCTAGTAGTGGGCTCATAAAATTGGGGTGCAGTTAGATGTCCTTGAATTGAATGTTTCATGTTGGACACGAACATGCACTGCATCAGGTTAACTAAATAGGGCTATCAAAACGGTTTTGGGCCTTGTGGCAAAGAAGGTTGGAGGCCGGGGTATGTGATAGCTTCCCGATCGACAGGAGTCGTATAGAGATACGATTAGCAAGGAGTTGCTTGCCGAATAGGCATGTTGTCTAGCAGTGATGCTAAAGCTCACTAGTTGCATGTGCTAGTCGGATCCTGAAGCACTGAGAGTTTGCGGAGGGATGCCAACTTCAGTGGGAGTATTTATATTTAAGGCTTGAATTACTCTACATAAACACATTGCTTAGTGATTGCATATTTTCTGTTGTAGATCAATGGCACAACCTACTCAACCCAAATTTGCATTGAAATCAATTCTGGAAAAGGATAAACGAAATGGAACAAACTTTACCACCTGGTATAGAAATCTGAGAATTGTTCTCAAGCATGATAAAAAGGAAAAAGTTCTAGAGGATCCACTTCCATAGGAACCTACTGATAATGCTAGTGCCACAGCTAAGAATGCCTACCAGAAACTTGTTGATGAATCAACGGAGATCAGCTGTCTGATGCTGGCTTGTATGGAGCCCGATTTGCAACATCATTTCGAAAATGTTGAGGCTTACGATATGATTGAGAGTCTGAAGAGCATGTTTCAAACACAGGCTAGGACCGAAAGGTTCAATGTCTGGTGACCCTTGATGGATTGCAAGCTAAAGGAAGGTGATCCACTAAGCCCACATGTGATCAAAATGATCGGATATGTGCAAGCTTTGGATCATTTGGGCTTCCCGCTCTTGGATGAGCTGGCTACTGATGCAGTTCTGGGTTCTCTTCCGCCCAGCTATGGGACGTTCATCTTGAACTATCATATGCATGGAATGGATAAAAAGCTCACTGAATTGCATGGGATGCTCAAAGTGGTAGAGCAGGATATTAAGAATGGCACACATCAAGTGTTGATGGTGCAGAAATCGGCTAAGTTCAAGAAGAGTTGGTCCAAGAAAAAGGCTAAGGCAAAGGGCACGGAGACGGTAACCTCCGCCACTGCGCTGAAGTCTGGACCATACTCGAAGACCATTTGCTATCATTGCAAGGAAACTGGTCACTGGAAGAGGAACTGTAGCAAGTGGCTTGTAGAGCATGGCAAGTAGGCCGGAAATGCTTCTTCGGGCAAAGGTACACTTTTTGCATATGTTATAGAAATTTACCTTGCTGACATACCTAGTAGCTCTTGGGTATTTGATACCGGATTGGTTGTTCACATTTGCAACTTGATGCAGGGGCTGGTAAGAACTAGGCGTGTGGCACAGGGGGAGATTGACATCAGGGTCGACAACAAAGCAAGAGTTGCTGCGTTGGAAGTCGGCACGATGCAGCTCGAGCTTCCCTCTGGATTTATTTTGGAATTAAAAAATTGTTATTACATTCCTGCACTTAGTCGGAACATTATTTCTGCCTCATGCTTGATGAGTCAGGGTTATGAATTCAATTTAGAGGACATTGGTTGTTCATTTCATTTGAATGGTATGTTCGACAGCTATGCACCCATTGTTGATGGGTTACTTATATTGAATCTAGAATAGGAACCGGTCTATAACATGGATGTCAAGAGGCATAAGCCTAATGAGATAAATCCGACATACTTCTGGCATTACCCGCTTGGACACATTAGTCTAAAACGCATGAAGAAGCTCCATGATGATGGACTCCTAACTTTGACAGACTTTGGGTCATTCGAGACATGCGAATCATGCTTGCTCGGCAAGATGACTAAGTCTCCTTTTGCAAAGAGTTGCGAGAGGGCGTCCAAGGTGTTTGGGCTTATACATAGTGATGTGTGTGGTCCAATGAGAACAACTGCTAGAGGCGGCTATCAGTACTTCGTGACTTTTACTGATGATTTGAGTAGGTATGGATATATCTATTTGATGAGGCGCAAGTCAGAAACTTTTGAAAAGTTCAAAGAGTTTCAGAACGAGGTTGAAAAGCAGCTCGGCAACACTATAAAGCTTCTACGATCTGATCGTGGAGGTGAGTACATGAGCCAGGAGTTTGATGATCATCTAAAAAGCCGATGTATAGTACCTCAGCTCACACCTCTGGGTACGCCACAGAGAAATGGCTTATTGGAACGGAGGAATCGTACCTTGTTGGACATGGTTTGATCAATGATGAGAAAATTGGATTTACCCTTGTCATTCTGGGGATACACTCTAGAAACTGCAACTTTCACACTTAACAGGGCACCATCAAAATCCATAGATAAGACACCACATGAGATGTGGACCGGGAAGATTCCCAGTTTGTCTTTTCTAGAGATTTGGGGTTGTGAAGCATTTGTCAAGCGACTTATGTCACATAAGCTTACACCCAAGTTGGATAAATGCATATTCGTGGGATATCCGAGGGAAACCTTGGGATATAGCTTCTACAACCGGGAAGAGAACAAAGTATTTGTTGCTCGGAATGGGGTTTTCCTTGAGAAAGAGTTTCTCAGTCAGGAGGCCAGTGGGAGGATGGCACGACTCGAAGAAATTCGAGTACCACTCGGGGATGGCTCGGCGGGTGATGAGATCATACCAGAGTCAGTCAGGGAACCCATAGTGGAAGCGGCACCGGAACCACGAAGGTCGGAAAGATTGCGCAGAGTGCGTGATGTATTGTTGCTAGAAAGCAACGAGCCGGCCATGTATGCGGAAGCGATGGTGAGCCCAGATTCTGAGGCATGGCTACAGATCCGAGTTAAAGTCCATGGATGAAAATCAAGTCTAGGACTTGGTTGATCCGCCGCCTGGCGTAAAGGCCATTGGCTAAAAATGGGTCTTTAAGAAGAAAACCGATGGGGATGGAAATGTTCAGATCCACAAAGCTCGGCTTGTTGCTAAAGGATATGGACAAGTTCAAGGAATTGACTACGACGAGACTTACTCACCTGTAGTGAAGCTGAAGTCGGTGAGGATCGTACTAGCTATAGCTACATATTTTGATTCTGAGATATGGTAGATGGATGTCAAAACGGCTTTCCTTCATGGAAATTTAACCGAGGATGTGTATATGATACAGCCCGAGGTTTTTGTCGATCCGACTAGCACTAGTAAAGTATGCAAGCTCAAGAGTTCCATTTATGGGTTGAGGCAAGCATCTTGGAGTCGGAACATTCATTTTGATGAGGTCATTGGTCTCGGTTTCATCAAAAGCGATGAGGATGCTTGTTTATACAAGCAGTTAAGTGGGAGCTCGATTGTGTTCTTGATCTTGTATGTGGATGACATACTACTGATCGGAAATGATGTTTCGATGCTGAACTCAGTCAAGGAATCATTGAATGGCAAGTTCTCAATGAAGGACCTTGGTGAGGCAGTTTACATTTTAGGCATCAAGATCTATAGAGATAGATTGAGGAGGCTGCTCGGCTTGAGCCAAAGCACGTACATAGATAAAGTGTTGAAGCGGTTCAACATGAGTGAGGCCAAGAAAGGGTTCTTGCCTGTCTCACATGGTATAAGGCTAAGCGAGACTCAGGGTCCTTCGACATCTGATGAGCGAAGTAGGATGAGTCGGATTCCGTATGCCTCGGCAATTGGATCCATCATGTATGTCGTGATATGTACATGGCCTGATGTTGCTTTTGCAATAATCCTAACAAGTAGATACCAGGCCAACCCAGGTGAGAGTCACAGGGCAGCAGTAAAGACTATTTTGAAGTACCTGAAAAGGACTAAAGAGATGTTCCTAGTTTATGGAGGTGAGGAAAAGCTCGTCGTAAGGGGTTACGCCGATGCTAGTTTCCAAACCAACATAGATGATTGTTGATCACAGTCTAGATTCGTGTATGTCATGAACAGAGGAGCAGTGAGCTGGATGAGTTCCAAGCAAGATATGGTGGCCAATTCTACCACAGAATCCGAATACATTGCGGCTTGTGAAGCTGCAAAGGAAGGTATTTGGATCCGGAACTTTCTGGATGATCTTGGTATTTTCCCAGCCTCGGTAAAACTGTTGGAGCTTTATTGTGATAATTCTGGTGCCATCGCACAAGCCAAGGAGCCAAGGGATCAACACAAGACCAGACACATAGATCGGAAATATCACCTGATACGAAAGATCATAAAGAATGGTGATGTTTAGTTATGAAAAATTCACACAGATGCAAATGTTGCAGATCCCTTGACTAAGCCACTTCCACAATCCAAGCATGAGGGGCACGTTAGAGCTATGGGCATTCGATGTCTATTTGATTGACTCTAGTGCAAGTGGGAGACTGTTGGAGATATGCCCTAGAGGCAAGCATGTATGATGATATTTCCTATGTGTTTATGAATAGAGATAGTCCTTGGACATTATCAATGATGTGTATCAACAAGTACGTGACTTGTTTGTGGGACTATGCATTGTATGATGACTGCCCTAAAAGGTCCCTAGTCGAAAGGGCTGTGTGGACGCGCAGCCAACTAGACTAGCATATAACACGGTCGATGGCTTGGTCTCACTAGCCATGGGGCATTGGATGCTAACCGGATAATATGGACTTGGAAGGATCTGGTCGGATTCGACGTAGTCGGATCCGAGTTGAGATAAGGTCTGAGTCGGACAGACCCAACTATGAGACGCAACGATATGTCATCTGTGAGTCTCTAGTACAACATGCGTTCTATGTCCTAAGACCTAAGCTGGCGCATGTAGTCGAGATGGTGACAGACTTGCTTTGGGCCAACCAAACGCTACTCCATGACTGGGTAGTCACAAAGGTAGGTTTCGAGCTTGTCCAGACCCATGCTGCAAGACATGGTTGAGCAAGATGGGATTTGCCCCTCCGATCAGGAGATATATACTCTGGGCCCCTCGTGTGATCCGACCAGGATAAGCATGGCCATGTGACAAGGATTATGAGATAATCTGGTTTGTGGTCGACATCACTGGAACGAGAAAGAGGTCGGGCTAGCACAAGGATGATAGACTCGCCTTGAGCCTGACAACATATATTGTGTGGCAAAAGGCATGGAAGTATGATGTACAGGTTCGCCTAACCAGCTTCATAGTCTACTGGGTGTTCAGCATGCCCTCATTACAAAAAAAAGACACATTCGTGACATTTTGGGCCGAACGAAATTTTTCTCTGTCATACTTATGACACTTCTATGACGATAATTGTGACAAAACCCGGTATCATCATGGATGTGGTGGGTGTCGATGTCAAAACCGATGGATCTCGAGTAGGGGGTCTCGAACTGTGCGTCTAAGGTCAATGGTAACAGGAGACAAGGGACACGGTGTTTACCCAGGTTCGGGCCCTCTCTATGGAGGTAATACCCTACGTCCTACTTGATTGATATTGGTGAATATGAGTATTACAAGAGTTGATCTACCTCGAGATCATAATGGCTAAAACCCTAGAGGTCTAGCTTGTATGGCTATGATAATGAGTCTCCCCTATCCGGACTAAGTCCTCCGGTTTATATAGACACCGGGAGGATCTAGGGTTACACAAGGTCGGTTACAAAGAAAGGAATCTACATATCCGTTCGTCAAGCTTGCCTTCCACGCCAAGGAGAGTCCCATCCAGACACGGGTGCAGTATTCGGTCTTTGTATCTTCACAGCCCATCAGTCCGGCCCATGGCTAACAGGCCGGACGCCCAAGGACCTCTTAGTCCAGGACTCCCTTAGTAGCCCCTGAACCTGGCTTCAATGACAAGGTATCCGACGCGTAGTGCTATCTTCGGCATTGCAAGACGGGTTCCTCCTCTCCGAACTCCAAAATAGTCTTTGGACAAATTGATCGTGTCCGGACCTGTAACACACACCATAAACAACTGTAGAGAGAATACAATAATCCACGAGTCCAATCCGCTAACAACTTTTTACAACATGACATCACGTCCATCCGGTCATAATTTCGAACCGTTTTTTGCCTATCGCTCCACATTTCGAGACGCAGTTGCTATTGGCACGTCTTGTCAAAGCAGAGATCGTGTCCCCTTATTATGGGATTCTCATCAATACGGGCATGGGAACCCAACCGTGCCGTTTACACAGCCCTTGGGAATAAGCAAGTTTTAAGGCGAGCAGGGAGGCGTTTGATATTCGAGGCCTTTATAAGGGGATAAGGATTCGTCCTCACTCACCCCTACCTTCCCCTTCCTCTGCCCATCCATTCTAGAGCTCCAGCGCCCAAGCCCTAGCTTCCCCCGCCAGAGAAAACATTCCAACCATGTCCGGATCAGGAGCTGGAGGCAAGTGGATGGCTTCTTCTGTCAAGAAGAAAGACATCAAGGAGCTTTGAGAGGGCGGATACCTGGCAAAGGAGATCGTTCACCGTCTCCCGGCCGAAGGACAGATCGTCCCTACCCCAAATCCCCATGAGAGGGTTGTATTTCTCGCACATTTCGTCCATGGGCTGGGATTCCCTCTCCACCCATTTGTCCGCAGACTGATGTTTTACTACGGGCTAGACTTCCATGATCTAGCCCCCAATTTTGTCCTCAACATCTCAGCATTTATAATCGTTTGCGAGGCCTTCCTCCGTATCCCGCCTCACTTCAGTCTATGGCTGAAGACGTTCAATGTAAAGCCGAAGGTGGTGAGAGGCCATTAGGAAGAGTGCGGAGGCGCCATGGTGGGCAAGATGCCCAACGCCACATGGCCCGAAGGCTCCTTTGTGGAGATGGTGAAGGGGTGGCAGTCGGGGTGGTTCTACATCACCGAGCCGTGTGACACCAACTGGGCGGCGGCCCCCGAATTCTGATCCGGAGCTCCGCTGCGGCTCACCTCCTGGCAAGAGAAGGGCCTCGCCTGGGGTTCTTCGAGCGAGCTGACTGGGC
Organism: Triticum urartu; assembly: GCF_056163025.1. Lineage (NCBI taxonomy): Eukaryota > Viridiplantae > Streptophyta > Magnoliopsida > Poales > Poaceae > Triticum > Triticum urartu. The sequence continues at coordinate 569,365,654 of NC_141878.1, forward strand.
TCCAGACATGCGTTTAGAACATGATAACCAAGAGGATCAAAATCGTCAACGCGATCCAGGTTATGCTCATTCGCCTTATCCTTCCGTTCCAACGCCGGACTTGCTATTTGTGGGAGTTCGATCCGGCCAAGCACCAGACGCTACTAGAGCTCTTCGGCACAACGCACGAAGATATCTGGAAAGTGCTCTTAAAGGCCGGCGAGACACCACCAGCTTAAAGCGCCAGGCCAATTCGGTAAGTTCTTTCATGTATTCAAGGTATAGCCTTTACTGGCATATTTTGGGGAGGAGTCTAAACCTTCCTATCAATTTTCAGGCCTGGATCGACATAGCAGGGCGGATTAATTGTCCGGCTCCACTTCTCGAAGATGAGGAAACCCCACTCCTAACGAAGATGCTATTTCCGGCGCCTTATGATGTGCCGGAGAAGAAGGCCAAGAAGACGGCCAAAGGGAGCAGGAGTGGCCTTCGCCGAAAGGGTGCTTCGGACATGTCGTCCGAAGACGAGACTGGCTCTTCGGTCACCGAAGACGACGACGAGGAGGAAGAAGAAGGCGACCTCCCCCCGGAGGGGGGAAAGAAGAAAAGAGAGGCCTCCACGAATCTGGAGGCGAAGGCGCCCAAGAGGGGGAAGGGCTCCCTTGCGGATAACTCCGCATGGGATGTCGAAAGCAGTCCGGAGCGAATACCCTGGACCGAGCTCGGGCTGCCTCCTAAGCGCTAAAACCCTATGCACCTCCCAATACCTGGCCCTTCCAGTTTATAATATTAATATGTTTAAACTATGCCATTACAGTCCGGCCCGCGACAGCTCCCCACGATCCTCGACACAGGATTCGCTAGACTCAGAGGAGATGGCTAGCATGTCTCCGCCGCCCGCTCATTCTGCCTCACCCAAGGGTGATCACGAGGTGGCGTCCCAAAGGATCTACCCAGACCAGTGGGAGGTTCTAGAAATCGTTAAGGTGGCGCCGCAGGATGACTCCTCGGCTGCTAGACACAGGGAAAAAAAGCCCCATGGGGACTGGCAGTGGGGGACAAGTTCTCTTCGGCCCTCAGCCGGATACCATTCCGGAGACCTAGATGGCTCCGGAGTCTAGCGAACGGCCTTCCCCGAAAGGAGGAGGCGTGCCTGTTCCACCAATGACCTCTATCCAACCAGAGGCATCGGACAATCTGCTGCAAGCGCTGCGAGGCGCCGCCGTTGTGGATGAGCACTGTGTCCTGATGTCTACTACACAACCTTCTTCTTGTAGACGTTGTTGGGCCTCCAAGTGCAGAGATTTGTAGGACAGTAGCAAATTTCCCTCAAGTGGATGACCTAAGGTTTATCAATCCGTGGGAGGCGTAGGATGAAGATGGTCTCTCTCAAGCAACCCTGCAACCAAATAACAAAGAGTCTCTTGTGTCCCCAACACACCCAATACAATGGTAAATTGTATAGGTGCACTAGTTCGGCGAAGAGATGGTGATACAAGTGCAATATGGATGGTAGATATAGGTTTTTGTAATCTGAAAATATAAAAACAGCAAGGTAACTAATGATAAAAGTGAGCACAAACGGTATTGCAATGCTAGGAAACAAGGCCTAGGGTTCATACTTTCACTAGTGCAAGTTCTCTCAACAATAATAACATAATTGGATCACATAACTATCCCTCAACATGCAACAAAGAGTCACTCCAAAGTTACTAATAGCGGAGAACAAACGAAGAGATTATGGTAGGGTACGAAACCACCTCAAAGTTATTCTTTCCAATCAATCCGTTGGGCTATTCCTATAAGTGTCACAAACAGCCCTAGAGTTCATACTAGAATTACACCTTAAGACACAAATCAACCAAAACCCTAATGTCACCTAGATACTCCAATGTCACCTCAAGTATCCATGGGTATGATTATACGATATGCATCACACAATCTCAGAATCATCTATTCAACCAACACATAGAACCTCAAAGAGTGCCCCAAAGTTTCTACCGGAGAGTCAAGAGGAAAACATGTGCCAACCCCTATGCATAGGTTCATGGCCGGAACCCGCAAGTTAATCACCAAAACATACATCAAGTGGATCAATAGAATACCCCATTGTCACCACGGGTGTCCCACGCAAGACATACATCAAGTGTTCTCAAATCCTTAAAGACTCAATCCGATAAGATAACTTCAAAGGGAAAACTCAATCCATTACAAGTAAGTAGAGGGGGAGAGACATCATAAGATCCAACTATAATCGCAAAGCTCGCGATAAATCAAGATCGTATCACCTCAAGAACACGAGAGAGAGAGAGAGAGAGAGATCAAACACATAGCTACTGGTACATACCCTCAGCCCCAAGGGAGAACTACTCCCTCCTCGTCATGGAGAGCACCGAGATGATGAAGATTGCCACCGAAGAGGGATTCCCCCCTCCGGCAGGGTGCCGGAACGGGTCTAGATTGGTTTTCGGTGGCTACAGAGGCTTCTGGCGGCGAAACTCCCGATCTATTCCGCTCCTCGAAGTTTTTAGGGTATATGGGTATATATGGGAGGAAGAAGTACGTCGGTGGACCTTCGGGCTATCCACGAGGCAGGGGGCGCGCCCAGGGGGTGGGCGCGCCCCCACCCTCGTGGGCAGCCCGGGACTCTCTTGGTCCAACTCCGAAACTCTGTGGCCTTCTTCTGGTCCAAAAATAAGTTCCGTGAAGTTTCAGGTCAATTGGACTCCGTTTGATTTTCCTTTTCTGTGATACTCTAAAACAAGGAAAAAACAGAAACTGGCACTGGGCTCTGGGTTAATAGGTTAGTCCCAAAAATAATATAAAAGTGTATAATAAAGCCCATAAACATCCAAAACCGATAATATAATAGCATGGAACAATAAAAAATTATAGATACATTGGAGACGTATCAGCATCCCCAAGCTTAATTCCTGCTCGTCCTCGAGTAGGTAAATGATAAAAATAGAATTTTTGATGTGGAATGCTACCTAACATATTTCTCTAAGTAATTCTTATTTATTGTGGAAAGAATATTCAGATCCATAAGATTCAAGACAAAAGTTTAATATTGACATAAAAATAATAATACTTGAAGCATACTAACTAAGCAATCATGTCTTCTCAAAATAACATGGCCAAAGAAAGTTCATCCCTACAAAATCATATAGTTTGGTCATGCTCCATTTTTGTCACACAAGAATGCTCTCATCATGCACAACCCCGATGACAAGACAAGCAATTTTTTCATACTTTAGTAATCTCAAACTTTTTTCAACTTTCACGCAATACATGAGCGTGAGCCATGGATATAGCACTATGGGTGGAATAGAATATAATGAGGGGGTTATGTGGAGAAGACAAAAAGGAGAAAGTCTCACATCGACGCGGCTAATCAATGGGCTAGGGAGATGCCCATAAATTGATGTCAATGCAAGGTGTAGGGATTGCCATGCAACGGATGCACTAGAGCTATAAATATATGAAAACTCAATAAAAGAAACTAAGTTGGTGTGCATCCAACTTGCTTGCTCACGAAGACCTAGGGCACTTGAGGAGGCCCATTGTTGGAATATACAAGCCAAGTTCTATAATGAAAAATTCCCACTAGTGTATGAAAGTGACAAAACAAGAGACTCTCTGTAATGAAGATCATGGTGCTACTTTGAAGCACAAGTGTGGAAAAAAATAGTAGCATTGTCCCTTTTGTATTTTTTTATTTGGCCTTTCTTTTTTTTGTTTGTCCTTTCCATTTTTGGGGACAATGCTCTATTAATGATGATCATCACACTTCTATTTATTTAGAACTCAAAGATTACAACTCAATACTAGAATAAGATATGACTCTATATGAATGCCTCCGGCGGTGTACCGGGATGTGCAATGATGCATGAGTGACATGTATGAAATAATTGTGAACGGTGGCTTTGACACAAATACAATGTCAACTACATGATCATGCAAAGCAATATGACAATGATGAAACTTGTCATAATAAAAGAACGGTGGAAAGTTGCATGGCAATATATCTCGGAATGGCTATGGAAATGCCATAATAGGTAGGTATGGTGGCTGTTTTGAGGAATATATAAGGAGGTTTATGTGTGAAAGAGCGTATCATATCACGGGGTTTGGATGCACCGGCGAAGTTTGCACCAACTCTCAATGTGAGAAAGGGCAATGCACGGAACCGAAGAGGCTAGCAATGCTGGAAGGGTAAGAGTGCATATAATCCATGGACTCAACATTAGTCATAAAGAACTCACATACTTATTGCAAAAATCAACAAGTCATCAAAAACCAAGCACTACACGCATGCTCCTTGGGGGATAGATTGGTAGGAAAATACCATCGCTCGTCCCCTCCCGCCACTCATAAGGTGGACACTCAAAGAACACCTCATGTTTCGAATTTGTTACATAACGTTTACCATACGTGCATGCTACGGGACTTGCAAACTTCAACACAAGTATTTTTCAAATACACAACTAGTCAACTAGCACAAATTTAATACCACTATCTCCATATCTCAAAACAATTATCAAGTATCAAACTTCTCTTAGTATTCAATGCACTCTATATGAAAGTTTTTATTATATCCCTCTTGGATGCCCATCATATTAGGTCTAGTTTCATAACCAAAGCAAACTACCATGCTATTCTAAAGACTCTCAAAATGATATAAGTGAAGCATGAGAGTTCATCTATTTCTATAAAATAAAACCACCACCGTGCTCTAAAAGGATATAAGTGAAGCACTAGAGCAAATGACAAACTACTCCGAAAGATATAAGTGAAGGTCAATGAGTAGTCGAATGATTATGCAACTATATGAAGACTCTCTAATATTAAATAATTTCAGATCTTGGTATTTTATTCAAAAATCAATAAAAACTAAATAAAATAAAATGACGCTCCAAGCAAAACACATATCATGTTGTTAATAAAAATATAGCTCCAAGTAAAGTTATCGATGGAAGTAGACGAAAGAGGGGATGCCTTCCGGGGCATCCCCAAGCTTAGGCTTTTGGTTGCCCTTGAACATTACCTTGGGGTGCCTTGAGAATCCCCAAGCTTAGGATCTTGCCACTCCTTATTCCATAGTGCATCGAATCTTTACCAAAATCTTGAAAACTTAACAACACAAAACTTAACAGAAAACTCATAAGCTCCGTTAGCGAAAGAAAACAAAACACCACTTCAAGGTACTGTAATGAACTCATTATTTATTCATATTGGTGTAATATCTACTGTATTCCAACTTATCTATGGTTCATACCCTCCGATACTACTCATAGATTCATCAAAATAAGCAAACAACACATAGAAAACAGAATCTGTTAAAAACAGAACAGTCTGTGGTAATCTCTAACTAATGCAAACTTCTGGAACCCCAAAAATTCTAAAATAAATTTCTGTACGTGATGAATTTATCTTTTAATCATCTTCAAAAAGAATTAACTAAATAGCACTCTCCATTAAAAAATGGAAGCAAATCTCGTGAGCGCTAAAGTTTCTGTTTTTTACAGCAAGATCAACAAGACTTTCCCCAAGTCTTCCCAACGGTTCTACTTGGCACAAACAGTAATTAAAACATAAAAACTCACAATAATTACAGAGGATAGATGATTAATTTATTATTAAATAGGAACAAAAATCAAGGAACAATAATAAAATTGGGTTGCCTCCCAAGAAGCGCCATCGTTTAATGCCCCTAGCTAGGCATGATGATTTCAATGATGCTCACATAAAAGATAAGAATTGAAACATAAAGAGAGCATCATGAAGAATATGAATAACACATTTAAGTCTAACCCTCTTCCTATGCATAGGTATTTTGTGAGAAAACAACTTATGGGAACAAGAATCAACTTGCATAGGAAGGTAAAGCAAGCATAACTTTAAAACTTTAAGCACATAGAGAGGAAACTTGATATTATTGCAACTCCTACAAGCATATATTCCTCCCTCATAATAATTTTCAGTAGCATCATGAATGAACTCAACAATATAACCAGCACCTAAAGCATTCTTTTCATGATCTACAAGCATAGAAATTTTATTACCCTCCACATAAGCAAAATTCTTCTCATTCAGAATAGTGGGAGTATCATAAGAGACTCAAATACTATAAATTGTTTCCACATTAAAAGAGTAATGTTCAGAAAAAGGGTAATCATAATCATGACAATTTTTATAAATATAATCATCACTACCTTTTATAGCATTTGTATCATCACAATAATTATCATAAGTAGCAACTTTGTTATGATCATAATCAATTGAAACCTCTTCCAAGATAGTGAAATCATTACTAAATAAAGTCATGACCTCTCCAAATCCACTTTCATAATTATCATAATAAGTAGGAGGCATGCTATCATCATTATAAATTTGCATATCAAAACTTGGGAGACTACAAATATCATCTTCATTAAACATAGCTTCCCCAAGCTTGGGACTAACATTAATTGCAGCAAATATATTCTCAAAAACATCATCTTCATCAAACATAGCATCCCCAAGCTTGGGCCTTTTCATATCATAAGCATAATCACTCTCATCATCAATAGTATGGATAGCACCAATAGTATAGCAATTATCATATTCTTCCAAGCAAGTGCCAAAAAGATTTTCAAGATCATAAGAAGTATCATTATCTTCACAATCATAATCACAACAAGCAATAGGAATAACGAGATCATCATCAAGTGCATCATCTTCCACAATTTTATTTTCATGTGGCACAACAGTAATAGGAGCAGCATTATTTGGGAGAGATATCTTTTTACCTCTCTTCCTTTTTATTTTTTCTTCTTCACCACATCATGTGTGGGTTCAATCCTCTTTTTGGAGCTCCTTATTAATGAGATTGGTTGAATAGAAGGCTCCTCCTCGTTACCTGATTCATCATAAGAAATAATAGGAGGATATTGGGAAGTCTCTTCCCTTTCATTAGTATTCTCTTCATTTTGTATTTGTTTTCTTTTCTTTATGTAATTGGCAATATAAGGGTTTTCAATGCAATTCACCGCACAATACATATAAATTTCCTCTAGATCAAAATCAAGAAATTTATCGAGATTAAATTTTGGAATACGCTCAGTTATATGTTTCATTTCTTCATAACCCAAAAGAAGACTAAGCTCTTTATGATGCTCAAGGGTAATCAAGTTATCACAATTTTTGGACACGACTTGATCATGAAACAAATAGCATTGGAGCTTTAAATGACCATGTTCATTGCAAAGTTCACAAGGCTGGCGATAAATATTGAATCTTTCAGCACAAACACCTAGCCTTTCTTGCAACAATTTAGTTTCTAAATGCTTATGCCTCTTGCAATATCTATCTTCCCTATTTGGTGTGTACTTGCAAACCCAATGCACTCCACAAAAATTGACATGTTTATAGGAGACATTTTCATCATAACTAGTGCAATCATCATTAGTACTATGGATATTCAAGGAGTTCATACTAACAACATTGCAATCATTCTCATCATTCAAAGATTTAGTGCCAAACATTTTAATGCATTCTTCTTCTAACACTATGGCACAATTTTCCTTTCCATCATACTCACGAAAGATATTAAAAAGATGAAGCGTATGAGGCAAACTTAATTCCATTTTTTTGTAATTTTCTTTTATAAACTAAACTAGTGATAAAACAAGAAACTAAAAGACTCAATTGCAAGATCCAAAGATATACCTTAAAGCACTAACCTCCCCGGCGACGGCGCCAGAAAAGAGCTTGATGTCTACTACACAACCTTCTTCCTGTAGACGTTGTTGGGCTTCCAAGTGCAGAGGTTTGTAGGACAGTAGCAAATTTCTCTCAAGTGGATGACCTAAGGTTTATCAATCAGTGGGAGGCGTAGGATGAAGATGGTCTCTCTCAAGCAACCGTGCAACCAAATAACAAAGAGTCTCTTGTGTCCCCAACACACCCAATACAATGGTAAATTGTATAGGTGCACTAGTTTGGCGAAGAGATGGTGATACAAGTGCAATATGGATGGTAGATATAGGTTTTTCTAATCTTAAAATATAAAAACAGCAAGGTAACTAATGATAAAAGTGAGCACAAACGGTATTGCAATGCTAGGAAACAAGGCCTAGGATTCATACTTTCACTAGTACAAGTTCTCTCAACAATAATAACATAATTGGATCACATAACTATCCCTCAACATGCAACAAAGTGTCACTCCAAAGTCACCAATAGCGGAGAACAAACGAAGAGATTATGGTAGGGTACGAAACCACCTCAAAGTTATTCTTTCCAATCAATCCATTGGGCTATTCCTATAAGTGTCACAAACAGCCCTAGAGTTCCTACTAGAATAACACCTTAAGACACAAATCAACCAAAACCCTAATGTCACTTAGATACTCCAATGTCACCTCAAGTATCCGTGGGTATGATTATACGATATGCATCACACAATCTCAGATTCATCTATTCAACCAACATATAGAACCTCAAAGAGTGCCCCAAAGTTTCTACCGGAGAGTCAAGACGAAAACGTGTGCCAACCCCTATGCATAGGTTCATGGGGGGAACCCGCAAGTTGATCACCGAAACATACATCAAGTGGATCAATAGAATACCCCATTGTCACCACAGGTATCCCACACAAGACATACATCAAGTGTTCTCAAATCCTTAAAGACTCAATTCGATAAGATAACTTCAAAGGGAAAACTCAATCCATTACAAGAGAGTAGAGGTGGAGAGACATCATAAGAAACAACTATAATAGCAAAGCTCGCAATAAATCAAGATCATATCACCTCAAGAACACGAGAGAGAGAGAGAGATCAAACACATAGCTACTGGTACATACCCTCAGCCCCGAGGGAAAACTACTCCCTCCTCGTCATGGAGAGCATCGGGATGAAGATGGCCACCGAAGAGGGATCCCCCCCTCCGGCAGGGTGCCGGAACGGGTCTAGATTGGTTTTCGATGGCTACGGAGGCTTCTGGCGGCGAAACTCCCGATCTATTCTGCTCCCCGAAGTTTATAGGGTATATGGGTATATATGGGAGGAAGAAGTATGTCGGTGGACCTTCGGGCTGTGCACGAGGTAGGGGGGCGCACCCCCACCCTCGTGGGCAGCCCGGGACTCTCCTGGTCCAACTCCTATACTCCGTGGGCTTCTTCTGGTCCAAAAATAAGTTCCGTGCAGTTTCAGGTCAATTGGACTCCATTTGATTTTCCTTTTCTGCGATACTCTAAAACAAGGGAAAAACAGAAACTGGCACTGGGCTCTGGGTTAATAGGTTAGTCCCAAAAATAATATAAAAGTGTATAATAAAGCCAATAAACATCCAAAACAGATAATATAATAGCATGGAACAATGAGAAAATATAGATACGTTGGAGACGTATCATGTCCTTATGGGTAAGGTGATCGAAAAGGTTCAGTCCGCCAAATGCGGACTGACCGAGGCATGCACTAGTCTTTTAACAGGCTTTGACGTAACAATTGTAGAAAAAATATCACAATGTGGACAGTAGCCCCTGATGCTCTGTTCGGTGTCCGGAAAGGACAAGATGAACAGGGGATCAAAATAATGTTCGCAGGAATCTAATGTAATATGTCTATGTGAATAAGCAGGCATCGCTGCTGGCTGCTGCCGTTCACACTGCGGAGGTCTCCGGACTGAAGCAGAACCTGGAGCTGGCCGAGAAAGAGCTCGGCCTTGTGAAGAAGCGGCTGGAGGACAGCAAAGGTATGCAGTAACCTGCATGTATGTTTAGGAAGGATGAATGGTTCGTGCTGAGTAAAATGCCATGAACTTTATTAGGGGCCACGACCGAGGTGGTGGCCCTCAAGAAGGCATTAGAGAAGGCAGAGGACAAAGCGGCCAAGGAACGCACCGCGCGCGAGAAGCACAAGGCCCGGGTCGGCAAGGTTCAGCAAGAGCTCCAAGACGCCGTCAAGAAGTGCGAGTCCTTGGAGCGTGATTCTAAGACGCAAGCGTCCGAACGTGCGAAGGCCCTCCAGAGTGCACAGGAGGCTCGAGCCGAAGCCCAGAGAGCCCTTCAGGAAATCCAGGCAGCCCGGAAGATCGCGGCGGGTAAGGCTTTCATTATGCAAAGCAAGTCTGTGAAGGAAGCGTTCCTTTTACTTACCCGAATTTGGAGCTCTCCAGGGGCGTTTACGGATTTGCCACGCAGCGTATCAGACGCTGCCGAGTTCTATCGAGCCGAGGAGGGGAGTTCTACGGAGAAGCTGTTCTGGTCTCAATATCTTGTGCCCGAACATCCGGTGTCCTTTAGTGACCAGCTGAAACAGCTGGTCGAGCTGCATAAGGCGGCCGAGTTAGCCATGAAGGAGCTGATAGTCCGACTATGGCCTGCCGCGCCGATACCTAGCAGCTACTTCGGACTTGTGAAGCGGCTTGTTGATGCCTGCCCCCTGCTTGAGGTTATAAAGCGGTTGATCTGTATCGAAGGTGCACGGATGGCCTTTGCGCCCGTCAAAACGCACTGGGCGAAGATGGATGCCAAGAAGCTAATGACCGAGGGGCCACCTGAGGGCAAGGAGCACCGCCGACCCGAGTTGTATTTTGATGGTGTCCTGGAGGGATCCCGCATTGTTGTAGATCACTGTAAGAAAGACACTATCTTTGAATGAATGTATGCGATCTCCCTCTGCCTTGTATGATAAAACAAAGTGTTTATGCAATATAGTGCTTGCTATGTTTTTAAATTTTTACTTCCTGTGCGGCCGTGTTGTATAAAATCTGAGGTTAACCAATCGTCGGCTTCTGCCCCCACGTAGGTAGTACGGGGGTGTTCGGGATGGAATCTAAACAATCTTGATCCAATTAGATGGTCCTTGAAGGAGTTGTTTAGAGCAACGAACCAGGCAACCAGACTATGCGGCTGTAACACCCTCACTTAGCCATAGGAGTGCGACAATAAAAAATGGGCACAGCCCCTAGTATCCAAACTAGAGGGCTATAAGCGTCTGATCGGAAAGTACCAATCCTTCGCGTAATGCGGAAGAAATCTCCAACAATTTGCAACCTCCGAACAGCTGGCCGGCTCTCGCCGCATCATGACAGTCAGTTTTCGGCTTTCTCTACTGAGGTGCTCCTTTGGATAAACCAAGGCACAATCATAGTAGTTCTCCCTTTACTACCTTAGCCGATGTAGCGGAACGTAAGGTAGCAAGCACAGGAGCCGGGCAACCCAACTATTGACCAAAGACATGACTCGGAGCCAATGCATATAATGCTAAATTCGGGGTGCCGAACTATACTTATAAAAGTGTTTGGACTGTTCTTGCTGTAATTTTGGGTGCTATGAAGCCCCTGGCAAGCATCGAGCGTTCCAAAATGTACGGGTGCTACCTGATAGGATTATCCACAGGGGAGCTGAAAAAAAGAAAGAAAATAGAAAATGTACGAAGGTAAAAGCTGGAGTCCTGCAGCTCCAGCCGCAAACTGTTCTCATTGTAATTTAATTTAGTACGTCAAAGTGCATTGATACAGGAGGTGCGATAAGCAACAGGCTATTTGACATGCTAAAACCATGGGAGAGCTGCATGTGGGTCCTGAAAAATAGGAAAGTTATCATTAACGGAATCAGCTAAAAACCACCCATATGTTCACGTTTCTCGCCGTCTTGGTGTGTTTATCCTTCAAGAGGACCGATGACCAGGCCATCAGATGGTGCCTATGGGATTGAGACCTGAAAAGGAAACAAGTAAAAGTGAAAGTATATGTGTATCCGACGTCGGTTGAGCCGTACTACGGACCACAAGCTAGCTGTGCCATCGTCGATGCCCATGGGATTTTTAATGCGTAGTTATGTACGTGCGACACGAATGCCACCACTTGATCGGAACTACGATGGAGGCCTGATTGCTAGTCGAGCTCCGGACGAGCTGAGCTCTCCTGCTGCAGAGTAGTTTGGACCCTCTTAACGGTGTCCGTGGGCTCGGCAGCTGAATTAAGGTTCTGCTTGAGAAGGCCGCTCTGTACTTCTGCTGCTAGGGCAGCTATGTGCTCTTCTGTACGAAGGGAGCACTCCGTATTTCCATTAACCGTTATGACGCCGCACGGACCGGGCATCTTGAGCTTGAGATAAGCATAGTGTGGTACTGCGTTGAATCGAGCAAACGCGGTTCGTCCAAGCAGTGCATGTTAGCCGCTGCAGAATGGGACGATATCGAAGATTAACTCCTCGCTTCGGAAGTTGTCCAGAGATCCGAAGACAACCTCTAATGTGATTGAGCCCGTACAGCGGGCCTCTACACCTGGTATGACTCCTTTGAAGGTAGTCCTAGTGGGCTTGATCCGAGATGGGTTAATGCCCATTTTTCTCGATGTATCCTGATAGAGCAGATTAAGGCTGCTACCTTCGTCCATAAGGACGCGAGTCAGGTGGAACCCATCAATTATCGGGTCTAAGACCAGTGCGGTTGAGCCACCGTGACGGATACTGGTCGGATGATCCTGGCGATCAAAGGTGATCGGGCATGACGATCATGGGTTAAATTTTGGGGCAACTGGTTCTATCGCATAGACGTCCTTGAGCGCACGCTTGCGCTCCCTCTTGGGGATGTGGGTAGCGTATATCATGTTCATCATTTTAACCTGAGGGGGAAACTTCTTTTGTCCTCCTGTGTTCGGTTGCTGGGGATCTTCGTCATCGTCATCGCTTTGTGATCCCTTTTCTCTGTTCTCGGCGTTCAATTTGCCAGTCTGATTAAAAACCCAGCAATCTCTATTTGTATGATTGGGTGGCTTGTCTGGGGTGCCATGAATCTGGCATGAACGATCAAGTATGCGGTCCAAGCTGGATGGGCCTGAATTGTTCTTTTGGAACGGCTTCTTCCGCTAACCGGACTTAGAGCCCCTGAATCCGGCATTGACTGCCGTGTCCTCGGTGTTACCACTGTTGTTTCGGCGCTTGTATCTGTTGAGTCGAGACTTGTCTTTCCTAGTTTTAGCTTCACTAGCAAAAATGCCCGTGCGTTGCATCGGGAGAAAAAATTCATCACACCCTGTAAGCATAGCCTATTACACGACTAATTGTTTGATTTATGACCCACATCAACTATTCTCAACATCAAGAATTATGCTTTGGGCCAGACCATCTTTGCAAAATGGCTAAGAAATATGTGCATTGTTTTTTTTAGAAAAGGAGGATGAACCCCGGCCTCTGCATCTGGGAGATGCATACGGCCACTTTATTGATTATTCTCGAGGACCTTACAATGTATTACAACAATGTGCCTGAATCCACCATCTTGGCAACACATGCCGCTACTCCTATCCAAAATGATGAAGGGGTGCTAGCTGGGCCACTACCCAAACCACTCACCTAGGCCTAACATCAAAAGCCGGCAGTCGAAACATATTCGGAAGCCCCAGCCGAGCCACATACCGGGTCTGGGACACAATCCGGTCAGACACACTCGTGTGTCGTCGCCGCCATCTTCCACAAGTCCGTCTTCAGGTCATATTGAGGCTTCTACCTTGTCTGGCCACTCAGCCATCGACGTCACCATGACGCCAGACAGCAACCTCCTCCTGCGCGAGTCCATCTCCGTGCATCAGACGACGAGTCTCAACAGCACCACGCCGCCGAGATCCGCCACCTTTAATGGGAAAGATGAAGCACCGCTCCACCAGAGTCGCTGTCCTCTAGTCCCTCGAGCCCGTGTGCACCTCCAAGAATGACACCCCCATGGTGGAAAACGACACCAGAGAGCCGCCATCATCCGATCTACTGATCTAGGGTTCCCCCGGAGATAGCAGAGAGTGGCCTTGAACATCTCCATGACGATGCCTTCAGGAAGGGAACGGCGCAGACAGCGTCGCCATCGCCGGCCTTGGCAATAGCCAATAGCAGGTTTTCACCCAGATCTCATCGAAGACCTCCATCTCTCATGCACGGGTCGCCGCCGTCCTTGCCGAGATCTGGATGATCCCGCTTGGCAGATCTCAGCACGGGGAAGCCCCCCCACCGAGACCCGCCGGCCGAGCAGGGGAGGCCGAGGCCGCGCCCACAGGTCAGATCCGCGATGGATCCAAGCCCACGCCGCCGCCCCGGAGTCAGCCCCGCGCACAGCCGCCACCGCCTGCCGAGGCTCGCCGCCGCGTGCACCGTGCCCCGCCACGGCTCGCCGAGGCCTGCCGCCGCAGGACACCGCCGCCTACCACCTAGATCCGCCGCCCGCGGAAGAAGGGGAGGCGCGAGAGGGAGTCCCCCGCCGCCGCCGTCTGCCACGCGGGTTTCACCCGACGGCGGCGCGAGGAGGGGAGAAGGAGAGGGCGGCGGCGGTGCCTAGGGTTGGAGGCCCCCGAGTCGCCCGGGGCGGGGGCGACGCAGGGACGCCAGGGAAGGAAGAAACCTGGATATGTGCATTGTTTGGTTTGCGGCTTTGCTATTTTATTCCCACCACGGCGGTTGCAGGTGCTCTCCACACACGATGGTGTACTTATTGTCCGGTATTAATGTGAGGCATATGTAGTCTGAGAAACATAAAGACCAGGAATATATTGGGTTAACTATTGTGACCAGCTTGCTTAGAAATAAAAAAACTATTGTGGCCAACTTATTAACCAATAACCGAAAATATGGATAGTTAATTTCCTAAAGTTGGGACATTTTTCTCATGGATCTGTAACAATTTTCTCAAAATCTAGAACAATTTTATCCTAAACCTAAAACTTTCTCCATTTCATATGGTGTTGCCAAAAGAAACATAGTTTAAGCAACGCCATATACTTCTAAAAGGCTAATCATTTATATACAAACTTCTTATGTGTTTCCGATGTCTCAATGCTTGTATGGCATCTTGGTGCCAAGAAAAAGAGATGACCACCCTTTCTTCTGTTGCTTGATGTTCGTTTAGTTGTAAATTCCAGCTTCTGACTAAAGGCGCCGAGAACTGCTTGAACTGATTGCTGACCAAAATGTGATAGTGGCTCAATGACAAAAGGGTAGTGCTACACGGTGCACATTCTTGTGGATCCCTGTATATCTCCCATGAATATTTCTTTGCTTGACTGATTGTTGATATCCATGGCTATGCCAGAAAAGGAAAATTTAAAATTAAGAACTTTGAAAATCATATACTGTACCGTGATATATATGTGCCAAAGAAGCGCAAATCATTTGCTGATCAGACATGACAACTTTGTACTCCGTAAGTTTTGACAGAGAAGGGCAGTTTATTACTGTTTTATCTGTGACCATGAATACTGTGAGCGACATGCGACGCTAAAATAAGCAGATAATATATATTTTTTCCGTTCTAGTGAGCATAGAGCAGGAGTGAATCTTACTAAAATAGCATGAGCAATTTATGCTATGGCAGAAAGTAGCTAAAAGAAATACTACTGACGGAAGAATAAAAAATCCAGGAAATGGAGAGATTATACTTGCGAGTGCAGGAAAAGTGGCAAATTCAAAGAATGTACTTTCATTTAGCCAACAGATAAAATGTTTCTGTTCTCGTGAGCAAACGGCTAGAATGAACCTCATTAAAATACCATGAGTGATTTACCCACCGGCAAATAGTAGCTACTGATGGAAGAACAAAAAATAAGGAAATGGAGAGATTATACTTGTGAGTGCATGATAGATTATTCCAAAGGAAGTACTTTTTTTAGCCAATCGCTCAAAGCAAAAGATTAGTGCAATGGATAAAAAGTACAGACCTTGACAGAATATCTTGTTCTTGTAAATCATGTGCTCTACAAATTTCTGAAATCTGCCACTGTAATTGTACAAAAGTCTTGCCACTGAAATCTGCCACTGTAATTGTACAAAAGTCTTGCCACTGAAATCTGCCGGGCTGTCCACATAAGTTCTTCAATTCGGTCATAATCCAAATCATAAAAGTAAGAAACTCTGCTAGTTGCATATCTTTTAAAGAAATGAATTAATTGATAATTACACCTCTCTGTAGTCCGTAATTTCATCCAATTCGGCTTCTGCACCACTGTCTACTCATTCATAATATACAGAAAAATTTAGATGGCAGAACATTGTAGATCAGAAGAAAAACTCAGGGTAAAATCCATGTCAACAAAAAGAACAGACATAGAGCCATCATGAGATTTGGAGCCACAAAAGTAGTAAGGAAAAGGAAGAAATATGACGAAGAGAAGGACTTTTTTGCTCGGTAGTACTCACTGATCCCTGCTAAAGAGAAAGACATGAGACTGGATGGAGAAGCTGCTCTATGTTGTGAACACACCCATTAGTTCATGCACATAAAGGGCACTATCCTGGAGCAAAATCAATTGAAAAAATTGACGTCAAAAAGAGAGTAGTATACTTTCTAAACTCAAATTATAGCTACGGCAAAACAATGCTCGACTTTCTCTAGCAAGGGCAAAATTCAGAGATGTACCTATTGAGGAGGTTTTCATGTTGGGCAGACGCGAGGCACTGGATGTCAAGGGGTACAGGGCTGTACAGCACCAGCGGCGGTGGGGGTTTGGCCACTGATGATGAAAGTATGTCGTCTCTGCTCTCAAGCACCACCAGATCATGGTAAAACTTCAGTAGTAGAGGACACCCGACCGACAACATCTAAATAAACACAAATCGTTAATTCACTCTAGTTTATTTTCCATAGGAAAACATATGCAATAGCATTGTAAAATAAAAGGAATTATCAAAATTAATTAGTAGCTTAATATGAGAAATCAAATGGGAAGACAAACGGCATTACTCAATAATCAAGTGGCCAGGATACACACACAAACCACAAAATATATTTCAGTTAGAGAATATTCTGCACGCGGTTCATGATTTGCTCTCCGAGCAATTGAATCTTCACTATCAGTTCCTTTGTCTACATGAATAACAACAATCACACACTTGAGCATGCAACTGGAACTCTACTTTTTTGCCAACAATCTGGTATTGTGCTTGGAACCGTAGGGAGCGAGCGGACACTTTCCCTTCTATACTATGTTGACCTAACACTTGCACTTCTTTTTTACCACTAAAGAAAAAAAAACTCAAACGATTGCACACACAAAAAAATTGGTTAAATGTTTTTGTGCAGGGGAGCTGTGGGAGACCAGACCTTAGTAAGAGCTTATGACCAGAAAATAAGAGTGCTCGATAGCCACGTGATCGCCCGGTCAAGCATGTTATAGATGGACCCAAACCTGTCAAAATCTGAAATTTGCAACAACAAATAATCAGTTGGAAAACAAATTCATGAAGCATGAACAAACAAAGGTAAAATTTATTGCTATCCGAAGGCCTCCAGATCTAATTTTGAATGGAAGGCTGCAAAAACATGTCACGGAACAAAATTAGAAAGTTCAAAATATAGTGCAAAGTACTTGGTTCAAGAAAAATTGTTGCACGGGCAGCCAACAACTGAAGAAGAGAAACCGATCAAGAAAAAGCTAAAAGGTCTTACATTAGTGAACGAAGGGAGTATTATTTAGTGTCAGGTTCTATACTGAATTACGACATAATTAGTTCCTGGTCACATTTTCGCAGAAGCTCGATGCCAGAAATTGACCAAAGCCATGGTTATACAAACATGTATTGTTGACTTTGTTGTACACAATAAAATGATCTATACATGTTAATGCTACCAAGGAAAAATGTATGGCATGATATCTTGCAGAATTGATTCACTTTGCACAACTTCACTTGAATCATCTATAAAATTGTACTTGTTCATTATCGGTTGGGCATTGACAGAAGTTCTATGTAACTGAAGGCGTCAAGGTGGTAAAACAAAATTAGTTATGTGGTTAATTCCAGTATAAAACCATGCCGAATAAGTGACTCTGGCTATGGTACCTGCACAAGTGGATATGATGAACAATCTTGTTAACAAACCACAAAAGTTAACACTTGATAGTTTCAACCTGTACAAAAGATGATAACGCAAAAATTCACCTGAAGCAAGACTTTTTCTGATGCAGTTTTTCTAGGCAAGAGTTACCACAGTTCATGGAAAATACTGCAGTTTAATCGATGGCCATTTGCAAACATGATTTCTTCACCTCTTACTCATGATGTGCAGAAACTTCGTTGATCTGGTTATAACACATGCAAAGCAAACATATGTGTTGCTTAAATACTTGCTGATCTTCAGTTCAGTTGTGGCTGCTGAATACTTGCAGTCAAGAAATACCAAACCACATGCTGGAGAGCAAGTCCTTCGTTGAAAAGAATCACCAAGGGAGCTATCTTGAGCTAAAAGAATTAATAAAGCATGCTATATAACATAAATTTTCCCAAAATTCATAGAAAATACTATCAAAATCGCACATCCTATTTAAGAAGTATTTCGTAAGATTTGGTCCTTTTTCAAATCCATACAGAGAGAACATTTTGCTACCCACAAAATGCATATGAAGAAATGATCGAGAGAGCATCCAGTAAAACGATGACTCACACCTCTTGACGGAATTAACAGTCCAGATTCGACCAAAGAAGAGAAGGGATGGATTTTGGGGAGCAAAACCTGCGGATCTAGCTGATGTCTCAGCGCATTCTTCAAAAGTTGAAGGAGCAGTGCCATCTCTGCATAGACCCGCAGCCTCGCACCCGAGTCCCTCCCTAGATCTTCGCGCCCCGAGCAGGAGCTCTGCGCCCATGCACCGATCCAGCGCCGCCGGAGAACCAACCACGGCCACGCCTCCCTCTTCCTTCCTCCTTCCCCCCCCCCCCCCCCCCCCCCCCCCCGTGCTCTCTCTCCATGTCCAGGAGACACATGAGGACGGCGAAGGCGGCGAGGCAGAGGAGCGGTCAACGGTGGCGTCGTCTGGATCGAGCGCCTTTGTGCTCGATGGCGAGGAAGGCAAGGCGCAGGTCCTCCGGCGTGCGATGGCGCATGGGACGGCGCAGGTGGCTGGGCACGTGGATCCCGGCAGGGAGGGTCCAGATCCAGTCGAGGACGGGGCGACCGGCGGTGGCGGTGACGCGCGCTCGTGCGTGGGGAACAGGAAGGGGATCGTGGGGACTGCGGCTTGAATATACTAAACTACATGGTCGTTTCTGCAAAAACAAAACGTTATCTGAGGGAGTCACTCAAAAAAGGATTGCGGGTTGAATTTGAAGAAAAAGAGGGACTTTTCTGCAAAATTTCCAATGACGTACGATATCGCTGGTTTATTAGTAGGTAAAGATGGGTGCCGGCGTCGCTTGCATTGTTTTTGCTACAGGCCAACAAACTGTCCTCGCCCGCACAAAAGCGGTTTATGAGTGCCGTGAGGGCTGCCATGGATTTTGGCTTTTGTTGGCTGAGGTGGCGAGCGAGCCATTCGTCGCGGATGCTGTGTTTGAAGGCTGCTAGGGCTTCGTTATCTGGACAATCGATAATTTGATTCTTTTTAGTTAACAACCTAGTCCAGAATTTCCTGGCGGACTCTCCGGACTGTTGAACTATATGCCTTAAGTCATCAGCATCCGTAGGTCGAACATATGTACCTTGGAAGTTATCGAGGAAGGCCTCTTCCAAATCCTCCCAGCTGCCAATAGAATTTGCAAGAAGACTGTTGAGCCAGTGCCAAGCTGGCCCCATGAGTTTTAAAGGGAGGTATTTGATGGCATGGAGGTCATCGCCGTGGGCCATATGAATGTGGAGAATGAAGTCTTCGGTCCACACCGTGGGGTCCGTGGTTCCATCATATGATTCTATATTCATGGGTTTGAACCCTTCTGGGAATTCATTATCCAGGACATCATCCGTGAAGCAATGAGGGTGTGCGGGGCCTCTATATCGGGCCATATCGCGATGTAGCTCTGATGGAGTCCGTCTGCGGTTTTCAGCCTGCGCATGACTAAGTTTGTCACGTCCGAATAGGTGGCCATCATCGCGGATCGAGGTATGCCCTCGCGATCCGTGGATTGATCTAGTATGTCCCGCTTTATTGTTTAGGTTTTGCCAGAGGTCATATGTATGACCATGGGGTAATTTACCTCTGCCTGTGCGCTGAGGCGGGGCTGGCTGGTGTTCGGTGTGAGTTGCCGTTTTGTCTCAACCATGTGGTGGTCGGTCAGCCACATTTTACGATGGAGGTATGTAGTTCGGCACCTCCTCGTCAAACTGAGGTAGCAATTTGCGCTTTGGGTAGCTTTTGGTTGGGCGCTTGAGGCCGTACTCTTCGGCTGCTAGGACATCCGTCCATTTATCATTGAGCAGATCTTGGTCAGCTTGAAGCTGCTGATGCTTCTTTTTCAGCCTCCTTGCCGTGGCGATTAGCTGGCGCTTGAAGCGCTCCTGCTCTAGAGGTTCCTCAGGCATGATGAAATCGTCGGTGCCAAGGCTCACCTCATCCTCAGAGAGCGGAATATAACTTCCATCCTCTGAGTCTTTGTGCGTGGCCTGCTTGCCAGGGCTAGCCTGCCCATCTTCCCGTTCATCTTGTTCATTAGCTGTTTCAACGGGGTCTTCGTTGTCTTCGACACCTTCTGGAGTATTATCTTCTCCTGTGCCGGTGTTGCTGTCTTTACTGCGGCATGACTTAGAGCGGCGCCCCTGACACCGACGCTTGGATTGTATTTCGGAAGGTTTATCCTCGGCTGGATCTTCCTTGTCATTGTTGATGTTCTCCTTTGGTGCATCCACCATGTATACATCATATGAGGAAGTGGCCGTCCAGCGTCTGGTGAACGGCGGGTTCTGGGCCTCTTCTTCTCCAGCATCGTCGTCCATATTGTCGATATCTTCAGAGTCGTAATAAAGTGTGTCGGTCAAATCTTCGACCGTGGCGATGAAGTGGGTGGCGGGTGGGAAGAAAAATTCTCCACAGCCAGCCCCTAGTTCGAACCAGATATAATTTGGCTGTGAGTCCTCTGCCAAGGAAAGATTCTTTAACGAGTTTAGCACATCGCCCAAAGGCGAGTGCTGGAAGATGTCTGCGGCGCTGAACTTGAAGATCGATAAACGATCAAGTTCGGCATCCGCGGGCTCACGTGGTTCGGAACTTATGTTCGGAGACGAGTCCGGAGTTCCGGTGACAAAGACGTCGTGAGAGGTTAAGTCTATGTGCGGCTCCAACGTCGTGGGATCTGTGGCCTCCGTGGTGGGGTTGATCCTCCCGTCCTTGGATGGTGCAGTCTGTTCCGGCTCTAAGGCCAGAGCGGTTATAGGAGCGATCTCCTAGATGCGGTCTGATCACAGATTTAGGTCATGATCATCGGGGTGACCGGGAGCGGCAACCGCGGTCTCAAATCCGACGGAGATCAAGTCCCCACAGATGTTCGCAACGTAGTTCAAGCTCCCAAATCTGACCTGATGTCCAGGGTTGTAGCTTTCGATCTGCTCCAGATGGCCAAACCAGTTGGCCCACAGTGCGAAGCCGCCGAACACAAAGATCTGTCCGGGGAGGAAACTTTCTCCTTGGACAGCGTCACTTTTGATGATTGAAGGGGCCATCAAACCTCTTAGTGACAGCATAGAGGAACTCTCAATGAAAGCACCAATGTCGGTGTCAAAACTGGCGGATCTCGGGTAGGGGGTCCCGAACTGTGCGTCTAAGGTTGATGGTATCAGGAGACAAGGGACATGGTGTTTACCCAGGTTCGGGCCCTCTCTATGGAGGTAATACCCTACGTCCTGCTTGATTGATATTAATGAATATGAGTATTACAAGAGTTGATCTACCTCGAGATCGTAATGGCTAAAACCCTAGAGGTCTAGCTTGTATGGCTATGATAATGAGTCTCCCCTATCCGGACTAAGTCCTCTGGTTTATATAGACACTGGGAGGATCTAGGGTTACACAAGGTCGGTTACAAAGAAAGGAATCTACATATCCGTTCGTCAAGCTTGCCTTCCACGCCAAGGAGAGTCCCATCCGGACATGGGTGCAGTCTTCGGTCTTTGTATCTTCACAACCCATCAGTCTGGCCCATGGCTAACAGGCCGGACGCCCGAGGACCCCTTAGTCCAGGACTCCCTCAGTGGGCTCCTACTTCTATGACAAAAAATCATGACAGAAAATGGGATTTTCGTCCTGGGCGGGCCGGAGATGAAGCAGCATGACATTATTTGGGTCGTTCATGACGGAAAAATGGTGGTAGAAGCGAGGGAGAGGAAAATATCGGGGAGTTCCCGGTTACGGTGGGTGGTCGGGGGCCGAGCGATGTGCGTTTCTCTCGTACATAAGCAGCATGACATTATTTGGGCCGTCCATTTCTACCTTCATCGATTTCATCATCATGAAAAGCTCGGGAATCATTTACGTCATCCCTTGCATACTATAGTTCATCACGAAGTTCTACTAACTTGGTGATGGTGACTAGAGAATTCTGTCAATCACTATTTTATCTGGAAGATTAACTCCCCCTTGATTCAAGCGATTGTAGTACCCAGACAATCTGAGCACATGCTCACTGCTTGAGCTATTCTCCTCCATCTTTTAGCTATAGAACTTGTTGGAGACTTCATATCTCTCAACTTGGGTATTTGCTTGAAATATTAACTTCAACTCTTGGAACATCTCATATGGTCCATGACGTTTAAAACGTCTTTGAAATCCCGATTCTAAGCTGTTAAGCATGGTGCACTAAACTATCAAGTAGTCATCATATTGGGCTAGCCAAACGTTCATAACATCTGCATCTGCTCTTGCAATAGGTCAGTCACCTAGCGGTGCATCAAGGACATAATTCTTCTGTGCAGCAATGAGGATAAACCTCAGATCATGGACCCAGTCCGCATCATTGCTACTATTATCTTTCAACTGAGTTTTCTCTAGGAACACATATAAAACATAGGGAAGCAATAACGTGAGCTATTGATCTACAACATAGATATGCAAATACTTTCAGGACCACTACAACAGGAACCACCTTATAGCAACGCATCAATGTGTTGCCAAATGTCCACATAAGCGTTGCTGAGGTCTACACCAACGGATTTGTATCCATTGTCGTTGGTGGCGTTGCAAGGGTCTACAACAACACATATACATGTGTTGGTAACTGATGTGTATAAGCGTTGTAAGATAGCAACGTATAAGCTAAATCCCAACAACACTTCATATGCGTTGGTGGTGACCCCGCACAAATGGATTTTGGAATGGAGAAACAAATTTGCAGCTTTTGAAGTACTCCCTCCGTCCCATAATATACGAACATTAGTCTAAAAAACATTTGTATATTATGGAACGGAGGGAGTAGTTGCTACATATGTTATGAGGCCAATGTAGGTAGTGTACAGGAGATGCAATATAGTAAAAAAGATCTCATATATTTAATCAATATTGTTGCTTTACAAAGAGCACCATCCAAGGAATACATGATACTGTATATAGATATGCTTTGTTCCATGTATTGCACATCAGAATGGCATTGCTGATCTTCAGCTTGTACACATGTGCTTAACGAGAACATGTGCTTGGTACATAAAACAGATCAAAGCTTCGTTGCATGAGCATCTAGACTGACATGTTCAATCTTCATTGACTCGAACCAAACTGATCGGTATCTCTTGGCATCCGTAACTCCATATCCCGAAGATAGTTCCTGCCAGTTGTCGCCATAATAAAGTGCATACTCTTCATCTTCTCCTAGCAATGAAGAAAATACAAACAGTTAAAGTATACTACTTTGAATAATAAACAAGTTCTTGACGAGCATGTTGTAAGAAAATGTTAGAACTCTGAACCTGTGTCTGTTTTGTACCTGAAAACAAGAAAATCAAACATCTACTGCATTTATTTACTACAAGCTATTATTCTGTACAAAGAAATTATGACTTAGGTTTCAGAATATGAAGATGATATATCACTTTGGTCTGAATGTCTACATATTTTGAATGTGTCTGCATGAGCTTGTATGTCCGAATGAGCTAGCTAATTGTCTACACAAGTGTGTATGATTACAAACTAGAAATCTGAATGTGGATAATGACATCTGAATGTGTATACTGTATAGCAGTAAGTTTCAAACTGGCGTACTGTACTTAGCACTAGACAAAACTCAAAAGTAGATAAACTGAGATGCGGACTACCGACATGTGCCCGCCGGGCGTAGCTGGAAATGAAAACACGTGTATAATGCTAATCCTGCTATTTTGGTAGCGGACGTTGGGGAACTGCCACGGAAGCGTCCGCCTGCATCCTGAATCTAAATGAGCAATCAACATGGCATATAAAGATGAATTCATGTACACACGATGCGCGCGCACACACACACAAAGAAACAAGGGATTGATGAACACCACACCTACGTGATGTCATTGAGGTGCTCCCATCATTGCTAGCCGTTTATCTTCCCAACACTCATGAAATTCAGGTAGCTTTGTATCTCTAATACTATAGGAAACCTGCAAGACCATAGTTCACTAAGCAACAACTTAAAATTCACATGCTAGTGAGAATAAAAGATGCAGTGTGGCATCCTACGAAGCATTTTTGTTGTGATGCATCCTTCTGGTCCAAAAATGATTGCAATTCATCATAGCATGCCAATAAATACAAACATTAAAGTATTGAAAAGTATCTGAAGCTAAAGAAAATAGTTCGGATGAATCAAATTTTTACCTACATACCTTCGCATGCTGGCAAGTGTGAGATGTCTCGACTATGATTCATATACCTTTGTAGTGTTGTTATGTATTACTCATGCTTAATATTACTGAATAAGGAGAGGTTATGCACTTGTAATATTGATTTCTCCATGAAATCGGAAGCTTTTCTAAGAGTGAATAAATAATGCGCAATCACCTCTGTTTGAACCAAAAACTAGATTCTCTCCACATAAGCCATGAAAGATGCAGGCATTGATATCAAAACAAGACTGGTGAATAGTCATCCAAGGTAAAATTATTATTTTTCTGCAGTTTAATGTGGCACTCTAGAGTATGAGAGCCATGTAGAGAAATACATACAGATAGTATAGGTGCATCACACAATTATTATGGTCTGCACAACTAAAGCAGAGGATCACCAGCAAAAACATGTATAGCAAAATTAGAGGATCGGGTTTCCTCCAACGTAAAAGAGGATCACTAGCCATAACTTAAATACATTAGTACCAATATATTCATTGACCAATTTAAGTGGAAGGGTACAGAGATGTGTTCCAATCTCGCTCTAATTGGTCCATCCATGGCACAAGTGGAAATTTAGAGAAGCTAGGCACCAAATGCCAATGGAGTTATAGAAGCCACCATGTTGTTAAATTAGGGGGGAATGGATTATGGGGGATAATGGGAAAACCACGTTCTTGAGGGAGATAAATCCAGGTGAGCGGTGGGGTAGGCCATAGGCGACCATGGCAACCTCCCTAGGAGGAGCAGTCGTGGTTCTTGCTATATCCAGCCGTAATCTACGACGCCAGACGACAAACCTAGGTATGCCACACAGGACAAGAGAGGATAAGAGCAGAGGGGAGGAGTGTCTCACTGAACCATTGCCGTGGGAGTCGAGGTAGCCGAGGCAGAGCAGCACCGTTGAGCCAGTGGCGGCAGCCGCTCGTGTAGAGACGCCGGGGTCAGTTGGCCGAAAAACCGGAGGAGCAGGAGCCGTGCCGGTGACCCGTGGTGGCGGGTTGCTGTAGGGGCACGTGTAGGGGCCCGGAGGACCTCGCGGTGATGGAGGATCTGAGGATAACACTCATGGGGAGCTGGGGCCGGCGAGCAACAACGCAGAAGAGCGCCGGAGCTAGGCCGAACTGGAGGTCATGGCGGCAGCATCATGGCCATGGATCTCGGGTCAGAGAGGAATCGTGGGATGGAGAGATGGGATAGGAAAAAGTTTTTTCTTTTAACAACAGAGGGGTGTAGGGGTGTGTACCGAGTGGTTACCATTTCCCCTTTGGATTAGGAATAGGGAGGTTAGCGCTAATCTAGGACGTGGGGGTTGAATCAAACAAGACTTGGGTTAGTATCGTTGGTAGATATCCGTTGTTATATGGGGGTGTTTGTTGTAGTGGACTAAGTTTATGATAAATTAAAGTTCAATTAATCATATTACTTAAGAACTCCCACTTAGACATCGCTCTAATCATCTAAGTGATCACGTGATCCATATCAAATAAACCATAACCGATCATCACGTGAAATGGAGTAGTTTTCAATGGTGAACATCATTATGTTGATCATATCTACTATATGATTCACGCTCGACCTTTCGGTCTCCAGTGTTCCGAGGCCATATCTGCATATGCTAGGCTCGTCAAGTTTAACCCCGAGTATTTCTGCGTGTGCAAAACTGGCTTGCACCCGTTGTAGATGGACGTAGAGCTTATCACACCCGATCATCACATGGTGTCTGGGCACGACGAACATTGGCAATGGTGCATACTCAGGGAGAACACTTCTATCTTGAAATTTTGTGAGAGATCATCTTATAATGGTACCATCATAACTAAGCAAAGTAAGATGTATAAAAGGTAAACATCACATGCAATCAAAATATGTGACATGATATGGCCATCATCATCTTGTGCCTTTGATCTCTATCTCCAAAGCATCGTCATGATCTCCATCGTCACCAGCATGACACCATGATCTCCATCATCTTGATCTATATCAATGTGTCGTCACATGGTCATCTCGCCAACTATTGCTCTTGCAACTATTACTATCGCATAGCAATAAAGTAAAGCAATTATTTGGCACTTGCATCTTATGCAATAAAGAGACAACCATAAGGCTTGTGCCAATTGCCGATAACTTCAACAAAACATGATCAGCTCATACAACAACTTATATCTCATCACGTCTTGACCATATCACATCACATCATGCCCTGCAAAAACAAGTTAGACGTCCTCTACTTTGTTGTTGCAAATTTTACGTGGCTGCTATGGGCTGAGCAAGAACCATTCTTACCTACGCATCAAAACCACAACGATAGTTCGTCAAGTTAGTGTTGTTTTGACCTTCTCAAGGACCGGGCGTAGCCACACTCGGTTCAACTAAAGTTGGAGAAACTGACACCCGCCAGCCACCTGTGTGCAAAGCACGTCGGTAGAACCAGTCTCGCGTAAGCGTATGCGTAATGTCGGTCCAGGCCACTTCATCCAACAATACCGCCGAACCAAAGTATGACATGCTGGTAAGCAGTATGACTTGTATCGCCCACAACTCACTTGTGTTCTACTCGTGCATATAACATCTATGCATAAAACCAGGCTCGGATGCCACTGTTGGGCAACGTAGTAATTTCAAAAAAATTCCTATGCACACGCAAGATCATGGTGATGCATAGCAACGAGAGGGGAGAGTGTTGTGCACATACCCTCGTAGACCGAAAGCGGAAGCGTTGGCAGAACGCGGTTGATGTAGTCGTACGTCTTCACGATCCGACCGATCAAGTACCGAACGCACGGCACCTCCGTGTTCAGCACATGTTCAGCCCGATGACATCCATCAAACTCCGATCTAGCCGAGTGTTTAGGGAGAGTTCCATCAGCACGACGGCGTGGTGACGATGATGATGTTCTACCGACGCAGGGCTTCGCCTAAGCACTGCTACAGTATTATCGAGGTGGACTATGGTGGAGGGGGGCACCACACACGGCTAAAAGATCAAATCAATTGTTGTGTCTATGTGGTGCCCCCTGCCCCCGTATATAAAGGAGCAAGGGAGGGAGAGGTGGCCGGCCAGGGAGGAGGCGCGCCAGGAGGAGTCCTACTCCCACCGGAAGCAGGACTCCCTCCCTTTCCTTGTTGGATTAGTAGAAGGGGGAAAGAGAGGGAAGAGAGGAAGGATAGGGGGGCGCCGCCCCCTTCTCCTTGTCCTATTCGGACTAGGGGGGAGGGGCGAGCGGCCCTGCCTTGGCCGCCTCTCCTCTTCTCCACCAAGGCCCACTATGGCCCATTAATCCCCTGGGGGGTTCCGGTAACCCCCCGGTACTCCGGTAAAATCCCGATTTCACCCGGAACATTTCCGATATCCAAATATAGGCTTCCAATATATCAATCTTCATGTCTCGACCATTTTGAGACTCCTCGTCACGTCCGTGATCACACCCGGGACTCCGAACAACCTTCGGTACATCAAAACTCATAAACTCATAATATAACTGTCATCGAAACTTTAAGCGTGCGGACCGAGACACGTCTCTGGTCAATAACAAATAGCGGAACTTGGATGCTCATATTGGCTCCCACATATTCTATGAAGATCTTTATCGGTCAGGCCGCATAACAACATACGTTGTTCCCTTTGTCATTGGTATGTTACTTGCCCGAGATTCGATCATCGGTATCTCAATACCTAGTTTAAACTCGTTACCGGCAAGTCTCTTTACTCATTCCGTAATACATCATCTGCATCTAACTCAGTAGTTGCAATGCTTTCAAGGCTTAAGTGATGTGCATTACCGAGTGGGCCCAGAGATACCTCTCCAACAATCGGAGTGACAAATCCTAATCTCGAAATACGCCAACCCAACAAGTACCTTCGGAGACACCTGTAGAGCACCTTTATAATCACCCAGTTATGTTGTTACGTTTGGTAGCACACAAAGTGTTCCTCCGGTAAACGAGAGTTACATAATCTCATAGTCATAGGAACATGTATAAGTCATGAAGAAAGCAATAGCAACAAACTAAACGATCAAGTGCTAAGCTAACGGAATGGGTCAAGTCAATCACAACATTCTCCTAATGATGTGATCCCGTTAATCAAATGACAACTCTTTGTCTATGGCTAGGAAACATAACCATCTTTGATCAATGAGCTAGTCAAGTAGAGGCATACTAGCGACACTCTGTTTGTCTATGTATTCACACATGTAGTATGTTTCCTGTTTATACAATTCAAGCATGAATAATAAACATTTATCATGAAATAAGGAAATAAATAATAACTTTGATATTGCCTCTAGGGCATATTTCCTTCATGGATGCCCACACAAAGAGGAGTACGAGGGTTCACTGGTTCGGCTGCGGTGTAAGGCTGTGGTCGCCGTAGAATAACATGGGGTGTGGGTGACTAGAGGGATGGACTGGCCAGCGGTGGGAGTAGTAGGGGGCGGTGAGGCCTCTACGGCAGCACAACCGGCCACAGGAGGCAGGAGCAGGCGACATGACCGGTGCTGCTTTGGGCGGCTGGAGCAAGAAGACCAGAGGTGGAAGAAGCACGACGGCCGTTGGATGGACATCGTACAGTCAGCTAGAATCGTTTATAATGACTAAGTTGACAAAGCCCTTGGTACGCGTCAACTTAGTAGGCCCATAGGTCAGCCTCCAAAACGGTGTGCCCCAGATGTCAGGGGGAGAAAATTTTTTGGGCGGCTGAAGCTAGAATATCCGAGACTAAAGAAGAAGCACGACATCCATTGGATGGACATCCAATGGCCACTGCTGCTAGAACCGTGTGTTGACTATAAGTTGACAAAGCCTTGCATACGCGTCAACTTACTTTTTTTAGGGGACGCGTCAACTTAGTAGGCCCACAAGTGTGTGGCAGAGAACTTATATCCCATTTGCGATTTGTAAGAATGTACAACCCATTTTTCAATTCTAATGGAATTTACTACAACCCATTTATAGTTTCTTAAAAGTACAACCCATTTTCTAGTAAGGACAACGATTAATAATTTCAACCAACCATTCAAAACAGAATTAAAAAAATCCCACATTTTGATGGGATACAAAATATTTTTATCCCGAAATTTCTAGTCAGATTAAATACAATTTCAATATAAATTTGGATTACGTAAAAATCCAGCGAAACATTGCGCGCGCAACAATTAAAGAAATTAAAATTTTCAAATTCCAAAAATAATATTTTATAAACAAATTACGTGTTTGGTGCATTTTTTATAGTTACTGTCCAGTTTTTATAATTACATCCCATTACATATTTATTAAAGGCCATTTTCATGTTAAGCCTAATGCATCCCTCCTATGAAAGATTTGCTGCCCAGCGGGGCGGAGAATAACAAGTTGACCTTTCCTGGGATTCCTAAAAAAAGTATAGTTGGGCTAGCCATTTTCAGCTTGAAAAAAATTAATATCTGGGCTAGATATCTGGCCTGGGCTAGACGGGCCACAACCCGCCCAGTTAATACCCTGCTCTCCTCTGAACAACAACGAAAACGTCGCTCAAGAAAAACTCTGCAGTGCTTAGACCTCAAAAACACAAATACTACTCGAGCAGCTTGGTCCCAGCTGTCGGACGTTCCTTGTGCAATTCTCTCCTTTATTGACTACATAGGTTGACAATGGTGTGGGACCGTGATGTCAGGAAACCAGGAGGAATAAAAAAATATAGAGGCACTTGCGTACGTACGGCCCTAGTGGGTCCCTACTGTCATCCAGTCAAAATAAAGTCATCTCCTGAATCCTCATGTTCATTGACCATGCTGACAATGCTCGGTGCCACGGCGAGCGCAACAACTCAAAGGACGACGGAGAGGGCTTCGCGGGCACTACAGATGGTCTGATACAGCGTCCGCTGCTCATTCAGGAAGCCAGGATCATCGAACACCTATGAGCACCTTCGAGAGACTGGCATGAAAAGGTAAGGCCATGCTTGGGAGCTCTGGTTTATTTCACACCTGTATTAAGATACAAGTGTAATTTACTCGTCATCAGAAACAACGCGTAAAATACAGGCGTAATGAAACCGAGGGCCCGAGGTCTGTAAGTAAAACACGCGGGTTATGCGTGTAATTTGAGAGACCAGTGTATATTTTACTGGTCAAAATCGACCAACCAAGCGCTTCGCCTGAGACCATCTGCTTTTATTTACAAGCATCAGTTTTACAAGCGGTTTTGGTTGGAAAACGACAATCTAATCACGGCCTAAGATGATGAGTTTGTCGGAAGATCATATGGTTTCACCTCTAACCTACCCGAGTTGTCGTATAGGCTATGAATGAAACATAAGACAATGAACTTCTTAAGCACAGAAATAACAGAAGAGGATGATCTTCTTAACATGCAAATCACGGGCATTAGATCAACATGCAAAATAATATGAAGCATTATTCCCAGGAGGCACGGTGAACAGCTTGTGATGCCGCATGCCACAACATTCCAAGCTCAACTTTGCAATCAAACTCACAAGGCCTGGCATTACATAGAAAACATTCAGAACAAACTCTTAAAATACCTTACATAAGTCAACATTCATGTGACTATGCATCTCGGCAGAGTAAATATTTACTTCTGAACTGAAGACAGGAATAGGAAAAAACGATTGACATTGCTCATAGCAAAAGCGTCCCACTAAAAAATATCAAAAGCATGTCTTCTGGCTAGCATCAATGAGCAAAAATTGACAAGGTTTTCCAATGCCAATATATTAAACTAATGTCTTCTTGCTAACATCAATGATTAAACTTTTACAAGGTTTTCCCATTCAAAATATGTAATGCCTATGATTGTGGAACGGGCAGGGTTTGTCATCAGTTTGTCATCTGATAGTCCGGTGGCTCAAGGTGACGACGAATGATTAGAGAACCATTCGATGTATTGTGCATGATGAAGTATTATGGAGGACACAAACCATCAGAACATTTTGTGCAGTTCCACTAAAATCAAGCTGAGCATCACTGTGGATTTCATATTTATATGCTGCCATAAAACAAACACACATCAGCACACACATGAATATTAGCCCCAGTGTCAACCCACCAATCGGTGGACTAACAAACTGAAAGTACGGTAAATAGATTACCATACCCAGATGCCCCATCATTGTTGCTTAGAGTGACATTGACAGACTTGGAGTCCTGTCCTGGCTTCTTGGTACTTGTTCGGGCACTTGTTTACCCAGTGTTCCTCTGAACCACAAGTAAAGCAGACATCTCTCTTTTTGTCTTTCTTCTTACCCTTCTTAATGGCCGACGCTGGCAGCACCATTCGAACATATAGTCCGGTGGCCCAAGGTGATGACGAATGATTTGAGAACCATTCGATGTATTGTGCATGATGAAATATTATGGAGGACACAAACCATCTGGACATTTTGTGTAGTTCTGCTAAAATCAAGCTAAGCATCCCTATGGATATCGTATTTATATGCTGCAAGAAAACAAACACACAACAACAGACACATAAATATTGGCCCTAGTGTCAATCCACCAATCAGTGGACTATCAAACTGAAAGTACGGTAAACAGGTTACCATACCCAGATGCCCCATCAATGTTGCTTAGAATGACATTGACAGTTTTGGAGTCCTGTCCTGGCTTCTTGTACTTGTTTGGGCACTTTTTACCCAGTGCACTCCACGTGTTGTAGAGTTTCCTATGCTCTCTGCAGACTACTCATGTCACCAGCGTCTACTAATACTTTGTAAAGCTTCTCGATCATTCCTTGTGTAATGTAGCACAAACAGTAACTACTTCTTTCTGCAAAGTGGTAAGACCAACTGGACCCACTAATGTAGTAGTTTGCCTTAGACACATTGGATCCTTTTGTGCAGTTCAACTAAAATCAAAGTCGGAATAAAACTGAGCTTTAATTTATATCCCTATAAGCAACAATAGGTATAAGGGAAACAATTACTGAAAAATAACGGTTGATGACTTGTACTCCCAGAAGAAAAACATCTACTGATCTACCTTATCTTAATGGGAAACAAAGTAGGAGAGTAGCAATTCTCAATCAGTGTGATTTATTCATATTAACTGAGACAGTATCTTAACAATAATGCCTTGTTTCAACATGTATAAAGAACGACAAAGCAGAAAAGTATCATTCCTAAAACAATGCGACTGATTCATTTTAATAGAGACATTATCTTAACAATACCTTGGTTAAACATGTAGAAAGAACTACAAAGCAGGATAGTACCATTTGTAAAACACTGTAACTGATATATAATTACAGAGACATTATCTGAACAATACATTTCTTAAACATGTACTTCGGCCGATCCCTAACAGAAATGGTACTCCCGCTGATCCCTAACAAGTGTTGTAGTTTTGAAATAAGATTCAGTAGTTAATTCTGAGAGTGGCATTGCTTAATTTTACTAGCGACATTAGATTAAAAAAAAGCATAAACAGTTCTAGGGGAGAGTGGGAGCAACAACAACATGTGCTTCCATCTACTTATAAAGGGGATGATGCAGAGTTTGTTGTAACAAAGCAACAAGCATCATGTCTGGGTGGTCCCATTTTTGTTCACTACTTAATGGGAAAAGACAGCAATAAAATAGCTTCAATTCAACATTTGTTTAAAACAGTACCAATACAAGTAGCACAGCATCTCAAAACACACTGCACGATCATGTAGATGAAGGCAAGTACCAACCTATCATGACGCACACAAGATCACGTATGAATCTGCCAACATGAATAGGAAATCCAATCTCGTTTTGTGCAGTTGCACCGAAATCAAGCAAAGTCGTAGGTGTGACATTTAAGTTTGCTATAGCAACAAGTTGAATAGATATCCCTGATTTAATAGAGGCAAAAAAGGAAACAATTACTGCCAATAAAGGAGGATGAAACATGCGGCCACAAAAAGAAGCATCTACCTTATCTTGATGGAAAACAAAGTATAGGACAATAGCATTTCTAAAATAGTTGCATTGATTCATATTAACATAGAAATTCTCTTAAAACAGTTCAATAGTTAATTCCGAGAGTGGCATTGCTTAATTTTACCATCAACATTAGATTAAGAAAAAGCATAAACAGTTCTAGGGGAGAGTGGGCGCAACAAAACCATGTGCTTCCATCTACTTATAAAGGGGGTAATGCAGAGTTTGTTGTAACAAAGCAACAAGCATCATGTCTGGGTTGGTACCATTTGTGTTCAATACTTAATGGGAAAGAGAGCAATACAACAGCTTCAATTCAACATTTATTCAAAATAGTGCTAATACAAGTAGCACGACATCTCAAAACACACTGCACGATCATGTGGATGAAGGCAAGTACCAACCTGTCATGATGCACACAAGATCACCTACGAATCTGCCAACACGAATAGGAAATCCAAATCGTTTTGTGCAGTTGCATTGAAATCAAGCAAAGTCGCCGGTGTGACGTTTAACTTTGCTAGGCAACAAGTTGAATAGATATCCCTGTTTTAACAGAGGCAAAAAAGGAAACAATTACTGGCCAATAAAGGAGGATGAAACAAACAGCAACAAAAAGATGCATCTAACTTATCTTGATGGAAAACAAAGTAGGACAGTAGCATTTCTAGAACAGTTGCATTGATTCATGTTAACAGAGACATTCTCTTAAAACAACATTCATTTAGAGTGTAATTTACTTTTAACAGTGGCATTGCTTCAGTTCTCCAGCAGCATTCTTAGGTTAACAACAGCAAAATAGTTGTATGGGACATGACATGGGACATAGGACATGCCAGCACCATGTGTGTCCACACGTATAAATGGGTGATGCAGAGTATGTAGCCAAGAAGCATATCTGCGTTGGTCCCATATTTGTTCTCTTTGAAACTTTTTCCTATGTGAGGGCAGCAAATCTAGTCCTGCACAAAATACCTGACCCCCCAGTTTCTTTCCCTTTTCAACAAAGAGATTGGTTCCTTATAGATGTGTGTACTGGGTTACCCCCTTTTTCCCTTTTCGACCAACAAAGCAGCTGGATAGCTAGTCTATACTACTTTCCCTCCCTCCTTTCCTCATTGAACCACGTCCTAGATTCATGCTCCACCCCACCGCACCCTTCTTTCCTCTTTGAACCAAGACCTAGATTCGACTACAGAATCGAAAAAGATCTTCATGCAGCTAGAGAAATGACGGTTTCAAAGAAACTTATACCTTAGGGTCATCGGGATGTGGGAAGGCGTGCGGCGGGAGGCCGGATCTGCCCACACTATGTATGACAGCAACGAAGAAGGGGTTGGTGGCCCTCCAGCACAGGCGCTGGGTGAAAGAGAAAAGCGCAGCCGGCAGTGGATTGCCTCCCTCGCCAAAGGCGATGGAGTGAACGCTGCACCTCCTCCCCTTATCGGTGCGACGGGATCCGAACGCCTCCTTCGCCAGCTGTGAGGGGGTGAGAGAGACAGAGGCCGCAACACAGTCTTGTTTAGATCTGGTGAAGAGGGTGAGAGACTGTGAATATATCAAACCCTAGCAAAGGAACGCTGAGCCTCCAGTGTGTATATATATGTAGTGCGGTGAGAGTGTGGAGAGTGCAAACCCTAGCAAACAAGCGCTGAGGCTCCAGCTTATATAGTGTACTACATATATACTGTATTACGGACTGAGCTCCGGTGCCTTAACTGCACCTGCCTTTGGCTGTATGATAGGCGGGCCAGCCACATTTTGGGCCCACTTGTCATACACCCAAAGGCAGGTGCACTAAGTCAATGAAGCTGCGTCCATATAGTACTCGTGTATACTACTAATATATAGCGGAGTGGTTTTCCTATTCTCTCCATAACAATTGTTTTAAATTGTGTAAGTACGAAACTTAACTCTTTATTTAGGGGCTGTTTGGTTCTAAGCCTAGGAATGCCAAATTTTGCCACACAAATTTTGCCAGACTTGCCTAAGGTTAGTTCTTCAAAATGAGAGCCACAAATTGGAAAGCCTAAGGGAATTTTGCCACACTTTTTGAGTGTATGTCATGTGGTGCCCTAGTGTGGCAAAAAGTATATTTCCTAAGGTAAGGCTTGAACCAAACACCCTCCTAAGTTGGTCAAAGTTGCCTAACCTTAGGTGTGGCAACATGTGGCAACCATAGTCACAAATCAAACAGCCCCTTAACGTACGAGTGAAGAAAACTACTACTTCCGATGAACTAACGATCCACGCCTCCTGGTCGCACTTCCTGTCCTTCACATGCGGTACACTACCCTCCCTTAAGTGAACAACCACACATGCACCAAATTATCGGAAATGTGTGAGAGTGTGTACAAATAAAGAATTTTAATTTCAATTATCGGAAAGGTTTGAGAGTACGTACAGTTTGCCCTCTCTCAATAATTATGGTTTGTTGTGTTCAACCTAAACTTGGTCAAACTTTAAAAGTTTGACTTCAGTCAAATCTAATATGCAGAGTAAATAAAAATGGAGGGCTACTACGTCCATATGGGTTTTTAGTCCACACAATTTTTTCAATCGAAGTTAATAACTAGACAAAAAAAATTACAGGGGAGCTGAAGGCAAAGTTGTGAGAAGGCTTAGAAATCAATACAAAACTTATGCTCGTAGTACCAACGTCGATCCTTCTTCGAGGAAACATTTGGTTCATAGCCAATTGTGTGATAAAATTGCACCAACGTGAAAGACAACTGCGTCTCCAACGCAACCAAGGTGAACTGATGAAGGATATAATCTTTGTGGGTAAAAAGCAAAGAGCACTGATGGAAGACGTTTAGTTTTTTGTGGAAAATCGATCAGATTCACCAGCCGATGCAACCATGAGGCGCAACCATGAGCATCGATAGGTCATCGTGGTGATGCATCATCCATTTGGCATCAAGTTTGGGTGAGGAACCTATGAAGTTCGACAAATCCTCACTGTGGTCTGTTTCTTCTCATTAATCAAGCTCAAGGAAGGAAGAACCACGTGGCAGAGGACAGTGAGGCGGAACAACAATGGCCATCCAATTTTGTGTAGTTCCACTAAAATTGAGGAAGACATGGCCGGGTATGGAGATACGCATCGCTGTTTGCAAAAATATAAAAAGGGATATAGTGTTGTTACTTTGTTTTGGCAGTGGTACAAAATTAATAATGACATCTCAATTGTCATTAAGAATTAATGGAAAGTACACCAACAAATAGAAGCATCATGATTATCTTGATGGGAACTAAACCAGGATACCCGAGAAAAAAACATTTCTTCATTTAACCAGTGATAGTATTAGATTAGCAGCAACAATAGGAGCATATGGACAATGACTGCACAACCACCATGTACTTTTTGTCGAAACTACATGTATACCTCCACTGAGGCATAAATCAAGACAACTTTCGAGTGGCATTTCCTCTATAATAGTAGGTGATGTTGGACCACCCGACGAACCCTAGATACTATACAGGGGGAGCTGGGGAGTAGTCGCATAGAAGAAAACCCGCATGCAGCGACCTGGGGAGCTGGACCAGTACAAGAAGTTATACCTCAGGTGGGCGATATGTCGCTTAGGCGGGAAGGCAGGATCTGCCCACACGACGGCAGTGAACAAGGGCGCGGAGGACCTTCGTGCACGCCAGCGCCGGCTCCGAGAGGACGGTGCACATCGGCTTTCTCCATCGCCGATGGTGACAACGTCAACGCTGCACCTCCTCACCTCCCACAGCGGATGGGATTCGGCCAGATCTGTGACCACCGGTGAGGAGAGAGATAGAGTGGACACTGTCATCTTGTTTTGATATGGAGAGGGTGAGAGAGCGAGCCGCGAGGAACCCTATCAAACAAGAGGCTATATATACAATGGAGTAAAAAATCGAGACCGACTGCCTTGAAGCTACAAATATGGTGAGGATTAGGAATGAAGATCTTGATAGATCTCGGTTTGGTTTTTTGGTGCGTGAGATTAGATCACTCATGGCACTCCGAAATACTTGTATTGCTCATGTTCGACGAAACAACAACATTGTCAGTCATACTTTAGCTCATTATGGTAGGACTAGTGGCCGTATCGCTGTTTGGCTAGGTTCAAGCCCTGATGGCATTGTCGAAATTTGTAACTCCGAGTGTAGCCTGGCTACGTGAGTAATACAAGTTTGTTCCTGCAAAAAAAACATAGACATGCATATCCGTGTTTACGTAAAATTCCATCTCCATCTCCAATCATATTTGTCCAACTGGCACATTATTTACGTTGTTAATTATATAAGCAGCAATATTAACGTACAACATCTCTTTTTTGCGGGCATCCGAACCGCTGCCACGCCCGCTCCTGACCAACCTGAACCCTCTTCATCACCGCCGCGTGCTTCCCACCCGAAAAGGTCAGTGCCGCATTCATGCCCGGCCAGAGCGGACGCGACCTCTCACTAGCGCTAGCATTGAAGCAGCGCACCGGCCGAGAGAAGCGTTGCCCGCACCGCTTCCCGGTGCATGCCACTGCTGTGCGTTCAAAGGTCGCAGGCCACAACATGCATGTAAAAAGTTCTTGGGAGTCCGTGCTACAGCTAGCTGTCCTCCCCCAACTCGTCAATCTCTTCCAGTAGTGCTAGTACTCCATGGCGCGATCCATCGACAAGCAGGCAGGAAAGTTATCGTATACTCGGTTTCCAGTGAGTGGCATGCCAAGCGACCGTGTGGGGTGGAGCCGCGGAGGAGGGTGAGACAGAAACGTGACAGACGTGATTTAAACATTGGTTTTTCACGATGGCGCGATCCAACGAAACGAAACATTGGTTTCTCTCCTTTCCATTTTTTCTCCGAAAAAACGGATACTTTCCACTTCATTTTCATTCCTACTCCAAGGTTGCCCCGTTACAACATTCCATCAAATACAAAGGAAAACTAACACGCATGCTGATGCATCTCAATGATTCACAGATCATAACCAATTTTTACTTCACAACTGAAGACAAAAGTTGTGAGAGCGTGTACAAAAGAAAAACTACTGATGGGGTCACTACGACTTAAACCCTAAACCCTAAACATGATTTCATTTCCTGGCTAGGTAGAACATGTCGAAGGAAAGACCGCTGGCACCCTCGGATCATACGATGCTTTTGTGCAGTTCCACTAAAATTGAGCTGAGTATCCCTGATGGCAAAGATATTGAAGAAGTGTGATTAGAATAATAGTGTAACACCCCGGATGTAACTTTCCCAATTTATACTCCAACTCTTGCCGTTTCCGGCGTTAAGTTATATTTATTTTCTCAGGTTCGGGTTTTGTCTCCGTGTGTTGTTGTCGTTGTCATGCATCTCATATCATCTCATCATGTGCATTGCATCTGCATACGTGTTCGTCTCATGCATTCGAGCTTTTTCCCCGTTGTCCGTTTTGCATTCCGGCGCTTCGTTCTCCTCCGATGGTCATTTCTAGCTTTCTTTCGTGTGTGGGGTTTAAACATTTCCGGATTGGACCGAGACTTGCCAAGCGGCCTTGGTTTACTACCGGTAGACCGCTTGTCAACTTTCGTATCATTTGGACTTCGTTTGATACTCCAACGGTTAACCGAGGGACCGAAAAGGCCTCGTGTGTGTTGCAGCCCAACACCCTTCCAAATTGGCCCAAAACCCACCTAACTCTGCTCCATCATCTAGAGCATTCGATCACGATCGCGTGGCCGAAACCCGCACCTCATTTGAACTCTCCTAGCTCCCTCTATGCCTATTTAAACACCCCCCGAAATCCGGATCTTCCTCTTCCCCCGAAACCCTAATTCCCAGATCCGCGCCGGCCGGACACGTCCGCCCTGACCGGACGCGTCCGCCGCCGCCCCCTCGCCCAATCGCCGCCTGCCACGTCAGCCGCCACCAACCCACCGCCGCCCGAGGCCCGGGGAGCCCGGAGCCGGCCCCCGCGGCCCGAGCCGCCCGCGCCGCCTCCATCCACGCCGCGCCGCCACCTCCCTCGCCTCCGGCGCCGCGCCGCCGCGGTCCGCCGCGCCGCCGCCGTTGCCACCTCGTCGCCCGGGCCGCCGCAGCCGCCGCCGACCCCGAGCCGCCGCGCCTCCGCGCCACCTCGCCGCCTCCGCGCCACCTCGCCGCCCTTCGCCGGATCCGCCGCCGTGAACAGTGCCCGCCGCCGCCTCGGTTTGCGTGCCGGTCAAACCCTAGATCTGAGGGTTGTTTTTTTTTTCTAAGTCCCTGATATTTTCAATCCAAGTGCTCATGTTCATAGCTCCGTAACTTTGCATCCGTAGCTCCGATTCATGCATATAGCATATCAAAATGTTCATCTCAGAGAGTACATCATTTCATTCCATTGCATCATTTTCATTTGAGCTCATCTTGATGCCCGAAATGCTGTTAGAAGAGGGCTACTTGAGATAATTGTCAGATCTGCTACTCCGTTTAGGTTTTTGTCATTTTTGCCATGATTAATGTGTGCATGATATGCCCTGATGCTCTACATGTGTTTTGTTAAGGGTTTTGTCATCTTTCCAAAGGTGCAACCCATGTATTTTTGTGATGTGTGTGGTGACTTGTGCAAGCTTGCAAAGTGGTGCACTTGCTAATTTTGTTTTCAGGGACTTAGTAATTTCACTAAGTCCTGGAGCTGTTTATCTCATGATGCCATATGTTCTTGTTGTTTCCTAGTGATCCGTTCCTCTTTTGAGGATTATCAGTAAGGATGTTTTGTTAATATTGTAGTGCTCTATCCATCCATGTCTTTGGTTGCAATTATGGAGCACCCTAGCTTGAGTCAATCGAGCTCTACTTTTGCTACTTCGTGAATCTGGGCAGATTGTCAACTTGTTTGCAATTTTGCCGGTGATGTTGTAGTTGATCCGTGCATGCTATGCTTTTGTTCTTGCCTTGTCTAGCTAGAATTTTGTGCCTTCTTGATGGATGTATGCTTGTATTGTCATGACTTGCATCGTAGTGAGTGCATCGAGCTCGTAAACATGCCTACTTGAGTTATATTTCAGCATGTGTCAGTTTTCACTAAGTATGAAAATTGATTATGTTTTTGCTATGTTCGCGTGCTTGCAATTGTATTTTCTGATCCCTTTTGGCTCAAGGTCACTAAGGGACTTTTGTTAAGCTCCTTGAGTAGCTCCATGCCATGCTTTACTTTGCCATGATCAGATCCTGTAGCATGTAGTTTTGTTGCTCCGAAGAGGGCTACCTGATCTGAAATTCCAGACAAGTGTTGATTTCACTAAGTCTGAGATCTGTTTGTCATATGCATTTTTGCCATACTTGTTTAAACCTGTTAATGGATGATTTGGCCGTAGCTCAGTGCTAGACTTTTGTTAAGCATCTTGTGTGCATCCCTGCCATGTATTTTGTTGTCATGTTTGGGTGCTGTAGCATGTTCATCTCGTTGCATTTAGATGGCTACTTGCTGTAAATCGCAGACCGATGTCATTTTTGAATCGCTTGCCATTTCCAAACCGTAACTCCGATTCCGGCGTTCTTTATATCTTTTTCAAGCGATTTCATCTCATCTTTCCAGTGGCACACTTGGTTTTCCAAGTTGAGGCCAGGTTCATGCATTTCCTGTCATATCTTGCATTTCGCATCCCGCATCGCATCCCGCATAGGATATCATCTTTGCATTGCGTTGTTTGAGTTTGCACGTGGTTGATTGTATCCTTGTTGCTTGTTTGTCTTGTTTGGGTAGAGCCGGGAGACGAGTTCGCTAACGAGGAGCCCGTTGAGTTTGCTTTCGGGGATCCAGTCAACTCTGACAACTGTGCAGGCAAGATGATCATACCCTCGAAATCACTACTATCTTTGATATGCTAGTTTTGCTCGCTCTTTTGCTATGCCAATGCTACGATGCCTACCACTTGCTTTCAAGCCTCCCAAATTGCCATGTCAAACCTCTAACCCACCTTGTCCTAGCAAACCGTTGATTGGCTATGTTACCGCTTTGCTCAGCCCCTCTTATAGCGTTGTTAGTTGCAGGTGAAGATTGGAGGCCGTTCCTTGTTGGAATATTTATTTACTTGTTGGGATATCATTATATTATCTTGTTATCTTAATGCATCTATATACTTGGTAAAGGGTGGAAGGCTCGGCCTCTCTCCTAGTGTTTTGTTCCACTCTTGCCGCCCT
The DNA here is from genome assembly GCF_056163025.1 of Triticum urartu. Classification (NCBI taxonomy): domain Eukaryota; kingdom Viridiplantae; phylum Streptophyta; class Magnoliopsida; order Poales; family Poaceae; genus Triticum; species Triticum urartu. The sequence goes on from NC_141878.1 coordinate 569,407,192, forward strand.
AGTTTCCGTCATATCGGTGTTATGTTCCCGGATTTTTGCGTTCCTTACGCGGTAGGGTTATAATGGGAACCCCTTGATATTTTGCCTTGATTAAAGCTTTTCCAGCAATGCCCAACCTTGGTTTTACCATTGGCCACCTAGCCCTTTTCTTTCCCTTGGGTTCTGCAGACTCAAGGGTCATCTTATTTTAACCCCCCCGGGCCAGTGCTCCTCTAAGTGTTGGTCCAACCGAGCGATGTCCGGGGCTACCAGGGGCAACTCTGGCTGGCCTACCCGACGTCTTGCTCATCTGAGTGTGCCCTGAGAACGAGATATGTGCAGCTCCTATCGGGATTTGTCGGCACATTCGGGCGGTGTTGCTGGTCTTGTTTTAACCTGTCGAAGTGTCTTGAATTACCGAGATACCGAGTCTGATTGGAACGTCTTGGGAGGAGGTCTATTCCTTTGTTGACCGTGAGAGCTTATCCTGGGCTAAGTTGGGACTCCCCTGCAGGGTTTTGAACTTTTGAAAGCTGTGCCCGCGGTTATGGGCAGATGGGAATTTGTTAATGTCCGGTTGTAGATAACTTGAACCTTAACTTAATTAAAATGAATCAACCGAGTGTGTTACCGTGATGGCCTCTTCTTGGCGGAGTCCGAGAAGTGGACATGGTGTTGGAGTAATGTTTGCGCAGGTTGCTCTCTAGTTTCTCGCTCGCGCTTTTCCTCCTCTTCTCGCTCTCTTTTGCGAATAAGTTAGCCACCATACTTGCTAGTCGCTTGCTGCAGCTCCACTCATATTTACCTTGCCATACCTATAAGCTTAAATAGTCTTGATCGCGAGGGTGCGAGATTTCTGAGTCCCTATGGCTCACAGATTACTATTACACCAGATGCAGGGCCTGATGATTCCGCTCCAGGAGACGCGTATGAGCTCAAGTGGGAGTTCAACGAAGACTCTCAACGTTACTATGTTTCCTTTCCCGATGATCAGTAGTGGTGCCCAGTTGGGGGTGAACAGGACCGTTGTCGCATGTTGGGTTATCTTTTATTTTGGCGCCGTAGTCGGGCCATGAGTGTTTGGATGATGTAATGTTATTTATGTACTTGATTGACGTGGCGAGTGTAAGCCAACTATGTTAACTCCCCTTTTATTATTATATTACATGGGATGTTTGTGAAGATCGCCTAACTTGCGACATATGCCTTCAATGCGATTATGTCTCTAAGTCGTGCCTCGACACGTGGGAGCTATAGTCGCATCGAGGGTGTTACAATTTGGTAATCAGAGCCTTCCCCGACCTTAGGAGCCCCATGGCTTGATCGTTTTTAGCGGCCGAGTTGTGTCTAGAAAAATGTTTTGAGTCTTTTAGGAATTATATATTGGAGAGATTAGGAATTCTTTTTACTTCCCAGTCTCCTCATCGCTCTGGTAAGGCATCCTGACGTAGAGTTTTGACTCTTCTCTTCTCAAATTTCACTAAATTTTTTTTAGGATCACGCGGGTATCTTGGAATCGTTCCGATGGTTTTATGATGAGAACATTGTCTTGGTGCCTCCTGTTAGGGGTTTAGTGGAAGTGTCCCTGGGATTTGAGCTCTGAGGTGTTGTCATCATAATTTTATCGTTGCAATTCTGGAATACCTGAGTTTAGTACGTCGACATCGAAAATCTCTTTTATGCAGTTCGTTGGTGAGATAACCTCGACGCCACCCAGTACTGGGGCGGGAGTTCGGGAGTATCGCCATAACTTGTATAATGGATGCTTTTTGAAGGTTGAGGTAGATGGTTTCCGAAGGTTTCTTGGTTATGTGTTGAAGGATGGATACAGCTGGATGTAGGAATTGTTAGTTTGGGTGAGATATTATGCTTCCCCTGTATCCCCAACACCTGATTGCATAACCGGAAAGGTTTGGGAGTTTCATAGGTGGTAATTCTAGTAGCTCTAGTTCTTCTTCCACGGATATTGGTTTGAGATTGGGATTTCTTACCGATTATTCGTTCTTGATCCGTACCTTGTTGATTTATTTCTCTACCTTAATTCTACGTGGCTTCTCAATTTATGGATATGTGACCATTTCAAGAGGAATGCATTCATTCATTTTGTTCGGATGTGAAGACTATATGTTGCAATTTTCATTCCATTGAATTCAGCTTCAATATTTGTCTGTCAATGTGCTAATGGTGGTCAACCTCTTCAGGATGGCTCCTCCAACACGCACAACTCCGAATCCTGATCCGCCACCACCTCCACCTCCTCCAGAGGCATGGCAAGCTGTGATGGCCGCAACCAATGCAAACACACAGTTGATCATGCAAATTCTCCAAGAGCGCAATCAAGGCAACCAAGGAAATCAAGGCAACAATCAGAATCACTTTGCTTCACTCAACCAGTTCCTTGCTAACGGGCCAAAGACTTTTAGCAATTGTGTTGAGGCAACCGATGCTGACGATTGGCTTGTGGATCTGTGCAAGCATTTCGAGTGCAGTAACGTCAGGCCTGAGGACTTTGTCAAGTTCGCTTCCTTCCAAATCAAAGATCAAGCTGCAGATTGGTTCCAGCAGTACAAGGACTCCAGAGGTGGACGTGTTATCACTTGGGATGATTTCCGTCGAGATTTTAGAGCTCATCATATTCCTCAAAGCGTGGTTGAAAGCAAGCGTGAGGAATTCCGCAATCTGAAGCAAGGCTCTTTATCTGTCTATGACTACAACAAGTTGTTCCAGAAGCTCGCCCGCTTTGCCAAGTAGGACGTCCCTGATGAGAAGAGCATGATATACCAGTTCAGGGGTGGTCTTAGAGAAGATATCCAGCTCGCTCTTGTTCTCTTTGAGACCTTGAGATACGATGAGTTCTACAACATGGCACTGAAGCAAGAGGCTGCTCAGTTGAGGTGTGATGCTTCCAAGAAGTGAGTCAGAGATGTTACTCCTTCTTCCTCTACTCAAGTGACCAAGCAGCAGAAGTATTGGCTTCCTCCTCCTCCGTTCCGTCAGCCGTATCAGCAGAAGAGCAAAGGTGGCAGTGGATCTTTCCACCCACCCAACCCTGGTTTTCAGAACAAGACTTCGTCTCAAACTCCAAGATCGAGTGCTCCGTATCACCGTCCGCTTTCAGAGGTCACGTGCAACAAGTGCCAACAGAAGGGTCACTATGCCAACAAGTGTTTCAACCAGAGGCGTCTTCCTCCTCCTCCTCCTATCAGATCGGCAAGTACAACTGTGGTCAAGCATAACCCCAAGTCCGCCAAGGTCAACTTGCTGAATGCAGCTTAGGTAGAGGAATCACCGGATGTGATCATGGGTAACCTTCCTGTTAATGACATTCCCGCAAGAGTTCTTTTTGACACTGGTGCATCTTTATCATTTTTATCGAAGCCTTTTGCATCCATGCATGATGTGCATACTATTGATTTGCCTAAGCCGATAGCGGTTTCTTCTCCGGGTTTGTTCATGAACACCAAAATGATGGCTCTGGATGTTACTATCACATTGGGCGACTACAAGTTCCTTTCTTCCCCTATGGTTCTTGGTAACTCGGATATTGATCTTATTCTCGGAATGGATTGGCTTTCTAAGCACAAGGCTCAACTTGATTGTGCAGCCAGGCAGATTCAATTGACTCATTCGTCTGAGGATGTAATTGTCTTTGCCGCTCGTGATGATACCATCCGTCTATTTTCTCTCAATGAGAAGGGTGAATTGGATGCTATCTCTCAAATTCCAGTCATTTGCGAATATCAAGACGTCTTTCCAGAAGAGCTTCCAGGAATGCCTCTGCACCGGCTAGTTGAATTCGTTATTGATCTTGAGCCTGGTACGGAACCTGTGTGCAAGCGTCCTTACAAGCTCGGACCTGAAGAGTTGAAGGAGCCGAAGAAGCAACTCGATATTCAAGAGAAAATGGGTCTCATCCGGCCTAGTTCTTCTCCGTGGGGTTGTGGTGTTCTTTTTGTGAAGAAGAAGGATGGAATGGACCGACTTTGTGTTGATTACCATCCAGTGAACAAGAAGACCATCAAGAACAAATACCCACTTCCCAACATCAATGAGCTGTTCGAACAACTCAAAGGTTCCCAAGTATTCTCCAAGCTTGATCTCCATATGGGTTATCATCAGATTCGAATCCGTGAGCAAGATATTCCCAAGACGGCTTTCAGGACAAGCTTTGGTTCATACGAATACACTGTCATGTCTTTTGGTCTCGTCAACGCTCCTCCGACGTTCTCTCGCAAGATGAACTTCATCTTCAACGCCTACACCAATGACTTCATTTTGGTCTATCTCGACGACATTCTGGTTTTCTCCAAGAACAAGGAAGATCATGCCAAGCACTTGCGTTTGGTTCTTGATAAGCTAAGGGAACATCAGTTCTACACCAAGTTCTCCAAGTGTGAATTTTGGCTCGATGAGGTTCTTTATCTTGGTCATATCATCTCTGCCAAGGGCATTGCCGTGAATCCTGAGAAGGTGTCTACAATTGTGAATTGGGAACCTCCTCAGAACGTGAAGCAACTCCGCAGTTTTCTCGGTCTCGCAAGCTATTGCCGAAGATTCGTTGAAAACTTTTCAAAAATCGCGAAGCCTCTCTCAAATCTTCTCCAGAAGCACGCCAAGTATGTTTGGTCTCCGGAGTGTGATATTGCTTTCAACACTTTGAAAGAGAAATTGATCACTGCTCCAGTTCTGACTTCGCCTGATGAATCCAAACCGTACGAGGTCTTTTGTGATGCCTCTCTCCAAGGTCTTGGCGCAGTATTGATGCAAGATAAGAAAGTTGTTGCTTATACATCTCGCCAGTTGAAGCCTAATGAGAAGAACTACCCCACTCATGATCTCGAGTTGGCGGCAGTTGTGCATGCTCTTTTGACTTGGAGACATCTTCTACTGGGAAGAAAAGTGGACATTTTCACTAATCACAAGAGTCTCAAGTACATCTTCACTCAGCCTAATCTCAACCTCAGACAAACTCGATGGGTCGAAATGATTCAAGAGTATAATCCAAGTATTGAGTATACTCCAGGCAAGGCCAATGTGATTGTTGACGCTTTGAGCAGGAAAGCTTACTGCAACAGTCTGATTCTCAAGCCTTATCAACCCGAGCTTTGTGAAGCTTTCCGCAAACTTAACCTGCAAGTTGTTCCTCAAGGTTTCCTCGCCAACCTTCAAGTCTCTCCTACCTTGGAAGACCAGATTCGCCAAGCCCAGCTTCTTGATGCTATGGTGAAAAAGGTGAAAATTGGGATTGCCAAGAGCCAGCCCAAGTACAAGTGCTACCGCCTTGATGACAAGGACACTCTCTTTTTCGAGGATCGTATTGTTGTACCCAAAGGTGACCTCCGTAAAGTGATCATGAACGAGGCTCACAATTCTCTCCTCTCCATCCACCCTGGGAGCACGAAGATGTATCAGGACCTTAAGCAAGCTTATTGGTGGACTCGAATGAAGCGCGAGATTGCTCAATTCGTGAATGAATGTGATGTCTGCAGAAGAGTGAAGGTAGAACACCAAAGGCCAGCAGGTCTCCTCCAACCTCTTGCCATTCCAAAATGGAAGTTTGACCACATTGAAATGGACTTCGTGACTGGGTTTCCTAAGTCCAAGCGTGGCAATGATGCTATATTCGTTGTCATCGACAAACTCACCAAAGTGGCTCATTTTATGCCTATCAAAGAGTCGATCACTGCAGCTCAATTGGCGGAACTCTATACCTCTCGCATTGTCTCTCTGCACAGTATTCCACAAGTGATCTCTTCAGACCGTGGCAGCATCTTTACCTTAAATTTTTGGGATTCTTTTCAGAAGGCCATGGGCACCAACATCCGCTTCAGCACAGCTTTCCATCCTCAAACTAGCGGTCAAGTCGAGCGTGTCAACCAGATTCTTGAAGATATGCTCAGGGCTTGTGTGATCTCCTTCGGCATGAAGTGGGAGGATTGTCTTCCTTATGCTGAATTCTCCTACAACAACAATTTTCAAGCAAGTTCGGGCAAGGCCCCATTCGAAATTCTGTATGGCAGGAAGTGCCGTACCCCTCTCAACTGGTCCGAAACCGGTGAACGTCAGCTTTTGGGTAATGACTTAATCACAGAGGCAGAAGAAATGTGCAAAGTCATTCGTGATAACCTCAAAGCAGCCCAATCCCGTCAGAAGAGCTACTATGATAGTAAGCACCGTGATTTGGCTTTCGAAATTCCGTTCTGAGTACCCGGCGTTCTTTCAGTCCTAGATCTCGGGACGGGATCCTTTCGTAGCGGTGGAGTGTTGTAACACATCGGATGTAACTTTCCCAATTTATACTCCAACTCTTGCCGTTTCCGGCATTAAGTTATATTTATTTTCTCAGGTTCGGGTTTTGTCTCCGTGTGTTGTTGTCGTTGTCATGCATCTCATATCATGTCATCATGTGCATTGCATCTGCATACGTGTTCGTCTCATGCATTCGAGCTTTTTCCCCGTTGTCCGTTTTGCATTCCGGCGCTTCGTTCTCCTCCGGTGGTCATTTCTAGCTTTCTTTCGTGTGTGGGGTTTAAACATTTCTGGATTGGACCGAGACTTGCCAAGCGGCCTTGGTTTACTACCGGTAGACCGCTTGTCAAGTTTCGTATCATTTGGACTTCGTTTGATACTCCAACAGTTAACCGAGGGACCGAAAAGGCCTCGTGTGTGTTGCAGCCCAAGACCCTTCCAATTTGGCCCAAAACCCACCTAACTCTGCTCCATCATCTAGAGCGTTCGATGACGATCGCGTGGCTGAAAACCGCACCTCATTTGGACTCTCCTAGCTCCCTCTATGCCTATTTAAACACCCCCCCGAAATCCGGATCTTCCTCTTCCCCCGAAACCCTAATTCCCAGATCCGCGCCGGCCGGACACGTTCGGCCCGGCCAGACGCGTCCGCCGCCGCCCCCTCGTCCAATCGCCGCCTGCCACGTCAGCCGCCACCAACCCGCCGCCGCCCGAGGCCCGGGGAGCCCGGAGCCGGCCCCCGCGGCCCGAGCCGCCCGCGCCGCCTCCATCCACGCCGAGCCGCCACCTCCCTCGCCTCCGGCGCCGCGCCGCCGCGGTCCGCCCCGCCGCCGCCTCGTCGCCCGGGCCGCCGCAGCCGCCGCCGACCCTGAGCCACCGCGCGCCGCCTCTCCTCCCGGGCCGCCGCGCCGCCCCATCGCCCCACGGCGCCGCTCGCCGTCCCGGCCGCCGCCTCGGCGCCACCTCGCCGCCCTCCGTCGGATCCGCCACCGTGAACAGTTCCTGCCGCCACCTCGGTTCGCGCGCCGGTCAAACCCTAGATCCGAGGGTTGTTTTTTTTCTAAGTCCCTGATATTTTCAGTCCAAGTGCTCATGTTCATAGCTCCGTAACTTTGCATCCGTAGCTCCGATTCATGCATATAGCATATCAAAATGTTCATCTCAGAGAGTACATCATTTCATTCCATTGCATCATTTTCATTTGAGCTCATCTTGATGCCCTAAATGCTGTTAGAAGAGGGCTACTTGAGATAATTGTCAGATCTGCTACTGCGTTTAGGTTTTGTCATTTTTGCCATGATTAATGTGTGCATGATATGCCCTGATGCTCTACATGTGTTTTGTTAAGGGTTTTGTCATCTTTCCAAAGGTGCAACCCATGTATTTTTGTGATGTGTGTGGTGACTTGTGCAAGCTTGCAAAGTGGTGCACTTGCTAATTTTGTTTTCAGGGACTTAGTAATTTCACTAAGTCCTGGAGCTGTTTATCTCATGATGCCATATGTTCTTGTTGTTTCCTAGTGATTCGTGCCTCTTTTGAGGATGATCAGTAAGGATGTTTTGTTAATATTGTAGTGCTCTATCCATCCATGTCTTTGTTTGCAATTATGGAGCACCCTAGCTTGAGTCAATCGAGCTCTACTTTGCTACTTCGTGAATCTGGGCAGATTGTCAACTTGTTTGCAATTTTGCCGGTGATGCTGTAGTTGATCCGTGCATGCTATGCTTTTGTTCTTGCCATGTCTAGCTAGCACTTTGTGCCTTCTTGATGGATGTATGCTTGTCTTGTCATGACTTGCACCGTAGTGAGTGCAGAGCTCGTAAACATGCCTACTTGAGTTATATTTCAGCATGTGTCAGTTTTCACTAAGTATGAAAACTGATTATGTTTTTGCTATGTTCGCGTGCTTGTAATTGTATTTTCTGATCCCTTTTGGCTCAAGGTCACTAAGGGACTTTTGTTAAGCTCTTTGAGTAGCTCCATGCCATGCTTTACTTTGCCATGATCAGATCTTGTAGCATGTAGTTTTGTTGCTCCGAAGATGGCTACCTGATCTGAAATTCCAGACAAGTGTTGATTTCACTGAGTCTGAGATCTGTTTGTCATATGCATTTTTGCCATACTTGTTTGAACCTGTTAATGGATGATTTGGCCATAGATCAGTGCTAGAATTTTTTTAAGCACCATGTGTGCATCCCTGCCATGTATTTTTTTGTCATGTTTGGGTGCTGCAGCATGTTCATCTCATTGCATTTAGATGGCTACTTGCTGTAAATCGCAGACCGATGTCATTTTTGAATCGCTTGCCATTTCCAAACCGTAACTCCGATTCCGGCGTTCTTTATATCGTTTTCAAGCGATTTCATCTCATCTTTCCAGTGGCACACTTGGTTTTCCAAGTTGAGGCCAGGTTCATGCATTTCCTGTCATATCTTGCATTTCGCATCCCGCATCGCATCCCGCATAGCATATCATCTTTGCATTGCGTTGTTTGAGTTTGCACGTGGTTGATTGTATCCTTGTTGCTTGTTTTTCTTGTTTGGGTAGAGATGGGAGACGAGTTCGCTAACGAGGAGCCCGTTGAGTTTGCTTTCGGGGATCCAGTCAACTTTGACAACTGTGCAGGCAAGATGATCATACCCTCGAAATCACTACTATCTTTGATATGCTAGTTTTGCTCGCTCTTTTGCTATGCCAATGCTACGATGCCTACCACTTGCTTTCAAGCCTCCCAAATTTCCATGTCAAACCTCTAACCCACCTTGTCCTAGCAAACCGTTGATTGGCTATGTTACCACTTTGCTCAGCCCCTCTTATAGCGTTGTTAGTTGCAGGTGAAGATTGGAGGCCGTTCCTTGTTGGAACATTTATTTACTTGTTGGGATATCATTATATTATCTTGTTATCTTAATGCATCTATATACTTGGTAAAGGGTGGGAGGCTCGGCCTCTCGCCTAGTGTTTTGTTCCACTCTTGCCGCCCTAGTTTCCGTCATATCGGTGTTATGTTCCCGGATTTTTGCGTTCCTTACGCGGTTGGGTTATAATGGGAACCCCTTGATATTTCGCCTTGATTAAAGCTTTTCCAGCAATGCCCAACCTTGGTTTTACCATTCGCCACCTAGCCCTTTTCTTTCCCTTGGGTTCTGCAGACTCAAGGGTCATCTTATTTTAACCCCCCCGGGCCAGTGCTCCTCTGAGTGTTGGTCCAACCGAGCGATGTCCGGGGCTACCAGGGGCAACTCTGGGCTGGCCTACCCGACGTCTTTCTCATATGAGTGTGCCCTGAGAACGAGATATGTGCAGCTCCTATCGGGATTTGTCGGCACATTCGGGCGGTGTTGCTGGTCTTGTTTTAACCTGTCGAAGTGTCTTGAATTACCGAGATACCGAGTCTGATCGGAATGTCTTGGGAGGAGGTCTATTCCTTCGTTGACCGTGAGAGCTTGTCATGGGCTAAGTTGGGACTCCCCTGCAGGGTTTTGAACTTTCGAAAGCCGTGCCCGCGGTTATGGGCAGATGGGAATTTGTTAATGTCCGGTTGTAGATAACTTGAACCTTAACTTAATTAAAATGAATCAACCGAGTGTGTTACCGTGATGGCCTCTTCTCAGCGGAGTCCGGGAAGTGGACACGGTGTTGGAGTAATGTTTGCGCAGGTTGCTGTCTAGTTTCTCGCTCGCGCTTTGCCTCCTCTTCTCGCTCTCTTTTGCGAATAAGTTAGCCACCATACTTGCTAGTCGCTTGCTGCAGCTCCACTCATATTTACCTTGCCATACCTATAAGCTTAAATAGTCTTGATCGCGAGGGTGCGAGATTGCTGAGTCCCTGTGGCTCACAGATTACTATTACACCAGATGCAGGGCCTGATGATTCCGCTCCAGGAGACGCGTATGAGCTCAAGTGGGAGTTCGACGAAGACTCTCAACGTTACTATGTTTCCTTTCCAGATGATCAGTAGTGGTGCCCAGTTGGGGGTGAACGGGACCGTTGTCGCATGTTGGGTTATCTTTTATTTTGGTGCCGTAGTCGGGCCATGAGTGTTTGGGTGATGTAATGTTATTTATGTACTTGATTGACGTGGCGAGTGTAAGCCAGCTATGTTAACTCCCCTTTTATTATTATATTACATGGGATGTTTGTGAAGATTGCCTAACTTGTGACATATGCCTTCAATGTGATTATGTCTCTAAGTCGTGCCTCGACACGTGGGAGCTATGGTCGCATCGAGGGTGTTACAAATAGTACCGGCACTAGTTCATGAGACATATACTCATCACAAATAGAAGCCGGTGGAAGTAGAGAAAGATCAACATGGAGATGGAGCTACATGGGGAGCTGCGGCATTGGAGCAAGCCGGCTGCAAACGGAAGATGTACTACTACCTGGGGCTATAGCTAGAAGGGCGGTCGGGATGCACCGACTGTTGGTTTTATCCCTCACCGATGTCGATCGCGTCTACGCAAAACATTGTTCCCTTCCCTCAGTGGCAGGATCAGGCCGGATATTTGACCAGCGGTATGGCCACCATCGTTCTATGCTTGTGAAGAGAGAAACCCAAGCAAGCAGGCTTGTAGCTTAGGCTCCTGCTAGTGTATATATACTGGTTTTATTTTTCTCTCCATATCAACCAATTTATATTGCATACGTGTCATTCAAGAGTGAAATGATGGTTGCTTCTTCCGACTAACTTACTGTGTGATTTGACTGCTCCATAGTGGCCCCTATATGTACACCCCCTACATGTATGACCATTCCTGAGTCTCCCTTGTACTTATCTCTATTTTCTTGCATGACACGTGAGTAGACATGATGCACATGGAGGAATTTTGTTACTGCATGTTGTTACGTAGTACTGTACTACTAGTACCTACTCCCTCCTTCCGGTTCACTACTAGTACTCCCTCCGTCCTGGCTTATTGGTCCCCTTTGTACTCAATTCATGGGCTCGTTTTCCTCAAGAAATTGTCTTTACCAACGTATTAATATCGGGACTGCATGCATGAACAACGAATGATTAAACCTTGCATGCAACTTTTTGACAAAGAATTTACTTATGAACATGTGAATGTAAGGGACTACAACCTCGTGCATGCATGCAACAGTCACACGTACACATGGATGCAAAAACGCGCTCAACGCCCTAATGCATGCATGTCCGAGCACACGATGGAACACACATGGTCACGCTCAAGTGCTCAACCTACACGTGCATGCACACACATACTCAGCCAGGGTGAGCTAGTGACCGTATAAACATCGGAAAATGTATATATTGAGCGCAATGAGCGTATTATGAAGTCCACTGACCGTATTTTTACAAATATACAGTGACAAACAATCTATTTATCTCGTTTGAAATTAGGCCATATTAACCGGAAAGGAGGCAGTATGGACTAGCATTACTTTTCTATGTCTCGTCAACTTGCCGAACGAGGAGAAGCTTGCTGGACAGGAGAAGCTTGCGCGCGGTGGCTCGCAGGACATGGAGAAACTTTTGACTAATGCAAGCTCTCCCTCGCTCAGGCGATGGACGTGCAACAGTTAATTCGGTGTCAGATTGCCAGAAGCATACACTATACTAGTATTAGTATTATTGTTCAACTTCCCGAAGAGGCGAACAGCCAAGCGCAAAGTTTACTAGTACTACTACTATAGAGGTATGTACTATACTATACTAGGAACCGGATGGAGGAGCGTCTGCACTCTTATTATATTTTAATAATGTGATAAAGCAATCTTCAACACATTTGGTTCTCTTCGAGGGTTCTCGCATGTGATAATGGAAGTTGATTGCATGGAACACTCGCCACAATTCTCGCTTAATTCTGGCTCACATCCTTTTACAAATAGGAGCGCTCGGTAATATTTCCTTATTTTTTGTTATTCAGCATGTAAACAGGTCAGCAAACCTTGCGACGCATCTTTGTGTGAACCATGCTTGCTGCACTTTGAATGTGGCAGAGAGCTGACTTGATGAAACACCTCGCTTCCTTCTTATTTTTTTGCAGGGTACCTCGCTTACTAGTGACCAGTCTCTTGGCTGATCATCCTAAGAATGCTTATACATGAATAAAGCTCTCTCATTTACCCGCAAAAAAGATTAAGCCATATTAACCGGAAAGGAGGGAGTATGGACTAGCACCACTTTTTGGTGTGTCCCGCCAACTCATAGAATGAGGAGAAGCTTGCAGGACAAGGTGAAGCTCGCTTACGCCTTTTGACAAATGCAACCTACCCTCGCCCAGGCGGTAGACATGCAACAGTTCATTCGGTGTCAGATTGCCACAGGCGTACACTGTAGTACCCAACATGCGGAGTACCATCATTGTTTGACTTCACGAAGAGGCGAAGATCCAAGCGCAAGGTTTATAGTCGTATGAGTACTACAACTAGAACCGCATGGTGGAGCGTCTGTACTCTTTTTTTATTTTAATCTCTGAAAAAGTACACATTTATTCGGGAGAAGGGCGGAAAATGGCAGCCCAATGGTAGTGTTAAAAACATCGAACATGTAATGATGATATCGACTTGAGGTATCCATAGAATCAAAGAGAGGGATGATGTGTGTGTGTGTGTGTGCGCGCGCGTGTGATCGATAAAGAGTGCCGTCAAATTTGTGTGTGCCCACGTCAAAGATATAGGGTGGCTGGCCTACTAGAACGTGAGAGGGGACAGGTGCAGTTTGTCTCTGTGGCATGGATACCTACCTACAGCGCTCGACTATCGGTGTGTGGTGGTGGTGGGGAGGCCTTATTAACTATTGAGGTACACTGGATGGTATATGTGTGGAGGAGGAGAGAGGCCTACCTTATGTATTAAGGAAGATCGATCGGCATCGATGCATATGTGTGGGAGAGGAATAAGGTTGGGAGAGAGACAGAGATAGAGTGTTGGAGGGGGTGGTAGTGGAATTGCTTCTACCAAATGGTGGGAGAGGCTTGCTAGACAAACGGAGGGCACGCCTGCAATATTAATAAGAGAGGGGATGGCTGCCTGTCTATGCGCGTGCATGTGAGAGACGGGTCAGGAGGTATGCACGAATGATGAGGGGGGACGATATGGCTGTGGTAAGCAGACATAACTACATAGGAAGATCAATCGTCCTCTGTCAGAGAAAGGAGACACATAACTTGTGAGGTACGTAGATCGATGGGTGGGGGTAAAATAGTTAAAGTCGACCTAGGTATATGTAGGGAGATCGATCGGTATAAATGCATGTACGTGTTAGAAGCAAATAAGGCCAGGGGAGAAGGATAGAGAGAGAGGGATGCATCTAAGAGGTGGTGCGAGAGGCATACTATATCAAGGGGAAGGAGTGTGCGAGTACGAGATCGATGAAAAGAGTGGTGGGAGTGAGTCATGGAAGGTGAGAAGAGAAGAGGGGAAGCTTGTGTTTGTGGTAGGCACACCTGGCTAGAGAGGCATATAGATCGATGTGTGCCATAAAGAAGGAGCTGGGGGGCCTACACACACATCGTGGGTGAACGACCTAAAGTGAAAAGAAGAATTTGCGCGATGGAGCTAGAGAATGCTGAGGGAGGGTGAGAGGGATGCGGACATGTGCATGCATGAGAAAATGTTAGCGCTAGATACAAAGATAAGAGGATTGTGTTGGTGTAAAAGACGAATAGAGATCATAATTCATTATAAAAAGCAAATTCAGATATTTTAAGAATTTATCATAGTGTTTTAAATCGAGGCATGCATGAATATATATAAGGGTGATACACATGGTGTGGTTATGAAGATGTTATACTACATATAATATATTTTATCTGTACACTTATGAAAAACAGAGTTGTTGATGATGGTGTGCCTGCCATCCTGCAATATAGGCCGTATGATTTATATCTGACGGATAGGAAGGAAACTATGCCAATTTTGAAAAAAGATACCCACACCCCTCTCCATATTTGCAAATAAGGCCTCCCCTTGATCATGTTGATGTTCCGTGGAACACATGGTCATTTTGCTAGTACTACATATAATATATATAATAATGATTATAATTTGGGCTAATGTGTGGCTTTTGCAGCTCAGGGCTAAATAATTGTCATAATGTAGGGCGCAGGGCACTATACTTTATGTGATAAACACGGTGTACGTATGGAACATGGTTTAGATTATGAATATATAGTTAGTACATGAAATGTACTATTATTTGGAATCAACATCTAGTGTATTCAAAAGATTTAATTCGAGTTCATATAGTACACATAGTTCATATCTATCTCTATAGTAATCATGTGGTGTGTTGTTAGACACGAATGATGATTGAAGTTGGCAACAATCATGATTATAGATTCTTATTGAAATAGAGAAACAAATTCAAATTCAGTTTGAATTGCAGCGGTAGTATAAACATTTGGAATGCATTAAAATGTTGGTATGAGTAGGTTACATGCATTATACAGCCAGCAAAAAATTTAATTGGACATAACATGGATCCATACTCCCTCCTTCCATCTATAGAGGGCCTAATGCGTTTTTAAAGACCGCCTTTGACTATTGACAAGATTAATAGTACATGACATGCACAATATGAAAATTATATCATTGAAAGCTCCTTTCACACACGAATTTAACGGTGTGCTTTGTGTAAGTTGCATTTCATATATTATTGCCCTAATATTTGGTTGGTCAAATTTAGCCTCGAAAAACGCATTAGGCCCTATATAGATGGAATGAGGAAGCATCTTTGAATAGCATTTGTATAGTAAAACGGGACAAGACTCTCTCTTTGTGTGGTGTGAATAGTTTTTATTTTTTCATTTTTTTCGTTGAGGGAAGTGCGAATTGATTTGGTACGTACAAGTACAATATTACACGTTAGGCTTGTCCCTAAAATTCAACCCGCGCCTTGTTATATCCTGAAAATTCGGATATCATGCTCCCAAAACTGGCGCCTTCACAACCCGGCCTTGCTATCCTGAAATTACAACGTCCGTGAAAACTCCCTCCAGCTGCCAAATCCTGGCACGCGAAATCCCCCTTCTAATCCTGAGCCGAAAGGGCTGCTAGCTCAAATTGGTGGGGGTACTTTTGTAACACACCCTACATTTTGGACAAGCGCGTCCCTAAGTCATGGTTCCCCCTCCCATCGCCTCCTTTTCGCCATTCAAAATCTACCAGCTATAACCTCTCAGCTCCAGACGCGAAACCCCACCCTCCTCCGTCCGCCACCTCACCGCTGCCCAGTCGGAGCCTCTTCCCTGACGACGTCGTCCACCTCAATAGCTCGACGTCCCTCGTCCGCCTCCCCGGATGAGGATCCGTCGTCCATCCCGTCGTGACGCCGGTTCAGCTGACCCGTCCTCCACCTCCAAGGAGTTGCTCCGACGATTGCCTCGTCTATCACGGCTGCTCCATTCCCACAGCGCCGCCTTAACCTACTCCACCGGAACCGCAGCATCCTCACTGAATCCTCGGACGAAGCCGAGGCCTACTCGGTGCCACCAAAGAGGTTTTACACTCATCACATTGTACCTTCTCCTTAACTCGACCTCCCGGCGCCGACGGTGCTCCATCCCGCACCCCCATGGAGCGGCTACCTTGAAGTCGGCACCGCGGGCGACATCTCCACGGCGGCTCTCCCCAGTGCGAGGCCCCTTCGGCGGCGGCATCCATACCAGCCGGATCTGCTGCTTTGGCTCCAGCTCTCGCTCGCTCGCCCAGCTGCTCCTTCGGCTCTCGCTCGCTCGCGCCGCCACTGCTGCTGCTGCCCGGGCTCTCACTCACTCACGCTGGTGCTGCTGCTGCTGCTCCGGCTCTCGCTCGCTCGCGCTGCTACTATTGCTGCTCCGGCTCTCGCTCGCTCGCTCACGCTGCTGCTCTCCCCCTCACTTGTGCTGCTGCTCTGCTCCGATTTAGCTACACTTTAGTCGACTGCATCGACTTTTGGGTCAGTCGATTTTCAGCGGGTGGTGGGTCTCGCCGGAGTTAAGGAAGAACCACCTGCAGCGGGGAGGGGGGCTCTCCGAAGAGGTATCCCACTATCTATCTTAGGGTTCTAGGTGGGGTGCTACTCGCCGGCGGTGGGGGCGTAGTGGTGGGGGTGGCGTGGGGATCGTCGGAGAAAAAGCTTGGAGTGGGGGGGGGGCTTGAGGGCTGGTTGGGGCGGCGGCGGACCGATGGTGGGGAGTTGTTTCGGGGCGGCAAGGCGGCGGCGGACTGGCGGTGGGGTGTTGTTTCGGGATGGCGAGGCGGCGGCGGACCGGCGGTGGGTAGTT
Source organism: Triticum urartu (assembly GCF_056163025.1). Taxonomy (NCBI): domain Eukaryota; kingdom Viridiplantae; phylum Streptophyta; class Magnoliopsida; order Poales; family Poaceae; genus Triticum; species Triticum urartu. The sequence continues at coordinate 569,423,652 of NC_141878.1, forward strand.
GTTTCGGGGCGGCGAGGCGGCACGGGGTTCGGCCGTTGGTGGCTGGCGGCTTAGGGGGGTGCAAGTTGATTTCTACTGCAGGCCCTCCCTAAACTATCCCATGTGAAGTGCCTCTCTTCTACCATTGCGTTCAGTTTTGACAGTAACATTTAGATTCCACAATAAATTTCATTTTTGACAGTTAAGTTCAGAGTCAACAGTTTGTACCTCATGTGTTGTAGTCAGGTGGTTTTTGGTGATGTAAATTTTACATCTATCACTTTTTGGTAATGCATTTTACATCATCTATTGGAGATGCTATTATAATCCCACTTGAGATTAACGATGTTTGTCTTGTGCTGCTTCAGCCTTGACGTCTTACGGCTCATCGGAGCTGCTCCAAGGACGGAACGATCCATCACAACAGAGCAGTGCCCTGGACGCCGTCTACAGATTCCTCAGATCTTCCTCCACACCTGCGACAGCCACCTCTGCCTCAACTTCTTCAGCGACCAACCCAATGATGTTGAGGTCGACACGACTACGACAAAGATGTTGTACACTTGTCGCATCACTTATTACTCTACATTCATGTTGATCCATTAGGGCTATTGTGGTTCAACGGAAAAACATAGCAATAGGAAATTTTCCTATGGAACTCTACTATTCAATTATTCATGCATTTTGTTGAAAGGAATGGAGCAAAACATCCACTTGGACCTACTTTTCAAAATCCTATGCATGAAAACAAGACCAAGTGCATTATTGGAAGAATAACATTCTAACTGTACACGCTTTCATATGGTTTCAGTTTATCTTGGCCATGTTTCTTTGCATTCCTCTGCTCCTCCTTTTCCTGTGAACCAAACACCCAAGTTGACAGAAATCCTGTGTTCACAAATGCTCTGTCTCCCATGTGCATTCCTATCCTATTCTGGTGTTTTTCCTCCTATCCCTGCATTTTTAAAATCATGCAAGACAAATGATCCCTTACAGAATTACTTCAGTTACAGGTAGGTGTCGAAGAAAACTTTGTGTGGTTTGTCCTGCTCCTACTGCGACGTCGGCCACCTCACCTGAGCTGCTCCATCGACAGAAGCATCCACCAAACCATACATCACAACTCCTGACCATCTTTCGCTGCCTCAGATCTCCTTCCCTGCCGCTGGCACCCACCGCAATGACATCACCATCATCGACTCAGCAGATAAACCTGAGGAGTACACGAGTCCACAAGAGAGACCACACTCTTTTGTTTCTGCTTATGTTATGCATTGCTTAATATTGCCTGCTACTTTGTTGTCCTGTTCACCTCTTAGACTCCAAGTCAGGTCCAAATTGATGTTCAAACTTGAGTTCTAAATTAGTTGTGGGGCACATATCGAGGCAACAATGAATAGTATCTCTGTCTAATATCTAGTTCACCTAGGGTATGCCTATGTTGTTCATCTTGGGTCGGAAACAAATAGTAAAGCAATCATCATCTGTTTTTATTAAATTAAAGCAATCATCAGCCTGCTATCATTATTTTTGGATCCACTTACCATTACTCTAGATTTCTGCATGCTCTCCTTACATAATCTCACTATATTTTTTGTATGCATGTCAGATATTGTACAAAGTCATGATGAACATGTAGAGAAAAAGAGAAGAGTTTTGCGCGGCAATACACTGTCATGCAGACATCGCTCCATGGTGGGTTCAATGGCAAACCCTCCCCCCTCTCCAGATTGTAATCCAGAGGAAGATATCTGTTGTGAGGCGGATTCAGACACAGCTGACCACTCCTATTTACCCCCCAAGGTGTTTGCTCTAACTTGGCATGACGATGTTAGTCATATCATGCATATGTTGCCTTGCAATGCCTACTTTTGACATCATATATGTCATCTGCTTAGTTTAGACATGTTCTGTAATGCCACCTGTTTATTTTCAATATCATATATTGGAATTATGTAGTCTCATGTCTTTTAGCCAGCCATAATATATGTGAAATGTGCAATGCCATCCTATTTAACTAGGAATCATATATTTGAATGATATCTAGCCCATCCTTTTCTTCATTAAATTTCCATTTGTCGACAATGTTTGTACATTAAACTACTCTTCCTGTAAATCAGCCATTTGAGTGGGTGATGGAAAATCTGGAGTCAAAACAAGGCCTTCAGAGCAGACAGTGCTACCTGTCGAAGCAGATCTCTTGCTGCGTCCCGATAGCTCCTCAGAGATGGATCCAGAGACAAATGACCAGTCCTATTCCCCCAATGAGGTGTATGCTCTAACTTGGCATGGTTCTTCTCCTCATATCATGCATATGGTGTCTTGCATTGCATAGTTTAGACATCATATACACAATATTCAACACAATGTTCCTTAGTTCAGACATCATATATGCGAATGCCCTCTGCTTAGCATATAAATCACATATGTGAATTAAATCATGTGATCCTGGTTACTTAGATAACATGTGTGTGAATTACCTCATGCGATCCTGTTTAGTTAGTCATCATATCTTTGAATTGTGTTATGCTATGCTATCCAGTTTAGATAGACATCATATATGTGAAATTATGTCATGCTATCCGTTTTAGTTAAACAATATACATGTCAATTATTTAATGCCCTCTTTTTTCCACACTATCCATTGCATCTGTCTCTAATACAATGTCTGACCATTCAATTATGTTTCCTGTTTATCAACCATTTGAATTGGAGCGGGTGATGGCAGTATCTAGCGGAGTAAAAACACGATCTTCAAATAAAACAGTGCTACCTCTTGGTGGAGATAGCACCCCGGTTGTACATGCACGAGAACCAACCCTACCACACATAACCCAGATTCTCGCAGATTTTACCCCTACTGGGATGGACAGAGAACCAGCTTCACCCAATCTAACCCGAACCCCAGCAGATAGTAACCCAGTTCCTGTTGACACAACACCATCTCCACCACAGAGCTCCCAAACAAGAGCAGTTAGTAAGGCAGCTCCAGTGCCCAAAGCGCCAGTACTACTATGGCGAACCCCAACTCCACCAGTTAGTACACCTATTCCTGTGGAGGAAGCACAACCAACCATTCATAGTTTAGCATCTATCGCATTTGATGTTGTTAAATCCTATGTGCATATCTTCCCATCATGGAAATATTATACTGAAGATGAAGGGAAATGCCAGTTGCAGGTATTTTTCCAGGAGTTATGTGTAAGTAATGTTATTCATGGCAATTACTTTGCTTTGTCTCATACATTCTACCTCCATGATGGTTATAATACAACAAATTTCCCATTTTTCTCTATAGAGAAGGACCAATTTGGAAACTCAGGATGAGGTAAGTTGTGCTAATACCTCTGCTATCTTCAAGAATGCTTGGGGCAGTATCGAAATTACCTGAAGAAAATGTACTTCACTGGCAAAGAAACTCATCAAATTCCCTTACGTTCTCCTAAGACACATTTACTGGACGATGACTGGGAATGCCTTGTTCTGTACTGGTCCCAAACCAAGAATGTGGTAAGGTCTATGAGCTCATTTTATTTTAAGTACTACATGCTTGCATCTTACTGTACTCTGTTCATGTAGAACAAGTGGTTAAACCTGAAGAACAACTGTTCTCATTTAAGATTCCATTGCTATCATGCATACTACTTTGCTCTTGTATCACTGTATTTACTATTACAAACTTATTTTTAAATTGAACTATCCAATGGAAACTCCAATGGCACAACATGTATGTTTACGCATGTTTCTTTAACAGGTTTGCTCTTATGAATAGCTCTGTTGCTTTCAATTTCAATTGTGTATACAATTGACTTCTCATATCTCATGCACATTACTACCATCATAACAGGGCCAATAGTGTTGTTGTACATCTAGACCCGTGGTACCCATTCGAAATCTTGTTGTGCCGTTTAGTTTCCCATGCTTCGTATTATTTCAGTGCCGCTTTCTCTTGAGCTGATATGATTTGAACCGTGTCTCTATTTTGATTTGGCAAGACAATGCAGTGACCATGGGATATAGATATATGTTTGTTTGATGCTTTTTATAATGTACTACTTGGGAATAGAAGACTTGGTAGTTTAATCTTGTCCACCTTACTAATGAAATGGTTCGTCAAAATGAGTTTCATATACTAGTACATGTTAAACCTGTTATGTGCCTGCTTGTTTGTTCTTTTAGAATGCTGATAGAATGTTGGGGAAGAGTGCCTTATTAAGCAATGATAAAGGAAGTAATGCAGATAAGGTTCACGATCATGAGACATCCTTGTTGGTCTCCAACAAAGCTGATAAAACAGCTAAGGAAAACTATCTTGAAGACAGTGAGGCAACCCCAAAGTCCTGTCTTGGTTTACTGTTCGAGTTACTGGCCACTACCGCTTGCACAAGCTATTCAAACTCACTGTCTGAATCAGATCGGTTTCTTGAGTCTCAACTACAAACTAAAGGCATTGATCAGCTGTGTTGCAACAAGAAGCGGAAGGACTGCGGAAGTCCCTGGAGCATTCAGATGCATACTTTCTGGTGCAACAGCAAGCGTTGGAGGATTTTAGCGCCAAACAGGACAAAGCTAATAAGCTTGCTAAGCTTATTGCCAGCATGGTGGATACCCAGGATAACGTTTCTTGAGCTCTTCTGAAGTTGTTTCAGTTATGGACTTGTTTTGCTGCTGCGTTTATTTGCACTGGTGGCCAATTTTAATGGCTAGTGTATGTAATATGTTGATTTGTTCCCTATATTTGCACTGGTGGCGAACTTTGATGCCTAGTGGATGTAATATGTGTAATAGCCGTAATAGGATAGCGTTAGTTGCTTGCTTATTTATTTCCTTATTGTCTTGTTTAGTTGTCTGCTTGTATTCACTCTAGTTCTTTTTCCGCATTTTTTAGTGGCCACAATAACCTAGTCTTGGTAACTAGGCTACAATAATCATGGCAACACACAGACTGTTGTAACCATGGGCCTCCTGTGGGCCGTAGGTTCCGTGGGCCTTCTACGGGCCGTAGGATCCATGGGCCTTTTATGGGCCGTAGGATCCATGGAGTTTATACGGGCCGTATGATCCATGGGCCTTTTATGGGCCGTAGGATCCATTGGTCTTCTACAGCCGTAGGATCCATGGGCCTTCTACGGGGTGTATAATTATTTCGCCGGACATGGGTCGTACTATTCGTGGACCATAACGGGCCGTTAATAGGCCGTATTTGATAATGCTATGAAAACAACCCAACAGGTTAACGGGCCACAAACGGGCCAACTGTAACCACGGGCTGTATTTGGCCCACAAACAGAGCAGGCGAGTAACGAACTATATCTAACCAAATTCTACAAATGAGCCCAAGAATAAACGGGCCCTGAGAAGGCCGAAAGATAACACAGGTTGGAAATGGCCCAATGGAATAATGGGTCGTTAATGGATATAAAGGGGTACACTGTTCATTGCGGGCCAGATTCACCACGGGCTGTTAAAGGGCGAAGATTTACAAATGGTCTCGTATGGGCCGAAAGACATCATGGGCCATACATGGGCCGGAAGTTACAACGGGCTGGAATCATATTGGAAGGCCCAAATGAAGCTTCTGGGCTTAATTCGGAAAGGCCATAACGGGCCGTGAGTTAGTGAGCCGTAAATGGGCTATATACGAATAGGCCGTTAACAGGCTTTCCGTGGGCCGGCCCGTTACCTTTTGACCAAGTCAAATGGGCCGGCCTTTTCACCGGAATGGGCCTATCTTGGGCCGTGCCACATGTCGACGTACCATAGGCGCCTCCTGTCCAATGAATGGATGACATTTTTCCCAACGGTGAGCCAACACGTGTTTCCCCCGGCCAATGAGAATTTTACACATGGAAAATCCTCATTGGTTCGGGCCCAATAGCTTAACGGCATTCTGTTATGGTGGATGCCACGTGTTGGTCACCCTTGACGAAAGCACTTCCATGACGCACGATTTATCATCATGGAAGTGGACACTTCCGTGATGATAATTTTGGTAATGTCATGGAACACTTCTACGACAGCACAGGTATGACTATCTTGATTCTGTCATAAAATCGTCATGGATGTACATGCATGACAGAAAACGTGACCTACTGTGACAAACACGTATCATCACGGAACTGTCTTTTTTTTTGTACTTCTTTCTAGGGGCCGCTACCAACCGTGCAGTTCGGATCGACCAAGCAGACTTGAACCTAAGGGGTCGCACGCTTAAGGGAAGGAACCTATGAGGTCGAATCCAAGGACACTGGTCGGATGTGATCCGAGCTGTATTCGGATTGTGGCCGAGTAGACTTATGGGCTTTAGGGTTCGTGCGAGGCCCAAGTGTTGAGCCCACGACGGACGCCTATATAAAGTGGATGTGCCGCACACTCATGCGATTGATCGCTTCGGCACTGTCACTAGGGTTTGCATGTGTTGCGAATAGAAACCTCCACTCACCGCCGGTTGTGTGATCGGACCTAGCAGTCCGCTGCACGACGTTCCTCCTGCACGCACGGATACCGTTACAGGCGGTGCACCTGCGCCGCTCCGGAGAACTTGTACGTGGGATCCGAGGACTGGCTGTTCGAAGGACATCGGACGAGGAGCAGACGATCCACACGGACGCGCTGCACCAAGTCTTCTTCCGCTGCACGGCACTACGCGTCTAGTGCTAACAAACTGTGATCCATCTCCCGTAGCATGTTCTTGGTTGTTCTACGCGGAGGAAAATTTTAATTTGCAGTCGACGCACCCTACTGCTCAACCCAACACGCGCGACCACCCCAATGACCAGATATCCGAGGGCACTTCTCCGCCAACTGATCTGGCGGAGAGCGGAAGCGCATTGGAGGTTGCACCCCCTCCGATAATCGGAGATACCGGAGAGGTGTTGTCCCAAAGGACCCCACCCATGCCAAATACGGGTGGGTGAGTACAACAACATGGCCGAAGCTAATGCTTCGGCCGCCGAAGACAAGGAGAAAGAGCTCGGGCAAGCCGAGCCCTCTCAGACGATGGTTCCAGGGCCTGAACGGCCCTCCGAAACACCGCAGCCGCCTCCCACCGAAGGGGGAGCCAGCGCCCGACCACTAGCACCGAACACTGGATGACGGGTCGCGGCCGAATGGCCGAACATGATGGCGGTGCTTGTGAAAGGCTCCTCCATAGCTGCAGAACACCGCACCCTGATGGGTGTGGTCTTGCAAAGCATTCGGTCCGTTAACAACGGACTGAAAGATGCATTTGGTGGCCTCTTTACAGGCTTTGGTAAACAAAGTAATGCTTTTTCTTTATAAGTAAGATTTGAGCAGTCCTTATATGTAGCAGCCCCTAAGACTTTGGCAGCTTGCAAAGAAACCTGGCAGAGGATCAAAATCTAGAAGATATTGGCTAAAGTGTCCTCTTTGTTGTATGTTACAGGCTTCGGCGCTGGCGGCTGCTGCCAATGCCGCAGAGTTGGTTGAGATCAATCGAAAGTTGCAGGGCTTCGATGAAGAGCTCAAGCTCGTCAACAAGCAGCTTGGCGAAGTGCAAGGTTAGGCTGTTCAAGACACAGTACTTCACGTAGTTGTCATTAAGTAGACAGTTCGGGATGATCCCCTAATTAAGAAAATGATTGCCACCGGTGCCACGGAGGTCGAGAACCTCAGATCCTGATGGGGAACATAGTAATTTCAAAAAATTTCCTATGCACATGCAAGATCATGGTGATGCATAGCAACGGGAGGGGACAGTATCATCTACATACCCTTGTAGACCGTAAGCGGAAGCGTTATGACAACGCGGTTGATGTAGTCGTACGTCTTCACGATCGACCGATCTAGCACCGAAGGTACGACACCTCCGTGATCTGCACACGTTTGGCTCAGTGACATCCCGCGAACTCACGATCCAGTAGAGCTTCGAGGGAGAGCTTCGTCAACACGACGGCGTGATGACGGTGATGATGTTGCTACCGGAATAGGGCTTCGCCTAAGCACCGCTACGATATAACCGAGGTAGATTATGGTGGAGGGGGGCAGCGCACACGGCTAAGAGATAAATGATCAACTTGTGTGTCCATGGGGTTCCCCCTCCCCTGTATATAAAGTAGTGGAGGAAGGGGAGGGGGCGGCCTCTCTAGGCGCGCCCAAGGGAGTCCTACTCCCACCGGGAGTAGGATTCCCCCTTCCCTTTTTTGGTTTTAGGAGAGAAGGAAGGAGGAGGAAGAAGGAAGGAAAGGGGGGCCGGCCCCCTTCCCAATTCGGACTGGGCTTGGGAGGCGCACTCCCTTCCTTTGCTTCTTCTCCCTCTCTTCATCTAAGGCCCAACAAGGCTCATACACCTCCCGGGGGGTTCCGGTAACCCCCAGTGCTCCGGTACACTCCAGATTTCACCCGGAACCATTCCGATGTCCAAACATAGGCTTCCAATATATCGATCTTTACGTCTCGACCATTTCGAGACTCCTCGTCATGTCCGTGATCAAATTCGGGACTCCAAACTACCTTCGGTACATCAAAACACATAAACTCGTAATACCGATCGTCACCGAACGTTAAGCGTGCGGACACTACGGGTTCCACAACTATGTAGACATGACCGAGATATGTCTCCGGTCAATAACCAATAGCGGAACCGGGATGCTCATATTGGCTCCTACATATTCTACGAAGATCTTTATCGGTCAAACCGCATAATGGTATACATTGTTCCCTTTGTCATCGGTATGTTACTTGCCCGAGATTCGATCGTCGGTATCCCAATACCTAGTTCAATCTCATTACCAGCAAGTCTCTTTACTCGTTCCATAATGCTACATCCCGTAACTAACTCATTAGCTACATTGCTTGCAAGGCTTATAGTGATGTACATTACCGAGAGGGCCCAGAGATACCTCTCCGACAATCGGAGTGACAAATCCCAATCTTGATCCATGCCAACTCAACAAACACCATCGGAGACACCTGTAGAGCACCTTTATAATCACCCAGTTACGTTGTGAAGTTTGGTAGCACACAAAGTGTTCCTCTGGTATTCGGGAGTTACATGATCTCATAGTCATAGGAACATGTATAGTTATGGAGAAAGCAATAGCAACAAACTAAATGATCATCGTGCTATGCTAACAGATGGGTCAAGTCAATCACATCATTCTCTAATGATGTGATCCCGTTAATCTAATGACAAGTCATGTCTATGGTTAGGAAACATAACCATCATTGATTCAACAAGCTAGTCAAGTAGAGGCAAACTAGTGACACTCTGTTTGTCTATGTATTCACACATGTACTAAGTTTCCGGTTAATACAATTCTAGCATGAATAATAAAAATTTATCATAATATAAGGAAATATAAATAACAACTTTATTATTGCCTCTAGGGCATATTTCCTTCAATCTCCCACTTGCACTAGAGTCAATAATCTAGATTACATTGTAATGATTCAAACACGCATGGAGTCTTGGTGCTGATCATGTTTTGCTCGTGAGAGAGGCTTAGTCAACGGGTCTGCAACATTCAGATCCATATGTATCTTGCAAATCTCTATGTCTCCCTCCTTGACTTGATTGCGGATGGAATTGAAGCGTCTCTTGATGTGCTTGGTTCTCTTGTGAAATCTGGATTCCTTTGCCAAGGCAAGTGCTCCAGTATTGTCACAAAAGATTTTCATTGGACCCGATGCACTAGGTATGACACCTAGATCGGATATTATTTCCTTCATCCAGACTCATTCATTTGCTGCTTCCGAAGCAGCTATGTATTCCGCTTCACACGTAGATCCCGCCACGATGCTCTGCTTGGAACTGCACCAACTGACAACTCCACCATTTAATAAAAACATGTATTCGGTTTATGACTTAGAGTCATCCGGATCAGTGTCAAAGCTTTCATTGACATAACCGTTTATGACGAGCTCTTTGTAACCTCCATATTTGAGAAACATATCCTTAGTTCTTTTCAGGTATTTCAGGATGTTCTTGACCGCTGTCCAGTGATCCACTCCTAGATTACTTTGGTACCTCCCTGCTAAACTTATAGCAAGGCACACATTAGGTCTGGTACACAGCATTGCATACATGATAGAGCCTATGGCTGAAGCATAGGGAACACCTTTCATTTTCTCTCTATCTTCTGCAGTGGTCGGGCATTGAGTCTGACTCAACTTCACACCTTGTAATACATGCAAGAACCCTTTCTTTGCCCGATCCATTTTGAACTTCTTCAAAACTTTATAAAGGTATGTGCTTTGTGAAAGTCCAATTAAGCATCTTGATCTATCTCTATAGATCTTGATGCCCAATATATAAGCAGCTTCACCGAGGTCTTTCATTGAAAAATTCTTATTCAAGTATCCTTTTATGCTATTCAGAAATTCAGTATTATTTCCAATTAACAATATGTCATCTACATATAATATCAAAAATGCTACGGAGCTCCCACTCACTTTCTTGTAAATACACGCTTCTCCAAAAGTCTGTATAAAACCATATGATTTGATCACACTATCAAAGCATATATTCCAACTCCGAGAGGCTTGCACTAGTCCATAAATGGATCGCTGGAGCTTGCACACTTTGTTAGCACCTTTTGGATCGATAAAACCTTCTGGTTGCATCATATACAACTCTTCTTTAAGATATCCATTAAGGAATGCAGTTTTGACATCCATTTGCCAAATTTCATAATCATAAAATCTGGCAATTGCTAACATAATTAAGACGGACTTAAGCATCGCTATGGGTGAGAAGGTCTCATCGTAGTCAACTCCTTGAACTTCTCGAAAACTTTTCGCAACAAGTCGAGCTTTGTAGACAGTAACAATACCGTCAGCATCAGTCTTCTTCTTGAAGATCCAGTTATTCTCTATGGCCTGCCGATCATCGGGCAAGTCAACCAAAGTCCATACTTTGTTCTCATACATGGATCCCATCTCAGATTTCAAGGCTTCAAGCCATTTTGCGGAATCTGGGCTCATCATCGCTTCCTCATAGTTCGTAGATTCGTCATGGTCAAGTAACATGACTTCCAGAACAGGATTACCGTACCACTCTGGTGCGGATCTTATTCTGGCTGACCTACGAGGTTCGGTAGTAACTTGATCAGAAGTTTCATTATCATCATCATTAGCTTCCTCACTTACTTGTTAGGAATCACTAGAACTGATTTCAGTGATGAACTACTTTCCAATAAGGGAGAAGGTACAATTACCTCGTCAAGTTCTACTTTCCTCACACTCACTTCTTTTGAGAGAAACTCCTTCTCTAGAAAGGATCCATTCTTAGCAACGAATATCTTGCCTTCGGATCTGTGATAGAAGGTGTACCCAACATTCTCCTTTGGGTATCCTATGAAGACACATTTCTCCGATTTGGGTTCGAGCTTATCAGGTTGAAGCTTTTTCACATAAGCATGGCAGCTCCAAACTTTAAGAAATGACAACCTGGGTTTCTTGCCAAACCACAGTTCATAAGGTGTCGTCTCGACGGATTTAGATGGTGCCACGTTTAATGTGAATGTAGATCTCTCTAAAGCGTAACCCCAAAACGATAGCGGTAAATCAGTGAGAGACATCATAGATTGCACCATATCTAGAAAAGTGCAATTATGACGTTCGGACACACCCTTACACTGTGGTGTTCCAGGTGGCGTGAGTTGTGAAACTATTCCGCATTGTTTCAAATGAAGGCCAAACTCATAACTCAAATATTTGCCTCCACGATCAGATTGTAGAAACTTGATTTTCTTGTTACGATGATTTTCCACTTCACTCTGAAATTCTTTGAACTTTTCAAATGTTTCAGACTTATGTTTCATTCAGTAGATATACCCATATCTTCTCAAATCATCTGTGAAGGTGAGAAAATAACGATATCCGCCGCGAGCTTCAATGTTCATTGGACCACATACATCAGTATGTATGATTTCCAATAACTCTGCTACTCGCTCCATTGTCCCAGAGAACGGAGTTTTAGTTATCTTGCCCATGAGGCATGGTTCACAAGTACCAAGTGATTCATGATAAAGTGATTCCAGAAGTCCATCAGAATGGAGTTTCTTCATGCGCTTTACACCAATATGACATAAACGGCAGTGCCACAAATAAGTTGCACTATCATTATCAACTCTGCATCTTTTGGATTCAATACTATGAACATGTGTATCACTACTATCAAGATTTAGTAAAAAATAGACCACTCATCAGGGGTGCATTACCATAAAAGATATTACTCATATAAATAGAACAACCATTATTCTCTGATTTAAATGAATAATCGTCTCACATCAAAAAAGATCCAGACATAATGTTCATGCTCAACGCTTGCACCAAATAACAATTATTTAGGTCTAATACTAACCCCGAAGGTAGATGTAGAGGTAGCATGCCGACGGCGATCACATTGACTTTGGAACCATTTCCCACGCGCATCGTCATCTCGTCCTTAGCCAATCTTCACTTAATCCGTAGCCCTTGTTTGGAGTTGCAAATGTTAGCAACTGATCTAGTATCAAATACCCAGGCACTAATGCGAGCATTACACTACAAAAAAAGACACATCCGTGACATTTTGGGCCGAACAAAAATCTTTTCTGTCATACTTATGAGACTTCTATGACGATAATTGTGACAAAACCCGGTATCATCATAGATGTGGTGGGGTCCTACTTCTATGACAAAAAATCATGACAGAAAATGGGCTTTTCGTCCAGGGTGGGCCGGAGATGCAGCTGCATGACATTCTTTGGGCCGTCCATGACGGAAAAAACAATGGTAGAAGCGAGGGGGAGGAAACTATCGGGGTGTTCCCAATTACGGTGGGTGGTCGGGGCCGAGGGATGCGCGTTTCTCTCGTACACGCACGCGCGTGGGTGTGAGGCGTTGGGCTCTAACTGAACCCAAGCGATGGCACTGCAGGCTACACGTTACTGAACCCAAGCGATTCATCGATGGCTGTTAACTGAACCCGATCGAGCGATTCCTTTGCTACTGCTGCTAACTGAAGCCGATCGATGCCACCTCTAGATGAACAGTGCGCATTGCGGGGGGGGGGGGTTGATGAACATTTCCCGGTGGGGGTGGATGAACAGGACCCCGGGGTGTTGCCTGTAGATGAACAGGACCCCGATCGATCGAGCCGGTTGGGGCTGGATGAACAGGACCCTGCTACCTCTTGAGCACTGCGTTGGTTTTCCCCGAAGAGGAAGGGATGATGCAGCAAAGTAGCGTAAGTATTTCCCTCAGTTTTTGAGAACCAAGGTCTCAATCCAGTAGGAGGCTACGCGCGAGTCCCTCGTACCTGCACAAAAGAAATAAATCCTCGCAACCAACGCAAATAGGGGTTGTCTATCCCTATGAGGCCACTTACGAGAGTGAGATCTGATAGATATGATAAAGATAATATTTTTGGTATTTTTATCATAAAGATGCAAAGTAAAATAAAGGCAAAGTAAATAGCAAAGTAGTAGGAGAACAATATGATAAACATAGACCCGGGGGCCATAGGTTTCACTAGTGGCTTCTCTCGAGAGCATATGTATTCTACGGTGGGTGAACAAATTACTGTTGAACAATTGACAGAATTGAGCATAGTTATGAGAATATCTAGGCATGATCATGTATATAGGCATCACGTCCGAGACAAGTAGACCGACTCCTGCCTACATCTACTACTATTACTCCACTCATCGACCGCTATCCAGCATGCATCTAGAGTATTAAGTTAAAAACAGAGTCAAGATGACATGATGTAGAGGGATAGACTCATGCAATATGAAGAAAACACCATTTTGTTCTCTTCGATGGCAACAATACAATACATTCCTTGCTGCCCTTACTGTCACCGGGAAAGGACACCGCAAGATTGAACCCAAAGCTACGCACTTCTCCCATTGCAAGAAAGATCAATCTAGTATGCCAAACCAAACTGATAATTCGAAGAGACTAGCAAAGATAACCAATCATACATAAAAGAATTCAGAGAAGATTCAAATATTATTCATAGATAGACTTGATCATAAACCCACAATTCATCGGTCTCAACAAACACACCGCAAAAAGAAGATTACATCGAATAGATCTCCACAAGAGAGGGGGAGAACATTGTATTGGGATCCAAAAAGAGAGAAGAAGCCATCTAGCTACTAACTATGGACCCGTAGGTCTGAGATAAACTGCTCACACTTCATCGGAGGGGCTATGGTGTTGACATAGAAGCCCTCCGTGATCGATGCCCCGTCCGGCGGAGCTCCGGAACAGGCCCCAAGATGGGATCTCGTGGATACAGAAAGTTACGGCGGTGGAATTCGGGTTTTGGGTCCTGCTCTGATCGTTTGGGGGTACGTGGGTATATATAGGAGGAAGAAGTATGTTGGTGGAGCAACAGGGGGCCCACGAGGGTGGGGGGCGCGCCTGGGGGGTAGGCGCGCCCCCCTACCTCGTGGCCTCCTCCTTTGTTTCTTGACGTAGGGTCCAAGTCTCCTGGATCATGTTCGGTGAGAAAATCACGTTCCCGAAGGTTTCATTCCATTTGGACTCCGTTTGATATTCCTTTTCTTCGAAACCCTAAAATAGGCAAAAACATCAATTCTGGGCTGGGCCTCCGGTTAATAGGTTAGTCCCAAAAATAATATAAAAGTGGAAAATAAAGCCCAACAATGTCCAAAACAGTAGATAATATAGCATGGAGCAATCAAAAATTATAGATACTTTGGAGACATATCAAGCATCCCCAAACTTAATTCCTGCTCGTCCTCGAGTAGGTAAATGATAAAAACGGAATTTTTGATGCAGAGTGCTACTTGACATAATTTCAATGTAATTCTTCGTAATTGTGGCATTAATATTCAGATCCAAAAGATTCAAGATAAAAGTTCATATTTACATAAAAATAATAATACTTCAAGCATACTAACTAAGTAATTATGTCTTCTCAAAATAACATGGCCAAAGCAAGTTCATCCCTACAAAATCATATAGTTTAGTCATGCTCCATTTTCGTCACACAAGAATGCTCTCATCATGCACAACCCCGATGACAAGCCAAGCAATTGTTTCATACTTTAGCAATCTCAAACCTATAAACTTTCACGCAATATATGAGCGCGAGCCATGGACATAGCACTGTGGGTGGAATAGAATATGATGATGGGGGTTGTGTGGAGAAGACAAAAAGGGATAAAGTCTCACATCAATGAGGCTAATCAATGGGCTATGGAGATGCCCATCGATTGATGTTAATGCAAGGAGTAGGGATTGCCATGCAACGGATGCACTAGAGCTATAAATGTATGAAAGCTCAACAAAAGAAACTAAGTGGGTGTGCATCCAACTTGCTTGCTCATGAAGACCTAGGGCACATGAGGAGGCCCGTTGTTGGAATATACAAGCCAAGTTATATAATAAAAATTCCCACTAGTATATGAAAGTGACAAAACAAAAGACTCTCTATCATGAAGATTATGGTGCTACTTTGAAGCACAAGTGTGGCAAAGGATAGTAGCATTGTCCCTTCTCTCTTTTTCTCTCATTTTTTTGGGCCTTCTCTTTTTTATGGCCTTTCTTTTCTTTTCTTTTTATATTCCTCACATGGGACAATGCTCTAGAAAATGATGATCATCACACTTCTATTTATTTACAACTCAATGATTACAACTCGATACTAGAACAAAAGATGACTCTATATGAATGCCTCCGGCGGTGTACCGGGATATGCAATGAATCAAGAGTGACATGTATGAAAGAATTATGAATAGTGGCTTTGCCACAAATACTATGTCAACTACATGATCATGCTAAGAAATATGACAATGATGATGTGTGATGATAAAAGGAATGGTGGAAAGTTGCATGGCAATATATCTCGGAATGGCTATGGAAATGCCATAATAGGTAGGTATGGTGGCTGTTTTGAGGAAGATATAAGGAGGTTTATGTGTGAAAGAGCGTATCATATCACGGGATTTGGATGCACCGGCGAAGTTTGCACCAACTCTCAATGTGAGAAAGGGCAATGCATGGTACCGAAGAGGCTATCAATGATGGAAGGGTGAGAGTGCGTATAATCCATGGACTCAACATTAGTCATAAAGAACTCACATACTTATTGCAAAAATCTAGAAGTCATCAAAAACCAAGCACTACGCGCATGCTCCTAGGGGGATATATTGGTAGGAAAAGACCATTGCTCGTCCCCGACAGCCACTCATAAGGAGGACAATCAAAGAACACCTCATGTTTCAAATTTGTTACATAACCTTTACCATACGTGCATGCTACGGGACTTGCAAACTTCAACACAAGCACTTCTCAAATTCACAACTACTCAACTAGCACGACTTCGATATTATTACCTCCATATCTCAACACAATCATCAAGCATCAAACTTCTCTTAGTATTCAAAACACTCATAAGAATTATTTTTACTAATCTTGAATACCTAGCATATTAGGATTATTTAAGCAAATTACCATGCTATTTAAGACTCTCAATATAATCTAAGTGAAGCATGAGAGATCAATAGTTTCTATAAAACAAATCCACCACCATGCTCTAAAAGATATAAGTGAAGTACTAGAGCAAAACTATATAACTCAAAAGATATAAGCGAAGCACATAGAGTATTCTAACAAATTCCAAATCATGTATGGCTCTCTCAGAATGTGCGTACAGCAAGGATGATTGTGGTAAACTAAAAATCAAATACTCAAATCATACAAGACGCCCCAAGCAAAACACATATCATGTGGTGAATAAAAATATAGCTCCAAGTAAAGTTACCGATAGAAGTAAACGAAAGAGGGGATGCCTTCCGGGGCATCCCCAAGCTTGGGCTTTTAGGTGTACTTAGATTATCTTGGGGTGCCACATCCCCAAGCTTAGGCTCTTGCAACTCCTTGTTCCATAATCCATCAAATCTTTACCCAAAACTTGAAAACTTCACAACACAAAACTCAAAGTAGAATATCTTGTGAGCTCCGTTAGCGAAAGAAAACAAAAGACCACTTCAAGGTACTGTAATGAACTCATTATTTATTTGTATTGGTGTTAAACCTACTGTATTACAACTTCTCTATGGTTTATAAACTATTTTACTAGCCATAGATTCATCAAAATAAGCAAACAACACACGAAAAACAGAATCTGTGAAAAACAGAATAGTCTGTAGTAATATGTAGCTAGCGCAAGATCTGGAACCCCAAAAATTCTAAAATAAATTTCTGGAAGTGAGTAATTTATCTATTAATCATATGAAAAAATAATTAACTAAATATAAATTTCAAAATAAAAATGACAGCAGTTCTCGTGAGCTCTAAACTTTCTGTTTTTTTACAGCAAGATATCAAGACTTTTCCCAAGTCTTCCCAACGGTTCTACTTGGCACAAACACTAATTAAACACAAAAAACACAACCAAAACAGAGGCTAGATAAATTATTTATTAATAAACAGGAGCAAAAAGCAAGGAATAAAAATAAAATTGGGTTGCCTCCCAACAAGCGCTATCGTTTAACGCCCCTAGCTAGGCTTAAAAAGCAAGGATAGATCTAGGTATTGCCATCTTTGGTAGGCAATCCATAAGTGGCTCTCATAATATATTCATAAGGTAATTTAATTTTCTTTCTAGGAAAGTTTTCCATGCCTTTCCTTAACGGAAATTGGAATCTAATATTTCCTTCCTTCATATCAATAATTGCACCAATCGTTCTAAGGAAAGGTCTACCAAGAATAATAGGACATGAAGGATTGCAGTCTGTGTCAAGAACAATAAAATCTATGGGCACATAATTCATGTTTGCAACAATAAGAACATCATTAATTCTTCCCATAGGTTTCTAAATAGTGGAATCCGCAAGGTGCAAGTTTAGAGAGCAATCATCAAAATCACGAATCCTAACAAATCACACGAAGTCTTTGGAATCGTGGAAACACTAGCACCCAAATCACATAAAGCATAGAACTCATGATCTTTAATCTTAATTTTAATAGTTGGTTCCCACTCATCATAAAGTTTTCTAGGGATAGAAACTTCCAATTCAAGTTTTTCTTCATAAGATTGCATCAAGGCATCAACTATATGTTTAGTAAACACTTTATTTTGACTATAAGCATGAGGAGAATTTAGCACGGATTGCAACAAGGAAATACAATCAATCAAAGAGCAATTTTCATAATTAAATTCCTTGAAATCCAAAATAGTGGGTTTAGCAACATCTAGGGTTTTAATTTTTTTCGATCCTACTTTCATCAATTCTAGCATCAAGATCTAAAAACTCTGAATTTTTTGAATGCCTTCTAGGTAAAGGTGGATCAGTCCCATCATTATTAAGATTCATATTGCAAAACAAAGATTTAATAGGGGACACATCAATAACTTTTAGATCTTCATCTTTATTTTCATAGGAACTAGAAGAACATGCTCTTATAAAGGCATCTTTCTTAGCACGCATCCTAGCGGTTCTTCCTTTGCACTCATCAATGTAAATTCTCATGGCTTTGAGAGACTCATTGATATCATGCTTAGGTGTAATATATCTAAGTTTCAAAGAATCAACATCAAGAGAAATTCTATCAATGTTCCTAGCCAAATCATCAATCTTAAGCAATTTTTCTTCAATTAAAGCATTGAAATTCTTTTGCAAAGTAATAAATTCGTTAATATTAGATTCAAAATCAGAGGGCATCTTATTATAATTTCCATAAGAATTGTTGTAGGAATTACCATATTTATTAGAGGGATTACTAGGATAAGGCCTAGGATTAAAATTTCCCCTATACGCGTTGTTACCAAAATTATTCCTACCAACAAAATTCACATCCATAGATTCATTATTATTATCAATCAAAGTAGACAAGGGCATATCATTAGGATCAGAAGAAACACTCTTACTAGCAAATAATTTCATAAGTTCATCCATCTTTCCACTCAAAACATTAATTTCTTCTATCGCATGCACCTTTTTATTAGTAGATCTTTCAGTATGCCATTGAGAATAATTAACCATAATATTATCTAGAAGTTTAGTAGATTATCCTAAAGTGATTTCCATAAAAGTGCCTCCCGCGGCCAAATCTAAAAGATTTCTAGAAGCAAAATTCAATCCGGCATAAATTTTTTGTATAATCATCCACAAATTCAAAACATGAGTAGGGCAATTACTTATCATTAGTTTCATCCTCTCCCAAGCTTGTGCAACATGTTCATGATCAA
Organism: Triticum urartu; assembly: GCF_056163025.1. Lineage (NCBI taxonomy): Eukaryota > Viridiplantae > Streptophyta > Magnoliopsida > Poales > Poaceae > Triticum > Triticum urartu. The sequence goes on from NC_141878.1 coordinate 569,442,805, forward strand.
GTTGCTTAAAATTCATAATATCGTTTCTAAGGGAGATGATCTTAGCGGGAGGAAAATACTTAGAGATAAAAGCATCTTTGCACTTGTTCCAAGAATCAATACTATTTTTAGGCAAAGACGAAAACCAAGCTTTAGCACGATATCTAAGAGAAAAAGGAAATAGCTTCAATTTGACAATATCATTATCCACATATTTCTTCTTTTGCATATCACACAAATCAAAGAAGCTATTTAGATGGGTAGCGGCATATTCACTAGGAAGGCCAGAAAATGGATCTTTCATGAAAAGATTCAGCAAAGCGGCATTAATTTCACAAGATTCAGCATCGGTAAGAGGAGCAATCGGAGTGCTAATAAAATCATTGTTGTTGGTATTGGTAAAGTTACACAATTTAGTGTTCTCTTGAGCCATAGTGACAAGCAGGCAATCCAACACACAAGCAAACAGAAAGCAAGCAGGCAAAAAGAGGCAAATAGAGAAAGAGAGGGAGGATAGAGAGAGAGGGCGAACAAAACGGCAAGGGTGAAGTGGGGGAGAGGAAAACGATAGGCAAATGGCAAATAATGTAATGCGGGAGATAAGGATTGTGATGGGTACTTGGTATGTTGACTTTTGCGTAGGCGCCAGAAATGGATCGTTGTTGGAAGTAAAATCTTGACTTGCGCGAACCTCCCCGGCAACGGCCCCAGAAATTCTTCTTGCTACCTCTTGAGCACTGCGCTAGATTTCCCCGAAGAGGGAAGGATGATGCAGCAAAGTAGCGTAAGTATTTCCCTCGGTTTTTGAGAACCAAGGTATCAATCCAGTAGGAGGTTGCGCGCGTGTCCCCTAGTACCCGCACAAAGAAAATAACTCCTCACAACCAACGCGATAAGGGGTTGTCAATCACTTCACGGTCACTTACGAGAGTGAGATCTGATAGATATGATAAGATAATATTTTTGGTATTTTTGTGATAAAGATGCAAAGTAAAATAAAGGCAAAGTAAAAGCAAAGGAAATAACTAAGTATTGGAAGATTAATATGATAAAGATAGACTCGGGGGGCATAGGTTTCACTAGTGGCTTCTCTCAAGAGCATAAGTATTTTACGGTGGGTGAACGAATTACTGTTGAGCAATTGACAGAATTGAGCATAGTTATGAGCATATCTAGGTATGATCATGTATATAGGCATCACGTCTGAGACAAGTAGACCGACTCGTGCCTGCATCTACTACTATTACTCCACTCATCGACCGCTATCCAGCATGTATCTAGAGTATTAAGTTCATGAAAACAGAGTAATGCCTTAAGCAAGATGACATGATGTAGAGGGATAAATTCATGCAATATGATAAAAAAACCATCTTGTTATCCTTGATGGCAACAATACAATACGTGCCTTGCTGCCCCTATTGTCACTGGGAAAGGACACCGCAAGATTGAACCCAAAGCTAAGCACTTCTACCATTGCAAGAAATATCAATCTAGTAGGCCAAACCAAACTGATAATTCAAAGAGACTTGCAAAGATAACCAATCATACATAAAAGAATTCAGAGAAGATTCAAATATTGTTCATAGATAAACTTGATCATAAACCCACAATTCATCGGTCTCAACAAACACACCGCAAAAAGAAGATTACATCAAATAGATCTCCACAAGAGAGGGGGAGAACATTGTATTGAGATCCAAAAAGAGAGAAGAAGCCATCTAGCTAATAACTATGGTCCCGAAGGTCTGAGGTAAACTACTCACACTTCATCGGAGAGGCTATGGTGTTGATGTAGAAGCCCTCCGTGATGGATACCCCCTCCGGCGGAGCTCCGGAACAGGCCCCAAGATGGTATCTCATGGATACAGAAAGTTGCGGCAGTGGAATTAGGGTTTTGGCTCTGTATCTGATCGTTTGGGGGTACGTAGGTATATATAGGAGTAAGGAGTACGTCGGTGGAGCAATAGGGGGCCCACGAGGGTGGAGGGCGCGCCTAGGGGGGTAGGCGCGCCCCCTACCTCGTGGCCTCCTCCTTTGTTTCTTGACGTAGGATCCAAGTCTCCTGGATCATGTTCGGCGAGAAAATCACGTTCCCGAAGGTTTCATTCCGTTTGGACTCCGTTTGATATTCCTTTTGTTCGAAACCCTAAAATAGGCAAAAACAGCAATTCTGGGCTGGGCCTCCGGTTAATAGGTTAGTTCCAAAAAAATATAAAAGTGGAAAATAAAGCCCAATAATGTCCAAAACAGTAGATAATATAGCATGGAGCAATCAAAAATTATAGATACGTTGGATTCGTATCAGGCCGTTGGATGGACATCCAACAGTCACTGCTTGTGCGTCAACCTTTTTTTAGGAAAGCCTCAAATCTATGGAAAACAGCATACAACCCATCTGCCATTATTTCTAATAATTTACAGCCCATTTGCTAATTATTAAGGTTTTGTGGAGCCCATATTCTTTTTGTTAGCATTACAGCCCATATTGTGGCCATTGTTAAAAAATTATACGAAATGTTGCATATTTCGGTGCGGTCCGAGCTGTTTTTAATCCCGAAATTATGAGTCACATTCAAACTGATTTTAAAAATAAATGTATATCAATATAAAATCCAACAAATTGTCCACGCATAGAAATTAATGCAATTTAAAATCTTGAAATGAAAAAAAATAAATTTGAAAGTAATTGCCAGTTTGATGTGTTTTAAAAATGTACAACCCATTTCTCATTACTGATAGGCCATTTTCTTGTCCAGCCGAATGAAGCTCTCCTCATCTTGAAAGGTTTGCAGCCCAACAGGCCTGACAAAGCGACTTACTTGGCAAATCACAAAAAAACTGGGCTAGCCACTTTCAGAAAGAAAAAAACTACTGGGCTGGTGTGTTGTAAACATAAAAGAGAAGGCTGTCTAGACAGGCCAGAGTGCCCCGCACAGCCCAGTTGACACCCTGCTTCCGTCTCAAAAACAAATTAGATAAATGCCACAACAAATATGGCGATTCATAAAAATGCGACTGCAATTTCCAAACTTTGAAAAATGCCACTGCAATTTTCCCAAACTTTGGAAAATGCCACTGCAATTTGCAAATTTGAAAAACACCACTCCAGACTTCGAAAAATGCCACTGAAAATGGCATGAAATGGCATTTTTCATAGTTTGGAAATTGCAGTGGAATTTCTCAGAAACACCATATTTGGAGAGGCATTTATCAAATTAACCCCAAACAAAACTAACTTGGCGAGCTGCTGGGTCCCTGGTGTCAGCCGCTCGTTGTGCAACTCTCTCGTTTATTGACTACGTTGACAATGGCATGGGAACCAGATGTCAGAAATCCATTAGGAGGAGCCATTTTTATTGGATTGAAATAAGGAGGCACTTGCTTGTGTACTGCCATGACCTTGGCGGGTCCCTGCTGTCATCCTCTCCACGTACAATCATCTCCTGATTGTGTACGCGTTAACTTGGTAGGCCCACAAGTCAGCCTGTAAACCCGTGGAGGACAAATACAAACCATTTAAAAAAATAATAGCCCATTCCATACGTTCAAACGGAAAGTTCAACATTAAGAGCAAAGTAACAGGTCTGATCCACATATAGAGTACTGAACTTCCACGTCGAGAACCATCATAGCCAAGTTAACTATCTACTCCCACTAATACTCTAGTAGCGTACAAGTACTAACTTACTCTTAGCTAACTAGACGATGCCGGCCGCCATCTGCGGTACACGCTAAACGCCGGCACCGGCGTCCTCCGCCTCGCCTCGGACTTGCCAGAGGTGCGATAGGGCACGTTGCTCGCGCGTGTTGGCCTTTCCATGCCGGCGTGGTCCACCGAAGCTTCGGCTTCTAAGCAGGAAACCCACTTGACGAGCTGGTAGTAAAAATCAACGTCGCGAACGCGTGCGTGCCCGACAGCCTCCAGGGCTATTTGCCGGGCGCCGGCCTCCACGTAGTCGGCCCAGGTGCGGGCGCTCTGCTCGCGACTCAGAGCGTCGGTGCGCTGCTGCTCCATCTCCCGCTGGCGGCGCAAATCAGCGATACGCTGCTCCTCCGCCAAGCTGTCGCGCTCCAACAACTCATGCTCCTCTGCCAGGCGGTCGTGCTCCAACAAGTCCTTGATCTCTGCATTGCCATCTAAACACCAATAGAATGCCTCCTCCCTCCGTCTGCCTTCTAGTGAAAAATCGAACACTAGTTCCGGCGGTGACCACCTCCGGCCTCACCTATCAAGGACGGGCGGGGGCATGGCGGACGTGGCGAGAGCGAGGATAAGTGGCGAGCGACGTCGACCGGTGGGGGCTTATGAGGATAGGGCGAGTTGGGTCACGGTGCCACCATATAAGGCTGAGAAACAATACTTATAGGCGGAAGGTAGCGCAACGGTCATCAGAATTCAATGCATAATTAAGCAGGCATGGCTTAGCGCACCAGCTTGCCGTGGAAAACTAGAGAGACTAAAATTCTGACTCTGTCATCCCGTACTGTCCGTGCTGGGTCGCACGCCGGCATGACGGTCAAACGAGTGCACTCGAATCATCTCCCTCATTGTCAATAATGATTCCACGGATTTAAAAGGCCCGCAACAATTAAAGCGCATCTTTTTTCGCATCAGTTAGCTGCCTTAATTATGGCCGGCTGCATGCAGGCACTCAAAATTGCTCGCAGCCAGTACGTGGAGCAGCATGCAACGATTCGCAGCCGAGGGCATTAGTTGATGAACTTTAGCTGGGAGGTAAGGCATTTGCGAACGTTTTCGCTGGCAGTTTCTTCAGATTCGCATGGCATTTTCTTCAGAGCAGCTTGTCAGTTTCTTCAGAGGTAGGCATTTTTATTCAAAAAACTGCCACTTCGGATCTTGCATCGCAACTAAAACAGCCAGGAGTGCATTAGTAGGCTAGCTAGTGATCGATTAGTAACTTGTAAACACTGAGCGGACAGATATAAGGAACTGTTAATGCATCTCAATGATTCACAGATCATATACAGATATGTAGCTCCAAAAGCAAAGATCAGCCACAACTAAAACCAACTAGTACGATTCCCATACATAAGATCAACATGTTAATGCATCTCAATGATTCACAGATCATATACAAATATGTAGATCCAAAAGCAAAGATCTAGAAAAAACATATGTTCTTCCTACTAACATGGATGCTTCTATTGGCCAACATTTAGTACAGACTGAAAGACAAATTTGTTTGTGAAGTCTACAATTCCTCTTGCAAATGTAAGTGGATTCACCAATAGCTGGAACCATGAGAATGAACCACACATGATGGAGGAACATCCACTGTAATATGATTTGGTCTTCCTTTGATCACACAGCGAGACTATTTTCGGAATACAAACTCTAACTTAGGCAAAATGATGCCCATTGTATAATCATACCAAAGCAATGAAGCACCTAGTGTTGGCCAATAAATAGTACAGTACTACTTTTCTGCAGTCCATGAAGTGACTATCCAATCTTTCTGTGTCTATTTTCAAATGGCACTGCATGCAGTGACTATACTATTCTCTTGTGCAGTTCAACCAAAATTGCGGTCACTTTGTGTGTTTGCCAAATAGCAAGGAGCAGACATCTCTGTCTGCACAAATATCAAGCAGCTAGTAAACATATACCCCACCTTGTATTTTCGGTTTAAACATGTCTCTTCCGCTTAGCATCTGTCATGTTTTGCACTGGACAATTTGATACAGTCATTTTTTGCCCTGGAAAATTTCATATTGAATTGATTTTCTTGTTCAGAGCAGAAATATAGCGCTTATTCTTCATCAGACCAAGGATATCCATGTTTGCAGTGATGGAAGAGGTGAAATCAATATAACCGAAATTGAGCATCCAATCATTGAATCCTGTCCTCCACCTCCAATGTAGGTCCACCCTGCCAATAAATTCACATACAAACCACTAGTATTACTATCTAATGACAGTACAAAAAGAGTAGCAAGATAGTAGCAAACCATGTACCTTCTTAATGAACAGCTCATAGTGCCACCAATTGGATATAAAGGTTTGGAAGAAAGCATGCTCCTAATGTTGAACCACTTGGACTTTTTGTACAGCTCCACTAAAATCGAGCATCCTTTTTTGCATAGATATTGAAAGCGTGATTACTATAAAAGTGGCACTAGTTGAAGCATAGACTCACAAATATAAGCATTCCAATTTCTTAATGGGAAAAGGTAGATAGACTGTTTCTAACCACCTGTTTGAAGGAATAAATAAGGCAACAGAGGCTGATGTCAGAAAGGCATATATAGTTCTTTCTGAAAGAATGATCGATTCCTGACCTTTCCACTTCTTTTAAGCATATTTTGTGCAGTTCAACTAAAATAAAATGCCATCACCTCCTTGACAATTAAGTGACACTGTACAAAAGGAAATGACTTAACATTACATCATGATGTCAGGTATGTAGTTGACAGGAATTAGAGACAAACTTACAGACCTCCTCCAATAACATAATGAACATTAATTTTAATAAAGGTGTGACTAGCTTTATCGGGGTAATTTGAGTGAACTCTACACCCTCTGTTCCTCAATATAAGACGTTTTCGCGGTTCAGTTTAAAGTACCCAAACGTCTACTAGTATTTAGAAAAACAGGTAGTAGTTTTCTTGAGCACATATCTGGGAAAGCTTGCCACACTTTATTTATGTCCATACGCTAATGCAACACCATTCGAAATTTCAAATACAACAAATATAAACTAATCCAGTGGCTAGTGCAACAGTAGAGTAGTTATTTTATTACAGGGTACAGTACAATGGTTTACTGAACAGATTTCAATAAACTCTGGCACTGGAAGATTTCTATAAGAATTACAATACAAAATGTAAAGGTAACACGTTTCAGCATTGGTATACTAGCTGTGCATGAGCATTAAACCAAAGACAGAAGTCTGAAGGTAACTAACATTATTAACTAATGATAGTATAAAAAAATTGCAAACCATGTACCTCCAAGGTAAATATCATTTTGAACTCGGGGGGACCTTAAAAATTGCTATCCCAATCTTGATAATCAATCGAACATAAAAACTTGATCAAACGAATCAAGAGAACAGCCAGAGTAGGAGGTGCCCACTCTTGACCTTTCCTCTTGTCTTCATAATTTTTTTTGCAGTTTAAGCAAAATAAAATGACATCAGTGCCTTGGCATTTTGTTGACACTGTACAAAAAAATTAACTTATCTCATGAAAGTGAGGTATGTAATCTATAAGCATTAACAGTGCAAAAATCTGAAGGTAGTAACAAGTTTCATCGTTGGTATACTGGCTGTGCAATAACATTAGAATGCCTTAGCTGATAAATCTTTAATACATCCACAATCAAGAGGTAACCCTGAAATAATCCAGTGACATTAAATGGCATTGCTTAAATTTATCGGTGGCATTAGACTGAGTGCAGTATTAGTTAAATGTGGCATCAGTTTAGTAGTAGCATTGCTTGACTTGACTGCCGTCGTTATACTAACAGCAAAAAAGTGACACTAAGAGCATGGGAGGCCCATTCGGACAGTGGGCGCACCAGTACGATGTACCTCCATTGACGCATAGAGTAGTGAGGGAGGTATGGTTGCCCAGAGCAACAAATATCCAGGCAGCATATGTGGATTATGTCCCATTTTTGTTATGTTTAGCCACCTTTTTCCTATGTGAGGACAACAAACTGATCGACATGGTCATTCTCTATTGCGTTGTCATGCCTTTCTACCCTTCTTCAACCAAGAGACACGAGACTCGTTCCTTAGCTACTGATTTTCCCCTTTTCAACCTAGATGCGGGTTTGATGCCTACTCTCTTCGACAACACAGTCTCCCTTCCTTTCCTTATTCAACCCAGACATGGATTAGTCTGCATGAAGTAGGGTTTCCTTTAATAGTGCAAAATAAGGTTTTCGTTTGCGTGACCCGCAGAGCAGAGGATAGCAAATAGGGAAGATGGTGTAGTGGAAAAAGATCCACATGCAGCGACATGGCAGATGGGGCAATAGAATAAGGGTATGGTTCGAAAAGAGGTAGCATACCTGAGGATCGGTGGGAAGTGGCTTCGCTCATGGTCGTCGTCCTCCGCACGCACTATGGCAGCAAGCTTGGGGACGGAGGCCATCCTGCACGGGCGCTAGGTCTGAGAAGACGGCCTTGTCGTCAGTGCGTGACCTCGCTCGCCGACGACGAGTCAGTCAATGCTGCACGTCCTTTTCTTCCTCGGTGGATCTGTGACCACCGGTGAGGAGGGAGAGAGAGGTTGTATTTTTAGATCTGGAGAGAGGGTGATAGTGTGAGAAGCAAGTGGGCAGCCCTTAGCAAGAAAGCTCTCAAGCTCAAGCCTATATATCTTTTTTAAACTACTAGTACTAGAGGTGGAGTAGTGGTAGAGTAGTTTATATTTTATCTGCAAACAGTACCAGTTAGTCGTGCTTCAAAACTGAATGAGACGCCATTAAAAAATAAAGTTGAGAAATAATGCGACACCTCGGGCCAGCGCGGCCAGATCGCATTTTGCACGAGAAATTACACACCATGTTTCGTTGACATGTGGTCCCGTTCCAACATGTCAGTGAGACGACGGCGAGTCCTTTTGTACAATTTCCAAAAGGACGTGTAGGCCGGGGCGCCTCTTCGTGTACCGTGGCAAACTGGCAACTGTCCACCGACTCTTCGCCTTTCCCTCTCGATTTGGAACTACTGTCGCACGCTCTTCCTCCCTTCTCCATTTGCCTTCACCCTTCCTTCTGCCATTGTTCGATCATCTTCTCCATGGAGGGAACAAGCCAGAAACGACCCCGTTATTCTTGCCCCGATCTGAAAGATGACGTGGTGGGGGAACTCATTGATCGGTGCGACGTCATCACCTCGGCTAGCATGGCAGGTTCGTTCAAGCCCATTCTGGACTCAACTAATAACATCATTACAAGGAACCCAAGGGTCCAGGAGTGGTTTGATCTCCCTTATCTTCTTCGCTATAAGCCTGTTCGCATGGGCGCGGACAACGGAGGCCTCGCCTTGTGCAAGTTGATGCCGCTTGATAATGATACGTGTGATGTCAAGATGCCATCGCTTAAGGGTAAGTCTTGGGCTGGCGCAAATGGAGATTTGGTTGTTTATATTGGGTACAATTGCGAGTGGGAACTTGTGAATGTGTACACTCGTCAACGGATTCCACTTCCAAAAATCTCAGAGTGCCCTGAGGTTGAGCACACAGATGATCTACGTATGTTCAAATACGATCATGGTGATTGTTATCTACTGTAGATAGCAATTTGTCGAGTTCCTAACCTCTCTTGGAATTACAAGAACTATCAAGTTGTTACTATCTTCGACAAGCTTGTTGCCGTCCTTCGTGGTTCGACTGGATGGATATTGCTCAAAAATCAGTCTCTATACACGGATGTGTACTGTGATGCAATTGAATACGAGGACCTTGTGTTTGCTGCCACCACTCGTGGAACTGTTTTTGCATGGGATCCTCGTAGTTTCGGTACATTTGTCTTCCACCGTAATTATAATTGTTTCATCCACATGCATGGGGGTTAGGAAGTTTCCCTTTACTAATTAACCTTCTTCTTATGTTTCCAAGGTCCTGTGAACATTCCACCACCTATACTTGAAAATTTTTATAAGCAAGGGGGATGACGATGCAGATGATCATGAGCATGAGGAGGAGCAGAACTTATATACTCAGTGGCGCCTGGCAACTAATTCCGATGGATCACCTCTTCTTTTCTATAAACAATGCACTCCGACTGTTACTACTGAGGAAGCAGGTCTTGTCTCCCATGGTCGCCCTCTCCTGACCTATTCCAACACCCGTTGCATGGTATTCAGGATGGATACTAGTGTGCTAGCACCAACACCTTCTCCCTGGTTCAGTATTGATAGTCTTGGAGCAAAGTCGCTCTTCCTTGGACCAAACTATCCAATGATGGTGAAAGGCGATCCAGCTGCTATTGACACAACGTTACTACCATTTATGAGAAGCAACTGTATCTATACCTCAGACATTTCGGTGGTTCCCTACCTTGGTCCTGATATATGACGCTTTAGCCTGGATGATTAGTCCCGCGTTGCTCTCGATATTGACAATAGCTGGCCCTTCCCAGAGCACCTATGGTTCAAAGCAAGCGTTTCCAACGCCAAGGATTGGTTGAGTTGAAGTTCATTTCATTGCTTGTTATTTGTTGTGTGATGAAAACTTTAGTATTTGCTAGAATGTTTTGTTGGAAATAATCTATAATCCAACATGTATCCTCATTGTCGTTGTGTGTTGATGACTTGTTGTATTTAATGAATGGTACATTTCAGTTGCAAATGCATGTCATAGACTCAATTTATGAATGGTTTTCGACTCACTTCTTGGAGTGTAAGTATCGTAGTAGTATAGCCAGCATTCGGTTAGTATATGAAGTTGCCACATCACACAGAGCCAACCTAATATTGGAGTATGCTAGCCCTCCACCGGCGCGCCGCTTCAAATGGCAGAGGAAGTGAGAGGTCGCGTCACCTTGTGTCCAGATCTGAGATGCCACGTGTACCAGATGAATGACTCCAAGTTCGACCACCGTGATGCTAGGTGCGAGCCAAGGAACGCTGTTGGAGAGACCCCCCTTGAGGGAGTCCTGGATTAGGGGGTATCCGGACAGCTGGATTATATCCTTTGGCCGGACTGTTGGACTATATATGAAGATACAAGATTGAAGACTTCGTCCCATGTCCGGATGGGACTCTCCTTGGCGTGGAAGGCAAGCTTGGAAATACGAATATGTAGATCTCCTTCCTTGTAACCGACTCTGTGTAACCCTAGCCCCCTTCGATGTCTATATAAACAGGAGGGTTTAGTCCGTAGGACCAACAACAACAATCATACCATAGGCTAGTTTCTAGGGTTTAGCCTCTTCGATCTCGTGGTAGATCAACTCTTTTACTACTCATATTATCAAGAACAATCAAGTAGGATGTAGGGTATTACCTCCATCAAGAGGGCCCGGACCTAGGTAAACATCGTGTCCCCTGCCTCCTGTTACCATCCGCCTAGACGCATAGTTCGGGACCCCCTACCCGAGATCCACCGGTTTTGACATCGACATTGGTGCTTTCATCGAGAGTTCCTATGTGTCATCGTTAGGCTTGATGGATCCTTCGATCATCAACAGTGATGCAGTCCAGGGTGAGACTTTTCTCCCCGGACAGATCTTTGTATTCGGCGGCTTCGCACTGCGGGCCAACTCGCTTGGCCATCTGGAGCAGATCGAGAGTTACGCCCCTGGCCACCAGGTCAGGTTTGGAAGCTTAAACTACATGGCCGACATCCGTGGAGACTTGATCTTCGACGGATTCGAGCCCCTGCCGAGTGCGCAGCACGATCACGATGAGCATGATTTAGCTCTACCATCGGACAGTGTTCAGGAGACCGCACCGGCAACCGCTTCGACCCTCAATTCGGAGCCAATTGCGCCATCCATGGACGGGTGGATAGACCCCTACACGGAGGCCGCATTCTCAGCGGCGATCGAGCCAAGTATCGACCTTACCCTTCACGAGAGCCGTGACGCCGAACTGCCGGATTCTTCCCCGGCCACAGACTCCGAACCGCCTGCGCCCGTGCCTATCAAATCCAACTGGGCGCCGATCATGGAGCACCTCCGCGGATATCCTTCAGCACTCGCCCTTTGGCGACATACTGAACTCATTAAGGTCTCTCTCCTTGTCAGGAGAGTCCTGGCTAACCTATGGCCGGCCAGATCGGGATGCGGACAACGAAGAAATTCACCGCCCACCCACCACCCACTTAGTAGCCACTGTCGACGATTCGACCGACATGCTCGCCTTCGACTCCGAAGACATAGACGGTATGGACGAGATGCAGGAGACGAACAGGAGCCACTGCCCACAGGGCACTGGACGCCCACTTCATCATATGATGTATACATGGTGGACACACCCAAAGAAAACGACGACGAGGAACGGAAGGACACAACGAAGGATCGTTCCCTCAAGAAGCAGTCAAAGCGACGGCGTAAGCGCCGCTCCAAATCCCGCCTCGGCAGAAACAACAATCATATATACCCAGCAATAGAGCAGGGTGAGCCAGCGGACGACAAACACGACATTGAACCACCGCCCGACCACGGCAACACGGAGAATCAAACCGAACAACCCAACTCCGGCGAAGATAACAGTCCGGATGACATCACATCGGACAGGCACCCGGAGCAACAGAATACCCATCAAAGGCTTGTTGCCACTGCGAGGAGTCTGAAAAAGCAGAAGCAAAGGCTCAGGGCTGCACAAGACATACTCAGAATTAGATGGAGTGAAGTACTCAACACTGCAGCAAAGTATGACGGTAGTCGCCACACAACGAGCTACCCGAAGCGAAAGTTGCTACCTGAATTCAATGAGGAGGCCTTAGATCCCCCACAATCAAAAAACAAAACAGCCATCCGGTCAGATAGACGACCTTGTGGCCAACATAGAGCGGCAAACGATGCCGCACACAAGCCAGTACGCGATCCACGTGAGGGCTCGCATCAAAAGAACGACGCAACCAAATCCATCTACGGGCCAAGCAAGCGCGCTCCAGCATGCAATGCAACACAACAAAAATCCGAACACCACGGTACACCCAAATACAGGGGTGCCGCACACCCCCTATGTTTCATCGACGAGGTGCTGGACCATGAATTTCTAGAGGGATTCAAACCCTTAAACATAGAGGCGTACAACAGAACAAAAGACCCTGGGGTCTGGATTGAGGACTACATCCTCCATATCCACATGGCTCGAGGAGACGATCTCCAAGCCATCAAGTACTTACCCCTCAAGCTCAAAGGGCCATCTCGGCACTGGCGAGCTCGAAGACGCTTTTCGGCCAAATTTTCAAGGGACCTATGTCCGACCATCGGATGCAGACGATTTAGGTCATATAACTCAGCAGCCCGGAGAGTGAGCCCGAAAGCTTTGGAACAGGTTTCTCACTAAAAATAACCAAATAGTCGACTGTCCGGACGCCGAAACCTTAGCATCTTTCAAGCATAGCGTTCGAGATGAATGGCTTGCCAGACACCTCGGCCAAGAAAAGCCGAGAACCATGGCAGCATTAACAAGCCTCATGACCCGCTTTTGCGCGGGCGAGGACAGCTGGTTAGCCCGATGCAGCACCAGCGACCCAAGTACATCCGAAGTCAGGGACGGAAACGGGAAGCCACGACGCAGCAAAAACAAGCGCCGGAATAAAGAAGACAGCCCGAAGAGCACGGCGGTAAATGCCGGATTCAAAAGCTCTCGGCCAGGTCAGCAAAAGCTGCTTTACAAAGGCAACAGAGATGAACTGTCCAGCCTGAACAAGATCCTAGACAAACTATGCCAGATCCACAGCACCCCCGATAAACCTGTAAACCATACCCTGAGAGAATGTTGGGTCTTCAAGCAATCCGGCAAACTCAATGCCGAACACAAGGGGCAGGATACACCAAGTGAAGACGAGGACGAGCCTCGCAAGCAAAGCACTAGGGAACAGAAGAAATTCCCACCAGAAGTCAAAACAGTAAACGTGTTACACGTGATGAAGGGGAGAAACAAAGCGGCACTCCTAGATACACATGCCCCAGGGCCTATCACCGCGGAGTTCTGCCACTGGTCATCCAAACCGATCACCTTTGACCATCGGGATTACTCGGCAAGTATCCAGCATGCAGGATGGGCTGCCTTGGTGTTAGACCCGATAATTGACGGATACCACTTCACACAAGTCCTGATGGACGGCGGCAGTAGTTTAAACCTGATATATCAGGACACAGTCCGCAAAATGGGGATAGACCCAACAAAAATCAGCCATAGCAATACTACCTTTAAAGGAGTAACACCAGGCCCAGAAGCCCATTGTACGGGCTCCCTGCTACTAGAGGTTATATTCGGCTTTCCCAATTACTTCCGCAGCGAAAAGTTAACCATCCACATCGCTCCGTTCCAAAGTGACTATCAAGCACTACTCGGACGCGAAGCTTTCGCTCGCTTTAACGCAATACCGCATTACGCTTCTCTCATGCTTAAGATGCCCGGTCCACGTGGCATCATTACAGTAAATGGAAATATTGAGCGCTCCTTGCGCGCGGAAGACCGTGCGGCTGCCTTGGCAGCCGCACACTAGACGGCCTCACCAACTAGAGCATCTGACAGATCGTTAAGACCACGGACACGGTTAGACGAGTCCGGTGTAGCTATATATAATTGATATAGGTTTGATGTCTATACCCCTATAACAATACAAGGGCTCAACACGTGTAAACAAGTGACAATTAGGCTCAACTTTACTCATCTTGAACTGTACATGGTTTATTTAGTATAACCTACCTTTTGCACAATGTTCCTCTCTTTTACAGATGACCATCGTGCTACACCCGTCCAGGATACGGCACAACAGAGACACAGGCACAGACGTGCGGCAGGGACCCGTTCCATGGATTCTTTTTAGATTAAGACCCCGCGTAAACCTTTTTTACTGTCTCTTGTTGATACACATCCCCCGGAGTCTCAGTACAACTGAGAAGGATGCTGACGTATTGGCATGTAGCCACGTCAGAATATTTCATGTACCTGGACACTAGGGGCTTATTACAAAGGGCACTGTTTAGCCCGGTTTACATCATAAAGACCGAATACCTTAGGGAGTGTTCGGCGTCGCGAGTTTGGCCTTATATGCATCAGCTCCGAATCATGTTTTTGGTCAAATGTTGGGTTTGCCCGGCTCCTGTGTTTTGCTGCCTTACATTCCACTCTATCGGCTAAGGCGGCACTAGGAGAACTACTGCAATTGTGCCCTGGTTCATCTGGACGAGCACCTTAGTAGAGAAAGCCGAAAACTGACTGTCATGATATAGCATGAGACTTGTCAACCACTCGATGACCTAGCAGAATCTTCGGGATTCCTCCGCCTTAACGAAGGGTCGTTTCCCGGCCAGGCATGTACGCGCCCCGAATTCGGATGAGCGTGGAGCCACCAGGGGCTATATAGTATCCCCACTGTCAAACTCCTCTGGCTAAGTGAAAGTGTTAAAGCATTATAGTCCGATTGCCTAGTTCGCTGCTTTATCACCTCCTTAATGGACCAAGACGTTGGATCAAGTGTGAACATGCGTCTTCTGCGAGCACCCCCGCATTATATGCGTGGGGGCTGAAGCCGACGACTGCCATCTTTCAGGTTATATACATATATACATAAACGGCCGCACAGGAGGCATCATAGTACTTTCGGGCAAAATTATAAATACAGCCTTGATAAACTCAATAAAACATTGTTTTTACAATGGGAATACATGTCACTCAAACATAATATTCTTCGAGCACCGAGCCTCTATCGAACGAGCGCCTTCCAGAACTTCTTCAAAGTAGTGCTCGGCAGCCACTCGGCCTATGGCCGAACCCTGTGCCGCAATAGTGGTGGCATCCATCTCCGCCCAGTATGTTTTGACACAGGCAAGGGGCATCCACGAGCCTTCTATGCACGCCGACCTCTTTACAGCATCGATTTGTGGCACAGCACAAAGGAATTGTTGCTAAGTTAAAGTAGCTATTCGGCCTTGTCCCTCTCGGCCACAAATGATCCACAACGGACCTCATGGCAAGTCCGGATAATCTATGGAGCTCAGACCACTCGACCATTTGCTCATTCATCAATAGCGGACGGGCTGGAGCATGAAACTGTGACCAAAACAGTTTTCCCACTTCGTGATCTTTCCGATCCTTGAAGTACTCAGCCGCATCAGCAGCACTTGCAGCCAAATCCACGTAGGCGTCCGCAGAACTCCATAGCCGGTCTAGAGGTGGATACTTCGGATCCCCGAACTTAGTCCGCAACAAGAAGGGCTTCCCAAATACAATATCTGCAGCTTGATGCAGCTCCTCCTTCGTCGCTCTAATTTTGGAGCGGGCTTCCTTGGCAGCCACCCGGGCCTTTTCTAGGTCCGTCGCCTTCGCCCGGTTTTCTTCTTCAAGAAGCTGGTAACGGTCAGCAGCATCTTTTAACTCTACAGCCATCTTGGCTATTTTTTCTTTGCTCTCACAATGCGCGGCCTGTTCGGTCGCCTTTAAGGCGGCCGCATTGCTACTCCTTGCTTGCCCCTTGGCTCGGGCAAGCTCCGCCCGAAGGGTCTCCATGGTGGCAGCTCCATCTGTAGTCACAACATATTAAAGATACTGGCATCATGCTGCTCTTATTATGTGACAATCACCAGAAAAATCACCTACCCTGTGCCTCGTCAAGCCGCTTGTTAACAAGCACGATGTCGGCATCTGCCGCATCCAGTTGTCGCCTTAGTTTAGCAAACCCATCAGACCGGCCAGCCACTAGAGCTTCAACCACCTACACATAAAGGCGGTCTGGTTATTACCTAGGACTATGATCCTCTGTTTGCCGTCGTTTTCGATGACAACCAGAGTCTCAGGGGCTACTATCTACACAGGGCACATCTAAAAATGTGCGGTACTGTCGAAATGTACATCCTTTCGTGTACCTCAAAACCTGTCAGTAGACTCATTAAGGCTTCATGCAACCCGCTTTCGGCGGACGAAATCCTTTCAATCACCGTACCCATCAACGTGCGGTGCTCTTCTGAGATAGCCGCTTGCTCTAGCAGATACCTCAGTACATCCGACCGCACACGAGACGGTGCCGGACTCTTTTGATTGCTCTCTTCAAGAGCCGGATACTGAGGACTTCGGGTGGCCATAGGATTACCTTCTGGCCTTGCCGGATCAGGAGAAACACTCCGCGACGACACCTCGGGATCGCCCGCCTCGTGAGGCGGTGTGGCAGGGGGAGGCGTTTCGCTCTCCATCATCTCTGGAAGAAGATCCCCTGAAGACGAGCTCTGCTGAGAAGGGCTAAGATCTGAACTGCAAGATAAATGTCTCGATTATTTTCCTCAGAAGTAAAGCGAGATATTTTCATTATTAAGTACCCTTTCACTTACAGCTCGGTGGAGGGCTGATCCCCTTGAGGGCATAGTGGCGCCAGGGTATCCCCCAGGGCAGGACCTCCGGCGGAGATTTCTTCCCCCGTTTGGAGACCATTGTCTCCGGGTCCTTAGAGGCGGTTCTCTTCCTTCCCTAGGGAGAGGAAGTTTCAGTTCCTCCTCCCCAGCTAACCTCCCTCATGGAGGCGATAGCCTCCTTGTTCCCCCCTTTATCTTCTCCTGAGGGCGCTTGATAAGGCGCGTTCTCCAGCATCCTGGTTAGCACGGGATTTGGTGAGGTCTCAGGGAGGGGGGCCAGACACCTGATCAACTTTGCCTTCGCTATCCAATCTTGGTCAAAGAGCGGCTCTTTTAGGGCAACGTTGCGATAAATAAACGGACAGTGTGTTCGGATGCGGGGCCACTTACTTGGGTATCCGGGCGATTGCAGCTCAGACCTGCATCCTCAGTGATGTCCGGACACATTATTTGTGGCCCGAAGAACAATTTGTACATCTCTTCGTGCGTCATGCCGAGGAAATGTTGAATAGTTTGCGGTCCTTTCGGGTTGAATTCCCACATGCGAAGGGGCCGGCATTTGCAAGGCTGGACTTGACGAACTAGCATAACTTGCACTACCATAACGAGACTGAAATCTCTCTCAAAGAGATCTCGGATACGGCTTTGCAGTATTGGCACGACCTCGGCTGGACCCCAGCTCAGCCCCTTGCTGATCCATGACATCAGTTGTGGTGGGGGGCCTGAGCGAAAGGTGGGGCAGCTACCCACTGTTGGAAATATGCCCTAGAGGCAATAATAAAAGCTTTATTATTATATTTCCTGGTTCATGATAATTGTCTTTATTCATGCTATAATTGTATTATCCGGAAATCGTAATACATGTGTGAATAACAGACACCAACATGTCCCTAGTAAGCCTCTAGTTGACTAGCTCGTTGATCAATAGATAGTCATGGTTTCCTGACTATGGACATTGGATGTCATTGATAATGAGATCACATCATTAGGAGAATGATGTGATGGACGAGACCCAATCCTAAACATAGCACAAGATCGTATAGTTCGTTTGCTAGAGTTTTCCAATGTCAAAGTATCTTTTCCTTAGACCATGAGATCGTGTAACTCCCGGATACCATAGGAGTGCTTTGGGTATACCAAACGTCACAACGTAACTGGGTGACTATAAAGGTAGACTACGGGTATCTCCGAAAGTGTCTGTTGGGTTGACATGGATCAAGACTGGGATTTGTCACTCCGTATGACGGAGAGGTATCACCGGGCCCACTCGGTAATGCATCATCATAATGAGCTCAAAGTGACCAAGTGTCTGGTCACGGGATCATGCATTACGGTACGAGTAAAGTGACTTGCCGGTAACGAGATTGAATGAGGTATTGGGATACCGACGATCGAATCTCGGGCAAGTAACATATCGATTGACAAAGGGAATTGCATACGGGGTTGATTGAATCCTCGACATCGTGGTTCATCCGATGAGATCATCGTGGAGCATGTGGGAGCCAACATGGGTATCCAGATCCCGCTGTTGGTTATTGACCAGAGAGTCGTCTCGGTCATGTCTGCTTGTCTCCCGAACCCGTAGGGTCTACACACTTAAGGTTCGGTGATGCTAGGGTTGTGAAGATATGTATATGTAGTAACCCGAATGTTGTTCGGAGTCCCGGATGAGATCCCGGACGTCACGAGGAGTTCCGGAATGGTCCGGAGGTAAAGAATTATATATAGGAAATGCTGTTTCGGCCATCGGGACAAGTTTCGGGGTCACCGGTATTGTACCGGGACCACCGGAAGGGTCCCGGGGGTCCACCGGGTGGGGCCACCTATCCCGGGGGGCCCCATGGGCTGAAGTAGGAGGGAACCCAGCCCAAAGTGGGCTGGGGCGCCACTCCCCTAGGGCCCATGCGGCTAGGGTTGAGGGGAAACCCTAGAGGGGGCGCCCCCTTGCTTGGGGGGCAAGCTCCCCACCCTAGGCTGCCCCCCCTAGTAGATTCCATCTACTAGGGCCGGCGCCCCCCCTAGCACTCCTATATATAGTGGGGGAGAGGAGGGACTTCATACCCCAGCCCCTGGCGCTTCCCTCTCTCCTCGTTACGTCTCTCTCTCGTAGTATAGGCGAAGCCCTACTACTGTGACGCCCTGCATCCACCACCACGCCGTCGTGCTGCTGGATCTTCATCAACCTCTCCTTCCCCCTTGCTGGATCAAGAAGGAGGAGACGTCTCCCGTCCCGTACGGGTGTTGAACGCGGAGGTGCCGTCCGTTCGGCGCTTGGTCATCGGTGATTTGGATCACGTCGAGTACGCCTTCCTCATCCCCGTTCTTTGAACGCTTCCGTGCACGATCTACAAAGGTATGTAGATGCATCCAATGACTCGTTGCTAGATGAACTCCTAGATGGATCTTGGTGAAACGAGTAGGAAATTTTTTGTTTTCTGCAACGTTCCCCAACAGTGGCATCATGAGCTAGGTCTATGCGTAGTTCTTCTTGCGCGAGTAGAACACAATTTGTTGTGGGCGTAGATTTGTCAACTTTCTTGCCGTTACTAGTCTTTTCTTGCTTCAGCGGTATTGTGGGATGAAGCGGCCCGGACCAACCTTACACGTACGCTTACGTGAGACCGGTTCCACCGACTAACATGCACTAGTTGCATAAGGTGGCTGGCGGGTGTCTGTCTCTCCCACTTTAGTTGGAGCGGATTCGATGAACAGGGTCCTTATGAAGGGTAAATAGAAGTTGACAAATCACGTTGTGGCTTTAACGTAGGTAACAAGACGTTCTTGCGAGAACCCTAATTCAGCCACGTAAAACTTGCAACAACAATTAGAGGACGTCTAACTTGTTTTTGCAGCAAGTGGTTTGTGATATGATATGGCCAAAGTTGTGATGAATGATGAATGATCTATATGTGATGTATGAGATGTTCATGCTATTGTAATAGGAATCACGACTTGCATGTCGATGAGTATGACAACCGGCAGGAGCCATAGGAGTTGTCTTTATTCTTTTATATGACCTGCGTGTCATTGAGAAACGCCATGTAAATTACTTTACTTTATTGCTAAACACGTTAGCCATAGTAGTAGAAGTAATAGTTGGCGAGCAACTTCATGGAGACACGATGATGGAGATCATGATGATGGAGATCATGGTGTCAAGCCGGTGACAAGATGATCATGGAGCCCCAAGATGGAGATCAAAGGAGCTATGTGATATTGGCCATATCATGTCACGTTTATTATTTGATTGCATGTGATGTTTATCATGTTTTGCATCTTGTTTACTTAGAACGACGGTAGTAAATAAGATGATCCCTCATAATAATTTCAAGAAGTGTTCCCCCTAACTGTGCACCGTTGCGACAGTTCGCTGTTTCAAAACATCACGTGATGATCGGGTGTTTTATTCAGACGTTCACATACAACGGGTCTAAGACAGATTTACACATGCAAACACTTAGGTTGACTTGACGAGCCTAGCATGTACAGACAAGGCCTCGGAACACAGAAGACCGAAAGGTCGAGCATGAGTCGTATAGAAGATACGATCAACATGAAGATGTTCACCGATGTTGACTAAGTCCGTCTCACGTGATGATCGGACACGGCCTAGTCAACTCGGATCATGTAATACTTAGATGACTAGAGGGATGTCTAATCTAAGTGGGAGTTCATTAATAATTTGATTAGATGAACTTAATTATCATGAACTTAGTCTAAAATCTTTGCAATATGTCTTGTAGATCAAATGGCCAACGTAGTCCTCAACTTCAACGCGTTCCTAGAGAAAACCAAGCTGAAAGATGATGGCAGCAACTATACGGACTGGGTCCGGAACCTGAGGATCATCCTCATAGCTGCCAAGAAAGATTATGTCCTACAAGCACCGCTAGGTGAAGCTCCCGTCCCACAGAACCAAGACGTTATGAACGCTTGGCAGACACGTGTTGACGACTACTCCCTTGTTCAGTGCGGCATGCTTTACAGCTTAGAGCCGGGGCTCCAAAAGCGTTTTGAGAGACATGGAGCATATGAGATGTTCGAAGAGCTGAAAATGGTTTTTCAAGCTCATGCCCGGATCGAGAGATATGAAGTCTCCGATAAGTTCTTCAGCTGTAAGATGGAGGAAAATAGTTCTGTCAGTGAGCACATACTCACTATGTCTGGGTTACATAACCGCTTGTCTCAGCTGGGAGTTAATCTCCCGGATGATGAGGTCATTGACAGAATCCTCCAGTCGCTTCCACCAAGCTACAAGAGCTTTGTGATGAGCTTCAACATGCAGGGGATGCAAAAGACCATTCCTGAGTTGTTCTCAATGCTGAAATCAGCGGAGGTAGAAGTCAAGAAGCAACATCAAGTGTTGATGGTCAATAAAACCACTAAGTTCAAGAAGGGCAAGGGTAAAAAGAACTCCAAGAAGGACGGCAAGGAAGTTGCCGCGCCCGGCAAGCAAGCTGCCGGGAAGAAGCCAAAGAATGGACCCAAGCCCGAGACTGAGTGCTTTTATTGCAAGGGAAGCGGTCACTGGAAGCGGAACTGCCCTAAATACTTAGCAGACAAGAAGGCCGGCAAAACAAGAGGTATATGTGATATACATGTAATTGATGTGTACCTTACTAGTGCCCGTAGTAGCTCCTGGGTATTTGATACCGGTGCAGTTGCTCACATTTGTAACTCAAAGCAGGGGCTGCGGAATAAGCGGAAACTGGCAAAGGACGAGGTGACGATGCGCTTCGGGAATGGTTCCAAGGTCAATGTGATCGCCGTCGGCACGCTACCTCTACATCTACCTTCGGGATTAGTTTTAAACCTTAATAATTGTTATTTAGTGCCAGCTTTGAGCATGAACATTGTATCGGGATCTCGTTTAATTCGAGATGGCTACTCATTTAAATCAGAGAATAATGGTTGTTCTATTTATATGAGAGATATGTTTTATGGTCATGCTCCTATGGTGAATGGTTTATTCTTTATGAATCTCGAACGTGATGCTACACATGTTCATAATGTGAGTACCAAAAGATGTAAGGTTGATAATGATAGTCCCACATACTTGTGGCACTGCCGCCTTGGTCACATAGGTGTCAAACGCATGAAGAAGCTCCATGCAGATGGACTTTTAGAGTCTCTTGATTATGAATCATTTGACACGTGCGAACCATGCCTCATGGGTAAGATGACCAAGACTCCGTTCTCAGGAACAATGGAGCGAGCAACCAACTTATTGGAAATCATACATACTGATGTGTGCGGTCCAATGAGTGTTGAGGCTCGCGGTGGCTATCGTTATGTTCTCACGCTCACTGATGATTTAAGTAGATATGGGTATATCTACTTAATGAAACACAAGTCTGAAACCTTTGAAAAGTTCAAGGAATTTCAGAGTGAGGTTGAGAATCAACGTGACAGGAAAATCAAGTTTCTACGATCAGATCGTGGAGGAGAATACTTGAGTCACGAGTTTGGCACACACTTAAGAAAATGTGGAATAGTTTCACAACTCACGCCGCCTGGAACACCTCAGCGTAACAGTGTGTCCGAACGTCGTAATCGCACTCTATTAGATATAGTGCGGTCTATGATGTCTCTTACCGATTTACCGCTATCTTTTTGGGGCTATGCTTTAGAGACTGCCGCATTCACTTTAAATAGGGCTCCGTCGAAATCCGTTGAGACGACACCGTATGAATTATGGTTTGGGAAGAAACCTAAGCTATCGTTTCTAAAAGTTTGGGGATGCGATGCTTATGTCAAGAAACTTCAACCTGAAAAGCTCGAACCCAAGTCGGAAAAATGCGTCTTCATAGGATACCCACAAGAAACTATTGGGTATACCTTCTACCTCAGATCCGAAGGCAAGATCTTTGTTGCCAAGAATGGGTCCTTTCTAGAGAAAGAGTTTCTCTCGAAAGAAGTAAGTGGGAGGAAAGTAGAGCTTGATGAAGTATTACCTCTTCAACCGGCAAATGGCGCAACTCAAGAAAATGTTCCTGAGGTGCCTGCACCGACTAGAGAGGAAGTTAATGATAATGATCAAGATACTTCTGATCAAGCTCCTACTGAAATTCGAAGGTCCACAAGGACACGTTCCGCACCAGAGTGGTACGGCAACCCTGTCTTGGAAATCATGTTGTTAGACAACGGTGAACCCTCGAACTATGAGGAAGCGATGGCGGGCCCGGATTCCGACAAATGGCTGGAGGCCATGAAATCCGAGATAGGATCCATGTATGAAAACGAAGTATGGACTTTGACTGACTTGCCCGTTGAACGGCGAGCCATAGAAAATAAATGGATCTTTAAGAGGAAGACTGACGCGGATGGTAATGTGACCATCTATAAATCTAGGCTTATCGCTAAGGGTTATCGACAAGTTCAAGGGGTTGACTACGATGAGACTTTCTCACCGGTAGCGAAGCTGAAGTCCGTCCAAATCATGTTAGCAATTGCCGCATTTTATGATTATGAAATTTGGCAAATGGATGTCAAAACGGCATTCCTTAATGGTTTCCTTAAGGAAGAATTGTATATGATGCAGCCGGAAGGTTTTGTCGATCCTAAGAATGCTGACAAGGTGTGCAAGCTCCAACGCTCGATTTATGGGCTGGTGCAAGCATCTCGGAGTTGGAACATTCGCTTTGATGAGATGATCAAAGCGTTTGGGTTTACGCAGACTTATGGAGAAGCCTGCGTTTACAAGAAAGTGAGTGGGAGCTCTGTAGCATTTCTCATATTATATGTAGATGACATACTGTTGATGGGAAATGATATAGAACTCTTGGACAGCATCAAGGCCTACTTGAATAAAAGTTTTTCAATGAAGGACCTTGGAGAAGCTGCTTATATATTAGGCATCAAGATCTATAGAGATAGATCAAGACGCTTCATAGGTCTTTCACAATGCACATACCTTGATAAGATATTGAAGAAGTTCAATATGGATCAGTCTAAGAAGGGGTTCTTGCCTGTGTTACAAGGTATGAAATTGAGCTCAGCTCAATGTCCGACCACGGCAGAAGATATAGAAGAGATGAGCGTCATCCCCTATGCATCAGCCATAGGTTCTATTATGTATGCCATGCTGTGTACCAGACCTGATGTAAACCTTGCCGTAAGTTTGGTAGGAAGGTACCAAAGTAATCCCGGCAAGGAACACTGGACAGCGGTCAAGAATATCCTGAAGTACCTGAAAAGGACTAAGGAAATGTTTCTCGTTTATGGAGGTGACGAAGAGCTCGTCGTAAAGGGTTACGTCGACGCTAGCTTCGACACAGATCTGGATGACTCAAAGTCACAAACCGGATACGTGTATATTTTGAATGGTGGGGCAGTAAGCTGGTGCAGTTGCAAGCAAAGCGTCGTGGCGGGATCTACATGTGAAGCAGAGTACATGGCAGCCTCGGAGGCAGCACATGAAGCAATATGGGTGAAGGAGTTCATCACCGACCTAGGAGTCATACCCAATGCGTCGGGGCCGATCAAGCTCTTCTGTGACAACACTGGAGCTATTGCTCTTGCCAAGGAGCCCAGGTTTCACAAGAAGGCAAGGCACATCAAGCGTCGCTTCAACTCCATTCGTCAAAATGTTCAATATGGAGACATAGAGATTTGTAAAGTACATACGGACCTGAATGTAGCGGATCCGTTGACTAAACCTATCCCTAGAGCAAAACATGATCAACACCAGAATTCCATGGGTGTTCGATTCATCACAATGTAACTAGATTATTGACTCTAGTGCAAGTGGGAGACTGTTGGAAATATGCCCTAGAGGCAATAATAAAAGCTTTATTATTATATTTCCTTGTTCATGATAATTGTATTTATTCATGCTATAATTGTATTTTCCGGAAATCGTAATACATGTGTGAATAACAGACACCAACATGTCCCTAGTAAGCCTCTAGTTGACTAGCTCGTTGATCAACAGATAGTCATGATTTCCTTACTATGGACATTGGATGTCATTGATAACGAGATCACATCATTAGGAGAATGATGTGATGGACGAGACCCAATCCTAAACATAGCACAAGATCGTATAGTTCGTTTGCTAGAGTTTTCCAATGTCAAAGTATCTTTTCCTTAGACCATGAGATCGTGTAACTCCCGGATACCGTAGGAGTGCTTTGGGTATACCAAACGTCACAACGTAACTGGGTGACTATAAAGGTAGACTACGGGTATCTCCGAAAGTGTCTGTTGGGTTGACATGGATCAAGATTGGGATTTGTCACTCCGTATGACGGAGAGGTATCACCGGGCCCACTCGGTAATGCATCATCATAATGAGCTCAAAGTGACCAAGTGTCTGGTCACGGGATCATGCATTACGGTACGAGTAAAGTGACTTGCCGGTAACGAGATTGAACGAGGTATTGGGATACCGACGATCGAATCTCGGGCAAGTAACATATCGATTGACAAAGGGAATTGCATACGGGGTTGATTGAATCCTCGACATCGTGGTTCATCCGATGAGATCATCGTGGAGCATGTGGGAGCCAACATGGGTATCCAGATCCCGCTGTTGGTTATTGACCGGAGAGTCGTCTCGGTCATGTCTGCTTGTCTCCCGAACCCGTAGGGTCTACACACTTAAGGTTCGGTGACGCTAGGGTTGTGAAGATATGTATATGCAGTAACCCGAATGTTGTTAGGTGTCCCGGATGAGATCTCGGACGTCACGAGGAGTTCCGGAATGGTCCGGAGGTAAAGAATTATATATAGGAAATGCTGTTTCGGCCATCGGGACAAGTTTCGGGGTCACCGGTATTGTACCGGGACCACCGGAAGGGTCCCGGGGGTCCACCGGGTGGGGCCACCTATCCCGGGGGGCCCCATGGGCTGAAGTAGGAGGGAACCCAGCCCAAAGTGGGCTGGGGCGCCACTCCCCTAGGGCCCATGCGGCTAGGGTTGAGGGGAAACCCTAGAGGGGGCGCCCCCTTGCTTGGGGGGCAAGCCCCCCACCCTAGGCCGGCGCCCCCCTAGTAGATTCCATCTACTAGGGCCGGCGCCCCCCCTAGCACTCCTATATATAGTGGGGGAGAGGAGGGACTTCATACCCCAGCCCCTGGCGCTTCCCTCTCTCCCCGTTACGTCTCTCTCTCGTAGTATAGGCGAAGCCCTGCTACTGTGACGCCCTGCATCCACCCCCACGCCGTCGTGCTGCTGGATCTTCATCAACCTCTCCTTCCCCCTTGCTGGATCAAGAAGGAGGAGACGTCTCCCGTCCCGTACGTGTGTTGAACGCGGAGGTGCCGTCCGTTCGGCACTTGGTCATCGGTGATTTGGATCACGTCGAGTACGCCTTCCTCATCCCCGTTCTTTGAACGCTTCCGTGCGCGATCTACAAAGGTATGTAGATGCATCCGATGAATCGTTGCTAGATGAACTCCTAGATGGATCTTGGTGAAACGAGTAGGAAAATTTTTGTTTTCTGCAACGTTCTCCAACACCCACTTGGCACTTCAGGGAGCTGTGATGTAGAACCACTCCCGCTGCCACAATCTGGACACCTCTGGGAAGCAACCCTCAGGCCATGGGGCGTCAGTGATTTTGCTTATTAAAGCACCTCCGCACGCTGCATGTTGCCCCTCGATCATCTTCGGCTTCACATCGAAGGTCTTGAGCCACAGGCCGAAGTGAGGGGTAATGCGGAGGAAGGCCTCACATACGACAATAAATGTCGAGATGTGAAGAAGGGAATCCGGGGCCAGACCGTGAAAATCTAGCCCATAATAGAACATAAGACCCCTAACAAAGGGATCCAGAGCGAGGCCTAGTCCTCGGAGGAAGTGGGAGACGAACACGACGCTCTTGTTGGGTTCGGGAGTAGGGACGACTTGCCCTCGGGCAGGCAACCGATGCGAAATTTCGGCGGTCAGATATCTGGCCTCTCTCAACTTCTTAATGTCCTCCTTCGTGACAGAGGAAGGCATCCACCGACCTTGAAGGTTGGATCCGGACATAGTTGAAGGTCCGAAGTGCCTAAACCTGAGCTTTGGGTGTTGGAACTTGAGGCGGGAGGCAGATTCGATTAAGATCGAGAGGAAAAAGCCTTGTCCCCTTTATAAAGAGGGTGAATATCAAGTGTCCTCCTCTTGGCCGTTTGGGACTTGCCTAAGATCTAGGAGTCCTACCCATAGCCACGGTTGGGTTACCGAGAATCCCGTGATAAAGGGAACACGATCTTTGCTTCGACAAGACGTGCCAAGGAAACGGCCCCGCGAAACATGCTGAGATGGGTTATGAAAAACAATTTGAATAAAGACCTGGCTGTGGCGTGATGTCACAATACGGGGTACGTCAGCAGATTAGATTTGTGGAAATATTATTCTCTCTACGGTGGTATGTGGAACTTGTTTTGCAGAGCCGGACACGATCCTCGTGTTCAAAATCTTCTATGAAGTATTCGGAGGAGGAACCCGCCTTGCAATGCCGAAGACAATCTGCGCGCCGGACTCATCGTAATTGAAGCCTGGTTCAGGGGCTACTGAGGGAGTCCTGGATTAGGGGGTATCCGGACAGCCGGATTATATCCTTTGGCCGGACTGTTGGACTATGAAGATACAAGATTGAAGACTTCGTCCCGTGTCCGGATGGGACTCTCCTTGGCATGGAAGGCAAGCTCGGCAATACGAATATGTAGATCTCCTTCCTTGTAACCAACTCTGTGTAACCCTATCCCCCTCCGGTGTCTATATAAACCGGAGGGTTTAGTCCGTAGGACCAACAACAACAATCATACCATAGGCTAGCTTCTAGGGTTTAGCCTCTTTGATCTCGTGATAGATCAACTCTTGTACTACTCATATTATCAAGAACAATGAAGTAGGACGTAGGGTATTACCTCCATCAAGAGGGCCCGAACCTGGGTAAACATCGTGTCCCCTGCCTCCTATTACCATCCGCCTAGACGACAGTTTGGGACCTCCTACCCGAAATCCACCGGTTTTGACACCGACACCCCTCATAATTTTCCTACATTGGTCTTTGATTCATAGGATAGAAAGCTATAGGATTTTTTTCCCTATGTAATCATGTTTTAATTAGCAATCTAGCATCCACTCCAACTTTTGTTTCACTTCCTTTATTCCTACGAAGAGAGTACTTGCTCAAAATGATGTGCCGCTGCAAGAGCCGCCTATATTAATTAACCATGCTCTAAAAAGGTGGACCAGCTTTGGTTATAGTAGTACTGTACTAGGTTAGTAGGTGACCTTGCGCTTGGCTCTTCTCCTCTTCCGGAAGTCGATCAATAATGATGGTACTACAGTAGTACTTCTGGAAATATGACACCAAATGAACTGCTGCATGTCCACTGCTTGTGAGGAAAAGTTTCTCCTCGTGCTGCGAGCCACCGCGCACACGTTGGCGAGGGAGAAGGCGTCGTAAGCAAGCTTCTCGTTGTTTTGCGAGTTGACGGGACACATAAAAGTTATTTATTAATACTCTCTTCAAAAAGGGCCGACCATGTCTATGGCTACCATCCCATGCTCTGTCATTGAGTACGTGCACTATTCACGTGCCATCGAGGAGAAAAAAATATTGCACAGTAATAGGTGCCATCGAAGTGCACGACTCACTTACACACTGCATATCTCCATTTTCTTGCATGACAACCCACCTTGATGCTAGATGTCCCGCGTGTCATGGAGGCATATAGTATGATTTTGTAAAATGGAGGCATATAGATGTCCTGTGTGTCGGCAACAGGATGAACAAAGCTCATGTCTTAAACGAAAGAGTGGATGAACATAGATTCTCCATGACCGAGAAGGAGCTACAAACCTCGGGGTGGAGCATATGCACTCATATTATTTTATATTATTCAGCGATATAAAATCAACCAAATCTCTCCATGTTCCTATACCATTCTATAGTATGAGAATAACTTTGAACGTAAGTCATTGATTCACTCTAACCAATGGTCATAGTTGGAAAATCCAAACAAAACCAAGCATTGGATCAACTCTTTTTTCGAGATCAACTCTTTTAGCACTTAGATTGTTGCCGCCTGCCCACCTAGCCCACCTATATAACCACTCATGTGTGATGACCACATGAGCTATCCACTCAGATTGTATGTTAAAAAATAAAGGTCGATAACTAATGCGGCACCTCAGGCCAACGCGGCTAGATCGCATTTTGCACGAGAAATTACACACCATGTTTCGTTGACATGTGGTCCCGTTCCAACATGTCAGTGAGAAGATGGTGATTCCTTTTGTACAATTTCCAAAAGGACGTGCAGGCGGGGCGCCTCTTCGTGTACCGTGGCAAACTGGCAACCGTCCATCGACTCTTCGCCTTTCTCTCTCGATTTGGAACAGCTGTTGCACGCTCTTCCTCCCTCCTCCATTTGCCTTCACCCTTCCTTCTGCCATTGTTTGATTGTCTTCTCCATGGAGGGAACAAGCCGGAAACGACCCCGTTATTCTTGCCCCGATCTGAAAGATTACGTGGTGGGGGAACTCATTGATCGGTGCGACGTCATCACCTCGGCTAGCATGACAGGTTCGTTCAAGCCCATTCTCGACTCAATTAATAACATCATTACAAGGAACCCAAGGGTCCAGGAGCGGTTTGATCTCCCCTATCTTCTTCGCCGTGACCCTGCTGACTAGCGCGGGGACGAGGGAAGGCTCGCCTTGTGCAAGTTGATGTCGCTTGATAATGATATGTATGATGTTAAGACGCCATCGCTTGAGGGCAAGGCTTGGGCAGGCGCAAATGGAGATTGGGTTGTTTATATTGGGTACAATTGCGAGTGGGAATTTGTGAATGTGTACACTCTTCAGCGGATTCCGCTTCCAAAAATCTCTGAGTGCCCTGAGGTTGAGCACACAGATGATCTACGTACGTTCAAATATGATCATGGTGACTGTCGTCTACGGAAGATAGCAATTTCTCGAGTTCCTAACCGCTCTTGGAATTACAAGAACTATCAAGTTGTAGCTATCTTCAACAAGCTTGTTGCCGTCCTTCGTGGTTCGACTGGATAGATATTGCTCAAAAATCAGTTTCTATACACGGATGTGTACTATGATGCAATTGAATACGAGGGTCTTGTGTTTGCTTCCGCCACTCGTGGAACTATTTTTGCATGGGATCCTTGTAGTTTCGGTACGTTTGTCTTCCACCGTAATTATAATTGTTTCATCCACACGCATGCGAGTTAGCAAGTTTCCCTTCTCTACTAATTAACCTTCTTCTTGTGTTTCTAAGGTCCTGTGGACATTCCACCACCTATACTTGAAAAAATTTATAACCAAGGCGGAGATGAGAACGAGGAGGGCCGATATACTCAATTGCACCTGGCAACTTCCGCTGGATCACTCCTTCTTGTCTGTATACAGCCCACTGCTAATGTTACTACTAAGGAAGTAGGTGTTGTCTCCCATGGTCGCACTCTCCGGACCTATTCCAACACCCGTTGTATGGTATTCGGGATGGACACTACTGTGCTAGCGCCAACACCTTCTCCCTGGTACAGTATTGATTGTCTTGGAGAAAACTCGCTCTTCCTTGGACAAAACTATCCAATGATGGTGAAAGGCGATCCAACTGCTATTGACACAACATTACTACCATTTATGAGAAGCAATTGTATCTACACATCAGACATTGCGGTGGTTCCCTACCCTGGTCGTGATATAGTAGGTCGCTTCAGCCTGGATGATCAGCCCTGCGTTGGTCTCGAGATTGACAGTAGCTGGCTATTCCTATAGAATCACTTGTGGTTCAAAGCAAGCGTTTCCAACACCGAGGATTGGTTGAGTTGAAGTTCATTTCATTGCTTGTTTTTTGTTGTGTGATGAAAACTTTAGTATTTATAATGCCTCGTTGTCGTTGTGGGTTGATGACGTGTTGTATGTAATAAAATGATATGCCTGTGATAAACTTACTAAATTTATGAATGGCTTTCGAGTCGCTCCTCTGAGTGGGTGCTGTGACGAGGCAAAAATATATCGGCTGAGGCCAATCTACAATTGTACGTGCATTGCAACAGGTTATCGGCTAAGGCCAATCCACAATAGTACACTATTTGTACTAGCTTCACATGCTGCAGTATCTCTACGTCTACGTACGTAATACAAGTTTTAAACTTGAGACCAGCCACCGATCCTCACAAAGAACACTTATTAACCTAGCACAGACTCAAGGAAATTTGGCCACAGTGTGAGGTGGGCCATATGTTAATGTGTTCGCTGTACGTAACCAGCACCTCGAATCCTCGATACTACTACTACTATAAGGGGGTGTTTGGTTCCAAGGACTTTTTTGGGACTTTTTGATAAAAGTCCTTAGAAGCACCTCCTTGAGAGTCTTTTTCAAAAAGTTCCAGGGACTAGAAAAAGTCCTAGGACTAGAGAACCAAACACCACCAAAGTAGTAGGAGTAGTAGGGTGGCATGGGCCAGAACAAGCATTCACGTCTAGGAGTACGGCACATGCCACCAACACGACTTCCAACTGACACCATATTTATTGGAGTGTGTGCTACATCAATCTCTTCAACCTCGTCGTTTCTCTAACTCATCCATCGCGTGGCGGGCGAGGTGGGGGTTTGCCGATAGTCGATTTCCTCAACTGCAGTCCCACTTGTAAGGCCAACTCCAACGCACGACCCCAAATGGACCTCTGTTTTGCCCGGATTCTGTCCGTTTGGGTAGGGTAATGGGTCGTGTCCGGGCCATTTCTCGGATGCGGTGGTCATGCGCCAAACACGCGACCGCATCCCGGCCGCGTACATTTTTATTTGCAAACACATATCTTTTTTTCATCATTGATTTTTTTGGTACATGGAAATACATCACCAGTATTCTGACTAGAAAAGAAAGTCCAAAGAAAACAAGAGCCACAAGAATACATTTTAGAAGATATCCAACTTCCATAACTGCTCCTGTAAGTTGGATTAGTGCCTTCTCGATGCATTCATTGTTGATCTGCAGAGGCTTGATCTTGCGTGCTTCTTTCTTCTTCGAGTGTAAAGAAGTAGACGTGTCTAGTCTCTATTCTATCAACAAGTGCACTAGTCTCATCTCTAGCCTCTATGCTAGCTAAAAGTGCTAGAACATCTACTAAATTCCGCTCTATCAATATATCATTGTACTCTTCTTCCCAATACCAAAACTTGCATCCATTCTACACAATAAAATTTTAAGTTAGCACAACTAGTCTAATCCGAGAGCACAACCGAAGATTTGGTCGAGTTCTTCCTCCTTTTGCCGACACGTGGGACATCCAGCATCCAGGTTGTGTCATGCAGGAAAATAGAGTGGTAGGTGAAGCCACGTGATGTGCATCTTGGGTTAAACTGTAAATAGGATCTTACTACTCTTGAGTAACTACAAAAGCGGCCATCGAAGATCTTTATTGGATTAGTTCTTCATCACCAACATGTCGAGGTGAAAGATGTGCAGGTTCAGTGGGTCATCTTGCATTTTCACTAACATGTGGGACCGCATATGAGCAAATAGACGATGGGCTCCGCGCGTCTCCTGGCTGGCTGAGAAGAGAGATAGAGGAGGGCTGAGCACAGACTCTAGGAAAGTTGTTCTACGTAACCAGCACCTCGATATAGTGGGGTGGCATGGTCCATAACTAGCATTCATGTCTAGCACTACGGCACATGCCACCCACACGAGTCCCATCCGACACCAATTTTCTTGGAGTCCGTGTTAGCTACAACCATCTCTTCTCCCTCCTATTTTCTCAGACATCACGCGGTGGGCGGGGTGGGGGTTTGCCGATAGTCGGTTTGCTCAACTACGGTCCCACTTGTAAGTGAAAATGCAACACAGCATGCATTCCCCCTTGAGCGGCGTGCCGGACAAACCGTGTGCGGGTGCGACGCGAACACGGGAGTCTTTTCCTTTTGAACTTGTAACTTGTAAAATTTGGTACTGCTCCATGGGGTGACCGATAGATAGAAATAACGATTTTCCCTAGAGTAATGAGAAGTTTGGTTCTGGCGCGGTTCGTGCATGGAGTACGTAGGAAAATTATGAAGTTGATGCGAAAGGTAAGATAATTACTAGTAGTACCATATACTACTACATGGATTTGACAGAAAGATAAAGATACATACGGATCCATCAACGACATCCTCACGCCCTAGTGCAATGGGTCACCAACCGACATGTGAAGAGCAGCGGCGTTGGTGGCAAGGTCAACGTGCTTCTGAACAATGTTGTCCAAGGTTGCCCTGCGGTCTAAGTAGGCCAGCGTCATATCGTCCTCCTCTTGCATGTAGTAGTCCTTGTGGACGATTTGCGCGTAGACATGGGTGATTATGTCGATGGTGTCTTGCTGCACCAGGCGCTGTGCGGCGAGCGCGACCTCGAGGTGGATATTCTCCGGCGCGATGGCGGGTAGTCGCAGGGCCACCACACTACAAGAAATATGTCAACTTGTGACTACCACTATTGGTCACTGAATGGTCACAAATTTCCATTTGTGACCTTTTTGTGACCAAAAACATAAGGTCAAAAGCTGGCCATCGTAAACTGACTATAGCGACCTTTCTTATGGAATGGTCGCAAACGTTTATGACCAAAATATGTCCACTGTAGCGTTTTGGTCACTAGCAACCTCCGCAGGCCACGTAGGCATCCAGCGTGGCAAGCTGATGTGGCACAAGATTCAGCCCGGTCCAATTCGGTTTTCTACATGGGCCTAGCCCAACAATTCAGCCTTTTAATGTATTTTTTCTGTAAGTTACATGGGCCAAGCCCATTTCAGCCTTTTATTTATTTCTGGGCCGGGTCTTTTAACATTGTTTGGGCCATTATATTTTGGAGCTGGTCCCACTTGTCATCTTCTCACACATTGGGCTCACTTGACAGAAAATTCAAAAATGCTTAGATTATTTTCATAAGTGGATCCCACAAGTCAGGTTTCCATTCCACACATTTTCAAATCACATACATAATCATTATTTCAAACGGAACAATACAGATGTAGTACGTCAAATAACACTAAGTCTACTACAATCTGTACATAGTTATTACAACCCAGATATGCCTACTATTACAATATTGCAATATTTACATTCTATTACAATCAAACAGAAGACACGGCTCTTTGCTGAGTAGAGCTATATGGTTTCGATCTTCAAATTTTGTAGACCTCGAGCTCCTGAACACAAAGACAAACATCATTAGAGATTAGAGTGTACACATGCTAGGAATAGCATTGGTTAAAAATAACTAATAATCACATGATGAAGTCCTAGAATGAAATTTCAGTAGTGACCAGATCTAGATCTATAGGAAACAGAACAGCCATGACAAAATCCTAACCAGAATGCATTTAATAAAAATGGATTGCATCTGGTTACTGTAGTGCAAGCTAACAACATGAAGGTTCCATCAAGCAATGATCAACTACTCAAAACTATTCCGTGCTTTGCAAAGAAAATACTAGATGAATCTCACTAACAAGAGCACTAGGCGATTAATAGAAGAAGTAATCAGCAGATGACACAATAACAAGTGAAGAATTTATCTATTTCCCTGTTGAAGAGATGTAATCAGGGTATGTAAATGGTTCATCATTAGCTAGTAAAAGGTAGATGTGAGTTTGTAGCCATACCGACATGGTTGGTTGCAATCTTGCCATCCTTTGAGGGAGAAAGGTGTTGCCATCACCCCTGCATTGTTGCTACCAGAAAAAGCACCATGTAATCAGGGGGTGTGGTGAGCCATTAAGTACATTTCAATAGATGTGAGAGCGAGCAAACATGAAAGGACTAGACATAAAAATAGACGAGGTTTGTGCTATCCAGTTGTTATACAAGGACTCTCATACATACAGAATGAACTCTTAGTGGATTAAACTCAATGCTATATTCATATTAATTTGGTCAGTATGAAGAATAACAGGACTAATGAAGACACACATAAGCAGACCTTCATGCCGTCCTCAATCTTGGCGACCTGGGATTGGATGCTGGCGACGGTCTCCTTGAGTGGGGCATTGACAGGGTAGTTGCCCTTGTCCAACACGAATCTGCAACAATCCAGTACAGCTGAAGATTGTACGCTATGGGCAGATGAAAAATGTAAGCAACGGTACTGGCCACAGGCAGATTGAGGGACCTGGTGAGGTAGCTGTCGATGCAGAAGTCATCGACAATGAGGGTGTCGAGATACATCCAGGCAACAAGGAGGGGTCGGGTCCAGCAGCAGCCGTCTGGGACGCGGCTATCTCCAGCTTGGATGAGAGCCCGTCAGGGAGGAGGGAGAGTCGGGACACGTATGTCTCGGCACGGTGCAGAGCCTGGAGGAGCGGTAGCAAATGAAGCACTATAAATAGCCAGTACATGTGTATCTACTAGAAAGTAATCAAACCACTACACAAGACATAGCAAGCACCGATTCCTATATCACCAAGATAGAAACATAAACCACAGTAGTTAAATGGAGATATATGAGCTCAAGCAGTGCATAATTCTAGGATAGCATCTCCCATGCCTATATGCATAACACCGACAAAACAGCAGCAGCACAAATAGTAGTATAGAAACTTAAAATAGTAACACCCCCTACATAGTAGTAACCAGGGAATTAATTGACAGTTGGTAGAGGAAAACAAAATCACAAACACTACTGGTAGTAGCACGTGCATCAGTTTTTGACTGTATAGAAGATTACTTATATTGAAATAACACATACTAAGAACTAAGATTACTTTGTTGAAACTCATGAGCTCTCTGTCATGTTATGACAGGTGAAATGTGACATCACAATACCACCAAACTATTCAGCAATAAGAGCATACACCTACAGCAAAGCAGAGCAGAATTCATTTCTAATCTGCATGACTGAAACTGCTCCTATTTTTGGTTTTAATATGTATACAACACGGAGCATATGATATAATATGGTTTCACTATAATCTTTTTAGTGCAATTGTTGCTGGTTTTCAATTATCAGAAAATCGTGTTAAAAAGATCAACAGAAGGGCTGGGAGGCAGCAAAGAAATAGTTATATTCTTGTTCTAGCTGCAATGTACTGGTCAACTGGTTCAATCAGGAGCAACAATACATATTTCCTAAACCTAACATTGCCATAATGTGTAAATCATGCCACTGGTCAAAGCACAACACCACAATCACAAGTCCAAGGCCACCACGAAGGCAGAAGCACAGCCGGCCGTGGCTGCAGTAGAGTTCGTCGCCTCCGTCCCACTGGCTGCCTTGCCGACCTGAATAAAATAAGCAATCAACCGGATGGCAACTAGTTAGCATTTGCATTATCAGCATAAATGTTTCATAAACACCACATGAGGTAGATCGATCTTTGGGGTTGCTAACTTGCACAAAGAGGAAGAAGAGGGGACAGAGAGAGAGAGCTACCTTCCATTGCATGGCATCCGTCAAGGTCAGAGCCCTCCTCTCCCGCAGCTTCTACATCGGCCAAGAATGTCCTGCTCTCTAGCATGTCCATGGCCCTGCAGCCTCTCCATGGCTTGGCCCCTTCAACTGCATTTGCGTGCACATCACACATCAGTTCGGGGGAAGAAGGAAGAAGCAGAGGAGGGAGAAGGAGAGAAGGCACTCACACGTCAGATGATTTGCTGGCTTTGAGCGGCGGTGGAGGTTGGATGCCGCGGCTCCTCCCCTGCCTGTGTGTGCTTCGTGGTGGACAAGGAAGCAAGGGAGGACTCCCCCTCTGCCGGAGGAGTTCCTCTGCTGGTCGCCGCAGCCCGACCACAGCGATGGCGAAGAACGTTTCCATTGCTGGGGGAGGAAGACGTCCTAGTCGCCGTCGTCATCCCGTCGAGGTGGCTGTCCAGGAGGCATCGGCGGCGGCTGCGTGGGAGGGATTGGGAGCTACGGTGGTGTGGGCTGTGGATGCGGTTGGGGGCGTGCTGGATCTGTTCTGGGACGGGGAAGAGGCGCGCCATGGCCGCCGACGATAGAGCTACCTCCCTTTCTTCTTCTCTTGTCTTGTGATGAGTAGAGGGGAGGGGAGGGTGCAGACAGCTGCAGACCGGTGACGAGGGGAGAGGTGGGTGGCGGAGGCGAGGGGAGAGGAGGACGGGGCGGCGGCGGAGGGATCTGGATCGGGGGAGAGGAATGGAGGTGGGGAGGGATCTGGATCGGCTAGGGTTCACGCGCGTGAGAGAGAGAGGTTGCAGTGGGTTGGATGGACGGATGGATGGATGTATGGATGGGTGGATGGACGGATGTTTGCCACGTCATCGATCCATGCCACAACGGATTCCACCAATCAGAATTCAGCTTATATTCTCTTATAGTTTTTGTCCTCTTATTTAGGGCAAACATTCAACATATTAACTACGTATAGTTTG
Organism: Triticum urartu; assembly: GCF_056163025.1. Lineage (NCBI taxonomy): Eukaryota > Viridiplantae > Streptophyta > Magnoliopsida > Poales > Poaceae > Triticum > Triticum urartu. Next base: position 569,480,114 of record NC_141878.1, read on the forward strand.
TTAAGATAAATTAATATTGTACACATGTGTGTATCTTGTGATGACAAACAATGTTGATATGGGGAGTTTTCACTTTCATTGCACAAAAGAGACATTTTCCATTTTTCGAGTGCCCGAAATGAGGTTTTCTGTGAAGAACCTACCAAATAATTATTGCAAAATTGGACCAAATCATTTTTCTAAAATACTAGGCCATATTTAATGCACAATTGACCAAATGGTTGGGTGTAAAAAGATTTGATCCACCTCTGGTGAAAAAGACAAATTCCTGCTGATTCAGTAGGAAGCGGGTCAAATTTGAACTGCAGCTACCTCATAGTTTGCTCTTTATTTTTTCAAAAAATCATTTCTAGGTACATAAGTATCTATTTAATCAGAGAAACACCAAAAAAATTCCAAGATTCAACCACTAGCTAGGAACGGTCATTCCCGCCGTTTTGACCGCATTTTGAAACGGGCATAAAAAATTCAAAAAAAATCAAAAAATTGGGAAACCTTCGCATTGTGTCATTATATGTGGCCAAGTTCCTAGGAAAAATAACAAACTTGTAATACGGCAATTATTTTAAAAAAGTGTTCTCAGAAATGAGCTATCATGCGTGAAGATTCATGGCTTTCAAGCCAAATGTTCAATCTTATGGCCACATTCTTGGCATAGTTTGTTCAAATGATCTCATATTATGCACAAGGGTGCATCATGGAATTCCAAACAATGTTTCCTAAGGGAGTTTTCATTTTATTTGCACGGAAAATACATTTTCCATTTTCCGAGTGCCCGAAAGGAGGTTTTTTTGTGAAGGAACTACCAAATAATTATTGCAAAATTGGACCAAATCATTTTTATAAAATACTAGGCCATATTTAATGCACAATTGACAAAATGGTTGGGTGTCAAAAGATTTGATCCACCTCTGGTAAAAAAGACAAATTCCCGCTGATTCAGTTGGAAGCGGGTCAAATTTGAACTGTAGCTACCTCATAGTTTGCTCTTCTTTTTTTACAAAAATCATTTCTAGGTACATAAGTATCTATTTAATCAGAGAAACACCAAAAAAATTCCAAGATTCAACCACTAGCTAGGAACGGTCATTCCCGCCGTTTTGACCGCATTTTGAAACGGGCATAAAAAATTCAAAAAAAATTAAAAAATTGGGAAACCTTCGCATTGTGTCATTATATGTGGCCAAGTTCCTAGGAAAAATAACAAACTTGTAATACAGAAATTATTTTAAAAAAGTGTTCTCAGAAATGAGCTATCATGCGTGAAGATTCATGGCTTTCAAGCCAAATGATCAATCTTATGGCCACATTCTTGGCATAGTTTGTTCAAATGATCTCATATTATGCACAAGGGTGCATCTTGGAATTCCAAACAATGTTGCCTAAGGGAGTTTTCATTTTATTTGCACGGAAAATACATTTTCCATTTTCCAAGTGCCCGAAAGGAGGTTTTTTTGTGAAGGAACTACCAAATAATTGTTGCAGAATTGGACCAAATCATTTTTATAAAATACTAGGCCATATTTAATGCACAATTGACAAAATGGTTGGGTGTAAAAATTTTTGATCCACCTCTCGTGAAAAAGACAAATTTCCGCCGATTCAGGTGGAAGCGGGTCAAATTTGAACTGCAGCTGCCTCATAGTTTGCTATTTATTTTTTCCAAAAATCATTTCTAGTTACATAAGGACCTATTTAATCATAAATACATGGTTTGGTGGCGATACGTCGAGGTTTGGGCGGTGGCCGAGGGCCCCAACTCTAGAGCGCGTAAACTCGCATGCCCGTCGTGTGGTCACCGCGTGATCGTAATGTTGCCATGTGTTCTGGGCGGCCTAGGCATGTCTAGTGGGTTGGGCACTCCCCAGGTTGGTGCTAGGAAGAAAATTACTACATAAGATTCTCACAAGGAGACCGATCGATGCTCAAACATGAATTAGCAGCCAAGTGTTTGATTAGCGGTACGGGAAATGCACATGGCCAATGGGCGTGAGTTTTGGCTGAGGATGATCATCTACTAAGTGGAATGTCTTCACAAATTTTGAGCTCAAAAGGAGGATCCTAGGTGGTACTTGCTTTGCAAAGTACCACGCTGGACAAAAATATGAATGTTGAAGCTGGGCTCAAAATAATGAATGGAGTGAGCTGAAATTTTGTGGAGGATGGTTATTTGGGCATAGGAAAGCATTGTAGAAAATTGATACCATTTGGACATGCCAAAGTAGTACTTCCTTCACAATGCTCTTCTATGGACAGAAACTTGGGAAAACTAGTGAGAGAGATTGGATGAATGAAATAAGCTCAAAATTGGTGTAGGTAAGTTACTTGAGTATGGTCATGCACTGGTAAATTTTCAGATCATTTGGGTAAGCCTAGCTTGTACTTACTTCACAAAGCTTCTCTCGAGGTAGAAACTTTGGAAATTTCCCGAGAAAGATTTACTAGGAAAATTGAGCTGAATATTATCATGTGGCAATGATTTGGGTATGGAAGAGTGCTCGAAAAGTTTGAGGGTAATAGGAGGGGTCTCTATAACACTTGTTTTCCAACATGCCAATTTGGCCATAAAATATAAATTGAACCTGGGCTCAGATAGATGATTTTACTGAGCTGCAATTTGGAGGAGGGTGATAATTTGGGCATATGAAGGAACTGTATAAATTTCATGTCATTTAGAGATATAAAAAAGGTACTTCCTTCACAATGCTTCTAGGTGGACAAAAACTTTGGAAATTTGCCGAAGAAGATTTGCTAGGCAAATGGAGCTGAATTTTGTCATGAGGTAATGATTTGGATAGGAAAGAGTGCCCAAAAATTCTGAGGGCAATCAAGAATATATAAATAGCACTTCCTTCATAAAGTGTTGTTGTGAACAAAATAGGAAAATGAATATTGTTGAATTAGTTTTGAACTAGGCAAGGAAGGATTTTTACATATTTGATGAAGATATGCCCCAAAGAATTTATGAGATTTTTTTGGGAATTTTGGGAATGATAGAAATATAGGTTGCTTCACAACCTAGGGCAAAAACTGCCACATGGACATGACACATAGGCAAAACTGATGAGATGGCACCTAGTCATCACAACCCACCACAATCTACAAGGCTATGACCATCTATATTGGTCATTAACAACTAGAAATAAGGCAGCGGACTAGCACTGTTTGCTTTGTGACCATTTCGTGTAAGGAAATTATGACCTTTCTGACCAAAATGGTCGCAATGGTTTAGGGTTTGGAGCCCCCTGAATAGCTTTTGACCAATTGGTCTAAAATGGTCATAAATTTATGACCAATTCTTCGAGGGTCACTGACAGAAGGTCATAAGTTGACATATTTCTTGTAGTGCCAGTGCATCGAAGAGGTTGTCACCATAGAGGCCGTTGAGGGTGGCAGGCATCGCAGAGCCTGGGCATGTGGTTGGAGGCGTACGTCAAGGTCGTCCGCGAGCTTCTTGACGATGGTGAACTTGTCGAGGACACCAACGAGGACCTCGTCGAACAAGGAGACGAAGCTGTCGTCCAAGCGGCCCCTCGCCCTGGCGGCCTCAAGCACTACCTGTAGACGTTCCTCGGTGCCAGGCCACAGGATGGCGTGGTGGACCATCTGGCACATCCGGTTGATGCTCGCGCTCATCGCCTCCATGGGTCTAGCTTCTAGTCAACTGATCTTGCGATTGGAGTGATCTCACTCTTGCCCTTGGGTGCGTAGGTGCGTAGGATTTCGTAGATTGGACTGGCGGGAGCCTTTATATGAGAAGTGCAGACTGCGTTGAATTCACGTGTGTGTTGGCCATCTACTCCTCGCCCCTCTACTGCACATGCCTTTGGCTGTATGACAGGTTGGCCAGCCACCCGTTGGGCCCACGTGTCATACACCCAAAGGCAGGTGCAGTAAGTCAATGAAGTTGCGTCCCCCTCCGTGCCCGTGCATGCTTTCAATTACTTGAGACTACTAAACATCACATGCAGTGGTTAGTTCATTGCATGTAATCCTATTAAGTAGCAAAAAGACATTAAGTTACCTCGCCGATAGGAATAACACAATACACCATGTATTTGTTTACAGAGGGAGTAGTACATTTTTTGTGACATGCATTACTAGATATTGCTAGTCAAATACTAAATCTAGATGGACGTGGTAGTACTACTAAATCCAGACGGTGGTGCTAGTACTACTAGTAGTACTACTACCAATGTAGTAGCACTGTACTACCCGTTGGTCAAATTATTACGTGATGCTCCTCACAGTGAAGTGACAAGACCTTACGCCGGAGATGACACCTGAGTATAGGCACCGTGTTCGGCATACCATAGTCAGCCTCACCGTCTGCAGTCACTATCATCATGGCTGTAGACCTAGCCTGCTTACAACTAGCCGTGTTCGACATAATTTCCCGTGCGTAGATGCCCGTGCATTGCACGGAACACCAAGATTGGGGGTGGACAGCGCAGGCAGCGGCCATCGCGCCAGATTTTTCCATGGCCTTCTAGATGTGGTGGGGAGGAGATAAGGCTGATTGTGAGAGACATGGAGTTGTTTGTAAATAGGGAACAAGTGCGGGCATATTTTTTCAAAACTAGAGAAGTTTGGTTTGTATGCGTCAGATCTAGATCCGACGGCTATTGGTGAAAGATGGCAGGCACAATATTATCACCAACTCAGGACCTGTTTGATTCACAAGACTTTGAAAACGCAGGAATAGGACACGACAATATTACAAGTTTCAAATTGATATTGCAAATGTTAGGAGTAATGTTGCACCTACGAAGAGGGAATTACTAGGAAGTTTACGTAAGAACTTTCGTTTCTTTAGGTGGATGCAGCATTATCGTACAAACTAAAATCCACCACCCTGACAAGTCACTAATGGGCAAATAATTTTTCGAGTCTCTGGCCACTTGATATTTCAAAAACAAATTCAACGTCTGCAGAGAGTTTGTCATTTAGGCTTAGACGCTTGCGGTGATCAGCCCGCCATTCATTGTTGCGCCAGAGAACGCCAAACCTCATTACCTCGAGCACACTTGCCTCCAGAACAAAGAACCTGGCCAATTTAATCTCAAATGTGCTGCCTCGGTAGTCGATCAAATCAATTTCTGTAAGATGGATATCAAGTCATTCGATGAGATTGTTATAGTGCAGCACATTTTTCACTTTCTGGTCTTTTTTTACCTGCAAAAGAAGAGAACATATTAGAGTAGCTGGCTGTATAAGATTGTTGTGTCATCAAGAGGTACCAATATCATCCGCTCATACGATAGGGTTGGCTGGCAAGTGATATTTTTCACTCTCTCTCTCTCTCTTTCTCTTTCCTCTCATTTACCTAGGAGTACGTGAAGAGCTTGGGCATTTGTTGCCTTCCACTATGTGGCCGATGCCATAATACGCATCGATGTCAAATCAAAAGATTTTGGCACCGCTCTCCCGATGTGAGAGAGTTGGCACCGCTGTGCACACAGACCCACATGTATGAACAAATCAATCAAACCAACTACACCAGCCTCTCACTCTCCCAAACAAGTGTTTTTTATTGCCTCAGTCCTCTCTCTCTCTCTCCCACGCAAGTGTTTTTCATTGTGTGAGTTAATTTCGCACCGGAGCAAAGTAGGTGATCCAGATTGGGGCACCTGGTGAGCAATGGAGGGGCATCGATGCCAAATGCATCACAAGTGAATTTGGCACGTGTTTTGGCCTACATAGTGGAGGGCCGTTATAGCCCACTTTTGTACTACCTCTTATTTAGTATAAAATTTTGACCATATATTTATGTAAGAAAATGCCAATTCATGTCACTAAAAATTACACCATTTGAAATTATGTTCAAATATGAATCCAACGATATAGTTCTTAGTGACATGCATTAACATTTTGTCAGTTAAATCTATGGTCAAATTTTGATACTACAAAATAGGAAGAGTAAACCAGGATGGAGGTAGTACTTGCTCTTAGGGTAACCATAGAGTTACTGGAGTAGTCTAAGTTACTTTCCACTATGACTAGCGTAGGCTACTATAGTAGTACAACAAAAAAATGATGCAGGTGATCACGTGAGAAAAATACTAAAAACATTTCTTTCGGTGTAGTGCGTAGATGCAGTTTTGAACACTACACTTGTCATCGTAATTTGGGAAAATTACGAAAAATTTGAGGTACGTTGTGATTACCATTTACTAATAGGAAAGAAGTTTCACCTCGATGAGTAGCTTCTCCGTGCACGGAAAGCATGTAAGGAATCCAACAACTTGATCCAGATTGGGGCCGATAGATTTGATTGCCAAGATCTTCACTGTGCGCATAGACTGGGTCAAGCTTGTGGGAATCATTTTCTAGAAGACGGTCGTAAATACATCAAGAAGAAATTTAAAAATGTAAATTTCAAGAAGACGGAGAAGAAGATGAGTGTAGTACCTGAACGATTATGGATTCAATAAAGAGTTCGGAGAATTTGGAAGACGAGTGCACCAACGCTGTCAATTTCGGCGCGTCAATGACCCTGATTTTTATTGGACCTTCTATATCCGATACAAGTAATCTCTCAAGGAAAGGCGCATTCTCAATTACCATAATGTGGAATGGCTGGAGTGATCTCTTCCCAATTGATGTCTTGTTGCGGGGCCAGCAAGACACATAAATCCATCGGAGATTCGTCGAGGCGATGTGGAGGCTAATGAGCCCGTGGATCTGCTCAAGACGAAGGTACTCGAGCGCAGTACAGCTGCGGAGCAGGTGCTCCATAGCCTTCTTCAAGATGAAAACATCGAAGAGGTCGAGCTGCTTGAGTTGAGGGACAAGAAGGGCGGGCGCGGCATTAATTTGGGGAAGATAGCAGGAGCTAAAGCTGGCGCGGCGCAACGTTGGCGAGAGGCGGAGCGCGGACGGCGGCAGAGAGCGACATTGTCCAGCTTCAAAGCTGAGCTCCTCGAGCTAATCTAGGGCGGGGGATAAGAACCACTCGTCGAACTTGGGTTGGACCTTGTAGTTGGTACTGAACATGCGGATGTCAAGGCGTCTGGCTGGCCCAAGGTGCGATGAAAGGATCTTGGAGACTGCGGCCATGCGTTTGCAATCCCCGTTGCAGAGGCAGTTGTCGACGGTGAGGTTGAGGGGGACGCAGCCAGAGGGGGTGCCACCGTCGATAGTGCAGGGCGGTCCACACGGCAGATTTGGTGGGGAGGAGGTCGATGATGACGAGCAGCATGTCGTCGGGGTGGCTGCTGATGAAGTCCAGGCTCGCCAGATGCGGTTTTGGCTCGAGCCACCTTTTCTTGTTGGCTGCCTCACCATCCATCTCAACTGGCGGCGACGCCGGTGTACACGTGTGCTGGTGTGTGTTGTGCGCTGGGTGTGCCCGAGTGCGTCCTTCTGTGCATGCCGCCGCACAGTGGTGTATTGTGCGCGAGTGAGTCCTCCACGCGGAAGAAGTGTGTCCTCAATGCACCCTCAATTTACTAGCGTGCGGGGTGCTACCCCGAGTAGTTTCAACTTTGTTTACTGCACCGCGTGTCAGATGGGCCTCTAGTTTACTTTTTTCACCCACTGCCACATGGGCCAGCACACGAAGATATAGAACACGAGCTGACAAAGCAGCATGTGGACTGGTTGACCGGTCAACTAAACAATATACGGAGCTATACGCTAACACAGTGAGCATATAATCCGTCGGTATAGAGTGTTCATGTGAGAGGGGAGGCCCGTGAGAGATAGCAGAGAGAGAGCTACTCCCTCCATTCGATAATGTAGTTCCAACATTTTTTTAAAGTCAAACTTTTGAAACTTTGACCAAGTTTATAAAGAAATTAATTATATCTACAATACCAAAGATAAATGATAGTATGAAGTAAGTACATGTTGCGATGAATCTATTGATCTTTCCAGATGTAAATGTTTTTCTCCACATATACCTGGTCAACCTTTTCTGAGGTTTGACTTTTCTAAACATCCATATGCTTCTGGACATGAGAGAATCCCTAACTAGAGAGAGAGTGAAATAGAAAGAGTGAGTGAAAAAAGTGTGTGTGCGTGTGTGAAAGAGACATGGACAACACTCGATAAAAGTCGAGAAAAAACGTTTGTGTCTTATGCAAACATATCACACATGCATCTTTGACAATGGAAGCAAGGTGAGGAGATAGTGTGTGGTTGTTTGCAACCGAGAGAGCAAGACCCCTAGTACGTGGCCAAGAGGGGTCTGACAAATAAGGGAGAGAGGTCGAGAGAGATGTACGGAGAAAATGCAGACATGGGGAGGAGAGAGTGTATGTTTGTCATAGAAAGATCCCCTGGAGATCGTGATGGGACTACATGGGTGGGAGATCGTGTGACAAGGTGTGTGCACGATAGAATATACCACGAGAGATATCGAGATAGACATATGGATGGAAGGAGACAATACGTGTGGTCCTGATGGCTAGTGAGAGATAATCATACTTAGGGGGGAGTGATTGCACCTATGATGTAGTGAGGGATTATGGTACTTATTAGGGGGGTGTGTGTCACATAGAGAGAGAACAAGGGCGGAGAGTGTTGGATGAGTCTATATGTATAGCGTGAGCGAGACATGTGTATGTGTGAACCAGGGAGATATAAAGTTTGAGAGAGATTGAGGAGCCCCGATAAGGCTGAGTGGTGCGTCAGATAGCTGAGAGGGGGAAAGAGATATCCCATCCGGTCGATAATGCAGTGCATGTAATTTTTTTAGAAGTCAACCTTTGGAAACTTTGATCAGGTTTACACAAATGTTATTTATATCTTCAATACCAAAGATACATCATACAAAACTACATCTCATGGTGAATCTAATGGTATATGTTTGCCGTTCCAGATGTAATTGTTTTTCTCCATGTACATGGTCAAACTTTGTGATGTTTGAATTTTCAATAAATCAATATGCTATGGACCGAGGAGAGTGCCTAAGTCGAAAGGGATCAAGTGTGTGTGAAGGAGAATGAGTAAGTGTGCAAAAAGAGTATGTGTGTGAAAGAGAAAGTGACAACGAACGATAAATTAGAGAGAGAGTGTGTGTGTTTTCGTTTCTTAGGCGAACATATCACGCATGCATCTCCGAGATAGAAAAGCGAGGCCAGGAGATACACGAAGATAGCTAGTGTGTGATTGTTTGCAATGGAGAGAGATACCCCTATAGCACATGTCCAATAGAGGTCTGGCCAACAAGGAACAAAGGTCGAGAGGGACACATGGAGAACATGGTCACATGGGGAGGGCGAGAGGGTGTGTTTGTGATAGAGAGACCCCCTTGAGATCGTGAGGGGGCTATATGGGTGGGAGATCGAGGGAGGTGCGTGCGCGATACAAAGATGCCCCGAGAGAAATCGAGATAGACAATGCACATGTTTGTGATGGAGACTAAGATTAGCTAGTCATATACATATAGGGGGGACTGCGTGTGCCTACAATTGAGTGAGAGACCATCATACTTGGCTAGCTAGGCATGAGATTGTGTGTGTGTGCATGTGAGATGGAGAGAGAACGAGGGAGAGAGATAGAGTTTTAGATGGGCCTATCGAGTGTGAGTGAGATATGCATGTGTATGTGTGACCCAGGTAGATGGAGAGTTTGAGAGAGAGGGGGAAGAGCTCCGAGATGACAGAGTGGTGCTTGAGAGATTTACGAGCAACGAGCCAAGGAATTTGTGTGCGTACGATGAGTGCACCCAAGATATCTAGCTTGGACTAGAGAATCATACATAGTGTGCGAGAGAGACCTATAGATGGAGTATATATGCATGCGAACTAGAAAGACCCCCCCCCCCCACGCACACACAGAAAGAGAGAGAGAGGACCAACAAGGTTTGTGTGTTGGATGCATGCGACATAATTGAAGATTGTCAGCACGCGCGCGCACGAGAGAGAGAGAGAGAGAGAGAGAGAGAGAGACCAGGAGTGCGGGGGAGGGGGAGGTCGCGTTTTATGCATCACAGACTGATATAAACCATGTTTCGATATAAAATTGCATTCAAATATTTAAATTGGAGAACATGTTGTCTGCAATCCACACATGAATGGATATATGCGTATATCAAACAAGTTCATTAATTTGACTTTCAACATGTTCATGGAGTACAATAATACTGTACAAAATGCTATTCGATTGAGGTGTTCAATTTTGGGTTTAGTTCACTATTTTGACCTGGTGAACGAGCTATTTCATTGAATCGAGATATTTCATTTTGGGTTTGATTCCCATTTTTGAGTGGGTCAACTATTTGTCATATAGTAAATCGCTAGCAACGAGCATGTAAAAACACATTACTCCCGAGCATCATCTCTCCATCTAAAGAAGAAGTGGCAAGCTAATATTTCTAAATTTGGTTCGAATCGACTTGGTAAGGTAGACGTGGATGCTCGTTCTCCCAAATTTTGAACGAACAGTTAAACATCCTCTGCTCGGTGGAATTCACCCGAGCAAATAAATGGGAGACGCGAAATTACCGTCCTATGTGGGAGACGCATTAATTGGCCCGTTGTGCATCGAGGGTAGGTTCGTAACTTCATCCAAGCGCGCCTTCTCCTCGGCCGAAATGACTTGTGCCGAGTAATTCATAAACCATGGTCGGCAAAACACGGTCTCCTCGCCCGAAATAGCTCGCGCCCACTTTTTCAAAACACACTCTCCTCGCCCAAAATCGCTCGCGCCCACTATATTTCAAAACACGCCCTCCTCGCCCGAAATCGCTCCCGAACACTATTTGGGGAGAAGCAAAGTTACTCTACTATCCCCAACCCTCAGTACATAGACCCAAGCCGAGAAGCCTAAAGGCAGGGGTAGAACTATAACTCCCCCTCACATTTCAGACAAATGCATCCGTAAAACATGGTTCCACTCCCCTCCCAATCCCCCCCATTTATACCTCGTGGGCGGCAAATCACCTTCTCCCCGGAAGCTCCCTTCTCCCGAGCCGCGAAACCTCAGCCGCTCCTCCATGGCGCCCCCACCGCACCAATTTCACAGCCGCCCTCCTCCCTAATGCCGGATTCTCTATCCATTTGCCGTCGTGCACTGGGCTGTGTGCCTCTTACTCCGTGCAGCTGGAGTTGCCTCGACGGCGGCCGCGTGAACCGTACCGGAGCCAATTCACCCCCGCTGTTGTTCACGGCAGCGGAGCGGCTCCAACTTTGGATCCGCCCAGAGTCCCGGTGCTGCTTCCCCGTAGCCGTCGACCGTCGCGACATCACTGTTTCCCTGCCGCCGGTGGCCACCGCAACCGCGCTGGCCTCACTGACTCGGCAGCTGGACCTGCATACTTCACCATGCCGCCAGATAGGTCGCACCCTCATCTCAAATCACTTTATTTAGGCGTCAGTTGTCTGAATTTTTATTCTGGGCCAATCAATTCCCAATGGGAAGCAGCACCCCTCGAGGCAGCGGAGCTCCTAGGCTGTTGGTTGGCTGGTGTCTAATGTAAGGGTGCGGGGCCGCAAGTTCACCGCGGTAGCAGCGCTTAGATGGCTATCTTAGAGTTGCGTGGGTTCAAGGTACTGCCGCTGCCGGATCTGGATGACGGGGAGTCATTGTGGACTGGGCCAGGGGCGGCGCAACCACGACAATGCGGTGGGGCAGGGAGCGGGGTTTTGGCCGGGGCCACGGACGGCGGAGGCAAGCTGCTCTGCCGTTGGTCGCTGGCTCTTCGGGGAAGATTCCTAACAGCGTCAACCGGGAGGCACAAGACGGCCATCAAGCCATCCGGCGTAGATCGAACAGTACCAAAATAAAATAAAACCATGTGACCCCAATTTAGTCTCAGTCAACAGACGTGTGACCACTCTCCTACCTTGTTGTTGATCTCGTAGTGTATTTCTACAGATCAAAGAGATGTGTCGTTCTTAACATTATGCGTTATCTGCATCTTCAGCCGCACCGTCTTCCGACTCACCGCAGCTGCTCCAACAAGGGAAGCATACACCAGAAGGGAGCTATAGTCCCCACTCAACAGTTCCCTGCATCGAATGCGCGTGCCCGACATGGACAGCCACAACAACTGCAGGGCCATCGACAAGTCAGCACATGATGCTCACTCCTATGGATGGTGGCTAGATAGGTTGTACCCTCATCTTACTTGTGTGCAACATTTATGGCTTTGTTATTCATCTAAGCATGGAAAATAGATTATCACATTTGACTGTATAATCATGTTGGTCTCTTACGGGTCTTGTTCGGGAGTTAACGTTGTTCCATAGTTCATCTAAGATACTTGTTCTTTAGGTAACGTTGTTCCATTTTTATCATCCATTAGCCTATCCTATCCCACATGCTGGTGATTATAGTATTATACGACTTCTAGTATTAGCTATGTTGTTCTTTAATACTTTTGTGTGCCATCTAGTTAATCTTGAGTACAAACGATACATATTTTGTAGCTTTCATCTGTGTTCTCCCTTTAGTTTTTGAGACATGTTGCCCCAGTCCTACTATTTATGTCGTCTCCTACAGGCACTCATCACATAAATCTAACTACTAGTTGTCTTCCATGCATGTCAGATATAATTGCACACACTGATATATCCACAAGAACCTCACGGAGCAATGTAAAGGCCAATAAACTTGATGTCAATGATACCCAATATGATGGAACATGTAAAGGCAGTTCTTCAGAAGACTTGCAGAAATATGTTTCTTCACCCCACAAGGTCCTTGCTCTAACTTGGTGTGTGATATGGGTACAACATGCATATAATGTCCTGGAGTGTATCTACTTTGTTGCAATGCCATGTGCTTAGCATGCTGATCATGCATGTAAATATGTCACGCCTTCCTGTTTTTCAATACCTATTCCATTCATGCTTCTGAATATCGTCATTCTACTCTATCGCAATGCCATCTGCTTAATTTGGACATCATGCTTCTGAATATCTTATGCATTGTTATTCATTAGTACGTACTTCATCTGTCTACCATACCATGTTTTTTTACATTGAAGTGATGTTCTAGTGCTCTGTTGCAATGCCATCTTAGTTTCCCAATCATACACGTGTATGTTGGCTTAGTTTTTTCTGTACGTATTCCGCTAGCATACAGTTTTACATTTAACTAGTGTTTTTTTACTTCGTTGTCCTGCCATATCCCTAGCTCTTACACCATACCCCCTCCGTCCGGATTACATGTTGCTGAAATGGATAAAAATTGACGTATCTAGAACTGAAATACGCCTAGACCAATCCATTTTTTTCCGGATGGAGGGAATACATGTCAATATGTCATGCCTTTCTATTCTTCAGTACCTATTCCATCTCTCTGTTGTAGTTTGTTTTATAACTGAAACACCATTCTTCTATACAAGGCATGTAAGGGGAAGACGACTATGTTAGAATTTGAAGGGTTACAAACCAGGTCATTGCAAAAGATCCAAACGCCAAGACATAATAAACCAACTCCAGTTTTTATAGATACTGATCCAGCACAGAGAAACCCAACTCCTACTGATAATAAGAAGATTCCAGTGGCCAAAGAACTAGTCTGCTCCAGTCCAGCAAAAATATGTCAACTCCATTCTAAGAAGCGTGTGTGTATCCTTGCATCATGAAATTTTATAGCATGCCGATCATATTTTCTACATGTTTCTTACCCATCTCTCTTTTAGAAAGTACGCTTAACAGATAGAAGAATTTCTGCACTAGTATCGTCTGTGAGGAATGATTCTTGCAGGAATTCTCTGTACTCCAATGCAGATGTAAGTACCTGTTGTATATCACTATATTTTTACATCAGCATGTATTTTGTTAATCGGTGTGATCCAACCTTTATCTGATATAAATTTAGTTGTAGCAAAATGTATGATTAAAGGCCACAATGTTGATTTTTGTAAGGAAAACTGCCTGGTAGTTTTGCATCCTGAGTGGCATGAGTGTACTATCTCATATCAGTGGGTTTTATTACTTTGGTTCTGCAGTGGGTTTTTAGTGTTTTTTTACTGTGTTGTCCTGTCGTATCCCTAGCTCTTACATCATACTCCCTTCGTCCGGATTACATGTCACAGAAATGGATAAAACTGGATGTATCTAGAACTGAAATACGCCTAGACCCATCCATTTATTTCCAGATGGAGGGAATACATATCAATAAGTCATGCCTTTCTATTCTTCAGTACCTATTCCATATCTATTGTAGCATGTTTTATAATTGAAGCACCATTCTTCTATATAAGGCATGCAAGGGGAAGACGGCTATGTTAGAATCTGAAGGGTTAAAAACCAGGTCTTTGCAAAATATCCAAATGCCAGGAGATAATAAACCAACTCCATTTTTCATAGATACTGCTCCAGCACAGAGAAACCAACTCCCACTGATAATAAGCAGATTCCAGTGGCCAAAGAACTAGTCCGCTCCAGTCCAGCAAAAGAATGTCAACTCCATTGTAAGAAGTGTGTGCATATCCTCGCATCATGAAATTTTATAGCATTTTGATCATATTTTCTACATGTTTCTTACCTGTCTCTCTTTTAGAAAATAAGGTTAAATGATAGAGGATTTCCTTCATTGGGATTGTATTCGAGGAAAACATCTTGCGGGAATTCTCTGTGCTCCAATGCTGATGTAAGTACATGTTGTATATCACTATATTTTTACATCAGCATGTATTTTGTTAATCGGCGTGAATCCAACCTTTGTCTGATCTAAAATTAGTTTTAGCAAAATGTTAAAGGAGCCAATCTTGACTTTTGTAAAGAAAACTGCCTGGTAGTTTTGCATACTTTGCTGCATGAGTGTACTATCTCATATCATGCACATTACTGAATTGTAGTGCTGCTCTGGTTGCCCATTCATTCATTGTGTCAATGTTGCTTTCGTATTACCTTACCTGGCTGATGATAGCCATTCCATATTGTGTTAATTTGGTGTTGGCTAGTTGCCCAAACATTCGTTGTGCCAATGTTGCTTTCCTATTATCTGACTTGGACAATGATAGCAATGCTAGCGTCTTAATTTGGTGCAGGCTGCTGAAGATAAGAAGACAAACTCTGAAAACAGCAAGGCAACCCCATTGTTTCTTTCCAATAAATCTAGGCCAGGTAATATGCTAATAACTCATGATTAATCTGTTTGGTTCCCCTCCTAATTTATGTTATAATGCAGTGGTTGAGACACTCTCCACTATCAATAATACAAGCCTGCCAAAATCGCCATCTGAATCTGTTCAGTATCCTCTGTCTCGAATGCAACGGAAAATTTGTATGTGTGAACCAATTAATGGCTGAAGGAATGATGGAAATGGTGGAGGAATTAGAGGTGTAGAGTCGTGCGGCACAACAACTGATCAATGTTTTCAGAGACAGTGTAGCAAAGCAGCAAGAACTTGCCCACATGCTTATGGGCGTCATCCGTGCTGAGATTGCAGATTGTGACATTGTAGATCGTTAGGTTTTGTTCATTTATTTGCACTGGCATCAACCTTTGATTTCCCAGTGGATGTAATTTCCTATAATATATGCTGGATGTGCAACGTTTTTCCCTGTATGTCATAGCTTTGCTTGATCGGTTTTGGTCTTGTGCATAATTGCTCGTTGTAATGGGCTCAAATTATCTAATTTGGCCTAAAGGCATGTACGAAATTTAGTGGGCCCATTAAGTTAATGGGCCGTTACCAGGCCGAAAGTTATTGGTCGGCCCTCTTAACTCCCGGGTTGTTAACAGGCTGACAGCGAAGCGGGCAACAGGTGGGCCCAATTGATTTCACGGGCCATTAACAGGCCGTTACTAAGTTCGGGCTACATATGGCCCAACTATACTGTGGGCCTTTAGCAGGCTGAAAGAGACAACGGGCTTGTACTGTACCATGAAGAGCATGGGCCGCTAAGAGGCCGAAAGTCAGGTCATATTGTAAATGGCCCAACTGTGTTGTGTGCCTTTAGCAGGCCGAAAGAGAAACCGGGCTGGTATTGGACCATGAAGGGCATGGGCCGTTAAGAGGCCAAAACTCAGGTCCGACTACAAATGGCCCAACTCATTTATGGTCCGTTAACAGGCTGAAAGGCACACAGGGCCGGGAATTGGCCCAACAATTAAATGGGTCGCTAAAAGACCAAAACCCAGGTCCGACTACAAATGGCCCAATAGATATATGGGCCGTCACCAGGCTGAAAGACACATCGGGCTGGAAATTGGCCCAACACTTAAATGGGTCGCTAAAAGGCCGAAACTCGGGTCCGACTACAAAGGGCCCAACTGATTTATGGGCCATCAATAGGATGAAAGACACACCGGGCCGGAAATTAGCCCAATATTTAAATGGGTCACTGAAAGGCCGAAAGATGTACATTGTGAAAATTGGCCCATCCACTGAATGGGCCGTTAACAGGCCGAAATCTCATCGGGCCGATATTGAGCCCAAATATATAGCGGGCTGTAAACGGGCTCGAACTAACGATGGACTGCAATGGTGTCAAATCTTTAACGGGCCATTGATGGGCCGAATTGGCACATCTCGTATGGGCTGTGGGCTTAAATGGATATGACACAAGTAGGCCTTATATGGTCGGCCTGCTATTTTTTACTGGGCCGGCCTTTTTCACCGAAATGGGCCACTGTTGGGCCATGCCATGTGTCGACCTATCATAGGCGCCTCCTGTCTAATGTGGATGACATCTGTCCCAACGGTGAGGCAACATGTGTTTCCTCCGGCCAATGATGATTTTACATGTGGAAAATCCCCATTGCTCCAGGCTATTAACGGGTTATCGGATCCAAAATTGGACCTAATAGCTTAACGGTGTTCCATTACGGTGGATGTCACGTGTCGGTCACCCTTGACGAAAGCACTTCTGTGATGCGTGATTTATCGTCATGGAAGTGGACACTTCCGTGATGATAATTTTGGTAATGTCATGGAACACTTCTACGACAGCACAGGTATGACTATCTTGATTCTGTCATAAATTTGTCATGGATGTACATGCATGATAGAAAACGTGACCTACTGTGACAAACACGTATCATCACAGAAGTGTATTTTTCTGTAGTGTTAGTAAGGTACACATCAATAACATGTATATCAAATATACCTTTCACTTTGCCATTCTTCTTCTCCGCCAAATACTTGGGGCAGTTCCGCTTCCAGTGACCATTTCCTTTGCAGTAGAAGCACTCAGTCTCAGGCTTAGGTCCTGACTTGAGTTTCTTCACATGAGCAGCAACTGGCTTGTTGTTCTTCTTGAAGTCCCCCTTCTTCCCTTTACCCTTTTTCTTGAAACTGGTGGTCTTGTTGACCATCAGCACTTGATGCTCCTTCTTGATTTCTACCCTCACAGCCTTTAGCATTGCGAAGAGCTCGGGAATTGTCATATCCATCCATTGCATATTATAGTTCATCATGAAGCTCTTGTAGCTTGGTGGCAGTGATTGAAGAACTATGTCAATGACACTATCATCAGGAAGATTAACTCCCAGTTGAGTCAAGTGGTTCTGGTACCCAGACATTCTGAGTATATGTTCACTAACAGAACTATTCTCCTCCATCTTGCAGCTGTAGAACTTATTGGAGAATTCATATCTCTCAATCTGGGCATTTGCTTGAAATATTAACTTCAACTCCTGAAACATCTCATATGCTCCATCACATTCAAAACATTGTTGAAGTCCTGGTTCTAAGCCGTTAAGCATGGCACACTGAACTATCGAGTAGTCACCAGCTTTGCTCTTCCAGGTGTTCATAACATTTGGCGTTGCTCCTGCAGCGGGTTTGTCACCTAGCGGTGCTTCCAGGACGTAATTCTTCTATGCAGCAATGAGGATAATCGTCAAGTTACGGACCTAGTTCATGTAGTTGCTACCATCATCTTTCAACTTAGCTTCCTCTAGGAACGCATTAAAATTCAACGGAACAACAACACGGGCCATCTATCTACAACAACATAGACATGCAAAATACTATCGGATACACAATTCATGATAAATTAAAGTTCAATTAATCAAATTACTTAAGAACTCCCACTTAGATAGACATCTCTCTAATCATCTAAGTGATCACGTGATCCATATCAACTAAACCATGTCCGATCATCACGTGAGATGGAGTAGTTTTCAATGGTGAACATCACTATGTTGATCATATCTACTATATGATTCACGCTCACCTTTCGGTCTCCAGTGTTCCGAGGCCATATCTGCATATGCTAGGCTCGTCAAGTTTAACCCGAGTATTCCGCGTGTGCAAAACTGGTTGCACCCATTGTATGTGAACGTAGAGCTTATCACACCCGATCATCACGTGGTGTCTCGGCATGACGAACTGTAGCAACGGTGCATACTCAGGGAGAACACTTATACCTTGAAATTTAGTGAGAGATCATCTTATAATGCTACCGCTGAACTAAGAAAAATAAGATGGATAAAGGATAAACATCACATGCAATCAATATAAGTGATATGATATGGCCATCATCATCTTGTGCCTTTGATCTCCATTTCCAAAGCACCATCATGATCACCATTGTCACCAGCTTGACACCTTGATCTCCATCGAAGCATCGTTGTCTTCTCGCTAACTATTGCTTCTACGACTATCGCTACCGCTTAGTGATAAAGTAAAGCTATTACATGGCGATTGCATTTCATACAATAAAGCGACAACCATATGGCTCCTACCAATTGCCGATAATTGTGTTACAAAACATGATCGTCTCATACAATAAAATTTAGCATAATGTATTGACCATATCACATCACAACATGCCCTGCTAAAACAAGTTAGACGTCCTCTACTTTGTTGTTGCAAGTTTTATGTGTCCGCTACGGGCTGAGCAAGAACCGTTCTTACCTATGCATCAAAAACCACAATGCGGTATAGTGATTGCTTTTTGATCTTCAGAAAGAACCCTGTTCATTGAATCCGATTAAACTAAAGCTGGAGAAATAGACACCCACTAGCCACCTGTGTGCGAAGCACATCGGTAGAACCAATCTTGCGTAAGCGTACGCGTAATGTCGGTCTGGGCCGCTTCATCCAACAATGCCGTTGAATCAAGAATCAACTAGTGACGGCAAGCAATATGTATATACCCATGCCCACAACTCAATTGTGTTCTACTCGTGCATATAACATCTACGCACAAACTGGGCTCGGATGCCACTGATGGGGAATGCAGTTATTTCGAAAAAATTCCTACGCACACGCAAGATCATGGTGATGCATAGCAACGAGAGGGGAGAGTATCATCTACGTACCCTTGTAGACCGTAAGTGGAAGCGTTATGACAACACGGTTGATGTAGTCGTACGTCTTCACGATCGACCGATCTAGCACCAAAGGTACGGCACCTCTGCGATCTACACATGTTTGGCTCGGTGACATCCCGCGAACTCATGATCCAGTAGAGCTCCGACGGAGAGCTTTGTCAACACGACGGCGTGATGACGGTGATGATGTTGCTACCGAAACAGGGCTTTGCCTAAGCACCGCTACGATATAACCGAGGTGGATAATGGTGGAGGGAGGCACCGCACACGGCTAAAAGATCAATGATCAACTTGTGTGTCCATGGGGTTCCCCCCTCCCCCATATATAAAGAGTGGAGGAGGGGGAGGGGGTCGGCCTCTCTAGGCACGCCCAAGGGAGTCCTACTCCCAACGGGAGTAGGATTCCCCCTTCCCTTGTTTGGTTTTAGGAGAGAAGGAAGGAAAGGCGGGCGGCCCCCTTCCCAATTCGGATTGGGCTCGGGGGCGCACCCAATTCCTTTGCTTCTTCTCCCTCTCTTCCAATAAGGCCCAATAAGGCCCGTACACCTCCCAGGGGGTTCCGGTAACCTCCTGGTGCTCCAGTATACTCCCGATTTCACCCGGAACCATTCCGATGTCCAAACGTAGGCTTCCAATATATCGATCTTTACGTCTCGACCATTTCGAGACTCCTCGTCATGTCTGTGATAAAATCCGGGACTCGGAACTACCTTTGGTACATAAAAACACATAAACTCGTAATACCGATCGTCACCGAATGTTAAGCGTGCGGACCCTATGGGTTCAAGAACTATGTAGACATGACCGAGATATGTCTCCGGTCAATAACCAATAGCGGAAACTGGACGCTCATATTGGCTCCTATATATTCTACGAAGATCTTTATCGGTCAAACCGCATAACGGTATACGTTGTTCCCTTTGTCATCGGTATGTTACTGGCCCGAGATTGGATCGTCGGTATCCCAATACCTAGTTCAATCTCGTTACCGGCAAGTCTCTTTACTCGTTCTGTAATGCTACATCCCTTAACTAACTCATTAGCTACATTGCTTGCAAGGCTTATAGTGATGTACAATACCGAGAGGGCCCAGAGATATCTCTCCGACAATCGGAGTGACAAATCTCAATCTTGATCCATGCCAACTCAACAAACACCATCGGAGACACCTGTAGAGCACCTTCATAGTCACCCAGTTACATTGTGACATCTGGTAGCACACAAAGTGTTCCTCCGGTATTCGGGAGTTGCATGATCTCATAGTCATAGGAACATGTATAGTTATGGAGAAAGCAATAGCAACAAACTAAACAATCATCATGCTATGCTAACGGATGGGTCAAGTCAATCACATCACTCTCTAATGATGTGATCCCGTTAATCAAATGACAACTCATGTCTATGGTTAGGAAACATAACCATCATTGATTCAACAAGCTAGTCAAGTAGAGCCAAACTAGTGACACTCTGGTTGTCTATGTATTCACACATGTACTAAGTTTCCGGTTAATGCAATTCTAGCATGAATAATAAAAATTTATCATGATATAAGGAAATATAAATAACAACTTTATTATTGCCTTTAGGGAATATTTCCTTCAGAGCCGAGCTGCGAAAGGCGAAAGCCAACGCAGTCGAACAGAAGACGGCGGCCGAACGAACACCCACTGAGCTCATGTTGGTGAAAAATGACAGTGAGAAACAGGAGGCCATGGTGGCCGAAGTGAAACAGAAGCTCAAGGATGCCATCACTAAATGTGAGGACCTTGAGCAGAATAATAAGGAGCATGCCACCGAGCAGTCAAAGGTGAAGATGGAGGTGCAGGAGGCACGAACGGAGGCGCGAGGAGCTCGGGAGGAGCTCTATCAAGTAAAGAAAATTGCGAATGGTAAGCAATACTTACTGCTAAGTGTCTTTGGAGGCCAAATATTCGTGTTGCTTAATCGGGTCTGGTGTTCCGCATGCGCCTTTACGGAGCTCCCGAGGAGTGCGGCAGATGCTTCTAAGCACTATGCGGCTCGGGAGGGTGACTCCAAACTGAGGTTATTCTGGGCGCAGATTCAAGCGCCCGAGCACCCTCCCCTCCTTGTAAATCAAATGAAGCAGTTGATGGAGCTGCACCGGATGGCAGAGCCGGCCATGAAGGAACTTTGCATCCGGTTGTGGCCATCCGAGCCCATATCGAGCAGCTACTTTGGTTTGGTGGCGAAGCTATGGGATGCTGCCACTCGTGTTGATGACGTGAAGCGCTCGGTATGCATCGAGGGGGCTCAGATGGCGTTCTTGAGGACAATGGTGCACTGGCCGAAGATAAAGCCCGTCGAGGTGGCCACTGGACCGTCCCCAACTGGAAAGGAGCACAGGCGCCCGGAGCAGTACTTCTCCGCCGTCAAGGACGATGCTTGGGCCATAGAGGCATTGTGTTCCAAGGATATAATCCTTGAGTGATTGTGCCGTCATGTATTAAACTGTTGTTTGAACCTTTATGCAGTACTATGCAGTTGTTCATATATGTGCGCTTATGATAATTTTGACTCATGTGTGGCCGTTTTTATTCTGAAAGTTACCAGTCGTCGGGTTCAGTCCCATGTAGATGCTATGAGGGGTGTTCTATTCTTCGCACTATAACCCTTAGCCGATATCTCGGTGCCCGGTGGTGGTAGTGTAGAGAAGAACAAGGCAATCGGACAATGCGGCTTTATGACTTTCACTTAACCACAGGAGCTTGAATGTGGGGGTTGGTGACTACCAGCCCCCAGTGTGGGAAAATGCAAGGCAGACCTAAAGGTTAGGCATCAACCATGTGATTTGTACAAGGACAAATCCTTCATGTTACACGGTCTAATCGCTACCGATTTGGCGTTTAATACCAGTCGTCGAATCGCTGACCAGTTCACGCATATTATGGCAGTCAGTTATCGGCTTTCTCCACCGAGGTACTTAAACGAACTAGGTGGAAGTACAATCGCAGTGGTTCTCCCTTTACCTTCTTATTCGTATGTGCGGAACATAAGAAGGTAAGCACAGGAGCGGGGCAACCCAACTATTGACGCAAGTCATAATTCGGAACTGATGCATATAATGCATTATCCAGGACGCCGGACACATTTTAGAAGGTTGGGTGCCGGACTTAGCATGTGGGGTGAGTGTTACGGTCGAGCCCCCGGTCTATTAGCCAGTTTGCATGTGGGGCCAAATATACGCCGGACGGGTTTTAGGGTAAAATTGAAGAGCGGGGAAAAAGAGCGGAGTACAAATAACTGTATAAGGAACTGAAAAGGCTTGCTTTTATTTCCCATAGGCTTAGGATGTTTACTCATACAATTCAAACTGCCGAACACAACATAAGTTCCTTTTAAGAGAGGAAGAAAAACAAATTTACAGATGCAAGGTTTACGTAGGGCCTTGATGTGTCGGTTGACTCCCAAACTGTGCCCGACTGCACATCTGCGCCTTTGCTTCTGTTTGGGAGAGCAACTCCATGGGTTGACTTTCCGCTGGTGGGTCCTTGAAAGGTGGCTTCAAGAGGTCACTGTATTCGTGGGGCTTGATTTCGGATAGGTCCTAGGTGATACATATTCGTTGTCCGAAGACGTATTGTTCGAAGGTGCAGTCGAGCCGAGCTCTTGGTTGTTAAACCCCATAGCTGCCCATGGTATTTTGAGAGCAAAATTTGGGAAGGCCATGGGGGCGTATTCCTATATGCGTCGAACACAGGGAGGCCCCTTGGGCGGAGACAGGGCCCATGCTCGCTTAGTTGACTCACACGCCTTAATGGCGAGCTAGCACTTCGGTCCTTCGTATTCGGCTGCTAAAGCCGCGGTGTGGTCCTCCGTCCGAAGAGAGCGCTCCATATTGCCATTGACTGTAATGACGCCTCTAGGTCTGGGCATCTTAAATTTGAGGTAAGCATAGTGGGGGACGGTGTTGAAACGAGCGAATACTGTTCAGCCCAGGAGGGGGTGATAATCGCTGCGGAAGAGGGCGATGTCGAAGATCAAGTCTTCGCTCTGGATGTTATCCGGAGAGCCAAATAATACTTCCAAAGTGAGAGTGCCCGAGCAATGCCCTTAGATGTCGGGGATTACCCCCTTGAAGGTGGTGTTACTGGGTTTGATCCTTGACGGGTTGATTCCCATTTTCCTTACTGTGTCTTCATAGATTAGGTTGAGGGTGCTGCCACCATCTATAAGGACTCTAGTGAGGCGGTAGCCATCAACGATTGGGTCGAGAACCAAAGTGGACAATCCTCCATCACGGATACTGGTCGGTTGGTCCCTGTGATCGAAGGTGATCATACATGCCAACCATGGATTGAATTTCGGGGCCACATCCTCTATGGCGTAGATGTCCTGAAGTGCGCGTTTCCAACCCTTCCTAGGTATATGAGTGGCATATATCATATTCACTGTTTTAACCTCTAGAGGGAATTGCTTCTGGCCTCCATTTGTTTGGCCTACGAGGCTCCTCGTCATCCTTGCTACGGGGACTTTTTCCCGTGTCTTAGGTTGTAGCCTTAATGGCCTGCTTAATTACCCAACAATTACGGTTGGTGTGGTTGGCGGGCTTATCTGTGGTGCCATGTATCTGGCACAGCCTATCCAAGATAACATCCAACTTGGAGGGTCCATCTTGGTTTCCTTTAGAGGGCTTCTTATGCGGCCCTGACTTGGAATTATGGAATCCAGCATTTACTGCCGTGTCATCAGCCTCGGCGCCATTGTGACAACGCTTATGTTTGTTGCATCTTGGCTTTCCGTTGCCATCCCTGACTTCTGAAGTGCTGGGGTCTTCTTCGTTGGTGCTTTTACGAGCCAACTAGCTATCTTCGCCTGCACAAAAGTGGGTCATAAGGGAGGTAAGAGCCGCCATTGTCTTTGGCTTATCCTGGCCGAGCTGGTGTGCCAGCTAGCCATTCGTCCCAGATACTATGCTTGAATGTGGATATGGCTTCAGCATCCGGGCAATCAACTATCTGATTCTTTTTAGTCAGGAACCGATTCCAGAATTGCCGGGCTGACTCCCCAGGCTGTTGGACCACATGACTCAAGTCATCGGCGTCCGGAGGCCGGACATAGGTGCCTTGAAAGTTGGCTCAAAAAGCATCTTCAAGCTCTTCCCAACTCCCTATGGAGTGTTTGGTGAGGTTGTTCAACCAATGTCGGGCTGGTCCTTTGAGCTTTAATGGAAGATATTTGATGGTGTCGAGGTCGTCTCCTTGTGCCATATGACTGTGGAGAAGAAAGTCTTCAATCCACACGGCCGGGTCCATAGTTCCTTGTATGGCTCGATATACGGGTTTAAACCCTTCTGGGAATTGGTGCTGCATCACCTCATCCATGAATCACATTGGGTGAGAGGCGCCTCTTATTCGGCCCACGTCGTGTTTAACTTCGGAATCCATTCGTGCCCGGCGTTGATCGCGAGCTCTATCGTTTTGGCCAAGCCATGCTTGGTATCTGTCTCTTCTTTCGGGAGGGTAGTCTCTTGATCCATAAACGGACCTTGATTGACCCGCTCTAACGGCCAGGTCATTTCGCAGATCGTCTTGATAGGCTAGTTGTGCCGCCTCCTTGCCTTTATGGCAGGGGGGGCTGGTGGGTGTTCGGGCTCTCCGGCCGACCTGTCTCTTCCTCGAGGGGGCGGTTGGGCTGGTCGCCTTGACTCCATCTAGGCGATATGGGCTCGAGGGCCTCGTCGCCAAAATGTGGCAACAACTTGCACTTGGGGTAGCTCTTTGTCTGTCGCTCATAGTCGTACCCTTCTTCGGTTTCTAGTACTTTCGTCCGTCTGTCATTGATGTGTCTTGTTCGGGCTTTATCTGTTGCTGCTTCTTCTTCAAGCTTCGTGAGGTAGTGATGACCCACAAGTATAGGGGGTCTATCGTAGTCCTTTCGATAAGTAAGAGTGTCGAACCCAACGAGGAGCAGAAGGAAATGATAAGCAGTTTTCAGTAAGGTATTCTCTGCAAGCACTGAAATTATCGGCAACATATAGTTTTGTGATAAGGTAATTTGTAACGGATAACAAGTAATAAAAGTAAACAAGGTGCATCAAGGTGGCCCAATCCTTTTTGTAGCAAAGGACAAACCTGGACAACTCTTACATAAAGGAAAACGCTCCCAAGAACACATGCGAATTATCGTCAAGCTAGTTTTCATCATGCTCATATGATTCGCGTTCGTTACTTTGATAATTTGATATGTCACTACTAGGGAAAATCTTATAGACAGAGGCTTACTAGTAGCGCGCTATATTTCCCCACGCTACTACTACTTACTAGTAGCGTGCTATATTGACCCGCGCTACTAGTAAATATTTACCTATAGCGTGTGTTCAAAAAAACACGCTACTAGTAAATATCTCCAACCGTGCCCCGCAAATAGACCATAGGAGTAGCACGGTTTCTAAAACCTGCGCTACTACTATGTGGCTAGCTATAGTGCAGCCTCGCCGCCCACGCTACTAGTATACTCCCACACCACCCACCCCCGATCAACCCCACCCCACCAACCGTCCCACTCCCCCGTCTAAAAAAATCCACCCCTGATCCAGATCTCCTCCACCTCCGATCCAGGTCCCCTCCTCCTCCCGCGGCCGCACAACGCGCCAGTCGTCCTTCTTCTGCGACCACGCCTCCCCCATCCCGTCCCACCACGGCGGCCCCCACTTCACCTCTCCCGCGGCCGCCCTGCCCTCCGCCATGCCACCGCCGTCGCCCGTCTTCATGCTCGACGACCACTTCGCCGCCGATGACTTCTTGCCCGACCCCACCGCCTCCGACCTACTCCCCATTGCCTCCTCCCCCTCCCCCCCGCGCCGAGCAGGCACAGGCAGCCGCTCGCCCTCATGGGACCGCTCCCGCGGCAAGGTCTCCGCCCATGGATCCTCCATGGGCGGGGTCGTTGAGCCGGCCCGCACGGAGTACTTGCGCTGCCCCTGCCGTCGAGTCTGTGCACTCCTCCCCCGACGGCAACGGGCTCCAACCAGGAGATCATTCATCGTTCCAACCAACCATGGCCTCTTCATCTCCTCCTCCTTGTCCTTCATCTACACCTTAAGGACAAAATAGTAAGTGATTAACTAACGACATTAATGGCTGCCATTGTAGGTGAAGGCTTAGCCGATGAAAGAGGACTTTCCGGTGACACACCCTGGCCAGCTGGCTGGGAACCTGGCGCTGGGACTGCCGCTGCAGCTCGGCCACTACGACTCCTGCTATGCCACCGACCTCGCCAAGTACGAAGGTGACTCACTGGTTGCTCTCTGTTTTACCTGCCACTAACTCAACCCAGTAGCTTGCTTGGTTAGCCGTCCAATTAATCCATGCACGGAGAAAGAATGAAGTATCACTAAACATCTGCAAACATGTTTGGCTAGCCCATCAATTAAGCTAGTTCGCAAAGAGAAAATGAATGGAAGCATCAGTAAACGTCTGCAAACATGCGGCTAAATTTTTTGACAGTTTAGCATGTAAACCAAATCCAAGTTTGATAAAACTAAACTAGCTATTTACTGGAGCATAGGTAATTAAGTTAGGTGTGCTAGGGCAAGCTACAGCTGTTTGGTAGTGGTGTGCCCCTTTAATTTAGCAATGAATATGCCAGTTCACGTCTATAAACATGCAGATAAAACTTCTTGGTGAGCTAGCTAGTTCAGTGTGTGATAATACTGCACAAATAGTTTGGAACCGAATTTGAGATCATTCTTCAGGCTCCTGAAACTAGATAGAACCAAACTGAACGACATTCAACTAAGTCCAATTTACTAGGCCAGATCACTTTGTTAGGATAGTGCCACTTCACAACTACAAACATGCACCTTTTTTTTATCAGGTAGCTAGTTCAATGTGTGACAATCCTGCGTAGTTACCTAGGCAAGATCACTCTGTTCAAACACAAATAGTTACCACGGCGGAGTTCTGCATCAACATTTGTTTCGCTGATAGGATAGGTATCTCTTGTTCTTAAGCTTTACTCAAAAAACCTGGCTGAAATAACAGCATCTCATTCCACCTACAAAATATTCAGCTAGTTAGTTTACTGGAACATAGAACTAGTTACCTCGGTCAGATCACTTTCAAGGAACATAATAAACTGTTGGATATGATGATGGTCACAGCAGGCCGTTCAGTTTACTGTTGTGCACTGTCAGAGACATCGTTGTTAAAAATCAATGTCGCGCCATTTATCTCGACTGATATATAGAGTGTTCCTGAGCTGAGCTGTCAAAGAGATTGTTGTAATGACATCGATTCTGCCCACCTGGAAATTTTACATGCACATCCATGTTATGTTCTGCAATCTTTGATCTAAGATTCTGAATCAACCCATATGTGTGCGTACTGCACCTTCATTCATTTTTTCTATGACAAAACTCGTCTTCTCATGGCTAGCTGAAGGTCATTTCGGGTTCATCAAGCTACCTGTGTCTGTCTACCACCCAAGCCATATCGTCGAGCTAGCAAAGATACTCAACATGATCTGCTTCAGCTGCCTCCAGTTCAAGAACTGCAAGGTAAGTGCAGAAATTAAACCCTCTGCAGACATACTTTTAACAGAGATTTAGTGGCTAGAATTAACATGGAAAATCTCAAGGTAGCCGAATCTATCGCAAGATAGATCATAACTGAATCATTGATGATGAAAAAAATATCCAAAAAGCTTCTGCTGTAGAGATAGCTGAGCTCACTCACACACAGGCTCGAGTCATCTTCTTTCTTTCTTTCTTTCGAAGTACTTATACTGTACTGTGGGAGGAAACACAAGACTGAACTATTTTTTCCTTATGACGGCGGCGATTGCTTGTACTAGACTAATAAGAATACAACTTTTAGGTAAGTTAACAAACAATATTGTGTGGGGATTGAAAAATTGGGTGCCATAATTTCTTCAGTACAGTCTACACCAAATTCACATGACTACTTATAGCAAGACTTCTCCCATGTCCTCAGGAACAAACGTAACTACTCACAAATCATATTCATGTTCATAATCATAGGGGTATTAATATGCATAAAGGATCTGAACATATGATCTTTCACCGAATAAACCAGCTAGCATCAACTACAAGGAGCAATCAACACTACTAGCAACCCACAGGTACCAATCTGAGGTTTTGAGACAAAGATCAGATACACGAGATGAACTAGGGTTTGAGAGGAGATGGTGTTGGTGAAGATGTTGATGGAGATTGACCCCCTCCCGATGAGAGGATTGATGGTGATGATTTCCCCCTCCCGAAGGGATGTTTCCCCGGCAGAACAGCTCCGCCAGAGCCCTAGATTAGTTCCGCCAGGGTTCCGCCTCGAGACGGCGGCGCTTCGTCCTGAAAGCTTCCTTCTTAATTTTTCCAGGGCAAAAGACTTCATATAGCAAAAGATGGGCACCGAAGGCCTGTCGGGGGTCCACGAGGCAGGGGGCGCACCCAGGGGGTAGGGCGCACCCCCACCCTTGTGGACGGTGGGCAGCCCCCTCTAGTGCTTTCTTCGCCCAATATTTTTTATATATTCCAAAACTGACTTCCGAGCAATTTCAGGACTTTTGGAGTTGTGGTCTCTAATATTTGCTCCTTTTCTAGCCGAGAATTCCAGCTGTTGGCATTCTCCCTCTTTATGTAAACCTTGTAAAATAAGAGAGAAAAGGCATAAGTATTGTGACATAATGTGTAATAACAGTTCATAATTAAATAAATATCAATATAAAAGCATGATGCAAAATGGACGTATCAACTCCCCCAAGTTTAGACCTCGCTTGTCCTCAAGTGGAAGCCGATATCGAAAAATATGTCCACATGTTTAGAGGGAGAGAGGTGTCCATGAAATAAAATACGGACATGAAGGCATCATGATCATTCTTAGAACAGCAACATATATATATATATTGTCATATGATTACTTATGCTAAAGTAACAATCTATTCACAATGTAAAGTATTAATGAGAAATTCATTGAAAACTAACAAACTATAATCTCGGTCATTGAAGCAATTGCAATTTACCATAACATCGGAAAGAGTCAATATAAGAGCTTTTCAGCAAGTCCACATACTCAACTATCATTTAGTCTTTCACAATTGCTAACACTCACGCAATACTTATGGGTATGAAGCTTTAATCGGACACAAAGAAAGATAGGGGCTTATAGTTTTGCCTCCCAACCTTTTACCTCAAGGGTAATGTCAACAATAATAGTTTATGAAAACCCACATCCAATTAGCTATATATATCAGGATCTTTCCAACACACAGTCGCTTGCCAAAGGATAAAATGTAAAAAGGAAAGGTGAAGATCACCATGACTCTTGTATAAGGTATAGGATAAAAATAAAAGATAGGGCCTTCGCAGAGGGAAGCAGAGGTTGTCATTTGTTTTTATGGTTGTATGCACGAAATCTTAATGCAAAAGAACGTCACTTTATATTGCCACTTGTGATATGGACCTTTATTATGCAGTCTGTCGCTTTTATTTCTTCCACATCACAAGATCGTATAAAGCTTATTTTCTCCACACTAATAGATCATACATATTTAGAGAGCAATTTTTATTGCTTGCAACAATGACAACTTACTTGAAGGATCTTACTCAATCCATAGGCAGATATGATGGACTCTCATGGCAAAACTAGGTTTAAGGATATTTGGAAGCACAAGTGGTATCTCTACTTGGTGCAAAGAATTTGGCTATCATGAAGGGGAAAGGCAAGCTCAACATGTTGGATGATCCATGACAATATAATTATTTCAGATGTAAGAAAACATAACCCATTACATTGTCTTTCTTGTCCAACATCAACTTTGTAGCATGTCATATTTTAATGAGTGCTCACAACCATAAAAGATGTCCAAGATAGTATATTTATATGTAAAAATCTCTCTTTCTTTATTACTTCCTATTAATTGCAACGATGACCGAAACTATGTTTGTCAACTCTCAACAACTTTTATTCATCATACTCTTTATATGTGAAGTCATTACTCTCCATAAGATCAATATGATCTCTTGGTTTCTTTTTATTCTTTCTCTTTTCTTTTATTTTTATACCCTCAAGATCATAGCAAGATAACCAAGCCCTTGACTCAAGACTAATCTTTATTATATATAGCTCACGGACTCAATTACGTAGATAAGGATCAATACTAGAACTCAAAGCTAGATCATAATAAACTTTATTCTACTAGATCAAGATATAACCAAAAGGATCGAACTAAGAAAAACGGTAAAGATAGAAGTGTGATGGTTATACGATACCGAGGCACTCCCCCAAGCTTGGCAGCTGCCAAGGGGAGTGCCCATACCCATGTATTTATGTCTCTTTCCTCAAAGGTGGCGATGAAGGGATTGTTGATGACGTAGGCTTTTCATCCAACATCGAGCGTAGGAGGTTCTCCAACTTAAGAATAATGCCCTTGAGTGCAGTGATATGCTCTTGCAATAGAATATTTTCACGAGTTAGATACTTGTTCTTAACCCAAACTATTTCAATCATCTTGAAAGCTTCAATTTCAGTAGGGGTAAGAAGATTGTAATGAGGTTGAAGGATGTCTTCTTCTGCGCCGGTGCTTGATCCTCCGTGTCCTTCTTGATCCTATCATCCTTGTTGATCTCCCTGGGTTCTTCTCTCTTTCGCTCTATCTTCATTAGCCAAGCATCGTCGCCCTCATTGTTGGAGGAGGGGGACGACATGATGCCTGGCCTTGACAACTCTGGTAGAAAATAGCTTGAAACAAAAGCAGGAGATATTTGCGTGGTGCGGTGGTCAAAACCTTTAGGAGATTATATAATGAATTTTTACCGACCAAAAGAGGTATCGTGCAAGAAAACGGAGTCCGGAGGGCACACGAGGTGCCCACGAGGCAGGGGGCGCGCCCAGGGGGTAGGGTGCGCCCTCCACCCTCGTGGACGCCTCATGTCCTTTCCGGACTGCTTCTTATTTTCCTATTTTCTTAAATATTCCAAAATGGAGAAAAAAAATGCTATTTGAACTGTTTACTTACCGTACCACATACCTATTCCTTTTCGGAGTCAGAAACGTTCTGGAAAGTGTCCCTTATATACTCCTCTGGGGTTACGATGCCAATAACATTAGTTTCAACATTTATGGGGTCGCCTGAGATAGAATGTTTGATTCTTTGACCGTTCACCACCCACGGATTTGTGCCTTCGAAGTTGTTGATTTTCATGGCACTTGAACGATAGACCTCCTCGATAATGTAAGGACCTTCCCATTTAGAGAGGAGTTTTCCTGCAAAAAATCTTAAATGAGAGTTGTATAACATAACATAATCACCTACATTAAACTCACACTTTTGTATCCTTTTGTCATGTCATCTTTTAACTTTTTCTTTAAATAGTTTGGCATTCTCATAGGCCTGGGTTCTCCACTCATCAAGTGAGCTAATGTCAAATAGCCTCTTCTCACTGGCAAGTTTGAAGCCATAGTTGAGCTCTTTAATGGTCCAATATGCCTTATGTTCTAGTTCAAGATGTAAGTTACATGCTTTTCCATAAACCATTTTATACGGAGACATACCCATAGGATTTTTATATGCAGTTCTACAGGCCCGTAATGCATCATCAAGTTTCTTGGACCAATTCTTTCTAGATCTATTAATAGCCTTCTGCAAAATTAATTTAAGCTCTCTATTACTCAGTTCTACTTGACCACTAGACTGTGGGTGATATGGAGATGCAATTCTATGATTAACATCATACTTAGCAAGCATTTTATGAAAGGCACCATGAATAAAATGTGAACCACCATCAGTCATTAAGTATATAGGGACTCCAAACCTCAGAAAAATAACTTCTTTAAGCATCTTAATAGAGGTGTTATGATCAACACTACTAGTTGGAATAGCTTCTACCCACTTAGTAATGTAATCAACAGTAACTAAAATATGTGTATACCCATTAGAGGAAGGAAACAGTCTCATATAATCAAAGCCCAAAACATCAAATGGTTCAATAACAAGTGAATAGTTCATAGGCATTTCTTGACGCCTACTAATATTACTAATTCATTGACATTCATCACAAGACAAGACAAACTTACGGGCATCCTTGAAAAGGGTGGGCCAATAAAAACCTGATTGCAATACCTTATGTGTAGTTCTATCTCCAGCGTGGTGTCCTCCATAAGCCTCAGAGTGACACTTGCGTAGGATCTGTTCCTGTTCATGCTCAGGTACACAACGTCTAATAACACCATCTACTCCTTCTTTATAAAGGTGTGGGTCATCCCAGAAGTAATGTCTTAAGTCATAGAATTTTAGAATTTTTTTTTGCTGGTATGTGAAACTAGATGTTATAAATTTAGCAACAATGTAATTAGAATAATAAGCATACCATGGAGTAGTACAAGAAGCATTTATGATAGCTAATTGTTCATCAGGAAAGCTATCATCAATAGGTAGTGGGTCATCAAGAACATTCTCTAACCTAGATAAGTTGTCTGCAACGGGGTTCTCAGCTCCCTTTCTATCAATAATATGCAAATCAAATTCTTGTAGTAGGAGAACCCATCTAATAAGTCTAGGTTTAGCATCTTTCTTTTCCATAAGATATTTAATAGCAGCATGATCAGTGTCAACAGTAACTTTAGAATCAACAATATAAGGTCTGAACTTGTCACAAGCAAATACAACTGCTAAAAATTCTTTTTCAATAGTAGCATAATTTCTCTGGTTACCATCTAGAGTTTTACTAGCATATTGGATAACATTTAATTTCTTATCAACTATTTGTCCTAGACCAGCACCTACAACATAATCACTAGAATCACACATAATTTCAAAGGGTAAATTCCAATCAGGAGGCTGAACAATAGGTGCAGAAATTAAGGCTTTCTTAGGTATTGCAAATGCTTCTACACAATCATCATCAAAGACAAAAGGAACATCTTTTTGTAAAAGATTAGTCAGAGGCCTAGAAATTTTTGAGAAGTCTTTAATGAACCTCCTATAAAAACCGGCATGACCAAGGAAACTTCTTATACCTTTAATGTCCTTTAGGACACGACATCTTTTCAATAGCATCAACTTTAGCTTTATCAACTTTAATACCTCTTTCAGAAACTTTATGCCCCAAGACAATACCTTCGTTACTGGCACTTCTCCCAATTCAAGACAAGATTAGTTTCTTCACATCTCTGTAGAACTCAATCAAGGTTGCTTAAGAAATTATCAAAAGAAGTTCCATATATGGAAAAATCATCCATGAAACACTACAAAAAAAGACACATCCGTGACATTTTGGGCTGAACGAAATTTTTTTCTGTCATACATATGACACTTCTATGACGATAATTGTGACAAAACCTGGTATCATCATAGATGTGGTGGGCTCCTACTTCTAATAAAAAATCATGACATTCTTTGGGTCATCCATGATGGAAAAAACCGTGGTAGAAGCGAGGGGGAGGAAAATATCGGGGAGTTCCCAGTTACGGTGGGAGGTCGGGGGCCGAGCGATGCGCGTTTCTCTCGTACACGTATGCGCGTGTGTGCGAGGCGTTGGCTCTAACTGAACCCGAGCGAGGCGTTGGGCTCTAACTGAACCCGAGCGAGGCGTTGGGCTCTAACTGAACCCGAGCGATTGCACTGCAGGCTACACGTTACTGAACCCAAGCGATCGATCGATGGTTGTTAACTGAACCCGATCGAGCGATTCCTTCGCTACTGCTGCTAACTGAAGCCGATCAATGGGATGAACAGTGAGCGTTGCGGGGGGTGGGGGGGTTGGATGAACAGTGAGCGGTGGCGTTGCCTCTGGATGAACAGGACCCCGTGGTGTGGTGGATGGCTGGATAAACAGTAGACGGTGGAGGGGTGCCTGTGGAGGGGTGGATGAACAGGACCCCATGGTGTGGAGGGCTGGATGAACAGTGGACGGTGGAGGGGTGGTTGAACAGGACCCCGTGGTGTGGAGGGATGGATGAACAGTAGACGGTGGAGGGGTGCCCGTGGAGGGGTGGTTGAACAGGACCCCGTGGTGTGGAGGGCTGGATAAACAGTAGACGGTGGACGGGTGGTTGAACAGTAGCCGGTGGAGTAGCGTGCGGTGGAGGCTGGATGAACAGGAGCCCGTGGAGGCTGGAGGAGGTCGACGGTGGAGATGAACAGTATCCCGTGGAGTCCCGTTTTGTGGTACGCCACACCCCTCCCGATGAACAGGACCCCCGTTTCGACCGTAGTGCTCCAACACAAGTCCGTTTCATCTGTTTTGCGGTACGCCACACCCCTCCCGATCAACAGGACCCCCGTTTCGACCGTAGGAGGTCCGTTTCCTCCGTTTAGCGGTACGTCAGACCCCTCCTGATGAACAGGATCCCGTTTCGAACGTGGTCGGTCGAACACAAGGCCGTTTCCTCCGTTCTGCGGTACGCCAGGCCACGTTTCCATCGCCTGTTCCGTCCAAGCCCT
Source organism: Triticum urartu (assembly GCF_056163025.1). NCBI lineage: Eukaryota > Viridiplantae > Streptophyta > Magnoliopsida > Poales > Poaceae > Triticum > Triticum urartu. Next base: position 569,514,722 of record NC_141878.1, read on the forward strand.
CCCGATGAACATGACGCATTTTGTTGCCTCCCCATGAACACGACGCATTCCGTTGCCTCCCCATGAACACGACGCATTCCGTTGCCTCCCCATGAACACGACGACAATGCTGTTTCTCCGTTCCGACCCAGCCATGTACACGAGCCCTGGCCGTACGTATGCGCGAGTAGGCGTTCGAGACCCCGCCCGTATGTACACATACGTGGTCGTATTTTCTTTCTTCCAGCCTGGCCGCTGTACGTACGTGTAAATGCTACGTGCCCGCCTCTACTACGACACGTGCGCGCCTCTACTACGACACGTGCGCGCCTCTACATCGACCAGTATGTACGTACATGTTCGCGACCAGAATGACAACACTACGTACGCTTCGACCAGGTGGCTCCCGACTGTCAGGCACTTCCTTACCTGTGAAGATGAAGCTGGTCGGTCCCAGCAGTCTGGGGGCGAATCGTTTTTTTTGTCTGGACGCACTTCCTTGCGTGCGAAGATGTAGCTGGTGTGTCCCAGCAGTCAGGGGGAAATGTTTTTTCGTGAAATACAGTGGCCCGTCCGGTGGGTCCCAGCTGTCAGGTGGAGGAATCATTATTTTCCGCGTAATAAGGAGGCACTTCCTTGCTGTGGCCGTGGACCCAGCTGTCAGCCTCTCCACGTACAGTCCACGTCCGATGGAAGTCGTTCCTTGACCACGTGGACCACACCGCGCCGTGAGCACTAGGGCGGTGGACGACGGCGAGGCCTAGGAAGGGGATGACACAGAGGCAGGGAAGACTTGGTAGTTGTTTCCCACGCGGAGGGGAGTACGACTGTACGAGGGTTTACTGGTTCGTCTGCCACCGCTGGAGAATAACAGCAGGTGTGGGTGAGTAGAGGGATGGCTAGGCCAGCGATGGGAGTATGGTCGGGCAGTGAGGCCTGCGCGGCAGCACAGCCGGTCGCGAGGATGAGGGAGCAGGCAGTCCCGCCGGCGCGTGTTTGAGCGGCTGGAGCAGGAAGAGCAGAGATTGAAGAAGCACGACAGCTTTTGGATGGACATCCAACAGTCAGTGCTTGTGCGTCAACCTTTTTTTAGGAAAGCCTCGAATCTGTGGAAAACAGCATACAACCCATCTGCCATTATTTCTAATAATTTACAGCCCATTTGCTAATCCTTAAGGTTTTTTTGGAGCCCATATTATTTTTGTTAGCATTACAACCCATATTGTGGCAACGGTTTAAAAATTATACAAAATTTTGCATATTTCAGTGCGGTCCGAACTGTTTTTAATCCTGAAATTTTGACTCACATTCAAACTGATTTTAAAAATAAATGTATATCAATATAAAATCCAACAAATTCTCCACACATAAAAATTAATGTAATTTAAAATCTTGAAATGAAAAAAAAAGATATTTGAAACTAATTGCCGGTTTGATGTGTTTTAAAAATGTACAACCCATTTCTCATTACCGATGGGCCATTTTCTTGGCCAGCCGAATGAAAGCTCTCCTCGTCTTGAAAGATTTGCAGCCCAATAGGCCTGACAAAGCGACTTACTTGGCAAATCACAAAAAAACTGGGTTGTGGCCGTGGACCCAGCTGTCAGCCTCTCCACATACAGTACTCTTCCGATGGAAGTCGTTCCTTGACCACGTTGACCACGCCGCGCGGAGAGCACCACGATGGTGGACGACAGCGAGGCCTAGGAAGGGGACGACGCAGCTGTGGAAGCCCGCGCGGAGAGGACTACGAGGGTTCACTGGTTCGGCTATGGTGTGAGGCTTCCGTCGCCGCAGGGCCTGGCCAGCGGTGGGAATAGTAGGGGGCGGTGAGGCCTCTGCGGCAGCATAGCCGGCCACGGGAGGCAGGAGCATGCGGCACGGCCGGCGCTGCTTTGGGCGGCTGGAGCAAAGAAGACCAGAGGTTGAAGAAGCACTACGGTCGTTGGATGGACATCGTACGGTCACTGGAGGTAGAATCGTTCATATTGACTAAGTTGACAAAGCCCTTCGTCCCCGTCAACTTGGTAGGCCCACAAGTCAGCCTCCCATCAAGGTGGGTCCCAGCTAGCCGGGAGAGTATTCATTTTTTTGTGCGTAATAAGGAGGCACTTCCAATGGGTCCGAGCTGAGAGCGGGGGGAACGTTTTTTTCATGAAATACGGTGGCCCGTCCGATGGGTCCCCGCAGTCAGGGGAAACGATTTTTTTTGCAAAATACTGGTGGCCCGTCCGGTGGGTCCCCGCTGTCAGGTGGAGGAATAATTATTTTCCATGTAATAAGGAGGCACTTCCTTGCGGCTGCTGTGGACCCAGCTATCAGCCTCTCCATGTACAGTACTCTTTCAATGGAAGTCGGCCGTTGACCATGTTGACCACGCAGCGCCGAGAGCACCAGGGCGGTGGACGACGGCGAGGACTAGGAAGCGGACGACTCGGAGCCGGGGAAGACGCAACAGTGGATGCCCACGCGAAGAGGAGTATGAGGGTTCACTAGTTCGACTGCGGTGTGAGGCTGCTGTCGCCGCAGAATAACAGGGGGTGTGGGTAAGTAGAGGGATGGCCTGGCCAGCGGTGGGAGTAGTAAGGGCGGTTAGGCCTCCGCGGCATCATAGCCGGCCACGAGAGGCAGGAGCACGCGGCACGATCGGCGCTGGTTTGGGCAGCTGGAGCAAGAAGACCAGAGGATGAAGAAGCACTACGACCGTTGGATGAACATCGTACGGTAACAGGAGCTAGAATCGTTCATATTGACTAAGTTGACAAAGCCCTCCGTCCCCGTCAACTTGGTAGGCCCACAAGTCAGCCTCCCACTATGTTGGGTTCCAGCTGGCAGGGGGAATATTCATTTTTTTTGTGCGTAATAAGGAGGCACTTCCTTGCGTGCGAAGATAGCTGGTGGGTCCGACATGTCAGCGGGGGGCACTTTATTTCGCGAAATACAGAGGCCCTTCCGGTGGGTCCCAGATGTTAGGTGGAGGAATCATTATTTTGCATGTAATAAGGAGGCATTTCCTTCTGTGCGGCCGTGGACCCAACTGTCAGCCTCTCCATGCACAGTCTACTTCCGATGGTGTCGTTCGTTGATCACGTTGACCACACCGCGCCGAGCGCATCCAAGGTGGTGGACGACGGCGAGGCCCCGGACAGCAACGAGTCGTAGATGGGAAGACGTGGGAGTAGAGTCGTAGACAGAGAGGTGTACGAGGATTAACTGGTTCTAGTGCGGTGTGGTTCGGCAGTCGGGGCAGAAGAACAGGAGGTGTGGAGGGGTGGAGGGATGGCCTGGCCAACGGCGGAGTAGCGCTTCATAGCGAAGCGTGCTAAGCAGAGCTGCTAGCAGCAGGAGGCGGGAGGTGGTCCCGGCGGCGCTGGAGGAAGAAGATGAGAGATTGAAGATGGATGTTGGTCGTTGGATGTAAATCCAATGGCTAACATGTCAGAATCATTTGTTGACTAAATTGACAACGACTTGCATTAGCTTCGATCTATTGGCCCACATTTCAGCCTCCAAAAATGTGGCACGTATTCAACCCATTTTTCAGAATTTACAGTCTTTTTTTTGCACGGTAGAATTTACAGCCAATTTGATCTTTTTTTCGAATTACAGCCATTAGCTGGGCTGGGTGAACAAATAATGTAGTGTCCATGCGGCCCGTTTATTTTATTTCCAAAAAAATTATAGGCCATTTGCTCTTTCTCGAAATACATGATTTTGCTGGGCTGATTATAATTATAATGTTGGGTTGGGCCAGCAATGTTATCAAAAAATAAAAAGGGAGTGAGCATTTTGTTATAAATATATTTAAATAATAAGTGATATTATTACATTCGTCCTTAAATCTTACCAAGCTTTTGTACACAATCACTAGGATTTTCGTGCCAAAACAATCCAGGATTTTATTTGTTACGAAATTATTTTTATAAGTTAATAAGATGTGGGATATTGTTTTTCTTACATATGTAAGTGTCTGTTAAATATAGATGACAATAAAAATAATATATAATAACATATAAAATATTTTTTTAGAAAAACAGGGAGCATCTCCCCGGTTCCATTGCTGAGAACGAAACCACAACATATTCTGATACAGCAACTCAAAGAGCAGTTCGAAAGCAAAGGTAGAAAAGCTACAAACTAGGGGATGGATGAACAAGTTCTCTGAATAACACAAATCACCCGAGCGGTGCCAAAGGCAGAGCGGATAGAGCACTCAAATGACACAAGGAGGGTCCAGCGAAGCCTTCATGGTCTTCAGCCGAGGGGCCGTGTCAGCTTGCGGCGACCAGTAAGCAAGCGGAGACACCGGGATGGAAGGTGTTGCATGGTGGATGTCCCTCTTTTTCGGCGCCAGGTGCCCATCATCTTCATCAGAGATCTTGAGACGAGCCCACGGGTCAAGCCCCAGAGCAGGTCGAGCCTTGTTCAGCCACAAGTGATCGCCAACGGTTTCTGGAGGGATCTTGTTAGGGTTTCCACGAAGCTCATCAACTTGTCCTTGTCTGATCCGTAGGAGAGAATTGCCCAGTTCCTCACAATGTTCCTGATCAACCTCAAGACCCGCGGAATGGAAATCCAGGAGGTGTTACTAAAAATCATAGCATTTCTATATTTCCAGAGGCACCAAAGGACAGCTGAGCTAACAGTGTTTAAAACTGAGCACTTTTTGGTAGCAATCCAGAATCTGGCGACAGATTCAAAGGATGAGCCAATCTGACTAGATAAATATTCCTCAATGTGGGCCCAGAGATGTTTAGCAACTATATATTCAAAAAATAGGTGAGAACAAGACTCTTGTTCCAAGCAGTAAACACAATCAAGGGGTTTGATGATGTGTCTCTTCCTAAGGTTATCCCTAGTCATCAATTTGTTTTTGGAGAGATGCCAAAGAAATACATGAATTTTAGGGGGGACTCTCAATTTCCAAACAGCAGGAATACACACGGGTTGAACCCCTCCAAAGTTGGTAACATGATAGAGGGAGCTGGAGGAATACTTCCCCTTATTGTCCAGCTGCCAAATCAGGGCATCCGGCTCGGCAGTAAAGGTAATGCTTTTGGCAATTTCCTCCAACTGGAACCATTGTTCCATGAGACTATCACTAAAGTTCCTTATAAAAGAGAGTTTTAGGCATTGATTGTCCCAAACTTCATTGACACTTTTGTTAAGCTCATTGCGGACAGAGTAAATAGGCCAAAATTGGACTGCTAGGGGGGATGTGCCAAACCAAGTATCTTCCTAGAACCTGGTTCTGCTCCCATCCCCTATGTTCCATCTGTAGCCAAATTTCACAGTATGCATAATAGATTTTAATCCTTTCCAGAATCTAGAGGTCTTCGGGTTGGAGGAAGGGACAAAAATATTAGGTTTATTTCCTAGGTATTTATGGGCAATAAGAAGCTTCCAGGGTTTCAGGTCTTCCTCATAGAATCTTTTAATCCAAGACCCTAGAAGAGAGATGTTAATTTCTTGGAGGTTAAGTATGCCTAGGCCTCCAAAATCTTTTTTCATAGAGACTAGGGCCCAATTAGCAAGGTGTATCTTCCTATTTCCCTCAAAATTTCCACAAGCAATGAGACATCTGAGAATTGATGAGGTTCACTGCCCATTTAGGGAACTTGAAGAAGGAGAGGAGATACACTGGAATGCTAGCCAAACAAGCTTGTATGAGGATCAATCTACCTCTGTAAGAGAGAAGTTTGCCCCTCCACCCAGCAATCCTTTTAATGATTTTATCTAGAAGGGGTTCAATATCCTCTCTCCTCAGTTTATCATAGTGGAGAGGGATACCTAGGTACTTAATGGGGAAGTTACCTTTATTACAGACTAGAATAGAGAGGAAGTCAGCTAACTCTTGATCATCCATGTTGATAGGGATGAGTTCACTTTTAGAGTAGTTGATTCTCATGCTTGAGACTTGTTCAAACCAGGTTAGAACAGTTTTCAGATTGCTAGCATGTGTGGAGTCATTGTCTAAGAAAAGGATGATATCATCTGCATATTGAAGGCAGATGATGCCACCAGGGCAGACCTCAGGACAGAGCCCTGCAATCAGACTATGATCAGCAGCTTTGCTCAGCATTTTAGTAAGAACGTCCACTACCAAATTAAACAAAAGCTGGGAGATGGGGTCACCTTGCCTAAGGCCTTTACCAGCAAGGAAAAAATCGCTTTCATAATTATTTAACTTGACCCCAACAGACCCCCATGAGTAAGTTGCTGGATCCAACTCTCCTCTATGAAAGGCTTGGAAAAGATCTAAGAGATCATTTTTCACCAAGTCCCAAAAATGTTGGTAAAACAAGAAGGGAATCCCATCAGGACCAGGAGCCCCATCAGGATAAGAGCTAAAAATGGCTTCCTTCACCTCTGTCTCTGAAAAAGGGGCTTCTAGCAGCTCATTTTCAGCAGGAGAGACTTTTTCAGAAGCAGAGAAAAAATTGTTTTGTAGAGAGAACCCAGAAGGGTTTTCTTTCTTAAACAGGTCTTTGTAGAAGTCACTAGCCACTTTCAGCATCTCATCTACCTCAGTAATAGGGCCATTACGGCAATCAAGGGAGTGAATGAGGGTTTTCCTCCTCCTCTGGTTAGCTACTGCATGGAAGTAAGCAGTATTTCTATCACCCTTCTTAATGTTCCTATCTCTAGACCTTTGTTTGGCTTTGATTTCTTATTGAAGCCAAATTTTCTTGAGCTCTCCATGGACAAAGTTTAATCTATTAGTCTCAGCCTCAGAGAGGTTAGTGGTTTCTGCCTTAATATCTGGAGAATCAAACTCAAGGAGGAGAAGCCTTTTGTATCTTCTAAGATTAACTTCCTCATTGGAGTTCCACCATTTGGTAGTTTTTCTAAATCTCCTGATTTTGATCTGCCAATTTTCTTGGGGGCAGCTGCTCCCAGTAGGATAATTCCAGATTTTCCTGACTAGCTCAGTAAAATCTTCTCTAAGCAACCACCACTTTTCAAATTTAAAACTATTGCTCTTTGGAGTTTGGTTAAGACCTGAGTCCCAGAGCAAAGGATTGTGATCACTACCACATCTGGGCAGAGCTCTACAACTAGAAAGGGGAAAGAAACTATCTAATTATGTGTCACAGAAAATTCTGTCAATGGTGGACATAATCCTGGAGCAGCACTTCCAACATATCTAGCAGAACTCTGGGCTTTCCTTCTGATAGGGCAATTCTCAACTTTATGGGTAACCATTTTGCAGATAAAACAACTCTTGGGCTTGACACATTTATCCAAATGATGCCCTTGTTCCCCACAGTTGTAGCAGATCAGCTCAGAGTATGCCATAAGGCCCGAAGCAGGGGCAGGAGCATTTTTCTGGATGTCCTATCTCTTCTCTTGCTGATTCTTGCCTTGAGATTTCCCACTGATCTGAGAGTCAGAACCACCAGCAAATTGATCTTGGGCAATTACAGGAGCCTGCCCAGATTGTGCCCCCATTTGGGGCGGAGGTGGGCGGTACCACTGCCCAACCGGCGCTCCCCCCATTGTGATAGGGGAAATTCATCGGAGTTCCTGGTTCATTCTCATCCTCCAGCCAGATGTTGTCTCTCAGGAAGCAGAAATAACCACCAGATAGCTCAATTGAAGAAGATTGCAAGCCTAATTTCAATATTCTGCAGGTTTGGGGGAGAGGTAAGGTAGGGGATCCACCTGCTCCCGCTCTGGTGGCGTGCTGGTGGGCAGGAGTCCAGTTAAGCATTCCCATCTCACAGCACAGCGTGGATCTCCTGAATTCACTTCTCCTTTCGCCCATCGAACGAACGGAATTGGCGGCTCACTGGGATGGGGCATCCTGTGCTTCTCCGAGAAATCTCCTTCGAAGTAGATCCGCAGGGCTAGATTCAGCAGCTCCCAATCCACATGATCCTTGCACATCCGAGCATACCTGCGCGAGTGAGAGAACGGATTCAGTCCCTCCTCGTCTTCCTCCCTCGCAGCTTCCTTGTCTACTTCCCTTCATTTGTGTGTGCACTGGGTCCATGAGAGAGCGTCGTCGCGGATCCGCATCGCCCGCTCCCTCCATGTCCTCCCTTGAGTCTCCCGCAGCACCGCCGGCGCGACGGAGTCGAGCGGCTGGAGCATCCGTGGGAAGGCTTTGTAGACATGTGGGAGATGCATCTTGTACATATATCTGCCTGTCTTCCAGCCATTCCCCCGTGGATATGGCCGACGACTCCATGGGGCGCGCGAGCGGACTTGCTGAGGGGGGCAGGCGCACCCGGAGTCAGGAGGCAGGCGGTGGCGGCGAGATCTATTTGCCAATTACTCCCTCCTTTTCGGTTTATAGGGCTCAATTCAAAAATCAAACCAACCAAGGTAGATGATGAATGGTGGAATACTTTTTGTAGTTTGCAAAAGCACCTAATTAATGCACTTGTTTTCCTCAAAAAATTATGTTTATCAATGCATAAATTGCAATGCATGCATGCATAAAGTACATGCATTGGTCAATTTTCTCTTAATACTTGCATGCAATGATTTAATGCACCTTGGAATCTGAACATGCGATGGAAAACAACCAAATTGAGCCTTATAAAATGGAAAAACTGAAATTTTGAGATAAGCCCTATAAACCGAAAAGGAGGGAGTATGTGAACTAAATAGTCAACATATAAAATAATTTCAATATATATAATATAGTTAGGGGGAAACATAAGTTGGACCTGGCCTTCCTATTCTTATATAGAAAAATAGAACAGACCTCTGCGTTTTCTTCTAAAAAATACATAAATTGGGCTGCCAAAAATAAAACCTCGGATGGGAGGTCCATAGGCCGGTCGATACATGACGGCCCTAAGAAAATACAAACAGGCCTATGGACCTCGCATCCGAGGTCGTGGGCTGCACATGTTAAAAATGAAAGCCTAGACGGGGCAGCCCAAAACCACGTCCAACACTTGCCAAAACTTCGTCCCTCGTTTTCTCTGTGTTTCGCACACTCGACATTGTGTGGGCATTTTGACTATGCATCATATGAAGATGTGCTATGCATGAATGTTGATCAGCATGATGTTAACTGGCTGGTAGTTCCATTTTCGACCATGAATAAAACTTCCAACATGATGTTAACCCTGTTTGAAAAGGCCATGTTAGTATAAATGCTCTGCCTCTGAAAGTTGTAGTTTCTTATCTGAAATTGAACTTGCAGTTTCTTCTCTGAAACTGAAACTTGCAGTTTCTTCTCTGAGAATCACATTGTCTGCACTTTTATACTCCTATGAAACTACATTTTTTCAAGTGCTAAAAATAGATCTCTAGAATTCATAAAATCCTTTATATGCTCAATACTGCAAATCTGAAATTCAAAACACATTCATATCTGAAAGTACTCTCAAAATACACAACACAAAACACAATTCACAACCTGCAAATTCTAACAACCCTAAGCTCCTCCTGACAATTCACAACCTGCCCGACTATTGGGCTGGGGGGGTGAGGGAGTCCTGGATTAGGGGGTGTCCTGATGGCCGGACTATACCTTCAGCCAGATTCCTGGACTATGAAGATACAAGATTGAAGACTTCGTCCCGTGTCCAGAAGGGACTTTCCTTGGCGTGGAAGGCAAGCTTGGCGATACGGATATGCAGATCTCCTACCATTGTAACCGACTTTGTGTAACCCTAACCCTCTCCGGTGTCTATATAAACCGGAGGGTTTTAGTTCGTAGGACAACATACACAACAACAATCATACCATAGGCTAGCTTCTAGGGTTTAGCCTCTCTGATCTCGTGGTAGATCTACTCTTGTACTACCCATATCATCAATATTAATCATGCAGGACGTAGGGTTTTACCTCCATCGAGAGGGCCCAAACCTGGGTAAAACTTCGTGTCCCTCGCCTCATGTTACCATCCGGCCTAGACGCACAGTTCAGGATCCCCTACCCGAGATCCGCCGGTTTTGACATCGACATTGGTGCTTTCATTGAGAGTTCCTCTGTGTCGTCGCCATCTGGTTTGATGGCTCCTACGATCATCGATGGCGATGCGGTCCAGGGTGAGACCTTCCTCCCCGGACAGATCTTCGTCTTCGGCGGCTTCACACTGCGGGCCGATACGGATATGCAGATCTCCTACCATTGTAACCGACTTTGTGTAACCCTAACCCTCTCCGGTGTCTATATAAACCGGAGGGTTTTAGTTCGTAGGACAACATACACAACAACAATCATACCATAGGCTAGCTTCTAGGGTTTAGCCTCTCTGATCTCGTGGTAGATCTACTCTTGTACTACCCATATCATCAATATTAATCATGCAGGACGTAGGGTTTTACCTCCATCGAGAGGGCCCGAACCTGGGTAAAACTTCGTGTCCCTCGTCTCATGTTACCATCCGGCCTAGACGCACAGTTCAGGATCCCCTACCCGAGATCCGCCGGTTTTGACATCGACATTGGTGCTTTCATTGAGAGTTCCTCTGTGTCGTCGCCATCTGGCTTGATGGCTCCTACGATCATCGATGGCGATGCATTCCAAGGTGAGACCTTCCTCCCCGGACAGATCTTCGTCTTCGGCGGCTTCACACTGCGGGCCAATTCACTTGGCCATCTGGAGCAGATCGAAAGCTATGCCCCTGGCCGTCAGGTCAGATTTGGAAGCTTAAACTACACGGCTGACATCCGCGGGGACTTGATCTTCGATGGATTCGAGCCACTGCCAAGCGCTCCGCACTGTCCCGACGAGCATGACCTAGCTCTGCCGCCGAACAGTGCCCTGGAGGCCGCACCCGCATCGGCTTCGACCCTTAATTCGGAGCCAACTGCGTCGATCAAGGATGGGTGGTTGGACGCCGCCTCAGGGGCTGCGATCCCAACGGCGATCGAGCCTAACACCAGCCCCGCACTCTGCAAGACTCCTGACTCCAAGGAGCCGGACTCCTCTCCGGACTCCGAACCCTCCGCGCCCCTGCTGATCGAATCCGATTGGGCGCCGATCATGGAGTTTACTGCCGCGGACATCTTTCAGCACTCGCCTTTCGGCGATATTCTGAAGACACTAAAGTCTCTCTCTTTATCAGGAGAGCCCTGGCCGAACTATGGTCAGCAAGGTTGGGATACGGACGATGAAGAAATTCAAAGCCCACCCACCACCCACTTTGTAGCCACTGTCGACGATTTAACCGACATGCTCGAATTTGACTCCGAAGACATCGACGGTATGGACGCCAACGAAGGAGACGATGAAGAACCAGCGCCTATTGGGCCCTGGAACGCCACATCGTCATATGATGTATACATGGTGGACGCACCAAAATATGACGACGAGGAGTGGAAGGACGCACCGAAGGCTTGTTCCCTCGAAAAGCAGTCAAAGCGGTGACGCAAGTGCCGCCCCAAATCCTGCCTCGACAGAAATAGCGATCACACAGACCCAACGCTGGAGCAGGGCGAACCGCTGCCGGACAACGGCAATCCGGATAATCAAACTGAACAAACAAATTCTATCAAGGACAATGGTCCGGACGACATAACGCCGGACAGGCACCCAGAGCAGCAGAATGCCCGTAAAAGGCTTGTTGCCACCGCGAGGAGTCTTAAAAAGCAGAAGAAAGGTTCAAGGCCGCGCAAGACACACTCCAAATCAGATGGAGTAAAATACTCAACACTGCAGCAAGGTACGACGACAATCGCCCCTCCAAGAGCTACCCAAAGCGGAAGCTGCTACCCGAATTCGATGAGGAGGCCTCAGACCCCCCACAACCAAATATCAAAGCAGCCACCTGGTCGGATAGACGACCCCTCTACCAACATAGAGCGGCATACAACGCCGCTCACAATACAATACGCGACCCATGCGAGGGCTCACACCCAAAGGACGGCGCAACAAGATCCATCTACGGACCACGCAAGCGCGCCCCAGCATACAATGCAACACAACAAACATCCGAACAACGCGGTACACCCAGCTACAGGGGTGCCGCACACCCCCTATGTTTTACCGATGAGGTGCTAGACCATGAATTTCTAGAGGGATTCAAGCCCGTATACATAGAGGCATACGACGGAACAACAGAGCCTGGGGTCTGGATTGAGGACTACATCCTTCATATCCATATGGCTCGAGGAGATGATCTCCACACCATCAAGTACTTACCCCTCAAGCTCAAAGGTCCAGCTCGTCACTGGCTCAAAGGCCTCCCCGAAAGCTCCATTGGAAGTTGGGAAGAGCTCAAAGACGCCTTTCGGGCAAATTTTCAAGGGACTTATGTACAACCTCCGGATGCGGACGACTTGAGTCATATAACTCAACATCCCGGAGAGTCAGCCCGAAAGCTTTGGAACAGGTTTCTTACTAAAAAGAACCAGATTGTCGACTGTCCGTACGCCGAAGCCTTGGCAGCTTTCAAGCATAGCATCCGTGACAAATGGGTCGCCAGATACCTCGGCCAAAATAAGCCGAGAAGGATGGCCGCATTAACAAACCTCATGACCCGCTTTTGCGCGGGTGAGGACAGCTGGCTAGCCAGATGTAGCAGCAGCGACCCTAGTACATCTGAAGTTAGAGATGGAAACGGGAAATCACGGTGCAACAACAATAACAAACGCCGGAATAAAGAAGACAGCACGAAGGGCACGGCGGTAAATGTCGGATTCAAAAGCTCTCGGCTAGGTCAAAAGCCGCCCCCAAAGGCACCAGGGATGAACTGTCCAGCCTCAACAAAATTCTGGACCAAGTATGTCAGATCCATAGTACCCCTGGTTAACCTGCTAATCATACCCACAGGGAATGTTGGGTCTTCAAGCAGTCTGGCAAGCTCAACACCATACACAAGGGGGAGGATACACCAAGTGAAGACGAGGGCAAGCCCCCCAAGCAAGACATGGGGGAACAAAAGAAATTTCCACCAGAAGTCAAAACAGTAAACGTGTTACACATGATCAAGGGAAAAAACAACGCGGCACTCCCAGGAAAATATACCCAAGTGCCTGTCACCGCGAAGTCCTGCCACTGGTCGTCTCAACCGATCACTTTCAACCATGGCGATTACTCAGCAAGTATCCGACACGCAGGATGGGCTGCCCTGGTATTAGACACAGTAATTGGCGGATATCACTTCACATGAGTCTTGATGGACGGCGGCAGTAGCCTAAACCTAATATATCAGGATACAATCCGCGGGATGGGGTTAGACCCAACACAAATTCGCCATAGCAATACTACCTTTAAAGGAGTAACGCCAGACCCAGAGGCTCGTTGTACAGGCTCCCTCCTACTACAAGTTATATTCGGCTCCCCCGATAACTTCCGTCGCGAGCATTTAACTTTCCACATCGCTCCGTTTCAAAGTGGCTATCAAGCACTACTCGGACGCGAAGCTTTCGCTCGCTTTAATGCAATACCACACTACGCCTCCCTCACACTCAAGATGCCCGGTCCACGTGGCATCATTACAGTGCACGGAATATCAAGCGATCTCTGCGCGCCGAAGAGAGTGAGGCTGCCTTGGCAGCCGCACACTAAAGGCGCCCGGACCAGCGAAAGCATCCAATAGGTTGTCAAGACCTCAAACACAACTAATCGAGTCCGGCGCCGCTACTTATACTGAATAAACGGTCACACCCCTATTTGTCAATACAAGGGGCTCAACACGCGCAGACAAGTGGCAATTTCTTCTCATCTTGAATTATACATGGTTTCTTTAACAAACTATCTTTTTGCACGACAACTTTTTCACCTAAATTCCTCTCTTTTACAAACAATCATCATTCTACACCCGTCCAGGATACGGCAACGGAGACACAGGCGCAGACGTGTAGCAGGGACCCGCTCCAAGGATTCTTTTTATATTAAGACCTTGCGTAAACCTTTTTTACTGTATCTTGTTGATACATATCCACCGTTGAGAAGGATGCTGACGTCTTGGCATGTGGCCACGCCAGAACAATGCACGTACCTGGACACAAGGGGCTTCTTACAAAGGCCATTATTTAGGCCCGGTTTATACCACAAAGACCGAATACCTTAGGGAGTGTTTGGCGTCGCGAGTTTGGCCCTATATGCATCAGCTCCGAATCATTGTCTTTGGTCAATTGTGGGTTTGCCCGGCTCCTTTGTTTTGGTGCCTTACGTTCCGCTTTACCGGCTAAGGTAGCACCAGGAGAACTACTGCGTTTGTGCCCTGGTTCATCCGGACGAGCACCTCAGTAGAGAAAGCCGAAAACTGACTGTCATGATATAGCGTGAGACTGGTCAACCACTCGATGACCTGTGGGAATGTTAGAATTCCTCCGCCTTAACGATGGGCCGTTTTCCAGCCAGGCATGTACGCACCCCGAGATCGGGAGAGTGCGGAGCCACCAGGAGCTATCTAGTAGCCCCACTGTCAAACTCCTATGGCTAAGTGAAAGTGCTAAAGCATTATAGTCCGGTTGCCTCGCTCGCTCCGCTATCACCTCCTTAATAGGACCAAGACGTTGGGTTAAGTGTGAACGCGTGTTTTTGCGAGCACCTCCGCATTATATGCGTGAGGGTTGAAGCCGACGGCTGTAATCATTCAGGTTATACACGTGTATACATAAACGGCCGCCCAGGAGGCATCACATTACTTTCAGGCAAAAGTATAAACATAGCCTTATAAAAATTTATAAAAGCATTTCGCTTACAATGAGATTACATATCACTCAAACATAATATTTTTTGACCACTGGGTCTCTATCAAACGAGCACCCTCAAGAACTTCTTCAAAGTAGTGCTCAGCAGCCCTTCGACCTATGGCCGAATCCCGCGCTGCAACAGTGGTAGCATCCATCTCCGCCCAGTATGCTTTAACACGGGCAAAGGCCATCCGTGCGCCCTCTATGCACGCCCACCTCTTCATCGCATTAATGTGCGGCACCACGTCAAGGAACTACTGCACCAAGCTGAAATAGTTGTTCGGTTTTGACCTTTCCGACCATAGCTGATCAACAACAGACCTCATGAAGAGTCCGGACAACCTATTTAGTTCGGCCCATTCGGCTAATTGGTCAGTCAATGAAAGAGGACGCTCGGGAGAATGGAATTGTCTCCAAAACAGCTGGTCTACTTCACGGTCCGTCTAACCCTGGAAATACTTGGCCGCATCGGCAGTGCTCGCCGGCAAATCCATATATACATCCTCCGAACTCCACAGCCGATCCAGAGGGGCATACCATGGATCTCCGAACTTCCTCCGCAACATAAAGGATTTCCCAGCTACAATATCCCCAGCTTCCTGCAGCTCCTCCTTCTTTTCCCTCATAGCAAAGCGGAGGTCCTTTCTCGTCGCAGCAGCCTTCTCAAGGTCCGATGCCTTCGCTTGGTTTTCCTTTTCAAGAACCCGGCAACAGTCGGCGGCGGCTTTTAATTCTATGGCCATCTTGTCTCGGCTCTCGCCATGCGCGGCCTTCTCGGCTTGCAACTCTTCGGTCGCCTTCAAAGCAGTCGCATTGCCCAACCTCGCTTGTTCCTTGGCTCGGGCAAGTTCTGCCCGCAAGGCTTCAACAGTGGCAGCTCCATCTACAGTCACAACATATTAAAGATATTGGCATCATGCTACTCTTCCTATGTGGCGTTTACCAGATAATGACACTTACCCTGTGCCTCGTCAAGCCTTTTGTTAACAAGCTCGATGTCGGTATCTGCCGCATCCAACTGCCGTTCTAAATGGGTAAACTCGCTAGTCCAGTTAGCCACCGGAGCTTCCATCACCTGCACATAGAGGCAGTATGGTTATTACCTGGGAATATGATCCTCTGTTCGTCGTCGTTTTTGACGACAACCAGAGTCTCAGGGGCTACTATCTACACAGGGCACACCTAGCATGTGCAGGACTATCATACATTCTTTTACGTAACTCAAAGCCTGTCAATAGACTCATAAAAGCTTCATGCAATCCGCTTTCAGCGGACGATATTCTCTCCATCACCGTATTCATCAGCACACGGTGTTCATCTGAGATGGCCGCTCACCCCACCAACTCCCTCAGAACATCCGATCGCACACTAGACGGTGCCAGACTCTTTTGTCTGCTCTCTTCATGAGCCGGACACTGGGAGCTTTGGGGGTCAATGGGATTATCTTCTGGCCTCACCAGATTCGGAGAGGCCGTCCGCGATGACACTTCAGCGTCGCTCGCTTCCGGAGCGGAGGAGTCCGGAGGAGGCGTTTCGCTCTCCATCATCTCTAGAAGAAGATCCCCCGAAGACGAGCTCATTTGAGAAGGGCTAAGGCCCGAACTGCAAAGATATATGCGGTGGTTATTTTCGCAGAAGAAAAAGATGGTATTTCTATACTATTAAAGTATTTCGGGTCACTTACGACTCGCGGGAGAATTGATCCCCCCGCGGACTTTGTGCGTCAACAGCGCCGCCCAAGGTAGGACCCTCTGTGGGAGACTTCTTCTCCCGTTTGGAAGCTTCGGCTTCCGAATCCCCGGGCGCAGTCCTTTTCCTCTTTTGGTCGTCTTCCTTCATAGAGATGCTCGCTCCCTCGGTTAGAATGGGCAGCGTTGGGGGCCCGCGTCCGCCCGTGTTATCCTCCACAGTATCTTCCTTCCAGGGCTCTGGGCAAGGTGTGGTCTGGAGCATCTTTTCCAATACTGGATTTTCCAAACCCTTAGGGAGGGGGGCCGAACACCGAATCAACTTCGCCTTTGTTAGCCAGTCCTGGTCAAAAAGCGAACTCTCAGAAATAACTTCGTAACAAAGGAGAGGTAGTATGTTCGGCCGGAAGATGCCTTACCTGTTTGGCGGCGCGGTTACTACTCAGGCCCACGTCCTCGGTGATTTCCGGACACTCCACCTGAGGTCCGAAGAATGACTTGTACATCTCCTCGTGCGTCAGGCCAAGAAAATTTGGAATGACACGCGGTCCCTCGGGATTGAACTCCCACAGGCGAAGAGGCCGGCGTTTGCAAGGCTGGACTTGACGAACCAGCATAACTTGTATTACCGCAACCAAACTGAAATCTATATTGAAGAGATCTCGAATGCGGCTTTGCAGTATAGGCACATCCTTGGCTGGACCTCAGCTCAGACCTCAGCTCAGCACCTAACCTGAACTTTGGGCATTTGAGCTTGAGGTGGGGGAAGGATTCGATTGAGCACGGGAGGGAAAAATAAAAGCCTTGTCCCTTTATAAAGAGGGTGAATATCAAGCGTCCTCTCCGTGTCCGTTTGGACTTGCCTATAATCTAGGAGTCCTAGAAGAGGTTGGGTTACCCACGCCTGTATTGATGAGAATCCCGGAATAACGGGACACGATCTCTGCTTTAACAAGACGTCCCAAGGAAACCGCCTCGGATGACGCGCTGGGGTGGGATAATAAAACGACTCGGATAAAGGCTTGGCCGTGGTGTGTCACACTACGGAATACGTCAGCAGATTAGATTTGTGTAAATATTATTCTCTCTATGGAAATATGTGGAAACTTATTTTGCAGAGCCGAACACTATCTTTGTGTTCAAAATCTTCTATGAAGTACTTGGAGGAGGAACCCGCCTTGCAATGCCGAAGACAATCTGCGCGCTGGACTCGTCGTCATTGAAGCCTAGTTCAGGAGCTACTGAGGGAGTCCTGGATTAGGGGGTGTCCGGATGCCCGGACTACACCTTTAGCCGGACTCCTGGACTATGAAGATACAAGATTGAAGACTTTGTCCCGTGTCCAGAAGGGACTTTCCTTGGCGTGGAAGGCAAGCTTGGCGATACGGATATGCAGATCTCCTACCATTGTAACCGACTTTGTGTAACCCTAACCCTCTCCGGTGTCTATATAAACCGAAGGGTTTTAGTCCGTAGGACAACATACACAACAACAATCATACCATAGGCTAGCTTCTAGGGTTTAGCCTCTCCAATCTCGTGGTAGATCTACTCTTGTACTACCCATATCATCAATATTAATCAAGCAGGACATAGGGTTTTACCTCCATCGAGACGGCCCGAACCTGGGTAAAACTTCGTGTCCCTCACCTCCTGTTACCATCCGGCCTAGACGCACAGTTCGGGATCCCCTACCCGAGATCCGCCGGTTTTGACACCGAGAGGGGGGCAGCCCCCTCCTATTCCTCGGCGGCAGACAGCCGCCCCGTGAGACGATGTGAACGGCGAGGGAGACGATGGCTGGGAAGCGTCGTCGGGCCAACTACTTTTCTCCTCTTGTAGTTGGGTTCGGTCGACGAAGACTCCACCGGCTCGCTTTGGCAGGACACCCTCACAAACGGCACCCTGTAGATGCTTGATCCTTCAATCTCTGGTTGATACTCCATCTGGGATCGATACTCCCACCACCGCTCCCTCACGATCGGATTCAGTGAATCTGTTTGCTCCATGGCCCAGAGGAGCAGCTCTATGTACTCCAGCGCGACTCCCTCCGGGAGTATCGCCGCCTTTTCGCTCTATTGCAGACATTTGGCCATGGATGTCGCCGTCGCCGCTAGTTGGTCCTTGTTGTCAAACCAAGACTGTTTCTCCAACATCCTAGCTAGCTTCACAGGGTCGCCGTCTGTGATCCTCACGTATCGGTTGTACTCCTCCATCGATCTACTTCTCCACAGCACCTTCACTCGCCGGCGGTGGTTTTTGAATGGAAGAGGAGAGGAGCAGCGCTAGTTTTGGATTAGAACGGGAGAGGAGCGACACTGGTTTTGGATTGGAACAGGAGAGGAGGGGCGGTGGTTTTGAAATGGAAGAGGAGAGGAGCGGCGCTGCATTTAGATTGGAACAGGAGAGGAGCGGCGGTGGTTTAAAAGGAGAAGAGCGGAAGAGCGACGCTGGTCTTGGAAGTATTTTTTTTGTTGTTTCGCGTATTTTGGGTCAAAGTTTGACCACGTACTGTATTTGACAAGAAAAATGTGAATGCATGTCACCAAAAATTGTATCGTTTGGTTCGTATCTGAATGTACTTTCAAATTATACTCCCTCCATTTTTGTATACAAGGCCACAAACTCATATTACAGGTACCAAGGTAAAAATCAATGCTATGTTTAAGTCAATGTTGCAAGCTAGCTTGTCACCTTGATGGTCGTGTTAATTAATGTGGTTTTTCTCTCCCAAGCACAACAAGCCAACCCTCTTACTCCTCATTGGTTGATTAATGTTGGGAATGCAAGCTAACCTTCTCACTCCCGCATGCACACAAGAGATATTAATGTCCTCGGGTGCTAGTACGAGGCAAACGCTATCAATTTTGCCTCGATTAATGTTAGTGTCCTTGTATAGTTGCAAATTGTAATTTTGATAGTGGCCTTGTATACAACGTATAACATATATTTTATGTGCAAAAATCATGGTCAATTATAATCCAGAATAAAAGGGAGACTAGTTAATGTGGGGTCGCTTTCTTAATTGAAGGGTAAATTGATTTTGATTTTGATCTAGTTAGAGCACGCCGGCCCTCTTGTCCAATCCTAACTCACTGCCGCACGCTCCTCTCCCTCTTCTCCATTGCAAAACCACCTCCTCTCCTCTCCATCATCTCCATTCCAAAACCACCGTCTTGCCTCTCCCTCTTCTCTATTGCAAGACCACCGTCTCTCCTCCGTTTTCCAGACGCTTTGCTCCATGGCGCGGGCGCAATCCATGGATACAAAATTAGTATACTATATATATTTAAAAGTCGAGGGCGGGGCTTTTCCTGCGCGGTAGGCGGCGGGGCAGTTCCGCCTAGTCGGTTCGACAGAGACGCGAGAAGACGAGGGAGTAGGCTACTGCGAATGTAGGGTTGTGTGATTTGACAGCGAGTTACTGCTGGACAGGTGGGGCCCCGTGATTTGACTTGCCATTATCATTTTAACTGCGGCACTACAACCGGCGTGAGTCTCCCGGATTCCTGACCACCTCCATACATGGGCCTCTCCCAATGCTCCACCATGTAGTAGAGGCTGGCTCTTGCATGAGAGCCCACTTCTCCAATTTTTTCCTTGCCTCTCTTTCCTCCACATATGCAAAAATGCCATGTAAAGCGCACTATTGTACTTACTTTTACTTGCTCCTACAGGTGCTTAAGCTTGCCACACAGGCATAAAGTCTGATGTGGCAAGTTAATCAAGAAGAGAGAGACTAGTTTGGTGACCCAAGGAAGAAACGGTGCTAAGCGCGTGTACCTAGGTGAAAAGACAATTTTGAGACTATAGCTAATTAAATGAAGCAAACTTAGCAACACCATTTCATTGGAAGAGGTCACTCCTTGGCAAATGCAATAAATACACGCGCTTAGCACCATTTCTTCCTTGAGTACGAAGAAAGAGATAGAGAGGAGTAAAAAAATACACTTATAGCCAACCTTGTTGTAGTATGAGTGACTAAGTGATGACTATGTATGACATGCCAACATCAGATAGCCTAACGCACCGTGTTAAATCTCCAAGGGCGCGACCGCGCGAGCGACGCGACGATCGTGGTAGGCGCGACCATGATACGGACTGTTGGCAGCCCTTGGATCTGAGATCAAACGGTCGCATGCTAAGTTGCCGAAAATTTACAGAATAACCCTCCGGGATAGGATATTCACCCATAGGTCTAGAATCACGCCATGCAACCGTTCAATCTCAGATCCAAGGGCTCTCGGAAGCCCGTATCATGGGAGAATGGAAAGCCACTACCCTGTCGTTCGCACGCTGGCAGTTCGCTCCTACTCGTCCCCGCACATCCTTCAATACTATGGCGGTTCGCTCCTAGTCGTCCCGTCCATTCACATTACTGCAGTTCCACTAATCCTAACCCTCCTCCCAAATCCATGGCGTCCCAAATCTCCACGATCGGCGGTGAGTACAAGGTTAGAACCATCACCGGCGATGAGTTCGACGTCATCTACACCCGTTCTTCCACGACGGTGAAAGGATGCCTTTCTCGCTTCAGACGCATGTTCGAAAACTCAGATGATGAGTGGGTCGCTGGGCTAGATGTTGAGTACACCACAGTCCTGGGACGAGAGAAGGATCTAAAGGACGAAGAGAGGAAGAAGCCCGCCATGATACAGGTTTGTGTACATAACGTTTGCTTGGTCTACCACATATGCCATGCCGACGTTGAGTGCCAGGATTTTAAGAACTTCCTCGAGAGCAACCTAGTCAAATTCGTTACTGTAGACTTTGGTAACGACAAAGAAGTCCTGCGTCGGATAGGCCTCGTTGTAGGCAACACCTTCGACCTCCAGAAGAATCGGCTGGTGTCCTCTCGTCAGCCTTCAATGCTGACCCTGGCAGGAGCCATGGCTCATCCTTCGTAAGGTAAACTTTAGAAACCTCATTACATGTTTCATCGTCATGCATGGCAGTGGAATGTACTAAATATAGACCACATCCACTATGCTGCAATGGATGGCTACCTTTGCTTCAATATCTACAAGGGTTGGATGAAGAGCAACAGCCAAGTGTGTGGTTCAATCAAAGAAGTATTGGCCAAGAGGAAGAGGGACAAAGACGAAGTCGAGGACGTGGACGAGGACTCCGAGTAAGGTGGCAGTGTCATTGCTCATGGTGGTTCTAATGCAGTGTCTACTAGAATAGTTGTAAAGTTTAATTTCAGGTGTGCTTAATTTAATTTGAGGGGTGTGTTGTGCTGAGCCCCTAGCAGAACTATGTTATGTTTCTTCTCGTTACTTTAACTCTTCAGTACGTACATACTAGTATTTCTTACATTTCATCTTTTAGTTGGTATAGAACTACCACTCGTTTCTCACTGGTAGAAAAAGGGCCTGTTGTCCCGGTTCGTAAGGGCCTTTTGTCCCGGTTCTGGAACCGGGACTAAAGGGTTGGTACTAATGCCCTGTCCCTTTAGTCCCGGTTCAATCCAGAACTGGGACAGATGGGCCTCCACGTGGCCTGTGCGCGGAGCCCAGGCAGGAGACCCTTTGGTCCCGGTTGGTGGCACCAACCAATAGGCATCCACGCGTCACCATTTCTGTGGCTGGGGTTTTTGTTTTCTTTTTGAAAGGCAGGGGGGTTGGGGGGTTAATTTAGGTGTTTCATATATTGTGTTAGCTAGCTATAATTAATAGAGAGAAGTGTCCTCTCTTATGTCCGTGCTTGGTCGACGCTACGTACTATACATACGTATAGAGAGGACTAGACACGCTAGCTAGCTAGTAAGCAAACGAAGGAAACAGAAGATCGTCATGAACATATATGCATACAGAGAGAAGTGATATCGACCACCTCTCCTTCTTCGAGCGATTGGTCGAACAACAAGTTCTCGTATATCTATCCGACACTACCGGCTACATATATACAATAATTATCTCTTACAAATATAATCATACGGACTCAGGGTCCACATAGTATTCTCCGTCTTCAGGGATCACGTGGTCAAGAAAGAATGTCGCCAATTCCTCTTGAATTGCTCGCATGCGAGCTGGTGCTAGGAGTTCATCCCGCTTCCGAAACATCTAATTTAAAGAAGGGGGTCAATACATATATATATATATATATATATATATGAATGAATGAAACTCAACACAAATGATGGTAATAAAATAAAATTGTGAATGTTGTTATTTACGTACTTCATATTGTTCGTCAATGTAGCCCCGCTCACAAGTCGTGTGGCGGATGGACTCGCAAACGTAGTATCCATAGAAATCATTCCCTTGTTCCTGCCACAACCACTTTACAAGAAATAGAGGTCAATCAAACTGATAAGCAAGAATGCTAAATGGTATTGATGAAACTAGCGCTTGAATGACTAGTAGATGCGCGGAACATGCTACTATAGTACTTACTTTCAGGTGTCTAAATTGCAGCTCCTTCGGCAGTCCCGGAGCTTTTCTGGTGAATTTTCTCCAAACCCTGCCGAACAAAGAAAACAATTACTTGATATATCAGGAAATGAACAAAGTTGCTGATATGGTGGATAATGATCGATTTAACTTACTTCTCGAGTATTTGAGTCATGTCTGCATAGTCCTGGGGATCTTTTCGTCTTGAGTCTAAGACGGTTACTAGTCCCTGCTCAAGCTTAATCTCTAGGAGAATATAGTGGAAACTGCACACGCATGCATAACTCATCAATTACATTACTATAACCTTGACTAATATATAAGGGAAACCGAATACGCACAAGACAGTAACACTCACTTGAAGTTGTAAGGAAAGAGTATTATATCTTTGTTTTCATTTATTACCAACGATCATAGCAAGTTGGCCTCGGTAGCTGCGGCATGAAATTTAACCTGAGTTGCATCTATGAGATATGTGTTAATGAACCCAATATCACTGACTTGTCTTTTCTTCAATTCGTCAATCTTCAATCTGCATAATATAGTGAGGATAATTATAAATACATGCAATGAAATAGCTGAGCTATATAGACAGACTTAATGACAGAAGTAGTACTACTTACAGACAGTAGCAGGCAACCGTTGTTTTATCGAGGGCCAATTGATTGAAAAACTGATAGAACTCCTCAAATGGAACAGGCAACAGTTCAATTCCAACGAGGTCATGCTCCTTTTGAACTTTCACATACAAAGTACTCCTCCCCCCAGATTCTCTGCAGATTTTCAAGTACCAATCATGCAATCTTCGCATCATCATTGATAGAGATCTTTCATCTTTGACGAGAGGCTTCCCGTACTCGTATCTTTGTATCTGCACCTCCATGGGTTCATAATGTACATCGTCGGGCAGGTAATCTGCAAGATTGCTATAACCGGGCACCATCCTCGGATCATTATCGACGTTGTGGCTAGGCACCTTGAGCGGGGGGCACGATTGCTTCGCTTGTTCGCCGAGCTGGGCAATTTGTTTCCCAGCTCGTCGTTCTTTCAGCCTTTGATCACTGACAGTACTTCCCGACCGCTCCGCTTCGGCAAATTCCTTTCCAATAATGCGCTCATAGTTTCCTTTCGGTGGAGACTTGGGTGGTTTTGTCAGGGCAGCCAGAGTGCGCTTCGCTTTCACCGGATCTACCTTCTCCTCCGGAAGTGGATGTCTCTTTGCTTTCAACCCTTGAAACCAGTCATCCACTTCGGTTCGTGCGATCTCGGTGTTCTCCTCCGGGGTCCTCTCGTATGGTAACTTCTCTGGAGTCTCCAAAGAAGGACCGAATCTATATGTCCTCCCGCCTCTGGCTGTACTGCTAGACGCCGGCCGAGCAGACGAAGCGGTTGTCTTCTTTACTTGCTTACGAGGCGGAGGAGAAGGACTACGACGTGCCGGAGCAGCCGGAGCGGCGGCAGGTCTCTTCCGCCCTTGCTGACGAGGCGGAGAAGGAGGAGGATGGCTGCTCGGGCGCGTCGGCGCAGGCGGAGAAGGAGGCGGAGTGCCGCCACGCGCTGGAGAAGGAGCCGGTCGAGTGCCCTGATCGTCACTCGCCGGAGGAGGAGGCGGTGGAGGTGGCGGAGTGCCCTGACTCGCCGGAGCAGGAGGCGGTGGAGGAGGCGGAGTGCCCTGACTTGCCGGAGGAGGAGGAGGAGGCGGAGGCGTCCAGTTCGGAAGGTTGATGAGCTCCTTCCGCCATAGGCATGGAGTCTTCAGAGCAGACCCCAGCCTAGTCTCCCCTTCACCGGTAGGGTGGTCAAGATGGAGGTCCTCAAATCCCTCCGTTATTTCATCCACCATCACCCTAGCATATCCTTCTGGAATCAGCCGGCAGTGAAAAGTTGCGCCGGGTTCAATAGCATAAACAGAGCCAACAGCCGCCTTGACCTTCAAATTCATCCATTGCGTCATAAGGTGGCAATTTTGAGACTCCGTGATAGCATCCACGGGATAGCTGGCAGGAGCCATCAAGGCATGCTCCGGCTGAAGCAGCTTGGTGGAAGCCACGCTGCTTCTCCACTGAGATGGCGAGGTAGCTTCGGGGGAAGCTTCGGCAGTACGTTTGCTGTGATTTGCTTCTCGTTCCTCTATCGCTTGTACCCTTGCTTGCAGCGCCTGCATTTGGGTCTGCTGCACTTTTTTCCTCCTCTCATGGGATTTGTAACCGCCAGTGTTCGGAAACCCAACTTTCCACGGAATGGAGCCTGGCGTGCCTCGTGTCCGTCTAGGGTGCTCAGGATTCCCGAGGGCCATTGTGAGCTCGTCGTTCTCTCTGTCTGGAAAGAACGTCCCTTGCTGCGCTGCTTCGATATACTGCTGAAGCTTCCTGACTGGTATGTCCAGTTGATCGTTCGTCCAAATGCACTTCCCTGTTACAGGGTCCAAGGTTCCGCCAGCCCCGAAGAACCAAGTCCGGCAATGGTCTGGCCAGTTAATTGTCTCTGGATCGACCCCTTCATCAATCAGATCATTCTCAGTCTTGGCCCACTTAGGCCGGGCTACGAGGTAGCCATCTAATCCCGTGCGATGGTGATGCTTCTTCTTCGCAGCATTTTGCTTGTTTGTCTCCGACATCTTCTTACTCTTTTCCGATGTCTTGTGGGCCACAAATGCGGGCCTCTGATCTTCTCATATCTGCCCTTGAATTCTGGTGTCTCATTATTTTTGACAAACTTATTCAGCTCTTTCTTCCACCTCCTGAATAGTTCTGCCATCCTCTTAAGAGCAAAAGACTTGATTAATTGCTCTTTAACTGGCTTCTCTGGATTATCCTATGGGGGTAGGGTGAAATTTGACTTCAGCTCAGTCCAAAGATCATTTTTCTGCATATCATTGACATAAGACACCTCAGGGTCTTCTATAGCCGACTTAAACCATTGCTGGATGCTGATTGGGATCTTGTCCCTAACCAGAACCCCGCACTAAGCAACAAATGCGTTCTTTGTTCGGATGGGTTCAATCGGTTGGCCGTCGGGCACGATTGCTATGATCTCAAACCTTTCATCCGAGCTCAACTTTTTCTTCGGGCCTCGTCTCTTTACCGAAGTTGTGCTCGATCCGGAGGGCTAGAAAAAAGAACAAAGACTTAGTTAATATGTGTACATACCAAAACAATGAATGCATCAATTAGCTAGTCAGCACAGGCTTAACTAATATATATACCTGGCCGGACTCGGTTCGGTCACTGGAGCCGTCATCACGGTCTCCTTCTTGCACCGGCAATGGGTCACCGGAGCCGTCCTCATGTTCTTCTTCTTGCACCGGCATTAGGTCACTGTAGCCAGCTTCTTCACCCTCTCCTTCCAGACCATCGGTGTCGTTGAGAAACAACGAGACGGCATCACTTCCTTCTGCGATTATGTCCCTCAACAACGCTTCTTTTGCTTCGTCTCGGGCGGCGTCCATAGTTTCTACAAATATTTACAACATGGCAATTATTATTCAAACATGACAGATGGATATATTAGTGGCAAACGTAGAACTAGCTACCTAATCATAGTAAGGAATCATATATATATTAATTAGTGGCCTCGACGCTGCTTCTCTAGGGTTTGGGGTGGCCTCGACAACGCTTCAAGGGTTTGGGGTGGCCTCGAGAATGCTTCAAGGAGGGGGTAATATCGCCCCCCCCCACGTGTTGAAGCTATCGGGAGGGGGTATATCGACAACAACGACACTACATCTATGTCCCTCGACGACCCTCGTTCCCGATAAAAAAAAGAGGAGGAAGAAGAAAAAAGAGGAGAAGAAAGAATAGAGGAGAAGAACTCCTCTATTCTTTCTTCTCCTCTTTTTTTTTCTTCTTCCTCTTCTTTTTTTATCCTCTTCTTCCTCTCATGTTCGAGAGGATCGCCGAGGGGTCGGGAGGTTGCCTAGTGTCAAAGGATTCAACAAAACCATGTATTCATCATTAAGCAAAAGTAACAGGTGCATGATGGTACGAAGCTCTCCAAAGTTATTTTGGAACGAAGTCCTAGATAGGATAATTTGCTTTTTGGTACAAAGTTCAGCAAGAACCTTCCAAATATCGTTATTTGGAAGGCCTTTGCTGAAATTCATACAAAAAGGCAAATTATCCTATCTGGGACACCATTCCAAAATAACTTTGGAGGACTTCGTCATGCCCTGGTTACTTCCGGCTAATGATGAAGCCATGGATTTCTTCAATACTTTGACACTAGGAAACCTCTCTTGACCCCTCGGCGATCCTCGACCCCTTGAACCCTCGACGACCCTGGAACCCTCGACCCCTCGGCGATCCTCTTCTTCCTCTCATGTTCGAGAGGATCGCCGAGGGGTCGGGAGGTTGCCTAGTGTCAAAGGATTCAACAAAACCATGTCTTCATCATTAGGCAAAAGTAACAGGTGCATGATGGTACGAAGCTCTCCAAAGTTATTTTGGAATGGAGTCCTAGATAGGATAATTCGCTTTTTGTTACAAAGTTCAGCAAGAACCTTCCAAATATCGTTATTTGGAAGGCCTTTGCTGAAATTCATACAAAAAGGCAAATTATCCTATCCGAGACACCATTCCAAAATAACTTTGGAGGACTTCGTCATGCCCTGGTTACTTCCGGCTAATGATGAATCCATGGATTTTTTGAATACTTTGACACTAGGAATCCTCTCTCGACCCCTCGGCGATCATCTTCTTCCTCTCATGTTCGAGAGGATCGCCGAGGGGTCGGGAGGTTGCCTAGTGTCAAAGGATTCAACAAAACCATGTCTTCATCATTAGGCAAAAGTAACAGGTGCATGATGGGACGAAGCTCTCCAAAGTTATTTTGGAATGGAGTCCTAGATAGGATAATTCGCTTTTTGGTACAAAGTTCAGCAAGAACCTTCCAAATATCGTTATTTGGAAGGCCTTTGCTGAAATTCATACAAAAAGGCAAATTATCCTATCCGGGACACCATTCCAAAATAACTTTGGAGGACTTCGTCATGCCCTGGTTGCTTCCGGCTAATGATGAATCCATGGATTTTTTGAATACTTTGACACTAGGAAACCTCTCTCGACCCCTCGGCGATCCTCGACCCCTCAAACCCTCGACGACCCTGGAACCCTCGACCCCTCGGCGATCCTCTTCTTCCTCTCATGTTTGAGAGGATCGCCGAGGGGTCGGGAGGTTGCCTAGTGTTAAAGGATTCAACAAAACCATGTCTTCATCATTAGGCGAAAGTAATAGGTGCATGATGGTACGAAGCTCTCCAAAGTTATTTTGGAACGGAGTCCTAGATAGGATAATTCGCTTTTTGGTACAAAGTTCAGCAAGAACCTTCCAAATATCGTTATTTGGAAGGTCTTTGCTGAAATTCATACAAAAAGGCAAATTATCCTATCCGGGACACCATTCCAAAATAACTTTGGAGGACTTCGTCATGCCCTGGTTACTTCTGGCTAATGATGCAGCCATGGATTTCTTCAATACTTTGACACTAGGAAACCTCTCATATATATCCATCTATAGCCACATACATATATAAATGGAAAAAATGCTATGAACAAAAATACATATATACTTGGTAAATATTCTATGAAACATCGTTTCTCATATATGTCAATGCATACATTCATGGATCATCATTGCTCATATATCCATAGTCATATATAAAAACTTTCTGCCTATGAACAAAAAACTTTCTATGAACAAAAAACTTTGTATGAACAAAAAAACATTTTTGACATATTTAGCACATTCTAAATTTTCCTAACTCTTTTACAACCACAAAAATTACTCCAACTTCATGACAGTACCCACACTCCATTTCACCAAAAACCTTCTGATCCATAGTTTAAATTTTTTAAATTTCATTCAAATGAAATTTGAACCAGATTCAAATTCCTTGCTGAAAACCTATTATAAACCAATCAAAAAATTCTGAAATTTTGCCATCACCTTTGTCTTGCATCAGTACCTCACCACAAAAAATATCATAAATCCTAAAAATGCCCAAAACCATCTAGCATTTGATCAAACACCCTCTATATGCACTGTTCATATCTGTAAAAAAAATTCAGAAATTTCAGAAAAGTTTGCTGCTGCTCCACTCCTTCTGCTCTCCTCTCCTTCTCCTCTCCTTCTGCTCTTCAATGCGTCGGGGCCGGCGGCGACCATGGAGCAGGGGCAGAGAGCAAGGGCCGCACTCGATCGGGACCATGGGAAAGGGGGGCTCACTTCGAGGGGGGCGGCGATGGCAGGAGTCCGGCGACGAGGACGGCGGGCTCGGGGCGGCACGCGGTGACAGGAATGGCGGTCTCGGGACGGCGCGCGGCCGGCGACAGGGACGAGGAGGGGTGGGCTCGGGGAGGCACGCAACGACGGGGACGACGAGGACGGTGGGCTCGGGGATGCCGGCGATGAGGACGGCGCGGGCTCATGGAGGCGATGACGTTGGCGGCGGCGGCGTAGACGGCGAGGTGGAGCAGCCTGACGGCGTCATCGGCGGGGGAGGGGAGAATTGGCGATGCAAACTGAAAATTTTCACAAGTGTTTGTTATATAGTCCAAGCTTTAGTCCCAGTTGGTGGTGTAAACTGGGACCAATTCCCCCTTTAGTCCCGGTTGGTGCCAGCAACCGGGACCAAAGGCCTCTTTTCAGCAGCCCAAAGGGTGGGAAGCGGCGGCCTTTGGTCCCGGTTGGTGGCACCAACCGGGACTAAAGAGGGGCATTGGTCACGGTTCGTGGCACCAAACGTGACCAATGCCCCCTTTAGTCCCGGTTGGTGCCACCAACCGGGACCAAAGGCCTTGTGCTGCCCTGCGCCCAAATGTTTTGTCCCACCTCGCTAGTTGAGAGGGAGCCGCACTTGTTTATAAGGTGCGGTGCGCCTTCCCTCTCGAGCTCCTCTCTAAAGCAGGCTTTCGGGCCTAACCGTGCAATGTGTGCCTGTGGGCCTGCTGGGCCTCCCGCAGGCCTGAATCCTGGCCCATGGTAGGGTTTCTAGTCGTATTCAGGCCATGGGTGCCCAGTAGGTGGCACTTTTTGTTTTTTTGTTTTTTTTGTTTTCTTTGTTGCTTTATTTATTTTATTTTGTTTCTACTTACAACAAAATACTTATTGTTGCTATTTTTATTTTTTTTTCCAGTTTTTTTGTTTTGTTTTGTGTGTTATTTATTTTCTTTTGTTTTTTGCTTTATTTTTTAATTCTTTTTGCTTTTAGGTCAGCAAAATTATAAACTTTTTGTTGCTTTATTTATTTTATTTTGTTTCTACTTACAACAAAATACTTATTGTTGCTATTTTTTTCCAGTTTTTTTGTTTTGTTTTCTGCACTATTTATTTTCTTTTGTTTTTTGCTTTATTTTTTTATTCTTTTTGCTTTTAGTTTTAGAAAAATTATAAACTTTCTATTAGTGCCATTAGTTTTCAAATTTGAAAACACTTTTTTAGTTTTTTTGTTTTCTTTGTTGCTTTATTTATTTTATTTTGTGATTAACTTTACTATAAAAATAGTTTTTTTCCTTTTTTTGATTTGTTTTTGCATTATTTATTTTCTTTTGTTTTTTGCTTTAACTTTTAATTCGGTTTGCTTTCAGGTTAGCAAAATTATAAACTTTAGGTTCTGAAACTTTTTCTCTAGCATATTTATTATTCCCTTTATATTCGACGAGAAGCCAGTCGTGACCTTCATACTGAGCAGGCATTCAAAGAAGATTTCTTTCTCTTCTTTCGTAAGAGCGTAGCTGGCAGGACCTTTATACTGCTTCGGAGGCATGCCGTCTTTTTCGTGCAAACGTTGCAGGTCCTCCCGTGCCTCAGGTGTATCTTTTGTCTTCCCATACACGCCCAAGAAGCCTAGCAGGTTCACGCAAAGGTTCTTCGTCACGTGCATCACGTCGATTGAGGAGCGGACCTCTAGGTCTTTCTAGTAGGGTAGGTCCCAAAATATAGATTTCTTCTTCCACATGGGTGCGTGTCCCTCAGCGTCATTCGGAACAGCTAGTCCACCGGGACCCTTTCCAAAGATTACGTAGTGTAAATCATTGACCATAGCAAGCACGTGATCACCGGTGCGCATGGCAGGCTTCTTCCGGTGATCTGCCTTGCCTTTGAAATGCTTGCCTTTCTTTCGACATTGATGGTTGGTCGAAAGAAATCGACGATGGCCCAGGTACACATTCTTCCTGCATTTGTCCAGGTATATACTTTCAGTGTCATCTAAACAGTGCGTGCATGCGTGGTATCCTTTGTTTGTCTGTCCTGAAAGGTTACTGAGAGCGGGCCAATCGTTGATGGTCACGAACAGCAACGCCTTAAGGTTAAATTCCTCCTGTCTGTGCTCATCCCACGTACGTACACCGTTTCCATTCCACAGCTGTAAAAGTTCTTCAACTAATGGCCTTAGGTACACATCAATTTCGTTGCCGGATTGCTTAGGGCCTTGGATGAGAACTGGCATCATAATGAACTTCCGCTTCATGCACATCCAAGGAGGAAGGTTATACATACATAGAGTCACGGGCCAGGTGCTGTGATTGCTGCTCTGCTCCCCGAAAGGATTAATGCCATCCACGCTTAAAGCAAACCATACATTCCTTGGGTCCTTTGCAAACTCATCCCAGTACTTTCTCTCGATTTTTCTCCACTGCGACCCGTCAGCGGGTGCTCTCAACTTCCCATCTTTCTTTCGGTTCTCACTGTGCCATCGCATCAACTTGGCATGCTCTTCGTTTCTGAACAGACGTTTCAACCGTGGTATTATAGGAGCATACCACATCACCTTTGCAGGAACCCTCTTCCTGGGGGGCTCGCCGTCAACATCACCAGTGTCATCTTGTCTGATCTTATACCGCAATGCACCGCATACCGGGCATGCGTTCAGATCCTTGTATGCACCGCGGTAGAGGATGCAGTCATTAGGGCATTCATGTATCTTCTCCACCTCCAATCCTAGAGGGCATACGACCTTCTTTGCTGCGTATGTACTGTCGGGCAATTCGTTATCCTTTGTAAGCTTCTTCTTCAATATTTTCAGTAGCTTCTCAAATCCTTTGTCAGCCACAGCATTCTCTGCCTTCCACTGTAGCAATTCCAGTACGGTACCGAGCTTTGTGTTGCCATCTTCGCAATTGGGGTATAACCCTTTTTTGTGATCCTCTAACATGCGATCGAACTTCAGCTTCTCCTTTTGACTTTCGCATTGCGTCCTTGCATCGACAATGACCCGACGGAGATCATCATCATCGGGCACATCGTCTAGTTCCTCTTGATCTTCAGCAGCTTCACCCATTGCAGCATCATTGGGCACATCGTCTGGTTCCTCTTGATCTTCACCAGCTCCCCCCGTTGCAGCATCACCATATTCAGGGGGCACATAGTTGTCATCGTACTCTCCTTCTTCGCCGTCTTCCATCATAACCCCTATTTCTCCGTGCCTCGTCCAAACATTATAGTGTGGCATGAAACCCTTGTAAAGCAGGTGGGAGTGAAGGATTTTCTGGTTAGAGTAAGACCTCGTATTCCCACATTTAGTGCATGGACAACACATAAAACCATTCTGCTTGTTTGCCTCAGCCGCATCGAGAAACTCATGCTCGCCCTTAATGTACTCGCGGGTGTGTCTGT
Source organism: Triticum urartu (assembly GCF_056163025.1). Lineage (NCBI taxonomy): Eukaryota > Viridiplantae > Streptophyta > Magnoliopsida > Poales > Poaceae > Triticum > Triticum urartu. The sequence continues at coordinate 569,547,008 of NC_141878.1, forward strand.
CACCGTACATCCATTGCCGGTTCATCTGCGTGCATTATATATAATTAAGTGTCCAAATTAATAGAAGTTCATCATCACATTAAAACTAAAGTGCATACATAGTTCTCATCTAACAACATATAGCTCTCCAGAGCATCTAATTAATTAAACCATACATTGAAACTATGTAAAACATTTCAATGCGAAAACAAATGCGATCATAATCGCAACCAAGGTAACAATTGATCCAACGGCATAATGATACCAAACCTCGGTATGAATGGCATATTTTCTAATCTTTCTAATCTTCAAGCGCATTGCATCCATTTTGATCTTGTGATCATCGACGACATCCGCAACATGCAACTCCAATATCATCTTCTCCTCCTCAATTTTTTTTATTTTTTCCTTCAACAAATTGTTTTCTTCTTCAACTAAATTTAACCTCTCGACAATAGGGTCGGTTGGGATTTCCGATTCACATACATCCTACATAAATAAAATCTATGTCACATTGGTCGGCATAATTTTCATAAACAATAAATGAACCAATAGTTATAAAGATAATATATATACCACATCCGAATCATAGACACGACGAGGGCAGACGGGGGCGGATACCAAAACCATCGCACTATATAAGATGCAATAATAAAAGTAAGAAAATAATACAAGTATCTATGTAAACATACAAGTAAGAATATGTTTCCTTTCAGAAAGAAGATAAGAACAAGAGGCTCACCACGGTGGTGCCGGTGATGAGCTCGGCGCGGGTGATCGACGGCAGTGAAGACGGGGACGGGGCGTGACCGACCGCTAAACCTAGACAAATATTATGGAAAATGGAGCTTGGAGGTCGAGCTTGGAGAGGAGAAAGCTTAAGTAGTGTGGCTCGGGCATTCCATCGAACACCTTGTGTGCATAGGAGGTGAGCTAGAGCACCACCAAGCCCTCTCCCCCTCGGCCAGAGAAAAACAGAGCACTGGGGGTTCTCTGCTCGCGAGCGAGGGGTATAGATAGGCACCTCATTGGTCCCGGTTGGTGACATGAGCCGGGACTAAAGGGGAGCCTTTGGTCTCGGTTCAAGCCACGAACCGGGACCAATGGTGGTGGGCCAGGAGCGAGGCCCATTGGTCCCAGTTCATCCCACCAACCGGGACCAAAAGGTCCAGATGAACCGGGACCAATGGCCCACGTGGCCTGGCTGGCCCCCTAGGCTCACGAGCCGGGACCAATGCCCACATTGGTCCCGGTTCTGGACTGAACCGGGACTAATGGGCTGACCCGGCCTGGACCAAAGCCCTGTTTTCTACTAGTGTCTTCACATTATATACGTACAATATATATGGCCAACATCATATAGCCAGAAGTTTAGTTGTCAAAGAATTTCAGGGTGCTTAGTTTTGTCAAAGAATTCCAGGATGCTTAGAGGGTGTTTGGATCCAAGGGACTTATTTTAGTCTGACTAAAAATAGTATCTTTAAGAGACTAAAGTTCCAAGCACCCCTGACTAAAGAGGGGCTAAAACTAGTCTTGATACTAAATTTTTTTAGTCAGGGGTACCCCTACTAAAATGTGGATTAGTCCTCTCTCTACTCATTTAACTCCTCTCCTTTAATACACGCGAGTTCTGGATTGGAGGGTTTGGAGGATAATAAATGCTCATTAACTTGAATTTAGCATTTTTAGTATTTGGATCAAAGCATGGGTGAGGCTAGCATGTTTTAGTCCCACTACTTTTAGTCATGGGACTAAAATGTATCCAAGCACCCTCTTAGTTTTATTTGAGGGGTGGGTTGTGCTAGACACCATTAATGTGACTAGCCTTTTTAATAGTACTATATGCATAATTTGGCGACGAGCGCTCTCTATATGTACCACCTTTTGTTTAATTTCAAGTTTTTCTCCATGGAGCAATCCACCGATACTACTGTTGTACAAAAGTATACGTTTTTTAAAAGGCTAGAGGGCGGGGCAGTCTAGCTTGGTCGGTTTCACGAGAGGCGAGGGCCTTTGTGATTTGACGGCTCATTACTGCTGGAAGGTGGGGCCTTGTGATTTGACTGCTCGTATAAATGCGCCGATGACCTGATCGAGGAGGAGCAAAGAACCATGCGGTATACTCAAGTTTTCCACTGGAGTAGTACTGCGACGGAGGAGCACAAAACATGGCAGCCCAGTGCCATATGGCAATAAAAATGATCTAATTTGCTAGTCATCTAATTGTTAGCATTGTTCTATTCATTTCCTAAAAAAACATTGTTCTATTCATGCCTCGCAGAGAATGTGACACGTGCGGTGAAACACCCGAAACAAAAGATGAAACACAGGAGCAAAAGAAGAAGGAAGATTATCACCCCAAATGATCTAATTCGCTGCGGAGTCGTAACTGCTTCTTCATCGCCTCCACGACCTCCATCTCCTTGCGCGTCTCCTCCGCAATCTTCATCATTGTGTCCTTGACGTGGCATTTCTCGACGCGAGCCGTCATCATCTATTCTACGGCCATATTACGTACCTTGACAGCAGTCGAGTGCTCGATGCGGAGCTTCGCCAACACTTCCTTCTGTTCCATGGCGAGGGCCTGCAACATCATCATCGAGGAACTACTATTCTCATGCAGCTTCTTCCAGCCGGCGTTCTTCTCCTTCAATAGGTCAATCTCGTGGCAGAGCTTCGCATTGTCCTCCCGAAGTCGCAGGATTTCGCCGGTCGCCTTCTTCTCTGAGGCAATGCTCTTCTTCAGCAGCATCACCAAGCCGGCGGTCAACTCCCCCTACTAATTTAGCTCAGCGGGCATGTCGTCGAGGCTCTCCTTCAGCAACTCCATCAAGCATTGGATGAACTCCTTCTGCTTATTGAGCTGATCGGGCATGGCGTTGAGGGATAACGACTCCAGCTCCGCCGGCTCGGCATATTCGCCTCCGCGGCTAGGGCACTCCTGGGATCCATCGCCTACGCGTGAGAGATCTTTCGAGGTCTCTGCGTGGTGGTGAGCCCTATCTTTTTTTCTGTAGCCTTGGTTGCCGCTCCCTTGTTACGAGTAGTTCTCGACCTAGAGCTCTACTCACCGGCCATGGCAACGACGGACGAAGAAGAAACACTTATGAGGAGCAAAGGTAGAGTGATTTTCGGTTAGGTAGTTCCCCTTTTTATAACCTAAGTACTAGCACAAGTACTAATACCTGCATAATGGGAACACATTCAGGTTTGGTACGTACTACTAGTAGGTGTGAGCAGGCTTTCGAATGTGATGGGAACAAGGTAAAGATTAATTGATGGTCTTGGTTTCGAGGCCCAAAACGGCTCCCGATGCATTTAGCGGAACATAAATTTCAAGTACTACACTGCTCAAATGCGTAAATATTATGTTACTGTCAAAAATTGACAGAAAATATGAAGGAGGCCAATGGAAGTACTACTAGCAACCCACGATTTAACTACTTGCATGCGCGTAGTGGAGTAATAATGTCTTTCTTCCGCCCTCACGTCCACTCAATTTGCATGCGCTGTATTAATTGACCATCAATGAAGTGAACGACTTTACACGCGTCAAATTATCACATGGGGTGGATCTTGGTACAAAATTGCGTTTGCCCGTGCACCCGCGTGTGCGTGCGAGGAATGAGTGCATGCATGGCGTGCGTGCACATCTTCGCTTCGTGCATGTACCGCCAGTATGGCTTAGGGAGGATGAGTACATTCTTCTGGAACCAGCAGCACGTCACTGTGATCAATCCATGCAAGGAGGTCGCGACAACGCCTACACATGTGCCATGTGGCTTCATGAATTGTAAGAGAGACACTGTGTAGCGTGCCATTGGTATTCTAATTTACGTGTTTTGCACATACTCGAAGTACTAGTAAGGTACACGTGCATTGCACGCATCAGATTTTGCAACCAAATTATGAATAAATACCACACTATAGCATGTAAGCTCTGAGTCATATATGCCTGATGTAGCCCTTCGTTTAATTCTTATAGTTCATCTCATTCAAAATCAATTAGTTTTTATAAAAAAAGCTAAGAACGCGGGAATAGGAAAAACATGGGATTATAGTGGAATGTCGTCTTAAATCCTACAGGATTGTACAAGTGTTTGATTGTGCATAGAAAAAATGCAGAATTCTTTCAAAGATGTTTGAGTGGATGGGATGTTTCCTATGAAATCTAGTGCAAATGAATCATATGGAAAAATTTCTATGGTTTACAATCCTACGAATCAAACAACCAAGATAGGAAAAATTCCTAATGATTAGAATCCTCCAAAATTCCTTTGAGAATCCTTTGAATCAAAGAAGCCCTTAATCTATTTTATGATTTATGGAATTGTGCGTTGTAAAGCACAAAGTAAAAACAAATAATGGCAATTCAACTAGAAAAAAGTTTGGGCAGTTATGATACGGAAGATTCTAGAACAAAAGAGAACCATTGTTGTTTTGAGGTTTGTGCATTATGCTTAAGTTCAACCATGGAGTCTGCTAGATTGTACATGTGGCAAAATCCGGTTGGGGGCTAGAAGATGGTGCGAGGGGCCGAGTGGAGGGAGACTATGAAGGAATGCACAAGTGCGAGACCGATATTTAGAGAGAGGGGCCGAACACATGCGCTGATGCACGTAGTGGTGGATCCATGAAAAATAAATGAGCTAGGGGGCCAAGTATTGTTAATCCTGTATGAGGAGGGTCAATTCATGAACTTAAATCATTTTTAGCAGCAATTATCTAATGATCACATTCATATTAGCCTTGATATATAGTGATGTTAGGGGGGAGGGGGGCAGGGCCCTTACTGCCCCCTGTCTTTGCCATTGTGCATGCGTCTGAGAGATGAAGCGGTGGATGATGAGAGGGGGACGTTGGATACATAATTAATGTGGGTGTATTAGCTATATATGTTAATCCTATATAGAGAGGTATAGATTGATCGATGTGGACGTGGGAAAGAGGGTGAGACCTCACTGGATATATCGATTGATCGGTTTGTGTGGAAAACTATGAAAGACCTAGCTATATACACACATACATAGAGGAACATCGATCGTTGCGCATGCATGCATGAGAGATAAAGAATGCCCGATATGATGGAGAGGGGGATGTGTGTTGGTGTGTGCCTTCATGGGAGACTGACCTGAAGAAAACGATTGCATGCGTGCGATGGATAATGCCGAATGGTAGTGTGTGTGCATGCATGCACGAGAGAAAGTTAGTGGTACAATTATAAAGAGAACACTACTATGTGGGTGTAAAAGAATAGCTGAATAGGTGAGGTCACAATCAATGTAAAGTTGAATTCAAATATTTGAATAAGAGATCCTGATGTTTGAAACCCATGCATGCATGAATATAACGGAGATATGCGCGGTGTGGTTTGGAAACGAGCATGTTGTAATGTATACACATTGAACAAGGTCAGACTGATTTGAATTTGAGATACCGATGGCAGACATCATTTGGCCACGTCGCATCCGTGCATGGACACACTATTCTAATTGGAGATGATGGGCGGCTTTTGCATCACATATCTATATCTATACCCCTATATATATTTTATATTTTATATTTTTTAATTGTGTGCGGGTAACTTTAACTTTGAAAGATGGTCGTTGGATGAGGCGAATCCGATGGTCCAAAGATGGCAAATTTGAGCACTACTGGCCGTTGGATATCATCTAGATTCCACCAGATTTCGCCACATCTATAATCTAGAAGACTCCATGGTTGAACTTAAGCATAATGCACAAACATCAAAACACAAGCACTTCTTATTTGTTCTAGAATATTCCGTATCAGAATTGCCCAAATGTTTTTCTACATGATTTGCCATTATTTGTTTTTACTTTATGTCTTAGGACACACAATTCCATGAATCTTAAAATAGATTAGCTTTCTTATAAAAACTAGATGATTTTGAATGAAATGAACTATAAGAATTAAACAAACATCTACATCATGCATATATGACTCAAAGCTTGCATGCTATAATGTGGTTTTTATTCATAATTTGGTTGCCAAATCTCATGTGTGCAATGCACGTGTACCTTACTCTAGTCTAAGTGGTGTTTGTGTGTGTGTGTTGTGCATGTTGAGGTGCAAATTGTCTTTTTTGGGGTACACGTTAAGCTTGTTCTTCCGAAATTTCAAGCCGCGCCTTGTTATGCCGAAAATTCAAGCTAGCGTCTCTGTCTATCATGCTGTGAAACTCCCGCCTCTTCAATCCGCGCCTTGTTAGCCCGAAATATTTAAGATATATCTTTGTCTCGTTGTGCTCCGACAACTCCCTCCATCTCAACCCGCGCCTTGCTATTCCGAAATTACAACGCGCGTGAAAACTCCCACCTCCTGTGAAATCCCGACACGTGAAATGCCCGTGGTACCCCTGAACCGAAAGAACCGCCTCAAATCGGTGGGGGTACTTTCGTAACTTACCCCACATTTCGGACAAGCGCGTCTCTAAGCCATGGTTCCCACTGCCATCCCATCCGCCCACCCATTCGTACACCGAGGCCGCGAAAACCCGCGACGAAACCCCACACCATGCTCCGTCTGCCACCCAGCTGGAGCCTCTTCCCCGATGACGTCGTCCACAGGAACACCTCGACGTCCCTCATCCACCGTACCGGATGAGGATCCGTCATCGATCTCATCGTCCCACCGGTTCAGCCACCCCGTCCTCCACTTCCAAGGAGCTGCCCCGATGTTCTCCTCGTCTTTCGCGCCACCTCCATTCCCACACCGCCGTCTTCACCTGCACCACTGGAAGAGCATCATCATCACCGTTTCCTCGGATGAAGCTGCGGCCTAATCGGCGCCACCAAAGAGGTTGTACACTAATTGCCGCATTTTCTTCTTGATTCGATCTCACGGTGCTGCCGGCGCTTGGTCCCGAGCCGACACGGCGCGACTCCATCCACGGCGGCGTCGCCGGCCACTTCCTCCATGGCGTCGCTCCCTCGGCAGCGACGTCCACATTAGTAGGACCTGCTGCTGCTTTAGCTCTCGCTCGCGCTGCTGCTCTGCTCTTTTTCTCTCGGTCCCCTGCCTGGTCTGCTCTTGCTATTGCTCTTGCTCGCGCTGCTGCTCTCGCTCTCGCTCTTGCTTGCGATGCTGCTCCGATTTAGCTACACTTCACTCTGATGCCACCGGGGTGAAGGAAGAACCAGCCGCAGCGGGGAGGGGGCTCGCCGGAGAGGTACCCCACCATCTATCTTAGGGTTCAGGATGGGGGCGGTGGTCGCTGGCGGTGGCGGGGCGTTGGCGGGGCGGTGGCGTGGGGATTGCCGGAGAAAAAGCTCGGCACGGGAGGGCCTAGAGGGATGGCTGGGGCGGTGGCGGACCGGCGGTGGGGAGTGTTTTCGGGGCGGGCGGGGCGGCGCACCGTCGGGCGCGGGCGGCGGGGGGCTGCTGTTTGGCCGGCTTAGGGGGGTGGAGGTTGAAGATGAACCGCAGGCCCTTGATTTCGTATCCAACGGCTGCAAAATCGACTGAACAAAGATGAAAAATTCAGTCGACCGACGTGTAGCCTCACCTTGCTAGTGCGTTCAGTTTCGACAGCAAAATTCAGTTTCGACAGCAAAATTTAGTTTCGATAGTTAAGTTCAGCTTCGACAGTTAAGTTTAGTTTCGACAGTTAAATTCAGTTTCGACAGTTAAGTTCAGAGATGAGCGGCTGATGTATTTTACATCTAGCACTTTGTGGTTATGTATTTTACGTCATGTATTGGAGATGCTATTAGAATTCCACTCAGGTTAGCGTTGTTCGTAGTCTCTCTTGTCCTGCTTCAGCCTCGGCGTCGTACAACTCACCAAAGCTGCTCCAACGAAGAAACCCTCCATCACAGCGGAGCAGTACCTCGGGCTCCATCTCCAGACGCCTAAGATCTTCTTCCCCTCCTCCGACAGCCAAGTCAGCCGGAGCATCCTCACCGGCCAACCCAATCACGCTGAGATCGACATGGCTTTGCCAAAGAGGTTGTACACTTGTTGCATCCCTTTTTTACTCTACATGTTATATATATTGTCCACTGAGCACTCGTAGTAACGGGAAATATGATTATTTTATCCTACTATATGAAAAGCAGTGAGGTACCAGGCAACTTAGCTATCCGTGATGGACTCTCTTGAACGCCATCATTATTTATCTCTGCGTGTTTGAGCTGTGCATTTGTCGATGGGCCTGGGAGTTGAGCTAATATGGCAGTGGCCTGGTTCCAAAGTAATAGAAGTAGCACAAAAACATTTTTTAGTGTAGGATTTTCCTTGCTCAAGCCTGCCTACTAGAATCGCTAGTGCTTGAAAGGAAAAGTGAATGAAAAACATCGGAATTGGAAAGTTTCCTATGGTACTACTTTTCATGAATTTGGTGCAAAGGAATGGAGCAAAGGAAAACTGTAGGATTTGTTCCTTTAGTGTCTCCTTGAAAGAAAAACCGTAGGAATTCTAATTTCCACTTCTCCTCCTTTTCATATTACTATTCATCAAGCACAAGACTAAGAGATAGTAGCATAATAGCATTATAACCGTACATTTTCTTGTGGTTTGACTTAATCTCACCATGCATTTTTGCATCCTGTGATCTTCCAATTGTTGTGAATCAGACACCCAGATTGGCAGAAATCCTGTGTTTTTAAATTCTCTGTTTTGCACATGCATTCCTATCCTATTCCTATCTATTTCCTATCCCTGCATTGTTAGAATCCTCAAATTCAAACAAGCCCTTACTCAATTACTTCTGTTACAGATATGTGTCAAAGAAAACCTTGTGTGGTTTGTCCTGCTCCTGCGGCGCTGTGTTCCACCCCAGCTCAGCTGCTCCAACGACGGAAGGGTTCACCACAGCAGGGATCCGCTCTCCAGACTGTCTTATGCCGCCTCAGATCTTCTTCCCCGCTGCCGGCAGCCACGGCAACTGCATTACCATCATCAACTGAGCAGATGACCTTGAGGACTACACGGGTCCGCAAGAGAGGTCGCACTCTTCCATGTCTTCTTACATTATGCATCGCTTAATATGATGACATGCTACATTATCATCGTGTTCACCTATTAGACTCCGAGTCAGGTCCAAACTAATGCTGAAACTTCAGTTTTTAAATGGTTGTGGGGTACATATTGGGGCAGCAATCAGTACTATCTGTCTACTATCTGGTTAATCTACGGTGTCTACTATGAGTTTCATGTTGGGTGCAAACAAACATTAAAGGAGCCATTATCTGTCTTTTTTAACTAAAGCTATTATCTGCCTGCTATCATTGGTTTTGGGTCTATCCACAGTTTGCTACCATCACTCTGGATTTGTGCATGCACTCCTTACATAATCTCACTATGTTTTATTCCTATTCATGCCAGTTATTGTACACAATGGAACTGATCATGTAGAGTAAAAGAGACGAGCCTTGAGTGGCAATAAAATTTCATGCAGACGTCGTTCCATGGTGGGCGTAAAGGCAGCGCCCCTCCACCCAGTTTGGGTCGTAATCCAGAGGAAGATAACTGTTATGAGGGGGATTCAAAAGGAGAAGACCACTCCTATTTACCCCATGAGGTCTTCGCTCTAACTTGGCATGCTGATGTTGGTAATATCATGCATATGGTGCCTTGCATTGCTTACTATATACATTAAAGATGTCATCTGCTTAGTTTAGACATGCTTTGTGTCAATGCCATCTGTTTAGTTTCTTTATCGTATATGTGAATCATGCAATGCCATCTTGTCTAGCCAGGCATCATATATGTGAATTTTGCAATGCCACCCTGGTTAGACAGTCATCTTATATGTGAATTATATCATGCCATCATTTTTTATTACGTGTTAAATTTGTCAACAATTTTAGTACATTCAATTACTCTTCCTGTGCATCAGCCATTTGGCACGATCATGGAAAAATCTGGAGTGGAAACAAGGTCTTCAGAGCAAACAATGCTATCTGACGAAGTGCATGTCTTGCTGGTTAGCGATAGCTCCTCAGAGGAGGATTCAGAGACAGATGACCAGTCATATCCCCCCCCCCCCGAGGTGCATGCCCTAACTTGGCAGGGTTATGTTGCTCATATCGTGCATATGGTATCTTGCATTGCTATGTCATTTGCTTAGTTTAGACATGCTTTGTGTGAATGCCACATGTTTAGTGTCTAATTACCATATATGTGAATTATGCAATGCCATCTTGTTGCAAGACATTATATATGTGAATTATGCAATGTTATCTTGTTGCAAGGCATTATGTATGTGAATTATGCAATGCCATGCTGTTTAGGAAAGCGTCATATATGTGAATTATATCATGCCGTCCTTTTTTTGCATTTCTCATTGCTTTTGTCGACAATGTTTGTATATTCAACTGCTCTTCCTATGCATCAGCCATTTGAATTGGTGATGGAGAAATCTGGAGTGAAAACAAGGTCTTCAGAGTAGACAATGCTACCTGCTGAAGCAGATATCCTGCTGGTTACAGATAGCTCTTCAAAGGAGGATTCAGAGGCAGATGACCAGTCCTATTATCCCCCTGAGGTGTATGCTCAAACTTGGCAGGGTTATATTACTCATATAATGCATATGTTGTATTGCAATGCTTAGTTTTTACATCATATAGACAATATTGAATGCCATCTCCTTAGTTGACACATCATATATGCGATTGCCCTCTTCTCACTTCCTTAGTATATAAATCATATATTTGAATTATGTCATGGCATGATGTTTACATAGACATCATGTATCTGAATTATGGCATGCCAACCCATTTTCTAAAGAAATAATATAGTTATATCATCTCATCCTGTTTACATAGTCATCATATTTAAATTATGTCATTCTATCCATGAATTATATCATGCCATCATGTTTGCATCGACGGCATGTTTGTGATTTATGGCATGCCAACCACTTTAATAGACACATCGTATAGTTATATCATGTCATCCTGTTTACATGGTCATCATATTTTGAAGTATGTCATTCTATCTTGTTTAGTTAGCAATCATACATGTGAAATTGTGTCATGCTATCCTATTTAATTAGCCGTCATATATGTGAAATTATGTCCTGCTATTCTGTTTGCTTAGACAACATAAATGTGAATTATTCCATGCCCTGTTTTCTTCCCTACTATCCATTGCACCTATCTATCTTACAATGTTTGTACATTCAATTACTTTGATTGTTTATCAGCCATTTCAATTGGAGGGAGTGATGGCAGTATCTGTGGGAGTAAAAACACGTTCTTCAGAAGAGATCGTGCTACCTGTCGATGCAGATAGAACCACGGTTGTACTTGCCCAAGAACCAGCCCCACCACACATAACCCACACTCATGCAGATTGTACCCCTACCCAGTTGGACAGAGAACCAGCTACACCCCTTCTAACCCCAACCCCAGCAGATAGACACCCAGTTCCTGTTGACACAGCACCATCTCCACCACAGAGCACCCAAACATGAGCAGTTAGTAAGGCAACTGTTGTGCCCAAATCACGAGGACCACCACTCCGAACCCGAAGTCAACGCTTAAAGCAGAAGAAGAATTGTTCTCAGGTCAGGTTCCATAGCTATGGTTCATACTACTTTGCTCTTGCATCACTGTATTTACTGATACCAACTAATTTCAAATTTGAAGGATGCCATTGAAACTCCAATGGCGCAACAGGTATGTTTTAAACCTGTTTCTTCAACGTGTTTGGTTGTTTGCTGTTGTAACTTGCTCTATGTTGATTTCAGTTTCAATTGAATAAACAGTTATGTTCTCATGCCATGCACATTACAAGTGTTGTTATTGCTGTGTAGTTTGCCACACTTATATTCTGTCTATGCTGCTTTGTCTTAAATAGATATGATTCGAACTGTATCTATCTTGATTTGGCAACATAAACTAGAATGATATAGACCATACAGTGACCATACTACATAGATATATGTTTGTTTCATGCTGTTATCCTGTCCACCTTACTACCGAACTGGTTTACCAAAATGAGTTTCATATACTACATTGTAAACCTGAGATCTGTTTGTTTGTTTCTCTTTTAGAACGAGGATAAAATATTGGAGAAGAGTACCCTGTTATGCAATGGTAAAGGTAGTAATGCAGATAAGGTTCAAGATAGTGAGACATCCCTGTTGGTCTCCAAGAAAGCTGATAAAAACTATATTGAAGACACTGAGACAACCCCAAAGTCCGGTCTTGATGTAGTGTTCGAGTTACTGGCTACCACTGATGGCACCAGGTCTTCAAACTCATTGCCTGAATCAGTTCGGCTTCTTGAGTCTCAACTTCAAGTTGAAAGACATAGATCAGATGTTATGCGACAGGAAGCCGAAGGACTGAGGAAGTCCCTGCAGAATTCAGATGCATACTTTCTGGTGCAACAGCAAGCGCTGGAGGACTTAAGCGCCAAACAAGAGAAAGTTAATAAGCTTGCTAAGCATCTTGCCAGCATTATGGGTACCCAGGATATTGTTTCTTGAGCTCTTCTGAAGTGGTTTCAGTTCTGGACTTGTTTTGCTGCGGCGTTTATATGCTGTTGTGTTCCCTATATTTGCACTGGTGGCGAACTTTGATGCCCAGTGGATGTAATATGTGTAATAGCCATGATAGCCTAGTGTAAGTTGCTTGCTTATTTATTTCCTTGTTGTCTTGTTTATTTGTTTGCTTGTAGTCAGTGCAGTTCTTTTTCTGCGGTTTGCTAGTGGCTGCAATAACCTATTTTTTGAAACTAGGCCACAATAACCATGGGCTAATATTTACTGTAGTGACACTGGGCCTCCTACGGGCCGTAGAAACAGTGGGCCTTCTACGGGACGTATAAACAGTGGGCCTTCTACGGGCCGTAGAAACAGTGGGCCTTCTACGGGCCGTAGAAACAATGGGCCTTCTACGGGCCGTATCATTAATGGGCCTTCTACGGGCCGTATCATCAATTGGCCTTATACGGGTCGTATGATCGATTGGCCAAACATGGGCCAAACAGACCGCATTCTGGCCGTAAACGGGCTAGAGTTGGAATCGTCCGTTCATGGGCTGACCATAACGGTCCATCGTTAATAGCCGTATTTGATGACGCTATGAAAATGGCCCAACGTATTAACGGACCACAAACAGGCCGACTGTAACACTGGCTGAATTTGGCCCACGAGCAGAAAATGACAGTAACGGGCCGTAAGTAAACGAATGCTGGAAATGAGCCCAAGAATAAATGGGCTCTATGAAGGCCGAAAGATAACATGGGCTGGAGACGGCCCAACGGAATAACGGGCCGTTAATGGGTATAAAGTGATACACTGTTCATTACGGGCCAGTTTCATGACGGGCCGTTAATGGGTGTAAAGTGATACACTGTTCATTACGGGCCAGTTTCACCACGGGCCGTTAATAGGCCAAGAGTTACATAGGGCCTCATATGGGCCGAAAGACGTCATGGGCCATACATGGGCTAGAAGTGAAAACGGGCTGGAATCATATTGGATGGCCCAGATGACGCTACTGGGCCTAATTTGGATAGGGCATAACAGGCCTTGGGTTAGCGGGCTGTAAGTGGGCTATATGCGAACAGGCCGTTAATAGGCTTTCCATGGCCGGCCCACCACCTTTTGACCAAGTCAAATGGGCCGGCCTTTTCACAGGAATGGGCCTTTGTTGGGCCGTGCCACGTGTCAACGTATCATAGGCGCCTTCTGTCCAATGAGTGGATGACATCTGTCCCGACGATGAGCCGACACGTGTTTCCTCCCGCCAATGATGATTTTACACATGGAAAATCCCCATTGGTTGGGGCTGTTAACGGGTTATCGGATCCAAAACCAAACCCGATAGCTTCACGGTGTTCCGTTATGGTGGATGCCACGTGTCGGTCACCCTTGATGAAAGCACTTCTGTGACGTGCGATTTATCGTCATGGAAGTGGACACTTCTGTGATGATAATTTTGGTAATGTCATGGAACACTTCTACGACAGCACAGGTATGACTATCTTGGTTCTGTCATAAATTTGTCATGGATGTACATGCATGACAAAAAACATGACCTACTATGACAAACACGTATCATCACGGAAGTGTATTTTTTTTGTAGTGAGAACCTCAATAATCTTTTCACAAAAGTCAGAGAATATAGCAGTCATACATCTTTGAAAGGTAGCAGGTGCATTACATAAACCAAAATGCATACGTCTATAAGCAAAGGTACCGAAAGGGCAAGTAAAAGTGGTCTTTTCCTGATCCTCTTTTGACACAGGTATTTGAGAGAAACCAGAATAACCATCTAGAAAGCAAAAATGTGTATGGTTGGATAATCTTTATAGCATTTGATCAACAAAAGGTAAAGGGTAATGATCTTTTATAATAGCTTTATTCAATTTGCGGAAATCAATTACCATTCTATAACCTGTAACAATTCTTTGTGGGATCAATTCAACTTTATCATTAGGAACAATAGTAATACCTCCCTTCTTAGGGACACAATGGACAAGACTTACCCACTGACTATCAACAACAGGATAAATTATACCTGCCTCCAGAAGCTTTAGTATTTCATTTCTTACCACTTCTTTTATCTTAGGATTTAACCGTCGTTGGTGATCAACAACCGGTTTAGCATCTTTCTCCAATTTTATCTTGTGCTGGCATAGAGTGGAACTAATGCCCTTAAGATCATCAAGAGTATATCCAATAGCAGCACGGTGCTTCTTTAGAGTCACTACTGCAGGATGCTGCTAACGCGACACTTCGATCAGAGACCCTTCGGAAAACTATGTGCGATGCAATAATCGCAAACGGTGGTGTATGAGAACCGTCAAAAAAGGTGAAAACATTTGCGATGGAGGATGCATCATACACGGTTCAAATTTTAGTTGTGTGTGCGATGAAGGGCATACGGTTCAGTTCAATTAACTGTTTGCGATGAGGAGGAACAAAACAAATGGGCAGCCAGATAAAGGCTTGTGCGATACACAACATACGGTTCACTCGGATGAACTGTTTGTGATTAGGCAACACAAAAGAAACAGGCAGCCAAATGAAGGTGTGTGCGATATACAACATACGATTCACTCGGATGAACTGTTTGTGATTAGGCAACACAAAAGAAACGGTCAGCCAGATCAAGGTGTGTGCGATATACGGCATGCGGTTCACTCGGATGAATTGTTTGCATTGACACAAGAGAACAGTAACGGTTCAACTTAATAAGAAGTGTGTGTTGTGAGATGGGATTGCATGCGGTTCACTCGGCCGTTGTCGTCAGTGTGTGACCTCTGTGGCAACCGTTCGCTCCCCAGGCGCCTCTTCGTGTACCGTGGCAACCGTCCACTGACTCTTCGCCTTTCCCTCTCGATTTGGAACCGCTGTCGCACGCTAGCTCTTCCCCCCTCCTCCATTTTCCTTCACCCTTCCTTCTGCCATTGTTTGATCGTCTTCTCCATGGAGGGAACAAGCCGGAAACGACCCCGTTATTCTTGCCCTGATCTGAATGATGACGCGGTGGAGGAACTCATTGATCAGTGCGACGTCATCACCTCGGCTAGCATGGCAGGTTCGTTCAAGACCATTGTCGACTCAACTAATAACATCATTACAAGGAACCCAAGGGTTCAGGAGCGGTTTGATCTCCCCTATCTTCTTCGTCGTGACCCTGCTGACTGGCGTGGGGACGAGGGAAGCCTCACCTTGTGTAAGTTGATGCCGCTTGATAATGATACATATGATGTTAAGATGCCATCACTTGAGGGCAAGGATTGGGCAAGCGTAAATGGAGATTGGGTTTTTTATATTGGGTACAACTGCGAGTGGGAACTTGTGAATGTGTACACTCGTCACCGGGTTCCACTTTGAAAAATCTCAGACGACTGCCCAGAGGTTGAGTACACCGGTATTCTACGTGAGGTCAAATACAATCATGCTGAATGTCGTCTCCGGAAGATAGCAATTTGTCGAGTTCCCAACCGCTCTTGGGGTTATAGGAATGCTTATGTTGTCGCTATCTTCGACAAGCTTGTTGTCATCCTTCATGGTTCGACTCGATGGATATTGCTCAAAAATCAGTTTCTATACACGGATGAGTACTGTGATGCAATTCAATACGAGGGTCCTGTGTTCGCATGGAATCCTCATGATTTCGGTATGTTTTTCTTCCACCATAATTATAATTGTTTCATCCACATGCATGCGGGTTAGCTAGTTTCCATTTAGTAATTAACCTTCTTGTGTTACCAAGGTCCTGTGAACATTCCACCACTTATACTTGAAAATTTTATTCACGAGCATGAGGACGAGCAGGACCCATATACTCAGTGGCGCCTGGCAACTTATTCCGATGGATCACCTCTTCTTGTCTGTATACGTGGCACTGCTGATGTTACTAAGGAAGCAGGTGCTGTCTCATATGGTCGCACTCTCCGGACCTATTCCAACATCCGTTGCAGGGTATTCGGGATGGATACTAGTGTACCAGCACCAACCCTTCTTCCTGGTTCAGTATTGAAAGTCTTGGAGGAAACTTGCTCTTCCTTGGACAAAACTATCGAATGATGGTGGAAGGCGATCCAGCTGCTCTTGACACAACGTTACTACCATTTATGAGAAGCAACTGTATCTATACCTCAGACATTACTATGCTTCCCTACTGTCCCAATATGGGTATTGAAATAGGCCGCTTCAGCCTAGATGATCAGTCCTGCGTTGGTCTCGAGATTGACAGTAGATGGCCCTTCCTAGAGAGTCACTTCTAGTTCAAAGCAAGTGTTTCCAACACCGACGAGTGGTTGAGCTGAAGTTCATTTCATCGCTTTGTTATTTGTTGTGTGAGAAAAACTTTACTAGAATGTTTTGTTGGAAATGATCTATAATCCAACGTGTATCCTCGTTGTCGTTGTGGGTTGATGACTTGTTGTATGCAATCAATGGTACATTTGTATATGCGTCCATGAACTCACACCTACTAGTGGTGTCCATATGAACAATGCTAGTGATGTTAGTTGCAAAAATTAGATAGTGCTAGTGATTTGTAGCTGCATATTTTGACAAATCGCAATGTTACAAGGTTGACAAATGGCAATGTTACTAGATAAACAAATGTCAATCTTTCCAGTTTGAGAAATGGCAACATACCCAAAACGACAGATATGCAATTACCCAATTGTTTGTATGTGGTTGCACACGGGCCATGCAAAACAACCGTTTGCGTTGAAGGGATGCAGAAATCCTTCTCGGCACATTTTCCCTTGGCTTCCCGGGGAAGCTGTCGGTTTGCATATGGGTGTTCTAACTAAAACGTTTATGATGAGTGTTTTATATTTAAAAACCGTTGACATTTTTTTGAAAAACAAAATCAGTTGATAAGTCTGTACATTAAGAGAAAAAAAGACAAGTTCATTCAAATCATATCTTTCATTCAGTCACACTGCGAATTTATATTCATATGACCGAGAATTCGAGATACAATATTAAACCCCCAAAAAACTATTTCCGGTGGCAACGGAGGCGGCGTGTCGCGCCGTCGTTGTCGTTGTCGTCCTCCGGGATGCCGTTGTTGAAGTCTTCAAGGCAGCACAAAATGTTCTTCACATGTAAATCAAACATCATGTCGTCGGCGATCGACGGGCGGGTAGCGGGAGGACGGCAACTGGCGCCGCTGAGAGGTAGCGATCGACGGCAGTGTCCCATGCCGCTGAGGGGGGGCGCACAGGCACGGGCGCGGCAGGTGCAGCCAAACGCACGGGGACCGACGCCGCGATGGGTGGAGGGGTGCGCATGGGCGCAGCGGGTGCAGCCAAACGCACGGGGGGCCAGCGCCACGGTGGGTGGAGGGGCGTGCACGGGCACGGGCTCTGGCGCTGGCATGTACACAAGCTCGCGCGGGTCCATGGAGACCTCACTGACGCCCGTGGCTTCCAGCTCTGTGATAGTGCTCGGCGACCAGCCCGTCAATGCTACGGGTGAGGGAGTCCTAGATTAGGGGGTCTCCGGACAGCCAGACTATATCCTCTGGCCGGACTGTTGGACTATGAAGATACAAGATTGAAGACTTCGTCTCGTGTCCAGATGGGACTCTATTTGGCGTGGAAGGCAAGCTAGGCAGTATGGATATGGATATCTCCTCCTTTGTAACCGACCTTGTGTAACCCTAGCCCTTTCCGGTGTCTATATAAACTGGAGGGTTTTAGTCCGTAGGACAACATACAATCATACCATAGGCTAGCTTCTAGGGTTTAGCCTCTCTGATCTCATGGTAGATCAACTCTTGTAATACTCATATCATCAAGAATAAATCAAGCAGGACATAGGGTTTTACCTCCATCAAGAGGGCCCGAACCTGGGTAAAACATCGTGTTCCCTGCCTCCTGTTACCATCTGCCTTGGACGCACAGTTCGGGACCCCCTACCCGAGATCCGCCGGTTTTGACACCGACATTGGTGCTTCCATTGAGAGTTCCTCTGTGTCGTCACCGTCAGGCTTGATGGCTCCTACAATCATCGATAGCGATGCAGTCCAGGGTGAGACTTCTCTCCCCGGACAGATCTTTGTATTCGGCGGCTTCGGACTGCGGGCCAACTCGCTTGGCCATCTGGAGCAGATCGAAAGTTACGCCCCTGGCCACCAGGTTAGGTTTGGAAGCTTAAACTACACGGCCGATGTCCGCGGAGACTTGATCATTGACGGATTCGAGCCCCTGCCTTGTGCGCCACGCGGTCACGATGAGTATGATTTAGCTCTACCATCGTACCGTATTCAGGAGATCGCACCGGCAGCCGCCCTAACCCTCAATTCAGAGCCAGTTTCGCCATCCGTGGACGGGTGGATGGACCCTGTCACGGAGGCCGTACCCTCAGCAGCGATCGAGCCGAATATCGACCTTACCCTTCATGAGAGCCGTGTTGCCAAACTGCCGGATTCTTCTCCGGCCACGGACTCCGAACCGCCTGCGCCCGTTCCTACCGAATCAGATTGGCCGCTGATCATGGAGTTTACCTTCGCAGATATTTTTCAACACTCGCCCTTCGGCGACATACTGAACTCATTAAGGTCTCTCTCCTTGTCAGGAGGATCCTGGCCGAACTACGTCCGGCAGGATTGGGATGCGGATGACGAAGATTTTCTCCGCCCATGCACCACCCACTTAGTAGCCACTATCGATGACTTAACCGACATGCTCGACTTCGACTCCGAAGACATTGACGGTATGGACAACGATGCGGGAGTCGAAGAGGAATCACTGCCCACAGGGCACTGGACGCCCACTTCGTCACATGACGTATACATGGAGGACACACCCAAAGAAAATAACGACGAGGAACGGAAGGACGCAGCGATGGGTGGTTCCCTCGAGCAGCATTCAAAGCGACGGCGTAAACGCCGCCCCAAATCCCGCCTAGGCAGAAATAACGATCACATAGACCCAGCATTAGAGCGGGGTGAACTATTGCCCGACCACGGCAACACGGAAACTCAAGCCGAACAACCCAACCCCATCGAAGATAATAGTCCGGACGACATCACACCGGACAGGCGCCAGGATCAACATAATGTCCACCAAAGGCTTGTTGCCACGGCGAGGAGTCTGAAAAAACAGAAGCAAAGGCTCAAGGCTGCACAAGACACACTCAAAATCTAATGGAGTGAAGTACTCAACACAGCAGCGAAGCACTGCGGTAATCGCCACACCAAGAGCTACCCAAAGCAGAAGTTGCTACCTGAATTCGACGAGGAGGCCCTAGATCCCCCGCAACCAAAAATTAAAATGGCCATCTAGCCGGATAGACGACCTCACAGCCAACATAGAGCGGCGAATAACGCCGCACATAAGCCAATACGCGATCCACGCGAGGGCTCGCATCAAAAGGATGGCGCAACCAGATCCATAATATGATGCAACACAACAAACATCCGAACATCATGGTACACCCAGATACAGGGGTGCCGCACACCCCCTATGTTTCACCGATAAGGTGCTGGACCATGAATTTCCAGAGGGATTCAAACCCGTAAACATAGAGGCATACGACGGAACAACAGACCCTGGGGTCTGGATTGAGGACTATATCCTCCATATCCATATGGCTCGAGGAGATGATCTCCACGCCATCAAGTACTTACCCCTCAAGCTCAAAGGGCCAGCTCGGCACTGGCTTAAAAGCCTCCCCGAAAGCTCCATTGGAAGCTGGGAAGAGCTCGAAAATGCTTTTCGGGAGAATTTTCAAGGGACTTATGTTCGGCCTCCGGATGTGGACGATTTGAGTCATATAACTCAACAGCCCGGAGAGTCAGCCCGAAAGCTTTGGAACAAGTTTCTTACCAAAAAAAACCAAATAGTCGATTGTCCAGACGCCAAAGCCTTGGCGGCCTTTAAGCATAGCGTCCGAGACGAATGGCTTGCCAGACACCTCGGCCAAGAAAAGCCGAGAACAATGGCAGCATTAACAAGCCTCATGACCCGCTTTTGCATGGGCGAGGACAGATGGCTAGCCCGATGCCGCACCAATGACCCAAGTACATCTGAAGTTAGAGACGGAAATGGGAAATCATGATGCAGTAAAAATAATAATCGTCGGAATAAAGAAGACATCCCGAAGAGCATGGCGGTAAACGCCGGATTCAGAAACTCTCGACCAGGTTAGCAAAAGCCGCCCTCTAAAGGTGCCAGAGATGAACTGTCCAGCTTAAACATAATTCTGGACCAAATATGTCAGATCCATAGCACCCCCGATAAACCTGCAAATCATACCCACAGAGAATGTTGTGTCTTCAAGCAGTCCAGCAAGCTCAACGCCGAACATAAGGGGCGGTATACACCAAGCGAAGACGAGGATGAGCCTCGCAAGCAAAACACTGGGGAACAGAAGAAATTTCCACCAGAAGTCAAAACAGTAAACATGTTACACGTGATAAAGGGGAGAAGCAAAGTGGCACTCCCAGACAAACATGCCCAAGGGCCTATCACCGCGGAGTTCTGCCACTAGCCGTCTCAACCGATCACCTTCGACCATCAGGATTACTCAGCAAGTATCCGGAATGCAGGGTGGGTTGCCTTGGTATTAGATCCAATAATTGGCAGATACCACTTCACATGAATCCTGATGGACGGCGGCAGCAGCTTAAACCTGATATATCAGGACACAATCCACAAAATGGGGATAGACCCAACGAAAATTTTCCACAACAATGCTACCTTGAGGAGTAACGCCAGGCCCAGGGGCTCATTGCACGGGCTCCCTGCTACTAGAAGTTATATTCGGCTTCCCCGATAACTTCCGTAGCGAAAGTTTAACCTTCCACATTGCTCCGTTCCACAGTGGCTATCAAGCACTACTTGGACGCGAAGCTTTCGCTCGCTTTAATGTAATACCGCATTACGCTTCCCTCACACTTAAGATGCCCGGTCCACGTGGCATCACTACAGTAAATGGAAATATTGAGCGATCCCTGCGCGCCGAACAGAGTGCAGTTGCCTTGGCAGCCACACACTAAAACGGCCTCACCAACTAAAGCATTCGATAGGTCGTCAAGACCACGGACACGGTTAGGCGAGTCCGGCGAAGCTATATGTAATTCATACAGGTTTGATGGCCACACCCCCATTGCAAATACAAGGGGCTCTACGCGCGCAGACAAGTGGCAATTTTTACTCATCTTAAACTGTAAATGGTTTCTTTAAAACACACCTTTTTGCACGACAACTTTTCACCTAAGTTCCTCTCTTTTATAGATGACAATCATGCTACACCCGTCCAGGATATGGCACAACAGAGACACAGGCGCAGACGTGCAGCAGGGACCCGTTCCAAGGATTCTTCTTAGATTAAGACCCTGCGTCAACCTTTTTTACTGTCTCTTGTTGATACACATACCTCGGATTCTCAGTACAATTGAGAAGGATGCTGACGTCTTGGCATGTGGCCACGTCAGAACAATGCACGTACCTGGACACTAGGGGCTTCTTACAAAGGGCACTGTTTAGGCCCGGTTTACACCATAAAGACCGAATACCTTAGGGAGTGTTCGACGTCACGAGTTTGGCCTTATATGCATCAGCTTCGAATCATGTCTTGGGTCAAATGTTGGGTTTACCCGGCTCCTGTGTTTTGCTGCCTTACGTTCCGCTTTATCAGCTAAGGCGGTACCAGGAGAACTACTACGATTGTGCCCTGGTTCATACGGACGAGCACCTCAGTAGAGAAAGCCGAAAACTGACTGTCATGATATAGCGCGAGACTGTTCAACCACTCGACGACCTATCAGAATCCTAGAATTCCTCCGCCTTAACGAAGGGCCGTTTCCTGGCCGGGAATCCACGCACCCCGAACTTGGGTGAGTGCGGAGCCACCAGGGGCTATATAGTAGCCCCACTGTCAAACTCCTATGGCTAAGTGAAAGTGTTAAAGCATTATAGTCCGGTTGCCTAGTTCGCTGCGCTATCACCTCCTTATTAGGACCAAGACGTTGGATTAAGTGTGAATACGCGTCTTCTGCGAACACCCCCGCATTATATGCGTGGGGGCTGAAGCCGACGATTGCAATCTTTCAGGTTATATACATGTATACATAAAATGGCCGCACAGGAGGCATCACAATACTTTCAGGCAAAGTATAAATACAGCCTTGATAAAATTAATAAAACATTGTTTTTACAATGGGAATACATGTCATTCAAACATAATATTTTTCGAGCACTGGGCCTCTATCAAACTAGCACCCTTAAGAACTTCTTCAAAATAGTGCTCGACAGCAACTCGGCCTATGGCCGAACCCTGCGCTACGACAGTGGTAGCATCCATCTCCGCCCAGTATGCTTTGACACGGGCAAGGGCCATTCGCGAGCCTTCTATGCACGCCGACCTCTTCATCACATTGATGCGCGACACCGCACCAGGGAACTGATGCACTAAGCTAAAATAGCTGTTCGGCTTCGGCTTTTCCGGCCACAGATGATCTACGACGGACCTCATGGCAAGCCCGGACGATCTATTGAGTTCGGCCCATTCGGCTAGCTGATCGGTCAATGGAAGCGGACGCTCTGGAACGTTAAACTGCGAATAGAACAGCTTGTCCACTTCACAATCTGTTTGATCTCGGAAGTATTCGGCCACATCGACAGCGCTCGCCGTCAAATCCAGATATGCATCTGCCGAACTCCACAGCCGATCCAGAGGGGTATACCGCGGATCTCCGAACTCCCTCCGCAGCAAAAAGGGCTTCCCAGCCACAATATCACTGGCTTAACGCAGCTCCTCCTTCTTCGCTCTCATGGCAGAGCGGGTGTCTTTGGTCGCCATCGTGGCCTTTTCGAGGTCCGTCGCCTTCGTTTGGTTTTCTTCTTCAAGGACTTGACAACGGTCGGGAGTATCTTTTAACTCTATAGCCATCTTGGCCATTTTCTCTTTGCTATCGCAATGCGCGGCCTACTCGGCTCTTAACACTTCGGCCGCCTTCAAAGCAGCCATGTTACTACTCCTTGCTTGTTCTTTGGCTCGGGCAAGTCTCGCCCGAAGGGTCTCCACGGTGGCAGCTCCATCTGCAGTCACAACATATTAAAGATAGTGGCATCACGCTGCTCTTACTATGTGACATTCACCAGAAAATATCACTTACCCTATGCCTCATCAAGCCGCTTGTTAACAAGCTCGATGCCGGCATCCGCCGCATCCAGTTGCCGCTTTAGTTCGGCAAACTCATGAGTCCAGCTAGCCACCGGAGCTTCCACTACCTGCACATAAAGGCGGTATGATTATTACCTGGGACTATGATCCTTTGTTTGTCGCCATTCTTGGCAACAACCAGAGTCTCAGGGGCTACTATCTACACAGGGCACACCTAAAAATGTGTGGTACTATCACAAAGGTATATCATTTTACGTACCTCAAAGCCCGTTAATAGACTCATAAAGGCGTCATGCAACCTGCTTTCGGCGGACAAAATCCTTTCCATCACCGTACTCATCAACGCACGGTGTTCTTCTGAGATGGTCGCTCGCTTCAGCAGATCCCTCAGTACGTCCGACCGCATACCAGATGGCGCCGGACTCTTTTGTCTGCCCTCTTCAAGAGCCAGATGCTGGGGATTTCGGGTGACTACGGGATTATCTTCCGGCCTCACCGGATCCGGAGAGGCCCTCCGTGACGACACTTCAAGGTCGCCCGCTTCTTGAGCGGGGGAGTCCGAGGGAGGCGTTTCGCTCTCCATCATCTCCGGAAGAAGGTCCCTTGAAGACGAGCTCTGTTGAGAAGGGCTAAGATCCAAACTGCAAGATAAACTCTTCGGTTAGTTTCCTCAGAAGTAAGGTAGAATATCTCTACTATCAAGTAAATTTTGATCACTTACGACTCGTTAGAGGGCTGATCCCCGCACGAACTTTGTGCGGCAAAAGAGCCCTCCGAGACGGGACCCTCTGGTGGAGTTTTCTTCTCCCGTTTGGAAACCTTGGTTTCCGGATCATCGGAGGTAGTCCTCTTCCTCCCTCGGGGCGAAGGAATGTCAGACTCCTTCTCTTGGCTATCCTCCCTCACGGAGACACTCATTCCCTCGGTAGGAACAGATAGCGGTGGAGGCCCGCTTTGGCCCTCTTTATTCCCCCCTTCATCTTCCTTTGCGGGCACCAGGCAAGGTGCTGGCTCAAGCATCTTTTCTAGCACCGGATTGTCCAAGCCTTCGGGAAGGGGGGCCGAACACCGGATCATCTTCTCCTTGGCTATCCAGTCCTGGTCAAAGAGCGATCCTTCAGAATGATGTCATGATAAAAGAAAGACAGTGTGTTCGGCTAGAGGATTACTTACTTGGTCCGCGGTGCGGTTGCTGCTCAGGCCCATGTCCTCGGAGGTATCCGGACACTCTATCTGGGGTCCGAAGAACGACTTGTACATCTCCTTGTGCGTCAGGCCGAGGAAATTCTGAATGATGCACGAGCCTTCTGTGTTGAATTCCCACAAACGGAGGGGCCGGCGTTTGCAAGGCTAGATTTGACGAACCAGCATGACTTGCACTACCATAACCAAACTAAAATCTCCCTCGAAGAGATCCCAGATGCGGCTCTGCAGTAGGGGCACATCCTTGGCTGGACCCCGGCTCAGCCCCCTGCTGATCCATGACGTCAGTTGTGGTGGAGGGCCCGAGCGAAAGACGGGGGGAGCTACCCACTTGGCACTTCAGGGAGCGGTGATGTAGAACCTTTTCCATAATCTGGACACCTCTGGGAACGAACCTTTTGTCCATGGAGCTCCAGCAATCTTGCTTATTAATGCACCTCCGCACGCTGCATACTGCCCCTCGACCGTCTTCGGCTTCACATCAAAGGTCTTGAGCCACAGGCCGAAGTGAGAGGTAATGCGGAGGAAGGCCTCACATATGACAAAAAATGCCGAGATGTGGAGAAAGGAATCCGGGGCTAGATCGTGGAAATCAAGCCCATAATAGAACATCAAACCACTAACGAAGGGATCTAGAGTGAAGCCTAGTCCTTGGAGAAAGTGGGAGATGAACACGACGTCTTCGTTGGGTTTAGGAGTAGGGACGACCTGCCCTCGGGCGGGCAGCCGATGTGAGACTTCGGCGGTCAAGTATCCTGCCTCCCTCAACTTCCTGATATCCTCCTCCATGACGGAGGAGGGCATCCACCGGCCCTGGAGGCTGGATCCGGACATGATTGAAGGTCTGAAGCACCTGACCTGAGCTTTGGGTGTTAGAACTCGAGGAGGGGGAAGGATTCGATTGAGCACGGGAGGAAACAAGTAAAAACCTTGACCCTTCATAAAGAGGGTGAATATCAAGCGTCCTCCTCGTGGCCGTTTGGGACTTGCCTAAAATCTAGGAGTCCTAGGCGCAGTTGGGTTACCCACGCCCCTATTGATGAGAATCCCATAATAAGGGGGACACGATCTCTGCTTTGACAAGACGTGTCAAAAAACTGCCTCGCGTTATGTGCGGGGCTAGTTAAAGGAAACGGTTTGAATAGTCACCGGGCCATGTCATAATGTCGTGTTGCCAAAACAAGTCAGCAAATTAGATTTATGGAAATATTATTCTCTCTACGGTGGTACGTGGAACTTATTTTGCAGGGTCGGACACTATCCTTGTATTCAAATTCTTCCGTGGTGTATTCGGAGGAGGAACCCACCTTGCAATGCCGAAGACAATACTGCGCGCCAGACTCATCGTCATTGAAGCCTGGTTCAGGGGCTACTGAGGGAGTCCTGGATTAGGGGGTCTCCGGACAGCTGGACTATATCCTTTGGCCGGACTGTTGGACTATGAAGATACAAGATTGAAGACTTCGTCTCGTGTCCGGATGGGACTCTACTTGGCGTGGAAGGCAAGCTAGGCAGTACGGATATGGATATCTCCTCCTTTGTAACCGACCTTGTGTAACCCTAGCCCTTTCTGGTGTCTATATAAACCGGAGGGTTTTAGTCCGTAGGACAACATACAATCATACCATAGGCTAGCTTCTAGGGTTTAGCCTCTCATATCATCAAGAATATTTCAAGCAGGACATAGAGTTTTACCTCCATCAAGAGGGCCCGAACCTGGGTAAAACATCGTGTTCCCTGCCTCCTATTACCATCCGCCTTAGACGCACAGTTCGGGACCCCCTACCTGAGATTCGCCGGTTTTGACACTGACAACGGGGATGGTCGCTGGCGCCGGCGCGAGCCCGGGGATGGGAGCTGGGATGGGAGCGGGGGCAGCAACCGCCGCAGCCAGCTCATTCTAGGCCATGTCCATGTCACATCCCTGTGCTAGTCATGCTTTAGGATTGGTTGAACTTGTGCATCATGTTTAAATTCCCAGAAAACTAAAATGGGGATGGAAGAACCCCCAGCACCCCCCCCCCTGGAACAACTAGGGTTTACTAAAACCTTTTTCAATGAACCTGAAATGCCCTTCTAAAAAGCCCACGCTTTTTGTTTTGGGTTAAAACCTTTGACAAAAATGGTGCACCTTTTTCTAGGACATCTTAAGGTCATCGGATTAATTCTTATAGTATTTGCATTTGGGCATTTAAATGCTATAAAATATTTTAAATGCTCAAATAATCATAAACTAAAATGTTTGTTGTTGGATATATTCTAAGCAGTAGCCATGATTAATTTTATGATTTATGGAAATGCCCTGGCATTTTTAATAAAGCCCTGAAGCTACAAAAATAATAGAATAAATAAAAAAACAGAAAGAAAGAGAGAGAGAGGAACATACCTGGCGCAGCCCACCTAACCCACCAGCCGGCCCACCTGGCGGCCTAGCACTGTGCTGGCCCGTGCCAGCCAGCTGCTTCTTCTCTGCCACGTAGGCAAGGAGGTGACGGCGGCGTGCCTGAGCTCGCCACGGCGCCACCTGCTTGCCGCCCACGCCCTGGACGCCTGGACGCCTCCACGTTGCACACCGAAGCCCCTGGACACGCCATTCCACCCTGCCTCTCTCCCTTCGTCGTTCCCCACCATGGCCGACGCCCCTGTCGCCACACCATCGTCGTAGCCGCACCCTCTGTCGTCCTCGCGCCGCGCCATCGTGTCCACGAGCTCCGCCATCGTTGATTACATCGAGTAGGTCGAGCCCCGAGCGCTCGCTCGCCCCGGAGACGCTGCACCGAGCTCGTCCTCAACTCCGGCTACCGGAGATCCCCTTCGCTGTCCCCGCCGCACCAACTCGTCCCCGACCTCGCCGACTGGCTCGACGTGACCCCCATGAGCTCAGCCACCTCCCCACCCTCTCTGTTCCCTCTCTCGAGCCCCGTAGCGACTGCACGTAGATCACCCGCACGCACCGCCGCGGAGCTCGTCGCCGACGAGGCTCTGGCCACCCAGTGGCCACGCCACCCTGTCCACTAGCCCTACCGCACCCCCAGGAGCTCAACGCACCAAACCATGCGCCTCCCCGTGCACCCTAGTGACTAGTTCAACCTTACCCGAGCTCCAGCCGCCGCCAAACTCGTCACCGGCGACGTTTCCGACCACCCTAGCTCCACCCACTGCCACCACTCGACGCGGCTCCCTCCCCGCATCACGTAGATGGTCTCCACCGTCCTTTTGGTCGCCGGAGTGCAAAACCCGCGCTGCTTCGCCGCGTCTGGCCTCGCCGGCGACTAAACGCCGGCGAGTTGACCCTGTTTGACCCCGTGTGGGCCCAGGTTGACCTCCCCCCTGAGCCTATGACAGGTGGGGCCGGCCTGTTAATTAGTTTAAGATTAATACTAACTAATTTTAATTAGTTTAGTCACTGACATGTGGGCCTAGGCCCCACTGATAGTTAATTAGTGTTAATTTAATCTTGCTAGTTAGCTGAGTCACTGACAGACAGGGCCCACCAGTCAGGTTTGACCTGGCCGACCCAGTTGACCGCTGACGTCACACCTATGTCATGTTGACGCATTAATTCAATTACTGGAATTATTCTTATAGAGGAAATTCCAGAAAATAGCTAAAACTTCTAAAAATTATAGAAACTCAACCATAGCTCCAAATCAAACAAGTTATATATGAAAAATGATCAGAAAAATTCAATCTATCCATTTGTAATGGTTTCATGCATGACAAAACAAGTTAACCTTGCTGTTTAATCAAAATGAGATAATGCACTAATAAGGCTATGTTAAATGAACCAACATTTGAATCTTTGATTCAAATGAGTTCATTCCTTTCTGTTTTAGCTTGCATTAGGCCAAGACACATTCATTCTGCCATGTCATGGCATGCATCGTATTGTTGCATATTGTCATGTGTTGATTATGTTTCGTTGTGTCTTTCGTGGTAGGTTCTGCCTCCGAGGATAACCCCGAGTATCCCTCTGAAGGGCAGTACCCTACTACCACTACATCAGGCAAGCAACCCGTTGATCATTCCGATACAATCCCATGTTCTCGCTTCTGCTCTTGTTTACTGCATTAAGACAACACGATTCAAACTACTGTGTGCTACGGTAGTTGAACCCTCATCCTCTGCATGACCTGTCATTGCCACAGTAACTAGTTGAAACCCACTAGCATGTGTAGGAGTTGATTGAGCCATGTATGTGATTCCTACCTTGCTATGCCTGCTATGCTTAGAGTTGTGTCAGGTCTGGTTCCTTCGAGTGACGGGCTAGAGTGAAATGTTTATGTCGGTAATGTGAGGGATGTGTTGAACATGAATTGGTAAAGGTATCGATGAGAGGCCATGTAGGAGTACATGGTGGGTTGTTTCATTGAGGCCGTCCCTAAGAACTGAGATCTGTATGTGTGATTTTAAGAATCAGCTACTACCATGCATTGGGATCCTTAATTGACCCTCTCGGCTTCTTAATCACCCTAGTACTTTGTCCAGGAGTTGCAAATAGTTTCTGGTGTTTGTAGGTTATGTGTTGGCGGCCGTGCGTAGCGCGGACCCTAGGGGTGGGCTATGTTGCGGTAGATACACCGTGGCCGGGTATGCCGGGTG
Organism: Triticum urartu; assembly: GCF_056163025.1. NCBI lineage: Eukaryota > Viridiplantae > Streptophyta > Magnoliopsida > Poales > Poaceae > Triticum > Triticum urartu. Next base: position 569,576,373 of record NC_141878.1, read on the forward strand.
CCCGTTTGGCGTCTCGGGACCCTGTTCACATTGTTCGGGGCCGTATGTGGAAACCTCGGCCGAACTCCCTGCGGATGGAACCTGGATAGGCGATAAGCCTGGACTAGATACTTAAGTGTTTAGGTAGGCCGTGGCCGACACCCTCGTTGGGCTTCCGCTTGAAGGTTGCCGAGTACATGCCGTGTAAACGGCGGTAAGTGGTGAAAGCGTGTATGAAGAAGTATACCCCTGCAGGGTTAACATCATCTATTCGAATAGCCACGTCCGCGGTAAAGGACTACTTGGTTGCCTATACAGTTCATAGACAAGTTAATGGTTACTACTAAAAGACTCAAGATAAGTGTGAGTATCGAGGATGGCCCTCTCGTAGGATGACGAGGGAGGATCCCCGGTGGAGTATTGTGTTGGTGAGTAGTGGACTCGTGTGCGAAAACTATTTTACTAGTGGAGTCTCGTAGGATAGCTTAGCCAAGACTCAAAGCCAGCTTGCTGCAATAACTCCACCACCTTCTTGAGAATGAGCATGTATAGTAGGTTCTGTTGTAAGACTTGCTAAGTACCTTTGTACTCATGTTTGCTTAATTACTGTTTTCAGACAACAACACCGCCCCCTTCGATGGGTTCTATGTAGACCTTTATGTCGACGAGTGACTAGCCACCCAGGTGGTGATCCTGGCCATGGAGGGCCATGTGTAGATAGACAGGCTTCGAGAAGCCTTCTTTCTTTCTAGTGTCTGTACTCAGACTAGTTGCTTCCGCTTGTGCTTGTATGATTGTATGACTTGAGTGTCGGGTCGTGTGACCCCTACCTGTATGAACATGTTATGTATGGCTCTCTGGAGCCTTTAAATAAAGTACTTGAGTTGTAGAGTTTTGTTGTGATGCCATGTTGTATGCACTCATATCGGGCATATTGTGTGTATGATTGAAATGCTCGGTATGAGCGGGATCCGACAATCTAGTTGTTTATCCTTGGCAGCCTCTCATATGGGGAAATGTAGTCTAGTGTTTCCTGAGCGATAGTAGTCCGCTACAGCCCGGTTCACCGGAGTCCTGCTAGCCCAGCACTACTGCTCTGGACACTTGACTGGCCGGCATGTGTTTCACCTCGTTCCTATGTCTGTCCCTTCGGGGAAATGTCACGCGGTGACATCCGGAGTCCTGCCTAGCCTGCTACAGCCCGGGCTCTCCGGAGTCCTGTTAGCCCAGTACTACAGCCCAGATTCACTCGCTGATGACCGACATGTTCGATGTGATTCATGTATGCCTATCTCCATAGGTATGTGCCGCTTTGGGTTCACGAGTAGCCATGTCGGCCCGGGTTCTCTGTCATATGGATGCTAGCGACACTATCATATACGTGAGCCAAAAGGCGCAAATGGTCCCAGGCCATGGTAAGGCGACACCTGTGGGATACCGTGCATGAGGCTGCAATGTGATATGAGGTGTTACCAGCTAGATCGATGTGATATGGAATCGGGGTCCTAACAGCGTTGGCATCAGAGCCGGACTGCCTATAGGTTCGTTGAGCCAAACTGGTCGATGTCGAGTCTAGAAATGCTTTAGCTATATGTAGGGGAATTGATTGTGGGAGGGAAGTAAGGCTCTTTTACTCCTTTACCTTATGCCCTCTGATCTGAGTCATTCTCTTCTCATTCAACGTGGGTTAAGGACTAGGCTCTCTTCTTCTGTCAGGTTCACGTGTTACTAATCCGTAGTAGCTTATAGGATTGTTGTTACAAGCCTCAGTACAGTTTCTACTACTTTTAGTATGTTGCTAGTTGAATCAAAACCTTGATATGATGTTGTTGAGTGGTATTGCAAACTGTTGTGGATGTCTCAAATCTTTTTCTGAGCATTTACAGCTGTTATGCTGTCCAATTTTCCCTAGAAATTCTAATGTCTTTGCATTGTGGTTGTGCTTTCAGATGGCCACTCGTGCTCAAAACCAAGTGGTTCGCCTGACCCGGTGCCTTGATGTGCCCGGTCATACTGCTATGTTAGTCCGAGTAATGATCGAGACGGGTTACCGTTGGTATCCCGAATACACTGTCGAAGAGCAGTTCTGAGACTTTAATCAAAGCCAATATTTCTGCACCGTCGGGATATTTCCTTCTTATCCTGGATCTACCGAGCCCCTCCACTGTTCCTATGGACTCAGGGTTACTGTTGAGATGGCTGTGCAGGATGCTGCCTATTCCATGATGACCATCATGCGAGTCTGGACTGGCCTGCTTCTGAACACCGACTTCCGTTACATGCCAGCTTCACTTCCGGGAACGCAAGGGTATCTCCAGGCTATCTATGCTGACTCCACTCAGGAGGACTCACTAACTCGTACCACTGCCGAGATGCTCGAGGATAAGGACCGAGAGAATCGGGCCTTGATGCTGGAGCTTTTCAACACCCATGCTGATCATTGGGCCACTTTGACTCGGTTTGCACCTGCGGTGCAAGCTGGATGTATGGATACAAGGGATCTGTATCCTGTGAGATCTGCTCTACCAGACATGGTGGATTGGCGTGATGTGGGAGGCATCACCCCACCCCGTGGTCCCCGCAAGCCACCGTTTGTTGGTCCAAGACCTCATCCTAGCCCTTTGGTCCACAGGCTCCTCAGGACTGTCTGTTCCCGGATGATCACGTTGAACTTCCAGGCTATGGAGGTGACTTCTATGAGGACTACTATGGAGCTGTCTGAGTTAGTAGTAGTATCACTAGTATTGTAATAGTTGTATCTCCACTGTCCTGTGTGACTTGTGGAATATGACTTTGTGTGTAATCAATACCGGAGGTGTAGACAAATAATCTATAGGAGCTTGGAATGCCTCCGATGAGATGTAATGTCTTTCATCATAGTTGTACTGTAGCCTGGGCTTGTACTAAACTATGTATGGTATGTATGACTGTTGGTATATATATGGCAATTCTATATTACCATGACATACGGATGAACATCTCTGCATTCCGTGTTATCCATTACATTCTGCACTTCCTTGCTAAGTTTGTGCCATCCTTATCGAAACCGTTGTCTTGTTTTCCCCTAGGATGGTCAACACCCGCAGCAACCCTGCTGCCCCAGAGCAGGGGGAAGCCAGTGCAGTTAGGGTGAAAATCTACCTCACCCGCCTTCTCTGGCCAAAGTGATGTTGGAGGCGGAAAGACACAAGTGTAAGACTAACTGCTTGTTGGAGCGGATTGAGCAGAACACTGCACGCCATCAGCAAAATGACTTGGTGTCAATCAATGACTTTATCAAGCTGTACCCACCAAAGTTTAACCATTCCGTCGAGCCCCTCGACGCGGATGACTGGCTTCGCAGCATCACCCACAAGCTACGTTCTGCCAACGTAGCCGAAGCTGATAAGGTTACTTATGCTGCCTATCACCTCGAAGGCCCTGCTAGCCTTTGGTGGGAAAATTTTGAAGCCATGCGCCTGGTCGGCCAAATCACTACTTGGGCTGAATTCAGTGAGGCTTTCCGTGAGCATCACATTCCGGAAGGTCTCATAGATCGCAAGAGGGAGGAGTTCTGCAATTTCACCCAAGGAAGACTGGCTGTGGATGCATATAGTCGTGAATTTGGGAATCTGGCACATTATGCTCCTAAAGAAGTATCTACCGACGCTAAGAAGCAGGCAAGGTTCCGCAAGGGACTTAGCCCTGAGCTTCGCCGCGATCTTCGTCTGCACGAGTGCACCTCCTTTCGGAAGTTGGTCAATAAAGCCATCAGTGCTGAGACAGGCCAGACTGATTATGATGCTTCACGCAAGCACTCCCATGATTTTGGCTCTTCATCCGGCTCTGGATCTCAGAAGCGTCGGCTGTGGATTCCAAGCACGGCACTGCCACCCAGGTTCATTCCGAGGCCATCCTTTGAGGCGCCTCGTCCCAACCAGCAGTTTGCACCGCCCAAACCCTATGGTGGCCCCGCTGCTAATGCTGCTCCATGCCCCAATGTTGTGACATGTTTCAAGTGTGGAGAGCCGGGTCACTATAGCCGAGAGTGTCCTCAGAACAACAACCCCAATCAGTCTGGGAAGTCCGTTGGTCGTGGTAAGCCAGCGGGAAAGACAATCTACGCCAAGCCGGTCACCACTGCATGTGGCCATGTTAACTATGTTTCAGCCGAGGAGGCTCATGAGGATCCTAACGTCGTCCTTGGTACGCTCCTTGTTAATTGCCATCCGGCATCTGTTCTTTTCGATACTGGAGCATCTCATTCATTCATTTCCGAGAACTATGCTCGATTGCATAACACGACATTCTGTGACATGGCCGCTACCATGGAAATTCAAACCCCTGGCTCTAGATCGCAAACTTCTAGAGTAAGCCATGGGAACGAAATTCTTGTTGATAGACTTGTCTTCCTTGCATCCTTAATAGCTCTCAAGTCCTCGGACATAAACATCATCTTGGGGATGGACTAGATGTCAGCTCATTATGCTAAGATTGATTGTGCCACTAGAACCGTTCAACTTACTCACCCATCGGGAAAGACAGTCAATGTCTTAACTCGAGTGGCCAAGCGCCAGCTTTACTCCCTAAATGGCAACCCCCTTCCAGACCTTGAGGATATTCCTCTAGTCCGAGACTTTCCGGATGTCTTTCCAGAAGAACTGCCAGGTGTTCCACCTGACAGGGATGTCGAGTTTGTGATAGACCTTGTTCCAGGAACCGTTCCAATTTCTAGAAGACCCTATAAGATGGCACCCTTAGAACTAGCCGATCTTAAGAACCAACTCGATGAGTCCTTGAAAAAGGGTTTCATCCATCCTAGTTCCTCTCCTTGGGCTTGCCCCGTCCTCTTCGTCAAGAAGAAGGATGGAACGGATCAAATGGTTGTAGATTACCGACCTGTCAACTTGGTCACTATCAAGAACAAGTATCCGCTTTCCAGGATCAACGATCTGTATGATCAGCTCGCTGGATCCTTAGTCTTTTCCAAGATGGATTTGAGGTTGGGCTACCATCAAATCAAAATCAGAAATGGGGACATTCCCAAAACGGCCTTTGTTACTCGCTATGGCCAATACGAGTACACCGTTATGTCCTTCGGTCTAACCAATGCCCCAGCCACCTTCTCTCGGTTAATGAACTCGGTCTTCATGGAGTATTTGGATAAATTCGTCGTAGTATACCTCGATGACATACTCATCTACTCCAAGAATGAAGAGGAACATGCCGAACATCTAAGGCTGGTATTAACGAAGCTTCGAGAGCATCGCCTTTATGCCAAATTCTCCAAGTGTGAATTTTGGTTGCCAGAAGTGACCTATCTAGGCCATGTAATCTCTGGTAAGGGTATTGCTGTCAATCCCGAGCGAGTTCAAGCTGTCCTTGATTGGACTCCACCTGAGACGGTCAAGCAAGTTCGGAGCTTCCTTGGCTTAGCGAGCTACTGCCGCCGCTTCCTCGAGAATTTCTCCAAGGTCGCTAAACCTCTAACTGAACTCCTCAAGAAAGATAAAAAGTTCGAGTGGACTCCACAGTGCAAGTTCAGCTTTCAGGAACTGAAAATAAGCCTGACATCTGCTCCCGTACTGGTACCACCAGATTTCTCCAAGGACTTTATTATTTATTGCGACGCCTCGTGACAAGGACTAGGTTGCATACTCATGCAAGATCGTCAGGTAATTGCCTATGCTTCACGACAATTACACCCACATGAGGAAAATTATCCCATCCATGATCTAGAGCTTGCAGCTTCAGTCCATGCACTTAAAACTTGGCGACATTACCTCCTCGGTAATCATTGCGAGATCTTCACCGATCACCAAAGTTTGAAATATATCTTCACCCAACTAGATTTGAATCTCAGGCAACGACGTTAGGTCGAGTTGATCTCGGATTACGACTTAGGAATAACTTACACCCTGGGCAAAGCCAATGTCATGGCTGATGCACTAAGTCGTAAATCCTATTGTAACAACCTGATGTTACAACAAATTCAACCACTTCTCCATGAGGAATTTCATAAGCTTAATCTTCACATTGTTCCTCGAGGATTCATATCCACCCTGGTGGCGAAGCCTAATCTTATGGATCAGATCATAACCGCCCAGCGGTATGATAAGGGCATATCCCGGATTAAGGAAAACATCGCTAGCAGAGTTGCTAAATATTTTTCCATGGATGAGCGAGGTGATGTCTTCTTCGAGAACCGCTTGGTGGTTCCCAAGAAACAACATTTATGCCAGTTGGTCCTTAAGGAAGCTCATGAATCCCCTCTCACCATTCATCCCGGTAGTACTAAAATGTATCAAGACCTACGCCAGAGGTTTTGGTGGACTAGGATGAAGAGAGAAATCGCTCAATACATTGCTAATTGCAACATTTGTCATCGTGTTAAAGCAGAGCATCAAGGCCTGCTGGCACCCTTCAACCTTTGGTTATTCCTGAGTGGAAATGGGATAAAATCAGTATGGATTTCATCACTGGGTTTCCCAGGACCAAGAGAGGGAATAATGCCATCTTCGTCGTGATCGACCGTCTTTCCAAAGTAGCCCATTTTCTACCTGTTCGTGAGAGTATCACCGCTAGCCAGCTAGCTGATTTATACATCTCCCGAATAGTGTCTCTTCATGGTGTCCCATTGGAAATCAACTCAGACCGTGGGAGTCTCTTCACCTCTCGATTTTGGGAGAGTTTCCAAAATGCTATGGGAACTCGTCTCTCTTTTAGCACCACCTTCCATCCTCAATCAAGTGGTCAAGTAGAGCGGGTCAATCAAATTCTGGAAGATATGCTCCGAGCTTCTATCATCTCTTTCGGAATGAGTTGGGAGAAATGCCTTCCAGTCGCAGAGTTTGCTTACAACAATAGTTATCAAGCTAGTTTGGGCAAAGCTCCTTTCGAAGTCCTCTATGGACGAAAATGTTGAATGCCTCTTAACTGGTCGGAAACCGGGGAAAGACAACTCTTTGGCCCAGATATGATTCAGGAAGTAGAAGAGCAGGTTCGCGTTATTCGTGAGAAATTGAAAACAGCCCAATCTCGTCAAAAGAGCCAATATGATCGTAAACATAAGCTCATGACATATGAAGTCGGCGAGAAGGCTTACCTTCGGGTTACTCCATTTAAGGGAACCCATCGTTTCGGTATCAAAGGCAAATTGGCTCCTCGTTACATCGGACCTTTTCGCATTCTTGCCAAACGAGGAGAAGTTGCCTACCAATTGGAACTACCTTCGCATCTTTCCAGAGTTCACGATGTCTTCCACGTTTCTCAACTCAGGCATTGCTTCGCGGATCCTATCCGTGGAGTGGACCACGAAACGCTTGATCTACAAGATAACCTCTCATATCGGGAATATCCCGTTTGTATCCTTGATCAAGCCGAGCGTACCACTTGACGCCATAATATCAAGTTTCTCAAGGTTCAATGGTCACACCATTCCGAGAAAGAAGCCACTTGGGAAAGGTAGGATCGTCTTTGACTCGAGTACCCCACCTTCTTCCCGGAGGATCCTAAATCTCGGGACGAGATTCTTTTGAGTGGGGGTGAGTTGTCACATCCCTGTGTTAGTCATGCTTTAGGATTGGTTGAACTTGTGCATCATGTTTAAATTCCCAGAAAACTGAAATGGGGATGACATAACCCCCAGCACCCCCCCTGGAACAACTAGGGTTTACTAAAAACTTTTTCAATGAACCTGAAATGCCCTTCTAAAAAGCCCACCCTTTTTGTTTTGGGTTAAAACATTTGACAAAAATGGTGCACCTTTTTCTAGGACATCTTAAGGTCATTGGATTAATTCTTATAGTATTTGCATTTGGGCATTTAAATGCTATAAAATATTTTAAATGCTCAAATAATCATAAACTAAAATGTTTGCTGTTGGATATATTCTAAGCAGTAGCCATGATTAATTTTATGATTTATGGAAATGCCCTGGCATTTTTAATAAAGCCCTGAAGCTACAGAAATAATAGAATAAATAAAAAATAGAAAGAAAGAGAGAGAGAGAGAGAGAGGAACATACCTGGCGCAGCCCACCTAACCCACCAGCTGCTTCTTCCCCGCCAGGCAGGCAGGGAGGTGACGCCGGCGTGCCTGAGCTCGCCACGGCGCCACCTGCTTGCCGCCCACGCCCTGGATGCCTGGACGCCTCCACGTCGCACACCGAAGCCCCTAGACACGCCATTCCCCCCTGCCTCTCTCCCTTCGCCGTTCCCCACCATGGCCGACGCCCCTGTCGCTGCAACATCGTCGTAGCCGCGCCCTCCGTCGTCCTCGCGCCGCGCCATCGTGTCCACGAGCTCCGCCGTCGTCGATTACATCCAGAAGGTCGAGCCCCGAGCGCTCGCTCGCCCCGGAGACGCTGCACCGAGCTCGTCCTCAACTCCGGCCATCGGAGATCCCCTTCGCCGTCCCCGCCGCATCAGCTCGTCCCCGACCTCGCCGACTGCCTCGACGTGACCCCTGTGAGCTCAGCCACCTCGCCACCCTCTTCGTTCCCTCTCTCGAGCCCCGTAGCGACTGCACGTAGATCACCCGCACGCACCGCCACGGAGCTCGTCGCCGACGAGGCTCCGGCCACCCAACGGCCGCGCCACCCTGTCCACTAGCCCTACCGCACCCCCAGGAGCTCAACGCACCAAACCACGCGCCTCCCCGTGCACCCTAGCGACTAGTTCAACCTTACCCGAGCTCCGGCCGCTGCCAAACTCGTCGCCGGCGACGTTTACGGCCACCCCAGCTCCACCCACTGTCACCACTCGACGCGGCTCCCTCCCCGCATCACGTAGATGGTCTCCGTCGTCCTTTTGGTCGCCGGAGAGCAAAACCCGCGCTGCTCCGCCGCGTCTGGCCTCGCCGGTGGCTAAACGCCAGCGAGTTGACCCTGTTTGACCCCGTGTGGGCCCAGGTTGACCTCCCCCCTGAGCCTGTGACAGGTGGGGCCGGCCTGTTAATTAGTTTAGTCACTGACATGTGGGCCTAGGCCCCACTGATAGTTAATTAGTGTTAATTTAATCCTGCTAGTTAGTTGAGTCACTGACAGACAGGGCCCACCAGTCAGGTTTGACCTGGCCGACCCAGTTGACCACTGACGTCACACCTATGTCATGCTAACGCATTAATTCAATTACTGGAATTATTCTTATATAGGAAATTCTAGAGAATAGCTAAAACTTCTAAACATCATAGAAACTCAACCATAGCTCCAAATCAAACAAGTTATATATGAAAAATGATCAGAAAAATTCAATCTATCCATCTGTAATGGTTTCATGCATGACAAAACAAGTTAACCTTGTTGTTTAAGCAAAATGAGATAATGCACTAATAAGGCTATGTTAAATGAACCAACATTTGAATCTTTGATTCAAATGAGTTCATTCCTTTCTGTTTTAGCTTGCATTAGGCCAAGACACATTCATTCTGCCATGTCATGGCATGCATCGTATTGTTGCACATTGTCATGTGTTGTTTATGTTTCGGTGTGTCTTTCGTGGTAGGTTCTGCCTTTGAGGATAACCCCGAGTATCCCTCTGAAGGGCAGTACCCTACTACCACTACATCAGGCAAGCAACCCGTTGATCATTCCGATACAATCCCGTGTTCTCGCTTCTGCTCTTGTTTACTGCATTAAGGCAACACGATTCAAACTGTTGTGTGCTACGGTAGTTGAACCCTCATCCTCTGCATGACCTGTCATTGCCACAGTAACTAGTTGAAACCCACTAGCATGTGTAGGAGTTGATTGAGCCATGTATGTGATTCCTACCTTGCTATGCCTGCTATGCTTAGAGTTGTGTCAGGTCTGGTTCATCCGGGTGATGGGCTAGAGTGAAATGTTTATGTCGGTAATGTGAGGGATGTGTTGAACATGAATTGGTAAAGGTATCGATGAGAGGCCATGTAGGAGTACATGGTGGGTTGTTTCATTGAGGCCATCCCTAAGAACTAAGATCTGTATGTGTGATTTTAAGAATCAGCTACTACCATGCATTGGGATCCTTAGTTGACCCTCTCGGCTTCTTAATCACCCTAGTACTTTGTCCAGGAGTTGCAAATAGTTTCTGGTGTTTGTAGGTTATGTGTTGGCGGCCGTGCGTAGCGCTGACCCTAGGGGTGGGCTATGTTGCGGTAGATACACCGTGGCCGGGTATGTCGGGCGCCCGTTTGCCGTCTCGGGACCCTGTTCACATCGTTCGGGGCCGTATGTTGAAACCTCGGCCGGACTCCCTGCGGATGGAACCTGGATATGTGATAAGCCTGGACTAGAGACTTAAGTGTTTAGGTAGGCCGTGGCCGACACCCTCGTTGGGCTTCCGCTTGAAGGTTGCCGATTACATGTCGTGTAAACGGCGGTAAGTGGTGAATGCGTGTATGAAGAAGTATACCCCTGCGGGGTTAACATCATCTATTCGAATAGCCGCGTCCGCTGTAAAGGACTACTTGGTTGCCTATACAGTTCATAGACAAGTTAATGGTTACTACTAAAATACTCAAGATAAGTGTGAGTACCGAGGATGGCCCTCTCGTAGGATGACAAGGGAGGATCCCCGGTGGAGTATTGTGTTGGTGAGTAGTGGACTCGTGTGCGAAAACTATTTTACTAGTGGAGTCTCATAGGATAGCTTAGCCAAGACTCAAAGCCAGCTTGCTGCAATAACTCCACCACCTTCTTGAGAATGAGCATGTATAGTAGGTTCTGTTGTAAGACTTGCTAAGTACCTTTGTACTCATGTTTGCTTAATTACTGTTTTCAGACAACAACACCGCCCCCTTCGATGGGTTCTACGTAGACCTTTATGTCGACGAGTGACTAGCCACCCAGGTGGTGATCCTGGCCATGGAGGGCCATGTGTAGATAGACAGGCTTTGAGAAGCCTTCTTTCTTTCTAGTGTCTGTACTCAGACTAGTTGCTTCCGCTTGTGCTTGTATGATTGTATGACTTGAGTGTCGGGTCGTGTGACCCCTACCTGTATGAACATGTTTTGTATGGCTCTCTGGAGCCTTTAAATAAAGTACTTGAGTTGTAGAGTTTTGTTGTGATGCCATGTTGTATGCACTCATATCGGGCATATTGTGTGTATGATTGAAATGCTCGATCTGAGCGGGATCCGACAATCTAGTTGTTTATCCTTGGCAGCCTCTCATATGGGGAAATGTAGTCTAGTGCTTCCTGAGCGATAGTAGTCCGCTACAGCTCGGTTCACCGGAGTCCTGCTAGCCCAGCACTACTGCTCTGGACACTTGACTGGCCGGCATGTGTTTCACCTCGTTCCTATGTCTGTCCCTTCGGGGAAATGTCACGTGGTGACATCCGGAGTCCTGCCTAGCCTGCTACAGCCCGGGTTCCCCGGAGTCCTGTTAGCCCCGTGCTACAGCCCGGATTCACTCGCTGATGACCGACATGTTCGATGTGATTCATGTATACCTATCTCCATAGGTCTGTGCCGCTTTGGGTTCACGACTAGCCATGTCGGCCCGGGTTCTCTGTCATATGGATGCTAGCGACACTATCATATACGTGAGCCAAAAGGCGCAAATGGTCCCAGGCCATGGTAAGGCGACACCCGTGGGATACCGTGCGTGAGGCCGCAATGAGATATGAGGTATTACCGGCTAGATCGATGTGATATGGAATCGGGGTCCTGACAGTCCATGAGGCCCCATTCCTCTGTATTTTCTATCTCCTCCGGCTCGGAGTCGACTTCACCAAACTTGAAGACTAGTGGCAGATGATCATTCTATGCCATGGGGGTGGAGGTCTGCGGGGGGGAGGGAATGGGAGGCGAACAGTAAGGCCGCCCATATTAAACAGCGGCTCAGGCTCCATTAATGGAGAGGAAGGTGGCCGGCCATGGAAGTCAAAGGGCTCGCTTCCCAGTGAGCATGCGCAGCATACTGCTCGCACGCTTCCCGGTGAGCCTGCGCATTGGAGGACAGCTTGCATGCCTCTCGGTCAGCCTATGCACCGGACTGCGCTCGCACGCCTCCCGTTCAGTCAAGGTCAAGCAGCTGTCCGCAAAACACCTCCTATAGCCATTAAAACCAAGACACGTGGCGTCACGTGAATGGTTAACAGAACACACACAGTTTGAATTATACAAATGTTTGAGATATTAAATTGGCAGGTATTTTTTTCAAAATGCCTTTGTTGGCTGTCATTATTCGAGTGCGCCCTCTATCAAAATGGACATGAAAAAGACCACATTATGTCAGGTGCCATTCCATGATAGCATGCCAAGTTTCATGAATTTCAGGCGAGTTTTGGATTTACTAGAATTTAAAAACCAGGCATCTCAATGTTTTGTCGGCAATCAACGGTGCCCTGGTGTTTGAAATTCATTCCCATTTCTTGCATTGGACCTAAGCATGCACCCAAGGACATAGATTTGATTTTTCATCCAATTTATATGCACTGGAGCATGTGCATGTAGTTCAAATTTGAATTATGCACATAAATGCATTGAAAACTCAGTTAATGCATAAAAATGTCCAAAAGAACCCTAAAAAATCACAAAAATTGACACAACACTCTTGTTGTTCTATGTTGACACGAGAAAATTTTTGGAAGCAATAAGAGGCAGTGGATATCGTTTCATCCCCAAAGGTGTAACGTTCCCTACTGAAACCATGATGCTTGTTGTGAGAAGCTCTGGTTCGTGAGAAGCATATACCCAAACCTGCCCCAAACGGGACAAGAATTTTACCATGACATGTTGATGCCTCTCCATGAAAGCATGCCAAGTTTCATGAATTTCAGACGAGTTTTGGATTTACTAGAATTTTAAAACGCGGCATCTCAATGTTTTGCCGGCAATCAACGGTGCCCTGGTGTTTGAAATTCATTCCCATTTCTTGCATGGGACCTAAGCATGCACCCAAGGACATAGATTTGATTTTTCAACCAATTTATATGCAATGAAGCATGTGCATGTAGTTCAAATTTGAATTATGCACATAAATGCATTGAAAACTAAGTTAATGCATAAAAATGTCCAAACGAACCCCGAAAAATCCCAAAAATTGACATAACACTCCTGTTGTTCTATCTTGGCATGAGAAAATTTCTGAATGCAATAAGAGGCAATGGATATCGTTTTGTCCCCAAAAGTGGGACGTTCCATATCGAAACCATCATGCTTGCTGTGAGAACCTTTTGTTTGTGAGAAGCATACACCCGAGCCTGCCCCAAATGGGAAAAAAAATTAACATGGCATGTTGATGCTGCTCCATGATAGCATGCCAAGTTTCATGAATTTCAGACGAGTTTTGGATTTACTAGAATTTAAAAACCTGGTATCTCAATGTTTTGACGGCAATCAACAGTGCCCTGGTGTTTGAATTTCATTCCCATCTCTTGCATGGGACCTAGAAATTCACCCAAGGACACAGGTTAGATTTTTCAACCAACCTTAGTGCATTGGAGCATGTGCATGTAGTTCAAATTTGAATTATGCACATAAATGCATTGAAAACTCACTTAATGCATAAAAATGCCCAAACGAACCCCGAAAAATCCCAAAATTTGACACAACACTCCTGTTGTTCTTTGTTGACATGAGAAATTTTTTGAAAGCAATAAGAGGCAATGGATATCGTCCTGTCCCCGAAGGTGGTACGTTCCCTATCGAAACCATCAAGCTTGTTTTGAGAAGCTCTGGTTTGTGAGAAGCTTATACCCGAACCTGCCCCAAAAAATTTTCACCACGGCATATTGATGCCGCTCCATGATAGCATGCCAAGTTTCATGAATTTCATATGAGTTTTGGATTTAATAGAATTTAAAAACCAGGCATCTCAACGTTTTGCCAGCAATCAACAATGCCCTGGTATTTGAATTTCATTCCCATATCTTGCATGGGACCTAGAAATTCACCCAAGGACACACATGTGATTTTTCAACCAACTTTGGTGCATTGGAGCATGTGCTTGTAGTTCAAATTTGAATTATGCACATAAAATGCCTAGAAAACCCAGTTAATGTATAAAAAGGCCAAATGAACCCCGAAAAATTCCAAGATTGAACACAACATTCCTGTTGTTCTATGTTAACACTAGAAAAAAAAATTACAACAATAAGAGGCAACGGATATCGTCCCGTCACCAAAGGTTGTACGTTCCCTATTGAAACCATCATGCTTGTTGTGAGAAGCTCTGGTTTGTGAGAAGGTTGTACCCAAACCTTCCCCATATGGGACAAAATTTTCACCACGGCATGTTGATGCCGCTCCATGATAGCATGCCAAGTTTCATGAATTTCAGACGAGTTTTCGATTTACTAGAATTTAAAAACCAGGCATCTCAACATTTTGCCGGCAATCAACAGTGCCATGGTGTTTGAATTATATTCCCATCTCTTGCATGGGACCTAGAAATTCACCCAAGGACACACATGTGATTTTTCAACCAACTTTGGTGCATTGGAGCATGTGCTTGCAGTTCAAATTTGAATTATGCACATAAAATGCCTAGAAAACCCAGTTAATGTATAAAAAAAAGGCCAAACGAACCCTGAAAAATTCCAAGATTGAACACAACACTCCTGTTGTTCTATTTTGACACGGGAAATTTTTTAAAAGCAATAAGAGGCAATGGATATCGTCGCGTCACCAAAGGTGGTACGTTCCCTATCGAAACCATCATGCTTGTTGTGAGAAGCTCTGGTTTGTGAGAAGGTTATACCCGAACCTGCCCCATATGGGACAAAATTCTCACCACGGCATGTTGATGCCGATCCATGATAGCATGCCAAGTTTCATGAATTTCAGACGAGTTTTGGATTTACTTGAATTTAAAAACCAGGCATCTCAATGTTTTGCCGGCAATCAACAGTGCCATGGTGTTTGAATTTCATTCACATCTCTTGCATGGAACCTAGAAATTCACCTAAGGACACACATGTGATTTTTCAACCAACTTTGGTGCATTGGATCATGTGATTGTAGTTCAAATTTGAATTATGCACATAAAATGCCTAGAAAACCCAGTTAATGTATAAAAAAGCCAAACGAACCCTGAAAAATTCATTCCCATTTCTTCCATGGGACCTAAGCATGCACTAAAGGACACAGATTTGATTTTTCAACCAATTTGTATGCACTGGAGCATGTGCATGTACTTTAATTTTGAATTGTGCACCTGAAATGGCTAGAAAACCAGTTTAATGTATGAAATGTCCAAACGAACCCTGAATAATTCCAATTCTTTTAGGACACACATACAATTGCATGTTCACTACAGATAAAAGGCCTAGCAATTCAAACACCGTCCATTGCCACTGTGACCCCATTTTGGAATTCAAATCAAGTAGATCCCACACAGTTTATTCTCACCAACCGTGTGAGATGTAGTACAAAATATCTTGGAGCACCGTCGGTGTATAGTACAGCTATGTCTTATGCGAGAAGGTGCGTCGGCTACAGTCCACAGCCGGCGTGTCAAGCACACTAGCTCGCTCCCCCAAAACTCCTGCCTCTGCATCCCTCGCAATGTCAAAAATATCTGCCGCCTACTGTGAGGGTTGATGAAATTGAACTACATGTGCAACTATTTGCTATGTAGTTCAATTTCATCAATTAAAGTTTAACAATACCACTATGAATTATGATATTTGGTTGCTGTTAATGATATTGCAGTTAACATGCCTTTTCGTTTTTCAATTGTTGCTTAGCAACATGCATTGTACTGAATGACTAAATATGCAATCCCAGGCTACATAGCAACAAGGAAGAGTGTTACCTTAATGTTCTGTTGATGTCTATAAATACATGCAATAAAATCTTATATAATGGGATGGAGGAAGTGTTGTACTACATCATTTTCAATTTTTCTTTAGAACTTGGTGCCTTTAGGTACATATATCATTGCCAAAGATCCACACTCCCACCCTTTCTGTGTATGGGGCAATGAGATATTCATGAACCAACATCAAGTGAGGAAACTGATAAAGATTGTTACTAAAATGGGTCAAAAGATGTCAATTGAACTATTTGTTTACACTTTATGCAAGACAACTGTGAACTGCGGGATGGTAAGTAAGAAACCTATAGCCTTCTTTTTACTGCCCCTAATGAGTTGTGTTAGATGACAATATCTGAATCTTTTTTCTTTTGAAGTGGATCCTGAAGCAGTTTACTCAAGATTACCTCTCAAACTACATGATTGGCGGTTGGCCATCACAAGGGGTTGGACTAGAGTCCTGCATGCCTTCTGCATCCAGGAGAGCACAATAGGGCCATTCTGCTTCACCTTGTTTAACAACTGGAATGTCTGTCGCCTCTTTCTTTACCATCTGTAATAGTACAAGTATAGAACATATGTACCTATGAATCATTGTTTATTTGGTGCTTCTGTAATTCTTAAACATCTGTACCTGTGAATCGAATAATGCATTGGTTGTTTGAACCTGATGGATATGAATAAAGTTATAGCCTACTTTCAAGTTTATACTAGGTACAATTTTAAATAGTAGAAATTAAATTAGGGCGAAAGTACATTGTGCAGGTCATTACGGAACACACGGTTGGTAAAACACAAACGTTTGCAATATACACCATAATTCAAGATGGTTCACAGAGAGGAAACGTGTGCAAGCATGCACACAGTTGCCGTTTGCAAAGCGTGTGTGATGTCAGACACTATGACATACGATGCGGGAAAACTAAATGTGTGTGATTGACTAACTATCATACATGGTTTATAATCATGAACTGTTTGTGATGTGCCAGGCATCGTAAATCTCCCGTGCCTAGAATCTACCTAGAAAACTGCCATGCCTGGAATCTGCCTAGTTTTAGGCAGAACCACAAACCTCCGATTGTGATGGCAATGCGAGCACAAACGAGTGGCAAGGATGAAGCGTTTGGGATATTCGATATATCGGAAACGGTTATATAGGGACAACTATATGCATCAAGGCTCCCTATCCCCGACGGTTTCTGGGTCGTGTGGGAAGGACCCCCCTATCGCCCACACTCACTTGGAGACAGTTCCATATGCCGTCGCGGAAAGGTGTTACAAACTGTTTGTTTAGGACCGATGCACACCAGTGAGTTTTCAATAATTTCTCTTCTTCCTGTTTTGAAAGGTTAGCACTAATAATAACAGGATATATCTTCTTTTCATCAAGATAGGCATATATAAGGGTATCAGGTAATGGTTTAAGCTCAAACACGGCATCACCCTTGGGTGGAGGAGGATCCCCTATAATTTCAGCAAGCAAATTGTGTTTCAAAATAGGTCCCTCCTTAAAGAATACTTCATCTATTTCCCTTCTTTCATTCATAAACATATCATTTTCATGGTCTAGCAAATATTGTTCTAAAGGATCGTTAGGAGGCACGACAATAGAAGCAAGACCAATAATTTCATCTTTACTAGGCAATTCTTTATCATGGGGTTGTCTACGAAATTTAGCAAAATTGAAATCATGAGACATATCCCCTAAACCAATAGTAACAACATCCTTTTTGCAGTCTATCTTAGCATTAACAATATTCAAGAAGGGTCTACCAAATATAATGGGACAAAAGTCATCTTGTGGGGAACCAAGAACAAGAAAATCAGTAGGATATTTAACTTTCCCACACAAGACATCAACATCTCTACTAATTCCAACTGGTGAAATAGTATCTCTATTGGCAAGCTTAATTGTAACATCAATATCTTCTATCTCAGCAGGTGCAATATCATGCATAATTTCTTTGTATAAAGAATGAGGTAGTGCACTAGCACTAGCACCCATATCACGTAAAGCCATGATAAAAGTGATCTCCTATTTAAAAAGAAATAACAGGCATGCCTACAATAGGTCTATGTTTATTTTTAGTATCGGGTCTAGCAATTCTAGGAGCTTCATCACAGAAGTAAATAACATGTCCATCAATATTATCGACCAAGAGATCTTTAACCATGGCAATACTAGGTTCAACTTTAATTTGCTCGGGGGGTGTAGGTGTTCTAGTATTACTCTTACGAACCACAGTTGAAGCTTTAGTATGATCCTTTATTCTAGCAGGGAAAGGTGGTTTCTCAATATAAGCGGTAGGAACAATAGGATCAACATTATAAGTGATAGTCTTTTCTTCAACTTTAATAGGTTCAACTACTTTTACTTCAATGGAGGATGATATTTAAGCCACTTCTCCTTAGGGAGATCAACATGAGTAGCAAATTATTCACAGAAAGAAGCTACTATTTCAGAGTCAAGTCCATATTTACTGCTAAATTCACGAAAAGCATCGGTATCCATAAAAGATTTAACACAATAAAACTTAGGTGTTATGCCTGACTCCCCTTCGCGGAGTTCCCAATCTTTGGAGTTGCGTTTAATTCTTTCCAATAAATCCCATTTTAATTCAATTGACTTCATCATAAAAGAACCAGTACAAGAATCCAAACCCTCCATCCCTATTATGGGTTTGGCCTTTAGCCTTCTGGGGAGTTCGGCGTCCGAAGACGGGGAATCGACCCCAGCCGGACTCACCCTCCCCTCTACGGATTCGGCTTTTAGCCCCGACAGTGGTATGGTGTCTGAAGTCCAGGGTTCGGCCTTGGCCGGACTTGTGCCCCGCTCCACCATCACGACAGAGGTCAACTCCGAAGAGGCCTCATATGCAGATCCGGCCAGCCTGGACTTATTGAACGAGGCCCTGGACTAGATCCAGATAATGGCTATTGTCGATGGCCAGTCCTCGTCCCACGCTCAGCAGAGCCTTAAGGTAGGCAATAGGGAATTTTACGTTCCACCCACCTCCCACCTAATAGCCATGATCAAAGATTTAACCGACATGCTAGACTGTGCCTCCGAGGAGGCTGATGACATGGACGACGATGGTGAGGCCACGACCCCTCCCGTCACTAACCGATGGACGACCACAACCACCTACAACATATGTGGACACCCGCAAGGATGATGATGATGGTGCCAATGGGGACGGTACCCCCAGAAGGGATGATAAACCTGGAGAGGAGACCCCCAAGCGCCAGAGGCAACACCGACGCTCCAAGGGGCGATGTAGCAGGGAAAGCAACACGGGCATCGCAGACAACGACACCCTGGACAATGCAGAAGACCTCGGCGACCCCGCCCCCGTACACCAATCTGACGGCTTAGAGGGCAGGAGGGTCAGCATACTCACGAGGACCCCAATGATTCTGAAGACAACAACTATATGCCCCTCTCCGAAGAGGAATTCAACCTTGGACCTAAGGACTTTATCATCCCAGAAGATCCATTGGAACAAAAGCGATTCAAGCAATAGCTAATAGCTACCTGATACGTCCATTTTGCATCATGCTTTTATATCGATATTTATTGGATTGTGGAATGTCATTACACATTATGTCATAATACTTATGCCTTTTCTCTCTTATTTTACAAGGTTTACATGAAAAGGAGCAAATATTATAGACCTATTCTACACAACTCCAAAAGTCCTGAAACTACACGGAAGTCCGTTTTGGAATATATAAAAAATATTGGGTGAAGAAAGCAGCAGAGGGGGCTACCCACCGTCCACGAGGGTGGGGGGCACTCCCAACTCCCCTGGGCGCGCCCCCTGCTTCGTGGGCCCCCTGGCAGGCCTCCGGTGCCCATCTTTTGCTATATGAAGTCTTTCGCACTGGAAAAAGTAAGAAGGAAGCTTTCGGGATGAAGAACCACCATCTCGAGGCGGAACCAATCTAGGGCTCTGGCAGAGCTGTTCTGCCGGGGAAACATCCCTTCGGGAGGGGGAAATCATCACCATCGGCATCACCATCGATCCTCTCATCGGGAGGGGGTCAATCTCCATCAACATCTTCACCATCACCATCTCCTCTAAAACCCTAGTTCATCTCTTGTATCTGATCTTTGTCTCAAAACCTCAGATTGGTACCTGTGGGTTGCAAGTAGTGTTGATTACTCCTTGTAGTTGATGCTAGCTCGTTTATTCGGTGAAAGATCATATGTTCAGATCCTTTATGCATATTAATACCCCTCTGATTATGAACATGAATATGATTTGTGAGTAGTTACGTTTGTTCCTGTGGACATGGGAGAAGTCTTGCTATAAGTAGTCATGTGAATTTGGTATTCGTTCGATATTTTGATGAGATGTATGTTGTCTCTCCTCTAGTGGTGTCATGTGAACGTCGACTACATGACACTTCACCATTGTTTGGGCCTAGGGGAAGGCATTGGGAAGTAATAAGTAGATGATGGTTTGCTAGAGTGACAGAAGCTTAAACCCTAGTTTATGTGTTGCTTCATAAGGGGCTGATGTGGATCCACATGTTTCATGTTATGGTTAGGTTTACCTTAATACTTCATGTAGTTTGCGGATGCTTGCAAGAGGGGTTAGTCATAAGTGGGATGCTTGTCCAAGGAAGGGAAGTACCCAAGCACCGGTCCACCCACATATCAAATTATCAAAGTAATGAACATGAATCATATGAGCATGATGAAAACTAGCTTGACGATAAGTCCCATGTGTCCTCTGGAGCATTTTCCTTTATGTAAGAGTTGTCCAGGCTTGTCCTTTGCTAAAAAAGGATTGGGCCACCTTGCTGCACCTTGTTTACTTTTGTTACTTGTTATCCGTTACAAATTACCTTTTCACAAAACTATCTGTTACCGATAATTTGAGTGCTTGCAGAGAATACCTTATTGAAGACTGCTTATCATTTCCTTCTGCTCCTCGTTGGGTTCGACACTCTTACTTATCAAATGGACTACGATAGATCCCCTATACTTGTGGATCATCAAGACTCTTTTCTGGCGCCGTTGCCAGGGAGTGAAGCGCCTTTGGTAAGTGGAACCTGGTAAGGAAAAATTTATATAGTGTGCTGAAATTTACTGTCACTTGTTACTATGGAAATTAATCCTTTGGGCGAGTTGTTTGAGGTATCTTCACCTCGACCAGTAGAGCAAAGAGTTGCTCCTCAACCTACTGAGCCTACTAAAAATGTTTACATTGAAATTTCTTTGGGTATGATAGAGAAACTGCTAGCTAATCCTTTTACAGGAGATGGAACATTACATCCTGATTTGCACCTAATCTGTGTGGATGAAGTTTGTGGAGTATTTAAGCTTGCAGGTATGCCCGAGGATGTTATCGAGAAGAAGGTCTTCCCTTTATCTTTGAAGGGAAAGGCAGTGACATGGTTTATGCTATGCGATGATATTGGATCATGGAACTACAACCAATTGAAATTGGAATTTCATCAAAAGTTTTATCCTATGCATCTGGTTCATCGTGATTGTAATTATATATATATATATATAATTTTTGGCCTTGCCAAGGATAAAGTATCGCTCAAGCTTGGGGGAGGCTTAAGTCAATGTTATATTCATGCCCCAATCACGAGCTCTCAAGAGAAATTATTATTCAAAAAAATTATGCTCGGCTTTCTCTAAATAATCACTCCATGCTCAATACGGACCGATTCCTAGTCTTTGGACGTAGGTAGTGCTTCTGAGCTGGAGGCCAGTAGCGCAGTAGGGGCCGATCCGGAGATCGGACCGGGGGGAGGGTCCGAATTCAATGCTTAGGAGGCTGAGTTTGTTGAAGGTACGACTGAAAAACCAGTGAAGATCATATTGCCTTGAGCGTCAGTGACATACTTGAGGTTGACAAACCTGATATGCTACTGCGGGGCGAAATTGTCGACCTGGTTGAGACGACCAGTCGAGTCAACATGCAGGAAAATGCTTCCGAACATGAAAAGTTGCCCGAGGATGAAGATGTCCCTGGTGTTGATGCCATCCCCGATGATCAGGCGAGCCATCGATCCTTCGGTGATCCGACAGTGGAATTCTCAATGAAAGCACCAATTTCGATGTCAAAATCGTAGGATCTCGGGTAGGGGGTCCCGAACTGTGGATCTTGGATCGATGGGGAGCAAGGGATGCAGAGCACGATATTTACCCAGGTTTGGGCCCTCCCGAAGAGATAATACCCTACGTCATGCTTGATTATATTGCTTGTGTATACAGGGGTTACAGGGTTGATCTACCTCAAGATCAGAGGAACTAAACCCTAACTAGTAGGATGGTGATTGTTCTCTTGGCCTCTACGGACTAAGACCCCTGGTTTATATAGACACCAGGGGTACTAGGGTTTACATAAAGTCGGTTACATAGAAAGGAACACCGAATCTTCCATCTTGACTTGGAGCACACACCAAGGCAGTAAAGTCTTCAGACCAGACACAATGCGTCCCAACAGTCCGGCCCATGAGAGCTGGGTCAGCCTCCTGAGGACCCCTAGTCCAGGACTCCCTCACAAACCACATCCCTTCCCAACTTACTCTGGTTCCGTTAGTCATCTCCATGTTCTTTACAAATGTTTTGTTACAATATCAAGTTCATAATAAGCCACCAAATTATCTGTAAATATGACTAGTTTAATATAGAGCCCAAATGTAATGTGATTTACAATTATTTTGGGAAAAAGATCCATCATGAACAGAGTCTCATGTCATCAAAAGTTAATCGCCAGGGGAAGCTATGGGCAAGGATGCTCGACAAAGAAAATAAGAACACACCGTGAGCATACTCATTTGCAAACAGTAGAGGAAAAAACCTTCAAATAGTTTGTTTAACTTCTAGACTGCATGTAGCACCCAAGATGTGGTTCTATCCCAATCATGTGATGAATTCATGATCGGGGCACAACCGCATTTCGAGCGCATAGCAAGGTGGATATCATTACAACATACCATGTACTGAATATATGAGAATACAAGATAAAGGCTTACACTCGCCACAAGCTACAACATGAAGACATCAATACATCAATACATAACAACCATCATACAGAACAGCAGAATCCGACTACGGATGAAATCAAACAAAAAAGAAGAACGACATCCACCCTACTAATCCAGGCTCCCTGACACGGAACCTATCCCTTGCACGAGGAAGAAGAACTCCAAAAGCAATCAAGCATCGCTCTCACATTAGATCATCGCATTACCTGTACCTGCAACTATTGTTGTAGTAATCTGTGAGCCACGAGGACTCAGCAATCCCATTACCATGGGTGTCAAGACTAGCAAAGCTTAATGGGTAGGAAAGGGTAAGTGGTGAGGTTGCAGCAGCGACTAAGCAATGTATGGTGGCTAACTCACGAGTACAAGAGTAAGATGAGAAACTACGCAAACGGTCGCAAACTAGTAATGATCAATAAGTGATCCTGAACTACTTACATTCAAACATAACCCAACCGTGTTCTCTTCTCGAACTTCCCCCAAAAAAGACAGCCATGGTTACGCAACACGATTGGTGTATTTTAATTGAATTTACTTCGAGTCCTCTACAACCGGATATTTACAAATTCCCATCTGCCACATAACCGTGGGCACGACTCTCGAAAGTTTAAACCCTGTAGGGGTGTCCCAACTTAGCCCATGACAAGCTCACGATCTGCGGAGGCAATCCTCCGTCGCGGGAACCTCCGATCAAACTCGGAATCCCGGTGCACAAGACATTTCGGCAATGGTAAAACTAGTCCAGCAAGACTTCCTGATGCACCGACCTAGCCTGATAGGATTTGCGCTATCTCATTCTCAGGGTACACGGGATGAGCAAAGCGTACAGGTATATACCAAATACCCCAAGTTGCCTAGGGGCGGTCCCGCACGGTGCTCTAGTTTGGACCAACACTCATGAGGAGCACTGGCCCGGGTTGTTGATTAAGTCCACAGGGGGCAGCAAGTCCCTATGCAAGTTTTAGCTGTTATTAGGCAAATGGAAAACCAATGTTGGGACTTGCTGGAAGAGTTTTATTCAAAGCGAACTATCAAGAGGGCCCCATACCCTTCATCGTGTTAGGGACGCCAAATCAAGGAACATAACACCGGTATGACGGAAACTAGGACGGCAAGAGTGGAACAAAACACCAGGAAAAAGGTCAAGCCTTCCACCCTTTACCAAGTATATATATGCATTAATTAAATAAGAGATATTGTGGCATCCCATGATATCCATGTCCCAACATGGAACAGCCTGCAACTAGCAACGCTATAAGAGGGGCTGAGCAAAGCGGTAACATAGCCAAACAATGGTTTGCTAGGAAGGGTGAAAATGTTAGAGACTAACATAGCAATTTGGGAGGTTTGATAAACAAGTGGTGGGTAGCGTGACATAGCGATAGCATCGAGACAACTAGCATAGCAAAGATAGTAGTGAGATTCAAGGTGACGGTCATCTTGCCTGAGATCCCGCTAGGAAGAAGACCGAATCCATGAAGAAGACAAACCAACGTAGTCGAAGGATCCTCACAATCGCAACGTAACCGGAAGGAGAAGCCCAACCGAAAAGAAGCAAACGACATAGTAAACAAGCAAGTATAATCATGGCATGATGCACAATCAAGTATGATGCATGTCCGGTTTAATGACTCATGGCATGGCAAAGTGCAACAAACAATACTACAAGTTAAGTGGAGTTCAATATGCAACGAGTTGCATATTGTCGAAACACCACAGGACTTATTTAGTTCTCTCTCGGTTATGTACCCAACAATATAAATGTTATTAAACATGGCAAGGGGTGAAGCATAATAAAACTACCTATCTAGGCAAGTTTAAATGAGGCTGGAACAACAAACAACAATTCCGGAAAATCCCCATATGCATATTTCAAAGTTAGTACGGTTCTTCCCTATACATAATTTTAGAGTTATTAAACATACAAAGTAATGCCACCATGTTAATCTATGTATTTTTCCACCCCATTTACATATATAGTTTATTAGATTCGGAGCTACGTTTATTTAGTTATGAAATAAATCATTTTAACATGGCATTTGAGCAAATTTAATCAAACAACATTTTAAACATAGATGGAAGTGGCAAATTATGAAAGTACATGAAATTCTAAGAATTTTACAAGTTTAAATCATTTTAAACCGATGCATGGTTTGTAAGTTATTAAATGCATGAAGCTTAGGGTATTTTCTGCAAATTTGGTAAATTCTGGATAAATCGACAAAATCGCATAACTGGAAAAAAACATGAACAGGCCGAATCTGCTGGAACTGGGCTACATAGGGCATGGGCGTAGAACTCTATCCTACGCACAGGGCGAGGCATAGCATCAAAAACAGAACGGGCCAAGCCCACTAGTAGAGAGCAGGCGAGCTGAGGGGCTGCTCACAATGGGCTCCAGGGAGCTGGGCCTTGGGGATCGTGGCTGGGCATTGGGCGCTGGAAAGGCTTGCTGGCGAGGTCAACGCACGGCTCGGGCATGTGACCGTGAGGCAGAGGAGGCCGAGTGCGAGCAGGGGAACTTCGCGCGACTCCAACGAGGGGCTGCAGCGCGGATCCGGCGGGCGACGCGACGGGGAGGTGGCCGGAGGAGGCGGACCGGGGGCCCTTGGGCAGGGAAGCAGCGGCGAGCTCCTGGTGGTGGTGGTCGACGCCTTGGTTCCGGCAGGTTGGCGCGCGAGCCGGCGAGGAACTCCGGCGACGGGTGGCTGACGGTGACGTGAGCGCCAGCAACGGGCAGAGGGAGGCAGATCCGGTGGAGCTCAACTCCGGCGAGCTACTGCTCGTTGTCGGCCGGACGGAGACGGGTCGAGGGCGGCGGCGCTCCTGCTTGAACGGGGTGAGAGAAACAGAGAGGTTAGAGAGAGAAAAGGGGGGAAAGAGAGGACGGGGGGCACGGGCAGGGACGTGACTTGAGAGGCCGGCGCAGGAGAGCTCCAGCTTGGCGGCACGGGAGTGCGTGGACAAAGGCGGCTACGAGGACTTGGTGTTGTTGGTCTTCGGGAAGGACAAACGGGAGGCACGGGAGCTTGGCTCCATGGAAGTGCTCGAGAGGGAGGGGATCCAGTCGCAGTTCCTGCCGATCCAAAAGCGAGGGAGGCTGCGGCTTTGCTATGGTTGGGAGGCGACGGAAAAGAAGGATGGTGGTTGGCTGTGGGTGATCCCGATGAGGATTGAGCGGGTGGGGGCGCGATGGGGCAAGAAGCCTAGGTTATAGGGTTAGGAAAGTAGGTCTATATATATATATAGAAAAGGAGGGTTAAGTTTGGACCCTTCGATTAAATCAGACGGTCGAGAATAAATAGGCTAGGGAGTCCAATGAATAAAACGAAGATATTTTAAGGATGTTTGGGGATGATCCGGACTCATCGGTCACGACTGCCCGGGTCGGGTTCGGGACAACTTTCAGACGCGCACGCGAGAGGGGTTTGAGAGAGGTCGACAAAGACAAGGGATCCTGACAAAAAGTCAACGGAGACAAAGCGAGAAGCGGCAACTACGAGTAGATGCAAGTTTTAAAACAATGACGACAACGAGTGCCGATGCAAAGCGAATGATGCGATGATGAAAAGCAACAAACAAATAAAAAAAGACACGCTGACAACGAGAAACATGGAAGTGGTCTGGAGCATCGGTCTCAGGTTGTCACACTGCAGTTGGTCTCTATGCCAATTGGGGCAATGGGTCATCTAGTCAATATAGGTTCCACCACACAATCAATAGTTATCAATGCAATGAAAGTTAACTCAATGAAATTAGTTGAAAGCAGCTTCGTGAAAATCTCATGTGTCCTCGATATTGATTTGATCAATATAAGTACTTCAATCGGCTTGTCTTTAAGCATTATTAAGGACAGGGTCACTTTCTGCACAATTGCACTTTTGTTATAAGGTACGTTCTTGTGATATAAACGAACTATCAAATAATGCTTGCAGCTTTTACATTGGTTCCTTATTAGTTTCCATCAACCAATTCCTTCTCCTACTCGGATATTTCTACACTCTTACTTGTCGAAAAGGGCTACAACAGATGCCCTACACCGGTGGGTTATAATGACTTGGTTTATCCACTACTATACATTTTAGCATGATAAAATCAAAACAACTACGTGTCCAAGTTGACAAATTATTAGATTATGGAAAATTTATTTATAATTGTACAATATATATTTAAACAAAAGCACCAGGTCCACCATAGTAAGTGTGCACACCATAGTCATTATATCCGTAACCATAAGCCTTCGCAGTATATTTTGATGAACTGGTGACGACAAGACGAGCTTTCCGGGCATCTGGATTAGCATACTTGTTTTTATTATCTACAATTAGGATATTTCTTACAACTGCTGCTTTTCCACGTTCTTCGGAAGCAAAATGACCACTACCCATCTGCGGAGAGTCTGATGAGGCTGTTGGACCTTGAACATACCCACCCCATAATGCAGAATTACATTGATCCTTCATGAAATGGAAAATTTCCTTTGGCCAATATCCAATATGTATGTTTCGTTCACCGTAAGACACCCACCAATTTTTACTCACTGGGTCCTAGAATAAATCAAGGTTCATGGTAAACACTTCAATAGACTTGAAATGAATACTAGTCGATCAAATGTTTGTGTTGAATTGAAATTATCCTTATAAGTGTATACCATATTAACATCAATATATGATGAAAGAGATATTTGGTACTCTCACATCTATGTTAATATTTTCTTAAATTGAAAGTTTTTAGTAAGATTGTGCTATCTAATGGTTTGGCCACCTATAAGATTGATTTAAGCACTGTCTCCAGGTTTTCATCAAAATATAATTCTTGTATTTCGTACGACAAAATGAAATACAAGTATCAACAAAAATATTAACATGAGAATACCTTGAAAATGGAAACATCTATGATGTATTGTGGTCCTCCATAGATAGAAACTGGTTTAAGTCTTCCTCCTAGACCAACACTTGAGCTAACTTGTACAAAAGCGCCACAATCATGATCAGGGCAAATTGTGTTCTTTAAGCCATCAACCTTTACAGAGATGTGTTCCAAGGTCAATAACAACTATATCATTCTAAGTTACTCACACTAAATTGAAGAATGCACATCCAAGGAAATAGTTATAGATTACCCAAGCAACGTGAAACCTAGCAAGGCTGTCACCACTGTAGCTTGGATATACCCAAGAACCAACACCTATCCCATCTGCAAGTCCTACTCTTTGTCTCCCATTAATTTGTATCCATGATGCACTTAGATCCTTACTATCATTCTTCACCTTAGGTTCATAGAAAGTTATTTTAGCCCGCGTTCCGTATAGCACATCTAGATACTCGAATCCTGCAATCTGCAAGCCCAAATAATATATTGGTTTGTTTATAATGAAAATACAAATTAAATGCTTATTAAACATAAGAAAGATTGATGTTGCATCACAACAAAAATTTGTTGAACATCACTTAATGGTGCCACTAAGGCAAATATTGACCAAACACTTTGAGAAACTTTCATCCACTCTAATGGCAACACAAATATTATATGTAAAAATTAAATTGGTTTGTACATTTCAAAATCAGTTATTTCCCTTTACTTATTGGACTACCTTGGACCATCTATTTCATTTAAAGTATGAATTTAATGCGATAAAATCCTATAATACGATTAGATAATTATTGATGTCACATGTGGATTGAAAGGAAATAAAATTGGTGTGTATTCAAGAACTCCAAGTTAAAGTCGATATTGATATAGTCTACCATGATAAATAGATGACTCCAAAATTATATTGAAACTCACCTCCTGTTGTTCATTCTTGCTAATCACTTTGTCAATAGCTTGTACTAGCTTGTGGACCCTTCTGTTGTTGCGCAATATTGGAATCGTTCCTGTAGAGCACTCAATCAAAGACAATTGGGCTGGTGGCCTGTCATGAATCGACGGGGATTTGGTAGGAATACTCTGTGGGAAAGAGCTTGGTTCCATCTATTTAATTGGAAAATTTTAATCAACATAAAATTTAAGAAAATATTGATCAAAATTGTGCATGTGCGTGTTTGTGTTATAGTGCATAATTAAATATATCCCCACAATTAGTGGAACTCACATTTTTTATTGTTTGGTGATCATATCAAAATGTTGCATATTCATGTTCTAAACTATAAAGAGAGCATGAAGAACAATTTAACAACGCTAGATTTGTGGCAAGATCTTGTTTATGAAGTATTACTATAAGCACCAAAATTGCGAAATATTGCTACCATGATTACATATACTACCTAGCTACATGCCACTAATTATTTCAAATAACTTACCATTCCTTTATGGATCAAAATAAGAATATATACCATTGACTTAGCCACTATATGCATGTTATAATATGTTGATTATAAAAAACTTGCCTGCATTTTGTGGTGTTTCAGTAGTGGATGGCTAAAGGCTGGTTGTAGGTTCACATCGATGCAGTCATAGACATCTCCTTTGTCAACCTATTATCGTATCTCCTCAACTCAATAAACTCAAAATTGGTGATAGTTATATAAACTAAGATGAATTCATACATACCACAATAGTAGTATTGACTTTTTGATTCAAAGGGACCCCGCTAGTATTTTTGTCTCCTCTTATACACTTAACTTCTTTTCCTCCAAGGGCTAGAATTAGACATGCTAAGAGAATGGTCACACTAACATATGTATTTTCTTTCATGGTGGAAATATGAAATGTTTGTTTTGTTAATGTGTCTACCATCATATTTATAAGGTTCCAAACTATCCTGACATAAATGGTTGTTATTTAAGAACAACAATAACTTGCATTGATGGGATAAAGATATAATATATCAAAAAACATGGTATTAACTGCATAATATACACTAATCATGCTAAGTCTTGGTTTTTTATTAACAAAATCTTGAAGTACTAATGCCAAAAAATATTCGACTTATGTATTAAATGGAAAGATCTTCATGACTATTGTCCCATATTGATAATGTTAGCCCTAGGTGACTGGTCATCTATATTGTAGATAAGACAAGATAGTTGTACGACCTCTTGGTTTCTTATTATCGAAATATTGGAGTAATGCCCAAAAAATATTTGAGTTATGTAATAAAAAAGTCATCAATTAATGTCCCATATGGATAAGGTTCACTCGAGTAGATTGCTCTCCACATAGAGCGCATTTACAAGATGCATCACTCTCTCCTCGCACCATGTCCACTATGTCACCTGATAACCCCTAGGTGTGGGAATTTTTGTGGCCCTTTTCCAATGTGAATGTGAAAGTACTGAGTCTTGAGACCCCTTCTGAGTTAAAGGTAGATTTCCCATTCTATGAAGCTATATCTACCATTGATAAAACTTCCTATGAAATCTGTGATTACTTTACTTAAACTCTCTAATTAAGATAGGTTGTAAGTGTAGTAGATAAAGTATTAAAATAAAAATAAAAGTTAGTCTTTGAAAAGTAAAGTTGTAAGTGAAGTAAAAGATGGCTTGTGTGTGTGTGGAGGAGGTTGTGGTGTTGTAGTGGTTCCAATGGGAGAAAGTGTTGTATGCTATTAATAGTGGAGTAATAAAGTGATTGTGAAAGTGTATCCAATCCCCAAGGTGGATTCCGATACTTCATGCCAACATATCTTGAAGAACTATGCTATAAGTTTATTCTAGAAAAAGTTCTTCACTAGAACAACATTGGAATGGAAGGTGCCCCTAAAAAGCTTTAAGACAAGTGTTGGCCAAGTCATGTGATTCTTCATTTTCATTTTAGTGATCCAAGATCACATCGAGTCTTTAGGTGTGCCGATCAAATTCAAGCCATGTGTAGGGCAATTACGTATCATTAAATTCATCCTCTCCCAAGCTTGTGCAACTTGTTCATGATCAAGTTGCTTAAAATTCATCATATCGTTTCTAAGAGATAATCTTAGCGGGAGGAAAAATACTTAGAGATAAAAGCATCTTTGCACTTATTCCAAGAATCAATACTATTTTTAGGCAAAGACGAAAACCAAGCTTTAGCACGATCTCTAAGAGAGAAAGGAAATAGCTTCAATTTAACAATATCATTATCCACATCTTTCTTCTTTTGCATATCACACAAGTCAACGAAGCTATTTAGATGGGTAGCGGCATCTTCACTAGGAAGGCTGACGAATTGATCTTTCACGACAAGATTCAATAAAGCAGTATTGATTTCACAAGATTCAGTATCGGTAAGAGGAGCAATCGAAGTGCTAAGGAAATCATTGTTGTTGGTATTGGTGAAGTCACACAATTTAGTATTATCTTGAGCCATCATGACAAGCAAGCAATCCAACACACGAGCAAACAAGAGACGGGCAAAAAGAGGCAAACGGAGAAAGAGAGGGAGGATGGAGAGAGAGAGGGCAAATAAAACGGCAAGGGTGAAGTGGGGGAGAGGAAAACGAGAGGCAAATGGTAAATAATGTAATGCGGGAGATAAGGGTTTGTGATGGGTACTTGGTGTGTTGAATTTTGCGTAGACCTCCCCGGCAACGGCACCAGACATCCTTCTTGCTACCTCTTGAGCACTTGCATTGGTTTTCCCTTGAAGAAGAAAGGGTGATGCAGCAAAGTAGTGTAAGTATTTCCCTCGGTTTTTGAGAACCAAGGTATCAATCCAGTAGGAGGCCACGCACGAGTCCCTCGCTCCTACACAAACAAATAAATCCTCGCAACCAATGCGATAAGGGGTTGTCAATCCCTACACGGTCACTTACGAGAGTGAGATCTGATAGATATGATAAGATAATATTTTTGGTATTTTTATGATAAAGATGCAAAGTGAAATAAAAGGCAATAAAAATAACTAAGTATTGGAAGATTAATATGATGGAAGATAGACCCGCGGGCCATAGGTTTCACTAGTGGCTTCTCTCAAAAAAGCATAAGTATTCACGGTGGGTAAACAAATTACTGTTGAGCAATTGAAAGAATTGAGCATAGTTATGAGAATATCTAAGTATGATCATGTATATATATAGGCATCACGTCTGAGAGAAGTAGACCGACTCCTTCCTGCATCTACTACTATTACTCCACACATCGACCGCTATCCAGCATGCATCTAGAGTATTAAGTTCAAGAGAACAGAGTAACGCTTTAAGCAAGATGACATGATGTAGAGGGATAAACTCATGCAGTATGATATAAACCCCATCTTGTTATCCTCGATGACAACAATACAATACGTGTCTTGCTGCCCCTACTATCACTGGGAAAGGACATCGCACGATTGAACCCAAAGCTAAGCACTTCTCCCATTGCAAGAAAGATCAATCTAGTAGGCCAAACCAAACTGATAATTCGAAGACACTTGCAAAGATAACCAATCATACATAAAAGAATCCAGAGAAGATTCAAATATTGTTCATAGATAAACTTGATCATAAAACCACAATTCATCGGTCTCAACAAACACACCGCAAAAGAAGATTACATCGAATAGATCTCCACAAGAGAGGGGGAGAACTTTGTATTGAGATCCAAAAAGAGAGAAGAAGCCATCTAGCTAATAACTATGGACCCGAAGGTCTGAAGTAAACTACTCACACTTCATCGGAGAGGCTATGGTGTTGATGTAGAAGCCCTCCGTGATCGATGACCCCTCCGGCGGAGCTCCGGAAAAGGCCCCAAGATGGGATCTTGTGGATACAGAAAGTTACGGTGGTGGAATTAGGGTTTTGGCTCCGTATCTGGTAGTTTGGGGATACGTAGGTATATATAGAAGGAAGGAGTGCGTCGGTGGAGCAACAGGGGGCCCACGAGGGTGGAGGGTGTGCCTGGGGGTAGGCGCGCCCCCCTACCTCGTGCCCTCCTCGTTGATTGCTTGACGTAGGGTCCAAGTCCTCTGGATCATGTTCGTTCCAAAAATCATGTTCCCGAAGGTTTCATTCCGTTTGGACTCTGTTTGATATTCTTTTTCTACGAAACCCTAAAATAGGCAAAAACAGCAATTCTAGGCTGGGCCTCCGGTTAATAGGTTAGTCCCAAAAATAATATAAAAGTGTATAATAAAGCCCAATAATGTCCAAAACAGAATATAATATAGCATGGAACAATCAAAAATTATAGATACATTGGATACGTATCAGGTAGTTCAAACTAAACTCGTCCAGTCAGTTTGCTATGATGTATTGTATATTATTGTACTTCAGACATCTTGTAGAATTTGGGCCTGAGCACTCTGGCATTTGGTTGTTGTTTGAGATTAATCTTTCCGATCCATTAGAGTGGGTTCAAGGATGGATCTGCCCATTCATTGTGTGGAGGATTTTCTAATTTACCACTTGTCCACTAGTACATTAGTTATCACGAACCTACATGCTCCCTTCTCTGCAAAATAAAGACTAAAGAGGTTCCTTAACTTCACAGTCAAGTTATGACAGTAGTTTGATATTCATTTTGCTACCACATGTCCTTTAGTCTTTAACTCTCTGATGCTGCTTTCCTTCATCATGCAGGCACGCCCCGATGCTCCCTCGCTCTGGGCACTCAATGCCAGGCAGGCTGTGGATGCCCCGGACCTCAAGGCTGGTCGTGCTACTCCAGCTCCTCCTGCCCCGGCCATGCTCAACTTCGCTCCTGGTCAGTTGCCGCAGGTGAGACACTTGCCTCCATGCTTGGGTGATTCTACCTGCTCACTTAGTATCATACTTGAATCTATGCATGAATTTCACAAGTTTGGATGCATCATAGAACTTGTGGTGATATAGTTTAGATTGCAACAAACAAAAATACAAGTGTTGAGATTGTTAGGAGCAGCTTGGCGCTGTACTCATTTAGAATCCACAGTGATCTTTATTGTTTGATTGACTGGAAGAAGTTTTGATGTAGTTTTTTTAATCATGCAGGTATTTGCTTTGGATGACAAATGTGTGTAGATCATTTTGGTGCGCACCACAATGAGGAGGTGGATGATCTACCCAATTTGATCATCGTCGACACTATCATCATCAGGTCCCTGTTCCCTCTATTCTCTCCTGCCTTGTGATGTTAGTCTGTGTGCGCTCACTAGTATTGTTAGATCCTGTAAGTTGAATCGATGGTAGTTGTAGTAGAGTAGTATTTTTCTTCAGGTGAACCTGTTATAGTGATGTTCATTGACGACCTGCACTTGTACCAATGTATCATGCTGCTATAGTAAGCTTAGTTATTTGCGTATGTAAAATATGTTGACAAAGTGTTAAGTTGGATTACCGCCTCATGTTGATGGCATTGTCTCTAAACATTTAATAATGTTTCTTTTTGGTGATCTGGATCACGATCTAATGTTGTTTAGGCTGCTACTGCTGTGACGGAAGACCAGAAGAGGCATTAAGATGTGCACCACAGTTTTAGTTGATGTTGCACCATGTTTTGGTTCTTGTGTATCTTGTTTTGCTTGTAAGCACACTTGTATGTGCTTGTGTATCGTGCATGTGTATCTGTTTTTGCTTGTTTAAGTTGATGTTGGACGTGCGGACTTGTATGTGTTGTTGTGTGTATTTGGTGAAATGATTTCTGAATTTAATAATTTAATCAAGAGAATTATTGAGTGTTTGCTGTTCAAATGTGTAAACTGGAAATCTGTGAATAAAAGACCAAATGTTCTATTGGACCAAATAATATATGGGCTCTAAAAAGGCTACGGCCCAAATAATAGTGGAGTGGAACATTGTTTATTTCTGGAAAATCTCAACGAAAAGGCTTAATGAAATGGTCCGCAAAAGGGCCATGGCCCAGAAAATTAAAAGGCCAAATTGTTGGGCTTGGCCCATGAAGTCGTCCAAAAATTCACAGGAAAAAAAAATATATAAAGGCTGAATTGTTGGGCTCGGCCCATATAGAAACCGAATTGGACCGGGATGAATCTTATCCACGTCAGCTTGCCATGCTGGATCCTACGTGGCCTGGGGAGGCTGCTAGTGACCAAAAATTTGGTCGTGGAACCAACGACCTTTTCCTTCTCACAGAGAAGGTCGTTAATTTCAGTTTACGACCGCCAGCTTTTAACCTTCTGTTTTTGGTCACAAAAAGGTCGCAAATGAAAAACAATGACCTTTCAGTGACCAATAGTGATGGTCGCAAGTTGACATATTTCTTGTAGTGGGATTCCTTTGCCAAGGCAATTGCACCAGTATTGTCACAAAAGATTTTCATTGGACCCAATGCAATAGGTATGACACCTAGATTGGATATGAACTCCTTCATCGAGACTCCTTCATTCGCTACTTCTGAAGTAGCTATGTACTCCGCTTCACATGTAGATCCCGCCACGACGCTCTGCTTGAACTGCACCAACTAACAGCTCCACCATTTAATAAAAACACATATCCGGTTTGTGACTTAGAGTCATCCGGATCAGTGTCAGAGCTTGCTTTGACGTAACCATTTACGATGAGCTCTTTGTCACCTCCATATACGAGAAACATATCCTTAGTCCTTTTCAGGTATTTTAGGATGTTCTTGACCACTGTCCAGTGATCCACTCCTGGATTACTTTGGTACCTCCCTGCTAGACTAATAGCAAGGCACACATCAAGTCTGGTACACAACATTGCATACATGATAGAGCATATGGCTGAAGCATAGGGAACACCTTTCATTTTCTCTCTATATTCTGAAGTGGTCGGGCATTGAGTCTGACTCAACTTCACACCTTGTAATACAGGCAAGAACCCTTTCTTTGCCTGATACATTTTGAACTTCTTCAAAACTTTATCAAGGTATGTGCTTTGTGAAAGTCCAATTAAGAATCTTGATCTATCTCTATAGAAATTGATGCCCAATATATAAGCAGCTTCACCGAGGTCCTTCATTGAAAAATTCTTATTCAAGTATCCTTTTATGCTATTCAGAAATTCAGTATCATTTCCAATCAACAATATGTCATGTACATATAATATCAGAAATGCTACAGAGCTCCCACTCACTTTCTTGTAAATACAGGCTTCTCCAAAAGTCTGTATAAAACCATATGCTTTGATCACACTATCAAAGCGTATATTCCAACTCCGAGAGGCTTGCACCAGTCCATAAATGGATCGCTGGAGCTTGCACACTTTGTTAGCACCTTTTGGATCGAAAAAACCTTCTGGTTGCATCATATACAACTCTTCTTTAAGATATCCATTAAGGAATGCAGTTTCGACATCCATTTGCCAAATTTCATAATCATAAAATGCGGCAATTGCTAACATGATTCGGACAGACGTAAGCATCGCTACGGGTGAGAAGGTCTCATCGTAGTCAACTCCTTGAACTTGTCGAAAACCTTTTGCAACAAGTCGAGCTTTGTAGACAGTAATACTACCGTCAGCGTCAGTCTTCTTCTTGAAGATCCATTTATTCTCTATGGCCTGCCGATCATCGGGCAAGTCAACCAAAGTCCACACTTTGTTCTCATACATGGATCCCATCTCAGATTTCATGGCCTCAAGCCATTTTGCGGAATCTGGGCTCATCATCTCTTCCTCATAGTTCGTAGGTTCGTCATGGTCAAGTAACATGACTTCCAGAACAGTTTTACCGTACCATTCTGGTGCGGATCTTACTCTGGTTGACCTACGAGGTTCGGTAGTAACTTGATCGGAAGTTTCATGATCATCATCATTAGCTTCCTCACTTACTGGTGTAGGGATCACTGGAACTGATTTTAGTGATGAACTACTTTCCAATAAGGGAGAAGGTACAATTACCTCGTCAAGTTCTACTTTCCTCCCACTCACTTCTTTTGAGAGAAACTCCTTCTCTAGAAAGGATCCATTCTTAGCAACGAATATCTTGCCTTCAGATCTGTGATAGAAGGTGTACCCAACAGTCTCCTTTGGGTATCCTATGAAGACACATTTCTCTGATTTGGGTTTGAGCTTATTAGGTTGAAGGTTTTCACATAAGCATCGCAGCCCCAAACTTTAAGAAACGACAACTTGGGTTTCTTGCCAAACCACAGTTCATAAGGTGTTGTTGTCGGTGTCAAAACCGACGGATCTCAGGTAGGGGGTCCCGAACTGTGTGTCTAAGGTCGATGGTAATAGGAGACATGGGACACAATGTTTTACCTAGGTTCGGGCCCTCTCTATGGAGGTAATACCCTACGTCCTTCTTGATTGATCTTGATGAATATGAGTATTACAAGAGTTGATCTACCACAAGATCGTAATGGCTAAACCCTAGAGGTCTAGCTTGTATAGTTATGATAATGAGACTCCTCTGGACTAAGTTCTCCGGTTTGTATAGACACCGGGAGGATCTAGGGTTACACAAGGTCAGTTACAAAGAAAGGAATCTACATATTTGGTCTCCAAGCTTGCCTTCCACGCCAAGGAGAGTCCTGTCCGGACACTGGTGCAGTCTTCGGTCTTCGTATCTTCACAGCCCATTAGTCCGTCCCATGGCTAACAGGCCGGACGCTCAAGGACACCTTAGTCCAGGACTCCCTCAGTAGCCCCTGAACCTGGCTTCAATGACAACGTATCTGGCGCGTAGATCTGTCTTCGGCATTGCAAGGTGGGTTCCTCCCTCCGAACTCCAAGATAGTCTTCGGACGTATTTGAACGTGTCCGGACCTGTAACACACACCACACACAACCGTAGAGAGAATATAATTTTCCACGAGTCCAATGTGCTGACAACTTTTTTTTACAACAGAACATCACGTCTGCCCGGTCACTATATCGAACCGTTTTGTCTACCATCCCGCGTTTCGAGATGCGGTTTCCATTGGCACATCTTGTCAAAGCAGAGATCGTGTCCCCTTATTGCGGGATCCTCATCAATACGGACATGGGTAACCCCACCGTGCCGTTTACACAGCCCTTGGGAGTAGGCGAATTTCAAGGCGAGTGGGGATGCGTTCAATATTCACTGCCTTTATAAGGAGATAAGAATCCCTTTTCTTCACCCACGCCTTCTGTCTTCCTTTGCCCTTCCACTCTTGAGCTCCAGCGCCCAAGTTCTCATATCTTTCCCACTAAAGCAAGCACTCAACCATGTCCGGATCCGGAGGTCAAGGCAAGTGGATGGCAAGGAGGAGGATGTCGCCGAGCTTCGGGCGGCCGGGTATCTGGCGAAGGGAATCGCCCACCGCCTTCCAGCCCAAGGACAAATCGTTCCCACGCCGATGCCCAACGAGAGGGTAGTATTCATCCCTCATTTCCTCCGCGGGTTAGGGTTTCCACTCCACCCCTTCGTCCGCGGGCTGATGTTCTACTACGGGATAAACTTCCACGACCTATCCCCGAACTCCTTTCTCAATATCTCGGCGTTCATCATCGTGTGTGAAGCCTTCCTCCGCATCCAACCCCACTTCGGATTGTGGCTCAAAATATTCAATGTGAAGCCGAAGGTGGTGGATGGACAGCACACGGAGTGCGGTGGCGCCATGGTGAGCAAGCTGGCCAACGTCTCCTGGCCAAAAGGCACTTTCGTGGAGTCTGTCAAGGAATGGCAGAAACAATGGTTCTACATTACAGAACCCCGCGATACCACCTGGGCCGCGGTTGCCGAATTCAACTCCGGAGCTCCCATGCGACTCACCTCCTGGGTTGAGAAGAACCCGAACTGGTGTTCGTCAGACAAGCTAACAGCGCTACAAACGCGCATTCAAAGAATGGTGGACAAGGATGTCAAACTTGTCGATGTAATCCATGTGATGCTAGTTCGCCGAATTCTCCCTGCCAAGGCCGAAGTCACTCTCTATGGGAGTTTAATCCAAATAAGCACCCAACCCTAGAGAGGCTCTTCTAAACAACCCACGAAGATGCTTGGAAGTTGCTCTTCAAGGGCAACAAGACATCGCCGGCCACAACCTCGGACCGCGGGTACAACATTAATCGCTCCTCCAGCAAGGTAAATCTTTACCGCATCCTTTACATGCTTGTTTCAAGGATGATATCTAAGATTTTATTATCATGGCTTCTTCAGGAGTGGATGGAGAAGGCAAAGTGGATCCAATGTCCGGTTCCGCTGCCTGAAGAACCAGTCATCCCGCGTTTAGCGAAGATGCTGGTGTCGGCGCCCTATAACGTGCCGGAGAAGAAGGCCACAAGGAAGCCCAAGGGGGTACGGAGTGGCCCCCGCCACAAGGGCGCTTCGGACGTGGCGTCTGAAGATAAGACCCGCTCCTCCACCACCGAAGACGACAATGATGATGAGGAGGAGAACAACCCTCCCCCTGATGAGGGGAGGAAGAAGAGGGCGGCTTCCACGAATCTGGAGGCGGAGACGTCCAAGAAAGGGAAGAGCTCCCTTGCGGATAACTCCGCGTGGGACATCGACAGCAGTCCGGAGAGACGCCCCCGCACTAAGCCTCGGGCCGCATCATAAGTGCTAAAACCCATATCCGCCCATAAATCAAGTCTTTCCTCTTTGTTGTATTGATATAGTTAGTTATGCTATTGCAGTCCAGCCCATGACAGCTCCCAGCGATCCTCATCACAATGTTCACTAGACTAAAAGGCGATGGCCAGTAGTTCACCACAGGCCACTCACTCCCCCAAGGCCAAGGACGATGCTGAGGTGCTATCCCGAAGGACTGTTCCAGGCGGGGGAGAGGCC
Source organism: Triticum urartu (assembly GCF_056163025.1). Lineage (NCBI taxonomy): Eukaryota > Viridiplantae > Streptophyta > Magnoliopsida > Poales > Poaceae > Triticum > Triticum urartu. The sequence goes on from NC_141878.1 coordinate 569,615,637, forward strand.
CGGGAGGCGCCAGAAGGCGAAACCCCCATCGTCGGTCACCAGGGGGAGTCAATCCCCATGGAGACTGGTGGGGAGGGCCGTATTCAGTTTGGCCCTCAGCCGGACTCGATTCCGGAGACCGATGCGGCTCTGGAATCCGGCACGCAACCTCCTTCGAAACAAGGGGGATGCATGTTCCACCGGTGACCCCTGTCCAACCAGGGGCACCGGATAATCTACTGGAAGCACTGCGAGGCACTTCCATTGTGGATGAGCACTGTGTCCTTATGGGAACGGTAATTGAAAGGGTTTAGTCCGCCAAGAGCGGACTAACCAAAGCCTGCAGCAGCCTACTGACAGGTTTTGAGGTAAGCGACGCAAAAAGGAGAAAATCCCAATATAGACAATAGCCCCTAAGACACTGTCCGGTGTTTGGAAAGAAAAAACCGGACAGAGGATCAATCTCATATTGCAGGAAACTAACTAAATTTGTCTGAAATGTATGCATAGGCGTCGTTGTTGGCCGCAACCTCACATACTGCCGAAGTATCCGGATTGGAGCGGAGACTGGTGGAGGCCAAGGAGGAGCTGGGCCAATTGAAGAGGCAGCTCCAAGAAAAACAAGGTATGTAATAACCTGATGTGTATCGAAAAGAGTAAAATGATATATATATTGATCGAAGTGTCATGATGCATACAGAAGCGACGACCGAGGTCGAGGCCCTAAGAAAGGCCCTGTCCGAAAGCGAGGGGAAGGCTGTCAAGGAGCAGGCCGCCCGTAAAAAGCTCAAGCCCCAGGTCAACGAGGTTCAACAGGAGCTCCAAGACACGGTGCGGAAGTGCGAGACCTTGGAGCGCGATACGTCAGCTCAAGAAGCCGAGCTCGCCAAGGCTTGTCAAAGTGCGGAGGCAGCTCGGAGTGAGGCCCAGGCCGCCCTCCAGGAAATCCAGGAGGCCAGGAAGATCGCGGCGGGTAAGGCATTCAATATGCAAAGCAAGAGTGTGAATATGAAATGTCATTTACTAACCCGGTTTCGGAGTTCTCCAGGGGCTTTGGTTCATCTGCCACGCAGTGTCACCGACGCTGTGGAGTTCTTCCGAGCCGAAGAAGGGAGTTCCACGGAGAAGTTGTTCTGGTCACAATATCTCACGCCACAACATCTGGTGCCCTTCGGCGATCAGCTGAAATAGCTGGTCGAACTGCACAAGGTGGCCGAACTGGCCATGAAGGAAATGATAATCCGGTTGTGGCCAGCCGAAGCTATACCCAGCAGCTATTTCGGCCTCGTGAAGAAGTTGGTGGATGCCTGTCCGTGGCTGGACATCATCAAGCGGTCCGTCTGCATCAAGGGCGCGCGTCTGGCCTTCTCCTATTGCAAGGTCTGGTGGGTGAAGCTGGACGCTGTCAAGCTAGCGACCGAGGGGCCGCCGGAGGGCAAGGAGCACCGCACACCCGAGCGATACTTCGGCGATGTCTTGGAGGGGTCCCGCATTGTTGCAGATCATTATGCGAAAGACACTATCTTTGAATGAATGTATTTGAGCTCCCTCTACCTTGTATGATAAAACAAAGTGATTATGCAATAAATGTTTGTTATGTTTTTAAATTTTTACTTCCTGTGCGGCCGTGTTGTATGAAATCTGAGGGTTAACTAGTCGTCGGCTTCTGCCCCCACGTAGGTAGTACGGGGGTGTTCGGGATGGAATCTAGACAATCTTGATCCAATTAGATGGTCCTTGAAGGAGTTGTTTAGCGCAACGAACCAGGCAACCAGACTATGCGGCTGTAACGCCCTCACTTAGCCATAGGAGTTCGACAATACAAATATTGGCGCGGCCCGTAGTATCCGAACTAGAGTGCTATAAGCGTCTGATCGGGAAGTACCAATCCTTCGCGTAATGCGGAAGAAATCTCCAATGATTTGTAACCTCTGAATAGCTGACCGGCTCTCGCCGCATCATGACAGTCAATTTTCGGCTTTCTCTACTGAGGTGCTCCTTTGGGTAAACCAAGGCACAATCGCAGTAGTTCTCCCTTTACTACCTTCGCTGATATAGCCGAACGTAAGGTAGCAAGCACAGGAGCCGGGCAACCCAACTATTGACCAAAGACATGATTCGGAGCCAATGCATATAATGCTAAATTCGGGGTGCCGAACTATAGTTATAAAAAGTGTTCGGACTTTTGTTTCCGTAGTGTGGGGTGCTATGATGCCCCTGGCAAACATCAAACATACCAAAGTGTACGGGTGCTACCTGATGGGGTTATCCACGGGGGGGGGGGGGGTAGAGAGAAAAAAGAAGAAAACAGAAAAGGTGCAAAGGTAAAAAGCTGGGGTCCTAAAGCTCCAGCCGCAAACTGTGTTCATTGTAATTTAATTAGTACATCAAGGCGCATTGATACAAGTAGTGCGATAAGCAACATGCTATTTAACATGCCTAAACCAAAGGAGACCTGCATGTGGGTCCTGAAAAATATGTAGAGTTATCGTTGACGGAATCACCTAGAAAGTCCCACATATGTCTGCGTTTCTCGCCGTCTTGGTGGGTTTATCCTTCAAGAGGACCGATGACCAGACCACCAGATGGGGCCTGTGGGATGTAGACCTGAAAAGAAAAACAAGTAAAAGTGAAAGTATGTGTGTATCCGATGTCGGTTGAGCCGTACTATGGATCACAAGCTGGCTATGCCTCTGTTGAGGCCCATGGGATTTTGAGTGGGTAGTTATGTACGCGCGGCACGAATGCCACCAATTGATCGGGACTGAGACGGAGGCCGAATTGCTAGTCGAGCTCCTGACGAGCTGAGCTCTCTTGTTGCAGAGTAGTTCAGACCCTCTCAATGGTGTCCATGGGCTCGGCAGCCAAATTAAGGTTCTGCTTGAGAAGGCCGCTCTATACTTCTACTGCTAAGGCAGCTGTGTGCTCTTCTGTACGGAGGGAGCGTTCCGTATTTCCATTGACCGTTATGATGCTGCGTGGACCGGGCATCTTGAGCTTGAGATAAGCATAATGTGGTACTGCGTTGAATCGAGCAAACGCAATTCGTCTAAGCAGTGTGTGATAGCCACAGCGGAAGGGGACGATATCGAAGATTAACTCCTCGCTTCGGAACTTGTCCGGAGATCCGAAGACAACCTCTAGTGTGATTGAGCCCGTACAGTGGGCCTCTACACCTGGTATGACTCCTTTGAAGATAGTCCTAGTGGGCTTGATCCGTGATGGGTTAATGCCCATTTTTTGCGCTGTATCCTAATAGAGCAGATTGATGGGTTAATGCCCATTTTTTGCGCTGTATCCTGATAGAGCAGATTGAGGCTACTACCTCCCTCCATAGGGACGTGAGTCAGGTGGAACCCATCAATTATTGGGTCTAGGACCAGTGTGGCTAAACCACCGTGACGGATACTGGTCGGATGATCCCGGCAATCAAAAGTGATCGGGCATGACGACCATGGATTAAATTTTGGAGCGACTGGCTCTATCGCGTAGACGTCCCTGAGCGCACGCTTGCGCTCCCTCTTGGGGATGTGGGTAGTGTATATCATGTTCACTATTTTGACCTGAGGGGGAAACTTCTTTTGTCCCCCTGTGTTCGATTGCCGGGGCTCTTCGTCATCGTCCTCGCTTTGCGATCCCTTTTCCCTATTCTCGGTGTTTAATTTACCGGCCTGTTTAAAAACCTAGCAATCTCTATTTGTATGACAGGGTGCCATGAATCTGGCATGGACGATCAAGTATGCGGTCCAAGCTGGATGGGCCTGAATTGTTCTTTTGGAACGGCTTCTTTCACTGACCGGACTTAGAGCCACTGAATCCGGCATTGACCGTCGTATCCTCGGTGTTTTCACTGTTGTTTCGACTCTTGTATCTGTTGCGTCGAGACTTGTCTTTATTATTTTTAACTTCAGGGGTGCCGGTGTTGCTTGCGTAGTTTTTGCTACGGGCCAACTGAGGGAGTCCTGGACGAAGGGGTCCTCGGGCGTCCGGCCTGTTGGCCATGGGCCGGACTGATTGTAGCGACCCAACCTCATACAATCAAGTCTCTGTGCTTTAGTGTCATCCCTGGATCGGTAATGCTGACACACACAGTACTCGAAGGATTTATAACAGAGTAGCAATCACACACTTATTACATTGAATGTCTCCAAAGAGAACTTATTACAGTAAATATGGCTTAAGGCCATCTAAATAAGATAACAGCGGAAGGCTTGGAAGATAAAGTGAGTCCATCAACTCCAATGGCATAGCTGAGTGCATGACAAACGACCTATGGCACCTTACTCGTCGTCTAAAAAGTCTGCAACATGATACGTTGTAGCCCGAAAATGGGTCAGCACATGGAATATGCTGGCAATATAACACAGTAGAGCAATGAACAGATAAATGCTATCACTACATGCATTTTCGCTGGTGGAGGCTCTATGGTTATATTGTTTTGCGAAAAGCCAATTTTCCCTACAACAAAGGAATAAATTTTAATTTAACTATCATGGTGGTTGAAACATCATTGAGAAGGTTCCTCCAACTCAATCCTCATTAAAGTAATCATTAACAACCCAACAAATTAATTTAGAGTGATGAGATCATATCAATAATTCAAGTACCAGATACTCAAGATGTCCATAACCGGGGACACGGCTAACCATGATTAGTTTGTACACTCTGCAATGGTTTGCGCACTTTTCCCCACAAGACTCTATCTCCTCCATTGGATTTCTCGCACTACATGGTGTTTGAGAAACGGATGACCAAGACACAGTCTTTCAGAAGCATTAACTCTAACCCCGGGTAGACAGTACCAACCTACATCCCCTACATCTGCTAGCCTACCACTGGAAGAGGTCATGCAACATACTCAACTATGCCAGAGCCGATAATGGCTTGTGGCTGCACACATAAGTTTCTAGCATGAAAAATCTTATGATCCCTTTGAGCCTGGGTGGTGGACCGTAGGATGATCACACGGTACTCCGGGATATCCTAGGACAACACTGGATTCTCCAGGTGCCCACAAGCAATCCACCTAGATGTGTGTTAAAGTTGCCACCTTAAGTTGAACCATTAATTAACAATCTCACATCTGTCATGGATACACTCAAACCCAATCCACGTCTATGAGCATAGCATGGCAATATAAGCATAACGTAGAAGTAACTCCCAAGGGTTTGATAATAAAACAGGTAATAGGTTCTACCTCATCATCTACTTCCCAAACCCACATGTTAAGGGATCCTACTCATGCAATGTGTGAGGGTTGTAACTAATGCATAAAAACTGGGTAATAAAGGGGTATGATCAATGTGTTACTTGCCTTGCTGACGATCTGCAAAACCTAGTGACTCGTAGTAGCACGCTTCGCACTCCGGGTATTTTATCGCAAGAAAACAATAGCATACATAAGCAATCGAGCAAAGATGCACGTGTAAAACTCAAATAAGAAGATCTAACCAGAAAGTTCAATTGAAGAACTCCAGTTTGCAAAAAGAATCAAATCAAACGGAGTAACAAAACACAAACTGCGAAAGAAACAAAATCCGATTACTATTCTAGACTATAGTCAAATTTTATAGTACCAAAATCGTGTTCAAGTTGGTTAAACAGAAAGAGGGCTTCGAGATGAAGACCTAGGCGCTTGAATCGCCTGATTCCGATAAACGAGCGAAAAGTTATACTGCAACGAAAATCAGGGCAGAAATCGCGATCGAAAATAATCGCGAAAAGCCCTGGAAAAAGAAAAACTGACGAACGGGCTAGCGAAAGAACGTTCGCTGTCTGCGGCTAACGAATGAACGGCGCTCGTTAAAACGAACAAATGGATGAACGTCCGCAAAATAAATAAACCGATGGAAAAACCGAACCGATCTAATCTAAAAAAACGAATCTGATTTTCGAAATAAAACCGATCGATTTTTTAAAAAAACGGCGCCTACCTCGGCGTTCGTGACGATGGCGGCGGCTACTCCGGCGGCAGCGGGCGACTCCGGCAGTGTCGGGCAACTCCGGCGGCGGCGGGGCTCCGGCGGGTGGCGGCGGGGGGACGGCGGCAAGCGGCAGCGGCGGCGGCGGGGCGACAGCGGCAAGCGGCAGCGGCGGCGGCGGGGCGCATATCGAGCCGGGCGGGGCTGGCGGCTAAGGTTTGGGGCGCCGGTGGGACGGGCTGCAGGGGGTCGTGGGGGTGGCTTATAAGGCCGGCCGGGTCGAAGTCCAGGTTGGACACGACCCAGTTAGATAGGTTACCTTTTTAAAAAAAATATTCCGATGCGCAGAAAAACGAAGAAAAGAAATACCAAACCGACTCCAAAAATCCCGAAATAAATTTTCCCCGTCCTCTAAAAACATGCCGGACAAAGTGAACATTTATTTGGGCTTCTAATGTAATTTTGAAAAACGCGTATTTTTTTCTAACTCGAATAAAATTGCAATAAAAACCAAATAAAAAATCATTTATTTGATTTTAATATTTTTACTCCAATATTTCATTTATTTTGAAGAAGTCATATTATCCCCTCTCATATTTTTTTTGATATGAAATATTTTCGGAGAGAAATTCATTAAAACCAAAACGATCCTTGTTTCAATATTTGATAAAATTCAAATATGAGAAACGTGAAATCCCCAACTCTCTCCGTGGGTCCTTGAGTTGCTTAGAATTTCGAGGATCGAGGAACGAAATGTAGAAAAATATGATATGCATGAATGACCTATGTATGACATTCCAAATTGAAAATTTGGGATGTTACAAACCTACCCCCCTTAAGATGAATCTCGCCCTCGAGATTCGGGTTGGCTAGAAAATAGGTGTGGGTGGTCTTTGCGTAGATCATCATCTCGTTCCCATGTGGCTTCATCCTCGGTATGGTGGCTCCACTGAACTTTGCAAAACTTGATAACCTTGTTGCGAGTAACTCGACTGGCGAACTCAAGAATCTTGACAGGTTTCTCCTCATACATCAAATCATTATCCAACTGTAATGCTTCCAGGGGCACTGTATCTCTTAGAGGAATATCGGCCATCTCAGCATGGCACTTCTTAAACTGGGAAACGTGAAACACATCATGAACTCCTGACAGTCCTTCGGGTAACTTGAACTTGTAGGCAACCTCTCCCATGCGTTCCAAAACACGATACGGTCCTACAAATCTCGGGGCTAATTTTCCCTTAACTCCAAAACACTTAACTCCTTGAAGAGGTGACACTCGCAGATATGCTCTGTCTCCGATTTCATAGACTACCTCCTTGCGTTTCGAGTCTGCATAACTCTTCTGTCTGGACTGAGCTACCTTCAGTCTATCTCGAATCAGCTTAACTTCTCTTTGGACTCCTTAATCAAATCCGGTCCAAACAACTGGCGGTCTCCAACTTCATCCCACATCAACGGTGTTCGGCATCTTCTTCCATACAGGGCTTCAAACAGTGCCATCTTCAAACTGGCCTGGTAGCTGTTGTTGTAAGAGAACTCCACGTAGGACAAGTTGTCATCCCAACTAGATCCATAATCTAGCGCACAAGCTCTCAACATGTCCTCCAGAATCTGATTGACTCTCTCGGTCTGTCCATCTGTCTGCGGGTGAAAAGCCGTACTGAACTCCAGCCTGGTTCCCAAAGTCTGGTGCAGTTGGTGCCAAAACTTTAAAGTAAACTGTGCTCCTCTATCTGATATGATGGTCCTCGGAACTCCATGTAGACATACAATCCTGGTCATGTATATCTTGGCCAACTTCGCACTTGTATAGGTGGTTTTCACTGGGATAAAGTTAGCTACTTTGGTCAGGCGATCCACTACTACCCAGATAGAATCATATCCTGATCGGGTCCTGGGTAATCCGGTGATAAAATCCATGTCAAGCTTGTCCCACTTCCATTCGAGAATCGGCATAGGCTGCAGTAATCCTGCTGGTTCTGATGTTCGGCCTTCACTCTCTGACATACATCACATACCGCTACATACTGGGCAATATCCTTCTTCATTCCGGTCCACCAGAAACGCTCCTTCAAATCCAAATACATTTTAGTATTTCCAGGGTGTATCGAGTATGGAGAATCATGAGCTTCCTGTAGTATCAACTTCCTGATCTCTGCATTATTGAGCACATATACACGGTCCTCAAACCACAAGGTGTCGTGCTCATCCTCATGAAAACCTTTGGCTTTTCCTTGACTCATCTTCTCCTTTATTGCGGCAATTTGTTTGTCATCCTTCTGAGCTTCTCAAATCTTTTCCAATAATATTGACTGAACCTCTAATGTTGCAACAAAACCTTTAGGAACTATCTCCAAATGTAGCTCCATGAGATCTTCTACCAACTCCTTTGGCATACCTCCACTTATGAGGGTATTGACATAATTCTTCCGGCTCAATGTGTCTGCTACGACATTGGCCTTGCCTGGATGATAGTGCAACTTCATATCATAATCCTTTATGAGCTCCAACCATCTCCTCTGCTTGAGGTTCAACTCCTTCTGAGTAAAAATATACTTCAAACTCTTGTGATCCGTGTACACATTGCAACGTTTACCGATAAGAAAATGTCTCTAGGTCTTGAGCGCATGTACTATGGCTGCTAACTCCAAATCATGTGTGGCATAATTTAACTCGTGCGGGCGAAGTTGCCGTGAGGCATATGAAACCACCCTTCCATCTTGCATAAGTACTCCTCCAAGTCCTATGTGAGAGGCGCCACCATACACTTGGAAATCCTTGCGTATATCCGGCAGAATTAGCATTGGGGCTGTAGTCAAACGTTTCCTCAACTCCTGGAAACTTGCTTCACACTCTTCAGTCCAATGGAACTTAGTGTCCTTCTTCAATAATGCCATCATCGTCTTTGCAATCTTGGAGAAATTCTCAATAAATCTCCGGTAGTATCCCGCGAGTCCAAGAAAACTGCGGATCTCTCCAACTGAGGTGGGTGCCAACCACTCCGTGACTGACTGGACCTTGGTATGATCCACTGCTATACATTCTCCTGATATAACTTGCCCAAGAAATCCAACTTCCTTCAACCAAAACTCACATTTGCTGAACTTGGCATATAACTGATGTTCCCTGAGCTTCTCGAGAACTAATCGCAAATGTTCCTTGTGTTCCTCTTCATTCTTCGAGTATACCAAGATATCGTCAATGAACACCACGACAAACTTATCCAAAAACTCCATGAACACCTTGTTCATCATACTCATGAAATAGGCAGGGGCGTTAGTCAATCCGAATGACATAACCGTATACTCATATAGCCCGTACCTGGTGGTGAAAGCTGTTTTAGGTATATCTTTTTCTCGAATCTTCAGCTGGTGATATCCTGATCGCAAATTGATCTTCGAAAACACTTTAGCGCCTTGCAGCTGGTCGAACAAAACATTGATCATCGACAGTGGGTACTTGTTCTTGATTGTTACTTCATTCAACGCACGATAATCAACAACCATTCTTACCGATCCATCCTTCTTCTCAACCAAGAGCACTGGGGCTCCCCATGGTGATGAACTTCGTCGAATGTAACCTTTCTCCAACAACTCCTTAATCTGCTTCTTAATCTCCTCTAGATCATTTGCGGGCATCCGGTATGGTCTCTTGGATATCGGTCCGGTGCCTGGCAATAGTTCTATCAAAAACTCGATGTCTCGATCTAGCAGCATGCCTGGTAACTCCTCTGGAAATACATCTGGGTAATCCTTCACTACCGGCACTTCCTCCTGAACAACTCCCGTGAGAGAATTTACTTGGGTCCTCCTCGGTGCATGCCTGGAAACTTACTTGATCCTTTTTCCCTCCGGGGTGGTGAGTAGAATAGACCTGCTAGCACAGTCAATGTTTCCTCCATACTTCGAGAGCCAATCCATTCCTTGTATCACATCCAAACCTTGTGATTCCAAAATTACTAGGTCTGAGGGGAAAACATGGCTACCAATGGTTAAGGGTATTCGATCGCACCATCGACTGGCCATATACTCTGCATCAGGTGAGCTTACTAGCAAGGGTGTCCTAAGGGCTAAGGTGGGTAACTTAAACTTGTCCACAAATCCCCTTGAAATGTATGAATGCGATGCACCAGTATCAAAAAGAACAACTGCAGTAAATGACTTAACCAAAAACTTACCGACAACTTCATCAGGTTGATCTTCAACCTCCTCCACGTTCACGTGGTTCACTTGTCCCCTATTGAAAGGGTTGGGCTTCTTCCCAGCACTTCCATTGCCATTACCATTCTTTGCCTCAGGGAACACAATGGCATAATATCCAGTCTTCCCGCACTTGAAACAAGTAATGTGACTTAGATCTCTCTTGGCGGGTGTGGCTGGAGTGGAGCGGTTCTGATTGTTGTTTGCTCCATTCCCATTTCCATTCTTGGGGCCATTGTGGTTATGCAAACTTCCTCCATTGTGAGTATGGTCTCCATGATTATGGGTATATCCTCCCGAGTTCGGGGTTATACGAGGTTTCTGCTGAGCTCCAGAATTGTACTTTCCTTGTCCATACTTCCTTTTGCGGATCTCAATCTGGTGCTGCTTCCCTTCCATCATAAGAGCCTTGTCTACCAACTCCTGGTAGTTGAAAAATGTTGCCACCATCAACTGCATGCTCATCTCATCATTTAGCCCTTCCATAAACTTCTCCTGCTTCGCGGGATCATATGAACGGGATAGCTTACTGAACTCATCTACGTACTGAGCCACAGTATGATTTCCCTGGCACAAGTTGCGAAACCCATGCTTCTTCATGTTCATAGCTCCAATTGATACATGCGCTGTGCGGAATGCTTGCTGAAACTGATCCCAAGTGATATTGGCTATCGGGAAGGTGGCTATGTAATTCTCCCACCATGATGTTGCCGGTCCATCCAATTGGTGTGCAGCAAAATGCACCTTCTCAGCATCAGTGCAACCGGCGGTGGTCAACTCCCTTCCAATCTTGCGTAACCAGTCATCCGCAACTATTGGCTCGGTGCTACTGGAAAACACCGGCGGCTGCAACCTCAGAAAACGGGCTAAGTTGTCAACTAGAGGTGGTGGCAGTGGGTTGTTGTTGTTGCTGTTGCCTTGGTTCTGAACTAACAACTGCATCAAGGCATTCTGCTGCTGGATCAACTGAGTGAGCTCCGGTGGGAAGACAAATCCGGTATCACGTCTCGGAGGCATCTGATGGGTTTAGAGGGGAGAGATTAGAATAGAAAGGAGGTCTAGTGAGAAAGCACTACCCATATGCACATGAGACAAACACAATCATATCATATCACTCAATCAATCAAGCAAGGGCATACAATCGGTCTAGAACTAGTGTTAAAAAGTGCTCAGACTACTACTATATACAGGGGGAATACTACTAATCATATGGGGGTCATCTAGAAATTTTGATCGGTGGAAGACTCCATGATATCCGCTCCAGCTTCGTCTTCATAATCATCAGCACTATCGTCAGGGTCGGTGTCAGGACCCCGATTCCAAGTCACATCGATCTAGCTGGTGACACCTCATATCACTTTGCGGCCTCACGCACGGTATTCCCAAGGGTGTCGCCTTACCATGGCCTGGGACCGTTTGCGCCTTTTGGCTCACGTATATGATAGTGTCTCTAGCACCCATATGACAGAGAACCCGGGCCGACATGGCTAGTCGTGAACCCAAAGCGGCACCAACCTATGGGGACAGCCATACATGAATCACATCGGGCATGTCGGTCAGCAGCGTGTGAATCCGGGCTGTAGCACTGGGCTAACAGGACTCCGGGAACCCGGGCTGTAGCAGGCTAGGCAAGACTCTGAATGTCACCGCGTGACATTTCCCCGAAGGGACAGACACAGGAACGAAGTGAAACACATGCCGGCCAGTCAAGTGTCCTGAGCAGTAGTGCTGGGCTAGCAGGACTCCGGTGAACTGGGCTGTAACGGACTACTATGGCTCATGGAAGCACTAGACTACATTTCCCCATAAGAGAGGCTGCCAAGGATAAACAACTAGATTGTCGGATCCCATACATACCAAGCATTTCAATCATACACACAATATGCTCGATATGTGTAAATACAACATGGCATCACAACATAACTCTACGACTCAAGTATTTATTCATTAGGCTCCGAGGAGCGAGATATTACAAACATGGGTCTCATGACCCAACAATCATAGCATATAAATCAAAGCACATGCGGAAGCTTAACATGTCCGAGTACAGACATCTACAAACGAAAAAGGCTAAGAAGCCTGACTATCTACCAGATCCTGCCGAGGGCACAAGATCGTAGCTGAGGTATCAAGCTAAACATCGAAGTCCACACGGAACTACTAGCGAGACTGAAGTCTCTATGCAAAACATAAATTAAGCAAACGTGAGTACAAAAGTACTCAGCAAGACTTACATCAGAACTAGCTTTGACTCAGTGGCTAACCTGAACTACGACTGCAAGCAACTCTTTTGAGGTAGCGCACACGAGTCCACATATTCACCAATCAATACACCACTATGGATCCGCTCCCGTATACCTACGAGAACGCCATCCATAGCACTCACGCTTATCTTGTGCATTTTAGAGTATCCACATCCACTTGTCTATTAACTGTTATAGGCAACCCAGAAGTCCTTTACCGTGGACGCGGCTATTCGAATAGTTTTATACCCTGCAGGGGTGTACTTTGTCACACATGTTTCCACCACTTAGCGTCTGCACACGACATGTGCTTGGCAGACTTCAAGCGAAAGCCGACGTGGGCGTAGACCATGACCTTACTAACCACACAAGTCTCTAGTCCAGGTTTATCGCCTATTCGGGTTCCATCCGCAAGGAAATCCGGCCGAGGTGTCCTCAACGCCCCAAACGATGTGTACAGGGTCCCGAGACGGCAAACGGGCGCCCGACATACCCGACCATGGATTATCTACCGCATCATAGCCCACCCCTACGGTCAGTGCTATGCACGGCCGCCAACACATAACCTATAAACACCAGAAACTAGTTGCAACTCCTGGACAGAGGACGAGAGGGGTCAGTAAGTCGAGCAGGGTCATATTTCAGGGCCCAATGTGCGGTAGTAGCTGGTTCATGGATCACAAACACAGAACTCAGTTCCTAAGGACGGCTTCAATGAAACAACCCACCATGTACTCCTACATGGCCCCTCATCGATACCTTTACCAAATCATGTTCACACACTTAGCTCTCAACAGTAGGACATGTTCACACACCTCTGATTCATCCCTGATGAATCAGACCTGACACAACTCTATGCAATAGCAGGCATGACAAACAAGCATGAATGAGTAGGCACATCAGGGCTCAAACAACTCCTACTCATGCTAGTGGGTTTCATCTATTTACTGTGGTAACGACAGGTCATGCAGAGGAAAGGGGTTCAACTACCGTGGCATGTAACAGTTGAATCGTTGTTGTCCTAATATAGTAAAAGAGAGCAGGAGCGAGAGAGTGGGATTGTATCAGAATGAGCAAGGGGGTTTTGCTTGCCTGGCACTTCTGAAGATGATATAGCTCTTCATCGGTGTCATCGATCATATCGTTGAAACCACATCTATTGTGAGGGGACAAACACCGGCAAACAAGAGGGAACACAATCAATGTAATGCAACAAACATGATGTATGATCATGGCATGTTAAGGTACTAAATTGACCTAATGCAATATCTAGCCAATTTAATTGAAGTGGAACTCAAACAAGATCAAATTCCAACTCCAAATGTTATTTCATAAATTGCCCTAATCATCATTTGTCCTATTTAGTGAGGTTAACTTGTTCAAACATGCATGAACATGGCATAAACAGATTCTTCATATTTTTCTGATAATCTTTCATATATAAAATATTTCATTTGGAGTTACAGTTTAATTTCTATGATTTTTAGAAGTTTTGGGAATTTTCTGGAATTTTCTGATTATTTTAAATCCAGAAATGACTTATTGCGTTAGCACTGCGTCATGCCTACGTCAGCAAGTCAACAGCGTTGACCAGGGTCAAACCTGACGTGTGGGTCCACACGTCAGTGACACAGGACTAATCCCGGTCAAACCCAGCACTGACTGGGGTTTGACCAGTGGTTGGGCCCATTATCAGTGCCTATCAGGGGGTGCTTAGCTGACAGCGGTTAGCACTAATGACATCCACATAGGCATGCCAGAGTTTGGCCGGCGACGACCATCGAACACGATGGAGGTGCGCCGGAATCGCGTTGCCGTTCTCGGCTGAGCATGCGGCTTGGTCCTACGACGGGCTGGAAGCATGCCGCATCCAGTGGTGCAGGCGGTTGGGTGCGGGGAGGCCGGAAACGACGGCAAGGAGCTCGACCGCGGCGGCCGGAGCTCGGGTGCGCGCGGGGTTAGCATTGCGAGGTGCAAGCGGGCAAGGGGAGGCGCTAGCGAGGCTCAGCGCGGGGCAGCAAGCTCGTTGGACACGCGTCTGGGACCAAATGGTCACCGGAGCGTTGCCGCCAACAAGCTCGGGCGGCGGCGCGGTTCAGTCAACAAGGGGGCGACGGCTGCGGGGCGTAAACAAGCTCGGGAAGAGGGGGAACAGACGCAGAATCTCACAGCGGAGGCGACGGGATGGTCAGCGGGCTCGGGAACGAGTCGGAGACGACGGACGGGCGCTGGCGATCTCGGCGGCCAAGAGGTTGAAGACGACGGCATTGATGGCGAAGCAGAGCTCCCGGTGATGTGTGTCTCGACGACGAGGACGAAGGCGACGAGGCGGATCCCTGGGGCACGTCGGGGAGGCGAGAGGGAGGCGGTGGCTATGGCTATGGCGAACGGTGGTGACAGGCTCCGTTTGGAAGCGAGCAGAGAACGGGGACGGGGTCCAGAGAGAGAGGGGAGAGACGCAGGGGTTGAAGGAGGTGCGTGGCGATGTGAGGGAATGTCCAGGGCGACGGGAGGACAGCCAGGCAGGGTGGAGGTGGCGCGCGGTGGCCGCACGCGCGTCGGGCACGCGCTGTGCATCCAACTGGCGGGAGGAAGAAAACCTCCCTGCCCCTGGTGGGCTGGGCCGGCCAGGTGGGCTGCGCCAGGTAGGCGGCCACGTAAGCCGTCTGCTCTTTTCTTTTTTTTTTTAATTTTCTTCTGCTTTGTTTTATTTAATTGCCACTGAATTCGAATTCAAACAAATTTGAAAACAGTGCCAAAACTCCCCTGGATAATTTATGTCACTTAAAGGTCTACTCCACATATACATAGAATATCACAGGGCATTTGAAAATATATTCATTATATATTATGAATATAACTCCAAATTCAAATAGAATATGGATTTAAAATCAGAGCCCAAATAATTCCTTAGAAATGTTCCACACTTTTGGTTTGATTTATAACTCTTGCCAAAATTGTGAGAACTATTTCTATGGCATTTTGGATTCATTGATTGCAATTTTAGGGTTCTTGCCCCTTTATTAAAATGATTTATGAGGCTTCACTTGTCCCCATTTCAAATTCATTGAAATTTAAACATGATGCACACATGACTAGCTAGTCTAGGTCATACCATAACTAGGGATGTGACAACTCACCCCTACTAAACAAGAATCTCGTCCCGAGATTCAAGCATAGGGTAAGATGAAAGGGAAACGCAAACCAACACAGTCTTCACGATCCAACTGTCCTTGTTGAAGATATTGATTCATTGCATCATATTGATCTTGACATCTTTGCTTTCGAGATCTTCATCCAACATGATGACGACTGAAAGAAACTCTACAGGAATCGATCTTCTCAAAGATCGAGCAACTCAAGATCAACTCATGGAGTGAGATATAAAAAAATATCTCTTGAGCTGAGACACGAAACACACATCAGGGGTGATGGAAAGAAGTGGATGACAAGGGTTCAAATTGGTAGACAATAATTTCACACCTAAGAGGGTGGTGAACGGTTGTCAACGTAGCGAGGATTTTAATTGCCATGACTCCATAACGGGGCATCTTAAGGAAGGTGACTCGTAGAGCTATTCCCTTAAGTGGCAAAAAGAATTACTTTTGATACAAAGATCATTGAAACTCTTTATACCAGCCTAAGGCAATCACAATCGATCATTTGAAGGAGTCGGAAAAGGATGGCATACTCAGACTAGAATGGATGATGTGGAGTACCTTGTTGAAGACAACGCAATGAGTGATTTTTTCTTATCACCGGAAATGGATGGAACCCATGGTAGGACCACTTCTGAAGATGATCCTGAACAACAATTGCTGAGAAGGGCAGTCCATGGGATATTGACACAAGGCAGTGCAAGTTGGGAACAAAATGCAAATGTCAGGAATGTTCCAACCATCATATCTGCCTGAGATTCAGATCTGGTTAGAAACATGATACTTCAGACTCACATGTCTGAAAAGAAGAGTTTCAACACAAGTCGACGAGATAACGTTGCGAGACTCTCGGGAGATGAACTACAATAGCAAGCTCCAAAATATGAGCAGGTTTTGCTACATACCTGTGAACACACTATCCAAGACAAGCATGACCACGTGGCAGTCTTATAATAAAACACTACCGAGTTCAGGGGGAACCATAATCGAGGATACTGAAGTCCTTGCATAAGGCATGCTCTTAAGAAGGAACTTCCTTTCCTTGAACAAATCAATCAGTGGCTTGGTGTGCTAGGGGATACATATGGAATGAAGATGATCAGTCTATCAGACCATAGAATACTTCGCACATGCGTGACTGACTTGGGATGATTCCATAGGAAGCAAAACAAACTTTCTTGAATTCACGGCGGCAACTTACATCAAATGCACGTGAATCAAGGGAAGTCACTTCTTCCATCCAAACATATACTTCATGAACGGGGTATGAAGAAAATGCTTACACAAGTTTCCAACACTAGCTGAATGTTCAACACAAATCATGGAGGAGACAAAATGCTGCTGATGGGCTCAATAGCAACTCATCGGAATTTCCATATCACTAGACTTCCACCATTATGTGAACAATGTGATAGTATTGGTCAGACCAAAGATGTAATGGTGTATGCCCGAGGAGTCAACCATGAGTAAGACAACATTACGAATATCGTTGGTTCTGATTTGATTTGAGGATAGCCCACACTCAAATCAAATTTTTGACAAGACAACCGATCCAACAACCGATCACGAGGAACAATCGATGAAGATATCATATTTATTCAACTAACACACAAACGCAAGGATATCGCTTTGGAATGAACTAAGTTGGGCTAGCTTTTATCTTCCAACTATCCAAGTTGTTGTTTAGCTTAACCAACTAGCTCAGGGGTATCCAACACGGATCTTGGAGAATGGGTGGTTTGGAGGAAAACCAACATGATCATGAACTCAACATAGCGGTCAGGTGAGAACCTGGTGATACTTTCATGAAGATATCCAGAAAATCACGAACCACCGATATGTCTCTAAGCTCGAGAACAATCTTGCTTTTGAGGGCAAGATGATATAGCTAAATAAGAAAGGGATTGATACAATCCTAACTCTTGATCGAAGAGTGTACCAGAAATGAGGACAAGGTAGCACGACCAATCCTAGTATAGTGATTCGATAACCAACACGCTAAGAATGATATTAATGTCCATTAACTACCAAGCAACACAGTTGCTAGGAGTATTGATTTCACACACCATGATTCCCTTGTCGGCATTCCAATTGCGACAACACGACACCAAGGAATGAAAAATGATGGTAAGAAGTAACACCGCTTCAAGAATTCATGAGAGATGGTGCAATTCTCATGACAATCCTGACATAAAGAGGGCAATACTTCAGGGTAGAACAGAAGCAAAAGCTGGATTGGCATTTTGATCTGTGGAATACAACTGCTTTGACCCAATCCTAGATATGGATGAGGTACTGGAGTTTGTTTCACCTAGTCATTCTGAAATAGAACACCTCGACGGACCACAAGAATAATAGGCATCGATGAACACGAATGCACAACTATTCCTGACTATCAATTGATAGACTAGGGTCGGAATACAACTAAGGAGGGTCAACTCAAGGAACATATAACTTTCTGGGTTGTGGATGCATAGATTAGTATGTCAAACCAAGTTCAACATGTTTCTTCTGGATAACCCATGCAGAGAGGTAGGACTGGCAGAGTCACAATTATGAATGGAGAACTCCTCAAGAGTACTCTGATTGCGGTCCTTTGGTTCAAACAACTTCTGCCTCAATGGTTCATGGTATTTGGAAGAAGGAAATTCCATGGACCTCGAGGACTGTCTCAAGGTTTCTAATATCCTAAAGGAACGAGCAACACTATCTACACGAATTAAGTAGAGTGAAACTTGGGTTCAAGAACCCAGGAAAGAATACCTACTAACTAATAACATCACAAGATGCTTTCGAGAATGGTGGCCAGAATCATCACATCGGGAACACAAAACATGGCAAGATTACTAGGTGACTCCCTAAAGCACCTAGGGTCATAATAATAGCTCCAACATGTATGTCGAGGTAGTAGAGTACCTCAACAGACCGTTAGTGTGCTTAATCTGGCCCAAAAGGACATCGGAAACAGGAAGAAGGGATTTGCAAATGCATCAGACTATTTAGAAACCTGGGATGACTCAGATAGCATAATGGCTCTAAATGCTCAAAAGATTTGAGACATCCTGCAAAATGGTGGCATAACCACTCAACAACACAATATCAAGGTTCCGAGATCAACTGTCAACATATGGAAGTAGTAGGAACGGAACTGAGGCTTGAAACTATCAATTCTATAAGTCTAAGGATTAGTAACACGTCATCCTGATAGATAGATGAGAAGGCCTAGTTCTTAATCCCCATAGAAAAGAAGAGGATGACTTAGATCAGAAGGCCATAAGGTAAAGGAGTAAAAAGAGCCTTACGTTCCATTCCACAATCAATTCCCTTACATAACTAAAGCATTTCTAGACTCGACTTCGACCGGTTTGGCTTGGTAATCCTTCAGACAGTCAGGCTCTGATACCAAAGCTGTCAGGACCCCGATTCCAAGTCACATCGATCTAGTCGGTGACACCTCATATCACTTTGCGGCCTCACGCACGGTATTCCCACAGGTGTCGCCTTACCATGGCCCGGGACCGTTTGCGCCTTTTGGCTCACGTATATGATAGTGTCACCAGCATCCATATGACAGAGAACCCGGGCCGACATGGCTAGTCATGAACCCAAAGCGGCACCAACCTATGGGGACAGGCATACATGAATCACATCGAGCATGTCGGTCAGCAGCGTGTGAATCCGGGCTGTAGCACTGGGCTAACAGGACTCCGGGAACCCGGGCTATAGCAGGCTAGGCAGGACTCTAGATGTCACCGCGTGACATTTCCCCGAAGGGACAGACACAGGAACAAAGTGAAACACATGCCGGCCAGTCAAGTGTCCTGAGCAGTAGTGTTGGGCTAGCAGGACTCCGGTGAACCGGGCTGTAGCGGACTACTATGGCTCATGGAAGCACTAGACTACATTTCCCCATAAGAGAGGCTGCCAAGGATAAACAACTAGATTGTCGGATCCCACACATACCAAGCATTTCAATCATACACACAATATGCTCGATATGTGTAAATACAACATGGCATCACAACATAATTCTACGACTCAAGTATTTATTCATTAGGCTCCGAGGAGCGAGATATTACAAACATGGGTCTCATGACCCAACAATCATAGCATACAAATCAAAGCACATGCAGAAGCTTAACATGTGTGAGTACAGACATCTACAAACGAAAAAGGCTAAGAAGCCTGACTATCTACCAGATCCTGCCGAGGGCACAAGATCGTAGCTGAGGTATCAAGCTAAACGTCGAAGTCCACGCGGAAGTACTAGCGAGACTGAAGTCTCTCTGCAAAACATAAATTAAGCAAACGTGAGTACTAAAAGTACTCAGCAAGACTTACATCAGAACTAGCTACATATGCATAGGCATCAACAAAGGGATGGTGGGGTTTAACTGCAGCAAGCCAGCTTTGACTCAGTGGATAACCTGAACTACGACTGCAAGCAACTCTTTTGAGGTGGCGCACATGAGTCCACATATTCACCAATCAATACACCACTATGGATCCGCTCCTGTATACCTACGAGAACGCCATCCATAGCACTCACGCTTATCTTGCGCATTTTAGAGTATCCACTTCCAGTTGTCTATGAACTGTTATAGGCAACCCAGAAGTCCTTTACCACGGACACGGCTATTCGAATAGTTTTATACCCTGCAGGGGTGTACTTCGTCACACATGTTTCCACCACTTAGCGTCTGCACACGACATGTGCTCGGCAGACTTCAAGCGGAAGCCGACATGGGTGTAGACCATGACCTGACTAACCGCACAAGTCTCAAGTCCAGGTTTATCGCCTATTCGGGTTCCATCCGCAAGGAAATCCGGCCGGGATGTCCTCAACGACCCCAAACGATGTGTACAGGGTCTCGAGACACCAAACAGGCGCCCGGCATACCCGGCCACGGTGTATCTACCACATCATAGCCCACCCCTATGGTTAGTGCTACGCACGGCCGCCAACACATAACCTATAAACACCAGAAACTAGTTGCAACTCCTGGACAGAGGACGAGAGGGGTCAGTAAGTCGAGTGGGGTCATATTTCAGGGCCGAATGTGTGGTAGTAGCTGGTTCATGGATCACAAACACAGAACTTAGTTCCTAAGGACGGCTTCAATGAAACAACCCACCATGTACTCCTACATGGCCTCTCATCGATAACTTTACTAGATCATGTTCACACACTTAGCTCTCAACAGTAGGAGATGTTCACACACCTCCGATTCATCCCCGGTGAATCAGACCTGACACAACTCTATGCAATAGCAGGCATGACAAACAAGCACGAATGAGTAGGCACATCAGGGCTCAAACAACTCCTACTCATGCTAGTGGGGTTTCGTCTATTTACTGTGGTAACGACAGGTCATGCAGAGGAAAGGGGTTCAAGTACCACAGCATGTAACAGTTAAATCCTTGTTGTCCTAATGCAGTAAAAGAGAGTAGGAGCGAAAGAGTGGGATTGTATCAGAATGAGCAAGGGGTTTTTGCTTGCCTGGCACTTCTGAAGATGATATAGCTCTTCATCGGTATCATCGATCACATTGTTGAAACCACGTCTACTGAGAGGGGAGAAACACCGGCAAACGAGAGGAACACAATCAATGTAATGCAACAAATATGATGTATGATCATGGCATGTTAAGGTACTAAATTGACCTAATGCAATATCTAGCCAATTTAATTGAAGTGGAACTCAAACAAGATCAAATTCCAACTCCAAATGTTATTTCATAAATTGCCCTAATCATCATTTGTCCTATTCAGTGAGGTTAACTTGTTCAAACATGCATGAACATGGCATAAACAAATTCTTCATATTTTTCCGATAATTTTTATATATAAAATATTTCATTTGGAGTTACGGTTTAATTTCTATGGTTTAATTTCTATGATTTTTAGAAATTTTCTGATTATTTTAAATCCAGAAATGACTTATTGCATCAACCCTATGTCATGCCTGCATCAACAAGTCAACATCGCTGACCAGGGTCAAACCTAACGTGTGGGGTCCACACGTCAGTGACACAGGACTAATCCCGGTCAAACCCAGCACTGATTGGGGTTTGACCAGTGGTTGGGCCCACTGTCAGTGCCTATCAGGGGGTGCTTAGCTGACAGCGGTTAGCACTAATGGCGTCCACGTCGGCACGCCGGAGTTTGTCGGGCGACGGCCATCGAATGCGGCGGAGGCGTGCCGGAATCACGCTGCTGTTGTCGGCTGAGCATGCGGCTTGGTCCTACGGCGAGCTGGAAGCGTGCCGCATCCAGTGGTGCAGGCGGTTGGGTGCGGGGAGGCCGGAAACGTCGGCGAGGAGCTCGGCCACGGCGGCCGGAGCTTGGGTGCACGCGGGGTTAGCGTTGCGGGGTGCAAGCGGGCAAGGGGAGGCGCTAGCGAGGCTCAACGCGGGGCAGCAAGCTCGGTGGACACGCATCTGGGACCAAATGGTCACCGGAGCGTTGCCGCCGACGAGCTCGGGCGGCGGCGCGGTTCGGTCGACAAGGGGGCGATGGCTGTGGGGCGTAAACGAGCTTGGGAAGAGGGGGAATAGACACATAATCTCACAGCGGAGGCGACGGGATGATCAGCGGGCTCGGGAACGAGTCGGAGACGACGGACGGGCGCCGGCGATCTCGGCGGCCGAGAGGTTGAAGACAACGGCATTGATGGCGAAGCAGAGCTCCCGGCGATGTGTGGCTTGATGAGGAGGACGAAGGCGACGAGGCGGATCCCTGGGGCACGTCGGGGAGGCGAGAGGGAGGCGGTGGCTGCGGCTATGGCGAACGGCAATGACGGGCTCCGTTCGGAAGCGAGCAGAGAAGGGGGGCGGGGTCCAGAGAGAGAGGGGAGAGTCGCAGGGGTCGAAGGAGGTGAGTGGCGATGCGAGGGAAGGTCCAAGGCGACGGGAGGACAGCCAGGAAGGGTGGAGGTGGCGCGCGGTGGCCGCGCGCGCGTCGGGCACGCGCTGTGCATCCGACTGGCGGGAGGAAGAAGACCTCCCTGCCCCAGGTGGGCTGGGCCGGCCAGGTGGGCTGTGCCAGGTAGGCGGCCAGGTAAGCCGTCTGCTCTTTTCTTTTTTTCTTCTTCTGCTTTGTTTTATTTAATTGCCACTGAATTCAAAATCAAACAAATTTGAAAACAGTGCCAAAACTCCCCAGGATAATTTATGTCACTTAAAGGTCTACTCCACATATACATAGAATATCACAGGGCATTTGAAAATATATTCATTATATATTATGAATATAAGTCCAAATTCAAATAGAATGTGGATTTAAAAACAGAGCCCAAATAATTCCTTAGAAATGTTCCACACTTTTGGTTTGATTTATAACTCTTGCCAAAATTGTCAGAACTATTTCTATGGCATTTTGGATTCATTGATTGCAATTTTAGGGTTCTTGCCCCTTTATTAAAATGATTTATGAGGCTTCACTTGTCCCCATTTCAAATTCATTGAAATTTCAACATGATGCACACATGACTAGCTAGTATAGGTCATACCATAACTAGGGATGTGACAGTTGGAGTCGGTGTCGTCGATGATGATGTAGTCTTCAGAATGAATCTCCTTGGGATTGTCGTCTTCTCTTCCTGGTGCGGGGTCTCCCATGAAAACTCCTAGCTTCCTTGTCAGGTTGTCATTCATCTCCACAACTATCGTCATTTCCTCCTCATATCCATCGCGTGTAGACTTGAGCTCCTTTTCTAGCTCGGTGATCCTTGTCATTGCCATCTTCAAATCTATCATGCTTGCGCACATCTGGTTCTCCCAGCGTTGAATGTGTTGCTTTAGCTCCTGGATGAATGCTGCAATGGATCTGTCCTTCCTAGTGCTGACTATCTCCCATTGCTCATCTCGGTGCCCACATATCTGGTAGATAGTATCCTTGAGATACTTGTGGTAAACTTCGCTGATGCGCCCCATGGCGATGTGGACTGCCATGCTCTTTCCTAGACTCTAGGTTGGTGCATCAAAGGAAAATTCTATGGGCTCTGTAACTGGCGTGAATGTCCTTCCTGGAACTTGAACCCGAATCATCCATCGCTCCTCTTCTGGTAAAGTGGCGATGTAGGTCCCAGTGAAGCTTGGTATTCCGATGTTCAGGTATCTAGTGACTTCCTTCAAGTGTTGTCCAAAGGGTGTGTCTTCATCCGGTTGTGCAAACTTGTTCCTTGAGTCTGCCATCCTAAAGAGTAGAAAATGGAGAGGAGTTAGAAATGAGTAGAGAAGAGTGACCTATGGCGTTTCTTAGTGGTCGTGTCCTACATTCAGCGTGTGCTCTGATTCCATCTTGTAGCGACCCGACCTCAGACGGTCAAGTCTCTATGCTTCAGTGTCATCCCTAGATCGGTAATGCTGACACACACAGTACTCGAAGGATTTATAACAGAGTAGCAATCACACATTTATTACATCGAATGTCTCCAAAGAGAACTTATTACAGTAAATATGGCTTAAGGCCATCTAAATAAGATAACAGTAGAAGGCTTGGAAGATAAAGTGAGTCCATCAACTCCAACGGGATAGCTGAGTGCATGACAAACGACCTATGGCACCTTACTCGTCGTCTGAAAAGTCTACAACATGATACGTTGCAGCCCGAAAATGGGTCAGCACATGGAATATGCTGGCAATATAACACAATAGAGCAATGAACAGATAAATGCTATCACTACATGCATATATGGCTGGTGGAGGCTCTATGGTTATATTGTTTTGCGAAAAGCCAATTTTTCCCTACAACAAAGGAATAAATTTTAATTTAACTATCATGGTGGTTGGAACATCATTGAGAGGGATCCTCCAACTCAATCCCCATTAAAGTAATCATTAACAACCCAACAAATTAATTTAGAGTGATGAGATCAAATCAAATTCAAGTACCAGATACCCAAGATGTCCATAACCGGGGACACAGCTAACCATGATTAGTTTGTACACTCTACAGAGTTTTGCGCACTTTTCCCCACAAGACTCGACCTCCTCCGTTGGATTTCTCGCACTACATGGTGTTTGAGAAATGGATGACCGAGAAACAGTCTTTCAGAAGCATTAACTCTAACCCCGGGTAGACAGTACCGACCTACATCCCCTACATCTTCTAGCCTACCACTGGAAGAGGTCATGCAGCATACTCAACTATGCCAGAGCCCATAATGGCTTGTGGCTGCACACGTAAGTTTCTAGCATGAAAAATCTTATGATCCCTTTGAGCCTAGGTGGCGGACCATAGGATGATCACACGGGTACTCCGGGATATCCTAGACAACACTGGATTCTCCAGGTGCCCACAAGCAATCCACCCAGATGTGTGTTAAAGTTTCCACCTTAAGTTGACCCATTAATTAACAATATGGCATCTGTCATGGATACACTCAAACCCAATCCATGTCTACGAGCATATATAGCATGGCAATATAAGCATAACGTAGAAGTAACTCCCAAGGGTTTGATAATAAAACAGGTAATAGGTTCTACCTCATCATCTACTTCCCAAACCCACATGTTAAGAGATCCTACTCATGCAATGTGTGATGGTTGTAAGTAATGCATAAAAACTAGGTAATAAAGAGGTATGATCAATGTGTTACTTGCCTTGGTGACGATCTGCAAAACCTAGTGACTCGTAGTAGCACGCTTCGCACTCTGGGTATTCTATCGCAAGCAAACAATAGCATACATAAGCAATCAAACAAATATGGATGGGTAAAACTCAAATAAAAAGATCTAACCATAAATTTCAACTGAAGAACTCCGGTTTGCAAAAAGAATCAAATCAAACGGAGCAACGAAACACAAACTGCGAAAGAAACAAGATCCGATTACTATTCTAAACTAAAGTCAAATTTTATAGTACGAAAATCGTGTTCAAGTTGGTTAAACAGAAAGAGGGCTTGGAGACAAAGACCTAGGCGCTTGAATCGCCTGATTTGGATAAACGAGCGAAAAGTTATAATAAAACGAAAATCAGGGCAGAAATCGCGATCGAAAATAATCGCGAAAAACCCTAGAAAAAGAAAAACTGACGAACAGGCTAGCGACGAACGTTTGCTGTCTGCGGCTAATGGATGAACGGCGTTCGTTAAAACGAACGTATGGACAAACGTCCGCAAAATAAATAAACCGACGGAAAAAGCGAACCGATCTAATCTAAAAAACGAATCTGATTTTCGAAATAAAATCGATCGTTTTTTTAAAGACGGCTACCTCGTCATTCGTGACTCCGGCGGCGGCGGGGCTCCGGCGGGTGGCGGCGGGGCGACGGTGGCAAGCGGCAGCAGCGGCGACAAGCGGCAGCGACGGCGGTACGCGGTAGGAGGCGCCGGCGGCGGGGCGCGGATCGAGGCGGGTGGGGCTGGCGGCTAGGGTTTGGTGCGCGGGTGGGCTGCGGCGGCGGGACGGGCTGCAGGGGGTCGCGGGGGCGGCTTATAAGGCCGACCAGGTCGAAGTCCAGGTCAGACACGGCCCAGTTAGGTCGGTTACCTTTTAAAAAAACTAATGCGCAGAAAAACGAAGAAAAGAAATACCAAACAGACTCTAAAGATCCCGAAATAAATTTTCTCCGTCCTCTAAAGATATGCCGGACAAAGTGAACATTTATTTGGGCTTCTAATGCAATTTTGAAAACATGTATTTTTTCCTAACTCAAATAAAATTGCAATAAAAATCAAATAAAAAATCATTTATTTGATTTTAATATTTTTACTCCAATATTTCATTTATTTTGGAGAAGTCATATTATCTCCTCTCATATTTTTTTGATATGAAATATTTTCGGAGAGAAAATCATTAAAACCAAAATGATCCTTGTTTCAATATTTGATAAAATTCAAATATGAGAAACATGAAATCCCCAACTCTCTCTGTTTCAATATTTCGAGGATCGAGAAACGAAATGCAAAAAAATATGATATGCATGAATGACCTATGTATAACATTCCAAATTGAAAATTTGGGATGTTACACTGATGGGCTATGAAGATACGAAGACCGAAGACTGCACCCGTGTCCGGACAAGACTCTCCTTGGCGTGGAAGGCAAGCTTGGCGACTGGATATGTAGATTCCCTTCTTTGTAACCGACCTTGTGTAACCCTAGATCCTCCAGTGTCTATATAAACTGGAGGACTTAGTCTGGATAGGAGACTCATCATCATAGCCATACAAGCTAGACCTCTAGGGTTTAGCCATTACAATCTCGAGGTAGATCAACTTTTGTAATACTCCTATTCATCAATATCAATCAAGCAGGACATAGTGTATTACCTCCATAGAGAGGGCCCGAACCTGGGTAAACATCATGTCCCTTGTCTCCTGTTACCATCGACCTTAGACGCACAGTTCGAGACCCCCTAACCGAGATCCGCCGGTTTTGACACCGACATTGGTGCTTTCATTGAGAGTTCCACTGTGATGTCGCTAAAAGGTTTGATGGCCCCTTCAATCGTCCATAATGACGCTGTCCAAGGAGAAACTTTCCTCCCTGGACAGATCTTCGTGTTCGGCGGCTTCGCACTGCAGGCCAATTCGCTTGGCCATCTGGAGCAAATCGAAAGCTACGCCCCTGGCCATCAGGTCAGATTTGGGAGCTTGAACTATGTTGCGGACACCCGTGGAGACTTGATCTTCGCCGGATTCGAGACCGCGGTAGCTGCACCTGGTCGCCCCGATGATTATGACCTAAATCTGTCATCAGGCTGCATCCAAGAGATTGCTCCTGTAACCGCTCTGGACCTAGATCCGGAGCAAGATGCGCCATCCAAGGACGGGAGGATCAACCCCACCACAGAGGCCACAAATTCCACGGTGTTGGAGCCGCACATAGACTCAACCTCTCATGATGTCTTGGTCACCGGAACTCAGGACTCGTCTCCGGCCGTAAGTTCCGAACCACGTGAGCCCGCAGACGCCGAGCTTGATCGTTTATCGATCTTTGATTTCAGCACCGTGGACATCTTCCAGCACTCGCCTTTGGGCGATCTGCTAAACTCGTTAAAAACCTGTCCTTGACAGAGAACTCACAGCCAAACTATATCCGGCTCGAACTAGGGGCTGACAGTGGAGACTTTTGCTTCCCACCTGCCACCCACTTCATAGCCACGGTCGAGGATTTGACCGACGAACTTGACTAAGACTCCAAGGACATCGACGGTATGGACGACGATGCCGGAGAAGAAGAGGTCCAGAACCCGCCGGTCACCGGACGCTGGACGGCCACTTCCTCGTATGATGTATACATGGTGGATGCACCAAAGGAGAACAGCAGCGAGGACATGGAAGATCCAGCTGGGGATAAAACTTCTGAAATGCAGTCCAAGCGCCGGCGTCAGCAGCGCCGCTCTAAGTCACGCCACAGCAAAGACAGCAGTACCGGCACAGGAGAAGACAACACTCCAGAAGGTGCCGAAGACAACGAAGACCCCGTCGGTACAGCTAATGAACATGATGAACGGGAAGGCGGGCAGGTTAGCCCCGGTAAACAGGCCACGCACGAATATTCGGAGGATGATAACTACCTTCCGCTCTCCGAGGACGAAGTGAGCCTCAGCACCGATGATTTCATCGTGCCTGAGGAACCTCTTGAGCAGGAGCACTTCAAGCGCCAGCCAATTGCCACTGCAAGGAGCCTGAAAAAGAAGCAGTAGCAGCTTCAAGCTGACCAAGATCTGCTCAATGATAAATGGACTGACGTCCTAGCAGCCGAAGAGTACGGCCTCAAGCGCCCAACCAAAAGCTGCCCAAAGCGCAAATTGCTACCTCAGTTTGATGAGGAGGCGCCGAACTACATACCTCCATTGTACAATGCGGCTGACCGACCACCACGTGGTCGAGACAAAATGACAACTTACGCCGAACACCAGCCAGCCCCGCCTCAGTGCATAGGCAGAGGTAAACTTGCCCAGGGGCATACATGTGACCTCCGGCAAACCTTGAACAATAAACCAGGACACACTAGATCAATCTACGGATCGCGAGGGCGTGCCTCGACACGCGACGACGGCCACCTATTTGGACGTGACAAACTTAGTCACGCGCGGGCCGAAAACCGCAGACGGACTCCATCTGAGCTACGTCGTGATACGGCCCGATATAGAGGCGCCGCACACCCTCATTGCTTCACTGATGAGGTCCTAGATCATGAATTCCCAGAAGGGTTAAAACCTATGAATATAGAATCATACGATGGAACCACGGACCCCGTGGTGTGGATCGAAGACTTCATACTCCACATTCATATGACCCGCGGCGATGACCTCCACCTCTGGACTGGCTCAATAGTCTGCCTGCAAATTCCATTGGTAGCTGGGAGGACTTGGAAGAGG
Organism: Triticum urartu; assembly: GCF_056163025.1. Lineage (NCBI taxonomy): Eukaryota > Viridiplantae > Streptophyta > Magnoliopsida > Poales > Poaceae > Triticum > Triticum urartu. Next base: position 569,644,472 of record NC_141878.1, read on the forward strand.
CCTTCCTCAATAACTTCCAAGGTACATATGTTTGACCTCCGGACGCGTATGCCTTAAGCCATTTAGTTCAACAGCCCGGGGAGTCCGCCAGGAAATTCTGGACTAGGTTCTTAACTAAAAAGAACCAAATCGTTGATTGTCTGGATGCCAAAGCCCTAGCAGCCTTCAAACACAGCATCCGCGACGAATGGCTCGCTCGCCACCTCGGCCAAGAAAAGCCAAAATCCATGGCAGCCCTCACGGCACTCATGACCCACTTTTGTGCGGGCGAGGACAGTTGGTTGGCTCGTAGCAAAAACAATGCAAGCGACGTCGGCGCCCCTGAAGCTAAAACTAGCAAAGACAAATCTCGACGCAACAAATACAAGCGCCGAAACAACAGTGATAACACCGAGGACATGGCAGTCAATGACGGATTCAGGGGCCCTAAGTCCGGTCAGCGGAAGAAGCCGTTCCAAAAGAACAATTCAGGCCCATCCAGCTTGGACCGCATACTCGATCGTCCGTGCCAGATTCATGGCACCCCAGACAAGCCACCCAATCATACAAATAGAGATTGATGGGTTTTTAAACAGGCCGGCAAATTAAACACCGAGAATAGGGAAAAGGGACCGCAAAGCGATGACGATGATGAAGAGCCCCATCAACTGAACACAGGGGGATAGAAGAAGTTTCCCCCTCAGGTCAAAACAGTGAACATGATATACGCTACCCACATCCCCTAGAGGGAGCGCAAGCGTGCGCTTAGGGGCGTCTATGTGATAGAGCCAGTCGCCCCAAAATTTAATCCATGGTCGTCATGCCCGATCACCTTTGATCGCTGGGATCATCCGACCAGTATCCATCACGGTGGCTTAGCCGCACTGGTCTTAGACCCGATAATTGATGGGTTCCACCTGACTCGCGTCCTTATGGACAGAGGTAGCAGCCTTAACCTGCTCTATCAGGATACAACGCGAAAAATGGGCATTAACCCATCCCGGATCAAGCCCACCAAGACTACCTTCAAAGGAGTCATACCAGGTGTAGACGCCCGCTGTACGGGCTCAATCACACTCGACGTTGTCTTCGGATCTCCGGACAACTTCCGAAGCAAGGAGTTAATCGTCGATATCGTCCCCTTACGCAGTGGCTATCACGCACTGCTCGGATGAACTGCGTTCGCTCGATTCAACGCAGTACCACACTATGCTTATCTCAAGCTCAAGATGCCCGGTCCACGCGGTGTCATAACGGTTAATGGAAATACGGAACGCTCCCTCCATACAGAAGAGCATATACAAAGAGGCCTTCTCAAGCAGAACCTTAATTCGGCTGCCAAGCCCGCGGACACCGTTAAGAGGGTCCTAACTACTCTACAGCAGGAGAGCTCGGCTCGTCAGGAGCTCGACTAGCAATCCGGCCTTCATCGCAGTTCCAATCAAGTGGTGGCATTCGTGTCACGCATACATAATTAGGCACTCAAAATCCCATGGGCATCGACGGAGGCATAGCTAGCTTGTGGTCCGTAGTACGGCTCAACCAACGTCGGATACACATATCCTTCATTTTTACTTGTTTCCTTTTTCAGGTCTGAATCCCACAGGCACCATCTGATGGCCTGGTCATCGGTCCTCTTAAAGGATAACACACCAAGACGGCGAGAAACACAGACATATGGAGGACTTTTTAGGTTATTTCGTTAATGATAACTTTACCTGTTTTTCAGGACCCTCATGCAGCTCTCCCTTGGTTTCAGCATGTCAAATAGTCTGTTGCTTATCGCACTACCTGTATCAATGCGCCTTACGTACTAATTAAATTACAAAGAGAACAGTTTGCGGCTGGAGCCGTAGGACTCCAGCTTTTTTGGTACCTTTTCTTTCTTCTTTCTTCTTTCTCGTTTTCAGCTCCCCTGAGGATAACCCTATCAGGTAGCACCCGTACACTTTGGTACGTTTCATGTTCGCCAGGGGCTGCATAGCACCCCACATTATGGCAAAAAAGCCCGAACACTTTTTATAGGTACAGTTTGGCTCCCCGAATTTAGCATTATATGCATTGGCTCCGAATCATGTCTTTGGTCAATAGTTGGGTTGCCCGGCTCTTGTGCTTGCTACCTTACGTTCCGCTATATCGGCTAAGGTAGTAAAGGGAGAACTACTGTGATTGTGCCTTGGTTTATCCAAAGGAGCACCTCAGTAGAGAAAGCCGAAAACTAACTGTCATGATGTGGTGTGATCCGGTCAGCTGTTCAGAGGTTGCAAATCATTGGAGATTTCTTCCGCATTACGCGAAGGATTGGTACTTCCCGGTCAGACACTTATAGCACTCTAGTTCGGATACTAGGGGCTGCGCCCATGTTTTTATTGTCGCACTCCTATGGCTAAGTGAGGGCATTACAGCCGCATAGTCTGATTGCCTAGTTCGTTGCGCTAAACAACTCCTTCAAGGACCATCTAATTGGATAAAGATTGTTTAGATTCCATCCCGAACACCCCCGTACTACCTACGTGGGGGCAGAAGCCGACGACTGGTTAACCCTCAGATTTCATACAACATGGCCGCAGAGGAAGTAAAAATTTAAAAACATAACAAGCATTATATTGCATAAACATTTGATTTCATCTTACAAGCAGAGGGGGCTCGAATACATTCATTCAAAGATGGTGTCCTTCCCACAATGATCCGCAAGAATGCGGGACCCCTCTAAGACATTGCCGAAGTATCGCTTGGGTGTGCGGTACTCCTTGCCGTCTGGCGCCCCCCCGGTCACTACCTTGACAGCGTCCAGCTTTGCCCACCAGACCTTGCAATAAGAGAAGGCCAGACGCGCGCCTTCGATGCAGACGGACCGCTTGATGACATCGAGCCGAGGACAGGCATCTACCAGCTTATTCACGAGGCCAAAGTAACTGCTGGGAATAGCTTCGGCTGGCCACAGCCAGAATATCATATCCTTCATGGCTAGTTTGGCCACCCTGTGCAGCTCGACCAGCTGTTTCAGCTGATCGCTGAAGGGCACCAGATGTTCTGGCGCACAATATTGCGTCCAGAACAGCTTCTCCATGGAGCTCCCTTCTTCGGCTCGGAAAAACTCCACAGTGTCGGTCACACTACGTGGCAGATCAGCAAAGGCCCCTGGAGAACTCCGAATCCGGGTTAGTAAAATAAATTTCCTCTTCACACTCCTGCTTTGCATATTGAATGCCTTACCCGCCGCGATCTTTCTGGCCTCCTGGATTTCATCGAGGGCACCCTGGGCTTCAATCCGGGCCACCTCCGCACTCTTACGAGCCTCGGCAAGTTTGGCCTCTTGAGCCGACACATTGTGCTCCAAGGTCCGCACTTCTTCATCGCGTACTGGAGCTCCTGTTGGACTTCGTTGACCCGGTCCTTGAGCCTCTTACGGGCGGCCTGCTCCTGGACAGCCCTCCACTCGGCTTCGACCCGGGCCACCTCTTTTCACATCATGGTATTCGGATCATTGCATATCATTTTCCCCTTTTCTTTGTTCGAATCCATAATAGGTTATTACTTAACTTGTCTTTCCTGGAGCTGCCTCTTCACCTGGCCCAGCTCCTCCTCGGCCTCCGCCAGTTTCTGCTTTAGTCCAGAGACTTCGGCAGTATGCGAGGCCGTGGCCAACAGCGATGCCTGTGCATACATTTTAGACAGATTTAGTTAGTTTCCTGCAATAGGAGATTGATCCTCTATCCGGTTTTTCTTCTTGAAAACCGAACAGTGTCTCAGGGGCTACTGTCTATATTTGGGTATTTTCTCCTTTTTTGCGCTGCTTACCTCAAAACCTATTAACAGGCTGCTGTAGGCTTTGGTTAGTCCACTCTTGGCGGACTAGACCCTTTCAATTACCATGCCTATAAGGACACGGTGCTCATCCACAATGGAAGCACCTCGCAGCCCTTCCAGCAGATTATCTGGTGCCCCTGGTTGGACAGGGGTCACCGGGGGAACTGGCATCCTCCCTTCTTCCGAAGGAGGTTGTGTGCCGGATTCCGGAGCAGGCTCGGTCTCCGGAATGGAGTTCGGCTGAGGGTCGAACTGAGTTTGGCCCTCCCCATCAGACTCCATGGGGATTGATTCCCCTTGGTGTCCGGTGATGGGATTTTCACCTTCTGGCGCCTCCTGAGCCTCTCCCCCGCCTGGAACAGTCCTTCGAGGGAGCACCTCCGCATCATCCTTGGCCTTGGGGGAGTGAGCGGCTAGCAGCGAATCGCTGGCCATCGCCTTGGAATCCAGCGACCCTCCTGACGAGGATCGCGGGGAGCTGTTGTAGGCTTGGACTACAATGAAACGTAACCAATCATTTAATTGCAGTAAGGAGCAGAAACTTTATGGGTGGATACAAGTCTTAGTACTTACGATGCGGCCTGAGGCTTAGCACGGGGGCGTTTCTCCGAACTGTTGTCGACGTCCCATGCGGAGTTATCCGTGAGGGAGCCCTTCCCCTTCTTAGGCGCCTCCACCTCGAGAGTCGTGGAGGCTGCCCTCGTCTTCGTCCCCCATCAAGGGGAGAGTCTCTTTGCTCCTCATCCTCGTCGTCTTCGGCAGCGGGGGAACGGGCCTTGTCTTCGAACGTCACGTCTGAAGTGCCCTTGCGGCGGGGGCCACTCCGGACCCCCTTGGCCTTTCCTGTGGCCTTCTTCTCTGGTACCTTATAAGGCGCCGGCTCCAGCATCTTCGCTAAGCGCGGGATGACTGGTTCTTCAGGCAGGGGAGCCGGACACCGGATCTGCTTCGCCTTCTTCAACCAGTACTGAAAAGGCAATGATAATAAAAGCTTAGATATCACCCTTGAAACAAGCAAGTAGGGGATTTGTTGAAAATAGCATACCTTGTTGGGGAGGTGATTTATGTCGTGTCCATGGTCCGAATCTGTGGCCGGCGGTATCTCGTTGCCCTTGAAGAGCAACTTCCAGGCATCTTCGTGAGCTATTTTGAAGAGCCTTTCCAAGGTGTGGTGCTTTTTCGGGTTGAAGTCCCATAGAGGGCGGCTTCGTCTCTGGCAGGGGAGCATCTGGCGCATCAGCATCACTTGAATTATGTTGACGAGCTTGATGTCCCTATCGATCATGCTTTGAATGCACGTTTGCAGCACAATCAGCTCGTCTGACGAACACGAGTTTGGGCTCTTCTCGACCCAGGAGGTAGGTCGCACAGGAGCGCTGGAGTTGAATGCGGCATCCGCGGCCCAGGTGGCGTCGCGGGGTTCGGTGATGTAGAACCAATGTTTCTTCCATTCCTTGACAGACTCCACGAATGTGCCTTTTGGCCAAGAGACATTGGTGAGCTTGCTCACCATGGCGCCCCCGCACTCCGCGTGCTGTCCGTCCACCACCTTGGGCTTCACATTAAAGGTTTTGAGTCATAGCCCGAAGTGGGGGTGGATGCGGAGGAAGGCCTCGCATACGATGATAAACGCCGAGATATTGAGAAAGGAGTTTGGGGATAGATCGTGGAAGTCTATCCCGTAGTAGAACATTATCTCGCGGACGAAGGGGTGGAGTGGAAACCCTAGCCCACGGAGGAAATGGGGGAGGAACACTACCCTCTCGTTGGGCTTCGGCGTGGGAATGATTGGTCCTTGGGCTGGAAGACGATGGGCGATTTCCTTCGCTAGGTACCCAGCCGCCCGAAGCTCAGCGATGTCCTCCTCCTTGACGGAGGAGGCCATCCACTTGCCTTGACCTCTGGATCCGGACATGGTTGAGTGCTTTCTCGAGTGGGAAACAGATGAGAAATTGGGCGCTGGAGCTCAAGAGTGGAAAGGCGGGAGAAGAGAGAAGGCGTGGGAGAAGAAAGGGGAATATTATCTCCTTATAAGGGCAGTGAATATTGAACGCCACCCCACTCGCCTCAAAATTCGCCTGCTCCCGAGGGGTGTGTAAATGGCACGGTTGGGTTACCCACGCCCGTATTGATGAGAATCCCGTCATAAGGGGACATGATCTCTGCTTCAGCAAGATGTGCCAATGGCAACCACGTCTCAAAACATGGAGCGGTAGGCAAAAAACGGTTTGAAATTATGACCGAATGGACGTGATGTCATGTTGTAAAAGTTGTCAGCGGATTGGACTCGTGTATTATTATATCCTCTCTACGGTTGTGTGTGGTGTGTGTTACAGGTCCGGACACGATCAATTCGTCCGAAGACTCTTCTAGAGTTCGGAAGGAGGAACCCGTCTTGCAATGCTGAAGACAGCACTACGCGTCGGATACATTGTCATTGAAGTCAGGTTCAGGGGCTACTAAGGAAGTCATGGACTAAGGGGTCCTCGGGCGTCCAGCCTGTTGGCCATGGGCCGGACTGATGGGCTATGAAGATACGAAGATCGAAGACTGCACCCGTGTCCGGACAAGACTCTCCTTGGCGTGGAAGGCAAGCTTGGCGACTGGATATGTAGATCCCCTTCTTTGTAACTGACCTTGTGTAACCCTAGATCCTCCTGGTGTCTATATAAACTAGAGGACTTAGTCCGGATAGGAGACTCATCATCATAGCCATACAAGCTAGACCTCTAGGGTTTAGCCATTACGATCTCGAGGTATATCAACTCTTGTAATAATCCTATTCATCAATATCAATCAAGCAGGTCGTAGGGTATTACCTCCATAGAGAGGGCCCGAACCTCGGTAAACATCATGTCCCTTGTCTCATGTTACCATCGACCTTAGACGCACAGTTCGGCACCCCCTACCTGAGATCCACCGGTTTTGACACCGACACCAACCAATTGTCCTCGCCCGCACAAAAGCGGGTCATGAGTGCCGTGAGGGCTGCCATGGATTTTGGCTTTTCTTAGCCGAGGTGGCGAGCAAGCCATTCGTCGCAGATGCTATGTTTGAAGGCAGCTAGGGCTTCGGCATCCGGATAGTCGATGGTTTGGTTCTTTTTAGTTAAGAACCTAGTCCAGAATTTCCTGGCCGACTCTCCGGGCTGCTGAACTATATGGCTTAAGTCATCAGCGTCCGGAGGTCGAACATATGTATCATGGAAGTTATCGGGGAAGGCCTCTTCCAAGTCCTCCCAGCTGCCAATAGAATTCTCTAGCAGACTGTTTAGCCAATTGCGAGCTGGCCCCTTGAGTTTTAAAGGGAGGTATTTGATGGCGTGGAGGTCATCGCCGCGGGCCATATGAATGTGGAGAATGAAGTCTTCGATCCACGCCGCGGGGTCCGTGGTTCCATCGAATGATTCTATATTCATGGGTTTGAACCCTTCTGGGAATTCATGATCCATGACCTCATCAGTGAAGCAATGAGGGTGTGCGGCGCCTCTATATCGGGTCGTACCGCGACGTAGCTCTGATGGAGTCCGTCTGCGGTTTTCAGCCCGCGCATGACTAGGTTTGTTATGTCCGAATAGGTGGTAGCCGTCGCGTATCGAGGCACGTCCTTGCGATCCGTAGATTGATCTGGTATGTCCTGCTTTATTGTTCAGGTTTTGCCGGAGGTCATATTTATGGTCGTGGGCTAATTTACGTCTACCTGTGCGATGAGGCGGGGCGGGCGGGCGTTCGGCGTGAGTTGCCATTTTGTCCCGACCACGTGGTGGTCGGTCAGCCACAGTATACGATGGTGATATGTATTCTGGCGCCTCCTCGTCAAACTGAGGTAGCAATTTGCACTTTGGGTAGCTTTTGGTTGGGCGCTTGAGGCTGTATTCTTTGGCTGCTAGGACATCGATCCATTTATCATTGAGCAGATCTTGGTCAGCTTGAAGCTGCCGCTGCTTCTTTTTCAAGCTCCTTGCAGTGGCTATTAGCTGGCGCTTGAAGCGCTCCTGCTCAAGAGGTTCCTCAGGCACGATGAAATCCTCGATGACGAGGCTCACCTCATCCTCGGAGAGCGGAAGGTAATTATCATCCTCTGAGTCTTCGTGTGTGGCCTGTTTACCAAGGCTAACATGCCCATCTTCCCGTTCATCTTGTTCATTAGCTGTATCAACGGGGTCTTCGTTGTCTTCGGCACCTTCCGGAGTGTTATTTTCTCCTGTGCCGGTGTTGCTGTCTTTACTACTGTCGGTGTCAAAACCGGCAGATCTCGGGTAGGGGGTCCCAAGTTGTGTATCATGGATCGATGGGTAACAAGAGACAGGGGACACAATGTTTACCTAGGTTCGGGCCCTCTTGATGGAGGTAAAACCCTACGTCCTACTCTTGTTTATATTGATGGAGTATCAAGTACAGAGTTGATCTACCTCGAGATCATATGTTGTGGTCTAAAACCTAAGGGTATGATGAATAATATCATAGTCCTCTATTGACTAGCCTGGCCTTGGCTTATATAACATACCAGAGGCCTAGGATAACAAGAGTCCTAGTCGAATACGTCGGTGGAGAGGAGTCCTTGTCTTGATCACCAAGTCTTGTGAAATCTTCCTCGTATATGTATTCGGCTGTCCGAACTGGCCCATGAGTAAACGGCCATGGGGGTCCTCGGCCCAATCCAACTGATCGGGAGACGATGTGGTGAGTACGCCCTAGTCCAGGACACCATCAGTAGCCCCCTGAACCAGTCTTCAAGTTGGGGACGCTCCTCGGTTCTTCTGAACTGTTCTTCGTCTTTGATCGTCGGTCTTGAAAACTGGTTCAAAAAATCTTCCCATCTTCTATCTCGAGGATTGCTGAGCTAAATCTAAAGATCTCACATGTCGGGTATCTGAGGAGACCTTTAAGTCTTTGGCCGTTATCAATGCCTCGCTATTTTATGCCACACCTCGGGTTTGAAGTTGTTCCCGAGCGGCAGTGCCCTCTTGCATTCGAGCTCCAACGCCAGACTATATTCGAGGTATCTTTTGCAGACGAGCATCAATGTCGGACCCCTTTCGAGCTCCAACACCGGAATGTATCCGAGCTCCAACGCCGGACCATGTCCAAGCTCCAACGCCGGACTATGTCCAAGCTCCGACGCCGGACTATATCCGAGGTGTCATAGATCACCTTGGTTCAAAAAAGTTGAAGGAGTTTAGCCGAGCTTAATGCCGGAAATGTCCTCTATGGAGCCAGCCACTGGCGCCAGAGCTTTATGCTGGACTGCTTCCGACGTGGTGCACCACCCCTACTGTGGGCCGATTTTTGTCAATATTTTTGATTGGTGCAATTTATTCTCTGCTGAGATATATAGCCAGTAGCCCTCCAGGTGTGTATTGGTCTAAAACCCGAGATGCACCTGAAGGATGACATAAGACCGCTAATCCCAGTAGCCGCTGAGACTTAGGTTGATTTGCAAAATCGGCCTGAGGATCAACTCCTAGCTCGGTAGAATACTTCGGGATACAAAAAGCGGTGTGCAAAGTCCTCGAGACTCAGGTTGGGTGCGGCCGACCAACCCGAGGATCATAATCTCCTCGAAAACTATATTGCACTTAAATTTTCTGCACTGGATTGCCAATGTAGTAGCCCCCGAGACACTGGTCGGGTGGCAACACCAGATGAGGGGATCGATGTGCCCCTTTAATATTAGTAAATGATAATCCCGAAACCCAGTAGCCCCCAAGCCTTAATGCGGGCACGGGTGGCCGAATTAAGGATCAATATCTAGAGTAAAATCACAAATTATGTGTAATGATTCTATGTATCCAAGTACTTTACATCATTAATGCTCGGATCCGCATTGTACAAAACTTTGTTGACCGACCATCGGCTTCCACCTCCTCGGCCAGTAGCCGAGGAGTGTTTGTCCTACTTTATAAAGCCGTTATAAGGGAAAAGATTTATGGAAAACAAGGCAATCCGGCCATACGGTTTTATAAACAAAGGTACACAGAGAGATATGTTATATTACGTTTTAACGTAAGAAACAACTTCCAAAGAAAATAGTCCCGCTATCGGTTCCTTTCTTTGGGTCGTCATGCTTATCATGATCATGAAACCTCACCTCCGATCAATGTGGGAGGAAAATATTGAGGATTTAGTTCGGGGAAAGTTCCCGAACTCTGCGGTATTAATGAACCAAAATTTTTACTTCCGTCGTTGTCGACCAATGTGATCCTTTAAGATCGCTAGCTTTCGGCCTCACCTAGTCTGAGGTACTAACTCGGATGACCCGGTAGTAACAATCACAGAGGTGCTTCCTTTACCGCCTAGCCGAACAATCGGGAACGTAGGGGTAAGCACAGGAGCCAGGCAATCCAGCTTGGCCAAAATCTTAAGTCAAATTGATGCATATTTATGGCTTTATAACGATGATTACGGAAGGCAACCCTTGTATATTAAATACAAATGACGATGATATGTTTATTTTGACTCCGTTGCGACCGTTTATCAGTTGAAAGTGGCCCATCGTCGGCTTCTACCCCTTTGTAGATACTACGCAGGGTGTCTCCGTAATAACAAGACAACCCTTAGCCGACGTCTCGGTGCCCGAAGGCGGTTGTGTTTGCGGAAACGAGGCAATCAGATATGCGGGCTTTATAACTTTCACTTAGTCATAGGAGCTTTAAACTGGGGAAGCTAGCTATGAGCCCCCGGTTAGTGTTCGGCGACATTCGAGGTCAAGCCGTAAACACTTCGGCCAATGTTATGAATGGCCCGTCATTTAACATAGTCATCAGATCGCTGAACAGTTTACACTTATTGTGACAGTCAGTTTTCGGCTTTCTCCACTAAGGTGCTTAACCATGCGAGCTGAAGCACAATCGCAGTGGTTCTCCCTTTGCACACCTAGCCGAAAAAAGCGGAATGTAGGAGGCAAGCACAGGAGCCGGGCAACCCAACTATTTGACCGAAGACACAATTTGAAACCGATCCATATATAGCAATATCCGAGAATGTTTTTGCCGAATCTCTAAAGGTGTCCGGCGTTGCACTGCGAGACTTATGCTGAAAACACACAAATAGTTTAAAAGTGCCATAAGCTTGGAAAATCAAAAAACGTCAGTAAAAACTTGACGTCCGAACAAGATCAAGTGTTCGGTGCCAATCCAAAAATTGGAAAAAAAATGTTCTTCTGTTGTGCTTTAACATGACACACCCGATCTCAAGACTTCACGCGGGTCAGCCTACAGCTTCAAGCTCATTATCCCAAAGGCGTAGTACTTCTCCAAGGTCAGTTTAACAAATTAAACTCAAGCGGCTTTTAGAGAGAAGATAGGCTATCCGGCTATTGACCAAATACTCGAGTCGAAAAAGGAGCGGTAGAAAAAGACTTTGCAACGACCAAGAAGAAAACGCATTTACTATAAAACAGCTTATATAAGTTTTAAGAGCCCCCAAGTGACTTGGGTAAAAGAATTTTATGTATAACGATTGCATGTACCAAAGTACTTATATAATATTTGTGTTCACCCGAACTTTAAACGCGTCTTAACCGACCGTCGGCTTCTCCCTCTTCGGTCAAGGGCCGAAAAGTGTCATGTACTCCACCTGTTGAGAGTATCGACGGTGTTTCTGATGATCAGGCAATCAGGCCATATGGTTGTAACAGACAAAGCGAGCTCAGGGAACTTATGCTATATTACTAACGAAGTGTAAGAAGCATCTTCGAAGAAAATAGTACCTCCACCGATACCTTTCTTCGGTTGCTCATTGTTACTATGAGACTTGTGCAATAGATTTTTTGTACTCATGAGTTCCGTTGTGTGCCGACCATAATTGAAAACAATAAGAGTGCTAGCTTTCGGCTTCACCCAGTCTGAGGTACTAACTCGGATGACCCGGTAGTAACAATCACACAGGGGCTCCCTTTACTTCCTAGCCGAACGATCGGGAATGTAGGGGTAAGCACAGGATCCAGGCAACCCAGCTTGCGAAACACTTAAGTCAACATGGTGCATATTGTGGCATAATACACGAACAAGGAACAAAGCCGTACAAGTATAATCATATGCAAGGGGAAAGGCTTCATAAAGGAAGCCCCCAAGTAAACGGGGTATTTGAATTTGCTTGCAACAAACAAGGTTTTGACAAAGAAAGTTTTTCGCAAATGACTTTTTGTCAAAAAAGCATAATGCTTGGTCGAACCGAACGAAATTTAAATCTGAAGGAATTTAAGCATGGAAGCGACTTAGCTAGTTAATGTGCTCGGTGTCGATGCACGACCCGAGCTTATGGCGGGACAAGGTCCCGGCCCCCAAGCCGGTCCCGAGGTGGCAGAGCGAAGAGCTCGGCACTCCGAAGTGGCGACGTAGCACGGCCAATGCAGGCCGGTAGTGTGACGCCGAAGTCCCCAGCGTGGCTTAATGAAGTAATGACGAAGCCCTCGGTCCAGCCGAGGTGACGTGGTACGCCGGTATGCCGAGGTGACAGCGCTGCCCGACCCAGATCCTTTTCCTGTGCACAGAAAATAGTGCAAGCCGGAGATAATAGGAATAATAATATTAAAAAATGTTGCATAATTAACAATTTACGCAAAGTGAGTAATAAAATAAATATGGCCCATGTGCCGAACACTCGATGAGGTAGAGCTCTCTCAGCGATGCCAAAGTCCTCGAGGCAACCGAACATGTCGGTATGGCGATTCGACCAACAAGGTGATCACACGAGCCGATTGGGACAACGACGTCGGCTTGCCAAAGTGACCGCGCGACGCAGTCAAAGTCGATCACCTACACACATAAAATAGTGCAGTCCAAAAAGGATAATTGCTTTTCGCAAAAATAATTTATTGAAAGAGATATGGCCTGGCGCCGAAGTCATGTCGATGCACGGCGTCGGCAAAACGCGGTGAAGGCGTGGCCAAGGCTGAATTCGCAGGCCGGTCTTAGTTGCGGATGCGGCATTCATCGAACTGTATGCGGAAACTGACCGAACCACCACGCGACCGTTGTTAATGCGGCCACCATTTGATAGACCTGTGTACAGATGATGAAACAAACCAGAGTAATAATTCCTTGGGAAAAATAAACCCAAGCAAGAAAAAATACTAGGATTAATAGCACCTGGTTTATCTGTTGTAGCAATCTGAAAAAAGGTTACTCCCAAAATTGGGACTCGATCCACACACCCATTTCCTGATGGGTGATAAAGCGACGGCATGGCAATGCTGGCAAAGGTGGGCTCGCCGAGGCAAAGCCCCCGGTCCAGCTAACGTGACGAAGCTGGTCGGCTGGTGACGCCGAAGTCACCGGAGTATGTTGATGAAGAAATAGCAAAGTCCCCGGTCTAGCCGAGATAACGGATCGGGTCAATAAGGAGACGTTGCAACTGACATGTCAGCCGAGGTGTTGAAGCAGTTCGGCGTGATGGACATCGGCTTGAAAAAGCAACAGTGCGGCCATGCCGACGCTGGTCATAACTTGTGATGCGGTTAATGCCGGTTTGATGAAGTGACCGAGCGGAGATGTCGATGTGCCTGACCCGTGCAATCCGTGGGGCGATGGTGTTGGTGATGATTTTATCATTCGCGATGCCGAACTCTTGTTCAGACTGCCGAAATGATGATCCGATAAGGTTAGGCTCGGCTCGATGAAGCGACGATCTGTCTAGCGCAGATCGGCAGATGTGGAGCAGTGTTACCGGACTGGTGTGACACCAGCGTGATGGTGAAGAGTGCCTCAAAGAAGGCTTAAAAATTTATGAGCACGTGTTAAAAAATAATGCACAATACCATAGAAGAAAATTCCGTTAAAAAGGTTGTCCAATATCACGTTCATAAAGAAACATGAATTCTGGTCAGATCCGTATTCGCGCAGAAAACGGATCCAAAAAGTGATGCACTAATCGGAAGGTTCCCGGAGCTTGGACGGTCAGATCGAGCTGAAATTTTGAGGGGGGTAGATATAGGAATTCCACAGCCGATCAACGGTTGGATCTTCTAAAGGACGTCCGAGCTAGGAGCTGGGGACCACGCCCTAAACTCGACTAGATTCCCGTCCAGATCTGATAGGGCTCCGGTATATCGTAGATTGCCGGAGATTCCTCCATCGGAACTCGACAAAATTTTGCATGGTTGTTGTAGACTCAATTACGCACAATTCCACCAAAGGAATCATCAAAGTGATACTCTAGAAGGTGGTGGCAGCGGATACAAGTTCGCTGTTCGGAAAAATAGCACAGTCGCCCGAGGGTAATGTTGACGTTGAGCTCCCGAGCTCCATGGATGATTCCTCCATGATATTGATAGAGCTCGGAGTTGATGTTGATGAAGGCCCCCATCCAAAAATCACGATCAGAGATGGAGGGTAGTCCTCGGTCGAGCCAAGATGACCAGTCGAGCCAAGATGACCAGTCGAGCCGGCGACGAAGATGCCGACATCGCAGTTGATCTGCGGACGAGCCATTGATCCTTTGCCAATCACACACCGGAACTCTCAATGAAAGCACCATTGTCGGTGTCAAAACCGGCAGATCTCGGGTAGGGGGTCCCAAGCTGTGTATCATGGATCGATGGGTAACATGAGACAGGGGACATGATGTTTACCCAGGTTCGGGCCCTCTTGATGGAGGTAAAACCCTACGTCCTGCTCTTGTTTATATTGATGGAGTATCAAGTACAGAGTTGATCTACCTCGAGATCATATGTTGTGGTCTAAAACCTAAGGGTATGATGAATAATATCATAGTCCTCTATTGACTAGCCTGGCCTCGGCTTATATAACATACCAGAGGCCTAGGATAACAAGAGTCCTAGTCGAATACGTCGGTGGAGAGGAGTCCTTGTCTTGATCACCAAGTCTTGTGGAATCTTCCTCGTATATGTTTTCGGCTGTCCGAACTGGCCCATGAGTAAATGGCCATGGGTTCTCTCGGCCCAATCCAACTGATCGGGAGACGATGTCGTGAGTACCCCCTAGTCTAGGACACCGTCAACTACGGCATGACTTAGAGCGGCGCCGCTGACGCTGACGCTTTGATTGTATTTCGGAAGGTTTATCCTCAGCTGGGTCTTCCTTGTCATCGCCGATGTTCTCCTTTGGTGCCTCTACCATGTATACACCATACGAGGAAGTGGCCGTCCAGCGTCCGGTGAATGGTGAGTTCTGGGCCTCTTCTTCTCCAGCATCGTCCTACATACTGTCGATGTCCTCGGAGTCGTAATTCAGTGTGTCGGTCAAGTCCTCGACCGTGGCTATGAAGTGGGTGGCGGGTGGGAAGCAAAATTCTCCATCGTCAGCCACTAGTTCGGACCGGATATAGTTCGGCTATGAGTCCTCCGGCAAGGACATGTTTTTTTAATGAGTTTAGCATGTCGCCCAAAGGCGAGTGCTGGAAGATGTCTGCGGCACTGAATTCGAAGATCGATAGACGATCAAGTTCGGCGTCCGCAGGCTCACATGGTTCAGAACTTACGGTCGGAGACGAGTCCGGAGTTTTGGTGGCACAGGAATCGTGTGAGATCAAGTCTATGTGTGGCTCCAACGCTGGGGAATCTGTGGCCTCCATGTCGGGCTTGAGCTTCCCGTCCTTTGATGGCGCAGTCTGCTCCGAATCTAGGGCCAGAGCGGTTACGGGAGCTATCTCCTGGATGCAGTCCGATGACAGATTTAGCTCATGTCCCTCAGGGTGACCAGGAGTGGTAGCCGTGGTCTCGAATCGGGTGAAGATCAAGTCTCCATGGATGTCCGCAACGTAGTTCAAGCTCCCAAATCTGACCTGACGGCCAGGGGCGTAGCTTCCGATCTGCTCCAGATGGCCAAATGAAGTGGCCCGCAGTGCAAAGCCGCTGAACACAAAGATTTGTCCCGGGAGGAAAGTTTCTCCTTGGACAACGTCATTATTGACGGTTGAAGGGGCCATCAAACCTTTTGGCGACAGCACAGTGGAACTCTCAATAAAAGCACTAATGTCGGTGTCAAAACCGGCGGATCTCGGGTAGGGGGTCCCAAACTGTGCATCTAAGGTCGATGGTAACATGAGACAGGGGACACAATGTTTTACCCACGTTCGGGCCCTCTCTATGGAGGTAATACCCTACGTCCCGCTTGATTGATCTTGATGAATATGAGTATTAAAAGAGTTGATCTACCACGAGATCGTAATGGCTAACCCTAGAGGTCTGGCTTGTATGTTATGATAATGAGACTCCTCCAGACTAAGTCCTCCGGTTTATATAGACACCGGGAGGATTTAGGGTCACACAAGGTTGGTTACAAAGAAAGGAATCTACATATTTGGTTGCCAAGCTTGCCTTCCACGCCAAGGAGAGTCCTGTCCGGACACGGGTGCAGTCTTCGGTCTTCGTATCTCCACAGCCCATTAGTCTGGCCCATGGCTAACAGGACGGACGCCCGAGGACCCCTTAGTCCAGGACTCCCTTAGTCGTCTCAACGGATTTAGATGGTGCCCTATTTAACGTGAATGCAGTCGTCTCTAAATCATAACCCCGAAACGATAGCGGTAAATCAGTGAGAGACATCATAGATCGCACCATATCTAATAAAGTGCGATTACAATGTTCAGACACGCCATTACGTTATGGTGTTCCAGGTGGCGTGAGTTGCGAAACTATTCTGCATTGTTTCAAATGAAGTCCAAACTCGTAACTCAAATATTCACCTCCACAATTAGATTGTAGAAACTTGATTTTCTTGTTACGATGATTTTCCACTTCACTCTGAAATTCTTTGAACTTTTCAAATGTTTCAGATTTATGTTTGATTAAGTAGATATACCCATATCTGCTCAAATCATCTATGAAGGTGAGAAAATAACGATATCCGCCGCGAGCTTCAATGTTCATTGGACCACATACATCAGTATGTATGATTTCCAATAACTCTGTTGCTCGCTCCGTTGTTCCAGAGAAAGGAGTTTCAGTCATCTTGCCCATGAGGCATTGTTCGCAAGTACCAAGTGATTCATAATCAAGTGATTCCAGAAGTCCATCAGAATGGAGTTTCTTCATGCGCTTTACACCAATATGACTTAAACGGTAGTGCCACAAGTAAGTTGCACTATCATTATCAACTTTGCATCTTTGGCTTCAATACTATGAACATGTGTATCACTACTATCAAGATTTAGTAAAAATAGACCACTCATCAAGGGTGCATGACCATAAAAGATATTACTCATATAAATAGAACAACTATTATTCTCTGATGAATAACCGTCTCGCATCAAACAAGATCCAGATATAATGTTCATGCTCAACGCTGGCACCAAATAACAATTATTTAGGTCTAAAACTAATCCGAAGGTAGATGTAGAGGTAGTGTGCCGACGACGATCACATCGACTTTGGAACCATTTCCCATGCGCATCGTCACCTAGTCCATAGCCAATCTTCGCTTAATCCGTAGCCCCTGTTTCGAGTTGCAAATGTTAGCAACTGAACCAGTATCAAATACCCAGGCACTACTGCGAGCACTAGTAAGGTACACATCAATAACGTGTATATCAAATATACCTTTCACTTTGCCATCCTTCTTCTCTGCCAAATACTTGGTGCAGTTCCGCTTCCAGTGACCAGTTCCTTTGCAGTAGAAGCACTCAATCTCAGGCTTAGGTCCATACTTGGGTTTCTTCACTCGAGCAGCAACTAGCTTGCTTTTCTTCTTGAAGTCCCCCTTCTTCCCTTTACCCTTTTTCTTGAAACTTGTGGTCTAGTTGACCATCAACACTTGATGCTCCTTCTTGATTTCTACCTCCGCAGCCTTTAGCATTGCGAAGAGCTCAGGAATCGTCTTATCCATCCCTTGCATATTATAGTTCATCACGAAGCTCTTGTAGCTTGGTGGCAGTGATTGAAGAACTCTATTAATGACACTATCATCAGGAAGATTAACTCCCAGCTAAGTCAAGTGGTTGTGATACCCATACATTCTGAGTATATGTTCACTGATAGAACTGTTCTCCTCCATTTTGTAGCTGTAGAACTTATTGGAGACTTCATATCTCTCAATCTGGGCATTTTCTTGAAATATTAACTTCAACTCCTAGAACATCTCATATGCTCCATGACGTTCAAAACGTTATTGAAGTCCCGGTTCTAAGCCATAAAGCATGGCATACTGAACTATCGAGTAGTCATCAGCTTTGCTCTGCCAGGTGTTCACAACATCTGGCGTTGCTCCTACAGCGGGTTTGTCACCTAGCGATGTTTCCAGGACGTAATTCTTCTATGCGGCAATGAGGATAATCCTCAAGTTACGGACCCAGTCTGTGTAGTTGCTACCATCATCTTTCAACTTAGCTCTAGGAACGCATTAAAATTCAACGGAACAACAGCACGCGCCATCTATCTACAACAACATAGACATGTAAAATACTATCAGGTACTAAGTTCATGATAAATCAAAGTTCAATTAGTCAAATTACTTAAGAACTCCCACTTAGATAGACATCTCTCTAATCATCTAAGTGATCACGTGATCCATATCAACTAAACCATGTCCGATCATCACGTGAGATGGAGTAGTTTTCAATGGTGAAAATCACTATGTTGATCATATCTACTATGTGATTCACGCTCGACCTTTCGATCTCAGTGTCCCGAGGCCATATCTGCATATGCTAGGCTCGTCAAGTTTAACCCGAGTATTCCGCGTGTGCAAAACTGGCTTGCAACCGTTGTATGTGAACGTAGAGCTTATCACACCCGATCATCACATGGTGTCTCGGCACGACGAACTGTAGCAATGGTGCATACTCAGGGAGAACACTTATACCTTGAAATTTAGTGAGAGATCATCTTATAATGCTACCGTCGAACTAAGCAAAATAAGATGCATAAAGGATAAACATCACATGCAATCAAAATAAGTGATATGATATGGCCATCATCATCTTGTGCCTTTGATCTCCATCTCCAAAGCACCGTCATGATCACCATTGTCATCGGCTTGACACCTTGATCTCCATCGAAGCATCATTGTCGTCTCGCCAAATATTACTTCTACGACTATCGCTACTGCTTAGTGATAAAGTAAAGCAATTACATGGCGATTGCATTTCATACAATAAAGCGACAACCATATGGCTCCTGCCAGTTGCCGATAACTGTGTTACAAGACATGATCATCTCATACAATAAAAATTAGCATCATGTCTTGACCATATCACATCACAGCATGCCCTGCAAAAACAAGTTAGATGTCCTCTACTTTGTTGTTGCAAGTTTTACATGGCTCCTACGGGCTGAGCAAGAACCGTTCTTACCAACGCATCAAAAACCACAACATGGTATAGTGATTGCTTTTTGATCTTCAGAAAGAACCCTATTCATTGAATCCAATTCAACTAAAGCTGGAGAAACAGACACCTACTAGCCACCTGTGTGCAAAGCACGTCGGTAGAACCAGTCTCGCAAAAGCGTACACGTAATGTCGGTCTGGGCCGCTTCATCCAACAATGGCGCTGAATCAAGAATCAACTAGTGACGGCAAGCAATATGTATATAACCACGCCCACAACACCTTTGTGTTCTACTCATGCATATAACATCTACGCATAAACCTGGCTCTGATGCCACTATTGGGGAACACAGTAATTCCGAAAAAAATCCTAAGCACACACAAGATCATGGTGATGTATAGCAACGAGAGGGGAAGAGTGTTGTCCACGTACCCATGTAGACTGTAAGTGGAAGCATTATTTCAACGCGGTTGATGTACTCGTACGTCTTCATGATCGACCGAACCTAGTACCGAAAGTACGGCTCCTCCGCGATGTGCACACATTCGGCTCGGTGACGTCCCACGAACTCACGATCCAGCAGAGTGTCGAGGGAGAGCTTCGTCAGCACGATGGCGTGATGATGGTGATGATCATGCTACCGGAACAAGGCTTCGCCTAAGCACCGCTACGATATGACCGAGGTGGATTATGGTGGAGGGGGGCACCGCACACGGCTAAGGGATCAATGATCAACTTGTGTGTCTATGGGGTGCCCCCTCCCCCGTATATAAAGGAGTGGAGGAGGGGGAGGGCCGGCCCTCTACTGTGGCGCGCCCTAGGGAGTCCTACTCCCACCAGGAGTAGGATTCCCCCCTTTCCAAGTAGGAGTAGGAGAGAAGGAAGGGAAAGAGAGAAGAGAAGGAAGGAGGGGGCGCCGCCCCCCTAGTCCAATTTGGACTAGGCCTTGGGGGGCCGCGCGGCCTGCCCTAGGCAGCCCCTCTCTCTTTTCCCTAAAGCCCAATAAGGCCCATATACTCCCCGGGGGGTTCCGGTAACCTCCCAGTACTCCGAAAAATGCCCGAACTCATCCGGAACCATTCCGATGTCCAAACATAGGCTTCCAATATATCGATCTTTACGTCTCGGCCATTTTGAGCCTCCTAGTCATGTCTGTGATCAAATCGGGACTCCGAACTACCTTCGGTACATCAAAACACATAAACTCATAATACCGATCGTCACCGAACATTAAGCGTGCGAACCCTACGGATTCGAGAACTATGTAGACATGACCGAGACACGTCTCTAGTCAATAACCAATAGCGGAACCTGGATGTTCATATTGGCTCCCACATATTCTACAAACATCTTTATCGATCAAACCGCATAACGATATACGTTGTTCCCTTTGTCATCGGTATGTTACTTGCCCGAGATTCGATCGTCGGTATCTCAATACCTAGTTCAATCTCGTTACCAGTAAGTCTCTTTACTTGTTCTGTAATGCTACATCTCGTAACTAACTCATTAGCTACATTGCTTGCAAGGCTTATAGTTATGTACATTACCGAGAGGGCCCAGAGATACCTCTCCGACAATCGGAATGACAAATCCTAATCTCAATCTATGCCAACTCAACAAACACCATCGGAGACACCTGTAGAGCACCTTTATAATCACCCAGTTACGTTGTGACATTTGGTAGCACACAAAGTGTTCCTCCGGTATTCGGGAGTTGCATGATCTCATAGTCATAGGAACATGTATAAGTTATGGAGAAAGCAATAGCAACAAACTAAACAATCATTGTGCTAAGCTAATGGATGGGTCAAATCAATCACATCATTCTCTAATGATGTGATCCCATTAATCAAATGACAACTCATGTCTATGGTTAGGAAACATAACCATCATTGATTCAATGAGCTAGTTAAGTAGAGGCATACTAGTGACATTCTGTTTGTCTATGTATTCACACATGTACTAAGTTTTCGGTTAATACAATTCTAGAATGAATCATAAATATTTATCATGACATAAGGAAATATAAATAACAACTTTATTATTGCCTCTAGGGCATATTTCCTTCACAAGCCACCAGGGCGCGCCTACCCCCTTGGGGCACGCCTTGGTGCCTTGTGGGCCCACGCTTCATCATCTGGTCTTCTCCCGAAGCTTCTAGTGTCTCTTTTGTCGAGAAAAAAAATCTCCAAAAAGTTTCATGACATTTGGACTTCATTTGGTACTAATATTCTGCGAAACTAGAAACAAGCAAAAAAACAGCAACTGGCGCTGGGCACTAAGTTAATAGGTTAGTTCCAAAAAATGATATATAATTGCTTGAAAGTGTATACAAAACATCCAAGATTGATAATATAATAGCATGGAACAATAAAAAATTATAGATACATTGGAGATGTATCACATGGTATAGGCTATTGGATGAAGCTGAAATATGGGACTGGGACCGATTGAAGCTGGAATTCTATCAAAAAATTTATCATATGCACTTTGTTCAGCATGATCGGAATTATATATAATTTTTGGTCTTGTGAAGGAGAAAGTATTTCCCAAGCTTGGGGAGGCTTAAGTACATGATGCACACATTCCCCAATCATGAGCTCTCAAGAGAAATGATTATACAAAACTTTTATGCTTGACTTTCTCATAATGATTTAACAATGCTTGATTCTTCTTCCGCTGGTTCTTTCCTAAAGAGGAGTATTGAATTCAAATGGGATCTTATTGAAATAATTAAATGCAACTTTAAAGATTTGGAAAACAACAAAGGTAACGAGTCAGGTATAAACCTTGAATTTGATTGTGTTAAGGTTTTTTATAGAAACAAATGTTTTTCATGAGGTTAGTGTAAAATATGCACATGACTCTGAGATAGTAGCTACATTCTGTGAATCTTTTGCGGCACATGTTGATCTCCCTAAGGATAAGTGGTTTAAATTCTATCTACCTATTGAAATTTGTGAAGAACCAAATATTGCTAAAACTGAAACAATTTCTTATACTTCTAATCATGTTGTGCCTTCTACCTATATTGAGAAACCTCCTTTCCTTGTTAGGATTAAGGAACATGCTAAAGCAACAACTGTCATTCACAAGAGTAATATTACAACACCTAAACCATCTGAACAAAATAAGGTAGAACCTTCAATTGCAATGGTTAAATATCTCTTGGTTGATAATATTGATGAGCATGTTATTTATTTCTGTGATGAAGCTACAAGAATTGCTAAACAAGTAAGAAATTAACAAGATATGTTAGATAAGATTAAGCTAGTTGTTGGCATGCCTATTATTTCTTTTAAGATTGGAGATCATTGTTATCATCGTTTATGCGATATTTGTGTTAGTATAGGTGCTATTCCATTTTCTTTATATCAGGAAGTTATGCATGATATTGCACCTCCTGAAATAGAAGATATTGACATTACTATTAAGTTTGCAAACAGAGATACTATTTAACCACTTGGGATTGTTAATGATGTTGAAGTCTTATGTGGTAAGAACAAATATCCTACTTATTTCTTAGTACTTGGGTCACAACAACATAATTTTTGTCCCATTATATTTGTAGACATTTCTTGAATACTGTTAATGCTAAAATTAATTATATTAGAGAAAAGGTTAAGGTTAAGTCTGGTGATGTATCTCATGAATTTAATTTCTCCAAGTTTAATAGACAACCTCATTATAAAGAATTGCCTAATTAATATGATATTATTGGTCTTGCTTCTATTGTTGTGCCCCCACTGATCCATTAGAACAATATTTGCTAGACCATGAAAATGATATGCATATGAATGAAATAAATGAAATATTCTGGGGGAAAGCACCCGTCCTTAAGCATAATTTACCTGCTGAAACTTTCAGAGACCATCTTCCACCTAAGAGTGATCATGTGTTTGAATTAAAGAAACTCTTAGATACATTGAAATATGCTTATCTTGGTGAAAGGAAGCTATATTGTAATTATCAATGCTAACCTTTCAGTGCACAAAGAAAAGAGATTATTGAAAACTTTGATGAAGCATTGTAATGCAATTAGATATACTCTTGATGAAATTAAGGTAATTAATCTTACTCGGTGTCAACACAATATTAATACGGAGCTAGAACTAGTTGTCGATCATCGACGTCGCTTGAATCCTAAAATGAAGGATGTGGTAAGAACGGAAATATTAAAGCTTCCGGAGGCATCTATAATTTATCCTATAGTTGATAGTAGATGGGTAAGTCACGTTCATTGTGTCCCTAAGAAAGGTGGCATCACCATTGTCCTAAAGATAAAAATGAACTTATCCCACAAAGAATAGTAATCGGTTATAGGATGGTAATCGACTTTAGGAAATTGAATAACGCTACTAGGAAATATTATTATCCTTTGCCTTTCATTGAGAAAATGTTAGAAAGATTGTCTAAGCATACACACTTTTGCTTCTTAGATGGATATTCCGATTTTTCTCAAATACCTGTGTCACAAGAAGATCAACAGAAAACTACTTTTACTTATCCTTTTGCAACTTATGCTTATAGACATATGCCTTTTGGTTTATATCGCATCAGAAAGGATGCGTTCCGCTGCTCGTCGGAGGCGCAAGGTGTTGCGTGTTGGGCTTGCTGTTCAGGGAGCAACGCTGCAGTGGCTTGTGTTGCATGCATGCCTGGTAGCAACAAAATTTGCATGTATGTTCCTTCCTTCAGGCGGCGGGCGTGGCATGTTACTCATCCAGCCAATGCTTTCGGAGTGAACCCTTGTCACGAGCACGCCCATCCACTACAAGTGGCTACCGACACTCCGTCTCCGCTGGAGGCAGCGAGATCGTGGTGGTCCATAGGTCATTGCTGCATGATGGGCAACCCAATCGCCGCACTCACAGCCACTCTCAGCAGACTTCATGGTTGGCCGGCTTATCTTTGTTCTGTTCTAAATCAAAGGCAGTGTGTGGCCCAATGTTAGACTTGGAAAGTTGACACTAACGACAGACTCAAGCACCACCACATTCTTGGTACACAGATTCGCTACACCGGCACCGCTGAGGGCTTAACCAATGTGATTTACTAGCCTTTTAGCAACTGATATTGTCATGGGATAATTTCTGATGGATAGGATTTTAGCAAGGTACAGAGCAGTGTAGGTCGAGATGAAACAGGTAAGCAAAATGTGTAGGCAGAATTTGAGTCATTTACATTGGCAGGTCCGTTCACTCATTATTTACCATGTATTCATCAAAAGTTATTTATTTTGCACTACATTGTAGAATATTTGACGGATGCAAGCAAAGATGGTTGTGATGCTAGCTGATAGAACTTGCTAACTGAAGATGCGCTAAAAAACTTGCTAACCCAAGAAGTTTACACACCTTCTCTCACATTCAAAAAGAGAGAGTTTCTTACTAACTAATGATTCTACCCGTTATAGATCAATGGCTATAAAGTCACTACTCAACTTCAGGTCGTTATTTTCATGTAGAGTATACCTCCATAATTCTCCACCAAGCTACTAAAGTTTATTGATTTTGCTTCATTTCAGGAACACGGATAAGCTATTTATACACACAGCAGTTCAAGGTAGATCGTGATACGTCTCCAATGTATCTATAATTTTTGATTGCTCCATGCTATATTATCTACTGTTTTGGATATTATTGGGCTTTATTATCCACTTTTATATTATTTTTGGGACTAACCAATTAACCGGAGGCCCAGCCCAGAATTGTTGTTTTTTGCCTCTTTTAGGGTTTCGAAGCAAAGGAATACCAAACGGAGTCCAAACGGAATGAAACCTTCGGGAACGTGATTTTCTCAACAAATAAGACCCGGGAGACTTGGGCCCTACGTCAAGACACAAAAGAGGAGGCCATGAGGTAGGGGGGCACGCCTACCCCCCCCCCCCCCAGGCGCGCCCTCCACCCTCGTGGGCCCCCTATTGCTCCACCGACGTACTCCTTCCTCCTATATATACCTACGTACCCCCAAATGATCAGATACGGAGCCAAAAACCTAATTCCACCACCGCAACTTTCTGTATCCACGAGATCCCATCTTGGGGCATGTTCCGGAGCTCCGCCGGAGGGGGCATCGATCACGGAGGGCTTCAACATCAACACCATAGCCTCTCCGATGAAGTGTGAGTAGTTCACCTCAGACCTACGGGTCCATAGTTATTAGCTAGATGGCTTCTTCTCTCTTTTTGGATCTCAATACAATGTTCTCCCCCTCTCTTGCGGAGAACTATTCGATGTAATCTTCTTTTTGCGGTGTGTTTGTTGAGAACGATGAATTGTGGGTTTATGATCAAGTCTATCTATGAATAATATTTGAATCTTCTCTGAATTCTTTTATGTATGATTGGTTATCTTTGCAAGTCTCTTCGAATTATCAGTTTGGTTTGGCCTACTAGATTGATCTTTCTTGCAATGGGAGAAGTGCTTAGCTTTGGGTTCAATCTTGCGGTGTCCTTTCCCAGTGACAGTAGGGGCAGCAAGGCACGTATTGTATTGTTGCCATCGAGGATAACAAGATGGGGTTTTCATCATATTGCATGAGTCTATCCATCTACATCATGTCATCTTGCTTAAGGTGTTACTCTGTTTTAACTTAATACTCTAGATGCATGCTGGATAGCGGTCGATGAGTGGAGTAATAGTAGTAGATGCAGGCAGGAGTCGGTCTACTTGTCTCGGACGTGATGCCTATATACATGATCATACCTAGATATTCTCATAACTATGCTCAATTCTGTCAATTGCTCAACAGTAGTTTGTTCACCCACCGTAGAATACTTATGCTCTCGAGAGAAGCCACTAGTGAAACCTATGGCCCCCGGGTCTATCTTTATCATATTAATCTCCTACTACTTAGTTATTTCCTTTGCTTTTTACTTTGCCTTTATTTTATTTTGCATCTTTATCACAAAAATACCAAAAATATTATCTTATCATATCTATCAGATCTCACTCTCGTAAGTGGCCGTTTAGGGATTGACAACCCCTATTCGCGTTGGTTGCGAGGATTTATTTGTTTTGTGCAGGTACGAGGGACTCGCGCGTAGCCTCCTACTGGATTGATACCTTGGTTCTCAAAAACTGAGGGAAATACTTACGCTACTTCGCTGCATCATCCCTTCCTCTTCGGGGAAAACCAACGCAGTGCTCAAGAGGTAGCAAGAAGGATTTCTGGCGCCCTTGTCGGGGAGGTCTATGCAAAAGTCAACTTACCAAGTACCCATCACATACCCTTATCCCCCGCATTACATTATTTGCCATTTGCCTCTCGTTTTCCTCTCCCCCACTTCACCCTTGTCGTTTTATTCGCCCTCTCTCTCTCTATCCTCCCTCTCTTTCTCTATTTGCCTCTTTTTTCCTGCTTGCTTTTTGTTTGCTTGTGTGTTAGTTTGCTTGCTTGTCACGATGGCTCAAGATAATACTAAATTATGTGACTTCACCAATACCAACAACAATGATTTTATTAGCACTCCGATTCCTCCTCTTACCGATGCTGAATCTTGTGAAATTAATACTGCTTTGCTGAATCTTGTCATGAAAGATCCGTTTTCCGGCCTTCCTAGTGAAGATGCCGCTACCCATCTAAATAGCTTCGTTGGTTTGTGTGATACGCAAAAGAAGAAAGATGTGGATAATGATATTGTTAAATTGAAGCTATTTCTTTTTTCACTTAGAGATCGTGCTAAAGCTTGGTTTTTGTATTTGCCTAAAAATAGTATTGATTCATGGAATAAGTGCAAAGATGCTTTTATCTCTATGTATTTTCCTCCCGCTAAGATCATCTCTCTTAGAAACGATATTATGAATTTTAAACAACTTGATCATGAACATGTTGCACAAGCTTGGGAGAGAATGAAACTAATGATACGTAATTGCCCTACTCATGGTTTAAATTTGTGGATGATTATACAAAAAAATTATGCCGGATTGAATTTTGCTTCTAGAAATCTTTTAGATTCGGCCGCGGAGGCACTTTTATGGAAATCACTTTAGGAGAAGCTACTAAACTCCTAGATAATATTATGGTTAATTATTCTCAGTGGCATACTGAAAGATCTACTAATAAAAAGGTGCATGCGATTGAAGAAATTAATGTTTTGAGTGGAAAGATGGATGAACTTATGAAATTATTTGCTAATAAGAGTGTTTCTTTTGATCCTAATGATATGCCCTTGTCTACTTTCATTGAGAATAATAATGTATCTATGGATGTGAATTTTGTTGGTAGGAACAATTTTGCTAACAACGCGTATAGAGGAAATTTCAACCCTAGGCCTTATCCTAGTAATCCCTCTAATAATTATGGTAATTCCCACGACAATTCTTATGGAAATTATAATAAGATGCCCTCTGATTTTGAATCTAATATTAAAGAATTTATTACTTCGCAAAAGAATTTCAATGCTTTGATTGAAGAAAAATTGCTTAAGATTGATGATTTGACTAGGAACCTTGATAGAATTACTCTTGATGTTGATTATTTGAAACTTAGATCTATTCCACCTAAGCATGATGTCAATGAGTCTCTCAAAGCAATGAGAATTTCCATTGATGAGTGCAAAGAAAGAACCGCTAGGATGCGTGCTAAGAAAGATGCCTTTATAAGAGCGTGTTCTTCTAGTTCCTATGAAAAAAAAGATGAAGATCTAAAAGTTATTGATGTGTCCCATATTAAATCTTTGTTTTGCAATATGAATCTTGATAATGATGGGACTGAATATGATCCACCTTTACCTAGAAGGCGTTCCAAGAATTCGGAATTTTTTGATCTTGATGCTAAAATTGATAAAAGTGGGATTGAAGAAATTAAAACCCTAGATGTTGCTAAACCCACTATTATGGATTTCAAGGAATTTAACTATGAAAATTGCTATTTTATTTATTGTATTTCCTTGTTGCAATCCGTGCTAAATTCTCCTCATGCTTATAGTCAAAATTAAGCGTTTACTAAACATATCGTTGATGCCTTGATGCAATCTTATGAAGAAAAACTTGAATTGGAAGTTTCTATCCCTAGAAAGCATTATGATGAGTGGGAACCAACTATTAAAATTAAAATTAAAGATCATGAATGTTATGCTTTATGTGATTTGGGTGCTAGTGTTTCCACGATTCCAAAGACTTTGTGTGATTTGTTAGGTTTCCATGATTTTGATGATTGCTCTTTAAACTTGCACCTTGCGGATTCCACTATTAAGAAACCTATGGGAAGAATTAATGATGTTCTTATTGTTGCAAATAGAAATTATGTACCCGTAGATTTTATTGTCCTTGACATAGATTGCAATCCTTCATGTCCTATAATTCTTGGTAGACCTTTCCTTAGAACGATTGGTGCAATTATTGATATGAAGGAAAGAAATATTAGATTCCAATTTCCATTCAGGAAAGGCATGGAACACTTTCCTAGAAAGAAAATTAAATTACCTTATGAATCTATTATGAGAGCCACTTATGGAATGCCTACCAAAGATGGCAATACCTAGATCTATCCTTGCTTGTTATGCCTAGCTAGGGGCGTTAAATGATAGCGCTTGTTGGGAGGCAACCCAATTTTATTTTTATTCCTTGCTTTTTGCTCCTGTTTAGTAATAAACAATTTATCTAGCCTCTGTTTTGGTTGTGTTTTTTGTGTTTAATTAGTGTTTGTGCCAAGTAGAACCGTTGGTAAGACTTGGGGAAAGTCGTGTTACACTTGCTGTAAAAAACAGAAACTTTAGCGCTCACGAGAACTGCTGTCATTTTTATTTGGAAAGTGAGATTTAGTTAATTAGTTTTGAAGATGATTAATAGATAAATTAGTCACGTCCAGCAATTTATTTTAGAATTTTTGGGGTTCCAGATCTTCCGCTAGCTACAGATTACTACAGACTGTTCTGTTTTTGACAGATTCTGTTTTTCGTGTGTTGTTTGCTTATTTTGATGAATCTATGGCTAGTAAAATAGTTTATAAACCATAGAGAATTTGGAATACAGTAGTTATAACACCAATATAAATAAAGAATGAGTTCATTACAGTACCTTGAAGTGGTCTTTTATTTCCTTTCGCTAACGGAGCTCACGAGATTTTCTACTTTAAGTTTTGTGTTGTGAAGTTTTCAAGTTTTGGGTAAAGATTTGATGGATTATGGAACAAGGAGTGGCAAGAGCCTAAGCTTGGGGATGCCCATGGCACCCCCCAGATAATCTAAGGACACCTAAAAGCCAAAGCTTGGGGATGCCCCGGAAGGCATCCCCTCTTTCGTCTACTTCTATCGGTAACTTTACTTGGAGCTATATTTTTATTCGCCACATGATATGTGTTTTGCTTGGAGCGTCTTGTATGATTTGAGTCTTTATTTGTTAGTTTACCACAATCATCCTTGTTGTACACACCTTTTGAGAGATCCATACATGATTTGAAATTTGTTAGAATACTTTATGTGCCTCGCTTATATCTTTTGAGTTATATAGTTTTGCTCTAGTGCTTCACCTATATCTTTTTGAGCACAGTGGCAGATTTGTTTTATAGAAACTATTGATCTCTCATGCTTCACTTAGATTATTTTGAGAGTCCTTCAATAGCATGGTAATTTGCTTAAAATCCTAATATGCTTGGTATACAAGATTAATAATAAAACTTTCTTATGAGTGTGTTGAATACTATGAGAAGTTCGATGCTTGATAATTGTTTTGAGATATGAAGATGGTGATATTAAATTTGTGCTAGTTGTGTAGTTGTGAATTTGAGAAATACTTGTGTTAAAGTTTGTGATCCCCGTAGCATGCACGTATGGTGAACCGTTATGTGATGAAGTCGGAGCATGATTTATTTTTTGATTGTCTTCCTTATGAGTGGCGATCGGGGACGAGCGATGGTCTTTACCTACCAATCTATCCCCCTAGGAGCATGCGCGTAATGCTTTGCTCTGATAACTTGTAGATTTTTGCAATAAGTTTATGAGTTCTTTATAACTAATGTTGAGTCCATGGATTATACGCACTCTCACCCTTCCACCTTTGCTAGCCTCTCTAATATCGCGCACCTTTCGCCGGTATCAGACACCCACAATATACCTTCCTCAAAACAGCCACCATACCTACCTATTTGGCATTTCCATAGCCATTTCGAGATATATTGCCATGCAACTTTCCACCGTTCCGTTTATTATGACACACTCCATCATTGACATATTGCTTAGCATGATCATGTAGTTGACATCGTATTTGTGGCAAAGCCACCATTCATAATTCTCTCATATGTGTCACTCTTAATTCATTGCATATCCTGGTACACCACCGGAGGCATTCATATAGAGTCATATTTTGTTCTAAGTATCGAGTTGTAATTCTTGAGTTGTAAGAAAAATAAAAGTGTGATGATCATCATTATTAGAGCATTGTCCCAGTGAGGAAAGGGTGATGGAGACTATGATTCCCCCACAAGTCGGGATGAGACACTGGACGAAAAATAAAAAAGAGAGAAAGAAAAGAGGCCATAAAAAAAGAGAAAATGCCCAAATAAAAAATGAGAGAAAAAGAGAGAAGGGACAATGTTACTATCCTTTTACCACACTTGTGCTTCAAAGTAGCACCATGATATCTACTATATCTAAATAGCTAGCCCCCACTAACTATTTCTCTCAACATGCAAGCATGCCACATCATCACACAACATGCATGACAAAAGGCCCACCTCCACTATCATATATCTCTCAACATGCAAGCATACCACTTCATCATGAAACATCATGAAAAAAGACTCATCTCAACATGCAAGCATACATGAGAATTTTCATTCTATTAAGTTATTTATATTTAATAAACATTTTACAACTATATAGTAATGAAACACAATAAATTATATGTATTTTCAGTTTTAACTTTTTATATTATTACTTCAAATATTCGTGCGTCATACAACAAAACACATTTAAATATGTTGCTAAATATTCCCGCAACAACGTGCGGGGTATCATCTAGTTCATAGTAGAGAGTCTCTCATGTTATCACTTTCATATACTAGTGGGAATTTTTCATTATAGAACTTGGCTTGTATATTCCAATGATGGGCTTCCTCAAATCGCCCTAGGTCTTCATGAGCAAGCAAGTTGGATGCACACCCACTTAGTTTCTTTTTGAGTTTTCATATACTTATAGTTCTAGTGCATCCATTGCATGGCAATCCCTACTCACTCACATTGATATCTATTGATGGGCATCTCCATAGCCCGTTGATACGCCTAGTTGATGTGATACTATCTTCCCCTTTTTGTCTTCTCCACAGCCACCATTCTATTCCACCTATAGTGCTATGTCCATGGCTCACGCTCATGTATTGCGTGAAAATTGAAAAAGTTTTGAGAATGTCAAAAGTATGAAACAATTGCTTGGCTTATCATCGGGGTTGTGCATGATTTAAATATTTTGTGTGGTGAAGATGGAGCATAGCCAGACTATATGATTTTGTAGGGATAACTTTCTTTGGCCATGTTATTTTGAGAAGACATAATTGCTTTGTTAGTATGCTTGAAGTATTATTATTTTTATGTCAATATTAAACTTTTGTCTTGAATCTTTCGGATCTGAATATCCATACCACAATTAAGAAGAATTACATTAAAAAATTATGCCAAGAAGCACTCCGCATCAAAAATTCTGTTTTTATCATTTACCTACTCGAGGACGAGCAGGAATTAAGCTTGGGGATGCTTGATACGTCACCAACGTATCTATAATTTTTGATTGCTCCATGCTATATTATCTACTGTTTTGGACATTATTGCGCTTTATTATCCACTTTTATATTATTTTTGGGACTAACCTATTAACCGGAGGCCCAGCCCAGAATTGTTGTTTTTGCCTGTTTTAGGGTTTCGAAGAAAAGGAATACCAAACGGAGTCCAAACGGAATGAAACCTTCGGGAACGTGATTTTCACAACAAACAAGACCCGGGAGACTTGGGCCCTACGTCAAGACACAAAAGAGGAGGCCATGAGGTAGGTGGGCGCCCCCCCAGGCGCGCCCTCCACCCTCGTGGGCCCCCTGTTGCTCCACCGACGTACTCCTTCCTCCTATATATACCTACGTACCCCCAAATGATCAGATACGGAGCCAAAAACCTAATTCCACCACCGCAACTTTCTGTATCCACGAGATCCCATCTTGGGGCATGTTCCGGAGCTCCGCCGGAGGGGGCATCGATCACGGAGGGCTTCAACATCAACACCATAGCCTCTCCGATGAAGTGTGAGTAGTTCACCTTAGACCTACGGGTCCATAGTTATTAGCTAGATGGCTTCTTCTCTCTTTTTGGATCTCAATACAATGTTCTCCCCCTCTCTTGCGGAGAACTATTCGATGTAATCTTCTTTTTGCGGTGTGTTTGTTGAGACCGATGAATTGTGGGTTTATGATCAAGTCTATCTATGAATAATATTTGAATCTTCTCTGAATTCTTTTATGTATGATTGGTTATCTTTGCAAGTCTCTTCGAATTATCAATTTGGTTTGGCCTACTAGATTGATCTTTCTTGCAATGGGAGAAGTGCTTAGCTTTGGGTTCAATCTTGCGGTGTCCTGTCCCACTGAAAGTAGGGGCAGCAAGGCATGTATTGTATTGTTGCCATCGAGGATAACAAGATGGTGTTTTCATCATATTGCATGAGTCTATCCCTCTACATCATGTCATCTTGCTTAAGGTGTTACTCTGTTCTAACTTAATACTCTAGATGCATGATGGATAGCGGTCGATGAGTGGAGTAATAGTAGTAGATGCAGGCAGGAGTCGGTCTACTTGTCTCGGACGTGATGCCTATATACATGATCATACCTAGATATTCTCATAACTATGCTCAATTCTGTCAATTGCTCAACAGTAATTTGTTCACCCACCGTAGAATACTTATGCTCTTGAGAGAAGCCAGTAGTGAAACCTATGGCCCACGGGTCTATCTTTATCATATTAATCTCCTACTACTTAGTTATTTCCTTTGCTTTTTACTTTGCCTTTATTTTACTTTGCATCTTTATCACAAAAATACCAAAACTATTATCTTATCATATCTATCAGATCTCACTCTCGTAAGTGGCCGTGTAGGGATTGACAACCCCTATTCACGTTGGTTGTGAGGATTTATTTGTTTTGTGCAGGTATGAGGGACTCGCGCGTAGCCTCCTACTGGATTAATACCTTGGTTCTCAAAAACTGAGGGAAATACTTACGCTACTTTGCTGCATCATCCCTTCCTCTTCGGGGAAACCCAACGCAGTGCTCAAGAGGTAGCAGATCGTAGAGGATAAGCAACCCACCTATATTGGTAAATTTTTATTGTGTTCTATAAATTAAAATGGTTTCTGTATTCTACTGAAGCAGCCGCAAGCCATATTAATTTCAAAACAATTTGTAATTTAATGGTTAATGTATATACTCTTGTGTCTAAAATGAAAATTTCAAAGAAAAAACACTTGCACAATTTCTATGTATATGATGAATATTGGAAATTTCAATTGCTAAATTTAAACTAAGGTTTTAGAATAAATTGTGGTCTCTAAGCTCGTCTCATGTAATCCAACAACTAAGCCCCTGTTTGTTTGGGCTTTTGCTTATGCTTTTGCAACTTTTCCAATTTGGCCAAAAAGCCAGGAGCTTTTATGGTCTTTTGCTTCTGCTTTTGCAGCTTTTCCAATTTAGCCAAAAAGCCACAAAAGCTCCTAAATATGTGCATTTAGGAGCTTTTATGGCTTTTTGACCAAATTGAAAATAGGTGCATTTAGGAGCTTTTCTGGCTTTTTGACCAAATTGAAAAGGCTGCAAAAGCAGAAGAGCTTTTATGACTTTTTGGTCAAATTGAAAAGGCTGCAAAAGCAGAAACAAAATACCAAACAAATAGGGCCAAAATGTTTTATACTTGCATGTCTAATTCATAAGTGCAACCAACAAGTTCTATTTGATTAGAATTAACATGATCGGGTGTGCTTTTTTTGAAGGTCACCGGGGGAGGGCAAAGCCCTCCACCTAAATTTTCTCTTTTTCTATTGATTCACACCCTCGGGGGGAGACAGGGAGTTTTACATGGAAGGGGGGAGGGGAGAGGATTACACAACTCCTAGAACACATAGCGCGGCCTACCTCCCAGGATACACAAACACCTGCAGCCATCTATCGACACATGCCCGTTCGGCTACTTTCAGGCGTCCTCTCCACAGGGTCGAGTCTTCCCTCTAGCATGCGAGTGGACGAGCGAGGGAGGGCACCGCCCCGCGGAAGACCACGACATTCCTGTGTTTCCATAGTTGCTAGCAGCACAACAGCGTGAAGGTAGCGCATGCAGTTTCTCCGACCACACTCCGGACGTCCAGATCCTGGAGCGCGCCCACATGATAGCCTTTGTTGACCACGTCGACCCCCATAGCCCGCCAGAATGACCGGGCGAAAGGACACCCAAAAACCATGTGATCCAGCATCTCCAGCTCACACGAGAAGATGGGACAAGCAACATCCTCCGCTGCGATGATGGTTTTTCGCAGCAAGACGTCTCTTGTGTGAACCCATTGTTGGACCAAGAGCCACCCAAAGAAGCGAACGTGGGAGGGAGCAGCGCATCCCCGTAGGAACGTCGCGACCGATGCCTGCACGCCGCCGAACCTCTTCAGGGTGTAGACGACTGTCGTGGCGATCCCCCCACGCGCGCCCAAGCCCAGCACCGGGTTGCGCTCATCGTCACCGGGCACCGTGGCATTATCACCGATCAGAGCCAGGAGGGCAGCCCGCTCCACAACACCGGCAGTGGTAAGCCTAGGCACAAGCACGCTATCCAGGCCGCGCGCACGCACCTGCCACACCGTGGCCTCCTTCACCGTTGTGTGCGAGTGCAGCACAGGAAAAACCACCGCGATAGCCCCACCCGGTAGCAAGGAGTCGAGCCAAAAGGACGTCCGCCTCCCGTCGCGCACCTCCACCCTGGTGATCCCGTGGTATAGAGGGAGCAACCCGCTCAGCGCCTTGCTGTGCTCCCCCGCGCCCCTACTGGTTGTCGAAGAGAGAAGAGAGCGGCCGTCGAGCTCTGCACACACCCGCAAAGCCCATCTCGAGGACGAGGGGGCTGTGTGGAGCCGGTGCAGCATCTTGAGCAGTAGGCAGCGATTCTGTGTTGCGAGGTCCCGAACGCCAAGACCACCCTCCGCCTTGGTCCTGCAGACGCGCTCCCAGGCAACCAGGCATTGAGCTCCAGAGGCGCGCTCGGCTGCGTTCCTGAGGAAAGCCCGGCGGAGCGAGTCGAGCTCCTTGATCACCGCCGGTGGGAGCAGCATCGCCGCCATGGCATAAGTGGGGAGGGCATCGAGCACAACATTGATCAGAACCAAGCACCAGGCCGGGGAGAGGAGACGAGCCCTCCATCCAGCCAAGTAATTGTCCACCTTTGTGATCATGGGGAGGAAGTCAGCGAAGCAGAGCTTTTCGCAGAACAACGGAAGCCCAAGGTAGGCTTGCGGGAACCCCTGAATGGCGCAACCAAGGGCCCCAACAGTTTCCACTAGAACCTCCTCGGGGACGTGCATGGGGACCAGAGTACTCTTGGCGAAGTTGATGCCCAACCCCGTCGCCGCCGCGAAGTCGTTGAGGATATGGCGGAGGCAGGCAGTGATACGTCTCCAACGTATCTATAATTTTTTATTGCTCCATGCTATATTATCTACTGTTTTGGACTATATTAGGCTTTATTTTCCACTTTTATATTATTTTTGGGACTAACCTATTAACCGGAGGCCCAGCCCAGAATTGCTCTTTTTTGCCTATTTCAGTGTTTCGAAGAAACAGAATATCAAACAGAGTCCAAATAGAATGAAACCTTCGGAAACGTGATTTTCTCATCAGATAAGATCCAAGAGACTTGAACCCTCCGTCAAGAAAGCCACGAGACGGCCATGGGGGTGGAGGGCGCCCCCCCCCCCAGGGTGCGCCCCTGCCTCGTGGGCCCCTCAAAGCTCCACCGACATACTTCTTCCTCCTATGTATACCTACGTACCCCCAAACGATCGAGGACGGAGCCAAAAACCTAATTCCACCACCGCAACTTTCTGTATCCACGAGATCCCATCTTGGGGCCTGTTCCGGAGCTCCGCCGGAGGGGGCATCGATCACGGAGGGCTTCTACATCATCATCCAAGCCCCTCCGATGAAGTGTGAGTAGTTTACTTCAGACCTACGGGTCCAAAGTTAGTAGCTAGATGGCTTCCTCTCTCTTTTGATCTCAATACAGTGTTCTCCCCCTCTCTTGTGGAGATCTATTCGATGTAATCTTCTTTTTGCGGTGTGTTTGTTGAGACCGATGAATTGTGGGTTTATGATTTAGTCAATCTATGAATAATATTTGAATCTTCTCTGAATTCTTTTATGTATGATTGGTTATCTTTGCAAGTCTCTTCGAATTATCAGTTTGGGGGCCTACTAGATTGGTTTTTCTTGCCATGGGAGAAGTGCTTAGCTTTGGGTTCGATCTTGCGGTGTCCTTTCCCAGTGACAGAAGGGGCAGCAAGGCACGTATTGTATCGTTGCAATCAAGGATAACAAGATGGGGTTTTTATCATATTGCATGAAACTATCCCTCTACATCATGTCATCTTGCTTAAGGTGTTACTCTGTTTTTAACTTAATACTCTAGATGCATGCTGGATAGCGATCGATGAGTGGAGTAATAGTAGTAGATGCAGGCAGGAGTCGGTCTACTTGTCTCGGACGTGATGCCTATATACATGATCATACCTATATATTCTCATAACTATGCTCAATTCTGTCAATTGCTCAATAGTAATTTGTTCACCCACCATAGAATACTTATGCTCTTGAGAGATGCCACTAGTGAAACCTATGGCCCCCGGGTCTCTTTCTCATCTTATTAATCTCCATCACTTTATTATTGCTTTGCTTTTACTTTTTACTTTGCATCTTTATACCAAAAATACCAAAAATATTATTTATCATCTCTATCGGATCTCACTTTCGTAAGTGACCGTGAAGGGATTGACAATCCCTAAGCGCGTTGGTTGCGTTGAGCGATTGTTTTTGTGTACGTACGAGGGACTCGCGCGTAGCCTCCTACTGGATTGATACCTTGGTTCTGAGGGAAATACTTACGCTACTTTGCTGCATCATCCTCTCCTCTTCGGGGAAATCCAACGCACTGCTCAAGAGGTAGCAAGAAGAATTTCTGGCGCCGTTGCCGGGGAGTCTACGCAAAATTCAACATACCAAGTACCCATCACAATCCCTATCTCCCACATTACATTATTTTCCATTTGCCTCTCGTTTTCCTCTCCCCCACTTCACCCTTGCCGTTTTATTCGCCCTCTCTCTCTCTATCCTCCCTCTCTACTTGCCTCTTTTTGCCCGTTTGCTTTTTGTTTGCTCGTGTGTACGATTGCTTGTTTGTCGCAATGGCTCAAGATAATACTAAATTGTGTGACTTCACCAATACCAACAATAATGATTTCCTTAGCACTCCAATTGCTCCTCTTACCGATGCTAAATCTTGTGAAATTAATACTGCTTTGCTGAATCTTGTCATGAAAGATCCGTTCTCTGGCCTTCCTAGTGAAGATGCTGCTACCCATCTAAATAGCTTCGTTGATTTGTGTGGCATGCAAAAGAAGAAAGATGTCGATAATGATATTGTTAAATTGAAGCTATTTCCTTTTTCGCTTAGAGATCGTGCTAAAGCTTGGTTTTCATCTTTGCCTAAAAATAGTATTGATTCATGAAACAAGTGCAAAGATGCTTTTATCTCTATGTATTTTCCTCCCGCTAAGATCATCTCTCTTAGAAACGATATTATGAATTCTAAGCAACTTGATCATGAACATGTTGCACAAGCTTGGGAGAGAATGAAATTAATGATACGTAATTGCCCTACTCATGGTTTGAATTTGTGGATGATTATACAAAAAATTTATGCCGGATTGAATTTTGCTTCTAGAAATCTTTTAGATTCGGCCGCGGGAGGCACTTTTATGGAAATCACTTTAGGAGATGCTACTAAACTCCTAGATAA
Source organism: Triticum urartu (assembly GCF_056163025.1). Taxonomy (NCBI): domain Eukaryota; kingdom Viridiplantae; phylum Streptophyta; class Magnoliopsida; order Poales; family Poaceae; genus Triticum; species Triticum urartu. Next base: position 569,682,522 of record NC_141878.1, read on the forward strand.
TATTATGGTTAATTATTCTCAATGGCATACTGAAAGATCTACTAATAAAAAGGTGCATGCGATAGAACAAATTAATATTTTGAGTGGAAAGATGGATGAACTTATGAAATTATTTGCTAATAAGAGTGTTTCTTCTGATCCTAATGATATGCCCTTGTATACTTTGATTGAGAATAACAATGAATCTATGGATGTGAATTTTGTTGGTAGGAACAATTTTGGTAACAACGCGTATAGAGGAAATTTCAATCCTAGGCCTTATCCTAGTAATCCCTCTAATAATTGTGGTAATTCCTACAACAATTCTTATGGAAATTAGAATAAGATGCCCTCTGATTTTGAATCTAATATTAAAGAATTTATTTCTTTGCAAAAGAATTTTAATGCTATGATTGAAGAAAAATTGCTTAAGATTGATGATTTGGCAAGGAACGTTGATAGAATTTCTCTTGATGTTGATTCTTTAAAGCTTAGATCTATTCCTCCTAAGCAAGATATCAATGAGTCTCTCAAAGCCATGAGAATTTCCATTGATGAGTGCAAGGAAAGAACCGCTAGGACGCGTGCTATGAAAGATGCCTTTATTAAAGCATGTTCTTCTAGTTCCTATGAAAATAATGATGAAGATCTAAAAGTTATTGATGTGTCCCCTATTAAATCTTTGTTTTGCAATATTTATCTTGATAATGATGGGACTGAATATGATCCACCTTTACCTAGAAGGCGTTCTAAAAATTCAGAGTATTTAGATCTTGCTGATGAAATTGATAAAAGTGGGATTAAAAGAAATAAAACCCTAGATGATGCTAAACCCACTATATTGGATTTCAAGGAATTTAATTATGAAAATTGATCTTTAATTGGTTGTATTTCCTTGTTGCAATCCTTGCTAAAATCTCCTCATGCTTATAGTCAAAATAAAGCCTTTACCGAACATATCGTTGATGCCTTGATGCAATCTTATGAAGAAAAACTTGAGTTGAAAGTTTCTATCCCTAGAAAAGTTTATGATGAGTGGGAACCTACTACTAAAATTAAAGTTAAAGATTATGAGTTTTATGCTTTGTGTGATTTGGGTGCTAGTGTCTCTACTATTCCCAAAACTTTGTGTGATTTGCTAGATTTTCCGTGATTTTGATGTTTGCTCTCTAAACTTGCATCTTGCGGATTCCACTATTAAGAAACTTATGGGAATAATTAATGATGTTCTTATTGTTGAAAATAGGAGTTATGTGCCCGTAGATTTTATCTTTCTTGATATAGATTGCAATCCTTCTTGCCCTATTATTCTCGGTAGACCTTTCCTCAGAACGGTTGGTGCAATTATTGATATGAAGGAAGGGAATATTAGATTTCAATTTCCATTAAAAAGGGTCATGGAACACTTCCCTAGAAATAAAATAAAATTACCATATGAATCTATCATGAGAGCCACTTATGGATTGCCTACCAAAGATGGCAATACCTAGATCTATTCTTGCTTGTTATGCCTAGCTAGGGGCGTTAAACGATAGCGCTTGTTGGGAGGCAACCCAATTTTATTTTTATTCCTTGCTTTTTTTTCTCCTGTTTAGTAATAAATAGTTTATTTAGCCTCTGTTTTGGTTGTGTTTTTTGTGTTTAATTAGTGTTTGTGCCAAGTAGAACCGTTGGGAAGACTTGGGGAAAGTCTTGTTGAACTTGCTGTAAAAAACAGAAACTTTAGCGCTCACGAGAACTGCTGTCATTTTTATTTGGAAAGTACTATTTAGTTAATTATTTTTGAAGATGATTAATAGATAAATTCCTCACTTCCAGAAATTTATTTTAGAATTTTTGGGGTTCCAGATCTCGCGCTAGCTACAGATTACTATAGACTGTTCTGTTTTTGACAGATTCTGTTTTTCATGTGTTGTTTGCTTATTTTGATGAATCTATGGCTAATAAAATAGTTTATAATCCATAGAAAAGTTGGAATACAGTAGGTTTAACACCAACATAAATAAATAATGAGTTCATTACAGTACCTTGAAGTGGTCTTTTGTTTTCTTTCGCTAACGGAGCTCACGAGATTTTCTACATTAAGTTTTGTGTTGTGAAGTTTTCAAGTTTTGGGTAAAGATTTGATGGATTATGGAACATGGAGTGGCAAGAGCCTAAGCTTGGGGATGCCCATGGCACCCCCAAGATAATCTAAAGACACATAAAATCCAAATCTTGGGGATGCCCCGGAAGGCATCCCCTCTTTCGTCTACTTCTATCGGTAACTTTACTTGGAGCTATATTTTTATTCACCACATGATATGTGTTTTGCTTGGAGCGTCTTTTATGATTTGAGCCTTTGCTTGTTAGTCTACCACAATCATCCTTGCTTTTCACACCTTTTGAGAGAGCCATACATGATTTGGAATTTGATAGAATACTCTATGTGCTTCACCTATATCTTTTGAGCTTTATAGTTTTACTCTAGTGATTCACTTATATCTTTTGAGCTTTATAGTTTTGCTCTAGTGCTTCACTTATATCTTTTAGAGCACGGTGGTGGATTTTTTTATAGAAACTATTGATCTCTCATGCTTCACTTAGATTATTTTGAGAGTCTTATTAGCATGGTAATTTGCTTAAAATCCTAATATGCTTGGTATGCAAGATTAATAATAAAACTTTCTTATGAGTGTGTTGAATACTAAGAAAAGTTTGATGCTTGATGTTTGTTTTGAGATATGGAGGTAATAATATCAAAGTCATGCTAGTTGAGTAGTTGTGAAATTGAGAAATACTTGTGTTGAAGTTTGCAAGTCCCGTAGCATGCACGTATGGTAAACGTTATGCAACAAATTTGAAACATGAGGTGTTATTTGATAGTCCTCCTTATGAGTGGCAGTCGGGGACGAGCGATGGTCTTTTCCTACCAATCTATCCCTTAGGAGCATGCGCGTAGTGCCGAGGTTTTTGATGACTTGTAGATTTTTGCAATAAGTATGTGAGTTCTTTATGACTAATGTTGAGTCTATGGATTATACGCACTCTCACCCTTCCAACCTTGCCAGCCTCTTCGGTACCGTGCATTGCCCTTTCTCACATTGAGAGTTGGCGCAAACTTCGCCGGTACATCCAAAACCCGTGATATGATACGCTCTTTCACACATAAACCTCCTTATATCTTCCTCAAAACAGCCACCATACCTACCTATTATGGCATTTCCATGGCCATTCCGAGATATATTGCCATGCAACTTTCCATCATTCCATTCATCATGATACATTCATCATTGTCATATTGCTTAGCATGATCATGTAGTTGACATAGTATTTGTGGCAAAGCCACCGTTCATAATTCTTTCATACATGTCACTCTTGGTTCATTGCATATCCCGGTACACCGCCGGAGGCATTCATATAGAGTCATCTTTGTTCTAGTATCGAGTTGTAATCATTGAGTTATAAATAAATAGGAGTGTGATTATCATCATTATTAGAGCATTGTCCCAAGTGAGAAAAAAAAGAAAGGCCATAAAAAAGAGAAGGCCCCAAAAAGGTAAAGGCCATAAAAAAGGCCCAAAAAATGAAAGAAAAAGAGAGAAGGGACAATGTTACTATCCTTTTACCACACTTGTGCTTCAAAGTAGAACCATGATCTTCATAGTAGAGAGTCTCTCATGTTATCACTTTCATATACTAGTGGGAATTTTTCATTATAGAACTTGGCTTGTATATTCCAACAATGGGCCTCCTCAAGTGCCCTAGGTCTTCGTGAGCATCATCCCTTCCTCTTCGGGGAAAACCAACGCAGTGCTGAAGAGGTAGCAAGAAGGATTTCTGGCGCCCTTGCCGGGGAGGTCTAGGCAAAAGTCAACATACCAAGTACCCATCACATACCCTTATCTCCCGCATTACATTATTTGCCATTTGCCTCTCGTTTTCCTCTCCCCCACTTCACCCTTGCCGTTCTATTTGCCCTCTCTCTCTATCCTCCCTCTCTTTCTCTATTTGCCTCTTTTTACCCGCTTGCTTTTTGTTTGCTTGTGTGTTAGTTTGCTTGCTTGTCACGATGGCTCAACATAATACTAAATTATGTGACTTCACCAATACAAACAACAATGATTTTATTAGCACTCCGATTCCTCCTCTTACCAATGCTAAATCTTGTGAAATTAATACTGCTTTCCTGAATCTTGTCATGAAAGATCCGTTTTCCGGCCTTCCTAGTGAAGATGCCGCTACCCATCTAAATAGCTTCGTTGGTTTGTGTGATATGCAAAAGATGAAAGATGTTGTCGTGGTATTTCTCACGGGGGGCTTGCGAGTCAACAGATGCCACAAGGGCTTAGTGTGTGGGTAAGACTGCTGCTGATAGGACCGGGAGCGGGTATGCGAGTAGCACGCGGTGATTTACCCAGCTTCGGAGCTCTCCGGAGAGATAATACTCCTACTGCTGCATGTCTGAGTGTATCTGATATATCTAGTACAAAGTGCTCCTGGAGCTGTATCTGAGATCAGTACCATGGGTATCTGACTTTAAATATGCCTCATATGTGTGTATGAGTTAGCTAGCTAGTGGGCATGAGAGAGCTCCACCATGAATGAGCATGGATGCATGCGTGTGTCTCCCTGGTGGATGGATGGATGGATAGATGGATGGATAGCTAGCTTGCTAGCTTGTGTGTGTGTGAGAGAGTCCATCCCCTGGATGGATGGATATGTGCCTTTATATAGGCATGGCTAGCTTAGAGAGTAAGCTATGTAGGCATGGTGGGGTGTCATGCTTGTCCCCTGGGTCACTTCATAAATAGTGCCAGGGGACAAGTGACACTATACATGATGGCATCGAGGTACAGCCGTCTCGTCCGCGGTATGGCCGCCACGTCGGGGTCTTGTCGATGTCGCTTCGGGCTGCAGTCGGCAGCCGGCTGGCTGGTGCAGTCGGCAGCCGGCTGGTTAGCGTAGTCGGCAGCCGGCTGGTAGGCGCAGTCGGCAACCGGCTGGGGAGCCGGCGGAAGCGGCCGGGCAGTCGGACTGAGGGGCTTTGCCAGCCTCGATGTCTTGAAGTATCATCTTGCCGTCTTTGGGGTATCCGTGTCCAATTACTCCGATAGTAGCCCCCAAGCCTCCTGGCAACTTGGCAAAGTTGGGCGGAGGTTTTTTGGCAAATGTTCATGGAAATGATCATAAAAAAGGACAAAGTTAGTCCACGCAAATATATCATAAGCTTACTTTTAGTATTGCAAGTTTTATGCGGAGGGTGCTGACTCGGTTTCGTCCGAGCCCCCTTCAATCTTTTTCATGTTCCCTCCACTCTTTGGCTTGTGCTCTTGCTTGCCGGACAGCCGCTCTGAAGTCTGTGGCTGAGAGTGAGCCGCGAAGTGGAGTGTACAGTACTCAGAGTCTGGGAGCAGATTCAACCGAGTAGATACTTGTAAAGGAAAATGGCCGGGTCGCCCGAACGTTTTTCTTCCCGGGCGTTTTTCGTGTGGGTGGCCTCCAGCGTTCACTCTTGCTAGTCGGCAGCCGCTCTGCGGTCTGTGACTAAGAGTGGGCCTTTGGTACCGCGCACGGTACTAAGCCGTCTGCGGGAACTAACATCTCAGGCCAAGCGGCCAGCCCCCGGGCCAACTCTGGCTGGCGTCGGGGCAAACAGTGATGCTACTGTAATAAAATGCGGAGACAGCCCCCGAGCATCGCTTGGGGTTATCCGTGCTTGCTTAGTGCAAAAATATGCGGGTGAGGAGCTCACATTGATTTTTGTGTAGTCGCGGTTGTTGAAGACATCCGGCGCGACTCGGCGCTCGTGGAGCGCGCCGGCGCACCCGCTGGGTGTAGGGCCGACTGCTGAGCAGTCGGGCCGGATCTTCCGGCATCTACTTTGTCTTCGTCTTCGCAGGGGCGCGTCAGCGCACCCGCTGGGTGTAGCCCCCGAGATTCAGGCCGACTGCTGAGCAGTCGGGCCGGATCTTCCGGCAACTACCTTTTCTTCTTTCTCGCGGGGGGCGCGTCAGCGCACCCGCTGGGTGTAGCCCCCGAGATTCGGGCCGACTGCTGAGCAGTCGGGCCGGATCTTCCGGCAACTACCTTGTCTTCTTCTCTCGCGGGGGCGCGTCAGCACACCCGCTGGGTGTAGCCCCCGAGATTCGGGCCGACTGCTGAGCAGTCGGGCCGGATCTTCCGGCAACTACTTTGTCTTCTTCTTTTTCTTCTTCAGACGGCTGAAGGGCGGACCCCGACACGGCAGTCGGGCTCTTTGCAGCCGGCCAGGTAGCCAACGGTCGGACGTATATCTGGCAGTCGAACGCATTTTTTTTCTCTTCTCTCTTTTTTTTTACCAACTGGCAGCAGAAAGCACGGGCGCAGCAGCCAGCGTAGGCAGCGGTCGGGAGCCGGCCAGCCGGCTGCAGCGGGGACGCTGATAGGCATGCCAGTCTTTTTTTTTCAAGCCGGCTATGGGCAATCGGCCCTTGACTTGGACAGCCGGCCCCCTCTCCTTTTTTTTCAGCCGAACAGCCGTCCTCTTCTAGCCGGCCCCCCCTTCTTTGTCTTCTGGGCAGCCGGCCAGCGAAGGCCACGGCCGAGGCGGGAGGCGGCCGTCGCAGGCGCGAGTTGGCGCGGAGCTCAGCCGGCCTTCGACTGGCGCGACGCAGCCGGCCACGGGGCGCGCAGGCGGAGGAGTCCGCGCGGCGGGGTAGGCAACGGGCGCGGGAGCAGGCGGCCGAGTGCGGGGGTGAGACGGCAAGGCCGGCACGGGCAACCGGCCGAGCCCCGGAGGCGGCTCGACGCAGAGCAGCCCGGGGCAGAGGGCGGGCGCAGCGCGGAGGACCCCGGCGGCTGCCGCTCGGGCGGAGGAGCCGGCCTTGGGCAGCGGGCACGCCTGCGGTCGAGGCGGAGCAGTCGGACGGCGGCAGATGCGAGGCGCAGCCGGGTCGGCGGAGGAGGAGGAGGCCGCAGGGGGCGGGGCCGCGCCTGGAGCAGCTCGCGGAGGCGGAGCCGAGGGAGTCGGCCACGGGGCGGGGCGGGCACAGACCCGGCAGGCCTGGGAAGCCGGCAGGGTGCGCGGAAGCCGGAGCCGGCCGGAGCGGGCGGCAGGCGGCCGCAAGCGGAGGCGGCCAGGAGGGGAGTCGGCCAGGGGCGGTGGCGGACGCCGGAGCCGGCCGGAGCGGGCGGGAGCCGGAGGCGGCACAGGCGACGGGCGCGCGGGAGCCGGAGGCGCCTCGGCCAACGGGCGCGCGGGAGCCCGCCAGCCGAGCGAGGAAGCGGCCAGACGCGGGCGACGTTGGGGACGGGATCCGGCGGGCGGCACAAGCGACGGGCGCGGAGCCGGCAGCCGGGTGCGGGGGCGTAGAGGGGTTGGCGGCTCGGCGCCGCCGGCGCGGGTGGAACCCGGCGTGGAAATGGCGCAGGCGGGGACGGCCGGCCGAGCCAGCACGGACACTGGTCACGGCGGTGAGGGGCGCAGCCGGCGCGGCAAGCCGCGGCTGGGCGGAGCAGAAGCCGGCACGGGGCCGGCGGGCTCGCGGGAGATGGTCGTAGCACGGAGACGGCGAGCCGTGCGGGGCGGCCCGAGCCGCAAGCCGGGCGAGGAGGGGCGCCGGAGCAGCACAGCTCCAGCGGGGCGGCGTGCGGCCGCGGGGGTGGTGGAGGGGCGCGCAATCATGGCAGGAGAGCGGAGCAGAGGGCGGTCGGAGACGCAGCATGGTACAGAAACACACCATCCTCTGGGCATGGTCTGGGTAGTGTACAGGTCGTGTCCGATCCATATCTGAGAAGTGTATGGGCAATGTATGGCCATGGTTGACTGTTTGACTTAGCAGCTAGCTAGCTTGCATAAATGGTATGTGGAGGAATGAACGCGCGTGTCGACCGGAGCAAGGCGCAACACGGAGGAAAGCAGACGCGAGCGTCGCGTGGACGGACACGGCCGACCGAGGCGAGGCCCCGCGCGCGGCGCGCACGCGGACGGACGGTCGGCGTTGCGGTGGTGGTGAAGAAGGCAAGGCCGATGGCGAGGTCATGCCGCCCCTCACGGCCGTTCCGGGGGCATGCCGATGTCGAGCCCCCGACCACTATCGGAGAGGCGGCGCGACGCCGCGATGATGAAGACGAAGAGGCCGACGGCGAGGGCGCGCCGCCCCTCGCGGCCGCTCCGGGGGCGGGTCGATGTCGAGCCCCCGAGTGCTACCGGAGTGACGGCGCGACGCCGCGGCGGGGGCGACGAAGAAAAAAGGGTCCCGCCCGGATAGCGAAACCAGCAGCAATGTGGTAGCGTAGTAGTAGTACCGCCCCACGGTGGGCGCCAACTGTCGTGGTATTTCTCACGGGGGGCTTGCGAGTCGACAGATGCCACAAGGGCTTAGTGTGTGGGTAAGACTGCTGCTGATAGGACCGGGAGCGGGTATGCGAGTAGCACGCGGTGATTTACCCAGCTTCGGAGCTCTCCGGAGAGATAATACTCCTACTGCTGCATGTCTGAGTGTATCTGATATATCTAGTACAAAGTGCTCCTGGAGCTGTATCTGAGATCAGTACCATGGGTATCTGACTTTGCATATGCCTCATATGTGTGTATGAGTTAGCTAGCTAGTGGGCATGAGAGAGCTCCACCGTGAATGAGCATGGATGCATGCGTGTGTCTCCCTGGTGGATGGATGGATAGCTAGCTTGCTAGCTTGTGTGTGTGTGTGAGAGTCCATCCCCTGGATGGATGGATATGTGCCTTTATATAGGCATGGCTAGCTTAGAGAGTAAGCTATGTAGGCATGGTGGGGTGTCAAGCTTGTCCCCTGGGTCACTTCATAAATAGTGCCAGGGGACAAGTGACACTATACATGATGGCATCGAGGTACAGCCGTCTCGTCCGCGGTATGGCCGCCACGTCGGGGTCTTGTCGATGTCGCTTCGGGCTGCAGTCGGCAGCCGGCTGGCTAGTGCAGTCGGCAGCCGGCTGGTTAGCATAGTTGGCAGCTGGCTGGTAGGCGCAGTCGGCAACTGGCTGGGGAGTGCAGTCGGCAGCCGGCTGGCTAGTGCAGTCGGCAGCCGGCTGGTTAGCATAGTTGGCAGCTGGCTGGTAGGCGCAGTCGGCAACTGGCTGGGGAGCCGGCGGAAGCGGCCGGGCAGTCGGACTGAGGGGCTTTGCCAGCCCCGATGTCTTGAAGTATCATCTTGCCGTCTTCGGGGTATCCGTGTCCAATTACTCCGACAGATGTGGATAATGATATTGTTAAATTGAAGCTATTTCCTTTTTCACTTAGAGATCATGCTAAAGATTGGTTTTTGTCTTTGCCTAAAAATAGTATTGATTCATGGAATAAGTGGAAAGATGCTTTTCTCTCTAAGTATTTTCCTCCCGCTAAGATCATCTCTCTTAGAAACGATATTATGAATTTTAAACAACTTGATCATGAACATGTTGCACAAGCTTCGGAGAGAATGAAACTAATGATACGTAATTGCCCTACTCATGGTTTAAATTTGTGGATGATTATACAAAAAAATTATGTCAGATTGAATTTTGCTTCTAGAAATCTTTTAGATTCGGCCGCGGGAGGCACTTTTATGGAAATCACTTTAGGAGAAGCTACTAAACTCCTAGATAATATTATTCTCAGTGGCATACTGAAAGATCTACTAATAAAAAGGTGCATGCGATAGAAGAAATTAATGTTTTGAGTGGAAAGATGGATGAACTTATGAAATTATTTGCTAATAAGAGTGTTTCTTCTGATCCTAATGATATGCCCTTGTCTACTTTCATTGAGAATAATAATGTATCTATGGATGTGAATTTTGTTGGTAGGAACAATTTTGGTAACAACGCGTATAGAGGAAATTTCAACCCTAGGCCTTATCCTAGTAATCCCTCTAATAATTATGGTAATTCCCACGACAATTCTTATGGAAATTATAATAAGATGCCCTCTTATTCTGAATCTAATATTAAATAATTTATTACTTCGCAAAAGAATTTAATGCTTTGATTGAAGAAAATTTGCTTAAGATTGATGATTTGACTAGGAACCTTGATAGAATTACTCTTGATGTTGCTTATTTGAAACTTAGATCTATTCCACCTAAGCATGATGTCAATGAGTCTCTCAAAGCCATGAGAATTTCCATTGATGAGTGCAAAGAAAGAACCGCTAGGATGCGTGCTCAGAAAGATGCCTTTATAAGAGTGTGTTCTTCTAGTTCCTATGAAAATAAAGATGAAGATCTAAAAGTTATTGATCTGTCCCATATTAAATCTTTGTTTTGCAATATGAATCTTGATAATGATGGGACTGAATATGATCCACCTATACCTAGAAGGTGTTCCAAGAATTCGGAATTTTTTGATCTTGATGCTAAAATTGATAAAAGTGGGATTAAAGAAATTAAAACCCTAGATGTTGCTAAACCCACCATTATGGATTTCAAGGAATTTAACTATGAAAATTGCTCTTTTATTGATTGTATTTCCTTGTTGCAATCCGTGCTAAATTCTCCTCACGCTTATAGTCAAAATAAAGTGTTTACTAAACATATCGTTGATGCCTTGATGCAATCTTATGAGAAAAACTTGAATTGGAAGTTTCTATCCCTAGAAAGCATTATGATGAGTGGGAACCAACTATTAAAATTAAAATTAAAGATCATGAATGCTATGCTTTATGTGATTTGGGTGCTAGTGTTTCCACGATTCCAAAGACTTTGTGTGATTTGTTAGGTTTCCGTGATTTTGATGATTGCTCTTTAAACTTGCACCTTGCGGATTCCACTATTAAGAAACCTATGGGAATAATTAATAATGTTCTTATTGTTGCAAATAGAAATTATTTACCCATAGATTTTATTGTCCTTGACATAGATTGCAATCCTTCATGTCCTATAATTCTTGGTAGACCTTTCCTTAGAACGATTGGTGCAATTATTGATATGAAGGGAAGAAATATTAGATTCCAATTTCCATTCAGGAAAGGCATGGAACACTTTCCTAGAAAGAAAATTAAATTACCTTATGAATCTATTATGAGAGCCACTTATGGAATGCCTACCAAAGATGGCAATACCTAGATCTATCCTTGCTTGTTATGCCTAGCTAGGGGCGTTAAATGATAGCGCTTGTTGGGAGGCAACCCAATTTTATTTTTATTCTTTGCTCTTTGATCCTGTTTAGTAATAAATAATTTATCTAGACTCTATTTTGGTTGTGTTTTTTGTGTTTAATTAGTGTTTGTGCCAAGTAGAACCGTTGGTAAGACTTGGGGAAAGTCGTGTTACACTTGCTGTAAAAAACAGAAACTTTAGCGCTCACGAGAACTGCTGTCATTTTTATTTGGAAAGTGAGATTTAGTTAATTCTTTTTGAAGATGATTAATAGATAAATTACTCACGTCCAGCAATTTATTTTAGAATTTTTGGGGTTCCAGATCTTCCGCTAGCTACAGATTACTACAGACTGTTCTGTTTTTGACAGATTCTGTTTTTCATGTGTTGTTTGCTTATTTTGATGAATCTATGGCTAGTAAAATAGTTTATAAACCATAGAGAATTTGGAATACAGTAGTCATAACACCAATATAAATAAAGAATGAGTTCATTACAGTACCTTGAAGTGGTATTTTATTTCCTTTCGCTAACGGAGCTCACGAGATTTTCTACTTTAAGTTTTGTGTTGTGAAGTTTTCAAGTTTTGGGTAAAGATTTGATGGATTATGGAACAAGGAGTGGCAAGAGCCTCAGCTTGGGGATGCCCATGGCACCCCCCAGATAATCTAAGGACACCTAAAAGCCAAAGCTTGGGGATGCCCCGGAAGGCATCCCCTCTTTCGTCTACTTCTATCGGTAACTTTACTTGGAGCTATATTTTTATTCGCCACATGATATGTGTTTTTCTTGGAGCGTCTTGTATGATTTGAGTCTTTATTTGTTAGTTTACCACAATCATACTTGTTGTACACACCTTTTGAGAGAGCCATACATGATTTGAAATTTTTTAGAATACTTTATGTGCCTCGCTTATATCTTTTGAGTTATATAGTTTTGCTCTAGTGCTTCACCTATATCTTTTAGAGCACGGTGGCAGATTTGTTTTATAGAAACTATTGATATCTCATGCTTCACTTAGATTATTTTGAGAGTCCTTAAATAGCATGGTAATTTGCTTAAAATCCTAATATGCTTGGTATACAAGATTAATAATAAAACTTTCTTATGAGTGTGTTGAATACTATGAGAAGTTCGATGCTTGATAATTGTTTTGAGATATGAAGATGGTGATATTAAAGTTGTGCTAGTTGAGTAGTTGTGAATTTGAGAAATACTTGTTGAGGGAGTCCTGGATTATGGGGTGTCCGGATAGCCGGACTATACCTTCGGCCGGACTCCTGGACTTTGAAGATATAAGATTGAAGACTTCGTCCCGTGTCCGGAAGGGACTTTCCTTGGCGTGGAAGGCAAGCTTGGCGATATGGATATGTAGATCTCCTACCATTGTAACCGACTCTGTGTAACCCTAGCCCTCTCCGGTGTCTATATAAACCGGAGGGGTTTTAGTCCATAGGAACAAACAATCATACCATAGGCTAGCTTCTAGGGTTTAGCCTCTCTGATCTCGTGGTAGATCTACTCTTGTACTACCCATATCATCAATATTAATCAAGCAGGACGTAGGGTTTTACCTCCATCGAGAGGGCCCGAACCTGGGTAAAAACATCATGTCCCTCGTCTCCTGTTACCATCCGCCTAGACGCACAGTTCGGGACCCCCTACCCGAGATCCGCCGGTTTTGACACCGACACTGGTGCTTTCATTGAGAGTTCCTCTGTGCCGTCACCATCAGGAAGGATGCCTCATCCCGTCTTTAAATACGGCACCGTTGCTAAGGGAGCTTTGGCTGTCGGCCAAACTCTCCGGCTAGGTGGTTTCCTTATGACCGCCTGTTCGGCTGTTGCGCCGACGATGACCTCTCGGGTCATCGAAAGCAATTTTCACGTCAGCTCGGAATTCGCCGAGCAGCTAGATCCAATGGAGCTCTCTTCCCTGAACGAGCTCTTGGATCGCATCGGCGCCCTGGGAGTCGCTACGGATTACGACCAGATTGGGCCTAAACCCGATCTGAGAGAGATTAACTCTCCCCAGGTCACCCATCACGTTGTCGTGGTAGAGGGACAGTGTGGCGACCCTTCATCTATCTTAAGGACTAGCTATGTCCGGATTCCCGATCCCTCCAAGCCGGATACCCGCGGAGGGGAGGACATCACTCAAGACCTGAACTTAAAGTCAGGTGATGGGCTAGATTCATTGGACAGCATCCAAGAATCCAAACTTCCGAGTTCGGAAACTCCTTGGCCCCTGGGTCTCAGATTGGGTGAGGTTTCGGATTTGATTCCACCCACCCACCCGTACATAAGCGATCTATCCCAAATTAGGCAACAGCCCGAAGAAATAGTACATCATTACTGGGCCAGATTCCTCCTGGTTATGAACAGGATAAAGCACTGCCGCGAGGAAGACGCAATTTCATTCTTCTGCAATAATTGCACGGACAAGGGAATCCTCAACGCCATAAGTCGCCGTGATATTACACGCTTCGCTGACTTGGCGTCCATAGTACGAAAGTACTGTGCGATGGAAAGCGCCTGGAAAACTGAAATAAAATTTTGGGACAATCCGGCCCTGAATAGAAACCCAGTCCGAAATAAAAGGGTGCATCATTGCCAGACACCCGGGTTCAATACCAAAAAGCAAAGGCCCTACAGGGCACAGAACCGTACTGGAAGGATGGCTTAATGGACCCTGCAAAATTCACAGTGCAGAGGGCGCCACACCAACTCACAGCCTTAGAGCATGTTGGATACTCCGGCAGGTGGCAAAAATTGGTGAAGATCTTCTAATTCCAGAAGCCACAGAAAGCCACCCAAGAGAAACCAGTATGGTATTAACAGTCCTCGAGACTTTCGCATCAAATAATATGCAAAAAAGAACACTCCCAGCCTTGCTGAAGTCTACCAAGTAGCAACAATAAACCCATGGAGTGACACGGCTATTACTTTTAACACCAGTGATGAACCTAAATTCCGAACAGCCCGAGCACCAGCCGCATTGGTCCTCAGTCCAATAGTGGACGGCTTCCGTCTTACCAAGGTACTCATGGATGGCGGCAGCGGATTGAACCTCATTTATGAGGAAACCCTTCAATAAAATGGAAATAGACTGGAACCGCATTGAGCGAAGCAGCACAACCTTTAGAGGAATAATCCCCAGTCGGGAAGCGCGCTGTACAGGAAAAATCACACTAGATGTGGTGTTCGGCACATCGGATAATTACAGGTCCGAAGAGGTCACGTTCCAGGTGGCCCCGTTCAGTAGGGGATATCACGCTCTGCTAGGGCGGGAAGAGTTTACAGTCTTCCAAGCAATACCCCATTACGGGTACATGAAGCTCAAGATGCCCGAGCCTAACGGAATCATCACTCTCGCTAGTGATCTGGACATAGCACTCCGCGCCGAAAACAAGACAGCCGCACTAGCCCTCGAGGCGCTATCCGAAGCCCTAGCAATTGAGGAACTGACTGCGCTGCGCTCCATGGTGAATAGGGACGATGTGATACTCGATAAAAGATCCAAGTCCACCTCCTTTAAACCGGCGGACGAAATAGTCAAATTCCAGGTCCATCCAACGGACCCCAATAAAACAGCTTCCATCGGGGCACAGTTAAGCCCTGATGTAGACGCCGCACTGTGAGAGTTCCTATGAGAGAACTGGGACATTTTCGCCTGGCACCCTTCAGACATGCCAGGAATCCCACGCAGGCTGGCCGAACACAGCTTAAATATCCTAAAAGGATTCAAGCCAGTCAAACAGGCTCTTCGACGTTTTTTCGAACCTAAGAGACAGGCCATGGGAGAGGAACTAGCCAAGCTATTGGAGGCCGGATTCATCAAAGATATAAAACACCCGGACTGGCTAGCAAACCTGGTGATGGTACCAAAGAAGGACAAATCCTGGCGCCTGTGCGTTGATTTCAAAGACCTTAACAAGGCTTCCCCAAAGGATCCCTTCCCTCTCCCCCGCATCGATCAAATTATCGACGCTACCGCAGGACACGATTCGTTGTGTTTCCTCGATGCATACTCCGTCTACCATCAAATAAAGATGGTAGAGTCAGACCAAGCCGCAACGCCATTCATCACACCATACGGCCCATTCTGCTTCAACACAATGCCCTTCGGGCTCAAAAACGCTGGCGCAACATATCAGCGCATGATTCAGACATGTCTGGCAAACTAGATCGGCAAAACAGTGGAGGCATACGTAGATGATGTGGTCGTTAAAACAAGACATGTCGAATCTCTAGTAGACGACTTGAGGCTAACATTCGATAACCTCCAAACATACGACATCAAGCTCAACCCGGAAAAATGCGTTTTCGGTGTTCCAGCCGGAAAGCTCTTGGGCTTCATTGTATCCAGTAGAGGAATTTAAGCAAATCCAGCCAAGATCCGAGCTCTGTCACAATTGGATATCCCAAAGGACCTCAAACAAATACAAAAATTAATCGGATGCGTGGCGGCTCTAAGCCGCTTTATCTCCCACTTAGGAGAAAAGGCTCTACCCCTTTACCGCCTCCTTCGGTGCACCGAACACTTCGAGTGGACGGATGCAGCCACGGCTGGACTCGACGAAATAAAAGCCATCTTGGCAACAAACCCAGTCCTGGCCGCGCCAAACATTGGCGAACCAATGCTATTATACATTGCAGCAACCCATCAGGTCGTAAGCGCAGTGCTCGTCGTCGAACGAGAAACGGACGGACACAAATTCCCCCTTCAAAAGCCGGTCTACTATGTGTCCACTGTTCTTACTCTGTGCAAGTCACGGTACCCGCATTATCAAAAGATTGCGTACACGGTATTTATGGCATCCCGGAAGCTGCGAGACTACTTTCAAGAGTGTTCAATAACAGTAGCCTCGGAAGTGCCACTTAACGATATTATAAACAACCGCGACGTGACGGGCCGGATTGCAAAATGGGCCATTGAGCTCCTCCCGTTCGACATAACTTACAAGCCACGGCAAGCTATCAAGTCGCAAGTTTTGGCCGACTTCGTCGCAGAATGGACGGAGGCCGAACTCCCTAAAGAGTACGGCACATATTCAAACTGGGTCATGCACTTCGACAGCTCCAAAATGTTGGCCAGTCTAGGGGCTGGCATCGTTTTGACGTCCCCCATAGGAGACACAGTTCAATACGTACTCTAGATAATGTATACAGACTCCAACAATGCAGCCGAATATGAGGCCCTTTTACATGGTCTCCGGATGGTAGTATCCATGGGCATTCAACGCCTAGAGGTGCGCGGGGACTCGAACCTCGCAATATCCCAAATAAATGGAGACTTTGATGCCAAGGATCCAAAAATGGCAGCTTATCGCAACGCCGTCCTAAAAATGTCAGCTCAGTTCGAAGGGCTCGAATTTCACCATATAGCCCAGGAAAATAATCAGGCGGCAGATGTCCTGGCACGCATCGGCACAAAACGCGATGTAGTCCCCCCCCCAAAATCTTCTTGGAAAGGCTGTTCAAGCCATCCGTAGTATGGAAAGGGGAACCCGGCAATAACAGCCCGGACCCAACCGCACTGCCCGACACCGAACACTCTGACATAATGGGAGGCTCTGCCAATGAAATAACACCTTCAGCCCACGTAATAATGGTCGTCATCGCCCCGTGGACAGAACCATTCCTCGCCTACCTTACTAGGCAGGAACTCCCCGAGGACCAAAATGAGGCACGCCGCATAGTGCGGCGATCTAAAGCCTATAAAGTCCATGAGGGAGAGCTTTATAAGAAAAGCACTACCGGAGTCCTTCAAAGGTGCATCTCCGAAGAGGAAGGGCGGAACCTCCTGGCTGAAATTCATGCCGGACTAGGCGGTCATCACGCTGCAGCTCGGTCCCTTGTAAGCAAGGCCTTCCGTATAGGCTTTTATTGGCCGACGGCCCGGGCATACGCCCAGGACTTAGTCCAACGATGCGTCGGTTGCCAGCTTTTTGCAAACCAAAGCCATATGCCACCCACCGCCCTCCAAACTATCCCCATCACTTGGCCCTTCACGGTCTGGGGGCTTGACATGGTTGCACCCCTTAAAGGCGGAACCCACAAGAAAAAATACTTACTGGTCATGGTGGATAAGTTCACCAAATGGATAGAAGCCAAGCCTGTTAAGACGGCCGAATCCGGACCGGTGATAGACTTTATATCCAGTGTTGTACACCGTTACGGCGTCCCCCACAGCATCATCACTGATAACGGCACGAACTTTACAGCCGACGAGGTAAAACTCTGGTGAAAAAACATGGGCATCAAGCTCGATTATGCTTCCGTCTATCACCCACAAACTAACGGCCAGGTCGAACGTGCAAATGGTCTTATCATGAGCAGCATCAAACCCAGATTAGTGCGTTCCCTTAAGGAATATAATACGCACTGGGTAGAGGAGCTCGACTCCGTACTCTGGGGGCTGCGGACCACGCCGAATCGCACCACCGGATACACACCATTCTTTATGGTGTACGGCGCAGAGGCAGTTTTGCCCTGCGACATAATTCATGACTCACCTCGAGTGCGCATGTACGAAGAAAGAGAAGCCGAGCTCGATCGGCAGGACAGTTTGGACGCCTTGGAGGAAGAGCGTGACGTGGCAAAAGCCCGTTCCGCATTCTATCAACAGCAGGCTCGAAGATACCAAACCAGAGAAGTACGGGCCAAAAATTACAACGTTGGCGAATTAGTTCTACACCTGCCGGACAAGAAAAAGGACAAACTCAAGCCCAAGTGGGAAGGTCCCTTCATAATTGACCAAGTCCTGACTGGTGGAGCGTACCGCCTGCGAGATGCATCGGATAACCAACTCGAGCCGAACCCATGGAACGCAGCCCGTCTCCGAAGATTCTATGCCTAGCGCCGGACTCTGTGTTCGTCTCTTTCCTCTGTCCATTTTTTATATACTTTCTGTCTTACATTTCTCTCCTTCTTCTCTCTCTCTCTCTCTCTCTCTCTCTCTCTTATAGCCTTTAAAGGCTCATAAAGTGATGCGCTATTCGCGCTCATTAAACCTGGGGCTTCTTTAAATAGAAGCTTATTTATACGGGCTTCATGCCCAACACATGTGTCACACTTCCGCATGTACCTTTTATTCACCATTATATGCATCGATATGACTTAAGTTTTGGCCAAGCTGGGTTGCCTGGCTCCTGTGCTTACCCCTATGTTCCCGATTGTTCCGCTAGGTGGTAAAGGGAGCACCTCTGTGATTGTTACTGCCGGGTCAGCCGGATGTGTACCTCAGACTGGGTGAAGCCGAAAGCTAGCGTTCTTAAGGGAATATTCGGTCGGTGAACTAAAGATGATCTTTTTTCACTTATTTATCTATACGCCCCCAGATGTTTTTCCTGCATCTCTTTTCGCAAAATGGACATGCACTTTAGGGCATGCCTCCCAGGGAAAGGAACCCCTAACAGAACTATTCTCCCTGGAAGATGTTTCTTACTAACCATGTAATATAACATAACTAGTTGGGCACTTGTCTGTTCAAGAACTAATGACCCCTATGCCTGGTCTCCATGCATACCCCGATTCTTATATAACCGCGAGGGTATTTGTACTCACTCCGGACCGTCAGGTCCTGAGGTTGAAGCGAAAAGGTCGGCCATGACAAACGATCTACAATCTGGCTAGAAGGCATTACACATGTCAATTAAATTACATAGTCAATCTGACTGATTGTATTCCTCTTCAATACCATCTAACAGGCTGTCTAGCTTACAGTCCTGTTGGGAATACTTTGCGGCCAATTCTACTTGGCCGTATACTAAGCTCACAGGGATCTCCTTCCCATCGGGCCCCACGGGTCCAACCTCGGCCATGTGGTTTGGGTCAGCCTTCGTGTACCGTGTCTTCACCATGGCCCAGGCCTCCCTGGCGCCTTGACGGCAGGCCGACATCTTCCATAATAGGAAGCGCCACCGTGCTCCCTTCAGCTTCTCTACAAGCTCTCCAAGGCCTTCGGGCATGGAGACGGATGGCCACAAGGCCTGGGCGACGCCTTGCATCACCTGCCGAACTCGCTCGTGCAGTTGTGAGAGCTCGGGAAGAAGGTCACCCATAGAACCAGGCATTTCCTCTGCAGGACGACCTGTTAGCATACCTACAGACATTACTCTGTTAGTCGACTTCCTCGCCAAACTCTTTTTTCAAAGTTCGTTTAAGCACTTACTAAATATGCCGCGTCGAAGCCGCTGATTCTCCTTAACAGAGTCCAATAGCTGGGCACGAACGTCCTTTAGTTCAACGCCCAACTTGGTGTTGGCATCTTGGAGATCGTTCTTCTCCCGCCTCACCTTTGTCAGCACACTCTCACCAGCCTTCAGCTGGCGTAGGAGTTGCTGCTTTTCCGGATTTAATTCGGCGCCATCTGCAATTTCATTTGTCAGATTTGCACCCACGCTGCACTTCGCAAAATACTTATCTTTCGAAGCGTATATTACCAGAGGGGGTCTCCTTGGGCTCCCCTGCCGCGGCTAGTGCGGCCTCAAGTTGGACTTTGCACTCTTCCAGCTCCTGGGACAGTAGGGTATTCTTTTCTGTAAGAACCTGCATAACAAATGATCCTTAAATCGGTTATTCTAACTGTTTCAAGTCTCGGGGGCTACTGGTATATATATAATTACCAAAATTTTCTTACCCGTATGTCTTTTACATACTGCTCCGTGGCTCTAACTAGACCATTTTGAGTGGCATGGAGGTACGCATCTCCCGAATTGAAGGCATCCAATGCCTCTTGGGAGAAACAAGCATCGCAAAGAACTGTCCGGCGACGCCTGTGGTTCATGGCACTCTCCACCTCGGAATTGGTGGCAGACAGCCTGTCTGCATCCTCTGTCGGAGGAGCGTCCGGTGCATGCCTTGTGTTCGCCTCCGCTTCCGGACCAGGCTTTGGAGCCTGGCTGGTGGAGGCGCGATTGGCAACCTCTCCGGATATAGTCCGGCGAGGTCTCTTCGTCCTGAAGAGAGCACAAGTGTTAATATGCCTCGAAGGAATGACACTTGGGAATAATATGGCGCGCTATACCTTTGCGCCGGCGTCTCAGTCTGGACCGCACTTCTTTTCAGCCAACGGGGCCTTGCCACCCCTCATTGGCTAGTCGCCGCAGGCTCGGCCTCCCGTCTCAAGGACCTCCCCTGCAAAACACGGTTGTCATACGGCAATCGAAAACACGCGAGGATAGATCCCTTTTCAAAGTGCTGGGACTTCGGTCTTAGTTACCTGTGAGGCTGGGAGTAGCCCTGGGTAATCGGCCATAATGGCCACCAAGGCGTTGTCCTTGCTCAATTGATGAAACACCCCATCAATCAGCTCCACAGATAAGTCTGGATCCTCTTGAGAGGCCGGGTCGAGGGACCGTCCCGGATCCTCGGGTTGTGGAGGAGGGCTGTTTATTTCTTTAACAGCCTGGCGCAGTTCCTGCGTTGAAGTCGTTAGACTGAATATTTAATGATAAGAATATAAAACGGATGGGCAAGTAAAAGTGTCCACTTACCCAACTTGGGGGATTGTACATAGAAAATCCACCCTGTGGGTTGACGCGGAGAAATTCCTCTCTTCTCCCTTGTACAAAGTGGACAAGATCTTTATTAGAGCGGCAACCGAATCCAGCCCCTTACGGCCGTGGCGGGTGGCGTCGTCCTCCCCGTTGAAGTCCCACATGGGTGGCCTCTATACTGGAGCGACTGCACCCCTCGCATGATGCATGCGGCCATGACCCCGATCATGGTCAGACCGGAATGGGCTAACAATATTATCCAGCCCATCAGGTAAAGAACGTCCTTGTCGCTTTCCCTCTGAGGGCTCCGTGGACGCCATCTTAGGCGCTTCTTTAGGGGAGCACTGTCGAACTCAGGGAGGCCGATCCGGACAGGATCCGGTAGCGGGACGTCCTCTATATAAAACCATTCCAAAGGCCAGTCCTCGGACGCCTTCTTTGGGGTTCCGGATAGATATCTGGTCCCGGCGATGCGCCACACTTCGGCTCCGCCCACTTGATATATTGACCCCTTCTGAGAACGGGGCACAAGGCAGAATAGCCTTTTCCACAGCGTGAAATGAGCCTCGCAGCCCAAAAACAGCTCGCAAAGGGCTACGAAGCCCGCAATATGCAATATGGAGGCAGGCGTGAGGTTGTGCAGCTGGAGGCCATAGAACTCCAGGAGCCCCCGGAGAAACGGATGAATTGGAAATCCGAGCCCTCTTATTAAGTAAGGGACAAGGCATACCCGCTCTCCTTTGGAGGGATTGGGGGAACTCTCCGCTTGCTCTCCGCCATTATAGGTGGCAAGTCCGGCTCGAACCGGGACCATATAGGCCGGGGGGAGAAATCCCTTGGTCTGGAGCGTCACTAGCTCGCTGTGCGGGATGGAGCACCTCTTCCAATCTCCAGGCTGAGGGCTAGAAGGGTGAGAGGAGGAGCTGCGGCGGCCGGCCATGATAGAATGGACCTCTGTCGGATACGCTCTGATGAATACTCGTGGAGGGGAGAAGGTGTGGGTTGGATCCAAATCCTCGTCCCCTTAAATAGGCGGCTCATTCACGCGGCTAGGGGTGTAAATATAAAAACACCCTGACTTTTCGTATTCATTTGACACGTGGAAGACGGCCATTATTGGGCGTAGAAGCCAAGGAGCGCTACATTTACAAGAAACCGGACACTATTCAACAGGTACACTGAATTTGGAGGAGAACTCGCCTTGCAATGCCGAAGATAATTTGCGCGCCGGACTCGTCATCATTGAAGCCTGGTTCGAGGGCTACTGAGGGAGTCCTTGATTAGGGGGTGTCCGGATAGCCGGACTATACCTTCGGCCGGACTCCTGGACTATGAAGATACAAGATTGAAGACTTCGTCCCGTGTCTGGAAGGGACTTTCCTTGGCGTGGAAGGCAAGCTTGGCGATACGGATATGTAGATCTCCTACCATTGTAACCGACTCTGTGTAACCCTAGCCCTCTCCGGTGTCTATATAAACCGGAGGGGTTTTAGTCCGTAGGAACAAACAATCATACCATAGGCTAGCTTCTAGGGTTTAGCCTCTCTGATCTCGTGGTAGATCTACTCTTGTACTGCCCATATCATCAATATTAATCAAGCAGGACATAGGGTTTTACCTCCATCGAGAGGGCCCGAACCTGGGTAAAAACATCATGTCCCTCGTCTCCTGTTACCATCCGCCTAGACGCACAGTTCGGGACCCCCTACCCGAGATCCGCCGGTTTTGACACCGACACTTGTGTTAAAGTTTGTGATCCCCATAACATGCACATATGGTGAACCGTTATGTGATGAAGTCGGAGCATGATATATTTTTTGATTGTCTTCCTTATGAGTGGCGGTCGGGGACGAGCGATGGTCTTTTCCTACCAATCTATCCCCCTAGGAGCATGCGTGTAATGCTTTGCTTTGATAACTTGTAGATTTTTGCAATAAGTGTATGAGTTCTTTATCACTAATGTTGAGTCTATGGATTATACGCACTCTCACCCTTCCACCTTTGCTAGCCTCTCTAATATCGCGCACCTTTCGCCGGTATCATACACCCACCATATACCTTCCTCAAAACAGCCACCATACCTACCTATTATGGCATTTCCATAGCCATTCCGAGATATATTGCCATGCAACTTTCCACTGTTCTGTTTATTATGACACACTCTGTCATTGACATATTGCTTAGCATGATCATGTAGTTGACATCGTATTTGTGGCAAAGCCACCATTCATAATTCTCTCATATGTGTCACTCTTGATTCATTGCATATCCCGGTACACCACCGGAGGCATTCATATAGAGTCATATTTTGTTCTAAGTATCGAGTTGTAATTCTTGAGTTGTAAGAAAAATAAAAGTGTGATGATCATCATTATTAGAGCATTGTCCCAGTGAGGAAAGGATGATGGAGACTATGATTCCCCCACAAGTCGGGATGAGACTCCAGACGAAAAATAAAAAAATAGAAAGAAAAGAGGCCATAAAAAAGAGAAAATGCCCAAATAAAAAATGAGAGAAAAAGAGAGAAGGGACAATGTTACTATCCTTTTACCACACTTGTGCTTCAAAGTAGCACCTTGATATCTACTATATCTAAATAGCTAGCCCCCACTAACTATTTCTCTCAACATGCAAGCATGCCACATCATCACACAACATGCATGACAAAAGGCCCACCTCCACTATCATATATCTCTCAACATGCAAGCATACCACTTCATCATGAAACATCATGAAAAAAGACTCATCTCAACATGCAAGCATACATGAGAATTTTCATTCTATTAAGTTATTTATATTTAATAAACATTTTACAACTATATAGTAATGAAACACAATAAATTATATGTATTTTCAGTTTTAACTTTTTATATTATTACTTCAAATATTCATGCGTCATACAACAAAACACATTTAAATATGTTGCTAAATATTCCCGCAAAAACGTGCGGGGTATCATCTAGTTCATAGTAGAGAGTCTCTCATGTTATCACTTTCATATACTAGTGGGAATTTTTCATTATAGAACTTGGCTTGTATATTCCAATGATGGGCTTCCTCAAATCGCCCTAGGTCTTCATGAGCAAGCAAGTTGGATGCACACCCACTTAGTTTCTTTTTGAATTTTCATATACTTATAGCTCTAGTGCATCTGTTGCATGGCAATCCCTACTCACTCATGTTGATATCTATTGATGGGCATCTCCATAGCCCGTTGATACGCCTAGTTGATGTGATACTATCTTCCCCTTTTTGTCTTCTCCACAACCACCGTTCTATTCCACCTATAGTGCTATGTCCATGGCTCACGCTCATGTATTGCGTGAAAATTGAAAAAGTTTTGAGAATGTCAAAAGTATGAAACAATTGCTTGGCTTATCATCGGGGTTGTGCATGATTTAAATATTTTGTGTGGTGAAGATGGAGCATAGCCAGACTATATGATTTTGTAGGGATAACTTTCTTTGGCCATGTTATTTTGAGAAGACATAATTGCTTTGTTAGTATGCTTGAAGTATTATTATTTTTATGTCAATATTAAACTTTTGTCTTGAATCTTTCGGATCTGAATATCCATACCACGATTAAGAAGAATTAAATTAAAAAATTATGCCAAGTAGCACTCCGCATCAAAAATTCTGTTTTTATCATTTACCTACTCGAGGACGAGCAGGAATTAAGCTTGGGGATGCTTGATACGTCTCCAACGTATCTATAATTTTTGATTGCTCCATGCTATATTATCTACTGTTTTGGACATTATTGGGCTTTATTATCCACTTTTATATTATTTTTGGGACTAACCTATTAACCGGAGGCCCAGCCCAGAATTGTTGTTTTTGCCTATTTTAGGGTTTCGAAGAAAAGGAATACCAAACGGAGTCCAAACAGAATGAAACCTTCGGAAATGTGATTTTCTCAACAAACAAGACCCGGGAGACTTGGACCCTACATCAAGACACAAAAGAGGAGGCCACGAGGTAGGGGGCGCGCCTACCCCCCCCCCCCCCCAGGCGCGCCCGCCACCCTTGCGGGCCCCCTGTTGCTCCACCGACGTACTCCTTCCTCCTATATATACCTACGTACCCCCAAACGATCAGATACGGAGCCAAAAACCTAATTCCACTGCCGCAACTTTCTGTATCCATGAGATCCCATCTTGGGGCCTGTTCCGGAGCTCCGCCGGAGGGGGCATCGATCACGGAGGGCTTCTACATCAACACCATAGCCTCTCCGATGAAGTGTGAGTAGTTCACCTCAGACCTACGGGTCCATAGTTATTAGCTAGATGGCTTCTTCTCTCTTTTTGGATCTGAATACAATTTTCTCCCCCTCTCTTGTGGAGAACTATTTGATGTAATCTTCTTTTTGCGGTGTGTTTGTTGAGACCGATGAATTGTGGGTTTATGATCAAGTCTATCTATGAATAATATTTGAATCTTCTCTGAATTCTTTTATGTATGATTGGTTATCTTTGCAAGTCTCTTTGAATTATTAGTTTGGTTTGGCCTACTAGATTGATCTTTCTTGCAATGGGAGAAGTGCTTAGCTTTGGGTTCAATCTTGCGGTGTCCTGTCCCAGTGGCAGTAGGGGCAGCAAGGCATGTATTGTATTGTTGCCATCGAGGATAACGAGATGGTGTTTTCATCATATTGCATGAGTCTATCCCTCTACATCATGTCATCTTGCTTAAGGCGTTACTCTATTTTAACTTAATACTCTAGATGCATGTTGGATAGCGGTCGATGAGTGGAGTAATAGTAGTAGATGCAGGCAGGAGTCGGTCTACTTGTCTCGGATGTGATGCCTATATACATGATCGTACCTAGATATTCTCATAGCTATGCTCAATTCTGTCAATTTCTGAACAGTAATTTGTTCACCCACTGTAGAATACTTATGCTCTCGAGGGAAGCCACTAGTGAAACCTATGGCCCCCGGGTCTATCTTTATCATATTAATCTCCTACTACTTAGTTATTTCCTTTGCTTTTTACTTTGCCTTTATTTTACTTTCCATCTTTATCACAAAAATACCAAAAATATTATCTTATCATATCTATCAGATCTCACTCTCATAAGTGGCCGTATAGGGATTGACAACCCCTATTCACGTTGGTTGCGAGGATTTATTTGTTTTGTGTAGGTACGAGGAACTCGCGCGTAGCCTCCTACTGGATTGATACCTTGGTTCTAAAAAACTGAGGGAAATACTTACGCTACCTTAATGCATCATCCCTTCCTCTTCGAGGAAACCCAACGCAGTGCTCAAGAGGTAGCAGATCGTAGAGGCTAAGCAACCCACCTATATTGGTAAATTTTTATTGTGTTCTATAAATTAAAATGGTTTTTGTATTCTACTGAAGCAGCCGCAAGCCATATTAATTTGAAAAGAACAATTTCTAATTTAATGGTTAATGTATATACTCTTGTGTCTAAAATGAAAATTTCGAAGAAGAAAAAAACACATGCACAATTTCTATGTATATGATGAATATTGGAAATTTCAATTGCTAAATTTAAACTAAGGTTTTAGAATAAATTGTGGTCTCTAAGATCGTCTCATGTAATCCAACAACTAAGCCCCTGTTTGTTTGGGCTTTTGCTTATGCTTTTGCAACTTTTCCAATTTGGCCAAAAAGCCAGGAGCTTTTATGGTCTTTTGCTTCTGCTTTTGCAGCTTTTCCAATTTAGCCAAAAAGCCACAAAAGCTCCTAAATATGTGCATTTAGGAGATTTTATAGCTTTTTGACCAAATTGAAAATAGGTGCATTTAGGAGCTTTTCTGGCTTTTTGACCAAATTGAAAAGGCTGCAAAAGCAAAAGAGCTTTTATGACTTTTTGGTCAAATTGAAAAGGCTGCAAAAGCAGAAACAAAATCCCAAACAAATAGGGCCAAAATGTATTATACTTGCATGTCTAATTCATAAGTGCAACCAACAAGTTCTATTTGATTTGAATTAACATGATCGGATGTGCTTTTTTTTAAGGTCACCGGGGGAGGGCAAAGCCCTCCACCTGAATTTTCTCTTTTTCTATTGATTCACACCCTCGGGGGGGAGACAGGGAGTTTTACATGGAAGGGGGGAGGGGAGAGGATTACACAACTCCTAGAACACATAGCGTGGCCTACCTCCCGGGATACACAAACACCTACAGCCATCTATCGACACATGCCCGTTCGGCTACTTTCAGGCGTCCTCTCCACAGGGTCGAGTCTTCCCTCCAGCATGCGAGGGGATGAGCGAGGGAGGGCACCGCCCCGCGGAAGACCACGGCATTCCTGTGTTTCCATAGTTGCCAGCAGCACAACAGCATGAAGGTAGCGCATGAAGTTTCTCCGACCACACTCCGGACGTCCAGATCCTGGAGCGCGCCCACATGATAGCCTTTGTTGACCACGTCGACCCCCACAGCCCGCCAGAATGACCGGGCGAAAGGACACCCAAAAACCATGTGGTCCACCATCTCCAGCTCACACGAGCAGATGGGACAAGCAACATCCTCCGCTGTGATGATGGTTTTCCGCAGCAAGACGTCTCTTGTGTGAACCCATCGTTGGACCAAGAGCCACCCAAAGAAGCGAACGTGGGAGGGAGCAGCGCATCCCCGTAGGTACGTCTTGACCGATACCTGCACGTCGTCGAACCTCTTAAGGGTGTAGACGACCGTCGTGACGATCCCCCCACGCGCGCCCAAGCACAGCACCAGGTTGCGCTCATCGTCACCGGGCATCGTGGCATTATCACCGATCAGAGCCAGGAGGGCAGCCCGCTCCACAACACCGGCAGTGGTAAGCCTAGGCACAAGCACGCTATCCAGGCCACGCGCACGCACCTGCCACACCGTGGCCTCCTTCACCATTGTGTGTGAGTGCAGCACCGGAAAAGCCACCGCGATAGGCCCACCCGGTAGCAAGGAGTCGAGCCAAAAGGACGTCCGCCTCCCGTCGCGCACCTCCACCCTGGTGATCCCGCAGTATAGAGGGAGCAACCCGCTCAGCGCCTTGCTGTGCTCCCCCACGCCCCTACTGGTTATCGAAGAGAGAACAGAGCGGTCGTCGAGCTCTGCCCACACCCACAAAGCCCATCTCGAGGACGAGGAGGCTGTGTGGAGCCGGTGCAGCATCTTGAGCAGTAGGCAGCGATTCTGTGTTGCGAGGTCCCGAACGCCAAGCCCACCATCCGCCTTGGTCCTGCAGACGCGCTCCCAGGCCACCAGGCATTGAGCTCCAAAGGCGCGCTCGGCCGCGTTCCTGAGGAAAGCCCGGCGGAGCGAGTCGAGCTCCTTGATCACCGCCGGCAGGAGTAGCATTGCCGCCATGGCGTAAGTGGGGAGGGCGTAGAGCACAACATTGATCAGAACCAAGCGCCAGGCCGGGGAGAGGAGACGAGCCCTCCATCCAGCCAAGTAATTGTCCACCTTCGCGATCATGGGGAGGAAGTCAGCGAAGCAGAGCTTTTCCCACAACAGCGGAAGCCCAAGGTAGGCTTGCAGGAACCCCTGAACGGTGCAGCCAAGGGCCCCAACGGTTTCCACTAGCACCTCCTCGGGGATGTGCATGGGGACCAGAGTACTCTTGGCGAAGTTGATGCCCAACCCCGTCGCCGTCACGAAGTCGTTGAGGGTATGGCGGAGGCGGGCAGTGATACGTCTCCAACGTATCTATAATTTTTGATTGCTCCATGCTATATTATCTACTGTTTTGGACTATATTGGGCTCTATTTTCCACTTTTATATTAGTTTTGGGACTAACCTATTAACCGGAGGCCCAGCCCAGAATTGCTCTTTTTGCCTATTTCAGTGTTTCGGATAAACAGAATATCAAACGGACTCCAAACGGAATGAAACCTTCGGAAACGTGATTTTCTCATCAGATAAGATCCAGGAGACTTGGACCCTCCGTCAAGAAAGCCATGAGGCGGCCACGAGGGTGGAGGGCGCCCCCCCAGGGCGCGCCCCCTGCCTCGTGGGCCCCTCGAAGCTCCACCGACGTACTTCCTCCTCCTATATATACCTATGTACCCCCAAACGATCGAGGACAGAGCCAAAAACCTAATTCCACCACCGCAACTTTCTGTATCCATGAGATCCCATCTTGGGGCCTGTTCCGGAGCTCCGCCAGAGGGGGCATCGATCACGGAGGACTTCTACATCATCATCCAAGCCCCTCCGATGAAGTGTGAGTAGTTTACTTTAGACCTACGGGTCCATAGTTAGTAGCTAGATGGCTTCTTCTCTCTCTTTCGATCTCAATACAATGTTCTCCCCCTCTCTTGTGGAGATCTATTCGATGTAATCTTCTGTTTGCGGTGTGTTTGTTGAGACCGATGAATTGTGGGTTTATGATCTAATCTATCTATGAATAATATTTGAATCTTCTCTGAATTCTTTTATGTATGATTGGTTATCTTTGCAAGTCTCTTTGAATTATCAGTTTGGGGGCCTACTAGATTGGTTTTTCTTGCCATGGGAGAAGTGCTTAGCTCTGGGTTCGATCTTGCGGTGTCCTTTCCCAGTGACAGAAGGGGCAGCAAGGCACGTATTGTATCGTTGCCATCGAGGATAACAAGATGGGGTTTTTATCATATTGCATGAAACTATCCCTCTACATTATGTCATCTTGCTTAAGGCGTTACTCTGTTTTAACTTAATACTCTAGATGCATGCTGGATAGTGGTCGATGAGTGGAGTAATAGTAGTAGATGCAGGCAGGAGTCGGTCTACTTGTCTCGGACGTGATGCCTATATACATGATCATACCTAGATATTCTCATAACTATGCTCAATTCTGTCAATTGCTCAATAGTAATTTGTTCACCCATCATAGAATACTTATGCTCTTGAGAGAATCCACTAGTGAAACCTATGCCCCCCGGGTCTCTTTCTCATCATATTAATCTCCATCACTTTATTATTGCTTTGCTTTTACTTTTTACTTTGCATCTTTATACCAAAAATACCAAAAATATTATTTATCATCTCTATTGGATCTCACTTTCGTAAGTGACCGTGAAGGGATTGACAACCCCTAAGCGCTTTGGTTGCGTTGAGCTATTGTTTTTGTGTAGGTACGAGGGACTCGCGCGTAGCCTCCTACTGGATTGATACCTTGGTTCTCAAAAACTGAGGGAAATACTTACGCTGCTTTGATGCATCATCCTCTCCTCTTCGGGGAAATCCGACGCACTGCTCAAGAGGTAGCAAGAAGAATTTCTGGCGCCGTTGCCGGGGAGTCTACGCAAAAGTCAACATACCAAGTACCCATCACAATCCCTATCTCCCGCATTACATTATTTGCCATTTGCCTCTCGTTTTCCTCTCCCCCACTTCACCCTTTCCATTTTATTCGCCCTCTCTCTCTATCCTCCCTCTCTATGCCTCTTTTTGCCCGTTTGCTTTTTGTTTGCTCGTGTGTAGGATTGCTTGTTTGTCGCGATGGCTCAAGATAATACTAAATTGTGTGACTTCACCAATACCAACAATAATGATTTCCTTAGCACTCCAATTGCTCCTCTTACCGATGCTAAATCTTGTGAAATTAATACTGCTTTGCTGAATCTTGTCATGAAAGATCCGTTCTCTGGCCTTCCTAGTGAAGATGCTGCTACCCATCTAAATAGCTTCGTTGATTTGTGTGGCATGCAAAAGAAGAAAGATGTCGATAATGATATTGTTAAATTGAAGCTATTTCCTTTTTCGCTTAGAGATCGTGCTAAAGCTTGGTTTTCATCTTTGCCTAAAAATAGTATTGATTCATGAAACAAGTGCAAAGATGCTTTTATCTCTATGTATTTTCCTCCCGCTAAGATCATCTCTCTTAGAAACGATATTATGAATTCTAAGCAACTTGATCATGAACATGTTGCACAAGCTTGGGAGAGAATGAAATTAATGATACGTAATTGCCCTACTCATGGTTTGAATTTGTGGATGATTATACAAAAAATTTATGCCGGATTGAATTTTGCTTCTAGAAATCTTTTAGATTCGGCCGCGGGAGGCACTTTTATGGAAATCACTTTAGGAGATGCTACTAAACTCCTAGATAATATTATGGTTAATTATTCTCAATGGCATACTGAAAGATCTACTAATAAAAAGGTGCATGCGATAGAACAAATTAATATTTTGAGTGGAAAGATGGATGAACTTATGAAATTATTTGCTAATAAGAGTGTTTCTTCTGATCCTAATGATATGCCCTTGTATACTTTGATTGAGAATAACAATGAATCTATGGATGTGAATTTTGTTGGTAGGAACAATTTTGGTAACAACGCGTATAGAGGAAATTTCAATCCTAGGCCTTATCCTAGTAATCCCTCTAATAATTGTGGTAATTCCTACAACAATTCTTATGGAAATTAGAATAAGATGCCCTCTGATTTTGAATCTAATATTAAAGAATTTATTTCTTTGCAAAAGAATTTTAATGCTATGATTGAAGAAAAATTGCTTAAGATTGATGATTTGGCAAGGAACGTTGATAGAATTTCTCTTGATGTTGATTCTTTAAAGCTTAGATCTATTCCTCCTAAGCAAGATATCAATGAGTCTCTCAAAGCCATGAGAATTTCCATTGATGAGTGCAAGGAAAGAACCGCTAGGACGCGTGCTATGAAAGATGCCTTTATTAAAGCATGTTCTTCTAGTTCCTATGAAAATAATGATGAAGATCTA
Source organism: Triticum urartu (assembly GCF_056163025.1). Lineage (NCBI taxonomy): Eukaryota > Viridiplantae > Streptophyta > Magnoliopsida > Poales > Poaceae > Triticum > Triticum urartu. The sequence continues at coordinate 569,713,760 of NC_141878.1, forward strand.
AAAGTTATTGATGTGTCCCCTATTAAATCTTTGTTTTGCAATATTTATCTTGATAATGATGGGACTGAATATGATCCACCTTTACCTAGAAGGCGTTCTAAAAATTCAGAGTATTTAGATCTTGCTGATGAAATTGATAAAAGTGGGATTAAAAGAAATAAAACCCTAGATGATGCTAAACCCACTATATTGGATTTCAAGGAATTTAATTATGAAAATTGATCTTTAATTGGTTGTATTTCCTTGTTGCAATCCTTGCTAAAATCTCCTCATGCTTATAGTCAAAATAAAGCCTTTACCGAACATATCGTTGATGCCTTGATGCAATCTTATGAAGAAAAACTTGAGTTGAAAGTTTCTATCCCTAGAAAAGTTTATGATGAGTGGGAACCTACTACTAAAATTAAAGTTAAAGATTATGAGTTTTATGCTTTGTGTGATTTGGGTGCTAGTGTCTCTACTATTCCCAAAACTTTGTGTGATTTGCTAGATTTTCCGTGATTTTGATGTTTGCTCTCTAAACTTGCATCTTGCGGATTCCACTATTAAGAAACTTATGGGAAGAATTAATGATGTTCTTATTGTTGAAAATAGGAGTTATGTGCCCGTAGATTTTATCTTTCTTGATATAGATTGCAATCCTTCTTGCCCTATTATTCTCGGTAGACCTTTCCTTAGAACGGTTGGTGCAATTATTGATATGAAGGAAGGGAATATTAGATTTCAATTTCCATTAAAAAGGGTCATGGAACACTTCCCTAGAAATAAAATAAAATTACCATATGAATCTATCATGAGAGCCACTTATGGATTGCCTACCAAAGATGGCAATACCTAGATCTATTCTTGCTTGTTATGCCTAGCTAGGGGCGTTAAACGATAGCGCTTGTTGGGAGGCAACCCAATTTTATTTTTATTCCTTGCTTTTTTCTCCTGTTTAGTAATAAATAGTTTATTTAGCCTCTGTTTTGGTTGTGTTTTTTGTGTTTAATTAGTGTTTGTGCCAAGTAGAACCGTTGGGAAGACTTGGGGAAAGTCTTGTTGAACTTGCTGTAAAAAACAGAAACTTTAGCGCTCACGAGAACTGCTGTCATTTTTATTTGGAAAGTACTATTTAGTTAATTATTTTTGAAGATGATTAATAGATAAATTCCTCACTTCCAGAAATTTATTTTAGAATTTTTGGGGTTCCAGATCTCGCGCTAGCTACAGATTACTATAGACTGTTCTGTTTTTGACAGATTCTGTTTTTCATGTGTTGTTTGCTTATTTTGATGAATCTATGGCTAATAAAATAGTTTATAATCCATAGAAAAGTTGGAATACATTAGGTTTAACACCAACATAAATAAAGAATGAGTTCATTACAGTACCTTGAAGTGGTCTTTTGTTTTCTTTCGCTAACGGAGCTCACGAGATTTTCTACATTAAGTTTTGTGTTGTGAAGTTTTCAAGTTTTGGGTAAAGATTTGATGGATTATGGAACATGGAGTGTCAATAGCCTAAGCTTGGGGATGCCCATGGCACCCCCAAGATAATCTAAAGACACATAAAATCCAAATCTTGGGGATGCCCCGGAAGGCATCCCCTCTTTCGTCTACTTCTATCGGTAACTTTACTTGGAGCTATATTTTTATTCACCACATGATATGTGTTTTGCTTGGAGCGTATTTTATGATTTGAGCCTTTGCTTGTTAGTCTACCACAATCATCCTTGCTTTACACACCTTTTGAGAGATCCATACATGATTTGGAATTTGATAGAATACTCTATGTGCTTCACCTATATCTTTTGAGCTTTATAGTTTTACTCTAGTGCTTCACTTATATCTTTTGAGCTTTATAGTTTTGCTCTAGTGCTTCACTTATATCTTTTAGAGCATGGTGGTGGATTTTTTTATAGAAACTATTGATCTCTCATGCTTCACTTAGATTATTTTGAGAGTCTTATTAGCATGGTAATTTGCTTAAAATCCTAATATGCTTGGTATGCAAGATTAATAATAAAACTTTCTTATGAGTGTGTTGAATACTAAGAAAAGTTTGATGCTTGATGATTGTTTTGAGATATGGAGGTAATAATATCAAAGTCATGCGAAATACTTGTGTTGAAGTTTGCAAGTCTCGTAGCATGCACGTATGGTAAACGTTATGCAACAAATTTGAAACATGAGGTGTTATTTGATTGTCCTCCTTATGAGTGGCAGTCGGGGACAAGCGATGGTATTTTCCTACCAATCTATCCCCCCCGGAGCATGCGCATAGTGCCGAGGTTTTTGATGACTTGTAGATTTTGGCAATAAGTATGTGAGTTCTTTATGACTAATGTTGAGTCTATGGATTATACGCACTCTCACCCTTCCAACCTTGCCAGCCTCTTCGGTACCGTGCATTGCCCTTTCTCACATTGAGAGTTGGCGCAAACTTTGCCGGTACATCCGAACCCCGTGATATCATACGCTCTTTCACACATAAACCTCCTTATATCTTCCTTAAAACAGCCACCATACCTACCTATTATGGCATTTCCATGGCCATTCCGAGATATATTGCCATGCAACTTTCCATCATTCCGTTCATCATGATACATTCATCATTGTCATATTGCTTAGCATGATCATGTAGTTGACATAGTATTTGTGGCAAAGCCACCGTTCATAATTCTTTCATACATGTCACTCTTGGTTCATTGCATATCCCGGTACACCGCCGGAGGCATTCATATAGAGTCATCTTTGTTCTAGTATCGAGTTGTAATCATTGAGTTGTAAATAAATAGAAGTGTGATGATCATCATTATTAGAGCATTGTCCCAAGTGAGAAAAAAAAGGCCATAAAAAAGAGAAGGCCCAAAAAAGGGAAATGCCATAAAAAAGGCCCAAAATGAAAGAAAAAGAGAGAAGGGACAATGTTACTATCCTTTTACCACACTTGTGCTTCAAAGTAGCACCATGATCTTCATAGTAGAGAGTCTCTCATGTTATCACTTTCATATACTAGTGGGAATTTTTCATTATAGAACTTGGCTTGTATATTCCAACAATGGGCCTCCTCAAGTGCCCTAGGTCTTCGTGAGCAAGCAAGTTGGATGCACACCCACTAGTTTCTTTTGTTGAGCTTTCATACATTTATAGCTCTAGTGCATTTGTTGCATGGCAATCCCTACTCCTTGCATTAACATCAATCGGTGGGCATCTCTATAGCCCATTGATTAGCCTCGTTGATGTGAGACTTTCTCCTTTTTTGTCTTCTCCACATAACCCCCCTCATTGTATTCTATTCCAGGCAGCGGCGCCGGCGCCCGTTCGGAGGATGACAAGTGTATCATCGGCGTATTGCAGCACCAAGGGAGGCTCACCATACACGATAGGGTGAAACAGCCCCCCATCCTGTCTGATCATGTGCTGCAGCACATCGGCGACGATGAGGAAGAGGTAGGGCGAGCATGGGTCACCCTGCCGCAGCCCGCGGCACATCGTGAACCACTTTCTGGGCACGCCGTTCAGCAGCACCGCAGATCGGGAGGACCCAAAGATCAAGTCCATCCAGGCACACCATCGGCCTGGGAATCCACGCACCATGAGGATCTGGCGTAGCGCCCCCCAATCGACCGAGTCGAATGCCTTGGTGAAGTCCAGCTTAAACACGAGGGCAGGCGCGCCCCGCTTGTGGCAGCACTGGATCACCTCGGCAGCATACACGAAGTTCTCGGAGATGCTCCTCCCCGCCAAGAACCTGGACTAGTCGATGTCGATGATGCCCCCGATTTGCTTCTGCAACCTTGAGGTGAGGCCATGGCGGAGGATTTTTATGTCCCCGTTTTGTAGGGAGACCCGACGGAAAGCAACCGGCGTCGGCACGCCCCCACCCTTGGGTAGCAGGGCGATGTATGCATGGTTGATGGTGTCGAGGTCCGCGGTCCCAGCATGGACCGTGTCAAAAAGCCGTTGCAAGTCTCCCGTGACAACACTCCAGGATGCCTGGTAGAACGCGGGGCCGAGGACGTCCGGTCCGGGCGCGCTAGTCCGGTCGAGGAGGTTCGCCACCTCCTTGATCTCGCTGGACGAGAATGGCGCGGCCAGGGCAGCCGCGTCCACCCGCGCGGCGTTGCGGTAGAGAGCCGCAAGGTCTAAACGCCACACAGAGGGGCGAGCCCTGCCCAGCAGCTCAGAGAAGAAAGAGAGCAGGGCCGCCGCTTTCCCCGCATGGTCCAGCACCATCGCGCCGTCGACGTCGAGGACACGGATCATGTTGGCACGGCGGCGGTGGGAGGCGCTCGCGTGAAAGAATCTGGTGTTCTCGTCTCCCTCGCAACCAACAGGGCACTCCCCGCGCTGCTTCCAGTACGCGCACTGGCGCCTGATCGAGGCCGCCAAAGCAACGCGTGAATCCGTCCTAAGCTGCATCTCAACAAAGGACAGGGGGCGGCATGATACGTCTCCAACGTATCTATAAATTTTGATTGTTCCATGCTATTATATATTCTATTTTGGATGTTTAATGGGCTTTATTATACACTTTTATATTATTTTTGGGACTAACCTATTAACCCAAGGCCCCGTGCAAATTGTTGTTTTTTTTGCCTATTTCAGTGTTTCGCAGAAAAGGAATATCAAACGGAGTCCAAACAGAATGAAACCTTCGGGAGCGTGATTTTAGGAACAAACGTGATCCAGAGGACTTGGAGTGGATGTCAAGAAACAACCGAGGAGGCCACGAGGCAAGGAGGCGCGCCTGCCCCCCTGGGCACGCCCCCACCCTCATGGGCCCCTCGTGGCTCTCCTGACCGACTTCCTTCGCCTATATATACTCATATACCCTGAAAACATCCAGGAGCACCATGAAACCCTATTTCCACTGCCGCAACCTTATGTACCCGTGAGATCCCATCTTGGGGCCTTTTCCGGCGCTCCGCCAGAGGGGGCATCGATCACGGAGGGCTTCTACATCAACACCATAGCCTCTCTGATGATGTGTGAGTAGTTCACCTCAGACCTTTGGGTCCATAGTTATTAGCTAGATGGCTTCTTCTCTCTCTTTGGATCTCAATACAAAGTTCTCCTCGATCTTCTTGGAGATCTATTCGATGTAACTCTTTTTGTGGTGTGTTTGTCGAGATCCGATGAATTGTGGGTTTATGATCAAGATTATCTATGAACAATATTTGAATCTCCTCTGAATTCTTTTATGTATGATTTGATATCTTTGCAAGTCTCTCCGAATTATCAGTTTGGTTTGGCCTACTAGATTGATCTTTCTTGTAATGGGAGAAGTGCTTAGCTTTGGGTTCAATCTTGCATTGCTCAATCCCAGTGACAGAAAGGGAAACGACACGTATTGTATTGTTGCCATCGAGGATAAAAAGATGGGGTTTATATCATATTGCTTGAGTTTATCCCTCTACATCATGTCATCTTACCTAATGTGTTACTCTGTTCTTATGAACTTAATACTCTAGATGCATGCTGGATAGCGGTCGATGTCTGGAGTAATAGTAGTAGATGCAGGCAGGAGTCGATCTACTTGTCACGGACATGATGCCTATATACATGATCATGCCTAGATATTCTCATAATTATTCGCTTTTCTATCAATTGCTCGACAGTAATTTGTTCACCCATCGTAATACTTATGCTATCTTGAGAGAAGCCACTAGTGAAACCTATGGCCCCGGGTCTATTCTCCATTATATTAATCTCCCGTCAACAAGTTATTTCTGGCACCGTTTATTTTGCAATCTTTACTTCCAATCTATATCATAAAAATACCAAAAATATTTATCTTGTCATTATTATCTCTATCAGATATCACTCTCGTAAGTGACCGTGAAGGGATTGACAACCCCTTTATCACGTTGGTTGCGAGGTTCTTATTTGTTTGTGTAGGTACGAGGGACTTGCGTGTAGTCTCCTACTGGATTGATACCTTGGTTCTCAAAAATTCCGGGAAATACTTACGCTACTTTGCTGCGTCACCCTTTCCTCTTCAAGAGAAAACCAACGCAGTGCTCAAGAGGTAGCAAGAAGGATTTCTGGTGCCGTTGTCGGGGAGATCTACCACAAGTCAAGACATACCAATTACCCATCACAAATTCTTATCCCTCGCATTACATTATTTTCCATTTGCCTCTCGTTTTCCTCTCCCCCTCTTCACCCTTGCCGTTTTATTCACCCTTCTTCTGTTCGTCTTTTCATTTGCTTTGATGTCTTACTTGGCTCGTTTACTCGTTTGGTTGGAATAGTTGTTTATTTATTGCTAAACAGAGAACCTAAGATCTATGGATCCTCATCCGCTTGCTAATCTTTTTAAGAGATCCAATTATGATGAACCAATTGCTAGTGAGTTTTGTGCACTAGATTATCTTTATGAAGTTTTGCTTGAAATTCGTGAATCTAAAAATTGTGATGAAGTACTTTATGGAGTGATTCATGATGGATCTTTGAATAAAAAGCATGATTGCAATGATGATAGTATAAATTCTATTAATGTCAATTGTGCTTATAATATGCAAAACCCTAAGATTGGGGATGCTAGTTTTGCTATGTCTACTACTTGTTACAATGATCATGATTGGGGTGATTCTTCTTATGATCTTGAAAATTTATTTAAGCCCATGATGAACATGAGATTGATAATAGTGTTTGCAATATTATTGAAAGTGGGTTTGGAAGAGTGTCAACTTTAGATCCCACATATTTGCAGAATGTTCAATCTTATGAAATTTTTGATAAAAGTGGGTTTGGAGAGGTCATGACTTTAGTTAATGTTAATCCCACTATTTTGGAAGAGTGTCAACTTTCCATACATGTGGATCGTGTTAAGAATATGTTTTGTGATAGCTATATTGTTGAATTTACTTATGATCCTACTTGTAATTATTATGAGAGAGGAAAATATGGTTGTAAAAAATTTCATGTTACTAAATTACCTCTCGTTATGTTGAGATTGCTATTGTTTCTTTCCGTTTCCTTGCATATGCTAGTTTTTGCTTGCCTTGATAATTTGTTTGCCTATAGGATGCCTATGCATAGGAAGTATGTTAGACTTAGATGTGTTTTTCACGTGTTTTATGATGCTCTCTTTGTGCTTCAATTCTTGTCTTTCATGGGAGCATCGTTGAAATCTTTTGCCTAGCTAAAAGGCTTTAAAGAAAAGCGCTTGTTGGGAGATAACCCAATATTTTTCCTTACTGTTATTCAATAAATAATTCATCTAGCCTTTGTTTAGATGTGGTTTTATGATTTTAGTTAGTATTCGTGCCAAGTAGAACCTTTGGGAAGACTTTGGGAAAGTCTTTGCGATCTTGCTGTAAAAAAAAGAAACTTTAGCGCTCACGAGATTAGCTGCAATTTTTTACTGGAGAGTGATATTTATTAATTATTTTTGCAGATGATTAATAGATAAATTCCTCACGTCCAGCAATTTATTTTAGAATTTTGGGGGTTCCAGAAGTATTTGAAACCTACAGATTACTATAGACTATTCTGTTTTTGACAGATTCTGTTTTTCGTGTGTTGTTTGCTTATTTTGATGAATCTATGGCTAGTATTTGAGTGTATGAACCATAGAGAAGTTGGAAACACATTAGGTTTAACACCAATATAAATAAAGAATAAGTTCATTACAGTACCTTAAGTAGTGGTTTGTTTTCTTCTACTAATGGAGCTCATAAGATTTTCTGTTTAAGTTTTGTGTTGTGAAGTTTGCAAGTTTTGGGTAAAGATTTGATGGATTATGGAACAAGGAGTGGCAAGAGCCTAATCTTGGGGATGACCAAGGCACCCCAAGGTAAAATTCAAGGACAACCAAAAGCCTAAGCTTGGGGATGCCCCGGAAGGCATCCCCTCTTTCGTCTTCTTCTATCAGTAACTTTACTTGAGGCTATATTTTTATTCACCACATGATATGTGTTTTGCTTGGAGCGTCTTCGTATGATTTGAGTATTTTTTTTAGTTTACCATAATCATCCTTGCTGTACACACCTTTTGAGAGAGACACACATGAATCGGAATTCATTAGAATACTCTATGTGCTTCACTTATATCTTTTGAGTTAGATAATTTTGCTCTAGTGCTTCACTTATATATTTTAGAGCACGGCGGTGGTTCTATTTTATAGAAATAATTGATCTCTCATGCTTCACTTATATTATTTTGAGAGTCCGTTAGAACAGCATGGTAATTTGCTTTGGTTATAAAATTAGACCTAATATGATAGGCATCCAAGATAAAAACCTTAAAGTGCATTAAATACTAAGATAAGTTGAATACTTGATAGTTGTTTTGAGATATAAATGTGGTAATATTAGGGGTGTGCTAGTTGAGTAATTGTGAAATTGAGAAATACTTATGTTGAAGTTTGCAAGTTTCGTAGCATGCACATATGGTAGACATTGTGTGACAAATTTGAAGCATGAGGTGTTCTATGATTGCTTTCCTTATGAGTGGCGGTCGGGGATGAGCGATGGTCTTTTCCTACCAATATATCCCCCTAGGAGCATGCGCGTAGTGCTTGGTTTTGATGAATTGTAGATTTTTGCAATAAGTATGTGAGTTCTTTATGACTAATGTTGAGTCCATGGATTATACGCACTCTCACCCTTCCATCATTGCTAGCCTCTTCGGTACCGTGCATTGCCCTTTCTCACCTTGAGAGTTGGTGCAAACTTCGCCGGTGCATCCAAACCCCGTGATATGATACACTCTATCACACATAAACCTCCTTATGTCTTTCTCAAAACAGCCACCATACCTACCTATTATGGCATTTCCATAGCCATTCTGAGATATATTGCCATGCAACTTTCCACCGTTCCGTTTATTATGACACGCATCATCATTGTCATATAGCCTTGCATGATCATGTAGTTGACATCGTATTTGTGGCAAAGCCACCATGCTTAATTTTTCATACATGTCACTCTTGATTCATCGCATATCCCGGTACACCGTCGGAGGCATTCACATAGAATCATATTTTGTTCTAAGTATCGAGTTGTAATTCTTGAGTTGTAAGTAAATAAAAGTGTGATGATCATCATTAGAGCATTGTCCCATTTTAGGAAAGGATGATAGAGACTATGATTCCCCCACAAGTTGGGTTGAGACTCCGGACAAAAAAAAGAAAAAAAAGAGGCCAAGAAAAAAATAAAAAAAAAGAGAAGGCCCAAATAAAAAATGAGAGAAAAAGAGAGGAGGTACAATGTTACTATCCTTTTTCCACACTTGTGCTTCAAAGTAGCACCATGATCTTCATGATAGAGAGTCTCTTATTTTGTCACTTTCATATACTAGTGGGAATTTTTCATTATAGAACTTGGCTAGTATATTCCAATGATAGGCTTCCTCAAATACCCTAGGTCTTCGTGAGCAAGCAAGTTGGATGCACACCCACTTAGTTTCTTTGATGAGATTTCATATATTTATAGCTCTAGTGCATCCGTTGCATGGCAATCCCTACTCCTTGCATTGACATCAATCGGTGCGCATCTCCATAGCCCATTGATTAGCCGCGTCAATGTGAGACTTTCTCCATTTTGTCTTCTCACACAACCTCAATCATTATATTCTATTCCACCCATAGTGCTATGTCCATGGCTCGCGCTCATATATTGCGTAAAAGTTGAAAGAGTTTGAAAAGGATAAGTATGAAACAATTGCTTGGCTTGTCATCAGGGTTGTGCATGATGAGAGCATTTTGTGTGACAAAAATGAAGCATGGCCAAACTATATGATTTTGTAGGGATAAGCTTTCTTTGGTTATTTATTTTGATAAGACATAATTGCTTGGTTAGCATGCTTGAAGTATTATTATTTTTATGTCAACATTAAACTTTTATCTTGAATCTTTCGGATCTGAACATTCATGCCACAATAAAGAAAATTACATTGAAGAATATGCTAGAAAGAATTCCACATCAAAAATTCTATTTTTTTTATCATTTACCTACTCGAGGACGAGCAGGAATTAAGCTTGGGGCTGCTTGATACGTCTCCAACGTATCTATAATTTTTGATTGTTCCATGCTATTATATATTCTGTTCTGGATGTTTAATGGGCTTTATTATACACTTTTATATTATTTTTGGGACTAACCTATTAACCCAAGGCCCAGTGCAAATTGCTGTTTTTTTGCCTATTTTAGTGTTTCGTAGAAAAGGAATATCAAACGGAGTCCAAACGGAATGAAACTTTCGGGAGCGTGAATTTTGGAACAAACGTGATCCAGAGGACTTGGAGTGGATGTCAAGAAACAACCGAGGAGGCCACGAGGCAAGGAGGCGCGCCTGCCCCCCTGGGCACGCCCCCACCCTCATGGGCCCCTCGTGGCTCTCCTGACCGACTTCCTTCGCCTATATATACTCATATACCCTGAAAACATCCAGGAGCACCATGAAACCCTATTTCCACTGCCACAACCTTATGTACCCGTGAGATCCCATCTTGGGGCCTTTTCCGGCGCTCCGCCAGAGGGGGCATCGATCACGGAGGGCTTCTACATCAACACCATAGCCTCTCTGATGATGTGTGAGTAGTTCACCTCAGACCTTTGGGTCCATAGTTATTAGCTAGATGGCTTCTTCTCTCTCTTTGGATCTCAATACAAAGTTCTCCTCGATCTTCTTGGAGATCTATTCGATGTAACTCTTTTTGTGGTGTGTTTGTCGAGATCCGATGAATTGTGGGTTTATGATCAAGATTATCTATGAACAATATTTGAATCTCCTCTGAATTCTTTTATGTATGATTTGATATCTTTGCAAGTCTCTTCGAATTATCAGTTTGGTTTGGCCTACTAGATTGATCTTCTTGCAATGGGAGAAGTGCTTAGCTTTGGGTTCAATCTTGCGTTGCTCTATCCCAGTGATAGAAAGGGAAACGACACGTATTGTATTTTTGCCATCGAGGATAAAAAGATGGGGTTTATATCATATTGCTTGAGTTTATCCCTCTACATCATGTCATCTTACCTAATGCGTCACTCTGTTCTTATGAACTTAATACTCTAGATGCATGCTGGATAGCGGTCAATGTGTGTAGTAATAGTAGTAGATGCAGGCAGGAGTCAGTCTACTTGTCACAGACGTGATGCCTATATACATGATCATGCCTAGATATTCTCATAATTATTCGCTTTTCTATCAATTGCTCGACAGTAATTTGTTCACCCGCCGTAATACTTATGTTATCTTGAAAGAAGCCACTAGTGAAACCTATGGCCCGTCAACAAGTTATTTTTGGCACCGTTTATTTTGCAATCTTTACTTTCAATCTATATCATAAAAATACCAAAAATATTTATCTTATCATTATTATGTTTATCAGATCTCACTCTCGTAAGTGACCGTGAAGGGATTGACAACCCCTTTATCACGTTGGTTGCAAGGTTCTTATTGTTTGTGTAGGTACGAGGGACTTGCGTGTAGTCTCCTACTGGATTGATACCTTGGTTTTCAAAAACTGTGGGAAATACTTATGCTACTTTGATGCATCACCCTTTCCTCTTCAAGGGAAAACCAACGCAGTGCTCAAGAGGTAGCACGGCACTCCTCCCAGAAGTCCAACAAGTCAATCACGAATTTGCAGTTATTATCAAAAGTAGGAATGAATTTGTGGCACCGTTTCCAAACCTTGGCCGCAGCCCGGGACCTTTTCTTGCGGGCCGCCAGACAACCCACCGTACACCGACCGACCCAGTGCTCGACCATGAAGGGAGGGTAGAGGGGAGAAAGCGGGGATCGCGGAGCCAAGTGTTTTCAAAGAAAAACCTCGAGGAGGAAGGAATTTTTGTCGCCACCTCCACCACCAAGGGCACGTCATCCGAGGTAGGGCGTGGCCGAGACGACAAACATGAATCCGGGAATGCGATGTCGCAAGAAGAATCGAAGAACGTGCGATCCAAACGAGCCAGAGTGGGGGATCCCTCTTGCTCGTCCAGGTAAACAGCCGATCGGACAGGGCGAGCTCATGCAGAGGGAGAGAGTTAATGAGGGAATTGGACACCGCCGCGCGAGAGGCATCAAAACGGCTGTTATTCTTCTCATGCGGGAAACGGATCAGGTTAAAGTCCCCAAGAACTAGCCAAGGGCCAGTAACACCCAACGAGACTGATCGGAGATCCTCCACAAAATCCGCCGTCAAGGCATTATCTGACGGAGCGTAAACGTTGGTGATCATGAAGGAGAGCGCGCACCTCATGGAAGAAAGGGAGGTAGTAAGCGTGTAACGAGAGGACGAGGACGAGGACAGGCTCAGGACGCTGGGATCCCACGCGGTAACGATCCCGCCTTTGCTACCATCCGCATCTTTGGACACGAACGAACCTAGGCAAGTAGGCAAGAACGATCGAGCCTTAACGGTGGATAACTCAGATAGCTTGCTCTCCTGGATACAAGCGAGGATGGGGTTGACAGTGTTGATGGCATCCCTAACTACGTCATACTTGCCCGTGTCCCCAAGCCCTTGCACGTTCCAGCATAAGAACGAGAGTTTAGAGTACGAGGTACTATCCATCGCAGATAGAAGCACCAAGCACACAGAGGGGAGAAAACAAAGACGACATCACGCCCACGATGGGGTACAGACTAACACCACAACTGTGGACAACACAAACACTGTAGATACCCGCATACTTAGCCCTAGAACTCGAGAGAGGGCGGGGGGGATAGGTGCCACACATGCGACACAGAGGGAAACACGGAGACCCCCTAATCATCAGAGCTAGCATGCACCAGGGCGGGCGGGATTGCAGCCGCCAAGCGCACGGCAGCCGCAGCCGCCGCAGACAAAGGGTTAAGCACCCCGTCAAGCATCTTCGTCTTTGCCACCTTGGACTTGAGACGCGGCGAGCAGCCGGTCAGAGCATCGCGGAGGGCCCGGAGCCTCATAGCCTTCTCCTCCATGCCCATCCAGTTGGTCGGCTCGTCCCGAGCAATCCGCGCGCTCTGGCGTCGTTCGGGCGTGGCGCAACAGCGCCGTCGCCGGGCTCGTCGATCTCGACCAGCGTGACGTTGGAGCGACCGCTGGACACTGAGGCCCGCCCAGGGGAGACCGCGCCGGCGAGGGCAGGCGGGGCCCCACTAAGAGCGGGGGGCGCAGGGACGCACCGCGGCGGGCTGAGGCTCAGCGGGAGGGGCGCCCAAGAGGCATAGCACCGAGGCGAGACGTTGCCCGCCCCCGCGGGCGCCGACGTGCATGGCGGCGGGGCCCCCAGCACGCGCTCCCACTAGTTGGCCCAGGAGGACCGCGCCATTGTGGGCAAAAGGAGGCGGCGGCTTGGCGAAGAAGGGGAGGTAGGCCCTGTCCGCAGTGAAGGAGTCGCCGCGGCCCCAGGCGCGCACGGGGCGCACCGCGACAATGCGCGCGCCCCACCGGCCCCCAAGCGGCCACACGTCACAAGGGACGCAGCGCGGGTTTTTGAGCAAGACCACGGCCCGCACTGTGGCTAACTCGCGCCCTGACAACACCAGGGGGTCGATCTCCAACACCTTGCTGAAGCCCGAAAACATGGCGGGGAAGCCGGTGGCGACCAACACCGTGCACACATCCAGGCGAGGGGTAACGCGGTCGTACTCCTCCTCAGGGAAGAGGTCGATTCGCGCGCCCTCGTGCATGAACGGCTGGCGGCTGAGCACCTCACGCTTGTCCTCCCACGATGCAAAAACGAAGGTACATGGCCCCGACCGAGGACTGGACGACCTCGTGCAAGAGGTGGCCGATGATGTCGAGGACGACAGCTTGCACCGCGAGAGTGTCGTTGTGGAAGGCGTTGGGAGGGACGATGACGACCACGGCGAGACGCTGCGCCACTTCGTAGTCCCCTTCCGGCATGAAGACCTCCATGGCGTCCGGACGCTCCGAGTCTGCAATGACCGACAGGATGGAGTTGCCCGACGACATGGATGAGGCAGAGCGCACCGAGAGACGCGAATCCGACGACGTGGAGGAGGCGCGGTCCCGGAAGGCCAACAGCTCGGGGGGCAGGCCACCCGAGCCCGGGCATCAGGGCGTGGACGTCCGGGCCCCCCCGCTCCATAGCCACCCCAGGAGGGAAAGGCGGCGGCGAACGGATCACCTCCGTGATGGAGATGTCACGGTTGCAAGGCGGGGAATATGGCGCGTCGAAGGCAACGCCAGCCGCAACCCCTCGCCCCCTTCCCCCTCGCCAAGCACCACGAGGGTGGGGGCGAAGCTTGACTCGCCCACCTCCAGCCGTTGGGGCTGGATGACGTGGCCCGACCAGGAGGAGTCGAGGGCCATGCACGCGGGTAGGGGGTGCACTGGCGGCGAGCAGGGGGTGAGGTGTTGTGGCCGTGCGCCCGAGGAAGGAAGTGGCCTTTGGGAAGGGAGCAGCGCCACGTTTCGAGGCCATGGCACAACGAGGAGAAGAAGCTCGATGCTCGGACACTCGACACCGCCGGCACCGGACGGGGTCCCGGCAGTCCTTGACGTAGTGGCGGGTGGAGAGACAACAGAAGCAACCGTGGAGCGAGAGCTCTGGCTGCGCGGGGGTGGGGGGTGGGGGGGAAGCTTGAGATGGTTAGCGGGGGCAGCGGGGGAAAGAAGTGCCTGCAGGTAAGGGCTGGTCTCTCCTAGCGCGGCAGTGAAGGCGGTAGGTGAGGGAGGTTTGTGAGGAGTGAAAGGGGCGCCCGCGCCCGGACGGGGCACAACATTAACCTCCTCACCTGCGCTGCATGCGGTGTCACCCCGACGAGCGACATGATGGATGGGGACATCGTAGACAAGGCGGGCATCAGCGACCTCAGGGTCCAATCCTGACCAATTGGAACTAGGGGCAGGGGTCAGCGACGTGGGCAGAGGGAGGAGCGGGGGCCTCTGCGGCGCTGCGCGGACGTGACACCGGATGGGCAGCGGTTTAAGACGAGGGCGATGGGCGGCAGCGGAAGCAGTAACACCGGGTTGGTGCAAGAGGCGTCGCACGCGAGCCGCGCATTTATGCGAGGACGCCACGTCAGCGTCAGCCTCACGGAGGGAGGCATGGACGCCCAGGTTGACGGCGACGAGGAGTCCCGGCGAGACAGCCACCAGGAACCGCGCCACCGCAATGCTCGCCACCCGGACCGAGAACACGCGCGGCTTAACCTGAACCGCACGCAGCCGCTCCGGGGGGGGGGAGTACGACAGGAGGGAGGACACGCCGTCGCAAGAGAAGAAACCGGCGACGAACGGCACCACGACCCAAACGGTGCCGGTTCCGTAAGAGAGGGGAACTCCGAGGGGTCGAAGGCGACTCCAGACAGGAAAGAAGCAACGACACAGGCGCGGAAGGCGATACCTGGACGAGGGACAAGGTCAACGGTGGCGGCACAGGGCGGCATGGCAGGGCACACAACAGCAAAGTCGTCCGGGCTGTGGACAAGGCGCGGAGCCGGCGGCCTCTCCGGCGCTCCATCGGCGCCGCCCAGGCCCAGGCAGAGAGCCGGAGGTGGAGTGGAGAAGGGGGCGGCGGGATCGGCGCCCCCGCCCAACGAGTCGCCAGGTGAGTCGCGGGAGCTCGTCATCCGTCTTTCTTTCCCTCTCCCTGGCTGTACATTATTTGTTTTCATTAAAGTTAACATGTTCAGAATGGCTTAATTTGAAGTCGTAATTTTGTTATCCCTTATCCTGTTGCAACGCACATGCCTTTTCGCTAGTTTAGTTGTAATTCAGCTGCTCCAGAGACAAATATTACGGTACAGAGGGAGTAATTATTAAAAGAAAAAAAAACTATTTTGTTGTAGTTTGCTGTACATCTGTATCAGGGCTCCAACCTCCGGAACAACCCACGAGGAGCTCCGAGACGGCGGCGAGGGTTTTGGCATCCCCTCCCACACACAGAAACAGAGCCGCCGCCAAACCCCGGGAAATGGCGGCCTCCCGCTTCCTGACGCTCCTCCGCCGCCGCCGCTCCATCCCCAACCCATCCCTCCTCCACCGCCGCCTCCCCTTCTCCTCCTCTCCCCCGCCCCCCTCACCGGAGAGCCCCTCGGCCCCCTCCTCCTCGAAGCCCCCCTCCCTCTCGGCCCGCCTCTCCTTCGTCTTCGACCAGCTCGACGCGCTCGACCGCAACCGCTCCTCCGACCTCTCCGCCCGCGACGCCGCCCTGCGCCGCATCCAGTCCTGGCGCCGCCCGGCCCCGCCCCCGCCCGACGCGCCCCCGCCCCCGCCCAGACCGGAGCCGGGCGGCCAGCCAGAGAAGCATGTCGAGGCGGCCGCGGCGACGGTCGGACAGGAGGCGGCGGCGGAGGGGCTGGAGACCATGAGCGTCGCGGAGGTGCTGCGGAGGGAGGTGGAGCTGGTCCACCCCTGGCCCGAGTGGATCGAGCTCATGGAGCGGCTCGCGCAGCAGAGGTACTTCGACCTCGGGGGAGGGTCGGGTGGCGCCGACCAGGAGTCCCGCCTTGCCGCGGCGGTGCCCATGGATCTCTCGGAGGTCGCCGAGGAGTCCGGCTTCGATTTCTCCAGAGACTGGACAACTGTCAAGAACGCCTGCATGAACTTCGGCCGCGACCGGTTCGACATCCTCAAGTACGTTCCCCGCTCACTTAATTGGCTTATCAATGGATTGTTTGATGAAAACACTTTTGGCATGAATGTGAGAGTTGAATGTCCCTTAGACTTGTAAAGGGCCTGCTGCCGAAATGCCTAGGCAGGTTCAGAGGATGATAGACATCAGGGATGCTTGCTACTTTTAGTGTTTGGTATAATTTGATACAATACTTCTGTTTATATAATCTAGTATTGGTATTAAGGAATAAAAACTGAATACTACCACAAAGGTTTACATCTGTAAAGTTCCATTGCTGTAAGTTTAGAATTATGAATTATTCTTGCTGGAATTATTTTGTCGCACATAGGATTCACCTTTTGTCTACTCAAATTACATTTTTGTTCCATTAAATACATTTCTTGTTAAAGCAGTGAAATGCAGATAAAACTATTATACATGAAGTCAGAAATTCATGGACGCTGTGCACATTAGTATACTTCTGATCATTGCAATACTTCTTTCTGGATGCAAAAAAATTGCTAGCACTATCAGAAACTATGATATATACTGCTAGCCTAAAGCACATGATAACAGAGGGCAATTATAATGTATTTGAAAACAGTGAATACTATGCATACAGATTTTGTCATTACGATTCAAGTAAAAAAAAAACACTGCAGACAAACTGGTATTCGTGTCCAAAGGTATATATTGCACTCCAACAGATATTTATGTAATAGAAATTATGTTAACAGTTTCTTAATGATGCAGGCCGTTGCCTAGGAAGGATCTTCAAGTATTGGTTGGCCATGGGTGCCCCAGCATGGATCCAAAAGTTGTGTTTTCTGCAAAGCTGATAAGGAAACTGGTCCACCTTGACGAGGGTGATGTAAGTTGCAGCTAAACTCAAGTTTATTCTCCGCAGCCCACATGTTTTCGTTTCACTACGTTATGTTCTAGATGGGGGTTGAAAAACAGAAAAACAAAATGGGTGAGATCACTTCCTTTCTTGATTGTATGTAGTCACTATTTGAGTGATCTGTAGATATTTGTAAGGTTATAAAAGGTATATTTGTGCTCACCTAGGCGTGCATAGGTTCTTTGAGGCATCGGAATGCTGCATCTTGGTATTAAGGGAAGGTTTAGGCCGCAGGTAAGGAATTGACCTATTGGATGACAAGTCGTGGTCTCTCTGGCGAGGGATCAACCTTCTCTGGTTTAAAAAATCACCCTCTCCGATGAGTCACCCTCTTCTACAATGAATCGAGCTCTGCCAAGCCCATCGCTGTTACTACAGGGAAGGAGAGAAATAGAATAGAAACCGCAGTTTCTGGCGTTCTTTCCCAGATCTGCTTTAATAAGCATATAGGTGCCTTTCTAGTGGTTTAATGTGCTGGGTTAGCCCATAGTGCCCAATTTTCTGTTTCCCTCTTTTTTTTTTTACTGTTGCTCTCCCTAGGTGGCGGCAAAACACTCCCCTAGCGCCTTTTTGAACATTGGATACGTGTAGTTTCTCACTTTGAACAATGGCATATGCACAGTAGTCATGACACTTTGGGTACATCAATTTATTGATTTGCAAATTATTTACTTACCTGACCACAATGTGCGTTCTGGCTTACTATCTATTTCCAACTCCTTATTTGCGAGTATGTTTATGTAAATGGTTGCTGCTATTGTTATGATAGTTTATTGCCTTTCTTGATTTTATTAAAGATTAACACAACATTCAATGGCGTGATAGGTCTGCGTTTTATAGCAATAGGAGTAAATAGCCGCAATTGTATATGTATTTAGATTTTTTCCACTTATATTCACATATTAGAAACATGCCACTTAATTTTCTTGTTAATATGTATTTGCATAACAGAGGTGACTGTTACATACCCACAACTAGTTACCAAAACATCTCTCAACAGTTTGGTTCGGCATTCAGTTCCTCGTTTTTTATGGACTCCTACTGACTGCTATATAAACATGAAAGATGAAAATACACTAGAAAGACCAGGCAAGGTGTAATCTTCTCATTTCTTTATTTTGCTCCTGATTTGCAGGTGTGCAGTTCATGTAATTTGCGAAATTCATGTTCAAGAGGCTATATCCTTACACGTAAAGAAGATGAAGCTCGGACTCTTGATGTTATGCGTATTTTATTGGTCTATGGTTTTGATCATATAAAGGGGACTGTGGAGAACAAACCACTTCTCAAACAGAAATCCGTGAAGACCGTCGTTCGGAAATTAATACACGAGATTGCCAAGCTGAGTGCTGTTCCTATTGACCCCAATCTTCCACCCCCTGTAATCAGGAAGTTGCCACCTAAGGTGAAGCAACCGCCTCCACCACCAAAGAGACGAGTTGGACGTGATGACGTAGAGATGAAGAAAGGAGACTGGCTCTGCCCAAAGTACTTTAACCTGTCTCACCTGTAATTTATAGAATGTTGACTTCAGGAGCGATTCTTATTTTCTGAAGTATGTGGTTGCAGGTGTGACTTCATGAACTTTGCAAAAAATACAATTTGCTTGCAGTGTGATGCTAAGCGTCCCAAAAGGCAACTTCTACCTGGAGAGTGGGAGTGTCCTCGGTTAGCTCACTTACCACAGATTTATTTGGTCTATTTTTTGAACTTACACACAGCAGTTTCCTAGTATGCCTCATATTGATCACATCCATGTTTGTTATCTGTCTAAGAACACGCCTGTGAATAAGAATAGCCTGGTATCTGATTGTCTTTCTTCATTATTTATGTCGAATACGTTTCTCTGTGCTGTCATTTGTTTCTCAAGAGGCAATTAGTTAATAGTTATACAAACAAGGAATGATAAAGGAAACAGTGCACATTTGAACCATTCATGAACATAATTGTGATAATTTGTCATCCTTACACATTTTTCTATCAATATCTAGGTGCAATTTTTTGAACTACAGACGGAACATGTCATGTTTCCATTGTGAACATAACCGTCCTCCAGATGAATACACCAACAGCCAAATGGAAGAATATCAATCTGCACCGCGGAAACGGTTGGAAAGACCAGCTCGCAAGCCTGACGTCTCTAATGCGTGGAACTTTGACTTCGATGATAATGAATCGGATGGTGCTGATGTTGCAGCATTTGAGTTTGCTGATTCATCCAAAATCAGGGAGAGCTCATCTGTGGACAACTCATATAGAGATAATACAAAGGGTTCTGAGGCCGAGAAATTCTTTGGAATGGATGAACCAAGGAGCGAGGGAAGAGAGAGAAAGTTCAGTGGAAGAGACAACTTGAACTCATCTAGAGTTGGTTTTGATGATTTTGATGACGAAGAGGACGATATTGACAGTTATGAGCTTGATTTGTCAAAAGGTGGTCAGACAGGTGGTGTGTCGAGGGTGAGTTATTCTGACCTTGAGAATGCTTCTTCTGATTCAGAAGACTTGAACGAATTTGCTCACAGTAGAAATTCCAATTACGGGGCAAAGGATGAAGCAACAGGTTCAGCTGATGATGATGAATTTGATGATCAACCCTCCCTAAGATCTAGTCATATTGCTGATTCTTGGCAGAAAACCAGAGGTTGGAGCGGTTCGAACAACCGCAGAAACGCATCTTTTGGCTCAGAGAGTAATGATGGGGTTATTTCTGATTTTGATGAGGATGTTGACAACGGTTTTAGATCTAAACAAAGGCGTAAACAGGGAGGCCGTGAAACAGTTCCTGATATGGACTCTGACATGGATGATGAGTTACAATCAGATGATAGGAGGAACAGGTCCTCCACAAATTTCAGAGGAAACTTCCCTGCCAGAAGCTCTAACTTAAATAGCAGAAGCGCTAGTGGGGACCGTTATGGTAGGACAAGAGGCAACGAACAGTTCAGGAGTGTTGATGTGCATGATGGTGGATCGCCCTTTGATAGGAATCGCAGAGGAAGGGGTAATCAGCAAGATCATGGCTCAAGAGGTTCACAAAGAAATGCAGGAAGAAATTGGGATAATAGTAGTGAGTTTGATCGCAGAGGGAGGGGTAATCAGCAAGATCATGGCTCAAGAGGTTCGCAAAGAAATGAAAGGAGAAGCTGGGATAGAAGTAGTGAGTTTGATGGCAGTGACAGGCCCCTCAGGCGTTCTAATAGAAGGTAAGAATATGGCAATGCAAGTGGCAGCATAAGCATCGAAAGTGTGGACAGTGTGCCCAAAATTCTTGGATTCAGAACTGGATTGATGGCACTGGATCCTGAGACCCTGTCGATAAGGGATGTTTTAGGAAGTGTTAATATTTCCAAGATTTTTTCCAAGGCTCCAAGCTAGCCAACAGGTGGAGTGTTACATCATGGAATTTGGTATGTTCAGATTTTGTGAAAGAACTTTTTCCTTTTTTCTTCACCATTTGCTGCCTCATAATCTTCTCAAGGAAGGGCCTAGAATGCAGCGAGAGAACATGCCTCCATGCATGTATGTTTAATATTTGTTGTATCAGTTTCTTCATCTTAAACATTATATATTCAAAGATAAGTTAGTAATGGAGTTCAATTGTCATCTGTGCAATGTGAAAAGTGAACTCATATATTTTCAGTAATGAATTTTCAGAAAATTTGTTCTGAAACTATTGATCTCTTGCATAATAGGCTCCCTTTTGTTCTCTAGATTAGGTTTGGTAGTCATTGGCTAGATCATAACTTCATATCACTAATTTTGTTGTCACTCATTTGCTCAGCGCAGTTTGAATCTTGTTCCGTTCTTCAATACGCCTGCTGATCCAATTTGTAATTTGTATGTATCCTTGATGTATCAATCAGTTCTTGCATGTATTTTTTGACTGGGAGTTCTTTCATACATGTAAACATCTATACCACTATATAGTGTATGAATAGCTTTGTATATATATCATTGGATGAAATTGATCCAATGGTCAGGATGTGGCAAATCCGACTGTTGCTGGCTGTTTGATTTACCATTCGTTACATCAAGTCTTGTATCTGAAAGTTTTCATGATTAAACTTAGTGCGCCTATTCTAATGGAGAATATAATTATCATCTGTACTACATTCACACATGTACTCTATGCTAGACTCTTCCATACATGCTCTTGATCCAATTATTTTTATCTCTTGAGGAAAGAGTTGCAATTTATATTTACCTTATGAATTTAGATATTTTTTCAAGAGGCAGCTAGAATTTCGGATTTTGTGTGTGTTTTAGCAGTAGTTCTGTGTAAGCAAGCCTCATGGCCTAAACATTACCCTGTAAATGTAAAGTGTTCCTTTAGCACATCAAAGCATAGCGCCACCCCATCCCCCCTTCAGGCTCAGCAACTAGATTGGAGTAACCTATCTTCAATAATTGTCACTTCTTCTCATGAGAATATGCAAATTTCCCTTGCACTTTGATTAGCCTTCTAAGAAAGCTAAATGTTGCACATAAACCCTGGCCAAAAAGCCAGTAATTTCATAGTCATTTATCTACTTTTTCAGCAAATATTTGGTCTGCATGTTAGAAAATAACCGCATGCATTTAGCCTGGAATTTTATTTTCAGGAGTTTGTGGCTGCAATACTTGCACACTCCACAAGCTTCATGTCGACACAAAAAGGATAACGTAAACTAGCATGTGAAAGATAATGAAACAGAAAATCACCTACACCATTTGCACCCGGATCTCATGATAGATTATACTCCATTAACTGGAATATCGTTATTCCTCTACGTCTTCAGTTATTCTAGGATTCTAGAAGTGATGTTTCTTCGGAGACAGCATGCTGCAGGCTTCTTTCCCTTGATTTATGTTGAAATCGGAGAAGAGCGTACAACACATCCTTCATTGATGGCCGTACTGAAGACTGCCCACCTGTACAGATCACACCTAGCGCAGACACTGCAAATGCATCTTCAATGTTGGCTGGATCTCGAATGTCTTCATCAAGAAGATCAATTGACAGGCCATATTCTTGATACTGTCTCCATGCCCATTCTGCCAAGCAATACTCCAAGCCTCCATCATTTGCCACTCTCCCTGTTGTGAGCTCCAACAGGACCACTCCGAAGCTGTAGACGTTGACCTTCTCATTCACCTTAAGCCGGTATCCGTACTCTGCAAAAAAGCTAGTCTCTGATTAGCACATGGTACATCCTAAATATATACCAGTTTGAGTTTGTATTTCTTTTTCTTACCTGGTGCCATGTAGCCA
This sequence comes from Triticum urartu, assembly GCF_056163025.1. Taxonomy (NCBI): domain Eukaryota; kingdom Viridiplantae; phylum Streptophyta; class Magnoliopsida; order Poales; family Poaceae; genus Triticum; species Triticum urartu. Next base: position 569,736,422 of record NC_141878.1, read on the forward strand.
AAGGTACCACCTATGGCAGAAATTGACGCAGGGTCTCTGGTTTTGAGAAGAATCCGAGCAAGCTCGAAGTCGGCTATCTTTGCTCTGAACTCAGGGTCAAGAAGGATATTAGCAGACTTGACATCACAGTGCACTATTGTGGGTGAACTATCATGGTGCATATAGCAAAGACCTCTTGCTGAGTCAATGTCAATTTGCAATCTGGTGGGCCAATCCAAAGGCACCAGTGAACCAACTCTATCTCTCTGATGCAGCCACCTGTCTAAGCTACCGTTTTCCATGTACTTGTAGACAAGAAGCTTTGCCTCTGAGCTTGAGATGCAGCAAAGCAACTTGACAATGTTTGTGTGCTGGATCTCACCCAATATCCGGACCTCTGCAAGGAAGTCCTTCTCAAGCTTGTTGTCAAGGTTCTGCTGTACTTGTAGACAAGAAGATTTGCCTCTGAGCTTGAGATGCAGCAAAGCAACTTGACAATGTTTGTGTGCCGGATCTCACCCATTATCTGGACCTCTGCAAGGAAGTCCTTCTCAAGCTTGTTGTCAAGGTTCTGCGCGTTCCATATCTTTTTAACAGCCACCATTCTACTACCACCTTCTCCATCCACAACACAAATTCGGCACACCTTGCCAGACCTGCCACTTCCAATCCAGTGAGCAGAGCCCAGAAAGAACATCATACTCTATGAAATGCAGTGCATGAAACTGGGTTAGCTTCCATGATAGAGGATCTTGGCTATTCTTTTTCCTCTTTAATAGCAAGAAACCACCAACTGCCAAACCCACAAGCATGATACTTGCAAGAACAAAAAAGAGGGCTATAAGCCTCCTGGAGATATCATTGTTGGTGTTTGCTATTGCCCCGCAAATCGGAAAATTCGGGATGGAATTATTCAATGAGACACAAAGGCCTGGATTGAAGAGGAAGCTTTGCTCATATGCTTCGTTTTGCAATGATGTTCGAATTTCCCCTGTGAGGTGATTCATGGAGAGGTTTAAAAAGTTCAAATTCAACTTATTGATATCTTTTGGGATCTCGCTAGATAGCGCATTCGAGGAGAGGTCAAGGATGGTTAGCTCTGATATAAACCCAAATGCTGCAGGTATAGTACCCGATATCTGATTTCCACTTAGATTAAGTGCTTTGAGCTTTAGCACTCCAATTGCCATGGATACTGATCCATTAATTTGATTTACAGAAAGGTCAAGCTCTTCTACCTGTGAAATTGAAAGTGCAACTAATCCCCGGGTGATTTTGATAATTTATAACAACATATAGCTCATTGAACTAATATCCATTCAAGTTAAATATTTCAGGAAGTTCAATGATTGGCATGGCATGGACTAAAGATGTGGACCCATCAAAATGCTAGGGACAAAGATTGGCAAAAGCTCAAAACTCTTCATTTCTATCTTAGTGATCCAAGATCACATTGAGTCCATAGGAAAAGCCAATACTATTAAAAGGGGATGAGGTGTTGCTTAATGATCTACTTGCTCAAAATGCTTAGTGATATGCTCCAAAGCCCTCAACGACTTTCTCATTTCCAAATATGTCCAAAACCTAAAGTCAAACTCAGCCCCACCGATTTGATCTATCCAGCGCCACCGAGTTCCTTTGACATAGCCATTGCCAAAAACCCTAATCAATTCGGTCTCACCGATCAGGATTTCGATCTCACCGAGATGGCAATGCAAACTCTCTATTTCCCTTCGTAACGTTTTGGTCTCATCGAAATGAGCGATCGGTCCCACCGAGTTCGCAATGCAAACTATCTGTTTCCCTTCGTAATGTTTCGGTCTTACCGAAATGAGCGATTGGTCCCACCGAGTTTGCCTGACCAACTCTCTGTTTGCTCATTGCTGAAATCGATCTCACCGCGTTCATGCAATCGGTCACACTGAGATGAGGTTTTTCCCTAACTCTAGCACATCGGTCCCACCGAGTTGACCATATCGGTCCCACCGAGAATCCTAACGGTCACATTTTGAACTAAATCGGTCTCACCGAGTTCTTCTATTCAGTCTGACCGAGTTGGGTAAAATGTGTGTAACGGTTGGATTTTTTGTGGAGGCTATATATACCACTCCACCCCTTCTCTATTAAAGAGAGAGCCATCAGAACATGCCTACACTTTCACTACTCATTTTCTGAGAGAGAACCACCTACTCATGTGTTGAGACCAAGACACTCCAATCCAACCACAAGAATCTTGATCTCTAGCCTTCCCCAAGTTGCTTTCCACTCAAATCATCTTTCCACCATAGCCAAATCTCTGAGAGAGAGTTGAGTGTTGGGGAGACTATCATTTGAAGCACAAGAGCAAGGAGTTCATCATCATCACACCATCTATTACCTTTTGGAGAGTGGTGTCTCCTAGATTGGTTAGGTGTCACTTGGGAGCCTCCGACAAGACTGTGGAGTTGAACCAAGGAGTTTGTAAGGGCAAGGAGATCGCCTACTTCATGAAGATCTACCCAAGTGAGGCAAGTCCTTCGTGGGCGATGGCCATGGTGGGATAGACAAGGTTGCTTCTTCGGAGACCCTTCGTGGGTGGAGCCCTCCGTGGACTCGCGCAGCCATTACCCTTCATGGGTTGAACTCTCCATCAACGTGGACGTACGATAGCACCACATATCGGAACCACGCCAAAAATCTCCGTGTCTACATTGTGTTTGCCTTCTCCAAACCCTTCCCTTTACCTTCATATACAATGTTCTACTTTCCGCTGCTACACTCTTAGAATTGCATGTGTAGGTTGATTGCTTGACTTGTGCTAAGTTACTAAAATCTGCCAAGACATAAAATTGGGAAAAGGCTAGATTTTTATTTGGTCAAGTAGTCTAATCACCCCCTCTAGACCTACTTTCGATTCTACAGAAATGCCCGTCAAATCCTAGGGAATTTGGCCAGAAAGCAAGTTATTTACTGCCCTGAATACTTCCATTTTGCCTGCTAAAGTTGGAATGGGACCAGATAATCTGTTGTTGCTCATCTCAAGACATGAAAAGTTCCATGATAGCTGGGTAGGAAAGGTCCTAGAGAAATTGTTGTTTTGGATCATAACTGTCATTAGCTGATTTGTCACTACTGACCAGATGCTCTTGGTGAACTCTCCAGTAAAATGATTGTTGTACAACATTAAATTGTTCAACAGACAGCAGCCGTCTAGCGATTCTGGAAGCTTTCCAGAAAAGTTATTATTGAGCACAACGATGTCATTTAATTTCCCGTTGAAGCAAAGATCAGCTGGCAGCTCGCCAGAAAGGTTATTGTCACAGACTTCAAGATTGACTAGCGGCGAGTGCCTTCCGAGCTCTGGTGGAAGAGAACCAGTTAACATGTTCTCAAATAGCCGGATGTCTCTGAGATTCGGCAGCAACCCAATACTTGGCGGTATTGACCCATGAAGTTGATTAATGTATAGAAACAACAGGGTAAGGTTGATCAGCTTACCAAAGTCATCTGGTATTGACCATGTTAGATTGTTTGAGGACACATCAAGCTCCACCAAGTTTACGGCTGTGACACTGGATGAAATCTCGCTTGTCAAACCGTTGTTAAACATGTACAAGTACTGAAGCTTCTTATGCCGCCATACCCATGTCGGAATTGGGCCTTGCAGCATATTAGTTGTCACGGCCAAGAGGCTGAGCTCTATGAGGCTTGATATGCTCTCAGGTATCTCACCTGTCATGTTCATACCCGGCAGCCACAAGTATGTGAGGTGTGTCAACTTGCCAAACTCAACTGGAAATGGAGCTGGCAGAAATGGGTTGTCCTCCAGAGTCAGCATCTCGAGGTTGGCTAGATTGCTTATGTCCTGTACTGGATAGCTTCCATCAAACTGATTGGTGTCGAGGATCAGTGACTTGATCTTTGGAAACCATCCAATGGATGGTGGGATTTCACCCATGATGCGATTGCTTGATACGTTGAGACGCTCTAGCTTTGCTGATAAGCTGACGCTGATAAGCTGTTTATGTCAGCTGCGAGTTTCCCACCAAAGGCATTGTTGGAAAGGTCCAGGTACTTTAGATTGGAACAATTGTAGAGTATTGTAGGGAATGAAGTGGAGACGTTGTTGTAGGAGAGGTCCAAGTAGGCAAGATTCTTGAGGAGGCAAAGGGACGGTGGGATTGGTTTCATAAGGGTTTGCTGTGGAAGGAGATGGCAGTGACCTCACCTTTTGTGCATGTAAGTCCTCCCAATCTGCAGTGGTCAGAGGAAATGGAGTTCCATCTGCCAAGCACAAGTGAGCTCCCCCAGTATCTCTTGAGTCCTAGAAGGATTTGGTGTTCATCACTATACTGATTTTTGGACTCTGGGTAAAATTTGGGTAGTAGAGAAATCGGTGCAGTGAAGAACAGCAGGAAGCTAACACAGTAATTGTCATCCATGTCTACAGAAGCTTTTGGGTTGAAAAATCTCTTGCCAGCTTTGGGTGGAGAGGGGGGCTGAGGGAGTCCTGGATTAGGGGGTCTCCGGACAGCCGGACTATATCCTTTGGCCGGACTGTTGGACTATGAAGATACGAGATTGAAGACTTCGTCCCGTGTCCGGATGGGACTCTACTTGGCGTGGAAGGCAAGCTAGGCAATACAAATATGTATATCTCCTCCTTTGTAACCGACCTTGGGTAACCCTAGCCCCCTCCCGTGCCTATATAAACCGGAGGGTTTTAGTCCGTAGGACAACACACAATCATACCATAGGCTAGCTTCTAGGGTTTAGCCTCTCTGATCTCGTGGTAGATCAACTCTTGTAGTACTCATATCATCAAGAACAATCAAGCAGGACATAGGGTTTTACCTCCATCAAGAGGGCCCGAACCTGGGTAAACATCGTGTCCCTTGCCTCCTGTTACCATCCGCCTTAGACGCATAGTTCGGGACCCCCTACTCGAGATCCGCTGGTTTTGACACCGACGTTGGTGCTTTGATTGAGAGTTCCACTGTGTCACCACCATAAAGCTTGATGGCTCCTTCGATCATCGCTAGCGATGCGGTCCAGGGTGAGGCTTTCCTCCCCGGACAGATCTTATTCGGCGGCTTTGCACTGCGGGCCAATTCGCTTGGCCTTCTGGAGCAGATTGAGAGCTACGCCCCTGGCCATCAGGTCAGATTCGGAAACTTGAACTACACGGCCGACATCCACGGAGACTTGATCTTCGACGGATTCGGGGCCATGTTGGATGCGCCGTATAGTCGTAACGAGCATGACGTAACTCTGCCGTCGGACAATGTTTGGGAGATCGCATCCGCAACTACTCCGTCCATCAATCCGGAGCAAGTCGCGCCATCCGAGAGCAGAGGGATGGACCCCTCCATGGAGGCCGCACTCTCAGTGGCGTTAGAGCCAGATATTGACTTCACCCCTTACGAGAGCCGTGTCGCCGAACCATTGGATTCATCTCCGGCCACGGACTCCGAGCCGCTCATATCCGTGCCCATCGAATCCGATTGGGCGCCGATCATGGGGTTCACCTCCGCGGATATCTTTCAGCACTCACCTTTCGGAGATGTGCTAAATTCATTAAGGTCTCTCTCCCTGTCAGGAGAACCTTGGCCGAACTATGTCCGGCTAGAATGGGATGCAGACGAAGAAGAAATTCTCTGCCCACCCACCACCCACTTAGTAGCCACTGTCGACGACTTAACCGACATGCTCGACTTCGGCTCCGAAGACTCCGACGGTATGGACGACGAAGCCGGAGACGAACAGGATCCACCGCCCTCGAGGCACTGGACCGCCACCTCATCATATGATATATACATGGTGGACACCCCCAAAGCAGCCAATGGCGACGAGACAACGGAGGATGACCCCTCCAAGAAGCAACCCAAGCGCCGACGTCAGCGGCGCCGCTCTAAGTCCCGCCACAGCAAAAACATCGATAATAATAGTCCACGTGACTCTGGAAGAAACGACAACTGCACCACCCCGGTGGTAGAACACGATCAAGATGCAAACTGCACACATAGTACAAATCCGACGTCCGAACACGATGACGCCAAAGATAAGCCTCATCAATCCCCGTCTAGGGAAGAAAACAGTCCGGACGAAGATGCACACATCATCCCGGAAACGCACTTGGAGCAAGAAAACTTCCGCAGAAGGCTTATTGCCACAGCGAGGAGCCTGAAGAAACAGAAGCAAAGGCTCAAGGTCGCACAAGATACGCTCAACAGCAAGTGGAACAAAGTAACGGAGTATGGTGAAAGTTACCATCAAAATAGCTATCCAAAGCGCAAGCTATTACCGGAATTCGACGATGAGGCCTTAGAGCCCATACAGCCGAAAGGTGATACGGCCAACCGGCCGGATACACCACCCTGTGAACGCGATAGAGTGGCTAACAAAGTCACGCATAAGTCAACACACGATTCACGTGAGAACTTGCGTCAAAAATCCGGCGTGACCAGATCTATCTATGGATCTAGGAAGCGTGTTATGGTACACAACCAACGCCGAATACTACAACCGTCCGAACACCTTGGCGCATCCCAATACAGGGGTGCCGCACACCCCTTATGTTTCACTGATGAGGTGTTGGATCATGAATTCCCAGAGGGATTCAAACCGGTGAACATAGAGGCGTACGACGGAACCACAGACCCTGGAGTCTGGATAGAGGACTTCATCCTCCATATTCATATGGCTCGTGGAGACGATCTCCATGCCATTAAATACTTGCTCCTCAAGCTTAAAGGGCCAGCTAGGCACTGGCTGAAAAGCCTCCCCGAAAACTCAATTGGAAGTTGGGAGGAGCTCGAAGACACTTTCCGGGCCAATTTTCAAGGGACTTATGTCCGACCTCCGGATGCAGACGATTTAAGTCATATAATCCAATAGTCCGGAGAGTCCCCCCGAAAGCTTTGGAATAGGTTCCTCACCAAGAAGAACCAAATCGTCGACTGTCCGGACGCTGAAGCCTTAGCAGCTTTTAAACACAGCGTCCGACACGAATGGCTCGCCAGACACCTCGGTCAAGAAAAACCGAGAACAATGGCAGCCCTAACAAGCCTCATGACCCGCTTTTGTGCGGGCGAGGACAGCTGGTTGGCCCATAGCAGCACCAGCGACCCAAGCACATCCGAAGTCAGGGATGGCAATGGTAAACCACGACGCAACAAAAACAAGCGTCGAAATAAAGAAGGTAGCCCAGATAACATGGCGGTAAACGCCGGATTCAGGGGCTCCCAACCAGGTCAGCGAAAAAAGCCTTTCAAAGGCAGCAGAGAAGGACAATCTGGCCTAAACAAAATTCTTGACAAACTCTGTCAGCTTCACGGCACCCCAGACAAACCTGCAAATCATACCCACAGAGAATGCTGGGTCTTCAAGCAGGCCGGTAAGCTAAACACTGAACACAAAGGGGAAGAGACAGCAAGCGAAGACGAGGATGAACCTCGCCAGCAAAACACCGGAGGACAGAAAAAGTTCCCACCAGAGGTTAAAACAGTAAACGTGATCCATGCGACAAAGGGGAGAAGCAATCACGCACCCCGATGCACACGCGCCATAAAGCCCGTCACCCCTAGGTTCAACCCCTGGTTGGCCTGCCCGATCACTTTTGATCGTAGGGATCACAATACAAATATCTGGCGCGAAGGACTGACGGCCTTGGTGTTAGACCCAATAATAAACGGGTACCATTTCACAAGGGTCCTAATGGACGACGGCAGTGATCTAAATCTGATATATCAGGACATAATCCGCAAAATGGGGATAGACCTGACACAAATAAGACACATCAATACTACCTTCAAGGGAGTAATACCAGGCCAAGAGGCCTGCTCTATGGGCTCTCTACCACTAGAGGTGGTATTCGGTTCTCCCGATAACTTCCGAAGCGAAATGTTAACTTTTCACATCGCTTCATTCCGAAGTGATTATCAAGCACTGCTCGGAAGAGTGGCTTTCGCTCGTTTTAACACAATACCGCATTATGCTTTTCTCAAGCTCAAGATGCCCGGTCCATGTGGCATCATCACAGTTAGCGGAAATACTGAACGCTTTTTACATAAGGAAGAGGACGCGGCGGCTCTAACAGCCGCGAACTAGATAGCCTCACCAACCAAAAAAAGGCAGGTCGTCAAGACCACGGACACGGTTAGACGAATCCGGCGTTCCATCATATACACATGAGATTGGTTTTTGAACCCTCATAGACGATACCAGGGGCTTCCCGCGTGTAAACAGGGCCAGCCTGGCTCAACTTGGTTTCTCTTGAATTTCGATAGCTCATTGATAATAACCAACTCTTCTTCTTTTTTCGGCACGACAACTTTCACCTAAGTTCTTTCCTTTTGCAGATGACAATCGTGCTACACCCGTCCAGGACACGGCACAACGGAGACACAGGCGCAGACGTGCAGCAGGGACCCGCCCAAAGGTTTCTTTTTAGATTAAGACCCTGCGTAAACCTTTTTTACTGTCTCTTGTTGCTCACATCCTCCGGATACTCCACACAACCGAGAAGGATGCCGGCGTTATTGGCATGTGGCCACACCAGGATTTTGTACGTACCTGGACACATGGGGTTTCTTATTAAGGGCATTGTTTAGCCCGGTATATGTTATAAAGACCGAACACCTTAGGGAGTATTCGGCGTCGCGAGTTTGGCCCTATATGCATCAGCTCCGAATCATGTCTTTGGTCAAATGTTGGGTTTGCCCGGCTCCCACGTTTTGGTACCTTATGTTCCGTTATATCAGCTAAGGTAGCACTGGGAGAACTACTGCGATTGTGCCCTGGTTCATCCGGATGAGCACCTCAGTAGAGAAAGCCGAAAACTGACTGTCATGATATAGCGAGAGACTGGTCAACCACTCGATGACTCATCAGAATCTTCGGGATTCCTCCGCATTAACGAAGGGTTGTTTCCTGATCAGGTACGCACGCGCCCCGTATTCGGATGAGCGCAGAAGTACCAAGGGATATATAGTAGCCCCACTGTCAAACTCCTATGGCTAAGTGAAAGTGTTAAAGCAATGTAGTCTGATTGCCTTGTTCGCTAAGCTATCACCTCCTTAACGGACCAAGACATTGGATCAAGTGTGGATATGCATCTTTTACAAACACCCCCGCATTATATGCGTGGGGGCGGAAGCCGATGACTGCAAACTTTCAGGTTATACACATATATACATAAACGGCCGCACAGGAGGCACCATAGTACTTTTGTGCAAAAGTGTAAATACAGCCTGGATAATTCAATAAAACATTGTTTCTACAATGGGAATACATGTCACTTGAACATAACATTCTTCGAGCACTGACCTTTATCGGACGAGCGCCTTCAAGAACTTCTTCAAAGTAGTGCTCGGCAGCCACTCGGCCTACGGCCGAACCCTGTGTCGCAACAGTGTTGGCCTCCATCTCTGCCCAGTATGTCTTGACATGGGCAAAGGCCATCCGCGCACCCTCTATGCACGCCGATCTCTTTACAGCATCGATGCGTGGCACACCACTAAGGAATTTTTGCACTAAGCTAAAGTAGCTATTCGGCCTTGGCCCTCCCGGCCACAGGTGATCCACAATGGACCTCATGGCAAGTCCGGACAACCTATGGAGCTCGGCCCACTCGGCCAATCGCTCATTCAACAGCAGCGGACGGACTGGAGCGTGGAACTGTGACCAGAACAACTTTTCCACTTCGGGACCTTTTCGATCATTGAAGTACTCGGCCGCATCAGCAACACTTGCAGCCAAATCCATGTACGCGTCCCCAGAGCTCCATAGCCGGTCCAGAGGAGCATACTTCTGAAAGTGCGTTATATCGACTAGAGGGGGGGTGAATAGGCGATTTTTATGGAAGTCTTGAAAACGTGAAAGTTTCGAAGACAAATGATAGAAACAAACCTATTACCATGCAGCGGAAGGTAGACTACACTAGGCAAGCCATAGTCAAGTATTCAATGAAGTGAAAGCACAATGACTAATAGTAGCAATGTAGTGAGGATCAGGTAGGAAGATATTATGAAGCCAAACAGAATACGCAGTCACTCAGTGAAGACAAAAGATAGTGCAATCATACAATGACTTCACAAGGACCTACAGTAAGTAAAGGGAAGGGAAGGATGAAACCAGTGACTCGTTGAAGACAATGATTTGTTGGACCAGTTCCAGTTGCTGTGACAACTGTACGTCTGGTTAGGGCGGCTAGGTATTTAAACCTGAGGACACACAGTCCTGGACACCCAGTCCTGAACACGCAGCTCAGGACACCCAGTCCTCACCGTATTCCCCTTGACCTAAGGTCACACAGACCTCGCCCAATCACTCTGGTAAGTCTTCAAGGTAGACTCCCAAACCTTCACAGACTTCGTTCACCAGCGATCCACAATGTCTCTTGGATGCTCAGAACGCGACGCCTAACCGGCTGGAGGATTCACAGTCCTCAAGTGTAATAAGTCTTCAGATCACACAGACAAGAAGACTTAAGTGATGCCTAACACTCTTAGGCTCTGGGTGGTTAGGGCTTTATCCTCGCAAGGAATTCTCTCTCAAAGGCTTCGAGGTGGGTTGCTCTCAAACGACAAAAGCCGTACTCTAACTCTGGGCAGCCAACCGTTTATGGTTGTAGGGGGTGGGCTATTTATAGCCACTAGGCAACCCGACCTGATTTGTCCGAAATGACCCTGGGTCACTAAGGAACTGACACGTGTTCCAACGGTCAGATTTCAAACTCACGTGGCAGCTTTACTTGGGCTACAAGCAAAGCTGACTTGTCCGACTCTGGACAAGTTTCGCTCTCATAGTGTAAGTGCATCTAGTGCCACCCCTAGTTGGTTTTGGAGTATTGACGACAACCTAGTTGAGCGACTAATGTGTTTGTGAGAATTGCAGGATAACACAGGTAGAAGTCCCTCATTGATTCGGTTTTACTACCAGAGATGACCCCTAAAAAGGTATGAAGACATTGAAGTCAAAGGTGGTATATGAAGATATTCACATTGAAGACTATGACAAGAGAAGACACTATATGAACCCTATGGAGCTCGAAGACTTAGATCTTTCGTAGTTCTTTTTCTTTTGTGTTGAGTCATAGGAACCACTGTACTGTTAAGTGGGGTCCAAGAGAACCAGTCAGAATGACTGAAGTGATGCCTAAACCAAAAACCTATGTCTTCGAGTGAAGACTATGAGAGCGAATCTTGTCCAGAGTCGGACAAGTCAGCTTTGCTTGTAGCCCAAGTAAAGTTGCCGTGTGAGTTTGAAATCTGACCGTTGGAACACGTGTCAGTTCCTTAGTGACCCAGGGTCATTTCGGACAAATCAGGTCGGGTTGCCAAGTGGCTATAAATAGCCCACCCCCTACAACCATAAACGGTTGGCTGCTCAGATTGAAAGCACGGCTTTTGTCATTTGAGAGCAACCCACCTCGAAGCCTTTGAGAGAGAATTCCTTGCGAGGATAAAGCCCTAACCACCAGAGGCAGAGAGAATTGGGCATCACTTAAGTCTTCTTGTCTGCGTGATCTGAAGACTTATTACACTTGAGGACTGTGCATCCTCCAGCCGGTTAGGCGTCGCGTTCTGAGCATCCAAGAGACATCGTGGATTGCCGGTGAACGAAGTCTGTGAAGGTTTGGGAGTCTACCTTGAAGACTTACCAGAGTGATTGGGCGTGGTCTATGTGACCTTAGCTCAAGGAGAATACGGTGAGGACTGGGTGTCCTGAGCTGCGTGTTCAGGACTGGGTGTCCGGGACTGTGTGTCCTAAGGTTTAAATACCTAGCCGCTCCGACCAGACGTACAGTTGTCACAGCAACTGGAACTGGTTCAACAAATCATTGTCTTCAACGAGTCACTGGTTTCATCTTCACTTCACTTTACTTACTGTTACTCCTTGTGAAGTCATTGTATGTTTGCTCTATCATTTGTCTTCCTTGAGTGACTGCGTGTTCTGTTTGGCTTCACAATATCTTCCTACCTGATCCTTACTACCTAGCTGCTATTAGTCTTTGTGCTTTCACTTCATTGAATACTTGACTATGGTTTGCCTAGTGTAGTCTACCTTCCGCTGCATGGTAATAGGTTTAATTTTATCGTTTGTCTTCAAAACTCCCATGTTCTGAAGACTTTCATAAAAATCGCCTATTCACCCCCCTCTAGTCGATATAACGCACTTTCAATTGGTATCAGAGCAAGGTGCTCCCTTGTTCTGTGTGATTCGGTTTAACCACCTGGAGTTTTAGCTATGTCGACTGCAGGGATAATTAAAGTCTCCGCTGCGTGCCCCGTCTTCGATGGAACTGAATATCCCTACTGGAAGAATAAGATGTGCATGCATCTTGAAGCCATTGACGTCGACCTATGGTATGTCGTCGAAAACGGCGTTCCCAAGGCTGGAGAAGGTGTCACTGCTGCTGATGTCAAGAAATTCGTTCAACTGGACTCTACTGCCAAGAATATCATCTGTGGTCATCTGACCAAAGGACAGTATGGCCGTGTGAGTGCTTTGAAGACATCCAAGCTGGTCTGGGACTGGCTCTCCAAGGTTAATGAAGGCATCTCAACCCAGAGAGATCAGAGAATCAGTGTCCTTCGCAACCTCTTCAATCGCTTCAAGCGAAATGACAATGAGAATGTCCAGCACACATTTGACCGACTCACTGACATCACAAATGAGCTTCAAGCCCTCGGCGCCACTGAGATTACCAAACACGAAGTCGTCAAGACGCTGCTCAGATCACTTGATAGTTCGTTTGACATCCTGGCCCTGATGATTCAAGAACGTCCTGATTTCAAGACACTCGATCCGTCTGACATACTTGAGAGGCTCAACACACATGAGTTTCAGCTTTCGGAGAAAAGAAATATCTACGGTCCAAACTATGGGCGAACTCGTGCCTTGAAGGCAAAAGCTGTCTCCTCATCTGAAGAATCTGACAGCAGTTCTGATGATCCTGAAGACATTGGAAGGGAACTTGCTATGCTTGTCAAGAAGTTCCAAAAATTCACCAAGAAGAAAGGCTTCAGAAAGTCTTCCCGATCAAGTTCAAGGAATGATGAAGCTCCTGCTCATGACTACAAGAGGAAAACATGTCACAAGTGCAAGAAACTTGGCCACTTCATCTCTGAGTGTCCACAGTGGGACAATGAGAACAAAAAGAAGAAGAAGAGCAAGGAATATGACTCTGACGACAAGAAGAAGAAGAAGAAATACTCAAAGTCTTCTTCCAAGTCTTCCTCAAAGTCTTCATCACACAAGAAGAGCTCATCTGGCAAGGCACGTGCGTTTGTTGGCAAGGAAATGGATTCAGAGGAGGAGTCTGCTTCTGAGGAGGCAGAGGTGGAGTCTGAGGAGGAATCCGACTCAGGCGTCGCAAGTCTGGCTACAGCATACGTTGCCAAGTCCATCTTCAACACTAAAGACAATGACTTCATCATCGACATCGATGCAAATGACAAGGACTACTCTGCTTCTACCTACTGCTTCATGGCACGCGGTGCCAAGGTAAACACACGCACTACTCACTATCAAACATCTAGTGACGATGACTCTGATTGTGGTTCAAAACCTAGCTACAAAACACTTGCTAAAATTGCAACTGAACAGCAGAAAGCTATGGAACATATTCAAAAACTGTTAGACAGAAGCGATGATCTGTTAGGTGCTGAAATGACTCGATCGGAATCCTTAATTGAAGACATACAAAATCTTCACGTTAAGTATCAGGAACTTGAAAGTCGTCATGAGACTCTCTCAACAACTCATGAAAAGCTTTCCTATGATTATCTTCAAAGGAAGCAGGATCTTGAGAAATTGAGAGCGGTTCATGAAGATCTTCAAACGGAAAATGAGTCACTTCGCACCAAACAGATCAGTCCCGCTCAGGAAGGATTTGAACCACCATGTTTTAAATGCATTGAGCGTGATAATGCTACTTCTGTTGCTGAATGTTCTACTGCTACTGCGGTTGCAATATATTCAACTGTTGATGTGGTAACTAACCCCTCTGCTGAGGATACCACCGCTATTGCTGATGAGAATGCTAGGTTGAAGACATTGCTTGAAACAGGGATGTACAAAAGTCTTCAAGGGAATCAGACACTATGTGATGTCCTCAAAAAGCAGATTCTGAACCGAAACCCTAGGAAAGAGGGTGTTGGGTTCGTAAGGAAAATGAATGCAGATGGCTCTTACTGGAAACCTGAGCAGTACCCCAAAACCATGTGGGTTGCTGCAAAGGAACCTTCAGCAGATCCATCCAATCTAACTGGCTTCACTTGTGCTAACCCCATTATCATTGATGAATCCTTTGATGCAAACTATATACTGTTTAAGAATCAGAATGGTGAAGTGTTTGCCAGGTATATTGGTACTAACTGCAGGAATGGACCGCCTATGAAGAAGATCTGGGTTCCGAAAAGGTGTCTGGAAAATCTTCCTGTGAATGTCTTCATGACACCTCACGTGAAGAAGACAAACCTCAGACCAAAGGCTTCATACGGTCCAAAGGCTTCATACAGACAGAGGACTCACCTGAGTCGCACTAACGCAAATGTTTTGCAGGGAAACCATACTCAGGCATATGAATATGAGAGCGGTTCATCAAACCGCCATGTTCATAAGACCAAGAACTATTCTGCTTATTCTTATGAGTACTATTGTCTGCCTGCAAGACTGTTTGCTAGGGCTTCAAAGCCAAAATTCTCAGATGCTGCACTTAGACTTATTGCTTCTAAGCCACCCTTGAAGATGTGGGTGGCTAAGAAAGCTTAACTCTCTTTTGCAGGGAAAGGTCTCCAGCAGAAAACCAAAATCGTTTGACGCTATTGCTGGGGACCTTAAACATCTTGTAGGGCACAAGATCAAATGCCCAAATGGTCTTACTATGTACTTCGTACCTGAATCACTTGCTACTCTCCCTATTAGTCCTAACCTGGATCTAAGCTTTCATAACCCACTGGTTCGTCAAATGTTTTTGCTTCACAATGCTCTTGGTAAAGCCTATCACCCTAACTGCATTGTAGGGTACGACACCAGCGTCTTCAGAATGGATTATTGATAGTGGGTGTACAAATCACATGACTGGCAAAAGAAGTCTTCTTATGGACTCAACCTTACGTCCATCCGACAAGAGCCACATCACATTTGCTGACACTGGTAAAAGTAAGGTATTGGGTCTAGGTAGAGTTGCAATCTCAAGGGATCAACACATGGATAAAGTCATGCTTGTTGAATCCCTTGGCTTCAACTTAATGTCTGTCTCAATGCTTTGCGATTTGAACATGATCGTAATGTTTGGAAAATATCGTTGCCTTGTACTAATGGAATCTGACAAGTCTCTAGTGTTTGAAGGGTATCGAAAAGATGATTTGTACGTGGTAGACTTCTCAGCAGGACCACAGCTTGTAGTATGTCTTCTAGCAAAGGCTTCAGAATGCTGGCTCTGGCATCGGAGGCTTGGACATGCTAGCATGAGCAACCTCCACACCCTTGCGAAGAAGAAGCATGTCATAGGCATCGAGGGCGTCAAGTTCAAGAAAGACCACTTATGCGGTGCCTGTGAAGCAGGGAAGATGACGAGGGCCAAACATCCCTCGAAGACAATCATGACCACAACTCGACCCTTCGAACTGCTTCACATGGATCTTTTCGGTCCCACTCATTACTCAACTCTTACTACTACTGCTTGCCTCTATGGCTTCGTTATTGTTGATGATTATTCTAGATATACTAGGGTGCACATAATCCTTCACAAGACTGAAGTGCAGGATGTCTTCAGACGCTTCGCCAATCGAGCTATGAACAATTTTGGTGCCAAGATAAAGCACATCAGAAGTGACAATGGCACTGAATTCAAGAACACTGGCCTTGATACATATCTTGATACCTTGGGCATCACACATGAATTCTCAGCCCCGTACACGCCACAGCAGAATGGCGTCGCCGAACGCAAGAACAGAACACTAATTGAGATGGCCAGAACGATGCTAGATGAATACAAGACCCCAAAAAAATTCTGGCCCGAAGCCATTGATACTGCATGCCATACAATCAATCGTGTTTATCTTCACAAGCTACTGAACAAAACATCTTATGAGCTCCTTACTGGGAAGAAGCCAAATGTCAGTTACTTCAGAGTATTTGGCGCAAGGTGCTGGATCAAGGACCCACATCACACCTCAAAATTTGCACCAAAAGCACATGAGGGTTTTATGCTTGGATATGGAAAGGATTCCACTCCTACAGAGTCTTCAATCTCTTTCATTACAAATTGGTTCAAACAGTGGATGTGCGGTTCGATGAGACCAATGGTTCACAAAGAGAGCAGCTGCCAAATGTGTTAGATGATGTTCCATCCAGTAAATCAATCAAGCTAATGGGAACTGGAGAAATTATACCTTTTGAAGCTCATCCTGAAGAAGAACTTATCATTTCAGCACCTGATCAACATGAAGACAATGCTCAGCCTGAAGACATTCCTTCCAACAACGACAATGAACAGCAAGAGCAAAGTCTTCGCCCAGTACATCCTCGCGTTGCCAATGAAGTGCAGATTGAAAGAATAATTGATAGCATCAATGCACCTGGTCCACTCACTCGTTCAAGGGCAACTCAGCTAGCAAATTTCTGTGGGCACTTCGCATTCGTCTCAATAGCAGAACCCAAGAAAGTTGAAGAATTCAAGCTATGCAAGAAGAGCTTCAACAGTTTGAGCTGAATAATGTATGGGAACTGGTTAAGCGTCCTGATCCACGGAAGCACAATATAATAGGCACCAAATGGATATACCACAACAAGCAAGATGAGCATGGTCAAGTTGTCAAAAACAAATCTCGTCTCGTTGCTCAAGGATATACTCAAGTGGAAGGCATTGACTTCGATGAAACATTTGCTCCGGTGGCTAGACTTGAAGCCATACGCATACTGCTGGCCTATGAAAATCATCATAACATACTTCTATATCAAATGGATGTGAAGAGTGCCTTTCTCAATGGCAAGATTGAAGAAGAAGTGTATGTTGCACAACCGCCTGGCTTTGAAGATCCAAAACATCCTGACATGGTATACAAGCTCAACAAGGCACTGTATGGCCTCAAACAAGCCCCTCGGGCCTAGTATGACACACTCAAATACTTCTTGAAGAGCAAAGGCTTCATACCTGGTTCCCTAGATCCCACTCTTTTCACGAAGACATATGATGGTGAACTGTTTGTGTGCCAAATATATGTGGATGACATTATCTTCGGCTGCACCAATCATAAGTACAGTGAAGAGTTTGGATATATGATGCAAGAGCAATATCAAATGTCCATGATGGGGGAGCTGAAGTTCTTCCTCGGTCTTCAAATACGACAACAACGCAGTGGCATCTTCATATCTCAAGAGAAGTATCTCAAAGATTGCCTGAAGAAGTTCGGTATGCAAGACTGCAAAGGCTTCACAACACCAATGCCAGCCAAACATCATCTGGGTCCTGACGACAATGGTAAAGAGTTCGATCAAAAGGTATACCGCTCCATGATTGGTTCTTTACTTTATCTATGTGCATCTAGGCCAGATATTATGCTTAGTGTTTGCATGTGTGCTCGATTTCAAGCGGCACCAAAGGAGTCGCATCACTTAGCTGTGAAGCGAATTCTTCGATATTTGGCTCACACCCCAACTCTAGGATTATGGTATCCAAAGGGCTCAGAGTTTGATCTGGTTGGATTCTCGATGCTGATTATGCTGGTGACAAAGTTGATCGCAAGTCTACATCAGGCACATGTCACTTTCTAGGACGATCACTTGTATGTTGGTCTTCAAAGAAGCAGAACTGTGTATCTCTCTCCACTACTGAATCTGAATACATTGCTGCTGGATCTTGCTGCGCTCAGCTTCTATGGATGAAGCAAACACTCAAGGACTATGGCATTCATCTGAAGCAAGTGCCACTTTACTGCGACAACGAAAGCGCCATCAAGATTGCTAACAACCCAGTTCAGCACTCGAAGACAAAGCACATTGAAATTGGTCATCACTTTCTTAGAGATCATGTTGTGAAGGAAGACGTTGATATCATACACGTCAACACTGAAGAGCAATTGGCAGATATCTTCACCAAGCCCTTGGATGAGAAGAGGTTTTCCAAGTTACGGTGTGAGCTAAATATCCTGGAATCCTCAAATGTCCTGTGATCAGGCACACATCCTAACCCTTATGCATATTGATGACTTAGATGTGCAACACACAAAGTAAAGTATATCTTAAATAAATAAAGACATACATTCTAAGTGTGAATACATTAATGTGGAATTTGACTTCGGAGCGCCACGATAGTTGTGCGCCGTGTCTGGGTCTAATACTTCCTATACGGTGGGTAACGCCACCACCAAACGTTCTATTTTGAAGTGTTTCACTCATGGCGTTACCTTGCAATGTCTTCACATTTGGTTTGGCTTCAATCTCAACATATTTTCATGATTATCTTCACTATGTTGATTATATATATATATATACTAGTGTTATGTCCTCTACAGCATTCACTTATAGCTATGTCTTCGTGTTGAATCTTTTGAACTAAGTGAATGTGATCGGACCCTAACCTCTCTATGCTTTCTATCTCAAACTCTATCTCTTCAAGTCATATGCATTCTATTGAAACTGTCGAATGTCTTCTCTGCGTCCTTGTCAGCAGAAGATACAGAGACAACCATTAAGTCCGTTTTCAATGCTCATTCCTCCACATGAAATTCAGAGAAATAGGAACGACCACCCGACAATCCAGGCGTGCGTGGGACGTGGAACAAACCCCAAAATTCCGCATAATGGCCACGCGTTCCTCAGATGCGAATCGCCAGGGGCACCTGTGTAATAGCACAGTGCCACCCCTGTGCCTATAAATACACACTCACAGCGGTCATTATCTCTTCTTCCACCCTCGCACGAACCCTAGCGCCACCGCTAGCTCTCGACGACGCCGGCGACGAAGTGCTTCGCTGCCGCAACCTCTCCGACGCCGTCTTCACGCCGACCGCGGACATCGTCCTCTCCACCGTCGCCGTAGGTGTCCTCCGTCGCCAAGTTAGGGCACGGAAGAGTGAACTGCTCGGCCTCATCTCCCACTCCGTCTAGCAGTTCTCAGTGTGGTAAATAAAACTCCCTTTCTACAGCACCGTTGATCCTATTGATCTGTCACTTTCTACCACAAGCAGTTTCTATTCACACAAGCTAGATCTCTCTCATACTGCATCTCATAACATGCCTAGTATATTCACTTGTGCTTCACAAAGTAGTTAGATTCCTCACTTGTACTGATCTGTGGATTCGTACAAATCTGGAACCAACTTCTTATCTATGAGTGAATGTCTTCGCACGATGAGGTTAATGTCTTCTAAACAGATTTATCTTCAAAATCTTCTGAGAATGCATATGACCTCTTCCCCTTCCCTCGCACCTTAATGCTGTCACAGGTACATGTCCGTGGGAGAATCCTTTGGTTCTCATAGTCTGCATTCATTTGCAGAATTCTTACAGCATCACATAAATTCTCCCGAAGCCAGTTCCTGTTGGTCCAGCAAACGAAAACCTTTGAAGCCTTTGAACGTCTTGAAGCCTTTCAAGTTAAAGTTTATGGCTTCAGAGAAAGCAGCAAGGAAGGGTGGCAGAAAGCGTCGTGGTGAGACCTCTAGAGATCTGCCAGATGAACTCTCAGAAATGTACAAGACAGATCCTGAAGAGGATTACAGTCAGCGCAAGACCCGAATCCAATGGATTCGAAGATATTGGGCAGAACAATGGTTCAAATACAAATTTGTGACCCAGGAGTATGCTGAGAAAAATGCCATCAAGAGACCGTGGGGAGACATCCTATTCAAGAATCTTCTACCCAGGTCCAGAGATGAAGCCATTGCTCAAGGCTTCTATCCATGCATGGTTCGTGGACCACAGCCTGCTGATGCACACTCGTCGTCACTGCTATGGTGTCGTGACGAAAATCTGTTCAAGCACAACTTCCAGTTTGCTCAGAACTCAGCAAAGCAGAACAAGAAGACTTTTGGGTTAGACTTCAACCCTGGTCTCTCATCTCCAAGGGCAGATGGCACATGACATGCAGAACCCAATGTCATCGGTCCTTTCTCCAACCTTGAAGGCCTCATCACCTACATCTTGGTTCAAGGGACTGCAGTGAATGAGCCTGCAGCTGACACTGAGTCTGATGACGCGCCTGCAGTGCCGAAGCCAAAGCAGTTGAAGAAGCCAAAAGCTTCAAAGCCGGCCCCTTCACCAAAAATCTCAAGGGCGAAGCCATTGGCAACTGCACCTCCTGATGACAGTGTGCAGTCTGAAGACTTATCACGCGTCTCCAAGCCCCAGAAGGCCAAGATTCCTCTGTCTCACACTGGCAAAGAGCTAACAGCTGCTGCCATTCTGCGCAACGACGACATTGATCTGTCAAGTGATGAAGATCTTGGAGATGACGCTCTTGAGCAACTCATTAAGAGCAAAGAAGAAGCAGAAATCTTCAATGATCTGCCTCTCTTTGATGTCACAATCATCCACAACTTCATTGACAAGTGGTTTGACACGCCAAACATCAGCTTTGAAGATCTGCAGCTACCCATTGGCCTCAGTGTCGCCTTCCAAGGCGCCATTGCTTCAGAACTTGCTATTGCCCAACGCATTGTTGAACTGAAGCAGAAGATTGACTATGAAAAGGCTCAGTTCAAGAAGTATATGGCCAAGCTCAGCGTGCAATAAGTGAAGAACTTCAAGACAATGATGCACGAGCTCAAGGAAGCCTTTGTGAAGAAGCATGCAGAAGCTCAAGGTTCGCGTGAGCGCATGAAGACTCTGGCTGACAGATGTGTGCAAGCCTATAATGAGGCTGAGAAGCGCAAGGCACTTGGGCGTCCTGGCATCGACCCCACGATGGCCGCAAAGAAGAAGAAGAAACCTGCTACGGCTGAACCTGATGCACCAAGGCAAGAAGCAGTTCCGATTGTCTTCCCAACTAGACTGACTGGCTCGAAGCCAAAAAGCCGGTCAACAGCTTCAGAGCTCAAGAAGACAAGAACTGCTGAGGCTAAAGCCAGGAAGAGGAAACACTCTAAAGCCTCTCCTAGTGCCCCCACCAAGAAAAAGAGAAAGACCAAGAAAGCTCGGGCTGCTCCCACAGAGCCCTTGATAGTTGAACCCATTTCTATGGTTCATCCTGACGCAGAACGTCAACTGACAGTTCATGAGCCTGCTTCCACAGAGGCTCCTGAAGCCGAAGACATTCTAGCAGCTGATCCCATCGCTGCTGAAGACATTGGTCATCATGACAATGTAGAAGATGATGCAGTCCTTCCTCAGTTTGAAAACAGCAAACTCATCAGCATTGGTCGTCCACTGACGCCAATTGCACAGGATGCTTCATGGGCGGATCGCCCACAAGAGGAAGAAGACTATGAGGCCCAGCCCACTCCAACTCCACAGGCGTCGTCTACGTTACGCAGGCTTCGCAAAGGTCCAAGGCCTCAAGTCTCTACTGAAGACATTCCGGCTGCATCAGCCGCAGAAGAAGAAGTACCACAAGATTCCACTCCCCTGTTCCACCAAGAAGCAGTTCTCCAGGAGAACGTGCCTGTGACCGACCCTCCAGCTAGTCAAGTGGAGGATGAAAATCTTGAGGCTGCCACAACCAACAATGAAGCTAATGTGGAGCCCTCCCCAGCAAAAGCTTCAGAAGACAGCGAAGCCACTGATCCCGCCACTTCTGTTCCTGAGTCTGCTGCCGGTCCCCAATTCAACTATCATGTTGAGCACAGGCCTCAGGTCCAAAAGCCAATCCCAGGACCACCAAGGTTTCCAGGTCCTGCATCAGCACCTGGCTCCTTCAACATCAATGGCTTCAGGGCAGACAACACGTTTTTCAATAGCTCCAGGAACCCCTACTCAAGGGAAAGGATATCATCTGATCGGTTCTGGAGCTATCCTCAGCGAAGCTATTACTCTTGCATTCTTTACAACCAAGATCACATCTTCCCACACAAGCGCCTTGACGTTGAAGCTATAGCTGGTCTGCCCTGTCTAGAAGAAGCGTTGGATTGCTTCAAGCAAGTGGGTCTGCTGCAGTTTGTTACTGATGAAGAGCATTGGAATGAAGAGCTTCTACTACAATTCTATGCCACACTTCACATCAAAGGGTACAGCAGAGATCCGAAGACTTGGGTCCTGGAGTGGATGACTGGCAACGTTCATCACGAAGCCAATGCATTTGACATCATTGAGCTCACTGGCTTGCCCACTCCTGGCGATCTCTTCGAGCAAGGCTGTCAGCTGCATGCTGAAGCTATTGAGAGCATCTTTCAGCGGCCAGAACCTGATATGAGTCAAATGCTCAGCATGATGAAGCCATTGCCCCAAGATGCTGCTTATCCCACAGAGTTCTTTGTTGAAGACCTTGAGTACCTGCCCAGAACCATCTATCACATCATCAGGCGAACTCTCTGGCCTATCAAAGGGCACTCTCCAAATGCCAAGCTTCAGGGTGCAATGAAGACTTTGGTCTTCTATATACTTCATGGCAAATGCTTCAATGCACAGGACTTCTTCATACGCCAACTTGCTGCATCAGGCATTGATCTGTTTGGGTTGAAGTTCTACGCCCCTTGGGTCATGTGGCTGATCAAGCTACACTCCGCCATCTCGTATCAGCCCTCAGCCCGCAACCATCGGATCTTCTTGCCTGACGTGGACATGTCTATTGAAGCCATATATTCTGAGCCTCCCAAGCAACCTCTAAGTCTTCAGAATGCAGACCATCAGAGTTTTACTCAGAACGTTGAAGGCTTGAAGCAGTTTCCGGGTGTATCCTTTGGTTGGCACTACACGTGCACCACACCCTGCTTCCACTGAAGCCACTGACAGTGCCACTGCTCCAAGACCCAAGAAGCGCACTCGTGTTCTCAATGACCGAGAGCTTCTTGTGGCTCTACATCAGAAACAGGATAGGCATCATGACTGGCTGAAGCGTCAGATGAAAAGCCTCTTGGTGGATGTTAATCGCACTCGAAATCTTGCCACCAAGAATGCTTTCGTTGCCCATGAAACCTGTCGCCGCACATGGAAAGGGCTCACGATGATGTGTTCTGAAGCTGATCTTCAAGAGGATGGCTTCTCTGAGAGATTCAAGTTTGACTCCACACCTCCTCGAAGGGCTGTGCTGCTAGGAACTCCATCCCTTGAAGACTCTGAGTTCTCTTCCTCTGCTGCCACAGTGACTGCCAGAATTATTGAGGAAGAAGACGATGCTACTTCACCGCCACCTCCTTCAGCACCTCCAAGCTCTTCTGCACCGCCAAACAACACCAACAACCCTGCTACTTCACCTACTCCTCATGGGAACGAGTAGAGGCTCTATGTCTTCAAACCTTTTTGGTCATTACTGACAAAAGGGGGAGAAGCATATGAGATTGATAGTCTTCAAGCGGGTCCACATGGGCGGGTGCTTTATATTTTGCTTCGTGCTTACAACTCTCGTTTTTGCTACATTTGGTTCTTATGAGTTGTAACACTTAAACCAGATGGTCATCTGCTACTTATTTGCCACCTTGTCTTGCGAAGATAAATTCCGCATGTGCGACGATAAATTCCGCACTTAGCTCATTCTGCAGACGTCCATTTTCCATTATGCATGTCATTATCTTCATATACTTTCACATGCATAGTGGATTGTCATCATAAGTTGAAGTGGATCTCCACAAGTACAACCTGCCATGTGCATTTGCATTCCAAAAGCAAATTAACTTATATGCACATCTTCAGGGGGAGCCCTTGCAACTTATGAAGACAATTCCTTATCCTTTAGAATTTCACAGATTATATTCCCCGTTGAAAACTTCAACTAGTTTGTCATCAATCACCAAAAAGGAGGAGATTGTAAGTGCATCTAGTGCCACCCTAGTTGGTTTTGGAGTATTGACGACAAACCTAGTTGAGCGACTAATGTGTTTGTGAGAATTGCAGGATAACACAGGTAGAAGTCCCTCATTGATTCGGTTTTACTACCAGAGATGACCCCTAAAAAGGTATGAAGACATTGAAGTCAAAGCTGGTATATGAAGATATTCACATTGAAGACTATGACAAGAGAAGACACTATATGAAGCCTATGGAGCTCGAAGACTTAGATCTTTCGTAGTTCTTTTTCTTTTGTGTTGAGTCATAGGAACCACCGTACTGTTAAGTGGGGTCCAAGAGAACCAGTCAGAATGACTGAAGTGATGCCTACACCAAAAACCTATGTCTTCGAGTGAAGACTATGAGAGCGAATCTTGTCCAGAGTCGGACAAGTCAGCTTTGCTTGTAGCCCAAGTAAAGTTGTCGTGTGAGTTTGAAATCTGACCGTTGGAACACGTGTCAGTTCCTTAGTGACCCAGGGTCATTTCGGACAAATCAGGTCGGGTTGCCAAGTGGCTATAAATAGCCCACCCCCTACAACCATAAACGGTTGGCTGCTCAGATTGAAAGCACGGCTTTTGTCGTTTGAGAGCAACCCACCTCGAAGCCTTTGAGAGAGAATTCCTTGCGAGGATAAAGCCCTAACCACCAGAGGCAGAGAGAATTGGGCATCACTTAAGTCTTCTTGTCTGCGTGATCTGAAGACTTATTACACTTGAGGACTCTGCATCCTCCAGCCGGTTAGGCGTCGCGTTCTGAGCATCCAAGAGACATTGTGGATTGCCGGTGAACGAAGTCTGTGAAGGTTTGGGAGTCTACCTTGAAGACTTACCAGAGTGATTGGGCGTGGTCTATGTGACCTTAGCTCAAGGAGAATACGGTGAGGACTGGGTGTCCTGAGCTACGTGTTCAGGACTGGGTGTCCGGGACTGTGTGTTCTAAGGTTTAAATACCTAGCCGCTCCAACCACGTACAGTTGTCACAGCAACTGGAACTGGTTCAACAAATCATTGTCTTCAACGAGTCACTGGTTTCATCTTCACTTCACTTTACTTACTGTTACTCCTTGTGAAGTCATTGTATGTTTGCTCTATCATTTGTCTTCACTGAGTGACTGCGTGTTCTGTTTGGCTTCACAATATCTTCCTACCTGATCCTTACTACCTAGCTGCTATTAGTCTTTGTGCTTTCACTTCATTGAATACTTGACTATGGTTTGCCTAGTGTAGTCTACCTTCCGCTGCATGGTAATAGGTTTAATTTTATCGTTTGTCTTCAAAACTCCCATGTTCTGAAGACTTTCATAAAAATCGCCTATTCACCCCCCTCTAGTCGATATAACGCACTTTCACATAGTCTTCACTCGAAGACATAGGTTTTGGTTAAGCATCACTTCGGTCATTCTGACTGGTTCACTTGGACCCCACTTAACAGTACGGTGGTTCCTATGACTCAACAAAGAAGAAACAGAACTACAAAAGATCTAAGTCTTCGAGCTCCATAGGCTTCATGCGATGTCTTCTCTTGTCATAGTCTTCAATGAGAATATCTTCATATACCACCTTTGACATCAATGTCTTCATACATTTTTAGGGGTCATCTCTGGTAGGAAAACCGAATCAATGAGGGACTTCTACCTGTGTTATCCTGCAATTCTCACAAACACATCAGTCCCTCAACTAGGTTTGTCATCAATACTCCAAAACCAACTAGGGGTGGCACTAGATGCACTTACAATCTCCCCCTTTTTAGTGATTGATGACAAACTAGTTGAAGTTTTCAACGGGGAATATAATATGTGAAATTGTAAAGGATAAGGAATTGTCTTCATAAGTTGCAAGGGCTCCCCCTGAAGATGTGCATATAAGTAATTTGCTTTTGGAATGCAAATGCACATGGCAGGTTGTGCTTGTGGAGATCCTCTTCAACTTATGATGACAATCCACTATGCATGTGAAGGTATGTGAAGATAATGGCATGCATAATGGAAAATGGACGTCTGCAAAGTGATCTAAGTGCAGAATTTATCATCGCACATGCGGAATTTATCATCGCATCACAAAGTAGCAAATAAGTAGCAGACGATCATCGAGTTTAAGTGTTACAACTCAAAGAACCAAATGTATCAAAACGAGAGTTGTAAACACGAAGCAAAATATAAAGCACCCGCCCATATGGACCCGCTTGAAGACTATCAAACTCATATGCTTCTCCCCCTTTTGTCAGTAAGGACCAAAAAGGTTTGAAGACATAGAGCATCTACTTGTTCCCATGAAGAGTAGGTGAAGCAGCAGGGTCGTCGGTGGTGTTCGGTGGTGCAGAAGAACTTGGAGCAGTGTCGAAGCGTGCTGAAGGAGGTGGCGGTGAAGTGGCATCGTCTTCATCCTCGATCACTCTGGCATTCACAGTTGCAGCAGAGGAAGAGAACTCAGAGTCTTCAAGAGATGGAGTTCGTCGCAGCACGGCCCTTCGAGGAGGTGTGGAGTCAAACTTGAAGCGTTCAGAGAAGCCATCCTCTTGAAGATCATCTTCAGAGCACATCAGCGTCAGCCCTTTCCATGTGCGTCGAGAGGTTTCATGGGCAACAAAAGCATTCTTGGTGGCAAGATTGCGAATGCGGTTGACATCCACCAAGAGGCTTTGCATTTGGCGCTTCAGCCAGTCATGATGCCTATCCTGTTTCTGATGAAGAGCCACCAGAAGCTCTCGGTCATTAAGAACACGAGTGCGCTTCTTGGGTCGTTGGGCAATTGTGCTGTCGGTGGCTTCAGTAAGGGCAGGATGTGGTGCACGTGTAGTTCTAGCCAAAGGATACACACGAGTGACTGCTTCAACTCCTTCAATGTTCTGAGAAAAACTGTGATGCTCCGCATTTTGAAGACTTAGAGGTTCCTTGGCAGGCTCAGGATAAATGGCTTCAACAGACATATCCACATCAGGCAGAAAGATCCGATGATTGCGAGTAGATGGCTGATATGAGATAGCGGAGTGGAGTTTAATCAGCCGCATTATCCATGGAGCGTAGAACTTCAAGCCGAAAAGATCAGAGCCTGATGCAGCAAGTTGGCGGATGAAGTCCTGTGCATTGAAGCATTTGCCATGAAGAATATAGAAGACCAAGGTCTTCATTGCACCTTCCAGCTTGGCATGTGGAGAGTGTCCTTTGATGGGCGAGAGAGTTCGCCTTATGATGTGATAAATAGTCCTTGGCAGATACTCAAGGTCTTCAACAAAGAACTCTTTGGGATATGCAGCATCTTGGGGCAATGGCTTCATCATACTGAGCATCTGACTCATGTTGGGTTCAGGCTTCTGAAAGATGCTCTCCACAGCTTCACTGTGAATCTGACAGCCAGTTTCATAGAGATCGCCAGGAGTGGGTAGACCAGTGAGCTCAATGATGTCAAAGGCTTTGGCTTCGTGATGAACGTTTCCTGTCATCCACTCCAGGACCCAAGTCTTCGAATCTCTGTTGTAACCGCGGATGTGAAGTGTGGCATAGAATTGGAGCAGCAACTCTTCATTCCAATGCTCTTGGTCGGTGACGAACGGCAGCAATCCAACCTCTTTGAAGCAATCCAGAGCTTCTTCGAGACAGGGCAGACCAGCTATTGCTTCAATGTTAAGACGCTTGTGTGGGAAGATGCGACCTTGATTGTATAGAATGCAGGAGTAATAGCTTCACTGCGGATAGCTCCAGAACCGATCAGATGATATTCTTTCCCTTGAGTAGGGGTTTCTGGAGCTATTGAAGAAAGTGTTGTCTGCTTTGAAGCCATTGACATTGAAGGATCCAGGTGCTGATGCAGGACGTGGAAACCTGGGAAATCTTGGGATTGGCTTCTGTACCTGAGGCCTGTGCTCAACATGATAGTCGGACTAAGGACCAGCAGCAGGCGCAGGAACAGAAGCAGTGGGATCAGTGGCTTCGCTGACTTCTGGTGCTTGGGTTGGTGAAGGCTCCATATTAGCTTCAGCCATGACAGCATTAGTGGCTTCATTGGTGTTGGTGGTGGCAGCCTCAAGATTCTCGACCTCCACTTGACGAGCTGGAGGGTCGGTCACAGTCACGTTCTCCTCGAAAACAGCTTCTTGGTGGGACGGGGGAGTAGCAGCTTTTGGGGTTTCTTCTTCATCGGCCGATGCAGCCGGAATGTCTTCAGCATCTTTAGCTTCAGACCCAGAGACTGGAGGCCTTGGTCCTTTGCGAAGCCTGCGTAACGCTGGCGACGCCTGTGGAGTTGGAGTTGGCTGGGCCTCAAAGTCTTCTTCCTCTTGTGCTTGTGGGCGATCAGCCCATGATGCATCCTGAGCAATTGGCGTCAGAGGACGACCAATGCTGATGAGTTCGCTGTGCGTTAGCACAGGCAATGATACCTGTTGGTGCTCGAGCTGAGGAAGAACTGCATCATCTTCAACATGTTCATGGTGACCAATGTCTTCAGCAGCGATGGGATCAGCTGCTGGAAAGTCTTCAGCTTCATGAGCCTCTGTGAAAGCAGGCTCATGGACAGTCAGTTGACGTTCTTGAGGTTCAGCGTCAGGGCGAATCATGGAGATGGGTTCAACAATCAAGGGCTCTGTGGGAGCAGCCCGTTCCTTCTTGGTCTTCCACTTCTTCTTGGAGGGAGTAGTGGCAGAGGCTTCAGGATGTTTCCTCTTTCTGGCTTCAGCCTCAGCAGTCCTCGTCTTCTTCAGCTCTGAAGCGGTTGACCGGACCTTTGGCTTCGAGCCAGTCATGCTAGTTGGGAAGATAATGGGATCTTCTTCCTGCCTTGGTGCGTCGGGTTCGGCCATAGCGGGCTTCTTCTTCTTCTTTGCAGTCATCCTGGGGTCGATGCCAGGACGCCCAAGGGCCTTGCGCTTCTCAGCCTCATTGTAGGCTTGCACACACTTGTCAGCCAGGCTCTTCATGCGCTCACGAGAGCCTTGAGCTTCTTCATGCTTCTTGAGAAAGGCTTTTTTAAGCTTGTGCAGCATGAGCTTGAAGTTCTTGACCTCTTGTACACTGAGCTTGGCCATATGCTTCTTGAACTGAGCCTTTTCATAGTCAATCTTTTGCTTCAGTTCGACGATGCACTAAGCGAGAGCTAGCTCTGAAGCAATGGCGCCATGGAAGGCGACACTGAGACCAATGGGAAGTTGCAGGTCTTCGAAGCCGAGGTTGGGCGTTTCAAACCACTCATCAATGAAGTCGTGGATGATTGCCACGTCAAAGAGAGGCAAATTGTTGAAGATTTCTGCTTCTTCTTTGCTCTTGATCAGCTGCTCAAGAGCATCATCTGCAAGATCTTCATCACTGGATAGATCAATGGCATCGTTGCGCAGAATAGCAGCAGCTGTCAGTTCTTGGCCGGTGTGTGGCAGAGGCATCTTGACCTTCTGGGGCTTGGAGATGCGTGACAAATCTTCAGACTGCACACTGTCTTCAGGAGGTGCAGTGGCCAATGGCTTCGCCCATGAGATTTTTGGTGCAGAGACAAGCTTGGAAGCTTTTGCCTGCTTCAGTTTCTTTGGCTTCGGCGCTGTAGGCGCTTCATCTGAGTCGGCATCATCTGCAGGCTCATTCACGGCAGTCCCTTGAACCACGATAAGGGTGGTGAGACCTTCAAGGTTGTAGAAGGGCCCAAGAAGATTGGGTTCAGCTTCGCGAGTTCCATCGGCACGGGGAGCAGAGGGACCAGGGTTGAAGTCTAAACCCAAAGACTTCTTGTTCTGCTTCGCTGAGTTCTTGGCAAACTGGAAGTTGCGCTTGAACAGATTGTCGTCATGGCACCATAGTAGTGACGATGGGTGTGCATCTGCAGGCTGTGGCCCACGGACCATGCAGGGATAGAAGCCTTGTTCAATGGCTTCTTCTCTAGACCTGGGTTGAAGATTCTTGTATAGGATGTCTCCCCACGGTCGCTTGATGGCATTTTTCTCAGCATATTCTTGGGTCACAAACCGGTATTTGAACCATTGTTCTGCCCAATATCTTCGAATCCACTGGATTCGAGTCTTGCGCTGATTATAATCCTCTTCAGGATCTGTCTTGTAAAGTTTCGAGAGGTCATCAGGCAGATCTCTTGATGTTCTGCCACGACGCTGTCTGCCTCCCTTCCTTGCAGATTTCTCTGAAGCCATGAATTTTAAACTGAAAGGCTTCAATACGTTCAAAGGTTTCAAAGGTTTTCGCTTGCTGGACAAATAGGAACTGGCTTCGGGAGAATTTATATGATGCTATAAGTATTCTGCAAATGAATGCAGACTATGAGAACCAAGGGATTCTCCCACGGACATGTACCTGTGACAGCATTAAGGTGCGAGGGAAGGGGAAGAGGTCATATGCATTCTCAGAAGATTTTGAAGATAAATCAGCTTAGAAGACATTGACCTCATCATGCGAAGACATTCACTCATAGATAAGGAGTTGGTTCCAGATTTGTACGAATCCAGAGATCAGTACAAGTGAGGAATCTAACTACTTTGTGAAGCATAAGTGAATATACTAGGCATGTTATGAGATGCAGTATGAAAGAGATCCAACTTGTGTGAATAGAAACTGCTTGTGGTAGAAAGTGACAAAGCTATAGGATCAAAGGGGCCGTAAAAAGGAAGTTTTATTTACCACACGAAGAACTGCTAGACGGAGTGGAAGAGGAGGCCGAGCAGTTCGATCTTCCGTGCCCTAACTTGGCGACGGAGGACACCTACGGCGACGGCGGAGAAGATGATGTTCGCGGTCGGCGTGAAGACGGCGTCGGAGAGGTTGCGGCAGCGAAGCGCTTCGTCGCCGGCGTCGTCGAGGGCTAGCGGTGGCGCTAGGGTTCGCGCGAGAGTGGAAGAAGAGATAATGACTGTGGTGAGGCGTGTATTTATAGGTACAAGGGCGGCTCAGTGTTATTACATAGGTGCCCCTGACGATTCACATCTGAGGAACACGTGGCCATCATGCAGCATGTCGGAGGTTGTTCCACGTCCCACGCACGCCTGGATTGTCGGGTGGTCGTTCCCACTTCTCCGGGTTTCAGGTGAAGGAATGAGCATTGAAAACGGACTTAATGTTTGTCTCTGTATCTTCTGCTGACAAGGATGCAGAGAAGACATTCGACAGTCTCAAGAGAATGCATATGACTTGGAGAGATAGAGTTTGAGATAGAAAGCATAGAGAGGTTAGGGTCTGATCACATTCACTTAGTTCAAAAGACTCAACACGAAGACATAGCTATAAGTGAATGCTGTAGAGGACAGAACACTAGTATATATATATATATTCAACATAGTGAAGATAATCATGAAGACATGTTGAAATTGAAGCCAAAACAAATGTGAGGACATAGCAAATGTAACGCCATGAGTGAAACACTCCAAACAAAACCTTTGTTGGTGGCGTTACCCACCGTATAGGAAGTATTAGACCCAGACACGGCGCACAATTATCATGGCGCTCCGAAGTCAAATTCCATATTGATATATTCACACTTAGAATGTATGTCTTCATTGATTGAGGATATACTTTACTTCGTGTGTTGCACATCTAAGTCATCAATATGCATAAGTGTTAGGATGTGTGCCTGATCACAGGACATTTGAGGATTCCAAGATATTTAGCTCACACCGTAACTTGCAAAATCTCTTCTCATCCAAGGGCTTGGTGAAGATATCTGCCAATTGTTCTTCAGTGTTGACGTGTATGATATCAATGTCTTCCTTCACAACATGATCTCTGAGAAAGTGATGACGAATTTCAATGTGCTTTGTCTTCGAGTGCTGAACTAGGTTGTTGGCAATCTTGATGGCGCTTTCGTTGTCGCAGTAGAGTGGCACTTGCTTCAGATGAATGCCATAGTCCTTGAGTGTTTGCTTCATCCACAGAATCTGAGTGCAGCAAGATCCAACAGCAATGTATTCAGATTCAGCAGTGGAGAGAGATACACAGTTCTGCTTCTTTGAAGACCAACATACAAGTGATCGTCCTAGAAAATGACATGTGCCTGATGTAGACTTGCGATCCACCTTGTCACCAGCATAATCAGCATCTGAGAATCCAACCAGATCAAACTCTGAGCCCTTTGGATACCATAATCCTAGAGTTGGGGTGTGAGCCAAATATCGAAGAATTCGCTTCACGGCTAAGTGATGCGACTCCTTTGGTGCCGCTTGGAATCGAGCACACATGCAAACACTAAGCATAATATCTGGCCTAGATGCACATAGATAAAGTAAAGAACCAATCATGGAGCGGTATACCTTTTGACCGAACTCTTTACCATTGTCGTCGGGACCCAGATGATGTTTGGCTGGCATTGGCGTCGTGAAGCCTTTGTAGTCTTGCATACTGAACTTCTTTAGGCAATCTTTGAGATACTTCTCTTGAGATATGAAGATGCCGTTGCGTTGCTGTCGTATTTGAAGACCGAGGAAGAACTTCAGCTCCCCCATCATGGACATTTGATATTGCTCTTGCATCATATATCCAAACTCTTCATTGTACTTATGATTGGTGCAGCCGAAGATAATGTCATCCACATATATTTGGCACACAAACAGTTCACCATCATATGTCTTCGTGAAAAGAGTGGGATCTAGGGAACCAGGTATGAAGCCTTTGCTCTTCAAGAAGTATTTGAGTGTGTCATACTAGGCCCGAGGGGCTTGTTTGAGGCCATACAGTGCCTTGTTGAGCTTGTATACCATGTCAGGATGTTTTGGATCTTCAAAGCCAGGCGGTTGTGCAACATACACTTCTTCAATCTTGCCATTGAGAAAAGCGCTCTTCACATCCATTTGATATAGAAGTATGTTATGATGATTTGCATAGGCTAGCAGTATGCGTATGGCTTCAAGTCGAGCCACTGGAGCAAATGTTTCATCGAAGTCAATGCCTTCCACTTGAGTATATCCTTAAGCAACGAGACGAGCTTTGTTTCTGACAACTTGACCATACTCATCTTGCTTGTTGCGGTATATCCATTTGGTGCCTATTATATTGTGCTTCCGAGGATCAGGACGCTTAACCAGTTCCCATACATTATTCAGCTCAAACTGTTGAAGCTCTTCTTGCATAGCTTGAATCCATTCAGGTTCCATGAAGGCTTCTTCAACTTTCTTGGGTTCTGTTATTGAGACGAATGCGAAGTGCCCACAGAAATTTGCTAGCTGAGTTGCCCTTGAACGA
The DNA here is from genome assembly GCF_056163025.1 of Triticum urartu. Taxonomy (NCBI): domain Eukaryota; kingdom Viridiplantae; phylum Streptophyta; class Magnoliopsida; order Poales; family Poaceae; genus Triticum; species Triticum urartu. The sequence goes on from NC_141878.1 coordinate 569,769,471, forward strand.
GTGAGCGGACCAGGTGCATTGATTCTATCAATTATTCTCTCAATCTGCACTTCATTGGCAACACGAGGATGTACTGGGCGAGGATTTTGCTCTTGCTGATCATTGTCGTTGTTAGAGGGATTGTCTTCAGGCTGAGCATTTTCTTCAGGTTGATCGGGTGCGGAGATGATACGTTCCTCTTCAGATTGAGCTTCAGAGGGTATGATTTCTCCAGTTCCCATTAGTTTGATTGATTCACTGGATGGAACTTCATCTAGCACATTTGGTAGGTGCTCTCTCTGTGAACCGTTAGTCTCATCGAACCGCACATCCACTGTTTCAACCACTTTATAATGAAAGAGATTGAAAACTCTGTAGGAGTGCGAATCCTTTCCATATCCAAGCATAAAACCCTCATGTGCTTTTGGTGCAAATTTTGAAGTGTGATGTGGATCCTTGATCCAGCACCTGGCGCCAAATACTCTGAAGTAACTGACATTTGGCTTCTTGCCAGTAAGGAGCTCATAAGATGTCTTGTTCAGAAGCTTGTGAAGATAAACACGATCGATTGTATGGCATGCAGTATCAATGGCTTTAGGCCAGAATTTTCTTGGAGTCTTGTATTCATCTAGCATCGTTCGGGCCATCTCAATGAGTGTTCTGTTCTTGCGTTCGACGACGCCATTCTGCTGTGGCGTGTACGGAGCTGAGAATTCATGTGTGATGCCCAAAGTATCAAGATATGTATCAAGGCTAGTGTTCTTGAATTCAGCGCCATTGTCACTTCTGATGTGCTTTATCTTGGTGCCATAGTTGTTCATTGCTCGATTGGCGAAGCGTATGAAGACATCCTGCACTTCAGTCTTGTAGAGGATTATGTGCACCCAAGTATATCTAGAATAATCATCAACAATGACAAAGCCATAGAGACAAGCAGTAGTAGTAAGAGTTGAGTAATGAGTGGGACCGAAAATATCCATGTGGAGCAGTTCGAAGGGTCGAGTGGTTGTCATGATTGACTTCGAGGGATGTTTTGCCCTCGTCATCTTTCCTGCTTCACAGGCACCGCATAAGTGGTCTTTCTTGAACTTGACACCCTCGATGCCTATGACATGCTTCTTCTTTGCAAGGGTGTGGAGGTTCCTCATGCCAGCATGCCCTAGCCTCCGATGCCAGAGCCAGCATTCTGAAGCTTTTGCTAGAAGACATACGGCAAGCTGTGGTCCTGCTGAGAAATCTACGACGTACAAATCATCTTTCTGATACCCTTCAAACACTAGAGACTTGTCAGATTCCATTAGAACAAGGCAGCGATATTTTCCAAACATTACGATCATGTTCAAATCGCAAAGCATTGAGACAGACATTAAGTTGAAGCCAAGGGATTCAACAAGCATGACTTTATCCATGTGTTGATCCTTTGAGATTGCAACTCTACCTAGACCCAATACCTTACTTTTACCAGTGTCAGCAAATGTGATGTGACTCTTGTTGGATGGACGTAAGGTTGAGTCCATAAGAAGGCTTCTTTTGCCAGTCATGTGATTGGTACACTCACTATCAAGAATCCATTCTGAAGACGCTGGTGTCGTACCCTACAGTGCAGTTAGGGGGATAGGCTTCACGAAGAGAATTGTGAAGCAAAAACATTTGACGAACCAGTGGGTTATGAAAGCTTAGATCTAGATTAGGACTAATAGGGAGAGTAGCAAGCGATTCAGGAATGAAGTACATAGTAAGACCATTCGGGCATTTGATCTTGCGCCCTACAAGATGTTTAAGGTCCCCAGCAATAGCGTCAGACGATTTTGGTTTTCTGCTGGAGACCTTTCCCTGCAAAAGAGAGTTAAGCTTTCTTAGCCACCCACATCTTCAAGGGTGGCTTAGAAGCAATAAGTCTAAGTGCAGCGTCTGAGAACTTTGGCTTTGGAGCCCTAGCAAAAAGTCTTGCAGGCGGACAATAGTACTCATAAGAATAAGCAGAATAGTTCTTGGTCTTATGAACATGGCGGTTCGATGAACCGCGCTCATATTCATAGGCCTGAGAATGGTTTCCCTGCAAAACATTTGCGTTAGCGCGACTCAGGTGAGTCCTCTGTCTGTATGAAGCCTTTGGGCCGTATGAAGCCTGTGGTCTAGGGTTTGTCTTCTTCACCTGTGGTGTCATGATGACATTCACATGAAGATTTTCCAAACACCTTTTCGGCACCCAGATCTTCTTCATAGGCGGTCCATTCCTGCAGTTAGTACCAATATACCTAGCAAACACTTCACTATTCTGATTCTTAAACAGTTTATAGTTTACATCAATGGATTCATCAATGACAATGGGGTTAGCACAAGTGAAGCCAGATAGAATGGATGGATCTGCTGAAGGTTCCTTTGCAGCAACCCATGTGGTTTTGGGGTACTGCTCAGGTTTCCAGTAAGAGCCATCAGCATTCATTTTCCTTACGAACCCAACACCCTCTTTCCTCGGGTTTCGGTTCAAGATCTGCCTTTTGAGGACATCACATAGTGTCTGATGCCCTTTAAGACTTTTGTACATCCCTGTTTCAAGCAATGTCTTCAACCTAGCATTCTCATCAGCAATAGCAATGGTATCCTCAGCAGAGGGGTTAGTTCCCACATCAACAGTTGAAGATATTGCAACAGTAGCAGCAGTAGAACATTCAGCAATAGAAGTAGCATTATCACGCTCAATGCATTTAAGACATGGTGGTTCAAATCCTTCCTGAGCGGAACTGATCTGTTCGGCGCGAAGTGACTCCTTTTCCTTTTGAAGATCTTCATGAGCCGCTCTCAATTTCTCAAGATCTTGCTTCCTTTGAAGATAATCATAGGAAAGCTTTTCATGAGATGTTGAGAGCGTTTCATGACGACTTTCAAGTTCCTCATACTTAACGTGAAGATTTTTTATGTCTTCAATTAAGGACTCAGATCGAGTCATTTCAACGCCTAACAGATCATCGCTTTTGTCTAACAGTTTTTGAATATGTTCCATAGCTTTCTGTTGTTCAGTTGCAATTTTAGCAAGTGTTTTGTAGCTGGGTTTTGAACCACAATCAGAGTCATCTTCACTAGATGTTTGATATTGAGTAGCACGTGTGTTTACCTTGGCACCGCGTGCCATGAAGCAGTAGGTAGGAGCGGAGTAGTCCTTGTCATTTGCATCGGTGTCGGTGATAAAGTCATTGTCTTCAGTGTTGAAGATGGACTTGGCAACGTATGCTGTAGCTAGACTAGCAACGCCAGAATCGGACTCCTCCTCAGACTCCACCTCCGCCTCCTCAGAAGCGGACTCCTCCTCTGAATCCATTTCCTTGCCAACAAACGCACGTGCCTTGCCAGATGAGCTCTTCTTGTGTGATGAAGACTTTGAGGAAGACTTGGAAGAAGACTTTGAGTATTTCTTCTTCTTATTGTCGTCAGAGTCATATTCCTTGCTCTTCTTCTTCTTTTTGTTCTCATTGTCCCACTGCGGACACTCAGAGATAAAGTGGCCAGGTTTCTTGCACTTGTGACATGTTTTCTTCTTGTAGTCATGAGCAGAAGCTTCATCATTCCTTGAGTTTGATCGTGAAAACTTTCTGAAACCTTTCTTCTTGGTGAATTTTTGTAACTTCTTCACAAGCATAGCAAGTTCCCTTCCAATGTCTTCAGGATCATCAGAACTGCTGTCAGATTCTTCTTCAGATGAGGAGACAGCTTTTGCCTTCAAGGCACGAGTTCGCCCATAGTTTGGACCGTAGATATCTCTTTTCTCAGAAAGCTGAAACTCATGTGTGTTGAGCCTCTCAAGTATGTCAGACGGATCGAGTGTCTTGAAATCAGGACGTTCTTTAATCATCAGGGCTAGGGTGTCAAACGAACTGTCAAGTGATCTCAGTAGTGTCTTGTCGACTTCATGCTTGGTGATCTCAGTAGCGCCGAGGGCTTGAAGCTCATTTGTGATGTCAGTGAGTCGATCAAACGTGAGCTGGACATTCTCATTGTCATTTCGGTTGAAGCGATTGAAGAGGTTGCGAAGGACATTGATTCTCTGATCTCTCTGAGTTGAGACGCCTTCGTTGACCTTGGAGAGCTAGTCCCAGACTAGCTTAGATGTTTCCAAAGCACTCACGCGGCCATACTGTCCTTTGGTCAGATGACCACAGATGATATTCTTGGCAGTAGAGTCCAGTTGAACGAACTTCTTGACGTCAGCAGCAGTAACACCTTCTCCAGCCTTGGGAACGCCGTTCTTGACGACATACCATAGGTCGACGTCAATGGCTTCAAGATGCATGTGCATCTTATTCTTCCAGTAGGGATATTCAGTTCCATCAAAGACGGGGCACGCAGCGGAGACTTTAATTATCCCTGCAGTCGACATAGCTAAAACTCCAGGTGGTTAAACCGAATCACACAGAACAAGGGAGTACCTAGCTCTGATACCAATTGGAAGTGCGTTATATCGACTAGAGGGGGGTGAATAGGCGATTTTTATGAAAGTCTTCAAAACGTGAAAGTTTCGAAGACAAATGATAGAAATAAACCTATTACCATGCAGCGGAAGGTAGACTACACTAGGCAAGCCATAGTCAAGTATTCAATGAAGTGAAAGCACAATGACTAATAGCAGCAATGTAGTGAGGATCAGGTAGGAAGATATTATGAAGCCAAACAGAATACGTAGTCACTCAGTGAAGACAAAAGATAGTGCAATCATACAATGACTTCACAAGGACCTACAGTAAGTAAAGGGAAGGGAAGGATGAAACCAGTGACTCGTTGAAGACAATGATTTGTTGGACCAGTTCCAGTTGTTGTGATAACTGTACGTCTGGTTAGGGCGGCTAGGTATTTAAACCTGAGGACACACAGTCCCGGACACCCAGTCCTGAACACGCAGCTCAGGACACCTAGTCCTCGCCGTATTCCCCTTGAGCTAAGGTCACACAGACCTCGCCCAATCACTCTGGTAAGTCTTCACTGTAGACTCCCAAACCTTCACAGACTTTGTTCACCGGCGATCCACAATGTCTCTTGGATGCTCAGAACGCATCGCCTAACCGGCTGGAGGATTCACAGTCCTCAAGTGTAATAAGTCTTCAGATCACACAGGCAAGAAGACTTAAGTGATGGCTAACACTCTTAGGCTCTGGGTGGTTAGGGCTTTATCCTCGCAAGGAATTCTCTCTCAAAGGCTTCGAGGTGGGTTGCTCTCAAACGACAAAAGTCGTACTCTAACTCTGAGCAGCCAACCATTTATGGTTGTGGGGGGTGGGCTATTTATAGCCACTAGGCAACCCGACCTGATTTGTCCGAAATGACCCTGGGTCACTAAGGAACTGACACGTGTTCCAACGGTCAGATTTCAAACTCACGCGGCAGCTTTACTTGGGCTACAAGCAAAGCTGACTTGTCCGACTCTGGACAAGTTTCGCTCTCATAGTCTTCACTCGAAGACATAGGTTTTGGTTAAGCATCACTTCAGTCATTCTGACTGGTTCACTTGGACCCCACTTAACAGTACGGTGGTTCCTATGACTTAACAAAGAAGAAACAGAACTACAAAAGATCTAAGTCTTCGAGCTCCATAGGCTTCATGCGATGTCTTCTCTTGTCATATTCTTCAATGAGAATATCTTCCTATACCACCTTTGACATCAATGTCTTCATACATTTTTAGGGGTCATCTCTCGTAGGAAAACCGAATCAATGAGGGACTTCTACCTGTGTTATCCTGCAATTCTCACAAACACATCAGTCCCTTAACTAGGTTTGTCGTCAATACTCCAAAACCAACTAGGGGTGGCACTAGATGCACTTACAACTTCGGATCTCTGAACTTAGTCTGCAACAAGAAGGGCTTTCCAGACACGATATCTGCAGCTTGGTTCAGCTCCTCCTTCGTCGCTCTAATTTTGGAGCGGGCTTCCTTGGCAGCCACCCGGGCCTTCTCCAGGTCTGTCGCCTTTGCCCGGTTCTCTTCTTCAAGAAGCTGGTAACGGTCAGGGGCATCTTTTAACTCTATAGCCATCTTGGCTATTTTTTCCTTGCTCTCGCAATGCGCGGCCTGTTCGGCCCTTAATTCTTCGGCCGCCTTTAAAGCGGCCGCATTGCTACTCCTTGCTTGCTCCTTGACTCGGGCAAGCTCCGCCCGAAGGGTCTCCACGGTGGCAGCTCCATCTGCAGTCACCACACATTAAAGATACTGGCATCATGCTACTCTTATTATGAGACGACCACCAGAAAAATCACTCACCATGTGCCTCGTCAAGCCGCTTGTTGACAAGCACAATGTCGGCATCTGCCGCATCCAGTTGCCGCTTTAGCTCGGCAAACCCATAGTCCGGCTAGCCACCTGAGCTTCAGCCACCTGCACATAAAGGCGGTCTGGTTGTTACCTGGGACTATGATCCTCTGTTTGCCGCCGTTTTCGACGACAACCAGAGTCTCAGGGGCTACTATCTGCATAGGGCATACCTAACGTATGCGGTACTATTAAAAACATACACTAGTTCACGTACCTCGAAGCCTTTCAGCAGACTCATAAAGGCTTCATGCAAACCACTTTCAGCGGATGAAATCCTTTCAATTACCGTACCCATTAGCGTACAATGCGCTTCCGAGATGGCAACTTGCCCCAGAAGATCCTTCAGCGCGTCCGACTGCACACTGTACGGACCCTTGTTGTCGCTCTCCTTAGGAGCCGAATACTGGGGACTCCGGGCAACCAAAGGGTTATCCTCTAGCCCTAGTGGATCTGGAGATAACCTTCGCGACGACACTTCAAGGTCGCCCGCTTCTTGAGCCGGGGTGTCCGGGGGAGGTGTTTCGCTCTCCACAATCTCCGGAAGAAGATCCCCCGAAGATGAGCTCCGTTGAGAAGGGCTGCAATCCGGACTACAATTTATAAGCATCGGTTATTGTATTCAGAAGTAAGGTAGGATGTTTTCACTATTAAGTACTTTTCGATTACTTACAACTCGGTAGAGGGCTGATCCCTGCGCGGACATTGTGCGGCAAGAATACCCTCCGAGGCAGGACCTTCTGCCGGAGATTTCTTCTCCCGTTTGGAAACCTTGGTTTCCGGATCTTCAGAGGTAGCCCTCTTCCTTCCCCGGGGAGAGAGAATGTCAGATTCTTCCCCTTGGTTATCCTCCCTCGCGAAGGTGCTCATTCCCTCGGTTGGAATAAATAGCGAAGGAGGCCCACTTTTGCCCTCTTTTTCCCCTTCATCTTCCTTTGAGGGCACTAGATAAGGTGCTGGCTCGAGCATCTTTTCCAGCACTGGATTGTCCAAGCCCTCAGGAAGGGGGGCCGAACACCGGATCATCTTCGCCTTTGTTATCCAGTCCTGGTCAAAGAGCAATTCTTCATAATGATATCTGTTGGAAATATGCCCTAGAGGCAATAATAAAATGATTATTATATTTCCTTGTTCATGATAATTGTCTATTATTCATGCTATAATTGTATTATCCGGAAATCGTAATACATGTGTGAATACATAGACCACAATGCGTCCCTAGTGAGCCTCTAGTTGACTAGCTCATTGATCAACAGATAGTCATGGTTTCCTGGCTATGGACATGGGGATGTCATTGATAACAGGATCACATCATTAGGAGAATGATGTGATGGACAAGACCCAAACCTAAGCATAGCACAAAGATCGTGTAGTTCATTTGTTGTAGCTTTTCTGAATGTCAAGTATCATTTCCTTAGACCATGAGATTGTGCAACTCCCGGATACCGTATGAGTGCCTTGGGTGTGCCAAACGTCACAACGTAACTGGGTGACTATAAAGGTACATTACAGGTATCTCTGAAAGTGTCTGTTGGGTTGGCACGAATCGAGACTGGGATTTGTCACTCCGTATGACGGAGAGGTATCTCTGGGCCCACTCGGTAATGCATCATCATAATGAGATCAATGTGATCAAGTGGTTGATCACGGGATCATGCATTACGGTATGAGTAAAGTGACTTGCCGGTAACGAGACTGAACAAGGTATTGGGATACCGACGATCGAGTCTCGGGCAAGTAACGTACCGATTGACAAAGGGAATTGAATACGGGATTGATTAAGTCCTCGACATCATGGTTCATCCGATGAGATCATCGAGGAGCTTGTGGGAGCCAACATGGGTATCCATATCCCGCTGTTGGTTATTGACCGGAGAGTCATCTCGGTCATGTCTGCTTGTCTCCCGAACCCGTAGGGTCTACACACTTAAGGTTTGGTGACGCTACGGTTGTAGAGATATGAGTATGCAGTAATCCAAAAGTTGTTCGGAGTCCCGGATGAGATCCTGGACGTCACGAGGAGTTCCGGAATGGTCCGGAGGTGAAGAATTATATATAGGAAGTGTAGTTTCGGCCATCGGGAAAGATTCGGGGTCACCGGTATTGTACCGGGACCACCGGATGGGTCCCGGGGATCCACCGGGTGGGGCCACCCATCCCGGAGGGCCCCATGGGCTGAAGTGGGGAGGGGAACCAGCCCATAATGGGCTGGTGCGCCCCCCCTTGGGCCCCCCTGCGCCTAGGGTTGGAAACCCTAGGGTGGGGGCGACTCCACTTGCCTTGGTGGGCACTCCACCCCCCCTTGGCCGCCGCCCCCTTGGGAGATCCCATCTCCAGGGCCGGCGCCCCCCCAGGGGGCCTATATAAAGGAGGGGGGAGGGAGGGCAGCGACACCCAAGCCTTGGCGCCTCCCTCTCCCCTGCTACACCTCTCCCTCTCGCAGAAGCTCGGCGAAGCCCTGCTGTAATCACTGCTACATCCACCACCACGCCGTCGTGCTGCTGGATCTTCATCAACCTCTCCTTCCCCCTTGCTGGATCAAGAAGGAGGAGATGTCATCCGCTCCGTACGTGTGTTGAACGCGGAGGTGCTGTCCGTTCGGCACTTGGTCATCGATGATTTGGATCACGGCGAGTACGGCTCCATCATCCCCGTTCTCTGAACGCTTCCGCTCGTGATCTACAAGGGTATGTAGATGCACTCCTCTCTCCCTCGTTGCTAGATGACTCCATAGATTGATCTTGGTGATGCGTAGAAAATTTTGAAATTCTGCTACGTTCCCCAACAGTGGCATCATGAGCTAGGTCTATGCGTAGTTACTATGCACGAGTAGAACACAAAGTAGTTGTGGGCGTCGATATTGTCAATTTGCTTGCCGTTACTAGTCTTATCTTGATTCGGCGGCATCGTGGGATGAAGCGGCCCGGACCAACCTTACACGTACGCTTACGTGAGACCGGTTCCACCGACTGACATGCACTAGTTGCATAAGGTGGCTGGCGGGTGACTGTCTCTCCCACTTTAGTCGGATCGGATTCGATGAACAGGGTCCTTATGAAGGGTAAATAGAAATTGGCAATTCACGTTGTGGTTTTGGCGTAGGTAAGAAACGTTCTTGCTAGAAACCTATAGCAGCCACGTAAAAACTTGCAACAACAATTAGAGGACGTCTAACTTGTTTTTGCAGCAAGTGTTTTTGTGATGTGATATGGCCAAAGGTTGTGATGAATGATGAATGATATATGTGATGTATGAGATTGATCATGTTCTTGTAATAGGAATCACGACTTGCATGTCGATGAGTATGACAACCGGCAGGAGCCATAGGAGTTGTCTTTATTTATTTATGACCTGCGTGTCAACATAAATGTCATGTAATTACTTTACTTTATTGCTAAAGCGTTAGCCATAGTAGTAGAAGTAATAGATGACGAGACAACTTCAAGAAGACACGATGATGGAGATCATGGTGTCATGCCGGTGACAACGATGATCATGGAGCCCCGAAGATGGAGATCAAAGGAGCAAATGATATTGGCCATATCATGTCACTGTTTGATTGCATGTGATGTTTATCATGTTTTACATCTTATTTTCTTAGAACGACGGTAGCTTAAATAAGATGATCCCTCGAAATAATTTCAAGAAAGTGTTCCCCCTAACTGTGCACTGTAGCAAAGGTTCGTTGTTTCGAAGCACCACGTGATGATCGGGTGTGATAGATCCTAACGTTTGAATACAACGGGTGTAAGCCAGATTTACACACGCGATACACTTAGGTTGACTTGACGATCCTAGCATGTACAGACATGGCCTCGGAACACAGAAGACCGAAAGGTCGAGCATGAGTCGTATAGAAGATACGATCAACATGAAGATGTTCACCGATGTTGACTAGTCCGTCTCACGTGATGATCGTACACGGCCTAGTTAACTCGGATCATGTTATACTTAGATGACTGGAGGGATGTCTATCTGAGTGGGAGTTCATTGAATAATTTGATTAGATGAACTCAATTATCATGAACTTAGTCTAAAATCTTTACAATATGTCTTGTAGATCAAATGGCCCACGTTGTCCTCAACTTCAACGCGTTCCTAGAGAAAACCAAGCTGAAAGATGATGGCAGCAACTATACGGACTGGGTCCAGAACCTGAGGATCATCCTCATAGCTGCCAAGAAAGATTATGTCCTAGAAGCACCGCTAGGTGACGCACCCATCCCAGAGAACCAAGACGTTATGAACGCTTGGCAGCAGCGTGCTGATGATTACTCCCTCGTTCAGTGCGGCATGCTTTACAGCTTAGAACCGGGGCTCCAAAAGCGTTTTGAGAAACACGGAGCATATGAGATGTTCGAAGAGATGAAAATGGTTTTTCAAGCTCATGCCCGGGTCGAGAGATATGAAGTATCCGACAAGTTCTTCAGCTGTAAAATGGAGGAAAATAGTTCTGTCAGTGAGCACATACTCACAATGTCTGTGTTACATAACCGCTTGACTCAGCTGGGTGTTAATCTCCCAGATGACGCGGTCATTGACAGAATCCTCCAGTCGCTTCCACCGAGCTACAAGAGCTTTGTGATGAACTTCAATATGCATGGGATGGAAAAGACCATTCCTGAGGTATATTCAATGCTGAAATCAGCGGAGGTAGAAATCAAAAAGGAACATCAAGTGTTGATGGTGAATAAAACCACTAAGTTCAAGAAAGGCAAGGGTAAGAAGAACTTCAAGAAGGACGGCAAGGGAGTTGCCGCGCCCGGTAAGCAAGCTGCCGGGAAGAAGCCAAAGAATGGACCCAAGGCCGAGACTGAGTGCTTTTATTACAAGGGAAGTGGTCACTGGAAGCGGAACTGCCCCAAATACTTAGCGGACAAGAAGGCCGGCATCACAAAAGGTATATGTGATATACATGTAATTGATGTGTACCTTACAAGTACTCGTAGTAGCTCCTGGGTATTTGATACCGGTGCGGTTGCTCACATTTGTAACTCAAAGCAGGAGCTGCGGAATAAGCGGAGACTGGCGAAGGACGAGGTGACGATGCGCGTCGGGAATGGTTCCAAGGTCGATGTGATCGCCGTCGGCACGCTACCTCTACATTTACCTACGGGATTAGTTTTAAACCTCAATAATTGTTATTTAGTGCCAGCTTTGAGCATGAACATTGTATCAGGATCTCGTTTAATACGAGATGGCTACTCATTTAAATCCGAGAATAATGGTTGTTCTATTTATATGAGAGATATGTTTTATGGTCATGCTCCGATGGTGAATGGTTTATTCTTAATGAATCTCGAGCGTCATGCTACACATATTCATAGTGTGAATACCAAAAAATGTAAGGTTGATAATGATAGTCCCACATACTTGTGGCACTGCCGCCTTGGTCACATAGGTGTCAAACGCATGAAGAAGCTCCATGCAGATGGACTTTTAGAGTCTCTTGATTACGAATCATTTGACACGTGTGAACCATGCCTCATGGGTAAGATGACCAAGACTCCGTTCTCAGGAACAATGGAGCGAGCAACCAACTTATTGGAAATCATAAATACAGATGTGTGCGGTCCAATGAGTGTTGAGGCTCACGGTGATTATCATTATGTTCTCACCCTCACTGATGACTTGAGTAGATATGGGTATGTCTACTTAATGAAACACAAGTCTGAGACCTTTGAAAAGTTCAAGGAATTTCAGAGTGAGGTTGAGAATCAACGTGACAGGAAAATCAAGTTCTTGCGATCAAATCGTGGGGGAGAGTACTTGAGTCACGAATTTGGCACACACTTAAGAAAATGTGGAATAGTTTCACAACTCACGCCGCCTGGAATACCTCAGCGTAATGGTGTGTCCGAACGTCGTAATCGCACTCTATTGGATATGGTGCGATCTATGATGTCTCTTACTGATTTACCGCTGTCATTTTGGGGCTATGCTTTAGAGACTGCCGCATTCACTTTAAATAGGGCTCCATCGAAATCCGTTGAGACAACACCGTATGAATTATGGTTTGGGAAGAAACCTAAGCTGTCGTTTCTAAAAGTTTGGGGATGCGATGCTTATGTCAAGAAACTTCAACCTGAAAAGCTCGAACCCAAGTCGGAAAAATGTGTCTTCATAGGATACCCTAAAGAAACTATTGGGTATACCTTCTACCTCAGATCCGAAGGCAAGATCTTTGTTGCCAAGAATGGATCCTTTCTAGAGAAAGAGTTTCTCTCGAAAGAAGTAAGTGGGAGGAAAGTAGAACTTGATGAAGTATTACCTCTTGAACCGGAAAGTGGCGCAACACAGGAAAATGTTCCTGAGGTGCCTGCACCGACTAGAGAGAAAGTTAATGATGATGATCATGAAACGTCAGATCAAGTTGCTACTGAACTTCGTAGGTCCACAAGGACACGTTCCGCACCAGAGTGGTACGGCAACCCTGTCTTGGAAATCATGTTGTTAGACAACGGTGAACCTTCGAACTATGAAGAAGCGATGGCGGGCCCGGATTCCGACAAATGGCTAGAAGCCATGAAATCCGAGATAGGATCCATGTATGAAAACGAAGTATGGACTTTGACTGACTTGCCCGATGATCGGCGAGCCATAGAAAATAAATGGATCTTTAAGAAGAAGACAGGCGTGGATGGTAATGTGACCATCTATAAAGCTCAGCTTGTCGCTAAGGGTTATCGACAAGTTCAAGGGGTTGACTACGATGAGACTTTCTCACCTGTAGCGAAGCTGAAGTCCGTCCGAATCATGTTAGCAATTGCCACATTCTATGATTATGAAATATGGCAAATGGACGTCAAAACGGCATTCCTTAATGGTTTCCTTAAGGAAGAATTATATATGATGCAGCCGGAAGGTTTTGTCGATCCTAAGAATGCTAACAAGGTGTGCAAGCTCCAACGCTCGATTTATGGGCTGGTGCAAGCATCTCGGAGTTGGAACATTCGCTTTGATGAGATGATCAAAGCGTTTGGGTTTATGCAGACTTATGGAGAAGCCTGCATTTACAAGAAAGTGAGTGGGAGCTCTGTAGCATTTGTCATATTGTATGTGGATGACATACTGTTAATGGGAAATGATATAGAATTCTTGGAAAGCATAAAGGCCTGCTTGAACAAGTGTTTTTCAATGAAGGACCTTGGAGAAGCTGCTTATATATTAGGCATCAAGATCTATAGAGATAGATCGAGACGCCTCATTGGTATTTCACAGAGTACGTACGTTGACAAGATATTGAAGAAGTTCAAAATGGATCAGTCAAAGAAGGGGTTCTTGCCTGTATTGCAAGGTACGAGATTGAGCATGGCTCAAAGCCCGACCGCGACAGAAGATAGAGAAAAGATGAGTGTCTTCCCCTATGCCTCAGCCATAGGGTCTATCATGTATGCTATGTTGTGTACCAGACCTGATGTAAACCTTGCCGTAAGTTTGGTAGGAAGGTACCAAAGTAATCCCGGCATGGAACACTGGACAACGGTCAAGAATATCCTGAAGTACCTGAAAAGGACTAAGGAAATGTTTCTCGTTTATGGAGGTGACGAAGATCTCGTCGTAAAGGGTTACGTCGATGCTAGCTTCGACACAGATCTGGATGACTCTAAGTCACAAACCGGATACGTGTATATTTTGAATGGTGGGGCAGTAAGCTGGTGCAGTTGCAAGCAAAGCATGGTGGCGGGATCTACATGTGAAGCGGAGTACATGGTAGCCTCGGAGGCAGCACAAGAAGCAATCTGGGTGAAGGAGTTCATCACCGACCTAGGAGTCATACCCAATGCGTCAGGGCCGATGACTCTCTTCTGTGACAACACTGGAGCTATTGCCCTTGCCAAGGAGCCCAGGTTTCACAGGAAGACCAGGCATATCAAGTGTCGCTTCAACTCCATTCGTGAAAGTGTTCAAAATGGAGACATAGAAATTTGTAAAGTACATACGAACCTGAATGTAGCAGATCCGTTGACTAAACCTCTCCCTAGAGCAAAACATGATCAACACCAGAATTCCATGGGTGTTTGATTCATCACAATGTAACTAGATGATTGACTCTAGTGCAAGTGGGAGACTGTTGGAAATATGCCCTAGAGGCAATAATAAAATGATTATTATATTTCCTTGTTCATGATAATTGTCTATTATTCATGCTATAATTGTATTATCCGGAAATTGTAATACATGTGTGAATACATAGACCACAATGTGTCCCTAGTGAGCCTCTAGTTGACTAGCTCGTTGATCAACAGATAGTCATGGTTTCCTGGCTATGGACATGGGGATGTCATTGATAACAGGATCACATCATTAGGAGAATGATGTGATGGACAAGACCCAAACCTAAGCATAGCACAAAGATCGTGTAGTTTGTTTGCTGTAGCTTTTCTGAATGTCAAGTATCATTTCCTTAGACCATGAGATTGTGCAACTCCCGGATACCGTATGAGTGCCTTGGGTGTGCCAAACGTCACAACGTAACTGGGTGACTATAAAGGTACATTACAGGTATCTCTGAAAGTGTCTGTTGGGTTGGCACGAATCGAGACTGGGATTTGTCACTCCGTATAACGGAGAGGTATCGCTGGGCCCACTCGGTAATGCATCATCATAATGAGCTCAATATGATCAAGTGGTTGATCACGGGATTATGCATTACGGTACGAGTAAAGTGACTTGCCGGTAATGAGACTGAACAAGGTATTGGGATACCGACGATCGAGTCTCGGGCAAGTAACGTACCGATTGACAAAGGGAATTGAATACGGGATTGATTAAGTCCTCGACATCGTGGTTCATCCGATGAGATAATCGAGGAGCATGTGGGAGCCAACATGGGTATCCAGATCCCGATGTTGGTTATTGACCGGAGAGTCGTCTCGGTCATGTCTGCTTGTCTCCCGAACCCGTAGGGTCTACACACTTAAGGTTCGGTGACGCTACGGTTGTAGAGATATGAGTATGCAGTAATCCGAAAGTTGTTCGGAGTCCCGGATGAGATCCTGGACGTCACGAGGAGTTTCGGAATGGTCCGGAGGTGAAGAATTATATATAGGAAGTGTAGTTTCGGCCATCGGGAAAGATTCGGGGTCACCGGTATTGTACCGGACCACCGGATGGGTCCCGGGGGTCCACCGGGTGGGGCCACCCATCCCGGAGGGCCCCATGGGCTGAAGTGGGGAGGGGAACCAGCCCATAGTGGGCTGGTGCGCCCCCCCTTGGTCCCCCCTGCGCCTAGGGTTGGAAACCCTAGGGTAGGGGCGACTCCACTTGCCTTGGTGGGCACTCCACCCCCCCTTGGCCGCCGCCCCCTTGGGAGATCCCATCTCCAGGGCCGGCGCCCCCCCAGGGGGCCTATATAAAGGAGGGGGAGGGAGGGCAGCGACACCCAAGCCTTGGCGCCTCCCTCTCCCTTGCTACACCTCTCCCTCTCGCAGAAGCTCGGTGAAGCCCTGCTGCGATCACTGCTGCATCCACCACCACGCCGTCGTGCTGCTGGATATTCACCAACCTCTCCTTCCCCCTTGCTGGATCAAGAAGGAGGAGACGTCATCCGCTCCGTACGTGTGTTGAATGCGGAGGTGTCGTCCGTTCGGCACTTGGTCATTGGTGATTTGGATCACGGCGAGTACGACTCCATCATCCCCGTTCTCTGAACACTTCCGCTCGTGATCTACAAGGGTATGTAGATGCACTCCTCTCTCCCTCGTTGCTAGATGACTCCATAGATTGATCTTGGTGATGCGTAGAAAATTATAAAATTCTGCTACGTTCCCCAACAATATCATGATAAATAAAAGGACAGTGTGTTCGACCACGGGATTACTTACTTGGGCACCGGGGCGGTTGCAGCTCAGGCCCACGTCCTCGGTGGTGTCCGGACACTCTATTTGGGGTCCGAAGAACGATTTGTACATCTCCTCATGCGTCATGCCGAGGAAATGCTGAATAGTACGCGGTCCTTCCAGGTTGAATTCCCACATGCGGAGGGGCTGGCGTTTGCAAGGTTGGACTCGACAAACGAGCATAACTTGCATTACCATAACCAGACTGAAATCTCCCTCGAAGAGATCTCGGATATGGCTCTGCAGCATTGGCACGTCCTTGGCTGGACCCCAGCTCAGCCCCCTACTGATCCATGACATCAGTTGTGGTGGGGGGGGGGGGCTGAGCGAAAGGTAGGGGCAGCTACCCGCTTGGCACTTCGGGGAGCTGTGATGTAGAACCACTCCCGCTGCCACAATCTGGACACCTCTGGGAAGGAACCCTCTGGCCATGGAGCGTCAGCGATTTTGCTTATCAAAGCACCTCCGCACGCTGCGTGCTGCCCCTCGATCATCTTCGGCTTCACATCGAAGGTCTTGAGCCACAGGCCGAAGTGAGGGGTAATGCGGAGGAAGGCCTCACATACGACAATAAATGACGAGATGTGAACAAGGGAATCCGGGGCCAGATCATGAAAATCCAGCCCGTAATAGAACATAAGACCCCTAACAAAGGGATCCAGAGCGAGGCCTAGTCCTCGGAGAAAGTGGGAGATGAACACAACGCTCTCGTTGGGTTCGGGGGTAGGGACGACCTGCCCTCGGGCAGGCAGCCTGTGCGAAATTTTGGCGGTCAGATATCTGGCCTCTCTCAACTTCTTGATGTCCTCCTCTGTGACGGAGAAAGGCATCCACCGACCTTGAAGGTTGGATCCAGACATAGTTGAAGGTTCGAAGCACCTGACCTGAGCTTTGGGTGTTAGAACTCGAGGCGGGGGCAGGATTCGATTGAACGCGGGAGGGAAAAAAGAAAAAGCCTTGTCCCCTTTATAAAGAGGGTGAATATCAGGCGTCCTCCCCATGGCTGTTTGAGGCTTACCTAAGATCTAGGAGTCATACCAACAGGAACGGTTGGGTTACCCACGTCTGTATTGATGATAATCCCGTGATAAAGGGGAACATGATCTCTGCTTTGACAAGACGTGTCAAGGAAACTGCCTCGCGTTATGTGCGGGGCTGGTTAAAGAAAAACGGTTCAAATAATGACCAGGCCGTGGCATGATGTCATGCTGTCAAAACATGTCAGCAGATTAGATTTGTGGAAATATTATTCTCTCTACGGTGGTATGTGGAACTTATTTTATAGGGTCGGATACTATCCTCATATTCAAACTCTTCCATGGTGTATTCGGAGGAGGAACCCGCCTTGCAATGCTGAAGACAATACTGCGCGCCGGACTCATCGTCATTGAAGCCTGGTTCAGGGGCTACTGAGGGAGTCCTGGATTAGGGGGTCTTCGGACAGCCAGACTATATCCTTTGGTCGGACTATTGGACTATGAAGATACGAGATTGAAGACTTCGTCTCGTGTCCGGATGGGACTCTACTTGGCGTGGAAGGCAAGCTAGGCAATACGGATATGTATATCTCCTCCTTTGTAACCGACCTTGCACTAGTGCAGAACCGGGCAATAGCACCGGTTCGTAAGGCCCTTTAGTGCCGGTTCCATAATCGGCACTAAAGTGTGGGCACTAAAGGCCCCCCCTTTAGTACCGGTTCAGCACGAACCGGTGCTAAAGGGAAACCACGTGGCACGAGCCAGCTCTGGGGGCCGGGAGCCCTTTAGTACCGGTTGGTAACACCAACCGGTACTAAATGTTTGTGGGTTTTTGTTTTATTTTGTATTTTTCAATTAAATTTGTGTTATCAATTTAATTTAGGATTGTTTTATGTTATAATGAGTTGTAGTCGTCGTCATCATCATCATCATCATCGCATATTAATAAATAAATAAACTCTAGCTAGCTAAAAATCATCGTAGTCGTCTAATTACCACTATTTAATCATCATAGTCATTACCGCTAGCTATCTAATCATCACCAACACCGGCTAGCTTAAAGAGGAAACATTCACTTTGTAACAGAAGCAAAGATATCACCGAGTTCAACATAATCATCACCAACATCGAAGTTCAGGACACGGACATGAGACACTAATTAAGAGCATGAACTAGTGCTGCTCCCTCTCAGGTAGAATAGCATAGAACATGTATAGCTCTCCTGATTCATCATACTGGAGCATGCAGATGAATCTGTCTCCTAATCTTGGGTTGCGCTTCTCCTTGCTGCCCCCTAGTACTTCTCTGCGATCGTTAACAATTTTGCTCCAATCTTTCACTATTAAGCATTCTTCGCTTTCAGAAATCCTGAATGCACTCATGTGCAATGCAGGATATCTTGGCCGTAAGCTAACCATTGACATGTCACCTTTAGTCTCGATCCACTGAGGCACAACTGTCATCGGAAGTCCCTGTTGAAGAACATCGTATAGTAATTAATATACTAAGCAATGAAAGTTTAGCTTCAAAAATAATGTATGCAAAAGATGCACTAATTAAGGACAAATAGTTAAAATCTTATCATCTTTCGATTATAGATGTGACCGTAGTTCAATACGATCACCATTGGTCGCACGTTTTGAGTACTAACATTTCTAAGTTCAGGAAAAAAATTTGTCTTGACAGTATTAAGATCCTCAAGCCATGAAACATAATGACTTATCTCCTCGCAGTTTAGTTGAGCCCCGGGGCAGTAGTAGGTCCTGTCTACCAAGCGCCGGACATGTTTGCTTGAACCGAAATAAGCTGACAATACAAATTAGTTGTCAACTATTTTTGAATAAACTGTATCAAAGACATAAACATATGCATGCATGGTTGAGAAAAACTCACATAATGGTAGAACTGGAGGCGTTTGCACATCGACCCAGATGTCTATATTACCTTCAATATCATCTTCCGGACGAATATCAAAGGTGACAACCATACCAGGCTCAAATGCATAAGCCTTGCATAGTGCTTGCCAAGTTTTGCATTCAAAATGGGTGTATGTGTCTCCATTATATAATTTGACGTTGAAAGTATACCCATGCTCCGTCTTCAAGTAAACTCTCTTTACCTCCATATCATCTATAGCACTAAAACCTATCTTATCCAAGACAAAAATTCTTGCATGGCAGGGGATGCGCTAGTAGAATAGTGAAAATTTAAAATTATAAGTTGAAGCAAATGAAGCATAAGTTTTGCATTCAAATAATAATTGACAAAGTGACTTACTGTATCAACTTCGAATGTCTCATCCAGCTTGATGCTAAAGCGCCTACCATCAACAAGGAAATTTCTGTCGCACAGGCTGCGCTGGTCTTCACAGTGTTCGCACATAATGAAATCTTTTTCGTCGTCAGATGACATTTCCTATGTTCATATAGGTGAAACATTAAACACCTATTACTATCTAACATTAATTAATATCTAGCCAAATATATATTCATCTAACATTTGACATTAATATATCTAACTATATTCATCTCTAACAATTGACATTACTATATATTTAACTTTTCTATCTAATTCATCTAACATTCGACATTAATCTAACATTTATATAAACTCAAAATATATAAAAAATTAAATAAACAGAAAAACTCATTAACAAATAATATTTTAATTAGATCATCAAATCTCATATACCTAAATTTTCTTACTAAAAATAAACTAGTTATATTAATTATTGAACTAGTTCAAATCTCATATACCTAAATAAACTAGTTCGACAATTTTCTTACTAAAAATAAACTAGATATATTAATTATTGAACTAGTTCAAATCTCATATACCTAAATAAACTAGTTCGACAATTTTCTTACTAAAAATAAATTAGTTATATTAATTATTGAACTAGTTCAAATCTCATATACCTAAATAAACTAGTTCGATAATTTTCTTACTAAAAATAAACTAGTTATATTAATTATTCAACTAGTTCAAATCTCTAGTTCGACAATTTTCTATCTAGCTAATTCATCTAACATTCGACATTAATCAAACATTCGATCATCTAATTAACTTTTCTAAAAAACAGAAAATAAGTAAAAAAATGTGTGTGTATGTGTGTGTGTGTATGTGTGTGTAGTGTGTACGTATATATGTGTGTGTATGTGTGTATGTGTGCGGCCCCGTACGCCGCCGCCCCGTACGTACGAGCGGGGGTGCCGGCGTACGGGGCGGGGGCGGCGGCGTACATACGGGCGGGGGCGCCGCCGTACGGGCCGGGTGCGACGATGACGGACGGCGGCGCGGCGGGTATACGCGAGAGCGAGAGACGTACGGGACCGCGGCGGGACGACGACGGACGGCGGCGCGAGACGGCGACGACGACGGGCGGCGGCGGGGACAGCGACGACGACGACGGGCGACGGGCGGCGAGGACGGGTTCGAGCGGCGCGCGAGAGGTTGGAGACGAAAGAAGTGGGGAGATCTAACTGAATTTTCGTAAGTGTTGTATATATAGGAGAGGCCTTTAGTACCGGTTGGAGCCACCAACCGGTACTAAAGGCCAACTTTGGCCAGGCCAAGAGGCGGGAAGAGCAGGCCTTTAGTACCGGTTGGTGGCTCCAACCGGTACTAAAGACCACCCTTTAGTACCGGTTGAAGCCACCAACCGGTACTAAAGGCCTCGCGCTGCCACCCCAAAGTTTAGTCCCACCTCGCCGGGCGAAAGGCAGCCGCACTGGTTTATAAACCCAGCCGCGGCTACCTCTTCGAACTCCTCTATATAGCAGCCTTGTGGGCCTAAACTCTGCGCGCTGTCCTGTGAGTCTGCTGGGCCTTTAAGGCCTGTAATTGCACGACTGTGGCCTAGCAGGCCCACAGGGCAGCGCCCCAATTTTTTTATAGTTTTTTTCTTTTCTGCTTTATTTTCTTCTATTTATTTCTGCGTAGTTTTTTGTATAGTTTTTTTTCTGTTTTATTTTCTTCTATTTATTTATGAGTAGTTTTATTCATCTAGTTTGCCAAAATTTGACATTTTTAGAATTCATTTTGTAGTGATTTTCAATTTCACGGTCATTTTGTGAACGATTGAAAAATAGCAAATATAATTTTTCTTTTCTGCTTTATTTTTTCTTCTATTTATTTCTGAGTAGTTTTTTCTTTTCTGCTATATTTATTTTCTTCTATTTATTTCTGAGTAGTTTTTTTATATAGTTTTTTTTCTTTTCATCTATAGTTTTTTTTCTTTTCTGCTATTTTTTCTTTTCTGCAAAACTTGATGGTCAAAGTCTGGAGTTATAACCAAAGTTTAAAAAAAAGAAATGCCGACGTGCAATTAGTTTTTGCCATAACAGAAGAAGTCCGGAGTTGTAATAAGTTATTAAAAATAAAAAAGAGGTGCAATGCTCGTTAATTTGCTTCAAACCTTTTGGAATAGTGTAAACTGCACTGCGTGTAGCTCCGTGCAATCTACCATATTCCTGAAGGCTTGAAGCTAAGCAACGTGAGCATTGAGCCTCTTCTTCATCGTCTCTGCACTCAGGGCTTATAAACCGATCCTAGTCCCTCTCTCTTGGCGAGGTGGGACTAAAAACAGCTTGCCATAACCTCATTGGTACCGGTTTGTGATACGAACCGGCACTAAATGGTGATGATGGGGCCATAGCCTGACCGCAGGCTGACACAGCCTCTTTAGTACCGGTTCGTGGCATGAACCGGTACTAAAGGTTCGCCACGAACCGGTGCTATTGATCGCCGCCACGAACCGGTGCTATTGTACACATTAGTGCCGGCTGAAATTCAAACCGGCACTATTGTGCTTCACGTTTGACCCTTTTTCTACTAGTGTTGGGTAACCCTATCCCCCTCCGGTGCCTATATAAACCGGAGGGTTTAGTCCGTGGGACAACATACAATCATACCATAGGCTAGCTTGTAGGGTTTAGCCTCTCTGATCTCGTGGTAGATCAACTCTTGTAATACTCATATCATCAAGAACAATCAAGCAGGATGTAGGGTTTTACCTCCATCAAGAGGGCCCAAACCTGGGTAAACATCGTGTCCCTTGCCTCATGTTACCATCCGCCTTAGACGCACAGTTCGGGACCCCCTACCCGAGATCCGTCGGTTTTGACACCGACATGGGCAATGCATGCTAGACACACATTTTGCACTACTCTCTTGTCTCTTGACGTTGCTGCTTACTGGTCAAGATGTTCTCCTCCACAAAAAACTAAAAAGGAGCTAGCCAATATTTCCCAGTACTGGAAATATGCAGTCATCCTACTCCACGTAATGTCACCCCCACCCTCCCTATTATTTTGGTTCCGTTTTTGTTTCGCTTTCATACCATGGGGAAAAATCCCAAGACAGTTAATGAGATGTCTTGGCAAAGTTGGTTTGTTTTCTACAACATTCATTCGATTTAGTTTACTATATTTTATTTCGTATAAGCATTATGGTGATGGATAAGTATATGGGTTGTTTGGTTTAAAGAATTGGCCAGTGAGCCGAGCGACCATCCAGTTCCAGCTCTGGACGTGACTCACTTTGAGGAATGGAATGGGTTGCCTAGCATCACCATCTCATCCTTAGTAAAAGCATAAGCCCATACCAGGGATTGGGTCATCCAATGATGGATCAGCTCATCTTGTGGTGAGCTAATTCCTCAAACAATCACACAATCAACACCCTCTTGCTCTGTGACGTGAGATTATAAGATCTTTACTTATTACGCTAGTGCATTTCGTTTTGTCTTCTAATAAAACAGTTTCTGGTATTTGAGCGGCTGAAAGAGCTACTTCTTATAAGCTATAAAGTAAGATAACACTAGACTTCTGGATGACCCCTACGGTGCCATTGCCTCATAGCTGAATAGAAGTTCATGTTGACGTTCATTTTTTATATACATCCCGTGTCAATATTATTGTACTTGCAGACACTGACTAAGCCAAGTATTTAGATCTTGAATCTCATATGTCCTTCACTATTTACTACAGTTGTTGAATACACACACCACCAGTAACAGCACACTCTGCTCTTCTTTTTTATGAAGCCCCGAACCATAGAACAATCATTTTATGGTAATTTTCATTAATATAAAAAAATAGCACAAAAAGAAAAAAAAAACTACCTATGTAAGTACATGCAAAAATCTGCTGACCAATACCAGCTCTTGGGTACATATATGTAAAGAATCAGAAGCTCAAAGCATACCAATCTTTAAAGCAAGCAACATGCTTGTCCATAATTCTGTGTGTGAGCATATTTAGATCTTGTTTGAGTGCCTCCCAAGACTAAGCGGGAGGATTAGCATTCCTGAAAAAATTCCCATTTCTCTGCATTCATCCAAGGGTGATGATTTACATACTTATAGGTTTGGGCAGCATTTCCATTGCAAGCATAGTATCTACATAGACTGAAGTTCCTCTCTTTCTGTTTGGGATGAGGGTGTCCTAGTACCTAACAGGAAAGTTGCAACCCCACAGCAGATGCATCAAAGTTTCTTCGCAAAGAGAGAAAAGTCATTCATGAAAAATCCCTTTCTTTTTTTAGCATGGCCCTTCTGTTAATTCTATCATGCAGATGCATCAAACTCTGTTTTTTAAACAAAAAAAACTCTTGCAAAGGCATAGATGGAAAGGAAACTGTTGGTGATCGAGGCACGGACGAGAGACAACACCAGCCTGAAGCATTTTCTTCTGAGGCGGGTGACGAGGGCGACCAGTGTGAATTTTCCTGCAAATTGTTGTGCAAATAGGGATATTCCCCTAAATTAAGTGAAACGTTTTCTTTTGAGGGGATGGACAGAATTGAGAGAATCAGTCTTTTTAGGATTATTGGATTACACTAGAATTGTCCAATATTCTCAATAGATTTTCCATGCTAAATCAAGTTCTTTTGCGGTTTAGATTCTCCAGGTCCAGAGGTCTTCAGAAGCAGCCCAAAAGAATTAGCCCTGTGTTGAAAACAATTGGAATGTGCATCTTATTTCTTATACAGGCAGCTAATTGCGCTGCGTGATTCTTTCTTCTAATGGTGATTGGTGTAGCTAAATGCTTGGATTGCTTCAGGTCTTTATTTCACATGCAATCAGTTAATTATTGTTACGTGATTCTTTTTCCTTTTTGCTTTCTTTTTTGCAAATGATTATGCATTTTGCTGATCCATTGATTATCTGACGACGTTGAAAGTCTTTTTTTGCAGATGACTGACAGGAGATTAGTGAATATAATTGTTGGTTAGTTGCTTTTAAAAATACTGTAAAAATGGTTGGTTGCTTTAAAACATGTTTCTCGTCTTTTTTATACAAAGGTACATTGCCAAACAATTAAGCAATAAATTTTTGACACTTTCTAGTTTAGCATGGCTACTGACTGCGATTATACTCATCAAGAACCACCTACCAGTCAGACTTGGTGAGATCAATTGCTGCTGGCTGGTAGTGGCATATGCATTGCCTTCCCCTGCATGTTCCTCCACCTCCAGTGCACTTTTTTTAAAACGGAGCAAAAGCTTTGCCTCATCCATTAATTAAGATAGAAAATAGTTTGTTACAAGACACCTAAAAACACGGCATGCGGATTACTCGCGTGAAATAAAATACCCTAGCTTCTTTGCACCGACGACGACCCAAAGGTTGGCCCTCAGTAGAGATGGAGGAGAGCAAGATTGGCACTCTTATGTTTGATGCCCATCACTCCTCCACCGAGTTGAACAAGTGCCGCTACACCCACCGTCTTTGGTCTTTGATCATTGAGAAATACCTCCAGTGCACTGGCCGACGTGCTTTATCCCGTTTCTAAAAAGTCGAGCCGCCCCTCAGGCCCTGATTGGATTGGTGCTTCACGGCACAATACCCTGTAAAATATACAGACCTCCGTTGGTCGTTTTTCTTTCCAACTCAAAATTAAGTGTGGCCAGTAAGTGTGGACAGTATTATACACCTATAAAATAAATACAGGTGTATGAAAATACCCCATGCAAGCGCGGCCTCAAGCTAGCCTCGGCCACGCACGGGCTGGCGTAGAGCGTGTCACCTGGCTACCGCCCACTGGCTAGCACAGAGCCTGCCATGGCCTCTCACTACTACCTCTATATCTCTTTTCCTCTCCCTCCGTCGGACCAAGCCATAGCTATGGTTACCATAAAATGAATAGAAGGGAGCGCCTATTTAATGGGTGCCTAATTTTTTCCAAGCCGTTAGATGTGAAATAGACGGCTGGGTGATCTTCTTTAACCTCCCAACCCCCTCCCCACAGACACACCCATGAACAGATCCACTGCACGCAATCAAACCACCGAGCAACGTCGACTAGACCGCAATCACCCTCCCCTGAATCATAACCCATCCCTCTAACCCCCACCTCTAGTTCTTCTCCGGCGCAGGCAACCCCCACCCCCAGCACCCGAACCAAAGAACAAACATCTATGAAAACAAACCATATTCACCTTACTCCTATTCACCAACCAAAACTTGTATTGTTTATTAATTTATCCATTCCCTTCACTTTAGTTGTTAGTCTACTTTTGACAGTGTACCCCGACTCATTTCTATGCATCATTATGGTCTGACAAGAAGCAACTATCAAATTAGCTAGTCGTATTCACCTTGTCCCCTTATGCACACCAACAAGTCATGTTGCCTAACATTGATTTGTTGGTTACCTTGAAACTTTCTCTCGCTCTCCTCACCACATTATTGTTACATGCCATTTTAATCTTAAAATTTGAAAGGATATCATGATACACATTAGCTAAATGCTGGATAGAAATAACACATACTCCATCTTTGGCGCATCATTACAGCAGCGCAATCATTTTGGGAGCGCAAAGCCTATGTTGCTTCATTTTCCTGTCATGTTGCCTTTAGCAGTCAATCCACATTAAATAACTAACTAACCCTATTGACCCCTTTCCACGAAACTTATGATTTGATAACAACAAGAACCAATGGTCAATTGTGAAGCCAACCATATGCACCTTGTCCACTCATTAGGAACAACCAACTATTCTTATTTATCATGTTACATGGTTTTAACTACCTCCATTCACAAAATCTCGATATTGTCACGCTCCCAAAAGTTTGTGAAACATATCCTCGCTCCCCTCGCCGCATTCTTGTTGCACATGGTTTCATTCTCCAAACCTGAAATAGGTCTTTTGTTAGAAATTAATCAAAATCTAGGTAAAAACAACACATACCCCACGTCAATCTTCCCATGCAATGACACATAGTGAGCCATATAATTACCCCTATGTACCACCGATGACAGGTCATACATTAACTGCTCCAACCCTCCTTAACCCTTTACTAGCATCTTCCTATTTTTGATAGAAACATACATTAAGTGCTCCAACCCTTCTTAACCCTTTACCAACATCTTCCTATTTTTGATAGAAGTTCTATGGACATGACAACAAACCTACTACACTTTTCTTGCACCATGTCATAGAAATCTAGTCCTGATGTCCATCCTTGACTTTCCACTTATCTCGCTTTCAAAAATCACTTTGCATGGCACTATAATGTCATTTACCTACTCTCATTCGTATCACGCTCCTCCAAAAACATGTGAACCACCCTTACCTCATCCATGTATTAGACTGACCCATGTGAAATTTGTAAAACATGCAAGGATCACATGCTTAGTTTTTGAAGCCACCTAAAAATGCATGCATTCTTAGGATAGCATCATTTATTAATGTGAAAAGATCAATCTAGTTGTAAAATAAAAGTATATCCGCCTTGTCTCCTTGTTGCTTGCAGCTCTAGCCATAAGTCAACATGTGCGGGCCACTTTTCTTTCCTTATGTACACATTCAACATACCCCCTTATAACTGGTATTTTCACACTCCATTTGTCATCCTATTCTCACGATGCTCGACCATGGACATTGAGGCAACCCTACACCTTTCTAGTTTATTTTGTACCTCTATTTACATGTATTCCATAAGAAGAGAAAAATATCAAAGGCAAAATGTCAGAGGACAATATAAGTGGTATTTGTTCCATATAACGGAAATGTGTCTACTTACGCTGGATCGCTAGGGATGGTAACACATGGAGGATTGAATCTAAAATCATCTCAATAGTCATAAAGGGATGCATTTATCCTCTGTAGGGTGACTAGTACTTATCGGTTTCACGCTTTCTAACCTTGTTCTTAAGTCTTTCTTCCAAGTGCCATGATGAAATTGAAAGTCTTTATGTGGCTACTTCTTTCTGATAGGTGAAATACATGAAATTTACTGAAGCGGAGACACTTGTGGTAACAACTATTCTTGCATCACATTACTGGTGTACCCGACGAGAGAATTGACCACATCTCATTGCCCATTTAGCATTTCTTGTTTGACACGTCTTCAAACCTAATGAACTCCCAATGCCTTGTGGATTGCTTTGGTACCAAGCTAACATGTAATTTGCTATAACAACAACTTGGCTTATTTGGAAGGTGCACAATAATTTCATTTTCAAAGGTATTAGGCCTTCGAGATCGGGGCAGATAAAAAAGGGACTAAATCCGATCTACTACTCCATAAATCAAGTTATCACAGGACCTTACTGGTTATATTACTTCTATCATAGACTCCTTTTAGTATGCTTCATTTTACTGTTGCTTTCTCCTTTTACGGGTGCCAACCCCCTAATGATAAGGTAGTGGTTACCTATTTCCCCAAGGATCAACGTGGCTTAGGCATGCAAGACTAAGAGGTTGAAAATACCACGCTCCTCAGTAAATGGTGTTCAAGCTTCTTACTAGGGACGAGGCCCTCGCTCTAGTCACATATTCTATTTATAGACCATTCTAATCTTCAAGCACGGAAGTTATACATTAATTAAAAGCAAGGTAAAAACAACACATACCCCAGGTCAATCTGACCATGCAATGTCACATACAGAGCTGGCTAACTATCTATATACTCCTTATGGCCATATCACCAATTGATATTCATAATTTAACAATCGAACCCACCTTACCCATTTACCAACATATTTCTATTTTCACAAGAACTTAGCATGCTAGCAAACCAATCATAGTTTTCTTGCTCTTGTGTCGCAAAATCCTAGTCGTCATGTCTATCCTTGATTTTCCACTTACTTTGAATTTAGAAATCATTATGTGTGGCACTATACTTCATTTTTCCACTCTCATTCTTGCCATGCTACTCCAAAAACATATGAACCATTGCACTTTCCTTCTCCACATCTTAAGCAGATCCATTTGAAATTTGTAGAACATGGAAGAATTGTGTGTTTAGTATTGAATGCGGCCTCAAAACATATACCTTCTTTTGTTCACATAATTTAGCCAATGCAAAAGCCCGATTG
The DNA here is from genome assembly GCF_056163025.1 of Triticum urartu. Taxonomy (NCBI): domain Eukaryota; kingdom Viridiplantae; phylum Streptophyta; class Magnoliopsida; order Poales; family Poaceae; genus Triticum; species Triticum urartu. Next base: position 569,797,894 of record NC_141878.1, read on the forward strand.
TAATCTAAAAGTATATTAACCTTGTATCCTTCTTATCCGCAACTCCAACCATAAGTCATCACTCATATGCCACTTTTCTTTCCTTTTGTACTCATTCGCATTATCCCCTTAACACTTGTATTGTCTCACTCCATGTGCCAGGTTATTCTCGTCATGCTAGGCCATGAACATTTAAGCAATTATGTACCTCTTCCAGTTTCCTTTGCATATCCATTTACCTATACTCCATAAGAGGAGAAATTTTCAAATGTAAAATCTCAAAGGTCAACAAGCAATGGTAATTTGTGCCATATAGTAGAATTGTGCCTACTTATGCTATATTACTAGGGAAGGAAACACACCGAGGGAAGAACATGAAGGTGTCTCTATAGTTGGCAAGGGACACGTTTGTCCTCTAGAGATGAGTGGTTATTAACACCTCACTGGGTTCTAATATGGTTATTTACATGATGTCGCTCTTCTCAGTGCCAAAATTAAGTTGAAATTATTTGGGTGCCTACTTATTTTTGATAGGTTTAATATACCGAATATGTTGAAGAAGATACAATTTAATGTTGGTATCAATTATTCTTACACCCTCATTCTACAACTAATGTTGAAGATGTTGGGGAATGTAGTAATTTCAAAAAAATTCCTACGCACACGCAAGATCATGGTGATGCATAGCAATGAGAGGGGAGAGTACCGTCACGTACCCTCGTAGACCGTAAGCCGAAGCATTATGAGAACGCGGTTGATGTAGTCGTACGTATTCACGATCCGACCGATCCAAGTACCGAACGCACGGCACCTCCGAGTTCAGCACACGTTCAGCTCGATGACGTCCCACGAACTCCGATCCAACGGAGCTTCGCGGGAGAGTTTCGTCAGCACGACGGCGTGATGACGGTGATGATGTTGCTACCGACGCAGGACTTCGCCTAAGCACCGCTACGATATGATCGAGGTGGATTATGGTGGAGGGGGCACCGCACACGGCTTGGAACAATCAACTTGTGTGTCTTTGGGTGCCCCCCACCCCGCCCCTGTATATAAAGGAGCAAGGGGGAGGCCGGCCGGCCTTGGTGCGCCCCAAGGAGAGGAGGAATCCTCCTCCTAGTAGGAGTAGGATTCATCCTTTCCTAGTCCTACTAGGAAGGGGGAAGGGGGAAGGAAAGAGAGGGAGAGGGAGAGGGAAAGAGGGGACGCGCCCCCTCCCCTAGTCCAATTCGGACTCCTCATGGGAGGGGCCACGCCACCTCTTGGGCTTCAGCCCTCTCTCTCCCCTCAGGACCACTATTTCCCAATACTTCCCCGGGGGGTTCCGGTAACCCCTCCGGCACTCCTGTTTTCTCCGAAACCATCCGAAACACTTCCGGTGTCCGAATATAGCCGTCCAATATATCAATATTTACGTATCGACCATTTCAAGACTCCTCGTCATGTCTGTGATCACATCCGGGACTCCGAACTACCTTTGGTACATGAAAACACATAAACTCATAATACCGATCGTCACCGGACTTTAAGCGTGCAGACCCTACGGGTTCGAGAACTATGTAGACATGACCGAGACTCATCTCCGGTAAATAACCAATGGCGGAACCTAGATGCTCATATTGGTTCCTACATATTGTACGAAGATCTTTATCAGTCAAACCGCATAACAACATATGTTGTTCCCTTTATCGTCGGTATGTTACTTGCCCGAGATTCGATCGTCGGTATCCTCATACCTAGTTCAATCTCGTTACCGGCAAGTCTCTTTACTCATTCCGTAATACATCATCCCGCAACTAACTCATTAGTCACAATGCTTGCAAGGCTTATAGTGATGTGCATTACCGAGAGGGCCCAGAGATACCTCTCCGACAATCGGAGTGACAAATCCTAATCTCGATCTATGCCAACTCAACAAGCACCATCGGAGACACCTGTAGAGCACCTTTATAATCACCCAGTTATGTTGTGACGTTCGGTAGCACACAAAGTGTTCCTCCGGTACTCGGGAGTTGCATAATCTCATAGTCATAGGAACATGTATAAGTCATGAAGAAAGCAATAGCAACAAACTAAACGATCATCGTGCTAAGCTAACGGATGGGTCAAGTCAATCACTGAAGGAAATATGCCCTAGAGGCTATAATAAAGTTGTTATTTATATTTCATTATATCATGATAAATGTTTATTATTCATGCTAGAATTGTATTAACCAGAAACTTAGTACATGTGTGAATACATAGACAAAAAGAGTGTCACTAGCATGCCTCTACTTGACTAGCTCGTTGAATCAATGATGGTTATGTTTCCTATCCATAGACATGAGTTGTCATTTTATTAATGAGATCACATCATTAGAGAATGATGTGATTGACATGACCCATTCCGTTAGCTTAGCACTTGATCGTTTAGTTTACTGCTATTGCTTTCTTCATGACTTATACATGTTCCTATGACTATGATATTATGCAACTCCCGATTACCGAAAGAACACTTTGTGTGCTATCAAACGTCACAACGTAACTAGGTGATTATAAAGGTGCTCTACAGGTCTCTCCGATGGTGTTCGTTGAGTTGGCATATATCGAGAATAGGATTTGTCACTCCAATTGTCGAAGAGGTATCTCTGGGCCCTCTCGGTAATGCACATCACTATAAGCCTTGCAAGCAATGTGACTAATGAGTTAGTTACGGGATGATGCATTGTGGAACGAGTAAAGAGACTTGCCGGTAACGAGATTGAACTAGGTATTGAGATACCGACGATTGAATCTCGGGCAAGTAACATACCGATGACAAAGGGAACAATGTATGTTGTTATGCGGTTTGACCGATAAAGATCTTCGTAGAATATGTCGGAACCAATATGAGCATCCAGGTTCCGCTATTGGTTATTGACCGGAGACGTGTCTCGGTCATGTCTACATAGTTCTCGAACCCGTAGGGTCCGCACGCTTAAAGTTCTGTGACGATCGGTATTATGAGTTTTTGTGTTTTGATGTACCGAAGGTAGTTCGGAGTCCCGGATATGATCACGGACATGACGAGGAGTCTCGAAATGGTCGACACGTAAAGATCGATATATTGGATGACTGTGTTCGGACACCGGAAGTGTTTCGGGAGGTTTCGGACATATACCGGAGTACCGGGGGGTTACCGGAACCCCCCTGGGAGTATATTGGGCATAATGGGCCTTAGTGGGAGAAGAGGAGGGGCGGCCAGGGAAGCCGCACGCCCCCTCCTGCTCTAGTTCGAATTGGACAAGGAGGGGTGCGGCGCCCCCCTTTCCTTCTCCTCTCCTACTCCTACTTGGAAGGGACTCCTCATGGGGCGCGCCATAGGAGGTCGGCCCCCTCCCCCTCCTCCACTCCTTTATATACGGGGAGGGGGTCACCCCTTGGAGACACAACAATTGATCATTGATCTCTTAGCCATGTGCGGTGCCCCCCTCCACCATAATCCACCTCGGTCATATCGTAGCGGTGCTTAGGCGAAGCCATGCGTCGGTAGCTTCATCAACACCGTCACCACACCGTCATGTTGATGAAGCTCTTCCCCGAAGCTCTACTCTATCGTGAGTTCGCGGGACATCACCGAGCTGAACGTGTGCTGAATGCGGAGGTGCCGTACGTTCGGTACTGAGGATCGGTTGATCGTGAAGACGTACGACTACATCAACCACGTTGTTATAACGCTTCTGCTTACGGTCTACGAGGGTACGTAGATGACACTCTCCCCTCTCGTTGCTATGCATCACCATGATCTTGCGTGTGTGTAGGAAAATTTTGAAATTACAACGTTCCCCAAAAATCACATCATTCTCTAATGATGTGATCCCGTTAATCAAATGACAACTCATGTCTATGGTTAGGAAACATAACCATCATTGATTCAACGAGCTAGTCAAGTAGAGGCAAACAAGTGACACTTTGTTTGTCTATGTATTCACACATGTACTTAGTTTCCGGTTAATACAATTCTAGCATGAATAATAAACATTTATCATGATATAAGGAAATATAAATAACAACTTTATTATGGTCTCTAGGGCATATTTCCTTCTGAAGAGACAATTGAGCACCTCGGCATTTCTTGTCATTCAAATATAGTGGTCTCGAAATGCCTCACGGATTACTTTGGTACCAAGCTAAAGTGATCTTTCATGGTAATCTACTTTTTTGAAATGTTTATTACAACGATGTTGGGTCTTCGTAGACATGCCAACCATCTCGGGAGTGGCCAACATCTATCATGTTGCCCCAAAAATCAAGGTGGCCTAGACATCCATATATATTGGCGAAATATCATCATTCTCAATCAATGGTTTCTTCAAGCTTCCTAACGAGGTGAGTTAAGGCATGATATACTATGTAATAAATAAATGGGATCTAAGGCAAGTCCATGGTAAATATGGGGGTACCACTTTTGGGTTGGTTCAGTGACGAGGAGGCAACACCTTTTCTAGTTTGGAACCTTCGCTAGCAATAACAAATCACATGTTAGGATTTGTCATAGGTCATGGTTGGGAAATGCATCACCTTAGCTCCTACTACTTATGGCTTTTTCATACACTACATCATAAACATGTCATAACAGCGGAGGTGGTGGGTAACTTGCACCCATTTGTGGTTCTGACATGACATGATTAGAATGACAGTTGTGGCTTCCGACATGACATGATCAGAACTTAGTAGCCTAGAATAGGATCTACTAGAGTGGCTATATGTTGTTAATTTATAACATGGGACATACAAATTTTGATGGACTTTACATGAAGATGGAAATTTCTCCATGAATTCATTATACTATGCGCTTGTGTGTACAGATGCACTTATTAACACTAAGGTGATCTAGAAGCTTAAGATATATTTTTCTTATGGCATTTACGCAGAAGGTTCATCTTAACAAGGGAAAATCTTGAAAAGAAAACCTGGTGTGGGGTACACAATGTAGTTTCATGATGAGACAAGTAATCACATATTCTTTGACTGTAAGTACACATGGTGTATGGCCTATAATACATGCCGCACATAATTTGTATTCTACCCGGAGCATCCCAAACTTGTTTGGTAATTGGTTGTGCGGTATACATAAAAACATGATATCTTTTATCTTAGTAGCTGCGGCAGCCTTGGTTTGGGCGTTATGGTTATACAAGAATGATGTGGTTTTGACAAATAGAAGATATTTTCTTCACTGCCATAGTCATTTTCTTGTCTACACATTGGCTCCGTACTTGGCATGTACTACAGTGTTTGGAGCACATGGAGCTCTTTAGGATGGCATGTACTAAGATGGAGAGGGTGATTAAGAAGACTCTTCCAAACATGGAAGGTGTTGTCTTCAAATCTGTCTTAGATTGCTTGCTATTGTTCTTCTTTTTGCGTCAAATAACGTCACGTGTTTTCATTTCCAAGAATATTATGGATTAGTACATGTTGTGTGCATGTAGTTCCTTCAAAATCAGAGTGAACGTCAAGGGCCAATAAAAAATTTCTTACCAGAAAATAGTATGCCTCACAAAAACACGTTGACAAAAGAGCAAGTGCAACTTATAAGTTATGACCAACTGAATAACGGAGATCAAACAGACATACCATGGAAGCGATCCCAAATAACAGTTTCAGTGAGAAATAAAAATGGCAGAAATGGACCATGGAAGAGATCCATAACAACATTTCAACTATTACAATGAAAGTGACTTGGCTCAAAGAGCACCAGTGAGATAGAATGTCTCAACTTATTAAGGCTGCCTTTCCTGCATCTTAGCTATGGAAAACTAAATCAAACTAGACGAGATGCACGTAGCTGGCCATGAATGTCATTTGAGCTGGCTAACAACATGTATCCACCTTATGGCCTCATCACAAATGGATATTCATACATCTACTGGTCTAACTCACCTTACCCACTCACCAACGTCTTTATAATTTTGCAAATCCTACTAGCATATTGGCAAACCAATCATATTGTTTTTAATCTTATGTCAAAGAAATCTAGCCCTCATGTCCATCCTTGATTTTTCTACTTACCTTTAATTTAGAATTCAGTTTGTATGGCCCTATAACTTCATTTACCTACTATCATTCTTGGCATGCTCCTCTCGAAACATGTAAACCATTGCACTTACCTCCTCACAGTCTAGGTAGACCCATTTGAAATATGTAAAATATGGAAGAATTGTGTATTTATTATTGAATGCAACGTAAAAGCACATACCTTCTTTTGTTCACATTATTTAGCCAATGTGACAACATATATATTAACCTTGTAAACTTGTCACCTATAGCTCCAACCGTAACTCATCACTGGTATGTCACTTTATTTCCTTTTGTACCCATTCACTTTATATCCTTATAACTTGTATTTTGTCTCTCCATTTCCAGATCGTGCTCGGTCACAAACATTGAAGCATTCCTGCACCTCTTACAGTCTCCTTTACATGTCCATTTACATAAACATTCCATAATAAGAGACATTGAGAAATATGAAATGTCAAAGGTAAATTGAATGGTAATTTGTGTCATTAATAGATATTTCCTACTTATGGTAGATTACTAAGGAAACACCTGAAAAATGGAAAGTGTCTCGATAGTTGTAAAGGGAAGATATTTTCCTCTAGGGACGTTTGGTTCTTATCACCTCTATGAGTTCTAACATGGTTATTTACATGATGTCTTTCTTCCAAGTGCCAAAATTGAGTTGGAGTATTTGTGTGGCTACTTATTTCTAATAGGTTTAATAGATGAAATATGCTGAAGCGGAAACACTTCACTGTTGATATTGATTATTCTTGCATCCTATGTACTGCTATTGATGAAGAGACCATTGAGCACCTCATTTCAATTGCCCCTTTAGCATTTCTTGTTGGGCATGCATTCAAATCCAGTGGTCTCCGAATGCCTCGCGGATTGCTACCTACTTTTTGAAATTTTTATTACAATAATTTTGGTTCTCTCTGGGCGGGTCGACCCCCTTGGGAGCATTCGGTTCTATCACTGATGAAGAATAATACGTGCTTTTTAGTAGATGGTTGTTTAGGACTCTTACCGAGTATGAGTGATGGCATGATATCCTCGGTAATAAATATATGCACTATGAGGCTCTCTCCGAAGTCCAAAATAAATGGGGGGGGGCTTCCACTTTTGGGTTGGCAACACCTTTTCTGGTTCGAACCTTCACTATCAAAGGACGGCTCGCATGTTAGGTTTTGGCATGACTCATAGTTGGGCAATGCTCCACCTTAGCATCTACTAGTGCCTAGGACTTTTACTGTGTCATCAACATGTCATAATAGTAGAGGTGTTGGGTAGCTTTCTGCCAGATGTAGACTTCATACGTGACATGTTTAGGCCTTTGTTAGTAGCATGGAAGGATCTACTGGAGTGTATGAATGTTGTTAATTTATACTACCTCCGTCCCAAAATATAAGACATTTTTGCAGTTCAATTTTGAATTGCAAAAACATCTTGTATTTTGGGATGGAGGTAGTAGCACGATACATACGAGTTTCGATGGACTTTACATCAAGATGGACTCTTCTCTATGAACTCATTGTACTAGCTCTTATAGATATTGGTGCACCAATTAACAATATGTTGATTTTTAAGATTAAGGTTCCTCCAAAGATTAATGTTTTTCCTATGGTATTTACATAGAGGGGTCATCTTAACGAGGGAAACTCTAGCAAAGAAAAAATGATAGGGGAGTAGCAATGTTGTTTCTACTATCACGATGAGAAAATTAAGCATATATTCTTTGAGCAAGTATGCTCATGTTCTATGGCTTATAATACATGTCATGCATAACTTGTATTCGCCCAAAGCCTTCCAAACTTTTTTGGTCATTGGCTTTGAGGTATACATAAAAAACAAGATCTTTTATCTTAGTAGGCATGCGGGCCCTGGTCTGGGCGCTATGATTATGCATGAACGGTATGGTTTTGACAAATAGAAGATATTTTTCTCCATTGTCGGTTATTAACTTATGTACGCATTGGCTCCGTACTTGGCTCGTACTACAATATCTGGAGCACTGGGAGCTCTTTATATATGGTGGCATGTATTAAGATGGAGCTGACGGCTATGGAGATCGTTTCCAAACATGGACGATGTTCACTTTGGATCTGTCTTAGGTTGCTTTCAATTGTTCTTCTTTTTGTGTCAAACAATGTTATGTTTTTGTTTCCGCAATTATTTTGGCTTTGTATAGATTGTGTGCATCTAGATATGCCAAAATTGGAGTGGACTCTTCATACTTGGATAGCTCACGTGTTAAGAGTAAATAAAAACTTTATTATCAAAAAATAGTATACCTCATAAAAACATGTTGACAAAAGAGCAGGTGCAACTTACGAGTTACGACCAACTGAATAACACAAATCAAACAAACGGACCATGGAAGAGATTCCATATAACAGTTTCAACGACTAAAATAAAAATGGCGACCATGGAAGAAATCCATAACAACAATTTCAAGTACTAAAATAAAAATGTCTAGGCTCAAAGAGCACCACCGAGAGAGACAGAATGTCTCAACTTATTAAGGTTGCCTTTCCTGCCTCTTAGCTATGCCAAGCTAAATCAAACTAGGCGAGACGCACGTAGCTGGCTATGCATTGCACGCTACAGGAAAAGACTTCTCTCGATCCTACCTTACATGGGAGGGAAAAGACTCCAAGATGATTCTTCAGGGTCGACGCCGCCCAATTGCCAACCAAACCCCACATCCAAGGACTTCATCCCACTGGAAGAGCCGGTGTTGGCGCTGGTACCGGGGCCGTCGTGCCAATTGGTGCTATAGCCGACGCTGGTGCTGGTGTCGGCGCCGTCATGCCCAGCGGTGTTATAGCCATTGTGGGCCAGGGCATCGAGGTTCCTTCCAGATCTCACCTTGTCGAGCCAACCCTCATGCTGTGGCGGCACCTGATACATCGTTGGAGACCCCATGTGCATGTTGTCGGTGACGTATGGAGTGGGCGACGGCTGCTGATTCATGGCGAAAGACCCCATGTCCATGTTGTTGGTGACGTATGGAGCTGGCTGGGACGCCAGATACATTGCCGAAGACCCGCCCATGTCCATGTTGTCGGGGATGTATGGTACCTGGGGCTGCAAGACAGGGGGTTGTCCGCTAATTTTAGCGATGCTTTGGCCCACGCTCTTGAGGATCTCCTCCAGCCTACTACTGACGATGGTGAGCTCATCGACTTTGAGATCGGGGAGGTCACTGCCGAGCATGGCCTTGTGTAGCAGGATCCTGATCTCGGGGTCTCGTACCTTGTTTTCCTTGACCTGGAGCTTGCTGAGGCGCTGGCTGAGGAAGTCTTCCTGGTTCACCGTCTTCTTAAACCGCCCATCTGCCATGGTTTTGTACCTATTCAGGATATCCACCGCCTCAGGATGCGATGGGTACACCTTTGGTGCCGCATTTCCCTCATCGTACACCAACACGCAGGCCTTGGCGTTGCATAGAATAGAAACCTCGCGTGCCTTACTTGCCAGGTTCTTCATGCGCGTATCCAAGGTACGGCGCCGGCTCGACTTATTCTTGATGTACTGGAGGGCAATCTTCTTGCGAGCCATTGCCAATAGAGGGATAAAATGAGAAATGGAAATTAGGTTGATGGTTTTGGCCAGCTGGGGAGATTTGATTTATAGTGGAGGATCGACCAAGATGGGGAGGCTATATCGAGAAACTTTTAACTCCACGCTCACAAAATAAGGAGGTGCGCTATCTTCATAAATGCATCATCAAACCAGTATTTTCTTTCATTAAAAAGTGCTTATAATGGACCAAGGGAACACATATCCATAGCAAAGAACTTTGGTTTCTCTCAAGAGGCCCATGCATCTTATCCGAATATGCTTATTTTAGCTATGTATTGCCAAAATTAATTTTGCAATTTATTTTGTTCCAAAGTTAGATGGTTATTCAAAATTGTACATCATCCGATTAACCATCTACTATTAATTTGTTACCACATTAAGAAATAACAATAAATAACTTTCATAGATTATCCTATAATGTAGGACGAATTGAAAATACTAATGTTCTACCAATTTTTTCAAGAGCACTGCTCTGCACATGATGTATGCACGCACGATCCATAGACGACAAGTCAGGTAGACCATAGGATTAGCTGGGTTATTTAATCTGTGTGGCTCCTAATCCGGTCGGCCACAAATCGTCCAGGAGCCAATCGTGTGCCGAGCACTTTCATTTTTCCAATACTTTAACTGAATACGGTCCCACATATCCAGGGCTGACTATAGTTGCTTATTTTATCCCTGACGCTGGTGAGCTAACACGTTCACACAAATTATAAAAAGAAAATCAGATTTATGTACCCCCCCCCCCCCCAAAGCAGTAATTGCTTTACATCTAGAAGAGATTGATCAAACTTTTTGATTGTGTGCGTCACATGGCATATAGCCTAGCTAAGCTAACTAGTGCTGCCCTGTAGTAGTTATAAATATTTACGTCTAAAAATTGCATATGTAGTCAGGGTGATTGTTCTTTTTTTGCGAGGAATCAGGGTGAGTGTTCGAATATAATAGGAACTAGTTAAAATATGATTCTAATTACTCTAAATAATTGACGTGTATATATAGGACCAGTAATTGAAAAATATGTCTGGCGAGTTTTATAAGCCACTGCAAAATAACTTAAAGAGTTTTTATCCCCCATATGTTCCTACTAGTCTCCTATGTTTAGAAAGAAAAATAAAGTGATTACGATAAAAAAAACACAAAGGTATGGGAAAAGACTGCAGAATAGCTAGTGGATTTGTCACATTTTGTGGATGAATATTTTGTATATAGAAGAAGAGTATGAGGTTCAATATTGTGTAGGGATTCTATCCGTTTGGGTACGGATTGGGGATCATGTCCGGGCGTGTCCTGAGATGCGGTGGCCGTGCGTTCAGCGCCGCGGACGAATCTCGACCGCGTCCTGTTCGCGTGCATTTTTCTTTGCAAGTCCTTAACTTTTTTTATCATTCATTTTTGGTACATGACAATACATCATCACATTTTGACTAATAAAGCAAGGCCAAAGAAAATAAAAACAACAAAAATACATTTTAGAAGATAGCCAATTTCCATAACTGCCCTCCTTGAGTTGGGTTAGGGCCTTCTCGATGCACTCATTGTTGATCTATAGAGGAGACTCGATCTGGCATCCTCCTTTCTTCTTCAAGCCAGAAGTAGATGTTGCTTCATCAGACCTAGTTTCGTGTCTAGCTTCTAATCTAGCAACAAGTGCACGTATCTCATTTACAGCCTCTATGCTAGCTAAAAGTGCACGAACATGTACTAAATTTCGCTCTATCAATATATCGATGTACTCTTCTTCCCAATACCTAAACTTGCATCCATTCTACACAACAAAATTTGAAGTTAGCACAACTAGTCAAATCTAGAGCACAAACCGAAGCTAAAAAAAGCGCATACCCCGTCGTTTAAGAACTTGATGAACACCCATCCGGGATGTTCCGGTGTTGTAGACACGCGGCGCACGACTATCCTTGGGCAGTGGTCACACTTAATGAATGGCAACGGTACGCCGGCGAGCTTTTGGGCAAGCACCGAGCCCGGCCGACCGCCATCCGTGTATCTGCCGGCGGACCACCGACGATGCAGATCCGAGCGACTAGAGGAGGAGCCACTGCCTGCATGTGGCCTTGCGGCCCTGCCAGGGCCTTCCGGCGAGGTGCCCGGCCAGTCCATGGCGCGGCCCGACCTCCCACAGCCGGCCGAGCTCAAGACCGACCGGATCCGCCCCAAATCCGGTCGGCGGGTGCGCAAACCAGGTGGCACTGGTTGGGTAGCTCGGCGGCGCCGAGGGGAAGGGGATGGACGAGCTCGCGTCCGAACTGCACGGCTGCAATGGCAGCGGCGGCGGCGGCGAGGGGAAGAGTGGGGAAGAGTGGAGGGGGTGCGACCGAAGGGAGGGAGGGGGCGGATAGAAAAAGGCTCGCCCTGTGCCACCGACGGACGGGCCAGGGGAGGACACGCGCAGATGACCCGCGCGTCCACGTGGTGTCCGTTTCACCCCGAAAGCGGCGCAAACTTGGGCCGCGAATGGGTCGAAAGCGGACACAAAACGGACAAAAGTCCGTTTGCTCCCACGCGTCCTCGTTTGTCCGTTTTACCTCAAACGGACGGAGCCGAATAAGATAGGATCGCGCCGTGGAGTTGGCCTAAGAACAGACGACGAGAATTGTAGAAAAAAGAACCCGCGAACACTTTATCTCACCTGCTACTGTAAGATGGAAGACAGCCTCGCCTAAAGGCGTTTCCTTTAGTGGCTGGCCCAATCGCACGGTTTTGAAAAGGTTCTTTGAGTTGGTACGAACTGCTTTTAAAACCTTCTGCGCCATTTTTTCTTTTATGTTTTTTTCTATTTGTTTTTTCTTCCACTTTCTTTTGGTTTTCTACCCTTTTTTTAGTTTTTCCTTTTCGTTTTTCAGTGGCTTTCCATTTTTATTCTTTTTTAAATACATTTCGGCTCTTACTTAAATACACATTGAACATTGTTTAGATACTTATTGTATATTTTTTAGTGCACATAGAACATTTTATTAATTCCAGTTAAACCTTTTTTTAGTTACACATTCAATGTTTCTCGAACACATATCGGACATTTTGAATACACAATAAACATTTTTAACACACACTGGACATTTTAGATGAATGCTAAGAACATTTTTTTCAAAACATGCAAAACATTTTTCAAGTTTTATAACCATTTTTAAATGCCACTAATATTTTTTGACTGGTATGAAACATTTTTTAAAATTACGTGAATATTTTACATTGTATAAATGTTTTCAAACAATTTCATTAACATATTTTTGAAATGCTAATTTTTTAAAATATAAAAAAGTTGAATGGTACCAATCATTTTTTTGTAAATTACGAAACATTTTTTACATTTTATAAACATTTTTAAACTCTACCATGAAAAAATGCGTGATGAGTGCTTTTTTTATGGAATGCGTGATGAGTGCTTTAAAAAATGGAAGTAAATTAAATTTTGGACTATACGTAATTAGAATGTTTCAAAAAAGGAACGAATACCAAATGAAGGGAACTAAAATTGAAACATAATGTATTTGTTCTGGTCTGCCCACTAACGGGTCCCGTGAGGCGAGGTGAGTTCTATAGCCGCGCCCAAACGAATCGATCAACATCAACGTGCACCTGTTTTTGGGCTTGGACCTTGTTCGCAGGGGCTGAGACGAGAAGTAATGGGCCAAATTTCAAGGTGGTCCATGGACCACTATGGTCACGCTGTGGCTACACCCCCAATTCTCACGACAGTTCCTCACACAAAAAACCAATTCTCATCACAAGCATATGACTATCTAACCAAATCCTATTTGGCACTTATAGCATCCATTAAGAGCAAAACGGTACACATCACACATCTCCATGCCCTTAGCTAGATTTTGTGGGCCGGACGGTTATGCTTGTTTCTGTGAAGCTTCCAACCGGTTTTCGGAAGCTTTCGGTCGATTTTTTTTGGCTCTCTTTTTTTTTGCCCTGTTTTTTCATTACTTTTCTTATTCCTTTTTTTATTTTTTCCCTTTTATTTTTTAAATGCATCAACTATTTTAGAAAATAAATTTCTAAACTTATTCAAATTCATGAACTTTTTAGGAATTGAAATATTTTTATATGAACATATTCAAATTCCCCAACTTTTTACAAAGTTTGTGATTTTTTTGAGGATCAGTTTGTGATTTTTTTAATTCACATTTCTATTATAATTTTTCGGACTTTCTTAAAATCCATGAAGGTTTTTTCAATTTAACAAACATTTTCAATTTTAGATTTTTTTTTCAAATTCATAATTTTTTCCTTGAATTTCTGAACTTTTTAAAAGTTTAAGTTTTTCCAAATTCTTGACTTAAAAGAAATTGTGACATATTTTCAAACTCATGATTGTTTTCAATTGTAATGAATATTTTCCAGAAGTCAACGGTTAGCCGGTCAACTAATTAACGAATGAGCCGGTAAACCTTTTTTTCAATTTAACAAACATTTTTCAATTTTAAATTCTTTTTTCAAATTCATAACTTTTTTCTCGAATTTATGAACTTTTTAAAAGTTGAAGTTTTTCCAAATTCTTGATTTAAAAGAAATTGTGATATATTTTCAAATTCATGAATTTTTTCAATTGTTATGAATTTTTTCCATAAGTCAATGGTCAGTCGGTCAACTTTTTTTTTGAGAAACGGTCAGCCGGTCAACTAGTTAAGGAATGAGAGCCCGCAAACCAGTATCTCCCGACCCAGCGAGGTGTGAGCTTGCAATGAGGGAGCCCAACGAGGCAACCCAAACGAACGTCCGTGTCCGCCTGTTGTCCGTCCTCGACCCAAACTCGACCCAAATCTGAGAAGATGGGTATGAAGCGGATGCTCTCGTCGCTCGCTACCGTCCGCCGCACTAGCACACATCTCTCACCTCTCTCGTACAACTTTCTCTCTCGATCCCCTCTGATGCCGCCGCTACGGCGGCCGATTCCGGCTGGAACGGAGAGGCCCAGCAGCGCGATGGGGAGCGGAGGGGCCCGGCGGCCGTGAGGGGAAGCGGAGAGGCACAGCGGCCCCGCATTGGAGTGGAGAGGCCTGGCGGCGCGATGAGGAGCAGAGGGGCGACGCGCGGAGGCCAGCCCGTCCCGCCCGACGTGTCGCGTCCAGGGCAACACCGCCGAGCACCACGGTGAACCGCGCCATGGTCTCTCCCGTGAGCCAGCTCCGGTCAACGGACACCGGCCGCCGGCTGGAGGCGTTGACCACCCGGCCTGATGTCGGGTCGATTTGAAATTTACCTTCTCTACATCTTAGGCGGGCCCATTTGAAATTTCTTGAACATGGAAGAATTGTGTGTTTAGTTTGAAGGCAACCTAAAAACACACAGCTTATTTTGTTCACATAATTTAGCAAATGCAAAAACATAAAGCCAAGTTGTAAAAATAAAAGTACATTAACCTTGTATCCTTCTTAGGGCCAGTTCTTTTGGGCGATTCTACCAGAATCGCCCCCCTCCCCAGCTTCTCCCAGAATCACCACTCCATATGTTTTTTACAATCCTAAATAATTAGACCTTAACTAGATAGGATTGTAAAAAAAATATGAAGTGGCGATTCTGGGAGAAGCTGGGGAGGGGGGCGATTCTGGGAGAATGGCCGAAAAGAACTGGCCCTGAAGGCCAACTAACTAGGTTGAATATCAAAAGCCAACCAAAGACGACAAACCACTTGCAGGACCAACCCTAATCACCCTCTCCTCATGTCACCGGCTAAAAAAATGATTCCATATAATTGCTTCGTCTATTTCCTTGCCTTGATTCTAATTACTATTCCGCTCACTACATTATTTTTGCATGTCACTTCAATCTTGAAAGACGGAAGGGTCGTATGTTAGGCATTAACTAGAGGCCAGGAAAAAGCAAATAACCCCCGAGGAATCATTCTAGCCACTCGACAAACACATAGTGAGCACACTACCTATGTTTTCTTTGCCTATTCCCTTGCCTCCATCGATCAATCAATTAACGATCTAACCTCAGAGGCCCCTTTATGTGAGCATTGTGGTTTTACAACAAGAATGAATTAACCCCCTACCAAACCACTAGTAGTATTACCTTGTGCACTTTCCGGTAACAACAAATGTGCTACCTATCATTGATCTATCGGTTACCTTGACTTTCGTACATTCTACTTACAAGGTTCTAGTTAATTCCATTTACCAAGTCTCCTTACATTGATTGGTGGCATTAAACATGTCGTTTCGTCTAGACGTCAGCTCAGATGGGCATGTTCTTGGCCATCATGTTGGTGTCATGGTGCATCTGGAATCATCGCAATGTGATCATCTTCAACAACACTCAACTCAGCTTTATCACCTCCTTGACATGATTGAGACAGAGGCTAAGCTATGGGCGATGGCAATCATCTCGACTTGTCCAAACTATTCTTTCTATAAATGCATTTAAGCACAAGGCTTTTGTGTTTTGTCAGAAAAAAGGATGATTTGTTTTAGTGATGATCGATGTAGCTATATTTTTAGATTTTTTATTGTTCTTATCTCCTATGAAAACAATATTGTTACATTTTTAAATCATTAGGGGTGTGCAAGCCCTCCCGGTTCCACTAGAAATGAAACCATCAAGTTTAGTAATTATTACAAGCTAGTAGTTCTTTTAAAGGAAAACAGGGAAATAAATGCTACATGATGGAGTTGCTCATCCATACATAGCAAACAAATAGCATTTTACAAGCGCCCAAAGATACTATTACTCAATGCCATCATGAGACAACATCCACGCCACTGAAGCTATTCAGGATCACAACAGGTGGAGGTGTAGACACCATCTTGGTCTTCTTCATAGGAGATTGACCTGCTGAATTCACCATCTCAAGCAGAGTGATGGGGTTGAGGGAAATCATCTTCTAGTCCCATGGCTATCAAGGCCTAGGAGGGGAGATATCGCCATTGTTTGCATGATGTAGGACCAGGAGGCTTTTACCACATGGACATCTGGGAGAGGACATCTATCTGATGGGAAATCATCTGGGAAAGAGGTTTTGCTTTTTCTAGATGTTCCTCTTGAGTAGAATCCGCCATTTCTTTAGAGTATGTAGTATCAACCATCGGGCATGCTTAATGTCAGGCTAGATTGCATTGTTAAAAATGTGAGCATTTATATTCTTCCAAATGCACCACGGAGCACAGGTATAGACAAAATTAAGAACTACATGGTTTTATTATCAGGAGAGTATATATCAATGGATAGGAAATATGTGCCTAACGTTTTACCAAAAAAGTTTGAAAGAAACTCCCAAAATTTTTTGCAACCAAACATTGAAACAAAATATGTTTTATGGTCTTATTCTCAGTACAGAAAATAGAATGTAATGGTTTACAGATCTTCCTTTTTTCTAGATAATGTCTATCATGAGTTTGTTGTGAGATAATAACCATAGGAAGACCTGGTTAACCCAAATAGACCACCACCACTCAGAGTGACCAAGAGTTAGGTCTTCAGAAATGCCTTTTAAGATGGAAACGACATCTGTGGATGCCATCTTCGCCGACATGGAGCCCCCTCAACCACAAAGCTTTTACCTAGACCCACGCTCGACCGCCCCACTAAACCTAGGGTAATGGTTTGGCCAAGCCAACCACCACTACCACCATGATACGTCTCCAACATATCTATAATTTTTTATTGTTCCATGCTATTATAGTATCAAACTTGGATGTTTTATATACATTTACAAGTAATTATATATCATTTTTTGGGACTGAACTATTAACTTAGTGCCAAGTGCAAGTTGTTGTTGTTTGCCTGTTTTTAGTTTTTCAGAATATTAGTACTAAACAAAGTCCAAATGACACGAAACTTTTTAGAGATTTTTTGGACATAAGAGACCCTGGAAGCTTCAGGAGGGGATGAGAAGATGGAGCAGTGGCCTACGAGGCACCCTGGGCGTGCCCTGGTGCCTCGTGGGGCCCATGTGGCTCCGTTTGACCTAGCTCCACCTCTATAAATTATCTAAAATCGGGAAACCAAGAGAGGAGTCCACAAAATACTTTTTCCGCCGCCACAAGCCTCTGTTCTCGAGAGATCCCATCTGGGGACCTTTTCCGGTACTCTGCCAGAGGAGGAATCAATCATGGAGGGGCTCTACATGAACCTTGCTTCCCTTCCGATGATGTGTGAGTAGTTTACCACAAACCTACGGATCCATACTTACTAGCTAGATGGCTTCATCTCTCTTTTTTGATCTTCAATACAATATCTCCTTGATGTTCTTGGAGTTCTATTCGACGTAATCACTTTTTGCAGTGTGTTTGTTGGGATTCGATGAATTGTGAGTTTATGATTAGATTATCCATGAATATTATTTGAGTCTTTTCTGAACTCTTTTATGCATGATTATTATATCTTCGTATGTCTCTTCGATCTATTGATTTGGTTTAGCCAACTAGATTGATTTATCTTGCAATGGGAGAGCAGGTGCTTCGTAATAGGTCTGATCTTGCAGTGCTCAATCCCAGTGAAAAAAGGGGACATTACACGTATGTATCGTTGCTATTAAGGGTAAAAAGTTATTCATGTGTGAGTTTACTTTGACATCATGTCATCTTACTTAAGGCATTACTCTGTTCTTTATGAACTTAATAATTTAGATGCATGCTGGATAGCGGTCGATGTGTGGGCAAATAGTAGTAGATGCAGGAAGGAGTCGGTCTACTTGTCTCAGATGTGATGCCTATATACATGATCATTGCCTTGGATATCGTCATGATTATTTGCTTTTCTATCAATTGCCCAACAGTAATTTGTTTACCCACTGTATGCTATTTTCAAGAAAGAAGCCTCTAGTGAAAACTATGCCCCCCGTGTCTACTTCTATTAGGTATTAAAAATCTTAAAAATACCATGCTGAAATTTTACTTTATTTATTTTATTTTGTATTTTTGTTCGGTCTACCTATATATCACCATACAATTTAATTTTGCAATTAACCACCAAGGGATTGACAACCCATTGTTCACTTTGGGTGCAAGGATTTGTTATTTTGTGTGCAGGTGTTGCTAACGAGTTGTTGCGTGATTCTCCTACTGGATTGATAACCTTGATTTCATAACTGAGGAAAATACTTATCTCTACCATACTACATGATCCTCTCCTCTTCTAGGAAAACCCAATGCAGCTCACAAGTAGCACACCGCTGCTCCCACTCAGAGCAGATGTGCCCAAGTGTCGAGGGTCGGCAATGCCTCCAAGGAAGTGAATGACGCCATCAAGCACCATCATCATCAGTAACGATCGTGGGAGAATCAAAGGTTTCATCTAGAGTCTTATTCCACCCCACCTCAACAAACTTCGAGTAAAGGGGCTAGTTGTTGCGAACCTTTGAACCGAACCACGACTCCGTCTATATTCTTCAATGGTGGTCCACACTAAACCGAGTAGAAGGGAAACGGGGCCACACGTCACCATGGTGGATTGCCCGAGTCTATGTCGGCACAACTAGAGCCAGAACGAGTGTGCAACACTAGTGCGTCTACCACACAAGCAGCACCATCCTGGACCAGCAGGAGCAGATCAGGTGCAACCTGATTTGACGCCCACGATCAAGCCACGATGATTGCTCTAGAGATCGATGATGGTGCATCCCAAGAAGTCAACTCCACCATTGCAATGCCGCGAATAGACTCGCTGAGCTTTCCAACCACCACCACGAGGCCCCCATCTCGCTAGCAAGCTACCTGCTGGGCGGAGAAACAAGCCCCTCCATCACAGACTCCTGTCATGCTTCATAGGGCGGAGTCTATAGGTGATGGCGATGCAAAGGATGAGGAAAGGATGGGTAAGGGGCGTTGTGGCATGCTACCTCTTGAGCTTGCGTTGTTTTTTCCCTTGAAGAGGAAAGGGTGATGCAGCAAAGTAACGACAAGTATTTCCCTTAGTTAGAGAACCAAGGTATCAATCCGATAGGAGGTAAAAGTAAGTCCCCAAGCTATGCACCTGCACAAACAATCAAACACTTGCACCCAATGCGATAAAGGGGTTGTCAATCCCTTCATGGTCAATTGCAAAGGTGAGATCTGATAGAGATAGGTATAAAAGATTGCTAAAACGTATAACAAAATAAAAGTAAATAAATTGCAGCAAGATATTTTTGGTATTTTTGATTTATAGATCTGAAAATATATAATGAAAAATAGATCCGGGGGCCATAGGTTTCACTAGAGGGTTCTCGCTTGAAGGCAAATAATACGGTGGGTGAACAAATTACTGTTGAGCAATTGATAGAAAAGCGCAAAGTTATGATGATATCCAAGGCAATGATTATGCATATAGGCATCACGTCCGTGTCAAGTAGACCGACTCTTGCCTGCATCTACTACTGTCGGTGTCAAAACCGGCGGATCTCGGGTAGGGGGTCCCGAACTGTGCGTCTAAGGAGGATGGTAATAGGAGGCAGGGGACACGATGTTTACCCAGGTTCGAGCCCTCTCGATGCAGGTAATACCCTACGTCCTGCTAGATTGCTATTGATAATATGAGTATTACAAGAGTTGATCTACCACGAGATCGTAGAGGCTAAACCCTAGAAGCTAGCATATGGTATGATTGTATGTTGTCCTACGGACTAAACCCTCCGGTTTATATAGACACCGGAGGGGGCTAGGGTTACACAAAGTCGATTACGAGGGAGGAGATCTACATATCCGTATTGCCAAGCTTGTCTTCCATGCCAAGGAGAGTCCCATCCGGACACGGGACGAAGTCTTCAATCTTGTACCTTCATAGTCCAACAGTCCGGCCAAAGGATATAGTCCGGTTGTCCGGGGACCCCTTAATCCAGGACTCCCTCAGTAGCCCCTGAACTAGGCTTTCAATGACGATGAGTTCGGCGCGCAGATTTGTCTTCAGCATTGCAAGGCAGTTTCTTCCTCCGAATACTCCATAGGATATTTTGAACACAAGGATAGTGTCCGGCTCTGCAAAACAAGTTCCATATACCATCGTAGAGAGAATAATAATTCTACAAATCTAATCTGCTGACACGTTTTGCAACATGACATCATGCCATGGCCCGGCCATTATTCGAACCGTTTTTCTCAACCAGCACTGCACATATCGCGAGGCGGTTTTCTTGACACGTCTTGTAGAAGCAGAGATCGTGTCCCCTTATCACGGGATTCTCATCAATATGGGTATGGGTAACCCAACCGTGCCATTAATTACGGCGTTCGGAGAATAAGCGATTTACCAGGTAAGTGGGGAGGCGCATCGCCTCTTCCGCCCTTATAAAGGGACAAAGATTCACCCTTTTTACCCACACCTTCTTCCTCCTTGCTCATCCATTCTCGCACACTCAAGCTCCAGCGCCCAAGTTTGCATCTTTCTCCTCAAACCACTCCAAGCATGTCCGGAGCGGGAGGCAAGTGGATGGTCTCCTCCGTCACGGAGGAGAACATCACAAAGCTACGGGAAGCCGGATATCTGGCCGCGGATATCGCGCATCGGCTGCCAGATGCGGGGCAGATCATCCCTACGCCCGAACCCCATGAGAGGGTAGTTTTTCTTGCCCACTTTGTCCGCGGACTAGGATTTCCCCTTCACCCATTCGTCCGCGGACTCATGTCCTACTACGGGCTGGATTTTCATGATCTGGCCCCCAATTTCATCCTCAACAACTCGGCGTTTATCGTCGTGTGCGAGGCCTTCCTCCACATCAGGCCCCACTTCGGCCTGTGGCTGAAGACCTTCAATGTCAAACCGAAGGTGGTGGTCGGCCAGCAAGCAGAGCGCGGAGGCGCCATGGTGGGAAAATGCCTAACGTCACCTGGCTCGAAGGCTCCTATGTGGAGACCATAAAGGGGTGGCAATCGGGGTGGTTCTACATCACCGAGCCGCGCGACACCAACTGGGTGACGGCCCCCAAATTTCGATCCAGAATCCCCACGTGGCTCACTTCCTGGAAAGAGAAGGGCCTGTCCTGGGGTTCCCCGGTAGAGATGACCGGACTCTAGACCTGCATCAGGAACATGATGAGCAAGAAAATCAAGCTCGTCAACGTGGTCCAGGTCATGCTCTTCCGCCAGATCCTCCCGTGTCAATGACGGGCATTCAAGTTGTGGGAGTTCGACCCAGCCAAGCACCAGACGCTGTGAGAGCTCTTCGACACGATGCACAAGGACGTCTGGAAGGTGCTGTTCAAGGGCGCCGAGGTACCTCCTCCCCTTACCGAGGACCGCGGACTCAGTGCAAAGCGCCATGCTAATCCGGTAAGTTTTTGTATTTCATAGGGTACTTACTTGCCCTAGTTTAATGATGTGCGGAATCTAAGCTTCCATACCATTAACAGGACTGGGTAGAGACAGCGAAGCAGCTCGATTGCCCAGCCCCCCTGCCTGAAGATCCTGCAGATGCTCTCCTAAAGGAGATGCTGGTTCCGGCGCCTTACGAGGTGCCGGCGAAGAAGGCCACGGGGACCCAAAAGGGTGTCCGGCGCAAGGTTATGTCGGACTCATCGTCCGTTAACTCCGAAGCGCACTCCTCCCACGAAAACGAGGAGGAGGAAGAGAAAAGTTCCCCCCCCCCAGCCGGGGGAAATAAGAAAAGGAAAGCCGCCCCAACCGGGGAGGCCGAAGGGTCCAAGAAGGGAAGGACCCTCCTTCCGGACTGCTCCATGACAGCCGCCCCCAGCGACGACGAGTGGTTACCCAGGGACAAGCCCCTGGTGAAGTCGTAAGTATCCGGATACCATAGTAATTCACAGTATGTTTTATTGCACTGCTTCTCCTTATGCCGAATATGATTATGCGGTCCTTCTCGACCCCGTCTCGACGTATCTTCGTCGGACGGTTCTTTGGACTCGTCGGATATGAATAGCGATTCACTTCCGACTGCCTCCACCCCTCTCCCTACGGACAACGTCGAGGTGTTGTCTCAAAAGGCACCGAGCCGAGGGGAGGTTGTCCTGGGGGTGCCTTGAGGCGACCTTCCGGACCCTGGGCGCAGAGGGAGAAAGATCCCCACGGGCTCCAAGTTTGGCCCTCAGCCGAACATTGTGCCAGAACCTTCGGTGGTTCCGGACTCCTGCGGGTGATCCTCCGTTAAGGGGGGCAAGCCGCCCGTGCCGGTGGCCTCTGTCCAACCAGAGGCACCGGACAACTTGCTGGAAGCGCTTCGCGGCGCTTCCATCAACGAAGAGCACCGCACTATCATGAGTGCGGTGATCGAGAAAGTTCAATCCGCCAAAAACGGACTAACCGAAGCTTGTGCCAGCCTCCTAACAGGCTTTGAGGTAAGCAATCAAAATATAAGAAAATATTACTGCATAGACAGTAGCCCCTCATGCTCTGTTCGGCGTTCGCGAAGAAAGGCCGAATAGAGGATCAAATGATGACTCGGGAGTCTAATCAGAATATGTCTATGTGCATGTGCAGGCTTCACTACTGGCCGCTGCTGCACGTACTGCAGAGGTCTCTGCACTGAAGCGGGACCTGGAGCGGTCCGAGGACGAGCTCGGCCTTACCAAGAGGCAGCTCGAGGAGAGCAAAGGTAAGCAATACCTTGTCTATACATTAAAAAGAAGTTCGGTTGTAAAGTAGTAGGATCATCATGAATTTGCTAAGGGCCACAACCGAGGTGGCAACCCTGAAGAAGGCGTTGTCCGAGGCCGAAGACAAAGCGGCTAAGGAGCGCATTGAGCGGGAAAAGTAAGAAGCCCGGGCAGGCGAGGTGCAGCAAGAGCTCGAGGCTCTTGCCAAAAAACATGAGTCCTTGGAGCTTGACTCTAAGACGCGAGAGTCCGAGCTGGTGAAGGCGCTCGAAAGCGCACATAGCGCCAAGTCTGAAGCCCACAAGGCCCTCTAGGAGATGGATGCGGTGAAGAAGATAGCAGCGGGTAAGGCATTCATTATGCAAAGCAAGCATGTGAAGGAAACTTTCCTTTTACTTACCCGAATTCGGAGCTCTCCAGGAGCATTCGCAGATCTTCCCCGCAGTGTACTGGATGCCGCGGAGTTTTACCGAGCTGAGGAGGGGAGCTCGACGGAAAAGTTGTTTTGGTCTCAGTATACTGGGACCAAACACCCAATGCCCTTGAGCGACCAGCTGAAGAAATTGGTTGAGCTTCACAAGGCGGCCGAACAGGCCATGAAGGGTCTTATAGTCCGGATATGGTCTGGCGAGCCCCTGCCCAGCAGCTACTTCGGACTGGTGAGGCGGCTTGTGGATGCCTGCCCACGGCTTGAAGTCATAAAGCCGTCCGTCTGCATCGAGGGTGCGCGCCGGGCTTTTGCCTGGGCGAAGGTGCACTGGGTGAAACTGGACGCTGTGAAGCTGGTGAAGGAGGGGCTGCCGGAGGGCGAGGAGCATCGTTGTCCCGAAATGTATTATGACAGTGTCCTGAAGGGTTCCCGCCTTGTGGCGGATGAATGTGCCAGAGATGTAATTTTTGAATGAACATGCTTATGTGATCCTGTTTATTTGAAACGAGTTCATTTGCACTATGCAACGCTTTTTGAATTTAAAATATTACCTTCTGTGCGGCCGTTTATAAAATCTGAGAGTTGGCCAGTCGTCGGCTTCTGCCCCCATGTACCTAGTACTGGGGTGTTCGGGATAAACCTGAGCACTCTTTATCCCAATTTTGGGTCCTTCGAGGGAGGTGTTCAGCACAACGAACCAGGCAATCGGACTATAAGGCTTTATCACTCTCACTTAGTCATGGAAGTCTACAATTTTACATTTTGGCGAAGCCCCTAGTATTCGGAAGGCCGAATTTGGGGCGCTATATACGCCTAAGTCGGGCAAGACCGACTCCTCGCCCGAAGCGGAAAAAGTCTTTAAGGACTTGAGACCTCTCGAATGGCAACCAGCTCTCGCCTTATCATGACAGTCGGTTTTCAGCTTTCTCTACTAAGGTGCTCGTCCGGAAGAACCGGGACACAATCGCAGTAGTTCTTCCAGCGCTACCTTAGCCGATATAGCGGAACATAAGGTAGCAAAACATGGGAGCCGGGCAAACCCAACTATTGACCCAAGACATGATTCGGAGCTGATGCATATAATGTTATAAGTTCGGGGTGCCGCACTGTCGAAAGTGTTCGGACTTCTCACGCCGTATTATGGGGTAAACGGAAAGCCCCTGGCGTACTGACCGTACCAGAATGTACGGGTGCAAGTTGTCGAAATGAACATATAAGAAAAGATGGATAATGCAATAATAGACTAATGCTATGCATTGTTATTTAAATAATACGTCGAAGCGTACTGATACAAGTAGTGCAATAAGCAAAAAATAGGACTATTTGACATGTCCTATCCAAGGGCAAGCTGCGTACGGGAAGTAAAAAGCGGGTATATCGATTGTTATTAGAGACCACCTGGAGGTTCCCTTGTACGTCTTAGCTTCTTGCCTCCTTGGTTGTTCCTTCCCGTAATGTGTCCGGCAATCGTACTGCCGGAAAGGGTTTCCAGAGAGTAAGGTCCTGAAAGAGAAAAAAATTATAAAGGTATACAGCCCCTAGGGCGGTTAAGCCGCATTGCGGGGCGTGCCCTGGTCGTGCCCCCGCCTATGCCCATGGTATTTTCAGTGCGTAATTATGTACGCGCGGCACGGATTTCGTCGCTTGATTGGGACTGGGACGGAGGCCAAATTGCTAGGCGAGCTCTGAACGTGCCAGGCGATTGTGTTGCAGTTTACTCCAGACTCGCTTGACGGTATCCAGGGGCTGTATCGCCGAATTGGTGGTTTGCCTTAAAAGGCTGCTTTGTGCTTCTGCTGCGAGGGCCGCAGTGTGCTCTTCCGTGCGGAGCGAGCGTTCTGTGTTTCCATTGACTGTTATGACCCCCCTAGGTCCCGACATCTTGAGCTTGAGGTATGCGTAATGCAGTACCGCATTGAATTTTGTAAATGCGGTGTGCCCGAGCAGTGCGTGATAGCAACTGCGGAACAGGACGATATCAAAGATTAACTTCTCGCTTCGGAAGTTGTCCGGAGATCCGAAGACCACTTCTAGTGTGATTGAGCCCGTGCAATGGGCCTCTACACCTGGGATGACGCCCTTAAAGGTGGTTTTGGTGGGTTTGATCCTCAAGGGATCTATACCCATTTTGCGCACTGTATCCTGATAGAGCAGGTTCAAGCTGCTACCGCCATCCATAAGGACTCGAGTGAGGTGAAATCCGTCGATGATGGGGTCTAGGACCACTACGGCGGATCCATCATGACGGATACTAGTGGGGTGGTCCCTGCGATCGAAGGTGATTGGACAAGCGGACCATGGGTTGAACTTTGGGGCGACGGGCTCCATCGCATAGACGTCCCTTAGTGCACGCTTTCGTTCCCTCTTGGTAATGTGGGTTGCGTATATCATGTTCACCGTCTTCACTTGTGGGGGGAACCTCTTCTGTCCTCCCGTGTTCGGCGGCCGGGGCTCTTCCTCGTCATCACTATGCAGCCCCTTGTCCTTGTTTTCGGCATTCAACTTGCTGGCCTGCTTGAACACCCAGCATTCTCTGTTGGTGTGATTGGCTGGCTTATCAGGGGTGCCGTGCATTTGACACGAGCGATCGAGTATGCGATCCAAACTGGACGGGCCTAGAGTACTTCTTTTGAATGGCTTTTTCTGCTGACCGGATCTAGAGCCTCTGAATCTGGCATTGACTGCCGTATCATCGGCGTTATCACCGTTGTTGCGGCGCTTTTGTCTGTTGCGGCGTGGTCTGCCGTTGGCATCTTAGGAATCCGAAGTGCCCGGATTCCTTGATGTGTTGTTGCTGTGAGCCAGCCAGCTGTCCTCGCCCGCGCAAAAGTGGGTCATGAGTGTCGTGAGGGCTACCATAGACTTCGGCTTCTCCTGGCCGAGGTGCCGGGCGAGCCACTCGTCACGGATGTTATGCTTGAATGTCGCTAAGGCCTCTGCATCCGGGCAGTCGACAATTTAGTTTTTCATAGTTAGGAACTGTGTCTAGAATTGCCTGGCCGATTCCCCTAGCTGCTGAGTTATATGGCTCAAGTCATCAGCATCCGGTGGTCGCACATAAGTGCCCTGGAAGTTGTCAAGGAACGCGTCTTCCAAATCCTCCCAACTGCCGACGGAGTCTGCTGGCAAGCTATTCAGCCAATGCCGAGCTGGTCCTTTGAGTTTTAGTGGGAGGTACTTGATGGCATGCAGATCATCACCGCAAGCCATGTGGATATGGAGGAGGAAATTCTCAATCCATACAGCAGGATCTGTTATACCATCATACGATTCGATATTTACGGGTTTAAAACCGTCCGGGAATTCATGATCCATAACTTCATCAGTGAAGCATAGGGGGTGTGCGACGCCTCTGTGTCGGGCTATATTACGACGCAGTTCATATGAGTCTTGTCTACTGTGTTCGGCCCGGCCGGATTTGCTTTTAGTGTATCCGGCGCGACGGTCATCATCCCGCGTTGGCGCGCGCCCTCATGACCCGTATATCGACCTTGCATGTTTTGCCCTGCTGTCCATTACGTCTCGCAGGTCCCGTGTGTTGCCCCGGGCTTTGGTATTTTTGTTTGAGTGGCGGCGGGGTGCAGGCTGAACCTCAGGCTGAAACGCCTCTTTGGCTCGGCCACGAGGTGGTCGGTCAGCCGCATCGTACACTGGTGATGTAGGTTTCAATGCTTCCTCCTCGAGGTGAGGTAGCAACCTGCACTTTGGGAAACTCTTGGAGGGGCGCTCGAGTTCGTATTCCTCTGCCGCAAGGACTTCGGTCCATCTGTCTGCTAGTAGATCTTGATCAGCTTGAAGCTGTTGTTGCTTCTTCTTCAAGCTATTTGTTGTTGCCATAAGCCGGTGTTTGAAGTGCTCCTGCTCGACAGGATCCTTCGGCACGATAAATTCTTCGTCGCCGAGGCTCACCTCATCTTCGGAGAGAGGCATGTAATTGTCCTCCTCCGATTCTCCATCTGCTGCCCGCTCTGGAGGGCTAGCTTGTTCACTCTCCCGCTCTAAATCGTGCTGGAGGGGATTGTTGTCGTCTTCGGCACTATTCGGAGTGTTATTATCTCTTGTGCCGGTATCACTACTTTTGATATGGCGGGACTTAGAGCGGCGCCGCTGACATCGGTGCTTGGGTTGCTTCTTGGAGGGGTCATCCTCCGTTGTCTCGTCGCCATTGCCTTCTTTGGGGGTGTCCATCATGTATATATATCATATGATGAGGTGGCGGTCCAGCGCCCTGTGGGCGGTTCCTTTTCGTCTCCTACATCGTCGTCCATACCGTCGATGTCTTTGGAGTCGAAGTCGAGCATGTCAGTTAAATCGTCGACAGTGGCTACTAAGTGGGTGGTGGGTGGGGAGATAATTACTTCGTCGTCCGCATCCCACCCTAGTCGGACATAGTTCGGCCAAGGTTCTCCTGACAAAGAAAGGGACCTTAATGAATTTAGCACGTCGCCGAAAGGAGAGTGCTGAAAGATATCCGTGGAGGTAAACTCCATGATCGATGCCCAATCGGATTCGACAGGCACGGACGCGGGCAGCTCAGAGTCCGTGGCCGGAGAAGAATCTAGTGGTTCGGCAACACGGCTCTCGTAAGGGGTGAAGTCAGTATCCAGCTCTATCGCCACTGAGTGCAGCCTCCATGGCGGGGTCTATTCCCCCGTCCTCGGATGGCGCAATTTGCTCCGGATTAAGGGTCGGAGTAGTGGCAGATGCGATCTCCCGAACACTGTCCAACGACAGAGTTATGTCATGCTCGTCGTGATTGTGCGGCGCACCTGACACGGGCTCGAATCCGTCGAAGATCAAGTATCCACGGATGTCGGCAGTGTAGTTTAAGTTTCCGAATCTGACCTGACGGCCAGGGGCGTAGCTCTCGATCTGCTCCAGATGGCCAAGCGAGTTGGCCCATAGTGCGAAGCCGCTGAATATGAAGATCTGTCCGGGGAGGAAAACCTCACCCTGGACTGCATCGTTACTGATGATCGAAGGAGCCATCAAGCCTTATAGTGACGGCATAGTGGAACTCTCAATGAAAGCACCAATGTCGGTGTCAAAACCGGCGGATCTCGGGTAGGGGGTCCCGAACTGTGCGTCTAAGGCGGATGGTAACAGGAGGCAGGGGACACGATGTTTACCCAGGTTCGGGCCCTCTCAATGGAGGTAATACCCTACGTCCTGCTAGATTGATATTGATGATATGAGTATTACAAGAGTTGATCTACCACGAGATCGTAGAGGCTAAACCCTAGAAGCTAGCCTATGGTATGATTGTATGTTGTCCTACGGACTAAACCCTCCGGTTTATATAGACACCGGAGGGGGCTAGGGTTACACAAAGTCGGTTACGAGGGAGGAGATCTACATATCCGTATTGCCAAGCTTGCCTTCCACGCCAAGGAGAGTCCCATCCGGACACGGGACAAAGTCTTCAATCTTGTACCTTCATAGTCCAACAGTCCGGCCAAAGGATATAGTCCGGCTGTCCGGAGACCCCTTAATCCAGGACTCCCTCAACTACTATTACTCCACACATCGACCGCTATCCAACATGCATCTAGAGTATTAAGTTCATAAAGAATGGAGTAACACCTTAAGTAAGATGGCATGATGTAGAGGATAAACTCAAGCAATATGATGAAAACCACATCTTTTTATCCTTGATGGCAACAATACAATACATGTCTCGCTACCCCTACGTTGTCACTGGGTGAAATCACGCAAGATTGAACCCAAAACTAAGCATCTCTCCCATTGCAAGAAATACCAATCTAGTTGGCCAAACCAAACTGATAATTTGAAGAGAAAAACAGATATATCAAATCATGCATATAAGAATTCAGAGAAGATTCAAATAATATTCATAGATAATCTGATCATAAATCCACAATTCATCGGATCTCGATAAACACACCGCAAAAGAATATTACATCAGATAGAACTCCAAGAACATCAAGGAGAACATGGTATTGAAGAACATAGAGAGAGAAGAAGCCGTCTAACTACTAGCTATGGACCCGTAGGTCTGAGGTAAAACTACCACGCTTCAACGGAAGGGCAATAGGGTTGATGTAGATGCCCTCCGTGATCGAATCCTCCTCCGCCAGATCGTCGGAAAAGGCCCCAAGATGGGATCTCACAGGAGCATAAGGTTGCGGCGGCGAAAAAGTATTTTCGTGGCTTTTTTCTAAGGGTTTGGGAATATATGTGAATTTATAGGACGAAGAAGGAGGTCGGTGGACTCCCGAGGGGGGGCACAAGCCAGGGGCGCCCCCCCTAGGGCACGCCCCTACGGCTTGCCGCCGCCTCATGGGTCTTCTGACTTGGACTCCAAGTCCTACGGGTGTCTTCTGGTCCAAGAAAAATCATCGTGAAAGTTTTATTCCATTTGGACTCCGTTTGATATTTCTTTTCTGCGAAACTCAAAAACAAGGAAAAACATAAAGTAGCACTGGGCTCTAGGTTAATAGGTTAGTCCTAAAAATAATATAAAATAGCTTATTAATACATATAAAATATCCAAAATAGATAATATAATAGCATGGAACAATCAAAAATTATAGATACGTTGGAGACGTATCATGGCAACACCACCCATGTTGTTCTGGGAGGGAGCGACACGGTGGCGGTTATAAAAAACACATATCAATAAGATATGTAAAAGCATATTAAAATTTACGATTGATCAGGAATTTGCGTAAAAGATAATAGTGAAGGAAATATGCCCTAGAGGCAATAATAAAGTTGTTATTATATTTCCTTATATCATGATAAATGTTTATAATTCAGGCTAGAATTGTATTAACCGGAAACTTAGTACATGTGTGAACACATAGACAAACAGAGTGTCCCTAGTATGCCTCTACTTGACTAGCTTGTTAATCAAAGATGGTTAAGTTTCCTAGCCATGGACATGTGTTGTCATTTGATGAACGGGATCACATCATTAGAGAATGATGTGATGGACAAGACCCATCTGTTAGCTTAGCATAATGATCGTTCAGTTTTATTGCTACTGTTTTCTTCATGACTTATACATGTTCCTCAGACTATGAGATTATGCAACTCCCGAATACCGGAGGAACACCTTGTGTGCTATCAAACGTCACAACGTAACTGGGTGATTATAAAGATACTCTATAGGTGTCCCCAATGGTGTTCGTTGAGTTGGCATAGATCGAGATTAGGATTTGTCACTCCGTCTATCGGAGAGGTATCTCCGGGCCCTCTCGGTAATGCACATCACTATAAGCCTTGCAAGCAATGTGACTAATGAGTTAGTTGCGGGATGATGCATTACGGAACGAGTAAAGAGACTTGCCGGTAACAAGATTGAACTAGGTATTGAGATACCGACGATCGAATCTCGGGCAAGTAACATACTAATGACAAAGGGAACAACGTATGTTGTTATGCGGTTTGACCGATAAAGATCTTCGTAGAATATGTAGGAACCAATATGAGCATCCAGGTTCCGCTATTGGTTATTGACCGGAGATGGGTCTCGGTCATGTCTACATAGTTCCCGAACCCGTAGGGTCCGCATGCTTAACGTTCTATGACAATTTGTATTAGGAGTTATGTGATTTGATGACCGAAGTTTGTTTGGAGTTCCGGATGAGACCGGGGACACGACGAGGAGTCTCAAAATGGTCGAGAAGTAAAGATCGATATATTGGAAGTCTATATTCGGACATCGGAAAGGTTCTGAGTGATTCGG
Source organism: Triticum urartu (assembly GCF_056163025.1). Taxonomy (NCBI): domain Eukaryota; kingdom Viridiplantae; phylum Streptophyta; class Magnoliopsida; order Poales; family Poaceae; genus Triticum; species Triticum urartu. The sequence continues at coordinate 569,829,115 of NC_141878.1, forward strand.
GTATTTTTCGGAGTACCGAAGAGTTACGGGAATTCATATTGGGCCTTAATGGGCCATACGGGAAAGGAGAGAAAGGCCTCAAGGGTGGCCGCGCCCCTTCCCCATGGACTGGTCCGAATTGGACTAGGGAAAGGGGGCGCCCCTTCCTTCCTTCTCCGTCTCCCTTCCCTTTTTCCTATTCCATGTGGGAGGTGGAATCCTACTAGGACTAGGGAGTCCTAGTAGGACTCCACACTTTGGGCGCGCCCTATGCGGGCCGGCCTCCTCCTCCCTCCATCCTTTATATACGTGGCCAGGGGCACCCCATAGACACACAAGTTGATCATTGTTCCCTTAGACGTGTGCGGTGCCCCCCTCCACCATAATCCACCTCGGTCATATCGTAGCAGTGCTTAGGCGAAGCCCTGTTCCGGTAGCATCATCATCACCGTCATCACGCCGTCGTGCTGACGAAGCTCTCCCTTGACACTCTGCTGGATCGTGAGTTCGTGGGACGTCACCGAGCTGAACGTGTGCAGATCGCAGAGGTGTCGTACTTTCGGTACTAGGATCGGTCGATCGTGAAGACGTACGACTACATCAACCGCGTTGTCATAACGCTTCCGCTTACGGTCTACGAGGGTACGTGGACAACACTCTCCCCTCTCGTTACTATGCGTCACCATGATAGATCTTCCGTGTGCGTAGGAAAAGTTTTGAAATTACTGCGTTCCCCAACAGATAGCACAACTTATTTGCTGATGGTGAGGGAGACAATGCCATTGGTGAAGGCAGAGGCAACAAACGAGGATGGTGACGGAGACAGTGGTGGTGGCCATGGACATGAATTCACAATTTCTTTCATTAATCTCTTATGCACAGGTTTTGAAATTCATTCTTACGCCGCTAACGGCGCGAGAGAAGAAAATGAAAATGACAGAAAAAGAGATGCAATGTCTCCGGTCCTCGTCATGTTGAAGTTTCTATTAAAAATGGTTCACTTTATCCATTGTGGAACAAACCCATAATAATAACTTAATTCAATTTATCAATTCCGAGTTAAAAAACTTGCATGCCAATTGAACTTGTTCAAACCTTAAAAACAAAATTGTACTGTGAATTAAAGAGGATGAATATTGTACAATGAATAAGAGAAGACGAAAGCGGTGGAGTTCTTATCTTAGAGCATCTCCAGCGGCATCCCCAACATGGCCCCAAGGCCCTTTTTCATCGCCGGCGCATAAAATTCGGCCCAGTCGCGCTCCCAGAAGCTCAATTTTTGCCGGTTAGGGCCGAATTTGGCGCCAGTGGACCTAGGCCGAACCCAACGTGCTGGGGGCACCCGGGGGCGCAGGGGGAAACATTTTTGGCGCGAAAAGGAGTGGTTCCGGCGAGTCAGCGACTCACCGCCTTTGTCGTCCTCATTGCCTCGGTTCCCACGGGAATCAATGCCAAGGCTGCCGCGTTGCCGCGCCGGTTAGCCTTTCGTTGATGCCTCACGGGCGGCGTGGCAATGCGCGTCCCGCCCGTTCTTCCACGCGGCACACGGCGGCAGCTCTCCCACCGCCCATCCGCGGCTATAAAAGTCGTCCTCCCGTGTCGGTGTACGCACAAGCTCTGGCCACCGACGCACTTCTCTCCACCTCTCGCCGCCGACGCCCCTCTCTCATACTCTCTCCCCCCACCGCCGGCAATGGACGAGCGCTTCCCAGGTGACGGCGCGGCGGTGAACGGCTTCGGTCGACGCCATCTGCACGAGGACGAGGCGCGGCTCATCTACGAGGCCGACTATCCGGCGCCCCCGACATGCGGGTGCCGGGGCACCTGGAGGCTCAGCGCCGGCGGCGTCCCGGTGCCGCCCGCGCCCACCGAAGCTGCTCGACACACCGAAATCGCGGGCATCCAGTCTTCGCCGCCGAAGCCGCAGCGGAACCAGCCGAGGTACGCCCCCGACAACAACGCGCTGTGGACGGCGTACTTCAAGCGACGCCACGAGGAGGAGATTACCGCCACCAACGGCATCAAGCCATGCGGCCGCCTCAACTCCGAGGGGCGGCGCCAATGGTGGGGCGTCCCAGGCTGCACCCTTAAGGTCGTCCTCGAGTACATCGAGGCCGGCAACACGCCGCGCCTAGAGTACTCGGCGCCCCTTCCTTCTCTTGCCGCCGCGGCAGCTCCTGGATGCCGCGGCGAATGGAGACGGCGACCTCGTCGTCGTTGTCGGGCTCTGGCTCTCTTTCCTCCGGTTCGCCGGCGCTCCGTCCCGTCAAGCCGGAGCCGCAGAAGACGCCACTTGGGCGCCGCACCAGCGGCGGCGCCCTCATCATCAACGAGGGTGGTGGCCCCTCCTTCTTCCTACCGCCTCGTCAGGCAGAAGACCGAGCCGGGTCTACTCCCCGTGATGAAGGAGCACGAGGCCATGGCCGCTGCCGACGAAACCGCCCTCAAGTGGGCGAAGGCGGACTACGTCCGCGAGCAGATGGAGCGCCACCGCCGGGCCTACGAGGAGATCAAAGCTCGGCGCCGCGAATGCGAGGAGGGCGGCGGCGTCATCCTCGACAGCGGCGACGAGGAAGCGCCGGGACGCCAAACCTCCCGTGCATCGGAGACGCTGGTCAGGGGTACAGCAGGGACGGCGGCGGCGACGACGACGACGACGGCAGCGGCGGCGGTGACTATACCCGGTTCTACAGGCTTCTCGACATGTAGAAGGCAGGAGGCGGTGGCGGCTGGGCGTAGTTGTAGTTTTTAGTTTGTGTTTTTAAGTTTTTTACAAATATCAATGAAATCGTCTAGTTTGGACGAAATTGTGTTGTGTTTGGCCGATTTTATGTTTTAAAAAACGGCATCTAAGGACGACCTGATGGCGATGGCTGGGAATCTGATCGGCCCCATGCTGAAATTATCACCGATTCACCCATAGGCAATGCTATCTCAAGCCTTTGAAGGCCGAACGACCGGAGATGCTCTTAGTATGCGAGATACGTGCGTTGCTAACCGACGGCTCTCTGCCTGGCTGCCTCCGCCCTAGTACTGGTTCTCCGTGCCAGTCCACCTGCCGACCACGCATGCCTGATGACCGATGACCGATGGCTGCGTCGCTCACTAGGACTCAATTCCTCAATGTCAAACAATTGTCCAATCAAGAATCTTGAACGACCAGCGTAAGGCCAACTTCATCATGTGACCTCAACGGACGCTCGTTTTGTTCGGATTCTATCCGTTTGGGTAGGGATTGGGGATCATGTCTGGGCGTGTCCTGTGATGCGGTGGCCGTGCGTTCAGCGCGCGAACGAATCCCGACCGTATCCTGTTCGCGTGCATTTTTCTTTGCAAGTCCTTAACTTCTTTTATCATTCATTTTTGGTACATGACAATACATCATCACATTTTGACTAATAAAGCAAGGCCAAAGAAAATAAAAACAACAAAAATACATTTTAAAAGATAGCCAATTTCCATAACTGCCCCCTTGAGTTGGGTTAGGGCCTTCTCGATGCACTCATTGTTGATCTGTGGAGGAGACTCGATCTGGCATCCTCCTTTCTTCTTCAAGCCAGAAGTAGATGTTGCTTCATCAGACCTAGTCTCGTGTCTAGCTTCTAATCTAGCAACAAGTGCACTTGTCTCATTTACAGCCTCTATGCTAGCTAAAAGTGCATGAACATATACTAAATTTCGCTCTATCAATATATCGATGTACTCTTCTTCCCAATACCAAAACTTGCATCCATTCTACACAATAAAATTTGAAGTTAGCACAGCTAGTCAAATCTAGAGCACAAACGGAAGCTAAAAAAACGCATACCCCGTCGTTTAAGCACTTGATGAACACCCATCCGGGATGTTCCGGCGTTGTAGACACGCGGCGCACGACTATCCTTGGGCAGTGGTCGCACTTAATGAGTGGCAACGGTACGCCGGCGAGCTTTTGGGCAAGCACCGAGCCCGGCCGACCGCCATCCGTGTATCTGTCGGCGGACCACCGACGGTGCAGATCCGAGCGGCTAGAGGAGGAGCCACTGCCTGCATGTGGCCTTGCGGCCCTGCCAGGGCCTTCCGGCGAGGTGCCCGGCCAGTCCATGGCGCGGCCCGCCGGCCGAGCTCAAGACCGACCGGATCCGCCCCAAATCCGGTCGGCGGGTGCGCAAACCAGGTGGCAGTGGTTGGGTAGCTCGGCGGCGCCGAGGAAAAGGGGCTGGACGAGCTCGCGTCCGAACTGCACGGCTGCAATGGCAGCGGCGGCGGCGGCGAGGGGAAGAGTGGAGGGGTGCGACCGAAGGGAGGGAGGGGGCGGATAGAAAAAGGCTCGCCCTGTGCCACCGACGGATGGGCCAGGGGAGGACACGCGCAGACGACCCGCGCGTCCGCGTGGTGTCCGTTTCACCCCGAAAGCGGCGCAAACTTGGGCCGGAATGGGTCGAAAGCGGACACAAAACGGACAAAAGTCCGTTTGCTCCCACGCGTCCTCGCTTGTCCGTTTTATCCCAAACGGACGGGGCCAAATAAGATAGGGTCGCGCGGTGGAGTTGGCCTAAGAACAGATGACAAGAATTGTAGAAAAAAGAACCCGCGAACACTTTATCTCACCTGCTACTGTAAGATGGAAGACAGCCTCGCCTAAAGGCGTTTCCTTTAGTGGCTGGCCCAATCGCACGGTTTTGAAAAGGTTCTTTGAGTTGGTACGAACTGCTTTTAAAACCTTCTGCGCCATTTTTTCTTTTATTTTTTTTTCTATTTGTTTTTTCTTCCACTTTCTTTTGGTTTTCTACCCTTTTTTTAGTTTTTCCTTTTCGTTTTTCAGTGGCTTTCCATTTTTATTCTTTTTTAAATACATTCGGCTCTTATTTAAATACACATTGAACATTTTTTAGATACTTATTGAATATTTTTTAGTGCACATTGAACATTTAATTAATACCAGTTAAACCTTTTTTTAGTTACACATTCAATGTTTCTCGAACACATATCGGACATTTTGAATACACGATAAACATTTTTAACGCACACTGGACATTTTAGATGAATGCTAAGAACATTTTTTTTCAAAACATGCAAAACATTTTAAAAGTTTTATAACCATTTTTAAATGCCACTAATATTTTTTGACTGGTATGAAACATTTTTTAAAATTACGTGAATATTTTACGTTGTAAAAATGTTTTCAAACAATTTCATTAACATATTTTTGAAATGCTAATTTTTTAAAATATAAAAAAGTTGAATGGTACCAATCATTTTTTTGTAAATTACGAAAACATTTTTTACATTTTATAAACATTTTTAAACTCTATCATGAAAAAATGCGTGATGAGTGCTTTTTTTATGGAATGCGTGATGAGTGCTTTAAAAAATGGAAGTAAATTAAATTTTGGACTATACGTAATTAGAATGTTTCAAAAAAGGAACGAATACCAAATGAAGGGAACTAAAATTGAAACATAATGTATTTGTTCTGGTCTGCCCACTAACGGGTCCCGTGAGGCGAGGTGAGTTCTATAGCCGCGCCCAAACGAATCGATCAACATCAACGTGCACCTGTTTTTGGGCTTGGACCTTGTTCGCAGGGGCTGAGATGAGAAGTAATGGGCCAAATTTCAAGGTGGTCCATGGACCACTATGGTCACGCTGTGGCTACACCCCCAATTCTCACGACAGTTCCTCACACAAAAAACCAATTCTCATCACAAGCATATGACTATCTAACCAAATCCTATTTGGCACTTATAGCATCCATTAAGAGCAAAACGGTACACATCACACATCTCCATGCCCTTAGCTAGATTTTGTGGGCCGGACGGTTATGCTTGTTTCTGTGAAGCTTCCAACCGGTTTTCGGAAGCTTTCGGTCCATTTTTTTCGTCTCTCTTTTTTTTGCCCTGTTTTTTCATTACTTTTCTTATTCCTTTTTTTATTTTTTCCCTTTCATTTTTTAAATGCATCAACTATTTCAGAAAATAAATTTCTAAACTTATTCAAATTCATGAACTTTTTAGGAATTGAAATATTTTTATATGAACATATTCAAATTCCCCAACTTTTTACAAAGTTTGTGATTTTTTTGAGGATCAGTTTGTGATTTTTTTAATTCACATTTCTATTATAATTTTTCGGACTTTCTTAAAATTCATGAAGTTTTTTTCAATTTAACAAACATTTTTCAATTTTAGATTTTTTTTTCAAATTCATAATTTTTTCCTCGAATTTCTGAACTTTTTAAAAGTTTAAGTTTTTCCAAATTCTTGACTTAAAAGAAATTGTGATATATTTTCAAACTCATGATTGTTTTCAATTGTTATGAATATTTTCCAGAAGTCAACGGTCAGCCGGTCAACTAATTAACGAATGAGCCGGTAAACCTTTTTTTTTCAATTTAACAAACATTTTTCAATTTTAAATTCTTTTTTCAAATTCATAACTTTTTTCTCGAATTTATGAACTTTTTAAAAGTTGAAGTTTTTCCAAATTCTTGATTTAAAAGAAATTGTGATATATTTTCAAATTCATGAATTTTTTCAATTGTTATGAATTTTTTCCATAAGTCAATGGTCAGTCGGTCAACTTTTTTCTTTTTTGAGAAACAGTCATTCGGTCAACTAGTTAAGGAATGAGAGCCCGCAAACCAGTATCTCCCGACCTAGCGAGGTGTGAGCTTGCAATGAGGGAGCGAGCTTCGTGTTGCTAAGCTGACCCGCTACATGTCACGTGAAAACGCTAGCACACTAACTCGCGCTGAACACGCTGAATAGGAGCAGCTTAGAGCAACTTCAAGGGGTGACCCATTTTGTTCGTTTGGATTATCCAGACATAAAATTTGGCCCAACGAGGCAACCCAAACGAACGTCCGTGTCCGCCTGTTGTCCGTCCCCGACGCAAACTCGACCCAAATCTGAGAAAATGGGTACGAAGCGGATGCTCTCGTCGCTCGCTACCGTCCGCCGCACTAGCACACATCTCTCACCTCTCTCGTACAACTTTCTCTCTCGATCCCCTCTGACGTCGCTGCTACATCGGCCGATTCCGGCTGGAACGAAGAGGCCCAGCGGCGCAATGGGGAGCGGAGGGGCCCTGCGGCCGTGAGGGGAAGCGGAGAGGCACAGCGGCCCCCGCATTGGAGTGGAGAGGCCTGGCGACGCGATGAGGAGCGGAGGGGCGACGCGCGGAGGCCAGCCCGTCCCGCCCGACGCGCCGCGTCCAGGGCAACACCGCCGAGCACCACGGTGAACCGCACCATGGTCTCTCCCGTGAGCCAGCTCCGGTCAACGGACACCGACCGCTGGCTGGAGGCGTTGACCACCCGGCCTGATGTCGGGTCGATTTGAAATTTACCTTCTCTACATCTTAGGCGGGCCCATTTGAAATTTCTTGAACATGGAAGAATTGTGTGTTTAGTTTTGAAGGCAACCTAAAAACACACACCTTATTTTGTTCACATAATTTAGCAAATGCAAAAACATAAAGCCAAGTTGTAAAAATAAAAGTACATTAACCTTGTATCCTTCTTAGGGTCAGTTCTTTTGGGCGATTCTACCAGAATCGCCCCCCTCCCCAGCTTCTCCCAGAATCACCACTCCATATGTTTTTTACAATCCTAAATAATTAGACCTTAACTAGATAGGATTGTAAAAAAATATGAAGTGGCGATTCTGGGAGAAGCTGGGGAGGGGGGCGATTCTGGGAGAATCGCCGAAAAGAACTGGCCATGAAGGCCAACTAACTAGGTTGAATATCAAAAGCCAACCAAAGACGACAAACCACTTGCAGGACCAACCCTAATCACCCTCTCCTCATGTCACTGGCTAAAAAAATGATTCCATATAATTGCTTCGTCTATTTCCTTGCCTTGATTCTAATTACTATTCCGCTCACTACATTATTTTTGCATGTCACTTCAATCTTGAAAGACGAAAGGGTCGTATGTTAGGCATTAACTAGAGGCCAGGAAAAAGCAAATAACCCCCGAGGAATCATTCTAGCCACTCGACAAACACATAGTGAGCACACTACCTATGTTTTCTTTGCCTATTCCCTTGCCTCCATCGATCAATCAATTAACAATCTAACCTCAGAGGCCCCTTTATGTGAGCATTGTGGTTTTACAACAAGAATGAATTAACCCCCTACCAAACCACTAGTAGTATTACCTTGTGCACTTTCCGGTAACAACAAATGTGCTACCTATCATTGATCTGTCGGTTACCTTGACTTTCGTACATTCTACGTTACAAGGTTCTAGTTAATTCCTTTTACCAAGTCTCATTACATTGATTGGTGGCATTAAACATGTCATTTCGTCTAGACGTCAGCTCAGATGGGCATGTTCTTGGCCATCATGTTGGTGTCATGGTGCATCTGGAATCATCGCAATGTGATCATCTTCAACAACACTCAACTCAGCTTTATCACCTCCTCGACATGATTGAGACAGAGGCTAAGCTATGGGCGATGGCAATCATCTCGACTTGTCCAAACTATTCTTTCTATAAATGCATTTAAGCACAAGGCTTTTGTGTTTTGTCGGAAAAAAGGATGATTTGTTTTAGTGATGATCGATGTAGCTATATTTTTAGATTTTTTATTGTTCTTATCTCCTATGAAAACAATATTGTTACATTTTTAAATCATTAGGGGTGTGCAAGCCCTCCCGGTTCCACTAGAAATGAAACCATCAAGTTCAGTAATTATTACAAGCTAGTAGTTCTTTTAAAGGAAAATAGGGAAATAAATGCTACATGATGGAGTTGATCATCCATACATAGCAAACAAATAGCATTTTACAAGCGCCCGAAGATACTATTACTCAATGCCATCATGAGACAACATCCACGCCACTGAAGCTATTCAGGATCACAACAGGTGGAGGTGTAGACACCATCTTGGTCTTCTTCATAGGAGATTGACCTGTTGAATTCACCATCTCAAGCAGAGTGATGGGGTTGAGGGAAATCATCTTCTAGTCCCATGGCTATCAAGGCCTAGGAGGGGAGATATCGCCATTGTTTGCATGATGTAGGACCAGGAGGCTTTTACCACATGGACATCTGGGAGAGGACATCTATCTGATGGGAAATCATCTGGGAAAGAGGTTTTGCTTTTTCTAGATGTTCCTCTTGAGTAGAATCCGCCATTTCTTTAGAGTATGTAGTATCAACCATCGGGCATGCTTAATGTCAGGCTAGATTGCATTGTTAAAAATGTGAGCATTTATATTCTTCCAAATGCACCACGAAGCACAGGTATAGACAAAATTAAGAACTACATGGTTTTATTATCAGGAGAGTATATATCAATGGATAGGAAATATGTGCCTAACGTTTTACCAAAAAAGTTTGAAAGAAACTCCCAAAAAAATTTTGCAACCAAACATTAAAACAAAATATGTTCTATGGTCTTATTCTCAGTACAGAAAATAGAATGTAATGGTTTACAGATCTTCCTTTTTTCTAGATAATGTCTATCATGAGTTTGTTGTGAGATAATAACCATAGGAAGACCTGGTTAACCCAAACAGACCACCACCACTCAGAGTGACCAAGAGTTAGGTCTTCAGAAATGCCTTTTAAGATGGAAACGACATCTGTGGATGCCATCTTCGCCGACATGGAGCCCCCTCAACCACAAAGCTTTTACCTAGACCCACGCTCGACCGCCCCACTAAACCTAGGGTAATGGTTTGGCCAAGCCAACCACCACCACCATGATACGTCTCCAACATATCTATAATTTTTTATTGTTCCATGCTATTATAGTATCAAACTTGGATGTTTTATATACATTTACAAGCAATTATATATCAATTTTTGGGACTGAACTATTAACTTAGTGCCAAGTGCAAGTTGTTGTTGTTTGCCTGTTTTTAGTTTTTCAGAATATTAGTACTAAACAAAGTCCAAATGCCACGAAACTTTTTAGAGATTTTTTGGACATAAGAGACCCTTGAAGCTTCGGGAGGGGATGAGAAGATGGAGCAGTGGCCTACGAGGCACCCTGGGCGTGCCCTGGTGCCTCGTGGGGCCCATGTGGCTCCGTTTGACCTAGCTCCACCTCTATAAATTATCTAAAATCGGGAAACCAAGAGAGGAGTCCACAAAATACTTTTTCCGCCGCCGCAAGCCTCTGTTCTCGAGAGATCCCATCTGGGGACCTTTTCCGGTACTCTGCCAGAGGGGGAATCAATCATGGAGGGGCTCTACATGAACCTTGCTTCCCTTCCGATGATGTGTGAGTAGTTTACCACAAACCTACGGATCCATACTTACTAGCTAGATGGCTTCATCTCTCTTTTTTGATCTTCAATACAATATCTCCTTGATGTTCTTGGAGTTCTATTCGACGTAATCACTTTTTGCAGTGTGTTTGTTGGGATTCGATGAATTGTAAGTTTATGATTAGATTATCCATGAATATTATTTGAGTCTTTTTTGAACTCTTTTATGCATGATTATTATATCTTCGTATTTCTCTTTGATCTATTGATTTGGTTTGGCCAACTAGATTGATTTATCTTGCAATGGGAGAGCAGGTGCTTCGTAATAGGTCTGATCTTGCCGTGCTCAATCCCAGTGACAAAAGGAGACATTACACGTATGTATCGTTGCTATTAAGGGTAAAAATTTATTCATGTGTGAGTTTACTTTGACATCATGTCATCTTACTTAAGGCGTTACTCTGTTCTTTATGAACTTAATAATTTAGATGCATGCTGGATAGCGGTCGATGTGTGGGCAAATAGTAGTAGATGCAGGAAGGAGTCGGTCTACTTGTCTCAGATGTGATGCCTATATACATGATCATTGCCTTGGATATCGTCATGATTATTAGCTTTTCTATCAATTGCCCAACAGTAATTTGTTTACCCATTGTATGCTATTTTCAAGAAAGAAGCCTCTAGTGAAAACTATGCCCCCCTGTGTCTACTTCTATTAGATATTAAAAATCTTAAAAATACCATGCTGCAATTTTACTTTATTTATTTTATTTTGTATTTTTGTTCGGTCTACCTATATAACACCATACAATTTAATTTTGCAATTAACCACCAAGGGATTGACAACCCATTGTTCGCTTTGGGTGCAAGGATTTGTTATTTTGTGTGCAGGTGCTGCTAACGAGTTGTTGCGTGATTCTCCTACTAGATTGATAACCTTGGTTTCATAACTGAGGAAAATACTTATCTCTACCGTATTGCATGATCCTCTCCTCTTCTGGGAAAACCCAATGCAGCTCACAAGTAGCACACCGCTGCTCCCACTCAGAGCAGATGTGCCCAAGTGTCGAGGGTCGGCAATGCCTCCAAGGAAGTGAATGACGCCATCAAGCACCATCATCATCAGTAACGATCGTGGGAGAATCAAAGGTTTCATCTAGAGTCTTATTCCACCCCACCTCAACAAACTTCGAGTAAAGGGGCTAGTTGTTGCGAACCTTTGAACCGAACCACGACTCCGTCTATATTCTTCAATAGTGGTCCACACTAAACCGAGTAGAAGGGAAACGGGGCCACACGTCACCATGGTGGATTGCCCGAGTCTATGTCGGCACAACTAGAGCCAGAACGAGTGTGCAACACTAGTGCGTCTACCACACAAGCAGCACCATCCTGGACCAGCAGGAGCAGATCAGGTGCAACCTGATTTGACGCCCACGATCAAGCCACGATGATTGCTCTAGAGATCGATGATGGTGCATCCCAAGAAGTCAACTCCACCATTGCAATGCCGCGAATAGACTCGCTGAGCTTTCCAACCACCACCACGAGGCCCCCATCTCGCTAGCAAGCTACCTGCTGGGCGGAGAAACAAGCCCCTCCATCACAGACTCCTGTCATGCTTCATAGGGCGGAGTCTATAGGTGATGGCGATGCAAAGGATGAGGAGAGGATGGGTAAGGGGCGTTGTGGCATGCTACCTCTTGAGCTTGCGTTGTTTTTTCCCTTGAAGAGGAAAGGGTGATGCAGCAAAGTAATGACAAGTATTTCCCTTAGTTAGAGAACCAAGGTATCAATCCAGTAGGAGGTACAAGTAAGTCCCCAAGCTATGCACCTGCACACACAATCAAACACTTGCACCCAATGCGATAAAGGGGTTGTCAATCCCTTCATGGTCAATTGCAAAGGTGATATCTGATAGAGATAGGTATAAAAGATTGCTAAAACATATAACAAAATAAAAGTAAATAAATTGCAGCAAGATATTTTTGGTATTTTTGATTTATAGATCTGAAAATATATAATGAAAAATAGATCCGGGGGCCATAGGTTTCACTAGAGGGTTCTCGCTTGAAGGCAAATAATACGGTGGGTGAACAAATTACTGTTGAGCAATTGATAGAAAAGCGCAAAGTTATGATGATATCCAAGGCAATGATTATGCATATAGGCATCACGTCCGTGTCAAGTAGACCGACTCTTGCCTGCATCTACTACTGTCGGTGTCAAAACCGGCGGATCTCGGGTAGGGGGTCCCGAACTGTGCGTCTAAGGCGGATGGTAATAGGAGGCAGGGGACACGATGTTTACCCAGGTTCGAGCCCTCTCGATGGAGGTAATACCCTACGTCCTGCTAGATTTCTATTGATGATATGAGTATTACAAGAGTTGATCTACCACGAGATCGTAGAGGCTAAACCCTAGAAGCTAGCCTATGGTATGATTGTATGTTGTCCTACGGACTAAACCCTCCGGTTTATATAGACACCGGAGGGGGCTAGGGTTACACAAAGTCGGTTACGAGGGAGGAGATCTACATATCCGTATTGCCAAGCTTGCCTTCCACGCCAAGGAGAGTCCCATCCGGACACGGGACGAAGTCTTCAATCTTGTACATTCATAGTCCAACAGTCCGACCAAAGGATATAGTCCGGCTGTCCGGAGACCCCTTAATCCAGGACTCCCTCAGTAGCCCCTGAACTAGGCTTTCAATGACGATGAGTCCGGCGCGCAGATTTGTCTTCGGCATTGCAAGGCGGTTTCTTCCTCCGAATACTCCATAGGATATTTTGAACACAAGGATAGTGTCCGGCTCTGCAAAACAAGTTCCATATACCATCGTAGAGAGAATAATAATTCTACAAATCTAATCTGCTGACACGTTTTGCAACATGACATCATGCCATGGCCCGGCCATTATTCGAACCGTTTTTCTCAACCAGCACTGCACATATCGCGAGGCGGTTTTCTTGACACGTCTTGTAGAAGCAGAGATCGTGTCCCCTTATCACGTGATTCTCATCAATATGGGTATGGGTAACCCAACCGTGCCATTAATTACGGCGTTCGGAGAATAAGCGATTTACCAGGTAAGTGGGGAGGCGCATCGCCTCTTCCGCCCTTATAAAGGGACAAAGATTCACCCTTTTTACCCACACCTTCTTCCTCCTTGCTCATCCATTCTCGCACACTCAATCTCCAGCGCCCAAGTTTGCATCTTTCTCCTCAAACCACTCCAAGCATGTCCGGAGCGGGAGGCAAGTGGATGGTCTCCTCCGTCACGGAGGAGAACATCACAAAGCTACGGGAAGCCGGATATCTGGCCGCGGATATCGCGCATCGGCTGCCAGATGCGGGGCAGATCATCCCTACGCCCGAACCCCATGAGAGGGTAGTTTTTCTTGCCCACTTTGTCCGCGGACTAGGATTTCCCCTTCACCCATTCGTCCGCGGACTCATGTCCTACTACGGGCTGGATTTTCATGATCTGGCCCCCAATTTCATCCTCAACAACTCGGCGTTTATCGTCGTGTGCGAGGCCTTCCTCCACATCAGGCCCCACTTCGGCCTGTGGCTGAAGACCTTCAATGTCAAACCGAAGGTGGTGGTCGGCCAGCAAGCAGAGCGCGGAGGCGCCATGGTGGGAAAATGCCTAACGTCACCTGGCTCGAAGGCTCCTATGTGGAGACCATAAAGGGGTGGCAATCGGGGTGGTTCTACATCACCGAGCCGCGCGACACCAACTGGGTGACGGCCCCCAAATTTCGATCCAGAATCCCCACGTGGCTCACTTCCTGGAAAGAGAAGGGCCTGTCCTGGGGTTCCCCGGTAGAGATGACCGGACTCTAGACCTGCATCAGGAACATGATGAGCAAGAAAATCAAGCTCGTCAACGTGGTCCAGGTCATGCTCTTCCGCCAGATCCTCCCATGTCAACGACGGGCATTCAAGTTGTGGGAGTTCGACCCAGCCAAGCACCAGACGCTGTGAGAGCTCTTCGACACGATGCACAAGGACGTCTGGAAGGTGCTGTTCAAGGGCGCCGAGGTACCTCCTCCCCTTACCGAGGACCGCGGACTCAGCGCAAAGCGCCATGCTAATCCGGTAAGTTTTTGTATTTCACAGGGTACTTACTTGCCCTAGTTTAATGATGTGCGGAATCTAAGCTTCCATACCATTAACAGGACTGGGTAGAGACAGCGAAGCAGCTCGATTGCCCAGCCCCCCTGCCTGAAGATCCTGCAGATGCTCTCCTAAAGGAGATGCTGGTTCCGGCGCCTTACGAGGTGCCGGCGAAGAAGGCCACGGGGACCCAAAATGGTGTCCGGCGCAAGGTTATGTCGGACTCATCGTCCGTTAACTCCGAAGCGCACTCCTCCCACGAAAACGAGGAGGAGGAAGAGAAAAGTTCTCCCCCCCAGCCGGGGGAAATAAGAAAAGGAAAGCCGCCCCAACCGGGGAGGCCGAAGGGTCCAAGAAGGGAAGGACCCTCCTTCCGGACTGCTCCATGACAGCCGCCCCCAGCGACGACGAGTGGTTACCCAGGGACAAGCCCCTGGTGAAGTCGTAAGTATCCGGATACCATAGTAATTCACAGTATGTTTTATTGCACTGCTTCTCCTTATGCCGAATATGATTATGCGGTCCGTCTCGACCCCGTCTCGACGTATCTTCGTCGGACGGTTCTTTGGACTCGTCGGATATGAATAGCGATTCACTTCCGACTGCCTCCACCCCTCTCCCTACGGACAACGTCGAGGTGTTGTCTCAAAAGGCACCGAGCCGAGGGGAGGTTGTCCTGGGGGTGCCTTGAGGCGACCTTCCGGACCCTGGGCGCAGAGGGAGCAAGATCCCCACGGGCTCCAAGTTTGGCCCTCAGCCGAACATTGTGCCGGAACCTTCGGTGGTTCCGGACTCCTGCGGTGATCCTCCGTTAAGGGGGGCAAGCCGCCCGTGCCGGTGGCCTCTGTCCAACCAGAGGCACCGGACAACTTGCTGGAAGCGCTTCGCGGCGCTTCCATCAACGAAGAGCACCGCACTATCATGAGTGCGGTGATCGAGAAAGTTCAATCCGCCAAAAACGGACTAACCGAAGCTTGTGCCAGCCTCCTAACAGGCTTTGAGGTAAGCAATCAAAATATAAGAAAATATTACTGCATAGACAGTAGCCCCTCATGCTCTGTTCGGCGTTCGCGAAGAAAGGCCGAATAGAGGATCAAATGATGACTCGGGAGTCTAATCAGAATATGTCTATGTGCATGTGCAGGCTTCACTACTGGCCGCTGCTGCACGTACTGCAGAGGTCTCTGCACTGAAGCGGGACCTGGAGCGGTCCGAGGACGAGCTCGGCCTTACCAAGAGGCAGCTCGAGGAGAGCAAAGGTAAGCAATACCTTGTCTATACATTAAAAAGAAGTTCGGTTGTAAAGTAGTAGGATCATCATGAATTTGCTAAGGGCCACAACCGAGGTGGCGACCCTGAAGAAGGCGTTGTCCGAGGCCGAAGACAAAGCGGCTAAGGAGCGCATTGAGCGGGAAAA
This sequence comes from Triticum urartu, assembly GCF_056163025.1. Classification (NCBI taxonomy): domain Eukaryota; kingdom Viridiplantae; phylum Streptophyta; class Magnoliopsida; order Poales; family Poaceae; genus Triticum; species Triticum urartu. The sequence continues at coordinate 569,844,840 of NC_141878.1, forward strand.
GTAAGAAGCCCGGGTAGGCGAGGTGCAGCAAGAGCTCGAGGCTCTTGCCAAAAAACATGAGTCCTTGGAGCTTGACTCTAAGACGCGAGAGTCCGAGCTGGTGAAGGCGCTCGAAAGCGCACATAGCGCCAAGTCTGAAGCCCACAAGGCCCTCCAGGAGATGGATGCGGTGAAGAAGATAGCAGCGGGTAAGGCATTCATTATGCAAAGCAAGCATGTGAAGGAAACTTTCCTTTTACTTAACCGAATTCGGAGCTCTTCAGGAGCATTCGCAGATCTTCCCCGCAGTGTACTGGATGCCGCGGAGTTTTACCGAGCTGAGGAGGGGAGCTCGACGGAAAAGTTGTTTTGGTCTCAGTATACTGGGACCAAACACCCAATGCCCTTGAGCGACCAGCTGAAGAAATTGGTCGAGCTTCACAAGGCGGCCGAACAGGCCATGAAGGGTCTTATAGTCCGGATATGGTCTGGCGAGCCCCTGCCCAGCAGCTACTTCGGACTGGTGAGGCGGCTTGTGGATGCCTGCCCACGGCTTGAAGTCATAAAGCCGTCCGTCTGCATCGAGGGTGCGCGCCGGGCTTTTGCCTGGGCGAAGGTGCACTGGGTGAAACTGGACGCTGTGAAGCTGGTGAAGGAGGGGCTGCCGGAGGGCGAGGAGCATCGTTGTCCCGAAATGTATTATGACAGTGTCCTGAAGGGTTCCCGCCTTGTGGCGGATGAATGTGCCAGAGATGTAATTTTTGAATGAACATGCTTATGTGATCCTGTTTATTTGAAACGAGTTCATTTGCACTATGCAACGCTTTTTGAATTTAAAATATTACCTTCTGTGCGGCCGTTTATAAAATCTGAGAGTTGGCCAGTCGTCGGCTTCTGCCCCCATGTACCTAGTACTGGGGTGTTCGGGATAAACCTGAGCACTCTTTATCCCAATTTTGGGTCCTTCGAGGGAGGTGTTCAGCACAACGAACCAGGCAATCGGACTATAAGGCTTTATCACTCTCACTTAGTCATGGAAGTCTACAATTTTACATTTTGGCGAAGCCCCTAGTATTCGGAAGGCCGAATTTGGGGCGCTATATACGCCTAAGTCGGGCAAGACCGACTCCTCGCCCGAAGCGGAAAAAGTCTTTAAGGACTTGAGACCTCTCGAATGGCAACCAGCTCTCGCCTTATCATGACAGTCGGTTTTCAGCTTTCTCTACTAAGGTGCTCGTCCGGAAGAACCGGGACACAATCGCAGTAGTTCTTCCAGCGCTACCTTAGCCGATATAGCGGAACATAAGGTAGCAAAACATGGGAGCCGGGCAAACCCAACTATTGACCCAAGACATGATTCGGAGCTGATGCATATAATGTTATAAGTTCGGGGTGCCGCACTGTCGAAAGTGTTCGGACTTCTCACGCCGTATTATGGGGTAAACGGAAAGCCCCTGGCGTACTGACCGTACCAGAATGTACGGGTGCAAGTTGTCGAAATGAACATATAAGAAAAGATGGATAATGCAATAATAGACTAATGCTATGCATTGTTATTTAAATAATACGTCGAAGCGTACTGATACAAGTAGTGCAATAAGCAAAAAATAGGACTATTTGACATGTCCTATCCAAGGGCAAGCTGCGTACGGGAAGTAAAAAGCGGGTATATCGATTGTTATTAGAGACCACCTGGAGGTTCCCTTGTATGTCTTAGCTTCTTGCCTCCTTGGTTGTTCCTTCCCGTAATGTGTCCGGCAATCGTACTGCCGGAAAGGGTTTCCAGAGAGTAAGGTCCTGAAAGAGAAAAAATGATAAAGGTATACAGCCCCTAGGGCGGTTAAGCCGCATTGCGGGGCATGCCCTGGTCGTGCCCCCGCCTATGCCCATGGTATTTTCAGTGCGTAATTATGTACGCGCGGCACGGATTTCGTCGCTTGATTGGGAATGGGACGGGTTGCCGAATTGCTAGGCGAGCTCTGAACGTGCCAGGCGATTGTGTTGCAGTTTACTCCAGACTCGCTTGACGGTATCCAGGGGCTGTATCGCCGAATTGGTGGTTTGCCTTAAAAGGTTGCTTTGTGCTTCTGCTGCGAGGGCCGCAGTGTGCTCTTCCGTGCGGAGCGAGCGTTCTGTGTTTCCATTGACTGTTATGACCCCCCTAGGTCCCGGCATCTTGAGCTTAAGGTATGCGTAATGCAGTACCGCATTGAATTTTATAAATGCGGTGCGCCCGAGCAGTGCGTGATAGCAACTGCGGAATAGGACGATATCAAAGATTAACTTCTCGCTTCGGAAGTTGTCCGGAGATCCGAAGACCACTTCTAGTGTGATTGAGCCCGTGCAATGGGCCTCTACACCTGGGATGACGCCCTTAAAGGTGGTTTTGGTGGGTTTGATCCTCAAGGGATCTATACCCATTTTGCGCACTGTATCCTGATAGAGCAGGTTCAAGCTGCTACCGCCATCCATAAGGACTCGAGTGAGGTGAAATCCGTCGATGATGGGGTCTAGGACCACTACGGCGGATCCATCATGACGGATACTAGTGGGGTGGTCCCTGCGATCGAAGGTGATCGGACAAGCGGACCATGGGTTGAACTTTGGGGCGACGGGTTCCATCGCATAGACATCCCTTAGTGCATGCTTTCGTTCTCTCTTGGGAATGTGGGTTGCGTATATCATGTTCACCGTCTTCACTTGTGGGGGGAACCTCTTCTGTCCTCCCGTGTTCGGCGGCCGGGGCTCTTCCTCGTCATCACTATGCAGCCCCTTGTCCTTGTTTTCGGCATTCAACTTGCTGGCCTGCTTGAACACCCAGCATTCTCTGTTGGTGTGATTGGCTGGCTTATCAGGGGTGCCGTGCATTTGACACGAGCGATCGAGTATGCGGTCCAAACTGGACAGGCCCAGAGTACTTCTTTTGAATGGATTTTTCCGCTGACCGGATCTAGAGCCTCTGAATCTGGCATTGACTGCCGTATCATCAGCGTTATTGCCGTTGTTGCGGCGCTTTTGTCTGTTACGGCGTGGTCTACCGTTGGCATCTTTGGTATCCGAAGTGCCCGGATTCCTTGATGTGTTGTTGCTGCGAGCCAGCCAGCTGTCCTCGCCCGCGCAAAAGTGGGTCATGAGTGTCGTGAGGGCTACCATAGACTTCGGCTTCTCCTGGCCGAGGTGCCGGGCGAGCCACTCGTCACGGATGTTATGCTTGAATGTCGCTAAGGCCTCTGCATCCGGGCAGTCGACAATTTAGTTTTTCATAGTTAGGAACCGTGTCTAGAATTGCCTGGCCGATTCCCCTAGCTGCTGAGTTATATGGCTCAAGTCATCAGCATCCGGTGGTCGCACATAAGTGCCCTGGAAGTTGTCAAGGAATGCGTCTTCCAAATCCTCCCAACTGCCGACGGAGTCTGCTGGCAAGCTATTCAGCCAATGCCGAGCTGGTCCTTTGAGTTTTAGTGGGAGGTACTTGATGGCATGCAGATCATCACCGTGAGCCATGTGGATATGGAGGAGGAAATCCTCAATCCATACAGCAGGATCTGTTATACCATCATACGATTAGATATTTACGGGTTTAAAACCCTCCAGGAATTCGTGATCCATAACTTCATCAGTGAAGCATAGGGGGTGTGCGACGCCTCTGTGTCGGGCTATATTACGACGCAGTTCATATGAGTCTTGTCTACTGTGTTCGGCCCGGCCGGATTTGCTTTTAGTGTATCCGGCGCGACGGTCATCATCCCGCGTTGGCGCGCGCCCTCGTGACTCGTATATCGACCTTGAATGTTTTGCCCTACTATCCAATACGTCTCGCAGGTCCCGTGTGTTGCCCCGGGCTTTGGTACTTTTGTTTGAGTGGCGGCGGGGTGCAGGCTGAACCTCAGGCTGAAACGCCTCTCTGGCTCGGCCACGAGGTGGCCGGTCAGCCGCATTGTACACTGGTGATGTAGGTTTCAATGCTTCCTCCTCGAGGTGAGGTAGCAACCTGCGCTTTGGGAAACTCTTGGAGGGGCGCTCGAGTTCGTATTCCTCGGCCGCAAGGACTTCGGTCCATCTGTCTGCTAGCAGATCTTGATCAGCTTGAAGCTGTTGTTGCTTCTTCTTCAAGCTATTTGTTGTTGCCATAAGCCGGCGTTTGAAGCGCTCCTGCTCGACAGGATCCTTCGGCACGATAAATTCTTCGTCGCTGAGGCTCACCTCATCTTCGGAGAGAGGCATGTAATTGTCCTCCTCCGATTCTCCATCTGCTGCCCGCTCTGGAGGGCTAGCTTGTTCACTCTCCCGCTCTAAATCGTGCTGGAGGGGATTGTTGTCGTCTTCAGCACTATTCGGAGTGTTATTATCTCTTGTGCCGGTATCACTACTTTTGATATGGCAGGACTTAGAGCGGCGCCGCTGACGTCGGCGCTTGGGTTGCTTCTTGGAGGGGTCATCCTCCGCTGTCTCGTCGCCATTGCCTTCTTTGGGGGTGTCCATCATGTATATATATCATATGATGAGGTGACGGTCCAGCGCCCTGTGGGCAGTTCCTGTTCGTCTCCTACATCGTCGTCCGTACCGTCGATGTCTTCGGAGTCGAAGTCGAGCATGTCAGTTAAATCGTCGACAGTGGCTACTAAGTGGGTGGTGGGTGGGGAGAGAATTTCTTCGTCGTCCGCATCCCACCCTAGTCGGACATAGTTCGGCCAAGGTTCTCCTGACAAAGAAAGGGACCTTAATGAATTTAGCACGTCGCCGAAAGGAGAGTGCTGAAAGATATCCGTGGAGGTAAACTCCATGATCGGTGCCCAATCGGATTCGACAGGCACGGACGCGGGCAGCTCAGAGTCCGTGGCTGGAGAAGAATCTAGTGGTTCGGCAACACGGCTCTCGTAAGGGGTGAAGTCAGTATCCAGCTCTATCACCACTGAGTGCGGCCTCCATGGCGGGGTCTATTCCCCCGTCCTCGGATGGCGCAATTTGCTCTGGATTAAGGGTCGGAGTAGTGGCAGATGCGATCTCCCGAACACTGTCCAACGGCAGAGTTACGTCATGCTCGTCGTGATTGTGCGGCGCACCTGAAACGGGCTCGAATCCGTCGAAGATCAAGTATCCGCGGATGTCAGCAGTGTAGTTTAAGTTTCCGAATCTGACCTGACGGCCAGGGGCGTAGCTCTCGATCTTCTCCAGATGGCCAAGCGAGTTGGCCCGTTGTGCGAAGCCGCTGAATATGAAGATTTGTCCGGGGAGGAAAACCTCACCCTGGACCGCATCGTTACTGATGATCGAAGGAGCCATCAAGCCTTATGGTGACGGCATAGTGGAACTCTCAATAAAAGCACCAATGTCGGTGTCAAAATCGGCGGATATCGGGTAGGGGGTCCCGAACTGTGCGTCTAAGGCGGATGGTAACAGGAGGCAGGGGACATGATGTTTACCCAGGTTCGGGCCCTCTCGATGGAAGTAATACCCTACGCCCTGCTAGATTGATATTGATGATATGAGTATTACAAGAGTTGATCTACCACGAGATCGTAGAGGCTAAACCCTAGAAGCTAGCCTATGGTATGATTGTATGTTGTCCTACGGACTAAACCCTCCGGTTTATATAGACACCGGAGGGGGCTAGGGTTACACAAAGTCGGTTACGAGGGAGGAGATCTACATATCCGTATTGCCAAGCTTGCCTTCCACACCAAGGAGAGTCCCATCCGGACACGGGACGAAGTCTTCAATCTTGTACCTTCATAGTCCAACAGTCCGGCCAAAGGATATAGTCCGGCTGTCCGGAGACCCCTTAATCCAGGACTCCCTCAACTACTATTACTCCACACATCGACCGCTATCCAACATGCATCTAGAGTATTAAGTTCATAAAGAATGGAGTAACGCCTTAAGTAAGATGGCATGATGTAGAGGGATAAACTCAAGCAATATGATGAAAACCACATCTTTTTATCCTTGATGGCAACAATACAATACATGTCTCGCTACCCCTACGTTGTCACTGGGTGAAATCACGCAAGATTGAACCCAAAACTAAGCATCTCTCCCATTGCAAGAAATACCAATCTAGTTGGCCAAACCAAACTGATAATTTGAAGAGAAAAACAGATATATCAAATTATGCATATAAGAATTCAGAGAAGATTCAAATAATATTCATAGATAATCTAATCATAAATCCACAATTCATTGGATCTCAATAAACACACCGCAAAAGAATATTACATCAGATAGAACTCCAAGAACATCGAGGAGAACATGGTATTGAAGAACATAGGGAGAGAAGAAGCCGTCTAACTACTAGCTATGGACCCGTAGGTCTGAGGTAAACTACCACGCTTCAACGGAAGGGCAATAGGGTTGATGTAGATGCCCTCCGTGATCGAATCCTCCTCCGGCAGATCGTCGGAAAAGGCCCCAAGATGGGATCTCACAGGTACATAAGGTTGCGGCAGCGAAAAAGTATTTTCGTGGCTTTTTCTAAGGGTTTGGGAATATATGTGAATTTATAGGACGAAGAAGGAGGTCGGTGGACTCCGGAGGGAGGGCACAAGCCAGGGGCGCCCCCCCCCTAGGGCACGCCCCTACGGCTTGCCGCCGCCTCATGGGTCTTCTGACTTGGACTCCAAGTCCTACGGGTGTCTTCTGGTCCAAGAAAAATATCGTGAAAGTTTTATTCCATTTGGAGTCCGTTTGATATTTCTTTTCTGCGAAACTCAAAAACAAGGAAAACATAAAGTAGCACTGGGCTCTAGGTTAATAGGTTAGTCCTAAAAATAATATAAAATAGCTTATTAATACATATAAAATATCCAAAACAGATAATATAATAGCATGGAACAATCAAAAATTACAGATACGTTGGAGACGTATCATGGCAACACCACCCATGTTGTTCTTGGAGGGAGCGACACGGTGGCGGTTATAAAAAACACATATCAATAAGATATGTAAAAGCATATTAAAATTTACGATTGATCAGGAATTTGCGTAAAAGATAATAGTGAAGGAAATATGCCCTAGAGGCAATAATAAAGTTGTTATTATATTTCCTTATATCATGATAAATGTTTATAATTCAGGCTAGAATTGTATTAACCGGAAACTTAGTACATGTGTGAACACATAGACAAACAGAGTGTCCCTAGTATGCCTCTACTTGACTAGCTTGTTAATCAAATATGGTTAAGTTTCCTAGCCATGGACATGTGTTGTCATTTGATGAACGGGATCACATCATTAGAGAATGATGTGATGGACAAGACCCATCTGTTAGCTTAGCATAATGATCGTTCAGTTTTATTGCTACTGCTTTCTTCATGACTTATACATGTTCCTCAGACTATGAGATTATGCAACTCCCGAATACCGGAGGAACACCTTGTGTGCTATCAAATGTCACAACGTAACTGGGTGATTATAAAGATACTCTATAGGTGTCCCCAATGGTGTTTGTTGAGTTGGCATAGATCGAGATTAGGATTTGTCACTCCGTCTATTGGAGAGGTATCTCTGGGCCCTCTCGGTAATGCACATCACTATAAGCCTTGCAAGCAATGTGACTAATGAGTTAGTTGCGGGATGATGCATTACGGAACGAGTAAAGAGACTTGCCGGTAACAAGATTGAACTAGGTATTGAGATACCGACGATCGAATCTCGGGCAAGTAACATACTAATGACAAAGGGAACAACGTATGTTGTTATGCGGTTTGACCGATAAAGATCTTCGTAGAATATGTAGGAACCAATATGAGCATCCAGGTTCCGCTATTGGTTATTGACCGGAGATGAGTCTCGGTCATGTCTACATAGTTCCCGAACCCGTAAGGTCCGCACGCTTAACGTTCTGTGACAATTTGTATTGGGAGTTATGTGATTTGATGACCGAAGTTTGTTTGGAGTTCCGGATGAGACCGGGGACACGACGAGGAGTCTCGAAATGGTCGAGAAGTAAATATCGATATATTGAAAGTCTATATTCGGACATCGGAAAGGTTCCGAGTGATTCGGATATTTTTCGGAGTACCGAAGAGTTACGGGAATTCATATTGGGCCTTAATGGGACATACGGGAAAGGAGATAAAGGCCTCAAGGGTGGCCGTGCCCCTTCCCCATGGACTGGTCCGAATTGGACTAGGGAAAGGGGGCGCCCCTTCCTTCCTTCCCCGTCTCCCTTCCCTTTTTCCTATTCCATGTGGGAGGTGGAATCCTACTAGGACTAGGGAGTCCTAGTAGGACTCCACACTTTGGGCGCGCCCTATGCGGGCCGGCCTCCTCCTCCCTCCATCCTTTATATACGTGGCCAGGGGCACCCCATAGACACACAAGTTGATCATTGTTCCCTTAGACGTGTGCGGTGCCCCCCTCCACCATAATCCACCTCGGTCATATCGTAGCGGTGCTTAGGCGAAGCCCTGTTCCGGTAGCATCATCATCACCGTCATCACGCCGTCGTGCTGACGAAGCTCTCCCTTGACACTCTGCTGGATCGTGAGTTCGTGGGACGTCACCGAGCTGAACCTGTGCAGATCGCGGAGGTGTCGTACTTTCGGTACTAGGATCAGTCGATCGTGAAGACGTACGACTACATCAACCGCGTTGTCATAACGCTTCCGCTTACGGTCTACGAGGGTACGTGGACAACACTCTCCCCTCTCGTTGCTATGCATCATCATGATAGATCTTGCGTGTGCGTAGGAAAAGTTTTGAAATTACTGCGTTCCCCAACAGATAGCACAACTTATTTGCTGATGGTGAGGGAGACAATGCCATTGGTGGAGGCAGAGGCAACAAACGAGGATGGTGACGGAGACAGTGGTGGTGGCCATGGACATGAATTCACAATTTCTTTCATTAATCTCTTATGCACAGGTTTTGAAGTTCATTCTTACGCGCTAACGGCGCGAGAGAAGAAAATGAAAATGACAGAAAAAGAGATGCAATGTCTCCGGTCCTCGTCATGTTGAAGTTTCTATTAAAAATGGTTCACTTTATACATTGTGGAACAAACCCATAATAATAACTTAATTCAATTTATCAATTCCGAGTTAAAAAACTTGCATGCCAATTGAACTTGTTCAAACCTTAAAAACAAAATTGTACTGTGAATTAAAGAGGATGAATATTGTACAATGAATAAGAGAAGACGAAAGCGGTGGAGTTCTTATCTTAGAGCATCTCCGGCCGCATCCCCAACATGGCCCCAAGGCCCTTTTTCATCGCCGGCGCAGAAAATTCGGCCCAGTCGCGCTCCCAGAAGCTCAATTTTTGCCGGTTAGGGCCGAATTTGGCGCCAGCGGACCTAGGCCGAACCCAACATGCTGGGGGCGCCCGGGGGCGCAGGGGGAAACATTTTTGGCGCGAAAAGGAGTGGTTCCGGCGAGTCAGCGACTCATCGCCTTTGTCGTCCTCATTGCCTCGGTTCTCACGGGAATCAATGCCAAGGCTGCCGCGTTGCCGCGCCGGTTAGCCTTTCGTTGATGCCTCACGGGTGGCGTGGCAATGCGCGTCCCGCCCGTTCCTTCCACGCGGCACACGGCGGCAGCTCTCCCACCGCCCATCCGCGGCTATAAAAGTCGTCCTCCCGTGTCGGTGTACGCACAAGCTCTTGCCACCGACGCCCTTCTCTCCACCTCTCGCCGCTGACGCCCCTCTCTCATACTCTCTCCCCCCACCGACGGCAATGGACGAGCGCTTCCCAGGTGACGGCGCGGCAGTGAACGGCTTCGGCCGACGCCATCTGCACGAGGACGAGGCGCGGCTCATCTACGAGGCCGACTATCCGGTGCCCCCAACATGCAGGGGCCAGGCACCTGGAGGCTCAGCGCCGGCGGCGTCCCGGTGCCGCCCGCGCCCACCGAAGCTGCTCGACACGCCAAAATCGCGTGCATCCAGTCTTCGCCGCCGAAGCCGCAGCGGAACCAGCCGAGGTACGCCCCCGACAACAACGCGCTGTGGACGGCGTACTTCAAGCGACGCCACGAGGAGGAGATTACCGCCACCAACGGCATCAAGCCATGCGGCCGCCTCAACTCCGAGGGGCGGCGCCAATGGTGGGGCGTCCCAGGCTGCACCCTTAAGGTCGTCCTCGAGTACATCGAGGCCGGCAACACGCCGCGCCTAGAGTACTCAGCGCCCCTTCCTTCTCTTGCCGCCGCGGCAGCTCCTGGATGCCGCGGCGAATGGAGAAGGCGACCTCGTCGTCGTTGTCGGGCTCTGGCTCTCTTTCCTCCGGTTCGCCGGCGCTCCGTCCCGTCAAGCCGGAGCCGCAGAAGACGCCACTTGGGCGCCGCACCAGCGGCGGCGCCCTCATCATCAACGAGGGTGGTGGCCCCTCTCCTTCTTCCTACCGCCTCGTCAGGCAGAAGACCGAGCCGGGTCTACTCCCCGTGACGAAGGAGCACGAGGCCATGGCCGCTGCCGACGAGACCGCCCTCAAGTGGGAGAAGGCGGACTACATCCGCGAGCAGATGGAGCGCCACCGCCGGGACTACGAGGAGATCAAAGCTCGGCGCCGCGAATGCGAGGAGGGCGGCGGCGTCATCCTCGACAGCGGCGACGAGGAAGCGCCGGGACGCCAAACCCCCCGTGCATCGGCGACGCTGGTCAGGGGTACAGCAGGGACGGCGGCGGCGACGACGACGACGACGGTAGCGGCGGCGGTGACTATACCCAGTTCTACAGGCTCCTCGACATGTAGAAGGCAGAAGGCGGCGGCGGCTGGGCGTAGTTGTAGTTTTTAGTTTGTGTTTTTAAGTTTTTTACAAATATCAATGAAATCGTCTAGTTTGGACGAAATTGTGTTGTGTTTGGCCGATTTTATGTTTTAAAAAACGGCATCTGAGGACGACCTGATGACGATGGCTGGGAACCTGATCGACCCCATGCTGAAATTATCACCGGTTCGTCCATAGGCAACGCTATCTCAAGCCTCTGAAGGCCGAACGACCAGAGATGCTCTTGGTATGCGAGATACGTGTGTTGCTAACCGACGGCTCTCTGCCTGGCTGCCTCCGCCCTAGTACTGGTTCTCCGTGCCAGTCCACCTGCCGACCACGCATGCCTGATGACCGATGGTTGCGTCGCTCACTAGGACTCAATTCCTCAATGTCAAACAATTGTCCAATCAAGAATCTTGAACGACCAGCGTAAGGCCAACTTCACCGCGTGACCTCAAACGGATATTCGTTTTGTCCGGATTCTATCCATTTGGGTAGGGATTGGGGATCATGTCCGGGAGTGTCCTGAGATGCGGTGGCCGTGCGTTCAGCGCGCGGACGAATCCCGACCGCGTTCTGTTCGCGTGCATTTTTCTTTGCAAGTCCTTAACTTTTTTTATCATTCATTTTTGATACATGATAATACATCATCACATTTTGATTAATAAAGCAAGGCCAAAGAAAATAAAAATACAAAAATACATTTTAGAAGATAGCCAATTTCCATAACTGCCCCCTTGAGTTGGGTTAGGGCCTTCTCGATGCATTCATTGTTGATCTGTGGAGGAGACTCGATCTGGCATCCTCCTTTCTTCTTCAAGCCAGAAGTAGATGTTGCTTTATCAGACCTAGTCTCGTGTCTAGCTTCTAATCTAGCAACAAGTGCACTTGTCTCATTTATAGCCTCTATGCTAGCTAAAAGTGCACGAACATGTACTAAATTTCGCTCTATCAATATATCGATGTACTCTTCTTCCCAATACCAAAACTTGCATCCATTCTACACAACAAAATTTGAAGTTAGCACAACTAGTCAAATCTAGAGCACAAACCGAAGCTAAAAAAAGCGCATACCCTGTCGTTTAAGCACTTGATGAACACCCATCCGGGATGTTCCGGCGTTGTAGACATGCGGCGCACGACTATCCTTGGGCAGTGGTCGCACTTAATGAGTGGCAACGGTACGCCGGCGAGCTTTTGGGCAAGCACCGAGCCCGGCCGACCGCCATCCGTGTATCTGTCGGCGGACCACCGACGGTGCAGATCCGAGCGGCTAGAGGAGGAGCCACCGCCTGCATGTGGCCTTGCGGCCCTGCCAGGGCCTTCCGGCGAGGTGCCCGGCCAGTCCATGGCGCGGCCCGTCGGCCGAGCTCAAGACCGACCGGATCCGCCCTAAATCCGGTCGGCGGGTGCGCAAACCAGGTGGCAGTGGTTGGGTAGCTCGGCGGCGCCGAGGGAAAGGGGCTGGACGAGCTCGCGTCCGAACTGCACGGCTGCAATGGCAGCGGCGGCGGCGGCGAGGGGAAGAGTGGGGAAGAGTGGAGGGGTGCGACCGAAGGGAGGGAGGGGGCGGATAGAAAAAGGCTCACCCTGTGCCACCGACGGATGGGCAAGGGGAGGACACGCGCAGACGACCCGCGCGTCCGCGTGGTGTCCGTTTCACCCCCAAAGCGGCGCAAACTTAGGCCGGAATGGGTCGAAAGCGGACACAAAACGGACAAAAGTCCGTTTGCTCCCACGCGTCCTTGCTTGTCCATTTTATCCCAAACGGACGGGGCCAAATAAGATAGGGTCGCGCGGTGGAGTTGGCCTAAGAACAGACGACGAGAATTGTAGAAAAAAGAACCCGCGAACACTTTATCTCACCTGCTACTGTAAGATGGAAGACAGCCTCGCCTAAAGGCGTTTCCTTTAGTGGCTGGCCCAATCGCACGGTTTTGAAAAGGTTCTTTGAGTTGGTACAAACTGCTTTTAAAACCTTCTGCGCCATTTTTTCTTTTATGTTTTTTTCTATTTGTTTTTTCTTCCACTTTCTTTTGGTTTTCTACCCTTTTTTTAGTTTTTCCTTTTCGTTTTTCAGTGGCTTTCCATTTTTATTCTTTTTTAAATACATTCGGCTCTTATTTAAATACACATTGAACATTTTTTAGATACTTATTGAATATTTTTTAGTGCACATTGAAATTTTATTAATACCAGTTAAACCTTTTTTTAGTTACACATTCAATGTTTCTCGAACACATATCGGACATTTTGAATACACGATAAACATTTTTAACGCACACTGGACATTTTAGATGAATGCTAAGAACATTTTTTTTCAAAACATGCAAAACATTTTAAAAGTTTTATAACCATTTTTAAATGCCACTAATATTTTTTGACTGGTATGAAACATTTTTTAAAATTACGTGAATATTTTACGTTGTAAAAATGTTTTCAAACAATTTCATTAACATATTTTTGAAATGCTAATTTTTTAAAATATAAAAAAGTTGAATGGTACCAATCATTTTTTTGTAAATTACGAAAACATTTTTTACATTTTATAAACATTTTTAAACTCTATCATGAAAAAAATGCGTGATGAGTGCTTTTTTTATGGAATGCGTGATGAGTGCTTTAAAAAATGGAAGTAAATTAAATTTTGGACTATACGTAATTAGAATGTTTCAAAAAAGGAACGAATACCAAATGAAGGGAACTAAAATTGAAACATAATGTATTTGTTCTGGTCTGCCCACTAACGGGTCCCGTGAGGCGAGGTGAGTTCTATAGCCGCGCCCAAACGAATCGATCAACATCAACGTGCACCTGTTTTTGGGCTTGGACCTTGTTCGCAGGGGCTGAGATGAGAAGTAATGGGCCAAATTTCAAGGTGGTCCATGGACCACTATGGTCACGCTGTGGCTACACCCCCAATTCTCACGACAGTTCCTCACACAAAAAACCAATTCTCATCACAAGCATATGACTATCTAACCAAATCCTATTTGGCACTTATAGCATCCATTAAGAGCAAAACGGTACACATCACACATCTCCATGCCCTTAGCTAGATTTTGTGGGCCGGACGGTTATGCTTGTTTCTGTGAAGCTTCCAACCGGTTTTCGGAAGCTTTCGGTCCATTTTTTTCGTCTCTCTTTTTTTTGCCCTGTTTTTTCATTACTTTTCTTATTCCTTTTTTTATTTTTTCCCTTTCATTTTTTAAATGCATCAACTATTTTAGAAAATAAATTTCTAAACTTATTCAAATTCATGAACTTTTTAGGAATTGAAATATTTTTATATGAACATATTCAAATTCCCCAACTTTTTACAAAGTTTGTGATTTTTTTGAGGATCAGTTTGTGATTTTTTTAATTCACATTTCTATTATAATTTTTCGGACTTTCTTAAAATTCATGAAGTTTTTTTCAATTTAACAAACATTTTTCAATTTTAGATTTTTTTTTCAAATTCATAATTTTTTCCTCGAATTTCTGAACTTTTTAAAAGTTTAAGTTTTTCCAAATTCTTGACTTAAAAGAAATTGTGATATATTTTCAAACTCATGATTGTTTTCAATTGTTATGAATATTTTCCAGAAGTCAACGGTCAGCCGGTCAACTAATTAACGAATGAGCCGGTAAACCTTTTTTTGCAATTTAACAAACATTTTTCAATTTTAAATTCTTTTTTCAAATTCATAACTTTTTTCTCGAATTTATGAACTTTTTAAAAGTTGAAGTTTTTCCAAATTCTTGATTTAAAATAAATTGTGATATATTTTCAAATTCATGAATTTTTTCAATTGTTATGAATTTTTTCCATAAGTCAATGGTCAGTCGGTCAACTTTTTTTTTTTTGAGAAACGGTCAGCCGGTCAACTAGTTAAGGAATGAGAGCCCGCAAACCAATATCTCCCGACCCAGCGAGGTGTGAGCTTGCAATGAGGGAGCGAGCTTCGTGTTGCTAAGCCGACCCGCTACATGTCACGTGAAAACGCTAGCGCGCTAACTCGCGCTGAACGCGCTGAATAGGAGCAGCTTAGAGCAACTTCAAGGGGCGACCCATTTTGTTCGTTTGGATTATGCAGACATAAAATTTGGCCCAACGAGGCAACCCAAACGAACATCCGTGTCCGCCTGTTGTCCGTCCCCGACCCAAACTCGACCCAAATCTGAGAAAATGGGTACGAAGCGGATGCTCTCGTCGCTCGCTACCGTCCGCCGCACTAGCACACATCTCTCACCTCTCTCGTACAACTTTCTCTCTCGATCCCCTCTGATGCCGCCGCTACGTCGGCCGATTCCGGCTGGAACGGAGAGGCCCAGCGGCGCGATGGGGAGCGGAGGGGCCCTGCGGCCGTGAGGGGAAGCGGAGAGGCACAACGGCCCCGCATTGGAGTGGAGAGGCCTGGCGGCGCGATGGGGAGCGGAGGGGCGACGCGCGGAGGCCAGCCGGTCCCGCCCGACGCGTCGCGTCCAGGGCAACACCGCCGAGCACCACGGTGAACCGCGCCATGGTCTCTCCCGTGAGCCAGCTCCGGTCAACGGACACCGGCCGCCGGCTGGAGGCGTTGACCACCCGGCCTGATGTCGGGTCGATTTGAAATTTACCTTCTCTACATCTTAGGCGGGCCCATTTGAAATTTCTTGAACATGGAAGAATTGTGTGTTTAGTTTTGAAAGCAACCTAAAAACACACACCTTATTTTGTTCACATAATTTAGCAAATGCAAAAACATAAAGCCAAGTTGTAAAAATAAAAGTACATTAACCTTGTATCCTTCTTATCTACAACTCTGATCATAACTCATCACTGCTATATCACTTTCCTTTCCTTCTGTACTCATTCGCATTAGGCCAACTCTATCTCATCCCCTAAAAATAGAGGAGTAAGGCCTTCTTTGGTTCATAGGATATGAATTTTATAGAAATAGGAAAATCATAGAAAGTGAGATGACATGCATGTCAATTCCTATAAAGAAAGAGATGTCATTTGGTGTATAGGATATGATTTTTTCCACTGAGTCCAGGCTAATGTTTTTTCCATCGAAAACGTGAAGGATTGATTCTTATCCTACATAGGAATAGGAATCCATTCCTACAAACCAAAAGACTTCAAAGGAATTTTTCCTTTGCAAATCCTATCCTATAGAATTCCTACAAAAGCCTACAAACCAAAGGAGGCCTAAAATGATGGATTAAACCTTCTGGAATATTTTTACTCTACTAAGTTTTGGTCGTTTCTAGCTAATCCCTTAAATTTAGCAGAGTAAAAGTAACTTTGGTTCATACATTTCATTGGGCACTGCTACTTGTGAGCTGTGTTGGGATTTTCCCCGAAGAGGAGAGGCGATGCAGTACGGTAGAGATAAGTATTTCCCTCGGTGAGAACCAAGGTTTATCGAACCAATAGGAGAATCACGCAAAACCTCGTGAACAGCACCTGCACACACAAAAGTAAATACTTGTACCCAACTTCGGGGAAGAGAGTTGTCAATCCCCTTGGACTCGTTAATTGCAAGGATCAAATCTCATAGTGGTGGATAGATAAATTGTAAAACAAAATAAGAGAAATAAAATTGCACAAAGGTATTTTGAATTTTTATATATGATTAAAGTAGACTCAGGGGGCATACTTTTCACTAGAAGCTTCTCTCTCGAACACATAGCATACAGTGCGTGAACAAATTACTCTTGGGCAATTGATAGAAAAGTACATAATTATGACGATATTCAAGGCAATGATCATGTATATAGGCATCATGTCCGAGACAAGTAGACCGACTTCATCCTGCATCTACTACTATTACTCCACCAATCGACCGCTATCTAGCATCCATCTATGGTATTAAGTTTTGAAAAATAGAGTAATTCCTTAAGCAAGATGACATGATGTAGACAAAGTAAACCCAATCAATATGAATAAACCCCATCGTTTTACCCTTAATAGAAACAATACAAATACGTGTTTGGTCCTTTTTTGTCACTGGGATATAGAGCACCGCAAGATTGAACACATCATAAAGCACCTCTCCCACTTAAGATAAATCAGTCTCATTGGTCAAACCAAACGGATAGATCGGAGAGAAATGCCAAGCTATAAAAATCATGCATAGTAAAGTTCAGAAAAGACTCAATTACTTCTCATGAATATTCAGGTCATAAACCCACAATTCCTCGGATCCCAACAAACACACCGCAAAAGAAGGTTACATCGAATAGAACTCCAAGAACACCCAGGAGGACATTGTATTGAAGATCAAAGAGAGAAAAGAAGCCATCTAGCTACTAGCTATGGACCCGTAGGTCTATGGTGAACTACTCGCGCATCATCGGAAGGCGGCAAGGATGATGTAGAAGCCCTCCGTGATGGATTTCCCCTCCAGCAGAGTACCAGAAAAGGCCTCCATATTGGATAGTGGAAGAACAACAGCTTGCGGCGGCACAAAAAGTGTTTCGGGTGGCTCTCTATTGGTTTGGGAATATTTCTGAATTTATAGAGGTGGAATTAGGTCAAGGAGTGCTACGGGGGGCACAAGCTCAAGGGGCACGCCTACCCCTCTGAGGCGCACCCTGTGAGCTTGTCGCTCACCCGTAGCTCTTCTGGCCTCCTCCCGGACCTTCTAGGGTCCCTTCTGGTCCAGAAAAAACATTGTAAAGTTCTATCGCGTTTTGGCTTCATTTGGTACAGTATTTCTGAAAAAGCCAAAAACAAGCAAAAAAACTACAACTGTCAGGGCACTAGGTTAATAGGTTAGTCCCAAAAATTGATATAAAATAACATATAATTTCATATAAAGCATCCAAGATTGATAATATAATAGCATGAAACAATCAAAAATTATAAATACGTTGGAGAGATATCAGGCACCTACTATGTGCCTTTGCGGCGATGGATCAACTACTAAGCTAGTGGTCATCGAAGCGGATCCGCACATCGACAGCCTCTGAACAGGCAACGCCCCTATGGCGTCGCCCTCGCTGTCGGAGGCATCATCGGAGCTAGAGTCGGGTCAGTCAACGGGGGCAACATAGGATTTGATGAAGGTGAAAGACTTGAGGCGGGACAAGCACGCGAGCCAACGGAACGACGGGGGGCTGAGGGTGGTGAGGTGGAGCGAGGTCAGGTCAGAGAGCATAATGGAGACAACATCTAGCGCAGCAAGCAAGACGTGAAGGAAATATGCCCTAGAGGCAATAATAAAGTTGTTATTTATATTTCCTTATATCATGATAAATGTTTATTATTCATGCTAGAATTGTATTAACCGGAAACTTAGTACATGTGTGAATATATAGACAAACAGAGTGTCACTAGTTTGCCTCTACTTGACTAGCTCGTTGAATCAATGATGGTTATGTTTCCTAACCATAGACATGAGTTGTCATTTGATTAACGGGATCACATCATTAGAGAATGATGTGATTGACTTGACCCATCTGTTAGCTTAGCACGATGATTGTTTAGTTTGTTGCTATTGCTTTCTTCATGACTTATACATGTTCCTATGACTATGAGATTATGCAACTCCCGAGTATTAGAGGAACACTTTGTGTGCTACCAAACGTCACAACATAACTGGGTGATTATAAAGGTGCTCTATAGGTGTCTCCGATGGTGCTTGTTGAGTTGGCATTGATCAAGATTAGGATTTGTCACTCCGATTGTCGGAGAGGTATCTTTGGGCCCTCTCGGTAATGCACATCACTATAAGCCTTGCAAGCATTGTGACTAATTAGCTAGTTGCGAGATGATGTATTATGGAACGAGTAAAGATACTTTCCGGTAACGAGATTCAACTAGGTATTGAGATACCGACGATTGAATCTCGGGCAAGTAACATACCGATAACAAAGGGAACAACGTATGTTGTTATGCGGTTTGATCAATAATGATCTTCGTAGAATATGTAGGAACCAATATGAGCATCCAGGTTCCACTATTGGTTATTGACCGGAGATGAGTCTCGGTCATGTCTACATAGTTCTCGAACCCATAGGGTCCGCACGCTTAAAGTTCGGTGACGATCGGTATTATGAGTTTATGTGTTTTGATGTACCAAAGGTAGTTTGGAGTCCCGGATGTGATCACGGACATGACAAGGAGTCTCAAAATGGTCGAGACATAAAGATTGATATATTGGACGGCTATATTTGGACATCGGAAGTATTCCGGATGATTTCGGAGAAAACCGGAGTAACGAAGGGGTTACCGGAACCCCCCGGGGAAGTATTGGGCCTTAGTGGGCCTGAGGGGAAAGAGAGGGATGCAACCCAGGAGGTGGTGCACCCCCTCCCATGGGGAGTCCGAATTGGACTAGGGGAGGGGGCGGCGCCCCTCTTTCCCTCTCCCTCTCCCTCTCTTTCCTTCCCCCTTCCCTCTTCCTAGTTGGACTAGGAAAGGATGAATCCTCTCCCTAGTAGGAAGAGGATTCCTCCTCTCCTTGGGGCGCACCAAGGCTGGCCGGCCTCCCCCCTTTCTCCTTTTTATACGGGGGCGGGGGGCACCCAAAGACACACAAGTTGATTATTCCAAGCCGTGTGCGGTGCCCCCCTCCATCATAATCCATCTTGATCATATCGTAGCGGTGCTTAGGTGAAGCCCTGCGTCGGTAGCAACATCATCACCGTCATCACGCCGTCGTGCTGACGGGACTACCCTGCGAAGCTCTGCTGGACCGGAGTTCGTGGGACGTCATCGAGTTGAACATGTGCTGAACTCGGAGGTGTCGTGCGTTCGGTACTTGGATCGGTCGGATCGTAAATACGTATGACTACATCAACCGCGTTCTCATAACGCTTCCGCTTATGGTCTTCGAGGGTATGTGGACGATACTCTCCCATCTCGTTGCTATGCATCACCATGATCTTGCGTCTGCGTAGGAATTTTTTTGAAATTACTACGTTTCCACAGTGGCATCCGAGCCGGGTTTATGCATAGATGTCATATGCATGAGTAGAACACAAAGGAGTTGTGGGTGTGGGTATATACATATTGCTTGTCGTCACTAATTGATTCTTGATTCAGCGGTATTGTTGGATGAAGCGGCTCAGACCGACATTACGCGTACACTTACGCGAGATTGGTTCTACCGACGTGCTTCGCACACAGGTGGCTAGTGGGTGTATGTTTCTCCAACTTTAGTTGAATCGGATTCAATGAACAGGGTTCTTTCTGAAGATCAAAAAGCTATCACTATATCGCGTTGTGGTTTTTTTTATGCATAGGTAAGAACGGTTCTTGCTCAGCCCGTAGCAGTCACGTAAAACTTGCAACAACAAAGTAGAGGACGTCTAACTTGTTTTTGCAGGGCATGTTGTGATGTGATATGGTCAAGACATGATGCTAAATTTTATTGTATGAGATGATCATGTATTGTAACACAGTTATCGACAGCTGGCAGGATCCATATGGTTGTCTCTTTATTGTATGAAATGCAATCGCCATGTAATTGCTTTACTTTATCACTAAGCGGTAGCGATAGTCGTGGAGGCAATAGTTGGCGTGACGACAACGATGCTTCGATGGAGATCAAGGTGTCAAGCCAGTGACGATAGTGATCATGACGGTGCTTTGGAGATGGAGATCACAGGCACAAGATGATGGTGGCCATATCATATCACTTATATTGATTGCATATGATGTTTATCTTTTATGCATCTTATTTTGCTTAGATCGACGGTAGCATTATAAGATGATCTCTCACTAAATTTCAAGGTAGAAGTGTTCTCCCTGAGTATGCACCGTTGCGAAAGTTCGTCATGCCGAGACACCACGTTATGATCGGGTGTGATAAGCTCTACATTCACATACAACGAGTGCAAGCCAGTTTTGCACACGCAGAATACTCGGGTTAAACTTGATGAGCCTAGCATATGCAGATATGGCTTCGGAACACTGAGACCGAAAGGTCGAGCGTGAATCATATAGTAGATATGATCAACATAGTGATGTTCACCATTGAAAACTACTCCATCTCACGTGATGATAGGACATGATTTAGTTGATATGGATCACGTGATCACTTAGATGATTAGAGGGATGTCTGTCTAAGTGGGAGTTCTTAAGTAATATGATTAATTGAACTTTAATTTATCATGAACTTAGCACTTGATAGTATTTTGCATGTCTATGTTGTTGTAGATAGATGGCCCGTGTTGTTTTTCCGTTGAATTTTAATGCGTTTCTAGAGAAAGAAAAGTTAAAAGATGATGGATAAGAAGGATGGCAACGTGAACAAAGGATGGCAAGCAGACTGGTCACTAGAAGCGGAACTGCCACAAGTATTTGGCGGATAAGAAGGATGACAACGTGAACAAAGGTATATGTGATATACATGTTATTGATGTGTACCTTACTAATGCTCGCAGTAGCACCTGGGTGTTTGATATTGATTACGTTGCTAATATTTGCAACTCGAAACAGGAGATACAGATTAAGCGAAGATTGGCTAAGGACGAGGTGACGATACACGTAGGAAATTGTTCCAAAGTCAATGTGATCGCGGTCGGCACGCTACCTCTACATCTACCTTCGGGATTAGTTTTAGACCTAAATAATTGTTATTTGGTGCCAGCGTTGAGCATGAACATTATATCTGGATCTTGTTTGATGCGAGGCGGTTATTCGTTTAAATCTGAGAATAATGGTTGTTCTATTTATATGAGTAATATCTTTTCTGGTCATGCGCCCTTGAAGAGTGGTCTATTCTTGATGAATCTCGATAGTAGTGATACACATATTCATAATATTGAAGCTAAAAGATGCACAGTTGATAATGATAGTGCAACTTATTTGTCGCACTTCCGTTTAGGTCATATTGGTGTAAAGCGCATGAAGAAACTCCATTCTGATGGACTTTTGGAATCACTTGATTATGAATCACTTGGTACTTGCGAACCATGCCTCATGGGAAAGATGACTAAAACGTCGTTCTCCGAAACTATGGAGCGAGCAACAGATTTGTTGGAAATCATACATACTAATGTATGTGGTCCGATCAATATTGAGGCTCGCGGCGGGTATCGTTATTTTCTCACCTTCGCAGATGATTTGAGCAGATATGGGTATATCTACTTGATGAAACATAAGTCTGAAACATTTGAAAAGTTCAAAGAATTTCAGAGTGAAGTGGAAAATCATCGTAACAAGAAAATAAAATTTCTACGATCTGATCGTGGAAGAGAATATTTGAGTTACAAGTTTGGTATTCATTTGAAACAATGCGGAATAGTTTCGCAACTCACGCCACACGGAACACCACAGTGTAATGGTGTGTCCGAATGTCGTAATCGTACTTTAAGATATGGTGCGATCTATAATGTCTCTTACTGATTTACCGCTATCGTTTTCGGGTTATGCTTTAGAGACAGCTGCATTCACGCTAAATAGGGCACCATCTAAATCCGTTGAGACGACACCTTATGAACTATGGTTTGGCAAGAAACCAAAGTTTTCGTTTCTTAAAGTTTGGGGCTGTGATGCTTATGTGAAAAAGCTTCAAACTGATAAGCTCGAACCCAAATCGGAGAAATGTGTCTTCATAGGATACCCAAAGGAGACTATTGGGTACACCTTCTATCACAGATCCGAAGGCAAGACATTCGTTGCTAAGAATGGATCCTTTCTAGAGAAGGAGTTTCTCTCGAAAGAAGTGAGTGGGAGGAAAGTAGAACTTGATGAGGTAACTGTACCTGCTCCCTTATTGGAAAGTAGTTCATCACAGAAATATGTTCCTGTGACTCCTACACCAATTAGTGAGGAAGCTAATGATGAAGATCATGTAACTTTAGATCAAGTTACTACCGAACCTTGTAGGTCAACTAGAGTAAGATCCACACCAGAGTGGTACGGTAATCCTATTCTGGAAGTCATGTTACTTGACCATGACGAACCTACGAACTATGAGGAAGCGATGATGAGCCCAGATTCCGCAAAATGGCTTGAGGCCATGAAATCTAAGATGGGATTCATGTATGAGAACAAAGTGTGGACTTTGGTTGACTTGCCCGATGATCGAGAATAAATGGATCTTCAAGAAGAAGGCTGACGTTGACGGTAATGTTACTGTCTACAAAGCTCGACTTGTTGCAAAAGGTTTTCGACAAGTTCAAGGAGTTGACTACGATGAGACCTTCTCACTGTAGCGATGCTTAAGTCCGTCTGAATCATGTTAGCAATTGCCGCATTTTATGATTATGAAATTTGGCAAATGGATGTAAAGACTGCATTCCTGAATGGATTTTTGGAAGAAGAGTTGTATATGATGCAACCTGAATGTTTTATCGATCCAAAGGGAGCTAACAAAGTGTGCAAGCTCCAGCGATCCATCTATGGACTGGTGCAAGCATCTTGGAGTTGGAATAAACGTTTTGATAGTGTGATCAAAGCATATGGTTTTATATAGACTTTTGGAGAAGCCTGTATTTACAAGAAAGTGAGTGGGAGCTCTGTAGCATTTCTAATATTATATGTGGATGACATATTGTTGATTGGAAATGATATAGAATTTCTGGATAGCATAAAAGGATACTTGAATAAGAGTTTTTCAATGAAAGACCTCGATGAAGCTGCTTATATATTGGGCATCAAGATCTATAGAGATAGATTAAGACGCTTAATTGGACTTTTACAAAGCACATACCTTGATAAAGTTTTGAAGAAGTTCAAAAAGGATCAAGCAAAGAAAGGGTTCTTGCCCGTGTTACAAGGTGTGAAGTTGAGTCAGACTCAATGCCCGGTCACTGCAGAAGATAGAGAGAAAAATGAAAGATGTTCCCTATGCTTCAGCCATAGGCTCTATCATGTATGCAATGTTGTGTACTAGACCTGATGTGTGCCTTGCTATTAGCTTAGTAGGGAGGTACCACAGTAATCCAGGAGTGGATCACTGCACAGCGGTCAAGAACATCCTGAAATACCTGAAAAGGACTAAGGATATGTTTCTCGTTTATGGAGGTGACAAAGAGCTCGTCGTAAATGGTTACATCGATGCAAGCTTTGACACTGATCTGGATGACTCTAAGTCACAAACTGGATACGTGTTTTTATTGAACGATGGAGCTGTCAGTTGGTGCAGTTCTAAGCAAAGCGTCGTGGCGGGATCTACGTCTGAAGCGGAGTACATAGCTGCTTCGGAAGCAGCAAATGAAGGAGTCTGGATGAAGGAGTTCATATACGATCTAGGTGTCATACCTAGTGCATCGGGTCCAATGAAAATCTTTTGTGACAATACTGGCGCAATTGCCTTGGCAAAGGAATCCAGATTTCACAAAAGAACCAAGCACATCAAGAGACGCTTCAATTCCATCCGTGATCAAGTCAAGGAGGGAGACATAGATATTTGCAAGATACATACGGATCTGAATGTTGCATACCCGTTGACTAAGCCTCTCTCACGAGCAAAACATGATCAGCACCAAGACTCCATGGGTGTTAGAATCATTACTGTGTAATCTAGATTATTGACTCCAGTGCAAGTGGGAGACTGAAGGCAATATGCCCTAGAGGCAATAATAAAGTTGTTATTTATATTTCCTTATATCATGATAAATGTTTATTATTCATGCTAGAATTGTATTAACCGGAAACTTATTACATGTGTGAATATATAGACAAACAGAGTGTCACTAGTTTGCCTCTACTTGACTAGCTCGTTGAATCAATGATGGTTATGTTTCCTAACCATAAACATGAGTTGTCAATTGATTAACGGATCACATCATTAGAGAATGATGTGATTGACTTGACCCATCCGTTAGCTTAGCACGATGATCGTTTAGTTTGTTGTTATTGCTTTCTTCATGACTTATACATGTTCCTATGACTATGAGATTATGCAACTCCCGAGTACCGGAGGAACACTTTGTGTGCTACCAAACGTCACAACGTAACTGGGTGATTATAAAGGTGCTCTGCAGGTATCTCCGATGGTGCTTGTTGAGTTGGCATAGATCAAGATTAGGATTTGTCACTCCGATTGTCGGAGAGGTATCTCTGGGCCCTCTCGGTAATGCACATCACTATAAGCCTTGCAAGCATTATGACTAATGAGTTAGTTGCGGGATGATGTATTACTGAACGAGTAAAGAGACTTGCCGGTAACGAGATTGAACTAGGTATTGAGATACCGACGATCGAATCTCAGGCAAGTAACATACCGATGACAAAGGGAACAACGTATGTTGTTATGCGGTTTGCCCGATAATGATCTTTGTAGAATATGTAGGAACCAATATGAGCATCCAGGTTCCGCTATTGGTTATTGACCGGAGACGATTCTCGATCATGTCTACATAGTTCTCGAACCCGTAGGGTCCGCACGCTTAAAGTTCGATGACAATCGGTATTATGAGTTTATGTGTTTTAATGTACCGGAGGTAGTTTGGAGTCCCGGATGTGATCACGGACATGACGAGGAGTCTCAAAATGGTCGAGACATAAAGATTGATATATTGGACGGCTATATTCGGACACCGGAAGTGTTCCGGATGATTTCGGAGAAAACCGGAGTGCCGGAGGGGATACCGGAACCCCCCAGGGAAGTATTGGGCCTTAGTGGGCCTGAGGGGAGAGAGAGGGCTGCAGCCCAGGAGGTGGCATGCTCCCTCCCATGGGGAGTCCGAATTGGACTAGGGGAGGGGGCGCGGCCCCTCTTTCCCTCTCCCTCTCCCTCTCTTTCCTCCCCCCTTCCCTCTTCCTAGTTGGACTAGGAAAGGATGAATCCTCTTCCTAGTAGGAAGAGGATTCCTCCTCTCCTTGGGGCGCACCAAGGCTGGCCGGCCTCCCCCTTGCTCCTTTATATACGGGGGCGGGGGGGCACCCAAAGACACACAAGTTGATTGTTCCAAGCCGTGTGCGGTGCCCCCCTCCACCATAATCCACCTCGATCATATCGTAGTGGTGCTTAGGTGAAGCCCTGCGTCGGTAGCAACATCATCACCATCATCACTCCGTCGTGCTGACGGAACTCCCCTATGAAGCTCTGCTGGATCGAAGTTCGTGGGACGTCATCGAGCTGAACGTGTGCTAAACTCGGAGGTGTCGTGTGTTCGGTACTTGGATCGATCGGATCGTGAAGACGTGCGACTACATCAACCGCGTTCTCATAACGCTTCCGCTTACGGTCTACGGGGGTACGTGGATGATACTCTCCCCTCTCGTTGCTATGCATCACCATGATCTTGCGTCTGCGTAGGAATTTTTTTAAAATTACTACGTTTCCAACAAGACGGGCGAACCGAGGAGATTCGGAGCATTGTGAACCGGGTGGCCGACTGCGAGGTGGACACCGCAAACAGGACCACGTTGGCGTCATGAGCGGCGGTGGAGGACACGGAGATGACCGCCAACGCGGATATATATGTGTGTGTGTGGGGGGGGTGGGTGGGTAGCACAAGAGCAGGTCAGCTGCCGAGGGTGTGGCGGGATGTGGATGATCGGAGGTGCGGGACCCAGCGGCGATAGACAAGGGAGATGGCCAGCCCGACGGCGGGCGGGAGCAGGCGGAGCACCTCCTGCAGCAGATCCAGTAGCGGAAGACAAGGGAGACGGCCAGCTCGGTGGAGGTTGAGGTGGGACGTGGAGGCTCAGAGGAGCGCGACCCAATGGTAGAAGACGAGGGAGACGGCCTGCCCAGTGCTATCTCTTGAGCACTGTGTTGGTTTTCCCTTGAAGATGAAAGGGTGATGCAGCAAAGTAGCATAAGTATTTTCCTCGGTTTTTTAGAACAAGGTATCAATCTAGTAGGAGGCCACATGCAAGTCTCTCGTACCTACACAAACAAATAAGAACCTCGCAACCAACGCGATAAAGGGGTTGTCAATCCCTTCACGGTCACTTACGAAAGTAAGATCTGATAGAGATGATAAGATAATATTTTTGGTATCTATTATATAATTAAGACAAGAGACAAACAAGACATCACGTTTAGCCACACATATTAAATTATCTCAACCATCAATTTTAGATATAAGCGGCTGAGATTAAAAGATATTTACGTTACATACAAATACATTGTGTCCATAGATACATAATGTATTTCCCATAAAAGGTCTATCACGTACATGTACTTATTATGGAAAATTACGGCCATAATGATGTGCATACGGACACGTAAAAAGTTTAGTAACCGGGAATCAACCTCTGGTTGAGATGATTAGGTGGACAGTGATATCCTTAACCCACCAGGGTTCAAATCCTGGTGCTCGCATTTATCCTGGATTTATTTCAGGAATTCCGGCGATACGCTTTCAGTGGGAGGAGACGTTCCTGTCGACTACGAGGCGCCTACGGTGACTTCGTAAAATCTCAAGATGATATGTCGGCTCAGTCTCTCGGAGGTGCTCATAAAGGTAGGATGTGCGTGTATGCGTTCATAGAGATGAATGTATGCGCGTTTATATGAACGCTTGCGTTTGTACTGTGTTAAAAAAAAGTTTAGTAACCATCACGTGCGTGTACTGGATGTTGGCAGGGATGTGTAATCAGATTAAAATAAGGACACGTGAGCAGTGCGTGTACTGGATGTTGGAGGAGACATGTAATCAGATTAAAATAACAGTTTTGCTAGAACTCATTTAGATGAGATATAATTTGGTCTCATTCATCTTTTATAGCCATTGGATGTGATGCTATAAGATGCTATAAGATGCGTGTGTACTGACGTGGATGTTATATGTTCTTGTTTTCCAAATGAATGAGACCAAATTATATCTCATCTAGATGAGTTCTAAGTACTCCCTTAAAATAAGGACACGTAAGCAGTTTCAATTAGAATACTAATAAAAGAGAAAACATCAAAGGAAAGTCACGTTACACATGTACCAAGCTATCAATTATTGGCCCAGTTTCCAGAATGCTCCGTGCATCCTTATTTTTTTACGCCCAGACAGAATAACGATACTTCTATATCTTCTTCCTCAAACCTTTCTTGGTTTCTTCATGGCGTATCGAGCAGCTGCCGTTCTCTTCTTTAATCGCCTGCACCAGCTAGGTTCGATATCCCGTCGAATTTCATTATCTGTGCTTTGCGTACCTACAGGCCACACACTGATCTACCAGCCATCAAGCTATAAGAGGTACCGATGGATCACGGAAGCTAACTCGATTACTTTTTGATTAGACACGGCTGGGAGAGATACACAAGTACACAGCAGTCCTCTGATTGATTTCCCACTTTGAGACATGCACTCTAGATTCTATGCATGTGACATCGTTACATAGATCGATTCCGGCATGTGGTATTTCACGTGTGTTTTTCCGGTGGATTGATAGGTTGCACAAGGTAGCTTTGTATCTGGAGATTGGTTGCTGCAGACAACGCATCAGGAGGCAAACCAAGCTAGGTTTTGTATGTCGGTCTGGCCCAAACGTCGGATGAGATTTTGTAGGTTCTGGCGACATGCCATCAGGTACACGGAAACTCGCCGGATCATCTCGGATGCAAGTCTGGAGCCAACATGGATCCATCTAGCTTGTGTTCATCGTGATGAATGGCAGTAGTTTAAATTCTCGAGATGACAGCATGCGGGGCCTAGCCACCCGAGTATGCTTGCCAAATATGTTTGTCCACGCACAGCAACCGAAATTTGGTCCCTACAGCATGCGTGCCAGTCATACCAATGGTTCATAACATGCTCGAGGAAGCCACAGCCTAACAAATTGCTAGATGCTATTGTTTCTTATTTGTCTATTTCCTTAATTAATCCCTTCATATGCTGCTGAGTAGAAATTGCTCGCTTCTATTATCATGCGAAACGAAAGAGTGACCGTGCCTTGGATTACTTAATTAAATTTAGAGTTTCATAACATGTTAGTTAGTCACGGGGCTATTCAAAATGTTCATAGTGGTGAGTGTGCGAATCATTTTGCTCAATTATTCTCTCATGAACGTCATCATGCATCTAATTCCCACACTACAAGCCTAACTTATAGTAAAATTAGGACCTGAGAAAAGTAGGAACAAACAAACGTAATAAAATGCCATCGGTTGATTGATTTATATGCACAAAAATTAATGTGGCATTGGCATGTGTGTTCAAAAATTGATTCATTCGATACAAAAACACAATCTTTGAGATATATTATATCTATGTAGTTATCTTACAGATTCAACTACTATAAGGTGCTTCAAATTTATTTTAACAGAAAAGAAGCTCCTCAAGATTTTACATGCAAGTGTACATGTGTCGTTCTGTTCAGATACAAGAAATCAATGCTTATAGATAAGAACAGCATTTTGTGTTTATTATGAACATAGATTATACCAGAAATCAATACTTAATGATCTATAACATTGGTATTTATTATAATGCTACAAACAATTTTGTGTTTTAGTATGAACATAGATTTTGTGAGACAATAACTACGTTAGATGCGTTTTTTTCCTTTGTTTTGGCTAAATTACTAAGGTAGGAATATACATGTTCGTAGCACATTGTGATGTTATGGAAATATCTTATAGTCGAGGACTTTTACTGCATGTAATATATAGCTCCATGAATTATCTTTTCATCCATAGATATCCATGTCTTCATATGAACTTCATTTTGTTTTCAATTTTGGTGCAACAACTTATCTCAATTTTTTATGAATTAGTGGTAGTTGAGGTGTTAATTTAAAAAAATGATGAATTGCATGTGTAGATATTAACCCGAGAATGCATCTACTTTGTTCAAGAAAAAAATATTACTTTTCATGATCAATATAACATGTTTGAGAACGCATACATCATCTAAGGACATGAAGCCTGGATTTGGCATGATATGATAAGATAACTATAACACTTCAAGTACCCATAGGCAACATGAATGGAAAAGTAATATTATTGCTCACCAAAGTGATTAATCAATTTTTTTGGGAAATCAAAAAGAATTCCACAAAAATAAACAGAAATCTAGCCGCGCAATTGCGCGGGTGACTCCGCTAATTTTTATGATAAAGATTAAAAGTAAATATTGCAAAATAAACGGTAATAGAAATAACTTGTTGATGGAAGATTAATATAAAGGAGAATAGACCCGGGGGCCATAGGTTTCACTAGTGGCTTCTCTCAAGATAGCATAAGTATTACGGTGGGTGAACAAATTATTGTCGAGCAATTGATAGAAAAGCAAATAATTATGAGAATATCTAGGCATGATCATGTATATAGGCATCACATCCGTGACAAGTAGACCGACTCCTGTCTGCATCTACTACTATTACTCGACACATCGACCGCTATCCAGCATGCATCTAGAGTATTAAGTTCATAAGAACAGAGTAGCGCATTAGGTAAGATGGCATGATGTAGAGGGATAAACTCAAGCAATATGATATAAACCCCATATGTTTATCCTCGATGGCAACAATACAATACGTGTCATTTTCCTTTCTGTCACTGGGATCGAGCACCGCAAGATTGAACCCAAAGCTAAGCACTTCTCCCATTGCAAGAAAGATCAATCTAGTAGGCCAAACCAAACTGATAATTCAAAGAGACTTGCAAAGATAACCAATCATACATAAAAGATTTCAGAGAAAAATCAAATATTGTTCATAGATAGACTTGATCATAAACCCACAATTCATCGGATCTCAACAAACACACCGCAAAAAGAGTTACATCGAATAGATCTCCAAGAAGATCGAGGAGAACTTAGTATTGAGATCCAAAGAGAGAGAAGAAGCCATCTAGCTAATAGCTATGTACCCGAAGGTCTGAAGTAAACTACTCACACATCATCAAAGGGGCCATGGAGTTGATGTAGAGGCCCTCCGTGATCGATGCCCCCTCCAACGGAGCTCCGGAAAAGGCCCCAAGATGGGATCTCTTGCGTACAGAAGGTTGCGGCAGTGGAAATAGGGTTTCGTGGTGCTCTTGCATGTTTTCGGGGTATATGAATATATATAGGAGGAAGAAGTAGTTTGGTGGAGCCACGAGGGTGGGGGCGCGCCTAGGGGGCAGGCGCGCCTTCCTGCCTCGTGGCCTCCTTGGTTGTTTGTTGACGTCCACTCCAAGTCCTTTGGATCACGTTTGTTCCAAAAATCACGCTCCCGAAGGTTTCATTCCGTTTGGACTCCGTTTGATATTCTTTTTCTGCGAAACACTGAAATAGGCAAAAAAAAAAGCATTTTTCACTTGGCCTTGGGTTAATAGGTTAATTCCAAAATAATATAAAAGTGTATAATAAAGCCCATTAAACATCCAAAAAAGAATATATATAATACCATGGAACAATCAAAAATTATAGATACGTTGAAACGTATCACCCAGCGGCATGAGGGAGCAGGGGGGAGAGCACCGACTACTTGTTGCAGCAGCGGACGAGGCGGGGCAGCCACGAGGAGGCCTCTGCGTGAAGAAACTTTTACTTGGCTGCCTCTAGAAAGAGTAAATTACTCCTCGGATAGGAGGCGGAGTAAAATTTATCCTCCTCTATTCGGTTTTGGGGATCGGCTAGGTGTCGGTTACAGGAGCAGAACACTAAATAGGGGATCGTTTAGAGTTGGATTTATCCCACTAACACTTGTATTGCCTCATCCATGTGCCAGGTTATTCTTGTCATACTAAGCCACGAACACTGAAGCAATTCTACACCTCTTCCAGTTTCCTTTGCGTATCCATTTACCTATATTGCATAAGAAGAGAACTTGCCAAATGTCAAATGTCAAAGGTCAACAAGCAATGGTAATTTGTGCCATATAACAGAATTGTGCGTACTTATGCTAGATTACTAGGGAAGGAAACATGTTGAGGGAAGAACATGAAACTGTCTCTCTATAGTTGGAAAGGACACATTTGTCCTCTAGAGATGAGTGGCTCTTAACACCTTTATGGGTTCTAATATGGTTATTTAATGATGTCTTTCTTCCTAGTTCCAAGTTGAAATTAATCGTGTGACCACTTATTTTTGATAGTTTTAATATACCAAATATGCAGATAGACTTTAATGTTGGTATCAATTATTCTTGCACCGTCTGTCCACAACTAATGTTGAAGAGACAATTGAGCACCTGAACATATCTTGTCATTCAAATCCAGTGGTCTCTAAATGCCTCATGGATTGCTTTGGTACCAAGCTAGAGTGACCTTTGATGGTAACCTACTTTCTCGAAATGTTTATTACAACAACGTTGGTTCTCTCTAGACATGCCAACCACCTCGGATCGGCTAACGTCTATCCCGCTGGCCCAAAAATCAAGGCAGTATAGACATCAAGTATATATTGGCAAAATAATGTCATTCTCAGTGAATGGTTTGTTCAAGCTTCCTAATGAGGCGATTTAAGGCATGATATACTCTGTAGTAAATATATAGGATCTAAGGTAAGTCCATGGAAAATCTAGGGGTACCACTTTTGGGTTGGTTTGATGACGAGGAAGCAACACCTTGTCTAGTTATAGGAACCTTCACTATCAATTGTTGGGTTTCGTAGTAATTTCAAAAAATTTCCTACGCACACGCAAGATCATGTGATGCATAGCAACGAGAGGGGAGAGTGCTGTCTACGTACCCACGCAGACCGACTGCGGAAGCGATGACACAACGTAGAGGAAGTAGTCGTACGTCTTCACGATCCAACCGATCAAGCACCGAAACTACGGCACCTCCGAGTTCGAGCACACGCTCAGCTCGATGACGATCCCCGGACTCCGATCCAGCAAAGTGTCGGGGAAGAGTTCCGTCAGCACGACGGCGTGGTGACGATCTTGATGTACTACATCAGCAGGGCTTCGCCTAAACTCCGCTACAGTATTATCGAGGACTATGGTGGCTGCGGGCACCGCACACGGCTAAGGAATAGATCACGTGGATCAACTTGTGTTTCTTGATCTGTTTTTGGTGCTAGCCCTGCCCCTCTATTTATATCTTGAGCCCTGGGGTCGAAACTTGGAGTAAAAGTCTCCACAAAGTCGGTTTCACCCGATAGGCAAGAGTCCTTCTCGGACTCCAGGGCCAGACGCCAGGGATCCCGGCGTCTGGACCCAGACGCCAGGGACCCTGGCGTCTGGCCCCTGGACTCCGCAAAACTTCCTTTTGCGCTTTCCAAAAACCTTGTGGGCTTTCCCCTTTGGCCCAAATAAAGTGTTCTCGTACCCAAACATTTCGGGAAACATCCGGAACCCCTTCCGGTGATTTCCGGAACCCTTCCGGTGACCAAACACTATTATCATATATATCAAACTTTATCTCCGGACCATTCCGGAGTTCCTCGTCATGTCCGTGATCTCATCTCGGACTCCGAACAACCTTCGGTACATCAAAATGCATAAACTCATAATATAACTGTCATCGTAACATTAAGCGTGCGGACCCTACGGGTTCGAGAACAATGTAGACATGACCGAGACATGTCTCCGGTCAATAACCAATAGCGGGACCTGGATGCCCATATTGGCTCCTACATATTCTACGAAGATCTTTATCGGTCAGACCGCATAACAACATACGTTGTTCCCTTTGTCATCGGTATGTTACTTGCCCGAGATTCGATCGTCGGTATCCAATACCTAGTTCAATCTCTTTACCGACAAGTCTCTTTACTCGTTCCGTAATACATCATCTCACAACTAACATATTAGTTGTAATGCTTGCAAGGCTTATGTGATGTGCATTACCGAGAGGGCCCAGAGATACCTCTCCGACAATCGGAGTGACAAATCCTAATATCGAAATACGCCAACCCAACATCTACCTTTGGAGACACCTGTAATGCTCCTTTATAATCACCCATTTACGTTGTGACGTTTGGTAGCACCCAAAGTGTTCCTCCGGCAAACGGGAGTTGCATAATCTCATAGTCATAGGAACATGTATAAGTCATGAAGAAAGCAATAGCAACATACTAAACGATCGTGTGCTAAACTAATGGAATGGGTCATGTCAATCAGATCATTCATCTAATAATGTGACCTCGTTAATCAAATAACAACTCTTTGTTCATGTTTAGGAAACATAACCATCTTTGATTAACGAGCTAGTCAAGTAGAGGCATACTAGTGACACTCTGTTTGTCTATGTATTCACACATGTATTATGTTTCCGGTTAATACAATTCTAGCATGAATAATAAACATTTATCATGATATAAGGAAATAAATAATAACTTTATTATTGCCTCTAGGGCATATTTCCTTCAGTCTCCCACTTGCACTAGAGTCAATAATTTAGATCACATCACCATGTGATTAACATCGATAGTTCACATCATCATGTGATTAACACCCATAGTTCACATCGTCATGTGACCAACACCCAAAGGGTTTACTAGATTCGGTAATCTAGTTCACATCGCTATGTGATTAACACCCAAAGAGTACTAAGGTGTGATCATGTTTTGCTTGTGAGAGAATCTTAGTCAACGGTCTTTCACATTCAGATCCGTTATGTATTTTGCAATTTTCTATGTCTACAATGCTCTGCACGGAGCTACTCTAGCTAATTGCTCCCACTTTCAATATGTATCTAGATCGAGACTTAGAGTCATCCAGATCAATGTCAAAACTTGCATCGACGTAACCCTTTACGGCGAACCTTTTTGTCACCTCCATAATCGAGAAACATATCCTTATTCCACTAAGGATAATTTTGACCGCTGTCCAGTGATCTACTCCTAGATCACTATTGTACTCCCATGTCAATTAGTGTAGGGTATACAATAGATCTGGTACACAGCATGGCATACTTTATAGAACCTATGACTGAGGCATAGGGAATGACTTTCATTCTCTTTCTATCTTCTGCCGTGGTCGGGGTTTGAGTCTTACTCAACTTCACACCTTGTAATACAGGCAAGAACTTTTTCTTTGACTGCTCCATTCTTGAACTACTTCAAAATCTTGTCAAGGTATGTACTCATTGAAAAAACTTATCAAGCGTCTTGATCTATCTCTATAGATCTTGAAGCTCAATATGTAAGCAGCTTCACCGAAGTCTTTCTTTGAAAAACTCCTTTCAAACACTCCTTTATGCTTTACAGAATAATTCTACATTATTTCCGATCAACAATATGTCATTCACATATACTTATCAGAAAAGCTGTAGTGCTCCCACTCACTTTCTCGTAAATACAGGCTTCACCGCAAGTCTGTATAAAACTATATGCTTTGATCAACTCATTAAAGCGTATATTCCAACTCCGAGATGCTTGCACCAGTCCACAGATGGATCGCTGGAGTTTGCACATTTTGTTAGCACCTTTCGGATTGACAAAACCTTCTGGTTGCATCATATACAACTCTTCTTTAATAAATCCATTAAGGAATGCAGTTTTGTTTATCCATTTGTCAGATTTCATAAAATATGGCAATTACTAACATGATTCGGACAGACTCAAGCATAGATACGAGTGAGAAACTCTCATCGTAGTCAACACCTTGAATTTGTCGAAAACTTTTGCGACAATTCTAGCTTTGTAGATAGTAACACTACTATCAGCGTCCGTCTTCCTCTTGAAGATCCATTTATTTTCTATGGCTTGCCGATCATCGGGCAAATCCATCAAAGTCCATACTTTGTTCTCATACATGGATCATATCTCAGATTTCATGGCCTCAAACCATTTCGCGGAATCTGGGCTCATCATCGCTTCCTCATAGTTCATAAGTTCGTCATGGTCTAGTAACATGACTTCCAGAACAGGATTACCGTACCACTCTGGTGCGGATCTCACTCTGGTTTACCTATGAGATTCAGTAGTAACTTGATCTGAAGTTACATGATCATCATCATTAGCTTCCTCACTAATTGGTGTAGTAGTCACAGATTTCTGTGATGAACTACTTTCCAATAAGGGAGAAGGTACAATTACCTCATCAAGTTTTTCTACTTTCCTCCCACTCACTTCTTTCGAGAGAAACTCCTTCTCCAGAAAGTTTCCGAATTTAGCAACAAAAGTCTTGCCTTCGGATCTGTGATAGAAGGTGTACCCAACAGTTTCTTTTGGGTATCCTATGAAGACGCACTTCTCCGATTTGGGTTTGAGCTTATCAGGTTGAAACTTTTTCACATAAGCATTGCAACCTCAAACTTTAAGAAACGACAGCTTAGGTTTCTTGCCAAACCACAGTTCATACGGTGTCGTCTCAACGGATTTAGATGGTGCCCTATTTAACGTGAATGCAGCTGTCTCTAATGCATAACCTCAAAACAATAGTGGAAGATCGGTAAGAGACATCATAGATCGCACCATATCTAATAAAGTACGGTTATGACGTTCGGACACACCATTACATTGTGGTGTTCCAGGTGGCATGAGTAGTGAAACTATTTCACATTGTTTTTAACTGAAGGCCAAACTCATAACTCAAATACTCTTCTCTACGATCAGATCGTAGAAACTTTATTTTCTTGTTACGATGATTTTTCACTTCACTCTTAAATTCTTTGAACTTTTCAAATGTTTCAGACTTATGTTTCATCAAGTAGATATACTCATATCTGCTCAAATCATCTGTGAAGATCAGAAAATAATGATACTTGTCGCGAGCCTCAATATTCATCGGACCACATACATCAGTATGTATGATTTCTAACAAATCTGTTGCTTGCTTCATTGTTCCAAAGAAGAGAGTTTTAGTCATCTTGCCCATGAGGCATGGTTCGCAAGCATCAACTGATTCATAATCAAGTGATTCCAAAAGCCCATCAACATGGAGTTTCTTTATGCGCTTTACACCAATATGACCTAAACGGCAGTGCTACAAATAAGTTGCACTATCATTATTAACTTTGCATCTTTTGGTTTCAATATTATGATTATGTGTATCACTACGATCGAGATCCAACGAACTATTTTCATTGGGTGTGTAACCATATAAGGTTTTATTCATGTAAACAGAACAACAATTTATTCTCTTACTTAAATGAATAACCGTATTACAATAAACATGATCAAATCATATTCATGCTCAACGCAAACACCAAATAACACTTATTTAGGTTCAACACTAATCCCGAAAGTATAGGGGAGTGTGCGATGATGATCATATCAATCTTGGAACCACTTCCAACACACATCGTCACTTCACCCTTAACTAGTCTATGTTTATTTTGCAACCCCCGTTTCAAGTTACTAATCTTAGCAACTGAACTAGTATCAAATACTGAGGGGTTGCTATAAACACTAGTAAAGTACACATCAATAACATGTATATCAAATATACTTATGTTCACTTTGCCATCCTTCTTATCTGCCAATCACTTGGGGTAGTTCCGCTTCCAGTGACCAGTCCCTTTGCAGTAGAAACACTTAGTCTCAGGCTTAGGACTAGACTTGGGCTTCTTTACTTGAGCAGCAACTTGCTTGCTATTCTTCTTGAAGTTCCCCTTCTTCCCTCTGCCCTTTTCTTGAAACTAGTGGTCTTGTCTACCATCAACACTTGATGTTTTTCTCGATTTCTACCTTCGTCAATTTCCGCATTACGAAGAGCTTGGGAATCGTTTCCGTTATCCCTTGCATATCATAGTTCATCACGAAGTTCTACTAACTTGGTGATGGTGACTAGAGAATTCTGTCAATCACTATCTTATCTGGAAGATTAACTCCCACTTGATTCAAGCGATTGTTGTACTCAGACAATCTGAGCACATGCTCACCAGTTGAGCGATTCTCCTCCATCTTTTAGCTATAGAACTTGTTGGAGACTTTATATCTCTCAACTCGGGTATTTGCTTGAAATATTAACTTCAACTCCTGGAACATCTCATATGCTCCATGACGTTTAAAACGTCTTTTGAAGTCCCGATTCTAAGCCGTTAAGCATGGTGCACTTAAACTATCAAGTAGTCATCATATTGAGCTAGCCAAACGTTCATAACGTCTGCATCTGCTCCTGCAATAAGTCTGTCACCTAGCGGTGCATCAAGGACATAATTCTTCTGTGCAGCAATGAGGATAAACCTCAGATCACGGATCCAATCCGCATCATTGCTACTAACATCTTTCAACACAATTTTCTCTAGGAACATATCAAAACATATGAAAGCAACAACGCGAGCTATTGATCTACAACATAGATATGCTAATACTAGCAGGGCTAAGTTTCATGATAAATTTAAGTTCAGTTAATCAAATTAATTAAAGAACTCCCACTTAGATAGACATCCCTCTAATCCTCTAAGTGATTACGTGATCCAAATCAACTAAACCATAACCGATCATCACGTGAGATGGAGTAGTTTTCAATGGTGAACATCGTTATGTTGATCATATCTACTATATGATTCACGCTCGACCTTTCGGTCTCCGTGTTCCGAGGCCATATCTGCATATGCTAGGCTCGTCAAGTTTAACCTGAGTATTCTGCGTGTGCAAAACTGGCTTGCACCCGTTGTACATGGACGTAGAGCTTATCACACCCGATCATCACGTGGTGTCTGGGCACGACGAACTTTGGCAACGGTGCATACTTAGGGAGAACACTTCTTGATAATTTAGTGAGAGATCATCTTATAATGCTACCGTCAATCAAAGCAAGATAAGATGCATAAAAGGATAAACATCACATGCAATCAATATAAGTGATATGATATGGCCATCATCATCTTGTGCTTGTGATCTCCATCTCCGAAGCACCGTTATGATCACCATCGTCACCGGCGCGACACCTTGATCTCCATCGTAGCATCGTTGTCGTCTCGCCAATCTTATGCTTCTACGACTATCACTACCGCTTAGTAATAAAGTAAAGCATTACATCGCGATTGCATTGCATACAATAAAGCGACAACCATATGGCTCCTGCCAGTTGCCGATAACTCGGTTACAAAACATGATCATCTCATACAATAAAATTCAGCATCATGTCTTGACCATATCACATCACAACATGCCCTGCAAAAACAAGTTAGACGTCCTCTACTTTGTTGTTGCAAGTTTTACGTGGCTGCTACGGGCTTAAACAAGAACCAATCTCACCTACGCATCAAAACCACAACGATAGTTTGTCAAATAGACTCTGTTTTAACCTTCGCAAGGACCGGGCGTAGCCATACTTGGTTCAACTAAAGTTGGAGAGACAGTCGCCCGCAAGCCACCTATGTGCAAAGCACGTCGGGGGAACCGGTCTCGCGTAAGCGTACGCGTAATGTTGGTCCGGGTCGTCTCGTCCAACAATGCCGCCGAACCAAAGTATGACATGCTGGTAGGCAGTATGACTTATATCGCCCACAACTCACTTGTGTTCTACTCGTGCATATAACATCAACATAAATAACCTAGGCTCGGATGCCACTGTTGGGTTTCGTAGTAATTTCAAAAAATTTCCTACGCACACGCAAGATCATGTGATGCATAGCAACGAGAGGGGAGAGTGCTGTCTACGTACCCACGCAGACCGACTGCGGAAGCGATGACACAACATAGAGGAAGTAGTCGTACGTCTTCACGATCCAACCGATCAAGCACCGAAACTACGGCACCTCCGAGTTCGAGCACACGTTCAGCTCGATGACGATCCCCGGACTCCGATCCAGCAAAGTGTCGGGGAAGAGTTCCGTCAGCACGACGGCGTGGTGACGATCTTGATGTACTACATCAGCAGGGCTTCTCCTAAACTCCGCTACAGTATTATCGAGGACTATGGTGGCTGGGGGCACCGCACACGGCTAAGGAATAGATCACGTGGATCAACTTGTGTTTCTTGATCTGTTTTTGGTGCTAGCCCTGCCCTTCTATTTATATCTTGAGCCCTGGGGTCGAAACTTGGAGTAAAAGTCTCCACAAAGTCGGTTTCACCCGATAGGCAAGAGTCCTTCTCGGACTCCAGGGCCAGACGCCAGGGATCCCGGCGTCTGGACCCAGACGCCAGGGACCCTGGCGTCTGGCCCCTGGACTCCGCAAAACTTCCTTTTGCGCTTTCCAAAAACCTTGTGGGCTTTCCCCTTTGGCCCAAATAAAGTGTTCTCGTACCCAAACATTTCGGAAAACATCCGGAACCCCTTCCGGTGACCAAACACTATTATCATATATATCAAACTTTATCTCCGGACCATTCCGGAGTTCCTCGTCATGTCCGTGATCTCATCTCGGACTCCGAACAACCTTCGGTACATCAAAATGCATAAACTCATAATATAACTGTCATCGTAACCTTAAGCGTGCGGACCCTACGGGTTCGAGAACAATGTAGACATGACCGAGACATGTCTCCGGTCAATAACCAATAGCGGGACCTGGATGCCCATATTGGCTCCTACATATTCTACGAAGATCTTTATCGGTCAGACCGCATAACAACATACGTTGTTCCCTTTGTCATCGGTATGTTACTTGCCCGAGATTCGATCGTCGGTATCCAATACCTAGTTCAATCTCGTTACCGGCAAGTCTCTTTACTCGTTCCTAATACATCATCTCACAACTAACATATTAGTTGTAATGCTTGCAAGGCTTATGTGATGTGCATTACCGAGAGGGCCCAGAGATACCTCTCCGACAATCGGAGTGATAAATCCTAATATCGAAATACGCCAACCCAACATCTACCTTTGGAGACACCTGTAATGCTCCTTTATAATCACCCATTTACGTTGTGACGTTTGGTAGCACCCAAAGTGTTCCTCCGGCAAACGGGAGTTGCATAATCTCATAGTCATAGGAACATGTATAAGTCATGAAGAAAGCAATAGCAACATACTAAACGATCGTGTGCTAAGCTAATGGAATGGGTCATGTCAATCAGATCATTCATCTAATGATGTGACCTCGTTAATCAAATAACAACTCTTTGTTCATGTTTAGAAAACATAACCATCTTTGATTAACGAGCTAGTCAAGTAGAGGCATACTAGTGACACTCTGTTTGTCTATGTATTCACACATGTATTACGTTTCCGGTTAATACAATTCTAGCATGAATAATAAACATTTATCATGATATAAGGAAATAAATAATAACTTTATTATTGCCTCTAGGGCATATTTCCTTCATCAATGCCAACCCAGATGTTAGGTTTTATCACATGTAATGGTTGGGAAATGCCTCACCTTAGTGCCTAGTACTCATGGATTTTTCATATACTACATCATAAGCATGGCATAATAGCAGAGGTGGTGAGTAAATTGCAGCCATTTGTGGCTTCTCACATGACATGATTAGAACGCCATATATGGCTTCAATGACATGATTAGAACTTAGTAGCCTAGAATAGGATTTGCTGGAGCGGGTGGATGTTGTTAATTCATAACATGGGACATAAGAACTTTGATGGACTTTACATCAAGATGGAAATTTCTCTATGAATTCATTGTACCATGCACTCGTGTGTACTGATGCACTTATTAACAATAAGGTGA
The DNA here is from genome assembly GCF_056163025.1 of Triticum urartu. Lineage (NCBI taxonomy): Eukaryota > Viridiplantae > Streptophyta > Magnoliopsida > Poales > Poaceae > Triticum > Triticum urartu. The sequence continues at coordinate 569,885,804 of NC_141878.1, forward strand.
TCTAGAAGCTTAAGATTCCTTTATAGATTAATATTTTACTTATGGTATTTACGTAGAAGGGTCATCTTAACGAGGGAAAATTTTGCAAAGAAAACCAGGTAGGGGAGTACACAATGTAGTTTCATGACGAGATAATTAAACACATATTCTTTGACCGCAAGTACACATGTTCTGTGGCCTATAACACATGTCGAGCATTATTTGTATTCTACCCGAAGCATCCCAACCTTGTTTGGTTATTGGCTGTGGGGTATACATTAAAATATGAGATATTTTATCTTAGTAGCCGCAAGGGCCTTGGTTTGGGCGTTATGGTTATGCAAGAATGATGTGGTTTTGACACTACCTCCTTCTAGAAATACTTGCCAAGGGAGTAGAAGATATTTTCTTCACTGGCATGGTTATTGTGTACAAATTGGCTTCGTGCTTGGCCTATAGTTTCCAAGGCATGTACTAAGATGAAGAGTGTGACTAAGGGGGTCTTTTCCAAACATGGAACGTGTTGTCTTCGAATCTGCTTATATTGCTTGCAATTGTGCTTCTTTTTGCATCAAATAACGCTGTGTGTTTTTGTTTCCCAGAAAATTGTCACTTAGTACACGTGTGCATCTAGTTACTTCAAAATCATAGTGAACTCTTCATGCTTGTATCGCTCATCGCAGCATTAAGGGCTAGTAAAAACTTTCTTATCAGGAAATAGTATGCCTCACAAAAACACATTGACAAAAGAGCAAGTGCAACTTACGAGTTATGACCAATTGAACAACGGAGATCAAATAGACATATCATAGAAGCGTTCCCAAATAACAGTTTCAGCGACAAATAAAAATGGCAGAAATGGACCATGGAAGAGAAACATAACAACAATCTCAACTACTACAATAAAAATGACTTGGCTCAAAGAGCACCATCGAGACGGAATGTCTCAACTTATTAAGGCTGCCTATCATGCATCTTAGCTATGCCAAACTAAATCAAACTAGACGAGACGCGCGTAGCTGGCCATGCAATGTCATTTGAGCTAGCTAACGACATGTATCCACCTTATGCCCTCATCGCCAATGGATATTCATACATCTAATGGTCTAACTCACCTTACCCATTCACCGGCTTCTTTATAATTTTGCAAATCCTACTTGCATATTGCAAAACCAATCATATTGTTTCTAATCTTGTGTTGTAGAAATCTAGCCCTCATGTCTATCCTTGATTTTTTTTCCCACATACCTTTAGTTTAGAAATCATTTTGTATGTCCCTATGACTTCATTTACACACTGTCATTCTAGGCATGCTCCTCTAGAAACATGTAAACCAATGCACTTATGTCCCTACAGTTTAGGCAAACCCATTTGAAATATGTAAAACATGGAAGAACGGTGTGTTTAGTATTGAATGCAACGTAAAAACACATACCTTCTTTTGTTCACATTGTTTAGCCAATGTGACAACATATATAGATCCAGGTTGTAAACTAAAAATATATTAACCATGTAAAATTGCCACCTATAGCCCCAACCATAACTCATCATTGATCTATCACTTTATTCCTGTTTGTACCCATTCACCTTATCCCCTTATAACTTGTATTGTGTCACTCCATTTCCACGCTATTCTCATCGTTCTCGGTCACCAACATTCAAGCTATTCAACACCTCTTACAGTTTCCTTTACACATCCATTTACATATATTCCATAATAAGAGACTCTATCAAATATGAAATGTCAAAGGTAAATTAAATGGTAATTTGTGCCATTAGAAGAAATTGCCTACTTACTCTAGATTACTAAGGAAACACTTGGAGGAAACAATGAAAAGTGTCTCGATAGTTGTAAAGGGAAGCTATTTTCCTCTATGAGTTCTAACATGGTTATTTACATGATTTCTTTCTTCCAAGTGCCAAAATTAAGTTGAAATTATTTGTGTGACAACTTATTTATAATATGTTTAATACACGAAGTATGCTGAGGCGGAGACACTTTACTGTTGATATCAATTATTCTTGCATCCTGTGTACTGCTATTGATGAAGAGACCATTGAGCACCTCATTTCAATTGCCCCTTTAGCATTTCTTGTTGGGCATGCATTCAAATCCAGTGGTCTCCGAATGCCTCGCGGATTGCTACTGCCTTTTGAAATTTTTATTACAATAATTTTGGTTCTCTCTCGGGAGCAGACGGTTATGTCTTGTTACCGACGAATAAGGTGGCTCCGTTAGTATCCAATATATAGTGGCTGAAACTATCGTGCTTTTTAGTAAATGGTTGTTTTGGTACTCTTATAGAGTATGAGTTATGGCTTGATATACTCTGTAATAAATATGTGGCCCTAAGGCTTTGTCCTAAGTCCAAAATAAATCTAGGGGCTTTCACTTTTGGGTTGGCAACACCTTTTCTATTTCCGAACCTTTAGTATCAAGGACGACTCGCATGTTAGATTTTGGAATGACTCATAGTTGGGCAATGCTCCGCCTTAGCATCTTCTAGTACCTAAGGCTTTTTTATATACTATGTCATAAGCATGTCATAATAGCGGAGGTGTTGGGTAACTTTTTGCCATATGTGGACTTCATACATGACATGTTTAGGCCTTTGTTAGTGGCATGAAAGGATCTGCTGGAGTGTCAAAATGTTGTTAATTTATGCTACCTTCGTCCCAAAATATAAGGCGTTTTTGGACTTCAAATTTGAACTACAAAAATGTCTTGTATTTTGGGACTGAGGTAGTAGCACGAGACATACGAGTTTAGACAGACTTTACATCAAGATGGACACTTCTCTATGAACTCACTGTACCAGCGCTTATAGATATTGATGCACCAATTAACAATAAGTTGATTTTTAAGCTTAAGGTTCCTCTAAATATTAATGTTTTTCCTATGGTATTTATGTAGAGGGGTCATCTTAACGAGGGAAACTCTTGCAAAGAAAAATGATAGGGGAGTAGCAATGTTGTTTCTACTATCAGGACGAGAAAATTAAGCACATATTCTTTGAAAAGTACGCTCCTGTTGTATGGCTTATAATACATGTCATGCATAACTTGTATTCGCCCAGAGCTTTCCAAAGTTGTCTCGTAATTGGCTTTGAGATATACCCCCTCTGTATCAAAATATAAGACCTTTTTAACACTGTGAAAAAACGTCATATATTTTGATACAAAGGGAGTACATAAAAAGGCGAGATCTTTTATCTTAGCAGGCATGAGGGCCCTGGTTTAGGCGTTATGATTATGCATGAACGGTATGGTTTTGACAAATAGAAGATATTTTCTCCACTGTCGGTTATTAAATTATTTATGCATTGGCTCCATAGTTGACTTGTACTACAACATCTAGAGCACTGGGAGCTCTTTATATATGGTGGCATCTACCTAGATGGAGCGGACGGCTAATGAGATCATTTCCAAACATGGACGATGTTCACTTTGGATCTGTCTTAGATTGCTTTCAAGTATTCTTGTTTTTGTGTCAAACAATGTTGTGTCTTTTTGTTTCCATAATTGTTAATTTTTGGCTTTGTATAGGTTGTGTGCATCTAGGTACGTCAAAATTGGAGTGGACTCTTCATGCTTGTATCGCTCATGTTAAGAGTAAGTAAAAAAATTCTTATAAAAAAATAGTATACCTCACAAAAACATGTTGACAGAAAGAGCATGCGCAACTTATGAGTTACGACCAATTGGACAACAGAAATCAAACAAATAGACCATGGAAGAGATCCCATATAACAGTTTCAATGACTAAAATAAAAATGGCAGATGGATCGTCAAAGATAACCATAACACCAGTTTTAACTACAAAAGTAAAAATTCCATGCCTCAAAGAGCACCACCAAGAGACAGAATGTCTCAACTTATTAAGCATGCCTTTCCTACATCTTAGCTATGTTAAGCTAAATCAAACTAGACGAGACGCACGTAGCTGGCCATGCACTGCACACTATGAGAAAAGACTCCTCTCCATCCTACCTTACATGGGAGGGAAAAGACTCGAAGATGATTCTTCGGGATCGACGCCGCCCGATTTCCAACCAAACCCCACATCTAAGGACTTCACCCCACTGGAAGAGCCGGCATTGGCGCTGGTACCAGCGCCGTCGTGCCCATTCATGTTATAGCCAGCGTTGGTGCCGGCACCGTCATGCCCGACGGTGTTATAGCCATTGTGGGCCAGGTCGTCAAGGTCCCTTCCAGATTTCACCATGTCGAACCAACCCTCATGCTATGGCGGCGCCTGATACATTGTTGGAGACCCCACGTGCATGCTGTTGGTGATGTATGGAGTGCACGACGGCTGCTGATTCATGACGGAAGACCCCATGTCCATCTTGTTGGTGATGTATGGAGCTGGCTGCTACACCTGTTACATCGCTGAAGACCCACCCATGTCCATGTTGTCGGGGATGTACGGTGCCTGGGGCTGCAAGACAGGCTGTTGTCTGCTAATTTTCGTGATGTTTTTGCCCATGCTCTTGAGGATCTCCTCCAACCTACTACTGACGCTGGTGAGCTCATCGACTTTGAGGTTGAGGAGGTCATTGCCGAGCATGGCCTTGTGTAGCAAGATCCCGATCTCAGGGTCTCAGACCTTGTTTTCCTTGACCAGGAGCTTGCTGAGGCGCTGACTGAGGAAGTCTTCCTGGTTCACCATCCTCTTGAACTGTCCCTCTGGCATGGTTTGGTACTGATTCATGATATCCACTGCCTCGGCATGGGACGGGTACACCTTTGGAACCGCATTGCCCTCATCGTACATCAACATGAAAGCGTTGGCATTGCACATGATAGAAACCTCACCCGCCTTACTTACCAGGTTCTTACTGCATGTCTCCAAGGTATGTCGCCGACTCGAGTCATTGTCGATGTACTTGAGGGATAAAATCAGCAAAGGAAATGAGGTTGATGGTTTTGGCAAGATGGGAAGGTAAGATTTATAGTGAAGGATCGACCAAGATGGGGAGGCTATATCGGGAAACTTTTAACCACATACTCACAAAATAAGGAGGTGCCATATCTTCATAAATGCATCATCAAACCAAGTAATATTTTCTTTCATTAAAAAGTGCTTAGGATGTGGACTAAGGGAACAAATATCCATAACAAAGAACTTTGGTTCTTCTCGAGACACATGCATCTTATCCGGATATATGCTTATTGTAGCTATGTATTCCAAAGTGTACATCGTCTCGTCAACCATCTATTAATTTGTAACCACGTTAAGAAATCTTTACCTACTAATAAAGTACAGATTGCTTCTGCCCATTCACCATCACACATTTTTGCAAGAAAGTCCTTCCATTCTTTGGTAATTAAACCCGCAATCCCTTCTTAGGTGGATATCTGAGAAACAATTTGTTTTTGCACAAAACCCCCTGTCATTGGGTATATTCAACATGTAGTGCTCCTTCCCCTCCATATCTTATCCAGCCGCTCCCTTTGTAGCACGGCGGAGAACGAGAAGGTGAGGGGCAGCGCCTTTGTTGGCGGCGGAGACGGTTACAACTGCAGTGGAGGATGAGAAGGCGGACGCCGTGGGCGCGTGCTCGGGTACGGGAGACCACCCTTGCATGCATGCCTCCGACCTGCTTCGTGGCGCGCACCTTGTCTGCGCCGCCGTGCTCTTCTTCGACTGCGCTGCCTCCTTCCTCGTCGGCTACCACTAGTCTAGCGCCTCCACAATTCCTCTCTTTTCTCACCCATCTTCTCTCTGTCGCCCCCATGTTCCCGCATCTCATCCCGCACCCCTTCCATCATCATCTCGCCCAACTCCCACATCTCCTTCGACCCATCCCTAATCCTAGTCCCCGCAGCTGCTCTACCCGCTTCATCTACTCCCAATGCCTCGCCACCGCCTCCAGTGTGAACTCCATCGCCACCACCACCGCCTTCCCTCTCGTCATCGGCCCCTCCTCTTCCTGCCCACCTCGACATAATCAGTGAGGACTGTGCTATGCGGGACGACTTTGACATCGGCACCGTCGTCAACAAAATCGATCTGGCCACCGACAAGAGCGCGCCGCAGGAGCCTGGCAACACAAGCGGCAGCGGCGGCAATAGGGTTCGCAGATTGGAAACTTCCCGGCCTGCCCTGCGAGCATGAGGGAGTACATTCCCTTCCTTGACAACAGCAAGGAGATCAGGCGGTTGCCCTCCATGGAGCGTGGGAAGTGGTTCGAGCGGCACAGGCCCTGAGCTGCCTCGTGCCAGCCTCAAGGGGTATAAGGCGCCCATCCCCTAGCCACGGAGCAGAGATGAGGTGAGCATTTAGGTTTATTCTTTCCGGTTCAACTAGTAAAGAACCTTTTGGTTTGAGTAAAATGCACTAGCAGTCACTAAACTTGCGAAGAAAGCTCGCTTTGGTCATTGTATTTAAAAATGCGGCCAATACGGTCACCGAATACGACATGACGTGTTTGTACAGTCACTGTTCCCCATATGTCACCCATCGCCGCTCAGTTTGACCATGTGTTGACCAATCAGAGACGTCGGGTGGCATTAACCAGGCAGTTGAGCGGTATTTTTGCACAATAACCCCTGGTTCGCTTGGGTTTCGTTGAAAGAGCCTTGCCTTTTCGGCTGCGATCATAATGGGGGAGGAGAAGAGCAGTGGCAGGACAGGCGATTGTCGGCGGCACCGCACTATCTCCAATGATAGAGGTTGTGGAAAGGTCGGAGTCGTTGCGGAGGTGCGCCGCATCTTGTGGGTGGCGGAGGGGCGCCGCATCTCCTTGGGATGGCGCCTGTTTGTCGACCAAATGGTGCTCCTCCACCGAACTACGGTAAGCCCCACGTACATGTGCCTTGATTTCTGTTTGTAGTCTCTGATTCCGCGATTTAGGGGTTCGCATTACGCATATGGAGTTAGGAGGACAGTTTTGCGCGCTTGATTTTGCAAGATTAAGATAGGGTTTTAGGCTGGCAAATTGGGTGTTTGGTGTAGGGTTTTTGCATGACAATTTGCGGGTTATGGCATGTGCTTATTTGTAGGGCATTATGATGCAATTGTAGGCGGTTTAGATGTTTGAATGATCATTTCCATGAATTTTGTACATACTGTTAAGGTCTCAGGTTAGCAAAGGTGGTTACTTGTAGCGTATGTTGACACATTTGTACTCTGTTTTCATGTTTGTAGGATCACACGCACTAGCAAATTCTTCGCTCAATTTAACCATGGTGGATATTTCCTTGGCAAAGGTAGCAAGAATTCTTATGTCAATGGGCATGTGCTATGGTATGATGAATATGATACAGTAACATGGTCTCCGATCATGGTTGATCACCTAGTTGAGGAGATTGGTTGGGAGATGGTAGGCAGGCTGAAGGTGTGCTACTGCATTCCAATCCTATCCATGCAGAGGAATGGCTTGAGAGAAATTAGAGGAGATGCAGACACAGACCAGATGATTACCTTTGTTGAACTTGGTCACCACTCATTTAGTCTGTTCTTAGACCATGAAGACAGATTGAATTCAAACTTGAATGATGATGATGTGTTCAATTTCGCAAGAAGCCAGCTACCTCCAGTGTTTAGTCCTTCTAAGACAAGAGTTGATCATGCAGAAAGCAGTGAGGTTGTAAATGCAGAGACATATGGTCATCTCCCTGAAGGTGCAGAGCATCAAGGTGAAGCAATCCCAATGCCTATACAAGTTGTGTGTCCTGAGAGCTCAGATGTTGATGTGAGCAATTATGTGTTTGCAAGAAGGAAGTGTTCTTTTGGTAACCATGATGAAAATGTCGAAGATGAAGCTATAATGCAGGAAACACAACAACATGGAAGTAATTAAGGAGGAACATCAGGAGTGTGCAAAAGGAAAACCAGACAGAATTGCACACCTCAAGACATGGAAGAAGCTGATAGTGATTCAGATGACTCTGACTTTGATCCTGGAGCCATAGTGGACAGTGACTATGACATAAGTGATGGTGATGATGATTTATATGTTGATAATGTAGACATGGATGAGCCTATAGAGATAAAGAAGAAGAAAGAAGATAAATGGAAGCAGAAGGTTCAAAAATAAAAAGAATCGATGAAAGCAAATGCGAAAGATGGAGATAAAGCAGCAACACATGATCTTGAAGATGAGTTATATGAATCAGAGGGTGATGACTTATGGGCACCATATTCTGATGATGAATAGGTATTCATGAAGTTCGAGGCATTCAGAACAGAGGATCTACATTGTCCCAAATTTCATGTTGGTCAAGTTTTCCAAACTGTTGAGCTGTTGACGAAAGCCATCAAGGAGTACTGCTGCAAAAATAGAGTAGATGTGAAATTGACAGTCAATGATAGAAAAAGAGTGAAGGCAACATGTGATGAGCTTAGGCTGATATCTATTGCAATGGGTAACCTTATTTCTGACATTTGCAAAAATTGGATTAAAAAAGTGTTTCATAATGGCACATGGAGCAAGTTATATTTAATATTTTGCCCGGTGCAACGCACGAGCATTTTTTGTACTAAAGGGGCTATTGCTTCTACCAGTCTGTCGTATAATTGCCCTTATAATTGACACAAATTACACCCAATGCCACCACTAAGTGAAAAGATGTTTTGATTTTTTTAAGTCGCCGGTCTTCACAATGGTTCACATGTATTTATCTGCTCAAAATTAACAAGGGCACTGCTATTCCAGTGGCTAGAGCGTCGGACTTCCACCGTGAAGATCCGAGTCCGATCCCAGCTTCTCCCCCATTTTTCTCACTTTTCCCTCCAAATTCTGGCTGGCATAGGATAGAGCTGCCTCTTTTCCCTTTGAATTTTGGCTCATGTAGGATAGAGCCGCCTCGCCTTTTCTTGTTTTCCCTCTGAATTTTGGCTGGCATAGGACCGAGCCACCTCTTTTCCCTCTAAATTTTGGCTGGCATAGGATGGAGTCGCCTCGTCTCTAAATTTTGGCTGGCGTACGATAGAGCCGCCTCGCCCAAGCGTGGCTTAGCAGATAGGCTGCATACTACTGTAATTTCGGCTCAGCTACTCTCTGTTTAACATTGTCTATTTTTTATGGACTCAACTACTTATTAAAATATTTATATCTTCCAACCTTAACTCTAAATGTAATATGTCACGTATGAAAATCACTTAGAAAAATGTGTAGATTTCAAATATGTTATTATCTTGCATGTTAATCATTTATAGAATTATGTTTAGCTAGGATGCATCCTTAATTGTAGTGACCTAAACGCTCTTATATTTCTTTACAGAGGGGTATAGGTGTTTTAAAAATGCCTATTGTATATGTTTCCTACCCATTTAAAATGCTTCTCCCCCATTTTTCTCACTTTTCCCTCCAAATTCTGGCTGGCATAGGATAGAGCCGCCTCTTTTCCCTTTGAATTTTGGCTCATGTAGGATAGAGCCGCCTCGCCTTTTCTCGTTTTCCCTCTGAATTTTGGCTGGCATAGGACCGAGCCACCTCTTTTCCCTCTAAATTTTGGCTGGCATAGGATGGAGTCGCCTCGTCTCTAAATTTTGGCTGGCGTACGATAGAGCCGCCTCGCCCAAGCGTGGCTTAGCAGATAGGCTGCATACTACTGTAATTTCGGCTCAGCTACTCTCTGTTTAACATTGTCTGTTTTTTATGGACTCAACTACTTATTAAAATATTTATATCTTCCAACCTTAACTCTAAATGTAATATGTCACGTATGAAAACCACTTAGAAAAATGTGTAGATTTCAAATATGTTATTATCTTGCATGTTAATCATTTATAGAATTATGTTTAGCTAGGATGCATCCTTAATTGTAGTGACCTAAACGCTCTTATATTTCTTTACAGAGGGGTATAGGTGTTTTAAAAATGCCTATTGTATATGTTTCCTACCCATTTAAAATTACTAGATAAGATAGTCTGATGCTCTCACAAAAGCTATTACTGGCATCATATGGTATGTTCATTCGTACCAGCTAACATATGCTAAAGATTACAACAGGCACATAATCATCCTCTTTATTTCATCCAGCGCACAATAACCAACCCATATACGATGATGTACATTAAACTGCAGATACGAGTTTTATGTAAACCACACACACCTTCAATACACTTCCAAAATCGTCCCATGTTTATCTTTGTACGCAACACCACATATCTTGTTATTTCTTGTACGACATCGTGAAAGATTTGAAGGGATTTGCTGATGTTGTTGAGTGTGTGTATAAGAGGGCTTTTTCCCTCCCGTTGCAACACACGGGCACGTTTACTAGTTATCAATAAAGAACATACGCAAAATTATCCTTCAATGCAGGGTGAAACGAAGTTCTGCCAATTTTTCCAATACGTTAATTGAATGCCGTCCCATATATCCGGGGCTTATAGTTGCTTGATGACCCAGTGGTTCGTGTTACTAGTATTCACTAACACGTTCAAACAAATTGTGAAAAGAAAAAAACAAATTTATGTGCCCCATAGTTATTGCTTTCCATCTAGAGGAGATTGACCAAACTTTTTGATTGTGTGTGTGTGTCACATGGCATATAGCCTGGCTAAGGGCATATTCAATGGAGACCCGCAAATTTTCTCCCGCATCCGTCCGCGGAGACAGATACAGGAGGCCGCCATCCAATCTGTCCGCAAATATTGCAAACACTATCCAAACAACCGGACGAAATTCTTGCAAACACAGCCGGATTTTCATACAAACCGAAAGAAGTTCATGCAAACACGGTGGATTTTCATTAGATTTCCTATAAACACAATGGAATTCATTACATTTTGGACATAGTTCAACTAAAAGCAATGCTCGTCTGCCTCTAGAGGTATAATGCCTAAACTTAAAGACCGTTGGTGCCCGTTCCCCATCTCCGGCCATGAGCCCCAAAAGTTGAAGCTTCGCCATCTCCAGCTCTACCTTCTGAGCCGCGGTAACTGAAGTTGTCCGCCTCCATGTCGTCACCAAGCGACTAATCGGCCGACGTTGCTCAACCCATCAAGTTTGGCGTCGACGGGAAGGGGGAGCGGTGGCCTTCGTGGTCGTGGTGGCGGGCCGCGGCCTTGGCGGAGCCGGCGATGTCGTACTCGTCATCAGTCACGCCGAACACCTCGTTCGCCACCTCGTCGCACTCCTTGTAGGCAACCGCCAGTTCTGCCGCCCGCTGACGGTACCACTAGCGGGTGAGCCGGATCTCGCGGGCGAAGCGATAGGAGTCGAGCGGCACCGCCTGCTCCGCCAGGTCCGCATTCGGCGCGATCACCCTGCCGGCGGCGAGCTACTCCTCCGCCTGTAGGTGCTCCTCCAGGAGTTGGTGGTTGTAAGCAACGTCGGCCTGCGCCTCCCGGAACTGCTCCTCCCCCACCATGTCCATGTAATGGGCATGGTCCTTGCCGATGATCATGGTGCAATGTGCCAGCGAGGGTGGCGTGGACGAGGAGGCTTGCGTGGACGAGGAGACTGGTGCTGGTTCGTCGTAGGCGACGTCCTCCATTGGGACGTCACCTCCTCCTACTGTCTGATGTCCTGCCAGCCGGCAGCAATAGCGGCCATCTCCTTCTTCTGCTCCGGCGTCAGCCCGTCTCAGAGAGCTTTGGCGCACGAGGAATCCATGATGGGAATAGTGCGGAGAGGGATCAGAGGTGGATGACTACGGCTATGGCCGGGATAGCAGTTGGTATAGCAATGGCGGGTGGCAGAGGGACGGACGGGTTGCACCGGAGTAGCCGCCTCAGCAACCGCGTGTCATTAATGTGGGAAGCAGACATATAGATGGACGACTGTCGTGTCATTTGAATGTCGTGCAGTCGTGTGCATCGGGAAGCGGTGCTCTCTCGGCCGGCACGTCCCTTCAATGCCGGCGCCAGTGAGCGGTCGTGTCCGCTCTGGCCAGGCATGAATGCGGGCACTGACGCTCTAGAGTGGCGCTGATCTTTTCGGGCGGGAAGCGGGTCGGGCGAGGGAGGGGTTTGGGTGGGCCAGGGCGGTTAGAAGCGGGCGTGGTAGCGGTTCAGACGCCCGCAAAGCCCCCCCCCCCCCCCACACACACACACGTTTGCCTCTGGTTCGCAGAAGATACGACCAAACCGCCCTGTGGATCGATACATGCTCGCGTTGGATGGCTTCCGCGGTCCGGACGTATGCTGACGGTTTGAGGGTCTCCGTTGGAGATTCTCTAAGCTAACTAGTGCAGCCCTACATAAGTTATATACATTTACGTTTAAAATTTACATGTGTAGTCAGGGTGATTGTTCTAATATAATAGAAACTAGTTAAAAATATGATTCTAGTCACTATGAATAATTGACGTGTATATATATGACCAATAATTGAAAAAATAAGTGTGGCGAGTTTATGAACCACTACAAACTAACTTAAAAGAGTTTCTATCCCCCATATGTTCCTACTACTCTGCTATATTTAGAAAGAAAAATAGAGTGATCATGATAAAAACACATAAAAGAATGGGAAAAGAATGCAGAATAGCTAGTGGATTTGTCACATTTTTGTGGATGAATATTTTGTATATAGAGGAGGAGAACGAGGTTGAGTATCAAAGGCCAACTAACTAGGTTGAATATCAAATGCCAACTAACTATGTTGAATATCAAAGGCCAAACAAAGACAACAAACCACTTGCAGGACCAATCGTAATCACCCTCTCCTGATGTCACTAGCTAAAAAAATTCCATATGCTTGCTTCGTCAATTTTGCATGTCATTTCAATCTTGAAATACGAAAGTCATATGTTAGGCATTAATTAGAGGAGAGAGAAAATAGATAACCCTGACACATCATTCTAGCCACTCGACAAACACATAGTGAGCACACTACCAATGTTTTCTTTGCCTATACCCTTGACTCCATCGATCAATCAATGAACGATCTAACCACAAAGACCCCTTTATGTGAGCATTGTGGTTTTACAGCAAGAATAAATTAACCCATTGCGAAACAAGTAGTATTACCTTGTACGCTTCCCGATAACAATAAATGTGCTACCTATCATTGATTTGTCGGTTACTTTGACTTTCGTAGACATTCTACATTACAAGATTCTAAGATCCTTTTGAAAAATCTCAATACATTGATTGGTGGCATCGTCTAGACGTCATCTCAAAAAGGAAAGTTCTCGGTTATCATGTTGGTGGCATGGTGCGTCTGGAATAATCACAATGCGGTCATCTTTGACAACACTCAACTCAGCTTTACTCACCTCCTTGACATGATCGGGCCGGAGACTAGGCTATGGGTGATGGCGAGCATCATTACATGTGCAAACTCTTCTTTCTATAAATGTGTTGAAGCACAAGACTTTTGCGTTTATTAGAAAAAGGGCTATTTATTTTAGTGATGATTGGATTGTTTATTGTTCTTATCTCCTATGCAAATAGTATTGTTACATTTTTTACATCATTAGGAGGGTGCAAAGCCCTCCCGATTTCATTAAAAGTGAAACCACCAATTTCAGTTATTATCACAAGCTAGTAGTTTTAAAAGGAAAAAAACAAGAGAATAACAGATGCATGATAGAGTTGATCATTCCATACATAGCAAACAACTAGCATTTTATAAGCGCCCGGAGATGCTACCACTCAATGCCATCATCAGAAAACATCCACGTCACTGAAGCTATTCAGGATCACAATACGATGACGTGTAGACACCATCTTGGTCTTCTTTAGAGAAGATTGACCTGCTGAATTCACCAGCTCTAGCTGAGTGATGTGGCTGAGGGACGTTATCTTCTGATCCCAAGCTATCAAGGCCATGGAGGGGAGATATCACCATTGTTTGCGTGATGCACGGACCATGGGATTTTACCAAACATGGACATCTGGGAGAGGAGGGTCTAATTGAGAGCACCTTCAGTCCTCAAATCATACTATATCACCCCGTCAGCAGCAGATGAGGGAGATCTATCTGACGGGAAATCATCTGGGAAAGAGCTTTTGCTTTTTCGGGATGTTCCTCTTGAGTAGACTTTGCCATTTATTTAGAGTGTCTAGTATCAACCACTGAATCTGCCTAATACCAGACTAAATACATGGATTAACCAAGTCTTCCTGTGGTTATTATCCCACAACAAACTCATGATAGACATTATATAGGAAAAAAGGAAGATCGGTAAACTATTAGATTTTGTATTTTTTGTTGAGCATAAAACCATAATGCATCTTTTGTTTGAATGTGTGGTTGCAAAAAAAGTCTAGGATTTACTTTCAACCTTTTTTGGAGAAACCTTAGGCACATATTTCCTATCCAATGCCAGATACTGGCTTGCTAATAAAAACCATCTAGATCTTAATCTGCATGTACATGTGCTATCTGGTGCATTTGGAAGACTATAAGTACTCACATTTTTTTACGAAAACCAGCCAACACCACCTAACATGACGACCATGCAGAGAGAACAAGAGCGAGGTCTTCGGAAATGCCTATTAAGATGGAAACGACGTCTGTGGACGCCATCGTCACCGGGGTCGACCCTTTCAACCCCAAAGATTTCGCCTAGACCCACACTCGAGCTCCCCACCGAACCTTGGGTAATGGTTCGGACAAGCCAACAACCACCACCACTCCCACTCGGAGTGGACGCGCCCCAGTGTTGAGGATCGACAGTGCCTCCAAGGAGGTGAAGGACGCCCTCGAGCCCCATCATATCATCAATAACGATCATTGGAGAAACAAATTAAAGCTTTTATCTAGAGTCTTATTCCTCTCCACCTCAACAAACCCCGAGTAGGGGGGCTAGCCATTGTGAGCCTATGAACCTTCAAACTGAACCACGACTACATCTGTATCCTTCAATGGTGGGCCACACTAAAGCGAGTAGAAGGGCAGTGGGCCGCACATCACCACTGAGGACTGCCCAAGTCGATGTCGACACAACTCGAGCCAAAACGAGTGTGCAACACTTAGTGCTCCTGCCGCACAAGTAGCACCCACTAGTAGAAAAAGGGGCTTTTGTCCCGGTTAGTAAGGCCCTTTAGTCCCGGTTTTCGAACCGGGACTAAAGGGTCGGTACTAATGTCTCTCTCCTTTAGTCTCGGTTCAATCCAGAACTGGGACTAAAGGGCGCGGCTACGTGAAGCTCCACCTTTAGTCCCGGTTGGTAACACCAACCGGGACTAAAGGAAATTTTATGATTTTTTTTTGAAATTTTTTTTTAAAATTTTTTTTGATTTTTTTTTATTTTCAAAGTGACACGAATCGGGACTAAAGGGCCCAGATGAACCGGGACTAAAGGGACTAAAGGGCCCAGGTGAACCAGGACTAATGCCTTAGCCGCACAAACCGGGATAAATGCTCACATTAGTCTCGGTTCTTGACTGAACCAGGACTAATGGGCTGACCCGGCTTGGATCAAAACTCTGTTTTCTGCGGACCAGCAACAAACTACGCAACTCACCGACCACGTCAGCCGAGTGAGCCATATGCCTCGCTCAACCGGAGCACCGCGCACGGACCTAGACCAGTCCACGCAACACCACCACCCCACAACATGCCCCGGTGCCACCACCACCACCACGCGTGCTTGCACTCTGCCGCCCGCACCACGGCACACCTTTGCACCTTTCGCAATACCCTGCTACCTGCGTGTATATATAAGCCTGCGTGTATATATAAGCGTATGTGTCTCTACCATGTTGAAAAAATACACATCCATCCATAAAAAAAGTGAGAAAAGGTTTTGACTCGCGAAGAGAAGAGGGAAGCGGCGGAGATGACGAGTCGTGCACGAAAAAAGGGAGAAACGGAAGCACATGGAGCCGGGGGGACACGTGGTTGGAGGCCGAGGCGTCCGACGACGCCGCGCGCCGGATCGGCCGGACGGATGAATCAGATCGTTCTCCAGTTGCCTGCAGCCCACGGGAAGCCGCCGCGTGCGCTGCGCCCCGGACACGTGGAGGGCGGGCGACGCCGCGCGCTGCATGGCTGCATCTCCAGCCGGGGACAGAGGGGAATCCCTCGCTGACCCCCTCTCCCCCGAGCAAACTTCCCATCTCGTCTCTCCTCTCGCGGCGGCGGCGGCGGGCGCCGGACGTGAGGTACCTACTTCATCTCTCACCGTGAGCCTGCGCCATCTCTCTCCTGGGACAGTAGGACGGCGGCCGCTTGAGGGAGTGCGGGGACGGTGGACTGAGGGGGCGCGGCCGTCGGTGGGGTGACTTCGACGGCAAGCCGGAGCGGTTCCTGCGGCGGTGCCACCAGTTCCTTACCCCTTACTGATCCCATCGTGGTCACAGTGCGCTCCCAGGAACTGTGTGCCAGGTTCTTCCTCGGTAAATTTCGCTTTCTCATGTGCTCTGATTTTGCTTCTCCGAATGTCATACTCTGAATCTCATTGCGATATCATTTTTCATTTCTTCTGGACCGAAGCCTCATATCGATATACATATATTAGTGATTAATTGACTCGCAATTTGGAACAAAGCCACCTATCCATTCATTCAGCAAATCTGATTTGACAGAGACTGACGACGACAATGGGGCAGTCAGAATCAGTTTAAAGTTTCTATCCTCATGCATTTTTGAGTAACAAATTCTTCATTTGAGAACAGAGTGTCAGATCAAATTGAACTTTGTTTCAGGGATCAGTGCACGTGGGATGAACCAATGACATCGAATGGATCCTCTAGCTTCCAGGGGTTCTACAGGAACCTCCACACCCCGGCGGTGCTCATCGGAGCCGGGTTCGTGCTCGTCGCGCTGCTCATCTCGCTCTGGCTCATACTGCAGCACCTTAGATCCTACAGAAACCCTTCGGTGAGTGCGGCGGGTTCATGTCACAGTATCCCCTCTTTCTGCTGGTGGACCAAATGTCTCCAGTGTAGCCATTATTTATAGCTTGCCGTTGTTCTGATTGAACAAGTTTATCTTGCTGAGAGTTCTGCAGGAGCAGAAATGGATCATAGCTGTCTTGTTTATGGTGCCTGTATATGCGTCTGAATCTGTAAGTTTGAGCCCAAACTTGTTGGATTTGGTTGAACTTGAATAACTCTAGGGATACAATGCACCCACCAGTAGATATGTAAAAGCGAGCAAAACGAATGCTGAATGTGCTATGGAATTGCTGGCTTTAGAAAAAATAGCTACTCTCATTTTCATATCAAAATGTTGGAAGTGTTAAGAAAGATCAGTTATATAATAGAATCATGAACTTGTAAGAAAAACCACCGTATCATGGTTGCTTTGAGCATTTGATTTTTGCCTCCTGAAGATTCTATTCCATTTTCATATTGAACTGTTGACCTGTATGGTTATCCCACTTTTTGATATTTGATTTCTTTTCCCCAGATAATATCGCTGTGGCATTCGGAATTCTCCTTGGCCTGTGATATATTGCGGAATTGTTATGAAGCATTTGCTTTGTATGCCTTTGGACGATACTTGGTTGCATGCCTGGGTAATCTTATTTTCTTCTATGTGACCACAGGAATGGACCCAAATAATATGTGAGAAATCATTGTAAATTTTCCATAATAAACAGGAGTAAATTGCATGGACATTGCATCCTATACATGTTTGCAGGTTATGGAGCAAATTTTGGTTAATTAAATATATTTAAAAATTAACTACAGCACCTCTCTGATTCAGTTGTCCAAATTCATGATACCGTACTGTATTAAGTATTTGGGAAATTGAAAGCTTGACTCTTTCAGGGGGAGAACGGCAGGTTGTTGGCCTGCTTGAAAAAGAAAGAATGGAAGAGCTAAGTGAACAGTTGCTTGAGAGTCAAGAGAAGGCAAAAAATCGTAATCAAAGTAGACTGCGCGACTTCTTTTGCGATCCTAATGCAATGGGGGAGAGCTTATACACAATTATAAAATTCGGCCTTGTGCAATATGTAAGTTGCACATTTTTAGTAATGTTCTCACCTGAAACTGGTCAATAACGACGTGGATGATATCTCCTTCCTTAACATCATTTCAGATGATTCTGAAGACATTCTGTGCTTTCTTGGCATTTATCTTGGAGCTTTTTGGAGCATATGGAGATGGTGAATTCAAGTGGAACTATGGGTAACCATCTCATATCTTTGTATCTCGTTTTGATATCTACAATGTTGAGATGTCTGAATTTACGAAACGGGAGAGGAGGTCAACTCGTTTTCACTAAAAGCATGTCATGCTCTAATACGCAGATACCCTTACATCGCTCTTGTCATAAATTTCAGCCAGACATGGGCACTGTACTGTCTGGTGAAATTTTACAATGCAACGCATGAAAGGCTGCAGGCAATAAGGCCGCTAGCCAAGTTCATAAGTTTCAAGGCCATTGTATTCGCCACTTGGTGGCAGGGAATCGGAATCACAATCATCTGCCATACGGGGCTCCTGCCTAAGGAGGGCAAGGTGCAAAATGGGATTCAAGACTTTCTGATTTGTATCGAGGTAAATAGGCAAATCTTGTAAGTTTGATTGAGAACCATCCTTGGCCTTCTGTTGCTGCAGTAAAGCGAAATTGCTTTCTCTTAGATGGCTATTGCGGCCATCGCACATGCTTTTGTCTTCGGGGTGGAGCCGTACCAGCACATCCCGGTCCATGACCGTGAGCACAGGGAGGTGGCCCATGAGGAGAGCAAAATGGAGTTGAGGGTCGATGTCGATGATGGCAGCAATGCCGTGCCAGCTACCGTGGAGCAAAAAGAGACAAATGTCAAGACTCCAGGAACAAGCATCAGAGAGAGCGTTGAGGATGTCGTTCTGGGTGGTAGCCACCATGTAAAGTGCCCGCGACATGCATTGGAATTTCGAGGTTGAAGAACCTGAATCCTTGGTTTTCTGACAGATTACTTGCTTCTTATTTTGTAGGTCGTCAAGGATGTGGCCCTGACCATCTCACAGGCAATGGAGCCTGTGGAGAAAGGCGTCGGGAAGATCCAGGAAACCTTCCACCACGTCTCGCTGAAGCCGGAGGACAAGAAGAAACCCGACGTCGAGGTGGAGGAGCGTGTCACCGAGAATGTAGTGGACAACGGCGAAGCTGTCGCGGTTGATGCGGAGGTGGAGGTCGAAACAAGGGTGAAAGACAAGGGTGATGGCAGCGGATCTATGGAGAGGTTGAAATCAAAAGAATAAAAGATGATAATAAGAGGAGTGCAAGAGGAACTGGTCCTTGAGAACACGGTGCGCTTCTGCTTCCGCGATTCGAAAAAGGAAACTGAGTAAAACGGTGGTGATGCATCTGTGCACCATGATACCAACTGTTATCCTGAAAATCAAGAACCAACTAGTGGCTGGATGGTTAGGAGGGCGGTTGTATCCCGGGCTCACCAGGGATCAAGCCTCGCGTCGATATTGTTGCCGGAAGCCCGAAACGGATCGAGTGTTGAAGCCATGAAGCTGTGTGGCTGGCTCAAGCCCCATCTGGGATGCTACGTGTCTTTGGTCTCTGCTTTCCCTGCACAAATACAACAAGTTCCTTTGATCATATATTCTCTCAACTTTGTTTCTGAGACAATGTTGTAATGTAGTAGTAGTACTAGTACCAAATTAACTGAGCAAATTGCAACTAACCACCACATTAAGGGCTAGGTTATTAGAAAACATAAGTTTACATTTCTTTTTTACAGAAAGCACCATGGCTGATAATTTATTTATTTTTGAGTAAACCACCGATCGGCGGATTAGAGCGTTTATGACAGATGGGTCTTGTTTAAGCTGGCTTGGCAGAAAAAGGCCAATTTAGATTATCAAACCACGAGAATTTCAAAAAATTCTTAAAAAGATATGGGAGGTTAAGAGGATGATGTCTTTTTCATAGCTCACATCTCATAATTTGTTTCAACCTGAAATTTTGTGTGCCAATAAATCACCCTCTTAATACATATCCCAGATTTTTCAGATTTTTTCAAAACTTTAAAATATGATTTCCATGAAGTTTTCATTAAATATTGGTTTCCTTATGATATTCTTCCCTTTGACTAGTCCTGGATTGCATCCCTCCCAGGCGCTTTGACTAGTCCTGGACCACACATTTATGATAGAGGATGGTGGCGGCTCGATCCAGTCCCACGCTGATGCCCTCCCTTCTTCCCTATCCCCGGGCCCGCTCCACCTTCCTCCGTGCGACACGCTTTGCCTTCTTCCGTCACCTCCGAATCCGCCCTGCCACGACGGGAAAAGTCCAAAACAAATCTTGAAGTTGTACAAGAAAGTTAAATCAACACTTAATTTTTAACCCGGAAATTGGCACTCTAAACTTGTAATCCCGGTCTATTTTGGACCCTAGACCTGCTTGGCACACTGGGAATAATACAATCCCGATCGGGATAACCTGATACTCTCACGTACGAGAATTTAGGCCGGTCCACAATACCACAACAATAATTTGTGAAGTTTAAAAAATGTTTGCACATTTCTAAAATTGTTGAGAAGTCAAAAAAAGTTCCTATTTTCTATTTGTGGAACAAATTCAATTTCCTCCTGTGTTTTTTTAAATGTTTGGAATTCTGAAATTCTATTCACATTTTTAAAAACTGTCCGCAATTTTAAAAAATCACATTTGTCAAAAAATTCAGAATTCCAACAGTTTTTCACATGCTATAATAATGTTTCGGATTTTCACAAATTGTGTCACATTTTTCAAATAATTAATTTTGTAATTTCGTAAATTATTTGTGTTTTGGAAAACTTGGCATTTCAAAATTGTTCACAATTTTTTTAAGGAATGTTTTGCTTTTTTGAGGAAATTTTAAAAGGTTTACCATGTTTTTTAGGGAATTTTTTTGGAAGAATTTTTTTAGGGAAGTTTAAAAACATGTTTTATTGTCATTATGAAAATGTAAAACGTCTATTTCGAAAAATGTTACCGTGTATTAAAAAAATGCTGAAAACATGTATTTTTTACAATGTATATTTTGAAACATGTATTGCTTTTTTTATAATGTATTTGAAAAATGTTCAAAGCTCATTAAAAATATGTTTATATGGTAGTTTTTTAGGAAGTATTTTAGGGAAGTTAAAAATATGTTTATTTTCATTAAGAAATGTACAATGTATATTTCAAAACAAATGCCCTGTATTCAAAAAAGTGCTAAAAACATGCAGTTTAAAAAATATATACATAATGTATTTGAAAAATGTCCAAAGTTTATTAAAAAATATTACACGTGTGCGTTAAAAATGTACATTGTATACTGAGGAAAAGTAGACATGTTGAAAAATCAAAACCAATTAAAACTGGCAAAGAAAATCAAGAAAGAAACAAAAGAAAACCAAAAACATGACGAAGAAAGAAAGAAAATAAAAAAACAGTGAATACGTAAAGTATAACGAAGGAAAAAAACCCAGTGAAGGAAAAAAGAAAACCGAAGGAAACTGATGAAAAATCAAAGAAAAGCTAAAGGAAAAAATAGAGCAGAGCCAGCGAACATACAGCTATGCATGAGTGGTGTGAACGACTGCACTAATGGACCGGCCCAACTCAGCGAATATAAGCTAAACACTCTCAAGGTTCAAAATAGACCGGGATTGATAAGTTCAAAGTGCCATTTCCGATATTCAAAGTTCAGGGTTTGATTTAGCTTTTGCCTACAAGTTTAAGGCTTGTTTTGGACTTTTTCCAACCGCGACGCTCTGCCGTTGTTGTCCTCGATCTAGATTGAACCGTCGCCACCCCTGTCTCTTCTCCCCCCAATACGACGGTCAATGGCAGGGCCCCCAACGGCGACCAACACTCGCCCGGAGGAAGGGGGACAGAAGGCAATTGCCCCGCCTTCTCCCGCCTTCGACGACATGTGTATGATATGCCAGGTCGTCCTCGAAGAGCCTGAGGAGTCGGTCGTCGAAGTAGACGAACCCGGCGTTCGCGGTGCCGGCGCCATGGCTCGCATCCACGCCACCGACGGCAGCCTCATAGGCCGAAGAGAGCCAGCCGGGCCGGTGACGCGCACCGCCTTGGTGCCTCCTCCTGCGCGAGCCGACTGGTGCACATGAACTAATGTGTTGGAAATATGAGCAATTTACCAAATGATTTTATTAGCAGAAATATTAGATAAAGCATGACTAATATAACAGCGACAAAACAAGCCATGCGATTTGACAAAGAGAAGGTAAACAACATCTTCATATATGGACTGTAACTGAACACATCTAGAGCAGCCAGTATAGCAAGTTGCATATATGAAATAGAGTCTAACATATGTAGGGCAAATACTAGAACAAGGAACTGCAGCAGGACCTCTAACAGAAAGGAGAATAACACGTACGGGACAGTAGCAGCAGAAGCGCTGGACTTGGGGTCGGTGTCCTCACCTGCCATGTCGTCGAGGAGGTCGTGGACGTCGGGGAAGAAGTCGTCGTCGGGGAAGTAGTCGTCGGAGTCCGTGATGAATAAGCCAGTAGTCGCGCGGAGCGCTCCCCAAAAACCTTATCACCCTTCTCCCGTACATGACTCAAAAGGTGCGGTTTCGGAGGCCTACTGTCCCGACCTGCGGTGCACGCCGCAAGCCGGCATGGGGAAGATCGTAGCAGCAGCGCAGTAGTCGGAACTTTGTGGCGGGAGGAAGAGGAGCTTCTGTTGTGTCTCTCTAGAGAGGAGCGACCTCTCTTATATAGGCACAGGAGAAGGACGCGAAGAGGCTGCGGCGGGAGGTGAAGCAACAAAGGGAGACGAAGCGAACAGGCAGCAGCCGAAGAGGCGCGCCATTCGAATTCAGTGTCCACTACAGAAAACGTTTCAACTCCCACGTGACCTTTCATATACCCGTCGTGCGTGGCAAAAATTTAGACATCGGCTCGGCTCATTCCCGCAACTCGCGGCGCGTCGTGACGTGACGTGGCGTGGCGAGGCGGGCGGCGGAGAAGGAGTGTGCGTGGATGTCCCTCTTGTTCTCATGCTCATACATGTGGGGAAAGAACCTCCCTTATAAAGAGGTCCAACTCCCTCTAAACTAGCAATGTGGGACTAAACTTTTGTTCCACCTCTTGCATTGCACAAATGGGCTGTGTGGGCCTCTAGGATTTATTAGGAATTTCTGAAACTGCTATTGGGCTAGGCCCAAAATAGACAAAATTCCAGCAATCCCCCACCAGATCCCAGAGGCACACAAAAATTTGCCTTTAATTCCAAAACACTGTTTTATATACTGGTACTGCAGTGGAGACTGTTAAGTTGAACTTCCACCTAGAACTCTATGCTACACTAGTAAGCAACTTGAACAGTGGACTGGGCCTTGAACTGCAAGTTTTCTGCGAATCTAGCTTCACATAAAGCCTTGACCGATACGTGGCTACTGTGGGTGTTCCCTGCGGGTGGAGCTTATGCGTCATACTTCGTGACCTTTCATGAGTTTACTAGAGAGAACCCTACTCTCATAGATTGCGACGTTTGACAATCAGACTCATATAGGTGTGTTCTTCAAAAGATGTTCTGCAAGATAACATATCTGCTTAAATAAGCCACTTAGAACACATTAAGATATACATCAACCTGCCATGCAGATTAGGAGAGTATTGCATCTTCATGGAGTGGTATTGTGAATAGTAAGGATACTCTCCTCTCAGTTGAACAACAGCTTGTCTTCCACATCTAATTCAGGGGATCTCCGATCACAAAGAATAGGTTACCACTGTGAACAACTCATATTGTGGGTCTCATACCCATCTCCCTCGATAGATTATCTATCACATTACGTGATAGACCCTTGGTAAAAGGATCTGCCAGATTTTTAGACGTTTGGATATAATCCAACGCAATAACTCCGGAGTTTTTCATTTTCCTGACAAATTTTAACCTTCTCTGAACGTGTCTTGATGACTTCATGTTGTCCTTTGAGCTGCTCACTTTCGTGATCACAGTTTGATTGTCGCAGTTCATAAGGACACCCGGTACAGGTTTCTTAACAACCGGCAAGTCATTCAAGAGCCGACGAAGCCAATCTGCTTCAACCGTAGTTGTATCTAGTGTTGTGAGTTCTGCTTCCATTGTTGACCTCGTTAAGATGGTCTGCTTGCAAGACTTCCAAGAAACAGCGCCACCTCCATGAGTGAATACATAACCGCTCGTGGCCTTTATCTCATCAGCATCTGAGATCCAGTTTGAGTCACTATACCCTTCAAGCACCTTTGGATGCCCGGTGTAGTGAATTCCATAATTTGTAGTGCCTTTCAAATAACGCAAAACTCTCTCTAGAGCTTTCCAATGCAAATCTCCTGGTTTTGAGACAAACCGACTCAGTTTGCTAACAGTAAAAGAGATGTCAGGTCTTGTAGCACTTGCTAAGTACATAAGCGAGCCAATAATCTGAGAATATTTCAATTGATCTCTAGCCATTCTTCGATTCTTTTGAAGTAACACACTCGCATCATATGGTGTTGGAGAGGGCTTGCAGTCACTATAGCCAAAGCGACTAAAGATCTTTTCCACATAGTGAGATTGAAGCAATGTAATCCCACCATCATCGTCTCTCAACAACTTGATGTTCAGAATGACATCAGCCACTCCTAAATCCTTCATCTCAAAACAACGAGATAGGAAATCCTTGACCTCCTTAATAACATTCAGATTTGTTCCAAAAATCAGTATGTCATCAACATACAAGCAAATGATAACTCCCTCGCCCCCACCATGGCGATAGTACACACATTTGTCAGCTTCGTTTACAACAAAGCCTGCGGTTGTTAAAGTTCTTTCAAACTTCTCATGCCACTGTTTGGGTGCTTGCTTGAGTCCGTACAAAGACTTCAGCAACTTGCACACTTTCCCTTCCTGACCATCTAGTACAAAGCCATCTGGTTGTTCCATGTAAATTTCCTCGTCCAACTCTCCATTTAGGAAAGCAGTCTTAACATCCATTTGATGAACGAGAAGACCATGCGAGGCAGCTAGTGAAAGTAGAACTCGAATAGTGGTCAGACGAGCCACAGGTGAGTAAGTATCAAAGAAGTCTTCACCTTCCTTTTGGGTATAACCCTTAGCCATGAGCCGAGCCTTGTACTTTTCAATAGTACCATCAGGCCTAAGCTTCTTCTTGAATACCCATTTGCATCCTATAGGTTTGCACCCATAAGGACGATCAATTATCTCCCAGGTTTCATTCGCCAAGATGGAATCCATCTCGCTACGAACCGCTTCCTTCCAGTAGTCAGCATCTTCAGATGCATAGGCCTCTGAAATAGAACTGGGAGTGTCATCTATGAGATACACAAGAAAATCATCACCAAAAGACTTTGCAGTCCTCTATCTCTTGCTCCTAGTAGGAACTTCATTGTTCTCCTCCACAGGACTTTCAAAGTGTTCCATCGAAATGGCAGGTTCGGTAATTGTAACTGGTTCCTGATTCGATGAACTAGGCATCTCCTGATTAGATGAGGTAGCCATATCCTTCATGGGAAAGATATCTTCAAAGAAAGTCGCATCATTTGACTCCATGATCGTACCGACATGTATGTCGGGTACCTCAGATTTTACAACCAAGAATCTATAGCCAATGCTATGAAAAGCATATCCCAGGAAAACACAATCCATAGTCTTTGGTCCAAGCTTCCGCTTCTTTGGAATTGGAACATTGACTTTCGCCAAACAACCCCATGTTCGTAGATAAGAGAGTTTTAACCTTTTCTTCTCCCATTCCTCGAATGGAGTTATCTCTTTGTTCTTTGTGGGAACTCGGTTTAGGACATGACATGCAGTCAATATCGCCTCCCCCCACCATGCATTGGAGAGACCCGAAGTGTCTAACATGGCGTTAACCAAATCTGTTAGAGTACGGTTCTTTCTTTCAGCCACCCCATTTAACTGAGGTGAATAGGGAGGCGTCCTCTCATGGATTATACCATGTTCCGCACAAAAAGCATCAAATTCATTGGAAAAATACTCTCCACCACGGTCAGACCTAAGCCTCTTGATTTTTCGATCAAGTTGGTTTTCCACTTCAGCTTTATAGATCTTGAAAAAGTTCAAAGCCTCATCCTTAGATTTCGGAAGATACACACGGCAGTATCTAGTGGAGTCATCAATTAAGGTCATGAAATATTTCTTTCCACCTTTGTCAACACACCATTCATTTCACATAGATCTGAATGTATAAGCTCTAGTGGTGCAAGATTTCTTATTTCCGCAGTCGTGTGAGACTTACTAGGTTTCTTAGCTTGCACACACACTTGACACTTAGATCCCTTGACGGTGGTGAAACTAGGGATTAAGTTCAACTTCGCTAGTCGCGACATGCAACCAAAGTTAACATGACAAAGACGTGAATGCCACACATTGGATTCACTATTGTTGCAAATATGATTAACAACTTTATTGCAAACGTCTGATAAGGATAAACGAAACAAGCCTCCTGACTCATAGCCTTTACCAACAAAGGTTCCATACTTGGATATTACAAATTTATTCGACTCAAAGACAAGCTTGTAGCCATCTCTACACAGAAGAGATCTGCTAACAAGATTTTTATTGATGGAGGGGACATAATGCACGTTCTTCAGCCGCATGATCTTCCCTGAAGTAAACTTCAGATCGACCGTGCCAACACCACGAACAGAAGCACTTGAACCATTGCCCATCAGCACGGTTGAAGTCCCTGTGGTCTGATAAGACGAAAACATGGAAATATCACCGCATACATGCACATTAGCACCCGTGTCAATCAACCAGTCAGGAGAATGACATACTGAAAGAATAGTGGGAAATATACCATACCCAACATCCTTCATGTCAGTGTCTCCAATGACAACATTAGCGGTCTTGCCGCCTTTCCCAGGATGACACTTGTCATAGCGATTAGGGCAACTAGGAGCCCAATGATCAGGATCCCCACACACATGACAAGCACCTTTCTTCTTGCCATTCTTTTTCTTGAAGTTTGTGTGTTACACAGCCTTGTTCTTCCCATCAAACTTTGCTTTACCATCAAACTTGCCCTTGTTCTTGAACTTGTGGGACTGGAAGTTCTGCTTCTGTACCACATTGGCACTAGATCCTCCCTCAATACCTCGAGCACGTGTGTCCTTTGCTCTCGCCTTTTCTTCCACATCAAGAGTGTCAATGAGATCCGGGATGGAAAACTCCTGCCTCTTATGCTTCAGCAAGGTAGCAAAGTTCCTCCATGAAGGAGGAAGCTTAGTGATGATACCTCCGACAACAAACTTGTTCGGTAGCATACAACCGAAGTGCTCAAGTTCTCTAGCAAATGACTGTATCTCATGAGCTTGCTCAACCACGGAGCGCTCTTCAGTCATCCTGTAATCATAGAATTGCTCCATGATGTACAGCTCAGTGCCAGCATCCGAGACCCCAAACTTGGCCTCGAGTGCATCCCACATATCTTTTCCATTATCAATTGATGCATAAGCATCAACTATGTTCTCACCCAGAACACTCAAGAGAGCAGCCTTAAACAGAGTATCCATTTTCTGACAGGCTTGTGCCTGTTGAGCATCAAGCTCCCCTTCAGGTTTGCCGAGAGTGGCGTCATAGCAACTCATGGTTTGAAACCATAAGACTGCTCTCACGCGCCACCTCTTATAGTGGATACCCTCAAACATAGGAGGTCTCATGGAAGCAGCAAAACCACTCGGGGTAAATTGCCTATAATAAGGTTTTTGGATTGTTGGAAATATGAGCAATTTACCAAATGATTTTATTAGCAGAAATATTAGATAAAGCATGACTAATATAACAGTGACAAAACAAGCCATGCGATTTGACAAAGAGAAGGTAAACAGCATCTTCATATATGGACTGTAACTGAACACATCTAGAGCAGCCAGTATAGCAAGTTGCATATATGAAATAGAGTCTAACATATGTAGGGCAAATACTAGAACAAAGGAACTGCAGCAGGACCTCTAACAGAAAGGAGAATAACACGTACGGGACAGTAGCAGCATGGGGTCGGTGTCCTCGCCTGCCATGTCGTCGAGGAGGTCGTGGACGTCGTCGTCGGAGTCCATGACGAAGAAGCCAGTAGTGTTTCAACTCCCACATGACCTTTCGTATACCCGTCGTGCGTGGCAAAAATTTAGACATCGGCTCGGCTCATTCCCAGCGTGGCGTGGCGTGGCGTGGCGTGGCGTGGCGTGGCGAGGCGGGCGGCGGAGGAGGAGCGCGCGTGGATGTCCCTCTTGTTCTCATGCTCATACATGTGGGGAAAGAACCTCCCTTATAAAGAGGTCCAACTCCCTCTAAACTAGCAATGTGGGACTAAACTTTTGTTCCACCTCTTGCCTTGCACAAATGGGCTGCGTGGTCCTCTAGGATTTATTAGGAATTTCTGAAACTGCTATTGGGCTAGGCCCAAAATAGACAAAATTCCAGCATGATGCACGTACGATACCAATGATGACGAAGATGGCAGCAGTGACACGGCGTGGAGCATCCCATTGCCATCGAAGAGGTGGTGCCCTGTCGTCGGCGGGAGCAGCTGGTTTACGTCGATGAGGGCGTACACGCCGCCCGGGCAGGCAAGATCTCTCCAATGACACGGCGGGGATGGCGTCTCCCACACCGATGTGAAGTTCCACAGCGGGAACGGTATGTTGGAGAGCGGTTCGAAGTTGCTAGTGAGCTGCATCGCCGTGTCGATGCAGTTGGGCAGCAGCCTCCTCATGTCAACGTGGTGTTTTTTACTTGTCAAAGTGCCCAGGTGGTTTTTTTCCCAAGTCAACTCCTAACGAATGGGACCCATCTGCCATAAACATGCTCAACCGAGCCAAAGCCGCCGATTGGTGTTATTTATGTTAGAGTAAAACGAGATTGAAAGCGAAAGGACAATCAGTCCTGGTTTCCATTGATTCTCAAGTATATATACATTTGGAAGAGGTGGGAAGAAGAGGTGTCTATTCGGAGGCATCCCTCCAGAACATGTGTCTATTGGCAATAGAAAGAGAGAATGGACATGACTATTCGGGGTTGGACACACCCCTTTGCCAATGACTATTCATTAATTAGCATGTGCTAATTAATATACTAATTAATTCCTAACACTCCCCCTTGTACAACACCGCTCCTTGAATGTTTCATCATTGAAAACTTCTTGTACATAGATCTTCCATCTTGAGAAATCTTCCGTATAATCTTGAGAGTCTCCCCCAAAAACCCTGTGGGAAAAATATGAGGAGAATAGAGCAGATATGTTGCTCAAACTCCTTTAAACGCAATGGGAAAATAATAAGGAGAAAAGGTGCAACATATAATAATTATTGTCTCATTGGTAACTCATATGGGAAAACCTTTGAGAAAGGAAAAAAATCATTGGTGAGTTTGGAGAACAATAAATATGCTTTGTATACTTTCCTTTAAAAAACCCAGTGGGGAAGAATAGAAAGTATTGCATATGTCGCCTCGTTAAAACCTTTTATGAGAAACTTTGAGGGAAAGCTCATAAGAGAAAAGAGTGTGATCTGCTCATTGAAAACTCCTTTGAAACCAAGTGGGAAAAATATAAGGAGAAAATGATATGACATATCATGATAATTGTCTCTTTTAACTCGATATGAGAAAATACATAGAGTTTAGAGGACAATAAATATGCCGTGTATACTTTTCTAAAAACCCCGGTGAGGAAAATAGAAAGTATGACATATGATCTCATGTTGATATTACCTCATTAAAAACATTGATGAGAACCTGTAAAAGTAAACTCATAAAGGAAAAAAAGAGTATAATATGATGCTTTGAATAGGAGTAATTCAGGAAGATACTCCCCCTGATACTTGCAAATCCTGAAGTCGTCGAATACCAATTCCATGAACATGTTTCGGAAATGTTCAAGTTGGTAGAGACTTAAAAAAATCAATGAGATTGTCACGTGATTTGATTTGCAAGATGAGCAATATAGTGATATTGCTTACTATGTAACATGTTTGCATCCAGACAACACAAGCAACATTATCTTTGAGATAATGGTTGGTGGATGTAGCCACGAGGTCTATTTCGAAGACCTTCATGGGATGGCTACCACACCTAGCTAGAACACAAAGCTTGTCTATGATCTAGCATAGTAGGGATCTGATCCATGGATCCAATGATATTGGTGTCCAGATTTCTCTGAAACTGAAAGACTCGGACAAAATGTTTGATGCCTTGGATATATCGAAAGATATTCTTGACTCCCAACCAATTGTGTTTGGTGGGTCCAATGGCACAAGGATATGGAACTTTGTGTCCCAATATCTCATTCCCATCAACTCATGGTTTTAATGGATCTTTCTCTACGTCTAGAGAATGAAGCCATGTGAGTTATGGATGTATAAGATTTGTCCACAATGAATTTCTCCAATATATTTTGGATATAGACAACATAGTGTACCATAATGTATGAGTGAAGGTGCTTGAGGTTTTACCCAATCCTTCATCTCAAAACCCGCCATTAATATGATCATGTGCTTCGTCATTGCGGGAGTAATCCCTGTGTATGACAGACATGCATGGGTAATCATCATTGTGGGAGTAATCCTTGTGTATAAGGAACTCACTATGTTGGTTGTACCAAAATGTACTGACAACAATAAGTCGTATGGTGACTTATTGATTTTTACACAGTGTATGTTGCGTTTTGCATTTGGATTCAGAAGTGATATTCCATTCTATGTCTAAATCTAGTGATCAACATGGATATGTTATCACTACATCTGTCAACTGCATAGATAAATGATTTTGTACTGCCAATGATATCAGTTATCAGAATGAGATTTCACCTCTGGAGAAGAGTTGGGTATCTGCGTGAACCCTTGTGCTACAATACTTGCTCTATGTTTCACCACCTCGTTGTTCTCAATTATGTTTTCAGAACAAAAATGGTGTAGGTATTGCTTATGTGAGCACCTTTCCTTTTATTGAGTGAGATTATTTCTACCTAGATTATACCCTTTGCTTGAGTTCAGTCTGAGTGTTGTGCACACTTTGCCATGACCATGGTCTTTGGACCTGAATCATGTGAAAGGTTTTTCAATCTAGTCGAGAAATGTGTGTTGACAATTGTAGACTTCCAGTTATATGTTTCTCCAGAATCTATATATCAATATAGAGCTGATGGAAATATCGTTACCCATGGTGACTGTTCGCGATTTCCAATGCGGTTGAGTCGGGTATCCTGATGTCCCGGTCATTTGTGTGCACTATGACCTGGGTTGGTGGAGGTTGCCTGTCCACTGGGTGTATACTACCCATTAGGTGTCTGCCAACGTGAAGTTGACTTGCATTTAGTGATTTAGAGGCCGCGATATCCTTGCTTGCGAGAAGCCGAATCCTAATGTACTATTTGAAGGAAATATGCCCTAGAGGCAATAATAAAGTTATTATTTTATTTCCTTATATCATGATAAATGTTTATTATTCATGCTAGAATTGTATTATCCGGAAACATAATACTTGTGTGAATACATAAACAAACTAAACGTCACTAGTATGCCTCTACTTGACTAGCTCGTTAATCAAAGATGGTTATGTTTCCTAACCATAGACATGTGTTGTCATTTGATTAACGGGATCACATTATTAGGAGAATGATGTGATTGACTTGACCCATTCCGTTAGCTTAGCACTCGATCGTTTAGTATGTTGCTATTGCTTTCTTCATGACTTATACATGTTCCTATGACTATGAGATTATGCCACTCCCGTTTACCGGAGGAACACTTTCTGTGCTACCAAACGTCACAACGTAACTGGGTGATTATAAAGGAGCTCTACAGGTGTCTCCAAAGGTACATGTTGGGTTGGCGTATTTTGAGATTAGGATTTGTCACTCCGATTGTCGGAGAGGTATCTCTGGGCCCTCTCGGTAATGCACATCAGATAAGCCCTGCAAGCATTGCAACTAATGAGTTAGTTGCGAGATGATGTATTATGGAACGAGTAAAGAGACTTGCCGGTAACGAGATTGAACTAGGTATTAAGATACCGACGATCGAATCTCGGGCAAGTAACATACCGATGACAAAGGGAACAACGTATGTTGTTATGCGGTCTGACCGATAAAGATCTTCGTAGAATATGTAGGAGCCAATATGAGCATCCAGGTTCCGCTATTGGTTATTGACCAGAGACGTGTCTCGGTCATGTCTACATTGTTCTCGAACCCGTAGGGTCCGCACGCTTAAGGTTTCGATGACATTTATATTATGAGTTTATGAGTTTTGATGTACCGAAGGAGTTTGGAGTCCCGGATGAGATCGGGGACATGACGAGGAGTCTCAAAATGGTCGAGACGTAAAGATCTATATATTGGACGACTATATTCGGACATCGGAAAGGTTCCGAGTGGTTCGGGTATTTTTTGGAGTACCCGGGAGTTACGGGAATACGGGGGAAGAAGTATATGGGCCTTATTGGGCTTTAGGGGAGAGGGAGAGGTAGGTCGTGCGCCCCCCCATTGACTAGTCCGAATTGGACTAGGGGGAGGGGCGGCGCCCCCTCCTTCCTTCTCTTCCCTTTTCTCCTTCCTTATCTCCTACTACTACATGGAAGGACTCCTAGTTGGACTAGGAAAAGGGGAATCCTACTCCCGGTGGGAGTAGGACTCCCCTAGGGCGCGCCATAGAGAGGGCCGACCCTCACCTCCTCCACTCCTTTATGTACGGGGCAGGGGGCACCCCATAGACACACAAGTTGATCCTCGTGGTCGTTTTCTTAGCCGTGTGCGGTGCCTCCTTCCACCATACTCCTCGATAATATTGTAGTGGTGCTTAGGCGAAGCCCTGCGACAGTTGAACATCAAGATCGTCACCACGCCGTCGTGCTGACAGAACTCTTCCCCGAAACTTTGCTGGATCGGAGTCCGGGGATCGTCATCGAGCTGAACATGTGCTAGAACTCGGAGGTGTCATAGTTTCGGTGCTTGATCGATCGGGCCATGAAGACGTACGACTACATCAACCGCGTTGTGCTAACGCTTCCGCTGTCGGTCTACAAGGGTACGTAGATCACACTCTCCCCTCTCGTTGCTATGCATCACCATGATCTTGCGTGTGCGTAGGAAATTTTTTGAAATTACTATGTTCCCCAATAGTGGCATCCGAGCCTAGGTTTTATGCGTTGATGTTGTGCACGAGTAGAACACAAGTGAGTTGTGGGCGATATAAGTCATACTGCTTACCAGCATGTCATACTTTGGTTCGGCGGTATTGTTGGATGAAGCGGCCTGGACCGACATTACGCGTACACTTACGCAAGACTGGTTCTACCGACGTGCTTTGCACACAGGTGGCTGGCGGGTGTCAGTTTCTCCAACTTTAGTTGAACCGAGTGTGGCTACGCCCGGTCCTTGCGAAGGTTAAAACAACGCCAACTTGACAAACTATCGTTGTGGTTTTGATGCGTAGGTAAGATTGGTTCTTGCTTAAGCCCGTAGCAGCCACGTAAAACTTGCAACAACAAAGTAGAGGACGTCTAACTTGTTTTTGCAGGGCATGTTGTGATGTGATATGGTCAAGACATGATGCTAAATTTTATTGTATGAGATGATCATGTTTTGTAACCGAGTTATCGGCAACTGGCAGGAGCCATATAGTTGTCGCTTTATTGTATGCAATGCAACTACGCTGTAATGATTTACTTTATCACTAAGCGGTAGCGATAGTCGTGGAAGCATAAGATTGGCGAGACGACAATGATGCTATAATGGTGATCAAGGTGTCACGCCGGTGATGATGGTGATCATGACGGTGCTTCGAAGATGGAGATCACAAGCACAAGATGATGATGGCCATATCATATCACTTATATTGATTGCATGTGATGTGTATCTTTTATGCATCTTATCTTGCTTTGATTGACGGTAGCATTTTAAGATGATCTCTCACTAATTATCAAGAAGTGTTGTCCCTGAGTATGCAACGTTGCGAAAGTTCTTCGTGCTGAGACACCACGTGATGATCGGGTGTGATAGGCTCTACGTTCAAATACAACGGGTGCAAAACAGTTGCACACGCAGAATACTCAGGTTATACTTGACGGGCCAAGCATATACAGATATGGCCTCGGAACACGGAGACCGAAAGGTCGAGCGTGAATCATATAGTAGATATGATCAACATAGTAATGTTCACCAATGAAACTACTCCATCTCACGTGATGATCGGACATGGTTTAGTTGATTTGAATCACGTGATCACTTAGAGGATTAGAGGGATGTCTATCTAAGTGGGAGTTCTTTAGTAATGATTAATTGAACTTAAATTTATCATGAACTTAGTACCTGATAGTATCTTGCTTGTTTATGTTTGATTGTAGATAGATGGCCCGTGCTGTTGTTCCATTGAATTTTAATGTGTTCCTTGAGAAAGCAAAGTTGAAAGATGATGGTAGCAATTACACGGACTGGGTCCGTAACTTGAGGATTATCCTCATTGCTGCACAGAAGAATTACGTCCTGGAAGCACCGCTGGGTGCCAGGCCTACTGCTGGAGCAACACCAGATGTTATGAATGTCTGGCAGAGCAAAGCTGATGACTACTCGATAGTTCAGTGTGCCATGCTTTACGGCTTAGAATCGGGACTTCAACGACGTTTTGAACGTCATGTAGCATATGAGATGTTCCAGGAGTTGAAGTTAATATTTCAAGCAAATGCCCGGATTGAGAGATATGAAGTCTCCAATAAGTTCTATAGCTGCAAGATGGAGGAGAACAGTTCTGTCAGTGAGCATATACTCAAAATGTCTGGGTATAATAATCACTTGATTCAATTGGGAGTTAATCTTCTAGATGATTGCGTCATTGACAAAATTCTCCAATCACTGCCACCTAGCTACAAGAGCTTCGTGATGAACTATAATATGCAAGGGATGAATAAGACTATTCCCGAGTTCTTCGCAATGCTGAAAGCTGCGGAGGTAGAAATCAAGAAGGAGCATCAAGTGTTGATGGTCAACAAGACCACTAGTTTCAAGAAAAAGGGCAAAGGGAAGAAGAAAGGGAACTTCAAAAAGAACAACAAGCAAGTTGCTGCTCAAGAGAAGAAACCCAAATCTGGACCTAAGCCTGAAACTGAGTGCTTCTACTGCAAGCAGACTGGTCATTGGAAGCGGAACTGCCCCAAGTATTTGGTAGATAAGAAGGATGGCAAGGTGAACAAAGGTATATGCGATATACATGTTATTGATGTGTACCTTACTAATGCTCGCAGTAGCATCTGGGTATTTGATACTGGTTCTGTTGCTAACATTTGTAACTCGAAACAGGGACTACGGATTAAGCGAAGATTGGCTAAGGACGAGGTGACGATGCGCGTGGGAAATGGTTCCAAAGTCGATGTGATCGCGGTCGGCACGCTACCTCTACATCTACCTTCGGGATTAGTATTAGACCTAAATAATTGTTATTTGGTGCCAGCGTTGAGCATGAACATTATATCTGGATCTTGTTTGATGCAAAACGGTTATTCATTTAAATCAGATAATAATGGTTGTTCTATTTATATGAGTAAAATCTTTTATGGTCAAGAACCCATGAAGAATGGTATATTCTTATTAAATCTCGATAGTAGTGACACACATATTCATAATGTTGAAGCCAAAAGATGTAGAGTTGATAATGATAGTGCAACTTATTTGTGCTCCTGCCGTTTAGGTCATATCGGTATAAAGCGCATGAAGAAACTCCATACTGATGGACTTTTGGAACCACTTGATTATGAATCACTTGGTACTTGCGAACCGTGCCTTATGGGTAAGATGACAAAAACACCGTTCTCTGGTACTATGGAGAGAGCAACAGATTTGTTGGAAATCATACATACTGATGTATGTGGTCCGATGAATGTTGAGGCTCGTGGCGGATATCGTTATTTTCTCACCTTCACAGATGACTTAAGCAGATATGGGTATATCTACTTAATGAAACATAAGTCTGAAATGTTTGAAAAGTTCAAAGAATTTCAGAGTGAAGTTGAAAATCATCATAACAAGAAAATAAAATTCCTACTATCTGATCGTGGAGGAGAATATTTGAGTTACGAGTTTGGTGTACATTTGAGACAATGCGGAATAGTTTCGCAACTCACGCCACCCGGAACACCACAGCGTAATGGTGTGTCCGAACGTCGTAATTGTACTTTACTAGATATGGTGCGATCTACGATGTCTCTTACTGATTTACCGCTATCGTTTTGGGGTTATGCTCTAGAGACGGCTGCATTCACGTTAAATAGGGCACCATCAAAATCCGTTGAGACGACGCCTTATGAACTATGGTTTGGCAAGAAACCAAAGTTGTCGTTTCTGAAAGTTTGGGGCTGCGATGCTTATGTGAAAAAACTTCAACCTGATAAGCTCGAACCCAAATCGGAGAAATGTGTCTTCATAGGATATCCAAAGGAAATTATTGGATACACCTTCTATCACAGATCCGAAGGCAAGACTTTTGCTGCTAAATTCGGAAACTTTCTAGAGAAGGAGTTTCTCTCAAAAGAAGTGAGTGGGAGGAAAGTAGAACTTGATGAGGTAACTGTACCTGCTCCCTTATTGGAAAGTAGTACATCACAGAAATCGGTTTCTGTGACACCTACACCAATTAGTGAGGAAGCTAATGATAATGATCATGAAACTTCAGAACAAGATACTACTGAACCTCGTAGATCAACCAGAGTAAGATCCGCACCAGAGTGGTACGGTAATCCTGTTCTGGAAGTCATGCTACTAGATCATGATGAACCTATGAACTATGAAGAAGCGATGGTGAGCCCAGATTCCGCAAAATGGCTTGAAGCCATGAAATCTGAGATGGGATCCATGTATGAGAACAAAGTGTGGACTTTGGTTAACTTGCCCAAAGATCGGCAAGCAATTGAGAATAAATGGATCTTCAAGAAGAAGACTGACGCTGACGGTAATGTTATTGTCTACAAAGCTCGACTTGTCGCAAAAGGTTTTCGACAAGTTCAAGGGATTGACTACGATGATACCTTCTCACCCGTAGCGATGCTTAAGTTTGTCCGGATCATGTTAGCAATTGCCGCATTTTATGATTATGAAATTTGGCAGATGGATGTCAAAACTGCATTCCTGAATGGATTTCTGGAAGAAGAGTTGTATATGATGCAACCGGAAGGTTTTGTCGATCCAAAGGGAGCTAACAAACTGTCCAAGCTCCAGCGATCCATTTATGGACTGGTGAGCCTCTTGGAGTTGGAATAAACACTTTGATAGTGTGATCAAAGCATTTGGTTTTGTACAGACTTTTGGAGAAGCCTGTATTTACAAGAAAGTGAGTGGGAGCTCTGTAGCATTTCTGATATTATATGTAGATGACATATTACTAATTGGAAATGATATAGAATTTCTGGATAGCATAAAGGGATACTTGAATAAGAGTTTTTCAATGAAAGACCTCGGTGAAGCTGCTTACATATTGGGCATTAAGATCTATAGAGATAGATCAAGACGCTTAATTGGACTTTCACAAAGCACATACCTTGACAAAGTTTTGAAGAAGTTCAAAATGGATCAAGCAAAGAAAGGATTCTTGCCTGGGTTACAAGGTGTGAAATTGAGTAAGACACAATGCCCGACCAATGCAGAAGATAGAGAGAAAATGAAAGATGTTCCCTATGCTTCAGCCATAGGCTCTGTCATGTATGCAATGCTGTGTACCAGACCTGATGTGTGTCTTGCTATAAGTCTAGCAGGGAGGTACCAAAGTAATCCAGGAGCGGATCACTGGACAACGGTCAAGAACATCCTGAAATACCTGAAAAGGACTAAGGATATATTTCTCATATATGGAGGTGACAAAGAGCTCATCGTAAATGGTTACGTTGATGCAAGCTTTGACACTGATCCGGACGATTCTAAATCGCAAACCGGATACATGTTTACATTAAATGGTGGAGCTGTCAGTTGGTGCAGTTTTAAACAAAGCGTTGTGGCGGGATCTACATGTGAAGCAGAGTACATAGCTGCTTCGGAAGCAGCAAACGAAGGAGTCTGGATGAAGGAGTCCATATCCGATCTAGGTGTCATACCTAGTGCATCGGGTCCAATGAAAATCTTTTGTGACAATACTGGTGCAATTGCCTTGGCAAAGGAATCCAGATTTCACAAGAGAACCAAGCACATCAAGAGACGCTTCAATTCCATCCGGGATCTAGTCCAGGTGGGAGACATAGAGATTTGCAAGATACATACGGATCTGAATGTAGCAGACCCATTGACTAAGCCTCTTCCACGAGCAAAACATGATCAGCACCAAAACTCCATGGGTGTTAGAATCATTACTGTGTAATCTAGATTATTGACTCTAGTGCAAGTTGGAGACTGAAGGAAATATGCCCTAGAGGCAATAATAAAGTTATTATTTTATTTCCTTATATCATGATAAATGTTTATTATTCATGCTAGAATTGTATTATCCGGAAACATAATACTTGTGTGAATACATAAACAAACTAAACGTCACTAGTATGCCTCTACTTGACTAGCTCATTAATCAAAGATGGTTATGTTTCCTAACCATAGACATGTGTTGTCATTTGATTAATGGGATCACATTATTAGGAGAATGATGTGATTGACTTGACCCATTCCGTTAGCTTAGCACTCGATCGTTTAGTATGTTGCTATTGCTTTCTTCATGACTTATACATGTTCCTATGACTATGAGATTATGCAACTCCCGTTTACCGGAGGAACACATTCTGTGCTACCAAACGTCACAACGTAACTGGGTGATTATAAAGGAGCTCTACAGGTGTCTCCAAAGGTACATGTTGGGTTGGCGTATTTCGAGATTAGGATTTGTCACTCCGATTGTCGGAGAGGTATCTCTGGGCCCTCTCGGTAAGGCACATCACATAAGCCTTGCAAGCATTGCAACTAATGAGTTAGTTGCGAGATGATGTATTACGGAACGAGTAAAGAGACTTGCCGGTAACGAGATTGAACTAGGTATTAAGATACCGACGATCGAATCTCGGGCAAGTATCATACCGATGACAAAGGGAACAACGTATGTTGTTATGCGGTCTGACCGATAAAGATCTTCGTAGAATATGTAGGAGCCAATATGAGCATCCAGGTTCCGCTATTGGTTATTGACTAGAGACATGTCTCGGTCATGTCTACATTGTTCTCGAACCCGTAGGGTCCGCACGCTTAAGGTTTCGATGATAGTTATATTATGAGTTTATGAGTTTTGATGTACCGAAGGAGTTCGGAGTCCCGGATGAGATCGGGGACATGACGAGGAGTCTCGAAATGGTTGAGACGTAAAGATCGATATATTGGACGACTATATTCGAACATCGAAAAGGTTCCAAGTGGTTCGGGTATTTTTTGGAGTACCGGGGAGTTACGGGAATACGGGGGAAGAAGTATATGGGCCTTATTGGGCTTTAGGGGAGAGGCAGAGGCAGGCAGCGCCCCCCCCCATTGACTAGTTCGAATTGGACTAGGGGGAGGGGCGGCGCCCCCTCCTTCCTTCTCTTCCCTTTTCTCCTTCCTTGTCTCCTACTCCTACTACATGGAAGGACTCCTAGTTGGACTAGGAAAAGGGGAATCCTACTCCCGGTGGGAGTAGGACTCCCCTAGGGCGCGCCATAGAGAGGGCTGGCCCTCACCTCCTCCACTCCTTTATATACGGGGCAGGGGGCACCCCATAGACACACAAGTTGATCCTCGTGATCGTTTTCTTAGCCGTGTGCGGTGCCCCCTTCCACCATACTCCTCGATAATATTGTAGTGGTGCTTAGGCGAAGCCCTGCGATAGTTGAACATCAAGATCATCACCACGCCGT
The DNA here is from genome assembly GCF_056163025.1 of Triticum urartu. Lineage (NCBI taxonomy): Eukaryota > Viridiplantae > Streptophyta > Magnoliopsida > Poales > Poaceae > Triticum > Triticum urartu. The sequence continues at coordinate 569,925,430 of NC_141878.1, forward strand.
CGTGCTGACGGAACTCTTCCCTGACACTTTGCTGGATCGGAGTCCGGGGATCGTCATCGAGCTGAACATGTGCTAGAACTCAGAGGTGCCGTAGTTTCGGTGCTTGATCGATCGGGCCGTGAAGACGTACGACTACATCAACCGCGTTGTGCTAACGCTTCCACTGTCGGTCTACAAGGGTACGTAGATCACACTCTCCCCTCTCGTTGCTATGCATCACCATGATCTTGCGTCTGCATAGGAATTTTTTTGAAATTACTACGTTCCCCAACACTATTGCCATACTTCTCCCCTGTTGCTGTGAACATGGAGTTGAGTGGTTTTGTTGGTACCTCCACTCTTTCGGTTATATTTTTGGAGGATTGTAGGATTATATGACACCTTTATTTTTCAGTAAATGAATCTGGCAGGTTATTTGCAATGGGTTGCAAATCTTCTGAATGCATGGTTCAGATCTTTGAGTATGTGGACTTGAGGCAGAAATGTGTTTGAGCATTCCACTAATTTCCTGGCATTCTGTATGGTACTTGAAATCTCCCCCTAATGCCTGGAAATGTTTCTCATTGAATCAACATACTGACCTTGAATAACTACACATGTGAGGGGCTTGAGGTATTAACGGTTATACAGTTATTCCTCACATAGATCCCAAATATATGTTGAGGGGCCAATGATGTATGTCAGGGTGGTGATATCGGTATGCAACCGAATTACCGCAGATGGGAAATACTTGGTAGATTTTCACGTATCAAAGATAGAGGGGAATAACATTATGCAGTTTGGTCATGAGCGTGTAAAACTGCATGACTCCAACGTAAAGTTGGTAAGTTGCAATTATGAGGTTAAGATCATGGAATGAGCTTAATTCTTTGGATAAAGGATTCTGCTAAACCAGTTTGAGTCTAGACGTATAGGACAAAGTGCTAAACTTCAATCCTAGGGCCATAGTGAAGGCATGCGAGGAGAATTCTACAATGTTGTCCATTCAATTTTGGTTGTAATTGATGTTCAGGATAATGAGCCAATGGTTTCATGTGGATAAAGCACACTTGAGACCATCGTATAGATGTGTCCTTTAGAACCATGGAATACCTGAATAGTCTAGTCAATGGTTAGAAAGAGCCACTTACCTTGACTTGATGTGCTCAAGAAGTTTGAGTGGTTCACCGTAGACTTTAAGGTGCGCGAGCCTTAAAATTAGCTTCCCTACATCACATATAGTGCATATAAAATCCAAATATTGCTAGAATTTAGCATCATAATAGTCATAAAATAATGGAATTGCTGATAGTTTCTGTTTCAACCCAGTGTCCCGATGACCAAGGCGAGTATGCCAAGTTTGTCATGCAAAAGACATTCTAGAAAACTATCTTGTAGGCAACATGTGCTACGGGTTTTGTAGTATGTGTAGTGCAATTATGGTGATACATAGATAATGTCTTTGTCATATTCGTTGCACATCGTAAAGAGAATATATTCCTCTTTGTTGCCATCATAAGTTTCGATATGGAAACTATTTTGATAGATATATCCATAGTTTAGTAGGATACGAGTTGACCCAGAGACGATAAAGCATCCCTGATTCTGCTCGATTACACATAAGGATAGTAAATATGATACACGTTGAGCCAATAATTACATTATCACGCTTAGCAATTTTAAAATATCTCATTTTCTCTCGACGAGAATGGAAACATTTAACTTCCCTGAGTATAGAGTTTGTGGTGCATATGTCCACAAGGCACATATTATCTTTCATCAGATTGACTCCCATAGACATCTATATATAGACTTGAAGATTCTCAATATGAAAATCACTGTCAGATATATAGAATACATACAAATGTATTGTACCAAAGTGTTGATACAATATATTGTGATATACAATATATGATGACAAAAATACTTATGTTCTTATTACAACATCACAAGTGGACATATATAAATAGATCACTAAGGAGATTGAGAGACTAACCGAAGTCTTCAAGCATATCGATTTAGGTATACTCAACCAACATGTTCTCCGTGTGAGCAAGGTCCTCTGGCTGATGGAAAGTCATGGTGTTGCTCGGTCCGAGTGGAACATCATGCGAACAACTAGTTCTATTTGCAATGTGTGGGTGAAGGTTGAAGTTGGATTCAAACCTTTTCCCTTGGGATCCTTGACATCTTGGGATTGCTCACACTATCACACGGGACAAGACGGATCTTGATGTCCATGACCCACATTGCGTAGTTGTGGCCATTAAGGGTGAGTGCATCAAATTCTTTAGCCACCGGTTACTTATATGGTTAAACCAGAAATAATTAATTTATGAATGATAAATTAAGGACCATCATGATTGATTTTGTAATGAACTTTGCAAAAATTAATGAAAATTTCAAGAAGTTGGCTTGAAATCATTAGTGTGAACTTCAAATTGTTAAGCATGACACTTTGTAGATAATAGGAGGGAGAAGATTAGTTTAGAAGGACAATCCGTGAAAGGCCCATAAACACACCGTGCGTCTAGGATTTTTGCATATAGCCATCGGAGGACGCCGCTGCCATGCACGCGAGCCGGCCGATGCGTTGTGGTTCATTGCCTGGCTACGGGGCATGCTCCGCCACGCCGCCTTTTGGGAGGGAGAGATCGCGGCCGGACGCCGACGCCGTTGTGCAGGATGGACCGCCACTCCAAGCGCCAGTTGTTGTCTATGTCACTACCGGACTCGCGGTCTATGCGTACGGCCACGGGCCGTTGGCATAGGGGCTGTGCCGTCGGCATAGGTCTATGCCTATGGCTGCCGTCGGCATAGACCCATCGGCGTAGATATCGTCAGTGTAGTCTTGTCAGACCATCGGCATAGTATAGCCGTCGGCATAGGGCCCTATGCCGACGGCCTGGCATCAGCCGTCGGCATAGTTTAGCCGTCGGCAGTGTTTTCCATCTGACGGCAACGGACGGTGCCGTCAAAAGCGCTAACGAATCATGCAACGGCACGTGGTAGAGGCAAAGCCGTCGGCATACCTTTGCCACGTGGCATCCCGTGGTGCTCCTGGTGGCAGGGCTATGCCTACGGCAAAGCCGTAGGCATAGATGGATCTATGCCGACGGCTTTGCCATAGGCATAGCTCTGCCACGTGTCATTCCCTGGTTCCTCCTGGCGGTAGGGCTATGCCTACGGCAAAGCCGTCGGCATAGATCTGCCACGTGGCGAGCCCTGGTAACTCCTGGGCTTATATATGCCGACGGCTTTGCCGTAGGCATAGTCTTTTTTTTATTATTTTCCCTGTTTTCTCTTTTCCAATTCATTTGACAGCATTTCAAAGCAGAATAATATGGAATTATGCAGAAATATGACAGTTCATCATCTAAACATACTCAAGTTCATCTAAACATACTCAAGTTCATCATCATCATCTAAAGATCATCGCCGGCGGAAGTTCATGAACATAAAAGTAGTGCAAGACATGGAACATCATAAAAGTAGGAACATGAAAGGCATGGCACGACGGCCACATGCACGGAATCATCAAGCAAGACCACCTCCGCCAAAACCACCACCACCAAGACCACCTCCGCCAAAACCGCCACCGCGACCACCATCACTCTGCCAGATCAGCGTGACTGGGGGCGACGGAGCAGGAGTCGAGCCATCGGTCCCCTACATGTTTCAAAAAAGATTTTAACGGTAAATATGATATGATAGTGTTGAATGAACGAGAACTAGTTTGCCAGTAGTTAGGCAAATGTACTAACCGGACTATCACTACCTAGTGCCACCCATTCATCGAACGTGGGCACGTGTGGGGGTTCTCCCGCAGGTGGTGGTGGGGGTCCCATTTGTGGTGGATCCGTGCGGTTACTCCAAGACGCCAACATAGCCTAGATGTTAGTTAAACAAGCAAACTAGAAGGTCAGAAGAAATGAAAGTGCAAAAATTTAGCTTGGTTTTAAGAGGTTAAAACTAACCATCATCATCTGACGGTTGTAATCATCGTTTGCCTTCACTCGTTTCAAGTACTCCCGCACCTCGAGATTCCTATGCTCGACAAACTCCTTATATGCCTACATAATTTAGGTTGTTTCTATGTGAGCAATGCTGAAAATAAACTGAGAATGCTAGAGAGAAAAGGATAAAGAGGAAGTACTTACAGCATGCTGGCGGGCTAAGGGAGTTTGTGAACGCCCCGTACTCTCTAACTGGCTCGAGTTGGTAGCCCGAAGCCGTGTGTACGAGATCAAAGGAGTGATCAAGCCATCGAAACACGGATACCGACCATTCTTCTTCCCCTGGATGGCCACCACCGTCGTGTCGTCGATCTGAGACTGGGCGACCTCAGCAACAGGAACATCCGGATGCAACTTCTGAAAGTGATGAGTGTAAGACCCCAGGTGCTCCTCGGTCTTGCCGTAGTACTGGCTCTTGCCCTCCTTGGGATGACTCCACTCGCGGGCCAGCTTCCACGACTCCATGTCTGAGAGCGGCCTCTTCAACTTGTCCTCCTGCAACATCAAACAGAAGTTAGCCATACATAAGAACATGACGGTAAAGAAGAACAAAAATGCATCATGCACATAGACATACCTTCATGGCCTTGAAGCCCAGTGGTTCCTGTTTCCTTGGCCGTGTGTCCCGTCGTTTCCACGGTTAGCCCGGGCCTTGATGCTCTTGGCAGCAAACTCTGCATCGTCACCGAGCCACCTATCCACCAAACTCGCCCATCCGCCATGCCTTCCATAGCACCAATGAGGAACAACCTATGCAAATTTTAGAAGCATGACATGTGAGCACGAAACATATAGTTTACTGCTTGAAACAATGAAAAGTTAGTAATAGTTACCATCATGAACTGCTCCTTGTTCAAGGTAAGTCGTTGCTTCTATGCTTGAGTTTTAGTCATATTTTGGTGCAGGTAGATGTGGTAGTACTGCGAGACGGCAACCCAGCGCACCTCGTACTGCAACTGACGAGCTTTCTTCTTCGCAGCCGCAAGCAACACCACGTCGGCTCTGGCCTTGTGCTCATCAAGAACTCTATAGAGTTGATACAATCATGCATAAACCAGAAGCAAACAAGGCATGAGTTGAGTGATTCAATGATAAACCATGAACGAAACTGAAGACAGGTGATTCAAAAGAGAACTTACCCAAAATTTGGTGATCACGGCCTTAGCGGCCGTCCCATACTCCGCGTTGCTGCAAGCCTCGTAGTGGGCCCAGCTCGTGGCCAAAACCCGCAGCTGCGGGTCCCTGTCTGGCCGTGGGCAGAATAGGCCAGGCCAAAACTGCTTCAACAGGACAGTGATAAGGCCATTCGGTTTACGGCCCTTTCCGCGAAGGATCCAGTTTCTGCAAAAGAATCAAAGGATCGCCATGTGTACAATAAGAAAATGTTGTCATGTGTTGAAAATATGATTGAGAGGCACTTACTCTGTCCCCGCAAGTTCAATGAGCCACTTGTGCTCCTCGATAGAAGATGGTGTAGGTAGTCCGACATTACCACGCAGCCACCCCTGTGGAGCACCCGGTGGCTAGTCACCCCACAACTCGGGATCAACCTCCCCTCCACCACTCTCCTCGCCCTCCTCCTCACCCTCCTCCTCCTCACCCTCCTCCTCCTCGCCCTCCTCCTCCTCGCCCTCCTCCTCCTCACCCTCCTCCTCCTCGCCATCGGGAACATACTCCTTCTCCTCAGACTCAGAAGGTGCCTCTGTATAGGAGGGCATCGAAGAAGACCCTCCTATTTCGGACACGGCCGGAGTTTTTTGCCCCGTCTGCCTCTCCCCCCACCTCCTCCTCCTCTAGGGGCTCTCCCCCCACCGCCTCCTCCTCTAGGGTCTCCTCCCCCGACCCCTCCACCTCCCTGTGAGGTGTCATCCTCGCGTAGTCGGGAGGGAACCTTGTGGGCTCATCCACTCCGAGTAAGTCCTTTGAATTTACTGAGGAAACTGGCGCCGCTGGACTTGCCCATGATTAGCAAACCTGCATTGAGAAGAGAATAAACAATTAGTAAGGATGTCAATTAAACAAGCATACAGGAAAAACATTAATAGCAGAAGAGCACATTAAGCATACTATTGTAATGATCATTAAAAGAACTTACATTTTCTAGAACCCATATGAATCATCACTATTGTAATCTATTTGTGGACCGGTCTCATCATCACTATCACGCATATCTTCTTCGTTGTCTGACGGAGGTGGAGGCTCTTCCTCGTCGTCAGCGTCTTCATTTAACTTTTCAAGCATAATTATGTCTCTTAGATTCACAACTGCCTCACCATCAATCCGTGTGTCATCGTCGTTTGGGTCCAGGTCAACATAACCCAAGTCATCATCCTCGTTGTTTCGGGCCACGTCATCATGTTCCTCTTGATAGAACACTCCCTCGTATGTCATGGGGTTTATGTTGTAATAATCATCATCGTTCGGGTCCGGTAGCTTACCATGTGGCGACACCTTGAACACAACTTCCCAACCCTTTAGGTACTCTTTCTGGCATGGGTAAGGCAGATAATATACTTGTGTGGCCTGGGTAGCGGCGATAAAGAGATCAGCTCCGGCATAGACGGTTGATGGTTTAACTTCAACTAAACCAACAGAAGGCGTATGTCTCAGACCCTTTTTGGGGTCGAACCATCGGCATTTGAACACAGTGAGACTTAGATGTTCGCGGCCACGTTTGAATGTAAGCTCGTATATTTTTCCTACCCTTCCGTAGTAATCTACTTTATTATCTCCTTCGGTGAAGACTCCAGTATTTATGGTTTTGGGATCAGCCCGACTGTTCTGGTGCTCCTCTGTATGGAAGCGATACCCATTCACATCATACTTTTGGCATGTCATGACGGCAGGGTCAAAACCCATCTCAATTCTTCATCCATTGATTCGGTCGGATCATTTCCCTACAAGTTTAATTGAAATTATAGGGTGCATGAGTTTAATTGAAATTATAGGGTGCATGAGTTTAATTGAAATAGGTAATAGGGAAGTGTGAAAATTACTTTCTCCATGAACCATGCAACGAAATTTTTCCTTCCATCAGCACCCTTTCGGAGAAGAGCAAGTGCCTCCGCTTCAGTAGGAGGCAGCATTCCCGTCCATTCTTCTTCAACGAATCGACTACAATAAGAAAAGCGGTATAAGAACTAGGCAAAGTGAACATAACGAATTGACTAAAAGAATGGTGCAAAGGTATTACCTCATCCACTCATCCTCAACTTCCTTGATGTTGTGCAAGATATAGAACATGACATCCTCCCACTCATCTCGTGGCATGAGATAAGGTGTCAAGCATCCAGCCCTGCCACCTTGCCCGATGAATAGAGGCAACTTGGGTTTATACTTGGGTTCTTCTGTATTGTATCAAGACACCTTATTGTGCAACGTGGGAACATGGTCCGGATAGTAGGCTGTCCTGAGGTCTGCCACCTCCTCTAGGATAACTGCCTCAGCTATGGAAGCTTCAATCTTAGCTTTGTTTCCACATTTCTGTCTCAGATGCTTGTTCTGTCTCTCAGGGTCGTACTGCCAACGATTCTGCACAGGGCCCCCCCAACAATACCTCGTTCGCGAGGTGCAAAATGAGATGTGTCATCGGAGTAAAGAAGCCTGGCGGGAAGATCTTCTCTAGCTTGCATATCAACTCCGGCGCCTTCTTATGCATTTCTTTTATCTTCTCAGTACATACTTCTTTAGCACAAAGCGTGCGGAAGAAATGGCTTAACTCCGCAAGCACACGCCAGACACGCTCGGGAACATAGCCTCGAACCATCACCGGCATAATCCGCTCAATCCATACATGATAGTCATGACTCTTGAGCCCGGTCACTCTGCCCATTGAAAGATTGACCCCCCTTACTTATATTCGACGCATAACCATCAGTGAACTTCACGACGTGTTTCATCCACTTGAATGCCTCCATCTTATGATCCTTTTTAAGTACGAAGTCAGCATCTGGCTTGAACCAAGATTTTCGACTGCCTGTGGGAGGCTGCATGTGTAGACGTGGTCTATCACAAATATTCTGTTGATCGACTCTAGCATTAACATTATCCTTTGTCTTATCAGGAATGTTGAGGATCATGCGAAAAAGGGACTCTGCGACATTCTTTTCGGTGTGCATCACGTCTATGTTGTATGGAAGTTTGAGGTCCTTAAAATAGGGAAGCTGCGTGAAGGGGGTAATGTGAGTCCAGTTGTGCGTCTCACCATATCCTTCAAAACATTTTTTCCCTTTACCTTTTCCTTTGCCCTCGCCCTCGTCTTCGCCTGTGGCTTTGCCTTTGCCTTTCCCTTCACCGGCAGGCTTAAGAGCTTTCAGCTAAGCAAGCACATCCGCACCAGAAAACGTTGGAATCTCGTTTACTTCATGGACAACTTTGCCTTTTGTGAAGTTCTTCTTGTCTTCCCTATCAGGATGGTCTGGAGGGAGGAACTGTCGATGCAGGTCAAATGCAACATACTTGCCACCCTTCTTCAGCCAAATGAAAATCAAGGCCTGCATGCACACTGGGCAAGGCATCTTTCCACTTGTACACCATCCGCAGAACAGGGCATAACCGGGAAAGTCATGCATGCAATATTGTAGCCAAACTTTCATCAAGAAATTTTTCTGCAGATGTCGGTCGTATGTCAACCTCGGGAAGTACCAAGAATGGTGCAAATCATCCACCAACGACTGCATAAACACACTCAAATTCTTCCCCGGATATTCAGGCCCCGGAATTATAAGCGACAGGAACATGGTCTTGCGTTGCATTATGGCGCCGGGAGGGAGATTGAGCGGAATAACAAATACGGGCCAACAGATGTATGGATTAGAAGACATACCATATGGATTGAACCCATCACCTGTTATAGCAATTCTGACATTCCCAGCCTCGGCTGCTTCCTCCGGGTACTCTATATCGAATGACTTCCATGCTTCACCTCCTCATGGATGTATAATTTTTTTTGGATTGTACCTTTTCCCTTCCTTGTGCCACTTCATCATTTTGGCAGACTCCTCGGTGATGAAAAGGCGCTGCAGTCTTTTTATAAAATCAAGATACCGAAGAACCTTCACAGGGATTTTTAGCTGCTGCTTCTGACCATGCTTATCGACCACCTCAATATACCGAGAGGAACCGCACTTCCTACAGTACTTGTCATCCGCATACTCATGCCTAAACAAAAGGCAATTCTTTGGACAAACATGTATTTTCTCATAGTCCATGGAGAGCGCCTTCATGATTTTCTTCGTAGCGTACATGGTTTTTGGCAGTTCATGGCCCTCAGGCAGGCTGTTAGCCCATACTCCTAGAAATGCTTCGAAGCAACCTCGGCTACAGCCGTACTCAGCCTTGACTGCCATCAGTTGCGAGATGGCATCCAGCACAGACAGCTTGGCACCCTCATAGAGAGGTTTCTTTGACGAGGCCAAGATTTCCAGGAAGGCCTTTGTGGTTTCCTCCGGTTCCTCCGGTTCATTCGCTGAATGTGACGGAGGTGTTGGCTGTGCAGCAAAGACATCATCTAGCATGTCTCTAACCCCATCGTCCTCATAACCAGCGACGCATTGTCGTATCACATCCTCTCTACCACGGTCCCGTTGGGCAAAGTTTATCGGCATATTAAAGTTGGGCATAAATCCATGCGAGCGAAGGTGCTTAGTCATCTCACTCTTATCTCTGCGGATACGTGTCTTACATCTGGCACACGGGCATTCTGGCACCATCCTCATTGGACTACGGAATATCTCTTTCAAAAACACATCAGTTTTCTTGACCCACTTTGTTGTTACTTGATTCTGACGGAAAAACCCACTATACATCCACTGATTATCTGCCATCTCTGCTTTATTGGAAGCCACACAACAAAATTAAGGATTCATTTAAATTACTCACATCAATATTTTATTTTTTACAAGATTGACGAGAAACGACATTTAATCCACCTACATCTCTAATAGGTAAAGATGGGTCCTAATCCCACCCGAGAATGTGTAGATTGAGTACGTTGTCCATGCTCTACCCCATTCCGAGACAAAATTTCGGCAGCACCTCCCCGCTGTTCTCCAAATAAACGTCTCGGCAAAATGCCGAGAGAATGTGCATCCGGAGAACATCAGGGAGGCGCCACCGAAATCCTGTCTTAGAACGGGGTAGAGCATGAAAATGTACCCAATCTACACATCCTCGGGTTGTCCGTGGAAAGCGTTGGACAATCCGAAAGAGCTGTGGTGATAAATATGCAATTGAATGCATATTTATCGATGCAACCCTTTCGGACGGGAGACCTAGGTTACGCAACTTGATGTGAAAATTTAATCTAGTGACATGGAAAAAAAGTGGACGAGGTCATGGAATTGTTGCTCACCCTCTGATGTAGAGGATGTAGTCGATCAAAGGAGGGACGATCGTGGACAACCTCCAACGTCGACGGTCACTCCACGAAGATGGGAACACCACAAATCCTGTTAATTCCATCAAGTGAAAAAAATTAGGTCTTCACCTCACATTAACCATTTGGCACAACATTATGAATCGACATGAAACAACATGTCAAATTGTAAAAAAAAACTTTATTAAGTATTTTATAAACCAAGTGCCTCGATTTGCTTCTTATATATGAATCAACATGACCATAACACTAACTTGACCAAATACTAACTTGACCAATATCCATCCATCTATCACAAACTTAACCAAAATCTATTCATCTATATTTAACAAACTAAGTGTGTAAAAACATTTGTTAACTTGACTAACATCCATTCACAAACTTAATAAAAATTATCTACTATGTATCTAAAAACCTAATAAAACTAAACAAAACAAAAAACTACATTTTATTCATATATCTAGCATACACATCTAATATCCATTCATCCATGCCTCTAATATCCATTCATGCATCTAACAGTGGCATTCATATAACAAATGAAATAAATTGAAAAAAAAGAAGGCTAGCTCACCTCACCGGAGGAGCAGGCAGGGAGTCGGGGGCGGGGCAGGGCGTCCGGGGCCGGGGCAGGGCGGCGGCAGGGGAGGAGGTGGAGTAGGCGGCGGCGGCGCGCGCGGGTGGGGAGCGAGTGGGGCGGCGGCGACGCAGGGGCAGGGGCGAGTGGGGCGGCGGTGGCGAGGGGGCAGGGTGGAGTGGGCAGCTACAGGGGACGGGGGCGAGCGTGGCGGCAGCAGCAAGGGGTGGGGAGTCGGGGGATGAGGCGACGACGGCAGGGGACGAGGTGGGGTGGGATGGGGCGGCGGCGACGCGGGTGGGGCGGCAGGGGGCGCGGGCGAGGCGAGTGGGCGGCGGCAGGGGGCGTGGGCGAGTGCGGCGGCGGCGAGCAGTTCGGGTGTGGTCGGGGTCGGAGTCGACGGCTGCCGTCGGCATAGATGCCACGTCAGCGATCCGCGTGAAACACCCCCAATGGCCGCAGCTATGCCGACGGCTTAGCCGTAGGCATAGTTATATTTTTAATTTTTTTTAATGTCTTTAATAGTTTATATTTTTTTCTTCTTTATGTTTTTCTATTTCATATAATTTTTTTGATGTTTTTTATAGTTATATTTTTCCTTTTTCATGTTTTTATGTATTATTATTTCATATGGATTTTTAATGTTTTTTAACGCCGCTCGGCCCTCTCCACTCCCGGAACCACATAGAGGGGAGGGGAGGGGAGGCGCCGAACTCGAGCAGCTTCGTCCGCCGAGGCCGTGGCCTGGTCGCGGGTCTGGGAGCGCATGGCCTCCGCCTCGCGTGCTCGATCTGGAGCTTACTAGGTCAGGTGACTGAAGGGGGAGGGGGTCGTCGATGGGGGGGTGGGGGTGGGGGCGGCGGCGGATCCAAGTCCGTCGGAGAAAGATGCTTCACGCGGGGACTCCTGGGAGCAACATCCGGGCCAAACCACAGCTACATCCCCTCCGTGTAGACCCGACGCGTCCGTTCCCCCCTCCAAGGGCAATCCAAGTATTTAATAATATTCACGCCGCATCGTTACCGCAGAACGTCTACTACCGTGTCATCGCCGTCCGTGAGGGGGGGCCACGCCCCAGAGACGCGTGCCGCCTGTTTGGACATGCCACCACACCACCCCGCATGTATGAGGGCCCGGTGCGACGCTCCGGTGGCATTGCTACCCCCCCCCCCCCCCCGGGCCCCCGTCCCGCCTAACCCTGTAGTGTTTGACCACGGGATCTAGCCCTTTGACTTTGCACGGACGGGCTTTGACCAGCGGACCTCCCCACCGATTGTGTTAGGTCAGCCCATAGGAACACTTTGGAGCAACAACCGGGCCAGACCCACAGCAAGATCCCCTCCGTGTAGACCCAACGCGTCCGTTTCCCCCCTCCAGGTGCCGGCGGCGGCGCCGTCCGTGAGGGGGGCACACCCCGGACACGCGTGCCGGGCGTTTGCAACCGCCACAACACTTCCAAACTTGTGAGAGGCCGCCTGCGCAAGATTTGACGGCATGCTAGCCCCCGGAGGCCGCCGGCCACAGCTGTAGACGCGCGAAGGGCAATCCGCGTAGAGGGAATTTTTCGGATACTTGTCCATCACCAAAAATTATGAAAAAAATACCATCGTTCCTATAGAACATGTGCCCACGTCGTGCAAAAAAACTCATGATTTTATCGCGCTCCGAGTATTTAATAATATTCACGCCGCATCGTTACCGCAGAACGTCTACTACCGTGTCATCACCGTCCGTGAGGGGGGGGGCACGCCCCGGAGACGTGTGCCGCCTCTTCGGACATGCCACAACACCACCCCGCATGTATGAGGGCCCGGTGCGACGCTCCGGTGGCATTGCTACCCCCCCCCCCCCTAGGGCCCCCGTCCTGTCTAACCCTGTAGCATTTGACCACGGGATCTAACCCTTTGACTTTGCACGGACGGCCTTTAACCAGCGGACCTCCCCACCTGGTTGTGTTAGGTCAGCCCATAGGAACACTTTGGAGCAACAACCAGGCCAGACCCACAACAAGATCCCCTCCATGTAGACCCGACGCGTTCGTTTCCCCCCTCCAGGTGCCGGCGGCGGCGCCGTCCGTGAGGAGGCACACCCCGGACACGCGTGCCGGGCGTTTGCAACCGCCACAACACTTCCAGACTTGTTAGAGGCCGCCTATGCAAGATTTGGCGGCATGCTAGCCCCCGGAGGCCGCTGGCCACAGCCGTAGATGCGCGAAGGGCAATCCGTGTAGAGGGAATTTTTTGGATACTTCTCCATCACCAAAAATTATGAAAAAATACCATCGTTCCTATAGCACATGTGCCCACGTCGTGCAAAAAACTCATGATTTTATCGCGCTCCGAGTATTTAATAATATTCACGCCGCATCGTTACCGTAGAACGTCTACTACCGTGTCATCGCCGTCCGTGAGGGGAGGCACGCCCCGGAGACGCGTGCCGCCTCTTCGGACATGCCACCACACCACCCCGCATGTATGAGGGCCCGGTGCGACGCTCCGATGGCATTGCTACCCTCAGGGCCCCCGTCCCGCCTAACCCTGTAGCGTTTGACCACGGGATCTAGCCCTTTGACTTTGCACGGACGGGCTTTGACCAGCGGACCTCCCCACCCGGTTGTGTTAGGTCAGCCCATAGGAACACTTTGGAGCAACAACCGGGCCAGACCCACAACAAGATCCCCTCTGTGTAGACCCGACGCGTCTGTTTCCCTCCTCCAGGTGCCGGCACGGCGCCGTCCATGAAGGGGGGCACACCCCGGACACGCGTGCCGCCTCTTCGAACATGCCACAACACCACCCCGCATGTATGAGGGGCCGGTGCGACGCTCCGGTGGCATTGCTACCCCCAGGGCCCCCGTCCCGCCTAACCCTGGAGCTGTTGACCACAAGATCTAGCCCTTTAACTTTCCACGGACCGGCTTTAAACAGTGGACCTCTCCACCCGGCTGTGTCAGGTCAGCCCAGAGGGACACCTGGGAGCAACATTCAGGGCCAAACCGACAACTACATCCCCTCCGTGTAGACCCTATGCGTCCGTTTCCCCTTTCAGGTGCCGGCGGCGGCGCCGTCCGTTAGGGGGACCACGCCCCGGAGATGCGTGCCGCCTCTTCGGACATGCCACAACACCACCCGGTTGTGGTAGGTCATCCCATAGAAACACTTCGGAGATGCGTCCCCTCCGTATAGACCCGATGCGGCTGTTTCCGCCCTCCAGATGCCGGCGGCGGCGCTGTCCGTGAGGGGGGCACACCGCGGCGCTGCCCTCCAGATGTTTCGGCATAGCTCTTTTTGATTTTAATAAAACATAATGTCCTATATTCAAAAGAACATGACGGCACATTATTAATGTGCTCGAAAAAAATACAAACTATATATATATATATATATATATTCATAATCTATGAAAAAAATACAAACTACACATATATTCATATAATACATAAAAAAGCATAAAAACATATGTAAAAAAAGCATAAAAACATATGTAAAAGAAGCATGAAAACATATGTAAAAAAAGCATAAAAACATATGTAAAAAAACACATGTAAAAAAAATAACTATGCCGACGGCATTGCCGTCGGCATACATACGACAGGGTTTAGGCGGGCGACGTGGCGCGGATCAATGACGTGGCGCCTATGCCGACGGCTGCCGTCGGCATATCTGCGTCGCGGATCAGTGACGTGGCGTGCTGAGGTATGCCGACGGCCGCCCGTCCCGACCGTCGGCATAGCTTTGACGCCGTTAGCCGCTGGTCACGGGTGGGGTCGCCAGGCCCACATGTATGCCTACGACTGACTTATGCCGACGGCAGCTGTCGGCGTTTGTTAAACTATACCGACGGCTGATCTGTGCCAACGGTTGCCGTCGGTGTAGGTAGGGGTAGCCCGACGGCAAGGGTAAGCCGACGGCCAGGACTAGGCTGTCGGCATAGATCCAAGTAGGCCGACGGCTGCCGTCGGCATAGTTTTGGCCGTCGGCGTAGAGCCGTTTTCTGGTAGTGGTGCCTGAGAACGCGCCGTCGGGAGTCGCAGCGGGTCTCACTGGCCGTCTCTCGCTGGTGTGGCGTCTGAGGGTGCCACTGTGTTTTACGGTACACACCAGAGTGCCACTCTGGACGAACGGTGTCGTGTGTCGTCTTGGAAGAACTACGTCGTGGCTGTTGATGCGTGCTCAACGAGGTCACCGCCGGGTTGATGTTGCCGTGCGCCGGAGCGACGTAGTGGCCGTAGTTGTTGCCTTCGGTCCGTGGGTTGGTCTTGTTCCCAATATATGCATGCGGAAAACATCACATAGTAATTGATTAGCATATTTGTTTAATCAAAACGAGAGCAAACGAACGAGACATGCATTCGAGGATGGTCAGTCGTTGCTTCCTCACAGAACGAATAAAACTACGGCAATTAGTAATCCCTGGTTGCATGCATGCCCGACGTTCTGTCGCAGCCAGCCTTGCAGCCGTCCGCAGCCTGCCGTCGCGCCGTGCACTACGCCCAGTCGTCTCCGCCGCCAGCACGCGGAAAGGCCGGCCGGGGTGCCGCTGTGGTGGAGTTCCCGTCGTTGCATGTTCCTTCGATTTTGCAACGCATCCAGACGGAGCTCCCATGTAAGCATTGGGGTCAATTGACCCTAAAGAAATTAGGTAATCCTTCATTAGTCCTTCAGTAGTTTAGTATTAATTACTGTTCATTTAGACAAGATGACCCCGCTGTCATAGACATGACCCCATCAAACATTTTTTCTAGCTTCGTCCACCATCTCCACCATACAAAGCCTCCGCCACGAGCGCTAGATGGAACCGCCGCATCCAGTGGCGCCACCAACGCATCCGTGGAGGCCCCTGTCTTTCCTTCTCTTGATGCGAGTTGCTCTCACGGTAGATGATGTGTTAGAGTAAAACGAGATTGAAAGCGAAAGGACAATCAGTCCTGGTTTCCATTGACTCTCAAGTATATATACATTTAAAAGAGGTGGGAAGAAGAGGTATCTATAGAAAGAGAGAAGGGACGTGACTATTCAGGGTTGAGCACACCCGTTTACTAATGATTATTCATTAATTAGCATGTACTAATTAATCTACTAATTAATTCCTAACAATTTACAAAAAGATTACGCTAGACATGGTGGTTTCTATCAAAAAAGTGTAAAGTCACGTTTTCTGATAACCTAGCTCTTAGGAGGTGTTTGTTTTCAGGGACTTTTTTGTGTAGGGACTAGAAAAGTCCCTCTTAGAGACTTTTTTATCAAATGGGAAGGACTTTTTAGGGACTAAACTAGGCATTTTAGACTAAATGAACAAGACTCTCAAGGAAAGTCTTTTTTGGGACTTTTCCAACAATGCCCCTCCATGCATTCAATGGCCCGCCACCTCATGGTGTTGTTTGATTGTTATTTTTCTATATACTAGGGGCAACATGGTCATTTAATAACCTCTAGAAAGGGACTAGGGACTTTTTAGGTGGTGTTTGGTTTTCTAGTCCTAGGACTTTTTCTAGTCCCAACTAAAAAGTCTCTAGTCCCTAAAAAAGTCCCTCCCTGTTTGTTTCCATAGACTAAAAAGTCCCTAGTCCTTTCCTAGAGGTTATTAAATGACCATGTTGCCCCTAGTATATAGAAAAATAACAATCAAACAACACTATGGGGTGGCAGGCCAATAGGTGCATGAAAGGGCATTGTTGGAAAAGTCTCAAAAAGATCCCTAGCTTAGTCCCTAAAAAGTCCCTCCCGTTTGGTAAAAAAGTCTCTAAGAGGGACTTTTTCTAGTCCCTACACAAAAAAGTCCCTGGAAACAAACACCCCTTAGTCTCTGAAAACAAACAGGGAGGGACTTTTTAGGAACTAGAGACTTTTTAGTTGGGACTAGAAAAAGTCCTAGGACTTATGAACCAAACAGGGCCTTAATGTGATGGTTTCTTGCAATTTACTCCAGAATAACCCGTTCTTTTTCGATGGATTATATATTTACAATACTAAAGCCTGTTGTGCAGGATCTATTTTTTCAATGATGGTTTCCGTGTTAAAAAGGGGGAGTATCTTAGAACTCATCTAGATGAGACGTAATTTGATCTTATTCACCTGAAAAACAAGAATGGATACAACCCACTTCAGTACACACGCATCTTATAGCATCACATCCAATGACTATAAAAGATGAATGAGACCAAATTAAATCTCATCTAGATGAGTTCTAGCAAAACTGTTAAAAAAAAGGGAGAAATGCAGCCGAAGAGAAGCCTGTCTTCCACCCACGAAACCAGAAAACAGCAGCCATCACATCACAATCACTTGCGTGCAAATGCCACCAAACCAAACTTGGGAGCCCATGCAAGGAAGGCACAAGGAAGCTTAGGAGCCCATGCCACCCAAGCCGGCACGGCGGCGGGTGAGTCGATCGGCGGCCGTGAGTGGAACACACCGGCCGACTACGCTACACCCTACACGCATAGGGCCTCGCTCGCAAGTCACTTGTCCGAACCAGCCACAAGCAATGCCTGTCTTACTCCGATCACGAAGCAACTCCGCCATAGTAGACTAGCAGTAGCACTCTACCGGCCCGGAAAGAAAGAAGAGGATTACCGGCGAAATCTTCCTTCCTTTCTCTTACTTCCCGGCCTGGCTCACTCCACCCGCTGCCACCTTAAAGAAACCAACCGATGCAGATTATCCATCCAGCAAGCACCGATCCGTCCGTCTAAAACCCCTGATCCAAAGACAAAAAAGATACTATCGGAGTAACCATGGGGCTGTGCGCGTCGATGCTGCGACGGAGGGCCAAGCAGCGGCACCCGGAGCCGAGGCGCGGCACGCCGACGGCGCTGTTCGTCGTCAGGGGCGAGGGCGACCGCCGGCCGGAGGCGCTCGTGCTCCGGGTGCAGGACTCCGGCCGACCGCAGCTCCAGAAACCACCTGCTAATGTGGCACCCAGAAGGCAGGAGAGATGCAGCCGGCAGCAAGCCGCGGACGCGCCGGACAGGACGGTCCGTGCTCAGGCTCAGCCTCCTCGGTTGGGTAGTGCCAGTACCAGAAGCACCGCCGGGATCGAGCCGGGTGCGCCGCTGTCCACGCGCAAGACGGCGACGGCCGGCCGAGGGGACCCGGTGATGCAGGGGCGGTACGGGACGCCGTCGATGGCACCACCGACGACAACGGCCTCGCCGCTGATAGTGCCCGGGACGCCGGCGTCGGCGGCGATGACGCCGGGGCGGCCGGTGTGGCAGAGGAGGATACTGATGGGGATGCGGTGCGAGCTGCCGCGGTTCAGCGGCCTCCTGCTCTACGACGAGCACGGCCGGCCGATGCACATCGCCACCCCGGGCCGAAGGAACCACCGCCAGGTATGCAGAGTACTCGCTCCGTCCGCGAATAAATGTACTTCTAGCTTTTGTCTCAAATTAAAATTTTAAAACTTTAACCAACTTCATAAAAAAAAAGTAGCAACATTTATGACCTTAAATTAGCATCCCTAGATCCGTTTTGAATTATACTTTCATAATATATAAATTTGATGTCATATATATTACTACTTTTTTGTATATAGTTGATCAAAATTTTAAAACTTTGACTTAGAATAAAAGCTAGAAGTACACTTATTTGCGGACGGAGGGAGTAGGCTTGCAATATATGGTTGCTTCTGAACAATACAGAGTTCAGATTGATGTACTCCGTTTTGACCTGTTTTTCTCCAGGGGAAGAAGAAGACTGCCACTGCCAGGACACCTTCCACGACAACTCTCAGGGACCTCCTATAGTTAGTTTGTTTGTTGCGACCAGTTGACAGAGGCTGAAGGAATACTCTGCTGTAAAACAGCAAACACAAGTCATGTGAATATGTGATACTTATATGAAATGGATTCGCTGTTCATAGAAGACATTTGTTTTACTGACCAAGCTTCTCATGTGACATGGTTAATTATGCCATGTCACATTGTCCTAGACCAAGAATTGGTCGTGCTGTTATTCTAGAAAAAAATAAAGAATTGGTCGTGAAGGCAGGTTAAGGTTAAGTTTAAGCCCCTGCCTCCTCCTGTTTGGCTCTGCTATGAACTGAGCACAGCAACCCAGACAAGAAGCAGAATGAAACTGAAACTATGAAGCAGACACCTAAATGCCACTGCCTGACAGCACACAATGCACTTTGCAATCAATTAGGAGTGATGGACACTTCTTTGCACATCAACTAATACACAGGCTGAATAAAAAAGAAAAAGGAGAGAGCCCCAACTGAACACTACCCAACAACAACAGGCTATATATGATTTCCCGCATGCTTCCTCCACTAGGCTTCTGTTTCTCTTCAGTCATCTCCAGCACATTCCAGCCATGGAGCCTGTCTAATCCCGAACCCCGACCGGACCGGCGATAAGCGACGACGCCGTTGCACTTCCCCCCACCCCCACGGTGTCATGTCATCGGAGCCCGACGGGGAGACCACCGCCGCGACTGGCTTCTTCCGTTCCTCCATCAGATCATCAGTGTCTATACGCGAGCAACGACACAGTTAGCGAGAGATGACATGGTCAAGGATCATCGATCACTTCCCAAATCTCAAGCACTTGTTGTGTTTCACTTCGCCCATGCTCGACGGCGGTACCTGCGGCGCCTTTGTCGCTCGCTCCTTCGCCAGCTTCTCCATCGCGTTCACGAACTTCCGCAGGTGCCGGATGTACTCGGGGTACGTCTCCAGGTTGCAGTGGCCACCACCTTTGACCCACAGCGGCTCGTACTTCTCCTTCGCTAGCTCCCATAGGCGCTTGCCGTGCGAGAAGTCAACGATGTCGTCCGCCGTGCCCTGAAATGTGATTCAGCAAAGTCCAGATCAAGCAAAGATCCAGCTGGAAGTGACCATAAAGCATATCATAATCTTGAGTCTTGGCACAAAGATAATGAAACCACAAACATTTTGAACTCCAGCTAATTAGACGTTTAAATACAATATTTAAGTCTGCATTCGGAGCAGGCTTCATAGGGGACACCAATAAACGCAGACTGTCCATATGCATCAGGAGTCCAGGACACCACCACCAAGTTCTTGTGGTGGCAACTATCATATGTTTTTTTTAATCTATTTTGTAGTTTCAAAGGCTGAGAAGATAAGCTTCCTTTATGGGAAGGAACAAAATCAAAGGAGTTCCATCAGAACACACGAATCAATGAGATAGACTTGCTATGAGAAAAAGATGACTGGACATCAATGCAAAAGGTAAGTGAGTCCCTACTCACATGTATAACCAGCACTGGACATTCGACCTGCTTTATTTTGTCGATGTTCTGCAATCGTTGGCAGTAAGGTGATGATTAGAAGAATAAACGACCGGCATTTCAGAACCAAAGTGAAAAGGCGTATAACCCAGACTTCCAGACTTACCTTGAAGATATCAAACCAAAGTGTCACTTTCACTGGATACAAAACGCGTATGCCTGACAGAATACCGCTGTGAAGGACGACCCCTCTTAGTTTCTCCAAACGTGAGGCCAAGTGCAACGTCGGTCCGCTTCCAACTGATTGCCCATACAGGATCAGATCCTCTTGCCCTATCCCATACTCCTTTTTCAAACAGTCGTAGACAGCCTCTATGTCGTAGTACGTGTTATACTCCGATGGCTGCCGAAGCGGAAAACAAGATCGAAAAAAGGAGCATAGTTAGGTTATGTATTCCACACAAGGAAAAATGTACCACTCAGCTACCTAATATATATAAGTGCATACACATGAACATGTCTACTATCATTTATTCTGCTATAACAACAATTGTCTCCCATGTAAGTGTACAACAGTTCACAAAATCTATGTATTGCATATGGGAACAAGCACACATGCTAGTTCATTATTTGATTGGCCAAAGGAAGGTTTTGAGTAGGGACCGATAACCGATAAGTGTTGGGGCTGTTGGTCCCTTACTTTAGCAACTTTGTCAAAAGGATGACAACCAGAACAAAGGTAACATCATGGACTAGAATAGCAGAAAGCGAGTATGACTTTTGGGGTGTTTGTAGTGCATATGAATGAAAAAGCA
Source organism: Triticum urartu (assembly GCF_056163025.1). Lineage (NCBI taxonomy): Eukaryota > Viridiplantae > Streptophyta > Magnoliopsida > Poales > Poaceae > Triticum > Triticum urartu. The sequence continues at coordinate 569,946,390 of NC_141878.1, forward strand.
TGACCAACCATTTGCCGATGTCCTTTTATAGATGAGGCCAACAAAGATGGGAGTGGCTAATAATTATTATTTGCTTTTAAGAAAGGGTGCCCACACACCTATCGAAGAACACAAAGCTGATTATGAGAAAAGGATAGGGAGCAATGCAATCCAATAGTTGTCAGTAATTGATGAAAATGTGGCACTATCATATACAGGGGACATCATGATCACAAAATTTGAGAGTTTATGTAGGAATGGGACGTGACAAAAAAAGACAGCTTAACTGCAGATTTAAGCAACAGGAGAACCGCGTTCGAGTTCTTATAATTACTTGGGGATTCAGATTCTTACTTTTCCTGTAGAGGCCCCATATCCTGAATAGTCATAGCTGCACAAGAAAACCAAGTAAACAGATTTAGTAGATTCGTCGGAGTAAAATCCCATCAGCAAGATCCACCAGGCAAGAAATCTGCAGTCCTATCAGATTCAGGTAGAAACTACTTTTCAATTGGTGTAAAATACTCAAAAGTCTCAAAAGTCAAGCAGTAGACATCAACAAGATCCAGCAGGCAAGAAATCTCACAAATATGAGATGTGACAATATCCCATAGAAAACGCAAATTTGAAGATCTATTGGATTGCCCACCAAAGGGAACGTGCAGGTTGTCATCTGCAGTGCAACCACCACAAGGAAACAACCGTATACTGCAATACTCAGCACTCTCATATCTTCGATCCCTTATAACACACAACACCAAATGGCCTTACAATGCATCTATGCCACATGCACGGTGACGTCTGAACGCTCATAGTCATTGGTGAATCGATGGCCACTAACTGACTGACAATGCTGAAAGCAACATCAGCAGAAGAGCACACATGGGAGCAATCGTTAGCATCAGCATCACAGCAGAACCTGATGATATGGTACAGACTGGTATTACAATAATTGAAGCCGTTGAAAAACCTGGGATCTTCTCCCCGGATTAATTAACCTCAGACCTGGTACTATAATCAAAGGTAGGCGACTGGCTGTTTGTTTCTACCCCGGAACTGTGACTAGGATAGGATATGGTTGGAGCAGATTATCTCCACGAAGAAGCAAAACCCAAATTGTGTCTGAATCAAACTTAAAAAAATTAAAAATGGAAGCAGGCTATTCAGCAGAGAGTTATCCAGCGGATCTTCTCCGGGTCAATCAAAAAATTCCAAACGCCACCTAATTCATTATTTATTCACGGTTTGCTGACTAGCAGACGACAAAGATGAAGCTCCGATTAAATCCTCCTCGAACCGAATCAGCATGCGCTGGAGCCAGAAAACAACTCCGGATACGGAATATTACGAGGAATACGACCACCAACAGCCTGCCAAATCCAATCGGAAGTGCAGAAGATGAACCTGAATATCGATTGCGCAGGTCGCAGGTGAATGCGGGAGCATGACGCGGCCGTGTGAGGGAAACTAGAGGCTACGGAGGCGGGGAGGGGAGAGGGAGGGGTGGGGGCGGGCTGACCACATGATGTTGACGCGGAGGTGGGAGCGGAGCTCCATGAAGAGGCCGAGCATCTGGCCGAGGTCGGCGGCGTTGCCGTGGGAGTAGAGCAGCGTGAGGCGCGCGGTGGGGTAGCGCCAGAAGGCGGCGACGACGCGCGTCCCGGCCCTGGTGGGCAGCGCGTGCACGTCGACGTTGGCGTCGGGCAGCACCCCCGTCATCCGCAGCCCGCCCTCCTCCGCCGCCACCTCGTACGTCGCCGGCTCCGGCGGGAAGAAGGCCAGCCGCGCCGCCACCGACGACGTCACGTTCCCCATCCCGCCCTCCGCCTCCGCCCTCCGGGAACGGCTGGCTGGCTATTCCTGGTGGGGGCCCTCCGAATTCCGCAACGTGAGAGCCGGCCAGCTAGCGCCCCGCCCCTCCGCTTATGAGGGAGGCGCCCCGCTCCTTTTGGCCGGGCCTCCTCGCTCTGCTTTCGGTCTGGTTTGGTTTGGTTGTGTGGCGTGTCGACGGAGGAGGATGGATGGGAAGGTTGGGTTCTACTAGCCCACTTCCGTTCCTCCTTCTCTTGGACGGGCGCGTGTAAATGCGGGGAGAAATGCGGGTGGGAGACAGCGAGAGATCCTACTCCCCGGCCTGTACGGGAGTCGACGTATACAGAGTATGCTAGAAATACCCTCTCCTTTTTTGCTAATTGGAGGAAATACCATGTGTTTCAATGACTGATTTTTTGTGATGGATGTAATTGACTGATTGTCTGAACGCTCATAGTCATTGGCAAGACGACTTCTCGAACAAGTCTACAACAATGTTTGTCCGACTCTGATGAGGGAGGGGCAATGACGGTGGCGCTCTTTCGGCTCACTTCAGTGCTTGTGGTCGTCGCTAGGTGGTGTACGAACCCACAAAAGACTTTTGATGTTTTTTGTGCTATCTTGACAGTTGATAGATAGATCAAAAGTTTTTCTAAAGAAAAAACAGAACATCAAACATTGGTTTGAAAATTCAAAAAAAAACATTGGTTTGATCTCTGGTGCTTGAAGTACCACTACCATGACCATCCACCAACTGGGTGTTTCTCAAATGTGTGTGTATGCACATTTTCTAAGGTATAAAAGATGGTTGTTTCTCAAATGTGTGTGTATTTTCTAAGGTATAAAAAAGAAGAAGAAAGGAAACAACCATATAGGTCAACTGCATTTTCTCTTCTGAACAAGCTACTGACAAGGTACCGTAACGAACATGCTAGGCACATTCCACCCAAGAATGAGTTAGCCGTGAGTGTGTTATAGGGCAACTCCAATGCACGACCCCAAATCATTCGGTTGTGTCCGTTTAAAGGTAAACTGACGCAAAATGCGATCCAATGTGTGGGAGCAAACGGACAAACGTTTGTTTTTCGTTCGCTTTTGACCCATTCCCGGCCCAACTATCGGCCATGTTTGCGTCGAAACGGACATGCGTTGACGGGCGCGATGCGTGCTCGTGTCCTCCCCTGGCCCGCCCGTCGGGGAACACAGGCGCCCCTTTTCTCCCCCAGCCGCCCCCACCCCCTTCCCCTCGAACCCTACCCCGCCATCGTCATGGCCGCCATTTTCTCGGCCAGCCCCTGCCCGGCGCACCCCCTTCCTCCTCCTGCCGCCCACCCCTACCCCTACCCCTCTGACGTTTGTCTCGGCCGCGTCGTTGTCCTGTCGGGCCGTCGGATTTGAGCGCATCTGGCCGCCTCATTTGTGCGGATCTGGCCACCGGTGGGCTGTGCCTAGCCAAGGATTGGTCGGGCACCGGACCGCACAGCCCCCGCAACATCTCTGCGTCGCATGCAGGCATGGACTCCACCTCTAGCCGCTCGGATCTACCCCGCCTTAACGGCGCTGTCAAACATACGCCCGGCCGTCGTCCGAGGTCGGCGCTGGCCCAGCGGATACTCAGCTCACCTTTTCCGCTCATAAAGTGCGACGACTACGAGCGGCAGGTCATTCGACGCGTTTCTACCATGCCGAAACATTCAGGGTGGGTGTTCATCAAGTGCAAAAAAGATAAGGTATATGGTTGTTTTTCTTCGGTTGTGCTTCCGGATTCGGCGTAATTTCAATAGCTCTTGGCTCACACGCAAAATTGTGTGTAGGATGGATGCAAATTCTGGTATTGAGAAGAAGAATACTTTGACCTATTGATTGGGCGAAATATGATAGATGCTCATGCACTTCTTGTTAGAATAGAGGCTAGAGATGAGATTTGATGGGAAGCAACGTCTACTTTTTTAGAATCAAAGAAAAAGAAATATACAAGATCGAGAATCCGCAGATTAACAATGAAGGCATCAAAAAGATATTAATCCAACTTATGAGAACAGTTATGGAATTTGGATTTTTTTTAAATGCCTAGTTAAGATTTGGTTAATGTACTAAAAGATGCATGTAGCTGGACAAGATGCGGCCGAAATTCGGCCGCCCATTGGGCAAACGGCTGACGCATCCACAAATTCGGATGGACACCGCTCCATTGTCATTCTCAAACCAACGAAAACTGGACAGAACGGAAATCTGTTTGGAGTCCTGCGTTGGAATTGCCATTAAACAAGTTCCAAATAGAAGAAGAAAAAGTAATTAACCGCGAGTGATAACGTGGTCAAGATTCGGTCAAAAGAAAAACGAAGAGCAGAGCATGGATAGTTCTCTGGGTGTTTGCGTGCGGCGAATGACTAGCCGACTGACGGGAGTGATGGCGGCTGCTGAGTGACTGCTCCGCTCTGCTCGAGCCGAGTGATGACTGGTGAGACTGCGTGCGGGCCCAGCCCACTGTCACCCCGGCCCCACGCCAGCTGCCACGCCTCGAGATCCCCTCGTTGACGCCATCTCCCATGCGCCGGGAAGGGAAGCGCACAAGTGTTTTTTTCTTTTTCACTGCAACATTTCGCCTGTCTTCCTGCTGCCGGTTGACACCACTTTCGCGTACGAACTGTGCCAATTTTCCTTTTGGTCTCGTGGACACCTCGATGAGGCGGGGATTCATGTATTCATTGTAGAAGAAGAGATGCGTTCGGTAAAATGGAAAGAACCACGCGAAAACCAGATACAAATGGCGCGAATCCTCACCAGTCGGTCGATTTGACGATGGAAACTCGAGAATAAAAATGCGCCAATAGCACACCAACACACCAACAGATGTCATCGGAGCGGATCCTCGCCATATCGTGCCCCCCTAGCATCCCCCGTCGAGCAAGCCAGGTTCGGCGTGGCCTGCCTACGGAGGGCTATGAAAAAGGCCGACCGAGCTAGAAATGGAGCATAGATATGAACATTTTGGGCTATCCGGACACGTACTTCAAGAAATGGTTTATGAATGTTTGTTACCGGGTGTAACAAGATCCAGTTGGTAAGGATAAAATACCCTTTCGTATTTGTATGGATTTCTGGAATTGATAATCATAGAGAAGCCCTCTTTACCATTCTGTATAAATGGACTATTCTATTTTCGATAGTCATACTGGTGATTTGGAAGAGATTTCTCGAAAAGTCTTTAGTGCTCATTTCGGGCAACTTTCCATTATCTTTCTTTGGCTGAGTGGCATGTACTTTCATGGCCCCCGTTTTTCCAATTATGAAGCATGGCTAAGTGATCCTACTCACATTGGACCCAGTGCTCAGGTAGTTTGGCCTATAGTAGGGCAAGAAATATTGAATGGTGATGTAGGCGGGGGCTTCCGAGGAATCCAAATAACCTCTGGTTTTTTCAGCTTTGGCGAGCATCTGGAATAACTAGTGAATTACAACTCTATTGTACTGCAGTTGGTGCATTGATTTTTGCAGCGACTTCGGACCAGAAGCACCGCACGATCGACCATGTCACAAACACCACTGCCGCAAGAGGGGGGTGCTGAAAATGCCTCGCCCCAACTTTGAAGGGGATGATCAAATTAAGCACGCTTCCGGACCCTTTGTCACCTTCAACTTCTGGTGCTTCAACGACCACCGGCTAGGGCCACTGTGCCGCCCCGACAAAGACGAAGGCGCCCATCGAGTCCACGGGTCTGTGGAGATGAGTACATTTTTTCCTGCAAAATTTCAATGTACCAAGCAAACATGATTATCCACTGGAAGCAGGAATTGTTAGTAGGGCGATACCGGTGAAGCATCCACCACACAAAGGGTTTAAATGTATGCATATTTTTTATGTATTCACATTGCTTCTAATTGAATCTCCCAATATGTCAACTCACCTTGGCTTGTTGCTAGTTATACCTGGCCATATCTCGGGTCGGGCCAAAAAAGCCCGTTGCTGAAAACCCAGGCCTAAGCCCGGCCCGACCACCGGGCCTACTAAATCGGGCCCGAGCCCAAAAAAGCCTGACATGACCCGGTCGGTCTGGCCCGACCACGGCTAAAAACCCATTTTTCGCAGGCCCAAGCATGGCCCGATCTGCCCGACGGACTAAATTTTTAGGCCCAAGCCCGGCTCGATGGAATGTTCGGGCTCAGCCCGGCCCGGGATTTTTAGGCCAGGTCGCGTCAGGTCATCTGGGCCGGGCTGCCCATGGCCAGGTATGTTGCTAGTACTTTTTGTCAGAAGGCGCCAGAGAAAACCAAAGAATAGTGCGCATGCATGTCGTCTATCCCTACACAAAGTCCATACAGTTTAATTTTCTTTTGATGTTTTAGAAAATTTATATCTTTCAAACTAAAATTCCATTTTTTATTTTTTATATATTTGAACTCCAAGCGCCAAGACCTTTAGAACAAGATCAATTTTGGATGCATTCAAACATGTTTAAATTTCAATGTTCCAAATGAGTGAAATCAGTTTTCTGGAAATAAGTGGAATAACTTTTTTGAATTTAGTGAAACCAATTTTTTTGAAATGAGTGAAATTTATTTTTAATGCATATGAAACATATTTTAGTGTGAAATATGTGAAACTTATTATTTAAAAAATGTGAAACTAGTTACTTACACAATGTGAAGCTGATAACTTCAAATTATTTTAATTACTGAAACATTGTTTTGAAACGAGTGATTTTTTTTTAAATGATAGTTTTCTGAAGTAAGTGAAACCAAACCAATATTTTCATACACATGACACATATTTTGGTGTACGTTAAACTTATTATTTCAAATATATGAAGCTGGTATTTTCAAACATATGAGTGGAATATTTTAATAAGAAAATCATTTTTTCAGATGTACGAACTCAGGTTTTTTTAATGCGTGAAATTAGACTTTTGAAAAAAAATGAAAATGAGTTTTTAAATATACGTGAAACCTTCTTTTTTAAAACAAGTGAAATGTGTTATATGAAATGAATGGAATCAGTTTTTTAAAATGGGCTAAATGTGTTTTTGAAATGAGTCAATTGTTTCTAGATGACTAAAATTTGGTATTGAAACGAGTGAAATCATTTTTTCAATGAATGAAATTAGTTTTATGAAATGAACAAAGGTAGTTCTTTGAAATGACTAAAACCTATGTTTTCAAATGTGTGAAATTGATGTTCTCAAATCCGGTAAAAAAGTGCGGAATTGATTAATACAAATTTATTAAACATGTTTTTTCATAATATACGAAAGATATTTCAATGTGTTTGTGAGTTCCATTGTCCATTTTGTGAAAATATTTGAAACCGTAGAAATCACTTCTATGAAATAGTGAAACATTTTAAGGTTTTATGAAAGTGATTTTAAATATAATTGAAAAATGTAGTTCGAACATATCCAAAATTGATCTTGTTCTGAAGGTCTCCACACACGAATTCAAATATAAAAAATGTTTCGACAGTGAACGTTTTATTCAAAAAATATGAATCATTATAAATATGAGGATGGAAATAAAATGTGTGTCCAGTGTATGGGGTGAGAGAATGCATGCATGCACCGTTCTCTCCACTCCCTCTCTCACTCCTCTGTAAAAGTTGAAACCGACTGACGCAAAAGGAGGGAGTCCCATTCTACATGTCAATACTGACAACAATGAAATTTCTAGTAAAAGGAACATCTGTCGACTTTATAAGTTGTGAGGGCTCACTCTATCCCCAAATCCTCTTTTATTCCCTACCTATATTATTTATCCTCTCTTTTTTATCAATGGGTTTAAGATTCATTACCTCTCTCATTCTACTATTTCACAAAGGAATGCGAAGAGAACTCAATGGATTGTATCCTATTCGTTGAATAGATTTCTTTTTTATTAGAGTATCAGCAAGAAATCTTGGTTATTCACTCTATTTTAAGTATTATTTAAGTAAACCATGCATAATGCATATTCCCCATTTTCAAAACTATTGGGGGGGGGGGCATTGGCCCCCAGCCTTGGATCAAGTTGTGAAGGATTTTCTTTAGGCGAGCTTAGATTGGATTTTTTTATCAAGCTCCTCCATTGCATACAATACTTAGCTCATACCCAAATTTTTAGTGAACTGATGAGATCATGGGCGCCGACGATTTCTGCCTGAGTTTGCTAAACCTCGTAGGTGTTCCTGTTTCTCACGATGCTTTCATAAATATTTACATACGGAGAGCTAAACAAAAATAACCGTCACGCAAGTGAACTAGTGCGACGTGCGTAGGATTTAAAAGTAGGAGCGGACGTCACCCTTCAGTCCCATCTAGCCCTGGTAAGATGATCATCACTCAACGAGGATCATCAACTATTAACTAAGGTTAGCGAACTCATTAACCCCATTACTGGTAGATAGGATTAGGAGCTAGTTAATGCCACCTTTGGTTTCATGGATGCATGACGGATTCTGCAAATCCCACTAAACATATGTGCCTTTAATGACTTCATTGCATGCCATTCAATACAGAACGAAATCTTCTTTGTCCGCACAACCTACCATTTAGAATGGAACCACCAGTTCGGAGGTAGATCATTTCCTTTGGCTGCATCAGACCTTCTTCTAATAATCTTGTTTGGAAGAAACTATCGGATCTGAAGATTCATAGGAAAGTTTAGATTTTCTGTTGGAGGACTCTTCATGGCATACTACCTTTAAAACGTATTCTTACTAATCGACATATTGGCCATGAGGGTCATTGTCCTATTTGCAACAAAGGATCCGAAGATGTCAGGCACCTTCTGTTCACTTGTGGCAAGGTTGTTTATCCATGGGAGAGACCAAGAATTGAGAGCCTAATTCAAGAAGCTATAGCTACTGGTTTGTCGGGGTCAGTGGTCCTTGAACATATATTCATATCTTCGTCGGCTTTGATGCATGGTAAAAAATCAGTGGAGATTCAAGCGGTGGTTGCAGTAGGTTGATGGTACCTTCGGTGGTTGAGAAGGCAGACCACACATTCGGAAAGGGTGCCCCTGTTTCGTCGTTGGCCGGTTTCGGTTCTGGCAATTGCTACAAATAATGCAAATCTGAATCGACGAAACATCCAAAGTAATATCCGTAAATGGTCCAAAAAAAACCTTAGTTATTTGAGGCTAAACGTTGATGCATCATTTGAGGCGTAAATGGATCTTTCATTGCAGGCAAGTGTGTCTACAATCCACATGCAGCAAATGCGGCAACGATGGAGGCTTTAGCTATGCGGGATGGACTACATCTTGCAAATTATATTGGAGCTAACAAGGTGCAGGCGAAATCTGATACGATTGAAGTCATTAGCTTTTATCAAGGACAAATGCAATGGTGGGACTCGGCAGAAGCGATATATGCTGATTGTGTGAACACGTCACTTCAAATTGGAACCGTTGATTTCAAACATTGTCCTAGAGATGCGAACGGTGTGGCCCATGAGCTATTTACTCAAAACCACCACATTATGGGCTAGGGTAACAGATCGGTACCACATTTGAGGCAGTTCACAAAAAACCACCAACAATGGGGCTAATCTGTAATGCGGAGCACTGACGCTGCGTTTTAGCCCAGAAAACAGCGAATCCAACAGGTGGGTCCCGCCTGTCGGGCTGACGTGGCGCGTGTTGACGGACGTCGTTAGACGGCGAGAGACGGCCGTTTCGGCGCGCCCGTCTACTAGGTCAAGCCGTTCCCCCCGTCAATTCAGTACACCCCTCGATTCAGTCCTTCCCCACTCTGCCCCGATGGCGACCAGCTCCGGCGGCGACGGCGCACACGGAGTCGACGGAAGCGGCGACGCCGCACTCAGCGGCGAGGGCGGTGGTACTACTTCAGGGCAGAAGCGGCTGCGCTCGCAATGCGGAGGCATCGGCCCCCACACCGATGGCGGCTGCGACCTAGATCCAGAGTCGGCCACGGCGGTGGGCCTGTCGTCGGAGCCTGGTACCGAGGAAGCAGCTTCGCAGATTGGTCCGGAGGATGTGCTCCCATTCGCCCCATCTTCAGCTAGGTAATCTGAATCTTTGAAAATATGTTCTTTCAATCTTTCCTTACTACTGGATCTGTTTTATACATTGAACAAAGATTCTAGTTCTGAATATTGATTTGTTAGTCATTTAGAAGTGATTGTTGTCCTGAATATTTATCGAATATCACATCTTCAGTCAGGGTTCGGTTATGTTAGTAGTATTGTAGGGTTCTGAATTTTTGGAGAAAATCACACTGTAGTGTTCATTTATGTTATTGTCATGTTACTATAATTGACTTGGTAATTTTGCTTACACTGCATTGTAATGGTGAGCTATATTAGGCCTGAAGATATTCATTTGTCTATGCTAGTAATGTTAGTACTAATTTGATGGTTCTAAATTTTTTGAATAGTGCATTCTAATGGTCAGATATAATGGTCAGTTATGTTGATACAATTGACTTATTAATATTCATTTGTATGTCCATTTTAGGCCTGAGTGTTAGTGTCAAAACCGGCGGATCTCGGGTAGGGGGTCCCGAACTGTGCGTCTAGGCCGGATGGTAACAGGAGGCAAGGGACACGAAGTTTTACCCAGGTTCGGGCCCTCTTGATGGAGGTAAAACCCTACGTCCTGCTTGATTAATATTGATGATATGGGTAGTACAAGAGTAGATCTACCACGAGATCGGAGAGGCTAAACCCTAGAAGCTAGCCTATGGTAAGATTGTTGTTCTGTATGTTGTATATTCTATCGACTAGCCTGGCCCTGGTTTATATAATGCACCAGAGACCTAGGTTAACAAGAGTCCTAGCCGAATACGCCGGTGAGGAGAAGTCCTTGTCTTGATCGCCAAGTCTTTGTGGAATCTTCCTTGTATGCGGCAGCTGTCCGAACTGGCCCATGAGTATACGGCCATGGGGGGCCTCGGCCCAATCTAATAGATCGGGAGACGACGTGGTGAGTACCCCCTAGTCCAGGACACCGTCAGTAGCCCCCTGAACCGGTCTTCAAGTTAGGGACGCTCCTCGATTCTTCTGAACTGTTCTTCATCTTCGGTCGTCGGTCTTGAAAACTGGTTCAACAAATCTTCTTTATCTTCAATCTTGAGGATCGCCGAAATGCATTCGACGAGTTTACACGTCGGGTATCCGAGGAGCCCCTTTAAGTTTCCGGCCTTTACCAATGCCTTGTTATTTTTATGCCACACCTCGGGTTTGAAGTTGTTCCCGGGCGGCAGCGTCCTCTTGCGTCCGAGCTCCAACGCCGGACTGTATTCGAGGTATCTTTTGCAACCGAGCACCAACGCCGGACCGCTTCCCAGCTCTAACGCCGGAATGTATCCGAGCTCCAATGCCGAACTATGTATCCGAGCTCCAACGCCGGACTATATCTGAGGTGTCGTAAATCACCTTGGTTCAAAGAAGTTTGAAGGAGTTTAGCCGAGCTTAATGACGGAAATGCCCTATATGGAGCTAGCCACTAGCGCCCGAGCTTTATGTCGGGCTGCTTCCGAGGTGGTGCACCACCCCGAATGTGGGCCGATTTTTGTGAATATTTTTTATTGGTGCAATTTATTCTCTGCCGAGATATATAGCCAGTAGCCCTCAAGGTGTGTATCGGTCTAAAACCCGAGATGCACCTGAAGGATGACGTAAGACCGCTGATCCCAGTAGCCGCTGAGACTCAGGTTGATTTGCAAAATCGGCCTGAGGATCAAGTCCAAGCTCGGCAGAATACTTCGGGACACTAAAAGCGGCGTGCTTAGTCCTCGAGACTTAGGTTGGGTGCGGCCGACCAACCTGAGGATCAAAATCTCCTCGGAAACTATATTGCACATAAAATTTTCTACATTGGACAAGCAATGCAGTAGCCCCGAGACACTGGTCGGGTGGTAACACCAGATCAGGGGATCAATGTGCCCCTTTAATATTTGTAAATAATAAGCCCGAAGCCCAGTAGCCCCCGAGCCTTAATGCGGGCACGGGTGGCAGAATTAAGGATCAATATTCATAGTAAAATCACAAATTATGTGTAATGACTCTATGTATCCAAGTACTTTACGTCATTAATGCTCGAATCCGCATTGTACAAAACTTTGTTGACCGACCATCGGCTTCCACCTCCTCGGCCAGTAGCCGAGGAGTGTTTGTCCTACTTTATAAAGCCTTTATGAGGGCAAAGATTTACAACAAACAAGGCAATCTGGCCATACGGTTTTATAAACAAAGGTACGTAGAGAGTTATATTACTGTTTAACAGAAGAAATGTCTTACAAAGAAAATAGTCCCGCTATCGGTTCCTTTCTTTGGGTTGTCATGCTAAGCATGATCATTAAACCTCAGCTCTAATGTAAGAGCAAAATATTGAGGATTTAGTTTGGGAGGCCAGTTAGTAGCCCCCGGTAGTGTTTGGCGACAGTCGGGGTCAAGCCGTAAACACTTCGGCCAATGTTATGAACGACCCATCATTTAACAGTCATCGGATCGCTGACCAGTTTACGCTTATTGTGAAAGTCAGTTTTCGGCTTTCTCCACTGAGGTGCTTAACCATGTGAGCTGGAAGCACAATCGCAGTGGTTCTCCCTTTGCACGCCTAGCCGAACAAAACGGAACGTAGGAAGCAAGTGGAGGAGCCGGGCAACCCAACTATTGACCGAAGACACAATTCGAAACCGATGCATATATAGCAATATCTGAGAATGTTTTTGCCGAATCCCTAAAGGTGTCCGGCATTGGACTGCGAGACTAATGCTGGAAAAGCACAAATAGTTTAAAAGTGCCAAAAAGCTTGGAAAACCAAGAAATGTCAGTAAAAACATGACGTCCGAACAATATCAAGTGTTCGGTGCCAATCCGAAAGTTGGTCTTAGAAAAAAGAAGTGCTTCTGTCGTGCTTTAACATGATACATCCTAACTCAAGACTTCGAGCGGGTCAGCTTACGGCATCAACCTCCTATCCCGAGGGCGGAGTACCTCTCATCAGGCCAGTTTAGCAAACTAAACTCTAGCGGCTTTGAGAGAGAAATTAGGCTCCCCGGCTAGTGACCACATACTCGTGTCGAACAAAGGAGTGATAAATAATAATAAAAAAACTTTGCAACGACTAAGAATAAGAACACTTATTATAAAACGGCTCAAATAAACTTAAGAGCCCCCAAGTGACTTGGGTAGAAGAATGATTGCATGTACCGAAGTACTTATATCATATCTATGTTCAACCGAACTTTAAACGCGTCTTAACCGACCGTCGGCTTCTCCCTCTTCGGTTAAGGACCGAAAAGTTTTATATACTCCATCGGTCGAGAATATCAACGGTGTTTCCAATAACCAGGCAATCAGGCCATAAGGCTGTAAGAGACAAAGCGCGCTCAGGGAACTTATGCTATATTACCGTGAAGTGTAAGAAGCATCTTCAAAGAAAATAGTACCCCCACCGATACCTTTCTTCGGTGCTCATTGTTATTATGAGACTTGTGCAATAGATTTTTTGTACTCATGAGTTCCGTTGTGTGCCGACCATCATTGAAAACTATAAGAGCGCTAGCTTTCGGCTTCACCCAGTCTGAGGTCCGGCTAGGGCGACCCGATCGTGACAATCGCAGAGGTGCTCCCTTTACTCCCTAGCCGAACAATCGGGAACGTAGGGGTAAACACAGGAGCGAGGCAACCCAGCTTGCAAATCGCTTAAGTCAATATGGTGCATATTGTGGCGTAATACACGAATAAGGAACGAAGCCGTACAAGTATAATCATATGCAAGTGGAAAAGCTTCATGAAGGAAGCCCCCAAATTAATTGGGTATTTGAATTTATGCGTTACAAACAAAGTTTGGACAAGGAAATTTTTTACAAGCAAATTTTTTCCAAAAAAGTATAATGCTTGGTCGAACCGAACACAAGTTAGAAATTAAAGCTTTGAGCATGAAAGTGACTTAGCTGGTTAATATGTTCGGTATTGATGACGCGGTCCAAGCTTGATGCGGGGCAAGGTTCTATCCCCCAAGCTGGTCCCGAGGTGGCGGAGCGGAGAGCTCGACACGCCGAAGTGGTGACATAGCACGGTCAATGCAGACCGGCAGAGTGATGCCGAAGTCCCCGGATCATTTTTCTGTGCACAAAAAATAGTGCAAACCGGAGATAATAGTAATAATGATAATTAAAAAAATGTTGCATAATAAATAATTTATGCAAAGTGAGGAATAGAAGAAATATGGCCTGACGCCGAAGTCAATGTCGATGCAGGGCGTCGGCGTGATGTAGTAAAGGCGTGGCAAAGCCTGAATTCACAGGTCGGTCCGAGCTCCGGATGCGGCGTTTGCCGGACTATGTACGGAAACTGATCGAACCACCACGCGACCGTCGTTAATGCGGTCACCATTTGATAGACCTGTGTACATATCATGGACAAACCAGAGTAATAATTCCTTGGGAAAAATGAACCCAAACAAGCAAAAAATACTGGGATTAATAGCACCTGGTTTATTTGTTGTAGCAATCCGAAGGAAGGTGATTCCCAAAATTAGGACTCGCTCCGCACACCCATTGCCTGATGGGCGATAAAACGACGGCACGGCAATGCTGGTAAAGGTTGACTCGCCGAGGCAAAGCCCTCGGCCCAGCTAACGTGACGGAGCTGGTCGGCTAGTGACGCCGAAGTGTCCGGAGTAGGTTGATGAAGAGATGGCGAAGCCCCCGGTCCAGCCGAGATGTCGAAGCTTCAACGTCAGCCGATGAGTCGAAATAGGTCGGCGTGATGGACACCAGCTTGAAGAAGCAATAGTGCGGCCATGTCAATGCAGGTCGTGACGTGGTCGATGCCGGCTTGATGAAGCGACCGTGCGGCGATGCCGGTACACCCGCTCCGTGTAATCCGCGGGGCGGCGACGTTGATGATGATTTATCCTTCGCGATGTCTGACTCTTGTTCGGCTTGCCGAGATGATGATCCAAAGAAGTTGAGCTCGGCTAAAGTGACGATGTGTCTAGCGCAGGTCAGCAGCCGTGGAGTAATATTGCCGGACTGGTTTGACTCCAGCATGATGTTGAAGATCATTTCAAAAGATCTTAAAGTTAGTGGGATGTGTTCGGGAACAAAACACAATACCTCATACAAAACTTCCTTCAAAAGGGATGTCCGAAATCCCGTTCATAAAAAAGATGAACTCGGGTCGGATTCGTTTTCGCGCAGAAAACAGATCCGAAAAATGATGCACTAATCGGAAGTTTCCCGGAGTTTGGACGGTCGGATCGAGCTGAAATTTTGAGAGATGGTAGATATAGGAATTACGCAGCCGATCAATGGTTGGATCTTTCAAAGGACATCCGAGCTAGAAGCTGGACACCACGCCCTATACTCATCTAAATTCCCATCCAGATTTGACAGGGCTCCGGTATATCGTGGATTGCCAAAGATTCCTCCATCAGAACTCGACGAAATTTTCCAAGGTTGTTGTAGACTCAATTCCGCACAATTCCACCAAAGCGATCGTCAAAGCGATACTCGAGGAGGTGGTGGCGGCAGATACGAGTTCGCTGTCCAAAAAAACAACACGGTCGCTTGAGGGCAATGTTGACGTTGAGCCCCCGAGCTCCATAGATGATTCCTCCGTGATCTTGATAGAGATCAGAGTTGATGTTTGATGAAGGCCCTCGTCCGAACATGGTGATCCGAACACGGGGCGCAATTCTTGGTCGAACCAAAGTGACCAGTCGAACTAGTGACGAAGACGCCGAAGTCGCAGTTGATCTGCAGGCGAGCCATCGATCCTTTTTTCGATCACACAGCGGAACTCTCAATGAAAGCACCAATGTCGGTGTCAAAACCGGTGGATCTCGGGTAGGGTGTCCCGAACTATGCGTCTAGGCCGGATGGTAACAGCAGGCAAGGGACACGAAGTTTTACCCAGGTTCGGGCCCTCTTGATGGAGGTAAAACCCTACGTCCTGCTTGATTAATATTGATGATATGGATAGTACAAGAGTAGATCTACCACGAGATCGGAGAGGCTAAACCCTAGAAGCTAGCCTATGGTATGATTGTTGTTCTGTATGTTGTATATTCTATCGACTAGCCTGGCCCTGGTTTATATAATGCACCAGAGGCCTAGGTTAACAAGAGTCCTAGCCGAATACGTGGGTGAGGAGAAGTTCTTGTCTTGATCGCCAAGTCTTTGTGGAATCTTCCTTGTATGCGGCAGCTGTCGGAACTGGCCCATGAGTATACGGCCATGGAGGGCCTCGGCCCAATCTAATAGATCGGGAGACGACGTGGTGAGTACCCCCTAGTCCAGGACACCGTCACTGAGGATTTATGGTCAATCTATTTCCAGTTTCCTGGGAAGATGTATGCTCTTGTTAAGATGTCTGAAAGAGAAATCACTTATGGTAGTTTGGTCAATGTAATGGTCACCAATGGATACTGTAAGGATGACAGTCTTTGCTACTTGAAAGAGGAAGATATAGGGTTGCAAGGTGTTTGTGTCATTAAAGGCAACATTGAAGTAGTTCGCATGCTGAGAGAATTTGAGAGCACCCAGACATTGTCACTGACAGTTATAAAGGGAAAGGTAGTTATTGAACCACCAATTGGAGAAGATCAAGATGCACAGCAAATAGATGCAGAGCCACCTGTTGTCTTTGCTGTTGCTGAATCAGGTGTTGTGCACAAATCAGTTCCTCCTAACTGTCAGTTACATCTTGGGACACAGGAAAGTGCAAATTTTTTGCCACTCAAATCAGTTCCTCCTAACTGTCAGTTACATCTTGGGACACAGCTTAACACTGAAGTAAGTGTCAATTATGCTGATTTTCAGTTTGATTCAAATGAGGAGGACAATGCAGTTAGTGAGGAAGAAATTCCTGTAGGCATGGACACAGATGATGATGAAGGTTCAAGCAGTGATGAAGAATTTGTAGTTGATGTGGATCTCTTAGCTACAGGAGAAGAAGAAGATGACTCAGATTCAGTGCAGTATGTGGAAGAACAGAGTGCAAAGAGGAGGAAAGAGGAACATGAGCTAGATGAAACTATTGCTGACATAAAGAGGAAGAGAGCTGAATACATGGCTAGTACACACTGTGAGGGGGACACAGATCCTGAAGATATATATGACATGGACCAGGAAGAAGATGATGAGGAGGCCCAAGAGATCCCAGTTCCTGAGCCTGTTAAGAAGAAGGAAAAGAGGCCATGTCCTACAAGTAGGTCCCACTCAAGTGTTGGGCCAATCATTAATCCTGATTGGTTTCCATCTTTAGAAGAGGAAGATACAGGCTTTGAAGCAGATGATGATGTCAATGAACCAATGTCCTTTGTTATCAGCTCTGGCAAAAGGAGTAGAGCTAAGAAAAGACCACCTAGGGTCTGGTATGATGAGGACAGGATGCATCCAGAACAACAATTTCAGCTGAAGCTCTGTTTCAAAGATGTTTACCAATTCAGAGAGGCCCTTGTCAATTTGCATGTGAAACAACTTAGAAGATACAAATATCACAGAAACTGCAGTGATAGGATAATAGTTTGCTGTGATGGAGATGGATGTCAGTTCTACATGGTAGCAGCACAGATAAGAAATGAGCCCACTTTCTGCATTAAGAAGATGAGGTTGGAGCACACATGTCCCACCCAGTTTGAGAAAACTAGGATTAGTTCAAGGTGGCTTGGCAACAAAATGCTTGAAACTATCAGATCAGATCCCAACACTACTGTACCTGCTATTGTTGACAAGGCAAAGAGGCAATTTGGGCTTGAGATTCCTAGGATGATGGCATGGAGGGCTAAGAAGAAAGCAAAGGAGATTGTGCTTGGTGATCACAAGAAGCAATATAAGAGGCTGAGAGACTATTTGGAGACTGTGAAGCTTACAAATCCTGGATCTAGGTGCATTGTCACTACTATTAGTGGCAAAACCAGAGAAAATCCTACTGCTGGACCAAGGTTCCATGGTCTATTTTTCAGTTTGAATGCATGTTGTGAGGGCTTCCTGAATGGATGTAGGCCATTCATAGGTCTAGATGGCTGCTTCATCAAATTGACAAGTGGTGCACAGATACTAGCAGCTACTGGAAGGGATGCAAACAACAATATGTACCCCATTGCATTTGGAGTGGTTGGAGTTGAAGATACAGTGAACTGGTCCTGGTCTTGACAAACTCAAGTATGCTCTAGGAGGAAGTGAAGAGGGCAAATTTAGAAAGTACACATTCATGTCTGATAGACAGAAGGTTAGTTCATTTGCTTGTTTATTTAGTTGTTCATTTAGTTCATTTAGTTGTTCATTTAATTGTTCATTTAGTTCATTTACTTGTTCATTTAGTTGTTCATTTAGTTCATTTACTTGTTCATTTAGTTCATTAGCTTGTTTATTTAGTTGATGCCATCATCAAAGTGATGCCATCAAGACTAGTTGGTAGGTGTCGAGTCGTAACGCTTCTTGTCGACACATAGGTCTAGATGGCCTAGGGTGACCCATCTAGGATCAAGAAACATATAGGCATCATCATAGTGATGCCATCAAGACTAGTTGGTAGGTGTCGAGTCGTAACGCTTCTTGTCGACACTTAGGTCTAGATGGCCTAGGGTGACCCATGTAGGATCAAGAAACATAGGCATCATCAAAGTGATGCCATCAAGACTAGTTGGTAGGTGTCGAGTCGTAACGCTTCTTGTCGACACATAGGTCTAGATGGCCTAGGATGACCCGTGTAGGATCAAGAAACATAGGCATCATTAAAGTGATGCCATCAAGACTAGTTGGTAGGTGTCGAGTCGTAACGCTTCTTGTCGACACTTAGGTCTAGATAGTCTAGGGTGACCCATGATGGCCTAGGGTGACCAATCAAGACAAGTTGATCATCAAAGTGAAACCATCATGTTTAGTGATTTTAAATGATTTTAAAGGAAATCATTTAAAATCATATTAAATCATTTACAATCATATTAAATCAATTAAAATCATTTAAAATCATATTAAATCATTTAAAATCATATTAAATCATGTAAAATCATTTCAATTCACTTTCATGCAGGGTCTACTCAATGCAGTGACAGCAGTATTCCCAAACTGCCATCATAGGTACTGTTTGAGGCACATCTATGCAAACTTCCAGAGAGCAGGATTTGGAGGAGAGGATTTGAAGAGATGCATGGATGGAGCTGCCTATGCTTACACCGAACATGACTTTAATTTGGCTATGGAAAGCATGAAGGCTGAGTGCACTGCTGCTTGGGAGTGGATGTCAAGAATTCCTCCTAAAGCTTGGTCTAGGCATGCAATGGACACTAATTGCAAAACTGATTTGGTGGTGAATAATTTAAGTGAAGTTTTTAATAAGTACATTCTAGATGTAAGGAACAAGCCAATTGTCACAATGATCAATGGGATCAAGGACAAGTTTCTAGTGAGGTTCCACCAGAAGAGAGAGGGTGGGAAATGTGCTAGATGGGAGATTGCACCAACCTATGCAGAGAGGTTGGAGATGAACAAGAAGTATGCAAGGGATTACACAGCACTGATAGCTGGCCAAGGACTTTTCCAAGTCACTAGTGGAGACAAGACCTATGGTGTTGACACAAACCTACAGACATGTGGGTGCAAGAAATGGGACATCAGTGGAGTTCCTTGCAACCATGCTTGTTCTGCCATCTATAGGTCTAAACAGCTGCCAGAGGATCATATCAATGTGTTTTTCAAGAAATCTATGTACTTGGAGGCATATAAGCCAGTAATTTACCCTGTTCCTGGTCCAGATAGCTGGGTGAAAACTCCAACACCTGACATTGAACCACCACAATTCAAAGATGACAAGAAGGGGCCAGCAGAAGAGAAAAGGAAAAAAGGAAAGTTTGAGCCACCTCAAGCAAAGCAGACATCTAGGATGGCTACTATAACATGTGGGAACTGCAAGCTGCAAGGACACAAGTACACAAGTTGTCCAAAGCCATTGAGGCCTGATCTGCAAATCAGGAGGAACAAGCACATGGTATTTTCATTTTGAAATTAGTTGAGTGTTCATTTCTATTGACTGATCATTATAAAGTTGTTTAATTTTTTAATTACAGGAAAACAGGATTGTACCTGAATGGAACCATGGTGCATCTTCATCATCTACTGGAAGTGCTAGGGTGCACCATCATCATCTACTACAAACTCCTCTCCTGCTGCTGCAAGAGGTGCAAAGACTACTAGTGCTGCTGGAAGGGGTGCAGCCTCATCTCCTGCTGCTGGAAGGGGTGCTAGTTCATCTGTTGTTGTTGGAAGAGGAGCAAAGTCTGCTACTACTCCTGGAAGGGGTGCTAGTTCTTCTCCTGCTGCTGGGAGAGGTGCAAGATCTTCCACTGCTGCTGGAAGGGATGCAAAAAGGTTCAAGCCTCCAAGAAGTTTTGCAGAAGCTTCTACTAGCCAGCCTGCAGGCAGTAGGCCAAAGAGGACAAAGTACATGAGAAAGAGGATGGAGGGGTACTTTTATGCCAGTGGGAACTATTAAATGCTCAAATTTGAAGTCTGTATGCAAGTGCATGTGTGCTAAATCAGGCATTACATCACTTTATTTATGACATTATGAACCTATGTATGGCACTCAGAACCTAAGTTTGTTAAACCTATATATGGCACTTTGAAGTTATCTATGTTTATCTCCTGCTGTTAAAATTCTGTGCAAACATTTAGAATATATGTTCTGTGCAAATATTATGGCAAAACAACCACAAACATTTAGAATATATGTTCTGTGCAAATATTATGGCAAAACAACCACAAACATTTAGAATATATGTTCTGTGCAAATATTATGGCAAAACAACCACAAACATTTAGAATATATATTCTGTGCAAATATTATGGCAAAACAACCACAAACATTTATAATATATGTTTTGTGCAAATATTATGGCAAAACAACTACAAACATTTCATTTGGTACAAACAAAATACATTAATAAGTAGGAAATTGATCCAAAGATGCATTGATCCAAAGATACATTGATAATAAGTAGGACATTAATTAGTTCTTGGGAGTACACAACACAAGTCTTCAGAGTACACAACACAAGTCTTGGACATAAAGATACATAAAGCATTACAGCTTTGGAAGTGCATAAGAGAACATTCATATCAACTGCAGTGCTACCCTAAACCACACCACAATACATACTTAAAAATCATCACATATGTCCTTTAACTTCTTGATCTTGTCCTTGTACTCATGTTTCTGTTTGAGCAGATCTGCAATCATATACTCCAGTTTTTTCTTCTCTTGCTTCAGTTGGTCCCTCTCTGTCACAACTTGGTCTCTCTCTACCACTAGCTGGTCCCTCTCTTTCTCTGCCTTTGCCCTAAGTACCTGATGAAGATTGGTACAACCATGGTCTGCGAGCTTCTTCTTCTCCATCTCCTCTTTGAGATCACTTAGAGCCAACCTAGCATTGCCCAACTCTGTGATAGTATCCTCCTTGTTAGCAACCATTTTAGCAAAGTCCAGTTTGAAAAACCTCAGATTTTCCTCCATCTTCCTCTTTTCTCGAACTAGTTTGAAATTTCTTTCACCAAGCTCAACATTTTCTTTCAGCCTGTCATCGATATATTTGTTATATATGCTCCACAATTCAGTGAGGGTGAAGTGCATAGCCACTGACCACTCTGGGTCTATCCACTCGAGATAGTTGCACTTTAGTTCTGCCTACAATTAAATAAATATGTTCTTAATAAGAAATTATATGAAATGTGCACAAATTATATAATACTGTATGAAATTGTAGTTTAGTTCTTTCCACCCAAATGTGCACAATCTGTAGTTTTTGTTCTATCCACTGAAATTTAGTTTAATTCTATCCACTGAATTGTAGTTCAGTTATGTCCACTGAATTTTAGTTTAGTTCTATCCACTGAATTATATTATATGCATCAATTGGTGCCTAAATCAAAGATTACATCATTAATTAATAGATATATTCTCAAAATTGTATGCAAAAATTCTGGGCAAAACAATTATAACAACATATATAATTTTTTCCATCTATAAGATTGTATATGCATAGATTATGGGCAACAACTATTACATCAACTGAAGCAACAGAAGATTGGAGTACTGAAGCAACATCTATCCAGGAACAAATCTTTGATACACAAAATTGGAGTACTGAAAAGTGAATGGAGCATAAACTAACTAAGCTAATCTACTTACACTACTAACCAACATACCTTCTCCTGAGCACACACAAGAAAACGTCTGCCTGTGTCCATAGATTCAAATGCAACAAGCCTGATGCAGGTTCTTGATGCAGACAACGAGACGACAGATCGTGAGCAATGCCACTCCATTCATAGCAAGAGATAGTCCTAGGAAGCCAACCAGCACACAAATTGCACAAATCAGCGACCTGGTTAAAAATCCCCAAATGATGAACCCTAACCCTAGCGGGATGAACCCTAATCCGTGGGGGAGGCGAGAGACGAACACGCATACCTGGCTAGTGACTTCTTCGCCGTTCGAAGAAGAGCTCGAGGACTGGTTGCTCCAAGAAACCATGGCGGAGCGGCGAAAGGCGGCGAGTCGACAGTGGCGGCGCCGGCGGTGGTCGGGGTCGAGAGAGAGGAGAGCGAGAGTGATGAACTGGCTGGTCTGGTTCGAACACCGACCGGTGCGGGCCACTTAGACGGGCGCGCCGAAACGACCGTCTCTTGCCATCTAACGGTGTTCGTCAACACGCGCCATGTCAGCCCGACAGGCGGGACCCACCTGTCGGATTCGCTATTTTCTGGGCTAAAACGCAGCGTCAGTGCTCCGCGTTACAGATTAGCCCCATTGTTGGTGGTGTTTTGTGAACTGCCTCAAATGTGGTACCGATCTGTTACCCTAGCCCATAATGTGGTGGTTTTGAATAAATAACTCCATGAGCTAGCTACCTTTAGTTTTCATAATAATCATTCTTATACTTGGGGTGATGAACCTCCTAGTTGCTTACTTGTGTTTCTTGCGAACGATGCGAGTGTTGCTTAATTTAATAAAGCTAGCCATGATGGATATTCCTCGGGAAAAAAGAGCCCACCCCGGACAAGCATATGCAATTGTACCATATTTGCTAGTGCACATAGACACTTATATACACATTATACCCTAAAAAAGTTACTGTTAGAGTCCTATCCTACGACGGCTACAGCTCACCTTGGCGTGCACGTCCAGCTACCACTGAATCGATAGTTTCCATATTAGTCTCGATGTATTTGTAAACAAACTCTATAATCTCCCGTGATATGTATGTTGGGGAACGTAGTAATTTCAAAAAATTTCCTACGCACACGCAAGATCATGGTGATGCATAGCAACGACAGGGGAGAGTGTTGTCTACGTACCCTCGTAGACCGAAGCGGAAGCGTTGACGCAACATAGAGGAAGTAGTCGTACGTCTTCCTGGTCCAACCGATCCAAGCACCGTTACTCCGGCACCTCCGAGTTCTTGGCACACGTTCAGCTCGATGACGCTCCCCGGGCTCCGATCCAGCAAAGCTTCGGGGAGGAGCTCCGTCAGCACGACGGCGTGGTGACGATCTTGATGTTCCACCGTCGCAGGGCTTCGCCTAAGCACTGGTACAATATGACCGAGGTGGAATATGGTGGAGGGGGGCACCGCACACGGCTAAGGAACGATCATGAAGATCAACTTGTGTGTTCTAGGGTGCCCCCTGCCCCCGTATATAAAGGAGCCAAGGGGAGGAGCGGCCGACCAAGGAGGGCGCGCCAAGGGGGAGTCCTACTCCCACCGGGAGTAGGACTCCCTTCTTTCCTAGTTGGAGAAGGAGAAGTGGGAAAGAGGAGGATGAGGGAAAGGAAAGGGGGGCGCCGCCCCCTTCTCCTTGTCCTATTCGGACTAGGGAGGGGAGGGGCGCGCGGCCACCTCTTGCCTCCTTTCGTCTTCTCCCTTAGGGCCCATGTAGGCCCAATAACCCCCGGGGGGTTTCCGGTAACCCCCCGGTACTCCGGTAAAATCCCGATTTCACCCGGAACGATTTCGATATCCAAATATAGGCTTCCAATATATCGATCTTTATGTCTCGACCATTTCGAGACTCCTCGTCATGTCCATGATCACATCCGGGACTCCGAACAACCTTCGGTACATCAAAATACATAAACTCATAATGAAACTGTCATCGTAACGTTAAGCGTGCGGACCCTATGGTTCGAGAATGATGTAGACATGACCGAGACACGTCTCCGGTCAATAACCAATAGTGGAACCTGGATGCTCATATTGGTTCCTACATATTCTACGAAGATCTTTATCGGTCAGACCGCATAACAACATACGTTGTTCCCTTTGTCATCGGTATGTTACTTGCCCGAGATTCGATCGTCGGTATCTCAATACCTAGTTCAATCTCGTTACCGGCAAGTCTCTTTACTCGTTCCGTAATACATCATCTCACAACTAACTCATTAGTTGCAATGCTTGCAAGCCTTATGTGATGTGCATTACCGAGAGGGCCCAGAGATACCTCTCCGACAATCGGAGTGACAAATCCTAATCTCAAAATACGCCAACCCAACATGTACCTTTGGAGACACCTGTAGAGCACCTTTATAATCACCCAGTTACGTTGTGACGTTTGGTAGCACACAAAGTGTTCCTCCGGTAAACGGGAGTTGCATAATCTCATAGTCATAGGAACATGTATAAGTCATGAAGAAAGCAATAGCAACATACTAAACGATCGGGTGCTAAGCTAATGGAATGGGTCATGTCAATCAGATCATTCACCTAATGATGTGATCCCGTTAATCAAATAACAACTCTTAACATAACCATCTTTGATTAACGAGCTAGTCAAGTAGAGGCATACTAGTGACACTCTGTTTGTCTATGTATTCACACATGTATTATGTTTCCGGTTAATACAATTCTAGCATGAATAATAAACATTTATCATGATATAAGGAAATAAATAATAACTTTATTATTGCCTCTAGGGCATATTTCCTTCAGTCTCCCACTTGCACTAGAGTCAATAATCTAGATTACACAGTAATGATTCTAACACCCATGGAGCCTTGGTGCTGATCATGTTTTGCTCATGGAAGAGGCTTAGTCAACGGGTCTGCTACATTCAGATCCGTATGTATCTTGCAAATCTCTGTCTCCCACCTGGACTAGATCCCGGATGGAATTGAAGCGTCTCTTGATGTGCTTGGTTCTCTTGTGAAATCTGGATTCCTTTGCCAAGGCAATTGCACTAGTATTGTCACAAAAGATTTTCATTGGACCCGATGCACTAGGTATGACACCTAGATCGGATATGAACTCCTTCATCCAGACTGCTTCATTTGCTGCTTCCGAATCAGCTATGTATTCCGCTTCACACGTAGATCCCGCCACGACGCTTTGTTTAGAACTGCACCAACTGACAGCTCCATCGTCTAATGTAAACACGTATCCGGTTTGCGATTTAGAATCGTCCGGATCAGTGTCAAAGCTTGCATCAACGTAACCATTTACGATGAGCTCTTTCTCACCTCCATAAACGAGAAACATATCCTTAGTCCTTTTTAGGTATTTTAGGATGTTCTTGACCGCTGTCCAGTGATCCACTCCTGGATTACTTTGGTACCTCCCTGCTAGACTTATAGCAAGGCACACATCAGGTCTGGTACACAGCATTGCATACATGATAGAGCCTATGGATGAAGCATAGGGAACATCTTTCATTTTCTCTCTATCTTCTGCAGTGGTCGGGCATTGAGTCTTACTCAACTTCACACCTTGTAACACAGGCAAGAACCCTTTCTTTGCTTGATCCATTTTGAACTTCTTCAAAACTTTGTCAAGGTATGTGCTTTGTGAAAGTCCAATTAAGCGTCTTGATCTATCTCTATAGATCTTAATGCCTAATATGTAAGCAGCTTCACCGAGGTCTTTCATTGAAAAACTCTTATTCAAGTATCCCATTATGCTATCCAGAAATTCTATTATCATTTCCAATTAGTAATATGTCATCCACATATAATATCAGAAATGCTATAGAGCTCCCACTCACTTTCTTGTAAATACAGGCTTCTCCAAAAGTCTGTATAAAACCAAATGCTTTGATCACACTATCAAAGCGTTTATTCCAACTCCGAGAGGCTTGCACCAGTCCATAAATGGATCGCTGCAGCTTGCACACTTTGTTAGCTCCCTCTGGATCGACAAAACCTTCTGGTTGCATCATATACAACTCTTCTTCCAGAAATCCATTCAGGAATGCAGTTTTGACATCCATTTGCCAAATTTCATAATCATAAAATGCGGCAATTGCTAACATGATTCGGAAAGACTTAAGCATCGCTACGGGTGAGAAGGTCTCATCGTAGTCAATCCCTTGAACTTGTCGAAAACCTTTTGCAACAAGTCGAGCTTTGTAGACAGTAACATTATCGTCAGTGTCAGTCTTCTTCTTGAAGATCCATTTATTCTCAATTGCTTGCCGATCATCGGGCAAGTCAACCAAAGTCCACACTTTGTTCTCATACATGGATCCCATCTCAGATTTCATGGCTTCAAGCCATTTCGCGGAATCTGGGCTCACCATCGCTTCTTCATAGTTCGTAGGTTCATCATGATCTAGTAGCATGACTTCCAGAACAGGATTACCGTACCACTCTGGTGCGGATCTTACTCTGTTTGATCTACGAGGTTCAGTAGCAACTTGATCTGAAGTTCTATGATCATCATCATTAACTTCCTCACTAATTGGTTTAGGTGTCACAGAAACCGGTTTCTGTGATGTACTACTTTCCAATAAGGGAGCAGGTACAGTTACCTCATCAAGTTCTACTTTCCTCCCACTCACTTCTTTCGAGAGAAACTCCTTCTCTAGAAAGGATCCATTTTTAGCAACGAATGTCTTGCCTTCGGATCTGTGATAGAAGGTGTACCCAACAGTCTCCTTTGGGTATCCTATGAAGACACATTTCTCCGATTTGGGTTCGAGCTTATCAGGTTGAAGCTTTTTCACATAAGCATCACAGCCCCAAACTTTAAGAAACGACAACTTTGGTTTCTTGCCAAACCATAGTTCATAAGGCCTCGTCTCAACGGATTTTGATGGTGCCCTATTTAACGTGAATGCGGCCTTCTCTAAAGCATAACCCCAAAACGATAGCTGTAAATCTATAAGAGACATCATAGATCGCACCATATCAAGTAAAGTATGATTACGACGTTCGGACACACCATTACGTTGTGGTGTTCCGGGTGGCGTGAGCTGCGAAACTATTCCGCATTCTTTCAAATGTAGACCAAACTCGTAACTCAAATATTCTCCTCCACGATCAGATCATAGAAACTTTATTTTCTTGTTACGATGATTTTCAACTTCACTCCGAAATTCTTTGAACTTTTCAAATGTTTCAGACTTATGCTTCATTAAGTAGATATACCCATATCTGCTTAAATCATCTGTGAAGGTGAGAAAATAACGATATCTGCCACGAGCCTCAACATTCATCGGACCACATACATCTGTATGTATGATTTCCAACAAATCTGTTGCTCTCTCCATAGTACCGGAGAACGGCATTTTAGTCATGTTGCCCATGAGGCACGGTTCGCAAGTACCAAGTGATTCATAATCAAGTGGTTCCAAAAGTCCATCAGTATGGAGTTTCTTCATGCGCTTTTACACCGATATGACCTAAACGGCAGTGCCACAAATAAGTTGCACTATCATTATCAACTCTGCATCTTTTGGCTTCAACATTATGAATATGTGTATCACTACTATCGAGATTCATCAAAAATAGACCACTCTTCAAGGGTGCATGACCATAAAAGATATTACTCATATAAATAGAACAACCATTATTCTCTGATTTAAATGAATAACCGTCTCGCCTCAAACAAGACCCAGATATAATGTCCATGCTCAACGCTAGCACCAAATAACAATTATTTAGGTCTAATACTAATCCCGAAGGTAGATGTAGAGGTAGCGTGCCGAGCGCGATCACATCGACTTTGGAACCATTTCCCACACGCATCGTCACCTCGTCCTTTGACAGTGTTCGCTTAATCCGTAGTCCCTGTTTCGAGTTGTAAATATTAGCAACAGAACCAGTATCAAATACCCAGGTGCTACTGCGAGCTCTAGTAAGGTACACATCAATAACATATATATCACATATACCTTTGTTCACCTTGCCACCCTTCTTATCCGCCAAATACTTGGGGCAGTTCCGCTTCTAGTGACCAGTCTGCTTGCAGTAGAAGCACTCAGTTTCAGGCTTAGGTCCAGACTTGGTTTCTTCTCCTGAGCAGCAACTTGCTTGCTGTTCTTCTTGAAGTTCCCCTTCTTCTTCCCTTTGCCCTTTTTCTTGAAACTAGTGGTCTTTTTGACCATCAACACTTGATGCTCCTTCTTGATTTCTACCTCCGCAGCCTTTAGCATTGCAAAGAGCTCGGGAATTGTCTTATCCATCCCTTGCATATTATAGTTCATCATGAAGCTCTTGTAGCTTGGTGGAAGTGATTGGAGAATTCTGTCAATGACGCTATCATCCGGAAGATTAACTCCCAGTTGAATCAAGTGATTACAATACCCAGACATCTTGAGTATATGCTCACTGACAGAACTATTCTCCTCCATCTTGCAGCTATAGAATTTATTCGAGACTTCATATCTCTTAATCCGGGCATTCTGCTGGAATATTAACTTCAACTCCTGGAACATCTCATATGCCCCATGACGTTCAAAACATCGTTGAAGTCCCGGTTCTAAGCCGTAAAGCATGGCACATTGAACTATCGAGTAGTCATCAGCTTTGCTCTCCCAGACGTTCTTAACGTCGTCAGTTGCATCAGCAGCAGGCCTGGCACCCAGCGGTGCTTCCAGGACGTAACTCTTCTGTGCAGCAATGAGGATAATCCTCAAGTTATGGACCCAGTCCGTGTAATTGCTACCATCATCTTTCAACTTTGCTTTCTCAAGGAACGCATTAAAATTCAACGGAACAACAGCACGGGCCATCTATCTACAATCAACATAAACAACCAAGATACTATCAGGGACTAAGTTCATGATAAATTTAAGTTCAATTAATCATATTACTTAAGAACTCCCACTTAGATAGACATCCCACTAATCATCTAAGTGATCACGTGATCCAAATCAACTAAACCATAACCGATCATCACGTGAAATGGAGTAGTTTTCAATGGTGAACATCGCTATGTTGATCATATCTACTATATGATTCACGCTCGACCTTTCGGTCTCAGTGTTCCGAGGCCATATCTGCATATGCTAGGCTCGTCAAGTTTAACCTGAGTATTCTGCATGTGCAAAACTGGCTTGCACCCGTTGTAGATGGACGTAGAGCTTATCACACCCGATCATCACGTGGTGTCTGGGCACGATGAACTTTGGCAACGGTGCATACTCAGGGAGAACACTTTTTATCTTGAAATTTAGTGAGAGATCATCTTATAATGCTATCATCAATCAAAGCAAGATAAGATGCATAAAAGATAAACATCACATGCAATCAATATGAGTGATATGACATGGCCATCATCATCTTGTGCTTGTGATCTCCATCTCCGAAGCACCGTCATGATCACCATCGTCACCGGCGCGACACCTTGATCTCCATCGTAGCATCGTTGTCGTCTTGCCAATCTTATGCTTCTATGACTATCGCTACCGCTTAGTGATAAAGTAAAGTATTACAGGGCGATTGCATTGCATACAATAAAGCGACAACCATATGGCTCCTGCCAGTTGCCGATAACTTGGTTACAAAACATGATCATCTCATACAATAAAATTTAGCATCATGCCTTGACCATATGACATCACAACACGCCCTGCAAAAACAAGTTAGACGTCCTCTACTTTGTTTGTTGCAAGTTTTACGTGGCTGCTACGGGCTTAAGCAAGAACCAATCTTACCTACGCATCAAAACCACAACGATAGTTTGTCAAGTTGGTGCTGTTTTAACCTTCACAAGGACCGGGCGTAGCCACACTTGGTTCAACTAAAGTTGGAGAAACTGAAACCCGCCAGCCACCTGTGTGCAAAGCACGGCGGTAGAACCAGTCTCGCGTAAGCGTACGCGTAATGTCGGTCCGGACCACTTCATCCAACAATACCGCCGAACCAAAGTATGACATGCTGGTGAGCAGTATGACTTATATCGCCCACAACTCACTTGTGTTCTACTCGTGCATATAACATCAAACCATAAAACCTAGGCTCGGATGCCACTGTTGGGGAACGTAGTAATTTCAAAAAAATTCCTACGCACACGCAAGATCATGGTGATGCATAGCAACGAGAGGGGAGAGTGTTGTCTCCGTACCCTCGTAGACCGAAGCGAAAGCGTTGACGCAACGTAGAGGAAGTAGTCGTATGTCTTCCCGGTCCAACCGATCCAAGCACCGTTACTCCGGCACCTCCGAGTTCTTGGCACACGTTCAGCTCGATGACGCTCCCCGGGCCCGATCCAGCAAAGCTTCAGGGAGGAGTTTCGTCAGCACGATGGCGTGGTGACGATCTTGATGTTCAACCGTCGCAGGGCTTCGCCTAAGCACTGCTACAATATGACCGAGGTGGAATATGGTGGAGGGGGGCACCGCACACGGCTAAGGAACGATCACGAAGATCAACTTGTGTGTTCTAGGGTGCCCCCCTGCCCCCGTATATAAAGGAGCCAAGGGGAGGGGGCGGCCGGCCAAGGAGGGCGCGCCAAGGGGGAGTCCTACTCCCACCGGGAGTAGGACTCCCTTCTTTCCTAGTTGGAGAAGGAGAAGTGGGAAAGAGGAGGATGAGGGAAAGGAAAGTGGGGGCGCCGCCCCCTTCTCCTTGTCCTATTCGGACTAGGGAGGGGAGGGGCGCGCAGCCACCTCTTGCCTCCTTTCCTCTTCTCCCTTAGGGCCCATGTAGGCCCAATAACCCCCGGGGGGTTTCCGGTAACCCCCCGGTACTCCGGTAAAATCCCGATTTCACCCGGAACGATTCCGATATCCAAATATAGGCTTCCAATATATCGATCTTTATGTCTCGACCATTTCGAGACTCCTCGTCATGTCCATGATCACATCCGGGACTCCGAACAACCTTCGGTACATCAAAATACATAAACTCATAATGAAACTGTCATCGTAACATTAAGCGTGCGGACCCTACGGTTCGAGAACAATGTAGACATGACCGAGACACGTCTCCGGTCAATAACCAATAGCGGAACCTGGATGCTCATATTGGTTCCTACATATTCTACGAAGATCTTTATCGGTCAGACCGCATAACAACATACGTTGTTCCCTTTGTCATCGGTATGTTACTTGCCCGAGATTCGATCGTCGGTATCTCAATACCTAGTTCAATCTCGTTACCGGCAAGTCTCTTTACTCGTTCCGTAATACATCATCTCATAACTAACTCATTAGTTGCAATGCTTGCAAGGCTTATGTGATGTGCATTACCGAGAGGGCCCAGAGATACCTCTCCGACAATCGGAGTGACAAATCCTAATCTCGAAATACGCCAACCCAACATGTACCTTTGGAGACACCTGTAGAGCACCTTTATAATCACCCAGTTACGTTGTGACGTTTGGTAGCACACAAAGTGTTCCTCCGGTAAACGGGAGTTGCATAATCTCATAGTCATAGGAACATGTATAAGTCATGAAGAAAGCAATAGCAACATACTAAACGATCAGGTGCTAAGCTAACGGAATGGGTCATGTCAATCAGATCATTCACCTAATGATGTGATCTCGTTAATCAAATAACAACTCTTTGTCCATGGTTGAACATCAAGATCGTCACCACGCCGTCGTGCTGACGGAACTCCTCCACGAAGCTTTGCTAGATCGGAGCTCGGGGAGCGTCATCGAGCTAAACGTGTGCCAAGAACTCGGAGGTGCCGGAGTAACGGTGCTTGGATCGGTTGGACCGGGAAGACGTACGACTACTTCCTCTACGTTGCGTCAACGCTTCCGCTTCGGTCTACGAGGGTAGGTAGACAACACTCTCCCCTCTCATTGCTATGCATCACCATGATCTTGCGTGTGCGTAGGAAATGTTTTGAAGTTACTACGTTCCCCAATAGTGGCATTCGAGCCAGGTTTTATGCGTTGATGTTATATGCACGAGTAGAACACAAGTGAGTTGTGGACAATATAAGTCATACTGCTTACCAGCATGTCACACTTTGGTTCGGCGGCATTGTTGGATGAAGCGGCCCGAACCGACATTACGCGTACGCTTACGCGAGACTGGTTTTACCGCCGTGCTATGCACACAGGTGACTAGCGGGTGTCGGTTTCTCCAACTTTAGTTGAACCGAGTGTGGCTACGCCGTCACTTGAGAAGGTTAAAACAGCACTAACTTGACAAACTATCGTTGTGGTTTTCGATGCGTAGGTAAGAACGGTTCTTGCTCAGCCCGTAGCAGCCACGTAAAACTTGCAACAACAAAGTAGAGGACGTCTAACTTGTTTTTGCAGGGCATGTTGTGATGTGATATGGTCAAGACGTGATGAGATATAAGTTATTGTATAAGATGATCATGTTTTGTTGAAGTTATCGGCAACTGGCAGAAGCCTTATGGTTGTATCTTTAGTGCATAAGATGCAAGAGCCAAATAATGTCTTTTACTTTATCGCTATGCGATAGCAATAGTTGCAAGAGCAATAGTTGGCGAGACGACCATGTGACGACACATTGATATAGATCAAGATGATGGAGATCATGGTGTCATGCCGGTGACGATGGTAATCATGACGATGCTTTGGAGATGGAGATCAAAGGCACAAGATGATGATGGCCATATCATGTCACATATTTTGATTGCATGTGATGTTTATCTTTTATACATCTTACTTTGCTTAGTTATGACGGTAGCATTATAAGATGATCTCTCACTAAATTTCAAGATAAAAGTGTTCTCCCTGAGTATGCACCGTTGCCAAAGTTCGTCGTGCCCAGACACCACGTGATGATCGGGTGTGATAAGCTCTACGTCCATCTACAACGGGTGCAAGCCAGTTTTGCACACACAGAAATACTCGGGTTAAACTTGACGAGCCTAGCATATGCAGATATGGCCTCGGAACACTAGAGACCGAAAGGTCGAGCGTGAATCATATAGTAGATATGATCAACATAATGATGTTCACCATTGAAAACTACTCCATTTCACGTGATGATCGGTTATGGTTTAGTTGATATGGATCACGTGATCACTTAGATGATTAGAGGGATGTCTATCTAAGTGGGAGTTCTTAAGTAATATGATTAATTGAACTTTAATTTATCATGAACTTAGTCCTGGTAGTATTAGCATATCTATGTTGTAGATCAATAGCTCGCGTTTAGCTCCTCTGTTTTATTTTTGATATGTTCCTAGAGGAAACTAAGTTGAAAAATGTTAGTAGAAATGATGCGGATTGGATCCGCGATCTGAGGATTATCCTCATTGCTGCACAGAAGAATTATGTCCTTGATGCACCGCTAGGTGACAAACCTATTGCAGGAGTAGATGCAGACGTCATGAACGTTTGGCTAGCTCAATATGATGACTACTTGATAGTTTAGTGCACCATGCTTAACAGCTTAGAATCGGGACTTCAAAGACGTTTTGAACGTCATGGATCATATGGATGTTCCAGGAGTTGAAGTTAATATTTCAAGCAAATACCCGAGTTGAGAGATATGAAGTATCCAACAAGTTCTATAGCTAAAAGATGGAGGAGAATAGCTCAAGCAGTGAGCATGTGTTCAGATTGTCTGGGTACTACAATCGCTTGAATCAAGTGGGAGTTAATCTTCCAGATAAAATAGTGATTGACAGAATTCTCTAGTCACCATCACCAAGTTAGTAGAACTTCGTGACGAACTATAGTATGCAAGGGATGACGAAAACGATTCCTGAGCTTTTCATGATGATGAAATCGATGAAGGTAGAAATCAAGAAAGAGCATCAGTTGTTGATGATTAACAAGACCACTAGTTTCAGGAAAAGGGCAAAGGGAAAGAAAGGGAACTTCAAGAAGAACGGCAAGCAAGTTGCCGCTCAAGCGAAGAAGCCCAAGTCTGGACCTAAGCCTGAGACTGAGTGCTTCTACTGCAAAGGGACTAGTTACTAGAAGCGGAACTGCCCCAAGTATTTGGCGGATAAGAAGGATGGCAAAGTGAACAAAGGTATATTTGATATACAGATTATTGATGTGTATTTTACTAGTGTTCGTAGCAACCCCTCGGTATTTGATACTGGTTCAGTTGCTAAGAGTAGTAACTTGAAACGGGAGTTGCGGAATGAACAGAGACTAGTTAAGGATGAAGTGACGATGTGTGTTGGAAGTGGTTCCAAGATTGATATGATCATCATCGCACACTCCCTATACTTTCGGGATTAGTGTTGAACCTAAATAAGTGTTATTTGATGTTTGCGTTGAGCATGAATATGATTTTATCATGTTTATTGCAATACCGTTATTCATTTAAGTAAGAGAATAAATTGTTGTTCTGTTTACATGAATAAAACCATATATGGTTACACACCCAATGAACATGGTTCATTGGATCTCGATCGTAGTGATACACATATTCATAATATTGAAACCAAAAGATGCAAAATTAATAATGATAGTGCAACTTATTTGTGGCACTGCCGTTTAGGTCATATTGGTGTAAAGCGCATGAAGAAACTCCATGCTGATGGACTTTTGGAATCACTTGATGCTTGCGAACCATGCCTCATGGGCAAGATGACTAAGACTCCGTTCTCCAGAACAATGGAGCGAGCAACTGACTTCTTGGAAATAATACATACTGATGTATGCGGTCCGATGAGTGTTAAGACTCACGGCAAGTATCGTTATTTTCTGACCTTCACAAATGATTTGAGCAGATATGAGTATATCTACTTAATGAAACACAAATCTGAAACAGTTGAAAAGTTCAAAGAATTTCAGAGTGAAGTGGAGAATCATCATAACAAAAATAAAAGTTTCTACGATATGATCGCAGAAGTAAAATATTTGAGTTACGAGTTTGGCATTCAGTTAAAACAATGTGAAATAGTTTCACTACTCACGCCACCTGGAATACCACAGTGTAATGGTGTGTCCGAACATCATAACCGTACTTTATTAGATATGGTGCGATCTATGATGTCTCTTACCAATTTACCACTATCGTTTTGGGGTTATGCATTAGAGACAGCTACATTCACGTTAAATAGGGCACCATCTAAATCTGTTGAGACGACACCGTATGAACTATGGTTTGGCAAGAAACCTAAGCTGTCGTTTCTTAAAGTTTGAGGTTGCAATGCTTATGTGAAAAAGTTTCAACCTGATAAGCTCAAACCCAAATCGGATAAGTGCGTCTTCATAGGCTACCCAAAAGAAAATGTTGGGTACACCTTCTATCATAGATCCGAAGGCAAGATATTCGTTGCTGAGAATGGATCCTTTCTAGAGAAGGAGTTTCTCTCGAAAGAAGTGAGTGGGAGGAAAGTAGAACTTGATGAGGTAACTGTACCTGCTCCCTTATAGGAAAGTAGTTCATCACAGAAATCTGTTCCTGTGGCTACTACACCAATTAGTGAGGAAGCTAATGATGATGATCATGTAACTTCAGATCAAGTTACTAACGAACCTCGTAGGTAAACCAGAATGAGATCCGCACCAGAGTGGTACGGTAATCCTGTTCTGGAGGTCATGTTACTTGACCATGACGAGCCTACGAACTATGAGGAAGCGATGATGAGCCTAGATTCCGCGAAATGGCTTGAGGCCATGAAATCTGAGATGGGATCCATGCATGAGAACAAAGTGTGGACTTTGGTTGACTTGCCCGTTGATCGGCAAGCAATTGAGATTAAATGGATCTTCAAGAGGAAGACAGACGCTGATAGTAGTGTTACTATCTACAAAGCTAGAATTGTCGCGAAAGGTTTTCGACAAGTTCAAGGTGTTGACTATGATGAGAGTTTCTCACTCGTGTCTATGCTTAAGTCTATCCGAATCATGTTAGCAATTGCCACATTTTTTGAAATCTGGCAAATGGATAAACAAAACTACATTCCTTGATGGATTTATTAAAGAAGAGTTGTATATGATGCAACAAGAAAGTTTTGTCAATCCTAAAGGTGCTAACAAAATATACAAGCTCCAGCGATCCATCTATGGACTGGTGCAAGCATCTCGGAGTTGGAATATACGCTTTGATAAGTTGATCAAAGCATATAGTTTTATACAGACTTGTGGTGAAGCCTGTATTTACAAGAAAGTGAGTGGGAGCACTACAACATTTCTGATAAGTATATGTGAATGACATATTGTTGATCGGAGATAATGTAGAATTATTCTGCAAAGCATAAAGGAGTGTTTGAAAGGAGTTTTTCAAAGAAAGACCTCGGTGAAGCTGCTTACATATTGAGCATCAAGATCTATAGAGATAGATCAAGACGCTTGATAAGTTTTTCAATGAGTACATACCTTGACAAGATTTTGAAGTAGTTCAAAATGGAACAGTCAAAGAAAGAGTTCTTGCCTGTGTTACAAGGTGTGAAACTGAGTAAGACTCAAAGCCCGACCACGGCAGAAGATAGAAAGAGAATGAAAGTCATTCCCTATGCCTTGGCCATAGGTTCTATAAAATATGCCATGCCGTGTACCAGATCTATTGTATACCCTACACTGTTTTTGGCAAGGGGTACAGTAGTGATCTAGGAGTAGATCACTGGACATCAGTCAAAATTATCCTTAGTGGAATAAGGATATGTTTCTCGATTATGGAGGTGACAAAAAGGTTCTCGTAAAGGGTTACGTCAATGCAAATTTTGACACTGATCTAGATGACTCTAAATCTCAATCTGGATACATATTGAAAGTGGGAGCAATTAGCTAGAGTAGCTCCGTGTAGAGCATTGTTGACATAGAAATTTGCAAAATACTTATGGATGTGAATGTGGCAGACCCGTTGACTAAACTTCTCTCACAAGAAAAAACATGATCACACCTTAGTACTCTTTGGGTGTTAATCACATAGCGATGTGAACTAGATTATTGACTCTAGTAAACCCTTTGGGTGTTGGTCACATGTCGATGTGAACTATGGGTGTTAATCACACGGTGATGTGAACTATTGGTATTAAATCACATGGCGATGTGAACTAGATTATTGACTCTAGTGCAAGTGGGAGACTGAAGGAAATATGCCCTAGAGGCAATAATAAAGTTATTATTTATTTCCTTATATCATGTTAAATGTTTATTATTCATGCTAGAATTGTATTAACGGGAAACATAATACATGTGTGAATACATAGACAAACAGTATGTCACTAGTATGTCACTAGTAACTCAAAACAGGAGCTGCGGAATAAGCGGAGACTGGCGAAGGACGAGGTGACGATGCGCGTCGGGAATGGTTCCAAGGTCGATGTGATCGCCGTCGGCACGCTACCTCTACATTTACCTACGGGATTAGTTTTGAACCTCAATAATTGTTATTTAGTGCCAAGTTTGAGCATGAACATTGTATCAAGATCTCGTTTAATACGAGATGGCTACTCATTTAAATCCGAGAATAATGGTTGTTCTATTTATATGAGAGATATGTTTTATGGTCATGCTCCGATGGTAAATGGTTTATTCTTAATGAATCTCGAGCGTAATGCTACACATATTCATAGTGTGAGTACCAAAAGATGTAAGATTGATAATGATAGTCCCACATACTTGTGGCACTGCCGCCTTGGTCATATAGGTGTCAAACGCATGAAGAAGCTCCATGCTGATGGACTTTTAGAGTCTCTTGATTACGAATCATTTGACACGTGCGAACCATGCCTCATGGGTAAAATGACCAAGACTCCGTTCTCAGGAACAATGGAGCGAGCAACCAACTTATTGGAAATCATACATACTGATGTGTGCGGTCCAATGAGTGTTGAGGCTCGCGGTGGCTATCATTATGTTCTCACCCTCACTGATGACTTGAGTAGATATGTGTATGTCTACTTAATGAAACACAAGTCTGAGACCTTTGAAAAGTTCAAGGAATTTCAGAGTGAGGTTGAGAATCAACGTGACAGGAAAATCAAGCTCCTGCGATCAGATCATGGAGGAGAATACTTGAGTCATGAGTTTGGCACACACTTACGAAAATGTGGAATAGTTTCACAACTCACGCCGCCTGGAACACCTCAGCGTAATGGTGTGTCCGAACGTCGTAATCGCACTCTATTAGATATGGTGCGATCTATGATGTCTCTTACCGATTTACCGCTATCTTTTTGGGGCTATGCTTTAGAGACTGCCGCATTCACTTTAAATAGGGCTCCGTCGAAATCCGTTGAGACGACACCGTTTGAATTATGGTTTGGGAAGAAACCTAAGCTATCGTTTCTAAAAGTTTGGGGATGCGATGCTTATGTCAGGAAACTTCGACCTGAAAAGCTCGAACCCAAGTCGGAAAAATGCGTCTTCATAGGATACCCTAAAGAAACTATTGGGTATACCTTCTACCTCAGATCCGAAGGCAAGATCTTTGTTGCCAAGAATGGATCCTTTCTAGAGAAGGAGTTTCTCTCGAAAGAAGTAAGTGGGAGGAAAGTAGAACTTGATGAAGTATTACCTCTTGAACCGGAAAATGGCGCAACTCAAGAAAATGTTCCTGAGGTGCCTGCACCGACTAGAGAGGAAGTTAATGATGATGATCAAGATACTTCTGATCAAGCTCCTACTGAAATTCGAAGGTCCACAAGGACACGTTCCGCACCAGAGTGGTACGGCAACCCT
This sequence comes from Triticum urartu, assembly GCF_056163025.1. Lineage (NCBI taxonomy): Eukaryota > Viridiplantae > Streptophyta > Magnoliopsida > Poales > Poaceae > Triticum > Triticum urartu. The sequence continues at coordinate 569,984,931 of NC_141878.1, forward strand.
GTCTTGGAAATCATGTTGTTAGACAACGGTGAACCTTCGAACTATGAAGAAGCGATGGCGGGCCCGGATTCCGACAAATGGCTAGAAGCCATGAAATCCGAGATAGGATCCATGTATGAAAACGAAGTACGGGCTTTGACTGACTTGCCCGTTGAGTGGCGAGCCATAGAAAATAAATGGATCTTTAAGAAGAAGACAGACGCGGATGGTAATGTGACCATCTATAAAGCTCGGCTTGTTGCTAAGGGTTATCGACAAGTTCAAGGGGTTGACTACGATGATACTTTCTCACCGGTAGCGAAGCTAAAGTCCGTCCGAATCATGTTAGCAATTGCCGCATTCTATGATTATGAAATATGGCAAATGGACGTCAAAACGGCATTCCTTAATGGTTTCCTTAAGGAAGAATTGTATATGATGCAGCCGGAAGGTTTTGTCGATCCTAAGAATGCTGACAAGGTGTGCAAGCTCCAACGCTCGATTTTTGGGCTGGTGCAAGCATCTCGGAGTTGGAACATTCGCTTTGATGAGATGATCAAAGCGTTTGGGTTTACGCAGACTTTTGGAGAAGCCTGCGTTTACAAGAAAGTGAGTGGGAGCTCTGTAGCATTTCTCATATTATATGTAGATGACATACTTTTGATGGGAAATGATATAGAACTCTTGGACAGCATTAAGGCCTACTTGAATAAGAGTTTTTCAATGAAGGACCTTGGAGAAGCTGCTTATATATTAGGCATCAAGATCTATAGAGATAGATCAAGACGCCTCATAGGTCTTTCACAAAGCACATACCTTGATAAGATATTGAAGAAGTTCAATATGGATCAGTCTAAGAAGGGGTTCTTGCCTGTGTTGCAAGGTGTGAAATTGAGCTCAGCTCAATGTCCGACCAGGGCAGAAGATATAGAAGAGATGAGTGTCATCCCCTATGCCTCAGCCATAGGTTCTATTATGTATGCCATGCTGTGTACCAGACCTGATGTAAACCTTGCCGTAAGTTTGGTAGGAAGGTACCAAAGTAATCCCGGCAAGGAACACTGGACAGCGGTCAAGAATATCCTGAAGTACCTGAAAAGGACTAAGGAAATGTTTCTCGTCTGTGGAGGTGACGAAGAGCTCGTCGTAAAGGGTTACGTCGACGCTAGCTTCGACACAGATTTGGATGACTCTAAGTCACAAACCGGATACGTGTATATTTTGAATGGTGGGGCAGTAAGCTGGTGCAGTTGCAAGCAGAGCGTCGTGGCGGGATCTACATGTGAAGCGGAGTACATGGCAGCCTCGGAGGCAGCACATGAAGCAATTTGGGTGAAGGAGTTCATCACCGACCTAGGAGTCATACCCAATGCGTCGGGGCCGATCAAGCTCTTCTGTATTTATTTTTCAGCAAGGTACTTCCATGGCATATCTTCTTCTCTATGTTGATGATATCATTCTCACAGCTTCCTCCTTATCTTTTCTTACTACTATAACTAGCTCCATGGCGCGCGAGTTCGCCATGAAGGATCTTGGTCCACTTCATCACTTTCTTGGTATTTCAGTCACCCGTTCGTCTACTGGTCTGCATCTTTCTCAACGGCAATATATTCTTGATATTTTATCTCGTGCTGGCATGCGCGACTGTCACCCAGTAACTACTCCTATTGACACTAAAGCCAAACTCCCTTCTTCTCTTGGTTCTTCGATCCATGATCCCTCTCTCTATCGTAGCCTAGCCGGCAGGGCCGTCTCCAAAAATTTGGGGGCCCATGACGAAATGCAAAGTAGGGTCCTAAATTTTGATGTACTCATATAACTGAAGTTCTAAGCTTATCATTTATAGCAAGATAAGAAACAAAAATTTTCATACCTAGAAATTTGAACGAGCAATTGTCTCCAAAAATAGCTGCATCAATCCATGTGAAGTATAAACCTCCGACTACAAGTGTAAAGAAAATTATCGTTTATCAATATATAGGAATGGCTAGTGCAAAAATTTATTAACTGTCAATGTATTCTAGAGAAAAAAACAATGTGGTCATTTTGTGCACCAAAATTCAGAAACGAAGAGCATACATGTAATAGTGTTGGCAGGAGTGTGTCTTTTGATATTTCGGTTCAGAAGATGCAAACCCGTTTGGGTCTTCTTTACTGGAATTCTGAAATCGGTTATGTGAATTCTGAAGCAAACCTGCCTACAGCAAACAGATGTGGAGCACTCATGTGGGGATCATGGCTTGGGGAACTAGTCAACTAGCAAATAGATATTGCGAGGATGCAGGATGAAGATTGGGGAGGGACTGAGGGCAACGACTGCCAGGGCGACCAGGCGAGCGATCGGATTGGAGGAGCAGCAGACGGAACAAGCCCTAGCGATAATGATCGTGTTGGAAATATGCCCTAGAGGCAATAATAAAAGCATTATTATTATATTTCCTTGTTCATGATAATTGTCTTTATTCATGCTATAATTGTGTTATCCGGAAATCGTAATACATGTGTGAATAAAAGACACCAACATGTCCCTAGTAAGCCTCTAGTTGACTAGCTCGTTGATCAACAGATAGTCACGGTTTCCTGACTATGGACATTGGATGTCATTGATAACGAGATCACATCATTAGGAGAATGATGTGATGGACAAGACCCAATCCTAAACATAGCATAAGATCGTATAGTTCGTTTGCTAGAGTTTTCCAATGTCAAGTATCTTTTCCTTAGACCATGAGATCGTGTAACTCCCGGATACCGTAGGAGTGCTTTGGGTGTGCCAAACGTCACAACGTAACTGGGTGACTATAAAGGTATACTACGGGTATCTCCGAAAGTGTCTGTTGGGTTAACACGGATCAAGACTGGGATTTGTCACTCCGTATGACGGAGAGGTATCACTGGGCCCACTCGGTAATGCATCATCATAATGAGCTCAAAGTGACCAAGTGTCTGGTCACGGGATCATGCATTACGGTACGAGTAAAGTGACTTGCCGGTAACGAGATTGAACGAGGTATTGGGATACCGACGATCAGATCTCGGGCAAGTAACATACCGATTGACAAAGGGAATTGTATACGGGGTTACTTGAATCCTCGACATCGTGGTTCATCCGATGAGATCATCGAGGAGCATGTGGGAGCCAACATGGGTATCCAGATGTAACGCCCTCGATGCGGCTATAGCTCCCACGTGTCGAGGCACGACTTAGAGACATAACCGCATTGAAAGCAATGTCGCAAGTCAGGCAATCATTACAACAACCCATGTAGTATATAATAAAAGGGGGAAGAACATAGTTGGCTTACACTCGCCACGTCACATCAAAGTACATAAATAACATCCATCAGACAAACACTCATGGCCCGACTACGGCGCCAAAATAGAAAAGAACCCAACATGCGACAAGGCCCTGAATCAAACCCCAACTAGGCACCACTACTGATCATCGGGAAAGGAAACATAATAACGCTGAGAGTCCTCGTCGAACTCCCACTTGAGCTCGTACTCATCACCTGGAGCGGAATCACCTGGACCTGCATCTGGAGTTATAGTATCTGTGAGGCACAGGGACTCAGCAATCTCGCACCCTCGCTATCAAAACTATTTAAGCTTATAGGAATGGATAAGGCATATATATGTCGAGCTGCAGCAAGCGACTAGCATATGTGGTGGCTAACTTATACGCAAAAGAGAGCGAGAAGAGGAGGCAAAGCGCGAGCGAGAAACTAGAGGAACAACCTGTGCAACATAACTCCAACACCGTGTCCACTTCCCGGACTCCGCCGAGAAGAGGCCATCACGGCAACACACTCGGTTGATTCATTTTAATTAATTAAGGTTTAAGTTATCTACAACCGGACATTAACAAATTCCCATCTGCCCATAACCGCGGGCACGGCTTTCGAAAGTTCAATCCCTGCAGGGGAGTCCCAACTTAGCCCATGACAAGCTCTCACGGTCAACGAAGGAATAGACCTCCACCCGAGACACACCGATCAGACTCGGTAACCCGGTACAACAAGACAATTCGACAGGTTAAAAACAAGACCAGCAATACCGCCCGAATGTGCCGACAAATCCCGATAGGAGCTGCACATATCTCTTTCTCAGGGCACACTCAGATGAGCGCTCCATACAACTAAAACCAAACCCCGAGTTTCCCCGAGGGGGCGCTGCACAGGACTCTAGTTTGGACCAACACTCAGAGGAGCACTGGCCCGGGGGGGTTAAAATAAGATGACCCTTGAGTCTGCAGAACCCAAGGGAAAGAAAAGGCTAGGTGGCAAATGGTAAGACCAATGTTGGGCATTGTTGGAAAAGCTCTAACCAAGGCGAACTATCAAGGGGTTCCCATTATAACCCAACCGCGTAAGGAACGCAAAATCCGGGAACATAACACCGATATGACGGAAACTAGGGCGGCAAGAGTGGAACAAAACACTAGGCGAGAGGCCGAGCCTTCCACCCTTTACCAAGTATATAGATGCATTAAGATAACATAGCAATATAGTGATATCCCAACAAGTAAATAAATGTTCCAACAAGGAACGGCCTCCAAACTTCACCTGCAACTAGCAACGCTATAAGAGGGGCTGAGCAAAGCGGTAACATAGCCAATCAACGGTTTGCTAGGACAAGGTGGGTTAGAGGTTTGACATGGCAATTGGGAGGCTGACAAGAAATAGGTAGGCATCCTAGCATTGCCATAGCAAGAGCGAGAAACTAGCATAGCAAAGATAGTAGTGATTTCGAGGGTACGATCATCTTGCCTGCACAGTTGTCAGAGTTGACTGGATCCTCACAAGCAAACTCAACGGGCTCCTCGGTAGCGAACTCGTCTCCCGGCTCTACCCATCAAGACAAACAAGCAACAAGTATACAATCAACCACGTGCAAGACCAAGCAATATGATGAAATGATGATATGCTATGCGGGATGCGATGCGGGATGCAAAATGCAAGATATGACAGGAAATGCACGAACCTGGCCTCAACTTGGAATTACAAGGGTGCCACTGGATAGAGGGGATGAAATCGCTTGAAAACGATATAAAGATCATTGGAAACGGAGTTACGGTTTGGAAATGGCAAGCGTTTTAAGATATGACACCGATCTGTGATTTACAGCAAGTAGGCATCTAAATGCAATGAAATGAACATGCTACAGCCACCAATCAAGACAACAAAATACATGGCAGGGATGCACACAAGATTCTTAACAAAAGACTAGCACTGAGCCACGGCCAATTCATCCATTATGAGGTTCAAACAAGCATGGCAAAAACGCAAATGTAAAACAGATTCCAGACTTAGTGAAATTAACACTAGTCTGAAATTTCAGATCACGAAGCCCTCTTCGGAGCAGCAAAAAAACATGATAAATGACCTGAACATGACAAGTAAGAACATGGCATGGAGCTACTCAACAAGCTTAACAAAAGTCCCAAAGTGACCTAGGGCCAAAAGGGATCACAAAATATATTAACGGGCACACGAACATAGCTAAAACACAATCAGTTTTCAGACTTAGTGAAAACTGAGACATGCTGAAATATAACTCACGAAGGCATGTAAACGAGCTCGATGCACTCACCATGGCGCAAGTCATGGCAAGGCAGGCATACATCCATTAAGAAGGCACAAAATAAAAGCTAGACATGGCAAGAACAATGGCATAGCATGCACGGATCAACTACAATAACATCGGCAAAATCGCAAACAAGTTGACGATCTGCCCAGATTCACCATGAAGCAAAAGTAGAGCTCAATTGACTCAAGCTATGGTGCTCCATAATTGTAAACAAAGACATGGATGGATAGAGCATAACATGAATAACAAAAGTCCCTTACTGATCATCCTCAAAAGAGGCACGGATCATTAGGAAACAAGCTGAACATATGGCATCATGAACTAAAATATCCCAGATTTAGTGAAAACAACTAAGTCCCTGAAAACAGATTTACCGGGTGCCTCACTTTGCAAGCTTGCACAAGTCACCACACACATCCTAAAACTGCATGGGTTACACCTCTGGAAAGAAGACAAAATGCTTAACAAAACATATGAAGGACTCACAGGCATAGCATGAACACAATAATCATGGCAAAAATGACAAAAGTCTAAGATGAACTAGCAGATCTGACAATTAACTCACGAAGCCTCCTTCTAACAGCATTTCGGGCATTAATATGAACTCAAATGAAAATGATGAAATGGAATGAAATGATGTACTCGTCGAGACGAACATTTTGATATACTATATGCCCAAAACGGAGCTACGGATGCAAAGTTACGGGCGATCAAAGATTGCACAAAAATTAAGGGGGAGAGGAAAAAGTCAACCCTCAGTTTTTAGATCTCAGATCTAGGGTTCGGGCACTGTTCACGGCACTGTAGCAGCTCGGCGGACGAGGTTCGTCGGCGCCGGATCCGGGGATGGCCGGCGACGGCGAAGGGCCGCGGGGTCGCCCGCGGCGGGGGCCGAGCGAGGCGGCGACGGGAGGCGAGGGCCGGGGCGGTCCGGCGAGCCTCACGGCCGAGGCTCCCGGCGGAGGTAGCCGGCGAAGGTCGCCGGAGCCGGGCGACACAGCGGCGGGCGGCGGCCGGTCGCGGAGGAGAAGGCAGGCGGCGGCGGGCGCGGAGATGGGCTCGCGGGGGCCCTCCTGGGCCTCCCGGGCCGGCGCGGCGGCGGATCTGGGGCGCCACGTGGTGGCCAACCACTGGTGCGGGGGCGGCAGCGCGATTTGTCCGGCCGGGTCGGACGTGTCCGGCTCGGCGCGGGGGGTTTTTTTTTAGAACTAGGGTTCGAGGGGGAAGATGAGATCCGAAAATGGAGGGGGTATATATAGGCATAAGTGGAGCTAGGAGAGTCCAAATGAGGTGCGGTTTTCGGCCACGCGATCGTGATCGAACGCTCTAGGACATGGAGTGGAGTTTGGTGGGTTTTGGGCCAAAATTGAGGGGTGTTGGGCTGCAACACACACGAGGCCTTTTCGGTCCCTCGGATAACCGTTGGAGTATCAAACGAAGTCCAAATGGTACGAAACTTGACAGGCGGTCTACCGGTAGTAAACCAAGGCCGCATGGCAAGTCTCGGTCAAATCCGGAAATGTTTAATCCCCACACACGAAAGAAAGCTAGAAATGACCACCGGAGGAGAACGAAGCGCCGGAATGCAAAACGGACAACGGGGAAAATGCTCGAATGCATGAGATGAACACGTATGCAAATGCAATGCACATGATGACATGATATGAGATGCATGAAAACGAAAACAACACACGGAGACAAAACCCGAACCCGAGGAAATAAATATAACTTAACGCCGGAAACGGCAAGAGTTGGAGTACAAATTGGGAAAGTCGTATCTGGGGCGTTACAACACTCCACCACTACGAAAAGATCTCGTCCCGAGATCTAGGACTGAAAGAACTCCGGGTACTCAGAACGGAGGTGATCCTCGCGTTCCCAGGTAGCTTCACGGTCAGAATGGTGAGACCACTTGACTTTGAGAAATTTGATTGACTTGTTGCGAGTCTTGCGTTCAGTCTCTTCAAGAATAGCGACTGGGTGCTCACGATAAGAGAGATCTTCTTGGAGCTCAATGTCCTCGAAGTTGACGGTGCGGTCAGGCGTCTTGAAGCACTTTCGAAGCTGAGAGACATGGAACACATCATGAACATTTGCAAAGTTTGAAGGAATCTCGAGTTGATAGGCGAGGTGGCCTCTCTTGCTGACAATCTTGAAAGGTCCCACGTATCTAGGGGCAAGCTTCCCTTTGATACCGAAGCGACGAGTACCTTTCATGGGAGAGACACGGAGGTAAACATGATCTCCGATCTCGAAAGCCAAATCACGGTGCTTACTATCATAGTAGCTCTTCTGGCGGGATTGGGCTACTTTGAGGTTATCACGAATGACTTTGCACATTTCTTCTGCTTCTGTGATTAAGTCATTACCCAGCAGCTGACGTTCACCGATTTCAGACCAGTTGAGAGGGGTACGGCACTTCCTGCCATACCGAATTTCAAAAGGGGCCTTGCCCGAACTTGCTTGAAAACTGTTGTTATAGGAGAATTCAGCATAAGGAAGACAATCCTCCCACTTCATGCCGAAGGAGATCACACAAGCCCTGAGCATATCTTCAAGAATCTGGTTGACACGCTTGACTTGACCGCTTGTTTGAGGATGGAAAGCAGTGCTGAAGCGGATGTTGGTGCCCATGGCCTTCTGGAAAGAATCCCAAAACTTCAAGGTAAAGATGCTGCCACGGTCTGAAGAGATCACTTGAGGAATACCGTGCAGAGAGACAATGCGAGAGGTATAGAGTTCCGCCAATTGAGCCGCAGTGATCGACTCTTTGATAGGCAGAAAGTGAGCCACTTTGGTGAGCTTGTCGATGACAACAAATATAGCATCATTGCCACGCTTGGACTTTGGAAACCCAGTCACGAAGTCCATTTCAATGTGGTCAAACTTCCATTCTGGAATGGCAAGAGGTTGAAGGAGACCTGCTGGCCTTTGGTGTTCTCCCTTCACTCTTCTGCAGACATCACATTCATTCACGAATTGAGCGATCTCGCGCTTCATTCGAGTCCACCAATAAGCTTGCTTAAGGTCCTGATACATCTTCGTGCTCCCAGGGTGGATGGAGAGGAGAGAATTGTGAGCCTCGTTCATGATCACTTTACGAAGTTCACCTTTGGGCACAACAATACGATCCTCGAAGAAGAGAGTGTCCTTGTCATCAAGGCGGTAGCACTTGTACTTGGACTGACTCTTGGCAATCCCAATCTTCACCTTTTTCACCATAGCATCAAGAAGTTGGGCTTGGCGAATCTGGTCTTCTAAGGTAGGAGAGACTTGAAGGTTGGCGAGGAAACCTTGAGGAACAACTTGCAGATTAAGTTTGCGGAAAGCTTCACAAAGCTCGGGTTGATAAGGCTTGAGAATCAGACTGTTGCAGTAGGCCTTTCTGCTCAAAGCGTCAGCAATTACATTGGCCTTGCCTGGAGTATACTCAATACTCGGATTATACTCTTGAATCATTTCGACCCATCGAGTTTGCCTTAGGTTGAGATTAGGCTGAGTGAAGATGTACTTGAGACTCTTGTGATCAGTGAAAATATCCACTTTTCTTCCCAATAGAAGATGTCTCCAAGTCAAAAGAGCATGCACAATTGCCGCCAACTCGAGATCATGAGTGGGGTAGTTCTTCTCATTAGGCTTCAACTGGCGGGATGTATAAGCAACAACTTTCTTCTCTTGCATCAAAACTGCGCCAAGACCTTGGAGAGAGGCATCACAAAAGACCTCGTACGGCTTGGATTCATCAGGCGGAGTCAGAACTGGAGCAGTAATCAACTTCTCTTTCAAAGTGTTGAAAGCAATATCACACTCAGGAGTCCAAACGTACTTGACATGCTTCTGGAGAAGATTTGAGAGAGGCTTCGCGATCTTGGAAAAGTTTTCAACGAATCTTCGGCAGTAGCTTGCGAGACCGAGAAAACTGCGGAGTTGCTTCACGTTCTGAGGAGGTTCCCAATTCACAATTGCGGATACCTTCTCGGGACTCACGGAAATGCCCTTGGCAGAGATGATATGACCAAGATAAAGAACCTCATCGAGCCAAAATTCACACTTGGAGAACTTGGCGTAGAACTGATGTTCCCTGAGCTTATCGAGAACCAAACGCAAGTGCTTGGCATGATCTTCCTTGTTCTTGGAGAAAACCAGAATGTCATCGAGATAGACCAAAACGAAGTCATTGGTGTAGGCGTTGAAGATGAAGTTCATCATGCGAGAGAACGTCGGAGGAGCGTTGGCGAGGCCAAAAGACATGACAGTGTATTCATATGAACCAAAGCTTGTTCTGAATGCTGTCTTGGGAATATCTTCTTCACGAATGCGAATCTGGTGATAACCCATACGGAGATCAAGCTTGGAGAATACTTGAGCACCTTTGAGTTGCTCGAACAGCTCATTGATGTTGGGAAGTGGGTATTTGTTCTTGATGGTCTTCTTGTTGACTGGACGGTAATCAACACAAAGTCGGTCCGTTCCATCCTTCTTCTTCACAAAAAGAACACCACAACCCCATGGAGAAGTACTAGGCCGGATGAGGCCCATTCTTTCTTGCTCATCAAGTTGTTTCTTCAACTCCTTCAACTCTTCAGGTCCGAGCTTGTAAGGACGTTTGCACACAGGTTCCGTGCCAGGCTCAAGTTCAATAACGAATTCAACTGGCCGGTGCGGAGGCATTCCTGGGAGCTCTTCTGGAAAGACGTCTTGATATTCGCAAACGACTGGAATTTGAGAGATGGCACCCAATTCACCCTTCTCATTGAGAGAAAACAGACGGATAGTATTATCCCGAGCGGCAAAGACAATTACATCCTCAGACGAATGAGTCAATTGAATCTGCCTGGCAGCACAATCAAGCTGAGCCTTGTGCTTAGAAAGCCAATCCATCCCGAGAATAAGATCAATATCCGAGTTACCGAGAACAATTGGGGAAGAAAGGAACTTGTAGTCACCCAATGTGATAGTAACCTCAGGGACGCAGGTGTTAGCTGTCATCTGCTTGCCCGGTGACACAATTTGCAAGGAACTTTGCAGACTGATACTCACACTCATACTTTGATGCAAAAGGTTTGGAAATGAAGCAATGCGATGCACCCGTGTCAAAAAGAACTTTTGCAGGAATATCATTAACAGGAAGGTTACCCATGATCACATCTGACGAGTCCTCTGCCTGAGCTGCATTCATCATGTTGACCTTGGCGTACTTGGGGTTATGCTTGACCACAGCTGTACTTGCCGATCTCACAGGAGGAGGAGGAGGAAGGCGCCTCTGGTTGAAACACTTGTTGGCATAGTGACCCTTCTGTTGGCACTTGTTGCACGTGACCTCTGAAAGCGGACGGTGATACGGAGCACTCGATCTTGGAGCTTGAGACGAAGCCTTGTTCTGAAAGCCTGGGTTGGGTGGGTGGGAAGAACCACTGCCACCTTTTCTCTTCTGCTGGTATGGCTGACGGAACGGAGGAGGAGGAAGCAAAAACTTCTGCTGCTTGGCCACTTGAGTAGAGGAAGAAGGAGTAACATCTCTGACTCGCTTCCTGGAAGCATCACACCTCAACTGCGCAGCCTCTTGCTTCAGTGCCATGTTGTAGAACTCATCGTATCTCAAGGGCTCAAAGAGAACAAGAGCGAGCTGAATATCTTCTCTGAGACCACCCCTGAACTGATATATCATGCTCTTCTCATCAGGCACGTCCTGCTTGGCAAAGCGGGCAAGCTTCTGGAACAAATTGTTGTAGTCATAGACAGACAAAGAACCTTACTTTAGATTGCGGAATTCCTCACGCTTGCTTTCAACCACGCTCTGCGGAATGTGATGAGCTCGGAAATCTCGACGGAAATCATCCCAAGTGATAACACGTCCACCTCTGGAATCCTTGTACTGCTGGAACCATTCTGCAGCTTGATCTTTGAGTTGGAAGGAAGCGAACTTCACAAAGTCCTCAGGCCTGACGTTGTTGCACTCGAAATGCTTACACAGATCCACAAGCCAATCATCAGCATCGGTTGCCTCAACACAATTGCTGAAAGTCTTTGGCCCGTTAGCAAGGAACTGGTTGAGTGTAGCAAAGTGACTCTGATTGCTGCCTTGATTCCCTTGACTGCCTTGATTGCGCTCTTGGAGAATTTACATGATCAGCTGAGTGTTTGCATTGGTTGCGGCCATCACAGCTTGCCATGCCTCTGGAGGAGGTGGAGGCGGTGGCGGATCTGGATTCGGAGTCGTGCGCGTTGGAGGAGCCATCCTGAAGAGGTTGACCACCATTAGCACATTGACAGATAAATATTGAAGCTGAATCCAACGGAATGAAAATTGCAACATATAGTCTTCACATCCGAACAAAATGAACGAATGCATTCCTCTTCAAATGGTCACATATCCATAAATTGAGAAGCCACGTAGAATTAAGGTAGAGAAATAAATCAACAAGGTACGGATCAAGAACGAATAATCGGTAAGAAATCCCAATCTCAAACCAATATCCGTGGAAGAAGAACTAGAGCTACTAGAATTCCCACCTATGAAACTCCCGAACCTTTCCGGTTATGCAATCAGGTGTTGGGGATATAGGGGAAGCATAATATCTCACCCAAACTAGCAATTCCTACATCCAGCTGTATCCATCCTTCAACACATAATCAAGAAAAACTTCGGAAACCATCTACCTCAACCTTCGAAAAGCATCTGTTATACAAGTTATGGCGATACTCCCGAACTCCCGCCCCAGTACTGGGTGGCGTCGAGGTTATCTCACCAACGAACTGCATAAAAGAGATTTTCGATGTCGGCGAACATATCTCAAGTATTCCAGAATTGCAACGATAAAATTATGATGACAACACCTCAGAGCTCAACTCCCCGGGACACTTCCACTAAACCCCTGACAGGAGGCACCAAGACAGTATTCTCATCATAAGCCATCGGAACAAATCTAAGATACTCGCGTGATCCTAAAAAAAATTTAGTGAAATTTGAGAAGAGAAGAGTCAAAACTCTACGTCAGGATGCCTTACCAGAGCGATGAGGAGACTGGGAAGTAAAAACAATTCCTAAGCTCTCCGATATATAATTCCTAAATGACTCAAAACATTTTTCTAGACACAACTCGGCTGCTAAAAACGATCAAGCAATGGGGCTCCTAAGGTCGGGAAGGCTCTGATTACCAACTTGTAACGCCCTCGATGCGGCTATAGCTCCCACGTGTCGAGGCATGACTTAGAGACATAACCGCATTGAAAGCAATGTCGCAAGTCAGGCAATCATTACAACAACCCATGTAGTATATAATAAAAGGGGGAAGAACATAGTTGGCTTACACTCGCCACGTCACATCAAAGTACATAAATAACATCCATCAGACAAACACTCATGGCCCGACTACGGCGCCAAAATAGAAAAGAACCCAACATGCGACAAGGCCCTGAATCAAACCCCAACTAGGCACCACTACTGATCATCGGGAAAGGAAACATAATAACGCTGAGAGTCCTCGTCGAACTCCCACTTGAGCTCGTACTCGTCACCTGGAGCGGAATCACCTGGACCTGCATCTGGAGTTATAGTATCTGTGAGCCACAGGGACTCAGCAATCTCGCACCCTCGCTATCAAAACTATTTAAGCTTATAGGAATGGATAAGGCAAATATATGTGGAGCTGCAGCAAGCGACTAGCATATGTGGTGGCTAACTTATACGCAAAAGAGAGCGAGAAGAGGAGGCAAAGCGCGAGCGAGAAACTAGAGAAACAACCTGCGCAACATAACTCCAACACCGTGTCCACTTCCCGGACTCCGCCGAGAAGAGGCCATCACGGCAACACACTCGGTTGATTCATTTTAATTAATTAAGGTTTAAGTTATCTACAATCGGACATTAACAAATTCCCATCTGCCCATAACCGCGGGCACGGCTTTCGAAAGTTCAATCCCTGCAGGGGAGTCCCAACTTAGCCCATGACAAGCTCTCACGGTCAACGAAGGAATAGACCTCCACCCGAGACACACCGATCAGACTCGGTAACCCGGTACAACAAGACAATTCGACAGGTTAAAAACAAGACCAGCAATACCGCCCGAATGTGCCGACAAATCCCGATAGGAGCTGCACATATCTCTTTCTCAGGGCACACTCAGATGAGCGCTCCATACAACTAAAACCAAACCCCGAGTTTCCCCGAGGGGGCACTGCACAGGACTCTAGTTTGGACCAACACTCAGAGGAGCACTGGCCCGGGGGGTTAAAATAAGATGACCCTTGAGTCTGCAGAACCCAAGGGAAAGAAAAGGCTAGGTGGCAAATGGTAAGACCAATGTTGGGCATTGCTGGAAAAGCTCTAACCAAGGCGAACTATCAAGGGGTTCCCATTATAACCCAACCGCGTAAGGAACGCAAAATCCGGGAACATAACACCGATATGACGGAAACTAGGGCGGCAAGAGTGGAACAAAACACTAGGCGAGAGGCCGAGCCTTCCACCCTTTACCAAGTATATAGATGCATTAAGATAACATAGCAATATAGTGATATCCCAACAAGTAAATAAATGTTCCAACAAGGAACGGCCTCCAAACTTCACCTGCAACTAGCAACGCTATAAGAGGGGCTGAGCAAAGCGGTAACATAGCCAATCAACGGTTTGCTAGGAAAAGGTGGGTTAGAGGTTTGACATGGCAATTGGGAGGCTGACAAGCAAAAGGTAGGCATCGTAGCATTGCCGTAGCAAGAGCGAGCAAACTAGCATAGCAAAGATAGTAGTGATTTCGAGGGTACGATCATCTTGCCTGCACAGTTGTCAGAGTTGACTGGATCCTCACAAGCAAACTCAACGGGCTCCTCGGTAGCGAACTCGTCTCCCGGGTCTACCCAATAATACAAACAAGCAACAAGGATACAATCAACCACGTGCAAGACCAAGCAATATGATGAAATGATGATATGCTATGCGGGATGCGATGCGGGATGCAAAATGCAAGATATGACAGGAAATGCATGAACCTGGCCTCAACTTGGAATTCCAAGGGTGCCACTGGATAGAGAGGATGAAATCGCTTGAAAACGATATAAAGATCATTGGAAACGGAGTTACGGTTTGGAAATGGCAAGCGTTTTAAGATATGACACCGGTCTGCGATTTACAGCAAGTAGGCATCTAAATGCAACAAAATGAACATGCTACAGCCACCAATCAAGACAACAAAATACATGTCAGGGATGCACACAAGATTCTTAACAAAAGACTAGCACTGAGCCACGGCCAATTCATCCATTATGAGGTTCAAACAAGCATGGCAAAAACGCAAATGCAAAACAGATTCCAGACTTAGTGAAATTAACACTAGTCTGAAATTTCAGATCACGAAGCCCTCTTCGGAGCAGCAAAACAACATGATAAATGACCTGAACATGACAAGTAAGAACATGGCATGGAGCTACTCAACAAGCTTAACAAAAGTCCCAAAGTGACCTAGGGCCAAAAGGGATCACAAAATATATTAACGGGCACACGAACATAGCTAAAACACAATCAGTTTTCAGACTTAGTGAAAACTGAGACATGCTGAAATATAACTCACGAAGGCATGTAAACGAGCTCGATGCACTCACCACGGCGCAAGTCATGGCAAGGCAGGCATACATCCATTAAGAAGGCACAAAATAAAAGCTAGACATGGCAAGAACAATGGCATAGCATGCACGGATCAACTACAATAACATCGGCAAAATCGCAAACAAGTTGACGATCTGCCCAGATTCACCACGAAGCAAAAGTAGAGCTCAATTGACTCAAGCTATAGTGCTCCATAATTGAAAACAAAGACATGGATGGATAGAGCATAACATGAATAACAAAAGTCCCTTACTGATCATCCTCAAAAGAGGCACGGATCATTAGGAAACAAGTTGTACATATGGCATCATGAACTAAAATATCCCAGACTTAGTGAAAACAACTAAGTCCCTGAAAACAGATTTACCGGGTGCCTCACTTTGCAAGCTTGCACAAGTCACCACACACATCCTAAAACTGCATGGGTTACACCTCTGGAAAGAAGACAAAATGCTTAACAAAACATATGAAGGACTCACAGGCATAGCATGAACACAATAATCATGGCAAAAATGACAAAAGTCTAAGATGAACTAGCAGATCTGACAATTAACTCACGAAGCCTCCTTCTAACAGCATTTCGGGCATTAATATAAACTCAAATGAAAATGATGCAATGGAATGAAATGATGTACTCGTCGAGGCAAACATTTTGATATACTATATGCCCAAAACGGAGCTACGGATGCAAAGTTACGGGCGATCAAAGATTGCACAAAAATTAAGGGGGAGAGGAAAAAGTCAACCCTCAGTTTTTAGATCTCAGATCTAGGGTTCGGGCCCTGTTCACGGCACTGTAGCAGCTCGGCGGACGAGGTTCGTCGGCGCCGGATCCGGGGATGGCCGGCGACGGCGAAGGGCGGCGGGGTCGCCCGCGGCGGGGGTCGAGCGAGGCGGCGACGGGAGGCGAGGTGGCGACGGGAGGCGAGGCGGCGACGGGAGGCGAGGGCCGGGGCGGTCCGGCGAGCCTCACGGCCGAGGCTCCCGGCGGAGGTAGCCGGCGAAGGTCGCCGGAGCCGGGCGACACGGCGGCGGGCGGCGGCCGGTCGCGGAGGAGAAGGCAGGCGGTGGCAGGCGCGGAGATGGGCTCGCGGGGGCCCCTCCTGGGCCTCCCGGGCCGGCGGCGGCGGCGGATCTGGGGCGCCACGTGGCGGCCAACCACTGGTGCGGGGGCGGCGGCGCGATTTGTCCGGCCGGGTCGGACGTGTCCGGCTCGGCGCGGGGGTTTTTTTTTTAGAACTAGGGTTCGAGGGGGAAGACGAGATCCGAAAATGGAGGGGGTATATATAGGCATAAGTGGAGCTAGGAGAGTCCAAATGAGGTGCGGTTTTCGGCCACACGATCGTGATCGAACGCTCTAGGACATGGAGCGGAGTTTGGTGGGTTTTGGGCCAAAATTGAGGGGTGTTGGGCTGCAACACACACGAGGCCTTTTCGGTCCCTCGGATAACCGTTGGAGTATCAAACGAAGTCCAAATGGTACGAAACTTGACAGGCGGTCTACCGGTAGTAAACCAAGGCCGCATGGCAAGTCTCGGTCAAATCCGGAAATGTTTAATCCCCACACACGATAGAAAGCTAGAAATGACCACCGGAGGAGAACGAAGCGCCGGAATGCAAAACGGACAACGGGGAAAATGCTCGAATGCATGAGATGAACACGTATGCAAATGCAATGCACATGATGACATGATATGAGATGCATGAAAACGAAAACAACACACGGAGACAAAACCCGAACCCGAGGAAATAAATATAACTTAACGTCGGAAACGGCAAGAGTTGGAGTACAAATTGGGAAAGTCGTATCTGGGGCGTTACAACACTCCACCACTACGAAAAGATCTCGTCCCAAGATCTAGGACTGAAAGAACTCCGGGTACTCAGAACGGAGGTGATCCTCGCGTTCCCAGGTAGCTTCATGGTCGGAATGGTGAGACCACTTGACTTTGAGAAATTTGATTGACTTGTTGCGAGTCTTGCGTTCAGTCTCTTCAAGAATAGCGACTGGGTGCTCACGATAAGAGAGATCTTCTTGGAGCTCAATGTCCTCGAAGTTGACGGTGCGGTCAGGCGTCTTGAAGCACTTTCGAAGCTGAGAGACATGGAACACATCATGAACATTTGCAAAGTTTGAAGGAAGCTCGAGTTGATAGGCGAGGTGGCCTCTCTTGCTGACAATCTTGAAAGGTCCCACGTATCTAGGGGCAAGCTTCCCTTTGTCTACATGTCTCCCGAACGCGTAGGGTCTACACACTTAAGGTTCGGTGACGCTAGGGTTATAGGGATATGTATATGCAGTAACCCGAATGTTGTTCGGAGTCCCGGATGAGATCCCGGACGTCACGAGGAGTTCCGGAATGGTCCGGAGGTAAATAATTATATATAGGAAGTACTATTTCGGGCATCGGGACAAGTTTCGGGGTCACCGGTATTGTACCAGGACCACCGGAAGGGTCCCGGGGGTCCACCGGGTGTGGCCACCTGCCCCGGGGGGCCACATGGGCTGTAGGGGGTTCGCCTTGGCCTATATGGGCCAAGGGCACCAGCCCCAAGAGGCCCATGCGCCTAGGGTTCAAGAAGGAAGGAGTCCCAAAGGGGGAAGGCACCTCCTAGGTGCCTTGGGGAGGAGGGATTCCTCCCCTTGGCCGCACCCCCCTAGGAGATTAGATCTCCTAGGGACGGCGCCCCCCTGGCCCTCCTATATATAGTGGGGAGATGGAGGACTTCTTACCTTGATCTTTGGTGCCTCCCTCTCCCTCTCCAACACATCCTCCTCCTCCATAGTGCTTGGCGAAGCCCTGCCGGAGTACTGCAGCTCCATCAACACCACGCCGTCGTGCTGCTGCTGGAGCCATCTCCCTCAACCTCTCCTTTCCCCTTGCTGGATCAAGAAGAAGGAGACGTTACGCTGACCGTACGTGTGTTGAACGCGGAGGTGCCGTCCGTTCGGCGCTAGGATCTCCGGTGATTTGGATCACGTCGAGTACGCCTTCCTCATCCCCGTTCTTTGAACGCTTCCGCGCGTGATCTACAAAGGTATGTAGATGCAATCCGATCACTCGTTGCTAGATGAACTCCTAGATGGATCTTGGTGAAACCGTAGGAAAATTTTTGTTTTCTGCAACGTTCCCCAACAGATCGGCCGAGGTCGCGAGGCGTCTACGAGGGCTTTGCTCGATCTGCTTCGGCGTTCTCGTTTCGCTGGCCTCCTAGCTCGGCTAGACCTAGCGACTTGGGGTCCCCAGAATTTTTGGGGCCCTGGGCGGTCGGCCAATTTGGCCTGCCCCATCGACGGGCCTGCTAGCCGGTGCACTTCAATATGCCACTCTAACTCGACCTGATATTGCTTATGTTGTCCAGCAAGTTTGTCTCCATATGCATGACCCTCGTGAACCTCACTACTCTCTCATCAAATGTATCCTTCGCTATCTGAATGGCACTCTTGACCATGGTCTCACGTTACACAGTACTTCTTCACACTCACTTACCGCATACTCAGATGCCGATTGGGCTGGATGTCCGGACACACGTCGCTCCACTTCCGGATTTTGCATGTATCTTGGAGAAAATCTCATATCTTGGTCCTCACGTCGACAGACAACAGTCTCTCGTTCTAGCGCAGAGGCTGAATACAGAGCTGTTGCTGCGGCTGTTGCAGAGTCTTGCTGGGTTCGTCAATTATTACAGGAGCTTCACAGGCCAATCTCGAGTGCTACTATCGTATATTGTGACAACGTCAGTGCTGTCTACTTATCCGCTAACCCGGTTCAACACCGCCGGACCAAACACATCGAGCTTGACATTCATTTTGTTCGGGAGAAAGTAGCACTTGGAGCTGTTCGCGTTTTACATGTTCCATCAACCTTGCAATTTGCAGACATATTCACTAAAGGTTTGCCAACAACTCTTTTCCAAGAATTTCGCTCCAGTCTTCAGGTCACTACCATTCCCGGTTCAGACTGCGGGGGCGTGTTAGAGTCCTATCCTACGACAGCTATAGCCCACCTTGGCGTGCACGTCCAGCTACCACCGAATCGATAGTTTCCATATTAGCCTCGATGTATTTGTAAACAAACTCTGTAATCTCCTGTGATATGTATATATATACGAGGGGCTGAACCGTGGCTGGCATTGAGCCGCCCGGTACTTTCATTATTACAGATACACGTTGACAATCAATTAGTTGTTATTGCATCTCTAATCGACTATTAAAAAGCAATAACTGACTTGCATATGTGTGGGCGGACATGCAACTGCATTTGGCCGGCGGGTGTGCAACCACGGAATGGTATTTATGAATAAAAAATCAGTTTTTTGAGAAAACTTCTGATCTATTTATCTTTAATCACGGTGGTACAACGAAGACCAGAAAAAAAATTACATCCAAGTTTGTAGGCCATCTAGGAGCAGCTACTAGTACTGAACCGGGCTGAAACGCGGCATCGATGGGCTCAGACTCGATGATGATGGCGGGTGTGATGTGCAACCGAGGCGTAGAAAGCAGTGATCAGCTAGCCATCGACCGATCGACGACGTCTTTAACGACTCATTATTATTACTAGCAGCCAGTAGTAGTAGCTAGCGTTGCAAAAAAGATGAAGCGTGTTGCCATGCACACGAGAGACGACGATTCGATGTTGCATCGTGCATGCGGCTCTAGCGTGGACGGATCGTGTGCTCCATGGCCACTTGGTCGCATTGTCATGTTGTAGAAATTGCTCAGCACACGGCAAGGAAAGAAAAGAAAAGAATTAACCGGTCGCCGAGCTGAAAGAAAAGAATACAGTGTGTGTCCGGTCGGTGTGCATGGCCGTAAAAACCGGTGTGCATGGCAAGAACATTCTCCGCGCGCGTCTTTTGGAGGAGCCCTGCTGCCAAGTGCCAGCCCTCTGCAGGCAGCGGAACCGAAATGATTGGATGGAAAAGAGAGGGAAAAAGAAGGCCATGTGGATGTGGGTGGCCATCCATCCATCGGTTGCCCCGCCAACGGGAAAAGCAAAGAGAGAGCACAGCACAAGGTCGGTCGATCCATGCATGGATGTGCACATGCCACTGCCGTAGCCCGTAGCTAGGGAAGCTAAAAAAAACACGTCCGGGCTCGTTCAGACGTGAGAAGATTTCATGCGATTTTTTTTACTCCGTGTTGTACTACTTCTGATGCTGAAGACACGTTGCAGGAGTGGCTTCAAGTGCTCCCTGGATCCCGGGGCGCTCCATGCGCCAAGTTGCTGCTAGCACGACATGGACGGTTCCCTCAAAAATAAAAGACGACATGGACGGAGGAAGGATGGAGCATGCAGCGGCAGCAGCGGGAGCGGGAGCATGGACGTCGCGCTAAAATTCTTCGGATCCGTCCACTCCATGGCCATGCGATCCTGGATCTGATCATTGATCGTGGCACACTGTTGATGCGTCTAGTATGACGGTCAAGCAAAGGGACCGAGGGACCATCAGCCCGCTCATCATCCCCTTTCCACTTTCTTTCTTTCTTTCTTTGTCACCCGGGACCACGTCCATGCATGCTCTCGTTTCCTTTCGTTTCACCGGGCGCGTGTCTGGCGGCGGTCAAAGGTAGAAAAGGGCACGGTCAACGGCACAACATGTAACCTGTTAGGGCTCGGTAAATAATCTGCTGCTAATCTCCAGCGTTTGCGTGTGACCGAGCTCTTCTTCTTCTTCTTCTTCTTCTTCTTCTTCTTCTTTTCCGAGAGAGAGAGAGCCACTGCCACCGGCAGAAAAAGCATCTGGGGAAACCAACTCTGGCTCCGGTGCGCGCGCTTCCTGATGGCAAGTGAATGCATGGACTGATAGGACTTTGGCAGGCAAATTTAACAAATTTGACTTGTGGACGAAATCAAATCACAGGATGAACTGCCTATGAAACTATTTCACGCGGCTGACCTTTTTGTGTGACGCCCGACACGAAGGCCGCACTACACTGTGCAATGCTTCACAGATAGGCGCTACACGCCTGCCAGCGTTGCACCCCAGACTGCCTAAAAATTGCTAAGTCATTGTGCAGAGCCTAAGAGCTAGGCGCTGCACTGTATAGTGTGGCGCCTAGCTCTCAGACGCTGCACTAGTGGTTGCACTACAAAATGAAGCAACCACTAGTGCAACGCCTGGAAGCTAGGCGCTACACTGTATAGTGTGGCGTCTAGCTCTCATGCGCTACACACTGACTTAGTAATTTTGGACCACACGGGTGCGACGCTGGCCAGGCGTGTAGCGTCTATCTATGAGACGTTGCACAGTATAGCGTGGCGCCTTCGTGTCGGACGTCACACAAAAAGATCAACCGCGTGAAATAGTTTCACGGACATTTCATTCTATGATTTGATTTCGTTCATAGGTCAAATTTATCAATTTTGCCACTCTGGTCAAGGGAGGGTCCAAGGAGGTGGGTGGCGTGGCACGCAAACTTCATCTGGATGGACGGATGGATGGGTGCCGGTGGCACGCACGCAGAGGCCGGGGTTTGTTGGCTGCGCCAGGTGGTGAACAGAACAGCTGCTGCTCCGGCCAACGGGCCAAGCGAGCACTGGCTGCTGCTACTGCTGGTGCTGGCGGCGAGCGGCAACCGAACCGAGCCAGTCAGATCTCTCAGCGTCGCATCGGATCCCTCGGCTCCGCTCCGCTCTGCTTTTCTTTCTTTTCTTGCTTTCCTCGCAATCGCAGCAGCGAATAACGATGCCCCTCGGATCTGCCTGTGCGCGCGCATACTGGACTACGTACTGCCACTCCTACTCCTATCTCTGGCATCGCGGCCCTCGCTCTGGGTTTGGTGGAAACCAAGGCGAGACGCATGATGCGCAATCATAATTAATCAAGCCGCACCCTACTAGTAGTACTCCCTTCAATCCTTTTTAGTTCGCATATAAAATTTGTCTGAAGTCAAACCTCATAAACTTTGACCAAGTTTATAGAAAAGAATATGAACATTCAAGATGTGAAAACAACGACATTAGATGCGTCATGACTTTAGTTTTCATATTGTATAAATTTAGCATTGTAGGTCTGAATATTTTCTCATATAAATATGGTCAAATTTTAAAAAGTTTGACTTCAAACAATTCTTATATGCAGAGTAAAAAAGCCCTGAGGGAGTACTACCCACTACTACTCCAAGTTGAACTTTTCACAAACCAACATGTAAAACCCCAGAGCAAGTTGTGGATCTTCCACTTCAATGGTAAATTGGGACAGGAAAAAAAACATTTTAGAACATATACCCTACTAGTTTGCTGTACACCTTGGAGAATTTGGTCTAACACAAACAAGTACCATCTGGCTTTTAAACCTTGTGTACACGTGAATTGCGAACAAAACATAAATAAGCAGCAGGAAAAAAAATTGTCTGTGACGTAGACTGGACTATGAAGTTTCTATATACAGCATTAGTAATACTAGTATTTCTTATTCGCAACGTGCATCAAGAAGTATCCCCTTTTCGTCAATCTCAAGCCTAAACTAAAACAGAGTGTTCCGGTGCAAGAAACGTATCAACAAACAACTGATTTTTACGCTAACCCAAATGACCAGGGAATAGATGCATAGCAACCTCCAGTTTTGTATTGATTAACATCCTCGTCATATGTACAACACTACAACAGTGAGTCGTGATATATACGTTCTACTGTGTCACGAGGCTAAATATGTATGTACACCGAGGGGCCTGCCTGCTTCTCATCGTGGGAGACGGCGCCGGCTTACCCATGCCGGAGTAGCTATTTCCACACCTTGACTGCACCGTCTCTGCTGGCCGATATCAACCGCTGGCTCGACAAGTTGACGGAGGCCAACGCAAGGATCGCGTCCCGGTGGCAGCCGGCAGAATCAGCGGCGGCCATCGCAAGCTGCGTCTTGTGCGTCAACCGGGACGCTGGTGTAGGCGGTTTGCACGATTCCTGCACACATCGTCGAACTCTGTTAGCGTCCAACAGAGATTCAGAGACACAGCCCCACTGGAGATCAAATAGCCGTGCAGGAATTCAGCAGCACCAGTTTGGAGGTTAAAGGGACAGACATGTGAATTCAAAAGGTTCTTTAGCTGGTAGAGAACTTTTTTTTACAATGTTTTTTCCTAGAGAACTATCACCGTGTAACTTCAGATAAACAAGAGAAACAAAACAGTGATGCCGTTTTGACAAACTTACCTGCACAACCTGTACACCATAGCTGGATCGTATGTCGTAAAACTCGTCGTTTCCAACTCCTTTCGCTGAAGGACCGGCGATGCAGAAGCTTTGCTCAGGTCTTCAAAATCATCAAACAGAAGAATATATATCAATATTACATGTTGCGAATGGGAAAAATGCAGAAGCAGGAGTGTATAATAGTAATATTCAACCTGGCCTGGTCCCAGTAGCGTATCTTCAAATCTGTTCCCCCGGTCAACAGATCTCCCCCTGGCAAAGGAAGCAAGCACCGGATGCCTGGAAGGCGTGGGGGCGGATCGGCCAGTTCCTCGATTCTGTACTTGTAGTTTCCTGCCCGCCTCACGTCTTTGGCGGTTGTCTTGTTAAGAGGTTTTGATGGTGTCTTTGGCGTAACAGCATCATTCTCGGTGCCTGCTGTCCTAAACATCTGTATAGTGTGTTCGATGTTTTAGATGCCAATACATATTTCAAAGGTGCTGCTACTTATACAAAATGATGTAAAGCACATGAAAAAACAGAACAAAAAACAGGCATTCCACATTCTAAATCATGTGAAGTAACATCATGAGCTTTCTATATCACTATATCAGGATAGAAAAGTTTTCACCTATGAGGGTGTGGCATCAGTAATCTCTCAAAGGCAAGTAAATGACATGTTTTATCACCAGGATACTAGAATAAGAATATAAAGCTATACAATTACCTGGTGGCAGCTACCATTCTCAGCATTCCACAAGGAGACTTCATTGCAGCCCGCGGCCACAAAAACTAGTGGTCTTCCAGTAGAAGATATTGAGTTGTGTGGTGGTATAAGCAAGCACAATTTCTCTATAGGGCTTACTGTGGAATAGTTCCATGAGTTGACAGGCAGCAAAAACCTATGATCCCACAACGTAAGAACACCTCTTGAAGACCCTGAGATGAACCAATTTCCACACTGGCCCATCACAAGTGCTGAGATATAACCCTCCTCCGGTGACGATTTAAATGACCAAGATTCTGAATTGGACCTTGTATCCCATTTATGGATGTCACAATGTTCTGTGCTGAAAAGGATGGTTGGGCTAAAGCTATCTGATGAACAATTTACAACACTGAGAATTGCACCTTCTTTCAGATCTTTCCTTTTAACATTAACAATGCCAGAATACCTCTCTGTAGAACTCCCAGCTCCACGTGCACAGTCGACAGAAAACAAGTGCAATGTGCCATCGCTAGCACCAGCAACGACCTGAGAACTACCACAAAGCATTGTAGTACATAGAGCTCGGCTACTACCCAAGCTATAGGTTAACCTAGATCTGAAGGCAATGTCCTTTTCCAACTTTCTTGTATCCCATATCTTAATACTCGAGTCATCCGAAGCCGTCACAAAAAAGGAATTGTCATCTGACACAGCAATATCATTGACAGACAAGCGATGTTCTTGGAGATGTGCCACTAGAATTCCACGAGGCTTCCAACCTGTCTCCAGAGCCACTGATGATCTATTGAAGGAGGGCGATACTGCTGTCTCAGAGTTGGAACTACCATCACCTGGCACAGGGGAGCTGCTCTTCCTTGGGTCGCTGATGCTTAAATCACCATGCTTGCTACTGAAATGATTCTCTCTGGTCTGGAAGCCTTGAACTGAACTTGATAAACCTGGATGCCGGTTGGATTCCCAGGGCATATATATTTCTCCTAAACCACGCTTATCAGTATTAACAGAATATGATGGTATTCCTTTAGACAGTCCGTCATAAAATGAAATACTCCCAGCAGATGCATGTGGCGCATAGCCATAATATAACGATTTATCTGAAGAAATTGAATCTTTAATGTCCAAAGTAGATGTTCTCAACCTTACAGCATCTTCCAGAGCCGCAGAGGACACACTTTGTGTTGCAGCAGGATATCTTCCACCATGTAATATCTGTTCCTTTTTAACATCACCCTTCAGTAAAACCTCTCCTGTGTCCTTGGCAAGCTCTAAAGCTTGGTATAAGACTGATTTCGAGACTGGAGGCTTAAGACATGCAAGAAGAGCAGTTTCAGACAATGAAGGTGGCTCCCTGTGTAGAAATTGCCTTAAATGTGGAGAAAGGTACACATAAGTATCTACAGGCCCTAAGCTCTCACTACAGGCAGCAATAAGCCTTACAGCAGACCTTTTAACCCATTGAATTGGATGACATAGTAATGGAAGGGCCTTCCCAAATAAGCCAACGATTACCCTTTTCCTCAGATAACCGCTTTTGCACATCATGGTTAAGCAATCAAGCACGTTTACAACCACAGCCTCCATATCATCACTTAGTGCCTGTTCAAGATAGGGCAAGAGATATTCCTCAACACTTCTTGAACCAATGAAGTAGCAAACAACGACGATTTGACCAAAGTAAACTGCACGGAGTTGCTCATCATGGTCATTTAGAAATGCTGGGAGTATAGGAAGAAGAAAATCATTGCTTTGTCTGTGCCCAAAGAAGTAACATAGATAACCTATATCTTGCAGGAGAGCTCTGCGGACATTAGGTGTCTGCTTAGGTCCCATCACCAACTCTTGCACAATGTCATAAATATTTCTCCTCAGACGTGCAAGTTGACGATCAATTTTATCATCCTTCTTCTTTGCTGGTGCATCTGCAGACTGTGATGCAGCAGCCACCACTGATTTGTCTAGAGGCCCAGTATCAGCTATGCTCCGAGAACGAAGCAGGAATCTATAAGCTGTTAAAGCCAGCTTATAAATGTTACTAGCATAGCAAACTCTAACACTCTCCTCTGCATCATCTGGGAGCAAAGAAAGCATCGGGAGGATATACTCAGGGAATATCATTGCATCACTGATAGGGAAGTCTTGAACAAGACACAGAACATCAGACAAGGTTTCCAGAGCAGCACAGCGAACAATGGCAGCTGGATCTGAGAGCATTGCAATAACATAGGGAACAACCAGCTGTAAGCGACTATCATCATCTATGTATGTGGAAGAGATCTTCAGAAGAATGAGACTGGCCC
Organism: Triticum urartu; assembly: GCF_056163025.1. Lineage (NCBI taxonomy): Eukaryota > Viridiplantae > Streptophyta > Magnoliopsida > Poales > Poaceae > Triticum > Triticum urartu. The sequence continues at coordinate 570,011,266 of NC_141878.1, forward strand.
TTCTCAGTTCTGGTTTTTTGACACTTCGTATGGATGAGCATATTAATGAGGCAAGCAAGACCATGCCTTCACAGCTCACCTTGGAGTGTGTCTGTTGGAAAATGTCAAAACTATAGGTATCTGATTGGGCATCATAACCAGACACTAAAGCAAGTAAGTTGCTCTTGGAGATTTTGTGCACATGGGATACATCATCGTTCTGAGCTGCCAAGATACTTGTAGTTTGACTTTGTGTTTCATTAGGCTGCTGCAAGGGCCCAATACCATTTGCACGTGAGACCATTGTGTCTCCATGGTTGTTCCTTTGCTCAACTTCCTTGAGAAGGAGATTGAGGTCTCCAACAATCTGCCGATGGTCTCCAGGAATGTTTATCTTAACCAAAGATGCGCTTTGGGCAGATTCTCTCGGTGAATTTGCAGCTTGTCCTCCAATGCCTTTCTCCCCAGATACTTGAATTTGTTCACATGCTAAGCCACTTATCATCATGTCATGTATCCTTTCAAAATTTTCCTGTGTCTTCTCAATCTGTACAAATAAAGTATGTTAGGATGCTCATGGTGAAGAGTAGTGGATGGATCAGAGAATTAACACAAACTTCAACAATCCTTACCCTAGCATCTGAGCCAAGTGGAACAATATCCAAGAAAAACTTGTGCAGAAATCTTGAAAAATAGGTTGGAAAAACAACAGTTGCATATTTTTGCAGATAGCTTTTACATGATAGCCTTTCTTTGGGGTCCAACTGAATCATGTGAAGTACCATATCTTGGATACCAGCATCTTGTATCTGAAAGAACAAATTAACAGTGAGCACCTTGTCTTGTGATACATGATACAATGGGCAGAATGAATGGCTATTGCAATCCTGTTGGATAACATCAGCAAACACCAGCAGAATCAGTGGGAGATGCGCACAAATGAAAGCATGTTCATACTTACTCCCTACACCATGCATTTTCAGTACATATGCTTCACAAACGAATTGCAAGTAAGAAGGAATGTATACCTACGGACTAGTCAAATTCGTATTAATTGATTTAGATCCACATAGAAAATATCTTTTTGCACGAAAGACAGTTAACCCTTTCCCTATTGTTTACTCAGTCAATGAAGATTCAGATATGGAAATTTTATCACCAGTTAAAGTTCTATGATTGCACTAAATTCAGCAATGGATCATCCACTTAAAATTGTCCATATGTATCCTCTTAGGGCCTGGGAAAAAACAAATCATGCAATGATAGGCGGTAGGTACTACTCTAAGGCATAGTCCAAGAGGTATGAAAAATTCAGTTTAAGACAAATATTTGGGCAGATAGCCAAACATATGAATCATAAAGTGTATACATTCACAATTCTCCTATTCTACGTGTGTTGTCATCCAACATTCCATGCCAGAACCTGAGAAGGTATTGCAACCACCAAGTTAAAAACAGAATACCCAAGTAATCAATTTTGTATGTGTTGGTCACAAAAATTCCAACATCAAACAAGATCACTGTGGGAAAAAAGAACATAACTGAATGAATTGTTGGTCCTACTTCCCAAGGAACAAGTATTACTGGCCCTATAGCAAGAAGCCAAGAAGTAATTCTGCAGGCACCCATGGAGCGACCAGGATGTTACAGTTGCTCAGAATGAATAACAGACATGTCAACCTCAAGTTCTATGTTAGAGAAACAACAGCTACAAAATAATTCAAAACAAATACAGAAACTATTTTGATGTAAAAAAAACTATTTCAAAGAGCAAGAAAAGAACAGAAAACCTTTTCTAGGGTATGTGTTGGATCATACTGGCCACGCCGATAAGCAAGCAGTTGTGAAAGCTCAAAAAGCGGCTGACCCTCCAGGAAAAGTTCAGCAAGAACGCACCTGGAAAGAAGGAAAAAATAGTTTGCCCATCAGTAAACAAGGAAATAATCCATCAGATCAGTTTATAATTTTAGCACAGTAGAGTACTGAAGAAAAGATAAGTAGCTAGTGAAGAAACACAGGAAAATCAACATCTTCATTTAAGTAACAACTCTTCTGATTTCTAACTGCACAGCACTCCTAAATCTCGATAAAGAAAAATGTGATTCAATATTTGTGAAAAATGCATGCCGCCTTAAATGAATCCAAAATAGCTCCAAATTCTTCCCCAGTATATAGTAAAACTCAGTACTTCACTGGTGGGTACATTGTCTCAAGGTGAAGATACAATGCATTGCAGCAACATACATCATGTATGGCTGACACAACAGGTCGATTGTAATATTCCAATAGCGATCAGATTTCATCTGATAAGAAAATTCCCCTTTTGTCACATAAAAAGGTCAAATGACAATACATCACATATGATCAAATTAACATGTTCAAGCAAATGATAGTGATCAGTAATCTATCATTAACATGCAAAATGGAAAGCACACATATCCCAATGGAAGAACACAACTCCCGACCAAATTAACAAAGATCTTCAACAAGACAACACTGCATACCCGAGAGAGAATATGTCCATAGATGGTTTGAGAGGTGCATCTGATGAAACTTGGGACTCGGCACCATGTTCGTGGAATCTCTGGAGAAAAAATGGAGTTTAGTTTATTTCACAGTACAAATAAAAATGTGCCATCAAAAAGAAGTTATAAGCTAACAAAGATATAGCATAAAAGTACATCACATTACAGCAGGATAACATTGTGAATGGATGTTGTGGTATGCTTCTTTCTTATTCTGGGTGCTCAGCAGAAGTTGTAAGTTCATGCCTGGAGCTGCTATTTTGTATGTACTATAGATTTGCTAACCTGTCTAAATTGGCCTGGTATAAATGTTTTTGGATCATTTATATAGTTTATCAATCAGAAGTGGTTTTTTATCATGCTTTTGTGAACCCAGTTGCTTTGGGTGGTGCTGTGTAAGTATTATACAGGCCTTTCTACTGATATATTCTTGTACTCCCTCTATTTCATATTAGAGGTCCCTGTTGTTTTGGTTCAGTTTCTCATTACAAAGCTTATGCTCTTACCTAAAACATCTATTAATTGCAGGCTTTTCCTATTGTACCCTCTTTTGAATGATGGAGATGCAGTGAGAGCAAGCATTTCAGTGAAGAGCATCTATTAACAAACTATGAGTAGCATGTAACAATTGTTACACCAATGAGAGCAAGCAAACTGAGATAAAGTGGATAAAAGAGCATTGAAGTTTTGAATATAATTTAGGTGAAGGGACTAACTTCAGGTGCGAGATAGCATCGTCGCCTTCCTCCAGTGTCGAAGAAGAAGGAAAAATCAGATGGATCATCATCCGGGATGTAAGTTGGTTTAAAAGACGCAAAGTCCGTGAGGTATAGCCAGTTCCATGAGGTAACCAGTACATTCTCACATTTTATGTCACCTAACATAAACAACAGTGTAAATACAAATGAAAGAAAAACACTACTGCTCATATAACTTAAGAGAAAACCTTCTCACCATGGCAAACTCCCTTGCTATGGCTCTGCTCCACAGCATGTATTAACTGCACAACCAAATTGAGCTAAGTCGACAACCATATCTGGAAAGGAAAGGAATGAAGAACGACTCTTACATGTGCCACTAGTTTAAGGCCACACTTAGCAAAGAGGCTGTACAACTTCCTATAGAAGACCCCCCAACATGATCAACTCTTTCACCTTTGTGCAACAAAAAAGGAAGAATGGCGCACCTGAAAAGCAAGCCACTTCTTCTCAATTTGACTGAGGAAAGGGCGTGTACTAAGTCTATCATGCAGATTGCTGTAGGAGTACTGCCTCAGGAGGTATGCTGCCTTATCTGTCTGAAACCAGACCTGAAAAACATACGAAGCTGTGTCAGCATGTCAACCAAGGGAGAGACATAGCATGTCTTCATAACAAAGCCACTCCCATCACATTGAAAGGTTATATGTGATATTTCAGTGTTGATGCATGTATCATCCTGTGAGGAAACACCCATGTCTAACTGCCCATCAGAATTTAACCTGACATCATCCATAAATAGTCCAGGAAGCAGAAGCCCATAAAGATGATAGTATAACAAGCAAGCAAATCCTAAACACAATTGACTATAAATCCAGCCCTGCTGCCTCAGCTGATACACATGACAGCTAAAATTCCCACCAGAGATAATACAACTTGACATAGGAAAATCGCTAAACCTCACTAAATTTCACAAGATAACGCATTGATAAACAGCTCCGGGGTTATTGCTAGTAATTTTCATGGGGAACAAACAGCAGAGCGAGGCCTGACCTGGAAGGGCCAGACGTGGGAGCCCTCGAGCCCCTGGAACGCCCTGCGGATCCGCTCCAGCCTCCGCTCATGGTCCTGCGAGGCGACAGGCAGATCTTCTCAGGACCTCCCACCCGAAGGGGGAAGGAAGGGGATGCGGATGCGGCGGTTACTGATTACCTTGAGGTCGAGGGGCTCCCCGGCGCGCTTGAAGTAGACCTTGACGAGGAGGAGGCCCTCGTCGTGCTTGCAGAGGACGGACTTGAGGAAGCGGCCGCGGCTGACGAGGTCGAGCAGCACGAGGTTGTAGGTGGAGGGCAGGTCGTGCAGGTAGTACTCCGTCGCCGACGCCTGCGTCGTCCGCGCGATCTTGTTCCCCATCTCCGCCTCGGCGCCCCTCTGCCTCTCCTGTCCCCGCCGCCGCGGCGGAGGGGGCTCGGCTCGCCGGGGCGGAGGCGGGGCGGCGGGGTTTTGCTTCTGGGCGCGGGTTTCCGCGGAGGGGAGGTGCGTGGCGTGGGGCGGAGGCGATCGATGGGGTCTGATGAGAGACGCCGGTTGAATTGGGGGAGAAGAGAAGGAGGCTGGACCGCGGAGGTGTGTCGTGTTGGGCTCTCCAGCGGAAACCAATCCAACCCCCTGCTGGCCTGATTCTGATCCGGTGGGAAAGGAACCCGGTTCGGTTTACAAAACCATTAGTACCGACTTTTCTTTTGAGAAACATTTGTTCTTTATTTTCAAAAAAAAACAATGTAGTAGTACTATGGTGTAGAAGTATTCAGATTTGTCAGAGTCGTGCCCCGAGGCTGAGATGGGGACGACACAGCCAACCGCGACGTCCCCGACGACATGGCCAGGACCTCACCGGAGACAGGACGACACAATGTGGGAGGAGATGGAGGGGGCTGGGCGGAGAACCCAACTAGAGGAGGAGACTCGGCTGGAGGAGGAAGGTGCAGTATCAGCCATCGAATTTCAGTCAAAAAAATTCGACTGAAACATCTTCTTTTTTCAAGCAACTGTCCCAAGGTATTTTGTATTACCTCCTTCCCAAATTAGTTGTCCTAGGTTTATCTAGATACGTATGTATCTAACAAGACAACTAATTCGGCACGGAAGCGGTACATCATAGGGATACATGAACATGCGTTAAATACTCGAGTTATAACGTCGTGGAGTAGGCAAACACGAGTAACTTCCGCCCCGAAGAAGTAGGATCACACGAGGCGATCAAGGGAGGCGACGAGGGTTTCCTTGCATGTCGCCGGTTCCCTCTCTCTCCGTCGGCCGCTCCGACGGCGGGAGGGAGGGGAAACCTCGGGTCTGTTCGCTTGGTGGGTGTCTGGTAGGGTTAGGGTTGAGGGAGACGCTGCCGAGGCTGTTGCGGCGGTGTCGCATTGGAATAAGTTTCTCCGGGCTCCGTTCGCGGTCAGGTAAGGCTTTTGCCTTCGTCTAGGAGCCAACGGGGTTGGGGATCCCCAGATCTTGTCGAGATCGTAGGCTATGGTGGCTGGAGGTCCATCGGTACTGGCCGTTTGGGTCCTCAGATGGGCGATGGATGCAAGGAGACGAAGACCTTTCTTCTTCCTTGTTGGTATGATTTGCTGCTGTTGTTCCTCTCCCTTCTCTGCGCTGATGCTGGTGAGAGATCCTGCTTTGTCCGTGCGGATGGCCCGGCCGCGGTGCTGGACCGGTCAAATGACTCGAGCTCTCTTCCTTCCAGAAGGGACACTTTTCACGGTACTCAAAGCCATAGATGGCAACGGCTGTTGCAAGTGTGTTGGATTGATGTCCATGCCCTCTCAGCGCTGGTGTCAAGAATGAAGGAAGCAACGTGGCGGCAATTATACCGTGGTTGAAGATGATGACCTGTTTGTGACTAGTTGCAGATCTTTCTGCTGCAGGGGTCTTCTCTCAAGATTCAGGGATCATGACACAGGGCTCCGAAGATCTTCTTGTGTTATGGTTGTCTTAGGATACTCTAGGTGTTCATGGTCCTTTGTGTTTGCGTTTCAGTGTGCTTGTAAGGGTCAACTACTTTGTTCTGATTCGTGATATGAATGAAAAAATTCTCAAAAAAATAATTTTACTCGAGTTATGACTGGCAAAGTGAACGCCACTAATTCACCATTGTTCTCCATGGTATGATTTAGCAAACAAAAACATGAGTCAGGATGCTTGCACTTGCAATACATCAAACATGATAGCCTACACGCACACTGCAGCTTGTCGGAGACTCTCGGCTGACACTGGGACTCGAGATGCTGCTGCAAGTACACCGAATTGGTGGTTGGAGCTTCGATTGGTGTCCCAGCTTCGGCCTGAAGAGAAGATGCAGCATCAAATTCCTAGCCTTTTATGCCGAGGGCCAGTTAAGCTCCTGTAATGGACATGAAAGATCAGGCGTGAGCTAGTGGATGTGGAAAGGAAAAGAGGGGCTTAAGCATGTGGAATTCTTACTACTACTATTGATGGCCACTGGCATCGTGAGGCGGCTCTTCGCTTCCGTTTCCAGATTCTGCAACATGTTTTCCCGTTAGTCAGAAAGGAAACAACAGCGATAAGAGATGGCTGTGGTGTCAGGAGCAAGCAAGTACCGGTAATAGCTGCCAGATTTTCCTCTTTGTACATTCCAAGAGGTGACCCGTGCACGGATAAGAGCATCTCGCCATTCTTGGGTTGTCTTACTGATTTTGGTGTCATGCCAAAAGAGAGCCGACTACTCGTGGCCTGTTCAGGGTTATGTTACAGCACAATATGTGAGCTCAAAAGGAGATTCAAGATCAAACATTTCATGTCAAGAGGGTTAAACACAAACCCCGGGTGTCTGTAGAGAATCTGGTGCTCCAATCGTTTGGCTTTCGGGCAGCTCACTCCAATTCTTCAAAGGAACAGAGAAAAAAAAAAGAATTGTCAACGGTACAGCAAAAACATCCGATATCATCACTGTACAAAAGAAATACTTACAAAGTTGTTAAAATCAAAAGTGCTCTCGATGAAGTTCTTCTGCACTGCACGCATCATATAAGGTGAGAAGATCATTCAAGTCAAGCTGCTTTGGTGCCTATAGAAGTACATCAACAACAAGTAGATAGCATTTGAACCTGAATCTCCTGAGAAATGAAAACCAGCAGCAGTTGCCAATGACGTGATCGAAGCTCGTGAAACCTTGTCATCCCTCTGGTCTCCATTTATGAGATCATCCCAGTCTTTCCATTTCAACTCAAGCTCACCCTGCTCTTCGTTCCGTACAACTGACACGTTGGGCAAGTTCTCCTGAAAAAATTGCAAGGCTGGTGTTTCTAGTTGCTCCTTGGACATGTAGGACCGCACCAGATGCAGCCGGGAGAGTACGCTCTCATTCTCTGCTGCTTGAATAGCTCTGATGGCAGCTTTCCGACGTACAACTATTTATTGAGGACAGTAGATTAGCAATTGAATCCTGATTATTGCATTAAGTTAAAGGACAGTGCCTCTATGATATGCATTCTTATTGTATTAAATACAGAGGAAAAAATCACAAGAATTCAGGTTTTGACATAGCAGCAGAAAGAGCTCCATTCAAAAGAACCGTAATGAGAGTTTGGTCAGGCATGATAGAGCCAACTGCCTAGAGAATAAGATGTCGGTATATTTGCACTAGATTACAACCTTCACATTGACATTAGATTTCAAAGTTCAGCCTAAAAAGTGGACTGTATCCTACATTCCTACTGACTGCCAGTGCCAGGACAAATTGGGGATGGTGAATCCTTTGGAGCAGGCTTGAACCAAAGATCCCCGACACTGAAGAAGGTATGTTGCTTCCTCAAGATAATTTAAGCCGTCATTTTACATAGATTCATTCATGGACGCTTTAAGCAGAGAAGAATAGTAAAGCAGTAAAATCGGCTTGTGCTGCATCCACATAAACTCTTGGGAGTCAATCACATGGCTCCTACGCTTTACCTTCTTCCAACGGCGACCAACACGGAACGAAAGTTCATATGGCAGCCACGGGGGCCAAGAAATGCAGTGCAGCGGCGACAGACGACCTACGGCGGTGAGCGGCGGCACGAGTACGACGGCGCTCTTCCTCCTCCCTCTATCTTTCTTTCCCCCGCGCCTACTGCTTGGTGTAGCTAGCCGCGAATTTAGCATCTAAAACTGACTTCGGGCGGGGCGGATTGGGGGGAGGGAGTTAGGGCTCGGGGGCACGTACACTCTTGGTCGGCGGACCACCGCAGCTTCTCCTCCACCGACGCGTCGGGGCCGGGCGGCTTGGGCGGCGACGGCGGCGGCTGCTGGGCGGCGGGGCGAGCCCCCCGCTTCTTCCTCGGCGGCATCGCCGCGGGCTTGACGGGAAGGGGAAGGGCGGATTTGGGGAATTGGGGGCTCGGGGAGCTTGGTTTGAACGGGGGAGAGTGGGATCTGTGTGGGGGGAAATGAGGGATTTATTTTGGGTATTGTATTGCCATGAGGCCCATGGTTAGCTGGGCTCGTAGAGCCCGCGTGAGAGCCCATTGTTGTACTTTTATTTTCAGATTCTAAAAACAAACTATTTTTTTCTTTCAGAATTGTTGTTTTTTAAACACATGGTACAGGCACGACGCTCAAATGCACACGCACTCACTTGTATGAACGCACGTATGCACCAAATAAGCACTTCGGAGAGATTGAGTCATAGTTTTTCAACTTATGATTTGCGGCCCAACTTTTTGAAGTATCTGTCCAACACCATCATACAATAGACCATCTATAACCGGACTCATTAAATATCACCCTCAAACATCCGCGGGCGTGCCTAGGCATGTTCACTGACAGTGGCCGATGACCCGTCAATTGTCTGTGTCTACAATTACGTCCTTCATACCAAATCCTCAAATTCATACATTCTGGTGCAACATAAGGTAAGCACGCATAGGTTATGTAGATCAGACACCTAGCTCATCGTACATGTCATCAGAATAGCAAAAATTGGCATGTTCTAAATACTAGAGTTATGAAGAAAGTCCACCCATGACTGCCTTTGCCTTGCCCTTGCGTCTTTGTCGTCGTAGCGCTAGAAGACGCAACACGGGTCAAGGCGGATTTGCTCGCTCCTAGAGTTGTAGGGGTCGGATGCGACATTGTCATCCTCGTCCTCCTCGTCCAAAGAGTGTACGAACATTGCAGGTTTGCTCCACTGCGAAGGCACGCGCGGCCCGGGCTTGCCGCTTCGCCCAGATATGGGCATAGGTGTCTTCGCTGGTGTTGGTGTCAAAACCGGCGGATCTCGGGTAGGGGGTCCCGAACTGTGCGTCTAGGCCAGATGGTAACAGGAGGCAAGGAACACGATGTTTTACCCAGGTTCGGGCCCTCTTGATGGAGGTAAAACCCTACGTCCTGCTTGATTAATATTGATGATATGGGTAGTACAAGAGTAGATCTACCACGAGATCAAGGAGGTTAAACCCTAAAAGCTAGCCTATGGTATGGTTGTTGTATGATGAAGTTGTCCTACGGACTAAAACCCTCCGGTTTATATAGACACGGAGAGGGTTAGGGTTACACAAAGTCGGTTACAATGGTAGGAGATCTTGAATATCCGCATCGCCAAGCTTGCCTTCCACGCCAAGGAAAGTCCCATCCGGACACGGGACGAAGTCTTCAATCTTGTATCTTCATAGTCCTGGAGTCCGACTGAAGGTATAATCCGGCTACCCGAACACCCCCTAATCCGGGACTCCCTCAGTAGCCCCTGAACCAGGCTTCAATGACGACGAGTCCGGCGCGTAGATTGTCTTCGGCATTGCAAGGCGGGTTCCTCCTCCAAATTCTTCATAAAAGTTTGTAAACACCAAGAGTAGTGTCCAGCTCTGCAAAATAAGTTTCCACGTATTGCCATAGAGGGAATAATATTAACACAAATCTAATCTGCTGACGTATTCCGCAGCGTGACATCACACTACGGCCAAGCCTTTATTCGAATCGTTTTCACTTTTCCACCTCAGCGTGTTTTGCGAGGCGGTTTCCTTGGCACGTCTTGTCAAAGCAGAGATCGTGTCCCCTTTATTTACGGGATTCTCATCAATACGGCGTGGGTAACCCAATCGTGCCCGTTAGCATGTCTTCTCAATTAAAGGCGAGTCCCAAACGGTTGCGGGAAGGGCTCCTGGTATTCAACCTCTTATAAAGAGACCAAGGCCTTACTCCTTTTCTCCAATCTCAAAACAAGTTCACCCGTCGCCTCGAGTTCCAACACCCTAGGCTCCAGATTCCAGGCGCTTCGGACCTTCGACAATGTCCGGTTCCGACCTTCAAGGCCGATGGATGCCCTCCTCCGTCACGGAGGAGGACGTGCTAAAGTTGAGAGAGGCTAAGTTCTTGACCGCCGAAATTTTGCATAGGTTGCCTGCTCAAAGGCAGGCTATTCCTAGTCCCCAGCCCGGTGAGAGCGTAGTGTTCATGTCTCACTTCCTTCGGGGGTTAGGCTTCCCGATGGATCCCTTCGTGAGGGGGCTGATGTTCTATTATGGGCTGGAATTTCATGACTTAGCTCCGGAGTCCATCCTTCACATTTCCTCATTCATCGTTGTGTGCAAAGCGTTCCTCCGTGTTACTCCTCACTTCGGATTATGGCTCAAGACTTTTGGAGTGGAGCCGAAGATGATCAAGGGACGGCACGCAGAGTGCGGAGGCGCTGTCATAAGTAAGAATGCTGATGCTCCATGGCCCGAGGGCTCCTTTCAAGAGGAGCTCGACTTGTGGCAACGAGAGTGGTTCTATATCACCGCTCCCAGGAGCACCAAGTGGGTGGCGCCTCCTGCCTTTCGCTCGGGTCCCCCACCGCGGCTAGCGTCATGGGTCAACAAAGGATTAGATTGGGGGTTATCCAAAGACGTGCCCTTGTTGCAGGGCCGCATTAGGGATCTCTTAGAAAGAGACCTCAACCTGGTCAAGGTGACGCAGGTTATGCTGATTCGCCGAACACTGCCCGGCAAACATCGCTCCCTTCGTCTGTGGGAGTTTAATCCGGAGGGACCACGAGCTCTCCAGCATTTTATGGGAGCAACGCCCGTGGAGATGTATAAAATGTTCTTCGGATCACAAGCAATGTGTCCGGATTTGACCGAGGACGCAGGTTTAAGCTGCAATCGCCCGGATACTCAAGTAAGTAATCTTGTGCCCGGACTCGCTATCCGTAAAATTGTCATAAATTCGCCCCTAAAAGAGCTGTCCTTTTAAACAGGAGTGGATAGCGAAGGCAAAGCTGATCAGGTGTCTGGCTCCCCTTCCTGAGACCAGGCCGGATCCCGTGCTAGTCAGGATGTTGAAGATCGTGCCTTTGGAGGGAAGTGAGGGGGAGGACAACGAAACTATGGCCTCCTCGAAGGAGGCTGCTCCGAAGGGAAGAACCGGCAATTCCTCTCCTAAGGGGAAGAAGAGGGCCGCCTCTGACGACCCGGAGACCATGGCCTCAAAGCGAGGGGAAAAGTCCTCGTCAAAGGGTCCGACGCCGGGGAGATCCTCGGCCGAACTACGCCCTCAAAGGGATCAGCCCTCCAGCGAGCCGTAAGTGGAGAAAGATTTTCCTTTAGAGGGATGAGAGAAATCCTTACTTTTTATCTGAGAAGATTAACCGGAATTTTACTTTGTAGCTCGGACCTCAGCCTTTCTCAGCAGAGCTCGTCTTCGGGGGATCTTCTTCTGGATATGATAGAGAGTGGAACGCCTCCCCCTGCCGTACCGCCTGGCGAGGTGGGCGACCCTAAGGTGTTGTCGCGGAGGGTTTCTCCGAATCCGGCAGGGGTGGAAGGTGGCCATATGTCCCCCCAAGTTTCTCCGCGTCCGGCCTTTGATGGAGGTCATAGGACGAGTCCGGCACCGTCTGATGCGCGGTCGGAGGAGCTAATGATTCTGCTGGGGCGAGCTTCTATCTCAGAGGAGCACCGTGCATTGATGGGTACGGTGATTGGAAGGATTTCGTCCGCGGAAAGCGGATTGCACGAGGCCGTCAGAAGTTTGCTAACGGGTTTTGATGTACCTTTGATAATGTACTTCTTTGTCAGTTGCGCATAAACAAGATGCGCCCTGTGTAGATAGTAGCCCCTGAGACTCTGTGCGTTGTCAAAATTGACGGCGCGCAGAGGATCATAATCTCAGGTCTAAAATGTCGCCTTTGTATACAGGTGGCGAAGTGTCCGGAATCGAGCCGAACTGATGATTTTGCTGAACTAAAGCGGCAACTTGACGTGGCAGATGCCGACATCGCGCTCGTCAACGAGCGGCTTGATGAGGCTCAAGGTATGCAATTCCTCGGGCGGCATCTGGTAAGAGGAGCTTTATGCCAGTATCTTACAATGTGTGTGCTTGACGCAGATGGTGCGGCCGCCATGGAGAGTCTTCGGGCGGAACTTGCCCGAGCTAAGGAACAAGCCAGGAAAAGTGATGCGGCTGCTGAGAAGGCCCTTGAAGAGTTGAGAGCCGAACAGACTGCTCACTGCCGAAGCAAGAAGGAGATGGCCGTGATGGCCGTGAAGTTAAAAAATGCTGCTGACCGTTGCAAGTTTCTTGAGAAAGAAGACCGGGCGAGACAGACGGACTTAGAGAAGGCCGTTGCTGATGCCAAGGACGCTCGCTCTGCGATGAGAGCTGCGAAGGAGGAGCTGCGTCAGGCCGGACAGATTGCGGCTGGAAAGCCCTTTATGCTGCGAAGGAAGTTTTGCGATCCGAAGTTTGCTCCGTTGGACCGGATGTGGAGTGCGGAGGACACCTATCTAGATTTGGCAGCAAGTGCTGCTGATGCGACCGAATACTTTCGAGATCAAGAAGATCGCGAAGTGGAAAGGCTTTTCTGGTCGCAGTTCCAGAATCCAGAGCGTCCACTGGCAGTGGACGATCGTCTGGCTCAATGGGCCGAACTGAATAGATTGTCCGGACTCGCCATGAAGTGCGTCATGGGTCATCTGTGGCCGGGGAGATCGGAGCCGAAGAGTTATTTCAGCTTGGTGCAGCAATTCCTTGATGCGGTGCCACGTATCAATGTGATGAAGAGGTCAGCATGCATAGAGGGCGCGCGGATGGCTCTTGCCCGTGTCAAGACATACTGGGCAGAGATGGAGACCTCCGTTGTTGCATCCCGAGATTCGGACAAAAGCCGAGTACCCTCCGAGCACTATTTTCAGGAAGTCCTTGAAGGCGCTCGTGTAATAGAGACGCAGTGCTCGAAGGATGCTATGTTCTGATAGCATATGTAATTATAAAGCAGTATTTTTATGAATTGTAGTAGCCTTTTATACTTGTGCCTTCAAGTATTTGGAACACCTCCTGTGCGGCCGTTTTAAGATATATATACAAAATCTAAAAGATTGCAGTCGTTGGCTTCAGCCCCCACGCACATAGTGCGGGGGTGTTCGCAGAAGGCGCATTTTCACACTTAATCCAATGTCTTGGTCCTACAAAGGAGGTGATAGCGCAGCGAGCTAGGCAACCAGACTATAATGCTTTAACACTTTCACTTAGCCATAGGAGCTTGACAATGAGACTATTTAGGTAGCCCCTGGTGGCGACTGCGCTCGCCCGAATTCGGGGTGCGTATGTGCCTGGCCGGGAAACGGCCCTTCGTTAATGCGGAGGAATCCTACAGATTCCGGAGAGTCATCGAGTGGTTGACCAGTCTCACGCCATATCATGACAGTCGGTTTTCGGCTTTCTCTACTGAGGTGCTCGCCTGGCCGAACCAGGGCACAATCGCAGTAGTTCTCCTGGTGCCGCCTTAGCCGATAGAGCGGAACGTAAGGCGGCCGAACACAGGAGCCGGGCAACCCAACATTTGACCAAAATCATGACTCGGAGCTGATGCATATAAGGCCAAACTCATGAAGCCGAACACTCCCTAAGGTATTCAGTCTTTATGAGAGCGGGCGAGGTAACGCTCTGAGGTATAAGCCCCTAGTGTCTAGGTACGCGCAAGAATTCTGACGTGGCCACATGCCAAAACGCCAGCCTCCTCCTTGGTCATAGAACTAGGGGATGTGTATCAACAAGAGACAGTAAAAAAGGTTTACGCAGGGTCTTAATCTGAAAAGAATCCTTGGAACGGGTCCCTATTGCACATCTGCGCCTGTGTCTCCGTTGTGTCGTATCCTGGACGGGCGCAGCACGACGTTCATCTGTAAAAAGAGAGCAACTAAGTTGAAAAAGGGGCGTGCCGAACAAAAGTTATATGAAATAAACAAAGTGTAAAGTAAAATATGAAAAATTGAGCTTTATTGTCTCTTATTTTATACGTGTGAAGCCCCTAGTGCAGGGGTATATGGCCACTAAGCCTTTATCAACGATACTTTTGTGCCAGACTCGTCTATTCGTGTCCGTGGTCTTAATAACCTGGTCCGATGTTCTGGCTGGTGCAGCCGTTGTATTGTGGGGCTGTTAAAGCGGCCGCACAATCCTCCGCTTGGGGGAGGTGTTCTCACTGCTTCCCCTTTAAGGAGATGATGCCGCGTGGACCGGGCATCTTAAGCGTAAGAGATGTATAATGCGGTATTGCGTTAAAGCGGGCGAAAGCTTCGCGTCCCAGTAGTGCTTGATAGTGACTTGAGAATGGGACGATGTGGAAAGTCAGCTTTTCGCGACGGAAGTTATCGGCAGAGCCGAAAATAACCTCGAGCCGGAGAAAACCCATGCAATGGGTGTCCAGACCTGGCGTTACTCCTTGAAAGGAGGTTTTGCTGTGGCGAATTCTTTTTGGGTCGATCCCCATGTGGCGGATTGAGTCCTGATATATCAGGTTGAGTCCGCTGCCACCGTCCATAAGGACATTTGAAAACTGGAGTCCGCCAATTATTGGATCGAGTACCAGGGCAGTCCAGCCTGGGTTCCTGACACTTCTAGAATAATCCAGATGATCGAAGATGATTGGTTTTGACAACCAGTGGCGGGATTCCTTTGGGATAGGCCGTGGGGCGCGTACCTTTATGGGCGCCGCACGTTTTGTTATGTGAAGTAAGTTTACTGTTTTTACTTCTTGTGGGAAATTCTTTTGTTTCCTGGTACTCTGCTTTTGGGGTTCGTCCTCGTCTTCGCTTGGTGTGTCGAGCCCCTTGTGTTCGGCGTTGAGTCTGTCGGATTGTTTGAAAACCCAACAATCTCTGTGGGTATGGTTAGCAGGCTTTTCGGGAGTGTTGTGTATTTGACATATCCTATCCAAGATTTTGTTTAGGTTGGATAGGTCGTCCCTGTTATCTTGGAGGGGCGGCTTTTCCTGATTCTGTCGTGAGCTTTTGAATCCGGCGTTGACTGTCGTGCTCTTCGGACTTTTTTCCTTAGTCCGGCGACGGTCCTTATTACGTCGCGGTTTTCCGTTTCCATCCCTAGTTTCGGATGTACTTGGGTCACTGGTGCTGCATCTTGCCAACCAGCTGTCCTCTCCTGCGCAAAAGCGGGTCATGAGGCTTGTTAGTGAGGCCATTGTTCTTGACTTTTCTTGGCCGAGGTGTCTGGCGAGCCATTCGTCTCGGACATTATGCCTGAAAGCCGCTAAGGCTTCAGCGTCCGGACAGTCGACTATCTGATTCTTTTTAGTAAGAAATCTATTCCAGAATTGCCGAGCCGACTCTCCGGGCTGTTGAGTTATGTGACTAAGATCGTCTGCATCCAGAGGGCGGACATAGGTCCCTTGAAAATTTTCTCAGAAAGCGTCCTCGAGCTCTTCCCAACTTCCGATTGTGTTTTCAGGAAGGCTTTTGAGCCAATGCCGGGCTGGCCCTTTAAGCTTGAGGGGTAAGTATTTTATGGCGTGGAGGTCATCTCCTCTAGCCATATGTATGTGGAGGATATAATCCTCGATCCAGACTCCAGGGTCTGTTGTTCCATCATATGCCTCTATGTTTACGGGTTTGAATCCCGCTGGAAATTCATAATCCAGGACCTCATCGGTGAAACATAGGGGGTGTGCGGCACCCCTGTATTTGGGTGTGCCGGATTCTGATAATGGCTTTATTGCATTGCTTGCGAGAGCTTGCTTTCTTGGCCCGTAAATGGACCTGGCTGGGCCATGATGCAAATCCTTAAGTGGGTCGCATGCCGGCTTAAGTGCGGCGCTGCTTGCCGCTTTATGCTGGCCATGGGGTCGTCTATCCGACCGTGTGGCTTTCTCACTTTTGGAATGCGAGGGCTCTAAGGCCTCCTCGTCGAATTCAGGCAGTAGCTTTCTCTTCGGATAGCTTTTGGTGTGGCGACTGTCACCGTATTTGTCTGTGGTATTGATTACTTTACTCCATCTGATCCTGAGTGCATCTTCTGCAGTTTTTAGCTTCCGCTTCTGCTTTTTCACGCTGCGTGCAGTTGCAACGAGCCGTTTGTGGAGGTTCTTCTGCTTCGTGGGCTTGTCCGACATAGGGTCGTCCGGAATGCCATTTTCGCCGGGGGAGGGATGTTCGGTTTCTCTATCCGGGTTGTCCTGTTGGGACAGTTGCTCTAAGGCATCCTCGTCGTCTACCGGCTCATCCTGCTCTATGGCTGGGTCTTTATCGAGACGGGGCTTGGGTCGGCGTTTACGCCGACGCTTTGATTGTTTTTCGAGAGATCGATCCCTCTTTCCATCCCCGTTTTCCTCGTTGTTGCTTCCTTTAGGGGTATCCACCATGTACACATCGTGAGATGAGGTGGCTGTCCAATGCCCTATAGGCGTTGGTTCTTGGTTGTCTCCTGCATCGTCGTCCATACCGTCGATGTCTTCGGAGTCGAAGTCGAGCATGTCGGTTAAGTCGTCGGCAGTGGCTACGAAGTGGGTGGTGGGTGGGTTTTGAATTTCTTCATCATCCGAACCCCATCCTTGCTGACCGTAGTCCGGCCAGGGCTCTCCTGATAAAGAGAGAGACTTTAGCGAATTCAGGATGTCGCCGAAGGGCGAGTGCTGAAAGATGTCTCCGGCGGTGAACTCCATTATCGGCGCCCAATCAAATTCGATCGGCAAGGGCGCGGGGGGCTCGGAGTTCGGGAAGGAATACGGCTCCTCGGAGTCACGGGCCATGCGGAGTGCGGGGCTGGAGTTCGGCTCGATCGCCTCTGAGATCGCAGCCCCTGAGGCAGCGTCCAACCGCTGATCCTCGATCGGCGCAGTAGGCTCCGAATCAATGGTCGGAACCGATGCGTGTGCGGCCTCCAAGGCGCTGTTCGGCGGCAGAGCTATATCATGCCCATCGAGACAGTGCGGCGCGTGTTGGAAATATGCCCTAGAGGCAATAATAAAATGATTATTATATTTCCTTGTTCATGATAATTGTCTATTATTCATGCTATAATTGTATTATCCGGAAATCATAATACATGTGTGAATACATAGACCACAATGTGTCCCTAGTGAGCCTCTAGTTGACTAGCTCGTTGATCAACAGAAAGTCATGGTTTCCTGGCTATGGACATGGGGATGTCATTGATAATGGGATCACATCATTAGGAGAATGATGTGATGGACAAGACCCAAACCTAAGCATAGCACAAAGATTGTGTAGTTCGTTTGCTGTAGCTTTTCTGGATGTCAAGTATCATTTCCTTAGACCATGAGATTGTGCAACTCCCGGATACCGTAGGAGTGCCTTGGGTGTGCCAAATGTCACAACGTAACTGGGTGACTATAAAGGTACATTACAGGTATCTCCGAAAGTGTCTGTTGGGTTGGCACGAATCGAGATTGGAATTTGTCACTCCGTATGACGGAGAGGTATCTCTGGGCCCACTCGGTAATGCATCATCATAATGAGCCCAATGTGATCAAGTGGTTGATCACGGGATCATACATTACGGTACGAGTAAAGTGACTTGCCGGTAACGAGACTGAACAAGGTATTGGGATACCGACGATCGAGTCTCGGGCAAGTAACGTACCGATTGACAAAGGGAATTGAGTACGGGATTGATTAGGTCCTCGACATCGTGGTTCATCCGATGAGATCATCGAGGAGCATGTGGGAGCCAACATGGGTATCCAGATCCCGCTGTTGGTTATTGACCAGAGAGTCGTCTCGGTCATGTCTGCTTGTCTCCCGAACCCGTAGGGTCTACACACTTAAGGTTCGGTGACGCTAGGGTCGTATAGATATGAGTATGCAGTAATCCGAAAGTTGTTCGGAGTCCCGGATGAGATCCTGGACGTCATGAGGAGTTCCGGAATTGTCCGGAGGTGAAGAATTATATATAGGAAGTGTAGTTTCGGCCATCGGGAAAGTTTCGGGGTCACCGGTATTGTACCGGGACCACCGGATGGGTCCCGGGGGTCCACCGGGTGGGGCCACCCATCCCGGAGGGCTCCATGGGCTGAAGTGGGGAGGGGAACCAGCCCATAGTGGGCTGGTGCACCCCCCCTTGGGCCCCCCATGCGCCTAGGGTTGGGAACCATAGGGGAGGGGGCGCCTCCACTTGCCTTGGGGGGTACTCCACCCCATTGGCCGCCGCCCCCCCTAGGAGATCCCATATCCTAGGGCCGGCGCACCCCCCCTAGGGGGCCTATATAAAGGGGGGAGGGAGGGCAGCCGCACCTCAAGTCTCGGCGCCTCCCTCTCCCCTGCTACACCTCTCCCTCTCGCAGAAGCTCGGCGAAGCCCTGCTGCGTTCACTGCTGCATCCACCACCACGCCGTCGTGCTGCTGGATCTTCATCAACCTCTCCTTCCCCCTTGCTGGATCAAGAAGGAGGAGACGTCATCCGCTCCGTACGTGTGTTGAACGCGGAGGTGCCGTCCGTTCGGCACTTGGTCATCGGTGATTTGGATCACGGCGAGTACGACTCCATCATCCCCGTTCTCTTGAACGCTTCCGCTCGCGATCTACAAGGGTATGTAGATGCACTCTCCTCTCGTTGCTAGTTGACTCCATAGATTGATCTTGGTGAAACTTAGGAATTTTTTTTGTTTTCTGCAACGTTCCCCAACAGTGGCATCATGAGCTAGGTCTATGCGTAGTTACTATGCACGAGTAGAACACAAACTAGTTGTGGGCGTCAATATTGTCAATTTGCTTGCCGTTACTAGTCTTATCTTGATTCGGCGGCATCGTGGGATGAAGCGGCCCGGACCAACCTTACACGTACGCTTACGTGAGACCGGTTCCACCGACTGACATGCACTAGTTGCATAAGGTGGCTCGCGGGTGTCTGTCTCTCCCACTTTAGTCGGATCGGATTCGATGAACAGGGTCCTTATGAATGGTAAATAGAAATTGGCAGTTCACGTTGTGGTTTTGGCGTAGGTAAGAAACGTTCTTGCTAGAAACCTATAGCAGCCACGTAAAAACTTGCAACAACAATTAGAGGACGTCTAACTTGTTTTTGCAGCAAGTGTTTTGTGATGTGATATGGCCAAAAGTTGTGATGAATGATGAATGATATATGTGATGTATGAGATTGATCATGTTCTTGTAATAGGGATCATGACTTGCATGTCGATGAGTATGACAACCGGCAGGAGCCATAGGAGTTGCCTTTATTTATTTATGACCTGCGTGTCAACATAAACGTCATGTAATTACTTTACTTTATTGCTAAAGTGTTAGCCATAGTAGTAGAAGTAATAGTTGGCGAGCAACTTCATGGAGACACGATGATGGAGATCATGGTGTCATGCCGGTGACAAGATGATCATGGAGCCCCAAGATGGAGATCAAAGGAGCTATGTGATATTGGCCATATCATGTCACTATTATTTGATTGCATGTGATGTTTATCATGTTTTTGCATCTTGTTTACTTAGAACGACGGTAGTAAATAAGATGATCCCTCACAATAATTTCAAGAAAGTGTTTCCCCTAACTGTGCGCCGTTGTGACAGTTCGTTGTTTCGAAGCACCACGTGATAATCGGGTGTGATAGATTCCAACGTTCACATACAACGGGTGTAAGACAGATTTACACACGCAATACACTTAGGATGACTTGACGAGCCTAGCATATACAGACATGGCCTCGGAACACAGAAGACCGAAAGGTCGAGCATGAGTCGTATAGAAGATACGATCAACATGAAGATGTTCACCGATGTTGACTAGTCCGTCTCACGTGATGATCGGACACGGCCTAGTCAACTCGGATCATGTTATACTTAGATGACTGGAGGGATGTCTATCTAAGTGGGAGTTCATTAAATAATTTGATTAGATGAACTTAATTATCATCAACTTAGTCTAAAATCTTTACAATATGACTTGTAGATCAAATGGCCAACGTTGTCCTCAACTTCAACGCGTTCCTAGAGATAACCAAGCTGAAAGACGATGGCAGCAACTATACGGACTGGGTCCAGAACCTGAGGATCATCCTCATAGCTGCCAAGAAAGATTATGTCCTAGAAGCACCGCTAGGTGACGCACCCGTCCCACAGAACCAAGACGTTATGAATGCTTGGCAGACACGTGCTGATGATTACTCCCTCGTTCAGTGTGGCATGCTTTACAGCTTAGAACCGGGGCTCCAAAAGCGTTTTGAGCGACACGGAGTATATGAGATGTTCGAAGAGCTGAAAATGGTTTTCCAAGCTCATGCCCGGGTCGAGAGATATGAAGTCCCCGACAAGTTCTTCAGCTGTAAGATGGAGGAAAATAGTTCTGTCAGTGAGCACATACTCAAAATGTCTGGGTTGCATAACCGCCTGACTCAGCTGGGAGTTAATCTCCCGGATGACACGGTCATTGACAGAATCCTTTAGTCGCTTCCACCAAGCTACAAGAGCTTTGTGATGAACTTCAATATGCAGGGGATGGAAAAGACCATTCCTGAAGTATTTGCAATGCTAAAATCAGCAGAGGTAGAAGTCAAAAAAGAACATCAAGTGTTGATGGTGAATAAAACCACTAAGTTCAAGAAAGGCAAGGGTAAGAAGAACTTCAAGAAGGACGGCAAGGGAGTTGCCGCGCCCGGTAAGCAAGCTGCCGGGAAGAAGCCAAAGAATGGACCCAAGCCCGAGACTGGGTGCTTTTATTGCAAGGGAAGTGGTCACTGGAAGCGGAACTGCCCCAAATACTTAGCGGACAAGAAGGCCGGCAAAACGAAAGGTATATGTGAATACATGTAATTGATGTGTACCTTACCAGTACTCGTAGTAGCTCCTGGGTATTTGATACCGGTGCGGTTGCTCACATTTGTAACTCAAAGCAGGAGCTGCGGAATAAGCGGAGACTGGCGAAGGACGAGGTGACGATGCGCGTCGGGAATGGTTCCAAGGTCGATGTGATCGCCGTCGGCACGCTACCTCTACATTTACCTACGGGATTAGTTTTGAACCTCAATAATTGTTATTTAGTGCCAAGTTTGAGCATGAACATTGTATCAGGATCTCGTTTAATACGAGATGGCTACTCATTTAAATCCGAGAATAATGGTTGTTCTATTTATATGAGAGATATGTTTTATGGCATGCTCCGATGGTGAATGGTTTATTCTTAATGAATCTCGAGCGTAATGCTACACATATTCATAGTGTGACTACCAAAAGATGTAAGGTTGATAATGATAGTCCCACATACTTGTGGCACTGCCGCCTTGGTCACATAGGTGTCAAACGCATGAAGAAGCTCCATGCAGATGGACTTTTAGAGTCTCTTGATTACAAATCATTTGACACATGCGAACCATGCCTCATGGGTAAAATGACCAAGACTCCGTTCTCAGGAACAATGGAGCGAGCAACCAACTTATTGGAAATCATACATACTGATGTGTGCGGTCCAATGAGTGTTGAGGCTCGCGGTGGCTATCGTTATGTTCTCACCCTCACTGATGACTTGAGTAGATATGGGTATGTCTACTTAATGAAACACAAGTCTGAGACCTTTGAAAAGTTCAAGGAATTTCAGAGTGAGGTTGAGAATCAACGTGACAGGAAAATCAAGTTCTTGCGATCAGATCGTGGGGGAGAATACTTGAGTCACGAATTTGGCACACACTTAAGAAAATGTGGAATAGTTTCACAACTCACGCCGCCTGGAACACCTCAGCGTAATGGTGTGTCCGAACATCGTAATCGCACTATGTTAGATATGGTGCGATCTATGATGTCTCTTACCGATTTACCACTATCATTTTGGGGCTATGCTTTAGAGACTTCCGCATTCACTTTAATAGGGCTCCGTCGAAATCCGTTGAGACGACACCGTATGAGTTATGGTTTGGGAAGAAACCTAAGCTGTCGTTTCTAAAAGTTTGGGGATGCGATGCTTATGTCAAGAAACTTCAACCTGAAAAGCTCGAACCCAAGTCGGAAAAATGCGTCTTCATAGGATACCCTAAAGAAACTGTTGGGTATACCTTCTACCTCAGGTCCGAAGGCAAGATCTTTGTTGCCAAGAATGGGTCCTTTCTAGATAAGGAGTTTCTCTCGAAAGAAATAACTGGGAGGAAGGTAGAACTTGATGAAGTATTACCTCTTGAACCGGTAAGTGGCGCAGCTCAAGAAAATGTTCCTGAGGTGCCTGCACCGACTAGAGAGGAAGTTGATGATGGTGATCATGAAACTTCAGATCAAGTTGCTACTGAACTTCGTAGGTCCACAAGGACACGTTCCGCACCAGAGTGGTACGACAACCCTGTCTTGGAAATCATGTTGTTAGACAACGGTGAACCTTTGAACTATGAAGAAGCGATGGCGGGCCCGGATTCCGACAAATGGCTGGAAGCCATGAAATCCGAGATAGGATCCATGTATGAAAACGAAGTATGGACTTTGACTGACTTTCCCGTTGATTGGCGAGCCATAGAAAATAAACGGATCTTTAAGAAGAAGACAGACGCGGATGGTAATGTGACCATCTATAAGGCTCGGCTTGTCGCTAAGGGTTATCGACAAGTTCAAGGGGTTGACTACGATGAGACTTTCTCACCCGTAGCGAAGCTGAAGTCCGTCCGAATCATGTTAGCAATTGCCGCATTCTATGATTATGAGATATGGCAAATGGACGTCAAAACGGCATTCCTTAATGGCTTCCTTATGGAAGAATTGTATATGATGCAGCCGGAAGGTTTTGTCGATCCTAAGAATGCTGACAAGGTGTGCAAGCTCCAACGCTCGATTTATGGGCTGGTGCAAGCATCTCGGAGTTGGAACATTCGCTTTGATGAGATGATCAAAGCGTTTGGGTTTATGCAGACTTATGGAGAAGCCTGCATTTACAAGAAAGTGAGTGGGAGCTCTGTAGCATTTCTCATATTGTATGTGGATGACATACTGTTGATGGAAAATGATATAGAATTCTTGGAAAGCATAAAGGCCTATTTGAACAAGTGTTTTTCAATGAAGGACCTTGGAGAAGCTGCTTATATATTAGGCATCAAGATCTATAGAGATAGATCGAGACGCCTCATTGGTCTTTCACAGAGTACGTGCCTTGACAAGATTTTGAAGAAGTTCAAAATGGATCAGTCAAAGAAGGGGTTCTTGCCTGTATTGCAAGGTACGAGATTGAGCTTGGCTCAATGCCCGACCACGGTAGAAGATAGAGAAAAGATGAGTGTCGTCCCCTATGCCTCGGCCATAGGGTCTATCATGTATGCTATGCTGTGTACCAGACCTGATATAAACCTTGCCGTGAGTTTGGTAGGAAGGTACCAAAGTAATCCCGGCATGGAACACTGGACAGCGGTCAAAAATATCCTGAAGTGCCTGAAAAGGACTAAGGAAATGTTTCTCGTTTATGGAGGTGACGAAGAGCTCGTCGTAAAGGGTTACGTCGATGCTAGCTTCGACACAGATCTGGATGACTCTAAGTCACAAACCGGATACGTGTATATTTTGAATGGTGGGGCAGTAAGTTGGTGCAGTTGCAAGCAAAGCGTTGTGGCGGGATCTACATGTGAAGCGGAGTACATGGCAGCCTCGGAGGCAGCACACGAAGCATTCTGGGTGAAGGAGTTCATTACCGACCTAGGAGTCATACCCAATGCGTCGGGCCCGATGACTCTCTTCTGTGACAACACTGGAGCTATTGCCCTTGCCAAGGAGCCCAGGTTTCACAGGAAGACCAGGCATATCAAGCGTCGCTTCAACTCCATTCATGAAAGTGTTCAAAATGGAGACATAGAGATTTGTAAAGTACATACGGACCTGAATGTAGCAGATCCGTTGACTAAACCTCTCCCTAGAGCAAAACATGATCAACACCAGAATTCCATGGGTGTTCGATTCATCACAATGTAACTAGATGATTGACTCTAGTGCAAGTGGGAGACTGTTGGAAATATGCCCTAGAGGCAATAATAAAATGATTATTATATTTCCTTGTTCATGATAATTGTCTATTATTCATGCTATAATTGTATTATCCGGAAATCATAATACATGTGTGAATACATAGACCACAATGTGTCCCTAGTGAGCCTCTAGTTGACTAGCTCGTTGATCAACAGATAGTCATGGTTTCCTGGCTATGGACATGGGGATGTCATTGATAACGGGATCACATCATTAGGAGAATGATGTGATGGACAAGACCCAAACCTAAGCATAGCACAAAGATCATGTAGTTCGTTTGTTGTAGCTTTTCTGGATGTCAAGTATCATTTCCTTATACCATGAGATTGTGCAACTCCCGGATACCGTAGGAGTGCCTTGGGTGTGCCAAACGTCACAACGTAACTGGGTGACTATAAAGGTACATTACAGGTATCTCCGAAAGTGTCTGTTGGGTTGGCACGAATCGAGACTAGGATTTGTCACTCCGTATGACGGAGGGGTATCTCTGGGCCCACTCGGTAATGCATCATCATAATGAGCTCAATGTGATCAAGTGGTTGATCACGGGATCATGCATTACGGTACGAGTAAAGTGGCTTGCCGGTAACGAGACTGAACAAGGTATTGGGATACCGACGATCGAGTCTCGGGCAAGTAACGTACCGATTGACAAAGGGAATTGAGTACGGGATTGATTAGGTCCTTGACATTGTGGTTCATCCGATGAGATCATCGAGGAGCATGTGGGAGCCAACATGGGTATCCAGATCCCGCTGTTGGTTATTGACCAGAGAGTCATCTCGGTCATGTCTGCTTGTCTCCCGAACCCGTAGGGTCTACACACTTAAGGTTCGGTGACGCTAGGGTTGTATAGATATGAGTATGCAGTAATACGAAAGTTGTTCGGAGTTCCGGATGAGATCCTGGATGTCACGATGAGTTCCGGAATTTTCCGGAGGTGAAGAATTATATATAGGAAGTGTAGTTTCGGCCATCGGGAAAGTTTTGGGGTCACCGGTATTGTACCGGGACCACCGGATGGGTCCCGAGGGTCCACCGGGTGGGGCCACCCATCCCGAAGGGCCCCATGGGCTGAAGTGGGGAGGGGAACCAGCCCATAGTGGGCTGGTGCTCCCCCTCCCCTTGGGCCCCCCATGCGCCTAGGGTTGGGAACCCTAGGGGAGGGGGCGCCTCCATTTGCCTTGGGGGGTACTCCACCCCCTTGGCCGCCGCCTGTTGAGGAACGTTGCAGAAAACAAAAATTTTCCTACGGTTTCACCAAGATACATCTATGAGTTCATCTAGCAACGAGTGATCGGATTGCATCTACATACCTTTGTAGATCACGCGCGGAAGCGTTCAAAGAACGGGAATGAGGAAGTCGTACTCGATGTGATCCAAATCACCGGAGATCCTAGCGCCGAACAGACGGCACCTCCGTGTTCAACACACGTACAGTCAGTGTGACGTCTCCTCCTTCTTGATCTAGCAAGGGGGGAGGAGAGGTTGATGAAGATCCAGCAGCACAACGGCGTGGTGGTGGATGCAGGGGTCACCGCAGCAGGGCTTCGCCGTTCTACTACGAGAGGGAGAGGTGTAGCAGGGGAGAGGGATGTTGGGTTTCGTAGTAATTTCAAAAAATTTCCTACGCACACGCAAGATCATGGTGATGCATAGCAACGAGGGGGAGAGTGTGATCTACATACCTAGTAGATCGACAACGGAAGCGTTTGGTTGATGTAGTCGTACGTCTTCACGGCCCGACCGATCAAGCACCGAAACTACGGCACCTCCGAGTTTTAGCACACGTACAGCTCGATGACGATCCCCGGACTCCCATCCAGCAAAGTGTCGGGGAAGAGTTCCGTCAGCACGACGGCGTGGTGACGATCTTCATGTACTACTGCTGCAGGGCTTCGCCTAAGCACCGCTACAATATTATCGAGGACTATGGTGGCTGGGGGCGCCGCACACGGCTAAGGAATAGATCACGTGGATCAACTTGTGTGTCTCTGGGGTGCCCCTGCCTCCGTATATAAAGGACTAGAGGGGGGAGGCGGCCGGCCAAGGAGGGCGCGCCAGGAGAGTCCTACTCCCTCTAGGAGTAGGATTCCCCCTCCCCAATCCTAGTTGGAATAGGATTCGCGGAGGGGGGGGGGAAGAGAGAGAGGGGCCGACCCCCTCTCCTTGTCCTATTCGGACCAAGGGAGGGGAGGGGCGCGCGGCCCATGTAGGGCTGCCTCTTCTCTTTTCCACTAAGGCCCATCATGGCCCATTTAGCTCCCGGGGGGTTCCGGTAACCTCCCGGTACTCCGGTAAAATCCCGATTTCACCCGGAACACTTCCGGTATCCAAACATAGGCTTCCAATATATCAATCTTTATGTCTCGACCATTTCGAGACTCCTCGTCATGTCCGTGATCACATCCGGGACTCCGAACAAACTTCGGTACATCAAAATGCATAAACTCATAATATAACTGTCATCGTAACCTTAAGCGTGCGGACCCTACGGGTTCGAGAACAATGTAGACATGACCGAGACATGTCTCCGGTCAATAACCAATAGCGGAACCTGGATGCTCATATTGGCTCCTACATATTCTACGAAGATCTTTATCGGTCAAACCGCATAACAACATACGTTGTTCCCTTTGTCATCGGTATGTTACTTGCCCGAGATTCGATCGTCGGTATTCCAAATACCTAGTTCAATCTCATTACCGGCAAGTCTCTTTACTCGTTCTGTAATACATCATCCGACAACTAACTCATTGGTTGCAGTGCTTGCAAGGCTTAAGTGATGTGCATTACCGAGAGGGCCCAGAGATACCTCTCCGACAATCGGAGTGACAAATCCTAATCTCGAAATACGCCAACCCAACATGTACCTTTGGAGACACCTGTAGAGCACCTTTATAATCACCAATTTACGTTGTGACGTTTGGTAGCACACAAAGTGTTCCTCCAGCAAATGGGAGTTGTATAATCTCATAGTCATAGGAACATGTATAAGTCATGAAGAAAGCAATAGCAACATACTAAACGATCAGGTGCTAAGCTAATGGAATGGGTCATGTCAATCGCATCATTCTCCTAATGATGTGATCCTGTTAATCTAATAACAACTCTTTTGTTTATGGTTAGGAAACATAACCATCTTCGATTAACGAGCTAGTCAAGTAGAGGCATACTAGTGACACTTTGTTTGTCTATGTATTCACACAAGTATTATGTTTCCGGTTAATACAATTCTAGCATGAATAATAAACATTTATCATGATATAAGGAAATAAATAATAACTTTATTATTGCCTCTAGGGCACATTTCCTTCAGTCTCCCACTTGCACTAGAGTCAATAATCTAGTTCACATCGCCATGTGATTTAACAACAATAGTTCACATCACCATGTGATTAACACCCATAGTCCACATCGATATGTGACCAACACCCAAAGGGTTTACTAGAGTCAGTAATCTAGTTCACATCGCTGTGTGATTAACACCCAAAGAGTACTAAGGTGTGATCATGTTTTGCTTTGTGAGATAATTTTAGTCACCAGGTCTGTTATATTCAGATCCGTAAGTATTTTGCGAATTCTATGTCTACAATGCTCTGCACGAAGCTACACTAGCTAATTGCTCTCACTTTCAATATGTATCTAGATCGAGACTTAGAGTCATCCAGATCTGTGTCAAAACTTGCATCGACGTAACTTTTTACGATGAACCTTTTGTCACCTCCATAATCGAGAAATATCTCTTTATTCCACTAAGGATAATTTTGACCAATGTCCAGTGATCTACTCTTAGATCACTATTGTACTCCCTTGCTTAACACAGTGTAGGGTATACAATAGATCTGGTACACATCATGGCATACTTTATAGAACCTATGGCTGAGGCATAGGGAATGACTTTCATTCTCTTTCTATCTTCTGCCGTGGTCGGGCTTTGAGTCTTACTCAATTTCATACCTTGTAACACAGCCAAGAATTCTTTCTTTGACTGTTCCATTTTGAACTACTTCAAAATATTGTCAAGGTATGTACTCATTGAAAAAACTTATCAAGCGTCTTGATCTATCTCTATAGATTTTGATGCTTAATATGTAAGCAGCTTCACCGAGGTCTTTTTCTGGAAAATTCCTTTCAAACACTCCTTTATGCTTTGCAGAATAATTCTACATTATTTCCGATCAACAATATGTCATTCACATATACTTATCAGAAATGTTGTAGTCCTCCCACTCACTTTCTTGTAAATACAGGCTTCACCGCAAGTCTGTATAAAACTATATGCTTTGATTAACTCATCAAAGCGTACATTCCAACTTCAAGATGCTTGCACCAGTCCATAGATGGATCGCTGGAGCTTGCACATTTTGTTAACACCTTTAGGATCGACAAAACCTTCTGGTTGCATCATATACAACTCTTCTTAAATAAATCCATTAAGGAATGCAGTTTTGTTTATCCATTTGCCAGATTTCATAAAATGCGGCAATTGCTAACATGATTCGGACAGACTTAAGCATAGATACGAGTGAGAAACTCTCATCGTAGTCAACACTTTGAACTTGTCAAAAATCTTTTGCGACAATTCTAGCTTTGTAGATAGTAACACTACTATCAGCGTCTGTCTTCCTCTTGAAGATCCATTTAATCTCAATGGCCTGCCGATCATTGGGCAAGTCAATCGAAGTCCATACTTTGTTCTCATATATGGATCTCATCTCAGATTTCATGGCTTCAAGGCATTTTGCGGAATCTGGGCTCATCATCGCTTCCTCATAGTTCATAGGTTCGTCATGATCAAGTAACATGACCTCCAGAACAGGATTACCATACCACTCTGGTGCGGATCTCACTCTGGTTTACCTACGAGATTCGGTAGTAACTTGATCTGAAGTTACATGATCATCATCATTAGCTTCCTCACTAATTGGTGTAGTAGTCACAGGAACAGATTTCTGTGATGAACCACTTTCCAATAAGGGAGCAGGTACAGTTACCTCATCAAGTTCTACTTTCCTCCCACTCACTTCTTTCGAGAGAAACTCCTCCTCTAGTAAAACTCCGAATTTAGCAACAAAAGTCTTGCCTTCGGATTTGTGATAGAAGGTGTACCCAACAGTCTCCTTTGGGTATCCTATGAAGACATATTTCTCCGATTTGGGTTTGAGCTTATTAGGATGAAACTTTTTCATATAAGCATCACAACCCCAAACTTTAAGAAACGACAACTTTGGTTTCTTGCCAAACCACAGTTCAGATTGTGTCGTCTCAACGGACTTAGATGGTGCCCTATTTAACGTGAATGCAGCTGTCTCTAATGCATAACCCCAAAACGATAGTGGTAGATCGGTAAGAGACATCATAGATCGCACCATATCTAATAAAGTACGGTTATGACATTCAGACACACCATTATGCTGTGGTGTTCCAGGTGGCATGAGTTTGTGAAACTATTCCACATTGTTTTAATTGAAGACCAAACTCGTAACTCAAATATTTGTCTCCGCGATCAGATCGTAGAAACTTTATTTTCTTGTTACGATGATTTTCCACTTCACTCTGAAATTCTTTGAACTTTTCAAATGTTTCAGACTTATGTTTCATCAAGTAGATATACCCATATCTGCTCAAATCATCTGTGAAGTTCAAAAAATAATGATACTTGCCGTGAGCCTTAACACTCATCGGACCGCATACATCAATATGTATTATTTCCAATAAGTCAGTTGCTCGCTCTGGAGAACGGAGTCTTGGTCATCTTGCCCATGAGGCATGGTTCGCAAGCATCAAGTGATTCCAAAATCCCATCAGCATGGAGTTTCTTCATGCGCTTTACACCAATATAACCTAAACGGCAGTGCTACAAACAAGTTGCACTATCATTATTAACTTTGCATCTTTTGGTTTCAATATTATGATTATGTTATCACTATGATTGAGATCCAATGAACTTGTTTCATTGGGTGTATGACCATCGAAGGTTTTATTCATGTAAACAGAACAACAATTATTCTCTGACTTTAATGAATAACCGTATTGCAATAAACATGATCAAATCATATTCATACTCAACGCAAAACCAAATAACACTTATTTAGGTTCAACACTAATCCCGAAAGTATAGGGGAGTGTGCGATGATGATCATATCAATCTTGGAACTACTTCCAACACACATCGTCACTTCACCCTTAACTAGTCTCTGTTTATTCTGCAACTCCTGTTTCGAGTTACTACTCTTAGCAACTGATCCGGTATCAAATACTGAGGGGTTGCTATAAACACTAGTAAAGTACACATCAATAACATGTATATCAAATATACTTATGTTCACTTTGCCATCCTTCTTATCTGCCAATCACTTGGGGTAGTTCCGCTTCCAGTGACCAGTCCATTTGCAGTAGAAACACTTAGTCTCAGGCTTAGGACCAGACTTGGGCTTCTTCACTTGAGCAACAACTTGCTTGCTGTTCTTCTTGAAGTTCCCCTTCTTCCTTCTGCCCTTTTCTTGAAATTAGTGGTCTTGTCTACCATCAACACTTGATGTTTTTCTCGATTTCTACCTTCATCGATTTCATCATCATGAAAAGCTCGGGATTCGTTTTCGTCATCCCTTGCATACTATAGTTCATCACGAAGTTCTACTAACTTGGTAATGGTGACTAGAGAATTCTGTCAATCACTATCTTATCTGGAAGATTAACTCCCACTTGATTCAAGCGATTGTAGTACCCAGACAATCTGAGCACATGCTCACTAGTTGAGCGATTCTCCTCCATCTTTTAGCTATAGAACTTGTTGGAGACTTCATATCTCTCAACTCGGGTATCTGCTTGAAATATTAACTTCAACTCCAGGAACATCTCATATGGTCCATGACGTTCAAAACGTCTTTGAAGTCCCGATTCTAAGCCGTTAAGCATGGTGCACTAAACTATCAAGTAGTTATCATATTGAGCTAGCCAAACGTTCATAACGTCTGCATCTGCTCCTGCAATAGGTCTGTCACCTAGCGGTGCATCAAGGACATAATTCTTCTGTGCAGCAATGAGGATAAACCTCAGATCACGGATCCAATCCGCATCATTGCTACTAACATCTTTCAACACAATTTTTCTCTAGGAACATATCAAAATAAACATATGAAAGCAATAACGCAAGCTATTGATCTACAACATAATTTGCAAAATACTACCAGGACTAAGTTCATGATAAATTTAAGTTCAATTAATCATATTACTTAAGAACTCCCACTTAGATAGACATCCCTCTAATCCTCTAAGTGATCACGTGATCCAAATCAACTAAACCATGTCCGATCATCACGTGAGATGGAGCAGTTTCATTGGTGAACATCACTATGTTGATCATATCTACTATATGATTCATGCTCGACCTTTCGGTCTCCGTGTTCCGAGGCCATATCTGTATATGCTTGGCTCGTCAAGTATAACCTGAGTATTCCGCGTGTGCAACTGTTTTGCACCCGTTGTATTTGAACGTAGAGCCTATCACACCCGATCATCACGTGGTGTCTCAGCACGAAGAACTTTCGCAACGGTGCATACTCAGGGAGAACACTTCTTGATAATTAGTGAGAGATCATCTTAAAATGCTACCGTCAAACTAAGCAAAAATAAGATGTATTAAAAGATAAACATCATATGCAATCAAAATATGTGACATGATATGGTCATCATCATCTTGCTTCTTTGATCTCCATCTCCAAAGTACTGTCATGATCTATATCGTCACCGGCATGACACCATGATCTCCATCATCTTGATCTATATCAATGTGTCGTCACGTGGTCGTCTCGCCAACAATTGCTCTTGCAACTATTGCTATCGCATAGCGATAAAGTAAAGCAATTATTGGATGCTTGCATCTTATGCAATAGAGAGACAACCATAAGGATTTTGCCAGTTGCTGATAATTTCAACAAAACATGATCATCTCATACAACAACTTATATCTCATCACGTCTTGACCATATCACATCACAACATGCCCTGCAAAAACAAGTTAGACGTCCTCTACTTTGTTGTTGCAAGTTTTACGTGGCTGCTACGGGCTTAAGCAAGAACCAATCTTACCTACGCATCAAAACCACAACGATAGTTTGTCAAGTTGGTGCTGTTTTAACCTTCGCAAGGACCGGGCGTAGCCACACTTGGTTCGACTAAAGTTGGAGAAACTGTCACCCGCAAGCCACCTCTGTGCAAAGCACGTCGGGAGAACCGGTCTCGCGTAAGCGTACGCGTAATGTCGGTCTGGGCCGCTTCATCCAACAATACCGCCGAACCAAAGTATGACATGCTGGTAAGCAGTATGACTTATATCGCCCACAACTCACTTGTGTTCTACTCGTGCATATAACATCTACGCATAAACCTGGCTCGGATGCCACTGTTGGGGAATGTAGTAATTTCAAAAATTTCCTACGCACACGCTGGATCATGGTGATGCATAGCAACGAGGGGGAGAGTGTGATCTACATACCTAGTAGATCGACAACGGAAGCGTTTGGTTGATGTAGTCGTACGTCTTCACGGCCCGACCGATCAAGCACCGAAACTACGGCACCTCCGAGTTTTAGCACACGTTCAGCTCGATGACGATCCCCGGACTCCGATCCAGCAAAGTGTCGGGGAAGAGTTCCATCAGCACGACGGCGTGGTGACGATCTTGATGTACTACTGCTGCAGGGCTTCGCCTAAGCACCGCTACAATATTATCGAGGACTATGGTGGCTGGGGGCGCCGCACACGGCTAAGGAATAGATCACGTGGATCAACTTGTGTGTCTCTGGGGTGCCCCTGCCTCCGTATATAAAGGACTAGAGGGGGGGAGGCGGCCGGCCAAGGAGGGCGCGCCAGGAGAGTCCTACTCCCTCTAGGAGTAGGATTCCCCCTCCCCAATCCTAGTTGGAATAGGATTCGCGGAGGGGGGGGGGAAAGAGAGAGAGGGGCCGACCCCCTCTCCTTGTCCTATTCGGACCAAGGGAGGGGAGGAGCGCGCAGCCCATGTAGGGCTGCCTCTTCTCTTTTCCACTAAGGCCCATCATGGCCCATTTAGCTCCCGGGGGGTTCCGGTAACCTCCCGGTACTCCGGTAAAATCCCGATTTCACCCGGAACACTTCCGGTATCCAAACATAGGCTTCCAATATATCAATCTTTATGTCTCGACCATTTCGAGACTCCTCGTCATGTCTGTGATCACATCCGGGACTCCGAACAAACTTCGGTACATCAAAATGCATAAACTCATAATATAACTGTCATCGTAACCTTAAGCGTGCGGACCCTACGGGTTCGAGAATAATGTAGACATGACCGAGACATGTCTCCGGTCAATAACCAATAGCGGAACCTGGATGCTCATATTGGCTCCTACATATTCTACGAAAATCTTTATCGGTCAAACCGCATAACAACATACGTTGTTCCCTTTGTCATCGGTATGTTACTTGCCCGAGATTCGATCGTCGGTATTCCAAATACCTAGTTCAATCTCGTTACCGGCAAGTCTCTTTACTCGTTCTGTAATACATCATCCGGCAACTAACTCATTGGTTGTAGTGCTTGCAAGGCTTAAGTGATGTGCATTACCGAGAGGGCCCAGAGATACCTCTCCGACAATCGGAGTGACAAATCCTAATCTCGAAATACGCCAACCCAACATGTACCTTTGGAGACACCTGTAGAGCACCTTTATAATCACCCATTTACGTTGTGACGTTTGGTAGCACACAAAGTGTTCCTCCGGCAAACGGGAGTTGCATAATCTCATAGTCATAGGAACATGTATAAGTCATGAAGAAAGCAATAGCAACATACTAAACGATCGGGTGCTAACCTAATGGAATGGGTCATGTCAATCACATCATTCTCCTAATGATGTGATCCCGTTAATCAAATAACAACTCTTTTGTTTATGGTTAGGAAACATAACCATCTTCGATTAACGAGCTAGTCAAGTAGAGGCATACTAGTGACACTTTGTTTGTCTATGTATTCACACAAGTATTATGTTTCCGGTTAATACAATTCTAGCATGAATAATAAACATTTATCATGATATAAGGAAATAAATAATAACTTTATTATTGCCTCTAGGGCATATTTCCTTCAAGGGAGGCGCCAAGACTCAAAGGTGCGGCTGCCCCTCCCTCCCCCCTTTATATAGGCCCCCTAGGGGGTGCGCCGGCCCTAGGAGATGGGATCTCCTAGGGGGGGCGGCCAAGGGGTGGAGTGCCCCCCAAGCCAGGTGGGGCGCCCCCCACCCTAGGGTTCCCAACCCTAGGCGCATGGGGTGGGCCAAGGGGGGCGCACCAGCCCACTATGGGCTGTTCCCCTCCCCATTTAGCCCATGGGGCCCTCCAGGATGGGTGGCTCCACCCGGTGGACCCCCGGGACCCTTCCGGTGGTCCCGGTACAATACTGGTGACCCCCGAAACTCTCCCGATGGCCGAAACTGCACTTCCTATATATAATTCTTCACCTCCGGACCATTCCGGAACTCCTCGTGACGTCCAGGATCTCATCCGAGACTCCTAACAACTTTCGGGTTACTGCATATTCATATCTCTACAACCCTAGCGTCACCGAACCTTACGTGTGTAGACCCTACGGGTTCGGGAGACATGTAGACATGACCGAGATGGCTCTCCGGTCAATAACCAACATCGGGATCTGGATACCCATGTTGGCTCCCACATGCTCCTCGACGATCTCATCGGATGAACCACGATGTCGAGGATTCAAGCAACCCCGTATACAATTCCCTTTGTCAATCGGTACGTTACTTGCCCGAGATTCGATCGTCCGTATCCCAATACCTTGTTCAATCTCGTTACCGGCAAGTCACTTTACTCGTACCGTAATGCATGATCCTGTGACCAGACACTTGGTCACTTTGAGCTCATTGTGATGATGCATTACCGAGTGGGCCCAGAGATACCTCTCCGTCATACGGAGTGACAAATCCCAGTCTTGATCCGTGTCAACCCAACAGACACTTTCGGAGATACCCGTAGTATACCTTTATAGTCACCCAGTTACGTTGTGACGTTTGGTACAACCAAAGCACTCCTACGGTATCCGGGAGTTACACGATCTCATGGTCTAAGGAAAAGATACTTGACATTGGAAAAACTCTAGCAAACGAACTATACGATCTTGTGCTATGTTTAGGATTGGGTCTTGTCCATCACATCATTCTCCTAATGATGTGATCTCGTTATCAATGACATTCAATGTCCATAGTCAGGAAACCATGACTATCTGTTGATCAACGAGCTAGTCAACTAGAGGCTTACTAGGGACATGTTGGTGTCTATTATTCACACATGTATTACGATTTCCGGATAACACAATTATAGCATGAATAAAAGACAATTATCATGAACAAGGAAATACAATAATAATCCTTTTATTATTGCCTCTAGGGCATATTTCCAACAGTCTCCCACTTGCACTAGAGTCAATAATCTAGTTACATTGTGATGAATCGAACACCCATGGAATTCTGGTGTTGATCATGTTTTGCTCTAGGGAGAGGTTTAGTCAATGGATCTGCTACATTCAGGTCCGTATGTACTTTACAAATATCTATGTCTCCATCTTGAACATTTTCACGAATGGAGTTGAAGCGACGCTTGATGTGCCTGGTCTTCTTGTGAAACCTGGGCTCCTTGGCAAGTGCAATAGCTCCAATGTTGTCACAGAAGAGTTTGATCGGCCCCGACGCATTGGGTATGACTCCTAGGTCGGTGATGAACTCCTTCACCCAAATTGCTTCATGTGCTGCCTCCGAGGCTGCCATGTACTCCGCTTCACATGTAGATCCCGCCACGAGGCTCTGCTTGCACCTGCACCAGCTTACTGCCCCACCATTCAAAATATACATGCATCCGGTTTGTGACTTAGAGTCATCCAGATCTGTGTCGAAGCTAGCGTCGACGTAACCCTTTACGACGAGCTCTTTGTCACCTCCATAAACGAGAAACATTTCCTTAGTCCTTTTCAGGTACTTCAGGATATTCTTGACCGCTGTCCAGTGTTCCTTGCTGGGATTACTTTGGTACCTACCTACCAAACTTACGGCAAGGTTTACATCAGGTCTGGTACACAGCATGGCATACATAATAGAACCTATGGCCGAGGCATAGGGGATGACACTCATCTCTTCTATATCTTCTGCCGTGGTCGGACATTGAGCTGAGCTCAATTTCACACCTTGCAACACAGGCAAGAACCCCTTCTTAGACTGATCCATATTGAACTTCTTCAATATCTTATCAAGGTATGTGCTTTGTGAAAGACCTATGAGGCGTCTTGATCTATCTCTATAGATCTTGATGCCTAATATATAAGCAGCTTCTCCAAGGTCCTTCATTGAAAAACTCTTATTCAAGTAGGCCTTAATGCTGTCCAAAAGCTCTATATCATTTCCCATCAAAAGTATGTCATCTACATATAATATGAGAAATGCTATAGAGCTCCCACTCACTTTCTTGTAAACGCAGGCTTCTCCATAAGTCTGCATAAAACCAAACGCTTTGATCATCTCATCAAAGCAAATGTTCCAACTCCGAGATGCTTGCACCAACCCATAAATCGAGCGTTGGAGCTTGCACACCTTGTCATCATTCTTAGGATCGACAAAACCTTCCGGCTGCATCATATACAATTCTTCCTTAAGGAAACCATTAAGGAATGCCGTTTTGACGTCCATTTGCCATATCTCATAATCATAGAATGCGGCAATTGCAAACATGATTCGGACGGACTTCAGCTTCGCTACCAGTGAGAAAGTCTCATCGTAGTCAACCCCTTGAACTTGTCGATAACCCTTAGCGACAAGCCGAGCTTTATAGATGGTCACATTACCATCCGCGTCTGTCTTCTTCTTAAAGATCCACTTATTTTCTATGGCTCGCCGCTCAACGGGCAAGTTAGTCAAAGTCCATACTTCGTTTTCATACATGGATCCTATCTCGGATTTCATGGCTTCCAGCCATTTGTCGGAATCCGGGCCCGCCATCGCTTCTTCATAGTTCGAAGGTTCACCGTTGTCTAACAACATGATTTCCAAGACAGGGTTGCCGTACCACTCTGGTGCGGAACGTGTCCTTGTGGACCTACGAAGTTCAGTAGCAACTTGATCTGAAGTTTCATGATCATCATCATTAACTTCCTCTCTAGTCGGTGCAGGCACCTCAGGAAAATTTTCTTGAGTTGCGCCATTTTCCGGTTCAAGAGTTAATACTTCATTAAGTTCTACTTTCCTTCCACTTACTTCTTTCGAGAGAAACTCCTTCTCTAGAAAGGATCCATTCTTGGCAACAAAGATCTTGCCTTCGGATCTGAGGTAGAAGGTATACCCAATAGTTTCTTTAGGGTATCCTATGAAGACGCATTTTTCCGACTTGGGTTTGAGCTTTTCAGGTTGAAGTTTCTTGACATAAGCATCGCATCCCCAAACTTTTAGAAACGACGGCTTAGGTTTCTTCCCAAACCATAACTCATACGGTGTCGTCTCAACGGATTTCGACGGAGCCCTATTTAAAGTGAATGCGGCAGTCTCTAAAGCATAGCCCCAAAATGATAGTGGTAAATCGGTAAGGGACATCATAGATCGCACCATATCTAACAGAGTGCGATGACGACGTTCGGACACACCATTACGCTGAGGTGTTCCAGGCGGCGTGAGTTGTGAAACTATTCCACTTTTTCTTAAGTGTGTGCCAAATTCGTGACTCAAGTATTCTCCTCCACGATCTGATCGCAAGAACTTGATTTTCCTGTCACGTTGATTCTCAACCTCACTCTGAAATTCCTTGAACTTTTCAAAGGTCTCATACTTGTGTTTCATTAAATAGACATACCCATATCTACTCAAGTCATCAGTGAGGGTGAGAACATAACGATAACCACCGCGAGCCTCAACACTCATTGGACCGCACACATCAGTATGTATGATTTCCAATAAGTTGGTTGCTCGCTCCATTGTTCCTGAGAACGGAGTCTTGGTCATTTTACCCATGAGGCATGGTTCGCATGTGTCAAATGATTCGTAATCAAGAGACTCTAAAAGTCCATCTGCATGGAGCTTCTTCATGCGTTTGACACCTATGTGACCAAGGCGGCAGTGCCACAAGTATGTGGGACTATCATTATCAACCTTACATCTTTTGGTACTCACACTATGAATATGTGTAGCATTACGCTCGAGATTCATTAAGAATAAACCATTCACCATCGGAGCATGACCATAAAACATATCTCTCATATAAATAGAACAATCATTATTCTCGGATTTAAATGAGTAGCCATCTCATATTAAACGAGATCCTGATACAATGTTCATGCTCAAACTTGGCACTAAATAACAATTATTGAGGTTCAAAACTAATCCCGTAGGTAAATGTAGAGGTAGCGTGCCGACGGCGATCACATCGACCTTGGAACCATTCCCGACGCGCATCGTCACCTCGTCCTTCGCCAGTCTCCGCTTATTCCGCAGCTCCTGCTTTGAGTTACAAACGTGAGCAACTGCACCGGTATCAAATACCTAGGAGCTACTACGAGTACTGGTAACGTACACATCAATTACATGTATTCACATATACCTTTCGTTTTGCCGGCCTTCTTGTCCGCTAAGTATTTGGGGCAGTTCCGCTTCCAGTGACCACTTTCCTTGCAATAAAAGCACTCTGTCTCGGGCTTGGATCCATTCTTTGGCTTCTTCCCGGCAGTTTGCTTGCCGGGCGCGGCAACTCCCTTGCCGTTCTTCTTGAAGGTTTTCTTACCCTTGCCTTTCTTGAACTTAGTGGTTTTATTCACCATCAACACTTGATGTTCCTTTTTGACTTCTACCTCTGCTGATTTCAACATTGCAAATACTTCAGGAATGGTCTTTTCCATCCCCTGCATATTGAAGTTCATAACAAAGCTCTTGTAGCTCGGTGGAAGCGATTGAAGGATTCTGTCAATGACCGCGTCATCCGGGAGATTAACTCCCAGCTGAGTCAAGCGGTTATGTAACCCAGACATAGTGAGTATGTGCTCACTGACAGAACTATTTTCCTCCATCTTACAGCTGAAGAACTTGTCGGAGACTTCATATCTCTCGACCCGGGCATGAGCTTGAAAAACCATTTTCAGCTCTTCGAACATCTCATATGTTCCGTGTCTCTCAAAACGCTTTTGGAGCCCCGGTTCTAAGTTGTAAAGCATGCCGCACTGAACGAGGGAGTAATCATCAGTACGTGTCTGCCAAACGTTCATAACGTCTTGTTCTGCAGGGAGAACCGTGCTTCACCTAGCGGTGCTTGTAGGACATAATCTTTCTTGGCAGCTATGAGGATGATCCTCAGGTTCCGGACCCAGTCCGCATAGTTGCTGCCATCGTCTTTCAGCTTGGTTTTCTCTAGGAACGCGTTGAAGTTGAGGACAACGTTGGCCATTTGATCTACAATACATGTTGTAAGGATTTTAGACTAAGTTCATGATAATTAAGTTCATCTAAATCAAATTATTCAATGAACTCCCACTCAGATAGACATCCCTCCAGTCATCTAAGTATAACATGATACGAGTTAACTAGGCCGTGTCTGATCATCACGTGAGACGGACTAGCCAACATCGGTGAACATCTTCATGTTGATCGTATCTTCTATACGACTCATGCTCGACCTTTCGGTCTTCTGTGTTTCGAGGCCATGTCTGTACATGCTAGGCTCATCAAGTCAACCTAAGTGTTTGCATGTGTAAATCTGTCTTACACCCGTTGTATGTGAATGTTGGAATCTATCACACCCGATCATCATGTGGTGCTTCGAAACAACAAACTGTCGCAACGATGCACAGTTAGGGGGAACACTTTCTTGAAATTATTATGAGGGATCATCTTATTTACTACCGTCGTTCTAAGTAAACAAGATGCAAAAACATGATAAACATCACATGCAATCAAATAATAATAGTGACATGATATGGCCAATATCACATAGCTCCTTTGATCTCCATCTTGGGGCTCCATGATCATCTTGTCACCGGCATGACACCATGATCTCCATCATCATGATCTCCATCATCGTGTCTCCATGAAGTTGCTCGTCAACTATTACTTCTACTACTATGGCTAACACGTTTAGCAATAAAGTAAAGTAATTTACATGGCGTTTCTCAATGACACGCGGGTCATACAAAAAAATAAAGACAACTCCTATGGCTCCTGCCGGTTGTCATACTCATCGACATGCAAGTCGTGATTCCTATTACAATAGCACGAACATCTCATACATCACATATATATCATTCATCATTCATCACAACTTTGGCCATATCACATCACAAAACACCTGCTGCAAAAACAAGTTAGACGTCCTCTAATTGTTGTTGCAAGTTTTACGTGGCCGCAATAGGGTTCTAGCAAGAACGTTTTCTTACCTACGTGAAAGCCACAACGTGATTTGTCAACTTCTATTTACCCTTCATAAGGACCCTTTTCATCGAATCCGCTCCAACTAAAGTGGGAGAGACAGACACCCGCCAGCCACCTTATGCAACTAGTGCATGTCAGTCGGTGGAACTGGTCTCACGTAACGTACGTGTAAGGTTGGTCCGGGCCACTTCATCCCACAATACCGTTGAAGCAAAATAAGACTAGTAGCGGCAAGAAAATTGACAACATCTACGCCCACAACAAATTGTGTTCTACTCATGCAAAAAGAACTACGCATAGACTTAGCTCATGATGCCACTGTTGAGTAACGTTGCAAAAAACAAAAAATTTCCTACGGTTTCACCAAGATCCATCTACATACCTTTGTAGATCACACGCGGAAGCGTTCAAAGAACGGGGATGAGGAAGTCGTACTCGACGTGATCCAAATCACCGGAGATCCTAGCGCCGAACGGACGGCACCTCCGTGTTCAACGCACGTACGGTCAGCGTGACGTCTCCTCCTTCTTGATCCAACAAGGGAGGGACGAGAGGTTGATGAAGATCCAGCAGCACGACGGCGTGGTGGTGGATGCAGGGGTCACCGCAGCAGGGCTTCGCCGTTCTACTACGAGAGGGAGAGGTGTAGT
Organism: Triticum urartu; assembly: GCF_056163025.1. Classification (NCBI taxonomy): domain Eukaryota; kingdom Viridiplantae; phylum Streptophyta; class Magnoliopsida; order Poales; family Poaceae; genus Triticum; species Triticum urartu. The sequence continues at coordinate 570,052,792 of NC_141878.1, forward strand.
AGGGGAGAGGGAGGCGCCAAGACTCAAAGGTGCGGCTGACCCTCCCTCCCCCCTTTATATAGGCCCCCTAGGGGGTGCGCCGGCCCTAGGAGATGGGATCTCCTAGGGGGGGCGGCGGCCAAGGGGTGGAGTGCCCCCCAAGCCAGGTGGGGCGCCCCCCCACCTAGGGTTCCCAATCATAGGCGCATGGGGTGGGCCAAGGGGGGCGCACCAGCCCACTATGGGCTGGTTACCCTCCCCACTTAGCCCATGGGGCCCTCCGGGATGGGTGGCCCCATCCGGTGGACCCCCGGGACCCTTCCGGTGGTCCCGGTACAATACCGGTGACCCCCGAAACTCTCCCGATGGCCGAAACGGCACTTCCTTTATATAATTCTTCACCTCCGGACCATTCCGGAACTCCTCGTGATGTCCAGGATCTCATCCAGGACTCCGAACAACTTTCGGGTTACTGCATATTCATATCTCTACAACCCTAGCGTCACCGAACCTTAAGTGTGTAGACCCTACGGGTTCGGGAGACATGTAGAAATGACCGAGATGGCTCTCCGGTCAATAACCAACAACGGGATCTGGATACCCATGTTGGCTCCCACATGCTCCTCGATGATCTCATCGGATGAACCACGATGTCAAGGATTCAAGCAACCCCGTATACAATTCCCTTTGTCAATCGGTACGTTACTTGCCCGAGATTCGATCGTCGGTATCCCAATACCTCGTTCAATCTCGTTACCGGCAAGTCACTTTACTCGTACCGTAATGCATGATCCCGTGACCAGACACTTGGTCACTTTGAGCTCATTGTGATGATGCATTACCGAGTGGCCCCAGAGATACCTCTCCGTTATACGGAGTGACAAATCCCAGTCTTGATCCGTGTCAACCCAACAGACACTTTCGGAGATACCCATAGTATACCTTTATAGTCACCCAGTTACGTTGTGACGTTTGGTACACCCAAAGCACTCCTACAGTATCCAGGAGTTACACGATCTCATGGTCTAAGGAAAAGATACTTGACATTGGAAAAACTCTAGCAAACGAACTATACGATCTTGTGCTATGTTTAGGATTGGGTCTTGTCCATCACATCATTCTCCTAATGATGTGATCTCGTTATCAATGACATTCAATGTCCATAGTCAGGAAACCATGACTATCTGTTGATCAACGAGCTAGTCAACTAGAGGCTTACTAGGGACATGTTGGTGTCTATGTATTCACACATGTATTACGATTTCCGGATAACACAATTATAGCATGAATAAAAGACAATTATCATGAACAAGGAAATACAATAATAATCCTTTTATTATTGCCTCTAGGGAATATTTCCAACACCGCCCCCCTAGGAGATCCCATCTCCTAGGGCCGGCGCACCCCCCTAGGGGGCCTATATAAAGGGGGGGAGGGAGGGCAGCCGCACCTCAAGTCTTGGCGCCTCCCTCTCCCCTGCTACACCTCTCCCTCTCGCAGAAGCTCGGCGAAGCCCTGCTGCATTCACTACTGCATCCACCACCACGCCGTCGTACTGCTGGATCTTCATCAACCTCTCCTTCCCCCTTGCTGGATTAAGAAGGAGGAGACGTCATCCGCTCCGTACGTGTGTTGAACGCGGAGGTGCCATCCGTTCGGCACTTGGTCATCGGTGATTTGGATCACGGCGAGTACGACTCCATCATCCCCGTTCTCTTGAACGCTTCCGCTCGCGATCTACAAGGGTATGTAGATGCACTCTCCTCTCGTTGCTAGTTGACTCCATAGATTGATCTTGGTGAAACGTAGGAATTTTTTTTGTTTTCTCCAACGTTCCCCAACAGCGCGCTGGGCTGTGGCTCGAATCCGTCGAAGATCAAGTCCCCGCGGATGTCAGCCGTGTAGTTTAGGCTTCCAAACTTGACCTGATGGCCAGGGCGTAGTTTTCGATCTGCTCAGGGCGGCCAAGCGACTTGGCCCGCAGTGCGAAGCCGCCGAAGGCGAAGATCTGTCCGAGGAGAAAAGTCTCACCCTGGACTGCATCGTTGTTGATGATCGAAGGAGCCATCGGGCCTAAAGGCGACGACACAGAGGAACTCTCAATGAAAGCACCAATGTCGGTGTCAAAACCGGCGGATCTCGGGTAGGGGGTCCCGAACTGTGCGTCTAGGCCGGATGGTAATAGGAGGCAAGGAACACGATGTTTTACCCAGGTTCGGCCCTCTTGATGGAGGTAAAACCCTACGTCCTGCTTGATTAATATTGATGATATGGGTAGTACAAGAGTAGATCTACCACAAGATCAAGGAGGCTAAACCCTAAAAGCTAGCCTATGGTATGGTTGTTGTATGATGAAGTTGTCCTACGGACTAAAACCCTCCGGTTTATATAGACACCGGAGAGGGTTAGGGTTACACAAAGTCGGTTACAATGGTAGGAGATCTTGAATATCCGCATCACCAAGCTTGCCTTCCACGCCAAGGAAAGTCCCATCCGGACATGGGACGAAGTCTTCAATCTTGTATCTTCATAGTCCTGGAGTCCGGCTGAAGGTATAATCCGGCTACCCGAACACCCCCTAATCCGGGACTCCCTCAGCTGGCCTTGGCCTCCGAGCCCTTGTTCGATGCGGCAAAGCGCGACTCGACCTTGGCGGAGTTTTGGACCTTGATCCTCTCATGGCGGGCATGTTGGTCCTCCGCCTCGTTCTTGTCGTCGCACCTGGGGCATTTGTCGCATTCGAGGCCGTATGTAGTGTCGTATTTTAACAGAGACTCGGAGTTGAACGTCGCTGGAACGATGACCCACCGCAGTGGTTCTGCGGCCATCTTGGGGACATTCAGTGAGGAGCGCCTATAGCACCAGCCAATGCTCGCCGGCTCCGGTACCGTGGTCGGGCGCCTTGAGACGTGAGCGCCCACTTGTGTGGACCCCATTTAAGCACCTGTGCATTGGAAGAGGTCTAAAGGGCTCTTCCAATGCGGAACTACTTCACGAACGATTTTTGGCTAAACGATAGCTATCCAATCGCCTACGGCTGGTCAGAATTGCTAATTGATGGTGCGAGGAGCCATGTCGTGCATGTATCAGCTAGCAATCGTCGTCTGTGTAGCAATGCTCCTTCCAATGCATTGATGCTAAGGTAGATGAGGTGTTAAATGCATTAAAAAACTTAGCAATCAATCTTCCTAATGCATGATTATACTCCCTTCGTTCCAAATTACTTGTCGCAGAAATGAATGTATCTAGAACTAAAATACATCTAGATACATCCATTTTCGCGACGAGTAATTCGGAACAGAGGGAGTATAAGCTAATCTTTTCTCATTTAATGTTTTAACACCTAAACACCTTCATGCATTGGTTGGTAGTAGTCATTTTGCATAGGTCCATGCGCTTATGGTCACCATAATGCTCTCTCTCTTCTTTAATTGCTTTGTCAAGAGAAATTACACTGTACGCTTAGGCTGGTCATAGTGGGGAGTAACTTATACTAGTGTCATGCATATGATACTAGTCTAAGTTACTATCTCTATAGTGCAAAGTAATATAGTAGTAGTGTCATAGATGACTTCATTTATTAGCTTATAGACTCATTTTTTCTCGGGAAGCGCTATGTTACAGTAACATATTATGTTACTCTAAACATCTCTCTTCTCATTAAATATATGCTACATAAGCAAAAAATTCTTGAATTACGCTATGTTACTACCTAAGTTATTCCCACTATGACTAGCCTTAGACAAGTCTACGAGAAATATTCCTTTGGGGGGCCTTGATCGGAAACAATCTGTCAAGAGTATGAACAACAAGGAATGTCTAGAGGGTCAACGAGAGCCTGCAGGAGCACACCACACGGGATGCTCCTCTCTCACAAACACACCATGCACGATCCTTCTTCTATCCACCCATCAATCATTCGCAGGTCCCTGAAAAGAAATTCAGAGCCAAGGAAGACGACCATCACTGACTAGCTAGCCCAGGTGGCAGGATCCCCCTGTGCTCCCTTCACCATAACCATATCGACGAACAGGGGGATACCACCTTCGCATGACCAGACCACCAACTGGGTCAGCAGAAATGGTGGCATGGCAATCTATCAGCTCGTCTCCTCCAGTCTCCCTTGCCCCCCCAACCAATCAGCCATTCCTCGGTGGATCTGAACACATCCAAGCTGAAGGTGGTGAGTGTGGGTTTTTCGACGGACACGCGACGCCTGATGTCCAGTGGCGGAGCCAGCCCGTGAAGGCAGCCCGGGCAAGAGTTAACTCTGACAGTGTGAGCTGCCATCTGCCCAAAGAAATCTTGCTTCTAACCATTGATTAACACTAGCCCGGGCAGCTGCCTGGGGTCGCCGGGAGGTGGCTCCGCCACTGCTGATGTCCCCTTGAGGCCTCAGGGTGGGCGCTGCCCGGAGTTGGCAGGGTCATGTGGCCGGCCATGATGGGGCTAATCCAATCCAGATATGCAGCATCAGCACAGTCATGTTAACAAACACACCACAAAGAAATGCTGCGCCCACGATCTGATGGTACCGCGACTACGTACGCACGCACATGGCTCGATCGTCGACAGAGTTTCCCCCCATACCATACAGGCCATGGACCGAATTTCCCTGTGTCGTTGGCTCTTCATCAACCAGGCGCGTCTAGCTGGTTCATTATCCTACGCGGCTAGCAAATCCTGGAGCACGCCACTGATTGATTGGTTTCGTTGCAGTTAGCACGCCATTGATCGGTCTCGTTTCAGTTAAGCATCGCACGTTACCTTGTGCTATTTTTATGTTTGATGTCTTGACTCTCGATGGCGGCAGATCAGATGGCTGGCTAAAAAGAATTCTACACAAAGCACGTAGACTAGAACCAGAGCTGAGCCGAGCACCGTAAAAGGTAGTAAAAACAGAGAGGATTAAACTTGTTACCGTAGGGTGTATAGGCTTTGGATATATAGATGCTAAATGGATATATAGATGCTAAATACGAGGTACAGTTATGCTGTACGATCACTAGCGTAGAAGAACTCTTGGCCGAACTAATACGAGCTCTTCTCCGGTGGTCACATCACATAGCTCACTGACTGTAATATGCAGCTACTACACTACGCTACGCTACACTAGACGCGCGCGGTGACCAGTGACCGGTCGTTCGCGCCAAGAAACAGAGAGGGAGGCAGGGCAGAGGCAGAGGATGAGAGGAAGCAGAGCACCACGCTGGCTAGCTAAGGTAGGCTAATGGCAGATCTCCATGGAGAAGTCGGAGTCGAGCAGCTCCGCGATCATCTGCTCCACGTGCTGCTCCTCCAGGAGCGTCCCGACCCACCCCGTCGACGACGGCAGCGTCGGCCCCGCGTGGGCGCCGCCCGGCGGCATTGCGGCTGCCGTGGCCGCCGCCGCCGAGGCCGCGGCGGCGGCGGCCTCCCTCTGCCGCTGCGCGGCCTGCACGGACGCCATGTTGAACCGGTGCAGCTTCGCGACGAGGGCGGCGGAGAGGAACGAGGACGCCACGGCCGCGGAGGAGGAGACGCTGCCGGTGGCGGCGGGGAAGTTGGTGCGCGCGCGCTGGCCGCACATGATCCTTGCCGCCTCGTCGTACGCTCGCGCCGCGTCCTCCGCCGTCTCGAAGGTGCCCAGCCATATCCGCGTCTTCCTGCAACGCCACACCGTCATCACCGTGAGCCGCGAGCGACCAAGAATCACCGTAAGCGCATCGATCAGACAGACCGTGCTGTGCATGGGCTAGGTAGGTAGGCACGCACAGGAGGGGGTGGCGGATCTCGGAGACCCAGGAGCCCCAGTGGCGCTGCCGCACGCCGCGGTACCGCTGCTGCGGCCGAGCCATTTGCGCCGCGGCGACGCTGCCTCCGCCGATGGCTTTGACCAGAAACTGGCCGGCGCAGGCCTCCGTCTTCGTCTTCGTGCTCCTGATTATGCTGCCGTGCATGGGCAGGACCGGAGGCGAGCGAGCGAGCTTGGCGGGAGCAGGAGGGGAGTGCCTTCTGCGTCGTGGCGGCGGTGCCTGAGCCCGCCATGGCGCGGGAGGTATAAATAGCAGGGGAAATTAAAGTGCGGCGGGACTGCGGAAGTGGGAATCTGCGGGGTGTTTGGATGGGGCCCGCGCAAGCGAGTACGACGGCGTTGGGTGCATGTTCGCCGGGCCCGCGGAGGACGTCGTCGGGCCCACCCGATATCTTTGTTTAGCTCGTTTTGGCTTGACTGTTCTTCCTGCGGCGACTCTCTCTGCATGTTCGCTTGGGTTATCCTTTTGTTCCAACGAAATGTGTTCCATGGTTGAAACCTGAAATTTCATTTGCCAAATGATTCTAGCATGCAATTTTGACATACATACATACATACATACATACAAGAGATGTCTACAAACAATAACTTGGCACAGTTTTTTCCTCGGTTTTGCACTGGCATGCCTCTTGAGGGGAAAACAAGTTGAGCCAAGGCGACTGTTAAGTATAGGAGGAAGATATTTTCTTATAGAAAGGAATAGTAAGATATAGACATATACTAGTAGTAGATATGTATTGACATGTAGATAGATAGCCATGCACGGGTTCTCCTTGCCCTTTTCCCGTCTATGCATGCACTGCTGCTGCTGCTGCTGCTAATAAAGACTGGGCATGGCGTTTTCTGTGGCCATAGCTAGGATTAGGAACGTGCAGGCCGGACAAACAAGCTCACATGCAGCACCATGCATGCAACCGGATCCGCTTACGAGAGATAACTATGCACGGCTGCTGAATAGTGCATCACATGACACGGCACATGTGATCAAGCTCCCACCCCCTACGTACATAGCTATAGCTAGCTCGTATATGGAAACGAGACGAGGACAATAAACCAGTGGCAGATATCTAGACGGGGTACCTATCGTCTCTTTCACATACTAGCATGCAAATTTTCACATAAGAGACGACAAGTAGAGGCGGGTCACATCTAAGCATGTTAGAGAGAAGGAGCTGAGAAAACCGAGTGGTTAACCGTTGTTAAATCCCGATCTCGGCCTAGTTAATCACTGCAAAGTACTCCTCGGTACGTAGGCCGATCATGCATGGTTGGTAAGCGGAAACATTCAACATGCAGAATGGAGGAAGAACATGGAGTCCACTCGAAAGGCCAGTGGCCTACGCGATACAAGACTCGGGCATGCGTGCGTGCATGCATAGACCGATAGGCTTCGATCGCTAGCCACATGCGCACGTACTCCATCGGAAAAGGTCAAGCAAGCTCAGCTGATTGTGCGCGAGCGCATGGCCAGGACTCACGACCCGGCCGGGACACGGGCGGCTCCAGGCACTTCTGCTAAACAGGAGCAGCTACAATCTACTCCTCTAGCTAGCTAGGCACTGATCAGCAGGCAGTTGCAAGTTGCAACGCAGGAGTAGCTCGGCTCATGTGCACCACCACCACTGGTCCACTAGAAAGAGCACTGGCTTTTCAAGCGCTTGCTGCCGGGACTGTGATTTCATCAACACTGGCGTATCCTGATGGGAAATAAAATAGATTTTGAAACTCGCGGCTACATCGATCCTACCGTATGTATATAGTATAAGTGCTCGTAGCTGCATGAGAGAGTGGACGTTGTCCTGTTAGGCAGCTGCAGCCTGCATGTACGCCACTTCTTTCCTCGCTAGCTACTACTCCAGCCTAGCTACTACCATCGTATTCCATGGCTGATCTGTTCCGCTCTGCCATGCAATGTTGCACGGACGGACGTACCCATGCCATGCATGCATGCGTCGGAAATTCTACTATACCTTATCTTTTTTTTGGTTCGGAACCACCAGCACACGAGTCTCCTCGTGCTCGGGGTGTGCCTCCATTCGGCACTACTATACCTTATCTTGGCGTCTCCTCCTAACAGTTTACGATGCACCAGTCTGGATCACACCTAAATTAACCTGTTACGCATACTTCATGTATGGATGCATGGGTGTACACGTCGGTCGACTTGGTTGGCGCAGGTGATCAGCCTGACGTACGGTGACATGCAGCTATGGCTAGGCTAGCCATGTTTTTCGAGCTAGCTAGCCATGTTACGTGTGTTGTCAGCTACTACTACGTAACATTCTACCACGACAGGGAACGGGCAATAGCGCAAGCAAGCTGATCATTCAGGATATGTAGTAGTACTGCGCATAAAATGTCTACGTACGAGGACAGTGCTGAACAGCCTGCTGATTAGCTAGTTTTGTACCCTCACGCCCCACTAATTAATTAGCTCCCCCGTCATTGTCTGGTAGGAATACTTGTTAGATTGCTTAAGCACGCGGGTTGATCTTGACCAGATGGATGATTGCTAATCTTCGTAGCCAAGTTACTAAGCTTTGCAATGGTCAAATTAATGCCGCTATGAACACCGGCCTATGTATGTATATACTCCTGGTCTCCTGGTTTTGCGGGATCGTGCTTGACCCGATGGATGGATCGAATGGGGTCTCTGTCCAATGATTGGGGTCACACCGTCACGATGTCGGCCTGGAACCACCCCTGTGCCCAGCTAGCAGCAAAGCCGCCCGTGGTTCAGAAAACCTCGGTCAAAATATTGCCACCCGTGTTTTCAGCTGCACTAGCTACCTTGTGCCCAAGTAGAACGTAGTACCTGGAGCTCAATTCAGTGGACCCGTCGTGACAGTGTGACACAACGCGTTGCTCCACCCCTGCAAAATCTTGGGAGACTAGTTACCATGTCTATACCACTATATAGTGTGTCAATAGCTTTAAATATTAATCGTTGGATATGCCCATCCAACGGTCATGAGATGGCAAATCCGAGCATTATCATTCGTTGGATATAGTTTTCAATTCATAGAATTCTGTCACGTGGTCTTCTAATTGAACCTCCAACTCTACCATTGCATGTGTTCTAGAAGCATCTATTCACATGCTTATCTGATAGTACTCTAATAAAAAGAGACTAGAACAACCTGGATTGTAAAGAGGTAAGAACGAAGTTGGATCTTGTCTAATACGATTCTAGGAAAGAAAATACATATTCAAATGTATTTTCTTATGCTTTTCATATATATTTAAATAGCGTGCAAAGCACGTGCAATTTACTAGCAGTACTAGTCTCGTCCATTTCTGGACTTCTCTCGTCTTCTTCTTTTTACCTGTTGTCTCCATCCACCCAGTGATCCAGAATTCCAGGCTCCAGAGAACACGTACTGTTTGCCGATGGACGTGCATGGGGTGCAATGCACCGTGCATGCATATCTGGACCGTACGTGGAAGCAGAACGCCCGTGCAAGCTGGCCGCGACGGCGACCGGCAAACCGAACTAACGATGAGCACTCGGCCTCTCCAGATCCATCCGTCCATCCGGATCGCTAGCCAATCATTGGGAAATTTAAGCTCCTGCACCTCATCTGCACGCACATGCGAAATGCTGCCCGCCATTCCTGCGGTCCAGGAGGGCAGATAGATCGGTCGACCAAGGCAGATCAGGTCCACCAGGAGAACACCACGCATGTGGCCGCCGGCGGGCGACCAGTCCATACGACGGCGACGCCGCGACGCCGGGGCCGGGGGAGACGACGACGACGACGTACGGCCTCGCGATCGCCCAGGTGCATGCACGCGTCGGCCTCGTGCTGATCGTACGACGTGGGTTGGATCACGATTGATCGCGTACGTGGTCCTGCACCCCTGCTCCGCTTCTTCCCTGCGGTCGACGACGTGGTATATATGCAGGCGCGGTGTCACGAGAGGGACGTGCGTGTTTCGTTCCTTTTGTTTAGCCTCTCAGGTGAGGTGAGGTGGTGGAGTTTTGGGCAATTGCATCGCAAGAGTTTGCCGCGTTGAACGGATTGGGGTGGAATCTCCGGGCCCGGGCTCCTGAATGCAGAATTAAACTAACTGATTTCATTTTTTAACCGTGCTAGGGGTGGAAACAGACGCACACTACCATGAGCTTGTTTGGTTGCCCGCAAGAGTCGCATGCTCTGGCCGGCCAGAATCCATGCATGCTCAAAATGACTACGAGCAACCAAACACGCCCTATGTGTATACACTCATACGACGTCTAGTGAAGCAGCGGCGGAGCTAGCAATTTATCAAAACCTGGGCACACCACCACAGGCTAAAGCACTTCACTTTTGTTTTACCGAGAGCCATAAGTACTTCACTTGGTTCTACCATGAACCGAAAGTAAAATATGTTTAGATAAAAGTCATGTGAATATAAGCATTGTACATCCTTAATGGAGAAAGCTATTGAGCAAACCAAGAAGCGCAACCTGGATCCCCTCTTCCCTCCCCGCTACTACCTGCTTCTCTGTGTTAACATAAACCACAGTGCTTTATATGTGCAAAATTCTGATACCTTTTTGCCCACCCTCAATCCCATTTTGATTGCCATGGCAGACAAAACTGGTGGGGAGCCACCGATGAGGAGGTGCTAGCTGATGTTTTATGCAGTTAAAAAGCTAGAGCGGGCTAGGCATGACTTACATGTTAGTGTTGCTAAAAACCTTAGGTACATAGTTAAAAAAAAGACATGTAATCATTCCGAAGGATGATTTAAGTGAGGTAGATAGTTTCAAATAGCGATGATAGCATCCGCTATTGCATCCGCAATAGCGCTAACACAATAGCGTCTGCTATCGCTCAAATTAAATGCCATTACTTTTTGTTAATGATCTGGAAATATACACAGTAATATAGTGTTTTTACAAATCCGCTACGCGAACATAGCGTCCGCAATATCGCCCGCTATCCGCATTCCGCTACGCGGACCCCAATCCGCTATCAGCCCGCTATCCGCTATTTAAAACCATAAATGTTGAGGAACTGTTACCTGAAAATGAAAAAAAAAATGATGATGAGTTTGATGCCTTGGAGCGTTTACAAACTATATATGTTTGCGACTCACTCTCAAGAGAAGAAAGGGAAAAGCAACTCGCATACTCATGGTAGTGTGAAGCTTAAAAGGCAAAGGAATAGGACCATAAAATTAAGTTTAAATGACATGACTGATATGGAATTGTAGAGGGATTGGTGGGTTTGTAAAGAAAAAGTTTCTGAGAGAAACTCTTTCTGATCACAAAGTAAATTTTGTAGAGGGATTGGTGGGTTTGTAAAGAAATATTTTGTAAGATAATTATTTTTATGACCTATTCCCATGTCTTGGTCAGTGGAAGGTGTTTGGGATTCAGTATTGGAGTAGGGTAGCCATAGGATTTTCCTAAGGATTAGAGCACTTTCAACAAGCAAAGATCCAAATTCAAATCCAGACAAAGAAAAAAAACAAACAACTCATGATTCAACGTAACTTTATTTAACTTAGGTTTTAAGGTTACACTGCCGAGCCATAGTAATTGCGCTTATTAAAAAACTAGAAGAATTATGAAAATGTGTTTAAACGGAAGATAAAAATCGGTTGCTAAATGAATTCCAATTTGTAGAAAATTATTTATGAGACCATGTTCTACTATTTGGTTTGATCTTGTAGTCCAAAGAATTCCATATCATGACGTATCTAGGATAGTAGTCATTAGTGAAAAAACAATAGTTATACAAACAAGTGAAGTGAACCCATCTTCAATAGTCCAACATTTCTTATCTTTAGACCATTCTGAGCCATTTACGAACATTGCAACGAATATGATCATGACATTTAGAGCAACTCCAACCGGGCGACCCATTTCGTCTGCCCATGTCCGTTTGGATCGCGCTAGACAAAAACGCCAGCACAACGTGCCGACCCAAACCCAAAATGTGTTCGCATCGTGTCCACACCGACGCATTCAAGGCCCAAATTTGAGCTGGAAATGCATCAGCACGGACACAAAGCGTACGCGCCGTGCGTCCCCTTGGTGTCCACCACGGCCCCACAAGTCAGCCGGCCAACCACCACAGGCGGTTGTATTAAACGCAGCCACATACCTCGAGCTCACCTAGTAGTGCGTGGAAGGGCCGTGTGCCCGTCCTTTTTAACGAAAGTGTGCGGCGGGGGCGACCTCATCCACTTCCATCTCCCCCGTCCACATCTGGCCACGCCTGCTCCCTCGCTAGCGACCGGCAAACCCTAGCGAACAAAACCCTAGCCAGCCAGCCATCAGCCATGGGCTTCTTTAGTGGAAACGGAAAGGGAAGGTTCAGCTCCGGCGCGAGCTCTTCCCACGCGCAGCCTCCTGCACTGGCTAGACGCGGCTCGCTACCGCAGGAGTGGGAGCGACTGTACATACCAATCCACCAGGCGTGATGGCATTGGCAGTACCGCCAGCCATTGCAGTATCCGGATGTCAAACCTGTCGCACGGCTGGCATCTGGACGCACAGCAGATCCCCATTCCAGCGGTGCCACGCACGCCAGGGCGCACGCCGAGGAGGTTCGCCGATGCCGCGAGGCCCTTACGCCCTAGCAGGGCGTAATGCGTGTGTACGCACCAGACTCCCCCAACTTGGAGTGCTGGTTTACGCTAGAGCATGAGGAGGAGCGCCGCCACGACGTCCACGTCGACCACGACGTTCCGCCTCCACCCCCATAGGTTTTGCCAGAGGAAGCGGCGTACCAAGTCGCCCTCGAGGAGGCACCACAGCACGCGCTAGAGGCGAGCCGGCTCGAGGAGGATGCCCATTGGGATGGGCTGGGCCAATCCCTCGCCTTGTCAGTGGCAGGGGACTCCGTCCACACTCTACTTTTCATCTCGCCGAAGCTCGAGCCCAATGCGGAGCCAGAGCCAGATCCCGAACCCAAGCCCACGCCCACGCGGAAGCGGTCGCCACTGCCGCCCACCTGGCCCAAGTAGTCCTATTCCTGGACCAGCGAGTACCACAAGTGGGTTAGCGTGCCTCCTGTTCACTACGGCGCGGCGTCGGAGGGGAGGCGTCCCACCTTGAGCGCTGGAAGGCGCATTGGCTCGCCAAGGAGGCGTGAGACGGTGAGCGGCAGATGCGTTTGGAGCAGGATGAGGAGGCACTGCACGTTGAGGAGGAGGAGTGCGCCCACCTCGCCGCAATGCCGCTCCCGCAGCAGACGCCAGAGGAGGCAGTCCTTGCGGCCTATTAATCCGCGTTCGGGTGGGCTGGTCCACCTCCCGTCTTCATCGACCTCACCGGTGGCGACAACGACGGGAAGGGCAAGGGCAAGGCGAACTCCTAGGGCAACGTGCGGTCCGGAGTTTTTTTAATTGTTTTACTAATGTTTAAGTGGACTTTGACCGACGTGTAGGATCGAAAGTATGTCTAGAGGGGGGGTGATTAGACTACTTGACCAAATAAAAACTTAACCTTTTCCCAGTTTTAGTTCTTGGCAGATTTTAGCTATTTTAGGACAAGTCAAGTAATCATCACACAATTCAAGCAAGCATGCAAAGAGTATATTGGCAGCGGAAAGTAAAGCATGCAACTTGCAAGAATATAAAGGGAAGAGTTTGGAGAAGTCAAACGCTATTGGAGACACGGATGTTTTTCCCGTGGTTCGGATAGGTGGTGCTATCCTACATCCACGTTGATGGAGACTTCAACCCACGAAGGGTAACGGTTGCGCGAGTCCACACAGGGCTCCACCCAAGGGCAACGGTTGCGCGAGTCCACACAGGGCTCCACCCACGAAGTGTCCACGAAGAAGCAACCACCCACAAAGGGTCCACGAAGAAGCAACCTTGTCTATCCCACCATGGCCATCGCCCACGAAGGACTTGCCTCACTAGCGGTAGATCTTCACGAAGTAGGCGATCTCCTTGCCCTTACAAACTCCTTGGTTCAACTCCACAATCTTGTCGGAGGCTCCCAAGTGACACCTAGCCAATCTAGGAGACACCACTCTCCAAGAAGTAACAAATGGTGTGTAGGTAATGAACTCCTTGCTCTTGTGCTTCAAATGATAGTCTCCCCAACACTCAACTCTCTCTCATAGGATTTGGATTTGGTGGAAAGAAGATTTGAGTGGAAAGCAACTTGGGAAGGCTAGAGATCAAGATTCATATGGTAGGAATGGAATGTCTTGATCTCAACACATGAGTAGGTGGTTCTCTCTCAGAACAAATGAGTTGGAATGATGTGTGTGTTCTGATGGCTCTCACACTAAATGAGAAAGAGGTGGAGGGGTATATATAGCCTCCACACAAAATCCAACCGTTACACACAATTTACCAATCTCGGTGGGACCGAATCAGAAAACTCGGTCTGACCGAAATAGTAAACCTAGTGACCGTTAGGAATTTCGGTGGGACTGACATGCAACTCGGTAGGACCGATATGGTTAGGGTTTGGGCATAACGTAATCTCGGTGAGACCGATTACACAAACTCGGTGAGACCGAATTTGGTAATTAGCTAACCAGAGAGTTGGTCAGGCAAACTCGGTGGGACCGATTTGCTCTTTCGGTGAGACCGAGTGGAACTCGGTGAGACCGAAAAGTTACAAAGGGGAAACACTGAGTTTACATTGCAATCTCGGTGGGACCGATTCGCTCTTTCGGTGGGACCGAAAAGTTACGAAAGGGAAACAGAGAGTTTGCAACCCCATCTCGGTGGGACCGATTCGCTCTTTCGGTGGGACCGAAAAGTTACGAAAGGGAAACAGAGAGTTTGCAACCCCATCTCGGTGGGACCGAGATCCTTATCGGTAGAACCGAATTGCTAGGGTTTGGCAGTGGCTAATGACAAGTGAAACTCGATGGCGCCGGATAGGAAGAATCGGTAGGACCGAGTTTGGCTCAGAGTTTAGGTCATATGTGGATATGGGAAAGTAGTTGAGGGTTTTTGGAGCATATCACTAAGCACATGAAGCAAGAGGCTCATTAAGCAACACCTCATCCCTCCTTAATAGTATTGGCTTTTCCTATGGACTCAATGTGATCTTGGATCACTAAAATATAAAATGAAGAGTCTTGAGCTTTTGAGCTTGGGCCAATCCATTTTCCTTAGCATTTTGAGGGTTCCACTTTCACATCCATGCCATGCCAATCATTGAGCTTCCCTGAAATAATTGTCTTGGAATAGTATTAGCTCAATGAGCTATATGTTGTTATGAATTACCAAAACCACCTAGGGATAGTTGCACTTTCATGACGGTTGACCGGTCAATTATGCTTAACTAGATGATGCCCCGCACGTTGTTGCGGGAATGTTTGCAATATTTCAATGAGATTTTGATTATATGGAACATGAATTCTTGAAACAATAGTTTTTAAAGTATATAAGAATTAAATGTAAATAGCATAATAAAATGAAATTTTACATGCATGCATGTTGTAGTGGATTTTTAATATGAATAGTTGCATGTTGAGGTCGGCCTTTCCTTATGCATGTTGAATGATGAGGTGGCATGCTTGCATGTGGAGAGAAATATGTTAGTGAGGGCTAGCTATTTAGATATGGAAGATTATGTGTTGTTATGTTTGTTTTCGTCCACGTGTTTATCATATAATTTTTTTCTTTGCATGCGGGCAAATATGGGCCTGCTTTCTGTTGGACGCATCTGCCGACCCATTTCAAAAAGCGGACGCGCCCGTCCGCCTCGCCGACCCAAACGAATGAAAAAAGGACAAACCGTGCGTCTGTTTGAGTCGGCGCGTTGGAGTTACTCTTATGGCTCCCACATAAATAAGAAGTTGTGTGACAACTATATTTAATAAAAGATAGAGTAAAGATATACAAACAAGAACTAATTCCAGCGAAAAGGTAGAATAAACGGGGTTGGTAAGTAATAGTACTACTCCTAGACCTACATACGGTTTGTGGCCACCCATTTGCGCCATCCCGTGTTAGTCTTTACTAGATCACTGATGGCGCACGTTGCTGTGCCCGTCCATTTCAACAGTAAGATTGTAAGAATTTTTGTAACTAATGTTGGTGGCATAAAACATAAAAGTTGAGTGAAAATTGAGTTGATTGGAACTGAAGAACGACAACATCTGAACTTTCTGGATAGCAAAAGAAAATAGAGCACCGATACTTGTTCTTAGGAGGATAGTACAAAATATGTCTATCAGGACCATCAACGTACTGTTTCCAAACCAAAACAATTTCATTTAGTAGCACAGGGTCGATCACACGGGCTTTATATGATGATACTATGTCTACTGTTAACTTCCATTGTCTGCGAAGACCATCGTCGTACTATTTCCAAACCAATACAATTTCATTTTGTAGCAGAGGGTCGATAATAGAAATCTTATATGATGATGCAGCAAGTCTGAAGCAAAATGTTGAACATCAACATGCATATTTGTACACGGAATATTCTAAGAAGCATGTACAACTACAAGACTTCAGCGCTGACTCTACTAAACCTCAGTATCAGGGACCAAACAAAGAGGGGAGAAGAAGTCAAGAAGCAGGAGAAGAACAGGAAGGAGCTTACTATGGTTTCATGAGGTTGGCCAGAGCTCCAAAGATAGCGAGGCGGCAGAAGCCACGGCATGCGACATGCAAGAACTGAAGTCATGGGCAGCACGATCAGGTTTATGGCATGCAAATGAGTAAATTCAGCAGGAAGCAGCAGGACACCGGGTCGACCTTGTAGAATATCAAGGTTATTAGAACCGCACTTTCTTATGATCAACCTTTAGTTCTGATGTTTCTCAAGTCGGCATACTTGTACCTGAAACATAAATTTTATGTTAAGCTTCACAAGAACATCAGTTGCAATGATCGACTACTGAGGTTAACAACATGACACATGGCATCTGCTATAACCATACTATGCTCCTCACTTATAGAAAACAGAGACAATTGAGTACAATGATTCCTGATTCCTGTGCTAAGTACAACGATTCCTATTGTGCATTCCATCAAACACATGGCATGCACATTGTTAAGGAAATCAAAGCCTGAATTATTTGTATAAAAACAATTTATATGAAAATTTAACCGGGAAGAGAGACTTGCCTCCAGCAAATAATTAATGGAGCCTGATGATGCGTGTTGTGTCAGTCATTGCCTGCTTTTCATCACCAATGCTCCCTCTAGTCAGCTCAAGGAACATCAATGAAAGATTTTCCATGCACTGAGATGCTAAATATAACGAACAATCAGTTTAATTGGATAAATAAGTACAAAGGGTTGTGGGGAGGGGAAGATGGAGATCGAACCTCAAAATAAACACATGAAAGATTCTTGGTATATAACCCATAGAGATGGAAGCCATGGACGCACTCCTCCTTCCTTATTCCTCTGCGTCACTGTAATCATGATAAATGACTTTATACAGTGGCAAGAATTTAAGAAGAAAAATCAGGCATAAACATCCAAGAAAACTCAGATAAAATCTAGAGCCAATTAACGAAAGAGGGGAGTGATACTGAGGAGCAGCCAAAGGTCATTGTGGGCTGCGTCAATGACGCTGCCTTCACACCCACCGAGTTCCCAACTTTCCCTTCCTCCTCGCGGGCCTCCGTTGGCGGACTCCGGCTTCAACTCTTAGATGTGTGAGTAGTTTATCTCAGACCTTCAGATCCTAGTTATTAGCTAGATGGCTTCTTCTCTCTCTTTGCATCTCAATACAAAGTTCTCTTCGATTATCTTGGAGATCTATTCGATGTAATCTTCTTTTGCTGTGTGTTTGTCGAGATCCGATGAATTGTGGATTTATGATCAAGATTATCTATGAACAATATTTGAATCTTCTCTGAATTCTTTTATGTATGATTGGTTATCTTTGCAAGTCTCTCCGAATTATCAGTTTGGTTTGGCCTACTAGATTGATCTTTCTTGCAATGGAAGAAGTGCTTAGTTTTGGGTTCAATCTTGCGGTGCTCGATCCCAATGACAGTAGGGGAAACGACACGTATTGTATTGTTGCCATCGAGGATAAAAAGATGGGGTTTATATCATATTGCATGAGTTTATCCCTCTACATCATGTCATCTTGCTTAAAGCATTACTCCGTTCTTATGAACTTAATACTCTAGACGCATGCTGGATAGCGGTCGATGTGTTGAGTAATAGTAGTAGATGCAGGAGGAGTCGGTCTACTTTGTCACGGACGTGATGCCTATATACATGATCATACCTAGATATTCTCATAACTATGCTCAGTTCTATCAATTGCTCGACAGTAATTTGTTTACCCACCGTAATACTTATGCTATCTTGAGAGAAGCCACTAGTGAAACCTATGGCCCCGGGTCTATTTTCCATCATATTAATCTCCCGTCAACAAGCAATTTCTTGTGCCGTTTATTTTGCTTTCTTTACTTTTAGTCTTTACCATACAAATACCAAAAATATTATCTTATCTTCTCTATCAGATCTCACTTTTGCAAGTGGCCTTGAAGGGATTGACAACCCCTTTATCGCGTTGGTTGCAAGGTTCTTATTTGTTTGTGTAGGTGCAAGGGACTTAAGCGTGGCCTCCTACTGGATTGATACCTTGGTTCTCAAAAACTGAAGGAAATACTTATGGTACTTTGCTGCATCACCCTTTCCTCTTTAAGGAAAAACCAACGCAGTGCTCAAGAGGTAGCAGAAGACAACGTAATCGGTTATGTTTTAGTATATCCGAAATAAATTATATTGTCTTGGATCATCCAACATGTTGAGCTTGCTTTTCCCCCTCATACTAGCCAAATTCTTTGCACCAAGTAGAGATACTACCTGTGCTTCCAAACATTCCTTAAACCATTTTTGCCATGAGAGTCCACCATACCTACCTATGGATTGAGTAAGATCCTTCAAGTAAGTTGTCATCGGTGCATGCAATAAAAATTGCCCTCTAAATATGTATGATCTATTAATGTGGAGAAAATAAGTTTTATACGATCTTGTGATGTGGAAAAAATAAAAACGACGGACTGCATAATAAAGGTCCATATCACAAGTGGCAATATAAAGTGACGTTTTTTTGCATTAAGATTTTGTGCATCCAACCATAAAAGCGCATGACAACCTCTGCTTCCCTCTGCGAAGGTCCTATCTTTTACTTTTATCTTCTACCTTATGCAAGAGTCATGGTGATCTTCACCTTTCCTTTTTTCATTTTTATCCTTTGGCAAGCACATTATGTTGGAAAGATCCTAATATATATATATCCAATTGGATGTAAGTTATCATGAACTATTATTGTTGACATTACCCTTGAGGTAAAAGGTTGGGAGGCGAATCTATAAGCCCCTATCTTTCTCTGTGTCCGATTAAAACTTTGAACCCATAAATATCACGTGAGTGTTAGCAATTGTGAAAGATTAAATGATAGTTGAGTATGTGGAGTTTGCTAAATCAAAACTCTGACATAGACCCTTCCTAAAAATAAGATGAATTGCAATTGTTCGATGACTGAGAATATAGTTTGTTAGTTTCAAGAAAGTTTATGATCTATACTTTAACATGTGAATAGCTTGTTACTTGATCATGAAAAGCTTTGTGAAGATGAGCTACTGTTATGATATATAATGATGCTAGAAAAAGTGATTGGAAGTATCATTGATGAAACTTATGCACTTGCTAGCATTCACATTTCATAAATTATTTCTTTTATCATTTACCTACTCGAGGACAAGCAGGAATTAAGCTTGGGGATGCTGATATGTCTCCAACGTATCTATAATTTATGAAGTATTCATGCAATTATATTATCAATCTTGGATGTTTTATATGCTATTTTATATGGTTTTTGGGACTAACCTATTAACCTAGAGCCCAGTGTCAGTTTCTGTTTTTTTCTTGTTTTAGAGTATCGTAGAAAAGGAAAACCAAACGGAGTCCAATTGACCTGAAACTTGACGAAGCTTATTTTTGGACCAGAAGAAGGCCATGGAGTAAAAGAGTTGGGACAGAAGATTTTCTGGGCTTCCCACGAGGGTGGGAGGCGCGCCCCCTACCTCGTGGACAGCCCGGAGACCCCCCTGACTTGTTCTCAACGCCAAAACCACTTATATATACAGAAACCTCCAGAAATTAACCTAGATTGGAAATTTCGCCGCCGCAAGCCTTTGTAGCCATGAGAAATCAATCTAGGCCCTCTCTGGCACCCTGCCGGAGGGGGCCATCATCACCTGAGGGCATGGAGGAGGATCCCGGAGGCGCCATCATCACCATGAAGGCCAAGGACCAGAGGGAGAACCTCTCCCCATCTTGGGGGAAGGCCATGGAGGAGGAAGCACAATGGGGAGAACCTCTCCTCCTCTCTCTTGATGGCACCGAAGTGCCATCGGGAGGGGAATCATCGGCGCTGATCGTCTTCATCAACATCACCATCATCATCATCATCCTCATCTCCTTTACGCGGTCCACTCTCCCACACCCCGCTGTAATCCCTACTTGAGCATGATGCTTTATGCCACATATTATGATCCAATGATGTGTTGCCATCCTATGATGTTTTGAGTAGATATCCTTTGTCTTAGGGTTGATTGATGATCTAGATTGGTATGAGTTGTATGTTTTACTTTGACGTTGTCCTATGGTGCCCTCCGTGTCGCGCAAGCGTGATGGATTCCCGCCGTAGGGTGTTGCAATATGTCCATGGTTTGCTTATTGTCTGCGTTGCGTGAGTGACTGAAACACAAACACGGATAAGCGGGACATGGCATATGGGAATAAAGAGGACTTGATACTTTAATGCTATGGTTGGGTTTTACCTTAATGATCTTTAGTAGTTGCGGATGCTTGCTAGAGTTCCAATCATAAGTGCATATGATCCAAGAAGAGAAAGTATGTTAGCTTATGCCTCTCCCTCATATGAAACTGCGATAGTGATTACCGGTCTTGTTAACAATTGCCTAGGAAAATTCCGCACACCGATCCACCATTATTCCACACTCGCTATTTATAATATTTAGTAATATATTGTAACTTTATGATAACAACACCTACTTTTATATTTTAGCTCTCCGATATAATACAAAGTTATCCTCTTCATACCCACAACATAGTTTTTTTTCTCGTTGCTAGTTGGAAGCAAATGCTCGGTGTACGTAGAGTCGTATCAGTGGCAGATAGGGCTTGAGAGAATATTGATCTTACCTTTAGCTCCTTGTGGGTTCAACACTCCATACTTATCACTTCCACCTTTGGAAATTGCTACGATGATTCCCTGCACTTGGGGATTATTAGCGTGAGTTGTGAAACTATTGCATATTGTTTTAAATGAAGGCCAAACTCGTAACTCAAATATTCGCCTCTGCAATCAGATCGTAGAAACTTAATTTTCTTGTTACGATGATTCTCCACTTCACTCTGAAATTCTTTGAACATTTTCAAATGTTTCAGACTTGTGTTTCATTAAGTAGATATACCCATATCTGCTCAAATCATCTATGAAGGTCAGAAAATAACGATACCCGCCGCGAGCCTCAACACTCATCGGACCGCGTACATCGGTATGTATTATTTCCAAGAAGTCAGTTGCTCGCTCCATTGTTCCGGAAAATGGAGTTTTAGCCATCTTGTCCATGAGGCATGGTTCACAAGAATCAAATGATTCATAATCAAGTGATTCCAAAAGTCCATCCGCATGGAGTTTCTTCATGCGCTTTACACCAATATGACCTAAACGGCAGTGCCACAAATATATTGCATTATCATTATCAACTTTGCATATTTTGGCATCAATATTATGAATATGTGTGTCATGATATAAGGAAATATAAATAACAACTTTATTATTGCCTCTAGGGCATATTTCCTTCATGACATATGTAACGCCCTCGATGCGGCTATATCTCCCACGTGTCGAAGCACGACTTAGAGGCATAACCGCATTGAAAGCAATGTCGCAAGTGAGGTAATCTTCACAACAACCCATGTAATACAATAAGGGAATAAGAGTAACATAGTTGGCTTACACTCGCCACGTCACACAAATGCATAAATAACATTACATTCATCCAATTACACTCAAGGTCCGACTACGGAACCAAAATGAAGATAAACCCCAAATGCAACATAGTCCCTGATCGCCCCAACTGGGCACCACTACTGATCATCTGGGAAAGACACGTAGTATCGTCCTGAGTCTTCATTGAACAGCCACTTGAGCTTAGTTGAATCACCTGGAGCGGTATCATCGGTCCCTGCATCTGGTTTTGGAAGTAATCTGTGAGTCATGGGGACTCAGCAATCTCACACCCTCGCGATCAAGACTATTTAAGCTTATAGGTAAGGTAAAGGTATGATGTGGAGCTGCATCAAGCGACTAGCATATTTGGTGGCTAACATACGCAAAAGAGAGCGAGAAGAGAAAGCAAAGGCATGGTCGAACAACTATGATCAAGAAGTGATCCTAGAACAACCTACGTCAAGCATTACTCCAACACCGTGTTTGCTTCCCGGATTCCGCCGAGAAGAGACCATCACGGTTACACACGCGGTTGGTGCATTTTAATTAAGTTATGTTTCAGGTTATTTACAACCAGACATTAACAAATTTCCATCTGCCCATAACCGCGGGCACGACTTTCGAAAGTTCAAATCCTTGCAGGGGAGTCCCAACTTAGCCCATCACAAGCTCTCACGGTCAATGAAGGATATTCCTTCTCCCAAGACAATCCGATCAGACTTGGCATCCCGGTTACAAGACATTTCGACAATGGTAAAACTAAACCAGCAAATCCGCCCGAATGTGCCGACAAAATCCCAATAGGAGCTGCACATATCTCGTTCTCAGGGCACACTCAGATGAGCCAGACGTCGGGTAGGCCAGCCCAGAGTTGCCCCTGGTAGCCCCAGACATCGCTCAGTTGGACCAACACTTAGAGAAGCACTGGCCCCCGGGGGGGTTAAAATAAAGATGACCCTTGAGTCCATGAAACCCAAGGGAAAAAGGCTAGGTGGCGAATGGTAAAACCAATGTTGGGCCATGCTGGAAGAGTTTTATTCAAGGCGAACTGTCAAGGGGTTCCCATTATAACCCAACCGTGTAAGGAACGCAAAATCCGGGAACATAACACCGATATGACGGAAACTAGGGCGGCAAGAGTGGAACAAAACACCAGGCATAAGACCGAGCCTTCCACCCTTTACCAAGTATATAGGTGCATTAAGATAAACAAGATAATATTGTGATATCCCAACAATAAACAAGTTCCAACAAGGAACGATCTCCAAACTTCACCTGCAACTAGCAACGCTATAAGAGGGGCTGAGCAAAGCGGTAACATAGTCAAACAACGGTTTGCTAGGACATGGTGGGTTAGAGGTTTGACATGGCAATATGGGAGACATGATAAGCATGTGGTAGGTATCGTAGCATAGGCATAGCAAAAGAGCGAGCATCTAGCAAGCAAAGATAGAAGTGATTTCGAGGGTATGGTCATCTTGCCTGAAAGTTCTCAGAGTTGTCTTGATCCTCGTAAGCGTACTCAACGGGCTCCTCGATCACATACTCGTCTCCCGGCTCTACCCAAGCAAGAACAACAATAAAAAAGGAACACAATCGACCACGTGCAATGCTCAAGCAACATGATGCAAACATGGTATGATATGCGTGATGCGATATATGATGCATATGCATGATTTGCAAAGGAATGATTGGACCTGGCCTCAACTTGGAAATCCAAGAGTGCCACTAGAAAGGTGAGGTGATTTCGGTCTAAATCGATATAAAGATCACCGGAATCGGATGCACGATTTGGAAATGGCAAGCAAAACAAATATGGCACCGGTCTGCGATTAACAGCAAGTAGCCTTCTAAATGCATCAAGATAAATAAGCTACTGCACTCAAACATGACAACAAAGTATATGGCAGGGATCCACCCATAATGCTTGACAAAAGATGAACACTGAGCTACGGCTAATTCACTCATTAACAGGTTCAAACAAGCATGGCAAAAGTGCAAAAGATAACAGGTTTCAGACTTAGTGAAATTAACAGCAAGTCAGGAATTTATCATCAGGAAGCAATGTTTAGTGCATGATAACTACATGCTATAGGAACATATCATGGCAAATCAAGGCATGGCATGAAGCTATGCAAAGCATATAACAAAAGTCCCTTAGTGACCATGAGCCAAAAGGGATCAGAAAATACAATTTCAACCATGTGAACATAGCAAAAACATAAACAGATTTAGTCTTAGTGAAAAACTGGAGCATGGCAAAACAGATAACGAGTAGGCATGTTTATGAGCCCGATGCACTCACTACAAGGCATTGCATGACAAACTAAGCATACACCCAGCAAATAGACATGGCAAGAACAGAACATAGCATGCACGGATCAACAACAACAAGCTCGGCAAAATTGCTAAACATGTCAACAATCTGCCAGGAACATTTTATAACAAAAGTAGAGCTCGATTCAGTCAAGCTAGGGTGCTCCATAATTGCAAACAAAGACACGGATGGATATAGCACAACAATATCTACAAAACATCCTTACTGATCATGCTCAACAGAGGCACAGATCACTAGGAAACAACATGAACATATGGCATAAAAATAAGGACAGGGCAAGGACTTACTGAAATTCTAAGTCCCTGAAATCAGCATCATTGAGTAAGCTACTTTGCATGCTTGTGCTAGTCACCACAAAGATCACAAAAATACATGGCATACATCCTTGTAAAGATGGCATGACATATATCAAAACACATGTAGAGCTCAGGATCATAGCATGCACACATTAATCATGGCAAAAATGACAAAAAGGCATTTGCTAAAACAGATCTGAAACTATCCTCACATAGCCCTCTTCCAACAACATTTCGAGCATCAAGATGAGCTCAAATGAAAATGATGCAATGAGATGAAATGATGTACTCGTCGAGACAAACATTTTGATATGCTACACGCGCGAATCGGAGCTACGATGAGGGAGTTATGGCATGTCAAAGTATCCACGGAAGTTAGGGTTAGGGACGAAAAAGTCAACCCCGAGATTCTCAGATCTGGATCCGGCGTGGGTTACGAGGTTCGTCGGCGCCAGAGTTGGACTTGGAGCCGCCGGAGAGGACGAGGGCACCGATGAGGACGTAGCCGGGTCCGGATCCGGCGAGAGGAGGACGGTGCGGCGACGGCGGTGGTCGGACGCGGCGCCGGCGTGGACTGGCGGCGTGGTGGTGAAGTCCGGCGCGGTGGCGGAGCTCGCCGGCGTCGAGAACCGCGGCGGCGTGGCGGAGAACGCGGCGGCCGGAGCGGGCGACGCGCGGGAGAAGGAGGACGACGCGGGCGGCGTGCTCCAGATGGGCCTCGGGGGCCGGACGCGGGCTCCCCGGGCCGGCGGCGGCGGGTCTGCGACGCCACGTGGCGCGAGCTGAGTGGCGGGGCGGTGTGTCCGGCGTGCCCGGACACGTCCGGCGCGCTGAGGGACGAATGAACTAGGGTTTGGAAGGGGAAGATCCGGGATTTAGAATGGAGTGTCTTTATATAGAGGCAGAGGGAGCTAGGAGGGCCCAAATGAGGTGCGGTTTGCGGCCACGCGATCATGATCGAACGATCTAGACGATGGAACGGGTTTAGGTGGGTTTTGGGCCACTTTGGAGGGGTGTTGGGCTGCAACACACACGAGGCCTTTTGGGTCCTCGGTAACCGTTGGAGTATCAAACGAAGTCCAAATGGCACGAAACTTGACAGGCGGTCCACCGGTAGTAAACCAAGGCCGCATAACAAGTCTCGGTCCAATCCGAATATGTTTAACCCCCACACACGAAAAGAGGTAGAAAGGGACACCGGAGGACATAGAAGCGCCGGAATGCAAAACGGACAACGGGGAAAAGGCTTAGATGCATGAGACGAACACGTATGCAAATGCAATGCACATGATAACATGATATGAGATGCATGACAAAGATGAAAACACACGGATACAAAAACCCAACAACGAGGAAAAATCATAACTTCGTGCCAGAAACGACAAGAGTTGGAGTACAAATAAGGTAGGTTACATCCGGGGTGTTACAACACTCCACTACTACGAAAGGATCTCGTCCCGAGTGTTGGAAATATGCCCTAGAGGCAATAATAAATTAGTTATTATTATGTTATATTTCATTGTTCATGATAATCGTTTATTATCCATGCTAGAATTGTATTGATAGGAAACTCAGATACATGTGTGGATACATAGACAACACCATGTCCCTAGTAAGCCTCTAGTTGACTAGCTCGTTGATCAAGAGATGGTTACGGTTTCCTGACCATGGACATTGGATGTCGTTGATAATGGGATCACATCATAAGGAGAATGATGTGATGGACAGGACCCAATCCTAAGCCTAGCATAAGATTGTGTAGTTCGTATGCTAAAGCTTTTCTAATGTCAAGTATCATTTCCTTAGACCATGAGATTGTGCAACTCCCGGATACCGTAGGAGTGCTTTGGGTGTGCCAAACGTCACAACGTAACTGGGTGGCTATAAAGGTACACTACGGGTATCTCCGAAAGTGTCTGTTGGGTTGGCACGAATCGAGACTGGGATTTGTCACTCCGTGTAACGGAGAGGTATCTCTGGGCCCACTCGGTAGGACATCATCATAATGTGCACAATGTGACCAAGGAGTTGATCGCGGGATGATGTGTTATGGAACGATTAAAGAGACTTGCCGGTAACGAGATTGAACAAGGTATTGGGATACCGACGATCGAATCTCGGGCAAGTATCGTACCGATAGACAAAGGGAATTGTATACGGGATTGATTAAATCCTTGACATCGTGGTTCATCCGATGAGATCATCGTGGAGCATGTGGGAGCCAATATGGGTATCCAGATCCTGCTGTTGGTTATTGACCAGAGAGTTGTCTCGGCCATGTCTGCATGACTCCCGAACCCATAGGGGTCTACACACTTAAGGTTCGATGATGCTAGGGTTATAGGGAAAGTATGTACGTGGTTACCGAATGTGGTTCGGAGTCCCGTATGAGATCCCAGACGTCACGAGGAGTTCCGGAATGGTCTGGAGGTAAAGATTGATATATAGGAAGTATGGTTTTGGCCACCGAAAGTGTTCCGGACATCACCGGTAGTGTATCGGGACCACCGGAGGGGTCCGGGGATCCACCAGGTGGGGCCACCAGCCCCGGAGGCCTACATGGGCCAATAGTGGGAAGGGACCAGCCCATAGGTGGGCTGGGGCGCCTCCCACCAAGGCCCAAGGCGCCTCCTAGAGGGGAGGGGGCAAACCCTAGGGCAGATGGGCCCTAAGGCCCACCCCAGGTGCGCCTCCCCCTCTCCCCCTTGGCCGCCACCCTAGATGGGTTTTGGGGCTGCCGCCACCCCTAGGGAGGGAACCCTAGATGGGGGCGCAGCCCCTCCCCTTCCCCTATATATACTTGAGGTATTGGGGGCTACAAGACACACGAGATCATCTCCCTCTTGGCGCAGCCCTACCTCTCTCCCTCCTCGTTTCTTGTAGTGCTTGGCGAAGCCCTGCTGGAGTTCCGCGCTCCTCCACCACCACCACGTCGTCGTGCTGCTGCTGGACGGAGTCTTCCCCAACCTCTCCTTCTCCCCTTGCTGGATCGAGGCGTAGGAGACGTCACCGGGCTGCATGTGTGTTGAACGCGGAGGCGCCGTTGTTCGGCGCTTAGATCGGAATCAACCGTGATCTGAATCGCTACGAGTACGACTCCTTCATCTGCATTCTTGTAACGCTTCCTCTTAGCGATCTAGAAGGGTATGTAGATGCACTCTCCTTCCCCTCGTTGCTAGATTACTCTATAGATTGATCTTGGTGATGCGTAGAAAATTTTAAATTTCTGCTACGATCCCCAACAGTGGCATCATGAGCTAGGTCTATGCGTAGTTTCTATGCACGAGTAGAATACAAAGCAGTTGTGGGCGTCGATATTGTCAATTTACTTGCCGTTACTAGTCTTATCTTGATTCGGCGGCATCGTGGGATGAAGCGGCCCGGACCGACCTTACACGTACTCTTACGTGAGACTGGTTCCACCGACTGACATGCACTAGTTGCATTGGGTGGCTAGCGGGTGTCTGTCTCTCTCACTTTAGTCGGATCGGATTCAATGAAAAGGGTCCTTATGAAGGGTAAATAGAAATTGGCATATCACGTTGTGGTTTTCGCGTAGGTAAGAAACGTTCTTGCTAGAAACCTATAGCAGCCACGTAAAAACTTGCAACAACAATTAGAGGACGTCTAACTTGTTTTTGCAGCATATGCCTTGTGATGTGATATGGCCAAAAGGATGTGATGAATGATATATGTGATGTATGGGATTGATCATGTTCTTGTAATAGGAATCACGACTTGCATGTCGATGAGCATGACAACCGGCAGGAGCCATAGGAGTTGTCTTAATTTATTTATGACCTGCGTGTCAACTTAAACGTCATGTAATTACTTTACTTTATTGCTAAAGCGTTAGCCATAGTAGTAGAAGTAATAGATGACGAGACAACTTCAAGAAGACACGATGATGGAGATCATGATGATGGAGATCATGGTGTCATGCCGGTGACAACGATGATCATGGAGCCCCAAAGATGGAGATCAAAAGGAGCAAAATGATATTGGCCATATCATGTCACTTTTGATTGCATGTGATGTTTATCATGTTTTACATCTTATTTGCTTAGAACGACGGTAGCTTAAATAAGATGATCCCTCACTAAAATTTCAAGAAAAGTGTTCCCCCTAACTGTGCACCATTGCGAAGGTTTGTTGTTTCGAAGAACCACGTGATGATCGGGTGTGATAGATTCTAACGTTCGAATACAACGGGTGTTGACGAGCCTAGCATGTACAGACATGGCCTCGGAACACATGCGAAACACTTAGGTTGACTTCACAAGCCTAGCATGTACAGACATGGCCTCGGAACACGGAAGACCGAAAGGTCGAGCATGAGCCGTATAGAAGATACGATCAACATGAAGATGTTCACCGATGTTGACTAGTCCGTGTCACGTGATGATCGGACACGGCCTAGTTGACTCGGATCATGTTTCACTTAGATGACTAGAGGGATGTCTATCTGAGTGGGAGTTCATTAAATAATTTGATTAGATGAACTTAATTATCATGAACATAGTCTAAATTGTCTTTGCAAATATGTTGTAGATAAATAGCTCACGTTGTAGCTCCCTGTTTCAATACGTTCCTAGAGAAAGACTAAGTTGAAAGATATTGTAAGCAATGATGCGGACTGGGTCCGTAGTCCGAGGAGTGTCCTCACTGCTACACAGAAGTCTTACGTCTTTGATGCACCGCTCGATGTGCAAACCCCTACAACGTCGTCTGTGGATGTTGTGAACGCCTGACAGACACATCCTGATGACTACTTGATAGTTTAGTGCACCATACTTTACGGCTTAGAATCGGGATTCCAATGATGTTTTGAACGCCATAAGACATATGAGATGTTCCAAGAGCTGAAATTGGGATTTCAGGCTCATGCCCGTGTTGAGAGGTATGAGACCTCTGACAAGTTCTTTTGCCAACAAGATGGAGGAGAATAGCTCAGCTAGTGAGCATGTGCTCAGAATGTCTGGGTGCTACAATCACTTAAATCAAGTGGGAGTTAAACTTCCAGATAAGATAGTGATTGATAGAGTTCTCTAGCCACTATCACTAAGCTACTAGATCTTCGTGATGAACTATGACATGCAAGGGATGGAGTTGATCCCGGAGCTGTTCGCGGTGCTTAAGACCGCAAAAGGTAGAAATCAAGAAGGGGCATCAAGTGTCGATGGTTTAACAAGATCACTAGTTTCAAGAAGGGCAAGGGCTAGAAGGGAAACTTCATGGATGGCAAATCAGTTGCCACTCCAGTGAAAGAACCCAAGGTTGAACCCAAACCCGAGACTGAGTGCTTCTATTGTAAGGGGAACGGTCACTTGTAGCGGAACTACCCCAAATACAAGGTAGATAAGAAGGCTGGCAACTTCAACAAAGTATATACGTGTTATTGATGTGTACCTCACTAGTACTCCTGGTAGCACCTGGGTATTGGATACCCGTTCAGTTACTATTATTGGTGACTTGAAGCAAAAGCTACGGACTGAACGGAGACTGGCTAAGGGCGATGTGACGATGTGTGTTGGAAGTGTTTCCAAAGTTGATGAGATCACCATCGCACGCTCCATATGCCTTCGGGGTTAGTATTGAACCTAGATAAATGTTATCAGGTGTCTACGTTGAGCATGAATATGATTAGATCGTGTTCATTGCAATACGGTTATTCATTTAAGTTAGAGAATAATGGTTATTCTGTTTACATGAATAATACCTTTCATGGTCATGCATCCTATGTGAATGGCTCATTGAATCTCGGTCGTGATAATACACATGTGTTGGAAATATGCCCTAGAGGCAATAATAAATTGGTTATTATTATATTTCCTTGTTCATGATAATCGTTTATCATCCATGCTAGAATTGTATTAATAGGAAACTCAGATACATGTGTGGATACATAGACAACACCATGTCCCTAGTAAGCCTCTAGTTGACTAGCTCGTTGATCAATAGATGGTTACGGTTTCCTGACCATGGATATTTTTTTGGGCAGGAGAGGATGCTTGCTCAGGTGCTCAATGTCTTATTGCTTGGAAAAATGTTTGCTTACCAAAAATATACGGTGGTTTAGGGCTCAAAAACCTACATGTACAAAACAATTGCATTCTCATGAAATTCACTGCCAAAGCTCTCTCCACTACACAAACACCTTGGCTAGAATGGCTAGATCTCCAACACCCTAATGCTCTAGTCTCCCCACCCCTGCAAACCTCTTTCCTTTGCCGCACAATTTCACAGCAACTCACTTCTCTACAAAATATAACCTTTGTGTTGACACACAGTGGTTCAGACACCTACTTTTGGTTAGATACCTGGTTGACTCCACAACCCTTGTTCATTACCTTCCCCCACTTATTCTCCCACTCCACTCTAAAGCTAGTTAAAGTGGCTAACATTCTGCGTTTTGGTATTCAAACTAACCTTCGTAACCGTCTCTCTCTCACGGAAGAACAAGAACTTGTCTCGCTTGTGGCTGTTTTGCAGGACTTTATGCCTTCGGCAGGGGAAGACCAACGGTTCCTTCGACATGGCATTGCCTTCTCCACCAAACATGCATACGCCGCCCTCATGGAGCAGCCGGATCACGATCCTCATGCTCTGCTCATTTGGACCGCAAAGATTCCTCGGAAGCTCAAAGTCTTAGTTTGGCTGCTCTTCAAAGACCGCCTCAACACCAGCATCAACCTTGCACACAAACATATAATCGCCTCAGATATATGCCCTCGGTGTGCGAGGCTGCCAGAAGACTCCAGCCACCTGTTCATCTCATGCCCTCTCGCCAATAGGATCTGGCAATGTCTGGGCTTTCTGCCCCAGTCTGACGATATCACAGACCTCTGGGATGTCGCTACCCCCCCTCACCTCCCTACCTCCACATGGCCTTCGGTCCTCTTGGCCTTGTTGTGGATGATCTGGTCTGCTCGCAATGACATGGTATTTAGGACGATTGATCAAAGTTCTGTAATACCCTTAGAAACCTTATTTCCGCTATGGATCTCTGGTCTCATCGTCTTGTGCTCCCATGGGACAAGGAGGATGTCTTCTCGTAGCACTCCTACCTCTCTGCACGGTGCACCGTGCCTATGTAATGTTGTACTTACTGCCTCAACAGTCCTTTGAGTAATATATTTAGGTGGGGGAGCTCCCCCCTATGATTCTAAAAAAAAGACTGATCGAAGAATCACCATGAATCCCAGTGGCGCTGCCGCCGCTGCGACCGAGCCAACGGTGACAAGACACTGACCGGCACAGCAGTGGCGGAGCTTCAATCAAATGGTTGGGCGGGCCAAAGAGTACAAATTTTTATTCTGAACCATATTATGTGTATGTGTCCATTTCCGGCTGCTGCTCCCGAGCACCTCCACTCAGCTGTGTGTTTTCTTCGAGGAACACAAGCGACAGTTCGAGGCTAATGTCGTGATGCCTGTTGTTTGTCTGTATGGCTGTCCATCGCCATGGGCTGGGGCTTCGTATAAAAAAATATTTTTACTCCAGACCTGGGCGGGCCATGGCCCACTCGGCCTTGCCGAAGCTCCGCCAGTGCGGCACAAGCTTCTGTCTTCGTGCTTGCTTGTTTCGTGCTCTAGTTGCTGTTGTGCACGGAGAGGCCGGAGGCGTGACGTGAGACCGTGAGAACGGAGATCGGCCGAGCAAAGCTTGGCGGGAGCAGGAGGGGAGTGCGTTGTGGTGGCGGGCGCAGATTCTCTGCCTTGGCATGGCAAAGGCTGCCTCTACCTTTCCCCTCATGGATGCCCTCCCTTTCTGATCCAGTGGCTGCTGAGCGAGCTGCCTCTTTGTAAGTACAGCTTGCGAACCATGTAATTCCTTGGCCCAATTAAGGCCCAGTTCGGGAGGAAACAAGCCCAGCTCGCCAGAGAGAGGAGAAGTGCAGCGATTCAGGTTCAGAAATGAACTCTGGTTCAGTACAGGAACAAATACAGAGAAGATTCAGTTAAGTACATGCACATGTATAGACAGAATTCAGTTTTGGCACTGCAGTACAGTACAATCATAATTAAACAAACATTTCACTTGTGTATTTTGGACAGTCTATATGTCCAAAATAATACATTCCAAAAGCCATCAATCAGCATATATTTTCTTTTGAGTTTCACTTGAGTTTTGCCACACATTCAGTTTGGCACACCTAAGTTACAGAATTCAGTTTTGGCACACATTCATCCAAAAAAACAAAAGGTTTCACTTGTGTTTTTGCAGCACTGCAATTCTCTTGTTTCTAGAGCTTTAAAGAAGACCTTGAAAGGATATATCATCAATTTCACTAAAACCCTGCAAAGGGAAAGGCATGCTTAAAACATGGCAATATTGAAACTAGTTTAGAGAAGATGAAACAGAGAAATTTGGAAATACCGTCAGCAAATTTGTGTAGCTGGTGAAGGCATTGTCGTCCTTATGAGAAACACCCATTGGTACTTGAGAACCTACACCACCACCATTCTCATGTTGCTGCACAAAGCAATCAACGTAGTTATTTAGCATACAGTAAGGAACAAATACTCACAATTACAAGGGTTTTCAGCAACAGACGCTAGATTTATGAGGGACATTCATTGGTACTTGAGTTTTCACATCACCACCACCATTCTTTTTTTTCTGCATAAAAAATCAGCTCTGTTATTTAGCATGTAGTAATAATGAATACGAACTCTATATTGCAATGGTTTTCATCAACATACGCTAGATTTAGTTTGCTTTTTCCTTTTGAACTTGCGCATCCTCTCGAGCCAACTGCCACGCCTCTTTGAAGTTTTTTCTTTAACCTCCTTTTTCTTTAAGCGTGCAGCACTAAGCAAACCTTCATCTTGTGGAACAACATGTTGGGCATGATATGAATCACTCAAAATACTTGTAGATGCACTAAGTTTGTCTTGAAGTTGCTTCTGGAGGCATTACATCAACCACTTCATAATTCCCTGCCACTCGATCCAATGAAAGTGTCATCCGGACTTCACAATTTGTTCTTGTTTGAGCTCGAGGATTCTTTGTGATATGATCCCTCTTGTCGTGTGCTCGAAAACCCTCCTTGGCACACACATATCTACATGATGTTGCTTTCCCGTCAAATTTACTCATATTTTTATACCTCTTTCTGACCTCAAAACCTGCACAACCTCCATAGTTTACCCAGAACAACCAAGCATCATCTAAGTTTCTGAATTTCAGACCAACTTGAGGTAACCAGATAGGATTCTCATTCTCCCTACACAAAAATTAATTAATCTTTGTTGCTACAGATCTGGTTGCAAGCAAATAGTTTTTTTCCGAATGGAAAGTCTAACTTACTTGTTAGATTGTGCCATTGAATCTTAACTGGAAGGGAAGAACTTAGATGTATACTGCACATATTATGAACAAATAGACTGAATATTTCAGACAATTACAAGTGAAATGTGAAGATTTCTTTAGCATAATGAACGAATAAATCAAAATCATACTAGGCAGTGAAAGAGTGAATATTTCAGAGAAATAGCAATACCAGGCAGCCTGCGTTCCTGCTCTCGGCGAATCGGACACAAACCTAAAATACTAGGCGGTCTCTGTTTCTTGAAATTGAAGAAGGACACGAACCTGAAGCAGAGTGAAGTCGAGCAGCTTCGATCTGCTCCGGCGCTCAACTAGGATGGCCCAGCCGGCGAGGCGTCCAGGCACCCCGACGAACGCCTAACTGAGATGAGAACCCGCGCTAGACGCCGGCGCCCCCGCCAAAAATCGCATCTGGCGGCTGCTCACCCGCCAAAATCCTCTCGCTTTCCCTCCTCCACGCTCCCCTCTAGCTGGGCCTTCTTTGGGTAAATACGGGCTGGCTTTGTTTCAATTTGGGCTGGTTGATGTGCACATAGAGAGGCAGCTCGCTCAGTAGCCGTGCGATCAGAATGGGAGGGCATCCGTGAAGGGTAAGGTAGAGGCAGCCTTTGACATGCCAAGTCAGAGAATCTGCGCCCTGTGGTGGCGGTGCGTGAGCCATGGCGCTGGAGGTCTGCGGAATGTTTGGATGGCTGCTCGGCGGGGCCCACGCAAGCGACTGAGCGCTTCGATGGCGCTGGGTGCATGTTCGCGGGGCCCACGGAGGATGTCGTCGGACCCACCTCATATCTTTGTTTAGCTCGTTTTGGCTTGACTGTTCTTCCATGTGGCTTTTCTTTTCTTTTTTCCAACGAAAAATGTGTGGTTTGGGTTCAACATCATTCATGGTTGAAATTTGAAATTTCATATGTCAAATGAACCCTAAACTACTAACTTGGCGCAGTTTTTCCCTCGGTTCTTTTCTGCATGCCTCTTGAGACTTGAGAGGGGAAAAAAGCTGAACCAAGGCAACTGTTAAGTACCCCCTCCGTTTGGAAATACTTGTCATCAAAATGAATCAAAAGGTATGTATGTATTTTTTTTCTAGATACATCCTCTTTATCTATTTTGATGACAAGTATTTACGGACGGAGGGAGTAAGAGGAAAGTATGTTTCTTATGTACAGAGAAATAAGATATACTCGTAGATATGTATTGACATCTAGACAGAAAGCCATGCAACGAATTTTTTATTTAGTTCGCGTATTAGCATTGATCAAAGTCAGGCTTCATAAACTTTGTCAAAAGTTTATAAACAAAAACATGAGTATATACAATAATAAATCAATACCATTAGATTTATTGATGAATGTACGTTCACATCATATAGATTTGTTATGGTAAATGTTTATATTGTTTTTTATAAACTTGGTTAAATTTTACGAAGTTTGACTTCAGGCAACTCTAATATGCAGAGTAAATAAAAACAAAGGAAGTACGAGACAACTATACAGGTCTAGCTAGTGAATAGTTCATCACATGACACGGCACATGTGACTATCTGAACTCCCATCCGATGGCTATAGCTAGCTCGTATATGAAAACGAGGCAAGAACATTAAACCAGGGGCAGATAGAGGCACGGTATCGCTGAACAAAAAAAAGATCATTGTGGGTTGATCTGTTTTGTTGTTGTTGTTCATGGATTCATGGTAGGTAAGCATGGATGCATGATGTAATTGTAAGAATATCTCCAACAGCCGCGCTAAACTAGCGCCGCGCCGCAAATTAGGCCGTTTTAGCGCGCGCGCAACGCGGCGGGTCGCTCCAGCGAGCGCGCAAAAACGGCGCGCGCGCTATAGCGGGTTGGGCGCGCGGTTGAAAACACTTACCCGCGCGGCGTATTTCGGGCGCCAGCTACAGCGCACGGCACACTCGAGCGCTCGCGCCGCACTCTCTCCTCTCCTCGTCCTACGCCCCGCGCGCGCCGGCGCCGGCGCCCTGCCACCCACCCATGGACGCGCACACCGGCGCCCCGCTCACCCAGCTGTACAGCCGCGACCCCCCCCCCCCCACCCCGCCGCAGCCGCCGCCGCCGCCGGAAAACCTAGCGCGGGAAGCGCTGGCGTAGCCACCGCCGGAGCTCCGCCGAGCGTCGGCCTCGCGCGCAGCCTCTTCTTGCCGCCGCGGATGACCACGGCGCCGGGTGGCGTCGCGCCGGCGCCGTCCCGTGCCGCCGCCGCACCGTCGAAGAAGGTCCCCAATGCGGCGCGGACGAAGAAGGGCAAAACATCCGCGAAGAAAAACAAGGCGGCGGACGGCTCCGGCACCACGAAGGCGAGGGGAAAGAAGCTTGCAGGGCGTTCGATGGCCGCGGCGGCTACCGAAGCGCCGACGAGCTCACTCGTTGAGCCGGCCGCCGACGCGCACCACGTGTTCGACGAAATGCCCCCAAGGTGAAAAAATTTCCAACTTTTCTTTTCTTCTTATTTTTTTAATGCATCATCATCACATATAGATAGCTTATTTGCATTGTTCAAAAAACTTTGTAGTCTCAACGATGATGCATACATGTCCACTATGGGTGTTGGGTCCAACAATTCGCATTGGTGTCAAACCAATGACATCCATTTCGAAGACCATGAGTTTGAGGTGGACGAGGAGGGTGAGGGAATTGCCGAAGCGCCGAAAGGAAGAGCGGGCAATTACTCAACCAACGATGACAAGTTACCATGCCATACTTATTTGCAAGTGTCGAGGGATCCATCCATTGGAGGTGATCAAAGTAGAGACGCGTATTGGGGGCGAATGAAAGAACACTTTGATGCTCATAACTTGAGTTGAATTGACCGCTCCGAGAGATCACTTCGGTCCTGATGGTCGACAATCAACTCGGATTGTCAAAAGTGGGTGGCCGTACAAAAGGCAGTTGACAAGATTAACCCAAGTGGCACAAATGAGGATGATCGAGTAAGTGGCATCTCATATATGTTCATCATACTTGTTTTTGGTGACCGAAGTGCTAACTTGTTTTGTTTTTCTTGTAGTACAACATTGCACAAAACTTGTTCAAAGAAGAGACAAGGACAACCAAGAAGGGGAAGATCAAGAAAGGCAGGGTCTTTACCTTGCCTCATTGCTATGAAGTGTTAAAGGATGATGAGAAATGGAAGAAGCGTGATGGTTTGGAGGATTTGCATTTGAGCAACAAACGGAAGCGAGCAATTGAGATGAATGATGATGAGGAGGAGGATGATGCATCAAGTGATGACGGCAAGAGAAGCCCCACACCCAACTCGGTTTTATACTCGAAGCCAAAACGACCAGATGGGTGCAAGAAAGACAAAACCGAAAAGAAGAAGAGGAAAGGAGATGATGAGCTCAAAAATGCTATGGAAGCTATTGTGAATGCAAGGGTCGAAGCCAATGAGGTGAGGAAAATGGTAAGGAACCAAGATGTCGTGGCCTGAGGAGAGGAGGTTGGCGGCCGAGGAGAGAAGGGTGGCGGCCGAGGAGAGAAAGGTGGCTTTGGAGGAGAGGAAAGTGAGCAACGAGGAGCGAGCTAAGTTGTTGGAATGGGAGAAGCACTTGTTCTTCTTGGACACATCTAACCTCAATGCGGCGCAAAAAGAGTATGTCAATCTTGCCCAACAAGAAGTCTTAATCCAAAAAAGAGCCTTGGTTCGTGCAATGGGTGGCGGTGGCCTCGGCGCCATGGGTGGCGGTGGCCTCGGCGCTGTTAGACATTGTATTCTCTGTATAATACATGGTACATGTATAAACCGTGTGTAGCAAGTTGATAGGGCGTGCGTGCGTGATTCTGTATGGTTAGGACGTTAGGATTGATCTCTCTCCTTTCTGTTTAATCTGTAGATAAGAGCAGATCGATCCTAACTCCTCCTGATGTATATCTCTCCGGCCTTTGTGCCTATATAACACGCACCGCGTCCCTGCTCGATGCATACGCTTCCAACTTATCTCACATGGTATTAGAGCCTACCTCTTCCACATCTATGTCATCTTCCTCCTCAAGCTCTGCCATGGCTTCCTCCCTTGCTGCGCTAGGACACACCATCACAGAGAAGCTAGCTAGGGACAATTTTTTGGTGTGGAAGGCCCAGGTCCTCCCACACGTGCGCGCCGCTGGGCTAATGGGCTACTTAGATGGCACCACGGCCGAGCCGCCCGCCGTTTTGGTCTCGGAGTAGGATGTCTTCGGGAAGAAGGAGCTCTCAACTGCTCCGAATCCTGATCATGTTGTTTGGTACACGCAGGACCAGCAGGTCCTCACTTTTCTCCTTGCCTCTCTGTCACGGGAGGTTCTCCTTCAGGTGCACTCGATCACTTCCTCTGCAGGAGTCTGGGCGGCTATCATACAGATGTTCGCGTCCCAATCCAGGGCGCGTCACATCCAGCTTCGTGGACAACTCGGCAACACGAAGAAAGGAGACTCGTCTGGTGCCCTCTTTTTCTCCAAGATGAAGGGCTTCGCCGACGAACTGGCGGCGGCCGGGAAACCTGTCGACGATGATGATCTAGTCTCCTACATCTTGCAGGGGATGGACTCGGATTACAACCCGTACGTCGCAGCTCTCTCCACCCGCACCGGGACTGATCAGCAGATCGGTCTCACGGAGCTCTACTCGCTGCTGATCACAGCAGAGGCGCGCCTCGACGCGCAGAACGGCGGCAACAGCAACAGCTACTCCATCAACCTTGCCTCCAAGGGCGGCCCCCGCAACAACTCTGGCCGTCCTACTGGTGGCAGCTATGGTGGGGGCGACACCTCCAACAACTTCTCCAACAATGGTGTCGTCCAATCTTCAGGAGGAGGGGGTGCTGAGAAGTGTCAGATTTGCAAACGTGAAGGGCATGCTGCATGGCGCTGCTACAAACGTTTTGACAAGACCTTCAACCCCCTCCCAAGCGACAAGGCGGCGGCAGTGGCAACGGCGGCGGCGGCAAGAAATCTGCCAACGCTGATGCTGCCTCCTATGGCGTCGATACCAATTGGTATCTCGACACCGGAGCCACTGATCATGTGATCGGCGAGTTAGAAAAGCTTGCTGTTCGTGACCGCTACACCGGACCGGAACAAATCCACACTGCAAGTGGTCAAGGTATGGAAATTAAGCATGTTGGTCATTCACTTCTCCCTACTCCACACAAATCTTTAAAGTTGAACAACATCCTTCATGCTCCACACTCCCAAAGTCTTATTTCTGGTTACCAACTCACTAAAGATAATGATGCCTATCTTGTTGTTTACCCGGAGTTCTTTTCTGTTCACGATCAGGAAACGGGGGGCACAATTCTTCATGGTCTGAGTAAGGGTGGGTTGTACCCAGTTGCTGGCCAACCGGCTGCTCATGGACGACAAATTCTTGGAGTAACCAAGCCATCTACTTCTAGGTGGCATAGGCGTCTCGGTCATCCATCACTTCCGGTGGTGCAGAAAATTCTTCGTGATAATAATCTTCCAGTGTCAAATAAAGTAGATCATCATCTAGTTTGTGATGCATGTCAAATGGCTAAGAGCCATCAGTTACCGTACTCTCATTCAACTAGTGTGTCTCAAGCTCCTTTAGAGCTCATTTTTTCGGATGTATGGGGCCCCGGGCCTCTTTCTGTTGGCAAACAAAAATACTATGTCAGCTTCGTAGATGATTTCAGCAAGTTTAGTTGGCTTTATCTTATCAAAAATAAATCCGATGTGTTTCAGAAATTTCATCTTTTTCAAGCACTTGTTGAACGTTTGTTTGATCGTAAAATTATTGCCATGCAAACGGACTGGGGGGTGAATATCAAAAGTTGAATCAGTTTTTTGAGCGACTTGGAATCACCCATCATGTATCATGCCCCCATGCACACCAACAGAATGGTTCAGCCGAACGCAAACATCGACACATTGTTGAAGTTGGCCTTTCTCTTTTAGCTCATGCATCTATGCCGCTAACATTCTGGGATGAGGCGCTTCTTACGGCGGTCTATCTCATCAATCGTGTCCCTAGTCGTGTCATCCACAATCAAACTCCATTAGAACGTCTTTTTGGCACTCCACCCAATTACAATTTTCTTCGCATCTTTGGGTGTGCCGTATGGCCGAATTTGTGACCTTTCAACAAACATAAACTTGAGTATCGGTCTAAGCAGTGTGTATTTCTTGGCTATAGTGCTCTTCACAAAGGATATAAATGCCTTGATGTCTCCACTGGACGAGTTTATGTTTCTCGTGATGTTATCTTTGATGAGCATATTTTTCCTTTTGCTGCCTTGCATCCCAACGCCGGTGCCCAACTTCGTGCAGAGCTCATTCTTCTTCCACCCACACTTTTGAATTCCTCCAGTCTTCATGGCCGTACAGAAGTTCAGAATGATCACATGTCAATTTCCAATACTTTTGATTCCAACTCTGCTAATAGTGTGCAGGAATCAGGAGAAAACAGCACAACAAATTGTGATTTTATGCAGGCCAACAGTGATGCAGAGTCGGCGGCCGCAGAAGATCCGAGCGGCACGGGTTTTGCTGCTGATTCGCCTGCGCCGTCCTCCTCGGGATCGCCCGCTGCAGCGCCTGGGTCGGGCGGATCCGCCACGGGATTGATGCGCCAACCCGGCTCGCATGCAGCTGCGGACCCTGCGCGGTCTCCCACCCGGGCTCTCCATTATGCGGCTGCTTCCTCCATTGGTCCTGCACTGTTTTCTGACGTAGCTGCCTCCCACGACGCGTCTCCTGCTACTGTTGCTGATTCCTTGGACAACCACTTGGCACCTCTTGATTCGCTGCATGTCTCCGATTTGCATGCGGATGCTGCTGTTTCAGATGGTGCTGTTTCGTCTGACTCTCCTATGGTGCACCGTATTTGTGAGCGCATGCAACCGGCTCCAGCAGCTCCTCCTCCCACTTGTGCTCAGACACGGTCACAAAGTGGTAATTTTCAACCCAAAGTTTATAAAGATGGTTGCATTCGTTGGAGTTCTTTCTGTGCTACAGGTGAACCGGAAAATCTGAAGGAGGCGCTTGGTGATCCCAAGTGGAAAGCTGCCATGAATGAAGAATTTGGCGCACTTTTGGAAAATAAAACTTGGCATTTGGTTCCTCCAAGTAAAGGAAACAATATCATCGAATGTAAGTGGGTGTATAAGGTAAAACGCAAGTCTGATGGTACAATTGATAGATATAAGGCACGTTTAGTTGCAAAAGGATTCAAGCAACGTTATGGCATTGATTATGAGGATACCTTTAGTCCGGTTGTCAAAGCTGCCACCATCTGCTTAATTTTGTCTGTAGCTATCTCTCGCAATTGGTGCATGCGGCAGTTAGATGTAAAGAACGCGTTCTTACATGGTGTTCTGGAAGAGGACGTCTTTATGAGACAACCTCCTGGGTATAAAGATCCACGGTCACCTCACTTTATTTGCAAACTTGACAAAGCATTGTATGGCCTGAAACAAGCACCTCGAGCATGGTATTCACGTTTGTCATCCAAACTTCAGTCTCTTGGCTTTCATCCTTCAAAGGCAGACACCTCGTTATTCTTTTATTCTCGGCATGGGGTCACCATTTTTATGCTTATCTATGTTGATGATATAATTGTCACTAGTTCCTCAGCTCAAGCCGTTGAAGCTCTTTTGAAAGATCTGCACAAGGACTTTGCCCTTAAAGATCTAGGTGATTTACACTACTTTCTTGGCATTGAGGTAACCCCTTCCCGAGATGGAATTATTTTGTCACAAGGCAAGTATTTGCTCGACTTGATTAAACGTGTGGGCATGAAGGGTTGTAAACCTGTACCAACCCCACTGCCAACATCCGAAAAATTATCTCTTTATGATGGTGAGCCTCTTGGAGGAGAGGAATCTACCAAATACAGAAGCATTGTTGGTGCTTTGCAATACTTGACTTTAACTCGGCCTGATATCTCTTTCTCCGTCAACAAAGTTTGTCAGTTTTTACATGCTCCCACAAATGTACATTGGTCACTGGTAAAGCGTATTCTTCGCTATTTGCAAGGAACCATGACTCATGGTCTCAGAATTGGCAAGTCAGACTCTATGTTGGTTAGTGCTTTTTTCGATGCAGATTGGGCGGGTTGTCCAGATGATAGGAGATCCACAGGTGGTTTTGCAGTGTTTCTTGGCAGCAACTTGGTGTCATGGATTGCTCGCAAGCAGGCTACCGTGTCTCGTTCTAGTACAGAGGCTGAATATAAAGCACTAGCTAATGCCACTGCAGAAATTATTTGGGTTCAGACTCTCTTGACAGAATTGGGTGTGCATCATCCACGAGCAGCTTCCCTTTGGTGTGATAATCTTGGTACTACTTATCTGTCTGCCAATCCTATCTTTCATGCTCGAACGAAACACATTGAGATAGATTATCACTTTGTTCGAGAGAGAGTGGCAAACAAATTGTTGAATATCAGGTTCATACCTACAGGTGATCAAGTGGCAGATGGGTTTACGAAACCTTTGACAGCTAAGCAGTTAGAAGTTTTTCGCCGCAATCTCAACTTGGATAGTTGTGATTGAGGAGGGGTGTTAGACATTGTATTGTCTGTATAATACATGGTACATGTATAAACCGTGTGTAGCAAGTTGATAGGGCGTGCGTGCGTGATTCTGTATGGTTAGGACGTTAGGATTGATCTCTCTCCTTTCTGTTTAATCTGTAGATAAGAGCAGATTGATCCTAACTCCTCCTGATGTATATCTCTTCGGCCTTTGTGCCTATATAACACGCACCGCGTCCCTGCTCGATGCATACGCTTCCAGCTTATCTCACAGGCGCCATAGGAGGCATGGGTGGCTTCGGAGCCATGGGAGGCATGGGTGCACATCCGGCCGCCATGGG
This sequence comes from Triticum urartu, assembly GCF_056163025.1. Lineage (NCBI taxonomy): Eukaryota > Viridiplantae > Streptophyta > Magnoliopsida > Poales > Poaceae > Triticum > Triticum urartu. Next base: position 570,095,301 of record NC_141878.1, read on the forward strand.
AGGCATGGGTGCACCTCCGGCCGCCATGGGAGGCATGGGTGGCTTTGGAGCACCCTCCGACGCTATGGCCGCCATTGGAGGCATGAGTTTTGCTTCTTTCATGGGAGGCATGGGTGCACCTCCGGCCGCCATGGGAGGCATGGGTGGCTTTGGAGCACCCTCCGACGCTATGGCCGCCATTGGAGGCATGAGTTTTGCTTCTTTCATGGGAGGCATGGGTGCACCTCCGGCCGCCATGGGTGCAATGTCTTTCGATGTGCCTTCTCACACACATTCCCATGAAGATGCCGTTGAAGATCTTGCCAACACCGTCGGAGCTTCACATGATGCGGTGCATGATGAGGAGAGGGAGGAAGATTCATCTTCGGAGGCGGAAGAGTCGTCTTCGGAAGATGAGGACGAAGACGAAGACGAGGAAGATGGAGATTGATGTATCTTTCATGTCTTGAACTTTAGTTTGCATTTGAATTTGGTTGGATGAACTTGTGGGCATGATTTTGAACTTGTGGGCATGAACTTTTATTCATCAACTTGTTTGTGTCAAATTTCACATGTTCATTTTTGTTTAAAATATTATATATGCAAAATGCCCGGCGAGTCGCGCGCGCTGTATTTTTGCGCTCTACTGGAGCGGCGCGCGCGCTACATTATAGCGCGGCTGCTGGAGCCAGCGCAGGCGGGCGCGCAAAACCAGCCACAGCGCGCGCGGTAAACAGGTTTTTTTGCACGCGATGCTTAGCGCAGCTTTGGAGGAGGAGGAGCTCAATAACATGGAGGCCAGCCTACACAACTAGACGGCGCGGGCATGCATGGATAGCCCAAGCCTTCCACGTGCGCACTTTCTCTATTCATTGAGCCTAGCCAGGCAGCTACTACCAGGCTTGCATGTGTGTGTGACAACGCACGTACTGGGAAAAGTCAAGCAGGCTGAGCTGATTGCGCGCAAGCATGGCCATGACTCACAACCCGGCCGGGACACCAGGCACTTCATCTAAACAGGGGTAGCTACTTATCTAGGCACTGGTCAGCAGTTGCGAGTTGCAACGTACTACTAATAGGAGTAGCTCAGCTCATGTGCACCACCACCACCACTGGTCATGGTTCCATGGAGCTAGCTAGATCAAGGCCGCTGAATTTTCAAACCCTCGCTGCCGGGACACTAAAACAGTGATATCCAAGCGGAAACTATAGCTTGCAAGGGGGTTCGTTAACAGTACCAACCATCCTCTGATGGGAAATAAAATAGATTTTGAAACTCGTAGCTACAGCCTGACGTATAGTAGTATAATAAGTGTTCGTAGTTGAAGCCCCCAGCCCGGCTGCGTAGATACGTATACATGCGACCTTGTCCTGTTAGGCAGCTGCATGTACGCCACTAGCTTCTTTCCTCGCTAGCTACTTGCTCTGTTCTGCCATGCAATGTTGCACGGACGGACGTACCCATGCTGCATGCGTCGGAAATTCTAAACCTTATCTTTGCGTCTCCTCCTAATCAGGTGATCGATACAGTCAGGTAGTCAGCCAGACAAGTTGCATGCAGAAAAAAGAACAGTTTACGATGCACCAGTCTGGATGACGCTTAAACTAACCACGATCAGCTGTTGCGCACACTTGATGTGTGGATGCATGGGTGCACACGTCGGTCGAAGGACTCGAGTCCAAGTGCGCGCGTAGCCGGCCAGCGTCAGATCGATCGACTTGGTTGGTGCAGGTGATCAGCCTGACAGTGGCATGTATGTTATGTAGCTTGTAGCTATGGCTAGCCATGTTTCGAGCTAGCTAGCCATGTTACGTGTGTTGTCAGCTACGTAACATTCTACCACGGCCGGGAAGGGGCGATATATAGCAAGCAAACTGATCATCCTAGACGGTTCCCATTAATTTCTCGTCAAATGAAATCGGCTAGTAAATTATGTCTAAATACAACCATATCTAAACAAAACTAAAAACAAGTAATATGGATCGGAGAGAGTAGCAAGTTTGGAGCGCTGCACGGAAAATGTCCACGTACGAGGACAGTGCGGAACAGCTTGGCGAATAGCTAGTTTTGTACTACCACTAATTAATTAGCCCACCCGTCATTGTCTTGTAGGAATGCTTGTTAGATTGTTCATTGTTCAAGCACGACCAGATGGATGATTGCTAGTCTTCGTAGCTACTACTTAGTTTTCTGATGGTCAAATTAATGCCGCCACTAACACCGGCCTATGCATGTACTACTATATACTCCTGGACCCTGGTTTCGCGGGATCGTAGTACTTGACCGGGTCGATCGAATGGGGTCTATGTCCAATGATTGGAGTCACACCGTCATGATGTCGGCCTGGGACTACTCCTGTGCTCCACTATACTGCTTGCGTCCGACCAAGTTTATTGAGCCATAGCAATGACGTACTTTAGAAAACCTCGGTCAAAAAATCGGCACCCCTGTTTTCAGCTGCACCAGCTAGCCTGTGGCCTAGGTAGAAGTAGAACGTAACCGGAGCTCAACTCAGTAGACCTTCCCATTTCTGGAGTTCCCTCGTCTTCTTCTTTTTAACTGGTGCATCCATCCAGATCGGGAGCACGTACTGTGCCCCGATGGACGTGCATGGGGTGCGGTGCACCATGCATGCATATCTGGATCGTGGTCGTGGATCGTCGAACATGGCAGAGACAGCGGCACGTACGTACGTATGTGGAAGCAGAACGCCCACGCAAGCTGGCCGCGACGGCGACCGGCAAACTGAACTCACGATGAGCTCTCCGCTTCTCCAATCATTGGGAAAATTAAGCTCCTGCATCTCATCCGCACGCACATGCGAAATGCCGCCAGCTCCCTCTCCTGCGGTTCAGGAGCGCAGGTAGATCGGTCGACCAAGGCAGATCAGGCCCATCAGGAGAACACCGCGCATGTGGCCGCCGGCGGGCGACCAGTCCACACGACGGCGACGGCGCGACGGCGGGGCCGGGGGAGACGACGACGACGACGTACGGCCTCGCGATCGTCCAGGTGCATGCACGCGTCGGCCTCGGGCTGATCGTACTACGTGGGCTCGATCACGATTGATCGCGGCGTACGTCCCGCCGGCTAAGCTTCGACGGAGAGATCAGCTAGCTGTACGTGGTGGTCCTGCACCACACTGCACCTCTTCTCCCTGCGGACTGCGCTCGACGCGGTGTCACGAGAGGGATGTGCGTGTTTCGTTCCTCTTGTTTAGGCTCTCAGGTGAGTCTTTGTTCAAAAATAATAAGGGCATGTATAATGATTTTATCTTAAGAGTGCCACGTAGATAAATGATGAGGTGGAGGAAAGAGAAATCATAAGAAAAAGGTTGTCTTCTCTTGTTTAAGAGAAGACAAGAGATGATCTCTTAGCATAATTTGTCTCACCATATTTTTAGGAACAACTAATTATTGAAGATAAGGCTAAGAGATGACCCATTGTAGATATGTTTTTTTGTCATCTCTAGTTAAATGCAAAACTTAAAATAAGACTATCTTATCAACCATTGTACATGCCTTAAGAAGTTTGTGAGTCTGTGGGCAGCCCCCGGGAATCGCAGTACGGTCTTGGGCAATTACATCGCAAGAGTTTGCCGCGTTGAACGGATTGGGGTTGAATCTCCGGGTCAGGGCCTCAGAATACAAAATCATGTGAAGGTGCTAGACTTGGCACTGGTTCTCGCATTTTTCTGAATTTATTTTAGTATTTTTAGCAAATGTTCGTTTAGTGGAAAGAGATACTTTCCGTCGGAACGCCTGCGATGAGGCTTAGTATCTCGTATCTCGGAGGTGCCCATAAAGATTAGTGTATGTGCGTCATGTGGGCATCTGCGTTGTACTGTGTTAAAAAAAACTATATGAGTGTGTTTTGTTGCCCGGAGGAGTCCAATACAGGCTTTGGCAGGACAAAATCAATGCAAGATTGAAAATGACTGCGAGCAAGCGAACACATCGTATGTGTACGCGCTCACACGACGTCTAGTGAAGCAGCGGCGGAGCTAGCAATTTATCAAAGTCTGGCACACCATAGGCTAAAATACTTCACTTTGTCCCACCGACCATGAGTAAATCACTTTGTTCTACCAAGAACAACATCATGCATATGTTTGCATAGAAGTTATGTGAATATAAGCATTGTACGACCATAGTGGAGAAATCTATTCTGCATACCAAGAAGCGCAATCTGGATAAAGCTAGGGACCCCTTACTTGCTACTAGTTGTTTTCTGCCCTGCCACAAACCGGTTTCTGCTTTTGCATATGCAAAATTATAATAGTTTCTGTCCATCCCCATCCACAATTTGATTGCCATGGCAGACAAAATTGGGATATCCATGGGGCTATTTGTAACGCCCTCACTTGCTAATGTTGTTGTGACTAAAAAGCTAAAGGGGGCTAGACATGACTTACATGCTAGTTACCCATGTAATCATTTGTAAGTGTGATTAGAGGGAGGCTGAGGAACCGTTACCTGAAAATAAGAAAAATTGATGATGACTTTGATGCCTTGGAGCGTTTACAAAATATGTTTGTAACTCACTCTCAAGAGAGGAAAGGAAAAAATGACTCACCTACTCACGGTAGTGTGAAACTTAAAAATCAGAAGGATAGGACAAAACAAGTGAAGTTTCATGACATGATTGATATTGATTTGTTCAGGGATTGGTGGTTTTGTAAAGCAAGTGTTTCTAAGAGAAACTATTTCTAATTATAAAATATATTTTTTTGTCGGGGTTCAAGAAACCCAGGTGCAGCAGATCAGTAACTCATGGTTGAATGTTGTTTCAAACAAATTCAAACGGTTTTGGCTTGTTCCAATGGGTAGGCTTGGGGGATTACTTTCTAGTGTTAATGAAGATTATGTTGTGGTTTTACACGCTTGCTTTGATAGATATTACTTGGGAATTCGCATGAAATACGAAAAAGGATGGCTTTAGATGGAAATTTATTAATGTTTACGGGTTTGCCCAAGAGGATAACAAGGAGAATTTCCTGCTATAGCTTGGCACAACTGTGGGGACCATGTTTTCCTTGGGTTAACTTTAATATTGTTATAAAAAGTGAGTACAATCTTCTAACAGTAGTTGCAGTAAATGGTCTATGTTTTTAAATTAGCACTGAAACAAAAGTATGTTGTGATTTAGCCTAGGGAACGGTTGAAAAATGTCTCATTTTGTTTCCTAGCATAGATAAGCTTATTTTGAATCCTGCATATCCGTTTTCACCTTTTGCCTTTGTGGCTATGTAAGGAACTTCTAATGATTTCGTTAATGAAATGAGGGAGGAATCCCTTTCTTAAAAAGAAATAAGCATTGATTTTTTGTAGATTATACATGTAAAACAAACTCAAGATACGATAATAACAATCAGGTCACAGAACACTAGCCACACAACCCAAATTTGGATGACTCGACAAAAAATCAATCTCTAATGTTCAACCACACACCCATGTGCATACCACATAGAGATGTACAAGATAAAAAAAGTAGACTAGTAAATTATACATTTCTAGACTGAAATAGAAATTAAGGGGCTGTTTGGTTTCTAGGCACACCTCGCCACACTTTGCCACAACTAACCTTAGGCAAGTTTGATCAAGTTAGGTAGGTGTTTGGTTTTAGCCACACCTAAGGCAAGAATTTTTTTATTAGTAGTGAACCCCACATATCATATACACAAGAAGTGTGGCAAGATTCCCTTAGGGAAGCCAAAGTGTGGCTAACAATTTGAGCAACTCAACTAAGGCAAGTGTGGCAAGTGTGGCAAAAATCATGTGGCAATATATGGCAATGATAGTCACAATCCAAACAGCCCCTAATTGACGACAATAATGCAAACTATTCCAAATACAATATAGTCTGAACTAGGCATACATAATGTAATTTTTGAAACTTCACTGAATGAAACCCTTTGAAAATATTGTCATCAAAACCTTTTTAAAACTCATGTTTGATGTACCAAACCATCAAATTACTGAACCACACATTTTCCATCTTATTGCCTAATATATATAACCTTTTTTAGGACTGCTGCCTACTTTAGACAATCTTAACTACATCCACGTGATTTTGACTAACAATTTTTTAGGGTGACATAACGAAAGCAATTGGACCTTCTTGTAGAAGAACTGGAAGATATCTTGTTCAAGGAAATAAAATCATGCAATATCCTCATGCGGTGGCCTCCCGTGGCCAATGCAGGAAGAGAGAATTGGGCACATTGCCTAAATGGATAAGGAACTTGGCCCAAGTATGAGTGGAACGCTTTGGCTTACCCAAATGTTTCTAGCCGTTCCAGCAATTTCCACCACCATGAGCTCGCCAGAGTGTACACGGCGGCATCGAGGCCGGGCAGGTGTCTAGGGTGTAGGTCCGGTAAACCCACATGAGCTATTTCTCGCCCGTTGCGAGACATAAATTGGTCCCACCTCTAGGTGCGGAACAACTGGGCTAGACCGGTACTGTAGTTGTCGCGTGAGTTTTTTTTCCTATGGCTCTCTTTATTAGTTTCACTGTTTTGCATTGGTTTCTCTGTTTTTTCAACACATATCATTTTTTTTCAAAAATATTGTACATTTTTCTATACAACAGGAACATTTTTATACATGATTAATATTTTTTCAAATATGCATCTTTTTTTTTTGAACACACTTCAAACGCAAGTGCTCATGTAAGCGTGCATACACTCAACGTCTCCTCCCACTGAACGCGCATTGACCAAAATCCTAAAATAAATTCAGGATAAATGCGAGTACCACAATTTGAATGCTGGTGGGTTGAGGATACCATTGTCCTCCTAACCATCCAACACAGGTTGATTCACCAAACATATATCTTCTTATGTCTGCTTTTTTCATACACATTGTACATTTTTCGTGTACATCTAAAACATTTTTTATACACATTTAACATTTTACAAACACATGTTTTGAAAAAAATTAATATGTGTTTTTTTCAAATACATGTTATAGCATTTTTGAATGATCTGAAGCCTTTTTTTAACCATACAACCATTTTTTTCAAATTTCATAATTTTTTAATTGTCACAAATATAATTTGAAATGTGTGAGCATTTTTTGAAATGTAACATAATTGGTTTGGATGTTACAATTGTTTTAGTTACACGAACAGTTTTTTACGTTGCATAACATTTTTCTAAATTGTCATGTGCATTTTTTGAAACTCGTGAACATTTTCTAGATTCCACATACATTTCTTAATGGTATAATTTTTTCTAAAAGGTGAGTGAACATTGTTTCACAATGATTGAACATTTTTTAAATGTGTGATTGAATATGCTACAAAAATTAACTATTGTTTCATGATATATGTTCTTAGTATTTTTGAAAATATAAACAAGAGTAATAAAGGAAAAACACATGTGTGATGTCGGCATGATGGACCCACATGGCTACTAGGCAGCCCACTACCGACTCCTTATAGGCGAGCCGAGCTACTGCCTTGCATAAAGCAAGATAACCGTGACCCGGTGAATCTGTCTATGTTGTGAAGATTGGAATCACGGTGCAATTGGACCTTCTTGTAGAAGGACTGGACACCAAATTAATGAGATATCTTGTTCAAAGAAAAAAAAACATGCAATATCCTCACGCAGTGGCCTCCCGTGGCCCAAGCAGGATGAGAGAAATGGACACATTGCCTAATGGCTATGGCTAAGGAACTTGGCCCAGGCATTAGTAGAACGCTCTAGCTTGCCCAAATGAATTGTATTCCGTCCATGCCACCGTTTCTAGCCGTCCCAACAATTTCCATCACCATGAACTCGCCAGAGTGTACACGGCGGCATCGAGGCCGGGCATGTGTCCAGAGTATAGGTACGGTAAATCCACATGAGTATTTATCGTCCGTTGTGAGACGTAAATTGGTCCCGCCTTTGGGCGCGGATTACTGGGACAACCCAATACTGTTGTTGTCGCATGAGTTTTTTTTCCTACGGTTCTCTTTATCGGGTTTTCATTGTTTTACATACATTTTCTTTCGTTTTCTTTCTTTTTATGTGTTTTATTTGTTTTTTCAACATATATCTATTTTTTATACATATTGTACATTTTTGTATACACTAGGACCATTTTTATACATGTTTAACATTTTTCAAATACATGACTAACATTTTTTCAAACATATCTTTTGATTTCTACGTTTTTTATACAAATTGCACATATTTGTAAATATCTAAAACATTTTTCATACACATTTTAAAATTTTCAAATGCATGTTTTTGTTTTTTAATATGTCTTAAACTTTTTCAAATACACGTTGAAACATATTTCTGAATGATCTTAAACCTTATTTAGACCATGCAACTATTCCCTTAAATTTCTTAATGATTTAAATGTAACAAACATATTTTGAAATGTGTGAGCATTTTTCAAATGTCACATAGTTGTTTTGAATGGTATGACTGTTTTAATTACACGGACACTTTTTTTACATTGTATAGATTTTTCAAAATTGTCACGTGCATTTTTTAAATGCTTGAACATTTTCTATATGTCACATACATGTTTTTAAATGGTATATTTTTTTATAAAAGTTGAGTGAACATTGTTTTAGATTGTATGAACATTTTTTAAATATGTGATGAACATTAAAAAAATAACTATTTTTTCATAGTATATGTTCTTAGTATTTTCCAAAAGATAAACATGAGTTACAAAGAAAAAACCTTGTGTGTGAGGTCAGCATGAGGGACCCACATGGATACTAGGCCAGCCCACTCCCAGCTCCTTGTAGGCGAGCCGAGCTACTGTCTTGCATTATTCTAAAAAAAGCTATTGTCTTGCATAAAGTGAGAGATAGCTGCGCCCCGATGAATCCGCCTATGTTGTGAAGATTGGAGTCACGGTGCTTTAAACGGCAACGTAACAAATCCATGATAATTAGGCATACTTTTTTTATGTATGCAGAGTTCTTTCGTCCGATGTAAAGAACATTCTTGAACACTGCGAAAAGGAAACTAGTGGGTGGCACACGAGCTATCTATGCATATTTTTACAAATCGCATTGATTTTTTGTGGGACAGTATCCCCCTACCTTTCATTTGCTGATTCTTATAAGTGATGTAACTATTCTATCCAATTAATAAAGCCCTCCAAAAGGCTATTCTTAGAAAAGATTCTTTTGAGAGTTCCTTGTTACAATAGATATTTCTGAGAGCTTATTTCAACTTAAACTTAAGGGGCATAGCAAAGAGAGATGTCTAATCCATTTGGATACAATGAACATATGGGCTACAGTTGGATTTAGTCATGGGCGCATTTGTTTCTCTAACGTAGACCAAGCCCAAAAGATACTACATCGATCAAAATATGAGGCCTAGCCCAACGAGCCCATCCTTGGTCGCTACTCGTCCGGACTATATATTCCCCACTGCCCACCACTCGAGCACTTCACGGACCTAGGGTTTTGCTCCCGCCGCCGCCGCCGCCGCCGAAGCCGCCGCTGCGTCTTCGTCTCCGCCGCGACGATGGTACGCTCTCCTCCTCTCTTCCCATGGAGTCCCACCCTCTCCTCCAGCGTTTCAACCTCCCGCTGACCCGATTTCCCCGTTCGCTCCTCTCCTCCTCGCAGCCGTCCCACAAGACCTTCCGCATCAAGCAGAAGCTGGCCAAGAAGCAGCGCCAGAACCGCCCCATCCCCTACTGGATCCGCATGCGGACCGACAACACCATCAGGTAACGGCCGCCTCCTCCCCCCTCCCCCTCTCTTCCCTTCGATCCAGCCCAGGCGTCCGTGGTCTGACCGACCAATCGTTCTCTGCCGTGCTCAGGTACAACGCGAAGCGCAGGCACTGGCGCCGCACCAAGCTCGGGTTCTAGATCCGGCCCGGCCGACCGCCGCGTGGGGGAGCCATGGCTCAAGAGTTATCTGCATTTTGTTTTATGGACGTTTCAGTGTTTGTTATGCAAGCTAGGAAGTGATCCCAGGATGTCTCTGTTACCAATTTCTTCGTGTTATGAGGATTGCTTGTACCCTGGTGTACTGATGTTACCGTGCTGTGCCAAGTAAAGAACCTTTGCTATAATGTCACCCTTGTTAAATTTGTCTCCATGGCTTGATTTTAGTTCGAATGGTCAACTGTATTGTGCTCTTGTTTGTTTCTGTGTACCTCTCTTTGTATTGTGCCATTGTAATGGCCAAAGGGCATAGTAATTGTGATGAACTGGCTGCTAGTTGTGCTATCTAGTTCATGTTTGTGTTAGTTGTAGTGTTTTTCTGGAGATATGTTGTGGCAGACCACTTACTAGAGAGAGAGAGAGAGAGAGAGAGAGAGGGATGTGATTTGATTGTTGTTTTCTTGATTTGCTTTAACTAGTAACTAAGGTATTTCATGTCCTACTAAGTTTTGATGAGGGTTTTTATACCAGCATGTGTTTGATGTAGTTGGTTTATGTTTTAAGCAGGGTCAGGTTTTGTAACCCTGTTTACATGTAGAGTGTATGGCTGTCAGTTCACAGATAGTTTATCCATGCTTCAGATACATGGCGTGTAGTACAGTTTTGAGTTCACTTCTGGTTTAACCATGCCTTCACTTGCCAGTTACCAACTCAATTACAGTTTTGAGTATGACTTGTACAAATTGACATACTGATTAGTTATAGTTTTGCTGATAAATTATGTACAGTGATAGGAGTACCTCAGAGCCATGCATCTGTCTAGTTGGTACAAACTACATTTCCCCTATGAGGAGCTGATGTGTTTTCAAATTTAGCTGGAGCTTAGGGCTGGTTACCAAAATCTGAGCTATAGTATTATGAGCCAGTAACTTAAATATGATGTTCCTTGCATCAGAGAATCGCCACAGGTTCTCCGAGTTTTGATTTCTGATCATTAGTTAAGCCAACTGATTTTGTTTAGGATTCCTGGTTACCTGGTAGTTATTGTGCAATGCTGGAATACCTAGTCGCCTTTGCGTGCTACTAGAACGAGCCTTCTATGTTGAATCATCACAGATCCATCTGCTTATATGTATGGTGTTCTTCATGGTTTAAGCATTGCTGATTTGTTTGTGTGTGCATTTGACGGTTCATGACTGTTCATCGTATGCACTGTGTTGAATGACGATGATCACTTGGGGTGTGTTTGGTTGCGGAACGAAGTAGAATGGAATGTAATGGTTCCATGACATTCCATTCCACTAGAATGGGTAGGTTTTGTTCTTATGTTTGGTTGAGGTAATATATGGAATGGAATGGTTACATTTGAGTGTTTGGTTGGTGAGACAGAATAAAATAAATTTGGTCATTTTAATAACATGTATACACAAGCATGGTAGATAGATGATATCAAACATATCTTACGAATATTTCTCCTGCACCAATACATTTCTATAAAGAAAAAGAAGCAATTTACACAGAAGAACCAAGAATGTATGAAACCTACGATCTGCTACCGCTCCTGTGCCTCCACGAAGAAAAAGAAGATGCATATCATCGCTAAGAGGAAGCCGTCTACAGAGAAGATGCTACCCCGGCAGGCCAGGCGGCCACGCACCAGTAGATCAAGCCGCCGGTGCAACCGCCCCTCCCCCCGCAGATCAGGTCACCGGCGCTGCCTCCCAGCAGATCAAGCCGCCGGTGCTGCGTCCAAGCAGATCACGCCGCGCCGCCGGTGCAGCCGCCCCTCCCCCCGCAGATCAGGTCACCGGCGCTGCCTCCCAGTAGATCAGGCCGCCGGCGCCGCGTCCAAGCAGATCACGCCGCCACCGCCGCAGGAACGGGTCCTAGGAACGACGCTGCTGCCCCCGCAGGTCAGGCCATCGCCCTCCAGTGGCTCGGCCGCCTCACCTGCTCCTCTTCAGATCGAGAAATGGAGGGACGAGGGAGAGGCGATAGGATTTCTCGGGAGTGACGGGCGAGCGAGACCCAGACCGGTTCCACGTGATTCCTCCGATTTGGAGGTATCGGCGCGTTCCGGATATGGGAGGAATATTCCCTCGGTGGGAACGAGTTGGTTCTTGTGTTCCACTTATGTACCAAACGCAGGAACGAGGCCTCGGGACGGGTCCAACCCATGCCATTCTAGTTGGTGACAGAAACCAAACACACCCTTGAAGTATTACAATTACAATTCATCTGTTCTTCGTTCTGTTCAGTTGCATTTTATGGCTGTCTGTTGATAATTATGACTGTCAAATGAATGCCACCCATCACCTTGAGCTCTTCTATTTTGAATCATCAGTCACGTTAGTAGACAAGCCATGGCTGTTGGAGCTCGTGCATGCTTAGCCGAGCTATGTCTAGCAAATTTGCTTTCTCTATACCCCTGTTTTGAGTTCCTTTATAAATTGCTCTGTAGCTAGTGTGTTTAAGCGATGCTGACCTTCTTGACCCACGGCAGTTCTTTCAGCTGGTTTTGCTCTGTTTTGTTGACCATCTCAAGCGATGAAATTGCTGGTGTACATTGTCTGCTGGGGTTTGCCTAGGCAAGCATGTTTGAACAAGTTTTCATTTTCCTTGTACGAGTGAGTATTTATTCCACACAACACGCTAACATATTACAAGAAAAAGAACCAACAAGGTCTGGCATAAACTCAAAACTGTACTCCTATACATACTAGTAGAATGCCCGTGCGTTGCTATGGGCTAAAATGCATGTAAATATAAATAAGTTACAGAACTAACTAACATGGTCTTCAAGGTTAAAGCTCATTTTTTCCCTTATACGTCCAAGCGTGTTCGGACATCAAACGACAAGCTCACCGAATTCAACTGTCTCGGCCATCCGAGCAGTCCCAAATCTAGATTATGTAGGGAGAAATATGGTTGTTGTGTTATCTTCGGCAAGCTTCCCAAATTCAACTTTCTCGACCTTCCTTTTTTTTGGACTGTCCCCTTCCCGCTCAGTTCCACGCCGTAGCAGGACATCTCTCGCTGGAGCTCTCTCCTTTAAAACCAGACGATGCCCACATCACCTTCGTCATGGTGTCCTCTCTCCTTCACATCATACTTCCCCACGGATGGCCAATGAGGAATCCCCTGCCAACCGCCCCACTTTCCACCTTGATCCCCTCCCCACGTGTTTGTGTTGATTCACCACCGTCATCAAGAGGGAGGAGGCATGCATCACCCATGACGCTCCCTGGCAAAGAAGGATACAGTTGAATGGTGCATTACCATGAAAGAAAATACGATGTTTGTTGTTGGGCATTTAACTGATACACCACTGTGTCCTTTATCTTAACCAAAAAATTATAACTTGATGAAAAAAATATTTATAGGTACAATCATGCTCATTTCCCATTGCCATACTCATGTAGAATCATGTTGGGCACATCACCTGGAAGGCACGAAAACAATAAATTATAATAGTCTGGGTACTGAGCACAAGTACACATAATGTTTTAGTCTACAGTGATTCCCAACTTGAGTATGAGACCATTTGTTTCTACAGCTTCAAAATAGAAGGAATTGCTTCCAAATAGAAATAGCTAGCACGAACTCTTAATACAATGTTAGTATCTACACAATCTGGATACCATTTCTTTATCCTCCTCTATCTGCACAAAAAGCAGATTGAGGATAAATATTATTATAGATCCCAGAGATTGACAAGTAGTATGATCCTTACAAAAAAAACTACTCCCACCATTCCAAAAGTAAGTGATTTAGTACAAAGTTGTTTACTTTTGCAAGAAATAATTTGAGAATTCAACGAACAACCAATACAAACAGCATGCTTATGTTGCACATTCTTGGATAAATTTGCATAACTATTAATCTGATTTGAGACTACAATTGATGATGGTTGGGAGCTTGGAAGTGTGTTCAAGGCACATTATGGGACCATAGTTCCTGATACCAAAATAACAGATCAGCCTTAGAATTTGCAGAAGGTTGGGACTATGATTTAGGGTCGCAGAAGGTCTCAAACAACTCGCAGACATAATCTGAAATGTGAATTCTGAAGTTGCAGAAGGTCTCAAACAACTCGAGAATCAAGTGCAGTGGGACACCATAATAACAGATGAGCCTTAGAAGTTCCTAAGGGGAAAGAACATAGTATGAGTACAGATAGGTGACTGCAATGTGTTCCATCACGAAGCAAACTTAAAATTAATTTAGGCATAGATTAGCAACAAGTAGTCGAGTACACGGTCATGAGAACGAATCTGGTCCCCAGTGACAGAACATCCACGCGTCGCCGCTGTCCCCAGTCACCACCACCACCGCGGGCCGCACCATTGATCCAATCTCACTTCATCTATCAATACCACACAATGGGCAGAGAACACTTATAATTAGTGTACTCTAATAACACATAAAAATGAATAGGGAAGTAAAGAAAGCATTTTATTAGTTAGTGTTCTCTAAACCGTATCTTTCACAATTAAGTACCACACTCCATCCTATTTTCCAGGTTGGTCAAATTGTCTCATACATAAATCAAATATCAAGCTACTGTTTAATCCATAACACTCAATAGAACTGTTACCATTGAAGAATACCTCATAATGACTTCATCAAAGTCATTTACATTCAATTGAACTTCCTTTAATTATGTGTGGCAGTTGTCAAAGTTTGACCACTGAGATGGCATCAAACTAATTAGCAGTGCATATAACCTCTCAGGCGCCTTTCTTTTAGGACAAAAATATGAGTACAAAAGGGGAGCATGCGGTAATTGATACATAAAAATACAGAGGTGGAACAAAAGATATCAACCTAATCACCTTGAAAAATGTAGTTCTACAAACACACAAAACATGGACACTCAAAAAGGACTACAATTTATAAATTCCCATATGTATAATGTGTCAAATAACTACGGCAAAAGAGATTAACAATAGAATCACAAAACCTCATCAACACGGTGTTGCCACAGAAAATTTGGATCTACCCCTACAACAGGATGAGAGACCCATCCATTCAAAGAGGAAGGGGATACAAGGCAAAAAAATGAAAATCAGATCTGCACTCAAAAGTAAATAAAAATCATGTACGAGAAAAAGGGCCAGGGAAAAATAGTTGCGTAGTGGGTACTTGCTCCTCCCCGAAGGCGCGGTTCTATATGAACTCGTACAGAGGTGGATGCTGGCGAGGCCTTCTGCTCGCGCCGTCGGCAGTAGGGAGAAGCGGCCACGCCAGTCACGCAATCCTGATGCCGTCGGGCCTCTCTCCATTACCTCTCGAACAGCCGGCCACCACCGCCCTGGTTCCTCGACGCCCCCGCTCACCACGTACGGCTTGAAATCTGGACCGCTGTGTCACCAGCACCACGACGGCCGGTGAGGAGGGCCCGATTGATGTCGGGGCCAGGAAGGGTGAGTGCTGACGGAAAGGAAGGATGTGTGGGGACGGCCGCTTGGGCTCGAGCAGGGCCATCCAACGAGGCAACGAGTACTTGCCTTCCCCTTGTGCCGGGAGATCCTCCACCCTCCGGTCCGCCAAGACCATAGTTTTAAATAGCCGGCTATAGCCCCGCTATAGCTGTTTTTAAGGGTTGCCGCTATATGCCATAGCCCGCTATTTGAAACATTGGCCAATACTCACAATATCCACTGCCCACATCGGACGTTTGTGGCGCCGTGGCCGGCGACACGGGTATGGTGCAGGAGATGGATTGGTTGTGTAATGAGGGCCATGTGAGCCGCCGACACCGATCTGGGGAGAAGGAGAGCTCCGTGGAGCAAACCCTATTTAGGGGAGGAGGATTCGTGCAAAGGAGGAAACGAGGGCTCAAGCAAAGCAGGCAGCCACACGAACAGGGTGGCAGCGACACCTAGCAAAGGAGGAAAAGAGGGCTGATGGAGAGAACGTCGCCGTGGCTGCGAGGCGGTGCTAGGTTTCGTTGGGAGGAAGTAGTGATGATGATCACATCTGCCGGACAGTGGGCGAGGATCGATTGACTTGGGACGTTAGGAAAGATTCTTTTTTTAAGGGTGGGACGTTAGGAAAGTTATATTTTTGATCTGTGTTATATGTTAGGAAGGTGTTGATTAGAAAGAAAAGAGTGAACGGGGAGGGGTTGGTTTATTTGGGTAGAACCAACGGATTGCAAAAACCATGACAGGTTTGGTAGCATTGAAAAAAAATCGGTGGTGGGGTGGAGACCTCGTTCGATCGACGAGAAGAAGTAAACGAACGAACTAAACAACGTACGTACTGAGACATTATGAGTGAGAGAAAAAGTACCACTTCCACAATAAGATTTGTTTGTCATGGTTTACTTCTTAATTTTCTTAAAATTCTTTATTTGTTTCCTGAAAATCCATTATTTGTTTCCTAAAGCAAATTACATTAATGAAAGAGATCGGTTAATTTGAACAAGTTAGGAAAGTTAGATATGTGATCTTTTGTATGTTTGGAAACTGCTAATTTTTTTAAAAAATAAACCAATGGATAAGAAAACCCGTGGGAGGGGATGGTGGGAGGTGGGAGGAAATAAAACCGGAGTACCAGGCTACCAACTGCTTCATTAGGAGTAGAGATACATTGTCTGCTAGGGTTTACCTAGGCAAGTACTCCCTCCGTCCCATAATATAAGAGTGTTTTTGACACTAATGTAGTGTCGAAAACACACTAGTGTAAAAAACACTCTTATATTATGAGACGGATGGAGTATGTTTGAACAAGTTTTCACTTTCTTTGTACGAGTGAGTATTTATTCCACATAACACACTAACATATTACAAGCAAAAGAGCCAACAAGGTCTGGCATAAACTCAAAACCGTACTCCTATACATATACATTGTCTGCTGGGGTTTGCCTAGGCAAGTACTCCCTCCGTCCCATAATATAAGAGTGTTTTTGACACTAATGTAGTGTCGAAAACATACTAGTGTAAAAAACACTCTTATATTATGAGACGGATGGAGTATGTTTGAACAAGTTTTCACTTTCCTTGTACGAGTGAGTATTTATTCCACACAACACGCTAACATATTACAAGCAAAAGAACCAACAAGGTCTAGCATAAACTCGAAACCATACTCCTATACATACTAAAGAGAGGGCACTCTTCTTCCCCTTCCCCACTGAAAAATACAAATGAAACAAACTTCTTAACATCTAGGTCAAAGAAAAAAACCAACCCTGAGAATCTGAACCAATCTTCCCCGCTCCAGCCTCCCGGCGAGACTCAACGGGAGGCAGAGGGGGACAAAAGAACTTAGAGGTGTAGATATCGCTGCCCTGCCTATCGCCGACGATGAGGAGGAGGTTCGTCGACGATCATACCGTGTAGCTCTAGTTTATTGTCTCGATGTCGAGCCCCTTGAGCTTGACGACCGACTCGACGTGGCCCTTGAGCGTGTGTAGTTGTAACACCCTCGATGCGACTATAGCTCCCACGTGTCGAGGCACGACTTAGAGACATAATCGCATTGAAGGCATATGTCGCAAGTAGGGTAATCTTTACACATCCCATGCAATATAATAATATAGGGGAGATAACATAGTTGGCTTACACTCGCCACGTCAATCAAGGTACATAAATAACATTACATCATCCAAACACTCATGGCCCGACTACGACGCCAAAATAAAAGATAACCCAACATGCGACACGGTCCCGGTCACCCCCAACTGGGCACCACTACTGATCATCAGGAAAGGAAACATAATAACGTTGAGAGTCCTCGTCGAACTCCCACTTGAGCTCGAGCGCGTCACCTGGAGCGGAATCATCAGGCCTTGCATCTGGTGTAATAGTAATCTGTGAGCCATAGGGACTCAGCAATCTCGCACCCTCGCGATCAAGACTATTTAAGCTTATAGGTAAGGCAAGGTAAATATATATGTGGAGCTGCAGCAAGCGACTAGCATATGTGGTGGCTAACTTATTCGCAAAAGAGAGCGAGAAGAGGAGGCAAAGCGCGAGCGAGAATCTAGAGAGCAACCTGCGCAAACATTACTCCAACACCGTGTACACTTCCCGGACTCCGCCAAGAAGAGGCCATCACGGTAACACACTCGGTTGATTCATTTTAATTAAGTTAAGGTTCAAGTTATCTACAACCGGACATTAACAAATTCCCATCTGCCCATAACCGCGGGCACGGCTTTCAAAAGTTCAAATTCCTGCAGGGGAGTCCCAACTTAGCCCATGACAAGCTCTCACGGTCAACGAAGGAATAGACCTCCTCCCGAGACGTTCCGATCAGACTCGGTACCTCGGTTCTTCAAGACACTTCGACAGGTCAAAACTAATCCAGCAACACCGCCCGAATGTGCCGACAAATCCCGATAGGAGCTGCACATATCTCTTTCTCAGGGCACGCTCAGATTGTCCTAGGTACGGGTAGGCCAGCCCAGAGTTGCCCCTGGTGGCCACCGGCAGTTGACAGGTGGACCAACACTCAGAGGAGCACTAGCCCGTGGGGGTTAAAATAAGATGATCCTCGGGCTCCGGAAACCCAAGGGAAAAAGAGGCTAGGTGGCAAAAGGTAAAACCAAGGTTGGGTATTGCTGGAAAAGCTTTAATCAAGGCGAACTATCAAGGGGTTCCCATTATAACCCAACCGCGTAAGGAACGCAAAATCCGGGAACATAACACCGATATGACGGAAACTAGGGCGGCAAGAGTGGAACAAAACACTAGGCGAGAGGCCGAGCCTTCCACCCTTTACCAAGTATATAGATGCATTAAGATAACAAGATAATATAATGATATCCCAACAAGTAAATAAATGTTCCAACAAGGAACGGCTTCCAATCTTCACCTGCAACTAGCAACGCTATAAGAGGGGCTGAGCAAAGCGGTAACATAGCCAATCAACGGTTTGCTAGGACATGGTGGGTTAGAGGTTTGACATGGCAATTTGGGAGGCTTGAAAGCAAAAGTTAGGCATCGTAGCATTGGCATAGCAAAAGAGCGAGCAAACTAGCATAGCAAAGATAGTAGTGATTTCGAGGGTATGATCATCTTGCCTGCAAAGTTGTCAGAGTTGACTGGATCCTCGAAAGCAAACTCAACGGGCTCCTCGTTAGTGAACTCATCTCCCGGCTCTACCCAAACAAGACAAACAAGCAACAAGGACACAATCAACCACGTGCAAGGATCAACCAATATGATGCAAGGATGGTATGCTATGCGGGATGCGATGCGGGATGCATATGCAAGAATTGACAAGGGATGCAATGAACCTAGCCTCAACTTGGGAATCCAAGTGTGCCACTGGAAAGATGAGATGAAATCGCTTGAAAACGATATAAAGAATGCCGGAATCGGAGTTACGGTTTGGAAATGGCAAGCGATTCAAATATGACACCGGTCTGCGATTTACAGCAAGTAGCCATCTAAATGCAATGAGATGAACAGGCTACAGCACTCAAACATGGAAACAAAATACATGGCAGGGATACATGCAAGATTCTTAACAAAAGTCTAGCACTGAACTACGGCCAAATCATCCATTAACAGGTTCAAACAAGCATGGCAAAAATGCATATGGCAAACAGATTTCAGACTTAGTGAAATTAACACTTGTCTGGAATTTCAGATCAGGTAGCACACTTGGGAGCAACAAAACTACATGCTACAGGACCTGAACATGGCAAAGTAAAGCATGGCATGGAGCTACTCAAAGAGCTTAACAAAAGTCCCTTAGTGACCTTGAGTCAAAAGGGATCAGAAAATACAATTGCAAGCATGTGAATATGGCAAAAACATAATCAGTTTTCAGACTTGGTGAAAACTGGCATAGCCTGAAACATATCTCAAGTAGGCATGTTCACGAGCTCGATGCACTCACTACGGTGCAAGTCATGAAAAGCTAAGCATACATCTATCAAAAACACACAAAATGCAAGCTAGACATGGCAAGAACAATAGCATAGCATGCACGGATCAACTACAACATCATCGGCAAAATTGCAAACAAGTTGACAATCTGCCCAGATTCACAAAGTAGCAAAAGTAGAGCTCGATTGACTCAAGCTAGGGTGCTCCATAATTGCAAACAAAGACATGGATGGATAGAGCACTACAAGATTAACAAAACAACCTTTCTTATCATCCTCAAAAGAGGCACGGATCTCTAGAAAAACAACATGAACATATGGCCATATGAAATAAACAGCCCAAGGACTTAGTGGAATGCTAAGTCCCTGAAATCAGAATTACCAAGTGCCTCACTTGGCAAGCTCGTGCTAGTCACCACACAAACATCACAAAAATACATGGGTTGCACCTCTGGAAAGATGGCAAAACCCTTAACAAAACATATGTAGAGCTCACGGGCATAACATGCACACAATAATCATGGCAAAAATGACAAATAAGCAAATGGAGTAGCAGATCTGACAATTATCTCAAGTAGCCCTCTTCTAACAGCATTTCGGGCATCAAGATGAACTCAAATGAAAATGATGCAATGGAATGAAATGATGTACTCTCTGAGATGAACACTCTGATGTGCTATATGCCAAAAACGGAGCTACGGATGCAGAGATATAGCATGATGAAGATGGGCACATGGATTAGGGTTTCGGGCAAAAGTCAACCCAAATCACTCCGGATATGAGATCTGCACGGGAACCGAGGTTCGTCGCCAGGGCTCGCCGGAGTTTGGGGTCGCGGTGGCCGGAGGAAGGGGGAGGCCGGCCGGAGCTCGTGGCGGCGAGGGAAGACGGCGGCGGCACGGACGCCGAGGTGGAGGAGGAGCGGCGAGGCGGAGGAGGGAGCGGCCGGGGACGGTGGCGCTCGCCGGCGCGGTCGGTGGCCGGTCCGGTGCGGCGGCGCGGTGGTCGGCGAGGCTGGAGACGGCGGCGGGCGGCGGCTCGGGCAACGGATGGAGCCGGGCGGCGGGGCGCGGTGCGATGGGCCCCGAGGGCCCGCGTTGGGCTCGGCGGGCCTCAGAGGCGGCGGCGGCGAAGCGGTCCCGTGGGGACACGTGGCGGCGGCTGGCTGGCGCGGGCGGCGGAGCGAACGCGTCCGGTCCGTCCGGACGTGTCCGGCGGCGGCGGAGGAGAAATTTTTAGGGTTAGGGTGAGAGGAGATCCGCGAATTTCGGGGAGGGACCTATTTATAGAGGTAGGAGGAGCTAGGGAGCTCCAAATTGAGCACGGTTTTCGGCCACGCGATCGTGATCGAACGCTCTAGATGATGGAGCAGGTTTAGGTAGGTTTTTGGCCAAATTGGAGGGGTGTTGTGCTGCAACACACACGAGGCCTTTTCGGTCCCTCGGTTAACCGTTGGAGTATCAAACGAAATCCAAATGGTACGAAACTTGACAGGCGGTCTACCGGTAGTAAACCAAGGCCGCTTGGCAAGTCTCGGTCCAATCCGGAAATGTTTAATCCCCACATATGAAAGAAAGGTAGATATGACCACCGGAGGAGAACGAAGCGCCGGAATGCAAAACGGACAACGGGGAAAATGCTCGAATGCATGAGAGGAACACGTATGCAAATGCAATGCACATGATGATATGATATGAGATGCATGACAACGATAACAACACATGGAGACAAAGACCCGAACCCGAGAAAATAAAATAACTTAACGCCGGAAACGGCAAGAGTTGGAGTACAAATTGGGAAAGTTACATCCGGGGTGTTATAGCAGTTCCCTGAGCCTGGCCACCTCCGCCCGCTTGGCGGACTGCTCGGCGATCTCCGAGAGCTCGCGGTAGCCGTTATTGTCGGTGAACATTTCCGAGTTGCTGCTGCCCTGGTTGAGGCCGTGCAGCGTCCTCTGCGCCGTCGCCCACTGCGCCTTCCTCTCTAGCTTGCCGTAGTCGTTCTTGTTGGTGAAGGCCGTCTGCGACATTCCATGGACAAACATGAGATGAACTCCAATGGAGTTTACAAATGGAGGTGGGTAATGGAGGAGGGATGGGGATGGGTGCTTGCCTTGTTGTTGATGTTGTTCCATGCCCTGCCGCTGAGGGCGTAGCGGATGATGAACTTGAGGATGTCGAGCGGGATGTAGGTGACGACGGTGAAGGGGAGGGGAGGGGGATCTTCTTTCAACTGGTTTTGCTCAGTTAAATTGTCTCTCTTTTGTTGACAGTCTCCAGCGATGAAGCTGCTAGTGTATATTGTCCGCTGGGGTTTGCCTAAGCAAGTACGCCGTCCCACAATATAAGAGTGTTTTTTACACCAGTGCTAGTGTAAAACACGCTCTTATATTATGGAAACGAAGGGAGTATGTTTGAACAAGTTTCACTTTCCTTGTATGAGTGAGCATTTATTTCACACAACACGCTAACATATTACAAGCAAAAGAACAACATAAACTCAAAACCGTACTCCTATACATACTGAAGAGAGGGCACTCTTCTTCCCCCTCCCCACTGAAAAATACAAATAAAACTAACTTCTTAACATCTAGGTCAAAGAAAAAACCAACCCTGAGAATCTGAACCAATCTTCCCCGCTCCAGCCTCCCGACGAGACTCGGCGAGAGGCAGAGGGGGGCAAAATAACTTAGAAGTGTAGATATCGCTGCGCTGCCCTGCCTATCGCCGATGACGAGGAGGAGGTTCGTCGACAATCATACCGTATAGCTCTGGTTTATTGTCTCGATGTCGAGCCCCTTGAGCTTGACGACCGACTCGACGTGGCCCTTGAGCGTGTGCAGCTCCCTGAGCCTGGCCACCTCCGCCCGCTTTGCGGCCTGCTCGGCGATCTCGGAGAGCTCGCGGTAGCCGTTGTTGTCGGTGAACATTTCCGAGTTGCTGCTGCCCTGGTTGAGGCCGTGCAGCGTCCTCTGCGCTGTCGCCCACTGCGCCTCCCTCTCCACCTTGCCGTAGTCGTTCTTGTTGGTGAAGGCCGTCTGCGACATTCCATGGACGAACATGAGATGAACTCTAACAAGTGGAGCTTGCATGCATCTAATCTAATGGAGGTGAGTCATGGAGCTTGCCTTGTTGTTGATGTTGTTCCAGGCCCTGCCGCTGAGGGCGTAGCGGATGATGAACTTGAGGATGTCGAGCGGGATGTAGGTGACGACGGTGAAGGCCCAGATGGAGAGCCCCCAGCCCCACCCGATCCCCTGCATCTTGCAGAACTCCCAGTTGGCGTACACGGCGATGCACGTCGCCAGCAGCTGCGCCACGAAGAAGGCGATCACCAGCAGCGCCCCCGGCCGCTCCACGAACGACCAGCTCCGCGACCGCGTCACGAAGATGAGCGCCTGGCTGATGATGCTCACCTGCAGGTACAGCGCCGCCATCATCTCCTTCTCGTTCTCCCGGATCGACCGCACCCCGAACGTCTCCTGCATCCATCGCCACCACATTTTTCATTTCAGTTATCTTCTTATGATCATTCATGGCGGATCGCCGGAGAGTCGGAGGAAGAAGACGATATGGAAGGTACCGGGAAGAACTCGGTGTCGTGCGCGAGGTAGAAGAAGAGCACGGTGATGAGGGCCATGTAGGTGCCGAGGACGACGCCGGTGGCGAAGATCTCCTTGAGCTTCCACGAGTCGGGGGTGGGCGACGGCTTCACGCGGTCCTTGGAGATGGTCATGATGGTGCCGTCGTTGAGGATGGCGATGACGAGCACCATGAAGGGCGCGAAGTCGAACTTCCACAGCAGCGCCACCAGCATGAACCCCAGCACGATCCGGATGGTGATGGACACGGCGTAGATGGTGTAGTTCTTCATCCGCTGGAAGATGGCGCGGCTGGTGAGCACCGCGCTCACGATCACGCTCAGCCCGGGCTCCGTCAGCACGATGTCCGACGCCGACCGCGCCGCGTCCGTCGCGTCGTCCACCGCGATCCCGATGTCCGCCTTCTTCAGCGCCGGCGCGTCGTTCACGCCGTCCCCGGTCATGCCGCAGATGTGCTTCCGGTCCTGCAGCCGCTTCACGATCTCGTACTTGTGCTCCGGGAACACCCCGGCGAACCCGTCCGCCTTCTCGATCAGCTCGTCGATGGGCAGCCCGCTCATCTCCGTGCTCTTGTCGCCCAGCAGCGTCGTGGACGGGTACATGTTGGTGCCCATGCCCAGCCGCCGCGCCGTCTCCTTGCCGATGGCCAGCTGGTCGCCGGTGATCATCTTCACGTTCACGCCCAGGTGCAGCGCGCGCCGGATCGTCTCCGCGCTGTCGTGCCGCGGCGGGTCGAACAGCGGCAGCAGCCCCACGAACTGCCACGGCTCGCCGGGGCTCTCCTTGTTCTTGGCCGGCACCGCCTGGTACGACACGCCCAGCGACCGGAGGCCCCGGTCGGCGTACTGGTCGATCAGGCCGTGGACCCTCTTCTCGGCCTCCTTGGGCATCCGGCACAGCTCGATGATCTGCTCCGGGGCGCCCTTGCTGATCCGGTGCCAGTCGCCCTTGCCGTCGATGTAGGTGATGGCCGTGCGCTTCTCCACGGGGTTGAAGGGGAGGAAGTGCACCTCCTGGATGCCGGCGCGGGCCTCCTTGGCGTCGGCGAGCATGCCGACGATGCACGTGTCGATGGCGTCCTGGTTCTCCACGCGGGACGCCCTGGCGGCGTAGAGGAGCACCGTGTCCTTGTCTATCCCTTTGCCGTACACCTCGATGAGCGTCTTGTCGACGGTGAGCTTGTTGAGCGTCAGCGTGCCCGTCTTGTCGCTGCACAGCACGTCCATGCCGGCCATCTCCTCGATGGCGGTCATGCGCTTGGTGATGGCGCCCTGCTGCGACAGCCGGTGGGAGCCGATGGCCATGGTGACGGACAGCACGGTGGGCATGGCAATGGGGATGCCGCCGATGAGGAGCACGAGCAGGTTGTCGATGCCGTCGCGGTAGGCGCGGTGCTGGATCGGGTACATGACCACCACCTCCACCAGCATCCCGGCGGCGATGGAGATGATGCAGAAGTTGCCGATGGCGGTGAGCACCTGCTGGAAGTGGCCGACGTTGTTGGTGCTGTCGACGAGGTGCGCCGCCTTGCCGAAGAAGGTGTGCACGCCGGTGGCGATGACGACGGCCTCGATCTCGCCCTGCTTCACCGTGGACCCGGAGAAGACGCCCTGGCCGGCGTGCTTGTTCACGGCCATGGACTCCCCGGTGAGCGCGGCCTGGTCGACCTTGAGCGGGTCGCCCTCGAGCAGCCGGGCGTCGGCGGGGATGATGTCCCCGAGCTTGATGCTGATGACGTCGCCGGGGACGAGGAAGGAGGCGTCCATCTCGCTCCACTTGCCGTCCCTCAAGCACTTGGTCTTGGGCGCCAGCCCGGCCATGAGGGCGGCGGCGGCGTTGCCGGCGTTGTTCTCCTCGATGAAGCTGATGGTGGAGTTGATGAAGAGCAGGGTGACGATGCCGACGAAGTCCTGCCAGTCGGGGGGCTTGCCGCCGCCGTTGGCGAGCACGATGGCCATGACGGCGGCGGCCTCCATGACCCAGGACAGCGGGTTCCACATGAAGCCGAGGAACTTGAGCAGCTTGCTCTCCGTCTTCTCCTCCAGCTTGTTGGGCCCGAAGATGGTGAGCCGGTTCTGGGCCTCGGTGCCGCTCAGCCCCTGCTTGCTGCACTTGAGGTGGGCGAAGACCTCCTGCACCGGGATGGTCTCCAAGTCCACCGTCTCGTTCTTCACGTCCTCCAGCGTCATGGACGCCATGGCGCCGGCCGGCTGCCTCCGCCGGTGCCGGTCTCTCCTCCTCCTTCTTGGTCGCCTCGCTGCCCTGGCGTGTGCGTGGGCGGGAGTGGCCGCGCGCGCGCGGGGAGGGGAGGGGAGGGTAGGGGAGGCGTGCGCTGCTGCTGCTGCTGCGGCGGCGGCGGCTGGTGGGCTGAGCTGTGCTGTGGTGTGCTGCTGGCGCGCGGAGCAAGCTGGGAGCGAGTGGGGGGTTAGGAGGGAGGGAGGGGGGAGGTGGCGGTCCGTGCGGTGCTTGAAGAAGACGAGGAGGGGGGCGGGCGGGCGCCCCAGGATCCTCATACCGCGCCACCGGGCTCGCCGCGGGCGGGGGTAGCTCACTGCCGCACGACCGGTCCACGCCGCATGCAGCGGCCGCGAGCTCCCATCGCGCGACCCGCGCGGCTCACCCCTGCTCCTCCTACTCCTGCATGCGCTTGCTGCTGTCCAGTCCAGTGCAGTGCAGCGCACACAAAAAATCGTTTTGGAATGTTGTGGGGAGTGCTTTGGGTAATCTCAAAATACCAATGTTTTTTTTTATCTTTGTCAGAATTGGATCCCTACCTATATAGTGGTGAAGTTCGCGCCGGTTGTTTTCGTTCGTGTGCTGCTTTACTTTGTTCATTATGAAAAACAGGAAATAAATCTTGTTTTCAAAGCATTTTAGCTGAAGATCCTACTAATGTAATCTTTACTCTATGCTCTTTGCTGGATTTTTGGGATGTTCTGTAGAAAAAAGGAGTGATAAACATTCTTAGGGAAGTGACTAAGAGGGTGACCCAAGTGGCGTGCGATGTCCATGGTGGTGCTCTTGGCTGGGCGCGACTGTGGGGAGAATCTACTCGAGCTGTTCCGTCAGTGTGGCTCTTCAGTTTGTCTATTTTGGTGTTGCGGTTTGTTGCATCAGTTAAGTGAAATAGGTTGTCTGTTGGATGATGTGTAACTCTATTTTCGTAATGAAAATTGAGGCTATGTGGCCACTTCCACCAGAAAAAAACACAAGAAAATCGTTAATAATCAAGATAAATATGTGAAACACACACTCTTATATAATGCAACACACGCCACACCTAATGTGTTCCCCTTATTAAACACGATTTATAGTCGACCAGTGACCCATGAAAGTCGGCCTGCACGTGTGTACATGTGAGGAACGAGATCCTCTGATGTACTTCAAAGTACAGCCGAGGGACGTCCTTCCCGTATCACCGTTCGCTGGTCATCTGACGGCAGCAGCCAAAAACCACGAAAACACAGCTGCGAAGCAGCGTGCAGCCATGAGCCCAGAAGAGATGCGGCCCAGTTCAGAGGAAGGAAAAAAAACACCGATCCATTTACTCCCGGTCGCCGTTCGCTCGCCATCGCCATAACCTAGCTTAACCCTAGCGCCGCCGCGATTGATAGGGCGAGCACCGCTGCCATCGCCGCACCAGCGCGGGAGTGCGACCGCCGCTGCCGCCCGTGTCACAGCAAGAGGGAGAGTGACTAGCAACGCCATGGCCGCCACCACCGCATGACTGCAGCACGCCGTCGAGCTCGCGGCCGCTGCGGGAGGTGCCGAGTGAGTGCCGCGTTACTGAGCGCAAGCAGCCGTGGATGAAGGGCGACAAACACATAGCCTGTAATGTCACGCGGCCTGCATTGCGAATTTGCGATGCTGGAGGAGGCAGGCAGTAGTTGAGCAGCAGGAGTCAACAAGAGCCTGAACTGAAGTTTCAGATGTAGAAACTGTATTTCTATTTTGTTAGGAATCTAGAACTCGGATTGAACTGAGATTGTATATGAATGTTATCGATTTAAGAGCTTATCAATGATTCTTGTCAAATTGTGAGCACAATACTTATTTATGATCTGGGTTGCGTACCGAGGTGCTAGTGGCTGGCCCTGTTCCGAACTTATTTTTTATCTCTCTTTTCTACTAACAGAAAGAGCAGTGTTCTGAAATTATAATCTTCATACAACATCCCTTTTCCCCTAGGAACAATATCATCTATGATATGTGCTTGTGCTTGTGCACCACCACTACACACCCCTTCACCAACCACTTGCATCTTGTGGTAAAAAAATCTGGTAAGTTCTCAGAAATAATGGATTTATTTATAGCTGGGATTGTTATTTAGCAACATACCACTGAAGTATGTGATGCTTGAGCATGTGCACCATCACCACATGCCTCTTCCCCAACAATGCAAAAAAAAACATGAGCAATGGACATGTAAAGTGCGGAGCAAATATTAGAACCAATGTGAAAGGGAACAAACAATTAATATGTTTCTCTGGGACATGAAATAATTCATGGTATCCTTCCCTAAAAATTGTGAGACTCGTGCCAAAGAGAATAAGCAAGGAGGCAATAGTACTTGGAGAACTTAGATCTAGTTGATCTCTCATGAGAGTTAACAAATTGGGTGTTGTGTCAGTTACGTATTCGAATCAGAGCGTACTGTGCTTGCCTCTTCTTCCATATCTGTGGTATAGAATAGAATTTCAACTAGATAATTCTTTCCTAACAATAGGGAAAGCTTGATCAAGTTCAAAGCAATCTGGTAATGGAAGATGGATCCGTTTCAAAGCAATCTGATGATGGAAGTTAAGATGAATCAGCTTCAGAGCAATCTTATGATGGAAGTTTGATCAATTTCAAAGCAATTTGATATGGAAGATTAATCAATTTCAAGATAGAGACAGGATAATGACGTACTCAGAAGAATGGCGAGCAGAGCACCTCGTCCCTCTGTGATTGATCCCTTCGCTGGAGCACGCCCTTTTTCTGTCAGTCTGGCGACGTTTTCCCTAATCTCGCGCCCTTTTTCATCCGCCCCTCTCCCGTTCCATTGGGCTGGATTGGATCGTGTTTGTGGGCCGACTGTGCTCTGTGTTTTCGTGGTTTTTGGCTGCTGCCGTCGGATGACCAGCGAACGGTGATACGGGAAGGACGTCCCTCGGCAGTACTTTAAAGTACGTTAGAGGATCTCGTTCCACATGTGAGTACCAGGATTTGTCTTCTACCAAGGTAGGTCATCCTTTGGTGACTCCACCACCCGTCGAGAAATCATTCTTATTTTCGTTTGCCATCACATTCGGTTCCACCCCTTTCCGCTACATTAGTGATGTGGAGGACAAAAGGGTCATGGCTTGGCTTAGGCATGACAGATATTAACCATCTAAAAATATCTGCTCATCGATGATCTGACACTCGCCAATCTTGCAATGCTAGGTATATGGCTACTCCTTTAAGGGATATCAGAGACAACCGTATACCTAGATTTACGCCCGTGATGGTAATGTAGCTACTATAGTGATGTAGTGGCTAGAGTAGATCTATCCTAGTTAGATGTTGATCTTTGTGGTGGTACTCGGACAACTAGGATTGAGTTCTTATAACCTTAATCCATTGCTTGATCTTTTTTACGGTGCCTCGAAGTCCTTTATACGTGCGCCTTGTCCTGAGGGCGAGACTTGATCTCCTCTTAAAGTCAGGCTCGTAGATGTGAACGACCTATCCTTGGTATATAAGTTTTAAACGTCTTATTCCGCAAGGTACTTGGCATATCCACATGTCAGGCCTCGAGATCTTATGGACCATGTGTACCCCTACTTTATTGTATGGTATTTTATGCATATTTTTCCGCTACAAATCGTCATCGGTGTTGCCAGCGAGCTGGAGGAAACAACAAGGGAGTGGTGAAAGTGCAAGTTCCTCCACATGGAGGTGTGTTGGCGGTCCAACTAGAACCCATAAGTCTAACACACGTGAGCCATTCATCTCAGTTACATCCAATGGCCATGAGCACTTCCTGGTGAAGGGAGTAGAAGAAAACCCTAGCCACTCCAACCATATATAGCGGTGGCCTCCATTGTGAGAGTGAGAGAACACACACAGAACAATAGAACTCGTGAGATGTGAGAAAGAGATGGTTCTTATGTATCTGACTAGACAATGTTCTAGGTGGTTATTAAAGGCTCAAACATCCTCGGATTGACACCAAATTTGATGAGTTTGTTCTTTACTTTGTGTACTTCGACCTGGTTAGCTGGTTCAATGATTGTGTCATTGGAACATCAAATTTGAGTGTTTTTTTGGTTCGGACTGCTAGTATTTTTGTACATAATAGTTTTTCAAAGACTAATAAATTTGGTTGGCAAACAATGTTCGATTAAGTTGAAATTTTGAGGGTATATCATGAGCTCTCATATCTATTTGTCTGCCAAATTTCGTGTTGTTTGGCTTGGTGATTTTAGAGCCACTGACAAAATATAGAAGGGGACCAAAGGGACGAAATATATAAGGGGCCAAAGTTGTGCTTACTCTACTTTGCTGAAATCTTGCCTCTTGTAGTACTTATTGTTGTTCCTGGTTGGCAACATGTCAAGTGTGTTGTAAATCCCTCTAGAGGTTCTAAATACACTATACCCGGTCATGTGTTTTTTACTCCTCAAGTTGAGGAGGTTTTTTTCATATTAAATCTTGTGTCACACATGCATGTTGTTTATCTCTATTTAGTTGCTTACTTGTTGGTTGAAGCTGCCCTCAAAATTCATTGCAAGTTGAGGGGGTTGTATTGTGCAT
The DNA here is from genome assembly GCF_056163025.1 of Triticum urartu. Lineage (NCBI taxonomy): Eukaryota > Viridiplantae > Streptophyta > Magnoliopsida > Poales > Poaceae > Triticum > Triticum urartu. Next base: position 570,125,369 of record NC_141878.1, read on the forward strand.
AATTACCATGTCGGTAAATTGGTGCAGTGTTTTCCTTTTTTACAATAATTGGTGCATTCCTTTGTTGTTTTCATGGCCCATCGGAGTGGCATATAACATATGTACAACCCTACTACAAGATTTCCCCCCAGCTTTGCGATAAACCTTATTGGGGAATACAAGGTTTTCATGAGGCTGATCACAAGCTAGCACAACTTTAGAAAATGGCATAGAAAGTCTCAGATTCAAGAGCTTCGCCCTCACCAAAATGATCAGCATGACATCTAAGCTACATTTTTAGAGAATACTTGGCATAATACTCATATACAGGATAATCAGAGGCAAAATGCCGCTTCCTTAAAAAACATGCCATCTGCAAAGTCGTAAGTATCAAACAACGCAGGGCAGGAGGGCTATTTTCAGGCTTATCATTTTTGCTTTTCATAGACTCTGCCTGAAAGTATACTAATTCGGTATTACTAGCCTAAAACTTGACTCTTTGAAGTTGTGCAGCGGTATTAAAATGTGAGTGCAAACTTTTAGTACATGGAATATATACCAGTATGTGTAGTTATTTAAATAGTTTAAATTCAAGCATAAGCAAAGGTTTAAAAAATCAGGTTTTTTTTTAAATCACATTTCACAGGGCAAAGAAGACGGACGAAATGTTGACAGCCGAACAAACACATGGAAAAGAGCAAGTTTCAATTTCCTAGGCATCGACTCTACTCAATGCAGAACACCCAAATGTTGCATTCATGAATCAACTTATTGTGGTGCATCTTCAGTTTGACATAATGTAATTTAGGGCTAGAAGGGTTGTTGCTTAGTTTAGGCATGGTTGATAATAATCATCTAAGAAAAACCTTGCTTGTTAACGGTTCATCACTTGTCTATCTTGCAATGGTACGTATACAATTTGGGTGCCAGGTGGGGTGATGTGGCTAATCCATCAAGAACCACTAGTAGAAAACAGGGCTATGGTCCAGGCCGGCTCAGCCCATTAGTCCCGGTTCAATCTAGAACCGGGACCAATGCCCAGGGGGCCGGCCGGGCCACGTGGGCCATTGGTCCCGGTTCGTCTGGACCTTTTGGTCCCGGTTGGTGGGACGAACCGGGACCAATGGGCCTCGCTCCTGGCCCACCACCATTGGTCCCGGTTGGTGGCTTGAACTGGGACCAAAGGCTCCCTTTTAGTCCCGGTTCATGCCACCAACCGGGACCAATGAGGTGCCTATATATACCCCCTCGCGGAAGAGCAGAGCATACTGCTCTGTTTTTTTCTGGCCGAGGGGGAGAGGGCTCATTTAGCTCAAATAATGAATTAATAGCAAACAGAATGAACTACAAAACTTTTATGAAAATAAAAACAATCAATTAAAATATTATGTTATGATCAACTAAAATAAAACTATAATATTCTTCAATAGAAAAAAGAATATAATTTTTGTGACCTAAAATCAAACTATAAGTATTTAATTGTAAGTATAAATAAAAAATAAATAGCAAAGAAGAAAAAAAATTCTATTTTTATAGTAAAGTTATTCATAAACTAGTGATTCACACAAATTTTATAAAATTCAAATTTAAACTATTCAAAATTTTAAAACTAATGGCACTAACAGAAAGTTTATAATTTTTGTGACCTAAAATCAAAAAGAAATCACTAAAAAACTATAAGTATTTAGTTGTAAGTATAAATAAAAAATAAATAGAAAAAAATTCTATTTTTATAGTAAAGTTATTCATAAACTAGTGATTCACACAAATTTTTAAAAATTCAAATTTTAACTATTCAAAATTTAAAACTAATGGCACTAACAGAAAGTTTATAATTTTTGTGACCTAAAAGCAAAAAGAAATCACTAAAAAACTGTAAGTATTTAGTTTTAAGTAGAAATAAAAAAATAAAAAACCAAAAAAATGTAGAAATAAAAAAGAAAAAACCAAAAAAAATGCCACCTACTGGGCCTCCACGGCCTGAATACGACTAGAAACCCTACATGGGCCAGGATTCAGGCCCGCAGAGGCCCAATAGGCCCACAGGCAGTAACAAGTTTAGGCCTGAAAGCCTGCATTAGAGAGGAGCTCGAATGGGGAGGCACAGCAGCGCTTATAAACAAGTGCCGGCGCCCTTCAGCTAGCGATGTGGGACTAAACTTCAGCTAGCGATGCAGTACAAGGCCATTGGTCCTGGTTGGTGGCACCAACCGGGACTAAAGGGGGCATTGGTCACGGTTCATGGCACCAACCGTGACCATTGCCCCCCTTTAGTCCCGGTTGGTGCCACCAACCGGGACCAATGGCCTTCGCTTCCCGCCCTTTCGGCTGCCGAAAATTGGCCTTTGGTCCCGGTTCGTCGCACCAACCGGGACTAAAAGGAGCATTAGTCCCGGGTCGTAGCACGAACCGGGACCATTGATCTGGCTATATAAGCCACCACTTGTGAAATTTTGGCCAACCGCTCCCATTCGCCCCGACGCCCCCAGGCCGTTCGCCGTTGTCGTCGCCGCCCCGAGCCCGTCGTCACCCCACGCCGTCGCCCCACGCCCGCCGTCGTCGCCCCGCCCCGCCCCGTCGCCGCCCCGAGCCCGTACGTCGTCGCCCCGCGCCGTCGCCCCGAGCCCGTCGTCGCCCCGCGCCCGCCGCCGTCGCCCCGCCTCGTCGCCGCCCCGAGCCCGCCGCCGTCGCCCCACCCCGTCGCCGCCCCGAGCCCGTCGCCGCCCCGAGCCCGCCGCCGTCGCCCCGCCCCGTCGCCGCCTCGAGCCCGTCGCCGCCCCACGTCGGCGCCCTTTAGGTTGATGATATGATGATGTTTTTTTTCTGTTGATGATATGATGATGTTTTTTTTCTGTTGATGATATGATGATGTTTTTTTCTGTTGATGATATGATGATGTTTTTTTTCATATATGCATTTTTTCATATATGTATTATTTTTTTTAAGTTGTTAGTAGATATCGATTTTAGGTTAGTGCATTTTATCACTGATTTTAGGTTAGTTGAGCCTCTTTAGTGCATTTTATGTTTGTTGCATTTTAGGTTAGTGCATTTTATGTTAGTGGAGAGGAAAAAGTAAAATAAGGAAAAGGAAAATAAGTAGAGAAAGAAGGAGAAGAAGAAGGAGAAGACGAGGAGAGGAAGAAAAGGAAGAGGAGAAGAAGAAAGGAATAGAGGAGAAGAAGAAAAAATAGAATTTTTTTTCTTCTTCTCCTCTTTTTTTTCTTCGATCTTCTCCCCCTCCCGATAGGAAAGTTTTATATAGAAAGTTACAATTTTAGAAAAGTTTTATATGCAAAAATTACAATTTTAGAAAAAGAAGGATAGGAAAGAAGAAAATAAGAAGAGGAAAGAAAGAAGAAGAGGAGAGGAAAAGAAGAGGAGAAATAAATAAGAAGAAGAAAAAAGAAGAAAAAGAAGAGGAGAAGGAAGAAAGGAATAATTCGCTTTTCTCTTCTTCTCCACTATTTCTTTCTTCCTTCTCCTCTTCTTTTTCTTCTTTTTTCTTCTTCTTATTTATTTCTCCTCTTCGAAGGCTCTTTCTGAACTTTGTACCAAAAAGCGAATTATCCTATCTGGGACTCCGTTCCAGAACAATTTTGAAGAGCTTCGTACCATCATGCACATGTTACTTTCGCCTAATGATGAAGACATGGTTTTGTTGAATCCTTTGACACTAGGTGGTCGATATCACTTCTCTCTGTATGCATATATGTTCATGACGATCTTCTGTTTCCTTCGTTTGCTTACTAGCTAGCCAGCGTGTCTAGTCCTCTCTATACGTATGTATAGTACGTAGCGTCAACCAAGCACGGACATAAGAGAGGACACTTCTCTCTATTAATTATAGCTAGCTAACATAATATATGAAACACCTAAATTAACCCCCCAAAACCCCCAACCCCCCCCCCTTCAAAAAAAAACAAAAACCCCAGCCACAGAAATGCTGACGCGTGGATGCCTATTGGTCCCGGTTGGTGCCACCAACCGGGACCAAAGGGTCTCCTGTCTGGGCTCTGCGCACTGCCCACGTGGAGGCACATCAGTCCCGGTTCTGGATTGAACCGGGACTAAAGGGTCGGGGCATTAGTACCGACACTTTAGTCCCGGTTCAGGAACCGGGACTAAAGGCCCTTACAAACCGGAACTATAGGCCCTTTTTCTACCAGTGAACTTCAAAGACAATGATATACCCAAATTTGTGTTTGTCTACCATAATAATGCATCTGCTACAGTGATGTAGTAGCTAGATTAGATCTATCCTAGTTAGATGGCGATCATTGTGGCGGTACTCCTGGGACAACTATGATTGAGTTCTTATAATCTCAATTGCTTGGTATTTCTGGTGGGAACTCCAGGTTCTTTATACATGCACCTTGTCTTGAGAGGCAAGGCTTGATGTCCTCACACATCATCATTGGTGTATGCCAACGAGCTAGAGGAAATATGTAACGTCCTCGATGTGGCTATATCTTCTATGTGTCGAAGCACGGCTTAGAGGCATAACCGCATTGAAAGCAATGTCGCAAGTGGGGTAATCTTCACACAACCCATGTAGTACAATAAGGGAAAAGATACATAATTGACTTACAATCACCACTTCACACAATTACATAAATAAAGCATTACATCAACCAGATACAATCAAGGTCCGACTACGGAACTAAAATAAAAAAAGACTACCCCGAATGCTATACAGATTCCCGATCGACCCCAACTGAGCCCCACTATTGATCAACTAGAACGAAACAACACAAAGGACAATATCTTCATCGAGCTTCTCCTTGAGCTTGGTTGCGTCACCTGCAAACTGGTTTTGGAAGTATCTGTGAGTCACGGGGACTCAGCAATCTCACACCCTCGCGATCAAGACTATTTAAGCTTATAGGTAAGGTAAAGGTATGATGTGGAGCTGCAGCAAGCGACTAGCATATATGGTGGCTAAACATACGCAAATGAGAGCGAGAAGAGAAGGCAAAAGCAACGGTCGAACAACTATGATCAAGAAGTGATCCTAGAACAACCTACGTCAAGCATAACTCCAACACCGTGTTCACTTCCCGGACTCCGCCGGAAAGAGACCATCACGGTTACACACGCGGTTGATGTGTTTTAATTAAGGTCAACTTCAGGTTTTCTACAACCGGACATTAACAAATTCCCATCTGCCCATAACCGCGGGCACGGCTTTCGAAAGTTCAAAACCCTGCAGGGGTGTCCCAACTTAGCCCATTACAAGCTCTCACGGTCAACGAAGGATATTCCTTCTCCCAAGACAATCCGATCAGACTCGGCATCCAGGTTACAAGACATTTCGACAATGGTAAAACAAGTCCAGCAACACCGCCCGAATGTGCCGACAAATCCCGATAAGAGCTGCACATATCTCGTTCTCAGGGCACACTCAGATGAGCTCTCCATACAACTAAAACCAAACCTCGAGTTTCCCCGAGGGGGCGCTGCACAGGGCTCTAGTTTGGACCAACACTCAGAGGAGCACTGGCCCGGGGGGGGGGGGTAAAATAATGATGACCCTCAGGAGCGCGACTCCCAAGGGAAAAGAGGCTAGGTGGCGAATGGTAAAACCAATGTTGGGCATTGCTGGAGGAGTTTTATTCAAGGCGAACTGTCAAGGGGTTCCCATTATAACCCAACCGCGTAAGGAACGCAAAATCCGGGAACATAACACCGATATGACGGAAACTAGTGCGGCAAGAGTGGAACAAAACACCAGGCATAAGGCCGAGCCTTCCACCTTTTACCAAGTATATAGATGCATTAATTAAATAAGAGATATTGTGATATCCCAACAAAATATCCATGTTCCAACATGGAACAAGCTCCAATCTTCACCTGCAACTAACAACGCTATAAGAGGGGGTGAGCAAAGCGGTAACATAGCCAAACAACGGTTTGCTAGGACAAGGTGGGTTAGAGGATTGGCTTAACAATATGGGAGGCATGATAAACAAGTGGTAGGTATCGCAACATAGGCATAGTAAAAGAGCGAGCAACTAAGCAAGCAAAGATAGAAGTGATTTCGAGGGTATGGTCATCTTGCCTGAAATCCCGCAAGGAAGAAGAACGAGTCCAAATGAGGTGCGGTTTTCGGCCACGCGATCGTGATCAAACGACCGAGATGATGGAGAGGTCTTAGGTGGGTTTTGGGCCAAATTTGGAGGGGTGTTGGGCTGCAACACACACGAGGCATTTTCGGTCCCTTGGTTAACCGTTGGAGTATCAAACGAAGTCCAAATGGCACGAAACTTGACACGCGGTCTACCGGTAGTAAACCAAAGCCGCATGATAAGTCTCGGTCCAATCCGAAAACGTTTAATACCCGCACACGAAAAGAAGTAGAAAGGGACACCGGGTGACATAGGAGCGCCAGATTGCAAAACGGACAACGGGGAAAATGCTCGGATGCATGAGACGAACAAGTATGCAATGAAATGCACATGATGACATGATATGCAATGCATGACACGCAAGCAATGACAAGGCAACAACATCGAATAACTGGAGGACACCTGGCACATCGGTCTCGGGGTGTTACAAAACAACAAGGGAGTGGTCAAAGTACTAGCTAGAACATGTTACTGTCGGGCCAAGTCCCTCCACATTGAGGTGTGTTGCTCGCAAGTCCAACACATGTGAGCCGTTGATCTCAATTACATCGAACGGTTGTGAGAGCTTCCTGATGAAGGGAGTAGAAGAAAACTCTAGCCACTCCACTCATGTATGGTGGTGGCTGCCATTGTGAGAGTGAGAGAGGACACATAGAACAACACAACTCATGAGAAGAGAGAAAGAAGGAGAGGTAATTCTATCCATACTTGATGTATATGACTAGACTAAGGTGGTTGTCAAAGGCTCAAACATGCTTGCGGCACCAAACTTGATGCGTTAGTTCCTTACTTTGAGCATCAAATATGAGAGTGGTTTCGTCGGTTCAGTCTGCTGCAGTTTCAGCACATAATAGTTTTTGGAGACAAATAAATTGGGTAGGCAAACGACGTTCAATTAAGTTGAAATTTGGAGCGTATCTCAGGAACTTGTGTCTATTTGTCTGAAAATTTTGTGTTGTTTGCCTCAGTGGTTTGATAGCAGCTGGCGAAATATAGAAGGAGACAAATTGTGTTTACTACTATTTGCTGAAATCTTGTCTCTTGTAGTAGTAGTAGTAGTTGTTGTTCTTGGCTGACAACATGTTGAGTGTGTTGTAAATCTCTCTAGAGAATCTAGAGAAGACTCTATACACGTTCATGTTTTTTTTACTCCTAGATCTTTCCATGTTAAATTTTTGTGTCACATGTGGATGTTGTTTGTGTTTATCCTGTTGCTTAATTGTTGGTTAAACTTGTCCTCAAAATTCATTACAAATGGAGGGAGTTGCATTGTGCTGTGCATAATGGTTGTGTCGGTGGGAACTAGTGCATTGCTTTGTTGTTTTCATTGCTCGCCAGAGAGGCATATAACAATGATGTAGTCCCAACAGTTAGAACATCAAGAAAGTTGTCCAAGGCATAGTTTTTCTGGACTCCATAACCCTCCAAGCAAAACACATACGACCAACTAAAAAAAAGTTTCATTAAAAGGTGTTTACATTTTCCACATGGTTTCATTTTTAGAGAAATAGTAGGCGAGTTAACCTATTGGCTAATGCACATTTTTTGTTAGATTATGTACATTACTAACAAATAAAACTACAAAGACTTGCAAAACTGGCCAGCCAGCAATGGAAATCACAAGGTTTTCTCCTAGCTTTGCGACAAACCTTCTCCGGGAATATACATCATTAAATATATTATTTTTTAACAATTTGGCATAGAAACTCTCAAATTCAAGATCTTCACCCACACCAAAGGGACCAACCTTACATTTTTAGAGGATATAGTACTTGGCATAATACTCAGGTACAGGATAGTCAGAGCTATAATTCCGCTCCCTTTAAAAGCATGGCATGTTCAAAGTCATTAGCATCAAACAGCGCTGCCCATTTTCAGGTTGATCTTTTTTTTTGCTTCTAATAGACTCTCCATAGTATTACCAGCCTAACACTTGACTCTTTGAAGATGTGCAGAACTATTTAAACGTCACTACACCTTCTAGTTTATGGACTATATGGTACTGGTTAGGGTTCAGGTGAATCGTTCATGTTCATGTTCATCTTCTTCCCCAACCGCCCCACGTACCACCGGCCTAACCGCCGCCCCCAGCCATCCCTCTAGCCCCAGTGATGAACAGATTTTTCAAGCAAACCTACTAAATTCAGGCGACTTACAAGTAGCTAAACTGGGACTATATACCTATGTGTAGTGACTTGAAGATGTTATTTAAACTCAAGCATAAGCAAAGATTAAAAAAAAACAGATTTTGGACAAAGAAAACAGGCAAAGGGCTGACAGCAGAACAACACAGGGCAAAGAGCAAGTTTCAGTTTCCTAGGCATACTCTGCTCAGCTGCAGAAGGCCCAAATGATTCATGAATGAACTTACTGTGGTACATCTTCAGTTCGACAAGATAATTCAGGGCTACAGCTACAGCTTTAAGTAGTACAACTACAACTCAATTTCAACGAAGCAACAAATTTCCTCAGGAAACAGGCTGTATACACACACATCAGATGGCCAGAGGGTTCCATGGTAGTTCCATCGGTTCAGTTCAGCTCAAGCCTTGCGGACAATCACATGGCGCTCCCTCTTGTACTCCACTTCGTCCCTCTGGTGCATGATCACAAGGGCTCTTCTCACCTGAAGCAGCAAAGGTAAAGCATGGTGAGAAACCGAGTGGCTACAGATTATCTTTATGCATGACATTTCGTATGTGAGAAAAATCTGATGTGTGGGATGACAGGATGCTTACAATGGATTCATTCAACCCCATCCGGTTCAGTTCATCAAGCAGCCGACGTTCGGATATGTGGCTCCCGATTCCCATCCTTCTCTTTATCTGCGCTTCTGCTTGCTGTTGGGATGAAGTGAACGATAAACTCAGCAGATGCAAAAGGTTGAAAACGCTGGGTTTTAGTTTTGGATGCAATAGACTCACCTTGATTTCGTTTGCGATCTCCGGTGACAAGTTCAGATGCTCGTTGATTCCAGATCTTGCGGCGTCCACAGTGGAGACGTTGAACAGTCTAAATGCCTCTTCGATGTGCTCTGGCGTAGCCACACTAGTCCTGAGAACCACTCACATGTCAGCAAGGAATGCCATGATATTTGTTTGCCAGAACTTTAGCCACAAGTCATGATGTTAAATACATAAAGATCTTCTAAATGTACCAGAATCAAGCAAGTGGCAAAACAATGTTTGTGGAATAATTAGCATGTGATCAGATTGCACTTACAATCTCATCTTTGCAAGAGATTCGCTCAACCGTATAATAGCTTCAAGCTGCCTCACAGTGATGGGTATGGCTGCAGCTCTTCCTGTCTCATGGGATTGTTGTCTCATTTTCTGCATAATGATAAAACAAATAGGTAAATGTCTCGTATAAAAATGATAACTATCGTCTAAAAAAATTTGATTGTGACAATCACCATGAAACTATCATAAAAAAGGTCTTGAGATTTTCAGAAAGCAGATGCAGAGAATTATTCAAACTGTTGCGGCATTTGCCAGAAAAAGATGCAGTGGCAGAAATCCAGCCAGAACTAAATCACCATCCTTTGGAACAGCAAACATAAACATGGAGAAGCTCAAACTCACGCAATAGCAAAACACATGTACACAGTAATCACCAAGACAAGAAAAAAATATGAATAAAATCACAGTATACAGCAACAGTTTATCATGTCCATTCAAGCTTCTGATCAGTAAGTTCCCAATCTCTATTTTATCATCATTAACGCAAACTTCAACTCTACATGTCTTCTCTTGTGCCTGGCAAAGAAGAAATCTTCACCAAAGGCACAGATAAAGCTTATATGTAGAGGAGCATGTTATAATAAGATTTGGCTAACTTTCATCATTTCAGATGGAAAAATATTTGGACCTTCCTCTTAACTTTAAAAGGCTTCCAAACAAGGAAATAGCAAGTCCAAATAACAGATATGTTCTCATGAACTTTAAGCTGACTCATTATGTAACCAGGTAACAAGGTGAAATTCTGCATAGACATACCTGTCTGATCTCAACGTATTTGTTCTGCAGCATCTCTGCTGCTTTTTCTGAGAGTCGTGGTCTACATGTGTTGCGGCAGTACTCAACGTACCTGCAGATTTGTGAGATTGTGAACATGATGGAGTTTGACAAATTGAGTGAAACATAATATGAAAACCCAACCACACCTTTTCAGCCAATTCTCTCCTTCATTGGTATCTGCGTTCCTGTTTACTTGAGTTGCAGCACCACTGGCATGCACCTTAATGATGTGGTTTGCTATTCGCTGCATTTGAAGTTCATTTAGTCTTTGAACTTAAAAAATTACAAGTATCTGAAGAAAGAAATTGATCCTTACCTTATCTTGCTCATACATTCTGACATCTTTAACTATGAAGATTAGATCAAATCGAGAAAGGATTGTTGTCTGCAGGTCTATGTTATCTTGTGCAGTCTGATGAACAGCAGAAGACAGTTTATCAAACTTAGCACTAGAATAGTATATTCATTTTAAAATCAAAATAGTAGGCAAGACAATGAAAAAAAACAGATTGACTAACCTTAAGGTCATCATAACGCCCTGAAATTGGATTGGCAGCTGCAAGAACTGAGGTCCTTGAATTAAGTACTGTTGTAATGCCAGCCTTGGCAATAGATATTGTCTGCTGCTCCATGGCCTCATGAATTGCAACTCTGGAACCACACAAGAATAACAAAACAGATTAAAACGAGTATGAGAGAGAGGGTACAAAATAAACAGGTACACAATGTTATATTCTAGTTTTGACTAATAATTGGTTAAATTTTACCTGTCTTCAGGCCTCATTTTGTCAAATTCATCAATACAAACTACTCCACCATCAGCCAATACCATGGCTCCTCCTTCCAAATAAAACTCACGCTGTGCAGGAAAAGAATAGCCTTTTACACACAGAACAAAAACTTGAGAGTAACAGAGTAAGTAATTTGATTTAGACAAGCATACCGAGTTACTATCCCGGGTTACAGATGCTGTAAGACCAGCTGCAGATGAACCTTTTCCAGAGGTATAGACTGCAATTGGTGCTGTCTTCTCTACAAACTTCAGAAACTGTCCAAATGTAGAAATGCATGTCACTCACTCAGAAATCATTGGTCTTTACAATAGTGTAAAAACCAGAAACAATTAATTTTGGCAAATTATGTTAACTAAACTAGTGTATCACATGAATTCAGAGTGCAAGCCATGACATTTTTTAGTGAAAGGGTAGCACTTCTGCATAATGCACAATAAAAGGTTGAGTACTGAGTACATAAGTATAATCTACTGACACATGCAACAGCAAAAGGAGAGCAGGAGCTTAATCCCTGAAAGTTGACTGACTTGAAAGCTACTTGCTAGTTCAAGGTATCAAACTAGATTATGTTTCTCTCCTTCCAAATATTCCAGCAAGCGAAATCAGTAATCACTTACAAATTTTAACAACTCCAGGGAGTTGACAAGACTAATATGACCTATATTGTCATGTTTTTTGCCAACAAACTAAATGCTGTGATAACTTAAAACAGCACTTGCCTGGGATTTTGCTGTGGATGGATCACCCAAAAGCAAGGCATGAATGTCCCCTCTCAAACGGACGCCATCTGGTAGCCTCTGCAGTAGACAATAGTTCAAACAGCATGGGAGCACTCACGATTAGCTACGGGATACAGATTAATTTGCAATGCATATCAGAGGCTGATAATATCAAATACCTTTTTTGATCCCCCAAACAGAAGGCAAGCAATAGCTTTCTTGACATCACCATGACCGTAAATTGAAGGGCCTATCATTGAACAAATCTTGGCATATGCATCCGGCCTCTGTGCAAATTCTTTGAATTCCATTTCCTGCAACCAAACAAGAAAGTTAACATTACAGGAAAAAAGTGCAACTCCCATGATTAATGAAAACACTAAAAATTAAACTACCTCATCGAGTGTGAAATGTGAGGGGCCATTTGTGTTGTCATCTCGAGACTGCTCTAACCCCACGATTCTAATGTAGGGCTGTTTAACTCCAACAGCACCTTTCTGGCTGCAAAATGAATGTACAGCGGCATCAGCCATGTAACCAGCTTAGCTAACAGCAAAAACTCAGTTCTGAAACATACTTGTTCGTCCCGGATGCTTGGAATACACTGTAGATGCCAATCACAGTTAATCTAGTCCCTGGAACAATTGTCTGAACAAGATGTCTGTCTACAGAAAGCAGCACATTCCTTGGAAGCTCACCAGTTGGAACATCCTGGAAGATGATATTAACAAAGATTAATGATTGTTGTCATGTCACAGTAGTTGGCAAGTGAACATCGTATAAAAACGGATTACTGCACAACTCAGCAGTTCTGCAGGAAGCATAATACTAACCTCAGGATTTTCCTGCAATTTGAGAGTCTGTAGATCCACATACTTGCTCTTGTCAGGGACTGCAATCCAGGGGTCCAGGGGGCAAGGCTCTTCTCCAGGCTAAGGAAACAAAACGATCAGATACATCAGTACCACCACCATTAATAACAATACAAAAACTAAACAGCAGGGCAATGATTGAATATGATCACTGGGAAATATACCTGAGGAACATGATCACAGGATCGTGGGACAATAGCCCCACCTAGGCCTGGCCTGCACGGCACAGTCCTCACACTCCTGCAGTTCTTGCAGAGCAGTGTCACATGAGTGGCCTTGGCTTTCACCCTCGATGCGGCAATTGCAATACCCGCAATCTTCACCAGTTTGGACATGTAATCCGCCTGTAATTTTTTCGTTGGTTATCAAAATGGAGTTCCTAAAACTCTCTGAAATCAGCTAATTTTTACAGAATTGGTTTCAGAACTGACCCCAATAGATCTCATGGAGACGCAATTCTCCTTGGAGGACAGGAAGATCTGCACATCGCCGGTGACAGGCTCCTCCATCTCCCCGGTCTCGCCCGCGACCTTCGACCTAAGGCTGGCGAGAACCTCGGACCCGGCCGTCTCGAACTGCAGAAACCCACCACGCCAAGAATTAGACACCACTCCCTGAACCAACAGGAAAAAGACACACATGACACAGTTTCAGAGATGGCAACGCACCAGCGGCAGGTAGTCTGCGGGCGCCTTGCGGATCCTGTCGGCGAGCTCGGCGTCGAAGGCGTCGAGGTCCTCGATGGCGACGGTGACATGGTCGCGGTTGTGCACGAGGCTCTCACTGCAACATATAAACGCGTACACGGGTTAGCCTAGCCCGATTCGACAACGGCGCCAGATCTGGCGAGGGGAAGGGGAGGGGCGGGGGGTACCGGTAGGGGAAGTCGCCGGTGGGGCCGGTGAAGCCGCGGAGGAACTCCTTGAACTTGCGGAGGGCGGAGTGGCGGGTGATGTCGGCGGCGGCGGGGTCGCCCTGCGGGAACTGCGCCTGGTCGCTGTAGAAGACGGCGCCCTCGTCCCAGCCCGACATGGCGGCGGCGGCGGCGAGGAGAGGGGCACGGGCGCGTGCGTGGGCGGGTGGGTGCGGACGCGGCGGGGAATGGGAGAGGATGGGAAGGGAGACGGCGAGGGGGGTGGGGATGGGAGTGGTGGCGCGAAGAGGGTAATAGAGAGGGTGGTTTGGCGGGAAAGCGGTGCGCGTTTTGGCGGGAGGAGGCTCTTGCGCTCCGCGCTCGTGCTCCTCTAGGGTTTGGTTGGGTTGTTCTTGCGGCGAGGCCGGGTTCGTTGGTGGGCTCATAGTGTGTGGGCTTGGGCCTGGACTGATAGTGGGCTGGTAAAGGTGTCCTAAGTGTCTCTTCTCTTTTTACTAAAAAAACCTTTTTGATGCTAAAAAAAGTATTTTCTTATTCAACAAAAAATCATTTTTTTCTTGGACGAAAATATTGTATCTCAAAGATTATTCCATTGCATATTCATTCTTAACAAAAAAAATATGCGTATACAATATATGCATATTAATATTTGCTTAACCGAAGACTGTAACATTTATGGTCATTCTATAGGAGATTGTAAAGTAGGGCGTGTACATCGCATTTTGCAACTGCAAACAAACAGTACTAGAATTGATAAAAGTCCATATATTGTATGCGGACCAGTAAGGGCGCCCCAAATCTTTCTTTTTTGTTACTCTGAAAAATGCTCTTTTTTTTACTAAATGTTCTCTTTTATTTTTCTTGAAATGAATATTTTCTTAACATATTATTGTCAGAAAATGGTTATTATCTATTTACAAACGGACGACCTGAGTTCCATTTTATTCCTTTTGGAAGGAATACATATAATATCTTCTTAACTAAAAGCATGCAAATTTTGGTCATTTTCTTAAGAGATTGTGGAGTAAGTTCAGACACCACATTATTACAGTTACAAAGTAATTCTAGAATGAACAAGAATTATGTGGATTCGCACAAGAGGCTTGCTACTTACGGAAATTTAACATGCAATACATATGATACGTTTTTGTCTAGCTTTTGCTTCCACTTAATTAATACATATTGAAATGGTGATGGAAGGGGAGGCAACAGAGAAAACGGCGAGAAGAGGAGTTAGGACGACCAAAAGAAAAGAGAAGGAGGAGGAGAACATTGAGACGGACGATGGTGTATGGGTTTAATTAAACCTCCCTACACGGCCATGTCGGTGAAGCGCAAAAGATTTTGTTGACTTGGCATGCACGTGTCTCTTAAAACAAAAGTGCACTTTCAATTTAGGTTAGTTCTAGAACTGGACTACAGATGGTTGCTCGTCCTCAAAGTAACTGGCAAAAGGCAGATTGATTTATTCTTGTCGAGATTCCGGACACAATTGTGTCATGCCGTTTCAATTTTTAACTACCGAGTTGCGCCGAAGGTGGTCGTTCTTCCACGCTAGCTTTTGACAAATGGAAAAGGCAAGCATGTTTTTTTTTTGAAAAAATATTGAAGGTAGACAAACAATTCTCTCCTCGAACGCAACCCAGGGAATACCGTGGGTGTAAAATGCAGCTTGGGCCTGGTTTTCGGAAGCAGAGTGGCTCGAAATCGACGGCCGAGGCTCGGCCACGTCGCCCTTCCGGTTCGAATCCGCGGCCCCGGAAGTCGACAGCAGAACCGAACCAGTATCGCCAAATCCGTCCAACAAGACCAACCTCAGTTCCGACGGAGACTCCAAGGCCATCGCCATCCACCCGTGCTCCGCTCTGATCCCAGATCACCCTCGCCCCATCCTCCGCGCGCTGCAGCTCTCGCCCCACGCGGATGGCCTCCGCCCTCTCCGCCCCGGCGGCCTCCGCCGTCGCCGCCGCCCGGTGCAAGGCACGGGCCCGCCTCCTCTGATGCCGAACGCGTCTGTCTCTCTGCCGGTGCGGTGGATTCTGAACCTTTTCTCTTTTTGTCGTGGGCGCAGGTGTTCGGAGGAGGAAGGAACGATGGGAGGGCCGGGTGCCGCGTCGGGGTCGCGAGGAAGGTGATTGGTCCGATCCTGTGTCCCCGCTCGCTCTGGCTTACCCAGATCCCGCATTTGATTTGTGAAGAATTGGTTTGGTTCTGTAACGCGACTGTGCTAGATGGTTCCGGGCCCTGTCACAGGTGTTCATGCGTGCACGATTTGTTGACTGATCCAATTCAGGGCTGCTAGTGGTTCAGTGTTCATATGCACGGTAATGCTCAGAATCGACTAAGCAAGCTCCTACATAGTCTGCACCGTGATTGGCAATCGTGCATGATGCTGCAAGCTTTTAGAACAACAGCGGTTCATGGAGTACCATGCACTGGACTGCTGGGGTGCCTCCTGGGATTCAGCCGTCACGAAGCTCTGATATATGCACATTTTCTGTTATAAAATTTCTGTGGCCTCGTAACTTGCTTCCTGGGCCAGTAATTCAGGACTGCTAGTGGTT
Organism: Triticum urartu; assembly: GCF_056163025.1. Classification (NCBI taxonomy): domain Eukaryota; kingdom Viridiplantae; phylum Streptophyta; class Magnoliopsida; order Poales; family Poaceae; genus Triticum; species Triticum urartu. Next base: position 570,141,317 of record NC_141878.1, read on the forward strand.
TTACTTGCGGTGTTCTCGATTCAGGGCTGTGATTTCCAATTGTGCACGATGCCACAAGCTTTTAGAACCATACTGAGTCACGCGGAATCGTATCTGGGCTGCTGGTGCCTCCTGGGATTCAGACTTCGCATGACTCCGATACGCACCTTTCCTAGCAATTCAATTTTTCAGCGACCTTTCAGCTCTGCTAGTCGGGACAGAGTAGTAAGTACTCCCTCCGCCCGGAATTACTAGTATAGACGTATTTTAATTCTAGATACATCCATTTCTCTGACAAGTATTTCCGGATGGAGGGAGTAGAAATAATAATAATCAGGAACACTCTTAAGGATTCGGAGGATCGAGTGTCGTCTGTGAATAACTTCTGTTCATCATAAATCATAAAGTATGCTGACTTCTTTTGAGAACAAGCAGTCATTGACACATGAACAATCATGAAGCTGCGCTTTTATTCTGCACAGCTATAAACATGCGCGTGCTTAGTCCAGGCTTCTTCTGGTAGAAGTAGTTATACGTATTTACTGTACTTATAGTGATAGGACCACTCTAGAGTTGCTTGTTTCAAAGTTGAGACACATTGCAGTTGGTTGTGTAGCTGGTTAAGCCAGCATCTCTGTTTCTCCATGGATAATCCTTTTGCATGTGACGTCAGCTGTGTCTTGAAGCCTGGTGCCAGGTCAATATTTGACATCTCTTGATATGGTTTGTGTTTTGAAATTTAATTCTTCCTTTGCCGTTTTGGATGCAGAATACTAGCCACATAACGATGGCAGTTGCAGTAGATGCTTCTCGCTTTGAAGGAGTGCCAATGGCCCCTCCAGACCCGATTCTTGGGGTTTCGGAAGCATTTAAAGCAGACACAAGTGATCTGAAGCTCAACCTTGGCGTTGGTGCCTATAGAACGGAAGAGCTACAGCCCGCTGTCCTCAATGTTGTCAAGAAGGTAAGTCTAATCGTCCTTGGCATTTCCTGAATAATTTAGGTTCCTATTTTGATGTGCTACTGCTACATGTGGTAGGCTGAAAAACTTATGTTGGAGAAAGGAGAAAACAAGGAGGTACGATGGAAATTTTACAATTCGGATGATTTGGACTTGGTCATAAAGAATCATATTATCCTTCTCTTCTTTCACTGAGAATGAAAGGCTGAATGTTTTCTTTATGGTGCAGTATCTGCCTATTGAAGGCTTCGCTGCATTTAACAAAGCAACTGCAGATCTATTGCTTGGAGCTGACAATCCTGTCATCAAGCAAGGACGGGTATGGATTATGCAGCCCTTGCCATCGCTCTTGTTATATTATGACTGCCTGACAAGCTGTCACCTGAGGAGTTTCCTCTTATGTTTAGTTAACCTTATTTAGTAACCCCTCCTATTGTAGGTTGCTACTCTTCAGTCTCTCTCAGGGACTGGATCATTACGCCTTGCTGCAGCTTTTATTCAGAGATACTTCCCTGATGCGAAAGTACTTATATCATCTCCCACATGGGGTATGTATGGCGAACTGGGAACTGCAACTAGTGCTCATGACTTCATGTGCATAAGTCTATTTTTCATTGTTTTCTGTGGTGAATCTAAAAAATTCGTCCAATTTATATGTTAACAGGAAACCACAAAAACATATTCAATGATGCTAGGGTACCATGGTCAGAATACCGGTATTATGATCCCAAGACTGTTGGGCTGGATTTTGAAGGAATGATAGCTGACATACAGGTACTTAAAATATCTGTACCAAGAAAATTAACCATTATTCAAATATTGCTCTTTATATTGCTATCTTTAATTGGATGAACTTCGTTATGAGTAGTTTTGTTTTCATTCTATTGGGTTGCACTCACTGGCAGAGCGTCAGGTTGGGTCATGTGTTGTCCCATCCTTCTCTTCAAGCATTCTCTTAGGATTTGATTTTTTTTTTGCCTCACTAGCAACAAATGGACCGCTCTGCTGAGCTGGCCCCTTCCTGTGCTCCCCCAGTGGTTGCACTATTTTGTTTGAACTGCAATGGTTGCACTCATCATAGGAAACTTGCAATCTGGAAATGAAGTGACTTTTCCTTTTTACTATCGTTAACTTATGCACCAGTTATTGTTTGACCTAATGTTTTACTCTTTGCAAACTAGGCTGCCCCAGAGGGGTCTTTTGTTCTGCTACATGGTTGTGCTCACAATCCAACTGGAATTGACCCAACTCCTGAACAGTGGGAGAAACTGGCAGATGTGATTGAAGAGAAAAAACATATGCCTTTCTTTGATGTTGCCTATCAGGTGAGTCGTTTCATGCAAGTTTTTTTTTAACTTTATTTTCACAATTTGCCTCTTACTGACTGTTATATTTTCTTTGTAGGGTTTTGCCAGTGGAAGCCTTGATGAAGATGCATCTTCTGTCAGGCTGTTTGTTAAGCGTGGTCTGGAAGTGTTTGTTGCACAGTCTTACAGCAAGAACCTTGGTCTATATGCAGAAAGGATCGGTGCGATTAATGTCATTTGCTCAGCACCAGAAGTTGCAGATAGGTAACCATGTGTTCTAAATGGCTGCCTGCCTGCCTACCTACCTAATTTTTTTCCTTATCATTCTGTTAGATAAAATGCTATTTTGAATTTCTGCACTTTCATCCTGCACACTGTACGGTGATAGTCCTACTTAGGGTAAACCAAATTGCTGCAACAGTGTCTTCATTGTAAGAATATGTATGAATTGTCTATGTATTATGACGCTGGAAGCTTTGCAGGGTGAAGAGCCAGTTGAAGCGATTGGCACGGCCCATGTACTCAAACCCACCTATTCACGGTGCCAAGATTGTCGCCAACGTTGTTGGAGACCCTACCATGTTCGGTGAGTGGAAAGAAGAGATGGAACAAATGGCCGGTCGGATCAAGAACGTTCGGCAGAAGCTTTACGATAGCTTGACTGCAAAGGATCAGTCTGGCAAGGACTGGTCTTTCATTCTGAGCCAGATAGGCATGTTCTCGTTCACAGGCTTGAACAGACCCCAGGTGACTTTGCCTTTGAATCCCACAGATGACAAACTGTTTTGACGTTTTATCTTTGAATGATATGTCGGCAAAACGTATCATTGTGTAACCGTCTAAGTTCCCTCTTTCGTGTTTTGCAGAGCGATAACATGACCGATAAATGGCACATATACATGACCAAGGACGGGAGGATTTCGTTAGCGGGGTTGAACCTGGCGAAGTGCGAGTACCTTGCCGATGCCATCATCGACTCCTTCCACAATGTCAACTAGATTATGATTTGCGTCGCGGCCACGCTACTGCGATTAGTTCCTTCTATAGTTTGCTGGGATTTTTGGGTCCTTCCAGCTCGAGTTTTTAGTCGCGATGCTGATGACGTGTCCGGTGATTCAGAGGTACAGTAATAAAAATAATTTGGCAAAACTCACGGATGCTAGGCGCTAGGCGCTAGGCACTTGTACCGTTGTACGGTCCTTGCAAGCTTGTAATGCTGATTAATTATGTATGATGGCATCTCCAATTAGCCTTTTGAGTGCTATATCTCAAAGTTTCTTTTTTGGTCAAGAGGTATTATTATTTCTGGACTTTGATTGTTCGGTTACCGGAGCTCGGCATGGGCAGCTGTGTGTGTTTTCCCATGAGCAATGCCCGGAGATTATGGAATGCGTCGGGGCCTCTAAAATGTACTTCAAAGTTTTTCTCGGCTCACAAATTTTTTTCCGCGGCTCTGGGTCAATGGCAAAACCAGCGGGTTTCTGATAGCAACTGCTGTGCCCTCAGTGTTTTAAGCACCTACCGACTCTTGCGATTGCATCTTCTACTCTGCTGGGTGCTGCAAGTTCTTACGTACCAGCCATTCTGGCTCTCACAGCTGCAGCAGGTGATATGAGTACTATACAAATAATTTGAATCCAAAATCAACTTCAATTGCAAATCTTTTCCTAGTGTAGTCCGGAGATCTAGCAGATGCTAACCTGATAGAAATGAGTAGTTCAGACCACAGACTGCAGTTAAATGGGCAAATTTGTCCTTGCCAAAGGAAATCTGAAGAGTTTACATCGGCTCTTAACGCTGCTGAATATAGGGCGGAATAGGACGGTTGGCTGTTCTAGGAGCCCCAAGGATAGGAAAAGGTTTGACGGTTGCTCAGCACGCCAGTGAGAGCAACCGTGGACTGACAGAAAAACATCTGACATGAGAAGTTCTTCCATAAGGAACATCGTTACTTTGCCCGAATGAGCTCTTCATTCAACATTTCCAAGTTTTTAAGAAAAGTGAATATCACCCGGCAGACGCTTGAAACGATGAGCTACCACGACAACTACTTCACATATTAACGATGTTACTACATGGGGACCCATATTCTTGCTCAACCACATGCAAGCCGCAATGGCAGATCCAAGAGCTGAAAAAATAAATAAATCTGTTCTAGCTAAGCTACTGAGCCAACCAACAGGATCCGTGATAAGTTTCAGTAGTAACATCAGGGAGGACATACAACAAGTGATGAGTTCACCAAGAGCTACATTGTTTCAGCGTTATCAAGCACCATTCCCGAGCAGAGGAGTTTTGATCAGTGATTCTTCAGTTCAACCGGCGGTTCAGATCAGCGGGCTTGGAAAGCACGAATACCATCAGCAGCAAGTTCTGGCTTAGAGACGAGAGCTGTAGAGTCCTGCAAAATGGCAAGGCATGTGTTAGGCTGCAGCATTAGGCTTACAGTTTTGGTTAATCCTTCTGGAGTCACTAGTTTCAGAAACCTGGTAGCAATCTGATAGGAAATATATCCCGTGATTTAAATAGCAGCAGATAAATAACATGCTGGCAACAGAGTGGCAAAAGCTATATCATTTCTATAACAACCTCAACCTCGAGCATTTTGTGAGCGCACTATCCGTTGATCACATAAGTGCAGACCCATCATGCAATTTACAATTACGTATGCATCATGTGTTTGAGTGATGAAAAATTCAGAGCATGTCATTTCAGCATTTAACAAAGCTACAGGCCACATTGCCTTCAGGTCAGAAACAAAGAATGAACAGATAATTTTCTGTCAGATAGGTAGCAAAAAATGAATCCTGGGGGATCCCAAAAGCTAGTAGCTGGAGTAAATGCGGCGATTGGCTAAATGTACAAAGGTATAATGCGAGGTAGGTACCTTTGGCAGTAAAGCCATCTCCCCATTCTCGAAGGATGATAAAACAGCACCATGACTTTTAAGCCAATCAACACTTCCGTCTACTGCAGCAAAACCTAAGATTTTGGATACGTATTTAACAGGTATCTTGGTTGCGTAGGCCTTTGCCATACATTTTAAACCTTCAAATCTCATCTTCTCAAAGCAGAGACCTAGAAAATCGTAAGCATGTTCACCATTAACTACAATTAGCATAAATGGTAACCAACGGTTGTTATCAACATAGTCTAATAACCACATATCTGATGACCATTTGCATAAGAAAGTCTAGGAAAGATTTAACTTACACATCAGGTAGCCATTGAGGTTTGGAGCCACCTTGTAGAGTTTGAAAAATGATGCATAGTTCCCTGTCTGTATACTGTGAGCCACTTCTTTGGCATGCTTCACAGTTTCTTGCTGTTTCAGGTCGCTTGACAGCCTAGGAAACAAAATGAACAGTGTGGTCTTTAATTAGTGGCAAAACATTGGAGCAGTTATTCAGATTCGATACCTTACTTGCATAATGCACGAGGGCTTTTGTGCAAAAGATTATTTAAGTTGCCATAAGGTGCAGTGGCAGGTGACATATAATGGCTGTCTGGTTGAGTTACAGGAGTCGGTCTTATTTCTAGACAATAATACACCAGTATGTTATCTGATTTTGATGAATGTTAAAAGATCAGTTCACAACCACGGTTAACAGCATTTATTTGAGCAGGTTGTGTCTGTTTTGAAAACTCAATTATGACACTAATAGAACAAGGGTATACAACATATCTATTTAACTGTGCCAGTGAACCTATCGATGATATTTTTAACCGTACTAACCCTACTCTGTTTGCTTTTTATGTCACAATAAAAGGAAAAATATATACCTTCCAAGTTTAGACATCAGTTCAGTATTTTTGTCTTGAATCGCAGACAACAATATATCATAAGCTGCAAATTCACCATGATGGCCACCATTCCGCTTATTCCCATAGAGGCAGTGCAGCTTCGTGAGGCACTGAAAATCCAAGAAGCGCGCAAGAGCAATACCATGAGATAAGTGTGTGCAAATAATCACATTACGTACAAAAAAAGGGGAGCTGTAGCAGGGCTAGAGAACAATTTCACATAAAGAACATGTTTTCCCGAATTCTAATTCTGATAAGCTTGAAGTTGCTGATTATATATGCAAAAAAGGTACCAATTCTAACTCATGTACAGCCACAAATAGCTAATGATGCATAGAAGACAAACATAACAGATTTGCCATATATCTCAAACCAAGTATTCTTTAATATATCTCAAACCAAGCATTCTTTAATGTATCTCAAGGAGTACTAACCAAGTTAAGTTCAGCCATATCTCGATTGCACAACGCAAGTCTTGCATGATACTCATAAACCTGAAAAGGTAGAAAATGGTTGTAGAAGAGAAAAGAATATGTTAGAACAACAATGTAGTCTGGTGCCAGAAGTGAAATAGGGAAAATATAATTTGTGGGAATAACCTGCACAGAAAGTTCATCCTCTATGTTCTGGATAGTCATATCTTGACGAATTGATTTCAGTTGATCTGTTTTAAAATTATAGTCTTTACTTGAGACCTGGACAAACTTCAGGGCTTCTACAAGTACAAGCTTTGGTCTTATCTGAAAGACAGGAAAAGAGGTCAATTGCTGTTTAGAAGTAGCAAAAGGAAGATAAAAGTATATCAAAGGAAGAAAAGGAATTCAGAGAAACATGAGTAGTGGTTACTGCATAACTACAGTATTTGGCTCTGACATTCAGAAATTTGAACTTCACAAATAATAGTACTAAATAAGATAGGAAATCCATAGTAGTGGTTACTGTATAACTACAGTAATTTGACATACTACAGCAGAAATCAATGGCTCATAGCCAGATTTGCACAAGAATCAGTCAATGAACAGTTCATATACATATACAGTCAAAAAACAGATGTCATACATAGATGATCGAAGCTACAAAATCTTTCCTACATCTAATATAGCAGACAGACATTAGTCAAGTTTGGGCTGTAGCAGAAATTTTCTATCCAGGAGATATACCAACGATGCAATTTGCAAGCAGCTATTCAATGGCTAATGACTGATGCTGAGCTACAACATGGGATCAATAACACGGTCCGATAAAAGATGGACGGCAAGTGGGATCTGGGAACTATGATTTCAAGGCATCTTCTTTCAAAACACTCACACCAATAGCAATTCAACTGAAAGTTCACTGAAAGTCTTACCTTTGTTGCATCTGGAGGCCTGGTGAGACGGAAGTAGCCTTTCTGTACATCTGTGCACATCCCTACAATCAGACCAGAGGTGATAGTCCCATCTCCTTCATCCACCGTAGCTTCTGGCTTGATCTTTCCTTCATAATTTGCAGCTTCCGGTCTGACCGCCCCATTTGAATCATCATGCTTAGATTCCGAAGGACGCTGCGGCTCCTCGACTCCTGTCGACTTGATAGCACCTGCCACTTGCTTCTCCGACAGCACTCCGCGCACAGGGCGGGGCAACCTCTTCCGGGGGAATGCCTTGCGTCGGCTGCCGCCCGACGCTTCAGGCCCAGTACGCAGCGCAGGGAGTACCGAGCTCTGGTGTCCGCTGCCGCCCGACGCTTCAGGCTCGGTGCGCAGCGCAGGGAGTACCGAGCTCTGGCGAGGCGATCGCTGGCGTCCGCTGCCGCCTGGCGGCCCAGTTTGCTGGAGCCCGCCCCTCCCGCGAAAGAACCGCCGTGGTGGGAAGCCCCCTCTGCCGCCCCCGAGATTGTGTGGAGGCGGCGGGCCCAAAGGGTAGGGCTCCCCACGGTCTCCTGTCTCCAGGAACGAGCCCCCACGGTCTCCTGCCCCAGTCTCTCCATGGAGCGCTGCGTCCAGGGGTCATGGCCGTCAGACCCCGGGAACAGAGCTCCCTGCCGGCGATCCTGAGGAGACGGTGTCCATCGCCTCTCGCCCTCCAAGATTATGGCAGGGGAGCGCTCGGGGAACATGGCTCCATGGGAGAATCTTGGACGGGGTGTCGCCTCGAAGCCGTCGCCGCGGCCGCGCTCGACCGGGAAGGGGCCGGAGCGATAGAACGTGTCATCGCGGGACTGCACGTGACCGCGTCCCTCGTGGCGCCCTGGCGGCGACGAGCCACGCCGCCTGCGATCATCCAAAGCTGGTGTCCAATCCCTTGGTCTTGAACTGGAGCACTGGTGCTCGTCCGCAAAGAAAGGCGAATGCCCGCGAGGCAAATCCCAGTCCATTGGCGACCGCGGCAGGGAGCGGTTCGGTCGCCTGAAGTCATCACCACGGCCGCGCTCGAAACGACTCTGCCCCGGGAAAGAATCGGCGAGCTCCAAGAATCTCGTAGGCGTACCGTAGTTGCCCTCGCGGCTGTACTCCGGCCAGTCATGGTCCAAGAATCCATTGCCGAAGCTGTCAGCCTCCCTCTGGGGTCCCGAAGGCGGGGACACGCGCCATGGCTCGAATCTTGGCCGAGGGCCGTAGGGCTCCTCGCGGCTGTAATCGATGTAGCGCCGGAGACGAAGGGGACTAGGGGAGGCGAGGGTGGCCGCTCCAAGAAGGCCGCAGGAGGAGAAGGCGCGCCTGTCCAGGAGGGCGCGAAGTCCCGAGGGGGTGAGCGCCAGAGATGGCGGTTTCTGTAGTTGGCCGGCGATGCCTGGCGTTCCCTCTTGCGTGGTGGTGATCGGCCTAAGCGCCGACGAGGATCCATTTGCTTGTGGTGGCTGGCGGGTTCTTGGGAAAGTGTGGAAGAGGACTTGAGATTGGCTGATCAGAAAATTAGCCGTGGCAGGAGGGGCTATTTGAAGCGCCCTCGTAGGAACTCGGGCTTCTCGAGCCGTTAAGATTTGCGGCTGCGTCTTTTTTTTTTCCTTCTTCTTCTTCTGAAGTACCACTATGTACCTAAAACCCTGCTTAGTATGTTGGATATCCAAGCATGAAATTGCAATACAAAAGGCTGACCTTGCATACATTCTGGAACGAGATTGCGAACGGCTTGCCGAGAAGCCTTGATTCGCCTTGATGACAGCCGGTATGAACTCTGAAGCCTGGTTTCCAAGTAGGAAGCGTAGCTCGTCAGAGACTGTCATACGCCTACCTGACGGAGATATCCGCGGCATATGCATGCTCTGACTGAAAACTTCGCCGATGTTCCGCCCTGAAATTGCCAGGAGCAGCCAAACTTTGAGAAGAAGAATGCAGAGTCATGGCGGTTTATATTAATTACAGAAGGCATGAGGCCTGACGGCCATGGAAAAGGATGAGTTGTAGCTGTTGGATAATTAATTAATGTTGTCCGCATAAGATGATCTTGCCGATTTCATGCCGGCGACATAACCCTACAGTCGAACAGCGGGTATTTTTATAGTTGGACTATATTCCCGCCAACTCTTCCCACACAAGGTCAGCACAAAGCCGTTCACTGAAATGAACTCTGACTAGAGCCAGCTCCCAAATTGGGAATGTGGGATCAGAAGAGAGTAGAGGTGGCTATAGCCTAGAGATCCCTAACCAAAGGTAATGACCTCAAGGCGACGATCCTCCGCAACTATGCCTTGCAGATTCTGTCAAACCGGTAGTTATGTAGATGATGCGTTATTTGAAATGTAGTAAGGTCCAAATTATTCTATGGTCTAGGAAAATACACACCATATCCAGCAAAGTTAAGGAGACCGGCCTGCGAAATTTTATGGCAACTTCTATTCTTGTTACTCTTACTCTACACAAACAAGTTAAGTAGTTGTAATGCACGTGATATATCGCGTGTATTCACACCAGCTCAACTGACTACTCTAGCTTACAGAACCTATAGGAATCGCGATACATCAACTAGCAACGACATGGCAACAAAATCAACTGACTTAAGTTCATAGAACTTGAGCCATTAGTGCCGTTGGACAAGGCTGCAAGTCTACAAGAAGCAAAAGTTAGCAAGACAGTAATCAGCCCGGGAGCAAGTTCTGTTCAGTAGTTCACTACAACATTGCAACTGAAGCAACTATGAACTACCAAAGCGAGCCAGCAACAGCATGCTAATTAAACAAGATTAAATTACATGGGCAGGCAGGCTGCTGGTGGTGGTGGTACTAGCACCGGCAGTGTGTACAGACTAGTGGAAGGTCGGATCCTAGACATTGTCGCGAGGGATGCGCCTCTGCCCTCTGGGAGATTCTGTCGAGCGCGTGGCGTGCCCGCGCTTGCGGGGGTGTGCCTGCTGACGCTACGAGAGGCTCGGGGAGACAAACAAGAACGAAATTGACAATGGGATCGGAGCAATCGACGAGGGAAAGCTCGATTCTATTTGCAGGGGAGATGCCCGGGCAAACAAAAGTAAGAAAATCACGGGATGGTACGAGCCGAGCACCTGCGGCTGGAGGAGGAGCGCAGCCACAGGCCAGAGCTTGCCGACGCGGAGAAGACGAGGAGCACGACGCCGGCATACCGCCCAGGATGGCGCGAGCTCCAGGTCCTTCTTGGCACCCCCCGTGCGCGCGCAAGTCGCTTGCTCTGAGTCCCGCCTGTTCGCCTTGTCCCGAGCGGCGGAGCCGCCGCGGCCGCGGCCGCCTGCTTCGGCCGCGAGTCTATGGCTTTGGGATGCCACCATTAGTTTTTTTTAAGGGAAGATGCTACCTTTTTTTGAGATTATAGGGACTTTTACTCGATCGTAAACTAATACTCCCTCCGTCCCAAAATAACTTTCTTAAGTTTAGTATACAATTTTATACCAAACCTAATACAAAATTAAGACACTTATTTTGGGACAAATGAATATAAAATTATTTAAGGGTTGTTTAGATAAGGAGAATATACAAAACACGATCTCTATAAATAGGAAACGGTTCTAATAATCATGTCTTTTACGATACCCAAATTCTTTAAAGTGCATGCGCATTTTTTTGGCAAAACGAGCAGCCTGACTCACAACACATGCATGCACTTAATTTTTTTGTCTGCTAGTGCATGTGACCGTGACATTAAATGCGTCACAGTGCTCCTTTAGTATGGAACAGATAGATTCATGTACATTCATTTTGGGTTCTTAAAAATTCAAAAAAGCATATCTTTCCAACCGCTTGTTGGAATTCAAATTTGTTTTCACTGTTGAAATCCTCGCAACGAGATCTTTCAAACTAGATCCCGCATGAGTATATTTTGACGAAATTTTTTCGATGCCAACTTTAGGGGCTATATTGTGCAACATTTAGTATTGATGATGCAACTTTAGTACTGCATGATGCAACTTTTTTCAAAATCAATTTTAGAGCTGTACGATCCAACCACTGATGAGGCTATAACATAGCAACTAACAACCGACTTTTGTGATGCGCAACTAGTCTACTGTCCCAGTCAACTATCTAGTAGTAGATGTGCAACCCTCTCCTACCTATTTATGGATGCCTACTGTTGGCACACCCTGCCCCACCTTCCCTACCAGCGATATGTGCAACTTAGTATGTTGTTCAAGCCAACTATCTATTAGTCGATGTGCAACTCTTTCCCCTCCCTACTTGTGAATATGCAATTTTGGTTGGTGGGGGCAACAAACGGAGTTGCATATAGTCTTCTAGGCAGTTGGCCAGGTAAACATACGAAGTTGCACATCTCATAGGCAGGGAATAGTTGGATGGTGAAAATTCCACGTTCACGAGGATAGTGAAAAGTTGCATATAGACATGGCGCTAAAGTTGCAAATCTTACTAGCAAGGGTGGTTCGAACCGGTTGCTAGAAGGGAAAATTACACATACATGGGGTACGATGAAAAGTTGCACATCACTGCTAGATAGTTGGCCGTTGCAGTATCCAAAGTTGTACATCCAGTACTAGAAAGTTGGCAAATGCAACAAACAGTGAAAGCACATCCACGGAAAAGGAAAAAGTTGCACATCAATTACTAGGGAGTTGGCCTGAGCAACAGACGAAGTTGCACATCTCACTAGAAGGGGTAGTTCGAGAGGGTGGAGGTGACATCAGTGAAAATTGCACGTCCACGTGCAGTTTTTACTGATGGCGCCTCCACCCCCAAAAGTACCCACTTGAAGTGAGATGTGCAACTTCGTCTCTTGCCGAGGCCAACTGTCTAGTAGTTGACGTGCAACTTTTCTCCTACACGTGGATGTGCTTTCACTATTTACTGCATCGGCCAACTGCCTAGCAGTAGATGTGCAACCTCGTATGCTGCGATGGCCAAATATCTAACAATGATGTGCAACTTTCTCTTGTATCACTCATGGATGTGCAACTTCGTGGGTTGCCCCGGCCAACTGCATAGCAGACTATGTGCAACTCCGTCTATTGCCCCCGCCAACTAAAACTAATATGTATCCACAAGTAGCGAGGGGAAGGAGTTGCACATCGACTAATAGGCAGTTGGCGTGGACAACAGACTAAGTTGCACATACCACTGGTAGGGGAAGTGGGGAAGGGTTGCACATCGACTATTAGGTAGTTGGCCGAGGTAGTAGACTAGTTGCACGTCATAAAAAATTGATTGTCATGGTTTCTTTGTTGCAATACCATAAAAATTGGATCATGCAGCTGGAAACTTGGTTTTCAAAAAAGTTGCACAATCCAGTACTAAAGTTGCACCATGTAGTAATAGAGTTGCACAATATAGCATCAAAGTTGGCATCAAAAAAATTTCGTCAAAACATATCCATGCGGGATCTAGTTTCAAAGATCTCGTCGCGAGAATTCCAATAGTGAAAACGGATCTAAATTCCAAAGCACAGTTTAAAAGATATGACTTTTTAAAAATTTGAAAACCTGAATAAATGGACATACACATCCATGGAATAATGCGGTGTCTTGTCCATGTGACCATCCTAGTAGTATATGCCACATCACGAATAAAGATAAAATTTAGACCATAAAACTATTTCCTCTAATTGGTGTGTACACACTTTTTAGAATTTAGGTAAAAAAAGATGCAGCCGATGCATGTGGACCATTTAATATGCATGTCAGTTGGATATTTTTTGTTTAACTAGTTGGGATCAGAGGAATCTTTCCTAATCAGGACAAGGGGACAAACACTTTCTATTGATAATCGGACGTTGTGAAGCGCTAGGGAGCCAACGGATGCTGGCTAGACTCGTCCTTTACAATAATGTTATTTTCAATACGAAATATGTAAATGGCGAACGAACTAGTTTTCGTTTCAGATACAAACAGTTTCAGATACAAACACGTTCGTTGTCGTCGATATTTAGATCATGCGATTGCGTGCGCTCCTCATTTGTTTCTCTCCCACGGATTTCATGCTCGCTCCCGATGATTTCGCTTGCTATCATATTTCTTTTTGATGAAATGTACCGAGTGCTATGTTTCATTTATTAAGAGAGGAACCAGCAGAGTCGGGAAATTACAAGGGGATATTGGGAAGAGAAGGAACACACACTGAGAACAACATAAGAGTTACATGTTGGGAAGCATTGCATGGAAAACAAAAAAATTCTACGCACACACAATGATCTATCTATTGAGATGCATAGCAACGAGGGAAAGAGTGTGTTTACATACCCTCATAGACCGTAAGCTAAAGTGTTTCTCAACGCGGTTGATGTAGTCGAACTTCTTCGTGCTTCAACTGGTTAAGTACCGAATGCATGACACCTCCGTGTTCTGCACACGTTCAGCTCAGTGACGTTCCTCGCCTTTTTGATCCAGCAAGTTTTCGAAGTAGTAGATGAGTTCCGTCAGCACGACGGCGTGGTGACGATGATGATGAAATGACCCTCATAGGGCTTCACCTAAGTACTACGAAGATATAACCGTGGGAATAAACGATGAAGGGGGGCGCCGCACACCGCTAACAATTGTCTATTGTGTGCTAGGCGCCCCCCTTCCCCCCCCCCACACACACACACATATATATATATAGGTGGGAGTGAGGGAAGAGCAGCCAAAGGAGGCGCCCAAGTAGGAGGAATCCTACTTGGGGTCCCTCCCAAGCCACACCCCACTCTTTCCTTATTTGAAGTGCGGGGAATGTGGTGCCCCCCTTTTCCTTTCTCCCATGAGAGGGAAAGGCAGGACGAGCTAGCCCTCCCCCTTTTCCTTCCCTAGGGGTGGCTAAACAAGGGAGAGGGTGCACCAACCTCTTTGTGGGCTGGGCTATCCCCTCATTTGGCCTATAAGGCCCATATCTTGCCGGGGGGGGGGGGGTGGCCGGAACCCCTTCCGGTGACCCGATTCCTTCCCGGTACATCCCGAAACACTTCCAGTGTCTAAATACCATCGTTCTATATATCAATATTTACCTCTCGACCATTTCGAGACTCCTCGTCATGTTTGTGTTCTCATCCGAGACTCCGAACAACATTCGGTCACCAAAACATATAACTCATATAACACTATATCGTCAACGAACATTAAGCGTGCGGACCCTACGGGCTCGAGAACTATGTAGACATGACCGAGACACCTCTCCGGTCAATAACCAATAGCGGAACCTGGATGCCCATATTGGCTCCTACATATTCTACGAAGTGTTGGGGAACGTAGTCTATACCTACTATTAAAAGGAGGTGATATTCTTGGTTTCTTCCCGCTTCGTTTGGTCCTGCTTCAATTAATTTCATGTAAGCTATTTGGTTTCATTACTTGCCATCCATTTTGGCTCAACAGAGGAAGCCCATCTGGCGGCGCACTGTGGGCCAGGTCGGAGAAAAATAAAATTGTCGAGTCATAACCTACCAACCGGTCACGCATAGTTTGTCCAACTGACCCAGCTAAAGATATGACTGGATTTATTTTTCTCCTGTTGCAACGCACGAGCCTTTTTGCTAGTAATTTCAAAAAAAATCCTACGCACACACAGGATCATGGTGATGCATAGCAACGAGAGGGGAGAGTGTGTCTACGTACCCTCGTAGACCGTATGCGGAAGCGTTGGCACAACGCGGTTGATGTAGTCGTACGTCTTCACGATCCGACTGATCCAAGTACCGAACGTACGATACCTCTGAGTTCTGCACACGTTCAACTCGATGACGTCCCGCGAGCTCCGATCTAGCAAAACTTCACATGAGAGTTTCATCAGCACAGCAGCGTGGTGATGGTGATGATGATGCTACCGACGCAGGGCTTCTCCTAAGCACCGCTACGATATGATCGAGGTGGATTATGGTGGAGGGGGGCACCGCACATGGCTGGGAGAGATCAACAGATCAACTTGTGTGTCTATGGGGTGCCCCTGCCCCCGTATATAAAGGAGCAAGGGGAGGAGGCAGCCGACCAGGGAGAGGCGTGCCAAGAGGGGGAGTCCTACTCCCACTAGGTGTAGGACTCCTCCTTTTCCTAGTAGGAATAGGAGAGGGGGAAGGAAAGGGAGAGGAGGAGTAGGAAAGAGGGGGCCGGCCACTTCACACAATACATAAATATATCATACATCATCCAGAATACAATCAAGGTGCGACTACGGAACCAACATAAATAAAGACAACCCCAAATGCTAGATCCCCGATCGCCCCAACTGGGCTCCTCTATTGATCATCCGGAAAAGAAACATAATAACGACATGAATCCTCGTCGAACTCCCACTTGAGTTCGGTAGCGTCCCCTGCACTGGCATCATCGACACCTGCATCTGTTTGGAAGTATCTGTGAGGCACGGGGACTCAGCAATCTTACACCCTCGCGATCAAAACTATTTAAGCTTATGGGTAGGAAAGGTAGTGAGGTGGAGCTGCAGCAAGCACTAGCATGTATGGTGGCTAACTTACGCAAAAGAGAGTGAGACGAGAAGCAAAGCACGACTGAGAAGCTAAAATGATCAAGAATGATCCTGAAACTACTTACGTTCAAGCATAACACGAGACTGTGTTCTCTTCCCGGACTCCACCGAAAAGAGACCATCACGGCTACACACGCGGTTGATTCATTTTAATTAGATTAAGTGTCAAGTTTTCTACAACCGGACATTAACAAATTCCCATCTGCCCATAACCGCGGGCACGACTTCCGAAAGTTCAAACCCTACAGGGTTGTCCCAACTTAGCCCATCACAAGCTCTCACGGTCAACGAAGGATATTCCTTCTCCCAGGAAGACCCGATCAGACTCGGAATCCCGGTTACAAGACATTTCGACAATGGTAAAACAAGACCACTAAAGCCGCCTGATGTGCCGACAAATCCCGATAGGAGTCGCACATATCTCGTTCTCAAGGCACACCGGATGGGCAAGACGTCGGGTTGGCATAAACCCTGGTTGCCCAGGGGGCGCTAGACATCACCCAGTTTGGACCAACACTCAGAGGAGCACTGGCCCGGGGGTTTAAAATAAAGATGACCCCTGAGTCCGTGGAACCCAAGGGAAAAAGGCTTAGGTGGCAAATTGTAAAACCAAGGTTGGGCCTTGCTGGAGGAGTTTTATTCAAGGCGAACTGTCAAGGGGTTCCCATAACACCCAACCGCGCAAGGAACGCAAAATCAAGGAACATAACACTGGTATGATGGAAACTAGGGCGACAAGAGTGGAACAAAACACCAGGCATAAGGCCGAGCCTTCCACCCTTTACCAAGTATATAGATGCATTAAAGTAAACAAGATATAATAATGATATCCCAACAATATCCATGTTCCAACATGGAACAAACTTCATCTTCACCTGCAACTAGCAACGCTATAAGAGGGGCTGAGCAAAGCGGTAACATAGCCAAACAATGGTTTGCTAGGAAAGGTGGGTTAGAGGCTTGACATGGCAATATGGGAGGCATGATAAAGCAAGTGGTAGGCATCGCGACATAGCAATAGAGCAAACAACTAGCAAGCAAAGATAGAAGTGATTTCGAGGGTATGGTCATCTTGTCTGCAAAGTTCTCCGAGTTGACGAAAACTTGATCCTCGTAAACGTACTCAACGGGTTGCTCGATCACGCACTCGTCTCCCGGCTCTACCCAAGGCAAGAGCACAAGCAAAGGAAATAACAATCAACCACGGTGCAATGCGCAAGCAACATGATGCAAAACATGGCATGATATGCGGGATGTGATATCCAATGCATATGCGTGCTCCGGAAGGGAAAGATTGAACAAGTGAAAGTGCAACTATCCCTGGGTGGTTTTGGTAATTCCTAACAACATATAGCTCATTGAGCTAACATTATTCCAAGATTAATATTTCAGGAAAAGCTCAACGAATGGCATGGCATGGATGAGGAAAGTGGATCCCTCAAAATTCTAAGGACAAAAAGTTTGGCTCAAGCTTGAAGCTCAAGACTCTACATTTTATATTTTAGTGATCCAAGATCACATTGAGTCTATAGGAAAAGCAAATACTATCAAGGAGGGATGAGGTGTTGCTTAATGGCTTGCTTGATCAAAATGCTTAGTGATATGCTCCAAAATCCTCAACTACCTTCCCACATCCACATATGACCTAAACCAAAAGTCAAACTCGGCCCCACCGATTCTTTCTATCCGGCGCCACCGAGTTTCAAATGTCATAGCCACTGCCACAAACCCTAGGCAAATCGGTCTCACCGATAGGGATCTCGGTCTCACCGAGATGGGATTGTAATCTCTCTGTTTCCCTTCGTAACGTTTCGGTCTTACCGAGATGAGCGATCGGTCCCACCAAGATTGCAATGTAAACTCTCTGTTTCCCTTTTGTAACATTTCGGTCTTACCGAGATGAGCGAATCGGTCCCACCGAGTTTACCTGACCAACTCTCTGGTTAGCTTATTACCAAAATCGGTCCCACTGAGTTTGTGTAATCGGTCACACCGAGATTACGTTATGCCCTAACCCTAACCATATCGGTCCTACCGAGTTGCATCTCAGTCCCACCGAAAATCCTAACGGTCACTAGGTTTGCTGAATCGGTCCGACCGAGTTTAACCATTCGGTCCCACCGAGTTTGGCAAATTGTGTGTAACAGTTAGATTTTGTGTGGAGGCTATATATACCCCTCCACCCACTCTTCATTCGTGGAGAGAGCCATCAGAACATACCTACACTTCCAATACACATTTTCTGAGAGAGAACCACCTACACTTGTGTTGAGGTCAAGATATTCCATTCCAACCATATGAATCTTGATCTCTAGCCTTCCCCAAGTTGCTTTCCACTCAAATCTTCTTTCCACCAAATCCAAATCCTGTGAGAGAGAGTTGAGTGTTGGGGAGACTATCATTTGAAGCACAAGAGCAAGGAGTTCATCATCAACACACCATTTGTTACTTCTTGGAGAGTGGTGTCTCCTAGATTGGCTAGGTGTCACTTGGGAGCCTCCGACAATATTGTGGAGTTGAACCAAGGAGTTTGTAAGGGCAAGGAGATCGCCTACTTCATGAAGATCTACCGCTAGTGAGGCAAGTCCTTCATGGGCGACGGCTGTGATGGAATAGACAAGGTTGCTTTTTCGTGGACCCTTCGTGGGTGGAGCCCTCCGTGGACTCACGCAACCGTTACCCTCCGTGGGTTGAAGTCTCCATCAACGTGGATGTACGATAGCACCACCTATCGGAACCACGACAAAAACATCCGTGTCTCCAATTGTGTTTGAATCCTCCAAACCCTTCCCTTTACATTATTGCAAGTTGCATGCTTTACTTTCAGCTGCTCATATACTCTTTTGCATGCTTGCTTGAATTGTGTGGAGATTGCTTGACTTGTGCTAAGATAGCTAAAATCTGCCAAGAACTAAAATTGGGAAAAGGCTAGATTTTTATTTGGTCAAGTAGTCTAATCACCCCCCTCTAGACATACTTTCGATCCTACAAGTGGTATCAGAGCTTTGGTCTCCATTTGCTTTGATTTCCATAGCTTTTGGCGGTCATAGCCTTGGTTTCACAACCTAGGAGAGTATGGCGTCTAGCGAGGGAAATTATCACCATAGAGGTCCTTACTTTGATGGCACTAATTTTGCTAGTTGGAAGCATAAGATGAAAATGCATATTCTTGGACATAACCCCGCCGTTTGGGCTATTGTGTGTATTGGCTTGCAAGGTGAATTCTTTGACGGGAAAGATCCAAACCGTGAAGCCACCGCAGAAGAGTTGAAAATGCTGCAATACAACGCTCAAGCTTGTGATATCCTCTTCAACGGATTGTGCCCCGAAGAATTCAACAAATTTAGCCGTCTTGAGAATGCAAAGGAAATTCGGGATACTTTGATTGATATGCACGAAGGTGCCGACTCTGTCAAGGAATCCAAATTGGATGTGCTTCAAAGTCAACTTGACAAGTTCAAAATGAAGGATGGTGAAGGTGTCGCTGAAATGTACTCTAGGCTTGCTCTTATCACAAATGAGATTGCCGGCTTAGGGAGTGAAGAGATGACCGATAGATTCATCATCAAGAAGATCCTAAGAGCCTTGGATGGAAAATATGATACCGTGTGCACATTGATCCAAATGATGGCCAACGGAAGTCATCAGAAGAATTATTGCTCATGAGATGTCACTCAAGGATAAAGAGGAACTTCACAACAAATCAAGTGGTGTTTACAAAGCCTCATGTGAAGCCCCCACATCATCGAGTGAGAAACAAACCTTCAATGA
The DNA here is from genome assembly GCF_056163025.1 of Triticum urartu. NCBI lineage: Eukaryota > Viridiplantae > Streptophyta > Magnoliopsida > Poales > Poaceae > Triticum > Triticum urartu. The sequence continues at coordinate 570,160,988 of NC_141878.1, forward strand.
AGAATTGAGCTTAATGGTGAAGAACTTCAACAATTTCTATAAGAGTAGAAGCAAAGAGAGAAGTTCCAAGTCAAGGTCCTACAATGACAAAAGATCTTCTAGTCGAGAGCGAAACTGCTACAATTGTGGAAGGCCCGGACACTATTCCAATGAGTGTACGACCCCCTACAAGAGAAGATTCTCCCAAGAGAAGAAGTAGAAGAGAAGAATCACCATCTAGAGAAAGAAGGAGTGGAGATGATCGTTATGAACGAAGACCCTCACAGAGAATAAAGGACAAGTCATCAAGGAGCTACACAAAACGAAGACATCAAGCTCATGTTGGTGAATGGGTATCCGGCTCCGACTCCGACAGCCACTCCGAGAGAAGCTATCACTCCGACTCCGAATATACTCAAGATGAAGGTGTTGCCGGTCTAGCACTTGTGACAACCAACTCCTACGACATATTTGACTCACCAAATGAAGGAGTTGGAACATGCTTCATGGCTAAAGGCCCAAAGGTATCACACGCCGAGTATGTTGATTTCAATAGTGATGAAGATGACTTGTTAGGTGATGATGATTTACTTGTTGACAACTCTAGTGATGAATACTGTGATGAAACGTCAATTAATCATGCTAATCAAGATAAAACGAATGACAATGATAAGGAGAAGATTGAGTCTCTAACTAAAGAACTAAACACTCTTAAGTTAGCTCATGAAACTATCTTAGGAGATCATCGAGAACTTTTAAGGACTCATGAGAAATTATGATTTGAAAAGCTCAACCTTGAGCAAGAGCATGAGTTCTTAAAAGCAATCAATGATGATCTTCGTAAGAAAAGTTCTTCTTACATTGCCAAGCGTTTACTCTTATCCACTTACATGCCTCAAGTCAAGTCTAGTAACAAGAACAAGAAAGATTCTTCCTCTAGTAGTAACAATAATCATGCTAAATCCAATATTGTTGCTTCTAGTAGTTCTCTTGATTCCACTAATGATTCTCTTAGCCAAGTTACACTTGAGCAAGAAAATAGCTTATTGAAGGGAATTATAGAGAAAGGTGTTTACAAGAGCCTTGCCGGAAGTAAGCAATTCGAGGAAATTGTACGCAAGCAAGGAAGGCACCGGAAGAATCAAGGTGTTGGTTTTGAAGGAAAGTTCAATGCCAATGGAGTTGAGTGGGAAGAAGATCAATACCCCAAGACGAAGTTTGTTCCTCAACAAGAGAAGTATGATCCTAGTTCTTTCAAAGGGACACAAGCTCAAGATGATCTTCCACCACAAGACCACAAGTAAAAAGGCAAGTACAAGCTTCAAGAGGAAATTGATGCATTTGAAGAAGCTCCTAAGGCCTTGGTCAAGTGGGTTCCCAAGACTACTTCAAGTTCCACTTCATCAAGTACAACTACAACACCGAGGATTCCCATCAAGATGGTGTGGATCCCGAAGAAGAAGAACTAGAGAGTTCTTGAGGGTGACTCCGCCAACATACTTCACTCTTATCATCTTGGCAAGAACAAGTGCAATCAACTTCCACATCTTGCACTAGTTCAAGGAGTCACAAACCCTCTTGTTGGTAAGACAAGGGACAAGGTAACCTAAAAGCTTTCATAGACATCATCTTGTGTGCGCATCACTTTATGTCTATGGATATCCTTGTTTGTTCCTTGTGGGACTAACCCGTGTAGGTATTGAAAGTGCAACTCACTCCAATGGATAGCTTCAAATGATCTACATCAACATTGAGCATCCACATCTTCAACATCTACATGAAGTCATCATCAACAAAACCCAAGGTTAGTTCATCCCTCTTAGGGGGGATCTCACATCTAGGGGGAGCTTTACTCTAAGAATTGAGCTAAAGCAACTCTAATGGTGTGAACACAACAATGCTTTATGTAAAAGTGGTAACCCCACTTGTGCTTAAACGATGAGTATGACCTATGATCAAATGTTCTCATTTGACTCCTAAGTCAATATACTCATATATAGATGACCTAGTCATCGCAAATTGTTTGATAGATGCTAGAATTGGTTGTGCATGCTTTGCCACATATTTCAATTGCCATTTTATTGTGTGAGCATGTTGATTGCATATTTTACTCATTCGAGGACATCCACTTGTTGTTTTGATTGATTGGTTTTCTTCTCTTTTGCCAAGTGGATGGACAAGAATGCCTAAGAACCCTCTCTATCTATCTATGATTTTCTCGTCTCAAACTCTATTCATGCTACATCACAAAATTTGATCAAGTCAGATTCGAACCACTCTGTGTGAGGAGCACTCGGAGTCCCCGTTTCGTCATAGACTTAAACTTCCAAAACTTCTTTGTGCGTTTCGGTCTGACCGATTCATTCATTTCGGTCATACCGAGATCACTAAGTCGATCTAGGTTTTCAATCTCGGTGCAACCGATTTGAACCTTTCGGTCACACCGAGTTTCAGTAACTGATTGCAGTTATGAATCTCGGTGCCACCGAGTTGTTCCACTCGGTCACACCGACAGGGTCGGGCTATATATACCCACGGGTCAAATTTTGGAAAACTTTCCGAACCTCCTTGACCCGCGCTTAGCCTGCTCTGCCTCCAGGGTCTCCGGATCGTATTCCTCGTCGCCAGTCGCCTCCTGCCGCTGGTCTCCACCGCCGTCAACGGGAATCATCCCTGCCATTGCCGCCGTAGCGAGTTCATCGCCGAACTAGGGTATGAACTCAATCACTGTGCTATCCCTATCTGATTCCTAGCACATTGTGTTCGCCATGTATCTTGCCACGATTGAGATCATTCTTATCCAGTCAAAACACTCCGTAGTTTAGTTGTGAATTGAAAATTTAGGGTTAGGTTTCCGCCGAAACCATCTCAGACCCACTGAGTTTGTGGAACTCGGTACCACCGATTCGGCTCAGGCCATTGCACATGTAATTTTTGGTCTGACCGAGAATTGCAAATCGGCGTGACCGAGTTCAGGACTTTGTGAAACCCTAGCAGTCTCGGTGCCACCAAACCGTGACTCGGTCTGACCGAGTTCACTAGTTTAGGTTCCAACAGCTGCTTCGGTATCACCGAGTTTACAAATTGGTTGATCCGAAATGCTTTCTGTGGAAAACTAAAATTAAGTTTTTGACTCATTCTTTTGCAAAAACCTCTGCATTTTGTGATGCTCATCCACTCTATCTCATCTATATCTATTCACAGGGTCTGCTGTCAGTGTTTGCAATATGTCTGATCAGAGTGACAACCAGAATAGGTCAGAGGAGCAGGTTCACCTGAGTGAGGGCACTACTCCCTCTAGCAGTTCACATGATGGTAGCAGGAGCACCCCAAGCAACTTACCCAAAGCTGCCACCAGGGCCAGAAAGAAGAAGACCTCTGAATCTGAGGATGAAGACTATGTGGCAGTTGGGGATGAGGCCACTTCCAAGAAGAAAGTGGTTAAGAAGGAATATAGCACTGCTGCTGCCACCAAGCCAGGCATGAAGCAAAAGGTTCCTACAAAGAGAATTCCAATGTCTAAGGCCAGAGCATCTACTCAAGTCCCTTTGGGATCTGAACTCAAAGAGGCTGCTGCAGAAGGGAAGAAGAGGAAGGAGAGGATCAAAAAGACCACTGCTAGAGTGCTTGGAAGATCCTCAATCATGAGAGATTCTGAAGAGGAAGAGGAAGAAGAGGTTGTTGCACCAGCACCCAAGGCACAAAAGCTGATGGGTGATGTTATAAAGTCAGGGGCTGCAACATCAAAGCCCAAAGAAGCACCCAAAGCAGCCTCCAAGCCCAAGAGTGCACCTAAGAGGAATACCAGGAATATACCAGCTGCTGAGAAGAACAAGGCCCCAATGCCTGAAGTTGCTGCAGATGAAGATGATGAAGGACAAGTCCTGAGGAAGCTCAAACCCAAAATCCCAGATCACAATGATGCTCATCCAGTAGCTGAGAACATGAAGATAAGGAAGGACTCAGGTCTGAGGCTATGGAGAGTGTCAGATCCATATGCCACCAGGAGAAGGACTGCTGTTGATTACAGGTTCCACACAAAGGAACAACAGGACTTCTATGAGACAGTGTTTCTTGACAAGAAGCCCATAATGTGTGACATGAGATGTGTCGACTGGGACTACATCAAGGAGAATGAGGAGCACTATCCAGGTGTACATGATAGTTTCAAGGCTTGTGGAGTCGATGAGTTTGTGGCTCAGAAGCTCACAAAATGGAATGATGAGCTCATCATGCAGTTCTACTCCACAGCTCATTTCTACCCAGATGGAAGGATTGTATGGATGTTTGAAGGTACGAGGTACCAGTCCACGGTTGCTGAATGGGCGAAGTTGATCAATGCCCCAAAAGAGAGTGAAGATGACTTGGATGTCTATGCCAACAGGAAGAAGGATCACAACAAAATGGCACACATGTACAAAGAGATCCCAGATGCTGCTCTTGAGACACATAAGTTTGGATCTGTACATTACCTTCTGTCAGGCTTGCCAACCATCAACTGGATCCTCAGGCACACTCTCTTGCCAAAGTCAGGTGATCACAAGATGATCAGAGGCCATGCAATTAACTTGCTTCACATCTTTGATGTCCCACAGAAGCTCAAAGTCATGAGCCTAATAGTTGAAACTATCAAGAGGACAGCTGCAGATCAGAAGAGGAGTTGTGGGTATGCCCCACAGATCCAGGAGCTAATCAACTCCAAGATGGGCACTGGTACATATCTGCTGGACAAGGAGCACATGCCTATCTATCCAGACTTCAAGGACAACATTGTGGTTATGAATGAGGATGAACCATCTTCTGTGCACACACAAGCCAAGAAGGAGAAGGCAAAAGCTGAAAAGGCTGCAAGGATGCCAACTACTGAAGAAGCATCTCAGTATCTCCTGAAGAGCAAGCAAGATAAGCTTGGCTACCTGATTGCATCCACTCTGAGGATTGAGAAGGGACTGGCCACCCTGACTCAAAACCAGGAGAGCTTGGAAAGAATCGTGGAGCAAAAATTCTATGACTTGGATGTGAAGGTAACCGAGATTCAGTCTGTTGTGGAGCAACTTCAAGATGATATGCAGGAGAGGAAGGGCAAGACAACCACTGATGCATTTGCCAGAGTGCCTAGAGCTCAGATGTCTGCTGCAGTGCCTATTCCAGACACCAGAGCCACTTCATCTGCACCAGCTACAGCTTCAGCGCAACCAGCTCCAGCACCAACTCCTTCAGCTCCATCCACATCAACTGAAGTCTTCGTCCAAGGAGCCATCTCTACGCCACCACCTGAAGACCAAGCTTGAGAGACGTTTTAGTGCTATGCATTTTCTATGAACTTTTTGGTAACTTGTTGCCAAAGGGGGAGAAACATGTATAGATCATAGGCTTCGAGAGAGAGCGTTGCTTTTTATTCTCTCTTGCTTTGATGGTTGAACTTTGTTTGTCTGTTGATTGCTTGAGATACTATGCTATTATCTGTGAGACATTGATGATCATGTGGTTGATCATAAGCTACACTTATGCTTGTTAGATGACATTATCTTACTTATCCTTATATGATCATTCACTTTGCTTGGTGATGAGTACATGTATTCAATCTTTATTATTTTGAGCGCTCCACCAAGATGTATGTGACATGGAAGAGTAACCCATGATCCTAACTCATTGTGCATTTGCAGTCCAAAGCAAATCTTAAGATATGCACAAATTTAGGGGGAGCTCTTGCTTTTCACATACTTCTCAAAGCGACAATATCTTTCACTCTTATTATCTTTTGTCGAAGCTTTGATCTATATGTTGTCATTAGTTACCAAAAAAGGGGAGATTGAAAGTGCAACTATCCCTAGGTGGTTTTGGTAATTCCTAACAACATATAGCTCATTGAGCTAACATTATTCCAAGATTAATATTTCAAGAAAAGCTCAATGAATGGCATGGCATGGATGAGGAAAGTGGATCCCTCAAAATTCTAAGGACAAAAAGTTTGGCTCAAGCTTGAAGCTCAAGACTCTACATTTTATATTTTAGTGATCCAATATCACATTGAGTCTATAGGAAAAGCCAATACTATCAAGGAGGGATGAGGTGTTGCTTAATGGCTTGCTTGCTCAAAATGCTTAGTGATATGCTCCAAAATCCTCAACTACCTTCCCACATCCACATATGACCTAAACCAAAAGTCAAACTCGGCCCCACTGATCCTTTCTATCCGGTGCCACCGAGTTTCAAATGTCATAGCCACTGCCACAAACCCTAGGCAAATCGGTCTCACCGATAGGGATCTCGGTCTCACCGAGATGGGATTGTAATCTCTCTGTTTCTCTTCGTAACGTTTCGGTCTTACCGAGATGAGCGATCGGTCCCACCGAGATTGCAATGTAAACTCTCTGTTTCCCTTTTGTAACATTTCGGTCTTACCGAGATGAGCGAATCGGTCCCACTGAGTTTACCTGACCAACTCTCTGGTTAGCTTATTACCAAAATCGGTCCCACCGAGTTTGTGTAATCGGTCACACCGAGATTACGTTATGCCCTAACCCTAACCATATCGGTCCTACCGAGTTGCATCTCAGTCCCACCAAAAATCCTAACGGTCACTAGGTTTGCTGAATCGGTCCGACCGAGTTTAACCATTCGGTCCCACCGAGTTTGGCAAATTGTGTGTAACGGTTAGATTTTGTGTGGAGGCTATATATACCCCTCCACCCAATCTTCATTTGTGGAGAGAGCCATCAGAACATACCTACACTTCCAATACACATTTTCTGAGAGAGAACCACCTACACTTGTGTTGAGGTCAACATATTCCATTCCAACCATATGAATCTTGATCTCTAGCCTTCCCCAAGTTGCTTTCCACTCAAATCTTCTTTCCACCAAATCCAAATCCTGTGAGAGAGAGTTGAGTGTTGGGGAGACTATCATTTGAAGCACAAGAGCAAGGAGTTCATCATCAACACACCATTTGTTACTTCTTGGAGAGTGGTGTCTCCTAGATTGGCTAGGTGTCACTTGGGAGCCTCCGACAAGATTGTGGAGTTGAACCAAGGAGTTTGTAAGGGCAAGGAGATCGCCTACTTCGTGAAGATCTACTGCTAGTGAGGCAAGTCCTTCATGGGCGACGGCCGTGATGGAATAGACAAGGTTGCTTCTTCATGGACCCTTTGTGGGTGGAGCCCTCTGTGGACTCGCGCAACCGTTACCCTCCGTGGGTTGAAGTCTCCATCAACGTGGATGTATGATAGAACCACCTATCGGGACCACGACAAAAACACCCGTGTCTCCAATTGTGTTTGAATCCTCCAAACCCTTCCCTTTACATTCTTGCAAGTTGCATGCTTTACTTTCCGCTGCTCATATACTCTTTTGCATGCTTGCTTGAATTGTGTGGAGATTGCTTGACTTGTGCTAGGATAGCTAAAATCTGCCAAGAACTAAAATTGGGAAAAGGCTAGATTTTTATTTGGTCAAGTAGTCTAATCACCCCCCTCTATACATACTTTCGATCCTACAACAAGGCATCAACTTGGGAAACCAAGTGTGCCGCTGGAAAGATGAGATGATTTCGGTCGAAATCGATATAAAGATCACCGGAATCAGATGCATGGTTTGCAAATGGCAAGCAAAACAATAATGGCACAATTCTGCGATTAACAGCATGATGCCATCTAGAGTGCAACAAGAAACTAAGCTACTGCATCCCAACATAGAAACAAAGCACATGGCAATGATCTACTCAAGATGCTTGACAAAAATGAACAATGAGCTATGGATAAATCACACAAGAGCAGGTTCAAACAAGTATGGCAAAAGTGCAAAAGATATCAGAATCACAGACTTAGTGAAAATACTAACATGCCAGGAATAACATCAGGAAGCAATGTTTAGAGCAAGCTAACAACATGCTAAAGGAACAGAACATATCAAACAAAGGCATGGCATGAATCTACTCAAAGCATAGAACAAAAGTCCCTTACTGATCAAGAGCCAAAGAGGCACAGAAGATATTATGGCACCCATGTAAACATAGCAAGTTTCGTTAACAGATTCAGACTTAGCAGGAAACTGAGCATGGCAAAACAGAGTTATGAAGGCATCTTTGCGAGCTCGATTCACTCACCACAAGGCATTGCATGACAAGATAAGCATACTACCAGCAATAAGACATGGTCATAAGGCTAACCATGGCAAGAACAAGTTTATAGCATGCTTGGATCAACTACAACATCCATGGCAAAATTGATTAACATGTAAACAATCTGCCAGGAACATTTTATAGCAAAAGTAGAGCAATATTAAGTCATGCTAGGGCACTCCATAATTGCAAACAGGGGCATGGATGGATAGAGCATAACCATATGTCCAAATCATCCTTACTGAAGCAACTCAAATAAAGCATGGATCACTCTGTAGCATCATGGATACATGGCATAAAAATAACAGTAGGAAAATGACTTACTGAAATCCTAAGTCCCTGAAATCAACAATATCATGAAGGCTACTTTGCATGCTTGTGATAGTCACCACATTGATCACAAAAATACATGGAAAGCACCCCTGTAAAGATGACATGGCATAGATCAAAAAACATGTAGAGCTCATGCCCATATGCAACACACAACAAATGTAGCAAAAATGACAAATCCTCATACTCTGATAAGAATCAGCACCTAACAATTTATAGCACTCTTGCATCCACGATTTGGGCATCAAAATGGACTCAAACAAGCATGTCACAATGGAACAAAATGAAGAGCCCATCATGATGAACATTTTGATATATTGCACGCACAAAATGGAGCAGTACACATGAAGTTATGGCATGATGAACAAGGCCTGAAAAATTACATGAAAAAGACAGAGGAAATCCGGACCTCTAGATCTAGGGTTAGCACACGCTTCCCGAGGATCACCGGAAGACATCGCCGGAGTAGACGGGGACGAAGCGGATGGCGGCCGGTGCGGAGGAGAGGACGCCGGGCGGCGGCGCGCGGGCAAAGGGCAGCGACGGCGAGCGAGCGCTGCGGCGCGGGGCGGCGGTCGAGGCGGCAGCGCGGCGCGGCAGTGAATGCGGTGGTGAGGTGGCGCGAGGTCGGTGGGTGGCGGGCGGCGAGCGGCGAATCGGCGGCGGGGCGCGCGGATTTGGGAGGCGCGGGCGGGCTCGGGGGGGCCGTCCCTGGCCTGACGGGCCGGCGGCGCGGGGGCGGCGGACGCGCCACGTGGCAGACGGAGAATTGCTGGGCACGGCGGCGGAGGATGTGTCCGGCGCCGGTGGACGTGTCCGGCACGCAGAGGAAGGAGGAGACTAGGGTTTCGCCCGAATTTTGAGGGGGGTGCACATATTTATACCTAGAAGGAGGTGAGAGTGTCCAAATGAGGTGTAGTTTTCGACCATGCGATCGTGATCCGACGGCGGAGGACATGAGATAGGTTTGGATGGGTTATTGGGCCACTTTGGAGGGGTGTTGGGCTGCAACACACACGAGGCCTTTACGGTTCCCCGGTTAACCGTTGGAGTATCAAACGGACTCCAAATGGCACGAAACTTGATAGGCGGTCTACCGGTGGTGTACCAAGGCCGCTTGGCAAATCTCGGTCCATTCCGAGAAAGTTTAACACCCGCTCACGAAAAGAGGCAAAAGGGGGCGCCGAAGGACGTAGGAGTGTCGGATTGCAAAACGGACAACGGGGAAAATGCTCGGATGCATGAGGCGAACACGTACGCAAATGAGATGCACATAATGACATGATATGAAATGCATGACATGGACAAAATGCAAAACAAAGACAAAACCCAACCACGAGGAAATCTCATAACTTAGAGCCGAAATGGCAAGAGTCGAAGTACAAATATGGCAAGTTACATCCGGGGTGTTAAAGTGCCCCTGCCCTCGTATATAAAGGAGCAAGGGGAGGAGGCGGCCGGATAGGGAGAGACGCGCCAAGAGAGGGAGTCCTACTCCCACAAGGAGTATGACTCCTTTTCCTAGTAGGAGTAGGAGAGGGGGAAGGAAAGGGAGAGGAGGAGAAGGAAAGAGGGGGCCGGCCCCCTTTCCCTAAACCAATTCGGTTTGGGCCTTGGGGGGCGCGCCCCACACTCCCCTTGCTGCCCTCTATTTCCACTAAGGCCCATGTAGGCCCATTAAGCCCCACGGGGGGTTCCGGTAACCCCCCGGTACTCCGGTATATGTCCGAAACCTTCCGGAACCTTTCCGGTGTCCGAACATAGTCGTCCAATATATCGATCTTTACGTCTCGACCATTTCGAGACTCCTCGTCATGTCTGTGATCATATCCGGGACTCCGAACTACCTTCGGTACATCAAAACACAAAAACTCATAATACCGATCGTCACCGAACTTTAAGCGTGCGGACCCTACGGGTTCGAGAACTATGTAGACATGACCGAGACACGTCTCCGGTCAATAACCAATAGCGGAACCTGGATGCTCATATTGGCTCCCACATATTCTACGAAGATCTTTATTGGTCAAACCGCATAACAACATACGTTGTTCCCTTTGTCATCGGTATGTTACTTGCCCGAGATTCGATCGTCGGTATCTCAATACCTAGTTCAATCTCATTACCGGCAAGTATCTTTACTTGTTCCATAATACATCATCCCACAACTAACTCATTAGTTACAATGCTTGCAAGGCTTATAGTGATGTGCATTACCGAGTGGGCCCAGATATACCTCTCCGACAATCGGCGTGACAAATCCTAATCTCGAAATATGCCAACTCAACAAGTAACTTAGGAGACACCTATAGAGCACCTTTATAATCACCCAGTTACGTTGTGGCGTTTGGTTGCACACAAAGTGTTCCTCCGGTAAACGGGAGTTGCATAATCTCATAGTCATAGGAACATGTATAAGTCATGAAGAAAGCAATAGCAACATACTAAATGATCAAGTGCTAAGCTAACGGAATGGGTCAAGTCAATCACATCATTCTCCTAATGATGTGATCACGTTAATCAAATGACAACTCATGTCTATGGCTAGGAAACATAACCATCTTTGATCAACGAGCTAGTCAAGTAGAGGCATACTAGTGACACTCTGTTTGTCTATGTATTCACACATGTATCATGTTTCCGATTAATACAATTCTAGCATGAATAATAAAAATTTATCATGATATAAGGAAATAAATAATAACTTTATTATTGCCTCTAGGGCATATTTCCTTCACAAAGATCTTTATTGGTCGAACCGTTATGACAACATACATAATTGCATTTGTCCATTGGTATGTTACTTGCCCGAGCTTCGATCGTCGGTATCTTCATACCTAGTTTAATCTCGTTACCAGCAAGTCTCTTTACTCGTTCCATTATAAAAGATCTCGTGGCTAACTCATTAGTCACATTGCTTGCAAGCTCATTGTGATACTTTATTATCGAGTGGGCCCTGAGATACCTCTCCGTCATACGGACTGACAAATCCCAGTTTTGATCCATGCCAACTCAACAGACACCCTCGAAGATACCTGTAGAGCACCTTTATATTCACTCAGTTACATTGAGACATTATTTACACACAAGGTGCTCCTCCAGTGTCAGTGAGTTGCATTATCTCATGGTCATAGGAACATATACTTGACATGCAGAAAACGATAGCAATAAACTTGACACGATCATATGCTACGTTTATAGTTTGGGTCTTTGTCCATCACATCATTCTCCTAATGATGTGATCCCATTATTAAATGACAACTCATGTCTATGACTAGGAAACCATAGCCATCTTTGATCAACGAGCTAGTCCGGTAGAGGCTTACTAGGGACATGTTGTTGTCTATGTCTCCACACATGCATTTGAGTTTCCGGTCAATACAATTATAGCATGGATAATAAACGATTATCATGAACAAGGAAATATGATAATAACCAATTTATTATTGCCTCTAGGGCATACTTCCAACAGTCTCCCACTTGCACTAGAGTCAATAATCTAGTTCACATAGCCATGTGATTAACACTCATAGTCCATATCGCCATGTGACTAACACCCAAAGAGTTTACTAGAGTCAATAATCTAGTTCACATCACCATGTGATTAACACTCGGTGAGTTCTAGGATTTGATCATGTTATGCTTGTGAGAGAGGTTTTAGTCAACGGATCCGCAACATTCAGATCCGCATGTACTTCGCAAATCTCTGTGTCATTTTGTAGATGCCGCTATCACGCTCCACCTGGAACTATTCCAAATGGTTCCTCCACTATACGCATCCGCTTTGCTACTCAGAGTCATCCAGATAGGTGTTAAAGCTTGCATCGACATAACCCTTTACGCCGAACTCTTTATCACCTCCATAACTGAGAAACATTTCCTTATTCCTCAAAGGACAATTTTGACCGTTGTCCAGTGATCCACTTCCGGGCCACTTTTGTACGCCTTGCCAGACACATGGCAAGGCACACATCAGGTGCGGTACACAGCATGGCATACCATATAGAGCCTATCACTACTGCAGGATGCTGCTAATGCGACACTACGATCAGAGACCCTTCGAGAAACTGTGTGCGATGCAATAATCACAAACGGTGGTGTATGAAAACCATCAAAAATGTATAAAACGTTTGCGATGACGAATGCATCAAACATGGTTCAGATTTTAGTTGCGTGTGCAATGAAGGGCATACGGTTCAGTTCAATTAACTGTTTGCGATGAGGAGGAACAAAAGAAACGGGCAGCCAGATGAAGGCGTGTGCGATACACAGCATATGGTTCACTCGGATGAACTGTTTGTGATTAGGCAACACAAAATAAACGGGCAGCCAGATGAAGGTGTGTGCGATATACAACATACGGTTCACTCGGATGAACTGTTTGTGATTAGGCAACACAAAAGAAATGGTCAGCCATATCAAGGTGTGTACGATATACGCATGCGGTTCACTCGGCCCTTGTCATCAGTGTGTGACCTCTGTGGCAACCGTTTGCTCCCCAAGCGCCTCTTCGTGTACCATGGCAACCGTACACCGACTCTTCGCCTTTCCCTCTCGATTTGGAATTGCTGTCGCACGCTCTTCCTCCCTCCTCCATTTGTCTTCACCCTTCTTTCTGCCATTGTTCGATCGTCTTCTTCATCAAGGGAACAGGCTGTAAACGACCCCGTTATTCTTGCCCCGATCTGAATGATGACGCGGTGGAGGAACTCATTGATCGGTGCGACGTCATCACCTCGGCTAGCATGGCAGGTTCGTTCAAGACCATTCTCGACTCAACTAATAACATCATTACAAGGAACCCAAGGGTCCAGGAGCGGTTTGATCTCCCCTATCTTCTTCGCTGGGACCCTACTGACTGGCGCGGGGATGAGGGAAGCCTCGCCTTGTGCAAGTTGATGCCGCTTGATAATGATACGTATGATGTTAAGATGCCATCGTTTGAGGGCAAGGCTTGGGCAGGCACAAATGGAGATTGGGTTGTTTATATTGGGTACAACTGTGAGTGGGTACTTGTGAATGTGTACACTCGTCACCGGGTTCCACTTCCAAAAATCTCAGACGACTGCCCAGAGGTTGAGTACACCAGTATTCTACGTGAGTTCAAATATGATCATGGTGACTATCATCTACGAAAGATAGCAATTTGTCAAGTTCCCAACTGCTCTTGGGATTATACGAACTATGAAGTTGTTGCTATCTTCGACAAGATTGTTGTCGTCCTTACTTCCACGCCTCGATGGATATTGCTCAAAAATCAATTTCTGTACACGGATGAGTACTGTGATGCAATTCAATACGAGGGTCTTGTGTTTGCTGCCACCACTTGTGGCACTGTTTTTGCATGGAATCCTGATGCTTTCGGTATGTTTGTCTTCCACCGTAATTATAATTGTTTCATCCACATGCATGCGGGTTAGCTAGTTTCCCTTTACTAATTAACCTTCTTGTGTTTCGAAGGTCCTGTGAACATTCCACCACCTATACTTGAAAATTTTTATAACCAAGGGGGAGATGACGATGTTGATGATCACGAGCATGAGGACGAGCAGGACCCATATACTCAGTGGCGCCTGGCAACTTATTCCGATGGATCACCTCTTCTTGTCTGTATACAGTGCACTGCTGATGTTACCAAGGAAGCATGTGTTTTCTCGCATGGTTGCACTCCCCGGACCTATTCCAACATCCGTTGCAGGGTATTCAGGATGGATACTGGTGTACTAGCACCAACACCTTCTCCCTGGTTCAGTATTGAAAGTCTTGGAGGAAACTCACTCTTCCTTGGACAAAACTATCCAATGATGGTGGAAGGTGATCCAGCTGCTATTGACACAACGTTACTACCATTTATGAGAAGCAACTGTATCTATACCTCGGACATTGCTATGCTTCCCTACCGTCCCAATATGGGTCCTGACATAGGCCGCTTCAGCCTGGATGATCAGTTCTGCGTTGGTCTCGAGATTGACAGTAGCTGGCCCTTCCCAGAGAATCACTTCTGGTTCAAAGCAAGCGTTTCCAACGCCGACGAGTGGTTGCATTGAAGTTCATTTCATCGCTTTGTTATTTGTTGTCGTGGAATTGTCACGGCAGATGTCCTAGAGCAAGGACTTAGTTGTAGGGCCATCGCACTAGGAAGCTTAAAGGGGTTAATCGGGACAAATGACACGAGAGGGTTTTATACTAGTTCGGCCCCTTATGATGAAGGTAAAAGCCTACGTCTAGTTGGGATTGGTATTGCTAGGGTTTCGATCACCAAGAGGCTCAACTCGCCGGCTTGGTTATCGACTTGTTCTTTCTTGCCCTAAGTCGCCACCGGGTCGTCCCCTTATATACATGGGTTAACGCCTGGTGGCCTACAGAGTCCCGGTCGGCTCATAATCGTGTCCGGCTCGGTGACTTCCTTTACATGCCTTTCTTTACAAGTCTTTCCTTACATACGGCGGTTCACAATATCAGGCCTTAAACCACCTTCAGGCCTTTGGGCCTTCTATAAGATTTAATACACTATAATCTTGAATGTTTACTGGGCTTCTTGTGTAACCCGCCATTGGGGCTGACCCGGCCCCTCTTGGGCGGGTCATAACTGATAGTAATATCCCCAACATTTGGCCCCAGGTTGACTTTGAACTTCGTTCTTTGTCAATCTTCAATACTTAGACAAAAATCCATGTTCTTATCTTCGTTGAAATTTTCTTGTAACCCGCCGTGACGTCATCTCTTGAAAACGCAAAAAACTTTCATGACATCATCTTCCAACGGATCTTTTATCTTTAATGTTTCCCGAGAATCGAGGCGCCTGTATAGCTGGTAACCATTATTCGGCTCTCCCTTGATTTTCACGCCCGTCTGTTCGCATCTTTTTCTTATAAATAGGCACGCCTCGGCCTTCTCATTCTCCTCTCTCGCTCCATCTTCTTCCTCTCGCAAACCCCCTACTGCTCGAGCTTCGCCACCGTCGCGCTTCACCTCCGTCTCCGTCGACGTTGGCCGCTGCATCAACCCGAACCGATCCAGAGAACAACGGCAACCTCCGCAGCAGATCCGCAATCGTAAGTGTCTTCCTTTTTATTTCTCAGATTCTCATTTTAGGGTTTCCAAGCTCCTGCGTGTTCTTCATAGTTCATCATAGTTCATCGTAGTTCTTCCACCGCCAGCCTTTTCTGATCCAAAAAGTTATATATATGCTCGCGCGGTAGTGTTTTTGTACCTCTTCTTGATCCACAGATCCCTTTCTCTGATTAAAAGGCCGCTTCAGAACTTACCGACTCCTCTGTACTAAACTTTTTAGGTCTAGAATTGTTGTCATTTTTGAATAACCATTTGATCTGGAATAATACCAAGCAATGTAGGAAACTTGTTTGTCTCAATACTTAGCTGAATTTGCCTTCTTCAAATATCTGTAGTCATGGCGGCTTATCATGTCGGCTTAATTTTCCTTATATGTCATTAGCCCTTAACTAAGCCGCCATTACTTGTTTGCATCTTCATCACTTAACTGTCAATCTCACCATTAAACTGAACCGACATGTTAGCTTTCCTTTTCAGTTCTTTGCACATCATGCCATCCAAAACACCAACCATCTGTAACTGGGTTCCCTCAACCATAACTGAGGAACGTTTAAAAGAGTTCTTCACCATAGGATTTCTGCCAACGAAGACCGTCATGTCTTACCGTGCCCCTGACCCGGAAGAAGAACGGCCCAATCCAAGAGACGGTGAGGTGATCGTTTTTACTGACCACATGAGCCGTGTCTTCTCACTGCCCGGCTCAAAGTTCTTCAAAGAGGTCCTCCAATTTTTCAAGCTCCACCCTCAAGATATCAGGCCCAACTCCATATCTAACATCTGTAACTTCCAAGTGCTCTGTGAGGTATATCTTTAACAAGAGCCGACCGTGGAGTTGTTTAGAGAATAGTTTTATCTAAACCGGCAGAACGAGTGCACCAACAGCCTTATCTTAGAGCTTGGAGGCATATCAATTCAGCGCCGGCAGGGTGCCGTCTTCCCCCTCATTGTCTTACCAAGTCACCCAAAGGACTGGAACCAGACTTGGTTCTACTGCCAGGACACTTCACCAGCAAACGAGAATCCACTGCCAGGTTATCGCCCCGATCGTCTTGACTCCAAATTCGCGCTTCCTGATAAGCTTACCGTCGCTGAACGCAAGAGGCTGATACCATCTATCAAAAGGATCAATGCTCTGTTGGGGAACGGGTTAACTGGAGTTGATCTGACCCGCTGCTGGATCTCATGGTGGGTCATCCCTTTGAGCCGCCAGTCAAAGCTGATGTATGAGTATGGTGGAGGCCCGGATGACTCTCTTCGTCACAGCCCCATTCAATTGACAGAAGAAGATATTGTCTCAATGTCAACTCTTCTGGTGAACGGTAAATACGAAGATTGCAGTGTCGTCGGGTTAAACCCCTTCTGTCAGCTTAACCCGGTGCCAGAAGTAAGGATGTCGTTATTTCTCTCTTTTGTATTTTCCCAGCCGTATTGTTTTAATACTTGCCTGACTCTTTATCTTGTTTTTTACTTGTCTGCAGGCCAACTCTGACTTCTGGAAATTTAAGTATGATCACGAGGCTGCCAAGAAAGCGAAAGCCGCCGCCATAAACGCCAAGAAAATGACCCGGAGGTCGAAAAAGAAGAAAAAGAGCACTGCTGAAGATTTGATGAAGCTTGATGATACATCTGACTCGGAGGTAGCCCTTGATTCCTTGGCCAATTTTTTAACAATCTTATTGACACTGATCATTACCAGGATGACACTGGGGCCAGTCAGGCTGCGGAAGGAGAGGTAACTATCATTTCCTCTGACTCAGAGCCCTTGCCAAGGCAAAAAGTTCGACGAGTGATCCGTGAAGTAAGGTTTTCTAACCCTTTAGCTCACTTGGATCCCAACTTTCGTTTGAAAAAGCAGCAACATGAAAGCCGCCATCAAGCTAGGACTGAAGATGAGCCGGCTGTCGTTCTTCAACAAATTCCTCAGAAGCATCCGAATGAGGTTTACTTCTTTCTGTCTTTAACTCTTTTTAATGGATCCTTCCTCTTGTATTACTTTTAACTCTATTTTATCCTTTCAGGAGGTGTCTCGCTCTTCTGGCGACTCATCACAGACGCAATTTCCGGCCTTCAAGACTGCCCCTGGGTAATGAAAAATCCTCATATTTCTGTGTTGCTCAAATTGTATCTTTATACTGATGATCTTGCAACATTTTTCTTAGTGGCCAAGCTAAATCCAAGAAAGCGAAGGTAGCTAAACTGGTGGAAGACCCGCCAGTGCTTGCATCTGACCCGGCCAGTCCATCTTCTCCATTAACCGACACTCCAGCAGACCCGCCTGTTGATGTAGAAGCAAATCCTCTTGAGCCGTCGTTTGATGAGACCACTATAAACCCTTCTGCTACTGGACCATCAAGCTCAGCCAACCCGCCATCACCGTCTGCACAAGACTTCAGATCACCGGGAGCCGCTTTATTGAACCGGGGAATCCAACCGTGCTGGCTCGGTGTACTGCGAAACAAGAGGCATTGGAGAGGCAGAAATTTCGCTTTGACGTTGCCAACTATGACCATCTAAATGCCAATGATATTTTATCCGGCTATCTTAGCCATGTACACTCCAGTCGCGACTCTAAGATTGAAATGGTCAAACAGCTGCAGTTGAAATACGAGGTACGTTCTTCCAGCTTATCTATATTCCTTCAGCCCCCAAGTCTTCAGATTATGAGAGAACCGGAATGATCTGTAGACTTTAAAATATAGGCCGAGACCTTTACCTTTGAAACTTTTCTTGAATTCAATAGAACAAAGCTTCACCTGTAGTCCCCAAGGGCCGGTTTATTTTGATCATAAATGAGCCGGTACCTTAAATTGTTTGGTACCGTATTCAAAGGACTTAATTGTAACACCCTCGATGCGGCTATATCTCCCACGTGTCGAAGCACGACTTAGAGGCATAACCGCATTGAAAGCAATGTCGCAAGTGAGGTAATCTTTGCAAACAACCCATGTAATACAATAAGGGAAAAAGGATACATAGTTGGCTTACACTCACCACGTCACACAAATGCATAAATAACATTACATTCATCCAAATACACTCAAGGTCCGACTATGGAACCAAAATGAAGATAAACCCCAAATGCAACATAGTCCCCGATCGCCCCAACTGGGCACCACTATTGATCATCTGGGAAAGACACGTAGTAACGACGAGAGTCTTCATCGAACTCCCACTTGAGCTCGGTCATATCATCTGGAGCTGTATCATCGGTCCCTGCATCTGGTTTTGGAAGTAAACTGTGAGTCACGGGGACTCAGCAATCTCACACCCTCGCGATCAAGACTATTTAAGATTATAGGAAGGGTAAAGGTATGATGTGGAGCTGCAGCAAGCGACTAGCATATTTGGTGGCTAAACATATGCGCAAAAGAGAGCGAGAAGAGAACGCAAAGGCACGAGCGACAAACTATGATCAAGAAGTGATCCTAGAACAACCTACGTCAAACATTACTCCAACACCGTGTTCACTTCCCGGACTCCGCCGAGAAGAGACCATCACGGTTACACACGCGGTTGGTGCATTTTAATTAAGTTAAGTTTCAGGTTTTCTACAACCGGACATTAACAAATTCCCATCTGCCCATAACCGCGGGCACGACTTTCGAAAGTTCAAATCCCTGCAGGGGAGTCCCAACTTAGCCCATCACAAGCTCTCACGGTCAACGAAGGATATTCCTTCTCCCAAGACATTCCGATCAGACTCGACATCCCGGTTACAAGACATCCTCGACAATGGTAAAACAAGTCCAGCAACACCGCCCGAATGTGCCGACAAATCCCGATAGGAGCTGCACATATCTCGTTCTCAGGGAACACTCAGATGAACACTACGTACAACTAAAACCAACCCTCAAGTTTTCCCGAGGTGGCGCTGCAAGTGGCTCTGTTTTGGACCAACACTCAGAGGAGCACTGGCCCGGGGGTTTTAATAAAGATGACCCATGGGCTCCGGAAACCCAAGGGAAAAAGAAGCTAGGTGGCAAATGGTAAAACCAAGGTTGGGCATTGCTGGAGGAGTTTTATTCAAGGCGAACTGTCAAGGGGTTCCCATTATAACCCAACCGTGTAAGGAACACAAAATCCGGGAACATAACACCAATATGACGGAAACTAGGGCGGCAAGAGTGGAACAAAACACTAGGCATAAGGCCGAGCCTTCCACCCTTTACCAACTATATAGATGCATTAATATGAACAAGATAATATGGTGATATCCCAACAATAAACAATTTCCAACAAGGAACGATCTCCAATCTTCACCTGCAACTAGCAACGCTATAAGAGGGGCTGAGCAAAGCGGTAACATAGCCAAACAAAGGTTTGCTAGGACATGGTGGGTTAAAGGTTTGACATGGCAATATGGGAGGCATGATAAGCAAGTGGTAGGTATCGTAGCATAGGCATAGCAAAAGAGCGAGCATCTAGCAAGCAAAGATAGAAGTGATTTCGAGGGTATGGTCATCTTGTCTGCAAAGTTCTCAGAGTTGTCTTGATCCTCGTAAGCGTACTCAACGGGCTCCTCGTTCACGTACTTGTCTCCCGGCTCTAACCAAGCAAGGGCAACAAGCAAAAGGAACACAATCAACCACGTGCAATGCTCAAACAACATGATGCAAACATGGTATGATATGCGGGATGCGATATGTGATGCATAGGCATGATTTGGAAATGAATGATTGGACCTGGCCTCAACTTGGAAAACCAAGAGTGCCACTGGAAAGGTGAGTTGATTTCGGTTGAAATCAATATAAAGATCACCGGAATCGGATGCACGGTTTGGAAATGGCAAGCAAAACAAATATAGCACCGGTCTGTGATAAACAACAAGTAGCCATCTAAATGTATCAAGAACAATATGCTACAGCACTCCAACATGGCAACAAAATACATGGCAGGTATCCACTCATGATGCTTGACAAAAGATGAACACTGAGCTACGGCTAATTCACTCATTAACAGGTTCAAACAAACATGGCAAAAGTGCAAAAGATTACTGGTTTCAGACTTAGTGAAATAACAAGTCAGGAATTTATCAACATGAAGCAATGTTTAGAGCACGAAAAATATATGCTACAGGAACATATCATGGCAAATCAAGGCATGGTATGAAGCTACTCTAAGCATATAACAAAAGTCCCTTAGTGACCATGAGACAAAAGGGATCATAAAATACAATTGCAAGCATGTGAACATAGCAAAAACAGAAACAGATTCAGACTTGGTGAAAAACTGGAGCATGGCAAAACAGATAACGAGTAGGCATGTCTACGAGCTCGATGCACTCACTACGAGGCATTGCATGATAAACTAAGCATACACCCAGCAAATAAACATGGCATAGAAGCTAGACATGGCAAGAACAACAACATAAAATGCACGGATCAACAACAACAACCTCGGCAAAATCGCTAAACATGTTAACAATCTGCCAGGAACATTTTATAGCAAAAGTAGAGCTCGATTGACTCAAGCTAGGGTGCTCCATAATTGCAAACAAAGACATGGATGGATAGAGCACAACATTATCTGCAAAATATCCTTACTGATCATGCTCAAAAGAGGCACGGATCACTAGGAAGCAACATGAACATATGGCATAAAAATAATGACAGGGCAAGGACTTAGTGAAATTCTAAGTCCCTGAAATTAGCATCAATGAGTAAGCTACTTTGCATGCTTGTGCTAGTCACCATAAAGATCACAAAAAAACATGGCATACACCCCTGTAAAGATGGCATGACATTCTTCAAAACACATGTAGAGCTCAGGATCATAGCATGCACACATTAATCATGGTAAAAATGACAAAAGTGCATTTGCTGAAACAGATCTGAAACTATCATCACATAGCCCTCTTCCAACAGCATTTCAGGCATCAAGATGAGCTCAAATGAAAATGATGCAATGAGATGAAATGATGTACTCGTTGAGACGAACATTTTGATATGCTACACGCGTGAATCGGAGCTACGATGATGAAGTTATGATGCGTCAAAGTATGCCAAAAAGTTAGGGTTAGGAGGGAAAAAGTCAACCGAGAGGGGATGGATCTGGATCTGGATCTCACGGGTCACTATAGCTGCGCAGATTTCGAAGATGGCCGGCCGGAGTCGAGGAACTCGCCGGCGCGAGGGGGCTCGCCAGAGTAGGGCGCGGCACTTGGCGCCGGCGGACGAGGGCGGCGGGCTCCGGGCGGTGGAGGACGACGTCGGCGGCGAGGCGGCGGACTCCGGGCGGTGGAGGAGAAGCCCACCGGAGCGGGGAGGCGGCAGGCCGGCGAAGGGCGGCGAAGGGATGGCGGTGGTGGTCCGGCGCCGGCGCTGGGAGAGGAGAAGCGGTGCGGGGCGCTGCGGGCGGCGGCCGGGTGATGGGCTCGCGGGGGCCCGACTCGGGCCTCCCGGGCCGGCGATGTGGGGCGGTGCTGGCGACGAATCGTGTCGCGACACGTGGCGGCGGCGGGTCAGGTCGGACGTGCCTGGCCTGGCTGGACTTCGTCCGGCGGCGCGAGGAGGGGGGAGACTAGGGTTTGGGGGTGTTTTGACCCGGAATTTCGGGAGGAGGCCTATTTATAGAGGTAGGAGGAGTTAGGAAGCTCCAAATGAGGTGCGGTTTGCGGCCACGCGATCGTGATCGAACGATATAGATGATAGAAGGGGTTTAGGTGGGTTTTGGGCCACTTTGGAAGGGTGTTGGGCTGCAACACACACGAGGCCTTCTCGGTCCCTCGGTTAACCGTTGGAGTATCAAACGAAGTCCAAATGGCACGAAACTTGACAAGCGGTCTACCGGTAGTAAACCAAGGCCGCATGACAAGTCTCGGTCCAATCCGAACACGTTTAACACCCACACACGAAAAGAGGTAGAAAGGACCATCGGAGGACATAGGAGTGCCCGAATGCAAAATGGACAACGAGGAAAATGCTTGAATGCATGAGACGAACACGTATGCAAATGCAATGCACATGATGACATGATATGAAATGCATGACAAAGACAAAACACACGGAGACAAAAACCCGACAACGAGGAAATAGAATAACTTAGTACCGGAAACGGCAAGAGTTTGAGTATAAATAAGGTAGGTTACATCCGGGGTGTTACATTAATACTCCGGCTTAACCTTGAGAAACTTTGCTAAACTGCGTACATTAGCCCCCAAGTGCCAAGTGTTGTTACTTTGTAAGGTACTTGGGACATAACGTATGTCTTTAGAGTCATAAAAATTTGATTTGGCATACATTAGCCCCCAAGTGTCAAGTGGTTTTTTGTAAAGTACTTGAGACTTGAATCTTGATTTTTGAACTTGAAGCAAAATCTTGACTCATCTGAATGTTTTGCAGAATGCCTTATTTGAATTGAACTCACAATTGACTGATGCGAAGACCCGGCTAGCGAGTCAGGAGGCAGAAATCAAATCTGCTAACTCCAAACTACAAATAAGTCTCTCTAAGACGGAAAATTTAAAGACCAGCTTTGCTGCCAAAAAGAAAACTTGGGAAGAGGAAAAAACGCTTCTGACCCAACGTGTTGAGAAGGCCGAAATAGCCCTTGAAGAGATTTCAACAGAGCTGGACGGTTTAAAGGGCCGGGTGTCTCAAATGGTGGCTGCCATCTTTGGTAAGCCGTCCTACTTTAATTTTGTGTGCTTTTTGATGATCCGGAGTATAAGCCGCCAGCTGACTTTGTGTATAAAATATGTGCAGGCCCTCGAAGAAAAAATCTGAGCCAAGACCCTTTGATTAAACTGAAGGCAGTGTATACTTTGGTAGAACAACTGTATATTGGCGCACAGCGGGCTCTTGCCGCCATCTCTCCTGCCGATCAAGGACCCAACCGGCTCAGCGACGTCCTGAAGAAACTGTCAATCCTGCCAGCCAGGTTTCAAGAAGTGAAACGCTCCTGCATGTGAGCCGGAGCTTTGACTACCCTGAGCCGCTCCAAGGCTTGGGCGCCAGACCTAGACCCGGCGGATGTGGCCAGAGGCTATCCCACCGTGAAGGAAGATGGTTCTCCTTTTGAGCAGGATGACTTCATGGCCTGCGTGCGCAGAGTCCGACCTCAGGCAACTAGCCTTGGCGACGACACCAATATTGACAAATACCAGCCGGGTTTTGATGCTGAAAATAAGAAGATGGCGACTCCCTCGTACAAGGTGACGGATTTGATCCCGCCTGTAAGAGCAAACACATTTGCCCCGGAGGTTGCCCCGGCAGGCCTGATCGATGATGAAGCAGAATTCATCGCCGTGAATGGTTTTGACTGGTCAAAACCCAACTTCCAGCCAACAGAGGGCGGTGAACCGGCGAGGGAGGAATAATAACCATCTTCATTTGGCTTATAAAAAGCCGTGTAATAGTTTGGCTGTGAAAACACTGAATGCCTTGCTTATGCCATCGTGCATAAAACACTGTATGTGACTCCGTGTTTCCTGATGGCAATATATGCATTATATTTGATGATCGTTTCTGCAACACTTTAAATCTGTACCCTGTAGAGACAAGAAAAGACTGGCCTGGTGGCTTAGAATTGAACGGGTTAAAACACCCGACTTATATCCAATATGTTTATCATAATAGA
Organism: Triticum urartu; assembly: GCF_056163025.1. Taxonomy (NCBI): domain Eukaryota; kingdom Viridiplantae; phylum Streptophyta; class Magnoliopsida; order Poales; family Poaceae; genus Triticum; species Triticum urartu. The sequence goes on from NC_141878.1 coordinate 570,185,070, forward strand.
AAAACAGAAAGCAGATATAAATAAAGGACAAGGGCTGAAACTAACTCTTTAGTTAATGCAACAGGCAATTATATATAAATAATAGCCATACTTGTACCTTTGATCCTTAGACCACCGGCTTGAGTAACCCGGGTAATGAAGCCGATAACTCAATCTTTCTGAGAAATCAATACCTTTGGATACTTCAATGATTGTTATGCCTTGGTAGCCATGTTGTCAAATATACAAACCGGCGAAGAAGATCATGCTAATTATTTGCAACAAGAAACTCAAAGACAAATAACAGTTAACAAGTATGATTTAACCTTATATTTAAAGGTTGGTGGCTTCTGATTCAAATACGATCAGTAAACCGGACCAAAGGGGTTAAGCTAAGGTTCGAATACGACCATATAGCCCCCAGTGGCTGTGGCGTTGCGCTGATCAAGAGGGTACCGACAGCTATGTTCTCTTTGGTTCGAATACAACCTATGTTTGAACAGGAAGCCTCCAAATGATCTTGAGAGGTTTTTAACGACCCTGATTCGAATACGATCCAAGTCGGACCCAAAAGGGGTTAAGCTATGATTCGGATACGATCAAGAAGCCCCCTAGTGAGTTTGGCCTTGAGCCGATCAAGAGGGTTATGACAGCTATGTTCTCTTTGGTTCGAATACGACCTACGTTTGAACAGGAAGCCCCCAAGTGACCATGATAATTGTAGCTAGATTCGAATACGATCATAAGCCGGACCAAAAAAGGTTAGACTTGATTCAAATATGATCAGCTCCTTAATAGTCATTTGAGAATAAGAAATAACAAAGATGCATAATCTTTGAAAAGAAAAGAGACCGATGGTCTTACTTTATTACTTATCATGGTATATACAATGTTAAAGTATGTACATGATGAGAGCTGTAGCTCAGGTGTAGTATGGCGAAGTTGAGCAATGTTCCACGGCCGGCGAGTCTCCTCCTCCGACTTACGTGAATCTTTGTGTTCTCGAACGTCAATGAGGTAATACGACCCGTTGTTTAAGTTCTTGCTGACCACAAAGGGTCCTTCCCAAGGTGGGGATAGCTTGTGTGCATCTGACAAATCCTGGATGAGTCAGAGCACCAAGTCGCCTTCCTGAAAAGTCCTGGATTTGACCCGGCGGCTGTGATAACGACGCAGGTCCTGTTGATAAATTGCTGATCGAGCCGCTGCTAAATCTCTTTCTTCATCTAACAAGTCAAGTGCATCCTGTCTGGCTTGTTCATTATTAGCTTCAACATAAGCCACCACACGGGGCGAGTCATGACGGATTTCACTAGGCAACACTGCTTCTGCTCCATAAACCATGAAGAAAGGTGTGTAACCTGTAGACCTGTTAGGCGTGGTGTTGATACTCCACAACACCGAGGGTAATTCCTCTACCCAACAACCCGGCATTCGCTGTAAGGGAACCATAAGCCGGGGTTTGAGACCTTTTAAAATTTCCTGATTCGCTCTCTCAGCTTGACCATTGGATTGAGGATGAGCTACAGAAGAAACATCAAGCCGGATGTGCTCACATTGACAAAACTCCTCCATAGCCCCTTGGGACAGATTAGTGCCATTGTCAGTGATAATGCTGTGTGGGAAACCAAAATGGAAGATCACCTTTTTCATGAACTGAACTGCCGTGGCCGCGTCACACTTACTCACTGGTTCCGCATCAACCCACTTAGTGAATTTATCAACTGCCACCAAGAGATGTGTCTTTTTATCCTTAGACCTTTTGAAAGGTCCCACCATGTCAAGCCCCCAGACCGCAAACGGCCAAGTGATTGGAATCATCCGGAGCTCTTGAGCCGATACATGCACTCGGCATGCAAACTTTTGACATCCATCACATTTGCTGACCAGATCCTCTGCATCAGCGTGAGCCGTAAACCAGTAAAATCCGTGACGAAAAGCTTTGGACACCAGAGATTTTGACCCGGCGTGATGACCACAATCACCTTCATGGATCTCACGAAGTATTTCTTGACCTTCTTCGGGGGAAACACACCGCTGAAACGCTCCAGAGACACTGCGATGGTATAATTCTCCATCCGAAATCGTCATTGACTTAGACCGCCGGGTTATCTGTCGAGCCAGGGTCTCATCCGCTGGCAACTCTCCCCGGGTCATGTAAGCCAAGAACGGAACTGTCCAATCTGGGATGACATGAAGAGCCGCCACCAACTGTGCCTCCGGGTCAGGAACAACTAAATCTTCTTCTATGGGCAACTTGATAGACGGGTTATGCAAAACATCCAAAAAGGTGTTAGGAGGTACCGGCTTACGCTGAGACCCCAACCGGCTTAAAGCATCAGTCGCTTCATTCTTTCGACGATCAATGTGCTCCACCTGATAACCCTTAAAATGCCCTACAATAGTGTCAACCTCCCGGCGATAAGCCGCCATGAGAGGGTCCTTGGAATCCCACTTGCCTGATACCTGTTGAGCCACTAAATCTGAGTCGCCAAGACATCTGACCTAGCTCAAACTCATCTCTTTTGCCACTCGAAGACCATGGAGCAAGGCTTCATACTCTGCTGCGTTGTTAGTGCAAGGAAACATCAACCGTAACACATAACAAAATTTGTCACCTCGCGGAGAGGTTAACACAACTCCAGCCCCCGAGCCTTCCAACTGTCTGGACCCATCAAAATGAATAGTCCAATACGTGTTGTCTGGTTTCTCTTCTGGCATCTGCATCTCTGTCCAGTCATTAATGAAGTCAACCAGTGCTTGAGATTTGATCGCAGTACATGGCACATACTTCAACCCATGAGACCCAAGCTCAATTGCCCACTTGGCGATTCGCCCAGTGGCTTCTCTTTTTTGAAGCTAACCACGGTGATTGGATGTCCCTGAAAATAATGCTTAAGCTTCTGGCTTGCCATGAACACCCCATATACGAGCTTCTGCCAATGTGGATATCGTTGCTTGGATTCAATTAGCACCTCACTGACGTAGTAAACCGGCTGTTGAACCGGATGCTCCTTGCCAGCCTCCTTGCGCTCCACCAGAATAGCCACACTAACGGCTCGTGAGTTGGAGGCCACGTATAACAGTAGCAGCTCTTTCTCGACTGGAGCAGCCAGGACCGGCGGTTCAACAAGCTGTGTCTTCAGATCTTCAAAAGCAGAGTCTGCAGCATCGCTCCAAACAAAATCATCTGTTTTCTTCATCATCTAATACAGAGGCATTGCCTTCTCTCCTAACCGGCTTATGAACAGGCTCAAAGCAGCAACACGGCCCGCCAGTCGTTGAACGTCATTGATGCATGTTGGTTTGGCCAGGGATGTAATTGCCTTGATTTTCTCCGGGTTAGCCTCAATACCTCGGTTAGACACCAAAAAACCCAAGAGCTTGCCGGCTGGGACTCCAAAAACACACTTGGCCGGGTTAAGCATCATTTTGTAGACCCGGAGATTATCGAAAGTCTCTTTCAGATCTGTGACCAAGGTTTCTTCCTTCCTGGATTTTACCACTATATCATCCACATAAGCATGAACATTACGCCCAATTTGATTGTGAAGACAATTCTGCACACACCGTTGGTAAGTCGCCTGGGCACTCTTAAGCCCAAAAGGCATAGACACATAGCAGAAAGCTCCAAACAGAGTGATAAAAGCTGTCTTCTCCTGATCCTTGACTGCCATCTTGATCTAATGATAACCGGAATAAAAATCCAAGAAACTCAAACGTGTGTAACCTGCCGTAGCATCAATGATCTGATCAATACGGGGGAGGGCAAAAGGATCAGCCGGACAAGCCTTGTTTAGATCGGTGTAATCCACACACATATGCCAGGTGACATTCTTTTTGAGTACAAGCACCGGGTTGGCTAACCACTCTGGGTGAAAGACTTCTATAATGAACCCAGCTGCCAAAAGCCGGGCCACCTCTTCTCCAATGGCCTTGCGCCTTTCTTCATTGAACCATCAGAGAAATTGTCTGACAGGTTTAAACTTTGGATCAATATTGAGAGTGTGCTCAGCGATTTCCCTCGGAACACCCGGCATGTCTGAAGGTTTCCATGCGAAGATGCCCGGTTCTCACGGATGAACTCGATGAGTGCTCTTTCCTATTTTGGATCCAAGTTAGCACTGATGATGAACTGCTTGGATGAGTCGCCAGGCACAAAGTCAACCATCTTGGTGACATTAGCTGATTTGAACTTCAACACTGGCTCATGCTCTGTTGTTGGTTTCTGTAATGATGTCATGTCTGCCGGTTCAACATGATCTTTGTAAAAATTTAACTCCTCTGTTGCACAGACAGATTCAGCATATGCAACATCACCTTCTTCACACTCCAAGACTGTTTTCTGGCTCCCGTGTACTATGATGGTGCCCTTATAACCCGACATCTTAAGCTGCAAATACACATAACACGGCCGCGCCATAAATTTGGCATAAGCCGGCCGTCCAAACAGAGCATGATACGGGCTTTTGATCTTAACCACCTCAAAGGTTATTTTTTCTGCTCTGGAGTCATACTCATCCCCAAAGGCTACTTCCAGTTCAATCTTACCCACTGGGTATGCCGATGCCAGGAACCACACCGTGAAAAACAGTGTTGGATTGTTTAAGACTCTTATCAGTCAATCCCATCCGGCAGAACATCTCATAATAGAGGATGTTGATGCTGCTGCCTCCATCCATGAGTACTTTAGTGAATTTGTATCCACCAACCTGAGGTGCCACCACCAAAGCCAAGTGACATGGATTATCGACCCGGGGTGGGTGATCCTCTCTGCTCCACACAATAGGCTGCTCTGACCAACGTAAGTAACGTGGAACCGCCGGCTCAATGGCATTGACGGCCCTCTTGTGAAGTTTCTGGTCTCTCTTACATAAGCTAGTGGTAAATACATGGTATTGCCCACTATTCAGTTGCTTCGGATTGCTCTGATATCCAGACTGCTGCTGCTGATTACCTTGGCCGGGTTGCGGATTATACCCTCCTTGGTTACCAGGATGGCCCTGACCGTGGAATCCTCCGCCACCTAAGCTAGCGCCCGAGCCTTGGAAACCGCCTCCACCTGAGCCGCCACCTGGGACGTGACCTCCATCAAACGCGTTTGAATTTTTAAACGCCTTCATGATCGTACAATCTTTCCACAGGTGGGTGGCTGGCTTCTCCCGGGTACTGTGTTTTGGACGAGGCTCATTCAATAATTGCTCAAGGGTGGGACCTGACCCGCCCGACCGAGGGGGCTGTCGGCCCTTGTGTCGTTGATTTCCGCCTTGTGTATTGGTGTTAGCAACAAACTCATCAGCCTTACGTTTATTACCTCCTTGATTTGCCGGGTTATGTTGGTGACCCTTGCCGTTGCCATTCTTCTTTCCCTTCATTGCCTTTTCTTCGTCAGACACCGGGTCTTTGGTAGTGTCAGAATCAACATACTTGACGAGAGCCGCCATCAACGTTCCCATGTCATTACAGTCACGCTTGAGCCGCCCCAGCTTCTGCTTCAGAGGTTCAAAACGACAATTTTTCTCCAACATCAAGACTGCTGAGCCGGCATCCATCTTATCAGATGAATGTATTATCTCCTTGACCCGGCGCACCCAATGGGTTGTGGATTCACCATCCTCTTGCTTGCAATTAGTCAGGTCCACAATCGACATAGGCTGCTTACACGTGTCTTTAAAGTTCTGGATGAACCGGGCCTTTAACTCCGCCCATGAACCGATAGAATTGGGTGGCAATCCCTTCAACCAAGTACGAGCTGTTCCATCTAACATCATAGTGAAATACTTGGCCATTGCTGCATCGCTGACCTCTAATAACTCCATATCCATCTCATAACTCTCAATCCAAGCCTCGGGCTGTAAGTCAGCTGTGTAATTAGGCACCTTACGAGGCCGCTTAAAGTCCTTTGGCAAACGCTCATTACGTATGGCCGGCACCAAGCAAGGAACGCCTCCGGTTCTTGTGGCCACTCCTGCCTCGACCGAGGTTGCTGGATAAGCCAGAAAATTTTGATGAGCCGCTTGATCCGCTGCCAGTTGAGCTGCTCGTTCCGCCTCTTGACGAATCCTCTCCTGATCCGCCAAGTTGAGGGCCCCAGCCCGCACCGGCTCATACTTGTATGGCTGGTTGCGGCGTTGAGCATTGCTTGACATATCTGTGGATTCCATATGCCTACTGTAACTCGGGCTCCGGCTTGGGCGAGGAGTTGAATGGATCCTGTCTCGACTATAGGAGTATGCATCCTGTTGCGCCAGAGCTGTTTGAAGAAGTTCTCTTACCCTCCGTGTTTCAATTGCCGCCGGTGAGTCACCTTCCATCAGAAGAGCCGCCAGACGAGCCGATGCTGCGATGAGGTTTTCCAAAGGGTTGGAGAAGTGACTCGGCGGCATTGGGACATAATGAGGCAGAGCGGTAATTATACGAGGTGGATCCATGGCGCACAGCTGGATCGGTGCGCCGGGTGTTGTAATTCAGGGTGCCTCCGGCGGGTTACTTCCCCTGGCTCCGGGTGTGTGAAAAAGATTCCTAGGATCGAGCGTCAGAGGCATACGTGATTGGGTTTTCTGATGCCTCCTCCTCATGACCTCATTCGACGCGTTCAGATCCACCGAGAACCGGAAGGTCTCCGCTTGAAGCTGTTGAGCACGAACGTCCAAAGCCGCCCGCTCTGCTGCCATCCTGACTTCCTATGCGGCTAGATTTTCCTTAGCTTGCACCATATCTTCACGTACGCGTGCCACCTCTGCGTCATGCTGGGCTTTATCCGCCGGCTCTACCACGGCAGTCAACAGAGTTGTCAGTTTATCCATGAGGTCCATCAAGATCTGAGCCGGGGGCGCGCGGGGTCTCTTGACCCGGCCACAGCCGACCTGGTAGCTGCCGCCGCCGCTACTGTAGAGTTCTGCCTGGGTTGTGTCCCTACCATGAAGACTCTGGCCCAATTCGGCGGCTCAAGAGGGTCCGGAATACTGTTGCCATCGGAACAGCCCCTGAGCATGCTGTCCTGCAGCTGGTAGAAAGAGTCCGTCTCGCCCGTTGATGAAGCTATATCAGAACAGACGGTCGTCTCACCGCCCTCCACCGATCCTTCAGATTATTCACTGTCGTGGACGCAGCCTACGAAGGCATGCTTCACGGCAGATTGAACACGGGCGGTCCTCGTGCGCCGAGCCATTTCGATGAGGTTGGTGTGGACGTCCGGCTCAGGACCTAACTCGCCAATCCGGCCTACGAAGATGTGAATTCCACCAAAGGGGACCCGGTAAACTCAATTGAGCCGGCCTCCGGGCCCCAGCCTTCGTCGTCGATGTAGAGCTTGCCGCGACGACTCTTGGTCATCCGGCCCACAGCGTATCCCTTGAGCCCTTCGAAGTTGCCCTTCAAGAACTCAAATCCATCGTGCGCTGGCCCCACGGTGGGCGCCAACTATCATGGAATTGTCACGGCAGATGTCCTAGAGCAAGGACTTAGTCGTAGGGCCATCGCACTAGGAAGCTTAAAGGGGTTAATCGGGACAAAGGACACGAGAGGGTTTTATACTAGTTCGGCCCCTTACGATGAAGGTAAAAGCCTACGTCTAGCTGGGATTGGTACTGCTGGGGTTTTGATCACCAAGAGGCTCAACTCGCCGGCTTGGTTATCTACTTGTTCTTTCTTGCCCTAAGCCGCCACTGGTCGTCCCCTTATATACATGGGTTGCCGCCTGGTGGCCTACAGAGTCCCGGCCGGCTCATAATCGTGTCCGGCTTGGTGACTTCCTTTACATGCCTTTCTTTACAAGTCTTTCCTTACATATGGCGGTTCACAATATCAGGCCTTAAACCGCCTTCAGGCCTTTGGGCCTTCTATAAGATTTAATAAACTATAATCTTGAATGTTTACTGGGCTTCTTGTGTAACCCGCCATTGGGGCTGACCCGGCCACTCCTGAGCGGGTCATAACTGATAGTAATATCCCCAACATTTGTTGTGTGAGAAAAGCTTTGCTAGAATGTTTTATTGGAAATAATCTATAATCCAACGTGTATCCTCGTTGTCGTTGTGGGTTGATGACTTGGTGTATGTAATCAATGGTACATTTGCATATGCGTCCATCAACTCACGCCTGCTAGTGGTGTCCATATGAACAGTGTTAGTGATTTTAGTTGAAAAAATTAGATAGTGCTAGTGATTTTTAGCTACATATTATAACAAATCGCAGTGTTACAAGGTTGACAAATGGCAATGTTACTAGATAAACAAATGTCAATCTTTCCTGTTTGACAAATGACAACATACCCAAAATGACAGATATGCAAATCTTACCCAATTGTTTGTACGTGGTTGCACAAGGGTCGTGCAAAAAAACCGTTTGCGTTGAAGGGATGCAGAAATCCTACTCGGCACATTTTCCCTTGGCTTCCTGGGGAAGTTGTCGGTTTGCATACGGGTGTTCTAACTAAAACGTTTGCGATGAGTGTTTTATATTTAAAAACCATTGACGTTTTTTTTCAAAAGAAAATCGTTTGATAAGTCTATACATTAAGAGAGAAAAACGCAAGTTCATTCAAACCATATCTTTCATTCAGTCACATTGCCAATTTATATTCATATGATCGAGAATTCGAGATACAGTATTAAACCCCCAAAAAACTATTTTCAGCGGAGGCGGCGTGCCGCGCCGTCGTTGTCGTTGTCATCCTCCGGGACGCCGCTGTTGAAGTCTTCAAGGCAGCACAAAGTGTTCTTCACTTGTAAATCAAACATCATGTCATCGCGCGATCGATGGGTGGGGAGTGGGAGGACGGCAACTGGCGCCGCTGAGAGGTAGCGGTCGATGACAGCGTCCTATGTCGCCGAGGGGGGCACGCGCACGGGCACGGACGCGGTGGGTGCAGCCAAACGCACGGGGACTGGCACCGCGGTGGGTGGAGGGGCGCGCATGGGCAGGGGTACGGGCGCGGGGGGTGCAGCCAAATGCACGGGGGCCGGCGCAGGGGCGCGCACAGGCACGGGCGCTGGCGCTGGCATTGGCATGTAGACGAGCTCGCGCGGGTCCGCGGAAACCTCGTTGACACCCGCGGCTTCCAGCTCTCCGATAGTGCTCGGCGACCAGCCCATCAATGCTACGGGGATGGTCGCTGGCGCGGGCGCGGGGATGGGAGCTGGGACGGGAGCGGGGGCAGCAACGGTCGCGGCCAGCTCATTCTGGGCCATGTCCATGAGGCCCCATTCCTCCTTATTTTCTATCTCCTCCGGCTCGGAGTCGACTTCACCAAACTTGAAGACTAGTGGCAGATGATCATTCTTCGCCATGGCGTTGGTGGACGTCTGCGGCAGGGAGGAGAATGGGAGACGAATAGTAAGGCCACCCGTATTAAACAGCGGCTCGGGCGCCATTAATGGATAGGAAGGCAGGCGACCATGGAAGTCAAAGGGCTCGCTTCCCAGTGAGCCCGTGCAGCGTACAGCTCGCACGCTTCCCGGTGAGCCTGCGTATTGGAGGACAGCTTGCACATCTCTCGGCCAGCCTGCACACCGGACTGCGCTCGCACACCTCCCATTCAGTAAAGGTCAAGCAGCTGTCTGCATGGCACCTCCTACAACATTAAAACCAAGACACATGGCATCACGTGAATGGTTAACAGAACGCACACGGTTTGAATTATACAAACGTTTGAGATATTAAAGTGGCAGCTATTTTTTCAAAATGCCTTTGTTGGCTGTCATTATTCAAGTGTGCCTTCTCTCAAAATGGACACGAAAAATGCCATAGCATGTCGAGTGCCATTCCATGATAGCATGCCAAGTTTCATGAATTTCAAACGAGTTTTGGATTTACTAGAATTTAAAAAGCAGGCATCTCAATGTTTCGCCAGCAATCAACGGTGCCCTGGTGTTTGAAATTCATTCCCATTTCTTGCATGGGACCTAAGCATGCACCCAAGGACACATATTTGATTTTTAAACCAATTTATATGCACTGGAGCATGTGCATGTGGTTCAAAATTGAATTATGCACATAAGTGCATTGAAAACTCAGTTAATGCATAAAAATGTCCAAACGAACCCCTAAAAATCCTAAAAATTGACACAACACTACTGTTGTTCTATGTTGACATGAGAATTTTTTTGAAAGCAATAAGAGGCAATGGATGTCATTTCGTCCCCAAAGGTGGGATGTTCCCTACCGAAACCATCATGCTTGTTGTGAGAAGCTCTGGTTTGTGAGAAGCTTATACCCGAACCTGCCCCAAATGGGACAAATTTTTTACCACGGTATGTTGATGCCGCTCCATGATAGCATGCCAAGTTTCATGAATTTCAGACGAGTTTTGGATTTACTAGAATTTAAAAACTAGGCATCTCAACGTTTTTCCAACAATCAATAGTGCCCTGGTGTTTGAATTTCATTCCCATCTCTTGCATGGGACCTAGAAATTCACCCAAGGACACACATGTGATTTTTCAACCAACTTTAGTGCACTGGAGCATGTGATTGTAGTTCAAATTTTAATTATGCACATAAAATGGCTAGAAAACCCAGTTAATGTATAAAAAAGGCCAAACGAACCCCAAAAATTCCAAGATTAAACACAACACTCCTGTTGTTCTATGTTGACACTAGATTTTTTTAAATCAATAAGAGGCAACGGATATCGTCCCGTCCCCAAAGGTGGTACGTTCCCTATCGAAACCATCATGATTGTTGTGAGAATCTTATACCCAAACCTGCCACAAATGGGACGAAATTTTCACCATGGCATGTTGATGCCGCTCCATGATAGCATGCCAAGTTTCATGAATTTCAGACGAGTTTTGGATTTACTAGAATTTAAAAACCAAGTATCTCAACATTTTGCCGGCAATCAACAGTACCCTGGTGTTTGAAATTCATTCCCATCTCTTGCATGGGACCTAGAAATTCACCCAAGGACGCACATGTGATTTTCCAACCAACTTTGGTGCATTGGAGCATGTACTTGTAGTTCAAATTTGAATTATGCACATAAAATGCCTAGAAAACCCAGTTAATGTATAAAAAGGGCCAAACGAACCCCGAAAAATTCATTTCCATTTCTTGCATGGGACCTAAGCATGCACTGAAGGACACATATTTGTTTTCTCAACCAATTTGTATGCACAGGAGCATGTGCATGTAGTTTAATTTTGAATTGTGCACCTGAAATGGCTAGAAAACCAGTTTAATGTATAAATTGTCCAAATGAACCCTGAATAATTCCAATTCTTTTACGACACACATATAGTTGCATGTTCACTGTAGATAAAAGGTCTAGCAATTCAAACAGGGTCCATTACCGCTGTGACCCCATTTTGTAATTCAAATCAAGTAGATCCCACATAGTTTATTATCACCAACCGTGTGAGATGTAGTACAAAATATCTTGGAGCACCATCGGTGTATAGTACGCCTATGTCTTACACGAGAAGGTGCGTCGGCTACAGTCCACAGCCGGCGTGTCAATCACACTAGCCCGCTCCACAAAAACTCACGCCTCTGCATCCGTCGTAATCTCAAAAAAATATACCGCCTGGAAGGTTTTAATGTTTGATATTACACGATTAGTATGTGCGGACCGTGTGCGATGTCTGTTACTCCCGCTCTGCTTTAGTCCCTTGATTCAAATTTTCAGTAGCCCCGGCATTTTACTCCCGCCTCTGCATCCCTCGCAATCTCAAAAATATCTGCTCGCCCTTGATCCAAATTTTCAGTAGCCTCGCCTTGTTACTCCTGATGAGGCTATGTACCTAGGGTAGAGTCATAGGCCTGACCTAGACACCTTTCCCTAGGACATCACCCTAAAGCCAGAATCATTCAAAGGGTACCATCATCCACTCGACCAGACTGTTCCACTCGGAAGAATCAATGTCACTCGACCGTCACAGAAGCCACTCGACAAGCAGAAGAGCTAAAGCTATTCTGCACCAAATAACGGTCGAGCATTTACTTATAGGCTTAATTGTCATTTATAGCACTTAATGGCTAGCGTTACCAGTAACGTTCCTCTCTTAATGTACATTGAAGCCTGTGTAACAGAGGGGAGCAGGGGTCCTGGCGCACTCTATATAAGCCACCCCTCCTCTGGGACAAGGGTTCGCATCTTTTGTATACACACACACACAGAGAGAGATAATCCAGTCGACCGCCTCAAGGCACCGAGACATAGGCTGTTACTTCTTCCGAGAAGGGCCTGAACTCGTAAAACTCGTGTGTACAACTACTCCATAGCTAGGATCTTGCCTCCTCATACCTACACCCCATTCTACTGTCAGTCTTAGATCCACGACAGTTGGCGCCCACCGTGGGGCAGGTGTCTTAGCAGTTTATCGGAGAAGTTGTGATTCCTCCGATTCCCATCATCATGGTTTCCGGTGGAGGATTGGCTGAAGGCCGCGAGATCCATCTCGGCGCACTCGTCTTCATCGCCGATGACTCCGCTTGGCTCCATGGGGCTCCACTCGACGTCGAGGCGCTCCCCGTCCACGGGGCGACGCACTTCCGTGCGTGCGTTCGCGGCGTCCTTCTTCGGCAACCGTCGACTCTGGTCGGTCGCGGCTTCAGTGGTGGGTGAGGCACGCGGTGGCCCGCCAATCAGCCACCCCACAAATCGCGGCAATCGAGCCCGATGAAACTCTCTACGGCCTGTTCGATCTGTCGACTGGCTCCATCGAGAGTGCGTCCGAATGCGACAGCAGCGACCCCGTGGCGGAAGTCTTGATGGTCAATGGACCACACAGTCCTCCTGGCTTCACCCGTGAAGGCAGTGACCATGGCAGTTGATACGTCTCCAACGTATCTACTTTTCCAAACATTTTTGCCCTTGTTTTGGACTCTAACTTGCATGATTTGAATGGAACTAACCCGGACTGACGCTGTTTTCAGCAAAATTACCATGGTGTTATTTATGTGTAGAAACAAACGTTCTCGGAATGACCTGAAACTTCACGGAGCAACTTTTTGGAAAATATAAAAAATACCTGCAAAAGATGAAGGCCAGGGGGCCCACCACCTCTCCATGAGGGTGGGAGGCGCGCCTGCCCCCCTAGGGTGTGCCCCCCACCTCGTGGGCCCCATGGTGCCTCTCCGACTCCAACTCCAACTCTATATATTGTGTTTCGGGGAGAAAAAAACCAGAGAGAAGAATTCATCGCGTTTTACGATACGGAGCTGCTGCCAAGCCCTAAAACCTCTCGGGAGGGCTGATCTGGAGTCCGTTCGGGGCTCCGGAGAGGGGAATCCGTCCCCATCGTCATCATCAACCATCCTCCATCACCAATTTCATGATTCTCACCGCCGTGCGCGAGTAATTCCATCGTAGGCTTGCTGGACGGTGATGGGTTGGATGGGATCTATCATGTAATCGAGTTAGTTTTGTTAGGGTTTGATCCCTAGTATCCACTATGTTCTGAGATTGATGTTGCTATGACTTTGCTATGCTTAATGCTTGTCACTAGGGCCCGAGTGCCATGATTTCAGATCTGAACCTATTATGTTTTCATCAATATATGAGTGTTCTTGATCCTATCTTGCAAGTCTATAGTCACCTATTATGTGTTATGATCCGTTAACCCCGAAGTGACAATAATCAGGATACTTACCGGTGATGACCGTAGTTTGAGGAGTTCATGTATTCACTATGTGTTAATGCTTTGTTCTAGTACTCTATTAAAAGGAGGCCTTAATATCCCTTAGTTTCCGTAAGGACCCCGCTGCAACGGGAGGGTAGGACAAAAGATGTCATGCAAGTTCTTTTCCATAAGCATGTTTGACTATATTTGGAATACATGCCTACATTATATCAATGAACTGGAGCTAGTTCTGTGTCACCCTAGGTTATGACTGTTACATGATGAACCGCATCCGGCATAATTCTCCATCACCGATCCATTGCCTACGACCTTTCCATATATTGTTCTTCGCTTATTTACTTTCTCGTTGCTATCGCTATCATCACTACAAAATACCAAAAACATTACTTTCACTACTGTTACCTTTGCTACCGTTACCACTACTATCATATTACTTTGCTACTAAATACTTTGTTGCAGATATTAAGTTTCCAGGTGTGGTTGAATTGACAACTCAGCTGCTAATACTTGAGAGTATTCTTTGGCTCCCCTTGTGTCGAATCAATAAATTTGGGTTGAATACTTTACCCTCGAAAACTGTTGCGATCCCCTATACTTGTGGGTTATCAAGACTATTTTCTGGCGCCGTTGCCGGGGAGCATAGCTCTATTCTTTGAGTCACTTGGGATTTATATCTGCTTATCATTATGAAGAACTTGAAAGATCCAAGAACCAAGATTTATCCCTCAACTACGAGGGGAGGTAAGGAACTGCCATCTAACTCTGCACTTGATTCACCTTCTATTTTGAGTAAGCTTGCGATACCTATACCTGCTTCTGCTATTCGTTCTGATATGTCGCATGTTATTGATGATGCTACTTCTGCTATGCATGATACTTATGATGAAACTACTTCTATGCTTGATACTACTGTGCCACTTGGTAAATTTCTTGATGAACAACTTGCTAGGGCTAGAGAATTGAAAATATTGAATCTGATAATACTGATGAAAGTGATGATGAAGAATCACTTGTTATTCCTGAGGGTTATGTTTTTGATCAAGAAGCTTCTTTAGCTATTTTAGCTTGCAAAGATAGAAACGAACTAAAGAGGTTATTAGCTAAATGGAACAAGCGATCTCTAAATGCTAGAATGAAACCTGACCCTTCTTTTGCTACTTCACCTATCTGTGTTACCGATAAGGATGATGAATTTTCTATTGATCCTGATATAATTACTTTGGTTGAATCTGATCCTTTTCATGGTTATGAATCTGAAACTGTTGTGGCACATCTTACTAAATTAAATGATATAGCTACCCTGTTTACTAAAGATGAGAGAACTCGCTACTTTTATATCCTTAAAATATTTTCGTTCTCATTAAAGGGTGATGCTAAGATATGGTTTAATTCTCTTGATCCTGGTTGTGTGCGTAGTCCCCAGGATATGATTTATTACTTCTCTGCTAAATATTTCCCTGCTCATAAGAAACAAGATGCTTTAAGGGGTATATATAATTTTGTGCAAATTGAAGAAGAGAGTCTCCCACAAGCTTGGGGGAGGCTTCTCCAATTACTTAATGCTTTGCCTGATCACCCTCTTAAGAAAAATGAAATACTTGATATCTTTTATAATGGACTAACTGATGCTTCCAGAGATTACCTGGATAGTTGTGCTGGTTCTGTTTTCAGGGAAAGAACACCGGATGAAGCTGAAATTCTATTGAATAATATGTTGACAAATGAAAATAATTGGACATCTCTGGAGCCAATTCCTAAGCCTATTCCTAAACCAACTCCGAAGAAGAGGGGTATTCTATTTCTCAGTCCCGAAGATATGCAAGAGGCAAAGAAATCTATGAAAGAAAAAGGTATTAAAGCTGAAGATGTTAAGAATTTACCTCCTATTGAAGAAATACATGGTCTTAATTTACCGCCTGTTGAAGAAACATATGATCTTAACCATTACCTATTGAATAAAATCATGGTCTTGATAACCCAACACAGGTAGTAAAGGTAAATTCTCTCTATAGATATGATAAAGTTGTAATCCCATTTACTAAGTTTGCTAGCCCATGCTTAGATGAGTTTGATAAATTTATGGCTAAGCAAGAAGACTTTAATGCTTATTTTGGTAGACAATTGAAATACAATTCAAATATGCTTGAACACTTGGGTGATTATATGGCTAATGTCAAAGGTGAACTTAAACTTATTAGTAAACATGCTTCGATGGTTACCACTCAAGTAGAACAAGTACTTAAATCTCAAAATGATTTGCTCAATGAATTGAATAGTAAGAATAATGATAATGCTATCAGAGTGGCTACTAGAACTGGTAGAATGACTCAGGAACCTTTGTATCCTGAAGGCCACCCTAAGAGAATTGAGCAAGATTCTTAGAGAAATAATATAGACACACCTAGTCCTTCTAAAAGGAAGAAAAAGAAAAATGATAGGACTTTGCATGCTTCTAGTGAACCTGTTATTGAACCACCTGAGAATCCAAATGATATTTCTATTTCTGATGCTGAAACACAATCTGTTAATGAACCTGAAACTAGTAATAATGTTAATGATAATGTTCATGATGATGCTCAACCTAGTAATGATAATGATGTATAAATTGAACCTGCTGTTGATCTTGATAACCCACAATCAAAGAATCGACGTTATGATAAGAAAGACTTTGTTGCTAGAAAACATGGTAAAGAAAGAGAACCATGGGTTCAGAAACCCATGCCTTTTCCTCCCAAACCATCCAAGAAAAAGGACGATGAGGATTTTGTGCGCTTTGCTGAAATGATTATACCTATCTTTTTGCATATGCGATTAACTGATATGCTTAAAATGAATCCTTATGCTAAATACATGAAAGATATTGTTACTAATAAAAGAAAAATACCGGAAGCTGAAATTTCCACCATGCTTGCTAATTATACTTTTAAGGGTGGAATACCAAAGAAACTTGGAGATCCAGGAGTACCCACTATACCATGCTCTATTAAAAGAAACTATGTCAAAACTGCTTTATGTGATCTTGGAGCCGGTGTTAGTGTTATGCCTCTCTCTTTATATCGTAGACTTGATTTGAATAAGTTGACACTTACTAAAATATCTTTGAAAATGGTTGATGAATCTACTGCTATACCTGTCGGTATTTTTGAGGATGTGCCCGTTGTAGTTGCAAACATTACTATTTTAACGGACTTTATTATTCTTGATATTCCCGAGGACGATAGTATGTCTATTATTCTTGGAAGACCCTTTTTGAATACTGCAGGGGCTGTTATTGATTGCACTAAAGGCAATGTCACTTTTTATGTTAATGGTAATGAGCATACGGTATACTTTCTGAGGAAACAACCTCAAGTCCACAGTATCAATGCTATTGGAAAATTTTCATCGATTATATTTGGAGGTTTTGAATTTCCTCTTCCTAATATCAATAAGAAATATGATATTCTTATTATCGGGGATGTGCATATCCCCGTTGAGGTAGCATAGTGTTATTCGAAATTTCTCCGGTTCCATGTTATTCGGAATGAGTTCATTAACAAGACTTGATCAACCTTATTAGTGGAATCCTTTTGATGATCATGAGAATGATGAAACTAGAAGACACAACCTTTTGTACCCTACTTTTACTTTCTGTTATTTATATTAAATAAAATAAAAATAAATATTTTTCTGTCTGTTATCTGATTATTCGTGCAATATAAAAATACCCCAAAAATAAAACTTCTCCAAATGCCCTGAAATTTAAATATGATTTTCTCTAGAATATTTGAGAATATTTGGCACTGAGAACACAGCAGGGGGGGTTAACCACCTGCCCACGAGGGTGGAGGGCGCGCCCTACCCCCTGGGCGCGCCCCCTGCCTCGTGGGCCCACGGTGGCCCTTCTCCACTTATCCTTTCACCCACACACTCATTCTTCCTCCCCAAACAAGAATATCCAGCTCAAACCCGAGTCCAAACTCGTTTTGCTGCCATTTTCGATCTCCTTGCTCAAAGCACCTCTCACAAAACTGCTTGGGGAGATTGTTCCTTGGTAGGTGACTCCTCCATTGGTCCAATTAGTTTTTGTTCTAATGCTTTATTCATTGCAAATTTTTGCTGCTTATGTGACCCTGTTCTTGAGCTTGCATGTCAAATTTATATGGTCAAAAGTAGTTTTGATGCATGATATAGGCCCTAGGAAAAGAAGATATATCACCTCTTCATCCAAGATCGACACGACTCCATCGCTGGTCAGCAGATTTATGGTTTACACCTTTGTACTCGTATTTGTACGAATCTTGCTTGTAGTTGAATGAAATATGAATGTTTTTTAAAAAAAATGGAAGCGGCATGGCTAGTTTGACCTATACACCTTGGGTGATCCTCCACAAATTATCCTAGCTAAACTTGTTAGTGATGTAACAATTATTTGATTTTAATAAAGTGTGCCATAAGTTAAAAAACTTGAATGAGAACAACCCTCCCCTTATAAGAGAGTAGTTTACCTCCTCACCCAACATTTCTTTTGAGAATTTTATCTATGAGAGGTTGTATATCCTCTCTTCTTAATTATCATAATGGACAGGAATCAAATTGTTCTCGTGCATGCCTTGTTTCTTTTGTGACTACAAACTTATGCTCATAAAACTCTTATTTTCCATCACACGAAATAAAAATAGTATATATATATATAGACACACACACATAACGTATCAATGGGACGCAGCATAAATGATAAACCCAAAGCCCCACGCGCGTAGAGCGACGGTTCCCAGAGGCGAAAAACAGGCGGCGCGAGAGGGGTGGTTCCGGCAAGCGGTCGCGGACGGTCTCCAACGCCTCCGGTGGCTCTTGGCGTCGGGAGGTGGGGGAAACCGTCATCGACCGCGCGGCCGTCGTAGATAGGGTTGTTGGGGTAGTTTCTCCAAGCATTGGTGCTTGAGCGAGGACGACTCCGATGAGGTGGAATAAAATCCTCCAGCCTACTCTCCGTCGCGTTGGTGCTTGCTCTGGCGACGCCACGGGGCTAGGGAGGCGGGGTTCCTCTGGGCTGACGGTGCCGGTTGCGCGCTGGCGGTGTATAGGAGTCTGCGGTATCTGGATTGGTGACTCCAGATCCGCTTGTTGCAGGCGATCAGTGACTGTGGTGATGTGGTGGGCAGGGTGGCTGGTGATGCTGCTCCTCGTCGGCGAAGGTCGATGGCTGTGGCGGATCCAAGGTGAGGGGAGCATGGGGAATGTCCCTGGCCAATGTGTCGGAACCCAACATTGGTTCCCATGCACTGGGACAGGACCTATATGCGGCTCACAAAGCCTTTGTGGCGATGGTGCTCCTGCCCTGGCTTCTTGGTCGGCGACTCTCCTTTCCTCTGGCGACAGCGGTTCGTTGAAGGTTGAGGATGAACAGGGACCCAGAGACTTCTATGTGATTTTGGTGTTTGTTTGGGTGCTCTTTGTGATATGGTGGGACAGTTGTACTCATTGTACCTTTTCTTTGCGTAGTAATACGTGTCTCACTAATAACATAAGATAGGATAATCTTATGCAAAAAACCCAGTCTGGCCCTCTCCACTAAGGAAAAGAAGATATATCACCTCTTCATCCGAGATCGACACGACTCCATCGCTGGCCAGCAGATTTATGGTTTACACCTTTGTACTCGTATTTGTACGAATCTTGCTTGTAGTTGAATGAAATACGAATGTTTTTTTCTAAAAAAAATTGGACGCGGCATGGCTAGTTTGACCTATACACCTACAAAGATACGGGTGAGCTAGATGTCAATCGGGTCCCGTTTAATCTCGTTTAAAATCCACTTATAATATGATAGTTCAAAAAGGTTTTTTGTTTGTTTGAAGAAAATGAATCATCAAGCTAGCAAAAGCTAACTAAACAAGATTGCGGCCGTCATTTATTTGCCACTTACATCCTCCATGACATGCTAATTCGACGCGTAAAATCCAGCTTTGAATCAACCAGCAATCTTTATCAGCGACGGCGTGTACATGAACACGAGCGTCTTGGCGATCACTCTATTGCGCGCAGAATTACGTCCGCAGTTCTTAAGCTGCCCTCTAACGTCGACCACTACGCGCGCCTTTCCGCTTCCGGTGCCGGCGATGCAGCAGTGGTGCATGGACCGGCCCGCGAGCAGTAGCATCTCCCCTGTGCTCGCGCACATCCCCACCGGCACCACACGCGCCAGTATGTACTCCGTGTCCAACCCGAGGACCTGCGTCCACGTCCCCGCCGCCGTGCGCAGCCACACCGTGCCTAGCAGGCTCTTCCACGTCACGACGACGCACAGCGCGCCGCCCACGTTGCCCAGCGCCACGTCCTGGCACCTCCACCGGCACGGGGGGCCGTCGACGACGCTGTACTCGTCGCTCGTCACGTCGAAGGAGAGGAGGGTGGACGCTCCAGGCTGGGCCTGCGAATCGGGGCCGTCCAGGAAGCGGTCGTCGATGACCCAGTACACCGTGCTGCCGACGGACGCGGGGGGCGTGCCGTAGATCGGGCACGGCGGGTCACGGGCGGCAGGGCGCCACGAGGGCGGGCCCTGGCCCTGGCCCTCCCCCAGCGCGAGGACCTCGACGCCGATGCTGTACGCCCCGGCCTGGACGTCGTGGACGCGGTAGTAGTAGCGGACCGCCTTGAGCGCGCGTGCGGCGGCGTCGTAGCAGAAGCCGAGGCGGTCGATGCCGGCGCCGGTGCAGCTGGGCGCGCCGCGCGGGAGCCGCACCGACTCTCCGGTGGCCGGGTTCCACGCGAGCAGCTCCGCGGCGCTGCAGACGACGAGGACGCCGTCGCAGTGCACGATGGTGCGGTCGAAGCTCCGCGGGGAGCGGAGCTGGACCCGTGACACGGGCCCGCCGCACTCGCCGGACTCGCGGTAGCGGTATATCTTGAGGAATGGGCCCGACCCGGGGCTGCACGGCGAGACCACGGGCATCTCCGCCCGCCAGCGCTGCAGGTGCGCGCGGGCGAAGGCAGGGTCGCGGCCGACCGTGGCGCGCCAGTCTCTGCATACGTGGCGAAACCGTAGGACATCGTCGGTGGGCAGCCTCTCCAGAATATGGAGAAGGACGGCATCGGGAAGTGACAGCGCCGCCGCTGTCTCGTCAGTACAGATCTTCCTCTTCTTCTTGGGTGGATTAGCATCCATTGTTGTGACTACAAACTGCTTTCGGCAATTTAGATAGAAGATGTAGATGTAGGATGCGACTACGTCACTGAGCGTGGTCACCCCCTCCCGTTTCTGGGAAGGCCGCTCTGTGCAAAACTACGGGAGTGCGAAATATTTCTATATGTTGATTCGTGCCCGGTGAGGGTATATATAAACGGAAGTAGAGAAGAGGGAGCGAGAAAGACTCGGAATAGGACTACAAGAAAATCTCTCTATATAAATCTACGCCGTTGTAGGAATTGGTGTAGATGTCGACCCCAGAAATTCGCACTCCCGTGATCCGAGACACGCGCGTAAGTGGTTGCCGTCGCCTTGATGCATGCAGAAAAACTCGCATGAGGACGTAGTAAGTTTTAAGTTTTTAGTTATCTCACAAAAAAAGTTTTAAGTTTTAGTCTCTGAAATTGTCGATCACACGTTCAGAAACTTACAAGTTTATCGGTTGCTCGTGCCAAGTTTCAGCAATTGAAACTTAAAACATAAAATTTATCCTGAGTTTTTTGAAACATCAGATTTTGTCGGGCGCTCGTACCAACAAGTTCTAGAAGTTGAAACTTAATGAAATTTAAAAACTCATCAAAATGTACTCAAATGAGTCTCATTTGAAAGCCCTCGTCATCAAAAACACGAATATGCAAGCAAAATATAATTTAGACTTTTTGTTAAAAAAATGATAAAAAATCGAAAAATCGAAAGCCAAAAGAAAAGAACCGCAATAACTAGCTGCCCTTCCCGTCACCCGCCTTCCCACGGACCGCCTCAGCCTCGGCGTCGCTGCCGACATCCTCACGACCGCCCCAACCTCCGGCTCATCCCCGATGACAGGGTCGAGCCGACAAAATCGGAGGCCCCGTGCGAAATTCTAAAATGGGCCTTATCTCACAAAAAAAGTACTACTTCCTTCGATCCAAACTAATTTGGATTCAAGGGAGTATATGAACTTATGCATATCTTCTTTTGAGAGTTAAATACTCTTTCTTTTATTTCTTCGAACACTTCAAGATGAATCAGGTCCTTCTTACTTATTGTCGGCTGCCGATAACCGTTTCTGCCTTCGTTCCTGGTCCCGCCCTCCTGTTCCTTACTCCTGAAAAGGACCTGCAGCCTTGAAACGGAACCGCTCGACCTGAGTCCAGAGATTCGTGAGCAAGGAAGGCGGACTGGATTATCCCTAACCTGCCGCCTTGATGGCCTCCAGCGCCAGATGAAAAGAAGCATGGACGCCTCGTCTCTTCGCTCGTCTCGAGCTTGATCGATCGCTGGATTTCTTTTTAGGGGACGATCGATCGTTGGATGAGGAGTACGTCTCGATCGTGCGCCAGAGTCCAGAGGCAGGCAACAACGGCCCAAAACAAAGACTGAAGAGGCCCATCTATAGATGAGTAGTACTGCTGCATATATGATTTGGGGCCCCTGGAATCGGGGGCCCCGTGCAGGCGCACAGGTTGCACCCCCTTGGGCTCGGGCCTGCCCGACGACCACACCCTCGCGGCTACCCCCAATCTCCTCACGGCCAAAGTGGTGGGCTGAGGGCGCCGCCGGGGCTACATCAGCAAGTCGGTCAGAGGTGGTTGTCCCTCTCTCTTCTCTCCACTGCTTCTCTGTACATCACCCCAACCATTGATTGCATCTTGTTGTAGCTTTACTGATTTCACTTACTGCCTATGCATAGCTGAAAACATTAGATTGTTTGACCTTTATTTATCAGTGTAGATTGTGAAGAATAAATTCAAATGATTGCTTTGATATTTCACCTCAACATTTACTCGCTCCTTTTATGCTGTAACAGGGTTTTGAAATGGATAAATGGATGTTTCAGTGATTTGCTATGGGTGCCTCACAGCCAGCACAAAATATCCAAAACTTGGGAAAATATGAGTGATTTCGCATGTCATTTGTTAGACTTAGTGGTTAAATAAAGACTAATTGTTGTGTGTATTGATGCAGCCTAACATTTGCTTGAATGTATGGTGTCACCGTGTTGGCATCCCATTTGATCCTCTATGTACATCAGCTTTAGAGAACCTTGGTTTTTATTAGATTGCTAAGATGAGGAAAATCAATGTCGACAAATACTTGATATCGGCATTGGTGGAGCGTTGGCGGCCCGAGACAAATAGTTTTCACCTACCTGTAGGAGAAACGACTATTACGTTGCAAGATGTTAGTTGTTTGTGCGGGTTGCCTATCCATGGTAAACCACTTGTTGGCAAAGCTGATGCACAATGGTCAGAATTAGTTGAGAGGTTGCTTGGGATTCCTGTGGATGAACAACACATGAAACAAAAGAAAAGGCGAAAAGGTGATGATAATATTGTTGTTAGGAATTCACAATACTTTCTAAATTTGGGTAAACTGCGGGAACACTTCCATGTGTTGCTGGATTATCCAATGGATAGGAGATTCATTGGCATGCTCGAGCACTTGTTCTATATATCCTTGGCTCCATAGTCTTTACTGATACATCTGGAGATGGAGTGCCAGCCATGTATCTCCAATTTATGCAGGATTTAGGACAACAAACAGAGTACAATTGGGGAGCAGCTGCTCTTGCTGTGCTGTATAAACAATTGAGCATGGGTGCTGAGAAGGAGAGACTAGAAATTTCAGGGCCTTTATTGCTGCTACAGTTATGGTCTTGGTCCCGTTTGCCACTTGGTCGCCCTAAAGTTATTTTTGAGAAGCCCAAAGAAGGAGATGGACCTGATGAAGAGGAAGATGAACAGGAAGTACACTTGGATTATAACCCTGTTTTTGGAGCAAAGTGGCGTGTTGCACATGCGTTTGATGTCCCTCACAATGTTGGTTTGTATTCTTCTCACCAAATTTGTTACACATCATTTGTGGTATGACAAACAATTTTAGTAACTTGCAATCAAATATATAGGTACTGAATATTATTGAAATCAGATTGATTTGATTCGAGAAGGTGTAATTGATTGGCAACCATATGATGATCTTCTAGAGCAAATGCCTTTCGAAGTTCATCAAGATTCTGATTGGTGGTTTGCTAGAGTACCGCTCATGCATTTTTGGATTGTGGAGTTCCACTATCCACATCGGGTGATGCGGCAATTTGGATTAAGACAACCCATTCCACCTTCTCTTCCACGTGGCGAGGCAGAGGTTCGGAGACTTCGAAAAATTAAGCATTCTGCAGGAAAATCGAATAATTGGGAGTTAGTCCATGTGAATTATGTTCAAGAATACAATCGTGTTGAAGCAAGAGTGTGGCCATAGGACATTCACTTTGATGTAGCTAGTTTACCTGAGTACATACATTGGTTCCAGCAAAATGGTATATACACAATATTATTTTGACTCTCAATGCTTAGGAGGCCTAAATGAACCTATCACATATCCTCGAGATAGCATCGAATGGACCGGCTACATGCCTAGCGGTCCGCCATTGGCTCACATTGTAAGTGTGTGCAAGATTTTAATTATTTCTTTGCAACACATTAACAATCACATGATTTGACATTTGTATTGTCTCTTGTAGAGCCTACGTGAGATAAAGAATGTTGCATGGGGGATCAAATGTGCTACTACTACTGGATGCAAGAAGATAGGAAAATCTATATTGAGGTCTTGTGTAGGAAACCTGATGGATCTGAACTTGGAGCCTAGGCTACGAAGCATGCTCGCTGAGGCTAGATTGCCACTGAATATCGAAGATATCCCATCTGATGATGAGGTGTCAGATATTGCTCACTCACCGAGTCCCCCAAAGGAAAGCAACTCCGATGTATTTAATGAGTGGATTTACTCTGGGAGAGGTTTTACAACATATCTCAAGGTTGAAGAAGCCATAGGAGATGGAGGACGGACAACACAAGATGCAAGTCAAGCTCCCAGTTTTCGGTCAAGGAGTTCTTCACAAGTACTAAATTAGAATGGATCATATGGTGATATGCTATGGCCATCTACACCGACCTAGAAGTGTAACTGACTAGATGTTTCTTTATTTTTGCTCAACAAAAACAGTTCATGGTTCTGCTTTGTAACATGCCAGACATGGGTTGTAATCCTTTCAAGCTATGTCACTCCTCCTTGGCTCTAAGCTCAATGGAATTTTCCCAGAATACTAGTCATCATATGGTTTTCCTTGTGTCCAAATTTCAACAAATTTTGGACACTTTTTTTTGCCGAAAAAAAAGAATGAACGATTCTCTCAATGTGTGACTCCAAATTTGATGAAAACTTCCCAGAATAAAAGTCATAATATGGTAGTCCTCGTGTCCAAATTTCATAAAATTATGGACACTTTTTTCACTTTAAATTTTGGCTGAAAACAAAGAATGGACGGTTCTCTCAATGTGTGACTCCACATTTGATGAAAATTTCCCAGAATAATAGTCATCATATGTTAGTCGTTGTGTCAAAATTTCATAAAATTCTTGAGACTTTTTTGTTTCAAGTTTTTTGGCCAAATTTTGGCTGGAAATGAAGAGTGGACGATTCTATCAAGCATTACAGAAAGAAAATATAATTAATTTTGGTACACAAAAATTTCAAATGTGCCACTATGAATGCAAATCATAATCCCGTCTGTCATCGACTAGATGATGTGGTTTTCTCTTTACTTGATCTCTTCCCTTTGGATGATGTGTTCTTCCCTTGAGTCGACCTTAATGTGCTCTTCCCTTGATTCGACCTGTTTCCTTTGGATGATGTGTTGTTCCCTTGACTCAACCTCTTTCCTCGACTCAACGATGAGGTATGTCCTTGACTAGATGATGTGCCTAAAGGTAAGACACACAAGTTAAATCAAATGTAAAAAAAATTTATACATAATCCAGTACTGGATAATTAACTAGCTTCTATACCTATTTGATTATTGTCTATTGTGGAACGTTGAGCTTGGTGCCCCATTCTCATTCCTTGCATTTCATCCATGTACATCGGAATCCTTTTGTGTTGCCGACGCCCATGATTTATTAACTTCTCGTCCGGAATAATAGTAGGGACAGTATATATTGGCCACTCATTTTGGTTACCATAAGGATGAAATTGCCTGGCCCAAGTGTTTGCAAGCAGTTGAGAAGAGTAATACAGATGTACTATTTGCTTTTCATTCAGATTCCTATACTTGCAAACAGCAAGCACATGAGCACATGGCACACCAGTCAGGTTCGGCTTTAGGCACTCACAAGATGGAGCAATATTTGGTTGCAAAGTAACCTTGTACTTGAAGTCTCTATGAATAAAAAGAACATGATCTCCATGGCATAATGGGACCCTCTCGTTATCAACCTTCACCTCAAATATTCCAACTTCATCACCATATGAAACAACATGCATATGTCCTCCCTTGTCTGCCCTTTTTACCAATAGTTTGTCCACCCGTTCGAACCATTGCTTTAATCCACCAACCAAGTAAAGAGCACTTCGTCTTCTTTCTACAAACCACTCCAGACACTTTGAAAATGTTTCCTCCACAATCGCTGCCACCAGAAGCCTTTGGGAAAGCCTAAACACAATATTTAAGGACTCAGACCCATTGCTTGTCATGATCCCCCAACGGTACCCACCATCCATGCACTGGAATACTTTTTCAGGTTTTCTTGCTCATTTTTGTCTTCATGCAAATACTTACCGACCTTTCAAAGATATGCTATTGCGTCGGGACAAGTATGTGCAATAGATGGCATGCCCTCCTCAAACTTACGAGGTTTCTTTTTCTTCACTGCCCACTTGAATATTTTCAAAATGTTATCATCCCGATAAGATTTGTATAGGTTCTCTGCGACATGTTGATAGAAAAATCGATGAACACACTCACCAGCATTCTCGTTCCAACCAATGTGTGGCTGCTTAAACACCCATTTGATTGCTTTGTGGCGATCTGAAATGACACACATGAACTTTCCAACACCAATTACCTCCCTCCGAAGCCATCTCATGAACCAACCCCGGTTTGTTGCATCCTCTTTCTCCACAATAGCAAATGCAAGAGGTATTAGCTGGTTATTAGCATCGTATCCACATGCCATCGGCAACCTTCCCTTGTACCTTCCTGATAGAAATGATGCATCCACACTTATTACAGGTCGAATGTGAGGAACAACTTCAATACAAGGTCCAAATGCCCAAGCCACACATTGAAACTCTCTATGCCCATCTTGCGCCATGGGTTTTGATAGGAGAGTATACTTTGTACCTAGATTTTTAACTTTGATAGCTTCTAGGAAGGGGACCAGGAGATTGTATGATCCTTCCCAGGTACCAAAAAGTTGTGCTATGGCCTTCTCTCTTCCACGCCATAACTTCTGTATGATGGCTTCACATTTCGGTAACGTTGTCTGACTAATGCCCGGACATTTTTTATACTCAAGTCCAAGTCATCCTTTAGTGCTTCACGAATCACATTAGCAATGATAGACGCTGATAACTAAGAATGGTCAGTTCTATTTGCTAGTGCACGACAAGTATGAGAGTAAGGAAACTTTCTTATTTGCCAACATGAACCAATTTTTGTTGGTGTTGCATACAGCCTCCACATGCAACTATCATTTATACACTCCGCTACAAGTTTAGATTGACTACTTGTGCTATACTTTACTTCCAAGTTCATGTTTATGTGAAATTCACCAATTGTAATTTTAAGGTGCTCTTTTGAATCAAAAATCTAAATCTCCGACAATGGACTGGCAAAGTGTTTCTTACATCCAAAAAAGCTTTCATCCGCCGTTGTCTCCCTTAGTACAGAGATGTCACTAAAGGCTCGCACACCATTCTGTCCTGAGCTCCTCATGAATGGAAATGCATTGACAGGATGCACATGTATTGGTTCTGAATCATCATCCGAACTTTGGCTAGGTGCACCATCAGAATCATGCTCACCATTATCATCATCAAGTTGTCCAATGAAATCCTCCTCCCGGTCTGTATCCTCTTCATAATATGGGTCATCGGCAATACTTGTTCGCAAATTATTTGTTACATTAGCATGACTCGAAGGTGTAGCATGTGACATGTCGAGATCAGCAGCACGCGTACTAGATTCTGGAAAAGCACCGACAGAGGTTTGCTGTAATGAGGAATGCATTGCACTTTCAAACCTTCGTTTTTGACTTTTAGTTCTTGGGATATTGCTTGCATGTAACATCTCAAATTTTCAATTTGGAATGTTATACACTAGATCATCATTGCATATCATATTTATTGCATTTTGGTTGATCCTAGAAATTTCATGCAACTCAAGGACCCTCGGAGAGAGTTGGAGATTTCGTTATTTTCATATTTGAGTTGTCTCAAATTTTGAAAATAGGATCGTTTGATTTTATTTATTTTATCTTCAATTATTTCTATTACAAAAATATGAGAGAGGGAATAAAATAACTTTCCCAAAATAAAGAAATATTGGGGATTTAATAAAAAAAATCAAATAAGATTTTATTTGGTTTTATTTGCTATTTATTTGAATTAGGAAAAATGCGCGTTTTTCAAAATTGCATTTAGGCCCGAAATAAATGTTCATCCTGTGCGGCTTGATTTTAGAAGCCGGCGAAAATTTATTTCGGGATTTTTGGAGTCCGTTTAGTATTCTTTTTGTTTTTTTTCAAGCATAATTATTTAAAAAAAAGTCCGAACCGACCTTGGGCCGTAACCGGCCAGGACTCCTCCTAGTCGGGCCTTCTTATAAGCGCCCTGAGGCCCCGGCCAAGCCCAGCCGCCGCCCCCGCCCAACCCTAACCCTAGCCGCCGCCGCCTACCCGCGCCGCCGGCTGCGCCGCCCGCCCGCCCGAGCCGCCGCCGCCCGCCGGAGCGCCACCGACGACGACATCGCCGCCGCCGGATCCGCCGCCGCCGGAAGTTGTCTCGCCGCCGCCGGTTTTTTTTCAAAAAACCGTTCAGTTTTCCGACGGTTTTGTTCGTTTTTTTAGTTTCGGTTTTTTTAAATAGATCGGTTTTTCCGGTTTATTTCATTAGCGAGCGTTCGTCCGTTCGTTCATTATAATGAACGTTCATCATTTTTATTTTTCTCGGATTAAATCCGCGATTTTTCTGATCGCGATTTCTGATCCGATTTTCGTTTTAGTCTAATTTTTCGCTCGTTTATCGGAATCAGGCGATTCAAGCGCCTGGAGTTTCGTCTCGAAACCCTCTTTCCGTTTAACCAACTCAAACAAGTTTTTGCCACTGTAAAAATTGCCCTAGATCCAGAATAGTAAATGAAGCCTGTTTCTTTTGCCGTTTGTCTTTCATTGCTTCGTTTGTTTTGATTCTTTTTGCCAACCGGAGTTCTTAAGTTGAACTTTCTGGTTAGATCTATTATTTGAGTTTTACCTATGCATTAGTTGAGTACTTATTGTATGCTTGTTTGTTTGCGATAGAGTACCCGGAGTGCGCCACTTGCTACTTTAAATCGGTAGGTTTCCCGAATCATCAGCAAGGCAAGTAACACTTTGATCATGTTTTCCCTCTACCCAGTTTTATTGCATTAGATCAATCCTCACACATTGCATGATTAGGATCTAATTAAATTGTGGGTTTGGGAAGTAGTTGAGGTAGTACCTATTGCCTGTTATTATCAAACCTTTGGGAGTTACTTCTACGTTTGCTTATTATGTCGTGCTATGCTAGTAGACGTGGATTGGGTGAGTGTATCCATGACAGATGTGAGATTGTTAATTAATGGTTTACTTAAGGTGGCAACTTAAATACACATCTGGGTGGATTGAGGCACCTGGGTATTCCAGCGATTGCCTGTTTTTTTTATGGACCGCCACCCAGGCTAAAAGGGATCATGAGATTATTCATGCTAGAAACTTCCGTGTGCAGGCACAAGCTACTACGGGCTCTAGCATAGTTGACTAAGTCATGCGAACTCTTACAATGGTGGACTAGCAGATGTAGGGGATGTAGGTTGGTACGGTCTACCCGTTCGTAAGGTGCTAGCGCTTCTGAAAGACTATGTCTCGGTCATCCGTTTCTCAAACACCATGTAGTGCGAGAATCCCAACGGAGGAGATCGAGTCTTGTGAGGAAAAGTGTGCAAACCTCTGCAGAGTGTATAAACTAATCATGATTAGCCGTGTCCTCGATTATGGACATCTTGAGTATCTAGTACCTGGATTATCATGTGAATCTCAACATGTTACTCTAAAATTAATTTTGTTGGGTTTTGTTTAATGATGATGCTTAATTGGGATTGAGAATGCTGTCAACCATTCTCAATGTTTAACAACTACCATGATAGTTAAATAAAATTTATTCCTTTGAAGTAGGGAAAAATTGGCTTTACGCAAAACTGTAACCATAGAGCTTTCCACCAGCCAAATATGCATATAGAGTAGTCTATTTCATTCCATTACTCTCTATGTGTTACTTTGCCAGCATATTCCATGTGCCCGTTTCGGGCTGCAACGTTAATGTTGCAGACTTTTCAGACGACGATTAAGGAGTTTTAGGTCGTGGTTCTATACTCAGTGATGCTGTTGGAGTTGATGGACTCACTTATCTTTCAAGCCTTCCGCTGTTATCGTTATTAGATGGCCTTAAGCCATATTTATTGTAATAAGTTCTCTTTTGAGACTCTCGATGTAATAAGTGTGTGA
Source organism: Triticum urartu (assembly GCF_056163025.1). Taxonomy (NCBI): domain Eukaryota; kingdom Viridiplantae; phylum Streptophyta; class Magnoliopsida; order Poales; family Poaceae; genus Triticum; species Triticum urartu. The sequence goes on from NC_141878.1 coordinate 570,215,366, forward strand.
TTGCTACTCTATTATAAATCCTTCAAGTACTGTGTGGTGCCAGCATTACTGATCCAGGGATGACACCTGAGCACAGAGATTGGACCGTTTGAGGTCTGGTCGCTACAAGATGGTATCAGAGCACACGCTGACTGTAGGACACGACCACTAAGCTAAAGACCTAGATCACTACTCACTATCTTTTCTTTCTGACTTCTCATCTTTTATACTCTTTTAGGATGGCGGATGCAAGGAACAAGTTCACTCAACCGGATGAAGATACACCCTTTGGACGTCACTTGAAGGAAGTCACTAGATACCTGAACATAGGAGTACCAAGCTTCACCGGAACCTACAGCACCACTCTACCTGAAGAAGAGCGCTGGATGATTCAAGTTCAAGTTCCAGGAAGGACGTTCATGCCAGTCACTGAGCCCGTAGAGTTTTCTTTTGATGCACCAACCTGGAGTCTAGGAAAGAGCATGGCAGCTCACATCGCCATGGGACGCATTGGAGAAGTCTACCGCAATGATCTCAAGGATACTATCTACCAGATTTGTGGGCGCCGAGATGAGCATTGGGAGATGATCAGCACCAGGAAGGATAGATCAATTGCTGCTTTTATCCAGGAGTTAAACCAACACATTCGACGTCAGGAGAACCATATGTGCGCCGACATGATAGATCTGAAGAAGGCAAGGACAAGAATCAAGGAACTGGAGGAAGAACTCAAGGCTACACGTGAAGATTACAAAGAGGAAATCGAAGTTTTAGTGGAGAAGAATGACGATCTGATCAAGAAGATCAGAATATTTATGGGAGGCCCTACACCAGTAGAAGAAGATGAAGAACCCAAGGAGATTCGCCCGGAAGAGTACATCATCATCGACGACACTGACACGGATCCAGATGATAGCGATGATGACTATGTTGATGAAGCTGGATCAGATATCATGGAGTCTGCAACCGAAGAATATTTCTAGTAGACCACCTCATCAGTAGTAGTAGTTCACCATGTAAATATAGTAGTCCGAGCACTTTTGCGATAGTAGATTGATTGTATGCCCTTGTTTGATTGATTGAATGAAGTGAATTGTTTGCTTTTGCCTCATGTGCATATGGGTAGTGTTTTCTCTTTAGATCCCTCTCTATTCTTAAATCTCATCTTTTCTAAACCCTCAGATGCCTCCGAGACGTGACCCCGGATTTACTTTCCCACCAGAGCTCACTCAGTTGATCCAGCAGTAGAACACATTGATGCAGTTGCTAGTCCAGAATCAGAATCAGGGGAACAACAACAACAACCCATCACCACCACCACCACCTGTTGATCACTTAGCCCGTTTTCTTAGGCTGAATCCGCCAGTGTTTTCCAGTAGCACCGAGCCGATAGTGGCAGATGATTGGCTCCGCAAGACAGCTAGAGAGTTGACCACAGCAGGATGCACGGATGCGGAAAATGTGAAGTTTGCCGCACATCATCTTGAAGGACCCGCAGCATCATGGTGGGAGAATTTCACAGCCACTTTTCCTGTCAACACTGTCACATGGGACCAGTTTCAGCAGGCTTTTTGAACTGCCCATGTTTCAGCAGGAGCTATGGCCATGAAGAAGCGAGAGTTTCGCAACTTGCGCCAAGGAGGACGGACGGTTGGCCAGTATGTGGAGGACTTTAGTAAGCTAGCACGTTATGCCCTAGATGACGTTGCTACGGATGCAGCTAAGCAGGAGAAGTTTCTGGAAGGACTGAATGATGAGTTGAGCATGCAGTTGATGGTAGCAACCTTCAACAACTACCAATAGTTGGTAGATCGTGCTCTTATGATTGAAGGGAAGCAGTAGCAGATTGAGAATCGCAAGAGGAAGTATGGACAAGGTAAGCACAATTCAGGAGCTCAGCAGAAGCCACGTTTTACCCCTAGACCGGGAGGACATTTTCAGCATACCCATGGAGGAGGTAGCTCTCACAATCATAATGGCACCAAGAATGGTAATGCGAATGGAGGAAGTAACGACCAGAACCGCACCAACCCATCGACCCTAGCCAAGAGAGATCTGAGCCAAGTCACTTGCTTTAAGTGCCAGAAGACCGGACATTATGCCAATGAATGTCCTGAATCACGGAATGGAAATGGAAGCTCTGGGAAGAAGCCGAACCCTTTCAACAGGGGATAGGTGAACCACGTTAATGTGGAGGAGGTTGAAGAGCAGCCGGATGCAGTAATCGGTAAGTTTTTGGTAAGTCATTTACTGCACTCGTTATTTTTTATACTGGTGCATCGCATTCATACATATCAAGGGGATTTGTGGATAAGTATAAACTGCCAACCCTAGCCCTTAGGTCATCCATGTTAGTAACCTCGCCTGGAGCAGAATATATGGCTAGCCTATGGTGTGATCGGTTACCATTAAGGATTGGTAACTACGTATTTCCCCCAGACCTAATAGTGTTGGAATCTCAAGGATTGGATGTGATATTAGGCATGGATTGGTTGTCGATGTATGGAGGAAACATCGATTGCGCCAGTAAGTCGATCTTGCTTACCACCCCAGAAGGAAGAAGGATCAAGTATGTATCCCGACATGTGCCAAAGAGGACTCAAGTAAATTGTTTAATAAGAGTTGTGCAGGAGGAAGTACCAGTGGTGAAGGATTTCCCGGATGTATTTCCAGAGGAATTGCGAGGCATGCCGCCGTATAGAGATATTGAGTTTTTGATTGAGCTTTTGCCAGGCATAGGGCTAATATCAAAGAGACCATATAGGATGCCCGCAAAGGATTTGGTTGAGATTAAGAAGCAGATTAAGGAGTTGCTAGATAAAGGATATATTCGCCCAAGTTCTTCACCTTGGGGATCGCCGGTACTTCTAGTGGAAAAGAAGGATGGATCGTTAAGGATGGTTGTTGATTATCGAGGATTGAATGAAGTAACCATCAAGAACAAGTACCCCCTACCGATGATCAATGATCTGTTTGATCGATTGCAAGGAGCTAAGGTATTTTCCAAGATCGATCTGCGATCAGGATACCACCAGTTGAAGATTCGAGAACAGGATATACCCAAGACAGCTTTTACCACTAGGTATGGGTTGTATGAGTATATCGTTATGTCATTTGGTCTGACTAACGCACCAGCATATTTTATGAACATGATGAACAAAGTGTTTATGGAGTTTTTGGATAAGTTCGTCGTAGTGTTCATTGATGATATCCTGGTTTACTCGAAGAATGAAGAGGAGCATAAGGAGCATTTGCGTTTGGTTCTTGGAAAGCTTAGAGAACATCAACTATATGCCAAGTTCATCAAATGTGAGTTTTGGTTGAAGGAAGTTGGATTTCTCGGACACGTTATATCCGGGGAAGGTATAGCAGTAGATCCCACTAAAGTTGATACTGTGACCAAGTGGGAAGCCCCAACAACAGTTGGAGAGATCCGGAGTTTTCTTGGACTCGCAGGATACTACCGGAGGTTTATTGAGAATTTCTCAAAAATTGCGAAGCCTATGACGGAGTTGTTGAAGAAGGATACCAAGTTCAAATGGACTGAGGAATGTGAGGCTAGTTTCCAGGAGTTGAAGAAACGTTTGGTTACCTCACCAGTGTTGATTTTACCGGATCAGACCAAGGATTATGAGGTGTATCGTGACGCTTCACGTTGAGGACTTGGAGCAGTGATTATGCAGGAAGGAAGAGTTGTTTCATATGCCTCACGACAGCTTAAGCCCCATGAGTTAAATTATGCTACACATGATTTGGAATTAGCAGCCGTAGTGCATGCATTGAAGACTTGGAGACATTTTCTGATTGGAAACCATTGCAAGGTGTACACGGATCATAAGAGTTTGAAGTATATTTTCACACAGAAGGAGTTGAACCTCAGACAAAGGAGATGGTTGGAGCTCATCAAGGATTATGATATGAAATTGCATTATCACCCCGGAAAGGCTAACGTATTAGCTGACGCGTTAAGCCGTAAGAGCCATGTCAACACCCTAATGACGGGAGATTTACCAAGGGAGTTAGCCAAAAATCTTAGAGAGCTATGTTTGGAAATAGTCCCGAAAGGCTATGTAGCAGCATTGGAGATTCAGTCTACTTTGATGGATAAGATCAGAGAAGCTCAAAGGACTGACAAGGAGATTACTTCTATTAAGGAGAAAATGAGCAAAGGAAAAGCTAAGGGATTTCGTGAGGATGAGAACGATACCTTATGGTTTGAAGACCGTGTCTATGTGCCAAATGATTCGGAGATCAGGAAGTTAATTCTACAAGAGGCCCATGATTCACCATATTCGATTCACCTAGGAAATACCAAGATGTATTTGGATTTGAAGGATATTTTCTGGTGGACCGGAATGAAGAAGGATATTGCGGAATATGTAGCAGTTTGTGATGTATGTCAGAGAGTGAAGGCAGAGCATCAGAAGCCAGGAGGATTGCTACAACCATTGTTGATACCCGAATGGAAGTGGGATAAGCTAGACATGGGTTTTATTACAGGATTGCCCAGAACACGTTCAGGCTATGACTCAATATGGGTTGTAGTCGACCGTTTGACAAAGGTAGCTCATTTCATACCCGTGAAAACTACCTATACCAGTGCAAAGTTGGCAAAGATATATATGATCAGAATCGTTTGTTTGCATGGAGTTCCAAGGAGCATAGTATCAGATAGAGGAACTCAATTTACCTCAAAGTTCTGGAATCAGTTGCATGAAACTTTGGGTACCAGGCTAGAATTCAGTACAGCTTTCCACCCGCAGACGGATGGACAGACCGAGAGAGTCAATCAGATTTTGGAGGATATGCTGAGAGCTTGTGCGCTAGATTATGGATCTAGTTGGGACGAGAATTTGCGATATGCAGAGTTCTCTTACAACAACAGTTATCAATCCAGTTTGAAGATGACCCCTTTCGAAGCCTTGTACGGAAGGAGGTGCAGGACCCCATTGTCTTGGGATGAAGTTGGAGACCGCCAGTTGTTTGGACCGGATCTGATAAAGGAGTCTGAACAGAAGGTGAAATTGATTCGCGATAGGCTCAAGGTAGCTCAATCCAGGCAGAAGAGTTATGCAGATTCTAAACACAAGGAGACAGTTTACGAAGTCGGAGACCGAGTTTATCTTCGAGTATCACCACTTCGAGGAGTTAAGCGCTTTGGAGTTAAGGAAAAGTTAGCGCCACGTTTTGTAGGCCCATACAAAGTTTTGGAGCGTATGAGAGAAGTAGCCTATAAGTTGGAATTGTCCGAAGGATTGTCAGGAGTTCACGACGTGTTCCACGTATCCCAGTTGAAGAAGTGTCACGCAGAGATGGCTGATATACCACTGAGAGATACGATACCACTGGAAGCAATTCAGTTGGACAGTGATTTGACCTATGAGGAGAAACCAGTCAAGATTTTAGAGTATGCCAGTCGAGTCACCCGCGGCAAGGTTATCAAGTTTTGCAAGGTTCAGTGGAGCCACCACACGGAGGATGAAGCCACCTGGGAGCGAGAAGAAGATATGCTGAAGGACCACCCTCACATATTTTCTAGCCAATCCGAATCTCGAGGGCGAGATTCATCTTAAAGGGGGTAGGTTTATAACATCCCAAATTTTCAATTTGAAATGTTATACACTAGATCATCATTGTATATCATATTTATTGCATTTTGATTGATCCTAGAAATTTCACGCAACTCAAGGACCCTCGGAGAGAGTTGGGGATTTCGTTATTTTCATATTTGAGTTGTCTCAAATTTTGAAAATAGGATCGTTTGATTTTATTTATTTTATCTTCAATTATTTCTATTACAAAAATATGAGAGAGGGAATAAAATGACTTTCCCAAAATAAAGAAATATTGGTGATTCAATAAAAAAATCAAATAAGATTTTATTTGGTTTTATTTGCTATTTATTTGAATTAGGAAAAATGCGCGTTTTTCAAAATTGCATTTAGGCCCCAAATAAATGTTCATCCTGTACGGCTTGATTTTAGAAGCCGGAGAAAATTTATTTCGGGATTTTTAGAGTCCGTTTAGTATTCCTTTTGTTTTTTTTCCGAGCGTAATTATTAAAAAAAAAGTTCGAACCAACCTTGGGCCGTAACCGGCCAGGACTCCTCCTGGCCGGGCCTTCTTATAAGCGTCCCGAGGCCCCGGCCAAGCCCAACCGTCACCCTCGCCCAACCCTAACCCTAGCCGCCGCCGCCGCGCCGCGCCGCTTGCCCGCCGGATCCGCCGCCGCTGGAGGTTGTCTCGCCGCCGCCAGTTTTTTTTTTGAAAAACCGTTCGGTTTTCCGACGGTTTTGTTCTTTTTTTAGTTTCGGTTTTTTAAATAGATCGGTTTTTCCGGTTTATTTAATTAGCAAGCGTTCGTCCGTTCGTTCGTTTTAACGAACGTTCGTCGTTTTTCTTTTTCTTGGATTAAATTCGCGATTTTTTTGATCGCGATTTATGATCCGATTTTCGTTTTAGTCTAACTTTTCGCTCGTTTATCGGAATCAGGCGATTCAAGCGTCTGGAGTTTCGTCTCGAAACCCTCTTTCCGTTTAACCAACTCAAACAAGTTTTTTCCACTGTAAAAATTACCCTAGATCCAGAATAGTAAACGAAGCCTGTTTCTTTTGTCGTTTGTCTTTCATTGCTTCGTTTGTTTTGATTCTTTTTGCCATCCGGAGTTCTTAAGTTGAGCTTTCTGGTTAGATTTCTTATTTGAGTTTTACCTGTGCATTAGTTGAGTACTTATTGTATGCTTGTTTGTTTGCGATAGAGTACCCGGAGTGCGTCGCTTGCTACTTCGAATCGCTAGGTTTCCTGAATCATCAGCAAGGCAAGTAACACTTTGATCATGTTTTCCCTCTACCCAGTTTTATTGCATTAGATCAATCCTCACACATTGCATGATTAGGATCTAATTAAATTGTGGGTTTGGGAAGTAGTTGAGGTAGTACCTATTGCCTGTTATTATCAAACCTTTGGGAGTTACTTCTACGTTTGCTTATTATGTCGTGCTATGCTAGTAGACGTGGATTGGGTGAGTGTATCCATGACAGATGTGAGATTGTTAATTAATGGTTTACTTAAGGTGGCAACTTAAATACACATCTGGGTGGATTGAGGCACCTGGGTATTCCAGCGATTGCCTGTTTTTTTTATGGACCGCCACCCAGGCTAAAAGGGATCATGAGATTATTCATGCTAGAAACTTCCGTGTGCAGGCACAAGCTACTACGGGCTCTAGCATAGTTGACTAAGTCATGCGAACTCTTACAATGGTGGACTAGCAGATGTAGGGGATGTAGGTTGGTACGGTCTACCCGTTCGTAAGGTGCTAGCGCTTCTGAAAGACTATGTCTCGGTCATCCGTTTCTCAAACACCATGTAGTGCGAGAATCCCAACGGAGGAGATCGAGTCTTGTGAGGAAAAGTGTGCAAACCTCTGCAGAGTGTATAAACTAATCATGATTAGCCGTGTCCTCGATTATGGACATCTTGAGTATCTAGTACCTGGATTATCATGTGAATCTCAACATGTTACTCTAAAATTAATTTTGTTGGGTTTTGTTTAATGATGATGCTTAATTGGGATTGAGAATGCTGTCAACCATTCTCAATGTTTAACAACTACCATGATAGTTAAATAAAATTTATTCCTTTGAAGTAGGGAAAAATTGGCTTTACGCAAAACTGTAACCATAGAGCTTTCCACCAGCCAAATATGCATATAGAGTAGTCTATTTCATTCCATTACTCTCTATGTGTTACTTTGCCAGCATATTCCATGTGCCCGTTTCGGGCTGCAACGTTAATGTTGCAGACTTTTCAGACGACGATTAAGGAGTTTTAGGTCGTGGTTCTATACTCAGTGATGCTGTTGGAGTTGATGGACTCACTTATCTTTCAAGCCTTCCGCTGTTATCGTTATTAGATGGCCTTAAGCCATATTTATTGTAATAAGTTCTCTTTTGAGACTCTCGATGTAATAAGTGTGTGATTGCTACTCTATTATAAATCCTTCAAGTACTGTGTGGTGCCAGCATTACTGATCCAGGGATGACACCTGAGCACAGAGATTGGACCGTTTGAGGTCTGGTCGCTACAAGATGGTATCAGAGCACACGCTGACTGTAGGACACGACCACTAAGCTAAAGACCTAGATCACTACTCACTATCTTTTCTTTCTGACTTCTCATCTTTTATACTCTTTTAGGATGGCGGATGCAAGGAACAAGTTCACTCAACCGGATGAAGATACACCCTTTGGACGTCACTTGAAGGAAGTCACTAGATACCTGAACATAGGAGTACCAAGCTTCACCGGAACCTACAGCACCACTCTACCTGAAGAAGAGCGCTGGATGATTCAAGTTCAAGTTCCAGGAAGGACGTTCATGCCAGTCACTGAGCCCGTAGAGTTTTCTTTTGATGCACCAACCTGGAGTCTAGGAAAGAGCATGGCAGCTCACATCGCCATGGGACGCATTGGAGAAGTCTACCGCAATGATCTCAAGGATACTATCTACCAGATTTGTGGGCGCCGAGATGAGCATTGGGAGATGATCAGCACCAGGAAGGATAGATCAATTGCTGCTTTTATCCAGGAGTTAAACCAACACATTCGACGTCAGGAGAACCATATGTGCGCCGACATGATAGATCTGAAGAAGGCAAGGACAAGAATCAAGGAACTGGAGGAAGAACTCAAGGCTACACGTGAAGATTACAAAGAGGAAATCGAAGTTTTAGTGGAGAAGAATGACGATCTGATCAAGAAGATCAGAATATTTATGGGAGGCCCTACACCAGTAGAAGAAGATGAAGAACCCAAGGAGATTCGCCCGGAAGAGTACATCATCATCGACGACACTGACACGGATCCAGATGATAGCGATGATGACTATGTTGATGAAGCTGGATCAGATATCATGGAGTCTGCAACCGAAGAATATTTCTAGTAGACCACCTCATCAGTAGTAGTAGTTCACCATGTAAATATAGTAGTCCGAGCACTTTTGCGATAGTAGATTGATTGTATGCCCTTGTTTGATTGATTGAATGAAGTGAATTGTTTGCTTTTGCCTCATGTGCATATGGGTAGTGTTTTCTCTTTAGATCCCTCTCTATTCTTAAATCTCATCTTTTCTAAACCCTCAGATGCCTCCGAGACGTGACCCCGGATTTACTTTCCCACCAGAGCTCACTCAGTTGATCCAGCAGTAGAACACATTGATGCAGTTGCTAGTCCAGAATCAGAATCAGGGGAACAACAACAACAACCCATCACCACCACCACCACCTGTTGATCACTTAGCCCGTTTTCTTAGGCTGAATCCGCCAGTGTTTTCCAGTAGCACCGAGCCGATAGTGGCAGATGATTGGCTCCGCAAGACAGCTAGAGAGTTGACCACAGCAGGATGCACGGATGCGGAAAATGTGAAGTTTGCCGCACATCATCTTGAAGGACCCGCAGCATCATGGTGGGAGAATTTCACAGCCACTTTTCCTGTCAACACTGTCACATGGGACCAGTTTCAGCAGGCTTTTTGAACTGCCCATGTTTCAGCAGGAGCTATGGCCATGAAGAAGCGAGAGTTTCGCAACTTGCGCCAAGGAGGACGGACGGTTGGCCAGTATGTGGAGGACTTTAGTAAGCTAGCACGTTATGCCCTAGATGACGTTGCTACGGATGCAGCTAAGCAGGAGAAGTTTCTGGAAGGACTGAATGATGAGTTGAGCATGCAGTTGATGGTAGCAACCTTCAACAACTACCAATAGTTGGTAGATCGTGCTCTTATGATTGAAGGGAAGCAGTAGCAGATTGAGAATCGCAAGAGGAAGTATGGACAAGGTAAGCACAATTCAGGAGCTCAGCAGAAGCCACGTTTTACCCCTAGACCGGGAGGACATTTTCAGCATACCCATGGAGGAGGTAGCTCTCACAATCATAATGGCACCAAGAATGGTAATGCGAATGGAGGAAGTAACGACCAGAACCGCACCAACCCATCGACCCTAGCCAAGAGAGATCTGAGCCAAGTCACTTGCTTTAAGTGCCAGAAGACCGGACATTATGCCAATGAATGTCCTGAATCACGGAATGGAAATGGAAGCTCTGGGAAGAAGCCGAACCCTTTCAACAGGGGATAGGTGAACCACGTTAATGTGGAGGAGGTTGAAGAGCAGCCGGATGCAGTAATCGGTAAGTTTTTGGTAAGTCATTTACTGCACTCGTTATTTTTTATACTGGTGCATCGCATTCATACATATCAAGGGGATTTGTGGATAAGTATAAACTGCCAACCCTAGCCCTTAGGTCATCCATGTTAGTAACCTCGCCTGGAGCAGAATATATGGCTAGCCTATGGTGTGATCGGTTACCATTAAGGATTGGTAACTACGTATTTCCCCCAGACCTAATAGTGTTGGAATCTCAAGGATTGGATGTGATATTAGGCATGGATTGGTTGTCGATGTATGGAGGAAACATCGATTGCGCCAGTAAGTCGATCTTGCTTACCACCCCAGAAGGAAGAAGGATCAAGTATGTATCCCGACATGTGCCAAAGAGGACTCAAGTAAATTGTTTAATAAGAGTTGTGCAGGAGGAAGTACCAGTGGTGAAGGATTTCCCGGATGTATTTCCAGAGGAATTGCGAGGCATGCCGCCGTATAGAGATATTGAGTTTTTGATTGAGCTTTTGCCAGGCATAGGGCTAATATCAAAGAGACCATATAGGATGCCCGCAAAGGATTTGGTTGAGATTAAGAAGCAGATTAAGGAGTTGCTAGATAAAGGATATATTCGCCCAAGTTCTTCACCTTGGGGATCGCCGGTACTTCTAGTGGAAAAGAAGGATGGATCGTTAAGGATGGTTGTTGATTATCGAGGATTGAATGAAGTAACCATCAAGAACAAGTACCCCCTACCGATGATCAATGATCTGTTTGATCGATTGCAAGGAGCTAAGGTATTTTCCAAGATCGATCTGCGATCAGGATACCACCAGTTGAAGATTCGAGAACAGGATATACCCAAGACAGCTTTTACCACTAGGTATGGGTTGTATGAGTATATCGTTATGTCATTTGGTCTGACTAACGCACCAGCATATTTTATGAACATGATGAACAAAGTGTTTATGGAGTTTTTGGATAAGTTCGTCGTAGTGTTCATTGATGATATCCTGGTTTACTCGAAGAATGAAGAGGAGCATAAGGAGCATTTGCGTTTGGTTCTTGGAAAGCTTAGAGAACATCAACTATATGCCAAGTTCATCAAATGTGAGTTTTGGTTGAAGGAAGTTGGATTTCTCGGACACGTTATATCCGGGGAAGGTATAGCAGTAGATCCCACTAAAGTTGATACTGTGACCAAGTGGGAAGCCCCAACAACAGTTGGAGAGATCCGGAGTTTTCTTGGACTCGCAGGATACTACCGGAGGTTTATTGAGAATTTCTCAAAAATTGCGAAGCCTATGACGGAGTTGTTGAAGAAGGATACCAAGTTCAAATGGACTGAGGAATGTGAGGCTAGTTTCCAGGAGTTGAAGAAACGTTTGGTTACCTCACCAGTGTTGATTTTACCGGATCAGACCAAGGATTATGAGGTGTATCGTGACGCTTCACGTTGAGGACTTGGAGCAGTGATTATGCAGGAAGGAAGAGTTGTTTCATATGCCTCACGACAGCTTAAGCCCCATGAGTTAAATTATGCTACACATGATTTGGAATTAGCAGCCGTAGTGCATGCATTGAAGACTTGGAGACATTTTCTGATTGGAAACCATTGCAAGGTGTACACGGATCATAAGAGTTTGAAGTATATTTTCACACAGAAGGAGTTGAACCTCAGACAAAGGAGATGGTTGGAGCTCATCAAGGATTATGATATGAAATTGCATTATCACCCCGGAAAGGCTAACGTATTAGCTGACGCGTTAAGCCGTAAGAGCCATGTCAACACCCTAATGACGGGAGATTTACCAAGGGAGTTAGCCAAAAATCTTAGAGAGCTATGTTTGGAAATAGTCCCGAAAGGCTATGTAGCAGCATTGGAGATTCAGTCTACTTTGATGGATAAGATCAGAGAAGCTCAAAGGACTGACAAGGAGATTACTTCTATTAAGGAGAAAATGAGCAAAGGAAAAGCTAAGGGATTTCGTGAGGATGAGAACGATACCTTATGGTTTGAAGACCGTGTCTATGTGCCAAATGATTCGGAGATCAGGAAGTTAATTCTACAAGAGGCCCATGATTCACCATATTCGATTCACCTAGGAAATACCAAGATGTATTTGGATTTGAAGGATATTTTCTGGTGGACCGGAATGAAGAAGGATATTGCGGAATATGTAGCAGTTTGTGATGTATGTCAGAGAGTGAAGGCAGAGCATCAGAAGCCAGGAGGATTGCTACAACCATTGTTGATACCCGAATGGAAGTGGGATAAGCTAGACATGGGTTTTATTACAGGATTGCCCAGAACACGTTCAGGCTATGACTCAATATGGGTTGTAGTCGACCGTTTGACAAAGGTAGCTCATTTCATACCCGTGAAAACTACCTATACCAGTGCAAAGTTGGCAAAGATATATATGATCAGAATCGTTTGTTTGCATGGAGTTCCAAGGAGCATAGTATCAGATAGAGGAACTCAATTTACCTCAAAGTTCTGGAATCAGTTGCATGAAACTTTGGGTACCAGGCTAGAATTCAGTACAGCTTTCCACCCGCAGACGGATGGACAGACCGAGAGAGTCAATCAGATTTTGGAGGATATGCTGAGAGCTTGTGCGCTAGATTATGGATCTAGTTGGGACGAGAATTTGCGATATGCAGAGTTCTCTTACAACAACAGTTATCAATCCAGTTTGAAGATGACCCCTTTCGAAGCCTTGTACGGAAGGAGGTGCAGGACCCCATTGTCTTGGGATGAAGTTGGAGACCGCCAGTTGTTTGGACCGGATCTGATAAAGGAGTCTGAACAGAAGGTGAAATTGATTCGCGATAGGCTCAAGGTAGCTCAATCCAGGCAGAAGAGTTATGCAGATTCTAAACACAAGGAGACAGTTTACGAAGTCGGAGACCGAGTTTATCTTCGAGTATCACCACTTCGAGGAGTTAAGCGCTTTGGAGTTAAGGAAAAGTTAGCGCCACGTTTTGTAGGCCCATACAAAGTTTTGGAGCGTATGAGAGAAGTAGCCTATAAGTTGGAATTGTCCGAAGGATTGTCAGGAGTTCACGACGTGTTCCACGTATCCCAGTTGAAGAAGTGTCACGCAGAGATGGCTGATATACCACTGAGAGATACGATACCACTGGAAGCAATTCAGTTGGACAGTGATTTGACCTATGAGGAGAAACCAGTCAAGATTTTAGAGTATGCCAGTCGAGTCACCCGCGGCAAGGTTATCAAGTTTTGCAAGGTTCAGTGGAGCCACCACACGGAGGATGAAGCCACCTGGGAGCGAGAAGAAGATATGCTGAAGGACCACCCTCACATATTTTCTAGCCAATCCGAATCTCGAGGGCGAGATTCATCTTAAAGGGGGTAGGTTTATAACATCCCAAATTTTCAATTTGAAATGTTATACACTAGATCATCATTGTATATCATATTTATTGCATTTTGATTGATCCTAGAAATTTCACGCAACTCAAGGACCCTCGGAGAGAGTTGGGGATTTCGTTATTTTCATATTTGAGTTGTCTCAAATTTTGAAAATAGGATCGTTTGATTTTATTTATTTTATCTTCAATTATTTCTATTACAAAAATATGAGAGAGGGAATAAAATGACTTTCCCAAAATAAAGAAATATTGGTGATTCAATAAAAAAATCAAATAAGATTTTATTTGGTTTTATTTGCTATTTATTTGAATTAGGAAAAATGCGCGTTTTTCAAAATTGCATTTAGGCCCCAAATAAATGTTCATCCTGTACGGCTTGATTTTAGAAGCCGGAGAAAATTTATTTCGGGATTTTTAGAGTCCGTTTAGTATTCCTTTTGTTTTTTTTCCGAGCGTAATTATTAAAAAAAAAGTTCGAACCAACCTTGGGCCGTAACCGGCCAGGACTCCTCCTGGCCGGGCCTTCTTATAAGCGTCCCGAGGCCCCGGCCAAGCCCAACCGTCACCCTCGCCCAACCCTAACCCTAGCCGCCGCCGCCGCGCCGCGCCGCTTGCCCGCCGGATCCGCCGCCGCTGGAGGTTGTCTCGCCGCCGCCAGTTTTTTTTTTGAAAAACCGTTCGGTTTTCCGACGGTTTTGTTCTTTTTTTAGTTTCGGTTTTTTAAATAGATCGGTTTTTCCGGTTTATTTAATTAGCAAGCGTTCGTCCGTTCGTTCGTTTTAACGAACGTTCGTCGTTTTTCTTTTTCTTGGATTAAATTCGCGATTTTTTTGATCGCGATTTATGATCCGATTTTCGTTTTAGTCTAACTTTTCGCTCGTTTATCGGAATCAGGCGATTCAAGCGTCTGGAGTTTCGTCTCGAAACCCTCTTTCCGTTTAACCAACTCAAACAAGTTTTTTCCACTGTAAAAATTACCCTAGATCCAGAATAGTAAACGAAGCCTGTTTCTTTTGTCGTTTGTCTTTCATTGCTTCGTTTGTTTTGATTCTTTTTGCCATCCGGAGTTCTTAAGTTGAGCTTTCTGGTTAGATTTCTTATTTGAGTTTTACCTGTGCATTAGTTGAGTACTTATTGTATGCTTGTTTGTTTGCGATAGAGTACCCGGAGTGCGTCGCTTGCTACTTCGAATCGCTAGGTTTCCTGAATCATCAGCAAGGCAAGTAACACTTTGATCATGTTTTCCCTCTACCCAGTTTTATTGCATTAGATCAATCCTCACACATTGCATGATTAGGATCTAATTAAATTGTGGGTTTGGGAAGTAGTTGAGGTAGTACCTATTGCCTGTTATTATCAAACCTTTGGGAGTTACTTCTACGTTTGCTTATTATGTCGTGCTATGCTAGTAGACGTGGATTGGGTGAGTGTATCCATGACAGATGTGAGATTGTTAATTAATGGTTTACTTAAGGTGGCAACTTAAATACACATCTGGGTGGATTGAGGCACCTGGGTATTCCAGCGATTGCCTGTTTTTTTTATGGACCGCCACCCAGGCTAAAAGGGATCATGAGATTATTCATGCTAGAAACTTCCGTGTGCAGGCACAAGCTACTACGGGCTCTAGCATAGTTGACTAAGTCATGCGAACTCTTACAATGGTGGACTAGCAGATGTAGGGGATGTAGGTTGGTACGGTCTACCCGTTCGTAAGGTGCTAGCGCTTCTGAAAGACTATGTCTCGGTCATCCGTTTCTCAAACACCATGTAGTGCGAGAATCCCAACGGAGGAGATCGAGTCTTGTGAGGAAAAGTGTGCAAACCTCTGCAGAGTGTATAAACTAATCATGATTAGCCGTGTCCTCGATTATGGACATCTTGAGTATCTAGTACCTGGATTATCATGTGAATCTCAACATGTTACTCTAAAATTAATTTTGTTGGGTTTTGTTTAATGATGATGCTTAATTGGGATTGAGAATGCTGTCAACCATTCTCAATGTTTAACAACTACCATGATAGTTAAATAAAATTTATTCCTTTGAAGTAGGGAAAAATTGGCTTTACGCAAAACTGTAACCATAGAGCTTTCCACCAGCCAAATATGCATATAGAGTAGTCTATTTCATTCCATTACTCTCTATGTGTTACTTTGCCAGCATATTCCATGTGCCCGTTTCGGGCTGCAACGTTAATGTTGCAGACTTTTCAGACGACGATTAAGGAGTTTTAGGTCGTGGTTCTATACTCAGTGATGCTGTTGGAGTTGATGGACTCACTTATCTTTCAAGCCTTCCGCTGTTATCGTTATTAGATGGCCTTAAGCCATATTTATTGTAATAAGTTCTCTTTTGAGACTCTCGATGTAATAAGTGTGTGATTGCTACTCTATTATAAATCCTTCAAGTACTGTGTGGTGCCAGCATTACTGATCCAGGGATGACACCTGAGCACAGAGATTGGACCGTTTGAGGTCTGGTCGCTACAAGATGGTATCAGAGCACACGCTGACTGTAGGACACGACCACTAAGCTAAAGACCTAGATCACTACTCACTATCTTTTCTTTCTGACTTCTCATCTTTTATACTCTTTTAGGATGGCGGATGCAAGGAACAAGTTCACTCAACCGGATGAAGATACACCCTTTGGACGTCACTTGAAGGAAGTCACTAGATACCTGAACATAGGAGTACCAAGCTTCACCGGAACCTACAGCACCACTCTACCTGAAGAAGAGCGCTGGATGATTCAAGTTCAAGTTCCAGGAAGGACGTTCATGCCAGTCACTGAGCCCGTAGAGTTTTCTTTTGATGCACCAACCTGGAGTCTAGGAAAGAGCATGGCAGCTCACATCGCCATGGGACGCATTGGAGAAGTCTACCGCAATGATCTCAAGGATACTATCTACCAGATTTGTGGGCGCCGAGATGAGCATTGGGAGATGATCAGCACCAGGAAGGATAGATCAATTGCTGCTTTTATCCAGGAGTTAAACCAACACATTCGACGTCAGGAGAACCATATGTGCGCCGACATGATAGATCTGAAGAAGGCAAGGACAAGAATCAAGGAACTGGAGGAAGAACTCAAGGCTACACGTGAAGATTACAAAGAGGAAATCGAAGTTTTAGTGGAGAAGAATGACGATCTGATCAAGAAGATCAGAATATTTATGGGAGGCCCTACACCAGTAGAAGAAGATGAAGAACCCAAGGAGATTCGCCCGGAAGAGTACATCATCATCGACGACACTGACACGGATCCAGATGATAGCGATGATGACTATGTTGATGAAGCTGGATCAGATATCATGGAGTCTGCAACCGAAGAATATTTCTAGTAGACCACCTCATCAGTAGTAGTAGTTCACCATGTAAATATAGTAGTCCGAGCACTTTTGCGATAGTAGATTGATTGTATGCCCTTGTTTGATTGATTGAATGAAGTGAATTGTTTGCTTTTGCCTCATGTGCATATGGGTAGTGTTTTCTCTTTAGATCCCTCTCTATTCTTAAATCTCATCTTTTCTAAACCCTCAGATGCCTCCGAGACGTGACCCCGGATTTACTTTCCCACCAGAGCTCACTCAGTTGATCCAGCAGTAGAACACATTGATGCAGTTGCTAGTCCAGAATCAGAATCAGGGGAACAACAACAACAACCCATCACCACCACCACCACCTGTTGATCACTTAGCCCGTTTTCTTAGGCTGAATCCGCCAGTGTTTTCCAGTAGCACCGAGCCGATAGTGGCAGATGATTGGCTCCGCAAGACAGCTAGAGAGTTGACCACAGCAGGATGCACGGATGCGGAAAATGTGAAGTTTGCCGCACATCATCTTGAAGGACCCGCAGCATCATGGTGGGAGAATTTCACAGCCACTTTTCCTGTCAACACTGTCACATGGGACCAGTTTCAGCAGGCTTTTTGAACTGCCCATGTTTCAGCAGGAGCTATGGCCATGAAGAAGCGAGAGTTTCGCAACTTGCGCCAAGGAGGACGGACGGTTGGCCAGTATGTGGAGGACTTTAGTAAGCTAGCACGTTATGCCCTAGATGACGTTGCTACGGATGCAGCTAAGCAGGAGAAGTTTCTGGAAGGACTGAATGATGAGTTGAGCATGCAGTTGATGGTAGCAACCTTCAACAACTACCAATAGTTGGTAGATCGTGCTCTTATGATTGAAGGGAAGCAGTAGCAGATTGAGAATCGCAAGAGGAAGTATGGACAAGGTAAGCACAATTCAGGAGCTCAGCAGAAGCCACGTTTTACCCCTAGACCGGGAGGACATTTTCAGCATACCCATGGAGGAGGTAGCTCTCACAATCATAATGGCACCAAGAATGGTAATGCGAATGGAGGAAGTAACGACCAGAACCGCACCAACCCATCGACCCTAGCCAAGAGAGATCTGAGCCAAGTCACTTGCTTTAAGTGCCAGAAGACCGGACATTATGCCAATGAATGTCCTGAATCACGGAATGGAAATGGAAGCTCTGGGAAGAAGCCGAACCCTTTCAACAGGGGATAGGTGAACCACGTTAATGTGGAGGAGGTTGAAGAGCAGCCGGATGCAGTAATCGGTAAGTTTTTGGTAAGTCATTTACTGCACTCGTTATTTTTTATACTGGTGCATCGCATTCATACATATCAAGGGGATTTGTGGATAAGTATAAACTGCCAACCCTAGCCCTTAGGTCATCCATGTTAGTAACCTCGCCTGGAGCAGAATATATGGCTAGCCTATGGTGTGATCGGTTACCATTAAGGATTGGTAACTACGTATTTCCCCCAGACCTAATAGTGTTGGAATCTCAAGGATTGGATGTGATATTAGGCATGGATTGGTTGTCGATGTATGGAGGAAACATCGATTGCGCCAGTAAGTCGATCTTGCTTACCACCCCAGAAGGAAGAAGGATCAAGTATGTATCCCGACATGTGCCAAAGAGGACTCAAGTAAATTGTTTAATAAGAGTTGTGCAGGAGGAAGTACCAGTGGTGAAGGATTTCCCGGATGTATTTCCAGAGGAATTGCGAGGCATGCCGCCGTATAGAGATATTGAGTTTTTGATTGAGCTTTTGCCAGGCATAGGGCTAATATCAAAGAGACCATATAGGATGCCCGCAAAGGATTTGGTTGAGATTAAGAAGCAGATTAAGGAGTTGCTAGATAAAGGATATATTCGCCCAAGTTCTTCACCTTGGGGATCGCCGGTACTTCTAGTGGAAAAGAAGGATGGATCGTTAAGGATGGTTGTTGATTATCGAGGATTGAATGAAGTAACCATCAAGAACAAGTACCCCCTACCGATGATCAATGATCTGTTTGATCGATTGCAAGGAGCTAAGGTATTTTCCAAGATCGATCTGCGATCAGGATACCACCAGTTGAAGATTCGAGAACAGGATATACCCAAGACAGCTTTTACCACTAGGTATGGGTTGTATGAGTATATCGTTATGTCATTTGGTCTGACTAACGCACCAGCATATTTTATGAACATGATGAACAAAGTGTTTATGGAGTTTTTGGATAAGTTCGTCGTAGTGTTCATTGATGATATCCTGGTTTACTCGAAGAATGAAGAGGAGCATAAGGAGCATTTGCGTTTGGTTCTTGGAAAGCTTAGAGAACATCAACTATATGCCAAGTTCATCAAATGTGAGTTTTGGTTGAAGGAAGTTGGATTTCTCGGACACGTTATATCCGGGGAAGGTATAGCAGTAGATCCCACTAAAGTTGATACTGTGACCAAGTGGGAAGCCCCAACAACAGTTGGAGAGATCCGGAGTTTTCTTGGACTCGCAGGATACTACCGGAGGTTTATTGAGAATTTCTCAAAAATTGCGAAGCCTATGACGGAGTTGTTGAAGAAGGATACCAAGTTCAAATGGACTGAGGAATGTGAGGCTAGTTTCCAGGAGTTGAAGAAACGTTTGGTTACCTCACCAGTGTTGATTTTACCGGATCAGACCAAGGATTATGAGGTGTATCGTGACGCTTCACGTTGAGGACTTGGAGCAGTGATTATGCAGGAAGGAAGAGTTGTTTCATATGCCTCACGACAGCTTAAGCCCCATGAGTTAAATTATGCTACACATGATTTGGAATTAGCAGCCGTAGTGCATGCATTGAAGACTTGGAGACATTTTCTGATTGGAAACCATTGCAAGGTGTACACGGATCATAAGAGTTTGAAGTATATTTTCACACAGAAGGAGTTGAACCTCAGACAAAGGAGATGGTTGGAGCTCATCAAGGATTATGATATGAAATTGCATTATCACCCCGGAAAGGCTAACGTATTAGCTGACGCGTTAAGCCGTAAGAGCCATGTCAACACCCTAATGACGGGAGATTTACCAAGGGAGTTAGCCAAAAATCTTAGAGAGCTATGTTTGGAAATAGTCCCGAAAGGCTATGTAGCAGCATTGGAGATTCAGTCTACTTTGATGGATAAGATCAGAGAAGCTCAAAGGACTGACAAGGAGATTACTTCTATTAAGGAGAAAATGAGCAAAGGAAAAGCTAAGGGATTTCGTGAGGATGAGAACGATACCTTATGGTTTGAAGACCGTGTCTATGTGCCAAATGATTCGGAGATCAGGAAGTTAATTCTACAAGAGGCCCATGATTCACCATATTCGATTCACCTAGGAAATACCAAGATGTATTTGGATTTGAAGGATATTTTCTGGTGGACCGGAATGAAGAAGGATATTGCGGAATATGTAGCAGTTTGTGATGTATGTCAGAGAGTGAAGGCAGAGCATCAGAAGCCAGGAGGATTGCTACAACCATTGTTGATACCCGAATGGAAGTGGGATAAGCTAGACATGGGTTTTATTACAGGATTGCCCAGAACACGTTCAGGCTATGACTCAATATGGGTTGTAGTCGACCGTTTGACAAAGGTAGCTCATTTCATACCCGTGAAAACTACCTATACCAGTGCAAAGTTGGCAAAGATATATATGATCAGAATCGTTTGTTTGCATGGAGTTCCAAGGAGCATAGTATCAGATAGAGGAACTCAATTTACCTCAAAGTTCTGGAATCAGTTGCATGAAACTTTGGGTACCAGGCTAGAATTCAGTACAGCTTTCCACCCGCAGACGGATGGACAGACCGAGAGAGTCAATCAGATTTTGGAGGATATGCTGAGAGCTTGTGCGCTAGATTATGGATCTAGTTGGGACGAGAATTTGCGATATGCAGAGTTCTCTTACAACAACAGTTATCAATCCAGTTTGAAGATGACCCCTTTCGAAGCCTTGTACGGAAGGAGGTGCAGGACCCCATTGTCTTGGGATGAAGTTGGAGACCGCCAGTTGTTTGGACCGGATCTGATAAAGGAGTCTGAACAGAAGGTGAAATTGATTCGCGATAGGCTCAAGGTAGCTCAATCCAGGCAGAAGAGTTATGCAGATTCTAAACACAAGGAGACAGTTTACGAAGTCGGAGACCGAGTTTATCTTCGAGTATCACCACTTCGAGGAGTTAAGCGCTTTGGAGTTAAGGAAAAGTTAGCGCCACGTTTTGTAGGCCCATACAAAGTTTTGGAGCGTATGAGAGAAGTAGCCTATAAGTTGGAATTGTCCGAAGGATTGTCAGGAGTTCACGACGTGTTCCACGTATCCCAGTTGAAGAAGTGTCACGCAGAGATGGCTGATATACCACTGAGAGATACGATACCACTGGAAGCAATTCAGTTGGACAGTGATTTGACCTATGAGGAGAAACCAGTCAAGATTTTAGAGTATGCCAGTCGAGTCACCCGCGGCAAGGTTATCAAGTTTTGCAAGGTTCAGTGGAGCCACCACACGGAGGATGAAGCCACCTGGGAGCGAGAAGAAGATATGCTGAAGGACCACCCTCACATATTTTCTAGCCAATCCGAATCTCGAGGGCGAGATTCATCTTAAAGGGGGTAGGTTTATAACATCCCAAATTTTCAATTTGAAATGTTATACACTAGATCATCATTGTATATCATATTTATTGCATTTTGATTGATCCTAGAAATTTCACGCAACTCAAGGACCCTCGGAGAGAGTTGGGGATTTCGTTATTTTCATATTTGAGTTGTCTCAAATTTTGAAAATAGGATCGTTTGATTTTATTTATTTTATCTTCAATTATTTCTATTACAAAAATATGAGAGAGGGAATAAAATGACTTTCCCAAAATAAAGAAATATTGGTGATTCAATAAAAAAATCAAATAAGATTTTATTTGGTTTTATTTGCTATTTATTTGAATTAGGAAAAATGCGCGTTTTTCAAAATTGCATTTAGGCCCCAAATAAATGTTCATCCTGTACGGCTTGATTTTAGAAGCCGGAGAAAATTTATTTCGGGATTTTTAGAGTCCGTTTAGTATTCCTTTTGTTTTTTTTCCGAGCGTAATTATTAAAAAAAAAGTTCGAACCAACCTTGGGCCGTAACCGGCCAGGACTCCTCCTGGCCGGGCCTTCTTATAAGCGTCCCGAGGCCCCGGCCAAGCCCAACCGTCACCCTCGCCCAACCCTAACCCTAGCCGCCGCCGCCGCGCCGCGCCGCTTGCCCGCCGGATCCGCCGCCGCTGGAGGTTGTCTCGCCGCCGCCAGTTTTTTTTTTGAAAAACCGTTCGGTTTTCCGACGGTTTTGTTCTTTTTTTAGTTTCGGTTTTTTAAATAGATCGGTTTTTCCGGTTTATTTAATTAGCAAGCGTTCGTCCGTTCGTTCGTTTTAACGAACGTTCGTCGTTTTTCTTTTTCTTGGATTAAATTCGCGATTTTTTTGATCGCGATTTATGATCCGATTTTCGTTTTAGTCTAACTTTTCGCTCGTTTATCGGAATCAGGCGATTCAAGCGTCTGGAGTTTCGTCTCGAAACCCTCTTTCCGTTTAACCAACTCAAACAAGTTTTTTCCACTGTAAAAATTACCCTAGATCCAGAATAGTAAACGAAGCCTGTTTCTTTTGTCGTTTGTCTTTCATTGCTTCGTTTGTTTTGATTCTTTTTGCCATCCGGAGTTCTTAAGTTGAGCTTTCTGGTTAGATTTCTTATTTGAGTTTTACCTGTGCATTAGTTGAGTACTTATTGTATGCTTGTTTGTTTGCGATAGAGTACCCGGAGTGCGTCGCTTGCTACTTCGAATCGCTAGGTTTCCTGAATCATCAGCAAGGCAAGTAACACTTTGATCATGTTTTCCCTCTACCCAGTTTTATTGCATTAGATCAATCCTCACACATTGCATGATTAGGATCTAATTAAATTGTGGGTTTGGGAAGTAGTTGAGGTAGTACCTATTGCCTGTTATTATCAAACCTTTGGGAGTTACTTCTATGTTTGCTTATTATGCCGTGCTATGCTAGTAGACGTGGATTGGGTGAGCGTATCCATGACAGATGTGAGATTGTTAATTAATGGTTTACTTAAGGTGGCAACTTAAATACACATCTGGGTGGATTGAGGCACCTGGGTATTCCAGCGATTGCCTGTTTTTCTTTATGGACCGCCACCCAGACTAAAAGGGATCATGAGATTATTCATGCTAAAAACTTAGTTGACTAAGTCGTGCGAACTCTTACAGTGGTAGATTAGCAGATGTAGGGGATATAGGTTGGTACGGTCTACCCGTTCGTAAGGTGCTAGCGCTTCTAAAAGACTATGTCTCGGTCATCCGTTTCTCAAACACCATGTAGTGCGAGAATCCCAACGGAGGAGATCGAGTCTTGTGGGGAAAAGTGTGCAAACCTCTGCATAGTGTATGAACTGATCATGATTAGCCATGTCCCCGGTTATGGACATCTTGAGTATCTAGTACCTGGATTATCATGTGAATCTCAACATGTTACTCTAAAATTAATTTTGTTGGGTTTTGTTTAATGATGATGCTTAATTGGGATTGAGAATGCTGTCAACCATTCTCAATGTTTAACAACTACCATAATAGTTAAATAAAATTTATTCCTTTGAAGTAGGGAAAAATTGGCTTTACGCAAAACTGTAACCATAGAGCTTTCCACCAGCCAAATATGCATATAGAGTAGTCTATTTCATTCCATTACTCTCTATGTGTTACTTTGCCAGCATATTCCATATGCTGACCCGTTTCGGGCTGCAACGTTAATGTTGCAGACTTTTCAGACGACGATTAAGGAGTTTTAGGTCGTGGTTCTATACTCAGTGATGCCGTTGGAGTTGATGGACTCACTTATCTTCCAAGCCTTCCGCTGTTATCGTTATTAGATGGCCTTAAGCCATATTTATTGTAATAAGTTCTCTTTTGAGACTCTCGATGTAATAGGTGTGTGATTTCTACTCTGTTATAAATCCTTCAAGTACTGTGTGGTGTCAGCATTACTGATCCAGGGATGACACCTGAGCACAGAGATTAGACCATTTGCGGTCTGGTCGCTACATTGCAGCATTGACTTGGCTCAACATGTCTCGATATGGCGTGATGTTAACATATAGCTCTATGACTTGCCCTGTTGTACGAGGCTTGGTCTTCTCAAAAATCATGGCCCATCCTCTTTCCTCATATATTGGAACTAATTGAAAATAATGTGGACCAGGAGTTCCAATATCCAAGCGAGCTTGCATATTCAGGTCGTATTGATCATCGCCATGTCCAAGTCCTCGAAATATCTCACTCTTGACATCTTCAAAAGTGGTTTCTTCGGATGTTGGAAAAGTGACTTTGGAAGGAACACTATAAGACACACCCGTGAATCCATGTTGCACTTCACCATCCACATATACCAGTCTTCACCTGCTAACACGAACATGTAAGGAGTAAATATCACAACCTTACATTGATCTAATACCGACTATGTAAAGTTGATTTTTTGCAACCTACAAGTTAGAACAGACCAATTTGCAACCGTACCACCACATGAATAGAAACCAAGTCGTCTGCACATTGTTTACTTACAAGTCATTGAATCAATTGGAGAAAGACTGAAACCAACAGAGATGCAAGACGACCTTACCCCAAATCACATGCGCCAACCACGAGATAGATTGGAGGATCTTAACCGTGAGCGGGGAACAAGAGAGATAGGGATGCCGTGATGATTAGAGATGTGAGTGTTGGAGGCTGGTTAGCACATGGCGACGTTGAGGAGCGACGAATCCATGCGTACTCGGGTTTACTGGGGACATAACATCCGTCTACTAGAGGAAAACGACTCAGTATAATCTATTTAGGGTGCAGGTCAAACCATTTGCTGGACGTTGTTTGTATTGGCGTCCAAACCTGGACGTTCTGCACAATAGTGTCCAGCTGTGGACGTTGTTTTCCCTCGCGTCCTTCCTATTTTTCAGATTTTGGCTAACCCTTTCCCACTATCGTAATTACGTCATTACTAATTATTATTAATAAAAAAATCGTAATATATGTTCCTTGGTCAATCTACTAGTATATTTGCCATGGTAAGTCCAATAAAATTGGCATGGTAAGTACAGTTATATATTTGCCATGCTAAGTCTACTAAGTTTGCCATGATCCAAAAAATTTAAAAAATGTCATTTGTGTAGAATTGCCATGATGCTCTAAGAAAAAATCATGTAGCATAATTGACAAGGTACCTACAATAAAAATGCCATGTTTAAAAACAAAATGCAAAAAAATTGCACCGATCCTTTTCTAAACTTGCCGTGTCACCAGTGCAAACACTATTTTCTACAAGTTGCCACGATTCAGAAATTTGAAATTTGACGCAAAAAAAACATTTTATATCAACGCAAAAACCTGCCATGTGATTCAAAAAATTGTCATGTTTCAAAGAACAAACTCCTTTACAATTTTCATGTGATGATTCCACACTTTTTTTCTCACAAAACTTGCCATACTCTGTAGAAAATATTTGCCATGTGACTAAATTTTAAAATGATGTTTTCAACAACTTTTTCTAACTTTTTCATGTTCTACGGAAATAGCATTTCCCCCCTAGTTGTACATTGTGACTAGTTCAAACATTATTAAAAAATGCAAAAAAAGCAGCAAAATAACGAAGCTGTGGCCTCCCACACGTTGGACCGGGCCAGTCTTGCATTCCCTGAGGCGAGGCTGCCCTACATACCGCAGGAAGGGGCATACCTATTCCACGCTCAGGTCACTGGTTAGCCTCCGCGTCCCATACGTACTGATTTTAGGCGAGAGCTCCTATTGGGCGACCTCCTATTTTGGGCGCGTGGGGCGCTGGCCAACATGCCAGCGCGCACCCACTCCCCTCCAGTTTTTTTATTCCGTATTATTTGTTTTTTACTTTTTCTTTTTTTTTGTAACAATTCGGAATATAAAAAAAGTTCAAAATTTAAGGAAATAATATATTTTGAGGAAATGTTTCAGAAATCATAACATGTCCGTGGTTAAAATGATGTTCATGATTTCGAAAAATAAATTGTTCGCTGATTGCAACAAATGTTCATGAATTCAAAAAAATGATCATAAAATTTAGAAAAAGTTCGCTAATTCAAAATTTTATGAAAATGTTTGAATTTGATGAACAAAAAACCGTAAGAAAAAAATAAAGCAAAACAAAACACCAGTTTAGGGAACCTTCCCAAAACCGGGTAGGATGAAAGCCGAAAGAATGGGTCGTCCCATACAAAAACCAGCGCCGGGGGGTACGCACTACATCGCTAGCGCGCGATATGCGCTAAGTAGGAATTCCCCCATATTAGACGATCGTGAGCGTCAAAATGAATAGTTTTCACTGATAGAATATGCAAAACAAGCTGGCCCATTCCTAGGCGTTGAACGATACAAAAATGTTTGGCAAAATCACTGCACGATACAGAATCGAACACACGACCTCACGCTCAATAGCACCGTCGCTGGCCACTGCAGCTAGCAAATGTTGCAGCACTACAGTATAAGTACTATGTACAACAGCATTTCATTATTTTTTCCAAAATTTTCAACATTTCTTGAAAAAATATTCAAAGTTTTTCCTTAAATTCTTTGAATCATATATGAAAATTGCGAACCAATTTCGAATTTTGAACAACTTTTAAAACATAAAAAAGTTTATAGTTCCAAATGTTGAACAAACTTTAAATATACATTCAACACGTTTTACCAATATATGCTGGAACAAATTTCAATAAACACTGAAAAAATATACTGAACAAAAATATAAATCTAAAATACATATTGAACGTTTTTGTGATATATGCTAAACAATATTGAAATACACATTGATCATTTTTGTGATATACACTAAATGTTTTTGTAAAATACACAATGAACATTTAACATTTTCTTAATATACGATGAACTTCTCCTTAAATATACAACGAACATTCTTGTATATAAACACAAAAAAAGATTTTAAAAAAAGGAAAAACGGAAAGTTAAAATAAAAAAGAAACAAGAACAGAAAAAAAGAAAAAAGAACGAGAGTAGACCCGCCAAAACCGAGGCGCATGCAGCCCAGCTTCAGCGAAGGTTTGTCCTTTTGACGCTCGCGATTGTCAAATAGTATCTGCCATTTTAGGTCGCACCCGCTACTTTCCTTTCTTTTAAAATTTTAGTTTTTCTTCCCTTTTCCTTTTTTCAAGTTAGTATTTTTTTTGCATTTAGTTTTTAGTTTTTAATATATTTTTCTATTTCATTTTATGAACATCTCATCAAATTCGTGAGCATGTTTCGAAATGATGATTTTTTTGTTTCATATTTTTAAAAAACTGTGAACATTTCTCAAATTCGTGAACATTTTTCATAAATTTGCAAACGAAAATGAATTAAACAAGATTTTTTTAATTTGTGAACATTTTTTGGTTTCGTGTTCTTATGAAATTGAGAACATTTTTCAAATTGACCAACGTATTTTACAAATTGGCGAAGAATGTCTGAATTCATGAACAATTGATAAATTAATGGAAATTTCCATAAAAATTTGAGCATTTTCAAATCAGCATTTGTTTGAATAGGCAAACATTGATTGAAATTTGGGAACAATTTTTGGGATTCATGTACATTTTTTGGTTAATAAACATATTATACGAATACCTAAGCATTTTTTAAAATTAATGAACATGTTTTGAATCAGGAAACCATTTTCATTTGATGTACTTTTTTGTAATGCAGAACTATATTTAATTTTTTGTGAGAATTTTTTTTAATAATTCATGATCCTTTTTCTGCATAACCGAACATTTTTGGAATCGTGAAATTTGTATTTCGAATCAACGGACATTTTTTAGCAAACTTAACTTTATGTACAATTTTTTGTTTGATGAACATTTTCGTGAAATGCATGAATATTTTCCAAATGAACAAAAAAAATTGAATCGAGGAACTTCTTTTTTAATTCATGATCATTTTTTGATTTTCATGAATATTTTTAGGCAATTTATCAAGATTTTTTTCATTCACGAACAATTTTTGAATACGCAAACAATTTTTCAAAATCACGATCATTTTTATGTGTTGTAAAAGAAAACAAAATTGCCATGATCCTGAAACTAGATTTGCCAGGCTCGAACAACTTAATTAATTTGCCATGGTCCAATTGTGTGAAGGAAATATGCCCTAGAGGCAATAATATAGTTGTTATTTATATTTCCTTATATCATGATAAATGTTTATTATTCATACTAGAATTGTATTAACCGAAAGCTTAGTACATGTGTGAATACATAGACAAACAGAGTGTCATTAGTACATGTGTGAACATCAAAAGTATGAAACAATTGATTGGCTTGTCATCGGGGTTGTGCATGATTTAAATATTTTGTGTGATGAAGATGGAGCATAGCCAGACTATATGATTTTGTAGGGATAACTTTCATTGACTATGTTATTTTGTGAAGACATGATTGCTTTATTAGTATGCTTGAAATATTACTATTTTTATGTCAATATTAAACTTTTGTCTTGAATCTTTTGGATCTGAACATTCATGCCACAATAAAAAAATTACATTAAAAACTATGCTATATAGCATTCCACATCAAAAATTCTGTTTTTATCATTTACCTACTCGAGGACGAGCAGGAATTAAGGTTCGGGATGCTTGATACGTCTCCAACATATCTATAATTTTTTATTGTTCCATGCTATTATATTATATGTTTTGAATGTTAATGGGATTTAATTTACCTTTTTATATTATTTTGGGACTAACCTACTAACCAAAGGCCCAGTGCAAATTGTTGTTTTTTTGCCTATTTTAGTGTTACGCAGAAAAGGAATATCAGACGGAATCCAAATGGAATCAAACCTTTGGGAGAGTTATTTTTTGAACAAACGTGATCCAGGAGACTTGGAGTGACCGTCAAGAAAGAAGCGAGGAGGCCACGAGGCAGGGGGGCGCGCCCCCACCCTCGTGGGCCCCTCACAGCTCCACCGACGTACCTCTTCCTCCTATATATACCCATATACCCCGAAAACATACAGGAGCACCACGAAACTCTATTTCCACCGCCGCAACCTTCTGTACCCAAGAGATCCCATCTTGGGGCCTTTTCCGGAGCTTCGCCGGAGGGGGAATCAATCACGGAGGGCTTCTACATCAGCACCATAGCCTCTCTGATGATGTGTGAGTAGTTTACCACAGACCTTCGGGACCATATTTATTAGCTAGATAGCTTCTTCTCTCTATTTGGATCTCAATACAAAGTTCTCTTCGATCTTCTTGGAGATCTATTCGATGTAATTCGTTTTGCGGTGTGTTTGTCGAGATCCGATGAACTGTGGGTTTATGATCAAGATTATCTATGAACAATATTTGATTCTTCTCTGAAATATTTTATGTATGATTTGTTATCTTTGCAAGTCTCTTCGAATTATCAGTTTGGTTTGGCCTACTAGATTGATCTTTCTTGCAATGGGAGAAGTGCTTAACTTTGGGTTCGATCTTGCGGTGTCCTTTCGTTGGGAAACGTAGTAATTTCAAAAAAAAATCCTACGCACACACAAGATCATGGTGATGCATAGCAACGAGAGGGGAGAGTGTGTCCACGTACCCTCGTAGACCGAAAGCGGAAGCGTTAGCACAACGCGGTTGATGTAGTCATACGTCTTCACGATCCGACCGATCAAGTACCGAACGCACGGCACCTTCGAGTTCTGCACACGTTCAACTCGATGACGTCCCTCGAACTTTGATCCAGCCGAGCTTTGAGGGAGAGTTCCATCAGCACGACAGCGTAGTGACGATGTTGATGTTCTACCGTCGCAGGGCTTCGCCTAAGCACCGCTACGATATTATCGAGGTGGACTATGGTGGAGAGGGGCACCGCACACGGCTAAAAGATCCAAGGGATCAATTGTTGTGTCTATGGGGTGCCCCCTGGCCACATATATAAAGGAGTGGAGGAGGGGGAGAGGGCCGGCCCCTATGGCGTGCCCTGGAGGAGTCCTACTCCCACCAGGAGTAGGATTCCTCCCCTTCCAAGTAGTAGGAGTAGGAGACAAGGAAGGGGAAGAGGGAAGAGAAGGAAGGAGGGGGCGTCGCCCCTCCCCTTAGTCCAATTCGGACTAGTCATTGGGGGGGGGGGCGCTGCTTGCCTCTCTCTCTCCCCTAAAGCCCAATAAGGCCCATATACTTCTTCCCCCGTATTCCCGTAATTCCCCGGTACTTCGAAAAATACCCGAACCACTCGGAACCTTTCCGATGTCTGCATATAGTCGTCTAATATATCGATCTTTACGTCTCGACCATTTCGAGACTCCTCGTCATGTCCCCAGTCTCATCCGGGACTCTGAACTACCTTCGGTACATCAAAACACATAAACTCATAATATAACTGTCATCGAACTTTAAGCATGAGGACCCACGGGTTCGAGAACTATGTAGACATGACCGAGACATGTATCCGGTCAATAACCAATAGCGGAACCTGGATGCTCATATTGGCTCCTACATATTCTACGAAGATCTTTATCGGTCAAACCGCATAACAACATACGTTGTTCCCTTTGTCATCGGTATGTTACTTGCCCGAGATTCGATCGTCGGTATCTCAATACCTAGTTCAATCTCATTACCGGAAAGTCTCTTTACTCATTCCGTAATACATCATCCCGCAACTAACTCATTAGTTGCAATGCTTGTAAGGCTTAAGTGATGTGTATTACTGAGTGGGCCCAGAGATACCTCTCCGACAATCGAAGTGACAAATCCTAATCTCGAAATACGCCAACCCAACAAGTACCTTCGGAGACACCTGTAGAGAACCTTTATAATCACCCAGTTATGTTGTGACGTTTGGTAGCACACAAAGTGTTCCTCCGGTAAACAGGAGTTGCATAATCTCATAGTCATAGGAACATGTATAAGTCATGAAGAAAGCAATAGCAACAAAATAAACGATCAAGTGCTAAGCTAACGGAATGGGTCAAGTCAATCACATCATTCTCCTAATGATGTGATCCCGTTAATCAAATGACAACTCTTTGTCTATGGCTAGGAAACATAATCATCTTTGATCAACGAGCTAGTCAAGTAGAGGCATACTAGTGACACTCTGTTTGTCTATGTATTCACACATGTATCATGTTTCTGGTTAATACAATTCTAGCATGAATAATAAACATTTATCATGATATAAGGAAATAAATAATAACTTTATTATTGCCTCTAGGGCATATTTCCTTCAGTCTCCCACTTGCACTAGAGTCAATAATCTAGTTCACATCTTTATGTGATTAGTTCACATCTCCATGTGACTAATACCCAAAGGGTTTACTAGAGTATATAATCTAGTTCACATCGCTATGTGATTAACACCCAAAGAGTGATCATGTTTTGCTTGCGAGAGAAGTTCAGTCTACGGGTCTGCAACATTCAGATCCGTATCTATTTCGCAAATTTCTATGTCTACAATGCTCTGCACGGAGCTACTCTAGCTAATTGCTCCCACTTTCAATATGTATCCAGATTGAGACTTAGAGTCATCTAGATCGATGTAAAAAGCTTGCATCGACGTAACTCTTTACGATGAACTCTTTTATCACCTCCATAACCGAGAAATATTTCCTTAGTCCTCTAACGATAATTTTGACCGCTGTCCAGTGATCTACTCCTAGATCACTATTGTACTCCCTTGCCAGAAAGATGCTAAGGTATACAATAGGACTGGTAAACAACATAGCATACTTTACAGAACCTATGACTGAGGCATAGGGAATGACTTATCATTCTCTTTCTATTTTCTGCTGTGGTCGGGTTTTGAGTCTTTACTCAACTTCACACCTTGCAACATAGGCAAGAACTCCTTCTTTGACTGTTCCATTTTGAACTACTTCAGAATCTTGTCAAGGTATGTACTCATTGAAATAACTTATCAAGCGTCTTGATCTATCTCTATAGATCTTGATGCTCAATGTGGAAGCAGCTTCATTGAGGTCTTTCTTTGAAAAACTCCTTTCAAATACTCCTTTATGCTTTCCAGAAAATTCTACATTCTTTCTGATCAACAATATGTCACTCACATATACTTATCAGAAATGTTGTAGTGCTCCCACTCACTTTCTTGTAAATACAGGCTTCTCCAAAAGTCTGTATAAAACAATATGCTTTGATCACACTATCAAAACGTTTATTCCAACTACGAGAGGCTTGCACCAGTCCATAAATGGATCGCTGGAGTGTCAGGACCTCGATTCCAAGTCACACATCGATCTAGCTGGTAACACCTCATATCACTTTGCGGCCTCACGCACGGTATTCCCACGGGTGTCGCCTTACCATGGCCCGGGACCGTTTGCGCCTTTTGGCTCACGTATATGATAGTGTCGCTAGCATCCATATGACAGAGAACCCGAGCCGACATGGCTAGTCGTGAACCCAAAGCGGCACTAACCTATGGGGACAGGCATACATGAATCACATCGAGCATGTCGGTCAGCAGCGTGTGAATCCGGGCTGTAGCACTGGGCTAATAGGACTCCGGGAACCCGGGCTGTAGCAGGCTAGGCAGGACTCCGGATGTCACCGCGTGACATTTCCCCGAAGGGACAGACACAGGAACGAAGTGAAACACATGCCGGCCAGTCAAGTGTCCTGAGCAGTTGTGCTAGGCTAGTAGGACTCCGGTGAACCGGGCTGTAGCGGACTACTATGGCTCATGGAAGCACTAGACTACATTTCCCCATAAGAGATACTGCCAAGGATAAACAACTAGATTGCCGGATCCCACACATACCAAGCATTTCAATCATACACACAATATGCTCGATATGTGTAAATACAACATGGCATCACAGCATAACTCTACAAGTCAAGTATTTATTCATTAGGCTCCCAGGAGAGAGATATTACAAACATGGGTCTCATGACCCAACAAACATAGCATACAAATCAAGCACATGCGGAAGCTTAACATGTCTGAGTACAGACATCTACAAATGGAAAAGGCTAAGAAGCCTGACTATCTACCAGATCCTGCCGAGGGCACAATATCGTAGCTGAGGTATCAAGTTAAACGTCGAAGTCCACGCGGAACTACTAGCAAGACTGAAGTCTCTCTGCAAAACATAAATTAAGCAAACGTGAGTACAAAGGTACTCAGCAAGACTTACATCAGAACTAACTACATATGCATCGGTATCGACAAAGGGGGTGGTGGAGTTTAACTGCAGCAAGCCAGCTTTGACTCAGTGGCTAACCTAAACTACGACTACAAGCAACTCTTTTGAGGTGGCGCACACGAGTCCACATATTCACCATCCAATACACCACTATGGATCCGCTCCCGTCTCCCTACGAGAAGGCCATCCATATCACTCACACTTATCTTGCGAGTTTTAGAGTATCCACTTTCCCTTGTCTATGAACTATGCAAGGGGTCCAAGTTTCCATATCCGAGGAATCCGGCTATTCGAATAGATAATGATAACCCTGCAGGGGTGTACTTCTTCACACACGCTCCCACCACTTACCGTCGTTTACACGACATGTACTTGGCAACCTTCAAGCGGAAGCCCAACGAGGGTGTCGGCCACGGCCTACCTAAACACTTAAGTCTCTAGTCCAGCTTTATCGCCTATTCAGGTTCCATCCGCAGGGAGTTCGGCCGAGGTTTCCACATACGGCCCCGAACGATGTGAACAGGGTTCCCGAGACACCACACGGGCGCCCGGTACACCGTGCCACGGTGTATCTACCGCATCATAGCCCACCCCTAGGGCCAGCGCTACGCACGGCCGCCAACACATAACCTACAAACACCAGAAACTAGTTGAAACTCCTGGATAGAGTACTAGGGTGATTAAGAAGCCGAGAGGGTCAATTAAGGATCCCAATGAGTGGTAGTAGCTGTTCATGGATCACAGACACAGAACTCAGTTCCTGAGGACGGTTGCAATGAGACAACCCACCATGTACTCCTACATGGCCTCTCACCGCTACCTTTACCAAATCGTGTTCACACACTTAGCTCACACACAGTAGGACATGTTCATCATTGTTCCAATTCATCCCCGATGAATCAGACCTGACTCAACTCTAAGCAGTAGCAGGCATGACAAATAAGCATGAATGAGTAGGCACATCAGGGCTCAAACAACTCCTACTCATACTAGTGGGTTTCATCTATTTACTGTGGCAATGACAGGTCATGCAGAGGAAAGGGGTTCAACTACCACAGCATGTAATAGTTGAATCGTTATTGTCCTAATGCAGTAAAAGAGAGTAGGAGCGAGAGAGTGGGGTTGTATCGGAATGAACAAGGGGGTTTTGCTTGCCTGGCACTCCTGAAGATAATATAGTTCTTCATCGGTGTCATTGATCTCTTCGTCGAAACCACGTCTATCGAGAGGGGACAAATACCGGCAACAGAGAAAGAAACACAATCAATGCAATGCACAATATGATGCATGATCATGACATGTCAATATGCTGTGGTTTGAGCTAATGCAACTAGTAGCAGAAAGGTTTGGGTTGATTTGAACTCAAGTTTCAAATTCAAATTCAAACTATGAATTCAAATAGTGCATTATCATGTTTTGGACTAAACAGTGAGGTTAAGTTGTTCAAACATGCATGAAAATGCCATATTCAGATCCCTTGAATTTTTCTGATAATTTTTCATATATAATTTATCTTATTTGGAGTTATAGATAATTTTCTATGAATTTTAGAAGTTTTAGCTATTTTCTAAAAATAAATAAATCATTTAGATTTATTTTAAATCCAGAAAAGCTTCATGACGTCAGCATCGCTCATCCTTGCATCAGCTGGTCAAAGGCCCGGTCTAGGGTCAAACCTGACGGCTGGGCCCCACTAGTCAGTCTCACAGTTAACTATTTGGGTTAACTAGACTAACTAAACAACACTGGGCCCACTGGTTAGTGACTAACTAAACTAACTTAATTAAGTTTAGCTCTAACTAACTGGGTTAGCCGGGCGAGGCCCGCATGTCAGTGACTCAAGGGTCAAACAGAGGTTAACCTCGGGTCAAACCCGACGCTAACTGGGCTTTGACCCACTGTGGGGCCTACTGTCAGCGTCTGCTGAGGCCTAAGTGGCAGGGGTTAGCGCTAAACTAATGAAGCCACATCAGCTCACCGGAGTTACGTCGACGGCGACCAGGAACGCGGCGGAAGTTCGCCGGAATGGCGCTAGGGGCGGTGGCTGGGTGTGCTGAGGGCACCAGAGGGGAGCCCTCGCTCGCGCGCATCCAGGGGAGGCACGCGGGAGGCGCGAGGTGGAACAAGCTCGCCGGAGTCGAGCTCTTGGCGGCGGCCGGCGTTCGTGCACCTGCGGGTTTGGCGTTGTGGTGCACGGGAAGGGGAGCTGGTGGGTGAAACGTGCTCTTGGGGGTGTACTGAGTGCGGTGACGTGCTTGGTTTGGACGAAGGCCAGCCAAAACGACGACGGCGACATGGCCGGCGCCGGCGAGGTCTCGGTCTCGACGGTAATGAGAGCTAGAGCTAGAATTAGCGCACGAGAGTAGGGGAAATGGTTCAGAGGCTCACAGTGCATCGCATGGATGGGTTCGCAGCTCGGGGGAGGCTCTGGAGACGACGGAGTGGCGACGGCGATCGCCGGAGTCCGAGAAAGAAGACGGAGCTGATGGCAGCGTTGTAGGGGCTCCCGCGGGGCATGGCTCAGTGAGGAGGAAGAGGGGGTCGAGGCGGAGCCTCTGAGCGC
Organism: Triticum urartu; assembly: GCF_056163025.1. NCBI lineage: Eukaryota > Viridiplantae > Streptophyta > Magnoliopsida > Poales > Poaceae > Triticum > Triticum urartu. The sequence continues at coordinate 570,251,010 of NC_141878.1, forward strand.
ATCGGCGAGGCGAGGCAGTGGCTGTGGCCACGGCGGTGCGCGTCGGCGTCGGCGGCTGTGCTCGGCGGTTGCGCATAAGAGAAACGGAGGCGGGGGGAGGAGCGAGGGAGAGTGCGAGGGGGTTCCAGGGGCGTGCGTGGCGGCGTTGGAGACGTCCAGGCGATGAGGGGGAAGCGGCAGGAAGCAGGAGGTGGCCGGGCGCGTGCCGGCGTTCCTCGGCCACGCGCGCTGTCTATTGGCGCGGGGAGGAAGACGACAGGGGAGGGCCAGGTGGGCTGGGCCGGCCACTTGGGCCGCCAGGTGGCTGCATTGTGCAGTTGGCCCAGGTAAGCTCTCTCTCTTCTCTGTTTTCTAAATTGTTTCTGTTTTTTATTTTTCTGCAATTGTTTTGGGTTTAGTTTTAACACCAAACCATTTTATGAAATCCTGAAAATAATTATGTGGCTAGAACTAAAATATCCCAAACCACATAAAATGTTCCAGAATTATTGGACATATATTAATTATATAAAGAATATATATCCAATGCAAATAGTTATTGAATTAATTCAAAGGCCCAAAATAAATGTTTCTGAGATACCAAAAACATTGGTTTGAATTTTACCTCTTGCCAATATTTTCAGAGACTAAGAGGAACATTTTCTTGGACTTCTTTGAAGACATTTTAATGTTGATTATTTTTGAACTGGTTTCTGAGGGTTTCAACAAACCTCAATTCAACTTTCAGGAATTTTAGACATGATGCATGAGTGCAGATGCAACTATTTCGCTCAGGTACTCTAGGGTTGTGACAACTCACCCCTACTAAACAAGAATCTCGTCCCGAGATTCAGGTCGTGAGGTAAGGAGACAGAGGGGCACCAACTAACACAATCTTCTTGATCCAACTGCTCTTCTCGAAGATGTTGATTCATTGCATCATATTAATCTTGACATCTTTGCTTTCGAGATCTTCACCCAACACGACAAGGGAAAGAGAGGGAAGCTCTACAGGGTTCGATCTTCACGAAGATCAAGAAAATCATGTCCAACTCACGGAATGAGATGTTGAACATCTCTTGAGCTGAGAGGCAAAACACACCTTAAAAGGACGGAAGAAACAATTGACGAGGGTTCACTAGGTAGGCAACAATTCCACACCTAAGAGGGTGGTGAACGGTTGTGAACGTAGCAAGGAGTTGAGTTGCCATGATACCATAACGGGGCTCCTCAGGGAAGGTGACTCGTAGAATCATTCCTTAAGTGGCAAAAAGAATTACTTTTGATTCAGAGATCATTGAAACTATTTATACCAGCCTAAGGCAATTTACGAACAATCGTTTGACGGAGTTCGGAAGAACGACACACTCGGTCTAGAATGGATGATGTGAACTACCTTGTTGAAGACAACGCAAGGGATGATTTTGCTTGCACGTGCTCTCAAGAACTTGAGCATTTCCATATTCATCAAGGTTCTACCAACATCCGTGTCGAGGATCCTAGCATCAAATCTTACTACCATGATGAATAGTGATGGACAATGTGGATACAAAGGAAGATAACACCTTCTCAGACTTCCCTTAGCGAGGCTAAGGAAACAGAATCTGGATGATCGACCGAGAGACATTTAGCACTCCACTTCTAATGTTCTCCTTGATGTGCTAGCGTAATCCATTCATAGATATGGTTTGATATCTAGGACATCAAGTAAAAGGTCGGACTTCGGGAACACAAAAATCCATAAGGAACAACTATTGGAATAATCCTACGAAATCCTTATGGGGAGGTGGCCAACTTTCTCCATCAAGATACTACAATAATAAGTCCTCCGGCCGGGTGTGTTGGCCACGACATCCACTTTACCGGGTTACAGAGAGACCAATATTATAGTTCTTGAGAAACGTTCCAACCATCATATCTGCCTGAGATTCAGATCTGGTTGGTGTCAGGATATTCCATACTCATCAAGTCTAGAAAGAAAAATGGAAGTTTGCAACACAATTAGACGAGATGACGTTGCGAGATTCTCGGGAAATGAACTACGATAGCAAGCTCCAAAACATGAGTTGGTTCTGCTACAAACCTGTGAACACGCTATCCAAGACAAGCATGACCACGTAGTAGTCTTATAATAAAACACTACTGTGTTCAAGTGGGGAACCATCATCGGGGATATCGAAGTCTTGTGCATTACCATGGATTAGCACTTAACTCCTTTTCCTAGAACAAATCAGTCAGTGGCTTGGTGTGCTAGGGACACATATGGAGTGGAGGCGGCCAACCTATCAAACCATGATGTACTTCGCACATATGCGTGACTAACTTGGGATGATTCCATAGGAAACAAAACAAACCTTTCTCAAATTCATGGCGACAACTTACACCTAATGCATGTGAACTTGGAGAAAGTCACTTCTTACACCAAACAGGTATTTCATAAACGGGACATGAAGATAATGCTTACAAAAGTTTTCAACACTAGCTTGATGTTTAACATGAATCAAGGAGGAGACAAGGATGTTGTCGATGGGCTCAACAACAATTTATCCAGGTTTCCATATAGATGGAATTCCACAACTACATGAACAAGACGATAGTGTTGGTCAGACCCAAAAGATATAATGGTGCTTGCTCGAGGGGTCAACCAAGAGTAAGACAACATTATGAATATCATTGGTTCTGATTTTACTTGATGATAGCCCATACTCAAGTCAAAGTTTTGACAAGGTAATAGATCAACTGATCACGAGGGTCAATCGATGAAGATATCACCTATCTTCAACACACGCAGATATATCCCTTGAAATGAGCTAAGCTGGCAAGCTTTTATCTTCCAACTCTCCAAGTTATTGTTTAGCTTAACCAACTAGATCAGGGGGTAACCGACACTGATTTCTTGGAGAATGGCTGGTTTACAAGAAACCAACTCGATATGAGCTCAACATAGCGGTCAGGTGACAACCTGGTAACACTTCCGAGAAGATTTTCGAAAATCACGAACCACCGATATGTTACTGAGCTCAGGAACAATCTTGCTTTTCAGGGCAAGATGATATGGTCAAACGAGCAAGGGATTGACACAATCCTAACTCATTGATCGAAGAGTGCACCGGAAATAAGGACTAGGTAGCACAATCAACCTTAGGGTGATGATTCAATAATCAACACGCTAAGAATGAGGTTATTGTCCAATTAACTACCAAGCAACAAAATTGCTAGGAGCATAGATTTCACACACCACGATTCACTTGTCGACATCCCGGTTACAATAACACGGAAATCGAGGAATGAATGATGATGGTGAGAAGTATCACTGCGTCAAGAATTCATAAGAGGTGGTGCAATTCTCATGACAATCCTGACATAAAGAGAGCAACACTCCAGGGTAGAACAGAGTCAAAAGCTGGGTTGCATTTTGATCTGCGGAATACAACTGCTTTGACCCAATCCTGGATATGGATGAGGTACTGGAGTTTGTTTCTCCTAGTCATTCTGAATAGAATGGCTTGACGGACCACAAGAATAAAATGCATCGATAACACGAATGCACAGCTACTCCTGACTATCAACTGATAGACAAAGACCAAAATACAACTAAAGAGGGACAACTCAAGGAACATATAATTTTCTGAGTTGTGGATGCATAGATTAGTATGTCGAATAAAGCTCAACATATTTCTTCCAGAAAATCCATGCAGAAAGGTAGAACTGGCAGAGTCACATCATAGAATGGAGACCTCATCAAGAGCACTCTTGTTGTGATCATTGGTTCAAAGAGCTTCTGCCATAATGATTCATGGTATTTGGAAGATGGAAATACCACAGACCTCGAGGACTATCGCAAAGGTTACTAATATCCTAAAGGTACGAGCAACACTATCAACACGAGGTAAGTAGAGTGGATCTTGGGTCAGGAACCCAGGAGTGGAATACCTACTACTAGATGGCACCACAGGATGCTTTCGAGAATAATGGCCAAAATCATCACACTGGAAATACAAAACATGGCTAGGTTACTAGATGATCCCCTAGGACACCTAGGGTCATAATAATAATTCCAACATATATGTCGAGGCAATAGAATACCTCAACTCAGCAATTAGTGTGGTTAAACTGGCCTAGAGAAACATCGGGAACGGAAAGAAGGGATTTGCAAATGCATCAGACTATTTTAGAAACCTGGGATGACTCAGACAGCATAACGACTGTAAATGCTCAAAATGATTTGAGACATCCTGCAAAGATGGTGGCATAACCTCTCAACATCACAATATCAAGGTTCTGAGGCTAGCTATGAACATATGGAAGTAGTAGGAACTGAACTGAGGCATGAACTCAACAATCCTAGGCAACTACGGTTTAGTAACACGTCATCCTGAGAGATAGAAGAGAAGCCTAGTTCTTAACCCCATAGAAAAGAAGAGGATGACTCAGATCAGAAGGCCATAGGGTAAAGGAGTAAAAGAGCTTTACGTTCCCTTCCACAATCAATTCCCTTATATAACTAAAGCATTTCTAGACTCGACTTCGACCAGTATGGCTTGGTAATCTTACAGGCAATAAGGCTCTGATACCAAAGCTGTCAGGACCCCGATTCCAAGTCACATCGATCTAGCCGGTAACACCTCATATCACTTTGCGGCCTCACGCACGGTATTCCCACGGGTGTCGCCTTACCATGGCCCGGGACCGTTTGCGCCTTTTGGCTCACGTATATGATAGTGTCGCTGGCATCCATATGATAGAGAACCCGGGCCGACATGGTTAGTCGTGAACCCAAAGCGGCACTAACCTATGGGGACAGGCATACATGAATCACATCGAGCATGTCGGCCAGCAGCGTGTGAATCAGGACTGTAGCACTGGGCTAACAGGACTCCGGGAACCCGGGCTGTAGCAGGCTAGGCAGGACTCTGGATGTCACCGCGTGACATTTCCCCGAAGGGATAGATACAGGAATGAAGTGAAACACATGCCGGCCAGTCAAGTGTCTTGAGCAGTAGTCCTGGGCTAGCAGGACTATGGTGAACCGGGCTGTAGCGGACTACTATGGCTCATGGAAGCACTAGATACATTTCCCCATAAGAGAGACTGCCAAGGATAAACAACTAGATTGCCGGATCCCACACATACCAAGCATTTCAATCATACACACAATATGCTCGATATGTGTAAATACAACATGGCATCACAACATAACTCTACAACTCAAGTATTTATTCATTAGGCTCCGAGGAGCGAGATATTACAAACATGGATCTCATGACCCAACAAAAATAGCATACAAATCAAGCACATGCGGAAGCTTAACATGTCTGAGTACAGACATCTACAAATGGAAAAGGCTAAGAAGCCTGACTATCTACCAGATCCTGCCGAGGGCACAATATCGTAGCTGAGGTATCAAGTTAAACGTTGAAGTCCACGCGGAACTACTAGCGAGACTGAAGTCTATCTGCAAAACATAAATTAAGCAAACGTGAGTACAAAGGTACTCAGCAAGACTTACATCAGAACTAACTACATATGCATCGGTATCGACAAAGGGGGTGGTGGAGTTTAACTGCAGCAAGCCAGCTTTGACTCAGTGGCTAACCTGAACTACGACTGCAAGCAACTCTTTTGAGGTGGCGCACACGAGTCCACATATTCACCATCCAATACACCACTATGGATCCGCTCCCGTCTCCCTACGAGAAGGCCATCCATATCACTCACACTTATCTTGCGAGTTTTAGAGTATCCACTTTCACTTGTCTATGAACTATGCAAGGGGTCCAGGTTTCCATATCCAAGGAATCCGGCTATTCGAATAGATAATGATAACCCTGCAGGGGTGTACTTCTTCACACACACGCTCCCACCACTTACCGTTGTTTACACGACATGTACTCGGCAACCTTCAAGCGGAAGCCCAACGAGGGTGTCGGCCACGTCCTACCTAAACACTTAAGTCTCTAGTCCAGCTTTATCGCCTATTCAGGTTCCATCCGCAGGGAGTCCGGCCGAGGTTTTGACATACGGCCCCGAACGATGTGAACAGGGTTCCCGAGACACCACACGGGCGCCTGGTACACCGTGCCATGGTGTATCTACCGCATCATAGCCCACCCATAGGGTCAGCGCTATGCACAGCTGCCAACACATAACCTAAAAATACCAGAAACTAGTTGCAACTCCTGGACAGAGTACTAGGGTGATTAAGAAGCCGAGAGGGTCAATTAAGGATCCCAATGAGTGGTAGTAGCTGTTCATGGATCACAGACACAGAACTCAGTTCTTGAGGACGGCTACAATGAGACAACCCACCATGTACTCCTACATGGCCTCTCACGGCTACCTTTACCAAATCGTGTTCACACACTTAGCTCACACACAGTAGGACATGTTCATCACTGTTCCAATTCATCCCCGATGAATCAGACCTGACTCAACTCTAAGCAGTAGCAGGCATGACAAATAAGCATGAATGAGTAGGCACATTAGGGCTCAAACAACTCCTACTCATACTAGTGGGTTTCATCTATTTACTGTGGCAATGACAGGTCATGCAGAGGAAAGGGGTTCAACTACCACAGGATGTAATAGTTGAATCGTTGTTGTCCTAATGCAGTAAAAGAGAGTAGGAGCGAGAGAGTGGGATTGTATCGGAATGAACAAGGGGTTTTTGCTTGCCTGGCACTCCTGAAGATAATATAGTTCTTCATCGGTGTCATCGATCTCTTCGTCGAAACCACGTCTATCGAGAGGGGACAAATACCGGCAACAAAGAAAGAAACACAATCAATGCAATGGACAATATGATGCATGATCATGACATGTCAATATGCTGTGGTTTGAGCTAATGCAACTAGTAGCAGAAAGGTTTGGGTTGATTTGAACTCAAGTTTCAAATTCAAATTCAAACTATGAATTCAAATAGTGCATTATCATGTTTTGGACTAAACAGTGAGGTTAAGTTGTTCAAACATGCATGAAAATGCCATATTCAGACCCCTTGAATTTTTCTGATAATTTTTCATATATAATTTATCTTATTTGGAGTTATAGATAATTTTCTATGAATTTTAGAAGTTTTAGCTATTTTCTAAAAATAAATAAATCATTTAGATTTATTTTAAATCCAGAAAAGCTTCATCACGTCAGCATCGCGTCATCCTTGCATCAGCTGGTCAAAGGCCCGGTCTAGGGTCAAACCTGACGGCTGGGCCCCACTAGTCAGTCTCACAGTTAACTATTTGGGTTAACTAGACTAACTAAACAACACTGGGCCCACTGGTTAGTGACTAACTAAACTAACTTAATTAAGTTTAGCTCTAACTAACTGGGTTAGCCGGGCGAGGCCCGCATGTCAGTGACTCAAGGGTCAAACAGAGGTCAACCTCGGGTCAAACCCGACGCTAACTGGGCTTTGACCCACTGTGGGGCCTATTGTCAGCGTCTGTTGAGGCCTAAGTGGCAGGGGTTAGCGCTAAACTAATGAAGCCACATCAGCTCACCGGAGTTACGTCGGCGGCGACTAGGAACACGGCGGAAGTTCGCCGGAATGGCGCTAGGGGCGGTGGCTGGGTGTGCTGAGGGCACCAGAGGGGAGCCCTCGCTCGCGCGCATCCAGGGGAGGCACGCGGGAGGCGCGGGGTGGAACGAGCTCGCCGGAGTCGAGCTCTTGGCGGCGGCCGGCGTTCGTGCACCTGCGGGTTTGGCGTTGTGGTGCACGGGAGGGGGAGCTGGTGGGTGAAACGTGCTCTTGGGGGTGTACTGAGTGCGGTGACGTGCTTGGTTTGGACGAAGGCCAGCCAAAACGACGACGGCGACATGGCCGGCGCCGACGAGGTCTCGGTCTCGACGGGAATGAGAGCTAGAGCTAGAATTAGCGCACGAGAGTAGGGGAAATGGTTCAGAGGCTCACAGTGCATCGCATGGATGGGTCCGCAACTCGGGGGAGGCTCTGGAGACGACGGAGTGGCGACGGCGATCGCCGGAGTCCGAGGAAGAAGACGGAGCTGATGGCAGCGTTGTGGGGGCTCCCGCGGGGCGTGGCTCGGTGAGGAGGAAGAGGGGGTCGAGGCAGAGCCTCTGAGCGCATCAGCGAGGCGAGGTAGTGGCTGTGGCCACGGCGGTGCGCGTCGGCGGCGACGGCTACGCTCGGCGGTTGCGCGTAAGAGAAACGAAGGAGGGGGAGGAGCGAGGGAGAGTGCGAGGGGGTTCCAGGGGCGTGTGTGGCGGCGTTGGAGACGTCCAGGCGATGATGGGGAAGCGGCAGGAAGCAGGAGGTGGCCGGGCGCATGCCAGCATGCCTCGGCCATGCGCGCTGTCTACTGGCGTGGGGAGGAAGACAACAGGGGAGGGCCAGGTGGGCTGGGCCGGCCACTTGGGCCGCCAGGTGGCTGCACAGGTGAGTTGGCCCAGGTAAGCTCTCTCTCTTCTCTGTTTTCTAAATTGTTTCTGTTTTCTATTTTTCTGCAATTGTTTTGGGTTTAGTTTTAACACCAAACCATTTTATGAAATCCTGAAAATAATTATGTGGCTAGAACTAAAATATCCCAAACCACATAAAATGTTCCAGAATTATTGGACATATATTAATTATATAAAGAATATATATCCAATGCAAATAGTTATTGAATTAATTCAAAGGCCCAAAATAAATGTTTCTGAGATACCAAAAACATTGGTTTGAATTTTACCTCTTGCCAATATTTTCAGAGACTAAGAGGAACATTTTCTTGGACTTCTTTGAAGACATTTTAATGTTGATTATTTTTGAACTGGTTTCTGAGGGTTTCAACAAACCTCAATTCAACTTTCAGGAATTTTAGACATGATGCATGAGTGCAGATGCAACTATTTCGCTCAGGTACTCTAGGGCTGTGACATGGAGCTTGCACACTTTGTTAGCACCTTTAGGGTCGACAAGACCTTCTGGTTGCATCATATACAACTCTTCTTTTTAAGAAATCCATGAAGGAATACAGTTTTGACATCCATTTGCCAGATTTCATAAAATGCGACAACTGCTAACATGATTCAGACAGACTTTTAAGCATCAATATGAGTGAGAAAATCTCATCGTAGTCAACACCTTGAACTTGTCGAAAACACTTTGCGACAATTCGAGCTTTGTAGATAGTAACACTACTATCGGCGTCTGTCTTCATCTTGAAGATCTATTTATTCTTAATGACTCACCTATCATCGGGCAAGTCAATCAAAGTCCATACTTTGTTCTCATACATGGATCCAATCTCAGATTCCATGGCCTCAAGCCATTTCGCGGAATCTGGGCTCATCATCACTTCCTCATAGTTCGTAGGTTCGTCATGGTCAATTAACATGACCTCCAGAACAGGATTACCGTACCACTCTGGTGTGGATCTCACTCTGATTGACCTACGAGGTTCGGTAGTAACTTGATCTGAAGTTACATGATCATCATCATTAGCTTCCTCACTAATTGGTGTAAGAGTCACTGAAACAGATTTCTATGATGATCTACTTTCCAATAAGGGAGCAGGTACATGCTACCTCTTGAGCACTGCGTTGGATTTCCCCGAAGAGGAGAGGATGATGCAGCAAAGTAGTGTAAGTATTTCCCTCAGTTTTTGAGAACCAAGGTATCAATCCAGTAGGAGGCTATGCGCGAGTCCCTCGTACCTACACAAAAACAATAGCTCAACGCAACCAACACGCTTAGGGGTTGTCAATCCCTTCACGATCACTTACGAAAGTGAGATCTGATAGAGATGATAAATAATATTTTTGGTATTTTTGGTATAGAGATGCAAAGTAAAAAGTAAAAGGCAAGGTAAAAGCAAAGCAATAATAAAGTGATGGAGATTAATATGATGAGAAAGAGACCCCGGGGGCCATAGGTTTCACTAGTGGCTTCTCTCAAGAGCATAAGTATTCTACGGTGGGTGAACAAATTACTGTTGAGCAATTGACAGAATTAAGCATAGTTATGAGAATATCTAGGTATGATCATGTATATAGGCATCACGTCCGTGACAAGTAGACCGACTCCTGCCTGCATCTACTACTATTACTCCACTCATCGACCGCTATCCAGCATGCATCTAGAGTATTAAGTTAAAAATAGAGTAACGCCTTAAGCAAGATGACATGATGTAGAGGGATAGTTTCATGCAATATGATAAAAAAACCATATTGTTATCCTCGATGGCAACGATACAATACGTGCCTTGCTGCCCCTTCTGTCACTGGGAAAGGACACCGCAAGATCGAAGCCAAAGCTAAGCACTTCTCCCATGGCAAGAACAACCAATCTAGTAGGCCAAACCAAACTGATAATTCGAAGAGACTTGCAAAGATAACCAATCATACATAAAAGAATTCAGAGAAGATTCAAATATTATTCATAGATAGACTGGATCATAAACTCACAATTCATCGGTCTCAACAAACACACCGCAAAAAGAAGATTACATCGAATAGATCTCCACGAGAGAGGGGGAGAACATTGTATTCAGATCCAAAAAGAGAGAAGAAGCCATCTAGCTACTAACTATGGACCTGTAGGTCTGAAGTAAACTACTCACACTTCATCGGAGGGGCTTGGATGATGATGTAGAAGCCCTCCGTGATCGATGCCCCCTCCGGCGGAGCTCCGGAACAGGCCCCAAGATGGGATCTCGTGGATACAGAAAATTGCGGCGGTGGAATTAGGTTTTTGTCTCCGTATCTGATCGTTTGGGGGTATGTATGTATATATAGGAGGAAGAAGTGTGTAGGTGGAGCTTTGAGGGGCCCACGAGGCAGGGGGCGCGTCCTAGGGGGGGCGCGCCCTCCACCCTCGTGACCGCCTCGTGGCTTTCTTGAGGGAGGGTCCAAGTCTCCTAGGTCTTATCTGATGAGAAAATCGCGTTCCCGAAGGTTTCATTCCGTTTAGACTCCGTTTGATATTCTGTTTCTCCGAAACACTGAAATAGGCAAAAACAGTAATTCTGGGTTGGGCCTCCGATTAATAGGTTAGTCCCAAAAATAATATAAAAGTGGAAAATAAAGCCCAATATAGTCCAAAACAATAGGTAATATAGCATGGAGCAATCAAAAATTATAGATACGTTGGAGATGTATCAAGCATCCCCAAGCTTAATTCCTGCTCGTCTTCGAGTAGGTAAATGATAAAAACAGAATTTTTGATGCGGAGTGCTACTTGGCATAATTTCAATCTAATTCTTCTTAATTGTGGTATGAATATTCAGATTCAAAAGATTCAAGACAAAAGTTCATATTGACATAAAAATAATAATACTTCAAGCATACTAACAAAGCAATTATGTGTTCTCAAAATAACATGGCCAAAGAAAGCTATCCCTACAAAATCATATAGTTTGGCTATGCTCTATCTTCACCACACAAAGTATTTAAATCATGCACAACCCCGATGACAAGCCAAGCAATTGTTTCATACTTTTGACATTTTCAAAACTTTTTCGATCTTCACGCAATACATGAGCGTGAGCCATGGATATAGCACTATATGTGGAATAGAATGGTGGTTGTGGAGAAGACAAAAAGAGGGGAAGATAGTCTCACATCAACTAGGCGTATCAACGAGCTATGGAGATGCCCATCAATAGATATCAATGTGAGTGAGTAGGGATTGCCATGCAACGGATGCACTAGAGCTATAAGTATATGAAAGCTCAAGAAAAGAAACTAAGTGGGTGTGCATCCAACTCGCTTTCTCACGAAGACCTAGGGCATTTTGAGGAAGCCCATCATTGGAATATACAAGCCAAGTTCTATAATGAAAAATTACCACTAGTATATGAAAGTGACATAATGAGAGACTCTCTATCATGAAGATCATGGTGCTACTTTGAAGCACAAGTGTGGTAAAAGGATAGTAACATTGTCCCTTCTCTCTTTTTCTCTCATTTTTTTGTTTGGGCCTTCTCTTTTTTTATGGCCTCTTTTTTTTCGTCCAGAGTCTCATCCCGACTTCTGGGGGAATCATAGTCTCCATCATCCTTTCCTCACTGGGGACAATGCTCTAAAAATGATGATCATCACACTTTTTATTTTTCTTACAACTCAACAATTACAACTCAATACTTAGAACAAAATATGACTCTATATGAATGCCTCTGACGGTGTACAGGGATATGCAATGAATCAAGATTGACATGTATGAAAGAATTATGAACGGTGGCTTTGCCACAAATACAATGGCAACTACATGATCATGCTAGCAATATGACAATGATGGAGCGTGTCATAATGAACGGAACGGTGGAAAGTTGCATGGCAATATATCTCGGAATGGCTATGGAAATGCCATGATAGGTAGGTATGGTGGCTGTTTTGAGGAAGGTATTTGGTGGGTGTATGATACCGGCGAAAAGTGTGCGGTATTAGAGAGGCTAGCAATGGTGGAAGGAAGGAAAGTGCGTATAATCCATGGACTCAACATTAGTCATAAAGAACTCATATACTTATTGCAAAAATCTAGAAGTTATCAAAGCAAAGTATTACGCGCATGCTCCTAGGGGATAGATTGGTAGGAAAAGACCATCGCTCGTACCCGACCGCCACTCATAAGGAAGGCAATCAATAAATAATCATGCTCTGGCTGCATCACATAACGGTTCACCATACGTGCATGCTACAGGAATCACAAACTTTAACACAAGCATTTCTCAAATTCACAACTACTCAACTAGCATGACTCTAATATCACCATCCTCATATCTCAAAACAATTATCAAGCATCAATTTTTTTCTTAGTATTCAACGCACTCAAAATAAAGTTTTACAAATCTTGAATACCAAGCATATTATTATTAAGAAATTTACCATGCTATTAAGACTTTCAAAATAATCTAAGTGAAGCATTAGAGATCAATAGTTTCTATAAAACAAATCCACCACTGTGCTCTAAAAGATATAAGTGAAGCACTAGAGCAAAATTATATAACTCAAAAGATATAAGTGAAGCACATAGAGTATTCTATCAAATTCCAAATTATGTATGGCTCTCTCAAAAGGTGTGTACAGCAAGGATGATTGTGGTAGACTAACTCAAATTATAAAATATGCTCCAAGCAAAACACATATCATGTGGTGAATAAAAATATAGCTCCAAGTAAAGTTACCGATAGAAGTAGACGAAAGAGGGGACGCCTTCCGGGGCATCCCCAAGCTTTGGCTTTTAGGTGTCCTTAGATTATCTTGGGGGTGCCATGGGCATCCCAAAGCTTAGGCTCTTGCCACTCCTTGTTCCATAATCCATCAAATCTTTACCCAAAACTTGAAAACTTCACAACACAAAACTTAAAGTAGAAAATCTCATGAGCTCCGTTAGCGAAAGAAAACAAAAGACCACTTCAAGGTACTGTAATGAACTCATTATTTATTTATATTGGTGTTAAACCTACTGTATTCCAACTTCTCTATGGTTTATAAACTATTTTACTAGCCATAGATTCATCAAAATAAGCAAACAACACACGAAAAACAGAATCTGTCAAAAACAGAACAGTCTGTAGTAATATGTAGCTAGTGCAAGATCTGGAACCCCAAAAATTCTAAAATAAATTGCTGGACGTGAGGAATTTATCTATTAATCATCTTCAAAAATAATTAACTAAATAGCACTCTCCAAATAAAAATTACAGCAGTTCTCGTGAGCGCTAAAGTTTCTGTTTTTTACAGCAAGTTCAACAAGACTTTCTCCAAGTCTTCCCAACGGTTCTACTTGGCACAAACACTAATTAAACACAAAAAAACACAACCAAAACAGAGGCTAGATAAATTATTTATTAAATAACAGCAAGGATAAATATTGGGTTGTCTCCCAACAAGCGCTTTTCTTTAAGGCCTTATAGCTAGGCATAATATTTCAATGATGCTCACATGAAAGACAAGAATTGAAGCACAAAGAGAGCATCATAAAACACGTGACAAACATATCTAAGTCTAACATACTTCCTATGCATAGGCATCTTATAGGCAAACAAATTATCAAGGCAAGCAAAAACTAGCATATGCGAGGAAGCGGAAAGAAACAATGGCAATCTCAACATAACGAGAGGTAATTTAGTAACATGAAAATTTCTACCACCATATTTTCCTCTCTCATAATAATTATATGTAGGATCATAAGCAAATTCAACAAAATAGCTATTACATAAAATATTTTCAACACGATCCACATGCATGCAAAGTTGACACTTGTCGGTGTCAAAACCGGCGGATCTCGGGTAGGGGGTCCTGAACTGTGCGTCTAGGCCGGATGGTAACAGGAGGCAAGGGACACGAAGTTTTACCCAGGTTCAGGCCCTCTCGATGGAGGTAAAACCCTACGCCCTGCTTGATTAATATTGATGATATGGGTAGTACAAGAGTAGATCTACCATGAGATCGGAGAGGCTAAACCCTAGAAGCTAGCCTATGGTATGATTGTTGTTGTCAATGTTATCCTACGGACTAAAACCATCCGGTTTATATAGACACCGGAGAGGGCTAGGGTTACACAAAGTCGGTTACAATGGTAGGAGATCTACATATTCGTATCGCCAAGCTTGCCTTCCACGCCAAGGAAAGTCCCTTCCGGACACGGGACAAAGTCTTCAATCTTGTATCTTCATAGTCCAGGAGTCCGGCTGAAGGTATAGTCCGGCCATCCGGACACCCCCTAATCCAGGACTCCCTCAGTAGACCCTGAACCAGGCTTCAATGATGATGAGTCCGGCGCGCAGATTGTCTTCGGCATTGCAAGGAGGGTTCCTCCTCCAAGTACTTTATAGAAGATTTTGAACACAAAGATAGTGTCCGGCTCTGCAAAATAAGTTCCCACATATTGCCATAGAGAGAATAATATTTACACGAATCTAATCTGCTGACGTACTCCGTAGTGTGACACACCACGGCCAAGCCTTTATCCGAGTCGTTTCATTATCCCACCTCAGCGCGTCATCCGAGGCGGTTTCCTTGGCACGTCTTGTTAAAGCAGAGATTGTGTCCCCTTATTCCAGGATTCTCATCAATACGGGCGTGGGTAACCCAACCGCTTCTAGGACCCCTAGATTATAGGCAAGTCCAAACGGACACGGAGAGGACACTTGATATTCACCCTCTTTATAAAGGGACAAGGCTTTTATTTTTCCCTCCCGTGCTCAATCGAATCCTTCCCCCACCTCAAGCTCAAACGCCCAAAGTTCAGGTCAGGTGCTCCAAACCTTCAGTCATGTCCGGATCCAGCCTTCAAGGCTGATGGGTGCCTTCCTCCGTCACGGAAGAATACATCAAAAAGTTGAGGGAGGCCAGATATCTGACTGCCGAGATTTTGCATCGGCTGCCTCCCCGAGGGCAGGCCGTCCCCACCCGCGAACCCAACGAGAATGTCATGTTCGTTTCCCACTTCCTCCGAGGTCTAGGCCTTGATCTGGATCCTTTCGTCAGGGGTTTGATGTTTTATTACGGGCTAGACTTCCATGATCTAGCTCCGAACTCCTTTCTTCATATCACGACATTTATTGTCGTGTGCGAGGCCTTCCTCCGGGTTACCCCCCACTTTGGCCTATGGCTCAAGACCTTTGAAGTAAAGCCGAAGATGATCGAGGGGCAACATGCAGCGTGTGGAGGTGCCTCAATACGCAAGATGACGGGAGCTCCGTGGCCCAAAGGTTCCATCCCAGAGGTGTCTGAATTGTGGCAACAGGAGTGGTTCTACATCACGGCTCCTAGAAGTGCCAAGTGGGCGGCCGCCCCTGTTTTCCGCTCGGGCCCTCCACCACAACTGATGTCATGGATCATCATAGGTCTGAGCTGGGGTCCAGCCAAGGACGTGCCTATACTGCAAAGCCGCATTCGAGATCTCTTCAATGGAGATTTCAGTTTGGTTGCGGTAATACAAGTTATGCTGGTTCGTCAAGTCCAGCCTTGCAAACGCCGGCCTCTTCGCCTGTGGGAGTTCAATCCCGAGGGACCGCGTGTCATTCAAAATTTTCTCGGCCTGACGCACGAGGAGATGTACAAGTCATTCTTCGGACCTCAGGTGGAGTGTCCGGAAATCACCGAGGACGTGGGCCTGAGTAGTAACCGCGCCGCCGAATAGGTAAGGCATCTTCCGGCTGAACATACTATCTCTCCTTTGTTACGAAGTTATTTCTGAGAGTTCGTTTTTTGACCAGGACTGGCTAACAAAGGCGAAGTTGATTCGGTGTTTGGCCCCCCTCCCTGAGGGTTTGGAAAATCCGGTATTGGAAAAGGTGCTCCAGACCGCACCTTGCCCGGAGCCCTTGAAGGAAGATACTGTGTAGGATAATACGGGCGGACACGGGCCCCCAACGCTGCCCATTCTAACCGAGGGAGCGAGCGTCTTCGTGAAGGAAGACGACCAAAAGAGGAAAAGGACTGCGCCCGGGGATTTGAAAGCCGAAGCTTCCAAACGGGAGAAGAAGTCTCCCACAGAGGGTCCTACCTTGGGGGGCGCTGTTGCCGCACAAAGTCCGCGGGGGGATCAATTCTCCCGCGAGTCGTAAGTGACCCGAAATACTTTAATAGTACAGATATACCATCTTTTTCTTCTGAGAAAATAACCACCGCATATATCTTTGCAGTTCAGGCCTTAGCTCTTCTCAAATGAGCTCGTCTTCGGGGGATCTTCTTCCAGAGATAATGGAGAGCGAAACGCCTCCTCCGGACTCCTCCGTTCCGGAAGAGGGCGACCCTGAAGTGTCATCGCGGAGGGCCTCTCCGAGTCCGGTGAGGCCAGAAGAAATCCCATTGACCCCCGAAGCTCCCAGTGTCCGGCTCCCGAAGAGAGCAGACAAAAGAGTCCGGCACCGTCTAGTGTGCGATCGGATGTTCTGAGGGAGTTGGTGGGGCGAGCGGCCATCTCAGATGAACACCTTGTGTTGATGAATACGGTGATGGAGAGAATATCGTCCACCGAAAGTGGATTGCATGAAGCTTTTATGAGTCTACTGACAGGCTTTGAGGTACGTAAAAGAATGTATGATAGTCCTGCACATGCTAGGTGTGCCCTGTGTAGATAGTAGCCCCTGAGACTCTGGTTGTCGTCGGAAACGACGACGAATAGAGGATCATATTCCCAGGTAATAACCATACTGCTTCTATGTGCAGGTGATGGAAGCTCCGGTGGCTAGCCGGACTAGCGAGTTTGCCCATTTAAACGGCAGTTGGATGCGGCAGACGCCGACATCGAGCTTGTTAACAAAAGGCTTGACGAGGCACATGCTAAGTGTCATTATCTGGTAAACACCACATAGGAAGAGCAGCATGATGCCAGTATCTTTAATATGTTGTGACTGGAGATGGAGCTGCCACTATTGAAGCCTTGCGGGCAGAACTTGCCCGAGCCAAGGAACAAGCGAGGTTGGGTAATGCGGCTGCTTTGAAGGCGGCCGAAGAGTTGCAAGCCTAGAAGGCCGCGCATGGCGAGAGCCGATACAAGATGGCCAAGATGGCCATAGAATTAAAAGCCGCCGCCGACCGTTGCCGGGTTCTTGAAAAGGAAAACCACGCGAAGGCATCGGACCTTGAGAAGGCTGCTGCGATGAGAAAGGACCTCCGCTCTGCTATGAGGGCAAAGAAGGAGGAGCTGCGGGGAGCCGGGGATATTGTAGCTGGGAAATCCTTTATGTTGCGGAGGAAGTTCGAAGATCCACGGTATGCCCCTCTGTATCGGCTGTGGAGTTCGGAGGATGCATATATGGATTTGGCGGCCAGCGCTGCTGATGCGGCCAAGTATTTCCAGGGTCAGATGGACCGTGAAGTAGACCAGTTGTTTTGGAGACAATTCCATTCTCCCGAGCATCCGCTTTCATTGACTGACCAATTAGCCGAATGGGCCGGACTAAATAGGTTGTCCGGACTCTCCATGAGGTCTGTTGTGGATCAGCTATGGCCGGAAAGGTCAAAGCCGAAAAACTATTTCAGCTTGGTGCAGCAGTTCCTTGACGTGGTGCCGCGCATTAATGCGATGAAGAGGTCGGCGTGCATAGAGGGCGCACGGATGGCCTTTGCCCCTGTTAAAGCATACTGGGCAGAGATGGATGCTACCACTGTTGCAGCGCGGGATTCAACCATAGGTCAAAAGGCTGCTGAGCACTACTTTGAAGAAGTACTTGAGGGTGCTCGTTTGATAGAGACCCAGTGCTCAAAAAATATTATGTTTGAGTGATATGTAATCTCATTGTAAGTGAAATGCTTTTATAAATTTTTATAAGGCTATTTTTATACTTTTTCCTGAAAGTAATATGATGCCTCCTGGGTGGCCGTTTATGTATACATGTGTATAACCTGAAAGATTGCAGTCGTCGGCTTCAACCCTCACGCATATAATGCGGAGGTGCTCGCAAAAACACGCGTTCACACTTAACCCAACGTCTTGGTCCTATTAAGGCGGTGATAGCGGAGCGAGCGAGGCAACCGGACTATAATGCTTTAGCACTTTCACTTAGCCATAGGAGTTTGACAGTGGGGCTACTAAATAGCCCCTGGTGGCTCCGCACTTTCCCGATCCCGGGGTGCGTACATGCCTGGCCGGAAAATGGCCCTTCGTTAAGGCGGAGGAATTCTAACATTCCAACAGGTCATCGAGTGGTTGACCAGTCTCACGCTATATCATGACAGTCAGTTTTCGGCTTTCTCTACTGAGGTGCTCGTCCGGATGAACCAGGGCACAATCGCAGTAGTTCTCCTGGTGCTACCTTAGCCAGTAAAGCGGAACGTAAGGCACCAAAACACAGGAGCCGGGCAAACCCAACATTTGACCAAAGACAATGATTCGGAGCTGATGCATATAAGGCCAGACTCGCGACGCCGAACACTCCCTAAGGTATTCGGTCTTAGTGGTATAAACCGGGCCTAAATAATGGCCTTTGTAAAAAGCCCATTGTGTCCAGGTACGTGCATTGTTCTGGAGTGGCCACATGCCAAGACGTCAGCATCCTTCTCAACGGTGGATATGTATCAACAAGAGACAGTAAAAAAGGTTTACGCAGGGTCTTAATCTAAAAAGAATCCTTGGAGCGGGTCCCTGCTGCACGTCTGCGCCTGTGTCTCCGTTGTGCCGTATCCTGGATGGGTGTAGCACGATGATCGTCTGTAAAAGAGAGGAATTTAGGTGAAAAAGTTGTCGTGCAAAAAGAAAGTTTTTTAAAGAAACCATGTATAATTCAAGATGAGAAGAAATTGCCACTTGTCTGCGGGCGTTGAGCCCCTTGTATTGACAAATAGGGGTGTGACCATTTATTCGGTATAAGTAGCGGCGCCGGACTTGATTAGTTGTGTCTGAGGTCTTGATGACCTATTGGATGCTTTCGCTGGTCCGGACGCCTTTAGTGTGCGGCGCGCAGAGATCGCTTGATATTTCCGTGCACTGAAATGATGCCGCGTGGACCGGGCATCTTGAGTGTGAGGGAGGCGTAGTGTGGTATTGCATTAAAGCGAGTGAAAGCTTCGCGTCCGAGCAATGCTTGATAGCCACTTTGAAACGGAGCGATGTGGAAAGTTAAATGCTCACGACGGAAGTTATCAGGGGAGCCCAATATAACTTGTAGTAGGAGGGAGCCCGTACAATGAGCCCCTGGGCCTGGCGTTACTCCTTTAAAGGTAGTATTGCTATGGCGAATTTGTGTTGGGTCCAACCCCATCCCGCGGATTGTATCCTGATATATTAGGTTTAGGCTGCTGCCGCCGTCCATCAAGACTCGTGTGAAGTGATATCCGCCAATTACTGGGTCTAATACCAGGGCAGCCCATCCTGCGTGTCGGATACTTGCTGAGTAATCGCGATGGTCGAAAGTGATCGGTTGAGACGACCAGTGGCAGGACTTCGCGGTGACAGGAACTTGGGTATATTTTCGTGGGAGTGCTGCGTTGTTTTTTCCCTTGATCACGTGTAACACGTTTACTGTTTTGACTTCTGGTGGAAATTTCTTTTGTTCCCTCGTGTCTTGCTTGGGAGGCTCGTCCTCGTCTTCACTTGATGTATCCTCCCCCTTGTGTACGGCGTTGAGCTTGCCGGACTGCTTGAAGACCCAACATTCTCTGTGAGTATGATTAGAAGGTTTACCAGGGGTACTATGGATCTGACATACTTGGTCTAGAATTTTGTTGAGGCTGGACAGTTCATCCCTGGTGCCTTTAGGGGGCGGCTTTTGACCTGGCCAAGAGCTTTTGAATCCGGCATTTACTGCCGTGCCCTTCGTGCTATCTTCTTTATTCCGGCGTTTGTTATTACTGTTGCGCCATGATTTCCCATTTCCATCTCTAACTTCAGATGTACTGGGGTCGCTGGTGCTGCATCTGGCTAGCCAGCTGTCCTCACCCGTGCAAAAGCGGGTCATGAGGTTTGTTAATGCGGCCATCGTTCTCGGCTTATTCTGGCCGAGGTGTCTGGCGAGCCATTCGTCATGGACGCTATGCTTGAAAGCTGCCAAGGCTTCGGCGTCCGGACAGTCGACAATCTGGTTCTTTTTAGTAAGAAACATGTTCCAAAGCTTTCGGGCTGACTCTCCAGGCCGTTGAGTTATATGACTCATATCATCCGCATCTGGAGGTCGGACATAAGTCCCTTGAAAATTTGCCCAAAAGGCGTCTTCGAGCTCTTCCCAACTTCCAATGGAACTTTCAGGGAGGCCTTTGAGCCAGTGACGAGCTGGCCCTTTGAGCTTGAGAGGTAAGTACTTGGTGGCGTGGAGATCATCTCCTCGAGCCATATGGATATGAAGGATGTAGTCCTCAATCCAGACCCCAGGGTCTATTGTTCCGTCGTATGCCTCTATGTTGACGGGCTTGAATCCCTCTGGAAATTCATGGTCCAGCACCTCATCGGTGAAACATAGGGGGTGTGCGGCACCCCTGTAGCTGGGTGTACCGCG
Source organism: Triticum urartu (assembly GCF_056163025.1). Lineage (NCBI taxonomy): Eukaryota > Viridiplantae > Streptophyta > Magnoliopsida > Poales > Poaceae > Triticum > Triticum urartu. Next base: position 570,271,868 of record NC_141878.1, read on the forward strand.
TTGTTCGGATGTTTGTTGTGTTGCATTGTATGTTGGGGCGCGCTTGCGTGCTCCATAGATGGATCTTGTTGCGCCGTCATTTGGGTGCGAGCCCTCGCATGGGTCGCGTGTTGTATTGTGAGTGGCGTTATATGCCGCTCTTTGTTGATAGAGGGGTCGTCTATCCGACCAGGTGGCTGCTTTGATATTTGGTTGTGGGGGGTCTGAGGCCTCCTCATCGAATTCAGGTAGCAGCTTCCGCTTTGGGTAGCTCTTGGAGGGGCGATTGTCGCCGTACATCGCTGCTGTGTTGAGTATTTTACTCCATCTAATGTGGAGTGTGTCTTGCGCAGCCTTGAGCCTTTGCTTCTGCTTTTTCAGACTCCTCGCGGTGGCAGCAAGCCTTTTACAGGCAGTCTGCTGCTCCGGGTGCCTGTCCGGCGTTATGTCGTCCGGACCATTATCGTTGATAGGATTTGTTTGTTCGGTTTGATTATCCGGATTGCCGTTGTCCGGCAGTGGTTCGCCCTGCTCCAGCGCTGGGTCTGTGTGATGCTATTTCTGTCGAGGCGGGATTTGGGGCGGCGCTTGCGTCGCTGCTTTGACTGCTTTTCGAGGGAACAAGCCTTCGGTGCATCCTTCCGCTCCTCGTCGTCATCTTTTGGTGCATCCACCATGTATACGTCATATGATGAGGTGGCATTCCAGGGCCCAATAGGCGCTGGTTCTTCATCATCTCCTTCATCGGCGTCCATACCGTCGATGTCTTCGGAGTCGAAGTCAAGCATGTCGGTTAAATCGTCGACAGTGGCTACAAAGTGGGTGGTGGGTGGGCTTTGAATTTCTTCATCGTCCGTATCCCAATCTCGCTAACCGTAGTCCGGCCAGGGCTCTCTTGATAAAGAGAGAGACTTTAGTGATTTCATAATATCGCCAAAGGGCGAGTGCTGAAAGATGTCCGCGACAGTAAGCTCCATGATCGGCGCCCAATCGGATTCGATCGGCAGAGGCGCGAATGGTTCGGAGTCCGGAGAGGAGTCCGGAGAGGAGTCCGGCTCCTTGGAATCACGAGTCTCGCGGAGTGCGGGGCTGGTGTTCGGCTCGATCGCCGTTAGGATCGCAGCCCCCGAGGCGGCGTCCAACCACCCATCCTCGATCGGCACAGTTGGCTCCGAATTAAGGGTCGAAGCCGATGCGGGTGCGGCCTTCAGGGCACTGTTAGGCGGCAAAGCTAGATCATGCTCGTCGTGGTAGTGCGGCGCGCTCAGCAGTGGCTCGAATCCGTCAAAGATCAAGTCCCCGCGGATGTCAGCCGTGTAGTTTAAACTTCCAAATCTGACCTGACGGCCAGGGGCATAGCTTTTGATCTGCTCCAGATGGCCAAGTGAATTGGCCCGTAGTGCAAAGCCGCCGAAGACAGAGATCTGTCCGGGGAGACAAGTTTCACCCTGGAGCGCATCACTATTGACGATCGTAGGAGCCATCAAGCCTGACGGCGACGACACAGAGGAACTCTCAATGAAAGCACCAATGTCGGTGTCAAAACCGGCGGATCTCGGGTAGGGGGTCCCGAACTGTGCGTCTAGGCCGGATGGTAACAGGAGGCAAGGGACACGAAGTTTTACCCAGGTTCGGGCCCTCTTGATGGAGGTAAAACCCTACGTCCTACTTGATTAATATTGATGATATGTGTAGCACAAGAGTAGATCTACCACGAGATCGGAGAGGCTAAACCCTAGAAGCTAGCCTATGGTATGATTGTTGTTGTCAATGTTGTCCTACGGACTAAAACCCTCCGGTTTATATAGACACCAGAGAGGGCTAGGGTTACACAAAGTCGGTTACAATGGTAGGAGATTTACATATTCGTATCGCCAAGCTTGCCTTCCACGCCAAGGAAAGTCCCTTCCGGACATGGGACGAAGTCTTCAATCTTGTATCTTCATAGTCCAGGAGTCCGGCTGAAGGTATAGTCCGGCCATCCGGACACCCCCTAATCCAGGACTCCCTCAACACTCTTCCAAAATAGTGGGATTAACATTAACTAAAGTCACGACCTTTCCAGACCCACTTTTATCAAAAATTTCATAAGATTGAACATTCTCCCAATATGTGGGATCTAAAGTTGACACTCTTCCAAAACCACTTTCAATAATATTGCAAATACTATTATCAATCTCATATTCATCATGGGGCTTAAATAATTTTCAATATCATAAGAAGAATCACCCCAATCATGATCATTGCAACAAGTAGAGGACATAGCAAAACTAGCATCCCCAAGCTTAGGGTTTTCATATTATTAGCACAATTGACATCAAGAGAGTTTATAGTAAAATCATTGCAATCATGCTTTTTATTCAAAGATCTATCATGAATCGCTTCATAAAGTAATTCATCACACTTTTCAGATTCACGAATTTCAAGCAAAATCTCATAAAGATAATCTAGTGCACAAAACTCACTAGCAATTGGTTCATCATAATTGGATCTCTTAAAAATATTAGCAAGCGGATGAGGATCCATAGATCTTTAGATTCTCTGTTTAGTAATAAATAAAAAACTATTCCAACCATACGAGCAAACAAGAAACAGGCAAAAAGAGGGAAATAGAGAAAGAGAGGGAGGATAGAGAGAGAGGGCGAATAAAACGGCAAGGGTGAATTGGGGGGAGAGGAAAACGAGAGGAAAATGACAAATAATGTAATGCGGGAGATAGGGATTGTGATGGGTACTTGGTATGTTGACTTTTGCGCAGACTCCCCGGCAACAGTGCCAGAAATTCTTCTTGCTACCTCTTAAGCACTGCGTTGGATTTCCCCGAAGAGGAGAGGATGATGTAGCAAAGTAGCGTAAGTACTTCCCTCAGTTTTTGAGAACCAAGGTATCAATCCAGTAGGAGGCTACCCGCGAGTCCCTCGTACCTACACAAAAATAATAGCTCAACGCAACCAACGCGCTTAGGGGTTGTCAATCCCTTCACGGTCACTTACGAAAGTGAGATCTGATAGAGATGATAAATAATATTTTTGGTATTTTTGGTATAGAGATGCAAAGTAAAAAGTAAAAGGCAAAGTAAAAGCAAAGCAATAATAAAGTGATGGAGATCAATATGATGAGAAAGAGACCCGGGGGCCATAGGTTTCACTAGTGGCTTCTCTCAAGAGCATAAGTATTCTATGGTGGGTGAACAAATTACTATTGAGAAATTGACAGAATTGAGCATAGTTATGAGAATATCTAGGTATGATCATGTATATAGGCATCACGTCCGAGAAAAGTAGACCGACTCCTGCCTGCATCTACGACTATTACTCCACTCATCGACCGCTATCCAGCATGCATCTAGAGTATCAGGTTAAAAACAGAGTAACGCCTTAAGCAAGATGACATGATGTACAGGGATAGTTTCATGCAATATGATAAAAAACCATCTTGTTATCCTCGATGGGAACGATACAATACGTGCCTTGCTGCCCCTTCTGTCACTGGGAAAGGACACCGCAAGATCGAAGCCAAAGCTAAGCACTTCTCCCATGGCAAGAACAACCAATCTAGTAGGCCAAACCAAACTGATAATTCGAAGAGACTTGCAAAGATAACCAATCATACATAAAAGAATTCAGAGAAGATTCAAATATTATTCATAGATAGACTGGATCATAAACTCACAATTCATCGGTCTCAACAAACACACTGCAAAAAGAAGATTACATCGAATAGATCTCCACGAGAGAGGGGGAGAACATTGTATTGAGATCCAAAAAGAGAGAAGAAGCCATCTAGCTACTAACTATGGACCTGTAGGTCTGAAGTAAACTACTCACACTTCATCGGAGGGGCTTGGATGATGATGTAGAAGCCCTCCGTGATCGGTGCCCCCTCCGGCGGAGCTCTGGAACAGGCCCCAAGATGGGATCTTGTGGATACAGAAAGTTGCGGCGGTGGAATTAGGTTTTTGGCTCCGTATCTGATCGTTTGGGGGTACGTATGTATATATAGGAGGAAGAAGTATGTTGGTGGAGCTTCAAGGGGCCCACGAGGTAGGGGGCGCGCCTTAGGGGGGGCGCGCCCTCCACCCTTGTGACCCCCTCGTGGCTTTCTTGATGGAGGGTCCAAGTATCCTAGGTCTTATCTGATGAGAAAATCGCGTTCCCGAAGGTTTCATTCCGTTTGGACTCCGTTTGATATTATGTTTCTCCGAAACACTGAAATAGGCAAAAAACAGCAATTCTGGGCTGGGCCTCCGGTTAATAGGTTAGTCCCAAAAATAATATAAAAGTGGAAAATAAAGCCCAATATAGTCCAAAACAGTAGGTAATATAGCATGGAGCAATCAAAAATTATATATACGTTGGAGACGTATCAGTACAGTTACCTCATCAAGTTCTACTTTCCTCCCACTCACTTCTTTCGAGAGAAACTCCTTCTCTAGAAAGGATCCATTCTCAGCAACAAATGTCTTGCCTTCGGATGTGTGATAGAAGGTGTACCCAACTGTCTCCTTTGGGTATCCTATGAAGACATATTTCTCCGATTTGGGTTTGAAATTATCAGGATGAAACTTTTTATTATAAGCATTGCAACCCCAAACTTTAAGAAACGACAACTTTGGTTTCTTGCCAAACCGCAGTTCATACGGTGTCATCTCAATAGATTTAGATGGTGCCCTTTTTAACGTGAATGCAACTGTCTCTAATGCATAACCCCAAAACTATAGTGGTTAATCGGTAAGAAACATCATAGATTGCACTATATCCAATAATAGTACGGTTATGACATTCGGACATACCATTATGCGGTGGTGTTCCAGGTGGCACGATTTTGTGAAACTATTCCACATTGTTTTAATTGAAGACCAAACTCGTAACTCAAATATTTGTCTCTGCGATCAGATCATAGAAACTTTATTTTCTTGTCACGATGATTTTCCACTTCACTATGAAGTTCTTTGAACTTTTCAAATGTTTTAGACTTATGTTTCATCAAGTAGATATACCCATATCTTTTCAAATCATCTGTGAAGGTCAGAAAATAATGATACCCGCCGCGACACTCATCGGACTGCATACATCAGTGTGTATTATTTCCAATAAGTCAGTTGCTCGCTCCATTGTTCTGGAGAACGGAGTCTTAGTCATCTTGCCCATGAGGCATGGTTCGCAAGCATCAAAATGATTCATAATAAAGTGATTCCAAAATCCCATCAGCATGGAGTTTCTTCATGCGCTTTACACCAATATGACCTAAATGACAGTGCCACAAATAAGTTGCACTATCATTATTAACTTTGCATCTTTTGGCTTCAATATTATGAATATGTGTATCACTACGATCAAGATCTAACGAACCATTTTCATTGGGTGTATGACCATAGAAGGTTTTATTCATGTAAACAGAACAACAATATTCTCCAACTTAAACGAATAACCGTTTTGCAATAAACATGATCAAATCATATTCATGCTCAATGCAAACACCAAATAACATTTATTTAGGTTTAACACTAATCCTGAAAGTATAGGGAGTGTGCGATGATGATCATATCAATCTTGCAACTACTTCCAACACACATCGTTACTTCACCTTTAACTAGTCTTTATTCATTCTGCAACTCCGGTTTCGAGTTACTACTCTTAGCAACTGAACCAGTATCAAATACCGAGGGGTTGCTATAAACACATTGTCGGGGGACTGATCCACGAACACCTATGGGACCGGCGGGCCGAGTCCCTTTCGATTCGGTGAGGGCGGAGGCCGTGCAAAGAGTGGATTGAGGCGAGGCACGCGAGCGATTTACCCAGGTTCGGGCCGCACGGTTGCGTAAAACCCTACTCCTGCTTTGTGGTTTGTATTGATTTCTTGCTCGGGAGCGCGAAGTGCTACAGTACACTTCAGCAGCTAACGAGACCAAGCGTGGGTGTATATGAGTTAGCTAACCCCCCTCTACGTTGCACACGGGCCTACTTTTATATGCTCAAGGGGTTACCGACAGGTGGCAACGGAGGTAAAGGGCAAAAATGGAAAGGTGCTGTGGTAGGCACAGCTACCTGCTACAGGGTATCATACCTAACCCTGACGGCAGGGGACAAGGGCCTTAAATGCCCGTCTGTGTCGCCTAAACAGTGCGAAAAGGGACCACCAGGGACGCCACCGTTCGCCACGATGGTGATCTTGTCAGTGCCGCTTGCCACCGCACGCCGCTGGCCGCACAGCCTCCCGCCACGTACGCCTGGAAGGGCCCCAGAGCGACACGTTGGTGGATGTGCTGGAGCGCGGGCCCAGGGAGGTGGCTTGCCGCGGCAAGCGCCTTGCCGCTGTCGTTGTCTTGTCGCGTCCGGGAGCTCGTCGCTCACCGGGCCTTGCCGGGGTGCGTGGTGCGCCGTGGCAATTTCCTTGAGATGCCTTGGGTGGCCCTCCCGGCAAGCTCCTCTTGCCGGGGTCTTGAGATGCTTTGGATGGCCTTCCCGGCAGGCTCCTCTTGCCGTGGTCTTGAGATGCTTTTGTTAGCCTTCCCGGCAAGCTCCTCTTGCCGGGGTCTTGTCTTCTTGTCTTGGACACTTTGTTCTTGAATGGCTCCAAAGGAACCATGGAGGACCTTGGCGGTCACCCGGCAAGCCTTGCCGCGGGATGCTGCGACTGCCCGTGCACAAGTTCGGGATACTAGGGTACCCCTACTCTAGTACACCGACAGGAGCCCCCGGGCCTGGGCCATGCACGGTGCCGAGCGCTGTTGGGCCAGGACCAAAACAGGGCATGGGCACGCGCGGCCTAGGTCACGCCGTATCTTACTCCGTATCCACCGCGCCCTCCCCGAACGGCACGCGTCGAATGCGGCGTCGTGGGAGAGATCGTGGGGGTGTTTGTCTTGTATCTCATTTGCTTGACTCTGAACTTGTTCCTTTTCAGGACTCTGGCCCAGAGAGCAGCAAAGAGAGCCAAGGCCCCGGTGATCGTCATCGAGGACGAGCCCACTGCGACAGCAGGTGGCGCGCCCGAGACAACCTTGCCGGACCCGGCGACTTTTCTTCAGAGCAGCCCCCAGCGTAAGTGTATGATTTACTTTCCGCTGCGAGGTGCGCATGAGTACTTGTCTTTGCTGATATCTGCTTGCTAATTTTTGTAGGAGCAGAGCAGCCCCACCAGGAGCCAAGGGAGAATCCCCCGACAAGGGAGAATTCTCCGGCAAGGGAGGGCTTCCCGGTAAGGGAGAGGTCTCCGGCAAGGGAGAGCGCCAGCGGCCCCCCGACGGTGGAGACCACGACTGCAGAACCCGGCACAGGTACTCCTCTTGCTTCAAGGCTTCCCTTGGGTTCTTCTTCTCTTGATCTTCCTGGGTTTTTGCTGGATTTTGCTTGACTCTTCTCCCCTTGCCGGCTGTCAGACCCATCTGCTGCGGAGCAGATGGAGACCGAGGTCGCCGCCGAAGAAGCGGCCGGTGCTGACGATCCCGCCGGCGCAGAGGCCGCCAAGGCTGCCGCCGCAGCAACTGGCGAGGGGTCTGGCGATCGTACACTGACGGCCCAAAGGCCGCAGGAGCGCCAGGCGCTACACCGACCGCCGACCCGTCCGCCGCTGCCGCAGCGCCAGGCTCCGAAGAGCCCCAGCCAGGCGCCTACCTGAAGGCCGGCGAAGGCAGTGTTGATGAAGGTGGCCTTCCGCAATCCGGGCCTCAACCTCACCAACGTCCTCAAGACCTTGCCGCCGGATACTGATCTGGAGGCGCTCAAGACCCTTGTCACACCCATTGTGGACAAGGTGAGCGGGATCAAGAGGATCGAAGGCGATCGCGTAGACTAGGCCGCCTGTTTCTTCTTTCCTTGTCGCTGTTTGTCATGTTATGAAAACAATCTGTTAGAACTGCGACAAGCCATCTTGTAATATAACTCTCTTTCGGGTAATAATTGCTATGTTATTCCCTTTAATTACTTGATTCCTCCCTTTGTATGTTTTCGCCCTATACTTTTAGGGAACTTGCCGGTGCAGGCACCCGAGCCGCGAGCGCTGAGTGCGGGACGTCAGCAGCCTGCTGGCGGTGCCGCTACCGACAAGAAACCTTGTCGCAACTAGTTGCAGCTGCGCGACTAGTGACAAGAGACCTTGGGTTTCTTGTCGCAACTAGTCGCAGCTCACTTAAGTTGTTGAGCGGACTCGAAACAAAGTAAGGGCGCAACTAGCTACGAGTTGGTTCCTCCGCGCACAGGTTTTCCATACAAAGTGCGGTCGTTCAAGGGAGATAACTTAAAATTTAAAAAATCTGATTGCTCAAACTTTGGCAACTTAGCTTTTCTGTTGTTTGCTTCCCGGCAAGGCGAAACTTTCTTGAGATGTCGGGGGACTGATCCACGAACACCTATGGGACCGGCAGGCCGAGTCCCTTTCGATTCGGTGAGGGCGGAGGCCGTGCAAAGAGCGGATCGAGGCGAGGCACGCGAGCGATTTACCCAGGTTCGGGCCGCACGGATGTGTAAAACCCTACTCCTACTTTGTGGTTTGTATTGATTTCTTGCTCGGGAGCGCGAAGTGCTACAGTACACTTCAGCAGCTAACGAGACCGAGCGTGGGTGTATCTGAGTTAGCTAACCCCCCTCTACGTTGCACACGGGCCTCCTTTTATATGCTCAAGGGGTTACCGACAGGTGGCAACGGAGGTAAAGGGCAAAAATGGAAAGGTGCTGTGGTAGGCACAGCTACCTGCTACAGTGTATCATACCTAACCCTGACGGCAGGGGACAAGGGCCTTAAATGCCCGTCTGTGTCGCCTAAACAGTGCGAAAAGGGACCACCAGGGACGCCACCGTTCGCCACGATGGCGATCTTGTCAGTGCCGCTTGCCACCGCACGCCACTGGCTGCACAGCCTCCCGCCACGTATGCCTGGAAGGGCCCTAGAGCGACACGTTGGTGGATGTGCTGGAGCGCGGGCCCAGGGAGGTGGCTTGCCGCGGCAAGCGCCTTGCCGCTGTCGTTGTCTTGTCGCGTCCGGGAGCTCGTCGCTCACCGGGCCTTGCCGGGGCGCGTGGTGCGCCGCGGCAAGTTCCTTGAGATGCCTTGGGTGGCCCTCCCGACAAGCTCCTCTTGCCGGGGTCTTGAGATGCTTTGGATGGCCTTCCCGGCAGGCTCCTCTTGCCGGGGTCTTGAGATGCTTTTGTTAGCCTTCCCGGCAAGCTCCTCTTGCCGGGGTCTTGTCTTCTTGTCTTGGACACTTTGTTCTTGAATGGCTCCAAAGGAACCACGGAGGACCTTGGCGGTCACCCGGCAAGCCTTGCGCGGGATGCTGCGACTGCCCGTGCACAAGTTCGGGATACTAGGGTACCCCTACTCTAGTACACCGACACACAGTAAAGTACACATCAATAACGTGTATATCAAATATAGCATTGTTCACTTTGCCATCCTTCTTATCCGCCAAATACTTGGGGCAGTTCCGCTTCCAGTGACCAGTCCCTTTGCAGTAGAAGCACTTAGTCTCAGGCTTAGGTCCGGACTTGGGCTTCTTCACCTGAGCAGCAACTTGCTTGCCGTTCTTATTGAAGTTCCCTTTCTTTCCCTTTGCCCTTTTCTTGAAACTAGTGGTCTTGTTAATCATCAGCACTTGATGCTCTTTCTTGATTTCTACCTTCATCGATTTCATTATCATGAAAAGCTCGGGAATCGTTTATGTCATCCCTTGCATACTATAGTTCATCACAAAGTTCTGCTAACTTGGTGATGGTGACTAGAGAATTCTGTCAATCACTATTTTACCTGAAAGATTAACTCCCACTTGATTCAAGTGATTGTAGTACCCAGACAATCTGAACACATGCTCACTGCTTGAGCTATCCTCCTCCATCTTTTAGCTATAGAACTTGTTGGAGACTTCATATCTCTCAACTCAGGTATTTTCTTGAAATATTAACTTCAACTCCTGGAACATCTCATATGATCCATGACGTTCAAAACGTCTTTGAAGTCCCGATTCTAAGCTGTTAAGCATGGTGCACTAAACCATCAAGTAGTCATCATATTGAGCTAGCCAAACGTTCATGACGTCTGCATCTGCTCCTGCAATAGGTCTGTCACCTAGCGGCGCATCAAGGACATAATTCTTATGTGCAGCAATGAGGATAATCCTCAGATCACGGATCCAATCCGCATCATTGCTACTAACATTTTTCAACTTAGTTTTCTCTAGGAACATATCAAAAATAAAACAGAGGAGCTAAACGCGAGCTATTGATCTACAACATAGATATGCTAATACTACCAAGACTAAGTTCATGATAAATTAAAGTTCAATTAATCATATTACTTAAGACCTCCCACTTAGATAGACATCCCTCTAATCATCTAAGTGATCACGTGATCCAAATCAACTAAACCATAATCGATCATCACGTGAAATGGAGTAGTTTTCAATGGTGAACATTACTATGTTGATCATATATACTATATGATTCACGCTCGACCTTTCGGTCTCAGTGTTCCGAGGCCATATCTGCATATGCTAGGCCCGTCAAGTTTAACCTGAGCATTCTGCGTGTGCAAAACTGGCCTGCACCCGTTGTATATGGACATAGAGATTATCACACCCGATCATCACGTGGTGTCTCGGCACGAAGAACTGTCGCAACGGTGCATACTCTGGGAGAACACTTTTATCTTGAAATTTAGTGAGAGATCATCTTATAATGCTACCGTCAAACAAAGCAGAATAAGATGCGTAAAGGATAAACATCACATGCAATCAATATAAGTGATATGATATGGCCATCATCATCTTATGCTTGTGATCTCCATCTCCGAAGCACCATCATGATCACCATCGTCACCGGCGCGACACCTTGATCTCCATCGTACCATCATTGTCATCTCGCCAACTATTGCTTCTACGACTATCGCCATCGCTTAGTGATAAACTAAAGCAATTACAGGGCAATTGCATTGCATACAATAAAGCGACAACCATATGGCTCCTGCCAGTTGCCGATAACTCCATTACAAAACATGATCATCTCATACAATAAATATAGCATCATGTCTTGACCATATCACATCACAACATGCCCTCTACTTTGTTGTTGCAAGTTTTATGTGGCTGCTACGGGCTGAGCAAGAACCGTTCTTCCCTACGTATCAATACCACAATGATAGTTCGTCAAGTTAGTGCTATTTTAACCTTCTCAAGGACCGAGCGTAGCCACACTCGGTTCAACTAAAGTTGGAGAAACTGACACCCGCCAGCCACCTGTGTGCAAAGCACGTCGGTAGAACCAGTCTCGTGTAAGCGTATGCGTAATGTCGGTCTGGACCGCTTCATCCAACAATACCGCCGAACCAATGTATGACATGCTGGTAAGCAGTATGACTTGTATTGCCCACAACTCACTTGTGTTCTATTCGTGCATAAAACATCAATGCATAAAACCCGGCTCGGATGCCACCGTTGGGGAACGTAGTTGAGGGAGTCCTGGATTAGGGGGTCTCCGGACAGTCGGACTATATCCTTTGGCCGAACTGTTGGACTATGAAGATACGAGATTGAAGACTTTGTCCCATGTCCGGATGGGACTCTACTTGGCATGGAAGGCAAGCTTGGCAATACGGATATGTATATCTCCTCCTTTGTAACCGACCTTGTGTAACCCTAGCCCCCTCCGGTGCCTATATAAACCGGAGGGTTTTAGTCCGTAGGACAACATACAATCATACCATAGGCTAGCTTTTAGGGTTTAGCCTCTTCGATCTCGTGGTAGATCAACTCTTGTAATACTCATATCATCAAGAACAATCAAGCAGGAAGTAGGGTATTACCTCCATCAAGAGGGCCCGAACTTGGGTAAACATCATGTCCCCTGCCTCCTGTTACCATCCGCCTTAGACGCACAGTTCGGGACCCCCTACCCGAGATCCGCCGGTTTTGACACCGACATTGGTGCTTTCATTGAGAGTTCCACTGTGTTGTCACCATAAGGCTTGATGGCTCCTTCGATCATCGCTAGCGATGCGGTCCGGGGTGAGGCTTTCCTCCCCGGACAGATCTTCATATTCGGCGGCTTTGCACTGCGGGCCAATTCGCTTGGCCTTCTAGAGAAGATTCAAAGCTACGCCCCTGGCCATCAGGTCAGATTCGGAAACTTGAACTACACGGCCGACATCTGCAAAGACTTGATCTTCGCCGGATTCGGGCCCATGTCGGACGCGCTGTACAGTCGTGACGAGCATGACGTAACCCTACCGTCGGACAATGTTCGGGAGATCGCATTCGCAACTACTCCGTCCATCAATCCGGAGCAAGTCGCGTCATCCGAGAGCGGAGGGATGGATGATACGTCTCCAACGTATCTATAATTTTTGATTGCTCCATGCTATATTATCTACTGTTTTGGACTATATTGGGCTTTATTTTCCACTTTTATATTATTTTTGGGACTAACCTATTAACCGGAGGCCCAGCCCAGAATTGCTGTTTTTTGCCTATTTCAGTATTTCAGAGAAACAGAATATCAAACGGAGTCCAAACGGAATAAAACCTTCGGGAACGTGATTTTCTCACCGAACATGATCCAGGAGACTTGGACCCTACTCTAAGGAGTCAAAGAGGCGGTCACGAGGGTGGGGGCGCCCCCCTAGGGCGCGCCCCCCTACCTCGTGGGCCCCTCGGTGCTCCACCGACGTACTCCTTCCTCCTATATATACCTACGTACCCCCAAACGATCAGAAGGGGAGCCAAAAACCTAATTCCACCGCCGCAACTTTCTGTATCCACGAGATCCCATCTTGGGGCCTGTTCCGGAGCTCCGCCGGAGAGGGCCGTCATCACGGAGGGCTTCTAGATCATCATAGCCCCTCCGATGAAGTGTGAGTAGTTTACCTCAGACCTTCGGGTCCATAGTTAGTAGCTAGATGGCTTCTTCTCTCTTTTTGGATCTCAATACAAAGTTCTCCCCCTCTCTTATGGAGATCTATTCGATGTAATCTTCTTCTTTTTGCGGTGTGTTTGTTGAGACCGATGAATTGTGGGTTTATGATCAAATCTATCTATGAACAATATTTGAATCTTCTCTGTATTCTTTTATGTATGATTGGTTATCTTTGCAAGTCTCTTCGAATTATCCGTTTGGTTTGGCCAACTAGATTGGCAGTTCTTGCCATGGGAGAAGTGCTTAGCTTTGGGTTCGATCTTGCCGTGTCCTTTCCCAGTGACAGAAGGGGCAGCAAGGCACGTTTTGTATCGTTGCCATCGAGGATAACAAAATGGGGTTTATTTCATATTGCATGAATTTATCTCTCTACATCATGTCATCTTGCTTAAAGCATTACTCTGCTTTTAACTTAATACTCTAGATGCATGCTGGATAGCGGTCGATGAGTGGAGTAATAGTTGTAGATGCAGAATCGTTTCGGTCTACTTGTCACGGACGTGATGCCTATATACATGATCATGCCTAGATATTCTCATAACTAGGCTCAATTCTGTCAATTGCTCAATAGTAATTTGTTCACCCACCGTAGAATACTTATGCTCTTGAGAGAAGCCACTAGTGAAACCTATGGCCCCCGGGTCTATTCTCATCATATCAATCTCCATCACTTTAATCTTGCTTTGCTTTTTACTTTGCCTTTACTTTTTACTTTGCATCTCTATACCAAAAATACCAAAAATATTATATCTATCAGATGTCACTCTCGTAAGTGACCGTGAAGGGATTGACAACCCCAAATCGCGTTGGTTGCGAGTAGCTATCGTTTTGTGCAGGTACGAGGGACTTGAGCGTGGCCTCCTACTGGATTGATACCTTGGTTCTCAAAAACTAAGGGAAATACTTACGCTACTCTGCTGCATCATCCCTTCCTCTTCGGGGAAATCCAACGCAAGCTCAAGAGGTAGCAAGAAGGATTTCTGGCGCCGTTGCCAGGGAGTCTACGCAAAAAGTCAACATACCAAGTACCCATCACAATCCCTATCTCTCGCATTACATTATTTGCCATTTGCCTCTCGTTTTCCTCTCCCCCACTTCACCCTTGCCGTTTTATTCGCCCTCTCTCTCTATCCTCCCTATCTTTTCCGCTTGCCTTTTGTTTGCTCGTGTGTTGGATTGCTTGTTTGTCGCGATGGCTCAACCGAGATTTGGTGATCTTCACCTTAAAAGGTTAGAGGAGATCGAAACCAACGTTAGGAAGTTTATGGTTTTGCAATTTGAGCATAATAATTTCTTTAGAAATGAGCTTAAGGAACAAAAAGGTTTTATGAGTTATATGAATAAAGAGCTTGATGATATGTCTAAAGAATTTGATGGTATACGATCCCAAATTGCTCGTCTAGAAAAGATGACTGCTGAAATTTCAGATATGCAAGCCACCCTAGTCAATAAGATGGCCGCTAAACCGAATTCCTATGAAAATCAAGATGAAGATCTAAAAGTTATTGATGTGTCACCTATTAAATCTTTGTTTTTCAATATGAATCTTGATGAAACTGAATATGATCTTCCTTTACCTAGAAGGCGTTCTAAAAATCCGGAGTATTTAGATCTTTATGATGAAATTGATGAAGGTGGGATTGAAAGAAATAAAAATCTAGATGTTGCTAAACCCACTATATTGGATTTCAAGGAATTCAATTATGAAAGTTGCACTTTCATTGATCGTATTTCCTTGATGCAATCTGTGCTAAATTCTCCACATGCTTATAGTCAAAAGAAAGCCTTCACCGAACATATTGTTGATGCCTTGATGCAATCTTATGAAGAAAAACTTGAGTTGAAAGTTTCTATCCCTAGAAAACTCTATGATGAGTGGGAACCAACTATTAAAATTAAAATTAAAGATCATGAGTTTTATGCTTTGTGTGATTTGGGTGCTAGTGTCTCCACTATTCCCAAGACTTTGGGTGATTTGCTAGATTTCCGTAATTTTGATGATTGCTCTCTAAACTTGCATCTTGCGGATTCTACTATTAAGAAACCTATGGGAAGGATTAATGATGTTCTTATTGTTGCAAATAGGAATTATGTGCCCGTAGATTTCATTGTTCTTGATATAGATTGCAACCCTTCTTGCCCTATTATTCTTGGTAGACCTTTCCTTAGAACGGTTGGTGCGATTATTTATATGAAGGAAGGGAATATTAGATTTCAATTTCCATTAAAAAAAGGCATGGAACACTTTCCTAGAAAGAAAATAAAATTGCCATATGAAACTATCATGAGAGCCACTTATGGATTGCCTACCAAAGATGGCAATACCTAGATCTATCCTCGCTTTTATGCCTAGTTAGGGGCGTTAAACGATAGCGCTTGTTGGGAGGCAACCCAATTTTATTTTTATTCCTTGCTTTTTGCTCCTGTTTAGTAATAAATAATTTATTTAGCCTCTGTTTTTGTTGTGTTGTTTGTGTTTAATTAGTGTTTGTGCCAAGTAGAACCGTTGGGAAGACTTGGGGAAAGTCTTGTTGAACTTGCTGTAAAAAACAGAAATTTTAGCGCTCATGAGAACTGCTGTCATTTTTATTTTAAGAGCGATATTTAGTTAATTCTTTTCGCAGATGATTAATAGATAAATTCCTCACGTCCATAAATTTATTTTAGAATTTTTGGGGTTCCATATATTGCGCTAGCTACAGATTACTACCGACTGTTCTGTTTTTGACAGATTCTGTTTTTCGTGTGTTGTTTGCTTATTTTGATGAATCTATGGCTAGTAAAATAGTTTATAATCCATAGAGAAGTTGGAATACAGTAGGTTTAACACCAATATAAATAAATAATGAGTTCATTACAGTACCTTGAAGTGGTCTTTTGTTTTCTTTCGCTAACGGAGCTCACGAGTTTTCTACTTTAAGTTTTGTGTTGTGAAGTTTTCAAGTTTTGGGTGAATTCTTTTGATGGATTATGGAACAAGGAGTGGCAAGAGCCTATGCTTGGGGATGCCCATGGCACCCCCAAGATAATCCAAGTACACCAAAAATTCAAAGCTTGGGGATGCCCCGGAAGGCATCCCCTCTTTCGTCCACTTCCATCGGTAATTTACTTGGAGCTATATTTTTATTCACCAACATGATATGTGTTTTGCTTGGAGCGTCTTGTATTATTTTTGTCTTTGTGTTTTAGTATGCCACAATCATCCTTTCTGTACAAACCTTTTGAGAGAGCCATACATGAATTAAAATTTGATAGAATACTCTATGTGCTTCACTTATATCTTTTGAGCTATGTAGTTTTGCTCTATGTGCTTCACTTATATCTTCTTGAGCTAAGTAATTTTGCTCTATGTGCTTCACTTAGATCTTTTAGAGAACGGTGGTGGATTTGTTTTAAAGAAACTATTGATCTCTCATGCTCCACTTAAATTATTTTGAGAGTCTTAATAGCATGGTAATTTGCTTAATAATAACACGCTTGGTATTCAAGATTTGTGAAACTTTCTTTTGAGTATGTTGAATACTAAGAAAAGTTGGATGCTTGATAATTGTTTTGAGATATGGAGGTAGTAATATCAAATTCATGCTAGTAGAGTAATTGTGAATTTGAGAAGTGCTTGAGTTAAAGTTTGCAAGTCCCGTAGCATGCACGTATGCTAAATGTTATGAAACAAATTTGAAACATGAGGTGTTATTTGATTGTCCTCCTTATGAGGGGCGGTCTGGGACGAGCGATGGTCTTTTCCTACCAATCTATTCCCCTAGGAGCATGCGCGTAATACTTTGGTTTTTGATGGCTTGTAGATTTTTGCAATAAGTATATGAGTTCTTTATGACTAATGTTGAGTCCATGGATTATACGCACTCTCACCCTTCCATCATTGCTAGCCTCTACGGTACCGTGCATTGCCCTTTCTCACATCGAGAGTTGGTGCAAACTTCGCCGGTGCATCCAAACCCCGTGATATGGTACGCTCTTTCACACATAAACCTCCTTATATCTTCCTCAAAACAGCCACCATACCTACCTATTATGGCACTTTCATAGCCATTCCGAGATATATTGCCATGCAACTTTCCACCATCCAGTTTATCATGACACATCCATCATTGTCATATTGCTTAGCATGATCATGTAGTTGACATAGTATTTGTGGCAAAGCCACCATTCATAATTTTTCATACTTGTCACTCTTGATTCATTGCATATCCCAGTACACCGCTGGAGGCATCCATATAGAGTCATACTTTGTTCTAGTATCAAGTTGTAATCATTGGAGTTGTAAATAAATAAAAGTGTGATGATCATCATTTAATAGAGCATTGTCCCCAAAAAAAGAGAAAGGCCAAAGAAAAAAAAGAAGGCCAAAAAAGAGGAAATAAATAAAAAGGGGCAATGCTACTATTCCTTTTTCCACACTTGTGCTTCAAAGTAGCACCATGTTCTTCATATAGAGAGTCTCTTGAGTTATCACTTTCATATACTAGTGGGAATTTTCATTATAGAACTTGGCTTGTATATTCCAACAATGGGCCTCCTCAAGTGCCCTAGGTCTTCGTGAGCAAGCAAGTTGGATGCACACCAACTTAGTTTCTTTTGTTGAGCTTTCATACATTTATAGCTCTAGTGCATCCGTTGCATGGCAATCCCTACTCCTTGCATTAACATCAATTGATGGGCATCTCCATAGCCCGTTGATTAGCCTCGTTGATGTGAGACTTTCTCCTTTTTTGTCTTCTCCACATAACCCCCACCATTATATTCTATTCCACCCATAGCGCTATATCCATGGCTCACGCTCATGTATTGCGTGAAAGTTTATAAGTTTGAAATTATTAAGGTATGAAACAATTGCTTGGCTTGTCATCGGGGTTGTGCATGATGAGAGCATTTTTGTGTGACGAAAATGGAGTATGACTAAACTATATGATTTTGTAGGGATGAACTTTCTTTGGCCATGTTACTTTAAGAAAACATAATTGCTTTGTTGGTTTGCTTGAAGTATTATTATTCTTTATGTCAATATGAACTTTTGTCTTGAATCTTCCTAATCTGAATATTCATACCACAATTAAGAAGATTTGCATTGAAATTATGCCAAGTAGCACTCCGCATCAAAAATTCTCTTTTTATCATTTACCTACTCGAGGACGAGCAGGAATTAAGTTTGGGGATGCCTGATACGTCTCCAACGTATCTATAATTTTTGATTGCTCCATGCTATATTATCTACTGTTTTGGACTATATTGGGCTTTATTTTCCACTTTTATATTATTTCTGGGACTAACCTATTAACCGGAGGCCCAGCCCAGAATTGTTGTTTTTTGCCTATTTCAGTATTTCGGAGAAACAGAATATCAAACAGAGTCCAAACGGAATAAAACCTTCGGGAACGTGATTTTCTCACCGAACGTGATCCAGGAGACTTGGACCCTACTCCAAGGAGTCAAAGAGGCGGTCACGAGGGTGGGGAGAGGGGGGCGCCCCCCTAGGGCGCGCCCCCTGCCTCATGGGCCCCTCGGTGCTCCACCGACGTACTCCTTCCTCCTATATATACCTACGTACCCCCAAACGATCAGAAGGGGAGCCAAAAACCTAATTCCACCGCCACAACTTTCTGTATTCACGAGATCCCATCTTGGGGCCTGTTCCGGAGCTCCACCGGAGAGGGCCGTCATCACGGAGGGCTTCTACATCATCATAGCCCCTCCGATGAAGTGTGAGTAGTTTACCTCAGACCTTCGGGTCCATAGTTAGTAGCTAGATGGCTTCTTCTCTCTTTTTGGATCTCAATACAAAGTTCTCCCCCTCTCTTGTGGAGATCTATTCGATGTAATCTTCTTCTTTTTGCGGTGTGTTTGTTGAGACCGATGAATTGTGGGTTTATGATCAAATCTATCTATGAATAATATTTGAATCTTCTCTGTATTCTTTTATGTATGATTGGTTATCTTTGCAAGTCTCTTCGAATTATCCGTTTGGTTTGGCCAACTAGATTGGTAGTTCTTGCCATGGGAGAAGTGCTTAGCTTTGGGTTCGATCTTGCCATGTCCTTTCCCAGTGACAGAAGGGGCAGCAAGGCACGCATTGTATCGTTGCCATCGAGGATAACAAGATGGGGTTTATTTCATATTGCATGAATTTTTCTCTCTACATCATGTCATCTTGCTTAAAGCGTTACTCTGTTTTTAACTTAATACTCTAGATGCATGCTGGATAGCGGTCGATGAGTGGAGTAATAGTAGTAGATGCAGAATCATTTCGGTCTACTTGTCACGGACGTGATGCCTATATACATGATCATGCCTAGATATTCTCATAACTATGCTCAATTCTGTCAATTGCTCAACAGTAATTTGTTCACCCACCGTAGAATACTTATGCTCTTGAGAGAAGCCACTAGTGAAACCTATGGCCCCCGGGTCTATTCTCATCATATTAATCTCCATCACTTTAATCTTGCTTTGCTTTTTTTACTTTGCCTTTACTTTTTACTTTGCATCTCTATACCAAAAATATTATATCTATCAGATCTCACTCTCGTAAGTGACCGTGAAGGGACTAACAACCCCTAATCGCGTTGGTTGCGAGTAGCTATCGTTTTGTGCAGGTACGAGGGACTTGAGCGTGGCCTCCTACTGGATTGATACCTTGGTTCTCAATAACTGAGGCAAATACTTACGCTACTCTGCTGCATCATCCCTTCCTCTTCGGGGAAATCCAACGCAAGCTCAAGAGGTAGCAATGGACCCCGCCATGGAGGCCGCACTCTCAATGGCGTTAGAGTCGGATACTGACTTCACTCCTTATGAGAGCCGTGTCGCCGAACCACTGGATTTATCCCCGGCCACGGACTCCGAGCCGCCTACATCCGTGCCTGTCGAATCCGACGGGGCACCGACAATGGAGTTCACCTCTATGGATATCTTTCAGCACTCACCTTTCGGAGATGTGCTAAATTCATTAAGGTCTCTCTCCCTGGCAGGAGAACCTTGGCCGAACTATGTCCGGCTAGAATGGGATGCGGACGACGAAGAAACTCGCTGCCCACCCACCACCCACTTAGTAGCCACTGTCGACGACTTAACCGACATGCTCGACTTCAACTCCGAAGACATCAACAGTATGGACGACGATGCAGGAGTGTAATGCCCTCGATGCGGCTATATCTCCCACGTGTCGAAGCACGACTTAGAGGCATAACCGCATTGAAAGCAATGTCGCATGTGAGGTAATCTTCACACAACCCATGTAATACATAAGGGAAAGAGATACATAGTTGGCTTACAATCGCCACTTCACACAATTACATGAATAAAGCATTACATCATCCAAATACACTCAAGGTTCGACTACAGAACCAAAATAAAAAAAGACTACCCCAAATGCTACACAGATCCCCGATAGACCCCAACTGGGCTCCACTACTGATCAACTAGAACGAAACAACAGAAAGGACAAGATCTTCATCGAGCTCCTCCTTGAGCTTGGTTGCGCCACCTTCTCGGTAACATCGGCACCTGCAAACTGGTTTTGGAAGTATCTGTGAGTCACGGGGACTCAGCAATCTCACACCCTCTCGATCAAGACTATTTAAGCTTATAGGAAGGGTAAAAGTATGAGGTGGAGCTGCAGCAAGCGACTAGCATATATGGTGGCTAACAAACGCAAAGAGAGCGAGAAGAGAAGGCAAACACGTTCGAGAAACTATGATCAAGAAGTGATCCTAGAACAACCTACGTCAAACATAACTCCAACACCGTGTTCACTTCCCGGACCCCGCCAAAAAGAGACCATCATGGTTACACACACGGTTGATGTGTTTTAATTAAGATAAGTTTTCAGGTTTTCTACAACCGGACATTAACAAATTCCCATCTACCCATAACCGCGGGCACGACTTTCGAAAGTTCAAAACCCTGCAGGGGTGTCCCTACTTAGCCCATCACAAGATCTCACGGTCAACGAAGGATATTCCTTCTCCCAAGACAATCCGATCAGACTCGGCATCCCGGTTACAAGACATCCTCGACAATGGTAAAACAAGTCCAGCAACACCGCCCGAATGTGCCGACAAATCCCGATAGGAGCTGCACATATCTTGTTCTCAGGGCACACTCAGATGAGACATCCTACGAGTAAAACCAACCCTCAAGTTGCCCCGAGGTGGCCTCGTAGTCTACTCGGTCGGACCAACACTCAGAGGAGCACTGGCCCAGGGGGGTTTAAATAAAGATGACCCTTGAGTCCGCGGAACCCAAGGGAAAAAGAGGCTAGGTGGCGAATGGTAAAACCAATGTTGGGCATTGCTAGAGGAGTTTTATTCAAGGCGAACTATCAAGGGGTTCCCATTATAACCCAACCGTGTAAGGAACGCACAATCCGGGAACATAACACCGATATGACGGAAACTAGGGCGGCAAGAGTGGAACAAAACACCAGGCATAAGGCCGAGCCTTCCACCCTTAACGAAGTGTATAGATGCATTAATATAAATAAGAGATATTGTGATATCCCAACAAAATATTCATGTTCCAACAAGGAACAAACTCCAATCTTCACCTGCAACTAGCAACGCTATAAGAGGGGCTGAGCAAAGCGGTAACATAGCCAAACAACGGTTTGCTAGGACAAGGTGGTTAGAGGCTTGGCTTAACAATATGGGAGGCATGATAAGCAAGTGGTAGGTATCGCAACATAGGCACAGCAAAAGAGGGAGCAACTAGCAAGCAAAGATAGAAGTGATTTCGAGGGTATGGTCAACTTGCCTGAAATCTCGCAAGGAAGAAGAACGAGTCCATGAAGAAGACAAACGGACGAAGTCGAACGAATCCTCACCACACGATGTTATCAGTACCAACCCGAAGAAGCACACCGGAAAGAAGCAAACAACATAGTAAACAACCATCACATAGACATGGCATGATGCACAACCAAGTATGATGCATGTCCGGTTTAATGATACATGGCATGGCAAAATGCACAAACAATCCTACAAATCAAGTGGAGCTCAATATGCAACGAGTTGCATATTGACAAAACACCACATTCAAGTTATTTAGTTTGATCTCGCTTATGCACCCAACAATATTAAATGTTGGTTAACATGGCAAGGGTGAAGCACAACAAAACTACCTATCTAGGCAAGTTTAAATGAGGCCGGAAACAACGAACAACAACTCCGGTAAAACCCCATATGCAAATATTAGGTTTGGTACTGTTCTACCCTAAACACAATTTTAGAGTTGTTAAACATGCAAAGCAAGTACACCATGTTAAACTAGGCATTTTTCTACCCCATTTACATATAAAGATAATTAAAAACCGAGCTACGGATATTAAGTTATGAATTAAATCATAAACAAGTTATTTAAGCAAATTTAAACAAACGTCATTTTAAACATTTTAGACATGGATGAAAAAGACATATTATGAAACTACACAAAATTCTAAGCAACTTTCATATTAAGTTTGTTTAATTTGGATGCACGGTTTGAGAGTTATTAAATGCATGAAGTTTAGGGGGTTCCTGTAAAACTGGGTTCTCCGGAAAAAAGGAAAATTGTTCAGGGAAAAAATACAGCATGGGCCGAAACTGGCTGGACCCAACAGGAGAAATAAAACAAAAGGCGGGGCGCTGTGGGTGGCCTCACCCATGGGCTTCGGCCTGTTTGAGGAGGAGGGGGGTAGGCCGGCTCGCTCGGGTGGAGTTGGGCCAGGGCACTGGAGATGCGGGGCAGGACGAGGCCGAGGAGAGATGGGCCGTGTCGCTCATCCATGAGGATACCGGATCAAGTCAACGAGGGGCGGCGCTCGTCCTGTTGCACGAAGCAGAGGAGCGAGTGGGCGTCGCAGCTGTAGGCAGGGAACGACGGCGCTCGATGCAGGACGACGGAGGCGCGACAGCGATGAGACTTGTAGCGGCGGCTGGACGGACTTGACGCACGGAGGATGACCGGGAACGGCGGGATCTGGCCGGGTTCTGGGCGTGGACGAGGGCTAGAGGCGGGGCATGGCGCAGGATCCGTTGAGGCGGCTGGATCCGGGCATGAAGGTCGTCGGGCTCTCATTCCCTGCCGGACCGAAGCGGAGGCAGGCCAGTGGACTTGGAGCCGCAGGCGGTGGCGGCTTCCTTTGGTTCCACTGCCCAAGGCGAGGGAGAGAGAGAGAGTTACTGGGAGAGGCAGGAGGCAACGAGAAGAAACAGGAGCAAGGAGGAGCGACGGGGAGGTCCTGGTGTCGGTGTCAAAACCGGCGGATCTCAGGTAGGGGGCCCCGAACTGTGCGTCTAGGCCGGATGGTAACAGGAGGCAAGGGACACGAAGTTTTACCCAGGTTCGGGCCCTCTCGATGGAGGTAAAACCCTACGTCCTGCTTGATTAGTATTGATGATATGGGTAGTACAAGAGTAGATCTACCACGAGATCGGAGAGGCTAAACCCTAGAAGCTAGCCTATGGTATGATTGTTGTTGTGTATGTTGTCCTACGGATTAAACCCTCCTGTTTATATAGACACTGGAGAGGGTTAGGGTTACACAAAGTCGGTTACAATGGCAGGAGATCTACATATCCGTATCGCCCAGCTTGCCTTCCACACCAAGGAAAGTCCCTTCCGGACATGGGACGAAGTCTTCAATCTTGAATCTTCATAGTCCAGGAGTCCAGCTGAAGGTATAGTCCGGCCATCCGGACACCCCCTAATCCAGGACTCCCTCAGTAGCCCCTGAACCAGGCTTCAATGACGACGAGTCCGGCGCACATATTGTCTTCGGCATTGCAAGGCGGGTTCCTCCTCCAAGTACTTCATAGAAGATTTTGAACACAAAGATAGTGTTCGGCTCTGCAAAATAAGTTTCCACATATTGCCATAGAGAGAATAATATTTACACAAATCTAATCTGCTGACGTATTCCGTAGTGTGACACACCACGGCCAAGCCTTTATCCGAGTCGTTTCATTATCCCACCTCAGCGCGTCATGCGAGGTGGTTTCCTTGGCACGTCTTGTTAAAGCAGAGATCGTGTCCCCTTATTCCGGGATTCTCATCAATACGGACGTGGGTAACCCAACCGCTTCTAGGACTCCTAGATTATAGGCAAGTCCAAACGGACACGGAGAGGACGCTTGATATTCACGCTCTTTATAAAGGGACAAGGCTTTTATTTTTCCCTCCCGTGCTCAATCGAATCCTTCCCCCACCTCAAGCTCAAACGCCCAAAGTTCAGGTCAGGTGCTCCGAACCTTCAGTCATGTCCGGATGTAGCCATCAAGGCTGATGGGTGCCTTCCTCTGTCATGGAAGAAGACATCAAAAAGTTGAGGGAGGCCAGATATCTGACCGCCAAGATTTTGCATCGGCTGCCTCCCCGGGGGCAGGCCGTCCCTTCCCCCGAACCCAACGAGAGCATCGTGTTCGTCTCCCACTTCCTCCGAGGTCTAGGCCTTGCTCTAGATCCTTTCGGCAGGGGCTTGATGTTTTATTACGGGCTAGATTTCCATGATCTAGCTCCGGACTCCTTTCTTCATATCACGACATTTATTGTCGTGTGCGAGGCCTTCCTCCGGGTTACCCCTCACTTTGGCCTATGGCTCAAGACCTCTCAAGTAAAGCCGAAGATGATCGAGGGGCAACATGCGGCGTGTGGAGGTGCCTCAATACGCAAGATGACGGGAGCTTCATGGCCCAAAGGTTCCATTCCAGAGGTGTCTGAATTGTGGCAACATGAGTGGTTCTACATCACGGCTCCTAGAAGTGCCAAGTGGGCGGCCGCCCCCGTTTTCCGCTCGGGCCCTCCACCACAACTGATGTCATGGATTAGCAGAGGACTGAGCTGGGGTCCAGCCAAGGACATGCCTATACTGCAAAGCCGCATTCGAGATCTCTTTAATGGAGATTTCAGTTTGGTTGTGGTAATACAAGTTATGCTGGTCCGTCAAGTCCAGCCTTGCAAACGCCGGCCCCTTCGCTTGTGGGAGTTCAATCCCGAGGGACCACGTGTCATTCAAAATTTCCTTGGCCTGACGCATGAGGAGATGTACAAGTCATTCTTCGGACCTCAGGTAGAGTGTCCGGAAATCACCGAGGACGTGGGCCTGAGCAGTAACCGCGCCGCCGAACAGGTAAGGAATCTTCCGGCCGAACATACTATCTCTCATTTGTTACGAAGTTATCTCTGAGAGTTTGCTTTTTGACCAGGACTGGCTAACAAAGGCGAAGTTGATTCGGTGTTCGGCCCCCCTCCCTGAGGGTTTGGAAAATCCGATACTGGAGAAGATGCTCTAGGTCGCACCCTGCCCGGAGCCCTTGAAGGAAGATACCGGGGAGGATAATACGGGCGGACGCGGGCCCCCAACGCTGCCCATTCTAACCGAGGGAGTGAGCGTCTACATGAAGGAAGACGACCGGAGGAGGAAAAGGACTGCGCCCGGGGATTCGGAAGCCGAAGCTTCCAAACGGGAGACGAAGTCTCCCACAAAGGGTCCTACCTTGGGGGGTGCTTTTGCCGCACAAAGTCCGCGGGGGGATCAATTCTCCAGCGAGTCGTAAGTGACCCAAAATACTGTAATAGCACAGGTATGCCATCTTTTCTTCTGAGGAAATAACCACCTCATATATCTTTTGCAGTTCGGGCCTTAGCCCCTCTCAAATGAGCTCGTCTTCGGGGGATCTTCTTCCAGAGATGATGGAGAGCGAAACGCCTCCTCCGGACTCCTCCGCTCCGAAAGTGAGCGACCCCGAAGTGTCATCGCGGAGGGCCTCTCCGAATACGGTGAGGCCAGAAGATAATCCCATTGACCCCCGGAGCCCCAGTGTCCGGATCCCGAAGAGAGCAGACAAAAGAGTCCGACACCATCTAGTGTGCGATCAGATGTTCTGAGGGAGTTGGTGGGGCGAGCGGCCATCTCAGATGAACATCGTATGCTGATGAATACGGTGGTGGAGAGAATCGCGTCCGCCGAAAGCGGATTGCATGAAGCTTTTATGAGTCTACTCACAGGCTTGAGGTACGTAAAAGAATGTATGATAGTCCTACACATGCTAGGTGTGCCCTGTGTAGATAGTAGCCCCTGAGACTCTGGTTGTCGTCGGAAACGACGACGAACAGAGGATCATATTCCCAGGTAATAACCATACTGCCTCTATGTGCAGGTGATGGAAGCTCCGGTGGCTAGCCAGACTAGCGAGTTTGCCCATTTAGAACGGCAGTTGGATGCGACAGACGCCGACATCGAGCTTGTTAACAAAAGGCTTGACGAGGCACATGGTAAGTGTCATTATCTCGTAAACGCCACATAGGAAGAGCAGCATGATGCCAGTATCTTTAATATGTTGTGACTGCAGATGGAGCTGCCACTGTTGAAGCCTTGTGGGCAGAACTTGCCCGAGCAAAGGAACAAGCGAGGTTGGGTAATGCGGCTGCTTTGAAGGCGGTCAAAGAGTTGCAAGCCGAGAAGGCCGTGCATGGCGAGAGCCGAGATAAGATGGCCAAGATGTCCATAGAATTAAAAGCCGCCGCCGACCGTTGCCGGGTTCTTGAAAAGGAAAACCAGGCGAAGGCATCGGACCTTGAGAAGGCTGCTGCGACGAGAAAAGACCTCCGCTCTGCTATGAGGGCAAAGAAGGAGGGGCTACGGGAAGCCGGGGATATTGTAGCTGGGAAATCCTTTATGTTGCGGAGGAAGTTCGGAGATCCACGGTATGCCCCTCTGGATCGGCTGTGGAGTTCGGAGGATGTGTATACGGATTTGGCAGCGAGCGCTGCCGATGCGGCCAAGTACTTCCAGGGTCGGACGGACCGTGAAGTAGACTAGCTGTTTTGGAGATAATTCCATTCTCCCGAGCGTCCGCTTTCATTGACTGACCAATTAGCCGAATGGGCCGAACTAAATAGGTTGTCTGGACTCTCCATGAGGTCTGTTGTGGATCAGCTATGGCCGGAAAGGTCAAAACCAAACAGCTATTTCAGCTTGGTGCAGCAGTTCGTTGACGTGGTGCCGCGCATTAATGCGATGAAGAGGTCGGCGTGCATAGAGGGCGCACAGATGGCCTTTGCCCGTGTTAAAGCATACTGGGCGGAGATGGATGCTACCACTGTTGCAGCGCGGGATTCGGCCATAGGTCGAAGGGCTGCTGAGCACTACTTTGAAGAAGTTCTTGAGGGTGCTCGTTTGATAGAGACCCAGTGCTCAAAAAATATTATGTTTGAGTGATATGTAATCTCATTGTAAGCAAAATGCTTTTATAGATTTTTATAAGGCTATTTTTATACTCTTGCCTGAAAGTAATATGATGCCTCCTGGGCGGCCATTTATGTATACATGTGTATAACCTGAAAGATTGTAGTCGTCGGCTTCAACCCCCACGCATATAATGCGGAGGTGCTTGCAAAAACACGCGTTCACACTTAACCCAACGTCTTGGTCCTATTAAGGAGGTGATAGCGGAGTGAGCGAGGCAACTGGACTATAATGCTTTAGCCCTTTCACTTAGCCATAGGAGTTTGACAGTGGGGCTACTAGATAGCCCCTGGTGGCTCCGCACTCTCCCGATCCCGGGGTGCGTACATTCCTGGCCGGAAAACGGCCCTTCGTTAAGGCGGAGGAATTCTAACATTCCAACAGGTCATCGAGTGGTTGACCAGTCTCACGCTATATCATGACAGTCAGTTTTCGGCTTTCTCTACTGAGGTGCTCGTCCGGATGAACCAGGGAATAATCGCAGTAGTTCTCTTGGTGCTACCTTAGCCGGTAAAGCGGAACGTAAGGCACCTAAACACAGGAGCCAGGCAAACCCAACATTTGACCAAAGACAATGATTCGGAGCTGATGCATATAGGGCCAAACTCGCGACGCCGAACACTCCCTAAGGTATTCGGTCTTTGTGGTATAAACTGGGCCTAAGTAATGGCCTTCGTAAGAAGCCCCTTGTGTCCAGGTATGTGCATTGTTCTGGCGTGGCCACATGCCAAGACGTCAGCATCCTTCTCAACGGTGGATATGTATCAACAAGAGACAGTAAAAAAGGTTTACGCAGGGTCTTAATCTAAAAAGAATCCTTGGAGCTGGTCCCTGCTACACGTCTGTGCCTGTGTCTCCGTTGTGCCGTATCCTGGACGGGTGTAGCACGATGATCGTCTGTAAAAGAGAGGAATTTAGGTGAGAAAGTTGTCGTGCAAAAAGATAGTTTTTTTTAAAGAAACCATGTATAATTCAAGATGAGAAGAAATTGCCCCTTGTCTGCGCGCGTTGAGCCCCTTGTATTGACAAATAGGGGTGTGACCATTTATTTGGTATAAGTAGTGGCGCCGGAGTCGATTAGTTGTGTCTGAGGTCTTGACGACCTATTAGACGCTTTCGCTGGTCCGGGCGCCTTTAGTGTGCGGCTGCCAAGGCAGCCTCACTCTCTTCGGCGCGCAGAGATCGCTTGATATTTCCGTGCACTGAAATGATGCCACGTGGACTGGGCATCTTGAGTGTGAGGGAGGCGTAGTGTGGTATTGCATTAAAGCGAGC
This sequence comes from Triticum urartu, assembly GCF_056163025.1. Lineage (NCBI taxonomy): Eukaryota > Viridiplantae > Streptophyta > Magnoliopsida > Poales > Poaceae > Triticum > Triticum urartu. The sequence continues at coordinate 570,300,265 of NC_141878.1, forward strand.
GAAAGCTTCGCGTCTGAGCAGTGCTTGATAGCCACTTTGAAACGGAGCGATGTGGAAGGTTAAATGCTCGCGACGGAAGTTATCGGGGGAGCCGAATATAACTTGTAGTAGGAGGGAGCCCATACAACGAGCCCTTGGGCCTGGCGTTACTCCTTTAAAGGTAGTGTTGCTATGGCGAATTTGTGTTGCGTCTAACCCCATCCTGCGGATTGTATCTTGATATATTAGGTTTAGGCTACTGCCGCCGTCCATCAAGACTCATGTGAAGTGATATCCGCCAATTACTAGGTCTAATACCAGGGCAGCCCATCCTGCGTGTCGGATACTTGCTGAGTAATCGCGATGGTCGAAAGTGATCGGTTGAGACGACCGGTGGTAGGACCTCGCGGTGACAGGCACTTGGGTATATTTTCCTAGGAGTGCCGCGTTGTTTTTCCCGTTGATCATGTGTAACACGTTTACTGTTTTGACTTCTGGTGGAAATTTCTTTTGTTCCCCCGTGTCTTGCTTGGGAGGCTCGTCCTTGTCTTCACTTGGTGTATCCTCCCCCTTGTGTACGGCGTTGAGCTTGCCGGACTGCTTGAAGACCCAACATTCCCTGTGGGTATGATTAGCAGGTTTACCAGGGTTACTATGGATCTGACATACTTGGTCCAGAATTTTGTTGAGGCTGGACAATTCATCCCTGGTGCCTTTAGGGGGCGGCTTTTGACCTGGCCGAGAGCTTTTGAATCCGGCATTTACTGTCGTGCCCTTCGTGCTGTCTTCTTTATTCCGGCGTTTGTTATTGCTGTTGCACCGTGATTTCCCATTTCCATCTCTAACTTCAGATGTACTGGGGTCGCTGGTGCTGCATCTGGCTAGCCAGCTGTCCTCACCCGCGCAAAAGCGGGTCATGAGGTTTGTTAATGCGGCCATCGTTCTCGGCTTATTTTGGCCGAGGTGTCTGGCGAGCCATTCGTCACGGACGCTATGCTTGAAAGCTGCCAAGGCTTCGGCGTCCAGACAGTCGACAATCTGGTTCTTTTTAATAGGAAACCTGTTCCAAAGCTTTCGGGCTGACTCTCTGGGCTATTGAGTTATATGACTCAAATCGTCCGCATCCGGAGCTCAGACATAAGTCCCTTGAAAATTTTCCCGAAAGGCGTCTTCGAGCTCTTCCCAACTTCCAATGGAGCTTTCGGGGAGGCCTTTAAGCCAGGGACGAGATGGCCCTTTGAGCTTGAGGGGTAAGTACTTGATGGCGTGGAGATCATCTCCTCGAGCCATATGGATATGAAGGATGTAGTCCTCAATCCAGACCCAGGGGTTTGTTGTTCCGTCGTATGTCTCTATGTTTACGGGTTTGAATCCCTCTGGAAATTCATGGTCCAGCACCTCATCGGTGAAACATAGGGGGTGTGCGGCACCCCTGTATCTGGGTGTAGCGCGTTGTTCGGATGTTTGTTGTGTTGCATTGTATGCTGGGGCGTGCTTGCGTGGTCCATAGATGGTTCTTGTTGCGCCGTCCTTTGGGTGCGAGCCCTCGCATGGGTCGCGTGTTGTATTGTGAGTGGCGTTGTATGCCACTCTGTGTCGATAGAGGGGTCGTCTATCCAACCAGGTGGCTGCTTTGATATTTGGTTGTGGGGGGTCTGAGGCCTCCTCATCGAATTCAGGTAGCAGCTTCCGCTTTGGGTAGCTCTTGGAGGGGCGATTGTCGCCGTACATCGCTGCTGTGTTGAGTATTTTACTCCATCTGATTTGGAGTGTGTCTTGCACAGCCCTGAGCCTTTGCTTCTGCTTTTACAGACTCCTCGCGGTGGCAACAAGCCTTTTACGGGCATTCTGCTGCTCCGGGTGCCTGTCCGGCGTTATGTCGTCCGGACCATTATCCTTAATAGAATTTGTTTGTTCGGTTTGATTATCCGGATTGTCGTTGTCTGGCAGCGGTTCGCCCTGCTCCAGCGCTGGGTCTGTGTGATCGCTATTTCTGTCAAGGCGGGATTTGGGGCGGCGCTTGCGTCGCCGCTTTGACTGCTTTTCGAGGGAACAAGCCTTCGGTGCGTCCTTTCGCTCTCCGTCATAATCTTTTGGTGCGTCCACCATGTATACGTCATATGACGAGGTGGCGTTCCAAGGCCCAATAGGCGCTGGTTCTTCATCGTCTCCTTCATCGGCGTCCATACCGTCGATTTCTTTGGAGTCGAAGTCGAGCATGTCGGTTAAATCGTCGACAATGGCTACAAAGTGGGTGGTGGGTGGGCTTTGAATTTCTTCATCGTCCGTATCCCAATATTTCTAACCGTAGTCCGGCCAGGGCTCTCCTGATAAAGAGAGAGACTTTAGTGATTTCATAATATCGCCGAAGGGCGAGTGCTGAAAGATGTCCGCGGTAGTAAACTCCATGATCGGCGCCCAATCGGATTCGATCGGCAGAGGCGCGAATGGTTCAGAGTCCGATGAGGAGTACGGCTCCTTGGAATCACGAGTCTCGCGGAGTGCGGGGCTGGTGTTCGGCTCGATCACCGTTGGGATCGCAGCCCCTGAGGCGGCGTCCAATCGCCCATCCTCGATCGGCGCAGTTGGCTCCGAATTAAGGGTCGAAGCCGATGCGGGTGCGGCCTCCAGGGCACTGTTCGGCGGCAGAGCTAGATCTTGCTCGTCGGGACAGTGCGGCACGCTCGGCAGTGGCTCGAATCCATTGAAGATCAAGTCCCCGCGGATGTCAGCCGTGTAGTTTAAACTTCCAAATCTGACCTAACGGCCAGCGGTGTAGCTTTCGATCTGCTCCAGATGGCCAAGTGAATTGGCCCGCAGTGCGAAGCCGCCGAAGACGAAGATCTGTCCAGGGAGGAAGGTCTCACCCTGGACTGCATCGCTATTGATGATCGTAGGAGCCATCGAGCCTGACGGCGACGACATAGAGGAACTCTCAATGAAAGCACCAATGTCGGTGTCAAAACCGGCGGATCTCGGGTAGGGGGTCCTGAACTGTGCGTCTAGGCCGGATGGTAATAGGAGGCAAGGGACACGAAGTTTTACCTAGGTTCGGGCCCTCTCGATGGAGGTAAAACCCTACGTCCTGCTTGATTAATATTGATGATATGGGTAGTACAAGAGTAGATCTACCACGAGATCGGAGAGGCTAAACCCTAGAAGCTAGCCTAAGGTATGATTGTTGTTGTGTGTGTTGTCCTACGGACTAAACCCTCTGGTTTATATAGACACCAGAGAGGGTTAGGGTTACACAAAGTTGGTTACAATGGTAGGAGATCTACATATCCGTATCGCCCAGCTTGCCTTCCATGCCAAGGAAAGTCCCTTCCGAACACGAGACGAAGTCTTCAATCTTGTATCTTCATAGTCCAGGAGTCCGGCTGAAGGTATAGTCCGGCCATCCGGACACCCCCTAATCCAAGACTCCCTCACCTGGCCTGATGGCGGCAGTGCTGCTCACGGACGAGCTGCGGCTCTGGGTGATCCTGCTCGGGCCCAACCGCAGAGGGGCGTGGGGATGGATCGAGAGGAGGAGGAGCTCGCTGGTTGGGTTGGTGGTGAAAACGAGGAGGAGATGGATTCGGTTCGAGCGATGGGGATCCCGAAGTGGGAGATGAGTGCGGCGGTGGTGGCAGGGACAAACTTCCTAGATTTTAGGGTTTGGTCTAAATGGACTAGGGGTCTATATATAGACGAAATGGGTGATGATTTGGATCCTCCGATCACGATCGGGCGGTTCGGAAAGAATAGGCTAGGGAGTCCAAATAATAAAACGGTGATATTTTGTAGATGTTTGGGGATGTTCCAGACCCAACGGTGATGACTATCCGGGTCGGGTTCGGGACAGTTTTCGGACGCGCGCGAGGAGGGCCGCGGGCTAACGAGAGAGGTTCGGTTGGCCTGGTAGTGAGTGGTGGTGGCTGTGCAGAAAACCTCAGGCTAAGAGAAGAGAAGAGAGAGAGAGAGACCTGGCAGCGGTTTTCCGGAGACCGAAAACGTCCGACGAAAAGACCGGCTACTATTGCCACTATAGTTATTCGTTGGGCCGTCGAACGGACTCCGAATGCGATGAAACTTGGCAGGCGGTCTACTGACAACAAAACAACACCGCACGCCAACTTTCAACCCATTCCGAGAACATTTCCCGGCCACTTACAAAATAATATTTCAGACATGCCGCGGGCGCGTGCAAGTGTGGTTGAGCTCGGAACGGACAACGGAAAGAACGGGGAGGCCGGGACAGATGCAAATTTTGAAAACATGATGATGCAATGCACATGATGAAATGGCAAGAAGCGACACGCAAGCGAACGACAAGACAACAACAACGAATAACTGGAAGACACCTGGTGCAACGGTCTCGGGGCGTTACAAGGAGACAAACCAGAAGCACCGCCCATAGGACGCTGGACCGCTACTTCATCACATGACGTATACATGGTGGATGCACCCAGAGAGGGCAATGGCGAAGAGACAGTGGAGGATGCACCCTCCAAGCAACCCAAGCGCCGACGTCAACGGCGCTGCTCTAAGTCCCGCCATAGCAACAACAACGATAATAATAGTCCACGTGACTCTGGAAGAAACGACAACTGCACCACCCCAGTGGCAGACCACGATCAAGATGCAAACTGCACACATAGCACGGATCCGACGTTCAAACACGATGACGCCAAAGATAAGCCTCATCAACCCCCGTCTAGGGAAGAAAACAGTCCGGACGAAGATGCACACATCATCCCGGAAACGCACTTGGAGCAAGAAAACCTCCGCAGAAGGCTTATTGCCATAGCGAGGAGCCTGAAGAAACAGAAGCAAAGGCTCAAGGTCGCACAAGATACGCTCAACAGCAAGTGGAACAAAGTACCAAAGTATGGTGGAAGTGACCATCAAAATAGCTATCCAAAGCGCAAACTATTACCAGAATTCGACGATGAGCCCTTAGAGGCCATACAGCCGAAAGGTGATACGGCCAACCGGCCGGATCCACCACCTTGTGAACGCGATAGAGCGGCTAAAAAATTCACGCATAAGTCAACACATGATTCACGTAAGAACTTGCGTCAAAAATCCGGCGTGACCAGATCTATCTATGGATCTAGGAAGCGCGCTATGGTACACAACCAACGCCGAATACTACAACCGTCTGAACACCATGGCGCATCCCAATACAGGGGTGCCGCACACCCCTTATGTTTCACTGATGAGGTGCTGGATCACGAATTCCCAGAGGGATTCAAACCGGTGAACATAGAGGCGTACGACGGAACCACAGACCATGGAGTCTGGATAGAGGACTTCATCCTCCATATTCATATGGCTCGTGGAGATGATCTCCATGCCATTAAATACTTGCCCCTCAAGCTTAAAGGGCCAGCTAGGCACTGGCTGAAAAGCCTCACCGAAAACTCAATTGGAAGTTGGGAGGAGCTTGAGGACGCTTTCCGGACCAATTTTCAAGAGACTTATGTCCGACCTCTGGATGCAGACGATTTAAGTCATATAATCCAACAGTCCGGAGAGTCCGCCCGAAAGCTTTGGAACAGGTTCCTCACCAAGAAGAACCAAATCGTCGACTGTCCAGACGCCGAAGCCTTAGCAGATTTTAAACACAGCATCGGAGACGAATGGCTCGCCAGACACCTCGGTCAAGAAAAACCAAGAACAATGGCAGCCCTAACAAGCCTCATGACCCGCTTTTGTGCAGGCGAGGAAAGCTGGTTGGCCCGTAGCAGCACCAACGACCCAAGCACATCCGAAGTCAGGGATGGCAATGGTAAACCACGACGCAACAAAAACAAGTGTCGAAATAAAGAAGGTAGCCCAGATAACACGGCGGTAAATGCCGGATTCAGGGGCTCCCGACCAGGTCAGCGGAAAAAGCCTTTCAAAGGCAGCAAAGAAGGACAATCTGGCCTAAACAAAATTCTTGACAAACTCTGTCAGATTCACGGCACCCAAGACAAACCTGCAAATCATACCCACAGAGAATGTTGGGTCTTCAAGTAGGCCGGTAAGCTAAACGCCGAATACAAAGGGGAAGAGACACCAAGCGAAGACGAGAATGAACCTTGCCAGCAAAACGCCGGAGGACAGAAAAAGTTCCCACCAGAGGTTAAAACAGTAAATGTAATCCATGTGACAAAGAGGAGAAGCAATCATGCACTCCGGTGCACACGCGCCATAGAGCCCGTCACCCCTAGGTTCAACCACTGGTTGGCATGCCCGATCACTTTTGATCGCCGGGATCACGTTACAAATATCCGACGCGAAGGACTGACGGCCTTGGTGCTAGACCCAATAGTAAATGGGTACCATTTCACACGGGTCCTCATGGACGGCGGCAGTGACCTAAATCTGATATATCATGACACAGTCCGCAAAATGGGGATAGACCCGACACAAATAAGCCACAATAATACTACCTTCAAGGGAGTAATACCAGGCCCAGAGGCCTGCTGTACGGACTCTCTACCACTAGAGGTGGTATTCGATTCTCCTGATAACTTCCGAAGCGAAATGTTAACTTTTCACATCGCTCCATTCCGAAGTGATTATCAAGCACTACTGGGAAGGGCGGCTTTCGCTCGTTTTAACGCAGTACCGCATTATGCTTTTCTCAAGCTCAAGATGCCCGGTCCATGTGGCATCATCACAGTTAGCGGAAATACCGTACGTTTTTTACATACGGAAGAGGATGCGGCGGCTCTAGCAGCCGCAAACTAAGACGGCCTCACCAACAAGAAAAATGGCAGGTCGTCAAGACCACGGACACGGTTAGACGAATCCAGCATTCCATCATATATACATGAGATTGGTCTTCAAACCCTCATAAAATGACACCAGGGGCTTCCCGCGTGTAATCAGGGCCAGCCCGGATCAACTTGGTTTCTCTTGAATTTCGATAGTTCATTGATAATAACCAACTCTTCTCTTTTTTGGCACGGCAACCTTCACCTAAGTTCTTTCCTTTTGCATATGACAATTGTGTTGCACCCATCCAGGACACGGCATAACGGAGACACAGGCGCAGACGTGCAGCAGGGACCCGCCCAAAGGTTTCTTTTTAGATTAAGACCCTGCGTAAACCTTTTTTACTGTCTCTTGTTGCTCACATCCTCCGGATACTCCACACAACCGAGAAGGATGCTGGCGTTATTGGCATGTGGCCACGCCAGGATTTTGCACGTACCTGGACACATGGGGTTTCTTATTAAGGGCATTGTTTAGCCCGATATATGTTATAAAGACCAAACACCTTAGGGAGTGTTCGGGGTCGCAAGTTTGGACCTATATGCATCAGCTCCGAATCATGTCTTTGGTCAAATGTTGGGTTTGCCCGGCTCCCACGTTTTGGTACCTTACGTTCCGTTATATCGGCTAAGGTAGCACTGGGAGAACTACTGCGATTGTGCCCTGGTTCATCCAGATGAGCACCTCAGTAGAGAAAGCCGAAAACTAACTATCATGATATAGCGAGAGACTGGTCAACCACTCGATGACTCATCGGAATCTTCGGGATTCCTCCGCATTAACGAAGGGCCGTTTCCCGGTCACGTACATACGCGCCCCATATTTGGACGAGCGCAGAAGTACCAGGGGCTACATAGTAGCCCCACTATCAAACTCCTATGGCTAAGTGAAAGTGTTAAAGCAATATAGTCTGATTGCCTAGTTCGCTACGCTATCACCTCCTTAACGGACTAAGACATTGGATCAAGTGTGAATATGCATCTTTTGCGAACACCCCCGCATTATATGCGTGGGGGCGGAAGCCGACGACTGCAAACTTTTAGGTTATACACATATATACATAAATGGCCGCACAGGAGGCACCATAGTACTTTCAGGAAAAAGTATAAATGCAGCCTTGACAATTCAATAAAACATTGTTTTTACAATGGGAATACATGTCACTTGAACATAACATTCCTCAAGCACTGAGCCTCTATCAAACAAGCGCCTTCAAGAACTTCTTCAAAGTAATGCTCGGCAGCCACTCGCCCTACGGTCGAACCCTGTGTCGCAACAGTGGTGGCCTCCATCTCCGCCCAGTATGTCTTGACACGGGGAAAGTCCATCCGCGCATCCTCTATGCACGCCGATCTCTTTATAGCATCGATGCGTGGCACAGCACCAAGGAATTGTTGCACTAAGCTAAAGTAGCTATTTGGCCTTGGCCCTCCCGGCCATAGGTGATCCACAACGGACCTCATGGCAAGTCCGGACAACCTATGGAGCTCGGCCCACTCGGCCAATCGCTCATTCAACAGTAGCGGATGGACTGGAGCGTGGAACTGTGACCAGAACAACTTTTCCACTTCAGGACCTTTCTGATCCTTGAAGTACTCGGCCGCATCAGCAGCACTTGCATCCAAATCCATGTACGCGTCCGCAGAACTCCATAGCCGGTCCAGAGGAGCATACTTCGGATCTCCGAACTTAGTCTGCAACAAGAAGGGCTTCCCAGACACGATATCTGCAGCTTGGTTCAGCTCCTCCTTCATCGCTCTAATTTTGGAGCAGGCTTCCTTGGCAGCCACCCGGGCCTTCTCCAGGTCCGTCGCCTTTGCCCGGTTCTCTTCTTCAAGAAGCTGGTAACGGTCAGCGGCATCTTTTAACTCTACAACCATCTAGGCTATTTTTTCCTTGCTCTCGCAATGCACGGCCTGTTCGGCCCTTAATTCTTCGGCCGCCTTTAAAGCGGCCGCACTGCTACTCCTTGCTTGCTCCTTGGCTCGGGCAAGCTCCGCCCGAAGGGTCTCCATGGTGGCAGCTCCATCTGCAGTCACAACACATTAAAGATACTGGCATCATGCTACTCTCATTATGAGACGACCACCAGAAAAATCACTCACCCTGTGCCTCGTCTAGCCGCTTGTTGACAAGCACGATGTCGGCATCTGCCGCATCCAGTTGCCGCTTTAGCTCGGCAAACCCATCAGTCCGGCTAGCCACCGGAGCTTCAGCCACCTGCACATAAAGGCAGTCTGGTTGTTACCTGGGGCTATGATCCCTAGGGCTATGATCCTCTGTTTGCCATCGTTTTCGACGACAACCAGAGTCTCAGGGGCTACTATCTGCATAGGGCATACCTAGCATATGCGGTACTGTTAAAAACATACACTAGTTCACGTACTTCGAAGCCTTTCAGCAGACTCATAAAGGCTTCATGCAAACCGCTTTCACGGATGAAATCCTTTCAATTACCGTACCCATTAGCATACGATGCGCTTTCGAGACGGCAGCTTGCCCCAGAAGATCCTTCAGCACGTCCGACCGCACACTGTACGGACCCTTGCTGTCGCTCTCCTTAGGGGCCGAATACTGGGGACTCCGGGCAGCCAAAGGGTTATCCTCTAGCCCTAGTGGATCTGGAGATACCCTTCGCGACGACACTTCAAGGTCGCTCACTTCTTGAGCCGGGGTGTCCGGGGGAGGCGCTTCGCTCTCCATCATCTCCAAAAGAAGATCCCCAGAAGATGAGCTATGTTGAGAAGGGCTGCAATCTGGACTACAATTTATAAGCATCAGTTATTGTCTTCGGAAGTAACGTAGGATGTTTTCACTATTAAGTACTTTTCAATTACTTACAGCTCGGTAGAGGGCTGATCCCCGTGCGGACATTGTGCGGCAAGAACACCCTCCGAGGCAGGACCCTCTGCCGGAGATTTCTTCTCCCGTTTGGAAACCTTAGTTTCCGGATCTTCAGAGGTAGTCGTCTTCCTTCCCCGGGGAGAGCGAATGTCAGATTCTTCCCGTTGGTTATCCTCCCTCGCGGAGGCACTCATTCCCTCGGTTGGAATAAATAGCGAAGGAGGCCCGCTTTCGCCCTCTTTTTTCCCCTTCATCTTCCTTTGAGGGCACCAGATAAGGTGCTGGCTCAAGCATCTTTTCCAGCAACGGATTTTCCAAGCCCTCAGGAAGGGGGGCCGAACACCGGATCATCTTCGCCTTTGTTATCCAGTCCTGGTCAAAGAGCGATTCTTCAGAATGATGTCATGATAAATAAAAGGACAGTGTGTTCGGCCACGAGATTACTTACTTGGGAAGCGGGGCGGTTGCAGCTCAGGCCCACGTCCTCGGTGGTGTCCGGACACTCTATTTGGGGTCCGAAGAACGATTTGTACATCTCCTCGTGTGTCATGCCGAGGAAATGCTGAATAGTACGCGGTCCTTCCGGATTGAATTCCCACATGCGGAGGGGCCGACGTTTGCAAGGTTGGACTCAACGAACCAGCATAACTTGCATTACCATAACCAGACTGAAATCTCCCTCAAAGAGATCTCGGATACGGCTCTACAACATTGGCACGTCCTTGGCTGGACCCCAGCTCAGCCCCCTGCTGATCCATGACATCAGTTGTGGTGGGGGCCCCGAGCGAAAGGTAGGGGCAGCTACCCACTTGGCACTTCGGGGAGCTGTGATGTAGAACCACTGCCGCTGCCACAATCCGGACACCTCTGGGAAGGAACCCTCTAGCCATGGAGCGTCAGCAATTTTTCTTATCAAAGCACCTCCGCACACTGCGTGCTGCCCCTTGATCATCTTCGGCTTCAAATCGAAGGTCTTGAGCCACAGGCTGAAGTGAGGGGTAATGCGGAGGAAGGCCTCACATACGACAATAAATGACGAGATGTGAAGAAGGGAATCCGGGGCCAGATCATGAAAATCCAGCCCATAATAGAACATAAGACCCCTAACAAAGGGATCCAGAGCGAGGCCTAGTCCTCGGAGGAAGTGGGAGATGAACACAACGCTCTCATTGGGTTCGGGAGTAGGGACGACGTGCCCTCGGGCAGGCAGCCTGTGCGAAATTTCGGCGGTCAGATATCTGGCCTCTCTCAACTTCTTGATGTCCTCCTCTATGACGGAGAAAGGCATCCGCCGACCGTGAAGGTTGCATCCGGACATAGTTGAAGGTCCGAAGCACCTGACCTGAGCTTTGGGTGTTAGAACTCGAGGCGGGGAAGGATTCGATTGAACGCGGGAGGGGAAAAAGAAAAAGCCTTGTCCCCTTTATAAAGAGGGTGAATATCAGGCGTCCTCATGGCCGTTTGAGACTTACCTAAGATCTAGGAGTAATACCAACAAGCACAGTTGGGTTACCCACGTCTGTATTGATGAGAATCCCGTGATAAGGGGAACACGATCTCTGCTTTGACAAGAAGTGTCGAGGAAACCGCCTCGCGTTATGTGCGGGGCTGGTTAAAGAAAACGGTCCAAATAATGACCAGGCCGTGGCGTGATGTCATGCTGTCAAAACATGTCAGCAGATTAGATTTTTGGAAATATTATTCTCTCTACGGTGGTATGTGGAACTTATTTTGAAGAGTCGGACACTATCCTCGTATTCAAACTCTTCCATGGTATATTCGGAGGAGGAACCCGCCTTGCAATGCCAAAGACAATACTGCGCGCCGGACTCATCATCATAGAAGCCTGGTTTAGGGGCTACTGAGGGAGTCCTGGATTAGGGGGTCTCCAGACAACCGGACTATATCCTTTGGCCGGACTGTTGGACTATGAATATACGAGATTGAAGACTTCGTCCCGTGTCCGGATGGGACTCTACTTGGCGTGGAAGGCAAGCTTGGCAATACAGATATGTATATCTCCTCCTTTCTAACCGACCTTGTGTAACCCTAGCCCCCTCCGGTGCCTATATAAAACGGAGGGTTTTAGTCCGTAGGACAACATACAATCATACCATAGGGTAGCTTTTAGGGTTTAGCCTCTTCGATCTCGTGGTAGATCAACTCTTGTAATACTCATATCATCAAGAACAATCAAGCAGGACGTAGGGTATTACCTCCATCAAGAGGGCCCGAACCTGGGTAAACATCGTGTCCCCTGCCTCCTCTTACCATCCGCCTTAGACGCACAGATCGGGACCCCCTACCGGAGATCCGCCGGTTTTGACACCGACAGTAGAAATTTTAAAAAAATTCCTATGCACACGCAAGATCATGGTGATGCATATCAACGAGAGGGGAGAGTGTGTCCACGTACCCTTGTAGACCGAAAGCGGAAGCGTTAGCACAACGCGGTTGATGTAGTCGTACGTCTTCACGATCCGACCGATCAAGTACCGAACGCACGGCACCTCCGAGTTCTGCACACGTTCAAATCGATGATGTCCCTCGACCTCCAATCTAGCCGAGCTTTGAGTGAGAGTTCCGTCAGCACGACGGCGTGGTGACGATGTTGATGTTCTACCATCGTAGGGCTTCGCCTAAGCACCGCTATGATATTATCGAGGTGGACTATGGTGGAGAGGGGCACCGCACACGGCTAAAAGATCCAAGGGATCAATTGTTGTGTCTATGGGGTGCCCCCTGGCCACATATATAAAGGAGTGGAGGAGGGGGAGGGGGAGAGGGCCGGCCCCTATGGCGCGCCCTAGAGGATTCCTACTCCCACTGAGAGTAGGATTCCTCCCCTTCCAAGTAATAGGAGTAGGAGACAAGGAAGGGGAAGAGGGAAGAGAAGGAAGGAGGGGGCGCCGCCCCTCCCCTTAGTCCAATTCGGACTAGTCATTGGGGGGGCGCTGCCTGCCTCTCTCTCCCCCCTAAAGCCCAATAAGGCCCATGTACTTCTTCCCCCGTATTCCCGTAACTCCCCGGTACTTCGAAAAATACCCGAACCACTCGGAACCTTTCCGATGTCCGAATATAGTCATCCAGTATATCGATCTTTACGTCTCGACAATTTCGAGACTCCTCGTCATGTCTCGATATCATCCGGGACTCCGAACTACCTTCGGTACATCAAAACACATAAACTCATAATATAACTGTCATCGAACTTTAAGCGTGAGGACCCTACGGGTTCGAGAACTATGTAGACATGAACGAGACACGTCTCCGATCAATAACCAATAGCGGAACCTGGATGCTCATATTGGCTCCTACATATTCTACAAAGATCTTTATCGGTCAAACCGCATAACAACATACGTTGTTCACTTTGTCATCGGTATGTTACTTGCCCGAGATTCGATCTTCGGTATCTCAATACCTAGTTCAATCTCGTTACTGGCAAGTCTCTTTACACGTTCTATAATACATCATCCCGCAACTAACTCATTAGTTGCAATGCTTGCAAGGCTTAAGTGATGTGTATTACCGAGTGGGCCCAGAGATACCTCTCCGACAATCAGAGTGACAAATCCTAATCTCGAAATATGCCAACCCAAGAAGTACGTTCGGAGACACCTGTAGAGCACCTTTATAATCACCCAGTTACGTTGTGACATTTGGTAGCACACAAAGTGTTCCTCCGGTAAACGGGAGTTGCATAATCTCATAGTCATAGGAACATGTATAAGTCAGGAAGAAAGCAATAGCAACAAACTAAACGATCAAGTGCTAAGCTAACGGAATGGGTCAAGTCAATCACATCATTCTCCTAATGATGTGATCCCGTTAATCAAATGACAACTCTTTGTCTATGGCTAGGAAACATAACCATCTTTAATCAACGAGCTAGTCAAGTAGAGGCATACTAGTGTCACTCTGTTTGTCTATGTATTCACACATGTATCATGTTTCCGGTTAATACAATTCTAGCATGAATAATAAACATTTATCATGATATAAGGAAATAAATAATAACTTTATTATTGCCTCTAGGGCATGTTTCCTTCACCTTTCCCAGCGACAGCAGGGGCAGCAAGGCACTTATTGTATTGTTTCCATCGAGGATAAAAAGATGGGGTTTATATCATATTGCTTGAGTTTATCCCTCTACATCATGTCATCTTGCCTAATGTGTTACTCTGTTCTTATGAAATTAATACTCTAGATGCATGCTGGATAGCGGTCGATGTGTGGAGTAATAGTAGTAGATGCAGAATCGTTTCAGTCTACTTGTCACAGACGTGAAGCCTATATACATGATCATGCCTAGATATTCTCATAATTATGCACTTTTTTATCAATTGCTCGATAGTAATTTTTTTACCCACCGTAATACTTATGCTATCTTGAGAGAAGCCACTAGTGAAACCTATGGCGCTTAGGTGTATTTTCCATCATATAAGTTTCCAATCTATTTTACTTTGCAATCTTTACTTTCAATCTATATCATAAAAATACCAAAAATAATTATCTTATTATCTCTATCAGATCTCACTTCTGCAAGTGGCTGTGAAGGGATTGACAACCCCTTTATTGCGTTGGTTGCAAGGTTCTTATTTGTTTGTGTAGGTGCGAGGTGACTTGCGTGTAGTCTTCTACTGGATTGATACCTTGGTTCTCAAAAACTGAGGGAAATACTTACGCTACTTTGCTGCATCACCCTTTCCTCTTCAAGGGAAAACCAATGCAGTGCTCAAGAGGTAGCACTTGCCGTCACTAGTTGTTTCTTGATTCGGTGGTATTGTTGGATGAAGCGGCCTAGACCGACATTACACATACGCTTTCGTGAGACTGGTTCTATCGACGTGCTTCGCACACATATGGCTGCTGGGTGTCATTTTCTCAAACTTTAGTTGAATCGATTTCAATGAACAGGGTTCATTCTGAAGAGCAAAAAGCAATCACTATACTACGTTGTGGTTTTGATGCCTAGGTAAGAATGGTTCTTGCTAGAGACCATAGCAGCCACGTAAAACTTGCAACAACAAAGTAGAGGATGTCTAACTTGTTTTTGCACGGCATGTTGTGATGTGATATGGTCAAGACGTGATTATATAAATTGTTGTATGAGATGATCATGTTTTGTTAAAGTTATCGGCAACTGGCAGGAGCCTTATGATTGTCTCTTTATTGCATAAAGATGCAAGCGCCATATAATGGCCTTACTTTATCGCTATGCGATAGCAATAGTTGCAAAAGCAATAGTTGGCAAGACGACTATGTGATGACACGTTGATAAAGATCAAGATGATGGAGATCATGGTGTCATGCCGGTGATGATGGAGATCATGATGGTACTTTGGAGATGGAGATCAAAGGCACAAGATGATGATGGCCATATCATGTCACATATTTTGACTGCATGTGATGTTTATCTTTTATGCATCTTATTTTGCTTAGTACGACGGTAGCATTATGAGATAATCCCTTACAAAAATTTCAAGGTATAAGTGTTCTCCTTGAGTATGCACCGTTGCGATAGTTCTTCGTGCTAAGACACCACGTGATGATTGGGTGTGATAAGCTCTATGTTCACATACAACGGGTGCAAGCCAATTTTGCACATGGAGAATACTCGGGTTAAACTTGATGAGCCTAGCATATGCAGATATGGCCTCGGAACACTGAGACCGAAAGGTCGAGCGTGAATCATATAGCAGATATGATCAACATAGTGATGTTCACCATTGAAAACTACTCCATCTCACGTGATGATCAGGCATGGTTTAGTTGATATGGATCACGTGGTCACTTAGATGACTAGAGGGATGTCTATCTAAGTAGGAGTTCTTAAGTAATATGATTAATTGAACTTTAATGTATCATGAACTTAGTCCTGATAGTATTTGCATAACTATGTTGTAGATCAATTGCTCGTGTATAGCTTCCCCGTTTTATTTATGATATGTTCCTAGAGAAAACTACATTGAAAGATGTTAGTAGCAATGATGCGGACTAGCTCCGTGATCTGAGGATTTTCCTCATTGCTGCACAGAAGAATTATGTCCTTGATGCACCACTAGGTGACGGACCTATTGCAGGAGCAGATGCAGACGTTATGAACGTTTTGATAAGCTCGATATGATGACTACTTGATAGTTTAGTGCACCATGCCTTACGGCTTAAAAACCGGGACTTCAAAAATGATTTGAATACCATGGAGCATATAAGATGTTCCAAGAGTTGAAATTAGTATTTTAGACTCATGCCCGTGTCGAGAGGTATGAGACCTCTGACAAATACTTTGCCTACAAGCTGGAGGACAATAGCTCAGCTAGTGAGCGTGTGCTCAGAATGTCTGAGTACTACAATCAATTGAATCAAGTGGGAGTTAATCTTCCAGATAAGATAGTGATTGACAGAGTTCTCCAGTAACTATCACCAAGTTACTAGAACTTCGTGATGAACTATAATATGCAATGGATAATGGAAACGATTCCCAAGCTCTTCGCGATGCTGAAATTGGCGAAGGTAGAGATGAAGAAAAAGCATCAAGTGTTGATGGTTGACAAGACCACTAGTTTCAAGCAAAAGGGCAAGGGAAAGAAAGGGAACTTCAAGAAGAATGGCAAGCAAGTTGCCACTCCCATGATGAAGCCCAAATCTAGACCCAAGCCTGAAACTGAGTGCTTCTACTGCAAAGAAAATGGTCACTAGAAGTGGAACTGCCCTAGATACTTGGCGTATAAGAAGGATGGCAAAGTGAACAAAGGTATATTTGATATACATGTTATTGATGTGTACTTTAGTAGTGTTTATAGCAACCCCTCAGTATTTGATACTGGTTCAGTTGCTAAGAGTAGTAACTCGAAACGGGAGTTGCAAAAATAAACAGAGACTAGTTAAGGGAGAGGTGATGATATGAGTTGGAAGTGATTCCAAGGTTGATAAGATCACAATCGCACACTCCTTTTACCTTCGAGATTAGTGTTAAACCTAAATTAAATATTATTTGTTGTTTGCGTTGAGTATAAATATGATTGTATCATGTTTATTGCAATACGATTATTCATTTAAGTCAAAGAATAATTGTTGTTCTATTTACATGAATAAAACCTTCTATGGTCATACAGTCAATATAAATGGTTTATTGAATCTCGACCGTAGTGATACACATATTCATAATATTGAAGCCAAAAGATGCAAAGTTAATAATGATAGTGCAACTTATATGTGGCACTGCCGTTTAGGTCATATTGGTGTAAAGCGCATGAAGAAACTCCATGCTGATGGACTTTTGGAATCACTTGATGCTTGTGAACCATGCCTCATGGGCAAGATGACTAAGACTCCGTTCTTCGGAACAATGGAGCGAGCAACAGACTTGTTGGAAATAATACATACTGATGTGTGCGATCCAATGAGTGTTGAGGCTCGTGGCGGGTATCGTTATTTTCTGACCTTCACAGATGATTTGAGCAGATATGGGCATATCTACTTGATGAAACATAAGTCTGAAACATTTGAAAAGTTCAAAGAATTTCAGAGTGAAGTGGAAAATCATCGTAACAAGAAAATAAAGTTTCTACGATCTGATCGCGGAAACAAATATTTGAGTTACGAGTTTGGTCTTCATTAGAAACAATGTGAAATAGTTTCGCAACTCATGCCACCTGGAACACCACAATGTAATGGTGTGTCCGAACGTCATAACCGTACTTTATTAGATATAGTGCAATCTATGATGTCTCTTACCGAATTACCACTATCGTTTTGGGGTTATGCATTAGAGACAGCTGCATTCACGTTAAATAGGGCACCGTATAAAAATCCGTTGAGATGACACTGTATGAAGTGTGATTTAGCAAGAAACCTAAGCTGTCGTTTCTTAAAGCTTGGGGTTGCGATGCTTATGTGAAAAAGTTTCAGCTGATAAGCTAAAACCCAAATCGGAGAAGTGCGCCTTCATAGGATACCCAAAAGAAATTGTTGGGTACACCTTCTATCACAGATCTGAAGGCGAGATATTTGTTGCTAAGAATGGATCCTTTCTAGAGGAGTTTTCTCTCGAAAGAAGTGAGTGGGAGAAAAGTAGAACTTGATGAGGTAATTGTACCTTCTCCCGAAATCAGTTTCAGTGATGCCTACGCCAATTAGTGAGGAAGTTAATGATGATGATCATGAAACTTCAGATCAAGTTACTACCGAACCTCGTAGGTCAACCAGAGTACGTTCCACACAAGTGTGGTACGGTAATCCTGTTCTGAAAGTCATGTTACTAGACCATGACGAACCTACGAACTATGAGGAAGCGATGATGAGCCCAGATTCCGCAAAATGGCTTGAGGCCATGAAATCTAAGATGGGATCCATGTATGAGAACAAAGTGTGGACTTTGATTGACTTGCCCGATGATCGGTGAGTCATTGAGAATAAATGGATCTTCAAGAGGAAGACGGACGCTGATAATAGTGTTACTATCTACAAAGCTCGAATTGTCGCAAAAATGTTTTTGACAAGTTCAAGGTGTTGACTGCGATTAGATTTTCTCACTCGTATCGATGAAGGAAATATGCCCTAGAGGCAATAAAAAAAGTTGTTATTTATATTTCCTTATAACATGATAAATCTTTATTATTCATGCTAGAATTGTATTAACCGGAAACTTAGTACATGTGTGAATAGATAGACAAACAGAGTGTCCCTAGTATGCCTCTACTTGACTAGCTCGTTAATCAAAGATGGTTAAGTTTCCTAGCCATGGACATGTGTTGTCATTTGATGAACGGGATCACATCATTAGAGAATGATGTGATGGACAAGACCCATCCGTTAGCTTAGCATAAATGCATAATGATCGTTCAGTTTTATTGCTATTGCTTTCTTCATGACTTATACATGTTCCTCTGACTATGAGATTATGCAACTCCCGAATACCGGAGGAACACCTTGTGTGCTATCAAATGTCATAACATAACTGGGTGATTATAAAGAGGCTCTACAGGTGTCTCCAATGGTGTTTGTTGAGTTGGCATAGATCGAGATTAGGATTTGTCACTCCGTCTATCGGAGAGGTATCTCTGGGCCCTCTCGGTAATGCACATCACTATAAGCCTTGCAAGCAATGTGACTAATGAGTTAGTTGCGGGATAATGCATTACAGAACGAGTAACTTGCCGGTAAAGAGATTGAACTAGGTATTGAGATACCGATGATCGAATCTCAGGCAAGTAACATACCGATGATAAAGGGAACAACGTATGTTGTTATGCAGTTTGACCGATAAAGATCTTCGTAGAATATGTAGGAACCAATACGAGCATCCAGGTTCCGCTATTGGTTATTGACCAGAGATGAGTCTCGGTCATGTCTACATAGTTCTCGAACCCGTAGGGTCCACACGCTTAACATTCTGTGACGGTTTGTATTATGAGTTTATGTGTTCTGATGTACCAAAGGTTGTTCGGAGTCCCGGATGAGATCAGGGACATGACAAGGAGTCTCGAAATGTTCGATACATAAAGATCGATATATTGGAAGGCTATATTCAGACATCGGAAAGGTTTCGAGTGGTTCGGGTATTTATCGGAGTACCGCAGAGTTACGGGAATTCGTCGGGGAGTATATGGGCCTTATTGGGCTTTAGGGGAAAGAGAGAGGGTCGGCCTAGGGCAGGCTGCGCCCCCCCAAGGCCTAGTCTAAATGGGACTAGGGGGAAGGGTCGCGCCCCCTCCTTCCTTCTCTTCTCTTTTCCCTTTCCTTCTCTCCTACTCCTACTACATGGAAGGGGGGAATCCTCCTCCCGGTGGGAGTAGGACTCCCCAGGGCACGCCATAGTAGAGGGCCGGCCCTCCCCCTCCTCCACTCCTTTATATACGGGGAGGGGGCACCCCATAGACACACAAGTTGATCATTGATCTCTTAGCCGTGTGCGGTGCCCCCCTCCACCATAATCCACCTCAGTTATATCGTAGCGGTGCTTAGGCGAAGCCCTGTTACGGTAGCAACATCATCACCGTCATCACGCCGTCATGTTGATGGAACTCTCCCGCGAAGCTCTGCTGGATCGTGAGTTCGTGGGACGTCACCGAGCTGAACGTGTGCTGAACTCGAAGGTGCCGTGCGTTCGGTACTTGGATCGGTCGGATCGTGAAGACGTACGACTACATCAACCACGTTCTCATAACGCTTCCGCTTACGGTGTACAAGGGTACATGGACGACATTCTCCCCTCTCGTTGTTATGCATCACCATGATCTTGCGTGTGCGTAGGAAATTTTTGAATTACTGCATTCCCCAACAATGGCATCCGAGCCAGGTTTATGTGTAGATGTTATATACACGAGTAGAACACAAAGGAGTTGTGGGTGTGGGTATATACATATTGCTTGCCGTCACTAGCTGATTCTTGATTCAGCGGCATTGTTGGATGAAGCGGCTCAGACCGACATTACGCGTACGCTTACGCGAGACTGGTTCTACCGACGTGCTTCGCACACAGGTGGCTAGTGGGTGTCTGTTTCTCCAACTTTAGTTGAATCGAATTCAATGAACAGGGTTCTTTCTAAAGATCAAAAAGCAATCATTATACCGCGTTGTGGTTTTTGATGTGTAGGTAAGAATGGTTCTTTCTCAGCCCGTAGCAGCCACGTAAAACTTGCAACAACAAAGTAGATGACGCCTAACTTGTCTTTGCAGGGCATGTTGTGATGTGATATGGTCAAGACGTAATGAGATATAAATTGTTGTATGAGATGATCATGTTTTGTTAAAGTTATCGGCAACTGGTTGAAGCCTCATGGTTGTCTCTTTATTGCATAAGATGCAAGCGTCATACAATTGCTTTAGTTTATCGCTATGCGATAGCAATAGTTGCAAAAGCAATAGTTGGTGAGACGACCATATGACGACATGTTGATAGAGATCAAGATGATGGAGATCACGGTGTCATGCCGGTGATGATGGATATCATGATGGTACTTTGGAGATGGAGATCAAAAGCACAAGATGATGATGGCCATATCATGTCACATATTTTGATTACATATGATGTTTATCCTTTATGCATCTTATTTTTCTTAGTTCGGCGGTAGCATTATAAGATGATCTCTCACTAAAATTTGAAGGAATAAGTGTTCTCCCTGAGTATGCATCGTTGCGACAGTTCTTCGTGCCGAGACACCACGTGATGATCGGGTGTGATAAGCTCTACGTTCACATACAATGGGTGCAAGCCAGTTTTTCACACGTAGAATACTCGGGTTAAACTTGACGAGCCTAGCATATGTAGATATGGCCTCAGAACATTGGAGACCGAAAGGTCGAGCGTGAATCATATAGTAGATATGATCAACATAATGATGTTCACCATTGAAAACTACTCCATCTCACGTGATGATCGAACATGGTTTAGTTGATTTGGATCACGTGATCATTTAGCTGACTAGAGGGATGTCTATCTAAGTGGGAGTTCTTAAGTAATATGATTAAATTGAACTTTAATTTATCATGAACTTAGTCCTGATAGTATTTGCATATCTATGTTGTAGATCAATAGCTTGCGATGTAGCTCCCCGTTTATTTCTGATATGTTCCTAGAGAAAACTATGTTGAAAGATGATAGTAGCAATGATGCGGGCTAGGTGTGTGATCTGAGGATTATCCTCATTGCTGCACAGTAGAATTATGTCCTTGATGCACCGCTAGGTGACAGACCTATTGCAGGAGCAGATGCAGACGTTATGAACGTTTGACAAGCTCGGTATGATGACTACTTGATAGTTTAGTGCACCATGCTTTACGGCTTAAAAACCGGGACTTCAAAACTGATTTGAATACCATGGATCATATAAGATGTTCCAAGAGTTGAAATTAGTATTTTAGACTCATGCCCGTGTTGAGAGGTATGAGACCTCTGACAAATACTTTGCCTACAAGATGGAGGACAATAGCTCAGCTAGTGAGTGTGTGCTCAGAATGTCTGAGTACTACAATCACTTGAATCAAGTGGGAGTTAATCTTCCAGATAAGATAGTGATTGATAGAGTTCTCTAGTCACTATCACCAAGTTACTAGAACTTCGTGATGAACTATAATATGCAAGGGATAACAGAAACGATTCCCAAGCTCTTCGCGATGCTGAAATTGGCGAAGGTAGAAATCAAGAAAAAGCATCAAGTGTTGATGGTTGACAAGACCACTAGTTTCAAGCAAAAGGGAAGGGAAAGAAAGGGAACTTCAAGAAGAATGGCAAGCAAGTTGCCACTCCCATGATGAAGCCCAAAGCTAGACCCAAGCCTGAAACTGAGTGCTTCTACTGCAAAGAAAATGGTCACTGGAAGTGGAACTGCCCTAGATACTTTGCGGATAAGAAGGATGGCAAAGTGAACAAAGGTATATTGGATATACATGTTATTGATGTGTACTTTACTAGTGTTTATAGCAACCCCTCAGTATTTGATACTGGTTCAGTTGCTAAGAGTAGTAACTCGAAAGGGAGTTGCAAAAGTAAACAGAGATAGTTAAGGGAGAGATGATGTGAGTTGGAAGTGATTCCAAGGTTGATAAGATCACCATCGCACACACCCTTTACATTCGAGATTAGTGTTAAACCTAAAATAAATGTTATTTGGTGTTTGTGTTGAGCATAAATATGATTGGATCATGTTTATTGCAATACGGTTATTCATTTAAGTCAAAGAATAATTGTTGTTCTATTTACATGAATAAAACCTTCTGTGGCCATACACCCAAGGTGAATGGTTTATTGAATCTCAATCGTAGTGATCTATAATATTGAAGCCAAAAGATGCAAAGTTAATAATGATAGTGCAACCTATTTGTGGCACTGCCGTTTAGGTCATATTGGTGTAAAGCGCATGAAGAAACTCCATGCCGATGGACTTTTGGAATCACTTGATGCTTGCGAACCATGCCTCATGGGCAATATGACTAAGACTCCGTTCTCTGGAACAATGGAGAGAGCAACTGACTTAATGGAAATAATACATACTGATGTATGCGGTCCGATAAGTGTTGAGGCTCGCGGCGGGTATCGTTATTTTCTGACCTTCACAGATGATTTGAGCAGATATGGGTATATCTACTTGATGAAACATAGGTCTGAAACATTTGAAAAGTTCAAAGAATTTTAGGGTGAAGTGGAAAATGACCGTAACAAGAAAATAAAGTTTCCGCGATCTGATCGTGGAGGAGAATATTTGAGTTACGAGTTTGGTCTTCATTTGAAACAATGCAGAATAGTTTCGCAACTCATGCCACGTGGAACACCACAGCGTAATGGTGTGTCCGGATGTCGTAATCGCACTTTACTAGATATGGTGCGATCTATGATGTCTCTTACTAATTTACCGCTATCATTTTGGGTTATGCACTAGAGATAGTTGCATTCATGTTAAATAGGGCACCACCTACATCCACTGAGATGACACTGTATGAACTATGGTTTGGCAAGAAACCAAAGCTGCCGTTTCTTAAAGTTTGAGGTTGCAATGATTATGTGAAAAAGTTTCAAACTGATAAGCTCGAACCCAAATCGGAGTAGTGCGTCTTCATAGGATACCCAAAAGAAACTGTTGGGTACACCTTTTATCACAGATCCAAAGGCAAGATATTTAGTTTCTAAGAATGGATCCTTTCTAGAGAAGGAGTTTCTCTCGAAAGAAGTGAGTGGGAGGAAAGTAGAACTTGATGAGGTAATTATACCTTCTCCCGAATTGGAAAGTAGTTCATCATAGAAATCAGTTACAGTGATTCCTACACCAATTAGTGAGGAAGCTAATGATGATGATCATGAAACTTCTGATCAAGTTATTACTGAACCTCATAGGTCAACCAGAGTAAGATCCGCACCATAGTGGTACGGTAATCCTGTTCTGGAAGTCATGTTACTTGACCATGACGAACCTACGAACTATGAGGAAGCGATGATGAGCCCAAATTCCGTAAAATGGCTTGAGGCCATGGAATCTGAGATGGGATCCATGTATGAGAACAAAGTGTGGACTTTGGTTGACTTGCCCGATGATCGGCAGGCCATTGAGAATAAATGGATCTTAAAGAGGAAGACATACGCTAATAGTAGTGTTACTATCTACACAGCCTGAATTGTTGCAAAATGTTTTCGACAAGTTCAAGGTGTTGACTACGATGAGATTTTCTCACTCGTATTGATGCTTAAAAGTATGTCCGAATCATGTTAGCAGTTGCCGCATTTTATGAAATCTGGCAAATGGATGTCAAAACTACATTCCTTAATGGATTTCTTAAAGAAGAGTTGTATATGATGCAACCAGAAGGTTTTGTCAATCCTAAAGGTGCTAACAAAATGAGCAAGCTCCAGCGATCCATCTATGGACTAGTGCAAGCATCTCGGAGTTGGAATATATGCTTTGATAAAGTGATCAAAGCATATGGTTTTATACAGTCTTGCGATGAAGCCTATATTTACAAGAAAGTGAGTGGGAGCACTACAACCTTTCTGATAAGTATATGTGAATGACGTATTGTTGATCAGAAATAATGTAGAATTTTCTGGAAAGCATAAAAGGAATATTTGAAAGGAGTTTTTCAAAGAAAGACCTCGGTGAAGCTGCTTACATATTGGGCATCAAGATCTATAGAGATAGATCAAGATGCTTGATAAGATTTTTTCAATGAGTACATACCTTGACAAGATTTTGAAGTAGTTCAAAATGGAGCAGTCAAAGAAGGAGTTCTTGCCTGTAAGGTGTGAAGTTGAGTAAAGACTCAAAACCCGACCACATCAAAAAATAGAGAGAATGAAAAGTCATTCCCTATGCCTCTGTCATAGGTTCTATAAAGTCTGCTATGTTGTTTACCAGTCCTATTGTATACCTTAGCATGATTCTGGAAAGGGAGTACAATAGTGATCTAGGAGTAGATCATTGGACAGCGGTCAAAATTATCCTTAGAGGACTAAGGAAATATTTCTCGGTTATGGAGGTAACAAAAGAGTTCGTCGTAAAGAGTTACATCGATGCAAGCTTTTTACATCAATCTAGATGACTCTAAGTCTCGATCTAGATACATATTGAAAGCGGGAGCAATTAGCTAGAGTAGCTCCGTGCAAAGCATTGTAGACATAGAAAATTTGTAAAATACATACGGCTCTGAATGTGGCAGACCCATTGACTAAATTTCTCTCACAAGCAAAACATGATCACTCTTTGGGTGTTAATCACATAGCAATGTGAACTAGATTATTGACTCTAGTAAACCCTTTGGGTGTTAGTCACATGGAGATGTGAACTAATCACATAAAGATGTGAACTATTGGTGTTAAATCACATGACAATGTGAACTCAATTAATGACTCTAGTGCAAGTGGGAGACTAAAGGAAATATGCCCTAGAGGCAATAATAAAGTTTTTATTATATTTCCTTATAACATGATAAATGTTTATTATTCATGCTAGAATTGTATTAACCGGAAACTTAGTACATGTGTGAATACATAGACAAACAGAGTGTCCCTAGTATGCCTCTACTTGACTAGCTTGTTAATCAAAGATGGCTAAGTTTCCTAGCCATGGACATGTGTTGTCATTTGATGAACGGGATCACATCATTAGAGAATGATGTGATGGACAAGACCCATCCGTTAGCTTAGCATAAATGCATAATGATCGTTCAGTTTTATTGCTACTGCTTTCTTCATGACTTATACATGTTCCTCTGACTATGAGATTATGCAACTCCCGAATACCGGAGGAACACCTTGTGTGCTATCAAACATCACAATGTAACCGGGTGATTATAAAGATGCTCTATAGGTGTCTCCAATGGTGTTTGTTGAGTTGGCATAGATCGAGATTAGGATTTGTCACTCTGTCTATCGGAGAGGTATCTCTGGGCCCTCTTGGTAATGCACATCACTATAAGCCTTGCAAGCAATGTGACTAATGAGTTAGTTGCAGGATGATGCATTATGGAACGAGTAAAGAGGCTTGCCGGTAAAGAGATTGAACTAGGTATTGAGAGAGCGACGATCGAATCTCGGGCAAGTAACATACCAATGACAAAGGGAGCAACGTATGTTGTTATGCGGTTTGACCGATAAAGATCTTCGTAGAATATGTAGGAACCAATATGAGCATCCAGGTTACGTTATTGGTTATTGACCAGAGATGAGTCTCGGTCATGTCTACATAGTTCTCGAACCCGTAGGGTCCACACGCTTAACGTTCTGTGATGATTTGTATTATGAGTTTATCTGTTTTGATGTACCGAAGGTTGTTCGAAGCCCCGGGTGAGATCAGGGACATGACGAGGAGTCTCGAAATGTTTGAGACGTAAAGATCGAAATATTGGAAGGCTATATTCAGACATCGGAGAGGTTCTGAGTGGTTCGGGTATTTATCAGAGTACCAGAGAGTTACGGGAATTCGCCGGGGAGTATATGGGCCTTATTGGGCTTTAGGGGAAAGAGAGAGGGACTGCCTAGGGCAGGCTGCGCGCCCCCCAAGGCCTAGTCCGAATTGGACTAGGGGGAAGGGCAGCGCCCCCTCCTTCCTTCTCTTCTCTTTTCCCTTTCCTTCTCTCGTACTCCTACTACATGGAAGGGGGGATCCTACTCCCGGTGGGAGTAGGACTCCCAAAGGTGTGCCATAGTAGAGGGCCATCCCTCCCCCTCCCCCACTCCTTTATATACGGGAAGGGGGGCACCCCATAGACACACAAGTTGATCATTGATCTCTTAGCTGTGTGCGGTGCCCCCCTCCACCATAATCCACCTCGGTTATATCGTAGCGATGCTTAGGCGAAGTCTTGTTCAGGTAGCAACATCATCACCGTCATCACGTCGTCGTGCTGAAGGAACTCTCCCGCGAAGCTCTGCTGGATCGTGAGTTCATGGGACGTCACTGAGCTGAACGTGTGCTGAACTCGGAGGTGCCGTCACTACAAAAAAAAGACACATCCGTGACATTTTGGGCCGAACGAATTTTTTTCCTGTCATACATATGACACTTCTATGACGATAATTGTGACAAAACCCGGTATCATCATAGATGTGGTTGGCTCCTACTTCTATGACAAAAAATCATGACAGAAAATGGGCTTTTCTTCCTGGGCGGGCCGGAGATGCAACTGCATGACATTCTTTGGGCCGTCCATGACGGAAAAAACCGTGGTAGAAGCGAGGGCGAGGAAAATTTCGGGGAGTTCCTGGTTATGGTGGGAGGTCGGGGCCGAGCGATGCGCGCTTCTCTCGTACACGTACGCGCGTGTGTGCGAGGCGTTGGCTCTAACTGAACCGGAGCGAGGCGTTGGGCTCTAACTGAACCCGAGAGATTGCACTGCAGGCTACGCGTTACTGAACCTGAGCGATCAATCGATGGCTGTTAACTGAACCCGATCGAGCAATTCCTTCGCTACTGCTACTAACTGAAGCCGATCGATGCTACCTCTGGATGAACAGTGAGCGTTGCGCGGCGGGGGGGTGGATGAACAGTTCCCAATGGGGGTGGATGAACAGGACCCCGTGGTGTTGCCTCTGGATGAACAGGACCCCGATCGATCGAGCCAGTTGGGGCTGGATGAACAGGACCCCGTGGAGGGCTGGATGAACAGGACCACCCCATGGAGGGCAGGATGAACAGTAGACGATGGAGGGCAGGATGAACAGTAGCCCGTGGAGGGGTGGTTGAACAGGAGCCCGTGGAGAGGGCTGGTTGAACAGTAGCCGGTGGAGTAGCGCGCGGTGGAGGCTGGATGAACAGGAGCCCGTGGATGAACAGTCGCAGGTGGAGGCTGGAGGAGGTCGACGGTGGATGAACAGTAGCTCGTGGAGGCTAGAGGGGGTCGACGGTGGAGATGAACAGTATCCCGTGGAGTCCTGTTTTGCAGTACGCCACACCCCTCCCGATGAACAGGACCCCCGTTTCGACCGTAGCGCTCCAACACAAGTCCGTTTCGTCCGTTTTGCGGTATGCCACACCCCTCCCGATCAACAGGACCCCCGTTTTGACCGTAGGAGGTCTGTTTCCTCTGTTTTGCGGTACGTCAGACCCCTCCTGAGGAACAGGATCCCGTTTCGAACATGGCCGGTCGAACACAAGGTCGTTTCCTCTGTTCTGCGGTACGCCAGGCCTCGTTTCCATCACTTGTTCCGTCCAATCCCTCCCGATGAACACGACACATTCCGTTGCCTCCCCATGAACACGACGCATTCTGTTGCCTCCCCATGAACACGACGCATTCCGTTGCCTCCCCATGAACATGACGCATTCTGTCGCCTCCCGATGAACACGACGATGATGCTTTTTCTCCGTTCCGACCCAGCCATGTACACGAGCCCTGGCCGTACGTATGCGCGAGTAGGCGTTTGAGACCCCGCCCGTATGTACACATACGTGGCTGTATTTTCTTTCTTGCACCATGGCCGTTGTACGTACGTGTACATGCTACGTGCGCGCCTCTACTACGACGCGCGCGCGCCTCTACATCGACCAGTATATATGTACGTACACGTTCGCGACCAGAATGACAATGCTGCGTACGCTTCGACCAGGTGGGTCCCGATTGTCAGGCACTTTCTTGCGTGCGAAGATGTAGCTGGTGGGTCCCAGCAGTCAGGGACAACTTGCTGGAAGCGCTTCACGGTGCTTTGAAGTCTACTACACAACATTCTTCTTGTAGACGTTGTTGGGCCTCCAAGTGCAGTGGTTTGTAGGACAGTAGCAAATTTCCCTCAAGTGGATGACCTAAGGTTTATCAATCTGTAGGAGGCGTAGGATGAAGATGGTCTCTCTCAAGCAACCCTACAACCAAATAACAAAGAGTCTCTTGTGTCCCCAACACACCCAATACAATGGTAAATTATATAGGTGCACTAGTTTGGCGAAGAGATGGTGATACAAGTGGTATATGGATAGTAGTTAAAGGTATTTGTAATCTGAAAATATAAAAACAGCAAGGTAACTAATGGTAAAAGTGAGCGTAAACGGTATTGCAATGCTAGGAAATAAGGCCTAGGGTTCATACTTCACTAGTGCAAGTCCTCTCAACAATAATAACATAATTGGATCACATAACTATCCCCCAACATGCAACAAAGAGTCACTCCAAAGTCACTAATAGCGGAGAACGAATGAAGAGATTATGGTAGGGTACGAAACCACCTCAAAGTTATTCTTTCCAATCAATTCGTTGGGCTATTCCTATAAGTGTCACAAACAGCCATAGAGTTCGTACTAGAATAACACCTTAAGACACACATCAACCAAAACCCTAATGTCACCTAGATACTCCAATGTCACCTCAAGTATCCATGGGTATGATTATACGATATGCGTCACACAATCTCAGATTCATCTATTCAACCAACACATAGAACCTCAAAGAGTGCCCCAAAGTTTCTTACCGGAGAATCACGATGAAAACATGTGCCAACCCCTATGCATAGGTTCATGGGCGGAACCAGCAAGTTGATCACCAAAACATACATCAAGTGAATCACGTGGCATCCCATTGTCACCATAGATACGCACGGCAAGACATACATCAAGTGTTCTCAAATCTTTAAAGACTCAATCCGATAAGATAACTTCAAAGGGGAAACTCAATCCATTACAAGAGAGTGGAGGGGGAGGAGAAACATAAGATCCAACTATAATAACAAAGCTCGCGATACATCAAGATCGTATCACCTCAAGAACACGAGAGAGAGAGAGAGAGATCAAACACATAGCTACTGGTACATACCCTCAGCCCCGAGGGAGAACTACTCCTTCCTCGTCATGGAGAGCACCGGGATGATGAAGATGGCCACCGGAGAGGGATTGCCCCCTCTGGCAGGGTGCCGGAATGGGTCTAGATTCGCTTTCAGTGGCTACGGGGGCTTCTGGCGGCGGAACTCCCGATCTATTGTGCTCCCCGATGTTTTTAGGGTATATGGAGATATATATGCGGAAGAAGTACGTCAGGGGGGCCACGAGGGGCTCACGAGGGTGGAGGGCGCGCCTAGGGGGTGGGCGCGCCCCCCTGCCTCGTGACCTCCTCACAGATCCCCCGACGTGCACTTCAAGTCTTCTGGGCTTCTTTCCTTCCAAAAATGAGTTCCGTGAAGTTTCAGGTCAATTGGACTCCATTTGATTTTCCTTTTCTTCAAAACCCTAAAACAGGGTAAAAACAGAAACTAGCACTGGGCTCTGGGTAAATAGGTTAGTCCCAAAAATGATATAAAAGTGTATAATAAAGCCCATAAACATTCAAAACAGTAAATAATATAGCATGGAGCAATCAAAAATTATAGATACGTTGGAGACGTATCAGCATCCCCAAGCTTAATTCCTGCTCGTCCTCGAGTAGGTAAATGATAAAAACAGAATTTTTGATGCGGAGTGCTACTTGGCAAAATTTCAATGTAATTCTTCTTAATTGTGGCATGAATATTCAGATCCGAAAGATTCAAGACAAAAGTTTAATATTGACATAAAAATAATAATACTTCAAGCATACTAACTAAGCAATCATGTCTTCTCAAAATAACATGGCCAAAGAAAGCTATCCCTACAAAATCATATACTCTGTCTATGCTCCATCTTCACCACACAAAATATTTAAATCATGCACAACCCCGATGACAAGCCAAGCAATTGTTTCATACTTTTGATGTTCTCAAACTTTTTCAATCTTCACGCAATACATGAGCGTGAGCCATGGACATAGCACTATAGGTGGAATAGAATGGTGGTTGTGGAGAAGACAAAAAGGGGAGAAGATAGTCTCACATCAACTAGGCGTATCAACGGGCTATGGAGATGCCCATTAATAGATATCAATGTGAGTGAGTAGGGATTGCCATGCAACAGATGCACTAGAGCTATAAATGTATGAAATCTCAACAAAAGAAACTAGTGGGTGTGCATCCAACTCGCTTTCTCACGAAGACCTAGGGCATTTTGAGGAAGCCCATCATTGGAATATACAAGCCACGTTCTATAATGAAAGATTCCCACTAGTATATGAAAGTGACAACATAGGAGACTATCTATCATGAAGATCATGGTGCTACTTTGAAGCACAAGTGTGGTAAAAGGATAGTAGCATTTCCCCTTCTCTTTTTTTCTCTCATTTTTTATTTTTTTTATTTGGGCCTTTTCTTCTTTTTTATGGCCTCTTTTCTCTTTTTTTTATTTGGGCTTCTTTGGCCTCTTTTTTTTTTCGTCCGGAGTCTCATCCCGACTTGTGGGGGAATCATAGTCTCCATCATCCTTTCCTCACTGGGACAATGCTCTAATAATGATAATCATCACACTTTTATTTTCTTACAACTCAAGATTTACAACTCGATACTTAAGACAAGGTATGACTCTATATGAATGCCTCCGGCGGTGTACCGGGATGTGCAATGATGCATGAGGACATGTATGAATAATTATGAATGGTGGATTTGCCACAAATACGATGTCAACTACATGATCATGCAAAGCAATATGACAATGATGAAGCGTGTCATAATAAACGGAACGGTGGAAAGTTGCATGGCAATATATCTCGGAATGGCTATGGATATGCCATAATAGGTAGGTATGGTGGCTGTTTTGAGGAAGGTAAATGGTGGGTTTATGGTACCGGCGAAAGTTGCGCGGTACTAGAGAGGCTAGCAATGGTGGAAGGGTGAGAATGCGTATAATCCATGGACTCAACATTAGTCATAAAGAACTCACATACTTATTGCAAAAATCTATTAGTTATCGAAACAAAGTACTACGCGCATGCTCCTAGGGGGATAGATTGGTAGGAATAAATCATCGCTCGTCCCCGACCGCCACTCATAAGACAATCAATAAATACATCATGCTCCGACTTCATCACATAACGGTTCACCATACGTGCATGCTACAGGAATCACAAACTTCAACACAAGTATTTCTCAAATTCATAACCACTCAACTAGCATGACTCTAATATCACCATCTCCATATCTCAAAACAATTATCGAGTATCAAACTTCTCTTAGTATTCAACACACTCATAAGAGAATTTTATTATTCTTGAATACCTAGCATATTAGGATTTTAAGCAAATTACCATGCTATTTAAGACTCTCAAAATAATGGGAGTTCATCTATTTCTTCAAAATAAAACTACCACCATGCTCTAAAAGATATAAGTGAAGCACTAGAGCAAATGGCAAACTACTCCGAAAGATACAAGTGAAGATCAATGAGTAGTAGAATAATTATGCAACTATGTGAAGACTCTCTAACATTTAATAATTTCAGATCTTGGTATTTTATTCAAGCAGCAAGCAAAGCAAAATAAAATGACATTCTAAGAATGGCAAACATCATGTGAAGAAGCAAAAAACTTAGGATCAACCGAAACTAACCGATAGTTGTTGAAGAAGAAAGGTAGGATGCCAACCGGGGCATCCCCAAGCTTAGACGCTTGAGACTTCTTGAAATATTATCTTGGGGTGCCTTGGGCATCCCCAATCTTGAGCTTTTTTGTCTCCTTAATTCCTCTCATATCACGGTCTCCCTAAATCTCAAAAGCTTCATCCACACAAAACTCAACAATGACTCGTGAGATAAGTTAGTATAAACCATTGCAAAAACCTTATCATACTCTACTGTAGAAAATTACTAAAATTATTAATCAACATTGAATATTAAATGCCTCTGCATATCTAATAGTCCTATCCTCAAATAGAATCATTAAAGAAGCAAACATATGCAAACAATGCAAACATAACAGCAATCAGCCTAAACAGGATAGTCTGTAAAGAATGCAGCAACATCCATACTTCCCTAGCTCCAAAAATTATGAAAGAAAATTCCCACTGTAGTAAATTTATCAGATATTAATATGCAAAAGGATTCAACATTTTATCATATTCTGAATTTTCTAGGGAATTATTGCAACAGCGGTAAACTTTCTATTTTCAAACAGCAACATGTGGACTTGTAACATAGGCATAGTAAGGGCTATCAATGACACTTTTATTGAAATAAAAGATGCAAAACATTGTTATAAATAACAGCAAGCAAATTCTAATAAATTGACGCTCCAAGCAAAACACATATCATGTGGTGAATAAAAATATAGCTCCAAGTAAAGTTACCGATGAACGAAGACAAAAGAGGGGATGCCTTCCGGGGCATCCCCAAGCTTAGGCTCTTGGCTATCCTCGAATATTACCTTGTGGTGCCTTGGGCATCCCCAAGCTTAGGATCTTACCACCCCTTGTTCCATAGTCCATCGAATCCTTACCCAAAACTTGAAAACTTCACAACACAAAACTTAAAGTAGAAAACTCGTAAGCTCCGTTAGTATAAGAAAGTAAATCACCACTTCAAGGTACTGTAATTAACTCATTATTTATTTATATTGGTGTTAAACCTACTGTATTCCAACTTCTATATGGATTATAACCTAATTTACTAGCCATAGATTCATCAAAATAAGCAAACAACACACGAAAAACAGAATCTGTCAAAAACAGAACAGTCTGTAGTAATCTGTAGCTAGCGCAAGATCTGGAAACCCAAAAATTATAAAATAAATTTCTGGACGTGAGGAGTTTATCTATTAATCATCTTCAAAAAGAATTAACTAAATATCACTTTCCAAATAAAAATGGCAGCAATTCTCGTGAGCGCTAAAGTTTCTGTTTTTACAGCATGATCACAAAGACTTCCCCCAAGTCTTCCCAAAGGTTCTACTTGGCACAAACACTAATTAAAAGCATAAAACCATTCTAAAAATAGGCTAGATAATTTATTTATTACTAAACAGGAACAAAAATCAAGGAACAAAAATAAAGTTGGGTTGCCTCCCAACAAGCGCTATCGTTTAACGCCCCTAGCTAGGCATGATGATTTCAATGATGCTCACATAAAGGATAAGAATTGAAACATAAAGAGAGCATCATGAAGAATATGACTAGCACATTTAAGTCTAACATGCTTCCTATGCATAGGGATTTTGTGATCAAACAACTTGTGGGAACAATAATCAACTAGCATAGGAGGGCAAAACAAGCATAACTTCAAAACTTTAAGCACATAGAGAGGAAACTTGATATTATTGCAATTCCTACAAGCATATGTTCCTCCCTCATAATAATTTTCAGTAGCATCATGAATTAATTCAAAAATATAACCAGCACCTAAATAATTCTTTTCATGATCTACTTGCATAGAAAATTTACTACTCTCCACATAAGCAAAATTCTTCTCATGAATAATAGTGGGAGCAAACTCAACAAAATAATTATCATGTGAAGCATAATCCAATTGAAAACTAAAGTCATGATGACAAGTTTCATGGATATCATTATTCTTTATAGCATACAAGTCATCACAATAATCATCATAGATAGAAACTTTGTTCTCATAATCAATTGGAACCTCTTCCGAAATAGTGGATTCATCACAAAATAAAGTCATGACCTCTCCGAAACCACTTTCATCAACATAATCGTCATAAATTGGAGGCATGCTTTCATCATAATAAATTTGCTCATCAAAACTTGGGGGACAAAAAATATCATCTTCATCAAACATAGCTTCCCCAAGCTTGTGGCTTTGCATATCATTAGCATCATAGATATTCAAGGAATTCATACTAACAACATTGCAATCATGCTCATTATTCAAATATTTAGTGCCAAACATTTTATAGATTTCTTATTCTAGCACTTGAGCACAATTTTCCTTTCCATCATACTCACGAAAGATATTAAAAAGGTGAAGCATATGAGACAAACTCAATTCCATTTTTTTATAGTTTTCTTTTTATAAACTAAACTAGTGATAAAACAAGAAACTAAAAGACTCGATTGCAAGATCTAAAGATATACCTTCAAGCACTCACCTCCCCGGCAACGGCGCCAGAAAAGAGCTTGATGTCTACTATACAACCTTCTTATTGTAGACGTTGTTGGGCCTCCAAGTGCAGAGGATTGTAGGACAGTAGCAAATTTCCCTCAAGTGGATGACCTAAGGTTTATCAATCCGTAGGAGGCGTAGGATGAAGATGGTCTCTCTCAAGCAACCCTGCAACCAAATAATAAAGAGTCTCTTGTGTCCCCAACACACCCAATACAATGGTAAATTGTATAGGTGCACTAGTTCGGCGAAGAGATGGTGATACAAGTGGTATATGGATAGTAGTTAAAGGTATTTGTAATCTGAAAATATAAAAACAGCAAGGTAACTAATGGTAAAAGTGAGCGTAAACGGAATTGCAATGCTAGGAAATAAGGCCTAGGGTTCATACTTTCACTAGTGCAAGTCCTCTCAACAATAATAACATAATTGGATCACATAACTATCCCTCAACATGCAACAAAGAGTCACTCCAAAGTCACTAATAGCGGAGAACGAACGAAGAGATTATGGTAGGGTACGAAACCACCTCAAAGTTATTCTTTCCAATCAATCCGTTGGCTATTCCTATAAGTGTCACAAACAGCCCTAGAGTTCGTACTTGTAACACCCCGGATGTGATTTACCCAATATGTACTCCAACTCTTGCCGTTTCCGGCGTTAATTTATTTTATTTTCTCGGGTTCGGGTTTTGTCTCCGTGTGTTGTTGTCGTTGTCATGCATCTCATATCATGTCATCATGTGCATTGCATTTGCATACGTTTTCATCCCATGCATTCGAGCATTTTCCCCGTTGTCCGTTTTGCATTCCGGCGCTTCGTTCTCCTCCGGTGGTCAATTCTACCTTTCTTTCGTGTGTGGGGATGAAACATTTCCGGATTGGACCGAGACTTGCCAAGCGGCCTTGGTTTACTACCGGTAGACCGCCTGTCAAGTTTCGTACCATTTGGACTTCGTTTGATACTCCAACGATTAACCGAGGGACCAAAAAGGCCTCGTGTGTGTTGCAGCCCAACACCCTTCCAATTTGGCCCAAAACTCACCTAAACCCTCTCCATCATCTAGAGCGTTCGATCACGATCGCGTGGCTGAAAACCGCACCTCATTTGGACTCTCCTAGCTCCCTCTATGCCTATATATAGACCCCTCATTCCAAATCTCGGATCCCCTCCTCGAAACCCTAAAAATCCCAGATCCGCCGCGCCAGACATTGTCCGTCCGCGCCGGACATCCCGCCGCCGACGGCCGCGGCCAGCCGCCAGCCGCCACGTGGCCCGGCCACCTCCCGCCGCCGCCGGCCCGCTCGGGCCCGAGGCCGGCCCCCGCGAGCCCATCGCCTCCATCACTCCACGCCCCGCCGCCCGGTTCCTTCCGCCGCCCGAGCCGCCACCTGCCGCCGTCACCGACATCGCCGGCCGCCGCGCCGCCGCACCGGGACGGCCACCGACCGCGCCGGTGAGCGCCACCGTCCCCGACCGGCCGCCGCCGCCTCACCTCGTCTCCGCCGCCCCGGTCCGCCCAGCGCCGCCTCGTCGCCGGTGGCCGCCGCCCCAGCCGGCGCCGCCCTCCGCCGCCGGCTCACCGCCCATCTCCTCCCGGCCGGCAAGTCCCTCGACGATTCCGGCGAACCTCGGGCACCCTGCTGCTACAGTACCCACCGGATCCGATCCAGATCTAGTTCCCCGCCTCGGTTGACTTTCTCCCGAAACCCTAGCTCAAATGCCCTTGTTCATCGTGCCGTAACTTTGCATCCGTAGCTCCGTTTTGCGCATATAGCATATCAAAATGTTCATCTCAGAGAGTACATCAATTCATCTCATTGCATCTTTTTCATTTGAGTGCATCTTGATGCCCGAAATGCTGTTAGAAGAGTGCTATTTGAGATAATTGTCAGTTCTGCTGCTCCAATTAGATATTTGTCATTTTTGCCATGATTATTGTGTGCACGTTATGCCCCTGAGCTCTTCATGAGTTTTGTTATATGTTTTGCCATCTATCCAGAGGTGCAACCCATGTATTTTTGTGATGTGTGTGGTGACTAGCACAAGCTTGCAAAGTGGAGCATTCGTTAATGCTGATTTCAGGGACTTGGCATTTCCACTAAGTCCTTGGACTGTTTATCTCATATGGCCATATGTTCATGTTGTTTCCTAGTGATCCGTGCCTCTTTTGAGGATGATCAGTAAGGATGTTTTGTTAATTTTGTGGTGCTCTATCCATCCATGTCTTTGTTTGCAATTATGGAGCACCCTAGCTGGAGTCAATCGAGCTCTACTTTTGTCATTTCGTGAATCTGGGCAGATTGTCTACTTGTTAGTGATTTTGCCGAGGATGTTGTAGTTGATCCGTGCATGCTATGTTATTGTTCTTGCCATGTCTAGCTTATATTTTGTATATTCTTGATGCGTGCATGCTTAGATTGTCATGACTTGCTCCGTAGTGAGTGCATCGAGCTCGTAAACATGCCTACTTGATATCTGTTTCAGCATGCTCCAGTTTTCACTAAGTCTGAGAACTCATTATGTTTTTGCCATGTTCACATGCTTGCAATTGTATTTTCTGATCCCTTTTGGCTCAAGGTCACTAAGGGAATTTTGTTAAGATCTTTGAGTAGCTCCATGCCATGCTTTACTTTGCCATGTTCAGGTCCTGTAGCATATTGTTTTCATGCTCCGAAGAGTGCTATCTGATCTGAAATTCCACACAAGTGTTAAATTTCACAAAGTCTGAGATCTGTTTAGCAAATGCATTTTTGCCATGCTTGTTTGAACCTGTTAATCGATGAATTGGGCGTAGCTCAGTGCTAGTCTTTTGTTAAGCATCATGAATTGATCCCTGCCATGTATTTTGATGCCATGTTTGAGTGTTTTAGCATGTTCATCTTGTTGCATTTAGATGGCTACTTGCTGTAAATCGAAGAATGTGGTCATATTTGAATCGCTTGCCATTTCCAAACCGTAACTCCGATTCCGGCGTTCTTTATATCGTTTTCAAGCAATTTCATCTCATCTTTCCAGTGGCACACTTGGATTTCCATGTTGAGGCCAGGTTTATTCATACCTTGCCAAATCTTGCATATGCATCCCGCATCGCATCCCGCATAGCGTACCATCCTTTCATCATATTGTTTGAGCTTTGCACGTGGTTGATTGTGTTCCGTTTGCTTGTTTGTCTTGTTTGGGTAGAGCCGGGAGACGAGTTCTCTAACGAGGAGTCCGTTGAGTTTGCTTTCGAGGATCCAGTCAACTCTGACAACGTTGCAGGCAAGATGATCATACCCTCGAAATCACTACTATCTTTGCTTTGCTAGATGCTCGCTCTTTTTCTATGCCTATGCTACGATGCCTACCACTTGCTTATCATGCCTCCCAAATTGCCATGTCAAACCTCTAACCCACCATGTCCTAGCAAACCGTTGATTGGCTATGTTACCACTTTGCTCAGCCCCTCTTATAGCGTTGCTAGTTGCAGGTAAAGATTGGAGACCGTTCCTTGTTGGAACATTATTTACTTGTTGGGATATCATTATATTGCCTTGTTATCTTAATGCATCTATATACTTGGTAAAGGGTGGAAGGCTCGGCCTCTCGCCTAGTGTTTTGTTCCACTCTTGCCGCCCTAGTTTCCGTCATATTGGTGTTATGTTCCCGGATTTTGCGTTCCTTACGCGGTTCGGTTATAATGGGAACCCCTTGATAGTTTGCCTCGATTAAAGCTTTTCCAGCAATGCCCAACCTTGCTTTTACCTTTTGCCACCTAGCCTTTTTTCCCTTGGGTTTCCGGAGCCCGAGGGTCATCTTATTTAAACCCCCCCGGGCCAGTGCTCCTTTGAGTGTTGGTCCAACCGAGCGATGTCCGGGGCTACCAGGGGCAACTCTGGGCTGGCCTACCCGACCTCTGGCTCATCTGAGTGTGCCCTGAGAACGAGATATGTGCAGCTCCTATCGGGATTTATCGGCACATTCGGGCGGTGTTGCTGGATTTGTTTTAACCTGTCGAAGTGTCTCGAAGATCCGAGATACCGAGTCTGATCGGAACGTCTCGGGAGGAGGTCTATTCCTTCGTTGACCGTGAGAGCTTGTCATGGGCTAAGTTGGGACTCCCCTGTAGGGATTTGAACTTTCCGTGCCCGCGGTTATGGGTAGATGGGAATTTGTTAATGTCCGGTTGTAGATAACTTGAACCTTAACTTAATTAAAATGAATCAACTGTGTGAGTTGCCGTGATGGTCTCTTCTCGGCGGAGTCCGAGAAGTGGACACGGTGTTGGAGTAATGCTTGCGCAGGTTGTTCTCTAGTTTCTTGTTCGCGCTTTGCCCTCTCTTCTCGCTCTCTTTTGCGAACAGGATAGCCACCATATATGCTAGTCGCTTGCTGCAGCTCCACATATTTTACCTTGCCTTACCCATAAGCTTAAATAGTCTTGATCGCGAGGGTGCGAGATTGCTGGTCCCTGTGGCTCACAGATTACTATTACACCAGATGCGGGGCCTGATGATTCCTTTCCAGATGACGCGCTTGAGCTCAAGTGGGAGTTCGACGAGGACTCACGCCGATACTACGTGTCGTTCCCTGATGATCAGTAGTGGTGCCCAGTTGGGGGTGATCGGGACCGTGTCGCATGTTGGGTTATCTTTTATTTTGGCGCCGTAGACGGGCCATGAGTGTTTGAATGTTGTAATGCTATTTATGTACTTGATTGACGTGGCGAGTGTAAGCCAACTATGTATCTCCCCTTCTATTAATTATATTACATGGGATGTTGTGAAGATTGCCTAACTTGCGACATTGCTTTTAATGCGGTTATGTCTCTAGGTCGTGCCTTGACACGTGGGAGCTATAGCCGCATCGAGGGCGTTACAAGTTGGTAATCAGAGCCTTCCCCGACCTTAGGAGCCCCCACTGATTGATTGTTTTTAGCAGCCGAGTTGTGTCTATAAACATGTTTTGAGTCATTTAGGAATTATATATCGGAGAGTTTAGGAATTCCTTTTACTTCCCAGTCTCCTCATCGCTCTGGTAAGGCATCCTAACGTAGAGTTTTGACTCTTCTCTTCTCAAATTTCACTAAAAAAATTTAGGATCACACGGGTATCTTGGAATCGTTCCGATGGTTTTGTGACGAGAACATTGTCTTGGTGCCTCCTGTCAGGGGTTTTGTGGCAGTGTCCCGGGGAGTTGAGCTCCGAGGTGTTGTCGTCATAATTTTATCGTTACAGTTCTGGAATACCTGAGTTTGGTACGCCGACATCGAAAATCTCTTTTATGCAGTTCGTTGGTGAGATAACCTCGATGCCACCCAGTACTGGGGCGGGAGTTCGGGAGTATCGCCATAACTTGTATAACGGATGCTTTTCGAAGGTTGAGGTAGATGGTTTCCGAAGTTTTCTCGGTTATGTGTTGAAGGATGGATACAGCTGGATGTAGGATTTGCTAGATTTGGGTGAGATATTATGCTTCCCCTGTATCCCCAACACCTGATTGCATAACCGGAAAGGTTCGGGAGTTTCATAGGTGGGAATTCAAGTAGCTCTAGTTCTTCTTCCACGGATATTTGGTTTGAGATTGGGATTTCTTACCGAGTATTCATTCTTGATCCATACCTTGTTGATTTATTTCTCTACCTAAATTCTAAGTGGCTTCTCAATTTATCGATATGTGACCATTTCAAGAGGAATGCATTCGTTCATTTTGTTCGGATGTGAAGACTTTATGTTGCAATTTTCAAACCGTTCGATTCAGCTTCATTTTATCTGTCAATGTGCTAACGGTGGTCAACCTCTTCAAGATGGCTCCCGCTAAGAGCACCAATCAGAATCAGAATCAGGATCCTCCACCACCTCCACCTCCTCCGGAAGCATGGCAAGCTGTGATGGCCGCAACCAATGCAAACACATAGTTGATCATGCAAATTCTTCAAGAGCGCAATCAAGCGAACCAAGGCAACCAAGGCAACAATCAGAATCACTTTGCTACACTCAACCAGTTCCTTGCTAACGGGCCAAAGACTTTCAGCAATTGTGTTGAGGCAACTGATGCTGACGATTGGCTTGTGGATCTGTGCAAGCATTTCGAGTGCAGTAACGTCAGGCCTGAGGACTTTGTCAAGTTCGCATCCTTCCAACTCAAAGATCAAGCTGCAGAATGGTTCCAGCAGTACAAGGATTCCAGAGGTGGACGTGCGATTACCTGGGATGAATTCCGTCAAGATTTCAAAGCTCATCATATTCCTCAGAGCGTGGTCGAAAGCAAGCGTGAGGAATTCTGCAACCTGAAGCAAGGCTCTTTGTCTGTCTATGACTACAACAAGTTGTTTCAGAAGCTCGCCCGCTTTGCTAAGCAGGATGTCCCTGATGAGAAGAGCATGATATACCAGTTCAGGGGTGGTCTCAGAGAAGAAATTCAGCTAGCTCTTGTTCTCTTTGAGCCCTTGAGGTACGATGAGTTCTACAACATGGCATTGAAGCAAGAGGCCGCTCAACTGAGGTGTGATGCTTCCAAGAAGCGAGTCAGAGACACTACTCCTTCTTCCTCTACTCAAGTGGCCAAGCAGCAGATGTATTGGCTTCCTCCTCCTCCGTTCCGTCAGCCGTATCAGCAGAAGAGCAAAGGTGGCAGTGGATCTTCCCACCCACCCAACCCTGGCTTTCAGAACAAGACTTCGTCTCAAGCTCCAAGATCGGGTGCTCCGTATCACATTCCGCTTTCAAAGGTCACGTGCAACAAGTGCCAACAGAAGGGTCACTATGCCAACAAATGCTTCAATCAGAGGCGTCTTCCTCCTCCTCCTGTGAGATTGGCAAGTACAGTTGTGGTCAAGCATAACCCCAAGCACGCCAAGGTCAACTTGCTGAATGCAGCCTGGGCAGAGGACTCGTCAGATGTCATCATGGGTAACCTTCCTGTTAACGATATTCCTGCAAGAGTTCTTTTTGACACTGGTGCATCGCATTGTTTCATCTCGAGACCTTTTGCATCTAAGCATGATTTTGTTACACAAGTGTTGTCGAAACCGTTGGCTATTGTCTCTCTGGCCCGTCAAATGACATCTCGTGTATGCGTTCCGGATGTTACAATCACTTTGGGTGACTATAAGTTCTTGTCTTCTCCAAATGTTCTTGGTGACTCGGATATTGATCTTATTCTCGGTATGGATTGGCTTTCTAAGCACAAAGCTCAGCTTGATTGTGCAGCCAGGCAGATTCAATTGACTCATTCGTCTGAGGATGTAATTGTCTTTGCCGCTCGTGATGATACCATCCGTCTGTTTTTCTCTCAATGAGAAGGGTGAACTGGATGCTATCTCGCAAATTCCAGTCGTTTGCGAATATCAAGACGTTTTCCAGAAGAGCTTCCAGGAATGCCTCCGCACCAGCCAGTTGAATTCGTCATTGATCTTGAGCCTGGCACGGAACCAGTGTGCAAGCGTCCTTACAAGCTCGGACCTGAAGAGTTGAAGGAGCTGAAGAAGCAACTCGATATTCAAGAGAGAATGGGTCTCATCCGGCCTAGTTCTTCTCCGTGGGGTTGTGGTGTTCTTTTTGTGAAGAAGAAGGATAGAACGGACCGACTTTGTGTTGATTACCGTCCATTGAACAAGAAGACCATCAAGAACAAATACCCACTTCCCAACATCAATGAGCTGTTAGAACAACTCAAAGGTGCCCAAGTATTCTCCAAGCTTGATCTCCGTATGGGTTATCATCAGATTCGAATTCGTGAGCAAGATATTCCCAAGATGGCCTTCAGGACAAGCTATGGTTCATATGAGTACACTGTCATGTCTTTTGGCCTCATCAACACTCCTCCGACTTTCTCTCGCATGATGAACTTCATCTTCAACGCCTACACCAATGACTTTGTTTTGGTCTATCTCGACAACATTCTGGTCTTTCCGAAGAACAAGGAAGATCATGCCAAGCACTTGCGTTTGGTACTCGATAAGCTAAGGGAACACAAGTTCTACGCTAAGTTCTCCAAGTGCGAATTTTGGCTCGTTGAGGTTCTTTATCTTGGTCATATCATCTCTGCCAAGGGCATTGCGGTGAATCTTGAGAAGGTGTCTGCAATAGTGAATTGGGAACCTCCTCAGAACGTGAAGCAACTCCGTAGCTTCCTCGGTCTTGCAAGCTATTGTCGAAGATTCGTTGAGAACTTTTCTAAGATAGTGAAGCCTCTCTCAAATCTTCTCCAGAAGCACATCAAGTACATTTGGTCTCCAGAGTGTGACATTGCTTTCAACACTTTGAAAGAGAAATTGGTTATTGCTCCAGTTCTGACTCCGCCTGATGAATCCAAGCCGTACGAGGTCTTTTGTGATGCCTCTCTCCAAGGTCTTGGCACAGTGTTGATGCAAGAGAAGAAAGTTGTGGCTTATACCTCTCGCCAATTGAAGCCCAATGAGAAGAACTACCCCACTCATGATCTTGAGTTGGTGGCAGTTGTGCATGCTCTTTTGACTTGGAGACATCTCTTATTGGGAGGAAAAGTGGACATTTTCACTGATCACAAGAGTCTGAAGTACATCTTCACTCAACCTAATCTCAACCTCAGGCAGACTCGATGGGTCGAAATGATTCAAGAGTATAATCCGAGTATCGAGTATACTCCAGGCAAGGCCAATGTGATTGCTGACGCATTGAGCAGGAAGGCTTACTGCAACAGTCTTATTCTCAAGCCTTATCAACCCGAGCTTTGTGAAGCTTTCCGCAAACTTAATCTGCAAGTTGTTCCTCAAGGTTTCCTCGCCAACCTTCAAGTCTCTCCTACCTTGGAAGACCAGATTCGCCAAGCTCAGCTTCTTGATGCTATGGTGAAAAAGGTGAAGATTGGGATTGCCAAGAGTCAACTCAAGTACAAGTGCTACCGCCTTGATGACAAGGATACTCTCTTCTTCGAGGATCGTATTGTTGTGCCCAAAGGTGACCTTCGTAAAGTGATCATGAACGAGGCTCACAATT
This sequence comes from Triticum urartu, assembly GCF_056163025.1. Lineage (NCBI taxonomy): Eukaryota > Viridiplantae > Streptophyta > Magnoliopsida > Poales > Poaceae > Triticum > Triticum urartu. Next base: position 570,343,667 of record NC_141878.1, read on the forward strand.
CTCTTCTCTCCATCCACCCTGGGAGCACGAAGATGTATCAGGACCTCAAGCAGGCTTATTGGTGGACTCGAATGAAGCGCGAAATTGCTCAGTTCGTGAATGAATGTGATGTCTGCAGAAGAGTGAAGGCAGAACACCAAAGGCCAGCAGGTCTCCTCCAACCTCTTGCCATTCCAGAATGGAAGTTTGACCACATTGAGATGGACTTCGTGACTGGGTTTCCAAAGTCCAAACGTGGCAATGATGCTATATTCGTTGTCATCGACAAACTAACTAAAGTGGCTCACTTTCTGCCTATCAAAGAGTCAATCACTGCAGCTCAATTGGCGGAACTCTATACCTCTCGAATTGTCTCTCTGCACGGTATTCCACAAGTGATCTCTTCAGACCGTGGCAGCATCTTTACCTCCAAGTTTTTGGGATTCTTTTCAGAAGGCCATGGGCACCAACATCCACTTCAGCATAGCTTTCCATCCTCAAACTAGCGGTCAAGTCGAGCGTGTCAACCAGATTCTTGAAGATATGCTCAGGGCTTGTGTGATCTCCTTCGGCATGAAGTGGGAGGATTGTCTTCCTTATGCTGAATTCTCCTACAACAAAAGTTTTCAAGCAAGTTCGGGCAAGGCCCCATTTGAAATTCTGTATGGCAGGAAGTGCCGTACCCCTCTCAACTGGTCCGAAACCGGTGAACGTCAGCTTCTCGGTAATAACTTAATCACAGAGGCAGAGGAGATGTGCAAAGTCATTCGAGATAACCTCAAAGCAGCCCAATCCCGTCAGAAGAGTTACTATGACAATAAGCACCGTGATTTGGCTTTCGAGATCGGAGATCATGTTTACCTCCGCGTCTCTCCTATGAAAGGTACTTGTCGCTTCGGTATCAAAGGGAAGCTTGCCCCTAGATACGTCGGACCTTTCAAGATCGTCAGCAAGAGAGGCGATCTCGCCTATCAACTCGAGCTTCCTTCAAACTTTGCAAATGTGCATGACGTGTTCCATGTCTCTCAGCTCCGAAAGTGCTTCAAGACTCCTGACCGCACCATCAACTTCGAGGACATTGAGCTCCAAGAAGATCTCTCTTATCGTGAGCACCCCGTTGCTATTCTCGAAGAGACTGAACGCAAGACTCGCAACAAGTCAATCAAATTCCTCAAAGTCAAGTGGTCACACCATTCCGACCGTGAAGCTACCTGGGAACGCGAGGATCACCTCCGTTCTGAGTACCCGGCGTTCTTTCAGTCCTAGATCTCAGGACGAGATCCTTTCGTAGTGGTGGAGTGTTGTAACACCCCGGATGTGATTTACCCAATATGTACTCCAACTCTTGCCGTTTCCGGCGTTAATTTATTTTATTTTCTCGGGTTCGGGTTTTGTCTCCGTGTGTTGTTGTCGTTGTCATGCATCTCATATCATGTCATCATGTGCATTGCATTTGCATACGTGTTCATCCCATGCATTCGAGCATTTTCCCCGTTGTCCGTTTTGCATTCCGGCGCTTCGTTCTCCTCCGGTGGTCAATTCTACCTTTCTTTCGTGTGTGGGGATTAAACATTTCCGGATTGGACCGAGACTTGCCAAGCGGCCTTGGTTTACTACCGGTAGACCGCCTGTCAAGTTTCGTACCATTTGGACTTCGTTTGATACTCCAACGGTTAACCGAGGGACCGAAAAGGCCTCGTGTGTGTTGCAGCCCAACACCCTTCCAATTTGGCCCAAAACCCACCTAAACCCTCTCCATCATCTAGAGCGTTCGATCACAATCGCGTGGCCGAAAACCGCACCTCATTTGGACTCTCCTAGCTCCCTCTATGCCTATATATAGACCCCTCATTCCAAATCTCGGATCCCCTCCTCGAAACCCTAAAAATCCCAGATCCGCCGCGCCAGACATTGTCCGTCCGCGCCGGACACCCTGCCGCCAACGGCCGCGGCCAACCGCCTGCCGCCACGTGGCCTGGCCACCTCCCACCGCCGCCGGCCCGCTCGGGCCCGAGGCCGGCCCCCGCGAGCCCATCACCTCCATCGCTCCGCGCCCCGCCGCCCGGTTCCTTCCGCCGCCCGAGCCGCCACCTGCCGCCGTCACCGACATCGCCGGCCGCCGTGCAGCCGCACCGGGCCGGCCACCGACCGCGCCGGTGAGCGCCACCGTCCCCGACCGGCCGCCGCCGCCTCACCTCGTCTCCGTCGCCCCGGCGCTGCCCCGGTCCACCCCGCGCCGCCTCGTATCCGGTGGCCGCCGCCCCCGCCGGCGCCGCCCTCCGCCGCCGCCTCGCCGCCCATCTCCTCCCGGCCGGCAAGTCCCTCGACGATTCCGGCGAACCTCGGGCGCCCCGCTGCTACAGTACCCGCAGGATCTGATCCAGATCTAGATCCCGCCTCGGTGGACTTTCTGCCGAAACCCTAGCTCAAATGCCCTTGTTCATCGTGCTGTAACTTTGCATCCATAGCTCCGTTTTGCGCATATAGCATATCAAAATGTTCATCTCAGAGAGTACATCAATTCATCTTCGTGCATCTTTTTCATTTGAGTTCATCTTGATGCCCGAAATGCTATTAGAAGAGTGCTATTTGAGATAATTGTCAGTTCTGCTGCTCCATGTAGATATTTGTCATTTTTGCCATGATTATTGTGTGCATGTTATGCCCCTGAGCTCTTCATGAGTTTTGTTATATGTTTTGCCATCTATCCAGAGGTGCAACCCATGTATTTTTGTGATGTGTGTGGTGACTAGCACAAGCTTGCAAAGTGGAGCATTCGTTAATGCTGATTTCAGGGACTTGGCATTTCCACTAAGTCCTTGGACTGTTTATCTCATATGGCCATATGTTCATGTTGTTTCCTAGTGATCCGTGCCTCTTTTGAGGATGATCAGTAAGGATGTTTTGTTAATTTTGTGGTGCTCTATCCATCCATGTCTTTGTTTGCAATTATGGAGCACCCTAGCTGGAGTCAATCGAGCTCTACTTTTGTCATTTCGTGAATCTGGGCAGATTGTCTACTTGTTAGTGATTTTGCCGAGGATGTTGTAGTTGATCCGTGCATGCTATGTTATTGTTCTTGCCATGTCTAGCTTATATTTTGTATATTCTTGATGCGTGCATGCTTAGATTGTCATGACTTGCTCCGTAGTGAGTGCATCGAGCTCGTAAACATGCCTACTTGATATCTGTTTCAGCATGCTCCAGTTTTCACTAAGTCTGAGAACTCATTATGTTTTTGCCATGTTCACATGCTTGCAATTGTATTTTCTGATCCCTTTTGGCTCAAGGTCACTAAGGGAATTTTGTTAAGATCTTTGAGTAGCTCCATGCCATGCTTTACTTTGCCATGTTCAGGTCCTGTAGCATATTGTTTTCATGCTCCGAAGAGTGCTATCTGATCTGAAATTCCAGACAAGTGTTAATTTCACCAAGTCTGAGATCTGTTTACCAAATGCATTTTTGCCATGCTTGTTTGAACCTATTAGTGGATGAATTGGGCGTAGCTCAGTGCTAGTCTTTTGTTAAGAATCATGAGTTGACCCCTTCCATGTATTTTGATGCCATGTTTGAGTGTTGTAGCATGTTCATCTTGTTGCATTTAGATGGCTACTTGCTGTAAATCGCAGAACGTGGTCATATTTGAATCGTTTGCCATTTCCAAACCGTAACTCCGATTCCGGCGTTCTTTATATCGTTTTCAAGCGATTTCATCTCATCTTTCCAGTGGCACACTTGGATTTCCAAGTTGAGGCCAGGTTTATTCATACCTTGCCAAATCTTGCATATGCATCCCGCATCGCATCCCGCATAGCATACCATCCTTGCATCATATTGTTTGAGCTTTGCACGTGGTTGATTGTGTTCCGTTTGCTTGTTTGTCTTGTTTGGGTAGAGCCGGGAGATGAGTTCGCTAACGAGGAGCCCGTTGAGTTTGCTTTCAAGGATCCAGTCAACTCTGACAATGTTGCAGGCAAGATGATCATACCCTCGAAATCACTACTATCTTTGCTTTGCTAGATGCTCGCTCTTTTGCTATGCCTATGCTATGATGCCTACCACTTCCTTATCATGCCTCCCAAATTGCCATGTCAAACCTCTAACCCACCATGTCCTAGCAAACCGTTGATTGGCTATGTTACCGCTTTGCTCAGCCCCTCTTATAGCGTTGCTAGTTGCACGTGAAGATTGGAGACCGTTCCTTGTTGGAACATTATTTACTTGTTGGGATATCATTATATTGCCTTGTTATCGTAATGCATCTATATACTTGGTAAAGGGTGGAAGTCTCGGCCTCTCGCCTAGTGTTTTGTTCCACTCTTGCCGCCCTAGTTTCCGTCATATCGGTGTTATGTTCCCGGATTTTGCGTTCCTTACGCGGTTGGGTTATAATGGGAACCCCATATAGTTTGCCTCGATTAAAGCTTTTCCAGCAATGCCCAACCTTGGTTTTACCTTTTGCCACCTAGCCTTTTTTTTCCTTGGGTTCCCGGAGCCCGAGGGTCATCTTATTTAAACCCCCCCGGGCCAGTGCTCCTCTGAGTGTTGGTCCAACCGAGCGATGTCCGGGGCTACCAGGGGCAACTCTAGGCTGGCCTACCCGACCTCTGGCTCATCTGAGTGTGCCCTGAGAACGAGATATGTGCAGCTCCTATCGGGATTTATCGGCACATTCGGGCGGTGTTGCTGGATTTTTTTTAACCTGTCGAAGTGTCTCGAAGAACCGAGATACCGAGTCAGATCGGAACGTCTCGGGAGGAGGTCTATTCCTTCGTTGACCGTGAGAGCTTGTCATGGGCTAAGTTGGGACTCCCCTGCAGGGATTTGAACTTTCGAAAGTCGTGCCCGCGGTTATGCGCAGATGGGAATTTGTTAATGTCCGGTTGTAGATAACTTGAACCTTAACTTAATTAAAATGAATCAACTGTGTGAGTTGCCGTGATGGTCTCTTCTCGGCGGAGTCCGAGAAGTGAACACGGTGTTGGAGTAATGCTTGCGCGGGTTGTTCTCTAGTTTCTCGTTCGCGCTTTGCCTTCTCTTCTCGCTCTCTTTTACGAACAGGATAGCCACCATATATGCTAGTCGCTTGCTGCAGCTCCACATATTTTACCTTGCCTTACCCATAAGCTTAAATAGTCTTGATCGTGAGGGTGCGAGATTGCTGGTCCCTGTGGCTCACAGATTACTATTACACCAGATGCAGGGCCTGATGATTCCGTTCCAGATGACGCGCTTGAGCTCAAGTGGGAGTTCGACGAGGACTCACCCCGATACTACGTGTCGTTCCCTGATGATCAGTAGTGGTGCCCAGTTGGGGGTGATCGGGACCGTGTCGCATGTTGGGTTATCTTTTATTTTGGCGCCGTAGTCGGGCCATGAGTGTTTGAATGTTGTAATGCTATTTATGTACTTGATTGACGTGGCGAGTGTAAGCCAAATATGTATCTCCCCTTTTATTAATTATATTACATGGGATGTTGTGAAGATTGCCTAACTTGCGACATTGCTTTCAATGCGGTTCTGTCTCTAAGTCGTGCCTCGACACGTGGGAGCTATAACCGCATCGAGGGCGTTACAGTACTAGAATAACACCTTAAGACACACATCAACCAAAACCCTAATGTCACCTAGATACTCCAATGTCACCTCAAGTATCCATGGGTATGATTATACGATATGCGTCACACAATCTCAGATTCATCTATTCAACCAACACATAGAGCCTCAAAGAATGCCCCAAAGTTTCTTACCAGAGAATCATGACGAAAACGTGTGCCAACCCCTATTCATAGGTTCATGGGCAGAACCCGCAAGTTGATCACCAAAACATACATCAAGTGAATCACGTGGCATCCCATTGTCAACACAGATACGCACAGCAAGACATACATCAAGTGTTCTCAAATCTTTAAAGACTCAATCCGATAAGATAACTTCAAAGGGGAAACTCAATCCATTACAAGAGAGTAGAGGGGGAGGAGAAACATAAGATCCAACTATAATAGCAAAGCTTGTGATACATCAAGATCGTATCACCTCAAGAACACGAGAGAGAGAGAGAGATCAAACACATAGCTACTGGTACATACCCTCAGCCCCGAGGGAGAACTACTCCCTTCCCGTTATGGAGAGCACCGAGATGATGAAGATGGCCACCAGAGAGGGATTGCCCCCTCCGGCAGGGTGCCAGAATGGGTCTAGATTGGCTTTCGGTGGCTACGGAGGCTTCTGGCGGCGAAACTCCTGATCTATTGTGCTCCCCGATGTTCTTAGGGTATATGGAGATATATAGGCGAAAGAAGTACGTCAGGGGGGCCACGAGGGGCTCACGAGGGTGGAGGGCGCGCCCAGGGGGTGGGTGCGCCCCCTGCCTCGTGACCTCCTCGCAGATCCCCCGACGTGCACTTCAAGTCTTCTGGGCTTCTTTCCTTCCAAAAATGAGTTTCGTGAAGTTTCAGGTCAATTGGACTCCGTTTGATTTTCCTTTTCTTCGAAACCCTAAAACAGGGTAAAAACAAAAATTGGCACTGGACTCTGGGTTAATAGGTTAGTCCCAAAAATGATATAAAAGTGTATAATAAAGCCCATAAACATTCAAAACAATAAATAATATAGCATGGAGCAATCAAAAATTATAGATACGTTGGAGACGTATCATACTCTTCCGATGGAAGTCGGTCCTTGACCACATTGACCACGCCGCACCGAGAGCACCACGGTGGTGGACGACGGCGAGGCCTGGGAAGGGGACGACGCGGAGCCGGGGAAGATCGGCAGTGGAAGCCCGCGCGGAGAGGAGTACGAGGGTTCACTGGTTCGGCTGCAGTGTGAGGCTGCCATCACCGTAGGGCCTGGCCTGCGGTGGGAATAGTAGGGGGCGGTGAGGCCTCCGCGGCAGCACAGCCGGCCACGGGAGGCAGGAGCATGCGGCACGATCGACGCTGCTTTGGGCGGCTGGAGCAAGAAGACCAGAGGTTGAAGAAGCACTACGGGCGTTGGATGGACATCGTACGGTCACTGGAGCTAGAATCATTCATATTGACTAAGTTGACAAAGCCCTTCATCCCCATCAACTTAGTAGGCCCACAAGTCAGCCTCCCACCAAGGTGGGTCCCAGCTAGCCGGGGGAGTATTCATTTTTTTGTGCGTAATAAGGAGGCACTTCCGGTGGGTCCGAGCTGATAGCGGGGGGAACGTTTTTTCGTGAAATACGGTGGCCCGTCCGGTGGGTCCCAGCAGTCAGGGGGGGACAATTTTTTTCGCAAAATATTGGTGGCCCGTCCGCTGGGTCCCCGCTGTCAGGTGGAGGAATAATTATTTTCCGCGTAATAAGGAGGCACTTCCTTGCGGCTGCCGTGGACCCAGCTGTCAGCCTCTCCATGTACAGTACTTTTCTGATGGAAGTCGGTCGTTGACCACATTGACCACGCCGCGCCAAGAGCACCACAGTGGTGGACGACGGCGAGGCATAGGAAGGGGACGACGCGGAGCTGGGGAAGACGCGGCAGTGGATGCCCACGCGGAGAGGAGTACGAGCGTTCACCGGTTTGGCTGCAGTGTGAGGCTGCCGTCGTCGCAGAATAGCAGGGGTGGGGGTGAGTAGAGGGATGCCCTGGCTAGTGGTGGGAGTAGTAGGGGGCGCTGAGGCCTGCGCGACAGCACAGCCGGCCACGGGAGGCGGGAGTAGGCGGTCCCGTCGGTGCTGCTTTGGCGGATGGAGCAAGAAGATCAGAGATTGAAGAAACACGACGGCCGTTGGATTGACATCCAATGGTTACGTCTGCTAGAAACGTTTGTTGACGTATATAATAACTAAAAAAATATTGCATACGCGTCAACTAAACAGGCCCACAAGTCAGACCACTCCCTCTTTTTTTAATAATTTATATATAGCTCATGGCAACTTCTTATGCAATTTATTGCAGTCGTTTTTTTGGTTGGCCAGGGCCAATTTCGCATATTTCTGTGGGTTCCAAACTATTTTTAATACCGAAATGTCCAGCCATATTTAAAGTACTTTGAAGATATATTTAAATTAGGTTAATGCCCAGTGAAATAGGAATCTAAAAATGTAATAAAATTAAGAAATTATAAAGTAATTTCCAATTTGTCATCTGTTTTTATATTTACAACCCATTTCATATTACTTTCAAGATTTGCAGGCGTCTTGAAAGAGTTGCAGCCCATCAGGGCATAGAAAAATAAGTAGGCCTGGATTGGGTATTCTTCAGAAAAAATAAACTGGGCTCATTTTCACAAAGAAAAAATAGCTGGGCTGGTCACATGGTGAACATAAAATATAAGTCTGGGCTAGACGGGCCACAACCCAGTTCAAACCCTGCTCCGTCTCAACAATACCAAACAAAAAAATACTGCTCGAGTAGCTACGTCCCAGGTGTCAGCCGATCTTGTGTTGTTTTCTTGTCTATTGACTATATATGCTCACAATGTCGTGGGTCCCAAATGTCAGGAAAACACTAGGAGGAAGCATTTTATTTTTCCATACGCTGACGTGATGGGCCCCTACTGTCATCCTCTCCACGTACTTCTGCCGATTCCTGTTGTTTGTTGACCATGTTGACAACGCGAGAGGGCGGCGCCGAGGCGAGTGCACCAAAGCGCGCGGAGGACGTCAGCGTTAATGATTTAGGAGACGGTGGGGGGCGGAAGCAGGCGGCCCCGCCGGCGCTGGTTTGGTTTTGGCGGCTGGAGGAAGACAGGACTGAAGAAACATGACAGACTATAAAAGTAGCAAGAGTACTTAACAACCTTAACTGAAACCAGCAGGGGCACTTAACAACCAAAGCTGAAAGCAGTATGAGTACTTATACAGGTTCAACCGTACAAAGCACGCCTCAAACAGTGCTACTTTGCCTACAGTTAACCAAGGGTGAGGCCGCCAAGCCCCAGGACAAGGCCCAGGCGCCACCCCGCGCATCCACAACCTTCTGAAAGCGGCTTCATCTCGCAACATGGTCAATAAATAGGATATTCGCTTTAGAGCAATGGAAAAGCATGAACATAATCTTATGTCCTATTCTCCAAGATGGACGGGCCTTCATTATTTGAGACCACCCATGAATAAGTATCTTTTCACCTCCAAGGGGAATTGAGTAGGTCGACATAAACATCATGTTGTGACCAAGCGCAAGTCTGACCCGACCATGGTCAGGCATCTGTATAGGAATAATAGAACTCGGCAGTTCCTGTTTCAAGAAGATCACAGCTGTAAAATTGTGTATAAGCAATAGTTTATGAATAACATATATAACAGAAAACAGCTCGTACCATAAGTTTCTCGACACAGTTGGACCTGTTCAACGAGTGCAGCAGTGGCACACATATCCCACGTGGCCTTCCACCATTGAAACGCCCCACAAGGACCTCAAGACGATCAATAAAGTGTAGGAACTTGTGGATGTCGATCAACTTCAGTGCCATTAGTAACAGCCGAGTTATTACAGAGTAACAAACAAGCAGACTGCTTAACTCTGAAAAAACCTACACGTGCCACCAATTATAAGAAAATATTAGTTAGAAGTAGCATCTTCGTGAGAGATTCGTTGCTACTTCTAAAGTTAAATTGTGATTAGTTAGACAGAATAGGTGGATTAAGAAGTAATCGAGGCAACAAGCAAGAACCAGATACAAAACTAACATGGATGAACAATTGGGACGACGTCGGGGTGGAAGATCGTAGTAAAGATGAGACCAGGTTCTGCTATTTCCATCAACATTCGTGCGCCAACTTTCAGTCCGTAACACTTGAGAAAGTTTATCCAAGTTTGGCCATAAAAAAAGCAGCGATCTTCTTGGTTCATGAACCCAACTCGAAACTTATATCCATGGCTTGTCTTCATTGTGACAATTAAACTAGTGTATTCAGTTATGGCAAGGCCGAGCATCTTGAGTACATGTGTTCTGGCAGAGCAAATAATACACTGTAGGAAAAATAATATGAGAACACAGCATGTTCAAAAGAAACCCACCCTCCCGAATAGAAAAGAGGATTCTAGGAACATAATGTGCGCGTTTCAAAATGATGTGTTAGGATGAGAAGGAACAAGTGTGGCGTCTCGCCGAGGGCGCAGAAACCTGTAGGGTACTCGCACTTTGGGCACTGCAAATGAAACACACTAGATTCAGTAGGAAGAAAAATGCATCAACGGTGGCGGCTGCCATCCTAGGAGTACCTGCGATCAAGGGACTTGGGTTTATCGGGGATGGATGAAGAATTCATACCTGATTCTCCATGAGAAAACCCTATGCAATCGCCGAGAGGGGGTTTTCTCTGAACAAGCAGACGAGGGAGAAGGGGATTCAGGCCCAGTGAAATATTGCTGCTTCGTCCGTCCAGCTTACTGCTAAAGCTGGAAAGGGGGGGTTGTGATTTGACAGCTCATTGGGCATTACTACGGCGCTACGACCGGGGTGTGTCTACCGTGAAGTTGTGCACTCTAATTTGTGCATATGGCACGTGGACCCCGTTCCCGGTTGCCCCACATATCAGCGAAAGGAAGTAGAAAGATAGGAGTAACTAGTTACACATAAATATATTTTTTGACAGAGAGATACTCCCTCTGTAAAGAAATATACAAATCTTTTATATCACAGGCTCACCTTGCCGAGAAATATACTCCCTCTGCAACGCACAGGCATTATGGGGGTTCAACTTTTTTTATGGGGGTTCAGCTGAGAATATAATACTCAGATAGGCTCAAGGTTCTGGACTTTGGGCCGCAGGCCGACCCTGCATGTTTGGGGGCCCATGTGTTCTACCTCAGCGCTTTTCATATTGCAAGTGATCGGTACGGCGCTGGTTTTAGATGATGTCGCAAGGCGAATACATAAAATTGAATAAAGCACGGTAGCTGTTGGAATGAAATCGAATTACAGTTCCTAACCAGCAATCAGAGTTGCAATTCTATCAACGATATACCATGTGATAAATAATACTGTCGTACTACTTATACACACATGACACTTGTTTCACCATGCCAGATTATTACATCAAAATCTCTCGGAGGATAGATCAGTTTGGCAGTTGTGTGCTGCTACTGAAGAATTTCAAAGTTGATTTGGACCAGCTCTCCTTGCCGAGAAAGTTCGATTTTGACATCATCCCTACCGCAAGATATGATTTAGATTTGAACCTTGACCATCCTTTAGCATCAATCATCATGCGACCATCCTTGGTACTTACGATATATTGGGCAGGTTCATTCACACCAAGGCTACGCATGGTAAGAGAAACTTGGCCGTGGTTGCCCGGATTGTTGAACGACTCCCTCGTTGCTCTAGAAATTCTCTGTTTGCAAACAAGAAGACATACCCAAACAATTAGATCAACAAGTGAATCATGTGAAACAACATGGAAAGAAAAAAGAACGAAGCACTTGGGCGGCCAATGCTTTCCAAGAAGGTGGACATGTCGGTTTTTGTAAGGACTTTGGTATATGAAGTGCGAACTACAGCCCAGTCTGTTGCCGATGCAATTGCACGGGCGGGAGCAGATGCAAGTGCAAGTGTTGGTGCAGGTGCCGAAGCCGCTGCTGCTGCCGGAGATGGTGCTCCTTGTAGAACTGGCGCCGGTGTCGGAGCAGGTGCAGGTGTCGATGCCCGATCCTCCGGTAGATCATACTGATCCGCTGACGCGGTCGATGCCCAATCCTCAGCTGGATCAGACTGAGCTGCTGCCGCTGTCAATGCTAGAGCAACTGCCAGTGCTCGATCTGTGCGAGACAGTGGCGATCGTGTCTGGTCTGCTATGATCAGCTTTCTAACTTGACTAGGATCCGTGACCGTGATCCAGTCTTTTCTTCATTTCTTTTAAACGCGAGAAGGACTAATTGTGGCGTTTTTGTTAAACCAAACTACAGTTCATCATAGGGATTCAGCTTGTACTCAGACAACAGACTGATCCAATTTTTTATAGTAATATAAGTGATGGACGGTGCCTTCGTTACTGACACGACATAAGAAGTGAAACCTGCAAAAATAGCCATCATAGAGCAAACCAAACGGTTTATTCTGTGATGAATGTCACATGGCAAAACCTGCATAGTAAAATTGCAGGAAAAGAAAGAAAACATGACATTAAATCAATAAGATTTAGACAGTAAATCAATAAGATTTACTTGATGTGACACGAGTGAATCCTTACCAGGAAATCACTATGTTGAAGTACTAAACAGAAGATTGATCGTCCAACTACACATGGCATGCAGGGGCCCCGCCTACTCCCACAAGCAGGACAGTCCAAAGGTCGTGACAAATCGTACGGACCGAACATCCATGGGACTGGAAATCCTGGTGGGTGCGATAAACCCTGCAATGCATACTGATATTGGAGTGTAACCATAATTGATAGACCGTCCTCACAAAAAATATGACATGGATACTTCAAAATATACAGACTGAATTGAGTGGACAGACATTAACATGGACCGTTCTCAGGACTGACCACACACCAAAAGCGGCAGTACTAATAAACAATACAGGGTTCACAAACACAAATCAAGTACTGAACAATAGTACTTACTACAAACAAGCAAAGTTGCACTAACTAAACTCTGCAGACTATTTTTTTCCACCGACCTACGGGATGAACCCCGCATAACTGACTAGGCCATGGACTTCGTGTGAGATGTCTACATGCACCATCACCATCTTGTCAACCTTGGAGAACCTAACAGAGTGGTCTTTCCACTCATAAACATGATGATGAAGACAGGTCGCATCAGATTTGTTGGGAAGCTTTACAAGAACCACACCCTTCGTGATCGAAGGCACGGACAGGAAATTGTTGTGGTCAAGTACAGCCTCGAGAACACGCCCGACAACAATGCTACAGGAAAACACTAGTTCAGGACACGTGGCGACAAGGACACAGTAGCTGGATAGTTCAGCAGTAGAACTCATCATCAGGTCTTCCAGTTCACACGGCATGACTTTGAGAACTTCATCTCCACCGCGGACCTGGTTCTAATTCAAATAGAAACCATATTTTATTACTACCTCCGTTCAGATATATAAGATGATTTTCAATATTATACTCCATATATGACTACATATACGCACAGAAATGAGTGAACAAAGACACTAGAACATGTCTTCAAAGGCATGAGAGCAGAGGATTACATGCAATATCCATAACACAAGTTACTGAGGCAAATATACCCTCTTAAAAGGTAGCATTGATGTTCATAAAGTACTCCCTCCGTCCCAAAATTCTTGTCTTAGATTTGTCTAGATACGGATGTATCAAGTCACATTTTAGTATTAGATACATTCGTATCTAGACAAATCTAAGACAAGAAATTTGGGACAGAGGGAGTAGTTGAAAGTAATCTGTAAGAAATCGGTGTCAACCTCTCGCATGTTTTGGTCAAAAGAGGAATTTAGAACCGTCATTTGGCACACAAAAATCACATGCAAGATCACCCAGAAAGTTGTACTACTAGTACTAGTACTGTGTGTTAGATGAAAAAACACGATCAAGATCGAGAAAAAGATCGTCAAGAAGAGATATTACCTGGACTTGCTTAATGAGGGATCCCGGAGAGGGGGGCTTGGACAGGGCGATGGCTTTGAGCTTGTCTGCGGTAGTCTCGGTGGGGTGCTTGCGCTTCTTCGTACCATGAGCCTCGACGGTTTTGGCCGGAGCCATAGACATCACTTCGGCCGGTGCTCCAGCGTCCATCAAGAAACTGTCAAATAGAAATAAAAGAAAAGAAACCATAATCACAAACCCAAAAGAAGAAAAGAGAGGGAGTTATAGGATCAGTCTCGGGGTTGGAAGACCGGGCCTTGGCCAGAATCAACACCATTGATGCGCTCACCTTTCCTTCTTTGGGAGAGAAGAACAATGGCAGAAGCAGGTCGGGGTTTTCTTGAAGAAATGAGGAACAAGATGAGGCAGAAGCGAGGGTTGGGTAGAGAGGAAGCTGAGAGAGAAGAGTGAAATGATGGTTGCTTCGTCCGTCCAACTTACTGCTGGAAAGGAGGGGGTTTTGTGATTTGATGGCTCATTGGGCATTACTGCGGCGCTTCAATCGGGGTAGTCTACCGTCACTCTACTACGGAGTAATTTAGTGCATGGCTGGTGGACCCCGATGCTGGCTGTCCCACACGTCGGCGAAAGTGAGTAATTTAGTGCATGGCTGGAGGAGGATCCGCATGGTAGAGCGTGTCCACTGTTTTTCAGAAGAAAAAAATGATTACAACAAGTGTTTCCACTCTTACGATGGAGTGCGAAACACAGCAGCCACTTGAACATACACAGTGCTCCTACTACTAGGCATGTGCAGTGGTTCATACGTCAGTACTACACAATCTTGTTGCTAGTGTAGTAAGATATGACGATAACAAATGATGTTGTGCGCATGTCAACTACTCCTATATGTAACATAGTACCGCTTTTTTGACTATCCGGTCAAGAATAAACGGTGAGATCAATGTTAACAGAACTAAGTCCACAGCGCACGGAGAGTACGGTGCTACAGTACTCCACGAAACATGAACCATATGAAGCACGAATAGTGTTAGACAGGGTGTATGAAGGGTGCATGGGATGGGAGCAAAAGTTCCCTTCTCGACCCACTTTTGGGTGTTTGGCAGAGTGCATGAAGGGTGCATGAGTCCACACTACTAGGTTGACAAAAATACACGAAGAGGAAACAACTATATTGAGATGAGAATGCAACCAAACACACCCACACGCTTTGTGCTACAGTGACTGATCTGTGCCGTCTGAGTTTGATCCAACGGTCATGTTGCGCCGAGACATGGACATGCCCATGCAGAGGGCGCCTAAACACCACCGAAGTCCCTCTGCTTCTCGAGGCGCACGACGTTGGTGATGAGGGTGCAACCGCCCGCAGAGCCCGCTCCCGGTCGACGGGAGCCAGCTCGTCAAAGACGGCACCAATGGCACGAATGGATTCCGATGATGGAGCCCTGAAAGGATTCGCCCGGCAACGACGACGGCAGCCCGCAACCCCTCCTTGTCCAGCTCAGCCCCCACCATCGCGCGGAGACGGCTCAGCTCCTCGGAGATATAGGTGAAGAAGGAGACCAGGTCAGGAAGCCGCGGCTCGTTGAAGTCGACCGGGTGGTCGAACGGGTTTAGCCCGACGGCCGGCATCGTCGCGCTAGCACGACGGTAGGCATCGCACAGCCACAACACATGCGTGGCAACTTGGTTCACCAAGTGGCTGAGGCGATCCTGGACCTCGTCACGATCGGCCCGCTCGCGCTCCAGCCGGCTCCCCTGACGGCCTATCGTATCTCCCGTTTTCTGCAGCAATGCCGCCGACGCCTCGAGCATCTTTGTGGTGGACGCCTGCCGCTTTTGAAGCTCCGTGAACTCCCGCACATAACGGAGGAGCATGGCACTCCTCTCCTCCTTGAGCTTAAGGAGCTCCACGTCCTTGGCCCTGAGCTCCGCATCCTTGGCATGGAGCTCCTGTGTCAGGAGCCTCACCTCGGACTCCGTGATCTGCTGCACCGCCATGGCACCAGGTAGAAGCAATGGGGAGAGGAAGCAAAGGGGGCGAAACGGCTAAAAGGCAATGCAATCTACGGGAAGGCGGAGGGAGCAGGGAATCTTTTGGTTTTCACCACAGTAAAACACCAGTCGACGACTTCTCACATCAGGGAGCAGTGGGTATAGGCGGAGTCATCGTGACTAATTGCTGCCGCGCCTGCTCCCGTCAATCAAAAAATTAAAAATCCTGCCGCGCCTGCTCCCGTCAATCAAAAAAATAAAAATCCTGCCGCACCCAAACACCAGAGCAACGTCGTGGTGGATATTTAGGCCTCCTTTGGTTTGTAGGAATTCTATAGGATAGGATTTGCAAGTGAAAAATTCCTTTGAAGCCCTTTGGTTTGTAGGAATGGATTCCTATTCCTATGTAGGATAGGAATCAATCCTTCATGTTTTGGAGGAAAAAAACATTAGCCTAGACTCAATGGAAAAAATCCTATCCTATGCACCAAATGACATCTCTTTCTCTATAGGAATTGACATGCATGTCATCTCACTTCCTATGATTTTCCTATTCCTATAAAATTCCTATCCTATGAACCAAAGAAGGCCTTAAATTTACCTGCCGGCAAGTAGATAAAAAAGGGGTGAAAAAACAAATGTGGCGGCGGCCTAGCTAATCGGTCGAACTAGCCCAACTAGCTAGCCACCGTGCTTCACTGATGTACTCGGCGGGAAAGGTGGTCCTTCGTGATTTGACGACTCATTTACTTGCTTTGGCGCTACGACCGAGGAGGACCCAGAAAACGCGCAGTAGGGCGTCCCACGTCAGGAAGAATATATGTGTGCACCACCCGGGAGGACCCCGAAACCGCGCAGTAGGGTGTGCCACGTCTCGGCATGGAGGAAAAATGTGCGTGTAAAAATATACTGTATCAGACGTAGTACCTATGGTTCGACCTCGGGACCCAGCCAGTCGGTTGAAAACACCCCACTAGCCACACAGCTTCATCATGCAAACGTGGCACGGAGGATAGATGTGGTTAGCTCTGTCTCGACCAGCCACAACGTCTCTTGTTCTAGGCGATTCTTCTATTTTCCAAGTTTTTTTTAGTTGTAATAACACCACGGCAAGCTAGCGCCGCTCTTCGTGTGTGCCCGTGCAAAGGTTAGACGATGGAGAGAAGAGAGATTGAGATCGCAGACCTGGGACCCACCAGTAAGTGAGATAACGGTCATGCACGTGTTGACGAGGCACTCCCTCTACTCTACTCAACGCAAGTACTGTATAAAATCAAGTTATGGGACAAAGCCAACAACCGTTCATTTTTTCATGCTATCGACTTACGCTTTGTAGTCCAGGTTGCCAGTTCGAATCTCGTCTTTCAGATTTGTTAGTTTTAGGTCCAAATTTGATTAATGACAAGTGGGACCCTCGTGTGTTGTTCCGATATTTCAGTGTAGGATGGTTTTTTGAACAAACACTTTGCGCGGTTAGACAAGTAGCGGCACGAGTTACACGTTTTTTGCAAGTTTACGAACAAAAATGATAGCGGCATAGAATATCACATCCACCCCGCAGCTTAGATACTATGGTGATACGAGTTTTTACACCGTTGGAAGTGAGATCCAATGGCTTGGGAGTAGTCTTTGTAATTATGCGCAATTTCCAAACTCTCCAAAGGTTTTTTTTGCAAATAAAACATTCAGGCCTCGTGTGCTGCTGCATCTTCGATCCAACGGCTCCCCGGTGCTCATATTAGGTGCTCCCCGTAGCTTAATTACCCGGTACGGTGATTGGAGTAGTTGTGGGCCGAATGCTACGAAAATATAATCTAAACCGACCGGAATAAATGCCTACACAAATTAATCCAAGGTTGGAGTGCCCCTTATAATGTAAATAGCTCCGGCTTTGCGAGGGACGGAGAGGTAGTAGCTTCAACGCGTGGAAGATACGGTGTGAGAAAGCGAGGTCAATCGAGAGACATATAGATAGAGAGACAAAGTGAGCCTGGTCCGACATTCATTGAACAAATATATATGCTCTGGAGAGATATTGTTCGATTGAGCTTTTTGGCAAGGGTGAGGGCTGTAAGATAGAGCTTGAGAGATGATCTAGTCACAGACGTGTAGATCTATTTTGTGCGTGGGAGGAAGCAAGGTCAACCGATCACATAGGGTCGCCGTGCGATCGAAAGAGTGAGACGGGTTGGAGAGAGTGACCTAGATAGACGATGTGTGTGAGAGAGTATACAATGTGAATAGGTCGAATTGGGCTCAAACATGGTGATATATCATTTTTGTCCGAGAAAGAGCGAGGTCAATCGAGACATACGGGGAGAGAGAGAGAGAGAGAGATATTGAGTGAGCGTGGCCCATCATGAGGTTGAAAGAGTGGTGGCGGCTTGGATGGACTGACCTAGATAGACAATCTGCGTGAGAGAGTATAGAGTGTGTCGATCGAGGCCCGAACAAGGAGATATATCATTTGTGTGTGAAATAAAACGAGGTTAAATGAGACTCAGATACAGAGAGCGAGATTGAGCGAGTGTGGCCCGCCATGCGGAAGAAAGAGTGAGACAGTCTCGAGGGAGTGACCTAGATATACAACATGCGTGCGTGCGCATGCACGAGAGGTTGGGGGTGAAGGAAATATGCCCTAGAGGCAATAATAAAGTTATTATTTATTTCCTTATATCATGATAAATGTTTATTATTCATGCTAGAATTGTATTAACTGGAAACATAATACATGTGTGAATACATAGACAAATAGAGTGTCACTAGTATGCCTCTACTTGACTAGCTCGTTGATCAAAGATGGTTATGTTTCCTAACCATAGACATGAGTTGTCATTTGATTAACGGGATCACATCATTAGGATAATGATGTGATTGACTTGACCCATTCCGTTAGCTTAGCACTTGATCGTTTAGTTTGTTGCTATTGCTGTCTTCATGACTTATACATGTTCCTATAACTATGAGATTATGCAACTCCCGTTTACCAGAGGAACACTTTGTGTGCTACCAAATGTCACAACGTAACTGGATGATTATAAAGGTGCTCTACAGGTGTCTCCGAAGGTACTTGTTGGGTTGGCGTATTTTGAGATTAGGATTTGTCACTCCGATTGTCGGAGAGGTGTCTCTGGGCCCTCTCGGTAATGCACATCACCTAAGCCTTGCAAGCATTGCAACTAATGAGTTAGTTGCGAGATGATGTATTACGGAACGAGTAAAGAGACTTGCCGGTAACGAGATTGAACTAGGTATTGAGATGCCGACGATCGAATCTCGGGCACGTAACATACCGATGACAAAGGGAACAACGTATGTTGTTATGCGGTCTGACCGATAAAGATCTTCATAGAATATGTAGGTGCCAATATGAGCATCCAGGTTCCGCTATTGGTTATTGACCGGAGACGTGTCTCGGTCATGTCTACATAGTTCTCGAACCCGTAGGGTCCGCACGCTTAACGCTACGATGACAGTTATATTATGAGTTTATATGTTTTGATGTACCGAAGGAGTTCGGAATCCCGGATGAGATCGGGTACATGACGAGGAGTCTCGAAATGGTCGAGACATAAAAATCGATATATTGGACGACTATATTCGGACATCGGAAAGGTTCCGAGTGATTCGGGTATTTTCGGGAGTACCGGGGAGTTACGGGAATTCGTATTGGGCCTTAATGGGCCATACGGGAAAGGAGAGAAAGGCCTCAAAGGGTGGCCGCACCCCTCCCCATGGGCTGGTCCGAATTGGACTAGGGAGGGGGGCGCCCCCTTCCTTCCTTCTCCTTTTCCCTTCCCTTTCCTTTCCTCCTACTCCTACTACTTGGAAGGGCTCCTAGTTCCACTAGGAAAGGGGGAATCCTACTCCCGATGGGAGTAGGACTCCCCTAGGGCGCGCCATAGAGAGGGCCGGTCCCTCCCCTCCTCCACTCCTTTATATACGTGGCCAAGGGGCACCACATAGACACAACAATTGATCCCTTGGATCTCTTAGCCGTGTATGGTGCCCCTCTCCACCATAATCCACCTCGGTCATATCGTAGCGGTGCTTAGGCGAAGCCCTGCGTCGGTAGAACATCATCATCGTCACCACACCGTCGTGCTGACGGAACTCTCCCTCAAAGCTCGGCTGGATCGGAGTTCGAGGGACGTCATCGAGTTGAACGTGTGCAGAACTCGGAGGTGCCGTGCGTTCGGTACTTGATCGGTCGGATCGTGAAGACGTACGACTACATCAATCATGTTGTGCTAACGCTTCCGCTTTCGGTCTACGAGGGTACGTGGACAACACTCTCCCCTCTCGTTGCTATGCATCACCATGATCTTATGTGTGCGTAGGAATTTTTTTGAAATTACTACGTTCCCCAATAGTGGCATCCGAGCCAGGTTTTATGCGTTGATGTAATATGCACGAGTAGAACACAAGTGAGTTGTGGGCGATATAAGTCATACTGCTTACCAGCATGTCATACTTTGGTTCGGCGGTATTGTTGGATGAAGCGGCCCGGACCGACATTACGCGTACGCTTACGCGAGACTGGTTCTACCGACGTGCTTTGCACACAAGTGGCTGGCGGGTCTTAGTTTCTCCAACTTTAGTTGAACCGAGTGTGGCTACGCCCGGTCCTTGAGAAGGTTAAAACAACACTAACTTGATAAACTATCGTTGTGGTTTTAATGCGTAGGTAAGAACGGTTCTTGCTCAGCCCGTAGCAGCCACGTAAAAACTTGCAACAACAAATTAGAGGACGTCTAACTTGTTTTTGCAGGGCATGTTGTGATGTGATATGGTCAAGACGTGATGAGATATAAGTTGTTGTATAAGACGATAATGTTTTGTTGAAGTTATCGGCAACTGGCAGAAGCCTTATGGTTGTCTCTTTATTGCATAAGATGCAAGCGCCAAATAATTGCTTTACTTTATCGCTATGCGATAGCAATAGTTGCAAGAGCAATAGTTGGCGAGACGACCATGTGACGACACATTGATATAGATCAAGATGATGGAGATCATGGTGTCATGCCGGTGATGATGGAAATCATGACGATGTTTTGGAGATGGAGATCGAAGGCACAAGATGATGATGGCCATATCATGTCACATATTATGATTGCATGTGATGTTTATCTTTTATACATCTTATTTCGCTTAGTTCGGCGGTAGCTTTATAAGATAATCTCTCACTAAATTATCAAGGTATAAGTGTTCTCCCTGAGTATGCACCGTTGCGAAAGTTCTTCGTGCTAAGACACCACATGATGATCGGGTGTGATAGGCTCTACGTTCAAATACAACGGGTGCAAAACAGTTGCACACGCGGAATACTCAGGTTAAACTTGACGAGCCTAGCATATAACAGATATGGCCTCGGAACACGGAGACCGAAAGGTCGAGCGTGAATCATATACTAGATATGATCAACATAGTGATGTTCACCATTGAAACTACTCCATCTCACGTGATGATCGAACATGGTTTACTTGATATGGATCACGTGATCACTTAGAAGATTAGAGGGATGTCTGTCTAAGTGGGAGTTCTTAAGTAATATGATTAATTGAACTTTAATTTATCATGAACTTAGTCCTGGTAGTATTAGCATATCTATGTTGTAGATCAATAGCTCGCGATGTTGCTCCTCGTTTAATTTTTATATGTTCCTAGAGAAAACTAAGTTGAAAAATGTTAGTAGCATTGATGCAGATTGGATCCGTGATCTGAGGATTATCCTCATTGCTGCACAGAAGAATTATGTCTTTGATGCACCGCTAGGTGACAGACCTATTGCAGGAGCAGATGCAGACGTTATGAACATTTGGCTAGCTCAATATGATGACTACTTGATAGTTTAGTGCACCATGCTTAACGGCTTAGAATCGGGGCTTCAAAGACGTTTTGAACGCCATGGAGAATATAAGATGTTCCAAGAGTTGAAATTGGTATTTCATACTCATGCCCGTGTCGAGAGGTATGAGACCTCTAACAGTACTTTGCCTACAAGATGGAGGAGAATAGCTCAACCAGTGAGCATGTGCTCAGATTGTGTGAGTACTACAATTGCTTGAATCAAGTGGGAGTTAATCTTCCAGATAAGAGAGTAATTGAAAAAGTTCTCTAGTCACTATCACCGAGTTACTAGAACTTAGTGATGAACTATAATATGCAAGGGATGACAAAAGTAATTCCCAAGCTCTTCGTGATGCTGAAATCGACGAAGGTAGAAATCAAGAAAACCATCAAGTGTTGATGGTTGACAAAGACCACTAGTTTCAAAAAGGGCAAAGGGAACTTCAAGAAGAAGGGCAAGCAAGTTGTTGCTCAAGTGAAGAAGCCCAAGTCTGGACCTAAGCCTAAGACTGAGTGTTTCTACTGCAAAGGGACTGGTCACTAGAAGCGGAACTGCCCCAAGTATTTGGTGGATAAGAAGGATGGCGAGGTGAACAAAGGTATATAGGATATACATGTTATTATTGTGTACTTTACTAGTGTTTATAGCAACCCTCGATATTTGATACTAGTTCAGTTGCTAAGAGTAGTAACTCGAAATGGGAGTTGCAGAATGAACAGAGACTAGTTAAGGGTGAAGTGACGATGTGTGTTGGAAGTGGTTCCAAGATTGATATGATCATCATCGCACACTCCCTATACTTTCGGGATTAGTGTTGAATCTAAATAAGTGTTATTTGGTGTTTGCATTGAGCATGAATATGATTTGATCATGTTTATTGCAATACGGTTATTCATTTAAGTAAGAGAATAAATTGTTGTTCTGTTTACATATATGGTTACACACCCAATGAAAATGGTTCATTGGATCTCGATCATAGTGATACACATATTCATAATATTCAAACCAAAAGATGCAAAGTTAATAATGATAGTGCAACTTATTTGTGGCACTGTCGTTTAGGTTATATTGGTGTAAAGCGTATGAAGAAACTCCATGCTGATGGACTTTTGGAATCACTTGATTATGAATCAGTTGATGCTTGCGAACCATGCCTCATGGGCAAGATGACTAAGACTCCGTTCTCCGGAACAATGCAGCAAGCAACAGATTTTTTGGAAATCATGCATATTGATGTATGTGGTCCGATGAATATTGAAGCTCACGGCAGGTATCATTATTTTCTGATCTTCATAGATGATTTGAGCAGATATGAGTATATCTACTTGATGAAACACAAGTCTGAAACATTTGAAAAGTTCAAAGAATTTCAGAGTGAAGTGGAGAATCATCGTAACAAAATAAAAGTTTCTACGATATGATCGCAGAAGTAAAATATTTGAGTTACGAGTTTGGCCTTCAGTTAAAACAATGTGAAATAGTTTCACTACTCACGCCACCTGGAACACCACAGTGTAATGGTGTGTTTGAACGTCGTAATCGTGCTTTATTAGATATGGTGCGACCTATGACGTCTCTTACTGATTTACCGCTATCGTTTTGGGGTTATACATTAGAGACAGCTACATTCACGTTAAATAGGGCACCATCTAAATCCGTTGAGACGACACCGTATGAACTATAGTTTGGCAAGAAACCTAAGCTGTCGTTTCTTAAAGTTTGAGGTTGCAATGCTTGTGTGAAAAAGTTTCAACCTGATAAGCTCAAACCCAAATCGGAGAAGTGCGTCTTCATAGGATACCCAAAAGAAAATGTTGGGTACAGCTTCTATCACAGATCCGAAGGCAAGATATTCGTTGCTGAGAATGGATCCTTTCTAGAGAAGGAGTTTCTCTCGAAAGAAGTGAGTGGGAGGAAAGTAGAACTTGATGAGGTAACTGTACATGTTCCCTTATTGGAAAGTAGTTCATCATAGAAATCTGTTCCTATGACTACTACACCAATTAGTGAGGAAGCTAATGATGATGATCATGTAACTTCAGATCAAGTTACTACTGAACCTCGTAGGTAAACCAGAGTGATATCCGCACCAGAGTGGTACGGTAATCCTGTTCTAGAGGTCATGTTACTTGACCATGACGAGCCTACGAACTATGAGGAAGCGATGATGAGCCCAGATTCCGCGAAATGGCTCGAGGCCATGAAACCTGAGATGAGATCCATGTATGAGAACAAAGTATGGACTTTGATTGACTTGCCCATTGATCGGCGAGCCATTAAGATTAAATGGATCTTCAAGAGGAAGACGGACGCTGATAGTAGTGTCACTATCTACAAAGCTAGAATTGTCGCAAAAAGGTTTTCGACAAGTTCAAGGTGTTGACTACGATGAGAGTTTCTCACTCGTATTTATTCTTAAGTCTGTCCAAATCATGTTAGCAATTGCCGCATTTTATGAAATCTGGCAAGTGGATAAACAAAACTGCATTCCTTAATGGATTATTAAAGAAGAGTTGTATATGATGCAACCAGAAGGTTTTGTCAATCCTAAAGGTACTAACAAAATATGCAAGCTCCAGCGATCCATCTATGGACTGGTGCAAGCATCTCAGAGTTGGAATATACGCTTTGATAAGTTGATCAAAGCATATAGTTTTATACAGACTTGCGGTGAAGCCTGTATTTACAAGAAAGGGAGTGGGAGCATTACAGCATTTCTGATAAGTATATGTGACTGACATATTGTTGATCGGAGATAATGTAGAATTATTCTGCAAAGCATAAAGGAATGTTTGAAAGGAGTTTTCCAAAGAAAGACCTCAGTGAAGCTGCTTACATATTGAGCATCAAGATCTATAGAGATAGATCAAGACGCTTGATAATTTTTTCAATGAATACATACCTTGACAAGATTTTGAAGTAGTTCAAAATGGAACAGTCAAAAAGGAGTTCTTGCCCGTGTTACAAGGTGTGAAGTTGAGTAAGACTCAAAACCCGACCACGGTAGAAGATAGAGAGAGAATGAAAGTCATTCCCTATGCCTCAGCCATAGGTTCTATAAAGTATGCCATGCTGTGTACCAGACCTATTGTATACCCTGCCTTGAGTTTGGCAAGGGAGTACAATAGTGATCTAGGAGTAGATCACTGGACATTGGTCAAAATCATCCTTAGTGGAATAAGGATATGTTTCTCAATTATGGAGGTGACAAAAGGTTCGTCGTAAAGGGTTACATCGATGCAAGTTTTGACACTGATCCAGATGACTCTAAGTCTCAATCTGGATACATATTGAAAGTGGGAGCAATTAGCTAGAGTAGCTCCGTGCAGAGCATTGTTGACATAGAAATTTGCAAAATACGTACGGATCTGAATATGGCAGACCCGTTGACTAAACTTCTCTCACAAGCAAAACATGATCACACCTTAGTACTCTTTGGGTGTTAATCACATAGCGATGTGAACTAGATTATTGACTCTAGTAAACCCTTTGGGTGTTGGTCACATGTCGATGTGAACTATGGGTGTTAATCACATGGTGATGTGAACTCTTAGTATTAAATCACATGGCGATGTGAACTAGATTATTGACTCTAGTGCAAGTGGGAGACTGAAGGAAATATGCCCTAGAGGCAATAATAAAGTAATTATTTATTTCCTTATATCATGATAAATGTTTATTATTCATGCTAGAATTGTATTAACCGGAAACTTAATACATATGTGAATACATAGACAAACAGAGTGTCACTAGTATGCCTCTACTTGACTAGCTCGTTGATCAAAGATGGTTATGTTTCCTAACCATAGACATGAGTTGTCATTTGATTAACGGGATCACATCATTAGGATAATGATGTGATTGACTTGACCCATTCCGTTAGCTTAGCACTTGATCGTTTAGTTTGTTGCTATTGCTTTCTTCATGACTTATACATGTTCCTATGACTATGAGATTATGCAACTCCCGTTTACCGGAGGAACACTTTGTGTGCTACCAAATGTCACAACGTAACTGGGTGATTATAAAGGTGCTCTACAGGTGTCTCCGAAGGTACTTGTTGGATTGGCGTATTTTGAGATTAGGATTTGTCACTCCGATTGTTGGAAAGGTATCTCTGGGCCCTCTCGGTAATGCACATCACCTAAGCCTTGCAAGCATTGCAACTAATGAGTTAGTTGCGAGATGATGTATTACGGAACGAGTAAAGAGACTTGCCGGTAACGAGATTGAACTAGGTATTGAGATGCCGACGATCGAATCTCGGGCAAGTAACATACCGATGACAAAGGGAACAACGTATGTTGTTATGCGGTCTGACCGATAAAGATCTTCGTAGAATATGTAGGAGCCAATATGAGCATCCAGGTTCCGCTATTGGTTATTGACCGGAGACGTGTCTCGGTCATGTCTACATAGTTCTCGAACCCGTAGGGTCCGCACGCTTAACGCTACGATGACAGTTATATTATGACTTTATATGTTTTGATATACCGAAGGAGTTCGGAATCCCGGATGAGACCGGGGACATGACGAGGAGTCTCGAAATGGTCGAGACATAAAAATCGATATATTGGACGACTATATTCGGACATCGAAAAGGTTCCGAGTGATTCGGGTATTTTCGGGAGTATCGGGGAGTTATGGGAATTCGTATTGGGCCTTAATGGGCCATACGGGAAAGGAGAGAAAGGCCTCAAAGGGTGGCCGCACCCCTCCCCATGGGCTGGTCCGAATTGGACTAGGGTGGGGGGCGCCCCCTTCCTTCCTTCTCCTTTTCCCTTCCCTTTCCTTCTCTCCTACTCCTACTACTTGGAAGGGCTCCTAGTTCTACTAGGAAAGGGGGAATCCTACTCCCGGTGGGAGTAGGACTCCCCTAGGGCGCGCCATAGAGAGGGTCGGCCCCTCCCCTCCTCCACTCCTTTATATACGTGGCCAGGGGGCACCCCATAGACACAACAATTGATCCCTTGGATCTCTTAGCCGTGTGCGGTGCCCCTCTCCACCATAATCCACCTCGGTCATATCGTAGCAGTGCTTAGGCGAAGCCCTGCGTCGGTAGAACATCATCATCGTCACCACGCCGTCGTGCTAACGGAACTCTCCCTCAAAGCTCGGCTAGATCGGAGTTCGAGGGACGTCATCGAGTTGAACGTGTGTAGAACTCGGAGGTGCCGTGTGTTCGGTACTTGATCGGTCGGATCATGAAGACGTACGACTACATCAACCGCATTGTGCTAACGCTTCTGCTTTCGGTCTACGAGGGTAGGTGGACAACACTCTCCCCTCTCGTTGCTATGCATCACCATGATCTTATGTGTGCGTAGGAAATTTTTTGAAATTACTACGTTCCCCAACAGGGGGCTAGATAGCCAATGCATGTATTTAGCGCGAGAGGGTGAGAGGGAGAGGGGGAGAGAGAGAGGGAGAGCTCGGCATGGGGTGCAATGGTGGGTGTGTGAGGTAAATACATTTGGTAACAGAGTGGAAAAGGGGTTGTGTAGTTGAGAGACTTAGAGATCGAAACATGGAGAGAAAGAATGAACGTGTGTTGGAAACCGATAGCTTCCTAAGGTGGTTAGGAGAGGAAGATTGACCGATACAGGAAGTATGTAGCGTTTGTGCGGGGGGGGGGCTAAAAACAACATTTGAATGTACATAGTAGGAGACTTAATATCGATGTTTCAATTCGGTGTACATTGTAAGATTTGAACCGAGGACCAGGCGTACGGGTAATTATTTCGAATTCGTGCCATACTAAGTTTCGAAAAGTTGACATTGACTCAGTTTGTTGTGCTATTTTGTAGGCCATATGTTTGAATCCATCCAAAAGTTTTCTCACTACCATGGTGTTCATCATATACATATGAATTTGTATTAAAAAGTAGCATGGATACAGTGAAATGCGAAATCCACGTTAGAATTGGAGATCGCTACGTGACACATACTCTAATTCAAATAACTAACTACGTGACACACACTCTAATTCAAATAACTAATTATGTGACACACACTCTAATCCATGTTAGCGTGGGTACCGTTTCGATTTTTTCAAATAAATCCTCATTAATTAATTTATAGTACTCCCTCTGTTCACTTTTATAAGACCTTGAAGACATTTCAGACAATGTGCAAAACAGTTCATTTTAAGTTGTCTGAAATGACTTACAAAAGTGAACGGATGGAGTATCTCATTTCGAATGACTAATTATTGCAAGGAAAACACGGGCATGGTAATACATACAGATTTGTTTGCAAATGAAAGAAGATTTGTTTGCATTCTCAAATGTAGGCGCACCAGGCAAACCAGGGTCGCGTCGGGGTGGACGCTGCTTTGGTGCCTTAAAGGCAACTGCCTTTGGGTCACTGACATGTGGGCCAGCCACCTGTTGGGCCCATATGTCATGGACACAAAGGCAGGTGCCTTAAGGCACCGAAGCATAGTCCTGTCGGGGTGGTCGCGTGTGTCAGACGGACGCATAGCACCCAGCCACCCACCCCCCCTCCCCCCCCCCCAAAAAAGGACGACGACAATATAAGTTCGCGCTTCCACGTTTCGGATTGAAATATCTAGTGGCCCCAATTCCAGCCCTACAAAATCTCTCTTCTCCACCATCCCCTTCCGCGCCCAGATTGCTCAAATCCCTAATTCGCCGCCAACCCTCGAATCGCCCCTCCTCTCGTCTCTTTCCCCACCGTTACCCACCTCTGTGCCGGACGACGACGACGAAGACGACGGTCGCGCTTCACCATCGCACCGGAGCTTCTCATCTACGCCCTCGTCCACCGCACCGGGTGGTCCACCGACAACGTCGGCTGCCGCAACCGACGTGCCTCATAGACACCGACTTCCACCGCATCAGGTGCGCTTCACTGACGCCATCTCCCAGCTCACCGGGGCTACTTCACCAAGCACATCGTCGCACCTCCGCCCCCCGAGGCCATTGGGGCTTCACCAACGGTCTCGTCCACCGCATCATAGCGCTCCGCTGCCACTCAAGATCTGCATCCGTGCGCGGCCATCCAACGTCAGCGCATCGCCCTCAACGGTTCTGAAGTGACCCACACTTTAGCTAGGCGAGCATGCCCAAACGCCGGCCCGAACTAGGTATCCACACATCACTCCCTTGTGCACTGTTCCGACGATGTTTGGATATCCTTTCACTGCTCTCTTAGCTTACACGCCTATGCAACTCTGACCTTAACTCTTATTTCTTCTGGAGATATCATCTGAAACAAGCAAATCCATATTTTAGCGAAGCATGACGGCGCTACGGGATCTGGTACACATCCTGCACACCCGTATAACCTTGTAAGTATCTGTCCTCCGGTACAACATCAAGGTCGATTCCTCTTATTTGATCAACCATTCGCCGTGTCAAAAATGCAGAGGGGGGTGCAAGGAGCACAAGGCCTGCACATCCAAGCAAGTGGTAACATGGACTTGTGCATGGAACATCCCAAGCGCAAGCAGAGCTGCAGTGAGCCTGTACAACGAGCTAGCGTAAGTCCCTGCATTTCATTTAATTCGTATTGGCATTCGTGTATGATTTGTGTGGAGTGGCTGATCCACGAATTCAAGTTACCAGGGGCGAACATTTAACTTAAAAAATATGAAGGCACTTGCACTCCGGAAATCAACATAACTTGAGAAATGTGAAGCTACATGCACTTTGAAAACCAGCTAATGATCCAAAGTAGTTCAGATTATAAACACTAAATGATGCAAGCACCAAAAAACATAAAATGCAACATGGTGTACAAGGACTACAAACATGGTATGTACCTGCTTGAATTATTCGTTCTCTGGCTGAAAATATCAAAGTGTAATTGCACATATAACCAGTGCGCAAACTGCATATCAACATATCTATCCTGCACAAGTATGCCAATAGTTTCAAACAACAGATTAGAAAAGTATTTATGCTATGTTGTCATGATACGGGGACTTTCTGGTAGATGGCCTCGACGTTTCCTCAAGCTATGAAAATGCACTATAATTTGCCTGTCATCAATGCCTGCAAATCTCTGTCTCTCTCAACATAGTAGATCATCATTAGACACTAAATCCTTCAATGAGCATGCAAAATGCTTGCATTAGATCCCTCATTAGACACTATATGTTCATCACCAGGAGCATGTAAAATGTTTGCATCAAATCCTTCATTAGCAGTCTGTTCATTAGACACTTCAGGCTCAAGAACAACATGAGCTTGTATGTTTGCACCGTAAACTTGATTAGATACATCAGATTTAGTCAGTTCAGTATTGATTGGGGGAGTTATAAAATAAGTAGAAATTGGTTTCATTTTCTCATAGATTCCCTACATACAAGCAGTTTTACAACACCGTCAGGTTTAACTATTGGCCAGAAATTGAAGAGTTGAATTAGATATAATCAGGGATGTGATGTACCTGCTCGTTGCGCATGCTACTCTTGCAAGTTGTGACTGTCTGTTTGCGCAAGCTCGATGCCATGCCCGTGCTGCCGCCACTGCCTCCCATGCAGGCTACACCTAGGGTTGGATCTTCATCTTCTTGTCCTTTCGTTCGCTTGAAGCCCAGCGACCGCCCTCCAACGAGGACGCGAGGAAGTGCTGTGTCGGACTGTCCAGCGGCGGCTAGGTTAGGAGCGAACCAGACTGGAGGCTGGAGCGAATGAATTGGGATTTTTCTTGCTATCGATCGATATGGGAGGCGCTCGTTTGGGCCGCGAGCCTGCTATAGGGCCTGCCTTGCACTTATGTTATTGGCCCATCCAAATTGAAACATTTTTCTTCATTTTTTACATTGCTTGCTCGTGCGTTGGGACGAACAAAACTAACATGGGCCAACCTGGACGACTCAAACTAGGTGCACACTTTCCAGCCACCTGAGGCGGCCGCCCATACCAGGCCCTATGGTGGCGTCATCCCTTTTTGCGTGTATGATTGGATAGTGAAAAATATTCCAGTGGCGCTTTTGATTTACCCACAGAATGGTTGAATTGCTTGTTTCTATGAACTGAGTTCGCCAATAATGTGAAGGATGCCAGTCTTTTCATCCTATTGTAGATTGCTTAGATCTCGATATGCCAAAAGTAATCGCATGAAATATACAGTAAAAACCAGTGTGATGTGTTTGGCTACAGCTAGTCTGACTACACGTCCTCATATAACATATCAAGGACGCACCATCTTACCATATTAACCATTTGACTTACACATGTAGTGTGGAAAGAAAGAAGTATTGGGACTGTGTATCCAAGCAATTGATGCCATGGACTCCTTCGTACAACCTTGTAAGCAAAAAAGAAGTTGCAGTGTGCATGTACAAAGAACTATCGTAAGTTCAGTTACCTGCTTCTCGGAATTTTAGTTAGCCACTTATTGCAAAATTGTTCAATTACGTTGCTTGGCTTAATTTAGTTTGCTATTGATTACATAATGGCACAGCCTGTTAATCATATTGTAGATTACGTCTATCTATGTGTTTGATACTTACTGTTAAGAATTACCTGTTTGCCTTAACTTAAATATCTACTTGTTTGTTTAACTGCTTTGCTGCTGCAACAGCGGGTTACAATGATGTTAATAACTAATTTTTAGCATCCAATTGAAACTCTTTAATTCCTTGTTTGTTTAACTGGTTTGCTGTTATAACTCCCAGTAGAGATGTTTTGCTAACTTCAACTTTTCTGAATCCAATCGGAACTTTAATGGCAAAACAGGTTAGCCCAAGATCAAAGAGTGAGGTCCCCATGGACGTTGCATCATCCCACAGCAATGGCACCGGCCCAATCGTGCATTATGAATTGCCAACTGTTGATGCTCTAGAGGCTAAACTAGTGGTAGAAAGAGATTCTGCTTCTGCACTTAGAGATGAAGTTGACATGTTGAGGAAGCAAACAGCACAATCACAAGCAGTACTCAAGACAACCATTAAATATTTGGTGGATTTCAAAACGAAACAAGCTGAGACTGACCAGATTTTTAAGGTCCTGAAGGAAAAAAGGAAATTAAATTCCTACTTGGTAAATCATAGGTGAAATATTCTTTCCATAGTTGAATAACCTTTGTGTTGTCTGTTCATGTAATCAATCAAACCATTTGTCTTAGAGATCATGTAATCATTGTTTTTTTTGTTTTTTTGTTTGTAATTTTATTTGAGCACAAGTATGTATTAATTGATAAGACTCGGAGACATTTCATTTGGGTTGTTGTGCCAGACCTACAAATATGCCAATCGGGCTGAATGTGCATTCAGCAATAGTAGTATCGATGGACCATAAGTGGCACGCATCGGAAAGGGCCAAGATGCTGGCTAAAAAAGGATGTTGTTGTAGCCAAAAAAAAGTACAGCGGCCTGGCTTATGTATGTTAGTTGATATTATTGATCCATATACTCTATAAGTGTTTATATGTCTGTTAGTTCCGTACATTCTTGGTTGATTGACTCGGTGTTTGAATCTTGATACATCGCTTGTGTACATATCTAAATGGGAGTACACATTATGCTGCGTGTGACATTTGACTTGGACATGAAGTGTTCCAAATATTCGAATTCACCTTAAACTGGATTCTAGTTTCTGAATTTGAGTATCGGCATTTGTAAACCATATTCATATATGACAGTGGAATACATCTTTGTCGTCCTTTTGAAGATATATAAAAACACATAGAATGATTTATAAAGATTCATATAGGAATATAAAATGGATTCGAATTTAGTTGCCAGGGTAAACGTGGATGCTTATTGTCCCAAAATTCGAAAGAAACAGCAAAATGTCCACTCCCACATCGGCTGCCCGAAGCCAAATGTTTGGGAGATGGAAATTACTGTCTACCCATTACACAGACAATCCATCGGCTCGATTTCCACTACTCTAAATAGGGGTAGGTTAGTAACTTCAATTAGACGTGACACGACCACCTCTGAGCCCATTCCGACACGGTGGGTGTCAAACATGGGCGGCAAAACTCATTTAATTCAAGCTCGTCCAAAAGACCTCTGTTTCTCCCTCCATTCCCCATTCATACACGGTGGGCGGCAAAACACCCTCTCCTCGTCTGAAATAGATGTAGGCTAATATTTTAAATAGGGGCAGATGTGTAACTTCCATCAGACGTGACACAACCGCCCTACCTGTCAGCCCCGTTCATACACCGTGGGCGCCAACCGTGGGTGGCAAAACACCCTCTCCTCGCCCGAAATCGATGTAGGCTAATATTTTAAATAGGGGCAGATGTGTAACTTCCATCAGACGTGACACAACCGCCCTACCTGTCAGCCCTGTTCATACACCGTGGGCGCCAACCGTGGGTGGCAAAACACCCTCTCCTCGCCCTAAATAGTTACCGGCAAATATTTGGGAGATGCGAGATTACCGTCCTATCCCAAACCGACGAGACGTCCAAATTTGAAACGGGGGATAAGTTCGTAACTTTCCCATATTTCAGACAGGCGTGTTCCAAAAACATGGTTCCCCGTACCTCTCCCTCCATTTTCCCATTTATACATCGTCCGCGCTAGAACACCCCATTCCCACACCAGCCTCCGTCCGCCACCCCATCCATCGCCGCCGTCCTCCACCACATCCATCGCCACCGTCCTCCACCATGCCGGAGCGCCTACCAAGACCGCGTCGTCCACTGCTAGAGATGGACGTTTCTCATCCACGGCGACGGACCAATAGCCTTGCATCGCGTCCTCTCGCTTCATCAGCGCCGTCGTCCTCTTTGTCGGGCCGCTCACACGACCTTCTCTTCCACCGCAACGGGACTTATCCCCCGATGCACCCGTCTACTGTCGCAGATCTGCTTCAACGCCATCGACAGCCATCGCACCCCCGATGCCTACACGGCGCCGCAAGAGAGGTGGTGTGGGAGTCCTGGATTAGGGGGTCTCCAGATAGCCGGACTATCTCCATTGGCCAGATTGTTAGACTATGAAGATACAAGATTGAAGACTTCGTCTCGTGTCCGGATGGGACTCTACTTGGCATGGAAGGCAAGCTAGGCAATACGTATATGGATATCTCCTCCTTTGTAACCGACCTTGTGTAACCCTAACCCTCTCCGGTGTCTATATAAACCGAAGGGTTTTAGTCCATAGGACAACAATCACAATATACAATCATACCATAGGCTAGCTTCTAGGGTTTAGCCTCTCTGATCTCGTGGTAGATCTACTCTTGTAACACCCATATCATCAATATCAATCAAGCAGGATGTAGGGTTTTACCTCCATCAAGAGGGCCCGAACCTAGGTAAAAGTTCATGTCCCTTGCCTCCTGTTACCATCCGGCCTAGACGCACAGTTCGGGACCCCCTACCCAAGATCCGCCGGTTTTGACACCGACATTGGTGCTTTCATTGAGAGTTCCTCTGTGTCGTCATCGTTAGGCTTGATGGCTCCTACTATCATCGATAGCGATGCGGTCCAGGGTGAGACTTTTCTCCCCGGATAGATCTTCGTATTCGACGGCTTTGCACTGCGGGCTAACTCACTTGGCCATCTGGAGCAGATTGAAAGCTACGCCCCTGGCCATCAGGTCAGATTTGGAAGTTTGAATTACACGGCCAATATCCGTGGGGACTTGATCTTCGACGAATTCGAGCCACAGTCGGGCGCGCCGCACTGTCGCGATGGGTATGACCTAGCTCTGCCATCGGATGGTACCCCAGAGGTCGCGCCTGCATCAGCTCCGACCCTTAGCTCGGAGCCAGCTGCGCCAATTGAGGACGGGTGGCTAGACACCACCTCAGGGGCTGCAGTCTCGATGGCGATCGAGCCAAACACCAGCATAATCCTCTGCGCATCCCGTGACTCCAAGGTGCCGGACTCTCCTCCAGACCCCGAACCATCCGCGCCCCTGCCAATTGAATCCGATTGGGCGCCGATCATGGAATTCACTGCTGCGGATATCTTTCAGCACTCACCCTTCGGCAACATACTGAATTCACTAAGGTCTCTCTCTTTGTCAGGAGAGCCCTGGCCGGATTATGGCCAACAGGACTGGGATGCGGACAACGAAGAAATTCGACGCCCACCCACCACCCACTTTGTAGCCACTGTCGATGATTTAACCGACATGCTCGACTTCGACTCCGAAGACATCGACGGTACGGACGACGATGTAGGAGACGAACATGAACCAGCACCTATAGGGCACTGGAAAGCCACCTCGTCGTATGACATATACATGGTGGATACACCCAATGAAGGCAACGACGACGAGATAGCGGAGGATGACCCCTCCAAGAAGCAACCCAAGCGCCGACGTCAGCGGCGCCGCTCTAAGTCCCGCCAAAGCAAAAGTGGTGATACCGGCACAGGAGATAATAACACTCCGGATAGCGCCGAAGACAACAACAACCCCCTCCAGCAAGATTTAGAGCAGGAGGATGAAGGAGCCAGCTCTCCTGAGAGAGCAGTCGACGGAGAGGAGGAGGATGACAATTACATGCCCCCCTCTGAAGACGAGGCAAGCCTCGGCGACGATGAATTCGCCGTACCAGAGGATCCTGTCGAACAAGAGCGCTTCAAGCACAGGCTTATGGTCACAGCAAATAGCCTGAAGAAAAAGCAGCAGCAGCTTCAAATTGATCAAGATCTGCTAGCTGACAAATGGACTGAAGTCCTCGCGGCCGAGCAATATAAACTCGAGCGTCCCTCCAAGAGTTATCCAAGGCGCGGGTTACTTCCGCGACTGGAGGAAGAAGCGTATGAAACGGCTGATCGGCCACCTCGTGGCCGCGATAGAGAGGCATTTTAGCCAAAAGCTCAGCCTCCACCCCAACGCCATCCAAATAAAAAGGCATGGGGAGATACGCCAGACCTGTGAGACATATTGGAGGACAAAGCAAAGCATTCAAGATCGATCTACGGATCACGAGGGCGCACCACTCTACCAGACGATAAACGTCATGCCGGATACAGTAAAAGCAAATCCGGTCGGGCTGAACACAGCGGGCAGGACCCATTCGAGCTGCGTCGCGATATAGCCCAATACAGAGGCGCCGCACACCCCTTATGCTTCACAGACGAAGTAATGGAACATCAATTCCCAGAAGGTTTCAAACCTGTAAACATTGAATCATACGACGGCACTACAGACCCCGCGGCATGGATTGAGGACTTCCTCCTCCACATCCACATGGCCTGCGGTGATGACTTACATGCCATCAAGTACCTCCCACTAAAACTCAAAGGACCAGCGTGGCATTGGCTTAATAGCTTGCCAGCGGACTCCATTAGCTGTTGGGAAGATCTGGAAGCCGCATTCCTCGACAACTTTCAGGGCACTTATGTGTGACCACCAGACGCCGATGACTTGAGCCACATAATTCAGCAGCCAGAAGAGTCGGCCAGGCAATTCTGGACTCGGTTCCTTACAAAGAAAAATCAAATCGTCGACTGTCCGGATGCGGAGGCCTTAGCGGCTTTCAAGCACAACATCTGAGACGAGTGGCTAGCCCGGCACCTTGGTCAGGAAAATCCGAAATCTATGGCATCCCTCACGACGCTCATGACCCGCTTTTGTGCGGGAGAAGACAGCTGGTTGGCTCGCAGTAATAACATATCAGAGAAACCATGGTACCCCAGATACCAAGGAAGGCAATAGCAGGTCACGTCGCCACAAGCATAAGCGCCGCATTAACGGCGAAAGTACTGAGGATACGGCAGTCAATGCCGGATTCAAAGGCTCTAAACCCGGTCAGCGGAAAAAGCCATTCAAACAAAGTACGCCGGGTCCGTCCAGCTTGGACCGTATACTCGATCGCTCGTGTCAAATACATGACACCCCAGACAAGCCAGCCAATCACACCAACAGGGATTGTTGGGTGTTCAAGCAGGCCGGCAAGTTAATTGCCGAAAACAAGGACAAGGGGGCGCATAGCGATGACGAGGAAGAACCCTGGCAGCCGCACACTGGAGGACAGAAGAGGTTTCCCCCGCAAGTGCGGACGGTGAACATGATATACGCAACCCACATCCCCAAGAGGGAGCGGAAGCGTGCGCTCAGGGACGTATACGCGTTGGAGCCAGTCGCCCCAAAGTTCAACCCTTGGTCCTCCTGTCCGATCACCTTCGATCGTAGGGACCACCCCACTAGTATCCGTCATGGCGGATTCGCCGCACTGGTCCTAGACCCAATCATTAACTGATTTCACCTCACTCGAGTCCTTATGGATGGCGGCAGCAGCCTGAACCTGCTTTATCAGGACACAGTGCGCAAAATGGGTATAGACCCCTCAAGGATAAAACCCACAAAAACGACCTTTAAAGGCGTCATTCCAGGCGTAGAGGCCCACTGCACAGGCTCAATTACACTGGAAGTGGTCTTCGGATCCCCAGATAACTTCCGAAGCGAAGAGCTAATCTTCGATATAGTCCCGTTCCGCAGTGGTTATCACGCGCTGCTCGGACGAACCGCATTTGCTAGATTCAATATGGTACCACATTATGCATACCTCAAGCTCAAGATGCCAGGACCTCACGGAGTTATTACAGTCAATGGAAACACAAAGCGCTCTCTCCGAACAGAGGAGCACACCGCGGCCCTCGCAGCAGAAGCGCAAAGCAGCCTCTCAAGGCAATCTACCAGTTCGGCGTTTCAAAGCCTGGACACCTTCAAGCGCGCTCGGGGCAATTAGCAAACAGACCGCCTGGCACGATCTGAGCTCGCATAGCAATACGGCGGCCACCCCAATCCTAGCCCAACGGCGTTGTTCGTGCCGCGCGTACATAATTACGCATTAAAAATACCATGGGCACAGATGGGGAGGAGGAGGCACAACTACGGCACGCCCCAAAACGCGGCCTAAACCGCACCAGGGGCTTCCCGTTTGGTTATTTTTCTTTTTCTTTCAGGACTTCAATCTCTGGAAACACTGTCCGGCAGCTCTATTGCCGAACACATGATACGGCAACCAAGGTGGCCGACAACTACAGAATTCCTAGGTGGATTACAGATTTCATATAATTCCTCAGCTCGCCCTTGGAAGGGACATAGTCCTACTCTTTTGCGTATCACACTATCTGTATCACTCTGCTTTAATGCAATTTTTCAATATACAATACATGACATTACGACTATTATCACATTTTTGTTATATATATACATATCTATGTGTTCATTAATAACGCCTAGCAACCGTACACTCTGGTACGGCCAATGCACCAGGGGCTTACGTACCCACAATATGGTGTGAAAAGTCCGAACACTTTCACAAGTGTGGCACCCCGAACTTATAGCATTATATGCATCAGCTCCGAATCATGTCTTTGGTCAAATGTTGGGTTTGCCCGGCTCCTATGTTTTGGTACCTTACGTTCTGCTCTATCGGCTAAGGTAGCGCTAGGAGAACTACTGCGATTGTGCCCCGGTTCTGCCGAACCGAGCACCTCAGTAGAGAAAGCTAAAACTGACTGTCATGATAAGGCGAGAGACTGGTCACTGTTCGGCGAGGTTTTTTGAGTCCCTAAAGACTTATGCCACTTAGGGCGAGGGGTCGGCTCCGTCTGGCTTACAGGCGTGTATCGCGCCCCGAATTCGGCCTTCCGAATACCAGGGGCTTCGCCGAAATTTAAAATTATAGAATTCTATGGCTAAGTGAGAGTGATAAAGCATTATTAGTTCGGTTGCCTTGTTCATTGTGCTGAGCACCTCCCTCGAAGGACCCAAACATGGGAACAAGAGTGCTCAGGTTTATCCCGAACACCCCGGCACTCGTGGCATGGGGGCAGAAGCCGAGGACTAGCCATCTCTCAGATTGGATAAACAGCCAAACAGAAGGTAATATTTTAAATTCACACAAGCGTTGCATAGCGAATACGATACAAGTTTTCATACATACAGGACAAAACGAGCAAGTCTCATTCAAATATTACATTTTGCGAACATTCATCCGCGATAAGACGGGCGCCCGGCAGAACACCCTTGTAGTACATCTCGGGGTGGCGGTGCTCCTTGCCCTCCGGCGGCCCCTCCTTGATCAACTTCACGGCGTCTAGCTTGACCCACTGCATTTTTACACGGGCGAAGGCCTGGCGTGCACCTTCAATGCAGACGGATCACTTGACGACCTCCAGCCGGGGGCAGGCATCCACAAGCCGCCTCACCAGGCCGAAGAAGCTGTTCGGAAGGGCGTCGCCAGGCCACAACCGGACTATGAAGCCCTTCATGGCCTGATCGGCCGCCTTATGTAGCTCGGCCATCTGCTTCAGCTGGTCGCTCATTGGCACCGGATGTTCGGCCTCAGCATACTGAGACCAGAACAGCTTCTTCGTCGAGCTTCCGTCCTCGGCCTGGTAGAATAATGCGGCATCGGACACACTGCGGGGCAAATCTGCGAATGCTCCTGAAGAGCTCCGGATTCGGGTAAGTAATCGGTAATGCACCTTTACATGCTTGCTTTGCATATAGAAAGCCTTACCCGCCGCTATCTTCTTCATCGTGTCGATCTCCTGAAGGGCCTTCTGGGCCTCGGCCTTGGCACTCTTCGCGCTCTCACAGGCCGCGGCAAGCTCAGACTCTCTCGTCTTCAAGTCAAGCTCCAACGCCTCGTGCTTTGTCACGAGAGCCTGGAGCTCTTGCTGCACCTCGCCCACCCGAGCCTCGTGCCTCTCTCGCTTGGTGCGCTCCTGGGCCGCCTTTTCTTCGGCCTGGGACAGCGCTTGCTTCAGGGTCGCCACCTCGGTCGTGGCCCCTGACAAACATACAATGATCCTATCATTTAGCAATCGCGTCCTTTTTCTCATCTACAGACGGGGTATTACTTACCCTTGTTCTCCTCGAGCTGCCTCTTAGCAAGGCCGAGCTCCTTCTGGGACCCCTCGAGGGCCTCCTTCAGTACGGCAACCTCCGCAGTAAGTGCGGCGGACGCCAGCAGCGAAGCCTGCATATGCATATTGACATACTTATATTAGACTCCTGCGATATTATTTGATCCTCTATTCGGCTTTTCTTTGTGAACACCGAACAAAGCATCAGGGGCTACTGTCTATGCGGTAACACTTCTACTACATTTTAAAACACTTACCTCGAAGCCTGTTAGAAGGCTAGTACAGGCTTCAGTCAATCCGCTCTTGGCGGACTGAACCTTCTGGATCACCACACTCATGATAGTGCGGTGCTCCTCCTCGATGGAAGCGCTGCGAAGCGCTTCCAACATAGTGTCCGGCACCTCTGGGTGGATAGAGGTCACCGGCACAGGCGTCTCACCCTCCTTAGAAGGGGACCGCCTGCCCGAGCTCGGATCCGTTGGAGGGTCCGGCGCGGTGTTCGGCTGAGGGCCGAACTCGGAGTTCTCGGGGACCCCATCCCCTCGGCTCCCGAAGTCCGGAAGGTCGCCTTGAGGCGCCTCCGGGACTGTCCCCCCTCGATCCGGTGCCTCTTGAGACAGCACCTCGGCGTCGTCGGCTGGATGAGGGGAGGTGGCAGTCAGGACTGGATCGCTATACATGTCCGACGAGCCCAGGGAGCCGTTCGAGGATACCTCGATATTAGCTCGGGGCGGCCTGCACAATTGAGTTCGGCGTTAAGGAAAGCATTGCGACAAAGGAATCCTGTGGGTTACTTTGATATCTGAATACTTACGATCTCCCCTGGGGCTTGGCCCTGGGCAACCACTCGTCTTCACTTTCGTCGGCGGCGGTGGAGCTGTCCGGAAGGAGAGTCCTTCCCTTCTTGGACCCTCTGGCCTCCCCAGTTGGGGCGGCCTTCCTTTTCTTGTCTCCCCCAGTCGGTGGGGGAGCCTCTTCTTCCTCTTCCTCCTCTTCGGGGGAAGAGTGCGCCGCAGAATCATCGGACGGTGAGTCCGATGACGCCTGGCGTCGGGAACTCTTTCGAGCTCCCTTGGCCTTCTTGGTCTTCTCCGGCACCTTATAAGGGGCCGGAGTCAGCATCTTCGTCAGAAGAGCATCTGCGGGGCCTTCGAGCAAGGGAGCCGGACAGTCGATCTGTCCGGCCATCTTCTGCCAGTCCTGTTGAAATTACGGGAGTTTAGATCCCGCATAGAGTCAATCTATATAAAAATAAGTATCCTGTGAAAGGTAAAACAACTTACCACACTGGCGTGGCACTTCGTGCTGAATCCGCGATCCTCAGTGAAAGGGGGAGGGACCTCGGCGCTCTTGAATAGCACCCTCCAGGCATCTTCATGAGTTGTATCGAAGAGCCTGTTCAGAGTTCGGTGCTGCGCCGGATTGAACTCCCACAAGGTAAACTCCCGTTGTTGGCACGGGAGTATCCGGCGGACGAGCATAACCTGGACTATATTAACAAGCTTGAGCTTCTTGTCCACCATGTTCTGAATACGTGACTGGAGTCCGGTCAGCTCTTTTGAATTACCCCAGGACAGGCCCTTCTCTTTCCAGGAGGTGAGCCGCATGGGGATGCCAGATCGGAACTCGGGGGCCGCTACCCATGCGGGGTCGCGCGGCTCGGTGATATAGAACCACCCCGATTGCCACCCCTTTATGGTATCCACGAAGGTGCCCTCAAGCCATGTGATGTTGGGCATCTTGCCCACCATAGCGCCTCTGCACTCCGCCTGGCGGCCTCTCACTACCTTCGGCTTGACGTTGAAGGTCTTCAGCCATAAGCCGAAGTGGGGCTTGATGCGGAGGAAGGCCTCGCATACGACGATGAACGCCGAGATGTTGAGGATGAAGTTCGGGGCCAGATCGTGGAAATCTAGGCCGTAATAAAACATGAGCCCCCGGATGAAGGGCTGGAGAGGGAATCCCAGTCCGCATAGGAAATGGGTGAGGAATACCACCCTCTCATGGGGCTCGGGGGTGGGGATGAGCTGTCCCTCATCTGGGAGCCGGTGCGCGATATCGTCGGGCAGGTATCCGGCTCTCCTCAGTTTCTTGACGTCTCCCTCCGTGACGGAGGAGACCATCCACTTTCCTCCCGCTCCGGACATGGTTGGAGAAGGTTGAGATGGAAGTGAGGACTTGGGCGCTAGAGCTTGAGTGTGCGGGAGCAGATGAGTAGAGGAGGGAGAAGGCGTGGATAGAAAGGTGAATCCTTATCCCTTTATATGGGCGGACAAAACTAAGCGTCTCCACTTGCCTGGTAAAACTCGCTTATCCCCCAAGCGCCGCAATTGATGGCGCGGTTGGGTTACCCACGCCCGTATTAATGAGAATCTCGTAATAAGGGGACACGATCTCTGCTTTGACAAGACGTGTCAAAAAACTGCCTCGCGTTATGTGCGGGGCTGGTTAAAAGAAACGGTTCGAATGATCACCGGGCCATGACGTAACGTCATGTTGCCAAAACAAGCTAGCAGATTAGATCTGCGAAAACATTATTCTCTCTACGGTGAAATGTGGAACTTATTTTGCAGGGTCGGACACTATCCTCGTATTCAAATTCTTCTGTGATGTATTCGGAGAAGGAACCCGCCTTGCAATGCCGAAGACAACTGCGCGCTGGACTCATCGTCATTGAAGCCTGGTTCAGGGGCTACTGTGGGAGTCCTGGATTAGGGGTCTCCGGATGGCCGGACTATCTCCATTGGCCGGATTGTTAGACTATGAAGATACAAGATTGAAGACTTCATCTCGTGTCCGGATGGGACTGTACTTGGCGTGGAAGGCAAGCTAGGCAATACGTATATGGATATCTCCTCCTTTGTAACCGACCTTGTGTAACCCTAACCCTCTCCGGTGTCTATATAAACCAAAGGGTTTTAGTCCGTAGGATAACAATCACAATATATAATCATACCATAGGCTAGCTTCTAGGGTTTAGCCTCTCTGATCTCGTGGTAGATCTACTCTTGTAACACCCATATCATCAATATCAATCAAGCAGGACGTAGGGTTTTACCTCCATCAAGAGGGCCCGAACCTGGGTAAAACTTCGTGTCCCTTGCCTCCTGTTACCATCCAGCCTAGACACACAGTACGGGACCCCCTACCCGAGATCTGCCGGTTTTGACACCGACAGGTGGTACTTCATATCTCCTCAACTTTTGGATCTCAACCAGAAAATAGATCTTAACTTGGTTACTCTACTTTCTTTTCAGCTCTTAGAATTTAGTTCTTAGTTCGAAGCAAACAATGGATGCTAAATATCATTTCTCCGGTTTGCAGCTTCAAATCTGCCATGGCACAGCCATAATATGGTTTAATTGATCATGCTTAGGGTTTAATTGATCATGTTGGTTCCGTGGTGGTTTCTTTAATAGAAATCAGAGGGGAAACCCTCTTTTGCTAAAAAATATATGCTTAGAGTTTCCCCCCTTTTATGATCACTATACGATCAGAATACATGCTTCGTGTCATAATAACACTGCTCCACCCATCAAGTTAAACAAGCTTAGTTGTTCAAATATGAATCTGATATTATTAAAACAAAGTTGTTTAATTGGTCAGCTAAATGTTCCTAAATTAGTTTCGAAAATGCATGTTCGCCGCTCGGGTGTGTATCTCTGTGTGTGGTCTGGTCAGCACGGTTGGGGAGGTGAACTTTGCATATGCAGGGGTTTATAGGGAGACACTCTCCGAGTTGAAACCGCAATGCATTCCATAGATAATCTGACTACTTTTTATGTTTTCATGAATCTCGGATTCTGAACAGCATCATAATG
The DNA here is from genome assembly GCF_056163025.1 of Triticum urartu. Taxonomy (NCBI): domain Eukaryota; kingdom Viridiplantae; phylum Streptophyta; class Magnoliopsida; order Poales; family Poaceae; genus Triticum; species Triticum urartu. The sequence continues at coordinate 570,386,595 of NC_141878.1, forward strand.
ATTATGAGCTTGCGCACATGAAAAGAATAAAGCATAACAATGCCATGGCTGTCAAACTTGGCATTAAGGGACTGAAATCAAGTCTGGATGCAATGCAATGCAAACACTCTCCACCTACAGATTCATGCTCAGAATATGATCCTAACAGTGATTCTAAGCTAGAGGGAGACCTAAGTCAATGTAGCTCCCTAGTGGAGGAGTCAGAGGAAGATGCCCTATCTTATTCACCCATCAAGGTACTTGCTCTAACTTTCCAAGGTTACATTGCTCACACATATCTTGCAACTGATGCTTTGCATTGCTTCTACTTTGTTGAACTGCCATTAGCTTAGTTTACACATCGTGTATGTGAATACGCCCTGCCTATCCATTTTCAGTACATATTCCATCTATCATCATACCATATTTATCCATTCAAATGTTGTTCCTGTGTATCAGACGTTCAAAAGGAAGAGGGCGATTGCTGATCGTGGAGGAGCACAAGCAAAGTATTTGGAAAAGGTAGTGGCACCTGATAAATCAAATAGCCCATTAGGTGTAGTTGCAATATCACCTGACCCACAAAGTACCCCAACTCTAGCAGACTCTAGCCCTACTACACTGGTCATTTCTGATGCCCCAACTCAGCAGACCCCAACTGCAGCAAACAGTATGATTATGCCAGTTGACATAGCACCAGTTGTATGACGCAAAACCCCCATTCCAGCAAAGAGTACACCAAATCCAGTTGCCAAATCCCTTTTCGAACCAGAGAGAGCCCCAATTGCAGCAAATAGGACCCCTGTTCCATATCTTCCCAGTTTAGAAGACGAAGCTTATGTTGTTGTCAGGAACTTTGTGCGCATCTTTCCTTCATGGAAAGATTATACCGCAGACACAGAACAATTTCCAGTCTTCCTCTGCAACTTACGCGTAAGTAATGTACTAATGTTATTCATGGTCATTACTGCATATGTTTCTGCTGACAGAAGACACAAGATTTCATTCTTTTAAATAGGCGAGGTGCAAACTGGATTGTGATGACGAGCAAGGGTTGGTTGCGCTTTTCAAGCACTCGTTGATGAAGTATCGTTCCTACCTTAGGCAAACGCACTTTGATGGCAAGCCTCTGAACGAAATTTCTGTAAAGTCTCCGGTGCTACATTTATCCGATGGTGACTGGAATAATCTTGTTACACATTGGTCTTGGCTGCAGCGTAAGGTACTGTCTATGATATCACATCACAATTTGAACTACATTTCTGCATTTGCCTTAATGTCTCACTTGTACGAAAATTGTTAGCAGAAGAACATTCGTTCTCAAGGGACCACAGAATCTCGCAACTATACTGCACACTGCATTGCTCTTGTGAGTACCTCTTGGCCTGTATAACCATACTTACTTTCATAGCTGTTTGATTATGTAGCATCACTACACATGTTAGCCTCGTAATCGTCCATTTGGTGGACATTATAAGATCCGTATGGACTCTTACATAAATTTAGAATCAACCCAATGCTTTTGAAGAGGTTTACCTCTGCAGTCCTCTTGTAAGGACTGAACGTGGTCTATCACTGTACTTACATTAACAGCTACTCCCTCCGTCCCATAATATAAGAACGTTTTGTACAGTACACTAGTGTTCAAAACACTCTTGTATTATGGGAAGAGGGATTGGTTCATTTTGTAGCATTCTGCATCTTATCTCCCTCGCCCACCATTTACTAAAAAAGATCAGATCTATATTTAATCTTACCAACAAGTAGAATAGATAGACAATGCCAGTGCAAAAGTGTAGCCCATTGCTCTTGTCAGTACATTTTGTCCTGTAACGCTTGTACTTCCAGGGATTGGTAGTTGATTATGTAGCATCAATCTGCATCTTATCTTCATTATCCACTATCCCTTCCAGTATTATCATATCTATAATTACTCTCTACAAAATGTAGAGTACATGCAATGCTTATGAAGAAGATTCTATGCTGAAATTCTTGAGTTATCCTTCCCTTGCCATGGAGAAGGGCATTATAAAGCCGGTGTTAACTGTTAATGTAAGTTAGTCCTTCTAAAGCCTTTATCCTCAACTGCTGTTTAATTTGCTCATACTCCCTATCATTTACTGTTGTTTAGTTTGCTGTTTCTACCAAAATGCATGTTCGTAAGAACCGTAAGTTCTAAGTTTTACTTGCAAAACCAAATTCCTTATTCATGCCATGCACATTACTTAATACTCCCTATTGTTGGGGAACGTAGTAATTTCAAAATTTTCCTACGCACACGCAAGATCATGGTGATGCATAGCAACGAGAGGGGAGAGTGTTGTCCACGTACCCTCGTAGACCAAAAGCAGAAGCGTTAGCACAACACGGTTGATGTAGTCGTACGTCTTCACGACCCGACCGATCAAGCACCGAAACTACGGCACCTCCGAGTTCTAGCACATGTTCAGCTCGATGACGATCCCCGGACTCCGATCCAGCAAAGTGTCGGGGAAGATTTCTGTCAGCACGAAGGCGTGGTGACGATCTTGATGTTCTACCGTCGCAGGGCTTCGCCTAAGCACCGCTATAATATCATCGAGGATTATGGTGGAGGGGGGCACCGCACACGGCTAAGAGATCTCAAGGATCAATTGTTGTGTCTAGAGGTGCCCCCCTGCCCCCGTATATAAAGGAGCAAGAGAGGAGGCCGGCCGGCCCTTGCAGGGCACGCCAGGAGGAGGAGTCCTCCTCCTAGTAGGAGTAGGACTCCCCTCTTTCCTACTCCTACTAGGAGGGGGGAAGGAAGGGGGAGAGCGAGAAGGAAAGGGGGGCGGCGCCCCCCCTCTCCTAGTCCAATTCAGACCAGAGGGGGAGGGGGCGCGCGGCCCACCCTGGCCGCCCCTCTCTCTCTCTCCACTAAGGCCCATAAGGCCCATTACATCTCCCGGGGGGTTCCGGTAACCCTCCGGCACTCCGGTTTTCTCCGAAATCACCCGGAACACTTCCGGTGTCTGAATATAGTCGTACAATATATCAATCTTTATGTCTCTACTATTTCGAGACTCCTCGTCATGTCCGTGATCATATCCGAGACTCCGAACAACCTTCGGTACATCAAAACATATAAACTCATAATGAAACTGTCATCGTAACGTTAAGCGTGCGAACCCTACGGGTTCGAGAACAATGTAGACATGACCGAGACACGTCTCCGGTCAATAACCAATAGTGGAACCTGGATGCTCATATTGGCTCCCACATATTCTACAAAGATCTTTATCGGTCAGACCGCAAAACAACATACGTTGTTCCCTTTATCATCGGTATGTTACTTGCCCGAGATTCGATCGTCGGTATCTTAATACCTAGTTCAATCTCATTACCGGCAAGTCTCTTTACTCGTTCCGTAATACATCATCTCGCACCTAACTCATTAGTTGCATTGCTTGCAAGGCTTAAGTGATGTGCATTACCGAGAGGGCCCAGAGATACCTCTCCGACAATCGGAGTGACAAATCCTAATCTCGAAATACGCCAACCCAACAAGTACCTTTGGAGACACCTGTAGAGCACCTTTATAATCACCCAGTTACATTGTGACGTTTGGTAGCACACAAAGTGTTCCTCCGGTAAACGGGAGTTGCATAATCTCAAAGTCATAGGAACATGTATTAGTCATGAAGAAAGCAATAGCAACAAACTAAACAATCAAGTGCTAAGCTAACGGAATGGGTCAAGTCAATCACATCATTCTCCTAATGATGTGATCCCGTTAATCAAATGACAACTCATGTCTATGGTTAGGAAACATAACCATCTTTGATCAACGAGCTAGTCAAGTAGAGGCATACTAGTGACATACTGTTTGTCTATGTATTCACACATGTATTATGTTTCCGGTTAATACAATTCTAGCATGAATAGTAAACATTTATCATGATATAAGGAAATAAATAATAACTTTAATATTGCCTCTAGGGCATATTTCCTTCAGTCTCCCACTTGCACTAGAGTCAATAATCTAGTTCGCATCACCATGTGATTTAATACCAATAGTTCACATCACCATGTGATTAACACCCATAGTTCACATCGACATGTGACCAACACCCAACGGGTTTACTAGAGTCAGTAATCTAGTTCACATCGCTATGTGATTAACACCCAAAGAGTACTAAGGTGTGATCATGTTATGCTTGTGAGAGAAGTTTAGTCAACGGGTCTGCCACATTCAGATCCGTAAGTATTTTGCAAATTTCTATGTCAATAATGCTCTGCACGGAGCTACCCTAGCTAATTGCTCCTACTTTCAATATGTATCCAGATTGAGATTTAGAGTTATCTGGATCAGTGTCAAAATTTGCATCGACGTAGCCCTTTACGACGAACCTTTTTGTCACCTCCATAATCGAGAAACATATCCTTATTCCACTAAGGATAATTTTGACCAATGTCCAGTGATCTACTCCTAGATCACTATTGTACTCCCTTGCCAAACTCAGGGCAGGGTATACAATAGGTCTGGTACACAGCATGGCATACTTTATAGAACCTATGGCCAAGGCATAGGGAATGACTTTCATTCTCTTTCTATCTTCTGCCGTGGTCGGGCTTTGAGTCTTACTCAATTTCACACCTTGTAACACAGGCAAGAACTCTTTCTTTGACTGTTCCATTTTGAACTACTTCAAAATCTTGTCAAGGTATGTACTCATTGAAAAACTTATCGAGCGTCTTGATCTATCTCTATAGATCTTGATGTTCAATATGTAAGCAGCTTCACCGAGGTCTTTCTTTGAAAAACTCCTTTCAAATACTCCTTTATGCTTTGCAGAATAATTCTACATTATCTCTGATCAACAATATGTCATTCACATATACTTATCAGAAATGCTGTAGTGATCCCACTCACTTTCTTGTAAATACAGGCTTCACCACAAGTTTGTATAAAACTATATGCTTTGATCAACTTATCAAAGCATATATTCCAACTCCGAGATGCTTGCACCAGTCCATAGATGGATCGCTGGAGCTTGCATATTTTGTTAGCACCTTTAGGATTGACAAAACTTTCTTGTTGCATCATATACAACTCTTCTTTAATAAATCCATTAAGTAATGTAGTTTTGTTTATCCATTTGCCAGATTTCATAAAATGTGGCAATTGCTAACATGATTCGGATAGACTTAAGCATAGATACGAGTGAGAAACTCTCATCGTAGTCAAGACCTTGAACTTTTCGAAAACCTTTTGCGACAATTCTAGCTTTGTAGATAGTAACACTACTATCAGCGTCTGTCTTCCTCTTGAAGATCCATTTAATCTCAATTGCTTGTCGATCAATAGGCAAGTCAACCAAAGTCCACACTTTGTTCTCATACATGGATCTCATCTCGGATTTCATGGCCTCAAGCCATTTCGCGGAATCTGGGCTCATCATCGCTTCCTCATAGTTCATACGCTCGTCATGGTCAAGTAACATGACCTCCAGAACAGGATTACCGTACCACTCTGGTGCGGATCTCACTCTGGTTTACCTACGAGGTTCGGTAGTAATTTGATCTGAAGTTACATGATCATCATCATTAGCTTCCTCACTAATTGGTGTAGTAGTCACAGGAACAGATTTCTATGATGAACTACTTTCTAATAAGGGAGCAGGTATAGTTACCTCATCAAGTTCTACTTTCCTCCCACTCACTTCTTTCGAGAGAAACTCCTTCTCTAGAAAGGATCCATTCTCAGCAATGAATAACTTGCCTTCAGATCTGTGATAGAAGGTGTACCCAACATTTTCTTTTGGGTATCCTATGAAGATGCACTTCTCCGATTTGGGTTTGAGCTTATCAGGTTGAAACTTTTTCACATAAGCATTGCAACCTCAAACTTTAAGAAATGACAGCTTAGGTTTCTTGCCAAACCATAGTTCATACGGTGTTGTCTCAACGGATTTAGATGGTGCCCTATTTAATGTGAATGTAGCTGTCTCTAATGCATAACCCCAAAATGATAGTGGTAAATCGGTAAGAGACATCATAGATCGCACCATATCTAATAAAGTACAGTTACGACGTTCGGACACACCATTACACTGTGGTGTTCCAGGTGGCGTGAGTAGTGAAACTATTTCACATTGTTTTAACTGAAGGCCAAACTCGTAACTCAAATATTTTCCTTCTGCAATCATATCGTAGAAACTTTTATTTTTGTTACGATGATTCTCCACTTCACTCTGAAATTCTTTAAACTTTTCAACTATTTCAGACTTGTGTTTCATTAAGTAGATATACCCATATCTTCTCAAATCATCTGTGAAGGTCAGAAAATAACGATACTTGCCGTGAGCCTTAACATTCATCGGACCACATACATTAGTATGTATGATTTCCAACAAAACTGTTGCTTGCTCCATTGTTCCGGAGAACGGAGTCTTAGTCATCTTGCCCATGAGGCATGGTTCGCAAGCATCAACTGATTCATAATCAAGTGATTCCAAAAGCCCATCAACATGGATTTTCTTCATGCGCTTTACACCAATATGACCTAAACGGCAGTGCCACAAATAAGTTGCACTATCTTTATTAACTTTGCATCTTTTGGTTTCAATATTATGAATATGTGTATCACTACGATCGAGATCCAACGAACCATTTTCATTGGGTGTGTAACCATATAAGGTTTTATTCATGTAAACAGAACAAGAATTTATTCTCTTACTTAAATGAATAACCGTATTGCAATAAACATGATCAAATCATATTCATGCTCAACGCAAACACCAAATAACACTTATTTAGGTTCACACTAATCCCGAAAGTATAGGGAGTGTGCGATGATGATCATATCAATCTTGGAACCACTTCCAAAACACATCGTCACTTCACCCTTAACTAGTCTCTGTTCATTCTGCAACTCCCGTTTCGAGTTACTACTCTTAGCAACTGAACCAGTATCAAATACTGAGGGGTTGCTACGAACACTACTAAAATACACACCAATAATCTGTATATCAAATATACCTTTGTTCACTTTGCCATCCTTCTTATCCGCCAAATACTTGGGGTAGTTCCGCTTCCAATGACCAGTCCCTTTGCAGTAGAAGCACTCAGTTTCAGGCTTAGGTCCAGACTTAGGCTTCTTCACTTGAGCAGCAACTTGCTTGCTGTTCTTCTTGAAGTTCCCCTTTTTTTCCTTTGCCCTTTTCTTGAAACTAGTGGTTTTGTTTACCATCAACACTTGATGCTTTTCTTGATTTCTACCTTCGTCGATTTCAGCATCACAAAGAGCTTGGGAATCGTTTATGTTATCCCTTGCATATTATAGTTCATCACGAAGTTCTACTAACTTGGTGATGGTGACTAGAGAATTCTGTCAATCACTATTTTATCTGGAAGATTAACTCCCACTTGATTCAAGCGATTGTAGTACCCAGACAATCTGAGCACATGCTCACTGCTTGAGCTATTCTCCTCCATCTTTTAGCTATAGAACTTGTTGGAGACTCCATATCTCTCAACTCGGGTATTTGCTTGAAATATTAGTTTCAACTCCTGGAACATCTCATATGGTCCATGACGTTCAAACGTCTTTGAAATCCTGATTCTAAGCTGTTAAGCATGGTGCACTAAACTATCAAGTAGTCATCATATTGAGCTAGCCAAACGTTCATAACGTCTGCATCTGCTCCTGCAATAGGTTTGTCACCTAGCGGTGCATCAAGGACATAATTCTTCTGTGCAGCAATGAGGATAATCCTTAGATCACGGATCCAATCCGCATCATTGCTACTAACATTTTTCAACTTAGTTTTCTCTAGGAACATATAAAAATTAAACGGGGAGCAACATCGCGAGCTATTGATCTACAACATAGATATGCTAATACTACCAGGACTAAGTTCATGATAAATTAAAGTTCAATTAATCATATTACTTAAGAACTCCCACTTAGATAGACATCCCTCTAATCATCTAAGTGATCACGTGATCCAAATCAACTAAACCATAACCGATCATCACGTGAAATGGAGTAGTTTTCAATGGTGAACATCACTATGTTGATCATATCTACTATATGATTCACGCTCGACCTTTCAGTCTCAGTGTTCCGAGGCCATATATACTAGGCTCGTCAAGTTTAACCTTAGTATTCTGCGTGTGCAAAACTGGCTTGCACCCGTTGTAGATGGACGTAGAGCTTATCACACCCGATCATCACATGGTGTCTGGGCACGACGAACTTTGGCAACGGTGCATACTCAGGGAGAACACTTTTATCTTGAAATTTAGTGAGAGATCATCTTATAATGCTATTGTCAATTAAAGCAAGATAAGATGCATAAAAGATAAACATCACATGCAATCAAAATATGTGACATGATATGGTCATCATCATCTTGTGCCTTTGATCTCCATCTCCAAAACATCGTCATGATTTCCATCATCACTGGCATGAAACCATGATCTCCATCATCTTGATCTATATCTATGTGTCGTCACATGGTCGTCTTGCCAACTATTGCTCTTGCAATTATTGCTATCGCATAGCGATAAAGTAAAGCAATTATTTGGCGCTTGCATCTTATGAAATAAAGAGACAACCATAAGGCTTCTGCCAGTTGCTGATAACTTCAACAAAACATGATCATCTTATACAAAAACTTATATCTTATCACGTCTTGACCATATCACATCACAACATGCCCTGCAAAAACAAGTTAGACGTCCTCTACTTTGTTGTTGCAAGTTTTACGTGGCTGCTACGGGCTTAGCAAGAACCGTTCTTACCTACGCACCAAAACCACAACGATAGTTTGTCAAGTTGGTGCTGTTTTAACCTTCGCAAGGAACGGGCGTAGCCACACTCGGTTCAACTAAAGTTGGAGAAACTGACACCCGCCAGCCACCTGTGTGCAAAGCACGTCGGTAGAACCAGTCTCGCGTAAGCGTACGCGTAATGTCGGTCTGGGCCGCTTCATCCAACAATACCGCCGAACCAAAGTGTGACATGCTGGTAAGCAGTATGACTTATATCGCCCACAACTCACTTGTGTTCTCTTCGTGCATATTACATCAACGCATAAAACCTAGGCTCGGATGCCACTGTTGGGGAACATAGTAATTTCAAAATTTTCCTATGCACACGCAAGATCATGGTGATGCATAGCAACGAGAGGGGAGAGTGTTGTCCATGTACCCTCGTAGACCGAAAGTGGAAGCATTAGCACAATGCGGTTGATGTAGTTGTACGTCTTCACGGATCGACCGATCAAGCACCGAAACTACGGCACCTCCGAGTTCTAGCATACGTTCAGCTCGATGACGATTCCCGGACTCCGATCCAGCAAAGTGTCGGGGAAGAGTTCTATCAGCACGACGGCATGGTGACGATCTTGATGTTCTATCGTCGCAGGGCTTCGCCTAAGCACCGCTATAATATTATCGAGGATTATGGTGGAGGGGGGCACCGCACACGGCTAAGAGATCTCAAGGATCAATTATTGTGTCTAGAGGTGCCCCCTGCCCCCGTATATAAAGGAGCAAGGGGGGAGGCCAGCCGGCCCTTGCAAGGCGCGCCATGAGGAGGAGTCCTCCTCCTAGTAGGAGTAGGACTCCCCTCTTTCCTACTCCTACTAGGAGGGGGAAAGGAAGGGGGAGAGGGAGAAGGAAAGGGGGGCGCCGCCCCCCCCTCCTAGTCCAATTCGGACCAGAGGGGGAGGGGGCGCGCGGCCCACCCTGGCCGCCCCTCTCTCTCTCCACTAAGGCCCATAAGGCCCATTACTTCTCTCGGGGGGTTCCGGTAATCCTCCGGCACTCCGGTTTTCTCCGAAATCACCTGGAACACTTCCGGTGTCCGAATATAGTCGTCCAATATATCAATCTTTATGTCTCGACTATTTCGAGACTCCTCGTCATGTCCATGATCATATCCGGGACTCCGAACAACCTTCGGTACATCAAAACATATAAACTCATAATGAAACTGTCATAGTAACGTTAAGCGTGCGGACCCTACGGCTTCGAGAACAATGTAGACATGACCGAGACACGTCTCCGGTCAATAACCAATAGCGGAACCTGGATGCTCATATTGGCTCCCACATATTCTACGAAGATCTTTATCGGTCAGACCGCAAAACAACATACGTTGTTCCCTTTCTCATCGGTATGTTACTTGCCCGAGATTCGATCGTCGGTATCTTAATACCTAGTTCAATCTCGTTACCGGCAAGTCTCTTTACTCGTTCCGTAATACATCATCTCGCAACTAACTCATCAGTTGCATTGCTTGCAAGGCTTAAGTTATGTGCATTACCGAGAGGGCCCAGAGATACCTCTCCGACAATCGGAGTGACAAATCCTAATCTCGAAATACGCCAACCCAACAAGTACCTTTGGAGACACCTGTAGAGCACCTTTATAATCACCCAGTTACGTTGTGACGTTTGGTAGCACACAAAGTGTTCCTTCGGTAAACGGGAGTTGCATAATCTCATAGTCATAGGAACATGTATTAGTCATGAAGAAAGCAATAGCAACAAACTAAACAATCAAGTGCTAAGCTAACGGAATGGGTCAAGTCAATCACATCATTCTCCTAATGATGTGATCCCATTAATCAAATGACAACTCATGTCTATGGTTAGGAAACATAACCATCTTTGATCAACGAGCTAGTCAAGTAGAGGCATACTAGTGACATACTGTTTGTCTATGTATTCACACATGTATTATGTTTCCGGTTAATACAATTCTAGCATGAATAGTAAACATTTATCATGATATTAGGAAATAAATAATAACTTTATTATTGCCTCTAGGGCATATTTCCTTCACCTATATGTATGCTTGTTTTTGTGGATCTATAATCCAGTGTGTGGTGAAGCAGCCCACGTTTGCACCTTGTCATCTCCTGTTTTATCTTACTGATGTGGCTGATGATATGAACAACATGCCATGCACATTATCCAAAATAGATACAATGATTTTCTTTGCCCTTCATCTATGCTTGTTATGTTGACATGGTAATCCAATAGTGTGGTGAACCTCCCCGCATTATGAACAATGCCAAATTATGCTATTGATATTTTGAACATACTCTTTATTTTCTAATTTGAAATTGGATAGAATTGACAGAACAGTTATCATCTTTGTTTATACACGTGCAAAACCTGTCATCTCTCTGCTTTGTTTCAGGGTGATATGCCTGATGGCATGCACAAGTCTACTAAAGGCTGTGAGACAAACCCAACATATATTGCAGCAAAGAAGGCAAAACATCTTGAAGATAGCGAGACAACCCCAAAGTCTTGTCTTGATGCAGTGTTCAAGTTACTTGAGACTAACAGTCAGACAAGCTCACAAAATTCGTTGTCTGAATCAGTTCGACTTCTTCAGTCCCAAGTTCTAGCAGAAAGGCATTCTACAACTCAACTTCGACTTGAAGTCCTATCTCTAAGAAAGATTGCGGAGAACACCAATGAGAACCTCATCGCTAAACAACTACACCTGGAAGTTATGACCGACATGCTAGGCCGGTCTCACAGCCTTGCTCAGCAGCTTCGCGGCAGTTCCCCCGCAAGGCTAACCTTTCTTGAACTGTCTTGGAAGTGGTCTTGGTTCAGTATTATTTTGTAACATTGCAATGGTGCCCAGTTTTTGTAATCTGCTTCTTCGTTGCACTTTATGATCACTGGTGGCGAACTTTGATGCCCAGTGGATGTAATATACCTTAAATCCTTTATTATATAGTGTAGGTTTATTCTTAGTTACTATGTTGTAATTTGTTTATTGTATAGAGTAGGTTTGTTCTTAATCTTCTATATCTAAATAGCTAGCCCCCACTAACATATTTCTCTCAATATGCAAGCATGCCACCTCATCATTCAACATGCATAGGAAAGGCCCACCTCAACATGCAACTATGCATATTAACAATCCACTTCAACATGCAAACATGCATGCATGTAAAATTCCATTCTATTATGGTATTAAATTTAATTCTTATATCATTTTTAAAACTATTATTTCAAATATTCATGTTTCATATAACCAAAATCTCACAAAAATACTGCAAAATATTCCCGCAATGCAAACATGCATGCATGTAAAATTCCATTCTATTATGGTATTAAACTTAATTCTTATATAATTTTAAAAACTATTATTTCAAATATTCATGTTCCAGATAACCAAAATCTCACTAAAATACTGTAAAATATCCCTGCAACAACGTGCGGGGCATCATCTAGTTCCTACTAGTTACGCAGCAGCCCGAAATGAACCCCAGCCCATGATTGTGCGAATCAAATCATGGGCTTTTAACAGGCCAAAATTGTCTGGGTCCTTGTTTGGCCCAATCAGATATCGGCTGCGAGCAGGCCGGATGCAAACCGGGCTGTAATTAGTCACAACTATATGACGGGCTTTTAACAGGCCGAAATTAATATAGGACCAAAATGTTAAACGGACCCTTAACAGGCCAAAACTAATATCAGGCCGAATTACTAAGTGGGCCTTTAACAAGTGGGCCCAAAAAGCAGAGTGTCCAGTTGACGGGCCGAATCTGATATGGGCCATAATTGAGCCCAAAGCCTCTTAAAGGGCCAGACCTGATCTGGGCCGTAATTTAGCCCAGAACGTGGTAGGCTTTTAACGGGCCGGATCTCATATGGGCCACTATTAGGCCCGGAGCGTGGCAGGCCATTAATGGACCAGATCAAATATGGGCCGGTATTTGGCCCAAAACATGGCAGCCAGTTAATGGGCCGACCTACTAGGGTCCTCAAAATCTTGTGGGCCTACAGCTGGGCCGGCCCATTAATGTTGGTGAAATCTCGTGGGCCTTTAGCTGGGCCGGCCCATTATGACCTGCAAGAATCTTGTGGGCCTTTACTTGGGCCGGCCCATTATGGCACACAAAAATCTTGTGGGCCTTTACCTGGGCCGGCCCATTATGGCCCGCAAAATCTTGTGGGCCTTTAGCTGGGCCAGCACATTATGGTCCGCAAAATCTCATGGGCCTTTAGCTGGGCCGGCCCATTATGGTCTGCAAAATCTCGTGGGCCTTTAGTTGGGCCGGCCCATTTAAACTTGTTGCGCTGTGCCACGTGTCAACATATCATAGGCGCCTTCTGTCCAGTGAGTGGATGACATCTGTCCCGATGATGAGCCGACACGTGTTTCCTCTAGCCAATGATGATTTTACACGTGGAAAATCCCCATTGGTCGGGGCTGTTAACGGGTTATCGGATCCAAAACCCGACCTGATAGCTTAACGGCATTCCGTTACGGTGGATGCCACGTGTCGGTCACCCTTGACGAAAGCACTTCTGTGACGCGCGATTTATCGTCATGGAAGTGGACACTTCCGTGATGATAATTTTGGTAATGTCATGGAACACTTCTACAACAGCACAGGTATGACTATCTTGATTCTGTCATAAATTTTTCATGGATGTACATGCATGACAAAAAAAGCGACCTACTGTGACAAACACGTATCATCACGAAACTGTATTTTTTTGTAGTGCGTGCATTCGGTACTTGGATTGGTCGGATCGTGAAGATGTACGACTACATCAACCGCGTTCTCATAACGCTTCCGCTTACGGTCTACGAGGATACGTGGACGACACTCTCCCCTCTCGTTGCTATGCATCACCATGATTTTGCATGTGCATAGGAAAATTTTGAAATTACTGCGTTCCCCAACAATCGATGCTTAAGAGTCTGTCCGAATCATGTTAGCAGTTGCCGCATTTCATGAAATCTGGCAAATGGATGTCAAAATTGCATTCCTTAATGGATTTCTTAAAGAAGAGTTTTATATGATGCAACCAGAAGGTTTTGTCGATCCTAAAGGTGCTAATAAAGTTATCAAGCTCCAGCGATCCATCTATGGACTGGTACAAACATCTCGGAGTTGGAATATATGCTTTGATAAAGTGATCAAAGCATATGGTTTTATACAGACTTGCGGTGAAGCCTGTATTTACAAGAAAGTGAGTGGGAGCACTACAACATTTCTGATAAGTATATGTGAATGACATATTGTTGATCGGAAATAATGTAGAATTTTCTGGAAAGCATAAAGGAATGTTTGAAAGGAGTTTTTCAAAGAAAGACCTCGGTGAAGCTACTTACATATTGAGCATCATGATCTATAGAGATAGATCAAGACGCTTGATATATTTTCAATGAGTACATAACTTGATTTTTTTTGAAGTAGTTCAAAATGGAACAGTCAAAGAAGGAGTTCTTGCCTGTGTTGCAAGGTGTGAAGTTGAGTAAAGACTCAAAACCCGACCACGGGAGAAAATAGAAAGAGAATAAAAAAGTCATTCCCTATGCCTCGGTCATAGGTTCTACAAAGTATGCTATGTTGTGTACCAGACCTATTATGTACCTCACCATAAGTTTGGCAAGAGGGTACAATAGTGATCCAGGAGTGGATCACTGGATAGCGGTCAGAAATATCCTTAGTGGAATAAGGAAATGTTTCTCGGTTATGGAGGTGACAAAGAGTTTGTTGTAAAGAGTTATGTCGATGCAAGCTTTGACACCGATCTGGATGACTCTAAGTCTCGATCTAGATACATATTGAAAGTGGGAGCAATTAGCTATAGTAGCTCCGTGCAAAGCATTGTAAACATAGAAAATTTGCAAAATACATACGGCTCTGAATGTGGCAGACCCGTTGACTAAATTTCTCTCACAAGCAAAACATGATCACTCTTTGGGTGTTAATCACATAGCGATGTAAACTAGATTATTGACTCAAGTAAACCCTTTGGGTGTTAGTCACATGGAGATGTGAACCAATCACATAAAGATGTGAACTATTGGTGTTAAATCACATGACGATGTGGACTAGATTATTGACTCTAGTGCAAGTGGGAGACTGAAGGAAATATGCCCTAGATGCAATAATAAAGTTGTTATTTATATTTCCTTATATCATGATAAATGTTTATTATTCATGCTAGAATTGTATTAACCGGAAACTTAGTACATGTGTGAACACATAGACAAACAGAGTGTCCCTAGTATGCCTCTACTTGACTAGCTCGTTAATCAAAGATGGTTAAGTTTCCTAGCCATGGACATGTGTTGTCATTTGATGAACGGGATCACATCATTAGAGAATGATGTGATGGACAAAACCCATCCATTAGCTTAGCATAAATGCATAATGATCGTTCAGTTTATTGCTACTGCTCTCTTCATGACTTATACATGTTCCTCTGACTATGAGATTATGCAACTCCCGAATATCGGAGGAACACCTTGTGTGCTATCAAACGTCACAACATAACTGGGTGATTATAAAGATGCTCTATAGGTGTCTCCAATGGTGTGTGTTGAGTTGGCATAGATCGAGATTAGGATTTGTCACTCCGTCTATCGGAGAGGTATCTCTGGGCCCTCTCGGTAATGCACATCACTATAAGCCTTGCAAACAATGTGACTAATGAGTTAGTTGCGGGATGATGCATTACGGAACGAGTAAAGAGACTTGCCGGTAACGAGATTGAACTAGGTATTGAGATACCGCCGATCGAATCTCGGGCAAGAAACATACCGATGACAAAGGGAACAACTTATGTTGTTATGCGGTTTGACCGATAAAGATCTTCGTAGAATATGTATGAACCAATATGAGCATTCAGGTTCCGCTATTGGTTATTTACCGGATATGAGTCTCGGTCATGTCTACATAGTTCTCGAACCCGTAGGGTCCGCACGCTTAACGTTCTGTGACGATTTGTATTATGAGTTATGTGATTTGATGACCGAAGTTTGTTTGGAGTCCTGGATGAGATCGGGGACATGACAAGGAGTCTTGAAATGGTCGAGACGTAAAGATCGATATATTGGAAGACTATATTCGGGCATCGGAAAGGTTCCAAGTGGTTCAGGTATTTTTTTTGGAGTACTGGAGAGTTACGGGAATTCGCCGGGAGAAGTATTTGGCCTTATTGGGCCATACAGAAATAGAGGAGGCGGGCCAAAGGAAAGGAGGCGCGCGCCTCCCAATTGGTCCGAATTGGACTAGGGGAAAGGGGGCGGCGCCCCCCCCCCCCTTGCCCTTTCCTACTCCCTCTTTTTTCTCTCCTACTCCGGAAAGGAAAAGGGGAATCCTACTAGGACTTGGGACTCCCCACACTTTGGGCACGCCCTATGAGGGCCGGCCTCCTCCTCCCTACATCCTTTATATACGTGGCCAGCGGGCACCCCATAGACACACAAGTTGATCATTGATCCCTTAGCCGTGTCCGGTGTCCCCTCCACCATAACCCACCTCGGTCATATCATCGTAGTGCTTAGGCGAAGCCCTGCGATGGTAGCATCATCATCACCGTCATCATGCCGTCGTGCTGACGAAGCTCTCCCTCGACACTCAGCTGGATCGAGAGTTCGTGGGACGTCACCGAGCCGAACGTGTGCAGATCACCGAGCCGAACCTTGTGTTGGGGAACATAGTAATTTCAAAAAAAATCCTACGCACACGCAAGATCATGGTGATGCATAGCAATGAGAGGGGAGAGTGTTGTCTACATACCCTCGTAGACCGAAGCGGAAGCGTTGACGCAACGTAGAGGAAGTAGTCGTACGTCTTCCCGGTCCAACCGATCCAAGCACCGTTACTCCGGCACCTCCGAGCTCTTGGCACACGTTCAGCTCGATGACGCTCCCCGGGCTCCGATCCAGCAAAGCTTCGGGGAGGAGTTCCGTCAGCACGACGGCGTGGTGACGATCTTGATGTTAAACCGTCGCAGGGCTTCGCCTAAGCACCGCTACAATATGACCGAGGTGGAATATGGTGGAGGGGGGCACCGCACACGGCTAAGGAACGATCACGAAGATCAACTTGTGTGTCTATGGGATGCCCATGTCCCTGTATATAAAGGAGTGGAGGAGGGGAGGGCCGGCCCTCTCTATGGCGCGCCCTAGGGGAGTCCTACTCCCACCGGGAGTAGGATTCCCCCTTTCCTAATCCAACTAGGAGTCCTTCCATGTAGTGGGAGTAGGAGACAAGGAAGGGGAAGAGAAGGAAGGAGGGGGCGCCGCCCCTCCCCCTAGTCCAGTTCGGACTAGTCAATGGGGGGGCGCGCGGCCTGCCTCTCCCTCTCCCCTAAAGCCCAATAAGGCCCATATACTTCTTCCCCCGTATTCCCGTAACTCCCCGGTACTCCGAAAAATACCCGAACCATTCGGAACCTTTCCGATGTCCGAATATAGTCGTCCAATATATCGATCTTTACGTCTCGACCATTTCGAGACTCCTCGTCATGTCCCCGATCTCATCCGGGACTCCGAACTCCTTCGGTACATCAAAACTCATAAACTTATAATATAACTGTCATCGAAACCTTAAGCGTGCGGACCCTACGGGTTCGAGAACAATGTAGACATGATCGAGACACGTCTTCGGTCAATAACCAATAGTGGAACCTGGATGCTCATATTGGTTCCTACATATTCTATGAAGATCTTTATCGTTCAGACCGCATAACAACATACGTTGTTTCCTTTGTCATCGGTATGTTACTTGCCCGAGATTCGATCGTCGGTATCTCAATACCTAGTTCAATCTCGTTACCGGCAAGTCTCTTTACTCGTTCCGTAATACATCATCTCGCAACTAACTCATTAGTTGCAATGCTTGCAAGGCTTATGTGATGTGCATTACCGAGAGGGCCCAGAGATACCTCTCTGACAATCGGAGTGACAAATCCTAATCTCGAAATATGCCAACCCAACATGAACCTTTGGAGACACCTGTAGAGCTCCTTTATAATCACCCAGTTATGTTGTGACGTTTGGTAGCACACAAAGTGTTCCTCCGGTAAACGGGAGTTGCATAATCTCATAGTCATAGGAACATGTATAAGTCATGAAGAAAGCAATAGCAACATACTAAACGATCGAGTGCTAAGCTAACGGAATGGGTCAAGTCAATCACATCATTCTCCTAATGACGTGATCCCGTTAATCAAATAACAACTCTTTGTCTATGGTTAGGAAACATAACCATCTTTGATTAACGAGCTAGTCAAGTAGAGGCATACTAGTGACACTCTGTTTGTCTATGTATTCACACATGTATTATGTTTCCGGTTAATACAATTCTAGCATGAATAATAAACATTTATCATGAAATAAGGAAATAAATAATAACTTTATTATTGCCTCTAGGGCATATTTCCTTCAGTCTCCCACTTGCACTAGAGTCAATAATCTAGTTCACATTTCCATGTGATTTAACACCAATAGTTCACATCATTATGTGACCAACACTCAAAGGGTTTACTAGAGTCAATAATCTAGTTCACATTGCTATGTGATTAACACCCAAAGAGTACTAAGGTGTGATCATGTTTTGCCTGTGAGAGAAGTTTAGTCAACGGGTCTGCCATATTCAGATTCGTATGTATTTTGCAAATTTCTATGTCAACAATGCTCTGCACGGAGCTACTCTAGCTAATTGCTCCCACTTTCAATATGCATCTAGATTGAGATTTAGAATCATCTGGATCAGTGTCAAAGTTTGCATCAACGTAACCCTTTACGACGAACCTTTTGTCACCTCCATAATCGAGAAACATATCCTTATTCCACTAAGGATAATTTGACCGTTGTCCAGTGATCTACTCCTAGATCACTATTGTACTCCCTTGCCAAAAACAGTGTAGGGTATACAATAGATCTGGTACATAGCATGGCATATTTTATAGAACCTATGGCCAAGGCATAGGGAATGACTTTCATTCTCTCTCTATCTTCTGCCGTGGTCGGGTTTAGAGTCCTACTCAACTTCACACCTTGTAACACAGGCAAGAACTCTTTCTTTGATTGTTCCATTTTGAACTACTTCAAAATCTTGTCAAGGTATGTACTCATTGAAAACTTATCAAGCGTCTTGATCTATCTCTATAGATCTTGATGCTCAATATGTAAGCAGCTTCACCGAGGTCTTTCTTTGAAAAACTCCTTTCAAATACTCTTTTATGCTTTGCAGAATAATTCTACATTATCTCCGATCAACAATATGTCATTCACATATACTTATCAGAAATGATGTAGTGCTCCCACTCACTTTCTTGTAAATATAGGCTTCACTGCAAGTCTGTATAAAACTATATGCTTTGATCAACTTATCAAAGCGTATACTCCAACTCCGAGATGCTTGCACCAGTCCATAGATGGATCGCTGGAGCTTACATATTTTGTTAGCACCTTTAGGATTGACAAAACTTTCTTGTTGCATCATATACAACTCTTCTTTAATAAATCCATTAAGGAATGTAGTTTTGTTTATCCACTTGCCAGATTTCATAAAATGCGGCAATTGCTAACATGATTCGGACAGACTTAAGCATAGATACGAGTGAGAAACTCTCGTCGTAGTCAACACCTTGAACTTGTCGAAAACCTTTTTGCAACAATTCTAGCTTTTGTAGATAGTGACACTACTATCAGCGTCCGTCTTCCTCTTGAAGATCCATTTAATATCAATGGCTTGCCGATCAATGGGCAAGTCAATCAAAGTCCATACTTTGTTCTCATACATGGATCTCATCTCAGATTTCATGGCCTCAAGCCATTTCGCGGAATCTGGGCTCATCATCGCTTCCTCATAGTTCGTAGGCTCGTCATGGTCAAGTAACATGACCTTCAGAACAGGATTTACCGTACCACTCTGGTGCGGATCTCACTCTGGTTTACCTACGAGGTTCGGTAGTAACTTGATCTGAAGTTACATGATCATCATCATTAGCTTCCTCACTAATTGGTGTAGTAGTCACAGAAACAGATTTCTGTGATGAACTACTTTCCAATAAGGGAGCAGGTACAGTTACCTCATTAAGTTCTACTTTCCTCCCACTCACTTCTTTCGAGAGAAACTCCTTCTCTAGAAAGGATCCATTCTCAGCAATGAATATCTTGCCTTCGGATCTGTGATAGAAGGTGTACCCAACATTTTCTTTTGGGTATCCTATGAAGATTTACTTCTCCGATTTAGGTTTGAGCTTATCATGTTGAAACTTTTTCACATAAGCATCGCAGTCCCAAACTTTAAGAAACGACAGCTTAGGTTTCTCGCCAAACCACAGTTCATACGGTGTCATCTCCACGGATTTAGATGGTGCCCTATTTAACGTGAATGTAGTTGTCTCTAATGCATAACCCCAAAACGATAGCGGTAAATCAGTAAGAGACGTCATAGATCGCACCATATCTAATAAAGTACGGTTACGACGTTCGGACACACCATTACACTATGGTGTTCCAGGTGGCGTGAGCAGTGAAACTATTTCACATTGTTTTTAACTGAAGGCCAAACTCGTTAACTCAAATATTTTATTTCTGCGATCATATCGTAGAAACTTTTATTTTCTTGTTACGATGATTCTCCACTTCATTCTGAAATTCTTTGAACTTTTCAAATGTTTCAGACTTGTATTTCATCAAGTAGATATACCCATATCTGCTCAAATCATCTGTGAAGGTTAGAAATAATGATACCCGACGCGAGCCTCAACATTCATCGGACCACATACATCTGTATGTATGATTTCCAACAAATCTGTTGCTCTCTCCATAGTACCAGAGAACGGTGTTTTTAGTCATCTTGCCCATAAGACATGGTTCGCAAGCACCAAGTGATTCATAATCAAGTGATTCCAAAATCCCATCAGCAAGGAGTTTCTTCATGCGCTTTACACCAATATGACCTAAACGGTAATGCCACAAATAAGTTGCACTATCATTATTAACTTTGCATCTTTTGGTTTCAATATTATGAATATGTGTATCACTATGATCGAGATCCAATGAACCATTTTCGTTGGGTGTGTAACCATATAAGGTTTTATTCATGTAAACAGAACAACAATTTATTCTCTTACTTAAATGAATAACCGTATTGCAATAAACATGATCAAATCATATTCATGCTCAACACAAACACAAAATAACACTTATTTAGGTTCAACACTAATCCGGAAAGTATAGGGAGTGTGCGATGATGATTATATCAATCTTGAAACCACTTCCAACACACATCGTCACTTCACCCTTAACTAGTCTCTGTTTATTCTGTAACTCCCGTTTCGAGTTACTAATCTTAGCAACTGAACTAGTATCAAATACTGAGGGGTTGCTATAAACACTAGTAAAGTACACATCAATAACATGTATATCAAATATACTTATGTTCACTTTGCCATCCTTCTTATCCGCCAATCACTTGGGGTAATTCCGCTTCCAGTGACCAGTTCCTTTGCAGTAGAAGCACTTAGTCTCAGGCTTAGGACCAGACTTAGGCTTCTTCACTTGAGCAGCAACTTGCTTGCTGTTCTTCTTGAAGTTCCCCTTTTTTTCCTTTGCCCTTTTCTTGAAACTAGTGGTCTTGTCTATCATCAACACTTTGATGTTTTTCTCGATTTCTACCTTCGTCAATTTCAGCATTACGAAGAGCTTGGGAATCGTTTCTGTTATCCCTTGCATATCATAGTTCATCACGAAGTTCTACTAACTTGGTGATGGTGACTAGAGAATTCTGTCAATCACTATTTTATCTGGAAGATTAACTCCCACTTGACTCAAGCGATTGTAGTACCCAGACAATCTGAGCACATGCTCACTAGTTGAGCGATTCTCCTCCACCTTTTAGCTATAGAACTTGTTGGAGACTTCATATCTCTCAACTCGGGTATTTGCTTGAAATATTAACTTCAACTCCTGGAACATCTCATATGGTCCATGACGTTCAAAACGTCTTTGAAGTCCCGATTCTAAGCCGTTAAGCATGGTGCACTAAACTATCAAGTAGTCATCATATTGAGCTAGCCAAACGTTCATAACGTCTGCATCTGCTCCTGCAATAGGTCCGTCACCTAGCGGTGCATCAAGGACATAATTCTTCTGTGCAGCAATGAGGATAAACCTCAGATCACGGATCCAATCCGCATCATTGCTACTAACATCTTTCAACACAATTTTCTCTAGGAACATATCAAAATAAACATATGAAAGCAACAGCGCGAGCTATTGATCTACAACATAGATATGCTAATACTACGGACTAAGTTCATGATAAATTAAAGTTCAATTAATCATATTACTTAAGAACTCCAACTTAGATAGACATCCCTCTAATCCTCTAAGTGATCACGTGATCCAAATCAACTAAACCATGTCCGATCATCACGTGAGATGGAGTAGTTTTCAATGGTGAACATCACTATGTTGATCATATCTACTATATGATTCACGCTCGACCTTTCGGTCTCAGTGTTCCGAGGCCATATCTGCATATGTTGGGCTCGTCAAGTTTAACCTGAGTATTCTGCGTGTGCAAAACTGGCTTGCACCCGTTGTAGATGGACATAGAGCTTATCACACCCGATCATCACGTGGTGTCTGGGCACGACGAACTTTGGCAACGGTGCATACTCAGGGAGAACACTTCTTATCTTGAAATTTAGTGAGAGATCATCTTATAATGCTACCGTCAATCAAAGCAAGATAAGATGCATAAAAGATAAACATCACATGCAATCAATATAAGTGATATGATATGGCCATCATCATCTTGTGCTTGTGATCTCCATCTCCGAAGCACCGTCATGATCACCATCGTCACCGGCGCGACACCTTGATCTCCATCGTAGCATCGTTGTCGTCTCGCCAATCTTATGCTTCTACGACTATCGCTACCGCCTAGTGATAAAGTAAAGCATTACAGGGCGATTGCATTGCATACAATAAAGAGACAACCATATGGCTCCTGCAAGTTGCCGATAACTTGGTTACAAAACATGATCATCTCATACAATAAAATTTAGCATCATGCCTTGACCATATCACATCACAACATGCCCTGCAAAAACAAGTTAGACATCCTCTACTTTGTTTGTTGCAAGTTTTACGTGGCTGCTACGGGCTTAAGCAAGAATCAATCTTACCTACGCATCAAAACCACAACGATAGTTTGTCAAGTTGGTGTTGTTTTAACCTTCGCAAGGACCGGGCGTAGCCATACTCGGTTCAACTAAAGTTGGAGAAACTGACACCCGCCAGCCACCTGTGTGCAAAGCACGGCGGTAGAACCAGTCTCGCGTAAGCGTACGCGTAATGTCGGTCCGGGCCGCTTCATCCAACAATACCGCCGAACCAAAGTATGACATGCTGGTAAGTAGTATGACTTATATCGCCCACAACTCACTTGTGTTCTACTCGTTCATATAACATCAAACCATAAAACCTAGGCTCGGATACCACTGTTGGGGAACGTAGTAATTTCAAAAAAAATCTACGCACACGCAAGATCATGGTGATGCATAGCAACGAGAGGGGAGTGTTATCTACGTACCCTCGTAGACCGAAGCGGAAGCGTTGACGCAACGTAGAGGAAGTAGTCGTACGTCTTCCCGGTCCAACCGATCCAAGCACCGTTACTCCGACACCTCCGAGTTCTTGGCACACGTTCAGCTCGATGACGCTCCCCGGGCTCCGATCCAGCAAAGCTTCGGGGAGGAGTTCCGTCGGCACGACGGCGTGGTGACGATCTTGATGTTCAACCGTCGCAGGGCTTCGCCTAAGCACTGCTATAATATGACCGAGGTGGAATATGGTGGAGGGGGGCACCGCACACGGCTAAGAAACGATCACGAAGATCAACTTGTGTGTCTATGGGGTGCCCCCTGTCCCTGTATATAAAGGAGTGGAGGAGGGGAGGGCCAGCCCTCTCTATGGCGCGCCCTAGGGGAGTCCTACTCCCACCGGGAGTAGGATTCCCCCTTTCCTAGTCCAACTAGGAGTCCTTCCATGTAGTGGGAATAGGAGACAAGGAAGGGGAAGAGAAGGAAGGAGGGGGCGCCGCCCCTCCCCCTAGTCCAATTCGGACTAGTCAATGGGGGGGCGCGCGGCCTGCCTCTCCCTCTCCCCTAAAGCCCAATAAGGCCCATATACTTCTTCCCCCGTATTCCCGTAACTCCCCGGTACTCCGAAAAATACCCGAACCACTCGGAACCTTTCCGATGTCCGAATATAGTCGTCCAATATATCGATCTTTACGTCTCGACCATTTCGAGACTCCTCGTCATGTCCCCGATCTCATCCGGGACTCCGAACTCCTTCGGTACATCAAAACTCATAAACTCATAATATAACTGTCATCGAAACCTTAAGCGTGCGGACCCTACGGGTTCGAGAACAATGTAGACATGACCGAGACACGTCTCCGGTCAATAACCAATAGCGGAACCTGGATGCTCATATTGGTTCCTACATATTCTACGAAGATCTTTATTGGTCAGACTGCATAACAACATACGTTGTTCCCTTTGTCATCGGTATGTTACTTGCCCGAGATTCGATCGTCGGTATCTCAATACCTAGTTCAATCTCGTTACCAGCAAGTCTCTTTACTCGTTCCGCAATACATCATCTTGCAACTAACTCATTAGTTGCAATGCTTGCAAGGCTTATGTGATGTGCATTACCGAGAGGGCCCAGAGATACCTCTCTGACAATCGGAGTGACAAATCATAATCTCGAAATATGCCAACCCAACATGTATCTTTGGAGACACCTGTAGAGCTCCTTTGTAATCACCCAGTTACGCTGTGACGTTTGGTAGCACACAAAGTGTTCCTTCGGTAAACGGGAGTTGCATAATCTCATAGTCATAGGAACATGTATAAGTCATGAAGAAAGCAATAGCAACATACTAAACGATCGAGTGCTAAGCTAACGGAATGGGTCAAGTCAATCACATCATTCTCCTAATGATGTGATCCCGTTAATCAAATAACAACTCTTTGTCTATGGTTAGGAAACATAACCATCTTTGATTAACGAGCTAGTCAAGTAGAGGCATACTAGTGACACTCTGTTTGTCTATGTATTCACACATGTATTATATTTCCGGTTAATACAATTCTAGCATGAATAATAAACATTTATCATGAAATAAGGAAATAAATAATAACTTTATTATTGCCTCTAGGGCATATTTCCTTCACCTTGTTGTCATAACACTTTTGCTTACGGTCTACGAGGGTACATGGACAACACTCTTCCCCTCTCGTTGCTATGCATCACCATGATCTTGCGTGTGCGTAGATTTTTTTTAAATTACTACGTTCCTCAACATTGCGATGGTATTAAACAAGAAACATGAGGAGTAAAACTAATGTTGCCATGTGTCATGGCAACTTTGGTGGAAATGTTCTAGATACCATGATCCATGGACTATAAATGCCATGATCCACACAATATAATTCCCATGATACGGACACTAAATTTTCCATGGTCCCATTCAAAAGAAAATTTGCCATGTTGCAAAAAGGGAAGAAATTTGCCATGGTCCATATAGCTAAAACTAGTCATGCCACATAAACTACATTTGCCATGATCCATTAAACTAAATTGCCATGGTCCAAACAAAAAAAAATCTCTGTGAACAAAAGAAAATTGCCATGCTCCATAAACTAAATTTGCCATGCCCTCTTCAGCTTTGCCTTGCTCCAACTTCTTTCCTCATCTCTTTCACATTGGTTTGTCCTTCGTGGGGGCGGCCAAGCGCACTGCTCTCACCCCTCCCCATTTTTCCTTCTCTGCACACCCTCTCCCTCATCCTCTATCCTCACGACAACACGGCATGATTTAATCAACGACGATGGAAGCTGCAACCGTCGGTGTGGTCGAGCTGGATGCAATGACGCACCCAACGGCGAGCTATGAACCATCGATCACAGAGTTGCAAACTGCCGAATGGCAAGATGCACCTGCGGAGGGAGAGGGGGCGCTGCTGGAATCGACCATCAATTTTATTGTAACCAACATGGAGACGAGTTGGAACTGACCAACAATTTTGGTGGAACCAGCATGGAGACGAGTTGGAACTGACCAACAATTTGGTTGCGACGCCGAAGACTGTTGGGACCAACATGTCAACTAGTTGGAACCGATGCCCGGGTTCGCCAGAACCAGCGAGCAATTTTGCTACCACCGGCCGATGCGGGAGCTGGCACTAGCAGATGTTTATTCTGCAACTCGTGAAGCCCCGAGCTGGAATGAGCAGAGATTTTTGCCCCAAGTTGGACCAGCAGTTTTTTTTTTGCTGATCGACTGGAGCGTTTGTTCGGTGGCGATAGCTTTGATATTTGTCACAACCGGCAACCTCAAAAGCTTTCAATGAGAAGATTTTTTTGCTACGATGGAAGCTGCATCCGGTGAGCGGAGGCTGCAACGGGGGTTTGGGGGCGCTGAGCGTGTGACCATGCCGCTGGCAAGCGGTGCCGGCGGCGCTGAGCGTTTTGCCGGAAAGGAGGAAAGAGAGAGAGAGAGCGAGAGAACCCGAGGGAGAACATGAAAGGCATTTTTGCGAAAGCCAAATCCGAGGAATGAAAACACATAAATCATGGCGCTTCCGTCGCGACCGGGTGAAATTTGGGCCGATCGTCGGGGCAACACGTTCGTGCGAGAACCACCCCGTTCTACCCGTTGGATGATATTATATATCCACTCCTTTTGCCGGTTAACGGAGGGTGAGCCTCACGCGGAAAGCAAGAAGGCATGTGGGCAGGAAGCCATCCAGAGCCAGTGCGCGAGTTGTCTAAGGCAGCGTCACCACGACTTTGACGTGTTCCACGTGAGCGAGTGAACGTCACGGAGCCAGCAGGAAGGTAGCTTCAACGAAAGGCGCCAGGTCAAGTCAGCGTTCCCATCCTGCGGCCAGGCCCGATCCACACCACCGGCGCAGCAGCCGGGGCAGTCGTACGTGCCGCGCACGTGAGCATCGAGCCGAGCCGAGCCGAGCGGAGAGAGAGAGAGACGAGCCCATGCCGACGTCGGCATCGCCCTCGCACCCACTCCACCCATTCATTCATTCACTCACTCTGCTTTAATCATACGGCTCATCGCGTTTCACACCATCCCTCCCAGCCTTCGCCTCACCGACCGGTGGGCCGCATTGACGGTGGGCCCTGCCGGACCCGCACGCCACGATGTGAAGCTTGGAGCTGGACCCGAAAATATGCTTGAGAAAAGAAAAGGCAAGCTGAAATTTAGGAAAAAGATTGACCACGACGTGCTCTGCTCCGCCTCGTCCTCCCCGCGTCCCCGGTACCGACCGCCGGGCCCAACGACGAGTTGTTTTTATCGCGGCTGCCCCTCTGTGACCAACCAGGTCCACGGAAGGTGCCTCGCACAGCATAACATAATCCGCGAATAATATTCTTTTTTTTAATAACCAAAGAAAGATACCACTCGTACCACCGAAAGATGCCTCGCATTATTTTACTTATTATTATTATTATTTGGCGAGCGATTATCACTCATCATCAATTATATCAGCCACGGTAGGTGGTGCGGCGGTAATGAGAATCGATAAGGACGCGCGGGCGGCGTGGGCCCGGCCCGAAACCGCCTGGCGGGCCGCAGCTGGATGGAACGACGCCACAGCTGTATGCTGCCGGGCCCGCCACTCCCCCACTTGCGTCTCGCGGCTCCCACGTCGTCAACTATGCTGCGTCTGTCTGTGCCTATCTATCCCCCTTCCCCGGTATTTACCCCTCAATTTCCTACGAATTTCTCGCTCACGTCTCTCCATTTCACCGCACCTTTGCCCCCAGAAATGCCCACTATTCACACCCCAACTGCCATCGGACGCACCAACCGCGGAATTTCACGCAAGCCCAGGGGCTTTACCCGACCCTCGCCAATAATTCGGCCGCCCACGTCGGGCACGGGCACGAAACGGGCCCCACCACGTCAGAGCAATAAAGATCTCTTCTCCACTAAGCAAAAAAAAAACCCGTATTATTTTATTTTTTATTTTACTATTGGAGTCGGAGAGGGTAAGCGCAGCGCGCACGCTTCCGTCAGGGCCCGGCCCGGTTTCTTTCTTCTTCTATAAAACGCGGCCCGGCGGCACCGGGATATCTCCCCCATTGTTTCCTCCCCCACAAATCTCATCTTCTTCTCGTTAGGGTTAGGTCTCTCCGGCGCGGCGCGGCGCAATCCGCAAATCCCGACGACGGCGCCCCCCTGAGCCAAGCAGCGAGCGGATCCACTCGATCTAGTCCCATGGCCACGGCGGTGCTCAGATCCCACGACGCGCTCGCCAACAGGATGCATCTCGACGCCTTCGCCGCCTCCCCCCAGGCCGCCAAGCAGCGCCGCCGGCGCCACCCCAAGCCGGCCTCGCCGCCGCCCAAGGTGGTCGCCGGCTCTTCGCCGCCAAAGTCAGCTCTTTTGGCGTCTCCGGCGTTGAAGCAGGCCCCCGCGGCCGGCCGTCGGTCCCCGCCGGCGAAGCCTGCCCGCAAGCAGCCGTCCCCGACCAAGGAGAAGCCCCGGCAGCAGCCCATCGTGATGGAGGCCGTCCGGATCCTCAAGCGTGGCGAGGAGCCCCCGGCCCCCTCACCCGCCCCTTCACCTGTCCAGGCCCGGGCGCAAGCCCCGCCCGCGGACAGGCGTCTGTGGTCTCCCTCCCCTGCCTCACCGCCCGTCGTCAAGGCCCGGCCCCAAGCCCCGCCAGCGGACAGGCGCGTACGGTCTCCTCCCCCAGCCTCGGCACCTATCGCGTCGGCCCGGGCGCAAGCCCCGCCGGCCGACAAGAGGGCGCTCCGGACCACCAGCCGGATCGGCCCGCAGCAACCTGCCGTCGTCCCGACTAAAAAGATGGTGCCAGTCGCCATCGCAACCAGCTACGCGGGCCCGGCGTTCTCCGCCGCGGCCCCGGAGCCGAGCTCCCTTCCCCTCCCAGGGTTCTTCTTCCGGCGCGCAGAGGAAGAGGCCACCCGCGGCCTCCGGTGCCTGCTCCGCATCGGCGAGCTCTCATGATGACGGCTCCCCCTCCAGCAGCAGCGTGTGCGCCCCCTCCGCGGCCGCGCCGTTCTGCTCTGCTCCGTCCTCCCCCTCGTATCACCGCCTCTCCACCGGAGCAACAACAAGAAGAAGAGGTGGTGGTGGTGGTAATAACTCTCCCTGACTGAAGGATGGAAGGATTTTATCTGTGGATGGTCGGTGTGCGGATGGATCCGGCGGCAAGCTTGGCCGGATCAGATCCCGGCTCCGTTCCGATCGAACCCTTCCGGTATTTTTTCAGAGGAAGGGTCATCGGGGGAGCGGAGGTCCGGCGGTAGGGTTTGGTGGTGGTTGCTTTAGGTTCGCGCGTTGCTGCTGCTGCTGCACAGGTGTTTGGTTCGCCTTGATGTCGTTAGGTAGCTTGTTAATTGTCGGTCAGTCAGAACGATTAAGGGTTGGTTCTTGGTTTAGGTGGCGATGATCTGGTAGCTAGGGAGTGGGTCTCAGGTTTGGTTGCAGTGATGATAATAATGGAAGTTTATGTGTGCGTGTGTGGGTTGAAGGTTGAGTTTAAGGTATGAGTTATGAGACTGAGAAGTATGGAGTAGTTGCATCATCAGCTGAGCTATGTGTAGTTGGTGTAGCAACTGAGAAGTGTGTGCATCAGCTAGGCTATGTGTAGTTGATCTAGCAACTGAGTTTATCTCCTAGGTAAGAGTTGTTCATGTTCCTTTGTAAGATATCGAAGTCTGTATCGGTCGATGATAGTGTTATAATCCGTGAAATAAAATATGTCAGTGGTAGATTATATGAGCCCTTGTCTTGAATCTTGATGGTGTGTGATCATCATCTGTTGTTGATTCTTGTTCATAATGATTTGGTGAACTTGCACAAGAGTCTGATAAGAATTCACCGAGGTCTCTGCCTTTATGATGACCCCATTATGATCTGATGATAATTGGTATCCACCAGTGATGAAACATATCAGTGATAGTTTGCAATAATTTGCAATTCGTTTGGTTTTGGGCTGCTGTGGAGTGCTGGCTACTTTGCGTGCTCCGTAGCCTTGTGTTTGGCAGGCCTTGCTTTCTTAGGAGGTGGTGGTGTTGATTGAATGCCACCAGCACTTGTCTCTCTGGCTAAGCAAGGCCAAATCATGCTCCATTATCTACACCTAACTTCGCTGGATGTTGATGCATCAGCCAACAACCGTATTACAACAATTCAGTTTGGTTGACTCAGAAACTTGCCGAACGTGGTGACGCGTCTGCCGAGCCGAAACTCCGTGTGCCGGACGCCACTTGAACCTTGGAGACGTCGGCAAAAGCTTTGGCTCCGATCAGCCGTGAATCTTGCGTGGTTGCCGTCTCTCAGGGGCAGCCGAGGGATGGAGAGCGGCCGGCGTCTGCGTCGCGTTGTCAATCAAGGCCGGTTGTTCTACATGGGCGTTGGACACGACGGCAGCTCCTTGTGCCGACCCTCCGTTGGCCGGTGATAACAATCCCAACTACGTACGTTTGAAGCTGGGGAAGATGATCATTTGGCTTGAAAATTTAAGCACAATTCAGACTTGAATAAAACCAATCGTCGGAGGATTGATTGAGTAGGCATGAACTGGTTGAGGGTCAATCCTACGCACGATCAACCGATAAGCAATCCTGGCAGGACAAGTGGACGCACGAGTTGGGAGGCTAATGGCTTCGCTGACGGTGATGAGACGAGATGCGTCGACTTTGACGTGGAGGATCGAAGTATTCGGTCGAAAGTTGAACCGGCAGCCAGGGCGAAGGAAGCAAGGCAGGTTTGATTCAGAATAATAGTCAAGTTGGGCAGGCAGGTTTGACGATGTCGCCAAACTTTGTCGCCAGCTCGCATAAAAATGATCAGGCATTAGCAGACAGCCGTATAAAACCAGCAACTTTGCAGTACGTAATCAAGAAGCGAGCAAGCTGCCGAGTAATCAAAACAGATGAATTATTATTGTGCTAGAAACAAGATGTTAATTAATCGATCAAACTAACCGTGCTAGAAACAGATCTGGATGAAGAAGATACAAAACCCAATCTAGTAGAAATTCCGAAATGTCAACAACCTCCCAGGTAGAAAAAAAACAACAACACGTTGTAAATAATGCTCAGAAAACTTCACAGCAGGCCTTTTCTTTTTACCCACACAAAAGATGAAGGCCTTTTCCTTCAGCTGGTTGGAAACTAGTACATTTTCCAGTTTTGACAACAGTTGATCAACTAGGATTAAAACTAAAATTAAAATGTGCAGGCAAAAACATGAGACAACTGTTGTTTGTACCAAGTAGTAAATGAGACGGGCGCCATTTTTTGATGCAAACAAGCTACAGAGGCTCACTACTTCCACAATTAATGGATTATTATTCCCCTCAAACAAACAAAATAAAAATTAATGGACTATTATCGTCCTGGGGACAGTGGAGTGGAAAACATCAAAACCTAATTTGTCACACTCTAAACATCTAGAGTCCCAATCGATCTGACCAAAGAAACATTTGCATGATCAATTTATCATCATCACACATGGCACTGACTAGCACAATACTCTGGCAGCATATAAACAACTGGATCTAACATTTCAGATTAATGACTGAACACATAAGGCAGCAGTGGAGAATTTTGCCTTCGGGAGTTTTCCCCTTGTAGTTTAAGACGACTATTTTGTCTCGGGAACACTGGAGTTTTCCTCTTGTAGTTGAAGACATCCAGGGTGGAAGTGGGAAAACATCAAAGCCTAACCTATCAGACCCTCTGACATAACAACTATTCCTAACCAATGGTTATGAGCAAAGAAACATAGGCAATATCAATTTACATCATCATAGTCGGCACTAGCTAGCAGAGGACTCTGGCAGCATGTAAACAACTTGACCAAACATTTCAGACAAATGACTGAAAATAAACTGCAGCACAGAGAAGAGCACTACTAAGCTTGCACGTTGATATAGAGTACTAAATGGCAGAATGATCAGCTAAAATGGCGGTAAATGTGAATAAACCAATTCATTCTATTACATCGTGCAAGCTGCCTGCACCTCATCATAAAGCCCACTGGCGAATCCTCCCTAGACCATACAAATAGTTATTCAGGACATGTATACCAAAAGTTGGGATGAACTACCGATTGTGATGACTACAAACTTTTTCAATGCCCACTCCCCACTATGCTTACTCACCTCTCAATTCAATGATCATTCCACGCAAGGAGAAACTTAATCAGCCTTCACAGACGAGAAGAGATAGTGCACGAAGCAGAACGAGGAGATGAACCCGACCGTGCCGGTGGCCAGCATGATGGCGATGACCATGAAGAGCGAGTAGCCGAGGTAGAGGGTCGCCGACACCGGCCCGCTCAGGCTCTTGAGGTCGAACACCAGGTAGTTGATGGAGTAGAGGAAGATGTAGATGGCCACGGACCCGGACGAGAAGAATGACTTCCACCACCACTTCCAGTCCTCCACGCAGAGGTGCATGTAGGTCAGGACCAGGGAGACCTCGGCGCAGACAATGACCAGGAGCAGCATCACAATGAAGAGGAACCCGAAGACGTAGTACACGCGCCCCATCCAGATGCTTGACATGATGAAGAAGAGCTCGATGAACAGGGTGCCGAAGGGCAGCGTGCCGGCGCCGAGAACCAGCAGCCAGGACGGGTACTTCTGAGCAGGGATCTCACGCGGGATCTGGTTTGTGCGGACAGGGTACTCGATGTGCGGCGCCTTGGCACCGAGGAACCCACCAACGAGTGTAAGCGGCACAGAGATGCAGAACCAGAGCAGGATCAGCACGACGAACAGCGAGAAGGGGATGGCGCCGGTGCTCTGGCTTCCCCACAGCAGGAAGTTGAGTGTGGTGAGGATCAGGAACGCGATGCCAGGGAAGAAGCAGGCTGTCCTCCACGAAACACCAACCCAGCCCGAGTGATCTCCGCACCTGATTGTCTTCCAGACGCGGACACTGGCGTACCCTGCCAGGATCCCGAGAACCAGGTAAAAGAAGAGCATGCCTGTGATGAGGGTACCACGGGAGGCCGGCGACATGAACCCAAGCGCGGCAAACAGGATGGTGACCACGGCCATTCCCAGGATCTGAACCCCATCCCCAACCATCATGCAGAGCAGCATTGGGTTGCTGGGCGCGCGGAAGACATCGCTGACGACGAGCTTCCACCCGGACAGCTCCTCGTTCATCTGGGCCTGCGCCTCGCTGTCGAGCTCCTCATACCTCGTGAGATCGCGCCTGACGGTCCTGAGCAGTATGACGAAGACGATGCCGGCGAGGAACGCGATGACCATGAGCGAGTTGAGGATGGAGAACCAGTGCACCTTGGCGCCCTCCATCTTGAGGTAGGCGTCCCACCGGGAGGGCCACTTGATGTCGCTCTCGACGAAGGAGACCTCGTAGGTGTAGACGATGGGCTCGTTCTCCTTGATGCTCATGGAGACGGTGGAGGGGTCGCACTTGATCTTGCTGGGGAACCTGCCGTACATCTTGACGGCCCTGGCGTCCTCGGGGTTGTGCTTGATGCTGCAGGGCACGACCTCGAAGCCGACGACCATCCAGCCGGGGGCGGCGGAGGCGTCCTTGCCGGCGTTGGCGGAGACGGCGGCGCCGTCGGAGGCGTCGGCGGCGGCTCCCATGACGCGGGCGACGTTGGGGTCCTCGTAGCGGTGCACGAGCACGGTGAACTGGAGGTGGTTGAAGACGTAGTAGTCGACGCCGACGCGGATGCCGACGGGGTAGCCCGTCCAGCGGAGGAAGTAGTCGTCCTTGCGGGTGTAGCGGATGGCGGGGAGGTTGTCGAGGATGAGGTTGACCTGGTACATCTCGTCGATGCGGCGCTTGAGGAGGGCGAAGTCCGGCGGGGAGAGCGGGGCGGAGCGGCAGAGCAGCACGTCCGACTCGTTGGCGTGCATCTTGAAGCGGTAGGGCGAGCTCTCGATGCGGTCGCCCATGAGCAGCTCGCCCAGGTTCTCCGCGCTGTCCTTGACCCCCTCCGACGGCGCGCAGAAGGGCAGGCTGTAGTAGCTGTAGGGGATCTCGGTGTCGATGGAGGTGAGCGAGTTCACCTTGACGCTCAGCGGCTCCCCCGGGGCGTACTTGTGCGGGTAGCTCCCCGGGAGGTAGAAGGCGTGCGCGGCGGGGGTGGCGAGGAGGAGGAGCGCCGCCGCCGCGGCGAGCGCCAGGAGCGCGAGCGGTGAGCGGGGGCGGGCCGCGGCCATGGCCATGGCCGCCGGATCTGGATCTGGGGGTGGGGCGGCAGCGGCGTCGGCGGGGGAGGGGGGTGGGGTGGGGTGTCGGTGGATCTGGGGCGGGGGGCGGCGGGGAGGGGGACGCGGCTCACGCGAGGGAGGGCGACGGGGGTCTGGCGTTGGTGGGGCGGTGGTTTATACGGCGTGAGGGTGACGGCGCGGTGCTCTGCTTGGGGATGCAGATGGGGATGGGGATGGAGAGAACGTGGATGAATTCGGCCGGGGGTGTCGGTGCTGCTCCTCTTGGCAGGGTTTCTTCACCCTTCTTCTTCTCTGACGCCGCACAAGTTTTTGATCACGTTTCTACACAAAAATCCGGGTCAAACCACGGCGCAGCACGCAGTGTGAGCTTGGATGGAAAGTGTTTTCGACTAGCTTTTGTTTTCTTGCGAAAAACCGTTGGACCAACCCGGCAAACTTAAGCGGAGAGTCGTCGGTCTCGCGGCGGCTGAAAACCGTTAAACCACGGCTCATAGATTTCATGTCTGGCCGAAGTAAAAGTCGAAACAGAACGACTCAAAGTTAGCCGCACGCTCCACGTGTCAACTGAGGATAGGGATCAACGAACTACTCCCGAAATGAATTTCATTAGTCTTCTAGGCAGATGAAGTACAGTTTGCGCAACGTTACGACCATCGGCGTGGTCGCCAGACAGCCATGGCGAAACACGGTATTGTTCGAAATGGTAACTTGTCGTTCGCGTGAAAAGAATTGATAGAGTCATGGAGAGAAAAAAAAGTGAGTTACGTCGTTGTATCTACATAAGTTACGCGAAGCCTCGAGGATATCTCTTTAGGTGAGAGCTCCCGCAGGGATTTAGCTTCTCATAATGAACTCTTGTCCTAGCAAATTGAGTTGGCTTGCAAATGCGTTTTTATTATTAGATCACATGCACCAATCGCTTCACACTAATTAATTCAGGAAAAACGGAAGATGTATTTCTATATTTGTATGTAATCAATAGAAGGCTTTATAGATAAAGCTTTGAGGAGAAAAGTTGGGTGAGTCTAGATGTATGGGAATGAAAAGGTATGGAACCATAGTGTTTAAATATTAATATATGAAGGTATCGTATGTAATAATGTCCATCAATAACATGGACAAATGTGATAATGATAGAGCAGGGCCATTATATAGAGTTGCGAAGTTATTCCTACCTACCGTTTGCTGTGAATTTCATGTTCGGTTTCTAGCCTAAAGTCACTATACATAAATTTAGCTGTGCCACAACACCTTAGCCGCAGACATGTTTGATTAATTCAGATTGGCTAGAGCATAGAAGAACAAAAATTTGCACATGAAATCGTTATAAAGCCGTTGACTATAATTATAAGTATGTTGGCCTCAGAGAAGGCAAATTTTCTTGGTCTCAAATTTAGTTTGCCACACTTTCTTGAAACGATATAATCCACGGGTGTCATAGGCTAAGTTTCTTATCAAGTCTTGTTACACTTATGGTGGACAATTTTTTCTACCACACTTTTTTCGCGGGACCATGATTTACACAAAATTAGTTGTGGCAAAGTGATGTCCTTCATCGACAGTTTCCACAATGACTTGCATGCCATTGCTAGTAGAATATACTTCTCGGTTTCTACTCCTATAAAAGACGCGGCTGGTGATTATGTTGTGTTTATTGTTCGTCATTTTCGACCTCTGACATGCTTCTAATGCAGGCGAGATAACACTGGCGGAGCTTAGTAAGGGCAAAACCAGGCCGTGGCCCGTCCAGCTCTTGAGATTTTTTTTTTGTGCATGTAACAACCCAATCCATCCAGTAGCAGACCAAACCTAGCAGCACTCTCCTCGCATCCATCCAGATCCAGGGCCCAACATTGCCTCGCATCCAGCTCTGAGCTTTCTGCCCCCGATTCAATGCTGAGCCAAGCTATGACAACTACTCGGTACACCGCATAGGAGTCGGAGAGGTCCAGTAGCCAGGCAGCCGACTACTGCAACAAGCACAAGACCGCAAAACCAGTCAGCCAGCACCCATGAATTTTCTTTCTTTCTCCAAATTTTACTTCACAACATCAACTTGATACACTTTCCCTGTATAGTGTTAGGCTATACCGTTGTAGCAATCTGAAATTTCACTAATTAATGCCTACTTAATTGTATGGTTTAGAATTAAAAAAAATTGGCCGGCCCAACTAATTTGTTGTAGCTCTGCCACTGCGAGATAAGGCATCCGGCAAAAGGCCTAACCACTTTGCTTCATATTGGAAGAAAATTCCATAGTCTCTGCAGCCCCATATCCCGCACCCACTAATATGAAAGAGAAAATAGTTTGGATGAAACATAACATATTTTTAGTAATATATACAAAAACTAGGGCCTTTTCTTTAAATTCTATGAACATGTATTAGTCTATTTTAGGTCCAGCACTTTGCTAGTTCAAAGTTAATAAGTCATGTGTCGCATGCAGCTATGTAATCGATACTGACAAAAGTACCATTTCATGCTATCCAAATAGTCTACCAAAGGGAGCGTGTGTAATGGAAAGTAGCTGTCAGCTCGATCTTTTTTTACATTGTCAACTAGCAAGAAACCATTAACTTGTCGTGCCTAGTTTGAATTGCATTTTAGATTGGCCAAGGACAAAACTCTTTGCCACACCTCACAAGAATAAAGAATCAAAGATCTCGAAAAGTAAGTGCATCCTCCTTTGACGTGTTTATAGAAAGGGCACCACCATCTATCATTTGGAATTTCCCAGAGTTTTGATTTATCGGCTATGTGAATCTTCTCATGGATTAGAAGCCCTCATTGACGGCGGCCTTCACCTTAAACTGAAGATCCTCCACTTGTTCCTAGTTCCCCAGACGAGGTTTTTTTGTGGTCCAGGAATGCAACCTCCTTGAAGGCGCGACCGAGAAAGCAGGGACCCCCTCCTGGCTCCCTGATGGCATGTCGGCCATGTATAACCATTCTTCCTACCATGGCTTCATGGTCTCGATGAACTTGTCTTTCGGCCAGGAGACATTGTTGATCTTCCTGATCATAGCCCCTCCGCACTCTATGAGAATGGGGTAGTTGTTGTGCGGCTTAACGCATAACAGCTTCAGCCAGAGCCTGAAATGGGGCTCTATGTGGAGGAATGCCTCACAAAAGGTGATGTAGGTGGCGATGTGAAGGATGCAGTTCAGGGCCAGGTGGTGGAACCGGAGCCCATAGAAAAACAGTAGGCCCTGAAAAAAGAGGTGAAGAGGAAAATTGAGTCCTCGGGTAAGGTGGGAGATAAACATCACATGCTCTCCCTTCCGAGGTGTTGGAATTGAGGAGGCAGAGTAGACCGCGCCCTTGCTCACGGGGGATCGGCACTTAACCACCCCTTGTCCATGCAAAAATCGTCGAAAAGTTTCATAGCGTTTGAACTCCGCTTGGTATAGATTTTCTAGAAAACCAAAAACATGTAGAAAACATCAACATGCACTAGGCACTGGGTTAATAGGTTAGTTCCCAAAAATCATATAAAGTTGCATATTAAAGCATATAAATTATTCAAGATTGATAATATAATAGTATGAAATAATAATAAATTATAGATACGTTGGACACGTATCAGCATTACCGCCATGCAAAGCGTTGCATAAACATGATCTACAGTATCTGTCAGGCCGTGTTTGCCGCCTGCTGGAACTAGAAGTCTAGCACGTCATTTGACGTGCAGATCATGTACGAGGGTGACGAGAAGAAGAGCTCCGGTGTAAGGAAGCTTCTGCACACTAAAGTTCTCATGTATCTTACACTAATTAGAATTGCTACTTAATACACACTATACCATCGGGACACATTAAGATTGCTTCTAGCATCAGGTTCTTGGACCACGCGGCACTCACAATCGAATGCACTAACTCCAAGCTCGCCACGTGCAGCCAAGACACATTAAGATTACTTCTAACATCAGGTTCTTGGACCGAGCGGCACTCACAATCGAATGCACTAACTCCAAGCTCGCCACCTGCTACCAAACACGCGACAAATGGGGGTAGATCTATGCACATATCGAGGGAGGGGGGCATTGGCCCCCAACCTTGGATCAAGTTGTGAAATATTTTTTTAGGCGAGGTTATATGAGATTCTTCTAGCAAGCTCCACCACTTCATACAATAGTTAGTTTTCAGCCCCGCAATCACGATCCTCATCCTCTTCTACAATCGGGTCTTTCGCTCGTTACCAGCACAGCTCACCGGGTGCGAACTATTTCATGGAGGGAGATAAAGAATGACAGATCATTGCATGCCTCGTGGTAAGAAACTTGGATGAAGCGGAGAGCTCCTTTCCACCTCTATTTACAGCGGAGGAAATGGTGTAGGAGGGCTTGAGATGGCAGCCCAAAAAGGGGGGCTGGGGAGGTTGTCTTCCTGCCAGGAACATTGCGTTGGGGCTATCCGGAAAATTCTGGAAGGTCCCAAAACTTGTCCAACACCCTCCAATATATTCCAGAGGTGTTCCAAAACTTTTTCGGCTTAATGGTTTACTTCGAAACATTTCTGGTATGATGGTTTACTCTGAAACATTTTCGATATCTCCGAAACAGTTCCATTTTTCTTTCTAAAACTTTTCTAGTGACTTTCTCTCAGACTCCTAACCTGGTACTTAGTAGGTAGATGACCCTTAAGTGTGTGACCCTATAGGTTCGATGAAGTATAGACATGTCTGGAACCCCTTCTGATGAATGATCAATAGCAGAACCATGGACATCCATACTGACCCCTATACCCACATGAATAAATATTCAAGTGAACCTTTAGTTACACGTGCTATTCATGTTGCTTCGTGATATGTTACAAAAACACGAGGTGAGATTTATCGGCATCCCCGTGAATCAACAACTTGTTGACTATGCCAGTTTCCTCGTTACGGCTTCTGTTCTCATTTCTCGTTCCCATGTTCCGGCATCCCTATGATCAAATAATAGTGTTTCTGGTCAGACGATGATTGATACTGTAACACTGAGAGGCCCTAAGAACATCTCTTCATCGTCAGAGGAGCAAACCCCAATCTTGAGCTATCTAGTCCCATGTTATAGTTTTTCGTGAACCTGTAAGCCGTCATAATAGCCACCTATTACATATGACCTTTAACAAACCCCAAAGTTCATGAAACAAGTAGGAAGGAACTTGAGACTCTCATGGTCTAAGGAATTATGCAAATGTTTAATTTTCTTTGTGTTATGAACCATTAACTTGTGACGAATGTATCTCACAACATAACAACAATTGGGTCGATTCAACACAAGTGTTCCTCTAGCATTATGTCCTCGGATTTTTTGGCATACTCATGCCCATGATCACGAAAACGTAACCATCATGCAACACTTGAGTTAGTCTTAGAGGCATGACTAGTAATACATTTTACCATTTATTATTCCACCAATTCACATGGGCTTTCCGCTGATCCGTTATGGATATATGGGCTGAAGGACCATTGCAATTATAGCACGAAATATAAACATTAATTACCAACTTGGGGATAGTTAAATAATAATTGTTATTACTGCCTCTAGGGCATATCTCCTACACAGACATGTTTGATTAATTCAAATTGGATAGAGCATAGAAGAACAAACATTGCACATGCAAGAGGTCAGATTGCCATAGAACCCTTGACTATAATTGTAAGAATGTCGGCCTCGGAGATGGTAGTTTCTCTCGGCCTCAATTTTAGTTTGCCACACTTTTTCACCGATGTAATCCACTGGTGTCATAGGCTTAGTTTCTTATCAAATCTTTTTTTAGGGAAATACATTGTATGCACATCGAAAGATTCAAGAGGAGGGAAATGGAAAGAACGAGTTTAATGCATTATCAATAAACCCACTGTGCACACCCAGGATGGGCACCACGGGGCAAAAACCT
Organism: Triticum urartu; assembly: GCF_056163025.1. Taxonomy (NCBI): domain Eukaryota; kingdom Viridiplantae; phylum Streptophyta; class Magnoliopsida; order Poales; family Poaceae; genus Triticum; species Triticum urartu. The sequence continues at coordinate 570,426,522 of NC_141878.1, forward strand.
GATAGTGCTAACACAACCACGATCTTGAGCATATATGCATCAACAAAACATATTGACCAGAGTGATGATGCATGTGGACATGTTTGATTAATTCAAATTGGATAGAGCATAGAAGAACAAACATTGCACATGCAAGAGGTCAGATTGCCATAGAACCCTTGACTATAATTGTAAGAATGTCGGCCTCGGAGATGGTAGTTTCTCTCGGCCTCAATTTTAGTTTGCCACACTTTTTCACCGATGTAATCCACTGGTGTCATAGGCTTAGTTTCTTATCAAATCTTTTTTTAGGGAAATACATTGTATGCACATCGAAAGATACAAGAGGAGGGAAATGGAAAGAACGAGTTTAATGCATTATCAATAAACCCACTGTGCACATCCAGGATGGGCACCACGGGGCAAAAACCTGATAGTGCTAACACAACCACGATCTTGAGCATATATGCATCAACAAAACATATTGACCAAAGTGATGATGCATGTGGGGAAAAAAGGCAAAAGAATTTTTGACCAGAGTGGGATTTGAACCCACGCCCTTTCGGACCAGAGCCTTAATCTGGCGCCTTAGACCAACTCGGCCATCTGATCTTTGGTGCTATTTCGCCCAACGTATCATTGAAGTAAACTAAACAAGTTACCGTTTTGTCTCCCTTCTGGAATCTTTGTATACCTGCCCACGGCATACAGCCAGCGTCGGACGAAGTACCTCGTTTTCAGATCCCATACGTCACTTTCTTCCAACCCAATGGTAGACCCGTCAAACAAGTCTGCTGGTGGCGGCCAACCGGCTGCCATGGAGTCCCTGTCGTCGTTGGATCTAGATTATCACCATCTACTGATCTGCCAGTACAAAGCTAACCAACTCGAATAAGAAACCCAACCAACCAACGAACCATTTGTCGTTCTCTCCCCCGTGAACTCTCGAATGGATGCTCGTTGGCACGCGCGAGCGTCCCCATTGGACCCTGTACCGTACCCTCGATCTTACTTATTACTCCCTCCGTAAACTAATATAAGAGCGTTTAGATTATTATTTTAGTGATCTAAACACTCTTATATTAGTTTACAGAGGGAGCATTTAGCATGATAAACCCAAGCGTAAGTGGAAGCGAAAGGTTTATGCGGCTTCCGCAGTTTGTAGGAGTGCTAGGATTCAAACGTCCAAAAAATTTCATGATGACCTATGAAAGGAATTTTTTGGAATAGCAGAGGTTTTAAGGACTTGGCTAAAAGAAGGTTCCTTGCTGAGGCGTCTCTTGAGCATCGATTAGATTTCATTGCTCTTTCTGAAACTGGTAGGGATAATTTTGCGCCCCAGTTTCTCAATACTTTATCGGGTGGTGTCGATTTTGATTGGCATTGCCTTCCTCCGCAAGGAAGATCGGGTGGGATCTTGCTTGGAGTGAGATGCGATTCACTGAAAGTTCGTAGTGTAGTGATGGGTGACTTTGCGGTTAAATTTCGGGTCAGGTTCAAAGCCGATGGTTTTAACTGGGCTCTGGTGGCGGTGTATGGTGCCGCACAACCCGAGTTTAAACCGGAATTTTTGGCGGACCTTGTTCGAATTTGCGGATCCGAGCAGCTCCCAATTTTGGTTGGGGGTGACTTCAATATCATTAGGAGGAGAGATGAAAAGAATAATGATAATTTTGACGGAAGATGGTCATTTATGTTCAATACCATTATTGAAAGCTTGGATCTGAGAGAGATAGAGATTTTCGGTAGAAAGTTTACCTGGGCTAACGCGTTGCCAAACCCGACGTATGAGAAGCTGGATCGAGTTCTCGCGAGTGTCGAGTGGGAACAAAAGTTCCCTCTCGTAACGGTCCAGGCTCTCTCGCGCGGAATCTCGGATCACACACCTTTATTCGTGGACTCAGGTGAGCCAAACCACGTGGGAAACAAAAACACCTTTTCTTTCCAACTTGCATGGTTTGAACGAGAAGGCTTCCTGGATCTGGTAGCCAGGGAATGGGCTAAAGATGCAGGAGGAACGACCTCTTGCCAGCGTTGGCAGAACAAGATTAGGCATTTGAGAAGTTTCCTACGGGGATAGGCTAAGCACCTTAGTGGGGTTTATAAAGTTGAAAAGGAAAGGCTCCTTTCTTTGATTCAGGCCCTAGAAAGCCGAGTCCATGATTTTGCAATCTGCGGAGCTCCAGATTAAGCTCGAGGCGGAGATGAGGTTGAAAGAACTTCTCCGTGAGGAAGAATTGAAGTGGGCGTTGCGGGCTAAGGTTCGCAGAGTGGTCCAGGGGGACGCAAGCACTCAATTCTTTCACTTGATTGCTAATGGCAAACACAAAAAGAAGAGAATCTTTCAGCTTGAGCAAGAGGAAGGAACGATTGTAGGGCAGGACAACCTGAAATTTTATATCACCAAATATTATAAGCAGCTATTTGGACCTCCGGAGGACAGTTGTGTATCACTCGATGAGTCCAGGATTGAGGATGTGCCTCAACTAACTGCTCGTGATAATGATATTCTGGTTGCCCCATTCTCGGAGAAGGAGGTGTTTGATGCTATATCGCAGATGAAAAACAATAAGGCTCCCGGGCCTGATGGATTCCCGGCGGAGTTTTACAAGAGATGTTGGCACATTATTAAGGGGGATTTACTTCCAATGTTTCACGATCTTTTCTCTGGACAGTTTCAATTATTTCACTTAAATTTTGGAACAATAACACTGCTTCCTAAGAAAACGGATGCTGTGAGAATCGAGCAGTTTAGGCCGATCTGCCTTCTCAATGTTAGTTTCAAAATTTTCACCAAGGTTGGGACTAATCGGCTCACACAGATTGCGCATTCTGTGGTGCAGCATTCCCAAACTGCTTTCATACCGGACAGGAACATTCTAGAAGGGGTGGTGGTCCTGCATGAAACGCTCCATGAAATTCACTTGAAAAAGTTGGATGGAGTTATCTTTAAGGTGGATTTCGAGAAAGCGTATGATAAAGTTAAATGGCCATTCCTACAACAGGCGTTGCGTATGAAAGGCTTTGATGAAATCTGGCGACGCCGGGTTGAGTCATATACGCAAAAAGGGAGTGTTGGAATCAAAGTGAATGATGAGATCGGTCATTATTTCCAGACACAAAAAGGGCCTGCGACAAGGGGATCCGATGTCCCCTATCTTCTTTAACATTGTAGTGGATATGTTGGCAATTCTAATAGGAAGGGCCAAGGAGGCTGGTCAAGTGGGTGGTCTGGTACCTCATCTAGTTGATGGAGGTGTGTCCATCCTCCAATATGCTGATGATACAATCATCTTTATGGAGCATGACTTGGAAAAGGCGAGAAAAATATGAAGCTGGTGTTATGCTTATTTGAACAATTGACCGGGTTAAAAATTAACTTTCACAAAAGCGAGTTGTTCTGCTTTGGTAGAGCCAACGATGAACAAGAGGCTTATAGGCAATTGTTCGGGTGTGATTTGGGGGCTTTGCCTTTCACCTACTTAAGAATACCAATCCACCATCGTAAGCTGACAAACATAGAGTGGAAGTGCATCGAGGATCGATTTGAAAAGAAACTGAGTTGCTGGAAGGGCAAGCTCATGTCGTACGGAGGCCGTTTAATTCTGATAAATTCGGTTCTCACGAGTATGCCTATGTTTCTTTTGTCGTTCTTCGAAGTCCCAGTTGGAGTTAGGAAAAGACTGGACTTCTATCGATCGCGTTTCTTCTGGCAAGGTGATGGGATTAAAAGAAAATACCGGTTAGCCAAATGGGATATCATCTGTAGACCGAAAGACCAAGGGGGTCTTGGTATTGAGAATCTTAAGTTAAGAACAGATGTCTTCTCAGCAAGTGGTTGTGGAAGTTATCAAGTGGAACTGACGCCACTTGGGCGCAAATCCTCCGTAGCAAGTATCTTCAAACCAAAACTCTGTCTCAGGTGACAGTAAGACCGACTGATTCACCCTTTTGGAAAGGGCTTATGAAAGTAAAGTTGTCCTTGTTTAATAGGACAAAGTTTATTATTGGTGACGGTGCCAGTACGCGATTCTGGGAGGATACTTGGCTCGGAGAGACACCCTTAGCAATCCAATACCCGTCTTTGTATCGTATAGTTCAAAGACGTGAGACTTTTGTTGCCACGGTATTACAATCGATCCCCCTTAATATTCAGTTCAGAAGGGCATTAGTGGGTAATCGTTGGGAAGAATGGCTGCATCTAGTAAGGAGACTGATGGACATTCAGCTTTCCCAACAACCAGATGAATTATGCTGGAAGCTTACTAGGTCTGGAGTTTTTACTGTTAAATCAATGTATGTTGATGTTATCAACTCAAGCTCGATTCCTAGTTCCAAACATGTTTGGGCTGTCAAAGTCCCTTTGAAAATCAAAGTGTTTATGTGGTTTCTGCATAAACAAGTTATTTTAACCAAGGACAACTTGACAAAGCGTAATTGGACAGGATCTACTAGGTGTAGTTTCTGTGATCGGGATGAGACGATCAAACACCTTTTTCTTGTTTGCCCGCTAGCTAAAGTTTTATAGAGGACGATCCATATTGCTTTTAATATTACTCCACCGAATTCAGTCAACACGTTATTTGGAACGTGGCTTAACGGGGTAGAGCCTGAGTTAGCGAGACATATTCGTGTAGGAGTCCGTGCCTTGGTGTGGGCGCTCTGGAATTGCAGAAATGATTTAGTTTTTAACAGGACAACATATATTCATTTTTTGCAGGTTATTTTCAGAGCCACGGCGTTGATCCGTTCGTGGTCGCTACTCACTCCGATGGAGGCCAGGGAACATTTGGTTACTGGATCTATCCGCTGGGAGATGGTAGCTTGGGATATCTTCAACCGGTTTGGATGGCGATCATGTAATAGGATAGGCAATTAGTTTACCTATCTCTTTTTCAGCCAGCCGGTTGTGGCGTCTTTTATATGGCTAGTCTGTGTTTCTAGCCCATGTTGGCTCTGTGTGAGATTTGTTCACTTTTCAGTAGGAGACTTTGAGACCTTGTTGAAACTTATTGGTTTAATAAGATGGCCGTATGCATCGATCTGATGCAGAGGCCGGGTATCCCCCTTTTAAAAAAAAGCAGTGGCTGTAACCAGCCCAGTAATCTGTCACGTACATCACATGGCATCGACTAGGAGAAGAGAGGGACGACGTCCGGTTCAACGGAATCCGTGACCGGCTGGCATGTCAGGTATGCCCCCTTCCGCCCAACTCGACACAGGGCCGCCGATCGGGACCGGCCAGCGGAGAGCGGGCTCGCCGCCTCGGCCGGACCGATCGCAGCCTTCGTCGACACGACAGCGGATTCTGGTAGGAGAGCTGGGAGCTTTTCTTCTCTGGAGAAGTTGACGCCGAGCAGAGCGGAGCAGATGGATGCTCCGGCGTCGCCATCGTTCGATCTGATCAACCCAGCCCGAGGAGAGGACGTCAGGCTACCTATGAGCTTCTATCGATCGCGTTTCTTCTGGCAAGGTGATGGGATTAAAAGAAAATACCGGTTAGCCAAATGGGATATCATCTGTAGACGAAAAGACCAAGGGGGTCTTGGTATTGAGAATCTTGAAGTTAAGAACAGATGTCTTCTCAGCAAGTGGTTGTGGAAGTTATCAAGTGTAACTGACGCCACTTGGGCGCAAATCCTCCGTAGCAAGTATCTTCAAACCAAAACTCTGTCTCAGGTGATAGTAAGACCGACTGATTCACCCTTTTGGAAAGGGCTTATGAAAGTAAAGTTGTCCTTGTTTAATAGGACAAAGTTTATTATTGGTGACGGTGCCAGTACGCGATTCTGGGAGGATACTTGGCTCGGAGAGACACCCTTAGCAATCCAATACCCGTCTTTGTATCGTATAGTTCAAAGACGTGAGACTTTTGTTGCCACGGTATTACAATCGATCCCCCTTAATATTCAGTTCAGAAGGGCATTAGTGGGTAATCGTTGGGAAGAATGGCTGCATCTAGTAAGGAGACTGATGGACATTCAGCTTTCCCAACAACCAGATGAATTATGCTGGAAGCTTACTAGGTCTGGAGTTTTTACTGTTAAATCAATGTATGTTGATGTTATCAACTCAAGCTCGATTCCTAGTTCCAAACATGTTTGGGCTGTCAAAGTCCCTTTGAAAATCAAAGTGTTTATGTGGTTTCTGCATAAACAAGTTATTTTAACCAAGGACAACTTGACAAAGCGTAATTGGATAGGATCTACTAGGTGTAGTTTCTGTGATCGGGATGAGACGATCAAACACCTTTTTCTTGTTTGCCCGCTAGCTAAAGTTTTATAGAGGACGATCCATATTGCTTTTAATATTACTCCACCGAATTCAGTCAACACATTATTTGGAACGTGACTTAACGGGGTAGAGCCCGAGTTAGCGAGACATATTTGTGTAGGAGTCCGTGCCTTGGTGTGGGCGCTCTGGAATTGCAGAAATGATTTAGTTTTTAACAGGACAACATATATTCATTTTTTGCAGGTTATTTTCAGAGCCACGGCGTTGATCCGTTCGTGGTCGCTACTCACTCCAACGGAGGCCAGGGAACATTTGGTTACTGGATCTATCCGCTGGGAGATGGTAGCTTGGGATATCTTCAACCGGTTTGGATGGCGATCATGTAATAGGATATGCAATTAGTTTACCTATCTCTTTTTCAGCCAGCCGGTTGTGGCGTCTTTTATATGGCTAGTCTGTGTTTCTAGCCCATGTTGGCTCTGTGTGAGCTTTGTTCACTTTTCAGTAGGAGACTTTGAGACCTTGTTGAAACTTATTTGGTTTAATAAGATGGCCGTATGCATCGATCTGATGCAGAGGCCGGGTATCCCCCTTTTTAAAAAAAGCAGTGGCTGTAACCAGCCCAGTAATCTGTCACGTACAGCACATGGCATCGACTAGGAGAAGAGAGGGACGACGTCCGGTTCAACGGAATCCATGACCGGCTGGCATGTCAGGTATGCCCCCTTCCGCCCAACTCGACACAGGGCCGCCGATCGGGACCGGCCAGCGGAGAGCGGGCTCGCCGCCTCAGCAGGACCGATCGCAGCCTTCGTCGACACGACAGCGGATTCTGGTAGGAGAGCTGGGAGCTTTTCTTCTCTGGAGAAGTTGACGCCGAGCAGAGCGGAGCAGATGGATGCTCCGGCGTCGCCATCGTTCGATCTGATCAACCCAGCCTGAGGAGAGGACGTCAGGCTACCTACGAGCGAGCGAGTAAACCGCACGCGATCGAGCATGTCACGCACTGGTGGACGCCGGCTTTCTCGGCATGTCCACCGCTGCATCCAGCTTCTCCGCCAGATGGGTAAAAACAGGACAATGCAGTGCAGTTCATTATCTAAAGAGAAAAGTATACTTTTCGTCCCTCAACTCTTGATGAAGTCTAGATTTGGTCCCTCAACTTCAAAACCGGACAACTTGCACCCCCAACTACCGAAACCTGACAAGGTTTGTCCCTGGACTCGGTTTTGACCGGTTTTTGGTGTTGACTCACCCCGGTTTTGACCGGTGCTCACTCATATTACTGTAAATTTTTTATATCCGTGAACTTTTTGAAATTCACATACACTTTTCAACTCTGCATAGTTTTTTCAAGGTCGCGCATTTTTTTAAAAAATAAACATAATTTTTTTCAAATCAGCGAACTATGCTGAAATTCTCGTACTTTTTTCAAATCCGTGATTTTTAACATTTACGTATTTTTTCCAAATCCCCGTATTTTTCCCAAGTTTGTGTAAATTTATCAACTCCAAGTATTTTTCAAAGCCATGAATTGTTTCTGAAATTCGCATACTTATTTAAAATCCACATGCTTTTCAAAGTCCGTTTTTTTTTCAAATCCGTGTTTCTTTTATAATCCATGAACTCTGTATGAAATTCACGTACTTGTTTCAAGTTGAAATAATTTTTGAAATCCACATATTCTGCGCAAAAGAAGTCCATATCTGCATACTTTTTTCAAGTTCGCATAAAATTTTCAAATTCATGAACTCTTTCAGAAAAATGTACTCGAATATGAAAGGTGCATCAATTTTAAAAAATTAAAACTTAAAAAAACTAAATGAACTTTAAAAAACATATGCATTTTTGAAAAAATACATGAACTTGGAAAAAAAGTACGCCAATTTAAAAAAAGTACACAAAATTTAACAAGGTTCACGTATTTGAAAAAGTAACCGAATTTGAAAATAGTACGTGGATTTGGAAAAGGTAGGCAAATTTGAGTAGGAACGGTTAAAACTGGGGTGGGACACCACCAAAACCGGTCAAAACCGTGACCAGGGATGAATCTTGTCCGATTTAAGAAGTTAAGGGTGCAAGTTGTCTGATTTTGGAGTTGAGGGACCAAATCTAGACTCGGCCAAGAATTGAGGGATGAAAAGTATACTTTTCTCTTATCTAAATGATGTTTTTTTGTTGCTGGGAACCGAATAATGATGTTGCATTTTCTCCTCTCCTTTTCCGCTAAAAGGACTCTTATATAAATATATATTTTTTGGTCAAATTAACTGGTACTCGCTGAATATGATGGGTTTAAAAACCCTGAAACGATCAAGCTTGATAAGGTCGAGACTTGGTGCCAAGTTCGTAAGCTACCTAACATGGTTCCGAAGAGGGAACAATTCGTGACGTATTGGTGAAGTTTCAGAACTGAAAATAGCTCTGCCCAGTGGGTTTATTTATAGGTGAGTTCATACGAGTCAGAGTTAAGGTTGATGTCAATAACAAGCTGACAAGATTCGTTAGTTCTACAAAGTCAGGAAAAACTGAATTTTATGCCGAGTAAATGGGCAACTTTTGATTAAATTAATCCAAAAATAAACCATGAGCATGACATAAACAACACTAAGCACATACTGATATTTGGCCATATTATATGGAGATAGCTAGTAGAAACATCTATGCAAATCACTAATACGGATTAAACAATAATAAACAGGAGCGGGATAAGCGAGTTATACCCTCTGATCGGCCAGGCAGAGGCCACGGCGGCGTCCTCCATGGCCTTCTTCTCGGCGGCACGGTCGACTTCGTTGGTGGTGGACATGGTCACGTTCAAGAAGATGTGGACGTAGAGGATGCAACGGACGTGAATGAACAGCGGAGAGCAGTCGCGTAGGAGACGCTCCCCCAAAACCTAATCGTCCCTCTCTCGTACATGATTCGGAGAGGCGGTGTTTCGGAAGCCTACTCTCCCATCAACCGTGTACGTGATGGACGGGATAGTATCACTAGCGGCGGTAGCAGCAAAGTAACGATAGTAGGCGTGGAGGCAGATGCGATCTATTTCGTGGCAGCTAGGATTGGCTGGCGCCTCCAATATATAGGTGTGGACGCGTGAAGAGACGTGGGATGGACCCTCGTCCATGTCGGTGATAGCCCATGATCTGACGTATCAAATCGTGGCTCTTCTGTTAGGGACTCTCTGTTCCTGACCGGCAAAAATAAGCACATAGGTGTGAGCTCAGCTCGGCCGCGACACGTCGTGCCGAGGTGGGTGGCGGAGGAGGAGTGCGCGGGATCCACTTCTCTTCTCAAACTTCAATCGCATGTGAAAGAGAATCCCTTATAAGAAGGCCCAACTCCTCTCCAAATAGCAATGTGGGACTAAACTTCTCACCACACATAGTGCCATATAATCCACATGGGCCCTTGTAGATTTTCTAAACTTGTTAGATGGGCCCTAAGGCCACCCTCATATTTCAACAAATTCCCCACTGGATCTCAAGGGTCCATTTTGTCCTTAGTTCCAAACACTGTTTGGATATACCAGTATTTCAGTGGAGACCTGTTAAGGTTGAACTCCACCAAGAGCAACTAGCTACACTCATTCACAACTGAACAATTGATTATGCCTTGAATTGTCAGTTTGGCGTAAAGAAGTTTCACCACATGTCTTAGTAATAGTACTAGATTGCCGAAGGCTAACCCCTCCGGTGGAGCATATTAACACTCCTGGCATATTCATGAGCTTGCTAGAGATCACCCCAATCTCATAAGTTGTGACCAGTAGTCGAGCTCATATAGGTGTGCTCCTCCAAAGATCGCTCTACCATATAGCATCTTGCTTGTATAAGCTTTGGAACACATTAAGACAGTAGTCAACATACCATTCCGTTTCCGATAGTATTGCATCTTCAACGAAGTGGGTTAGTAAAGTTACTCTCCTCAATTCACCACTGGCTTGTTTCCCAGGTCCTACTTCACGGGATCTCCGATCACATAGGTTGGGTTACCCCCATGGCAACTTATGTGGGTCTCATGCCCATCTCCTCGATGTATTATCTATCACAACACGCGGTAACCCTTTAGTAAAGGGATCTGCCAAATCCTTAGCCGTTTGGATATATCCAAATGCTACCACTTCGGAGTTTCTTAAACGCCTGATAGTTTTCAATCTCATTCTTAGATGTTTGTTGGAATTTATGTTGTTCTTTGAACTCTTTACTTTGGCAATAAATGTCTGATTGTCATAGTTCATAAGGATATCCAGAACCGGCTTCTCAACCACTAGCAAGTCCATCAAAAGATCATGGAGCCATTCTGCTTCGACACCAGATGTGTCCAATGCTGTTAATTCTCCTTCCATTGTCGATCTCGTTAGGATCATTTGCTTGCAAGACTTCCAGGAACCAGTGCCACCTCCAGGAGTAAATATATACCCATTTGTGGTCTTCATCTCATCAGCATCATATATCCAATTCGCATCACTATACCCTTCAAGTATCGAAATGAAGTCCATAGTTCATATTACCTTTCAGATGACGCATAATTCTTTCAATAGAATGCCAATGTACATCAACCGGATTAGAAACAAACCGACTCAGTTTGCTCACAACAAACGCGATGTTAGGCCTCTTTGCGCTCGCTAGATACATGAGTGAACCAATAATTTGAGAGTATCTCAATTGATCTTTAATTGTGCTTTCAAACTTTTGAATCAACACATTAGGATCATATGATGTTTGAGATGGTTTGCAGTCCGAATATCCAAAACGACTCAAAACCTTCTCAACATAATGGGATTGCAGAAGTGTAATCCCACCCATATCATCTCGCAGTAGCTTGATCTCACTACGGCGACATCTCTCCAGTAGTCAACATCTGGAGATCCATATGCTTCTGAAATAGAAGTGGGAGTATCATTCACGAGGTATATGAGGAAATCATCAACAAAGAATTTTGTAATCCTTTGTCTCTTACCCTTACCAAGGGTTTCCTCATCATCACCCTCAAGATTTTTCATCATGTGTTTGTTCATAATATTCCATAGGAATAGCAGGCTCAGGAGCCTCCTCAGATTTCTGTCTGAAGTGCTTTGCATATCTCTCATAGGAAAAATTTCCTCAAAGAATGTAGCATTCTTAGACTCCATAATTGTAGCAACCTTCACGTCAGGTACCTCACATGTGACTACTAGAAATGTATAGCCATTCTTAGCGTAGCCCAAATTAACACAGTCCACGGTCCTTGGTCAAAGCTTACGCTTTTTGGGGATTGGCACAATGACTTCCGCCAAGCAGCTCCAGGTATGCAAGTACGAGAGTGTCGTCCTTCTCTTCTCCCATTACTCATAGGAGTGACCTCATTGTTGTTGGAAATATGCCCTAGAGGCAATAATAAATTGGTTATTATTATATTTCCTTGTTCATGATAATCGTTTATTATCCATGCTAGAATTGTATTGATAGGAAACTCAGATACATGTGTGGATACATAGACAACACCATGTCCCTAGTAAGCCTCTAGTTGACTAGCTCGTTGATCAACAGATGGTTACGGTTTCCTGACCATGGACATTGGATGTCATTGATAACGGGATCACATCATTAGGAGAATGATGTGATGGACAAAGACCCAATCCCAAGCCTAGCACAAGATCATGTAGTTCGTATGCTAAAGCTTTTCTAATGTCAAGTATCATTTCCTTAGACCATGAGATTGTGCAACTCCCGAATACCGTAGGAGTGCTTTGGGTGTGCCAAACGTCACAACGTAACTGGGTGGCTATAAAGGTACACTACAGGTATCTCCGAAAGTGTCTGTTGGGTTGGCACGAATCGAGACTGGGATTTGTCACTCCGTGTAAATGGAGAGGTATCTCTGGGCCCACTCGGTAGGACATCATCATAATGTGCACAATGTGATCAAGGAGTTGATCACGGGATGATGTGTTACGGAACGAGTAAAGAGACTTTCCGGTAACGAGATTGAACAAGGTATCTGGATACCGACGATTGAATCTCGGGCAAGTATCGTACCGATAGACAAAGGGAATTGTATACGGGATTGATTAAGTCCTCGACGTCGTGGTTCATCCGATGAGATCATCGTGGAACATGTGGGAGCCAACATGGGTATCCAGATCCCGCTGTTGGTTATTGACCGGAGAGTCATCTCGGTCATGTCTGCATGTCTCCCGAACCCGTAGGGTCTACACACTTAAGGTTCGGTGACGCTAGGGTTATAGAGATATTAGTATGCGGTAACCCGAAAGTTGTTCGGAGTCCCGGATGAGATCCCGGACGTCACGAGGAGTTCCGAAATGGTCCAGAGGTAAAGAATTATATATAGGAAGTGCTATTTCGGCCATCGGGACAAGTTTCGGGGTCACCGGTATTGTACCGGGACCACCGGAAGGGTCCCGGGGGTCCACCGGGTGGGGCCACCTGCCCCGGGGGGGCACATGGGCTGTAGGGGGTGCGCCTTGGCCTATATGGGCCAAGGGCACCAGCCCCAAGAGGCCCATGCGCCAAGAGAAGAGGGAAAGGAAGAGTCCTAAAGGGGAAGGCACCTCCGAGGTGCCTTGGGGAGGAGGGACTCCTCCCTTGGCCGCACCTTCCTTGGAGGAAGGGCCAAGGCTGCGCCCCCCCTCTCCCTTGGCCCTATATATAGTGGGGGGAAGGGAGGGCAACCATACCTAAGCCCTGGCGCCTCCCTCTCCCTCCCGTGACACATCTCCCTCCTCCCGCAGCGCTTGGCGAAGCCCTGTTGGAATCCCGCTACTTCCACCACGACGCCGTCGTGCTGCTGGATCTCCATCAACCTCTCCTCCCCCCTTGCTGGATCAAGAAGGAGGAGACGTCGCTGCTCCGTACGTGTGTTGAACGCGGAGGTGCCGTCCGTTCGGCGCTAGGATCATCGGTGATTTGGATCACGACGAGTACGACTCCATCAACCCCGTTCTCTTGAATGCTTCCACGCGCGATCTACAAGGGTATGTAGATCCACTCCTCCCTCGTTGCTAGATGACCCCATAGATAGATCTTGGTGACACGTAGGAAAATTTTGAATTTATGCTACGTTCTCCAACAGTGGCATCATGAGCTAGGTCTATGCGTAGTTTCTATGTACGAGTAGAACACAAAGTAGTTGTGGGCGTTGATTTTGTTCAATATGCTTACCGTTACTAGTCCAATCTTGATTCGGTGGCATTGTGGGATGAAGCGGCCCGGACCGACCTTACACGTACTCTTACGTGAGACTGGTTCCACCGACTGACATGCACTAGTTGCATAAGGTGGCTGGCGGGTGTCTGTCTCTCCCACTTTAGTCGGATCGGATTCGATGAAAAGGGTCCTTATGAAGGGTAAATAGCAATTGGCATATCACGTTGTGGTCTTTGCGTAGGTAAGAAACGTTCTTGCTAGAAACCCATAACAGCCACGTAAAACATGCAAACAACAATTAGAGGACGTCTAACTTATTTTTGCAGGGTATGCTATGTGATGTGATCTGGCCAAAAGGATGTGATGAATGATATATGTGATGTATGAGATTGATCATGTTCTTGTAATAGGAATCACGACTTGCATGTCGATGAGTATGACAACCGGCAGGAGCCATAGGAGTTGTCTTAATTTATTTATGACATGCGTGTCAACATAAATGTCATGTAGTTTCTTTACTTTATTGCTAACCGTTAGCTGTAGTAGTAGAAGTAATAAGTTGGCGAGACAACTTCATGGAGACACGATGATGGAGATCATGATGATGGAGATCATGGTGTCATGCCGGTGACAAGATGATCATGGAGCCCCAAGATGGAGATCAAAGAAGCTATATGATATTGGCCATATCATGTCACTATTATTTGATTGCATGTGATGTTTATCATGTTTATACATCTTATTTGCTTAGAACGACGGTAGTAAATAAGATGATCCCTCATTAAAATTTCAAGAAAGTGTTCCCCCTAACTGTGCACCGTTGCGAAAGTTCGTCGTTTCGAAGCACCACGTGATGATCGGGTGTGATAGATTCTTACGTTCGAATACAACGGGTGTTGACGAGCCTAGCATGTACAGACATGGCCTCGGAACACATGCAAAACACTTAGGTTGACTTGACGAGCCTAGCATGTACATACATGGCCTCGGAACACAAGAGACCGAAAGGTCGAGCATGAGTCGTATGGTAGATACGATCAACATGAAGATGTTCACCGATGATGACTAGTCCGTCTCACGTGATGATCGGACACGGCCTAGTTGACTCGGATCATGTAATCACTTAGATGACTAGAGGGATGTCTATCTGAGTGGGAGTTCATAAGATGAACTTATTTATCCTGAACATAGTCAAAAGGTCTTCGCAAATTATGTCGTAGCTCGCACTTCAGTTCTACTGTTTAGTTATGTTCCTAGAGAAAATTTAGTTGAAAGTTGATAGTAGCAATTATGCGGAATAGGTCCGTAAACTGAGGATTGTCCTCATTGCTTCATAGAAGGCTTATGTCCTTAATGCACCGCTCAGTGTGCTGAACCTCGAACGTCGTCTGTGGATGTTGCGAACATCTGACATACACATTTTGATAACTACGTGATAGTTCAGTTAAACGGTTTAGAATTGAGGCACCGAAGACGTTTTGAAACGTCGCGAAACATATGAGATGTTTCGAGGGCTGAAATTGGGATTTCAGGCTCGTGCCCACGTCAAGAGGTATAAGACCTCCGACGATTTTCTTAGCCCACAAACTAAGGGAGAAAAGCTCAATTGTTGAGCTTGTGCTCAGATTGTCTGAGTACAACAATCATTTGAATCGAGTGGGAGTTGATCTTCCAGATGAGATAGTGATGTTTCTTCGAAGTCATTACCACCAAGCTGCTAGAGCTTCGTGATGAACTATAATATATCAGGGACATATATGATGATCCTTGAGATATTCGCGATGTTTGACATCACAAAAGTAGAAATCAAGAAGGAGCATCAATTGTTGATGGTTGGTGAAACCACTAGTTTCAAGAAGGGCAAGGGAAAAAAGGGATACTTCATGAAACGGCAATTCAGCTGCTGCTCTAGTGAAGAAACCCAAGGTTGAACCCAAACCCGAGACTAAGTGCTTCTGTAATAAGGGGAACAGCCACTGGAGCAGAATTACCCTAGATACTTGGTAGATGAGAAGGCTGGCAAGGTCGATAGAAGTATATTGGATATACATTGTGTTAATGTGTACTTTACTAGTACTCCTAGTAGCACCATGGTATTAGATACCGGTTCGGTTGCTAAGTGTTGGTAAACTCGAAATAAAAGGCTGCGGAGTAAACAGAGACTAGCTAAAGGTGAGCTGGCGATATGTGTTGGAAGTTTTTCCCAAGCTTGATGTGATCAAGCATCGCACGCTCCCTCTACCATCGAGATTGGTGTTTGCGTTGAGCATAGACGTGATTGGATTATGTCTATCGCAATACGGTTATTCATTTAAGGAGAATAATGGTTACTCTGTTTATTTGAATAATACCTTCAATGGTCTTGCACCTAAAATGAATGGTTTATTGAATCTCGATCGTAGTGATACACATTTTCATGCCAAAGGTATAAGATAGTAATGATAGTACCACACAAATATGGCACTGCAATTTGAGTCATATCGGTATAAAACGCATGAAGAAGCTCCATGTTAATGGATCTTTGGGCTCACTCGTTTTTGAAAAGTTTGAGACATGCGAACCATGTCTATTGGAGTATATGCATGAAGAAACTCCATGCATATGAACCGTTTGGACTCACTTGATTTTGAATCACTTGAGACATGCAAATCATACCACATGGGCAAGATGACTGAAAGCCTCGTTTTCAGTAAAATGGAACTAGAAAGCAACTTGTTGGAAGTAATACATTTTGATGTGTGCAGTCCAATGAGTGCTGAGGCGTGTAGTGGATATCGTTATGTTCTTACTTCACAGATGATTTGAGTAGATGTTGAGTACATTTACTTGATGAATCACGAGTCTGAATTATTGAAAGGTTCAAGTAATTTCAGGGTGAAGTTGAAAGATCGTCGTGACAAGAGGATAAAATATCTATGATATGATCATAGAGATGAATATCTGAATTACGAGTTTGGCACAGAATTAAGACATTGTGGAAATTGTTTCACAACTAATACAGCCTGGAACACCATAGTGTGATGGTGTGTCCGAACATCATAACTGGACCCTATTGGATATGATGCATACCATGATGTCTCTTATCGAATTACCACGATAGTTTATGGGTTAGGCATTAGAGACAACCACATTCACTTTAAATAAGGCACCACGTAATTCCGATGAGATGACACCGTATGAACTATGGTTTAGAGAAACCTAAGCTGTCATTTCTTAAAAGTTTGGGGCTGCGACGCTTATGTGAAAAAGTTTCAGGCTGATAAGCTCGAACCCAAAGCGGATAAATGCATCTTCATAGGACACCCAAAACAGTTGGGTATACCTCCTGTCTCAGATCCGAAAGCAATAAGGGATTGTTTCTATAATCGGGTCCTTTCTCGAGGAAAAGTTTCTCTCGAAAGAATTGAGTGGGAGGATGGTGGAGACTTGATGAGGTTATTGAACCGTCTCTTCAACTAGTGTGTGGCAGGGCACAGGGAGTTGTTCCTGTGGCACCTACACCAATTGAAGTGGAAGCTTATGATAGTGATCATGAAACTTCAGATCAAGTCACTACCAAACCTCGTGGGATGACAAGGATGCGTACTACTTCAGAGTGGTACGTAATTTTGTCTTGGAAGTCATGTTGCTAGACAACAATGAACCTACAAGCTATGGAGAAGCGATGGTGGGCCCGGATTCCGATAAATGGCTCGAGGCCATAAAATCCGAGAGAGGATCCATGTATGAAAACAAAGTGTAGACTTTGGCAGAACGGCTCGATGGTCGTAGGGCTGTTGAGTACAGATGGATTTTAAAAGGAAGACGGACAATGATGGTAAGTATCACCATTAAGAAAGCTCGACTTGTCGTTAAGATTTTTTCCGACAAGTTCAAGGAGTTGACTATGATGAGACTTTCTCACTCGTAGCGATGCTAAGAGTCTGTTGGAATTATATTAGCTATTACTGCATTATTTATGAAATCTTGCAGATAGGATGTCAAAACATTGTTTCCTCGACGATTTTCTTGAGGAAAGGTTGTATGTGATACAACCGGAAGGTTTTGTCAATCCTGAAAGATGCTAATAAGTATGCAAAGCTCCAGCAATCCTTCTAAGGACTGGAGTAAGCATCTCGGAGTTGGAATGTATGCTTTGATGAGATGATCAAAGATTTTGGGTGTATACAAAGTTTATGAGAAACTTGTATTTCCAAAGAAGTGAGTGGGAGCACTATAGAATTTCCGATGAATATATGTTGTTGACATATTGTTGATCAGAAATGACGTAGAATTTCTGGAAAGCATATAGGGTTATTTGGAAAGTGTTTTTCAATGGAAAGCCTGGATTAAGCTACTTGAACATTGAGCATCAAGATCTATAAGGATAGATCAAAACGCTTAATGGTACTTTCAAATGAGCACATACCTTGACATGATCTTGAAGGTGTTCAAGATGGATCAGTCAAAGAAGGAGTTCTTGCCTGAGTTGTAAGGTATGAAGTTAAGACTTAAAGCTCGACCACGGCAGAAGAAAGAGGAAGGATGAAGGTCGTCCCCTATGCTTTTGTCATAGGCTCTATACGGTATGCCATGCTGAGTACCGCACCTGATGTGTGCCTTGCCACATATCTGGCAAGAGGGTACAAAGGTAATCTAGGAGTAGATCACCAGATAGCGGTCTAAATTATCCTTAGAGGAATAAGGATATGTTTCTCGTTTATGGAGGTGATAAAGAGTTCGACGTAAAGAGTTACGTCGATGCAAGCTTAACACCTATCCGGATAGCTCTGAGTAGAGATACCAGATACGTATAATGGAATAGCTCCAAGTAGAACAGTTATTTGAAATGGCTCCAAATGTAGCGTAGTAGTTGTATCTACAAGATGACATAAAAATTTGCAAAGTACATACGGATCTGAATGTTGCAGACCCGTTGACTGAAACCTCTCTCACAAGCATAACATGATCAAACCCAGAACTCTTTGGGTGTTGGTCACATGGGGATGTGACCTTGAGTGTTAATCACATATCAATGTGAACTGGATTATTGACTCTAGTGCAAGTGGGAGACTGTTGGAAATATGCCCTAGAGGCAATAATAAATTGGTTATTATTATATTTCCTTATTCATGATAATCGTTTACTATCCATGCTAGAATTGTATTGATAGGAAACTCAGATACATGTGTGGATACATAGACAACACCATGTCCCTAGTAAGCCTCTAGTTGACTAGCTCGTTGATCAATAGATGGTTGCGGTTTCCTGACCATGGACATTGGATGTCGTTGATAACGGGATCACATCATTAGGAGAATGATGTGATGGACAAGACCCAATCCTAAGCCTAGCACAAAGATCGTGTAGTTCGTATGCTAAAGCTTTTCTAAATGTCAAGTATCATTTCCTTAGACCATGAGATTGTGCAACTCCCGGATACCGTAGGAATACTTTGGGTGTGCCAAACGTCACAACGTAACTGGGTGGCTATAAAGGTACACTACATGTATCTCCAAAAGTGTCTGTTGGGTTGGCATGAATCGAGACTGGGATTTGTCACTCTGTGTAAATAGAGAGGTATCTCTGGGCCCACTCGGTAGGACATCATCATAATGTGCACAATGTGACCAAGAAGTTGATCACCGGATGATGTGTTACAGAATGAGTAAAGAGACTTGCCGGTAACGAGATTGAACAAGGTATCGGGATACCGATGATCGAATCTCGGGCAAGTATCGTACCACTAGACAAAGGGAATTGTATACGGGATTGATCGAATCCTCGACATCGTGGTTCATCCGATGAGATCATCGTGGAACATGTGGGAACCAACATGGGTATCCAGATCCCACTGTTGGTTATTAACCGGAGAACGTCTCGGTCATGTCTGCATGGTTCCCGAACCCGTAGGGTCTACACACTTAAGGTTCGATGACGCTAGGGTTATAAGGAATAGATATACGTGGTTACCGAATGTTGTCCGGAGTCCCGGATGATATCCCGGACGTCACGAGGAGTTCCGGAATGGTCCGGAGGTAAAGATTTATATATGGGAAGTCCTGTTTTGGTCGCCGGAAAAGTTTCGGGGTTTATCGGTAACGTACCGGGACCACCGGGAGGGTCCCGGGGGTCCACCAAGTGGGGCCACAAGCCCCGGAGGGCTGCATGGGCCAAGTGTGGGAGGGGACCAGCCCCAGGTGGAATGGTGCGCCCCCCCCCCACAAGGGCCCAAGACGCCTAAGGGGAGGAAGGGGGGCAAACCCTAAGGGCAGATGGGCCTTAGGGCCCATGCCTGGTGCGCCTCCCTCTCCCCTCCACCTGGCCGCCACCCAGATGGGATCTGGGGGCTGCCGCCACCCCTAGGGAGGGAACCCTAGGTGGGGGCGCAGCCCCTCCCCTCCCCCTATATATACTTGAGGTTTGGGCTGCCCAAGACACACGAGTTCCTCTCCTTCTTGGCGCAGCCCTACACCTCTCCCTCCTCGTCTCTTGCGGTGCTTGGCGAAGCCCTGCTGGAGTACCACGCTCCTCCACCACCACCACGCCGTTGTGCTGCTACTGGATGGAGTCTTCCTCAACCTCTCCCTCTCTCCTTGCTGGATCAAGGCATGGGAGACGTCACCGGGCTGTACGTGTGTTGAACGCGGAGGTGCCGTCCGTTCGGCACTAGGATCATCAGTGATTTGGATCACGACAAGTACTACCCCATCAACCCCGTTCACTTGAACGCTTCCGCTTAGCGATCTACAAGGGTATGTAGATGCACTCTCCTTCCCCTCGTTGCTAGATTACTCCATAGATTGATCTTGGTGATGCGTAGAAAATTTTGAATTTCTGCTACGTTACCCAACAAGTGCGTGCTCATGCCTACCGCCAAGCACCTTGGCGGTAGGGTTGTACAGGCTACCGCCAGTATGTTTGGCGGTAGGGATGTTTCCTACCGCCAAGGTCCCTGGCGGTAGGCTGTTACACCCTACCGCCATGGACCATGGCGGTAGCAAAAGGGTCAGATCTCGGAATTTTTTCAAACTAGGGTCGGATCTCGAATAGGTTTCAGAAAAGGGTCAAAACACAAAATTTTGCCGCATGTGGTCCTAGGTCGACAATGTCATCATCAAAATCCAATCATGTACACGGTTCTCTAGGATATACTATTTTTTTTCTTCGACTACCCATAGTGGGGAGTAACTTCTTAGGCTAGTCATAGTGGGAGTAACTTAAGTAGTAACATAGTGGACTCCAAGAAATTTTTGCTTATGTGGCATTTAGTTAATGAGGAGGGAGGTGTTTAGAGTAACATAATATGTAACTGTAACATAGCGCTTCCCAAAAAAAATGAGTGTACAAACTAATAAATGAAGTCATCTATAACACTAGTAGTACGTTACTTTGCACTATGAAGGTAGTAACTTAGACTAGTATCATATGCATGACACTAGTATAAATTACTCCCCACTATGACCAGCCTTAGAGTAGTAACATGGATATGGGATGCAGACGAAGAGCACACGGCGACGACACCCACCAGAATCAAAGCCACTCGTCCTTTGTTTGAGGATCGATGCAACTTTTCAATAAATTGACATCAATTTCATAATATAACGCTCTGCGTATATGCCAACAGTAAAAAGCTGTTTATACTCATTAAATTTACTGGACGATGCATTTAATTGCTGCAGTGACTGATAAAGTGGTGCATGTTTTCAACTGAGAGTTGATTGAAAATGAAGGAATATGAACTTGCCAGGCAACTTACAGTGGAAAGGTAAAATAAAAGATGTAGCTACAAAGACTTAGTACAAATAACGTTTGATTAAGTGTACATATAAAATTACATGATCAAGGTTGAGTGGTTGATAATACAAATTAACTAATACAAACCTTAAATATGTCCAGAATACCATATCTCTAGCAATAAGCACTATTTTTTCATTACAAAACTACGATATAATATGTACTATGAATGCATACTCATCATGACCATGCATGCAGTGATATAACCGTGTGGTCCCATGTCAAGCATTGATTGCCAAACAGGTTGAATTGTCTCCCGTGTGTGTCAGGCATTTACTATGTTGATAAAACTACGATGATTAATTATACTTTTATGTCTTTCGTCTCCAAAGTTAATATCATCAAAATCTCAGTTATTTTAGAAGAGGATAATTTGGAGATTAATATAATAAAATTTATCGATCGGTTTTCCTAGAAATAAGAACAACTCCAATGGGGCGACCCATTTTGTCCGCCCGCGTCCGTTTGGGCCGGCGCGTACAAAAGTGGCGGCCCAACGCGCCGACCCAAACGGACGCGCGTCCGTTTTTCGTCCGCGGGCGACCCATTTCAGACCCATTTTTGAGCCGAATCTGCGTCGGCGCGGACACGAGACGGACGCGCGCGCGCTCACCCTCTTTCCTCACCGGGCCCGCTGGTCGGTGGCACATTGGATACACACCCTCGTCCGCCTGCCACGTCGCCGACGCCGCCAACCATTTTTTCAGATAAAAATGGATACATAGATAATTCTAGCGTACACAGATAAAAAGAAAAGACCACTACTCGTCGATTTCTGACTTCGACTCGGTAATGTCCTCCTCCGATGTCTGAATGTAGGCGTCAGCATACGCCTCGTCTTCAAAGTCCCAACCCGCCGTTTCTCGTAGCTTCAATTTCAATTGAGCTGCCTGCTTCCGCGAACGCTTGTCCTCCCGATAGGCGGCTCGCTCCCTCCTCCTCGCGTCCCTCTCCGATCTCAATTGCTTGTAGAACTGGCGCTCGTCGACGATGTCCTGCGGGTAGCCTCCACGCCACAGCACCAAGGCTTCCACGTCCTTCTCTGCGATGGCGAGGCGACGCTGCCGTCTCCGGTGGACACGACGATCCTCGTCGGTGAAAAGCCGCGGGAGAGGCGCCAGATCCTGCGCCCGCTGGCTCGACACGTTGGGAAAATTCATATCCCGACGAGGCCTCAGGAGGTGCCACGCCGCCGCGTCGTGCGCGCGGGCCGCCTCCTCTGCGGTGTCGAAGGTGCCGAGGGCGAGACATTTCTCGCGAAACCAGATCTCGGCGGAGAAGGCGCCGGAGCGGCGCTCGCGGACTCCGCGAAAATCCGAAGCGCGTAGGCGGCGGATCGACATGGTGGCACAGAGGCGGCGAGAGTGGGCGGCCGATAGAGTGTGGAGAGAGCGCCTTCTTTTATAGCGAGCGCCTGCCGCGGCGCGCGCGCGGACCTTTCCCGTGCGCTGGAGCGCCAAAACCAGCACGCGCGAACCTTTCCCGCGTGCTGGAGCGTCAAAATCAGGGCGACGACACGATGTTAAACGCGCGCGGTCATGAAAATGGGTCGGCCCGTTGGGCGCACTACTGACCCAAAACTAAAAGAGGACGGACGGCGGGCGGGCGGCCGAGCCAAACGGACAAAAAGCGGACAAAAACACCGTCCGTTTAGATCGGCCCGTTGGAGTTGCTCTAAATAATACCATGAAATTTGTAACATGAAACTTTGAGGAATTAGTACCACCTTGAAAATATAAATTTATTAATTGAAAACAGTAACAATCACGAAATCGAGCGTTTACTCCAAGGCAAGTTTTAGGTTGAAATATATTTTCCCACTTTTACAAATAGGAACAACGGGTCGCATTTAAGTTTTGGCGGGTGGTTGGGGAGTGGCCGTTGGAGATGATGGGTCTGCTTCTCTGCCACTAGTCAGGTCATTATAGCTGTTGAGATTTATACAAAAATATTTAGAGGGACATACATGATGTGTGAATCATGGAATACATCCTGACTAATATAGTGGTTGGAATCCCAATGCAAATGAGTGGGGCAGATTCCGGTGAAGGTGGTCGCCGTGTGCTCCCCTGCAATTTCGCATGGATATGTTACTACATCTATAATGAGGAGTAACATATGTGTGGTGTCATGTAACACTTCATTGATTATGTTGTAGACTTATCTTGTCTTGGTATAATGTGAGTAACATACCATGTTACCAGATGTCTCTCTTTCTTAATCAATTACCTGCCATATCATCTATTTTACCTAAATATGTGTGATGTTACCACTTCTGTTATTCTCACTGAGAGTAGTCTCAGTTATTCAAATCCATATACGAGATGAAAATCCTTAATGTTTATTATCCCTAGATCTTCCTATTTAAATCCTTATCTTATTCAACTTTTCTAGCTCTACCGGACTCCTTGCTTAGTCACTTGAAATCTCCAGACGAACTGGGTGAGGAGTTTACAACTCGACAACTAGCAAAAAAAAAGAACATTTTGTTCCACTTCGGTGTATGTATCCGGCAGTGGTGAATCTAGACAGAAACTGGAGGATAGGCTCAAAGCCTGTATCATGCCAATATCTGTTGGGTTGGGCTTGCAAGTGGCTGAATTGGGCCATGAAACTAGTAGTAAAAAAAATTCTTGCAGTGCTGGAGGGGGGGCTCAAGCCTGTTAAAGCCCCCCTAGTAGATTCGCCCCTGGTATCCGGTGTATGTATGCCCTTTGAAGCAACACTACAATTCTCAGCTGGTTCCTTTGAGCAACTCTTCACGAGTCTCCGAATGAGACATGTTCAGTTCAACAACCACCTCTTTTACAAAGAAGGCCGAATCAAGCGAGTTAGGGTTTGCCTATTTCACTTCTCCACCCGCTCGAGCGCCTCAGATAGGTTGCATTTGCCTCGCCATCTTCATTCTTCCCAGATTCCACCGCGCCTTGCAGTTAAATCCTCGCTCTATCGCCAATTTCATAAAAGGTTAGGTGTAAATTCCGATTGCTTGTATTTGCTGCAACCTCTTGGATCTATTGTACCAACTCTGCGCTAAGATCGTTCTTTGTTTTTCGAGGTTGAGACTCTTTTTCTCACTAGAAAGAAGATAGCACAATAATTACCAAGATTACAAAACAATAATCACATATTCCGGTTACAAGGAGCATATTAGAGTTTTTGTAATGGTGGCTAATTACACCAAGGGAAGAATCAGATTCAGCTATTCTTTCTTCTTACTAGATAAACTAAGCTGGGGAAGAATTTTCCCCTTCTCAAAGAAAGAAGTTGGGGAAGAATTTTCAAAAGGAAAAGACAAAGAAGAAAAGAAAGGGACGGCAAACCCAAGCAAAGCCGCCACCAACGAATACCCAGTCCACACCTGCGCCTCCGCCCAATCGACTGCTAGCCAACAAACCCCACCGCCCGCCCAGCTCAGAGATCCGGCCGCCGCCCAGGATCCCGGGGAGGCGGCGCCGCCGCCGCGGCCATGGCCCTCCACCACGGCGCGCGGCTCCGCTCCCGCGCCGCGCCGCTCCTCGCCGTCGTCGTCCTCGCGGTCCTCGCCCTCGTCTCGCTCCTCCGCGCCAGCCACGGCGGGGGCCGCCTGGCCCCGCCCTCCGCCGTCTCCGCCGCGGCCGCGGCCGCCCGCAACCGCAACCGCACCGCCGCGCAGCGCAAGATCCTGCTCGACCCGTCCTTCACCCCGCGGCTGCCGCGCCAGGGCGCGGTGTCCCTCTCCCTCGCCCGCCGCAACGCGCTGCCGCCGCGCAACGCGGGCCGCTTCCCCGCCCTCCCCGACGGCCACCTCAAGATCGTCCTCTACGTCCACAACCGGCCCCGCTACCTCCGCCTCGTCGTCGACAGCCTCTCCCGCGTCGACGGCATCGGCGAGGCGCTGCTCGTCGTCAGCCACGACGGCTACTTCCCCGAGATGGACGAGATCGTCAAGGGCATCGCCTTCTGCCAGGTGAAGCAGATCTTCGCGCCCTACTCGCCGCACCTCTTCCCGGACTCCTTCCCCGGCGTCGCGCCCGGGGACTGCCGGGACAAGGACAGGGCGGCCGAGAAGCGGTGCCGGGGCGAGCCAGACCAGTATGGCAACCACCGCTCCCCGAGGATCGTGTCGCTGAAGCACCACTGGTGGTGGATGATGAACACCGTGTGGGATGGGCTGGAGGAGACCAGGGACTTCGACGGGCACATCCTCTTCATCGAGGAGGACCACTACATCTTCCCCAATGCATACCGCAACGTGCAGCTGCTTGTGGATTTGAAGCCGAAGAAGTGCCCCCAATGCTATGCCGTCAATTTGGCGCCCTCCGATGTCAAGGCGAAAGGGGAAGGCTGGGAGAGCATGGTTGCTGAGAAGATGGGTAACATTGGCTATGCCTTCAACAGGACTGTGTGGAGGAAGATTCATGCCAAGGCTAAGCAGTTCTGCGACTTTGATGAATACAATTGGGATATAACCATGTGGGCAACGGTGTATCCGTCGTTTGAAGCTCCTGTTTACAGTCTGAGGGGGCCTAGGAGGAGTGCTGCACATTTTGGCAAGTGCGGCCTGCACCAAGGCCAAGACTCCAGCAGTGTTTGTGTGGATAATGGCGCGGGAGCCGTAGAACTAGATGCCATCGACAAGGTTCCTAACATCAAAGCTGATTGGCCAGTCCACATCATTAGGAAACAACCGGGGTATCAGGCTGGTTTCAAAGGATGGGGTGGCTGGGGCGATCGGCGTGACCGGGAGCTTTGCTTGAGTTTTGCATACATGTACCATGTTAAAGACACCTTGTCTGTATGATGGGGTTATAGGCACACGAATTTTGGCATTCATGATGCCCTTGTTGTAGTGTTGTTTGGCATGTTTCGATCGATTCATACACGGTTTGTGATATAAATAGTCTTTCACCCTTTTTTCTCAATTTTTGTAGAACAGTTCTCTATTCGGAGACATTGCCTTGGACTTGGGTTAACTTTCCCAACTGTATGATGTACTTTAACTCACTGATATGGATAGAGTTTATTGTTTCAAGATCATTTGCAACATCTATTATTAAGAGATTGTCATGTTTACTTTGTTTAACTGAAGTACTGCTTTCTAGGCATCTTTAACATTCAGGGATGCTTAATGCCTATTGATGATTATTGCCTCTTACTGTTGCCTTACCATGTCTAGTGACATCCGTAATGTCTAGTGACATCTGTATCTCTTGTCTGTTGTATGATTGGAAACTAATATTTAGTACTAATGGTTTCTACAATACTTTATATCTTTTTGGCCATCATGCATATGTTTATCTTCTTCAGTTTTGTATGCTTCTTTCATGGTCTTTCTATTTTTAGCTGCTTGTATTTCTTAGAACTCATCTACTCTTGATTTTGCATGCTTGTAGTATTATAGGATTTGTAGCTGGTGAAATTTTAGACAGGCACGGAGATATTGATACTCACAACAAGATATGATTTTTTTAAGTTTTCTTATCTGTTGTTAATGTGTTTAATTAGATATTATATAATTCACTTATCATGCCCTAAAGTTGTGGCCATATCATGGCCTAAAGTTTTCTTTATGTGCTTGTTACCATTCACTGTAAGATGATCGAACATTACTTAATTAGCTAAGAAAGGATTCATGGAGTGGACAATCAGGTACATATAGCAAATTTATTTTTCTGTGCTGGTTGCTGTTAAATCTGAATGTTGGGCTGGTCTGTTCATGGACTGACCACAAATCACAACCAAACCCCAGCTTTCTCCGTCCGTTCGTAGTATATTTGACTCATCTGACCCTGGAATGACTGGAGGGCTGTTTAGGAGCACATGAAGCCTCTTCTATGAGTAATCATTCTATTTCCCTGGAATCGTCATATCCAATTATCTTTCTATTCTGTTCTAATAGTAAGCATTCTATTCTATCGTTCGTAAATTTGTTGCACTTATCGTATTATTCCTATGATGCAATCCTTGATATATTTTCGCATATCTTTTGCTTTGCAAGTAACACATTGATATTTACTCCATGTGTTAAAATCAACGTTTCAAGAATCTGCCCTGGTTAAACTTCAAGCCTGTTCTCATATCACCCTCAGGCTCAACCAGATGTCCAGATTAGTGTTTTCTCATAATCATTCATTGCTTCTTTTTAATTAACTTTTGTGAATATGCTGCCTACATGTTTATTGGATACTCAAGCTTCTGCAAGTGTATTCCCTGTTGTTTCCCTCTTGCATTTACTTCTCACGTGCACATGGTTATTCTTTCCCTATTTTTGTGGGTTGAACTACTGACTTTGAGATAATAATGCAAAGATAAACAATAATTTGATCAATAGAATGTTTATATGATGTGGACATAGACCGTGTTGACCATAGAGAAAGAAGAAACTACATGTTTATTCTTTGAGTATAACTTGTACTGTATCTGATAGGTTTGAACTACTGCGTGATCGTTTATCTGTATAGTGGAAACATGCTTCTGACTTGGTTCATAATTCTGTTATCCTGAGGCAACAACTATGATCAGCTTGCACTTAATCACATTATTATTTTTAACATTATTAAAAAAACATTGTTCTTTTTAATTAAATTTGCAATGTCTGGCTGCATGTTTGACAAGTCCAATATGGTCATGTATCTCTGGTGGCTCTTGCTTCAAATCCTTAAGGTTTGCTAGCAGTTATTTTTTTTTGACAGCCTACACCAACTTGTTTGGGACTAAAGGCTTCGTTGTTGTTGTAATTAGTAGCAGTTTGTGATACTGCGTTATGTAGAGGTATGAGCAAGTAACGTAACAGAATGACATTTGCTTGACCAAAACTTTTTGCTGCTCTGCAGGTTGTTGAGAAGCTTCCTCCTAGCGGAACATTATCCATGGTGGTTCCTATGTTACAGGGCGAGGTAATGACTAGTTATGTAGTTTGCTTTATTATTTCTTTCTTTAGGTAAGCATTGAATGTGATGCTATTTTTTTTTGTTATTCCTTTTAGGTCCCGTTCTTTGCTGCTGATGAAGAATCTTCTTCAGTTGGTGCTCTTTTCATTCCTTAGAGAGAACCCAAGAGTCCGATTATCTGTCGTTGATGTCGGTTTATTAGACATTATTTAATTGACTTACCATGGTCTAAACTCTAATGTTGTCGACATATCATTATAGATTAAACATTCTTTATATGCTTGTCACCATCCACTATAAAAAGTCTTAACTGCATAATAAAACCAAGCGAGCCTAATTAGCTCAGAAAGGAGCCATGGAGTGCACAGTCAGGTATATATAGTAAGTTAATGTGTTGGCTACTGTTTGGTTTGAACTGTTGGGGTAGTCCAATCTTGGGCTGGATCACACGATCACTACCGAACCCTAGCTGCTGGTAGCCTGATATTTTCGGCACATCTGGTCTTGGAATGACTAGACAGATTTTTAGCACCACATGAAGCCTTCTCTAACCCTAATCATCATTTCCCCTTGCAGTTGTCATATTTTGACTAGGCAATTATTCATCATAGAAGTGTTGCATTTTATCCTATTATTCCTGTCATGCAATCCTCTTTTTATTGTTTATCTTCTGCTTTGCAAAATAAAAGTTGGTATTTACTGTGTTTAATCGACATTCCAACAATCTGCCCCTGGTTAAACTCCGAACTTGTTCTCAGTCCACATTCAAGCTCCACCAGATTGGTGTTTTGTCTCATAATTATTCAAAGCTTCTTTCTGATTGACTAATTTTATTTAACTTTTACACATGCATGCCTGCATGTTTAACTGGATACTGAAGCTTCTGCAGGTGGATTTTCTGTTGTTTCGAGTACGATGAATCTGCCCCCATTTGGGCTGCAGTATGACCTCTTGCATTTAGTTCTTACATGCACATGGCTATTATTTCCCTTTTTCGTGGGCTGAACTATTGACTTTGAGATAATTACGTGAATATGAAAATTGAAAAATAATGTGATGTGGACATAGATAGCATTGACAGTAGAGAAATAAGAAACTACTTGATGGTTCTTTGAGTCAATAACATGCATCTGATAGCTTTGATGTTAATTGTCTATCTCCATAGTGGAATATATGGTTTAGCCTTGGTTCATAATTCAATTATCCTTGGTTCATAGTGGAATATATGGTTTTGCCTTGCTATTCATTTGTGGGAAATTTAATTTATCTATAATGAATATAATGTTACTGTTGGTCAAATCTGAGATGGAATGGAATATATGTTAAACTTACTTTCTGGAGAGGCTTAGATGATAGGCTCATGAGATTATGGTTTGTGTTCGAACAGATCCGTGTCTCTCTCCGAAGAGTATGATAGAGCAGTTTGGAAGCTCCATACCACTGGGGTTTATAACTCCAGTCATGAGATCATGCACTCCAAATTAGCTTCATTAAATTCATTATAACATATATTTTCATACTATTATTACATATTCGATGTTATAGATATTAGCAATTTTTTTATAAAGCTGGTCAAACTAAAAGAAGTTTGGCTAGGACAAACCTAGAACTTCAAATATTTTGATACAGAGGGAGTACATCTTAATCTATACAACAATCAATATTGGAGGAAAATTGCTGTATGACCACAAGCATACAGAAACACAAATTTCTGTTTGATAGTCAATACAGAAACAGATTGAAGATTATGTTTTATTTCCTGAAACCAAAACCATTGATATCCAATCATTTGACATGGAAGAGTGACCAGCACACACTTATATGCAGAAGGGTTGAAAGATGCAGTTGCTAAGGGTTTAAAAAATAATTTAGAAGGTGAAGAAGCAGACAGCTTATATTGTTGCCGCCTTATTCTTCAGTTCGCTTGCAATGCTTTAGAAACAAATGTGTAGAACATTTAGTTGTTGAGGATGCTGCAGCAAGATCATCGAGGATAACTTGCGGGTAATAATATTTCTTCCTCCATAGTGTGTATTGCCTGCTAGCTTCCACAACAACTGCTTCAGTTGACATTTATAGAGACCCAATTTGATCCCTGTCATATCTCCTTGATGCAGCAGTATCAGGTGCCACACGCATTCTCAGAATTTCAAGTTTCATCTCCACTTCCCTCATTGTAGGTCGCTCTTCTCCCTTCAATTTAATGCACATCGCTGCCAGGGTAGCTACTTCCTGGACTTGTCATCTCCCTCTTCCATGACTTGGGGATTGCCTTCTGCGAGTAGCTCAACCAAAAAAATCAATTAGCTCAATCAAGATTGCCTTCTGCGAGTAGCGAAACGAAATGTGATACAAGACCAATACCATTGCCGCCACTACGGTAGAGGCATGGTTTTTTTGTAGTTAGGAGTTCTATAAGTACACCAAAGCTAGAAACATCACTCTTGTCTGTTAGGCAACCGGTATAATAGTACATGGGGTCTAAGTAGCCTATTGTTCCTTGCATAGCTGTAGTCAACCCTGTTTTGACAATTGGGATGTATCTCGAAGCTCCAAAATCTGATACCTTTGCTGTTAAATTATCATCAATAAGTATGTTGGATGATTTAATATCCCTATGATAAATTGGCATCAAAGCAGATGAATGAAGATAAGAAAGAGCTCTAGCAACTTCAAGCTCAATCCTTGTTTGATCATCCCATGATAATAACATCGGGCCTTCAAAATGAAGATGGTGATCAAGTGTACCATTTGAAATGAACTCATAAACCAGTAACGGGACTTCTGTCTCGAGACAACATCCGATTAGCTTCACAATATTTCCATGGTTGATTTGAGAAAGAATCACAACCTCGTTTATGAAGTCATCACATTCTCTCAGTACGATGATCTTGGATTTCTTGATGGCAACAACCTGTAGGTCAAAAATTCTTTTATACACAACACCGTGTCCTCCGCTGCCTGCCTCACGAGTTCTACCAAAATTGTCTGTGGCCTTCTCTATATCCAACAAGGGAATGGTCATTCTTTCACCAAAATCTGTCTTCTGTGATATTAGCTGTTGCAACAATAACCCATGGTTTTACTTGAATAATCTTCTTTTCAGTTTGTTTGCTCTATTTAACTTGATTCTGTGTGCTACAAGGGGGCAGCAAGTACCAGAAGCAAAATAATCAAGCCACCACTGACTACTAGACCTATGAACAGACCTGTAAAATATGGCATCATAGGTGAAGAGCCGAAGTCACGAGTTTGGAGCATTCAAATTGTTTGAGGAAGATATGATTGTGATTATCACAACGATGCTACTGTTACCTGTAAATGTCTTTTTTGTTGTTGTGGCACTGATGCATCCCTGTTTCATCAATGGGTCTCTGTAGTGTAGGTACCATCAGGACACTGGCAATGGGAAGTTCCAGGGCTGTTGATGCAGATTCCATAACATGGATATTCTTCCGGGTGTTCACAGTCGTCAATGAGGGACATATAAATATTTACGAATATACCATATGCTAAGAAGGTAAGAATCTTTGGCTGATCCCTAGAAACGGATAATATCATATACTGAAGAAATAAGCATAACGCTATCAATTAATCTGTTCTTTATTCTAGTACCTTCACATCCATTTGGTTTAGATGCATTGCCCTTGAAGCCAAGAGGGCACTGACAATCATATCCTCCATGTGTGTTTCTGCAGTGACCATAACACGGGTAGATGTCACATTCATTGATATCTGCACATACCCGCAAAAAAAGTAAATTCAGAGATAAACACAACTCGGGAGACTGAGAAACTTCATTCTATTAATGTTCTACCTTGCAGATTATGATCACCATAGTGCAACTCTACACACCCACCAGAACACCGGCAGTAATGCCCATGACAACTTGCTCATGATCAAAATTAAGACCATGACCATCAACAGAACTATGATCAAATGCAGTGGTATAGTTGTGGCAAAAACTGTGGCCACTACGGCACGAAGGCGAAGACCCATTGGTATGGCATACGGAACTCTTGATTGTCCAGCCTAGCATGGCAGGGGCCATTTGATTGAACTCATAATTCTCTGTTATGTTCAGAAGATAGTCCGAGTAATGCTCTTAATGCTTTTAGTCCGTGTGAAGAAAAAATACGGATATGATCATGATTTTCCCTTGAGGAAATTGCATAGAACTGCCCACAAGTCAACACATGTACCAAGTTGGTCCTCCGGGAGATCAATTAGATCTTTAGACCGCATGCACAACGAATCAACGAATCAGTGGTCTGAGATCACCAGTTTACCGGGGATTTCGATCTCTTGCAGGTTTCTAGGCTGTGGTTATCTGATTTTTTTTCGGCTTTACTAATATTGTTTCCTACGCTGTTACGTGGTGTTGGTTGAAAACATTCTTTTTGCCGTTGCATGTGATCTGGTTTTCAGGTGCTGTGGCAGAAAGTGCCTCGCTTACTAAAGCCGTCCAGAGACACCTGATATCAGTTTTGCCAAGATCACAGCAAGAAGAGCTCGGCTGGTGTCCCGAAAGCTGATAATATCTGCGTCTTGGCTGCTATTCCTGGTTCTGTAATGCCTCTACTTTTGCTGTTGTAGTTTTAGAGTTTACCTCATAGGGGTGATGCACTGAATCTTGCAAGAAACTGGTGGTTTCATGAATGGAATGGAACCTGGCGGGAGCCTTTCGTTCGGAAAATAACAATTCAGTTATCCTCTAGCATCACCTATGATCAGTTTATCACTTGATCAAATTGTTCTTTTTAACTTGCAAATTTGTAATCTGGGCAGTCCAATATGGTCATGCGTTTGGCGGCATTTGCTTCGAATCCTTCGGGACACTCCCAGCAATGCCTCTGCTACTCTGACCCCTCACTGTCCACTCTCCAGAGGTTAACGGTTTTTCTTGAGTGGTACGAAACATATTTTTTTACATTACACCAATTTTTTTTACATTGTATAAACATGTTTTAACAAGTTCACAAACATAGTTCTGAAACACATGGACATCTTTCTAAATGTCACGACCTTTTTGTTAAAATCGTGCAAGTTTTTTTTCATGTATATTTATTGAGAGATGCGATTTTTTTAAATACACGGAATTTTTTGAATGCTATCAATATTTTTTACAAGTTGTGCGGACATTTCTTTACACTCATGAACATTTTGTAAATGTGTGATATTTTTTTCTTTCTAAATTTAGGTAAATTAATTTTCAGAATATATGTATCCTTACTTCATTTTTTTCTTTATTGTTTTCTTTGGTTTCTGTCTTTTCATCGTATTTCATTTTTTTCATGGTTCATACTGGTTTTATTTGTTTCTTCATTGTTTTCTTTGCTCATTTGTCTTTCTTTTCATAGGTTTTCTATATTTTTCTTGGTTTTCACTAGGATTTTTCTTTTCTTCAATATTTTTATTTCTTTCTTGGTTTTTCTTGGTGCTTTGTTTCCTTCCCTTTTTTCCTTCGGTTTTCTTGGTTTTCATATACATTCAACATTTTTTGTATACATAAAAAACATTTCTATATACATGTTTAACATTTTTGAAATACATGATTAACAATTTTTTGAAATCTTATTTTTGGTGTCTACTTTTTTCCATACACATAGTACATATTTCATGTATATCTAATTCACATAGTACACATAGTAAAGGCTAGAGATACAAGTAAACAGGCTCGAACCCGATCCCGAGCATGAGCACAATCTATTTTTGGGCCTCGACCCTAATTATCCCATTGCAAACCATGAGGAATTTTCTCGTAAACACACAAAAAAGATGCGGTCTTTGCTTTTTGCTCCACTTCGTATAGCAAATTGACGAGGCACGAGTCGCCCATCCCGTCGCGGCCAAATTCACAGTTCTGACCCTTTTGTCAAACTTTAACACGATTTGATCCCGTTCTGATTTTTTCTCTATCTGGCCTTTTTTCTACCATTATCGTTGTTGACAGTAGATTCACATTGGTTATGGTGGTAGGTTTTGATACGCTTTTCATGTTTTCAAACACTGAACCAAGTACACGAGCAGAGGGGGGGGGGGGATCATTTGACCCCCATGACTAAACCAAGTACTCCATACTCTCTTTTTTATTTTGTATATAAAAATTGTATGAAGTTAAACTTATTAAAATTTGATAATATTTATATGAAAAAATATCAATACCTACAATGTTGAGGCTATACAATATGAAAATTAAATTCATGCCACTGAGCCGGCTATCGAGCTCGCCAGTTCACTACTAGTCCTCACCACTTGAAATAATAACTGACTGTACTAGAACCAACTGCTGGTTTAACATTTGATTCATTGACAGAAGCTTAAGGCTAGTACACTATTTTCTTGTGAGTGTGGCTTCGGAATCGATCCTTTGGGCCGCCGCCGCCGAACCTAGGTCCGCAGCGAAATCGAAGCAAAATAAGTCCCAAATCAGGTGAAAAACAGAGGGAGGCACTGACCATGCATGTAAGGATCTATCTGTAATGAACCTGGGATACGCGAGCACATGCCATAGCACGAAGACGGGCGCGTTGAGGATGAACACCATGTCATCAACAGGGGGCGTTGTCCAATGTGCGCTAGGGGGTGGGGTGAAGGAGACTCCGAAACAAAAGGCGTGACCAAACACTCATAGAAGGAAGCCGCAAACTTTCTTCTCAGCGGAGACGGAGCAAGACTACAATTTCTTTTTGAAATACATGATTAACATTCCTTAAATCTTGATGTCTACCTTTTCCATGCAAATTTTACACTTTTATAATATATCCTTCAAAATTTTCTAATACATGCTTAACATTTTTCAATATGTGGTCAACATTTTTTTATACACATGTTAAAATATTTTCCCAATGTTTGATTAACATTTTTTAAATTCAAGATTAACATTTTTGCAATACATGGTCTACATTTTTGTATACTTGTTGAACATCTTCAAATGCTTGGTTAACGTTTCAAATACAAGATTAACATTTCTTTAATACATGGTCAATATTGTTTCTATACACATTTGACATTTTTCAAATGTTTGATTAACATTTTTGAAATAATCCTACTTGTTGAACATTTCTCAAAATGCTTGACTAATATTTTTAAAATATAGGATCACTCTTTTTCATACACGTTGTATTTTTTTGTAAACATTTTTTCTGTACACGAGAAACATTTTCTCTATACACACTAACAGTTTCAAATATCCTTAAAAAAACTAACAGTTTCAAATGTTTTATTCACATTTTTTAATTTTTTGTCATATGTTTATTTAAAATATTTTGAAGTCTTTTTTAAAATAAAATAACGTTCCCTTAAGCCGTGACGTTCCGCTAACTGGGATGGGCCAGTATGGCGTTCCCTTAAGCGAGGCGAGCTTTCAACTCGTGGCAAGCGCACAGAAGCTCTTCCGGTTGACTACTGGCGCTCGCAAGCGATGCGTAGCGGGCCGGCCTATTACCTGGTCAAAAAGGAAAACGTGAAGAAAAACTGAGGCAGAGCTACTAGAGCTAACGAAACAACCACTACACCAAACATGTTTTATACGAATTACTTGAAAACAGCGTTAGTTAATCTTGATTTTAATAAAATGTTAACTTAAATTTGAAAATTACTTGAAAAGTTCATCGATTTTTATCGATTTTGAAAAAATACATCAAATTCGAAAAATAGTTCACCAAATCTAAAAAAATTCATGAATTTGAAAGAGTTCCATCGATTTTTTAAAAAATTACCAATTTGGGAAAAGTTCATCGAATTTGAAAAGTAGTTCATCTATTTTCTTAAAGTTCACAAATTTTAGAAAAGATCATTGATTTAAAAACACTTCCTCAATTTGATTTTTTATAGAATTTAAAAAGCAGTTCATCTATTTTTTTAAAAAAATCCAAAAACCTGAAAAAATTAGATCAATCTTGAAAGAATGTTCACGAATTTGAATGAAAGTTCATGGATTTTGGAAAAAATGTTCATCCATTCTGAAGAAAAATTTCATGATTTTTGTAATAATCTGCGCGTTTCAGAAAAAAGAACAAGGGAAAAGCAAGGATTATTTTTGAAAAACGGAATGAAAACGTCCAGAAAAAACCCATGACTTAGGAATGAAATAAAATGAGAAAACTGGAAGTGCTTCACAACAGTGTGCGATAGCCCAGTAGTTGGTGCCCTTCCCTTCGAACCTGTAGGTTGTGAGTTCGAAATGGTCGCCAGCACATATTTTTGGGGAGTTCTATGGAAAATAATATGGGTCGGCGCAGGTAAGTGCGCCTTCAGCGCTTGTGCAGGAGCCTCCATCACATGAGGCGCGCTCTCAGCCGCTGCCATGTGTCGCGGTCTAGGATCTCCCTCCCGATTTTAGTTATTTTATTTTTTGCACGTGTTTTCGGCTTTTTGGATGATTTTTTCGGATTTCCACCTATTTTCCTATTTTTTTGATACTTTTTTTTTAAAAATACGCGTAAAAACACATTTTTCCCTATTGAGAGACACGATTTTGCTTTCGCGAGAAGCACGATTTTGCTTTCGCGAGAGGCACGAAAAAGAATGCGATTTTTTTTCTTCCGTGAGAGGCATGGCCATGCCTTTTGGAAACATTTTTTTTTCATTTTCTCTTCATTTTTTCTTCCGCATGAGGCACGATTTTGCATCTACGAGAGGCACGGCCATGCTTCTTGGAAACGAAAAAAAAACACATTTTCTCTATTTTTCTTTCGGCAAGAGGCACGATTTTGTTTCAGCGAGAGGCACGGCCGTGCCTCTCGGAAATGGCTTCTGGAAAGGAAAAAAAACATGCTCCTAGTTTGGTTTTTTCGTCCGTTTTTTTTATGAAAAAAAGTTCGTCAAAATCTATTGACATGTGATCTAGATTTGAAGATCTTCAATTATGATAACCATTCGAGATTTGGACGCAGGGTTTAAGAGATAAAACATTTTGAATAAACAGATCTACGAAAAAAGGAAAAACTCTCAGGTTGCAACAAGTGGCACATATGCAGCGCGCCACCTGTCACAACCAGGGGAGATAGGAGTGATCTTTGGAAGGAGTACTCCTCAGTTAGTGATTTCGCCTGAAGCCGAATGAATTGTAAATAGAGATGCTTGTGGTGCTTAGATGGGTTGCAGCCAGTAGCCCATTTTGGCACATTTAAAATTTGTAAGACAAGTAAAACACCTCTAAATGATAGTCATAATCACGAATTTGGATTCGAATATTATGCTATATTAATTATTACCTCATGTATAGAAATGTTTGTATTCACTTAAAAAATTAGAAATTATTTAATGAACATCCGTATATAATCCATGATTGTATATTTTAAATGTTCGTATTGACTAAAGATTTTTAAACAATCATGGCTTATGTTTAAAATAGTATTGTCTATATAATAATTAAGCATTTCCAAAAGTTACAGGAACATTTTTGAGTAAATTATTTTATTAATACCTCTATATATTTATTTTGTGTGAACACTTGTATTTGTGTACCATGAGGTTATTATTTATATACCACAAATATTTAATAACCCATAGTGTGGCATGGGGCCTGGTTTATATATATACATGCAAACAAATATTTGTATACCACGAGTCAATTATTAACAACACATGAATATTTGTATACATGAGGTAATTATTAACTACACACAAATATTTGAATCTAACTATTATTATTTTAGTTATAATTTACAGACTTTTACTTTTTTATGTTAACCTGTGCTAATGGGCCACTGGCGCTCCTTCGGGAGCCTCGCAACGATCAGCGCCACTTGGCGCGCTCTCAGCCATTCGCCACGTGTCGTGCTTTGGATGCTTCCTTCGGATTTTTTTATTTTTCCGCACGCGTTTTCGGCTTTTTAAACGGTTTTTTTCTGGTTTTTTCAACGTTTTGGTTTTCCCCCGGTCTTCTTTAGCTTTTCGATAAAAAAAATTGAGAAACTTTTTTTTGCGCAAAAAAACGCGTTTTCTTTTTTTTTCTTTCGCGAAAGTCACGGTTTTTTCCGCGAGAGGCACGCTTGTGCTTTAGCAAGAGTCACGGCCGTGCCTTTCGGCAACGAAAAAACGTATTTTCTGTTTTTTTTCTTTCACGAGAGTCATGGTTTTGCTTCCGCGAGAGGCACGGTTGTGCTTTTGCGAGAGTCACGACCGTGCCTCCCAGAAAGGGAAAAATAAAACGCGTTTTCTGTTTTTTCTTTCTTTCACGAGAGTCATGGTTTTGCTTCCGCGAGAAGCACGGTTGTGCTTTCTCAGAGTCACGGCCGTGCCTCTGAGAAAGGAAAAAAAATACGTGTTTTCTGTTTTTTTCGTGAGAGTCACGGTTTTGCTTCCGTGAGAGGCACGGTTGCGTTTTCACGAGAGTCACGGCCGTGCCTATCGGAAACGAAAAAACGCGTTTTCTATTTTTTTTCCTTTCAGGAGAGTCACGGTTTTGCTTCTACGAGAGGCACGGGTGTGATTTCACGAGAGGCACGGGTGTGCCTCTTTCGGAAAGGGAAAAAACCGTGCTCCCGGTTCGGTTTTTTCGCCTGATTTTTTTCGTCAGTTTTTTTTCGTGAAAAAAAGTTCATCAAAACCTATTAACATATGATCTAGTTTTGAAGATCTCGACGTGAGGAATCCAATGGTGAAAACGATTCGAGATTTGGACGCATGGTTTAAAAGATAAAGCATTTTGAATAAACGAATCTACGAAAAAAGGGAAAACTCCCAGGTTGCGACGGGCACGCTGCATGTGCGCTACTTGTCGCGACCTGAAAAAATTGAATGTTCTTTGCAACGAGTACTTCTTAATTAGTGATTTCGCCATGCTATCACTGAAACACCTTGGTGTGGCCAGCGCATGCAACCTGGAGGCAGCAGTCCGGTTCGACTGCTGTCAAGCACGATTATTAATTTCTCAAAAAAAGCACAATTATTAATATCAAGTTTCCTTCTGGATTGATGGATGGAGCCCACTACTCATAGATACATATAGTATTCAAATAATCATATGTCGTAATTACAAGTGGACCCCATGCCACATCAGTCAAACACGGTGCCATGTCGGCACGTTATACTTCTACAGATGTGTTTACCATCGTATTTGCACGCGCCAGCCAAGTTTTAAAACTAGTTTGACGTATTTTTTAAATTCATACACTAAAATGAACATCCATTGCAAATTCAAGCATCATCGATACAATTACCTCCAAATCAATACAAGTCAAGTATGGGACGATCTCGGTCATCTGCCAGTTGCCGCATTGTGAGAGACTCCAAAGAATGCGGTCAAGTTGCACCGCGGCGGCCAAAGACCAACCAGTCCCGCTGAGTGGCTCGAATGGATGCAGCGCATCGTCTCCTGCAGCAGCCATGCCATTGGCCTAAGCCGGGTCATGACCTTTCATAGCTAGCCACTACTAGAGTACTAGCTAATCATGCGCACTTCAAATTCCGACTCAACTTAGCTTGATTCTGAAGATCGATCGATCCACAAATGGGACAAGCTAATAAGCAGGGCACTGCACACTGAAACCCTTCCAGGCCATTTGCTATCTTATTTTCTTCTTAAAGGGACCTTCTCCTTCTCTACAGTCTACACATGTTGGTTGGAAAGAAAAATGTGAGCTTATATTTCGCTGTGTGCAAGTGATGAAAACAAGCTTTTGTTCGTGTCTGGGTGGAAACATTTTATTCTTTTCATGGACACATTTTTCCATGTTGATGAATGTAACGAATGTATTAAATCACATAGTTCACTCTAGGCCACCCCTTCCTTTATATAAGGTGTATTTGTTTTTTGATAAAATCCCACAATGTAAGGTGTATTTGTTTTTGATTAAATCACATAGTTCACTATGAAAGGAACGGTGGGAGTACAAAATAGACTCTAATGTGATTAATCATTTATTTTATTAAAAAATGAGAGGAGAAATACTATAGAGGTCCGTTAACAAAATATTACATGCCCATTGTTGTGAGAATGAATGAACTGTGCATTCAGACTAATAGAAATAAAAGAAAATATGAGAAATATAAAAACAAAAAGGAAAATAAAGAAAGAAAAATTGGAAGAAGAAAAGATTAGGAACAAACTCAGGTTTTTTTTTTGAGAAGAAAAAGAAAAAGAAAACTCAGATAATGGGCCAACCAGAGTGAAAAGGAGTTAGACTGCACATGGCCGGCCTTATTTCCCCCAATTGGCCGGCTTCGCTTAAGAAAAGAAAAGGTTCTTTCGTCATTCTTGACTTCTTGTGTAGTACTCGTAGCATGCATGCATGCATGTGCAGATGGCTCGTGGTGGTCGGTCGGGCTACACACACGGGGAACATGGATGCACGTCGGCGAGCTGCGTGTTTGCACTGTCTTGGGAGGTGAGCCGTGAGCGCGCGCGTCGACGGCCAGGAGCACGCCGGCGAGGTACACTCCAAGTTGGCAGCTCCTGGAAGGCTGGAAAGACATCTTGGCGGCACGTACTGCGGACCTGCATGCATGTTGGACATGCACGGTGGCGGGCTATGTACGTGTACGTAATGTGCGTGTTGGCCCTCTCTCCACTTTCGCACATGGAAGCATATGCTCCTGCCAACGAAAATATATTTTAAAATGTCAAAAAATTTCAAACACAAATTTGACGCGTTTTCAACATTGTATGTGCGCATGCCAAGTTTCGTGAAAAACTAACATTTTATACGCCTTGCGTAAAAAGACAAAATAATGTCTCATGAAAATCCTTTTTTAACACTAAATTTTCTCTTTTTTACATGTGATATGAAAGTTGTCGGTTTTTCGCAAAACGAGTTTCTGTGCACGTAGAATGTCAAAATGCAGTCGGGAATCACTTTGTCAGAATATTGTGACATTTCAAAATATGTTTAAAACACATTTTAAAACCAGGAGCATATGCTCCCACGTGCCAAAACGCCTCTCTCCTCTCTTGGCCCATACTTAATTGTAGGAGTCATGCAGGTGATACCCCTTCATCGTCGTCATGGCCGCGGTTGCTATAATCAGAGGAGAAATGCTACACTTAGGGACACACATAGAATTATTTGGTTGAAAATCAAAGGGAGACCCACCTTGGAATTCAGGGAGAGGTTAATAAGGAATATGAGCAATAGAGTTGAAATTGAACATCATCAAAATAGAGTTGCTCATAGTTTAGCTAGTATAGGAAGATCTGGTGGTAGCACCGCCTGTTGGTTGCACCATGTGCCAGCCAGCGTTACTCATGATGTACTAGCAGACTGTAATTCTATTTCTGAGGAATAAAACCCACATTATCCCGCAAAAAAGGAAGAGGAGCAATGCTACATCCACGGGATGTTACTTAGGTTTTACGGTGGCGAGCATAGTTGGAAAGATTTGACTGGAGGGAAGGGGGATGCGGGGCCCACCCAGGTGAAAATCAATGGGGGGGGGGTGTGAGGGGGCGATAGCCGATAGGATTAATAGCAGGTTACATAAGGCTTCGTAGATGTAGGATTATCGTAAGGAAGAGGACACATCAGCCTACAACTTTAGTCCGTGACAAAACTGTCCGTAAGTCTAGAGTTATTGTAATCAGAGCTAAAATCCTCGAGTAATGCTACATCAACAGGAGGATTTCATGTGGAGTTCACGGAGTAGTTGAGGTGGACCAACAGAACTGCCGTTTGGGAGAGGACTAAAAATCAAGGGGGGGGGGGGGGGGGGATTTGTTAGAAGAAAGCCCCGTAAAACGCTTGTGATACTCCGTGAGTCTACCATTTTCGAAAAGCCTCCCATCCTCGCTAGTTAAATCACTGACCCCGGCCAACCACATTGTCGCCAGCTCTGGGTCGCTTATGTGTTAGCTTCGTCGGTTCCTCTTTTCTCTCTTAGAACAACATCTAGTTATTGAAAATAGTTAGTGATTGGCTACCTTGCTGGACGGAGCTTGGTTGCCTTATATTGCAGCCGAGTGAAGCTTGACAATAGTTTAATTTTTATTACAACCAGCTTACTGAAATAAGTTTACTCTTTTTTGTCTTCGTATATGGAGTAGCTAGCTCAAAGCCTAGGGCATCTCCAACTGCCGACCATCATTCCGGCCCCAAATGTCCTTTCATCCCTCCAATGCGGATTCCTATTTTAGGGCTGGCGTGTCTGGACGCCCGTACTCCCCAGGTCCCGTAATAATAGTTTACCTAATGTTCGGCTGAATATAAGTTAAACAAATGTTACACTATTTTGGAACCAAAACAGCTACTCGCGGATAATCAAAGTTTCCTCGAGTTACTCATTTAGCTTACGAGCTTTGAGTTTTAATTCCAGCTTTATATACATTAGTCGCCACGCGTCTCTACACCTTCCATGGTAAATATCAGACTAGCATCGTAGTTCTATTTGCGTTGGTGGAATCAAATGATGCAACTTCAAGAAAATCATTCTCGGCCCCCTCCTCCTAAGGGTGCCATATTTGTAACCAAAATAAGGATACAATCCGAAAGGTTAAAAAACAAGAAGTGCTTTAGTACGCCTTCTCTGAAAAACTGGCTTGATAATAAACTATCACATTGTCGCCGGATGCGGATATGACCCCGCAAACAAACCAAGTCATGTACTCAACACGCATGCCAACATATACAAAAGAAAATCAAATCATTTTTACACCTACTTGAAAAACTAAAATGTGTATGCGATGTTTCTGTGCGTCTTGGAATGTCGTGTAAAGTTGTCATATGAAACATCACACATCAAGCCGAACCAGCCAAGCTTAAGAGAGCACAAGCAATTTTAAATGCTCGGGAGTGTGTCTATGTCTTGCAAGCTAACGGTGACATTGACCTCCTAAAACCGCGCAAGAGGGGCGACCAGGCTTCGGCGATCTTCTTATGCCTTTATGACCAAGCCACCCAAAACAGCTCATTGAACTATACGAAAACTACAGTTGTCAAAATCCCAACTAGGTTGGTAAGGGAGAACGAGAATCAAACACACTAACCAAAATTGAGGTTCACCGCCGGGTTCTCGTCGCTTCGATTCCACCATCTCGGTCAACTTTGTTGGTCGCCAATGTCCGCTACCTGGATGGTCCATTGGGTCGTAGTTGTGTCAAAAGATAGAAGAAACAATGAACTACTAACGAGAATTCGGAGATTGCTGGGGTGAAAATTTCAAAATAAATGGCACGGAGGTACCAATACAACTTGGGTCACATGCATCGCATGTGACGTTTAGTTAGTATTGACCGTATACAATACCAAACATTGTTGATGTCATTGCAGTAAGAACCTGTGCAGCAATTTTTCAAATAACCCCTCTTGTATGTCATCTGCCGATGTGGAATTTTTGCTAAGCTAGCACGATTTTGACCCAAAGAGAGCCTGCAAAACAAGTTTATAGTACGTATATGAGAATGAGCTATTTATGACATTATGAAATAACATGTATCCTCGCGCCTAGTTTTATTTGTGTGTGGTGTAATTTTCTCTAGAATTAAAGACCTTACTATAATTACATCTTAGATCTTTAAAAAATTGTCATAATTAATGTCCTTCTAATTATACTCTAAGTAGACGCAAACCTAGTCTGGTGAAAAATTCTAGCAAGAAGCCTAGCTAACCCCAGTTAAAGCAAAGAATAAGCTGGACCCATCCATAATACGGAGTAGTTGCTTCCAGGACCCTGAAAGAGATAAGACGACAGAAATCTACCTGGTCCTCCTCGCATGCAGCCAGGGCAGAGCTTTCTGGAGGAGAAAATTACATCTACAGTAACTGAACTTGACTCTAGGGTTCACTTTGGTCACTGTATTCACGAAATCGCAAGTTACGGTCACCGGGCTCGCTGAACCGGGTCACTATACGGTAACCCATACCGTTTCGGCTCGTATCGGCCCGATTTGACCAGAAACCCGCTTTGACTCGCCAGCTGGACATGACACGTCGAGGGTTTCTTCATCCTCTCCCCTCCCCTGTCGATTCCCCTCTCGTTCCCCTCATCCGACTGCTAAATCCCTAGCGCAATCTCTCATCCCCTCCACTGTCGCTTGGATCCAACAGTTGCATCCTCTGCTCCCATGTCCGGCGCGGGTAGCTCATCGGGGGCCGGTGCGGGTTGGCTTCCTTTGATCCAATGCCCTGATTGCAAGATTCGCCAGATTAGGCGGTTTGAGTCCACCACTGAAAAGCATCCTGGATGGATCTTGTACAAGTGTATGAATCATAAGGTTAGCACAAGAACATTGACTGGATGTTGTTCTTCTTAATTTGATTTTCAGATTTGTTCTTGATTTGATTTTGAGATTTG
Organism: Triticum urartu; assembly: GCF_056163025.1. Taxonomy (NCBI): domain Eukaryota; kingdom Viridiplantae; phylum Streptophyta; class Magnoliopsida; order Poales; family Poaceae; genus Triticum; species Triticum urartu. Next base: position 570,470,767 of record NC_141878.1, read on the forward strand.
TTCTTGATTTTGTCAAATAGGCAGGGAAGAAACCTTGCAACTTTTGGCACTGGGAAGCTAGTTACATTGATTATTTGAAGGTAAATGGACATCTGAGAGGTGAATCTGTGGATAGTAAAGTAGTAGAGATGAAGAAAAAGAAGAACACGACAGAAGTGGATCCTGAAGATATGATGAAGATGCTGCTACTGCTAAAATTACTTCCAGGAGATGTTACAGACTTGGTTGTTGTAATGAAGATAGCAGTTGTACTGCTATTTGCAATTCTCTTTGTGTTAGTGTTAGTTCTAGTTAGGATGTGATTGCTGTCAATGTTGGCAATTGCTAAGTAAGAAGGAGACTTTTGTGTTGTTTGATGTCAGTGTTAATAGAAACCTTTGTGTGGAGACAACTTTGCTGTTGGAAATTGGAGAAGTGGAAAATGTTTCTTCCTTTACTGAACATGCATTCAATAACATGTTGAACACTGACAAGAAGGAATAAGACTGAAATTTAAAAATTTGCAGTTGATAACACAGAACAATACTGAACTGAACATGCATTTTACTGTTGAACAAATGAAGAACATGAATTTGATAACACCATTTCTTTAGCATAACAGAAACTGGTCATTCATAGCTCCTTGATAACACACATAAGTATTTGAAAAGCATACAGTACTGAAGAGAAAATTACATCTACAGTAACTGAACTTGTCTTAACATCTAGAAATTGCAAAATACTTCATCCATTACATTAAATGGTCATTCAGGACCTGAATTCATCAAACATGTTAACTTTCTTGTGCTTATTTGCTGCAGCAGCTGCTTTCTTTTGCAGTGCAATAATTTTCTTTGCTTCCGCTGCTGCTTTCTTCTCTTCTGCAGCCCTCTTCTTTGCCTCCATTAGTTCTTGTTTTTTAGCTGCTGCTGCAAGCTTCTTGGCCTCAAGTTCTTGCTCTCTTTTTTTTCTTGCCTCTGCTTTCAAAGCTTCTTTTTCTTGAGCTTTTTTGGCCTTTTCAGCTTGTTTCTTGGCAAGGGATTCACTTGCTTTTTGCAAAGCAGCAGCTTCCCTTTGTGCTAGGATTTCAGCACACCTCTTTTCATGCAATATTTCATTGGCTTGCTGCTTGGCCTCCCCCATCACTTCAACTCTAGCTGCAAGATTTCCTAATCTTGTTGCAGTGCTGCTACCTACAGATGGCATTGCAGTTCTAGCTTCTTTGAGGAAAGAGCTTTCAGGAAATGGTGTTGGCACCTTTCTTTTCCTTGGTTTAGGAGCCTGTAACAGTAGTGAAACATGAGATGTATTTCACATCAAGATCATATTTTTAACAAGGTTCAATGGATATACCTCATTTCTCATGATTTCCATCATTGAATGTGGATGAAGAGCTCCAATTGGAGGCATGTCATGTTCCTGTGTGACAACAGGCTCCTCACTTGCCTGTGTCATTGATGGTCCAGGTGCTTGTTCTTGTGTTGTAGCCTACACATTTGCAACAAGGTTAAATGAATGTATCGAGCACTGAAATATTTGCCAGAAGCTAAAATGGATGTATCGAGCACTGAAATATTAGCCACAAGCTAAAATGGATATATCGAGCACTGAAATATTTGCAAATGTTACCTGTGACAGAGTAGGTTCTTGTTCTTCTTCTTCAAATGTGGCTCTTGGCCTCTTCCTCATTTGCTTCTGCATAGGTTTTGCTGCAGGTAGGCCTTGCTTGAAGGCAGAGCACCCTTTCTTATTATGTCCAGGATTGTTGCAATGGCTGCAATGAATAATTGTGCCATGTCTTGTAATCTTTTTCCCTCCTTTCTTTGCTATTACCTCCTCTGGTTGCATTCTCCTATTCTTGGCCTTTCTCCCTAGTTTCTTCTCATACAAAGGAGGCTTAATTACACAACCACCCATTTTCTGCCACTCCCTCCTATCTTTGCAAGGCATAATAATGTAAGCATATGCTTTGGATAAATTGCAAAGATCATAACACTTGTGCACCATTTCCTCAGGATCAATTAGTTCATCTCTATAGCAAGCTATGGAGTGGGGGCAGGGAATGCCAGTTAATTGCCACCTTCTGCATGTGCATGCCTTGAACTGCAACTCCACAATGTACTCCCTACCATGTGAAGAAACTTGGAAGATTCCCTCTCCAGCATTAGTAGGGTAACAACTATTAGACCATTCTATGTGCTTCAGAAGCCTTTTCTTGATCTTTGGGCAGATTCGACCATTAAATTTCTTAGCCTCTTGCTGCTTGTTATAATGTCTGCTTGAAAGTTGTGACTTGATTCTATCAATCATGCTGATGATTGGCAATTCTCTAGCCTCCAAAATATATCTACAAGTATTTGAAGAAATAACACATACTTAATTCATTATGAAGAGAGAACACATAGCAAGTACATGAGCAATTGAAGAACACATAGCAAGTACATGAACACATAAATGTACCACTTACTTATTGAAAACCTCACAATTGTTGTTTAGTAAAATATCACATTTGGGCAAATCAGTCTGGAATGCCCTAACCCAAGTGTTAGGCCTCTTCTCTGCAAGCCAAGCATGAGCCTCACTATCAAGAAGTCTCATCTCTTCCATATATTCTTCATACTGATCAGTTGTGGTGCACCTAGCTATCTTCCAGAGCTGGTTTTTCAGAACATCTCTATATTTCTCTCTGAAATTCTGCCAAAGGTGCCTGACACAGAATCTGTGTTCTGAGTCATGAAAATGCTGCTCTACAGCATTTGTTAGGCCCTACAAGTTTTGTAAGTTAGTCAGTAAGTAAGTGAATATCAGACATGACAGTATGTATGTAAGTAACTATGTACATATCTTTACCTTTTGCTTATCAGACATGACAGTCCATGCTGAGGTGTTCTGAATCCCAAGATCGTGTTTCAGTGTTCTCATAAACCAGCTCCAAGTGTTAGTATCTTCAACATCTACAATGCAGTGTGCCACAGGATAGATACAATCATTAGGATCCATGCCAACTGCAGACAGAAGCACACCTCCATACTTAGTTTTCAAATGACATCCATCAAAACAAATTATGGGCCTACACCCTGCAAGGAATCCTCTTTTACATGCATCAAAACTGAAGTAGCATCTGTTGAACCTTGATTCATTGTCCAATTGAATGAAAAATGTGTTGCCAGGGTTGGATCTTCTAACTTCATTTGCATAATCCCAAAGCATGTTGTACTGTGCCTCCTCATCTCCATGGATTATCTTCAATGCATATCTCCTTGCTCTGCTTAGTTTACTACAAGAAGCTGCCATATTCCAGTCCTTTTGAACTAACCTCCCAAAATTTCTCAAATTCATTCCTTGATCTGCCCTGAAGTGCTCCAAGTACTTTTCTGCAAGATATCTAGCAGTAAATGCCTTTACTTTCCACTTCTTAGAACATTTGTGTTCATCATTATAACTCTTGATGACCATGCAGTTTGTTCTGCTATCATAACTACACCAAATGTTCCAGGGGCAGTGGGACTGACATTTTGCTGAAATTCTTTTCCTGTCGTTTACTGGCAATTTGATGTCAAATCTATTTTTGCAAGCATATTCTCTCACTGCTTTTCTAAACAATTCTGGTGACTGGAAAACTTGTCCAAATTTGAATTGTGGATCATGCAAATCTTCCTTCCTAAAGCTTTTAAATTTGTACTTTGCACCTGCTTCATCATCAGAATCTGGGAGCTCAAGGTCTTCTTCATCTGATCCTTGTACAGGGTCTGACTTTGCTCTAATATGAACATCAGTAGGCTCCTCCACTGTCTCCTCTTTAAGATCATCATCTAAATCACTGACATTATAATCACTATCTACAATCTCATTAGCATAGTCTGATCCTTGTTCACTCCCATTTACTTCAGCATCAGAAACTGACCCTTCACTGTCATATGCAACAGAGCCATCCTCTTCACCCTGCTCCACATCTTCCTCCTCATTTGCAACTGCTTCTTCTGCTGCTTGCTCTGCAACTGCTTCTTCTGCTGCTTGCTCTGCAACTGCTTCTTCTGCAGAATTTGTTCCTTCTGATTCTTGCTCTGCAAGTGCTTCTTCTGCAGCTTCTTCTTCTGCTAGGTCTGCATCATCTGCAATGGTGACATGAGTGACAAACGTACACTGCATTTTTTCCACTGCTTCCTCCTTAATTTTCCTATCCAATAAATCCTGCTGAATCTTCTTCTTATGCTTCTCTAGTGCTTCCTCCTTAATGATCTGAATTGGTTTGATAGGACTAACAACAGTAGGCAGGTCTGCTACAGGAAACTCTATCACATCATCCCAGTCAAACTGCCTGAAACTCTCATCATGATCAAGATACATTTGCAAAAACTTGTGCCCAAATGTTACATGTGCCCTCATGTTAAGACAGTTGTCATTGCAAGTTATCTTCACAAGACCACCTTCAGTCATTGGTTTACCAGGCATGCAGTAATACATTTGCAATCTCCCCTTCACTTCATAGCCCAATTCTTCTACCAGATCTTCTAACTTCTCGATAGTAAGTGTATCCCCCTCCACATAATCATACCACATGTTTTCTCCATTGACATATGCACGATTTTTACCAACTCCAAGGAAATAACCACCAAAATTGATGCAAAGACTGAAGTTTGATAAGTAGTCAATTTCATCTGCAGATTTACATAAAACCCTAGATTAACTGCCTAAAATCCATAGCAGAACGGAAACCCTAGCAGTAACATCAAAATCTGAAGGCAAATAAGAGCGTGCAACCACCTAATCGACCTCAAATCGATTAGATTCAGAGAGAAAAGGGGGGTTTTACAGAGGTTCAGGGAGAAAACAGGGGTTTACCATACACAGGTGGTGGGTCTCCTTCTGCTCGGCGACGAGGCGCCATGGAACAAGTCGTCGACGAACCCTCTGGCCGCTGTCGCTCCGTCGGTGGATGCCTCCACCGGCGGCGATGAAACCCTAGCCGATCAGCACCGCGATCGCTTCCCCTTTCCTTTCTCTTCTCCTCTGCCTCGGAGGCGTCGATGAAAAGGTGAAGCGTCTCGACCGAACAGGGGGGGAAGTGCAAAATAGCTCGGTTGCTGCTCGCTTCTTTAAGTTTTGTCGACGTGTCATGTCCAGCTGGCGAGTCAAAGCGGGTTTCTGGTCAAATCGGGCCGATACGAGCCGAAACGGTATGGGTTACCGTATAGTGACCCGGTTCAGCGAGCCCGGTGACCGTAACTTGCGATTTCGTGAATACAGTGACCAAAGTGAACTCTAGAGTCAAGTTCAGTTACTGTAGATGTAATTTTCTCTTTCTGGAGACAAGGCAACACAGAGACAAGAAGACAAAGAAAGAGAGAAACCAGTCTTCGAGGACGCCGGACCAGTTTTGGGCACAACATACTCGTCTCGAAAAGGCAGAATTAAGGCCAACTCCACCGCGCGACCTTAAATGGACATCCGTTTTGTCCGGTTTTTGTCCCTTTGGGTAGGGATTTGGGGTCGTGTCCGGGCCTGTACTGGGATGCGGTGGCCGTGCGCCCAGTGCGCGGCCGCATCCTTTTGGCCCATCATGTCCGTCAGGGTCAAAAAATGCCCAAATTTGCATCAAAACTAGTTTCGAACCCAAATATTTGTCTGAAAATTAAAATTGTTTTACAACCCAATTGAAATTGTCTTTAATAAAATAGTTTTACAACCAAATCGAAATTTTCTTGACTGAACATAAAATGGACAAATACATCTATTGGTTGCCAATGTGATCCCACACGTGCTCAACCAAGTCATTTTGAAGATTCACATGAGTGTGCCAATCACGCATCTCACGGTGGAATTGGGCAAACTGTTCAAATGTGGCCGGGTCTTGGTGCAGGGGCTCAATATTTTCAGCTTGATAATCAAATCCTTGGTCGAAGATACTCTCATCACGCTCGTCCTCGACGATCATGTTGTGCATGATCACACAAGCAGCCATCACCTCCCAAAGCTTCCTTTCATCCCATGACAGTGCAGGGTTTCGAACGATACCCCACCGGGATTGAAGCACACCAAAAGCATGTTCCACATCCTTTCTAACACTCTCTTGCATTTGGGCAAATCACTTTCTCTTCTCACCTTAGGGTTTCGAGATTGTCTTCATAAAAGTTGACCACTGAGGATATATACCATCTGCTAGATAGTATCCTTTGTTGTAATGGTGGCCGTTGATCTCAAAGTTGACAGGTGGGGAGTGGCCTTCTGCAAGCCTCGCGAAGACTGGAGAACGCTGCAGCACGTTGATATCATTGTGAGAACCTGCCATGCCGAAGAAAGAATGCCATATCCAAAGATCTTGTGATGCCACCGCTTCTAATATGACAGTGCATCCGTTAACATGCCCCTTGTACTGGCCCTGCCAAGCAAATGGACAGTTCTTCCACTCCCAGTGCATACAATCTATGCTGTCAAGCATACCTGAAAAGCCTCTAGCTGCGTTGGTCGCCAACAATCTCTCTGTATCAGCGGCAGATGGCTGCCTCAAGTACTCCGCGCCAAAGACCTCGATCATAGCCTGGCAAAACTTGTACATTGACATCAGACATGTTGTCTCACTCATACGCACATACTCATCCACCAGATCGCCTGGAATTCCATATGCAAGTATGCGGATGGCCGCGGTGCATTTCTGGTAAAAGGAGAATCCAAGCTTGCCAAGGGCATCCGTCTTGCACTCGAAGTATGGGTTATGAGCAACCACTCCCTCTCGGATACGATTGAACACATGCCTTGCCATTCGAAAACGGCGGCGGAATTTATCCAGCTTGAAGAGCGGGGTGTTGGCAAAGTAATCGGCATAGAGCAGGGCGTGGCCTCTCTCCCTGTTGCGGTTCAGGTTGGGAGCACGGCCAGGGACTGACCCCCTGTACCGAGGAAGCTGCCGTTGAATATGGTCGTGAACGACCAGTGCAGCCACCACAAGATCGTCATCATCCGACAACGAATCGTCCGATGAACAAAGGAAGTGATGGAAGAAAAACTCGTCTCCGTTGTCCATACCTTTGTTGGCAAAAGGTCGAACACCTTGCGGTCTTGGTGGCGAAGAGGCCGCGATGATCACCTCGACGCAGCAGGGGTGGTTGCCGGCCGGCTACTGGCCGCTCTGGAGCTCTCGTCGGAATCTGCCTCGGCCGCCGTGGTACGTCGCCGGCAGTCGTCTCCCCTCTGCCACCGGCAAGGACGGCGACGGCCAAACCTCCTCCGATCGACGACCAAAACTACGGCGGAAGCGCGGGCGTGGTGGCGACCATGTCGAGACGTGGTTTGGTATGGACGACGGGGGGCTGCGCGGTGAGGAGGCGGCCGGAGAATAGTGGCGGCGCCGACGGCGCGGCGGGGCGGGGAGAGAGGGTGAAGCGTTGGGAGCGGAGGGACTGCTAGTGTCCCTGACAGGCGGGCCCGGGGGGGGGGGGGGGCAAGGGCATGCGTCGAGGCCGTCCGCGCGCGTTCCTTTCACCCCAAACCGAGCGCAAGTTTGGGCCGGGGATGGGTCGAAAGTGAACGGAATCCGGACATTTGTCCGTTTGAGGCCGTGCGCTGGGCCGTCTCGTTTGTCCCTTTTACCCCAAACGGACGGGGGCGGACATGATAGGGTCGCGCGGTGGAGTTGGCCCAAGGGGTAGACCATCCGTTGGATCTATCTGAGTAAAACATACAATGATTGACTAACTGGCTGAACTACTGGACCATTTATTCCCATTAGTGTTTTGTACCAGATAAAACAAAGAGAACATCTTACCCCATGCACTGTCATCATTAAGTCAACCTGAAAATTATACCGTATACTGGTGTTATATAGCATATGCATGTACGTACACCTCAAGATGTAAAGGGTTTTCCCGTGTTGGTGTCATGGGGATCTGGTTCCCTTTGCCCAGCGGTTTTAACTATAAACGTCCCGTTTCTCTGCACCCGCACACATGATTCCACGACTTCAAACATGAAACCGATAAAAAGATCAAATATATAAAATAAGTTGTCACAATGTGGAAAATGCTGAGAGCCATCGTATTTCCAAGTGATACGTATAGCGTGCACCCTAATTCAGGTAGCGAGACAATAATGGAGTTCTTGGTCAAAACTCGGGAAAGCATTGCAGCATGCCCCTTCCCTTTCTCATTTGAAGCCTCCGCGCCACCAGTACCGGCTGTTGCTGGTGACCGGTGGCGTTGTCATTGGTGAGCAGCTACAGGTGTTGCCAGAGCCAGATAAAAAGGTGTAGGAAATGTAAAATTTTGAAACTTACAAATCAGCAATTACCTCCTATAAAACTCAACACCAACTTCTAATTTCCACAATTTTTTTTCAGCCGATGAGCTTACTACCACACAAAAAGAGAATCCTACTACGACTAAAATAATGACCAACTTCTGTAAACCTTGGCATGGGCAGCTCTGTCCGACGACCCAGTCCAAGGCTGCCCTAGAAAAACCAGATCACACTAGTGCATTGTTTTGCGGCTTGAAAGAGCATTCGGGCCGTGCTCGGGCTTGCATTTTCTGACTTTATCGATCAGGCTTCCACATGTATGTACTGAAATACAATGTTTGATCCAGTCTTCTGAACTCCGGGCTTTCGGCTTGGGCTTGAGGAAAGAGGTATTTTTGAGTTTCAAGCCGGGCTTGGGCTCGTAGTATCAAGACCGGTCTTTTGCAAGCCAGACCCATCCCAAGGTATGCTCACTTTTACTTCAGATCTCCTAGGAAAACACTCCCAATTCCATGCACAAGAGCTTTCTACTACATAAAAGTTGAACTTCTGGGTACACAAATGAGAGCTTTCGACTACACTCGTGAAAGTTTCCTACTACAAAAGATAGGAGGTTCCTACTATCCACACCAAAGGTTCATAGTGCGTGCACACGCGCATGCACGTATGCACACACATAATGCTTTCTACAACAAAATTTATAGACCCCTCCCCCCTACTACACACACAACCAAAAAAACCCAAATCTTGTTCAGATACTAGGCATAGAAGGGGAAGGAGAGCGCCTACCACTAGCGTAGCTGATGTTGCAGGAGGAAGTCGGTCCTGCCATGTTTGGCTATGGTCTTGATGCGCCGGTTGTCTGGTTGACATCGAGATATGAGCTTAGATCATCGACACCGTTTAGGATGGGGAAGGAAAAGTAGAAAGCAGTAACATGTTTCCCCATAGACCTTACCAAACATCCATGCTCATGTGGCAAACCTAAATTATGTGCTACTATGGTTTTGTTTACAGGAAATGGAAACCGGGAGCCAAACCCTGATGGTCTAGAAAAGCTTGATGTTGCAAGGTGCAACCCAACTTTGTTTTTTCTGACGGACCCCTCTGTCGCCTGTGTATGTGGATATAATGAAGGTTGAAATTAGTGTGAACATGCTTTCCGAGGTATATTTATCGCATTTGGTATTTCTGAAAGTATATGTTCACGATTATTGAGGTAGGATACACATATATAATAATAAAAGTACTTGTATTTCACAAACAGACAGTGGCGGAGCGTGATAAGCAACCAGGGGCAATTTCATAATAAAAGCAAATTTTGCATAGAAACAGATGCAACTCAGTCTCCCAACATAAACTGGAACAAATTATACATCTTACATACATATATCTATATAGTTTGTTCACATAGATACATAATAACACCAACATATCTGGTTGTGAACAATTACTATTTAGTGAGTGCTCCATAGCCAGAACCATAGAACACACCAGACTGACCATAAGAAGTGCTCCACAACCACAACAGTAGATTACGCCGGACTAAACAAAAGGCAACTAAATATGAGACCAATAACTACAGATATGCTCTCCTCGGCTTCTTAGCTTTGAATTCAGCAATTATGTCATCAATCCAATTATTGATTCTATGCCTTCCTGTCTCAACAAAGCATCGGCATAGAGCAGGTATGGTTATGGGCATCTTCAAGTCCTCACTGATATTAGCATACACAATATGGCGATTTATAGGCATCTTCAAACAGCACCGGTATTGGCACTTCTAAAATTATCACTCACACAACACAAAAATAGTAAAACCAATAGTGTAATATAAAATACATATGTTCTGAATACACAAAAATAAAGAATTGTGCATTTACAATATTCCAAGAACCCAAAATAAAACAGCTTAGGTTTTAGCCGACTAAACTTGAAATTAGGAAAAGAATAATTTTTGACAAATTAACTTTCTGAATATGTGTACTTTAAAGTCATAGGTTTCTTTCTGCCAATGAACTTTAAAGTCATAGTTGAGTATGTGTATTAATTTCATTTTAGGTACTTGGATCTTTTAAATACGCTCTTATATTTGGGACGGAAGGGATAGGTAATATAGTTAAAGTCCTTACTCGTTTTTTGACTCGAACTAGAAATTACCGGTAACCCTAATCAGGAAGCGTAGCCTAGATACTTGAGCACCCAATTAAAGAAAGTACCACTAGAAGATAGGGAATAGAAATCTATATCGGGCTCCACACCACCAGCGAAAGCGAAAGCAAAACAGAAAGGAACAAGACAACAAGGAATCAGAAACACCAGTCTCACTGGCCGTGCAACCACAACGAAAGGATCACTAAACGTCAAAATAATAGGGCTTCAGAGATACTAGTACTTTGCATGCTTTGAAACCAAACTCCACGGGATATGAGCACCACATAGATTTTGAGGGCTGCCTAACTGACAATTGCCGATCCGCTTGATATTTTGCCTACAAGATAATTTTCGGTGCGATTGATTTACCGTGAAAAGCCGAGCAGCACTAACCCCTCAAATTTCATCCTCCACGGTATATCATTTCCATAAGATCCAACAGCAATCAAGCGAGCCCAAGGAAGGCGTAGAGATGGTCGATGCCGAAATCCGTGACTATGGTGACAACGACGGGGCGAAGCACAACCTGATCGACGTCTCTTTAAGCATGGAGAGAGAGGATCGTGATGCCTCACAATGATGAGCCTAACCCCGATGCACTTTCCGTGGTCTCGGTGCCTAAGCAATGTAGCAGATGTGCCTTCTTCTGTGTTGCGGTTTCCTCGCGGTTACGTATATGATTGACTCCTTTACACTATATTTTTTGTTGAGTTAATGAATATTTTTACTCTCTCAATCAGCTGAGATCTCTTAGTTATTAGTCGATGCCATAATCGCTGATCCACGTTGAGATCCCCATAAGATTTCACTTCTTGTTTTTAATATAACGAGAAACAATAATTTTTGTACTGCATGGACATTTTTCATATTTGTATGAAGAAATTTATAAATTTCTCACCGAATTATTAGTTTTATTTTTGTGCAACCTAACCGACGTGTCTTTTGGCATTGAAAGAAAGGATTCCGATGTCTCGTTGTGACAACCCTAACATTGACGGCCCTCACTGCGGCAGAAAAGCCTGAGCAACATAGAAGATATTTTTGTGTGTGTTTTTCGGCCCTCACAAAGATCATTCTTACTGCCAATGTTGCAACCCTTATGCGCTCTACAAATTATTTCACTTGACAAACACGGTTGGTTGCGTGTCCGTGGATGCATCATGGGTATGATAGTCTTGATCATTGTTGTGCCTCATGTGGTCCTTCTTGTCATTCATCTTATAGAAGAGGTCTTTGATAGGAAGTGTAGAATGATATACACACGGAGGGCATGTATTGTTTCATTTGATTATATCAAAAATTATTATTTGCTTATTCGGCCTTTTTTATTTTGACAAATGGTAATATATTCATCTCATCGGGATCAGACGGTGTTCACGTCCTCCATCATGGTCCTCCCCTCGAGGCATTGTTCTTGGAGCGGTCACTGGTTGGTGGGACTAGTGGGTTCAGGAGGATGGTGGGGGTTATCACGACGGTCGTTGTTGTTGGTGGTGATGGTGTTGCGGCTTCTATGGCAACAACGGTGGGGTGAGCGGTGTAGGGCTCACGGCAATGGTTGTGATAGCCGGCTCTTCTTCGGTGTGTCGCTGGATTGTCTCGGGTTGTGTGTAGTTGCGAAGTCAGAGCTAAGGTGGTGGGGTCCGGATGGCAACGATGACGAGCGGCAGGTGGTTTGTTCGGTTATCTTCCATAGTTCTCCTTCATAGCTCTCCATCAAAATCGGAGCTAGTTGTCCCCATCACGAATGACTGAGTGATTGGCATGGGTCTTCAAATGGCCTTACATGGCCTCTGCAGGTGTAGACTGGGCTAATGGTTGCTTACTCAAAGAGAATGGATGGCAATAGCGTTTGTCTAGGAGAAGTGATGACGATGATGTCAATGTGCCAGCTCTGTGAGGTTTTCTTCACAATGGTTTGTGTGAGATATCGTTTTGACAGCTTTCATCCGGCTTTTCATTAATTAACTATAAGCAACTATCTTCTTATATTATTTTTTTGCTATGATTCTTATATTAATTAAAATATGAGATCTTTTTTTACCTCCGCTTTAGAAAAAAAGCTTTCAGAAAAAGGACGACGGGCTCCCCATTTTGGATTATAATCCAAACAAAAATACCACTCGAAACTTTTAATTACTGTGCTACAATTTATCCGGCCCGATCGGTTGAAACATACAGAGTAGAGTGTTTTGAAACGAAACGGGGCGAGACAGCTAGCTGCTGCGTTGTACGTGCGTCACAATGGCAGCTTAGCCATTGCACGCATCAAAAGCGGTGTACCTGCGTGAGCTATTGGGGCAGGGCTGTGTGTCAGCCAGCCACGTACGCCCTGGTTCTTGTATAAGAAGGGAGAGTAAAAAATACCCCCTTTGTTCAGAAATACTTGTCATAGAAATGGATACAAATGGGTGTATCTAAAACTAATATACATCTAGATACATTCATTCTTTAGACAAGTATTTCCGGACGAAGGGAGTAATTACATGCTTGAAAAGATTTAGTCCTTATTACAAAGTCTCCGTCCAGACATAGTGACCAGGAGCGAGTTGGGAGGCCTCGCCCAACCCAGACAATTGTCGAAATCACTAATTAAGGAGTACTCGTTGCAAAGAACACTCCACTTTTCCAGGTTCCAAGAAGTGGCGCACATGCAGCGCGTCACTTGCCGCAACCTGTGAGTTTTCCCTTTTTTCGTAGATCCGTTTATTCAAAACATTTTATCTTTTAAACCGTGCGTCCAAATCTCGAACCGTTTTCATTATTGAATTCATCGTGCCGAGATCTTCAAAACTAGATCCCATGTTGATAGGTTTTGACGAACTTTTTTTTATGAAAAAATCAGACGAAAAAAACCGGGCGAAAAACCGAATCAGGAGCACGGTTTTTTCCCTTTCCGAAAGAGGCACGCCCGTGCCTCTCGCGAAATCACACCCGTGCCTCTTGTGGAAGCAAAACCGTGACTCTTGTGGAAGGAAAAAAAACATAAAACACGTTTTTTTTCGTTTTCAAGAGGCACGGCCGTGACTCTCGCGAAAGCACAACCGTGACTCTCGCGAAAGAAAAAAAAACAGAAAACGCATATTTTTTTCCCTTTCTGAGAGGCACGGCCGTGATTCTCACGAAAGCACAACCGTGCCTTTCGCGGAAGCAAAACCGTAACTCTCGCGAAAGAAAAAAAAAATAGAAAACGCGTTTCGTTTTTCCCTTTCCGAGAGGCACGGCCGTGACTCTCGCGAAAGAAAAAAAAACAAAAAACACGTTTTTTTTCCGTTTCCGAAAGGCACGGCCGTGGCTCTCGCTAAAGCACAACCGTGCCTCTTGCGAAAAAAACCGTGACTTTCGCGAAAGGGGAAAAAAAGAAAACGCGTTTTTTTCGTGCAAAAGAAATTTTTTTTCGAATTTTTTTATCGAAAAGCTAAGGAAGACCGGGAGAAAACCAAAACATCGAAAAAACCCGGGAAAAAACCGTTTAAAAAGCCGAAAACATGTGCAGAAAAATAAAAAAATAAAATCCGAAGGGAACGTCTAGAGCGCGACACGTGGCGAATGGCTGAGAGCGCGCCAAGTGGCGCTGATCGTTGCGAGGCTTCCGAAGGAGCGCTAGTTAACTAGGTTAAGCATCCTCAATCAAGAAAAAAACATTAATTAGATAGTCCTATGATGTTACTATGCATGTACCAACTCCACGGTGCAATATTTTTGAACAACTCATATAAACAAACGCCATTCGTACCGTAAGAAAAATTTACCATGAAAAAAAAAAACAAATGCCATTGGGTACACGCGAGCACGCCATTGAATTTCGAGGGCTGCCTACTTTGTTTCTGTTGCATATACAGGAAATATCGGGGGGCTTTGATTCGTTTGCCTACAAGGTGGTGCTGCTGATTGGTCGTGAAAAGCATAGACAACGTTGATCTCTCCAATTTCACCTCTCCCATAAGGTCATTCGACCAAGATACACAATCAGTCAAGCGACACCATGGACGGTGCAGAGATGATCGACATCGAAAACGCCGATCATGGTGGCGATGGTGGCAGCATCGAAGCACAACCTGATCACCCTTAATTGTGGTACTTGGATTTGTTCTTCTCTTTAGTGCTATACTCGAGACATTTGTTGGGAACCCTAAGGGGTATAGAATGGTAGATTTATTATTCGTGTAAATCAAAATAGACTCGTGAGGGTTGGTTATGTTTTAGTTTCTTTGTATGGAAGCGTGTTCTACATTTTAATGAGCTAGTTGTGTATATGTTTGATTAATCGACTCTCTTACAATGCATTTTAAATTGATTTAGCAGTTTTATTATTAGACCCTTTTACACAACATTTTATACATGTGTTTGTCATTTTGTGTTTCTCAGGCAGCTTATTCTTAATCCCATGAGATGTCTTAGCTCTCGCACAACACGGAGTACCGTTGATCCACATTGAGGTTCATGTAAGATTTCACCTTTTCTACTCTAAGAACAAATAATAAATTCTTACAACACATGTACAAATTGTTATAGTGGCATGCCCGATTTTTTATTTGTGTGAGTACATTTTAAGTTTTTAGGGCATGTTCCGTTTCCATCACTCCAAGAATTGGTCAAGTACTTAAGGCAATCCTATTGTCTAGGGCTTCAGTTCAGTGTTTTTATTTGGCACTTGTGGTCATTGGTAAGTACTCATCGTTTGGGTTCATAACAAATACAAAGTTGCTCCCGCTACTCAGCCTAGGGTCGTACTTAATCGTACAGTTTTGCTAAAGCATATCTAGATGTGCTATAAGTATTGCACATCTAAGTCATATGCCATTGATCTTACATTGAGATTCGTGTGAATATTTTCTTTCTCTTTTTCTTTTTTCTCTTTATGCTTGATTCACTCACTTAGATGTGCAATAATTAGAGCACATCTAGATGTGCCCTAAACACACCCTTAATTGTACTAAGAATAACCAACCCTAATCAGAAAGCCTAGCCTAAATAAACTTGAGCACCCAATCAAAAGGAAAGTACCTCTTGTGCCTCTTTCCTGCCTTGAGGAGGAGCACCGGAAGACAGGGACATGAATCTGCTTGGGCCTCCACGCCGCCACGAGCACCCAAAGTACCGTTCCAGCCAAAGCAAAAGAGAAACAAACACGGCAAAGAATCAGAAACACCAGTCTCCGTTCGTGCGTGGACTAGTTGTGGCCGGGGCCAGGCAGGCACAACGAAAGCCAACATCCTTCAAACGAGAAGCCAGAGGGAGCACTCTCTGTTTCCGAGCAAAGATTTTCAGACCAGAGGAGTTCTCAAACATGTACTTCTACTTTGGATTAAAATGATGATTTTGCTAGTATTTCTCCTTGGCCGAACCAAATTGTTGCACAGAAAATAAGTTATACGAATTCTTAAGATATTCCTACCAAGAAAACAAGATAGCTCTTCACCCCTGGCTCAGTATTCGAAAATCTTGTGACAAGGCTAAATCTATAATTATGTCTCGGAATACTTCTAACTAATGATCGCTGTGAGGAGCCCAAAAACTGGAAGAAAACACATGTTGTCTCCTTGCACAAATGTAAATTTACTCACGCCTGTTCTCTTGGCATCGATACCGTATCAAAAACAATGAGAAAGAAAGAATTAACCACACCTTGTGCGGAGAAAAAAGCTATTCTGAAGCCAAACCGCCGGACGTAGGGGTGCATGCATGCATGCATGTGCCTACGTGCGTCACCAGGGCCCGCACCAAAAGCGAAACCTCTTCTCCCGTAGCCGCGTTTCTCTTCTCGTCCGGGAGAGGATATAATTTACGTCAAGCGCCAACAATTTTACCACTAGTGAAATCCGTCCGAGTAGTTTGTTCGGGATTACAGTTAAATCCAATTCAAATTATAAAGATATAATAACGAGTTCAAAAACTTTTTGTTCTGAGAGAGAGAGAGAGAGAGAGAGAGAGAGAGAGAGAGAGAGAGGAGTCCTACTACTTGAAGCAATATCGTGCAGTAACATGAATCAATCGTGTTTCCGTTATTAGCCTGGGAATTCGAGTCGGTTATGCTCATGTAACTCGTTAAACACTCGGTAGGCATGTGTTTTAATTTTGACAAAGGCAATATATTCATCTCATCGTAATCACACAATGGTGACTTCATGCGTCATGCTCCCCCTGGGATCATCATTCTTGGAGTTGCACCGGTTGGAGGGACTGATGGATGTGTGAGGATGGTAGGGTCATCGCAACGATCTCAGTGGTTTGTGGTGATCTTAGCGTCGTGGCAATGGTTATGGCAGTCGGTTCTTCCCTGACGTGTCCACAGGATTGTTTCGGATTTTTCTTCTGAGAAGTCGGAGGTATGACTACGGGGTATAGGTGGAAACAGGCAGGATCCATCCTTGCATAGTTCTCATTTGTAGCTATTTGTCAGAATCAGAGTATGCGTGAGTGTGTTCAGAGGAAAGAGCGTATATGCTTATGTATGAGCATCATCGTTGTGTTATAGTTTTTTTAATAGGCTAGAGTTTATTTGATCGTGTTTTAAAAAGTACGTAGCTAATAATTAATTAAGGGCTGTCACGTTACTTTATGCGCGCGTCGCCCGTAGCACACCATATGGTCTTGAAAGGAAACGGGAGGGGGCAGCTGGCTGCAGCGACGTACGTGCGTCACAATTCACAAAGCAAACCAAAGCAAAAGCAGTGTACCTCCGTAAGCCATGTACGCCGGGCTGGGCCTTAGATTACTGGGGAGAAGAGAAAATTTTACGTGCGTGAAAATCTTGTGAACTCCCCTCCGACCAAATGGCGACAGGCAGCGCGTCGTGAGGCCCCACCCCACCCCACCCAGTCTGTTAGGATTTGTCTCCCGATTTAAATTTAAAGGGTCATCCCCAAGAAAAGAAGATCCAAGAGTCCGGCCGGTACTTGTAATACTACTACGAATCTACGGTGCTTTTTTTTTACGGTGTTATGAATAACCAAGCACGATCGGGATATACATGCGAGCACGCCATTGTATTTCGAGGGCTGCCTACTTCGTTCCCGAGGTTTGTATCGATCCCCTTTGATTCGTTTGCCCACAAGTACTGATTTCTGGTGAAAAGAAGGGCGGCGGCGCTGTTTCTCCCTCTGATTTCATCTCCCCAATCAATCGAGCGACACCATGGATGGCATAGAGATGATCGACATGGAAGTCGGAGATGGCGGCGACTTCGAAGTCCTAGCACGACCCGATCGGCCTCAGATTTGGACATGGATACAAAGAATTTTTATACCCTCCCATGACTTCCCTAATCCCGACGGACTCGCCGCAGCCGCGGAGCCCGAGCAATGCAGCAGACATGCGTGTTTGTGCTACGCGATCCTCGTCGAGCTTGTTATCATCACCATTTTTTTCACCCTGATGTTACTCGTCGTACAGTTCCACCCGACAACCTTTGCCGGTCGAGCATTGCGTGTCATGGGACATGTCGTGGGTATGATAGGCTTGCTCGTTGCAGTGTCTGGATTCATGCTTGTCTGCCGTTTTCTAACCGAGGCAATTATTGGGAATCCCGAGGGGTATAGACTGATTGATCTATTATTCATGTAATTCTTTTAAAAAATTGCAAGGGGATGTTATTGTTCTATTAGCTTTGTTTGTATGGAAGCATTGTCTACTTCTCCAATGAGCTTTATGCAAGTATCAAATCTTTTATGCTGCATCTTAGATTGAGTTTGCAGTTTTGTTACTCGACTCTTTTACATCGTTAGTGGTTTTGTTATCTTGTCGCGACCAACTCTCAATCCCCTAGGATCTCTTACTTCTCTGACCATGTAGAGAACCGCTGATCCACATTGAGATCCGTCAAATTTTACATTTTACTTTACTCTAAGAGCAAACAACTTTTTTGTACACTGCATGAGCGAATTAATAATATTATGGTATGAATATAGTTTAGATTTGTATGAGCATATGGTAGAGTTCTTAGCCAATGAGATAATTGTTTTTTTTAGAACCTAAGGGGCATGCATGGAGAGAAATGGTTACGATGTTTTGCAACGATAACCCGACCATATCAATCGTAGACGAACCATTCACCGAGCAGAGTATGTGTAAGACAAGACACGGCTAGATAAGTCAAATAGGAAATATTGCTTTTAGATGATGTATTATCCCTGCCGCGAGTGGCAGAGTGTCTGGCACGCGTTTTCCATGTGGCTTTGCACGGCATATATAGAGTGGGCTAACGGGCTGTCACGTTATATGTAACGCGCGCGTCGTACACGAGTAAAGTGTTGCTGCGAACCCCTCAAAAAAAAAGTGTTGCTGCGAAAGGGGGTAGATACGAGAGTCGAGGGTTTTGAAACGAAACGGGAGGGGACAGCAAGCTTGCTGCTGGGACGAACGTGCGTCAGAGTTGCTGCACACTCTACTCCCTCCGTTTCAAATTACTCGTCATAGAAATGGATGTATCTAGGACTAAAATACATCTAGATACATCCATACTTGCGACAAGTAATTCAGAACGGAGGGAGTACGTGCAAAAGCCACGCGACACAGCAGCTGTGCTCAGCTACGTACGCCTTGGCCTTGCATGGGGACTGGGAGAAAAAAATTAGTACGTGCGTGAAAATATTTACTTGCTGTGAAACCCCCTCCGACCAAATGGCGATCAGGAGCGCATCAGGAGGCCCCACACCACCCAACCTGTTACTACCTACTTTGTCTCTCAGTTTAAACAAAAGAGTCATCCTCAATCAAGAAAGGAAAATTTGAGAGTCCTGTACAACGACGATTGTATGCCTGTACCGACCCCAGCAGGGCTGTTGCACTTTATATTGAGAGTCCTGCTACGACGATGGTATGCCTGTAGCGATCCCAGCAGGGCTGGTGCACTCCATCGAGACAATACATGCGAGCACCCCATTAAATTCCGAGAGCTGCCTACTCTGTTCCTGTTGCACCCGGAAGAGGCACTCTTTGGTATTACCGTGAAAAATCCAGGCATCGCCTACCTCTCTCTAATTTCATCTCCTCCATTGGATCATCCGGATCAATCAAGCGACACCATGGACGGCATAGAGATGATCGACATTGAAAATCCTGATCATTCCGGTGGAGATGGCGGCGACGAGGTTGAAGCACAGCCCGAACGTCCTCAATTTCGGGCATGGATAGATACCATAAATAGGATCATGATGCCTCCTGACGACGTCCCTAACCTGGATGGAATCGTCGCGGCAGCGGAGCCCGAGCAATGTAGCAGACATGCCTGCTTGTGCTATGCGATCCTCTTTGAGCTCGTTATCGCCACCGTTTTCATCACCCTGATGATGCTCAGCGTACAGTTCCACCCGACGACCTTTGGCGGTCGAGCGTTGCATGTCATAGCACATGTCGTGGATATGATAGGATTTTTCATTATGGTACTTGGATTCATCCTGATCCTTCATTTTGTACTCGAGGCAGCTATTGGAAACCCCGAGGGGTTCAGAATGATAGATTCATTATTCATGTAATTTGGAAAAAGACTAACAATGCGATGATAATGTACTAGTTTTCTTTGTATGGAAGCATTATCCAATTTCTTCAACGAGCTATATGTGATTGTCGAATATTTTACAATGTATTTTACGTTAACTTGGCAGTTTTGTTACTCGACACTTTTACATTGTATTCTATTGTGACTTGGTGATTTTATTATCCCGTCATGACTAATTCTCAATCCTTCGGGATCTCTTAATTCTAGAAGACACCAAGAACCGATTATCCGCGTTGAGATCCAAGTCAAATTTCACTTTTTTATTTTAGTCTACGAGGAACAATTTTGTGTGCTCTTCGAATGTTATTTTTAACTAAAACTTTGCAAGATCATCAAAAGTTTCATGATGTTCGATGTCCCAAAGTTTTAGTTTTTTTGAATTTACTGTTCATAGAGGGTGTAGGTGCACCCGGGTGCTGAAAATCCTGTCTCAGTTTTATTTTTGTATAGGTTGTTTTTTGTCTTCTTGTCCTTCGATTGAACTATCTACTGATTTCCTTGGTAATTATTATCAGATAGATATTGAGATGCCCTTTAGAATGTCTTTTCTAAATAAAAAAAGAAGTGGCAATATTTTTTTATTAAGAAGCCGGTATCGCTATATCTCTCTTAATCCAAAGAATAGTCAATTTTAAGCTATGTATTTATATCCCGGTTAGTAATCTCATCTATAGATAAAAGGCCTTGCATGCATATATCCAAAGGCTTGGAACAGAGAAGATGAAAAGTGATCTTGTTTGAACAACACGAAGCATTTCGGTTCCGGTCAAAAGCAACAGAGTCTGTAGTCTGCCTGTCTGCGTGTGCACCTGTTCCGGCCACAACGGCAGGATAGAGCGCTTGGCAGGTAGCGATCTGCCATACTGCCACGGATGAAAAAACGAAAAGTAGAGAAGTATATCTAAAAGGAAATGGCATGCCGCATGCATGGGCGGTCTATGGCAGTAACTAGTAATCTTTGTCGGTGAACATCTCCAATGAGAGGTCAAGTCCCTGAAGACGCCACCCGGGATTAGTCTATTTAATTTCAGTTTGTTAATTTATTATTAAACATTCATCCGGCGTGATGTAATAGTTATAGCCTACTCTGCACAATCGAGCTAATTACACTGAACCACAACTTGAGTATATCCTACAAAAATTTACCATATTTTTTTAGCTTTACAACAAAACATCGTAACTCCAAACCCAAACATGTTGACCAACCTTTAGGTCTAAACCCTTGTATGATGCATGTGCCTCACCTTCAACTTAGTTGGGCCGCTCTACCTTTGCCTCTAATAGGCTCGCAATGACCCCAACCGCGCTAACATGTGCATGCTCGGCATGACGGTCTCTCGGAGCTTCTCTGTTTACCATGACATGCACATCAGGGGCCATGTCCCAGGCATCTTCGCCGATGATGTCTCGGTGTCGCCCATAACACATGCCGTTAGCCTCTAGAACCTTGTCAAGATTGGCATTGCAACATCTAGCGCTTCGTCTAGGAGCCCACCAACATGCTCGAAGTTCGAATCCGACCACACGATTACATTATGATGAACATGCCCAAGGGCAAGGAGTCAGCTTCATGTCCTCATCCGCAACAAGGTGGATCAAGATCTCCCGCGCCATAGAGTACATCATCGCTCCTGGACTTCTCAGCAACACACACATATCCTCATCCACAACATGGTGGCTCAAGATTTCTCACCTCCAGGTACACCATTCCTCCTGCACTTCTCGGCACCACACAAATTGACAAGGCTCCACAAAGAGCTGCAATTATACAAAGATGGCGCCTAGCTTGACGCATCGAGATCATAATCACCATAATTGTGCAATTGCACATGTGTAAGGAAGAACAACGAACATTGGTTGACTACAACACCAATGACACGCTTGTAAGACTACAACACCGATGCATGCTTGTATGAGTAATGGAAATTGTGTATAAGTGTTCTCGCGTTGTCTAGGTCGCAGGTGAGCTGCTCCAACCAGGTGACATACCTTGGGACAAGGTACGAGAGGCGTTTCGGTCGAACCAGGCGGAGTGGGTTGTCCTAATGATAGACCTTATCAAGCCGGGGCACCTTCGTCCATGAACCACGATTTTTTTTTGCCACATAATGCTTCATAGGTGGATCCAAACGGTCAAAGTTGTTGTCAAAGATAACAAACGAGCTACTTTGTGTTGTGTTGATAAATAGAGGAAGAGTAATTTTCTGCCATGCAGGATATACAATGTGCATCATTACAAAGACATTATGATACACCTCAAAACAATAGAAACATAGGTCAACTAGATATAACAATACTAAAAATAGTGCATTTTTGTTTTGCTGTTACACCACGAGACATTTTTGTACACTTAAAAATAATAATAAGATAAGACTTTGCAATAAGACATTTTGTGCCAAAATGAACCAAATGTGTTAAAGTCTCCAAAGTAACTGCGAATGCGGGATTCATATACCATATATAACATGCGTGGTAGAAAAAATATCTCACATAACTAGAGTCAAAATTTTCAATTTTGTCTTGTAAAACGTTATTCTTTTAGTAAATTGCTATAAAAATATACCGAAGTTGTTTATGTGTAATTAATTTAAAATAGTTGGTAACTAAAGTTATAGTATAAATCATTACGGTGATTAACGTAAAAATAGACGAGAGTGAAAGAGTGAAAAAGTGTTCAACGTTCAAAAGAAAAAGAGTCGGATGGTGTCATGCGTGGGGATGCTGGCCCGTCATCGCTCTATTTAGACGAGTGCCACCACCCTGCCACTACGACCACCTTGGAGAGCTCAGACCACATCCTCCAGTGCACAGCGCAGCGAGCGAGAGGGAGCGGCGGCCGCAAGCAAGATGGTGGCTCCGGCGCCGGCGCCTGCTTCTTCTCTGGAGGTGGACGGGACACAGCTGGTGCTGGGGTACTTTGGCGTCGCCACCGCGTTGCTGCTGATCGGATCCCCCATGT
Source organism: Triticum urartu (assembly GCF_056163025.1). Lineage (NCBI taxonomy): Eukaryota > Viridiplantae > Streptophyta > Magnoliopsida > Poales > Poaceae > Triticum > Triticum urartu. The sequence continues at coordinate 570,493,590 of NC_141878.1, forward strand.
AAGTGTCCTCGAATCTCTGCGCATGCACTCTCCCCGCCGAGCGGATTCTGCACGAATCCCGATCTCGCTCGGGCACATGCACAAGCACCCGAGCGCCGGCTCGCTGCCTACAAGTTTTGTATGTGCACACCGGCGCTCCTCTGCGCTCCGGCGGCAGGCCGCGTCCTGCCTGTGATGGATCCTGCGCGCGAGCGCACCCCGCCGCCGACCAGCCACCCCACCGTATGTACCTGCCTGTAGAACGTACACCATACAAGAACTCGCACGCGAATCTCATGCCGGCGCCGGCGCACGCACCGCACGTACGCAACACCCATCCCGCGAGCGTCCCAGCGTCGGCTTGCCACCTAGCTCTTCTGCGCGCCGCTCCTCCACGCGTCGGCCGCGGGCCGTGTCCTCGCTGTGATGCATTCTGCGCGCGAGCGCACCCCGCCGCATGTACCCGGCAGAACGACACCGCCCACGCGCGCGCGAGCGCACCCCATGGCGGCGCAGTTGCACGTACACCGCAGACCTCTCGCGGGCGCCCGAGCGCCGGCTTGCGACCTGCCTGCCTCGCTGGTTGGCGAGATGTACTCCTCCACGCAAACGCACCCTGCCGGCGACAGGCGACTTAGCCGCGCGTACCCGGTAGAACGGGAGAGACAGCGTCCACCCCACGGCGGGGCCGGCGCACGCACCGGGCGTATATATACCACACACAGGCCCGGTGGGGAGCACCTCAACGCCGGCTTACGACCAGTGCTGACTAGGAGATGTATACGCAAGCTGCGGCTGTGAAACACGGTGCGCGCGAGCGCCCCCCATCGGCGCACTTGGCGCTCTGTTTTGGTCCCAAAACTAGAGTTTTTGGTGTTGATCTGATTTACTTCTCTGCATATGTATCTGCTACTGTTCAGTCTGAATGTGTATGTGCTTGGCCCTCAACCATGATACTAACTTTGTGGATGCAGCCCAACATTTTGGACAATCCTCAACTCTAAGAATGTTGGGGCAGAGGAGCCGTACTCGTACATGGCTGTGTTGTTCAATGCAGCCGCATACGTGACCTACGGCATTCCGGTTTTCGCCGACAAGACGAACAAGCCCGTCATGCTCGCGAACACAATCGGCATCGTCTTCGAGCTCGCGTACGTGATCATCTTCATCGTTCACGTCGCCGCCAACCGCCGCCGAAACCCTCTCATCGCCCTCGTCGTCGCGTTCCTTGGGCTGCTGCTTGGCACCGTCGTCTTCGGGCACGTATGGTCACGCACCTACATGGGCTGGGTTGCCATGTTCTCCGGCATCGCCATGTACCTGGCCCCAGTCTTCAAAACGGTAACTAAAAACGCAATCGTAGGTACTAATGTGGTCTCCTACAGAGTTGGTTGTGCACTAAACTGTCTTTGCCCGAGTTTGCAGATTGGTGCTCTGAGGAATTCCGATCGGGGGAGGCTCTCGCGGTTCCAGTTTGGGGCAGCACTTGCAAATGGGACAATGTGGACTGGGTATGCCGTTGTAGGCAGCCACATCATATGGTTCACCCTGGTATGATTTGGGCTACGGGGCCACATGCATTCTTTTCTTATACTGTCTAACCCATTCTTTTTTTGTGCACGCACACACGTTCAGTGTTTGTTTACTCAGAACTCAAAGCCCACCACGGGTGCTAAGGAGTTGGGCCTGTTTATACGCAGGTGCCTAGCGTTGTGGGAATCGGCTCGGCCTCCTTCCAGGTGATCGTGTGGATCATCCTGTACTGCAGAGGTGCTCAGGAAGGAGAGGGAGCCAGGGGGCAGCCCAGAGGAAGCAGCAACGTCCAGATGGCACGCCGGCCAACAAGTCCCGCGCCCCGTCCTACCGCAGGGGCAGGGAGGAGGAGATGTCGGTGATGAGGGGCGACACCAGCCACCCCCCGTGCCCCCCGTCGTCGGGCCAGGCTTGTCTTCGAGTTGTCCCATGCCCATGTCGTCCAGCAGCAAGGAGGAGACGGCGAGGGCCAGCACCAGCAGCACCTTGCCCTAGGTCCTGTCGCCTCGGAATCCGTGGGGAAGAAAGATGAAGCCGGCGGTGGTGTTGCCGTGGGAGGGGTGAAGGTGAAGCATCTTAACCGGGTGCTGCTGAAGCTATGCTTTTAATTCAGGAATTGTGAACTGAATGGTTGTAATAATATTTGATTTCTGAACTTATTTTGTTGATGAACCCCTCTATCCCAAGACGCTTTATCATCTTCAATGGAACTATTCTCTTCAACGGAATTATTTGATTTTCTTCGGTGGTTCCATACACAGCTCAGGAAGGGTGGCCCAAGTCCATGGGCTAAGGAGTTTGTTTCAACTCACGCGTAGATCCAAACGATGGGTACACGGTTGCCCACATCATTATATCCCAATTGTAGTCACTGCCAAAATTTTGCACTTGAACAAAGATTAAACACACATTCGAATCCTTTGATCAATCCTTAAAGTTTCCACCTATTTTCTCTTAAACCCGTCACTTTTCAATGTCTACAGAACTAACGGACCAGTCAGTCGGTACTATCGAACCAGGTGAGTTGAGAGTGTTGTTCAATGACCAAAATACGTTCAAGAATTTGCGAGACGTTGGTTCCCAGAACTATCAGACTCTTATCTTTCGTGTCATTCTCTTTTCATTATGGTAGCACAAATATTTGTGGTGTCCGAGACGGTTAAAGTTGTCTCAGTGAGAATTACCGAAAAAGGATTTCACCTCGCTTTATATATAAAGCAACACACCCGAACCGATACAAAATGATGGGAGAGACCCCTTACAAAGCAGATAAAAAAACAAGATTACAGGAGTGCTCACACTCCATCACGACACACCCAAGACTACTGACTAGAAGAAAGACTGCGCCTCCATGAGAAACCACCGGACGTCGATGCAACACACCCACACACCAAGTTGTCACCGGAGAGGACCCCCTGCCCTCAAGCTCCCGGCCGTGGAGCACCGATCCTTCCTGCATACAACGAGAACCGAGAGTGATGCCCTTGACATCGCATGTAAAAGATAGGGAGTCGCCGAGACCACTCTAAGCAAAGCTCAAGGAGCGTCGAGATAGGATCCAAGCTCGTGCGCCGATGTCGATGTCAGTGAGAATTCAAGTCTAGGCTCGGTACTTCCGAATGGTATTGTTTGGTACCCTCCCAGCGGGGACTCCGCACTGTTTTCAGAGGATGTTTTTTTAGGGTATCTTCAAAGTGCATCCTTAAATCGACGGCAAAACTTCGTATACAGTTTTCGGCATCGGTCCGCAAAATACTCCGAATGTCCCTTTTCTCACAAATTAGAAGCAAACTAAGAGGGCTTTGCGGGAGTCTGGACCTCTGCCACGTAGGACTCCAACATCTCCGGCTCATCCAAAACCACACCCTGACTCCACGTCTCCATCTGTTTTCCTCTTCTCTGCATCCGCCGCTGCTGTACCACCATGACCGCCCGCCAAGCCCTTGCCGGACCTCCTCGACCTCCACTGTTCCTCTCAGTCGCCACGCCGCTTTGCCCATGCCGTCGTTCCACACGCGCGACGCGGGTCCCATCCGCCCCTGCGGATGTCGGTGTTGGGGAACGTAGTAATTTCAAAAAATTTCCTACGCACACGCAAGATCATGGTGATGCATATCAACGAGAGGGGAGAGTGTTGTCCACGTACTCTCGTAGACCGAAAGCGGAAGCGTTAGCACAACACGGTTGATGTAGTCATACGTCTTCACGATCCGACCGATCAAGTACCGAACGTACGACACCTCCAAGTTCAGCACACGTTCAGCCCGATGATGTCCCTCGAACTCCGATCCAGCCGAGTGTTGAGGGAGAGTTTCGTCAGCACGACGGCGTGGTGACGATGTTGATGTTCTACCGACGCAGGGCTTTGCCTAAGCACCGCTATAGTATTATCGAGGTGGACTATGGTGGAGGGGGGCACCGCACACGGCTAAAAGTTCAAACGATCAATTGTTGTGTCTATGGGGTGCCCCCTGCCCCCGTATATAAAGGAGCAAAGGGGGGGTGCGGCCGGCCAGGGAGGAGGCGCCAGGAGGAGTCGTACTCCCACCGGGAGTAGGACTCCCCCCCTTTCCTAGTTGGATTAGGACTTGGGAGGGGGAAAGAGTGGAGGAGAAGAAGGAAGGGGGGCGCCGCCCCCCTCTCCTTGTCCTATTCGGACTGGGGGGGGGAGGGGTGCGCGCCCCATCCCTAGCCGCCTCTCCTCTCTTCCACCTAGGCCCACTAAGGCCCATTAAGTCCCCGGGGGGTTCCGGTAACCTCCCGGTACTCCGGTAAAATCCCGATTTCACCCGGAACACTTCCGATATCCAAACATAGGCTTCCAATATATCAATCTTCATGTCTCGACCATTTTAAGACTCCTCGTCGTGTCCGTGATCACATCCGGGACTCCGAACAACCTTCGGTACATCAAAACATATAAACTCATAATATAACTGTCATCGAAACGTTAAGCGTGCGGACCCTACGGGTTCGAGAACTACTTAGACACGACCGAGACACGTCTCCGATCAATAACCAATAGCAGAACCTGGATGCTCATATTGGCTCCCACATATTCTACGAAGATCTTTATCGGTCAGACCGCATAACAACATACGTTGTTCCCTTTGTCATCGGTATGTTACTTGCCCGAGATTCGATCGTCGGTATCGCAATACCTAGTTCAATATCGTTACCGGCAAGTCTCTTTACTCATTCCGTAATACATCATCCCGCAACTAACTCATTAGTTGCAATGCTTGCAAGGCTTAAGTGATGTGCATTACCGAGAGGGCCCAGAGATACCTCTCCGATAATCGGAGTGACAAATCCTAATCTCGAAATACGCCAACCCAACAAGTACCTTCGGAGACACCTGTAGAGCACCTTTATAATCACCCAGTTACGTTGTGACGTTGGTAGCACACAAAGTGTTCCTCCGGTAAACGGGAGTTGCATAATCTCATAGTCATAGGAACATGTATAAGTTATGAAGAAAGCAATAGCAACATACTAAACGATCGGGTGCTAAGCTAACGGAATGGGTCATGTCAATCACATCATTCTCCTAATGATGTGACCCCGTTAATCAAATGACAACTCATGTCTATGGTTAGGAAACATAACCATCTTTGATCAACGAGCTAGTCAAGTAGAGGCATACTAGTGACAATCTGTTTGTCTATGTATTCACACATGTATTATGTTTCCGGTTAATACAATTCTAGCATGAATAATAAACATTTATCATGATATAAGGAAATAAATAATAACTTTATTATTGCCTCTAGGGCATATTTCCTTCAGCCGGCTGCGGGGGTCACCACACACCGTAAGTGTTTGATGAAATGCTTATGCTAAAATTTTGACATTTTTTCTCCATTCTTCAAAGCAATGGATTCATATATGGAGTATATCTACGAGCACTACATTGAGTCATCCTGACATCTACATGAGAGGATGAAACATCGATGATGCAGACGGTCCCTGTAGACGCGGAGCGTGCGGAAGAGCATGTTCTCAATTTTAAGGGATCGATCAAGTGTCATCGAGTGCTAAATCAGACCAGGGCACTGGGGCATTTAACACTCATGGATGACTACTTTGCCCCCAAGGATCTATTCCTAGACAATTTGCACCGGCGCTTTCAGATGTGAAAAAAATGTGTTTGGTCGCCTCTATAATGGTGTACGGTCCTAAAATGACTACTTCATCTTGAAGAAAGATGCCGTAGGGAGAATTGAATTCTTTCCAGAAGTGCATGGCTGCATTGCGGATGCTTTTCTATGGAACGACATCCGATTTATGGGACGAGTACCTGGATGTCTGAGAGCACATGTGGAGACGCCATGGTGAAGTTGGCAATTGTGGTAGTCGGCGTGTTTGGACCTTAGTACTTGATGTATGCCAAAAGGCTTATGGCAATGTCCGAAGCAAGAGCGTGGCGAGGTATGCTTGAATCTCTTGATTGCATGCACATGAGATGGAGGCACTCGAGGGGGCGAAGTAGCTTAATCGGGTGCTGATTAAGCTATGTATGCTTTTAATTAATTATGAACTTAATGGTTGTAACATTGGATTTTCAAACTTATTTCGTTGATGAATCTCTATCCGATGATGATTTATTATCTTTAAATGGAACTATTATATTCGATAGAATTGTTTGATTTGTTCGATGGATCCATACGGCTTGGGAAGGGGCCAAGTCAAATGGCTAAGGAATAGGTTCCAAATCAGGCGAAGCTCCTGATCGTGGCGATCGCACGAGCTACCCCATGCTTTGAAACCAGTCGGATACTCTGCCTTTTCCTGATTTTTTTAATAAAGAGAATCACATTTCCGATTTTCATTAACAGAAACCACCAAGTCATTACAAGAAAACAAAGAAATAAAATCGAACGATGCATGATCTACCATTGGAGAGGAAGGTGCTATTCACCCCCTCCCTCCAGCTAGATCACCTAAGGCCCGGGCATGTAATCAACCCAAACTAGTAGCGAAGGCGAAAGCAAGATCACCCCGCTAACTCCATCGGGATTCCCACAAGGATAGGTCTCCGACGGGAAGAGGGGGCACAACTACTATTATCAATAGCAAACTCCGGGTAGTACCAACATAAGGGAAAGATAACAAAATGCAGGTCTACATGAGAGCAAAGAGGGGAAAAGGAAACATGCGAAGGAGACATCCACAGAGCGAGCTCTCCGGTTGTAATCCTGGAATCTGAACGACGCAACCATCACCCTGTTGTGTTTTTTCTCGCATCCAGACGCCGTCCATGAGCCTCCATGAAGACCTCCCCAGCAACCTTCTCTACTTGTCTCCTGCCCAGGACCATCACTCTACTTCTTTCGGGGTTTGTCAGCAGTATGTTCCAATCATGAAGCCATTTTAGAATCAACTTAAAGGGGGTGCAAGGATCATAAACCTTGAGCTCTGTTTCTTCTCTCCATGCCCTACACAGCTGCAACTACGCTTCTCCTCCGATTTCGCAGCCATGTAGGAAGCCACCGACTCTGGCCCCATTAACGTCCACCTCCACCGACACGTGCGCACCCTGGTAGAGGCGGCGCTCGTAGTAGATCTCGATGGTGCTCTACACACGACGCGTTGGGCTCTCGATTCCCTGTTGTCCGTGAAAACCCTTGGTTACACGAAGCCAGGGCTGACCCAAAAGCCGAGGAAAAAGGGCGACCGTCCCGGGCCCCAAGAGGAGGAGGGCCCCAATATTAAATATGCTAGTATTATCTATTATGTTCAAAATATTATTGCAAACATGCAAAAAAATTGTAATTTTACAAGAGCAACAAGATCACATCAAACTAACAACCAATCAGATAGGCAATAGTGAATCTGGTAGGTGACAATGATCTTAGTTAGCCTGCTAGCCTCTCTTTGATCGATAGATTCTAAGTTCACTCTCTACAAAACCTTTTATTTTAGAAACTGGCATGAGCTCTTTGTATAAACCAGATGAAACCAAATATCTATATGAGCATACCAAATAAATAAATTGTATGTAAGCATGCATACGTTGGTTAGTGACTATTTTCAATAGCATGCACATGTTAAATTTATTACGGTATCTAACTTGGAGCACGTTTTCAAATGGTACAATTTATAGGTTCTAGAAATATGCACACCTAATAATCTAGTAGAACTCACGATTAAAATATTAGTTGGACATTATTCTTTAGAAACCTCTTACATGATATTTAATGAAAGAAAGCTATACAGAACATATGCACATGCATACAAATATGTGGGTGTGCACTATGCAATATTTTCAATTGTCACAAAAATAATTCAAAGATAACTTATGTTACATTACTTAATTCAAATTTAACACAAACAAAGTGACCGTCATGTACATTACAACTAAAAATGAAGTACAATAGTTAACTATACAAACTAAATTACGTGATTAACTATACAAGATAAGGTTAAAATTATTTTTTAATACTATAGTAATATAAAAATAAATAAATAGAGTTTGGCATAAATTATCAATTTTATGAGGCGGGTTGACGTTCTTGGCTATCCAGAGGACGCACCTGGTCGGGGCAGTGGGGCTGTACACCTGCATTACTGTCATATCCAACTCGACGATATGGTTGATCTATGGGATCCCCACCATCCATGAGTTAGTGAACCTGCCGGTGATGTTTACAAAATGGAATCGACATTCTGGTCGAGTTGTACTATGTGTACGTCTTCATCCAAGATTGCCGGCGTAAACCGGTTCTCATTCTACTCGCTGCGGCCGTGGTGATCTTCACCATACTTGGAGTCTTTCTAGGGATGACGCTATGCCGACACAAGTGGCCTCGTACCTTTATGGGGACTTGGCAACGATTTTAGGCGTTGTCACGTAGCTTGTTCCTATCATTAACACGGTAAGACTATTCTATTTTGAAAATAGATAAATACCTATACGGATTAAATATATATGACATATTTCAGCTACCATTGTTTTTTTACATTCTTCTTTTATGTTGATTAGCATTATCATCTGTCACAGTTGTTGTAGGATTAGTTGTTATGCACAATTCAGATGGCTCGTAATCTTATTAATGTCTAGTAAATATAATTGTTCTCAATAGTTTATAGCAGAAAAATTAGGCTAACACCTAGGACAATTTTGTGTGACATTCAGTCCATTTCAAAACGTGTGTCAAAACTGGAAGTTGTAGTTTCTAGTTGATTGGTTTGATGGTTTGTTGTTTTCATCGATTTTCTGTTTAGACCAGTAGGATTTGGATACCACCCTTGGCATAAACAATCAACCAGCCAAAATATTTACTTGTCATGGTTCCTGATAAATAGGATTATTATTTGCTAAAGAAACTATTTAGGACCATAAATTAAGTTCTGCAGAAGGCATGATCTCGTTGTGCACTGGCACATAATTTTGACATCTATTTAGATCATGTGTTTTGTACCACTTTAAAGAATGAAGATATTATTTTAGCTGTCAGGTTGATCTATTTATTTAGTGGGGCACTGATGATTACTTCATGTGCTTGGAAATTAGATCTTGACGATATTAAGGACATCATCAATTCCAGACTTGGTTTCCCCCCTGCATTTTTACATGTTTTAATGTTAATTAGCATTTATTATATTATATTTGTTTTTTGATTAGCATTTATTATCTGTTATAGTTGTGGTAGGATTAGTTTTCACGCACAATTTATATGGCTCATACTCTTATTAATATTTGTCTAGTAACTAAATGATGTTCTCAACAGTTTGCATCAGCTAAATTAGACTAACAGCTCAATACAAGGTCATTTTTTGAGTGACATTCAGTCCATTTCAAATTGTGTGCAAGAACTGAAAGTTCTAGTTTCCTAGTTTCCAGTTGAATTAGTGTGGTGGTTCGCTGTTGTCGCTGATTTTTTGTTTGGACTAGTAAATTTGGATACCATAGTTAGCATGAACAGTCAATCAATCATAATATTTAGTTGTTCTTGTTCTTGATATAGAAGTTGATTTGTTTGCTAATAAAGAAACTATTTAATACCGTAAATCAAGTGCTGCAGAAGGTTGGTTTTGCATGTGCATTTCCGCTAAAATGTACCACTATTAAGAAAAGATGTGATTTTAGTTGTCAGGTTGATCCATATTTAGTTGGGCACTGATGAATACTTCAGGTTTTGATGATATTAAGGTCACCATCAATCTGCATGAACAAAGCAGAGTTTAATGCTTATACTTAAACCCAAACTTGTTTTTTCTCACTTCATTTCTTTTCTGGTCCTTTTTCTTGTACCGAGGCTAAATCGAGTCTAACTCCAAGATTACTCCCATTCCATAGTGTGTTAGTAGATTTCATTGAAAAACTTGTGTTTCTGAATTTTAGATTGCATGGATTTGGAACCGTAACATGGAATGCTTGTCATGGTGGGAGCCCCTTGTGGCCATGGCTAATGGATCTGTATGGACAGCTTACTGACATGTTGGCCGAGTGAGGATATTCATCCTTGTAAGTGTGCAAGCCACCTAGTGGACTTAAGCTTTATTGTTGCCGCCCCGAAATATGCTATCCATTTTGAGTTCTGTTTGTGTGCAGGTGTCAAGCATCGCCGCCATATGCTTGGCCATTTTCCAAGAGATCCCATGGCTTATCGTGTGTACTTCAGAGGGCCCCCGCCAGCACCACCGCCACCTCCACCGCCAATCCCTCATTCTGACATTGAGTTACCTCCACATGCAGTTGCCGACACCAGTGTTCAGGGAGGAGAGGGAGTAGGGAGGAGCTAGGAGGAGGCGACGGGGGACAGGGAGGAGAGGAAGGCAAGGAGCAGCTCGAAGCAGAAGGCAGTGCATCTGAAGTCGCCTCGCCCCAGGGAGGTGAGGGGCAAAGATAGTTGTCCCTGAGGCCCTAGCCTTCGGGTCACCTACGCCTCAAGTCGCCTCACCCTAGGACATCGACCCACATGAGCCTCAGGATGTCGTGCCGCCATTCGTTGACCTATCTGCACTAGTCGTTGCATCGCCGCTCCAGCCAGAGGATGATGATGATGAGATTCGTGAGGAAGACTGATCATGTGCGACCATGGCAAATCATCGTGATACCACCGTCGTTACCTGAACCCTGATGATGCGATGCGAACTGACCAATCTGTGTTGATTCTAGGAACCAAAAAGGGCGATGGCAGTTTTGTTCGGTGGCTCCCACGCCAACATCTGCGTACATTTCTCGAGCCTTTGCCTGGCCTTGTGTCAGGAACTGTGTCGTAGCTACTCCTAGTTCTTTCTTTAGCGCTAAACAGTCAGTGACTGCTTTTTGTAATGGGATGCACTTTGTCGTGGCTCCTAGCTTAGGATAAAATTTGGAGAGTGGGCGGATGGGTGGCACGATATATGAACCAAACATAGCTCTTTTTTCCTTCCCTTGTGCTGCTAGTTTACCCTTTCTTTAGTTCGCGTTCTTCCTCCATTTAGAGCTACTTTTTTTATTTGTTCTTCCCCTGTTTTGCTAGATTTTCTACGCCCCCAGCTCATTGACTATCGAATCCTTCGGTGATCCAAACAATTAGTTCTAGAGCCGTTGATTTGGGAGGCCATTTTCCCCCATGGGTTTCTAATCACCTTGATATATTGTAAAATGCGTGTGGTGAACAAATTGGGGTTGCCCGAGTTTGTCCTTGATTTGGTGCCATGGCACCGATTCGGACGCGCACACAAGAAGCCCTCGCTCAAGCATCAGATGAAGTTGCGATCTTGGATGCAGCGCAGATGCAAGCAAGGGAAGAGGAGGCCATCCAAGATTGTCTTCTTTAAGAAGTCCCTAATCTCAACAGACGCCTAGATCAACAACAACAGTCTGGGGAAAGTTTGCAAGGTGAAATTTCTAAACTCATGACCATGGTTTCCTATAATGGATGTATCCACTCCTGTATCCGGAGGAATGAACCCTTCAGGATCAACTCAATCATGATAGAATTGCAACCATGGTCGTGAGTTTACAACTCCTCCACATAGGCATACGCAGGTGAGCCCTATAATGGAGGTATCTGCTATTGTATCCGTTCCATCTGCCAATTATGTGCCAAAGTCCAGGGCTTTCCCTGTCACACACAGCAAGCAAATACTAGTAAGTCAAGGCATGCATAAAAACCCATTGCACTGCCCCAGATCCCTCCAATGCAAACAGAACATCAAGGTGGCTCCTTATCCATGTCCAACCCATCACACACACTGTGGATTACACAAATTAAGCCACCAGCCAACCAACCATCACAATATCAGCAACATACTTCACCTCAGTCACAACCCCAATTATATCAGCGGGCAGCCAACGAAAAAATAACGCGCTACAAGATTTAGTGTCGCACTTACCTAGATTTAGTGCTGCACTTCCTGAGATGCTATACACGCTATAGCATGCCGGGCCGTACAGAGGAAATCAGAGGCCCTATGCAAATCAAAATTCGGCCCTATGTGTGAAAGAAAAACAATATTTTTTTGTCAACCAGTTTAGTTTTTCACAAAAAATACACTAGTTGGAAGCAGAAGTTTTAAAGACATGTAGATAGCACACACCTAATCTGCTTTTTTTTAGCTGTACTATGCTATTTTGGAAGAGCTGTGAGATTGAAAAGCTGAGAGGAACTGATGGATCGTGATTAGAGAGAGATGCGTAGAGTGGCTGCTTGCTGTAAAATATTTTAAATAGTTCTTTACTCTAGTACCTAATGCTTCAATTAATACTTTGATTAACAAAAAAATTGTGCCCCTCTGGTGCTGGGGGCCTGTTCGGTCGCTCCTGTTGCACATGCTAATATCGAAAAATACAAAGGAGCACACAGGTGCTCCATCCCACAATATGAATATTAAATTTAAAAACAGAGGAAAATTATGAAAAATCTAGAATTTGAGGATATCAAACCCTGATGCCTAATATATTCCCGTGTGAAGTGTCATGAAAAAAACACTAAGAAATGTATCCGTGGCGAAGAAAATACAGCCTGAAATATGATTCTTCCAAACAGTGTTTTCTTATACATAGGATTTTTTGCCATGGATACATCTCCTTGTATTTTTTTCAAAAAATTATACACGTAAGTAGATTTGGTACCAATGTTTGATATCCTAAAATCCCAGTTTCTTTTTCAAATTTCTCTTTATTTTTTTTGAACTCAATGTTCATATAGAGGGGTGGAACACCCATGTGCCAAAAATCAGCTTCCTCTAATAGCGTGAGCGTTTAAAAAATATCAAATACATAATTTAAGGATTTCAGTAGCTAAAAACTAGTCTAGGAACAATACATGCATAACCATTTAATCTCATACAAAAGTTGTCTCCAATTGCCTACAAGGACCAAATACATGGCATAAACACACAAAGATAAATATTTGTAAGATAGTCTAAGATGAAGAAAGATAGTCTAACACACACAAAAAACCGACAAATCATCAACAATACAACATTGCAGAAAGAAACCGCTACTTTTGGCTGGAGTTGAAGACAGCACCATTGTTGCTCACAAGTAGACGCCGTTGCCGTTGCTCATAGCTCGGGTGGTAAGGGGAAATGAACTGGGGTTGGTTAGGTCTGACCACCTGAGATTGAGAATGAGAGGTGTGTGATATATGGGCCTACCGCTGGGCGAGGGATAGTTTTGGCCCTTGGGATTGGGCTGTTGTTTTCTTTGTTTCAGATTTTGGCACGATGCTACAACGCTACAACCTTTAGCGCCGAAATAGCGTGCTATAGCGCAATTAGCGTCGTTGCAAGCAAAATTGTTCAAACATAGTGTGCCCCTTCCTAATACGCTATAGCAATGCTATAACATCGAAAGAGCGCGTTGTTTTCTCGTTGGCAACAATCAGTCAACACATCTACTTACTTCCACAACACCACCACAATGCTATCCCCAAACTCACACATTTCCCAGTTACAGAAACCTCAGTGGGGATATCCAATATCACGAGGCCAACTTCGCCAATACACCCAGACCCATACACAACCAACACTGCATCCATAACCCTCCAAATCATTACTACCCACCAGCCCAACCCCCATTCCACCAAATTTACACACCTCCTATGCCAAATCAGAATCACTATCCCCCACCCACACCTATACACCAACCTAAACCTAGAGTTTTGAACAATTGAAACCCTTCTGAACCACACATTAGACCTCCTTTAGTATATCTTCCTATATTTACTTGGAAAATGTTAGGGCTTGGATACAAGATTCTGAGAGCAATTTTGAATTGGCGGGAATTCCAAATGAACAAAAGGTCAAAATAGGCACATGCTCACGTTAGAGGAAGAGCGAAAACATGGCTGAACAGTATTGAGTTTCAATTGTACTTAATGAAAGCAACATTTTTGTAGCTTGTTATGTGAAGGATTTCCTGTACCTGAGATGGATGAAACTATGGAGCAATGCATTCAACTAAAGCAGCAGACAACAGTTAATAGTTAATCAATACATTGATCTCTTTGAAGAATGGATGGCAGTAATGAAAAGGGACCACAATACCTTCCTTAAAATTTAGTTCTCCTAAGATTCTTAAGTGGCCTCAGAGACAACATCAATCATGATACTAAATGACATAAACATGTAATTAATAGTGAGAGTAGCATATTAAGTCGGGGAAGGCTCTGATTACCAACTTGTAACGCCCTCGATGCGGCTATATCTCCCACGTGTCGAAGCACGACTTAGAGGCATAACCGCATTGAAAACAATGTCGCAAATGAGGTAATCTTCACAACAACCCATGTAATACAATAAGGGAGATAGAGTAACATAGTTGGCTTACACTCGCCACGTCACACAAATAGCATAAATAACACTACATTCATCCAAATACACTCAAGGTCCGACTACGGAACGGAAATGAAGTTAAACCCCAAATGCAACATAGTCCCCGATCGCCCCAACTGGGCACCACTACTGATCATCTGGGAAAGACACGTAGTAACGACGAGAGTCTTCGTCGAACTACCACTTGAGCACGGTCATATCATCTGGAGCGGTATCATCGGTCCCTGCATCTGGTTTTGGAAGTAATCTGTGAGTCACGGGGACTCAGCAATCTCACACCCTCACGATCAAGACTATTTAAGCTTATAGGAACGGTAAAAGTATGATGTGGAGCTGCAGCAAGCGACTAGCATATATGGTGGCTAACATACGCAAATGAGAGCGAGAAGAGAAGGCAAAAGCACGGTCGAACAACTATGATCAAGAAGTGATCCTAGAACAACCTACGTCAATCATTACTCCAACACCGTGTTCACTTCCCGGACTCCGCCGAGAAGAGACCATCACGGTTACACACGCGGTTGGTGCATTTTAATTAAGTTAAGTTTCAGGTTATCTACAACCGGACATTAACAAATTCCCATCTGCCCATAACCGCGGGCACGGCTTTCGAAAGTTCAAATCCCTGCAGGGGAGTCCCAACTTAGCCCATCACAAGCTCTCACGGTCAACGAAGGATATTCCATCTCCCAAGACATTCCGATCAGACTCGGCATCCCGGTTACAAGACATCCTCGACAATGGTAAAACAAGTCCAGCAACACCGCCTGAATGTGCCGACAAATCCCGATAGGAGCTGCACATATCTCGTTCTCAGGGCACACTCAGATGAACACTACGTACAACTAAAACCAACCCTCAAGTTTCCCCGAGGTGGCGCTGCAAGTGGCTCTATTTTGGACCAACACTCAGAGGAGCACTGGCCGGGGGGGTTTAATAAAGACGACCCTTGGGCTCCGGAAACCCAAGGGAAAAAGAGGCTAGATGGCGAATGGTAAAACCAAGGTTGGGCATTGCTGGAGGAGTTTTATTCAAGGCGAACTGTCAAGGGGTTCCCATTATAACCCAACCGTGTAAGGAACGCAAAATCCGGGAACATAACACCGATATGACGGAAACTAGGGCGGCAAGAGTGGAACAAAACACCAGGCATAAGGCCGAGCCTTCCACCCTTTACCAAGTATATAGGTGCATTAAGATAAACAAGATAATATGGTGATATCCTAACAATAAACATGTTCCAACAAGGAACGATCTCCAATCGTCACCTGCAACTAGCAACGCTATAAGAGGGGCTGAGCAAAGCGGTAACATAGCCAAACAATGGTTTGCTAGGACATGGTGGGTTATAGGTTTGACATGGCAATATGTGAGGCATGATAAGAAAGTGGTAGGTATCGTAGCATAGGCATAGCAAAAGAGCGAGCATCTAGCAAGCAAAGATAGAAGTGATTTCGAGGGTATGGTCATCTTGCCTGCAAAGTTCTCAGAGTTGCCTTGATCCTCGTAAGCGAACTCAACGGGCTCCTCGTTCACGTACTCGTCTCCCGGCTCTACCCAAACAAGAACAACAAGCAAAAGGGAACACAATCAACCACGTGCAATGCTCAAGCAACATGATGCAACCATGGTATGATATGCGGGATGTGATATGCGATGCATATGCATGATTTGGAAATGAATGATTGAACCTAGCCTCAACTTGGAAATCCAAGAGTGCCACTGGAAAGAGGAGTTGATTTCAGTTGAAAACGATATAAAGATCACCGGAATCGGATGCACGGTTTGGAAAAGGCAAGCAAAACAAATATGGCATCGGTCTGCGATAATCAGCAAGATGCCATCTAAATGCATCAAGAAAATAAGCTACTGCACTCAAACATGGCAACAAAATACATGGCAGGGATCCACTCATGATGCTTGACAAAATATGAACATTGAGCTACGACTAATTCACTCATTAACAGGTTCAAACAAGTATGGCAAAAGTGCAAAAGATTATTGGTTTCAAACTTGGTGAAATTGACAACATGTCAGGAATTTATCATCAGGAAGCAATGTTTAGAGCACGAAAACTACATGCTACAGGAACATATCATGGCAAAGCAAGGCATGGCATGAAGCTACTCAAAGCATACGACAAAAGTCCTTTAGTGACCATGAGCCAAAAGGGATTAGAAAATACAATTGCAAGCATGTGAACATAGCAAAAACATAAACAGATTCAGACTTAGTGAAAAACTGAAGCATGCAAAACAGATATCAAGTAGGCATGTTTACAAGCTCCATGTACTCACTACAAAGCATGGCATGATAATCTAAGCATACACCCAGCAAGTAGACATGGCAAGAACAATAACATAGCATGCACGGATCAACAACAACAAGCTTGGCAAAATTGCAAAACATGTTAACAATCTGCCAGGAACATTTTATAGCAAAAGTAGAACTCGATTGACTCAAGCTAGGGTGATCCATAATTGCAAACAAAGACATGTATGGATAGAGCACAACATTATCTACAAACATCCTTACTGATCATGCTCAAAAGAGGCACAGATCACTAGGAAACAACATAAACATATGACATAAAAATAATGACAGGGCAAGGACTTAGTGAAATTCTAAGTCCCTGAAATCAGCACCATTGAGTAAGCTACTTTGCATGATTGTGCTAGTCACCACAAAGATCACAAAAATACATGGCATACACCCCTGTAAAGATGGCATGGCATACATCAAAACTCATGTAGAGCTCAGGATCATAGCATGCACACATTAATCATGGCAAAAATGACAAAAGTGCATTTGCTGAAACAGATCTGAAACAATTCTCACATAGTCCTCTTCCAACAGCATTTCGGGCATCAAGATGAGCTCAAATAAAAATGGTGCAATGAGATGAAATGATGTACTCGTTGAGACGAACATTTTGGTATGCTACACGCACGAATCGGAGCTACGATGAGGAAGTTATGGCATGTCAAAGTATGCATAAAAACTAGGGTTAGGGACAAAAAAGTCAACCCCGAGATTTCGGATCTGAGATCCAGATCGGGCCGGCACTGTAGCAGTTCGTAGATCGAGGATGAACGGAGGGGATCACCGGAGTTCGTCGCGGGACGTCGCCGGACTTGGAGAAGGAGCTCGCCGGGGTCGCCGGGGCCGGCGAGGGGCGCCGCGGAGGAGGCCTGCGAGATGGCGGCGAGGCGCCTCGGCAGGTGAGCAGCTCCGGCCAGCGCGGGTGGCGGCGCGGCGGAGGGAGAGGTGGCGCGGCGAGGAGCGGAGTCAGGCGCTAGCGGGCTTGAGGCAGCGAGGGAGATGGGCTCGGGGGGGGGGGTTGCGGGCTTCCCGGGCTTCGGCGGCGGCGGGCAGGCCGGGACACGTGGAGAGGCATGACTGTGGCGGGGCGGCGGCGGACGTTGTCCGGCCGTCCGGATTTTGTCCGGCGACGCGGAGGACGAAAGAGACTAGGGTTAGGGTAGGAGAAGACCCAGAAATTTCGGAGGAGGGGCTATTTATAGAGGTAGAGGGAGCTAGGAAGCTCCAAATGAGGTGCGGTTTGCGGCGACGCGATCGTGATCGAATGCTCTAGATGATGGAGGAGGTTTAGGTGGGTTTTGCTCCACTTTGAAGGGGTGTTGGGTTGCAACACACACGAGGCCTTTTCGGTCTCTCGATTAACCGTTGGAGTATCAAACGAAGTCCAAATGGTACAAAACTTGACAGGCGGTCTACCGGTAATAAACCAAGGGCGCTTGTCAAGTATCGGTCCAATCCGAAAAACATTTAACACCCACACACGAAAAGAGGTAGAAAGGACCACCGGAGGACATAGGAGCGCCAGAATGCAAAATGGACAACGGGGAAAATGCTCGGATGCCTAAGACGAACACTTATGCAAATGCAATGCACATGATGACATGATATGAGATGCATGACAAAGACAAAACACACGGAGACGAAAACCCGACAACGAGGAAATAACATAACTTAGTGCCGGAAACGGCAAGAGTTGGAAAACAAATAAGGTAGGTTACATCCGGGGGTGTTACATTGACGAGCTCTGTGTCATCGTCCTCCTCGGCGCCGGCTTGACGACGTTGACGGCGGGTGGCATCATGGCGAGCTCGACGTCTTGGTCCTTGGCGGTGTCGGCTATACGATGTCGACAACGGGCCTAGCGACGAGCTCCGAATCATCGTCCTCCATAGCACCGGTTTGACGACATCAATGGTGGGTCGTGTCACGGTGGGCTCCGTGTCTTCTCCCTCCACGACACCGGCTTGATGAAGTGGACGAAGAGCGTGACAACGAGCTCCGAGTCCATCCGGCGCGATGAAACAGACAATAGGTTGCGTGATGGCGAGCTTCGCGTCATCGTATTTCGCAGCGTCGGTGTGGCGAGGTGAACGGTAGATATATCATGGGGGTGATCTCCGCGCCCCCATCTTCATCGCCATCCTGCACGCCGAAGTGGAAGGTGGGCTGCGTGCTGGCAAAGTGGCAATTAAGCTATGTGTCGCCGAAGTGTCCAGTGCGAGGCATACGTTGTGACCAGCTTCACGTCTCCGCCTTCATCGGCGTCCGGCATGACAAAGTGGACGGCGAACGTCATGACCGCGAGATCCGCGTCTCCATCATCAGCGGCTTGGTGAAGTGGATGACGGGCGGCGTCATTGTGGCATCTTGGTGAAATTCACGCCTCCATCTTCAATGGCGTAGGCTCGATGAAGTGGACGGCGGGCAGCATCTCGGCGAGCTCCACATCCTCGTCATCGGCGGTGTCCGGTGTGGCGAAGTGTTCAGCGGGTGGCATCATGGCGCCGAGCTCCACATCCTCGTCCTCGGTGCCTTCTGACGTGGCGAAGTGTTCAGCTCGATCGAGGTTGATGTTGGTGGGGTCGTCGTCGTGCGTGAAGCAACTCCGGCATAGCCATGCATGGGCTGGGTGTCGTCGACGAGCGTGATGGTGTGTCTTCATTGGCGAGCTCCGTCCAGCCATCATCGTCATTCACGGCATCGTTTGGTCTGATCGACATCGATTAGGACGCGGCATTACCATTAGAAAAGGTGTGCTTCATCTCCATGGTGCCTCGTGGACCGCCGCTCCTCATTGCTCCCGCTCCTTGTATGTCCTCTTCTTCTCCTCCTTGCTCGGGCCTAGGAGTTGATGGACGTGTTTGCCTTAGACTGAGTCGCTGCCGCCGCCGGCCCCGGCCAGATGCTCTGTTGTCTTGTCGAAACTTGCGTCTCGTCGGCCTTCGGGTGTTTCTCCCGGAAACTCTTTTTGCGCGAGCGGCATGTATCGGTACATATCTAACCACTCGTTTTTTCTGTGATTCGTGCTAGCTATGGCTCACACATATGTATTTTTTTATTGATTTCTCAGTTGCTGCAGGTATTTCTATTTAGTCTGTCAGTTTGTTGGGCTCCATAGTACTACTCTTTGTCATGGAGGTGAGGATGGGGCATCGACTTATTGGCTGGGCAGCTAAGGTTATTGCCAGCCCACCTGAGTTCAAGTCCCGGCTTGGACGTGTGGTGCTCGTGGAGTTTCTCCTATAACAAAATGCCAACGAGGGTAGCCCTTGGGTTGGTCTCATTTTTTGTCACTGAGGTGCGTCAGCGACAACACTGCTCTCTCTCTCTCTCCCAAACAAATTCATATTGACCGTCTTCTTTCTTCGCTCGCTCGCCTCGCCGGAACTTGAAAAATACTAGTTTATATCCAGTAAGGTATAGTGACACCTGCAAATGTCATCGCCAATACATACAAGGCTTTGAAGACCGCAATAGTCACTCTCCACGAACAATGAGATCTAATAATCGTTAAAGAAACATCGGTTTGGGGCATAAACTCACGCAATGCAAGCTTGCAGTCCTTCACTGTCAATCTAGAGGATTGTAGAAACTGGACTCTGCCGCAGAACAAAAGGAATGAAAAGAGATCAAAGTCGCCGCATCAATAACCATCCAACTATGACTCTTGATAGACATACCAATTGTCGTGATCCAAAGAGAACCACAGCTCTCGCGACACCTCTCATAACATGCCCTCCATTGACGTCGAATTGGATGTCATCGAGGTAGCGAGAGGCCAGAAAGACCTTATTCCAACGTGACATCACCGTCGCCACCTCACCATTGCCGCTATGGAAACAATAGTTGAAGGAAAACATGATCTAAAAAGCAACAAAGAGGACAGGTCCACACTCCTCTAGCCACCCATGCAGCCGCCACATTGAAGAGAGGAGGGGGAGTGACATGGTGGTGTGTTAGGAACCTAGGCGCCACATGTTTATTAGTGCCACACTTTCTAACAGCATGTTGCCAGCCACACAGTGTTCGCGTGATACATAAGCCGACCGATAAATCTGGCCCCACATAGTACTGTGAACCGCCATCCCAGAAGTAGTAAAACCATAAATTTATTTTTAAATGAATATATAAATTTTTGAATGAGTAAATACACTTTTAGATATGCAACAATATGAAACGGCAACAAGCATTGTGACTGCCTGTCATGAATAACTCTATCATGCGACTCCCCCTTTGGATGTCTATATCAAGAGACTATTCTGTAATCCAAAGGATGGGGAGGTTCCCAGAAGGCCAAGAGTGGTAGCCGGCTTGAAGTACTCTGAGAGTGTCATAAGAGCATCTCCAGCCGTTGAGCCCCCCAGGAGGCATTTTTTTCGCCTCTTGAGGGGCTGCCAGCGAGAATTTTGACCTCGGGGGCAAATTTGTCCACTCGTTGCACCCCCCAGGAGCAGTGTTGGCGAGAAGCTGGCCCCGACGCATGAATATGTCGGGGACGCGCGCGCCATGGTGGCCACCCCCGTCGTCGTGAAGGACGAGCGGGTGCCCGGTGTTGAGCCATCATCTAGCCAGACGGGAGCGCCGGCGAGGAGCCCGGTGTTGAGCCATCGTCCAGCCAGACGGGAGCGCCGGCGAGGAGCCCGGTGTTGAGCCATCGTCCAGCCAGACGGGAGCGCTAGCCCACGACTAGTGCGCAATGCGTGCGCAACAACAGAGCCGGCCTGCCGCCCCAGCTCACGCTCTCTCCCGGACCACGATGGCGCCCTCCTCCTCCACCTCCACCACGGCGTCTGCGGCGGCCGCGGACGAGAGGGGCCGCAAGAGCGGAGTCGGTGGAGAGGACGCCCAAGTGGCGGACGCGGCGGGAGCACGAGATCTACTGCACCAAGCTGCTCGACGCGCTGCGCCTCGTGCGCGCCGCGGGTGGCGTCCCCTCCCCAGCGTGCCAAGTGCACGACACGACCGACCACGCGCTCGCCGTCGCCACGGCCGCTCCCGCTAGAGCCGCGCCATCCTCGCCTCTCGCCGCGTGCACCGCGTGCACCGAGTGCGCCTCCACTCTCCGGTCCCGACACTGGCGCCTGCTCTGCCACGACGTGCCTCACCGGGCACATCCTCCTCCGGCTCGACCTCAGCACAGGCACCGGCGCTGGCGAGAAGGTGAAGGCGCTGGGCAGGCTGGTGCTGGGTTGCAGGAAGCTGTCGTTCCCGGCGCTCCTGTCGGAGGAGTTCGACTACATCGCCGCGCTGGAGATGCAGGTGGGCGTCGGGGACGGCGGCGTCGATGAGGACTGGACGCGCCACAGCGGCTGCGGAGGAGGGCTAGCTAGAGAGGAGGCACGCGCGGCGACGGGAAGAGAAAAGTGAGGAGAGAGACGAAAAGGTGGGGGATAGAGAAGATATCTCACTGTAGGTGGGGCAACGCCTACAAAACGGCAAAATTAGCCCCCCTAGGTGCCCCCAGCTTCCTTGGTTTGGGTTGGGGTTGCCGGCGCCAGTTTTTGCTTTATCCGGTGAAAAAGGAGAGTTTGGGGCACGAGTGGGAAGATTTTTGTCTGCCGGCGTGAGAAAAAGTGCCTGAGGGGGGGGGGGGGCGGGGGCTTCGTGGGGGCGGTTGGAGATGCTCTAAGGGTCATGACTATGGTGTTAATTATAATTTTGATAAATGTTGCCAAGTAAAAAAATGGGGGTCTTCTATGTTGCTCGGGATCAGGATTTGCTGCCGTGGCGAAGTCGTTAAGGTTAAGATTGCAAGGGATCACAATATATCCTTTATCTCCATGTGCGAAAGGTACGTCGATCGGATTGTGCAAAAAAAAAACTCACTTGACTAAGGGTGTGTTCATTGTTAGCCCAAAACTACGGACTAGCTAGTGCCAGACTAAGGAAAGGGCAAAATATCTAGACGAGGAACACTAGCACGAACACTACCAAAGACACACACTCACGTACTAGTGAGGAGACATGGTGGTGTACTACTTGTAACACCCCGGATGTAACTTTCCCAATTTGTACTCCAACTCTTGCTGATTCCGGCCTTAAGTTATTTTATTTTCTCAGGTTTGGGTCTTTGTCTCCGTGTGTTATTTTCGTTGTCATGCATCTCATATCATGTCATCATGTGCATTGCATTTGCATACGTGTTCATCTCATGCATTCGGGCTTTTTCCCCGTTGTCCGTTTTGCATTCCGGCGCTTCGTTTCTTCTCCGGTGGTCATTTCTATCTTTCTTTCGTGTGTGGGGATTAAACATTTCCGGATTGGACCGAGACTTGCCAAGCGGCCTTGATTTACTACCGGTAGACCGCCTGTCAAGTTTCGTATCATTTGGACTTCGTTTGATACTCCAACGGTTAACCGAGGGACCGAAAAGGCCTCGTGTGTGTTATAGTCCAACACCCCTCCAAGTTGGCCCAAAACCTACCAAAACCCTCTCCATCATCTAGAGCGTTTGATCACGATCGCGTGGCCGAAAACCGCACCTCATTTGGACTCTCCTAGCTCCCTCTACCTCTATATATAGTCCACAGTCTAAAAATTCGCGGTACCACTCTTTCCCTAACCCTAGATCCATCTTCTGTCGCGCCGGACACGTCCGAGCTCCCCCGGACAAATCGCCGCCACCAACCGGGGCGTGCCACGTGGCGTGGGCGCCCCACATCACCGCCGAACTCCACGCGGGCCCGCTCGGCCCGTGGCCGGCCCCCGCGGCCCGGGATCCGCCGCCGCCGCCCGGGTCGTCCTCCTCCCCGCCCGATCCGCCTCTTCCCTGCCCCGCTCCACCGGGTCTTCTCCGACGCCGGTGTTACCTCGCCGCGGCCATCGCCCGGCCGCCGTCGCCGTCCGGTGGATCCACGCCGGCGTCACCTCGCCGTCCGCCCCCTCGCCGCGCTGTCCTCGTCGCCGGCAGGTACTCCGGCGACCGGATCCGACTCCTCCGACCTCCCCGGCGCCGCCCCGCGCCCTCCTCTGGCGAAACTCCGGCCGGCCGTCCTCGGTTCGCATGCCGATCCAGATCTGGGACGAACCCTAGGGGTTGACCTCTCAATTGTTTTCCTAAGTCTGCAGTTCAAGTGCTCATATTCATCATGTCATAACTCCGCATCCGTAGCTCTAATTTGGACATATAGCATATCAAAATGTTCGTCTCAGAGAGTACATCATTTCATTCCATTGCATAATTTTTATTTGAGTTCATCTTGATGCCCGAAATGCTGTTAGAAGAGGGCTACTTGAGATAATTGTCAGATCTGCTACTCCATTTGCATATTTGTCATTTTTGCCATGATTATTGTGTGCATGATATGCCCCTGAGTTCTACATATGTGTTGTTAAGGGTTTTGTCATCTTTCCAGAGGTGCAACCCATGTATTTTTGTGATGTGTGTGGTGACTAGCATAAGCTTGCAAAGTGGTGCACTTGGTAATTCTGTTTTCAGGGACTTAGCATTTCCACCAAGTCCTTGAGCTGTTTAGTTCATGTTGTCATATGTTCATGTTGTTTACTAGTGATCCGTGCCTCTTTTGAGGATGATCAGTAAGGATGTTTTGTTAACCTTGTAGTGCTCTATCCATCCATGTCTTTGTTTGCAATTATGGAGCACCCTAGCTTGAGTCAATCGAGCTCTACTTTTGCTACTTTGTGAATCTGGGCAGATTGTCAACTTGTTTGCAATTTTGCCGATGATGTTATAGTTGATCCGTGCATGCTATGATATTGTTCTTGCTATGTCTAGTTTGCATTTTGTGTGTTCTTGATAGATGTATGCTTAGTTTTTCATGACTTGCACCGTAGTGAGTGCATCGAGCTCGTGAACATGCCTACTTGAGTTATATTTCAGCATGTGCCAGTTTTTAGACAGTTTTCACTAAGTCTGAAAACTGATTATGCTTTTGCTATGTTCACATGCTTGTTAATATATTTTCTGATCCCTTTTGGCTCAAGGTCACTAAGGGACGTTTGTTAAGCTTTTTGAGTAGCTCCATGCCATGCTTTACTTTGCCATGTTCAGGTCCTGTAGCATGTAGTTTTGTTGCTCCGAAGAGTGCTACTTGGTCTGAAATTTCAGACAAGTGTTAATTTCACTAAGTCTGAGATCTGTTTACCATATGCATTTTTGCCATGCCTGTTTGAACCTGTTAATGGATGAATTGGCCGTAGCTCAGTGCTAGACTTTTGTTAAGCATATTGAGTGCATCCCTGCCATGTATTTTGTTGCCATGTTTGGGTGCTGTAGCTTGTTCATCTCATTGCATTTAGATGGCTACTTGCTGTAAATCGCAGACCGGTGTCATATTTGTTCTGCTTGCCATTTCCAACCGCAACTTCGATTCCGGCGTTCTTTATATCGTTTTCAAGCGATTTCATCTCATCTTTCCAGTGGCACACTTGGATTTCCAAGTTGAGGCCAGGTTCGTGCATTTCCTGTCACATCTTGCATATGCCTCCCGCATTGCATCCCGCATAGCATACCATGTTTGCATCCTCTTGTTTGATCCTTGCACGTGGTTGATTGTGTTCTTGTTGCTTGTTTGTCTTGTTTGGGTAGAGCCGGGAGACGAGTTCGCTAACGAGGAGCCCGTTGAGTTTGCTTTCGAGGATCCAGTGTGCAGGCAAGATGATCATACCCTCGAAATCACTACTATCTTTGCTATGCTAGATTTCTCGCTCTTTTGCTATGCCAATGCTACGATGCCTACCATTTGCTTTCAAGCCTCCCAAATTGCCATGTCAAACCTCTAACCCACCATGCCCTAGAAAACCGTTGATTGGCTATGTTACCGCTTTGCTCAGCCCCTCTTATAGCGTTGCTAGTTGCAGGTGAAGATTGGAGGCCGTTCCTTGTTGGAACATTTATTTACTTGTTGGGATATCATTATATTATCTTGTTATCTTAATGCATCTATATACTTGGTAAAGTGTGGAAGGCTCGGCCTCTCGCCTAGTGTTTTGTTCCACTCTTGTCGCCCTAGTTTCCGTCATATCGGTGTTATGTTCCCGGATTTTGCGTTCCTTACGCGGTTGGGTTATAATGGGAACCCCTTGATAGTTCGCCTTGATTAAAGTTTTTCCAGCAATGCCCAACCTTGGTTTTACCATTTGCCACCTAGCCTCTTTTTCCCTTGGGTTTCCGGAGCCCGAGGGTCATCTTATTTTAACCCCCCCGGGCCAGTGCTCCTCTGAGTGTTGGTCCAAACTGTCAGCCGCCGGTGGCTACCAGGGGCAACTCTGGGCTGGCCTACCGGAAGTTTAGACAATCTGAGTGTGCCCTGAGAAAGAGATATGTGCAGCTCCTATCGGGATTTGTCGGCACATTCGGGCGGTGTTGCTGGTCTAGTTTTAACCTGCCGAAATGTCTTGAAGAACCGAGGTACCGAGTCTGATCGGAACGTCTCAGGAGGAGGTCTATTCCTTCGTTGACCGTGAGAGCTTGTCATGGGCTAAGTTGGGACTCCCCTGCAGGGATTTGAACTTTCGAAAGCCGTGCCCGCGGTTATGGGCAGATGGGAATTTGTTAATGTCCGGTTGTAGATAACTTGAACCTTAACTTAATTAAAATGAATCAACTGAGTGTGTTACCGTGATGGCCTCTTCTCGGCGGAGTCCAGGAAGTGGACACGGTGTTGGAGTAATGTATGCGCAGGTTGTCCTCTAGTTTCTCGCTCGCGCTTTGCCTTCTCTTCTTGCTCTCTTTTGCGAATAGGATAGCCACCATATATTCTAGTCGCTTGCTGCAGCTCCACATATTTACCTTGCCATTCCTATTAAGCTTAAATAGTCTTTATCGCGAGGGTGCGAGATTGCTGAGTCCCTGTGGCTCACAGATTACTATTACACCAGATGCAGGGCCTGATGATTCCGCTCCAGGTGACGCGCTCGAGCTCAAGTGGGAGTTCGACGAGGACTCTCAATGTTACTATGTTTTCCTTTCCTGATGATCAGTAGTGGTGCCCAGTTGGGGGTGATCGGGACCGTGTCGCATGTTGGGTTATCTTTTATTTTGGCACCGTAGTCGGGCCATGAGTGTTTGGATGATGTAATGTTATTTATGTACTTGATTGACGTGGCGAGTGTAAGCCAACTATGTTATCCCTTTTTTATTATCTATATTACATGGGATGTTTGTGATGATTGCCTGACTTGCGACATATGCCTTCAATGCGATTATGCCTCTAAGTCGTGCCTCGACATGTGGGAGATATAGTCGCATCGAGGGTGTTACACTACTAGTGGAAGCTGAATGATTTTGCTTCTGAATTTTGGCCTGTTTACAAGTGAAGGATCCGGGTCCTTTTATAGGCCCGGGACGTGCACAGCACACACACGCACTAGAAATTAAGTGGCTACTACTAGGAAACTACACATACTTACCACACGAAGACTTCCGGTCAAGTCTCTTCCACTCAAGTCTCTTGCACCGGCTAAGGAAACTGACTAGGAAATTGCTAGGTAACTACCTAGTCCTTGTACGCCAAGGAAGTTGTTGGTGCTGCATGCAATCAACCGAAGACCAAGGTTGACTCAACAATCTCCCCCTCAACCTTGTCGAAGGAGCTTGATGTCCATGATCTCGACTTTGTCGCGGAGTTCCTGGAACTGGACGCGACCAAGTGACTTGGTCAGGATGTCCTCCTTCTGCTCACCAGTCCTGAGGAACTCCACAATCACCGTGCCTTTCTCGACACAGTCACGTATGAAGTGATAGCGGAGATCGATGTGCTTGCTGCGGTCATGAAGCACTGGATTCTTGCAGAGGGAAATCGCCGACTTGTTGTCGACGAAGATGAGCGCAGGGGCGGTGTCCTGATTCAGCATCTCGCTGAGAAGGTGAGCAAACCAAATGCCTTGAGAGGCCGATGTAACTGCCGCGATGTACTCCGCCTTGCACGAAGATGCGGCGACAACCTTCTGCCTCACCGATTGCCAGCTGACTGGACTATTCCCGAGAAGGAACAGTATGCCCGAGGTGCTCTTCCGAGAGTCCACGTCACCAGCATGGTCGGAGTCGCTGTACCCTTCCAAGCTCTCATCGTCGCCACGGCGATACACGCATCCATGCGTGAGCGTACCCGCGATGTACCAGAGCAAGTGCTTGATGGCAGTGAGGTGATCGCTTGCCGGGGCCTCCATGAACCTACTCAGGTATCCGACAACGAACGTGATGTCTAGTCGGGTGTGCACGAGATACGTGAGGCTCACGATGATGCTGCGGTAGAGCGTAGCATCCGCCGCCTTCTCGGAGCTATCCTTGCTGAGCTTCAGTCGTGCCTCCATTGGAGCATGCACAGCATAGCAGTCCTTCATGCCTGCTCGCTCGAGCATCTTGGTGGCGTAGGCTGTCTGCGTGATCGTGATGCGACCACCCTCCTGATTTACCTCTAGACCGAGGTAGTACTGGAGCAGCCCAAGGTCGCTCATGCTGAAGAGACAATGCATCTCTCCCTTGAAGCGTTGAACCTCTTCAGGCTCTGCACCGGCGATGACCAGGTCATCAACGTAGATGCCGATGATGAGCAGCGTGTTCGCGATGCCACGCGAGTACACGCCATGCTCAGAAGCGCTGCGTGAGAACCCAAGAGATGAGAGGCTTGCATCGAGCTTGGCGTTCCACACCCTTGGGGCTTGCCGGAGACCATACATGGCCTTGTCTAGCCTGTACATGCCCTGCTCGTGGTTCTTGGCAACGAACCCTGGTGGCTGGGAGACGTACACCTCCTCGTTAAGGTCGCCGTTGAGAAACGCCAACTTGACGTCCATGTGGTGTACCTCCCAACCGCGGTGAGCAGCCACCGCAAGGATGAGCCACAAGGACTCCAGCCTTGCCACCGGAGCGAAGACTTCCTCGAAGTCCACTCCCTCACGCTTCACGTACCCCTTTGCGACGAGGCACGCCTTGTGCTTCACAATGGCGCCGTGCTCGTCCTTCTTCACCTTGAACACCCACTTGAGCCCAATGGCTCGGTGCCCAGCAGGCAGTGTGGTGAGTGTCCAAGTGGCGTTGTCGTTGATCGACGCCAGCTCGTTCAGCATCGCATGGCGCCAGCAATCCTCTTTCTCAACCTCCGTGAATGTGGTCGGCTCCTTGCCGGCCATCAGATGCAAGACGTCATCGTCATCAATGTCCTCTTCCTCGGGTTGTTGCGGTGTTGCCGCAGCCTCGCCGAGGAGATCCCCCATGCGCCGAAACCTATGGGGGGTGCCAACGCTGTCGTCAGCATCAAACAACTCCGACCTTGCTGTTGGCGGGGTCGCGAACAGTCTCCCGGGAACCACCTTGATTGACGTCGGGGTGTCTGGGGACACCATACCCAGGGACGGTGTTCTCAGGGTTGTGGTTCCCGGATCCACACCTCCCGGGCTTCCCGGCGTGGCAATTCCCGAGGTCTTGCTTCCCCGGGTTGTAGAGTACATCAGGTACTCTACGGTGAAGGAGCTGCTTGCCGGGGACTCCCCCGATGTCTCCCAAGTCCATCGCGCATCTTCATCGAAGATGACGTCGCGCGAGACATGCACATGCTTTGAGATGGGGTTGTACATCTTGTACGCCTTAGAGCCCGTCTCATAGCCCATGAACACCATCGGGGTGCTCCTGTCGTCGAGCTTCTTTAGCTGTGGGCGCGTCATCTTGACGTGCCCGACGCACCCAAAGGTGCGAAGGAAGCGTACATCAGGCTTCCTCCCACACCACGCCTCGTAAGGCGTCTTGCCGCCGACGCTCCTTGTGAAGGAGCGGTTGAGGATGAAGACGGCCGTGAGTACGACCTCGCCCCAATACGTGCTCGGCACCTGCTTTGCCTTGAGCATGCAGCGTGCCATTCCGAGTACCGTCTGGTTCCTCCGCTCGACGACGCCGTTCTGCTGCGTCGAGTAAGGGGTTGTGAGGTGAAGCTGCACCCATTTCTCGGCGCAGTGCTTGTAGAACGTGGCCGATAAGAACTCGCCGCCACGGTCCGTGCGCAGCACGTGCAGCTTGTGGCCGCACTCGACCTCTGCTGCCGCTTTCTGCTTGACGATGGCTCACTCTGCCTCGTCCTTGGAGGCGAGGAGCAGCACCCACATGAACCTGTTGTAGTCGTCGACGAGCAGCAGGATGTAGCGACGCCCTCCTGGCGTTGCCGGGGTGATTGGGTCACAGAGGTCCCCATGAACCAGCTCCAGGGGTTTCTGCGCCCGATAGCGTGCCTTTTCGGGGGAGGGTAGGCGAAGCTGCTTCCCGGCAAGACAAGCATCGCACAGCTTGTCGGCGTTCTCGATGTGAGGTAGCCTACGAACGAGGTTGCCTCACGCCATCTTCCGCAACCCGTCAAAGTGCTGGTGTCCTAGCCGGGCATGCCAACGTCACGCGTCGGAGACATGGCCCACGGCAAGGTACACAGGATGCACGGGTCAAAAGAAGAGCTTGTAGAGGCGGTTTGCTGAGCGGGTTACCTCGATGAGCAGTCTCTTCTGCTGGCCGCCCACGGTGAGAACACCGCGGCGGATGCCGATGTCGAACCAGCCCTTGTCGAGCTATCCGACACTCACAACGCTGCTCTTGAGCGCCGGGATGAACTAGACGTCCGTAAACGCCCTGTGATCACCCCCTTTGTCGGCGAAGACGACGGTCCCGCGCCCGTGGATCTCCACCATGGATCTGTCCGCGAATAGCACCTTCCCGGTGATTGAGCGGTCCAGCTCCGCGAACGCGTCGACCGAACCAGTCATGTGGTTCGTGGCGCCGGTGTCGAGGAACCAACCCTCACTTTGCTTGCCGCCTGCAAGCGTGGGTGTGGTCACGACTCTCTCCTCGTCGAGGAAGACGTAGCCGCACGCACACGCCATTGTCAGGGAGCCATCTCCCGTCAACACGGTGGACCCCGAACACTTTGTTGTTGGGGTGTGTGATACGTCTCCATCGTATCTATAATTTTTGATTGTTCCATGCCAATATTATTCAACTTTCATATACTTTTTGGCAACTTTTTATATTATTTTTGGACTAACATATTGATCCAGTGCCTAGTGCCAGTTCCTGTCTGTTGCATGTTTTTGGTTTCGCAGAATATCCATATCAAACAGAGTCCAAACGGGATAAAAATGGACAGAGCTTATTTTTGGAAAATATGGAAAATTTGGAAGAAAAATCAACGCGAACCAGTGCCCGAGGTGGTCACGAGGCATGGGGCGCGCCTGCCCCCCCTGGGCGCACCCCCTACCCTCGTGAGCCTACCCCGTAAGGCGGTTGAGGCCCTTCTTTCGCCGCACGAAAGCTAATTTCCGGATAGAGATTGTGTCAAAATTTCAGCCCAATCGGAGTTACGGATCTCCGGGAATATAAGAAACGGTGAAAGGGTAGAATCTGAGAACGCAGAAACAGAGAGAGACAGATCCAATCTCGGAGGGGCTCTCGCCCCTCCCGTGCCATGGAGGCCATGGACCAGAGGGGAAACCCTTCTCCCATCTAGGGTGGAGGTCAAGGAAGAATAAGAAGGAGGGGGCTCTCTCCCCCTCGCTTCCGGTGGCACCGGAGTGCCACCGGGGGCCATCATCATCACCGCGATCTACACCAACACCTCCGCCATCTTCACCA
Organism: Triticum urartu; assembly: GCF_056163025.1. Lineage (NCBI taxonomy): Eukaryota > Viridiplantae > Streptophyta > Magnoliopsida > Poales > Poaceae > Triticum > Triticum urartu. The sequence goes on from NC_141878.1 coordinate 570,524,767, forward strand.
ACATCTCCATCACCTTCCCCCCTCTATCTACAGCGGTCCACTCTCCCGCAACCCACTGTACCCTCTACTTGAACATGGTGCTTTATGCTTCATATTATTATTCAATGATGTGTTGCCATCCTATGATGTCTGAGTAGATTTTCGTTGTCCTATCGGTGGTTGATGAATTGCTATGATTGATTTAATTTGCTTGTGGTTATGTTGCTGTCCTTTGGTGCCCATCATATGATTGCGCGCGTGGATCACACCCTAGGGTTAGTTGTATGTTGATAGGACTATGTATTGGAGGGCAAGAGTGACAGAAGCTTCAACCTAGCATAGAAATTGATGCATACAGGATTGAAGGGGGACCAATATATCTTAATGCTATGGTTGGGTTTTACCTTAATGAACGTTAGTAGTTGCGGATGCTTGCTAATAGTTCCAATCATAAGTGCATAGAATTCCAAGTCAGCGATGACATGCTAGCAGTGGCCTCTCCCACATAATACTTGCTATCGGTCTAGTAAAGTAGTCAATTGCTTAAGGGGCAATTTCACAACTCCTACCACCACTTTTCCACACTCGCTATATTTACTTTATTGTTTATTTATCTAAACATCCCCTACTTTTTATTTATGTACTCTTTATTATCTTGCAAACCTATCCAACAACACCTACAAAGTACTTCTAGTTTCATACTTGTTCTAGGTAAAGCGAACGTCAAGCGTGCGTAGAGTTGTATCGGTGGTTGATAGAACTTGAGGGAATATTTGTTCTACCTTTAGCTCCTCGTTGGGTTCGACACTCTTACTTATCAAAAACTGTTGCGATCCCCTATACTTGTGGGTTATCAAGACCTTTTTCTGGCGCCATTGCCGGGGAGCAATAGCGTGGGGTGAATATTCTCGTGTGTGCTTGTTTGCTTTATCACTAAGTAATTTTTATTTTCTGTTCTTAGTTGTTCTCTATCTTTAGTTATGGATATGGAACATGAAATACCAAAAAAATTAGGTGTACTTGCTACTCATGGAGATGGGGAACCTCCTAAAACCCTCGATGCTGGTTATGTGAAAAATATCATGTACTACTTTAATAATCCTGAGAAAACCCCATTCAATTATGTAATGGGAGTAACGTTGGATCAACGTGAATACTTTAGGGATTACCGCTTGACACAAAAAGGGAAACTATTATGGGATCAAATTCATCTATTGAATTGGTATGCTAGGCAACTATGCTTGAGATATGATTATACTTGTTGCTCTAAGGTGAAGGATGCACACCTTCCCTTTTCATGCAAATTTAATGATAATAAGACCTTAGCTTCTTATGCTAATGGTATATATGATTACTATGATGTGGAACAAATAGAAGAATTTGTTGCTTTTATGGGTGCTTATGAAATTGAATTTATGTTTAAAGAGTTTGAAGATTTTGATGATGTTGTTCATAGACCTGAAAATTTAGCTATCCTAAAATATTGTTATGAGAATTATGAATACAATTACGAAATTAATGCGCTTATTAAGAAACTCTCCGATGTCCAAGAAGAGACTAATATTTTGCAGGAATCTATGGAAGAAGAAGTTGATGAAACTATGAGCTCATTGGATGAAAAACATGAGGAAGAGAGCGAAGAACAAAAGGAGGAAGAGCGGATTAGCTACCCGTGCCCACCTTTCTAATGAGAGTAACTCTTCAACTCATACATTCTTTAATTTCCCTTCATGCTTACCGAAGGATGATTTGCTATGATGATTGTTATGATCCCATTGATTCTCTTGAAATATCCCTTTTTGATGATCCTTTCTATGCTTGTGGCCAAGATGCCAATATGAATTATGCTTATGGAGATGAACTTGCTATAGTTCCTTATGTTAAACATGAAATTGTTGCTATTGCACCCATGCATGATAGTCCTATTATCTTTTTGAATTCTCTCGACTACACTATATCGGAGAAGTTTGCTCTTATTAAGGAATATATTGATGGGTTGCCTTTTACCGTTGCACATGATGATTTTAATGAATATAATATGGATGTGCTTACTTCTCCTACTTGCAATTATTATGAGAGAGGAACAACATCTCCGCCTCTTTATGTTTCCAATACAATAAAATTGCAAGAAACTGTTTATACTGTGCATTGGCCTTTACTTTGTGTGCATGAATTGTTCTTTTATGACATGCCGATGCATAGGAAGAGAGTTAGACTTCGTTATTGCATGATATATGTTTCTTTGTGCTCACTATTAAATTACAAATCATTGTTAATTAAAATTGTCTTGGATATACCTTGGGATCCGGGTGGATCCATTACTTGAGCACTATATGCCTAGCTTAATGGCTTTAAAGAAAGCGCTGCCAGGGAGACAACCCGGAAGTTCTAGAGAGTCTTTTATTTCGTTTGAGTGCTTTTATATAGTTTAAAAACAAAAAAAATAAAGAGGGGAACCCAAAACTTTTTTAAAAAGGAAAGCGAAAGTGAGAAAGACAAGCATTGTTGAAGTGGAAGCTAGCCTTGAACTTTGTTCATGCTCATGAAAACTTTGTGAATCTTGATTACATAAAATTTTCAATAAAAATAATTATCCCCTTGTACAATTCCATTGTATTATAAAATAATGTGCCAAGGTTTGCCTTTAGGATGTTTACATTTGCTTGATGGTTTGTACGGTGCAGGACAGAAACTTTGGCTGTAGTGCGCGATTTTACATTTTTAGCTGGAATGTCAAATGGTTCTTATTAGTTTTGCACTGTCTTCCTATAAAAATTGTTTATTTTTCCAAATTTTGGTAGAATTTTTCAAGTATCAGAAATATGGTGAATGTTCAGATTATTACAGACTGTTCTGTTTTAGACAGATTCTGTTTTTGATGCATAGTTTGCTTGTTTTGATGAAACTATCAATTTATATTAGTGGATTAAGCCATGAAAAAGTTATAGTACAGTAGACATAATGCAAAAACAAAATATTAATTGGTTTTCAACAGTACCTAGAGTAGTGATTTGCCTTATTATACTAACGGATCTTACCGAGTTTTCTGTTGAAGTTTTGTGTGGATGAAGTGTTCGATGATCGAGAAGGTTTCGATGTGAGAAGAAGGAAGAGAGGCAAGAGCTCAAGCTAGGGGATGCCCGGGGCACCCAAAGTAAATATTCAAGGAGACTCAAGCGTCTAAGCTTGGGGATGCTGGGGAGGCATCCCCTCTTTCTTCAACAAGTATCGGTATGTTTTCGGATTCGTTTCGTTCATGCGATATGTGCAAGTCTTGGAGCGTCTTTTGCATTTAGGTTTTTATTTTTTTATGCACCATGCTGGTATGAGATGGTCCTTGGTTGATTTATAGAATGCTCTTTGCACTTCACTTATATCTTTTGAGTATGGCTTTATAGAATGCTTCATGTGCTTCACTTATATCATTTGAAGTTTGGATTGCCTGTTTCTCTTCACTTAGACAACCACCATTTGTAGAATGCTCTTTTGCTTCACTTATATTTGTTAGAGCATGGGAATATCTTTTGTAGAAAGAATTAAACTCTCTTGCTTCACTTATATCTATTTAGAGAGATGACAGGAATTGGTCATTCACATGGTTAGTCATAAAATCCTACATAAAACTTGTAGATCACTGAATATGATATGTTTGATTCCTTGCAATAGTTTTGCGATATAAAGATGGTGATATTAGAGTCATGCTAGTGGATAGTTGTGGATTGTAGAAATACTTGTGTTGAGGTTTGTGATTCCCGTAGCATGCACGTATGGTGAACCGTTATGTAACGAAGTAGGAGCATGATTTATTTATTGATTGTCTTCCTTATGAGTGGCGGTCAGGGACGAGCGATGGTCTTTTCCTACCAATCTATCCCCCTAGAAGCATGTGCGTAGTACTTTGTTTCGATGACTAATAGATTTTTGCAATAAGTATGTGAGTTCTTTATGACTAATGTTGAGTCCATGGATTATACGCACCCTCACCCTTCCACCGTTGCTAGCCTCTCTAGTACCGCGCAACTTTCGTCGGTACCATAAACCCATCATATACCTTCCTCAAAACAGCCACCATACCTACCTATCATGGCATTTCCATAGCCATTCTGAGACATATTGCCATGCAACTTCCATCATCATCATATACATGACTTGAGCATTCATTGTCATATTGCTTTGCATGATCGTAAGATAGCTAGCATGATGTTTTCATGGCTTGCCCATTTTTTGATGTCATTGCTACGCTAGATCATTGCACATCCCGGTACACCGCCGGAGGCATCCATATAGAGTCATACTTTGTTCTAGACATTGAGTTGTAATATTGAATTGTAAGTAAATAAAAGTGTGATGATCATCATTATTAGAGCATTGCCCCAGTGAGGAAAGGATGATGGAGACTATGATTCCCCCATAAGTCGGGATGAGACTCCGGACTTTACAAAAAAAAAATAAAAGAGGCCAAAGAAGCCCGAATAAAAAAAGAGGCCAAAGAAGCCCATCAAAAAAATAAAAATAAAAATAAAACAAAAAATGAGAGAAAAAGAGAGAAGGGGCAGTGCTACTATCCTTTTTCCACACTTGTGCTTCAAAGTAGCACCATGTTCTTCATATAGAGAGTCTTTTGAGTTATCACTTTCATATACTAGTGGGAATTTTCATTATAGGACTTGGCTTGTATATTCCGATGATGGGCTTCCTCAAATTCCCGAGGTCTTCATGAGCAAGCAAGTTGGATGCACACCCACTTAGTTTCAGTTAGAGCTTTCATATACTTATAGCTGTAGTGCATCCGTTGCATGGCAATCCCTACTCACTCACATTGATATCTATTGATGGGCATCTCCATAGCCTGTTGATACGCCTAGTTGATGTGAGACTATCTTCTCCTTTTTGTCTTCTCCACCATCATATTCTATTCCACCTATAGTGCTATGTCCATGGCTCACGCTCATGTATTGCGTGAAAGTTGAAAAGGTTTGAGAACGCTAAAAGTATGAAACAATTGCTTGGCTTGTCATCGGGGTTGTGCAAGATATGAATATTTTGTGTGGTGAAGATGGAGCATAGCCAGACTATATGATTTTGTAGGGATAACTTTCTTTGGCCATGTTATTTTGAAAAGACATGATTGATTTATTAGTAGGCTTGAAGTATTATTGTTTTTATGTCAAAGGATAGATTATTGCTTTGAATCACTCATGTCTTAATATTCATGCCATGATTAGACATATGATCAAGATTATGCTAGGTACCATTCCACATCAAAAATTATCCTTTTTTATCATTTACCTACTCGAGGACGAGCAGGAATTAAGCTTGGGGATGTTGATACATCTCCGTTGTATCTAAAATTTTTGATTGTTCCATGCCAATATTATTCATCTTTCATATACTTTTTGGCAACTTTTTATATTATTTTTGGGACTAACGTATTGATCCAGTGCCAGTTCCTGTCTATTGCATGTTTTTGGTTTTGCAGAATATCCATATCAAACGGAGTCCAAATGGGATAAAAACGGACGGAGCTTATTTTTGGCAAATATGGAAGGAAAATCAACGCGAACCAGTGCCCGAGGTGGTCACGAGGCAGGGGGCGCGCCCCCTACCCTCACGAGCCCACCCCGTAAGGCGGTTGATGCCCTTCTTTCGCCACAAGAAAGCTAATTTCCGGATAGAGATCGTGTCAAAATTTCATCCCAATCGGAGTTACGGATCTCCGGGAATATAAGAAACGGTGAAAGGGTAGAATCTGAGAACGCAGAAACAGAGAAAGACAGAGAGACAGATCCAATCTCGGAGGGGCTCTCGCCCCTCCCGTGCCATGGAGGCCATGGACCAGAGGGGAAACCCTTCTCCCATCTAGGGAGGAGGTCAAGGAAGAATAAGAAGGAGGGGGCTCTCTCCCCCTCGCTTCCGGTGGCACCGGAGTGCCACCGGGGGCCATCATCATCACCGCGATCTACACCAACACCTCCGCCATCTTAACCAACATCTCCATCTCCTCCCCCCTCTATCTACAGCGGTCCACTCTCCCGCAACCCGTTGTACCCTCTACTTGAACATGGTGCTTTATGCTTCATATTATTATCCAATGATGTGTTGCCATCCTATGATGTCTGAGTAGATTTTCGTTGTCCTATCGGTGGTTGATGAATTGCTATGATTGATTTAATTTTCTTGTGGTTATGTTGTTGTCCTTTGGTGCCCATCATATGATTGCGCGCGTGGATCACACCCTAGGGTTAGTTGTATGTTGATAGGACTATGTATTGGAGGGCAAGAGTGACAGAAGCTTCAACCTAGCATAGAAATTGATGCATACGGGATTGAAGGGGGACCAATATATCTTAATGCTATGGTTGGGTTTTACCTTAATGAACGTTACTAGTTGCGGATGCTTGCTAATAGTTCCAATCATAAATGCATAGAATTCCAAGTCAGCGATGACATGCTAGCAGTGGCCTCTCCCACATAATACTTGCTATCGGTCTAGTAAAGTAGTCAATTGCTTAAGGGGCAATTTCACAACTCCTACCACCACTTTTCCATACTCACTATATTTACTTTATTGTTTATTTATCTAAACAGCCCCTACTTTTTATTTACGTACTCTTTATTATCTTGCAAACCTATCCAACAACACCTACAAAGTACTTCTAGTTTCATACTTGTTCTAGGTAAAGCGAACGTCAAGCGTGCGTAGAGTTGTATCGGTGGTTGATAGAACTTGAGGGAATATTTGTTCTACCTTTAGCTCCTCGTTGGGTTCGACACTCTTACTTATCGAAAACTGTTGCGATCCCCTATACTTGTGGGTTATCAGTGTGGCTGACCTGAGTGTCCGTGCACTCTGCTACCTCTTGAGCACTGTGTTGGATTACCCCGAAGAGGAAGGGATGATGCAGCAAAGTAGCGTAAGTATTTCCCTTAGTTTTCTAGAACCAAGGTATCAATCCAGTATGAGGCTACGCTCGAGTCCCTCGTACCAACACAAAAACAATAGCTCAACGCAACCAACACGCTTAGGGGTTGTCAATCCCTTCACGGTCACTTACGAAAGTGAGATCTGATAGAGATAATAAATACTCCCTCCGTTCCAAAATATAAGTCTTTTTAGACATTTCAAATGGACTATAACATATGGATGTATGTAGACATATTCTAGAGTATAGATTCACTCATTTTGCTCCGTATGTAGTCACCTATTGGAATCTCTAGAAAGACTTATATTTTGGAACGGAGGAAGTAATATTTTTTGGTATTTTTGGTATAGAGATGCAAAGTAAAAGCAAAGCAATAATAAAGTGATGGCGATTGATATAATGAGAAAGAGACCCGGGGGCCATAGGTTTCACTAGTGGCTTCTCTCAAGAGCATAAGTATTCTACGGTGGGTGAACAAATTACTGTTGAGAAATTGACAGAATTGAGCATAGTTATGAGAATATATAGGTATGATCATGTATATAGGCATCACGTCCGAGACAAGTAGACCGAAACGATTCTGCATCTACTACTATTACTCCACTCATCGACCGCTATCCAGCATGCATCTAGAGTATTAAGTTAAAAACAGAGTAACGCCTTAAGCAAGATGACATGATGTAGAGGGATAGTTTCATGCAATATGATAAAAAAAACCCATCTTGTTATCCTCGATGGCAACGATACAATACGTGCCTTGCTGCCCCTTCTGTCACTGGGAAAGGACACCGCAAGATCGAACCCAAAGCTAAGCACTTCTCCCATGGCAAGAACAACCAATCTAGTAGGCCAAATCAAACTGATAATTCAAAGAGACTTGCAAAGATAACCAATCATACATAAAAGAATTCAGAGAAGATTCAAATATTATTCATAGATAGACTTGATCATAAACCCACAATTCATCGGTCTCAACAAACACACCGCAAAAAGAAGATTACATCGAATAGATCTCCACGAGAGAGGGGGAGAACATTGTATTGAGATCCAAAAAGAGAGAATAAGCCATCTAGCTACTAGCTATGGACCCGTAGGTCTGAAGTAAACTACTCACACTTAATCGGAGGGGCTTGGATGATGATGTAGAAGCCCTCCGTGATCGATGCCCCCTCCGGTGGAGCTCCGGAACAGGCCCCAAGATGGGATCTCGTGGATACAGAAAGTTGCGGCGGTGGAATTAGGTTTTTGGCTCCGTCCCCGATCATTTGGGGGTACGTGGATATATATAGGAGGAAGAAGTACGTCGGTGGAGCAACAGGGGGCCCACGAGGGTGGAGGGCGCTCCTGGGGGGAGGCGCGCCTAGGGGGGCGCCCCTACCCTCGTGACCGCCTCGTTGCTTTCTTGACGGAGGGTCCAAGTCTCCTGGGTCTTATCTGATGAGAAAATCACGTTTCCGAAGGTTTCATTCCGTTTGGACTCCGTTTGATATTCCTTTTCTTCGAAACCCTAAAACAGGCAAAAAACAGCAATTCTGGATTGGGCCTCCGGTTAATAGGTTAGTCCCAAAAATAATACTCCCTCCGTTCCTTGATATAAGGTGTATAGATTTTTGAGAAGAAGTTCAAAATATAAGGTGTATTGCCTTGCACCACTCATTTGAATAACTTTTTAAGGGATTTGATTACATTTCCTTACATAGGGCAAGCTCCTCTATTTTCTCATATTAATTAGTCAGGTGTAGTCTTGCCCAAAACTTGTGAAATTTTCCCTCCATGTGCATTCTTTAATTTCCATGCCAAAAACTATACACCCTATATTTAGGAATGGAGGGAGTATAAAAGTGGATAATAAAGCCCAATAATGTCTAAAACAGTAGATAATATAGCATGGAGCAATCAAAAATTATAGATACGTTGGAGACGTATCAAGCATCCCCAGGCTTAATTCCTGCTCGTCCTCAAGTAGGTAAATGATAAAAATAGAATTTTTGATGCGGAGTGCTACTTGGCATAATTTTAATGTAATTCTTCTTAATTGTGGTATGAATATTCAGATCCGAAAGATTCAAGACAAAAGTTCATATTGACATAAAAATGATAATACTTCAAGCATACTAACTAAGCAATTATGTCTTCTCAAAATAACATGGCCAAAGAAAGTTCATCCTGACAAAATCATATAGTTTAGTCATGTTTCATTTTCGTCACACAAGAATGCTATCATCATGCACAACTCCGATGACAAGCCAAGCAATTGTTTCATACTTTAGTAATCTCAAACCTATAAACTTTCACGCAATATATGAGCGCGAGCCATGGACATAGCACTATGGGTGGAATAGAATATAATGAGGGGGGTTATGTGGAGAAGACAAAAAGGAGAAAGTCTCACATCAACGAGGCTAATCAATGGGCTATGGAGATGCCCACCGATTGATGTTAATGCAAGGAGTAGGGATTGCCATGCAACAGATGCACTAGAGCTATAAATGTATGAAATCTCAACAAAAGAAACTAGTGGGTGTGCATCCAACTTGCTTGCTCACGAAGACCTAGGGCACTTGAGGAGGCCCATTGTTGGAATATACAAGCCAAGTTCTATAATGAAAAATTCCCACTAGTATATGAAAGTGATAACATGAGAGACTCTCTACGATGAAGATCATGGTCCTACTTTGAAGCACAAGTGTGGTAAAAGGATAGTAACATTGTCCCTTCTCTCTTTTTCTCTCATTTTTTTTGGGGCCTTCTTTTTTTATGGCCTTTTTTGGGCCTTTTTTTAATGGCCTTTCTTTTTTTAATACCTCACTTGGGACAATGCTCTAATAATGATGATCATCACACTTCTATTTATTTACAACTCAATGATTACAAGTCGATAATAGAACAAAGATGACTCTATATGAATGCCTCCGGCGGTGTACCGGGATATGCAATGAACCAAGAGTGACATGTATGAAAGAATTATGAACGGTGGCTTTGCCACAAATACTATGTCAACTATATGATCATGCTAAGCAATATGACAATGATGAATGTGTCATGATGAACGGAATGATGGAAAGTTGCATGACAAATATCTCGGAATGGCTATGAAAATGCCATAATAGGTAGGTATGGTGGCTGTTTTGAGGAAGATATAAGGATGTTTATGTGTGAAAGAGCGTATCATATCACGGGGTTTGCATACACCGGCGAAGTTTGCGCCAACTCTCAATGTGAGAAAGGGCAATGCACGGTACCGAAGAGGCTAGCAAGGATGGAAGGGTGAGAGTGCGTATAATCCATGGACTCAACATTAGTCATAAAGAACTCACATACTTATTGCAAAAATCTACAAGTCATCAAAAACCTCGGTACTACATGCATGCTCCTAGGGGGATAGATTGGTAGGAAAAGACCATCGCTCGTCCCCGACCGCCACTCATAAGGAAGACAATCAAATAACACCTCATGTTTCAAATTTGTTGCATAACGTTTACCATACGTGCATTCTATGGGACTTGCAAACCTCAACACAAGTATTTCTCAATTTCACAACTACTCAACTAGCATGACTTTGATATTATTACCTCCATATCTCAAAACAATCATCAAGCATCAAACTTTTCTTAGTATTCAACACACTCATACGAAAGTTTTATTATTAATCTTGCATACCAAGCATATTAGGATTTTAAGCAAATTACCATGCTATTAAGACTCTCAAAATAATCTAAGTGAAGCCTGAGAGATCAATAGTTTCTATAAAACAAATCCACCACCGTGCTCTAAAAGATATAAGTGAAGCACTAGAGCAAAACTATAAAGCTCAAAAGATATAAGTGAAGCACATGGAGTATTCTATCAAATTCCAAATCATGTATGGCTCTCTCAAAAGGTGTGTACATCAAGGATGATTGTGTTAGACTAACAAGCAAAGACTCAAATCATAAAAGACGCTCCAAACAAAACACATATCATGTGGTGAATAAAAATATAGCTCCAAGTAAAGTTACCGATAGAAGTAGACGGAAAGAGAGGATGCCTTCCGGGGCATCCCCAAGCTTTGGCTTTTAGGTGTCCTTAGATTATCTTGGGGGTGCCATGTGCATCCCCAAGCTTAGGATCTTGCCACTCCTTGTTCCATAATCCATCAAATCTTTACCCAAAACTTGAAAACTTCACAACACAAAACTTAAAGTAGAAAATCTCGTGAGCTCCGTTAGCAAAAGAAAACAAAAGACCACTTCAAGGTACTGTAATGAACTCATTCTTTATTTATATTTGTGTTAAACCTACTGTATTCCAACTTCTCTGTGGATTATAAACTATTTTACTAGCCATAGATTCATCAAAATAAGCAAACAACACACGAAAAACAGAATCTGTCAAAAACAGAACAGTCTGTAGTAATCTGTAGCTAGCGCAAGATCTGGAACCCCAAAAATTCTAAAATAAATTCCTGGACGCGAGGAATTTATCTATTAATTATCTGCAAAAACAATTAACTAAATAGAACTCTCCAAATAAAAATGACAGCAGTTCTCGTGAGCGCTAAAGTTTCTGTTTTTTACAGCAAGTTCAACAAGACTTTCCCCAAGTCTTCCCAACGGTTCTACTTGGCACAAACACTAATTAAACACAAAAACACAACCAAAACAGAGGCTAGATAATTTATTTAGTACTAGACAGGAGGAAAAAGCAAAGAATAAAAATAAAATTGGGTTGCCTCCCAACAAGCGCAATCGTTTAACGCCCCTAGCTAGGCATAACAAGCAAGAATAGATCTAGGTATTGCCATCTTTGGTTTTCAATTTTTTAGCGGAATCAAGCTCGAATCCGGGAGGTTCTTTACGTTTCCCTTCATATTCTGAAATTTTTAGATCTAAAGAATCCAACCGCTTATTGCAAAGGGTAATCAACATATTCATGTGGTGAATATTTCCACTAATGTTCTTAAGAGGTTCAAGAGATTTCTGCAAGATTTTAGTAACTTCACAATTTTTTTTCAAAAACTTGTGTCTCTTCCTGAGTAGGATGAGGCCCCTTTTGTTGAGGTAGTGTTCGCACTATACCTTCTATAATTTCAAGTGCAATATGGGGATCGATTTCAATAAAATTGCCTTTGGCAACGCAATCCAAGAGTTGTCTATGAGACATATTTAATCCAACCTAAAAATTGCGAAGCAAAATTCTTAGATTTATTTCAGAGGTACAATTACAATGAGATTCCATTATTCTCAACCAGGCATCTTTTAGGTTTTCTCCTAACCTTTGTTTAAAATTTAGAACTTCATTCTCGGGAGACAACGGAGAAGATATGAGACTAGCCATGACGACAAGCAAACAAAACTAACACACGAGCAAAGAAAGAGCAAACGGGCAAAAGAGGAAAATAGAGAGGGAGGATAGAGAGAGAGGGCGAATAAAACGGCAAGGGTGAATTGGGGGGGGAGGAAAACGAGAGGAAAATGGCAAATAATGTAATGCGGGAGATAGGGATTGTGATGGGTACTTGGTATGTTGACTTTTGCGTAGACTCCCCGGCAACGGCGCCAGAAATTCTTCTTGCTACCTCTTGAGCACTGCGTTGGATTTCCCCGAAGAGGAAGGGATGATGCACTAAAGTAGCGTAAGTATTTCCCTCAGTTTTTAAGAAGCAAGGTATCAATCCAGTATGAGGCTACGCTCGAGTCCCTCGTACCTACACAAAAACAATAGCTCAACGCAACCAACGCGCTGAGGGGTTGTCAATCCCTTCACGGTCACTTACGAAAGTGAGATCTGATAGAGATAATAAATAATATTTTTTTTTGGTATTTTTGGTATAGAGATGCAAAGTAAATAAAGTAAAAGCAAAATAAAAGCAAAGCAATAATAAAGTGATGGAGATTGATATAATGGGAAAGAGACCCGGGGGCCATAGGTTTCACTAGTGGCTTCTCTCAAGAGCATAAGTATTCTATGGTGGGTGAAAAAATTACTGTTGAGCAATTGACAAAATCGAGCATAGTTATGAGAATATCTAGGTATGATCATGTATATAGGCATCACGTCCGAGACAAGTAGACCGAAACGATTCTGCATCTACTACTATTACTCCACTCATCGACCGCTATCCAGCATGCATCTAGAGTATTAAGTTAAAAACAGAGTAACGCCTTAAGTAAGATGACATGATGTAGAGGGATAGTTTCATGCAATATGATAAAAAACCCCATCTTGTTATCCTCGATGACAACGATACAATGCGTGCCTTGCTGCCCCTTCTGTCACTAGGAAAGGACACCGCAAGATCGAACCCAAAGCTAAGCACTTCTCCCATGGCAAGAACGACCAATAGTAGGCCAAACCAAACAGATAATTTGAAGAGACTTGCAAAGATAACCAATCATACATAAAAGAATTCAGAGAAGATTCAAATATTCATAGATAGACTTGATCATAAACCCATAATTCATCGGTCTCAACAAACACACCGCAAAAAGAAGATTACATCCAATAGATCTCCACGAGAGAGGGGGAGAACATTGTATTGAGATCCAAAAATAGAGAAGAAGCCATCTAGCTACTAGCTATGGACCCGTAGGTCTGAAGTAAACTACTCACACTTCATCGGAGGGGCTTGGATGATGATGTAGAAGCCCTCCGTGATGGATGCCCCCTCCGGCGGAGCTCCGGAACAGGCCCCAAGATGGGATCTCGTGGATACAAAAAGTTGCGGCGGTGGAATTAGGTTTTTGGCTCCGTCCCCGATCGTTTGGGGGTACGTGGATATATATATAGGAGGAAGAAGTACGTCGGTGGAGCTTTGAGGGGCACATGAGGCAAGGGGCGCGCCCTGGGGGGGCGCCCCCTACCCTCGTGACCACCTCGTGGCTTTCTTGACGGAGGGTCCAAGTCTCCTGGGTCTTATCTGATGAGAAAATCACGTTTCCGAAGGTTTCATTCCGTTTGGAATCCGTTTGATATTCCTTTTCTTCGAAACCCTAATACAGGCAAAAAAAACAGCAATTCTAGGCTGGGCCTCCGGTTAATAGGTTAGTCCCAAAAATAATATAAAAATGGATAATAAATCCCAATAATGTCTAAAACAGTAGATAATATAGCATGGAGCAATCAAAAATTATAGATACGTTGGAGACGTATCACGCTCCTGCACGGAGTCGATGGTCGCCAGCATCATGGTCGGAGCATGGTCCGGCATATGCGTCGTTGTCGCGCCAATTTGCGCGACCTCGTCGGGTCCCGAGGTCATCGGGGACGCCATCGCCGGGGTGTGGCTCCCCCATACTCGAGCCCTCATCGCCTCCCAGTCGACAGGTCCCGAGAACGTCGTTGTCGAGGTGTGGCTTGTCACTGGAGTGATGGTTCCCGTGGACGGGCTCTGTGCCTTTCGCACAGAATGGGTGGATGTCGGAGCCGTGGTCGCGAGAGACACTGAGCTCTCCTGCACGGGCTCGACTCTTGCTAGCATCATTGCTGGCCCGCCATCCACATCAGCCTGGACGAGGTTTGCCGTTGCCGCGGCTGCCTCGTCGGCTTTCCTCCTGCGGCAATCCCGGATCCAGTGACCCGACATGTTGCAGTAGCGACACTTGCCACCGTTGCCAGTGCCTCGCCCTGCCTGGTTTGGCTTGCGACCGCGGTTGCCGCCGCCACTCTGGGCGTGGCCTCCGCCTCTACCGCGACCTCTACTTCCCGTGGGGGCGCCTCCTCCACTGCCGGAAGAGCCATCGTGGCCGCGCTGCTGAAGCTGCGCGTTCCACTACTGCCTGGTGAGCAGTAGTTCACCGCCAGCACGGTTTTCGGCTTCATCGGGGCGCTCCTCGACGATCTTCAGCTGCCCTACCAGCTCCTCGATCGTCATGGTGGAGAGATCCACCAAACTCTCGATGGACCAGGCCAGTTGCTTGTACTGCCTGGGGACGACGCGGAGAAACTTGAGAATCACCATCTTGTTGTCGATGGGATCTTCGAGCGTTGCGAGCTCGGTGACGAGACCTTGCAGCCGCAAGGCGAAGTCTTCGACTTGTTCACCGGCCTTGAACCGGATCTCCTCGTACTGGAGGCGCAAGGTCTGGGCCTTCGACTCCCGTACACGCTCCACGCCGATGCGCAGTCTTGATGGTGTGCCATGCTTCCTTGGTCGTCTCCTTTGCGCCAAGGGTGAGCACCAGCTCCGTTGGGACAGAGCGCAAGATCACCTCCATCGCCAGCCGGTCCTCCTCGTACTCAACATCGCCGGTTTCCACGGCCTTCCACATATGCCGCGCCTCCATGATGACTTTCATCAGAACGGACCAACTGGGGTAGTTAGTCCGCGTGAGGAGAGGGAAGGAGGCATTGGACATGCCCACGTCTCGCACGGAGCGTGGCGCACCCAGATCACCTCCCGGCCGGCCTCGCAGCGCGAGCGTGTCCGCCGCACGGGTCTCCTCAGCCGAGCTCTGCACGGCGGTCTTGGAACCGTCATCGGTGACGCCTCCTTTCGGCATATGCTTCGGCATAACCTGAGGCTCTGATACCAATTGTTAGCCCAAAACTACGGATTAGCTAGTGCCAGACTAAGGAAAGGGCAGAATATCTGGACAAGGAACACTAGCACGAACACTACCAAAAACACACTCACGTACTAGTGAGGAGACACGGTGGTGTCCTACTAGTGGAAGCTGAATGATTTTGCTTCTGAATTTTAGCTTGTTTACAAGTGAAGGAGCCGGGTCCTTTTATAGGCCCGGGACGTGCACATCACACACACGCACTAGAAATTAAGTGGCTACTACTAGGAAACTACCAGGTACTTACCACAGGAAGACTTCCGGTCAAGTCTCTTCCAGTCAAGTCTCTTGCACCAACTAAGGAAACTGACTAGGAAATTGCTAGGTAACTACCTAGTCCTTGTACGCCAAGGAAGCTACTACCTCCGTTTCAGTTTACAAGTCCTGCGCGTATATCTAGGTTGCCAATTTTATCACCCTAATATAAACTATATAACACAAAAATTATACCTTTTGAAAGTAGAAACTCCGAAGTTTATGTTGGTATATTTTTTATAATATACAATTTGTATTAGATTGGTCAAATTGACAACCTAGGGATACGCGCACGCCATGTAAACTAAGAGAGAGGTAGTATTGGTGCTGCATGCATTCAACCGAAGACCAAGGTTGACTCAACATTCATTAGTCCTCCTTATTACTAACTCCTCAACTTCTCGGCCAGCCATCAGCTTCCAGCTTCTCATTACAAAAATCGGAGCCATCGATCCATTTGGCTCGACAACTTATGTTTTCGATCTCTCGCCCTGGCAGGAATCCCATGAACATGCATTGTGGCCCTAGGTCAAAGAGCCAGATGTGGAGGTAGGGCTTCAGAAGTAAGAGAAGGTGGTCGAGTTGGTCCGGCTGGTGATGGCACTCAGGTCGGAGATCATTCTTGGTGAGCCAGAGAGGTAGTCAACCTGGTCGCACCGATACGAGAAAGACGAGGGTTAGTAGAGGGAAGCTCGTACTGTTTGGGGTGGAGGAGGGCGAGGGCAGCCTGGCGGCGGTCTCCTCACGGCTATACACAATGTGGGCTGTAGGCATGGCGACTTCTAGGGGTTTCTCTCCGGGAAGGGAATGGAGTCGCTGAATCAGGGCATGGGAGAGCGGTAGCTAGCGAACCGGTGCGCTGAAAGTTCACTTGGCGGTGGCATATGCATGTAATATCACGCAACTCCATCTCCTTTATTTTCTGACATGCTCAAGAGGCGAACTTCCCTCACCCCTCAGTATTTCCACTACGACGCTCAGAAGCTTCTCGTTTTTGACTTTGTAGTGTTCGGTCCACCTCCACTCATAGGGTCAGCGGAGCTAGGAGCCAAAAGAATGCCCATGTTGTGGCAATTCCATCCAGAAGGTAATGGGTTACTCCTACAATACATCCTTGTATAATGGTCAAGGCTCTAGGCTGAGTGGCAGGAACAACTCTAAATTTGTTATGAGCCCAAATGATAGATTGAGCGAGTCCCTGCCAATAACCATGTGTGTTGAATAAAAAATATTAAATTGAAGGCCTAGATAATTAAGTACTCGACCAATTCTTGGAGCGATGGAAACGGAACACGCTCTAAGAATTTTCAATTTTGTTCACACAAATCTAAAAATGTTCATATCGCTATATTAATTTGTTCATGTGGTGTAAAAAGATTATTGTTTGTTCTTAGAATAAAAAAGAGTGAAATCTTACATGGATCCCTATGTGGACCAACGGTTCTTGGCGTTGTATGAGAACTAAGAGATCTCATGGGGTTAAGAATAAGTCGCGTGGGAAAAACAAAATAAAAAAATTCATGCGTAAAATGTTGTGTAGAAGGGTCGAGTAGCAAAACTACCAAATCAATCTAAAACCAGCGTAACAGTATAGCTCATTGGAAAAGTAGATAACACTTCCATACAAAGAAACTAAAATACTCCCTGTGTCCCAAATAAATGTCTGAATTTCAGTATAACTTTGTATTACAATTGTACTAAAGTTAAGACATTGATTTTAGGACGGGGAAAATATTAACCAGCTGCTGCGAGTCTTTTTCGATTTACATGAATAACAAATCTACCATTATATACCCCTCAGCGTTCCCAGCAAGTGTCTCGATGGTAGCGGTAACGACAAGGACGAATCCAAGTACCGTAATGAATAAGCCCATCATACCGACGACATGTCCTATGACATGCAACGCTCGACCGCCCGAGGTTGTTGGGTGGAACTGTATGCTGAGACGCATCACGGTGATGAAAACAGTGGCGATAACGAGCTCGACGAGGATCGCATAGCACAAGCAGACATATCTGCTACATTGCTTGGGCTCCGCTGCTGTGGCGAGTACATCCGGATTAGGATCGTCACAGGGAGGCATAACTAGCCTATCAATCCATATCAGAAATTGACGCCGACCGGATTGTGCTTTGACACAGCCACCAGAATGATCAGGGTTTTCGATATCGATCATCTCTATACCGTCCATGGTGTCACTCAAATTGATTGTGTATGCTGTGCGGATGATCTGATGGAAGAGATGAAATTTGAGAGAGATCAGCGCAGCACTGATTTTCACGATAAATCAGTAGGCACCGAAGCGTACCTTGTGGGCGAACGAATCAAGCGGATCTACCGATCTATCGATACTTCCGTATGCAAAGGGGAACAAAGTAGGCAGCGGTCGAAATTCAATGGCGTACGTGCTCGCGTGTATAGCCCGATGCCGTTTGTCTATATATACAATGCATCCGTAATCTCGTACTAGTACAGGACTCTGTAATTATTTATTTTGAGAATAACTCTTTGACTAAACTGGTGAGGGTTCCATGATTCTCCTCAGGTCGGATGGATCCCAAGATCGAGATGGGGAAGTCGTACCCGGCTGCGATGTTGCTGGCAAGGGCTGAGTCAGGGACCTCAATGGAGATGGAGTCGTTGTGCCTCGCTTCGGCGTTGTAGTAGAACAAGACGAGGAAGAAATATAACTTGGGTGGGAAATACTGGTGCCGGTTAGGGCAGGTCGCGTATGGAAGAAAATGGGAAAAGAAAGACATTGCAGCGGGGGCAAATAAATCCGCTTAAACTTTGTTTCTTGATTTTCAAACAACTGTTATGAAGGAGACCCCTTTCTCTCTCTCCCTCTCTCTCTTTCTAACTCTACAGTCCGGGAGCCACGCGAGGTTCGCGCGGTACATAACCCAGCCAACAAATGTGTCTCGTGCCACATTGTGAATTCAGCTGTGTGTCATAAGGGTGACGACAACGGTGACAAAAACGAGTTGGATGAATGCCTGAGAACACAAAAGGCGCATTTGCTACGTTGCTTGAGCTTTGCTACCTTAGCGAGGCCGTCACGGTTAGGGCTGTCATTGCAAAGCCTCGTAACCCTTTCTCTCTGTGTCAGAAAGGCATGGTCATTAGGTTGTGCAAAAATGAAATATATATGTTATTGACTAAGAACTTACAATTCGCTCATACAAATACAAAGTATATTCATAATATTGTATTAAATTCTTCATGTAGTACAAAAAATGTTTCCTCTTAGACTAAAATTAAAAAGTGAAATTTGACATGGATCTCAATGCGGATCATCGGTCTTTCGTGTCGTCTAAAACTAAGAGATCCCAGGGGATTGAGAGTTAGTCGCGACGGGATAACAAAATCACCAAGGCACTCTAGAATACAATGTAAAAGTGTCGAGTAACAAAACTGATAAGTCAATGTAAAACGCATTGTAAAATATTCGACAAACACAGATAGCTCGTTGAAAAAACTAAATAACGCTTCCATACAAAGAACACTAGAACATTATCAACCCCCTATGAGTCTTTTTCGAGTTACATGAATAATGAATCTATCATTCTATACCCCTCGGGGTTTCAATAGCTGCCTCGAGTACAAAATGAAGGATAAGGATGAATCCAAGTACCATAACGAACAAGCCTATCATATCCACCGCATGTGCTATGACATGCAACGCTCGACCGCCAAAGGTTGTCGGGTGAAACCGTACGCTGAGCATCATCAGGGTGATGAAAACGGTGGCGATAACGAGCTCAAAGAGGATCGCGTAGCACAAGCAGGCATGTCTGCTACATTGCTCGGGCTCTGCTGCCACGACGATTCCATCCGGGTTAGGAACCTCATCGGGAGGCATCATAATCCTATTTATGGTATCTATCCATGCCCGAAATTGAGGCCGTTCGGGTTGTGCTTCGATCTCGTCGCCGCCATCTCCACTGGGATGATCAGGATTTTCCATGTCGATCATCTCTATGCCGTCCATGGTGTCGCTTGATTTATTGAGTATCTTGTCCGGGTTATCCGATGGAGGAGATGAAATTAGAGATAAGCGATGCCTGGACTTTCACGGTAATACCGAAGAGTACCTCTTTTGGGTGCAACAGGAACGGAGTAGGCAGCTCTCGAAGTTCAATGGCGTGCTCGCATGTATTGTCTCGATGGAGTTTGTTTATATCTAGTATAAAGTGCGCCAGCCCTGCTGGGGCCGGTACAGGCATACCATCGTCGTAGTACAGCAGGACTCTAATTTTCTTTTCTTGATTGAAGATGACTCTTTTGTTTAAACTGAGAAGAGAAATCCTAAGTAACAGGCTGGGCGGTGTGGGGCCTCCTGACGCGCTCCTGGCCGCCCTTTGGTGGAGGGGGTTCCACAGGAAGTAAATATTTTCACGCACGTAAGTAAATTTTCTACCAACCCCATGCAAGGCCAAGGCGTACGTGGCTGAGCACAGCTCCTGTGTCGCATGGCTTTCGCATCAACAATGCTAAACATACAAAGAATTACACACAATTACACGTTGATTAGGATTTTTTTTCTTCTATTAACCAATCACAAACTTGCCCCCTGATTTTCAGGAGGATGGGCCGTCTTCCCACCTATTGACCAATCAAATTAACCCCCTTTGTAAAAGATTGTAACTCGTTTGTATGTGTAGCATTACTCGCTTTTGCACGTAGAGTGTACGTTGCAGGCTCGCAGCAGCAAGCTTGCTGTCCCCTCCCGTTTCGTTTCAAAACACGGGACTCTCGATCGTATCTACCCCCTTTCGCTGCAACACTTTATCCATGTACGACGCGCGCGTTACATATAACATGACAGCCCGTTAGCCCACACTATATATGCCGTGCAAAGCCACATTGGAAACGCTTGCCAATCACTCTGCCACTCGCGGCAGGGATAATACATCATGTAAAAACAATATTTTCTATTTGACTTATCTAGCCGTGTCTTGTCATACACATACTCCGCCTCGGTGAATGGTTCATCTTCCATTGATATAGCCGGGTTATCGTTGCAAAACATTGTAACCATTTCTCTCCACGCACGCCCATTAGGTTGTAAGAAAAAGCATCCCATTGCCTAAGAACTTTACCATATGCTCATACAAATCTAAACTATATTCATACCATAATATTATTAATTCGCTCATGCAGTGTACGAAAAAATTGTGTACTCTTAAAAGTAAAATTTGACGGATCTCAATGTGGATCAACGGTTCTCTACATGGTCTGAGAACTAAGAGATACTGGGAGACTGAGAGTCAGTCGCGAGAAGATATCAAAACCACTAACGATGTAAAAGAATCGAGTAACAAAACTGCAAACTCGATTTAAGACGCAGTGTAAAAGATTCGATAATTGCATATAGCTCATTGTAGAAGTAGATAATGCTTCCATGGAGACAAAGCTAATAGAACAATAACATCCCCTAGCTTGTGAATCTATTCCGAATTACCTAAATAATAGATCAATCAGTCTATACCCTTCAGGATTCCCAATAAATGCCTCGGTTAGAAAACGGCAAACAAGGATGAATCCACGCATCGCAACGAACGTGCCTATCATACCCACGACATGCCCCATGACATGCAATGCTTGACCGGCAAAGGTTGTCGGGTGGAACTGTACGTTGAGTAACATCAGAGCGAAAAAATGGTGATCATAACAAGCTCGACGAGGACCGTGCAGCACAAACACACACATCTGCTGCATTGCTCGGGCTCCGCTGTTGCTGCGAGTCCTTCAGGATTAGGGAAGTCATGGGAAGGTATAAAAATTCTTTCTATCCATGTCCAAAACTGAGGCCGATCGGGTTGTGCTCCAACTTCGACGTCGCCGCCATCTCCGACTTCGATGTCGATCATCTCTGTACCATCCATGGTGTCGCTCGATTGATTGGGGAGATGAAATCAGAGAGCGCGGCCCTGCTTTTCACGAGAAATCAGTACGTAGCACCGAACAGTACCTTGTGGGCAAACGAATCAGGGGGATTGGTGCAAACCTCAGGAACGATAGGCAGCCCTCGAAATTCAATGGCGTGCTCGCATGTATATCCGGATGGCGTTTGGTTATTCATAACAACGAATATTCGTCCTAGTACTAGTACTGGGCTCTTGAAATTTTCTTTTCTTGGGGATCACTTTTAAATTTAAACCGGGAGACAAATCCTAACAGTCTGGGTGGGGTGGGGCCTCCTGACGCGCTGCTTGTAGCCATTTGGTCGGTAGGAGAGTTCACAAGATTTTCACGCACGTAAAATTCTCACTCCTCCCTATGCAAAGGCCCAGCCTGGCGTACATAGCTTACGGAGGTACACTGCTTTTGCTTTGCCTTGCTTTGTTGCGTGCAGGGATAGCTGCCATTGTGACGCACAAAAATTAGCTGCCAACTCATAAACTCCAGCCTGTTAATTTGGTACGAATGTGTTAAAAAAGGTAGGATTAAGAACAACTCACAAAGATTAGGTGGGATTAAAACTGTAGTCAGACGACCATGCGAAGCCACATTGCGAACCGATTCTGACAAATCAAGGATGGACCCCGCGTGTTACCGTTGCCACCTATATCCTGTCACTGTAGCTCCGAGCGACTTCACAAAAGAAAATTCTGAGACAAACTCGTGGACACGTCAGAGAAGAGCCGACCAACACAATCATTGCTGCGACCCCGAGGTCGCTCACCCCCGCTGTCGCTGCCATAGAAGTCTAGAGACCATCACCACCAACCACCGTGATCGGTGCGATGACCCCACCATCCTCACACATCCATTGGTCCCTTCAACCGGTGACAACTCCAAGAACGATGATCCCTGGGGAGCATGATGCAGGAAATCACCATTGTGTGATTTTGATTAGATGAATATATCGCCATTGTCAGAACAAAAAAAATACATTCCTTTCGAGTATTTAATTAATGAGTTGCGTGAGCAGAATCTATCATTCTATACATCCTATCCAGGGTCTCTTCTATAAAATGAAGGGCAAGAAGGAACACGCGAGGCACAACAATGATAAGCCTATCATACCCGTGATTTTGTCCAGTGACATGTAATCAACCGTGGTTGCCGGGTGAGAGAATTCATAGAGAGTCATAAAGGTGACAACAATGAGCTTTGTGAAGGCCGCTGAACACAAAAGGCACTGCTATGTTGCTGGGGCTCTGCTGTCATGGGGAGACTGTCAAGGTCCGTTAGATTGTGCAAAACTAAATCTAATTACTTCGATCATCTGTGAAAATTGTGAATTTGTTCATACAAATATGTAAAACTCTTCATGAGTGCAAAGAAGAAAAATATGGTGTGTCCTTATTGCGAGAAAGGTGAATCTTAAGTATATCTCAACGTGGATCAACAGTTATGGTGTTGACCGATAACTCACTGATCTCAAGTGATTGGAATTAGTCGTCGGAGAATAAAAAATCATTGACTCGCTATAAAACACAGTGTACAAAAGTCGATCAATCAAATAGAAATGTAGCATATTTACAAATTAGATAAAAAAATTCATATATAGGGAAACTAAAAGATGAAAGTCCATACTTCAGCCCCGAATTATCCTATTTGTCTAAAAATCAACCCTAAACTTCAAAACCGTCTAACTTTCAACCCTAAACTATCAAAATCGTGCAAGATTCAACTTGGCCTCTCCTCGAACCAGTATTTGGTAAGTTGGACCGGTTTAAACCATTTGGCCATGCATCCTAGTCGGCTGCCAGGTAAAAGTAGACAAGAGTTTCATATTACACTAAATCAATAACAACCCTTGGGAGTCTTTTTCAAATTAAATGAATAAATCTATGCTTCTATTCCCTGGGGGATTTCCGCGAATGGCGTCGTCTATAAAACCTAACACAAGGATTTCTCCAAGGGGGGCAATGATGAGCACGCATATCATGGACACGGTTCGCCCAATTACAAGAAAAGCTCGACCAACAAAGGTTGTCGGATGTAAGTCTAAGCAGATGAACCAAAGGGCGGCTGAAGCGGCAGCAATGATGAGCACGGCCAATATCGCAAAGCACAAGAAGGCATGTCTGCTACATTGAGTGGGCTCCGCTGCCACGACGGGTTCATTTGCTGGGTTAGGCCTGTCGTCGTGAGGCATCACGATCCTCTCGAACCCCTCTCTCCATGCTCGGAAGAGACGTCGGTCCGGCTGTGCTTCGCCCAGGTCGTTGCCACCACAGTTGGGGTTTTCGACGTCGATCATCTCTATGCCCTCCATGGCGCCGCTTGATTGCTTTTCTGCAGTCCTGTTCGGATGATCAGCCGGGAGGGATTGAGATTAGTAGAGTAGCTCAAGTGGATCCGTATGCCGGGAGAGATGGAATTGAAGTTAGAGCAACTCAGGCGGATCCCAGGCGTTCACATATATGCATAACCGACTCGAAGTCCCACGCTAACCGAAACACGTACGATTGATTCATGTTATTACTGCACGCTATTGCTTCGATTAGTAGGACTCTTCTCTCGAAAAAAAAAGTTGTTGAACTCATTATTATCTTTAATCTCTACTCCTAGAGGAGTCCGTATGTCGTTCGTTCGTTTCCTCCCCTCCCATCGATCGAAGGACCAGCCCCACCCCTTGCGCGATCTCCTCCACGTTTCCAGATTTCCTTTCTTTTTTCTTACTCCCCAAAAAATCAGAACGCAATCCATCTTTCCTTTCATGCACATCTATCCTGTATAAAATCGGGACACAATCCCTTCCTTTTCATTAACACACATTTCTCCTTTCATGCAATTATCTCCTTCCCACTAATCTCTCTTATACGCCTTTCCCATAGTTATCTGGGACCTGCTCATTTTCATCCAATTCAATTTGGACGAAGGAAACTTTCGCTGAGATAGGAAGAGACGAATCAAACTGATCACCGCCTTCCCGTCTCCTCCAGAACCATGACAAGGTCCTCCGGTTTTCCCGTGTCACCCCGTCACGCCGCCTCCGGCTAACCCATGTTGTGCCACTTTCGCGCGCGCGCGTGTGTTACTCATGTGTGCTCTAGCCGGTGAGAATACATCGAGTCTTCATGTACGTAAGTATCCAGCCACCATAGGAATCAATCAATTCTTCATGTATGTAAGCATCCAACCACCGTAGGAATCAATCGAGGCAGATGCATATTCTATACGTGCACGCCTTGCCAGCATGAGGATAATATTGCTTGGTGTGCATGAGGATCATAAATATATATATATATATATATATATATATATATATATATATATATATATTTGACATGATTAATGTTCATCAGCCCAATTATAATGATTTTTTTTACCAAAAACATCAAATATACCTACTCTTGGATCATATCACTCGCTTTTCTTCCTTAGGTGCTTCAGTTTGTCCTTTTCACTAAATCTGCATGGGAATCATAGTGGTCGACGGAAGGTGAAATGCGGCAAGAGGAAAAAGGCAAGTTTGGACGATTTGTTTCTTTACTTGGCCAACCCTTTTCCATCGTAATTTGATCCGAGGTTTCGTAGTAGTATTGGTGAAAGAAATCAAATAGAGTGAAAGCAAGGCTAATTTGCAAATAAAGCGGAAAACCGAAAGAGGAATGAGCTAGGAATTAATAAAGAAAAGAGGAAATCCAACCAGTGGTTTGTTTCAGTTAGAAAAGTTTTGTTGTGACTTGATCCACATCCTCTTTATCAGAGAGAGAGAGAGAGATATCAAGGTAAGAATCAAAAAAAAAAGTTGCAACTTGTGCCACTGAAACCTAGCAAGTTGAGAGTTTTATGGAAAAAAAATGCTTATTTGGCCCAATTAACACGCAACCCTTAATGCCTAAAAATCGTCCGGTTTTCTCTTGTCCAGTCCCGGAGTGCCGAATCAGCATACACCATTAATGTCTAAACATTGTGTCAGTTTTCTCTCGTCTAATCCCTGCCTTACCCGCGACTGTATGCAATTAGTTAGTCAGTCATTTAATTACGTCTATTTAAATGGAGATTTTTCCCAGTGATCTAATAATAAAATGGGATGTTGCTTCATGGATCACCAAACCTATGATCCCGGACAGAAGGAGTAACTTCCACTGGTAGTTTTTTTTCACATACATAATTATGTTAATCAATTTGTCTACGTGTAACCAAATCAAGCTTTCCATCAACATATCAAGCAAAAAACAAGGGTTTTTACGCTAGGGATTCTATGTCACCAGCCCATCTTTCGTTCGGATGTGGTCGACTCGAACGACATTGCCTTGATTGCTCGTCGACCACAGACACAAAGGTGGCTCCCCCACCATGACTTTGCATGAAGTCTCGGCTGCCTACACCGGACGCCGGGCTAGGTCACGCGATCTGGCTTATTATCCATCCATGAGCATGCAATATGACACACTGGCGTCCCGTCCGGATGTCGACATGTGATAGAGCCCGCAAAGACCTGGGTTGTTGTATTGACGACAATCGTCGAGGATAGCTAAAGTCATAGCCATTGATAATCCTGCCACCCTTTTCCAGGCAGTAGCGGATATATACCAATATACCAATGACGACAGAACATAGTTTATGCCACCATGGCCGATGACAATCGGCCTCATGTTACCTTTTTTTAGATATTGTTTCATCCCGTAGCAACGTACGGGCATTTAGCTAGTTTGAATAGGATTTGACTGTAATCCCGAACAAACTACTCGGAAGGATTTCTCCCGGGCTAGAAACGCTGCTGTGGGAAGAGGTTTCGCTTTTCGTGCGGGCCCCGGTGACGCACGTAGGCACATGCATATGCATGCATGCATGCATGCATCCGTACGTCTGGCGGTTTGGCTACAGAAAAGCTTTTTTCTCCTCGCACAAAGTATGGTTAATTGCAAATTTGCAATAATGCTATACTTACGGAAAATAGTTACGCACTTTACTTACGGACGCAACGTGGCTTCATACAGTTGGAAGACTTGACTCGTTCGCTTCGAAATTGCCTCCTGCCGTTGCATGCCTGCATGCCATGTCAGTCCGTACGCTGGATCCGTAGGGTTCATCCCGTAATTGCGACTCACGGTCTCGGCAACTAGTCCTGGCCATGGGCAGCCCGGCCCGAAAAAGACCGACCCGGCCTGGCCCGACGCCGCTCCCGGGCCGGGCTCGGGTCTAGATTTTGAGCCCGAAGGCTGGACCGGGCCCATCGTTTTCGCGTTTTCCTGAAGGACGGGCTGGGCCGGCCCGAAGCCCGACGGGCTTTTACGTGTTTGGGCTGGGCTCGGACCCAGAAAACAGGCCCGACAGCCGGGCCGGGCTCGGGCTTGGGTTTTTTACGTCGGATTTGGCTAGGCCCGGCCCGGCCCGAGGTATGGCCAGGTATATCGGCAACTAATTTGATATGGTTTGGAACATAAGTTTTCCAATTCTTGGGCACAAGGGTGGTTTCTTTTTTGAACACAGTACAAACACAAACGCTCATATATACGCGTATACATTTACCGCTATGAATGCATACACCCACCTCTATAAACGCACACACGCACATCCTAATCTTCTGAGAACCTCCGAAAGACTGAACCGACACATCATCTTGAAATTTACGAAGTCACCGTAGGCACCTCATCGTCGACGGGAACGTCTCCTCCAACTGAATGTGCATCGCCGAAAATCCTGAAATAATCCAGGAATAAATGCGAGCACCAGGACTTGAACCCCGATGGGCTAGGGATACCATATTCCCTTTAACCATCCAACCACAGGTTGGTTCACACAAGCGTAGTTTCGAACATATGTTTTTCAATTCTTGGGTATGCCCTTCTCGCCTATAATTAACTACTCCGAGACATAATTGTTGATTTACAGCCTTGTCACAATATTGTAGCTATGGACTACCCATCGGCCCATGCATCGCCATTTTCTCTTGGAAAATGGGGCAAAAACTGTCACAACCTGACAACCCGCTAAGTGACATATACAAGATACCTCACATGAACATTTGCGAGGAAAACCTCATAGAGGTGGCACATTAACGTCATTGTCATCACTTCTCCTGGAAACCTCATTGTCATCCATTCTCTCTCAGCAAGCGAGTACAACTTTGCCGCAGATGACCATCCGTGCAACCCGCATTGTAGAGCCCATGCAAAACCACTTAAAGACCTATGCCAATACCTCGGTCACCCGCGATGGGGACAGCTAACTCCGATTTTCATGGACTATAAAGGAGATCTATGCAAGTTTGGTGCAACGGAAGATCACCGAACAAACCACATGCCGCTTGTCATCGTTGCCATCTTGACCCTGCCACCGTAGTTCTGACATCACGCCAACAAACAACTTGATATAATCGTGCCTCGAACATTTATCGCGACCCCGACCTCACTCACACCCGCCGTCATTCCTACAGAAGCCCCGACACCATCACCACCAACCACAATGACCGTCGTGATGACCTCCACTATCCTCTTGCATCCACTGGTCCCTCCAACCGGTGACCACTCCAAGATCAATGCCCCGAGGGGGGGGAGCATCATGGAGGACGCCAACACTGCCCGTGTTGGGTTTCGTAGTAATTTCAAAAAAATTCCTACGTACACGCAAGATCATGGTGATGCATAGCAACGAGAGGGGGAGAGTGTGATCTACGTACCCTTGTAGATCGACAACGGAAGTGTTAACTTGGTTGATGTAGTCGTACGTCTCCACGGCCCGACCGATCAAGCACCGAAACTACGGCACCTCCGAGTTCTAGCACACGTTCAGCTCGATGACGATCCCCGGACTCCGATCCAGCAAAGTGTCGGGGAAGAGTTCCGTCAGCACGACGGCGTGGTGACGATCTTGATGTTCTACCGTTGTAGGGCTTCGCCTAAGCACCGCTACAGTATTATCGAGGACTATGGTGGAAGGGGGCACCGCACACGGCTAAGAATATGATCACGTGGATCAACTTGTGTCTCTAGGGGTGCCCCTTGCCTCCGTATATAAAGGCTCAAGGGGGGGCTGGCCGGCCAAGAGGAGGCGCGCCAGGAGGAGTCCTAGTTGGAATAGGATTCACGAAGGGGGGAAAAGAGGAGAGAGAGGAGGAAGGGGGGCCGGCCCCCTCTCCTTGTCCTATTCGGACCAAGGGGGGAGGGGCGCGCGGCCCATCTATGGCCACCTCTCCTCTCTTCCACTAAGGCCCACTAAGGCCCATATACCTCCCGGGGGGTTCCGGTAACCTCCCGGTACTCCGGTAAAATCCCGATTTCATCCGGAACACTTCCGATATCCAAACATAGGCTTCCAATATATCAATCTTTATGTCTCGACCATTTCGAGACTCCTCGTCATGTCCGTGATCACATCCGGGACTCCGAACAAACTTCGGTACATCAAAATATATAAACTCATAATATAACTATCATCGTAACCTTAAGCGTGCGGACCCTACGGGTTCGACAACAATGTAGACATGACCGAGACACGTCTCCGGTCAATAACCAATAGCGGAACCTGGATGCTCATATTGGCTCTTACATATTCTACGAAGATCTTTTATCGGTCAGACCGCATAACAACATACGTTGTTCCCTTTGTCACCGGTATGTTACTTGCCCGAGTTTCGATCGTCGGTATCCCATACCTAGTTCAATCTCGTTACCGGCAAGTCTCTTTACTCGTTCTGTAATACATCATCCCGCAACTAACTCATTAGTTGCAATGCTTGCAAGGCTTCAGTGATGTGCATTACCGAGAGGGCCCAGAGATACCTCTCCGACAATCGGAGTGACAAATCCTAATCTCGAAATACGCCAACCCAACATGTACCTTTGGAGACACCTGTAGAGCACCTTTATAATCACCCAGTTACGTTGTGACGTTTGGTAGCACACAAAGTGTTCCTCCGGCAAACGGAAGTTGCATAATCTCATAGTCATAGGAACATGTATAAGTCATGAAGAAAGCAATAGCAACATACTAAATGATCGGGTGCTAAGCTAATGGAATGGGTCATGTCAATCAGATCACTCAACTAATGATGTGATCCCGTTAATCAAATGACAACTCTTTGTCCATGGTTAGGAAACATAACCATCTTTGATTAACGAGCTAGTCAAGTAGAGGCATACTAGTGACACTCTGTTTGTCTATGTATTCACACATGTATTATGTTTCCGGTTAATACAATTCTAGCATGAATAATAAACTTTTATCATGATATAAGGAAATAAATAATAACTTTATTATTGCCTCTAGGGCATATTTCCTTCAGTCTCCCACTTGCACTAGAGTCAACAATCTAGATTATATTGTAATGTTTCTAACACCCATGGAGCCTTGGTGCTGATCATGTTTTGCTCGTGGAAGAGGCATAGTCAACGGGTCTGCTACATTCAGATCCGTATGTATCTTGCAAATCTCTATGTCTCCCACCTGGACTAGATCCCGGATGGAATTGAAGCGTCTTTTGATGTGCTTGGTTCTTTTGTGAAATCTGGATTCCTTCGCCAAGGCAATTGCACCAGTATTGTCACAAAAGATTTTCATTGGACCCGATGCACTAGGTATGACACCTAGATCGGATATGAACTCCTTCATCCAGACTCCTTCGTTTGCTGCTTCCGAAGCAAATAAGTTGCACTATCATTATCAACTCTGCATCTTTTGGCTTCAACACTATGAATATGTGTGTCACTACTATCGAGATTTAATAAGAATAGACCACTCTTTAAGGGTGCATGACCATAAAAGATATTACTCATATAAATAGAACAACCATTATTCTCTGATTTAAATGAATAACCGTCTCGCATCAAACAAGATCCAGATATAATGTTCATGCTTAACGCTGACACCAAATAACAATTATTTAGGTCTAATACTAATCCCGAAGGTAGATGCAGAGGTAGCGTGCCGACTGTGATCACATCGACTTTGGAACCATTTCCCACGCGCATCGTCACCTCGTCCTTAGCCAATCTTCGCTTAATCCATAGTCCCTGTTTCGAGTTGCAAATATTAGCAACAGAACTAGTATCAAATAACCAAGTGCTACTGCGAGCATTAGTAAGGTACACATCAATAACATGTATATCACATATACCTTTGTTCACCTTGCCATCCTTCTTATCTGCCAAATACTTGGGGCAGTTCCGCTTCCAGTGACCAGTCTACTTGCAGTAGAAGCACTCTGTTTCAGGCTTAGGTCCAGGTTTGGGTTTCTTCTCTTGAGTAGCAACTTGCTTGCTGTTCTTTTTGAAGTTCCCCTTCTTCTTCCCTTTGCCCTTTTTATTGAAACTAGTGGTTTTGTTGACCATCAACACTTGATGCTCCTTCTTGATTTCTACCTCCGCAGGTTTCAGCATTGCGAAGAGCTCAGGAATAGTCTTATTCATCCCTTGCATATTATAGTTCATCACGAAACTCTTGTAGCTTGGTGGAAGTGATTGGAGAATTCTGTCAATGACACTATCATCCGGAAGATTAACTCCCAGTTGAATCAAGTGATTACAATACCCAGACATCTTGAGTATATGCTCACTGACAGAACTGTTCTCATTCATCTTGCAGCTATAGAATTTATTGGAGACTTCATATCTCTCAATTCGGGCATTTGCTTGAAATATTAACTTCAACACTTAGAACATCTCATATGCCCCATGACGTTCAAAACGTCGTTGAAGTCCCGGTTCTAAGCCGTAAAGCATGGCACATTGAACTATCGAGTAGTCATCAGCTTTGCTATGCCAGACGTTCATAACATCTGGTGTTGCTCCAGCAGCAGGCCTGGCACCCAGCGGTGCTTCCAGGACGTAATTCTTCTGTGCAGCAATGAGGATAATCCTCAAGTTACGGACCCAGTCCGTGTAATTGCTACCATCATCTTTCAACTTTGCTTTCTCAAGGAACGCATTAAAATTCAACGGAACAACAGCACGGGCCATCTATCTACAATCAAACATACATAAGCAAGATACTATCAGGTACTAAGTTCATGATAAATTTAGGTTCAATTAATCATATTACTTAAAGAACTCCCACTTAGATAGATATCCCTCTAATCCTCTAAGTGATTACGTGATCCAAATCAACTAAACCATGTCCGATCATCACGTGAGATGGAGTAGTTTCATTGGTGAACATCACTATGTTGATCATATCTACTATATGATTCACGCTCGACCTTTCGATCTCCGTGTTCCGAGGCCATATCTGTATATGCTTGGCTCGTCAAGTATAACCTGAGTATTCTGCGTGTGCAACTGTTTTGCACCCGTTGTATTTGAACGTAGAGCCTATCACACCCGATCATCACGTGGTGTCTCAGCACGAAGAACTTTCGCAACGGTGCATACTCAGGGAGAACACTTCTTGATAATTAGTGAGAGATCATCTTATAATGCTACCGTCAATCAAAGCAAGATAAGATGCATAAAAGATAAACATCACATGCAATCAATATAAGTGATATGATATGGCCATCATCATCTTGTGCTTGTGATCTCCATCCTCGAAGCACCGTCGTGATCACCATCGTCACCGGCGCGACACCTTGATCTCCATCGTAGCATCGTTGTCGTCTCGCCAATCTCATGCTTCCACGACTATCGCTACCGCTTAGTGATAAAGTAAAGCATTACAACGCGATTGCATTGCATACAATAAAGCGACAACCATATGGCTCCTGCCAGTTGCCGATAACTCGGTTACAAAACATGATCATCTCATACAATAAAATTTAGCATCATGTCTTGACCATATCACATCACAACATGTCCTGCAAAAACAAGTTAGACGTCCTCTACTTTGTTGTTGCAAGTTTTACGTGGCTGCTACGGGCTTAAGCAAGAACCAATCTTACCTACGCATCAAAACCACAACGATAGTTTGTGAAGTTGGTGCTGTTTTAACCTTCGTAAGGACCGGGCGTAGCCACACTCGGTTCAACTAAAGTTGGAGAAACTGTCACCCGCTAGCCACCTTTGTGCAAAGCACGTCGGGAGAACCGGTCTCGCGTAAGCGTACGCGTCATGTCGGTCCGGGCCGCTTCGTCCAACAATACCGCCGAACCAAAGTATGACATGCTGGTAAGCAGTATGACTTATATCGACCACAACTCACTTGTGTTCTACTCGTGCATATAACATCAACACATAAAACCTAGGCTCGTATACCACTGTTGGGTTTCGTAGTAATTTCAAAAAAATTCCTACGTACACGCAAGATCATGGTGATGCATAGCAACGAGAGGGGGAGAGTGTGATCTACGTACCCTTGTAGATCGACAACGGAAGCGTTAACTTGGTTGATATAGTCGTACGTCTCCACGTCCCGACCGATCAAGCACCGAAACTACGGCACCTCCGAGTTCTAGCACACGTTCAGCTCGATGACGATCCCCGGACTCCGATCCAGCAAAGTGTCGGGGAAGAGTTCCGTCAGCACGACGGCGTGGTGACGATCTTGATGTTCTACCGTCGCAGGGCTTCGCCTAAGCACCGCTACAGTATTATCGAGGACTATGGTGGAAGGGGGCACCGCACACGGCTAAGAATATGATCACGTGGATCAACTTGTGTCTCTAGGGGTGCCCCTCTCCTCCGTATATAAAGGCTCAAAGAGGGGGCTGGCCGGCCAAGAGGAGGCGTGCCAGGAGGAGTCCTACTCCCTCTGGGAGTAGGACTTCCCCCCTTTCCTAGTTGGAATAGGATTCGCGGAGGGGGGAAAAGAGGAGAGAGAGAGGAGGATGGGGGGCCGGCCCCCTCTCCTTGTCCTATTCGGACCAAGGGGGGAGGGGCGCACGGCCCATCTATGGCCACCTCTCCTCTCTTCCACTAAGGCCCACTAAGGCCCATATACCTCCCGGGGGGTTCCGGTAACCTCCCGGTACTCCGGTAAAATCCCGATTTCACTCGGAACACTTCTGATATCCAAATATAGGCTTCCAATATATCAATCTTTATGTCTCGACCATTTCGAGACTCCTCGTCATGTCCGTGATCACATCCGGGACTCCGAACAAACTTCGGTACATCAAAATGTATAAACTCATAATATAACTGTCATCGTAACCTTAAGCGTGCGGACCCTACGGGTTCGACAACAATGTAGACATGACCGAGACACGTCTCCGGTCAATAACCAATAGCGGAACCTGGATGCTCATATTGGCTCTTACATATTCTACGAAGATCTTTTATCGGCTAGACCGCATAACAACATACGTTGTTCCCTTTGTCACCGGTATGTTACTTGCCCGAGATTCGATCGTCGGTATCCCATACCTAGTTCAATCTCGTTACCAGGAAGTCTCTTTACTCGTTCCGTAATACATCATCCCGCAACTAACTCATTAGTTGCAATGCTTGCAAGGCTTCAGTGATGTGCATTACCGAGAGGGCCCAGAGATACCTCTCCGACAATCGGAGTGACAAATCCTAATCTCGAAATACGCCAACCCAACATGTACCTTTGGAGACACCTGTAGAGCACCTTTATAATCACCCAGTTACGTTGTGACGTTTGGTAGCACACAAAGTGTTCCTCCGGCAAACGGGAGTTGCATAATCTCATAGTCATAGGAACATGTATAAGTCATGAAGAAAGCAATAGCAACATGCTAAACGATCGGGTGCTAAGCTAATGGAATGGGTCATGTCAATCAGATCATTCAACTAAGGATGTGATCCCGTTAATCAAATGACAACTCTTTGTCCATGGTTAGAAAACATAACCATCTTTGATTAACGAGCTAGTCAAGTAGAGGCATACTAGTGACACTCTGTTTGTCTATGTATTCACACATGTATTATGTTTCCGGTTAATACAATTCTAGCATGAATAATAAACTTTTATCATGATATAAGGAAATAAATAATAACTTTATTATTCCCTCTAGGGCATATTTCCTTCAGCCCGATCCAGATGAGATGAATACATTACCATTTGTCAAAATAAAAAAGGTCCAATAAGCAAATACTAATTTTAGATATGATAAAATGAAACAATACATGTCTTCCGACTATGTATCACTCTACAGGCTTCTTATCACAGACCTCTTCTATAAAATGGAGGACAAGGAACACACGAGGCACAACAATGATCAAGCCTATCATACACACGAGGCTTCCAATGACATGCAACAACCTTGTTTGTCGAGTGAGATAATTTGTAGAGCGCATAAGGGTTACAACAATGGTGGTAAGAATGAGTATTTTTAGTTTGAGACAAAAAACGAGTAAGGACTTCAACTATTTTACCTGGTATTTAAAAGATCCAAGTACTTAAAACCGTTACCTTCAAAATGAAATGCACATACTCAACTATGACTTTAAAGTACACATATTCAGAAAATTAATTTGTCAAAATTTCTTCTTTTCCATTCAAGTTTAGTCAGCTAAAACCTAAGTTGTTTTATTCTGAGTTCGGGGAATATTGTAAATGCACAATTATTTATTTTTTGTGTATTCAGAACATATGTATTTTATATTACACTAGTGTTTTTACTATTTTTTGTGTTGTCTGAGTGATAATTTTATAATTGCTAATACTAGTGCTGATTTTTCTTCATACTAGCTTATAAGATGGTCACAACTAAAAAGAATAAATTGAAATGGTTGTGGCGAACCCCATTACATCACATATAATCCTATTTGCGCTGGCGGAGCCTCTTTAGGTCCAAAGGGGGGCATGACACCCCCCCCCCTCCCCTTAAAAAGTAGAAAAAAAGTACTGAGCATTGCATTCGACCCAGCCCCAGCCCATTGAACTGACACGTCTCTCACGCATCACCAAGACTCACTCGTCTTTGTTCCTTTCCCCTCAAATCGATAGAACCTCTCTCTTTCCCCGAAATCGTCATGGCTGGAGAAATATGCTCAATGGTGGAGAAGTAAAATTCAGCTGATTTTTATCAACAAGAGAGGTACGCACTAGAGCTTCAGCTAAATCGCTATATTGTGGATGCTAATGTTTTTTTAAAAAAAGGCATACACCCGACTTTATAAATAAAGCCATAAGTCAGGTAGCAAACACACAAGGGTTCGAAACACACAACCAACCAGACCCCAACCATGGGTCATGCAAGGAAAGTTAAGTCAAGGGTATATGGATCCCTAGCCAGTACACGGCACGCAGGCCGGAAGATTACTGCCCAAAAGAAACTCGCCAACGACGCGCAATCCGACTAAGCATCATGCTCTTGTCTGCATAGATTAGACACCGAGGCCTGGACTTTGGAGATCAGCATAGATAGCGCATCCTGGTCGTCCATCTTAGTCAATGATTTCCACTGCTGCAAGAGAGCACATGATTTAAATAAGCAATCAGTAGGTATAGCCAGAAACACATGCTCGATAGTAAATTTATTCCTAATCGTCCAGAGAGACCAACACAGAGCTCCTAGGCCCACCCAAAAGATACGTCTGGTGACTCCTAATAAATTACTAGCCAGAGCCCGAAGCTCAGAGAAAGACGCAGGGTCCCAGGAGACATGAAGCCAATCTCTAACGCAACTCCAAATGAGCTTAGCCAAGACACAGTGGAAGAAGATATGAGCCGTATCCTCCAAGTCGCCACATAGAGCACAAAACCGTGAGCCCGGACCGTTTCTCTTACGAATTTGGTCAGCCGAAGGCAATCGACCCCTAAAAGCTTGCCATAAAAAAATCTTAACTTTAGGAGGGATCCGAGCCTTCTAGATTTGAGAGAAACGGTTAGTAGGAGTGCCACCAATAAGCTTAGAATACAGCGATTTAACAGAAAAGCGCCCAAAAGCAGTGTGTGGCCAAATCACCGAGTCCAGGTTCACCGAGCGTGGGGAAGGAGGCAGTAAGACGTTGCCAATCTTCAAACTCTTCTGGCGACAAGGAGCGGCAAAAGGCCAAGTTCCAACCATGGGCAGCCAACTCCGCAATAGAGATATCCGGGTCAGGACAGTAAGAGAATAAGGTAGGGAAGGTCACTGAGAGTGGTGAGTCTCCACACCACCAATCAAGCCAAAATCTAATTGAGGAACCATTCCCCACAACAAATTTAACATGAGCCTGAAAAAGAGGTCTCACTTTCACCAAGGCCTTCCAAAACTGAGAACCACCACGAGAGTTAGCAAACATCGGGCTAGAGAGAGGAAAATATTTTGCCTTAAGAATGGAGAGCCATAAGGGTATATCCCCACCACACATAATCTTCCACCACCATTTAATCATAAGACATTGGTTCATGATGGAAGTATTAATAATACCCAACCCTCCAAGGTTTTTGGGTTTACACATCAGCTTCCATTTAACGAAGCCTTTCGCCGAATATCAGTGAGGACTTTAAGATGCCTATAACCATACCTGCTCTATGTCGATGCCTTGTTGAGACAGGAAGGCATAGAATCAATAATTGGAACAAAAGATTACTTCGACTGCTTGTTACCTTCCCAGTTTCTACAACAAGTCTTGAGTGTGCCTTCTAGTTTGAAAATTATCAACTCAAGGCTGCGCAATAGAATGGAAGATGCATTTCTTGCGGATAGCTTGCTGCTACAAGTAGAATGAGAGATTGCACAAAAAGTAAGTTATGATGACATAATAGCTGAATTCAAAGCTAAGAAGCTGAGGAGAGCATATTTGTAGTTATTGGTCTCATATTTAGTCGCCTTTTGTTTAGTCCGGTGTAATCTACTGTTGTGGCTGTGGAGCACTTCTTTTGGTCAGTCTGGTGTGTTCTATGGTCTGGCTATGGAGCACTCACTAAATAGTAATTGTTCACAACAAGATATGTTGGTGTTATCATGTATTTGTGTGAACAAACTATATAGATATATGTATATAAGATGTATAGTTTGTTCCAGTTAATGTTGTGGGACTGAGTTGCATCTGTTTCTGTGCAAAATTTGCTTTTATTATGAAATTGCCCCTGGTTGCTTTTCACGCTCCGCCACTGCATGTTTGTGAAATGCGAGTACTTTTATTAGTATATCAGTGCGGCCTACCTCAATAATCATGAACCTATACTTTCAGAAATACCAAATGCGATAAATATTCCTCGGAAAGCATGTTCACGTAATTTCAACCTTCATTATTTACACCTACACAAGCGACAGAGGGGTTTGTCCGAAAAAACAAAGTTGGGTTGCACCTTGCGACATCAAAGTTTCTTAGATCATCAGGTTTCGGCTC
This sequence comes from Triticum urartu, assembly GCF_056163025.1. Lineage (NCBI taxonomy): Eukaryota > Viridiplantae > Streptophyta > Magnoliopsida > Poales > Poaceae > Triticum > Triticum urartu. The sequence goes on from NC_141878.1 coordinate 570,562,553, forward strand.
CCGGTTTCCATTTCTTGTAAGGAAAACCATTGAAGCACATAATTTAGTTTTGCCACATGAGCATTGATGTTTGGTAAGGTCTATGGGGAAACATGTTACTGCTTTCTACTTTTCCTTCCCCATCCTACATGGGGCCGATGATCCGAGCTCGTATCTGGATGTCAACCAGACAACTGGCGCATCAAGACCATAGCCACACATGCCAGGACCGACTTCCTCCTCCAACATCAGCTACGCTAGTGATAAGCACTCTCCTTCCCATTCTATGCCTAGTATCTGAACAAGATTTTTTGTTGTTGTGTGTGTAGTGAGGGGTCTATAAATTGTGTCGTAGAAATCATTGTTTGTGTGCGTTCACGTGCGCATGCACGTATTATATATGAACCTTTGGTGTGGATAGTAGGAATATCCTATCTTTTGTAGTAGGAAACTCTCACATGTGTAGCCCAAGCCCGGCCTGAAGCTCAGAAATACCTCTTTCCTCAAGCCCAAGCCGAAAGCCCGGAGTCTAAAATCCTGGATCAAACATTGTATTTCAGTACATACACGTCGAAGCCCGATCAGTAAAGTTGGAAAATGCAAGCCCGGGCACGGCCCGAATGCTCTTCCAGGCTGCAAAACAATGCACGAGCGTGATCTGATTTTTCTAGGGCAGCCTTGGACTAGGTCCTCGGGCCAAGCTGCCCATGCCAAGGTTTAAATAGAAGTTGGTGATTATTTTTAGTCGTAGTAGGATTCTCTTGTTTGTGTGGTAGTAAGCTCATGGGATGAAAATATTTTTGTGGAAATTAGAAGTTTTTTTTTTGCAGGGGGTGGAAATTAGAAGTTGGTGTTGAGTTTTATCATAGGTAATTGCTGATTTGTAAGTTTCAAAATTTTACATTTCCTACACCTTTTTCTCTGACTCTGGCAACATCTCTAGCTGCTCGCCAATGACAACGCCACCGGTCACCAGAAACAGCCGGTACTGGTGGTGCGGAGGCTTCAGATGAGAAAGAGAAGGGGCATGCTGCAATGCTTTCCCGAGTTTCGACCAAGAACTCCATTGTTGTTTCGCTACCTGAATTAGGGTGCACGCTATGCGTATTACTTGTAAATACGATGGCTCTCAGCATTTTCCACACTGTGACAACTTATTTTGTATATTTGATTTTTTTTATCGGTTTCGTGTTTGAAGCGGTGGAATCATGCGCGTGGGAGCATAGAAACGGACGGTTTATAGTTAAAACCGCTGGGCAAAGGGAACCGAAGAGTTAATTCTTGAACAAACACACAAGTTCCTTGGGCTACACAACCATCTAGATTTATCAAATGGGCAGTGAAAAGGTTGCAACCGCGTCTACTGTGGCTCTGCAAATGTAAGTAGAAACGAGGAGTAATAAACAACAACAAAAAAGACTTTATGCCATCAAAATCAAAATAAATAAAAAGAACGCTACCTCACTCCTATATTATTATATAGAGATAGAGCGAGGATCATCGTCAGTGTAGACTGCCGGACTCATCATGGGTCGCCTCCATTGCTTCCCCCTCCTCCAACTCCTCCTCATCACGCAGTCGCAGCTGGTCGCCCTCTCTGCCCGTGGCTTCCCTGTCCCGCCGTTGGAGCAAGACGATGGAGGCATGAGGTGGGCCGTCGTGATCGCTGGGTCGAACGGCTACGCCAACTATCGTCACCTGCAGGTAAGCAACAATCTAGTACTCCCTCCGTTTTCTTTTAGTTTGCATATAAGATTTGGTCAAAGTCAAACTCTATAAATTTTAACCAACTTTATATAAAAAAATTAACATCTACAATACTGAATCTATATGGTATAAAAATTAATTTCATGATGTACCTAACAATATTGATTTCATATTATAACTCTTGATATTTTTTTCTATAAACTTAGTCAAAATTAACAAAGTTTGACTTTGACGAAATCTTATATGCAGACTACAAAAATGGAGAGAGTACTATGTAGTACTAGTATTATACTACTTACTCCTAAAATTTACACTCGAGTACTGCTACATACATGGAGATTATTGCATATACTACTTTGGAATATAAATTTTGAGCTTGTAGCAGAATGCTGATCGCTGGGTCGAACGGCCGTCCTGTATGTACTAGTACTGCTACTAGCTCGCATGGAATCTGCTCAATGACCCTGTTTAGGTATTCTAGCTCAGTTAGAGGTTAGAGTTAGATTCTAAGCCTGAACTAACCCTGAACTAACTCTAACTAAAGAGGTGTTTGGATGGCAGGGTTAGGTGAAGCGCGGATACGGCGAAGTGCCTTCACGGACGGTTTGATAGGGAGGGAGGGGGAGTACAAGAAGCTTCAAGAAAGTGGGGAGGGATCTGCTGCAGGGACAGTGAGAAAAAAAATATGTTTTTTAATAGTCCCGAGAAGAACTAACCCAAATAAGCATCTCTTGGGTGGGTTAGTTTTTTTGGGTGGGTTAGATGCAAACCCAAACTAACCCTCCCGTTTAGATATTTTTGGATTAGATGAGTCCAAACTAACCCAAACTAACTCTAGCCTATTGATCCAAAGAGGGACAATACTACGGACTGCTCCAATGACTTGAGTAATTATTAGATCCCACTCTCTCTTTTTTGAAAATCCTTCTCTTTTTGCACTCAAGTGTAATTATTTTTTGAAAATCCTTGCCTTTTGCACTCAAGTGTCTAAATGGATGAACAGGGACACGTATGCCACGCCTAGTGCCGGAGCTTCATGGGCCAAAGGGGGCCATTGCCCCCTACTCTATGATATTTCTTAAGTGTACCTCTAATATTATTAGGCTTCAAAGCTTTCTCAGAGTTCAAGCATAACTTATGTTCTTGGCTCCCTCAACTATGATTAGCCCTCTCAAAAATCTTCATCAAGCTCCGCCACTGCCACGCCTACCAGATCCTCAAGACCGGCGGGTTGAAGGAGGATAATATCGTCATCTTCATGTAGGACAATATTGCCGGGAATCTTGAGAATCCCCACCCGGTGTCATCATCAATCACCTGAAAGGCGGCGACGTGTATGCGGGAGTTCCCAAGGACTACACCGGGGATGATATCAACGTGAATAATTTCGTCGCCGCGCTGCTCGGCGACAGGTCGAGACTCACCTGCACCGAAAGTGGGAAGGTTGTCCTCAACGGGCCGAACGACCACATTTTCGTCTACTACTCCGGCCATCGACAATGTCACCATAGCGGATATCCAGGTGCAGCCGTCATCGTCCTCAACAAAGCGAGAGGAGGCAAGTAACCTACCGCAGGACACTATGGCACGACGGGTTAAGGAGGACGGGAGGTTTTACTTCATCGGCGGCTTCCTGTTGGACTTCAAGAAAGGCCATGTGCTCACCGCAGGCCGGCTGGCCGGGCAGCCCCTGGTCGATGCCTAGCGCTGTCTCAAGACCATGGTGAGAAGCTATGAGGATCACTGCGGACCGCTGTCGACCTATGGGCACAAGTATGTCCGGGTGCTTGCAATTGTCTGCGACGCTGGCATACCAGAGGAGGTCATGGCGAAGGTGTCATCTCAGCTTGTGCTGATAAGCAGCGGCGGAGCTTCATGAAGATTGTTGAGGGGCTAATCATAGTTGAGGGGGCGAAAAAGATAAGTTATGCATCGACTCTGAGAATCCTTTGATATTCAAGTCTAATAATTAGGGGGTACACTTAAGAGTTTTCGTAGAGTAGGAGGACAATGGCCCCCTTTGGCCCCATGAAGCTCTGCCGATGCTGGTAAGTGTGGTTAGGTTGTAAGGATCGGATTGAGATGGTGGAGTTGCTATTGGGCGTGACAGTGTAAGGCCGGCCCTAGTGGTAGTATCTTAGTAGTATCATGCGCTTGAGAATAGCAACCATGCTGATGTGGCAGAGAATTAAAGAAGAGAGAGAGGGTTAGAGTAACATAGGTAGATACCATATCATAATAAATGATGTGCTACTATGTGTCATGCATGGCCATTATAAGATAATCTATGATACTACTCTATAATACTATGCAATATGAGGATAGTATCATACACTAATATCATATGCATGATAATAGTTTGTGATACTCTCCACTATGAGGCTGGTCATAGTGGGGAGTAACTTAGGCTAGTGTCATGCACTAGCATAAGTTACTACCTTCATAGTGTAAAGTAATATAATAGTAGTATCTTAGATGGCTTCATTTATTAGCTTGTAGACTCATCTTGTCTTGAAAAGCGACATGTTACAGTAACATATTATGTTACCACCTCTCATTAATTACTTGCCATATAAGCAAAAAAATTCTTTGAGTGCGCTTTGTTACTACTCCCTCCTTCCATCTATATAGGGCCTAATGCATTTTTTAAGACCGCCTTTGACTATTGACAAGATTAATAGTACATGACATGCACAATGTGAGAATTATATCATTGAAAGCTCCTTTCACACACGAATTTACCGGTGTGCTTTGTGTAAGTTGCATGTCATATATTATTGCTCTAATATTTGGTCAAAGTTAGCCTCGAAAAACGCATTAGGCCCTATATAGATGAAAGGAGTGAGTAGCTAAGTTACTCTCACTATAAGACTAGCCACAGTGGGAGTAACTTCAGCAGTAGTATCGAGTCCAACTCAGCAAATTTATTTATGTGGCAATGAGTTAATGAGGAGAGAGATAGTTTAAGTAACTTAGCTAGTTACTATAACATCACATGTCCCAATGCAATATGAGTCTATAACCTAATAAATGAAGCTTTGCATGACGCCACACTTATGTTACTCCCTCCATCACAGTTTATAGGGCGTCTAGCCCAGATCGCTGGAACCAAGGGATGCAGCGATTGGCTCCATTTTATCCATAGCGTAGTTAATTGTGTGCGCCTAATTAGCTGAGAAGTTAATGATTCGGTAAACCCCACCTCCAATAAACGAGCAGCCTCCTTGCATGCATTGGTGGAGACCAATTCCACACCATGTTCACACCCCGGGTTTCCACCCCACGTTCACACCATGCATGCAGCTAGTACTAGTACTCCTAATTACTCATGCATGATGTACTACTAGGCAGTAAATGAAACGTGCCTTAATCCTTCTCAATTCTGAAAATGCATGAAATCTGAAAGGTGCCTTATAAACTGTGACGGAGGGAGTACCCACTATGAAGGTATAATATAGTCTAGGGATATGTGTATGTTAGTAGTGTATGTTAGGCTAGCCATAATGGGGGTAACTTAGGTAGTAACTTAACACATCCCGAGACAATTTTGCTTATGTGGCAAGTATTTAATGAGGAAAGTTGTGCTTGTGGTAACATAATATGTTACTGTAACATAGCGCTTTCCGAGGCAAAATGAGTCTATGAGCTAATAAATGAAGCAATCTATGACACTACTATTATGTTACTTTGCACTATAGAGGTAGTAACTTAGACTAGTGTCATATGCATAACACTAGTATAAATTACTCCTCTCCATTGCGGCTAGTCTGACTAGCCTAAATAGCCTAAGGATCACTAGAAGGACATTAATTATGATGATTTTAAAATATCTAAGATCTAATTATGGTAAGGTCTTTAATTCTAGAGAAAATGAGACCACAAACACGTAAAATTAGGCGTGAGAGTACGTTCTAGTCCACTAAATCATAAGTTCATTCCCATATGCTACCTCCATCCTTGTTTATTAGTCTCTTTAGTATTTTGTGCCAAATTTTGATCATACATTTAACTAATAAAATGTTAAAGCATGTCATCAAAAATTAAAACATTGAATTTCTATTTGAACATAGTTCTCAATAATATTATTTTTGCAATGTATAACTTATATTTTATTAGTTAAAAGGATGGTTAAAATATGTCCCTAAATACGAGGGGTACTAATAAATCAGGACAGGGTAGTATAAACTTGTTTTATAGGTTCTCTTTTGGTCAAAATTGCACTAGCTTAGCAAAAACGCCACATCAGCAAGTGACATGCGAGATGTTTTTTTTACCAAACTGCTGCCCATGTTTCTACCGCAATGACATCAACAATGTTTTGCTATTCTATAGTCAACACTAACTAGATGTAACGTGTGTGATAGAAGTCGTATCGTTGCCTCTGTCCCGTTTATTTAGAAAATTTCACCCCAGCAATCTCCAAATTCTCATTAGGCCCCTCCCAATGCTCCACCGTGAACAGGTGCTAAGCATGCCACATAAGCGAAAAAATGACATGGCACTACATTTAAGGAGAAGAGAGAGTACTTTGGTGACCCCAGGAAGAACCAATGCTAAGCGCAAAAACCTAGGCAAACCACTTAAATTAAACAATTTGACCAATACATGAAAGACTTTAGGTGCTAACTCATTAAATAATGTGTGCTTAGCAACAACAAGCTAAGCACCCTATGCATTGGGGTGTTGAATTGCTAAGGTATTTAATACACTTAGTACCTCATCTAAACACCTTTGCATTGGAAAAGGTCTTAGTCCGTACTTGTTTATTCTAATTTTGTGTCTACACAAACTACGACCAAAAGGCGATCATCCAGGTAGTGGACATTGGCGATCAATAAAGTCACCCAAATGGTGGAATCGAAGCGACGGGAACATTGCGATGAACCTCAATTTTGGTTACTGTGTTTGATTCCCGGTCTCCCTTACCGACGTAGCTGGGTTTTGACGGTTGTAGTTTCCGTAGAGTTCAATGAGCTGCTTTGGGTGTCTTTTTTTTTTTGGAAAACTTTCAATCTATTCATCTTTAATCATAATAGTGCAATAGACATTAAAAATAATAAAAATTACATCCATATCCGTAGACCACCTAACGACCACAACAAGCACTAAAGCGAGCCAAAGGCGCGCCGCTGTCATTGCCCCTCCCTCGCCGGAGCCGGGCAAACCTTGTTGTAGTAGACAGTCGGGAAGTCGTCGTGCTAAGACCCCATAGAACTAACGCACCAGAACAGCAACTATCACGGATGAAAAGTGTAGATCAAAAGAATCCTACCTGAAAACACACGAACGAAGACAAACGACGAACAGATTCGAACAAATCCGCCAAGGACAGATCCGCCGGAGACACGGCGCATCACCGAAACGGGGGCTAGGCGGCGATCCCTTTATTCCATCTTTAGGGAGTCGCCACCGTCCCGCCTTCCCGAGCAAGACACAAACCCTAACAAAGCTTTAAAAAAGATCTAAAAATGAAGCCCTCCCACCGGCAAGGGCCGAGATCCACTCCGCCTCCATGGCATAAGGCTATCGGAGACAGAACGGACCGGCGCCGGCGCCGATGGGAGGCAAAGAACCCTAGTTTTAGGGAGGCGGCAGCTGGGTATTAGTCTATTTGGAGTTTCCTTGAACGCACAAAGAGTAGCTGCTTTGGGTGTCTTGGTCATGAAGTCATAAGAAGGAGATCACCGAAGCCTGGTTTGCCCCTCTTGCACGGGTTTAGGAGGTCACTGTTACCATTGGTTTGCAAGACATTGTGCACACCCCCGGTCATTCAAAATTCACCATGCTAGACACAAAACTGGGCGCCCCCTTCGGCACGCCTTGAAGGCGCTGTCCCTCGCATGCTTCTTGCTGCCAAGGTGCTCTCAAAATGTCACGAACATATTTTCTTTAAACATGAACATTTTTCATGCCACATACATTTTGTTTGCATGGCATGAAATGTTTTTAGCTAAGCAAATATTTTCCACAGTATGAACATTTTTGTAATGCCATGAACATTTTTTAAGCATGGGAGAACATATTTAAATGTCTCACACATTTTTTTGAATGGTATGAAACATTTTAATTATGTGGACATTGTTTTGACATTATTCTACATGTTTTTAAATGCCACAAATATATTTTAAAACACATGCTTTTTCAAAACATCATGCGCATATTTTGTTAAATGGTACAATTTTTTTAAAGGTTAATGAACATTTTTTACACTGCATGTATATTTTTCAAATATACGATGAACACTTTCAAAAAATTAACTAAATCAATTTTGAAATATATGTATTTGGATGGTCAACATTACGAGTCATGAGCTGGTCCACTACCGGCTCCCATGTTGGATATCCGTGCTAATGTCTCGCATAAAGCAGCTGCTGTTTTTCCGCGGTGGCTCTTTGGAGGCTCAACGGCTGCTGTTTGCTCTTTGCTGTGATGAATTTGGAAATTATTTGGGTAGCTCATTAGGGCATGTACAATGGTTGTATGATAGTTTTATCTTAAGTTTTGCATATAATTTAGAGATAACAAAAAAAAGAGTCTATAATGAGTCATCTCTTAGCCTTATCTTCAATAACTAGCAATTCCTAAAAACATGATGAGACATATTGTGCAAAGGGATCATCTCTTATCTTCTCTTAAATAAGAGAAGACAAGCCTTTTCTTATGACTTCTCTCTCCTCCATCTCATCATTGATCCTACGTGGCACTCCTAAGATAGCATCATTATACATGTCCTTATTGGTCATACATGGGGTGCTTGATGTTGTTACGCTGGAGGCCGTTGCATGCCGGAAAGCGTTGTCTTAAGCGGAGGATCTACAAAGTTTTTGGGCCGCATCTGATACGATGAACACTTACAAAAACAGAAAACACATTTTTTTTGCGTTTTCGAGAGGCACGGCCGTGCTTCTTGTGAAAGCACAACCATGTCTCTCGTGAAAGCAAAATTGCGCCTCTCGCGGAAGGAAAAAAATTAGAAAACATGTTTTTTTTCGTTTCCGAGAAGCACGGTCGTGACTCTCGTGAAAACAAAACCGTGACTCTCGCAAAAGAAAAAAAGGAAAACTTGTTTTTTCGCGTAATTTTTTTCAAAAAAATTTTATTCCAAAAGCTAAGGAAGATTGGTGAAAGACCGAAACGTCGAAAAAACCATTTAAAAAGAAAAAAATCTGTGCGAAAAAATTAAAAAAAATCCAAAAAAATTGCCCAGAGCACGACATGTGGCGAACGGCTGAGTGCGCGTCAAGTGGCACTGATCGTTGTGAGGCTCCCGAAGGATCGCTTCTCAACTAGGTGCTCCCATGATATACACAGAGGCAATCATGAGAGGTATGGTTCCATTATTAGAGAGATCAAGGATAGAGCCGAAGTTTTCAATTGTGAACTTTTTTTCGATCATGATGCGCCGTGTAGTGCTGCCCCTTTTTGGCCGGCCCTTTACCGAGTTTTTGTTTCTTTTCATTTTTCATTTTAGTTTTTTATATTTCTCCTTCTTTCTTTTTCTATGATGTTTCAATAGATAAGCTCACTCATTTAAAAACGGAAACGTTTCCTACGCCAAGTCGGCCGAAACTTCGGCCGGCCGCCTCGCTTGCTACGAACGTGGGGTCTAGCACACAAGCCACGTTTCCCACACCGCTTTGTTTTTTTACTTCCTTATTATCTCAAGTCACGACCTCATTCACTCATTCCCCTTCCGTCTTCCTCGCGGCTGCTGGTTTCTCGACATAGCTCACCTCCTCTCTCTTCAGACCTCCCAGCGCCGACGCACCTGCAGGCCAACCACCACTGCAACGCTGCTACATCACCACACCCCGCATCTAGTGCAGGTATGCCGGAAACCGACGAGTTGCGGTGCTGAAACCTGACCAGCGGGATTTTGCTTCAGCCAGCGATGGTTGTGGTTGGCGGCGACGGCGATGGCGGAGAATAAGTTGCTTTTATTTTTTATTTTGTTTTTTGTTGGAATCCTCGGCGGCGAACGCCATGGCCACCATGATTTTTTTTGCTGCAACTAGCAATCTTTTTTGCTGGAACCAATCTTTGTTTTGCTACATCGGAGAAGACTACATGCTTGGGAATAAGCTGCATCCAAGGATTTTTTTTGTTATATCCGACATCAATTTTTGTTGGAACCAGCACTAGCGCTGGCTACGACCCGTTGACGCATATTGGAGCTACTGCCAGAGGGGAAAATGCTACAACCCGTGCATCAGATTGCTACGGCCGGCAATTTTTTTGTTGGAACCACTCGAGAGTCATAGCGGAGGAGCTGCATCTAGCGGCATAATTTGCTACATCCGGCTTCAATTTTTGTTGGAACCAGCACGAGCACAGGTCAGCCACACAATGCCACCAGAGTTGCTTCCACGAGCAGCCCGGATGCTGCAACCGGCGGCCGAGGTTGTCATGACCATGCTGGCTGCGCTATGATGTCAGGCGATGCTCGGGGATAGCGACGTTTTTTGTGTTGCATGGGATGCAGCAGGGGCTGCTATTGATGACGGAAGGCCCGTTGAAGGGCGAGTGTTGATGGGCGGCGAGTGCGGGCGGCCGGAGCGACTAGCATAGGTGGCGTCGTTGGCCGCCAAGCATAGGCAGCCAAGGACGAGCGCGGGTGGTGGTGAGCGCGAGTCCGCCATGGTTCCAAGATGCTGGTCAACGCGAGACTAGACATGAAGGGAATGTGTGACGTGGGGAAATCAACGACAGGGAGTGGCCTAATCGATCGGTTGTGGGCCGACCAACCAAAATTTCGGCCGGCAGACCGGCGCCTATCACTGGCCTTTAAAAACAAATTCATTCATGCTATTTCACAGTAATTCACATGCAATTTTTTGTTAAACGGTACTAATCAGTCCTTGTGACCGTTTTTAAATAACATAAAGTCGCATATGCTCTTCATTGAAGTATTTCAAGTATTATCGTGTACAATATTTTTGTCATGTGACTTTTTTCTAGATGGTGAACATATTTCAAAAAGTATATCTTTTACAAAGTATCATTAGTTAAACTACATCTTAGTAATTTGTTCTTTTGTTGCAAAACTTCATTTTGAATTTTTATTACCTACATCAATTAGTCCGATTTGGAATTCTCACTATGCCATTAATTTCAGGCTGATTATGAAAACATTGTACCACAATCTTCGCCGGCGAGTCCGGTATAAGGGTTGTGGAGGAGGCGTAGTGTAATCATGGTCGTTCCTCAATCCGGGCTATCTTGGGCTGGTTTTAAAAAGCCAAACCTAAATAATCCAAGCTCGAGCGGACACGGTCTAAAAAATAGAACTACGATACTTTCCTGTTTAAAACCATTAAATTAATATTTTTTGGAATATATTCAGACATTATTATTTATGTTTTTCACTAAAGTCCATTTTAAGCATTTTTGGGGTTATTTCAGGCTTCAGGCCACCCCTTTTGACGAAACCGAAGCTAGAGCTGACCGGACTGTCGGATTACGGGTTTGGGGCTGGGCTGCCCATGCTCATCTCAGTGTAGAGGATGTACTCAACCTTTTTTTTTTTGAACCTAGGATGTAGTCAACCTTGCGGACGCACACAACTACATACACATATAGAATAACCTAAAAACATACACTTTGCAAAATGGGTAGAGGTTTCTTTGTTCATAATTCTGTGAAACGTACGTAGTACAATGGTGTTCTCCTCTTTATATGGACTATAAAACGATGAGCAGGGAACCTGCAAGGTTCGCGTGGGATCGTTTCCAGTAGAGCACATGACGGTCATTTGGAAATAGAACAAGAATGAATAAAATGTTTCCACCGGACACCAACAAAAGCTTTGTTTTCATCCCTTGCGCACAGAGAAATATAAGCACACATTTTTCTCTCCAACCAACGTGTGTATGTAGAGAAAGGGAGAAGATCCCTTTTTGAAAGAAACAAGATAGCAGCAAATGGTCTGGAAGGGTTTCAGTGTGCAGTGGACGGCTTATTAGCTTGTCCACCTTGCAGACCGATTGATCTTCAGAATCAGGTTAGATGGCCCCTTTGGCGCGCCTTGAAGGCGATGTCCCTCGCATGCTTCTTGCTGGCAAGGTGCTTCCGTGTAGTGGACTCGTGCTCTTCGTCGGAGTCTGACAGAGGGGCGACGGCAGAGGCAGCAGCCGCATATCGCTGTAAGAGACAGAGAGCAACGGGAATCAATATATATGCTAGCTACTTATATGGCGACCCACCACGAGGAAGGTTTTTGAGTTGGAATTAGAAGTGGGTAGGATCTAGCGGTAGCAGTAGCTTGTAGCCATGAAAGGTACCTGGCTTAGGCCAATGGCATGGCTGCTGCAGGAGACGATGCGCTGCATCCAGTCGAGCCACTCGACGGGACTGATAGGTCTTTGGCCGCCGCGGTGCAACTTGACCGCATTCTTTGGAACCCCCCTCAACGCAGCTACCGGCAGATGAGCAACATCATGCCCTTCATATTTGACTTGTATCGATTTGAGGTTCTGGCAGCACCCGTGGAGTGGGGCGCCGCGGCGACTGGCCCTCATACAACTCCCCGAGATCTGTGATCATGAATGTAGTGAGATGATGGTAGTAGATTAATAAGCCAAAGTTGACATATTATAGTAAACTGTCTACACATTAGTTAGACACTTGGGAAAAGAAAGATACAGCACCATGCAATCTTGCAGCACGATTCTCTCCAGATTCGGGAAGCTCTTCAACACATGCGCCAGAACCTGGCATCCATCCCCAATCTGACATTCTGTCAGGACCAATGTTCTCAGGTTATGGAACTCGCTGAATAGTTAGGGTTCCTCCCCAACCAATGCCTGCATTTGAAATCCATGGATACAACATATATAGATCAGTTGATTTGATGCACAAAGATCATCAGTTCATGCACAAAGATGGATAGAACTGTACGAACGTACCCATGTGGTGAACCACCGCAGTTCCAAAGCTCTGGCAGTTCGAAGGGATTTCAGGAGACCGAGTACGCCGGCATGGCACGAGATGGATGCCACGGCGAGGGATGGCATCTCTTCTTCCACGGCGACCGGCATGCCGACGTTCAAGGAAACAAGGGCAGGAGCGGTGAGGCACAGTCGCGCCGCCTCGCTGGAACTGCCCTCGACGGCCAACCTCTTGAGCGACCGGGAGGCGATGCAGATGCGGTTGGCGTTGTCGTCCCAGGACCGCCGGTGGCACTCGCAGTTGACGAGGTGCAGGTCTTCCAGGACAGGGCACTGGGATCTCAGCTCCTCCTCGAAGCTCTCAAAAAGGATCAATCCGGAGAGGGACAGCCTCGTTAGACGGCTGGTGGCGGTGGGTGTGCGGCTGAAGATGCCGAAGGAAAAGAAGGGATCTTTGTGAGATCTGTGATGGCCGCCAGCGCCATGATCGTAGTCGCAGGCGACGCGGAGCTCGGCGGGGCGGCGCGCAAGGCCGCGGCGGATCCACCGGTCCATGCCCCTGCGGAGGTCCACGTCGCCGCCGAGGTGCAGCCGATACGCGTCGAGCGGCGACGCGGCGTTGAGGGGCAGGACGGAGTCGGCGAAGTCCTCGAAGTCTTGTCGCTGCGTGATCTCCCTGCCCCTTCTCTCGTCCCGCGCTCGTCTGTACGCGTCGTACATGGCCGCGTCGTAAGGGCCGTTGTAGGACGGCTCCGGTTCCGGTTCGTCAAGGAGGAAGTCGCGGTGGTGGATGTCGACGCACGGCACGTCGCGCCAGAGGTGCCTCCACCGGCGCGAGAGCAGGCTGGTGTGCACCACCTGCCGGGAGCGGAGGTGCGACAGCACGCTGTGCAGGAGGCAGTCCGGAAGGTTGCTCAGCCGGTCGCCGCCGGCAGCGGCAGGTGGCGTCCCCATCGAGAGAGGCTCGATCGAATCTTGGTTCGGTCTCCCGATCGATATCTATCCTGTCCAGTATTTACGGGTGGCATATATATGTACACGTACCTGATCGAAAGATACGGGAGAAGTACGTCGGTCGTTAACACCGCAAAATCTCTTTTACCGGAACCGGTATGTACCGGCAAAGGACCATCTTACACCTCAGACTTTAATATTCGTGCAAAGAAAACAAAATCCTTTTCACATTTGAAGATACAAATGGAATACACAGCTAGTACAACTGACATGCACAGATTTTTGTTAGGCAAACTAGTGGAGGATGCTTTCACATGTCGTCCTCCTCTCTCTCTCCAAACAAAAAACTTCCCTTTTATTTTCAATCTAGCATTTTGAATTGCTCATAACTTTTAAACTGAATTTTTGTTTTGGAAACTTTTTATATATTTGTATTTAGGTCGACTTTAAATCAAGACCAACCTTGGATATATTTTAACTAGTTTGAATTTTCAATTATGTTTCAGTTCTAGTTATTTTTTTCAAAGGAGTGAAATAAGTTTTTGAAAATTAGTGAAAAAGTAGCCGCCTTCAACTTCCTCGTTGATTTGTTGACTTAAACTATCTTCACTGTCAATTTGAAGTGGGTGAAGTGGAAGGTCAATTATTGGATTCTCTGGAGTGAAATTTGCTCATTCGATCAGGTAGGAATCTCATCAACGTCAACGCCAAGATTCCTGTCGTCATCGACCATTTTGTTAGAAGTATAGGATAATTTTTCGTTTCACTTTTTTGGTGGCTATGTTATCTCTAAATATGTGTGAAATGCAGTGCTTTGAAGAGATGAAAGTGGATGTGCTTGTGAATTGTGATGTGTATAAGTCTTGTGCTTTAGCAAATACATGTCATCACTGATCGGCCAGCCTGGACATCAGTGGCAATAGGTAGTCATTGGTTTGTCATCTCTGACCGTCAGAGGGCTAGTCACTGATAAAGAAGTCAACACTGACCCGGAGCCATAGACGGGCCAGTTGCGCACTAGTGATGATATTAATTGGCACGTCAGTGATGTTCCGCATGTAGTAGTGAGTGGTAAGACATATCACTGCCTCGTGGTCACGCCTCGGTCGATGATCAGGGGTCAGTGCTATTCGGATATGTAGTAGGGATCAATTGTAAATCTTTTGTTAAAGTAAAATTACAGATTCCACAAGCAGCTGAAGGAATTGATAAGCGCAAAAACTGCAAGGATTCACTATAAATGCTAAACGGTGTAGTGGTGTTGTGGTTTGTAACAGTGAAGTTGCAATTAAAGGTGAGTACGTAGCAATAAAAGGTAACTGTGTGCGTGAAGTGAGTTAATCCTTAAGGTTGGTCGTAATGAGAGTATCATAAGTAGTATCATGCATGCCAACTAGACAAATTTTATGAGGTGGCATAAAATTAAACGAAGAAAGAGAAGGTTGAGTATTATATCATTATACTGTATCATATTAAATGTTGTGCTACTTTATGTCATGCATGCACTGATAGAAAAAGGGCCTATAATCCCGGTTCGTAAGGGCCTTTAGTCCCGGTTCAATCCAGAACCGGGACTGATGGGCCTCCACGTGGGCAGTGCGCAGAGCCCAGGCAGGAGACTCTTTGGTCCCGGTTGGTGGCACCAACCGGGACCAATAGGCATCCACGCGTCAGCATTTCTGTGGCTGGAGTTTTTGTTTTTTTTTTGAAAGGAAGGGGGGGTTTGGGGGTTTTGGGGGGTTAATTTAGGTGTTTCATATATTGTGTTAGCTAGCTATAATTAATAGAGAGAAGTGTCCTCTCTTATGTCCGTGCTTAGTCGACGCTACGTACTATACATACGTATAGAGAGGACTAGACACGCTAGTTAGCTAGTAAGCAAACGAAGGAAACAGAAGATCGTCATGAACATATATGCATACAAAGAGAAGTGATATCGACCACCTCTCCTTCTCCGAGAGATTGGTCGAACAACAAGTTCTCGTATATCTATCCGACACTACCGGCTACATATATACAATAATTATCTCTTACAAATATAATCATACGGACTCATGGTCCACATAGTATTCTCCGTCTTCAGCGATCACTTGGTCAAGAAAGAATGCCGCCAATTCCTCTTGAATTGCTCGCATGCGAGCTGGTGCTAGGAGTTCATCCCGCTTCTGAAACATCTAATTTGAAGAAGGGGGTCAATACATATATATATGAATGAATGAAACTCAATACAAATGATGGTAATAAAATAAAATTGTGAATGTTGTTATTTACGTACTTCATATTGTTCGTCAGAGTACCCGTCCCGCTCACAGGTCGTGTGGCGGATGGACTCGCAGACGTAGTATCCACAGAAATCATTCCCTTTTTCCTGCCACAACCACTTTACAAGAAATAGAGGTCAATCAAACTGATAAGCAAGAATGCTAAATGGTATTGATGAAACTAGCACTTGAATCACTAGGAGATGCGCGGAACATGCTACTATAGTACTTACTTTCGGGTGTCTAAATTCCAGCTCCTTCGGCAGTCCCGGAACTGTTCTGGTGAATTTTCTCCAAACCCTGCCGGACAAAGAAAACAATTACTTGATATCAGGAAATGAACAAAATTGCTGATATGGTGGATAATGATCGATTTAACTTACTTCTTGAGGATTTCAGTCATGTCCGCATACTCCTGGGGATCTTTTCGTTTAGAGTCCAAGACGGTTACTACTCCCTGCTCAAGCCTAATCTCTAGGAGAATATAGTGGAAACTGCACACGCATGCATAACTCATCAATTACATTACTATAACCTAGACTAATATATAAGGGAAACCGAATATGCACAAGACAGTAACACTCACTTGAAGTTGTAAGGAAAGAGTATTATATCTTTGTTTTCATTTTTTTTGAATGATCGTAGCAAGTTGGCCTCGGTATCTCCGGGATGATGTTGAACCTCAGTTGCATCTATGAGATATGTGTTAACGAACCCAATATCACCGATTTGTCTTTTCTTCAATTCGGCGATCTTCATTCTGCATAATATAGTGAGGATAATTATAAATACATGCAATGAAAGAGATGAGCTATATAGAGAGACTTAATGACAGAAGTAGTAGTACTTACAGACAGTAGCAGGTGATCGTTGTTTTATCGAGGGCCAATTGATTGAAAAACTGATAGAACTCCTCAAATGGAATAGGCAACAGTTCAATTCCAACGAGGTCATGCTCCGGTTTAACTCTCGCATACAAAGTACTCCTCCCCGCAGTCTCTCTGCAGATTTTCAAGTACCAATCATGTAATCTTCGCATCATCGTTGTTAAAGATTTTTCATCTTTGACGAGAGGCTTCCCGTACTCGTATCTGTGTATCTGCACCTCCATGGTATCATAATGTACATCGTCGGGCAGGTAATCGTCAACATTGCCATAACCGGGCACCATCCTCGGATCGACGATGTCGCTAGGCACCTTGAGGGGGGGGGGCACGATTGCTTCGCTTGTTCGCCGAGCTGGGCAATTTGTTTCCAAGCTGCTCGTCGTTCTTTCAGCCTTTGATCACTGACTGTACTTCCCGACCGCTCCGCTTCGGCCCATGTCTTTGCAATAATGCGCTCATAGTTGCCTTTCGGCGGAGACTTGGGTGGTTTTGCCAGGGCAGCCAGAGTGCGCTTCACTTTCACCGGATCTACCTTCTCCTCCGGAGGTGGATGTCTCTTTGCTCTCAACCCTTGAAACCAGTCATCCACTTCGGTTCGCGCGATCTCGGCGTTATCCTCCGGGGTCCTCTCATATGGTAACTTCTCTGGAGTCTTCAGAGAAGGACCGAATCTGTATGTCCTCTCGCCTCTGGTTGTACTGCTAGACGCCGACCGAGCAGACGGAGCGGTTGTCTTCTTTACTTGCTTACGAGGCGGAGGAGAAGGACTACGATGCGCCGGAGCAGCTGGAGCGGCGGCAGGTCTCTTTCGCCCTTGCTGACGAGGCGGAGAAGGAGGAGGCTGGCTGCTCGGGCGCGTCGGTGCAGGCGGAGAAGGAGGCGGAGTGCCGCCACGCGCCGGAGAAGGAGCCGGCCGAGGGCCCTGATCGTCACTCGCCGGAGGAGGAGGCGGTGGAGGAGGCGGAGTGCCCTGACTCACCGGAGGAGGAGGAGGCGGAGGCGTCCAGTTCGGAAGGTTGATGAGCTCCTTCCGCCATAAGCATGGAGTCTTCAGAGCAGACCCCAGCCGAGTCTCCCCTTCACCGGTAGGGTGGTCAAGCTGGAGGTCCTCAAATCCCTCCGTTATTTCATCCACCATCACCCTAGCATATCCTTCTGGAATCGGCCGGCAGTGAAAAGTTGCGCCGGGTTCAGTAGGATAAACAGAGCCAACAGCCGCCTTGACCTTCAAATTCATCCATTGTGTCATAAGGTGGCAATTTTGAGACTCCGTGATAGCATCCACGGGATAGCTGGCAGTAGCCATCAAGGCATGCTCCGGCTGAAGCAGCTCGGTGGAAGCCACGCTGCTTCTGTGCTGAGATGGCGGGGTAGCTTCGGGGGAGGCTTCGACAGTACATTTGCTGCGATTTGCTTCTCGTTCCTCTATCGCATCTACCCTTGCTTGCAGTGCCTGCATTTGGGTCTGCTGCACTTTTTTCCTCCTCTCATGGGATTTGTAACCGCCTGCGTCCGGAAACCCAACCTTCCACGGAATGGAGCCTGACGTGTCTCGTGTCCGTCCAGGGTGCTCAGGATTCCCGAGGGCCATTGTGAGCTCGTCATTCTCTCTGTCTGGAAAGAACTTCCCTTACTGCGCTGCTTCGATATACTGCTTAAGCTTCCTGACTGGTATGTCCATTTGATCGTTCGTCCAAATGCACTTCCCTGTTACAGGGTCCAAGGTTCCGCCAGCCCCGAAGAACCAAGTCCGGCAACGGTCTGGCCAGCTAATTGTCTCTGGTTCGATCCCTTTATCAACCAGATCATTCTCAGTCTTGGCCCACTTAGGCCGGGCTACGAGGTAGCCACCTGACCCCGTGCGATGGTGAAGCATCTTCTTCGCAGCATTTTGCTTGTTTGTCGACGACATCTTCTTACTCTTTTCCGATGTCTTGTGGGCCACAAATGCGGGCCAGTGATCTCTGATCTTCTCATATCTGCCCTTGAATTCTGATGTCTCATTATTTTCAACAAACTTATTCAGCTCTTTCTTCCACCTCCTGAATAGTTCTGCCATCCTCTTAAGAGCAAAAGACTTGATTAATTTCTCTTTAACTGGGTTCTCTGGATTATCCTCTAGCGGTAGGGTGAAATTTGACTTCAGCTCAGTCCAAAGATCATTTTTCTGCATATCATTGACATAAGACACCTCAGGGTCTTCTGTAGACGGCTTAAACCATTGCTGGATGCTTATCGGGATCTTGTCCCTAACCAGAACCCCGCACTGAGCAACAAATGCGCTCTTTGTCCGAAGGGGTTCAATCGGTTGGCCGTCGGGCGCGATTGCTATGATCTCAAACTTTTCATCCGAGCTCAACTTTTTCTTCGGGCCTCGTCTCTTTACCGAAGTTGTGCTTGATCCGGAGGGCTAGAAAAAAGAATAAAGACTTAATTAATATGTGTACATACCAAAACAATGAATGCATCAATCAGCTAGTCAGCACAGGCTTAACTAATATATATACCTGGCCGGACTCGGTTCGGTCACCGGAGCCGTCATCACGGTCTCCTTCTTGCACCGGCATTGGGTCACCGGAGCCGTCCTCATGTTCTTCTTCTTGCACCGGCATTAGGTCACCGTAGCCAGCTTGTTCACCCTCTCCTTCCAGACCATCGGTTTCGTTGAGAAACAACGAGACGGCATCACTTCCTTCTGCGATTATGTCCCTCAACAACGCTTCTTTTGCTTCGTCTAGGGCGGTGTCCATAGTTTTTACAAATATTTACAACATGGCAATTATTATTCAAACATGACAGATGGATATATTAGTGCCAAACGTAGAACTAGCTACCTAATCATAGTAAGCTATCGGGAGGGGGTATATATCGACAACGACGACACTACATCTATGTCCCTCGACGACCCTCGTTCCCGATAAAAAAAAGAGGAAGAAGAAGAAAAAAAAGAGGAGAAGAAAGAATAGAGGAACTCCTCTATTCTTTCTTCTCCTCTTTTTTTTCTTCTTCTCTATTCTTTCTTCTCCTCTTTTTTTTCTTCTTCCTCTTCTTTTTTTATCCTCTTCTTCCTCTCATGTTCGAGAGCATCGCCGAGGGGTCGGGAGGTTGCCTAGTGTCAAAGGATTCAACAAAACCATGTCTTCATCATTAGGCAAAAGTAACATGTGCATGATGGTACGAAGCTCTCCAAAGTTATTTTGGAACGGAGTCCTAGATAGGATAATTCGCTTTTTGGTACAAAGTTCAGCAAGAACCTTCCAAATATCGTTATTTGGAAGGCCTTTGCTGAAATTCATACAAGAAGGCAAATTATCCTATCCGGGACACCATTCCAAAATAATTTTGGAGGACTTCGTCATGCCCTGGTTACTTCTGGCTAATGATGAAGCCATGGATTTCTTCAATACTTTGACACTAGGAAACCTCTCTCGACCCCTCGGCGATCCTCGACCCCTCGAACCCTCGACGACCCTGGAACCCTCGACCCCTCGGCGATCCTCTTCTTCCTCTCATGTTCGAGAGGATCGCCGAGGGGTCGGGAGGTTGCGTAGTGTCAAAGGATTCAACAAAACCATGTCTTCATCATTAGGCGAAAGTAACATGTGCATGATGGTACGAAGCTCTCCAAAGTTATTTTGGAACGGAGTCCTAGATAGGATAATTCGCTTTTTGGTACAAAGTTCAGCAAGAACCTTCCAAATATCGTTATTTGGAAGGCCTTTGCTGAAATTCATACAAAAAGGCAAATTATCCTATCTGAGACACCATTCCAAAATAATTTTGGAGGACTTCGTCATGCCCTGGTTACTTCCGGCTAATGATGAAGCCATGGATTTCTTCAATACTTTGACACTAGGAAACCTCTCTCGGCCCCTCGGCAATCCTCGACCCCTCGAACCCTCGACGACCCTGAAACACTCGACCCCTAGACGACCCTGGAACCCTCGACCCTATAGAACCCTCGAACCCTCGACCCTTGACCCTTAACGACCCTCGACCCTCTACCCTAGTTCCCGACCCTCGACCCCTCGGCGATCCTCGACACCCTCGTTCCCGATAAAAATTAAGAAGAAGAAGAAGAAGGAGGAGAAGAAGAAGAAAGAGGAGAAGAAGAAAGGAATAGCGACGGGGAGGGGGCCGGAGATGGCGCACGCAGCGACGAGGAGGAGGCCGGCGAAGGCGCAAGCAGCGACGGGGACAAGGCCTGCGGCGGCGCGGGGCGACAGCGACGGGGAGCGGGCGACGACGGGCTCGGGGCGGCGGCGACGACGACGAACGGCCTGGGGGCGTCGGGGGCGAATGGGAGCGGTTGGCGAAATCTTCACAAGTGCTACCTTATATACCCAGAGCAATGGTCCCGGTTCGTGGCACGAACCGTGACCAATGCCCCCCTTTGGTCCCGGTTGGTGGCACCAACCGGGACCAAATGCCAATTTTCAGCAGCCCAAAGGGCGGGAAGCGGCGGCCTTTGGTCCCGGTGAAGGAAATATGCCCTAGAGGCAATAATAAAGTTATTATTTATTTCCTTATTTCATGATAAATGTTTATTTAATCATGCTAGAATTGTATTAACCGGAAACATAATACATGTGTGAACACATAGACAAACTTAGTGTCACTAGTATGCCTCTACTTGACTAGCTCGTTAATCAAAGATGGTTATGTTTCCTAACCATGAACAAAGTGTTGTTATTTGATTAACGAGGTCACATCATTAGTTGAATGATCTGATTGACATGACCCATTCCATTAGCTTAGCACCCGATCGTTTAGTATGTTGCTATTGCTTTCTTCATGACTTATACATGTTCCTATGACTATGAGATTATGCAACTCCCGTTTGCCGGAGGAAAACTTTGGGTGCTACCAAACGTCACAACGTAACTGGGTGATTATAAAGGAGCATTACAGGTGTCTCCAAAGGTAGATGTTGGGTTGGCGTATTTCGAGATTAGGATTTGTCACTCCGATTGTCGGAGAGGTATCTCTGGGCCCTCTCGGTAATGCACATCACATAAGCCTTGCAAGCATTGCAACTAATGAGTTAGTTGCGAGATGATGTATTACGGAACGAGTAAAGAGACTTGCCGGTAACGAGATTGAACTAGGTATTGGATACCGACGATCGAATCTCAGGCAAGTAACATACCGATGACAAAGGGAACAACGTATGTTGTTATGCGGTCTGACCGATAAAGATCTTCGTAGAATATGTAGGAGCCAATATGGGCATCCAGGTCCCGCTATTGGTTATTGACCGGAGACGTGTCTCGGTCATGTCTGCATTGTTCTCGAACCGTAGGGTCCGCACGCTTAACGTTACGATGACAGTTATTATGAGTTTATACATTTTGATGTACCGAAGGTTGTTCGGAGTCCCGGATGTGATCACGGACATTACGAGGAGTCTCGGAATGGTCGAGACATAAAGATTGGTATATTGGAAGCCTATGTTTGGACATCGGAAGTGTTCCGGGTGAAATCAGGATTTTACCGGATTACCGAGAGGTTACCGGAACTCCCCGGGAGTCATGTGGGCCTTAGTGGGCCTTAGTGGAAAGGTGAAAGGGCTGCCCATAAGGGTTGCGCGCCTCCCCCCTCCCCTAGTCCTATTAGGACTAGGAGAGGTGGCCGGCCACCCCTCTCCCTCTTTCCCCCTTGGGAGTCCTAGTTGGAATAGGATTGGGGGGGGGAGTCCTACTCCCGGTAGGAGTAGGAATCCTCCTGCGCCTCCATAGGGCTGGCCGCACCCCTCCCCCTTGGCTCCTTTATATACGGAGGCAGGGGGCACCTCTAGACACACAAGTTGATCATTGAGATCGTTCCTTAGCCGTGTGCGGTGCCCCCTGCCACCATATTCCACCTCGATCATATTGTTGTAGTGCTTAGGCGAAGCCCTGCGTCGGTAGAACATCAAGATCGTCACCATGCCGTTGTGCTAACAAAGCTCTTCCCCGACGCTTTGCTGGATCGGAGCCCGGGGATCGTCATCGAGCTATACGTGTGCTAAGAACTCGGAGGTGCCGGAGTAACGGTGCTTGGATCGGTCGGATCGGGAAGAAGACGTACGACTACTTCCTCTACGTTGTGTCAACGCTTCCGTTGCGATCTACAAGGGTACGTAGATCATACTCTCCCCTCGTTGCTATGCATCACCATGATCTTGCGTGTGCGTAGGAAATTTTTTGAAATTACTACGTTCCCCAACAGTGGCATCCGAGCCTAGGTTTTATGGTTTGATGTTATTTGCACGAGTAGAACACAAGTGAGTTGTGGACGATACAAGTCATACTGCCTACCAGCATGTCATACTTTGGTTCGGCGGTATTGTTGGACGAGACGACCCGGACCAACCTTACGCGTACGCTTACGCGAGACCGGTTCCCTCCACGTGCTTTGCACATAGATGGCTTGCGGGCGACTGTCTCTCCAACTTTAGTTGAACCGAGTGTGGCTACGCCCGGTCCTTGCGAAGGTTAAAACGGAGTCTATTTGACAAACTATCGTTGTGGTTTTGATGCGTAGGTGAGATTGGTTCTTGCTTAAGCCCGTAGCAGCCACGTAAAACATGCAACAACAAAGTAGAGGACATCTAACTTGTTTTTGCAGGGCATGTTGTGATGTGATATGGTCAAGGCATGATGCTGAATTTTATTGTATGAGATGATCATGTTTTGTAACCGAGTTATCGGCAACTGGCAGGAGCCATATGGTTGTCGCTTTATTGTATGCAATGCAATCGCGATGTAATGCTTTACTTTATTACTAAACGGTAGTGATAGTCGTGGAAGCATAAGATTGGCGAGACGACAACGATGCTACGATGGAGATCAAGGTGTCGCGCCGGTGACGATGGTGATCATAACGGTGCTTCGGAGATGGAGATCACAAGCACAAGATGATGATGGCCATATCATATCACTTATATTGATTGCATGTGATGTTTATCTTTTTATGCATCTTATCTTGCTTTGATTGACGGTAGCATTATAAGATGATCTCTCACTAAATTATCAAGAAGTGTTCTCCCTGAGTATGCACCGTTGCCAAAGTTCGTCGTGCCCAGACACCACGTGATGATCGGGTGTGATAAGCTCTACGTCCATCTACAACGGGTGCAAGCCAGTTTTTGCACACGCAGAATACTCAGGTTAAACTTGACGAGCCTAGCATATGCAGATATGGCCTCGGAACACGGAGACCGAAAGGTCGAGCGTGAATCATATAGTAGATATGATCAACATAGTGATGTTCACCAATGAAACTACTCCATCTCACGTGATGATCGGACATGGTTTAGTTGATTTGGATCACGTAATCACTTAGAGGATTAGAGGGATGTCTATCTAAGTGGGAGTTCTTAAGTAATATGATTAATTGAACTTAAATTTATCATGAACTTAGTCCTGGTAGTATTTTGCAAATTATGTTGTAGATCAATAGCTCGCGTTGTTGCTTCCCTGTGTTTATTTTGATATGTTCCTAGACAAAAATTGTATTGAAAGATGTTAGTAGCAAAGATGCGGATTGGATCCGTGATCTGAGGTTTATCCTCATTGTTGCACAGAAGAATTATGTCCTTGATGCACCGCTAGGTGACGGACCTATTGCAGGAGCAGGAGCAGATGTTATGAACGTTTGGCTAGCTCAATATGATGACTACTTGATAGTTTAGTGCACCATGTTTAATGGCTTAGAATCGGGACTTCAAAGACGTTTTGAACGTCATGGAGCATATGAGATGTTCCAGGAGTTGAAGTTAATATTTCAAGCAAATACCCGAGTTGGGAGATATGAAGTCTCCAACAAGTTCTATAGCTAAAAGATGGAGGAGAATCGCTCAACTAGTGAGCATGTGCTCAGATTGTCTGAGTACAACAATCGCTTGAATCAAGTGGGAGTTAATCTTCCAGATAAGATAGTGATTGACAGAATTCTCTAGTCACCATCACCAAGTTAGTAGAACTTCGTGATGAACTATGATATGCAAGGGATAACGAAAACGATTCCCAAGCTCTTCGTAATGCGGAAATTGACGAAGGTAGAAATCGAGAAAAACATCAAGTGTTGATGGTAGACAAGACCACTAGTTTCAAGAAAAGGGCAGAGGGAAGAAGGGGAACTTCAAGAAAAACAGCAAGCAAGTTGCTGCTCAAGTGAAGAAGCCCAAGTCTGGTCCTAAGCCTGAGACTAAGTGTTTCTACTGCAAAGGGACTGGTCACTGGAAGCGGAACTACCCCAAGTGATTGGCAGATAAGAAGGATGGCAAAGTGAACATAAGTATATTTGATATACATGTTATTGATGTGTACTTTACTAGTGTTTATAGCAACCCCTCAGTATTTGATACTAGTTCAGTTGCTAAGATTAGTAACATGAAACGGGAGTTGCAGAATAAACAGAGACTAGTTAAGGGTGAAGTGACGATGTGTGTTGGAAGTGGTTCCAAGATTGATATGATCATCATCGCACACTCCCTATACTTTCGGGATTAGTGTTGAACCTGAATAAGTGTTATTTGGTGTTTGCGTTGAGCATGAATATGATTTGATCATGTTTATTGTAATACGGTTATTCATTTAAGTAAGAGAATAAATTGTTGTTCTGTTTACATGAATAAAACAATATATGGTTACACACCCAATGAAAATAGTTCATTGGATCTCGATCTTAATAATACACATATTCATAATATTGAAACCAAAAGATGCGAAGTTAATAATGATAGTGCAACTTATTTGTGGCACTGCCGTTTAGGTCATATTGGTGTAAAGCGCATGAAGAAACTCCATGCTGATGGGATTTTGGAATCACTTGATTATGAATCACTTAATGCTTGCGAACCATGCCTTATGGGCAAGATGACTAAAATGCCGTTCTTCGGAATAATGAAGCAAACAACAGATTTGTTGGAAATCATACATACTGATGTATGTGGTCCGATGAATATTAAGGCTTACAGCAGGTATCATTATTTTCTGACCTTCACAAGATGATTTGAGAAGATATGGGGATATCTACTTGATGAAAGATAAGTCTGAAACACTTGAACAGTTCAAAGAATTTCAGAGTGAAGTGGAAAATCATCATGACAAGAAAATAAAAGTTTCTACGATATGATCGCAGAGGTAAAATATTTGAGTTACGAGTTTGGTCTTCAGTTAAAACAATGTGAAATAGTTTCACTACTCACGCCACCTGGAACACCACAGCATAATGGTGTGTCCGAACGTCATAACCGTACTTTATTGGATATAGTGCAATCTATGATGTATCTTATCGATCTACCACTATCGTTTTGGGGTTATGCATTAGAGACAGCTGAATTCACGTTAAATAGGGCACCATCAAAATCTGTTGAGACGACGCCTTATGAACTGTGGTTTGGCTAGAAACCAAAGTTGTCGTTTCTGAAAGTTTGGGGCTGCGATGCTTATGTGAAAAAGCTTCAACCTGATAAGCTCGAACCCAAATCGGAGAAATGTGTCTTCATAGGATACCCAAAGGAGACTGTTGGGTACACCTTCTATCACAGATCCGAAGGCAAGACATTCGTTGCTAAGAATGGATCCTTTCTAGAGAAGGAGTTTCTCTCGAAAGAAGTGAGTGGGAGGAAAGTAGAACTTGACGAGGTAATTGTACCGACTCCCTTACTGGAAAGTAGTACATCACAGAAAATTGTTTCAGTGACACCTACACCAGTTAGTGAGGAAGCTAATGATAATGATCATGAAACTTCAGATCAAGATACTACTGAACCTCGTAGATCAACCAGAGTAAGATCCGCACCAGAGTGGTACGGTAATCCTGTTCTGGAAGTCATGCTACTAGATCATGATGAACCTACGAACTATGAAGAAGCGATGGTGAGCCCAGATTCCGCAAAGTGGCTTGAAGCCATGAAATCTGAGATGGGATCCATGTATGAGAACAAAGTATGGACTTTGGTTGACTTGCCCGATGATCAGCAAGCAATTGAGAATAAATGGATCTTCAAGAGGAAGACGGACGCTGATAGTAGTGTTACTATCTACAAAGCTAGAATTGTCGCAAAAGGTTTTCGACAAGCTCAAGGTGTTGACTACGATGAGAGTTTCTCACTCGTATCTATGCTAGAGTCTGTCAAAATCATGTTAGTAATTGCCGCATTTTATGAAATCTGGCAAATGGATAAACAAAACTGCATTCCTTAATGGATTTATTAAAGAAGAGTTGTATATGATGCAATCAGAAGGTTTTGTCAATCCGAAAGGTGCTAACAAAATGTGCAAGCTCCAGCGATCCATCTGTGGACTGGTGCAAGCATCTCGAAGTTGGAATATACGCTTTGATGAGTTGATCAAAGCATATAGTTTTATACAGACTTGCGGTGAAGCCTGTATTTACAAGAAAGTGAGTAGGAGCACTACAGCATTTCTGATAAGTATATGTGAATGACATATTGTTGATCGGAAATAATGTAGAATTATTCTGTAAAGCATAAAGGAGTGTTTGAAAGGAGTTTTTCAAAGAAATACTTCGGTGAAGCTGCTTACATATTGAGCTTCAAGATCTATAGAGATAGATCAAGACGCTTGATAAGTTTTTTCAATAAGTACATACCTTGACAAGATTTTGAAGTAGTTCAAAATGGAGCAGTCAAAGAAAGAGTTCTTGCCTGTATTACAAGGTGTGAAATTGAGTAAGACTCAAAGCCCAACCACGGTAGAAGATAGAAATAGAATGAAAGTCATTCCCTATGCCTCAGCCATAGGTTCTATAAAGTATGCCATGCTGGGTACCAGATCTATTGTATACCCTACACTGTGTTAAGCAAGGGAGTACAATAGTGATCTAAGAGTAGATCACTAGACAGCGGTCAAAATTATCCTTAGTGGAATAAGGAAATATTTCTCAATTATGGAAGTGACAAAAAGGTTCGTCGTAAAAGGTTACGTCGATGCAAGTTTTGACACAGATCTGGATGACTCTAAGTCTCGATCTAGATACATATTGAAAGTGGGAGCAATAAGCTAGAGTAGCTCCGTGCAGAGCATTGTTGACATAGAAATTCGCAAAATACTTACGGATCTGAATGTAACAGACCCGTTGACTAAAATTATCTCACAAGCAAAACATGATCACACCTTAGTACTCTTTGGGTGTTAATCACATAGCAATGTGAACTAGATTACTGACTCTGGTAAAACCTTTGGGTGTTGATCACATATCGATGTGAACTATTGCTGTTAAATCACATGGCGATGTGAACTAGATTATTGACTCTAGTGCAAGTGGGAGACTGAAGGAAATATGCCCTAGAGGCAATAATAAAGTTATTATTTATTTCCTTATTTCATGATAAATGTTTATAATTCATGCTAGAATTGTATTAACCGGAAACATAATACATGTGTGAATACATAGACAAACTTAGTGTCACTAGTATGCCTCTACTTGACTAGCTCGTTAATCAAAGATGGTTATGTTTCCTAACCATGAACAAAGTGTTGTTATTTGATTAACGAGGTCACATCATTAGTTGAATGATCTGATTGACATGACCCATTCCATTAGCTTAGCACCCGATTGTTTAGTATGTTGCTATTGCTTTCTTCATGACTTATACATGTTCCTATGACTATGAGATTATGCAACTCCCGTTTGCCGGAGGAAAACTTTGGGTGCTACCAAACGTCACAACGTAACTGGGTGATTATAAAGGAGCATTACAGGTGTCTCCAAAGGTAGATGTTGGGTTGGCGTATTTCGAGATTAGGATTTGTCACTCCGATTGTCGGAGAGGTATCTCTGGGCCCTCTCGGTAATGCACATCACATAAGCCTTGCAAGCATTGCAACTAATGAGTTAGTTGCGAGATGATGTATTACGGAACGAGTAAAGAGACTTGCCGGTAACGAGATTGAACTAGGTATTGGATACCGACGATCGAATCTCGGGCAAGTAACATACCGATGACAAAGGGAACAACATATGTTGTTATGCGGTCTGACCGATAAAGATCTTCGTAGAATATGTAGGAGCCAATATGGGCATCCAGGTCCCGCTATTGGTTATTGACCGGAGACGTGTCTCGGTCATGTCTGCATTGTTCTCGAACCGTAGGGTCCGCACGCTTAACGTTACGATGACAGTTATTATGAGTTTATACATTTTGATGTACCGAAGGTTGTTCGGAGTCCCGGATGTGATCACGGACATTACGAGGAGTCTCGGAATGGTCGAGACATAAAGATTGATATATTGGAAGCCTATGTTTGGACATCGGAAGTGTTCCGGGTGAAATCAAGATTTTTCCGAATTATCGGGAGGTTACCGGAACCCCCCGGGAGTCATATGGGCCTTAGTGGGCCTTAGTGGAAAGGTGAAAGGGCTGCCCATAAGGGCTGCGCGCCTCCCCCCCTCCCCTAGTCCTATTAGGACTAGGAGAGGTGGCCGGCCACCCCTCTCCCTCTTTCGCCCTTGGGAGTCCTAGTTGGAATAGGATTGGGGGGGGGGAGTCCTACTCCCGGTAGGAGTAGGACTCCTCCTGCGCCTCCATAGGGCTGGCCGCACCCCTCCCCCTTGGCTCCTTTATATACGGAGGCAGGGGCACCTCTAGACACACAAGTTGATCATTGAGATCGTTCCTTAGCCGTGTGCGGTGCCCCCTGCCACCATATTCCACCTCGATCATATCGTTGTAGTGCTTAGGCGAAGCCCTGCGTCGGTAGAACATCAAGATCGTCACCACGCCGTTGTGCTGACAAAACTCTTCCCCGACGCTTTGCTGGATCGGAGCCCGGGGATCGTCATCGAGCTGTACGTGTGCTAAGAACTCGGAGGTGCCGGAGTAACGGTGCTTGGATCGGTCGGATCGGGAAGAAGACGTACGACTACTTCCTCTACGTTGTGTCAACGCTTCCGTTGCGATCTACAAGGGTACGTAGATCATACTCTCCCCTCGTTGCTATGCATCACCATGATCTTGCGTGTGCGTAGGAAATTTTTTGAAATTACTACGTTCCCCAACACCCGGTTGGTGGCACCAACCGGGACTAAAGGGGGGCATTGGTCACGGTTCGTGCCACGCACCGGGACCAATGCCCCCTTTAGTCCCGGTTGGTGCCACCAACCGGGACCAATGGCCTTGTGCTGCCCCGCGCCCAAAAGTTTAGTCCCACCTCGCTAGTTGAGAGGGCTCGGGAGTGGTTTATAAGCGCTGCTGCGCCCACCCTCCCGAGCTCCTCTCAACTGCAGGCTTTCGGGCCTAATCTGTCACTGCAATGCATGTGGGCCTACTGGGCCTGTTGCGGGCCTGAATCCTGGCCCATGGTAGGGTTTCTAGTCGTATTCAGGCCGTGGTGGCCCAGTAGGTGGCATTTTTTTTGTTTTTTTGTTGCTTTATTTATTTTCTTTTGTTTTTTGCTTTAGTTTTTAATTCTTTATGCTTTTAATTTTAGAAAAATTATAAACTTTTTGTTAATGCCATTAGTTTTCAAATTTGAAAATAATTTTTTAGTTTTTTTGTTTTCTTCGTTGCTTTATTTATTTTATTTTGTGATTAACTTTACTATAAAAATAGTTTTTTCCTGTTTTTTGATTTGTTTTTTGCATTATTTATTTTATTTTGTTTTTTGCTTTAATTTTTAATTCTGTTTGCTTTTAGGTTAGCAAAATTATAAACTTTCTGTTAGTGCCATTAGTTTTACAAAAATTATAAACTTTCTGTTAGTGCCATTAGTTTTCAAATTTGAAAACACTTTTTTAGTTTTTTTGTTTTCTTTGTTGCTTTATTTATTTTATTTTGTGATTAACTTTACTATAAAAATAGTTTTTTTCCTGTTTTTTGATTTGTTTTTTGCATTATTTATTTTCTTTTGTTTTTTGCTTTAATTTTTAATTCTGTTTGCTTTTAGGTTAGCAAAATTATAAACTTTCTGTTAGTGCCATTAGTTTTAGAAAAATTATAAACTTTCTGTTAGTGCCATTAGTTTTCAAATTTGAAAACACTTTTTTAGTTTTTTTGTTTTCTTTGTTGCTTTATTTATTTTATTTTGTGATTAACTTTACTATAAAAATAGTTTTTTCCTGTTTTTTTGATTTGTTTTTTGCATTATTTATTTTCTTTTGTTTTTTGCTTTAATTTTTAATTCTGTTTGCTTTTACGTTAGCAAAATTATAAACTTTCTGTTAGTGCCATTAGTTTTAGAAAAATTATAAACTTTTTGTTAGTGCCATTAGTTTTCAAATTTAAATAGTTAAAATCTGAATTCTTTGAAAATTGTTTGAATCACAAGTTTGTGATTAACTTACTAAAAAAATGAGAATAGATGAAAGTTGAAAGTTTCTGTTAGTGCCATTAGTTTTAGAAAGTTGAAAGTTGAAAGTTGGCATGGGCCAGGGACTAATGGTCATGGTATTACGAGGGCCGAACCATAAGACATGAAAGTATTTCAAATGAACTCTGAAAAAGTTGAAAGTTGGGATGGTATCATAATTTCACCCACATAGCATGTGCATGTACAAAACGGACAATGGTAGCATGTTCGTGTGTTACAAAGTTGCGGGAGAAAGTCTTCACTTTTTCTTCGCTTGTGTCATTTGCTTATTGCGCCGTAACCATGGATAATCTTCATTGTTTATCAGGATGCTTGGGTCAGCCTTGACATTGAAGGGAGGAATTTCATGAAACTGTCTTGCCGTCCACTCCCAGGATGTCTCTTTTTCCTGAAAGAACTATGTGGCGCTTTGGCTCATCGTATGATGTATTCGCTTCCTTATCTTTTCTTTTTCTCGGTTTGGTAGACATGTCCTTCACATAGATAACCTGTGCCACATCATTGGCTAGGACGAACGGTTCGTCAGTGTACCCAAGATTTTTCAGATCCACTGTTGTCATTCCGTACTGTGGGTCTACCTGTACCCCGCCGCCTAACAGATTGACCCATTTGCACTTAAACAAAGGGACCTTAAAATCAGGTCCGTAGTCAAGTTTCCATATGTCCACTATGTAACCATAATATGTATCCTTTCCGCTCTCGGTTGCTGCATCAAAGCGGACACTGCTGTTTTGGTTGGTGCTCTTTTGATCTTGGGCGATCGTGTAAAATGTATTCTCATTTATCTCGTATCCTTTGTAAGTCAATACAGTCAAAGATGGTCCCCTGGACAACAAGTACAACTCATCACAAACAGTGTTGTCACCTCTGAGACGTGTTTCCAACCAACTGCTGAAAGTCCTGATGTGTTCACATGTAATCCAGTCGTCGCACTGCTCCGGGTGTTTGGAGCGCAGACTGTTCTTGTGTTCATCGACATACGGGGTCACCAAGGTAGAGTTCTGTAGAACTGTGTAGTGTGCTTGAGACCAAGAATATTCGTCCCTGCATATTATTGAGTCTCTTCCAAGAGTGCCTTTTCCAGTCAGTCTCCCCTTATACCGCGATTTAGGGAGACCTATCTTGTTAAGGCCAGGAATGAAGTCAACACAAAACCCGATAACATCCTCTGTTTGATGGCCCATGGAGATGCTTCCTTCTGGCCTAGCGCGATTACGGACATATTTCTTTAGGACTCCCATGAACCTCTCAAAGGGGAACATATTGTGTAGAAATACGGGCCCCAGGATGACAATCTCGTCGACTAGATGAACTAGGACGTGCGTCATGATATTGAAGAAGGATGGTGGGAACACCAGCTCGAAACTGACAAGACATTGCGCCACATCACTCCTTAGCCTTGGTACGATTTCTGGATCGATCACCTTCTGAGAGATTGCATTGAGGAATGCACATAGCTTCACAATGGCTAATCGGACGTTTTCCGGTAGAAGCCCCCTCAATGCAACCGGAAGCAGTTGCGTCATAATCACGTGGCAGTCATGAGACTTTAGGTTCTGAAACTTTTTCTCTGGCATATTTATTTTTCCCTTTATATTCGACGAGAAGCCAGTCGTGACCTTCATACTGAGCAGGCATTCAAAGAAGATTTCTTTCTCTTCTTTCGTAAGAGCGTAGCTGGCAGGACCTTTATACTGCTTCGGAGGCATGCCGTCTTTTTCGTGCAAACGTTGCAGGTCCTCCCGTGCCTCAGGTGTATCTTTTGCCTTCCCATACACGCCCAAGAAGCCTAGCAGGTTCATGCAAAGGTTCTTCGTCGCGTGCATCACGTCGATTGAGGAGCGGACCTCTAGGTCTTTCTAGTAGGGTAGGTCCCAAAATATAGATTTCTTCTTCCACATGGGTGCGTGTCCCTCAGCGTCATTCGGAATAGCTAGTCCACCGGGACCCTTTCCAAAGATTACGTAGTGTAAATCATTGACCATAGCAAGCACGTGATCACCAGTGGGCATGGCGGGCTTCTTCCGGTGATCTGCCTCGCCTTTGAAATGCTTGACTTTCTTTCGACATTGATGGTTGGTCGGAAGAAATCGATGATGGCCCAGGTACACATTCTTCCTGCATTTGTCCAGGTATATACTTTCAGTGTCATCTAAACACTGCGTGCATGCGTGGTATCCTTTGTTTGTCTATCCTGAAAGGTTACTAGGAGGGGGCCAATCGTTGATGGTCACGAACAGCAATGCCTTAAGGTTAAATTCCTCCTGTCTGTGCTCATCCCACGTACGTACACCGTTTTCATTCCACAGCTGTAAAAGTTCTTCAACTAATGGCCTTAGGTACACATCAATTTCGTTGCCGGGTTGCTTAGGCCCTTGGATGAAAACTGGCATCATAATGAACTTCCGCTTCATGCACATCCAAGGAGGAAGGTTATACATACATAGAGTCACGGGCCAGGTGCTGTGATTGCTGCTCTGCTCCCCGAAAGGATTAATGCCATCCGCGCTTAAAGCAAACCATACATTCCTTGGGTCCATTGCAAACTCATCCCAGTACTTTCTCTCGATTTTTCTCCACTACGACCCGTCAGCGGGTGCTCTCAACTTCCCATCTTTCTTTCGGTTCTCACTGTGCCATCGCATCAACTTGGCATGCTTTTCGTTTTTGAACAGACGTTTCAACCGTGGTATTATAGGAGCATACCACATCACCTTCGCAGGAACCCTCTTCCTAGGGGGCTCGCCGTCAACATCATTAGGGTCATCTCGTCTGATCTTATACCGTAATGCACCGCATACCGCGCATGCGTTCAGATCCTTGTATGCACCGCGGTAGAGGATGCAGTCATTAGGGCATGCATGTATCTTCTCCACCTCCAATCCTAGAGGGCATACGACCTTCTTTGCTGCGTATGTACTGTCGAGCAATTCGTTATCCTTTGGAAGCTTCTTCTTCAATATTTTCAGTAGCTTCTCAAATCCTTTGTCAGCCACAGCATTCTCTGCCTTCCACTGCAGCAATTCCAGTACGGTACCGAGCTTTGTGTTGCCATCTTCGCAATTGGGGTATAACCCTTTTTTGTGATCCTCTAACATGCGATCGAACTTCAGCTTCTCCTTTTGACTAATGCATTGCGTCCTTGCATCGACAATGACCCGGCGGAGATCATCATCATCGGGAACATCGTCTGGTTCCTCTTGATCTCCAGCAGCTTCACCCGTTGCAGCATCATTGGGCACATCGTCTGGTTCCTCTTAATCTTCACCAGCTCCCCCCGTTGCAGCATCACCGTATTCAGGGGGCACATAGTTGTCATCATAGTCTTCTTCTTCGTGGTCTTCCATCATAACCCCTATTTCTCCGTGCCTCGTCCAAACATTATAGTGTGGCATGAAACCCTTGTAAAGTAGGTGGGAGTGAAGGATTTTCCGGTTAGAGTAAGACCTCGTATTCCCACATTCAGTGCATGGCCAACACATAAAACCATTCTGCTTGTTTGCCTCAGCCGCATCGAGAAACTCATGCACGCCCTTAATGTACTCGCGGGTGTGTCTGTCACCGTACATCCATTGCCGGTTCATCTGCGTGCATTATATATAATTAAGTGTCCAAATTAATAGAAGTTCATCATCACATTAAAACCAAAGTGCATACATAGTTCTCATCTAACAACATATAGCTCTCCAGAGCATCTAATTAATTAAACCATACATTGAAACTATGTAAAACATTTCAATGCGAAAACAAATGCGATCATAATCGCAACCAAGGTAACAATTGATCCAACGGCATAATGATACCAAGCCTCAGTATGAATGGCATATTTTCTAATCTTTCTAATCTTCAAGCGCATTGCATCCATCTTGATCTTGTGATCATCGACGACATCCGCAACATGCAACTCCAATCCTCCTCAATTTTTTTTATTTTTTCCTTTAACAAATTGTTTTCTTCTTCAACTAAATTTAACCTCTCGACAATAGGGTCGGTTGGCATTTCCAATTCACATACATCCTAGATAAATAAAATCTATGTCACGTTGGTCGGCATAATTTTCATAAACAATAAATGAACCAATAGTTATAAAGATAATATACATACCACATCCGAATCATAGACAGGACGAGGGCCGACGGGGGCGGATACCAAAACCATCGCACTATATAAGATGCAATAATAAATGTAAGTAAATGATACAAGTATCTATCTAAACATACAAGTAAGAATATTTTTCCTTTCAGAAAGAAGATAAGAACAAGAGGCTCACCACGGTGGTGTCGGTGATGAGATCGGCGCGGGTGATCGACGGCGGTGAAGACGGGGACGGGGCGTGACGGACCGCTAAATCTAGACAAATCTCGAGGGAAATGGAGCTTGGAAGTCGAGCTTCGAGAGGAGAAAGCTTAAGTAGTGTGGCTCGGGCATTCCATCGAACACCTCATGTGCATAGGAGGTGAGCTAGAGCACCACAAAGCCCTCTCCCCCTCGGCCAGAAAAAACAAAGCACTGTGCTCTGCTCTTGCGCGAGGGGGTATATATAGGCACCTCATTGGTCCCGGTTGGTGACATGAGTCGGGACTAAAGGGGAGCCTTTGGTCCCGGTTCAAGCCACCAACCGGGACCAATGGTGGTGGGCCAGGAGCGAGGCCCATTGGTCCCGGTTCATCCCACCAACCGGGACCAATGGCCCACGTGGCCCGGCCGGCCCCCTGGGCTCACGAACCGGGACCAATGCCCACATTGGTCCCGGTTCTAGACTGAACCGGAACTAATGGGCTGACCCGGCCTGGACCAAAGCCCTGTTTTCTACTAGTGATGTCAATAAATAAAGTCATCTATGATACTAACATATGATACTATTCACTATGGTTGTAGTATCATACACTAGT
The DNA here is from genome assembly GCF_056163025.1 of Triticum urartu. Taxonomy (NCBI): domain Eukaryota; kingdom Viridiplantae; phylum Streptophyta; class Magnoliopsida; order Poales; family Poaceae; genus Triticum; species Triticum urartu. The sequence goes on from NC_141878.1 coordinate 570,598,440, forward strand.
GTCATATGCATGATACTAGTACATGATACTCGCCACCCCCCTTCCGGTTTATAGGGCTCAAATATCAAATCTCAACCAAGGCATTTTGTGAGTGTAGGAATGTATCTCGTACTTTACAAAACTGCCCCAATTAAACTCATGCATTAATTTGGATTAATTATAGTGCATGCATGCTTGGCCACTAGATGAGTAGGAACATTACATGCATTGGTGTGTTCTTTTTTAATTCTAGTATGCAAAGAATTAATGTGCATCGGAAACTGATGGAGATGAGCCCTCTAAATTGGAAAAACAAAAAAGTTAAGATAAATCTTATAAGCCGGAAAGGAAAACTCGATTGAGTTACTTATGGTGATCAAACGCTTTTTAGGGCGACAAGAATATCAGCGTTGTCAGTGCCATAGTTACTTTAATTTATTGTACTCAGTATATATCCTCAATGAAAGCAATATCACCGCTGCACAAAATCAAAGAGCATCATATCTTGGGTCATGAACTGTAAAATAGAAGGAGAATACATATATAAGTTCTATTCTATCACCGAGAGAGGGGGGGAGGGAGAATGGACCACCCACCCGAGTGGTGACCGAGCTACACGGAGCTCGATACTTAAAAATATTCAGTAAACATATTTAAAAGTTTTAAAAACTTGATTAAAAACCACGAAAACTTACATTGTGTGATTTTTTTTAAATATGTGATTTGTAGGATGTACAAAAAATTCAAGCCCAACAACAAAAAATTGGCCCATCTTTTTGGGAAAGGGGGTAATCCCCCGGCCTCTACATCGAGCGATGGACACAACCATCTTTATTATATTATTCAACAAAGCCTTGCAAAATAAATATATGAATTAACCCAAAGCCACCTCCCTACCTACAAGGTTTATGATGCGTCCTGACCTCTCTCGCCAACACACACCATGAAAAACGGTGGCCTCACCAAACTGCCGGTTGGCTAGCCGGAAGCACCAACCGATGTAGTAGACCCTCAACGTGCACCTCATGCGCACACTCTAGAATCCGTCGTCGCCATCATCCATTGTCCCATCTTCAGGCGTGATCCACGCATTGATCTTGCCAGACCCTTCTGCCACCAACACCACCACGACACCAGACAACGCCACCTGCCTGCGCGTGTCCATCATCACACGTCCATCACCGACACCCCGCTGCACCATGCCGCCGACACACGCCGCCGTCGATGTGGTATATGCCACAATGCTCCACCTTCTGACCCCTCCACCGCCTACTCCAAGATGATGCCCCCAAGGAGGGAGAACGGCGCCGCGCATCGCCATCACCCAATCCATAAGATCCAGATCTTCGGTTTCCCCCCGAGTAGCCCAAATGAGGAGACAAGAACTGCAAGGCGACGCCATCATCAAGGTAACGACACAAAGACGCCGCCATCATCCGCCATGACCGAGGTCGGCTTAGTTTTATTGGTACTCGCGCCTCACGTCCCTCGTCACCGGCATCAACCGACGGGCCAGGCCCGACTAAGACAAATGCGACATCGTGACACCTCTATAGTTGGCTAAGACCTCCATGAGCCAGTATAGGAGGCTGCCATCCCACCCCATCATGGCGTGCGCCCAGCCGACACCATCGGCTGCGAGGATGACCGCTACCACGGTCGAAGGAACGCTGAGCCGCGCTGCCAGGCCGAGCCACCCCCACCAGATCAACTCGCCGCCTTGGTGGGGACCGAACGCGTGAGAGTAGACCGGGGCACCTGCACGAGAATCTGTCGGCGCCGCGCCCTAGAGCAACGATGGAGGACGGCCCCGCCTCCGCCATCATCCATCACCAGCCTTTGTCTAGCAGTGATACGGCGACATTGAGGTAATTTGGAGGCGGCGGCTAGGGTTAGGAGGGATGTGGGTTGGGAGGGTCGTTGATTAGGATCTTAATTGGCCCATTTTTGGATTTTCTATTTTTGTTCGCCACGTGTGAAGGTATACTGTTATGAAATTTTGCACATATGTATTATACATGTGTATGTGTGTTCAGAAAAAAAGTTGAATAATTTTTTGCCGTACAAAATTGTATTTCAAAAACCCATTGGCATTTTTGCCCCCACCCCCCACCGCTACATAGCAGGAGCCGACAAGTTATGACCATTGTGTGGGAAATAAACTGTGACCGTTCAGACACAGAAATAGTTGTATCTTTTTTTGAGTCAAGGAAATTGCTGGAATAGATTTCAAGTAAAGTATGGGCAAAAAGAGAACAGTTTGGGACATTTCGACTGAAATAATAAACACTTCCATCTAGTAAGGATACATAGTACTCCCTGTGTAAAGAAATATAAGAGCGTTTAAAGGAAGTATATAAGAAGGATATGTGAACATAAAAGTTGTTCCAAATTATCATGTCTACTATAACCGGGTGCATACATGTAGTTAGCCATATATGGGTTATTACTTGCACTGGCCGCTCAATGCACCAAACCATTCCTCTTCCTCAATATTGTAGACATGGAAGATATGGTCGTCTAGAAAAAGTCATAGTCTTGGACGTCGGCCTCGCCATTCAGCCATGTGATAGCTCCATCATCGGTGACCCTGTTGTTGTTGGTGTCCATGGGCACATCCAGCCCCCGAAGTGCTTCTAGAGGAAACATGAACTGCTCATCCGTATTCAGAGCCGTTGCTTCATATGATCCCATGGCAAGAGCGACGTCTGATGGTGCAGCCATCATTTCGGCCACCATTGCAATATCTTCTTCCGCTGAAGCCACGGCATCAGCCTGACCAGGCGGCACAAATGTGCCGGCGGCGGCGGCGGCACCATTTTCGGACGCTTCCATTGTCGGTTCAGTGCTGCCAAAGAAAGCTTCTATTTCTGCATCAAAAGACTCGCGGACAAGAGAGCCAGTACGATACTGTGAAGCTGCAGTGACATGATCGCCCGCATAATTCACAGGTGGCGTGTTTGATGCTTGCAGAGATGGGCCTTGGTAGGAAAATGGCCCAAAGAACACCTGTGGGAAGGTATTCGGGTTGTAGCTAGAGGAAGGCGGGCCCTTTGTTAGCACGCCCACCGGTGCAATGTCGTTGAAGACATCCTTCACGGCTTGTTGTTGGGAAGACGAAGGCCATGATGCCGGAACAGGGGCATCGGTACCGCCGGCGAAGGGCACGGCAGAGATGTTCGAGGCCCTATCGACGGAGGACGTCTGCGGCTGATGGGCGGTTTGAATGATATGGGTCGCCTGTGGAGGGCGGTCACCTGAGCGCAGGCAACTATTCGAGGTGTTGCACATGTCATTCTTCATTTGGAGCTTCGCACGGTATTTCTGCATCCATGGATGGAGATCACCATAAGTCATGGTAAAAGAATTAATACGGTGTCTTTAATTTTATGCGTAGAATGGTGTTATGAAGCAATAATATTAAAAATTGCAGCTCGCAGAAAGTATTTACCTTGGATATTTTAGTTTCTAGAACTGGTACTCTAATTAGGAAACATTAATGTTACAAAAATGCAGTTAGCCCAAAAGTATGCACCTTGGATTTCTTCAGGTATTGGCAAAAGTCTACTATATATCACTAGAACAAAAGTCTACTATATACCATGCATCGAGACAAAAATGAGAGAAAACTACAAAACGACAAAACCTTTAAATTTCTACAATGCTTATATGTAAAAAGAGGAAGAGTGCAAATGACTACTCCTAAATCACTTTGGAAGAACATGACCCACCTGTAAGTGGCTAGCCACGTGGTGCCTTTTTAGGCCTTTCACATTCATGTGCTCCAGTATCTTGCTTGGGTGTCCTAGTTGATTTATCGAAGCAAACAACATTTTAGTCCTAAATTATCAGTCTTAGAAAATAAATGAATACTTTTTTCCTCGATAAATGTATTATTGCAGCAAAAAATAGGCCAAGTTTTCTATATAAAATAAACATTAGCATGTATCATGTGTTTATCTTGGTTAACATAAACTTAGTTGTAGTGACTATTATTTTTCTGTCAAAATTTACCTCACCATTTGATAAATATCGAACAGATGTGTGCATATTGAAAACATATGTTATAAAGTTAGTGTAGAGATTAGAGAGGATGATACTCTATCTCCAATGGATTAGACACGTACCGATGCCCATGTCTTCCACGGCACACTTGAACCTTTCCTTGAGGAGCGGTGACCACACGATGTGGTGTTTGTGGGTTTTAGAGGAACCTTCTCCATGGGGATCATGGGTCTGTTTCTTAGTTTCGGTGTGAACCCGAACCAGCTTGAAGTGGGCACGAGACTCTATCTCATTGTCGTCGTCCCCATCATCAGCAGATGAACCTGGTGGAAATGACGAGAGGCTACGACCTTTGTCTCCAACCAATGAGTGAGATACAGGTTTGCCTTTGCCATGACCGTTGTGGCCATTAACTTTCCTCGCGTTCCAAGCCAATCTACGGTAGGCAATAACCCTCCACAGGCTACCCAGCTCGGATGCGTCGAGCGGCTTGTTGATGATGTATGTTGCTGCTTGCACCATCCGGGAAAGGGTCTCATCCCCGCCGGTGGGAATTGGGTCTTCCAGTGACATGTCTGTGCAGATTCAAAGTTATTCAACTTGCATGACTAGATGGACATGTAAAAGGTACTGACAAGATCTGTCTATGCTTGGAGTTAGTTATGGTCTTACAATAGATGACTGGGATGTGGAGGTCCCGCTCGACTATAGCGCGTAGGTCAAAACTGCATGTTGATACCCTGTGACAATCAACGAGGACGACATCGATGATATCCTTTTGATTTTTTGAGAGAAACCGCAGGGCTGCGGTTGGTGTCTTACATGTAGCCACTGTATACCAAAGAATGTGACAATTTGGTATGAAAATATAAAAAATTAGGGAAACTCGTGTATATGTGCAAATAGAGTTGTGTTACCTATGTGATTGTAAGTCCTACGTACTTATGATGAGAAATACAGACGGTAACCTTATATACAAGACCGTGTGAGTTTTATCGTAGTTCCATGTATCTTCACGCTATCCTTTTGAGCCATAAAATAAGCTTCTTATTTTTTTCTTGAATTAATATGTTTTTCTGGTGAATTAATTAATATGGTAATTTTTAGTTGTACAAACATATGTGAAAGCTCATTTAAACAATGTTTTGTATTACAATCAATATGTTCAATGCTAAAAAATATTGAATACTGTGCATAGTAGTGACCAAAATAAAAATGAAAAATGTAGTAGAAGGTAGATCGCGATCAAGTTTTGTATTTCAAAGTCAAAATTTTAAAAGGATAAATTGGCGCGAAGGCGACTTATTACATCGAAAAAATCAAATGCATAATTTGGCGCGAAAAGCGATGTATTCCCAATATCGTTTTGAACATCGATTAGTCGAAGAAAGAACATCTCTCTTGGAAAAAGGAAACACGCTCTAACATTTACAAGGAGAACTCAAAGAATTCATCACAAATAGATAGATGCATAAAAAGACCATAAAATGGTTCTTTCCAACCAAGCGCATAGATGTGGGTTCTCATAAATGAAGCTCATGCGTGCGTCCCACACTGCTTTCAACAACTGACTACTAGATCTAATCAAAACAAAAGAAAGTAATCGTTACCTTTGAAGCGCAACAGATTAAGCATGGTGCGAGCCGAGTTTACAAACGTTGTATTATCATCAACAAGCAAGGCCCGGATGCCATTAGGGAAGAAGGCGAGCAATTCGTCCTCCATTGTGCAACAGGAACCGTAGCCACACTAGATTTGCCACTATATATGCCTGAATCTCAAAGATAGAGAACTCACTTGTCACAAATTTCACTTAATTAGTCGCTATATATGTTTTTGAGTGAATAGAACCAAGGAGGACCGGACCCGAGTATTTGTAGGGCAAGAGGATGGTGTTGGAAGGGCGAGTAGTAACTGACAAACAAAAGTTATACATAATGATGCGCAATTAAATATACTCATATTTGCCAAATGCCTACGGGCGGCATGCATTATTAATAACTTCAATTGTGTACTATATATGTGAGCAACCAAGAAAAAGGCTCACAAAAGGTAACACAGTTACTCCGGTTTTCTTGTATTTGGTACGTACGCTGGAGATTTTCTATATCTTTTGTTGTCGCATGAATGAATGAGTGCGGCTGCTTTATATCTCGAGTGATAGATGGTCAAGTCTGTTTCATTTTGCTAACGCATGCTGTTCAAAATGGTGGTTGGCGGAGGCGTCTCCACATTAACCGGACACTGAGTTGACTTTGGCCCACCAGCCAACCAACCTGTTTGGCAGGTTGCAGCTGAGTGAAGCTAATCTGGACTATATGTGCATCTGACGTTAAAAGCCTTCCGTTTCGAATGTCTGCAAGCGAAACGATCAGGTCTTCGATGATAAACATATGTGTATCTGTTTCCTAGGATGTCTATCATTTATGTGCTCAAGGTTCGAACTTTTGTACCAGCGACTGTACTCGTATGTTTATACTACAGTGAATAAGGCACTACTTTTAGAAGCATGTAAGAGTGGGGCCATATCTGTAGAAAGGGAGAGGTACATCCTCTATAACACTAAGCTGCCTAGTTTTAGTTTTAAAGAACCCACATTCAATTGGGGTCTTCCATTAGAATTGAGTCATCCGATTTTGACCGGGTCAACGATGTCTCAAAGCTCTCTAATTCTATTCTTTTATATCCTCTATAACACTAAACTCTCTAGTTTTAAAGAGCCAACGTTTAAATGAGATCTCCAATTAAAATTGGGTCACCTGATTTTGACCGGGTCAACAATTTCTCAAAGATCTCTCATTCAATTCTTTTAAACTATACACCATGATTTCTAATTTTTAAGGCATCGCAATTAATTGAGGTATTGAATTTAGGATTGGGTCAACCGATTTTGAGTAAACACTTTCTAGCTCTTCCATTCAATTCTTTTAATTCACTATATTTCCTAATTTTGAAGCTCTTCCATTCAATTGAGGTATTTAATTTTGGATTTCGTTTATGATTTCAACGGGGCCAACAATTTTTTCAAATCAATCATCAGCAATCGACCTATAAAAACATATCAATCCCGCGCAATCTCCCACCACGTGGAAAAAAATAAGCATCACCATGAGATATTGTGGCACCAATATAGTAATACATACGACCATCGACACAAAAAAATTCCACATAAATATCGGTTGGTTAGTGGATAACATAAAACCACATCACGAAAGGCCCACCAAATCACTACATTATAAATAAAAGTAAAATACACACTATCATCTCCCACACCCGCCAAAGTAAATATTCCATCTATTCCAAAATATAAGGGGTGTTAGCTTTGTAGAAAGTCAAATTTCTTTAACTTTGACCTAGTTCAGAGCAAAAATATCGACATCTATAATATTAAGAACACTAAATTCCCTAGTTTTAAAGAGCCAACATTTAATCGAGTTCTCCAATTAGAATTGGGTCACCCGATTTTGACCGGGTCAACAATTTCTCAAAGATCTCTCATTCAATTCTTTTAAACTATACACCATGCCTTCTAATTTGTAAGGCCTCAAGATTAATTGAGGTATTGAATTTAGGATTGGGTCAACCGGGTCAACACTTTCTAGCTCTCCCATTCAATTCTTTTAATTCACTACATTTCCTAATTTTGAAGCTCTTATGTTCCATTGAGGTATTTAATTTTGGATTTCGTTTATGATTTCAACGGGGCCAACAATTTTTTCAAATCAATCATCAGCAATCGGCCTATAAAAGCATATCAATCCCGCGCAATCTCCCACCACCTAGAAAAAATAAGCATCACCATGAGATATTATGGCACCAATATAGTAGTACGTACGACCATCGACACAAAAAATTTCCACATAAATATCGGTTGGTTAATGGATAACATAAAACCACGTCATGAAAGGTCCACCAAATCACTACATTATAAATAAAAATAAAGTACACTCTATGATCTCCCACGCCCGCCGAAGTAAATATTCCATCTATTCCAAAATATAAGGGGTGTTAGCTTTGTAGAAAGTCAAATTTGTTTAACTTTAACCTAGTTCAGAGCAAAAATATCGACATCCATAATATTAACAAAAAGTATGAAAAATTGTTACATGATAATTTAAAAATATCGATTTGATATATTTCTCTACAAAATTGATCAAACTTAAAATGTTTGACTTTTCAAAAAGTAATACACCTTATATTATAAAATAGCATGATTTTTTTAAGAAACCTAACAACATCAACGACGCAGCAAAGCGCGCCCAACCCTTCTAATATTTTCACCACACAGAACATTACGTCCCTATCCCACACACAGCAAGCTACAAATCCAGTTTTGAAATTGCCATAAGCTACAAAAATAATCTACGTTGCAAAACTAGTTTGGCCAGTAAGGGCATCTCAATGCCGACCCTCAAAATGGACGTGATATTTGTCTGTGGACTGGTCTGGGGATACAGATGCAGGTGTCGGCCATCCATCCCTACCCCATAAACATCTGCCCCTATTTTTTTATCTTAAGTCCACAACACACAAAATAATATATCTTCTGTCTACCTATCTATCTATCTAATTATCTATCTTCTATTCTATCTTCTATCTATCGATTCTATCTTCTATCTATCAATTCTATCTATCTATCTATATATCTATCATATCTATTGTATACCAAAAATAAAATACGAGTCAAAAATAAGGAAATATACAAGAAATTCTATTATTATTATATATACAAAAAGTAAAACATGGGTCAAAAATAAGGAAATGTGATTTTTTGGTAACTAATAAGGAAATGTGCTAGAAAATCCTATGTTAATCAGAAACATCTCGTCGTTGGTTACATGGGCCCCTTACATTTAAGAGAATTTTGATGGCTTACGTTTAATAAATTAATCCACCTTGATGCATATAAGGCCCAATCAAGCCCAATCCGTCCCAACATGTTTTGATCTCTTCCATGGCCCACTTATTCTCACGTACACATGCATGATGAATCCTATTTGGTGCTTATATATAGTATAATTCGTACGTGGCGCACACCCCTTCGATCGATTACTTTGTTAACATGCCTGCTCATCTTGCGTAGGGTAGTGCAATCTCGTCGGAAGCTACTCTCAATTTACAAAAAAATCTTTTCGCAAAATTTTTTTACAAAAAAATCTTTGTGAAACTTCCATGCCCGGTTTGGTAAGCTTCCATCCTGTTTTTATGTAGTTTTTACCCGGATTTCTTTGTTTCTTTGTTTACTCTTTTCTTTTTCCATTAAAAACATGAATTTTTGTCAAATGTGCAATACTAAAGGTAAAATGTGGGTCAAAAAAAAGAAAATATACTAAAAAATTCCCACACTACTCAGACATGTATTGCCATTAATTACGTGGGCCTCTTATATCTAAGTGATTTCCGCTGGCTTGGATTTAATAAATTAATCCATGTCGACGCATATAAGCCAAATAGGATTCATTTATTAGGCTTAGATTGATCTCTTTTGTAGCCCACTTATTCTCACGTGCACATGCATGATGAATCCTATTTGGCGCTCGTAGCGCCAAATAAAGTATAATTCATATGTGGCGCATACCACTTCAATCAATTACTTTGTTAATAGGTTGATCCATGTAGCGAACCATAGTGCGACCCTGTTGGAAGCTCCTCCCAATTTTTGGAAGCATTCAGAAGCTTTGCGCGCTCACTTTTGGGAAGTTTCCACCCTGATTTTTCATTTTTTTCATTATTTTCTACCTACTTTTTCAGTTTTCTTTTTTATTTTTAAAACATGAAAAAATTTCAAATGTGAAAAAAAAATATTCCTTAGCTTTTGATGCACAAATTTTTGCCAAAAGTGTGCGCATTTTTTTAATTCATTGAATTTTTTCAAAATGATTGACATTTTTTAAAATTCATGAACTTCTCAGAAAATCGCAAACCTTTTTAAATCCATGAACAATTATCAAATTCAAAAACTTTTTTCAAGTTCACAAACATTTTCAAATCCATGAATGTTTTAAATTTCATGGACTTTTTTTCGATCTGTGATCTTTCAAATTCAAGAACTTTGTTTGAATCAATGATTTTTTTTGCAATTCCACAAACTTTTCTCAAATATGCAAACTTTTTACAAATTCAAATTTTTTTGAGTTCGTTAACTTTTTGAGTTCACAATTGTTTTTGGAATAACATTTTTTACAAACTCATGAACCAAAAAAACATGCTGGCTTCTCTTGTACTAAAAACCGAGGAATGAAAAAAACTAGCTTGATGCCAGTTTCTTTTAGAAAAAAAGTTGAGCCGACCAAGGGTTCAAGCGAACCTGCGAAAAGATGATCCAACAAACAGTGAACTAGCCTAACGAGCGCGAGCGAAATCTATTTTGGGGCCTCGACCCATTTAAGCACAAAGGCAGCACTACCATGCTAACCGACGCCGATTAGGAGGTCTCCATGTGCAGGAGTATGCATATCGCTAAAAAAAATGCATGCTGCATTTACAATTACGACATTTTTTCTGAACACGGTACAAACGCAGACACTCATATATACGCACACACACTCATTTCTATGAACGCACACACACACTGTATCGTTATAAGCATCTCTGAGAGACTGAGCCGGCACATCATTTTCAGATTGACGAAGTTGCCACAGACGCCTTCGTACTCGACGAGAACGTCTCCACCCACTGAATGCACATCGCCGGAAGGTCTGGAATAAATCTAGGAAAATGCGAGCACCAATGTCAAGTCTGAGACTTGCACTCTGATGGGCATGGGATACCATTGTCCTTCTAACCATCCAACCACCGGTTGATTCATCACAGTTATAATATTTTACTATTAGAATGCCTGTGCGTTGTTACGGGTCCTTCTTTATTGCATATATATACTTAAAACATCCTTTTCAACGACACTACCTTCAGATCCTTGTTGATGGATTTTTTTTAACGTCAATATAATCCCCTTAGTTAAACTTCTTCCATTTTATTGTGCTACGTAGATTGACTCATGGTGACTTGCGTTGTACAGCTTAACTACAACACATGGATAAATATTATACCAAACATATACTAATTATCAAAGATTTCAATAATCAACATGGGTGGATGTCATACACGAGTCAGCGCCTTGCGGTGCTGATTTGGCACTTAAACAAGACATTTTTTTTTTCTCGAATACACTTAAACAAGACATAGTGTTACTACTTTTTAGTTCTTTAGACATTTCATCGAAGGACAGCTCCATCCTCCATCATCATGTAATTCTATAATCTCAACCAAATTATTAGAAATTAGAAACTAATCAATTTTTGTGAGACAACAGTGTATGGTATGCGCAAGATTCCATGTATGCTAATGGTATTACCACATGGATTAAAAATCAAGTAAAGTTGTATATCAAAACTGTATCTCCCCCAAATGTTTCATCTCAAGCTTACTATAACATAAAGGAATCAATAATTAAAGATTCATAATCATAACTAAATAGTAGGAATTCAAGAACGCTCATTATTCTATAGGGGTTCTCGAATGGCCACGATGCAAAACCAAAAGGACAAGCAAACCATAGTAGTTTGTATGAAAATGATTACCGTCACGAAAGAACAATTTTTTTTGAAAATTTTCCCTTTGGAAGTACTGACATGCACTTTACTTATTAATCTGAAAAACATGCACTTTACCGAGATATGAAAAATTGTGATACTGCAATAAAACTCTACGATTGAGTAGAAAATGACCAAAAAGGAGCATTCCATGTGCCTACATGACCTTACTTTTTAGAAATGTCACAAGCTGCTTTATAAAATGTCAAAAACAACTTACCTGCTAAGAGTACAAAATATCATCTACTATCTTATGAGTGTTCGGATTACATAGCTCACTAGCATATGCATTCGACTCTACAGGTATAGAGAATGAACTATATAAACTGAAGATTCATTACACATGAACCAGAAGTAGAACTAGTACAACCGGTCCTTCTATCTGTATGTAACGCATGGTTACGTCATTAAGCTCAATATACCTCATTTTTCACCGAAGTCAAGATCTATTGTGGATCAATGCAAGCAACTTCACTTTCGAACCTTAGATATAGAATGCAGTCCCTTGTCTACATAATTGCACAGTCAAAGTTGATTGCAATATTGATGCGTATCCCAAGAGCAGCAAAATCATAAGCTTCTGGGATTTGGCACTTGCCCAACTGATATAGTTCAAGCAAGAAAAACATATTCAGTAAATTAAAATGGAAACTTTTTAGAAAGTGGAGGGCTCGATGTTAAGCAATGGTTTCAGTTAACTATCAGGTTCGACCAGTATTATGCTACCTTCTAATAACCATGGAAGATGAGTCAGGTCTCGATGAGATCATTCTTTACTATTATGGGCTTTTAGTATTGTTAGCAACATATAGAGAGGGAAACAAATAGATTGGTCAATTTTTTAATGTACCCATGTCTTGCCACGGACCAACAAGCACAGTATTTATGCATAGATTATTCTACGCTATTAAATGCATCGAGTGCAACATATATCTGGATTTTCACCACATAGCTATAAACACGAATGTATTTCTTTTGCTCCCACCTCCTCAACCAACATGTCCATCCGTTCCTCTTCGCTACCCCTATCCTTCAAAAATGTCACATGTGCTCATTGAGCAATGTTTATAATAATGGCACAGCAAATGGACAATCATATTAATCACCCCTAGTCAAGAAACGAGAAATCATAAATCTATGCTTATTTCAAAGAAGATGGCCCTATCTTCTAATTTCATATACGTAAACATGACGTGTATTAATATAATCAAATTCACACATGAGTTACTTAAAGGATTGCATTGAAGGAAACAAATGTTTGCATATTAATTACTTGTGAGGTCAAATGGAGTTTGACTCCTTTTGTAGCTTGCATCTTCACCTCTTCATTGAAAGGTAAAATAATATTTTGCAATGACTCGGATGCTCCTAATGCTATTGAGTTCACAAAATTTCAAGAAATGTCAACAACTATTTTACGTTAGTTGATCTCTAACTTGTCAACAAGACTATGCATACCAAATTATTGAATAATTCTAGTGAACAGTTTGATTATGTGAACAAATTAGTGTCAATTGCTGCTACTTTGAGTAAATATGACATTTTTTGAGTTAGCCAACATAACAATCTGCTATCAAATTTCTCAGCAGATTACTACAAAATCTGGAGCACTCATGCTGACACTTCATCAAGGTTTGAGGTGGAAAAAATAATGAGATAGCCACACCATGACACTAAGTAGTGGTGCATCCATCCCTGTAGCAGGACATAAGTGCGCCCTCTCACAGTCTTGGCATGTGTACTTCTTCGTACATTGAATAGACCGGATGCATACTGTGGCGGGGAGGAGGTTGTACCATGTAGGATTTGGAAGAGGCTGCAGCTGGGGACATGCTTGTAGATGACCAAATTCTCCTCCTTGGAGTGGCAGCACGGCTTCAACCCCCGCCATGTTTCTGTGCCGGAGCTTGTGCGGGAGGAGGACAAAAAAAACCAGATGGAGGTGGGAGGTGGGATGAAAAAACCCATGGAACGGAGACTACCAAATGCTCCATTTGGAGTAGAGATAAGGAATTTTCTCATTGTGATACGAGATTAGTTAGGGCGTGGCTTCGACGATTGTCTTTTTTTTCCTAGTGGAGCTAAGTATGGAAGGGGATCGATGGGAGAAATAAATTGGAGAGGGAGGTGATCTGTTTGGAAGGTGATCTCATGTTTATGGTATTATTTCTGAATTCTTAATTACCAAATATTTAAATGATTGACTTGAATCGACACCTGCCAAAGCAAACATATTCACAAATTGTTCGGGGGCTTAAAAAAGACAATTTCAAAAACAATTTGTGAAATTTGAAAAAAATTCAAAATTATCAAATTACAAAAATGTTCAGCAATAAAAAAATCTTCACTGATTCAAACAATGTTTGTGAATTCCAAAAGACATATTCTTCCAATTTCAAAAAATATTCGTCAACTGAAAAATATATATGATTTCTACAAATGTTCATGAATTTCTAAAAAACTATTTGCGAATTTGAAAAATGTTCATCTTTTAGAATAAATCGTGTGTTAACTAAACATTCAGGAAATCAAAAAGTATTCACCAATTTGAAAGATGTCCACGAAATGTGAAGAAGAAAATAAAAGAGAAAAGAACATAAAAAAGAGAAAACGAAAACGAAAGTAAAATTTTTAAAAGCAAAAGCAAAAAAAGAAAAGAAACAGAAAAAATAAAAATAAAAATATAAGAGAAGTTAAAAAACAGAAAATTGCTCTTTTTGCAAAAATGTTCTCCACGTAGCTTCCCTTTCAATATTATTCCCCATTTCAATAAATGTTCACCGACTCAAAAAGTGTTTGCAAGTTTGTACAAAAATGTTTCCAATTAAAAAATGTTCGTCAATTGGAAAAATGTTCATGATTTCAAAAAATATTCGTGAATTTGTGAAAAACTATTTGCAAATTGAAAACCTTTCCTATTTCAGAAGATGTTCGTGTATTTGAAAAATGTTCATGAATTCAGAAAATGCTCATAAATTTTAAAGATATTCACTAAATAGAAAAAGGAAAAACAGAAATGAAAATGTAAATGAAAATGAAAATAAATAACATGAAAAAAATTAAAAAACGGGGCTGAAAATAAAATTAAAAAGAAAATAAGAAGGAAAAAAAGAAAAAATATGGCGACCTATGCGCTAAATATTGTTTCTGAGGAAAATCATGGTCTCTTTGTTGCATGATAATATATGGTACAATTGTAGTTTTATTCGGCTGCAACAATTAGATATATCGACCATGAGCTAACAATAAAACACTTTTTAGAAAATTGTGAGCCTTCATATTGGACATCCTGCCTTCATGAATAATCTGGACCTCTTCAAAGTCCCGACGACAGATGTTAATCTCATGTACAATTTGGCTATAGATACCTTTACTTCCTCCATTAATCTGTTTAACTACCGCTTCTGCGTCACATGCAATAATAAGCCTCTGAAGGTTCAGATTGGCTGCGAGGGAAAGAGCCTCCAAACATGCGTTCCGGGGTCAACACAGCTGTCAATGATGCGTGCGGACGAGCCAAGGTAAACTCCTTGGGCGTCTCGGCACACGGCCCCCGCCGCACCCTTGCAACTGTTCTTGGCTATTCCTACATTGACATTAATTTTGAGCATACCTTTCATTGGAGGGATCCACTTTGGCACCTGCACTGACCGTGGACCTATGCGCCAAATAGGAATTGCCTTTATGCATTCACATGAATATGTCCCAGATTTTATTTTTTGAGGCAAATATGTCCCAGATAGTATTCACACATGGCCATGGCCTAAGTGCACAGAGTAGCACTGTTAAAGTTTTCACTAAATCTTTTGGCCCAAAACCCAATGTGGCAACGGAGGCCCAGGATAACCCAAGGTATATATATGTGCAACCGAAGTCCCACCCGAAAATGCTGGACACGGATCGGTTTGAGCGATTCACAATGGAGACGGCAGCCGCCGCCGCCCCTGCAGGCGGCGACCGGCTGAGCAATCTCCCAGACTGCCTCCTCCACAGCGTGCTGTCGTGCCTCCGCTCACGGCAGGCGGTGCACACGAGCCTGCTGTCGCGCCGGTGGAGGCACCTGTGGCGCGCCGTGCCGTGCGTCGACGTCGACCATCGCGACTTCTTCTTTGACGAGCCGCAACCTGTGGCCCCGGGCCATGGCGCTTCCGACGCGGCCATGGGCGCCTTCAGAGAAGCGCAGAGCAAGAGGGCCGCCAGGGAGAAGAAGCAGCGGCGCGTCTTGGAGGACTTCGCGGACGCCGTGCTGCCCCTCAACGGCGCCTGGCCCCTCGACGCCTATCGGCTGCACATACGCGACGACCTGCATCTCCGCAAGGCCATGGACCGGTGGATCCGCCGCGGCCTCGCGCGCGGCCCCGCCGAGCTCTGCGTCGCCTTCGACTACGACCACCATGGCGCCGGCTACAACAGCTGCTGGAAGGATCCTCCGGCGTTTGGCTTCAGCATCTTCGACGGCGCCGTCACCGGCCGCCTAAGGAGGCTGTCCCTCTCTGGACTGGTCCTGCTGCAGGGATTCCCGGACGAGCTGAGGTCCGAGTGCCCTCTCCTGGAAGACCTGCAGCTCGTCAACTGCCAGTGCATTACGCAGTTCCTCCCGGGCAACAGGCGCAACATCATCCGGATCGGCTCCCGCTCCCTCACGAGGTTGGTTATCGAGGGCGTGTCCAGCCTGCACCACCGCCTGTGCCTCACCGCTCCCACCCTTGTTTCCTTGAACGTAGACACGCCGGTCGCCGTGGAGGATGAGATGCGGTCCCTCGCCGTGGCGTCCATCTCATGCCATGCCGGCGCACTCATTCTCCTGAAATCGCTCCGCAGCGCCACAGCTTTGGAACTGCGGAGATTCACCACATGGGTATGTGCCCTGCCTACATGCATGCGTCATATCCTTTGTTATTCATACATACGGCTTTTATAAAATGTTTACCTATGACTACTGTAGCAATCCGAACACCGTTAGCAAAAAAACGTGAAGGTTGTCGTTGTTGTTGTGAGCAAAATGAAGGTTCTGTTCCTGTAGAAACTTGCGCCTACAGGAATAGGATTTCCGTTCAAGTTTCACAAACTTTGATTCAGTTTTTTGAGAAAAATATTTTTATCAAATATATACCATATGAAAATATATTACATAACCAATCTAATGGTATTGACAAGTAATATGGATTGGAGGGAGTATAAAAATTGCGCAAGGTTTAGAAGTGCTTTAAAGAAGTCTATAATCATCAAGCCCCAACTGCTAGTTCCCTCAGCATCTGTGCATCTTTGTGCATCTACTCTTTATGTCTTTGTGCATCAACTGATCTGTATATGTTGTATGGTTTAAATCCAGGCATTGGTCGAGGAGGAACCGGAACTATTCCACGAGTACCATAACCTGAGGACATTGGTCCTGACTGAATGTGAGATTGGGGATGGATGCCAGGTTGTGGCGCACGTGCTAAAGAGCATCCCGAATCTGGAGAGACTCGTGCTGCAAGATTGCATGGTGCAGTATCTATTTTCAACTAATTAATACAGTATGTATTTTACTGCAATTAATCGAGGGCTGTGGTTTAATTCACTACTATCATCTTACTACAGATCTCAGGGAGTTGCATGATGGCCAGCCGCCGAGGCGCAGCACTCCGCGGGTGCTGCGAGAACCTCAAACCCATACGAGTCAAGTATGAAGGGCACGATGTCGCTCATGTGTCGGTTGCCACGTTGAGGGGGAAATCAAAGGATGCAGTCAAGCTACACCGCGGGGAAAGACCAACCAGTTCCGTTGAGTGGCGCCACTGGCTGAAGCGTATCGCCTTGTGCAGCAGCCACGCAATTCACCTCAGCCAGGTCATGACCTTTCACAGTTCAGTAGATCCTATGCGTTTTGTATTCCAACTCCAACCTCCATCATATATATGTACTGTGGCATATATTGATTCTCCACTGGCTCTGCAGCGATATGTAGCTTCCATCACCACTGCGCCTGAGTCCGATGAGGAGCACGAGTCCACTTCATGGAAGCACCGTGCCGGCAAGAAGCATGCCAGGGACAGCGCCATCAAGGCACGCCGAAGGGGGCGCCTAGACCGGTTCTGAAAATTGATCGACCCACAAGGTGGACAACCTAATAAGCAGTGCACTGCAGACTGAACCCGGCCTTCAGGCCTTTTGGGATCTCACCGGTCTCTAGGTCGGTTTGTTGGCGAACATTAATTCGCCTGCTAGTGACATTTCTTCATGTGTGTGCCATGAAATAAGTTTTTCTTCGTGTCCTATTGGAAGCATTTTATTCATTCCATGGAAGCATTTTTTTTTCATGTTGTGGGTCCACTACCCATTGTCCATCGTGTGCTCCGTGTGACACGGTCACACGATAGGCTTGTAGGTTCCATGCAACGCATGGCCTTAGTCCAGACCACTCCGGTGGCAACCTGCTCAGCATCCTAGATAAAATTGAGCATGTGTGTTAAGTAAGACAAAGTGGATCTTTGACAAAGGAACAAATGCTTGCTTGCAGTCACAACAAGATACAGACTTATAGAAACTACCATATCTCTCATTTCGATATCTGGGTGTTTCTTTCCTCCATCTAAAAGCAGCTGGTAAAACATATCACAGTGTATATTGAAGAGTGCGGCAATGGATACCATAAGTGAAACCTTGGTGGCTTTACCGGAAAACTGCGCAATATAAGTGGATTTTGCAGTTTCGCGCGGAGAAGCTTGCAAGGCCTGCATATTGAAGCAACCTGACCTGATGTGCTCGTTTCTGTGTAGAAATTTTCACTTCTTCTTTTGAGGACGAGGTCCCCGTGAACGTCCACATCGCACGGATGAAGAGGACGAGGAGTGGATGAGGTCCCGGCGAACGACCACATGGCGAACGTCCAAGGTGGCGAAGAGAACCACGCCGGCGAAGAGAACCCGAAGGGGCTCCCGAACAGCTATGCCCACACCTACTTCCCAGAACCGGACGACCTGTATTTCGAGAGCGACCAAGAAGATGGCGATGATTTGTTTAATGTAAGTGATTACTAGCAAACATGCCCATGCGTTGCAACAGGAGAAAAAAATATCATAAATTGTAGTCCTTTGATATTATAGCGGCTCAACGACGTGTCTAGTATATTAGTATTGAAACATCTAACTTTTGGTTTTACTATTAGATAGGTTAGAATAACAAACATGTCTATGCGTTGCAATGTGTGAAAAGAAATACTACATGTCCTTAGCCTAGTAAACCCCCTCCTTGAACATGTTCATCTCCTCTATTTCAACACAACACCCCATCTAGATTGTCGTTTATCCTCTATATACATGTGTTATTTTTTTTACTGTAATCGATCATGTATTAATGCATGGTTTTAATTAATAATATGATTGCCAAAAATTTATATACGTGCTTTGAAAGGTAGCATGCAATTTCATCTCATAAATATTTGTAATTGAAATATATATAGTAAAATGAAGCAGTTACATTGGCGTTTGGGCACATGCAAGCTTAGTATGAATAAATCAGCTGGTACTATCTCCACAATCTTGATGTCAACGTGACAACTGCAAATTTCCAATAGAAAGTAAGACTAAAACCAAAGGATAGGTTGCCAGACACAAATATAGATAACTTTCATGATGATCAGCTTAGCATAGAAAATATGTAATGCTAATTAATATCATAATGTAGGAAACAATAGGTTTCTAAGTACGATCTTGTACTCAGTTATAGGAGAGTCAAATTAGGTGCACTAACCAACCATACAACTCAATACTAAAGATCTGTTCCACCTTGCATAGCAAATTAGTAGCAAGCTTTTGGTTCATCCACACATTCATTCAAACAGGTGACATGCAACGTCATTCATCGAGGAGAATTTGAGGACGCACACGCTGGCATATTTAATGCTCAGATATCACATCACAGCCACGAGGGAGTTTGGGATTTGGTCCATTGGGGACGGCCTCACACTTGCGCTTTGCAGGAGACTGGCGGAGTGGGGCTCAGAGAGGCACAGAGCCGCGAGGCCTCGAAGAAGAGCAGGGCTATGACCGCACCAGCATGGATGCACTTCGGGAAAATCATGCCGCCCTCATGAGGCTCTACCAGATAGTGCCCACCATATGTGACCACATCACCACACCCGGTGCCAAACCTGTGAGGGGATCATTCGCCGTTGCTCGTCGGCCAGTGCATGTTTCCTACATATCAACCTCGGTGCTAAATGCTATTCGCCGGCAGGTCTCCCACGAACTTGCCGAGATGCAGCACCTGCTCCTCCTCTTCCCCCACGAGGCTGCAGATCGAGTCCTCCCGGGCTCTCACTCATCGACCACCAGCCGGTTCGACGACTTGTTCCGCTGAAGAGTCACAAAAAATCGAGGGGGATATTTTTTATTTATAGCGCCTCGTCCTCCTCTGAAAGAATTCTTTCCAAGTTGTATAGAAATACAATTGTCGTTTGCTCGTGTGCGTGGAAAGAGAATTTTTAGTTTTGCTTTGAGGTTTCCTAGCATACGATGTAACGGGACGCGATGTACGATCATACCGTTTTTCCCAAGGAAGCATAGCATACGATGGATGTTGTGTTTGTATAGGACTAAGAATCGAGTTGTAAAATACATTA
Source organism: Triticum urartu (assembly GCF_056163025.1). NCBI lineage: Eukaryota > Viridiplantae > Streptophyta > Magnoliopsida > Poales > Poaceae > Triticum > Triticum urartu. Next base: position 570,618,621 of record NC_141878.1, read on the forward strand.
AAACCGGGAGGCATCTAAAGAACACATTAGCTTGGTTAGGTGAGCTGGTTAGTGCCTGCGGGCTTATTCTGGTTGGGCAGTTTCGAGTCCTAGATGGCATAAAAAATTTTGGGGCCTAAAACAACGGAAGGACGGAAAAAAACGAAACGACGTACCAAACGGACCAGATGACAAAAAATTGTGGAGAAACAATCCCCCTTCAAATTCGTGGTTTTGGTCCGCTTTTTGTGTTTTCAAACACTGAAACAAGTACACTAGCAGGAAGTAGGGGGGGGGGCATTTGACCCCTACTCCTTGTCCTTTTTACTCTGTATATATTATTTGTGTGAAATCAAACTTTGTAAAATTTGACAATATTTATATGAAAAAAAACTGTGCCTGAATGTCCAAATCGGCCACGGCGGCGGCGAAGAGGAAGAAGAGGACGACGGTGGCCAAGAGGTCCCGCTCCTGAACGGCTACGCCCACAAATTCTACCTGGACCCGAACAAGGTGGAGTTCGAGAGCGACAAGGAAGACGCGGACGATTTCTTCAACATGAGCGATCATGAAGGGGACGAAGAGGAGGGCGCCGGATGGGACGATGAGGTGGACGACGACGTCTATGACTCGACGGGGAGTAAGTCATTGGAGAGCTACGTGGACTACTTCACCGCAGAAGAGTGATTGAAAGGCGCGGTTCTATCTCCGGCGAGCGTCTCGGCGGTGGTGGAACTTGGAGGTGGTCGATTTTTCCAGGCTGTGTCATGCAGGATAGCCGCATTCTTATATGTGTGTTTCCATGCAAGGTTTCCTGTAATCTCGCTTTGGAATGCATGGTAGGAGTAGTACTCAGGTTGTACGAAGTCTATTTTGAACCCTGAGGTTGTAGAGCATGTCGTGAATGAACCCTGACGTCCAAATCCTTGAAATTGATACCCTGATCACTAGTGTAGAAACGGGCTATAGTCCCGGTTCTGGAATCGGCACTAAAGGGTGGGGACTAAAGGTCCCCCTCCCCCCCTTTCGTCCCGGTTCGACCAAAGGCCTACCACGTGGCACGAGCCTGTGACGGGGGCTGGGACCAACCGGGACTAAAAGGTTTAGGGTTTATGGTTTTATGATTTAATTTTCCTTTTAATTTTTTGTTTTCCATTTATTATTATTTTTATTTGAAACATATTTTACGCTACTACATATTGTACATGTTATGCATATATAAAAATAGAATTTCTCGTAGAACCAATCATATATATATCATCGAATTTCTCGCACACGACCATTTACGCATACACATATATACAATTTGGTATATATAATTTCTCCTACAATTTACACATCATTACATGAAGGCATTACTGCGGTAGCAGGTAATGAAATTCTCCTTTAGGATCTATTCCACAAGTACCATAACCTGAGGACATTGGTCCTGACCCAATGTGAGATTGGGGATGGATGCCATGTTGTGGCGCACGTGCTAAAGAGTGTCCCGAATCTGGAGACACTCGTGCTGGAAGATTGCATGGTGATGTATCTATTTTCAAATAATTAGTGTAGTATATATCTTACTGCAATTAATCGAGGGCTTTGGTTTAATTCACTATTACCTCTCACTACATCCATGCATATGCATGATTACAGATCTCTGGGAGTTGCATGATGGCCAGCCGTCGAGGCGCGGCACTTCGCGGGTGCTGCGAGAACCTCAAATCGATACGAGACAAGTATGAAGGGCACGATGTCGCTCATGTGCCGGTTGCCGCGTTTGAGGGGGAAATCAAAGGATGTGGTCAAGCTACACCACGGCGAAAGACCAACCAGCGTCGCGGTCTACCACCTCGATCTCGAGTCCATGAGGTGGAGCAGGATGGACAGCATCGGTGGTGACCGCGCCTTCCTCATCTCCGGGCTCTACGGCGAGGCATGCGGTATGCACAGGGCATGGAGACGGGCCAGGGCTCTGGTGGTCATACATGTGGTGAGACAAGTGCTAATTTGACTCGGGATGACTACAAGCAATGGTGAAATTCCTTCAAGTTTCAGACAGGCGGTCAAGAAAGGAGCGGTGATGTTGAGTTTAGGTAACTCTTATGTGTGACACCCAATATGTGAGTTGTTCATTTTCACGCAGGTCAGTGATCAGTGTGTGATGACGTTGGACTGATACTCTGGAAGTTGGGAGCACAAACTAGAATAACAAGGAACTTAATTTTGCTCGAGTGTTGACCATGGTTAAGAAAAGAAGGGACTACAAGTTGCAGGTGGAGTCACATGGAGTCTTTGGAGTAGCAGCGGTTCTCATGGGATAAGCTCAAGTCCAATGTACATGGAAGTTTGACGCATGAACGAATTCAAGGTGGTGGAGAATATTCGCCAAGGTGGAGTTTGTTGGAGTTGTGTCGAATATAGTGTACAAGTTAGGTTACAGTTGGACTTGTAGTTGTATTGTGTTTAGATAGGATATGAAGTCGTGTCCTAGTAGGACACTTGTATCCTAGGCCTCTCATATATAGCGGGGAAAGCCGGCGGCATGTGCCGGTGTCCAGCAGTTCGGACTAGAGCCCAGTGGTCTGATGCAAGAGTGAAACTCGTCATCGGTCGGTGATGATCGGTGGTACACTGCAGTGGAGGTTGAGTGGTGTGGGTTCGCGACCCTTGAGACCCGACCAGGACAACGGCGAGGCATGCGGTATGCACAGGGCATGGAGACGGGCCAGGGCTCTGGTGGTCATACATGTGGTGAGACAAGTGCGAATTTGACTCGGGATGACTACAAGCAATGGTGAAATTCCTTCAAGTTTCAGACAGGCGGTCAAGAAAGGAGCGGTGATGTTGAGTTTAGCTAACTCTTATGTGTGACACCCAATATGTGAGTTGTTCATTTTCACGCAGGTCAGTGATCAATGTGTGATGACGTTGGACTGATACTCTGGAAGTTGGGAGCACAAACTAGAATAACAAGGAACTTAATTTTGCTCGAGTGTTGACCATGGTCAAGAAAAGAAGGGACTACAAGTTGCAGGTGGAGTCATATGGAGTCTTTGGAGTAGCAGCGGTTCTCATGGGATAAGCTCAAGTCCAATGTACATGGAAGTTTGACGCATGAACGAATTCAAGGTGGTGGAGAATATTCGCCAAGGTGGAGTTTGTTGGAGTTGTGTCGAATATAGTGTACAAGTTAGGTTAAAGTTGGACTTGTAGTTGTATTGTGTTTAGATAGGATATGAAGTCGTGTCCTAGTAGGACACTTGTATCCTAGGCCTCTCATATATAGCTGTTGGGTTTCGTAGTAATTTCAAAAAATTTCCTACGCACACGCAAGATCATGTGATGCATAGCAACGAGAGGGGAGAGTGTTGTCTACGTACCCACGCAGACCGACTGCGGAAGCGTTGACGCAACGTAGAGGAAGTAGTCGTACGTCTTCACGATCCAACCGATCAAGCACCGAAACTACGGCACCTCCGAGTTCGAGCACACGTTCAGCTCGATGACGATCCCCGGACTCCGATCCAGCAAAGTGTCGGGGAAGAGTTCCGTCAGCATGACGGCGTGGTGACGATCTTGATGCACTACAGCAGCAGGGCTTCGCCTAAACTCCGCTACAGTATTATCGAGGAATATGGTGGCTGGGGGCACCGCACACGGCTAAGGAATAGATCACGTGGATCAACTTCTGTGTTTCTGGGGTGCCTCTGCCTCAGTATATAAAGGAGCCAAGGGGGAGGGGGGCGCCGGCCAGGAGGAGGGCGCAGTCCTACTCCTTCCGGGAGTAGGACTCCCCCCCCCAATCCTAGTTGGACTAGGATTCCCTGAGGGGGAAAGAGGGAGAGGGGGGCCGGCCACCTTCTCCTAGTCCTAATAGGACTAGGGGAGGGGGGAGGTGCGCAGCCACCTTGGGCTGCCCCTTTATCCTTTCCACTAAAGCCCATTAAGGCCCATATGGCTCCCGGGGGGTTCCGGTAACCTCCCGGTACTCCGGTAAAATCCCGATTTCACCCGGAACACTTCCGATATCCAAACATAGGCTTCCAATATATCAATCTTTACGTCTCGACCATTTCAAGACTCCTCGTCATGTCCGTGATCACATCCGGGACTCCGAACAACCTTCGGTACATCAAAATGCATAAACTCATAATATAACTGTCATCGTAACCTTAAGCGTGCGGACCCTACGGGTTCGAGAACAATGTAGACATGACCGAGACACGTCTCCGGTCAATAACCAATAGCGGGACCTGGATGCCCATATTGGCTCCTACATATTCTACGAAGATCTTTATCGGTCAGACCGCATAACAACATACGTTGTTCCCTTTGTCATCGGTATGTTACTTGCCCGAGATTCGATCGTCGGTATCCAATACCTAGTTCAATCTCGTTACTGGCAAGTCTCTTTACTCGTTCCGTAATACATCATCTCACAACTAACATCTTAGTTACAATGCTTGCAAGGCTTATGTGATGTGTATTACCGAGAGGGCCCCAGAGATACCTCTCCGACTATCGGAGTGACAAAACCTAATCTCGAAATACGCCAACCTAACATGTACCTTTGGAGACACCTGTAGTACTCCTTTATAATCACCCAGTTACGTTGTGACGTTTGGTAGTACCCAAAGTGTTCCTCCGATAAACGGGAGTTGCATAATCTCATAGTTATAGGAACATGTATAAGTCATGAAGAAAGCAATAGCAACATACTAAACGATCGGGTGCTAAGCTAATGGAATGGGTCATGTCAATCAGATCATTGAACTAATGATGTGACCTCGTTAATCAAATAACAACTCTTTGTTCATGGTTAGGAAACATAACCATCTTTGATTAACGAGCTAGTCAAGTAGAGGCATACTAGTGACACTCTGTTTGTCTATGTATTCACACATGTATTATGTTTCCGGTTAATACAATTCTAGCATGAATAATAAACATTTATCATGATATAAGGAAATAAATAATAACTTTATTATTGCCTCTAGGGCATATTTCCTTCAATAGCGGGGGAAGCCGGCGGCATGTGCCAGTGTCCAGCAGTTCGGACTAGAGCCCAGTGGTCTGATGCAAGAGTGAAACTCGTCATCGGTCGGTGATGATCGGTGGTACTCTACAGTGGAGGTTGAGTGGTGTGGGTGCGCGACCCTTGAGACTCGACCAGGACAGCGGCGAGGCATGCGGTATGCACAGGGCATGGAGACGGGCCAGGGCTCTGGTGGTCATACATGTGGTGAGACAAGTGCTAATTTGACTCGGGATGACTACAAGCAATGGTGAAATTCCTTCAAGTTTCAGACAGGCGGTCAAGAAAGGAGCGGTGATGTTGAGTTTAGGTAACTCTTATGTGTGACACCCAATATGTGAGTTGTTCATTTTCACGCAGGTCAGTGATCAGTGTGTGATGACGTTGGACTGATACTCTGGAAGTTGGGAGCACAAACTAGAGTAACAAGGAACTTAATTTTGCTCGAGCGTTGACCATGGTCAAGAAAAGAAGGGACTACAAGTTGCAGGTGGAGTCACATGGAGTCTTTGGAGTAGCAGCGGTTCTCATGGGATAAGCTCAAGTCCAATGTACATGGAAGTTTGACGCATGAACGAATTCAAGGTGGTGGAGAATATTCGCCAAGGTGGAGTTTGTTGGAGTTGTGTCGAATATAGTGTACAAGTTAGGTTACGGTTGGACTTGTAGTTGTATTGTGTTTAGATAGGATATGAAGTCGTGTCCTAGTAGGACACTTGTATCCTAGGCCTCTCATATATAGCGGGGGAAGCCGACGGCCTGTGCCGGTGTCCAGCAGTTCGGACTAGAGCCTAGTGGTCTGATGCAAGAGTGAAACTCGTCATCGGTCGGTGATGATCGCTGGTACTCTGCAGTGGAGGTTGAGTGGTGTGGGTTCGCGACCCTTGAGACTCGACCAGGACAGCGGCGAGGCATGCGGTATGCACAGGGCATGGAGACGGGCCAGGGCTCTGGTGGTCATACATGTGGTGAGACAAGTGCGAATTTGACTCGGGATGACTACAAGCAATGGTGAAATTCCTTCAAGTTTCAGACAGGCGGTCAAGAAAGGAGCAGTGATGTTGAGTTTAAGTAACTCTTATGTGTGACACCCAATATGTGAGTTGTTCATTTTCACGCAGGTCAGTGATCAGTGTGTGATGACGTTGGACTGATACTCTGGAAGTTGGGAGCACAAACTAGAGTAACAAGGAACTTAATTTTGCTCGAGAGTTGACCATGGTCAAGAAAAGAAGGGACTACAAGTTGCAGGTGGAGTCACATGGAGTCTTTGGAGTAGCAACGGTTCTCATGGGATAAGCTCAAGTCCAATGTACATGGAAGTTTGACGCATGAACGAATTCAAGGTGGTGGAGAATATTCGCCAAGGTGGAGTTTGTTGGAGTTGTGTCGAATATAGTGTACAAGTTAGGTTAAAGTTGGACTTGTAGTTGTATTGTGTTTAGATAGGATATGAAGTCGTGTCCCAGTAGGACACTTGTACCTAGGCCTCTCATATATAGCGGGGGAAGCCGGCGGCATGTGCCGGTGTCCAGCAGTTCGGACTAGAGCCCAGTGGTCTGATGCAAGAGTGAAACTCATCATCGGTCGGTGATGATCGGTGGTACTCTGCAGTGGAGGTTGAGTGGTGTGGGTTCGTGACCCTTGAGACTCGACCAGGACAGCGGCGAGGCATGCGGTATGCACAGGGCATGGAGACGGGCCAGGGCTCTGTTGGTCATACATGTGGTGAGACAAGTGCGACTTTGACTCGGGATGACTACAAGCAATGGTGAAATTCCTTCAAGTTTCAGACAGGCGGTCAAGAAAGGAGCGGCGATGTTGAGTTTAGGTAACTCTTATGTGTGAGACCCAATATGTGAGTTGTTCATTTTCACACAGGTCAGTGATCAGTGTGTGATGACGTTGGACTGATACTGTGGAAGTTGGGAGCACAAACTAGAGTAACAAGGAACTTAATTTTGCTCGAGCGTTGACCATGGTCAAGAAAAGAAGGGACTACAAGTTGCAGTTGGAGTCACATGGAGTCTTTGAAGTAGCAGCGGTACTCATGGGATAAGCTCAAGTCCAATGTACATGGAAGTTTGACGCATGAACGAATTCAAGGTGGTGGAGAATATTCGCCAAGGTGGAGTTTGTTGGAGTTGTGTCGAATATAGTGTACAAGTTAGGTTACAGTTGGAATTGTAGTTGCATTGTGTTTAGATAGGATATGAAGTCGTGTCCTAGTAGGACACTTGTATCCTAGGCCTCTCATATATAGCGGGGGAAGCCGGCGGCATGTGCCGGTGTCCAGCAGTTCGGACTAGAGCCCAGTGGTCTGATGCAAGAGTGAAACTCGTCATCGGTCGTTGATGATCGGTGGTACTCTGCAGTGGAGGTTGAGTGGTGTGGGTTCGCGACCCTTGAGACTCGACCAGGACAACAGCGAGGCATGCGGTATGCACAGGGCATGGAGACGGGCCAGGGCTCTGGTGGTCATACATGTGGTGAGACAAGTGCGAATTTGACTCGGGATGACTACAAGCAATGGTGAAATTCCTTCAAGTTTCAGACAGGCGGTCAAGAAAGGAGCGGTGATGTTGAGTTTAGCTAACTCTTATGTGTGACACCCAATATGTGAGTTGTTCATTTTCACGCAGGTCAGTGATCAATGTGTGATGACGTTGGACTGATACTCTGGAAGTTGGGAGCACAAACTAGAATAACAAGGAACTTAATTTTGCTCGAGTGTTGACCATGGTCAAGAAAAGAAGGGACTACAAGTTGCAGGTGGAGTCACATGGAGTCTTTGGAGTAGCAGCGGTTCTCATGGGATAAGCTCAAGTCCAATGTACATGGAAATTTGACGCATGAACGAATTCAAGGTGGTGGAGAATATTCGCCAAGGTGGAGTTTGTTGGAGTTGTGTCGAATATAGTGTACAAGTTAGGTTACAGTTGGACTTGTAGTTGTATTGTGTTTAGATAGGATATGAAGTCGTGTCCTAGTAGGACACTTGTATCCTAGGCCTCTCATATATAGCTGTTGGGTTTCGTAGTAATTTCAAAAAAAATTCCTACGCACACGCAAGATCATGTGATGCATAGCAACGAGAGGGGAGAGTGTTGTCTACGTACCCACGCAGACCGACTGCGGAAGCGTTGACGCAACGTAGAGGAAGTAGTCGTACGTCTTCACGATCCAACCGATCAAGCACCGAAACTACGGCACCTCCGAGTTCGAGCACACGTTCAGCTCGATGACGATCTCCGGACTCTGATCCAGCAAAGTGTCGGGGAAGAGTTCCGTTAGCACGACGGCGTGGTGACGATCTTGATGCACTATAGCAGCAGGGCTTCGCCTAAACTCCGCTACAGTATTATCGAGGAATATGGTGGCTGGGGGCACCGCACACGGCTAAGGAATAGATCATGTGGATCAACTTCTGTGTTTCTGGGGTGCCTCTGCCTCAGTATATAAAGGAGCCAAGGGGGAAGGGGGCGCCGGCCAGGAGGAGGGCGCAGGAGGAGTCCTACTCCTTCCGGGAGTAGGACCCCCCCCCCCAATCCTAGTTGGACTAGGATTCCCTGAGGGGGAAAGAGGGAGAGGGGGGCCGGCCACCTTCTCCTAGTCCTAATAGGACTAGGGGAGGGGGGAGGTGCGCAGCCACCTTGGGCTGCCCCTTTCTCCTTTCCACTAAAGCCCATTAAGGCCCATATGGCTCCCGGGGGGTTCCGGTAACCTCCCGGTACTCCGGTAAAATCCCGATTTCACCCGGAACACTTCCGATATCCAAACATAGGCTTCCAATATATCAATCTTTACGTCTCGACCATTTCGAGACTCCTCGTCATTTCGTGATCACATCCGGGACTCCGAACAACCTTCGGTACATCAAAATGCCTAAACTCATAATATAACTGTCATCGTAACCTTAAGCGTGCGGACCCTACGGGTTCGAGAACAATGTAGACATGACCGAGACACGTCTCCGGTCAATAACCAATAGCGGGACCTGGATGCCCATATTGGCTCCTACATATTCTACGAAGATCTTTATCGGTCAGACCGCATAACAACATACGTTGTTCCCTTTGTCATCGGTATGTTACTTGCCCGAGATTCGATCGTCGGTATCCAATACCTAGTTCAATCTCGTTACCGGCAAGTCTCTTTACTCGTTCCGTAATACATCATCTCACAACTAACATCTTAGTTACAATGCTTGCAAGGCTTATGTGATGTGTATTACCGAGAGGGCCCCAGAGATACCTCTCCGACAATCGGAGTGACAAAACCTAATCTTGAAATACGCCAACCCAACATGTACCTTTGGAGACACCTGTAGTACTCCTTTATAATCACCCAGTTACGTTGTGACGTTTGGTAGTACCCAAAGTGTTCCTCCGGTAAACGGGAGTTGCATAATCTCATAGTTATAGGAACATGTATAAGTCATGAAGAAAGCAATAGCAACATACTAAACGATCGGGTGCTAAGCTAATGGAATGGGTCATGTCAATCAGATCATTCAACTAATGATGTGACCTCGTTAATCAAATAACAACTCTTTGTTCATGGTTAGGAAACATAACCATCTTTGATTAACGAGCTGGTCAAGTAGAGGCATACTAGTGACACTCTGTTTGTCTATGTATTCACACATGTATTATGTTTCCGGTTAATACAATTCTAGCATGAATAATAAACATTTATCATGATATAAGGAAATAAATAATAACTTTATTATTGCCTCTAGGGCATATTTCCTTCAGTCTCCCACTTGCACTAGAGTCAATAATCTAGATTACACTGTAATGATTCTAACACCCATGGAGCTTTGGTGCTGATCATGTTTTGCTCGTGGAAGAGGCTTAGTCAACGGGTCTGCAACATTCAGATCCGTATGTATCTTGCAAATTTCTATGTCTCCCACCTGGACTAGATCCCGGATGGAATTGAAGCGTCTCTTGATGTGCTTGGTCCTTTTGTGAAATCTGGATTCCTTTGCCAAGGCAATTGCACCAGTATTGTCACAAAAGATTTTCATTGGACCCGATGCACTAGGTATGACACCTAGATCGGATATGAACTCCTTCATCCAGACTCCTTCGTTCGCTGCTTCCGAAGCAGCTATGTACTCCGCTTCACATGTAGATCCCGCTACGACGCTTTGTTTAGAACTGCACCAACTGATAGCTCCACCGTTTAATGTAAACACGTATCCGGTTTGCGATTTAGAATCGTCCGGATCAGTGTCAAAGCTTGCATCAACGTAACCTTTTACGGTGAGCTCTTTGTCACCTCCATATATGAGAAACATATCCTTAGTCCTTTTCAGGTATTTCAGGATGTTCTTGACCGCTGTCCAGTGATCCACTCATGGATTACTTTGGTACCTCCCTGCTAGACTTATAGCAAGGCACACATCGGGTCTGGTACACAGCATTGCATACATGATAGATCCTATGGCTGATGCATAGGGAACATCTTTCATATTCTCTCTATCTTCTGCAGTGGTCGGGCATTGAGTCTTACTCAACTTCACACCTTGTAACACAGGCAAGAATCCTTTCTTTGCTTGATCTATTTTGAACTTCTTCAAAATCTTGTCAAGGTATGTGCTTTGTGAAAGTCCAATTAAGCATCTTCATCTATCTCTATAGATCTTTATGCCTAATATGTAAGCAGCTTCACCTAGGTCTTTCATTGAAAAACTCTTATTCAAGTATCCCTTTATGCTATTCAGAAATTCTATATCATTTCCAATCAGCAATATGTCATCCACATATAATATCAGAAATGCTACAGAGCTCCCACTCACTTTCTTGTAAATACAAGCTTCTCCAAAAGTCTGTATAAAACCAAATGCTTTGATCACACTATCAAAACGTTTATTCCAACTCCGAGAGGCTTGCATCAGTTCATAAATGGATCGCTGGAGCTTGCACACTTTGTTAGCCCCCTTTGGATCGACAAAACCTTCCGGTTGCATCATATACAACTCTTCTTCCAGAAATCCATTCAGGAATGCAGTTTTGACATCCATCTGCCAAATTTCATAATCATAAAATGCAGCAATTGCTAACATGATTCGGACAGATTTAAGCATCGCTACGGGTGAGAAGGTCTCATCGTAGTCAACCCCTTGAACTTGTCGAAAACCTTTTGCGACAAGTTGAGCTTTGTAGACAGTAACATTACCATCAGCGTCAGTCTTCTTCTTGAAGACCCATTTATTCTCAATTGCTTGCCGATCATCGGGCAAGTCAACCAAAGTCCATACTTTGTTCTCATACATGGATCCCATCTCAGATTTCATGCCTTCAAGCCACTTTGCGGAATCTGGGCTCACCATCGCTTCTTCATAGTTCGTAGGTTCATCATGATCTAGTAGCATGACTTTCAGAACAGGATTACCGTACCACTCTGGTGCGGATCTCGCTCTGGTCGATCTACGAGGTTCAGTAGTATCTTGACCTGAAGTTTCATGATCAACATCATTAGCTTCCTCACTAATTGGTATAGATGTCGCAGAAACAGTTTTCTGTGATGTACTATTTTCCAATAAGGGAGCAGGTACAGTTACCTCGTCAAGTTCTACTTTCCTCCCACTCACTTCTTTCGAGAGAAACTCCTTCTCTAGAAAGGATCCATTCTTAGCAACGAATGTCTTGCCTTCGGATCTGCGATAAAAGGTGTACCCAACAGTCTCCTTTGGGTATCCTATGAAGACACATTTCTTCGATTTGGGTTCGAGCTTATCAGGTTGACGCTTTTTCACATAAGCATCGCAGCCCCAAACTTTAAGAAACGACAATTTTGGTTTCTTGTCAAACCACAGTTCATAAGGTGTCATCTCAACGGATTTTGATGGTGCCCTATTTAACGTGAATGCGGCCGTCTCTAAAGCATAACCCCAAAACGATAGCGGTAAATCAGTAAGAGACATCATAGATCGCACCATATCTAGTAAAGTACGATTACGACGTTCGGACACACCATTACGCTGTGGTGTTCCGGGTGGCGTGAGTTGCGAAACTATTCCACAATTTTTCAAATGTACACCAAACTCGTAACTCAAATATTCTCCTCCACGATCAGATCGTAGAAACTTTATTTTCTTGTTACGATGATTTTCAACTTCACTCTGAAACTCTTTGAACTTTTCAGATGTTTCAGACTTATGTTTCATTAAGTAGATATACCCATATCTGCTTAAGTCATCTGTGAAGGTGAGAAAATAACGATATCCGCCACGAGCCTCAATATTCATCAGACCACATACATCGGTATGTATGATTTCCAACAAATCTGTTGCTCTCTCCATAGTACCGGAGAACGGTGTTTTAGTCATCTTGCCCACGAGGCACGGTTCGCAAGTACCAAGTGATTCATAATCAAGTGGTTCCAAAAGTCCATCAGTATGGAGTTTCTTCATGCGCTTTACACGGATATGACCTAAACGGCAGTGCCACAAATAAGTTGCACTCTCATTATCAACTCTGCATCTTTTGGCTTCAACATTATGAATATGTGTGTTACTACTATCGAGATTCAACAAGAATAGACCACTCTTCAAGGGTGCATGACCATAAAAGATATTACTCATATAAATAGAACAACCATTATTCTCTGATTCAAATGAATAACCGTCTCGCATTAAACAAGATCCAGATATAATGTTCATGCTCAACGCTGGCACCAAATAACAATTATTTAGGTCTAATATTAATCCCGAAAGTAGATGTAGAGGTAGCGTGCCGACCGCGATCACATCGACTCTGGAACCGTTTCCCACGTGCATCGTCACCTCGTCCTTTGCCAGTGCCCGCTTATTCCGTAGTCCCTGTTTCGAGTTGCAAATATTAGCAACAGAACCAGTATCAAATACCCAGGTGCTACTGCGAGGTCTAGTAAGGTACACATCAATAACATGTATATCACATATACCTTTGTTCACCTTGCCATCCTTCTTATCCGCCAAATACTTGGGGCAATTCCGCTTCCAGTGACCAGTCTGCTTGCAGTAGAAGCACTCAGTTTCAGGCTTAGGTCTAGACTTGGGTTTCTTCTCCTGAGCAGCAACTTGCTTGCTGTTCTTCTTGAAGTTCCCCTTCTTCTTCCCTTTGCCCTTTTTCTTGAAACTAGTGGTCTTGTTAACCATCAACACTTGATGCTCCTTCTTGATTTCTACCTCCGCAGCTTTCAGCATTGCGAAGAGCTCGGGAATAGTCTTGTTCATCCCTTGCATATTATAGTTCATCACGAAGCTCTTGTAGCTTGGTGGCAGTGATTGGAGAATTCTGTCAATGACGCAATCATCCGGAAGATTAACTCCCAATTGAATCAAGTGATTATTATACCCAGACATTTTGAGTATATGCTCACTGACAGAACTGTTCTCCTCCATCTTGCAGCTATAGAACTTATTGGAGACTTCATATCTCTCAATCCGGGCATTTGCTTGAAATATTAACTTCAACTCCTAGAACATCTCATATGCTCCATGACGTTCAAAACGTCGTTGAAGTCCCGATTCTAAGCCGTAAAGCATGGCACACTGAACTATCGAGTAGTCATCAGCTTTGCTCTGCCAGACGTTCATAACATCTGGTGTTGCTCCAGCAGCAGGCCTGGCACCCAGCGGTGCTTCCAGGACGTAATTCTTCTGAGCAGCAATGAGGATAATCCTCAAGTTACGGACCCAGTCCGTGTAATTGCTACCATCATCTTTCAACTTTTCTTTCTCAAGGAACGCATTAAAATTCAACGGAACAACAGCAGAGCCATCTATCTACAATCAACATAAACAAGCAAGATACTATCATGTACTAAGTTCATGATAAGTTTAAGTTCAATTAATCAAATTACTTAAGAACTCCCACTTAGATAGACATCCCTCTAATCTTCTAAGTGATTACGTGATCCAAATCAACTAAACCATAACCGATCATCACGTGAGATGGAGTAGTTTTCAATGGTGAACATCGTTATGTTGATCATATCTACTATATGATTCACGCTCGACCTTTCGGTCTCCGTGTTCCGAGGCCATATCTGTATATGCTTGGCTCGTCAAGTTTAACCTGAGTATTCTACGTGTGCAAAAACTGGCTTGCACCCGTTGTAGATGGACGTAGAGCTTATCACACCCGGTCATCACGTGGTGTCTGGGCACGACGAACTTTGGCAACGGTGCATACTCAGGGAGAACACTTCTTGATAATTTAGTGAGAGATCATCTTATAATGCTACCGTCAATCAAAGCAAGATAAGATGCATAAAAGGATAAACATCACATGCAATCAATATAAGTGATATGATATGGCCATCATCATCTTGTGCTTGTGATCTCCATCTCCGAAGCACCGTTGTGATCACCATCGTCACCGGCATGACACCTTGATCTCCATCGTAGCATCATTGTCGTCTCGCCAAGTTTGTGCTTCTACGATTATCGCTACCGCTTAGTGATAAAGTAAAGCATTACATCGCGATTTCATTGCATACAATAAAGCGACAACCATAAGGCTCCTGCCAGTTGCCGATAACTCGGTTACAAAACATGATCATCTCGTACAATAAAATTCAGCATCATGTCTTGACCATATCACATCACAACATGCCCTGCAAAAACAAGTTAGACGTCCTCTACTTTGTTGTTGCAAGTTTTACGTGGCTGCTACGGGCTTAAGCAAGAACCAATCTCACCTACGCATCAAAACCACAATGATAGTTTGTCAAATAGACTCCGTTTTAACCTTCGCAAGGACCGGGCGTAGCCATACTTGGTTCAACTAAAGTTGGAGAGACTGTCGCCCGCAAGCCACCTGTGTGCAAAGCACGTCGGGGGAACCGGTCTCGCGTAAGCGTACGCGTAATGTTGGTCCGGGTCATCTCGTCCAACAATGCCGCCGAACCAAAGTATGACATGCTGGTAGGCAGTATGACTTATATCGCCCACAACTCACTTGTGTTCTACTCGTGCATATAACATCAACATAAATAACCTAGGCTCGGATGCCACTGTTGGGTTTCGTAGTAATTTCAAAAAATTTCCTACGCACACGCAAGATCATGTGATGCATAGCAACGAGAGGGGAGAGTGTTGTCTACGTACCCACGCAGACCGACTGCGGAAGCGTTGACGCAACGTAGAGGAAGTAGTCGTACGTCTTCACGATCCAACCGATCAAGCACCGAAACTACGGCACCTCCGAGTTCGAGCACACGTTCAGCTCGATGACGATCCCCGGACTCCGATCCAGCAAAGTGTCGGGGAAGAGTTCCGTCAGCATGACGGCGTGGTGACGATCTTGATGCACTACAGCAGCAGGGCTTCGCCTAAACTCCGCTACAGTATTATCGAGGAATATGGTGGCTGGGGGCACCGCACACGGCTAAGGAATAGATCACGTGGATCAACTTCTGTGTTTCTGGGGTGCCTCTGCCTCAGTATATAAAGGAGCCAAGGGGGAGGGGGGCGCCGGCTAGGAGGAGGGCGCAGGAGGAGTCCTACTCCTTCCGGGAGTAGGACTCCCCCCCCCCAATCCTAGTTGGACTAGGATTCCCTGAGGGGGAAAGAGGGAGAGGGGGGCCGGCCACCTTCTCCTAGTCCTAATAGGACTAGGGGAGGGGGGAGGTGCGCAGCCACCTTGGGCTGCCCCTTTCTCCTTTCCACTAAAGCCCATTAAGGCCCATATGGCTCCCGGGGGGTTCCGGTAACCTCCCGGTACTCCGGTAAAATCCCGATTTCACCCGGAACACTTCCGATATCCAATCATAGGCTTCCAATATATCAATATTTACGTCTCGACCATTTCGAGACTCCTCGTCATGTCCGTGATCACATCCGGGACTCCGAACAACCTTCGGTACATCAAAATGCATAAACTCATAATATAACTGTCATCGTAACCTTAAGCGTGCGGACCCTACGGGTTCGAGAACAATGTAGACATGACCGAGACACGTCTCCGGTCAATAACCAATAGCGGGACCTGGATGCCCATATTGGCTCCTACATATTCTACGAAGATCTTTATCGGTCAGACTGCATAACAACATACGTTGTTCCCTTTGTCATCGGTATGTTACTTGCCCGAGATTCGATCGTCGGTATCCAATACCTAGTTCAATCTCATTACCGGCAAGTCTCTTTACTCGTTCCGTAATACATCATCTCACAACTAACATCTTAGTTACAATGCTTGCAAGGCTTATGTGATGTGTATTACCGAGAGGGCCCCAGAGATACCTCTCCGACAATCGGAGTGACAAAACCTAATCTCGAAATACGCCAACCTAACATGTACCTTTGGAGACACATGTAGTACTCCTTTATAATCACCCAGTTACGTTGTGACGTTTGGTAGTACCCAAAGTGTTCCTTCGATAAACGGGAGTTGCATAATCTCATAGTTATAGGAACATGTATAAGTCATGAAGAAAGCAATAGCAACATACTAAACGATCGGGTGCTAAGCTAATGGAATGGGTCATGTCAATCAGATCATTCAACTAATGATGTGACCTCGTTAATCAAATAACAACTCTTTGTTCATGGTTAGGAAACATAACCATCTTAGATTAACGAGCTAGTCAAGTAGATGCATACTAGTGACACTCTGTTTGTCTATGTATTCACACATATATTATGTTTCCGGTTAATACAATTCTAGCATGAATAATAAACATTTATCATGATATAAGGAAATAAATAATAACTTTATTATTGCCTCTAGGGCATATTTCCTTCAATAGCGGGGGAAGCCGGCGGCATGTGCCGGTGTCCAGCAGTTCGGACTAGAGCCCAGTGGTCTGATGCAAGAGTGAAACTCGTCATCGGTCGGTGATGATCGCTGGTACTCTGCAGTGGAGGTTGAGTGGTGTGGGTTTGCGACCCTTGAGACTCGACCAGGACAGCGGCGAGGCATGCGGTATGCACAGGGCATGGAGACGGGCCAGGGCTCTGGTGGTCATACATGTGGTGAGACAAGTGCTAATTTGACTCGGGATGACTACAAGCAATGGTGAAATTCCTTCAAGTTTCAGACAGGCGGTCAAGAAAGGAGCGGTGATGTTGAGTTTAGGTAACTCTTATGTGTGACACCCAATATGTGAGTTGTTCATTTTCACGCAGGTCAGTGATCAGTGTGTGATGACGTTGGACTGATACTCTGGAAGTTGGGAGCACAAACTAGAGTAACAAGGAACTTAAGTTTGCTCGAGCGTTGACCATGGTCAAGAAAAGAAGGGACTACAAGTTGAAGTTGGAGTCACATGGAGTCTTTGGAGTAGCAGCGGTACTCATGGGATAAGCTCAAGTCCAATGTACATGGAAGTTTGACGCATGAACGAATTCAAGGTGGTGGAGAATATTCGCCAAGGTGGAGTTTGTTGGAGTTGTGTCGAATATAGTGTACAAGTTAGGTCACAGTTGGACTTGTAGTTGTATTGTGTTTAGATAAGATATGAAGTCGTGTCCTAGTAGGACACTTGTATCCTAGGCCTCTCATATATAGCGGGGGAAGCCGGCGGCATGTGCCGGTGTCCAGCAGTTCGGACTAGAGCCCAGTGGTCTGATGCAAGAGTGAAACTCGTCATCAGTCGGTGATGATCGGTGGTACTCTGCAGTGGAGGTTGAGTGGTGTGGGTTCGCGACCCTTGAGACTCGACCAGGACAACAGCGAGGCATGCGGTATGCACAGGGCATGGAGACGGGCCAGGGCTCTGGTGGTCATACATGTGGTGAGACAAGTGCGAATTTGACTCGGGATGACTACAAGCAATGGTGAAATTCCTTCAAGTTTCAGACAGGCGGTCAAGAAAGGAGCGGTGATGTTGAGTTTAGCTAACTCTTATGTGTGACACCCAATATGTGAGTTGTTCATTTTCACGCAGGTCAGTGATCAATGTGTGATGACGTTGGACTGATACTCTGGAAGTTGGGAGCACAAACTAGAATAACAAGGAACTTAATTTTGCTCGAATGTTGACCATGGTCAAGAAAAGAAGGGACTACAAGTTGCAGGTGGAGTCACATGGAGTCTTTGGAGTAGCAGCGGTTCTCATGGGATAAGCTCAAGTCCAATGTACATGGAAATTTGACGCATGAACGAATTCAAGGTGGTGGAGAATATTCGCCAAGGTGAAGTTTGTTGGAGTTGTGTCGAATATAGTGTACAAGTTATGTTACAGTTGGTCTTGTAGTTGTATTGTGTTTAGATAGGATATGAAGTCGTGTCCTAGTAGGACACATGATGTAACCTATGCCAACATAATAGCACCGGAACGCAGGGGAAGCCGGCGGCATGTGCCGGTGTCCAGGGCGACCGGGTGCGGTATTGTGACAGTGTCACGGAGAGGAGCGCCCATAGTCAAGCCCCGGGGATGTAGCCATATCGGTGAACCTCGTTAACAAATCTCGGTGCCGTGCCTCGTGTGATTGCTTGGTCCTCGGATAATCGACGGTATGCCTCGGATTTATTCTAACAATCCTCGGCTACGTGTCCCGCTGCTTGAACAGGCACCGACGATGGCGCGCACCATGTAGTCCGCGACGTACGCCGGTGTGCGAGTCAGTCGGGTTTTCCGGCAAAGACGAGGCCGACGCCGCCGTGACGGACCGGAGGAGGCACCCGGGCTCCTCCTTGCGGGCGGGGCGAAAGGACTGGACGCGGCAGGGGCGGAGGACGATTTCGAGGGTGCATATGTTGTGAAGCTGCCACCATGCGTCGCGGTAGGACACGAAGACGAGGCCCTCTTCGTCGCCGTAGGTTCTCGAAGACTCAGAGCCCCTCACGCCATCTCTTGCATAAATGTAAGAGTCATGGACGCCAAGGACGCGTGAGGACGCGTCGTGAGTCTTGATGATCTTGCGTGCGCGCCTCGGATTGCGTCGGCATGAGGGGTTTTCTGTATTCAGTAGCAGCTACGGTGGCCGTGCGCCCGTGCCCACCCGGACGACAACGGAACCATGTATGTTCTCGCTGTCGTCGCCAACACATCTCTTTCAGTCTCATCATTTATTTATATATTTTTTGTTTCG
The DNA here is from genome assembly GCF_056163025.1 of Triticum urartu. Taxonomy (NCBI): domain Eukaryota; kingdom Viridiplantae; phylum Streptophyta; class Magnoliopsida; order Poales; family Poaceae; genus Triticum; species Triticum urartu. The sequence continues at coordinate 570,637,658 of NC_141878.1, forward strand.
TTGTTCGAGTGGGAGTGGCGCCAGGCTGCCGTGGTGCATCTGTGGTGAAGGAGCGACAGACGTCGCGGAGTAGCCGGCTGCGCCGTTCTCCCCGGCCTGAGCGAGCGCGGTGCAGGAAGGCGCTGACCAGGTGATGCAGGATTGCAGGTGGCCGGTGATCGGCAGCGCCCACGGGCTCCTGTGGCGTTGAACTCGCCGAGGCGGAGCCTCGTGAGCGAGACGTGGCGGCTGCGCGGTGCGGGGCAACGTAGGACCATGCGCCGGTGTCCTCAAGCCCGCCAATCCGCCGACTCTTTGAGCTTGGGCCCGCCCAGGCCACGACAGCCCTGCCATCCCGCTGGTCCGACCCGTACCCTCTGGCTGCCGGCACCGCCCATTCTTCGACCTCAGGCCAACTTCACCGCACGACCTTAGACGGACGTTTGTTTTATCCGGATTTTATCCGTTTAGGGTGACAATGGATGGCAAAACGGATATGCATGTCTGGATAGAGTTGGAGGCGCCCAACGCGCACACCAACCCCAAAATCGCGTGCCTCACCCGCCCACGCCAAGCCCGCGCTCTCGCTCTGCCGGTGCCGCCACCGCTGCCGGGCTCGCCCGCGTCTGCCCGCCCTCGCGCCCGCTGCGCCCCGCCGCCCACCACCGCGCCCGCCAGGCGTCCTGCAGACCCCGCGCGAGCCCGCGCCCTCCGCTCCAGGGTCTGCACGCCGCGCGCCGAGCGCCCAGCCCCACGCGCCGCCCCATTCCGCGCTCCCCGCGTCGCGCACCGCACCGCCTGCTAGCCGCACGCCCCGCCCCGCGCGCCCCGCCCCGCGCCCCGCGCGTGCCGCCCCGCCGCACCCAGCCCCGCGCGCCGCCCCGCCGCGCCCAGCCCCGCGCGCCGCCCCGCCCGCGCCGCCCCGCCGCGTCCCGCTCCCCGAGCCGTCGCCGGCAGCTGCTGCGCCCGCGCCCGCGTGCGCCGCTGCTCGCCACCCTGCCGCAGCCCGCGTGCTCGCCGTCTGCCAGTCGCGGCTGCCGTGGTCGGGAGGCTGGCGCTGGTTGGCCCGCCGGCGGGGAGGCCGTGCCCATGCCCTGCTCCGGCTGCCGTCGACGCGGTGTGCAATGAATAGTGGAAATAGAGGAGAGAGAAGGGATGGGTGGGTGGGTGGGTCCCTCAGATTTCAATGACAGGTGGGCCAGACCCAGGTGAAAGCGGACACAGCGGACAACAGGTACGCAGAAAACGTCCGGCTCGTGTCCGCTTTTGCCCCAAAACGAGACCAACTTTGGTCCAGGGATGGGGTGAAACGGACACGAAACGGACGAAAAAGCAAAATAGGGTCTGCCGCTGGGCCGTCTGATTTGTCCGTTTTACCCCAAACGGACAGGGACGGACAGGATAGGATCGCGCAGTGGAGATGGCCTCACTCCGCCCAACCTGGTGGCGCCCCCCTGTCTGACGGCTGATGAAGAGGAGCCAAAGGAAAGATAGTGCCTTGGTACATTTTTTTCATAGCAGCGAGGTACCGTACTTTACAAAGAACTTAGTTATGTTTGTAGAGTGATGTGTTTGCTTTGCACTGTCCAAAACAACCTTTTGTTTTACAAGATTTGGGTTTTCCATTTAGCTGATGTTATCAAAACTATAGCTTACCTCTGTAGATGGATCTTTTGGTGTATGAATTATGACATATGGACCTATGGTATTTCTCCTCTGCAAATGATATGTGAGATTGATAGGAAAAGAACACTTCAGATTTGAAGAGTTGTTCCTAGGTACATATTATATTCTATGGATATAGTGATATGATTTAGACATATGGTACTTATTCTTTGGTTAAGGACAGTTTAAACCGATGTTTTCATAGGTACAGCTGCGCTGCCACACCATTAGATTTTCATTGCATTATCTGTTAATTTGCGTTGGCAGGTTTTAACTTTTCTTGATGGTGTTTCCAGTGGCCAAGTACTGAGTGAAACCTGACTAAATCTAAATAGAGTTTCTATGAAAAATGCATAATTTGTATCAACAAAGCCTGACTAAATCTAAGTACTGTGCCCAGGTGCACTTAACTCTGGTCTCCATCAGGACATTACATTTCTAAGGTTTTTCAATCAACTACGGGCAGTAGTCAATGTGTCTGTCCATTGGTGGGTTGGTGAGAGATAAAATAAGTGCAAAACATCCACACTATAATCTGAAAGTGCAGGTGGCTGCTTTCTTGGTATGGAAGGTGACTCTCTGCTGAAACTCCCATTCACCACAGTATTTGTATACCTTCGGGTTTTTAATTTCGTTTGATAAGTGCCATATCTCATATCAACTGATTTGTAGTCTGATTAGTCCCATAATTTTTATTCCAGATTAATTTTCCTGAATTTACTTTCCATAGATTTTTGAACCGTGCTTTCTTATTGTTGTGTAAGTTTTTTTGAGGGATTATTGTTGTTTAAGTGGTAGTTAGCAGGTTGACATGATTGACTTAAGAGCCTGCCTATACTTACTTGGTAAAACCATTTTCTTTCTTTTCAAAATGAACATGGCCCCATCCTGGAGGCCGTAAGATCTTGTCTTTTACAAAATGGCTACATGGCTCCACTTTGTTGAATAACTTCTACTCTGCAAGGTATAATATGTCTGCAAATAAAACTGCAATGTTACATTTAAACATCTTGCTCATTCCTCTCTGATTCTGCCACAAAGAGGAACATATTCTTGAACTAAACTGTAATATACCATTTAAACATCTTGCTTTTTTCTCTCTGGTTCTACCACAAAAGAAGATGAACGTAATTTATGTATTATTTCTCTTGAACTATTGTTATCACAAAGTAATGTACCAGTGTTAAGTTTCCCTGGGTTATTATGCAGACTGCACCATTCCAATTTGGTGTTTCTTTTCAAATACTGCTGCCTGCAGAGTTAAGAAACGTTGAAACTTTTTCTTCTTATCATGATCAGTACCTATTAATTTACGAATGACGTGCACTCTTGCGAACTCTTTGGCGATGCTCTAACTCCTTAAGCCAATATTACTACGGAAATGCAGTGAGCAACTCATGTCAAGTTGTTACCCTTCATACATGATATGGCAACTCTGTTATTAGTTCTTGCAAATATAGTTCAGTTTGTGAAACTGAATATCAGTCTCTTTTTTTGTTTATTTTGTGCAATGCTCTCCTTTGTGCTATTGCATTGCAAGTTAATGCATATGTTTTCTCTGCTTCCAGTCTCAGTTTGGTCCATTTATCATTGTCAATTATCATGGTTAAAACCGACGTGTATACCTACTTAGTGATGCACTTTTCTCTGTTTCTGTCAAGACCTCTTCCTTGTATACTTCAACTCTTCGCTGTAATATACTTCAGCTCTTCCAGTCTCAGTTGGAAAAACTATTAGTGTACTATTTTTCTTTCCGTATGGCAAGAATGGGTGAGTAATAGTAGTAGGACAAACAACATGAGCCTTTTCCAATGAATTTATTGAGCCCAAAGCCCCACACCAGCTAAAAGTAGACTGCCACACATTGTCCTTTTCTCTCTGTTGTGCCATTTTCTCTCTTTATAGTAGATATAAATAAGGTGTTGTCTGCCGGAATGCAATAGTCTGTTTTGGTTTAAAATGCCAGTCTGGTTGCTGATTCTTGGAATTCTTTTCAACTGTGTGTAGATCTCATCATTTAGCAAAAGTAAATCAGATGATAAACGGCTCTATATGAGCAGCTACTTCTCCAACGTTATGCAATAGAGATACTATATGGACTAACCTTCATAATCAAAAAATAGAATTTGGTTTCCGTGCTGATTTTTTTTGGTGCCTCTTGATAGTCATGGTTAGGATAATGGGTATTTTGAGGGTTCAATCTGTCATGCATGTTCGGATGTGTGGCACTGTAGATCCTTTCGCTAAGTAAGGTAGATACACACGAGAAAGATAACAAATTGACCCAGAGTTCCATGCCTACGATAACATAGTATCAGCCAATTCATAAACTAATAACATACGCTTCAATACAGCACAAGGACCCTTCCACACCAAATTGAGTGGCATAGCATGAGCAGGAAGCACAATGAATCAACTGAAGCAACCATGACAATAATAGTTGCACTTGGGCCTGATGATATCTTGGAAGAAAACAACAAATAGGAGCTACTCTCCATTGCAAGCAAACGGCAAATGAAGAGAACAATACACAACCAGCAGTTGCCTCTTAATCAAGCCGGAAAACAAGGCAAATAAGAAGCAGACATAGTGGGATTCTGCAATTCAAATAGCATGTTCACAGAAAATATCTTACTGACCTCCAACTGAAAGCTTGCTTGAATCAATTAATATGTATTGTGAATTTAGTTTTTTTTTCTAACAAACTGTTCGGAGTTCTATTGTATCTACTTTAGTTTAACATTAGCATACAATTACTATATACTTAGTATTTAAATTTGTGACGAGGAATTTTTGAAGTGCACTATATTTGATATTTAATATTACTACATATATCTTAAATTTTCTTTGGCATTCATTGAAGTAATTTTTATTCTATTTATGTCTGGGAACCAATCCCATGGGCATTCAGAATTCAAGCAAAAGTGTACATTGAAACCGGTACCAAGCTGCTAGAAAATCATGTACAAAAATTTGCACGGGCTCATCATTTCATCATCAGCACCAATCCAGAAGGTGGTCGTACAAGGATGATATGAATTACCGAAGGGCATGAGGGATTCAAGTTTAGCATGCAATATCAAAATATATCTCCTTTTGGTAAAATGTATTGACTGCTTCTTGCAGTAAAGCTTTCCCTTCTGAAACACCTAACAACTTGATATTCATACATATACAATAATGTGAACAGTGAAACAAACAAGTAATAATCAACCAATTAGTCAACAAGATAGAACCTAAACTTTTTCGTCATCGCATACAGGATTTCCATACAATGTCTCAGCAAGGTGCGGCGTGCCGCCGCGCGGGTTAAGCTAGTTGAGACAACTAGGCGCCGCTCTCCTCTCCTCTGCTCTGTGGAATTTACCCGATCAGTGTTTCATCCTGCCATGTTACGTACTACTCCATCTCTACGTACTACTACATCTCTATGATGAAATCTACTGACCAACATTTATGTACTACTCCATCTCTAATTAAGTACGCAACTGAAAAAATAGCTGTGAGAGAATGATGGTGTACTTAGTAGAGTAAGACTTTTTGTGATGGAGAATGCTTGGGACTGCTATAAGTGGCGGAGCTAGCCCGTCCATGGAGCCGGGGCAAAATGCAAAGGGGTGTGCTCCATAGGCATTTGCCCACAAAGACTGGTGATTAATACTCAGTCTCTTAGTGTAATTTAGGGGAAGTATTTGGGCAGAGCCCGGGATCCTAGCACCTACGCATTCAAGCGTAAAAAGAAATAAAGAAGGAAAACCGGCATGCTAAGCAGCCGTAGCTACGTATTCAGACGAAAATAAATGAACCAAAAGTGCGTGTACGCTTAAACCACATGATCTTTTGACCAGTATGCATGGAAAGGAAAAAAATCTGTTAATGTTATAACCATGTGGCCACCCCATGCAAAACTCACTCATTCACGTAGCCACCTCGGCTCTCAATCCCATGCACATGTACGTAGTCACATCTCACATCACTCTGAAATTCACGCCCAATCAAAGCCTGCACCCACCAGCGACAAAACAAAAGCAAATAGATCTCATGCCGTGACATGGAACGTAGTTTGACAAAACAAACCACAGAAGAAAACGCTACGGCCACACATCGTGTACCAGCACTTGGGCATCCAGTTCATGGAAAAACTGTTTTTTTTAAGTTTTTTAAGGAGATTTCAAAAGGAAAATATACACCTTTACCTTTTTTAGTGGACCTTTACCTTTTCTAATTTGTGAAAAGACATGAAGATCTGGTACCAGGTTCTGAACATGAACGGCGACAAATAGAAGTTCACACAAAATAGAAAAACTGACACACGAATGCACCAGCGAAGTGCGGCCACAACTCAAATTAACTAAAAAAAGAAAAAGATATGTACATAAAAATTTATATACTACGTAGATGATTCACCGAGATCCACCAAACTCAAACTTAGCATGTGATATAAAAAAGTACTTCCCTTGTGTAATATGTATCGATTACTTCATGCAATAAAACTTTCTCTTTTTAAAGCACCTTATCATCCACAATGCCTTTATGTTCATAGAAAAATCATTCAAAATTTATGTTACTTAATAGACATGCAAAAAATTAAATGAATAAGTAGTAACCAACCAATTAGCAAAATGATCATCAGATGAGCGCATACATGATTTTAACATAGTATTGCGTGCACACCTCTATTAGACCACTTAAGACAGATATTACCAACAAAAGTAAATTTCACCCTGAGTAAAGACTAATAAATAAAAAGAGATTTTTTTAAATATATACTATAGTATACACTATTAACCATAACAAGGCGCAGCGCCGCACGGGTATATGCTAGCGTGTGCTACAGTGGGCATAAGCTGACATCCGTGCTCATCTTTTCTACCTTCGTCCCTGACAATACTGTCCTAATTAAGAGATAGTATATGACTTTATTTAGATTTGGGCTGTATATTAGGCACCACCCACACACACTGCAATGGTTGCTTGAGACCATAGATGGATGGTTGGTACGCCTTGTTCTCCATATCATAGAACACCGCTTGTTTGCCATCCTCGGAAAAACTTGGAAAGTATATCCTATTCCCATGCCCTGCTTCCGGCGACACCATCGAGTATGACACCCTGAAATCAAGAAACAAGGCTGCACCACCGATCTCTTGCACCTCCATCCATGCCATCTCCTCCTTGAGCCTGAACACCCGCGGTGGCTCGTCAGCGTTACGGATGAATACAGAGACTAGTTCCCCTCCCAGTTCAACCAGGTAGCAAAACTCTCTCCCCACATGGTGGTCGCCGTCAAGGTCCATCTCCACGTGGATCGGCTTAGGCTTCTCCAAGATTGTCCATGTGTCGCTCATCGGGTCAAACGTGGCGAGGTTGCCCTTTCTTCCAAGGCAATAGAACTTGCCATGGAACAAGACGGGGTTGTTGTATGCCACCGGGAATTGCCATGGAACAAGACGGGGTTGTTGTATGCCACCGGGAAGGGCTCCCCTTCGTAGTACTCGAGATGCCTTTCGAACCACTTTGCCTCACCTTTCTGCCACCTAAGGACATTGACTGCTTTGCCGTCATCCCGGCTGAAAACGGCGAAGAAGACACAGTCCGGTGACGCCGGGTCCGCCAAGGACCACGACAGGCCCATGTAATAGTATTTCCTCTCGAGCATGGGCATCTCCACGACGTCCTCAGTGAAGGGGTTTATGATGTACATGTCGCATATGTCTGCATTGGTCGACATGGCCACCCATCCGTCTTTGGAGAACCGGAAAATATGCTCGTCGTGTTCGTTTTCGACATCGTCGAATATTTCAACCGTCATTTTGTACCGCTGTCCACGCAGAGGGTCGAACAGCTTGCAATTACCATCACGGCCAGAGTAGTGCAGGAGCCAAGGCCACACATTGGCTTCCTCAACAGGGTTGGACACCATGCTCCAGGACTTGCAGACTGCCGGGAATCGGAGACGGTCCACCAAAGAAAGCCTCGAGACAACCAACTCCAGCAATTCTAGTGGCAGATTATGCCATGGCGGCGTAATCAAAGAGGTTGTCTGCTGCTCCTCCTCCTCCTCCAACTTCAAGGTGGACTCTTTCAGCACAAGGCCATTAGTCAACAGCAGTTCCCTTTCTTCCACCACCGTTGCCAATGGCGGAACGGCCCAGAATGCTCTGCACCAAGGCTTGGTAGGTTGCGGAAGGATCTGTCGGAAGCTGATGGTGTTGTCATCCAAGCAGAACTTGTATAGCCTTTCGCAGTCGCAGCTCGACCAGACAATGTACACACAGTTACCCTGCTGCACCAAACCCGCTTCCCCTGGACGCACGGGCACGGAGAAGCCGTAATGCCCGGAGACGAGGAAGCCACGGTCGCCGCCGATGCTATCCACCCTGCTCGATGTCATGGACTCGAGATCCAGGCGGGACACTGTGACGCTGGTGAGCGTGCCGTCGTAGCTAAAATCCCCAAAATGTTGCGTGGCAACTTCGAAGAGATCCCCGCACGACTCCAAGACGTAGTACGTGACCGTCCTGTCGTGTTCCTCTTTGCCGCCACAGAGAGATCCCATCAGCCGCGCTTGGACCGTGCCGTCGCCTTGGTCGCTTATCACAACGAGCGTGTCGGATTCACCGAACGAGTAGATCTTCCCTCCATGGCCGATCATAAAGGTTGTGAGGCTGACGGGGGACTCGAGCCTCAGCCACACCTGTGACTGTGAGACGCCGGGGCGGCAGTGGAGCAGGAACCTATCCGCGTCGTCTTCTACATCACGTGCAACGGCGACCACCACGACGCAGTCCGGGTGTGCCGGCGATGTCCCGAGCGTCGCGCACGTCTTTATGGATTCCATCGGCTCGTGCAGCGGCGGCAGCGGGATCTTCTTGTTCTTGGCTGGGTCGTCGTTGTCGGACGAGGTGATGAGGCGGAGGAGGAAGCATTCGGCGGTGGACTCGTCCAGCATCAGCAGCCAGTCGCCGTTGTGGATGCAGCCTAGGCACGTCTTGCCTTGCATCTCGGGAACGATCGTCGCGTGAGAGCTCCCGTCCGCCGAGTCGACGAACGTCTGCCGCTCCCCGCGCGTTCCCTGGACCAGCCATGGCCTGGTGCCGAAGCCCGACGGGACCGAGGGTTCAGCAGCCATCCTGTCGAGCTGTTCCAGGGCCGGTTCTCTTCTGACCATCGAGAGAGAGAGAGAGAGAGAGAGAGAGAGGCCAGGTCAATTATATAGTGCATCGATAGTACGAGAGGCATGAGTCCTTTATGTCACCGTTTGGGCAGGAATTGGTGCACGGTTGGTAAGTTGCGCGGCATCCTGATACTGTTTCTTCCTTTCGGTTAAGAGATACGTCTACGTACGGCCGGATCAGCAACGTTCTGTGTTTTCCTTGCACAAAGATCGTTCATCACCCGACTAATACCAGCTGATATAATATGGAAAAGCAAAGAGTTCGTGTGCGAACTAGGGTTTGTTCAGATGTCCTCAAAGATTCGCCAAATCGTGACACTCCTGGTTTCCTTCCGCTGTCGGTTCCGGCTCTAGGGTCGAGACGACCCCATCTCCTCTCCTCCTCCCCGTTGCACCCGCGGGCAACCGGAGGGGAATACCTAGCTGCCCGCCTACCCCTCCTCCCCCCCCCCCTCCTCGCCGTTGCCTTGGCGCGGTGGCGGGCCTCCCATCTTCCCCCGCTCGGGGTGGCTAGGCGCGGCACTAGCACAGGGCACGACGACGCTTCCTCTGGAGCTGGCGGCGGCACGCGGCCTTCTGGAGGAGGCGTGATGGGCCGTGGGCGGCGGCGGTTGTCCTCGCGCGCCCAAATCTATATAGATTTGCATGAGTTTGTATGGATTTATGATATGAGTTTGTATGGATTTGTGATATGACAATATAGGTGTTCGGATCTGGATTATATTATTTGAAGGGTGCCCGGCAAATGCCCGCGAACACGTCCGTGGGTATTTAAGGGGCCGAATTGGCTGAGTCCGACTGTAGATGCTTTAAAGATGTGCGGGAAAGAGGTCGTCTGCCCAAGAAAGACCGCCCAGTAGAGGACAGCTTTCAGCTGGGGTGGCGACACTCCACACTTTATAATTCGTGTTTGTCATCCGAAGGCCACCGAGTCGTTCGCTGGAAGTTGGTTAATATCTGACGTCAGCCAAATAACGTTTCTGATGATGATATTATTGGGGACTGCCTATTCGACTGAATTTTATTTTAAGGCCAGTCATTTGTTTTCCCGAACCACCTTGTAGTGCCAGGGGAGGAGTGAAGTCTGATTAAAACTTTGAGATTGTAGAGCTTGTCGTAAACGAACCCTCACTTTCGAATCCCTGAAGTATGTACCCTGTACTCTCTAATCCCGGTCATTTTTAACCTGATGCCTTTTTAAGAGTGGGTTTGATGACATGGCAGGGAAAGACCGGGTTTGCTGACTTTTTGTGTAAATGTGTGCATGCATGCATGTCTTGTGCGTGGCAGCGTGAGTACATGCCGCGCCGGTTGGTCGTTCTTTTTTTTTTTTGGCACAGAGGCGCCGGTCGATCAGACGCAGCGTACCTACGCTAGCTACTTCAACACAAAGGTATGCATGTACGAGCAGCGCAAAATAAGATACATGTGTACGCGTACTTGCACACGTACTTGAGGATTGCGTACCTACGTGTGCATTGCTGGCAACATCGTTTTGCTCGCCGACTTCCGACTGTTTGTACACGGCTTCATACACTGGCGAGCTGACAGCCGTCTCGCCGGCTCATGCTCATGCATCGCCGGGGCTGTCGCGTGCCTACCGGCCATCACATCATGCCATCCCTCACCGCCGTTGGGGACCTGAAGGTCTCCATGGACGTCAGCTCAGCCACGTACAACGTCGGCTTGGCCACCCGCGAGCGAGCATACCTCTCCGCCGGGGCTTCCGCGCTGCCCTCCACCTACTTCCTCTTCTGCATCATGTACGCTACGCACCTCGCTGGGTGGGTCTCCAACTCTCTCCATACTGCAGCACAACCATTCGCCATAGCACATCTGTGAGCGCGCGCGGTGGCCGCAGCGCTGCAGCCATCGAAGCTGCACCAGGCACCTTCTTCCTTCCTCGCTACCCCTGGTGCAGCTACTCGGTGCTTTGTATTCTTCCTACGATGCCTTCGTGCCGTAGCAGATCAGACTGAAGCAAACCCCGCGGACGTTGCCTTTTCTTGTGTGTGTTTCCTATAAAAGAGCTATCTCTGTTCACTTGAGACGAAAACTCGTTAGCTGGGTTGGTGCGCACGTTCCGCACTTCAACACATGTGCTGCCTAACCCACCAATCCCGGCCATTCCCGATGCCAAATACGAAATCCCTGTTTGGATGTGATCGCAAGGTTAAAAACGACCGAGATTAGAGAGTACAGGGTACGGACTTTAGGGATTCGAAGGTGAGGGTTCGTTTTTCACAAGCTCTACAACCTCAGGGTTTAAATTGGACTTCACTCGCCAGGGGAGTATACATGCAAACCATTGCTTTGCCAGCTAAAACTATGCTAGGCGTGACGCAAGAACACCTACATGCAGGCGCCACACGCACATAAACATGTACCCACACCCACATGCATACACACACATGCGCCGCACATATGACGTGCTCATCATTAACTTTTTGGTTCTGCCGATGGAGCAAAATAAACACGCAGCTATGTGTTAGGTGTCTAAATTTTCAATCAAATCGCTCTCCACCATTCGATGTAGATCCAAAGGCCTAGCTGGCTTCTTCACCCACCCTTTTCTTCCCCTATATGAAAACTGAATTAAAAACCAAAAATTCAAAAAGGAAAATAATATTATTCAACTATGTGTAACATAATAGAACATAAAAACTTATACTATATCTAGCCTTCTATCCCTATACTTATATACTAGAATTAAAATAAAGAAAATAAAATAAAACGAAACTATACCCATATACTTATAGTAAAATTTAAATAAAGAAAACCGAAAAAAATGAAGTTTTACACATAATAATTTATTGGCATTGGTATTACCATTCAAAGAAAGAAAATGGAAAATAAATTAAACAAATAATGACAAAATTTGCAACAAGAAATGCAAGAATAAATATATAATAGTGGAATTTTCACCAAAAATAAGTTTTTCAACAAGAAATGAATTAGTGGCATTGGTATTACCCTTTAAGAAGAAAGTAAATAAAAATAAATAAATAAATAATTGCAAAATTTGCACACACGCACTTTACAAAAAGAGTTGCATTTTTATATACTATGCAAGAATAAGCATATAATAGTCAAATTTCTCAAAAATAGAAGTTTACTAAAAATAATTGAATTAGCGACATTAGTATTACTCGTAAAAAATATAACTAAATCAAAATAATGAAGTTATCTAAGGAATAATGAACAGGTGGCATCGGTATTAACCATAAAGAAGAAAGAAAAAGAAAGAAAAACTTAAAAAATGAAATAATAAAGTTTTCTGAGGAAGAATGAATAAGTGGCATTGGTATTACCCTTACCGAAGAAAGAAAATGAAATAAAAACTAATTTATTTTATTGTAATAAGACTTCTCTTAGTTGGACGAATGAGCCTCCGGGCTATCTGGTTTCTCATCTTGTGGACAATACAATGGCTATCTTAAGTCAATAAAGCTAGCCACGATGGCCTTCCAAAAAAGAAAAAGGAAATAGAAACTAAAGATTAAAATAATGAAGTTTTCTAAGGGAAAACAAATTAGTGGTATTGGTATTACCCTTTAAAAATAATTAAAATGAAAAACAATAATGAAAACATTTGCCCACAAATTACAAAAAAATTGCACCTTTTTATGATATGCAAGAATAAGCTTATAGTAATGGATTATTTTCAAAGAAGAAGTTTTCTAAGAAAGAATGAATTATGGCACGGTTATTACTCTTTAAGAAGAAAAAAGAAGAAAGGAAACAAACAAATGAAAAAATTGCGCACAATATTTTTTTTGAAAATGAACCCAATTCAAATACATGGTATACAATTACCTTCATCTTCATTTCTGTTTCCGTTGATTGATACTTGCATGTCCATTGCATATGAATGTACAGTGACGCCTTCATTTTGTTTGTAGGCATACCAAGCTTTGGAAGCATTCAAGGCCCAACATAACAATAATCTGTTCATCCTCACCCATTGTTGGACGATCATTTCTAATGACAAGAAGTTCAAGGAGCAATATGCTGCCCTCAAGAAGAATGAAGGGCGGAGGTTGTCGTTGACCATGGTGAGGGAGAGAAGCGCCCGAGAGGGATTACCAACTCCATGCAGGACGAGAAGTGTGATGCAGCGACATTTTCCTCGCAAGAAACTTTGCAAGGCATATGATGTCCCAAAAGGAAGCAAGAGAGGAGAAGCGTCGACAAAAGAAAGAGGAGCCAATGAAGGTCTACATCCAGATACTTCATAGGAGGCGGGCATGCAAGCGAAGAAGCTTGAGATAGAGGCGGTCAATGCCAAGATCTAAGCAAAAGAGGTGGCACTCACTTTCATGGTGAAGGAGGTGGAGATCATGATGGTGGACTTGAGCAAGGTGTCCTCGAGAAGAAGGCCTTGGTTCGAGAAGAGGCAAAATGAGATGCACGAGCTAGATGGTTGATTTATGGCCGAGAACGCCATATTTTTTGTATGTCAACATGTGTGCCGACATGAAACCATAATCGAGATGTATGGCGTGGTTGAATTAGGTCCATCTTTTTATGTGCTGGCAACTCTGCTGGCCACTGACAATTGTGTAGAAAACTATGGTTTTCTTTAAGGATGACATGGCCGCTGGCATGAATTGTGGCTACTTGCATTTTCTTAGATTAAATTTGATTGTCAAAAATTCAAACGTGGACAAAAAATGTGTTTGCCGGTTGGGCGCACCTACCAGACATGGGCTGTCAACGTGCTTCCAGCCGACCCAAATGAACAAAAAGGTCAAAATCCGCGCCTGTTTGCGTCGGCGTGGTGGACTTGCCCTAAGGTTGGTACAAGATACGAGTAACACCGCCACATCTTACCCGCCTGGCAATACATTTGGCCCAACAATTTTCATGTAGATATAAAACTTGGCTGTTCCACGACAACAACTAATTGAGAAATGCTCCTTTGGGAGCCTCTCCAAGGGTCATCTGGAGTGGGCTGAGAGTGTTGTTACTTGGCCGCTCTCAGCCACCGCTACGTGTCGCGCTTTGGGTGCTCCCTTCAAATTTTGTTTTTTTTTCTCGTACGCGTTTTCGGCTTTTTAGATGGTTTCTTGTGGGTTTTTTCGGCTTTTCGTTCTTCACTCGTCTTTCTTAGCTTTTCGAGAAAAAAGAAATTAAAAAATTGCACGAAAGTATGTGTTCCTTTTTTTTCTTCCACTAGAGGCACAGATTTGTTTCCTCGAGAGGCATGGCCGTGCCTCTCGGAAATATAAGAAAATAACGTTTTCTTTTTTTTTGTCCTTATGTGAGAGGCGCGATTTTGCTTCTGTGCCTCTCAAAATAGAAAAAAAACGTGTTTTCTTATATTTTTTTCCTTCTCTGAGAGGTACGGTTTTCCTTTTGCGAGAGGTGCCTTTCGGAAACGAAAAAAACACATTTTCTCTTTTTCCTTTCGTGAGAGGCACGATTTTGCGTTCGAAAGCGTTTTTTTTCTTTCGTCAGAGGAGCGATTTTGCTTCTGTGAGAGGCATGGGTGTGCCTCTCGAAAACAAAAAAAACATTTTATTTTTTGCTTCCGTGAGAGGCGCGGATTTGCTTCCGCGAAAGGCACGGCCATGCCTCTCGGAAACGGCTTTCGAAAAAGGAAACGAAAATGTGCTCCCGGTTCAGTTCTTTTTTCTTTTTTTGTCTGGTTTTTTTTGTGAAAGAAAAAGTTCGTTAAAACCTAGCAACATGATATTTAGTTTTGAAAATCTCGACGCGAGGAATCCAACGGTGAAAACGATTCAAGATTTGGACGCACAGCTTAAGAGGTAAAATGTTTTGAATAAATGAATATAGAAAAAAAGGGGAAACTCTTGGCTTGCCACAAGTGGCGCACATGCAGTGTGCTATTTGTCGCAACTTATGAGGGTGGAAGTGATCTTTGAAAAAGTGTTCCTTAATTAGTGATTTCGCCATTCCGCTAATATAATAACTGGAATTCCCTATTCGACGTATTTTGCATCGAACTATCGCTGTTTCCCACGGAGGAGATCGATCGATTGTTCGAGCTGAGCCGACCCGTTTAAGCGTTCAACGTCCCTGGTTTTGGAACCCTCTAGACGCTCTCAGCCTCTTTTTTGTTTTAGGAAACTTCTACAAGCTTCCTGAACCGGTTTTTTCTTTTTGTTCTATTTTTTTGTTTTCCTTTTTTCCCTTTTCCTGTTTTTTCCCTTTCGCTACTCTTTCCCATTTCTGTTTATTTTTCTTTTGTTTCTATTTCGTTTTTTCTTTTCTTTCCTTTCCTTTCAATTTTTCATTTCCAATTTTAGTTTTATTTCTTCAATTTTTTCCATTTAAAAAAATTGTTGTCTTTCATTGTCTTTTTCAAACATCTGAAAAATGTCCAGGACTTTCAAAAAATGTTCAGAATTTAAAAATGTTCCCATTATTAATAATTCATCACAAATTTTAACAAGAAATCATGTTTCGGAAATTGTTCGCAAGATGTCCATTTTGTCAGTATTAAAAAAAACAACGTTCACATTTAAAAAATTGTTTGCACTTTTCAGAAAATGGTCATTTTTAAAAAAATTTCTTCAGCATATTTTTCTTCAAAATGTTCACAACATTTTAAAAAATTATTCAGAATTTCAGAACATGTTCCTGCTTTAAAACATAGTCCACAAATTTTAAGAAATGTTCATGTTCCCATATTTGCAGGTGTTTCAACAATTGTGTGCTGTTCGAAAATTGTTCTCAAATTTAAAAAAAAAATCATGTTTTCAAATTTTGTTTGTCTTTTCCAAAAATTATTCCGAAGGTTATTTCAAAATATTCACAACTTCACAAAATGTTCCTGTTTTCAAAAAATATAATTTTTTAAAAATATTCATGTTTAAAATTTTTTAGAAGTTTCAAAAAAAAATATCCCGTTCCAAAAATTGTTCATAAATTTCAACAGATGTTCGTGTTTTGAAATTTTCTTCGGCAGTTTCAGAAAAAAAATTCGCCTTTCCAAATTTTGTTTTCAGAATTTTCAGAAAATGTTTTCAGCATTTAATGATCACTAATTTTAGAAATTTTGCGAAGTTGTGCTGAGGTTCTTAATAGTTTGTGTTGTCTTATAATCACTAAAGCGCGATGGTTCAGCTGGTTGTATCGCCTTCCCTCTCAGGATGAGATCCTGGGTTCAATACACTTTGAGGGCACAACCCCAACTGTCCATGTGGACGCGAGTAACAGGTACATGTTGCCACTTGCCCTGGCCCATGGAGCGCAACTCATATATGAACTGTCGACTATTTGTTGCAATAAGCGACAAATAGGATTCGCCGTGTATACGACCGTCTGACGCGAGTGTTTCCTCGGCTGGAGGTCCAACAACATGTGAAGGAATGCACTCAACTTTGACTTAGTGCTAAGAAATTCTCAGGCGACTAAACTATTTAGGGATGCCATCTGATATTGGGAGTTCGAAGAATGGTGCCTTTAAATACCTGAAAGATCGTTTATGGAGTAAGGTGCAGGGTTGGGTGGAAAACACCATGTCATCGGCAGGCAAGGAGGTTCTAGTCAAATCAGTAGCCCAGTCCATACCGGTATTCTCCATGTCATGCTTTAAACTCCCAAGGAGGTTATGTGAACATCTCAATATGCTTATCAGGAAGTTTTGGTGGGGAAGCAAAGATGGCAAAAGGAAACCTCATTGGGTATCTTGGAAAAGTATGACACAACCAAAGGGAATGGGAGGTCTAGGATTCAAAGATTTTGAACTTTTCAATATGGCGATGTTGGCATGACAGGCTTGGAGATTACTCCAAACACCAGAGTCCCTTAGTGCCCGCTTATTGAAGAGCATATATTTCCCTGACTCCACTATTTTGGAGGCGACTTTGGGCAACCACCCCAGTCAGATATGGCGAGCCATTATCGAAGGTAGAGATACACTCAAACAGGGACTAATTCGTAAAATTGGCAACGATCAGTCTACTCGAATCTGGGAGGACGCGTGGCTGCCAAGAGACGAGATGCTACGGCCATATGGGTGTATTCACCCTAATCCGCCAACCCTGGTATCGGAACTGATCGACCACACTAGTGCTTCGTGGAACAACCAACTAATCAACCAAATGTTCATGCCCACGGATGCTTGCACCATTATGGGAATTCCGTTGTGCACTCGTAATCTCCAGGACTTCTGGAGCTGGAATTTTGAAACAAGCGGAAACTTCACCGTCAAATCTGCTTATCGCATGCTTGTAGCGACAAGACAGCGCCGGGAGGCATGGCTTGAGGGCACGGCTGGAACATCAAATATTGCGTCCGAGGAGGGAGCTTGGAAAACTTTGTGGAAGACCCAGGTTCCTGCAAAGGTTAGGATGTTCCTCTGGCGTTTATCAAAGCATTATCTCCCTACGGAGGACATCAGGGCTCATCGACACATGGCAGATAATGCTCACTGCGGCTTATATGGCTCTCCTGATTCATGGAGACATTCTCTGGTTAACTGCACTAGCTCGAGAGGTGTGTGGGCATTAGTTGATGAGGAGCTAGCACAAAATCTGGTCTCAAACACGGAACCCAACGCCAAACAGTTGCTCTTCACCTTCATGCACTCGCTATCACATGACCAGTTTGTATTGCTTGCGGTTACACTCTGGGCGATATGGACAGCGCGTCGCAAGGCTATTCATGAAGGAATTTTCCAATCGCCTCAAGCAACTAACTCCTTTGTCCGGCGCTTCATTGCTGAACTCAATATGATCGACGTGAGAAGCCCTATGAGGGGAGGAGTTCAACCTACGGGCCAGACACAAGCTGCGCGCCCCAAAGCTCCTCCGGTTGGCTATGCCAAGATTCACGTAGATGCTGGAGTAAGAGCAAGGAAGGGTGGATCAGCAGCAGCAGTTTGCCGGGACAGGCAAGGCAACTTCTTAGGCAGCTCCGCATTGGTGGTAGCTGGCCTAGAGGATCCAGCAATACTTGAGACTATAGCTTGCAGAGAGGCTTTGGCACTAGCGGAAGATCATAACCTGCACAATTTCGTCGTAGCATATGATTCCAAGCAAACAGTGGCTGATATTTTATGCGGGGGCAGAGGCAAGAGTGGTTCAATTGTCCAGGAGATCAATCTTACAACAACTTTATTTCAGTGTAATTTCTGTTTTGAAGGTCGTATTGCTAATGTCGAAGCATATAGATTAGCCAAATATTCGTTTAGTCTCAGTCAGGGGCGCCACCTCTGGTTAGGCCAGCCCCACCGGGTTGTATCCCACCTCATGTGGTCTTTGATGAATAAAATTTGGCTTTTCCCTAAAAAAAGACTAAACTATTTACAAGATATAGAAAAGTGTACACTGTGCATTAATAGTTTATTCTTTTAGTGTAAAAATTATTTGTCTGAGTTCACGATGTTGATTGAGTGCAAAGAAAATCTCAAGAGGTTGAGGATTAACATTTTTTTTAAAAAATCTCTTATAGATCTAGAAGAGACTTTTGCCGAATATTAATATGGATGATACTACACGTCGACTAGATGATAATCGAATTGCATCAACCGCCTCGGTAGGTGTTGGATGGCATACGGGACAGCCGTCAGGTGCCAGTCGTGATGCTTTCAAAGCTTTGTGACATGAGTCATATTACGCTTCATGAACCGCTTTCTATGGTTCATGTAAAAATCACTACAACATGATCTATGCTTCAACCACCTCTGTTGATGCCCGTCATTTGCAGCATGACCCGTGTTGCGATCGGACGCAACATGGGCCATGTTGCAATTCAAGGTTGAGCTGCCACATGTACCTTGCGCTGGCCTGTCATCTGCAACATGGCCTGTGTTACGACTTCAACATGGGCCACGTTACTATCTCGCCTGACCTCCCACAGGGACATGCATCATGTGCGCGAGGTGATGGTAATCACGATGAAAATCAGTTGCTTGAGTGCTAGCCTTCTCATTAATGGATTCTTCAAAAGTATCTTTTCTCGAGCAAAAAAAATCAAATTGATATTTTTTTTATTCACCGACTGAAATTAACAAAAGAGTATGGCTAGATCTCACTCGACTGAAACTTAACCAAGTCTCAGTGAAGTGACAGAATATACAAAATAAAATATATTTTTGCACGGATCTTCATGTAAGATCTTACGAATATAGCATTGACTGAGACTTCGTTAAATCTCAGTCCGACTGAGATTTAGCAATCCTGTTAACAAAACCATAATAAAAACAACAACCATCGGAGCTTGGATCTCTTTGGAGCGCAGAAAATATTTCACGTGAGCATATCTGTAGCCTGTTTTGGATTATTTTTTCCTTCACGTTTTGAACAAGCAGCCAAGTACTCACTCCTTTCTAAAATGTAAGTCGATGGTTGACTTTTCTAGTTTTTCACAACTTTAACTATGATTTTTGCCAACAATGATGCGACTTATACATGTTCAATCTATATAGTTGATACGCATATATTAGTGATTAAAGTCATGCGTCAAAATCATGTAAAGTGAAGCGCGTCTTATATTTCGGAAATGATGAAGCAGATAACAGCACACAGCAAAGCGCAACTTGATGGTAAATTGTTAATCCAACGCTCACAAAGAAAGCAGCAACAAGATCCTAAAAAAAAGCAGCAACAAAATAATCGACGGCTAGGTGCGGTCACCGGGCGAGCAGCTCCCGGCGTCGGTGACATGGCCGGACACGTCTCCCCGCGCACCACCACACGCTTGGTTCGCAGGCGACACCGGCGACCCGCAGCAGCAGCAGCAGTGCGCCGCTGCCCCACGCACTGCAACTTGCCGGCGGGGCGCGGCCAGGACACAAGGCATCCCATGCACGCGCAGGTGTCTGCTACTGTGCCACGCGGCTCCACCGATGCGCCATGGCCTGGTCCGGCTCCGGCCGAGAAGGAACCAATGTGCGCTAGACATGCTGGTGGTCGGCGAGGCGGACGGCGGCGCGGCAGAAGGGGCAGCGGGAGGCGGCCTGGACCCAGGGCACGGCGCAGGCCCAGTGGAAGCGGTGCGCGCAGGGGAGGTGCGCTAGCACGTCGCCGGCCCGGAACTCCTCCAGGCACACCGCACACTCCGCCTGATGCTGCTGCTCCTCCTTCCTCCGGCCCCAGCTGAACCGCCGGCCGCCGCCTCTCTTCGTGAACACCTCTCGCTGCAGGGCGCTCGCCGCCCCTGCCGTGTCCTTGGCCGGGTGGTCGCTGGGGGTGCTCGACGGGACCGGGAGCCGGAGGCTTCCCGTGCTGTGGCGCCTGCAAGTCGCAACGCAGAGGATTGATTAAGCCACTGGTTCGTAGGAAATTTAGCTGAATCAAATACAGAGCCATCAAGGCAGAGCTAGCTCTGCTCGAGAACAGAGAAAACACAAGGAAGAATCTTGATACTGACTGACTCATATTTTCTTGAGCGTAAATCAGCCTCTGCAGCAGAGCTGATTGATCAGTGAGTGACATCATGACTCCATGCTTGAACTCACTCATCAACCATGAGCAAATTAAATCCATCCTTACCAAGAAAAAGTATACTGAATTTTCTCTCTGAAAATGCAAACGATGCCACAGGAAGCTAGATTCCTTCACAAAAGTACTTTGGCTCCTTCACTAAAAAAGCACCTGCTATCTAATGACTCATGCCCATGTTTCTTGTTTCACAATTCAAACAAGTTTCACCAAACAGGGGTCTCTGAAGTCCGAATTGTGTAAAAATCTTGAAAAAACAGCAGTGAATTCAAAAAGGGTAAGAAGAACAGTAAGTAAAGTACCTCTTGACCACAGATTCTCTCTGGCTCCTGAGCTTGTGATCCAGCCTCTCCTTGGCCTCCCGGGCGATGCCGTCCAGCTGCGTCGCCCACGCCTCCTCGCCCACGCCGCTCCTCTGCTGCAAATCGGTTTCATCGACCCACAGGAAACGATCGAGATTAGTACTGTAATCAACATGCAAGCATCAATCAAACAGGAGGATGACGAACAATCCATGGCTTCTACTAGTTGTTATTACCATCGCAAAACCTGACGAGCCGAGGTGGGCGTGGTCGTGCCCGAACACGCCGAGCAACGCCGGCCGCCGCGGGCCGGCGCACGGGGCCTCCGCCGCCGGCCGGAGCCTCCTCCTCCTCGCGAACTCGACGCCGGGGAGCATCCCGGCCATGAGGCCCATCCACCACCACCACGTGATCTGTACCACGACAACAACACAGCACCAGCCTGCCGCCTAATGCCTACAAAACGCACGTACCTATCCAGCAGCAGCAATCTACCAACCTAGCTGATATATTCAGGAGCTACGATCTAGGAGAGAATTGTATGTGGAAAGCCTCCATTTTGAGCAGGAAGAGGAGGAGGAGCGCGTCCATGCCCGGCCGACCATCAACCTGAGGGCTCGTCGTCCGGACGGGGGGCAGCGGCTTTCTATCTAGGGGAGGGGGTCATGCTCATGGAGTGGGCGCGCTCCAACTGTGAACTGTGCATGCCAATTGCCCCAACCACCTTCGCTCTGCTCTATTCATAGCAGCGTAGCTGGGAGATCGAGTGGATGCGCGTGTATTTATGCGATCCCCGTGGGCCCACGTGACCGGAATTTCGAGCATGATTTTTTTATTCTTTTAGATGCTAGGACAAACCTCGTTGGATAATTGGCTCCGTGGCTATCTATGCGGCACCTGTTGTCATGGCTGCCATACACTCTGTCTAAGCCTAGCCTTCCAAGAATTGCAAATGCACACAATGTTTTTTTTGTTGGTTTTGCTAAAGCACATCTGGAAATATTGCACATCTAAATTTTATGTCACTGATTTTACACAGAGATTTGTGTGAGCATTTTTTTTGAATGTTTGGTTGAGTCACATAGTTCATATTTTTTGCCGGTCTTGCTAAAGCACATCTAGATGTGCCCTAAGTATTGCATATCTAAGTTTATGTTATTGATTTGATTTGTGCAGGCTTTTTTTTATGTTTGATTGAGTCACTTAGATGTGCAATAATTAGGGCACATCTAGATAGACCTTTTTCGGAAAAATCGCTTTGAACCCATTATAATGGTTCAACATAAGTACAAAGCAATTCAATCATAATAAAATTCACATCAAGGTCCTTAGACAACTGAACGACTACTACCACCACCAGAGTGAGCCGATGATGCATCGTTGTCGCCACTTGCTTATCGAAGTCGGCATAACCCTGTCGATTACAACCGAAAAGTCGTCGTGCACATGCCCATAGAGAACAGTGCCCTAAAGCCAATCATTGCCGTTGTATCCCTGGATTTATCTGACGCCCTCGACACCAAAACTCGTCGGCGTGTATGCCAGACGAGAAACCTTAACCTTGCAACTGCCTTGAGGAGATGGCAGAATCTATGCCGAATCTTTCTCAATCTTGTCCTTTCGGGCAAATTCGAGATGGACCGGAGCCCAGAAAACCATCTCGATACCGAAGCACCGCCACCACGAGGACCACTTTCTCAACACACACACACACACCACAAACAAGGGCGGGGTGGGAGAAATTTTTTATGCCGCCGCCACTATATCTTACCACAACTGTCGCCTCCTAATCACCCCCCGAAAGAAACCCTAGGAAAACAAGTGCTAGACTACAGTTGCACACATTTAGCCGCATTTTCTTAGAGCAACTCCAATGGGGCGACTCATTTCGTCCGCCGCCGTCAGTTGGGTCGGTGCGGACAGAAAAGGCGGTCCAACGCGCCGACCCAAATGGACGCCTGTCCGCTTGGCGTCCGCATGGCGACCCATTCCCGGGCCAATTTGAAGCCGGATTTGCGTCGACGCGGACACGAGACGGACGAGCGCGCGCCTACACCTCTCCCCGGGCCCGTTGGTTGGTGGCAGACACCACCATTTTCCCCCTTTTTTCCCAAGAACACTCCCGTTGACCCATTCCCGGCCCAATTTTGAGCCGGATTTGCGTTGGCGCGGACACGAGACGGACGTGCGTGTGCCTACACCTCTCCCCGGGCCCGCTGGTTGGTGGCAGCCATCACCATTTCCCCCCTTTTTCTCATAAACACTCCCGCCCGCGCGCGGTCCCGCCTCACACCCCGCCATGAAGGACTTCATCGACCTCGACGCTGCCACCTGCCTCGCCTCCCTCGCCTCGTCCGGCGGCGCCGCCCCCTTCGGGAAAGGCAAGCCTCGTGCCCCGCGCAAGACCGCCACCGCGACCAAGCCAAAGAAGACGCTGACGTCCGAACAACAAAACTGGGTCGGCGCGTTGGGCGCACTGCCGACCCAAATGCAAAATTGAGTGGACGTCGGGCGAGCGACCAACCCAAACGGACAAAAAATGGACAAATGCGCCGTCCGTTTGGGTCGGCCCATTGGAGTTGCTCTTAGAGCATCTCCAGCCGTTGGCCCCCCAGGGGGCGCCTAAAATCGCCGCATGGGGGTGAGCCGGCGCAAAAATTGGGCCTGGGGGCGAGTTGGTCCCCAGCCGCCGGCCCCAAGGCCGCCCCCAGGCGCGTTTAAAAATAAAATTTGTATAGCAAATTTCGGCACAGTTCTGCGAAGTTCAGCTAAACACGATAAATTTCGGCAAACTTGGGCATATATTAGACATGTTCGCGGATTTTCATTACATAGCAAAATAGATAACTAATCTAAAAAAGAAACTGGCTGAACGCCGAGTAGCCGCCATCGTCGGACTTCTCCTCCTTAACGCGGCCGTCCCTGGTGGACCCTGACCGGCGTCGCCAACGCGGGCTGGTGGCGGCGGCGCGTCGTCATCGTCGCTGTCGCAGATGACGACGACTCCGCCTTCGTCGCGGCCGCGTCGGCACTCCGCGAAGCGGCGCAGGGCGGCGCACTGGCGCTCCTTCGCCTTCTCCAGGTGCTCCTTCTCCATCGCTATGGAGTCCCTGCGCGCCCATTCCAGGATCGCGTCGTCGTCGTCGAGCTCCTCTTCACCAGCGCGGCCGGCTCCTTCTTCATCGGGGCGAGCCCCGGCTCCGTCTTCACCGGCGCGAGCCCCGGCTCTGTCTTTGGCTTGACGAAGCACGGAGGAGGAGCCGACGAGGAGGCGCGCCGGCCACCCTCGTTGATGACGATGCCGGCGCCGCGAGTGCGCCGGCCGAGCGGCGTCTCCGCCGCGGACTCAGCCTTGACGCCGAGCAGGGCCGGAGTACCGGAGGAGTGCGAGGAAGATCGCGAGGAGGAAGAAGAGGAGGAGGACCCGAACCTCCTTGGCACCCATGGCCCGGCGCGTCGGAGGTGCGCCGGGGCAGCCACCCTCGCCGGGTACGCCAACGGCGGGTCGTTTTTTTGAAGGTTAAGACAGTAGGAAAGGCTCCTACTGCATGTATAAATAAATGGTCAAACAGTTACATGATGATATTTACAAGGGAGTGTGTGTGTGTGTGGGGGGGGGGGGGTTAGATCGAAAACACAACCCTAACTATTCTGAGGCAGACTTTGCAAGAAGGAAGAGACGACATGTCTCTTTTCACTAGGCAGTCTGTATCTTATATTGCCAAAGTCTTCCTTGAATCTACTGAACCATGAGGAAATGGAGGGTGTCACACGCCTAAAATAATTATTATTGCGCTCCTTCCAAAGGCTCCAAGCAGCAGTGAGAAACACTTTCATGATCATCTTGCGTGGGTGTTGTATCTTTAGGTTCTCCATCAACTGCAGCCTATCTCCTTGCGCAACCCAAGATACACGTAGCAAATTCCAACATTCCCTACTGAAGGTGCAACGAAAGAAGAGATGCTCCACCGTTTCTTCAATATGATGCCCACAAAGTAAACAGTCAAAATTGTTACCAATATTGTAGTGACGCCGCTTGAGCATATTCCTCGTGTTGAGCCGGTCCGAAAGCAAAAACCAACCAAAGACTTTGATTTTGGGTATGCATGTAGTCTTCCAGAGCCACTTGAAAGCCACGTGAGCAACCACGTCGCGGAAAACAAACTGATAGTAGGCTGTGGTTTTGAACACAGTTGATCCCCAACAATAGGACCAAACATCATCATGATCTTCCAAAGTCACTGCAGCCATATCATTTTGGAGGAGCTTGAGTTCGTCACGAGCTTGCAGCGAGAGTGGTACATGAAAGGTTTCATGAAGGGCACGGGCAGTCAAAAACCCTTGCACAGACAAGTCCTCTTTAAGGACATAAGAGAAAGCGTGTGGATATTGTTCTCCAAGATGGACTGGTTCCAGTTGTCTTTCCAGAATAGAACAGAGGCTCCACGTTTAATTTGTACCTGAGAAATGCCACGATAGACTGGCATAAGATTTGCTAGGTCACGCCACCAAAAAGAGCCACAACTATCCGAAGCATGTGGGATGAAGTCAAGATAGTAGGTTTCCCAGATGAGCCGAACCCAGGGGACATCCATTCGGTTGTAGAATTTATGCAAGAATTTGAGCAAAAGTGCGTCATTTTGAATTTTGAGATCAAGGACACCCAAGCCACCACTCTTTTTGGGTCGACACACCATGTCCCAAGTGGCCAACGAGTTATGTTTATCACCATCAGCCGTGCGTTTGTTCCAAAGGCAGTGTCTGCGTATTTTATCAAGTTGAGCAAGAATCTTTGGTGGCAATCTAAGAGTTCGCATGGGGTAGATAGCCATCGAGGTGATGAGCGAGTTTGCCAATGCTAGCTTGCCCGCGTATGACATCAAGGACATCGCAGCAGTGATTTTCCTTTCAGCTTTGCAGACGAACGACGTCAGATCGAGGACTAAGGGTCGGGTGGTGCCAAGGGGCAGACCGAGATAAGTAAAGGGCATGCTGGTCTGTGTGCATCCAAAAAGGTTGGCCAGGTCACTGCACTTATTCGACGGCGTATTAATTGACACAAGTGTGGATTTATGAAAGTTGATCTTTAAGCCAATAGAGGTGGCATAATCTTCGAGGATTGATTTGATTCTGGATGCTTGGTTCATGCAGGCCGGAAGGACAATAATTGTGTCATCAGCGTACTGGATTACCGGATATTTAGCGTCACCAGTAGGAGGAATGGGATGTTTGATCAAGTCCTGCTGGAGCGCCGCATTGATAGCACGTTGAAGTAGGTCAGCGGCAAGGACGAATATTACGGGAGACATCGGATCTCCTTGACGAACCCCACACTTACATAGAAACTGTCGGCCTGGCACCCCATTCAGTAGCACAGAAGATTTGCCCGACGAAAAGATGCTCTCCATCCAAGCCAGCCATTTTGGCGGGAAACCCATGCTCTTCAGAATTAGTAGCATGGCAGAGTGCTCGACCGTGTCAAACGCCTTCGCCAAGTCAAGTTTGAGAAGGACAATCTCTCGTTTGGAGGCCTGGCACTGGTGAATATATTCGAAAGCCCAGGCAAGGCAGTCATGGATCGATCTACCACGAAGGAAACCATATTGGTTTCGGTGCACAATTCGGAGGATGATTTTTTGGAGTCTATTCGCCAGAATTTTAGTGATCAACTTCAAACAGCAGTTAAGAAGCGTGATCGGCCTGAAGTCATTAACACATTCAGGCGAATTAACCTTGGGGATCAGAGTGATAAAACTGTTGGGGAACGTAGCAATTTCAAAAATTTCCTACGCACACGCAAGATCATGGTGATGCACAGCAACGAGAGGGGAGAGTGTGTCCACGTACCCTCGTAGACCGAAAGCGGAAGCGTTAGCACAATGCGGTTGATGTAGCCGTACGTCTTCACGATCCGACCGATCAAGTACCGAACGCACGGCACCTCCGAGTTCTGGACACGTTCAACTCGATGACGTCCCTCGAACTCCGATCCAGCCAAGTGTTGAGGGAGAGTTTCGTCAGCACGACGGCGTGATGACGATGATGATATTCTACCGACGCAGGGCTTCGCCTAAGCACCGCTACGATATGATCGAGGTGGATTATGATGGAGGGGGCACCGCACACGGCTAAGAGATCAAGAGATCAATTGTTGTGTCTATGGGGTGCCCCCTGGCCACGTATATAAAGGAGTGGAGGAGGGGGAAGAGGGCCGGCTGTAACATCCCAAATTTTCAATTTGGAATGTTATACATTAGACCATCAATGCATATCATTTTTCTTTTGCATTCTGGTTGATCCTAGAAATTCTACGCAACTCAATGACCCACAGAGAGAGTTGGGGATTTCGATATTTTCATATTTGAGTTCTCTCAAATTTTGAGAATAGGATCATTTGATTTTATTTATTTTATCAACAATTATTTCTATTACAAAAATATGAGAGAGGGAATAAAATGACTTTCCCAAAATAAAGAAATATTGAAGATTTAATGATTTTATTTCGGAGTTTTTCGGTGTTTTATTTGAATTTAGGAAAAAAATGCGTTTTTCAAAATTGCATTTAGGTCCCAAATAAATGTTCACCTTGTGAGGCTTGATTTTAGAAGCCCGTGAAAATTTATTTCGGAATTTTTGGAGTCCGTTTAGTATTTCTTTTTATTCTTTTCTTCCGAGCGGAATATTAAAAAAAAAATGCGCCGCGCGCCGACTGGGCCAAGGCCCAGCCGACGGCCCACCCCGCCGCCTGCCGTCTCCCTCCAGGAGACCGGAGCCGCGCCGCCGCCCGAGTCCGGCTCGGAGCCGCCCCGCCGTGCCCCCTCCCCCAAGGCGGCACACCCCCTCCTTAAATACCAGACCCCCCGCCGCCCCTCACCTCACCTCACCCCGCCGCCCCGCCGGAGCCCCGCCCCGCCCGCGGGAGTGCCTCGCCAGAGGTATAGCCGCCGCCGTTCGCCGTTCGTTTTTTTTTAAAAAAAAAACCGCCTCGGTTTATTTTTTTCGAAACCCTAGATCGATTTATTTTTTTCCCTGGTTTATTTAATTAGTGAACGTTCACCGATCCGTTCGTTTTAGCGAACGTGTTCACCGGTTAGTTTCTGTTAACGAACGTCCGTTCGATTTACTGTTCGTTAGTTTTCTTTTCTCGGATTAAAACCATGATTTTTCTGATCGCGATTCCTGATCCGATTTCCGTTTTAGTTTAACTTTTCGCTCGTTTATCGGAATCAAGCGATTCAAGCGCCTAGGGATTCGTCTCGTAACCCTCTATCCGTTTAACCAACTTAAACAAGGTTTTGCTACTGTAAAATTTGCCCTAGATCCAGATTGCTAGAACGAAGTTGTTTTCTTTCGCCGTTTGTCTTTCGTTGCTTCGTTCGATTTGATTCTTTTGCCAACCGGAGTTCTTAAGTTGAACCTTCTGGTTAGATCTCTTATTTGAGTTTTACCTGTGAATTAGATGAGTACTTATTGTATGCTCGTTTGTTTGTTTGTGATAGAGTATCCGGAGTGCGCCGCCTGTTACTTCGAATCGCTAGGTTTCCCGGATCATCAGCAAGGCAAGTAACACTTTGATCATACCTTCTCCACTACCCAGTTTTATTGCATTAGATGAATCCTCACACATTGCATGATTAGGATCTAATTAAATTGTGGGATGGGAAGTAGATGAGGTAGTACCTATTACTAGTTTATTTTCAAACCTTTGGGAGTTACTTCTATGTTTGCTTATTATGCCATGCTATGCTAGTAGACGTGGATTGGGTGAGTGAAATCCATGACAGATGTGAGATTGTTAATTAATGGTTTATCTAAGGTGGCAACTTAAACACACATCTGGGTGGATTGAGGCACCTGGCTATTTCAGGACTTGCCTGTTTTCTTTTGAACCGCCACCCAGGCTCAAAGGGATCATGAGACTATTCATACTAGAAACTTCCGTGTGCAGCCACAAGCTATTATGGGCTCTAGCATAGTTGATTAAGTCGTGCGAACTCTTACAGTGGTAGACTAGCAGATGTAGGGGATGTAGGTGGTACGGTCTACCCGATCGTAAGGTGCTAGCGCTTCTGAAAGACTATGTCTCGGTCATCCGTCTTCTCAAACACCATGTAGTGCAAGAAACCAAACGGAGGCGATCGAGTCTTGTGGGGAAAAGTGTGCAAACCTCTGCAGAGTGTAACAAACTAATCATGATTAGCCATGTCCCTGGTTATGGACATCTTGAGTATCTAGTACCTGGATTTTCATGTGAATCTCAACATGTTACTCTAAATTAATTTTGTTGGGTTATGTTTAATGATGATACTTAATTGGGATTGAGAATGCTGTCAACCATTCTCAATGTTTAACAACTACAATGATAGTTAAATAAATTTATTCCTTTGAAGTAGGGAAAAATTGGCTTTACGCAAAAACTGTAACCATAGAGCTTTCCACCAGCCAAATATGCATATAGTATAGCTGTTTCATTCCATTACTCTCTATGTGTTACATTGCCAACATATTCCATGTGCTGACCCGTTTTCGGGCTGCAACGTTAATGTTGCAGACTTTTCAGATGACGATTAAGGAGTTTTAGGTCGTGGTTCTATACTCAGTGATGCCATTGGAGTTGATGGACTCACTTATCTTCCAAGCCTTCCGCTGTTATCGTTATTAGATGGCCTTAAGCCATATTTATTGTAATAAGTTCTCTTTTGAGACACTCAATGTAATAAGTGTGTGATTGCTACTCTGCTATAAATCCTCCGAGTATTGTGTGGTGTCAGCATTACTGATCCAGGGATGACACCGGAGCACAGAGATCAGACTGTTTGAGGTCTGGTCGCTACACCGGCCCCTATGGCGCGCCCTGGAGGAGTCCTACTCCCACCGGGAGTAGGATTCCCCCCTTCCAAGTAGTAGGAGTAGGAGTCAAGGCAAGGGAAGGGGGAAGAGAAGGAAGGAGGGGGCGCAGCCCCTCCCCCTAGTCCAATTCGGACTAGGCCTTGGGGGGGCGCCCAACCTCTCTTCTCTATTTCCCCTAAAGCCCAATAAGGCCCATATACTCCCCGGCGAATTTCCGTAACTCTCCGGTACTCCGAATAATACCCGAATCACTCGGAACCTTTCCGATGTCCGAATATAGTCGTCCAATATATCGATCTTTACGTCTCAACCATTTTGAGACTCCTCGTCATGTCCCCGATCTCATCCGGGACTCCGAACTCCTTCGGTACATCAAAACATATAAACTCATAATATAATTGTCATCGTAGCGTTAAACGTGCGGACCCTACGGGTTTGAGAACTATGTAGACATGACCGAGACACGTCTCCGGTCAATAACCAACAGCGGAACCTGGATGCTCATATTAGCTCCTACATATTCTACGAAGATCTTTATCGGTCAGACCGCATAACAACATATGTTGTTCCCTTTGTCATTGGTATGTTACTTGCCCGAGATTCGATTGTTGGCATCCCAATACCTAGTTCAATCTCGTTACCGGCAAGTCTCTTTACTCGTTCTGTAATACATCATCTCGCAACTAACTCATTAGTTGCAATGCTTGCAAGGCTTTGGTGATGTGCATTACCGAGAGGGCCCAGAGATACCTCTCCGACAATCGGAGTGACAAATCCTAATCTCGAAATACGCCAACCCAACAAGTACCTTCGGAGACACCTGTAGAGCATCTTTATAATCACCCAGTTACGTTGTGACGTTTGGTAGCACACAAAGTGTTCCTCCAGTAAACGGGAGTTGCATAATCTCATAGTAATAGGAACATGTATAAGTCATGAAGAAAGCAATAGCAACAAACTAAACGATCAAGTGCTAAACTAACGGAATGGGTCATGTCAATCACATCATTCTCCTAATGATGTGATCCCGTTAATCAAATGACAACTCATGTCTATGGCTAGGAAACTTAACCATCTTTGATTCAACGAGCTAGTCAAGTAGAGGCATACTAGTGACATACTGTTTTTCTATGTATTCACACATGTATTATGTTTCCGGTTAATACAATTCTAGCATGAATGATAAACATTTATCATGATATAAGGAAATAAATAATAACTTTATTATTGCCTCTAGGGCATATTTCCTTCAAAAACCTGCATTAATGCTTTCAAGATTAAGGCCGCCTTGATGAAACTCATCACAAAGAAGATAGAAATCATTTTTAATGATTGGCCAACATGCTTTTAAGAAAGCTCCATTAAAGCCATCAGGGCCAGGGGCCCGGTCAGGTGGCATTGCAGACACCACATCATCAATTTCTTTGTGAGTGAATGGTGCAATGAGATCCGAGAAGTCCACGTCCTCCTTCAACCAGGTTTATAAGTTGAATTTAATAGGCTGAGGATTTGCTTGGCCCATTCGTCTTTTGAACGCTTCGAAAAGAATGGACTCTTACCCTGCATGGTCCGTGATTTCCATTCCAGCAGAGTTTTTGAGCGAACTAATGCGGTTTCTTCGGAAACGTTCGGTGACAATGGTTTGAAAGAACTTGGAATTTTCGTCACCAAACTGAATCCATCTGATCGTACACCTCTTTTTCCAGTAATCTTTTTGATATTGCAGAAGCCGGAGCAAGTGATTTTTGAGAATGCGTCGAAAGTTTCTTTCTGGTGTGGTCAGAGTCTGACGATCCTCAATATTGTCAAGCTCCAAGAGAGCTTTATTGGTGTTTTCAATGGCTATTTTAAGGCGAGAAATTTTCTTGCTCCATTGCTTGAGAGCATGACGAACTGTCTTGAGCTTTTGCCCGATTCTTGCCGCGCAGTTATGCTTCTTATTGAATCTGATAGGTTTGTTCCAAGCATGTTCAACGACCTCCATAAACCCTGGATGAGCAAGCCAATATGTTTCGAACCTGAAGAGTTTGCTCTTTGGGATTGAAGTTTGGATGACCACAGAACATGGAGTATGGTCAGAAACAGGTTTACCTAAAGGGCTCACCAAGGTGTTGGGAAATGTAATAGTCCAATTCAACGTGGTGAAGAACCAATCGAGTTACTCAAGGAGTGGCTGAAGCTGCATATTCGACCAAGTGTAAGCGCGCCCCTTGATGGGTAATTCAGTTAGGTTTTGTTCCCGAATAAAGTCGTTGAAAGTGATCATGTCTTGGACATTTGCACCTGGTTTGTTGCGATTGTCATGTGAACGAATGTAGTTAAAATCGCCTAGTAATAACCAGTCTTCAGCAGGGGGTATATTCAGATCAAAAAGCCAATTTGTGAATGTGACACGATGCTCACCCTGACAAGGGCCATATACATTAACGAGCTTCCAACAATGATTGGACTGCGTGGAGGTAAATTTAACACCTAATGCAAACTGTTCAGATAAAAAGACCCGGCCCGTAAAGATACTGCTATTCCATACGGTTATTATTCCCCCCGATGCTCCTTGAGAGGGAGTGTACGCAAACTGATCAAAACGCCGAGGGAAAATTGATTTCAAGACAGCAGAATCAAAGAAAGGCATTTTAGATTCCTGCAAACAGACGATCGCGCATCCACTAATATTGATCGCATTGCCAAGCGCTAAGTGTTTATCGGGCGCATTAAGACCACGTACATTCCAACATAGTACGTTCTAGTTACGCAAAAGCATTGAAAAGGTAAGCAAGTTTTAGCAACGACAAAAGCAAAGATAAGCAAATCGAACTACTCTTCAGAGAGGGCCGAAGTAGATAGTTCTTCAGCAGATATCGCACAGAGATTTATGCCAATTGCCTGTATAGTAGGAATTGATGTGGGCGGAGGAGCTGCAGCATCATTAACTTCAGCAGTAGCTGTCTCAGATGAGGAATCATCCCCAGAAGTATGCTCCGAAGCTCCAACAGCAGCAGAAGGGAGTATGCGAGGCTTGACTTTGGACTTAGTAGGGCGAACTTCAGAAGTCTGAGGAACCCGGAAGCCATCGTATTTGTTGTTCCTGTTACTGCGTTGCAGAGTGGATTTATCAACAAGAGCTTGCATCTTGCCTTTGCGTTTCTTCTGAGTCTGATTAGCAGTGTTCATGCCGCCCTGATCTTGAACTGACAGAGCTAGTGAGGTGCCTGAAGTATCCGACAGAGCTGGAGCAGTGATGACATCAGAAGGTACTGAGAGAGCAATCTGGTCCACCTGCTGTTCAACCAGAGAGTTGCTTGGCGCCACGAGGGATTCAGATGGTTCCCAAGTAAGAGGCAGAGGTGGCATGGCTGAAGGCACTTGTGTGTCAATCAAAGAGTCCAAATCTGAATGTGACTGAGGCAGGGCAGGCAGAACAGACACAGACATAGCAGAATCAGGTCCCTGTTGACGTACCACCTGTGACAACTGAATATTTCCCCCAGACAAAGTAACCTGGATTTCCACCTGGAGAGAGATCGGCTGCAAACCCAAACCAGAAAGCCAAGGCCCAAAAGAAGCCATCATCGGGCGAAGAGCAGAAAAAATAGCACTGTTAAGCTGCTGGCGAGGAATAGTGTTTTCCAACAGTAAATCCATGAGAGCATCCCCATGAGCCGAGAGGCCAAAACGCAGACCATGGTTATGTGCATTACCGAGAGGGCCCAGAGATACCTCTCCGACAATCGGAGTGACAAATCCTAATCTCGAAATACGCCAACCCAACAATTACCTTCAGAGACACCTGTAGAGCACCTTTATAATCACCCAGTTACGTTGTGACGTTTGGTAGCACACAAAGTGTTCCTCCGGTAAACGGGAGTTGCATAATCTCATAGTCATAGGAACAAGTATAAGTCATGAAGAAAGCAATAGCAACAAACTAAACGATCAAGTGCTAAGCTAACGGAATGGGTCAAGTCAATCACATCATTCTCCTAATGATGTGATCCCGTTAATCAAATGACAACTCATGTCTATGGCTAGGAAACTTAACCATCTTTGATTCAACGAGCTAGTCAAGTAGAGGCATACTAGTGACATACTGTTTGTCTATGTATTCACACATGTATTATGTTTCCAGTTAATACAATTCTAGCACGAATAATAAACATTTATCATGATATAAGGAAATAAATAATAACTTTATTATTGCCTCTAGGGCATATTTCCTTCAAAAACATGCATTAATGCTTTCAAGATTAAGGCCGCCTTGATGAAACTCATCACAAAGAAGATAGAAATCATTTTTAATGATTGGCCAACATGCTTTTAAGAAAGCTCCATTAAAGCCATCAGGGTCAGGGGCCCGATCAGGTGGCATTGCAGACACCACATCATCAATTTCTTTGTGAGTGAATGGTGCAATGAGATCCGAGAAGTCCACATCCTCCTTCAACAAGGTTTCTAAGTTGAATTTCATAGGCTGAGGATTTGCTTGGCCCATTCGTCTTTTGAACGCTTCGAAAAGAATGGACTCTTTCCCTGCATGGTCCGTGATTTCCATTCCAGCAGAGTTTTTGAGCAAACTAATGCAGTTTCTTCGGAAACGTTCGGTGGCAATGGTTTGAAAGAACTTGGAATTTTCGTCACCAAACTGAATCCATCTGATCGTACACCTCTTTTTCCAGTAATCTTTTTGATATTGCAGAAGCCAGAGCAAGTGATTTTTGAGAATGCATTGAAAGCTTCTTTCTGGTGTGGTCAGAGTCCGACGATCCTCAATATTGTCAAGCTCCAAGAGAGCTTTATTGGTGTTTCCAATGGCTATTTTAAGGCGAGAAATTTTCTTGCTCCATTGCTTGAGAGCATGACGAACTGTCTTGAGCTTTTGCCCGATTCTTGCCGCGCAATTATGGTTCTTATTGAATCTGATAGGTTTGTTCCAAGCATGTTCAATGACCTCCATAAACCTTGGATGAGCAAGCCAATATGTTTCGAACCTGAAGAGTTTGCTCTTTGGGATTGAAGTTTGGATGACCACGGAACATGGAGTATGGTCAGAAACAGGTTTACCTAAAGGGCTCACCAAGGTGTTGGGAAATGTAATAGTCCAATTCAACGTGGTGAAGAACCAATCGAGTTGCTCAAGGAGTGGCTGAAGCTGCATATTCGACCAAGTGTAAACGCGCCCCTTGATGGGTAATTCAGTTTGGTTTTGTTCCCGAATAAAGTCGTTGAAAGTGAACATGTCTTGGACATTTGCACCAGGTTTGTTGCGATTGTCAGGTGAACGAATGTAGTTAAAATCACCTAGTAATAACCAGTCGTCAGCAGGGGGTATATTCAGATCAAAAAGCCAATTTGTGAATGTGACACGATGCTCACCCTGACAAGGTCCATATACATTAACGAGCTTCCAACAATGATTGGACTGTGTGGAGGTAAATTCAACACCTAATGCAAACTGTTCAGATAAAAAGACCCGGCTCGTAAAGATACTGCTATTCCATACGGTTATTATTCCCCCCGATGCTCCTTGAGAGGGAGTGTACGCAAACTGATCAAAACACCGAGTGAAAATTGATTTCAAGACAGCAGAATCAAAGAAAGGCATTTTAGATTCCTGCAAACAGACGATCACGCATCCACTAATATTGATCGCATTGCCAAGCGCTAAGTGTTTATCGGGCGCATTAAGACCACGTACATTCCAGCATAGTACGTTCCAGTTACGCAAAAGCATTGAAAAGGTAAGCAAGTTTCAGCAATGACAAAAGCAAAGATAAGCAAATCGAACTACTCTTCAGAGAGGGCCGAAGTAGATAGTTCTTCAGCAGATATCGCGCAGAGATTTATGCCAATTGCTTGCATACTAGGAATTTATGTGGGCGGAGGAGCTGCAACATCATTAACTTCAGCAGTAGCTGTCTCAGATGAGGAATTATCCCGAGAAGTATGCTCTGAAGCTCCAACAGCAGCAGAAGGGAGTATGCGAGGCTTGACTTTGGACTTAGTAGGGCGAACTTCAGAAGTCTGAGGAACCCGGAAGCCATTGTATTTGTTGTTCCTATTACTGCGTCGCAGAGTGGATGTATCAATAGGAGCTTGCATCTTGCCTTTGCGTTTCTTCTGAGTCTGATTAGCAGTGTTCATGCCGCCCTGATCTTGAACTGACAGAGCCAGTGAGGTGCCTGAAGTATCCGACAGAGCTGGAGCAGTGATGACATCAGAAGGTACTGAGAGAGCAATCTGGTCCACCTGCTGTTCAACCAGAGAGTTGCTTGGAGCCACGAGGGATTCAGATGGTTCCCAAGTAAGAAGCAGAGGCGGCGTGGCTGTAGGCACTTGTGTGTCAATCAAAGAGTCCAAATCTGAATGTGACTGAGGCAGGGCAGGCAGAACAGACACAGACATTGCAAAATCAGGTCCCTGTTGACGTACCACCTGTGACAACTGAATATTTCCCCCAGACAAAGTAACCTGGATTTCCACCTGGAGAGAGATCGGCTGCAAACCCAAACCAGAACGCCAAGGCCCAATAGAAGCCATCATCGGGTGAAGAGCAGAAAAAATAGCACTGTTAAGATGCTGGCGAGGAATAGTGTTTTCCAACAGTAAATCCATGAGAGCATCCTCAAGAGCTGAGAGGCCAAAACGCAGACCATGGTTATGGAGTTCAACTGAAATCGTGAGCGATTCATCAACCAAAGGAGCAACAGCAGGCTCCTGACCAGGAACCACCAGCAGATCAAACGTAGAGCTGTCCAAATCCGTCTTAGTCTCATCAGAAGAAGTGATGGAGTCATGCCACGCCTGCATAGCATTGTCAGATATGTTATTATCGGGCACAATACCATCTTGGACTTGCAGACCCTGTGCAGCGAGCCAGGCTTGAAAGTTCATAAGATACGGCGGCAACTGAGGCAGAGGAGGAGCAGCCGGCGCAGGCCATGCGCCCCACCCTGCATTGTCCTGATCTTGTTGCACAGTAGGCTCTTCAGGAGCGCCATTGGGAGGTGCTGCATTCTGCACAAACCAATTGTGCACCTGCTATTGGTACAGTTGTTCCGCAGTCAAGTCCGGGCCAAATTGAGGATGTGGGATGCCATCAGGTGTGGGGGTTCCTCCCCGGGGGGCAGGACTTCAGGCAACAGACCATTCCAATCGTTGCTTCGGAGGATTATGATCTTCACCGTCCAACAGTCACGAGCCCCCCCTAGCTGCCAAACTACAAAGCTTTTGGGCACCAGATTCAGACGCAGAACTCTAGCTTTGATCAACATGAAACAGCGATCTTGGCGGGGATTATACCAAGAAACCAAAGCACCAAAACCACCAAGCGACTTATTGATGTAATAGTCAGTCTGGTAATCATAAGGAAAACCAAAGTACATTAACCAGATCTCAGGACCGAAAGAGGTGGTGCGACGGTTCAGTGCTTCATTGTGAGGGACGAAAGTGATGAGCAGGTCTTCTTCCTCAAGCTCTAATGGAGTGGCCACCGCAGTGTCTCGGATGAAAGAATCCGGAAAACCAAAAATTCCTATACCGAACGGATGATCGCTAACTTCAGTAGTGAAAAGTTGGGCCTCATGAAGCAAACCTCTCACGGCATGGCGGATGATGGCGCGGCGATGCAGAGGAACATAATGGCTGGTCTCCGCAATGGCCAGAAAGTCGTGGTTGAGCGGTGGAAGAGGCCCGACCACCATGCCCCTGCGGACGACACGGTCCACCGGACCTTGTTCGACGATGAATCCGCGCGGGAGGAACGGCACCAGATTGAGGGGGTAGTTCGCCATGGTGGTGGTGCGGATGGAGAGCGACTGAGGTGACGGGGGTGGCAGTAGCGACGAATGGCTGAGGCAGGGCGGTGTCGTTTGAGGAAGCCGAGGAGAAGCGGAAGCGTGAGGGGCATTTTTGGTAGGTTGAGGATTTTTAGGGATCCACTGCCAACGCCCACGCCAACGTTTCAATCGACAAGATTTTGCCACGTGCCCATAGTGGCTATAGGCCTCGCATCGGACGGTCAATTTGCGGGTACGTTTGTGCGCAGGAGCGACCGGAGCAGCGGAAAAACTGGGTAGATTGATATTATTAGGCTTGACGGCATCAGTCCGTCTAATTTGTTGCCGAGTACACCGAGTCAGGCAAGTACATGCCTTGTGATCAGGTGCAGAGCACTTAATGCAAATCAGCCTAGCCGGGCATTGAATCATTGGGTGACCCCATTGTAAGCATCGAGCACACAATACCGCCCAATTATTAGCAAGGGTGGTAATTTCCTCCTCAGAATAGGAAGCTTGGGCCAAATCAGCCTTATGTTGGGCCGAAAGTTTAGGGGGCCAAAGAGAATGGGCCGAAGCATATTTGAACGCCGAATTAAGGAAACACTGTGGCGGGACAGGATAAGGAACATTAATGGGGCATTTAAACCCACCCAAATGTAGACATGCCGGATTATGCTCTTTCTCCAAGTCCGCCTCCCGAAGATATTTCTTCATTAATGAGATCCTCGGTGAATCCTGAATTATGGGCTCCTTAATCTGAGTTGCCAAAAAAGATCCAAATTGAATTTGAGAATCATGCGCGTTCTTCGGGATAGATGAAGATGAGGAAGCTTCCTGAGCATTTTTGTTGGAGAAAACCATATGATCAATAGGCATCAATGAGAATTTGCATAACTCATAAGAAGATTCAGACCCAGAAGGGTGAGATTTCAGAAATTCCAAATCCGATTTGATAGCCATGGGGTGTTCGAGCTGAAATTTCTGATAATTCCTCATCAGCATGCCAAGTATCATTAGACGTGTAAACCCAGGCAGAACGTCCCTTGAACAAATGAAAATGACAAATAAAGTCCGGCCAAATACGATCTTTAAGACTGTAAATAAAATGACCCACTTTATTATTGGCAACCGAGAAACAAAACACACGAGGATTGATCTTGTGCACTCGAAAACCAACACTAATGCCGCCAAGGCAACATTGGAGAGCAATACCCACAGATTCTTCATGGAGAGGGAAGGAAGCCGAGGAGAAGGATACGACCAGGAAGAATTCCTTGTTGCCTCGGGAAGGAGAAAAATGCACCGTGGAACCGAATTTTCTTCTCACCTGGTCTGCAAGGGCTAAGCCAGGGGCAAAATCCCAATGCAAAAGGCCTTCCATCGTGAATCACCTTAGAGATCGCCATGAGTTTGGGTGGAGCAGGTGGGAGAGGAGAGGAGAGGGAGGTGGGTTGCCGCCCTCGAGGTACGTCAGCACGCCCTCGAGTGTGCGGCCGGGGATGCCCCACCACAGGTGGCGCCCCTCACTGTTCTTCTGGCCGCCGACCACCGGCGCGTCGTTGGTGGACGCCAACCTCTGCTGCTGGCGGCGCTCGAAGTACGCCGCCCACGCCGCGTGGTTGTCGGCGGCGTACTGGGGGAGGGAGAGCTGGGCGTCGGTGAGGGAGGCGTGTACGACCTCGACCTCCTCGGCGAAGTATTTGGGCTTGGGCACGGCGTCGGGCAACGGGGGAACGGGCACTCCCCCGTCGCTGAGTCTCCACCCCGTCGGCCCGGCGCGCATGTCCGGCGGCACCGGGATGTTTGCCTGGTTCGCGCAGCGAACGGCGGCCGAAGCCGTTGGCCGCCGCCTCGTCTCCAGGGAAACGCTCTGCCATGGCGACGGGCTCGGGAGAGGTAGAGAGGGAGAGGGAGGGGCTGGGCGGTGGCGCTCGGGAGAGGTAGAGGGAGGGGCTGGGCGGCGGCGAGGGGCGGGACTGGTGTGGGCACAGGCGAGTGAGGCCACCGGATATATAGCCGCGCCACGCCCGTGTGAACGTGTGCGAGGGAGGGGAGGTGTCGGCGCGTCGTCTCGTGACGCGTCGCCTGTGAGGAATCAATGGCAAGGCTGACCGGCGGCAGCCTTGCCATTGATTCCCCGCGGGAACCGAGGCTGTTGGGGGAAGACGAGGCGTCGTGTCGCTGACGCGGCTGGCCCGCGGCTTTTTCGCGCCAAAACAGCTCGCCACGGCGCTCCCGGGCACCCCCCAGCGCGCCGGGTTCGGTCAGGGTCCGCCGGTGCTGTTTTTGGCCTAGGCCGGCGAAAATCGGGCTCCCGGGGGCACGACTGAGCCGTTTTTTCGGCGCCGACATGAGAAAATCGCCTGGGGAGGCCTTCCTGGGGCGCGGTTGGAGATGCTTTTAGACCACTTTTGACTAGCAAGAGAGTCCGCGAGAAAGCACAGGGACCATTATTGCGTTTTGTCTTGCTCGAATAATTGCACATTTTGTGGTGCTGGTGAACCATGTCTCAGTTGTCATGTCAGAGAGGAAGAAAATTGTGTGTTGCTTTTGCGCACCTACTACCAAAATCGTTGTCACAAATAATTACACCACAGTATTTTTTTTGTGCGCTAGGCTAACATGTAGTTGGATGGTTAGAAGTATAATGCTCGTATTTTTCTGGATTTATTTTAGGCATTACAGCGATGTACGTTTCAGTGGGACGAGACGTTTCCATTAACTATAATGTATGTGGCAACTTAGTCATCTTAAAATAATTTACCGGCTCAATCTCTCGGATGCGATAATAAAGGTATGGCGTGTGTGCGTACGTTTATGAGGTGAGTTTATGTGCGTATGTATGAGCTTTGCATCTGTACTCTATTGAAAAAAGGTATTCCTTTTGCGCTGATAAAAAATCGAACACGAAATGAAGGAACGCGAAAACTCATCAACCTCGAGGTGACCAATCGATGGAGCAAACCAATCAACCGGCCATCCCCTCCCCCACCAGCTGGTGCCATCGAGATCCCTTCAAGCGCACGAAAGCAAACATAGTTGGGACTCTCCGGCGGGCGGTGGCCGCTCCAATCAAGACGGACAAGGACCCCGGCCACTTTTGATTTTCTTTTCACACCGCTCTAGATCGGAGCATCTACACATCCGCCGCCGTCGCCGTCGATGGCCAGCCAGCTCAGGCGAACAATGCGTGGCCCTTGTGGGCGACGCGGCCGAGTGAGCGAGTGGGGAGCGAGGTGCCCGCGCCTTGTGCGCAGCGCAATGCGATGGATGTGGACGCGAGTGCGAGCCCGGAGAGGGAGCAGACGGCACCCCCACCACGCCCAGTTGCCATGCACCGTCGCTCTCCTCCTCTATACGCCCTGCCCCTTTCGCCGGTTGGGTGCGCGACCGCGATCGGCCTCGGTGCTTATCGCGACGGAGGAATCAAGATCGAGGGTGAGGTGCCGGCGAGGATCGATATTATTTGCTCGATCGCGAGGAGAACTATGCTGACGCGACTTGCTTTGGACCGGATTCAGATATGGGTTAGGTGCTGTGTGCGCGCGTGCATACTGTAGATACCTAAACAGTGCGTTTAGGTTGTTCGGTTGCGACATGGCATCCAATCCGCCGCGCGCAGTAACATGGGCGAATTTTTTGTGCTATGCCTAGTTTTAGCGTGTCACTAGTATAGCTTGGATGTGTAAAAGCCAGTGTGATTTCACCAAAACACTAGCGGCGTTTCGATATAACTTTGCATAGCACGATTTGTTCACGTGTTATTTGTTATCATCGTTCTTTCTTTCTTTCAATGATCTTTTGTGAATTGTGACAATCCATGGCGACGGAAACCCTAGACGCCGCCTCATCTACTCTGCCGCCCCATCTGCTCTCCCTCTCGCTGCCGCTAGCGCGCGTCGCTGGGGAAACCCTGTGTGGCCCTGGCGGCGTCGGGGAGGTCCTGATTGGTGGCGGCTTGCTTGTAGAGGAGTTGGAGGGCTACTGCGGGATGACGAAGTTGATATGTGCTTGAGTGGCGGCCTTCGTGGGAGTCGGTAAATGGTCCTTCAAAAAGTCTGCTCCACCGAAGTGGAGTCCCAAAGGTGGCATCGAGCTATGCCCATGGCGCGCCGCCGGTGGATGCATGAGGAAGAAGACTTCGACACCTCCCAAGAATTTGATTTTAATTTTATGTTTAATATAGATGTATTTGTAAGGACCTGTAACGCTCAATATATGGTCTTGGGTCCTTTCACAAAAAAATGCTTGGATAATGTATGCATTGCACCTCTATGACAATTGACTAAGAGAAGGGGAATTATTGTTGCTTCTATTCATTGTCTTATATGTGGGAGAAGGAGGGGGGAGGGGGGGGGGTCATGTTTTTATCAGATGAGAGGGGGCATGCCCGCCGAAGGAATGGAGCAAAAGAGGGAATGGCACGCCCCCTTCTTTCCTTATTTGGAGTGCGGGGAAAGGCAGGGGAGGGTGGTGCCCCTCCCTTTCCTTTCTCCCATGAGAGGGAAAGGCAGGAGGGGCTAGCCCTCCCTCTTTTCCTTCCCTAGGGCTTTCCAAACAAGTGGAGGGTCGCACCATCCCCTTACTGGGCTGGTCTGTCCCTCCCTTTGGCCCATGCCCATAACTTGCCGGGGGGGGGGGGGGGTGCCCGGAACCCCTTCCGGTGACCTGATTCCTTTCTGGTACATCCCGAAACACTTCCGGTGTCCAAATACCATCGTCCTATATATCGATCTTTACCTCTCGACCATTTCGAGACTCCTCGTCATGTCCGTGCTCTCATCCGGGACTCTGAACAACATTCGGTCACCAAATAATATAACTCATATAACACTATATCGTCAACGAACGTTAAGCATGCGGATCCTACGGGTTCGAGAACTATGTAGACATGACCGAGACACCTGTCCAGTCAATAACCAATAGCGGAACCTGGATGCCCATATTGGCTCCTACATATTCTACGAAGATCTTTATCGGTCGAACCGTTATGACGACATACGTAATTCCTTTTGTCTATCGGTATGTTACTTGCCCGAGATTCGATCGTTGGTATCTTCATATTCATTGTACTGCACTTCTATGACAATTGACCAAGAGAAAGGGAATTACTGTTGCTTCTATTCATTGTCTTATATGTGGGAGAAGGAGGGGGGGTCATGTTTTTATCAGATGAGAGGGGGCATGCCCGCCGAAGGAATGGAGCGAAAGAGGGAATGCTATATATTTATAAGTAGGATCGGAAGAGAGAGGTATGAATGGGAAGTCATACAAAGGAGTAGATCCAAGAGGAAGAGGAAACATTACTTATTTTCTAAGTTCTTAGAGAAGATGAGAGATTTATTGCTCGATAATGTTCATCGGGATACAAAAGGAATCAGCGGGCCGCGCATCCAAATATGTCTGCCTCCATTAGGGGGGGGGGTGAAATTTTCACTAAAGCATGCACATCTCTGTTGAACTATCTCCACATCAAAAGATGACCAACTGGAACATTGCCTTCCACCTATTAATCTCTCTTAGAATATAACCATAACTGGTAAGCATGTTCCTCGAGTTCAATCTTTGATCACATCAGATAATCAACACTCTTGATGCATGCAGCTCAGAGGCCATAGACAGAGCCTCGCATATTGTTGTCGCTTCAAGAATTTCCATTGCATTCATACCTTCAAGTACCATGGCTGAGGCACCCTGGTAGCTTACGTGCTCACAACGGCATACAATACCAGAGGCACCACGTCTCTCATATTTTGCTAGCCCCTCATCAACATGGATTGAACATGCCTAGCCACGGAGGAGTCGATTTTCTTGTCGATGAACTAATCAACCTTTTCATGTCCAAGCTTGCATCCAAGGAGTTAGATTCCATCTAAGAGATATCAGCCATAAACCAGGTTATAAAAGCATGGGTTCATAAAAGGAGATTGCAATTCATTTCCGTGTATCACACGCCTTCTCGCCCACCATATGGCCCATAAAATCACAAGCGTTCTTGCATAGTT
Source organism: Triticum urartu (assembly GCF_056163025.1). Lineage (NCBI taxonomy): Eukaryota > Viridiplantae > Streptophyta > Magnoliopsida > Poales > Poaceae > Triticum > Triticum urartu. The sequence goes on from NC_141878.1 coordinate 570,680,825, forward strand.
CTCCCAGTTCGGCCTCTTGCTCATCTCAAACAACCACAATTTTGCATCATGTGTTTTATCCAAAGTAAACATTGCATAATGATCCTGAGATGGCCCAAACAAAAGGTGCCATGTTGCACTCCATCAATGAATGCCTCTAGGTGTCAGAGTGTTGTCCCGCGGAACCTATACAAGCCACATTCACCACCATGTGATGTTGTACCTCACCCGTGGGATAGGGATGACCTAGCAAGACATCATGAAACGTACAAAGCTTAGGCAGAGCTTAACTCCCCATAGCCTCTTCTAGCCCGACCGTTCGTCGACTATTTTCAATGTAAGAATTTTTATCATTCCACGCTTATCTTATTCTTTTCATTTCCATCACCATCCTGTAAGCTGAACGTGTAGAGAATAGGCCACTCTTCTTAAAATGCCTTGCCCCAAAACCGTTCTGCTAAATGTGTCTAATTGGAATACGCCAAATGGCCTCCACATCCATCCGTAAAATATGTCCGTGTAACTTCTTCAATTTGGGTGGCTGATACAATTAGTTTTGAAACTAGTTCTAGGGGAGGTGGCTCGGTGATCGCATGGACACATGCCAGAGAAACGGGTCATGAGGTATCCAATTATCCTGCATGATGCAGATAGACGCTCCGGCCTCAATCTTCTTGAATAATCCTTGACAAAGCACATTCCAACCGTCGCATATAAAGTGAGAAGCAGTTCTTACCACCGTAACTTCGTCTATTTTTCATCCATCCACCTCGCTCCCATAATTTTCCTCTGCTTCTGTACTTTCTTTGCAGCTTTGCAAGTCAATCGGCATGGATTTTTGTTATGGGCCTATAAAAAAGTTCGACCTAGCGATCCGCCCTTCCCTGCCGGCTGTAGCAAACGGATTTTTTTCCTTATGCATGTGCTAATATTTCATATTCTAATTAATAGTCCCACCCTGCCCCTTTACATCAAATCCTAGCAAGTTCTATACGTTGGAAGTTTCTCGGCAGTAGCGGCGTGTCCTGGGGAGGAGGTCATGGAAATCGGGGGTGGGGGGAGCTCGTGGTTGATCTTTATTAGGGATTTCCCTAGCCAAAATTTGATGTAAAGGGGCAGGATGAGACCTTGATACGTCTCCAACGTATCTATAATTTTTGATTGCTCCATGCTATATTATCTACTGTTTTGGCAATATTGGGCTTTATTTTCCACTTTTATATTATTTTTGGGACTAACCTATTAATCGGAGGCCCAACCCAGATTTGTTGTTTTATGCCTATTTTAGTGTTTTGAAGAAAAGGAAAAATATCAGACGGAGTCGAAACGAAACGAAATCAACTGGAGAAGTTATTTTTGGAAGGAAACACACCTGATGGACTTGGACCCCACGTCAAGAAAGGAACGAGGTGCTCACGAGGGTGGGGGGCGCCCCCCTAGGGCGCGCCCCCCTGTCTCGTGGGGCCCTCGTGGCTCCCCTGATGTACCTCCTGCACCCATATATACCTACGTGACCTAAAACTTCCAGAACGAGAGAATAGATCGGGAGTTCCGCCGCCAGAAGCCTCCGTAGCCACCAAAAGTCAATCGGGACCCTGTTTCGGCACCCTGCCGGAGGGGGGAACCCTCACCGGTGGCCATCTTCATCATCCCGGTGCTCTCCATGACGAGGAGGGAGTAGTTCTCCCTCGGGGCTGAGGGTATGTACCAGTAGCTATGTGTTTGATCTCTCTCTCTCTCTCTCTCGTGTTCTTGAGATGATACGATCTTGATGTATCGCGAGCTTTGCTATTATAGTTGGATCTTATGTTTCTCCTCCCCCTCTTCTCTCTTGTAATGAATTGAGTTTTCCCCTTGAAGTAATCTTATCGTATTGAGTCTTTAAAGACTTGAGAACACTTGATGTATGTCTTGCCGTGGATATCTGTGGTGATAATGGGATATCACGTGATTCACTTGATGTATGTTTTGGTGACCAACTTGTGGGTTCCGCCCATGAACCTATGCATAGGGGTTGGCACACGTTTTCGTCATGATTCTCCGGTAGAAACTTTGGGGCACTCTTTGAGGTCCTTTGTGTTGGTTGAATGGATGAATCTGAGATTGTGTGATGCATATCGTATAATCATACCCACGGATACTTGGGGTGACATTGGAGTATCTAGGTGACATTAGGGTTTTGATTGATTTATATCTTAAGGTGTTATTCTAGTACGAACTCTAGGGCTTTTTGTGACACTTATAGGAATAGCCCAATGGATTGATTGGAAAGAATAACTTTGAGGTGGTTTCGTACCCTACCATAATCTCTTTGTTCGTTCTCCGCTATTAGTGACTTTGGAGTGACTCTTTGTTGCATGTTGAGGGATAGTTATGTGATCCAATTATGTTAGTATTGTTGAGGGAACTTGCACTAGCGAAAGTATGAACCCTAGGCCTTGTTTCAACACATTGCAATACCGTTTACGCTCACTTTTATCACTTGCTACCTTGCTGTTTTTATTATTTCAGATTACAAAAACTATTATCTACCATCCATATTGCACTTGTATCACCATCTCGTCGCCGAACTAGTGCACCTATACAATTTACCATTGTAATGGGTGTGTTGGGGACACAAGAGACTCTTTGTTATTTGGTTGCAGGGTTGCTCGAGGGAGACCATCTTCATCCTACGCCTCCTACGGATTGATAAACCTTAGGTCATCCACTTGAGGGAAATTTGCTACTGTCCTACAAACCTCTGCACTTGGAGGCCCAACAACGTCTACAAGAAGAAGGTTGTGTAGTAGACATCAAGCTCTTTTCTGGCGTCGTTGCCGGGGAGGTTAGCGCTTGAAGGTATATCTTTAGATCTTGCAATCGAGTCTTTTTAGTTTCTTTTTTTATCACTAGTTTAGTTTATAAAAGAAAACTATAAAAAAATGGAATTGAGTTTGTCTCATACGCTTCACCTTTTTAATATCTTTCGTGAGTATGATGGAAAGGAAAATTGTGCTCAAGTGCTAGAGGAAGAAATCTATAAAATGTTTGGCAATAAATATTTGAATGATGAGCATGATTGCAATGTTGTTAGTACGAATTCTTTGAATATCCATGATGTTAATGATGATTGCACTAGTTATGATGAAAATGCCTCCTATAAACATGTCAATTTTTGTGGAGTAGATTGGGTTTGCAAGTACACACCAAATAGGGAAGGTAGATATTGCAAGAGGCATAAGTACTTAGAGACCAAATTGTTGCAAGAAGAGCTAGATGAATGTGCTGAAAAATTCAATATTTTTCGTGCCCCTTGTGAACTTTGCAATGAACATGGTCATTTAAAGCTCCAATGCTATTTGTTTCATGATCAAGTCGTGTCCAAACATTGTGATAATTTGATTACCCTTGAGCATCATAAAGAGCTTAGCCTTCTTTTGGGTTATGAAGAAATGAAACGTATAACTGAGGGTATTCCAAAGTTTAATCTTGATAAAGTTCTTCATTTTGATCTAGAAAAGATTTATATGTATTGTGCGGTGAATTGTATTGAAAATCCTTATATTGCCAATTACATAAAGAAAAGAAAACAAATAGAAGATGAAGGGAATACTAATGAAAGGGAAGAGACTTCCCAATACCCTCCTATTATTTCTTATGATGAATCAGGTAACGAGGAGGAGCCTCCTATTCAACCAATCTCATTAATAAGGAGCTCCAAAAAGAGGATTGAACCCACACATGATGTGGTGAAGAAGAAGAAAAGAAAAAGGAAGAGAGGTAAAAAGATATCTCTCCCAAATAAAGTTGCTCCTATTATTGCTGTGCCTCATGAAAATGAAGATGATACACTTTATCATGATCTCATTATGCTTATTGCTTGTTGTGATGATTATGATTGGGAAGATAATGATACTTCTTATGATCTTGAAAATCTCTTTGGTACTTGCTTGGAAGAATATGATAATAATGTTTGCTATACTATTGGTGCTATCCATACTATTAATGATGAGAGTGATTATGCTTATGATACGAAAAGGCCCAAGCTTGGGGAAGCTATGTTTTATGAGGATGACATATTTGAGAATATATTTGCTGCAATTAATGTTTGTCCCAAGCTTGGGGATGCTATGTTTAATAATGATATTTTTAGCCTTCCATGTTTTGATATGCAAAGTGATTATGATGAGAACAAAGTTGCTACTTATGATGATTATTGTGATGAAACTTATGCTATAAAAAGTAGTGATGATTATATTTATAAAACTTGTCATGATTATGATTACCCTTTTTCTGAACATTACTCTTTTAATGTGGAAACAATTTATAGTATTCAAGTCTCTTATGATACTCCCACTATTCCGATTAAGAAGAAATTTGCTTATGTGGAGAGTAATAAATTTTCTATGCTTGTAGATCATGAAAAGAATGCTTTAGGTGCTGGTTATATTGTTGAATTCATTCATGATACTACTGAAGATTATTATGAGGGAGGAACATATGCTTGTATCAATTGCAATAATATCAAGCTTCCTCTCTATGTGCTTAAAGTTTTGACATTATGCTTATTTTACCTTCCTATGCAAGTTGATTCTTGTTCCCAGAAGTTGTTTGCTCACAAAATCCCTATGCATAGGAAGTGGGTTAGACTTAAATGTGCTAGTCATATTCTTCACGATGCTCTCTTTATGTTTCAATTCTTATCCTTTATGTGAGCATCATTGAAATCATCATGCCTAGCTAGGGGCGTTAAACGATAGCGCTTGTTGGGAGGCAACCCAATTTTATTTTTATTCCTTGACTTTTGTTACTGTTTAGTAATAAATAATTCATCTAGCCTCTGTTTAGATGTGGTTTTATGCTTTTAATTAGTGTTTGTGCCAAGTAGAACCTTTGGGAAGACTTGGGGGAAGTCTTGTTGATCATGCTGTCAAAAACAGAAACTTTAGCGCTCACGAGAATTGCTGCCATTTTTATTTGGAGAGTGATATTTAGTTAATTCTTTTTGCAGATGATTAATAGATAAATTCCTCAGGTCCAGAAATTTATTTGAGAATTTTATGAGTTCCATAAGTATACGTTTGATCCAGATTACTACAGACTGTTCTGTTTTTGACAGATTCTGTTTTTCGTGTGTTGTTTACTTATTTTGATGAATCTATGGCTAGTAAAATAGTTTATAAACCATAGAGAAGTTGGAATACAGTAGGTTTAACACCAATATAAATAAATAATGAGTTCATTACAGTACCTTGAAGTGGTGATTTATTTTCTTATACTAACGGAGCTTACGAGTTTTCTGTTAAGTTTTGTGTTGTGAAGTTTTCAAGTTTTGGGTAAGGATTCGATGGACTATGGAATAAGGAGTGGCAAGAGCCTAAGCTTGGGGATTCCCAAGGCACCCCAAGGTAATATTCAAGGATAGCCAAGAGCCTAAGCTTGGGGATGCCCCGGAAGGCATCCCCTCTTTCGTCTTCGTTCATCGGTAACTTTACTTGGAGCTATATTTTTATTCGCCACATGATATGTGTTTTTCTTGGAGCGTCAATTTATTTTGGTATAATTTTCTTGCTGTTATTTAGAATAATGTTTTGCATCTTTTATTTCAATAAAAGTGGCATTTATAGTCTTTACTATGCCTATGTTAGAAGTCCACATGTTGCTGTTTGAAAACAGAAAGTTTACCGCTGTTGCAATAATTCCCTAGAAAATTCAGAATGTGATAAAATGTTGAAACCTTTTGAATATTAAGCTCTGATAAATTTAATACAGTGGGAATTTTATTTCATAATTTTTGGAGCTAGGGAAGTATGGATGTTGCAGCATTCTTTACAGACTATCCTGTTTAGGCAGATTGCTGTTATGTTTGCATATGTTTGCTTCTTTAATGATTCTATTTGAGGATAGGACTATTAAATATGCAAAAGCATTTAGTGCAATGTTGAATAATAATTTTAGCGATTTTCTACAGTAGAGTATGATAAGGTTTTTGGTAATGGTTTATACTAACTTATCTCACGAGTCCTTGTTGAGTTTTGTGTGGATGAAGCTTTTGAGATTTAGGGAGACCGTGATATGAGAGGAATTAAGGAGACACATAAGCTCAAGCTTGGGGATGCCCAAGGCACCCCAAGATAATATTTCAAGAAGTCTCAAGCGTCTAAGCTTGGGGATGCCCCGGTTGGCATCCCACCTTTCTTCTTCAACAACTACCGGTTAGTATCGGTTGATCCTAAGTTTTTGCTTCTTCACATGATGTTTTCTATTCTTAGAATGTCATTTTATTTTGCTTTGCTTTATGTTTGAATAAAGTACCAAGATCTGAAATTATTAAATGTTAGAGAGTCTTCACATAGTTGCATAATTATTCGACTACTCATTGATCTTCACTTATATCTTTCGGAGTAGTTTGTCATTTGCTCTAGTGCTTCACTTATATCTTTTAGAGCATGGTGGTAGTTTTATTTTGAAGAAATAGATGAACTCTCATGCTTCACTTATATTATTTTGAGAGTCTTAAATAGCATGGTAATTTGCTTAAAATCCTAATATGCCAGGTATTCAAGAATAATAAAATTCTCTTATGAGTGTGTTGAATACTATGAGAAGTTTGATACTTGATAATTGTTTTGAGATATGGAGATGGTGATATTAGAGTCATGCTAGTTGAGTAGTTGTGAATTTAAAGAATACTTGTGTTAAAGTTTGTGATTCCCGTGGCATGCACGTATGGTGAACCGCTATGTGACGAAGTCGGCGCATGATTTATTTATTGATTGTCTTCCTTATGAGTGGCGGTCGGGGACGAGCGATGGTCTTTTCCTACCAATCTATCCCCCCTAGGAGCATGCGCGTAATACTTTGCTTTCATAACTTCTAGATTTTTGCAATAAGTATATGAGTTCTTTATGACTAATGTTGAGTCCATGGATTATACGCACTCTCACCCTTCCACCTTTGCTAGCCTCTCTAATACCGCGCACCTTTCGCCGGTATCATACACCTACCATATACCTTCCTCAAAACAGCCACCATACCTACCTATTATGGCATTTCCATAGCCATTTCGAGATATATTGCCATGCAACTTTCCACCGTTCCGTTTATTATGACACACATTCATCATTGTCATATTTCTTAGCATGATCATGTAGTTGACATAGTATTTGTGGCAAAGCCACCGTTCATAATTCTTTCATACATGTCACTCATGCATCATTGCACATCCCGGTACACCGCCGGAGGCATTCATATAGAGTCATACTTTGTTCTACTATCAAGTTGTAATCATTGAGTTGTAAATAAATAGAAGTGTGATGATCATCATTAATAGAGCATTGTCCCAAATAAAAAAAGAAAGGCCAAAAAAAGGGAAGGCCAAATAAAAAAAGAGAAAGGCCATAAAAAAGAAAGGCCAAATAAAAAAAGGAGAAAGGCTAAATAAAAAAGGAAGGCCAAATAAAAAAAATAGAAAATAAAATAAAAGGGACAATGCTACTATCCTTTTTCCACACTTGTGCTTCAAAGTAGCACCATGATCTTCATGATAGAGAGTCTCCTATGTTGTCACTTTCATATACTAGTGGGAATCTTTCATTATAGAACTTGGCTTGTATATTCCAATGATGGGCTTCCTCAAAATGCCCTAGGTCTTCATGAGCAAGCAAGTTGGATGCACACCCACTAGTTTCTTTTGTTGAGATTTCATACATTTATAGCTCTAGTGCATCCGTTGCATGGCAATCCCTACTCACTCACATCGATATCTATTGATGGGCATCTCCATAGCCCGTTGATATGCCTAGTTGATGTGAGGCTATCTTCTCCCTTTTTGTCTTCTCCACAACCACCATTCTATTCCACCTATAGTGCTATATCCATGGCTCACGCTCATGTATTGCGTGAAGATTGAAAAAGTTTGAGAACATCAAAAGTATGAAACAATTGCTTGGCTTGTCATCGGGGTTGTGCATGATTTAAATATGTTGTGTGGTGAAGATGGAGCATAGCCAGACTATATGATTTTGTAGGGATAACTTTCTTTGGCCATGTTATTTTGAGAAGACATAATTGCTTTGTTAGTATGCTTGAAGTATTATTATTTTTATGTCAATATGAACTTTTGTATTGAATCTTATGGATCTGAATATTCATGCCACAATTAAGAAGAACTACATTGGAATTATGCCAATTAGCATTCCACATCAAAAATTATCTTTTTTATCATTTACCTACTCAAGGACGAACAGGAATTAAGCTTGGGGATGATTGATACGTCTCCAACATATCTATAATTTTTGATTGCTCCATGCTATATTATCTACTGTTTTGGGCAATACTGGGCTTTATTTTCCACTTTTATATTATTTTTGGGACTAACCTATTAACCGGAGGCCCAGCCCAGATTTGCTGTTTTATGCCTATTTCAGTGTTTTGAAGAGAAGGAATATCAAACGGAGTCGAAACGGAACGAAATCAACTGGAGAAGTTATTTTTGGAAGGAAACACACCTGATGGACTTGGACCCCACATCAAGGAAGGAACTAGGTGCTCACGAGGGTGGGGGGCGCCCCCCCTCCCTAGGGCGCGCCCCCTGTCTCATGGGGCCCTCATGGCTCCCTTGACGTACCTCCTGCTCCCATATATACCTACGTGACCTAAAACTTCCAAAACGAGAGAATAGATCGGGAGTTCCGCCGCCAGAAGCCTCCGTAGCCACCAAAAGTCAATTGGGACCCTGTTCCGGCACCCTACCGGAGGGGGGAACCCTCACCGGTGGCCATCTTCATCATCCCGGTGCTCTCCATGACGAGGAGGGAGTAGTTCTCCCTCGGGGCTGAGGGTATGTACCAGTAGCTATGTGTTTGATCTCTCTCTCTCTCTCTCTCTCGTGTTCTAGAGATGATACGATCTTGATGTATCGCGAGCTTTGCTATTATAGTTGGATCTTATGTTTCTCCTCCCCCTCTTCTCTCTTGTAATGAATTGAGTTTTCCCCTTGAAGTAATCTTATCGGATTGAGTCTTTAAAAACTTGAGAACACTTGATGTATGTCTTGCCGTGGATATCTGTGGTGACAATGGGATATCACGTGATTCACTTGATGTATGTTTTGGTGACCAACTTGCGGGTTCCGCCCATGAACCTATGGATAGGGGTTGGCACACGTTTTCGTCGTGATTCTTCGGTAGAAACTTTGGGGCACTCTTTGAGGTCCTTTGTGTTGGTTAAATGGATGAATCTGAGATTGTGTGATGCATATCGTATAATCATACCCACGGATACTTGAGGTGACATCGGAGTATCTAGGTGACATTAGGGTTTTGATTGATTTGTATCTTAAGGTGTTATTCTAGTACGAACTCTAGGGTTGTTTGTGACACTTATAGGAATAGCCCAATGGATTGATTGGAAAGAATAACTTTGAGGTGGTTTCGTACCCTACCATAATCTCTTCGTTCGTTCTCCGCTATTAGTGACTTTGGAGTGACTCTTTGTTGCATGTTGAGGGATAGTTATGTGATCCAATTATGTTAGTATTGTTGAGGGAACTTGCACTAGAGAAAGTATGAACCCTAGGCCATGTTTCAACACATTGCAATACTGTTTACGCTCACTTTTATCACTTGCTACCTTGCTGTTTTTATTATTTCAGATTACAAAAACTATTATCTACCATCCATATTGCACTTGTATCACCATCTCATCGCCGAACTAGTGCACCTATACAATTTACCATTGTATTGGGTGTGTTGGGGATACAAGAGACTCTTTGTTATTTGGTTCCAGAGTTGCTTGAGAGAGACCATCTTCATCCTACGCCTCCTACGGATTGATAAACCTTAGGTCATCCACTTGAGGGAAATTTGCTACTGTCCTACAAACCTCTGCACTTGGAGGCCCAACAACGTCTACAAGAAGAAGGTTGTGTAGTAGACATCCGACCTATTAATTAGAATATGAAATTTTAGCACATGCATAAGGAAAATTTCCATGTGCTACAGCCAGGAGGGAAGGGCAGGTTGTGAGGTCGAACTTTTGTACAATGCTGATATGTCCATTTTGCATCATGCTTTTATATCGATATTTATTGCATTATGGACTGTTATTTAACTTTATGCCACAATACTTATGTCTATTCTCTCTTATTTTACAAGGTTTACATAAGGAGGGAGAATGCGGGCAGCTGGAATTCTGGGCTAGAAAAGGAGCAAATATTAGAGACCTATTCTGCGCAACTCCAAAAGTCCTGAAACTCCACGGAACATCTTAAAATAAATAAAGAAAAATCCTCACCAAAGATGAAGGACAGGGGGCCCACACCCTGCTCACGAGGGTGGGGGGCGCCCCCCCCCTAGGGCGCGCCCCTCTACCTCGTGGGCCCCCTGGTGGCTCTCCGACGTCCATCTTCTCCTATATGAAGTCTTTCGATGAGAAAAAAATAAGAAGGAACTTTTCGGGACGAGACTCCGCCGCCACGAGGCGGAACCTTGGCGGAACCAATCTAGAGCTCCGACAGAGCTGTTCTGCCAGGGAAACGTCCCTCCGGGAGGGGGAAATCATCACCATCGTCATCACCAACACTCCTCTCATCGGGAGAGGGCAATCTCCATCAACATCTTCACCAGCACCATCTCATCTCCAAACCCTAGTTCATCTCTTGTATCCAATTCTTGTCTCAAAGTCCGGGATTGGTGCTAGTAGGTTGCTAGTAGTGTTGATTACTCCTTGTAGTTGATGCTAGTTGGTTTATTTGGTGGAAGATCATATGTTCAGATCCTATATGCATATTATTACCCCTCTGATTATGGACATGAATATGCTTTGTGAGTAATTACGTTTGTTCCCGAGGACAAGGGAGAAGTCTTGCTATCAGTAGTCATGTGAATTTGGTATTCGTTTGATATTTTGATAAGATGTATGTTGTCTAGCCTCTAGTGGTGTTATGTGAACGTCGACTACATAACACTTCACCATTATTTGGGCCTAGAGGAAGGCATTGGGAAGTAATAAGTAGATGATGGGTTGCTAGAGTGACATAAGCTTAAACCCTAGTTTATGTGTTGCTTCGTAAGGGGCTGATTTGGATCCATATGTTTCATGCTATGGTTAGGTTTACCTTAATACTTTTGTTGTAGTTGCGGATGCTTGCAATAGAGGTTAATCATAAGTGGGATGCTTGTTCAAGTAAGAGCAACACCCAAGCACCGGTCCACCCACATATCAAATTATCAAAGTATTGAACGCGAATCGTATGAACGTGATGAAAACTAGCTTGACGATATTCCCATGTGTCCTCGGGAGCGCTTTTCCTATTATAAGAGTTTGTCCGGCTTGTCCTTTGCTACAAAAGGATTGGGCCACCTTGCTGCACTTTATTTACTTTTGTTACTTGCTGCTTGTTACAATTTATCCTATCACAAAACTATCTGTTACCACTTATTTCAGTACTTGCAGAGAATACCTTGTTGAAAACCGCTTATCATTTCCTTCTGCTCCTCGTTGGGTTCGACACTCTTACTTATCGAAAGGACTACGATAGATCCCCTATACTTGTGGGTCATCAAGACTCTTTTCTGGCGCCGTTGCCAGGGAGTGTAGCGCCTTTGGTAGGTGGAATTTGGTAAGGAAAAATTTATATTGTGTGCTGAAATTTACTGTCACTTGTTACTATGGAAAGTAATTCTCTGAGGGGCTTGTTCGGGGTATCTTCACCCCATCCAGTAGAGCAAAGAGTTGCTCCTCAGCCCACTGAACCTATTGAAAATGAAACTCCTTTTGAATTTCCTTCGGGTATGATGGAAAAATTGCTAGCTAACCCTTTTACAGGAGATGGAACAAAGCATCCCGATGAGCACTTAATATATGTGGATGAAGTTTGTGGATTATTTAAGCTTGCAGGTATACCCGATGATGTTGCTAAGAAGAAGGTTTTCCCTTTATCTTTGAAGGGAGACGCATTGATATGTTATAGGCTATGTGATGATATGAGATCATGGGACTATAAAAGATTGAAGTTGGAATTTCATCAGAAGTATTACCCTATGCATCGTGTTCATCATGATCGCAATTATATATATATATAATTTCTGGCCTCGCAAAGGAGAAAGCATCGCTCAAGCTTGGGGGAGGCTTAAATTAATGTTATATTCATGCCCCAATCATGAGCTCTCAAGAGAAATGATCATTCAAAATTTTTATGCTCGGCTTTCTGAAAACAATCGCACCATGCTCGATACTTCTTGTGCTGGCTCTTTTATGATGAAGACTATTGAATTCAGATGGAATTTATTGGATAAAATTAAACGCAACTCTGAAGATAGGGACCTCGACGAAGGTAAGGAGTCAGGTATGACACCTAAGTTTGATTGTGTTAAATCTTTTATGGACACCGATATTTTCCGTAAGTTTAGCACTAAATATGGACTTGACTCTGAGATAGTAGCTTCTTTCTGTGAATCTTTTGCTACTTATGTTGATCTCCCTAAGGAGAAGTGGTTTAAATATCATCCTCCCATAGAAGTAAAAGTAGCTGCACCTATTAAAGTTGAAGAAAAGACTGTCACTTATAATGATCCTATTGTTCCTACTTCTTATGTTGAGAAACCACCTTTCCCTGTTAGAATAAAGGATCATGCTAAAGCTTCAACTGTTGTTCGTAAAAGCAATATTAGAACTTATACACCTCTTGAGCAAATTAAAGTAGAACCTAATATTACTATTGTTAAAGATCTCTTGTCTGACAATATTGATGGGCATGTTATTCAGTTCGAAGGTGAAACTGCTAGAATTGCTAAACCTTGTGATAAAGATAAACATAGACCTGTGGTAGGCATGCCTGTTATTTCTGTTAAAATAGGAGATCATTGTTATCATGGCTTATGTGATATGGGTGCGAGTGCTAGTGTTATACCGCATACTTTATATGAAGAAATTAAGAATGAAATTGCACCTGTTGAGTTAGAAGGTATTGATGTCACAATTAAACTTGCCAATAGAGATACTATTTCACCAATTGGAATTATTAGAGATGTTGAAGTCTTGTGTGGGAAAACTAAATATCCTGCTGATTTTCTTGTTCTTACTTCTCCACAAGATAGCTTTTGTCCCATTATATTTGGTACACCCTTCTTAAATACTGTCAATGCTACCGTAGATTGCACAAAGAATGTTGTTACTGTTGGCTTGGATGATATGGTTCATGAGTTTAATTTCTCTAAATTTAGTAAACAACATCATGAGGAAGAATTACCTAGTAAGGATGAAATTATTGGTCTTGCTTCTATTGTCGTACCTCCTAGTGATCCTTTAGAACACTATTTGCTAGACCATGAAAATGATATGTTCATGAATGAAAGAAGGGAAATAGATGAAGTATTCTTTAAACAGGAACCTATTCTGCATCACAACTTACCTGTTGAAATCTTAGGGGATCCTCCTCCACCCAAGGGTGATCCCGTGTTTGAGCTTAAACCTTTGCCTGATAATCTTAAATATGCTTATCTTGATGAAAAGAAGATATATCATGTTATTATTAGTACTAACCTTTCAGAGCATGAAGAAGAAAGATTATTGAAAACTTTGAAGAAGCACCGTGCTGCTATTGGATATACTCTTGATGATCTTAAGGGCATTAGTCCCACTCTATGTCAACATAAAATGAATTTGGAAGCAGATGCCAAACCAGTTCATGATCCTCAACGACGTCTGAATCCTAAAATGAAAGAAGTGGTAAGAAAAGAAATACTAAAGCTTCTGGAGGCAGGTATAATCTATCCCGTTGCTGATAGTGAGTGGGTAAGTCCTGTCCATTGTGTCCCTAAGAAGGGAGGTATTACTGTTGTTCCTAATGATAAAGATGAATTGATTCCACAAAGAATTATCACAGGCTATAGGATGGTAATTGATTTCCGCAAATTAAATAAAGCTACTAAGAAAGATCATTACCCCTTACCTTTTATTGATCAAATGCTAGAAATATTATGCAAACATACACACTATTGCTTTCTAGATGGTTATTCTGGTTTCTCTCAAATACCTGTGTCGGCTAGAGATCAATCAAAGACTACTTTTACATGCCCTTTTGGTACTTTTGCTTATAGACGTATGCCTTTTGGTTTATGTAATGCACCTGCTACCTTTCAAAGATGCATGATGGCTATATTCTCTGACTTTTGTGAAAAGATTTGTGAGGTTTTCATGGATGACTTTTCCGTCTATGGTTCCTCTTTTGATGATTGCTTGAGCAATCTTGATCGAGTTTTGCAGAGATGTGAAGAAACTAATCTTGTCTTGAATTGGGAAAAGTGCCACTTTATGGTTAATGAAGGTATTGTCTTGGGGCACAAAGTTTCTGAAAGAGGTATTGAAGTTGATAAAGCCAAGGTTGATGCTATTGAAAAGATGCCATGTCCCAAGGACATCAAAGGTATAAGAAGTTTCCTTGGTCACGCCGGATTTTACAGGAGGTTCATTAAGGACTTCTCAAAAAATTCTCGGCCTTTGACTAATTTATTGCAAAAAGATATACCATTTGTCTTTGATGATGATTGTGTAGAGGCATTTGAAATACTTAAGAAAGCATTAATCTCTGCACCTGTTGTTTAGCCACCTGATTGGAATTTACCCTTTGAAATTATGTGTGATGCTAGTGATTATGCTGTAGGTGCTGTTCTAGGGTAAGGAGTTGATAAGAAATTAAATGTTATTCATTATGCTAGTAAGACTCTAGACAATGCTCAAAGAAATTATGCTACTACTGAAAAAGAGCTTTTAGAAGTTGTATTTGCTTGTGATAAGTTCAGACCTTATATTGTTGATTCTAAAGTAACTATTCACACTGATCATGCTGCTATTAAATACCTTATGGAAAAGAAAGATGCTAAGCCTAGACTTATTAGATGGGTTCTCTTGCTACAAGAATTTGATTTGCATATTGTTGATAGAAAGGGAGCTGAGAATCCTGTTGCAGATAACTTGTCTAGGTTAGAGAATATTTTTGATGACCCACTACCTATTAATGATAGCTTTCCTGATGAATAATTAAATGTTATAAGTACTTCTCGTAGTACTCCATGGTATGCTGATTATGCTAATTATATTGTTGCTAAATTTATACCACCTAGCTTCACATACCAACAAAAGAAAAAGTTCTTCTATGACTTGAGACATTACTTTTGGGATAACCCACATCTTTATAAAGAAGGAGTACATGGTGTTATTAGACGTTGTGTACCTGAGCATGAACAGGAACAGATCCTACGCAAGTGTCATTCCGAGGCTTATGGAGGACACCACGCTGGAGATAGAACTGCACATAAGGTATTGCAATCTGGTTTTTATTGGCCCACTCTCTTCAAGGATGCCCGTAAGTTTGTCTTGTCTTGTGATGAATGTCAAAGAATTGGTAATATTAGTAGACGTCAAGAAATGCCTATGAATTATTCACTTGTTATTGAACCGTTTGATGTTTGGGGCTTTGATTATATGGGACCTTTTCCTACCTCTAATGGATACACACATATTCTACTTGTTGTTGATTACGTTACTAAGTGGGTAGAAGCTATTCCAACTAGTAGTGTTGATCATAACACTTCTATTAAAATGCTTAAAGGAGTTATTTTTCCGAGGTTTGGAGTCCCTAGATATTTAATGACTGATGGTGGTTCACACTTTATTCATGGTGCTTTCCGTAAAATGCTTGCTAAATATGATGTTAATCATAGAATTGCATCTCCTTATCACCCACAGTCTAGTGGTCAAGTAGAGTTGAGAAATAAAGAGCTCAAATTAATTTTGCAAAATACTGTTAATAGGTATAAAAAGAATTGGTCCAAGAAACTTGATGATGCATTGTGGGCTTATAGAACTGCATATAAAAATCCTATGGGTATGTCTCCGTATAAAATGGTTTATGAAAAAGCATGTCACTTACCTCTCGAACTAGAACATAAGGCATATTGGGCTATTAAAGAGCTTAACTATGATTTTAAACTTGTCGGTGAAAAGAGGTTATTTGATATTAGCTCACTTGATGAATGGAGAACCCAAGCTTATGAAAATGCCAAGTTGTTTAAAGAAAAAGTTAAAAGATGGCATGACAAAAGGATACAAAAGCGTGAGTTTAATGTAGGTGATTATGTATTGCTATACAACTCTCATTTAAGATTTTTTGCAGGAAAACTTCTCTCTAAATGGGAAGGCCCCTATGTTATAGAAGAGGTCTATCGTTCCGGTGCCATAAAAATCAACAACTTCGAGGGCATAAATCCGAAGGTGGTAAACGGTCAAAGAATCAAACATTATATCTCTGGTAATCCCGTAAATGTTGAAACCAATATTATCGAAACCGTAACCCCGGAGGAATACATAAGGGACACTTTCCGGAATGTTTCAGACTCCGAAAAGGAATAGGTATGTGGTACGGTAAGTAAACCGACTCCAAGACAATTTTTAAGGCAATATTTCTCCGTTTTGGAATATTTAGAAAAATAGAAAAATAAGTAGCAGTCCGGGAAGGACACGAGGGCCCCACGAGGGTGGTGGGCGCGCCCTACCCCCTGGGTGCGCCCCCCTACCTCGTGAGCACCTCGTGTGCCTTCCGGACTCCGTTTTCTTGCATGATACGTATTTTGCTCGGTAAAAATTCATTATATAACCTCCCGGAGGTTTTGACTCCCGTATCATGCAAATATTCTCTGTTTTCGTTTCGAGCTGTCCCATTGCAGATTAAATCATCATGTCTTCCTAGGATTCGAAAGGAGAAAGCTATGTGGATGATTACTTAGCAA
Organism: Triticum urartu; assembly: GCF_056163025.1. Taxonomy (NCBI): domain Eukaryota; kingdom Viridiplantae; phylum Streptophyta; class Magnoliopsida; order Poales; family Poaceae; genus Triticum; species Triticum urartu. The sequence continues at coordinate 570,697,576 of NC_141878.1, forward strand.
ATCCAAAGGTCTATGGAGATGTGGAACATGATGGATGGACCACGGAGGAAGAAGAGGACTATGAACCCAAGGGGAAGGAGGAGACGAGCTCAGATGAAGATGAAGCACCATTACCTCAACCTGGGGACATGCACGTGGAGTTCAAAAAGTCAAGTCTCCCTGATAGGGTAAAGAAACCCAAGTTCCAGTTTATCCCTTTTTGTCTCTTGCAGGAAAATAAGCAGGACCTATGCAAAAAGAAATTAACCCTGGAGTGGGAGATTCATGATCTGAGGGATCAAAATGCCATCCTCAAGCGCAAATTAAGGGAGAAGCCTAAGCCATCAACTAAGCCAACATCACCACCACCTTCTTCACCGACAAAGGAGATATAATCACATGGGTATGGGCACTCCCCTTGGCAACTGCCAAGCTTGGGGGAGGTGCCCCGGTATCGTATCACCATCACAACTCCTATCTTTATCTTTTTCTTAGTTCGATCCTATTAGTAGTATCTTGATCTAGTAGAATAAAGTTTATGGCATGATCTAGTTTTGAGTTTGCTTTATGATCTCTCTTTGTAATCGAGTCCGTTAGCTATATATAATAAAGATTAGTGTTGAGTCAAGGGCTTGATTATTTTTCCATGATCTTGGGTGAATAAAATAAAAGAGAAAAAGAATAAAAAGAAACAAAGAGTTCATATTGATCTTATTGAGAGTAATGACTTCACATAGAAAGAGTATGATGACTAAAAGTTGTTGGGAGTTGGCAGACATAGCTTTGGTCATTGTTGCAATTAATAGGAAGTAATAAGGAAAGAGAGGTTTCACATATAGATATATTATCATTGACATCTTTTATGATTGGGAGCACTCATTAAAATATGACATGCTAAAGGGTTGATGTTGGACAAGGAAGACAACGTAATGAGTTATGTCTTTCTTATATCTGAGATAAAGTATGTTGTCATGGATCCTCTAACTTGTTGAGCTTGCCTTTCCCCCTCATGCTAGCCAAATTCTCAGTACCAAGTAGAAATACTACTTGTGCTTCCAAACACCCTTAAACCAGTTTTGCCATGAGAGTCCACCATATCTACCTATGGATTGAGTAAGATCCTTCAAGTAAGTTGTCATCGGTGCAAAGCAATAAAAATTGCTCTAAATATGTATGATTGGTTGGTGTGGGAGAAATAAGCTTTATACGATCTTGTGATGTGGAAGTAATAAAAGCGACGGACTGCATAATAAAGGTTCATATCACAAGGGGCAATATAAAGTGACGTTCTTTCGCATTGAGATTTTATGCATCCAACCATAAAAGCGCATGGCAACCTCTGCTTCCCTCTGCGAAGGGCCTATCCTTTATTATTATCTTCTACCTTATGCAAGAGTCATGGTGATCTTCACCTTTTCTTTTTCATTTTATCCTTTGGCAAGCTCAGCATGTTGGAAAGAACATGATATATATATATATATATATATATATATATATATATATATATATAATTGGATGTAGGGGAGCATGAACCATTATTGTTGACATTACCCTTGAGGTAAAAGGTTGTCACTACTAGGGAAAAGCCTATACACAGAATCTTACGAGCAGCGCGCTATAAAATCAGGCGCTGCTGCTAAGTAGCAGTAGCGCGGGCTATGGAAACTCGCTGCTGAAACAAGTTTATCAGTAGCGCGCGCACTCCAAGCGGCGCTACTGCTAAAATTCCCACGACGCCGCCACGAGGCCAGTTATAGCAGCATCGCATTAAAATAGATAGTGCTACTACTACGTAACGTAGCAGCAGCGCATTCTGGCAATAATTGCTACTGCTAAATTAACTACAGATCTTACTAGCGCGCCTCATCCACAGATCACACTCACACACACTAGATCACGGTCTCCTCCTCACCCCCCCGCGCCGCCGGTCCTCCCCCGTCGCCCCTCCCTTGTCGCCCCTCCCCCGATCTACGCCGCTGTAGCCTCATCCTCCTCGCTGGACTCGGTACCGGCCTCCTCCTCTGTCCTCCCTCCACTCGCCGCTGGCCGCCCCCTCCTCGCTCCGCCTTCCTCCTCGATCCGTCCTCCCTCCACTCGCCGCCGGCCGGCCCCTCCTCGCTCCGCCTCCTCCTCCGTCCTACTATCTTCTCCCTCCTCGAGTCGCCCCTCCTTGTCCCTCCTCCCTGATACATTTTGATTTAGTAGGCTTTCATATGTAACATTTTGATTTAGTTGATTTAGTATGCTAGTGGATTTAGTATGCTAGTTGATTTAGTATGCTAGTTGATTTAGTCGATTTAGTTGATATGATTCAGTTGATTTAGTTGATTTAGAACATTTTGATTTAGTTTATTTAGTAGGCTAGTTGATTTAGTTGATTTAGTAGGCTAGTTGATTTAGAACATTTTGATGTAGTTGATTTAGTAAAATGGCGCCACCACCGGCACCACTATGTCGACTGTGCAAGTCAAGGTGCGCCAGCAGCCTTGCAACTGGCAAGTTGTTCGGCATCTACTTCCATCCGAGTTTTCGTCATGCGGCGGTAAGAAATTAGATGAAATGTAACAACTATTTTATTTTTAGTGTTGGCATTACTGCATTGTGTCATTTTGCTTTTCTTACACAGAACGTCCCATGCAATGTGAGGTTGAAATTCAACAAGCTGACAGGAGACACTGTGACATTTGAGGCTCCTGGGGGGGCGTACACTATGGAGGTCGAGAAAGGACGCAATATGTCGCAGATTGGAGGAGATGGATGGGCCCGTTTCCTCGCTCGCATGCGTCTTACTGGTGGTGAGTTGATCAGATTCTCCTTCAGAGCAGAAAGACCCAAGCTGGTTGTCATTTATATCAACCTGGTGGAAGATGATGAAGATGACGAAGATGATGAAGATAATGAGGACCCACTCAATGAAGATGATGAGAACCCACTTCATGAAGCCATCATAGCTCAAAGTATGAGGCTGAGCGAGGAGGAGGTGTGCAACCTATGGGACATAATTCCGCCACGTGATGACTTTGTCGAGGTGCCATTCGTGACCCGCCTGACAAGTACCATGGTCGATCGGCATGAAATGGTATGTTATACGTACTGCATGTAGTAATTTGATGATATATATATGCTTTATTGTTATACTTACAAATGCAAATTATCCGATTATATGCTTAGTGAATCCGATGATATGCTTAGTGTAGAGTCCAATGATATGCTTTGTGGAATCTAGTCGATGATATACTTTAGTGTAGAGTCTGATCACATGCTTAGGCTATTTATTAATTGATATATTTTTCTTATTCAGAGATTGCCAAAGAACCTATCTGTGAGTTGTGGTATCGAGCCTGATGAAGAAGGCTCAGTTGGACTACGCCTTACCGCAAGGGGCTCCGTCACCACATGTACTTACCGCATGGGCACAGATGGTCGCACACACTTGAACTCGGTTGGGTGGAAGAGATTCCTCGTTGGCAAGAATCTTCGTGCTGGACAGGCCATCCTAATTACTATCAGGAACACCCACCGCCCAGGCTTGAGGATGATGATCGTCGTCGATATCATCTAGAACTACATATGTGTATGTGGCTATATCATCTAGAACTACATATGATGATCGTCGTCGATATCATGTAGAACTACATATGATGATCGTCGTCGATATCATCTAGAACTAAATATGATGATTGTCGTCGATGTCACCTTGTACTGCTTGAGGATGCATGTTGAGTATATATGAAATTGTTATCTAGTACTCCCTCGGTTCCAAATTACTCGTCGTGGTTTGAGTTCAAATTTGAACTAAAACCACGACGAGTAATTTTGAACCGAGGGAGTACTACCTAGTACCTATAATGCTTTATGAAATTGATATCTAGTAGTACCTAGTATCTGGAAATTGCAGTTTATCGAAGCCAGAATGGGCAAATGGTGAAAGATATAACAGTAGCGCTGGACCGGGAAATCGCTACAGCTAAGTAATAGCAACGCGTTCCTGAAAAGCGCTGCTGCTATAGTCAATAGTGGTAGCGCGGGTACAGGCAGCGCTACTACTAAGAGTTAGCTGTAGCGCCTTATTGGTAGCGCGGGTACCCGCGCTGCTGATAGGCCTAAAACCCGCGCTGCTGCTAGCCTTTTCCGATTAAAACTCCGTATCTTTCTCTGTGTCCGATTAAAACTCCGTAACCACAAGTATTGCGTGAGTGTTAGCAATTATGGAGGACTAAATGATAGTTGAGTATATGGACTTGCTTTTTAGCTCTGACATAGACTCTTTCCGATGTTATGATAAATTGCAATTGGTTCAATGACTGAGATTATAGTTTGTCGGAGCCCAATAAGGTTTATGATTTATACTTTTGCATTGTGAATAGATCATCACTTGAACATAAGTAATCATATGACAAAATCTATATATGTTGCTGTTATGAGAATAATCATGATGCATTCATGTCCGTATTTTATTTTTATCGACGCCTCTACCTCTAAACATGAGGACATATTTATTGTTATCGGCTTTTCGCTTGAGGACAAGCGAGGTCTAAGCTTGGGGGAGTTAATACGTCCATTTTGCATCATGCTTTTATATCGATATTTATTGCATTATGGACTGTTATTTCACTTTATGTCACAATACTTATGGCTATACTCTCTTATTTTACAAGGTTTACATAAGGAGGGAGAATGCCGGCAGCTGGAATTCTAGGCTGGAAAAGGAGAAAATATTAGAGACCTATTCTGCGCAACTCCAAAAGTCCTGAAACTCCACGGAACATCTTAAAATAAATAAAGAAAAATCCTCGCCAAAGATGAAGGCCAGGGGGCCCACACCCTGCTCACGAGGGTGGGGGCGCGCCCCCCTAGGGCGCGCCCCCCTACCTCGTGGGCCCCCTGGTGGCTCTCCGACGTCCATCTTCTCCTATATGAAGTCTTTTTATGAGAAAAAAAATAAGAAGGAACTTTTCGGGACGAGACTCCGCCGCCACGAGGCGGAATCTTGGCGGAACCAATCTAGAGCTCCGGCAGAGCTGTTCTGCCGGGGAAACTTCCCTCCGGGAGGGGGAAATCATCACCATCGTCATCACCAACGCTCCTCTCATCGGGAGAGGGCAATCTCCATCAACATCTTCACCAGCACCATCTCATCTCCAAACCCTAGTTCATCTCTTGTATCCAATTCTTGTCTCAAAGTCCGGGATTGGTGCTAGTAGTGTTGATTACTCCTTGTAGTTGATGCTAGTTGGTTTATTTGGTGGAAGATCATATGTTCAGATCCTATGTGCATATTATTACCCCTCTGATTATGAACATGAATATGCTTTGTGAGTAATTACGTTTGTTCCTGAGGACAAGGGAGAAGTCTTGCTATCAGTAGTCATGTGAATTTGGTATTCGTTTGATATTTTGATAAGATGTATGTTGTCTAGCCTCTAGTGGTGTTATGTGAACGTCGACTACATAACACTTCACCATTATTTGGGCCTAGAGGAAGGCATTGGGAAGTAATAAGTAGATGATGGGTTGCTAGAGTGACATAAGCTTAAACCCTAGTTTATGTGTTGCTTCGTAAGGGGCTGATTTGGATCAATATGTTTCATGCTATGGTTTGGTTTACCTTAATACTTTTGTTGTAGTTGCGGATGCTTGCAATAGAGGTTAATCATAAGTGGGATGCTTGTTCAAGTAAGAGCAGCACCCAAGCACCGGTCCACCCACATATCAAATTATCAAAGTATTGAACGTGAATCATATGAACATGATGAAAACTAGCTTGACGATATTCCCATGTGTCCTCGGGAGCGCTTTTCCTATTATAAGAGTTTGTTCCGGCTTGTCCTTTGCTACAAAAGGATTGGGCCACCTTGCTGCACTTTATTTACTTTTGTTACTTGCTGCTCGTTACAATTTATCCTATCACAAAACTATTTGTTACCACTTATTTCAGTACTTGCAGAGAATACCTTGCTGAAAACCGCTTATCATTTCCTTCTGCTCCTCGTTGGGTTCGACACTCTTACTTATCAAAAGGACTACAATAGATCCCCTATACTTGTGGGTCATCAAATGCCATGACAAAAATTCTGGCCCATTGACTAACGAAGCTGCAAAGAACATACGGAAGCAGACAAAATTATGGGAGCAAGGTGGGAAGATGACATTACGGTGGTAAGAAATGCTTCTCCCTTTATTACTAGGTATAGATAAGAAGGTTCCATCATGTTTTTTTTCTTTTCCCTTTTATGTCTTTATTTTGTACCCTTTTTCTTTTAATTTTTTTACAGTTTCTATTGGTCATTATTCAATTTTCAATTTCTGAACATATTTTAAAATTCCAGGATATTCTATAACTTGGTGGATATTTTTATTTTGTGAACCTTTTTCAAATTTACCATTTTTAAATTTCAATTGTTTCCCAAAATGTTATTTTTTTAATATAGAACAGTTACTAATCTCAAATTGTCATGTGTGCTAACAATTTTAGAAAATACATATTTTTAAATATTAATGAATATTTTTTAAAGTTCGTGATCATTTCTACAATTTGGAACACTTCTTTAGGTTTGTGATCACTCGTAATATTTTTTAAAGGAAAATTTTAAATCCATTAACAATTTAAATTCCAGAATTATATTAAAAATTCTAAGATATTTCAAAAATTGCAAACATTTTATGAACTTGGTTTAAATCCTCTATACTTTTTTTAATATTATTTAGAATTTGTCGACACCCTTTTAATTCATAAACATTGTTCAACTTTGGAAACATTTTATAAACTCTTGAGCACTTAAAAATCTGAAATAATTTTCAAAGTTCTCAACTAATTTTTAAATTAATGAACAGTTTCAAATGTATTTACATATATTTATATCGTACTACTTCCATAAATATGTGTCAATTTTGAAAAATTTTGAACATCAAACAAATGTTTTTAAACATAGTACAGATGCAGACGCTTATACATATGCACATACGCTCACCCTCTATGAATGCGCGCACACACCCTATTCATATGAGCACCTCCGAGATATTGAGCCGACACATCATCTTCAGATTGACGAAGTCGCTACTAACACCTTCGTAGTCGACCTGAAAGTCTCCTCCCATTAAACGCACAACGACGAAAAGTCTGAATTAAATTTAGGAAAGTGCGAGCGCCAATGTCAAGTCTAGGACTTAAACCCTGGTGGGTTGAGATACTACTGTCCGCCTAACCTGCCAACAAGTGGTTGGTTCGCATATTCACAAACTTTTGAAAAAAAATCACAAACATTGTCTTGTTTGTGAACATGTTTCCCAATTAATTAATTATTTTTAAATTGAATGATATTTTTTTAATTCATGAAGATTTTCCTAGTTAGTCAAACTTTTTATAACTTGCATGATTTTTAAATTTTGTTGGATTTATAAATGAAAACACACAAAGAAAATAGAAAAGAAAAAATGTGAGCCTACCACCCCTTATTGGGCCGGGCCAAATTGTGCTGGTTATCTTCTCGTATCAGTAGAGAACTCCTATTGGACGCTTATTGGGGTGAGGACAGGCCACCCCCTTGGAATTCAGGGGGAGAGCTAGTATGAGGGGGTCCCTAACACGGCCGTCGAAGTCTGTTCATCTAAGATTATTGTTAAAAACATGTCCGATGCGAATTGATTTTTTCTACCATGTACTAAAATATGTTCAAAACATTTATTTGAAATAACATACATCATATATTTGAAAAAAAATCAACATGTATAAAAATGTTCCACATCTATACACCATATATTAAAAATAGACATGAATTGAAAAAAATAAAAAGGAAAAAATAAAATAAGCCCAATAAATAAACACAGAAAAACAAAGAAAACCCGGAAGAAACTCAAAAACAAAAACCACAGAAAAAGGAGACACAGCGCTAGAGAAGGAAACAGAACTACCGCAAGCAAACCCTTGAAATGGGCCGGCCCACATCACACGTACTGGTGTTTGCCGTATCAGTCCGCGTGAAGATTTATTTTCCACTTCTAACAGAAAAAACCACTCAAAAAGAAACTTCCAAGAGAAAAAGATTTACAGCTCAATTTTTTTAAATGATTTACTTGCAGATTATAACAGAATTTCTTTCTAGTCACAAGTACTTCCGTATATCTTTTTGATCCGCGATGGTCTCGTCAGTCCGATGTCGTCAGTCGTTGTTGACCCGTTAAGCACGTTTTCTCACTTGCATCCCTTTAGACTAGGACTGATTATGTTTGTGCCGATGTTCATGATCGGTCGCACGACTTTATATAACTGGCTAAAATGTCTTACTTTCTGGGAGTTCCACATAATTTCCCTCGGGGAAAATCAATCATAGCTATATCATGCGTTTTTCTTCTTGCTTGCCAATCTAACTAAAAAGTGTCATCTAGCTAATTTACTAAATCACTTAGTGCTCTTGCAACGGACTAACAGTAACACTAAATCTGGCGTAGTAGTAAATCAGTTCGCTAAATCCAGCTGGTTCATTGAACAAATCTCTCTCTCTCTCTCTCTCTCTCTCTCTCTCTCTCTCTCTCTCTCTCTCTCTCTCTCTGTGTGTGTGTCTCAATGTCCTACTTTCAGGGAGTTCGACATAATTTCCCTCGTGAAAAATCAATCACGGTTATATCGTGCATTTTTCTTAATGCGGGCCGAAAGCTAACTAAAAAGTGTCATCTAGCTAATTTACTAAGCCACTTCGTGCTCTTGTAACGAACAAACACTAACTCCGGCGTGCTAAATCAGTTCGCTAGACCCAGCTGATTCATTAAACAAATACATATATGATATATTCTACTCCATAATCCATCTCTCTCTCTCTCTCTCTCTCTCTCTCTCTCTCTATGTAGTTGTTGAGGAAAAACAAACAATGAGTGCCTGGCCGTTGACCCTCGCCAGCGCAATGTTCTCTGCCGCTGTTGTGGTTGCCGCGCTGCTGCCGCCGTTGTGCGCCGTGGCGCGTGCACCGGCTCCAGCAGCTACCCAGGGGGGGAGTGGCTGCACCACCCACTGCGGCAACATCAGCATCCCGTACCCGTTCGGGGTGGAGCCTGGCTGCTACCACGAGAGCGGCTTCAACCTCACCTGCAACCAGTCCTACAGCCCGCCCCATCTCTTCCTCGGCGACGGCACCGTGCAGGTGCTCGACATCGATCTGCCCAACGGCACGGTGCGTATCAACAGCACCTCGCTGGATATCCTCTATGACGACATCGGAAACGTAAGCCGCCTCACATGGCGCGCCGGCGGCCTGGGATACGCCGGCGACGGGCCATACTTTGTTGCCGGAGCAGGGCAGAACAACTTAGTAGCACTCGGATGCGGCGTCCAAGTCATCCTCTTGGGACAGAACGACACCCTTGTCAGCTCTTGCTCTCCTTTCTGCCCGGGCACAGGTTACATGGATATGGGGACCTGCTCCGGCATCAGCTGCTGCCAGGCAGCCATACTTGAGGATCGCGCTTCCTACGGACTCCAGTTTCAACCGGTTGGTTTCGGTGATTATACATACCGGGTCAATGTGTTAATTGTGGAATCGGACTATTTGCTTAACTTGACGGAGTATTCTGATCAAAATAACGCGTACACAGCCCCCACAATGCTGACCTGGGCGATCAACAGCTCGATATGTGATACCAGTGGGTCGTCGCCTTCGTGCCGCAGTGATCACAGTTTCTGCCAAAACTACACCACAGTTTTTGATCAAGGTCTTCTTTATGGTTATGAGGACGATGGTGATCAACGGCATAACTGCAGGTGTGCTGGTGGTTACCAGGGCAATCCATACATCTCCCATGGCTGCTATGGTAATAGTAACACACTGCTCAAATATTTCTTTCTTTTTTCTGGATGCTCAAACTAATTTACTTTACTTAGCCACCGCACCTAGCTAGATAGAGTGTTTTCCGAGTAAACATACGAAAATGGCACATTGCCCAAGCACAAAAATGTGATGGCATAATGAAGATACATGTCAGCTCCATAAGTATATGGCAAAGTCGCCGTAAAGAAAGATATGTGGCAAATCAATAATTGTGGAAAATTGCATTATGAAGAACTTAATCTTTTGCCAACCGAAACACTAATAGAATGAAGCTTCAAATAGTATAGTTCTCGTGGCACATAACCCAAATTTTTATTACTGAAATTGATGGCCAAAGTTGAACCTCAAAATACATAAGCGCCTTATAAATTAAGATGGAATGAGTACAATATGCGTATACATCGGGGATTTGCTATTTCTCAGTCACTTTAAAAAAACATTAATAGATATGTTTCCTCGCTCACAGTAATACAAATCATCAAAGCCACTAGATCTAGAAGCTCACTCCACCAAGAGGTATCCGATCTGGACCTTGAGAGCCTCCACCATGCAGTATGTAGTAGCCGCAGCTTGTATTCTAAGTGGACTTATCCATGCCACAATTATCAGTTTAGTTATGACACTTTTTAAATACTACATCACTTGTTTTTGAAACTATATGGAATCAATTTATAATCTTTACCATATCTGGAAATCAAATAATTGGAAATCAAGTCTTCAATTCCACGACAGCTTGCGCGGCATTGACCCGTAAATAGTTGTTTCTTAGCCGACCGACTTGTGTGTTTATATACATTTTCTACTCATTGACTACATGAACCTATATCGGTATAACTAATTTCGGTTTTTTCTATGTTGTGGTACATCCAGATATCAACGAATGTGATTATCCAGACATCTATCCATGTTACGGCAATTGCAGAAACACACACGGAGAATATGATTGTCAGTGCCCTCCTGGCTTCATGGGCAATGCTTCTACACCAGATGGATGTGAAGGTACAGATCAGCTTAATTGATAGCTTTATGCTTATTTGTTCACTACGATGTTATATAGGGACCCCGAATATTTTTGTAGTTCTACTACCTGCAGAATAGTCCAACTAGTTACCTATTTAGCATGCATATTGCTTATTCATTCATACTTTTATGTGCTTTGCCCAGACATTGACGAATGTAAACACAAGGAAACATATCCATGTTATGGAATCTGCATCAATTTGCCTGGGACATTCCATTGCCGGTGTCAAGATGGTGCCTATGGAGATCCATTGATGAAATTGGGATGCGTCAGCGTCAGAACGAAAAGGCCATTTACAGGTAATGATAGCATATTTTTATAATGATCATCAATCTATTATTTTTTGAAGAATTCAGTTGCCCGAAATTAACAACTTTGTATTTTCGTCTATGATACCATATTTTACAGGTTTGGGCATAGGTCTTGTGGCTAGTGGCAGCTCAATCATTTTACTTTTAGTGCTCGCCACCCCGTTTATAGCACGCAAAATGAAGTTAAATAGGGCAAACAAACTGAAAAGAAGATTGTTCAAGCAAAATCATGGGTTGCTATTGCAACAACTAATATCCCAGAAAACAGATTTTGGTGAAAGGATGATCATTCCTTTGTTGGATCTAGAGAAGGCCACAAACAATTTTGATAGAACTCGTGAGGCTGGCGGCGGAGGCCACGGTGTTGTGTATAAAGGAATTTTAGACCTACAGGTTGTCGCCATCAAGAAATCCAAGATCGTCGTACAGAGAGAAATCGATGACTTCATAAACGAGGTTGCAATTCTTTCTCAAATCAACCATAGAAATGTTGTTAAGCTAATCGGATGTTGTCTTGAGACAGAAGTCCCATTACTAGTTTATGAGTTCATTTCAAATGGTACTCTTGATCACCATCTTCATGTTGAAGGCCCAATGTCACTGTCATGGGATGATCGAACAAGGATTGCGCTTGAAGTTGCTAGAGCTCTTTCTTATCTCCATTCTGCTGCTTCGATGCCAATTTATCACAGGGATATTAAATCAACCAACATACTTCTTGATGATAATTTGACAGCAAAGGTATCAGACTTTGGAGCTTCAAGATACATCCCAATCGACCAAACCGGGGTGACTACAGCCGTGCAAGGAACAATAGGCTACTTAGACCCCATGTACTATTATACCGGTCGCCTAACAGACAAGAGTGATGTTTTCAGTTTTGGTGTTCTTCTTGTAGAACTCCTAACTAGAAGAAAACCATGCCTCTACCGTAGTGGTGGCAACGACGGTGTTAGTCTCGTTTCACATTTTGTTTCACTACTCGCAGAAGGCAACCTTGATGAGATAATAGATCCTCAACTCATAGAAGAGGAAAATGGGGAAGTCCAGGAGGTAGCTATGCTAGCAGTGATGTGCATTAAATTGAAGGGAGAAGAGCGGCCTACCATGAGGGAAGTGGAGATGAAACTTGAAATTCTGAGAGTTAACATGCGTGCGGCACCTGATACTGCTGCACCAAGGAGATATGATGGAGGTCAAGATGGATCTCTATGGATGCCAGCTGAAGGAGTTGTTGTGGAAGCAAGCAGGCAATACACTATGGAGGAAGAAATATTATTGTCTGCAAGTTATCCTCGATGATCTTGCTGCAGTGTCCTTGACAACTTGATGTTTTGCACCTTTGCTTCTGATGCATCGCAAGTGAAATAGTGAGTTGAAGGAAAAATAGAAGCAGGACAATACAAGCCGTGTGCTTCTTTCTTTGTATTCTAACAAATTACGTATTTTATTAAGGAAGCCCTTAGCTACTGGAATCTCCAACCTCTTACTAATGCATATTTAGTGTGCGGTGGTTTTAGTTTTGGTTTCATGTCAAATTATTTTAAATTTTAGGAAACTCTTCCATGTCAAATACTTGGATATCAAAAGCTTTGGTTCCAGGAAGTAAATCATAACCTTCAATATGTTTCTATGTTGATTCTAAAAAAAGGTTATGTTCTGCACTAGTAGAAAACAGGGCTTTGGTCCAGGCCGGATCAGCCCATTAGTCCCGCTTCAGTCCAGAACCAGGACCAATGTGGGCATTGGTCCCGGTTCGTGAGCCCAGGGGGCCGGCCGGGCCACGTGGGCCATTGGTCCCGGTTCATCTGGACCTTTTGGTCCCGGTTGGTGGGATGAACCGGGACCAATGGGCCTCGCTCCTGGCCCACCACCATTGGTTCCGGTTGGTGGCTTGAACCGGGACCAAAGGCTCCCCTTTAGTCCCGGCTCATGTCACCAACCGGGACCAATGAGGTGCCTATATATACCCCTCGCTCGCGAGCAGAGCACCCCAGTGCTCTGTTTTTCTCTGGCCGAGGGGGAGAGGGCTTGGTGTGGTGCTCTAACTCACCTCCTATGCACACAAGGTGTTCGATGGAATGCCCGAGCCACACTACTTAAGCTTTCTCCTCTCCAAGCTCGACCTCCAAACTCCATTTTCCATAATATTTGTCTAGGTTTAGCGGTCCGTCACGCCCCGTCCCCGTCTTCACCGCCGTCGATCACCCGCGCCGAGCTCATCGCCGGCACCACCGTGGTGAGCCTCTTGTTCTTATCTTCTTTCTGAAAGGAAAAATATTCTTACTTGTATGTTTACATAGATACTTGTATTATTTTCTTACTTTTATTATTGCATCTTATATAGTGCGATGGTTTTGGTATCCGCCCCACTCGGCCCTCGTCCTGTCTATGATTCGGATGTGGTATATATATTATCTTTATAACTATTGGTTCATTTATTGTTTATGAAAATTATGCCGACCAACGTGACATAGATTTTATTTATGTAGGATGTATGTGAATCGGAAATGCCAACCGACCCTATTGTCGAGAGGTTAAATTTAGTTGAAAAAGAAAACAATTTGTTGAAGGAAAAAATAAAAAAAATTGAGGAGGAGAAGATGATATTGGAGTTGCATGTTGCGGATGTCGTCGATGATCATAAGATCAAGATGGATGCAATGCGCTTGAAGATTAGAAAGATTAGAAAATATGCCATTCATACCGAGGCTTGGTATCATTATGCCGTTGGATCAATTGTTACCTTGGTTGCGATTATGATCTCATTTGTTTTCGCATTGAAATGTTTTGCATAGTTTCAATGTATGGTTTAATTAATTAGATGCTCTGGAGAGCTATATGTTGTTAGATGAGAACTATGTATGCACTTTGGTTTTAATGTGATGATGAACTTCTATTAATTTGGACACTTAATTATATATAATGCACGCAGATGAACCGGCAATGAATATACGGTGACAGACACACCCGCGAGTACATTAAGGGCGTGCATGAGTTTCTCGATGCGGCTGAGGCAAACAAGCAGAATGGTTTTATGTGTTGTCCATGCACTGAATGTGGGAATACGAGGTCTTACTCTAACCGGAAAATCCTTCACTCCCACCTGCTTTACAAGGGTTTCATGCCACACTATAATGTTTGGACGAGGCACAGAGAAATAGGGGTTATGATGGAAGACGGCGAAGAAGAAGAGTACGATGACAACTATGTGCCCCCTGAATACGGTGATGCTGCAACGGGGGGAGCTGGTGAAGATCAAGAGGAACCAGACGATGTGCCCAATGATGCTGCAACGGGTGAAGCTGCTGAAGATCAAGAGGAACCAAACGATGTGCCCGATGATGATGATCTTCGCCGGGTCATTGTCGATGCAAGGACGCAATGTGAAAGTCAAAAGAAGAAGCTGAAGTTCGATCGCATGTTAGAGGATCACAAAAAGGGTTATACCCCAATTGCGAAGATGGCAACACAAAGCTCGGTACCGTACTGGAATTGCTGCAGTGGAAGGCAGAGAATGCTGTGGCTGACAAAGGATTTGAGAAGCTACTGAAAATATTGAAGAAGAAGCTTCCAAAGGATAACGAATTACCCGACAGTACATACGCAGCAAAGAAGGTCGTATGTCCTCTAGGATTGGAGGTGGAGAAGATACATGCATGCCCTAATGACTGCATCCTCTACCGCGGTGCATACAAGGATCTGAACGCATTCCCGGTATGCGGTGCATTGCGGTATAAGATCAGACGAGATGACCCTGGTGATGTTGACGGCGAGCCCCCCAGGAAGAGGGTTCCTGCGAAGGTGATGTGGTATGCTCCTATAATACCACGGTTGAAACGTTTGTTCAGAAACGAAGTGCATGCCAAGTTGATGCGATGGCACAGTGATAACCGAAAGAAAGATGAGAAGTTGAGAGCACCCGCTGACGGGTCGCAGTGGAGAAAAATCGAGAGAAAGTACTGGGATGAGTTTGCAAAGGACCCAAGAAATGTATGGTTTGCTTTAAGCGCGGATGGCATTAATCCTTTCGGGGAGCAGAGCAGCAATCACAGCACCTGGCCCGTGACTCTATGTATGTATAACCTTCCTCCTTGGATGTGCATGAAGCGGAAGTTCATTATGATGCCAGTTCTCATCCAAGGCCCTAAGCAACCCGGCAACGAAATTGATGTGTATGTAAGTCCATTAGTTGAAGAACTTTTACAGCTGTGGAATGGAAACGGTGTACGTACGTGGGATGAGCACAGACAGGAGGAATTTAACCTTAAGGCGTTGTTGTTCGTGACCATCAACGATTGGCCCGCTCTCAGTAACCTTTCAGGACAGACAAACAAAGGATACCACGCATGCATGCACTGTTTAGATGACACTGAAAGTATATACCTGGACAAATGTAGGAAGAATGTGTACCTGGGCCATCATCGATTTCTTCCGACCAACCATCAATGTCGAAAGAAAGGCAAGCATTTCAAAGGCGAGGCAGATCACCGGAAGAAGCCCGCCATGCGCACCGGTGATCACGTGCTTGCTATGGTCAATGATTTACACTACGTAATCTTTGGAAAGGGTCCCGGTGGACTAGCTGTTCCGAATGACGCTGAGGGACACGCACCCATGTGGAAGAAGAAATCTATATTTTGGGACCTACCTTGCTGGAAAGACCTAGAGGTCCGCTCCTCAATCGACGTGATGCACGTGATGAAGAACCTTTGCGTGAACCGGCTAGGCTTCTTGGGCGTGTATGGGAAGACAAAAGATACACCTGAGGCACGGGAGGACCTGCAATGTTTGCACGAAAAAGACGGCATGCCTCCGAAGTAGTATAAAGGTCCTGCCAGCTACGCTCTTACGAAAGAAGAGAAAGAAATCTTCTTTGAATGCCTGCTCAGTATGAAGGTCACGACTGGCTTCTCGTCGAATATAAAGGGAATAATAAATATGCCAGAGAAAAAGTTTCAGAACCTAAAGTCTCATGACTGCCACGTGATTATGACGCAACTGCTTCCGGTTGCATGGAGGGGGCTTCTACCGGAAAACGTCCGATTAGCCATTGTGAAGCTATGTGCATTCCTCAATGCAATCTCTCAGAAGGTGATCGATCCAGAAATCGTACCAAGGCTAAGGAGTGATGTGGCGCAATGTCTTGTCAGTTTCGAGCTAGTGTTCCCACCATCCTTCTTCAATATCATGACGCACGTCCTAGTTCATCTAGTCGACGAGATTGTCATCCTGGGGCCCGTATTTCTACATAATATGTTCCCCTTTGAGAGGTTCATTGGAGTCCTAAAGAAATATGTCCGTAACCGCACTAGGCCAGAAGGAAGCATCTCCATGGGCCATCAAACAGAGGATGTTATCGGGTTTTTTGTTGACTTCATTCCTGGCCTTAAGAAGATAGGTCTCCCTAAATCGCGGTATGAGGGGAGACTGATTGGAAAAGGCACTCTTGGAAGAGACTCAATAATATGCAGGGAACGATATTCTTGGTCTCAAGCACACTACACAGTTCTACAGAACTCTACCTTGGTGACCCCGTATGTCAATGAACACAAGAACAGTCTGCGCTCCAAACACCCGGAGCAGTGCGCCGACTGGATTACATGTGAACACATCAGGACTTTTAGCAGTTGGTTGGAAACACGTCTCAGAGGTGACAACACTGTTTGTGATGAGTTGTACTTGTTGTCCAGGGGACCATCTTTGACTGTATTGACTTACAAAGGATACGAGATAAATGGGAATACATTTTACACGATCGCCCTAGATCAAAAGAGCACCAACCAAAACAGCGGTGTCCGCTTTGATGCAGCAACCGAGAGCGGAAAGGACATATATTATGGTTACATAGTGGACATATGGGAACTTGACTACGGACCTGATTTTAAGGTCCCTTTGTTTAAGTGCAAATGGGTCAATTTGTTAGGCGGCGGGGTACAGGTAGACCCACAGTACGGAATGACAACAGTGGATATGAAAAATCTTGGGTACACTGACGAACCGTTCGTCCTAGCCAATGATGTGGCACAGGTTATCTATGTGAAGGACATGTCTACCAAACCGAGAAAAAGAAAAGATAAGGAAGCGAATACATCATACGATGAGCCAAAGCGCCACATAGTTCTTTCAGGAAAAAGGGACATCCCGGGAGTGGACGGCAAGACAGACATGTCTGAAGATTATGAAAAGTTTCATGAAATTCCTCCCTTCAATGTCAAGGCTGGCCCAAGCATCCTGATAAACAATGAAGATTATCCATGGTTACGGCGCAATAAGCAAATGACACAAGCAAAGAAAAAGTGAAGACTTTCTCCCGCAACTATTATGATGATACCATGCCAACTTTGTAACACACGAATATGCTACCATTGTCCATTTTGTACATGCACATGCTATGTGGGTGAAATTATGATACCATCCCAACTTTCAACTTTTTCAGAGTTCATTTGAAATGCTTTCATGTCTTATGGTTCGGCCCTCGTAATACCATGACCATTAGTCCCTGGCCCATGCCAACTTTCAACTTTCTAAAACTAATGGCACTAACAGAAAGTTTATAATTTTGCTCCTCGCCCCTGGCCCATGACCATTAGTCCCGGTTTGTGCCACAAACCGGGACTAATGGGTTGGTCCTCGTTGCGGGCAGAGTTTAGTCCCACCTCGCCAACCGAAGGAGGCTCACACCGGTTTATAAGCCCTTCCCTCTCTGCCTTGTTGAGCTCCTCTCAAAGTGAAAATAGATGCCCTAATAGAGAAAAGTTTAACCTAAATTCATAGTGAATTTCTCTGAAATTCATAGAAATTTACTAGGAATTTAGGTTGAATTTTCTCTATAAGCGCATCTATTCTCATTCTTTTAGTAAGTTAATCACAAACTTGTGATTCAAACAATTTTCAAAGAATTCAAATTTTAACTATTCAAATTTGAAAACTAATGGCACTAACAGAAAGTTTATAATTTTTCTAAAACTAATGACACTAACAGAAAGTTTATAATTTTGCTAACCTAAAAGCAAATAGAATTAAAAATTAAAGCAAAAAACAAAAGAAAATAAATAATGCAAAAAACAAATCAAAAAACAGGAAAAAACTATTTTTATAGTAAAGTTAATCACAAAATAAAATAAATAAAGCAACAAAGAAAACAAAAAAACTAAAAAGTGTTTTCAAATTTGAAAACTAATGGCACTAACAGAAAGTTTATAATTTTTCTAAAACAAAAGCAGAAAGAATAAAAAAATAAAGCAAAAAACAAAAGAAAATAAATAATGCAGAAAACAAAACAAAAAAAGTGGAAAAAATAGCAACAATAAGTTTTTTGTTGTAAGTAGAAACAAAATAAAATAAATAAAGCAACAGAAAGTTTATAATTTTGCTGACCTAAAAGCAAAAAGAATTAAAAAATAAAGCAAAAAACAAAAGAAAAAAAATAATACAGAAAACAAAACAAAAAAACTGGAAAAAAATTAAAAATAGCAACAATAAGTATTTTGTTGTAAGTAGAAACAAAATAAAATAAATAAAGCAACAAAGAAAACAAAAAAAACAAAAAAAGTGCCACCTACTGGGCACCCACGGCCTGAATACGACTAGAAACCCTACCATGGGCCAGGATTCAGGCCCGCGGGAGGCCCAGTAGGCCCATAGGCACACATTGCACGGTTAGGCCCGAAAGCCTGCTTTAGGGAGGAGCTCGAGAGGGAGGGCGCACCGCACCTTATAAACAGGTGCGGCTCCCTCTCAACTAGCGAGGTGGGACTAAACATTTGGGCGCGGGGCAGCACAAGGTCTTTGGTCCCGGTTGGTGGCACCAACCGGGACTAAAGGGGGCATTGGTCACGGTTCATGGCACAACCGTGACCAATGCCCCCTTTAGTCCCGGTTGGTGCCACCAACTGGGACCAAAGGCCGCCGCTTCCCGCCCTTTGGGCTGCTGAAAAGAGGCCTTTGGTCCCTGTTGGTAGCACCAACCGGGACTAAATGGGGGCATTGGTCACGGTTTGTGCCACGAACCGTGACCAATGCTCTCAGTATATAAAAAAACACTTGTGAAATTTTCATTAAGTTCCTCATTCTCCTGCTGCCCCGTCGCCCGTGCCCGTCGTCGCCGCCCCCGTTGCCGCGCGCCATCCCGCGCCGTCGCCGTCCGCCTCACCGCGCCGCCCCGCTGCCCCGACCTCGCCACCTCGACGCCACCGCTGCCCCGCGTCGCCCCGACGCCTTCCCTGCCCCACGCGCCACCGCCTTTGCCTCAGGCCGGCCCCGACCCCTCCCCGCTCCCGTCGTCGCTATCGCTCCGGGGAAGCACCACGCCGGCTCCCGCGACCCGTTCATCCCTGAGGTCGTTCGTCCGCCGCCACACCGATTCCGGCCGGCGACCTCGACCCCTCCCCGCGCTGTGAGCCCCTGCCCCCTCCCCTTTCCTTCTCATTGCCGTCCCCGCATGCCATCCGTAAGCGCCACCGCCAACCATCGTCGCTGTCGCCGACCACCGCGGCCTATTTTTCATTTTTTTCTGTTAAGATGTATGTATGTATGTATGTTCAATGTATATATAATGCTCTGTATATGCTGTATAATGCTCTTTATATGTTCATATGTAACATTTAAGAAAAAAAGTGTTGTGTTGGAGAAGAAAAGAGGAAGGAAGAAGAAGGAAGAAGAAGGAAAAGAAGGAGTGTGTATATGCCTTTTTTTAGATTTTTTGTTTTTTGCATTTTTATAAAAATATATATATGTATGTATGTTCTCTGTGTATATATATGTTCATGTATGCAAAAGATAGATTTTTAGAAAAGTTAGGATTTTTTTATGTTAATAGATTGTTTTGGTGATATTAATTATTGTAGAATATGCAAATGTTTGTATATTCATATGAAAAATGCATTAGGCAAAACCTTTACTTTTTTTTAAATTTTCTATTTGAACATTTTTTTAAAAAACAAGCAATACTACTTCATGTATTTTGTCAGAAAGTTGCTAAGTGATATTAAGAAGGAAGAAGAAGAAAAAGAATGAGAGGAAAAAGGAAAATAAGAAGAGGAAGAAAGGAGAAGAAGAGGAGAAATAAATAAGAAGAAGAAAAAAAAGAAAAAGAAGAGGAAAAGAAGAAAGGAATAGAGGAGAAGAAGAGAAAATAGAAGAGAAAATAGAACTCCACTATTCCTTTCTTCTTCTCCTCTTTTTTTTCTTCTTTTTTTCTTCGATCTTCTCCTCTAGCTATTCCTTTCTTCTTCTCCTCTTTTTTCTTCTTCTTCTTAATTTTTATCGGGAACGAGGGTGTCGAGGATCGCCGAGAGGTCGAGGGTCGGGAACTAGGGTAGAGGGTCTTTAAGGGGTCAAGGGTCGAGGGTTTCAGGGTCGAGGGTTCGAGGGTTCTATAGGGTCGAGGGATCGAGGGTCGAGGGTTACAGGGTCGTCTAGGGGTCGAGGGTTCCAGGGTCGTCGAGGATAGGAAAGAAGAAAATAAGAAGAGGAAAGAAAGAAGAAGAGGAGAGGAAAAGAAGAGGAGAAATAAATAAGAAGAAGAAAAAAGAAGGAAAAGAAGAGGATAAGAAGAAAGGAATAGTGGAGAAGAAGAGAAAATATCTCTTCTTCTCCACTATTCCTTTCTTCTTCTCCTCTTTTTTTCCTTCTTTTTTTTCTTCGATCTTCTCCTCTAGCTATTCCTTTCTTCGAGGGTTCTATAGGGTTGAGGGATCGAGGGTCGAGGGTTCCAGGGTCGTCTAGGGGTCGAGGGTTCCAGGGTTGTCGAGGGTTCGAGGGGTCGAGGATCGCCGAGGGGTCGAGAGAGGTTTCCTAGTGTCAAAGTATTGAAGAAATCCATGACTTCATCATTAGCCGGAAGTAACCAGGGCATGACGAAGTCCTCCAAAGTTATTTTGGAATGGTTTCCCGGATAGGATAATTTGCCTTTTTGTATGAATTTCAGCAAAGGCCTTCCAAATAACGATATTTGGAAGGTTCTTGCTGAACTTTGTACCAAAAAGCGAATTATCTTATCTGGGACTCCGTTCCAAAATAACTTTGGAGAGCTTCATACCATCGTGCTCCTGTTACTTTCGCCTAATGATGAAGACATGGTTTTGTTGAATCCTTTGACACTAGGCAACCTCCCGACCCCTCGGCGATCCTCTCGAACATGAGAGGAAGAAGAGGATAAAAAAAGAAGAGGAAGAAGAAAAAAAAGAGGAGTTCTTCTCCTCTATTCTTTCTTCTCCTCTTTTTTTTCTTCTTCTTCTTCCTCTTTTTTTATCGGGAACGAGGGTCGTCGAGGGTCGCCGAGCGGTAGAGGAGAAACCCTAAATAGAAAGTATCGTCGGTGTGAGATACATGTACCGTCGGTGTCGGACACTACATCCACGTCCCACAAGTGGCGCGGGCTTCGACGCCCACGTCACTTGCGGGACGTGGATGTAGTGTCCGACACCGACGGCCACATGTATCTCACACCCACGATACTTGCTATTTAGGGTTTCCTCTACCGTTTGGTGACCCTGGACGACCCTCGTTCTCGATTAAAAAAAGAGGAAGAAGAAGAAAAAAAGAGGAGAAGAAAGAATAGAGGAGTTCTTACTCCTCTATTCTTTCTTCTCCTCTTTTTTTTCTTCTTCCTCTTCTTTTTTTATCCTTGAAGCGTTGTCGAGGCCACCCCAAACCCTAGAGAAGCAGCGTCGAGGCCACCCCAAACCCTAGAGAAGCAGCGTCGAGGCCACTAATTAATATTAGTTCTACGTTTTTGCCACTAATATATCCATCTGTCATGTTTGAATAATAATTGCCATGTTTTCAATATTTGTAGAAACTATGGACACGCCCGAGACGAAGTACAAGAAGAGTTATTGGGGGACATAATCGCACGAGGAAGTGATGCCATCTGCTCGTTGTTTCTCAACGAGACCGATGGTCTAGAAGCAGCTGATTATGATGGCTCCGGTGACCTAATGCCGGTGCAAGAAGGAGACCGTGAGGACGGCTCCGGTGACCCAATGCCGGTGCAAGAAGGAGACCGTGATGACGTCTCCGGTGACCGAACCGAGTCCGGCCAGGTATATATATTAGTTAAGCTTCTGCTGACCAGCTAATTGATGCATTCATTGTTTTGGTATGTACACATATTAATTAAGTCTTTGTTCTTTTTTCTAGCCCTCCGGATCGAGCACAACTTCAGTAAAGAGACGAGGCCCGAAGAAAAAGTTGAGCTCGGATGAAAAGTTTGAGATCATAGCAATCGCGCCCGACAGCCAACCGATTGAACCCCTCCGGACAAAGAGCGCATTTGTTGCTTAGTGCGGGGTTTTGGTTAGGGACAAGATCCCGATCAGCATCCAGCAATGGTTTAAGCCGGCTACAGAAGACCCTGAGGTGTCTTATGTCAATGATATGTAGAAAAATGATCTTTGGACTGAGCTGAAGTCAAATTTCACCCTACCGCCAGAGGATAATCCAGAGAAGCCAGTTAAAGAGCAATTAATCAAGTCTTTTGCTCTTAAGAGGATGGCAGAACTATTCAGGAGGTGGAAGAAAGAGCTGAATAAGTTTGTCGAAAATAATGAGACACCAGAATTCAAGGGCAGATATGAGAAGATCAGAGATCACTGGCCCGCATTTGTGGCCCATAAGACATCGGAAAAGAGTAAGAAGATGTCGGCGACAAACAAGCAAAATGCTGCGAAGAAGAAGCATCACCATCGCACGGGGTCAGGTGGCTACCTCGTAGCCCAGCCTAAGTGGGCCAAGACTGAGAATGATCTGGTTGATAAAGGGATCAAACCAGAGACAATTAACTGGCCAGACCGTTGCCGGACTTGGTTCTTCGGGGCTGGCGGAACCTTGGACCCTGTAACAGGGAAGTGCATTTGGACGAATGATCAAATGGACATACCAGTCAGGAAGCTTCAGCACTATATAGAAGCAGCGCAGCAAGGGACGTTCCTTCCAGACAGAGAGAACGACGAGCTCACAATGGCCCTCGGGAATCCTGAGCACCCTGGACGGACACGAGGCACGCCAGGCTCCATTCCATGGAACGTTGGGTTTCCGGACGCAGGCGGTTGCAAATCCCATGAGAGGAGGAAAAAAGTGCAGCAGACCCAAATGCAGGCGCTGCAAGCAAGGGTACAAGCGATAGAGGAACGAGAAGCAAATCGCAGCAAACGTACTGCCGAAGCTTCCCCCGAAGCTACCCCACCATCTCAGCGGAGAAGCAGCGTGGCTTCCACCGAGCTGCTTCAGCCGGAGCATGCCTTGACAGCTACTGCCAGCTATCCCGTGGATGCTATCACGGAGTCTCAAAATTGCCACCTTATGACGCAATGGATGAATTTGAAGGTCAAGGCGGCTGTTGGCTCTATTTATCCTACTGAACCCGGCGCAACTTTTCACTACCGGCCGATTCCACAAGGATATGCTAGGGTGATGGTGGATGAAATAACTGAGGGATTTGAGGACCTCCAGCTTGACCACCCTACCGGTGAAGGAAAGACTCGGCTGGGTTCTGCTCTGAAGACTCCATGCCTATGGCGGAAGGAGCTCATCAACCTTCGGAATTGGACGCCTCCGCCTCCTCCTCCTCCTCCGGCGAATCAGGGCACTCCGCCTCCTCCACCGCCTCCTCCTCCGGCGAGTGACGATCAGGGCCCTCGGCCGGCTCCTTCTCCGGCGCGTGGCGGCACTCCGCCTCCTTCTCCGCCTGCGCCGGTGCGCCCGAGCAGCCAGCCTCCTCCTTCTCCGCCTCGTCAGCAAGGGCGGAAGAGACCCGCCGCCGCTCCGGCAGCTGCTCCGGCGCGTCGTAGTCCTTCTCCTCCGCCTCGTAAGCAAGTAAAAAAGACAACCGCTCCATCTGTTCGGCCGGCGTCTAGTAGTACAGCCAGAGGCGGGAGGACATACAGATTCGGTCCTTCTCTGAAGAGTCCACAGAAGTTACCATACGAGAGGACCCCGGAGGAGAATGCGAAGATCGCGCGAACCGAAGTGGATGACTAGTTTCAAGGGTTGAAAGCAAAGAGACATCCACCTCCGAAGAAGAAGGTAGATCCGGTGAAAGTGAAGCGCAATATGGCTGCCCTGACAAAACCACCCAAGTCTCCGCCAAAAGGCAACTATGAGCGCATTATTGCAAAGACATGGGCCGAAGCGGAGCGGTCGGGAAGTACAGTCAGTGATCAAAGGCTGAAAGAATGACGAGCAGCTGGGAAACAAATTGCCCAGCTCGGCGAACAAGCAAAGCAATCGTGCCCCCCGCTCAAGGTGCCTAGCGACATCGTCGATCCGAGGATGGTGCCCGGTTATTGCAATGTTGACGATTACCTGCCCGAGATGTACATTATGATCCCATGAAGGTGCAGATACATAGATACGAGTACGGGAAGCCTCTCGTCAAAGATGAAAAATCTTTAACAACGATGATGCGAAGATTGCATGATTGGTACTTGAAAATCTGCAGAGAGTCTGGGGGGAGGAGTACTTTGTATCGAGAGTTAAACCGGAGCATGACCTCGTTGGAATTGAACTGTTGCCTATTCCATTTGAGGAGTTCTATCAGTTTTTCAATCAATTGGCCCTTGATAAAACAACGGTCATCTACTACTGTCTGTAAATACTACTACTTCTGTCATTAAGTCTCTCTATATAGCTCATCTCTTTCATTGCATGTATTTATAATTATCCTCACTATATTATGCAGATTGAAGATCGCCGAATTGAAGAAAACACAAATCGGTGATATTGGGTTCGTTAACACATATCTCATAGATGCAACTGAGGTTGAACATCGTCCCGAAGATACCGAGGCCAACTTGCTACGATCATTCAAAAAAATGAAAACAAAGATATAATACTCTTTCCTTACAACTTCAAGTGAGTGTTACTGTCTTGTGCATATTCGGTTTCCCTTATATATTAGTCCAGGTTATAGTAATGTAATTGATGAGTTATGCATGCGTGCGCAGGTACCACTATATTCTCCTAGAGATTAGGCTTGAGCAGGGAGTAGTAACTGTCTTGGACTCTAAACGAAAAGATCCCCAGGAGTATGCGGACATGACTGAAATCCTCAAGTAAGTTAAATCGATCATTATCCACCATATCAGCAACTTTGTTCATTTCCTGATATCAAGTAATTTTTTTCTTTGTCCGGCAGGGTTTGGAGAAAATTCACTAGAAAAGTTCCGGGACTGCCGAAGGAGCTGGAATTTAGACACCCGAAAGTAAGTACTATAGTAGCATGTTCCGCGCATCTCCTAGTGATTCAAGCGCTAGTTTCATCAATACCATTTAGCATTTTTGCTTATCAGTTTGATTGACCTCTATTTCTTGTAAAGTGGTTGTGGCAGGAACAAGGGAATGATTTCTGTGGATACTACGTCTGCGAGTCCATCCGCCACACGACCTGTGAGCGGGGCGGGTACTCTAACGAACAATATGAAGTGCGTAAATAACAATATTTACAATTTTATTTTATTACCATCATTTGTGTTGAGTTTCATTCATATATATTGACCCCCTTTTTCAAATTAGATGTTTCGGAAGATGAACTCCTAGCACCAGCTCGCATGTGAGCAATTCAAGAGGAATTGGCGGCATTCTTTCTTGACCACGTGATCGCTGAAGACGGAGAATACTATATGGACCATGAGTCCGTATGATTATATTTGTAAGAGATAATTATTGTATATATGTAGCCGGTAGTGTCGGATAGATATACGAGAACTTGTTGTTCGACCAATCTCTCGGAGAAGGAGAGGTGGTCGATATCACTTCTCTCTGTATGCATATATGTTCATGCATGGCGATCTTCTGTTTCCTTCGTTTGCTTACTAGCTAGCTAGCGTGTCTAGTCCTCTCTATACGTATGTATAGTACGTAGTGTCGACCAAGCACGGACATAAGAGAAGACACTTCTCTCTATTAATTATAACTAGCTAACACAATATATAAAACACCTAAATTAACCCCTCAAAACCCCCAACCCCCCCTCCCCCCATTCAAAAAAAAACAAAAATCCCAGCCACAGAAATGCTGACGCGTGGTGGCCTATTGGTTCCGGTTGGTGGAACCAACAGGGACCAAAGGCCCTCCTGCCTGGGCTCAGCGCGCAGGCCACGTGGAGACCCATCTGTCCCGATTTTGGTTAGAACCGGGATTAAAGGGGCAGGGCATTAGTACCGACCCTTTAGTCCCGGTTCTGGAACCGGGATAAAAGGCCCTTATGAACCGGGACAATAGGCCCGTTTTCTACTAGTGGTATTCTTGTGATAATATAACTAATATTACATTCCCCTCCTCCTGTCTTGATTGTTGATTGTTGTATAAGATGTACTGTAATCTGGGCACCTGAAATGCAGGCACTGAAGCCCGCAGTCTGAGTCGGGTTTTTGAACAAGAACCCTAGTTGCATCAAGAGTGACGACAGGAATTGGAGAGAAATAAACCTGGAAACACAGCAATTGTGGCGACAGCTTGTTGAGGCTACAACGGCGTGCAGACGGAACGCTGCTGACCTCCATCGATGCGAGGCGTCCAAGATCCAGCGTATCAGCAGTGCGCAACAGTCTCGTCGTCATTGTCAAACAGTGTCTCTGGTCGTCATCGTCGTCTCACCAGCGTGCCGTCGTCGTCAAAATAGCCTGAACTGCTAGGTGGCGAGTGGCGACGGTGCCCGCAGGACGAACCGGAACTGCTTGGCGGTACATCCGTACATCGCCCGATCGCTGTACGCCGTGCCCTGTTCTTCTCTGGGCGCCACCGATCCATCTCGCGTCGCATGCGTTCCAGCGGCTCGTGCAGCGGACGATCGATCTTGGTGGCTCGGGTCGTGTTCGTGGCTGCCTATGCTCCTAGGCCGTGCCTGGAGAGAAAAAGAAATCCTCAGGCGGAGTCCCCGTCCCCAACGAACAGGCGTAAAGAGTAGGTACCGCGCGGTTTAGTACCACCTCGGCAGCCGAGCCGCCTTGGGGCTGGAGGGGCGCCTACATAAGAAGCGCACAGGGCAACCTTGAAACTTACCTGGACGGGGTCGACGGCCATCAAGAAGGGTCATGGCCTAGATCAATGGCTTGCATTGCACTTGGCGAGCGCGTTGATCTATCATCTCCCTTGTGGGAGAGCGAACGTCATAATTTGTGATAGAGGAGGTACGTGTTCGCGCGACCTCTACCAATTCTTATCTTTAAATTTTAGTTCTGTATAAGTTAAATCTTTTTACCCGGCACTTTGATTGAGTTTCAAGACCATGCAAAATTATCATGGTGTTCTTTTGAAAACCCGTTGGATGTGGCTCAAAGGCACAATTTCATACTAAATTGGCAATATGTTTCCCTTGATTGATCGCTGTCATGGGCCGGGAGATATATTTGGATTTGAATTATGGTGAAATTGGATCGAATTTTTGCATATATGTTGCTTGGATTAATTTTTAATTTTGTGTAGTTTCTGTTTAACCCTGTTCTGCAGCATCCATGGCTAGATCTTTTCTCACTTGTGAAGTTACTTTTACATGGTAAATTTCTCTGCGTGTTACTCCTTAGGCTAGAGATCATCTCGATTTTGCACTGGTTTCCTTACAAAACACTGTGATCATATTTAGATAGTTACAACTATATATTTGGTGATGGTTTCCAATTTTGATGAGATGTGGATGAGATTAGTCCTTCTATTTGTAGCTGATCATCTTCTGTTATTAAGGAAACTTTTCCAATTTTAATTATAATATATGGCACTTTATAATATTTGTAAATTGCTTTGGTGCTCATATTCGACAAGAAACATTTCAAAACAACCAAGTGTTAGCAATTCAACACACGGTTTCAGCCTAGGGGCAGTACAAACATTTCAACACACAACTCATACCATAATCTCAGACTGCAAATTCTGACAAAAACTAGGCGGCTGATTCTGTGGGAAGTTTCCCAGAATCTGACTCTAGAGAATTTGCAGATGCAGCCATGAAGTGTGCCATGGGCATCGTACTATCTTCATGCTTTACAACCAAGAATTGGTCTTTAGTCTTGTCCATCCTCAACCAAGCTAGGGAACTAAACTGTCTTTATCCTTTACAACCATCGTATTGGCTTCATCCTTTACGGCCAAGAACACCAGTAGGGCGAGCAAGGGGCAACTGAGAGTCATAAGTCCCCAGTTAATGAACAGTTGGGATATCAAGGACGTCTTGTGCCTGTCCACCTGCCATGCAACAGTCGCCCCTGCACTTTGCGCCCCATTGTAGAATCCGATATACCTGCACACAAACACAAGTGCTGAAGAGTTTTATTGCCACGTTAAAAAAGATAGTTTTATCACCAAATCAACAAAGTCTTCTGCGGAGTTTATAATTCTTTCTTAAACGGAAGTAACACGCTATATATCTCAAGGAAGAACTTGCACATCTGTATCTACGAAAAATAATTGAACCCTTTTTGACAAAAAAGAACAGACAAATTGTACTGTGATAGGTGAGGATTTAATTTCTTGTCCAGGTAAGTGAGAGGAAAAGGGCAAAGGAGAGACGAGAGAACAAGATTAGGAACCAAATATTAGGCATTTTCTTGCCTAACTTACTCGGCAGGTTAGGCATTTTGTACCCACCTTTATTTTTTGCGGGTGAAAAAAAGGCGGGTACGAAATGCCTAACCTATTATCCTGCTCTCTCAAAGAGCAATGATCCAATAAAATAGGGACATTGAGTTAGAATTATTACCTACTGAGGACCCGTGGGTCATCTGAGAGGGCCGCAATGATCCAGTAGACGAGGCTCTGGAAGATGATGCCCATAGCTAAAAAACAGCAGAAATGGGCCGGCGTACCGGCGTCCATCCTTGAAATCGATGAGGTCCTCCCACTTCCCGTCCTTGTATCTGAGTTGGTTGGCGAGGCCTCCTCCCCAAATGGCGGTGCCGAGTCTGGCGACGATAATCACCCCAATGAATCCCCTCTTCCTACGGCTCGCAAACCCAAAGTCGAGGAAGTAACCGATGCCGGCGGAGCCGATCATCCGTGCACCCCAGTCGAATACATTGTTAAGGCCCTGGGTGCGGAGTCCGCGGGGAGCACAAGAAGCATCTTCCAGTTGGTGAAGAGCTTAAGGATCTCAGCACCCTCACTGGCTACGGAGGAGTAGGCGACCCCCGCGACCTTGCTCCCATCGTCACGGGTGATCTTGCTAGGCGGTAGGATGAGGAGGGCGAGCGCGCTTCCGAGGAGCATGAACGCCATGAATGCGACGTAGGTGCCGTCGTTTACCGGCATCGCTGCCACGGTAATAGTTTTTTTTTTAAGCATCAGTACAAACACAAGCGCTCATATACACGCGCATACACTCATCCCTATGAACGCACACACGCACACCCTACCCCTATGAGCACCTCCGAGAGACTGAGCCGGCATATCATCTTGAGATTTACGAAGTCACCGTAGGCGCCTTGTCGTCGATGGGAACGTCTCCTCCCACTGAAAACGCATCGCCGGAAATCCTGAAATAAATCCAGGATTAATGCGAGCACCAGGATTTGAACCCTGGTGGGTTGGGGAAACCACTATCCACCTAACCAACTCAACCACAGGTTGATTCGCTGCCACAGTGGTAGTTGAGCGGAAGGGGAAGAGCCCCCCAAAGACGCCTCCGAAATTGTAGAGGCACCAGAATATGGAAATGTACGCGCCGCGGCGGTTCGGAGGCGGGTAGGCGGTTATGATTGCACCCTGGGCGGCCCAGAGGAGGCCCGCGCCGGCGCCGAGGATGGCCCCTGCGGCTACCGGGAAGGCCATGGAGCGACGGTGGTTGTAGTAGAGAAAGGAGGCGTCGTAGAGCGGGTAAGTGAGAGCGCCGAAGAGTAGGGTGGTGCGTGGGCCCAAGAGGTTGTGAGCCGCGCCGCCCAAAATGCCGAAGACGGCGAAGCAGGCGTAGAGGGCGGTGTTGGCGTTGTCGGCGACGGTGTGGTCAACCTGGCCGCCGCCGCCGATGCCCGAGAGCGCGTTGAACATGCCAGGGCAGCAGAAGCACACAAGGCCGATCAGGCACACCTGCGCCAGTGGGGAGTTGGTGCGGAGGAGCCCACACTTCACCGGCGACGACCGATGCCCCTCTTCCACCACCTCCGGCTGCGGCGTCACAACCGCACCAGACATTTTGGCCTTGTGTTGTGTACCAGCAATTTTGATAAACCCTACTGTCTTCAAGACAAATGGTACGGTCGATCTAGAACTTGGAGCTATGTAATGAGAGAACAGGCTTCCACAAATGGTGCTGAACTGACAGAACTGTACGTATGTATAGAGAGAAAGAGAAGCACACCCATAGAGCAGAAAAGGAAAAGAGTGAAAGAAAGAGCTAGGGAGTGAAAGTAGATACTGACTAGTCATGAGTGTCATAGAATGCACTGCGTGGACTTGACTAAGTTTTGATTTACAAAGCTATCAATTTGTCTCAACAAGCAACGCACAATTTAGTTTTCGTTTTCACTTTCTTCTACATTGTTCGGTTTCTGGTATGGATATTCGTGGCATATTTTTTCAGAGGCGCACGTCACACTACTATTGACGGATGTATATTCCTCCATCTAACCGCCGTGATGTACATAATTGGTGGCTTGAAAGTAACGGATTTATTAAAGCAATAAAAAAGTCACCTTTCCACAAAAGAGTTCCTTTTTCATTATTGTTCCTTCTTCACTAAAATATTATCTCTTCACAAAAAGATGTTCCTTCTCCATACAAAATGTATTTTTTTTCATAAAAAATGTACCTTCATAAAAATTGTTCCCTTCAGAAAAAGATGTTCCCTCAAATTGTTTCCTTCATAAAAGGATGTTTCTTCTTCAGAAAAAAATTGTACCTTTTCTTCAAAAATTTCGTGTTAGATGTATATTGGATAAACTAGGGATGTAATTGTTTGGCCCTCAATGTAACTTTAACGCTCCTTAGTTAAGCCAGGTTAACTAAATTTTCTAAAATTGTAGGTCATTTAGTTGAACTAAAAAGGGGTCGGAAAATAGCCTAAATGTACAAATTTGGACCCGTAGGATGGACAATTCTAGAAATAAACTTTCCACCAATATGGTCTTTGCGGATATATGCTCATCACAATTGATACTGTTTTAAGGTAACCACCTATGATAATGTCATCACTGACCAAGGTGATGCATTTCGAACAGGTTCTTTTTAAGTAGTTTTATTAGAAATATTTTTTTATAGTAGAAATGTTTAATATTTAAGTTACTCATCTAGGTCCGTCAACTCTTAGTCTTACAACCGAAAATATCTGTGTACTACAGACAGTTGTATTTATATTTTTGTGGAGAATCAAATGTCTTTATCAAAGATATATGTTGTGCCCTCGCAAAAAAAGATATATGTTCTCGACAACTAGAATATCAAGGCTGAAGACTTGAATAATCTTACCTGTTTTTTGTAGCCAGTAACAATTCTAGAGACAGGTACGGTCACCCATGTCGAAGAGGAAGAGAAGATATTTTATCTCAATAGCATTTTACGGAAGATTCTTCCTGCCCACCACAATATGACGTCAATTTCCTAAAAACAAAACGACGTCGTATTAACCCACAGACTTGGAGCTAAAGACTTGAATAGTCATATACTTGAGTCTTGACTAGCAAATATGCCCGTGCGTTGCAACGGGGAAAACAAATCCTCACATGCGTGTAGCAGCCCATCCATATTGTTACTTCTCCTCTTCGTCACCATCGCCAATAGTTGTCAATCATCCATCAATTAACGTCGACCATGATCAATCCCAAGGTGAGCTTGGTCATCACATTTTAATACACCATTTTTGCGAGCCCACTAATTCAAGATGAATATGGTCAATTCCATGGTGATGAGTTTGGTCATCGCACTGTAGCACGTCGTTCCCATGGGCATCTCGCTATACTAACTTATAGTTCTACGGACAGTGGCGGAGGTAGAGGGTGGACAGGGTGGGCCGTGGCCCACCCTGAGATTTGAAAATAGCCTTTATACAATAGAAGAAAGGCTAAAAAAATAAAAGGAAAACTAAATGTGTATGTACAGCTACACTATTGGCCCACCCTGGCCCAGTGGGCTAGGTCCGCCACTGTCTACGGACAATGATGGTGTTTGCTGCGGTGACGAGAGTAATAGAGAATAGGTGGAGGTTGCACCATGCGTGCATCGGCACAAGCACAAGGACCACATATCCAAACCAATGCTAGATGCAAATTGCGCTTATATAATTCACTTAATGTACGATATAAATAAAGCATGTATGCAAATAGGTAGGTCGCCAGTTGGTTGCCGAGGATTGATGTTGTGATTGCCGTGTCGACTCCAACCCACACATCAATTGTTTAGCAGATTTTTTTAGCCAAATTGTTTAGCAGATGGACATTGGTGGAGCAAACTGGGCTGTTGAAGAGCATGCTCATGTTTGGCCCAATTGAGCGATGGACCATACGGCGAGAAAATCGCAAAAAAAAAAGATATATGTTCTCGACAACTAGAATATCAAGGCTGAAGACTTGAATAATCTTACCTGTGTTTTGTAGCCAGTAACAATTCTAGAGACAGGTACGGCCACCCATGTCGAAGAGGAAGAGAAGATATTTTATCTCAATAGCATTTTACGAAAGATTCTTCCTGTCCACCACAATATGATGTCAATTTCCTAAAAACAAAATGACGTTGTGATGTAGGGTAGAACCCTAGTGGCCCGATTTTTCACGAGAGGAGCGGATCCCGCGAAGAACACGATGAACGCGAAGAGGGGAACGAGGAAAAACGGGAGAAAACACAAGAGGAACACTCAAACTAATAAGAACAAGTCACACATGTGCTAGATCCTCGGGTACATAGAACGATACACGAATCCACGGACAACTAAGGACGATACAAAAGGGTAGCCGATTCTTTTCCGAGAGGAGGTCTTGAATCCACAAGGGGATCTTCCCGTAAAGGGGTCTTGAATCCAAGGTGGATCTTCTCCGTAGAGGGGCCGCGGTCACTCTTGGGGAGATGATCCGTATGGATGAGCAAAAGCTATCCTCACATATGAGCTACAACTTTGCTACCTAGAAAGTTGTACGGGATAGAGTATATATAGTCTAGGTAACGAAAGGGTACACGGGCCTCGGCCCAAGTGGCTGCGCGCAGGCAGGGCCGGAAGTTCCGGGCTAGGCCGGAAGTTCCGGGCACCGGAGGTTCCGGGGAGGGTCCGGCCTAACCAGAGAGTTGGCGCGGTGGAGAGGTGCTGGCGTCCGGGGGCCGGAAGGTCCGGGCAGGCCGGAGGTTCCGGGCACCGGAAGGTCCGGGACGGGGTCCGGGCTAACCCGAGAGTTAGCACGCCTGGGCTGGACGAGGTCATCGGCGGCCGGAAGCTCCGGGTCGGCCGGAAGGTCCGGGGGCCGGAAGTTCCGGGCTCTGGCCGGAAGTTCCGGGTTGTCCAGAGTGTTGACGCCTGTCTCTTCTTCTACAGTCCTCAGCTCCGAGTCTTGAGCGTTGTACCTGGTGACACATAGTATCTCGGACTTAGGCAGTAGCCATGTCTCACTTGAAGAGGGGGAAAACTCAAGTAGGAGTGATGTCATCTCGGATTGAATAGCATGCGCCCTAGCCCTTGTCATTGGTCCACTTGGAGCTTGGATAGTTGAGGTGGCGTCCATGTGGATGGTCGTGGGATGCTCCGCATCATCTCCCCTCCCTTGGGGAAGATCCGTCCTCGGATCGAGTTCTTCATCACCATGGAAGGGAGAGAGATCTTTGATGTTGAAGATGTCGCTCACGTTGTATTTGTCCCGTGGGAGGTCGATCTTGTAAGCGTTGTCGTTGTAGCGTGCGAGCACCTTGAAGGGTCCATCGGCTCGAGGTCGAAGCTTAGACTTGCGTTTTTGTGGAAAGCGCTCCTTGCGAAGGTGTAGCCACACGAGATCACCAATGTTGAAGACCATAGGTTGCTTGTTGACGTTGAGCTTGGTCGCAAGGCGTTGTACTTGGCGCTCGATGGTGTTTCTTGTATCTTCATGCACCTTCTTGATATGGGTCGCTCGTGCACTTGCGGCCAAATTGATTCGCTCTTGGAGTGGTAGAGGTAGAATATCCAATGGTGACAAAGGGTTGAATCCGTAGACGACCTCGAAAGGGGACTTGCCGGTTGTTGAGTGTCTTGCTCGGTTGTAGGCGAACTCGGCGATGGGTAGACACTCCTCCCACTCCTTGATATTCTTCTTGATGAGTACTCGAAGTAGAGCGGAGAGTGTGCGGTTTGTCACCTCCGTTTGGCTGTCGGTTTGAGGATGCTATGCCGTGGAGAAGAGTAGCTTGATTCCGAGCTTGGCGCATAGGGTCTTCCAAAAGTAGCTAAGGAACTTGACGTCACGGTCCGAGACGATACTCTTTGGCACACCATGTAGACGCAATATTTCCCTACAAAAGAGATTTACCACATGTGAAGCATCGTCTATCTTGTTACAAGGAATAAAGTGTGCCATTTTTGAGAAACGGTCCACAACGACAAATATGGAATCTTTCCCATTGCGTGTCCTAGGCAAACCAAGTACAAAGTCCATGCTAATGTATTCCCAAGGTTGGTATGGAATCAGTAAAGGCATATAGAGACCATGAGATTGAGCTTTGGACTTAGCTTTGCGACATGTAGAACATCGGTTGGTGAAGCGATTGACGTCCCGAAACATCTTTGGCCAAAAGTAGCTCTTCGAGAGCGTGGCGAACGTCTTGTCGCGTCCGAAGTGTCCCATTAAGCCTCCTCCATGAGATTCCTGCAAAAGCAACAAACGAAGCGAGGACTCGGGAATGCAAAGTAGATGGGTTCATTGTCACTCAAATGCTACCTACAGATTTATAGGTGGAAGATTAAGACTTTTGACCTATACAAAGAAAAAAAACAAGTCCGCGCGAGATGTTACATTCAAGTGTTACACTTAATTTTGTATTTTACACTGGCGAAGCACTGCTGTCCTGTTGCCTTGAAAATTGTCAAGCATACATGTTACACTAATAAGAACATCTACACGAAAATCTGAATTTTTAAATTTTATTTGCTTTTTTATTTTGAATTTACTGTTCATCTAAGAGCACATGCACCCTAGAGCCAAAACGGCCGCAAGGTATATTCATACATACATCTAAAGCCAACATATAATAAGATCGTGTGTTCAACAACATCTGAAGCCAACATATAATAAGATCGTGTGTTCAACAACATCTGAAGTGACATGTATAAGTTCGTAGCCAATAACAAAATTCACAATCTGAGAACATCTATAAGATCACAACAGACATATATAATTGAGTTCATAGTCAACGACAAAGTTCTCAATCTAAGAACATCTATAGATCATAGCCAATACAAGTTCATAGCCAGTGACACAGTTCTTAGATCTACGAACATCAATAAGATAATATTCAACATATATAAGTTCATAGCCAACGACAAAGTTCTTAAATGTAAGAAGTTGTACTAATCAAATAAAAGAAAATGAAACCATGGGGAATTGCGAATGGGTTGCGTCACTGGTGATTAAATGAAGTGTGTTTGCAATGTACTGGGCTCGCTCTTGGTAAACACACACTTTTGGGTCCACACGTGTGTAAAAGTTGTTTCGCATAAGTTGTTCCACCCCTGTGTGATGAGAGGCCTTCATAGATCGCGTGCACTGTCCCGCTAAATTTAAGTCGCGGATACCAACCACACGGGGTACCCGTAATCTTCTAAGTCTCGTCCATGACAATAGCTTAAAAATAAACACTATTGTGTTAGCCTGCTACCAAAAAGGTTTGAAAAGTATATTTTTGCTAGAAATTAACCATAAATATCCCCACATGTGTTTCTTCATTGAGTTGTATCTAAAACTTAGCAAATATTTTTCACGGGCAAGCAGGAGCACTGCATTTTCATTTCCGTAGAGGGAAAACTGCACAAAGAAGCTTGGCAAATGTTGAAAGGTCTCCCACAAAAATTTGGGAACTGATTTGAACTCTGCTAGAAATTGTTGGATCTGTGGATGATAGTACATATTGTTCTGAAATCTCAACATCTTGGCCTGAACTCTTTACCCATACGGATACAGTTCCCATAGCACTAGAGAGAAACAAAACTGCAAACACAGCAGCTGACGCTACAGCAGACGGAAAGAAGCTGGCCACCATCCATGCGAGGCATTGAAAACACAGCGTATCTGCGGCAGGTGTGGGTCAGACGTTGAAGCACCATTTTTATGTCTTAGAGCATCTTCAGCCGCGCCTTCAACAAGGCTTCTCAAGCCATTTTTCGGCCGCCGGCACCAAAAAATCGGCTCAATCGCGTCCTCACGGGCCCGTTTTTCATCGGCTTGGGCAGAAATTAGCGTCAGTGGATACAACACGAACCCGGCGCGCTGGGGGTGCTCGGGGGCGCCGGGCGAATTGTTTTGGCGCGAAAGAGCCGCGGGCCCTCCTCGCCAGCGATTCGTCTTTCTTCTCGCCGCTTCGTCGTCCTCATCGCCTCGTTTCCCGTAACGAATCAATGCCAAAACTGCCGCGCGCTGCCGCGCCGGTCAGCCTGCGTCATTGATGCCTCACGGGCGGCGCAGTGAAGACCGGATAACGCGCGTCCCTCGCCCTCCCTCGCCCGTCACGCGTACACACGGCGGCACGCGTACGGATGGCGCCTCGGCCTATATAAGACGCGCCCCAGCACGCCGGAGGAGGAGACACGCACTCTCTCGCCGTTGCCGTTCCTTCCTCTCCTCTCTCTCGCCGTCTCCAGTTCATCACCCATGGCCGAGCGCTTCCCAGGCGACGGCGCGGCGGCGAACGGCTTCGGCCGCCGCCATCTTCATGAAGATGAAGCTCGGCTCCTCTACGAGGCCGAGTACCCGGTCCCGCCAGACATGCAGGTGCCCGGGGCGTGGAGGATCAGCGCCGGCGGGGTCCCGGTGCCACCACCGCCCACCGGGGCGGCGAGGCGTGCGGAGATCACGCGTATCCGTACCTCGCTGCCGCAGGCGGCGAGGGAAGGGCCGCGGTACGTCCCCGACAGCCCTCTGTGGGAGGCCTACTTCCGCCGCCGCCACGCCGAGCAGCTCGAGGCCACCAACGGCGTCGTGCCCTCCGGGAGGCTCAACGTCGACAGGCGCCGCCGATGGTGGGGCGTGCCAGGCCGCACGCTGGAGGCCGTCCTCGAGTACATCGCGGGCGGCAACACGCCGCGGCTGGAGTACCCCGCTCCCCCGTCCCTCTCCCGCCGGCGTGGGAGCTCCTAGAGGCGCATGGACCCGGGGGCGTCCTCCTCTTCGTCCGGCGGCTCTCCCTGCCTCCGCCCCGTCAAGCCGGAGCCCCAGGACACGCCGGTTAGCCGCCGCACCCGTAGCTCCCGCGTCCGCATCGCCGACTCCACCCCCCTCTGGCCGCCTCGTCCTCGTCAGGCCAAAGCCGGAGCCCGGTCTCCCCGTGGAGTACGAGGAGATAGCCCGGCGCGGCATCTCCGACGAGGACGCCCTACGGTGGGCGCGGGACAACTACCTCCGCGAGGAGACGGTCCGGCAATGCCGGGCCCTGAAGAAGATCGCCGCCCGCAAGCGTGGGCGCGAGGACGAACACGGCGTCGTCATCCGCGACAGCTCCGACGACGAGGACGCCCCCGGATCGTCCAACCCGCCGCGCCAACCAGGGGAGGGGTGCAGCAGGGACGGCGGCCGCGGAGGAGGTGACGACGACGACGACGGCGACTACACGCAGTTCTACCGCCTCCTCGGCATGTAGAGCAAGGACGGCGGGCAGCGATGAGCGAGACGGCGGGCCTAGTAGTTTTTTTATTTTTTGTAAAATATTTTTAAATATGTATGAACTAGCCGAACTTTGCTTGAATTTGCGTTGTGTTTGTGCCGAATTTAAATTTTTTGAAAAAAACATGAGCGCTGCCACTGGGGAGCATCACGCCCCGAGCACGCGGTTTTGCGTCGGTGTGTCCTCAGGGAACGATTTTTAGCACCTCTTGAAGGCCGAAGAGCTGGAGATGCTCTTATTCTTCTCTGGCGCTACAGAGACACGACCAGGACCAGCCGTGTGGCCTCGTGCGGAATCCGGGCTGGGCATCCGTCCGCACAGCGCCCTCCTGCACAAAACACACCAGCGCACGGTTTAGTACCACATCGGCAGCCGAGTTGCCTTGGGGCTGGAGGGGCGGCTACATATGCAGCCCACGGGCAACGTTGGAACTTACTTACCTGGACGGGGTCGACGGCCGATCAAGAAGGGTCGTGGCCTAGATCAATGGCCTGCATTGCACTTGGCAAGCGTGTTGATCTGCCATCTCCCCTTGTTGGGAGAGTGGGCGTCATAATTTGTGATAGAGGGGGTACGCGTTCGCGCGGCCCCTGCCAATTCTAATTCAAGCTTCAAATTCTACAGATTCAAGTTTTGACATTGGCACTCTACATGAGTGTCAGGACAATGTAGATGCAGATTCAGACTAACATTAGCATTTTGAGTTTCAGGAAGGCACAATTCATACTACATTGGAAATATGCTTCCTCCTGATGGAGGTTGACTTGGGTTCATCATTGTCACATGGGGGATACATATAGATCTCAAATATGGTGGAATCGGATCAAATTTTCGCACATATGTACATGATGTCATACATGGGATAAGGCTACAAAAGATATGTACAGATCTTTGTTATATTCTGGGAACTTGACATGTCGAATCAATGCATGAAATCGCATGTTTCAGCAATGGGGAATCAGCCCTCTCCAGACCAACCAAACAGCTTCGTCCATGGCTGCAAGAGATGTGGCGGCGCTACCGTCTTCAAGAGGCGCCTTGAGGGGGTGAGCTGGTGCCAAGGTCTTCATGAGGCAACAACACCTTCACAGACGTCCCCACGACACAACGGGCACACCCTGCAGCATTGCATCGACAAAACCTTAGCAGGAGATAGCTAGCGAAACAGGCCCGCGTTATCGGCGATCTAAAATTGCCTTTTTGCAACAGGAGGAGCTTTTTATTCCTTACCTGTGTATTTCTTTGAGCCACTTGTCGACACACTGCAGGTGAAACTCATGTTTGCATGGGAGACTTCTTATCTGATCTCCATCCTCATATTCAGTTAAGCAGATATGGCACCTGAAGAAGGTGACAAGCACAATGTTAACATTTCAGCATCTCCCAGGACCACTCCGAATGAAAAGACTCAAACCAGGAAAAAGAAGAAATCCAAGTGTTAACTTGCAATTCCAAACTATATTTCAAGATATCTGACATGGGACTTATGATAGCTTTATGGAGAGATGTCCATATTTTTAGCTAGAGAATCCAGGCCTCACAAAATCGAGCTTCAAGTGCACAATAAATTCAATATCTGACATGTACAATACAATCATTCTCAACTCGTGGGTACTAGTCTACTAGACATAACAGATTTGCAAAGACCAAAAGAAGAAGGGTGTCAAACAGCGATCATCCACACGATTCAGGTCTCTCTAGATGCTGCACACAAACTTCTACTCATCAGTTATCACAACACTGTTATCCCCTTTATCCAGGCGCTAACAGCAAAACATGCAAAGTCCGCAAAGTGCAAACTGTGTCTAGTAAATTCAACTTGACATGGTGATTTTAACACCTAGCTCATTGTGATAGATATTATGTCATGGAAGACAAAGTATTAACCAGAACATGCTTCCTTCGTAAGTTCTCTAAGATGTCAACAATGCCTAGTTAGCAATTAAAATTGTATAGATTATTATTCAGTGTCTCACAATATGGTTTCTGGCTGGATTATAATAGGTGTAAGATAAAATTGTTGGGAAGTTTATTTGAAGCAATTATCAGAAACATACCAACATCAGAATTAGTAAAACTGCTCCCTTAGGAAAATTAGACAGATTAAAATGACAAGAAGCTCACTGTTCCATATCAGCACTGCATTGGGCTGTCTCAAGCTTTTTGTAGCTCTTACATGGTAATGAATTAACCACAGCCTCTGGCGCTTGAGCAGAGGCCATGGAAAGTGAAAGTGATGAGGGTTGCCGGTGAATCTCATCCAATACCTGGAAAAAATTGTGCACGTAAGCATATTAAGTAACTAGAGAAGAAATCTTATACAAAAACAACAAAGGAGCAGTTAAGTTGACAGAATCATCCTTTAAACATTCCACTCCTAGTTTAGTCAATGGGTGCAAATTAATGTTAATTACAATTTACATCCCCCTATAGACTGAACTATCAAAGTTCCTATTTCTAATTTTCTTGTGGTGCTTTGGCCTCATAAATTAATCAACCATCATACAGACATAGCCACAAAACAATCCCTGCAATACTGACTTCGTTCTGCAACTTACTCGGGCCAATTCTATTTTGTTGTTGTCAGGTGATTTACTAATTCAAACAGGTTAACACGACCTTTATGCAAAAGAGGAAATAGTTGAAGTTCCTGTCTAATGTAGCGATTTCAAATTCCGATATGAATCTGCGTGAAATTATCATGTTGCTGTGTTGAAGTCTGTAACTGGAGTAACAGCTGCATATGGCAATCACATACATTTGTCAAAACTCAGAAGTAAGCAGGGGAGAAGTTGTGTCAAAACTCTGCATAACATATATGCAGTTGTGTCTCTTAGTTCTTCTAAACACAAGTAGAATGATGTTGATAATCCAATGAATCAGACTTGAGCAACACAAACTCAACAGACTGAGTGCTAAATAGTTCTCAACACTGAAATAAAAACATTTAAAAAATGAAGGGAAAGAGCAAACCTCGAATAATGCCTCCGTTAACATGACAATTCTTGATATACTTGCACGAGCACTAGATTCTTCAGCAACCAAGAATGCATCACAGGTGCATCTGCCAATTTGGTGAATCCCCAAAGGACAAGCAGCAGTACTTTGTCCGTTCCCACTATCAAAAATAGCACGACGGTGCTCCCTAATCTGTAACAAAACAATAGCACCAACTTAAGGACACATGTGCATGAGATCAAGCAGCAAATGATTAAGACCATAGAAAACAATGCTACCAAGTGTAAGAACCAGAACTGAGAACACATCGGGCATAGAAGTGGTGCAGAAATGAAACAGCATATGCAGCATATAGTGTAGGTTCACTTCACGGAATTCTGAATATGCTGAAAGAAAATAGCGAGAACACATATGATGATTAAAGTACAGGGTTTTTTTTTCAGAAAATAGTGCAAACCTACATCAACAATTAATAACTTAATCTGAACATAGTGACACCAATAACATTTCCTAAATATGGAATCGCAACATATGAAAGAGTAGGCATAGCTGCCATAGGCCAGAGCAATTACCCGAGATCTTGAATACTGGTTTACTCTGATTGAACCATGGCGTCTACGATGAAAGTATCGTGCCTCCTCAACCTCATCTCCAAAAAGATCATCACCAAGGTCTAGCCATCTACTGTAAAATCCCAGATCATCAGTGTCTGAATCTAGATAACCTCTAGAACCACGTCTTGAAAATGAATCCCATAGGACCCTTCTATGATTTCTTCTTGTTTCACCATTACTCGAATCTCTAGAGTGTTCTGGGCCATCATTTGAGAAAATGCTAACCATGTCTTCATGCACTGTACTTCCACCAATCTGACCATGTGACACGCTGAATATGGTTGGAACATCTTCTCTGCTAGCAGTTGCATCTGGAATTGATTCTCCAATGATGGATGATGCACTTGAAGTAGCAGGCAACACAGATGTTAAGCTGGATTGAGAAACATCTGATCTTTCACTTGACAAAACATCTCTGGATGAAGTCCTGCGGAGAGCTGCCTCGCCGTCTTCCAAGCCAGGCACGATCCTTTCAGATGCCATCAGCGAGGAGTGGAAATCAGACTGGGACATGGAGCCACTAACTTCTGTAATGAAAACCGCATCAATATGGACATTGTCAGGTGCAGGTTCTACAAGCTCTTGTGCCATAGGACTAACCCCTTCTCCAGATGTTCTCTCACCATTGCCAGCTTCATTACTTTGATTTCCCCTAATCATGGCATCCTTTCCTGATGAACTCCCGAGACCACTCGTTTCAGCATCTTTAATTCGTAGGGCATGCTCCTTGTTCTCATGACAGTCCAAGTGGTTGAACCTGAGACGGTGACTTATGGTGCTTGAAGACGGATGCACTCTTGGGTCTGGCTCGCTGGTGTGGCGAAGATCCTTAGCAGACAGAGAAGGCTGGAAATCTAGCCCAGCCGCTGCTCGCTCTGCTTGCCGAGTTGCTGCCTGCACAACATACCTTCCTGACATCAGTCAACAACAGAGATAACAAAACAGAAGGAAAAGAAAGCAACCTTATCCACTGAAAGCATGAAACCCCACTGGCACTTCAGTAACATACAGAAATGCTGCAGTTCACAGGTTTAGTTCAGCTTATCACTCAAGAGACCCCCCAATAGTTCTAGTGTGGAATGGCAGATTCTGTGAGCTCTCCATTCATGTCCATTATGAGGGTTGCAGTATAGATGTAGGCTAGCTAATCCATAGGCAGCTAATCATGCCTGCATGGCACGGATGTGTAAGGAAGGAACATAAATGTTCATTCAGCTAGTCAACTGCCCGTCCATAGCCCATACTACTACCTATCATGATTGAGCAAGCAGCGGTACAAAGGAAATGGCGATAAAAAGCTCCAGAAGCAAGTCCATGGCTCCTCCCAACCAAAGCTACGCCGCCAGAACCACCATCCCCAATCCCACGACCCAATGAACAGTAACCACCGACGAATCCCTCCCTACCGCAAGCCAGCCCCAACGCCGAGACCCGAGACCCGAGACCAGCCCTGTGCTAGGAGGCTAGGAGCGACTGACTACCTGGAGGGCGCGCGAGGAGGAGGCGGCCGCGGCGGCGGCCGCGGCGAGGCCCCCGCCGTCGCGCGCGGAGGATCCGGCCCCGAAGCACCCGGCGAGGCCGATCCGCGGCCGGCGCCGCGGCGACGGCGAGGACGACGACGGGCCGGCGGCGCAGCTGCTGCTCGCGGCGCCCATCTCGCTCTGCCTTTCGGACGGACGGATGGATGGATGGGTTCCTCCGCTCTCCGATTTGGGGGAGAGAGTGGGGAGGGGAGTGCCGTGGGTGCGGGGCGCTGTCCCTTTTACATCTGCGCGCTTTATAGATTGCTTTCGCTTCGGAATTCATTCATTTATTTTTTGCGGGCGATGGTTGCCGGCCCGCCGGGTTTTTATCCCGACCTTGAGCCATTGACTCTGGGGTTTTGAGTCAAGAACATAAAGATGGTGCTTGTTGAGTCCACACAAACTGTGGGTGGCGACGAGAAGAAAAGAAATGCCAGCCTCCGGTGGCTAAATGCGTGTTCTACTCCCTCCGTCCCATGATATAAGATCGTTTTTTTAATCTGCGCAGTTCCATGATATAAGATCGTTTTTTAAGCTGCGCAGAGGGAGTAGTCGAGAGGGGTAGATGGTATTCCAAATTGACACGTGAATGTGTAAATCTCGATAAGTCAAGCGGGCTAGGGAAGCATGGGGGTTCAACTTGGATCACCGAAACCGACACACCAAATGTTCACGGACACTATCTAGAAAAAAAAAAGATGGACACGTCTGGACATGTGTGGAACTATCTTAGTAGAGTAGTGTATACATATGGCCAATCGCGCCTCACAGAACGGTTCATCCTTCTTCATCGAGTACGTTGTCATCATGTTTGCTTCAAAGTAAACAACAAGAATGTCAAAAACAATGCGATGGCATTGTTCAAACACTTGCCGCGGGTGGTGTCTGCCATGCACGACATCGATAGGGGGCCAAGGATATCTGGGCTACGCTTGAATCCGGGGTGGAACGATGGCATAGTCCAAGGCGGGCGCGCCACGGCGGCATCGGTCTCTGAGGGTGTGGATACAAAGCAAAGACAGAGAGATACAGTGAGGGAGAAAGGGCTCTCGATGTGGTATTTTAGTGGGACGGGCACATTGGAATCTGACGTGGCGGAGGTCCAGATGCCCGCAAACCGATTTGTGGATTTCGTACATCCGAACTGGTCCGGAGAAAAAATTAACCGCCATTGGATGGCAAAATAGATATTTAAACTGTCTGATTTGGATATGTAGGGGATATTTATAGAATACTAGTAAGTTTGCATGTGCAATACACAATTCAATTGTCAACAAATGGTTATCAGATTACTCCCTCCGTATCAAAGACGTTTTAAGGCTAGTTTAGCCCACAAAATCGTCTTATATTGTGGTACACAAGTAGTAGTTGTCTAATATTTACATAGTTTTTCATCTTACATGTTCTATTACCAATAGTAATGTTCATGTGGAGGAAAAACTACATGACATGGACAAATGAAGGAGATGCAAATAAGATGAAAGATTAGCAAATTTATGCGGTCGCTTATTAGCTTTCTCTGTAGCCATATTATAAGCCCCCTTAGTTCTTTTGCCAAACTAGATGAATGTATTCCTAGGTAATTTGTATAAGTCTCAAGGAAGAGACAAATATCCAAATCAAAACTTACAGTGGTCAAATTAGTTCGGTCAGACATGCCAGTCCCCAATTTGCATCTCCAAATTAAGTCCAGATCAAAAATATATTGTTAAGCAACATAGCAGATGTCTACTAAAAAGGAAATGACTAAATATAATAAAAATATGTAGTATGGTAATATATGATACACCAATGCTTCTCTATTTCTCAATTATTATCATAAAGATAAATCAATAAAAATACATCAAACCAAAATGGCATTTATAATAGACTCACGGAACCATCACTATATTTGAGTAGTTCATACTCTTGTTAGTCCAACAACTAATCTGAATATGGTAACTTACTATAGAGCATGCATACAAACATGCTAATCTTCATTGGCAACAAAACAATAATTTTCATATA
This sequence comes from Triticum urartu, assembly GCF_056163025.1. Taxonomy (NCBI): domain Eukaryota; kingdom Viridiplantae; phylum Streptophyta; class Magnoliopsida; order Poales; family Poaceae; genus Triticum; species Triticum urartu. Next base: position 570,742,558 of record NC_141878.1, read on the forward strand.
GATGAAACCTCCCGAACAACAAGATACTAAACGCATGTCATTATCTGACTGAACCCGTTATACAAAGAAAGGAAAATGGACGAACGCTTTAGAAGCTGATTTGTTGCTCAGTATTCGACAATGGTTGTACTAAATATCTATTCCAAAAAAAGTTGGAAAAATGAAAAGCCAATGTAATTCATGTTACTCACAAAACTCCATGTACCCATGTCATATTTTTCATGTGTATGATCATGAACTTACATAAAACAAACCAATCAAGAGGAAGAGTGTCATCCAATCCATGAAAACACTACAACGAAAAGCCTACAGGTAAGGCCCTTCTTGTATGAAAATTTGAAAATTCTCACAAATCAATATGCTACTATAAGGCACTTACCCTGCAACTTCTTTAGCAACATCTCCTCTTCACTCTCCTTCCTCCTCTTTGTTGCTTCCTCTGCCTTCCTATCCTCCTCCTCTGTAACGCCCGGGTAATCAAGCTACAGTAATCCAACGATAATCATGCCACGTCACCCCGGTTACTATTGATAATCTACCGTTAGGCCAAAACCGAGTCAAATTCAAACATTAAAATAAAGTTAAATTATAAAAGTTTCAAAATGTTAAACTAAAATGTTCGGAGTGTGCAGTTAAATGCCAGGGTAATTATAATGAAGCAAACACATTTTTATAAAATACCTAAATAATTTAACTTGATCTAAAACAGAAGAGGAAATAAAGAAAAGGAAAACAGGAAACAACAAAAAAAAAGGGAAAAACCCCCCCCGGGTCGTGGCCCAACTGGACCAGCCCACTGGCCCAGACCGGCCCCCACTCCCCCCATAACCCTACACCCCCGAAACCCTAACCCCACCCCGTCGCCCCAGTCGCCCCACTTCCCCCCGCCACTCGCTCCACTCCCCCCTGCCCCCTCCCCGATCCAGATCGGATCGGGGGCGTTCGCCGCCGCCGCCCGGATTCCACGCCCGGAGCTTCCCCCCCCCGCCGGACTCCTCCCCCCCGGCCTGCCTCCTCTACGCCGTCGTCTCGCCTCCTCACGTCCTCCTCGTCCCGAGCCGAGGCCGCCATTCCGGCGCCGCGCCCTCGACCCCGTCGCCCCGCCGCACTCGTCGCCGGCGACCCGAACGCCGCCCCCTTCCTCGTCCTCCTCCTCGAGCTCGAGACCGTTGCCCCGTTCCCTGCACCTTCCGTGAGCACCCCCCCTCTCTCCCCGTCCCCGTTGCCCGTTCCGGCCACCGCGCCGCCAAGCCCCGCCCCTGTGCGCTGCCGGCGTCGACTGCGCACGCAAGGCCGCACCCGCCTGCTCGACCCGCTCCTCACGCCCGGCCGTGCCCTATGCATGTGCACACTCGCCGCTGCCCCGTGCTGAAGCTCCGCGTGCGCCGTGCTCGCCCACCGGTCGCCCGCGCCGTCCGCGGCTTGAGCGTGCCCGCCCCCTTGCTCGCGATGCTCCCCTCGCCCCGATCGCCGTTGCGTCCGCCGCCGCTCGCCGTCCCGCCATTTGCCGCGCCGCGCCTTCGTTCCCTGCCCCGGCGCCACCCCGACGTGGCCTCGCCGCTGCCGCTGTCGTCCCAGGCGGCCGGGCTTGCCGTGCCCGTGGCCGGCGCCCCCTGCCCATCTGGGCATTTGCCAATCGGGCTGGGTGCCTGCGCCCGTAACCCACGCGCCCGAATCGCTGTGGCCCTTTGGGCCACTGACATGGAGGGCCCCGCCTCCAGAACAAATTAAAAAAAAAAACAACAAACAAAGGAATTAAAAAAATACCTAAATAAATAAATAATTAATGATAAGAGTAATTAATTAATTAATTAACTAATTAGTTAACTTATTTAATTCTGATTAAATTAACTAATTAAGGTTAATTAACCCAATGATTAATTAACCTAATTAACTACTGTTAATTAATCTAATCAATTAGTTAGGTTAATTAAACCCTAATTAACATAAACAGTGTATGACAGGTGGGTCCCACTGGACCCACTGGTCAGGTTGACCAAGTCAACAGAGTTGACTGCTGATGTCAGCATGACATCATGCTGATGTCATTAATCTGTTTTTCGAATTAATTTAAAAAATTAATTAAATTCCAGAAATTAATAAAATCTTTAGAAAATCATATCTTTTAATCCGTAACTCGGATTAAAATATTTTCAACATGAAAATTGCTCAGAACGATGAGACGAATTCGGATACGCAGCCCGTTCGTCCGCCACGCATCCCTAACCTATCAAACTCGCAACTTTCCCCCTCCGGTTCACCAGTCCGAAAACGCGAAACACCGGGGATACTTTCCCGGATGTTATCCCCCTTCACCGGTATCACCTACTACCGCGTTAGGGCACCTCTAACGCCGTAACTTGTCTTGTCATGCATCACTATGCATATGCTTGCATTATATTTATTGTTTCTTCCCCCTCTTCTCTCTCTAGACACCGAGACCGACGCCGCTGCTACCCCGTACGACTACGGAGTTGACGACCCCTCTCTCTTGCCAGAGCAACCAGGCAAGCCCCCCCCTTGATCACCAGATATCGCCTACTCTCCTCTTTACTGCTTGCATTAGAGTAGTGTAGCATGCTACTGCTTTCCGTTAATCCTATACTGCTGCATAGCCTGTCCTTGCTACTACTGTTGTTACCTTTACCTGCTATCCTACTGCTTAGTATAGGATGCTAGTATTTTCATCAGTGGCCCTACATCCTTGTCCGTCTGCCATGCTATACTATCGGGCCGTGATCACTCGGGAGTTGATCACGGGTATATACTATATGCTTTATACATGATACATGTGGTGACTAAAGACGGGTCGGCTTGTGGAGCACCCGCGAGTGATTCACGGATTGGGGGCTGAAAGGACCTTTGTCCCAACGGCCCTCTGTGTGGATCTTTGAGGCGGAGCGACAGGGCAGGTTCCGACCACCTAGGAGAGAGGTGGGCCTGGCCCTGGTCGGCGTTCGCGGATACTTAACACGCTTAACGAGATCTGGGTATTTGATCTGAGTCTGGCCATTTGGTCTATACGCACTAACCATCTACGCGGGAGTAGTTATGGGTATCCCGGCGTCGTGGTATCAGCCGAAGCCTTCTTGACGTCAGCGACGGAGCGGCGCGCGCTGAATTGGACTGGAACGCCACTAGGCTAGGTCTGCTTCCGGCCGCCCACGCAACGTGCAGGTGTGCTAAGGGCGATGGGCCCAGACCCCTGGGCGCTTAGGTTTAGACCGGCGTGCTGACCTCTCTGTTGGTCTAGGTGGGGCTGCGACGTGTTGATCTTCCGAGGCCGGGCATGACCCAGGAAAGTGTGTCCGGCCAAATGGGATCGAGCGTGTTGGGGTATGTGGTGCACCCCTGCAGGGAAGTTAATCTATTCGAATAGCCGTGATCTTCGGTAACAGGACGATTTGGAGTTGTACCTTGACCTTATGACAACTAGAACCGGATACTTAATAAAACACACCCTTCCAAGTGCCAGATACAACCGGTGGTCGCTCTCTCTCAGGGATACGAGGAGGGGATCGCCGGGTAGGTTTATGCTATGCGATGCTACTTGGAGGACTTCAGTCTACTCTCTTCTACATGTTGCAAGACGGAGGCTGCCAGAAGCGTAGTCTTCGATAGGACTAGCTATCCCCCTCTTATTCCGGCATTCTGCAGTTCAGTCCACATATGATATCCTTACTCCATTTGATACCCATGCATATGTAGTGTAGCTCCTTGCTTGCGAGTACTTTGGATGAGTACTCACGGTTGCTTTCTCCCCCTTTCTCCCCCTTTTCCTTCCTTTCTGGTTGTCGCAACCAGATGCTGGAGTCCAGGAGCCAGACGCCACCGTCGACGACGACTCCTACTACACCGGAGGTGCCTACTACTACGTGCTGCCCGCTGACGACGACCAGGAGTAGTTAGGAGGATCCCAGGCAGGAGGCCTGCGCCTCTTTCGATCTGTATCCCAGTTTGTGCTAGCCTTCTTAAGGCAAACTTGTTTAACTTATGTCTGTACTCAGATATTGTTGCTTCCGCTGACTCGTCTATGATCGAGCTCTTGTATTCGAGCCCTCGAGGCCCCTGGCTTGTAATATGATGCTTGTATGACTTATTTTATTTGTAGAGTTGTGTTGTGATATCTTCCCGTGAGTCCCTGATCTTGATCGTACACGTTTGCGTGTATGATTAGTGTATGGTCAAATCGGGGGCGTCACATCCTCTTTCATCAAACACTGCTCTTCATATTTTCTCAAACGTTCTTCCTCCACTTCTCCGATTACCACCTCTTCGCAAGAGCCTCCTGCATCTCCCAAACATGCTTTGGGAGCTTCTTCATGTCAACCTTCCCTTTATGCACCTCGCCTCCTTTTCCTCCTTCTTGACCTCTCTCCCATTAGGTGCAAGACTGAGCAATAAAATAGTCTTATATTTTTAAGACATATAGATGTGTATTAATGTTGGACAATGTGCAACACAATATGTACCTAAATGTAGGTGACAAATATGTGGGGTAAGAAAAATAAATCAAAATACTACATCTCACCTACAAGTAGAGCAAACCATTGCCTATAGCTAGTGGTACCTACAAGAAAAATATGTATTTTGGTAAATATTTATTTGTAACTCTATAGAAGATAGTGATAATGTTACATGTCTAATAACTTTCCAGATGATATGTAGCAGGTAGTGATGACAACGACGGGCCGGCGGCGCAGCTGCTGCTCGTGGCACACATCTCGCTCGACTTTCCGGATGGATGGGTTCCCCCGCTCTCTGATTTGGGGGAGAGAGTGGGGAGGGGGAGAAGGGGAGAGCAGGTCTGGGAAGTGTCGTGGCTGCAAGGCACTATCCCTTTTGCATCTGCGTGCTTTATAGATTGTTTTCTTCGCTTCATGGTTTTTTTTACTGGCACTGGGATGAGATTTATCTCAAATCTCAAACCATTGACTTCTGTGCTTGAGTAAAGAACATAAAGATGGTGCTTATTCAGTCCACACAAAATGTGGATGATAACAAGAAGAAAATAAATGCGGCTGGCTCCGGTGGTTAATTGCCGTGTAAACATAACTTAATTTTGATCACAGATACTCCCTCTGTTTATACAAATTAAGATGTTTTGAATATTTTAATATGGACTACATACATATTGAAATTAATGAACAAATACTATAAAACATGCGTGTCTATTTTTTATTTAGTTCAAGTTTGGTATTTTGACCAGAGATATAAGCTAAGTCCAGACTCACCGTAAAAACAAAAAAATGTCGGTCGGAGTGAGGCATTTTGGAGCTCAGGCTCCATGAAGCTCTTTTAAAAGAAATCAAAAGTATATTTTAATGCTTCAAAAATTCTTAAATAAATTATGTATGTTCGTATGGATGTATGCTATGATCTATAAGTGTAAAAAAATTCACAGTGAAATGCATTAACATACGAGGTGCATAGAAAAAGACAAATTCATGCAACTTTTTTATAGTGAACACTGTGTGTAGTGTTTGTCGTGTCAAAATCACATATTTGTCTTTTATGTGTAGATTTCACCTTAATGTATATCATCATCAAACTTTATGCACATATATAGTATATACATCCATACGAACTTCTATGATTTTGTAGATTTTTGTGGAACTTTAAAATGTGATTTTTTTGAATTTTTCAATAAAACAAGCTCCATGGAGAGCTCGAGCCCTATTTGCATTTTCGAGTCGAGAGAGGATAGATATTTTTCTTTTCGGATATACACACGAATGTTTAAATCTCGATAAGTCAAGCGGGTTAGGGGAGCGTGGGAGAAGGAGTAAGTCGCCTTTTGTGATCGACCAGTTTCATACGAATTAGCAAGTCACATTTCATGATCGACTAATTTCATACAAATCCTTTAACTCACTAAGCTCCTTAAGGGTGAAACCTCCTTCAATCAAGTGAGCTCTCCAATTCGAGATTTGGTCCATGATTTTGGCTTGGTCAACACATTGTGCTTTGTTGAGTGATCTATTTATGGGTGGGCCCATTGGTAAGTGGTTGCGTAGTGGAGAGATACGAGTCGATTTAGGGCAAAGATTTTAAGAGCCCAGAACAATTAGGAATTTCTTTTGCTTCTTTCCCCACTGGTCAGTCAATGTTGACATGCCTTGGCTCAGGTGTCTTCAATCGTGTCATGTGCTCTCATTGTGATGCGTCTCTAGAGGGCACGAGATTCTTTCACTGTTGCGCTGGCTATGTGGGCACAGAAAAGACCTCGTGGATGCAAAGAGGATAAAATCATAGCCGGTTGTGTGCAAAGGCAGCTAGAGGATATCTCAACGGCTGGGAGTAGGCGGCTTGAGGGGAGTTCGATGTATCTCCTGGTTGGGCATTTGGCGGCTGCGAGCACGCGGCTAGGAGCGACGTCTTTCCTAGTCGGTCATTCGGATGCAACCTTGGAATCTGGAAGCAGTCTTTTTCGTCTGGATGTTCGGTGGTTGACACCTCATCGATGGGGAGTGGTGACTTTTCCTTTCCTTTGTTTGATGTCTTTGTTGGGGAACGTAGTAATTTCAAAAAAATTCCTACACACACGCAAGATCATGGTGATGCATAGCAACGAGAGGGGAGAGTGTTGTCCACGTACCCTCGTAGACCGTAAGCGGAAGCGTTATGAGAACGCGGTTGATGTAGTCGTACGTCTTCACGATCCGACCGATCCAAGTACTGAAAGTATGGCACATTCAAGTTCAGCACATGTTCAGCTCGATGACGTCCCACGAACTCCGATCCAGTAGAGCTTCGAGGGAGAGTTCCGTCAGCACGACGGTATGATGACAGTGATGATGATGCTACCGGCGCAGGGCTTCGCCTAAGCATCGCTACGATATGACCGAGGTGGATTATGATGGAGGGGGCACCGCACACGGCTAAAAGATCAACTGATCAACTTGTGTGTCCATGGGGTGCCCCCTCCCCCGTATATAAAGGAGTGGAGGAGGGGGAGGGCCGACCCTCTACTATGGCGCGCCCTGGGGAGTCCTACTCCCACCGGGAGTAGGATTCCCCCCTTCCATGTAGTAGGAGTAGGAGAGAAGGAAAGGGAAAAGAGAAGAGAAGGAAGGAGGGGGCGCCGCCCCTCCCCCTAGTCCAATTTGGAATAGGCCTTGGGAGGGCGCGCAACCTCCCCTCTCTCTTTCTCCTAAAGCCCAATAAGGCCCATATACTCCCCGACGAATTCCCGTAACTCTCCGGTACTCCGATAAATACCCGAACTACTCAGAACCTTTTCGATGCCCGAATATAGCCTTCCAATATATCGATCTTTATGTCTCGAACATTTCGAGACTCCTCGTCATATCCCTGATCTCATCCGGGACTTCGAACAACCTTCGGAACATCAAAACACATAAACTCATAATACCGATCGTCACCGAACGTTAAGCGTGCGGACCCTACGGGTTCGAGAACTATGTAGACATGACCGAGACTCATCTCCGGTCAATAACCAATAGCGGAACCTGGATGCCCATATTGGCTCCTACATATTCTACGGAGATCTTTATCGGTCAAACCGCATAACGGTATACATTGTTCCCTTTGTCATTGGTATGTTACTTGCCCGAGATTCGATCGTCGGTATCTCAATACCTAGTTCAATCTCGTTACCGGCAAGTCTCTTTACTTGTTCCGTAATGCATCATCCCGCAACTAACTCATTAGTCACATTGCTTGCAAGGCTTATAGTGATGTGCATTATCGAGAGGGCCCAGGATACCTCTCCGACAATCGGAGTGACAAATCCTAATCTTGATCTATGCCAACTCAACAAGTACCATCAGAGACACCTGTAGAGCACCTTTAGAATCACCCCAGTTATGTTGTGATGTTTGGTAGCACATAAAGTGTTTCTCCGGTATTCAAGAGTTGCATAATCTCATAGTTAGAGGAACATGTATAAGTCATGAAGAAAGCAGTAGCAACAAACTAAACAATCATCGTGCTAAGCTAACGGAATGGGTCAAGTCAATCACATCATTCTCTAATGATGTGACCCCGTTAATCAAATGACAACTCATGTCTATGGCTAGGAAACTTAACCATCTTTGATTCAACGAGCTAGTCAAGATAGAGGCATACTAGTGACACTCTATTTGTCTATGTATTCACACATGTACTAAGTTTCCGGTTAATACAATTCTAGCATGAATAATAAACATTTATCATGATATAAGGAAATAAATAATAACTTTATTATTGCCTCTAGGGCATATTTCCTTCAGTCTCCCACTTGCACTAGAGTCAAAAATCTAGTTCACATCTTTATGTGATTAGTTCACATCTCCATGTGACTAATACCCAAAGGGTTTACTAGAGTCAATAATCTAGTTCACATCGCTATGTGATTAACACCCAAAGAGTAATCATGTTTTTCTTATGAGAGAAGTTTAGCCTACGGGTCTTCAACATTCAGATACGTATGTATTTCGCAAATTTCTATATCTGCAATGCTCTGCACGGAGCTACTCAAGCTAAGTGCTCCCACTTTCAATATGTATCCAGATCAAGACTTAGAGTCATCTAGATCGATGTAAAAAGCTTGCATCGACATAACTCTTTACGATGAACTCTTTTATCACCTCCATAATCGAGAAACATTTCCTTAGTCCTCTAAGGATAATTTTGACCGCTGTCAAGTTATGTACTCCTATATCACTATTGTACTCCCTTGCCAGAAAGATGCTAAGGTATACAATAGGACTGGTGAACAACATAGCATAGTTTATAGAACCTATGACTGAGGCATGGGGAATGACTTTTCATTCTCTTTCTATTTTCTGCCGTGGTCGGGTTTTGAGTCTTTACTCAACTTCACACCTTGCAACATAGGTAAGAACTCCTTCTTTGACTGTTCCATTTTGAACTACTTCAAAATCTTGTCAAGGTATGTACTCATTGAAAAAACTTATTAAGTGTCTTGATCTATCTCTATAGATCTTGATGCTCAATGTGTAAGCAGCTTCATCAAGGTCTTTCTTTGAAAAACTCTTTTCAAACACTCCTTTATGCTTTCTAGAAAATTCTACATTATTTTCGATCAACAATATGTCATTCACATATACTTATCAGAAATGTTGTAGTGCTCCCACTCACTTTCTTGTAAATACAGGCTTCACCGCAAGTCTGTATAAAACCATATGCTTTGATCACTTTATCAAAGCATATATTCCAGCTCCGAGATGCTTGCACCAGTCCATAGACGGATCGCTGGAGCTTGCTCACTTTGTTAGCACCTTTAGGATCGACAAAACCTTCTGGTTGCATCATATACAACTCTTCTTTTAAGAAATCCATGAAGGAATACAGTTTTGACATCCATTTGCCCGATTTCATAAAATGCGGCAACCGCTAACATGATTCGGACATACTTTTACGCATCGATATGAGTGAGAAAATCTCATCGTAGTCAACACCTTGAACTTGTCGAAAACATTTTGCGACAATTCGAGCTTTGTAGATAGTAACACTACTATCAGCGTCCGTCTTCCTCTTGAAGATCCATTTATTCTTAATGACTCACCGATCAGTGGGCAAGTCAATCAAAGTCCATACTTTGTTCCCATAGATGGATCACATCTCAGATTTCATAGCCTCAAGCCATTTCGTGGAGTCTGGGCTCATCATCGCTTCCTCATAGTTCGTAGGTTAGTCATGGTCAAGTAACATGACATCCAGAATAGGACTACCATACCACCCTGGTGCGGATCTCACTCTGGTTGACCTATGAGGTTCTGTAGTAATTTGATCTGAAGTTACATGATCATCATCATTAGCTTCCTCACTAATTGGTGTAGGAGTCACAGGAACAGATTTCTGTGATCAACTACTTTCCAATAAGGGAGCAGGTGCAGTTACCTCATCAAGTTCTACTTTCCTCCCACTCACTTCTTTCGAGAGAAACTCCTTCTCTAGAAAGGATCCATTCTTAGCAACAAATATCTTGCCTTCGGATCTGTGATAGAAGGTGTACCCAACTGTCTCCTTTGGGTATCCTATGAAGACACATTTCTTCGATTTGGGTTTGAGCTTATCAGGATGAAACTTTTTCACAAAACATCGCAACCCCAAATTTTAAGAAACGACAACTTTGGTTTCTTGCCAAACCACAATTCATATGGCGTCGTCTCAATGGATTTAGATGGCACCCTATTTAACGTGAATGCAGCTGTCTCTAATGCATAACCCCAAAACGATAGTGGTAAATCGGTAAGAGACATCATAGATTGCACCATATCTAATAAAGAACGGTTACGATGTTCGGACACACCATTACACTGTGGTGTTCCAGGTGGCGTGAGTTGCGAAACTATTCCGTATTGTTTCAAATGAAGACCAAACTCGTAACTCAAATATTCTCCTCCACGATCAGATCGTAGAAACTTTATTTTTTTGTTACGATGATTTTCCACTTCACTCTTAAATTATTTGAACTTTTCAAATGTTTCAGATTTATGTTTCATCAAGAAGATATACCCATATCTTACTCAAATCATCTGTGAAGGTCAGAAAATAACGATACCTGCCGCGAGCCTCAACACTCATCGGACTGCATACATCAGTATGTATTATTTCCAACAAGTCTGTTGCTCGCTCCATTGTTCCGGAGAACGGAGTCTTAGTCATCTTGCCCATGAGGCATGGTTTGCAAGCATCAACTGATTCATAATCAAGTGATTCCAAAATCCCATCAACAGGGATTTTTTTTTCATGCGCTTCACACCAATATGACCTAAATGGCAGTGCCACAAATAAGTTGCACTATCATTATTAACTTTGCATCTTTTGGCTTCAATATTATGAATATGTGTATCACTACGATCGAGATTAAATAAACCATTCACCTTGGGTGTATGACCATTGAAGGTTTTATTCATGTAAACAGAACAATAATTATTCTCTGACTTTAAATGAATAACCGTATTGCAATAAACATGATCAAATCATATTCATGCTTAACGCAAACACCAAATAACATATATTTAGGTTCAACACTAATCCCGAAAGTATAGGGAGTGTGCGATGATGATCATATCAATCTTGGAACCACTTCCAACACACATCGTCACTTCACCCTTAACTAGTCTCTGTTCATTCTGCAACTCCCGTTTCGAGTTACTAATCTCACCAACTGAACTAGTATCAAATACTGAGGGGTTGCTATAAACACTAGTAAAGTACACATCAATAACATGTATATCAAATATACCTTTGTTCACTTTGCCATTCTTCTTATCCGCCAAATACTTGGGGCAGTTCTGCTTCCAGTGACCAGTCCTTTTGTAGTAGAAGCACTTAGTCTCAGGCTTAGGTCTAGACTTGGGCTTCTTCACTTGAGCAGCAACTTGCTTGCCGTTCTTCTTGAAGTTCCCCTTCTTCCCTTTGGCCTTTGTTTGAGACTAGTGGTCTTGTCAACCATCAACACTTGATGCTTTTCTTGATTTCTACCTTCGTCAATTTCAGCATCACGAAGAGCTTGGGAATCGTTTCTGATGAGGACATCAATACCATTGTTACACCCATAGCCCCTACTGTTACATATACTGGACCAATTACTAGAGCTCGCGCTCGCCTATTAAATTACCAGGTACTTTCGTTTCTTGGTAATGATTCTAATGTTCATGATATTATGATGCTGCCTAAATTGGATACATTTGTTTTGCTTACAAATGAAGGGCCTAGCTTGGAGAAGGATGAACATTGGAGCAAGAACACGCATGGAGTTGATGGCATGCGCAAGGGGATCAAGAACGGAGTTACAAGTGATGATTTCAGGACTTTGAAGCCGCCAAAAGGAGTGCATGAAGCCTTGGACGAAATATACAAGATGCCACTTCATAATATTCGTCCATAGGCTATTCTAGGTGCTGCGTCACCTTATTAATGGGCCAGGCCCATGTAATTTCGAAATACTTAAGTATAGGCTATTTTTAGAGTCCGTATGTGTGGGGAAACAAGAGTTAGGGTTAGTTTCGGACCCCACCCTCAAGGGCCACGAAATTCCCCCCTCTTCCTCCATATATACAGCCCTTAGGGCGTCGTTTAGACTTTGGGGTTTTGTTTAGATTAAAAGTTCGCCATAGCTGCAACTTCGCGTACTTCGTTTGTGTCCAACGACTAGACCAAGACGTCACAGAACCCCACCTTGATCAATAAAGCTTTCTTCTTATATTCGCAATATCCCGATTGCAATCTCAGTTTCTTGCTTGTTCTTCATTTGCTCGCAGGAAACAGACCCTCGTGGTCAGGTTGATCGTGCTCCGGCGTGGTCAATAACCCTCGGAAGTTGGTTTAGCGATTGCTAAGGCGCGACGTCTCGCACGTTCGTAGTCGGATCGTCAAGGTCGACTCCCACAGAAAACGATAGCCACCATCTCATCGAAACATCGGGACACCTTAGCCTCTATCAAGTGGTATCAGATTTCCAGGTTGCTCGGTGAGATTTTACAGTTTTTCATAGATTAGATCGAGTCTGTTCTTCATACCTACAGTCCATGAAAAAGCCAGAAAAAAATTAGGGTTAGTTCATCATATCCGGACCAATCTAAGCCTTTGCATAATCTTTTTAGGGTTTTTGCTTTGTTGAATTTGCGGTTGCATCGTCGTGTCAAGTTGCTGGTCTTAGAGTCTAGTCTTTTAGAGTTTCGAGTTCTGGTCATAAGTTGTCACGCCGCCGCCGCACCATCATCATCGCCCATCTACCACTTTTGCTTATCCGCCACTGCTCTGAATCCATATCCATATACCACCACCAATCTGTATCCATATACCACCACCGCTACCATATACCACCACCGCTGCCATATACCACAACCATATATCCACCACCAATCCGAGTTCTAATCATATTAGGTTTGTTCTTGAGATCAATCTAAATTCCGATTCATGTTTCCTTGCCTGCGTAGGTCTCGAAAAAAAAGAGTCTGGAGACCCCCGGGCAGTTTTTAGGCCAAAATTTTCACGGGCAATTTTTTTTCCCTATCCTATTTTTAGGCTTTTCTGAGTCTTTTGAGCCACGTGCCATCATAGTGATTTTTTGTCGCACTTTTTCGTCGTCGCTGCCCTGATTTCCGAAAAAAATGAAAAAAAAATTTCGTGCCCATCCTATCAGTTGGACGAGGGAAGAGTTTTGAGACACTCGCCATTATAGTGATTTTTCGCAAAAAAAAGAGGAGCGCAAAAAAAAGGAGCGCAAAAAAAGAGCGAAAAAAAAGAGTTCCAGAGTGTGCTTTTCCCTTATTTACGTGCAGCGCCGTGATTTTGTTAGTGTTCTAGGCTCGCGTCTCTAGCACGGTCTAGCCTAGGACCAGCACAGTACCGTCGTTGAGCGTTTATTCAACTTTGCATCTCTGAATTGATTATTGCTGACCCTTTTTGCTACCATACTATAAGTCTTCCCAGCTCCACATACATCTACGTCGTGCGTTTGACTCTCCCTGGCAATCGCTCTATCCAAGCTTTTGAGAGTTTTGACTACAACGGTTGCCGAACACCGCCTGCTGCTGGGTAAGAACTGGTAAGAATTTGAGATTTGCTTGACGGATTTGTGACACCCGCCACTACCACCACTTGTTAGTAGTCTGTAGGATCATATTCTTGTGTGTTTCTATTTCTACTAACCATGCCAGGATCACAAGTCGACGAGACTGACTGGGAGAACTTGACGAACAAGGAGCTTCATGATACGTTTCAGCAAATGATGAGTGGACAGGTGCAAGATGTGATAAACAGATTTGAAGAGGCCATGGAGAAGATAGATGGCATGGAGAAGACGTTTGAAACAAAGCTCGATAACAAGTTTGCTGAATTGCTTTCGCGTTTTCCACCACCACCACCGGCTGCTCCTGCCGCACCTCTGCAACAACAGCAACAACATCGACTACCTCCACGTGGGGAAACAGCCCTCCGCCGAGCGAGCCGTGTCCCTCTTCAGTCGGGCCAAACTGCTGGTGCTGCTGTTGATACTTCTGTGGCTCCTACTGCTGATGTGGAGGAGGATGATTATGTGGGAGATTATGAGGATGAGGTTGATCAAAATCAGAACTACGTGCCACCACCAGTACAGCAACCACCAGGTCGTCCACATGCAAATAATGGCAATGGTAGGGCTCACCCTCAGGTACGAGATCATGACCATCTCCCTAAACTAAAATTGAATATTCCACCATTTGAGGGTAGATATGTTCCTGATATATATCTTACTTGGGAGTTAGAAACTGAACAACGATTTACATGTTTACAATATCCCGAGGAGAGACGTGTTCCTGCTGCTGTTTGTGCATTCACTAGTTTTGCATGTGTTTGGTGGTCTGAGCATTGTAGATTATATTCTATTCCGGCTACTTGGGCTGCTTTGAAAACTGCTATGCATATTCGTTGGGTTCCACCATATTATCAACGTGAATTACTTCAAAAATTGCAGCGCTTAAGACAGGGAAAAAATTCTGTAGAAGAATATTATCAGGAATTACAAACTGGCATGATTAGATGTGGTATTGTTGAGGAGAATGAAGCTATGCTTGCACGTTTTATGGGTGGATTAAATAGAGAGATTCAGACGATTCTAGAGTATAAGGAGTATACTAATATCACTCGTTTATTCCATCTTGCTTGTAAAGCTGAACGTGAAGTGCAGGATCGACAGGCATTGGCGCGGACTAACTTTTCTGCAGGTCGACCTTCATCATGGACACCATGTGCATCATCTACTTCCACACGTTCTGCTACACCGGCACCTCCGTTGGCTGCCACCTCCAACCGTGATACAATAAAGCAGGCACAATCACCACTATCTGCCAAGAGCACACCTTCTGGGCCTGCAAAGAGCTCTTCTTCATCCATGGCATCAACAGGGCAAACACATGATATTATTTGTCGATGTTGCAAGGGTGGAGGTCATTATGCGAGAGAATGCCCATCTAAGCGTGTGATGATTGTTACTGAGGATGGTGGGTATGAGTCTGCTAGTGACTATGATGAGGAGACTTTGGCTCTTATTACACGTGAAGAACACGGTGGAGACGATTCTGATCATGAGACGCAATACATGGCTCCTGAAGATGCTGACAGGTATGAATGTTTAGTTGCTCAACGTGTTTTGAGTGTGCAGGTTACACAAGCTGAGCAAAATCAGAGGCATAATTTGTTCCATACAAAGGGAGTTGTGAAGGAACGTTCTGTTCGCGTGATCATAGATGGAGGGAGCTGCAATAACTTGGCTAGCATGGAGATGGTGGAGAAGCTATCTCTCACCACAAGACCACATCCACATCCTTACTACATCCAATGGTTCAACAACAGCGGCAAGGTTAAGGTAACACGTACTGTTCGTGTGCATTTTAGTATCTCTACATATGTTGATTATGTTGATTGTGATGTGGTACCTATGCAAGCATGTTCCTTATTACTTGGTAGACCATGGCAATTTGATAAAAATTCTGTACACCATGGTAGAAACAATCAGTATACTCTTGTTCATAACGATAAAAATATTACTTTGCTTCCTATGACTCCTGATTTCATTTTGAAAGATGATATTAATAGAGCTAATAAAGCAAAACAGGAGACAAATAAGAGTGAAAATCAGATTGTGGCAAAAGAATTTGAGCACCAAATGAAGCCTAATAATAAACCATCTACTGTTGTTTCTGAAATTAAATTGAAAAGTGCATGTTTACTTGCCACCAAATCTGATATTGATAAGCTAGATTTTAGCAAATCTGTTTGCTATGCTTTTGTGTGCAAAGAGGCATTATTTTCATTCGAGGACGTGCCTTCCTCTTTGCCCCCTGCTGTCACTAACATTTTGCAGGAGTTCGCTGACGTCTTTCCACAAGACGTGCCACCGGGATTACCACCTATTCGAGGGATTGAGCATCAAATTGACTTAATTCCCGGTGCTTCGCTACCCAACCGTGCACCATACCGTACCAATCCAGAGGAGACGAAGGAGATTATGCGTCAAGTACAAGAACTGCTCGACAAAGGTTATATACGCGAATCCCTTAGTCCTTGTGCTGTTCCTATCATTTTAGTACCGAAAAAGGATGGTACGTCCCGTATGTGCGTTGATTGTAGAGGCATTAATAATATTACTATTCGTTATCGTCATCCTATTCCTAGGCTAGATGATATGCTTGATGAATTGAGTGGCTCTACAATATTCTCCAAAGTTGATTTGCGTAGTGGATACCATCAAATTCATATGAAATTGGGTGATGAATGGAAAACAACATTTAAAACTAAGTTTGGATTATATGAGTGGTTAGTCATGCCTTTTGGGTTAACTAATGCACCTAGTACTTTCATGAGGTTAATGAACGAAATTTTACGTGTTTTCATTGGACGATTTGTGGTAGTTTACTTTGATGACATATTGATTTATAGCAAATCTTTGGAGGAACATTTGGAACATTTACGTGCTGTTTTTATTGCTCTACGTGATGCACGTTTGTTTGGAAACCTTGGAAAGTGCACCTTTTGCACCGACCGAGTATCTTTTCTTGGCTATGTTGTTACTCCACAGGGAATTGAAGTTGATAAAGCCAAGATTGAAGCTATTGAGAGTTGGCCGCAGCCCAAAACGGTCACACAAGTGAGGAGTTTCCTTGGCCTCGCTGGTTTCTATAGGCGTTTTGTGAGAGATTTCAGCACCATTGTTGCACCTCTCAACGAGCTTACGAAGAAGGATGTGCCTTTTGTTTGGGGTACCGCACAGGAAGAAGCCTTCACGGTATTGAAAGATAAGTTGACACATGCTCCTTTACTCCAACTTCTTAATTTCAATAAGACTTTTGAGCTTGAATGTGATGCTAGTGGAATTGGATTAGGAGGTGTGTTATTACAAGATGGAAAACCTGTTGCATACTTTTCTGAAAAATTGAGTGGGCCTAGTCTGAACTATTCTACTTATGATAAAGAATTATATGCTCTTGTTCGGACCTTAGAAACATGGCAACATTATTTATGGCCCAAGGAATTTGTTATACATTCTGATGATGAATCTTTGAAACACATTAAAAGTCAAGCAAAACTGAACCGTAGACATGCTAAATGGGTTGAATTCATTGAGACTTTCCCTTATGTCATTAAACACAAGGGTAAAGAAAATGTTATTGATGATGCCTTGTCTCGTCGTTATACTATGCTTTCACAACTTGACTTTAAAATATTTGGTTTGGAGACCATCAAAGATCAATATGTTCATGATGCTGAATTTAAAGATGTATTGCAGAATTGTAAGGAAGGGAGAACTTGGAACAAGTTCGTTCTTAACGATCGATTTGTGTTTCGTGCTAACAAGCTATGCATTCCAGCTAGCTCCGTTCGTCTTTTGTTGTTGCAGGAGGCGCATGGAGGAGGATTAATGGGACACTTTGGCGTCAAGAAGACGGAGGATATACTTGCTACACATTTCTTTTGGCCAAAGATGAGACGGGATGTTGAGCGTTTTGTTGCTCGCTGCACTACATGTCAAAGAGCTAAGTCACGACTCAATCCTCATGGTTTATATATACCTTTGCCTGTACCTAGTGTTCCTTGGGAGGATATATCTATGGACTTTGTTTTAGGTTTACCTCGAACAAAGAAGGGGAGGGATAGCATATTTGTTGTCGTGGATAGGTTCTCGAAAATGGCACACTTTATACCATGTCATAAAAGCGATGATGTTGTTAATGTTGCTGATTTGTTCTTTCGTGAAATTATTCGCTTACATGGTGTGCCAAATACTATTGTTTCAGATCGTGATACTAAATTTCTTAGCCACTTTTGGAGATGTTTATGGGCTAAGTTGGGGACTAAGATGCTTTTTAGTACTACTTGTCACCCCCAAACTGATGGACAAATTGAAGTAGTCAATAGAACATTGTCTACTATGCTTAGGGCTGTTTTGAAGAATAACAAGAAAATGTGGGAAGAATGCTTGCCTCATATTGAATTTGCTTATAATCGTTCATTGCATTCTACTACTAAGATGTGCCCTTTTGAAATTGTGTATGGTTTCCTACCTCATGCACCTATTGATTTGTTGCCTCTTCCATCTTCAGAGAAGGTTAATTTTGATGCTAAAGAACGTTCTGAATTGATTTTAAAAATGCATGAGTTAACTAAGGAAAACATTGAGCGTATGAATGCTAAATATAAACTTGCTGGAGATAAGGGTAGAAAACATGTTGTGTTTGCGCCTGGAGATCTTGTTTGGTTACATTTGCGTAAAGATAGATTTCCTAATCTGCGCAAATCAAAGCTAATGCCACGTGCTGATGGTCCTTTTAAGGTGTTAGAGAAAATAAATGATAATGCATATAAACTTGAGCTACCTGTAGATTTTGGGGTAAGTCCCACTTTTAACATTGCAGATTTGAAGCCTTATTTGGGTGAGGAAGATGCGCTTCCGTCGAGGACGACTTCATTTCAAGAAGGGGAGGATGATGAGGACATCAATACCATTGTTACACCCACAGCCCCTACTGTTACATATACTGGACCAATTACTAGAGCTCGCACACGCCTAGTAAATTACCAGGTACTTTCGTTTCTTGGTAATGATTCTAATGTTCATGAGATTATGATGCTGCCTAAATTGGATACATTTGTTTTGCTTACAAATGAAGGGCCTAGCTTGGAGAAGGATGAACATTGGAGCAAGAACACGCATGGAGTTGATGGCATGCGCAAGGGGATCAAGAACGGAGTTACAAGTGATGATTTCAGGACTTTGAAGCCGCCATAAGGAGTGCATGAAGCCTTGGACGAAATATACAAGATGCCACTTCATAGTATTCGTCCATAGGCTATTCTAGGTGCTGCGTCACCTTATTAATGGGCCAGGCCCATGTAATTTCGAAATACTTAAGTATAGGCTATTTTTAGAGTCCGTATGTGTGGGGAAACAAGAGTTAGGGTTAGTTTCGGACCCCACCCTCAAGGGCCACGAAATTCCCCCCTCTTCCTCCATATATACGGCCCTTAGGGCGTCGTTTAGACTTTGGGGTTTTGTTTAGATTAAAAGTTCGCCATAGCTGCAACTTCGCGTACTTCGTTTGTGTCCAACGACCAGACCAAGACGTCACAGAACCCCACCTTGATCAATAAAGCTTTCTTCTTATATTCGCAATATCCCGATTGCAATCTCAGTTTCTTGCTTGTTCTTCGTTTGCTCGTAGGAAACAGACCCTCGTGGTCAGGTTGATCGTGCTCTGGCGTGGTCAATAACCCTCGGAAGTTGGTTTAGCGATTGCTAAGGCGCGACGTCTCGCACGTTCGTAGTCGGATCGTCAAGGTCGACTCCCACAGAAAACGATAGCCACCATCTCATCGAAACATCGGGACACCTTAGCCTCTATCAGTTTCCGTTATCCCTTGCATATTATAGTTCATCACGAAGTTCCAGTAACTTGGTGATAGTGACTAGAGAGATCTGTCAATCACTATATTATCTGGAAGATTAACTCCCACTTGATTCAAGTGATTGTAGTACTCAGACATTCTAAGCACATGCTCACTAGCTGAGCTATTCTCCTCCATCTTGTAGGCAAAGTGCTTGTCAAAGGTCTCATACCTTTCGACATATGGGCATGAGTCTGAAATACTAATTTCAACTCTTGGAACATCTCATATGCTCCGTGGCATTCAAAACGTCTTTGAAGCCCCGATTCTAAGTTGTAAAGCATGGTGCACTAAACTATCAAGTAGTCATCATATCGAGCTCGCCAAACATTCATAACATTTGCATCTGCTCCTGCAATCGGTCTGTCACCTAGCGGTGCATCAAGGACATAATTCTTCTGTGCAGCAATGAGGATAATCCTCAGATCACGGATCCAATCCACATCATTGCTACTAACATCTTTCAACTTAGTTTTTCTCTAGGAACATATCAAAATAAACAGGGAGCTACATCGCGAGCTATTGATCTACAACATAGTTATGCAAATACTATCAGGACTAAGTTCATGATAAATTGAAGTTCAATTAATCATATTACTTAAGAACTCCTAGTTAGATAGACATCCCTCTAGTCATCTAAATGATCACGTGATCCAAATCAACTAAACCATGTCCGATCATCACGTGAGATGGAGTAGTTTTCAATGGTAAACATCGCTATGTTGATCATATCTACTATATGATTCACGCTCAACCTTTCGGTCTCCAGTGTTCCGAGGCCATATCTGCATATGCTAGGCTCGTCAAGTTTAACCCGAGTATTCCGCGTGTGCAAAACTGGCTTGCACCCGTTGTATGTGAACGTAGAGCTTATCACACCCGATCATCACGTGGTGTCTCGGTACGACGAACTATCGCAACGGTGCATACTCAGGGAGAACACTTATACCTTGAAATTTAGTGAGAGATCATCTTATAATGCTACCGCCGAACTAAGAAAAATAAGATGCATAAAGGATAAACATCACATGCAATCAAAATATGTGACATGATATGGCCATGATCATCTTGCGCCTTTGATCTCCATCTCCAAAGTACCGTCATGATCTCTATCATCACCGGCATGACACCATGATCTCCATCATCTTGATCTCTATCAATGTGTCGTCACATGGTCGTCTCGCCAACTATTGCTTTTGCAACTATTGCTATCGCATAGCGATAAAGTAAAGAAATTACATGGCACTTGCATCTTATGCAATAAAGATACAACCATAAGGCCTCTGCCAGTTGCCGATAACTTTAACAAAACATGATCATCTCATACAACAATTTATATCTCATCACGTCTTGACCATATCACATCACAACATGCCCTGCAAAAACAAGTTGACGTCCTCTACTTTGTTGTTGCAAGTTTTACGTGGCTGCTACGGGCTGAGCAAGAACCATTCTTACCTACGCATCAAAAACCACAACGCGGTATAGTGATTGCTTTTTGATATTCAGAAAGAACCCTATTCATTGAATCCGATTCAACTAAAGATGGAGAAACAAACACCCACTAGCCACCTGTGTGCGAAGCACGTCGGTAGAACCAGTCTCGCGTAAGCGTATGTGTAATGTCGGTCTGGGTCGCTTCATCCAACAATGCCACTGAATCAAGAATCAACTAGTGATGGCAAGCAATATGTATATACCCACACCCACAACTCCTTTGTGTTCTACTTGTGCATATAACATCTACACATAAACCTGGCTCTGATACCACTGTTGGGGAACGTAGTAATTTCAAAAAAAATTCTACGCACACGCAAGATCATGGTGATGCATAGCAATGAGAGGGGAGAGTGTTGTCCACGTACCCTCGTAGACTGTAAGCGGAAGCGTTGTGAGGACACGGTTGATGTAGTCGTCCGTCTTCACGATCCGACCGAACTAAGTACCGAACATACGACACCTCCGAGTTCAGCACATGTTCAGCTCGGTGACGTCCCATGAACTTCGATCCAGCAGAGCTTCGAGGGAGAGTTCCGCCAGCACGACAGCATGATGACGGTGATGATGATGCTACCGACGCAGGGCTTCGCCTAAGCATCACTACAATATGACCGAGGTGGATTATGGTGGAGGGGGGCACCGCACACGGCTAAGATCAACTGATCAACTTGTGTGTCCATGGGGTGCCCCCTCCCCCGTATATAAAGGAGTGGAGGAGGGGGAGGGCCGGCCCTCTACTATGGTGCGCCCTGGGGAGTCCTACTCCCACCGGGAGTAGGATTCCCCCCTTCCATGTAGTAGGAGTAGGAGAGAAGGAAAGGGAAAAGAGAAGAGAAGGAAGGAGGGGGCGCCGCCCCTCCCCCTAGTCCAATTCGGACTAGGCATTGGGGGGGGGGCGCAGCCTCCCCTCTCTCTTTCCCCTAAATCCCAATAAGGCCCATATACTCCCCGGCGAATTCCCGTAACTCTCCGGTACTCCGATAAATACCCGAACTACTCAGAACCTTTCCGATGCCCGAATATAGCCTTCCAATATATCGATCTTTATTTCTCGAACATTTCGAGACTCCCCGTCATATCCCTGATCTCATCCGGGACTCCAAACAACCTTCGGAACATCAAAACACATAAACTCATAATACCGATCGTCACGGAACGTTAAGCGTGCGGACCCTACGGGTTCGAGAACTATGTAGACATGACCGAGACTCATCTCCGGTCAATAACCAATAGCGGAACCTGGGTGCCCATATTGGCTCCTACATATTCTACGAAGATCTTTATCGGTCAAACCGCATAACGGTATACGTTGTTCCCTTTGTCATCGGTATGTTACTTGCCCGAGATTCGATCGTCGGTATCTCAATATCTAGTTCAATCTCGTTACTGGCAAGTCTCTTTACTCGTTCCGTAATGCATCATCCCGCAACTAACTCATTAGTCACATTGCTTGCAAGGCTTATAGTGATGTGTGCATTACCGAGAGGGCCCAGAGATACCTCTCCGACAATTGGAGTGACAAATCCTAATCTCGATCTATGCCAACTCAACAAGTACCATCGGAGACACCTGTAGAGCACCTTTATAATCACCTAGTTACGTTGTGACGTTTGGTAGCACACAAAGTGTTCCTCCGGTATTCGGGAGTTGCATAATCTCATAGTTAGAGGAACATGTATAAGTCATGAAGAAAGCAGTAGCAACAAACTAAACGATCGTTGTGCTAAGCTAACGGAATGGGTCAAGTCAATCATATCATTCTCTAATGATGTGATCCCATTAATCAAATGACAACTCATGTCTATGGCTAGGAAACTTAACCATCTTTGATTCAACGAGCTAGTCAAGTAGAGGCATCCTAGTGACACTCTGTTTGTCTATGTATTTACACATGTACTAAGTTTCCGGTTAATACAATTCTAGCATGAATATTAAACATTTATCATGATATAAGGAAATAAATAATAACTTTATTATTGCCTCTAGGGCATATTTCCTTCAGTCTTCCCTTGGGGTGTTGTGTTCTTCTCACTTCCCATTGAGTATCTAGATTATTTTTGTGTTGCCTTCCTCCTGCATTTGATTGTATGGCTATCATTAGTTGTTAATTTAGAGTGTGTTGGTATATTAGAGTGGCTTATTGTTAACATGCTTCATGAGTTTGATTTGGATTGATGTTGAGTATTAATTTTATTGTGAACCATCAATGCTTACTCTTATGATGATCGTTCGCTCGTGGGCAAACTTTGGTTGTGTGCATGGATTGGTGGTCCATGGTGTTATTTTTGTTGTTTTGTTATGGCATGGAGAAAAATCCTTGTGTTTTATTTTCTGATTTTGGGTTGTTATGTTGATGTGTGGTAATGATCAGATGTAGTTCCTCCACAGTAAATGTGTAGTATTATTTCCAGCGATCACAATATGGGGCTCCCAAATCATTTTTACATGTCATTGATGTCTATCCGAGTAGGCCAAGATTGATGCATATCTGTGCATTGAGGCGATAGATTATCCTGTCATATACATATGAGGATGCCACAGTCCATCTTTCGAAAGCGGCTCGGCAATTTGTACAAAATTCTACTAGTTGTGTTCATATCGAACCAAGATAAAAGGACAAAATGTGTAAAATTTTCACGCACATATATAAAATGACATGCTAGTGCCACAAAGAGTATGCATGCGTTGTAATAACATTGAAAGGGACTTTCTAAAATGGTGTCTACTAATTAGAAAATAAAGTGTTTACTACAATCACGCCAAATTATGTTATGATCAGAGGTCAGCATGGTGTTGGGATCCTCTACAGTTAACTTGTTACATTAGCTGTCAAAATATGCAGTCTAGTTGCAATCCAATGGCTCTCTTGTCCCCTATCACTCTTCCTGCAAATGGAGGATTCCATAGACTATGAGGAGATGGTTGCCTGAAGCGCACCAGTAAGAAGCAGACGTCCATATGGCTTACCAGCTAGTGTGTTTGCGAAGTTGCGCTCGTCATGGTTCGGGTCGCTAGAATGCTGCCCTAGGTCGTGCAGACGACGTTGGATTGCAGTAGTCCATCCAACTCCGGGCAACATGGCTTCTCTGGGTGCCGCATCATGCTCCCACTCTCCACGTAGGACATGCAGTTCTTAATGCTCAACACCCCATTCATGCACTCTAAGTTGATCCTAGCAGTTGGTGCTGCCGCACCAGATGGCCCTGCGCTGCCGCCGCGAGGCCTATCTGTTGGGGAACGCAATAATTTCAAAAAAATTCCTACGCACACGCAAGATCCATCTAGGTGATGCATAGCAATGAGAAGGGGAGAGTATGTCTACGTACCCTCGTAGACCGAAAGCGGAAGTGTTATGAAACGCGGTTGATGTAGTCGAACGTCTTCACGATCCAATCGATCAAGTACCGAACGTACGGCACCTCCGCGATCTGCACACGTTCAGCTCGGTGACGTCCCTCGTACTCTTGATCTAGTTGAGGCCGAGGGAGAGTTTCGTTAGCACGACGGTGTGATGACGGTGATGATGAAGTTACCGACGCAGGGCTTCGCCTAAGCACTACAACGATATGACCGAGGTGGAAATCTGTGGAGGGGGGCACCGCACACGGCTAAACAATCAACTTGTGTGTCTATGGGGTGCCCCCTCCCCCGTATATAAAGGGGTGGAGGAGGGGGCCGGCCGGCCACCTTGGGCGCGCCCCAAGGGGGGAATCCTACTCCTAATGGGAGTAGGTTCCCCCCTTTCCTAGTCCTACTAGGAGGGGGAAGGAAGGAAGAGAGGGGAGGAAGGAAAGGGGGCCCGGCCCCCTCCCAATTCGGTTTGGGCTAGGGGGGGCGCTGAGGGAGTCCTGGACTAAGGGGTCCTCGGGCATCCGGCCTGTTATCCATGGGCCGGAATGATGGGCTGTGAAGACATGAAGGCCGAAGATTGCACCGTGTCCGGATTGGACTCTACTTGGTGTGGAAGGCAAGCTTGGCGACCGAAGATTCCTTCTTATGTAACCGACTCCATGTAAACCCTAGATCCCCTTGGTGTCTATATAAACCGAAGGGGATAGTCCGGAAAGGACAACACATATACTCATTACCATATCCATAGGCTAGAATTCTAGGGTTTAGCCATTACGATCTCTTGGTAGATCAACTCCTCTTGTAATACTCATATTCATCAAGATCAATCAAGCAGGAAGTAGGGTATTAACTCCATAGAGAGGGCCTGAACCTGGGTAAACATCGTGTCCCCCGTCTCCTGTTACCATCGATCCTAGACGCACAGTTCGGGACCCCCTACCCGAGATCCGCCGGTTTTGACACCGACGTTGGTGCTTTCATTGAGAGTTCCACTGTGCCGTCAACAAAAGGTTCGATGGCCCCTTCAATCGTCAATAACGACGATGTCCAAAGAGGAACCTTCCTTCCCGGACAGATCTTCATATTCGGCGGCTTCGTACTATGGGCCAACTCGCTTGGCCATCTGGAGCAGATCGACAGCTACGCCCCTGGCCATCAGGTCAGATTTGGGAGCTTGAATTACGTTGCGTACGTCCGTGGAGACTTGATCTTCGATGGATTCGAGGCCGCGGAAACCGCTCCACATCGCCCTGATGAACATGGCTTAAACCTGTCATCAGGCCACATCCAGGAGATAGCTCTCGTAGCAGCTCCGGTCTCAAATCAGGAGCAATTCAAGTCGTCCGAAGATGGGAAGTTCAACCCCATCACAGGGACTACCGATTCCACGACGCTGGAGCCACACGCAGATTCCACTTCGTACGGTATCTGCATCAACAGAACCCCGGACTCGCCTCCGATGTCGAGCTCCGAACCTTGCGAGCCCGCGTACACCAAACTCGATCGGTTATCGATCTTCAAGTTCAGCGCCGCAGATGTCTTCCAACACTCGCTCATGGGCGACATACTAAACTCGCTAAAAAACCTATCCCTGGCGGACGACCCATCTCCGAACTATGTTCGGTTCAAACTTACGGCGGACGATTGAGAATTTTGCTTCCCACCCGCCACCCACTTCATAGCCACTGTTGAAGATGTAACCAACACGCCCGATCCCCGCTCTGAAGACATCGACGGTGTGGACGACGATGAGGGGCAAGGCCAGAGCTTCTGCCCGCTAGACACGGGATAAGCACTTACTGGTATGACGTGTGTATGATAGACATACCTTACGACGCTCTCGACGATGAGAAGGAGGATCCGGTCGAGGAGAAACCACCTGGTACAAAGGCCGGACACCGGCGCTCTAGGCCTCATCGCCCAAGAGAAAACACCGGCGCTCTATAATTTTTGATTGTTCCATGGTATTATATTATCAACCATGGATGTTTTATATGCATTTATATGCTATTTTATATGATTTTTGGGACTAACCTATTAACCTAGAGCCCAGTGCCAGTTTCTGTTTTTCCCTTGTTTTAGTGTATCGCAGAAAATGAAAATCAAATGGAGTCCAATTGACCTGAAACTTCACGAAACTTATTTTTGGAACGGAAGCAATCCAGAAGACTTGGAGTGTACGTAAGGGAAGCAACGAGGAAGGCACGAGGCAGGGGGGCGCGCCCACCCCCTGGGCGCGCCCTCCACCCTCGTGGCCCCCCTGACGTATTTCTTCCTCCTATATATATATCCATATACCCTAAAAACTTCGGGGAGCACAATAGATCGGGAGTTCCGCCGCCAGAAGCCTTCGTAGCCACCGAAAGCCAATCTAGACCCGTTCCGGCACCCTGCCGGAGGGGGAATCCTTCTCCGGTGGCCATCTTCATCATCCCGGTGCTCTCCATGACGAGAAGGGAGTAGTTCTCCCTCGGGGCTGAGGGTATGTACCAGTAGCTATGTGTTTGATCTCTCTCTCTCTCTCATGTTCTTGAGGTGGTACGATCTTGATGTATCACGAGCTTTGCTATTATAGTTGGATCTTATGATGTTTCTCCCCCTCTACTCTCTTGTAATGGATTAAGTTTCCCCTTTGGAGTTATCTTATCGGATTGAGTCTTTAAGGATTTGAGAACACTTGATGTATGTCTTGCGTGGGATACCCGTGGTGACAATGTGGTATTCTATTGATCCACTTCATGTATGTTTTGGTGATCAACTTGCGGGTTAGGGTTGGCACACGTTTTCGTCGTGATTCTTCGGTAGAAACTTTGGGGCACTCTTTGAGGTTCTATGTGTTGGTTGAATAGATGAATCTGAGATTGTGTGATGCATATCGTATAATCATACCCACGGATACTTGAGGTGACATTGGAGTATCTAGGTGACATTAGGGTTTTGGTTGATTTGTGTCTTAAGGTGTTATTCTAGTACGAACTCTAGGGCTGTTTGTGACACCTATAGGAATAGCCCAATGGATTGATTGGAAAGAATAACTTTGAGGTGGTTTCGTACCCTACCATAATCTCTTCGTTTGTTCTCCGCTATTAGTGACTTTGGAGTGACTCTTTGTTGCATGTTGAGGGATAGTTTTATGATCCAATTATGTTATTATTGTTGAGAGAACTTGCACAAGTGAAAGTATGAACCCTAGGCCTTGTTTCCTAGCATTTCAATACCGTTTACGCTCAGTTTTATCATTAGTTACCTTGCTGTTTTTATAGTTTCAGATTACAACAACCATTATCTACTATCCATATTGCACTTGTATCACCATCTCTTCGCCGAACTAGTGCACCTATACAATTTACCATTGTTTTGGGTGTGTTGGGGACACAAGAGACTCTTTGTTATTTGGTTGCAGGGTTGCTTGAGAGAGACCATCTTCATCCTACGCCTCCTACGGATTGATAAACCTTAGGTCATCCACTTGAGGGAAATTTTCTACTGTCCTACAAACCTCTACACTTGGAGGCCCAACACCGTCTACAAGAAGAAGGTTGTGTAGTAGACATCAAGCTCTTTTCTGGCGCCGTTGCCGGGGAGGTGAGTGCTTGAAGGTATATCTTTAGATCTTGCAATCGAGTCTTTTAGTTTCTTGTTTTATCACTAGTCTAATTTATAAAAGAAAACTAAAAAATATGGAATTGATTTTGCCTCATACGCTTCATCTTTTTAATATCTTTCGTGAGTATGATGGAAAGGAAAATTGTGCCAAAGTGTTAGAAGAAGAATGCGTTAAATTGTTTGGCACTAAATCTTTGAATGATGAGCATGATTGCGATGTTGTTAGTATGAACTCCTTGAATATCCATGGTACTAATGATGATTGCACTAGTTATGATGAAAATGTCTCCTATAAACATGTCAATTTTTGTGGAGTGCATTGGGTTTGTAAGTACACACCAAATAGGGAAGATAGATATTGCATGAGGCATAAGTACTTAGAAACTAAATTGTTGTAAGAAAGGCTAGATGATTGTGCTGAAAATTTAAATTTTCTTGGCCGTACTTGTGGACTTTGCAATGAAACTGGTCATTTAGCTATCCGATGCAAATTGTTTCATGATCTAATCGTGTCCAAAAATTGTGATGACTTGATTTCCCTTGCACATTATAATGAACTTAGTTTGCTTATGGGATACGAAGAAATGAAACATATAACTAACTATCTTCCAGAATTTGCCTGTTATAAACTTCTTGGCTTTGATCTAGAGGAAATTTATATGTATTGTGCGGTGAATTGTATTGAAAATCCTTATATTGCCAACTACATAAAGAAAAGAAAACAAATAGAAGACGAAGAGAATGCTAATGAAAGGGAAGAGACTTCCCAATATCCTCCTATTATTTCTTATGATGAATCAGGTAACGAGGAGGAGCTTTCTATTCAACCAATCTCATTACTAAGGAGCTCCGAAAAGAGGATTGAACCCACACATGATGTGGTGAAGAAGAAGAAAACAAAAAGGAAGAGAGGTAAAAAGATATCTCCCCCCCGAATAATGCTGCTCCTATTACTATTGTGCCTTATGAAAATATAATTGTGGAAGATAATGATACTTCTTATGATCTTGAAAATCTTTTTGGCACTTGCTTGGAAGAATATGTAATTGCTATACTATTGGTGCTATCCATACTATTAATGATGAGAGTGATTATGCTTATGATATGAAAAGGCCCAAGCTTGGGGATGCCATGTTTGATGAAGATGATGTTTTTGAGAATATATTTGCTGCAATTAATGTTTGTCCCAAGCTTGGGGATGCTATGTTTAATAATGATGATATTTTTAGCCTCCCAAGTTTTGATATGCAAAGTTGTTATGATGATAGCATGCCTCCTACTTATGATGATTATTGTGATGATACATATGCTATAAAAAGTAGTGATTATACTTATAAAACTTGTCATGATTATGATTACCCCTTTTCTGAACATTACTCTTATAATGTGGAAACAATTTATAGTATTCGAGTCTTTTATGATACTCCAACTATTCCGAATGAGAAGAATTTTGCTTATGTGGAGAGTAATAAAAATTCTATGCTTGTAGATAATGAAAAGAATGATTTAGGTGCTGGTTATATTGTTGAATTCATTCATGGTTCCACTGAAAATTATTATGAGGGAGTAATATTTGCTTGTAGGAATTGCAATAATATCAAGTTTCCTCTCTATGTGCTTAAAGTTTTGAAGTTATGCTTGTTTTACCTTCCTATGCAAGTTGACTCTTGTTTCCATAAGTTGTTTGCTCACAAAATCCCTATGCATAGGAAGTGGGTTAGACTTAAATGTGCTAGTCATATTCTTTATGATGCTCTCTTTATGTTTCAATTCTTATCTTTTATGTGAGCATCATTGAAATCATCATGCCTAGCTAGGGGCGTTAAACGATAGCGCTTGTTGGGAGGCAACCCAATTTTATTTTTGTTCCTTGCTTTTTGCTACTGTTTAGAAATAAATAATTTATCTAGCCTCTGTTATGATTGAGTTTTTATGTTTTAATTAGTGTTTGTGCCTAGTAGAACTGTTGGGAAGACTTGGGGAAAGTCTTGTTGATCTTGCTGTAAAAAAACAGAAACTTTAGCGCTCACGAGAATTGCTGCCATTTTTTATTGGAGAGTTATATTTAGTTAATTATTTTTGCAGATGATTAATAGATAAATTACTCACGTCCAGAAATTTATTTAAGAATTTTTGGGGTTCCAGAAGTTTGCGTTAGTTACAGATTACTACAGACTGTTCTGTTTTTGACAGATTCTGTTTTCCGTGTGTTGTTTGCTTATTTTGATGAATCTATGGCTAGTAAAAGAGTTTATAAACCATAGAGAAGTTGGAATACAGTAGGTTTAACACCAATATAAATCAAGAATGAGTTAATTACAGTACCTTGAAGTGGTGTTTTGTTTTCTTTCGCTAACGGAGCTCACGAGTTTTCTACTTTAAGTTTTGTGTTGTGAAGTTTTCAAGTTTTGGGTAAAGATTCGATGGACTATGGAAAAAGGAGTGGCAATAGCCTAAGCTTCGGGATGCCCAAGGCACCCCAAGGTAATATTCAAGGACAACCAAGAGCCTAAGCTTAGGGATGCCCCGGAAAGCATCCCCTCTTTCGTCTTCGTTCATCGGTAACTTTACTTGGAGCTATATTTTTATTCGCCACATGATATGTGTTTTGCTTGGAGCGTCATTTTACTTTCTTTTGTTTTGATTGCTGTTCGAATAAAATACCAAGGTCTGAAATTCTTAAATGTTAGAGAGTCTTCATATAGTTGCATAATTATTCGACTACTCATTGATCTTCACTTATATCTTTCGGAGTAGTTTGTCATTTGCTCTAGTGCTTCACTTATATCTTTTAGAGCACGGTGGTGGTTTTATTTTGAAGAAATAGATGAACTCTCATGCTTCACTTATATTATTTTGAGAGTCTTTATAACAGCATGGTAATTTGTTTTGGTTATGAATTTAGTCCTAATATGATGGGCATCCAAGAGGGATATAATAAAAACTTTCATATAAAGTGCATTGAATACTATGAGAAGTTTGATACTTGATGATTGTTTTGAGATATGGAGATGGTAATATTAGAGTCATGCTAGTGAGTAGTTGTGAATTTGAGAAATACTTGTGTTGAAGTTTATGATTCCCGTAGCATGCACGTATGGTGAACCATTATGTGATGAAGTCGGAGCATGATTTATTTATTGATTGTCTTCCTTATGAGTGGCAGTCGGGGACGAGCGATGGTCTTTTCCTACCAATCTATCCCCCTAGGAGCATGTGTGTAGTACTTTGTTTCGATAACTAATAGATTTTTGCAACAAGTATGTGAGTTCTTTATGACTAATTTTGAGTCCATGGATTATACGCACTCTCACCCTTCCACAATTGCTAGCCTCTCTAGTACCGCGCAACTTTCACCGGTACCATAAACCCACCATATATCTTCCTTAAAACAGCCACCATACCTACCTATTATGGCATTTCCATAGCCATTCCGAGATATATTGCCATGCAACTTTCCACCATTCCTTTTATTATGACACGCTCCATCATTGTCATATTGCTTTGCATGATCATGTAGTTGACATCGTATTTGTGGCAAAGCCACCATTCATAATTCTTTCATACATGTCACTCATGAGTCATTGCACATCCCGGTACACCGCCGGAGGCATTCATATAGAGTCATATCTTGTTATTAGTATCGAGTTGTAATTCTTGAGTTGTAAGTAAATAAAAGTGTGATGATCATCATTATTAGAGCATTGTCCCAAGTGAGGAAAGGATGATGGAGACTATGATTCACCCACAAGTGGGGATGAGACTCCGAACGAAAATAAATAAATAAAAGAGGCCAAATAAGCCCAAATAAAAAAAGAGAAAAGAGGCCATAAAAAAGGAGAAGGCCCAAATAAAAAAATAAAAAAATGAGAGAAAAAGAGAGAAGGGGCAATGCTACTATCCTTTTACCACACTTGTGCTTCAAAGTAGCACCATGATCTTCATGATAGAGAGTCTCCTATGTTGTCACTTTCATATACTAGTGGGAATTTTACATTATAGAACTTGGCTTGTATATTCCAATGATGGGCTTCCTCAAAATGCCCTAGGTCTTCGTGAGCAAGCAAGTTGGATGCACACCCACTTAGTTTCTTTTTGAGCTTTCATACACTTATAGCTCTAGTGCATCCGTTGCATGGAAATCCCTACTCACTCACATTGATATCATTTGATGGGCATCTCCATAGCCCGTTGATACGCCTAGCTGATGTGAGACTATCTTCTCCCTTTTTGTCTTCTCCACAACCACCATTCTATTCCACATATAGTGCTATGTCCATGGCTCACGCTCATATATTGTGTGAAGATTGAAAAAGTTTGAGAACACCAAAAGTATGAAACAATTGCTTGGCTTGTCATCGGGGTTGTGCATGATTTGAATACGTTGTGTGGTGAAGATGGAGCATAGCCAGACTATATGATTTTGTAGGGATAACTCTCT
The DNA here is from genome assembly GCF_056163025.1 of Triticum urartu. Classification (NCBI taxonomy): domain Eukaryota; kingdom Viridiplantae; phylum Streptophyta; class Magnoliopsida; order Poales; family Poaceae; genus Triticum; species Triticum urartu. The sequence continues at coordinate 570,774,854 of NC_141878.1, forward strand.
TTGGCCATGTTATTTTGAAGAGACATGATTGCTTAGTTAGTATGCTTGAAGTATTATTGTTTTTATGTCAATATTAAACTTATATCTTGAATCTTATGGATCTGAATATTCTTGCCATAATAGAGAATTACATAGAGAAATATGTTAGGTAGCATTCCACATCAAAAATTCTGTTTTTATCATTTACCTACTCGAGGACGAGCAGGAATTAAGCTTGGGGATGCTGATACGTCTCCAACGTATCTATAATTTTTGATTGTTCCATGCTATTATATTATCAACCTTGGATGTTTTATATGCATTTATATGCTATTTCATATGAATTTTGGGACTAACCTATTAACCTAGATCCCAGTGCCAGTTTCTGTTTTTTCCTTGTTTTAGAGTATCGCAGAAAAGGAAAATCAAACGGAGTCCAATTGACCTGAAACTTCACGGAACTTATTTTTGGAACGGAAGCAATCCAGAAGACTTGGAGTGTACGTAAGGGAAGCAACGAGGAAGGCACGAGGCAGGGGGCGCGCCCTCCACCCTCGTAGGCCCCTCGTGGCCCCCCCTGACGTATTTCTTCCTCCTATATATATATCCATATACCCTAAAAACTTCAGGGAGCACAATAGATCGGGAGTTCCGCCGCCAGAAGCCTCCGTAGCCACGGAAAGCCAATCTAGACCCATTCCGGCACCCTGCCGGAGGGGGAATCCTTCTCCGGTGGCCATCTTCATCATCCCGGTGCTCTCCATGACGAGGAGGGAGTAGTTCTTCCTCGGGGCTGAGGGTATGTACCAGTAGCTATGTTTTTGATCTCTCTCTCTCTCGTGTTCTTGAGGTGGTACGATCTTGATGTATCGCGAGCTTTGCTATTACAGTTGGATCTTATGATGTTTCTTCCCCCTCTACTCTCTTGTAATGGATTGAGTTTCCCCTTTGGAGTTATCTTATCGGATTGAGTCTTTAAGGATTTGAGAACACTTGATGTATGTCTTGCGTGGGATACCCGTGGTGAAATGGGGTATTCTATTGATCCACTTGATGTATGTTTTGGTGATCAACTTGCGGGTTAGGGTTGGCACACGTTTTCGTCGTGATTCTTCGGTAGAAACTTTGGGGCACTCTTTGAGGTTCTATGTGTTGGTTGAATAGATGAATCTAAGATTGTGTGATGTATATCGTATAATCATACCCACGGATACTTGAGGTGACATTGGAGTATCTAGGTGACATTAGGGATTTGGTTGATTTGAGTCTTAAGGTGTTATTCTAGTATGAACTCTAGGGCTGTTTGTGACACCTATAGGAATAGGCCAACGGATTGATTAGAAAGAATAACTTTGAGGTGGTTTCGTACCCTACCATAATCTCTTCGTTTGTTCTCCGCTATTAGTGACTTTGGAGTGGCTCTTTGTTGCATGTTGAGGGATAGTTTTATGATCCAGTTATGTTATTATTGTTGAGAGAACTTGCACTAGTGAAAGTATGAACCCTAGGCCTTGTTTCCTAGCATTGCAATACGGTTTACGCTCAGTTTTATCATTAGTTACCTTGCTGTTTTTATAGTTTCAGATTACAACAACCATTATCTACTATCCATGTTGCACTTGTATCACCATCTCTTCGCCGAACTAGTGCACCTATACAATTTACCATTGTATTGGGTGTGTTGGGGCCACAAGAGACTCTTTGTTATTTGGTTGCAGGGTTGCTTGAGAGAGACCATCTTCATCCTACGCCTCCTACAGATTGATAAACCTTAGGTCATCCACTTGAGGGAAATTTGCTACTGTCCTACAAACCTCTACACTTGGAGGCCCAACAACGTCTACAAGAATAAAGTTGTGTAGTAGACATCAACTGCCAACACTAGAGTAGATGATACTCCGGACAACGAAGACCCTGTTGAGGTAGAACCCGAGCAGGAGGAACAGGAAGGCGGGCCAGACAGTCCTGATGAACAGGCCACATGTGGGGACTCGGAGGACAGCAATTATCTCCCCCTCTCCGAGGAGGAGGAGATCCTCGACAACGAGGATTTTATCGTGCCAAAGGAACCTCTCGAGCAGGAGCGCTTTAAACGCCGGCTTATAGCCACTGCAAGGAGCTTAAGAAAGAAGCAGCTGCAGCTTCAATCAAGCCAAGACTTGCTCAATGATAGATGGACCGAGGTCTTGGCCGCCGAAGAATACGGCCTTAGCAGCCCAGAAAAAAGCCACCCCAAGAGTAGGTGGCTCCCTCAATATGATGGCAGGGCGATGGAGCCCACACGACCATCGAAAAATGCGGCGGGCCGACCACAGTTCGGTCCAGACAAAGCAGCAGCCAAAGCAGAGCACCATACCAACCCATCCGGCCATCATAACAAAATAGCTCGGGGGAACACTCAACTATTAAGACACTACAGAGCTGACCATGACCGGTCCGAGCACCGTAAACGGAGCTCGCCGGAGGTGCTTCATAGTGTGGCCCAACATAGAGGAGCCGCACACCCCCTCTGCTTCACTAACGAAGTAATGGAACACGAATTTCCAGACGGGTTTAAACCCATTAACATCGAATCATATGATGGGACAACAGACCCTGCGGTATGGATCCAGGATTACCTCCTCCATATCCACATGGCCCGCAGAGACGACCTCCACACCATTAAATACCTACCCCTCAAACTTAAAGGGCCAGCTCGGTACTGGCTAAACAGTTTGCCAGAAAATTCTATTGGCAACTGGGAAGATTTGGAAGACACCTTTCGAGAAAACTTCCAGGGAACATATGAACGACCATTATGCGCCGATGACTTAAGTGACATTGTCCAGGAGCCCGGCGAGTTAGCTAGGGAGCTCTGGACCAGGTTCTTAGTCAAAAAGAACCAATTTGACGACTTTCCGGACGTAGAAGCCCTCGCGGCCTTCAAACATAGCGTCCGGGATGAATGGCTCGCGCGTCACCTCGGCCGGGAAGGACCCAAATCCATGACAGCCCTTACCGCTCTAATGAACCGCTTCTATGCGGGAGAAGACAACTGGCTTGCTTGTAAAAGCAACGACGCCAGCGGCCCGGGCACTTCAAAAATCCAAGATGGCAACGGCAAGCCACGACGAACCAAACACAGCAGTCGCAGTAATATACGCGACACAGCGGTGAACGCCGGATTTCACAATCCGAAGCCCGGTCAACGGAAGAAGCCACTAAAGGCAAACCAGGATGGACCATCCACCCTTGACAGGATATTAGACTGACCTTGTCAGATTCACGGTCACCCCGATAAGCCAGCTAATCATACCAACCGTAACTGTTGGGTCTTCAAGTAGGCAGGCAAGCTTAACGCTGATCACAAGGGGAGGAGGCCACTGGGCGACAAAGACGACGGATCGGCTCGCCAGCAGAACACCAGGGGCCAGAAACAGTTCCCCTCCGATGTTCGACCACTCCCGGAACGCAAATAGCAGTTCGCCCCCCGCCACCCACCGACTGTACTGGCGAAATTTGCACCACGACACATCACTACGCACTCAAGATACCATGGGCATCGGCGGAAGCACAATACGGACAACCCTACAAGCATTCCAGTAACGTTTTTTAATATATTTTATCATTTTTTCTGTATCATCCTTAAAGAACAGGTGACCAACTGGACAGCATCTACAGCGGACTCTATCGGAGTTCGGATCCATACACTCACCTAAGGGGCTACTTCCGTTAAGGATCCCCCCTCCCCGAGGATGGGCGATGCAGACGTGCGACAGGAGGTCCAAAATTACTTTTTGTAGACCGCACTCTTTATTCCGAGCCTGTATTATGCCCTTTTTCCTCTGATCCCGACCACGAGCATGTCAAATAGCCAGGTCTGTGGTTTCTGTTTTTTATATACATATATATATATATATGTATATATATATACATAAATTTATCACTGGCACATCGCTCCGTTCTCAGTAAGCCTCACCCGAACCGATCTCTCATACTCTTTCAACAATAAAGTACGGACTCAACGGCTGCTCTGCAGATACACCTCGTCATACCCTACCAGGGGCTCGGCATGGGAACGAATGAGCTGCCAGTAAAAGTTCGAACAGCTCTATAGTGTCCTTCAACATTGCAAGTTTGGCCTTATATGCATCAGCTCCGAATCATTGTCTTGGGTCAATAGTTGGGTTGCCCGGCTCCTATGTTTGCTACCGTACGTTCCGCTCTATCGGCTAGGGTAGTAAAGGGAGAACTACTGCGATTGTGCCCTAGCCTAGACCGGATGAGCACCTCAGTAGAGAAAGCCGAAAACTGACTGTCATGATGCGGCGAGAGCTGGTCAACCCCTTGATGACTTATTGGAATCTTTAGCGATTCTCCGTGTAATACGAGGGATCTTTCTTAGATCAAATATGTAAGGCACCACACGCCGCATACACACCAGGGGCTATGTCATAGCCCCACCACAAAACTCCTATGGTTAAGTGAAAGTGTTAACGCCTTTTAGTCCGATTGCCTGGTTTGCCGCATTATCACCTCCTTCATGGACCAAGACGTTGGATAAAGAGTGATTAAATGCTTTTCCGAACACCCCCGTACTTCCTACGAGGGGGCTGAAGCCGACGACTGGAAAACTTTCAGATTATATTAAAATGACCGCACAGGAGGAATTCAAGCTTTTCGAGCAAAACATAAATAGATTAACTATAAAGTTGTCTTTTACAATCATCATACACGTCACTCGAACATTATGTTTTTTGAGCATTGACCCTCTATCAAGCGGGCAGCCTCTAGGACGTCTTCAAAATAACTCTCCGGTTCCGGATGGCCCCTACCTTCAGGCGGACCCTTCGTGGCGACATCGATGGCCTTCATCTTTCCCCAGAATGTCTTGACTCAGGCAAGGGCCATCCGTGCACCTTCAATGCATGTCGATCGCTTTGCAGCATCGATTCGCGGCAACACGTCGACAAGCTTCTGCACCAAACCGAAATAGCTAGTCGGTGGAGTCTCGGTTGGCCACAGCTGGATTACAACATCCTTCATGGCAGCGCCAGATACCCTATGAACTTTGGCCCATTGGGACATCTGTTCATTGAGCAGCAGTGGGCGCTTCGACGCACCGAACTCTGACTAAAAAAGCTTCTCCGTTGCATATCCAGCTCACGCTTGGTAATACCGCGCTGCATCGGAAGAACTCTTCGGCAAGTCCAAATACTCGTCTGAAGAACTCCACACTTGGTTCAGCTGAGCATAGTCCGGGTCGCCGAACTTAGTGTGCAGCAGAAAAGGCTTTCTAGCCACTATCTCTTTCGCCTGTCGAACCTCCTCACGGAGTGCTCTGGACTCTGATCGCGCTTCTCTTGCCTCCTGCTGGGCCTTGTCCAGTGATACGTCTCCAACGTATCTATAATTTTTGATTGCTCCATGCTATGTTATCTACTGTTTTGGGCAATATTGGGCTTTATTATCCACTTTTATATTATTTTTGGGACTAACCTATTAACCGGAGGCCCAGCCCAGAATTGCTGTTTTTTTGCCTATTTCAGTGTTTCGAAGAAAAGGAATATCAAACGGAGTCGAAACGGAATGAAATCAACTGGAGAAGTTATTTTTGGAAGGAAAGCTACCGAAAAGCTTGGAGTGCACGTTAGGAAAGAAGGGAGGTGCCCACGAGGGTGGGGGGCGCGCCCACCCCCCTGGGGCGCACCCCCCTACCTCGTGCCCCCCCCCTTCGGTCCACCGACGTGCTTCTTTCACCCATATATACCTACGTATTCTAAAACTTCCAGAAGCGACAATAGATCGAGAGTTCCACCGCCAGAAGCCTCCGTAGCCACCGAAAACCAATCTAGACCTGTTCCAGCATCCTACCGGAGGGGGCAATCCTTCTCCGGTGGCCATCTTCATCATCCCGGTGCTCTCCATGACGAGGAGCGAGTAGTTCTCCCTCGGGGCTAAGGGTATGTACCAGTAGCTATGTGTTTGATCTCTCTCTCTCGTGTTCTTGAGGTGATACGATCTTGATGTATCACGAGCTTTGCTATTATAGTTGGATCCTATGATGTTTTCTCCCCCCTCTACTCTCTTGTAATGGATTGAGTTTCCCCTTTGAAGTTATCTTATCGGATTGAGTCTTTATAGATTTGAGAACACTTGATGTATGTCTTGCCGTGTGTATCTGTGGTGACAATGGGATATCACGTGATTCACTTGATGTATGTTTTGGTGATCAACTTGCGGGTTCCGCCCATGAACCTATGCATAGGGGTTGGCGCATGTTTTCGTCGTAATTCTCCGGTAGAAACTTTGGGCACTCTTTGAGGTCCTTTGTGTTCGTTGAATAGATGAATCTGAGATTGTGTGATGCATATCGTATAATCATACCCACGGATACTTGAGGTGACATTGGAGTATCTAGGTGACATTAGGGTTTTGGTTGATTTGTGTCTTAAGGTGTTATTCTAGTACGAACTCTAGGGCTGTTTGTGACGCTTATAGGAATAGTCCAACAGATTGATTGGAAAGAATAACTTTGAGGTGGTTTCGTACCCTGCCATAATCTCTTCGTTTGTTCTCCGCTATTAGTGACTTTGGAGTGACTCTTTGTTGCATGTTGAGGGCTACTTATATGATCCAATTATGTTATTATTGTTGAGGGAACTTACACTAGCGAAAGTATGAACCCTAGGCCTTGTTTCCTATCATTGCAATACCATTTACGCTCACTTTTATCATTAGTTACCTTGCTGTTTTTATAATTTCAGATTACAAATACCCATATCTACTATCCATATACCACTTGTATCACCATCTCTTCGCCGAACTAGTGCACCTATACAATTTACCATTGTATTGGGTGTGTTGGGGACACAAGAGACTCTTTGTTATTTGGTTGCAGGGTTGCTTGAGAGAGACCATCTTCATCCTACGCCTCCTATGGATTGATAAACCTTAGGTCATCCACTTGAGGGAAATTTGCTACTGTCCTACAAACCTCTGCACTTGGAGGCCCAACAACGTCTATAAGAAGAAGGTTGTGTAGTAGACATCATCCAGTTCAGCCGTTAAGGCATTATTCTCCTTCTCAAGAAATTCACAGCAGCCAGTAGCATTCTCCAAAGCGAGTGTCATCGTGGATACCTTCTCCTCGCCCTGGCATCGCGCAGCTTGTTCGGCCTTCAGTTCAACCGATGCTCCTTCAGCAGCAGCATCACTAAACCGGGCCCGCTCCTTGGCCCGGATTAGCTCCGCCCGAAGAACCTCCACGGCGGCAGCACCATCTGCATTTCATGCACATTCCATATAAAGCTCTTTCCCGCGTCAAGCACACTGGTGTAAAGAATGCTCGAAGTACATACCTTGCGAGTCGTCAAGATGCCTGTTGATCAATGTAACGACATCCTCCGCAATATCCATCTTTCGCTGCAGTTCGGCCACTTCCGTATTCCGGACAGCCACAGGAGGGGAAGCAACTTGTATTTCAAATTAACCCAAGGTTAATACCTGAGCATATCTCTTTGATCCTCCGATCGCCTCTTTCGGAAGACAATCCGAGTCTTAGCATTCTGTCAATAAAATTCAATTGACAAAGCTACATCACAAACCTCAAAACCTCTTAGAAGGCTCGTGAAGGCCTCGTGCAATCCACTCTTCGCGGATAGAACCCTTTTGACCACCGTAGCCATCAAGGTACGGTGCTCTTCTGAAAGGGATGCTCGTCGTAGCAAGCCCGTCAGCATGTCCGGCGCTCCTGTGTCTTCGGAAACCGCCGCCGGAGTACGACATTCCTGTGAAGGAACCCGCTTACTTGCCTCCAAAATCGCCGGCTATAAACCGGACGGTTCGGGGACGCCAGTCTTGATCCTGGAACCCCGAGTGATAGAGGCACCGCCTTCAGGTAACACCTTCTTCGCTTCCTGTACTACTTGGTGTTCAGGAGGATCCCGTCGGGACGATACCTCGGTATCATCTCCCCTATTGGGCGATGTGGCCAGAGAAGGCGTGTCACTCTCCATCATCTCCGAAAGAAGATCTCCCGAGGAGGAGGACGATTGAGAAGCACCAGGCGTTAACCTGCATGGACGAACATATATCGAACGATTACTTCACTAATAGGAAAAAAATGAGGTGCATTTAAAGTACCCCAGCCTCGCTTACGGTCTGCCTCAAGGTTCGTCCTCGTCATCAAACTCTACGGCAGCCTCGCTCGCCCGGCCCAAGCCGCTCGACGACGGTGTTTTTCCTCTCTTGGAAGGATTCCGCTCCTGATCTTCGGAGGCGACCCTCTTCTTGCCCTAGAGGGCCCCCTCTGCACTCTTGCCTTTGGGCAAAAGGATTTCGGTTTCCCCGAACGCATCCACCTGGTACGGTGTCGGGATCAGCATTCTCATCAGCAGGTCGGTCGCAGGGCCTTCGGGAAGAGGCGCCGGACACCAGATGAGCACCGCTTTATTTATCCAGTCCTGTACAGGGACAGATTGTTCAGTATCTTGTTAAGAGATGCCTGAATGGAAGGTTCTCGGATATCGAATACTTACCGAAGTGTACGGATTATTGCAGTCAAGGCCAATGTCTTCGGTGGTGCCTAGCCATTGCTCTCGTTCCCCGAAATATAATTTCCACATTCCTTCATGCGTAGTGCCGAAGAAGTGCTGTAGAGTCCGCCGCCCTTCTAGGTTAAACTCCCACATACGAAGAGGCCACCGCTGACATGGAAGGATCCGGCGGACTAACTTTATTTGAACGACATTCACAAGATCGATGCCCTTCTCGGTAAGACTCCGGATGCGACTTTGCAAAGTCTGCACTTCATTGACGGATCCCCAGCCCAATCCCTTATTGACCCACGAAGCTGAATTGGAGGGCCGGGTCGGAACGCAGGTGTAGCCGCCCACTTGGGGCCCCGCGGCTCGTTGATAAAAAACCACCCCTGCTGCCATACATCAGAAGATTTGGCGAAAGATCCTTCAGGCCAAACCGCGCCGACTAGCTTGCCTATTATGACGCTGCCGCACTCTGCCTGCTCCTCCTCTGCCACCTGGGGCCTCACATCAAAGGTCTTGAGCCACAAACCAAAGTGCGGAGGATTCCGAAGTAAGGCCTCACACGTGACGATAAATGTCGAGATGAGGAGAACAAAGTCCGGGGCCAGATCATGAAAATCTAGCCCATAGTAAAACATGAGCCCCTGGACGAAGGGGTTAAGCGTGAACCCTAGCCCGTGAAGGAAGTGGGATACAAATACTACCCTCTCGCTAGATCTGGGGGTCGTTTTGACTTGCCCTTGCGCCGGAAGCCGATGAAAGATTTCCGGGGTCAGATACCTCGCTACGCGGAGCTTCGCAATGTCCTCCTCTGTGATAGAAGAAGCCACCCACCAGCCCTGACGGCTGGATCCGGACATGACTAGGGCTGGTGGCGATTGGAACCCGACGGTTGGAACTTGGGGTGGCTGGGATTGAGGAAGGAGCAAGCGCAAGGGGAGAAGACGAGACTGGGTCTCTATATAAAGGCCCCGAATACTGGGCGTCTCCCCCAGGGTCTCTAAACTTACCTATCACCAAGGAGTTGTATCCAGGGGACGGTTGGGTTACCCACGCCTGCATTAATGAAAATCCCGTAAAAAAGGGGCACGATCCTTGCCTTGACAGGACGTGCCAGTAAAACCGCGCCCCGAGACATGGGGCGGCTTGCTAGCCGATGGTTGGAAATAGTAACCGGGCAGGCATGATACGATGTCGTGAACAGTTATTAACAAGTTGGGCTCGTGGGGTGTGATATTCTCTGCCATTATATACACAGGTTCGGATATATTTACTTCGTTCGAAGACTATTCTGGAGTTCGGAAGGAGGTAACCCGCCTTGCAATGCCAAAGACAAATCTACGCGCCGGACTCCTCGTCATTGAAGCTAGGTTCAGGGGCTACTGAGGGAGTCCTGGACTAAGGGGTCCTCGGGCGTCCGGCCTGTTATCCATGGGCCGGACTGATGGGCTGTGAAGACATGAAGGCCGAACATTGCACCGTGTCCGGATTGCACTCTACTTGGCGTGGAAGGCAAGCTTGGCGACCGAAGATTCCTTCTTATGTAACCGACTCCACGTAAACCCTAGATCCCCCCGGTGTCTATACAAATCGAAGGGTATAGTCTGGAAAGGACAACACATATACTCATTACCATATCCATAGGCTAGACTTCTAGGGTTTAGCCATTACGATCTCGTGGTAGATCAACTCCTCTTGTAATACTCATATTCATCAAGATCAATCAAGCACGAAGTAGGGTATTACCTCCATAGAGAGGGCCCGAACCTGGGTAAACATCGTGTCCCCCGTCTCCTGTTACCATCGATCCTAGACGCACAGTTCAGGACCCCCTACCCGAGATCTGCCGGTTTTGACACCGACAGGCGCCCCTCCTTTTGGCCTTCTCCTCTCTCTTCCACTAAAGCCCATGTAGGCCCATTAAGCCCCCGGGGGGTTCCGGTAACCTCCCAGTACTCCGGAAAATGCTCGTACTCATCCGAAACCATTCCGGTGTCCAAACATAGCCTTCCAATATATCGATCTTTATGTCTCAACCATTTCGAGACACCTCGTCATGTCTGTGATCACATCTGGACTCCGAACTACCTTCGGTGCATCAAACACATAAACTCATAATACCGATCGTCATCGAACGTTAAGCGTGCGGACCCTATGGGTTCGAGAACTATGTAGACATGACCGAAACTCACTTCTGGTCAATAACCAATAGCGGAACCTGGATGCTCATATTGGTTCCTATACATTCTAGGAAGATCTTTATCGGTCAAACCGCATAACAACATACGTTGTTCCCTTTGTCATCGGTATGTTACTTACCCGAGATTCGATCGTCGGTATCTCAATACCTAGTTCAATCTCGTTACTGGCAAGTCTCTTTACTTGTTCCGTAATGCATCATCCCGCAACTAACTCATTAGTCACATTGCTTGCAAGGCTTATAGTGATGTGCATTACCGAGAGGGCCCAGAGATACCTCTCTGATACACGGAGTGACAAATCCTAATCTTGATCTATGCCAACTCAACAAACAGCATCGGAGACACTTGTAGAGCATCTTTATATTCACCCAGTTACGTTGTGACATTTGATAGCACACTAAGTGTTCCTTCGGTATTCGGGAGTTGCATAATCTCATAGTCATAGGAACATGTATAAGTTATGAACAAAGCAATAGCAATAAACTAAACGATCATAGTGCTAAGCTAACGGATGGGTCAAGTCAATCACATCATTCTCTAATGATGTGATCTCGTTCATCAAATGACAACTCATGTCTATGGTTAGGAAACTTAACCATCTTTGATTAATGAGCTAGTCAAGTAGAGGCATTCTAGTGACACTCTGTTTGTCCATGTATTCACACATGTACTAAGTTTCCGGTTAATACAATTCTAGCATGAATAATAAACATTTACCATGATATATGGAAATATAAATAATAACTTTATTATTGCCTCTAGGGCATATTTCCTTCAGTCTCCCACTTGCACTAGAGTCAATAATCTAGATTACACAGTAATGATTCTAACACCCATGGAGTCTTGGTGATGATCATGTTTTGCTCGTGAGAGAGGCTTAGTCAACGGGTCTGCAACATTCAGATATGTATGTATCTTGCAAATTTCTATGTCTCCCTCCTTGACTTGATCACGGATGGAATTGAAGGGTCTCTTCATGTGCTTGGCTCGCTTGTGAAATCTGGATTCCTTTGCCAAGGCAATTGCACCAGTATTGTCACAAAAGATTTTCATTAGACCCGATGCACTAGGTATGACACCTAGATATGATATGAACTCCTTCATCCAGACTCCTTCATTTGTTGCTTCCGAAGCAGCCATGTACTCCGCTTCACACGTAGATCCCGCGATGACGCTCTGCTTGGAACTGCACCAATTGACAGCTCCACCATTCAATAAAAATACGTATTTGGTTTGTGACTTAGAGTCATCCGGGTCAGTGTCAAAGCTTGCATCGACGTAACCGTTTACGACGAGCTCTTTGTCACCTCCATAAACAAGAAACATATCCTTAGTCCTTTTAAGGTATTTTGGGATGTTCTTGACCGCTGTGCAGTGGTCCACTCCTGGATTACTTTGGTACCTCCCTACTAAACTGATAGCAAGGCACACATCAGGTCTGGTACACTGCATTGCATACATGATAGACCTCCCTGCTAAATGGATCGCTGGAGCTTACACACTTTGTTAGCACCTTTTGGATCGATAAAACCTTCTGGTTGCATCATATACAACTCTTCTTTAAGATATCCATTAAGGAACGTAGTTTTGATATCCATTTGCCAAATTTCACAATCATAAAATGCGGCAATTGCTAACATGATTCAGATGGACTTAAGAATCTCTACGGGTGAGAAGGTCTCATCGTAGTCAACTCCTTGAACTTGTTGAAAACCTTTCGCAACAAGTCGAGCTTTGTAGACAGTAACATTACCGTCAGTGCCAGTCTTCTTCTTGAAGATCCATTTATTCTCTATGGCTTGCCGATCATCGGGCAAGTCAACCAAAGTCCACACTTTTTTCTCATATATGGATCCCATCTCAGATTTCATGGCCTCAAGCCATTTTGCGGAATCTGGGCTCATCATCGCTTCCTCATAGTTTGTAGGTTCATCATGGTCAAGTAACATGACTTCCAGAACAGGATTACCGTACCACTCTGGTGCGGATCTTACTCTGGTTAACCTACGAGGTTCGGTAGTAACTTGATCAGAAGTTTCATGATCATTATCATTAGCTTCCTCAGTAATTGGTGTAGGAATCACAGGAACTGATTTCTGTGACGAACTACTTTCCAATAAAGGAGTAGGTACAATTACCTCATCAAGTTCTACTTTCCTCCCACTCACTTCTTTCGTGAGGAAGTCCTTCTCTAGAAAGGATCCATTCTTAGCAACGAATATCTTTCCTTCGGATATGTGATAGAAGGTGTACCCAATAGTCTCCTTTGGGTATCCTATGAAGGCACATTTCTCCGATTTGGGTTCGAGCTTATTAGGTTGAAGCTTTTTCACATAAGCATCGCAGCCCCAAACTTTAAGAAACGACAAGTTGGGTTTCTTGCCAAACCACAATTCATAAGGTGTCATCTCAACAGATTTTGATGGTGCCCTATTTAACGTGAATGAAGCCGTCTCTAAAGCATAATACCAAAACAATAGCGGTAAATCAGTAAGAGACATCATAGATCGCACCATATCTAATAAAGTGCGGTTACAACGTTCGGACACACCATTACGCTGTGGTGTTCCATGTGGTGTGAGTTGAGAAACTATTCCGCATTTTTTTCAAATGAAGACCAAACTCGTAACTCAAATATTCTCCTCCACGATCAGATCGTAGAAACTTTATTTTCTTGTTACGATGATTTTCCACTTCACTCTGAAATTCTTTGAACTTTTTAAATGTTTTAGACTTATGTTTCATCAAGTAGATATACCCATATCTGCTCAAATCATCTGTGAAGGTCAGAAAATAATGATACCCGCCACGAGCATCAACACTCATCAGACCGCATACATCAGTATGTATTATTTCCAATAAGTTTGTTGCTCGTTTCATTGTTCCGGAGAACGGAGTCTTAGTCATCTTGCCCATGAGGCATGGTTCGCAAGCATCAAGTGATTCATAATCAAGTGATTCCAAAAGTCCATCAGCATGGAGTTTCTTCATGCGCTTTATACCAATATGACCTAAACGGCAGTGCCACAAATAAGTTGCACTATCATTATTAAACTTATATCTTTTGGCTTCAATACTATGAACATGTGTATCACTATTATCAAGATTTAGTAAAAATAGACCACTCATCAAGGGTGCATGACCATAAAAGATATTACTCATATAAATAGAACAATAATTATTCTCTGATTTAAATGAATAACTGTCTCGCATCAAACAAGATCCAGATATAATGTTCATGCTTAACGCTGGCATCGATTAACAATTATTCAGGTCTAAAAGTAATCCCGCAGGTAGATGTAGAGGTAGCATGCCGACGACGATCACATCGACTTTGGAACCATTTCCCACGCGCATCGTCACCTCGTCCTTAGCCAAATTTTGCTTAATCCGTAGCCCTGTTTCGAGTTGCAAATATTAGCAACAGAACCAGTATCAAATACCCAGGCGCTACTGCGAGCATTAGTAAGGTACACATCAATAACATGTATATCAAATATACCTTTCACTTTGCCATCCTTCTTATCCGCCAAATACTTGGGGCACTTCCGCTTCAAGTGACCAGTCCCTTTGCAGTAGAAGCACTCAGTCTCAGGCTTAGGTCCAGACTTGGGCTTCTTCACTTGAGGAGCAACTTGCTTGCTATTCTTCTTGAAGTTCCCCTTTTTCCCTTTGCCCATCTTCTGGAAACTGGTGGTCTTGTTGACCATCAACACTTGATGCTCTTTCTTAATTTCTACCTCCGCAGCCTTTAGCATTGCGAAGAGCTTGGAAATTGTCTTATCCATCCCTTGCATATTATAGTTCATCACGAAGCTCTTATAGCTTGGTGGCATTGATTGAAGAACTCTGTCAATGACACTATCATCAGGAAGATTAACTCCCAGCTGAGTCAAGTGGTTGTGGTACCCAGACATTCTGAGTATATGTTCACTGACAGAACTATTCTCCTCCATTTTGCAGCTGTAGAACTTATTGGAGACTTCATATCTCTCAATCCGGGCATTTTCTTGAAATATTACCTTCAACTCCTGGAACATCTCATATGCTCCATGACATTCAAAATGTCGTTGAAGTCCCGGTTCTAAGCCGTAAAGCATGGCACACTGAACTATTGAGTAGTCATCAACTTTGCTCTGCCAGACGCTCTTAACGTTTTCAGCAGCATCTACAGCAGGCTTGTCACCCATTGGTGCTTCCAGGACGTAATTCTTCTGTGCAACAATGAGGATAATCCTCAAGTTACGGACCTAGTCCATGTAATTGCTACCATCATATTTCAACTTAGCTTTCTCTAGGAACGCATTAAAATTCAATGGAACAACAGCACGGGCCATTTATCTACAACAACATAGACATGCAATATACTATCATGTACTAAGTTCATGATAAATTGAAGTTCAATTTAATCATATTACTTAAGAACTCCCACTTAGATAGAGATCCCTCTAATCATCTAAGTGATCGTGTGATCCATATCAACTAAACCATGTCCGATCATCACGTGAGATGGAGTAGTTTTCAATGGTGAACATCACTATGTTGATCATATCTACTATATGATTCACGCTCGACCTCTCGGTATCAGTGTTCCGAGGCCATATCTGCA
This sequence comes from Triticum urartu, assembly GCF_056163025.1. Classification (NCBI taxonomy): domain Eukaryota; kingdom Viridiplantae; phylum Streptophyta; class Magnoliopsida; order Poales; family Poaceae; genus Triticum; species Triticum urartu. The sequence goes on from NC_141878.1 coordinate 570,790,168, forward strand.
TATGCTAGGCTCGTCAAGTTTAACCCGAGTATTCTGCTTGTGCAAAACTGGCTTGCACCTGTTGTATGTGAACGTAGAGCTTATCACACCCGATCATCATGTGGTGTCTCGGCACGACGAACTGTAGCAATGGTGCATACTCAGGGAGAACACTTGTACCTTGAAATTTAGTGAGAGATCATCTTATAATGCTACCGCCAAACTAAGAAAAATAAGATGCATAAAGGATAAACATCACATGCAATCAATATAAGTGATATGATATGGCCATCATCATCTTGTGCCTTTGATCTCCATCTCCAAAGTACCGTCATGATCACCATCGTCACCGGCTTGACACCTTGATCTTCATCGTAGCATCATTGTCGTCTCGCCAACTATTGCTTCTACAACTATTGTTACCGCTTAGTGATAAAGTAAAGCAATTACATGGTGATTGCATTTCATACAATAAAGCGACAGCCATATGGCTCCTGCTAGTTGCCGATAACTGTGTTAGAAAACGTGATCATCCGATACAACAATTTATATAATCACGTCTTGAAAATATCACATCACAACATGCCCTGCAAAAACAAGTTAGACCTCCTCTACTTTGTTGTTGCAAGTTTTACGTGGCTGCTACGGGCTTAGCAAGAACCTTTCTTACCTACACATCAAAAACCACAATGCGGTATAGTGATTGCTTTTTGATCTTCAGAAAGAACCATGTTCATTGAATCCGATTCTACTCAAGTTGGAGAAACTGACACCCACTAGCCACCTGTGTGCGAAGCACGTCGATAGAAATAGTCTCACGTAAGCGTACGCGTAATGTCGGTCTGAGCTGCTTCATCCAACAATACCGTTGAATCAAGAATCAACTAGTGATGGCAAGCAATATGTATATAACCACGCCCACAACTCCTTTGTGTTCTACTAGTGCATATAACATCTACTCATAAAGCTGGCCCGGATGCCACTGTTGGGGAACGCGGTAATTTCAAAAAATTCCTACGCACACGCAAGATCCATCTAGGTGATGCATAGCAACGAGAAGGGGAGAGTATGTCTACGTACCCTCGTAGACCGAAAGCGGAAGCGTTATGAAACGCGGTTGATGTAGTCGAACGTCTTCGCGATCCAACCGATCAAGTACCAAACGTATGGCACCTCCGCGATCTACACACATTCAGCTCGGTGACGTCCCTCGTACTCTTGATCCAGTTGAGGCCGAGGGAGAGTTTCGTCAGCACGACAGCGTGATGACGGTGATGATGAAGTTACCGACGCAGGGCTTCGCCTAAGCACTACAATTAGATGATCGAGGTGGAAATCTGTGGAGGGGGGCACCACACACGGCTAAACAATCAACTTGTGTGTCTATGAGGTGCCCCCTCCCCCGTATATAAAGGGGTTGAGGAGGGGGCTGGCCGGCCACCTTGGGTCGCAGTTAGATGGCTGATTTTGACACTACTATACTTGTACAGTAACAACTCAACTGTAGAGGAACGAAACTCGTCGGCATGGCACCTTGCAACACATAATCACTTAACACCTCGTGCGGACTGTAGCTAGACCATACACAATTTCATTTGCCTACCGTGTCCACCTTTTGAACCTTAATGTCATGCAACTAATCTAAGGTGTGTTGTGTGTCTTCGTACACCATAGTAAACACTGACCATCTCACATTCAAAATTTAAAATTTTGCAACCACCTCAACACAGTTACACTCAATCACGACAGGTTTGGTTGTAAATCCCACTTGTTTGCATGGAAAATAAAAAGGGACAATTCTTTGACCACAGTAAAACCAGTAAACAAAGCAACTCCAATTATTTGAGAACAAATTATTGTAGGCATCTCTAGAATTGGCTACATACTTACACATACCATGGAAAATCATATACTTTAGAACCCACCATCAAGATATTTGTTATATTATACACCATAGACCTCTTTGTCAAGATATTTAAGAACACTGAAGTGAATGCTAACCATATCAATATATAAACTATCATCCATCTAAGTGGCATATATTAATCTATGGAGACATGCATGGTTAAAAGTTATAGTAACTAATGTGATTATCCTTGCAAAATGTGATTCAAATTGAGTGCAAGCATATTTATAATGATAGATGAGAACTTGTGTAACAAAGAACATCTCACCTTAATATGCAACAATAATGTTACTCCCTACGTTCCACAATACTTGTCGTGGTTTGAGTTCAAATTTGAACTAAAATCATGACAAGTATTGTGGAACGGAGGGAGTACATGGTTGCTTTCGTTTTGTAATAAAATGGTATGTAACTTAGGATCGTACCTTGATAAACTGAGGTATAAAGGAAAAACAAATGTGGTTAATTTTGCTATGTGTAAAAATAAAATAAAATAGTTGGAACTCCATATACACAAAATGAGTTATAAATAAATATAAAATGTAATTAATTTTGCTAAGTGTAATGGAGGGATCAACTAATCTTGATCGTATATTGACAGAATAAGTTATAACGAAGTAAAAAATGTGATCAATTTTGCTAAGTGTAATAGAAAAATGTATTGTTACCATCATATGCAGATTTTAATTGTGAATAAATAAAAAATGTGTTGAATGAAATAAAGGGTGGAAGTGATACCTTGACAACAACATTTGAGATATTGATTATTTTTAAATTGCCCCCCATGTGATTCTTATATGTGTTCGCTCACTTACTCTTGCATTCTAGCAAACATACAAAACAATATAAACAAATTTCTGGCTCACATCAAGTTCGACTTTTGAAAGTAGCAATTCACAATGTCTTTCACATTTTTACGCAAAAATTAATTAGACCCATCAAAAATTGAAAACATATCATAGCACAGTCCACGGGGGAGGAGTCTTTTCCATTCTTTAGCTAGCCACTGCCCCTTCTTCGAGCATTTACATATGTTCCAGCCATTTGATCCTTGGAATCTACTCATGGTCCCAATGTTGAAGGGATGCTCAAAACCTTCTATTACATGAATGCCATTTCCACATAGCATATGCATGTATTGCAAGAATATGGAAGACACATTTTAATCGTGTATATTAATTAGGGAATAAGGTGTTTATTACAATCACGCAAAATCACGTTTGACACGTAGGTTGTCATTGAAAGTACAGTCATGCCCCTAAGTATGGTTTGGTATTGAGGATGAAAGACTAAAGGGAGTAATGAGGCCGCTAAATGTATGAGAGCAGATTTATTCCCACGGGCAAAGAATGTCGAGGACATGACCATAAAAAATTAAAGTGATCAAGAAGGACTTCATGAGGGCTAGCTTTTATAGTCATTCTTTCTGTTCTTGAGTATTAGGAATCTCACACTATTAACAGGGACCATTGGGAGGCAAAGGACACTCAAGCCAATCTTTAAGGCACCTTTTTCATCAACCCAAAGTACAATGCTAAGTGGCCCAAACAAACCCCAAGCCAAAAATCACTAATGTGCAACTTTAGTGTTTGTCGGAGCCTCTAGGCAAGCACATGTGGCTGCTAAGGAACGTTGGTTTACATAGGAGTATTCGAGACTTACTCTGGCCCTCTTGGGTTGGAGCAGGAGTCTCTGGCTCTTTCTCTGGGGTGCTCCCATCATGTGTGTCCAGGAAATACCACGAAGGACTTTAGGGTCTCCTGTTCTGGGCTGGTACCCAGGTTGTGTGGTTATGTCTCGGCCGGACATGCTGGATGTTCCTCCTAGTCCGACGCCTCACTTGGATCGCTCTGTCTTAGCCATTGGAGCTAACCTAGAGCCTCCTGGCCAATTGGTATATTGAGCCTTCGGGTTGCATTTTCAGCGCAAAACGACTAATTCCTTTGAACACTCTACAAGTCACATGCCTTTTCTTGAAAGGGTTGATCACTTCACTCAAGATATTATAGATCTGAGAAGAACACCTCCCAATCTCTCCAAACCATAATTATTCGATTACTCAAGAGATTTGTGTGAGATGCAAGCCCAAGCATAGATTTGTTCCTCTCTCTCCCAACCACTTTCTTGATTTTAGCAAGTTCTGATCTTTTCCCCTTTGTTATTGTTACTCTTGAAGGTTGAAGACTCTTAGGTGATAGGAGTCACCAATTAGGAATCAATTTATGATTTACCACGTCGTTTGTAAAGGTTTGAAGGTCGCCTCAAGGTCTATCATGAGTGGTTGGGCATCGCCTTTGTGGTGATAGATCAAAGAGAAGAATGTGAGCCTTTGTAACGTAGGAGGCCTTTGTGGTTTTCCACCTCTCCAACGGTGACTAGTTTCCCTCCAAGGAACTAAACATTGAGATACACCTTCGTCTCTAGGTGTCTTCAGTTATCTCTTATCCAAGTTCATTCACTTCGTGTTTTACTTTGGTCCATTGACCTTGCAAGCAACATATAGGTTGCTACTCATCATAGCTACATTAGGAACACTTCATATTTCAAAAAGCCTAATCTTGTAAATAAAAGGAGCTAACATTTGTATAGACCTATTCACCCCTGCTAGGTCTATCTCAATCCTTTCGGTCATTTTATCTTGCAACATGCAATCACGAGTTTAGCTAAACCATGAGCGACACCACTTGCCTTCCGGTGCACCTTCTTAGCCTTAAAAACATGTAATAACTCTAAGGCAAGTCATGCTTCTCTGCACACTGATACGTCTCCAACGTATCTATAATTTTTGATTGTTCCATGCTATTATATTATCAACCTTGGATGTTTTATATGCATTTATATGCTATTTTATATGATTTTTGGGACTAACCTATTAACCTAGAGCCCAGTGCCAGTTTCTGTTTTTTCCTTGTTTTAGAGTATCACAGAAAATTAAAATCAAATAGAGTCCAATTGACATGAAATTTCACGGAACTTATTTTTGGAAAGGAAGCAATCCAGAAGACTTGGAGTGTACGTAAGGGAAGCAACGAGGAAGGCACGAGGCAGGGGGCGCGTCCACCCCCTGGGCGCGCCCTCCACCCTCGTGGGCCCCTCGTGGCCCCCCTGATGTATTTCTTCCTCCTATATATCCATATACCCTAAAAACTTCGGGGAGCACAATAGATCGGGAGTTCCGCCGCCAGAAGCCTCTGTAGCCACCGAAAGCCAATCTAGACCCGTTCCGGCACCCTCCCAGAGGGGGAATCCTTCTCCGGTGGCCATCTTCATCATCCCGGTGCTCTCCATGACGAGGAGGGAGTAGTTCTCCCTCGAGGCTGAGGGTATGTACAAGTAGCTATGTGTTTGATCTCTCTCTCTCTCATGTTCTTGAGGCGGTAAAATCTTGATGTATCGTGAGCTTTGCTATTATAGTTGGATCTTATGATGTTTATCCCCCCTCTACTCTGGATTGAGTTTTACCTTTGAAGTTATCTTATCAGATTGAGTCTTTAAGGATTTGAGAACACTTGATGTATGTCTTGCATGGGATACCTGTGGTGACAATGGGGTATTCTATTGATCCACGTGATGTATGTTTTGGTGATCAACTTGTGGGTTCCGCCCATGAACCTATGCATAGGGGTTGTCACACGTCTTCGTCTTGACTCTCCGGTAGAATCTTTGGGGCACTCTTTGAGGTCCTATGTGTTGGTTGAATAGATGAATCTGATATTGTGTGATGCATATCGTATAATCATACCCACGGATACTTGAGGTGACATTGGAGTATCTAGGTGACATTAGGGTTTTGGTTGATTTGTGTATTAAGGTGTTATTCTAGTACGAACTCTAGGGCTGTTTGTGACACCTATAGGAATAGCCCAATGGATTGATTGGAAATAATAACTTTGAGGTGGTTTCGTACCCTACCATAATCTCTTTGTTTGTTCTCTGCTATTAGTGACTTTGGAGTGACTCTTTGTTGCATGTTGAGGGATAGTTTTATGATACAATTATGTTATTATTGTTGAGAGAACTTGCACTAGTGAAAGTATGAACCCTAGGCCTTGTTTCCTAGCATTGCAATACCGTTTACGCTCAGTTTTATCATTAGTTACCTTGCTGTTTTTATATTTTCAGATTACAACAGCGATTATCTACTATCCATATTGCACTTGTATCACCATCTCTTCGCCGAACTAGTGCACCTATACAATTTACCATTGTATTGGGTGTGTTGGGGACACAAGAGACTCTTTGTTATTTGGTTGCAGGGTTGCTTGAGAGAGACCATCTTCATCCTACGCCTCCTATGGATTGATAAACCTTAGGTCATCCACTTGAGGGAAATTTGTTACTGTCCTACAAACCTCTGCACTTGGAGGCCCAACAACGTCTACAAGAAGAAGGTTGTGTAGTAGACATCAAGCTCTTTTCTGGCGCCGTTGCCGGGGAGGTGAGTGCTTGAAGGTATATCTTTAGATCTTGCAATCAAGTCTTTTAGTTTCTTGTTTTATCACTAGTCTAATTTATAAAAGGAAACTAAAAAAATATGGAATTGAGTTTGCCACATATGCTTCATCTTTTTAATATCTTTCATGAGTATGATGGAAAGGAAAATTGTGCCAAAGTGGTAGAAGAAGAATGCATTAAAATGTTTGGCACTAAATCTTTGAATGATGAGCATGATTGCAATGTTGTTAGTATGAACTCCTTGAATATCCATGGTACTAATGATGATTGCACTAGTTATGATGAAAATGTCTCCTATAAACATGTCAATTTTTGTGGGGTGCATTGGGTTTGTAAGTACACACCAAATAGGGAAGATAGATATTGCATGAGGCATAAGTACTTAGAAACTAAATTGTTGCAAGAAAGGCTAGATGATTGTGCTGAAAATTTAAATTTCTCTTGGCCGTACTTGTGGACTTTGCAATGAAAGTGGTCATTTAGCTATCCGATACAAATTGTTTCATGATCTAATCGTGTCCAAAAATTGTGATGCCTTGATTTCCCTTGCACATTATAATGAACTTGGTTTGCTTATGGGATACGAAGAAATGAAACGTATAACTAACTATCTTCCGGAATTTGCCCGTTATAAACTTCTTGGCTTTGATCTAGAGGAAATTTATATGTATTGTGCGGTGAATTGTATTGAAAATCCTTATATCGCCAACTACATAAAGAAAAGAAAACAAATAGAAGACGAAGAGAATGCTAATGAAAGGTAAGAGACTTCCCAATATCCTTCTATTATTTCTTATGATGAATCAGGTAACGAGGAGGAGCTTTCTATTCAACCAATCTCATTACTAAGGAGCACCAATAAGAGGTTTGAACCCACACATGATGTGGTGAAGAAGAAGAAAAAAAAGGAAGAGAGGTAAAAAGATATCTCCCCCAAATAATGCTGCTCCTATTACTATTGTGCCTTATGAAAATATAATTGTGGAAGATAATTATACTTCTTATGATCTTGAAAATCTTTTTGGCACTTGCTTGGAATAATATGATAATTGCTATACTATTGGTGCTATCCATACTATTAATGGTGAGAGTGATTATGCTTATGATATGAAAAGGCCCAAGCTTGGGGATGCTATGTTTGATGAAGATGATGTTTTTGAGAATATATTTAATGCAATTAATGTTTGTCCCAAGCTTGGGGATGCTATGTTTAATAATGATGATATTTTTAGCCTCCCAAGTTTTAATATGCAAAGTTGTTATGATGATAGCATGCCTCCTACTTATGATGATTATTGTGATGATACATATGCTCTAAAAAGTAGTGATTATACTTATAATACTTGTCATGATTATGATTACCCCTTTTCTGAAAATTACTCTTATAATGTGGAAACAATTTATAGTATTCGAGTCTCTTATGATACTCCCACTATTCTGAATGAGAAGAATTTTGCTTATGTGGAGAGTAATAAAAATTCTATGCTTGTAGATCATGAAAAGAATGCTTTAGGTGCTGGTTATATTGTTAAATTTATTCATGATGCTACTGAAAATTATTATGAGGGAGGAATATATGCTTGTAGGAATTGCAATAATATCAAGTTTCCTCTCTATGTGCTTAAAGTTTTGAAGTTATGCTTGTTTTACCTTCCTATGCAAGTTGATTCTTGTTTCCATAAGTTATCTGCTCACAAAATCCCTATGCATAGGAAGTGGGTTAGACTTAAATGTGCTAGTCATATTCTTCATGATGCTCTCTTTTTGTTTCAATTATTATCTTTTATGTGAGCATCCTTGAAATCATCATGCCTAGCTAGGGGCGTTAAACGATAGCGCTTGTTGGGAGGCAACCCAATTTTATTTTTGTTCCTTGCTTTTTGCTACTGTTTAGAAATAAATAATTTATCTAGCCTCTGTTATGGCTGAGTTTTTATGTTTTAATTAGTGTTTGTGCCTAGTAGAACCGTTGGGAAGACTTGGGGAAAGTCTTGTTGATCTTGCTGTAAAAAAAACAGAAACTTTAGCGCTCACGAGAATTGCTGCCATTTTTATTGGAGAGTACTATTTAGTTAATTATTTTTGCAGATGATTAATAGATAAATTACTCACGTACAGCAATTTATTTAAGAATTTTTGGGGTTCCAGAAGTTTGCGTTAGTTACAGATTACTACAGACTGTTCTGTTTTTGACAGATTCTGTTTTCTGTGTGTTGTTTGCTTATTTTGATGAATCTATGGCTAGTCAAAGAGTTTATAAACCATAGAGAAGTTGGAATACAGTAGGTTTAACACCAATATAAATCAAGAATGAGTTAATTACAGTACCTTGAAGTGGTGTTTTGTTTTCTTTCGCTAACGGAGCTCACGAGTTTTCTACTTTAAGTTTTGTGTTGTGAAGTTTTCATGTTTTGGGTAAAGATTCGATGGACTATGGAATAAGGAGTGGCAAGAGCCTAAGGTTGGGGATACCCAAGGCACCCCAAGGTAATATTAAAGGACAACCAAGAGCCTAAGCTTGGGGATGCCCCGGAAGGCATCCCCTCTTTCGTCTTCGTTCATCGGTAACTTTACTTGGAGCTATATTTTTATTCGCCACATGATATGTGTTTTGCTTGGAGCGTCATTATTCTTTCTTTTGTTTTGCTTGCTGTTTGGAGAAAATACCAAGATCTGAAATTCTTAAATGTTAGAGAGTCTTCATATAGTTGCATAATTATTCGACTACTCATTGATCTTCACTTATATCTTTCGGAGTAGTTTGTCATTTGCTCTAGTGCTTCACTTATATCTTTTAGAGCATGGTGGTGGTTTTATTTTGAAGAAATAGATGAACTCTCATGCTTCACTTATATTATTTTTAGAGTCTTTTGAATAGCATGGTAATTTGCTTTGGTTATGAATTTAGTCCTAATATGATGGGCATCCAAGAGGGATATAATAAAAACTTTCATATAAAGTGCATTGAATACTATGAGAAGTTTGATACTTGATGATTGTTTTGAGATATGGAGATGGTAATATTAGAGTCATGCTAGTGAGTTGTTGTGAATTTGAGAAATACTTGTGTTGAAGTTTGTGATTCCCGTAGCATGCACGTATGGTGAACCGTTATGTGATGAAGTCGGAGCATGATTTATTTATTGATTGTCTTCCTTATGAGTGGCGGTCGGGGATGAGCGATGGTCTTTTCCTACCAATCTATCCCCCTAGGAGCATGCGCATAGTACTTTGTTTCGATAACTAATAGATTTTTGCAATAAGTATATGAGTTCTTTATGACTAATGTTGAGTCCATGGATTATACGCACTCTCACCCTTCCACAATTGCTAGCCTCTCTAGTACCGCGCAACTTTCGCCGGTACCATAAACCCACCATATATCTTCCTCAAAACAGCCACCATACCTACCTATTATGGCATTTCCATAGCCATTCCGAGATATATTGCCATGCAACTTTCCACCATTCCGTTTACTATGACACGCTCCATCATTGTCATATTGCTTTGCATGATCATGTAGTTGACATTGTATTTGTGGCAAAGCCACCGTTCATAATTCTTTCATACATGTCACTCATGAGTCATTGCACCTCCCGGTACACCACCGGAGGCATTCATATAGAGTCGTATCTTGTTCTAAGTATCGAGTTGTAATTCTTGAGTTGTAAGTAAATAAAATTGTGATGATCATCATTATTAGAGCATTGTCCCAAGTGAGGAAAGGATGATGGAGACTATGATTCCCCCACAAGTCGGGATGGGACTCCGGACGAAAATAAATAAATAAAATAGGCCAAAGAAGCCCAAATAAAAAAAAGAAGAGAAAAGAGGCCATAAAAAGGAGAAGGCCCGAATAAAAAAATGAGAGAAAAAGAGAGAAGGGGCAATGCTACTATCCTTTTACCACACTTGTGCTTCAAAGTAGCACCATGATCTTCATGATAGAGAGTCTCCTATGTTGTCACTTTCATATACTAGTGGGAATTTTACATTATAGAACTTGGCTTGTATATTCCAATGGTAGGCTTCCTCAAAATACCCTAGGTCTTCATGAGCAAGCAAGTTGGATGCACACCCACTTAGTTTCTTTTTGAGCTTTCATACACTTATAGCTCTAGTGCATCCGCTGCATGGTAATCCCTACTCACTCACATTGATATCTATTGATGGGTATCTCCATAGCCCGTTGATACGCCTAGTTGGTGTGAGACTATCATCTCCCTTTTTGTCTTCTCCACAACCACCATTCTATTCCACATATAGTGCTATGTCCATGGCTCACGCTCATATATTGTGTGAAGATTGAAAAAGTTTGAGAACACCAAAAGTATGAAACAATTGCTTGGCTTGTCATCGGGGTTGTGCATGATTTGAATACATTGTGTGGTGAAGATGGAGCATAGCCAGACTATATGATTTTGTAGGGATAACTCTCTTTGGCCATGTTATTTTGAAGAGACATGATTGCTTAGTTAGTATGAAGTATTATTGTTTTTATGTCAATATTAAACTTTTGTCTTGAATCTTATGGATCTGAATATTCTTGCCACAATAGAGAATTACATAGAGAAATATGTTAGGTAGCATTCCACATCAAAAATTCTGCTTTTATCATTTACCTACTCGAGGACGAGCAGGAATTAAGCTTGGGGATGCTGATACGTCTCCAACGTATCTATAATTTTTGATTGTTCCATGCTATTATATTATCAACCTTGGATGTTTTATATGCATTTATATGCTATTTTATATGATTTTTGGGACTAACCTATTAACCTAGAGGCCAGTGCCAGTTTTTGTTTTTTTCCTTGTTTTAGAGTATCGCAGAAAAGGAAAATCAAACGGAATCCAATTGACCTGAAACTTAACGAAACTTATTTTTGGAACGGAAGCAATCCAGAGGACTTGGAGTGTACGTAAGGGAAGCAACAAGGAAGGCATGAGGCAGGGGGCGCTCGCTCCACCCTCGTGGGCCCCTCGTGGCCCCCCTGACGTATTTCTTCCTCCTATATATATCCATATACCCTAAAAATTTCGGGGGGCAAAATAGATCGGGAGTTCCGCCGCCAGAAGCCTACATAGCCACCGAAAGCCAATCTAGACCAGTTCCGGCACACTTCCGGAGGGGGAATCCTTCTCCGGTGGCCATCTTCATCATCCCGGTGCTCTCCATGACGAGGAGGGAGTAGTTCTCCCTTGGGGCTGAGGGTATGTACCAGTAGCTATGTGTTTGATCTCTCTCTCTCTCTCTCTCTCTCTCTCTTGTTCTTGAGGTGGTACGATCTTGATGTATCGCGAGCTTTGCTATTATAGTTGGATCTTATGATGTTTCTCCCCCCTGTACTCTCTTGTAATGGATTGAGTTTTCCCTTTAAAGTTATCTTATCGGATTGAGTCTTTAAGGATTTGAGAACACTCGATGTATGTCTTGCATGGGATACCCGTGGTGACAATGGGGTATTCTATTGATCCACTTGATGTATGTTTTGGTGATCAACTTGCGGGTTCCGCCCATGAACCTATGCATAGGGGTTGGCACACTTCTTCGTCTTGACTCTCCGGTAGAATGTATGGGGCACCCTTTGAGGTCCTATGTGTTGGTTGAATAGATGAATCTGAGATTGTGTGATGCATATCATATAATCATACCCACGGATACTTGAGGTGACATTGGAATATCTAGGTGACATTAGGGTTTTTGTTGATTTGTGTCTTAAGGTGTTATTCTAGTATGAACTCTAGGGTTGTTTGTGACACTTATAGGAATAGCCCAACGGATTGATTGGAAAGAATAACTTTGAGGTGGTTTCGTACCATACCACAATCTCTTCGATTGTTCTCCACTATTAGTGACTTTGATGTGACTCTTTGTTGCATGTTGAGGGATAGTTGTGTGATCCAATTATGCTATTATTGTTGAGAGAACTTGCACTAGTGAAAGTATGAACACTAGGCCTTGTTTCAATGCATTGCAATACCGTTTGTGCTCATTTTTTATTAGTTACCTTGCTGTTTTTATATTTTCAGATTACAAAAACCTTTATCTACCATCCATATACCACTTGTATCACCATCTCTTCACCGAACTAGTGCACCTATACAATTTACCATTGTATTGGGTGTGTTGGGGACACAAGAGACTCTTTGTTATTTGGTTGCAGGGTTGCTTGAGAGAGACCATCTTCATCCTACGCCTCCTACGGATTGATAAACATTAGGTCATCCACTTGAGGGAAATTTGCTACTGTCCTACAAACCTCTGCACTTGGAGGCCCAACAACGTCTACAAGAAGAAGGTTGTGTAGTAGACATCACACACCCTAGTAAGCACTGACCTTCTTGCCTCCAAAAATTTCAAATTTTGCGGTCATCTCAGCACAATCACAGTCAAGCATGAATGACACTATTTGCATCGAAAATAAAAAATGCAGTTATTTCACAACAACAAAACCACTAAACAAGCCATTCCAGCTTGCATCTCATATTCATTCCATGTCCACTTCTTGAGCACATACGCCTCTGGCACTGCAATGACCCCGAGCAAGCCATGGCTTACAAAATACACACACAAATTGCAAGGAAGTAAAAAATTTCTCCCACAATAATTTGATAGTTGAGCTTGTCTCATATGTGGATGAATAGATCACGTGTTTGAGTTTGCACAAGTTGTAGTATACATTGTTACGAGTGTGGCAGTGTTCGAATAGGTAGAACTAGAGTTTTCAGCGACAACAGTGATTTTGATCCTGAGGGATGGACATAGTCGGTTTCATAATAACTAGAAGATGACTTTGGGATAACTTCATCATGGAAGTGGCTGTCGTGGAGGAGTATCAAGTTGTCTACTAGGATTCAGGCTTTGGCTGAACTTTGTCAATGAATATCGGTCTCTTATTTTCGTTAAGTTTTGGACATATTTATTTGCGATAGTTTTTTAGAGAAAAGGCTCGGGCGAGCCCAAGTAGGGCTCGAACCTAACTCGGCTTTGAATTAACAAATCCATCAACCGGCCAGGAGATTACAATCGACACCTTACAGAGGAAAAACAAAATAAACAACGAAAGATACATAGAGCTCTGCCAACATCTAATAGGCTCCATCCACACTACAAGCAAAGATCTAATAAGACTAAGGCACTAAGCAGCTTGAAGATGAAGACGCCCTCCAACCTAAGCAAGCCAGCAACAACAGGACCATGTTGACATGAAGCACTCAGTAGGTGCAAAGGCAATCTTGTCTGCTCCAAGGGCTCTAGCTGACACGGAGGCAACCTCCTCCATCTTCGAAGAGAGCACCCTGCCCCCTCCCCCTGGCACGAAGGGCGCCGATCCGTCAAGAGATGAATGTTAAACATTGTATTCTATAAGTATATACACGGTACTTGTATAAACCGTGTGTATCATGTTATAGGCATGCGTGTAGTCGTTGTGGTTGTTAGGCAGGTAGGATCGATCTCTCTTGATGTTGTAGTCATCCTGTAGATAGATGAGATCGATCCTAACCTCCTCTCTCTGTAATCTCTTGTGCCTATTTAACACGCACGCGTCCCTGCCTCGAGGCATACGCTTAACCTAGTTTTAACATGGTATACAGAGCCGTTTCTCTTCATCTCATCTAGCTATGTCAAGCTCCTCCTCCGCCGTAGCCATGGCCGCACCCTCCATTGCTTCTCTCGGACACACCATAATCGAGAAGCTGACCCGCGAGAACTTCCTTGTATGGAAGGCACAAGTCCTGCCGCACATCAAGGTAGCAGGGATGACCGGCTACATCGATGGCTCCACCAAGGAGCCCCCCGCTGTGATCGTGATGGAGAAGGACGTCGCCGGCAAGGAGGAGCCTACCTCCGCGCCCAATCCCGAGCATGTAATATGGGTCACCCAGGATCAGTAGGTTCTCACTTTTCTGATCGCATCTCTGTCTCGAGAAGTCTTGATGCAGGTCAGTACGTGCACCACGTCCACTACTCTCTCGGTGGTGCTGTTGCAGAGCTTCTCGTCGCAGTCTAGGGCGAGGGTGATCCAACTCCGCTCACAACTCGAGCACACCCGCAAGGGTGACCTCTCTGCCGCCTCCTACTTCACCAAGATGAAGGGGATCGCCGACGAGCTTGCAGCCACCGGCAAGCCACTCAATGAGGACGACGTCGTGGACCACATCCTGCAAGGACTCCTGCATGAACCCGACTACAATGGGTTCGTGTCTGCAATCTCCACCCGCACGGCAACCGAGCAGCCGATCGGCCTCAGCGAGCTCTTCTCGCTACTGCTATCGGCAGAAGCCCGCATTGCCGCCCAGACTGCCTCCTACTCCGCCAATCTTGCGGCCAGGGGCGGTGTTCGTGGCGGTGGCAACTACAACAGCCACCCCGGTGGTGGCAACGGTGGTGGTGGCCCCCGCGGCTTCAACAACAACAATAACGCGGGCGGCTACAACTCGGGTGGCGGTGGTGCGCCGTAACAAGGTGGTGGTGACCGCGGTGACTGCGAGAAGTGCCAGATCTGCAAACTGGAAGGACAAGGAGCATGGCGCTGCAAGAAACGCTTCGACCGCGACTTCAACAACAATGTACACAATCCTGCGGGCAGAGGAGGTGGAGGCGGAAACCGGTCGGCCAATGCCGTTCACTCCTATGGGGTGGACACGAACTGGTACCTTGACACTGGTGCAACCGACCATGTGACCGGAGAGCTGGAGAAACTTGCCGTTCGCGACTGATACACCGACACAGATCAGATCCACACTGCAAGTGGACAAGGTATGGACATTGCCCACATTGGTCATTCGGTTCTCACCACCCCCATGGCTCTCTACAACTCAACAATATCATTCATGCTCCACAATCTGATCAGAGTCTTCTTTCTGCCCACAAACTTATTAGAGATAACAATGCTTTTCTCGAAGTTTATCCTGAAATTTTCTTTGTTAAGGACCGAGCCACCCGGAGAACCATGCTCCAAAGCAAGAGTAGAGCTCACCTGTTGATACGTCTCCAACGTATATCTAATTTATGAAGTATTCATGCTATTATATTATCAACCTTGGATGTTTTATATGCATTTATATGCTATTTTATATGATTTTTGGGACTAACCTATTAACCTAGTGGCCATTGCCAGTTTCTGTTTTTTTTCTTGTTTTTGAGTTTTACAGAAATGGAATATCAAACGGAGTCCAATTGACGTGCCAATTTTTGATGATTTTTATGGACCAAAAGAAGACCCCGGAGTAAAAGAGTCGGGCCAGGAGAGTACCGGGGCGTCCCCGAGGGTGGGGGCGCCCCCCCCAGGCGCGTGGGCCTGCCTCGTGGACGCCTCGGGCACCTCCTTGACGTGAGACCGACGCCAAAAATTCCTATAAATACAGAAACCTCGGAAAATTTACCTAGATCGGGAGTTCCGCCGCAAGAAGCCTCCATAGCCACCGAAAACCAATCTAGGCCCTCTTTGGCACCCTGCCGGAGGGGGCCATCATCACCGGAGGGCATGGAGGAGGATCCCGGAGGGGCCATCATCACCATGAAGGCCAAGGACCAGAGGAGAAACCTCTCCCCATCCAGGGGGAGGCCATGGAGGAGGAAGCACAAGGGGGAGAACCTCTCCTCCTCTCTCTCGGTGGTACCGGAGTGCCATCGGGAGGGGAATCATCGCCACGGTGATCGTCTTCATCAACATCACCATCCTCATCTCTTTTACACGGTCCACTCTCCCGCACCCCGCTGTAATCCCTACTTGAACATGGTGCTTTATGCCACATATTATGATCCAATGATGTGTTGCCATCCTATGATGTTTTGAGTAGATATCTTTTGTCTTTGGGTTGATTGATGATCTAGATTGGTATGAGTTGTATTTTTTTTACTTTGATGCTGTCCTATGGTGCCCTCTGTGTCGCGCAAGCGTGAGGGGTTCCCGCTATAGGGTGTTGCAATACGTTCATGATTCGCTTATAGTGGGTTGGTGAGTGACTGAAACACAAACCCGAGTAAGGGGGTTATTGCGTATGGGAATAAAGAGGACTTGATGCTTTAATGCTATGGTTGGGTTTTACCTTAATAATCTTTAGTAGTTGCGGATGCTTGCTAGAGTTCCAATCATAAGTGCATATGATCCAAGTAGAGAAAGTATGTTAGCTTATGCCTCTCCCTCATATGAAACTACAATAGTGATTACCGCTCTTGTTAACGATTGCCTAGGATAATTCCGCACACCGATCCACCATTATTCCACACTCGCTATTTGTAATATTTAGTAATATATTCTAACTTCATGATAAAAGCACCTACTTTTATATTTTAGCTCTCTGATATCATACAAAGTTATCCTCTTCATACCCACAACATAGTTTTATTTCTCGTTGCTAGTTGGAAGCAAACGTTCGGTGTACGTAGAGTCGTATCAGTGGAAGATAGGGCTTGAGAGAATATTGATCTTACCTTTAGCTCCTTGTGAGTTCGACACTCCATACTTATCACTTCCACCTTTGGAAATTGCTACGATGATTCCTTGAACTTGGGGATGATCAAGCTCTTTTCTGGCGCCGTTGCCGGGGAGCAATAGCGTGGGGTTGATATTCTCGTGTGTGCTTGTTTTCTTTCTAAACTAAGTATATTTTGTTTTTCCTTTTTGTTTCTGTTTAGTTTTGTGTGAAACATACAAAAAAAAATTAAAAGAATAAAAATACAAAAAAATTACTTGCCCCTCATGCCTAAAAAGTTTTTCAAAAAGAGAAGTGACTGGGAAGTTATGCATTGAAGAAGTGAGGGTCGACCTTGAGCACTTGTGTTCATGCTCATGGAAACAATGTAGAATTTTTCATGGAAGTTTCTCTGTAAATAACTGTCCCCATATATATATATATATCCATTGTATTATAAAAATAATGTGCCAAGCTTTGGTTTTAGGATGATTAGATGGCTTGTTAACTATGTGCAGAACAAAAACAAAAACTTTGGCTGTAGTGCGTGATTTTACATTTTTTACTGGAAAGTCAAATGGGTATGAAACCTTTTCAAAATTACTTCTGTATAACTTTTTCAAATTTTCAAATTTATTTCATAATTTTTGGTGTTACAGAAGTTTACTAAACCTTCAGATTACTACAGACTGTCCTGTTTTAGACAGATTCTGTTTTTCGTGTGTTGTTTGCTTATTTTGATGAATCTATGGGTAGTATCGGAGGGTATGAACCATGGTGAAGTTGGAATACAGTAGATATAGTTCTAATATGAAATTGGAATGAGTTTGAAACAGTACCTAAAGGTAGTGATTTGCTTTATTATACTAACGGATCTCACAAAGTTTTTGTCAAAGTTTTGTGTGGATGAAGTGTTCGAAGATCGAGAAGCTATCAATATGAGAAGAATAAAGAGGGGCAAGAGCTCAAGCTTGGGGATGCCCAAGGCACCCCAAGTAAATATTCTAAGGATACTCAAGCATCGAAGCTTGGGGATGCCCCGGTTGGCATCCCATCTTTCTTCTTCAACAATTATCGGTATACCTCGGTTTTTGTTTCGTTCACATGATTTGTGTCCTTTGTGTTTTTTTGTTCTTCCTTTATGAACCATGATAGTATGAGATAGCCCTTCATTTATTTGTAGAATGCTTCATGTGCTTCACTTATATCTTTTAAGTATGATATTATAGAATTGCGCTTTGTGCTTCACTTAAATCTTTTGAGTATGGTTTTATAGAATGCTTCGTGTGCTTCACTCATACATTTTGAGCCTGGACATTGGTTAGTTTATATTAATTGTAGAATGCTCCATGAAATTCACTTATATATTTTGGAGTATGAATAATACTATCATCTAAAGCGGGTTTGGAAGAGTGTCAACTTTAGGAACTAGTGATCCCGCCATTCCGAATGAGGAGAATTTTGCTTATGTGGAGAGTAGTAAAATTTCTATGCTCGTAGATCATGAAAATAATGCTTTATGTGATGGTAATATTGTTGAACTCATTCATGATTCTACTGAAAATTATTATGAGGGAGGAATACATGCTTGTAGGAGTGCAATAATATCAAGTTTTCCTCTGTATGTGCTTAAAGTTTTGAAGTTATACTTGTTTTGCCTTCCTATGCTAGATGATTCTTGTTCCCATAAATTGTGTGCTCACAAAATCCCTAGGCATAGGAAGTGGGTTAGGTTTAAATGTGCTAGTCATATTCTTCATGATGCTCTCTTTATGTTCAAGTCTTATCTTGCATGTGAGCATCATTGAAATCATCATGCCTAGCTAAAAGGCAGTAAAGAAAAGCGCTTGTTGGGAGACAACCCAATATTTACCCTTACTGTTTTTGTGTGTTTACATGATTAAGCTACTGTATTAATCATGTTTTATAGCTTTTGTTTCAATAAAGTGCCAAGTAAGACCTTTGGGAAGACTTGGGTGAAAGTTAATGTGATCTTGCTGTAAAAAACAGAAACTTTGCGCTCACGAGATTAGCTGCCATTTTTTTACAGCAGAGTGCTTTGGTGCTGATTCTTTTTGAAGAAGATTAATAGAAAAATTCCCCACGTCCACCAATTTATTTCATAATTTTTTGAGTAGCAGAAGTATGGTTAGTGTTCAGATCATTACAGACTATTCTGTTTCTGACAGATTCTGTTTTCATTGCATAGTTTGCTTGTTTTCTAGTTTGTATGACTTATATTCCTCAATATAAATTGTAGAAATGATATGGTACAGTAGGCATTGTGTGAGAACAATTATGATCTTTGTCTTTGACAGTAACAAGGTGAATTGTTTACTCTTTATCATACTAACCTATCTCACAAAGTTCCGTTAAGTTTTGTGTGATTGAAGTTTTGAAGCTTTGGGTGAGATATCGATATGAGGAGAATAAGGAGTGGAAAGACCCTAAGCTTGGGGATGCCCAAGGCACCCCAAGGTAATATTCAAGAAAGACTCAAGCGCCTAAGCTTGGGGATGCCCCAGAAGGCATCCCCTCTTTCGTCTTCAAAACTATCGGTATACCTTACTCGGAGCTATATTTTTATTCGTCACATGATATGTGTTTTGCTTGGAGCGTATTTTCAATTTTACTTGCTGTTTGAATAAAATCATTGGATCTGAATTATGAAATGAAAAAGAATCCTCCCATGGCTAGTTAATTGTTTGACTACTCAGTGTCCTTCACTATTATCTTTTGGAGTAATTTGTCATTTACTCACGTGCTTCACCTATATCCTATGAGTAAATGGTTGAATAATTGAATATCATAAATCTGAATTTATATATGTTTCATATGCTTATACCATGGGGAGTAATGACTTCACATAGAATAAGTATAGGTAGTAAACTTATTGAAAGTTAGCAAACGTAGAATTGGTCACTTGAACAATTCATGAAAGAATATTGAAGGAAGAGAGATGTCACATATAAATATACTATCTTGGACATTTTTTGTAATTGTGAGCACTCATTAAAATATGACATGCTAAAAGTTTGATGTCGGACAAGGAAGACAACGTAATGGGTTACGTTTTCTTATATCCGAAATAAAGTATATTGTCTTGGATCATCCAACATGTTGAGCTTGCTTTTCCCCCTCATGCTAGCCAAATTCTTTGCACCAAGTAGAGATACTACTTGTGCTTCCAAACATTCCTTAAACCAGTTTTGCCATGAGAGTCCACCATACCTACCTATGGATTGAGTAAGATCCTTCAAGTAAGTTGTCATCGGTGCATGCAATAAAAAATTGCCCTCTAAATATGTATGATCTATTAATGTGGAGAAATTAAGCTTTATACGATCTTGTGATGTGGAAGAAATAAAAGTGACGGACTGCATAATAATGGTCCATAGCACAAGTGGCAATATAAAGTGATGTTCTTTTGCATTATGATTTTGTGCATCCAACCATAAAAGCGCATGAAAACCTCTGCTTCCCTCTGCGAAGGGTCTATCTTTAATTTTATCTTCTACCCTTATGCAAGAGTCATGGTGATCTTCACCTTTCCTTTTTACATTTTATCCTTTGGAGGCACATTGTGTTGGAAAGATCCTGATATATATATATATATATATCCATTTGGATGTAAGTTATCATGAACTATTATTGTTGACATTACCCTTGAGGTAAAAGGTTGGGAGGCGAATCTATAAGCCCCTATCTTTCTCTGTGTCCGATTAAAACTTTGAACCCATAAATATCACGTGAGTGTTAGCAATTGTGAAAGACTAAATGATAGTTGAGTATGTGGAGTTTGCTAAATGAAAGCTCTGACATATACCCTTCCTGAAAATAAGATGAATTGCAATTGTTTGATGACTGAGAATATAGTTTGTTAGTTTGAAGAAAGTTTATGATCTATACTTTAACATGTGAATAGCTTGTTACTTGATCATGAAAAGTTTTATGAAGATGAGCTACTGTTATGATATATAATGATGCTATAAAAAGTGATTGAAACTATCATTGATGAAACTTATGCACTTGCTAGCATTCACACTTCATAAATTATTTCTTTTATCATTTACCTACTCGAGGACGAGCAGGAATTAAGCTTGGGGATGCTGATACGTCTCCAACGTATCTATAATTTATGAAGTATTCATGCTATTATATTATCCACCTTGGATGTTTTATATGCTATTTTATATGATTTTTGGGACTAACCTATTAACCTAGTGCCCATTGCCAGTTTTCTGTTTTTTCCTGGTTTTTGAGTTTTACAGAAATCGAATATCAAATGGAGTCCAATTGATGTGCCAATTTTTGACGATTTTTATACCAAAAGAAGACCCCGGAGTAAAAGAGTTGGGCCAGGAGAGTCCTGGGGCATCCACGAGGGTGGGGGGCGCACCCACCGCCCCCCCCCCCAGGCGCGTGGGCCTACCTGGTGGACGCCTCGGGCACCTCCTTGACGTGAGACCGACGCCAAAAATTCCTATAAATACAGAAACCTCGGAAAATTTACCTAGATCGGGAGTTGCGCTGCCAGAAGCCTCCGTAGCCACCGAAAACTAATCTAGGCCCTCTCTGGCACCCTGCCGGAGGGGGCCATCATCACCGGAGGGCATGGAGGAGGATCCTGGAGGGTCCATCATCACCATGAAGGCCAAGGACCAGAGGAGGAACCTCTCCCCATCCAGGGGGAGGCCATGGAGGAGGAAGCACAAGGGGGAGAACCTCTCCTCCTCTCTCTCGGTGGCACCGGAGTGTCATCGGGAGGGAAATCATCGCCGCGGTGATCGTCTTCATCAACATCACCATCCTCATCTCTTTTACACGGTCCACTCTCCCGCACCCCGCTGTAATCCCTACTTGAACATGGTGCTTTATGCCACATATTATGATCCAATGATGTGTTGCCATCCTATGATGTTTTGAGTAGATATCTTTTGTCTTTGGGTTGATTGAAGATCTAGATTGGTATGAGTTGTAGTTTTTTTACTTTGATGCTGTCCTATGGTGCCCTCCGTGTCGCGCAAGCATGAGGGGTTCACGCTGTAGGGTGTTGCAATACATTCATGATTCACTTATAGTGGGTTGGTGAGTGACTGAAACACAAACCCGAGTAAGGGGGTTGTTGCGTATGGGAATAAAGAGGACTTGATGCTTTAATGCTATGGTTGGGTTTTACCTTAATGATCTTTAGTAGTTGCGGATGCTTGCTAGAGTTCCAATCATAAGTGCATATGATCCAAGTAGAGAAAGTATGTTAGCTTATGCCTCTCCCTCATATGAAACTGCAATAGTGATTACTGGTCTTGTTAACGATTGCCTAGGATAATTCCGCACACCGATCCACCATTATTCCACACTCACTATTTATAATATTTAGTAATATATTCTAAATTTATGATAACATCACCTACTTTTATATTTTAGCTCTCCGATATCAGACAAAGTTATCCTCTTCATACCCACAATATAGTTTTATTTCTCGTTGCTAGTTGGAAGCAAACGTTCGGTGTACGTAGAGTCGTATCAGTGGCAGATAGGGCTTGAGAGAATATTGATCTTACCTTTAGCTCCTTGTGGGTTCGGCACTCCATACTTATCACTTCCACCTTTGGAAATTGTTACGATGATTCCTTGCACTTGGGGATTATCACCTGTTTCCTGTTTCTGGTCGCCATGATGCACCTACCTGACAAGTTCTCAGTGTGGTCAAGCCATCTACATCAAGATGGCACAAATGCCTAGGGCATCCTGCTCTCCCGGTGGTCTAGAAAATTCTTCGAGATTTTAGCCTTCCAGTTTCCAATAAAAAGGATCACCTCCTTGTGTGTGATTCGTGTCAGATGGCCAAGAGCCATCAACTTCCTTATGCTCGTTCCACTAGTGAGTCAAAAGCTCCTTTAGAGCTAGTTTTTTCAGATGTTTGGGGTCCTGGACCCGTTTCTGTTGGCAGGCAAAAATACTATGTGAGTTTTATTGATGATTTTAGTAAGTTCAGTTGGATATACTTGCTTAAGAATAAGTCTGATGTCTTTGCGAAATTTCATCTCTTTCAACAACATGTTGAACGCCTTTTGGATCGCAAAAATCTTGCTATGCAAACGGACTAGGGTGGTGAATACCCAAAACTCCATTCGTTTTTTAGCGCATCGGCATCACGCATCATGTGGTGTGCCCCCATGCACACCAACAGAAAGGATCTGCTGAGCGCAAACACAGACACATAGTGGAGGTTCGGGTTTCCTTGCTCGCTCGTGCCTATATGCCTCTCAAATTTTGGGACGAGGCTTTTCTCACGGCTGTCTACCTTATCAATCGTGTCCCTAGTCGAGTCATTCATAATCAAACTCCACTAGAACGCTTGTTCGGCACAAAACCAAACTACACTTTTCTTCGTATCTTTGGTTGTACCGTTTGGCCGAACCTACATCCTTTCAACAAACACAAACTTGAGTTTCGCTCTAAGCAATGTGTGTACATAGGGTATAGTAGTCTCCATAAGGGCTACAAGTGTTTGGACGTGTCTACTGGTCGTGTGTATGTTTCTCGAGATGTGGTGTTCGATGAACAAGTTTTTCCTTTTGCACAACTTCACCCCAACGCCGGCGCCCAACTCCGCAAAGAACTTGTTCGTCTCCCTTCCCACCTTCTACCATCGCCACACTTTATTCCTGGGGGTGCAGAAGAACCTAATGATCATGCGTCTGTGCCGCATAATGCCTCTGCTGAAAGTGTGCAGGAAAACATGGAAGAAACAGGTGAAACAGGCTATGATTTTATGCTGGAGTCTGACTCTACAGGAGCGGACATAGATGATCCTGGCTCCAATCCCCGTGTGGATTTGGGCGGGAGGATCTCCTCGGGATCTACCGCGTCAGGCGTGTCCGGTGCAGGCGGATCAGCTGCGGGATCCACGCCCGCCTCTTGTTCGCTAAACGACCTCGCGAGGGGGTCAAGTGGGCCACCTGCACGTGGGTCTGGTCGGGAGCTGGACGCGCCGGCTCAGCGGGCTGCTCCCGCGGTCGAGCCAGGCAGGTCCCTCGCATGTGGCCTTGGTCGGACGCCGGCACATGAGGGCGCAGCTGGGCCCTCTGCGCGTGGCCCAGGCGGGGTCACGTCCTCCGACGCGTCTCCGGATGCGCCAACTAGCAGCGTGGGAGAGGAGGCAGGCCGCACCGGCGTATCTCTATAGGAGTTGCACCCCAGCGGATCTTCTGCGCCTGCTGGATCCGATGTGTCATCTACTTCAAACCGGCTTCAACAGCAACTTTCTCGTCCGGCTTCGCCGCCTCCTGAACGCTCCCGCACCAGATCACAGAGTGGTATCATTAAACCCAAACTTTACAATGATGGCTGTGTGCATTGGGGTTCCTTTTGTGCCACAGGTGAACCGCAAAGTGTGAGTGAAGCCCTTGGTGAACCGCGGTGGAAGGAGGCCATTGATGAGGAGTTTGCTACCCTTATGAAAAACAAAACTTGGCATATCGTTCCACCAGCTAGAGGGAGGAACATCATTGACTGTAAGTGGGTCTACAAAGTAAAAAAGAAAATCTAATGGTACTGTTGACAGGTACAAGGCACGTCTAGTAGCCAAAGGGTTCAAGCAAAGGTATGGAATTGACTACGAGGACACATTTAGTCCTGTAGTGAAGGCTGCTACTATTCGGTTAATCCTTTCAGTTGCAGTGTCTAGAAACTGGTGCATTCGTCAGCTAGATGTAAAGAACGTGTCCTTGCATGGTGTTCTAGAAGAGGAAGTGTTTATGGGACAACCTCCTGGGTATGAAAACTTATAATTTCCACGTCATGTTTGCAAGCTTAATAAGGCACTGTATGGACTGAAACAAGCACCTAGAGCCTGGTACTCATGCCTGTCATTAAAGTTGTAGTCACTAGGTTTCCTTCCCTCTAAGGGTGATACATCATTGTTCTTTTACCATCGTCATGGGATTACTATCTTTATGCTCATTTATGTTGACGATATTGTTGGTGTTGGAAATATGCCCTAGAGGCAATAATAAATTGATTATTATTATATTTCCTTGTTCATGATAATCGTTTATTATCCATGCTAGAATTGTATTGATAGGAAACTCAGATACATGTGTGGATAGATAGACAACACCATGTCCCTAGTAAGCCTCTAGTTGACTAGCTCGTTGATCAATAGATGGTTACGGTTTCCTGACCATGGACATTGGATGTCATTGATAATGGGATCACATCATTAGGAGAATGATGTGATGGACAAGACCCAATCCTAAGCCTAGCACAAGATCATGTAGTTCATATGCTAAAGCTTTTCTAATGTCAAGTATCATTTCCTTAGACCATGAGATTGTGCAACTCCCGAATATCGTAGGAGTGCTTTGGGTGTGCCAAACGTCACAACGTAACTGGGTGGCTATAAAGGTACACTACAGGTATCTCCGAAAGTGTCTGTTGGGTTGGCATGAATCGAGACTGGGATTTGTCACTCCGTGTAAACGGAGAGGTATCTCTGGGCCCACTCGGTAGGACATCATCATAATGTGCACAATGTGATCAAGGAGTTGATCACGGGATGATGTATTACGGAATGAGTAAAGAGACTTGCCGGTAACGAGATTGAACAAGGTATCGGGATACCGACGATCGAATCTCGGGCAAGTATCGTACCGCTAGACAAAGGGAATTGTATACGGGATTGATTAAGTCCTTGACATCGTGGTTCATCCAATGAGATCATCGTGGAACATGTGGGAGCCAACATGGGTATCCAGATCCCGCTGTTGGTTATTAACCGGAGAGTTATCTTGGTCATGTCTGCATGGTTCCCGAACTCGTAGGGTCTACACACTTAAGGTTCGATGACGCTAGGGTTATAGGGAATAGATATACGTGGTTACCGAATGATGTTCGGAGTCCCGGATGAAATCCCGGACGTCACGAGGAGTTCCTAAATGGTCCGGAGGTAAAAATTTATATATGGGAAGTCCTGTTTTGGTCACCGGAAAAGTTTCGGGTTTTATCGGTAACGTACCGGGACCACCAGGAGGGTCCCGGGGGTCCACCAAGTGGGGCCACCGGCCCCGGAGGGCTGCATGTGCCAAGTGTGGGAGGGGACCAGCCCCAGGTGGGCTGGTGCGCCCCCCCACAAGGGCCCAAGGCGCCTAGGGTTTGGGGAGGGGGCGCACCCACCTAACTTGGGGGCAAGTTTCCCCTCTCCCCCCCTTGGTCGCCCCACTAGATGGGGTTTTGGGGCTGGCCGCCGCCCCTAGGGTGGAACCCTAGGTGGGGCGCACCCCCTCCCTCTCCCCTATATATACTTGAGCACTTGGGGGGCTGTATACACATGAGTTTTGACTCCTTCATGGCGCAGCCCCACCTCTCTTTCTCCTCATATCTCGCGGTGCTTGGCGAAGCCCTACTGGATCACCACGCTCCTCCACCACCACCACGCTATTGTGCTGCTGCTGGATGGAGTCTTCCTCAACCTCTCCCTCTCTCCTTGCTGGATCAAGGCATGGGAGACGTCACCGGGCTGTACGTGTGTTGAACGCGAAGGTGCCGTCCGTTCGGCACTAGGATCTCCGGTGATTTGGATCACGACGAGTACGACTCCTTCAACCCCGTTCTCTTGAACGCTTCCGCTTAGAGATCTACAAGGGTATGTAGATGCACTCTCCTTCCCCTCGTTGTTGGTTTCTCCATAGATAGATCTCGGTGACACGTAGGAAAATTTTGAATTTTTGCTACGTTCCCCAATAGTGGCATCATGAGCTAGGTCTATGCGTAGTTTCTATGCATGAGTAGAACACAAAGTAGTTGTCGGCGTTGATTTTTTTCAATATGCTTACCGTTACTAGTCCAATCTTGATTCGGCGGCATTGTGGGATGATGCGGCCCGGACCGACATTACACGTACTCTTACTTGAGACTGGTTCCACCGACTGACATGCACTAGTTGCATAAGGTGGCTAGCGGGTGTCTGTCTCTCCCACTTTAGTCGGATCGGATTCGATGAAAAGGGTCCTTATGAAGGGTAAATAGCAATTGGCATATCACGTTGTGGTTTTTGCGTAGGTAAGAAACGTTCTTGCTAGAAACGCATAGCAGCCACGTAAAACATGCAAACAACAATTAGAGGACGTCTAACTTGTTTTTGCAGGGTATGCTATGTGATGTGATATGGCCAAGAAGAATGTGATGAATGATATGTGATGTATGAGATTGATCATGTTCTTGTAATAGGAATCACGACTTGCATGTCGATGAGTATGACAACCGGCAGGAGCCATAGGAGTTGTCTTTATTTATTGTATGACCTGCGTGTCATTGAACAACGCCATGTAATTACTTTACTTTATTGCTAACCGGTAGCCATAGTAGTAGAAGTAATAAGTTGGCGAGACAACTTCATGGAGACTGCCGGGGTTGCTGATCCACGGACACCTATGGGACCGGCGGGCCGGGTCCCTTTCGGTTCGGCGGGGGGCGGAGGTCGCGCAAAGAGCAGATCGAGGCGAAGCACGCGAGCGGTGGGTCGTGTGAAGGGCAAATCGAGGCGAAGCACGCGAGCGATTTACCCAGGTTCGGGCCGCACGGATGCGTAAAACCCTAATCCTGCTTTGTGGATTGTATTGCTTTCTAGCTCGGGAGCGTGGAGTGCTACAGTACTCTCCAGCTGAGACCGAGCGTGAGTGTGTGGAAAAATGGCCTCCTCCCCGTCCCCGTCGCACTCGGGCCTCCTTTTATATGCTCAAGGGGTTACCGACATGGAGCAACGGGGGTCAAGGGCAAAAATGGAAAAGGCGCCGCAGTAGGGACAGCTAGGTGCTGTAGCAGGCACAGCTACCTGCTACAGTGCTATCATACCTAACCATGACGGCAGGGGGCAAGGGCATTAAATGCCCGTCTATGTCGCCCAAACAGTACCGAAAGGGGCTTGCTAGAGAAGCCACCGTTAGCCACGGTGGTTATCTTGCCAGCACCTGCTTGCCACCTCGCACTCCTCGCTGCACAGCCTCCTGCCACGTGTGCTTGGGAGGGTCCCAGAGCAACACGTGGTGGGCGTGCTGGAGCGTGGGCACGAAGTGGGGGCTTCCCGCGGCAAGCTCCTTGCCGCGGTCGTCGTCGTCGTGTCCGGGAGCTTGTCGCTCACCGGGCCTTGCCGGGGCGCGCGGGGCGCCGCGGCAAGTTTTCTTGGTACGCCTTGGTTGGCCTTCCTGGCAAGCTCCTCTTGCCGGGGCCTTGGGATGCTTCTGATAGCCTTCCCGGCAAGCTCCTCTCGCCGGGGTCTTGCCTTCTTCCCGGCAAGCTCCTCTTGCCGGGGTCTTGTCTTGAGTACTTTGTTCTTGAATGGTCTTCGAAGTGGCTGCGGAGGGTCTTGGCAGTCACCCGGCAAGCCTTGCCGCGGGAGTGCTGCGACTGCCCGTGCACAAGTTCGGGGTACTAAGGGTACCCCTACTCTAGTACACCGACAGGAGCCCCCGGGCCTGGGCCAGACACGGTGCCGAGCGCTGTTGGGCCAGGCCCAAAACAATGCATGGGCACGCGCGCCCTGGGTCACGCCGCATATCCCTCCGCTCCCACCGCGCACGCCCAAAACGGCACGCGTCAAACGTGGCGTTGTGGGTGACGTGGGCGGCGTGCGCGGGGCTAAGCCCCGCGAGCATGCGTCAGGCCATGATGAAGGGGACGGTTCACGCCCTCCTCCTTACACGGAGGTAGGCGTGGGGGTGAGGCGCATTTACTGGACGGGGCTGGTGCACGGTTTCCGAGGCGCCCACTCCCCGTGATCACGGGGTGGGGGCGAGGCCGCCTCATTCATCGCCTCGGTTCCGCATCCTTGCCACGCGGTTCCCATGCGCTTGGAGTCGCGGACGGTGGAAGTGGGAAGCTGGGCCGCCGCGAGCAGAGGCAGTGGGTTGGCCCCGGAGGACGACAGGCTGAGAATTGCTGTCACTAGGGTCCTGCGCCTCAGGCTTGCCGGGCTTACTATTGGCGCCGTTGGCGCGGACTTCCTTCACCGCCGCATCGCCCCCTGCAGGAGCGGGGGAGGCCCACTTGGGAGTTCAAGAACGCGGCAGACATTATGAGGCTGCGGCCGGGCCTCAACTACAACTTCACAGTTCTGGAGCTCCACGCGATGCTCCAGGAGCTGTTCAAATATGACCCCCAGCATCCCGAGGTGTTCAGGTTGCCGGGGGGCGTCGTGCCTTTGTGCAACAACTCCGCGCTCGACCGCATCCGTGCAATGATGCCGGAATGCGACTCGCACGGGATTGTGCCAACTTGGCAGGAGCCTGCCGACGAGGTCGTGCAGCAGTTCTTCGACGACTTGGTGGAAGTGGCAGTCCATCTCGATGAGAAGGACGGGCTCACCCGCGACACCACCGACGCGGAGATGGCGCGCATCGCCACCAGGCTGGAGGAGGCGGCGGCAGCCGCAGCCGCGGGCGAGTTTGGGTTCACCACCGCGGAGGCAGATGCAGCAGAAGCGGCAAGCTGTGGCGAGCAAGGGGAGCCTGCCGGCAAGAAGGGGCTTGCCGGGCAAGACGCCGAGCCGAGCGAGCCCGCCGAAGATACGGGCAGCTCGTGGCAAATCGACTCCTCTCCCTCCTTGCCTCCGGACAGCCCACCAGAAGCAGCGCCTCCATCCCCACCAAGAAGGCGCCTCCGCAAGGCCTGTGATGTGGCGGAGCGGCAAGCGGTTCAACAGTCGCCACGCCGCGTGACGCGCTCGACCACGGCAAACACTGTTGCCGCGGGAGCGCCTCATGCTACGCCGGCAACTGGAGCGGAGTCCAGCCAGACCACCGCTTCAGTCCCTGCCGCTGCTCACGCCGCGCCAACAGCCGGGGCGGGGTCGTCTCGGACCACCGCCGCGGCTCCCGCCAAGCGCCAAGGGACGCTTCTCCTCCGCCTCCTCGCGCCGGGCGCGGGCCAGGCTTCGACTTCTCCGTGTTAAGCTCCGACGAGGAGGAAGAGGGAGAGTAAGCCTTTCTTGCTGCACTTGTGTCTCTTCAGTTTTTGCTGTTGGTCTTGTCTCTCACTTGCCTTTCCCGGAATCTATTCCTCTTTAGGACTATGGCCCAGAGAGCGGCAA
The DNA here is from genome assembly GCF_056163025.1 of Triticum urartu. Classification (NCBI taxonomy): domain Eukaryota; kingdom Viridiplantae; phylum Streptophyta; class Magnoliopsida; order Poales; family Poaceae; genus Triticum; species Triticum urartu. Next base: position 570,820,017 of record NC_141878.1, read on the forward strand.
AGAGAGCTAAGGCCTCGGCGGTCACCATCGAGGACGAGCCCCCTGCGAGTGCAGGTGGCGCGCCCGAGACAACCTTGCCGGACCCAGCGACTTTCCTCCAGAGCAGCCCCCAGCGTAAGTGTGAGAATTACTTTCCGCGGCGGGGCGTGCTTGGGTACTTGCCTTCGCTAATATCTGCTTGTTGACTTGTGCAGGAGCCGAGCAGCCCCACCAGGAGCCAAGGGAGAATTCCCCGACAAGGGAGAACTCTCCGGCAAGGGAAGGCTCTCCGGAGAAGGAGAAGTCTCCGGTGAGGGAAGGCTCCCCGGCGAGGGAGAAGACTCCGGCAGGGGAGGGTTCTCCGGCGAGGGGCAGCGCCGGCGGCCCCCCGACGACGGAGACCACGACCGCAGAGCCTGGCGCAGGTACTCCCCTTGCCTCGAAACTTCTCTTGGATCCTTCTTTTCTTGATCTTTGCGAGTCTCTGTTAGATTCTGTTTGACTCTTCTCTCCTCTCCCGGCTGTCAGATCCATCTGCTGTGGAGCAGATGGAGACAGAGGCCGCCGCCGACAAAGCTGCCGGTGCTGGAGACGCCGCCGGCGCCGAGGCCGCCAAGGCTGGCGCTGCGGCGACTGGCGAGGAGTCTGGCGATCGTACCGACGGCCCTGAGGCCGCAGGGGCGCCAGGCGCTACCCCGACCGCCGATCCGTCCGCCGCCGCCGCAGCGTCGGGCTCCGGAGAGCCCCAGCCGAGCGTTTACTTGAGGGCCGGCGAAGGCGTCTTCATCAACCTTCCCTGGGCATCAAGCTCCAGGGCGCTGGTCGAGGGGGAGGCCTTCGACGGGGAAGTGCTCGCCTCCGTGGGGTTGAAGCTAGTCAACGCGCCGAGTAGCAGCAGCGACGAGCCCGAAGAGGAGCGGCTGCTGCGCAGGTTGATGTCGCTCTACCGCGCACGGCAAGCCAAGCTGGAGTCCCGCGAGGCACTTGTCGCGAAGGCGGGAGCTGACATCGAAAGGCGCGCGGAAGAGCTCAGGGGTTTCCACCGGGAAGCCGTCCGAACCCTGGCGGAGGAGCGGGAGCAGCTCGCTGAAGCACAGAAGGCCTTTCTCCTTGAGAAGGCCGAAGCCGAAGAGCTGCAGCGACTGGCCGCCATGAAGCTAGCCGCGGAGGAGGGCGAGCAGGCGCAGCGGAAGGTCAACCTCGATGCTCACGAGGAGGAGCTTGCCGCGCGCGAGGAGAAGCTCGGCGGAGCCCTCAAGCAAGCGGAGGACGCTGCCGCCGCCGCCGAGGCCGCCAAAAAGGTGCTGGAAATAAAGGTGGTGCAGCTGGAGGCTGATCGCAAAGCATATGGCGAAGAGCTTAGCGCCGCCAAGGACTCCAACACCGCTCTCGAGTCGAAACTGGCCGCTCTGACCAAGGCGCTGGACGGCGCCAAGGAGCGGGAGGCGGCCCTGAAGAAGGAGATCGAGGGCGACAAGGCGTTGCTGGAGAGTGCTGCCACCACCCAAAACGCCTTTAGGGATACGGTGGAGCACTGGACGGAGAGCCTCGCGAGCGCCGCCGGGGACATTGATAAGGAGCTGGCGCAGCTGGGGGTGGAGGACTTCGGGTACTCCTCCGACGAGAACCTCCAACCTAGCGCCAAGCTCACTCTGTTCTTCCAGGGCGTGGTGACGGCGCTCCAGCGGCTCCGGGACAGGATCCCGAAGCAGCTGGCCGACGAGTCGTGCGAGATCTGTGCGGGGGCCCTTCAGAAGGTGTTGATGAAGGTGGCCTTCCGCAACCCAGGCCTCCGCCTCCACAACGTCCTCAGACCCCTGCCGGCTGATATCGATCAGGAGGAGCTCAAGGCCCTTGTCGCACCCATTGTGGACAAGGTGGGCGGGATCAAGAGGGTTGAGGGCGACCGCGTTGATTAGGCCGCCTGCTTCCTTCTTTCCTTGTCGCTGCTAGCTATGTCATGGAAAGCACCTGTTAGAGCTGCGACAAGCTATTTTGTAATATAACTTTCTCACGAGTAGTGATTGCTATGTTATTCCCCTTTACTTGATTCCTTGCCTTGTATGCTTTTACCCTACGCTTTTAGGGAACTTGCCAGTGCAGGCACCTGAGCCGCGAGCGCTGAGTGCGGAACGTCAGCGGCCCGCTGGCGGTGCCGCTACCGGCAAGAAACCTTGTTGCAACTAGCTGCAGCTCACTTAAGTTGCTGAGCGGACTCGAAGCAAAGTAAGGGCGCGGCTAGTTAAGCAACTAGTCGCAGCTAACTTACGTTGTTGAGCAGGCTCAAAACAATGCAAGGTCGCGGTTAGTTAAGCAACCAGCCGCAGCTCACTTAATGTTGTTGAGCGAGCTCGAAACAATGCAAGGGCGCAGCTAGCTACGAGTTGGCTCCTCCGCGCACAGGTTTTCCATAAAGGTGCGGCCGTTCAGGGGAGATAACTCAAAATTTAAAAAATTTGATCGCTCAAACTTTGGCGACTTAGCTTTTCTTTTGTTTGCTTCCCGGCAAGGCGAAACTCTTGAACGACGCCTGGTCCATACCATCATCTTCTCCTCCCCCCCCGGCAAACTTGTGCGCGAGGGAGCCTTCCTTTCCTTGTGAAAAAGAAAGAAGAGAAAATACAAATATGGAGCCTTATGGCTCGTTATTGCTTACCGGGGGGTAGGTGTTATGCCCGGGGTCTGCGCCCGGCTTTGTACAAAGGATTACACGCAACAGCGGCGAGACTTGTACAAAAGGGGGGTTGCCAGAGTCCATGCTGGAGCTTGTGGCTCGACAACAAGGACTAAAGGCAAATCTACTGCTGCGGGAACATCCGCTTCTACGGCGAGAATCTGCGGCTCTGCCGGAGCGTGATGTTCCCCGGCAAGCTTGCCGGAGCAAAACTTGTCGCTGCCCATCATGTCATGAAAACAATTTGTTAGGGCTGCGACAAGCTATCTTTGTAATGTTGCCTGGTCGTGGGCAACGATTGCAACGTTACTCCCTTTACTTGATTCCTCCCTTTGTATGTTTTCGCCCTACGCTTTTAGGGAACCTGCCGGCGCAGGCATCTGAGCCGCGAGCGCTGAGTGCGGAATGTCAGCAGCCTGCTGGTGGTGCCGCTACCGGCAGGAAACCTTGTCGCAGCTAGCTGCAGCTGACTTAAGTTGCTGAGCGGGCTCGAAGCAAAGTAAGGGCGCGACTAGTTAAGCAACTAGTCGCAGCTCGCTTACGTTGTTGAGCAGGCTCGAAACAATGCAAGGGCGGGGCTAGTTAAGCAACTAGCCACAGCGCACCCAATGTTGTTGAGCGAGCTCGAAACAACGCAAGGGCGCAGCCAGCTACGAGTTGGCTCCTCCGCGCACAGGCCTCCCATACAAAGTGTGGTCGTTCAAGGGAGGTAACTTAAAAATATAAGAAATTTGGTTGCTCAAACTTTGGCAACTTATCTTTGGCCCTCAGCGCGGACGGAGCAGCCGCCTCCGAAACCTTCTTCTTCGGCGGCATGTTGATGAAGATGATGAAGATCTAGCTCGCGAGGACGCCGGATCTGATTCACACAACTTCGACGCCCCCTACCTGGCGCGCCAAAGATGCCGGGGTTGCTGATCCACGGACACCTATGGGACCGGCGGGCCAGGTCCCTTTCGGTTCGGCGGGGGGCGGAGGTCGCGCAAAGAGCAGATCGAGGCGAAGCACGCGAGCGGTGGGTCGTGTGAAGGGCAAATCGAGGCGAAGCACGCGAGCGATTTACCCAGGTTCGGGCCGCACGGATGCGTAAAACCCTACTCCTACTTTGTGGATTCTATTGCTTTCTAGCTCGGGAGCGTGGAGTGCTACAGTACTCTCCAGCTGAGACCGAGCGTGAGTGTGTGGAAAAATGGCCTCCTCCCCCTCCCCGTCGCACTCGGGCCTCCTTTTATATGCTCAAGGGGTTACCGACATAGAGCAACGGGGGTCAAGGGCAAAAATGGAAAAGGCGCCGCAGTAGGGGCAGCTAGGTGCTGTAGCAGGCACAGCTACCTGCTACAGTGCTATCATACCTAACCCTGACGGCAGGGGGCAAGGGCATTAAATGCCCGTCTATGTCGCCCAAACAGTACCGAAAGGGGCTTGCTAGAGAAGCCACCGTTAGCCACGGTGGTTATCTTGCCAGCGCCTGCTTGCCACCTCGCACTCCTCGCTGCACAGCCTCCTGCCACGTGTGCTTGGGAGGGTCCCAGAGCAACACGTGGTGGGCGTGCTGGAGCGTGGGCACGAAGTGGGGGCTTCCCGCGGCAAGCTCCTTGCCGCGGTCATCGTCTCGTCGTGTCCGGGAGCTTGTCGCTCACCGGGCCTTGCCGGGGCGCGCGGGGCGCCGCGGCAAGTTTTCTTGGTACGCCTTGGTTGGCCTTCCCGGCAAGCTCCTCTTGCCGGGGCCTTGGGATGCTTCTGATAGCCTTCCCGGCAAGCTCCTCTCGCCGGGGTCTTGTCTTCTTCCCGGCAAGCTCCTCTTGCCGGGGTCTTGTCTTGAGTACTTTGTTCTTGAATGGTCTTCGAAGTGGCTGCGGAGGGTCTTGGCGGTCACCCGGCAAGCCTTGCCGCGGGAGTGCTGCGACTGCCCGTGCACAAGTTCGGGGTACTAAGGGTACCCCTACTCTAGTACACCGACAGAGACACAATGATGGAGATCATGATGATGGAGATCATGGTGTCATGCCGGTGACGATGATGATCATGGAGCCCCGAAGATGGAGATCAAAAGGAGCAAAGTGATGATGGCCATATCATGTCACCTTTTGATTGCATGTGATGTTTATCATGTTTTTGCATCTTATTTGCTTAGAACGATGGTAGTAAATAAGATGATCCCTCATTAAAATTTCAAGAAAGTGTTCCCCCTAACTGTGCACCATTGCGAAAGTTCGTCGTTTCGAAGCACCACGTGATGATCGGGTGTGATAGATTCTTACGTTCACATACAACGGGTGTAAGCCAGATTTACACTCGTGAAACACTTAGGTTGACTTGAAGAGCCTAGCATGTACAGACATGGCCTCGGAACACAAGAGACCGAAAGGTCGAGCATGAGTCGTATAGAAGATACGATCAACATGAAGATGTTCACCGATGTTGACTAGTCCGTCTCATGTGATTATCGGACACGGCCTAGTTGACTCGGATCATGTAATCACTTAGATGACTAGAGGGATGTCTATCTGAGTGGGAGTTCATAAGATGAACTTGTTTATCCTAAACATAGTCAAAAGGATTTTGCAAATTATGTCGTAGCTCGCGCTTTAGTTCTACTGTTTAGATATGTTCCTAGAGAAAAATTAGTTGAAAGTTGATAGTAGCAATTATGCAGACAGTAAAAGGCTTATGTCCTTAATGCACCGCTCAGTGTGCTGAACCTCGAACGTCGTCTGTGGATGTTGCGAACATCTGACATACACATTTTGATAACTACGTGATAGTTCAGTTAAACGGTTTAGAGTTGAGGCACCAAAGACGTTTTAAAACGTCGTGAAACATATGAGATGTTTCGAGGGCTGAAATTGGGATTTCAGGCTCTTGCCCACGTCGAGAGGTATAAGACCTCCGACGATTTTCTTAGCCTGCAAACTAAGGGAGAAAGGCTCAATTGTTGAGCTTGTGCTCAGATTGTCTGAGTACAACAATCACTTGAATCAAGTGGGAGTTGATCTTCCAGATGAAATAGTGATAGTTCTCCGAAGTCATTACCACCAAGCTGCTAGAGCTTCGTGATGAACTATAATATATCAGGGACATATATGATGATCGTTGAGATATTCGCGATGTTTGACACCACAAAAGTAGAAATCAAGAAGGAGCATCAATTGTTGATGGTTGGTGAAACCACTAGTTTCAAGAAGGGCAAGGGCAAGAAGGGATACTTCATGAAACGGCAAATCAGCTGCTGTTCTAGTGAAGAAACCCAAAGTTGAACCCAAGCCCGAGACTAAATGCTTCTGTAATAAGGGGAACAGTCACTGAAGCAGAACCACCCTAGATACTTGGTAGATGAGAAGGCTGGCAAGGTCGACAGAAGTATATTGGATATGCATTACAATGTGTGCTTTACTAGTACTCCTGGTAGCACCAGGGTATTAGATACCGGTTCGGTTGCTAAGTGTTAGTAACTCGAAACAAAAGGCTACGGAATAAACGGAGACTAGCTAAAAGGTGAGATGACGATATGTGTTGGAAGTATTTCCAAGGTTGATCAAATATCGTACGCTCCCTCTACCATCGAGTTGGTATTAAAACCTAAATAATTGTTATTTGGTGTTTGCGTTGAGCATAGACATGATTGGATTACGTCTATCGCAATACGGTTATTCATTTAAGGAGAATAATGGTTACTCTGTTTATTTGGATAATACCTTCAATGGTCTTACACCTAAAATGAATGGTTTATTGAATCTCGATCGTAGTGATACACATGTTCATGCCAAAAGATATAAGATAGTAATGATAGTACCACCTACTTGTGGCACTGCCACTTAAGTCATATCGGTATAAAACACATGAAGAAGCTCCATGTTGATGGATCTTTGGACTCACTCGTTTTTGAAAGGATTGAGACATGCGAACCATGTTTGTTGGTAGATATGCATGAAGAAACTCTATACAGATGGATCGTTTGGACTCACTTGTTTTTGAATCACTTGAGACATGCAAATCATACCACATGGGCAAGATGACTGAAAGCCTCGTTTTCAGTAAAATGGAACAAGAAAGCAACTTGTTGGAAGTAATACATCTTGATGTGCGCAGTCCAATGAGTGATGAGGCATGTAGTGGATATCGTTATGTTCTTACTTCACAGATGATTTGAGTAGATACTGAGTATATTTACTTGATGAAACATAAGTTTGAATTATTGAAAGGTTCAAGTAATTTCAGAGTGAAGTTGAACATCGTCGTGACAAGAGGATAAAATATCTATGATATGATCGTAGAGATGAATATCTGAATTACGAGTTTGGCACAGAATTAAGACATTGTGGAAATTGTTTCACAACCAATACAGCCAGGAACACCATGGTGTGATGGTGTGTCCGTACATCATAACTGCACCCTATTGGATATGATGCATACCATGATGTCTGTTATCGAATTACCATGATAGTTTATGGGTTAGGCATTAGAGACAACCACATTCACTTTAAATAGGGCACCACGTAATTCCGATGAGATGACATCGTATGAACTATGGTTTAGAGAAACCTAAGCTGTCATTTCTTAAAAAGTTTGGGGCTGCGACGCTTATGTGAAAAGTTTCAGGCTGATAAGCTCGAACCCAAAGCGGATAAATGCATCTTCATAGGACACCCAAAACAGTTGGGTATACCTCCTATCTCAGATCCGAAAGCAATAAGGGATTGTTTCTAGAATCGGGTCCTTTCTCAAGGAAAAGTTTCTCTCGAAAGAATTGAGTGGGAGGATGGTGGAGACTTGATGAGGTTATTGAACCGTACCTTCAACTAGTGTGTGGCAGGGCACAGGGAGTTGTTCCTATGGCCCCTACACCAATTGAAGTGGAAGCTTATGATAGTGATCATCAAACTTCAGATCAAGTCACTACCAAACATCGTGGGATGACAAGGATGCGTACTGCTTCAGAGTGGTACGTAATCCTGTCTTGGAAGTCATGTTGCTAGACAACAATGAACCTACGAGCTATGGAGAAGCGATGGTGGGCCTGGATTCCAAAATGGCTCAAGGCCATATAATCCGAGAGAGGATCCATATATGAAAACAAAGTGTAGACTTTGGAAGAACTACTTGATGGTCACAAGGATGTTAGGTACATATGGATTTTAAAAGGAAGACGAACAATGATGGTAAGTATCACCATTAAGAAAGCTCGACTTGTCGTTGAGATGTTTTCTGACAAGTTCAAGGAGTTGACTACGATGAGACTTTCTCACTCGTAGCGATGCTAAGAGTCTGTTGGAATTATATTAGCAATTACTGCATTATTTATGAAATCTTGCAGATAGGATGTCAAAACATTGTTTCCTCGACGATTTTTGAGGAAAGGTTGTATGTGATACAACCGGAAGGTTTTGTCAATCCTGAAAGATGCTAACAAGTATGCAAAGCTCCAGCAATCCTTCTAAGGACTGGAGTAAGCATCTCGGAGTTGGAATGTATGCTTTGATGAGATGATCAAAGTTTTGGGTGTATACAAAGTTTATGAGAAACTTGTATTTCCGAAGAAGTGAGTGGGAGCACTATAGAATTTCTGATGAGTATATGTTGTTAACATATTGTTGATCAGAAATGATGTAGAATTTCTGGAAAGCATGCAGAGTTATTTGAAAAGTGTTTTTCAATGGGAAGCCTGGATTAAGCTACTTGAACATTGAGCATCAAGATCTATAAGGATAGATCAAAACGCTTAATGGTACTTTCAAATGAGCACATACCTTGACATGATCTTGAAGGTGTTCAAGATGGATCAGTCAAAGAAGGAGTTCTTGCCTGAGTTGTAAGGTATGAAGTTAAGACTTAAAGCTCGACCACGGCAGAAGAAAGAGGAAGGACGAAGGTCGTCCCCTATGCTTTTGTCATAGGCTCTCAACAGTATGCTATGCTGTGTGCCGCACCTGAAGTGTGCCTTGCCATGACTCAGTCAAGGGGTACAAGAGTGATCCAAGAATGGATCATAGGACAACGGTCAAAGTTATCCTTAGTAACTAGTGGACTAAGGAATTTTCTCGATTATGGAGGTGGTAAAAGAGTTCGTCGTAAAGGGTTACGCCGCTGCAAACTTTGACACTAATCCAGATTATTCTGAGTAGTAAACTGGATTCGTATAGTAGAACAATTATTTGGAATAGCTCCAAATAGAACGTGGTAGCTGCATCTAGGAGATGACATAGAGATTTGTAAAGCACACACGGATCTGAAAGATTCAGACCCGTTGACTATAACATCTCTCACAAGCATAACATGATCAAACCCAGAACTCATCGAGTGTTAATCACATGGTAATGTGAACTAGATTATTGACTCTAGTAAACTCTTTGGGTGTTAGTCACATGGGGATGTGACCTTGAGTGTTAATCACATATCGATGTGAACTGGATTATTGACTCTAGTGCAAGTGGGAGACTGTTGGAAATATGCCCTAGAGGCAATAATAAATTGATTATTATTATATTTCCGTGTTCATGATAATTGTTTATTATCCATGCTAGAATTGTATTGATAGGAAACTCAGATACATGTGTGGATACATAGACAACACCATGTCCCTAGTAAGCCTCTAGTTGACTAGCTCGTTGATCAATAGATGGTTACAGTTTCCTGACCATGGACATTGGATGTCATTGATAACGGGATCACATCATTAGGAGAATGATGTGATGGACAAGACCCAATCCTAAGCCTAGCACAAGATGATGTAGTTCGTATGCTAAAGCTTTTCTAATGTCAAGTATCATTTCCTTAGACCATGAGATTGTGCAACTCCCGGATACCGTAGGAGTGCTTTGGGTGTGCCAAACGTCACAACGTAACTGGGTGGCTATAAAGGTACACTACAGGTATCTCCGAAAGTGTCTGTTGGGTTGGCACGAATTGAGACTGGGATTTGTCACTCCGTGTAAGCGGATAGGTATCTCTGGGCCCACTCGGTAGGACATCATCATAGTGTGCACAATGTGATCAAGGAGTTGATCATGGGATGATGTATTACGGAACGAGTAAAGAGACTTGCCGGTAATGAGATTGAACAAGGTATCGGGATACCGACGATCGAATCTCGGGCAAGTATCGTACCGCTAGACAAAGGGAATTGTATACGGGATTGATTAAGTCCTTGACATCGTGGTTCATCCGATGAGATCATCGTGGAACATGTGGGAGCCAACATGGGTATCCAGATCCCGCTGTTGGTTATTGACCGGAGAGTTATCTCGGTCATGTCTGCATGGTTCCCGAACCCGTAGGGTCTACACACTTAAGGTTCGATGACGCTAGGGTTATAGGGAATAGATATACGTGGTTACCGAATGATGTTCGGAGTCCCGGATGAGATCCCGGACATCACGAGGAGTTCCGGAATGGTCTGGAGGTAAAGATTTATATATGGGAAGTCCTGTTTTGGTCACCGGAAAAGTTTTGGGTTTTATCGGTAACGTACCGGGACCACCAGGAGGGTCCCGGGGGTCCACCAAATGGGGCCACCGGCCCCGGAGGGCTGCATGGGCCAAGTGTGGGAGGGGACCAGCCCCAGGTGGACTGGTGCGCCCCCCCACAAGGGCCCAAGGCGCCTAGGGTTTGGGGAGGGGGCGCACCCACCTAACTTGGGGGGGCAAGTTTCCCCTCTCCCCCCCCTTGGCCGCCCCACTAGATGGGGTTTTGGGGCTGGCCGCCGCCCCTAGGGTGGAACCCTAGGTGGGGCGCACCCCCTCCCTCTCCCCTATATATACTTGAGCACTTGGGGGGCTGCATACACATGAGTTTTGACTCCTTCATGGCGCAGTCCTACCTCTCTTTCTCCTCATATCTCGCGGTGCTTGGCGAAGCCCTGCTGGATCACCACGCTCCTCCACCACCACCACGCCATTGTGCTGCTGCTGGATGGAGTCTTCCTCAACCTCTCCCTCTCTCCTTGCTGGATCAAGGCATGGGAGACGTCACCGGGCTGTACGTGTGTTGAACGAGGAGGTGCCGTCCGTTCGGCACTAGGATCTCCGGTGATTTGGATCACGACGAGTACGACTCCTTCAACCCCGTTCTCTTGAACGCTTCCGCTTAGCGATCTACAAGGGTATGTAGATGCACTCTCCTTCCCCTCGTTGCTGGTTTCTCCATAGATAGATCTCGGTGACACGTAGGAAAATTTTGAATTTCTGCTACATTCCCAAACAGTTGGTACAAGTTCATCATCTAAAGCAGTTGAGGCCCTTCTCAAGGATTTGCATAAGGAGTTTGCTCTCACAGATTTGGGTAATCTTCATTTCTTTCTCGGGATTGAGGTAAAAGTTGTGCCAAATGGTATTGTGCTTTCACAAGGGAAGTATGCGCAAGAAATTCTTCAGAGGATGGGGATGAAAGGTTGCAAACCATCGCCCACACCATTATCTACCTCTGAAAAATTATCCCTCCATGATGGGGAGGTACTTAGCGCAGAGGATGCCACCAGGTATAGGAGTATTGTAGGAGCCTTACAATATTTGACATTGACTCGACCAGATATTTCTTATTCAGTCAATAAAGTTTGCCAGTTTCTACATGCTCCTACTACTGTGCATTGGACTACAGTAAAAAGGATTCTTAGGTATCTGCAAGGAACTAAGGATCATGGACTCAAACTTGGCAAGTCAGATTCTATGCTAGTAAGTGCCTTTTCAGATGCAGATTGTGCAGGCTGTCCTGATGACAGAAGATCCACAGGGGGGTTTACAGTATTTCTTGGCAGCAACTTGATTTCGTGGAGTGCTCGTAAGCAACCCATTGTGTCTCGATCAAGTACATAAGCAGAGTATAAATCTTTAGCCAATGCAACTTCTGAAGTGATTTGGGTTCAGAACTTGTTGACAAAATTGGGGATTCATCATCCAAAGGCAGCCTCACTTTGGTGCGATAATCTTGGTGCTACATACCTATCTACCAATCCTGTTTTTCATGCGAGGACAAAGCATATCGAGATTGATTATCATTTTGTCCGTGAACGAGTGGCTAACAAATTGTTGAATATCAGGTTCATACCTACTGGTGATCAGGTAGCAGATGGTTTTACCAAGCCACTCACGCTGCGACAGTTAGAAGCTTTCAGGCACAATCTCAACTTGGATAGTTGTGATTGAGGGGGAGTGTTAAACATTGTATTCTATACATATATACACTGTACTTGTATAAACCGTGTGTATCACGTTATAGGCGTGCGTGTAGTCGTTGTGGTTGTTAGGCAGGTAGGATCGATCTCTCTTGACGTTGTAGTTATCTTATAGATAGATGAGATCGATCCTAACCTCCTCTCTCTGTAATATCTTGTGCCTATTTAACACGCACGCGTCCCTGCCTCGAGGCATACGCTTAACCTAGTTTTAACAATGAAGACGCTCACCCGAGAGCTAAGGAGTGAACTGGCGCCATAGCCCCCGGAAGCCAAAACAGATCACCACCAATAGCAAGACAAGCGCAATGAAAATTAGCTTCGGCCCTGTCGAGAGACTTGCACACGAAGAGATGCAATGGCAAGGCAGGATGGCTGAGGGACAAGCAGCAGTGGAAGGAGGGTGCCGAAACAGAGCTCATTGATACACCTAGGCTGCAGGGACAAGCACCAAGCTTGTGCAAACCAAATGGACATGGAGCTACCAAAATAGCAGATAGGAGTAACCGCAAAGGCACGGTCCGTCAAACTTTGACCACGCCACCATCCACCACCAGAGAACCAGACGGCACAACCACCCCAAGCTCACCAAAGACGGCACCCCCAAGAAGGTGACAGACGCGAGCGGCACCACTGCCGCCCGATCCGGAAGGGATCTAGGCTTTCGCCCGGTACACGAGTAGGGGGGAGAGGAGGGGAAAAGGGACAACCTTGACGACGCCAACAAGAAGGGAACGACGTCCAAGGATGTCGCTGCCGTCGTGGACGGACCAGCCGGCCTCGGATTTTTCCGGTTTCCCTGCCCACCTCCAGCCACCAAGCAGGAACAACCCCGGTAGCCGGAGACCACCACAGGCCAGATCCAGCAGGGGGCGCCGTGGAAGTCTGAGGATGGAACCTTCAGATCGGAAAAGGGCACCACCAAGGGGCCCCGCGCCATTGCCACCACCTGCCGCCACCTCATCTCCCCCGCGGCCAAGGAGGACGGCCAGCACCACCGGCCACCGCGCGCTGAAGCAGAAGCCGGCCCACCCGCCATGGCCGCCTCCATGGAAGCAGAGCACCTCGGGGGAGGCCCAGGCTGCTAGATCCTCGCCGCCACCTTCCTCGGCAGCCGCGCGGAGAGGAAGGGGAGGGGAAGCCATCGCCGGCGGCTAGGGTTGGCCGCCCGAGTCGCCCCTATTGGAGTGACGCGGGGGCGAGATGCACAGCAATCATGTGTCAGCTAAACATTAATGGAAGCTCATCTTATTTGTGATAGTTTGAAGGTGCAATTCGGCTTTCCCAGCCAAAGAAAAAGATGGGACTCAATGGCATTTGACGCCAGACATAATAAGTTTTGCACGCCATATAATGTCGGTCCCATGTTTTTCTTTGGCAGGGAAAGCCGAATCTTTCTAGCAACAAAAATGGCGCTTTCACTTATTTCTCGCCATATATATGATGGGCGATCACATACTCGTTATGGACCGTGAAGCAATACGCGGTCGAAATGGCGAATAGGCTGTCACCCTTTGAGGCGGGTAGCAGATTCTGCCCCGTACGAAGCACACCATTTCATGCGTGGAAGCAAGGTGTTTTTCATGGCCACATGACAACGTTTCCTTAGCGTGTCGATGTTGATATAACCACGCAAGTTATCACGGCTCCCAGCGGCACCACACCACTCCTGACCATGCATCGTCCGGTGTAGTGAACCTTCCAGTTTTGGCGCGGCCCTCGGCACGCACGCGGCCGGTTGCATGCATCCGTCTCATTTCGTTCCATCCACCACGCACAATGCAAACACCCATCGTCACATGAAACCACCCGTTGACCTGTAGGCTCAGGTGGGGTTTAGAGGAATCGGTCAGGATTCAGACGTGCAGCGTACAATCGCGAGAGCTACAGCCAAAACTAGGCTGGCACAATGGCACTGCGTCGATCGCATAGTGCCGCAGCACCTGGGCCCTCGGCTCATGGTTACCAGTCATCAGATGCCAGTGGGTTGATCGATAATGGGATGGTTCAAAGTGTAGGCCAGACGGATGCTACCGGCCAGATCCATCGATTCGTTCGTACACAGTGACCGTTTTCGCCCAAGTATTACTACTACGTACTTACCGCTGTCTGCTCTGCGTAGCAGGAGGCCGTTTTTGGAGACGGACCAGGCATGTGAGAAAGTTTTTGGACTGGGACGAGCGCGTGAAGGAGGACTCCAGCTTAGGCAGCGACTCCCCGAACGAGAACGAGCTGGTGCTCCGCATCGCCATACAACGGTCGTGGCGGACACCGGCGGGAGCTCGAGCTCCGCTGTCTCCGTCGCTAGCTCCTCCGGGTCCCTACACTGCAATGCAGGCCACAATCGCTCATCCCGCTCCACATCGCTATAAATCCAGAGCATGGCGGCCTCCTCCCCTTCCCCTCCGGCGCCAGCACCGCCAAGGCAGTGCTGGGTGCTCGTGCTCGTGCCCGTGCCTCCTGTGCGAATGTGCATGTCGGAGTCAAAGGCCAAGGCCGCCCTCCGCGAGCGGCAGCGGGCCACGGCAGAGCTCGACTCTTCCCGCCAACTCGCCCGCTCCGCCCCCCTCCCCTCGATGCGGGTCGCTGAAAATGATGGAGTCGGATGCCGGAGTGAATAGTAGAAAACTATCACATTCCGGGCTATCGTTCCGAAAAACTACCGCTTTTTATAATTTTTCAAAAAACTACCACAAAAGTGGATGGCTGTTCCAAAAAACCCAAGTGGCCGAACGGTTAAGTTTTAACTGGGGATATGACATGTGGGGCCCGTGTCATGGATCTGAGACTGATAGTAGAATGGGGGGGTAAGTATGAGGAGGCAAGATCCTAGCTATGGAGTAGTTGTACACACGAGTTTTACGAGTTCAGGCCCTTCTCGGAGGAAGTAAAAGCCCTACGTCTCGGTGCCCTGAGGCGGTCGACTGGATTATATGTGTGTGTGTGAGTTTACAAAAGTGCGAACCCCTGTCCCAGAGGAGGGGAGTGGCTTATATAGAGTGCGCCAGGACCCCAGCTCCCCTTCGTTACACAGGGTTCAATGTTCATAAAGGTGGGGCGTTACTGGTAACGTCTACAATAAAGTGTTATAAATGCCCATAAAGCTATGGTTTAAGTCACAACCGTTGCAGAGTGGAGGCCTTCTCATCTTCTGGTAGTCGAGTGCCTTCGAGGTGGTCGAGTGTCTTCAAGGAAGTCGAGTGAGCACATCTTCATGGTCGAGTGGATGATGTTTTCTATTCGACTGCTTCTGATTCTTTGTAGAGATGTGCTTGGGGAGGGTACGTTGGACAGATCCATGACTCTACCCTAGGTACATAGCTTCATCATTAGCCCCCGAATGGATCAGGGTTTGAGTGGGGAAAGAGTTGGGAACACTTCCGACCCATTCTTTGTGCTATGAGTATATCTCATTCTGGAACAATGAGTTGAGGTGAGGATGTCGACTCCTTTCTCAGTCGCCTTGGTCCATTCTTGGTTTATGTCGAGTGAATTTTCATGGTAGGATTCCGAATGATGATGTAGTGGATGTTTGTCTTCAGTCTGACAGGTTGTTCAGCTCTCCGCGGATCTCGCGGGATTCGAATTTTGGGAAGTGCGCTAGACGGACAGAACCGAGGTTATCGGGACGGATTAGGAAAGTTTCCTCGATCCCCGCGCCACCTTTTTCGCCACGTATTGCGTGCGCGACTGTTGCGGGATTTGTTTAGATCGCCTGGGTCCACCAGTCAGTCACTCGGATGACGACCTTATAAAAGGCCTCGGACCAGGCCTCTGCCCCGTGCACTCCCATTCTCTCTTCTTCTTCTCTCAATCTCCCCGCCACGCTCGCTTCTGCCCTCGTCGCCGGACCTTTACTTGAGCTCAACCCGCCACCATGGGGAAGGAGAGGATGGTGGCGCTGGAACACGCGAAGAAGGCGACAACGAAGGCGAAGGGCAAGCGGACCAACCGGGGCGGATCCTCGTCGAGATCCGGCTTGCCGGCGGGCTGGATCCAGGGCGACTGGATCCGCTCGACAATCACCCAGGACAACCTCGACGACCTGGGGGAGGGGGGACTGATCCCCCACAAGTCAGCACGGCTCCCAGGGAACGAAACTGAGCCGCAGCCGAGGGAGAGTGAGTGTGTTCTCCTCGCCACCCACGTAGATCGCGGATTCTCACTGCCTCCCCATCCTTTCTTCCGGGGTTTTTTGAACTTCTTTGGGGCTCAACTCCACCATTTCACCCCAAACACCATAGTCTATCTGGCCGCTTTTGTGTCGATGTGCGAAAACTTCTTGGGTTGTCGACCGCACTGGGGTCTTTTCAAACACATCTTCACCTGCCGATCCCAGTCGGTCAAAAAGGCAAGTCGAGTGACGAGAGGACACAAGTGATCTAGATGTGTGGGGGTCTGGGGATCCAGATGAGGAGCAAGAGTACTTTCCCAGCCATGATTCTTCTCGACTCGGTCCGGGGCTGGCAGTCGACTTGGTTCTACTGCAAGGATCAGCCGACCCCGGGCCAGTCGACTGGACTTCCTCATTTTCTTTGGCTCGAGTGGAGAAGCCCGCCCCCTGAAGGTAGTTCCAGAAGAGAAGGCGCAGGTCAAGGTGCTGGTCGAGTGGGTCATCCAGCTTGTCCGCGACGGGGTGACCGGGATGGACCTGCTGGAGGTCTTTCTCGGTCGACGCATCCAACCTCTTCAGGCGCGCGATCATCCGATGTGGATGTACTCTGGGCTCGAGGATCCCACTCAGGTCCACCCGGAGGACGTCAGCGAGGATACCTTGGAGAAGTGGTTGATGGGGATCACCAGCAACAAAGATAACCCTCGGGGATCTAGGAGGGTGATTCCATTCGACAACTCGCACCAGTCGGAGCAGGTATAATTCTGTCTTATCAAGTATCTTTTCGATTCACCGAGTGACATCTTGTTTATGGTCGATTGAATTTCCTTTGATCGTTGTCCTTTCAGGCCCTCATCGACATGTACTCAATGCCCAACGGAGTGTAGGACCAAGAGGCTGAGGAAGAAGGGAGCAGTGGCGAGAGCGGCGAGGAGCATTCGGAGACCGAGGAAGACGAGGAGAGCGACGAATCAACTGGTGATGAAGAAGTCAACTTGCCTCCTCGCAGGGAGAGGAGATCCAAACAAGCCCACGACTCGACGAGTGCTCCGGACTTAGTGGCCACGCCGCTGGTCAGTCTTCGAAGCGTCCTAGGACGTCTTCCCCGACGCCAACTGAAAAGGGTCCAAAGCAGTCCAAAGTTGCGCTGTCTCCAGCGCCGAAAGCGCCGAAAGCCACCCCTTTCAAACTGCCAAAAGCTTTGCCCAGGATCAAAGTGACCGTTCCTACTATCTCCGGGTAACCATCTGACTTGTCTTTTTTGTCGACTCGATTAACCAGACGTAACCGATTGAATACGGGTCTTTGTAGTGCTGCTATGTCAGGAACCTCTTCTTTCCAGTACCGAGACGAGGAAATGGAAGATGCGGTAACCTCCAACCCAGGTATAAACTCTTGTGATCTTGTTCTGGATTCTTTGGTCGACTGCGTTCGAGTGGTTCACTTGGGGTCGAATGATCTGCCTTGCAGCTCCACCCAACATCATTGATCTTCCAGATGATGATGAAGATGTGGCTCCTAAGCCCAGGAAGAGCAAGAAGGTAGCAGCTGGCAGGGTGGCTCGGCAAGAACCAACTACAACACCTCCCATCCGTCAAGCTGAAGACGCGGGAAGGGCCTCTGTGACGTTCGCTGCATCCTTGTCGAGTGGGCATCCCGCATCGTCGACTGCACCTGTGGTTCCTTCACCTGTCCAACTCCTCGCGACGGAGCTCCAAGCCGCCGCACCTGGGTCGTCTGCACACTTTTTCACCAGCTACCCCGTCCCGGACAACCAGTCGGAAGCGGCTGCGGAAGCCATCTGACATGCTGACATGATGATGGAGCGGGTGAAGACGGTGCATGAGAACAGCCAGGCTGCCTACGACGCCAGTGGCGCCCTTCGGGCCAATGTCCAGGTGAGTAGACTTTCTGACTGTTTTTGTTCTCGGAAAATCTTCTTCTATGCAATCTCCTGTTGTTTGCGTCGAATTATATCACCCACTGGGTGTTTTGTTGTTTTTGGTAGTTTCGCTCTTCCACTCAGTCTGGGCGAGTGGGATCAGAACCGGTGGGGGCACACTAAGTGCACCCACTGGGTGTAGTCCCCGAGACCACGGTCGACTGCTGGCAGTCGACTGGGGTCTGAGTTCTTTTTTCTTTTCTTTCTACTCCTTACACTCGACTCCGGCGGGCCGGTCGAGTGGGATCAGAACTGGTGGGGGCACGCCAAGTGCACCCACTGGGTGTAGTCCCCGAGACCGCGGTCGACTTCTGGCAGTCGACTGGAGTCTGAATAGCTTGCTGCCGCTTTTTTTTAACCTGGTCCAGGCGGACCGGACGAGTTGAGTCTTAGTCAGCGGGGGCACGCCAGGTGCACCCGCTGGGTGTAGCCCCTGAGACCGCAGTCGACTGTGTGCAGTCAGCTGGGGTCTAAATGGACTTCTTTGGGTTTTATTCACTCGGAAGTGAACCACCTTTAATCCTATCGATTGGTCTATCTTTTGCCTTCTGCAGAAGTCTTGTACTCTTATTTCCAAGTTTGCTGAACTCGAGGAGAAGCAGAGGCAAATCAACTTAGACTTAGAATTGGCTCAGCAAAATCTGAAAAAGCTCAAGACGAGGCCGCTGGTATGGAAGGTAACTGATTGTCGACTGACTCTCAATATATCTCTTTGATCTCTTCTTTGATTCGATTGCTTCTTTTGCAGAGAAAATGAAGTTGGCTCTGGAGAAGAAGGACTCGTACCTTGCCGCCGCGCAAAAAGCAGCCCAAGACAAAACCGCTCTCGCAGACAAGAAGCTTGCTTCAATCGGAACGCTTGAAGGAGAGGTGAACAAACTGAAATCCTGTCTTAATGAAGCTAACCGCGAAGTGACCAGTCTGAAGAAGGACAAGGTCGTCCTGAATGAAAAGTTGGAGTCTGCAATCCGCAAGAGGAATGACATAGAAGCTTATCTGAGGACTCTCGCCAAGAAGCTTTATCTCGCGCTGGAAGGTATTTCCTTTAATCCGACTATGTTAATGCTTGCGATCGGATCTTGCTCGGTTGATTGACTAACCTTTGGCTGTAGAACTCTACCAAGACTTCGACGAAGAAATTGGAAGGGTCGAGATAGGTCTGGACCCTATCGCTTCCCCAATCTGCGACGAGACTGCGATGAACGTGCTCCGACTGGAGTCCCGTATCGCCAGCGCCACAAGCTACCTCGCACGCCTGAAGGAGGTTGTCTCTCGAATCGACTCATCGCTTTGGCTAGGGGCGACGCTTCAGAATGACCTGGAATCCTTGATGACTCGACTGAACGAGATCCCTGACCGAGTGCAAGAATGGAAGAAATCCTCTGCCCGGTGCGGTGCTGACGTTGCGCTGTCCTTGGTGTGAGTCCATTGCAAGGAGGCTCGTGAAGATAAGCTGGCCGCGATCAAAGTCGCTAACACCAAAAAGCACGACTTCCAGTCCTTCATGGAGACTTTCATCGTTGCCGCCACTCGGATTGCTGATGGGATCGACCTGGACTCATTCGTGGAGCCTGCCAGCCCTCCTCCGGCCGAGTGAACAGACTCATGAAACCTGAATATGCTTTAAATTTTCCTCGGAATGCTGAGTGATTGCTGTAACCGTTGAACTCCTTCGGGCTTGATGCCCGAGTACTTTTGATTTGCTGCTCGGAACCTTTAGGATTTATTTGAATTTGGTTTATTTCCGAATGTGCTTGTGTTTGTCCTCGAATGGACTTCACTCACTGCTTTGAATAGTCTTTGCGCTGGAGACGCAGCTCTGAGGTGGCGGCTCCAATCGACCTGCGCTTCATCGTCCTTGCGGATAGGGATGGAGCGGACGTTGTATTTGTGCCGCAGCTCCGAAGGAGAAGGTTGCAGTCGAACTGCACCTCGTCGTCCTTGCGGATAGGGATGGACCGAACGTTGTATTTGTGCCGCAGCTCTGAAGGAGGAGGTTGCAGTCGATCTGCACCTCGTCGTCCTTGCGGATAGGGATGGACCGGACGTTGTATTTGTGCCGGAGCTCCGAA
Source organism: Triticum urartu (assembly GCF_056163025.1). NCBI lineage: Eukaryota > Viridiplantae > Streptophyta > Magnoliopsida > Poales > Poaceae > Triticum > Triticum urartu. The sequence continues at coordinate 570,839,964 of NC_141878.1, forward strand.
GGAGAAGGTTGCAGTCGACCTGCACCTCGTCGTCCTTGAGGGTAGGGACGGACCGGACGTTGTATTTCTGCCGCAGCTCCGAAGGAGAAGGTTTCAGTCGACCCGCACCTCGTCGTCCTTGCGGGTAGGGACGGACCGGACGTTGTATTTGTGCCGTAGCTCCGAAAGAGAAGGGTATAGTCGACCTGCACCTTGTCGTCCTTGCGGATAGGGATATGTTTCAAACTTAGGCGAGTACCGGACTGCAGCTAAGCCTCCTAGTGAGAGAACTTAGGCGAGTACTGGACTGCAGCTAAGCCCCCAAGTGGGAGGATTGCTCTCCACTCGGTAGGATTTTTTTTTCAAACTTAGGCTAGTACCGGACTGCAGCTAAGCCTCCTAGTGAAAGAACTTAGGCGAGTGCTGGACTGCAGCTAAGCCCCCGAGTGGAGGATTGCTCTCCACTCGGTAGGGTTTTTGAAACTTAGGCGAGTACCGGACTGCAGCTAAGTCTCCTAGTGAGAGAACTTAGGCGAGTGATGGACTGCAGCTAAGCCCCCGAGTGGGAGGATTGCTCTCCACTCGATAGGATTTATTCAAACTTAGGCTAGTACCGGACTGCAGCTAAGCCTCCTAGTGAGAGAACTTAGGCGAGTGCTGGACTGCAGCTAAGTCCCCAAGTGGGAGGATTGCTCTCCACTCGGTAGGATTTTTTCAAACTTAGGCTAGTACCGGACTGCAGCTAAGCCTCCTAGTGAGAGAACTTAGGCGAGTGCTAGACTGCAGCTAAGTCCCTGAGTGGGAGGATTGCTCTCCACTCAGTAGGATTTTTTCAAACTTAGGCAAGTACCAGACTGCAGCTAAGTCTCCTAGTGAGAGAACTTAGGCGAGTGCAGGACTGCAGCTAAGCCCCCGAGTGGGAGGATTGCTCTCCACTCAGTAGGATTTTTTCAAACTTAGGCTAGTACCGGACTGCAGCTAAGCCTCCTAGTGAGAGAACTTAGGCGAGTGCTGGACTACAGCTAAGCCCCCGAGTGGGAGGATTGCTCTTCACTCGGTAGGATTTTTTCAAACTTAGGCTAGTACCGGACTGCAGCTAAGCCTCCTAGTGAGAGAACTTAGGCGAGTGCTGGACTGCAGCTAAGCCCCCGAGTGGGAGGATTGCTCTCCACTCGGTAGGATTTTTTCAAACTTAGGCGAGTACCGGACTGCAGCTAAGCCTCCTAGTGAGAGAACTTAGGCGAGTACTGGACTGCAGCTAAGCCCCCGAGTGGGAGAATTGCTCTCCACTCGGTAGGATTTTCTTTCGAACTTAGGCGAAACGGATTCGCGACTAAGCCCACCCACTGGGGGATTTCAGAAGTAAATAATAACAACACAATCGAATGAGAGAACCGTAAGCTCTTGTCTTTGATAAATGAATTACAAAAGGTGTTTCTTATTACATTTTATTCGAACAAGTGCTTAAGTATAAAAGGGGCGGAGCAACTCCGCGTTCCAAGCCCGTGGCTCGTCTTTCTGATGCTCAATACTGTAAAGATGGTATGCTCCGTTGTGGAAAACTTTGGTGATGATGAAGGGGCCCTCCCAAGTCGGGGAAAGCTTGTGTGGTTTCTGTTGATCCACTCGAAGAACTAGGTCTCCTTCTTGAAAGGCTCGACCCCTCACATTTCTGGCATGGAATCGACGCAAGTCTTGCTGATAGATGGTCGACCGGATCAAGGCCATCTCTCTTTCCTCCTCCAAGAGATCGACTGAATCTTGCCGGGGCTGTTCTGCTTCCTCTTCAGAGAAGAGCTCGACTCGGGGTGTGTTGTGGAGCAGGTCACTTGGCAGAACAGCTTCGGCTCCGTAAACCAAGAAGAAAGGAGTTCGTTCGGTCGACCGATTAGGAGTCCTCAAGCCCCACATAACTGATGGAAGTTCATCAACCCAAGCACCTGCTGCGTGTTTGAGATCACGCATCAGTCGGGGTTTCAGTCCTTTGAGAATTAGGCCATTGGCTCTTTCTGCTTGTTTGTTTGACTGCGGGTGAGCGACCGAAGCGTAGTCGACTCGAGTGCCCTAAGAGGTGCAGAAAGCTCTGAACTTATCAGAATCGAAGTTCGACCCGTTGTCCGTGATGATGCTGCGTGGAACTCCATATCTGAATGTCAATTCTCTGATAAAACTGACAGCGGTGCTTGCATCAAGGTTCTTGATAGGTTTAGCTTCGGTCCATTTGGTAAACTTGTCGACTGCAACGAGCACATGAGTGAAGCCGCTCCTGCCAGTTCTCAGTGGTCCAACCATATCCAGACCCCAAACAGCAAAGGGCCAGATGAGGGGGATGGTCTTCAGGGCTGATGCCGGCTTGTGAGACATGTCGGAGTAAAACTGGCAGCCTTCACATCTGTCGACTATATCTTTCGCCATTTCATTTTCTCGTGGCCAATAGAATCTAGCTCGGTATGCTTTAGCCACGATGGCCCGAGAGGACGCATGATGACCACAGGTCCCCGAGTGGATGTCATTGAGGATCATTCGACCTTCTTCTGGTGTTATGCATTTCTGACCGACTCCAGTCACACTTTCCCTGAACAGCCGCCCTCTTATCATAGTAAAGGCCTTGGATCGACGGACGATCTGTTGAGCCTCTTATTCATCCTCCGGGAGTTCTTTCTTGAGGATGTACGCAATGTAGGGCACCGTCCAGTTGGGAGTAATGGCCAGAACCTCTATGATCAGGTCGACCACGGCTGGGACCTCGACTTCAGTCGGATCTATGGCGCTCTTAGGTTGTGGGGGCTCTTCAGTAAAAGGATCTTCCTGAACTGTCGGCGAGTGGATATGCTCCAAAAATACATTGCTGGGAATGGCTTCTCTCTTGGAACCTATCTTTGCCAAATCGTCGGCTGCTTGATTTTTCAGTCGGGCTATGTGGTGGAGTTCTAACCCCTCAAACTTCTTCTCAAGCTTTCTCACCGCGTTGCAGTACCCAGTCATGGCTGGGCTTCTGACGTCCCACTCCTTCATCACTTGATTAACTACCAAATCTGAATCGCCATAGACCATGAGGCGACGGACGCCGAGTGAGATGGCCATGCGCAACCCATACATGAGTGCTTCATATTCTGCTTCATTGTTGGAGGAATCAAAGTGAATCTGGAGGACAAATCTGAGCTTGTCTCCTCGGGGGGATACCAGAACTACTCCAGCACCGGAACCGTTCATCATCTTGGATCCGTCAAAGAACATGGTCCAGTGCTCAGAGTGAACTTGAGTCGGCAGTTGCTATTCGATCCACTCGGCGAGGAAATCTGCTATTGCTTGGAACTTGATAGCTTTCTTTGCCTCAAACTTGATATCCAAATGAAGGAGTTCAATCGCCCATTTGGCCACTCGACCAGTTGCATCTCTGTTGTGCAGAATCTCTGACAATGGAGCGTCGTTGACGACTGTAACAGAGTGATCCGAGAAATAGTGTGCAACCTTCTTCGTGGTCATGTAAATCCCATAGACAAGCTTCTGATAATGAGGATATCTCTGCTTTGACGGGGTCAGGACTTCAGAAATATAATAAACTGGGCGTTGAACCTTATAAGCTTTTCCTTCTTCTTCCCGCTCGACCGTAAGTACTGTACTGACGACTTGTCTAGTGGCTGCTATATAAAGCAGTAGAGGCTCTTTGCTGATTGGAGCAGCAAGCACCAGCTGGGTGGAAAGCAGGGCTTTTAGCTCTGCAAACGCTACATCAGCTTCTAGGGTCCACTCGAACTTGTCTGATTTCTTCATCAGTCGGTAAAGAGGCAGCACCTTTTCACCGAGGCGAGAAATGAATCGACTTAGGGCGGCCAAGCAACCAGTAAGCTTCTGGACATCATGCACACGCACAGGGCGCTTCATTCGGAGTATAGCGCCTACTTTCTCTGGGTTAGCATCGATTCCTCATTCGGAAACAAGAAAACCGAGTAACTTTCCGCCTGGAACTCCAAACGTGCACTTTGATGGATTGAGCTTGATATCATACCTTCTGAGGTTGGCAAAGGTTTCAGCAAGGTCAGTCAGTAGGTCGGAACCTTTATGTGACTTGACCACAATGTCATCCATGTATGCTTCCACATTTCGACTGATCTGAGTGAGCAGGCACTTCTGAATCATCCTCATGAATGTGGCTCCGGCGTTCTTCAAACCGAATGGCATTGTGACATAACAGAAGCACCCAAACGGGGTGATAAAAGTTGTCTTTATTTCGTCGGGCCCATACAGACGGATCTGGTGGTACCCGGAATAGGCGTCTAAAAAGGACAAACGCTCGCACCCTGCAGTCGAGTTGACTATCTAATCGATGCGAGGGAGAGGGAAGTGATCTTTCGGTCAGGCCCGATTGATATGCTTGAAATCAATACACACACATACGAAGTGAGTCGTCTTTCTTTGGGACCATGACAACATTGGCTAACCACTCGGAGTGATAAATCTCTCGGATAAACTCAACTGCCAAAAGCCGAGCCACCTCTTCACCTATTGCCTTTCTTTTCTGGACGGCGGACCGTCGAAGATGCTCTTTAACTGGTTTTACCTTCGGGTCGACTCTCAAACGATGCTCAGCCAGTCCCCTGGGAACACTCGGCATGTTAGAAGGCTTCCATGCAAAGATGTCCCAGTTCTCATGGAGGAACTGGATGAGCGCTTCTTCCTATTTGGAGTCAAGTGAGGTTGAAATGTGAGTCGGAGCAGCATTGGGATCTGTCGGGTGAATGTGAATCGACTTCGTTTCACCAGACGACTGGAATGCTGAATCTGTGGCTGGCTTCTTGTCTCGCAGCAAGTCACTCGGATCTGCATTTTTCTAGTATTCTTGCAATTCTACCACGGCCATCTGGGCGTCGGCGATCTTTGAGCCCTTCTGGAAGCACTCTTCTGCCTTCTTCTGATTACCAGAGATAGTTATCACTCCTCTGGGACCAGGCATCTTCAGTTTGAGGTAAACATGGTCGAGCCATAAATCGTGCATAAGCTGGCCTGCCTGGAAATCCACAATTTCAAACGTCAACTTTTCTTTGCGGTAATTTCTGGAATCACCGAAAACCACGTCGAGTGCAATCTGACCAAGGGATGCAGCCTTCTTACCTGGAATGACCCCATGGAAACTCATATGGCTTTCACTGAGTCTGGACATCAGAATGCCCATTCCTTTCAATGTTTCTACATACAGTATATTCAGACCACTGCCACCGTCCATCAGGACCTTTGTCAGTCGAGTTCCTTCGACCACCGGGTCGACCACCAGTGCTTGCCTCCCAGGGGTGGCGATGTGCGCTGGATGATCAGACTGGTCGAATGTAATGGCAGTCTGTGACCACTTCAAGTAACTGGGTGTCGCCGAAGCGACCATGTTCACTTCCCTGTTGATAACTTCCAATCGACTTTTGCTCTCAACATCAGCAAAAATCATCAGAGTGGAATTCACGTGGGGATAACCATCATCATCCTCACCCTCATCCTCAGCCTTGTCTGCTTCTTTCTCTTTCTCCTTGGGCTGTTTCTCTCGGAACTGCTGGATTAGGAGGCGACACTGCCGAGTGGTGTGCTTCGGGTAAATGAAGTTGCCTTCTTCATCCTTTTTGGTGTGGATATGGCACGGCAAATCCAACACGTCATTCCCATCTTGATCTTTTACTTTCTTGCGGTTCCATGGCCCTTTGGGCTTCCCCTTGAACTTTCCTTGAACCACAGCCAAGGCTTCACCCGGAGCAGCTGGCTCGGCCTTGCGCTTTTGTTTCCGACTGGAGTTTCCTTCTCCGGCTTCGTGGGCAACTGCTTTGTGCTTGCCGCTCCGGAGTCGCTCTTCTTCTTCACCATTGGCATACTTGGTGGCAATTTCCATCATCCGAGCCAGAGTCATATTTCCTGTCCGGCCGAATTTCATATTCAACTCCCTATACCTGACTCCTTCCTTAAAAGCACAAATTGCCTGATGATCTGACACATCTTCTACCGTGTGGTGTAGGTGATCCATCTCTGGATATAATCCCTCAAAGTTTCATTCGGCTTCTGAACACAACACTGCAACTCTGTCAAACCTGCTGGTCGTTTGCAAGTGCCCTCGAATGTTCTGACAAACACTCGGGCGAGATCTTCCCAAGTATAGATGCTGCCAGGTGCTAACTGATTCAGCCACGCTCTAGCCGAGCCCTCTAACATCAGAGGAAGGTGTTTCATGGCCACTTCATCATTGCCGCCACCAATCTGGATAGCCACTCGGTAGTCTTCAAGCCAAGTGTCAGGCTTGGACTCCCCGGTGAACTTACTAATTCCAGACGCCAACCTGAAGTTGGGGGGAATCACCGCAGCTCTGATAGCTCTGCTGAAGCACTCTGGACCAGAGACATGCACCCTGTTGCTGGTTTGTGGACCTCCATCATGGCCCTCCCGGTGAGCTCTGTTTCTGTCGACCAAGCCCTGCACGAGAATAGATCTCGCATCAAAGCCTGGCTCCCTGGGGTCGATTGGAATACCTCGCCCAACACTGTGAGGGCATATGTCTTCATGCCGCCGAGGCACGTACGACCCGCTCCTCGGGGGAGGCGTGGGCACTCGACGGCGATCATCACGATCGACTCGGCGGTCATACTGCTCTCGGTTTCTGTACTGATCTCGTCGATCCCCACATCCCTCACGCCTCGGAGGTGATCTTGGGCTATGGGCCGACTGATCTGTGTCTGCCATCACGGATCTGCTGTGGATCCTATCTCGTGACTGAGATACAACTGTATTCTGCTTTCCCGCCGCCCGGAGCAAGGCTCGGATCTGCACCAGACCTCGACCAGCTTCTGACTGGGAGGGTTGGATCGACTCCGCTATCCGGGCAGCAGCAGCTAGATTCTGGATCGGGGTTCGGTATACCTGAGTTGGAGGTGGAAAAAGTTGGCGTCGATTGGACTCAGGAGCACGTTGTCGAGCGCGATCGTCGAGTGCGCGCTGGAGGTTCTCCAGTCGAGTGCGCTCAGCCAGATTGGCCAAGCGCGCCTGCTCCAAGGCCTGGGCCTCGGGGGTTTCTCCAACTATAGGAGTGTGCAGGGCATCCATGTTCCGGCGACGAAGCTCTTCCCTCTGTTGCGAGGAGAGAGGTTCGGGGCGGTACTCCTCATGAACGCGCGACGGATCGCCATTCCCGTCAACTCCGTCTTCACGGTTGAAGCCAGGAGGACTGCGTGGTCCATTGACCATCAGGACTTCTGCCGCCGAGTCACTGCTGCCGCACTCGGATGCGGTCTCTCCGGAGCCAGTCGACAGATCGAACAGGCCATAGAGAGATTCATCGGGCTCGATCGCCACGACTTGAGGGGTGGCCCATTGGCGGGCCACCGCATGCTTCACCCACCGCTGAAGCCTCGACCGACCGGTGCGCTTGCTCCGGCGGATCGCGGGGAGGGGGAAAGCTGCTGGAGTCGACTGGTACTAGGTCGACGGTTGCCGCAGGAGGACACCACGGACGCACGCGCGAAAATGCACCGCCCCGCGGGCGGGGAGCGCGTCGGCATCGAGTGGTGCCTCTTGGAGCCAAGCGGAGTCGTCGGCGACAAACACGAGCGCGCCGAGACGGATCTCGCGGCCCTCAGCCAAACCTCCGCCTGGAACCATGATGAAGGGGATCGGAAAAATTGCAACTTCTCCAACAACGCTGTCGGGTTTGGGGTTCCGGCAGACCCTTGAGGTTCGAACACTGGGGTGCGCTCGGAGATCTCTCCCCTACCGATCTACGTCTGATCCTCTCGTGCGAACTAAGATGAAAATGATGAACAACACAAGAGACAAGAGGTTTATACTGGTTCGGGCCACCGTTGTGGTGTAATACGCTACTCCAGCGTGTGGTGTGGTGGATTGCCTCTAGGGCTGATGATGGACAGTACAAGGGAAGAACAGCCTCGCGAGAGGTGTTCTTGAGTTGGTGCGATGAACTGCTAGGGTGAGTTCATCGCCTCTCTCTCTCTCTGCTAGGGTTCTACCAGATCTCTCGATGTTCTTGGGGTGTCTAGATGTCTCTGGGGATCTCTAGATGTCTAGCCCTTCTCTCCTCTGTGTTGGCTAGCTCTATTTATAAAGTCCCTGGGCCTCTCCCTAAATAATGAGCGGGAAGGGCGCCAACCATTGGCCATTTCGAAGGGGAACATCTAGTACAAGTTATCCTGACCAAAGGTGGTCTTTGGCTTCCAAAAGCACTCGCGATGATGCCATCTTGGGCTCCACAATGAGCTCCGTCCTGCCGTCCGGCTTGTCTTGGTCTCGTTGCACCGGAATGGCTACCTTTGCCTGATGCCTTGGCCTGTGCTTGCCCCCTTTGCACTAAAGGGGAAACAAGGACACTGCGCTGGCCGGCGCCCGCATGGTCTCGATCGTCATGGCTTGTGCCACGGGTTCCTCGCGAGGTACCCCTGCCTTGATCTCTCCGCCTCCTCGCGAGCCTGCCTGATGAGGCTGCCTCTGAGGAAGCTTCCTGTCGTCCGCCCCGCGAGGCTTGGCCCCTCGCGAGGGTCTTTGAGCTTGAGCTGATGAAGATGGGCCGCGCTAGGCCCCCGCTTGAGCCACGCCGCAGGCCGCAGGCAGGCAAGTCTAGGGACCCCCGTTCCCAGAACGCCGATAGTAGCCCCCGGGCCCAAGGCGCGCGCAGGCTTGGCTTAGCAGAGAAGCGAAGGGGCAAGCACGAAGCGCCGCGGGCCCTAACAGCCTGCGGCCTTGGGCGCCGTGTGGCGGTTGATTGGGAGTGGGCGCGGGCGTCTGCACTTCCCACGACGCCTCGGTAACTGCACGACTTGACAAGTCCCTGAGGTCATGGTGCTCGGCGGTTGGCCTTCCCCGGCTATAAGTACGGGGCCGCGTGAGCTTCGCCGGTTCACCCCTTTCCGTCACTCCTCCTCTTCTTCTTCCTTATCCTTGCTTCCTCTTGCGCCAATGGCACCGATCCGCCGTTTTTCAGCTGAGGAGAAGGGAAAGGCCCCTAAAGAGGGTCCTGACCCCCTCCCGCCGAAGAAGCAGCCAATCCCTTGCCACCGGGACGAAGGCGCCTGGCAGGTGGTGTCGAGGCCGTGGTACGAGCGGCCGCCGCCTGGGTTTCCGCTGCCCTTGCACGCCCGCGTCGTAGGCCCCAGGGGGGAGGGCGCCGAGCAACACCGACAGCGTCGCTGCCGACGCCGGCGAGTCACAGTGGTGCGCGTCGTCCCCCTGGAGTCCACGCGGAGCGCTCCTCTCGCGAGCTTGTGCTTCACGTCGCCATGCCTCGAACTTCGTGGATCTGCCTTCCTCACTCCTTCGCCTTCGAGATGCCGCCGAGCGGGGCCCTGGAGCTCTGGCTGCAATACGCCGACTATGGCACCCCTGCAACCGGAGCGGAGGTCGTGGTCGTCGCTCCGGGCAAGGTCTTCATGACCCGGGGCTGGGGTGAGATTCCCCGGGTCTGTCGCGCAGACGGCGCCTTGGTGATCCATCTTGAATACGACGGCGCCTCCTTGATGTTCTTCAAGGTCTTTGATGCAGAAGGATGCCAGCTGGAATGCAGCCCCAAGGGAAGCGGCAGTGGTGACGAACTGGCGAGGACCAGCCCCGCCCATTGGTCCTCCTGCAGCTCCTCAGGCAGCAGCGAAGGGACTGCGGGCTTCAGCAGCTCCCCCGAACTTCTCGCGACCCCGGAGACGAGCGACAACAGCTACGAGCCTCCGAGCTCGCGCCGCGCTCGGAGTGAGGCAGCTGCCTCGGGCCGCCAACGCCACTGATCTGGATGGGGTTGGCGCCGGCGCTGGGCTGCCCACTGTTGATGATGGCGTCGCCTGGGGAGGTGCTAGCAAGTAGCGTTCCTTAGGGTTTGTTCCCTGCAAGGAATTAAAGCAACGCCCCGCGGGGTTATGTAAGGCGTCTGCCGTGCTTTTGTAATTACTATATCCTTAATATGAATTAGCGTGAGGTGTCTCACTACTAGGAAAAGGCCTACTAATGGCGCACCGGTTTTTCCTACTAATGGCGCATCACTGGTGCGCCATTAGTAGCACGCCACTAGTAATTTTTACTAATGGCGCACCACTGGTGCGCCATTAGTATCTGGTATACTGATGGCGCACCAGCTAGTGCGCCATTAGTATGTAACAGCATGCGCCATTAGTGTGCCTCCCGGGGGGCCATAGGTAAGCATGGCTTTGTCATACTAATGGCGCATTCTCTGTTGATGTGCCATTAGTATCCTTTAGCATACTAATGGCGCACCTGGTGGTGATGCGCCATTAGTATGAATATTTGTTTTTTTTCCTTTTCTGACTTTTGCGCAGGTTATAAAATATATTATTAGACAGAATATAAAATATATTATTAGACAGAATATAGACAGCAACATCAGATTCATCGAATACAATAGAAGATTAGTCTCCGAATACAATTCATCATATTAGTCTCCGAATTCAAAAGACCGAACAAAGATAAAACATTACAAGTCTCAAGACCGCGAGTATCGAGTTTGTCAGAAGTAATACTAATCCTAACAAGTCCTACTAATCATCATCATACAACTTCTACTCGTTATTCATAAAAAGTCATACGATCATCATCTTGATAGTCTTCGAACCAACCCTACTTAATTGTTCATCAGCACATGATCATTAGTATTAGGCAGGACCTAAATACCCTATTTAAGCTAAAATAGCATAAAACAATATAGACCCTGACTCTCCATTATGGAGAATGGAGAACATCATGTCTCCAATTCTTGCGCTTCGCTTCCTTTTGCTTCCAAGAAGCTCCTTACGACTGTCCATACATTTTTTCCATCCTTTGATTTTCATGTCTCCACTTCTTTTAGAAATCTGGTATGGACAGTTGAGATTCGTAGGATGACCTGGCTGTATGTTCAAAAAATTAACACTACCTTTCAGATACATCATATGAGGCACACAATTCTCTGGGATTATCTGTTGAAAAACATAGTAATAACTTCATAGTTAGCAATGATGTACTAGTTTTAGAAGTATGCAAAAGATGCACGGATGTCGTAATAGTAAAAATCTTACCAGGGTATCTCCATGGTAGTTACCGTAGTTGAACACATGCACTAGTGGCACGTATTTACTATAATGTTGAGGAGTTTGTTTGTGGATAATGTAATTTTCAATGTCAGTACAAAATCCGACCAGATGATTTTTCTCCTTGTAAGTTGTTAATTCGGAGCCATCGGTGTAGTAGGTTTTGTCTACCATCTCCCGCACATTCTTTGAACAATAAAAATAAGCTGTCAATGGAAATAAGTTGTCAACTATTTTGAAATAAACAATGTAAATTAGCTAATAACTATGTTTGAGAAACTCACATAGCAGTAGAACTGGAGGCGTATCAACAAGGACCCAAATGTCCATATTGTCTTGGTTGATGTCAGGATTACGAAGATCCATGGTGATAAGCATACCCTCATCAAAACCATACATCTTTCAAAATGCTTCAGAATTTTTGCAACCAAAATGGGTTACGCTCTCAGAATTATATAGATTTACTTCAAAGTCCACATCGTGATGAGTCCTTAGGTGAATTTTCTTTGTTTCAGAAATTTCATGGTCTTCAAAATCCATCCTCTCCAAGACATAGCATCTTGCATGGCATGGGATAAGCTATACTCGAATTGTAAAATATGAAAATTACACGTTGAAATAGTTGAAGTCATGCTTAATTATGAAAATAACACTTGTCGTCGTTGTGTACCGTTTCAACTTCGAAGGTCTCCTCGAGCTTAATGCTGAAGCGCCGATCATCGTCCAGGTGAGGCATGTCGCACAGACCTCGATTGTCGTGGCACCAGTCGCACTCCGCCGGGAGACTTTCGTCGTCTGATGATGATGACGACATATCCTGGGACAGCTCCCAGAATTGCTTGCCGCCCGAACCACCGGCCTCATCGTTGTGGGCCATGTTTCGCTCTAAATAGGAAAAAAGTTTGGTCAAAAAGTTGGTTATTGTCAAGGAACAAGATCATGGTCTCATCATTTAGGGTTTGTCGACACCGAAGCACCCTAAAAGCCTAAGCTTTCATCATTTAGGGTTTGTCGACGCCGAGGCACCCTAAAAGCCTAAGCGTACATCATTTAGGTTCTCATCGACACCGAGGCATCCGGGGCAGCCAAGTTAAGTTTTCATCATTTAGGGTTTATCGATGCCGAGGCACCCTAGGTTGGGCCTAATCACTTGGCACTAATCACTTGGCTCTATTGCCACCTATGGTTTAATGCAGCAAGAATGGCGCGGCAGTTGATCCTACTTAACTAAGTACTAAGATACCCCGGCCCATGCATTAGTCGCAAGTACCCCATATGTCCTATTTTTAGCAAAGTCATGCTAAAATTCACGGAAAATTTCAGCATGACCTTTGCTGAAAATAGGACATATGGAGTACCCGAATTTGCCGAAACGGAAGTTAATCGACATTCCGGCAAACTCAAGGGCCTCTCGGGGTACCTGCAAATTCATCACGACACAATGGTCGGAGACAAAACCCAGCCACAGACCATATGGTCCTCTGCTTTCATATGGACAAAAATCAGCTCAAGTTATGTGAGCTTCCATTCCAGATATAATATGTCTCCCAACAAAAAATCATCAATAGTTTAGCAAGTCTGTACAAACACAGAAAGAATGACAAATGTATTTTACAGATCATGGCATTGTTTTTACTATATGCACCATGGCAAATTTCTTTTCTTTTTGCAACATGGCAAATTTCTTTTGCACCGGGCCATGGCAAATATAGTCTATGCATCATGAAAATTATAGTGTATGGATCATGTCATTTTTTATTCTACATTTTTATTCTATTGATCATGCCAGGAAATTATAGTCTATGCATTTTTTTAATCTCTGGATCATGATCTAACAAAATTGCCATCTCCCATGGCAAATATAGCCTATGCATCATGGAATTTATACTGTATGGATCATGGCATTTTTTTGTCTATAGGATTATTGTTTGTGTGCATACATGCAGAGTATCAGCTCAGAGGTCTCTGTTTAACAGTGATAAGTCAACGACAAGGAACATCAAGCTTATAATAAAATCTCTTAGAACCTTATGAGAGTATGTACATATACAGATTTTGTTTACTAGCTTGGCACATGTCAAGTCTCACTTGCAGGTGCACATTTTTTTCTTTCAAAGCACACCCCTTTGTTTCAGCTATCTATATATCTTGTTCTATGTTGCATTTTTAATTCCTGATGTTAACAAGAGTGTTTGTCAAAAGGAAAAACAAAGTTCATGGCAGTGTAGCTAGCTTCTCATGCATCCCTCTTATCATCTAGCTAGCTAACACTTGAATCCATGATGCTTCCAGACTTGAGCATTGAGAGTTTTAGACTAGAACTCACCTCGATGGACGCGGTCGCACACGAGGTCGTAGACGGCGGCGGAGCAGAGACAAGGTCACAGACACGGTTGTGGTGCTCCAGTGGACGCGGCTGCATCAATCGTTTGAATTGGCATTCAATCAAACACCTCACAGGCAAGAATAGAAGGTGGAGACAGAGAAGAGAGGGGATCGAGCAGAGAGGGAGAGCGCAAGGAGGGAGGAGCAGAGATGGGAGTCTAGGGGGAGGGAGCTTACGGGCGGAGGAGGACGGGCGGAGGAGGGGGGGCTTACGGGCGGCGGCGAGACGGTTGCGGGTCGGCGGCGGTCGTCGTCCTGCACCCCGTGCGGTCGGCGGCGTCGGGTTGGTTGGGGGCCGCGGCGGCTTGCTGTCCGGTGGGCGGCGGAGGAGCTGCAGTGGAGGGGGCGCGGGGGCGCGGGGGCGGCGGCGCACGTAGGGGCGGCGGCGTCGTGGGTCGTCGGGGCAGCGGCGCGCAACGGCTGAGAGACGATGTGAGATGGGATCGGCCGGGGATTGGGGCCGAGATTTTAGTCGGGGGAGGTATAGCAATGGCGCACCACCTAGCGGTGCGCCATAAGTAAGTTTTTTTTCTGATAGCAATGGCGCACCCTCCTCTGGTGCGCCATTAGTAACTTTTTAATTGAAAATATCATCAAATTTGTTATTTGAAGATATCATCAAATTTCTTATTTCAAAATATCATCAAATTTGTTATTTAAAAATATCTTCAAAAAGTGGGGGAGGGTGCGGGTGTCGGCAGCGGCGGTGGAGCGGGCCGGGGGAAGGTGCGGGGTGTCGTCGGTGGCGGTGGAGTGGGGGGTGCTCGGCGGCGAGGGGGATCTGGCGAGGGAGATAGCTATCGAGAGGGAGGGGGATCGAGATCGAGTGTCCTCATGAATATTCAATATATTTTCATATTGAATACAATCGATCTTCTGTAGGCCCGAGAAATATTTTTTCATATTGAATACAAAAATATTCATGATATCAAAAAGTGCCCGAGAAATGAAGGCTACAATTTAAATACAATCGATCTTAGCTAGCTATCTGTTCACAATCTTCTTGCCCTTCTTTTTCGCAAATGGAGTTCTTCTGTGGAACGGGCGTCCTTTAGGTAGGGTGGTCCGGCTTCTTCTTGTGGTGTATGCTGCTACTTCATCGTCATCGTCATGTTCGATCTTCGGGTCGCCGTACTTGTCGAAGTCTTGCTCATTGGCTACTCCATCCATTCCGATGATCTTCCTTTTGCCTCTCCTCACGACAACACGACTGGGCTTTGACGGATCGGTAATGAAGAAGCATTGGTCCACTTGTGAAGCCAGTACCCATGGCTCATTTTTCGCGGTGACGTTTGCGCCCGCGGTCTTGGATTTGGCTTCGGGTATAACCATGGTGGTGAAATACCTGTCTTCTTTTAGGACGCTCTTGGCCCATCTGACACGGAACATCGGGACCTTCTCTCCAGCGTAGCTCAGCTCCCAGATCTCCTCGATCCTTCCGTAGTATCTATCCTTGTCGTTACCAGTGTAGGATTCCATCGTTACCCCGGAGTTCTGATAACCATCGCTCTTCATGTCCTTGTCCTCGGTGTAGAATGTGTAGCCGTTGATATCGTACGCCTCATAGGTCATCAGGTTGTGCTCGGCGCCCTGTGACAAGGCGAATATGAGTTGTTCTTCCGCGGAAGAATCCTCATGTAAAGGGTACGACAGAAGCTTCTGCTTGAACCAACGCGTGAAACATGAGTTGTGCTCTTTGAGTATATCTCCGTCCGTCCTCTGTTGGCCTCGGTCATTGTACGTCTTCTCAATAAAGGTTTTGTGCTCTACCACCCAAGGATCGACCACGTCTATGTGTTGTAGCGCGACTAGGTTTGCTCTTTCAAAGTCGGCGAGTCGACCCTCGAAGTCGACATGCATTTCGCGGCGAACCTCACGGTGACCCCATCCAGCGAGCCTGCCGAGGTGCCTGTTGACGGGCAGACCAACGGGGTTCTCGATGCCTAGATAATTCGTGGAGTAGGAGATGCACTCTTCGGTCAGAAAGCCCCTGGCTATACTTCCCTCTGGACGTGACATGTTGCAAACGTATCCTTTAATGACACCATTCATCCTTTCGAACGGCATCATGCTGTGCAGGAACGTCGGCCTGAGTTGGATGATATCCTCCACGATATGGACCAGCAGATGCACCATAACGTCGAAGAATGCGGGCGGGAAGTACATCTCAAGCTTGCATAGTATCACCACAATCTCTTCCTGTAGCCTTCTGAGTTGCCTCACGCCAATCGACTTCCGAGAGATGATGTCGAAAAAGTTGCATAGGCCAAATAGCGTTTCATGGATGTGCGCGTCCATGATCCCACAGATTGCAACTGGAAGTATCTGCGTCATCAGCACGTGACAGTCGTGAGACTTCATTCCGCTGAACTTTTGCTTCGCTGGGTCTAGGTATCTGCTTATCTTCCCCGCGTAACCGTAAGGAAGTTTTACTCCTAGGAGGCAGGTGAAAAACTGCTCGATCTCCTCCTGACTTAGAGTGAAGCACGCGGGAGGGTAGTCATTTCCGGTCTTCTTGGCCTTTTTGCCTTTGCGATGACTTTTTGTGTCCTGCTTCGCCTCATCATCATCATCATCATCATCATCATCATCATTATCATCATTAGCGTGAAGCTCCTGCCTGATGCCCATTGATTTCAAGTCTGCCCTTGCTTTCGGCCCATCTTTGGTCCTCTCTGGCATGTTGAGCAGGGTACCAAGCAGACTCTCGCACACGTTCTTCATGATATGCATGACATCAAGGCTGTGAGGCACACGGTGGATCTTCCAGTACGGCAAGTCCCAGAAAACAGACCTCATTTTCCATACCTTCAGCAGCGGCTCTGGCGCCTTTTGCTTCTTTCCCGGCAGTGGGCAGTCTTTCCAATTTTTCAACAGCTCGTCTATTTCCTCGCCGCTCCTCGTACACGGGCGTTTTCGGGGTTCGGTTTCACCATCGAACAGATCCTTGCGTTTCCTCCACGGGTCATCATCGCGAAGCCACCTTTGATGTCCCATGAACATGGTTTTCGAAGACCCGGGATCTCTATCTAGCTGGCGATATGTTGTGTCATCCATGCACCTTAGGCATCCAGAAAATCCGTGGACTACCTGCCCCCCGAGATATCCGTAACCGAGATAGTCATGCACCGTCGTGAGCAGTGCGGCTCTCATAGGGAAATATTCTTTCTCTGCGGCATCCCACGTATTGGCTGGAGTTTTCCACAGCGTGTCTAGCTCCTCCTTCAGCAGCCCCAGATACAGATTGATGTCGTTCCCTGGTTGTTTCGGCCCTTCAATTAGCATACTCATGTGAATGTACTTCCTCTTCATGCACAACCAGGGGGAAGGTTGTACATCCACACAAACACAGGCCAGGTGCTATGTGTGCTTCTCTGGCTGCCAAACGGATTGACTCCATCGCTGCTCGCGCCCAGCACGATGTTCCTTGGATCCTTCCCAAATTCTGGGTATTCGAAGTTCAACGCTTGCCACTGGCTCGCATCCTTAGGGTGACTCAGCATCTTGTCTTTTTTATTTATCTCTGGATCATTTCTGTCATCTTCCCGCTTCTTCTCCTCCCTATCCGCGTGCCAACGCAGGAGCTTTGCTACCTTAGGGTCCGCGAAATACCGCTGCAGATGAGGAGTGATCGGAAAGTACCACACCGATTTTCGAGGAGCTTTCTTCCTCTTCTTGTATCGAGTGACGCCGCACACCGGACATATGGTAGACTCCCCGTGATCGTCCCGATAAATGATACAATTGTTCATGCACACATGGTATTTCACGTGCGGTAAATCCAGAGGACACACGATTTTCTTCGCCTCCTCGAAACTGGTCGGGCACTTGTTCCCCTTGGGAAGACGTTCGTGCCAGAATGACATGTTCTCGTCGAAGCATGCGTCGGTCATTTTTTGTTTTACCTTCATCTCCAGAGCCATGAGCGTTACTTTCAGGCGGGTATCCTTCGGCCTGCATCCTTCATACAATGGAGTAACCGCGTCTATCTCCAGTTGATCCAGCTTGGCTTTCTCTCGGGCGGCAGCTCTTGCGTTATCCGTCTGCTTGAGAAGCAGCTCTTGAATATGAGGGTCCTGCACCCAGCCTCCATCGTCGTCTGCTCCGGCATCTTCATCTTCATGATCATGCCCTTCGTCTTGATCTTCCTCATCATCATGTACGACATCTTCTACATGATGACCGTGTACAGCATCACCGTCGTGATCATGTCCTGGAGATTCTTCGTCTTCTCTCCCGCCCTTGCCGCGGTGGTACTTGTCTTGTTGCCCTTCCTCATTTCTTGCCCGGCCCCGGCCATGGACGACTTCATAGTCATCTTCATCACCTTGCCACCGATAGCCATCCATGAAACCACGCAAGAGCAGGTGGTCCCGCACCTGCCCGGAATCCGGGTCCGCAATAAGGCTCTTCAGCTTGCATCTTCGACACGGACATCTTATCTCCGTCTCGTTCTTTTGAAGCATCTCAGCCTTCGCGGAGCTCAAAAACCTATTCACGATGCCTTCAGTCATCGTGCGGACCATGGTCGCCTGCGGGGTAGAGCAAAACGATATTTTAGAACCAAGAAAAAATTTGGCATGACCTTCCCTAAAAATAGGACCAAAAAGAATGCATAGTGCCAAAATTCTCGCCGAAACGGAAATGAATCAAAACATTCCGGCAAAATATTGGCAACTATCGCATTTCAAATACCGGTACCTTCAAACACAAACATATATGCAACACCACAAACATACATAGATCTAGCTAGGCTACAAAAAGTGCATGTGCACGTTGTTGGAGCGAGCTAGGGAGAAAAAAAGTAGATCTACATCATGAAGATAGCTTTCCCCTTACTTACCTATCAAAAAAAGGTAATTTCACCACTTAATTTTGATGAATCTATGGTGCAAATGAGGTGAGGGGAGGAGGCAGCCGAAATCTTGGAGAAGGAGGTGGAGGGAATGAAGTGGGGAAAGTGAGTGGGTAGGTGTGGGGCTGTCCAAAATATCTTGTTGGGGTCCCAGGTTACTAATGGCGCACCACAAGGAAATGCGCCATTAGTAACCCTGGTTACTAATGGCGCACCTGCGGTGGTGCGCCATTAGAAGTTTTGCAAAAAAGTAAAAAATATAAATATATATACTAATGGCGCACAGTCTAATAGTGCGCCATTACTAGTTTAAACTAGTAATGGCGCACTGTGAAACGGTGCGCCATTAGTAGTTTTGCAAAAAAAAGAATAAGAAAAAAATTACAGTAATGGCGCACTCTCTGCCAGGTGCGCCATTACTAGTTAGAACTAGTAATGGTGCATTGTCTACCTGATGCGCCATTAGTATGTATGGAAAAATGGAAAAAAATTAATACTAGTGGCGCACCCTGTTTCTGGTGCGCCATTAGTGTCTTCCACACTAATGGCGCATCACCAACAGGTGCGCCATTAGTATATAGTAGTGGCGCACTGCTTCCCTGGTGCGCCATTAGTATCAATCTTATCTATAGCCCTTTTCCTAGTAGTGTCTGTTCTGTTCCGGCTAAGCTCCCCCTTTCTATCCTCACGAGGACTTGGCGCTCTACGCTGACAGGTCCCAGTCCCCAGGCAAGCTTCAGCCATCGCTGGTATGCCAGGTCGTGATGCCATGGTCAAGGCCAGGAGGTGAGCGGCCCGAGGTCCGGTAAGAGCCCCCGAATCGCGATGCTCGGGAGGTCCCCTTTAGCGCTCAAGCAATCCTTGCTGGGCGAGAAAGGAAGGTAGCGTCGCCGTGACAGAGTTGCACTGGGCGGGGATTTAGCGCTGAGTTGGTCTAGCTTCTGTGACGGCGCAACTTATCTTGTGTGTCTGGCGTAGTTCCTCGGAGAGGCGCCTGGCCCGAGAGGCCGTGGTCGAGGCACTGCTGGGTTAGGCCCTCGCGAGCTTCCTTCCACTCCCCCGCACTTTCCTTAACGCTCTACGTCCTCAGGTCCCAGCCCTCGAGCGAGCTCAGCCGCCGCTGGTATGACAGGTCGCGATGCCGTGGGTCAAGGCCAAGGGGTGAGGGCTAGAGAGCTAGAAGGAGCCCATGAGTCGCGATGCTCAGGTACCCCCCCTTTTAACGTGCAAGCGGTCCGTGCCGAAGAGAGGGAGAGAGAGCTCACGATGCCCCCAATGTTGCTCCTGGAGTAGGTCCTGCACACCAATCATGAGGAGAAACAAGGCCTGTCGTTACGGTCGCCGGCCAACCTATGGTCACTCCGAGGAAGCGGTCAGGGCACTGAGGGCCTGGTGAGGTGGCGCCGTGTGGGGTTGCCGCGGCCAGAGCTCGACCACTCAGGTTTATCAACGCTGCAGGGACGGACCCGTGCGCACGCACCTTGCCAGAGCGAGCGGCTCTTCAAATAAGCGTCGATCAAGCAGGTGATTAGGTCAGGTATGTTAAGCACATAGGAGGAAATCCAATTTCAAGCAAGCGCAGGTAAAAGCAACCGCCGCTGGGTCGGGCCCGAGCGGCGTGGGGATGATGCAGCCCGAGGGGCGCCCCCAACAAGGTAAATAAAGAGCATAAACAAAATGGATACATGCCGCGGGGACGGACCCACGCGGCCTGGGAATGGTGCAGCCCTGTGGGCGCTCCCAGCTGAAAGTAGAACTCTGAAAGATGTCACCTGGTGCTGTTGAAGATGAAGTGATGCTGAGGAAGTGAGCGATGCGCGGTGAAGATGTCGGCCCTCATGAGCCCCCAGGCCTAGGGGCCTCGGGAGGCTCTGGTGGCACGTGCAGGTCTTCGGGGACCATCGCCACCTCCGCCAGGACCGCGTGACGCCTGACCTCCTGAGCCTCCAGAATGCTCCTCAACAGGCGCTGATGTGCGGCGACCATGCTCGGCAGGCCGAAGGGCATGCGAACGTAGCTGTGGGGTGGTCCCACGCAGTGCCCTACGGCCGAAGGCCATAGACGCTCCTGGGACGCAGCTCGGTTGAGCCCTGGTACGTCGACGCAGACGCGCAGTCCTGCATCCTCGCCTGGATGTGGGGCCACGGCAGGCAAGCGGCGGCTGCCGTGCATGACTCTGGACTCTTGTAGCTCTTGGGTGTTCCTTGCGATGAACTCCTGAGGGTTTTGTCTCCTTTGACTTGTACCTTTCTAAGGGAAGCGTGCCTGGAAGCACCCCTCCAAGTGGTGCCTGAGCGCCTCCCCCGCGACCTTGGCAAGGTCGGTGGCTCTCCAAGAGAGAGCCCCCGAGCCCTGCCTGAGGAGGGCGCCGGGCGCGCCTTCCTATGCGCGAGAGGGCGGCGCTCCCTGATCGGGCGCAAATCCTGACGCAATACCTCCGGAGGTGCCTGCTTCCTTGTGGCTCTGGCCAGGTGAGGTCTTCTTCTTCTTGAGGGTCGCCTCGGGAGGCCTCCCGCTCCTGCGATCTGGGTCTTCGATTGCTGCGGCTTGGAACGCACGCTCAAGCGAGCACACTGCGTCCCTTTCTTCACAGGGTACGTGTTGGGGAACGTTGCAGAAAACAAAAAATTTCCTACTCGTTTCACGAAGATCCATCTAGGAGTTCATCTAGCAATGAGTCATCGGATGCATCTACATACCTTTGTAGATCGCGTGCGGAAGCGTTCAAAGAACGGTGATGATGTAGTCGAACACGACGTGATCCAAATCACCGATGACCAAGCGCCGAACGGACGGCACCTCCGCGTTCAACACACGTACGGGACGGGAGACGTCTCCTCCTTCTTGATCCAGCAAGGGGGAAGGAGAGGTTGATGAAGATCCAGCAGCACGATGGCGTGGTGGTGGATGCAGGGCGTCACAGTAGCAGGGCTTCGCCTATACTACGAGAGAGAGACGTAACGGGGAGAGAGGGAGGCGCCAGGGGCTGGTGTATCAAGTCCCTCCTCTCCCCCACTATATATAGGAGGGCCAAGGGGGGGGTGCGCCAGCCTAGGAGATCCAATCTCCTAGGTGCGGCAGCCAAGGGGAGGTTTCCCTCCCCCCCCCCAAGGCACCTAGAGGTGCCTTCCACCATTGGGACTCTTCCCTTAAGTGGAACCCTAGGCGCATGGGCTTTTGGGGCTGGTGCCCTTGGCCCATCTAGGCCAAGGCGCACCCCCTACAGCCCATGTGGCCCCCCGGTACAGGTGGCCCCACCCGGTGGGCCCCCGGGACCCCTTCGGTGGTCCCGGTACAATACCGATAACCCCGAAACTTGTCCCGATGGCCGAAACAGCACTTCCTATATATAATTCTTTACCTCCGGACCATTCCGGAACTCCTCGTGACGTCCGGGATCTCATCCGGGACTCCGAACAACATTCGGGTTACTGCATATACATATCTTCACAAGCCTAGCGTCACCGAACCTTAAGTGTGTAGACCCTACGGGTTCGGGAGACAAGCAGACATGACCGAGACGACTCTCCGGTCAATAACCAACAGCGGGATCTGGATACCCATGTTGGCTCCCACATGCTCCACGATGATCTCATCGGATGAACCACGATGTCGAGGATTCAATCAAACCCGTATGCAATTCCCTTTGTCAATCGATATGTTACTTGCCCGAGATTCGATCGTCGGTATCCCAATACCTCGTTCAATCTCGTTACCGGCAAGTCACTTTACTCGTACCGTAATGCATGATCCCGTGACCAGACACTTTTTCACTTTGAGCTCATTATGATGATGCATTACCGAGTGGGCCCGGTGATACCTCTCCGTCATACGGAGTGACAAATCCCAGTCTTGATCCGTGTCAACCCAACAGACAATTTCGGAGATACCCGTAGTCTACCTTTATAGTCACCCAGTTACGTTGTGACGTTTGGTATACCCAAAGCACTCCTACGGTATCCGGGAGTCACACAATCTCATGGTCTAAGGAAAGGATACTTGACATTGGAAAACTCTAGCAAACGAACTATACGATCTTGTGCTATGTTTAGGATTGGGTCTTGTCCATCACATCATTCTCCTAATGATGTGATCTCGTTATCAATGACATCCAGTGTCCATAGTCAGGAAACCATGACTATCTGTTGATCAACGAGCTAGTCAACTAGAGGCTTACTAGGGACATGTTGGTGTCTGTTATTCACACATGTATTACGATTTCCGGATAACACAATTATAGCATGAATAAAGACAATTATCATGAACAAGGAAATATAATAATAATGCTTTTATTATTGCCTCTAGGGCATATTTCCAACAGTCTCCCACTTGCACTAGAGTCAATAATCTAGTTACATTGTGATGAATCGAACACCCATGGAATTCTGGTGTTGATCATGTTTTGCTCTAGGGAGAGGTTTAGTCAACGGATCTGCTACATTCAGGTCCGTATGTACTTTACAAATATCTATGTCTCCATCTTGAACATTTTCACGAATGGAGTTGAAGCGACGCTTGATGTGCCTTGTCTTCTTGTGAAACCTGGGCTCCTTGGCAAGTGCAATAGCTCCAGTGTTGTCACAGAAAAGTTTGATTGGCCCCGACGCATTGGGTATGACTCCTAGGTCGGTGATGAACTCCTTCACCCATATTGCTTCATGTGCTGCCTCCGAGGCTGCCATGTACTCCGCTTCACATGTAGATCCCGCCACGACGCTTTGCTTGCAACTGCACCAGCTTACTGCCCCACCATTCAAAATATACACGTATCCGGTTTGTGACTTAGAGTCATCCAGATCTGTGTCGAAGCTAGCGTCGACGTAACCCTTTACGACGAGCTCTTCATCACCTCCATAAACGAGAAACATTTCCTTAGTCCTTTTCAGGTACTTCAGGATATTCTTGACCGCTGTCCAGTGTTCCTTGCCGGGATTACTTTGATATCTTCCTACCAAACTTACGGCAAGGTTTACATCAGGTCTGGTACACAGCATGGCATACATAATAGAACCTATGGCTGATGCATAGGGGATGACGCTCATCTCTTCTATATCTTCTGCCGTGGTCGGACATTGAGCTGAGCTCAATTTCATACCTTGTAACACAGGCAAAAACCCCTTCTTAGATTGATCCATATTGAACTTCTTCAATATCTTATCAAGGTATGTGCTTTGTGAAAGACCTATGAGGCGTCTCGATCTATCCCTATAGATCTTGATGCCTAATATATAAGCAGCTTCTCCAAGGTCCTTCATTGAAAAACTCTTATTCAAGTAGGCCTTGATGTTGTCCAAGAGTTCTATATCATTTCCCATCAAAAGTATGTCATCTACATATAATATGAGAAATGCTACAGAGCTCCCACTCACTTTCTTGTAAACGCAGGCTTCTCCATAAGTCTGCGTAAACCCAAACGCTTTGATCATCTCATCAAAGCGAATGTTCCAACTCCGAGATGCTTGCACCAGCCCATAAATCGAGCGTTGAAGCTTGCACACCTTGTCAGCATTCTTAGGATCGACAAAACCTTCCGGCTGCATCATATACAATTCTTCCTTAAGGAAACCATTAAGGAATGCCGTTTTGACGTCCATTTGCCATACCTCATAATCGTAAAACGCGGCAATTGCTAACATGATTCGGACGGACTTTAGCTTCGCTACCGGTGAGAAAGTCTCATCGTAGTCAACCCCTTGAACTTGTCGATAACCCTTAGCGACAAGTCGAGCTTTATAGATGGTCACATTACCATCCGCGTCTGTCTTCTTCTTAAAGATCCATTTATTTTCTATGGCTCGCCGTTCAACGGGCAAGTCAGTCAAAGTCCATACTTCATTTTCATACATGGATCCTATCTCGGATTTCATGGCTTCTAGCCATTTGTCGGAATCCGGGCCCGCCATCGCTTCTTCATAGTTCGAAGGTTCACCGTTGTCTAACAACATGATTTCCAAGACAGGGTTGCCGTACCACTCTGGTGCGGAATGTGTCCTTGTGGACCTTCGAATTTCAGTAGGAGCTTGATCAGAAGTATCTTGATCATTATCATTAACTTCCTCTCTAGTCGGTGCAGGCACCTCAGGAACCTTTTCTTGAGTTGCGCCATTTTCCGGTTCAAGAGGTAATACTTCATCAAGCTCTACTTTCCTCCCACTTACTTCTTTCGAGAGAAACTCTTTCTCTAGAAAGGACCCATTCTTGGCAACAAAGATCTTGCCTTCGGATCTGAGGTAGAAGGTGTACCCAATAGTTTCTTTTGGGTATCCTATGAAGACGCATTTTTCCGACTTGGGTTCGAGCTTTTCAGGTTGAAGTTTCTTGACATAAGCATCGCATCCCCAAACTTTTAGAAACGACAGCTTAGGTTTCTTCCCAAACCATAATTCATACGGTGTCGTCTCAAAGGATTTTGACGGAGCCCTATTTAAAGTGAATGCGGCAGTCTCTAAAGCATAGCCCCAAAAAGATAGCGGTAAATTGGTAAGAGACATCATAGATCGCACCATATCTAATAGAGTGCGATTACGACGTTCGGACACACCGTTACGCTGAGGTGTTCTAGGCGGCGTGAGTTGTGAAACTATTCCACATTTTCTTAAGTGTGTGCCAAATTCGTGACTCAAGTATTCTCCTCCACGATCTGATCGTAGAAACTTGATTTTCCTGTCACGTTGATTTTCAACCTCACTCTGAAATTCCTTGAACTTTTTAAAGGTTTCGGACTTGTGTTTCATTAAGTAGATATACCCATATCTACTTAAATCATCAGTGAGCGTGAGAACATAATGATAGCCACCGCGAGCCTCAACACTCATTGGACCGCACACATCAGTATGTATGATTTCCAATAAGTTGGTTCCTCGCTCCATTGTTCCTGAGAACGGAGTCTTGGTCATCTTACCCATGAGGCATGGTTCGCACGTGTCAAATGATTCATAATCAAGAGACTCTAAAAGTCCATCTGCATGGAGCTTCTTCATGCGTTTGACACCTATGTGACCAAGGCGGCAGTGCCACAAGTATGTGGGACTATCATTATCAACCTTACATCTTTTGGTACTCACATTATGAACATGTGTAGTATTACGTTCGAGATTCATAAAGAATAAACCATTCACCATCGGAGCATGACCATAAAACATATCTCTCATATAAATAGAACAACCATTATTCTCGGATTTAAATGAGTAGCCATCTCGAATTAAACGAGATCACGATACAATGTTCATGCTCAAAGCTGGCACTAAATAACAATTATTAAGGTTTAAAACTAATCCCGAAGGTAGATATAGAGGTAGCGTGCCGACGGCGATCACATTGACCTTGGAACCATTCCCGACGCGCATCGTCACCTCGTCCTTTGCCAGTTTCCGCTTATTCCGCAGCCCCTGCTTTGAGTTACAAATGTGAGCAACTGCACCGGTATCAAATACCCAAGAGCTACTACGGACACTAGTAAGGTACACATCAATTACATGTATATCACATATACCTTTTGTTTTGCCGGCCTTCTTATCTGCTAAGTGTTTAGGGCAGTTCCGCTTCCAGTGACCGCTTCCCTTGCAATAAAAGCACTCAGTCTCGGGCTTGGGTCCATTCTTTGGCTTCTTCCCGGCAGCTTGCTTGCCGGGCGCGGCAACCTCCTTACCGTCCTTCTTGAAGTTCTTTTTACCCTTGCCTTTCTTGAACTTAGTGGCTTTATTGACCATCAACACTTGATGTTCCTTCTTGACTTCTACCTCCGCTGATTTCAGCATTGAGAATAACTCAGGAATGGTCTTTTGCATCCCCTGCATGTTGAAGTTTATCACAAAGCTCTTGTAGCTTGGTGGAAGCGACTGGAGGATTCTGTCAATGACCGCATCATCCGGGAGATTAACTCCCAGCTGAGACAAGCGGTTATGTAACCCAGACATAGTGAGTATGTGCTCACTGACAGAACTATTTTCCTCCATCTTACAGCTGAAGAACTTATCGGAGACTTCATGTCTCTCGATCCGGGCATGAGCTTGAAAAACCATTTTCAGCTCTTCGAACATCTCATATGCTCCATGTCTCTCAAAACGCTTTTGGAGCCCCGGCTCTAAGCTGTAAAGCATGCCGCACTGAACGAGGGAGTAGTCGTCAACACGTGTCTGCCAAGCGTTCATAACGTCTTGGTTCTGTGGGACGGGAGCTTCACCTAGCGGTGCTTGTAGGACATAATCTTTCTTGGCAGCTATGAGGATGATCCTCAGGTTCCGGACCCAGTCCGTATAGTTGCTGCCATCGTCTTTCAGCTTGGTTTTCTCTAGGAACGCGTTGAAGTTGAGGACTACGTGGGCCATTTGATCTACAAGACATATTGTAAAATATTTTAGACTAAGTTCATGATAATTAAGTTCATCTAATCAAATTATTAATGAACTCCCACTTAGATTAGACATCCCTCTAGTCATCTAAGTATTACATGATCCGAGTTAACTAGGCCGTGCCCGATCATCATGTGAGACGGACTAGTCAACATCGGTGAACATCTTCATGTTGATCGTATCTTCTATACGACTCATGCTCGACCTTTCGGTCTTCTGTGTTCCGAGGCCATGTCTGTACATGCTAGGCTCGTCAAGTCAACCTAAGTGTTTGCATGTGTAAATCTGTCTTACACCCGTTGTATGTGAATGTCTGAATAAAACACCCGATCATCACGTGGTGTTTTGAAACAGCGAACTGTCACAACGGTGCACAGTTAGGGGGAACACTTCTTGAAATTATTATGAGGAATCATCTTATTTACTACCGTCGTTCTAAGTAAACAAGATGCAAAACATGATAAACATCACATGCAATCAAATAATAAACGTGACATGACATGGCCAATATCACATAGCTCCTTTGATCTCCATCTTGGGGCTCCATGATCATCTTGTCACCGGCTTGACACCATGATCTCCATCATCATGATCTCCATCATCGTGTCTCCATGAAGTTGCTCGCTAACTATTACTTCTACTACTATGGCTAACGCGTTTAGCAATAAAGTAAAGTAATTTACATGGCGTTTCTCAATGACACGCAGGTTATACAAAAGAAATAAAGACAACTCCTATGGCTCCTGCCGGTTGTCATACTCATCGACATGCAAGTCGTGATTCCTATTACAATAGCATGAACATCTCATACATCACATATAGATCATTCATCATTCATCACAACTTTGGCCATATCATATCACAAACCACTTGCTGCAAAAACAAGTTAGACGTCCTCTAATTGTTGTTGCATGTTTTACGTGGCTGAATTAGGGTTCAAGCAAGAACGTCTTCTTACCTACGTTAAAGCCACAACGTGATTTGTCAATTTCTATTTACCCTTCATAAGGACCCTGTTCATCGAATCCGCTCCAACTAAAGTGGAAGAGACAGACACCCGCCAGCCACCTTATGCAACTAGTGCATGTTAGTCGGTGGAACCGGTCTCACGTAAGCGTACGTGTAAGGTTGGTCCAGGCCGCTTCATCCCACAATGCCGCTGAAGCAAGAAAA
The DNA here is from genome assembly GCF_056163025.1 of Triticum urartu. NCBI lineage: Eukaryota > Viridiplantae > Streptophyta > Magnoliopsida > Poales > Poaceae > Triticum > Triticum urartu. The sequence continues at coordinate 570,867,752 of NC_141878.1, forward strand.
GACTAGTAGCGGCAAGAAAGCTGACAAATCTACGCCCACAACAAATTGTGTTCTACTCGCACAAGAAGAACTACGCATAAACCTAGCTCTGATACCACTGTTGGGGAACGTTGCAGAAAACAAAAATTTTCCTACTCGTTTCACCAAGATCCATCTAGGAGTTCATCTAGCAACGAGTCATCGGATGCATCTACATACCTTTGTAGATCGCGTGCGGAAGCGTTCAAAGAACGATGATGATGTAGTCGAACACGACGTGATCCAAATCACCGATGACCAAGCGCCGAACGGACGGCATCGCCACGTTCAACACACGTACGGGACGGGAGACGTCTCCTCCTTCTTGATCCAGCAAGGGGGAAGGAGAGGTTGATGAAGATCCAGCAGCACGACGGCGTGGTGGTGGATGCAGGGCGTCACAGTAGCAGGGCTTCGCCTATACTACGAGAGAGAGACGTAACGGGGAGAGAGGGAGGCGCCAGGGGCTGGTGTATCAAGTCCCTCCTCTCCCCCACTATATATAGGAGGGCCAAGGGGGGGTGGTGCGCCAGCCTAGGAGATCCAATCTCCTAGGTGCGGCAGCCAAGGGGAGGTTTCCCTCCCCCCCAAGGCACCTAGAGGTGCCTTCCACCATTGGGACTCTTCCCTTAAGTGGAACCCTAGGCGCATGGGCTTTTGGGGCTGGTGCCCTTGGCCCATCTAGGCCAAGGCGCACCCCCTACAGCCCATGTGGCCCCCCCGGGACAGGTGGCCCCACCCGGTGGGCCCCCGGGACCCCTCCGGTGGTCCCGGTACAATACCGATAACCCCGAAACTTGTCCCGATGGCCGAAACAGCACTTCCTATATATAATTCTCTACCTCCGGACCATTCCGGAACTCCTCGTGACGTCCGGGATCTCATCCAGGACTCCGAAAAGCATTCGGGTTACTGCATATACATATCTTCACAACCCTAGCGTCACCGAACCTTAAGTGTGTAGACCCTACGGGTTCGGGAGACAAGCAGACATGACCGAGACGACTCTCCGGTCAATAACCAACAGCGGGATCTGGATACCCATGTTGGCTCCCACATGCTCCACGATGATCTCATCGGATGAACCACGATGTCGAGGATTCAATCAACCCCGTATGCAATTCCCTTTGTCAATCGATATGTTACTTGCCCGAGATTCGATCGTCGGTATCCCAATACCTCGTTCAATCTCGTTACAGGCAAGTCACTTTACTCATACCGTAATGCATGATCCCGTGACCAGACACTTGGTCACTTATCGCTCATTATGATGATGCATTACCGAGTGGGCCCGGTGATACCTCTCCGTCATACGGAGTGACAAATCCCAGTCTTGATCCGTGTCAACCCAACAGACACTTTCGGAGATACCCGTAGTCTACCTTTATAGTCACCCAGTTACGTTGTGACGTTTGGTATACCCAAAGCACTCCTACGGTATCCGGGAGTCACACGATCTCATGGTCTAAGGAAAGGATACTTGACATTGGAAAACTCTAGCAAACGAACTATACGATCTTGTGCTATGTTTAGGATTGGGTCTTGTCCATCACATCATTCTCCTAATGATGTGATCGACATCCAGTGTCCATAGTCAAGAAACCATGACTATATGTTGATCAACGAGCTAGTCAACTAGAGGCTTACTAGGGACATGTTGGTGTCTGTTATTCACACATGTATTACGATTTCTGGATAACACAATTATAGCATGAATAAAGACAATTATCATGAACAAGGAAATATAATAATAATGCTTTTATTATTGCCTCTAGGGCATATTTCCAACAATACGGTGATGACTCAACTACTTCCTGGCATCTTGAGGACATTGTAACCATGGTGAGTCACTGCCATAAACTTGGCTAGGGCTGGGTACCCGAGGATGGCGTTGTACGGCAGGCGGATGTGAGAGACGTCGAAGTCGATGAGCTCGGTGCGGTAGTTGTTGTGTTGCCCGAAGGTGACCGGAAGGCGAACCTGCCCAATTGGAACAGTGGAATCCTCGGTGACTCCTGAGAAAGGCTTGGTCGGCTGAAGCTGGTCGTATGGCACTTGGAGATTGTCGAACGTCTCGACGGACAGGACGTTGAGTCCTGCTCCGCCATCGATGAGGGTCCTGGTGACCTGCACGTTGCTGATGACTGGGGAGCAAAGCATCGGGAGGACTCCGGCCGTTGCCGCACACTTGAGCTGGTCTGCAGAACTGAATGTGATCACGCACGAAGACCACCTGAGAAGGCGCGTGGCCTCAAGCTTGGGAAGGACTGCATTCACCTCGCGAGCAAACTGCTTGAAGATGCGCTGTGAGGCTGGGGTCTGGGCGCCGCCCAGGATGCAAGAAATTGCACGCGGCTCTTGGAAGCCCCCAGCCCCATCGTCTTGGTGTTGGTCCTCGTTCCTCCTTGGTGGAGGCGGCAGAGGAGGGAGGCCTGCGTTGCCGTGGGGACGGTCCTCACGAGGCTGGTCCCTCCAGCCTCCATCGCGAGGCTGGTCCTGCCAGTGGTCCTCGCGAGGGCGGTCACTCCATCCCTGGCGAAGGCCACGGTCTTCCCATCGTCCACCGCCTCTTCCTCCTCCTCGGCCATAGCCCCTGTCATGGCGCTCTGGTCGTCGGCCGATTCGCCCATCTCGCACAGCTCTGAGCTCTTGACATTCATTGGTGTTGTGGGTGTGGAGGTCGTGGTAGACGCAGTACCGTCCGCCCTTAGATGACTCAGGCTGATCCCTGCCTCGCTTGGTGTCCGGTTCCGCTGCTAGCACGGCAGACCCCTTGCGCTTCACGTCCTTGGCCTTGAGCTTCTTTTCTTCCGGGTCGGCTGCCGGGAGCTCGAGAAGGGAGAGACACCCTTCCTCAGCCCTGGCGCACTTGGTCGCCAAGTTGAACAGCTCCAGGGATGTGCACAGGTCTTCATGGATTGCTAGCTCGTCCTTCATCTTGACATCACGCACGCCATCGGAGAAGGCTGAGATGATGGCTTCTTCAGTCACCTTGGGGATCTTGAGGCGAGCGTAGTTGAAGCGCTGGATGTACTTCTGCAGGGTTTCTCCTGGCTGTTGCCTGATGCGGCGCAGGTCGCTCACGGCCGGGGGCCGGTCGCGAGTGCCCTGGAAGTTGGCGATGAAGCGGGTGCGCATCTCGCTCCAGGAGGAGATCGTGCCGGGCGCCAGGTGCGGGAGCCAGGTGCGGGCGCCGTCCTTGAGCACCATGGGGAACCAATTCGCCATGACCTTCTCGTCTCCGTTGGCGGCTACGATGCCCAGCTCGTAGAGCTGCAGGAACTCCGCAGGGTCCGCTGTGCCATCGTAGCGGGGAGGGAGGTCAGGCTTGAACTTGCCTGGCCATGTGACGCCGCGCAGCTCGGGGGTGAAGGCGAGGCAGCCCGCCGTGGCCACCGGCGCCCCTTGCTGGTGCTGGACTCGTTCTTGCGGGTCGCCATGCGCCGCCACTGGGAGCAGCGCGGGTTTTGTCGTGGATGCACTGGGGCGCGATCTTGGCGCGTCGGCGCTGGGAGCGCGCGATCACCTTCCCGGGGACGTGGGATCTCCTAGCAGCTCCTTTCTTGCTGCGCTGGCGCCGAACGTGGAGGGTCTCGCCCTGGGGCTGCGCGCCTTGGAGCCAAGGCATCTTCTTGGGGAGGAGGCGGCGGAGGCGCCTCCTGATCCTCGCCCCCTGCACGGGACGGAGGGCGAGGCAGCGAGAGGGCCGCAAGGGGGAGCCCCCTGCGGTACTGACGAGCTCGATGATGCGGGCGAGCCAGCCCTCGTAGAGGTCGTCGACGGGGCGATAGTGCAGGAGCTCCCGCGCCAAGAGCAGTGAGGCGTGCGCATCCATGGGCGCGCAACGGGCGTGGGACAACGAGCCAGCTGGAGTCAGCGACGTGGTGGCGGTGCGGCCATCCCGCCGCACCGAGGGGTGCTGGGACGAGGCCTGCTGCTCGTTCCCCGCCGGGCCGGTGGCGGCGTTGGCGGCGGGCGACGGGGAACAACGAGGGGGGCCGCCGACGGGCACCGTCTGGGAGACGCGAGCGGCATGAGCAGCCCGGCGCTCGGCGCGAGCGCGACGAGAGTCAGCCATGGACACGACGGAAGATCACACGCGAACAGCGGAAGGAAGATTCCGGCGCACCCCTACCTGGCACGCCAAATGTCGGGTTTGGGGTTCCGGTAGACCCTTGAGGTTCGAACACTCGGGTGCGCGCGGAGATCTCTCCCCTACCGATCTACGTCTGATCCTCTCGTGCGAACTAAGATGAAAATGATGAACAACACAAAAGACACGAGGTTTATACTGGTTCGGGCCACCGTTGTGGTGTAATACCCTACTCCAGTATGTGGTGTGGTGGATTGCCTCTGGGGCTGATGATGGACAGTACAAGGGAAGAAGAGCCTCGCGAGAGGTGTTCTTGAGTTGGTGCAATGAACTGCTAGGGTGAGTTCATCGCCTCCTTCTCTCTCTGCTAGGGTTCTACCAGATCTCTCGATGTTCTTGGGGTGTCTAGATGTCTCTGGGGATCTCTAGATGTCTAGCCCTTCTCTCCTCTGTGGTGGCTAGCTCTATTTATAGAGGCCCTGGGCCTCTCCCCAAATAATGAGTGGGAAGGGCGCCAACAATTGGCCATTTCGAAGGGGAACATCTAGTACAAGTTATCCTGACCAAAGGTGGTCTTCGGCTTGAAAGTGCGTTATATCGACTAGAGGGGGGGTGAATAGGCGATTTTTATGAAAGTCTTCAAAACGTGGAAGTTATGAAGACAAACAGTAGAGATATGCCTATCACTATGCAGCGGAAGTTAGATTACACTAGGCAAGCCATCGTCAAGTATTCAATAGAGTGAGAGCACAATGACAAGTAGCTGCAGTGTAATAAGGATCAGGTAGGAAGAAGTTATGAAGCCAAACAAATCATACAGTTACGTTGTGAAGACAAAAGATATAGCAAGCATGCAATGGCTTCACAATGAGTAACAGTAAGTAAAAGGAAGTGAAGATGAAACCAGTGACTCGTTGAAGACAATGATGTGTTGGACCAGTTCCAGTTGCTGTGACAACTGTACGTCTGGTTGGAACGGCTAGGTATTTAAACCTTAGGACACACAGTCCCGGACACCCAGTCCTGAACACGCAGCTCAGGACACCAAGTCCTCACCGTATTCTCCTTGAGCTAAGGTCACATAGTCCTCGCCTAATCACTCATGTAAGTCTTCAAGGTAGACTCCCAAACCTTCACAGACTTCGTTCACTGGCAATCCACAATGTCTCTTGGATGCTCAGAACGCGACGCCTAACCGTCTGGAGGATGCATAGTCCTCAAGTGTAATAAGTCTTCAGATCACTCAGACAAGAAGACTTAAGTGATGCCCAATTTACTCTGGCTCTGGGTGGTTAGGGCTTTCTCCTCGCTAGAAATTTTCTCTCAAAGGCTTCAAGGTGGGTTGCTCTCAAACGACAAAAGCCGTGCACTGAAATCTGAGCAGCCAACCGTTTATGGTTGTAGGGGGTGGGCTATTTATAGCCACTTGGCAACCCGACCTGATTTGTCCGAAATGACCCTGGGTCACTAAGGAACTGACACGTGTCTCAACGGTCACATTTCAAACTCTCATGGCAACTTTACTTGGGCTACAAGCAAAGCTGACTTGTCCGGCTCTGGACAAGATTCGCTCTCATTGTCTTCACTCGAAGACATAGGTTTTTGGTTTAGGCATCACTTCAGTCATTCTGACTGGTTCTCCTGGACCCCACTTAACAGTACGGTGGTTCCTATGACTCAACACAAAAGAACTACGAAAGATCTAAGTCTTCGAGCTCCATTGGCTTCATAACGTGTCTTCTTTTGTCATAGTCTTCAATGTGAATATCTTCATATACCACCTTTGACTTCAATGTCTTCATACATTTTTAGGGGTCATCTCTGGTAGTAAAACCGAATCAATGAGGGACTTCTACCCGTGTTATCCTGCAATTCTCACAAACACATTAGTCCCTCAACTAGGTTTGTCGTCAATACTCCAAAACCAACTAGGGGTGGCACTAGATGCACTTACAATCTCCCCCTTTTTGGTGATTGATGACAAACTAGTTGAAGTTTTCAACGGGGAATATAGTCTGTGAAATTGTAAAGGATAAGGAATTGTCTTCATAAGTTGCAAGGGCTCCCCCTGAAGATGTGCATATAAGTTAATTTGCTTTTGGAATGCAAATGCACATGGCAGGTTGTACTTGTGGAGATCCACTTCAGCTTATGATGACAATCCACTATGCATGTGAAAGTATATGAAGATAATGACATGCATAATGGAAAATGGACGTCTGCAGAATCAGATAAGTGCGGAATTTATCGTCGCACATGCGGAATTTATCTTCGCGTAACAGGGTGGCAAACAAGTAGCAGACGACCATCTGGTTTAAGTGTTACAACTCATAAGAACCAAATGTAGCAAAAAAACGAGAGTTGTAAGCACGAAGCAAAATATAAGGCACCCGCCCATATGAACCCGCTTGAAGACTATCAATCTCATATGCTTCTCCCCCTTTTGTCAGTAATGACCAAAAAGGTTTGAAGACATAGAGCCTCTACTCGTTCCCTTGAGGAGTAGATGAAGTAGCAGGGTTGTTGCGTTGTTTGGCGGTGCAGAAGAGCTTGGAGGTGCTGAAGCAGGTGGCGGTGAGGTAGCATCGTCTTCTTCAGCAATGATTCTGGCAGTGACTGTGGCAGCAAAGGAAGAAAACTCAGAGTCTTCAAGAGATGGAGTGCTTCGCATCACAGCCCTTCTAGGAGGTGTGGTGTCAAACTTGAATCGCTCAGTGAAGCCATCCTCTTCAAGTTCAGCTTCAGTACATATCATTGATAGCCCTTTCCATGTACGACGACAGGTTTCATGGGTAACGAAAGCATTCTTGGTGGCAAGATTTCGGATACGATTTACATCCACCAAGAGGCTTTTCATCTGTCTCTTCAACCAGTCATGATGCCTATCCTGCTTTTGATGAAGGGCCACAAGAAGCTCTCGGTCGTTGAGAACACGAGTGCGCTTCTTGGGTCTTGAAGCAGTTGCACTATCAGTGGCTTCAGTTGAAGCAGGGTGTGGTGCACGTGTAGTGCCAGCCAAAGGATACACCATGGAGATGGCTTCAACACCTTCAACGTTCTGAGTGAAGCTCTGGTGTTCTGCATTCTAAAGACTCAACGGTTGCTTGGCAGGCTCAGGATATATAGCTTCAGCAGAGGTATCCACATCTGGCAAGAAGATCTGATGGTTGCGGGCTGAGGGCTGATATGAGATCGCAGAGTGAAGCTTGATCAGTCTCATTACCCAAGGAGCATAGAACTTCAAACCAAGTAAATCTGAGCCTGATGCAGCAAGTTGGCGTATGAAGAAGTCCTGTGCGTTGAAGCATTTGCCATGAAGGATACAAAATATCAGAGTCTTCATTGCACCCTCGATCTTGGCATTGGGAGAGTGCCCTTTGATAGGCCAGAGAGTCCGCCGGATAATGTGATAGATGGTTCTGGGCAGGTACTCAAAGTCTTCAACGAAGAACTCTGTTGGATAAGGAGCATCGTGGGGCAATGGCTTCATCATGGAGAGCATCTGACTCATATTCGGTTCAGGCCTCTGGAATATGCTCTCAAGAGCTTCAGTGTGTAGTGGACAGCCTTCCTCGAAGAATTCGCCAGGAGTGGGCAGGCCGGTGAGCTCAATGATATCAAATGCATTCGCTTCATGATAGACATTGCCGGTCATCCACTCCAGGGCCCAAGTCTTCGGATCTCTGTTGTATCCTTTGATGTGGAGGGTGGCATAGAATTGCAGCAGAAGCTCTTCATTCCAGTGCTCTTCATCAGTTACAAACTGCAGCAGACCCACTTGCTTGAAGCAATCCAACGCTTCCTCTAAACAGGGCAGACCAGCAATGGCTTCAACATCAAGGCGCTTGTGCGGGAAAATGCGACCTTGGTTGTATAGGATGCATGAATAGTAGCTGCGCTGAGGATAGCTCCAGAACCTATCTGATGAAATCCTTTCCCTTGAATAGGGGTTCTTGGAGCTATTGAAGAAAGTATTATCTGCCTTGAAGCTATTGATGTTAAAGGAGCCAGGTGCTGATGCAGGACCTGGGAACCTCGGCAGCCTTGCGACTGGCTTCTGGACATGAGGCCTGTGCTCAACATGGTAATCAAATTGAGGACCTGCAGCAGACTCAGGAACATAAGTGTCTGGATCAGTAGCTTCGCTGTCTTCTGAAGCTTTTGGTGGGGAGGGCTCCACATTGGCTTCAGTGTTGGTTGTGGCAGCCTCAATATTTTCAGCCTCCGCTTGACTAGCTGGAGGGTCGGTCACAAGCACGTTCTCCTGGAGAACTGCTTCTTGGTGGAGCAGAGGAGTGGGCTCTTGTGGTGCTTCTTCTGCGGCTGATGCAGCCGGAATGTCTTCAGCATAGACTTGAGGCCTTGGACCTTTGCGAAGCCTGCGGAACGCAGACGACGCCTGTGGGGTTGGAGTGGGCTGGGCCTCATAGTCTTCTTCCTCTTGCGGGCGATCCGCCCATGACGCATCTTGTGCAATTGGCGTCAGAGGACGACCAATGCTGATGAGTTTGCTGTTGTCATGCTAAGGAAGGGCTGCATCATCTTGTACATTGTCCTGATGACCAATGTCTTCAGCAGCGATGGGGTCGGCTGCTGGTATGTCTTCAGCTTCAGGAGCCTCTGTGGAAGCAGGCTCATGAACTGTCAGTTGTCGTTCTGCGTCAGGATAGACGACAAAAAGGGGTTCAACCCTCAAGGGCTCTGTGGGAGCAGCCCGAGCTTTCTTGATCTTTCTCTTCTTCTGAGTGGGGGCAGAAGGAGAGGCTTCACAATGTTTCCGCTTCCTGGCTTCAGCCTCTGCAGTTCGCGTCTTCTTGAGCTCTGAAGCGGTTGACCGGCTCTTTGGCTTCGAGCTAGTCGTTGCAGTTGGGAAGACAATTGGAACTGCTTCTTGCCTTGGGGCCTCTGGTTCAGCCATAGCAGGCTTCTTCTTCTTCTTCACGGCCATCCTGGGGTCGATGCCGGGACGCCCAAGTGCCTTGCGCTTCTCGGCCTCATTGTAGGCCTGCACACATCTGTCTGCCAGAGTCTTCATTCGCTCCCGCGAACCTTGAGCTTCTGCACGCTTCTTCAGAAAGTTTTCCTTTAGTTCATGCAACATGATCTTGAAGCTCTTTACTTCTTGCACGCTGAGCTTGGCCATATGCTTCTTGAACTGAGCCTTTTCATGATCAATTTTCTGCTTCAGTTCAACAATGCGCTGCGCAATTGCAAGTTCTGAAGCAATAGCGCCTTGGAAGGCGACGCTGAGGCCAACGGGCAGCTGTAGATCTTCGAAGCTGATGTTTGGTGTGGCAAACCATTCGTCGATGAAGTTGTGGATGATGGCGACATCAAAGAGAGGCAAATTGTTGAAGATTTCAGCTTCTTCTTTGCTCTTGATGAGCCGCTCGAGAGCGTCATCTCCAAGATCTTCATCACTTGACAGATCAATGGCTTCGCTGCGCAGAATGGCTGCAGCTGTGAGCTCCTTGCCGGTGTGTGGCTGAGGCATCTTGCCCTTCTGGGCTTGGAGACGCGGGAGACGTCTTCAGACTGCACACTGTCTTCAGGAGGTGCAGTTGCCAATGGCTTCGCCCTTGAGATTTTTGGCGAAGGGGCCGGCTTTGAAGCTTTTGGCTTCTTCAACTGCTTTGGCTTCGGTACAGCAGGAGCTTCATCAGACTCAGAGTCAGCTGGAGGGTCATTCACGGCAGTCCCTTGGACTAAGATGCGGGTGATGAGACCCTCAAGGTTGGCATACGGACCGATGATATTGGGTTCTGCGTCGCGTGTGCCATCTGCCCTTGGTGCGGAGGGACCAGGGTTGAAGTCTAACCCCAACTTCTTCTTGTTCTGCTTCGCTGATTGTTGGGCAAACTGGAAGTTGCGCTTGAACAGATTGTCGTCACGACACCAGAGTAGTGACGACGAATGTTCATCATCAGGCTGTGGCCCACGAACCATGCATGGGTAGAAGCTTTGGGCAATAGCTTCATCTCTGGACCTAGGTACAAGGTTCTTGAATAAGATATCTCCCCACGGTGTTTTGATGGCACTCTTCTCAGCATACTCTTGGGTTGTGAAGCGGTACTTGAGCCATTGTTCTGCCCAATAGCGTCGAATCCATTGGATTCGGGTCTTGCGCTGACCATAATTCTCTTCAGGATCTGTTTTATACATTTCTGCCAGTTCATCAGGCAGATCTTTGGATGTTCCTCCACGTCCCTGTCTGCCCCCCTTCCTTGCTGCTGTTTCTGAAGCCATAAACTTTAACTTGAAAGGCTTCAAGACGTTCAAAGGCTTCAAAGGCTTTTTCTTGCTGGACCAACAGGAACTGGCTTCAGGAGAATTTATGTGATGCTGTAAGAACTCTGCAAATGAATGCAGACTATGAGAACCAAAGGATTCTCCCACGGACATGTACCTGTGACAGCATTAAGGTGCGAGGGAAGGGGAAGAGGTCATATGCATTCTCAGAAGATTTTGAAGATAAATCAGTTTAGAAGACATTGACCTCATCGTGCGAAGACATTCACTCATAGATAAGAAGTTGGTTCCAGATTTGTACGCATCCACAGATCAGTACAAGTGAGGAATCTAACTACTTTGTGAAGCACAAGTGAATATACTAGGCATGTTATGAGATGCAGTTTGAGAGAGATCTAGTTTGTGTGAACAGAAACTACTTGTGGTAGAAAGTGACAGATCAATAGGATCAATGGTGCTGTAAAAAGGCAGTTTTATTTACCACACTGAGAACTGCTAGACGGAGTGGGAGATGATGCCGAGCAGTTCAATCCTCCGGGCCCTAACTTGGCGACGGAAGACACCTACGGCGACGGCAGAGAGGACGATGTCCGCGATCGGCGTGAAGACGGCGTCGGAGAGGTTGCGGCAGCGAAGCGCTTCGTCGCCGGCATCGTCGAGAGCTAGCGGTGGCGCTAGGGTTCGTGCGAGGGTGGAAGAAGGAGATAATGACCGCGGTAAGTGTGAATTTATAGGCGCAGGGGCGGCACTGCGCTATTACTCAGGTGCCCCTAGCGATTCGCATCTGAGTAGTACGTGGCCATCATGCGGTATTTTGGGGGCAGTTCCACATCCCACGCATGCCTGGATTGTTGGGCGGTCGTTCCTACTTCTCCGGATTTCTTGTGGATGAATGAGCATTGAAAACGGTTTTAAAGGTTGTCTCTGTGTCTTCTGCTGACAAGGACGTAGAGAAGACATTCGACAGTTTCAATAGAATGCATATGATTTGGAGAGATAGAGTTTGAGATAGAGAGCATAGAGAGATTAGGGTCCGATCACATTCACTTAGTTCAAAAGATTCAACCAAGAAGACATAGCTATAAGTGAATGCTGTAGAGGATAGAACACTAGTATATATATATATATATCTATATAATCAACGTAGTGAAGATAATCATGAATATATGTTGAGTTCAAAGCCAAACCAAATGTGAAGACATTGCAAGGTAACGCCAAGAGTGAAACACTTCAAAATAGAACGTTTGGTGGTGGCGTTACCCACCGTATAGGAAGTATTAGACCCAGACACGACGCACAATTATCGTGGCGCTCTGAAGTCAATTTCCATATTAATGTATTCACACTTAGAATGTATGTCTTCATTGATTGAAGATATACTTCACTTCGTGTGTTGCACATCTAAGTCATCAATATGCATAAGGGTTAGGATGTGTGCCTGATCACAGGACATTTGAGGATTCCAGGATATTTAGCTCACACCGTAACTTGCAAAACCTCTTCTCATCCAAGGGCTTGGTGAAGATATCTGCCAATTGCTCTTCAGTGTTGACGTGTATGATATTAATGTCTTCCTTCACAACATGATCTCTGAGAAAGTGATGACGAATTTCAATGTGCTTTGTCTTCGAGTGATGAAGTGGGTTGTTGGCAATCTTGATGGCGCTTTCGTTGTCGCAGTAAAGTGGCACTTGCTTCAGATGAATGCCATAGTCCTTGAGTGTTTGCTTCATCCACAGAAGCTGAGCGCAGCAAGATCCAGCAGCAATGTATTCAGATTCAGCAGTGGAGAGAGATACACAGTTCTGCTTCTTTGAAGACCAACATACAAGTGATCGTCCCAGAAAGGGACATGTGCCTGATGTAGACTTGCGATCAACTTTGTCACCAGCATAATCAGCATCCGAGAATCCAACCAAATCAAACTCTGAGCCCTTTGGATACCATAATCCTAGAGTTGGGGTGTGAGCCAAATATCGAAGAATTCGCTTCACAGCTAAGTGATGCGACTCCTTTGGTGCCGCTTGAAATCGAGCACACATGCAAACACTAAGCATAATATCTGGCCTAGATGCACATAGATAAAGTAAAGAACCAATCATGGAGCGGTATACTTTTTGATCGAACTCTTTACCATTGTCGTCAGGACCCAGATGATGTTTGGCCGGCATTGGTGTTGTGAAGCCTTTGCAGTCTTGCATACCGAACTTCTTCAGGCAATCTTTGAGATACTTCTCTTGAGATATGAAGATGCCATTGCGTTGTTGTCGTATTTGAAGACCAAGGAAGAACTTCAGCTCCCCCATCATGGACATCTGATATTGCTCTTGCATCATATATCCAAACTCTTCACTGTACTTCTGATTGGTGTAGCCGAAGATAATGTCATCCACATATATTTGGCACACAAACAGTTCACCATCATATGTCTTCGTGAAAAGAGTGGGATCTAGGGAACCAGGTATGAAGCCTTTGCTCTTCAGGAAGTATTTGAGTGTGTCATACCAGGCCCTAGGGGCTTGTTTGAGGCCATACAGTGCCTTGTTGAGCTTGTATACCATGTCAGGATGTTTTGGATTTTCAAAGCCAGGCAGTTGTGCAACATACACTTCTTCTTCAATCTTGCCATTGAGAAAGGCACTCTTCACATCCATTTGATATAGAAGTATGTTATGATGATTTGCATAGGCCAGCAGTATGCGTATGGCTTCAAGCCTAGCCACAGGAGCAAATGTTTCATCAAAGTCAATGCCTTCCACTTGAGTATATCCTTGAGCAACGAGACGAGCTTTGTTTCTGACAACTTGACCATGCTCATCTTGCTTGTTGCGGTATATCCATTTGGTGCCTATTATGTTGTGCTTCCGTGGATCAGGACGCTTAACCAGTTCCCATACATTATTCAGCTCAAACTGTTGAAGCTCTTCTTGCATAGCTTGAATCCATTCAGGTTCCATGAAGGCTTCTTCAACTTTCTTGGGTTCTGATATTGAGACGAATGCGAAGTGCCCATAGAAATTTGCTAGCTGAGTTGCCCTTGAACGAGTGAGTGGACCAGGTGCATTGATGCTATCAATTATTCTTTCAATCTGCACTTCATTGGCAACGCGAGGATGTACAGGGCGAAGACTTTGCTCTTGCTGATCTATGTTGTTGTTGGGAGGAATGTCTTCAGGCTGAGCATTGTCCTCATGTTGATCAGGTGCTGAGATGATAAGTTCTTCTTCAAGATGAGCTTCAGAAGGTATAATGTCTCCAGTTCCCATAAGCTTGATTGACTCACTAGCTGGAACTTCATCTAGCACATTTGGCAGTTGCTCTCTTTGTGAACCATTAGTCTCATCGAACCGCACATCCACTGTTTCAACCACTTTGTAGTGAAAAAGATTGAAGACTCTGTAGGAGTGCGAATCCTTTCCATATCCAAGCATAAAACCCTCATGTGCTTTTGGTGCAAACTTTGAGGTGTGGTGTGGGTCCTTGATCCAGCACCTTGCGCCAAATACTCTGAAGTAACTGACATTTGGCTTCTTGCCAGTTAGGAGTTCATAAGATGTCTTGTTCAGAAGCTTGTGAAGATACACACGATTGATTGTATGGCATGCAGTGTCAATGGCTTCAGTCCAGAATTTTCTTGGAGTCTTGTATTCATCTAGCATCGTTCTGGCCATCTCAATGAGTGTTCTGTTCTTGCATTCGACGACGCCATTCTGCTGTGGCGTGTACGGAGCTGAGAATTCATGTGTGATGCCCAAGGTATCAAGATATGTATCAAGGCCAGTGTTCTTGAATTCAGTGCCATTGTCACTTCTGATGTGCTTTATCTTGGCGCCAAAATTTTTCATAGCTCGATTGGCGAAGCGTCTGAAGACATCCTGCACTTCAGTCTTGTAAAGGATTATGTGCACCCAAGTATATCTAGAGTAATCATCAACAATGACAAAGCCATAGAGGCAAGCTGTAGTAGTAAAAGTTGAGTAGTGAGTGGGACCAAAAAGATCCATGTGAAGCAGTTCGAAGGGTTGAGTAGTGGTCATGATTGTCTTCGAGGGATGCTTTGCCCTCGTCATCTTCCCTGCTTCACAGGCACCGCATAAGTGATCTTTCTTGAACTTGACGCCCTCGATGCCTATGACATGCTTCTTCTTCGCAAGGGTGTGGAGGTTTCTCATGCCAGCATGCCCAAGCCTCCGATGCCAAAGCCAGCATTCTGAAGCTTTCGCAAGAAGACATACTGCAAGTTGTGGCCCTGCTGAGAAATCTACCACGTACAGATCATCTTTTCGATACCCTTCAAACACTAGAGACTTGTCAGATTCCATTAGTACAAGGCAACGATATTTTCCAAACATTACGATCATGTTCAAATCGCAAAGCATTGAGACAGACATTAAGTTGAAGCCAAGGGATTCAACAAGCATGACTTTATCCATGTGTTGATCCTTTGAGATTGCAACTCTACCTAGACCCAATACCTTACTTTTACCAGTGTCAGCAAATGTGATGTGGCTCTTGTCGCATGGATGTAAGGTTGAGTCCATAAGAAGGCTTCTTTTGCCAGTCATGTGATTTGTACACCCACTGTCAATAATCCATTCTGAAGACTTTGAAGACGCTGGTGTCGTACCCTACAGTGCAGTTAGGGGATAGGCTTCACGAAGAGAATTGTGAAGCAAAAACATTTGACGAACCAGTGGGTTATGAAAACTTAGATCCAGATTAGGACTAATAGGGAGAGTAGCATCCGATTCAGGAACGAAGTACATAATGATGCCATTCGGGCATTTTATCTTGCGCCCTACAAGATTTTTAAGGTCCCCAGCAATAGCGTCAGAAGATTTTGGTTTTCTGCTGGAGACCTTTCCCTGCAAAAGAGAGTTAAGCCTTCTTAACCACCCACATCTTCAAGGGTGGCTTAGAAGAAATAAGTCTAAGTGCAGCATCTGAGAATTTTGGCTTTGTAGCCTTAGCAAACAGTCTTGCAGGTGGACAATAGTACTCATAAGAATAAGCAGAATAATTTTTGGTCATATGAACGTGACGGTTTGATGAACCGCTCTCATATTCATATGCCTGAGTATGGTTTCCCTGCAAAACATTTGCGTTAGTGTGACTCAGGTGAGTCCTCTGTTTGTATGAAGCCTTTGGACCGTATGAAGCCTTTGGTCTGAGGTTTGTCTTCTTCAAGTGAGGTGTCATGAAGACATTCACAGGAAGATTTTCCAGACACTTTTTTGGAACCCAGATCTTCTTCATAGGCGGTCCATTCCTGCAGTTAGTACCAATGTACCTGGCAAACACTTCACCATTCTGATTCTTAAACAGTATGTAGTTTGAATCAAAGGATTCATCAATGATAATGGGGTTAGCACAAGTGAAGCCAGATAAATTTGATGGATCTGCTGAAGGTTCCTTTGCAGCAACCCACTTGGTTTTGGGGTACTGCTCAGGTTTCCAGTAAGAGCCATCTGCATTTATTTTCCTTATGAACCCAACACCCTCTTTCCTAGGGTTTCGGTTCAGAATCTGCTTCTTGAGGACATCACATAATGTCTGATGTCCTTTAAGACTTTTGTACATCCCTATTTCAAGCAATGTCTTCAACCTAGCATTCTCATCAGCAATAGCAGTGGTATCCTCAGCAGAGGGGTTAGTTACCACATCAACAGTTGAAGATATTGCAACAGCAGTAGCAGTGGAACATTCAGCAACAGAAGTAGCATTATCACGCTCAATGCATTTAAGACATGGTGGTTCAAATCCTTCCTGAGCGGAACTGATCTGTTCGGCGCGAAGTGACTCATTTTCCTTTTGAAGATCTTCATGAGCCGCCCTCAATTTCTCAAGTTCTTGCTTCCTTTGAAGATAATCATAGGAAAGCTTTTCATGAGTTGTTGAGAGAGTATCATGACAATCTTCAAGTTCCTGATACTTAACGTGAAGATTTTTTATGTCTTCAATTAAGGATTCAGATCGAGTCATTTCAGCACCCAACAGATCATCGCTTCTGTCTAACAGTTTTTGAATATGTTCCATGGCTTTCTGTTGTTCAGTTGCAATTTTAGCAAGTGTTTTATAACTGGGTTTTGAATCACAATCAGAGTCATCGTCACTAGATGTTTGATAGTGAGTAGTGCGTTTGTTTACCTTGGCACCGCGTGCCATGAAGTAGTAGGTAGGAGTGGAGTAGTCCTTGTCATTTGCATCGGTGTCGGTGATGAAGTCATTGTCTTCAGTGCTGAAGATGGACTTGGCGACATATGCTGTAGCCAGACTTGCAATGCCAGAATCAGACTCCTCCTCAGACTCCACCTCTGCCTCCTCAGAAGCGGACTCCTCCTCTGAATCCATTTCCTTGCCAACAAACGCACGTGCCTTGCCAGATGAGCTCTTCTTGTGTGATGAAGACTTTGAGGAAGACTTGGAAGAAGACTTTGTGTATTTCTTCTTTTTCTTGTCGTCAAAGTCATATTCCTTGCTCTTCTTCTTCTTTGTGTTCTCATTGTCCCACTGTGGACACTCAGAGATGAAGTGTCCAGTTTTCTTGCACTTGTGGCATGTTTTCTTCTTGTAGTCATGAGCAGAAGCTTCATCATTCCTTGAGCTAGATCGTGAAGACTTTCTGAAGCCTTTCTTCTTGGTGAATTTTTGGAACTTCTTCACTAGCATTGCAAGTTCCCTTCCAATGTCTTCAGGATCATCAGAACTGCTGTCAGATTCTTCTTCAGATGAGGAAACAGCTTTTGCCTTCAAGGCACGAGTTCGCCCATAGTTTGGACCGTAGATATCTCTTTTCTCAAAAAGCTGAAACTCATGTGTGTTGAGCCTCTCAAGTATGTCAGATGGATCGAGTGTCTTGAAATCAGGACGTTCTTGAATCATCAGGGCTAGGATGTCAAACGAACTATCAAGTGATCTCAGCAGCGTCTTGACGACTTCATGTTTGGTGATCTTAGTAGCGCCGAGGGCTTGAAGCTCATTTGTGATGTCAGTGAGTCTGTCAAATGTGTGCTGGACATTCTCATTGTCATTTCGCTTGAAGCGGTTGAAGAGATTGCGAAGGACACTGATTTGATCTCTCTGGGTTGAGATGCCTTCATTGACCTTGGAGAGCCAGTCCCAGACCAGCTTCGATGTCTTCAAAGCACTCACACAGCCATACTGTCCTTTGGTCAGATGACCACAGATGATGTTCTTGGCAGTAGAGTCCAGTTGAACGAATTTCTTGACATCAGCAGTAGTGACACCTTCTCCAGCCTTGGGAACGCCGTTCTCGACAACATACCATAGGTCGACGTCAATGGCTTCAAGATGCATACGCATCTTATTCTTCCAGTAGGGATATTCAGTTCCATCGAAGACGGGGCACGCAACGGAGACTTTAATTATCCCTGCAGTCGACATAGCTAAAACTCCAGGTGGTTAAACCGAATCACACAGAACAAGGGAGCACCTTGCTCTGATACCAATTGAAAGTGCGTTATATCGACTAGAGGGGGGGTGAATAGGCGATTTTTATGAAAGTCTTCAAAACGTGGAAGTTATGAAGACAAATAGTAGAGATATGCCTATCACTATGCAGCGGAAGTTAGATTACACTAGGCAAGCCATGGTCAAGTATTCAATAGAGTGAGAGCACAATGACAAGTAGCTACAGTGTAATAAGGATCAGGTAGGAAGAATATGAAGCCAAACAAATCATACAGTTACGTTGTGAAGACAAAAGATATAGCAAGCATGCAATGGCTTCACAATGAGTAACAGTAAGTAAAAGGAAGTGAAGATGAAACCAGTGACTCGTTGAAGACAATGATGTGTTGGACCAGTTCCAGTTGCTATGACAACTATACGTCTGGTTGGAGCGGCTAGGTATTTAAACCTTAGGACACACAGTCCCGGACACCCAGTCCTGAACACGCAGCTCAGGACACCAAGTCCTCACCGTATTCTCCTTGAGCTAAGGTCACATAGTCCTCGCCCAATCACTCATGTAAGTCTTCAAGGTAGACTCCCAAACCTTCACAGACTTCGTTCACTGGCAATCCACAATGTCTCTTGGATGCTCAGAACGCGACGCCTAACCGTCTGGAGGATGCATAGTCCTCAAGTGTAATAAGTCTTCAGATCACTCAGACAAGAAGACTTAAGTGATGCCCAATTTACTCTGGCTCTGGGTG
This sequence comes from Triticum urartu, assembly GCF_056163025.1. Classification (NCBI taxonomy): domain Eukaryota; kingdom Viridiplantae; phylum Streptophyta; class Magnoliopsida; order Poales; family Poaceae; genus Triticum; species Triticum urartu. The sequence goes on from NC_141878.1 coordinate 570,886,289, forward strand.
GTTAGGGCTTTCTCCTCGCTAGAAATTTTCTCTCAAAGGCTTCAAGGTGGGTTGCTCTCAAACGACAAAAGCCGTGCACTGAAATCTGAGCAGCCAACCGTTTATGGTTGTAGGGGGTGGGCTATTTATAGCCACTTGGCAACCCGACCTGATTTGTCCGAAATGACCCTGGGTCACTAAGGAACTGACACGTGTCTCAACGGTCACATTTCAAACTCTCATGGCAACTTTACTTGGGCTACAAGCAAAGCTGACTTGTCCGGCTCTGGACAAGATTCGCTCTCATTGTCTTCACTCGAAGACATAGGTTTTTGGTTTAGGCATCACTTCAGTCATTCTGACTGGTTCTCCTGGACCCCACTTAACAGTACGGTGGTTCCTATGACTCAACACAAAAGAACTACGAAAGATCTAAGTCTTCGAGCTCCATTGGCTTCATAACGTGTCTTCTTTTGTCATAGTCTTCAATGTGAATATCTTCATATACCACCATTGACTTCAATGTCTTCATACATTTTTAGGGGTCATCTCTGGTAGTAAAACCGAATCAATGAGGGACTTCTACCCGTGTTATCCTGCAATTCTCACAAACACATTAGTCCCTCAACTAGGTTTGTCGTCAATACTCCAAAACCAACTAGGGGTGGCACTAGATGCACTTACACGGCTGCCAAAAGCACTGGCGATGACGCCATCTTGGGCTCCACGGTGACCTCCGTCCTGCCGTCCGGCTGGTCTTGGTCTCGTTGCACCAGAATGGTAACCTTTGCCTGATGCCTTGGCCTGTGCTTGCCCCCTTTGCACCAAAGGGGAAACAAGGACACTACGCTGGTCGGCGCCCGCCTGGTCTCGATCGTCATGGCTTGCGTCACGGGTTCCTAGCGAGGTACCCCTGCCTTGATCTCTCCGCCTCCTCGTGAGCCTGCCTGATGAGGCTGCCTCTGAGGAAGCTTCCTATCATCCGCCCCGCAAGGCTTGGCCCCTCGCGAGGGTCTTTGAGCTTGAGCTGATGAAGATGGGCCGCGCTAGGCCCCCACTTGAGCCACGCCGCAGGCCGCAGGCAGGCAAGTCTGGGGACCCCCGTTCCCAGAACGCCGACAGTCGCTTAGACACCTGCCCCACGGTGGGCGCCAACTGTCGTGGATCTGAGACTGACAGTAGAATGGGGGGTAAGTATTAGGAGGCAAGATCCTAGCTATGGAGTAGTTGTACACACGAGTTTTACGAGTTCAGGCCCTTCTCGGAGGAAGTAACAGCCCTATGTCTCGGTTCCCTGAGGCGGTCGACTGGATTATATGTGTGTGTGTGTGAGTTTACAAAAGTGCGAACCCTTGTCCCAGAGGAGGGGTGGCTTATATAGAGTGCGCCAGGACCCCAGCTCCCCTCCGTTACACAGGGTTCAATGTTCATAAAGGTGGGGCGTTACTGGTAACGTCTACAATAAAGTGTTATAAATGCCCATAAAGCTATGGTTTAAGTCACAACCATTGCAGAGTGGAGGGCTTCTCATCTTCTGGTGGTCGAATGTCTTCGAGGTGGTCGAGTGTCTTCAAGGAAGTCGAGTGAGCACATCTTCATGGTCGAGTGGATGATGTTTTCTCTTCGACTGCTTCTGATTCTTTGTAGAGATGTCCTTGGGGAGGGTATGTTGGATAGATCCATGACCCTACCCTAGGTACATAGCTTCATCAGCCCGCTCGTCAGGGTTTTGTCGGCCCCAGTGCTCACGGCGCGCGGGTGATGGCCGTTAGGGCGCACGGGCCGTCCCGACCAGGTAAAAACGGATCCGTCCCTCACTCTGTCTCCCTCGCGCTCACTCACTCTCACTCTCCCCCCTCGCTCTGTTTCCCCTGGCCGAGTTGGCCATCGTCGCTGACCACCTCAGGTCCTCGTCGCCGGCCAGGATGCCTTCTTGGAATGATGGGGATGAGAGCTCCGATGATAGCATGGGGGGCAACCTGATGGACATGGAGTACTTTGTAAGCCTCATCCTCTTCCTCTCTGTCAATATCTAGGGTTAGGGCTAGGGTTGAATCAATTTGGGAATGAGGGTTGATGAGCTGCCTATTTGTATGGATGGATTTGTTTGGTTTGGTTATCTATTAGTTTTGATCTAGGGTATGGATGGCACTGTGATGTATGATCTGACCTTGAGCAAGGCAAAGCTTGACTGAAGTTGAACTAGTTGATGCATTCGTTCTGATCTACCTTTTACTGCATGTAGGACACACCTGACACCATCCCTGAGCCACTCTGGTGTGGTGCTCCAATGGAGGAAGTTGCCAGGTGTACTCTACACGATATGAAGCCTAGGAAGTGTGTTGCTTTTGAAGGTGCTAACACTGGGAGGAGGTTCTATGGATGCCCTATTCAGGTGAGTAATTGAGTATGCTGGGTGGATTCAGTTATGCCTAGTGGATTTAGTTAATGTCTAGATTCAGTTATGCCTAGTGGAATCAGTTATGCTTAGTGGTTTTAGTTATGCCTAGTGGTTACTGGATTTGTACATTAACTCTGTTTGAACTGAATTTAGTACTGAATTTATGGTTGCATGTCCTCCTTGTGTACCAATCCTCTTTTTGAATTGAAGTTAGAACTGAATTTATGCATTTTCTGAAGTATGTGTTCTCTGATCAAACTACAGGGAGGTGTGAATTGTGGTGTAGTTCAGTGGGTTGATCCTGCATGGCCTGATGTACTTAAGAACTGGCTCATCAAGTTGTGGGAAATGTTCCATGAGCAAAACCTTGGAAGGATTCAAGACAAGCATGCATATGAGGATGAGGTTGCCAAGTTGAAGAAGGACTATGATCATCTCTGCACCGAGTATCCTAAAATGGTTGATGATGTTAGCAAGATGTTTGACTGGCAGGATGGTGTTGGCAAGATTGACTACCAGAAAGCAATGGATGCTGAGAAATTTGAGAAGCAGAAGGAAGAGCTAGAGCTGGAGATGAATATGGAGAAGCTAAGGCTAGCAAAAGAACAGAGGTGTATCCTTCAGGCCCAGGCAGACATAATTCACAACACCAGGAAGGCAATGAAAGAGATAAAGGTGGACAAGGATCTTCTTGCACAAGAGAAGACAGAGCTTGAGAAAGTAGTTGATGATCTGCTGAATGCTGGCCATGGGAGCAAGGAAAAGCTTGAGAAAATCAAGGCCATACTGGAGGCTTGAAGATTTGGACAATGGTGGTTAAGTAAGTAAGGTGGCCTACACATATAACAAGCCTTGCAAGATGATGGTAGGAGTATATTTTGTGCAGTCCTATATGAACTGTTTAAGTTATGGTAACTAGAGTGGTGGAGAACCATTAATAAGTCTGGCTTATGTTATTGTACTGTTAAGAACCTATCTATCTTAAGTAATGCAGTGAAGAACTGTTTTATTTCTTTAGGTTGTTTTATTATTGGGCTATTTTATTGCTCCACCTAGATTGGGCTGTTTTATTGTGGGCCTAGACTAGGCTATTTTATTACTCCACCTACCTACCACCAACCATTAGTAGTCTATAAAGCCCACCCCTTGGGTCAAACCGCAGTCAATCCCCCCATCCCCACCCTTCTCCACCCCCCAGCCGCCAAAGAAACCCTAGAATCCCAGGGAGAGATGGATCCTGGAGAGGTCATAGATGGAGAAGAAGAGGTGCCCAGGAAAGCCAGGCTCAAAGATGCAAGGAGGAGGGCGAGAAGGCAACTTGCTGAGATGATCCTTGCAGCACGCAACCACAAGGACATAGATCAGTTCCTGGAGGCATTCCCCTGGCTCCAACCCTAGTGATGATGATATCATCTACTGGGCAAGGAGGAGGGCAAATTTCCATCCTTTTCAGGTCACTAGGCAGAGGTGAACTAGGATTTTGTACCCATGATGCTGCTGTTATGTTTCTGTGTTCCGAGATCTGTCTTTCTATCTATGTGATGTTTGAAGTTGGTGTAAGAACAATGTTGAATGAGTTATGTATGTGATGAATCAAGTAGTCTATGATGCAATGCAATGTATGAAGCTAGTGAAAGAAAAATGTTGAATTATCTATCTATGTGATGAATCAATCTGTCTATGATGCAATTTATGAGTGAATTTTTTATCTATATTTGTATGTATGAATGAATTGATCTGGTCATCTTGATGTTTTAAGTTAGATATGTTATGGTTTGGTCAGATGGCCAAATCTTATTGTTTTAGGTTTGATCTCTTAGGGTTTGGTGCCTAGATGGGCAAATCTTGATGTTTTAGCTTTGATATGTTAGGTTTTGGTCCTAGATAGCCACTTTGGCCTAAATTCCCCCCCCCCCCAAAGTGACCAAATTGACCTAATCATATCAATCAATTATCAACAAAATAAATCACTTGATTTACATAACAATGATCAGCATAAGAAATAATTTCATATGAAACAATTCATAACCTAGGACATATCAAATCAAAATAGAGCTTGACAGTAGATGACTTAATTGTTCCAAGCAGTTCAAACACAAACCACATAACTTAATTGTTCAAATGAAAACAGAGTTCACTGCAAATAACACAGATAGCAAGCATGCCTAACAAGCAGAGTTCAAGGCATAAAGCATAGTTGAGTGCAACACATTCAATGGTTGCCACTGGCTATGAAATACAAAGCAAATTTGCTTGGGGCCTTCCTCTTCCTCTTAGAACCAACATCAGCTTGACCTGATGTTGATGCTGCCCTTGGAGCATTGAAACCTCTTGCAACTCTTGATGATCTGGTATTCTTTGCTGGAGATGATGCACTTGACCTGGTGTTGTTGGCTGGTGCTGAAGCAGGTGGTGGGTTCTTTCTCTTTCTTGATCCACCTGTTCAAACTGCAGTAGATGTGGTTGCCCTTGTTGAAGTTGTTGCTGGTTTCCTGCCCCTAACTGGTCCTGAAGCTGGAGCAGGACCTGAAGCTGGAGCTGGACCTAAAGCTGGAGCTGGAGCTGATGATGTGGCCCTAGCTGGAGGTGGCCTGGTTGGTGCTGAAGTTGCTGGGTAGGATTCCCTGTTTTCCTACAATTAAAAACAAGTTGCAACTCACAAGATGTATGCATTAAAAACAAGTAGCAGATTTTCCTTGTTGAATTGGCTTAGTTACCTGGTGGTTGTTTTTCCTTGTCATAAACTTGGCCTTAAGTATGTATCCACACATTGTCCACATGTGGCCTTGTAGACCACAGTTACTGCATGTTATTGTGCCCATCCTTGATGTATCCTTTGGAGCTGGCACCTCAAATTCACCCTTTCTCCTAGATGTCTGCTTCTTGCCTTTCTTCTCCCTAAAAACTGGTGGTTCTATGTCTGGTGTGTTGGTGTTGGGCCAGAATTCAGGACCAGGGATAGGGTAGATGATGTGCTGGTATGCAGCCTTATACATTGGCTTCTTAAAGAATGGATGCACATAATCTTCTGGGTGAACTTTTATCTTCTGCATTGCAGATATTGCATGGTGGCAAGGTGATCCAGTCATTTGCCTTGGATTCAATATCTCTATCTTCATTTGCCTTGGAAACAATGATATTGAGCACTGTGAAATCTGGCTAGTCTATCATTTCTTCAACTGCATCTTGACTGTCCAGAAGCAATAAACATTCCTGTCCAATCCCTTGTTCTTTTACCCAATACATGTAGTCATCTGACCCATAGCCTTCAGTCTCAGTAAAGTGCTATCAAGTTTAGAAAAGTGATGTCTGAAACAGAAAACCTCCTTTTCATGTTATCTTTTCCCTGGAAATGCAGCCTAACCTCCCAAATATCATCATCCAGCCTGCATTACATAATATGTTATTTGTAAATCCCAACTAACTAAGTGTTTTTTGCTACAAAATTCAGTGCACACTAACTATAAGTACAATAAGGAATCTGAATCCAACAAATGCTTCTCTGAATCCACCATGCATTTCTACTAAATCTAACTAATCCTTCAGTGCTAAGTGATACTGTTGCATCCAAAATATGCCATAGAGTGTTTGCTCAACTTTTATTCAGTGCATGTTCATGTTCTAAGATGAATCACAGCAGCATCAACCTAGGGTTTGGTCACAAAACTAACTAAATTATGCTATGTTGTTTGAAATGAACAAGTAGAAATGCATAAACTGTTGAAGGAGCTCATAAGAGAAAAAAAGAACTTACTCCACCCCTCCAAATGCAGAGGCCCAGTGCTGGGAGTTGGCCGGATTTGCCTGCATAGCGCTAGCAAGAGACCTCGCTGCTCTGTACTCAAGCGAGAACTGGCAATCATCAGGCGACGGCGGTGTAGCCTATGGCGTAGGAACCTGCATCAGAGCTGCAGCCTGTGGTATCCGCTACGGCGGCGGCGGCGCCACCGGCTGGGTTGCGAAGCTACCGCTCCCCAGCCAGTTATCAACCTATGAGAACTCGTCACCTCCATCCCCCCTTCCACCTCCACCCGTTGAATGGCCGCCATCGCCTGGTTTTCCGGCCGCTGCCATCAGAGAGGGAGGCGTGCGTGAGAGAGAGGGAGACAGAGAGGGGGAAGACAGAGTGAGGGTGGGCCGGTTCCGTCTTGACCGTGCGCCCTAACGGCCGTCACCCGTGCGCCGTGAGCACTGTGGCCAACAAACCCTGACGGGCGGGCCCCACATGTCATAACCCCAGTTAAAACTTAACCGTTCAGCCACTTGGGTTTTTTGGAACAGCCAACCACTTTTGTGGTAGTTTTTTGAAAAATTATAAAAAGCGGTAGTTTTTCGGAACGATATCCCGTAATGTGGTAGTTTTTTGCTATTCACTCCGGATGCCGGGTGGCTCCGTCACAAAAATGCAAAGGCGCTCGAGCTCGGGCTCGAAGGTTCGGAGGGCTTCGTGGGGGAGAAAGAATCTGCCATGGCCAAGGAGGCCCTCCACGCAAAGGAGCAGGTCCACGCCATCTGCCGCCTTCCCGGCTACATCTCATCAGCGTGGAAGAGCGGCAACACCAACACAAACAATTATGACAATCCTCCCGCCATGGACACGTACACGGAGGAGAGGGACCTTCGTGCCGGTGACCACAAGGGCAAGGGCCTGAAATGGTGATATCCGCCTCCCCTCATCGTCTATCTAGCTATATGAACATTTTGTATTTAGTAGAATCCAGCGAACAATGTCTTTTGTGTCCGATGAACTATGTCCGATGAAACAGTCTATCTATATTTCTCGTTCGATCTTGATGTTCATCTATGTTGTTGCATGTATTGTATGAAATTGGGTATTCAGATATGCGGACTGCGGTTGTGGATAGGGGGAAATGAGGACTGTCCGCTCACTGCCAGCGGGCATGTTCGGACGCGTCCATGGGTGTATAGGGGCTCGGATATGCCAACTGGTGTAGATGCTCTAACAAGACTATATCTGTGTGTTTATTTCTCGTCTCTGAAGTCCCTAGCTAGCGTGCAAGTAGAAAAGTATTATGTTGATGAAACACTTGATGATGTTTAGATGAGGCGTTTTAATTTCTTTGAAGAAAAGGCAGGAGCAACATTGCTCACAAACAAATTGAGAGGATAACCAACGAGCCCTATCCTCATTGTTGGCTGTTTAACGCTGGAACTGATAATGACTACTAGATACCACCATTTCGAAATAATTGAAGTTTTGGGATTGTCTCAAGTTAAACTAATTGAAATTTGACCAAGTCTATAAAAAATATACTTACATCTAAAACATCAAATTGGTCTCTTAAGATTCGGCCAAAGGCAGACAAGGGCATTACGTTGGTCAACTGGTCCACGATATGTCGCTCGAAAGGCCTTGGGGGTCTCGGTGTGATTGATCTAAAGATGTTTGGAAGGGCGCTGCGACTTATAGGTGGAAATGGCTCGAGTGGCGAGACCAGAACATGCCATGGATTGGCTCCCCTACTCCCTGTGACCGAGATGACGACGCTTTTTTGCTGCTGCTACAAATATCCCTGTGGGCAATGACTCGTGTGCTCGCTTCTTTCAAGCCTGATGGCTCCATGGTGTGGCAACCATTTTGAGGTTCCCACGAACCAAGCCCGGCTGAGCTAATACAACATCTGGACCATGTTTTGCACATCGTTTGGTTGCCCATGAAGACTAGAGCAGAAACACAACATGGTGTTTGGTTGCATGGCTATATGCTCCCTCGATGCCAAATTAGGCCATTGGTTACGTGCAAGACATGCAGTGTGGTAACCTCTTCTTTGAGTGGTGAAGTTACAAACACATAGTCATAGGCATAATAGTAGAAGCAATACTAACTAACAACATTAAACAACATTACTCTTCGATCATGGCAAGAGCTGGCTCGTGTTGACTGTCCTTAATGACCACCTTTGCTCATGAACAGTCGAAGATGGTGACATTGAAAGCATCATGGATCAGGACCTTGAATGTCAAGAAGTATCCAATCTGCATCTTGTGGGCAATGGGGAAGCCCAGCCACCCTTGATCCACGCCCCCCTCCCCTTGACATTATTCAGCCTCACATTACGGAGTCGCGGTCCTGCAAACGTGATGTGGGGAGTCAGGTCCTAGAGGAGGAAGCGAGGCACTGGTGTTTGGCATTGTGATCAATGAGACAAATCGACGGAGATGGTCGATGTAGATCATGAAACACCAACTGTCGTTCACCTTTGCCATAGTCGATTGCTTCTCCTCCTAAACTGAATTTCCTTTTATCCTTTCTTTTCCTACTAGCCTGCCGGGATGTTCTTTTTCCTCATGGGCTTGGGGCTCCAACCGGTTGGGCACATGTATGATGGTTACCAATGATTGAGAAATGTATATATGTGCCCCCCCCCCCCCCCCCGCCTCCAAAAAACACACAAGCATGCACCCGATCATCCTTCCTACCTAGGCCCAAAGCCGGTCATGTGGTCATGTTTATTTGCACACTTTAGTAAGCACTAACCTTCACACATGCATTTTTTTCAAATTCTCAATCACCTTAGGGATATCACACTCGAGCACAATGGTTTTGGTTGCAAGCACAGTTATTTGCACTATAATAAAAAAGATAGGCATTTGTCGATAAGAGAACTAGTAAACAAGTGATTCCAACTATTTGAGAACAAATGATTGTAAAAATATCTATAATTGGCTATACTCTAGAACCCACTATCAAGATATTTGTTAGACTAGACAATGTAGATCTCTTTGCCAAGATATCTAAAAAACCTCAAGTGAACAATAAACATGTCAATATAAGAATTATATTTCACATAAGTGGTATAAACGATTCCCTGGGGCCAGTGATTATGCCACTTTCAGAAATTTTCTTATATACAAGAGGATCCTCATAATGGAAGGTTATTGGAGGGCAAAGTTTCAAAATAAAATAACTAATAATTTATCCGTGCAAAATGTGATTCAAATTGCGTGCAAGCGTAATAGTGATGGTTGTTTTTTAACAAAGAATGGTTTACCTTCATATTCGACAATATTGTTACATGGTTAATCTTTCTGGATGGTATGATGATAAATTGAGCTATAAAAACGATAGGAAATGTGATTAATTTTGCTATGTGTAAAGTCAAAACAAAGTTGTTACAACTCCATGCACACAGAATAAGTTATAAATAAGTAAAAAAATGTGATTAATTTTGCTAAGTGTAATGGAGTTATCTATTGATATTAATCGTATATTGATAGAATAAGTTATAACGAAATAAAATATAATCAATTTTGCTAAGTGTAATAGAAAAGTCATGTTAGTTACCATTATTTGTAAGCTGAATGAATTATAAAGAAATAATACATGTATTCAACGACATTTGAGGTACCCACTCCATAGTTATTTTACGAACTGCAGCCTCATGTGCGTTTTTGTGATTTTCCTATAAATAAATAGAATTTGGTCACATCAAGTTCAATTGGCGCTTGCTTTTTCTTCTGCAAAGTTCATTAGACTCATAAATAACTAAGAACATAGCATAACATACCCCAGGCGGGTGGGGGGGGGGGGAGAGTTTCCTTTGCTGAAATGTTCAAAACTGAAGATTTGGCAGACAATTTTTAGATCGTTGTTTCTACACAAGCCTTTCACCCAATGTACTAATCTGAAAGAGTTAATCCTTCAAAAATGCAACCCTCAAGCTATGAATAAATGAGTTTACCCTTGGGCTGGAACATGTTATTCCTTGTAAAAGGGAGACAAATTGCACATATCATCTTCAACTGGCCATGGAAAAGTGCCATTCGTTTGCTAGCTGCTCCTTTATGACAGGACCAATACAAAAAAAATGAAAAGAAAAAAACATTTTGTGTTGATTTCTGTTAGGAAATCGTTAACTGGTAGGTGCTCAGTTGGCTGGCGAGTAGGGGATTAATATGCTAATCGACAAGTTAATCAATTAATTGACCAATTTATCAGTTTATCGGCTACTCGGTGACCCTACGAGTAGGGATTAATCGGCTAGTTAACTGGTTAGTCCGTCGAATTCCTGAATAGGGGTTGTGACTGTATTTTTTGCAATGAAAACTCCGAGGAAACTTCTTTGCATCTTTTCTGGGCCTGTATATTTGCTCAAAAATATTGGCCGAAGATAGTGCAGAGCAAAAGGAGAGGTATCCAAATTTACGATGAAATCATTTTCACCTCTCTAAAGCTGGCGAAAGGAATTGCCTTCGATGTAATCATTTTAGGATGCTGGAATATTTGGAATCGAAGAAACTGAAAATTCTTCAAAAATGAAGTGCCAAGTGTTAACACATGGAAGTTCCTCGTCAAGCAAGATTTGATGCTTTTGAAACACCGAGTGAATAGCAAGAATGTTGCAACTTTATAGAACTCGATGGAAACACATCTTTGATGTTGTTGATACACAACTTTCATCAACCATTTAGTTCTTATGTTGCCCAAAATTGGCATTGAATAGACCATTTTCCTTATTTATTTTTACTCTTGTCTGTACATATGTACTTTATTTATCTCCTTGTTAATATTCTTTTTGGCTTGTTTGTGCCGCGGCCCCAGCGAACTGGTTGTATCGGTTGGTTGTTGCTTTTATAATATAGAATGGGGGAGGCCCTTTTTCGTCATATGAGTTTAAAACAGAACCATGGACCCCAAAGCAACACATAACTCCAGTTTATGAGGCAGTAGGCAGATTTCGCTAGTACTAAGCCGGGTTCGGAAAGAAAAACCCACACTCTGGATTTGCGTTGATCGTGTGAAAGTGAAACCACCTCTCAGGTGGAGCGGGTGGCCAGGGATGTTTTCACCCAACACGAATGACAACATAACCTCTTAATCGGTCCACCATCTCCTTGTACATAGGCATAGTTTCGGTTTTATGTGACTCTATTGTTGTTGAGATGTATGTTTTCTATTTTCTTTTACCAGATTATTGATGATTGACTGTGTGCATCTTAGTTACACAAAGGACGTGCATTGATCATCATGCTTGATATCAGCTTTATGCTACATTCTAAGTACTCTAATAAAAATGCCCTCTATGAAAAAAGAAGTACAATCGCATAGCTACAACCAAGACTAGCTAGGCTGGCACGATGCGCGCGTCGCGTGATGCTGTAGCAGCGGGGGGCCTCGGCTTATGGTTACCGGTCAATTTGGTGCCCACTCATGGTGGGTTGATGATAGTGGGACGGTTCAGAGCTCATGCCGGATGAGATGGATGCTATCCAGATCCATCGATTCGTTCCGGCCGTCTTCTCCAAAGTCCAAACCACGTACGTACCGCTGTCTGCTCCGCGTAGCCGGAGCCATCAGGTCGTCGCTCTCCGAGACGGACCGGGGATGTCATTATCTAAAGACGCAGGGAACAGGATACAGTCTCCTAAGTCCCAAGATATACATCCCAACTAACTAACCAACTATTTTTGTTAAGTTATTTTTCGTCTCCGAACGTCCCTGACTGGCAGGTAGGAGTAGAAAAGTATCATGCTTATGAAACACTTGACAATATCCAGGTGAGGAGTTTTCTTTCAAGAAAAGACAACAGTGCTGATAACCAAATTGACAGGATAACCAACAATACGTATCCCGTTGGCGGTTTAACGCTGGAATCCAAAATGATTATAATAAGGAAAAGAAAATTCTTCAAGCTTTGCAAGGGGTGCATGCATGTACGCGTATGGGTCGGTACGCTTGACCCATCAGAGGTGCTGGGCCGTTGCGTGTCGAATGTCTTCTAGTGGCCATCAACCTTGTGCAGACACCGACCAGTCCTGGCCGGTCTCTCGACAGCGTATATGCAGGCGAAATTCCAACACATTTCCTGTTGACATGAGAATAAAAGGACGGGACATAATCATCGTCAAAATATACCCCTCTACTTTTTCTTTAAGGTTTGGAGTACTCCCTCCGTCCTTTAAAGAATGTACTTCCAACTTTGTTGAAGGGTCAAACTAACTCATAGTTTGACCGAGTTTCTGCAAAAATATAGCAATATTTGTGAAATTAAATGGGTATGTGGTAAAAATATACTTTATCATGAATCTAATTCTACTACTTTGATGTCATAAATGTTAATATATTATTGTGTAAATACGGTCAAACATAAAAACGTTTGACTTTCTAATAAAGTTGGAAGTACACTCTTCAAAGGACGGAGGGAGTATATAGTATCAAGGGTGTTTTTAAACTGGCACTGGATGCGACTCCAATGCTGAAGCAGGGAGCAGTTGGCTTGATTGCACCCGTGATCCAAGGAGCTAGCTGACATGATTACTTTGCCCTGTTTCTTATTTATTTTTCACCGATTATTAGTACCTAATGGAGTTTTTCTTTTTTGCGGGGAAGTACCTAATGAAGGTTAGGTACGTATATACTTCTGTGATGCTCATTTGTTTGTGTTTCGCACAATCGCAGTGTTGCGTGTGCATCTTTTATTTCTCTGCGGGGTTCCTTTCTCATCCTGATGGATCATGGGAAACTAGTACTAGTTAGTAAAATAGGTTAATTACAAGTGACACTGTTTATCCATGATGAAGCTGGCCCGTTGCTGGCATGTAAGCATAGATAGATAGCAAAACTGTTTATCCAGAAGAAGAAAAAAGATAGCAACACTATTTATCTAAAAAAGAGATCATCTACATATCAGTTGCCTAAAATTTTACTACCTTTGATTTGTATCCATGACCACTGATTGAGCCTCGAGTATCTCAGATCCGCGATTCCATCTCTCTTTCTGACCATGGCTGCAAGCCTGCAACACCTTTTACATCATTTTTTTTTGGTCGTGGTTTCAACATTCATCTTCATGCATGCACCCTTCCGAGGGGGGAATCCACCCGAGTTCACGTTGCCAACTTGACTCCAAGGTAGATGCAACCTACTTTTTCTCACATATTTGAAGTTCCTTCAAGAAGTTTTGAACAAAGCACCTAGTGGACAACTGGCTCTGAAAAGGATCTTCATAAATCATCTTTCTCCTCATGCGCCATACTATATCCCATAATGTAACAAAAGTCTCCACAAGCAGCTGGTGGGAAAGAACATCGATCAAAGAGGAGATCCATTCTCCCGCCTCCCATCCGTGTGAATATGCTACTGCTTCCATGACACCTTCTGGCGCCAATGCCCAAACAGACTTCGAAATCATACATTCAATAAAATGAGTGTCTCCATGAGTCCTCTTGACCACAAGTCAGACACTTATCATCCTTTTGTGCAACACATCACCAATTGGTATAGATTGTTTTGCTAATCTCCATAGAAAAACACAAACCTTTGCTGGGACATGAACCTTCCATAGCGATGTCCACTGTTTCTTTTCATGCTTCAAATACAATGTTGCAGCCGATCCGGTGGTGACAAACATCCTATATGCTGACCATCCAGAAAAAATCCTTTACCATCATAATGTCATGCCAAAAAATATTGATTTCTATTACTCAAAGCGATATTTTTTCATAACATCAACATCCATTCGCAGGAAAACCTGGTCCAATTTTTCTATGTTCCATGTGGCAGATGTATGATTAATCAGCTCATTGACCTTTCTAGGCGGCCCATCCAATAACCAAGTTGTTGTCCCCAAAGAGCCATTACCGGGCAGCCAATTGCCTTGGCACTTCCTATTTAGCGCTTCAGGCGCCCGTTATAGGCCATTTTGCTAACGGGCGCCTGAAGCGCAGCGAGATGGGCCAGCCCATGTATCATTTTATAAATCCCGCAAAAAGGTGCCCCTGCTATGATTCAAACCTGAGGCGCCGTGGTTCGTATTTGGCTGCATTAACCACTCCAACCGCTTCACATGACGTGCCTTACAGCTTCTTTTTCTTCTTTTCTTTTGTCTTCTTTCTTTTATTTTTTTGTTTTATTTTTTCCTTTTTCTCTGGTACTTTTCTCAAAATGCGTGAACCTTTTTCCTAAAAGTCGATGACCTTTTCTCAAATTCGTGAACTTTTTCTTCAAACTTGATGAAGTTTTCTTAAATCTGATGATTTTAAAAAAAATTGATGAACTTTTTTTTAAAAATCGATGAACTTTTTTTTCAAATTTGATGAGCTTTTTTCAAAGTCGAAAAACTTTTTTTCAATATTGATGAACTTTTTCTCAAATTCTCTGAACTTTTTTAAAAGTGATGAACGTTTTTCCAATATCGATGAACTTTTTCCAAATTTGTAATTTTTTTCAACATCGATGAACTTTTTTCAAAAGCGATGAACTTTATTTTCACAATCAATGAACTTTTTTCAAAATTGATGATTTTTTTAAATTGACAAACTTTTAAAAGTTGGTGACTTTTCTTCAAAATTGATGAACTTTTTTCGAAATCATTGAGCTTTTGTCAAATTCATGAACCTTTTTCAAAATTCGATGAACTTTTTTTCAAAATCGATGAACTTTTTCGAATTCAATGACCGTTTCAAATTTTCAAAAAAAATTACCATGCTAGGGTGAACTTTTTTTATTGCAAATCTATAACTTTTAAAATTTATATATGATTTCTTTTTACAAATGGTTTATATGGCTATGTTCATGCTGTACGAAGAGAAGTATTAAATAGCAATGTGTCAGGTTTGTAGACAACTATGTGCTCTCGGTCTAGTGGTTGTTCGGCTGATACTTTGTCCAAGGACGGAACCATGCGTGGTTTGAATCCCAGCTTTCCCATGTTTAGCCTGAGATTTTTCTTCTTTTCACGAGCCCCAGGAGACCTTCAGTGCCGAATAGGAGCTCCCAACTGCCTTCGCATGGATCTGTCCCTTCTCCGCTAATGATCCGCCTAATAAGGCCTAGTTTTAAAGTATCAAGACCATCAAGCATCGCCCTCCAAACCTTCGAACGACGAGAGGCCAAATATGTTGTAAGAAAAGTGTCTCTGAAACCCATGCCTCCTGTATACCTGGGTTTAGTCATCTCCGACCAAGCAACCAAATGTTTTTTCCGTTTGCCGTCTTGCTTCCCCACCAAATGTTATGGAACAATGTATCTATATGTTTACACATCCCTTTAGGGAAGCCTGAAACAGGAAATGGAGAACACTGGCATCACCTAAGCCACCGGCTTGATCAATACATCCTTACCTGCAGCCGACATCGTTTTCTCTATCCATCCTTGTACATAAGTCCATATTCTATCTTTTAATTATTTAAAGTTTCCACTTTTATCTCTTCCTATATATGTTGGCATTCCCAAATATTTCTCAATCAATGATTCAAATTGGACATTGAGTATATCCTTCACTAGTCATCGCAAAAAACCCCTGCACCCCTTACTGAAAAATATTGATGAATTTTCAAGGTTAATTCTCTGACCTGAATCATTACAATATATGTCTAGAACCTCAATAGTTTGTTTTGCACTCCCCACATCTGCCCAAAGAAATAGAAAACTATCATCTGCCAATAACAAGTGATTAACTGTCGGAACTAACACATACACTTTTAATCGCTAGTAAAAAAGGGGGCAACGGTCCAGGCCGGGTCAGCCCATTAGTCCCGGTTTAGTCTAGAACCGGGACCCATGGGGGCATTGGACCCGGTTCGTGAGCCCAGGGGGCCGGCCGGGCCACGTGGGCCATTGGTCCCGGTTCGTCTGGACCTTTTGGTCCCGGTTGGTGGGACGAACCGGGACCAATGGCCTCGCTCCTGGCCCACCACCATTGGTCCCGGTTGGTGGCTTGAACCGGGACCAAAGGCTCCCCTTTAGTCCCGGTTCATGCCACCAACCGGGACCAATGAGGTGCCTATATATACCCCCTCGCATAAGAGCAGAGCACACTGCTCTGTTTTTTTCTGGCCGAGGGGGAGAGGGCTTGGTGGTGCTCTAGCTCACCTCCTATGCACACAAGGTGCTCGATGGAATGCCCGAGCCACAGTACTTAAGCTTTCTCCTCTCCAAGCTCGACCTTCAAGCTCCATTTTCCTCAATATTTGTCTAGGTTTAGCGGTCCGTCACGCCCCGTCCCCGTCTTCATCGCCGTCGATCACCCGCGCCGAGCTCATCGCCGGCACCACCGTGGTGAGCCTCTTGTTCTTATGTTCTTTTTGAAAGGAAAAAATATTCTTACTTGTATGTTTACATAGATACTTGTATTATTTTCTTACTTTTATTATTGCATCTTATATAGTGCGATGGTTTTGGTATCCGCCCCCGTCGGCCCTGTCCTGTCTATGATTCGGATGTAGTATATATATTATCTTTATAACTATTGGTTCAGTTATTGTTTATGAAAATTATGCCGACCAACGTGACATAGATTTTATTTATGTAGGATGTATGTGAATCAGAAATTCCAACCGACCCTATTGTCGAGAGGTTAAATTTAGTTGAAGAAGAAAACAATTTGTTGAAGGAAAAAAAAATTGAGGAGGAGAAGATGATATTGGAGTTGCATGTTGCGGATGTCGTCGATGATCACAAGATCAAGATGGATGCAATGCGCTTGAAGATTAGAAAATATGCCATTCATACCGAGGCTTGGTATCATTATGCCGTTGGATCAATTGTTACCTTGGTTGCGATTATGATCGCATTTGTTTTTGCATTGAAATGTTTTACATAGTTTCAATGTATGGTTTAATTAATTAGATGCTCTGGAGAGCTATATGTTGTTTGATGAGAACTATGTATGTACTTTGGTTTTAATGTGATGATGAACTTCTATTAATTTGGACACTTAATTATATATAACGCACGCAGATGAACCGGCAATGGATGTACGGTGACAGACACACCTCCGAGTACATTAAGGGCGTGCATGAGTTTCTCGATGCGGCTGAGGCAAACAAGCAGAATGGTTTTATGTGTTGTCCATGCACTGAATGTGGGAATACGAGGTCTTACTCTAACCGGAAAATCCTTCACTCCCACCTGCTTTATAAGGGTTTCATGCCACACTATAATGTTTGGACAAGGCACGGAGAAATAGGGGTTATGATGGAAGACGGCGAAGAAGAAGAGTATGATGACAACTATGTGCCCCCTGAATACGGTGATGCTGCAACGGGGGGAGCTGGTGAAGATCAAGAGGAACCTGACGATGTGCCCAATGATGCTGCAACGGGTGAAGCTGCTGAAGATCAAGAGGAACCAGACGATGTGCCCGATGATGATGATCTCCGCCGGGTCATTGTCGATGTAAGGACGCAATGTGAAAGTCAAAAGGAGAAGCTGAAGTTCGATCGCATGTTAGAGGATCACAAAAAAAGGGTTGTACCCCAATTGCGAAGATGGCAACACAAAGCTCAGTACCGTACTGGAACTGCTGTAGTGGAAGGCAGAGAATGATGTGGCTGACAAAGGATTTGAGAAGCTACTGAAAATATTGAAGAAGAAGCTTCCAAAGGATAACGAATTGCCCGACAGTACATACGCAGCAAAGAAGGTCGTATGCCCTCTAGGATTGGAGGTGGAGAAGATACATGCATGCCCTAATGACTGCATCCTCTACCGCGGTGCATACAAGGATCTGAATACATGCCCGGTATGCGGTGCATTGCGGTATAAGATCAGAGGAGATGACCCTAGTAATGTTGACGGCGAGCCCCCCGGGAAGAGGGTTCCTGCGAAGGTGATGTGGTATGCTCCTATAATACCAAGGTTGAAACGTCTGTTTAGAAACGACGAGCATGCCAAGTTGATGCGATGGCACAGTGAGGACCAGAAGAAAGACGGGAAGTTGAGAGCACCCGCTGACGGGTCGCAGTGGAGAAAAATCGAGAGAAAGTACTGGGATGAGTTTGCAAAGGACCCAAGGAATGTATGGTTTGCTTTAAGCGCGGATGGCATTAATCCTTTCAGGCAGCAGAGCAGCAATCACAGCACCTGGCCCGTGACGCTATGTATGTATAACCTTCCTCCTTGGATGTGCATGAAGCGGAAGTTCATTATGATGCCAGTTATCATCCAAGGCCCTAAGCAACCCGGCAACGACATTGATGTGTACCTAAGGCCATTAGTTGAAGAACTTTTACAGCTGTGGAATGAAAATGGTGTACATATGTGGGATGAGCACAGACAGGAGGAATTTAACCTAAAGGCGTTGATGTTCGTGACCATCAACGATTGGCCCGCTCTCAGTAACCTTTTAGGACAGACAAACAAAGGATACCACGCATGCATGCACTGTTTAGATGACACTGAAAGTATATACCTGGACAAATGCAGGAAGAATGTGTACCTGGGCCATTGTCGATTTCTTCCGACCAACCATCAATGTCGAAAGAAAGGCAAGCATTTCAAAGGCGAGGCAGATCACCGGAAGAAGCCCGCCATGCGTACCGGTGATCACGTACTTGCTATGGTCAATGATTTACACGTAATCTTTGGAAAGGGTCCCAGCGGACTAGCTGTTCCGAATGACGCTGAGGGACACGCACCCATGTGGAAGAAGAAATCTATATTTTGGGACCTACCCTACTGGAAAGACCTAGAGGTCCGCTCTTCAATCGACGTGATGCACGTGACGAAGAATCTTTGCGTGAACCTGCTAGGCTTCTTGGGCGTGTATGGGAAGACAAAAGATACACCTGAGGCACGGGAGGACCTGCAAAGTTTGCACGAAAAAGACGGCATGCCTCCGAAGCAGTATAAAGGTCCTGCCAGCTACGCTCTTACGAAAGAAGAGAAAGAAATCTTCTTTGAATGCCTGCTCAGTATGAAGGTCACGACTGGCTTCTCGTCGAATATAAAAGGAATAATAAATATGCCAAAGAAAAAGTTTCAGAACCTAAAGTCTCATGACCGCCACGTGATTATGACGCAACTGCTTCCGGTTGCATTGAGGGGGCTTCTACCGGAAAACGTCCGATTAGCCATTGTGAAGCTATGTGCATTCCTCAATGCAATCTCTCAGAAGATGATCGATCCAGAAATCGTACCAAGGCTAAGGAGTGATGTGGCGCAATGTCTTGTCAGTTTCGAGATGGTGTTCCCACCATCCTTCTTCAATATCACGACGCATGTCCTAGTTCATCTAGTCGATGAGATTGTCATCCTGGGGCCCGTATTTTTACACAATATGTTCCCCTTTGAGAGGTTCATGGGAGTCCTAAAAAAATATGTCCGTAACCACGCTAGGCCAGAAGGAAGCATCTCCATGGGCCATCAAACAGAGGATGTTATCAGGTTTTGTGTTGACTTCATTCCTGGCCTTAAGGAAGATAGGTCTCCCTAAATCGCGGTATGAGGGGAGACTGACTGGAAAAGGCACTCTTGGAAGTGACTCAATAATATGCAGGGACGGATATTCTTGGTCTCAAGCACACTACACAGTTCTACAGAACTCTACCTTGGTGACCCCGTATGTCGATGAACACATGAACAGTCTGCGCTCCAAACACCTGGAGCAGTGCGACAACTGGATTACATGTGAACACATCAGGACTTTCAGCAGTTGGTTGGAAACACGTCTCAGAGGTGACAATACTGTTTGTGATGAGCTGTACTTGTTGTCCGGGGGACCATCTTTGACTGTATTGACTTACAAAGGATACGGGATAAATGGGAATACATTTTACACGATCGCCCAAGATCATAAGAGCACCAACCAAAACAACGGTGTCCGCTTTGATGCAGCAACCGAGAGCGGAAAGGACACATATTATGGTTACACAGTGGACATATGGGAACTTGACTACGGACATGATTTTAAGGTCCCTTTGTTTAAGTGCAAATGGGTCAATCTGTCAGGCGGGGGGGGGGGGGGGTACAGGTAGACCCACAGTACGGAATGACAATAGTGGATCTGAAAAATCTTGGGTACACTGACGAACCGTTCGTCCTAGCCAATGATGTGGCACAGGTTATCTATGTGAAGGACATGTCTACCAAACCGAGAAAAAGAAAAGATAAGGAAGTGAATACATCATACGATGAGCCAAAGCGCCACATAGTTCTTTCAGGAAAAAGGGATATCCTGGGAGTGGAGGGCAAGGCAGACATGTCTGAAGATTATGAAAAGTTTCATGAAATTCCTCCCTTCAATGTCAAGGCTGGCCCAAGCATCCTGATAAACGATGAAGATTATCCATGATTACGGTGCAATAAGCAAATGACACAAGCGAAGAAAAAGTGAAGACTTTTCCCGCAACTATTATGATGATACCATGCCAACTTTGTAACACACGAGTATGCTATGCCAACTTTTTCAGAGTTCATTTGAAAACTATGAATTTAGGTCGAATTTTCTCTATAGGTGCATCTATGTTCATTTTTTTAGTAAAGTTAATCACAAACTTGTGATTCACACAAATTTCAAAGAATTCAAATTTGAAAACTAATGGCACTAATAGAAAGTTTATAATTTTTCTAAAACTAATGGCACTAACAGAAAGCTTATAATTTTGCTGACCTAAAAGCAAAAATATTAAAAAAATAAAGCAAAAAACAAAAGAAAATAAATAATACAGAAAACAAAACAAAAAACTGAAAAAAAAATAAAAATAGCAACAATAAGTATTTTGTTGTAAGTAGAAACAAAATAAAATAAATAAAGCAACAAAGAAAACAAAAAAACTAAAAGAGTGTTTTCAAATTTGAAAACTAATGGCACTAACAGAAAGTTTATAATTTTTCTAAAACTAAAAGCAAAAAGAATTAAAAAATAAAGCAAAAAACAAAAGAAAATAAATAATGCAGAAAACAAAACAAAAAAACTGGAAAAAATAGGCACTAAAAGCAAAAAAACAAAAGAATTTATTCCATTTTGTTAAATATCGCGAATATAGTGGAAAAAAATCTAGAACATTCCTTTGAATGGAATTGTTCATTGGGTTCGACTTGTTGTTCGACAAAATAGAAAGCTGTCTCTCGTATGTTATTGTAAGGTGATTCATTCATAATATTTCTTATGTGCGGTTTCAAGATGCTAAAAAAGTAGATTTGGTAATCGGCTTTTGAGCTCCATTCCTCTCTCTCCTACAGAATAGGTTTTTCCAAAACTACCCATGGGATTTCTTTGTCTTTTCCTTATCTTTTGTCCGGTGAAGAATCTCCTCGAAAAAATGCGGGAAAAATGCACATTCAATATTGAGAAAATGTTGCGTAACTGCCCTTGCCTCAAGGTCTTGAGAAACCAGAAACTAGTCACAGGTAAGAAAGTCTAGAAAGTTCTGAGACTGGGGTAGGTGAATCCATTGACCTTGACGTAGGGCTTTCCCCTCCACCCGATGGTGATTGACTTACTGAAGACCGGCCCTAAGCCATTAATGAATTGAGCCTGGTGAACCATTGATATAGCACTCTGCGGGGCGAAGGCTATGCTTATCACGATAGTTTACAGAAGCTCTTTCCTGACCTGGAATAGACGAATCCTAACAAGATTCTAGACATACGCGGGATGAAACAACATCTACTCGAATTTCATTCACAAAGCCATCAAGGCGGCGCACACAGCCTACGCGGCATTGATCCGACGCCAAAAAAATGAACCAGGAGCGCTCGCTCTGCCACAAAATCCAAACCCAAACGCATCAAAACAGCATGCGAAATGCACCATACGTATCCCCGCGAAAACGAATGCACGTACATAGGTAAGCGACTCGGGGGCGCTCGGGCTCGATCTCAGGTTCACACCTTTTGCTTTCTGCCGTTTCTCGGGCCCAGTGTCAGTGAGATGCAAGAATGACGTGTGAGTTAGTGGGGGTGCTTGCTGGTAGGAAATATTCAGGCCCTTTTCACCCGCGACGTGATACCGGAGTTATACGGTGTCCGGCTGGACTTTTGTCCTCTTGTAACCAGTTTCTGGGCGTGGATTCTTTCCCGTCTCTAAGGGATACTTTCGCGGATTTACATTTCAAGGGGCGCCAAAGCTTCACTGCCGTTACCGTGCTTAGAATTGATGAAATTGGATTTCTTACAAAACCCAGGATCTTCCTATTCGTAGTTTTCTTACAAAACCCAGGATCTTCCTATTCGTAGGTGGTATACAACTACCCCTATCCCTATTGTTTTGATACATGGCGTATTGGCTTTTCGTTTTTCTAGCTAAAGATCCATCTTTTCTGGATTAGTGATTACAAAAAGTGTTTTCAAATTTGAAAACTAATGGCACTAACAGAAAGTTTATAATTTTTGTGACCTAAAAGAAAAAAGAAATCACTAAAAAACTATAAGTATTTTGTTCTAAGTAGAAATGAAAAAATAAATAGCAAAAAAGAAAAAAAATGCCTATAATATTTGTTATGACTAACTAAAATTACCAAATTGAGTATAATGATAAAACACAGTAATATTAAATAGCAGGAAAAAGAATGACTCAAAAATCAATTTTTATAGTAAAGTTATTCATAAAATAGTGATTCACACAAATTTTAAAAAATTCAAATTTTAACTATTCAAATTTTAAAACTAATGGCACTAACAGAAAGTTTATAATTTTTGTGACCCAAAAGAAAAAATCACTAAAAAACTATAAGTATTTAGTTCTAAGTAGAAATGAAATAATAAATAGTAAAAAAATGCCACCTACTAGGCCACCACGGCCTGAATACGACTAGAAGCCCATCCATGGGCCATGATTCAGGCCCGCAGAAGGCCCAACAGGCCCACAGGCATAGCGGTGTGAGATTAGGCCAAGAGGCCTGCAGTTCTGAGGAGTTTGATGGAGATGGCGGGGCAGCGCTTATAAACAGGTGCAGTCGCTCCTCAGCTAGCGAGGTGGGACTAAACATCCCACCGCACCGTGGCTTTGGCAGGCGCAGGCCTTTGGTCCCGGTTGGTGGCACCAACCGGGACTAAAAGGGGGCATTGGCGAACCATGACCAATGCCCCCCTTTAGTCCCGGTTGGTGCCACCAACCGGGACCAAAGGCCGCCGCTTCCCGCCCTTTGGGCTGCTGAAAAGAGGCCTTTGGTCCCGGTTGGTGGCACCAACCGGGACTAAAGGGGGCATTGGTCCCGGTTTGTGCCACGAACCGGGACCAAAGCCTTTCCTATATAACCAAACACTTGGGAAATTTCCCCCCACCCGCCATTCTTCTCCAACATCGCCAGGCTGCTGCGCTGCTCCTCGACGCCGGCCCCTGCCCCGACGTCGCCGTCGCCTCCCCTAGCCGCCCAAGGTCGCCGTCGCCGCCCGCTCGCCATCAGCCGTGCCCTCGCTCGACGCCGCTTGCCGCTCGCCGCCCTGCCCCGACGCGCGTCGCGCGCCCCGGCCCGCCCGTCGTCGTCGCCCTGCCCCGCCCGTCGCCGTCGCCCCTGCCCCGCCCGTCGCCGTCGCCCTGCCCCTCCGTTGGTCCGGCCGGCGCCCCTCCCCTGTTTTTTTCATATATTATATGCTTGTGTATATTGTGTATATTGCTTCTTTGTGTATTATATATATATATATATATGTCAGTATATATATTGTGTATATTGCTTCTTTTCATATTTTTTTCATATATATGTTTGTATTTTGTATTTTGCTTTTTTATAAAAATGTATATATGTTTGTATGTTCTCTGTGTATATATGTTCATATATGCAAAAGTTGGATTTAAATATTTAGAAAAGGATTATCTATATATGTTCTCTGATTTAGTACATTTTAGGTTAGTTTCATTTCTAGAAAAGTTGTATATATTTAGGAGAGGAAAAAGGAAAATAAGAAGAGGAAAAAGGAGAGGAAGAGGAGAGGAAGAAAAGGAAGAGGAGAAGAAGAGGAGAGGAAGAAAAGGAAGAGAATATTTCTATTTTTTCTTCTTCTCCTCTATCCCTTTCTTCTTCTCCTCTTTTTTTTCTTCTTTTTTTCTTCGATCTTCTCCTCTATTCCTTTCTTCTTCTCCTCTTTTTATTTCTTCTTCGTATTCTTATGTTTTATCGGGTCTGTCGTCGTTGATATGCCCCTCCCGATAACTTAAACACGAGGGGGGTCGATATACCCCCTCCCGATAACTTCAACACGAGGGGGGGTCGATATACCCCCTCCCGATAACTTCAACACGAGGGGGGTCGATATATATACCACCTCCCGATAACTTCAACACGAGGGGGGGTCGATATATGCTAAATAGCAAGTATCGTCGGTGTGAGATACATGTGGCCGTCAGTGTCGGACAGTACATCCACGTCCCACAAGTGACGCGGGCGTCGACCCGCGTCACTTGTGGGACGTGGATGTAGTGTTCGACACCGATGGCCACATGTATCTCACATCGACGATACTTGCTATTTAGGGTTTCCTCTACCGCTCGGCGACCCTCGACGACCCTCGCTCCCGATAAAAAAAGAGGAAGAAGAAGAAAAAAAAGAGGAGAAGAAAGAATAGAGGAGACTCCTCTATTCTTTCTTCTCCTATTTTTCTTCTTCTTCCTCTTCTTTTTTTATCCTTGAAGCGTTGTCGAGGCCACCCCAAACCCTAGAGAAGCAGCGTCGAGGCCACTAATTAATATTAGTTCTACGTTTGCCACTAATATATCCATCTGTCATGTTTGAATAATAATTTCCATGTTGTAAATATTTGTAGAAACTATGGACACCGCCCGAGACGAAGTACAATAAGTGTTTTTGGGGGACATAATCGCACGAGGAAGTGATGTCGTCTGCTCATTGTTTCTCAACGACACCGATGGTCTGGAAGCAGCTGGCTATGATTATGATGGCTCCGGTGACCTAATGCCGGTGCAAGAAGGAGACCATGAGGACGGCTCAGGTGACCCAATGCCGGTGCAAGAAGGAGACCGTGATGACATCTTCGGTGACCGGACCGAGTCCGGCCAGGTATATATATTAGTTAAGCTTCTGTTGACTAGCTAATTGATGCATTCATTGTTTTGGTATGTACACATATTAATTAAGTCTTTGTTGTTTTTTCTAGCCCTCCGGATCGAGCACAACTTCGGTAAAGAGATGAGGCCTGAAGAAAAAGTTGAGCTCGGATGAAAAGTTTGAGATCATAGCAATCGCGTCCGATGGCCAACCGATTGAACCCCTCCGGACAAAGAGCGCATTTTGTTGCTCAGTGCGGGGTTTTGGTTAAGGACAAGATCCCGATCAACATCCAGCAATGGTTAAAGCCGGCTACAGAAGACCCTGAGGTGTCTTATGTCAATGATATGCAGAAAAATGATCTTTGGACTGAGCTGAAGTCAAATTTCACCCTACCGCCAGAGGATGGTCCGGAGAAGCCAGTTAAAGAGCAATTAATCAAGTCTTTTGCTCTTAAGAGGATGGCAGAACTATTCAGGAGGTGGAAGAAAGAGTTGAATAAGTTTGTCAAAAATAAAGAGACACCAGAATTCAAGGGCAGATATGAGAAGATTAGAGACCACTGGCCCGCATTTGTGGCCCACAAGACATCGGAAAAGAGTAAGAAGATGTCGGCGACAAACAAGCAAAATGCTGCGAAGAAGAAGCATCACCATCGCACGGGGTCAGGTGGCTACCTCGTAGCCCGGCCTAAGTGGGCCAAGACTGAGAATGATCTGGTTGATAAAGGGATCGAACCAGAGACAATTAACTGGCCAGACCGTTGCCGGAATTGGTTCTTCGGGGCTAGCAGAACCTTGGACCCTGTATCAGGGAAGTGCATTTGGACGAATGATCAAATGGACATACCAGTCAAGAAGCTTCAACATTATATTGAAGCAGCGCAGCAAGGGACGTTCGTTCCAGACAGAGAGAACGGCGAGCTCATAATGGCCCTCGGGAATCCTAAGCACCCTGGACGGACACGAGGCACGCCAGGCTCCATTCCGTGGAAGGTTGGGTTTCCGGACGCAGGCGGTTACAAATGCCACGAGAGGAGGAAGAAAGTGGAGCAGACCCAACTGCAGGCGCTGCACGCTAGGGTACAAGCGATAGAGGAACGAGAAGCAATTTGCAGCAAACGAACTGCCGAAGCTTCCCCCGAAGCTACCCCGCCATCTCAGCGGAGAAGCAGCGTGGCTTCCACCGAGCTGCTTCAGCCGGAGCATGTATTGACGGCTCCTGCTAGCTATCCCGTGGATGCTATCACGGAGTCTCAAAATTGCCACCTTATGACGCAATGGATTAATATGAAGGTCAAGGCGGCTGTTGGCTTTGTTTTTCCTACTGAACCCGGTGCAACTTTTCACTGCCGGCCAATTCCAGAAGGATATGCTAGGGTGATGGTGGATGAAATAACGGAGGGATTTGAGGACCTCCAGCTTGACCACCCTACCGGTGAAGGGGAGACTCAGTTGGGTTCTGCTCTGAAGACTCCATGCCTATGGCGGAAGGAGCTCATCAACCTTCCGAACTAGACGCCTCCGCCTCCTCCTCCTCCTTCGGCGAGTCAGTGCACTCCGCCTCCTCCACCGCCTCCTCCTCCGGCGAGTGACGATCAGGGCACTCCGCCGGCTCCTTCTCCGACGCGTGGCGACACTCCGCCTCCTTCTTCGCCTGCGCTGGCGCGCCTGAGCAGCCAGCCTCCTCCTTCTCCGCCTCGTCAGCAAGGGCGGAAGAGACCTGCCGCCGCTCCGGCTGCTCCGGCGCGTCGTAGTCCTTCTCCTCCGCCTCGTAAGCAAGTAAAGAAGATAACCGCTCCGTCTGCTCTGCCAGCGTCTAGCAGTACAGCCAGAGGCGGGAGGACATACAGATTCGGTCCTTCTCTGAAGACTCCAAAGAAGTTACCATACGAGAGGACCCCGGAGGAGAACGCCGAGATCATGCGAGAAGAAGTGAGGAACTTCTTTGAAGGGGTGAAAGCAAAGAAACATCCACCTCCGGAGGAGAAGGTAGATCCGGTGAAAGCGAAGCGCCCTCTGGCTGCCCTAACAAAACCATCCAAGTCTCCGCCGAAAGGAAACTATGAGCGCATTATTGGAAAGGAATTTGCCGAAGCAGAGCGGTTGGGAAGTACTGTCAGTGATCAAAGGCTGAAAGAATGACGAGCTGGGAAACAAATTGTCCAGCTCGGCGAACAAGCGAAGAAATCGTGCCCCCCGCTCAAGGTGCCTAGCGACATCGTCACTAATGATCCGAGGATGGTGCCCGGTTATAGCAATCTTGGAGATTACCTGCCCGACGATGTACATTATGATTTCATGGAGGTGCAGATACAAAGATACGAGTACGGGAAGCCTCTCGTCAAAGATGAAAGATCTCTATCAACGATGATGCGAAGATTGCATGATTGATACTTGAAAATCTGCAGAGAGTTTGGGGGAGGAGTACTTTGTATGTGAGAGTTAAAAAGGAGCATGACCTCATTGGAATTGATCTGTTGCCTGTTCCATTTGAGGAGTTCTTTCAGTTTTTCAATCAATTGGCCCTCGATAAAGCAACGGTCACCTGCTACTGTCTGTAAGTAGTACTACTTCTGTCATTAAGTCTCTCTATATAGCTCAGCTCTTTCATTGCATGTATTTATAATTATCCTGACTATATTATGTAGATTGAAGATCGTCGAATTGAAGAAAAGACAAGTCGGTGATATTGGGTTCATTAACACATATCTCATAGATGCAACTGAGGTTAAATTTCATGCTGCAGATACCGAGGCCAACTTGCTACGATCGTTGGTAACAAATGAAAACAAAGATATAATACTCTTTCCTTACAACTTCAAGTGAGTGTTACTGTCTTGTGCATATTCGGTTTCCCTTATATATTAGTCAAGGTTATAGTAATGTAATTGATGAGTTATGCATGCGTGTGCAGTTTCCACTATATTCTCCTAGAGATTAAGCTTGAGCAGGGACTAGTAACCGTCTTAGACTCAAGATGTAAAGATCCCCAGGACTATGCGGACATGACTCAAATGCTCGAGAAGTAAGTTAAATCGATCATTATCCACCATATCAGCAACTTTGTTCATTTCCTGATATATCAAGTAATTGTTTTCTTTGTCTAGCAGGGTTTGGAAAAAAATTCACCAAAAAAGCTCCGGGACTCCCAAAGAAGCTGCAATTTAGACACCCGAAAGTAAGTACTATAGTAGCATGTTACGCGCATCTCCTATTGATTCAAGCGCTAGTTTCATCAATACATTTGGCATTCTTGCTTATCAGTTTGATTGACCTCTATTTCTTGTAAAGTGGTTGTGCCAGGAACAAGGGAATGATTTCTGTGGATACTACGTTTGCGAGTCCATCCGCCACACGACCTGTGAGCGGGGCTACTCTGACGAACAATATGAAGTGCATAAATAACAACATTCACAATTTTATTTTATTACCATCATTTGTGTTGAGTTTCATTCATTCATATATATATATATATATATATATATGTATTGACCCCCTTCTTCAAATTAGATGTTTCGGAAGCGGGATGAACTCCTAGCACCAGCTCGCATGCGAGCAATTCAAGAGGAATTGGCGGCATTCTTTCTTGACCACGTGATCGCTGAAGACGGAGAATACTATGTGGACCATCAGTCCGTATGTTAGGAGATTATATTTGTAAGAGATAATTATTGTATATATGTAGCCGGTAGTGTCGGATACATATAGGAGAACTTGTTGTTCGACCAATCTCTCGGAGAAGGAGAGGTGGTCGATATCACTTCTCTCTGTATGCATATATGTTCATGACGGTCTTCTGTTTCCTTCGTTTGCTTACTAGCTAGCTAGCGTGTCTAGTCCTCTCTATATGTATGTATAGTACGTAGCGTTGACCAAGCACGGACATAAGAGAGGACACTTCTCTCTATTAATTATAGCTAGCTAACACAATATATGAAACACCTAAATTAACCCCCCAAAACCCCCAAACCCCCCCCCCCTTCAAAAAAAAACAAAAACCCCAGCCACAGAAATGCTGACGCGTGGATGCCTATTGGTCCCGGTTGGTGCCACCAACCGGGACCAAAGGCCCTCCTGCCTGGGCTCCGCGCACAGGCCACATGGAGGCCCATCTGTCCCGGTTCTGGATTGAACCGGGACTAAAGGGACAGGGCATTAGTACCGACCCTTTAGTCCCGGTTCAGGAATCGGGACAAAAGGCCCTTACGAACCGGGACAATAGGCCCTTTTTCTACTAGTGATCCATGAAGATTTGTGTTGGAAATATGCCCTAGAGGCAATAATAAATTGATTATTATTATATTTCCTTGTTCATATTAATCGTTTATTATCCATGATAGAATTGTATTGATAGGAAACTCATATACATGTGTGGATACATAGACAACACCATGTCCCTAGTAAGCCTCTAGTTGACTAGCTCGTTGATCAATAGATGGTTACAGTTTCCTGACCATGGACATTGGATGTCATTGATAACGGGATCACATCATTAGGAGAATGATGTGATGGACAAGACCCAATCCTAAGCCTAGCACAAGATCATGTAGTTCGTATGCTAAAGCTCTTCTAATGTCAAGTATCATTTCCTTAGACCATGAGATTATGCAACTCCCGGATACCGTAGGAGTGCTTTGGGTGTGCCAAACGTCACAACGTAACTGGGTGGCTATAAAGGTACACTATAGGTATCTCCGAAAGTGTTTGTTGGGTTGGCACGAATCGAGACTGGGATTTGTCACTCCGTGTAAACGGAGAGGTATCTCTGGGCCCACTCGGTAGGACATCATCATAATGTGCACAATGTGATCAAGGAGTTGATCACGGGATGATGTGTTACGGAACGAGTAAAGAGACTTGCCGGTAACGAGATTGAACAAGGTATTGGGATACCGACGATCGAATCTCGGGCAAGTATCGTACCGATGGACAAAGGGAATTGCATACAGGATTGATTAAGTCCTTGACATCGTGGTTCATCCGATGAGATCATCGTGGAACATGTGGGAGCCAACATGGGTATCCAGATCCCGCTGTTGGTTATTGACCGGAGAGTCATCTCGGTCATGTCTGTGTGTCTCCCGAACCCGTAGGGTCTACACACTTAAGGTTCGATGACGCTAGGGTTATAAAGGAAGTTTGTATGTGGTTACCGAATGTTGTTCGGAGTCCCGGATGAGATCCCGGATGTCATGAGGAGTTCCGGAATGGTCCGGAGGTAAAGATTTATATATGGGAAATCCTGTTTTGGTCACCGGAAAAGTTTCGGGTTTTATCGGTAACGTACCAGGACCACCGGGAGGGTCCCGGGGGTCCACCAAGTGGGGCCACAAGCCCCGGAGGGCTGCATGGGCCAAGTGTGGGAGGGGACCAGCCCCAGGTGGGCTGGTGCGCCCCCCACCAAGGCCCAAGGCGCAAGGAAGAGGGGAAGGGGGCAAACCCTAGGGCAGATGGGCCCTAAGGCCCAGCCTGGTGCGCCTCCCCCTCTCCCCTCCACTTGGCCGCCACCCATAGATGGGATTGGGGGTGGCCGCCGCCCCTAGGTGGAACCCTAGGTGGGGCGCACCCCTTCCCTCTCCCCTATATATACTTGAGCACTTGGGGGGCTGCCCGCAGATGAGTTCTTGACCTCTCCCTGGCGCAGCCCTACCTCTCTTTCTCCTCATATCTCGCGGTGCTTGGCGAAGCCCTGCTGGATCACCACGCTCCTCCACCACCACCACGCTGTTGTGCTGCTGCTGGATGGAGTCTTCCTCAACCTCTCCTTCTCCCCTTGCTGGATCAAGGCGTAGGAGACGTCGTCGGGCTGTACGTGTGTTGAACGCGGAGGTGCCGTCCGTTCGGCACTAGGATCTCCGGTGATTTGGATCACGACGAGTACGACTCCATCAACCCCGTTCACTTGAACGCTTCCTCTTAGCGATCTACAAGGGTATGTAGATGCACTCTCCTTCCCCTCGTTGTTGGTTTCTCCATAGATAGATCTTGGTGACACGTAGGAAAATTTTGAATTTCTGCTACGTTCCCCAACAGTGGCATCATGAGCTAGGTCTATTGCGTAGATTCTATGCACGAGTTGAACACAAATCAGTTGTGGGCGTTGATTTTGTCAATTTACTTGCCGTTACTAGTCTTATCTTGATTCGGCGGCATCGTGGGATGAAGCGGCCCGGACCGACCTTACACGTACTCTTACGTGAGACTGGTTCCACCGACTGACATGCACTAGTTGCATAAGGTGGCTAGCGGGTGTCTGTCTCTCCCACTTTATTCGGATCGGATTCGATGAAAAGGGTCCTTATGAAGGGTAAATAGCAATTGGCATATCACGTTGTGGTTTTTGCATAGGTAAGAAACGTTCTTGCTAGAAACCCATAGCAGCCACGTAAAACATGCAAACAACAATTAGAGGACGTCTAACTTGTTTTTGCAGGGTATGCTATGTGATGTGATATGGCCAAGAAGAATGTGATGAATGATATGTGATGTATGAGATTGATCATGTTCTTGTAATAGGAATCACGACTTGCATATCGATGAGTATGACAACCGGCAGGAGCCATAGGAGTTGTCTTTATTTATTATATGACCTGCGTGTCATTGAACAACGCCATGTAATTACTTTACTTTTATTGCTAACTGTTAGCTCTAGTAGTAGAAGTAATAGTTGGCGAGACAACTTCATGAAGACACGATGATGGAGATCATGATGATGGAGATCATGGTGTCATGCCGGTGACAAGATGATCATGGAGCCCCAAGATGGAGATCAAAGGAGCTATATGATATTGGCCACATCATGTCACTATTATTTGATTGCATGTGATGTTTATCATGTTTATACATCTTATTTGCTTAGAACGACGATAGTAAATAAGATGATCCCTCATTAAAATTTCAAGAAAGTGTTCCCCCTAACTGTGCACCGTTGCGAAAGTTCGTCGTTTCGAAGCACCACGTGATGATCGGGTGTGATAGATTCTTACGTTCACATACAACGGGTGTAAGCCAGATTTACACACGCAAAACACTTAGGTTGACTTGACGAGCCTAGAATGTACAGACATGGCCTCGGAACACAAGAGACCGAAAGGTCGAGCATGAGTCGTATAGAAGATACGATCAACATGAAGATGTTCACCGATGTTGACTAGTCCGTCTCACGTGATGATCGGACACGGCCTAGTTGACTCGGATCATGTAATCACTTAGATGACTAGAGGGATGTCTATCTGAGTGGGAGTTCATAAGATGAACTTGTTTATCCTGAACATAGTCAAAAGGATTTTGCAAATTATGTCGTAGCTCGCGCTTTAGTTCTACTGTTTAGATATGTTCCTAGAGAAAAATTAGTTGAAAGTTGATAGTAGCAATTATGCGGACTAGGTCCGTAAACTGAGGATTGTCCTCATTGCTTCATAGAAGGCTTGTGTCCTTAATGCACCGCTCAGTGTGCTGAACCTCGAACGTTGTCTGTGGATGTTGCGAACATCTGACATACACATTTTGATAACTATGTGATAGTTCAGTTAAACGGTTTAGAGTTGAGGCACCGAAGACGTTTTGAAACGTCGCGAAACATATGAGTTGTTTCGAGGGCTGAAATTGGTATTTCAGGCTCGTGCCCACGTCAAGAGGTATAAGACCTCCGACGATTTTCTTAGCCTGCAAACTAAGGGAGAAAAGCTCAATTGTTGAGCTTGTGCTCAGATTGTCTGAGTACAACAATCATTTGAATCGAGTGGGAGTTGATCTTCCAGATGAGATAGTGATGTTTCTCCGAAGTCATTACCACCAAGCTGCTAGAGCTTCGTGATGAACTATAATATATCAGGGACATATATGATGATCCTTGAGATATTCGCGATGTTTGACACCATAAAAGTAGAAATCAAGAAGGAGCATCAATTGTTGATGGTTGGTGAAACCACTAGTTTCAAGAAGGGCAAGGGCAAGAAGGGGTACTTCATGAAACGGCAATTCAGCTGCTGCTCTAGTGAAGAAACCCAAGGTTGAACCCAAACCCGAGACTAAGTGCTTCTGTAATAAGAGGAACAGCCACTGGAGCAGAATTACCCTAAATACTTGGTAGATGAGAAGGCTGGCAAGGTCGATAGAAGTATATTGGATATACATTGTGTTAATGTGTACTTTACTAGTACTCCTAGTAGCACCATGGTATTAGATACCGGTTCGGTTGCTAAGTGTTAGTAAACTCGAAATAAAAGACTGCGAAGTAAACGGAGACTAGCTAAAGGTGAGCTGGCGATATATTTTGGATGTTTTTCCCAAGCTTGATGTGATCAAGCATCGCACGCTCCCTCTACCATCGATATTGGTGTTTGCGTTGAGCATAGACATGATTGGATTATGTCTATCGCAATACGGTTATTCATTTAAGGAGAATAATGGTTACTCTGTTTATTTGAATAATACCTTCAATGGTCTTGCACCTAAAATGAATGGTTTATTGAATCTCGATCGTAGTGATACACATGTTCAAGTCAAAAGATATAAGATAGTACCACCTACTTGTGGCACTGCCACGTAAGTCATATCGGTATAAAACGCATGAAGAAGCTCCATATTGATGGATCTTTGGGCTCACTCGTTTTTGAAAAGTTTGAGACATGCGAACCATGCCTATTGGTGTATATGCATGAAGAAACTCCATGCAAATGGACCGTTTGGACTCACTTGATTTTGAATCACTTGAGACATGCAAATCATACCACATGGGCAAGATGACTGAAAGCCTCGTTTTCAGTAAAATGGAACTAGAAAGCAACTTGTTGGAAGTAATACATTTTGATGTGTGCAGTCCAATGAGTGTTGAGGCGTGTAGTGGATATCGTTATTACTTCACAGATGATTTGAGTAGATGTTGAGTACATTTACTTGATGAATCACGAGTCTGAATTATTGAAAGGTTCAAGTAATTTCAGGGTGAAGTTGAAAGATCGTCGTGACAAGAGGATAAAATATCTATGATATGATCATAGAGATGAATGTCTGAATTACGAGTTTGGCACAGAATTAAGACATTGTGGAAATTGTTTCACAGCTAATACAGCCTGAAACACCATAGTATGATGGTGTGTCCGAACATCATAACTGCACCCTATTAGATATGATGCATACCATGATGTCTCTTATCGAATTACCACGATAGTTTATGGGTTAGGCATTAGAGACAACCACATTCACTTTAAATAGGGCACCACGTAATTCCGATGAGATGACACCGTATGAACTATGGTTTAGAGAAACCTAAGCTGTCATTTCTTAAAAGTTTGGGGCTGCGACGCTTATGTGAAAAAGTTTCAGGCTGATAAGCTCGAACCCAAAGCGGATAAATGCATCTTCATAGGACACCCAAAACAGTTGGGTATACCTCCTGTCTCAGATTCGAAAGCAATAAGGGATTGTTTCTAGAATCGGGTCCTTTCTCGAGGAAAAGTTTCTCTCGAAAGAATTGAGTGGGAGGATGGTGGAGACTTGATGAGGTTATTGAACCGTCTCTTCAACTAGTGTGTGGCAGGGCACAGGAAGTTGTTCCTGTGGCACCTACACCAATTGAAGTGGAAGCTTATGATAGTGATCATGAAACTTCAGATCAAGTCACTACCAAACCTCGTAGGATGACAAGGATGCGTACTACTTCAGAGTGGTACGTAATCCTGTCTTGGAAGTCATGTTGCTAGACAACAATGAACCTACGAGCTATGGAGAAGCGATGGTGGGCCTAGATTCCAAAATGGCTCGAGGCCATATAATCCGAGAGAGGATCCATATATGAAAACAAAGTGTAGACTTTGGAAGAACTACTTGATGGTCGTAAGGTTGTTAGGTACATATGGATTTTAAAAGGAAGACGGACAATAATGGTAAGTATCACCATTAAGAAAGCTCGACTTGTCGTTAAGATGTTTTCCGACAAGTTCAAGGAGTTGACTGCGATGAGACTTTCTCACTCGTAGCGATGCTAAGAGTCTGTTGGAATTATATTAGCAATTACTGCATTATTTATGAAATCTTGCAGATAGGATGTCAAAACATTGTTTCCTCGACGATTTTTGAGGAAAGGTTGTATGTGATACAACCGGAAGGTTTTGTCAATCCTGAAAGATGCTAACAAGTATGCAAAGCTCCAGCAATCCTTCTAAGGACTGGAGTAAGCATCTCGGAGTTGGAATGTATGCTTTGATGAGATGATCAAAGTTTTGGGTGTATACAAAGTTTATGAGAAACTTGTATTTCCAAAGAAGTGAGTGGGAGCACTATAGAATTTCTGATGAGTATATGTTGTTAACATATTGTTGATCGGAAATGATGTAGAATTTCTGGAAAGCATGCAGAGTTATTTGAAAAGTGTTTTTCAATGGAAAGCCTGGATTAAGCTACTTGAACATTAAGCATCAAGATCTATAAGGATAGATCAAAACGCTTAATGGTACTTTCAAATGAGCACATACCTTGACATGATCTTGAAGGTGTTCAAGATGGATCAGTCAAAGAAGGAGTTCTTGCCTGAGTTGTAAGGTATGAAGTTAAGACTTAAATCTCGACCACGGCAGAAGAAAGAGGAAGGACGAAGGTCGTCCCCTATGCTTTTTTCATAGGCTCTCTACAGTATGCTATGCTGTGTGCCGCACCTGAAGTGTGCCTTGCCGTGAGTCAGTCAAGGGGTACAAGAGTGATCCAAGAATGGATCACAGGACAGCGGTCAAAGTTATCCTTAGTAACTAGTGGACTAAGGAATTTCTCGATTATGGAGGTGGTAAAAGAGTTCGTCGTAAAGGGTTACGCCGATGCAAACTTTGACACTAATCCAGATTATTCTGAGTAGTAGACTAGATTCGTATAGTAGAACAGTTATTTGGAATAGCTCCAAATAGAACGTGGTAGCTGCATCTAGGAGATGACATAGAGATTTGTAAAGCACACACGGATCTGAAAGATTCAAACCCGTTGACTATAACATCTCTCACAAGCATAACATGATCAAACCCAGAACTCATCGAGTGTTAATCACATGGTAATGTGAACTAGATTATTGACTCTAGTAAACTCTTTGGGTGTTAGTCACATGGGGATGTGACCTTGAGTGTTAATCACATATCGATGTGAACTGGATTATTGACTCTAGTGCAAGTGGGAGACTGTTGCAAATATGCCCTAGAGGCAATAATAAATTGATTATTATTATATTTCCTTGTTCATGATAATCGTTTATTATCCATGCTAGAATTGTATTGATAGGAAACTCAGATACATGTGTGGATACATAGACAACACCATGTCCCTAGTAAGCCTCTAGTTGACTAGCTTGTTGATCAATAGATGGTTACAGTTTCCTGACCATGGACATTGGATGTCATTGATAACGGGATCACATCATTAGGAGAATGATGTGATGGACAAGACCCAATCCTAAGCCTAGCACAAGATCATGTAGTTCGTATGCTAAAGCTTTTCTAATGTCAAGTATCATTTCCTTAGACCATGAGATTGTGCAACTCCCGGATACCGTAGGAGTGCTTTGGGTGTGCCAAACGTCACAACGTAACTGGGTGGCTATAAAGGTACACTACAGGTATCTCCGAAAGTGTCTGTTGGGTTGGCACGAATCGAGACTGGGATTTGTCACTCCGTGTAAACGGAGAGGTATCTCTGGGCCCACTCGGTAGGACATCATCATAATGTGCACAATGTGATCAAGGAGTTGATCACGGGATGATGTGTTACGGAACGAGTAAAGAGACTTGCCGGTAACGAGATTGAACAAGGTATTGGGATACCGACGATCGAATCTCGGGCAAGTATCGTACCGATGGACAAAGGGAATTGCATATAGGATTGATTAAGTCCTTGACATCGTGGTTCATCCGATGAGATCATCGTGGAACATGTGGGAGCCAACATGGGTATCCAGATCCCGCTGTTGGTTATTGACCGGAGAGTCATCTCGGTCATGTTTGTGTGTCTCCCGAACCCGTAGGGTCTACACACTTAAGGTTCGATGACGCTAGGGTTATAAAGGAAGTTTGTATGTGGTTACCGAATGTTGTTCGGAGTCCCGGATGAGATCCCGGATGTCATGAGGAGTTCCGGAATGGTCCGGAGGTAAAGATTTATATATGGGAAGTCCTGTTTTGGTCACCGGAAAAGTTTCGGGTTTTATCGGTAACGTACCGGGACCACCGGGAGGGTCCCGGGGGTCCACCAAGTGGGGCCACAAGCCCCGGAGGGCTGCATGGGCCAAGTGTGGGAGGGGACCAGCCCCAGGTGGGCTGGTGCGCCCCCCACCAAGGCCCAAGGCGCAAGGAAGAGGGGAAGGGGGCAAACCCTAGGGCAGATGGGCCCTAAGGCCCAGCCTGGTGCGCCTCCCCCTCTCCCCTCCACTTGGCCGCCACCCATAGATGGGATTGGGGGTGGCCGCCGCCCCTAGGTGGAACCCTAGGTGGGGCGCACCCCTTCCCTCTCCCCTATATATACTTGAGCACTTGGGGGGCTGCCCGCAGATGAGTTCTTGACCTCTCCCTGGCGCAGCCCTACCTCTCTTTCTCCTCATATCTCGCGGTGCTTGGCGAAGCCCTGCTGGATCACCACGCTCCTCCACCACCACCACGCCGTTGTGCTGCTGCTGGATGGAGTCTTCCTCAACCTCTCCTTCTCCCCTTGCTGGATCAAGGCGTAGGAGACGTCGTCGGGCTGTACGTGTGTTGAACGCGGAGGTGCCGTCCGTTCGGCACTAGGATCTCCGGTGATTTGGATCACGACGAGTACGACTCCATCAACCCCGTTCACTTGAACGCTTCCTCTTAGCGATCTACAAGGGTATGTAGATGCACTCTCCTTCCCCTCGTTGTTGGTTTCTCCATAGATAGATCTTGGTGACACGTAGGAAAATTTTGAATTTCTGCTACGTTCCCCAACAATTTGATGATAGACAACGCTCTTTACATAGGCTAAAAAATAATCCGTTGCAACAAGAAACTAATATGGGAATATAGGATCACCTTGTCCAATACGTTGAGAGGAGAAAAAGTTTGCAGCCTCGATCCATTGAAAAGGACAGATTAAGAAGCCGGAGAAATAAGTATCATCGTCATGTCCGCCCAGTGACTATGAAACCCTAGTTTCAGCATGATTCCTTGTGCATAGCTCCACTCCAAACAATCATATTCTTTCCTAGTATCTAATTTTAGGGCACAAAAATGATGTGCTATTTCTTTACATTTCCCCTGCATGAAATGTAAACACTTAGATGCAGTGATAACATTATCTGTGAGCAACACTCCCGCTACAAACACCAAGTGTTCTTCCGCAATGATTCATGGAAGAATAATTTCCATCCTATTTGACATAACTTTTGAAGCTATCTTATAGAGAACGTTAGAAAGTGCAATCGGTCTAAATTGAACCAATTCCACTGGCCTAGCCACTTTTGGCATAAGGACTAGTAGAGTATGGTCCTGCCTATTTGCCCGCTTAAATAAACCCAAATATATATCACATTCGAGTCTGCTTAAATAATCTGCTACTGTTGGGGCATTTTGTCAAAAAAATTCCAATGATCTTTCCTAGGTCTTAACTATATTTTGCGCCACCAAACGAGCAGTAGAGTATATTTTCATGATGACACCGACCGATTCCTTTGAGTACCCACTATGTCGTTGCATGTCACCACACGACTATCTATTGCCCCCTCTTAAGTACTCCGCGATGCTAGATATCGTATGTTTGACCCTGATATGCTCCACCTTGTTGTAACGACAATTTACATCTTGACCGACATGGAGACATGTGTCCTGCCTTGTCTCCGTTTTGGTTCACCAGATTGCGGGTGCAAAGTCTTGAGCAAGCAACCTTGGATCTTGGTCTATGGTGGTGGTCATCAAGCTTGGAGGGGATCAGTCATCAAGTGTGCTCGGGCGGTGATTAAGATGCGCCTAATGCTACTCTGTCAGGTAAGTTTTATGTTTAATTTGATTTCTTGTGGCTCTAGGGTGCCTTGTTTCGATAATTGTGATTTGTTCAGAAGGAAAGTGGTTGTAGCATGTCATAGAGGCTTGAATGCAATTACGCTTACGCAAGACTAGTTTGACTACAATCACACTTATCTGCATGGAAAATGAAGAAATTGATAGTTACTTGACGATATTAAAACTAGTAAACTAACATTTAAACTATTTGACAGTAAATCCTTGTAGTCATCTCTAGAATTGTCTACTTACTTACACATATGATAGAAAATTATATACTCCTAATCTAGAACCCAGTATCAAGATAT
The DNA here is from genome assembly GCF_056163025.1 of Triticum urartu. NCBI lineage: Eukaryota > Viridiplantae > Streptophyta > Magnoliopsida > Poales > Poaceae > Triticum > Triticum urartu. The sequence continues at coordinate 570,925,653 of NC_141878.1, forward strand.
TTGTTAGACTATATAATTTACATCCATTTGCAAATATATTTAAGAACCCAGAAGTGAAGACTAACATATACGGATATACATATATTACTTTACCTAAGGGGCATAAATTAATATGTGGAGGCATATGGTTATTACTTGTTTTAATTTTTTCTTATATTTGAGGGGAATGTTTCAAAATTAAATAAAAAATTTGACTGATCTTGCAAAATATGATTTAAATTGAGTGTAACCATATCTACATTTATAGATGCTAATTTTTGTATGGAAGAATGTTTTATCTTAACATTCAACAATATCATCACATGGTTAATCTTTCTTTGTAATAGGACGATCTACTACTCATGGTCATTCATTTATAAATTGAGCTATATGAAGGTAGGAAATGTGGTTAATTTTGCTATGTGTAAAAATAGAATAGAATTAGTACAACTCCATATACACAAAATGAGTAATAAATAAGTATAAAATGTAATTAATTTTGCTAAGTGTAATGGAGATATGGAATCATATTTATCGTATATTGATAGAATAAGTTATAATGAAATAAAAAATGTAATTAAATTTGCTGAGTGTATAATTAAATATTGTGATAGTTATCATGGAAAAATGAGTAATAAATAAATAAAGTGTTCATTGAAATGGAACAATGAGTGTGGCAGCTTGACGAAAACACTTGAGAACTCACTTTGTATTTTCGTACATGCCACAACCCAGTGTGATTTTTTATGTGTTCGATTGCTGACTCTTGTATTCTAGAAAACATAAAAAACGATACAATATTTTTGCTCACGTCAAGTTTTTTGAAAGTAGTAGTGCACATGGCTCCGATAATTTTATCCGCGAAGTTCATTAGACTTACAAATAATTAAGAACATAGGCCAGCATACTCAAGGGGAGCTGGATGCTAATTACTTTCACTCTTCAAGTGAGCATTTACGAACCTCGTGGTCCATTGATACACATAGTCTTGCATGCCCTTTTCTCCTAGGTACCAATGTCAGATAGCTGTTCAAATGCATATTTCCTTTTCTGCACCTTCGTATTTGATTCCAAAGATCCAATATATTAGTTGTCTGCGATGCCTAGAAAGTCGTTGCAATTGATGTATGGTCATTTGGGCCCAAGAAGACCCCTCACATGGTAGCGACATCTAGAGCAGTAGGAGTGGATATGATCAGAGATGTTCCATCCGTAGCCATTTCAACAGTAGCCATCACAACTCTCTTCTCTTGCTAGCTCTCTCATCAGTGCTACTAACTTATTTGTCAAGGCCTTCAGATGTGTGTTTGCTATCCTCCTCCCATCATGCGTCGTGCATGCATGTTTCATGATAGATGTGAACTCATTGCACTTGAGTGCATACTTCATTTTTCTTCTTGAATATTCTATCATCTCACTCCGTTGGTATGACATTATGCATGTGTAGTTTCATCAACCAACATCTAATTGATACTTCATGTACACCTTTTAACCACATAAACCACCAGTATCTTAGCAACCCTCCTCCCACGTAGACCACGACATGCAAACACACACGCAAAAAATGGCCAGTAAGCACACTTGTCTCCCATACTTAATTCATTTTTCACCAATAGGATGGTTGAGTTTGCTGCAATAGTTGTAGTATTGTAAGTGGATGTGGTAGAGTGTGAATAAATATAATTATAGTTTTTGGTGGTGACGGTCATTCCGTCCCCAAGGGATGGACATACACTTTTGAGTGATTTCAAGATGGTTGACTAGGCCCGCCACATGGTCTGGGGGATGGACATACTCTGATTTTGCCGACCGCTAGAAGATGAAGAGGATAAATTAGTCATGAAAATTGTGGCAGTGAAGGAGTGCCCGTCATCATCTAGTAGATAATGACATTGGTTGAACGTTGCTTCTTTTTACATTTACATTTTCTTCATGTTTAGCAGTGCTAGTTTGAAAGTGCAATTCGGCGATGTTGCAACATGGCTGAAAAAAGTTGAGTACGGTGTCCAAATGCCATGGAGCCCAATCTCCCTAATACCAACTCTATCTGGTTGGGCACAGGTTTTTAAGTTTTCAATTTGATTAGCGAAGCATGTGTTATATGACAAAAAATATATCTTTCAATTCACCATCGAACAAAGTTTATAAACATATAGTTTTTCTTCAGTAGCTAGTTCAGTTGCGGGGATGGACACACAGGTTGGCAAGCATGCTCATACCTGAATGTTCAATTACCAACATATAGTCCCAACTCCAAAACGTTAGCTGTCCACCGTCGTGCACCTTCTGTTTAGACAGGCCATGCATGTGTGATATAATAACCGAAAAGCATCTCTAACCGGTCCATTATAATCTAGCTCCTCAAACAACCTCTTAACCCTAACTCCTTATATTTGAAAAGTTAAATAAAATTGGTTCCAAACCGAACTCTTAAATAACCCTCTAAAACTTTTTTCACACTAATTCATTTCAAACACAAATTCAAACACAAATGTAGAACAATTCAATACATTGCAAAACATGAACTTAAAATTACTACATTCAAACAAAATAAAACTACTAGTATGGTATTAAAAACCAAATTGCAGAAGCACTTTATATTTTCCCTTATAAACCATGTCACTCGGTGTTTTCATTGTTTCCTATTATATGAAATTGCGGGAGCAACCTGCCCTTTAACAAGGTTCCGTCAAAAATACTAAAAGCCGAATAACTTAATCTTCCTCGGGCATGAGATTCTCCCAATCCATGTCGTCGGCGTTGATTCGGTGATGGCGACTTCTGTTGGATGGATCCGGCCATTTGGGGCGATAGGGAGTAGCCGGGTTGATTACAAGATATGTGGGGAGTGGGGAGTAGAGGCCTGCGATGTGGGCTTTGATCCAAGAGGGAGCGAGGGTCGGCGCCCGGGGAAGGGCCGAAATTATCCCGAGACTCGGATGCGCCTGCTCAAATATAACCGCCAGCCGACACGCGAGGGTTTAACTGAAAATGAAAAATTAAGAGGAGTGAACGGTTTTGAGAAATTGACTAGAGATGCTCTAAGAAGCGGAAACAAGTTGCATTTCTTTATTTTTCGTGTAAGTCCCTAGTCGGTTCCTTCCTGGCGTTGATCGATCACGGGAAATGAGTTGATTTTTTCGTCTGCTGAGAATAATAAAAACAAGTTTTTCCTTTTTTCCTCAGAATCGTAAAATCAGGTTAATATAAAGTGAGGTTTGTTCTGGACTTTTAGCGGGCTGCATGCCTGCATTATATTTGGGCCAGTGATAGGCGCCGGTGCGTCGGCCTAAACACTTGGCCGGTCGCCTGCGGGCCGTCAGATCTGGCCCCGCACGGAATCGAGTCCACTGAGTGTCGCGTCAAAAAAGGATTGTGGGCTCAGCCGTCCTCTTCCTCACGCCCGCGAACTCCCTGTAGCTCTTCCTGCTAGACCCACTCCCCTACACGCATCTCCTGTGCGGCCCTGCATCTCCTTAGCTCCTCCCCTGCCGCCGGTTCGCCCCTAGCTTTTATCGTTGTCGCCGCCGCACCAATCACATTGCATCATCTCCCTCCCTTAGTACATAGCACCCGCAAACATGGTCCCAGAAAAAAATCTCTATGATCCCAGCAAATCTTGGGGGTGGTTGTAGGATTTGCCACCTTCGGTTCCATCTCGATGTGCGTCGGTTGTATCATCTGGCGCCTTCGGTTGCAACTCGTCGCTGTGCTCGTTCAAGCTTGCCGTTGTGCCGGTTGCAGCATCCGCGCGGGCATGGTCAGTACGGTCCCAACATACAGTGTTTCGCAGTCACCATGGTTCCAGAATCAGCACAACGCGGTTCCAGCACCTAGCAAGTGCAACTGTAGCATTTCGGCGGGCCTGTCATCGCAGTTCCAGCATCCAAAAAACATCGTTCCAGCATTTCGTCAATACGGTTCCAGCATTTCGTCAATACGGTTCCAGCATCCCCGCCGCAAGGATCGCCTTGCAGCTCCGGCGGACTGCAGTTGCAGCTCTTCTATCCACGATTGCAACTCCCCTCGTACTGGTTGCAGCACGCCACGCCGGCGGCCTCGTCTCTCCCCTTCCCTTGGCTTTGTAGCACGGCCGCTCATCGGTTGTAGCAAAAACGGGCGCCAGTTGTAGCGCGCCCTATTGGAGCGCGCGACGAGCTGACATAGGAGGATCAAATGGCAGATTATTGCAGAGGAAAAGGAAGAGGGCAGCACGGATGAGCCCACCCTTCTTGGAATCCGTGGCGGATTACTGCATGGAGGAGAGAGGGCGACAAGCTTGATCTCCAAGAGATTCATGGTGGGTTTCTATGGGGGACGAGAGACGAAGCAAAGAGGATTGAAGAATCTACCGGAGAAGACACAAAGGAAAAAAGATGAGACGGAATGAGTGGATGAGACGCTCCTTCCTAAGTGGATAAGAGGAAGCTGTGCATGGCCCACCTGTACTTACGCCACGCTAGCAGCGTGACCGGCCGAAAGTTTGGCTGGCCAGCCGATTTTAAATGTTCTCCTTATATTTGGGACTAACCTAATTGTGTGGCTCTCTACCTCTTTTTTTTAACGAAAGGGTTTCCCCCCTGCCCCATTTTATTGATGAAGCAGCAACAGAGAAAATAGAAACATGTCTAGGCAAACCTGCCTCCAAACTCACACCCTACCAACGCACCTAGGCAAACCAAAACAGGGATGTGTGGGAACCACGAGCAAAGCGACTACACTGATATTAGAAACAATAACACCAGCAAACAACCACCATAAGACTCCTTAATATATTACAGACTTAAAGGCATAAAGGCAGCTCGACGTCATCTCAGAGCGGTGTGGGGATTATCTCCAAGCAATCCGAAGAAGTTCCCCGCGATGCTTGTCCAGCAGTAAAATGTAGTGTTGTAGGAGCTTCGCTTGTGTGTCGTCGCAGAGCACCACCCAACGCTGAAGAACACCCCTGAGCCTAACAAGAATGCAGTTTAAACTTCTGGACGTATGTCTCTGAAAACAGAATTCATTTCTCAATTTCCAAATGCTCCATAAGGATGCAACAACCACCATATTAAGAACATGTTTACTTTTGTGCCATCGCCAAATAGCCTAAACATCATCAAAGCAAGTTAACTTTTGAATATTAAAACATTCAGAGACCAGGTTACAAACACATTGGCCCACTATGCAATCAAAGTCGAGATGTTGAGTTGATTCATCATCATTACAGAACAAACATGACATATCATCTACTTGTCTTCCTTTCGCCAAATTATCTCTAGTCAGTATTTTATTGTAGACACACAACCACATAAAAACATGAATGTTTTGAGGACAAAGAACTTTCTGGATGCTGTCTCCAATAGGGGATATCATTCCACCAAGGTAATGGTATTATAAAAGGTTTTAACCTAATATTTCCCTTTAGGTTCCAGGATCCAAATAGGTGTGTCAGGCAAGTCAGACAGAGAGAATTTTGTTATATGTTCTATCAGCTGCACCTACCTCAGCATCCCCATCTGTTCTATGCATCGCTTGAACGAGAGTTTCAGAGTATAACCATCCCAAACCTGGGCAAACGAGCAGTCAGGTTGGTTACAAATTTCAAACAAATCCCAAAACAAATTCTATAGGGAACAATCCCCAGCCCAAGTGTCATGCCAAAAACTTATACTCTCACCATTACCAATTTTCCAAGTGTAGAAGGTTCTGGAGGCATTCAAAGCCCTGGTCACACTCTTCCAAAAGGGAAACCAAAGCCGTGTGTGGCCCACCAGATATTGGGGAAGTGCACATTGTATTTGTACGTAATATTTTTTTCCAATCTTTATCTTCATTTTCAAAGAAACGCTTACCCCTAGAGGCCAAAAGGGCCATATTAAAATCTTTCAAGTTAGGGACTCTTAAGTCCACCAAAACTTTTCTTTCTAGTAACCAGGCCCCAATTGGCCAGATGGTACTTGTGTTGTCCATCTACATCACCCCTGAAAAAGTGAGCCATCTGTGAATTTATGGCATTAATCGCCCACTTGGAAAATTTAACTACAGACATTAGATAAGCAGGAGTGCTAACTATACAAGCACACAACAAAATCAATTTTCCTTTGTAAGTGAGGCAATAATGCTAAACATACAAAGAGTTACACGCAATTACACGCTGACTAGGAATTTTTTTATCTACCAACCAATCACAAACTTGCCCCTCCCCCCCTGATTTTCAGGGGGGGTGGGCCGCCTCCCCACCTATTGACCAATCAAATTAACCTTCTTTGTAAAACCTTGTAACTCGTTTGTACGTGTAGCATTACTCGTAAGTGAGGTATCTCCCTAGCCATCCAGGTATATTTTTAATGATCCTATCAATGATAGGTTGCAAATCTTCCCTTCTCAACTTATCATGATGCAAAGGCACCCCTAAGTACTTAATGGGAAAAGATCCCATCTTATAACACACAAAAATCTTCGATCTCTCCTCATCAATATTAATAGTCAGCAAGTCACTTTTATGAAAATTAATTTTCATCCAGAGAGGTTTTCAAAGCAAGAGAGAATCCATTAAAAATTTCTAGCTTTATCATAGGAATCCTCTAGGAAGAGGAGGGTATCATCTGCATACTGCAGACTGATCACCCCTTGAGGAATAACATGTGGGAGGAGTCCAGAAATCAAACCATCCTTTGAGGCCTTAATCAACATCTTGGAAAAAACTTATGTCACAAGGTTAAAAAGGAGAGGAGAGAAGGGCTCACCTTGCTTAAGCCCCTTCCCTCCCATGAAGTATGCATCATTAGTGTCATTTATCCTCACGCTAAAAGTGATTTGCAATAAGATAGTTCTAATCCAAGAAATCCATTTTTGACCAAAGACTCTAGAATTACGCATCTCAAAAATAAAATTCGAACTAACCCTAGCATATGCTTTCTCATAATCCAACTTGAGCACAAGCCCCTGAGATGTAGATTTTTTAATCTCACGAGTCAGTTCATTTTTTTTGCAGGATAATACTTGTATTACTCAAAACTATCCAGGGTTACAATCACGACCGGCAATGTCGAGGAGTTCATCAGGACCCGATCCAAGCCACACAACAGTTCGGCATTGCGATCGTCCAAAATTTGCCAAAAAGTGACTAGCATTATTTTTGCTGCGCACAACATGACTAATACAAGAATTACGCTCGATCAAACTAGCTTTGATCTCCTCTATCAGAAAAGCATATTTTGATCTATTCATATCCCTAGTAAGAATCATCTTCACTGCTTCAAGGTTGTCTAATTCAACATCAACAGGCAAATTGCTCCATTGTAATGCTAGAGTAGCAGGTATTCCAACAATTGGCGCTCATGTAATGCCAGCCATTGGTGTTGCAAAAACGAATCATACGATCAGTTCCATGCTCTCTCTCTCTCCCAGGAGTGAAAGATTTTCTCCATGCTCGCCCTCCCTCCCACCTTTTCTAAGTCATGATTCCACAGCCCCCCTCTCTCTTGTCGCCCAATGCGTTGACACTTAAACAAGCATTGTGTCGAGTGGTTTTGTTTTGTCCGGATATAACCATCTCTCTCGCTCAATTGAATGACGCTAAAGCAAACATGTAACGGAGAATGAAATTCCCTATTTCTAACGACTCACATGCATCTTGTAGTGAATTAGCAATGAACCAAGCATCACAAAATGACAAACCAGAAGTATGACGACATTGGCAATGAAGGAACATGTCAAAGTTGGCTTAGAAACAGAAATGACAATTTTTAGAGATGAACCTAACAAAATGAAACTAAATGATTATTACTATTTCTTTTACAATTTAGTAAAAAAAATATTGTTTCTTTTACAAAAAAACCTTTCAGATGACTTTTCTCTAGGTGTGGTAGTATCATTGGTGTTTTTACATTAGCAGTGCAATTCCAATGAAGGTAGACCACTGGAAGTACCTATCTATTTTAGGTCGAATTATGGTGTAAAGTATCTACACTAGCAAAGTGATAACAATTGGATTCCAATAATGATAACAATTTGATTCGCCAATGATGGTATAAAGCCAACACCGCCACGATGGTGTTCGCCGGAGAGCCGACCATGAGGACTGCCATCTGGGTCATGAAGAGCTTTGCTACATCTACGAGCAAAACTTACAGAATTTTTTTTACAGATTGAGATGGCAACATTTAATTAGGGAGGAGGAGGATGAGTAATTAATGCTAGAACGATGAACATATTTTACATACTTGACGAAATGGTGCTACCTGGCAGTGTTTGCTTGGAGATTAGAGGGGGAGACGAGCTCCATCCCCCTAAAATTAGGGGGAGGGGGAGATTATTAATGTGGAGAGGCCTGTGAACCCTCCATAATTGCCAGTGCATTTAGAATTATCCAAGGGACTGCCCTGAAATTGAGGAGGAGGATTAACGAGAGATTGGTTGAGGAAAGAGTTTTTAAGAAGCATTCCGTAGGTGGTACGTAAATGTAGAGTGTAGGATCGAAAGTATGTCTAGAGGGGGGTGATTAGACTACTTGACCAAATAAAAACTTAACCTTTTCCCAATTTTAGTTCTTGGCAGATTTTAGCTATTTTAGGACAAGTCAAGCAATCATCACACAATTCAAGCAAGCATGCAAAGAGTATATTGGCAGCGGAAAGTAAAGCATGCAACTTGCAAGAATGTAAAGGGAAGGGTTTGGAGAATTCAAACGCAATTGGAGACACGGATGTTTTTCCCGTGGTTCGGATAGGTGGTGCTATCCTACATCCACGTTGATGGAGACTTCAACCCACGAAGGGTAACGGTTGCGCGAGTCCACGGAGGGCTCCACCCACGAAGGGTCCACGAAGAAGCAACCTTGTCTATCCCACCATGGCCATCGCCCACGAAGGACTTGCCTCACTAGCGGTAGATCTTCACGAAGTAGGCGATCTCCTTGCCCTTACAAACTCCTTGGTTCAACTCCACAATCTTGTCGGAGGCTCCCAAGTGACACCTAGCCAATCTATGAGACACCACTCTCCAAGAAGTAACAAATGGTGTGTTGATGATGAACTCCTTGCTCTTGTGCTTCAAATGATAGTCTCCCCAACACTCAACTCTCTCTCATGGGATTTGGATCTGGTGGAAAAAAGATTTGAGTGGAAAGCAACTTGGGGAAGGCTAGAGATCAAGATTCATATGGTAGGAATGGAATATCTTGGTCTCAACACATGAGTAGGTGGTTCTCTCTCAGAACATATGAGTTGGAAGTGTAGATGTGTTCTGATGGCTCTCTCCACGAATGAAGAGGAGGTGGAGGGGTATATATAGCCTCCACACAAAATCCAACCGTTACACACAATTTACCAATCTCGGTGGGACCGAATCAACAAACTCGGTCAAACCGAAATAGTAAACCTAGTGGCCGTTAGAGATTTTCGGTGGGACTGACATGCAACTCGGTAGGACCGATTTTGTTAGGGTTAGGGCATAACATAATCTCGGTGAGACCGATTACACAAACTCGGTGAGACCGATTTTGGTAGTAATCTAACCAAAGAGTTGGTCAGGTAAACTCGGTGGGACCGATTTGCTCTTTCGGTGAGACCGAAAAGTTACAAAAAGGAAAAACTGAATTTACATTGCAATCTCGGTGGGACCGATCCGCTCTTTCCGGTGAGACCGAAAAGTTACGAAAGGGAAACAAAGAGTTTGCAATCCCATCTCGGTGAGACCGAGATCCCTATCGGTAGAACTGATTTGCTAGGGTTTGGCAATGGCTATGACAAGTGAAACTCGGTGACGCCGGATTGAAAGAATCGGTAGGGCCGAGTTTGGCTTAGGGTTTAGGTCAAATGTGGATATGGGAAAGTAGTTGAGGGATTTGGAGCATATCACTAAGCACATGAAGCAAGAGGCTCATTAAGCAACACCTCATCCCTCCTTGATAGTATTGGCTTTTCCTAAAGACTCAATGTGATATTGGATCACTAAAATATAAATTGAAGAGTCTTGAGCTTTTGAGCTTGAGCCAATCCTTTGTCCTCAGCATTTTGAGGGTTCCACTTTCACCATCCATGCCATGCCAATCATTGAGCTTTCCTGAAATAATCATCTTGGAATAGCATTAGCTCAATGAGCTATATGTTGTTATGAATTACCAAAACCACCTAGGGATAGTTGCACTTTCAATCTCCCCCCCTTTTTGGTAATTGATGACAACATATAGATCAAAGCTTCGACAAATGATAATAAGCATGAAAAATATCGTCGCTTTGAGAAGTATGTGATAAGTAAGAGCTCCCCCTAAATTTGTGCATATTTAAGATTTGCTTTGGACTGCAAATGCACAAAGAGTTAGAGTCATGGGTTACTCTTCCATGTCACATACATCTTGGTGGAGCGCTTAAAATGACAAGAATGAAATACATGCACTCATCACCAAGAAAAGTGAATGATCACATAAGATAGATAAGATAATAGCATTCACCAAGCATTAAGTGTAGCTTATGATCAAACACATGATCATCAATGTCTCACAGATAACGACATAGTATCTCAAGCACTCAAAAGCAAACAAAGTTCGAAGAACCACCAAATAAAGCAGGAGAGAATAAAAGCAACACTCTCTCTCTCTCGAAGCCTATGATCTATACATTTTTCTCCCCCTTTGGCAACAAGTTACCAAAAAGTTCCTAGAAAATGCATAGTGCTAGATCGACTCTCAGGCTTGATCTTCTGGTGGTGGTGGAGCCCGGAGCACTCCAAGGACGAAGCCTTCTGTAGACGTGGTTGGAGTTGAGGCTGAAGTAGATGCTGGAGCTGGTGGAACTGAAGCTGTAGCTGGTGCAGAAGTGGTGGCTCTGGTGTCAGCAACTGGCACTGCATGTGATCTCTGAGCTCTTGGCACTCTGGCAAATGCATCAGTTGTAGTCTTGCCTCTCCTCTCCTGCATGTCATCCTGAAGTTGTTCCACTGCAGACTGAATCTCTGTCACCTTGATATCCAAGTCATAGAACTTTTGTTCTACGATTCTCTCTAAGCTCACCTGGTTCTGAGTTAGGGTGGCCAGACCTTTCTCTATCCGCAGGGTGGATGCAATCAAGTAACTGAGCTGCTCTTGCTTGGTTTTCAAGAAGTATTCAGATGCCTCCTCTTGAGTTGGCATCTTTGCAGCTTTCTCCTTCCTTTCCTTCTCCTTCTGTGCTTGTGCATGGGCCGAAGATGGTTCATCTTTGTTCATCATAACTTCATTATCTTCAAAATCAGGATGAATAGGCAGATGTTCCTTATCCAAAAGGTATATGCCTGTGCCCATCTTGGAGTTGATCAGTTCCTGGATCTGAGGGGCATATCCACAGCTCCTCTTCTGGTCTGCTGCAGTCCTTTTGATTGTTTCAATCATGAGGCTCATGACTTTGAATTTCTGTGGCACATCAAAGATATGAAGCAAGTTGATTGCATGGCCTCTGATCATCTTGTGATCACCTGACTTGGGCAACAAGGTGTGCCTCAGTATCCAATTAATGGTTGGCAGCCCTGACAGAAGATAGTGTACAGATCCAAACTTGAAAGTGTCAAGTGCCTTGTTTGGGATCTCTTTGTACATGTTAGACATGGAGTTGTGGTCCATCTTCTTCTTGGAGTAGACATCCAAGTCATCTTCATTTTCCTCTGGGGCATTGATCAACTTTGCCCATTCCTCAACAGTTGAGTGGTACCTTGTACCTTCAGACATCCATGTGATCCTTCCATCTGGATAGAAATGTGTTGTGGAGTAGAACTGCATGATCAGCTCTTCATTCCACTTTGTGAGCTTCTGCCCAACAAAGTCAGCTACTCCACATGCCTTGAAGCTGTCTTGCACTCCAGGATAGTGCTCTTCATTGTCCTTGATGTATTCCCAGTCTACCCATCTCATATCACATACAATTGGCTTCTTGTCCAATAAGACTGTCTCATAGAAGTCCTGTTGTTCCTTAGTGGGGAACCTGTAGTCAACAGCAGTCCTTCTCCTTGAAGCATATGGATCTACTTCTCTCCACTTCCTTAGCCCTGAGTCTCTTCTGAGCTTCATGTCCTCAGCCACAGGATGAGCATCATTGTGGTCTGGGATCTTGGGCTTGAGCTTTCTCAGAACATGCTCTTCATCATCTTCTTCAGCAGCTTCAGGCACTGGGGCCTTGTTCTTCTCAGCAGCTGGGATGCTCCTAGTATTCCTCTTTGGAGCTATCTTGGCCTTTGATGCAGCCTTAGGTGCTTCCTTGGGCTTAGATGCAGTAGCCCCTGACTTGATAGCATCACCCATTAGCTTGGGTGCCTTAGGTGCTGGTGCAGCAACCTCTTCTTCTTCCTCTTCTTCCATGATGGAAGCCTTTCCAAGCACTCTGGCTACGGTCTTCTTGACCCCTTCCTTCCTTTTCTTTCCTTCAGCAGCAACTGGCTCTATGGTTGCAGGCTTTTCAGGAATCTGAGTTGAAGCTCTGGCCTTTGGCATAGGCTGCCTACCTGCTGGCCTTTTTATTTTTAAGCCTGGCTTTGTGCCTTGAGCTGAGCCATATTCCTTCTTGAGCACAACTCTCTTTGATGTGGCTTCCTCTTCCTCTGCCACATAATCTTCATCCTCAGAATCTGAAGTTCTCTTCTTCCTCTGTCTGGTGGCAGCTTTTGGCAAATTGCTTGGGGTACTTCTGCTGCCATCATCTGAAGAGCTGGAGGGACTAGTGCCCTCACTCATGAGCACCTGCTCTTCTGATCTGTTCTGGCTGTCACTCTGATCAGACATGATGAACAAGCTGACTGCTAACCCTGTGAATATTTTATAGATGAGGTAGAGTGGATGAGCATCACAAAATGCAGAGATTTTTGTAAAAGAATGGTTCAAAAACTTAGTTTTAGTTTCCCACAGAAATCATCTCGGATCTACCGATTTTTAAACTCGGTGATACCGAAGCAGTTTTGGAACCTAAACTAGTGAACTCGGTCAGACCGAGTCATAGTTCGGTGGCACCGAGACTGCTAGGGTTTCACAAAGTTCCAAAATCGATCACACCGATTAGCAATACTCGGTCAGACCGAGTCTTACTTGTGCAATGGCATAAGCCAAATCGGTGGGACCGAGTTTTTCAACTCGGTGGGTCCGAGATGGTTTCGGCGGAAACCTAACCCTAAAATTTTCGAATCAAACCTAATCTAAGAGTTCATTGACTGGATAGGAGTTTATCAAACGTGGCAAGAATCATTATGATCACAATGTGCTAGGAATCGGATTGGGGAATAGCACAGAGATCGAGTCCATACCCTAGTTCGGCGGAGACTCGCTACGGCGGCAATGGCGGGGTTGATTTCCGTTGACGGCGATGGAGACCAGCGACTGGAGGCGGCTGGCGGCGAGGAGACGATCCGGAGACCACGTTGGCAGAGCGAGCTATCGCGCGGGCGAAGGGGTTCGGAGAAATTTCCAAATTTTTGCCCGTGACTATATATAGCCCAACCCTGTCGGTGTGACCGAGTGGAACAACTCAGTGTGACCGAATGGTTCAAATCGGTTGCACCGAGATCGAAAATTCAGATCAACTTAATGATCTCGGTAGGACCGAAAGTAGGATATTGGTCAGACCGAGAATCACAAAGAGGTTTTGGAAGTTTAAGTCTATGACGAATCAGGGACTCCGAGTGCTCCTCACACAGAGTGGTTCGAATCTGACTTGATCAAATTTTGTGATGTAGCATGAATAGAGTTTGAGACGAGAAAAGCATAGATAGCTAGAGAAGGTTCTTAGGCATTCTTGTCCATCCACTTGGCAAAAGAAAATAAAACCAAACAATCAAAACAACAAGTGGATGTCCTCGAATGAGTAAAATATGCAACCAACATGCTCACACAATAAGATGGCAATTGAAATATGTGACAAAGCATGCACAACCAATTCTAGCATCTATCAAGCAATTTGCGATGACTAGGTCATCTATATATGAGTATATTGACTTAGGAGTCAAGTGAGAACACTTGATCATAGGTCATACTCATCGTTTAAGCTCAAGTGGGGTTACCACTTTTACATAAAGCATTGTTGTGTTCACATCTTTAGAGTTGCTTTAGCTCAAGTCTTAGAGTAAAGCTCCCCCTAGATGTGATATCCCCCCTAAGAGGGATGAACTAACCTTGGGTTTTGTCGATGATGACTTCATGTAGATGTTGAAGATGTGGATGCTCAATGTTGATGTAGATCACTTGGAGCTATCCATTTGAGTGAATTGCACTTTCAATACCTACATGGGTTAGTCCCACAAGGAACAAACAAGGATATCCATAGACATAGAGTGATGCACACACAAGATGATGTCCATGAAAGCTTTTAGGTTACCTTGTCCCTTGTCTTACCAACAATAGGGTTTGTGACTCCTTGAACTAGTGCAAGATGTGGAAGTTGATTGCACTTGTTCTTGCCAAAATGATAAGAGTGAAGTATGTTGGCGGAGTCACCCTCAAGAACTCTCTAGTTCTTCTTCTTTTGGATCCACACCATCTTGATGGGAATCCTTGGAGTTGTAGTCGTACTTGATGAAGTGGAACTTGAAGTGGTCTTGGGAATCCACTTGACTAAGGTCTTAGGAGCTTCTTCAAATGCATCAATTTCTTCTTGAAGCTTGTCCTTGCCTTTTTGCTTGTAGTCTTGTGGTGGAAGATCATCTTGAGCTTGTGTCCCCTTGAAGGAAGTATCATACTTCTCTTGTTGAGGAACAAACTTTGTCTTGGGGTATTGATCTTCTTCCCACTCAACTCCATTGGCATTGAACTTTCGTTCAAAACCAACACCTTGATTCTTCCGGTGCCTTCCTTGCTTGCGCACAATTTCCTCGAATTGCTTACTCCCGGCAAGGCTTTTGTACACTCATTTCTCTATAATTCCCTTCAATAAGCTATTTTCTTTCTCAAGTGTAACTTGGTTAAGAGAATCATTAGTGGAATCAAGAGAACTACTAGAAGCAACAATATTGGATTTAGCATGATCATTGTTACTACTAGAGGAAGAACCTTTCTTGTTCTTGTTACTAGACTTGACTTGAGGCATGTAAGTGGATAAGAGTAAACGCTTGGCAATGTAAGAATAACTTTTCTTGCGGAGATCATCATTGATTGCCTTTAAAAACTCATGCTCTTGCTCAAGATTGAGCTTTTCAAAGCGTAATTTCTCATGAGCTCTTAAAAGTTCTCGATGATCTTCGAAGATAGTTTCATGAGCTAACTTAAGAGTGTTTAGTTCTTTAGTTAGAGACTCAATCTTCTCCTTATCATTGTCATTCGTTTTATCTTGATTAGCATGATTAATTGACGTTTCATCATAGTATTCATCACTAGAGTTGTCAACAAGTAAATCATCATCACCTAACAAGTCATCTTCGTCACTATTAAAATCAACATACTCGGGGTGTGTTACCTTAGGACCTTTGGCCATGAAGCATCTTCCAATTCCTTCATTTGGTGAGTCAAATATGTCGTAGGAGTTGGTTGAGACAAGTGCTAGGCCGGCAACACCTTCATCTTGAGTATATTCGGAATCAGAGTGATAACTTCTCTCGGAGTGGTTGTCGGAGTCGGAGCCGGATACCCATTCACCAACATGAGCTTGATGTCTTCGTTTTGTGTAGCTCCTTGATGATTTTTCCTTCCTTTCCGAATCCTTGCTTCTCCGTGAGTATCTTCGTTCATAACGATCATCTCTACTCCTTCTCTCTCTTGGTGGTGATTCTTCTCTTTTGCTTCTTCTTTTTGGAGAGTCTTCTCTTCTCTTGTAGGGAGCCGTACACTCATTGTAATAGTGTCCGGGTCTTCCACAATTGTAGCAGTTTCGCTCTCGACTAGAAGATCTTTTGTCATTGTAGGACCTTGACTTGGAGCTTCTATCTTTGCTTCTACTCTTGTAGAACTTGTTGAAGTTCTTCACCATTAAGCTCAATTCTTCATTGAAGTTTTGTTTCTCACTTGATGGTGTAGGGGCTTCACATGAGGCTTTGTAGGCACCACTTGATTTGTTGTGAAGTTCCTCTTTATCCTTAAGTGACATCTCATGAGCAACAATTCTTCCAATTACCTCCGTTGGCTTGAGATCTTTGTAATTGGGCATCATTTGGATCAATGTGCACACGGTATCATATTTTCCATCCAAGGCTCTTAGAATCTTCTTGATGATGAATCTATCGGTCATCTCTTCACTTCCTAAGCCGGCAATCTCATTTGTGATGAGAGCAAGCCTAGAGTACATTTCAGCGACACCTTCACCATCCTTCATTTTGAACTTGTCAAGTTGACTTTGAAGCACATCCAATTTGGATTCCTTGACGGAGTCGGTACCTTCGTGCATATCAATCAAAGTGTCCCAAATTTCCTTTGCATTCTCAAGACGGATGATTTTGTTGAATTCTTCGGGGCACAATCCGTTGAAGACAATATCACAAGCTTGAGCATTGTATTGCAACATCTTCAACTCATCCACGGTAGCTTCACGGTTTGGTTCTCTCCCATCAAAGAAGTTACCTTGCAAACCAACACACACAATAGCCCAAACGGCGGGGTTATTTCCAAGAATATGCATTTTCATTTTATGCTTCCAACTAGCAAAATTAGTACCATCAAAGTAAGGACCTCTACGGTGATAATTTCCCTCGCTAGACGCCATACTCTCCTAGGTTGTGAAACCAAGGCTATGACCACCAAAAGCTATGAAAATCAAAGCAAATGGAGACCAAGGCTCTGATACCACTTGTAGGATCGAAAGTATGTCTAGAGGGGGGTGATTAGACTACTTGACCAAATAAAAACTTAACCTTTTCCCAATTTTAGTTCTTGGCAGATTTTAGCTATTTTAGGACAAGTCAAGCAATCATCACACAATTCAAGCAAGCATGCAAAGAGTATATTGGCAGCGGAAAGTAAAGCATGCAACTTGCAAGAATGTAAAGGGAAGGGTTTGGAGAATTCAAACGCAATTGGAGACACGGATGTTTTTCCCGTGGTTCAGATAGGTGGTGCTATCCTACATCCACGTTGATGGAGACTTCAACCCACGAAGGGTAACGGTTGCGCGAGTCCACGGAGGGCTCCACCCACGAAGGGTCCACGAAGAAGCAACCTTGTCTATCCCACCATGGCCATCGCCCACGAAGGACTTGCCTCACTAGCGGTAGATCTTCACGAAGTAGGCGATCTCCTTGCCCTTACAAACTCCTTGGTTCAACTCCACAATCTTGTCGGAGGCTCCCAAGTGACACCTAGCCAATCTAGGAGACACCGCTCTCCAAGAAGTAACAAATGGTGTGTTGATGATGAACTCCTTGCTCTTGTGCTTCAAATGATAGTCTCCCCAACACTCAACTCTCTCTCATGGGATTTGGATCTGGTGGAAAGAAGATTTGAGTGGAAAGCAACTTGGGGAAGGCTAGAGATCAAGATTCATATGGTAGGAATGGAATATCTTGGTCTCAACACATGAGTAGGTGGTTCTCTCTCAGAACATATGAGTTGGAAGTGTAGATGTGTTCTGATGGCTCTCTCCACGAATGAAGAGGAGGTGGAGGGGTATATATAGCCTCCACACAAAATCCAACCGTTACACACAATTTACCAATCTCGGTGGGACCGAATCAACAAACTCGGTCAGACCGAAATAGTAAACCTAGTGACCGTTAGAGATTTTCGGTGGGACTGACATGCAACTCGGTAGGACCGGTTTTGTTAGGGTTAGGGCATAACGTAATCTCGGTGAGACCGATTACACAAACTCGGTGAGACCAATTTTGGTAATAATCTAACCAGAGAGTTGGTCAAGTAAACTCGGTGGGACCGATTTGCTCTTTCGGTGAGACCGAAAAGTTACAAAAAGGAAACACTGAATTTACATTGCAATCTCGGTGGGACCGATCCGCTCTTTTCGGTGAGACCGAAAAGTTACGAAAGGGAAACAGAGAGTTTGCAATCCCATCTCGGTGAGACCGAGATCCCTATCGGTAGAACCGATTTGCTAGGGTTTGGCAATGGCTATGACAAGTGAAACTCGGTGACGCCGGATTGAAAGAATCGGTAGGGCCGAGTTTGGCTTAGGGTTTAGGTCAAATGTGGATATGGGAAAGTAGTTGAGGGATTTGGAGCATATCACTAAGCACATGAAGCAAGAGGCTCATTAAGCAACACCTCATCCCTCCTTGATAGTATTGGCTTTTCCTAAAGACTCAATGTGATCTTGGATCACTAAAATATAAATTGAAGAGTCTTGAGCTTTTGAGCTTGAGCCAATCCTTTGTCCTTAGCATTTTGAGGGTTCCACTTTCACCATCCATGCCATGCCAATCATTGAGCTTTCCTGAAATAATCATCTTGGAATAGCATTAGCTCAATGAGCTATATGTTGTTATGAATTACCAAAACCACCTAGGGATAGTTGCACTTTCATAGAGTTTTTCAACCATGAATATCGGTCAACTCTATTTAGTTCCGTTATTCGATTTTCGGTACAAAAGTGATCACCACTAGGCACTAAACATAATGGGCTTTGCTAGACTCACGTAAGGTTACTTAAAATTACAAAACAGTATAACAAAGCCACTTACGAGCCACCACAGTGATTTGACGTTGTCAGCCGTCGGATTCAGCATAGAAACGGCCCAGATTGTTTCGTTACGCGTTTTCACTGCATCGCGACCTACTGGACCCACATAATCGGGCCGCTACTCCGCAGGTCAAGCTGAATGTGCCCTGCTTGATCGGGCCCTTCAGAGGCCGAATGCGCACAAAGGCCCGGTAAGGGAAAACTCCCATCCATCCTGAGGAACCGCTCGTTCCCCGCAGCGGCGCGCCTTGCCGCCCCGTCGCCATTCCGCCCGCTTCCGCGCTTCTCCACGTGCATCCGGGCCTGGGTGCCTTCTCTTCTTCCTCCTTAGGCTCTGACCAAGGACCATTACGGGAGGAAGACCATGGATAATCATTCCATCAATAAATCGGCGCCCGCCTAGAATTTCTGGTAGCGAAGAGGCTGGGTCGGCAACGCGTACATGATCCAGTTTATATTATGTTTCATTACTTTCGTTTCCGCCTTATTTCTCGTGTCTGACCTCCCGCTGTTCATTAGCCAAATTCCTTGCTTACATACTTCTACTTGTTTCAGGAATGAGGAGTTTAGAATTTTCTCATGTCAGTAATTACTGGGTGTCAAATCAGATTTTTATTTGCAAGAAAGGCTACCAGACCGGTGGCTTCTTCTTTTTCCTAATTGTTAGTCCTTTGCACCTTTTTTAACTTGCTATGTATTGTGGGCTATCTCTTCACTTTTATTCCAGTCACCGCATCCTTTTCTGTTGTCGGTTGTGCTCTATTTTTTAATGTTCATAGTTCATGTGTGCCACACAACATACCTCAGTAGCATAAAACGCCTAAACATTCTCGAGTACACGATCAAGGAGCCGATGATTGTTTGTTTCTAATAAAATGTATTTTCTTTCTAGCAGATTTCAGCACGGCTTGATCTATCAGCTGCATCACAGCAGCAGAATAACACTCACACTGTTAAGGGTATACATTCACACTAGCGCCATATACATTCAGTAAGTTATTGTGCCTGATTTTTTGTATGCTTGAACTAGAAAGTATCAACCCAACACGAGATGTCTAGGTCTCAGAAGCAACAAAGTCAAAATGCTTGTTTTTGTTGTTGTGAACTCTTTTTTGTACCGGAAAGAAAAAAAACTTGCTGCTCACAAGGCCAAGGATTATAAAAAAATAAATAAATAACTGATGGATGCATACATACAATTGTTTTCTTCTTCCTAGATCTAGCACTTCATGAAGCATTTGTTTCAGGGTAGCTTCATCTTGCATTTCGTAAGCATCTTGTTCACCAAAGACATCATCGCGATATCACTCTAGCAGAGGTATTAGCAAATGACTCTGGATCATGCCACCTCCCAAAAGATCAGCCACCTGAATACACATGCTGAACATAGGCGAAAGTAACTCAAATTTGTTTGATGTTTCGAGCCCATGGATATCCCAAATTGACATTCCTAATATGATGCACTGTACCCCTAATACCTCCTGCAAGATCTCCTCGTGCTGCGGGAGAACACCGATGGTGCAAGTGATTGTTGCACGCCAGCAACGACCACGTTGATCCGTTCCATAATTTGAATTATTCAAAATTATCATTCCAAATCCACACCCAACATTGTAATTTTGAACCTATCGATTTTCTTGAATTTTTTCAATGACTAAATTTTCTCAAACATGTTGTTCTTTTGTTAATATTGGCGGGCGTGGCAACGCGCGCCTCCATGTTCTAGTTCTTATGTAAAAGGAAACATGGAGCGCTGGGGTTGGAGGGACCAGGGAGGAAGGGGTCCACCCCGTGAAAATTAGGGGGCAAAGGTTTAGTTAGGAAGTTTACGCAAGCTTTTGTTAGGCTCTTTGTAAATGTAGTCTATTACCTACTAATAAAGCAAGGTGCGTTTCTTCGAAATTTTTTCATCCGTTCACCGTCAAAAGATCTTTTTTTATCCAAGGTGGTACTAAACGTCCGTCTATTAGCAAAGGAAAAACGATTTGTGCATAATTTCATCCATGGGCCCCGCGCCCTATGGCCCAGTAAAGTCAGCCCATTTTTCCTGCCCACGCAGCAATAAGAAAATCCTATTTCCAGCTCATGCGGCAAATAGTTTCAGCTACGCACAAGGCGCCCAAGACTCGGCGGCCCATTTTTGTTTGTGTTCTGTTCCAATTTTTTTTCTGTTTCGTTCTCTTTTTATTTCCTGGTTCTTTTTTATTTTTCCCATTGCAAGTCTATTTTTAATTATTTTTCTGAAATTCACAATTTTCAAAAAAATGTTCGCAATTTCAATTTTTATTCAAAATTTCGTAAAAAGTTAAGAATTACAAAAATGTGTTCCAATTCTAAAAAATGATTGGATTTTTTTGTCGTGCCAAAATTAGTTCAAAATTTTAAAAATATTCCCAATTTTTAGAAAAAATTTGTATTTAAAAAATCAAGATTTAAACAAATTCATTTGAAAAAATTCAAAAAATATTCTTGTTTTACCGACATGTTTAAAAATTGAAAAGAATGTTTGCATTAAAGAAACTCATTTTCGAAAATTCTTCTGCATGTTTAAAACATGTTCCCATTTAAAAAAAATGTCCACGGCTTGAAAATGTTTGTATTTTTATAAGAAGGTCATGTTTTTAAGAAATGTATGTGAATTTCAGGAAATGTTCCGTTCAAATCTTTTGTTCGCCTTTTTAAAAAGGTGTGGAATTTTAAAAAATCATAATTTGAAAATTTGTTCACGTTGCCAAGTATATTTGGCATTTCATAGTTATTAGTTTTTGAAAAGTTCAAAAAAAAGTTTCGAATCTGACATTGCATTATATTCTTTAATATTCACGCTGACAATTGGTTAGCAAAACACGTTTGTTTGAGTGGCTAGCAACATGTGGTCGGGTCTTTGAGGTCGTGAGTTCGATCACCCCCATACTGGGCATGCTCTGCATCCGGCGCATCGAGCTAAGTCGGCTCGTTTAGAATAAGGGACACCATAAATTATTGACAGTGGTAGCTTTCATGTGCCAATAAAAGAGAATATGCTGATTAATTATAAATGAAACAAATTATGGGCACGTGCCAATAAAAAAGAATATACTAGTTTGGCTCTAATTAAAAGGTGCCATGTTGAACTAGAGAATTCAGGCATGTGGGAGTCTTGATCCATTCTTATATTGAGCTAAAGGCATGTAATTTTATTATCCCGTTGCAACGGATGGACATGTGTGCTAGTATTATTCAAACATAATAGCCTGTTAAGAAAAACTTAACTCATGACCGCGGATTGGCCGTCGAAGCGTGTATCACCCTCTAGTGTGGTGCAGCTTAGCCATATATGCATCGCATACACACGACCACGTGTAGGAGGGCAGGACAAGCGGCTATGAAGCCTTCAAGATCAACACAGGTATGCAAGAGACAAGACGGGCAGGGGCAAAACCCAATCCAAATTCCTGCCGAAGATCCAAAGATCGCCGAACAGCTCACGCCGTGTAGAGAGTCTCAGAGAGCTTCTTCTCTCTCACTGTCTCACCAGTGGTTATTTAAGCGAACCGTAGTAGGAGCATCAGTGCATGCCCAGTGCTCTGTGATCCCGCTAGACGGCACGATGTACCCACGGACAACCACCTGTTTTCTCGCCGCCGCCGTCGTCCTCCTCCTCCTCCTGCTGGCCTCCTATCCATGCGCGGCCGCCGCACTTCGCCTGCCGCCGCCCCCTCCAGGTATATATATGCACATATGCAATCAAAGATCCTTTTGGGTGCTTCGAATCCTAGCCTTATCATGTGTATATGAAATGAATCGGGTGCCTCGATGTGATTGCAGTGCTGCTGCTAGGTGGCGACGCCGGTGCTTTCGGCCGGAGCGCGGCGCGTGAGGGGAAGGAGCTGGCAGTGGGAGCTGCCAGGCGCTTGGGGCATAGGACGCCGGTGTGGAGGCCTCCCTCGCCGAGACCCCAGGCCAGCCAGGGGGTGTACACGCCGACGCCGCCACCGCCGACGTCGATAAACGAATAGGGGGCCGGCTGTCCGACGGCATGCATGTTCGGGCACACTATGCTGTCTTCCTTCGATCGATCAATATCTCCTGCTTTTTCCAGGGTGTTGCGTGGATATGCACCAGAGGATAAAGGACGGCTTGCTGCCGTGTACGAAAGCACTGTCGTTAATGTCAAATAAGTTGGAGTCAGTTCAATATAGTACAGCCACTCGTATGATGCTCTCATGCTCACTTATCTCCATTCTATGAAGTACAACTACAGTAGTTTTTTTTGTTTATGAAAAAGATCAGATCAATTGTTAAAGGTGCTTGACCTTGTCGATGATAGTTGGAAAGTCTTTGTGCACGTATCTCTAAGGACCAGCGCGTTCTGGAGCTGCTGTCGTCGCCATTGAACCCTTAGATCTGAAGCATCTGACACCAAATCTCGCCACATGACCAAAAACCCTAACCTCACCGCCCAAAGGGGTGGAAGGAACCTACCCCGAAGCTCCGCAGACTACGTCCAGATGGACAAACTCGAGGAGCATCAGAACCCGGAAGACAAACTCAAAGAAGCGTCGCCATCCACCTGAGCGCCGCACATGTAAGAAATATATAACTCTGACCTAAACTACTAACCGAAGCGGAGGCACCATGATGCCCCTCCCCTCCACCGACCGCCGAAGCAGCGGATAGAGGGGAAGCGAATCCATGTGCTCACTGATGAAACCTGGAGGGAAGAGTTTACCCTAGCAGTCTAGGGTTAGGGGTAGACAACTACGGTAGCTGGCTTGATAAATTTTTATTTCTCAAATCTGTAATCAAAGGAGTTGACATAGTTTATATGATCCGATTGTTAATTTTGCATCCATTAGTACAAACTAGAAGGGTTGGCGCGCTTTGCCGCACCGTTGGGGTTGTTGAGTTTTTTACTCCTTCTGTTTGAAAATATAAGGTGCATTAGTTTTTTAAAAAGTCAAACCTTCTTTTAAGTTTGACTTTCAAAGTGGTACCATTGGATTCATCATGAAATGAATTTTCATATTTTATTTATTTAGTATTGTGGATGTCGATATTTTCGATTATGAACTTGGTCAAAGTTAATGAAATTTAACTTTTTCCAAAAAATATATTTTATATTTTAGAATGGATGGAGTATTTGGTTGGGGGGGGGGGGGGGGGGGGGTTTGATCAAGATTGTTTTCCTTTTAAATAATAATTATACATGGACTTATTAAATGACAAAGGTTATGGTCAATCAGATTTTTTTAGTTTGCCTATTTATGCCACGCCCTAAATAATGATACACCGACTTATTAAATGACAAATGTTATGGGCCTTTGGCAGACTAAATTGCATTTCGATCCAACCTAGTGGTGGGTTTGCGAGTTTGATTCATTTGGCCTTGTGGCAGACGTGAAGGTGAAGGGAATGTGCAATCACGTGATAATTGGCAAAGAGAGCAAAATGTGTCACGAGGGTGGAACTAGGAAGCAACGTACAGCTAGCCATGCATCGTCAACACACGCAAAACGAGCAGCGCCGAAATCCAATCCACGTTAGTTGCTGGCTGGGGATATAAGAGCGTCACAATCAGACAACGAACAGCTCACCCCACGCACAAAGCAAGCTCTCACTCATTGTCTCGTTAGGCTACTGACTCGAGCACCGTTTTTCATTTTGTTTGTGTGTAGTTTCTTTTTTTTTCCTTTTTAGTTTGCGCCAAAGCCTTTTTTCTGATTTTTTTCGATATTGCCCCTTGATTTTCAGCTTTACACACCACCGATGCATTAAATACTCCTTCAATTGCGTACGCAATTTCCCCGCTCCTTCTTCTTCACCTTCTCAGTCTCCCATCGAGCCAACTGCCCCCACCCCCCACCCCAAGACGACAAGATGTATCGACGGAGAACCATCTGTTTTCTCATCATCGTCCTCCTACTCCCGCCCCTACTAGCTTCCTATCCATGTGTGGCCGCCGCACATGGCCCACCACATCATGCTTCAGGTACATATTGTTCCCTTTGGATGTTTCCAAATCCGTGCTTCGTTCTTTGTATGTATAGATGAGCCCGTCGATGTAATTATGATGATGATGCTAGGTGACGACGCTGGTGCGTGTGGTCAAATGAATGGGCTTCATTGTCAAGGGGGAAAGGTGTCAGGGATGGGAGTTGCGAGGCACTTGGGACAGAGGATACCACTGAAGGACTCTCCCTCGCCAATCCCTAACGAGAACTCGGGGGTGGTGATTCCCCTGACGCCGCCGCCACCGCCACCGCCGTCGATCAATTAATAGGTGTTGGGAGTCTGGGTACGAGCATATGCCATGGTGACTTCCGTGCACCTCTGGTCTCTTACTAATGTGTTACAAGAATAATCTTGCTGATGTGAAATAAGTTGTCATGCTTCAAAGTCTTAAAATGTATTGTTCACTTCTCTATATCAATTTGGACTTCTGAGGTAAACGGCAGAAATAAATCTTTTTTTTTGGGTGTGTTGCGTGGATATGCACCATAGCATAAGGAACGGCTAGCTGCCGTGTACGAAAGCACTTTTGGCCAGCGATGTCAAACAAAGTTCGACGCAATTATATACTGTATTGCACAACGAGAATGGCGATAGAGCGGACGAGCTCGCCCGCTCCCGCTATGCGTGCCAATGGGACAGTGACGCGTTTGTACGTGTAATGAATGTGACCGTAGAGAGTAGAACAGATGCGCAATGCCCAGCAGTAGTATACGGTGACGGAGCCGTCTGATCTGACGCGCATTGATGGTACACCAGCCATATATTCCGTTGGTGAAAACAAAGACACTGACCAAGATAAATATTAGCCATGTCTTCCCTGCTAAATGCCTCAATTGGAATCCATCGTTTGTAACTAGTAGAACTCATCCAGAAATATGGCGGTGATCACAAAAATAAAGCAGCGGGGCTACAAAACAAAACAAAAAATCCTTCATGTGAGATTACATAAAAAAAACGCTGGAAATTCAGAGTTCAACATTCGAAAAAGTGGAAGAATTCAGGGGGAAAATTCCATAAAAGATACAAAAACATTACAAATATAGTTCATGAAAAAAGAAGATAAAAGAATCTGTGCACATTTATATATGTAACAACAAACAGAAAAAAATCGACCGTTGCTATTTTCAGCTTTGTGCGAGTGGTATTTGACAGGATTTACCCTTAACCATATCAGTGAGAGGTGGCGTGAACTGGAAGCTAAAAACATTCTAGTTAGCTCATCAAACATGCATGCCTGTATGTCCCAGGGAAAAAAGTTTTTTGCTTTTGTTTGCATAAAGCACCGGCGACTAATATAGTTGTGCTTAGTTCTTCAGACATGCATGTGTGCTTCTGAGAAAACAAAATTCGGAGAAAATCTTCAAAATTTGATCTCACCAGTCTACCCCCTTACTGCAAAATTCAGAAAACTCATTCTAGACGTTCCCCACCTCACCCCAACCACAGCACAAGAAACAACTTTGATTCACGTGTGGCCAAACATACAGATTTTGTAGAATCAACACCTTACAAGGATCAAGGTTTTTGATCTATGTTCAGGAAAAAAACAACAGGTTTGGCGAACAGTATTCAAATCCATTGGTCTTCATACATAATATACGTCCGGTCTAGCAAGTCAGTTAGAAGATCTTTTTTTTGCGGGTGAAGTCGGTTAGAAGATCCCCATAAGCCCGGATTGACAATCAGATTTTTGTATGCCTAGCTATATTCAGAAGTTTCAGACATATCAGAGGTTTCAGACATATGTGACACAATTGTTCATGCAGAATTTTCAGTCACACTAAAATCAGTTGTGGTAAGTACATATTGGCATGTTCAAGTTTATTTGCTTCAGCTGTGGGAAAAGTTAAAGAGAAGTCACTTTCAATCTTTACCTGCTGCCAACAGATCGATGCTATGTGTTACATCATATTAGAAACGCTCGCCGGTGTTCTACCCGCGACGGGCTACATAGGTGACTACGTTCCTTCCGCAATCCGGACAAGCCACGATTGGCAGGATGACCGGATCAACACCTTGGTTCTTGTTTGCCATCATAAGGGTTCCTAGCTTCGATTTGGGGTTGATTGAGATGGAGTGTGCGCTTAGGGTTTCTTGGATTTGGGAATCGATTGGAGAAGATTGAGTCGCCGTGAGGGCGATGGGCTGAGTTAAATGGAGCTGGTAGGCCGACCAAGCCGTCTTCAATCTACCGTCCATTTGACGCGCACCATACAACGTCGTTTTCTTCCGTCCGCTATACGCATTAAATGTAGCCACATACGTGCCCTAGAATACGGCCTATGTCTCGTATCCCAAAACGAGCCGACGCTTCTGGATACCGTGACCAGGCAAGCTCGTCCACGCCTGTGGATTTTCGATTGCACAACTACTCGTATATATGATGCTCACTTATCTCCAGTCTATATAGGACAAATATGGTAGCCGACAAAAATGAGTTTCATGAGCTTGCACATGCGCCTCCATGTGAGACGTGAAGGTGACTAAAAAATGACATTCACATGTCAGTTGGCAAAAAAGGTAACACTGTAATCTTCCATCCTTAAGGGCATTTTCGATGGCAACTTGTAAATTTTCTCCCGTATTCGTCCGCTGACAGGGATCAGTTTATGGACATGGATGTGAAAGCCCATCATCCAACCGTAGCCTGTATATGTCCGTCAGCAAATTCAAATTTAAATGTACTGATCCACACAACATGCCGGATCACATCCGCGCCGGATCGCAACCCCGATCACAACCAAAAAGAGGAAAATATGCTTAGTTTTTACATGTTCTAATCTAAAATAACATCAGTCCAGTGTCCAACAGTCCGTGCATTTCTGCCCTGCCGGACCGGCAATCCCAGCAAGCTGCTCCTCGATCGAGGAGGTGTCGTCGCCGCCGTGTAGGCAGCCCCCGCGTCCGCGCCAGCCTCTGCCTTCGCCGCGTCCTCACCTTTTGCCGTCGCCAACTCATCTTTCTGCCCCTCCAACATCTGGTAGCGGACGGATTGCAAGATAATTCTAGCGCCAGCAACCAAAGAGTCGATATTCAAGGTCAATATCTTGGCATCGTCCGCATTAGCGGCGATCTTCACCCTCTTTCCATCGAGCACGGCCTTCTTTTCCTTGAGCGCGGCCTTCTATTCCTCGAGCACGACCTTCTTCTCCTCGAGTGCCCCCTTCCTCTCTTCGATCATGGTCCTACTCTCTTCGAGCTTGATCTTCTTCTCCGTCGCTTCTATCAACTGTTTGAACCTATTTGCTAGCTCCATCTCCTACAGGTTCTCCGACGTTTTCATGCTCCGCCTTTCTTTTAGGTAGGCCAGGGGCGGAGAGTGACGTTTCGTGTGTCTGAAGTCCCGCAAAGGCCCTCACATTTTTCTTCGGATTGCGGGAAAAATCACGTCCGGACTGCTCCGCAGATCGATACAAGATAGGTTGGTCCTGTTGGATGGCTTTTACGGTGCGGAGAGCGCGATGCCGACGGTTGCGGGAGGTTTGAGGGACGCGGGGATGCCCTAATTAAGAATCCTCTTGGACATAGGGTAGAGTTGAACTCGTGTTCAACTACTGCTAAGGCTGGTCATAGTGGAGAGTAACTTAGACTAGTAACATGCTTATGTTACTAGTCTATGTTATAACCTTCATAGTGGAGAGTAACATATATGTGGTGTCATGCAAGCCATCATTTATTAAGGTGTAGACTCATTTTGTCTTGGGATATGTTATGTTACAGTAACATATTATGTTACTTCAATCATCTCTCTCCTCATTAAATACATGTCATGTAAGCAAAAAAAAATTTAGTGTTATGTTACTTGCTAAATCACTCCCGCTATGACCAGCCTAAAAAATACCGCACTCGCGGGATCAAGGACAGGACAAACGGCCGTGCGGACCTCGAGGTCAACACACGGAAGAGAAGAGACAAAATTCAGAGTCCCGGGTCGACAATTTAAGAACGCCGCAAATCCTACAGTGAACAGCTAGCTCACGTCTGCAGAGTCTCACTGTCTCAGTGGCTACTGACCGGAGCTGTACTGATATCAGATCTACAGAGTACGGTGGTCTCGGATCCACCTATAGCTCGACCGATGCGTCGCCGGACGGCCGTCCACGCGGTCCTCGTTGCCGCCGGCCTCCTGGTGCTGCTGGCCACGTACTCGCCGCTGCCGCTGCGTTCTCCTCCAGGTATGCATAATGCATATAATTTCCTCTGCGAGCTCCAAATCCCAGCTTATGTGACAGTGTGTGTGTGAATGGATTCGCAGTGCTGCTACTGGGTGGCGACGCCGACGCGGGTGCGCAGGGTAGCCGGTCGGCGCAGTCGACGCCACGTGAGAGGAGGAAGCTGGGTGTGGTAGCCGGCCGGCGCTTGGGCCAGAGAGTGCCCGTGAAGCCACCCTCGCCGGACCCCAACGGCTGGAAGACGATGGTGAAGCCCGTGCCGCCGCCGCCGCCGCCGCCATCATCAATTTACTAGGCGTACGAAAGCAGTATGCCGATCTGGTTCTCACTCGCCCATGCTATGCAACGTCGCGTACTTGCGCGTGGCCGACGGCTGCAAAATCTTGTCTTAGGACTGTCTTTTCATTTCCTGTGGTGCTTCTAATGGCGCTTATGGATGACTGGAACGGTCTTTTGCTCCGTGCAAAAGCATGAAACCTCCAGTTTCGCTATTTGTAGCCACTCCCTAATTTTGTTTCGTGGGACCAAAATAATGTTAATACTCTACTCTTTCTTATTATTTTGAGCAAAGCTTAATACTCTGCTGGTTAAGTACAAATGTTCTGGCCTTTTGGCGGGCTAAATTGTGTATGGGTCCAGCCTAGTTGCAGGCTTGTGGCTCAACTTGATACATTTCGCTTCGTGCGAGAGAGGAAGACAGGGGAAATTTTTCGGCATTTCCTGTACGGCGCTTAAGGCGCCTGTTATAGTATAGCTTGCAAACGGGCGCACACCCCCCGTCTTGAACCCATGACCTCCTCCTCATGTGCTAAATACGGTAGCAATCCAGCAAACGCACCTGAATGTGTTTGGTTACTTCTTTTTACTCTTTTCTTCTTTCTTCTTTCTTCTTTCTTTTTTTCTTTTTGGTTCCTCTGTTTCTTCTTCTTTTTGATATGCGTGACCTTTCTTTATCAAAATCGATGAACTTTTGAAACCAATGAACTTTTTTTAATTCAGTTTTTTTCACAATTGATGAACTTCATATAAATTTGTAAACTATTTTTGAAAATCCATGAACTTTTTCCAGTTTGATGATTTGTTAAAAAAATAATTGACTTTTTTTAAATCGATAAACTATTCTTCAAATTATTTTTCAGTTTCAGTGAACTTTTTTTCAGAACGATGGTTTTTTTTCAAATTGTTGGACTTTTTTCAAAATATTGATGAACTTTTTTCAAATTTTTGTGAACTTTTTTTCAAAATCGACAAACTGTTTTCAAAATCAATGAATTTTTTAATAGGGCAACTTTTTTTTCCTGTTCGTGAACTTTTTTTGAAATCTATGAACTTTCATTTAGAAAAAAAAAAGAAAAATCACGCATGAGCGGCTGTAACTGTTCTTAAAATATTAGCGCTGCTTCCAGTCACTTGTAACGAGGTGATATCTGGAAAAGCACTGGCCCAGCTGTGTTTCTGGTGTGTTCGGGTCGTGTATGTGTCCTGTTACACTGTTTTTCTTCAATGAATAATGACGTTTGATTATTTGCCGCTGGTTGATGTGTCCTGTTACACAGTGCGTTTGCACGTGAGAGATGCTGCATGTTGTGTGGGTTTGGCTTATTGCTCTTTTTTCCACAGTCAGATCTAAATGTTGTGTATGTGCTCACGCAAACAAAAAAAAATGTGTTGTGTACGTGCGCGCGTGTGTAATGGGCACTGCTATGTTGCGAGTCATCCCAATTTTTTTTTTGTGAAATGAGTCATCCCAAACTAGGCACCATGCACCATCATCTTGAGCAAAGTAAGTGTGTCGCGTGTGTACAATATGGAGTTGAATGTCCCTCGTAAAAAAAAAAAGATGGAGTTACCTGCTACTCCTTTACCACTAAAGTGATCTAGACACTCTTATATTTCTTTACGGAGAGAGTAGTTAACAATGTAGCCGTCGACACGTCTACAGGGTCGGGCGGGGTTGGACATGCATTATATTTTTCAGTATTAGCATCTATTAAAATTTTGGCCACATACTTTGTGAAGGGCAAAAGGTCTCTTCAGATGTCATTCAAAACCCTTAAGGCTTAAAATGTACAAAAATGATAGAAAAGGCGTAAAATTTAGACTCGGCGTTATATAAGTAAGAAAAACAATCGGGGTCAAATAGAAAAACAAAATTTAAGAAAATATTAAATAAGGAATTGTCTCATTTCTTAATCTCTCACTAGATACTGACTCGGAATGGCAGTACTTTCTCTGTTTTATTTACTTTGCATATAATTTTTTCCTTCTTGTAGTTTGGGCCGAAGTGTTTTTTTCTTCTGATTTCTTCCGATATTGCCACGTCCACGCAACAAATGCATTAAGCACTCTGCATGTTGCATACACAATTTCCATGCTAGCGGCTGGCTGGGGATTTTAGAGGGTCACAATCCGACAACGAACAACTCACATCACACACAAATCAATCTCTTACTCATTGTCTTGTAGGTACTGACTCGAGCCTCCGGTTTTTATTTAGTTTGTGTGCAAGCTTTTTTTTTCCTTTTTAGTTTGCGTTAAAGCCTTTTTTCCCGATCTTTTTCGATATCGCCCCTTGAATTTCAGCTTTGCACACCACCGATGCATTAAATACCCCTTCCATTGCGTACGCAACTTCCCCTCTCCTTCCTCCTCAGTCTCTCATCGAGCCAACTCCCCCCCCCCCCCCCCCCCCCCGCCCACCCACCCACACCCAAGACGGCAAGATGTACCAACGAAGAGCCACCTGTTTTCTCGTCCTCGCCATCGTCTTCCTTCTCCCGCTCCTGCTAGCTTCCTATCCATGTGTGGCCGCCGCACATGGCCCACCGCATCATGCTCCAGGTACATATAGTTCCCTTTGGTTGTTTCCGGATTTGTGCTTCGTTCTTTGTATGTATAGATGGGCCCATCGATGTAATTATGGTGATGATGCTAGGTGGTGACACTGGTGTGTGGGGTCAAACTGGCGGGCTGCATCGTCAAGGAGGAAAGGTGTCAGGGATGGGAGCCGCGAGGCGCTTGGGACAGAGGATACCGCTAAAGGATCCTCCCTCACCAATCCCTAATGAAAACTCGGGGGTGGTGATTCCCCTGCTGCCGCTGCCGATCAATTAGTAAGTGTTGGGAGTCTGGGCACGAGCATATGCATGCCATGGTGACTTCCGTGCACCTCTGGTCTCTTACTAATGTGTTAGAAGAATAATCTTGCTGTTGTGAAATAAGTTGTCATGCTTCAAAGTCTTAAAATGTATTGTTCACTTCTCTATATCAATTTGGACTTCTGAGGTAAATGGCGGAAAAAATAAATTTAATATAGTCAGAGGCAAGTTGTCTCATGCTAAGATCCGGTCGACTAGATAGTAATAAGTTAATTATAGCATACATATATAATTTTCCTGTGTGAAACATTTTTTTTGGTAATGATGAACATTAAACTAGCGGGTGTAATCACTGCTGCCGTCGACTGACGAATAGCGCCGGGGCTCCGCGCGGGCACGCGATGATACTTGCCAATCTGTAATCATTCTCCAAGAACCATCGTACACACAAAAATATTTTCAAACTTTACGCTATCTTATACTAATATTTGTATCGGCTCTAGGAAAAAATTGTCAAGAAGATTGAGAAAACCATTAAAACATTGATCAAATAGTAGTAATTTGATGAATATGCAATCCATTTTACATCGTGTGTATATCTTACCAACGTTTTTGCGTTTAATAAAAATGAAAAAAAAACTCAATCTGTGAAGAAGTAATGGATCTCAAAGTTGAAGATAAAAAGATTGTAGTAATTAGCATATATATTTTTTGTTCACTTTAATTGTGGCGCTTTTAAGATGTACTCCCTCCGTATCAAAAATAAGTGTCGCTGATTTAGTACAAATAGAGGAATTGATTGAGGAAGTAATCATTTATATTTCCTTATTTATGTAATGTGCAAAGTCCGTATATTGACCTTATAAAGGAATTAATTGATCCTTATTACCTCCCAAGAGGTTAGACACATACTAGCCATTGGATTGGGCAAAATTAATGGCTCATATTAACTTGGACCATCTTTAAAAAAAGCATTTCATAAATGAAAAAGATGTAGCTGCATGCCTCGCTTACTCACGGGTGCATCACGAGGGAGCCAGCACAGGAAGAAACGGCTGCGAATGCTTCGAGGCAATATCCAGCGCCCCTGGTGGAGGATTCATCCAGTCAAAACACCATAACTGTACGTCCAACAGCCCACAATCTCACACCCGCAGGCAGAGATAGTCACAGTCTCTCAGGGAGCAAGCAGTGTCTCAGTGGAGTGCTTGCTAGCTAGCTTACTCGAGCTGTGAACCCGTGATCTCGCCAGCTGAAGCCGTCCCTGACTGTGATCCGCCCACGCGGCTTGATGGGCCGAAGGATGGCCATCTGGTTGCTCGTCGCCGCCGCCGTCATCCTGCCCCTGCTGGCCGTCGCCACGCATCGCCTGCCGCGGCATGCTCCAGGTACGCACGATCGAGTGCCAAGAGATTTCCCTCGCTTGGGTGTTCCGGGTCCTAGCTAGTCTGCTCTGCTGCATATGCATGCACGAATGGATGATTGATTAGATTTCGGTGTTGATGGTGCTAGGTGGCGGCTCCGGCGCGTGGGGTCGACCGGAGGGGCTGCGCCATGGAGGGACGCTGCTGGGTGTGGGAGCTGCGAGGCGCCTGGGGCAGAGGACGCCGCTGAAGGCGCCTCCCTCGCCGGACCCCAATCCCGGCAAGGGCACGTCGACGCATCGGCTGCCCACGCGCCTCCCCTCTCCTCCGTCCATCAAAGAATAGTGGCCATTAATTAATTTTTTGCAGACACCGACCAGTCTTGGACGGTTTCTCAGCAGCATGGAGAATA
This sequence comes from Triticum urartu, assembly GCF_056163025.1. Lineage (NCBI taxonomy): Eukaryota > Viridiplantae > Streptophyta > Magnoliopsida > Poales > Poaceae > Triticum > Triticum urartu. The sequence goes on from NC_141878.1 coordinate 570,959,226, forward strand.
AAAAAGACAATAGATAACCATTGCCAAAATAAACTCTCTTCCCTTTGTTTTGTCACAAGCACATTTCTAAGTCATCTCATAACAATGCAGAGTTTTTCCAAAAAATCTGGATCTAAAGCGACAATCTTCTCCTCTTTCTCCTTAATTTCGACAGTCAGCACCCATTTCATGATACGAGCGTCACAAAAAACTAATCGTGTGATCTGATCCATCCTCTCCCTCTCCCTCCCCCCACGTGTTGCGCGATTTTCTCCATGCCCTCCCTCCCGCCCGCCTTTTCTGACTTATGAACCCCCCGACCCCCAATCCGATGACTCTTAAACGACTATGCATCAGGCGGTTCGTTTTCTCTCGATACAACCATCTCTATCACCCAACAGGACCCAACACACATTGGGGAATAAAATTCTCGTTTGTAATGAACCCATGCATTTTGTATTAATTAATTAGCAACAAACCAACGTTACAGAACAACACATCAAAAGAATAACAACATTGGCGATGAAGGAACAGATTACACTAGGCTTAGAAATGAAAGTGCCAATTTTTTTGGATGGGCCTTACACAAAAGGGAGTGAGTTCTACTATTTCTTTTACAAAAAGACTTTTCTTAGATATGATAGTATCATTGTTGTTTCTACATTAGCAATGCAATTCCAATGATGGTAAACCAAACATAGTATCCGTTTGTTTTGATTTATTAGTCGAGAGAGCCAAGTCAATAAAGATCTCTCTCTCTCTCTCTCTCTCTCTCTCTCTCTCTCTCTCTCTCGATTTTGGGGTTTCTATTGTTGTTAGGTTACAAATCCTCATTACGCTATATTCTTGATTTTCTTCAGTTTTGTATTTAGTCTTACAAACCCAAACTAAAAGAGTAGTTGGCTTGATTGCATTCGTAATCCAAGAATCTAACGTAATTAACATGTCCCCGTTTGAGATAGCCAGACGTAGTACCTTTTTTGAGGAATGTTTCAAAGAGGGGTAGGGTGTAAGTAGGGCTTATTTTCAAAAAAAATAGAATCAACTCACTATATAGAGAAAACTGGGTCAAAAACTATAAATGCATCGTTATTAAAAGAGAACGTGTAGAACCCCAACAACATGGAAACATCTAGCAAAACTAAGCAACACGGTCCAACAACAACCATGTAGGTGTCCTAGCATCGCTCACTAGCTGAATATCACCTATGCCCCCGAAACCGCACCCGCGGGCCCACAAAGTTAACCTTTACCACCATGTACATGCGTTCCAATCATGCTAAGATGTGAAACTAGATCTTCGTCGCCCAGTAGAATCACTGGTGACCAAAATGAGTACAAAATCAGCGCAGCTTCGGACCATGCGGCTGAGGATATTGCCCCAGGCTTGCACTATGTGCAATTAGAAAGTATGATGCCTTATTACATTCTCTGGAAGAATGAATGATGAATAAACGAGAAAAATTAAACCAGACAGAGCTTTTTATTTCCTGAAAGAGGACACCACTGAGCGATCTATCATGGTCATTATCACTAATGGCTCGCTTCACTAGGAGGAAGTATATCTCGACCACGGCTGCAATCATGCCCTAGCACTGAGTTGGGGACTCTAAATATGTTGGATATGACCCACACATATAGCCACTGCCTCCCCGAGCTCGTTTTGCACGACAAACCCCAAGTTGCCACGCAAGGCATTATTTGGAGTGCTTTCCATCAACATTGATCTTCAGTGGGTCCCTTCTATTGAGGAATGTTACAAAGAGGGGCATGGTGTACGTACTATTTATTTCCGAAAACAAAATCAACCCGCATTATACGTAAAACTGTGCCAAAACCCTTAAATGCCTGGTTATTAAAAAAAAGAACGTGTAGAACCCCAATAGCATGGAAACACCTAGCAAAAAATAGGCATGCATCGTAGTCTAACAACAACTATGCATGCATCCTAGGGTAGATGTGTGTATGATGCTTGGTTGTCTGATGTTTTGGTATCATTGCGTGTGGGCTGGCCAAGGAAATTACAATTTACAAGTGCCTAATTCTGCCTTAGAATTACTTATTTATTATTTTTATACAGGTCCTCGATATTTGGAAAATCTTTCATTCGGAATCTTATGACCGGCTTTTGTAGACATTTAAGGGGTGGTTTCTATTCACTTTGAAGCAACCTACGTCATCTTCTGAAACCTCACAATCATCCTGACCTACACGAGTCGAAAAGCAAGTAGGTCCACGTATGATCAAGCAATGTCGTTAGCCTAAAAGGTGGGTAGCTTGAACTGAGACCTATTCCACTAGCTAGGGTTGGACGAACAACAACCACTGGCAGGATACCTTTGGTCCCCTCGCCTTCTTCAGTCATCTTGGTGCCGAGAGGTGAGAGGACATCAGATCGTCAAGAATCATATGGTCTTCGTCAACATCTACCGGTGCTCGTTGTATGTTTGCGAAGAAAAACATTACATTCTTTATTTGGCGATTCCATGGAGCCAAAAAGGTTTGTGTCCTTGCAGAGTCGATTATTCAGATCGACTGAGTTTATTTTAGTGCGCCATGTTGCTTTTGCTGCTTTGATTCTTCGTGGAGTTAAAATCTTCCATCAACAATATAGTGAGGATCTTGCGGTTCGACGTCTTGCACTTCTAGGGAATCATCCCCAGCCCAAGTATGTTCACCATTTATGGTTTCCCATCTTTTTAGACGGGCGACTCAAGGGGCTCTCAGAAACATTTATTGATAACCAAGTTTGTGCGGGTAAACGAGCGGCGGTATCGTTGCTCCGCTTCAATTTCACTCTCTTTACTGAAAGTCTTGGCACTATTTCATCTTGCAAAGATTGATATCATATAAAAGAGATTTTATTGTAATTCTTAGTTGTACGAGTTACTTCGTAATTTGTTGTATCTTGGATCCAAAGCATTGGACCTGCAATATTGGCCAGTGTGAATGAAACTCTAGGTATTTCTCATAAAAACATGTGTGCAAATAGCTATGTGGGGTAAGTGTGTATTAAAAGAAAAAAGGTTAGTAATGGAACTTCAATAATATCACAACTTCAACACATAGAGTGCAAAAACAACACCACAAATGATGTATAATACTCTTTTTCTAAAAATGCATTTGATACGGTCTGAAAACTTTTAATTACCATGATAAACATTTAGTAAATACATGATAACAGGTTTTAATACATGATAACTACCTTTTCATACACTACAAATAAAACATAAAATTTTAATAAATTTCAAATATTCTTTTAATAAGTCATGAACATTTTCTAATACACTGTAACATTTTTAAGACACATGGTGAATATACTTTTAATACACGACAAACATTTTCATATACATGATGAACCCTTTTAACACATGGTGAACATTTTTTAGATCCATGATGAATATTGACACAATAAATATTTTACTACATGGCAAATCTTTTTTTAATAAAGGATGATTTTTTAGTTGACGAATATTTTGAAGTACGAGAAGAATAGATTTAATTAAGTGGCAACTTTTTTAATTCTTGACGAATAATTTTTTGAAACACAATGGCCATTTTATTAAATATTAAGCATTTCTAATACATAATGAACATTTTAAAAGTACATGGTGGACCTTTTCAGTAAAATGTAAATAAACCAGTTTTTAGTACACGATGAACACTAATTAATACACAAGGAATTTTTAATACAAAGAAGAACATTTTAAATAAGCCATAAACATTTTTAATACACAATACGCAATGAATATATTTTTAATATACACCATAATTTTCTTGGTTACACCATTAACATTTTAAAACACATGGCAAAACCAATTTTTTTAAATGGCACTAAGTAGCTGATGAAGAAAAATAACCAGAAGAAATGAAAGAAAAATAGGAACAAGGAAAAGGGGAAACTAAACAAAAAAGAAGAAGAGAAATAAAAAAATGAGGAAAAAGAAAGGAACAAAATAAAAAATGTAGAGCCCCCAAACAAAAAAATAGATAAGGAACAGATAGAAACACCAAAAAACCAAACCAGCCTGGTTCACGGAAAACATTTAGAAAACAGCGTTAAATACCTATACAGAGAATAGATGGTGAAAAGTCACCAATTATTTGCCCGATTTTCCCTAGGTTTTAGAGATTTTTTGCACCGTTTTCTCGCGCGAAAAATAATGCTTTCATGAGAAGCACAAATATCCTTCTCCGGGAGACACAGATTTGCTTCAGGGGAGAAGTTTAAAAAAAATAGATAATAATGTGAAAACTTATCTGCATTATTTTAGAATCAATGAACATTTTTTAGTTTCATGTTTCATTTTGAAATTTGCACATGACCATTTTTTTCTAATATTTTTTTGAAAAACATGTACACTTTTTAGATTTCTGAACATTTCTGAAATTCACTTTGAAATACATGCAAAATTTTAAATTCATTATTTTGTTTCAAATCTAGCAAAGATGCCTACACAATACTTATGATAAAGTTGAGAGACGTGAAGGTCATTAAGGTGAAGGGAAATGACATTCACATGTTAATTAGCAAAGATGACAGCACAATACGTACTCTATGTATGCTTAATTCACAATCCTCTTTTTTTTTACAAACACGTGTAATTTTATTCATACTCATAACAATTACAGGTACACTGTTTTGGATCGAAAATCTAAGAAAATCGAAAATCTATTGGAAACACCTTCTTCGTGGTAGAGTTCTTTCACCCGCACGAACATTACCAATAATGGTTTTTGAAAACTGCCTTGAGTCGCCATCCAAAAAGACGAGAACCTTCTGTAGTTCTGTGTCATGAGGCATTGGCCGTAGTTATGTTATGTACAGAGAAAACTCAGCCCGCGCCGCATGCATCGGTGTACTAACAGGTCGGGCTTGTGGATGGATCGACAAATTGTAGTGATATGTGCTATGTGCTATACAATGGATGCCACTATGTCTCGCTTAAAGCGAGACAACGGGCGCCTGGAACCATCACGTAAGAACAGCACTAGATGGGCCGGCCCATTAAGTCTTGTTTATTTTTCCTGTTTTTATCTTCACATTTTTTGTTTTCATTTTCTAGATTTCTTTTTCTAATTTTGTTTACACTTATCAAAACCTAAAAATATATATTGCAAAATAATAATATAGTAAGTGATCTGAAAATTCTAATCGTGCAATTGAGAAATATTAAATATATATAGAAAATGTTAATCAAGTATTTGAAAAATGTTAATAAAGCATTGCAAAAAATGTTAAATGTGCATAGTAACAATGTTGACCATGTATTAAAAAATATTAATCTTGTACATGAAAATTTTAATTAAATATTAGGAAAAAATTTAATGTGTATAGAAAAAATGTTGATCATGCATTAAGAAAGTGTTAATATTTTAATCAAAAATATTAATAAATCTTTTGAAAACTATTTAAAATGTGTATAGAATTTTTTTACCATGTATTCAAAAAATATAAATGTTGTATTAAAAATGATTATCTTGTATTTAATAATGGTAAACGTGTCTTAGAGAAATGTATTATATATACCAAAATGTAAAATGTGCATGGAAAAAGGTAGACACAAAATATATATGTTTTCAAAAAATGTTTCTTATGCATTTTAAAATATTAATATTTTTTATGTATACAAAAAGTGTTGAATTTGTAGTAAAAAACTTAACATGTGTTGGAGAAAAAAGTAAACCAATGAAAATCAAATAGGAAACCTATGGAAAAAAACATTTCAAAAACAAAAGAAAAAGAAAAACCAAAAACACAGTGCAAAAATGGAAATAGATAAAACCGATGAAACCAAGAAATAAACAAAGAAAATGAATCAAAAGAAAACCTTAAAAAACCAGAATATAGAAAGAAACAAATAAAAGCAAATAGCCGATTAAAACCAAAAAAGATACGAAGAAAACCAATGAAAAAGAAAATAAAAACTGAACAAAAAATAATAGCAAAGAAAAAATAGTAATAACCGAGTAGAAGTAAAGGAAAAACAACGAAAATACAATAAAACCAAAAAAAGAAACATGGAAATAAAAACCAAGAAAACAATGCAAAAGAATGAAAAAATAGTAAAAATCAATAAATAAAGAAAAAACAAAGAAGACCAGAAAAACGAGGAAAGAAAGAAAGAAAATCGAAGAAAACTGAAGAAACTAAGAAATAAAGAAATACCAGTGAAAATCAAGAAAGAAACAAAAAACATAATGAAAATGAAGAAAAAGAAAAGAAAAGCCAGTAAAACCATTAAAGAAGCAAAGAAAACCATTGAAAGAATAAAGAAAACTATTGAAAGAATAAAGAAAGCCATTAAAGAGGCCGAAGAAGGGGAGGAAAACCCACGCTCGCATCGGGGAACTGCGGGAGCTCTTTCTTTGCCCAGAGGCTAACTTGAACGACTCCAAACCTTTAGCATTATCTTTGCAAGTACAACGTTGGAGTCATGTTGTTTTCTGACACTTTGTATGGAAGATTTTTTTCCCAGTTTCTCTATTTTCAGTCACCCCTTCTTTTAGGGGGCAAAAAATAAGGTTAATAGTGTATCCATTGATTAAATGACAAAGTTTATGGGCCTCTGGCGGGCTAAATTGAATTTTGGTCTGACCTAATCGTGGGCTCGCGGCTTGATTCACTTCGCCGCGTGAGAGATGTGAAGGGGAAGGGCTACACGACAATTGGCAAAGGGAGTGTATCACCAGGGTGGAAGTGCAAGCAACGTACATCTAGCCATGCATGGTCAACACGCGCAAGACGAGCAGAGCCAAAATTGTATCCATGCTACTGGGTGGCAGGCAATTTAAGAGCGTTGCTATAGGACAACGAACAACTCACAACACGCACAAAGCAAGCTCTCTCTCGCTGTCTATCCCTTGTAGCTACCGACTCGAACCACCATATTTATTTGGTTTACGTGCAAGTTTTTTCCTTTTTAGTTTTCTCCCAACCCTTTCCCCCTATTTATTCCAATGCCTCCCCTTGTTTTGCAGCTTCACAGGCAACAGATGTGTTAACTACTCTGATCATTGTGTATGCAATTTCCCCTCTCTTTCCTCTTCGCCTTCCAGATCTCTCATCGTACCCAACTCTTCCCCTCTAGACGGCATGATCTACCCACAGAGAGCCACATGTTTTCTCGTCATTGCCGTCCTCATCCTCCTCCTACCACTGATGTCTTCCTATCCATGCATGGCCGCCGCACATGACCCACTGCATCATGCTCCAGGTATATCTATATGCGCAATTGAGTTCCCTTTGGATGTTTCCAAATCCTGGATTTGTTGTTCATATGTATGGATGTGTGTGTTGATGTAATTACTATGATGATGCTAGGTGGCGACATTGGTGTGTGGGGTCGTTCAGATGGGCTGCATCATGAAGGGGGAAAGGTGTTTGGGATGGGGACTGCGAGGCGCTTGGGGCAGAGGATACCGATGAAGAACCCTCCCTCACCAGTCCCCAACGAAAACATGGGGGTGGTGTTACCCCTGACACCACCACCACCATCGTTGATCAATAAACAAGTGTTGGAGGTCCGGGATACGAGCATGCCATGGTGACTTTAGTGCACCTTCTTATCTGTTGTTGTTGTTGTTGTTGTTGTTGTTGTGTTACAAGAATAATTTCACTATTGTGAAATAAGTTGGCATGCTTCAAAGTGTTAAAATATATTGTTCGCTTATGTATACCAATTTGGACTTTTGAGAGAATGGTGGAAATATAATTTTATTATAGTCGGAGTCAAGTGGTCTCAAGCTTAAGAACTGGTCGACGAGCTACTAATAAATTAGTAGTAGTATACATACATAACTTTTCTAAGTGGAACTATTATTTTCCTATTGATGAAAATTAAACTAAAGGCATGTTAAGCTATTTACAATAGCACACACCCCAATGAACTATTTGTCCAGTTTAGCTATCTTAGGCCTCTAAGCAGATCCAGATCATTCGTGCTTCTTCCTTAATTCTATTTTCCTTCCAATATATGCATTAACTGAAGAGGAGATTGGCCATACATGTGACCCACTATGGATCTCTACGGGAAAGTCATATTTATTAGGCAATAGAGCGATGTGTGGGCCTTAACGATAATTAATGGACCAAAATTGGTGTGGTTAAAGAGGAAATTTTGGATGCCTTGGTCCTTCCTATTTGGCCACTTAAATAAACCCAAATATATATGATCATTTATTTCTCCGTTTGCACGGCAATTTATTTCAATTTTTATGCTTAGTTAAGGCATTGTCGTCCAAACATGCATTCCAGTGTACCTTGGACGGATCTATCAAACAACTAAACATAACCATAATTTGTGCCAAAAGGCGATGATGAATAAGTCCATTCCAAAAAACCACCAACACATGATGGACCAAATGCCATCATAGTTCACAAGGGCTTCACGCACTCGCGTTGTCAGCGGCGACACCACTATTGTCGTCACCACCATTGCTGCTACCAGCACATATCTTAGCCAAGATGTCGCCATGATTAAACTCCCAATATTTCCTTGCCTTCTCGCCCATCTTACTAGGATCCATCCACATGGTTGCATGTTCCTCGGCCACCCTCTTATTCCTTTTCTCCTCGGCCGCCAATGCAACTTTTGTTCCTGACTCTCAATCTTTTTGTTCTCCGCAACCTTAATTTCAAGGCTTGTCAACTAAAGTTCAAGTTTTTTATTTTCTTCCACTAGCACCTTTATCTCCTCGGCTATCACCTTTTCCTTCTATTTTGTCTCCTCCATCAATTTCATCTCAGAGAAACAAGTCATCTTCTCCTCCTCCCGATCGGCCACCAGTGCCCTTTTAACATCCACCATTGCAATCAACTCTTCCTTGTATGCTCCAACACAACCATTCTTCATGCTTTGCAATTTTCAATCCATCCGGACACACATGAGGAGTGGATGGATTATCTACCAAATCATCATCATCAACACTAGTGTTGAGCCTTTGCCTCTTCTGTGTGGTTTCAAGGTTTCTTATTGTCCACTTGTCATGTACATCAAGCTCCGTGTAACAATGATGCAAAGTAAATGCTTTTGAGTCGTTTCTCTTGTTCCTCTCTGATATGTCTCCAACGTATCTATAATTTTTGATTGCTCCATGCTATATTATCTACTGTTTTAGGCAATATTGGGCTTTATTATCCACTTTTATATTATTTGTGGGACTAACCTATTAACCGGAGGCCCAGCCCAGATTTACTGTTTTATGCCTATTTCAGTGTTTTGAAGAAAAGGAATATTAGACGGAGTCGAAACGGAACGAAATCAACTGGAGAAGTTATTTTTGGAAGGAAACACACCTGATGGACTTGGACCCCACGTCAGAAGATACGGGAGCTGCCCACGAGGGTGGGGGGCGCGCCCACCCCCCTAGGGTGCGCCCCCTGCCTCGTGGGGCCCCCGTGGCTCCCCTGACGTGCTTCTTCTGCCTATAGAAGTCCATATACCCTGAAACTTCCAGAATGCAACATAGATCGGGAGTTCCGCCGCCAGAAGCCTCCGTAGCCACCAAAAGTCAATCGGGACCCTGTTCCGGCACCCTGCCGGAGGGGGGAACCCTCACCGGTGGCCATCTTCATCATCTCGGTGCTCTCCATGACGAGGAGGGAGTAGTTCTCCCTCGGGGCTGAGGGTATGTACCAGTAGCTATGTGTTTGATCTGTCTCTCGTGTTCTTGATTTGGCACGATCTTGATGTATCGCGAGCTTTGCTATTATAGTTGGATCTTATGTTTCTCCTCCCCCTCTTCTCTCTTGTAATGAATTGAGTTTCCCCTTTGGAGTTATCTTATCGGATTGAGTCTTTAAAGACTTGAGAACACTTGATGTATGTCTTGCTGTGGATATCTGTGGTGACAATGGGAAACCACGTGCCACTTGATGTATGTCTTGGTGATCAATTTGCGGGTTTCGTGACATTGGGAACCTATGCATAGGGGTTGGCACACGTTATCGTCGTGATTCTCCGGTAGAAACTTTGGGGCACTCTTTGAGGTCCTTTGTGTTGGTTGAATAGATGAATCTGAGATTGTGTGATGCATATCATATAATCATACCCACGGATACTTTAGGTGACATTGGAGTATCTAGGTGACATTAGGGTTTTGGTTGATTTGTGTTTTAAGGTGTTATTCTAGTACGAACTCTAGGGCTGTTTGTGACACTTATAGGAATAGCCTAACGGATTGATTGGAAAGAATAACTTTGAGGTGGTTTCGTACCCTACCATGATCCTTCGTTCGTTCTCCGCTATTAGTGACTTTGGAGTGACTCTTTGTTGCATGTTGAGGGATAGTTATGTGATCCAATTATGTTAGTATTGTTGAGGGAACTTACACTAGCAAAAGTATTATCCCTAGGCCTTATTTCCACGCATTGCAATACCGTTTACGCTCACTTTTACCATTAGTTACCTTACTGTTTTTATAATTTCATATTATAAATACTATTATCTACTATCCATATACCCCTTGTATCACCACACTACTAGGGAAAACCTTATACACAGAAATTTAGCAACAGCGCGGGTTAAAAAAGGGCGCTAGTGCTAGATAGCAGTAGCAGTTCAGAATAAACCGCGCTGCAGATACGATTCTAGCAGTAGCGCGTGTGCCCGTAAAAGCGCTACTCTAATATTCCCATTGCTGGAACGATGGGCTACGCATAGCAGTAGCGGCCTTGCAGGAAGCGCGCTACCGCTAGGACATGAGTAGCAGCGTGTTTCCCTGTAACAGCGCTACTGCTAATGGAAATAAAATAAAATGAAAAGTAAATGAAAATGAAAGAAACAGAAAAAGGAGAAAGAAAAAAAATAAAATGTAAAGCAAAATAAATGAAAAAGCAAAAAAAATAGAGAAAGGCTTAGCTGTAGCGTGTGTTAGTAAGAGGCGCTGTAGCTAACGCAGCTGCAGCGCGTTTCCAGGACCCCCGCTATAGAAACAGAAAAGGAAATAAAAAGAGAGAAAATTACATATGTATAGCAGTAGCGCGTTTTGGAAAAAGTGCTATAGCTACCTTAGCTATAGCGCGTTCTGCGAAATGCGCTACCGCTAGTTTTGACTTAACCAAAAAACCATTCCCCCCCCCCCCCCCGGCCACCACTTGCCCCCCAAATCTCTCGACCCACCCCGCCGCCGTCTCCCCGATTCATCATCGCCCCACTTCGCCGCTGTCTCCTGCCGACGTCGACGCCCCCGGAGCCACCAGAGCCGTGCGCCATCGACGCCACCGGAGCTGCCCCCAACGCCACAGAGCCACGCAGCCTCATCAACGCCACCGGATCCTCCCTCGCCACAACTGCCTCCCTCGCCGTCACCGGAGACATCCTCTGTAAGCCCCCACCCCTCCTCTCTCTCTCATGCATAGGTTAGCTAGTTTAATTATGTTAATTATCTAGGTTAGGGCAAAAATTTAGTTAGGGCTTTGACAGAGAAGTAGTTAGGTTAACTAGTTTAATTACCTAGGTTAGTGCAAAAATTTAGTTAGGGCTTTGATAGAGAACTAGTCAGGTTAACTAGTTTAATTAGGTTAATTATCTAGGTTATTTAGGCAAGTTTTATTTTAAAGATGATCCCTTCCTATACTTTTATTGTTGATTATATCTTTTCATTGAAGTGGTCATGTTGTTTGTGCCCAAGTGGCTTTGTTGTTTTAATGAAGCTGAGTGGCCTATATATGTTTTGCCGGAATGTTGATTCATTTCCGTTATGGCAAATTTCAGGTTCTCGATTTGTCCACTTTTTAGCAAAGGTCATGCCGAAATTTTCTGTGAATTTCGGCATGACTTGTGCTATAAATTAGGACATATCGAGTGCCCGGGATTTGCCGCACCAGGAAGGAGTCAACGTTCCTACAAAACATAGGCCTTTTGTATGTCATTCATTTTATTAGGTCTAGAATTAATTTACTAGATTTAATCGTAGGAAACATGGCTAGCAACGATGAAGGACAGGGTTGAAACGAATCATATGCGGATGCGGCTCAAATGAGATAGGGTTCATGTAAGGGTGTGGAAATGAATCAAATTTCTAAGATGAATCATAAAACGAGTAAAATTTGACCACCTATTTCACTTTATAGTTGGATAATTGGAATATCCGCTACCACTTTCCACCCCTAGGTTTATCAAATTAGATGGTAATTAGGGTAGTAGTTCCTAGGTACTAATTAGTTAGTAAGAACTTGTTGCTATTTTTATTTATAGTAAGTTTATTTTTAGTAAGAACTAGTTGAATTAATAGAACTAGTTAGTAAGAACTTGTTGCTATTTTTTTAGTTAAAGCATTTTTTCTCGCATCGACGTGGACGATGCCTATCCCGCATCCTCGTCGTCGAGTCAGCGGAGGACGACACCTGCTTGACCAGATGGGCCATGTCCGGGACTGGGCTCCGCCGGGGTGGTACTGGGAGGCGCTACCTACCGGGGGGCGCAGGTTGGTGAGGAGCCAGCCTGTCGTTGACCCGAACCTTCTTTGGTGGCGGTCGCGTGGGCCAGTGACGGTCCAGAGGCTCGAGGATTCCGCGGAGGTGGTGCGTCATCGTGTCAGTGAGGAGGATGCGCACGTCCGTCGCTACTTGTTTGCGTTGGAGTCTCCAATACCTGGCAGGTTCTCCAGGGACCTCACTGGAGCTATGATCCCGTGATGGTTCCTTCTCTGTGGGTGTCCACCGCCCGCGCCGATACCTGTCGTGTGCTAGGGTTTTAGTTGTATTAGTGATGTTATATGTATGACACTATTTGGGATGTATTAGTGATAATATTCGATGATGTACGGACGCATGAGATGATTTACTTTTGCTTATTGAATGCATGCTAATTTGAGTCCTATAAGATATTTTGAAATGTATATCTTGTGTTGCTCAATATCCAAGTGGCCGGTCATGTTTGCAGGTTACACCTCCGAGTGGCCTTTGTTTTGCTGGAGTGTTGATTCATTTCCGTTCCGGCAAATTTCAGGCGCTCGATATGTCCTATTTTAGCAAAGGTCATGCCGGATTTTTCCGTGAATTTTGGCATGACTTGTGCCAGAATATGTAGGAAATATCGAGTGCCCCGGATTTGTGTGTTGAGTATCCTGGTAGTTGTCTTCGATCGATTTTCAATTAATGTTTTAACTATGAACATAGGAAATGTCTGATGACGAAAAGGATTCCGGTATTTGCAAATACTGCGAAGACGAGCGCGGCCTGTGCGACGGAATCTTCCTAGATGATGATAGGAGCTTCAGCATCAAGCTGGAAGAGAACTTCGAAGTGGATACAGTAAGTCACAACGACAAGTCTTTTTTCGTAATTAAGCATGACATCTGCTTCATTTGCTTTAACTTATATTTTTTTTTACTATTGTACTAGCGTATCCCCTGCCATGCAAGAGTATTTGTATTTGATAAGATAGGTTTCAGTCATACTATGGAGGTAAAGAAAGTTACTTGAAGACCGACATGGTTATATTTTCCACGCAAAATTATACAATTCAGACGACTACACCTATTTTGGATGCAAAACATGGCGAGCACTATGCAAGACTTATGCATTTGAGCCTGATATGGTTATCACCTTTGATATTCGTCCGGAAGATGATATTGAAGGTAATACCGACATCTGTGTCGATGTGCAGACGCCTCCAGTTATACCATTATGTAAGTTTCTCAACCATATTTATGTCTTTGATATTGTTTATTCAAAAATAGTTGACAACTAATTTGTATTGTCAGCTTATTTCGGTGCAAGCAAACATGTCCAGGGCTTGGTAGACAGGACCTACTACTGTCCCGAGGCTGAACTCAACTGCGGGGAGCTAAGTCATTATGTTTCATGGCTTGAGGATCTTGATACTGTCAAGACAAATTTTCTTCCTGCATTTAGAAATGTTAGTACTGAAAATGTGCGACCAATAGTGTTCGTAATGAACTACGGTCACATCTATTTAGGAAGGATGGTAAGATTTTTACTATTTGTCCTCAGTGCATCTTTTCCATACATTATTTTTGAAGCTAAACTTCATTGCTAAGTATGTTACCATACGATGTTCTTCAACAGGGACTCCCGATGAATGTTGTGCCTTATGGGATCAAGACTAAAGGTACCATGAGTATTATTAGCTTACGGCCAAAATATCCTACAGATTACTTTAGTGCATTCAAGATTAGCGACGGATGCTTAATAGTGCAAGACTGGACCAAATATGTGATGGGGGAGCGCAGAGAAGTACTAGGGGGCAGCAAACAGATGCGCTACCCATGATTAGGAGACAGGTTCATCTGCATGCTCCAACTTGATCAAGGAGGAGAGCTACACATGTTTTATGTTATTTTACCAAAGAGAGAGCAACAGGAGTGATTAGCTAGCTAGAAATGAGTTTGAGGATGATGATGTGCTACACTATTACTATGATGATAAAATAGCTAGTGTTGGTGGTAATGACTATGATGATTATTATTAGCTAGCGTTAGTGGTGATTAAATAAATACTGTTGGTGGTAATGACTATGATGATGATTAAATAGCTTGTGCTGGCGGATTAGATTCAAGTGGAGGCAACATGTGGTGCACATCGAAAGTACTACTAGTCCAAACTAGATCAAGTTTGGATTAGTAGTATACTTTTGACATGCACCACATATTGCCTCCACTTGAACCTAATCCACCTTCATTTGACACACTGTTATGGACATAATGATGTAAACCTCATAACTGGTATTGTACCAATATTTGTCCTATGGCGCATAAATAAACTAAAAATAAAAAATAAAAAAATAATACTAGTAGCGATGGCGAGAAAACACGCTGCCAGTAGTTACATTAGCAGTAGCGCGTGCGGGCACGCGTTACTGCTAAGCAATAGCTGTAGCTCCTTATTAGTAGTGCGCCTACCCGCGCTACTAGTGAGCACAAAACCCGCGCTGCTGCTAGCCTTTTCCCTAGTAGTGCCATCTCTTCACCAAACTAGTGCACCTATACAATTTACCATTGTATTGGGTGTGTTGGGGACACAAGAGACTCTTTGTTATTTGGTTGCAGGGTTGCTTGAGAGAGACCATCTTCATCCTACGCCTCCTACGGATTGATAAACCTTAGGTCATCCACTTGAGGGAAATTTGCTACTGTCCTACAAACCTCTGCACTTGGAGGCCCAACAACGTCTACAAGAAGAAGGTTGTGTAGTAGACATCAAGCTCTTTTCTGGCGCCGTTGCCGGGGAGGTGAGTGCTTGAAGGTATATCTTTAGATCTTGCAATCGAGTCTTTTAGTTTCTTGTTTTATCACTAGTTTAGTTTATAAAATAAAACTATGAAAAAACAGAATTGAGTTTGTCTCATACACTTCACCTTTTTAATATCTTTCGTGAGTATGATGGAAAGGATAATTGTGCTCAAGTGCTAGAAGAAGAAATCTATAAAATGTTTGGCACTAAATATTTGAATGATGAGCATGATTGCAATGTTGTTAGTATGAATTCTTTGAATATCCATGATGCTAATGATATGCAAAGCCACAAGCTTGGGGAAGCTATGTTTGATGAAGATAATATTTTTTGTCCCCCAAGTTTGATGAGCAAATTTATTATGATGAAAGAATGCCTCCTATCTATGATGATTATTGTGATGACTCGTATGCTTTAAAGAATAATGATAACAATGAAACTTGTCATCTTGATTTTAATTTTCAATCACATGATAGTTATTTTGTTGAGTTTCCTCCCACTATTATTCATGAGAAGAATTTTGCTTGTGTGGAGAGTAGTAAATTTTCTATGCTTGTAGATCATGAAAAGAATGCTTTAAGTGCTGGTTATATTGTTGAATTCATTCATGATGCTACTGAAAATTACTATGAGGGAGGAATATATGCTTGTAGGAGTTGCAATAATATCAAGTTTCCTCTCTATGTGCTTAAAATCTTGAAGTTATGCTTGTTTTGCCCTCCTATGCTAGTTGATTATTGTTCCCACAAGTTGTTTGCTCACAAAATCCCTATGCATAGGAAGCATTTTAGACTTAAATGTGCTAGTCATATTCTTCATGATGCTCTCTTTTTGTTTCAATTCTTATCCTTTATGTGAGCATCATTGAAATCATCATGCCTAGCTAGGGGCGTTAAACGATAGCGCTTGTTGGGAGGCAAACCAATTTTATTTTAGTTCCTTGATTTTAGTTCCTGTTTAGTAAAAAAATAATTCATCTAGCCTCTATTTAGATGTGGTTGTATGTGTTTAATTAGTGTTTGTGCCAAGTAGAACCTTTGGGAAGACTTTGGGAAAGTCTTGTTGATCATGCTGTCAAAAACAAAAACTTTAGCGCTCACGAGAATTGCTTCCATTTTTATTTGGAGAGTGCTATTTAGTTAATTATTTTTGAAGATGATTAATAGATAAATTCTTCAGGTCCAGCAATTTATTTGAGAATTTTATGAGTTCCAGAAGTATACGTTTGATCCAGATTACTACAGACTGTTCTGTTTTTGACAGATTCTGTTTTTCATGTGTTGCTTACTTATTTTGATGAATCTATGGCTAGTAAAATAGTTTATAAACCATAGAGAAGTTGGAATACAGTAGTGTAACGCCCTCGATGCGGCTACTTTCCCACATGTCGAAGCACGACTTAGAGGCATAACCGCATTGAAAGCAATGTCACAAGTGAGGTAATCTTCACACAGCCCATGTAATACATAAGGGAAAGAGATACATAGTTGGCTTACAATCGCCACTTCACACAATACATGAATATAACATTACATCAACCAGATACAATCAAGGTCCGACTACGGAACCAAAATAAAGAAGACTACCCCAAATGCTACACAGATCCCCGATCATCCCGACTGGGCTCCACTACTGATCAACTAGCACGAAACAAAACAAAGGACAAGATCTTCATCGAGCTCCTCCTTGAGCTTGGTTGCGTCACCTGTACAGTTTCATCGACACCTGCAAACTGGTTTTGGAAGTATCTGTGAGCCACAGGGACTCAGCAATCTCACACCCTCGCGATCAAGACTATTTAAGCTTATGGGTAACGTAAAAGGTATGAGGTGGAGCTGCAGCAAGTGACTAGCATATATGGTGGCTAACAACGCAAATGAGAGTGAGAAGAGAAGGCAAAAGCACGGTCGAGAATCTATAATCAAGAAGTGATCCTAGAGCAACCTACGTCAAGCATAACTCCAACACCGTGTTCACTTCCCGGACCCCGCCGAGAAGAGACCATCACGGTTACACACGCGGTTGATGTGTTTTAATTAAGGTCAACTTCAGGTTTTCTACAACCAGACATTAACAAATTCCCATCTGCCCATAACCGCGGGCACGACTATCGAAATTTCAAATCCCTGCAGGGGTGTCCCAACTTAGCCCATCACAAGCTCTCACGGTCAACGAAGGATATTCCTTCTCCCAAGACATTCCGATCAGACTCGGCATCCAGGTTACAAGACATTTCGACAATGGTAAAATAAGTCCAGCAACACCGCCCGAATGTGCCGACAAATCCCGATAGGAGCTGCACATATCTCGTTCTCAGGGCACACTCAGATGAGACTAGCTATGAGTAAAACCAACCCTTAAGTTTCCCCGAGGTGGCCCCGCGGGCAGCTCAGTTCGGACCAACACTCAGAGGATTACTGGCCGGGGGGGGGGGGGTTAAAATAAAGATGACCCTTGAGTCCGCGAAACCCAAGGGAAAAAGAGGCTAGGTGGCGAATGGTAAAACCAATGTTGGGCATTGCTGGAGGAGTTTTATTCAAGGCGAACTGTCAAGGGGTTCCCATTATAACCCAACCGCGTAAGGAACGCAAAATCCGGGAACATAACACTGATATGACGGAAACTAGGGCGGCAAGAGTGGAACAAAACACCAGGCATAAGGCCGAGCCTTCCACCCTTTACAAAGTATATAGATGCATTAATTAAATAAGAGATATTGTGATATCCCAACAAGTAAACATGTTCCAACAAGGAACAACATCTCCATGTTCCAACAAGGAACAAACTTCATCTTCACCTGCAACTAACAACGCTATAAGAGGGGCTGAGCAAAGCGGTAACATAGCCAAACAACGGTTTGCTAGGACAAGGTGGGTTAGAGGCTTGGTTTAACAATATGGGAGGTATTATAAGCAAGTGGTAGGTATCGTAGCATAGGCATAGCAAAAGAGCGAGCAACTAGCAAGCAAAGATAGAAGTGATTTCGAGGGTATGGTCATCTTGCCTAAAATCCCGCAAGGAAGAAGAACGAGTCCATGAAGAAGACAAACGGACGTAATCGAACGGATCCTCACAAACAAATGTTATCAGAACCAACCCGAAGAAGCAACACCAGAAAGAAGCATACAACATAGTAAACAAACAACACATGGACATGGAATGATGCACAACCAAGTATGATGCATGTCCGGTTTAATGAGGCATGGCATGGCAAAATGCACAAACAACCCTACAAATTAAGTGGAGCTCAATATGCAATGGAGTTGCATATTGAAGAAAACACCACATGACTAATTTAGTTCCCTCTCGTTTATGTACCCAACAAGATTAAATGTTGTTAGCATGGCAAGAGGTGAAGCATAATGAAACTATCTATCTAGGCAAGTTTAAATGAGGCCGGAACAACAAAACAACAAGTCCAGAAACTCCTCATGTGCATAATTTTGGTAATGGTACTGTTCTGCCCTAAACACAATTTTAGGGTTGTTAAACATACAAGATGAATGCACCATGTTAAACTAGGCATTTTTCCACCCCATTTACATATAAAGATTATTAAATTCCGAGTTACGGTTATTTAGTTATGAATTAAAGCATTTTAGCATGGCATAGGAGCAAATTAAAGCAAACATTATTTTAAGCATTTTAAACATGGATGAAAGTGGCATATTATTAAACTAGATGAAATTTTAAGAATCTTTCATATTTAAAGTTTTTACATATGATGCACGGATTGAGAGTTACGATATGCATGGACTAGAGGGGCTATACTGTAAAAACTGCAGTCTCAGGATAAATGGACAAATTCGTAGCGCACAGAAAAAAACAACTATGGGCTGAATCTGAGAAGAACTGGGCTGCTCACCGCGGGCCTTAGCAGGCCGGCTGGCCTAGCGGATCTGGCGCGGCTGCTAGGTTTCCGTGGATGGGCCAAGGGTAGGCTGGGCCTTGGTCAACGCGACCACGAAGCAGGGGAGGCAGGGGATCGAACCGCTGTTCAGCTCGAGCCTGAGCAGGGCAATGGTAGCGGCGGCGGCTTGGCAAGGCGGGTCGCCGGGGGGGTCGAGGAGGCAAGGAGGAGGCTGAGGCCGAGCTCCAGAGGTCGGATCTGGAGCTGACTCTCCGTTTCTGGCGTCAACGGCGGACTCCGGCGGCACCATGGCATCCTGCAGAACGGGAGGGAGAGAGCGATGAGCTCGGTAGGCAGGGAGAAGAAGGACGGCAAGGTCGGGGCTCACCATGGCAGCGGTGGTCGCCGGCGGGAGGCCAGACGGCGGAGACGGCAGGAACGCGAGGGAGGGAATCGGGGCTCTCCCGATCCGGATCGGAGGCGGCGGCGCGCACGCTGGAGCAGGCGAGGGATCCAGGGCGTTGGACGGGCGGTGGTGGCTCGGGCCCATCTCGGCCCGGGACGGGCTGCGGATGGGCCTGGCAGGGCCACGGCGGTGGGAGGAGGTGGTTGGGCGACATGGCACCATGGGAGAGGTGGAGAGCGCCTGACCCACGGCGGCTGGCCAGTTGGGCGGCGCCAAGTGGCACTTGAGGGGTTGGCCAGCGCCAGATTTCGAGGAGAGGATGTGGGAGGCGGCTGGAAGATGATTGGGGGCACGGAAATTTAGGAGGAGGGGCAGGTAGCTGCCCAAAATGGAAGGGGAGAAGGTTTATATAGGGCAGGTTCTAGGGTTAGGGGGTTTAGGGGGTTTTCGGACCCTCCGATCGCGATCCGATGGCTCCGGTCGCGAGGATGGAGTAGGTGGGCTGTAGGATGAGTGGAAATGGGCTGTGTAGGAGGGTTACGCTGAGAGGGGAGAGGAGAGATGCAGTACGGCATGGTTTCTGGAGACCGAAAACGTCCGACGAAAAGACCGGCTACTATTGCCGCTATATTTATCCGTTGGGGCAACAAACGATCTCTGCATGCAATGAAATTTGACAGGCGGTCTATCTACACTATAATAAGACCACACGCCAACTTTCATCCCATTCCAAGAACATTTTCCGGCCACTTATAAAATAATATTTCGGACATGCCGCGGGCGCGTGCAAGTGTGTCTAGGCTCAGAACGGACAACGGACGGAACGAGGAGACCGGGACGGATGCTAGTTTTGAAAACATGATGATGCAATGCGGATGATGACATGGCAAGATGCAACACGCAAGCGAAAGATAAGGCAACAACAACGAATAACTGGAAGACACCTGGCACATCGGTCACGGGGCGTCACAACACTCCACCACTACGAGAGGATCTCGTCCCGAGATCTAGAATGGCACCGGAGGGAAAAACGGAAGAGAGAGAGAGAGAGAGAGAGAGAGAGAGAGAGAGAGAAGGTAAAACTAAGTTGCTCCTTTGACAAACGAGTGAAACCAAAGAACCTTGAATAGGTTAAGACATTTCGAGAAAAGAATACAACGGAGATAAATGAAGTTGAAAGCACTCCGTTAGCAAAGAGGAACAAGGAAGAACAACTTTGGGCAACACTCCGGTTGAGAAGGGATGGAAGACTTTGCAAGATGAAAAGAACTTGAGCAGAGGACACAACACTCCGGTTAAATGGATAAGCATGAAAAGGACATGATCTTAGATAACACGAGATGACGGTTGAAAAGAACAACATCGCAATGCCTCCGGAAGAAATGAAAGAATGCAAAGAAAAGAACGGAGAAGAAAACAACATGTTCTACCTCGAATGAATTTGAGAGAGCATCCTTAAAAAGAAGGATTGAATGGAGTTGTTGGGAAATCAACAACGAAAAGAACACGCTTGTTGAGGGCTTATGGAAAACATCTCAAAAACTTGAGGTGAAAACCTGCCACAAACGAAAACAATTGCTTGCTTGAGAGCGACGGAGAGATGAAAACATCTTTCATCACGAGAATAGGAGGAAACTTGGATCACCGATAAACACCATAAATAGCAACATTCCCTAGGGAAGGTTTTAGGTGAAATATAACCCAAGATAACTCCAATGAAGAGATTAGTGGATTTGAGATACCTCCTTCTTAACAACATGTGAATCATGAAACATGAACTCAAATTATCAAGAATGACTTAGTACCACTTCCAATGATACGGAAGAAAGAATTGCACTCCGGATTACAATATGAAGAAAGCTTGAGCTTCTTAGAAAAGAATCTCGATGAAAAACTTGAAGAAGGAATTAAATCCTTTATGAACCATCATGTAGAACCTTCATGAGGAACTCCGTTAAACAAAAGAATGATCAAACGGAAGGAAAGAGAAGTTAAAAACACAAGGTGAAACCTTGTAATAGTTTAGATGGATGTCCGTGATAAAATAATTGCGAGACCTTGGAACTCTTGGAAAAGAAAAGATACAGCCTCTCGAACCGAGAATGTGATATGATGAACCTCCGGAATAAGGAATTGAATTCACTCGATGAAACAAGAATAAGAATTACATTATGCTTATCCTTCACCAATTAAATTGATGACAACCAATAGATTTGGCACACTACTTATTCTCGTAGAAGGGATTAAGAGCGATATAGCATAAACTTGAGAAGGTCTTCAACGAACCACCGGTAGGATTGGGAAGAAACGAGTGAATTGATATGATAACGTATAAAGAGGGATCTTGAACGAACCACCGTAAGAATTGAACACGAATGAAGTAAAAGGATGAATCACCGATAAGAATAAGCAAATGAACGAACATACTTGAGACAATCTAGATACATGAGAACGAAGAGATCACGAACTGATTAGAGATCACTTGAACGATGCACCGGTAAGATTGGAGAATGATAACTGAAAGCTGAGAATGAATAAACCTGAATTTGATGGCCTTCGGAGAATCAAACTGAAAATACTCTGAATTACTCCGGATGGGTGAAAAGAAATTCTCACAACCGAAATAATTATGGGAGGATGGCAGAGAATGGGGCAAGATTTAAAAGAAACTCTTCTTCGGTCTTCAAAATCTGAGAATGACGATGAGAAACACCACCAAATTGTTGAGATACTCCGGGATGAAAAATGGAAGGTTGAGCCAATGATAAAAAGAATTTAACCGATCTTGGAGAAAGACATTTGACTGATGATAAATCATTCTTACGTCAAACTTTAGAAAAGAATTTGATAATAACTCCGTAAAAATTAAAAGAGTCAGGTAAAATCCTAGGAAAAGACCTGTGGGTTAGGACCTACTGACAAGAAACACCATTGAAAAGATTTAAAAGTGATATTGCGCCGGTTGAGTTAAATGACTTGAAAGAGATAACAACCTCAAAATAACTTGAACGACTCGGGAATGAAAACGTGAATCTTCTGAGATATCTTCAGCACTCCAGAACAAATGGATGGCGAGACGTGAATGATTATGAGGTGCACCAGCATAAGAAAAGCATTGGACAAAAAGAAAAGACAATGCTCAATACCGAAGTTTGAATTGAATCCACCGGAGAAGGAAAATGAGTGAAGAGTGACGAACTTGAGGCTCCGTTAGTATCTTCATGAGAATCACCGGATAAGAACATTCAAAGACAAGAATGAAGAGTCTTCACATGAATAAAATGGATACTTTAATAAGATATATGTGTCCTTGAAGAAAAAGGGTGGGAGGGAGGGAAAACAAAGTCAACTTGAATACGGATGAAACGAACAACGTTGTTGAAAAAAACTGAGATTGGATCTTGCGAATGTTGAAATGATAGGATCATCTTGAAGAGAATCACACCGGTTGAATAGAATTGACATGACAAACTCGATGATCGAGAAGGATTAGTATCACATAAGAACATGAGAATACCGCTTAGGTAAGGTATGGAATCAACATTTGTCTCTAAAGCAACTCGAATACCACAACTCAAAACAAAACAAAGGATTGGCTTGCAGAATAAGCCGGAACAAACATATGATAGAGATTTCGTCCGAAGTTTTCGTGGTGGGGCCTACACGGGCTCGATCGTACAGCACCATCATGTACAAGGCAGTGCACATGACATACGAAGCGTCCCCGAGTCGGCATAGCCAAGGACTCTTTAAGACACAACGAGACCACTATAAAACCAACCGTGGATAGGCAGACCACTAGACGTCGAACCCCAATTTCATATCATACATCTTTCGGAAAGATATCCTAGGAGATACTTGAATTCACACTTATAAACTCTCGAAATTTTCCGGTTATGCAATCAGGTGTTGGGGATACAGGGGAAGCATAATATCTCACCCAAAACTAACAAATCCTACATCCAGCTGTATCCATCCTTCAACACATAACCAAGAAACCTTCAAAAATCGTTTACCTCAACCTTCGAGAAGCATCCGTTATACGAGTTATGGCAATACTCCTGAACTCCCGCCCCAGTACTGGGTGCCGTCGAGGTTATCTCACCAACAACTGCATAAAAGAGATTTTCGATGTCGGTGAAACTAAACTCAGGTATTCCAGAACTGCAACGATAAAATTGTGATGACAACACCTCAGAGCTCAACTCCCCGGGACACTGCCACAACCCCTAAATGTCAGGAGGCACCAAGAACAATGTTCTCGTCACAAAACCATCGGAACGATTCCAAGATACCCGCGTGATCCTAAAAAAATTTAGTGAAATTTGAGAAGAGAAGAGTCAAAACTCTACGTCAGGATGCCTCACCAGAGCGACGAAGGGACCGAGGAGTAAAAAGAAGTCCTAACTCTCCGATATATATAATTCCTAAATGACTCAAAACATTTCTAGACTCAATAACGCCAGCGATTCGATCAAGCAGGGGGCTCCTAAGGTCGGGGAAGGCTCTGATACCAACTTGTAACGCCCTCGATGCGGCTATATCTCCCACGTGTCGAAGCACGACTAAGAGGCATAACCGCATTGAAAGCAATGTCGCAAGTGAGGTAATCTTCACACAGCCCATGTAATACATAAGGGAAAGCGATACATAGTTGGCTTACAATCGCCACTTCACACAATACATGAATATAACATTACATCAACCAGATACAATCAAGGTCTGACTACGGAACCAAAATGAAAGAAGACTACCCCAAATGCTACACAGATCCCGATCGTCCCGACTGGGCTCCACTACTGATCAACTAGCACGAAAAAACACAAAGGACAAGATCTTCATCGAGCTCCTCCTTGAGCTTGGTTGCGTCACCTGTATGGTTTCATCGACACCTGCAAACTGGTTTTGGAAGTATCTGTGAGCCACAGGGACTCAGCAATCTCACACCCTCGCGATCAAGACTATTTAAGCTTATGGGTAAGGTAAAAGGTATGAGGTGGAGCTGCAGCAGGCGACTAGCATATATGGTGGCTAACAACGCAAATGAGAGTGAGAAGAGAAGGCAAAAGCACGGTCAAGAATCTATAATCAAGAAGTGATCCTAGAGCAACCTACGTCAAGCATAACTCCAACACCGTGTTCACTTCCCGGACCCCGCCGAGAAGAGACCATCACGGTTACACACGCGGTTGATGTGTTTTAATTAAGGTCAACTTTAGGTTTTCTACAACCGGACATTAACAAATTCCCATCTGCCCATAACCGCGGGCACGGCTTTCGAAAGTTCAAATCCCTGCAGGGGTGTCCCAACTTAGCCCATCACAACCTCTCATGGTCAACGAAGGATATTCCTTCTCCCAAGACATTCCGATCAGACTCGGCATCCAGGTTACAAGACATTTCAACAATGGTAAAACAAGTCCAGCAACACCGCCCGAATGTGCCGACAAATCCCGATAGGAGCTGCACATATCTCGTTCTCAGGGCACACTCAGATGAGACTAGCCACGAGTAAAACCAACCCTTAAGTTTCCCCGAGGTGGCCCCGCAGGCAGCTTAGTTCAGACCAACACTCAGAGTAGCACTGGCCCGGGGGGGTTAAAATAAAGATGACCCCTGAGTCCGCGAAACCCAAGGGAAAAAGAGGCTAGGTGGCGAATGGTAAAACCAATGTTGGGCATTGCTGGAGGAGTTTTATTCAAGGCGAACTGTCAAGGGGTTCCCATTATAACCCAACCGCGTAAGGAACGCAAAATCCGGGAACATAACACCGATATGACGGAAACTAGGGCGGCAAGAGTGGAACAAAACACCAGGCATAAGGCCGAGCCTTCCACCCTTTACCAAGTATATAGATGAATTAATTAAATAAGAGATATTGTGATATCCCAACAAGTAAACATGTTCCAACAAGGAACAACATCTCCATGTTCCAACAAGGAACAAACTTCATCTTCACCTGTAACTAACAACACTATAAGAGGAGCTGAGCAAAGCGGTAACATAGCCAAACAACGGTTTGCTAGGACAAGGTGGGTTAGAGGCTTGGTTTAACAATATGGGAGGCATTATAAGCAAGTGGTAGGTATCGTAGCATAGGCATAGCAAAAGAGCGAGCAACTAGCAAGCAAAGATAGAAGTGATTTCGAGGGTATGGTCATCTTGCCTGAAATCCCGCAAGGAAGAAGAACGAGTCCATGAAGAAGACAAACGGACGTAGTCGAACGGATCCTCACAAACACGATGTTATCGGAACCAACCTGAAGAAGCAACACCGGAAAGAAGCACACAACATAGTAAGCAAACAACACATGGACATGGCATGATGCACAACCAAGTATGATGCATGTCCGGTTTAATGAGGCATGGCATGGCAAAATGCACAAACAACCCTACAAATTAAGTGGAGCTCAATATGCAACGGAGTTGCATATTGAAGAAAACACCACATGACTTATTTAGTTCCCTCTCGTTTATGTACCCAACAAGATTAAATGTTGTTAGCATGGCAAGAGGTGAAGCATAATGAAACTATCTATCTAGGCAAGTTTAAATGAGGCCGGAACAACAAAACAACAAGTCCGGAAACTCCTCATGTGCATAATTTTGGTAATGGTACTGTTCTGCCCTAAACACAATTTTAGGGTTGTTAAACATACAAGATGAATGCACCATGTTAAACTAGGCATTTTCCCACCCCATTTACATATAAAGATTATTAAATTCCGAGTTACGGTTATTTAGTTATGAATTAAAGCATTTTAGCATGGCATAGGAGCAAATTAAAGCAAACATCATTTTAAGCATTTTAAACATGGATGAAAGTGGCATATTATTAAACTAGATGAAATTTTAAGCATCTTTCATATTTAAAGTTTTTACATATGATGCACGGATTGAGAGTTACGATATGCATGGACTAGAGGGGCTATACTGTAAAAACTGCAGTCTCAGGATAAATGGACAAATTCGCAGCACACAGAAAAAAAACAACTATGGGCTGAAACTGAGAAGAATTGGGCTGCTCACCGCGGGCCTTAGCAGGCCGGCTGGCCTAGCGGATCTGGCGCAGCTGCTAGGTTTGCCCGGATGGGCCAAGGGTAGGCTGGGCCTTGGTCAACGCGACCACGAAGCAGGGGAGGCAGGGGATCGAACCGCTGTTCAGCTCGAGCCTGAGCAGGGCAATGGTGGCGGCGGCGGCTTGGCAAGGCGGGTCGCCGGGGGGGTCGAGGAGGCAAGGAGGAGGCTGAGGCTGAGCTCCAGAGGCCCGATCTGGAGCTGACTCTCCGTTCCTGGCGTCAGCGGCGGACTCCGGCGGCATCATGGCATCCTGCAGAACGGGAGGGAGAGAGCGATGAGCTCGGTTGGCAGGGAGAAGAAGGACGGCGAGGTCGGGGCTCACCATGGCAGCGGTGGTCGCCGGCGGGAGGCCAGACGGCGGAGACGGCACGAACGCGAGGGAGGGAATCGGGGCTCTCCCGATCCGGATCGGAGGCGGCGGCCCGCACGCTGGAGTGGGTGAGGGATCCAGGGCGCTGGACGGGCGGTGGCGGCTCGGGCCCATCTCGGCCTGGGACGGGCTGCGGATGGGCCTAGCAGGGCCACGGCGGTGGGAGGAGGTGGTTGGGCGACGTGGCACCACGGGAGAGGTGGAGAGCGCCTGACCCGTGGCGGCTGGCCAGTTGGGCGGCGCCAAGTGGCACTTGAGGGGTTGGCCGGTGCCAGATTTCGAGGAGAGGAGGTGGGAGGCAGCTGGAAGATGATTGGGGGCACGGAAATTTAGGAGGAGGGGTAGGTAGCTGCCCAAAATGGAAGGGGGGAAGGTTTATATAGGGCAGGTTCTAGGGTTAGGGGGTTTAGGGGGTTTTCGGACCCTCTGATCGCGATCCGATGGCTCCGGTCGCGAGGATGGAGTAGGTGGGCTGCAGGATGAGTGGAAGTGGGATGTGTAGGAGGGTTAGGTTGAGAGGGGAGAGGAGAGATGTAGTACGGCACGGTTTCTGGAGACCGAAAATGTCCGACGAAAAGACCAGCTACTATTGCCGCTATATTTATCCGTTGGGGCAACAAACGATCTCTGAATGCAATGAAATTTGACAGGCGGTCTATCTACACTATAATAAGACCACACGCCAACTTTCATCCCATTCCGAGAACATTTTCCGGCCACTTATAAAATAATATTTTGGACATGCCGCGGGCGCGTGCAAGTGTGTCTGGGCTCAGAACGGACAACAGACGGAACGAGGAGACCGGGACGGATGCAAGTTTTGAAAACATGATGATGCAATGCGGATGATGACATGGCAAGATGCAACACGCAAGCGAAAGATAAGGCAACAACAGCGAATAACGGGAAGACACCTGGCACATCGGTCACGGGGCGTCACAAGTAGGGCTAACACCAATATAAATAAAGAATGAGTTCATTACAGTACCTTGAAGTGGTGTTTTGTTTTCTTTCGCTAACAGAGCTTGCGAGTTTTCTGTTAAGTTTTGTGTTGTGAAGTTTTCAAGTTTTGGGTAAGGATTCGATGGACTATGGAATAAGGAGTGGCAAGAGGCTAAGCTTTGGGATGCCCAAGGCACCCCAAGGTAATATTCAAGGATAGCCAAGAGCCTAAGCTTGGGGATGCCCCAGAAGGCATCCCCTCTTTCGTCTTCGTTCATCGGTAACTTTACTTGGAGCTATATTTTTATTCGCCACATGATATGTGTTTTTCTTAGAGCGTCAATTTATTTTGTTAGGATTTGCTTGATATTATTTAGAACAATGTTTTGCATCTTTTATTTCAATAAAAGTGGCATTGATAGCCTTTACTATGCCTATGTTACAAGTATACATGTTGCTGTTTGAAAACTGAAAGTTTACCGCTGTTGCAATAATTCCCTAGAAAATTTAGAATGTGATAAAATGTTGAAACCTTTTGAATATTAAGCTCTGATAAATTTACTATAGTGGGAATTTTCTTTCATAATTATTGGAGTTAGGGAAGTATGGATGTTGCAGCATTTTTTACAGACTATCCTGTTTAGGCAGATTGCTGTTATGTTTGCATTGTTTGCATATGTTTGCTTCTTTAATGATTCTATTTGAGGATAGGACTATTAAATATGCAGAGGCATTTAGTATGCAATGTTGAATAATAATTTTAGTGATTTGCTACAGTAGAGTATGATAAGGTTTTTGCAATGGTTTATACTAACTTATCTCATGAGTCCTTGTTGAGTTTTGTGTGGATGAAGCTTTTGAGATTTAGGGAGACCGTGATATGAGAGGAATTAAGGAGACACAAAAGCTCAAGCTTGGGGATGCCCAAGGCATCCCAAGATAATATTTCAAGAAGTCTCAAGCATCTAAGCTTGGGGATGCCCCAGTTGGCATTCCACCTTTCTTCTTCAACAATTAACGGTTAGTATCGGTTGATCCTAAGTTTTTTCTTCTTCACATGATGTTTGCTATTACTAGATGTCATTTTCTTTTGTTTTGCTTGCTGTTTGAATAAAGTATCAAGATCTGAAATTATTAAATGTTAGAGAGTCTTCACATAGTTGCATAATTATTCGACTACTCATTGATCTTCACTTATATCTTTCGGAGTAGTTTGTCATTTGCTCTAGTGCTTCACTTATATCTTTTAGAGCATGGTGGTAGTTTTATTTTGAAGAAATAGATGAACTCTCATGCTTCACTTATATCCTTCTGAGAGTATTAAATAGCATGGTAATTTTCTAAAAATCCTAATATGCTAGGTATTCAAGAATAATAAAATTCTCTTATGAGTGTGTTGAATACTAAGAGAAGTTTGATACTTGATAATTGTTTTGAGATATGGAGATGGTGATATTAGAGTCATGCTAGTTGAATAGTTGTGAATTTGAGAAATACTTGTGTTGAAGTTTGTGATTCCCGTAGCATGCACGTATGGTGAACCGTTATGTGATGAAGTCGGAGCATGATTTATTTATTGATTGTCTTCCTTATGAGTGGCGGTCGGGGACGAGCGATGGTCTTTTCCTACCAATCTATCCCCCTAGGAGCATGCGCGTAGTACTTTGTTTCGATAACTAATAGATTTTTGCAATAAGTATGTGAGTTCTTTATGACTAATGTTGAGTCCATGGATTATACGCACTCTCACCCTTCCACCTTTGCTAGCCTCTCTAGTACCGCGCAACTTTTGCCGGTACCATAAACCCACCATATACCTTCCTCAAAACAGCCACCATACCTACCTATTATGGAATTTTCATAGCCATTCCAATATATATTGCCATGCAACTTTCCACCGTTCTGTTTATTATGACACACTCCATCATTGTCATATTGCTTAGCATGATCATGTAGTTGACATAGTATTTGTGGCAAAGCCACCGTTCATAATTCTTTCATACATGTCACTCTTGATTCATTGCACATCCGGTACACCGTCGGAGGCATTCATATAGTGTCATATCTTGTTCTAAGTATCGAGTTGTAAATAAATAGAAGTGTGATGATCATCATTCAATAGAGCATTGTCCCAAAAAAGGCCAAAAAAAGAAAGGCCAAATAAAAAAAGAAAGGCCAAAAGAAAGGAAGGCCAAATAAAAAATAAAAATAAAATAAAAAGGGGAAATGCTACTATCTTTTTTTTCCACACTTGTGCTTCAAAGTAGCACCATGATCTTCATGATAGAGAGTCTCCTATGTTGTCACTTTCATACACTAGTGGGAATATTTCATTATAGAACTTGGCTTGTATATTCCAATGATGGGCTTCCTCAAAATGCCCTAGGTCTTCGTGAGCAAGCAAGTTGGATGCACACCCACTAGTTTCTTTTATTGAGCTTTCATACATTTACAGCTCTAGTGCATCCGTTGCATGGCAATCCCTACTCACTCACATTGATATCTATTGATGGGCATCTCCATAGCCCGTTGATACGCCTAGTTGATGTGAGACTATCTTCTCCCTTTTTTTCTTCTCCACAACCACCATTCTATTCCACCTATAGTGCTATATCCATGGCTCACGCTCATGTATTGCGTGAAGATTGAAAAAGTTTGAGAACATCAAAAGTATGAAACAATTGCTTGGCTTGTCATCGGGGTTGTGCATGATTTAAATATGTTGTGTGGTGAAGATGGAGCATAGCCAGACTATATGATTTTGTAGGGATAGCTTTCTTTAGCCATGTTATTTTGAGAAGACATGATTGCTTAGTTAGTATGCTTGAAGTATTATTATTTTTATGTCAATATGAACTATTGTCTTGAATCTTATGGATCTGAATATTCATATCACAAGTAAGAAGAATTACATTGAAATTATGCCAACTAGCATTCCACATCAAAAATTATCTTTTTATCATTTACCTACTCGAGGACGAGCAGGAATTAAGCTTGGGGATGCTTGATACGTCTCCAACGTATCTATAATTTTTGATTGCTCCATGCTATATTATCTACTGTTTTAGGCAATATTGGGCTTTATTATCCACTTTTATATTATTTTTGGGACTAACCTATTAACCAGAGGCCCAGCCCAGATTTGTTGTTTTATGCCTATTTCAGTGTTTGAAGAAAAGGAATATCAGACGGAGTCGAAACGGAACGAAATCAACTGGAGAAGTTATTTTTGGAAGGAAACACACCTGATGGACTTGGACCCCACGTCAGAAGATACGGGAGCTGCCCACGAGGGTGGGGGGCGCGCCCCCTGCCTCGTGGGGCCCCCGTGGCTCCCCTGACGTGCTTCTTCTGCCTATATAAGTCCATATACCCTAAAACTTCCAGAATGCAACAAAGATCAGGAGTTCCGCCGCCAGAAGCCTCTGTAGCCACCAAAAGTCAATCGGGACCCTGTTCCGGCACCCTGCCGGAGGGGGGAACCCTCACCGGTGGCCATCTTCATCATCCCGGTGCTCTCCATGACGAGGAGGGAGTAGTTCTCCCTCGGGGCTGAGGGTATGTACCAGTAGCTATGTGTTTGATCTCTCTCTCTCTCGTGTTCTTGATTTGGCACGATCTTGATGTATCACGAGCTTTGCTATTATAGTTGGATCTTATGTTTATCCTCCCCCTCTTCTCTCTTGTAATGAATTGAGTTTCCCCTTTGGAGTTATCTTATCGGATTGAGTCTTTAAAGACTTGAGAACACTTGATGTATGTCTTGCCGTGGATATCTGTGGTGACAATGGGATACCACGTGCCACTTGATGTATGTCTTGGTGATCAACTTGCGGGTTTCGTGACATTGGGAACCTATGCATAGGGGTTGGCACACGTTATCGTCGTGATTCTCTGGTAGAAACTTTGGGGCACTCTTTGAGGTCCTTTGTGTTGGTTGAATAGATGAATCTGAGATTGTGTGATGCATATCGTATAATCATACCCACGGAAACTTGAGGTGATATTGGAGTATCTAGGTGACATTAGGGTTTTGGTTGATTTGTGTTTTAAGGTGTTATTCTAGTACGAACTCTAGGGCTGTTTGTGACACTTATAGGAATAGCCCAACGGATTGATTGGAAAGAATAACTTTGAGGTGGTTTCGTACCCTACCATAATCTCTTCGTTCGTTCTCCGCTATTAGTGACTTTGGAGTGACTCTTTGTTGCATGTTGATGGATAGTTATGTGATCCAATTATGTTAGTATTGTTGAGGGAACTTACACTAGCGAAAGTATGAACCCTAGGCCTTATTTCCACGCATTGCAATACCGTTTACGCTCACTTTTACCATTAGTTAACTTGCTGTTTTTATAATTTCATATTACAAATACTATTATCTACTATCCATATACCTCTTGTATCACCATCTCTTCGCCGAATTAGTGCACCTATACAATTTACCATTGTATTGGGTGTGTTGGGGACACAAGAGACTCTTTGTTATTTGGTTGCAGGGTTGCTTGAGAGAGACCATCTTCATCCTATGCCTCCTACGGATTGATAAACCTTAGGTCATCCACTTGAGGGAAATTTGCTACTGTCCTAGAAACCTCTGCACTTGGAGGCCCAACAACGTCTACAAGAAGAAGTTTGTGTAGTAGACATCACTCTCCTTGTAAAGAGCTTGAATGACGGGTTCATACTCGTCGATGGGCACTCCACCTAGCGACGCAAGGTTGACTAGCTCAACATATTATTCCCACCAGTTGCATTGATCTTAGATCACACTCCAATGAGGAGTGAGAAATCTGATTGTGTGGCTGGAGCGAATGGTCACATTGTTATTGTAGTACTCCGTGATCCTTTGAAAAAAAATTGTCCTTTGTTTGGTCGGTGCCTAACGTGGCATCGAGAGAGATGTTGACCCAAGCTTCTCACAAAGCTTTGTCTTCCTCGGTCTTGTACTTGCAAAACCTACTTCTCTTCTTGTTAGTTTGGTCTCTCCGACCTCATCAACAACATTGGCATTTCTCGTCATCTCTTGGGTATATGGCATTGACATGGTGCTACTTGTGAGCTGCGTTGGGATTTCTCCGAAGAGGAGAGGATGAAGCAATACATTAGAGATACGTATTTCCCTCGCTTAAGAACCAAGGTTATCAATCCAGTAGGTGAACCACGCAGAACCTTGTTAGCAGCACATGCACACACACAAAAGCAAATACTTGCACCCAACGCGAACAAGGGGGTTGTCAATCCCCTTGGCGGTTATTTGCAAGGATCAAATCTCGTAGTGGTGGGTGATAACATAAATTGAAAAACAAAATAAAATAAATAAAAGTGCAACAAGGTATTTTTGTGTTTTTATATATGATAAAAGTAGACCCAGGGGCCATAGTGTTCACTAGAGGCTTCTCTCTCGAGCACATAACTACGATGGGTGAAGAAATTACTGTTGGGCAATTGATAGAAAAGCGTATAGTTATAACGATATTCAAGGCAATGATCATGTATATAGGCATCACGTCCGAGACAAGTAGACCGACTCCTTTCTACATCTAGTATTATTACTTCACCCATCGACCGCTATCCAGCATACATCTAGGATATTCAATTAATGAAAACAGAGTAACGTCTTAAGTAAGATGACATGATGTAGAAAAAGTAAACCCAAGCAATACGAATAAACCTCATATTTTTATCCTTAATGATAATAATACAAATACGTGTCATGTCCCTTTATGTCACTGGGACTGAACACCGCAAGATTGAACCCATCATAAAACACCACCCCCATTGCAAGAAAAAATCAATCTAGTTGGCCAAACTAAATGGATAGATTGGAGAGAAATACAATGCTATAATAATCATGCATAAAAGAATTCAGAAAAGACTGAGAGTGGTGTTTTGGCTCATAGGTGTAGATACACCTATTATATATATAACACAGTTCAATTTTTTTAAATCGAACAATAATTTCGCGTGTACATCTAGACATTCTATATTCGCACAGAAATTCACAAAGAAAGAACATTTTTGTGGCATGTATAAAAAAGATTTAAAAATATTTCCTGAATAGC
The DNA here is from genome assembly GCF_056163025.1 of Triticum urartu. Lineage (NCBI taxonomy): Eukaryota > Viridiplantae > Streptophyta > Magnoliopsida > Poales > Poaceae > Triticum > Triticum urartu. Next base: position 570,993,117 of record NC_141878.1, read on the forward strand.
TATAATCAAGCATCGAAAATTGTCTTTTTTACACAAGCCACAAAAAATTCCCTTTTTAGCAAAACTTTGTGCACGAACATATAATGTCCAGATGTACATGCATGATTTTTTCTCATTTTTTTACTTTTTAAAATACGTATTTAGACAATGGGTGCATCTACACCTATGAACCAAAGTGAATTTTTCGAAAAGACTTAATTAATATTCATGAATAATCTGATCATAAACCTACAATTCATCTGATCCCAACAAACACACCGCAAAAAAAAATTACATTGAATAGAACTCCAAGAACATCGAGGAGAGCATTGTATTGAATATCAAAGAGACAAGAAGTCATCTAGATACAAGCTATGAACTCATAGGTCTGTGGTAAACTACTCACGCATCAACAGAAGGCAACAAAGATGACATAGAAGCCCTCCGTGTGATCGATCCCCCCTCCAACAGAGTGCCGAAAAATGCCTCTAGATGGGATCACGGAAGAACAGAAACTTGCAGCGGAGAAAAAAGTGTTTGGGGTGGCTCTCTGTTGACTTCCTGATTTTAGACAATTTATAGAGGTGAAATTAGGCCAGTCGGAGCCACGTGGGGCCCACAAGGCATGCATCAGGGCGCGCCTATCCCCTGTGCGTGCCCTGTTGCCTTGCCGTCCCCTCGCTTCTTGTCTGGTATCCCCCCAAAGCTTCTAAGGTCTCTCTTGTCTAGAAAAAATCATCAAAAAGTTCCATAGCATTTGGACTCCGTTTGATACTAATTTATTGAAAAACCAAAAACAAGCAGAAAACAACAACTAGCACTTGACACTGGGTTAATAGGTTAGTACCAGAAAATGATATAAAATAGAACAAAAAGTTATATAAAACATCCAAGATTGATACTATATAGCATGAAACAATTAAAAATATAGATACATTGGATACGTATCACATGGCAATCTCATGGAGGCAGAGCGTGTGGCATACATTCAATTCACTCATGAAAGTGGTTGAATCGCTGTTCAATTGCTTAGAGAATCTAGTGTAGGAGTTGCCTAATCCGGGCCCATATACATTCACGACCGTGCGCGGGAGCATCCGCATACATTGACCGGGAATGCATTAATAGTACGCCTCCACAACTGGATCCATCAAACCAAATCCACAAATCCATACCAGACTCATGCAACGTTAAAAATACGTAGTTGAACACAAGTCATCGAACTACCAAAATTTGACACATTCTACTTAACTATGAAGGAAACAACAACGGAAGAAGTTCATGCATGGTCTCCCTTGTCCTTGTCGTATTCCTTGCGGAAGTAATGGTCGAAGATGCAAAACAGATCGAGGCGAATCTGCTCACTGCTGGTTGTCCGATCCGTCCTCGTCCTCGTCCTTCTCCTTGGGAGGTAGTCCGACCATGGCATGGACCGCTCTGCTTTGCACTTCTGCCATGACATGGATCACACTCCTTCGTCACTTCATGATGATGTAGGCATGGAGGGCTTCCTCCTCGCTGCCCATGCCGGCGTGCGATTCCACTTGCTCCTCCTCGCGACCTTCGCTTCAAGGTGTGCCCGTAGCCTTGTGCGGCAAGCAAGCCGTGCCTCCTTCTCATTCCGTCTGCAAACCATGGAGGCGGATATGGCCTCCATTTTGGAAGTCGACGCCGTGGGCCACCTAAACGGTTCCACAGGCACAATGGGGTTACTTTGCGATGCGGTGGTGGTCACCGCTTCCCATGAGGCCGCCACCACTATTGGGGAATGTAGCATGCAATTTCAAAAAAATTCCTACGATCACGCAAGATCTATCTAGGAGATGCATAGCAACGAGAGGGGGAGAGTGTGTCCACGTACCCTCATAGACCGAAAGCGGGAGCGTTAGGTTAACGCGGTTGATGTAGTCGAACGTCTTCATGATCCAAATGATCTAGTGCCGAATATACGGCACCTCCCAGTTCAGCACACGTTCAGCTCGATGACGTCCCTCGAACTCTTGATCCAGCAGAGGGTCGAGGGAGAGTTTCGTCAGCACAACAGCGTGGTGACGGTGATGGTGATGTGATCCGCACAGGGCTTCACCTAAGCACTACGACGCTATGACCGGAGGAGTAAACTATGGAGGGGGGCACCGCACACGACTAAGAGAACAACTGTTGTGCTTTGGGGTGCCCCACTGCCCCCCGTATATAAAGGAGGGGAGGAGGAGGCCGGCCACCAAGGGGGGCGCCAAGGGGGGGGGAGTCCTACTAGGACTCCACTCCTAGTAGGATTCGGCCCCCTCTTTTTCCTCGCTATTAGTTTAGCAGGGAGGTACCAAAGTAGTGCTTAGGCGAAGCCCTGTGTCGGTAACTTCATCATCATCGTTACCACGCCATCGTGCCGACGAAACTCTCCCTCGACCTCAGCTGGATCTAGAGTTTGAGGGACGTCACCGAGCTGAACGTGTGCAGATCGTGGAGGTGCTGTGCGTTCGGTACTTGATCGGTTGGATCATGAAGACGTTCGACTACATCAACCGCGTTACTCAACGCTTCCGCTTTTGGTCTACGAGGGTACGTAGACACACTCTCCCTGATCGTTGCTATGCTTCTCCTAGATAGATCTTGCGTGATCGTAGGCAAATCTTTTAAATACTACGTTCCCCAACAATTCCTACATATTCTATGAAGGTCTTTATCGATCAAATCGCAATAACAACATACGTTATTCCCTTTGTCATCGGTATGTTACTTGCCTGAGATTCGATCGTCGGTATCATCATAACTAGTTCAATCTCATTACCGGCAAGTCTCTTTACTCGTTCCGTAATGCATCATCCTGTCACTAACTCATTAGTCACATTGCTTGCAAGGCTTATAGTGATGTGCATTATCGAGAGGGCCCATAGATACCTCTCCGATACTCAGAGTGACAATCCTAATATTGATATATGCCAACCCAACAAACACCTTAGGAGACATCTATAGAGCATCTTTATAATCACCCAGTTACGTTGTGACGTTTGATAGCACACAAGGTGTTCCTCCGGTATTCAGAAGTTGCATAATCTCATAGTTAGAGGGATATGTATAAGTCATGAAGAAAGCAATAGCGATAAAACTTAACGATGATTATGCTAAGCTAATGGATGGGTCTTGTCCATCACATCATTCTCTAATGATGTGATCTCGTTCATCAAATGACAACACATGTCTATGATTAGGAAACTATAACCATCTTTGATTAACGAGCTAGTCAAGTAGAGGCATACTAGGGACACTCTGTTTTGTCTATGTATTCACACATGTACTAAGTTTCGGGTTAATACAATTCTAGCATGAATAATAAACATTTATCATGATATAAGGAAATATAAATAACAACTTTATTATTGCCTCTAGGGCATATTTCTTTCAGTCTCCCACTTGCACTAGGGTCAATAATCTAGATTACATAGTAATGATTCTAACACCCATGGAGTCTTGGTGCTGATCATGTTTTGCTCATGGAAGAGGCTTAGTCAACTGGTATGCAACATTCAGATTCGTATGTATTTTCCAAATCTCTATGTCTCCCTCCTTGACTTGATCGCGGATGGAATTGAAGCGTCTCTTGATGTGTTTCATTCTCTTGTGAAATCTGGATTCCTTTGCTAAGGCAATTGCTCCAGTATTGTCACAATAGATTTTCATTGGACCCGATGCACTAGGTATTACACCTAGATCGAATATGAACTCCTTCATTCAGACTCCTTCATTTGCTGCTTTCGAAGCAGCTATGTACTCCGCTTCACACGTAGATCCCGCCACGACGCTCTGCTTGGAACTGCACCAACTGACAGCTCTGCCATTCAGTATAAATACGTATCTGGTTTGCGACTTAGAGTCATCCGGATCAGTGTCAAAACTAGCATCAACGTAACCATTTATGACATGCTCTTTGTCACCTCATAAACGAGAAACATATCCTTAGTCCTTTTTAGATATTTCAGGATGTTCTTGACCACTGTCCAGTGATCCACTCCTGGATTACTTTGGTACCTCCCTGCTAAACTTATAGCAAGGCACACATCAGGTCTGGTACACAGCATTGCATACATGATAGAACCTATGGCTGAGGCATAGGGATTGACTTTCATTTTCTCTCTATCTTCTAAAGTGGTCGGGCATTGAGTCTGACTCAAGTTCACACCTTGTAACACAAGCAAGAACCCTTTCTTTAACTGGTCCATTTTGAACTTGTTCAAAACTTTATCAAGGTCTTCCATTTTGAGGATGGTCCATTTTGAACTTGTTCAAAACTTTATCAAGGTCTTCCATTTTGAGGATAGATCCTCAATTCTGACTATGCAAAAAAATGCACTCAAGTGGCTGTACCACTGATGCTAGCGGTTGTGCCGCTCCCTTGTGGACTGGGTAAACGCAGGCCAAGCTAGGCGGTTGTACCAGCCACATGGACGGTTGTACTACTACCTCCCCTGCCGCGGCACCGATGGCCCTCGTACTGGGCCAACTACCACCGGAGGCGGTCTCCCTTCAGGTTTGGCCAGCGGTATAGGGTGGTGCTGGAGCGGTTGCACCGGTTATTACACTAATAAATGGTACAACTGGTGGTGAGGGTGGTTGTACCGCTTGACCCACCAGAAACACTCATGCCTTGCACGGTTGTACCGCGCAGCTGACTGTTGTACTATGCAGCTGAGCTATTGTACCACTCAGTCCTGGCAGATGGCTCATGTGACTTGGGGTGGTTGTACCGCTCTCTGGAGTAGTTGTACCGCTCCCATGTGTTTTTATGCATAATGGTTGGGTTTGATGAGGGACTATTTAAGGAGATGGATCTGCCACCTCCCACATACCTCTTGGCCTTCTTCTCTTCTCCATTAATGCCCTAAGCTCTATTTTGCCAAATTTCTTTCTCTAGCCAATCAAACTTATTGGTTTGCTAGGGATTGAGGGAGGTCTAGATATACGTATCCACCAAAGGAAATTTGATTCCGCCATATATTTCTTGTGGGTTTTATTACTCTTGGGTGTTTGGGCACCCTAGACGGAAAAGGTCACCTTGGAGCCATGATCCATTGTGGTGAAGCTTAGTGGTGGTGTTGGGAGTCTCCAATTAAGTTGTGTAAAGAGTCCCAACCTTATTTTTAAAGGTTACAATTGCCGCCTTCAAGGGCATAACTAGTGGATTCATGACACCTTGCATTGTGCGAGGGCCTGAGGAGAATAAGGTGAATCCTTGGGGCATTGTGCCTCCACGCGCCTACGGAGGCGTACGTTCCCCAAAGGGGAGAACTTTGGAAACACATCCTTGTTTTCATCGTCTACACTTGCGGTTATCTCGTTCCTTTACTTTGAGCAAGCTTCTACCTTGTGTTTACTCTTGATTGCTTGTGTTGCTTGTTGTGCATGCCATATAGGTTTCCACCTAGTTGCATATCTATACAACCTATCTTCATTGTTGTGCCTAAAATATTTGGGAACAAAGTTAAAAATTGTTAGTCGCCTATTCGACTCCCCTTCTAGTCAACCATACCAATTCTTTCGTACGTCTGGGCTAAATAAGTTGCCATGCCTGCAGTGCATAAATTACCATGGTATTACACATAAGCTACCCGGGGTATGTTTTCAACAACTATTTCCCTCGGGTCAAAGTTACCCCACATTTTGTACCTAAGTTATCATGTACGCGGTACATATATTATCGGCTTGTTTACACATAAGTGAACCGGGGTGTGTTTTCACAAACTTCTTTTCCTCATGTCAAAGTTATTGCAGTGTTTTATACCTAAGTTATCATGTTTGTGGTGTGTAAATCACCATGTTATATACAAATAAGTTGTTGGGGGTATGTTTTCAGATCTATGGTGTGTAAATTATCATGCTATATACACAGAAGTTATCAGAGGATATGTTTTCAACAACCCCCCCCCCCTCCCCCCACCCAGGAAAAAAATTACTACAATGTTTTTACATAAATTATCAGGATTGCGGTGCGTATATTGCCATGCTATTTGCACAAAGGTTGTCGGAGTATGTTTTTCAACAACTTTTTCCCCGGGGTGAAATAGCTACCATGATGTTAGTACGTGTGGCATCAACTTTCTTGCGCGTAAATTAATATGCTATTACACAAAAAGTTATCGAGGGTATGTTTTTCAAAAACTTGTTTCCCGGGTCAAAAAGTTATCCCGGTGTTTGGTCATAAGTTATCATGCTTACAGAGTGTATATTATCATACAATTTGAACACGAGTTATCAGATTAAGTTTTCAACAACATTTTCTCAGGCCAAAAGTTATTGTGATATTTATACATGAGTTACCAGTTCTATTACGAGTATATAACATTTTATTTACATAGAAGTTACCGAAGGTATGTTTTTCAATAACTTTTTCCCCAAGTAAAAAAATACAATGGTACTTGTAAGCATGACAGCATGACAAAGAAAATTGGTGGGAGACGGTTGTGCGGGAGAATTAGACGGAAAATTGAGATCGTGAACCGGTATGGGTTTGTGTTGGCAAAATAAAATCTGTGGGTGGTGGGCGTGAAAAATCGGAGGATATTTGGTAATGGTCTTGATTCACCATGCTTTTTCTTATGTGTTTTTAGTTATATTAAACTTTTTTTATTGTATTTGCTGAACATTGTTCAGTCTTTTTTTAACTGTATTTTGTTTAGTCTAACCGGCTACTAGATTTAGCCTTCATCATGACGTTGTGAGTTCAGCTACTATCGTTAGCATTTTTTCGCACAAAACTAGACAAAATAATAGCAGAAGTAGTGTAAAAAATAGCAAATAAAATAGGGCCAAGTGGAAAATAATATGTGCATGAGAGGCAGGAGAAAAAAAGAGGATAGGGAGAGAGAAGCAAAGCGGATCGAACAACCAACGAGTCGTTCAATAATAAAATGAAAAATGTGTGATTCATCGGGGGAATTTCGCATTATCGAATGCTTAATCCCCTAAACGAAATTTTTAACCCTCAAATATAACTTAAAGATCTTACCTGCAAAAAAACATAACTTAAAGATCTGCTAGACATGTCCTTAGCTATCTCCAACACTGATCGTCAAATGACCCGCAACTGTTCGGATAGTGCGGTCCAGGCGTGTTTTGCCATGGTCCTGCATCAGTCTGTTTGGCGATCCAGGCATATTTTTTCGACAAACCAGAAACAAAGTGGAAAGGACTTCACAGGCCTTCGGACCACTGCCACGTCCGTCTTTGGCAACAATGACCCATCCAAAAACCCATTCCTCGCCATCGCGCTTTTCCTCCTGAAGCCAGCTGCCCGGCTCCAGAGCGTCAGTGCTGCATTCATGCCGGTCCAGAGTAGACGCAATCTCTCCCTCGAGTCGGCATTGAAGCGGCGCGTCAGCCAATAGAGTGTCGCGCGCTGCACGCCTGCCGCACACACCTCCTCACCGCATTGAAACGTCTTTCGTCGCCCGGCTACTTCATTAAACTCGCGCGTGTGTCAAAAATCTACTCTTGGCACACGTCCGTTCGCGAGCTGGACGACAATGTACACAATGTCGGTTGGCTCTCACATCCGTGTGCTGTTTAAACGAGGCCGGACGGCAAAAACCACGCACCACATCTCCGCTATCCATCTCCTCCTTACACCACACCCGCCATGGCATCCGACAAGTAGGATGAGGAGTTCTCCGGCACTAAAGCTGGGTGGGTGGCATGTTGAGCCCACCGGATAAACTCCACGCAACTCGCTACTCCACCTCCCTCGTCGCTCCAGGCTGTCACCACCATGGGCAAGGCTCTAGACCGGCGCGTGGAGGAGACACCCGCCGCTCCGAGCCGGCACGTGGTTCAGCAACTTGCCGCTCCAAATCAGTGCGCGAAGGAGTGGCGAGTTGCTCTAGGCCGGCACGCGAAGGAGCACAGCGACATGAACATCGTGGCGGGCGTGGACTTGCCCTCTGAGTGGAGGCGAAGGCCACGGTGACCGTCTCCCCTGTCTCAAAAACAAACTCCATGCTTCATGGAAGCGGAGGCTACTCTTCCCCTTCCTCTGAAGCATATCTGTCCGTGGCTCACGGCAGCCCGATGAGCAATGTTGTTGGACATAGGGAAGACATGTTGTGGGAATAGGGCTTCGCCGCGGCAGGCAATACATTGGGTTAGAATAGTCTAGCCTAGTCTGATATAATTTAGTTGAAATGTGTCCGAATGCAAATGTTTTCGTCCGGTTCATTTTTTCAGATAATTAACATGGTTCGAAATGTATGCTGATAACTTTGAATGATCGGCTCCTGCATCAGTGTTCGCGGACTGGTCCATCGATCCACGGATGGATACGGTGTCCAGTTTAAGGGTGAGCGTTGGGGATGCTACAGCTCACAAGGTTGAAACTGGAAGCAAGCGTGGTAGTGCTAACCGTGCATCGCGGGGGCAGGACAAACATCATGCAGGCTTCGAGGTCAACACGCGCACGCAAGACTAGCAGAGCCAAGACCCACTTTCCCCGGCTGGCTGAGATTTTAAATATGCCGCAACCGGGCAACGATCAGCTCACACATCACGCGGAGTCTCGAGGAGCAGCTCTCCTACTGTCACACTGCCTACTACTCGAACTGTACGCTATTACCGGTGTAGTTCAGTGCTCTCTGCTGTCTGCTCCGCCTACGTACACAGCTCGATCGATCGATGATGTACCGGAGGATAGCCGCCCGGCTGCTCGTCGTCGTCGCCGCCGCCGTCCTACTATCCCTGCTGCTGGCCACCTGCGCGGCCGCCCCGCATGGCCTGCCGCCGCCGCCGCGTCCTCCTCCGGGTACGTGTATACGCACCGAAGTTTCCTTTGGTGTTCCAAATGCTAGCTCTTATTGTGTGCATGAATGGGCGCGTACGTGTGATCGCAGTGCTGCTCCTAGGCGGCGGCCGGAGCCCGGCGCGCGAGGGGAAGGAGCTGGATCTGGGAACGCCCGCGAGGCGGCTGGGGCAGCATACATCGACGAATGTGCCCCCCTCGCCGAAACCCCACGGCAACCCGGGGTCGGCGGGGCCCGACCCGCCGCCGCCGCCGCCGTCGAGCAACGAGTAGCGCGAGGAGGCTCCGTGGTACCAGCACGCGACGGTGGCCGTGGGTTTCGGTACGATGTATCATGTATGGTACTCCATGTACAAGGGACGGCTAGCTGCATGCCATGTACGAGAACACTTTCGCCAGTGTACAAGTCAATAAGCTCGTTTCGAAAAGAAAAAAAATGCCAATAAGTTGCGTGCTCCGCACCTCATTGGTCTTTTTTCTTTTTAACACAGTACAGACACAAGCGTTCATATACACGCGCATACATTCACCTCTATGAATGCGCACACGCTCATATACATGCCATGTACGAGGACGCTCCGTTTCTTGTTAGGTATATAAGAAGAGATTCTTTATGACTTTACTGTTCATCACGAGCTCAAATAAGCTCACCAGCAGAACATGGCTTTCAGAGTTTGTGCTTTTTCATCTCCTAACAAAATTTACTTAGAAATATTTTGCGTCTGAGCCTATTCAATCACTAAATCCTAACTATGCATCTACCTTTCATGAATCTCCATACTCTTCTGCTATGCTATTCCCAAATATCCTAGCTAAATCTTGAAAATTCTCCATTGTTTATGCCGATAATTCATGTGTCATAAAATTCATTTTTCCATAGTTGAAGCGCCCGAGGTGCACGCACCCAAAATTATTAGAAAGCCACTTAGGTCTCAAATAATGAAAAGGAAAAGGAACAAGGGGGTTCAATGATAGAACAATGTTAATAATATTATTTATCTTCACTGATGTTATTAATTTGTTCTTTGTTTAGCACATCCAAGCTCTCTAATGATATGCATTGATGTATCGATTTGTTCTTTCCAATCTCTGAAATGCTACGCATTGATGTATCAATATGTTCCTTCCTATCTCTTTAATTATCTGCATTGATGTTATTAATTTGCTCTTTAATGATATGCATTGATGTACCGATTTGTTTTTTCCAATCTCTGAAATGCTACACATTGATGTATCAATATGTTCCTTCCTATCTCTTTAATTATCTGCATTGATGTTATTAATTTGTTCTTTGTTTAACATCCAATCTATTTAATTACTTCCTTTATTCCTAAATATAAGCCTTTTTTAGCAAAATGAGTGAATCTACACTCAAAAATATGTCTTTATACATCCGTATATAGTCCTCTCTAAAAAGACTTAATTTAGGAACAGAGGGAGTACTTGGGTCAATGTCATTAATTTGTTACTTGTTTAATATATCCAATCTCTCCATCTGCACGCAACTTACTAATTTTGTTCCTATTATATGTAGTTGTTCTACCTTGGAGGCTAGTGGGCAGCAGATCTCTATAAATTGACATCTTTTCTTCTATCTAGCACGCAAAAGTTCATAGTACAACACATCTCTCTAACAAAACATGAGGACTTCAGCAATCCTATTTATCTCCATTGCCCTCATGCTGATGATTTCTTCAGGTATCTACATACACATACATGTCATTCCATATGTTTGCTCTGTGCAGTGATCTTCCTTAACATTATTTCGGTTTATAATAGATGTGGCAATCGCCAAGTATTGCGGTCCTAGAGTCTACGAGGGCCAATGTGATGAAATCTCTTGTCGTGACTGGTGCAAGATAGTGATGGCCCACAACAGCAAATGTGTTCCCAAAGGATGCCAGTGCGAAGCATGCTGGGCAAGACCGCCAAGCTCGTCATCGAACTCACCGCTGAGTTAGACCACATGGACGTAAAACTTTATTTCATGGTTTATGTTTGTGGAATGAAATTTGACTTTATGGTTGGTCGAGTAATAACAGTGATGGCAAGCCTCAAGTATACAATAATACTATGAAACCATTTTAATTAATTGTCCCTTTAATACACAAATACTAATACTATGAGAGGTCAATTTCATGAATTGTACTCTTTAATACTTCAGTGCTACACAAGAATTCGATAGAGAAGGACGAATCTTCCGTCATGTGCATCCGTGGATGCACATCGCCATAACCTTATTCAAAAAGACGTCCCCCAAAATAAAAGAGGTCATCTATTTGCCTCGGTTCAAGCGCTAAGGATCGAACCCCTGTGCGGGCGGACGGCCGCGGCGGGGCCACTTCGCCCCTGTGTGCAGCTCTCACGCGTGGAACTCGCTCTCGGCGGCGCTCGTGCGCGTCTCGATCCCGCCGAACTCCGCTCTCCTCCGGTTGCAGCCCCCTCTCCTGATGGGCTGCAGCGGCCGTCACCGGTGTGGCTCCTACGCCCAGATCCGGACACGCCGTTGCGCGACTGCGAGCTTCCGGTGGTGCCGCGGAAGATGCGAGGCGGCGGCGCGACGACGGGCAAGCTCGGGCCGGGCACAGTGCTCCACTGGCGAGGCGCCGTGCTAATCTAGCGGTTGTGTGCACCTCCGTTGGACCGGGGTCAAATCCAGAACCTCATGAGCAAAGATCTCGATCTGCGAAAGAAAATGGCACCCACGTCACATCTGAGCCGCGTGCTCAAGGACCTCCTCGTGCATCACGAGGGCAGAGGTCAAGCGCGAGCGGCGGCCTGCACACAGTGGGCTCGCCGGCATGGGTGCATGCACCCATTGCCAGGACATGGCAAACAGCCCGTTCAGAGTTGGAAGTCGACACAAAACTACGAGAGTCCAATCAGAATCCAGGGCCCCCGGGTTGAGAAAAACTTGAGAATGCAGCAAGCGTACAACAAACAGCTCACATCTGTCTGCCTCAGAGCGTCTCTCCACGGTCAAACATGGCTCAGAGTCTCCACACCTCTCACTGTCTGCCACCAGTTACTCACCAGCCATCTCGTTGGACGTTGGCTATACTTATGACTTGCTCGACCTCTGATCTCACCGCAATTCTGCGTGGTAGTGGTTTCTTTGCTCCTACACAGCACGCTTGATGCGTCGCGGGACAGCCACCGCGTGGTGGTTGCTTGTCGCCGCCGCGCTCCTGGTCCTGGTTCTGCCGCTGCTGGCCTCGTCCGCGCGTCCTCGTCCAGGTATTTCTGATCGGTGCCCCTGTTTTTTCCTCTTTGATGCATGTAGTGCAGACAGTACATCGGAACTGATCGGTCGGTGTGGGGGCTGCATGCAGTGCTGCAACGAGGTGGTGGCGACGCCGGGCTGGGTGGAGGGAGAGAGCTAGCGGCCATGGGAGCTGCGAGGCGGTTGGGGCAGAGGACGCCGGTGAATAAGCCTCCCTCGCCCAACCCCCACGGCGCGTCGTCGATGGCCGTGCCGCCGCCACCGTCGCTTACTAGCTAGGGCCAAGGTCAGGTGCGGGAGTCGTGAATGCTGATACGGGTATGCGATGGTGCCTGTGATCGCCTAGCTTGGATAGGCAGACTATGTTCTTCCCGATAGCCGATCTCCTGATCGGTATTAGAGAAGAAACAACTAGCTGCTGTGCACAATAAAAACGTGTTTTGCTACTGATAAATTATGAAACTGTATGGAAACATGTGGGGATATACACCAACTGATGACCTTTTTTTTCTTTTCTTTTTTTGGCAATCAATCTCTGTTAATTGTGCACTTTGTCAATTCAATGTACACACAATTCGGTTAGAAAAATGTACTCCCTCCGTCACAGTTTAGAAGGCGCGTTTGAAAATTCTCTGAAACCTAGGTGGTTCTCTATTGGTTGTGAGATGGGCTAAAAAATAGCATTCACACTACGCATGCATATAGAAATAGTATATCGGAGTACTAATTAGCTACTAAAAATAAATGCAATGCGCCCTAAACTTTGTCTATTGTGGAAACGCACGTAAATTTAACTATGCCTTTTAAACTGTGACGGAGGGAGTACACACAGTTGACTGCCATTAATTCTCCTTCTCCACGCAAAATTTTGGAAGAGTGAGATTACCCCTGAAGATCAAGGTCTTCATGTGGCTTGTTTTGAGAAATAACGTGTTCAACAAAAAGAAATTAAAGTCAAAAGAAAACAAGTCTACCGCCTCTCACCTCCGGGTGCCTACTGGCGTCAGCAAGGCTGTGGGAGGTGTCAGTGTGGTGAGGTGATGGCGCTACCTGCGGCGAGGAATAAGCCCTCCCCGTCCAGTCCTCATTGTAATGCTGCCATTTGGCATTGGTGGTGTACGTGTGGAGTTTCTAGGACCAAATCACGGGCCTCGTTTTTGTTTTTGTTTCATCTACATGACGAGGGGCGTACTATGAAGGGGATATGAAGTCGCGGGGTGATATTTTCTCCGGTACCTTCTTCCTCCGATGAAGCTGAGCCAATGCGGTTTTCATTGGGGAACTTGAGGGGTTTGTGTCCCTTCTGTTGGAAATATGAGCAATTTATCAAATAATTTTATTAACAGAAATACTAGATAAAGCATGACTAATATAGAAGAGATAAAATAAGTCATGCGTTCTGACAGAGAGAAGGTAAATAGCTTCTGCATATATGAACAGTAGTCTATCATATCTAAAACAGACAGTATAGCAAGTAGCATATATGAAGTAGAACCTAACATGTGTAGGACAAGGAGTAGAACAAGGAACTGCGGCAGAACCTTTAACAGTAAAGACAAGAACACGTACTGGACAATGTCGTCGAGGAGGTCGTGGACGTAGTCGTCCGTGATGAAGCAGCCAGTGACGTGGCAAAAATTTAGACATCGGCTCGGCTCATTCCCGCAACCCGCAACCCGCAACCCGCGACGAGGCGAGGCGTGGCGTGGCGTGGCGTGGCGAGGCGGGCGGAGGAGGAGGAGCGCGCGTGGATGTCCCTCTTGTTCTCATGCTCATACATGTGGAGAAAGAATCTCCCTTATAAAGAGGTCCTACTCCCTCTAAACTAGCAATGTGGGACTAAACTTTTGTTTCACCTCTTGCCTTGCACAAATGGGCTGCGTGGGCCTCTAGGATTTATTAAGAATTTCTGAAACTGCTATTGGGCTCGGCCCAAAATAGACAAAATTCCAGCAATCCCCCACCAGATCCCAGAGGCACACAAAAATTTGCCTTTGGTTCCAAAACACTGTTTTATATATCGGTACTGCAATGGAGACTGTTAAGTTGAACTTCCACCTAGAACTCTATGCTACACTAGTAAGCAACTTGAACAGTGGACTGGGCCTTGAACTGCAAGTTTTCTGCGAATCTAGTTTCACATAAAGCCTTGACCGATACGTGGCTACCGTGGGTCTTCCCCGCGGGTGGAGCTTATGCGTCATACTCCGTGACCTTTCATGAGTTTACTAGAGAGAACTCTACTCTCATAGATTGCGACGTTTGACAATCAAACTCATATAGGTGTGTTCTTCAAAAGATGTTCTGCATGATAACATCTCTACTTAAATAAACCACTTAGAACACATTAAGATATACATCAACCTGCCATGCAGATAAAGAGAGTATTGCATCTTCATGGAGTGGTATTGTGAATAGTAAGAATACTCTCCTCTCAGTTGACCAACAGCTTGTCTTCCATATCTAATTCACGGGATCTCCGATCATAAAGAATAGGTTACCACTGTGAACAACTCATATTGTGGGTCTCATACCCATCTCCCTCGATGCATTATCTATCACATTACGTGATAGACCCTTAGTAAAAGATCTGCCAGATTTTTAGACGTTTGGATATAATCCAATGCAATAAATCCGGAGTTTTTCATTTTTTTGACAGAGTTTAAGCTTCTCTGAACGTGTCTTAATGACTTCATATTATCCTTTGAGTTGCTCACTTTCGTGATCACAGTTTGATTGTCGCAGTTCATAAGGATACCCGGTACAGGTTTCTCAACAACCGGTAAGTCATTCAAGAGCCGACGAAGCCAATCTTCTTCGACCGTACCTATATCTAGTGCTGTGAGTTCTGCTTCCATTGTTGACCTCGTTAAGATGGTCTGCTTGCAAGACTTCCAAGAAACAGCGCCACCTCCATGAGTGAATACATAACCGCTCGTGGCCTTTATCTCATCAGCATCTGAGATCCAGTTTGAGTCACTATACCCTTCAAGCACCTTTGGATGCCCGGTGTAGTGAATTTCATAATTTGCAGTGCCTTTCAAATAACGCAAAACTCTCTCTAGAGCTTTCCAATGCACATCTCCTGGTTTTGAAACAAACCGACTCAGTTTGCTAACAGCAAAAGAGATGTCAGGTCTTGTAGCACTGGCTAAGTACATAAGCGAGCCAATAATCTGAGAATACTTCAATTGGTCTCTAGCAATTCTTCGATTCTTTCGAAGCAACACACTAGCATCATATGGTGTTGAAGAGGGCTTGCAGTCACTATAGCCAAAGCGACTCAAGATCTTTTCCACATAGTGAGATTGAAGCAATGTAATCCCACCATCATCGTCTCTCAACAACTTGATGTTCAGAATGACATCAACCACTCCTAAATCCTTCATCTCAAAACAACGAGATAGGAAATCCTTGACCTCCTTAATAACATTCAGATTGGTTTCGAAAATCAGTATGTTATCAACATACAAGCACAGGATAACTCCCTCGCCCCCACCATGGCGATAGTACACACATTTGTCAGCTTCGTTCACAACAAAGCCTGCAGCTGTTAAAGTTCTTTCAAACTTCTCATGCCACTGTTTGGGTGCTTGCTTAAGTCCGTACAAAGACTTCAGCAACTTGCACACTTTCCCTTCCTGACCATCTAGTACAAACCCATCTGGTTGTTCCATATAAATTTCCTCGTCCAACTCTCCATTTAGGAAAGCAGTCTTAACATCCATTTGATGAACGAGAAGACCATGCGAGGCAGCTAGTGAAAGTAGAACTCAAATAATGGTCAGTCGAGCCACAGGTGAGTAAGTATCAAAGAAGTCTTCACCTTCCTTTTGGGTATAACCCTTAGCCACGAGCCGAGCCTTGTACTTTTCAATAGTACCATCAGGCCTAAGCTTCTTCTTGAATACCCATTTGTATCCTATAGGTTTGCACCCATAAGGACGATCAGTTATCTCCCAAGTTTCATTTGCCAAGATGGAATCCATCTCGCTACGAACCGCTTCCTTCCAGTAGTCAGTATCTTCAGATGCATAGACCTCTGAAATAGAACTGGGGGTGTCATCTATGAGGTACACAAGAAAATCATCACCAAAGGACTTTGCAGTCCTCTGTCTCTTGCTCCTAATAGGAACTTCATTGTTCTCCTCCACAGGACTTTCAAAGTGTTCCATCGAAATTGTGGGTTCAGTAATTGTAACTGGTTCCTGATTCGATGAACTAGGCATCTTCTGATTAGATGAGGTAGCCATATCCTTCATGGGAAAGATATCTTCAAAGAAAGTCGCATCATTCGACTCCATGATCGTACCGACATGTATGTCAGGTACCTCAGATTTTACAACCAAGAATCTATAGCCAATGCTATGAAAAGCATATCCCAGGCAAACACAATCCACGGTCTTTGGTCCAAGCTTCCGCTTCTTTGAAATTGGAGCATTGACTTTCGCCAAACAACCCCATGTTCGCAGATAAGAGAGTTTTAACCTTTTCTTCTCCCATTCCTCGAATGGAGTTATCTCTTTGTTCTTTGTGGGGACTCGGTTCAGGACATGACATGCTGTCAATATCGCCTCCCCCCACCATGCCTTGGAGAGACCCGATATATCTAACATGGCGTTAACCAAATCAGTTAGAGTACGGTTCTTTCTTTCGGCCACCCCATTTGACTGAGGTGAGTAGGGAGAAGTCCTCTCATGGATTATACCATGTTCCGCACAAAAAGCATCAAACTCATTGGAAAAATACTCTCCACCACGGTCGGACCTAAGCCTCTTGATTTTTCGATCAAGTTGGTTTTCCACTTCAGCTTTGTAGATCTTGAAAAAGTTCAAAGCATCATCCTTAGATTTCAGAAGATACACACGGCAGTATCTAGTGGAGTCATCAATTAACGTCATGAAATATTTCTTTCCACATTTTGTCAACACACCATTCATTTCACATAGATCTGAATGTATGAGCTCTAGTGGTGCAAGATTTCTTATTTCCGCAGTTGTGTGAGACTTACGAGGTTGCTTAGCTTGCACACACACTTGACACTTAGATCCCTTAACGGTGGTGAAACTAGGGATTAAGTTCAAGTTAACTAGTCGCGACATGCAACCAAAGTTAACATGACAAAGACGTGAATGCCACACATTGGATTCACTATTGTTGTAAATATGATTAACAACTTTATTGCAAACGTCTGATAAGGATAAACGAAACATGCCTCCTGACTCATAGCCTTTACCAACAAAGGTTCCATACTTGGATATTACAAATTTATTCGACTCAAAGACAAGCTTGTAGCCATCTCTACATAGAAGAGATCCGCTAACAAGATTTTTATTGACGGAGGGGACATAATGCACGTTCTTCAGCTGCATGATCTTCCCCGAAGTAAACTTCAGATCGACCGTGCCAACACCACGAACAGAAGCACTTGAACCATTGCCCATCAGCACGGTTGAAGTCCCTGCGGTCTGATAAGATGAAAACATGAAAATATCACCGCATACATGCACATTAGCACCCGTGTCAATCAACCAGTCAGGAGAATGATATACTGAAAGAATAGTGGGAAATATACCATACCCAATATCCTTCATGTCAGTGTCTCCAATGACAATATTAGCGGTCTTGCCGCCTTTCCCAGGATGACGCTTGTCATAGCGATTAGGGCAACTAGGAGCCCAATGATCAGGATCCCCACACACATGACAAGCACCTTTCTTCTTGCCAGTCTTCTTCTTGAAGTTCGTGTGTTGCATAGCCTTGTTCTTCCTCATCAAACTTGTTCTTGTTCTTGAACTTGTGGGGCTGGAAGTTCTGCTTCTGTACCACATTGGCACTAGATCCTTCCTCAATACCTCGAGCACGTGTGTCCTTTGCTCTCGCCTTTTCTTTCACATCAAGAGTGCCAATGAGATCCGGGACGGAAAACTCCTGCCTCTTATGCTTCAGCAAGGTAGCAAAGTTCCTCCATGAAGGAGGAAGCTTAGTGATGATACCTCCGGCAACAAACTTGTCCGGTAGCATACAACTGAAGTGCTCAAGTTCTCTAGCAAATGACTGTATCTCATGAGCTTGCTCAACCACGGAGCGCTCTTCCGTCACCCTGTAATCATAGAATTGCTCCATGATGTACAGCTCAGTGCCAGCATCCGAGACCCCAAACTTGGCCTCGAGTGCATCCCACATATCTTTTCCATTATCAATTGACGCATAAGCATCAACTATGTTCTCACCAAGAACACTCAAGAGAGCAGCCTTAAACAGAGTATCCATTTTTTGAAAAGCTTGTGCCTGTTGAGCATCAAGCTCTCCTTCAGGTTTGCCGAGAGTGGCGTCATATCAACTCATGGTTTGAAACCATAAGACTGCTCTCACGCACCACCTCTTATAGTGGATACCCTCAAACATAGGAGGTCGCATGGAAGCAGCAAAACCACTTGGGGTAAATTGCCTATAATAAGGTTTTTGGATTGTTGGAAATATGAGCAATTTAGCAAATGATTTTATTAACAGAAATACTAGATAAAGCATGACTAATATAGAAGAGATAAAACAAGTCATGCGTTCTGACAGAGAGAAGGTAAATAGCTTCTGCATATATGAACCGTAGCCTATCATATCTAAAGCAGACAATATAGCAAGTAGCATATATGAAGTAGAACCTAACATGCGTAGGACAAGGACTAGAACAAGGAACTGCGGCAGAACCTTTAACAGGAAAGACAAGAACACGTACGGGACAGCAGCAGCAGAAGCGCTGGACTTGGGGTCGGTGTCCTCGCCTGCCATGTCGTCGAGGAGGTCGTGGACGTCGGGGAAGAAGTCGTCGTCGGGGAAGTAGTCGTCGGCGACCGGATCGTCCGTGATGAAGCAGCCAGTAGTCGCGCTGAGCGCTCCCCAAAAACCTTATCACCCTTCTCCCGTACAGGACTCAAAAGGTGCGGTTTCGGAGGCCTACTGTCCCGACCTGCGGTGCATGCCGCAAGCCGGGATGGGGAAGATCGTAGTAGCAGCGCAGTGTTCAGGAACTTTGTGGCGAGAGGAAGGGGATTTTCTGGTGTGTCTCTCTGGAGAGGAGCGACCTCTCTTATATAGGCACAGGAGAAGGACGCGAAGAGGCTGTGGCGGGAGGTGAAGCAACGAAGGGAGACGAAGCGAACAGGCAGCGGCCGAAGAGGCGCGCCGTTCGAATTCAGTGTCCACTACAGAAAACGTTTCAACTCCCACGTGACCTTTCATATACCCGTCGTGCGTGGCAAAAATTTAGACATCGGCTCGGCTCATTCCCGCAACCGCGCCGCGCCGCGCCGCGCCGTGCCGCGTCGTGACGAGGCGTGGCGGGCGGCGGAGGAGCGCGCGTGGATGTCCCTCTTGTTCTCATGCTCATACATGTGGGGAAAGAACCCCCCTTATAAAGAGGTCCTACTCCCTCTAAACTAGCAATGTGGGACTAAACTTTTGTTCCACCTCTTGCCTTGCACAAATGGGCTGCGTGGGCCTCTAGGATTTATTAGGAATTTCTGAAACTGCTATTGGGCTAGGCCCAAAATAGACAAAATTCTAGCACCTCCTCCCCCTTCTTTTTGGCCGACTTTGGAATTATCTTCTGGCCCTCCTCAATGTCAACTTCTACGGGATGGTGATCCATCCATATCGTGGTCACCGGCATCTTCTACTCTACATGGACAATTTGACAGGTCACCGCTTCTTCAAACTCCTTGGTTGTAAGGGGGCGGCGGCGGGGAGAGGCAGTCCAGCAACACCAAGCTTGGCTTCAGCGGGACAAAAGGAACGGTGGCCTTCGTGGATCCGGGCGGCAGCTACCTACCATGCACTACTCTAGCATGCAAAAGTTCATAGTACAACACATATCTTTAACAAAAGACGAGGACTTCAGCAATCCTATTCATCTCCAGAAGTACTGCCCCCATAGTAGGGGAGCGGCGATAGCGATGCGTCGGTGGCTCGTTCTGGCCGTGGTAATGAGCGTTTGGTGTTCTTGAAATCTCGATGTAATTTTTATTATATATACGTATTTGAGATGCTTTTTACTTCGGTACTTTCGGTGAACTTTTATAATAGATACCATCTTTCCATAAAAAAATGCAAGTACTATGAAGTCATTTCCCTGAATCGTATTCCACATCTCTCGGTCCAGGTTTTTTCAGAAAAAAAAATGTCTACTAGCTAAGAGCAAGAATTTCTTAGATGTGATCACAGTTTCCCAAATTTCCCTACAAAATCCCGATATACGAGTGTGGAATGAAGTCCTGCCCCTGCGGTCTGCGTAGAGGTTCTTTTTAAGCATCAACAACTTTATTTCCCATATAGTAATAGACATATCGTCTACAACTTACATAGAATTGACTTACCTGGCCGCATGGCTGCATGCATGCATCGCTTGTGAAGGGAACCGAGACAACCAACAGTGCAGACTTCGAAGTCAACACAAAGACTACAAGGGTCGAGCCCATGAATGAGATAATGTAAAAAATAAACGTCACAAACGTCCAACGAACAGCTCACACCATGATCGGAGAGGGTCTGAGCCTCAAAGCAGGGAGTCCATGCACTACGCCGGGCGTTCCCACCCCTGTCCCGGCCGTCTCCTCCGCTACTTACTCGAGCAGATCTCCCGCTTTCCGCACCAGTGTCCACTGTCCAGTCGCCTCTCCTCCCAAGGCTCGCCTGATGCGTCGCGGGATAGCCGCCGCATTGCTGCTCTTGCTCGTTGCCGCCGCCGCCGCGGCGCTCCTGGTCCTGGCTCCGCCCCTCTCCTGCGCGCTCTCCGGCTCCGCGGGTCGCCAGCCGCCGCCCCCTCCAGGTATATAGAAGCTCTGCTCGGTGGTTTTCCTTTTGATGCACAGTACTTTGTACACATGTGAGCTGATCGACCGGTGCGAGACTGCATGCAGTGCTGCCGCGAGGTGGTGGCGGCGGCGACGCCGGGCTGCGTGAAGGGATGGCGCTGGCGGCCGTGGGTGCCGCGAGGCGGTTGGGGCAGAGGACGCCCCTGAGCAAGCCTCCCTCGCCGAGACCCCACGGCATGACGTCGATGGCCATGCCGCCGTCGCCGACGCCACCGTCGTCGACTTACTAGCTGGTGCCAAGGTCAGGGGCGGGAGTAGTGAATACTGATACGTGTACGCGTTGATGCCCTCGACAGGCTGCGCTGTGCTCTTCCCGGCGGCGATCTCCAGATCTCTTCGTGGTGAACAACCGGCTGCTGTGTGCAATCATGATTTTGCTACCGATAAATAGTATACAGGAAACATGTGAGGATATGCACCTCACTCATGACCCCGACAATAGTGTTTTCTGTGTTAATTCAACGTACACGCGCAGTTGATTGCCATTAATTCTCGTTTTTCACACAAATTTTGTGGAAAGTGAAATTATCCCTGAATAAGTTCTTCATATGGCTTGTTTTGAGAAATTTTGTGCTAACAAAAGACAACTCGATCTATCGAGGCTGGCATGGGGATGGAACGTTTCAGTTATGTGGTTGTGCTAAAACTGCAGATCATTTGCTCTCACAAATGTTCGTTGGTTAGGTTGATCTGCAATGTGCTTTTAATTTTTAAAAAAGAAAAGTATATTTTCCGTCTCTCAACTCTTGACGAAGTTTGGATTTAGTCCCTCTGCTACAAAACCAGACAATTTGCACCTCCAACTCATGAAGCTGGACAAGCTAAGTCCCTCTCCTGATATGACATGGCGTGGTTTCGACCGGGTCTGCGTCCACGTGGCAACCCCCGATGGGTCTTCTTCTTCCTTCTCGTCCTAACTCAGCTCGGCATTTGTCGAGCAGTTCTGGTGTGTGGAGCAGTATGAGGAGAATGTGGGCGCGGAAGCCTCCGGCAAAGTGTCATTGGTCCCTGACGACCTCCGCAAGACAGCTCTGGTGCCGTGGTGCGTGTCCCCCAACGTGCCGCCTGCGCCGCCGAAAACAAGCTTGCCTCAATGGAGTTCACATGAGCGCTACGTGTGTTTTCGTTTTTTCTTCTTCTTTGTACGTAAAGCTTGGTCATGTGTGACTTTGGACTGGTAAAAACCACGTTGAGTCAGCATGATACTGCTAGAGGGATAAAACTTGTCCGGTTTCAAAAGTTGGGGGTACAAATTGTCCGATTCCGTAATTAAGGGGTCAAATTTAGATTTCGTCAAAAGTTAAGGGACAAAAAGTATACTTTTCTCATTTTAAAAACATATAGGATATGTTCTAATTCTGGCTCCCAAGATTTAGGAAGTAGAATAACCAACAATTTTAGTAAGCGAGCATAGCAACTCCATTGTAATTTGTTTTTTCGCCAGAATCATGCAAACTAAAAATGTCATCCTCGGGATAATATAAATTGGCATCAAAACGACCACAAATTGCCATCCCTCATAGCGAAGGTTAGCTGAATTGCATTACCGTAAATCTTTATGTAAAAAAAATCTTTGACCCCAATAGCCAAAACGATTTTAATGGCAATTTGTTTTGGTTTTGCATGACAATTTTCATCAGTGCGCATGGCAACTTCGCTGCAATTCTGTTTTTCGCAAGAAAATTGTTGTGCTTGCAAACTAAAAGTGTCATCCTCGTGATATCTAAAGTGCCACCAAAACGTTCACAATTGCCATTCGCTGATTATCAGTACCGAAAATCTTCACTTGTGATTGGGATAGCTGAGATTTTCTGGACTATTTGAGAGATCAGAAATTGGGCATGCTAAGATAATAAGAAATCCGACGATCTATGTACGGTGGTGAATCTAGTTGGATATTAGCTTATCTATTGGTCAATTATAATGACAAATAGACAAATCATGAGGCGTTGATCTGTGAAGTAAGACTCATCGAACAAATAGCAAGTGAAATCTTTTGCGTAACTCCTGGTGAAGTTCAAAAAAGAGAATGTTTGTTGCCGGTTCACATGCTTGGTACAGAGTTGATGATATGACAAGTCAAAGTTTGTCTTCCCTCTTATGTAGGGCAGCGAAGGAGATGATGTGTATATGTTGGAGCAGGAATTTTGGTCTCCTATAATAGTTTAGATGCTTTCTAGTCGTTACATCCAGCTTAGGACGTGTCATCTAGGTTATGTAACAAATTCACTTCCTGATTTTATTACTTTTTATGCTATACCTTTATGTTTTTGCTTTCATGCTTAGTAGTTTAGGCCTTGTTAAGCAAAATATTGGTTTAATTCTGAATAGAATCAGAGGAGGTGCTCTCTTTCCCAAACAAGAAAAAACTATTTCGCTAAGTTGGCTCTTCACCATGTGTTCGCGTTGCACTTTGGTCCCTCTGTTTGTGGTTTTCGTCGTTCATGCCATTGTTGCTTGTTCGAGTCTTCGAGACATACAATGCAACTAGCGGCTCGCCGAATGCATTTGCCAATAAAAAGGAACTAATGTCATAGAAAATACTCCCCTTGATGAGCTCCATGACACCTTGTTAATGCAAAATGGTCAGCATTTGCCACTCACTAATATATCATCTTCTTAATTTTGATACAAGGACTCATCTCCCTTTCATCATTGAACCTAAAACGGAGCTCACCTCTTTCACTTGTGTCTCCTTATTTTTTCTCTTGAGCCGCTTTCGTCCCCTTCACATTCCCGTGGCCCTCCCATCTTTTTTTCTTCTTCCTAAAGTCTTACTCTGCCATCACCGCTGTCAATAGAGGTATTAAATCGTGTTCTAAGTCCCAAAGGGGGTCGTACTACTACTGGTCCGATTAACCTCCAAGGATGGATGGATGCTCGTCATCTTGGGCCATAATTAATATCTTGCTAGGTTCACTTGCTATAGCTATTTGAAGTCCACAAACCATCCTGACCAACGGTCAATTTTTTTTTTTGAACTTGTCCTTGAGTTTATTGGAGTGTCACAAACGTCGAAACCGGCGAGCAATCGACATCCCCTTCTCCTCCACCTCCTCCCCGCTCCTTCTACCACCGCTCATCCTCTCACATCTGACGTCACGGAACAGTTTGCTGGGCAACCACATCGAGCATGACACAAATTCTTTCAAAAATGAAATTTTAGGTCAAAAGATTCCAAGTTCGAAAATTGCCTTCAAAATTTTATTTGACCGGGTCAAACCCTACAGAACCTCCAGGAAGAACCTCGCACAAAACCGGCAGAAATCACATATTTGACCTGAAGGCGAAATCAAATCACAAACTAACCTGTTTTCGAAAAAAATTCACTCTGCTGACCCTTTCATGTGGTGCCCGACAGCTAGGCGCCGCACACTACTATGCAGCGCCTCTGCCTTAGGCATCGCACCTCCTGCCAGCGTGGCAGCCCTGGTCCAGTTGCGGCCTCACAGACAGCACTGCAGCGCCTAACAGAGGCGGAGCCAGGATTTATCGAAGCCTGGGGCTAAAGCTAAACCACTATAAATAACGCCAATATCACAACCTAAAGGAAATAAAATGCCAAATACCCTACGTGCCACTGCATCTATACCAATATAAAAAGACGCAAAGAGGCAGATCCAATAAATCACGACCGTCAAATCAGGTCAATCCAATGACCTAGGCTACTTCAATGTCGAGCGCTCAACACGTTTAGCGTGTAGTTAATTTTATGCCAAATATAGTATTAATCACATAATAATACACAAATAATATCCCACTAATATCCGCATGCACTTAATATACTTTCAAATTAACGTGCATTGCACGTACACATTTACTAGTGTTAGAAGTACACCACACATTCAGATTAAGAATAGAATATGAATTTCTTATTACCATAAGAGCCAATTTAATAAATATCTCATCAATAAAACAAAGTGCATCATTACGAACAGTCGTACCAAATTAGTGAAGGCTTGTCTCATTTGAGGCCGTCGTTTCTTCACAAGCAATAATAGGAACCGGAGCTGTAAACATAAAGTTGAGTATTTAAAATCAAGAACTAGACATAGACACGTCATTGTTCATATGAAATTTTGGGAAGCAAGAAATATTATACCATGATCACGAAAAACTCTCCAGGTCCTCTTCATCTTGGATTTCTATTTTCCCCCTGTTAACAAAGAACGATGGAATAAAATTGACTAAAGCAATACAATTTAACATCACCAATTCATTGATTTCAGCTGATAAAAAGGAACTAGGGGGAAATATTAGATGGTTCGACATACCTAGGTATTTAGCATTACCTTTTCAATCCGGTGTGGATCACAGGAGATGAGGCATGGAGAGTGCTTTATTCAAACGACGCGATAGATCCGCTGTTCTGAGCGTCGGCCGCCTGGGCGATCGTCTGCTCGAGTCGAGCAGTGGAGAGAGTTGGGGGCGCAGGGTGAGACTTTTCGGTCGATCTACCGAGACGAAGCGTGAGGATCGGAGCGATCTTGCATCGTGGCTGCTGGCGATTCTTTGGAGCGATCTGGGCGCTAGCAATTTTTGGAGCGATCGTCCAAACTGGTGGGCTGAGGCCTAGGGCTGGGCCTCTACAAGTGTACTAATATATGGGAAAATTCTTGCTGGGTAGCCTACTAGATGGGCCACGCCTGGGGCTATAGCCCCAGTTGCCCTAGGCCCAGTTTCGCCTGGCTTAGGCGCCACATGAATGAAATATGCCCTAGAGGCAATAATAAAGTTATTATTTATTTCCTTATATCATGATAAATGTTTATTATTCATGCTAGAATTGTATTAACCGGAAACATAATACATGTGTGAATACATAGACAAACAGAGTGTCACTAGTATGCCTCTACTTGACTAGCTCGTTAATCAAAGATGGTTATGTTTCCTAACCATGAACAAAGTGTTGTTATTTGATTAACGAGGTCACATCATTAGTTGAATGATCTGATTGACATGACCCATTCCATTAGCTTAGCACCCGATCGTTTAGTATGTTGCTATTGCTTTCTTCATGACTTATACATGTTCCTATGACTATGAGATTATGCAACTCCCGTTTGCCGGAGGAACACTTTGGGTGCTACCAAACGTCACAACGTAACTGGGTGATTATAAAGGAGCATTACAGGTGTCTCCAAAGGTACATGTTGGGTTGGCGTATTTCGAGATTAGGATTTGTCACTCCGATTGTTGGAAAGGTATCTCTTGGGCCCTCTCGGTAATGCACATCACATAAGCCTTGCAAGCATTACAACTAATATGTTAGTTGTGAGATGATGTATTACGGAACGAGTAAAGAGACTTGCCGGTAACGAGATTGAACTAGGTATTGGATACCGACGATCGAATCTCGGGCAAGTAACATACCGATGACAAAGGGAACAACGTATGTTGTTATGCAGTCTGACCGATAAAGATCTTCGTTGAATATGTAGGAGCCAATATGGGCATCCAGGTCCCGCTATTGGTTATTGACCGGAGATATGTCAGTCATGTCTACATTATTCTCGAACCGTAGGGTCCGCATGCTTAACATTACGATGACAGTTATTATGAGTTTATGCATTTTGATGTACCGAAGTTAGTTCTGAGTCCCGGATGTGATCACGGACATGACTAGGAGTCTCGAAATGGTCGAGACAGGAAGATTGATATATTGGAAGCCTATATTTGGACATCGGAAGTGTTCCGGGTGAAATCGGGATTTTACCGGAGTACCGGGAGGTTACCGGACCCCCCCCCCCGGGAGCCATATGGGCCTTAATGGGCTTTAGTGGAAAGGAGAAAGGGGCAGCCCAAGGTGGTCGCGCGCCTCCCCCCTCCCCTAGTCCTATTAGGACTAGGAGAGGTGGCCGACCCCCCTCTCTCTTTCCCCCTCGGGGAATCCTAGTCCAACTAGGATTTTGGGGGGGGGAGTCCTACTCCCGGTAGGAGTAGGACTCCTCCTGCGCCCTCCTCCTGGCTGGCGGCCCCCTCCCCCTTGGCTCCTTTATATACGGAGGCAGGGGGCACCTCTAGACACACAAGTTGATCCTTGAGATCGTTCCTTAGCCGTGTGCGGTGCCCCCTGCCACCATATTCCACCTCGATCATATTGTAGCGGTGCTTAGGCGAAGCCCTGCGACGGTAGAACATCAAGATCGTCACCACGCCGTCGTGCTGACGAAACTCCTCCCCGACGCTTTGCTGGATCGAAGCCCGGGGATCGTCATCGAGCTGTACGTGTGCTAAGAACTCGGAGGTGCCGGAGTAACGGTGCTTGGATCGGTCGGATCGGGAAGACGTACGACTACTTCCTCTACGTTGCGTCAACGTTTCCGCAGTCGGTCTGTGTGGGTACGTAGACAACACTCCCCTCTCGTGGCTATGCATCACCATGATCTTGCGTGTGCGTAGGAAAAATTTTGAAATTACTGCGTTACCCAACAGTGGCATCCGAGCCTAGGTTTTATGGTTTGATGTTATATGCACGAGTAGAACACAAGTGAGTTGTGGGCGATATAAGTCATACTGCCTACCAGCATGTCATACTTTGATTCGGCGGTATTGTTGGACGAGACGACCCGGACCAACATTACGCGTACGCTTACGCGAGACCGGTTTCCCCGACGTGCTTTGCACATAGGTGGCTTGCGGGTGACTGTCTCTCCAACTTTAGTTGAACCGAGTGTGGCTACGCCCGGTCCTTGCGAAGGTTAAAACGGAGTCTATTTGACAAACTATCGTTGTGGTTTTGATGCGTAGGTGAGATTGGTTCTTGCTTAAGCCCGTAGCAGCCACGTAAAACTTGCAACAACAAAGTAGAGGACGTCTAACTTGTTTTTGCAGGGCATGTTGTGATGTGATATGGCCAAGACATGATGCTAAATTTTATTGTATGAGATGATCATGTTTTGTAACCGAGTTATCGACAACTGGCAGGAGCCATATGGTTGTCGCTTTATTGTATGCAATGCAATCGCGATGTAATGCTTTACTTTATTACTAAGCGGTAGTGATAGTCATAGAAGCATAAGATTGGCGAGACGACAACGATGCTACGATGGAGATCAAGGTGTCACGCCGGTGGCGATGGTGATCATGACGGTGCTTCGGAGATGGAGATCACAGGCACAAGATGATGATGGCCATATCATATCACTTATATTGATTGCATGTGATGTTTATCTTCTATGCATCTTATCTTGCTTTGATTGACGGTAGCATTATAAGATGATCTCTCACTAAATTATCAAGAAGTGTTCTCCCTGAGTATGCACCGTTGCGAAAGTTCTTCGTGCTGAGACACCACGTGATGATCGGGTGTGATAGGCTCTACGTTCAAATACAACGGGTGCAAAACAGTTGCACACGTGGAATACTCAGGTTATACTTGACGAGCCAAGCATATACAGATATGGCCTCGGAACACGGAGACCGAAAGGTCGAGCGTGAATCATATAGTAGATATGATCAACATAACGATGTTCACCATTGAAAACTACTCCATGTCACGTGATGATCGGTTATGGTTTAGTTGATTTGGATCACGTGATCACTTAGAGGATTAGAGGGATGTCTATCTAAGTGGGAGTTCTTAAGTAATTTGATTAATTGAACTTAAACTTATCATGAACTTAGTACCTGATAGTATCTTGCATGTTTATGTTGATTGTAGATAGATGGCTCGTGCTGTTGTTCCGTTGAATTTTAATGCGTTCCTTGAGAAAGCAAAGTTGAAAGATGATGGTAGCAATTACACGGACTGGGTCCATAACTTGAGGATTATCCTCATTGCTGCTCAGAAGAATTACGTCCTGGAAACACTGCTGGGTGCCAGGCCTGCTGCTGGAGCAACACCAGATGTTATGAACGTCTGGCAGAGCAAAGCTGATGACTACTCGATAGTTCAGTGTGCCATGCTTTACGGCTTAGAATCGGGACTTCAACGACGTTTTGAACGTCATGGAGCATATGAGATGTTCCAGGAGTTGAAGTTAATATTTCAAGCAAATGCCCGGATTGAGAGATATGAAGTCTCCAATAAGTTCTATAGCTGCAAGATGGAGGAGAACAGTTTTGTCAGTGAGCATATACTCAAAATGTCTGGGTATAATAATCACTTGATTCAATTGGGAGTTAATCTTCCAGATGATTGCGTCATTGACAGAATTCTCCAATCACTGCCACCAAGCTACAAGAGCTTCGTGATGAACTATAATATGCAAGGGATGAACAAGACTATTCCCGAGCTCTTCGCAATGCTGAAAGCTGCGGAGGTAGAAATCAAGAAGGAGCATCAAGTGTTGATGGTCAATAAGACCACTAGTTTCAAGAAAAAGGGCAAAGGGAAGAAGAAGGGGAACTTCAAGAAGAACGGCAAGCAAGTTGCTGCTCAAGAGAAGAAACCCAAGTCTGGACCTAAGCCTGAAACTGAGTGCTTCTACTGCAAGCAGACTGGTCACTGGAAGCGGAACTGCCCCAAGTATTTGGCGGATAAGAAGGATGGCAAGGTGAACAAAGGTATATGTGATATACATGTTATTGATGTGTACCTTACCAATGCTCGCAGTAGCACCTAGGTATTTGATACTGGTTCTGTTGCTAATATTTGCAACTCGAAACAGGGACTACGGATTAAGCGAAGATTGGCTAAGGACGAGGTGACGATGCGCGTGGGAAACGGTTCCAAAGTCGATGTGATCGCGGTCGGCATGCTACCTCTACATCTACCTTCGGGATTAGTATTAGACCTAAATAATTGTTATTTGGTGCCAGCGTTGAGCATGAACATTATATCTGGATCTTGTTTAATGCGAGACGGTTATTCATTTAAATCAGAGGATAATGGTTGTTCTATTTATATGAGTAATATCTTTTATGGTCATGAACCCTTGAAGAGTGGTCTATTCTTATTGAATCTCCATAAGTAGTAATACACATATTCATAATGTTGAAGCCAAAAGATGCAGAGTTGATAATGATAGTGCAACTTATTTGTGGCACTGCCGTTTAGGTCATATCGGTGTAAAGCGCATGAAGAAACTCCATACTGATGGACTTTTGGAACCACTTGATTATGAATCACTTGGTACTTGCGAACCGTGCCTCTTGGGCAAGATGCCTAAAACACCGTTCTCCGGTACTATGGAGAGAGCAACAGATTTGTTGGAAATCGTACATACAGATGTATGTGGTCCAATGAATATTGAGGCTCGTGGCGGATATCGTTATTTTCTCACCTTCACAGATGACTTAAGCAGATATGGGTATATCTACTTAATGAAACACAAGTCTGAAACATTTGAAAAGTTCAAAGAATTTCATAGTGAAGTTGAAAATCATCGTAACAAGAAAATAAAGTTTCTACGATCTGATCGTGGAGGAGAATATTTGAGTTACGAATTTGGTGTACATTTGAAAAATTGTGGAATAGTTTCGCAACTCACGCCACCCGGAACACCACAGCGTAATGGTGTGTCCGAGCGTCGTAATCGTACTTTAATAGATATGGTGCGATCTATGATGTCTCTTACTGATTTACCGCTATCGTTTTGGGGATACGCTCTAGAGACGGCCGCATTCACGTTAAATAGGGCACCATCAAAATCCGTTGAGACGACGCCTTATGAACTGTGGTTTGGCAAGAAACCAAAGTTGTCGTTTCTGAAAGTTTGGGGCTGCGATGCTTATGTGAAAAAGCTTCAACCTGATAAGCTCGAACCCAAATCGGAGAAATGTGTCTTCATAGGATATCCAAAGGAAACTATTGGATACACCTTCTATCACAGATCCGAAGGCAAGACTTTTGTTGCTAAATTCGGAAACTTTCTAGAGAAGGAGTTTCTCTCGAAAGAAGTGAGTGGGAGGAAAGTAGAACTTGACGAGGTAACTGTACCTGCTCCCTTACCGGAAAGTAGTACATCACAGAAAACTGTTTCAGTGACACCTACACCAGTTAGTGAGGAAAGTAATGATAATGATCATGAAACTTCAGATCAAGATACTACTGAACCTTGTAGATCAACCAGAGTGAGATCCGCGCCAGAGTGGTATGGTAATCCTGTTCTGGAAGTCATGCTACTAGATCATGATGAACCTACGAACTATGAAGAAGCGATGGTGAGCCTAGATTCCGAAAAATGGCTTGAAGCCATGAAATCTGAGATGGGATCCATGTATGAGAACAAAGTATGGACTTTGGTTGACTTGCCCAATGATCGGCAAGCGATTGAGAATAAATGGATCTTCAAGAAGAAGACTGACGCTGACGGTAATATTACTGTCTACAAAGCTCGACTTGTCGCAAAAGGTTTTCGACAAGTTCAAGGGGTTGACTACGATGAGACCTTCTCACCCGTAGCGATGCTTAAGTCTGTCCGAATCATGTTAGCAATTGCCGCATTTTATGATTATGAAATTTGGCAAATGGATGTCAAAACTGCATTCCTGAATGGATTTCTGGAAGAAGAGTTGTATATGATGCAACCAGAAGGCTTTGTCGATCCAAAGGGAGCTAACAAAGTGTGCAAGCTCCAGCGATCCATTTATGGACTGGTGCAAGCCTCTCGGAGTTGGAATAAACGCTTTGATAGTGTGATCAAAGCATTTGGTTTTATACAGACTTTCGGAGAAGCCTGTATTTACAAGAAAGTGAGTGGGAGCTCTGTAGCATTTCTGATATTATATGTGGATGATATATTACTAATTGGAAATGATATAGAATTTCTGGATAGCATAAAGGGATACTTGAATAAGAGTTTTTCAATGAAAGACCTAGGTGAAGCTGCTTACATATTAGGCATAAAGATCTATAGAGATAGATCAAGACGCTTAATTGGACTTTCACAAAGCACATACCTTGACAAGATTTTGAAGAAGTTCAAAATGGATCAAGCAAGGAAAGGGTTCTTGCCTGTGTTACAAGGTCTGAAGTTGAGTCAGACTCAATGCCCGACCACTGCAGAAGATAGAGAGAAAATTAAAGATGTTCCCTATGCTTCAGCCATAGGCTCTATCATGTATGCAATGCTGTGTACCAGACCTGATGTGTGCCTTGCTATAAGTTTAGCAGGGAGGTACCAAAGTAATCCAGGAGTGGATCACTGGACAGCGGTCAAGAACATCCTGAAATACCTGAAAAGGACTAAGGATATGTTTCTCGTATATGGAGGTGACAAAGATCTCATCGTAAATGGTTACGTTGATGCAAGCTTTGACACTGATCTGGACGATTCTAAATCGCAAACCGGATACGTGTTTACATTAAACGGTGGAGCTGTCAGTTGGTGCAGTTCTAAACAAAGCGTCGTAGCGGGATCTACATGTGAAGCGGAGTACATAGCTGCTTCGGAAGCAGCGAACGAAGGAGTCTGGATGAAGGAGTTCATATCCGATCTAGGTGTCATACCTAGTGCATCGGGTCCAATGAAAATCTTTTGTGACAATACTGGTGCAATTGCCTTGGCAAAGGAATCCAGATTTCACAAGAGAACCAAGCACATCAAGAGACGCTTCAATTCCATCCGGGATCTAGTCCAGGTGGGAGACATAGAGATTTGCAAGATACATATGGATCTGAATGTTGCAGATCCGTTGACTAAGCCTCTTCCATGAGCAAAACATGATCAGCACCAAGGCTCCATGGGTGTTAGAATCATTACTGTGTAATCTAGATTATTGACTCTAGTGCAAGTGGGAGACTGAAGGAAATATGCGCTAGAGGCAATAATAAAGTTATTATTTATTTCCTTATATCATGATAAATGTTTATTATTCATGCTAGAATTGTATTAACCGGAAACATAATACATGTGTGAATACATAGACAAACAGAGTGTCACTAGTATGCCTCTACTTGACTAGCTCGTTAATCAAAGATGGTTATGTTTCCTAACCATGAACAAAGTGTTGTTATTTGATTAACGAGGTCACATCATTAGTTGAATGATCTGATTGACATGACCCATTCCATTAGCTTAGCACCCGATCGTTTAGTATGTTGCTATTGCTTTCTTCATGACTTATACATGTTCCTATGACTA
The DNA here is from genome assembly GCF_056163025.1 of Triticum urartu. NCBI lineage: Eukaryota > Viridiplantae > Streptophyta > Magnoliopsida > Poales > Poaceae > Triticum > Triticum urartu. The sequence continues at coordinate 571,026,000 of NC_141878.1, forward strand.
TGAGATTATGCAACTCCCGTTTGCCGGAGGAACACTTTGGGTGCTACCAAACGTCACAACGTAACTGGGTGATTATAAAGGAGCATTACAGGTGTCTCCAAAGGTACATGTTGGGTTGGCGTATTTCGAGATTAGGATTTGTCACTCCGATTGTCGGAAAGGTATCTCTTGGGCCCTCTCGGTAATGCACATCACATAAGCCTTGCAAGCATTACAACTAATATGTTAGTTGTGAGATGATGTATTATGGAACGAGTAAAGAGACTTGCCGGTAACGAGATTGAACTAGGTATTGGATACCGACGATCGAATCTCGGGCAAGTAACATACCGATGACAAAGGGAACAACGTATGTTGTTATGCGGTCTGACCGATAAAGATCTTCGTTGAATATGTAGGAGCCAATATGGGCATCCAGGTCCCGCTATTGGTTATTGACCGGAGATATGTCTTAGTCATGTCTACATTATTCTCGAACCGTAGGGTCCGCACGCTTAACGTTACGATGACAGTTATTATGAGTTTATGCATTTTGATGTACCGAAGTTAGTTCGGAGTCCCGGATGTGATCACGGACATGACGAGGAGTCTCGAAATGGTCGATACATGAAGATTGATATATTGGAAGCCTATATTTGGACATCGGAAGTGTTCCGGGTGAAATCGGGATTTTACCGGAGTACCGGGAGGTTACCGGAACCCCCCCGGGAGCCATATGGGCCTTAATGGGCTTTAGTGGAAAGGAGAAAGGGGCAGCCCAAGGTGGCCGCGCGCCTCCCCCCTCCCCTAGTCCTATTAGGACTAGGAGAGGTGGCCGGCCCCCCTCTCTCTCTTTCCTCCTCGGGGAATCCTAGTCCAACTAGGATTTGGGGGGGGGGAGTCCTACTCCCGGTAGGAGTAGGACTCCTCCTGCGCCCTCCTCCTGGCCGGCGGCCCCCTCCCCCTTGGCTCCTTTATATACGGAGGCAGGGGGCACCTCTAGACACACAAGTTGATCCTTGAGATCGTTCCTTAGCCATGTGTGGTGCCCCCTGCCACCATATTCCACCTCGATCATATTGTAGCGGTGCTTAGGCGAAGCCCTGCGACGGTAGAACATCAAGATCGTCACCACGCCGTCGTGCTGACGGAACTCCTCCCCGACGCTTTGCTGGATCAGAGCCCGGGGATCGTCATCGAGCTGTACGCGTGCTAAGAACTCGGAGGTGCCGGAGTAACGGTGCTTGGATCGGTCGGATCGGGAAGACGTACGACTACTTCCTCTACGTTGCGTCAACGCTTTCGCAGTCGGTCTGCGTGGGTACGTAGACAACACTCTCCCCTCTCGTGGCTATGCATCACCATGATCTTGCGTGTGCGTAGGAAATTTTTTGAAATTACTGCGTTACCCAACACCACACTTGTAGTGTGCAGCGCCTAGCGCTTAGGTGCTGCACAGTGACTTAAAGCGCATCGGCCCAGCCCGACCAGGCAGTTCTTCCCCCTCTCCGCTCTCTGGACAGAGAGTAGCGGCGGTGCCCCCATCGAATCCCCTCCCCCCATCCCTCTCAGATCTGAAGATTTGATCCGTGGATTCGATCTCCAATCCATCCTACTAGGTAAACTCCTCCGTTCCTTTTCTTTTCCTCCGTAAATTTGTTGCCATTTTAGAGATTTGTCCAAGATTTGATGGAACCCTTGATTTGCTTGATTTAGGATGTGTAGTCATAGTGGTAGTACCGTAGTGTTGTTGCTTAGTTCACAATATATGGTTCTTGTTAGTGAAACCCTAGATTGTTTAGTTTTTTTAGATATATATGAGATGCCTATTTTTATAGATAACTATGAGATGTTGAGTTTTGTAGACATATATGAGATGTTTGTTTAGATATATATTAGATGTTGAGTTTATTTGAAATATTAGATGTTGAGTTCATTTGAACACATATGACATATTCATTGTGTGAGAAGGAGATGTTGAGATTCTTGTAATTGAACACATATTAGATGTTTAGTGTATACCGATATTTGAGATGAAGATGAACTCATATATGTTTATTGTTTGAACTTTGTAAGGATGGTTTGGATTCTCGATGATGTCTACGACACAAAACACCGGGCCTACATGATGCGCGAGAAGGAGATGGTAATAACGAGTAATCTAAATATTTTGCAAATTTGCCTTAAGTTGAAATTTACATGCCCTAAGATTTGTCATTACTTGTTTTTTGCAGAAGTTTGAACCTTTGAAGATTCGGTATCACGGGGTCTCTGGTCCTGCCATGCCTTACGATGAGCGGTACACACCGTACATCAAGCAGGCAGGACTACTCCCGTGGATTTAGTTGGTCAGCCGGTCCACGCCGAATCTGAACGCTCCACTGGTGTCCGCTCTTGCTGATCGGTGGAGGCCGGAGATGCATAGTTTCCATCTTCGGACTGGGGAGATGACCGTGACGCTCGAGGATGTCTCGTTGATCACCGGTCTTGCTATCAACGGTATGCCTCTCTGTATGAGCACTGATTCTGATGGGTGGCGTGAGCAGATGATTGCTCTTATCGGTATGGCTCCTACCGAGGCTGAGGCTGATGTAGAGGAGGGAGAAGAGAAGAAGAAGAAGGAAAGGAAAGCAGCCGGAGCTGCTTTCACGTGGATTCAAACTCACTTTGCGACGTGCCCTCCGGATGCCACTGATGATGTGATCCAGACACATGCTCGTGTCTACATGTGGTATGTTGTGTCGAGGACTTTGTTTCCTGACTCCACTGGCAAGAACGCTCCATGGATGTGGCTGAAGGCATTGACCGTCTTCGATAGCAAATGGAGCTGGGGTTCAGCGACTCTTGCCTACTTGTACCGACAGGTAGTTGGTCTGTTTTGTGATCAATTCATTTCTTCATTAGCAATGCAAGCTTGCTGTCAAGTTAACATTGTTTTTCTTTCATATGCAGCTGGACGATGCGTGTTGTAGGATCACAGGTAGTGCAGGCATTGGTGGTAATATGCTTCTACTTTCTGTATGGAGTTGGGAGCGTCTGCCTGTTGGACGCCCGAAGAGCGTCAGGTTTAATCCTTGGTATGAAGATGAAGATGACGAATTATGGCGCCCCACTTGGGCTTACAAGTGGGATGTGGTTTCTGAGATGACGAACGATGTCAATCTCATGCACCAGAAGTACGTTGCCGAGTTGGACACGATTACGCCTGAGCAGGTAACGAGGTCATTACTTCAGTCATTTCTCATGTTTGTTTGTAAAAAATTCACCAATTTTGCATTGTTGCCCTATTTCATAGGTGGAATGGCAGCCATATGGCGCCGATGACAGACTTGGGTACACCCCGGAGTTTACCATCAACCCGATGTGCTTGCGGGATAGGGATCTCTGGCGTATGCGGTGCCCACTGATATGCAACTGGGCTGTTGAGTTTCATTTGCCACATCGTGTGTGTCGTCAGTTTGGTCTGTTCCAGCCTCACCCGCCGGAATGGGTGGATACGGACAAAGCACTTCATAGGTAAGAGAGCATGAACCGTATTGACTAAGCATCATCACTCCTTGATTTTGCTAATGTTTGGTTTTGTACCATGAAGGTTGGACAGGAGAAGGCATCGGAAGATAAAGGACTGGGACAAGCATCATGCTTCGTATGTTACCCGCTTCCAGCTTTGTGTGGAGGAAGCTCGTAGCAGTGCACGCGCCAAGCTTCGTGAGCATAGTCCACTTGCTTTTGATAACTACATACGATGGCTTCTTGAAAATACCCGAGTTGAGATATGCCCGCCGGCATATAATGAGGATATTCTTGAAGAACCCGTAAACTTTGAGGATCTATCAAAGGGGAAGTACAACAGAGATGTCAGGGTAGGGCACGGAGTCCCTGCTGTTCTTGTGATTAACTATGTGGTAAAGTGTTTCTTCTTTACTTTCCCGTTGGCCGTATTACACATGTTTGAATGGCTAACGTGTTCATTCTTTCTCATCCGCAGCGCACCGAGATCAAGAAAGCAGCTGATGAGAGCCAGTCTATTCTGGAGGAAACACCGGTTGGAAAAGGCAATGATGATGGTTCACTACGAGCATTTCTCAAGGTACATATCGCATTCACTATGAGAGCCAGTCTATGTTGCGGAGTCTGATATCGTATGCACTTGTTCATGTTACAGCGTCAGGCCAAAAGTTAAGGCGGTTATCGAATCTTCTCGGTTTCCGCGATCCCGAATTTGATGAACCATCTGCCTCTAGGTCTGGTACACCATCAGACCCCTCATCTCACCATCAGAGGGACGATGTGAGTTCCTCACATGCTTATCTGGATGATGAGGGTGCGGTCACCCAAGAGGTATGACTAATCCTTTAGATGTGATTCTCACTTGATTACGACATCGGTCTTCACCATATTGTTTGATTGTGTGATAGGGCGATGAGCTTGATGATGACATGACTTTGGTGGACGCTCAACTTCGGTCCCCATATGTGTTCAAGCCTAGGCAGTTCAGATGCCGGTACACGCCCAACGACTTTGACAACAGGGGCAACCCAAAGGTGGTCGTAGGGACCTCGCGGATGGCTAGCTTGGATCATGAGGCGGAGGCGGAGGCGGAGGAGGAAGTGCAGGAAGAGGAGGCTCGTCCACCCAGGAAGAAGAAGATTGCCTGCAGGCGTGGCACCAGGAACACACGCGGAAGGCATTAGTGCTTGTGTTTGTTAGTGCTCTTGTAGCCGTTTCATTAGGTTGATGAACTTGTGACGTTATGTTATATGTTGGTGAACTATTACTAGTGTGGTATTTGTGTTTGTGAACTAGTAGTAATGTTGAATTGTCCTAAATGATGTGATGTTCAAGTTATTAGTTGTCTTTGTTCAGTATGTGCAGTTTACAGTAATTTTAGTGATGTTCAAGCAAGTTATGTGAGTGCTGCATGAGGCCAAAATGGCATCTATTTCTGTAGTTTGGCAGTTAACAGCACTGCAGCGCCCAACACCCAGGCGCTGCACTGTACTCTGCAGCGCCTAAGCGAGCGCCCAACGCTTAGGCGCTGCACCATACAGTGCAGCGCCCATCTCGTAGGCGCTGCTCAACTGGCCATGGCTATCCAGAGAGCCACAGAAGGCTTGCACCACTGACCGTCCATGAAAAATACCAAGTCAGAGTGCAGCGCCCAACTGCAAGGTGCTGCACTGTACTGTGTGACGCCTATCCCTTGGGTGCTGCACTGTATTGGAAAAACTGAGTTCACAACACGTTCATTTCACCGGAACATCATAATACTTACAATGACTGCAGCATCACAACAATTTGAACAAACACAAATTTTATGCCGATGAGTTCATAACTTAAGACAATTCAAACATTACTACGACATGGTTCATGACATATTCATTACAAATGACAAATGGCAGCTTGCCCTAGAAGATAGTTCACCAACATCTCACATGCCCTCACAAGTTCACGACACATTCATTAGAAGATAGTTGACAACGAGTGCACCGGAGCGAAGTCCCTACTGAGTAGAGCGAGGCCATTTCCCCTTCTTGTCACATGCCGAGTCCTCCTCTTGCGCCTCGCGAGCCTTTGAAAGCTTTCTTGCCCTCTCCTCCTCACGAGCAAGTTTCGCTTGGCGTGCCCTCTCCTCCTCTCGTTTCTTCCGCTCCATCCTCTCCTTCTGACGACGCTCTTCCTCCAAGCCTCTTCGAAACGATTCTTCGAACCACCGTTGCCACCTAAGACAATCTTGGTATTGGTCCTTTTTGACATCTTCTGGCACTTCAAGATCTATCCACGTGAAGTACTTGCATAGAGGAGGCAGTGACTGCATACAACATTTTTGTTAGTGTTGACACACATTGGAGAGTAACATTTTACTTCTCGAGCTTACCGGTGGTCGGTCATAGGCGTTAGTTGGAAGTGCATGATCATAAGCATAGTTCGGGCATACAAAATATCTCCGCCCTTCCGTCCATGATTTCTTTCGGTCGGTGGACACCTTCACCTTGCAAACATCTCCACACCAACATGGCGGGATATTGACATCTTTCTCCTTCACCTTGTCCCAAGATGCGTTCTCCCACTTGTTCGGCATGTCTTCTTGGTTAGCACACGGTGGCCTCGTCATGGAACCGGATGAAGCCATGCCTAAAAAACCGAGAATTCTTGGTTAACCCTAACCCCCACTTAACAATAACCACAACCCTAATCATAGCATAACCCTGACACCAACATCAAACACACATAACCCTAACCCTAGCATACTATGAAAGCCTAACCATACCAAATTAGCAAAGAAACATAACATGATTCAACACAAATTTCCAAATCCAAGCCAAAACTAGGGTTTCCCCAAAGTAGCAAGATTTGAGCGAATGTGACAATTCTATGGATGAAAACGAGGGGATCGGAGGAGAATACCTTAAGGGAGGGGTTGGCTTCGAAATCAACGGTCAAGGACTCCGAATCTGAGAAGGATTTGAGAGGGGGGATAGGAGGGCAGAGTGGAGGCATTGAGCTTCGGGTTTGTGTGGGGGTGGGGGTGTGTGGGGTGGGGATGGGTGGGAGGGGGTGAGTGCAGCCTAATAGATGTCCAGATGTGCAGCGCCTAAGGGCAAGGCGCCACACTACACAGTGCAGCGCCTTGCCCTTGGGCGCTGCACACCTGGACATGCCAGTCCAGAGAGCAACAGAGCCGTTCCAGAGCACACCTGGAAATTGCTAAGTCAGCGTGCAGCGCCTATGGCCAAGGCGCCGCACTGTACTGTGCAGCGCCTAATGTCAGGGCGTTGCACAGTATAGTGCAGCGCCTGTCCCTCAGGCGTTGCACACTGACTTAGCAATTTTTCGGGTGCAAAAGCTACTGGAAAGGTTCTGTTGCTCTCTAGAATGGCATGTCCAGGTGTGCAGCGCCCAAGGGCAAGGCGCTGCACTGTGTAGTGTGGCGCCTGTTGGGGAACGTAGCAGAATTTTAAAATTTTCTACGCATCACCAAGATCAATCTATGGAGTCATCTAGCAACGAGGGAGAGAGGAGTGCATCTACATACCCTTTTAGATCGTGCGTGGAAGCGTTCAAGAGAACGGGGTTGATGGAGTCGTACTCGTCGTGATCCCAATCACCGATGACCTAGCACCGAACGGACGACACCTCCGCGTTCAACACACGTACGGTTGGGAAGACGTCTCCTCCAACTTGATCCAGCAAGGGAGAAGGAGAGGTTGATGAAGATCCAGCAGCATGACGGCGTGGTGGTGGAAGCAACGGTGATCTCGGCAGGGCTTCGCCAAGCACAGGGAGAGGGAGGAGTGTCACGGGAGGGAGAGGGAGAGGCCAGGGGCTAGGGTGCGGCTGCCCTCCCCCCCCACTATATATAGGGTCCCTAGGGGGGTGCCGGCCCTAGGAGATCCAATCTCCAAGGGGGGGCGGCGGCCAAGGGGGTGGCTTGCCCCCCAAGCCAAGTGGGGCGCCCCCCCCACCCCTAGGGTTTCCAACACTACACCACAACACTTGATTGGGGGCAGTTAACTGCCGGGAGAAATACCCGACCAAGGGCAAATAAACTGCCAGGACATTAATTTCTACCGGTACAAGCATCTTAGGGCAAGCAAACTGCCGGGAGAACTCGAGCAACGAGGGCACATGAACTACCGGTATAATCTAGGGCCCATCATCTGCCGGAACAACTAGAAAACGGCCCATATTCTGCCGCGACCGTCTTTGGCACGACAATGAAAAGTTTGGGCCCTAAGCGCTCGCTAGGGTGACAAAGAATTTGGCCCAAAAGGAACTTAGACGCGCCGGCCCTCCGCACCATACCGCACACACCGCTGGCCCCCAAATCCCAATCCACCCGTGCCCTACACCAGAGCGCCGCCGCCCCCAACCATCTGACCTTCCGCCGCCGGCCGTCCTCTAGCCATCGCCATCCCCAAATCACCAGATCGCCGATGCCCCCGACCATCTGATCCCTCCGCTGTCACCCCCAGCACCGCAGCCCCTCCCACCGCCCCAACCGGCCCCACCACCACCGTCGCCCCCACCACCGCAGCCCATCTACCGCCCCAACCAATGCACTGTTGCGGCCTCCACCCAGACCACTGACACCGTCGCCCCCCACCATCGCAGCTCCTCTACTGCACCAAGCACCCACTGTTGCTTCCTCCACCCAGACCACTGCTGCCGTCGCCCCCAACCACAACAGAGCGGCACCGCCGAGCACCAATTGACACGGAGCATCACATCGCCGAGCCACTCCACCGGTGACCATCCTCCTCCGCTGTACGCCGTCGTTTATCAGCTACCACCCTCCTCGTGAGCTTCCTCCCCCAAGCTGGCCCTCCGCACAAGCTCACCAGAGCACCAAGGAGCTCCTCCGGTAAGCTGCACCTTCTCCACAATTCACGCCTTCACTACATTATGATTTCTTGAAGCAAACACAGGAACTTTCTGTTGCTAATTTTTGCTTGTATTGATCTGTTGGGAGCCTTTATGTACTTTATACAGATGCAGTTTATGTTGCTACAAGTTTTGCTTGTATTGATCTGTTGGGAGTCTTTATGTACTTTATAATGATTCACATGTAATAAGCATCTTGCAGTATTAGTGAAGGAACAACACTAGGAGACAACCCACTGGCCAAGGAGCGCCCTTATATCATCAATATCTACCGAAACATTAGTGACCACAGTAGTAAATTATATACGGTCGTGTCAACTGCACTCTAGTCGTAGATTTGAAGTTTGGTCATCATTCATATTGATGTGAGTACACCATGACCACCCCCCTGGAGTGCACCAAAATGACGAGTCATAACTGCTTCTTGTGCTACTTTGTTCATTTTCAATATAATATATGGTAGATTGCTCTTCTTACCATGGTATTTTAGTTTGATGTTAGATTAGACTATGTGACAGCATTAGCATGTTACCTCCTTGCCCCAACCAGCGTTGCCTTGCCTCTACTTCCTTGCCTGAGTAGTGTCGTGTACGTCCTCTACATCATCGCTAGAGCAGCACCACATCCTCTGCTTCTTAATCATCGGTGATATTTCTTTGCTATTCCCATGATATATATAATGATATCCTTACTACTATTTTAGTGTTTGCATTTCCTGAAATGACATGTTTCAATTCACTATTTATTCTGTGCTAGATTGTATTCCTGGTCTGTATTGTATTTCTCCTTGCCTGTACTAGTTAATAATGGTATGCATTTTGTTATTAGATTTTCCCTATTAATAGAAGTACACTTTCTTTCGTATGTTATACGATGTATTGCATGGCCTTACAAGCATGTAAGCTTAGGTTCTATGATTAAATATACACTGACTATCATGGTTGATTGCTTAAAACTCTTTTGCTTCTATGTATGCAGTTGGAAGTCAGTTAATGGCAAATGCAGCAATGGGTTGCGACCACAAGCAAGCTGAGGAGGTAATATACATGTTTTCTTGGCTGAATATTTACATTAGTGTGTACTATCAAGGACAGATAGTAATGCTTTGCTCATTTGGTTGCTACATGGTTAACTTGTGTCCAGGAAACTTGAGCTCCTGATTCCAGTATATATTATTAATTAGTAATTCAAACAGATCATTATAGTTCTTTAGAAGTGTGCTTTTGTGTCCATCAGCCATGAATTTGTAGAGAGGTCAGTTGAATAAATATGGTTACAAATATAAACTTCAATTGGTTCATCTTTCTTTCATGTACACGATAGACTCTACCATGTAGAGAAATGATTTTCATTGGATTCCATGCTCACAAATTTCATTTGATTCATTTCTCATAATTGGATCCTCTTTCTTTCATGTACATGAAGTATTTTAGTTTGTTTGTTTGTTTGTTTGTCAAAAGCCTTGGTTTATTTTTCTAGGCTAATTCAAGTTGTTGTGCGAATCATTTATGTAACTCAACTTTAATAGCTCCTGCAAAGAGGGAGCAGAAATTAAAAGGCTTGTTTGTGCAATGCTTCATTGAAAATCACAATACTCCCAAGACACCCTTCATCAGATTCTTCAATAGGATAAATGTAGTTCAGCTTCGTGTTCTGGATGCAGGAAGTCTGTAATCATAGTTGTTGTCATTGCTCTAAGGAACACGGTACCACGCAAAACCACAAAATGATATCGTCATTTATAGATGTCCAGATTCATTATCATATTATGTTGTGCCAACTTCATATAGGAACTCAAAATAAATCAACTTATATCCAAGGTCAGTCTCAATATCAGGGCCAACTAGAGACTGCACTAGCACACTGAATCTGCGGGTTCCAATACTAATGTTTAATTGTATTACTTTGAAGAAGCCAAGGTATACGACATACGAAATTTTAAGAAGCACAACTAAACACTTGATGCGTTCTGGTAGAGAAATAGTACCAAGTGAAAATAAGATGCTATAATTTTGCATATGTGCTTGTTCAGTACAGTAGCTTCATAATTTGCTTGTTTAATGTTCAGTGTGTGATCGTGACCTTGTGCTTGTGCTTCAAAATGTAGAAAACAATCAAAATGGTCATCAATTCTGTTCGCTTTACTTTGGTACAGGAATAGCCTCACTTTTGTTGTACAAGATAGGCACACCTACTTGCTGTTAATATTTGTACAGACTTTGCACACTATATCTGGATGAGAAGTAAGATAAGCTTGCTACTGTCAAGATGATAAAAAATGGACATGTTGATGTCCAGGATATGTTCTCTACTAAAGTAGAGATTACTCTAGAGATGTTACTAGTTGCTCTATGTTTCAGAACATATGTGGCTATTGTATGTCGGCATGCGGATGTTGTATGTGATTGTTGTAACATCTTCCCGTTAATATTTTTACAGACTTTGCACACTACATTTTGATGAGAAGATAAGCTTGCTACTATTAAGATGATAAAAAATGGACATGTTGATGTCCAGGACATGTTCTCTACTGTAGAAGAGATTACTCAAGAGATGTTACTGGTTGCTCTATATTTTAGAACATATGTGGCTGTTATATGCGATTGTTGTAACATCTTCGTTGAGTTTTGACTGCAACTGTTATATGTAACATCTTCTGATCTATTGCAGGTTTCCCAAAGGTGCACAAGTTCACTAAGGTTTGGAAGATCTTTAAGCTGCTAAAGATTTGGAAGACCTAAAATTAAGTTGGTGGAGTGATAATGACCTGTGTCTTGTTTGTTGAACTTGAGACTTGCTCTGCTCATTTTGGTGGTTGTTAATTAGCTCATTTAGGTTGTGTGGCACACATCTAGAAACATATGTACATCTCTAGTGGCACTACTTTATTTTTGTTGTGTGGCAAACATATATATGTACTTCTTTTATGGCACAACCTCTTTATATATGGTCGTTATGATTATCGAATGAAGTTTAAGGTTTTCGATGAGGCCTATATGTTACTTTGAAGTGCATGTATAAATTGTGTGCTATGTCCTGATTGCGTAGATATATATATATATATATATATATATATATATATATATATATATATATATATATATATATAGAATGGATGGATATTACATAATAGGGATGCCTAGAACATTTTGCTAGTGAACTCAACAAGCTGGCATAATATCTGCCGGGTGAACATACTTGTACATGCGGTTTAACTGCCGGTAATTGCAGTTGCACGTGCTCTGAACAATCTGCTGGGAGAAAATGAACTGCCGGCAAATACATGTGTCAGGGCAGAAAAACTGCCGGGAGAAGTAATCCCCGGCAGCCGTTCTCGTGGCGGTTCTATCTGCCGGGAGAACCACAGTCCCGGCAGTTTGTCTGCCCTTTAAAGAGGCTTCTCCTGGCAGTTTTTCTGTCCTTACATCAGTGTTGTGGTGTAGTGCAACCCTAGGCGCAGGGGAGGCCCAAGGGGGGCGCACCAGCCCACTAGGGGCTGGTTCCCCTCCCACTTCAGCCCATGGGGCCCTCCGGGATAGGTGGCCCCACCCGGTGGTCCCGGTACAATACCAATTACCCCCGAAACTTTCCCAACGGCCGAAACTTGACTTCCTATATATAAATCATCACCTCCGGACCATTCCGGAACTCCTCGTGATGTCCGGGATCTCATCTGGGACTCCGAACAACTTTCGGGTTACCGTATACTAATATCTCAACAACCCTAGCGTCACCGAACCTTAAGTGTGTAGACCCTACGGGTTCGGGAGACACGCAGACATGACCGAGACGACTCTCCGGTCAATAACCAATAGCAGGATCTGGATACCCATGTTGGCTCCCACATGCTCCTCGATGATCTCATCGGATGAACCACGATGTCGAGGATTCAATCAATCCGTATACAATTCCCTTTGTCAATCGGTACGTTACTTGCACGAGACTCGATCGTCGGTATCCCAATACCTCGTTCAATCTCGTTACCGGCAAGTCACTTTACTCGTACCGTAATGCATGATCCCGTGATCAACCACTTGGTCACATTGAGCTCATGATGATGCATTACCGAGTGGGCCCAGAGATACCTCTCCGTCATACGGAGTGACAAATCCCAGTCTCGATTCGTGCCAACCCAACAGACACTTTCGGAGATACCTGTAGTGTACCTTTATAGTCACCCAGTTACGTTGTGACGTTTGGCACACCCAAGGCACTCCTACGGTATCCGGGAGTTGCACAATCTCATGGTCTAAGGAAATGATACTTGACATTCGGAAAAGCTATAGCAAACGAACTACACGATCTTTGAGCTATGCTTAGGATTGGGTCTTGTCCATCACATCATTCTCCTAATGATGTGATCCCGTTATCAAATGACATCCAATGTCCATAGTCAGGAAACCATGACTATCTTTTGATCAACGAGCTAGTCAACTAGAGGCTCACTAGGGACGTGTTGTGGTCTATGTATTCACACATGTATTACGATTTCCGGATAACACAATTGTAGCATGAACAACAGACAATTATCATGAACAAAGAAATATAATAATAACCATTTTATTATTGCCTCTAGGGCATATTTCCAACAGTCTCCCACTTGCACTAGAGTCAATAGTTTAGTTACATTGTGATGAATCGAACACCCATGCAGTTCTGGTGTTGATCATGTTTTGCTCTAGGGAGAGGTTTAGTCAACGGATCTGCCACATTCAGGTCTGTATGTACTTTACAAATATCTATGTCTCCATTTTGAACACTTTCACGAATGGAGTTGAAGCGACGCTTGATATGCCTGGTCTTCCTGTGAAACCTGGGCTCCTTTGCAAGGGCAATAGCTCCAGTGTTGTCATAGAAGAGAGTCATCGGGCCCGACGCATTGGGTATGACTCCTAGGTCGGTAATGAACTCCTTCACCCAGATTGCCTCTTGTGCTGCCTCCGAGGCTGCCATGTACTCCGCTTCACATGTAGATCTCGCCACAACGCTTTGCTTGCAACTGGACCAGCTTACTGCCCCACCATTCAAAATATACATGTATCCGGTTTGTGACTTAGAGTCATCCAGATCTGTGTCGAAGCTAGCATCGACGTAACCCTTTACGACGAGCTCTTCATCACCTCCATAAACGAGAAACATATCCTTAGTCCTTTTCAGGTACTTCAGGATATTCTTGACCGCTGTCCAGTGTTCCATGCCGGGATTACTTTGGTACCTTCCTACCAAACTTATGGCAAGGTTTACATCAGGTCTGGTACACAGCATAGCATACATGATAGACCCTATGGCCGAGGCATAGGGGACGCCACTCATCTTTTCTCTATCTTCTGCCGTGGTCGGGCATTGAGCCGTGCTCAATCTCGTACCTTGCAATACATGCAAGAACCCCTTCTTTGACTGATCCATTTTGAACTTCTTCAATATCTTTTCAAGGTACATACTCTGTGAAAGACCAATGAGGCGTCTCGATCTATCTCTATAGATCTTGATGCCTAATATATAAGCAGCTTCTCCAAGATCCTTCATTCAAAAACACTTGTTCAAGTAGGCCTTTATGCTTCCCAAGAATTCTATATCATTTCCCATCAATAGTATGTCATCCACATACAATATGAGAAATGCTACAGAGCTCCCACTCACTTTCTTGTAAATGCAGGCTTCTCCATAAGTCTGCGTAAACCCAAACACTTTGATCATCTCATCAAAATGAATGTTCCAACTCCGAGATGCTTGCACCAGCCCATAAATCGAGCGTTGGAGCTTGCACACCTTGTCAGCATTCTTAGGATCGACAAAACCTTTCGGCTGCATCATATACAATTCTTCCTTAAGGAAACCATTAAGGAATGCCGTTTTGATTTCCATTTGCCATATCTCATAATCATAGAATGCGGCAATTGCTAACATGATCCGGACGGACTTCAGCTTCGCTACAGGTGAAAAAGTCTCATCGTAGTCAACCCCTTGAACTTGTCGATAACCCTTAGCGACAAGCTGAGCTTTATAGATGGTTACATTACCATCCGCATCTGTCTTCTTCTTAAAGATCCATTTATTTTCTATGGCTCACCGATCATCGGGCAAGTCAGTCAAAGTCCATACTTCGTTTTCATACATGGATCCTATCTTGGATTTCATGGCTTCCAGCCATTTGTCGGAATCTGGGCCCGCCATCGCTTCTTCATAGTTCGAAGGTTCACCGTTGTCTAACAACATGATTTCCAAGACAGGGTTGCCGTACCACTCTGGTGCAGAACGTGTCCTCGTGGACCTATGAAGTTCAGTAGCAACTTGATCCGAAGTTTCATGATCATCACCATTAACTTCCTCTCTAGTCGGTGCAGACACCTCAGGAACATTTTCTTGAGCTGCACCACTTACCGGTTCAAGAGGTAATACTTCATCAAGTTCTACTTTCCTCCCACTTATTTCTTTCGAGAGAAACTCTTTCTCTAGAAAGGATCCATTCTTGGCAACAAAGATCTTGCCTTCGGATCTGAGGTAGAAGGTATACCCAATAGTTTCTTTAGGGTATCCTATGAAGACGCATTTTTCCGATTTGGGTTCGAGCTTTTCAGGTGAAGTTTCTTGACATAAGCATCGCATCCCCAAACTTTTAGAAACGACAGCTTAGGTTTCTTCCCAAACCATAATTCATACGGTGTTGTCTCAACGGATTTCGATGGAGCCCTATTTAAAGTGAATGCGGCAGTCTCTAAAGCATAGCCCCAAAATGACAGCGGTAAATCGGTAAGAGACATCATAGATCGCACCATATCCAATAGAGTGCGATTATGACGTTTGGACACACCATTATGCTGAGGTGTTCCAGGCGGCATGAGTTGTGAAACTATTCCACATTTCCTTAAGTGTGTGCCAAATTCGTGACTCAAGTATTCTCCCCCACGATCTGATCGCAAGAACTTGATTTTTCTGTCATGTTGATTCTCAACCTCGCTCTGAAATTCCTTGAACTTTTCAAAGGTCTCAGACTTGTGTTTCATTAAGTAGACATACCCATATCTACTCAAGTCATTGGTGAGGGTGAGAACATAACGATAGCCATCGCGAGCCTCAACACTCATTGGACCGCACACATCAGTATGTATGATTTCCAATAAGTTGGTTGCTCGCTCCATTGTTCCTGGAAACGGAGTCTTGGTCATTTTACCCATGAGGCATGGTTCGCACGTGTCAAATGATTCGTAATCAAGAGACTCCAAAAGTCCATCGGCATGGAGCTTCTTCATGCGTTTGACACCTATGTGACCAAGGAGGCAGTGCCACAAGTATGTGGGACTATCATTATCAACCTTACATCTTTTGGTATTCACACTATGAATATGTGTAACATTACGCTTGAGATTCATTAAGAATAAACCATTCACCATCGGAGCATGACCATAAAACATATCTCTCATATAAATAGAACAACCATTATTCTCGGATTTAAGTGAGTAGCCATCTCGAATTAAACAAGATCCTGATACAATGTTCATGCTCAAAGCTGGCACTAAATAACAATTATTGAGGTTTAAAACTAATCCCGTAGGTAAATGTAGAGGCAGCGTGCCGACGACGATCACATCGACCTTGGAACCATTCCCGACGCGCATCGTCACCTCGTTCTTCGCCAGTCTCCGCTTATTCCGCAGCTCCTGCTTTGAGTTACAAATGTGAGCAACCGTACTGGTATCAAATACCCAGGAGCTACTATGAGTACTGGTAAGGTACACATCAATTACATGTATATCACATATACCTTTAGTGTTGCCGGCCTTCTTGTCCGCTAAGTATTTGGGGCAGTTCCGCTTCCAGTGACCACTTCCCTTGCAATAAAAACACTCAGTCTCGGGCTTGGATCCATTCTTTGGCTTCTTCCCGGCAGCTTGCTTACCAGGCGCGGCAACTCCCTTGCCGTCCTGCTTGAAGTTCTTCTTACCCTTGCCTTTCTTAAACTTAGTGGTTTTATTCACCATCAACACTTGATGTTCCTTTTTGATTTCCACCTTTGCTGATTTCAGCATTGAATATACCTCAGGAATGGTCTTTTCCATCCCCTGCATATTGAAGTTCATCACAAAGCTCTTGTAACTCGGTGGAAGCGACTAAAGGATTCTGTCAATGACCGCGTCATCCGGGAGATTAACTCCCAGCTGAGTCAAGTGGTTATGCAACCCAGACATTTTGAGTATGTGCTCAGTGACAGAACTATTTTCCTCCATCTTACAGCTGAAGAACTCGTCGGAGACTTCATATCTCTCGACCCGGGCATGAGCTTGGAAAACCATTTTCAGCTCTTCGAACATCTCATATGCTCTGTGTCTCTCAAAACACTTTTGGAGCCTCGGTTCTATGCTGTAAAGCATGCCGCACTGAACGAGAGAGTAATCATCAGCACGTGACTGCCAAGCGTTCATAACGTCTTGGTTCTCTGGGATGGGTGCGTCACCTAGCGGTGCTTCTAGGACATAATCTTTCTTGGCAGCTATGAGGATGATCCTCACGTTCCGGACCCAGTCCGTATAGTTGCTGCCATCATCTTTCAGCTTGGTTTTCTCTAGGAACGCGTTGAAGTTGAGGGCAACATTAGCGTGGGCCATTTGATCTACAAGACATAGTGTAAAGATTTTAGACTAAGTTCATGATAATTAAGTTCATCTAATCAAATTATTCAATAAACTCCCACTCAGATAGACATCCCTCTAGTCATCTAAGCGAAACATGATCCGAGTCAACTAGGCCATGTCCGATCATCACGTGAGACGGACTAGTCAACATCGGTGAACATCTTCATGTTGATCGTATCTTCTATACGACTCATGCTCGACCTTTCGGTCTTCTGTGTTTCGAGGCCATGTCTATACATGCTAGGCTCGTCAAGTCAACCTAAGTGTATTGCGTGTGTAAATCTGGCTTACACCCGTTGTATTCGAACGTTAGAATCTATCACACCCGATCATTGCGTGGTGCTTCGAAACAACGAACCTTCGCAACGGTGCACAGTTAGGGGGAACACTTTCTTGAAATTATTACGAGGGATCATCTTATTTAAGCTACCGTCGTTCTAAGCAAATAAGATGTAAAACATGATAAACATCACATGCAATCAAATAGTGACATGATATGGCCAATATCATTTGCTCCTTTTGATCTCCATCTTCGGGGCTCCATGATCATCGTTGTCACTGGCATGACACCATGATCTCCATCATCATGATCTCCATCATCGTGTCTTCTTGAAGTTGTCTCGTCATCTATTACTTCTACTACTATGGCTAACACTTTAGCAATAAAGTAAAGTAATTACATGACGTTTATGTTGATACGCAGGTCATAAATAACTAAAGACAACTCCTATGGCTCCTGCCGGTTCTCATACTCATCGACATGCAAGTCATGATTCCTATTACAAGAACATGATCAATCTCATACATCACATATATCATTCATTACATCCTTTTGGCCATATCACATCACACGGCACATGCTGCAAAAACAAGTTAGACGTCCTCTAATTGTTGTTGCAAGTTTTTACGTGGCTGCTATAGGTTTCTAGCAAGAACGTTTCTTACCTACGCCAAAACCACAACGTGATATGCCAATTTCTATTTACCCTTCATAAGGACCCTTTTCATCGAATCCGATCCAACTAAAGTGGGAGAGACAGACACCCGCCAGCCACCTTATGCAACTAGTGCATGTCAATCGGTGGAACCAGTCTCACGTAAGCGTACGTGTAAGGTCGGTCCGGGCGGCTTCATCCCACGATGCCGCCGAATCAAGATAAGACTAGTAATGGCAAGCAAATTGACAATATCCATGCCCACAACTGCTTTGTGTTCTACTCGTGCATAGAAACTACGCATAGACCTACTCATGATGCCACTGTTGGGGAACGTAGCAGAATTTTAAAATTTTCTACGCATCACCAAGATCAATCTATGGAGTCATCTAGCAATGAGGGAGAGAGGCATGCATCTACATACCCTTGTAGATCGCGCGTGGAAGCGTTCAAGAGAACGTGGTTGATGGAATCGTACTCGTCATGATCCAAATCATCGATGACCTAGCGCCAAACGGACGGCACCTCCGCGTTCAACACATGTACGGTTGGGAAGATGTCTCCTCCAACTTGATCCAGCAAGGGGGAAGGAGAGGTTGATGAAGATCCAGCAGCACGACGGCGTGGTGGTGGAAGCAACGGTGATCTCGGCAGGGCTTCACCAAGCACAGGGAGAGGGAGGAGTGTCACGGGAGGGAGAGGGAGAGGCCAGGGGCTAGGGTGCGGCTGCCCTCCCTCCCCCCACTATATATAGGGTCCCTAGGGGGGTGCCGGCCCTAGGAGATCCAATCTCCAAGGTGGGCGGCGGCCAAGGGGGTGGCTTGCCCCCCAAGCCAAGTGGGGCGCCCCCCACCCCTAGGGTTTCCAACCCTAGGCGCAGGGGAGGCCCAAGGGGGGCGCACCAGCCCACTAGGGGCTGGTTCCCCTCCCACTTCAGCCCATGGGGCACTCCGGGATAGGTGGCCCCACCCGGTGGACCCCCGGGACCCTTCCGGTGGTCTCGGTACAATACCGATTACCCAAGAAACTTTCCCGACGGCCAAAACTTGACTTCCTATATATAAATCTTCACCTCTGGACCATTACGGAACTCCTCGTGACGTCCGGGATCTCATCTGGGACTCCGAACAACTTTCGGGTTACCGTATACTAATATCTCAACAACCCTAGCGTCACTGAACCTTAAGTGTGTAGACCCTACGGGTTCGGGAGACACGCAGACATAACCGAGACGACTCTCCGGTCAATAACCAACAGCGGGATCTAGATACCCATGTTGGTTCCCACATGCTCCTTGATGATCTCATCGGATGAACCACGATGTCGAGGATTCAATCAATCCGTATACAATTCCCTTTGTCAATCGGTACGTTACATGCCCGAGACTCGATCGTCGATATCCCAATACCTCGTTCAATCTCGTTACCGGCAAGTCACTTTACTCGTACCGTAATGCATGATCCCGTGATCAACCACTTGGTCACATTGAGCTCATGATGATGCATTACCGAGTGGGCCCAGAGATACCTCTCCGTCATACGGAGTGACAAATCCCAGTCTCGATTCGTGCCAACCCAACAGACACTTTCGGAGATACCTGTAGTGTACCTTTATAGTCACCCAGTTACGTTGTGACGTTTGGCACACCCAAGGCACTCCTACGGTATCCGGGAGTTGCACAATCTCATGGTCTAAGGAAATGATACTTGACATTCGGAAAAGCTATAGCAAACGAACTACACGATCTTTGAGCTATGCTTAGGATTGGGTCTTGTCCATCACATCATTCTCCTAATGATGTGATCCCGTTATCAAATGACATCCAATGTCCATAGTCAGGAAACCATGACTATCTTTTGATCAACGAGCTAGTCAACTAGAGGCTCACTAGGGACGTGTTGTGGTCTATGTATTCACACATGTATTACGATTTCCGGATAACACAATTATAGCATGAACAACAGACAACTATCATGAACAAAGAAATATAATAATAACCATTTTATTATTGCCTCTAGGGCATATTTCCAACAGCGCCTTGCCCTTAGGCGCTGCACAGCTGGACATGCCAGTCCAGAGAGCAACAGAACCGTTCCAGTAGCTTGTGCACCCAAAAAATTGCTAAGTCCGCGTGCAGCGCCTAACTGCAAGGCGCTGCACTGTACTGTGCAGCGCCTGCCCCTTAGGTGCTGCACACTGACTTAGCAATTTTTCGGGTGCAAAAGCTACTGGAACGGTTGTGTTGCTCTCTGGACTGGCATGTCCAGCTGTGCAGCGCCTAAGGGCAAGGCGCTGCACTGTGTAGTGTGGCGCCATTGCCTTAGGCGCTGCACTATCTGCTGTTTTCAAATTCCAAGTGCTTTTTATGTTTTGTGATTCACATAGATGGCACATATATCATATCCAAATCACATGTAGTAGTCCAAAACACAGAAAGAAGACATAGCACACACTACAGGAATCAGCTATTTTGCCGTCTGCCACGGCGGACGGCAAAGGCCTTTGCCGTCAGCTGCGGACGGCAAAAGGCTCCGGCAAAGTAGGCTACGGTAAACAGCTACTTTGTCGTCTGCTTCCTGGCGGCTGACGGCAAAGGCCCTTTACCGTCTGCGGCGGACGGCAAAGAGAGCGGACGGCAATAATTGCGCTGTCAGTCCGTTAAGTGGCTAACGACAGGCCTTTGCCGTCCGCCGCTGACGGAAAAATTTCTAGTGTCTTTGCCGTCCGCCGTATGATGTCATCTACACGTCACTACATGGCAGGTTCTTTGCCGTCTGCCACTGATGGCAAAGTGCAGGTTCTTTGCCGTCTGCCACTGATGGCAAAGTCTTTGCCATCTGCCACTGTAGGCAAACTGACCAAATGGGTCAGCTCCCAGGAAGCACAGCTGGATGCCACGTGTCTTCTTTGCCGTCCGCGGCAGATGGCAAAGAGCCCGTTGCCGTCGGTGGCAGACGGCAAAGAGCCTGCATATTGGCTCTTTTATCTGTTTTTTATTAAATCCAACAATTTTCATCACAAATATATATGACATATATAGATATATTTCAAAAGGCCATTACAGAGCAAACATATAAGATATCCAACACATAACTTCATCATCCAACCATATATATTACATGCATAGTTCCATCATACATAACAAGTTCAACATAGAGGCATCCAACCATATATATTACAATAGTTTCATCCAACGATACATGCATAGTTCAACAATACAAAAGAAACAGAGAAAGGGATAAGGAGCACTCCATCTATGCAAGCTTTCGTCAAGTGAATGAAATCTGCAAAATGAAAAATAAGAAAGTTCGAACAAGAAGAGTAGAACAAGAAGAAGAGTAGAACAAGAAGAAGACTAGAACAAGAAGAGTAGAACAAGAAGAAGACTAGAACAAGAAGAGTATGTCATTTATGAGCTAACTTACGTGAAATGGATCATATATGAGCTAACTAAGTTGAAATGGGTCGTTTATGAGCTAGCTAAGGTGAAATGGATCATTTATGAGCTAACTTAGTTGAAATGGGTCGTTTATGAGCTAACTAAGGTCAAATGGATCGTTTTTTAGGTAACTAAGGTGAAATGGATCGTTTTTTAGCTAACTTAGGTGAAATGGATCATTTATGAGCTAACTTAGTTGAAATGGATCGTTTTTGAGCTAACTTAGGTGAGATGGATCATTTATGAGCTAATTTAGTTGAAATGGATCTTTTTGAGCTAACTTAGGTGAAATGGATCATTTAAGAGCTAATTTAGGTGAAATGGATCGTTTTTTAGCTAACTTGGTGAAATGGATCGTTTATGAGCTAAATTAGTTGAATTGGATCGTTTATGAGATAACCTAGGTAAGATGGGTCATTTTGGA
Organism: Triticum urartu; assembly: GCF_056163025.1. NCBI lineage: Eukaryota > Viridiplantae > Streptophyta > Magnoliopsida > Poales > Poaceae > Triticum > Triticum urartu. Next base: position 571,047,792 of record NC_141878.1, read on the forward strand.
GTTAACCTAGGTGAAATGGGTCATTTTAAAGCTAACTTAGGTAAAATGGATCATCTAGGAGCTAATCTCGGTAAAATGGGTCATTTTTGAGCTAACTTGGATGAACTGGATCATTTATAAGCTAACCTAGGTAAAATGAGTCATTTTAGAGCTAACTTAGGTAAAATGGATCGTCTATGAGCTAACTAAGCTAATTATGCAATTTTTGACATAAGTAAGCTAAGTACAGATCATTTTAGAGCTAACTTAGGTAAAATGGATGTTTTTGGAGGTTAGTAAGCTTATTAAGTCATTTTGGAGGAGAAGAAGCTAAGTCTAGGTCATTATGGTAAGCATTGGAGGAAATAAAGCTAAGTCTAGGTCTTTATGCATGTGTTAAGCAAAACACTAGATAAACTTACCAAGATCCAGGAGGTGTAGGAGCGGGGTGGCTCGTGTCGGTAGCTGGAGAAGGATCGTGCGATGCTTGTCTGGAGTTACGCTGCACCAAAGATCATTTCCAATGTCTTGTTAGCATGATGACACTCAAATGTTAAGACTAGCAAGTAATGTCCATTCAAATAAAACTCCATTTGTTCTGACCAGTGTGACCGGTATACATCCAAGCACGGTCACTCATCTTGACTTTCAGAGCTACTGGACACACAACAATTATATATGTAATTCACCATGTATATATTCATTAGTTGATATACTTTGTCAATTTTATTACGTCCATGCAACCTACACTCTAATAGGTAATGATAGGTCCTAATCCCACCCGAGTATGTGTAGATTGGGTTCATTTTCCCATATGCTATGCTCCGGATCCGACGCAAAATTTTGGCAGCACCTCCCCGCTGTTCTCCTGATACACGTCTCTGCAATAAACAGAGAGGATGTGTACCCGGAGACCAACAGGGGAGGCACTGACGAAATTTATGCGTCGGATCCGGAGCAAAGCATATGGGAAAACGAACCCAATCTACACATACTCGGGCTGTCCGTGGATAGCGTTGGACAATTCGAAAGAATCAAGGTTATAAATATGCAAATGCATGCATATTTATAACTATGACGCTTTCGAATGGGAGACACATATTGGTTACGCATACTGATGATTCAAGACACATATATAGCTAGCTATCAAGTTTCATGTCATTTGTGCAAATAATTAATGGGGGAGAAGGACATGTCATTTGTGCTCACCCACGAATGAAGGGGCAGAGCTCGTCAAACGCACGGCGCGGTCGTCGAACACCAAACCTCGCAGCGATGAAACAACTGCACATTTAAATCTACCCGATCAACACAATTATATATGATGTTTTTCATAACAAAATCGAAAAATATATGACCTAACTAATAATTCACAAATATATAACCCCGTCGGCCTCTGGAAGGCCAAAGAGCACCTTTTCGGGAGGTTTAGGGGGTCGGGGTGTCATGTCGGTGTCGGGGTGCTGTTTCGGGGTTAGGGTGTCGTGTCGGGGTCGGGGTGTGGTGTCGTGGTCTGTGTGTCGGGGTGTGGTGTCGGGGTCGGGGTGTCGGGGTCAGGGTGTCGGGGTCAGGTGTCGGGGTGTGGTGTCGGGGTCGGGGTGTCGGGGTCAGTGGTCGGGGTGTTTCCTTCTATCCTTCTTCTTCTTTCCTTCTCTTCTTCTTCTTTTTTCTTCTTCTTTCCTTTCTTCTTCTTCTTCTATCCTTCTTCTTCTTTCCTTTCTTCTTCTTTCCTTTCTTCTTCTTCTTCTTTTTTCATCTTTTTTCTACTTCTTTTACTTCTTTTCTTTTCTTCTATTCTTCTTCTTCTACTTCTTCTACTTCTTCTACTTCTTTTCTTCTTCTTCTTTTTCATCTTTTTTCTACTTCTTTTCTTTTCTTCTTTTTCATCTTTTTTCCACTTCTTCTTCTTTTCTTCTACATATTCTTTTTTCTAACACTAACACTAAATTTTCTTCTTTTCTAACACTAAATCTAACACTAACACTAACACTAACACTAACAATTAAACAAGAATTAAACATCAAAAAAAAGAAAAAAGAAAAAAAAAACTCACCAGAGCAGGGGGCGACGCTGGCGCCGGGGTGGTGGGTGGGTGGGGGGGCGGTGGGGCTCCGGGGCAGTGGGATGGCCGGGAGGCGGGGGCGGGGGCGGCGCCGGGCGGGAGGGGCGGGGGCGGGAGGGGCGGGGGCAGCGCCGGGCGGCGGGACGGTGGGGGCGGTAGCGGGTGGGGGAGGGGGTGGGAGCGGCGGCGGTGCCGGACGGCGATGGGCGGTGGCGGGTGCGACGAGGGCGGGGGCGGCGCCGGGCGGCGGGGGCGGGGATGGAGGAGGTCGAGGGAGAGAGATGAGTAACGGACGGGGAAGGGGGCTCGGCCGTTAGTTAGGTTAGTTAGGGTAGCCTTTGTCGTCCGCCCTCCTTTGTCGTCCGCTTTTCTTCATATTTGCCATCTGCGGCGGACGGCAAAGCGGGGGGACGTTAAGTATTTTTAACCAGCTCCTCAGTGGCCCCCCCTCCCTCTTTGCCGTCTGCTAGCGGACGGCAAAGATTCTTTGCCGTCAGCTAGCGGACGGCAAAGATTCTTTGCCGTCAGCTAGCGGACGGCAAAGAGCTGGCTGATGGCAAAGGCTTTCTTTGCCATCAGCCAGTTCTTTGCCGTCTGCTTTCGGATAGCTGATGGCAAAGAGCTTCTTTGCCGTCCGCTAGCTGACGGCAAAGAGCTGGCAGATGGCAAAGTAGCTGATTCCAGTAGTGACATATAGTACTCCAATTCACATAGTCATACACACATAGCAATAGAGTAGTCCAATCACATAGTCATACACAAACATTGAGCCAAAACACATAGTCATTTACTTCTCATAGCACATAGTAGCACACAATTTGGTTCATAAGAAGGCCACGGTCCTTGTCCCTTCTTCTTCTTCTTCTCTTCTTCTTCTTCTTCTTCTTCTCCCTCCTCCCACCACCAAGGGATCTCACCTTCCCCCTCCGTGTCCTCCACCCCCTTCATTGTTTCCATACCTATGAAAATGGCAATATAATAGTTAGTCACACAATGCAAAATGACAACACAAAGCATTGAGCCAAAAGAACAAGATCATAGTAAGTCACATACGGCAATGGTCCATTAAGCCAAGAGAACATTCCTCCACTACGGCCGCCGCCAAGGCCAATATCACCACCACGGCCTCTACCACCACCACGGCCTAGACCACCACCACGGGATCTACCGCCACCACGGCCTGGACCACCACCACGGCCTAGGCCTTCACCACGGCCAAGACCGCCACCACGGCCTAGGCCTTCACCACGACCAAGACCATCACCACGCCCTAGTCCTTCACCACGGCCAAGACCATCCCCACGGCCTAGGCCATCTGAAGGAAATATGCCCTAGAGGCAATAATAAAGTTATTATTCTATTTCCTTATATCATGATAAATGTTTATTATTCATGCTAGAATTGTATTATCCGGAAACATAATACTTGTGTGAATACATAGACAAACTAAACGTCACTAGTATGCCTCTACTTGACTAGCTCGTTAATCAAAGATGGTTATGTTTCCTAACCATATACATGTGTTGTCATTTGATTAACGGGATCACATTATTAGGAGAATGATGTGATTGACATGACCCATTCCATTAGCTTAGCACTCGATCGTTTAGTATGTTGCTATTGCTTTCTCCATGACTTATACATGTCCCTATGACTATGAGATTATGCAACTCCCGTTTGCCGGAGGAACACTTTGTGTGCTACCAAACGTCACAACGTAACTGGGTGATTATAAAGGAGCTCTACAGGTGTCTCCAAAGGTAAATGTTGGGTTGGCGTATTTCGAGATTAGGATTTGTCACTCCGATTGTCGGAGAGGTATCTCTGGGCCCTCTCGGTAATACACATCACATAAGCCTTGCAAGCATTGCAACTAATGAGTTAGTTGCGAGATGACGTATTACGAAACGAGTAAAGAGACTTGCCGGTAACGAGATTGAACTAGGTATTAAGATATCAACGATCGAATCTCGGGCAAGTAACATACCGATGACAAAGGGAACAACGTATGTTGTTATGCGGTCTGACCGATAAAGATCTTCGTAGAATATGTGGGAACCAATATGAGCATCCAGGTTTCGCTATTGGTTATTGACCGAAGACATGTCTCGGTCATGTCTACATTGTTCTTGAACCCGTAGGGTCCGCACGCTTAAGGTTTCGATGACGGTTATATTATGAGTTTATGAGTTTTGATGTACCGAAGTTAGTTCGGAGTCCCGGATGTGATCACGGACATAACCAGGAGTCTCGAAATGGTCGAGACATAAAGATTGATATATTGGACGGCTATATTCGGACACAGGAAGTGTTCCGGGTGATTTCGGAGAAAACCGGAGTACCGGAGGGTTACCGGAACCCCCCCGGGAGAAGTAATGGGCCATATGGGCCTTAGTGGAGAGAGAGAAGGGCAGCCAGGGTGGGCCGCGCGCCTCCTCCCCCCTTGGTCCGAATTGGACTAGGAGAGGGGGGCGGCGCCCCCTCTTTCCTTCTCCCTCCCCACTTCCTTCCCCCTCCTAGTAGGAGTCCTACTCCTACTAGGAGGAGGACTCCTCCTTGGCGCGCCTATAGGGCCGGCCGGCCTCCTCCCCTTGCTCCTTTATATACGGAGGCAGGGGGCACCCCTAGACACACAAGTTGATCCACGTGATCGTTATCTTAGCCGTGTGTGGTGCCCCCTTCCACCATAATCCTCGATAATATTGTAGCGGTGCTTAGGCGAAGCCCTGCGATGGTATAACATCAAGATCGTCACCACGCCGTCGTGCTGACGGAACTCTTCCCCGACACTTTGCTGGATCGGAGTCCGGGGATCATCATCAAGCTGAATGTGTGCTAAAACTCGGAGGTGCCGTAGTTTCGGTGCTTGATCGGTCGGGCCGTGAATACGTACGACTACATCAACCGCGTTGTCATAACGCTTCCGCTGTCGGTCTACAAGGGTACGTAGATCACACTCTCCCCTCTCGTTGCTATGCATCACCATGATCTTGCGTGTGCGTAGGATTTTTTTTGAAATTACTACGTTCCCCAAGACCATCACCACGGCCAAGACCATCACCACGGCCTCTACCACCACCACGGCCAAGACCATCACCACGGCCTCTTCTAAGACCTAGTTGACTCCCTCTTTGTTGCCTAGTTTCTCGTTGGCTTGTTTGGCTTGGTTGGCTACTCCTTGGTTGGCTATCATTTGCTTGGATTGTGCTTGCATCATTTTTCTTTGATCTTTTTCTTGGTTTGGGACAAGTTCTTGTGTTGTGTCCCCGATGACTGCAGTCCCCACAACGGGATTGCTCACGGGGCTCTTGGAATTGACCGATGTCATATTCTCCACCGCCACCACGGCCCCATCCGTCCATGTCACCTCTAAGACGCTTTGTCTTACGTCTTCCCCGTCTAACGACCTTCAATTCCGGGTCCGGCCATAGTTGAACTCCATGATACTCCGGCCATTGTGATTGGTCCAAGTATGGTTGAAACCGGGGAGCCCATGTATTCTTTACCATCATGATTGAGAACTCGGACTCCCTCACGGTAAGAGGGTAATTGACGTCCACATTCCTAACACGGGATGCGTTTAACAAGTGTGAGCATGGGAGATGAAGCAACGATGGCCTCATGTAGCTGCAATCACACCATGTTAGGGAGACCTTGAAAGCACGACCTCCGTGTTGGTGGCCATCGTTTGTGGTTCCTCCAGGCTCTTTCACCTCATACTTCCACTCGTTGTCATCATATAGTACAACTTCTTGGGAGTCTGCCTTTCGTGATTGAAACTCCAACCATTCTTCAACCTTTGGTGGGAAATAGTACTTGTGCTTATCCTTGTTCTCACCAGCAATCTGCTTATCCGTCTCCATTGAGTACTTTAAAAAGTATCCATTCATCTTGTCAAATGTGTATTGAACTATTGCCGTCATGGGTAATGCACGTACACCCTTGAGCACCTTATTGAAGCATTCTGCCATATTGCTTGTCATTTGACCGTACCTCCGGCCATCTTCATCGAAAGCACGTGCCCACATATTCCTTTCGACAATGTTCCTATTGAGAAATTCAAGACCACCGGGGTCAAGTTTCTTGTGTCTGAGCAATGCATTGAACAATGTGGCAAACCGCTTGTTGGTGAAAGCGAGATAACAATCTTGAAGATCATCGGCCAACTCCTTGATACCACATGCCCTATAGAAGTTTGCACAGAAGTGCCTCATGCACCATCGATGGTGCAACTTTGTATGTCCGGGAATGTCAACCACCACCGCATTTAGAATTCCTGGATGGCGATCCGATATGACACAAATTTCCCTTTCAGCCGGTAATACCCTTGTTCTCAATTGACGCAAGAACCACTCCCAGTTATCATTGTTCTCCACCTCAACCAAAGCGAAAGCCAAAGGCAACACCCGGTTATTGGCATCACTTGCTATTGCAACCAACAAAGTGCCCTTGTATTGTCCGGTCAAGAATGTGCCATCAATGGCGATGACGGGCCGACAATGCTCAAATGCCCTCATGCATTGCTCAAAGGCCCAAAATGCACGGCCAAATACTCGGACGGTCCTCGCGTTATGAATCAACGTTTGGTGCCCATGAGGCTCAACCACGTGAACCATGCCTGGGTTTATGGCGGCCATAGCTAACAACAACCTAGGGAGTCAGTTGTATGCTTCCTCCCAATTGCCATACAACATTTTGAATGCGGCTTTCTTCGCCTTCCATGCCTTGCCGTACTTCACCTTGTAATGAAAGATGGCTTTCACAAGGTCAATGACACTCTTGATGCTCATTATTGGAAGTGTGGATATTTGGTTGGATAACCTGTAAGCAATGAACTCGGACGTGAGTTGTCTGTGTTGTTGGTACACAAGCTCGCCATCTGCATTCTTGTGCCGGCACATGTGAGTTGGTAGACAACTCACTATGCGCCAAGTGGGACCTCCTTTCCATGGCCTTGCACGCACAATCCATGGACATCTTGGCACTTCACATTTGACCGTGTAACGCACATTGACGTCCGAGTTGGCCACTTTATGTGGACGGTAATGTGTAACCGAGTAGTTGTTGAGCCACATCTTCAATTCTAAGAAGGATTGAAACTCACAACCGGGATATATCCCGTTCTTGCCGTCTTCCAAATCACGGTGAGAACTTGGCCTGGCTCTAAGAGATATGCATTTGCCACCATCCACAACGGCTTCATCCGCGAGACTAAGATCCTTGAACAATGATGTCTTGTGATCCCGTCCGAATACCTTCTTGAATGCTTGGGCCTCCTTTGGCATGAACCCCTCCTCATCAACTTCTTCATCGGGACCATCGTCATCCGAGTCCGATGCATATGCACGGGAAAAAGGGATGGATTGGTCCATTGTCTCTTGCACATGATATTGGTCGAGATCATCCACATTGTTGTCATGGAGATCAACTTCGTTGCCATCCTCCTCGTATTCATCATTCTCCTCTTCAAAATCTTCATTTTGGTTGTCTGGAGTCGGGCTCAATGTTGGCCAATATTGTTGCGTGAAATGAGGTTCACTCATTTGATCTTGGTTAATGGGTGGGGGAGTGCTAGCAACCAACGGGGAGGGGTTCCAATTCAAGTCCAAATTCAAAGTAGACTCAACCTTCTTGGAGGCAAATAACTCAAGAGCCTTGTCTAGAGATTCGGCAACCGTCTCCTTGTATGCAACCCAACGTTGCTCAGAGTTCACACGCATTGTCTTCCAACGGATGTGCATTCCAAAGCCAACATTATGCCTTCCCTCGAACTCAACAACGTCACTTGGGTCCATCCAATTCAAATCCTTCCTCACTTGTTCCAAGAGCTCCGCATAGCTAGGACTACTCTCAAACACCATGTCTGAAGGAAATATGCCCTAGAGGCAATAATAAAGTTGTTATTTATTTCCTTATAATCATGATAAAAGGTTTATTATTCATGCTAGAATTGTATTAACCGGAAACATAATACATGTGTGAATACATAGACAAACAAAGTGTCACTAGTATGCCTCTACTTGACTAGCTCGTTAATCAAAGATGGTTATGTTTCCTAACCATGAACAATGAGTTGTTATTTGATTAACGGGATCACATCATTAAGAGAATGATCTGATTGACATGACCCATTCCATTAGCTTAGCACCCGATCGTTTAGTATGTTGCTATTGCTTTCTTCATGACTTATACATGTTCCTGTAACTATGAGATTATGCAACTCCCGTTTACCGGAGGAACACTTTGGGTACTACCAAACGTCACAACGTAACTGGGTGATTATAAAGGAGTACTACAGGTGTCTCCAAAGGTACATGTTGGGTTGGCGTATTTCGAGATTAGGTTTTGTCACTCCGATTGTCGGAGAGGTATCTCTGGGCCCTCTCGGTAATGCACATCACATAAGCCTTGCAAGCATTGCAACTAATGAGTTAGTTGCGAGATGATGTATTACGGAACGAGTAAAGAGACTTGCCGGTAACGAGATTGAACTAGGTATTGGATACTGACGATCGAATCTCGGGCAAGTAACATACCGATGACAAAGGGAACAACGTATGTTGTTATGCGGTCTGACCGATAAAGATCTTCGTAGAATATGTAGGAGCCAATATGGGCATCCAGGTCCCGCTATTGGTTATTGACCGGAGACATGTCTCGGTCATGTCTACATTGTTCTCGAACCCGTAGGGTCCGCACGCTTAAGGTTACGATGACAGTTATATTATGAGTTTATGCATTTTGATGTACCGAAGGTTGTTCGGAGTCCCGGATGTGATCACGGACATGACAAGGAGTCTCGAAATGGTCGAGACATAAAGATTGATATATTGGAAGCCTATGTTTGGATATCGGAAGTGTTCCGGGTGAAATCGGGATTTTACCGGAGTACCGGGAAGGTTACCGGAACCCCCCGGGAGCTAAATGGGCCATGATGGGCCTTAGTGGAAAAGAGAAGCGGCAGCCCCACATGGGCTGCGCGCCTCCCCCTTCCCCTAGTCCTATTAGGACTAGGAGAGGTGGCCGGCCCCCTCTCTCTCTTTTCCCCCTCCGCGAATCCTATTCCAACTAGGATTGGGGGGGGGGATCCTACTCCCAGAGGGAGTAGGACTCTCCTGGCGCGCCTCCTGTGGCCGGCCAGCCTCCCCCCTCTAATCCTTTATATACTGAGGCAGAGGCACCCCAGAGACACACAAGTTGATCCACGTGATCTATTCCTTAGAAGTGTGCGGTGCCCCCAGCCACCATAGTCCTCGATAATACTGTAGCGGAGTTTAGGCGAAGCCCTGCTGCTGTAGTGCATCAAGATCGTCACCACGCCGTCGTGCTGACGGAACTCTTCCCCGACACTTTGCTGGATCGGAGTCCGGGGATCGTCATCGAGCTGAACGTGTGCTCGAACTCGGAGGTGCCGTAGTTTCGGTGCTTGATCGGTCAGATCGGGAAGACGTACGACTACTTCCTCTACGTTGCGTCAACGCTTCCGCAGTCGGTCTGCGTGGGTACGTAGACAACACTCTCCCATCTCGTTGCTATGCATCACATGATCTTGCGTGAGCGTAGGAAATTTTTTGAAATTACTACGAAACCCAACAGTGGCATCCGAGCCTAGGTTATTTATGTTGATGTCATATGCACGAGTAGAACACAAGTGAGTTTTGGGCGCTATAAGTCATACTGCCTACCAGCATGTCATACTTTGGTTCGGCGGCATTGTTGGACGAGACGACCCGGACCAACATTACGCGTACGCTTACGCGAGACCGGTTCCCCCGACGTGCTTTGCACATAGGTGGCTTGCGGGCGACTGTCTCTCCAACTTTAGTTGAACCAAGTATGGCTACGCCCGGTCCTTGCGAAGGTTAAAACGGAGTCTATTTGACAAACTATCGTTGTGGTTTTGATGCGTAGGTGAGATTGGTTCTTGCTTAAGCCCGTAGCAGCCACATAAAACTTGCAACAACAAAGTAGAGGACGTCTAACTTGTTTTTGCAGGGCATGTTGTGATGTGATATGGTCAAGGCATGATGCTGAATTTTATTGTATGAGATGATCATGTTTTGTAACCGAGTTATCGGCAACTGGCAGGAGCCATATGGTTGTCGCTTTATTGTATGCAATGCAATCGCGATGTAATGTTTTACTTTATTACTAAACGGTAGTGATAGTCCTGGAAGCATAAGATTGGCGAGACGACAACGATGCTACGATGGAGATCAAGGTGTCGCGCCGGTGACGATGGTGATCATAACGGTGCTTCGGAGATGGAGATCACAAGCACAAGATGATGATGGCCATACCATATCACTTATATTGATTGCATGAGATGTTTATCCTTTTATGCATCTTATCTTGCTTTGATTGACGGTAGCATTATAAGATGATCTCTCACTAAATTATCAAGAAGTGTTCTCCCTGAGTATGCACCGTTGCCAAAGTTCGTCGTGCCCAGACACCACGTGATGACCGGGTGTGATAAGCTCTACGTCTACAACGGGTGCAAGCCAGTTTTGCACACGCAGAATACTCAGGTTAAACTTGACGAGCCTAGCATATGCAGATATGGCCTCGGAACACGGAGACCGAAAGGTCGAGCGTGAATCATATAGTAGATATGATCAACATAACGATGTTCACCATTGAAAACTACTCCATCTCACGTGATGATCGGTTATGGTTTAGTTGATTTGGATCACGTAATCACTTAGAAGATTAGAGGGATGTCTATCTAAGTGGGAGTTCTTAAGTAATTTGATTAATTGAACTTAAACCTATCATGAACTTAGTACCTGATAGTATCTTGCTTGTTTATGTTGATTGTAGATAGATGGCTCGTGCTGTTGTTCCATTGAATTTTAATGCGTTCCTTGAGAAAGCAAAGTTGAAAGATGATGGTAGCAATTATACAGACTGGGTCCGTAACTTGAGGATTATCCTCATTGCTGCTCAGAAGAATTACGTCCTGGAAGCACCGCTAGGTGCCAGGCCTGCTGCTGGAGCAACACCAGATGTTATGAATGTCTGGCAGAGCAAAGCTGATGACTACTCGATAGTTCAGTGTGCCATGCTTTACGGCTTAGAATCGGGACTTCAACGACGTTTTGAACGTCATGGAGCATATGAGATGTTCCAGGAGTTGAAGTTAATATTTCAAGCAAATGCCCGGATTGAGAGATATGAAGTCTCCAATAAGTTCTATAGCTGCAAGATGGAGGAGAACAGTTCTGTCAGTGAGCATATACTCAAAATGTCTGGGTATAATAATCACTTGATTCAATTGGGAGTTAATCTTCCGGATGATTGCGTCATTGACAGAATTCTCCAATCACTGCCACCAAGCTACAAGAGCTTCGTGATGAACTATAATATGCAAGGGATGAACAAGACTATTCCCGAGCTCTTCGCAATGCTGAAAGCTGCGGAGGTAGAAATCAAGAAGGAGCATCAAGTGTTGATGGTTAACAAGACCACTAGTTTCAAGAAAAAGGGCAAAGGAAAGAAGAAGGGAAACTTCAAGAAGAACGGCAAGCAAGTTGCTGCTCAAGAGAAGAAACCCAAGTCTGGACCTAAGCCTGAAACTGAGTGCTTCTACTGCAAGCAGACTGGTCACTGGAAGCGGAACTGCCCCAAGTATTTGGCGGATAAGAAGGATGGCAAGGTGAACAAAGGTATATGTGATATACATGTTATTGATATGTACCTTACTAGAGCTCGCAGTAGCACCTGGGTATTTGATACTGGTTCTGTTGCTAATATTTGCAACTCGAAACAGGGACTACGGAATAAGCGGGCACTGGCAAAGGACGAGGTGACGATGCGCGTGGGAAACGGTTCCAAAGTCGATGTGATCGCGGTCGGCACGCTACCTCTACATCTACCTTCGGGATTAATATTAGACCTAAATAATTGTTATTTGGTGCCAGCGTTGAGCATGAACATTATATCTGGATCTTGTTTGATGCGAGACGGTTATTCATTTAAATCAGAGAATAATGGTTGTTCTATTTATATGAGTAATATCTTTTATGGTCATGCACCTTTGAAGAGTGGTCTATTTTTGATGAATCTCGATAGTAGTGATACACATATTCATAATGTTGAAGCCAAAAGATGCAGAGTTGATAATGAAAGTGCAACTTATTTGTGGCACTGTCGTTTAGGTCATATCAGTGTAAAGCGCATGAAGAAACTCCATACTGATGGACTTTTGGAACCACTTGATTATGAATCACTTGGTACTTGCGAACCGTGCCTCATGGGCAAGATGACTAAAACACCGTTCTCCGGTACTATGGAGAGAGCAACAGATTTGTTGGAAATCATACATACCGATGTATGTGGTCCGATGAATATTGAGGCTCGTGGCGGATATCGTTATTTTCTCACCTTCACAGATGACTTAAGCAGATATGGGTATATCTACTTAATGAAACATAAGTCTGAAACATTTGAAAAGTTCAAAGAATTTCAGAGTGAAGTTGAAAATCATCGTAACAAGAAAATAAAGTTTCTACGATCTGATCGTGGAGGAGAATATTTGAGTTACGAGTTTGGTGTACATTTGAAAAATTGTGGAATAGTTTCGCAACTCACGCCACCCGAAACACCACAGCGTAATGGTGTGTCCGAACGTCGTAATCGTACTTTACTAGATATGGTGCGATCTATGATGTCTCTTACTGATTTACCGCTATCGTTTTGGGGTGATGCTTTAGAGACGGCCGCGTTCACATTAAATAGGGCACCATCAAAATCCGTTGAGACGACGCCTTATGAACTGTGGTTTGGCAAGAAACCAAAGTTGTCGTTTCTTAAAGTTTGGGGCTGCGATGCTTATGTGAAAAAGCTTCAACCTGATAAGCTCGAACCGAAATCGGAAAAATGTGTCTTCATAGGATACCCAAAGGAGACTGTTGGGTACACCTTCTATCACAGATCCGAAGGCAAGACATTCGTTGCTAAGAATGGATCCTTTCTAGAGAAGGAGTTTCTCTCGAAAGAAGTGAGTGGGAGGAAAGTAGAACTTGACGAGGTAACTGTACCTGTTCCCTTATTGGAAAGTAGTACATCACAGAAAACTGTTTCAGTGACACCTACACCAGTTAGTGAGGAAGCTAATAATAATGATCATGAAACTTCAGATCAAGATACTACTGAACCTCGTAGATCAACTAGAGTGAGATCCGTGCCAGAGTGGTATGGTAATCCTGTTCTGGAAGTCATGCTACTAGATCATGATGAACCTACGAACTATGAAGAAGCAATGGTGAGCCCAGATTCCGCAAAATGGCTTGAAGCCATGAAATCTGAGATGGGATCCATGTATGAGAACAAAGTATGGACTTTGGTTGACTTGCCCGATGATCGGCAAGCAATTGAGAATAAATGGATCTTCAAGAAGAAGACTGACGCTGACGGTAATGTTACCGTCTACAAAGCTCGACTTGTCGCGAAAGGTTTTCGGCAAGTTCAAGGGATTGACTACGATGAGACCTTCTCACCCGTAGCGATGCTTAAGTCCGTCCGAATCATGTTAGCAATTGCCGCATTTTATGATTATGAAATTTGGCAAATGGATGTCAAAACTGCATTCCTGAATGGATTTCTGGAAGAAGAGTTGTATATGATACAACCAGAAGGTTTTGTCGATCCAAAAGGAGCTAACAAAGTGTGCAAGCTCCAGCGATCCATTTATGGACTGGTGCAAGCCTCTGGGAGTTGGAATAAACGCTTTGATAGTGTGATCAAAGCATTTGGTTTTATACAGACTTTCGGAGAAGCCTGTATTTACAAGAAAGTGAGTGGGAGCTCTGTAGCATTTCTGATATTATATGTGGATGACATATTACTAATTGGAAATGATATAGAATTTCTGGATAGCATAAAGGGATACTTGAATAAGAGTTTTTCAATGAAAGACCTCGGTGAAGCTGCTTACATATTAGGCATAAAGATCTATAGAGATAGATCAAAACGCTTAATTGGACTTTCACAGACAACATACCTTGACAAAATTTTGAAGAAGTTCAAAATGGATCAAGCAAAGAAAGGATTCTTGCCTGTGTTACAAGGTGTCAAATTGAGTAAGACTCAATGCCCGACCACTGCAGAAGATAGAGAGAATATGAAAGATGTTCCTTATGCATCAGCCATAGGATCTATCATGTATGCAATGCTGTGTACCAGACCCGATGTGTGCCTTGCTATAAGTCTAGCAGGGAGGTACCAAAGTAATCCAGGAGTGGATCACTGGACAGCGGTCAAGAACATCCTGAAATACCTGAAAAGGACTAAGGATATGTTTCTCGTATATGGAGGTGACAAAGAGCTCATCGTAAATGGTTACGTTGATGCAAGCTTTGACACTGATCCGGACGATTCTAAATCGCAAACCGGATACGTGTTTACATTAAACGGTGGAGCTGTCAGTTGGTGCAGTTCTAAACAAAGCGTCGTAGCGGGATCTACATGTGAAGCGGAGTACATAGCTGCTTCGGAAGCAGCGAACGAAGGAGTCTGGATGAAGGAGTTCATATCCGATCTAGGTGTCATACCTAGTGCATCGCGTACAATGAAAATCTTTTGTGATAATACTGGTCAATTGCCTTGGAAAAGGAATCCAGATTTCACAAGAGAACCAAGCACATCAAGAGACGCTTCAATTCCATCCGGGATCTAGTCCAGGTGGGAGACATAGAGATTTGCAAGATACATACGGATCTGAATGTTGCAGACCCGTTGACTAAGCCTCTACCACGAGCAAAACATGATCAACACCAAGGCTCCATGGGTGTTAGAATCATTACGGTGTAATCTAGATTATTGACTCTAGTGCAAGTGGGAGACTGAAGGAAATATGCCCTAGAGGCAATAATAAAGTTGTTATTTATTTCCTTATAATCATGATAAAAGGTTTATTATTCATGCTAGAATTGTATTAACCGGAAACATAATACATGTGTGAATACATAGACAAACAAAGTGTCACTAGTATGCCTCTACTTGACTAGCTCGTTAATCAAAGATGGTTATGTTTCCTAACCATGAACAATGAGTTGTTATTTGATTAACGGGATCACATCATTAAGAGAATGATCTGATTGACATGACCCATTCCATTAGCTTAGCACCCGATCGTTTAGTATGTTGCTATTGCTTTCTTCATGACTTATACATGTTCCTGTAACTATGAGATTATGCAACTCCCGTTTACCGGAGGAACACTTTGGGTACTACCAAACGTCACAACGTAACTGGGTGATTATAAAGGAGTACTACAGGTGTCTCCAAAGGTACATGTTGGGTTGGCGTATTTCGAGATTAGGTTTTGTCACTCCGATTGTCGGAGAGGTATCTCTGGGCCCTCTCGGTAATGCACATCACATAAGCCTTGCAAGCATTGCAACTAATGAGTTAGTTGCGAGATGATGTATTACGGAACGAGAAAGAGACTTGCCGGTAACGAGATTGAACTAGGTATTGGATACCGACGATCGAATCTCGGGCAAGTAACATACCGATGACAAAGGGAACAACGTATGTTGTTATGCGGTCTGACCGATAAAGATCTTCGTAGAATATGTAGGAGCCAATATGGGCATCCAGGTCCCGCTATTGGTTATTGACCGGAGACATGTCTCGGTCATGTCTACATTGTTCTCGAACCCGTAGGGTCCGCACGCTTAAGGTTACGATGACAGTTATATTATGAGTTTATGCATTTTGATGTACCGAAGGTTGTTCGGAGTCCCGGATGTGATCACGGACATGACAAGGAGTCTCGAAATGGTCAAGACGTAAAGATTGATATATTGGAAGCCTATGTTTGGATATCGGAAGTGTTCCGGGTGAAATCGGGATTTTACCGGAGTACCGGGAAGGTTACCGGAACCCCCCGGGAGCTAAATGGGCCATGATGGGCCTTAGTGGAAAAGAGAAGAGGCAGCCCCACATGGGCTGCGCGCCTCCCCCTTCCCCTCTCTCTCTTTTCCCCCTCCGCGAATCCTATTCCAACTAGGATTGGGGGGGGGGGGAATCCTACTCCCAGAGGGAGTAGGACTCTCCTGGCGCGCCTCCTGTGGCCGGCCAGCCTCCCCCCTCTAATCCTTTATATACTGAGGCAGAGGCACCCCAGAGACACACAAGTTGATCCACATGATCTATTCCTTAGAAGTGTGCGGTGCCCCCAGCCACCATAGTCCTCGATAATACTGTAGCGGAGTTTAGGCGAAGCCCTGCTGCTGTAGTGCATCAAGATCGTCACCACACCGTCGTGCTGACGGAACTCTTCCCCGACACTTTGCTGGATCGGAGTCCGGGGATCGTCATCGAGCTGAACGTGTGCTCGAACTCGGAGGTGCCGTAGTTTCGGTGCTTGATCGGTCGGATTGGGAAGACGTACGACTACTTCCTCTACGTTACGTCAACGCTTCCGCAGTCAGTCTGCGTGGGTACGTAGACAACACTCTCCCATCTCGTTGCTATGCATCACATGATCTTGCGTGAGCGTAGGAAATTTTTTGAAATTACTACGAAACCCAACAATGTCAAGCTCATCCGGATCCGCCTAAACATTGCCTTTCAAAAAGGCCTCTTTATCCACATTATGAATATAAACACATGTTCTCCCCATCCCTATAATAATCAAAAACACACATATATCAAGTAAGTACTTAACAAAAATATTTGCACAAAATGCATATGCCCTAACATATATATGAATTAATAACCATAACCCCCACATAACAATTACCACAACCCTAAACATAGCATAACGCTAACACCAACATCAAACACACATAACCCTAACCCTAGCATACTATGAAAGCCCAACCATACCAAATTAGCAAAGAAACATAACATGATTCAACACAAAATTCCAAAACCAAGCCAAAACTAGGGTTTCCTCAAACTAGCTAGATTTGAGCAAATGTGACAATTCCTGTGGATGAAAATGAGGGGATCGGAAGAGATTACCTTAAGGGAGGGGTTGGCTTTGAAATCCACGGTCAAATACTCCGGATTTGCAAGATTTGAGAAGGATTTGAGAGGGGGGAAGAGGGGAAGAGAGGAGGGGCGCAAGGCTAAGGGTTTGGGTGGGGTGGGGTGTGTGGAGTGGGGATGGGAGGGGAGAGAGGGTTGGGCCAGCCTAAGTGGCACACAGATTGTGCAGCACCTAAGTGTTAGGCGCTGCACATTACAAGTGTGGCGCCTAAGGCTTAGGCGCTGCAGTGCTGTCTGTGAGGCCGCAACTGAACCAGGGCTGCCACGCTGGTAGGAGGTGCGGCGTCTAAGGCAGAGGCGCTGCATAGTAGTGTGCGGCATCTAGCTGTCGGGCGCCGCACGAAAGGGTCAGCAGAGTGAAATTTTTTCGGAAGCAGTTTAGTTTGTGATTTGATTTCGCCTTCACGTCAAATATGTGATTTCTGCCCACGAAACCTCCGCCGACTTCCGGCTTTGTCCAAATCAGCCGCCCCCGACCTCTCCACGCCTTTCCCTCACAAAATTCGAACTTTCCCGACGCTTCCGGCCACCGCCGCCGCCCAACTCCTCTCCGACGCGGCCGTCACCGGAGGCGCTCTCCCCGCCTGCGCACGCACGTCGCCGCTCCCATGGTTCGCGGCTCCCTCCCTGCTCCGAACCCTAAGCCCCCCTCCCCCTCTCGCCGCCCGTCTCGCTCACCTCTCCCCCTCCATCTCCCGCAGGATTCCTCCCCGGCCCCCGCCGCGCCGACCGAGGCCTCGGCCCCGCCGCTCGAAGACTGTCTCCGCCTCCTCCGCGGCGAGCGCGACGAGCAGAAGCTGGCGGGCCTCCTCATCGCCGCCAACGTCTGCCGCGCCGGCGACGCCGCCGCCGTCGCCCAGGTCTACCGCGCCGTCGGGCCCCGGTTCCTCCGCCGCCTCCTCAACACCGGTAAGAAGAACCAGGGGAACGCGTGGCTACCTTGCGGTTTGTTTGCGGCGCCCGTGTCGGTGTCTCATTGGGGATTTTTGCTCTGTGTGCGCTGCAGGGCTGGGGAAGGTGGAGGGCGGGAAGGAGGAGGAGCGGGAGGCGTACCTGCGGCTCGCCGTGACCGTGCTTGCTGGGCTCGCGCGCGCCCCGGAGGTTGCGGCCGACGCTGGGGTCGTCTCCACCGTGCCCCTCATCGCCGAGGTTGTCTCCAAATCGTAAGAACTTCCCCTCTCTGTTTCCTTCTAGTACTGATGCAATTTAAGTGGTATGCGTTGAAACATTTGCTTAGCAGAGCAGAGCAAACCTGTGCGATCCTCTCGAATCTAGATTAGGCCAACTGTTTAACTGTTTGGATGCTCTGCTTTGCAACTCACATTTGCTTATGAGCTGCCAAATCATCTGCAGGCCTGATCTGACAATCACTGAAGAATGTTTTGAACTTCTCTCGCTGGTTGCCATAGCCTCTGAAGATGGGGCATACAAATTTTGTGAGCCTGGAGTTATGGACATGCTCTTCAGTCAAATCTCCAACTTTCCAGATGGTACTAAAATTTTCTGGCCAATCTCTTGTTTGCTTAATAATTCCATCTCCATCTTCCTTCATCCTACCGAGGAATGTTAGCAGTGACACTTGGTCCAACATTTTAAATTTGTGCACCTGGATGTCTGACGGTTGGTTGCGAACTCCGCTTTACCTAGGACGATTTGTATAGTATATCGAGTCAGTGTCCAAATTAGAAGTATTTACATGGGTTAGTTGGTGGATTCCATTAGGTATTGCAGTCCAACAACACATTATATTTTCCATAGTTAGGTTGAATTCTTATACAATTGCTTGATTGTTTCGTTTGTAGGTTCAAGGTGCTTAGAGCTTTCCACTCATCTATTGCAGTTACTTGTTCATAAACTCAGAGCAGACAACATGAGTGTGGAGAAATTGCAAGGCATGGCAAGCATGGTATGGCACACTGGATTGTTTTGCCTGAATATTTCTATATTTCTTTCATCTGCTTGGTTGCTAATTTGATGGTTTGATCTATAATTTTTCTATTGTCATTCAGGTGGCTTCTCTTGCTATGCTTTTCGGTGTACTTCATACGGCATTTAAATTTGAATCGCTGCACATGCTTGCGACACTCCTTTCCCAAAAAGAATCTGTAAGAGTAACCCTTTCCCCTACCATTTGTTTAATTTGTACTTTGGGGATTTTAGCTTAACTACTTCTCTGTATTTTTGGAACACTAAAGCCACTTCATGATGCTTTGAGGTCAATGCCATCCGCAATCTGGAAATCTCATATCCGTGGTGGGATTATAGACGTTCTCCAAAACCGTGTTGGTACGTCCATGCTTCAAATTTTGAAATTACATATTAATTGTTTCTGTTTCTACTGTCAAGTTGACAATATAGACCTTACATCGAAGGTTTGACCGTTTGAGGATCAACTGCATTTGCCCAGGATGAAAGTGCTAATATGTCCAACTTCGATAAACTATTATTCTATACCAATGCAGTGATAGTCTATAAACTGAAATGTGCTTAGGTCTATCAGTACCTTTTATTTTTTCTTTCTATTCTAGTTGTCTCTTCTATAACTTGAGTTTTTTTTATTCTTGTACCCATAAGCCGTAGATTTGGTTTAAATTTTCCTACAGCTTCAGGGCAGGGGCAGTTTGTGTAGATTGTTTGGAGCAACAGAACTGTACTATTTACTCACTAAAGGGAGGTACAATGTGCTGTAAGAAGAAATTTTGTAGGGCAGAAGAATGAATCCTAACCAGTGTTAGAATTCCCCTTCCTTTTTGACATGGTCATGACACTAAGTATTTCTCCACTTTCAGTATCTTCCGAAAAGCTACAAGCTCTTCTTTTGGCGGAGTGCATGATGTCCATACTAGGCGAGAATTGGTTGTCAGAAGATCATAAAATCCTGGATAACAAGAATGCGATCTCCGTTGACAAGTACGTTTCACATCATCTGTTGCATCTCTCTCTCTGTCTCTCTGTCTCAACAGATAAGCAGCACTCTGGATGTACTTTTTTTCATTTTATATAACAAGTTAACAACTTCTAATTTCTGTAGATTTGTCCTGCTAGTCCTACAATCTGCAAGAGTTGAAGTTGCTGTCCTTCTAAACGAACTTGCTTTTTCGAAATACGAGTCATCAAAAAGTTCTCAGATAGATGATGCCATCATCCAGAAACAGAGAAACCTGGCTATATTGTTTTCACTGATGGAAAGAATAATCAAAATGATATCAGATGCCAGTAGTGGTGAAGGTATGTATACCATTTCCTTCACTATTTTTGGTTCCATGGGCTGCAACGCTTAAGTAATATGTTGCCATTTCTTCTTTTATATTTATAACATTCAGTTTTCACCTTTTGTATCTTATGGAAGTTTGTCATTAGCTAATAGGAAGCTTTAACGAACTGATTAAAGTAGTCATCTTGCGTTCTCTTTTAAAATAAAATAAAACCGTATGCAGGTGAACCAAGTCAGACCATCTGTGAAAAGACCATAATGCAGGTAATTACGGGATTAAATGAGACAATCAGCTTAGTGTTGGACTTCCTGCAGGATGCAAAGGTAAATATTTGAATCTTCTGAATTCTGATGATATGAAATTTAGTCTTGGAAGTTAATCTTACAGGATGAAATTTGACAGGATCATGGGCAAAGGAAAGGTGATGATCTTTTGGCAGCTGTGAGAATAGTAGGAAGGTGTGCTTCTCTTCTTCTTATTATTATCTCTGCATTCTACCCCCCCCCCTCCCCCCCCCCCCCCCCCCCCCCCCCAACTAGCACTATGTAAGGGTCTTTTCTAAGTACTAGTTCCACCTCATGGTTGTACTTATAGTGACGAACTGACTACTCAGTTTGATGGGAATGGTTAAGTGTGTCACTGCTTTTGACAATAACAAACAAATAATGTGTACTTTAGCCACTTCATATTTTCCTATGCACATCATTCACATAAGCTGTTAAACAAAATTATTGATTATTGTACGAGTGAATTGTTTCAAACATCCTGTAATCCCTTAAATAGAAGCTACATCTGTGTGTTACTCTGTTGCAGCTATCTGGCAGAGGCACCATATGCTTGCCAGGAGAAGACTGGTCATCTACTGGAATTTATCTTTTCTATCGAAGGTCAAGATGAATCAAGGTATTTGCTTGCCCATTTTGTGCTCAGAAGGTGTTGCGCATAACCGAGCATCTTCCTTTGTAGTGCAATTTATTGATGATGGTACCAACTAACATTCTTGCCAACAGCCCCTTCTATTCTGTTCGCTTCATGCTTCCAATGCTATCACAAATAACGACGACAGCTGATGGATATAGAACTTTGGTGTCATTTGGAGGCTATAAAGCAGTAAGTAGGCATATTTGTTAACTTTATAATAATTGTGACTCCTTTGCTTATTTTGTCCTTGAAATAATTTATAATGCTGATTATACTTGTTCATTGTAACACCCATTTTCCAATTTTAAAATTATAATTGAACCTTTTATCATTTCTGGGTATCTTTCTGGTTTACTAATTTCTAGAAAAAAATAGTTTTTGCAAATATAAATGTATTTCTGAACAATCTGTGGTGTTCAAAATTTCTAAATGGAATTGTAGTCTGACCCCCCCTCCCTTATGCACCCTGGCTTAGAGCTAGCAAGAGCTAATATTCAGTGTTTATACAAATATTATTTTACCTTGGTACAGGGGTGTTACATTATAAAGGTGACATGGCATAGTTGTGGTAGTTCCTTCTAGGTGCTAATCACATTATATGCGAGGTTTACTATTTGAAGTGACTCCATGAAAATATGAAATGACTGCATTATGGTTCGTCAACTGTTCAAATAGAAATTTCGCATAACACAGTTGTCATTTTTTGTTCATTTTTTTTCCTGCGACTGTACAACTCATTTGGTTGTTTTTGTGTTTACAGGTTATAGACTGCCTCATTAAAATGACCGAGGAGAATGGAATGATGATCGACGATGGTAGCATGTTTTTGGCATGTGATACTATCATAAACATTATGTCAAATGTGAGTAACTACAAGGTTCAAGACAGTCTCTTACCTAGCATGAGAAAATCTAATAGCATATTTGTACTTATGTAGAGGAAGAATTATCCTATTCAAATGGAGCCTTGTTTCATCCACCTCTTGCAAGCACTTACTACATGGGCTGGTACATTCTGCTCCTAATTTCTTTACGTAAGCTTAAATGGATGTACTTTCATATTGTTTTGTAGGGTGGCTCTCAGTTGTAGGCATTTCAAATTTGGGAATAGACGATTGCCTCTAGATGTCTGCATCTTGTTTATTCTCAACATTGTAACTGGAATCAAGCATACTTCAGAAATTACTTCCCTCTGTTGGTCTGTGCATAGTTGTCCTGTCGAAGGTTCAGAAAACTGTTCTGATCTTAAAACCGCTGCTGGGCAGTTTACATCTATTTTTTATTTTTCAAATTCTTACAGATGAGCTGTTGAAGTTTTGATGTCTAAGTAGTACAAATACACATCACTGCAAACATTGATGATCAAATGGTGTCATTAATGTCGTAAATCAGCACCATTTCAAAACATGTCAGATCATATATGGACAAACTTTGATTGAAACCCGGCACTTGTTTCTGAACCATGACCATGGCAAGAATTTTATTGCTGCTTGAATATCTGCCTGTTGGCAGATCTGGCATCTGTTGCATGTACTCCTATAGCAGGATACTAGGATCTAGCTCTGGTAGAGATATTGATTAGCCGAGGAGAGATGAACTAATCCATACCTAAATATCACGCTAAATATTGATACCCATTTTCCTGTTGATTCTCTTCACGAGATGACCAGTAGCTCTCTTTTGTCTTGAATGTGAACTTATCATTAAGTATGAATGTGTGTGAGCTTATAGGAACAACAGATGCTTCATCAGTCGTCATGACAGCATCCAGCTTATGCGCCATGGTGATGGAGTTGACATCTGAAGAGTTCCTCTCGAGCTGCTCTGGTTTTGACCCCAAGACCCTTGGGAGTTTGTCTGACCTTATTGTCAGAAGCTTGCGTCAGGTAACCATGACATCATCTCTTCAGTTAGTTTTTTCCTCCTGCCTCCTGCCTGTTTGCTTCTTTTTTCTATTTCTGGATATGCTTGCTTGATGTTGGCTTTCTGAATTGTCCTACAGGATATCCCTGACGATGATAGCGAACAGCTTAACCAAAAGCAAATCATTGCATCAGGTAAACACAGTAACCTGTTGATCTTACAAAAGAAGAGGAAGAAAATGCGGCCCTCATTTGATGTGTGTCATGTGAAACACCATCATCTAACTTCCTTTTTTGTACTGATTGCAGGTTATAGGCGCTGGGCTGATCGATTCCCAAGTGTTAGAAATGTTGTGCATCAGCATGTATCTGTTTGATCTTCTCTGCCCAAAGAGTTGTCTGTTGTGAATGAAACCCTGCAGACGGGGAACCCAACGTGCAAGTGTCCCCTCACGGTTAATCGCTTCCTTGGTGGCCATTGGTTCTTCTGTGTATCGCCCGATGCCCTTACGTGAACACTCGTGTGAGGGCCATGCAGGATAGGGTTGCAGACTTGTAGCTGGCATGTGTTTTGCACTAGATTGGATTACATGAAGTGAGAGGCTGAGATGTTAGTACCATACATGTTTTCTCTGCCATTCGAAGAACTGGACTATTTTGTTGTAATGACGATGTATCATGTGACATGTTCAGTGTAAAAGAAATGACATTTGTTCGTTCCTTATTTGCACCTCTGCCTTCTTATTGTTATTTCCGAATTTACTAACTGCCAGGCCAGCCAAACACAAAATCACTAAATCTAAGAGTACGCACGTCAAAATCAAATCAGACATAACACCCAAAATTGGTTGTCGCATGAGATTTTATTATTGGAAATCAATGTCCATTATTTGACATGATGCTAGAGTGCAACTCGGTCACAAACGACGCAAACGCAGTGACTGTCAAAAATAGGCCTGCCGGTGCAGTAGGCTTCCTTGACGTGGTTCCACACATGCTGGCACCAAAGCCGGCATTTTATTGTTATGCACGCAATGGCCGGTACACTGTGTGTTTGGCAATGCTCTGCAGACAACATACATACATACATCAGTAAAACAATTCCAAATTAAAGGGTCATATTCCAGGCCACATTCATGACGACTTGTTCTACTCCAGTTGGAAGTTAAAAGGAAACACATACATAGGAATAGAGAGATCAATTTCGTACCAGCGTGTGTGGAATTTCCTAGTAGCAGAAGCACCATAAGGCAAAGCAGAATAGTTTTCCTCTCCATAAGACCAGACACCAAACTTCTTGTTCTCCTTTCTACTACTTGGGGTTCAAGAAGCATACATGACGTGCTATATTTATAGACTTATTATAGAGAACATTTACTGCTTGTTCACTCAAACAAGATATACAAAGATCTTTGATCATATCATTGTCAAGGCAGTCTCAGTGTACTATCTAAATCTAATAGCATTGAATATATGATATACCGGGAGGGCCGTTTTGGCTCTGGGGTGCATATGATTCTTAAATTCAAAATAAATAGTAAATAAAATTTAAAAATTCTGATTCTTTTTTGTAGATGTTCTTGTTAGTGTAATAACTGTGCTTGATAATTTTCATGCGAAATGGGATGACGGTGCTTCGTCAGTGAAAAAAAACAAAAATAAGTGTAACATTTGGAGGTAACATTTGTCGTTCGACTTGTTTTTTCTTTTTGCACAGATCAAAATACTTGATCTTTCCTCCTAAATATTTGCAG
Organism: Triticum urartu; assembly: GCF_056163025.1. Taxonomy (NCBI): domain Eukaryota; kingdom Viridiplantae; phylum Streptophyta; class Magnoliopsida; order Poales; family Poaceae; genus Triticum; species Triticum urartu. Next base: position 571,072,587 of record NC_141878.1, read on the forward strand.
GTAGCATTTTAGTGTGACAATGAATACATCTATTTTTTCAATTTTTTTGGACGTATGCAAAAAATATTTTTGATGGGCGGGAGCATATGCTCCCAAGAGCCGAATTGGATTTCCTATATCTTAGTGTTGTATCTAGTACAACCCTCATTTAATGTCTTCTGTGAGAGAATTCTGTCGAAATGTCTTGGATTTTCTACCAAGATCTATATCTAGATTAAGGTAAGGTTGCTCTCTCTTTCCTCATTGAATTGGGTACCACATTAGATTTTTGCTTAGTTGCATGGTTAAGATATAGTACACAATGTAGCATTGTAACTCCCTCATTTGTACAAACTGGTGTTGGGCTAAGTCCCTCCACATGGAGGTGTGTTGGCAGCCCAATATCAGCCCACACAAGTCCAACACATATGAACCGTTGATCTGTTCTGCATCCAACGGCTGTGAGTATTTCCTGGTGAAGGGAGCAAGGAGAAAACCCTAGACACTCCACCCCTGCTGGTGGTGGCTGCCATTCGTGAGAGTGAGAATGAGCGCACACAAGAAGAAGAAGCAGAGGTTCTGTCCAGATTTGCTGCATCTGACTAGATAGTGTTCAAGCTGATGGTTGGAGGCTCAAATGTGCTTGGATCGACCCCAAACTTGGTGAGCTCGTTCCTTACTTTGCGTACTTCAATCTGGTTAGCCGGTTTGAGGATTGGATCAGTGGAGCATCAGATTTGAGAGTGGTTTTGTCAGCTCTGACTGCTGCAGTTTCAGAACAAAGTAGTTTTGGGAGACGAACAGTTTGGGTAGGCAAATGATGTCTGATTGAGCTGAAATTTTGAGGGGATGTCAAGAACTCATGTGTCTACTTGTCTGCCAAATTTGGTGCTGTTTGGTTCAGCGGTTTAAGAGTAGTTTGCAAAACACTGAAGGGTACAGAAGCTGTGTAAACTCTGCTTTGCTAAAATCTTGCTTCTTGTGGTTGTTGTTGCTGTTGCCGGTTGGCAACGTGAAGAGTGTGTTGTAAATCTCTCTAGAGGTTCTAGAGCAGACTTTGTACTCATCATTCTCATAGTGAAGTTGCATGGATCGGTCGGTCCACAACCGTGGTTTTTTACTCCTCAAGTAGAGGAGGTTTTTCCACGTTAAATCTTGTGTCACATGTGCATGTTGTTTGTGTTATTCCTCTGCTTACTTGTTGGTTAAAACTGTCCTCAAAGTTCATCACAAGTGGAGGGGGCTGTGTAGTGTGCATATTTGCCATGTCGGTGAATTTGTGCAGCGCATTGTTGCTATCCAACCCCAAAAAAGTGGTATCAGAGTCTTGATTTGCTTGTGCAAATTGCTGAGTTTCTTGTGGTGAAAGATGGAAGTGAATACCAGCAGGATGATATCTTTGAATGGTACAAATTATCAAGCATGGAAGGGCAAGATGGAGGACTTGTTGTATGTGAAAGAATACTGGAAGCCAGTGTTCTCCACTGAGATGCCGGAGGGCATTGAGGAAGGTCAGTGGAAGGTACTTCATCGCCAAGCTTGTGGGTTCATCTGGCAATGGGTCGATGACAATGTTTTAAACCATATCATTGATGAGACACATGCACACACCTTATGTCAAAAATTGGAAGAGTTGTTTGTCCGGAAAGAAGGTACAAACAAGATGTTCTTGATCAAATAGTTGATGTGCTTGAGGTACAAAGAGGGCATTCTAATTGCAGATCATGTGAATACATTCCAAGGCATTATAAAGAGCTTTGCTGCTACTAGGCTCATTAACGGACAGCTGGGAGACCTTTAAGGTCACGGTTTGCAATTCAGCACCTAATGGAGTTGTCACTTGGAATCTTGTGAAAACCAGGGTACTAAATGAAGAGTCCAGAAAGGTGGCTGAAGCTTTCCTCACATTCAGAGGTGTTGGTCACTCGGTCCAGGAGGAGAAGTAAGAGCAGAGGTCCAGGTAAAGGGGCAGAAAGAGGTAGGGGCAAATCAAAAAGTAAGTATGCTGATTATGAGTGCCATCACTACCATCAGAAGGGCCACATTAAGTGGCAATGTGACAAGTGGAAGAAAGACAAAAAGAAAAAGAAGAAGCAAGATCAGAAGCAAGTTGACAGTGATAGTGACATAGAGGGAAACCGAGTTACTGCAGTAGAAGAGGACATCATGCTTGTTATGCATGAAGAAAATGAGGGCATATTTGGTTCCGCTGTTGAGGAGAAGATCAATGTTGTTTTTGATGAACCATCAACCTTGTGGATGGTGACGAGATGATTTGGATACCGGACAGCGGTGCTACCATTCATGCTACATCTCGCAGAGAGCTCTTCACTAACTATATATCAGGTGATTTTGGTGTTGTGAAGACGGGGAACAATGACAGAGCAGCCATCATTGGAAAAGGAGATGTGCATTTGGAGACCGCAAATGGTACAAGGTTAGTCCTCAAATCTGTGAGGCATGTCGAGGCACTTCGTCTCAATATTATCTCGGTTGGTTTGCTTGATAGAGATGATTACTTGAGCAGTTTTGAAAAAGGGCAGTACAAGCTCACCAAAGGCAACATGATTGTTGCAAGAGGTAAAATGGTCTCAGTGTTGTATCATGTTCATGCTAAACTCTTTAGTGCTTCTGTCAATGCACTAGAGAAGGATGATCATTGTGCTCTATGGCACAAGAGACTTGGGCACATGAGTGAGAAGGGGATGGCAGTGCTAGTGAAGAAAAAATGTTGAAGGGTGTGAAAGGATTTCACATCAAGAAATGTTCAGATTGTCTAGCAGGGAAGCAACCAAGGTTGGAAAAAGCGCTAGGCGTAAGCGAGGCGGTTGGCCTTTGCTTAATGCCTAGGCGGTGCTTAAGCGCACTAGGCGTGGCCTAGGCAGTCATATAATTTTGACTATTAGGGCATGTTTGCGGTATTATATACACATACACATAATTTATAGCATATAAATTATTAAACTAACATCTAATGTCCATTGGAACATGTCCCATTTGGGTTATCAACAAAATATGACATGATTTCTCGCTTGAGTGGACAATTTATTGCTTGCACTGCCTAGGCTTCCGCCTCTGCCCTAGGCAAGGCGGTTGGTTATGGCCTAGTGCCTAGGCGTGCCTAAGCGCCACCTAGGCACTGCTTTTTCCAACACTGGAAGCAACACCGAGTTGCCTTCAAGACTCTACCTCCTCACAAGAAGCCCGAGAAGCTGGACTTGATACATTCCGATGTTTGCAAAATGTCGGTAAGATCTCTTGGTGGTGCTAAGTACTTTGTGACTTTTATTGATGACTTTTCTAGGAAAGTTTGGGCCTTCACTTTGAGGACCAAAGATCAAGTACTAGGTGTATTCAAGCAATTCCAAGACTCGGTTGAGAGAGAAACTGAGAAGAAGATCAAGTGCATTCGCACTGATAATGGAGGAGAGTACATTGGGCCATTTGATGCATATTGCAAGCAGCAAGGTATTAGGCATCAATTTACTCCCTCGAAGACACCACATCTGAATGGTCTTGCTGAGAGGATGAACATGACAATTCTAGAGAGAGTTAGATGCTTGTTGTCAAGTGCAAAGCTATGCAAACACTTTTGGGGTGAGGCTTTGATAACTGTAGTTTATCTTATTAATCTCTCACCAAGTTATCCTTTGCAGGGAGATGTTCCTAATAGGGTCTGGTGTGACAAGGACGTCTCATATGACCATCTGAAGGTTTTTGGGTGCAAGGCCTTTGTTCATATTCCTCAAGATGAAAGGTCAAAGCTTGATTCGAAGACACGACAGTGTATCTTTCTTGGCTATGGTGGTGATGAGTTTGGCCACAAGCTGTTTGACCCTATAGCAAAGAAAGTTGTAAGAAACCGTGATGTTGTGTTTGTTGAAGACCAAACAATTGAGAATATTGTGAAGACAAAGGGGCATGTTCCTCCTCAGCAGCAGCAAGCCATGATTGATTCTGACCCAGTTCTTGCAGCTCCAGCTCCCGTGCAAGTTGAAGCAGATGCAGAAGATGTACAAGATGATGTACATGGTGGTGCAGGTGAAGAAGATGCTTCCCAGCAGCAGCAACAAGAGTATGATGCTGAAGTTGATGATCTGGATCAGCAGGAAGCACCAGCACCAGAAAGTCCACCAGCTGCTCCACTCAGAAGATCCAACAGGGGTCGAATTCCTTCCAGCAGGTATCCCTCAGATCAGTATGTGGTGTTATTATCTAACGGTTCAGAACCTGAATGCTTTGCAGATGCAATGGAAGGTGAGCACAGGAAGGAGTGGAAAAATGCTATGCAAGAAGAGATGGATTCCTTGCATAAGAATCATACTTATGAGTTGATGAAGTTGCCCAAGGGCAAGAAAATTTTGAAGAATAAGTGGGTCTACAGAATCAAGCAAGAAGAGCACACATCACATCCAAGGTACAAGGCCAGGCTAGTTGTAAAAGGATTCGGCCAAAGAAAAGGCATTGACTATGATGAGATCTTTTCTCCAGTTGTGAAGATGACATCCATAAGAGTAATCCTTGGCATGGCAGCAAGTCTCAACTTGGAGGTTGAGCAAATGGATGTGAAGACTGCATTCCTTCATGATGAGTTAGAGGAAGAAATATACATGGAGCAACCTGAGGGGCTTCTTGTGAAAGGCAAAGAAGACTATGTGTGCAAGCTTAAGAAAAGTCTCTATGGCCCGAAACAAGCACCAAGACAATGGTACATGAAGTTTGAAACTGTCATGGGGAAGCAAGGCTACAAGAAGTGTAGCTCAGACCATTGTGTGTTTATTCAGAGGTTCTCAGGTGATGATTTCATCATATTATTGCTCTATGTTGATGATATCCTGATTGTTGGCAAGAATGTCTCTAGAATTGCTAAGTTGAAGAAGGAGTTGAGCAAATGTTTTGCTATGAAAGACTTAGGTCCAGCAAAGAACATTCTCGGAATGAGAATTGAGCGAGACAGAAATTGCAACAAGTTGCACTTGTCTCAAGAGAAGTATATTGAGAAGGTACTTCAGAAGTTCAGGATGGAAAATGCTAAAGTTGTGAGTTGTCCACTAGCAGCCCATTTCAAGTTGAACAGAAAGCAATGTCCTACCACTGATGAGAAGAAAAAGGAAATGCATCATGTTCCTTATGCTTCAGCGGTAGGGAGTTTGATGTATGCTATGGTGTGTACAAGGCCTGACATTGCTCATGCGGTTAGTACTGTGAGCAGATTTATGTCCAATCCAGAAAGACCTCATTGGGAAGCTGTGAAGTGGATTTTGAGATATCTCCTGGGCAGCACAAATTTGAAATTTTGTTTTGGTGTTGGTGAAGCCAAGCTGATTGCTTTTTCAGATTCTGGCATGGTTGGAGATGTTGACAGAAGGAAGTCTACTTCAGGTTACTTGGTTACCTATGCAGGGGGAGCGGTGTCATGGCAAAGCAGGTTGCAAAAGTGTGTGATACTGAACACAACTGAAGCTGAATTCATTGCTGTAACAGAGGCGAGCAAAGAACTATTGTGGCTGAAACGGTTGGCTTGTGAGCTTGGTTTTAAGCAAGACAAGTATGTGTTGTTTTGTGACAACCAAAGTGCTATCCATTTGAGTAAGAATGCAAATTTCCATTCAAGGTCTAAGCATATAGAAGTCCATTATCATTGGATTCGAGACATGTTGTATTCCAAGCAAATGCAACTTGAGAAGGTTCACACGATGACAATGGGGCTGATATGCTGACTAAAGTGGTGACAAGGAAGAAGCTTGAAGTATGCTGCCAGCTCGCTGGTATGACTGCTGGAAGGCAGTGAGACCCTCCATGATGTCGGGAGGGGGAGTTTGTTGGGCTAATTTCCTCCACATGGAGGTGTGTTGACAGCACAACATCAGCCCACACAAGTCCAACACATATGAACCGTTGATCTGTTCTGCATCCAACGGTTGTGAGTATTTCCTGTTGAAGGGAGCAAGGAGAAAACCCTAGCCACTCCACCCCTGCTGGTGGTGGCTGCCATTCGTGAGAGTGAGAGTGAGAGCACACAAGAGAAAACACAATCTGAGAGAGAGAAAGAAGAAGAAGCAGAGGTTCTGTCCAGATTTGCTGCATCTGACTAGACAGTGTTCAAGCTGGTGGTTGGAGGCTCAAATGTGCTTGGATCGACCCCAAACTTGGTGATCTCGTTCCTTACTTTGCTTCCTTCATTCTGGTTAACTGGTTTGAGGATTGGGTCAGTGGAGCATCAGATTTGAGAGTGGTTTTGTCAGCTCTGACTGCTGCAGTTTCAGAACAGAGTAGTTTTGAGAGACGAACAGTTTGGGTAGGCAAATGATGTCCGCTTGAGCTGAAATTTGGAGAGGATGTCAAGAACGCATGTGTCTACTTGTCTGTCAAATTTGATGCTGTTTGGTTTAGCAGTTTAAGAGCAGTTTGCAAAACACTGAAGGGTACAGAAGCTGTGTAAACTCTGCTTTACTGAAATCTTGCTTCTTGTGGTTGTTGTTGTTGTTGTTGCCAGTTGGCAATATGGAGAGTGTGTTGTAAATCTCTCTAGAGGTTCTAGAGCAGACTTTGTACTCATCATTCTCATAGTGAAGTTGTCTGGACCGGTCGGTCCACAGCCGTGGTTTTTTACTCCTCAAGTTGAGGAGGGTTTTCCACGTTAAATCATGTGTCACATGTGCATGTTGTTTATGTTGTTCCGCTACTTACTTGTTGGTTGAAGTTGTCCTCAAAGTTCATCACAAGTGGAGGGGGCTGTGTAGTGTGCATATTTGTCGTGTCAGTGAATTTGTGCAGTGCATTGTTGTCGTCCTGCCCCAATAACTGGTTCTCTTTTTATGATTGTATCCATTTAATGTGATTATATTGGTCTATATCTATGCTGATGTAAATTTGGGACTTACTCTTAATTAATTGTGCACATTGAATATATGTTTTTTAAATGACACATTGAATATATGTGATCTGATCTATTAAATATCCTATCATTTGAGTTATTTTTTCATGTCCTATTCAATTACCAGGCGGGCACCCCCACCAACAAGTCACTTGTATAAAACCATGTGCGGTCTAGAACATCACACTCACATAATTGTTGTTACGATGTGACACTACTATAGAATACCCATTTTGAAGATCCGTTTGCAGAGAAGGGCTCAGTAAACCATCACTAAAGAAGGGCTCAGTAAACATGGCCCTCATTCGATGTGTGTGATGTGAAATGTTGTGCATCAGCATGTATCTGCCTGACCTTCTCTGCCCAAAGAGTTGTCTGTTGCAATGAAGCCCTACAGATGGGGAACCCAAAGTGCAAGCATCCTGTTGCATCAAGGTGTAATATCATGCGGGGCGTCATTACCCGTTCCCCTCGCCGCCATTCACATGTAGTCGTCGTCTGACTGGTTATTCTGTGTAACGCCTGATGCCCTTACATGAACGTGCTGCTAGGGCAGGCATGATAGTGTTGCAAACATCACTTGAACGCTCAGTGGCTAGCTGGCATGGGTTTTGCAACACACTGGATTATATTAAGTGAGAGGCTGGCTGAGATGTTGTACCATATCAGTTTTCTCTGCCATTTTGTGCAGGACTGAACTATTTTAGTGTAAGAACGATATGTCATACGACATGTTCAGTGTAAGAAAAGGCAATTGTTCGTTCCTTCTTTGCTGCTCTGCCTTGCTTCGTTGCATATGTATACATGCACATGTGTTGTCTGTATAAGTTTAACTCAAACTTGTCGTTGTTGGACACGACGATCCATAGGGAACGTCCAGCGATCCCCAGAATCCAGCAAGAAGAACGACTACGTGAGTTACATCCTGGGCATGCTGATAGAGGAGAAGCCTCCTACCTCTCCGGCGAAGACTGCGAGTACAATAAGCTTAGTTCATGTTGTATATGGTTATTTCCAAACTTACTAACAGCAAGTCCAAGCAAACACAAAACCAATAAATCTAAGATTATGCACGGCAAAATCAAATCAAACAAAACAACCCAAAATTGCCGACCAATGTCCTCACATGCATGTCGCACGAGATTTTATTACTGCACATCAATGTCCATTGTTTGACATGATGCTAGAGTGCAACTCTAGTCACAAACGACGCAAACGCAGTGACTGTGAAGAAGAGACTTGCCGATGCAATAAGCTTTCTTGACGTGCCTCCGAGTGCTCTCGCACCAGTACCGACAAACCATTCCGCAAAGAGGGACATCCGGTACATTGAGTGTTTCGCAATGCTCTGCAGACAACATACATACATCAGCAAAACAATTCCAGACTGAAAGGGTCCAAAGAAATTCATGCAGTTGAATTGAAAAAATTCCTAATAACTTGTTCCACTCCCGTTGGAAGTTAAAAGGAAACACATACATAGGTATAGGGAGATCAATTTCATACCAGCGTGAATGCAATTTCCTAGCAGCATAAGTACCATAAGGCAAAGCAGAATAGTTTTCCTCTCCATAAGATCAGCCACAAACTTCTTGTTCTCCTTTCTAGTATTTGGGCTTCAAGAAGCATACATGACGTACTATATTTATAGACTTATTATAGAGAACATTTACTGCTAGTTCACTCAAATAAGATCAACAAGATCTCTGACCATATCATTATCAGGGCAGTCCTAGTGCACTATGGCTTAAGCTATATCTTCTACCACTAAATATAGGTTTTGATGTAGCAGCCCCAATGCACTAAGATATATATAAGAGGGGGCCTAATAAACCCAGATGAAGGGAATATATCTTAGTGTTGTCTCTAAAACAACTCTCATTTAATATCTTTTGTGAGAGAATTTTTTGAGATGTCTTGAATTTTGTGCTAAGATCTACATCTAGATTAAGATAACGTTGCTCTCTCTTTCCTCTCAATGGTGTGCCACATTAGATTTTTACGTAGGTGGCATGGCTAATATGTAGGAGTATTACACAATACACTAGCATTGTGACTGCCCTCGTTTGTACAAACTACTCATTTTCATAATTGTATCCATTTAATGTGATTATATTTGTCTATGTCTATGTCGATATAAATTTGGGAGATATTCTAAATTAATTATGCACATTGAATATATGTGATCTGATCAAACTATTAATAGCCTATCATTTGAGTTCATTTCTCATGATATGTTCAACTACTAGGCGGTCACCCCCACCAACAACTCACTTGCATAGAACCATGTGCGGTCTAGAACATCACACTCACCTAAATTGTCGTTACAATGTGACACTTATGTAGAATACCCATTTGGAGATCCAGTTCCACAGAAGGGCTCGATAAACCATCACTAGTACTATCCCAGCCGCATACCCCTTCGCTCGGTCGTACCCAAGGCACCCAGCCGTCTAAGGTCGTGCCTTCCGCCGGTGCCGCCGCCGGTCTACCTCGTCTCCTATGGTCTTAGGGCCATGAAGGCGTGGTGGATCTCGGTCCTTGCCGGCTGGAGGGCTCCGTTTTTGCTATTTTTGAAAGTTTTGTTAGGGTTTGTGTCCTGCTTAGAGAGGTGAGATGGTGATGACTCTCTGAAGATGGAATAGGGTTCTCCCCGCCTAGCCCCTGCCCTGGTGGTGTTTCTAGCGTCATCGAAGGGCGTGTGTAGGTTTTTCTCCAGCGGATCTCATGGGATTCGGTTGGTGTTTGCCTTCGGTAGATCCGCGGGGATCCGTTCTTTGTCCGTCTTTGTTCGTGTGTCTACAAGTTGGACACTTCTGATCTACACGTCTCTTCGTTGGCGGCGGTTGCTGTTCTGGCGCACTGTTCCTATGGGGCCTTAGCATGATGACTTCCTGACTCTCTACTAAAACAAGGTTTGCCCGGCTCCAATGAGGGAGGGGCAACGATGGCGGCACGCCTTCGGCTCACTCCAGTGCGTGTAATCGTCGCTAGGTGGTCTGTGGACCTCGATGTAATTTTTTACTTCTGGTGTTCTTTGTACTACCTTGACAATTGATGAATAGATCGGAAGTTTTCCTCGCAAAGAAAAACTATCACTACTACTTCTACACACCATTGACTCGGAAGTCCATCACATGTGAGTGGACATCATAAATGCCAAAGTTTTTTAGTGTGTGGGCATTACAAATGTTGCGAAAGTTTCCTACATTTTATCTGGAAAAGCGAAGATTCCAACAATGGTGCAAAAACACCACACACGTGTTACATGTGTGGTTTTCTGTTACGTAGATTAGGCGGTTGAAGATCATGATTTAGTTCAGGCCAGCTAGATGACAAGGTAGCACGAAATTTTGGAGGGTTTTTAGCCGGCTAACGCACAGCGCCACCCTTCAAAAAAGTTGTACCAGAAATAGGAGAAGAGAAATTATGAGGAAGACAGACTCATAACAGGAAAATGGGCCATGGTGGCTTATTTAAATGAGACGAGTATTCCCACCGACATGTTTGACACCTTTGTTCGAACAATGAAACATAGTAGAAAATCGCAAAAAACCAACAACATGTCGCTTTTGTTTTGGAATGTTCATGAAGCAATTAAGCACAAATTTTGATGGCGGCTAACAGTGGAAAGATTTTTCAGGGAGGCAGAAGGAGAGGTGGGATAGCTAGCCCAGTTGGAGCCTAGTGCGGCCTGTAATGGAGTTTGGTTTACCTATCTCTCTCTCCCCCCTCTCTCTGTGTAAGAGTATGTAGGTCAAGAACAAGGTTAACTCTGCTCTAATGTCCATATGAACATCCTCCAAATTCAACAATAAGTAATTTACAACATCCAGATGAGTATGTGAGTTAATCCGTAGCATGCATGCCCCCACAACCTAAGATGCCCTCCTACCTCCAACGCGACTATGCGGCGGAGATCCTGGGCGTCATCGAGGAATGGATCAAGGATCAAAGGCGGCCATACAGATAAGACACCCTCCTTAACAAGAGGATTCACCATCGCTTCCCATTGTATCATGCCAAGGTCCGCGAATACAAGACATAACTGTTATGTGGGCTATTTACAACAGTTTATTCACATCATGCATATGAGGAATTGCACCAGTAACTACCTGAGTTCGCCTATGTATTTACTCCTTGTCAAAAGAAAATCTTTCTCCGTGGAATGCATGATTCATTGCATGAAAACAAGTGGTGGCGTCGGCTACCAGACAACCATGTCCTTGGACCTCCACGGTGAAGATTGCAGGTGCAATGAGCTTTGTTTATGTTTTATATGGTTATTTCCGAACTTACTAACCGCTAGGACTGTCAAAAACAAAACCACTAAATCTAAGATTATGTACGGCAAAATCAAATCAAACAGAACACCTAAAATTGGCGATCAAGGTTTTTTCACACATGTCACAAGAAGATTTTATTACTGAACATCATTGTCAATTGTTTGACATGATGCTAGAGTGCAACTCTAGTCACAAACAACACATATGCAATGACGGCGGAAAATAGACTTGTGGGTGCAGTAGGCTTCCTTAACATGGTTCCACTCATTCTGGCAGTAATTCCGGCAATAGAAATTAGTGCACAGGGGGGCTGATTCATCGTGCGTTCGGCAATGCTCTGTAAACAACATACATACATCAGTGAAACAATACCAAATTGAAAGGGTCCAAAGAAACTCGTGAAGTTGAGTTGACAATATTCATGAAGATTTCTTCTACTCTGGTTGGGAGGAAAAAGGAAACACATATATAGGAACATGGAGATCGACTTCTTACAAGTGCGAATGGGATTTCCTAGCAACACAAGCACCATAAGGCAAAGCAGAATAGTTTTCCCCTCCATACTCAGGCACAAACTTTGTCTTATTCTCGTTTCTTGTATTTGAGCTTTAAGAAGCATACATGACATGCCATATTTATAGACTTTTCATGGAGTACATTCACTCACTGTTCACACAAAATATGAAAATAAAGAAGATCTTTGACCGTGTGTCACTGTCAGAACAGTCCTTTGTGCCCCAGTGTATCTTAAGCTATATCTAAAAGTACTAAATATATATCTAGATATATATAGCAGTCCCGGGTTTAAAGGGCTTGAGGGCATCTAAACCACGTCCGTCAGCAAGATGCATGCATAGCGTTTTCTATCAAAACTAATTGCAAGCTGAAACTGCATGACGGGATATGCGCCATGCATCCGTAATATGCGCGTCTGTGAGCAGGCGTCCATGCGCGTGATTGGGGGACGAGACTTGCCTGCTCCCCCAGCATTCGCCCATCCGTGCTCCCGCATACGTGGCATGATTTGATTGGAACAAAATAAGGCCCGATTCCATCCTCTTAAAATCAGGGGGAGGGAGATGATTAGATTAGAAAGAAAAAAAGAAAAAGATAGCCATAGGATGAAGTGGGAGCATGGATGGAAGCATGGGGAGGGAGCAGGCAAGCCGGATCCGTGATTGTGGAGCGCTACCGGGTTGGTGGCTGCATGTAATAAATGACATGCCAAAGCGCTGTATAATTTGTTTTGCATATAATTTTTTGTCAAAGTCAAATTATGCAAAGTCTGACCAAATTTATATCAAAAGATATCAACATTTATAATACTATAAAGCTACTCCCTCTATCCATCTATATAGGGTCTAATGCCTTTTTCAAGACTAACTTTGACCAAATATTTTCTAGGGAAGAATGAAACCCTTTAAGGAGAAAGAAAATAAAAACAAAAACAAAACAAAATAATGAAGTTTTCTATGTAAGAATGTAACCCTTTAAGAAAAAAAATACAAAAAACAAAACTAAAACTAAATAATGAAGTTTTCTATGTAAGAATGAAACCCTTTAACTAAAAAAACAAAATAATAAAGTTTTCTAGGGGAAAATGGAACCCTGTAAGAAGAAAGAAAAATTTAAAAATAACTTGCACACAAGTATGCCCTGAAATTGCACTTTTGTAATATGCAAAAAATAAGCATATATTGTGCAAATTTTCCTCTCTACTATAATTTACACACATGATGTATCATACTTGTGTGTATACTTAATAAACATAATAAAACAAAAAAAGTTTTATAAGGGAGAATAAATTAGTGACATTGGTATTACTCTTAAGAAGAAAGAAAATAAATAAAAACTTGCACACAACTTTGCAGTGAAAATTGCACTTTTTAATTTTTATAATATGCAGCGAATACACATATAATAATGCAACTTTAGCAGTCTAGTATAATTTACACACATATTGTATAGTACATTTGTGCATACATACACATAATAATAAAATGTATTTAATTAGGAAAAATTAGTACAAAACAATTAGCATTGGTATTACCCTTAAAGAATATAGAAAATGAAAAAACAAAATTTTCCACACAATTAGCACAAAATATGCACTTTTAATAATGTTGGGGAATGTAGTAATTTTAAAAAAATTCCTATGCACACGCAAGATCATGGTGATGCATAGCAACGAGAGGGGAAAGTGTCGTCCACGTACCCTCGTAGACCGTTAAGCGGAAGCGTTATTACAACGCGGTTGATGTAGTCGTACGTCTTCACGATCGACCGATCATCAGCACCGAACGTACGACACCTTCGCATTAAGCACACGTTTAGCTCGGTGACATCCCGCGAACTCACAATCCAGTAGAGCTCAAGGGAGAGTTTCGTCAGCACGATAGCGTGGTGATGATGTTGATGAAGCTACCGTCGCAGGGCTTCGCCTAAGCACCGCTACGATATAACCGAGGTGGATTATGGTGGAGGGGGGCACCGCACACGGCTAAGAGATCAACATATCAATTGTTGTCTCCAAGGGGTGCCCCCCTCCCCGTATATAAAGGAGGAAGAGGAGGAGGGGGCGGCCAAGGAGGAGAAGGTGCGCCCAAGGGGGGCAATCCTACTCCAAGTAGGATTCCCCCCTCTTTCCTAGTCCTAGTAGGAGAGAGGAAGGAAGGGGAGGAGAAGAAGAAGGAAAGGGGGGGGCCCTCTAGTCCAATTCGGTTTGGGCTAGGGGGGCCGCGCGCCCCTAGCTGGCCGCCTCTCCTCTTCCTCCACTTGGGCCCATAAGGCCCAATAACCCCTCGGGAGGTTCCGGTAACCTCCCAGTTCTCCCGTATTTATCCGATAAACCTCGGAACTCATCCGGTGTCCGAATATAACCTTACAATATATCCATCTTTACGTCTCGACCATTTCGAGACTCCTCGTCATGCATGATCATATCTAGGACTCCGAACTACCTTCGGTACATCAAAACACAAAAATTCATAATACCGATCATCACAGAACTTTAAGCGTGCGGACCCTACGGGTTCGAGAACTATGTAGACATGACCAAGACATGTCTCCGGTCAATAACCAATAGTGAAACCTGGATGCTCATATTGGTTCCTACATATTCTACAAAGATCTTTATCGGTCAAACCGCATAACAACATACGTTGTTCCCTTTGTCATCGGTATGTTACTTGCCCGAGATTCGATCGTCGGTATCGCAATACCTAGTTCAATCTCGTTACCGGCAAGTCTCTTTACTCGTTCCGTAATGCAATATCCCGCAACTAACTCATTAGTCACATTGCTTGCAAGGCTTATAGTGATGTGCATTACCGAGAGGGCCCAGAGATACCTCTCCGACAATCGGAGTGACAAATCATATTCTTGATCTATGCCAACTCCACGAACACCATCGGAGACACTTGTAGAGCACCTCTATAATCACCCAGTTACGTTGTGACGTTTGGTAGCACACAAAGTGTTCCTCCGGTATTCGGGAGTTGCATAATCTCATAGTCATAGGAACATGTATAAGTCATGAAGAAAGCAATAGCAATAAACTTAAACAACCAAGTGGCTAACGAGATGGGTCAAGTCAATCACATCATTCTCCTAATGATGTGATCCCGTTGATCAAATAACAACTCATGTCTATGGCTAGGAAACTTAACCATCTTTGATCAATGAGCTAGTCAAGTAGAGGCATACTAGTGACACTATGTTTGTCTATGTATTCACACATGTATTATGTTTCCGGTTAATACAATTCTAGCATGAATAATAAACATTTATCATGATATGAGGAAATAAATAATAACTTTATTATTTCCTCTAGGGGATATTTCCTTCAGTCTTCCAGTTGCACTAGAGTCAATAATCTAGATTACATAGTAATGATTCTAACACCCATGGAGCCTTGGTGCTGATCATGTTTTGCTCGTGAGAGAGGCTTAGTCAAGGGTCTGCAACATTCAGATCCGTATGTATCTTGCAAATCTCTATGTCTCCCACCTGGACTTGATCCCGAATGGAATTGAAGCTCTCTTGATGTGCTTGGTTCTCTTGTGAAATCTGGATTCCTTTGCCAAGGCAATTGCACCTGTATTGTCACAAAAGATTTTTATTGGACCCAATGCACTAGGTATGACACCTAGATCGGATATGAACTCCTTCATCCAGACTCCTTCATTTGCTGCTTCCGAAGCAACTATGTACTCCGCTTCACACGTAAATCCCGCCACGACGCTTTGTTTATAACTGCTCCAACTGGTAGCTCCACTGTTCAATATAAACACGTATCCGGTTTGCGATTTAGAATCGTCCGAATCAGTGTCAAAGCTTGCATCGACGTAACCATTTACGACGAGCTCTTTGTCACCTCCATAAACGAGAAACATATCCTTAGTCCTTTTCAGGTATTTCAGGATATTCTTGACCGCTGTCCAATGATCCACTCCTGGATTACTTTGGTACCTCCCTGCTAAAATAATAGCAAGGCACACATCAGGTCTGGTACACAACATTGCATATATGATAGAGCCTATGGCTGAAGCATAGGGAACACTTTTCATTTTCTCTCTATCTTCTGTAGTGGTCGGGAATTGAGTCTTACTCAATTTCACACCTTGTAACACAGGCAAGAACCCTTTCTTAGCTTGATCCATTTTGAACTTCTTCAAAATTTTATCAAGGTATGTGCTTTATGAAAGGCCAATTAAGCGTCTTGATCTATCTCTATAAATCTTGATGCCCAATATATAAGTAGCTTCACCGAGGTCTTTCATTGAAAAACTCTTATTCAAGTATCCTTTTATGCTATCCAGGAATTCTATATCGTTTCCAATCAACAATATGTCATCCACATATAATATTAGAAATGTTACAGAGCTTCCACTCACTTTCTTGTAAATACATGCTTCTCCAAAAGTCTGTATAAAATCATATGCTTTGATCACACTATCAAAACGTTTATTCCAACTCCGAGAGGCTTGCACCAGTCCATAAATGTATCGCTGGAGCTTGCACACTTTGTTAGTACCCTTCGGATCGATAAAACCTTTAGGTTGCATCATATACAATTCTTCTTCCAGAAATCCCTTCAGGAAAGCAATCTTTACATCCATTTGCCAAATTTCATAATCATAAAATGTGGTAATTGCTAACATGATTTGGACGGGCTTAAGCATTGCTACGGGTGAGAAAGTCTCATCGTAGTCAACTCCTTGAACTTGTCGAAAACCTTTTGCAACAAGTCGAGCTTTGTAGACAGTAACATTACCGTCAGCGTCAGTCTTCTTCTTGAAGATCCATTTATTCTCAATGGCTTGCCGATCATCGAGCAAGTCAACCAAAGTCCATACTTTGTTCTCATACATGGATCCCATCTCAGATTTAATGGCTTCAAGCCATTTTGCGGAATCTGGGCTCATCATCGCTTCCTCATAGTTCGTAGGCTCATCATGGTCAAGTAACATGCCCTCTAGAATAGGATTACCGTACCACTATGGTGCGGATCTTACTCTGGTTGACCTACGAGGTTCAGTAGCAACTTGATCTAAAGTTTCATGATCATCATCATGAGCTTCCTCACTAATTGGTGTAGCTGTCACAGGAATTGGTTTCTGTGATGAACTACTCTCCAATAAGGGAGTAGGTACAGTTACCTCATCAAGTTCTACTTCCCCCCACTCACTTCTTTCGAGAGAAACTCCTTCTCTAGAAAGGATCCATTCTTAGCAACAAATGTCTTGCCTTCGGATCTGTGATAGAAGGTGTACCCAACAGTCTCCTTTGGGTATCCTATGAAGACACATTTCTCCGATTTGGGTTCGAGCTTATCAGGTTGAAGCTTTTTCATATAAGCATCGCAGCCCCAAACTTTAAGAAACGATAACTTTGGTTTCTTGCCAAACCATAGTTCATAAGGTGTCGTCTCAATGGATTTCGATGGTGCCCTATTTAACGTGAATGTAGCCGTCTCTAAAGCATAACCCCAAAACGATAGCGGTAAATCAGTAAGAGACATCATAGATCGCACCATATCTAGTAAAGTACGATTACGACATTCGGACACACCATTACGCTGTGGTGTTCCGGGTGGCGTGAGTTGCGAAACTATTCCACATTGTTTCAAATGTAGACCAAACTCGTAACTCAAATATTCTCCTCCACGATCAGATCATAGAAACTTTATTTTCTTGTTACGACGATTTTCCACTTCACTTTGAAATTCTTTGAAATTTTCAAATGTTTCAGACTTATGTTTCATTAAGTAGATATACCCATATCTGCTTAAATCATCTGTGAAGGTGATAAAATAACGATACCCGCTGCGAGCCTCAATATTCATCGGACCACATATATCAGTATGTATGATTTCCAACAAGTCTGTTGCTCGCTCCATTGTTCCGGAGAACGGCATTTTAGTCATCTTGCCCATGAGGCATGGTTCACAAGTACCAAGTGATTCATAATCAAGTGATTCCAGAAGTCCATCAGTATGGAGTTTCTTCATGTGCTTTACACCAATATGACCCAAACGGCAGTGCCACAAATAAGTTGCACTATCATTATCAACTCTGCATCTTTTGGCTTCAACATTATGAATATGTGTATCACTACTATCGAGATTCAACACAAATAGACCACTCTTCAAGGGTGCATGACCATAAAAGATATTACTCATATAAATAGAACAACCATTATTCTCATATTTAAATGACCGTCTCGCATCAAACAAGATCTAGATATAATGTTCATGCTTAAAACTGGCACCAAATAACAATTATTCAGGTCTAAAACTAACCCCGAAGGTAGATGTAGAGGTAGCATGCCGACGACGATCACATCGACTTTGGAACCATTTCCTACGCGCATCGTCACCTCATCCTTAGCCAGTCTTCGCTTAATCCGTACTCCCTGTTTCGAGTTGCAAATATTAGCAACAGAACCAATATCAATTACCCAGGTGCTATTGCGAGCTCTAGTGAGGTACACATCAATAACATGTATATCACATATACCTTTGTTCACCTTGCCATCCTTCTTATCCGCCAAATACTTGGGGAAGTTCCGCTTCTAGTGACCAGTCCCTTTGCAGTAGAAGCACTCAGTCTCAGGCTTAGGTCCAGACTTGGTTTTCTTCTCTTGAGCACCAACTTGTTTGTCGTTCTTCTTGAAGTTCCCTTTCTTCTTCCCTTTACCCTTTTTCTTGAAACTGGTGGTCTTGTTGACCATCAACACTTGATGCTCCTTCTTGATTTCTACCTCCGCAGCCTTTACCATTGCGAAGAGCTCGGGAATTGTCTTATCCATCCCTTGCATATTATAGTTCATCACAAAGCTCTTGTAGCTTGGTGGAAGTGATTGAAGAACTCTGTCAATGACACTATCAGCTGGAAGATTAACTCCCAGCTGAGTCAAGTGGTTATGATAGCCAGACATTCTGAGTATATGTTCACTGGCAGAACTATTCTCCTCCATCTTGCAGCCGTAGAACTTATTGGAGACTTCATATCTCTCAATCCGGGCATTTGCTTGAAATATTAACTTCAAATCCTGGAACATCTCATATGCTCCATGACATTCAAAACGTCGTTGAAGTCCCGGTTCTAAGCCGTAAAGCATGACACACTGAACTATTGAGTAGTCATCAGCTTTGCTCTGCCAGATGTTCATAACATCTGGCGTTGCTCCTGCAGCGGGTTTGGCACCCAGCGCTTCTTTCAGGATGTAATTCTTCTATGCAGCAATGAGGATAATCCTCAAGTTACGGACCCAGTCCGTGTAATTGCTACCATCATCTTTCAACTTTGCTTTCTCAAGGAACGCATTAAAATTCAACGGAACAACAGCACATGCCATCTATCTACAATAACATAGACAAGCAAAATACTATCAGGTACTAAGTTCATGATAAATTTAAGTTCAATTAATCATATTACTTAAGAACTCCCACTAAGATAGACATCCCTCTAATCATCTAAGTGATCACGTGATCCATATCAACTAAACCATAACCGATCATCACGTGAAATGGAGTAGTTTTCAATGGTGAACATCACTATGTTGATCATATCTACTATATGATTCACGCTCGACCTTTCGGTCTCAGTGTTCCGAGGCCATATCTGCATATGCTAGGCTCGTCAAGTTTAACCCGAGTATTCTGCGTGTGCAAAACTGTCTTACACCCGTTGTAGATGAACGTTGAGCTTATCACACCCGATCAGCACGTGGTGTCTTGATGACCCACAAGTATAGGGGATCTATCATAGTCCTTTCGATAAGTAAGAGTGTCGAACCCAACGAGGAGCAGAAGGAAATGATAAACGGTTTTCAGCAAGGTATTCTCTGCAAGTACTGAAATAAGTGGTAACAGATAGTTTTGTGATGAGATAATTTGTAATAAGCAACAAATAACAAAAGTAAATAAAGTGCAGCAAGGTGGCCCAATCCTTTTTGTAGCAAAGGACAAGCCTGGACAAACTCTTATATAAGTAAAAGCGCTCTCGAGGACACATGGGAATATCGTCAAGCTAGTTTTCATCTCGCTCATATGATTCGCGTTTGATACTTTGATAATTTGATATGTGGGTGGACCGGTGCTTGGGTGCTGTTACTTGAACAAGCATCCCACTTATGATTAACCTCTATTGCAAGCATCCGCAACTACAACAAAAGTATTAAGATAAACCTAACCATAGCATGAAACATATGGATCCAAATCATCCCCTTATGAAGCAACACATAAACTAGGGTTTAAGCTTTTGTCACTCTAGCAACCCATCATCTACTTATTACTTCCCAATGCCTTCTTCTAGGCCCAAATAATGGTGAATGTTATGTAGTCAACGTTCACATAACACCACTAGAGGCTAGACAACATACATCTCATCAAAATATCGAACAAATACCAAATTCACATGACTACTAATAGCAAGACTTCTCCCTTGTCCTCAGGAACAAACGTAACTACTCACAAAGCATAAACATGTTCATAATCAGAGGGGTATTAATATGCATAAAGGATCTGAACATATGATCTTCCACCAATTAAACCAACTAGCATCAACTACAAGGAGTAATTAACACTGCTAGCAACCTACTAGCACCAATCCCAGACTTGAAGACAAGAATCTGATACAAGAGATGAACTAGGGTTTTGAGATGAGATGGTGCCGATGAAGATGTTGATGGAGATTGCCCTCTCCCGATGAGAGGAGCGTTGGTGATGACGATGGCGATGATTTCCCCCTCCGGGAGGGAAGTTTCCCCGATAGAACAGCTCTGCTGGAGCTCTAGATTGGATCCGCCAAGGTTCCGCCTCGTGGCGGCGGAGTTTTGTCCCGAAAGGTTGCTTCCTATTTTTTTTTCTCAACGAAAGACTTCATATAGGAGAAGATGGTCATCGGAGAGCCACCAGGGGGCCCACGAGGTAGGGGGCGCGCCCCCACCCTCATGAGAAGGGTGTGGCCCCCCTGGTCTTCATCTTTGGCGAGGATTTTTCATTATTTATTATAAGGTGTTCCGTGGAGTTTCAGGACTTTTGGAGTTGTGCAGAATAGGTCTCTAATATTTGCTCCTTTTCTAGCCCAGAATTCCAGCTGCCGGCATTCTCCCTCCTTATGTAAGCCTTGTAAAATAAGAGAGAATAGCCATAAGTATTGTGACATAATGTGAAATAGCAGCCCATAATGCAATAAATATTGATATAAAAGCATGATGCAAAATGGACGTATCAACTCCCCCAAGCTTAGACCTCGTTTGTCCTCAAGCGAAAAGCCAAAATCGAAAAATATGTCCACATGTTGAGAGATGAAGGTGTCGATAAAAATAAAATACGGACATGAGGGCATCATGATCATTCTTATAACAACAAATTATATAATTTTTGTCATATGATCTCTAATGCTAGAGTAATAATTCAATCACAATATCAAGTATGAATCGTAAACTTCATTGAAAACTAACAACCTACATTCTCGGTCATTATTGCAATTTATCATAACATAGGAAAGAGTCAATGTATAAGAGCTTTTCAGCAAGTCCACATACTCAACTATCATATAATCTTTCACAATTGCTGACACTCACGCAATACTTATGGGTGTGGAGTTTTAATCGGACATAGAGAAAGATAGGGCCTTATAGTCTTGCCTCCCAATGTTTTACCTCAAGGGTAATGTCAACAGTAATAGTTCATGAAAACCCACATCCAATTAGCCATATATACCGGGATCTTTCCAACATATTGTGCTTGCCAAAGGGTAAAATGTAAAAAGGAAGGGTGAAGATCACCATGACTCTTGCATAAGGTAGAAGATAATGATAAAAGATAGGCCCTTCGCAGAGGGAAGCAGAGGTTGTCATGCGCTTTTATGGTTGGATGCACAAAATCTTAATGCGAAAGAATGTCACTTTATATTGCCCCTTGTGATATGAACCTTTATTATGCAGTCCATCGCTTTTATTACTTCCACATCACAAGATCGTATAAAGCTTATTTCTCTCACACCAATCAATCAGACATATTTAGAGAGCAATTTTTTATTGCTTTGCCCCGATGACAACTTACTTGAAGGATCCTACTCAATCCATAGGTAGGTATGGTGGACTCTCATAGCAAAACTGGTTTAAGGGTATTTGGAAGCACAAGTAGTATCTCTACTTGGTGCTGAGAATTTGGCTAGCATGAGGGGGAAAGGCAAGCTCAACATGTTGGAGGATCCAAGACAATATAATTTATCTCAGATGTAAGAAAACATAACCCATTACGTTGTCTTCCTTGTCCAATGTCAACTCTTTATGTCGGAGTAAACGACCACGGGTAGCCTAGCCGGCTCCCCCTGGCCCTTCTGGAAAAAATTACGAGCCGATCCGGCCCTCAAGAATCCAAGACGTGGGGTTGCCTTCCCCTTGCCGGCTGTCTCCCAGGCCGACTATCGGAAGGCGGCCCGGCTTTATCCCTCATGAAGAAAGCCGTGGGAGGGCCGGCTCCAAGAAGCCGGCCGCGAGAAGCCGACTCCCACAAAGCGGTCAAGATCGTACCCTCGAAGTCTGCATCCACATAACGGCGATGTGGCGGGGCGTGGCTACAGTAAAGCCTGCCACCCCCTAATCCCGGAGCACGCCTGGCACAGTGCGCCGTATAGGGTGGCCATGACCCGTCCGGCGCGGCACTGTTGCCATGTTGACCCTGATGCCACCCACGACGGGCTGTCAGCGCGGCCCACGGGCGGTGGGCCCCTTCAGGCAGAGAGACACCCGAAGGCGGCCAGGCCTCCCCCAGCTGGCCCAAGACAGGGCCGGCTCCCCACAGCCGGCTTGCTTCCTCCCTCGAAGGAGACGCCCCATTAAGGAGACAAGACGAGGTGAGGCTACAGCGATCGCCCGCCGGGCGGCGGCACTGTAGCCACGCTTACCTTGGCGAAGCCCTCGTCACCAGGTTTGAGGCAACAGTAACCAGCCACCGACAAGGCCCTTGATAGTGGGGCCTGCCTGTCGACCAAGGAGCCGGCAGCCGGCGGGACCCACCAGTCGGCGGGCCCCAGCAGCAGGCGCAGAAGCCGGCGAGCGTAGACACAGACGGCTAGGGCCCACGCCCAGCCGGATTACCATTGTACCCCCGGGGGGTGGGCCTATATAAACCCCCCACTAGTAGAAAACGGAGCTTTAGCGCCGGTTCGTAAGGGCCTTTAGTGCCGGTTCCATAACCGGCACTAAAGGGTGGGCACTAAAGGCCCCCCCTTTAGTACCGGTTTGGCACGAACCGGCGCTAAAGTGCCACCACGTGGCGTGAGCTCGCACCCTGGTATGGGGGACCTTTAGTACCGGTTGGTGTTACCAACCAGTACTAAAGGTTTTTTTTTGAAATTTTTGGAATTTTTTTTGATTTTTTTTCGATTTTTAATTTTTCTGAATTATTTGATGATTTAGTCTCTAATCACCTCTCTTAACTGCTCAAATGTGGATCACTCATTCCAAATCATCTAACTTCCCGACCGGTCACCCATCCCTCTCACTACTCTAGCCCTAGCATGCTTAACTTTCGGGTTCTATTCTTCTTCGTTTCCGAGTCTGCACTTGTTGTTTTCCTGACAATAGTAAGATGTCAATCCTATTAACCCTCAGGAGTTTAGCTTGAGCATGAAGTCACACATTTCACTGTTTGAGTTTGAAACTATTATTCTAAAAAACAGTAATTATTTAGTAACGCTAATATTTCTTGAATAAGTTTGACCATAGTTTGACCAGATTTGACCAAAATTCAAAAAATTGAAATAACTATTTAGTAACACTAATATTCTTGAATTATTATGTAGTAACATTAATACTTCTTGAATAAGTAGTTTGGCCAGATTTAACCAATTTTTTTTTAAAAACTGAAATTTGACCATATCTTTTTTCCTTTTGGAATTTGAGGATTCTAAAAAATTCCAAACAGGCCGTAGGCGGTCTCCATCGGATGCGGATTTTCGTGCTGAATTTTTTGATATATTATACGTTTTTTTCCGACATCGTATGCAAAAGTTATAGCCGTTTTACATTTTCCCTACACTTTTTGCAAAACATGTCCAAATTGTAGTTTTCAAATTTTCCTAACTAGTAGATGTAGTAATATAACTACCTCTCGAAGGATTTTATTTTTTTGAAGTTTTTATCATTTTCTTTTGATTTTTTCAGAACTGAAATGGCGACACACGGGGGGGGGGGGGGGGGGGGTAGAGTTTGAAAATTGCCCTATAGTGCCGGTTTGTGTCACAAACCGGTACTATAGGTCAGACCCCTTTAGTACCAGTTCATGGCACGAACCGGTACTAAAGGTTAGACCTTTAGTACCGGTTCGTGCCGGTACTAAAGGTTAGACCTTTAGTACCGGTTCGTGCCACGAACCGGTACTAAAGGTGATCGTGGGGCCCCGGCCTGATGCCAGCCTACCACCACCCCTTTAGTACCGGTTCGTGGCACGAACCGATACTAAAGGTTCAACACGAACCGGCATTAATGCAAATCCGTTCGAACCGGCACTAATGGTACCATTAGTACCGGGCCAAAATCAAACCGGCACTAATGTGCTTCACGTTTGACCCTTTTTCTACTAGTGCCCCGGGGCACCCATGCAAAGGGTTGATCTGAGCTAGTTTTAGACACCACATAGAGAGGAGAGGAGAGCTAGCCGTGCCGTTCTTCTTCTTCTCGCCAAACAGCTCAAGGAGCATCTTGTAGCCACTCGTTCATCTAGTGATCATGCGGAGACCCCGCAGAGCAGCAGTAGGGGTGTTATCTCCACGGAGAGCCCTGAAGCTGGGTAAGATTCACCGGCGTGCATGTCTTCGCCTCATCCCGCTTCCAGGCACCGGCGACGTCTTATTGGCTCCCACAATGATAAGCCACCCGTTGGCATATGTCGCACCTACCACCCGACATTTGGCGCCCACCGTGGGGCCAGGTGCACCGTCGTCCGGAGACCTGTTCTGGACAGGAACCCTCTTCCTCCCCAGCGAGCGTAGCCAGCCCGGCACGCCCGATGGCGCTTGCCACGACGCGCTGCAAGGCGTCACCAACGTCTGCACAGCGAGCGGCCTCGCCGATCTCCTCGACGAGACCCTCATCTCCGACGAGCCCGCCTCTGACGCGGGCACCGACCACCTTGTCAACCTCCTCGGCCAGCTCCACGTCTCCGGCAAGCCTGCTGTGGACTTGGAGTCTGTTGGCTCCACCGATCCGATGCCTGTCGACTCTGACACGGCCTCGCTCGACGCTTTCCCCACCGACGTCGCGATCTACAACGACCCGCTTCCCCGGGCCGATGGCTGTGACGGTCCCACCACCGAGGTGATGGTCATCGGCCACGGCGGCGCTTCTGGCGAGAACGCCCTTGACGCCCCGCATGCGGCGGTCCATGACTTGTCCATCCCCCTCCCGGCCGATGCCGACGCCGAAGCACTGGAGGCTCGCCGCCTCGCCCTCCTCACGGAGGGCCGGAAGTTGGCTTCCATGAGACGCCTCACTGAGGCCCACCAGCGCGAAGCCGACCGCGCCGCCTTTGGCACGCCGCCCCCAGGCGCGCCAAGCCGAGCCGGCGTTGTCAGACAGCGCGGCGCTGCCCTCGCCGACACGCTAGGAGTCGACCGCCCAGTCTACGCTACTCCACTCGAGAACCTGCGCGCCGCCTAGGCGGCCGTAGACGAGCTAGACGGACTGGGGGCCGAAGAACTCCCCCACATGACCAGATGCATCCAGCAACTAATCGATGCAGCCGCATAGCGGCACGAAGCCGACGCCCGCGCGGAAAGCCCTCCCCCGCGCTGAGAGCATGGCGCGACGTCCCGGACGCCGATTACGGGTAAAACCCGCGCGTGACACGAGAAAGAGCCGGCTGCCAGCCGAAGCCGAACCCGGATCTCCATCGAGCGAGACGCAGAAGGCCGTCCCCGGGCCGTGGAGCGGCGGGGCAACCCGCCTCCGCCTCGTGGGGAGAGATATCCCACCCCACCGCCTGTCACACATCCAATTCTCAGCGGCCGTCTAGGTCGCCGCAAAGGAGTCGGCGAGAACGACGCCCGCCATCAGATCGACCGCCTAGCGCGATCCCTGGCGCTAGAAGAAGAAGATGATGTCGGCCCGCCTTGCTTCGGCCCCCGCATCCGCGACGAGCCTTTCCCCAAAGGGTTCTCGCTCCCAAGGGACACGCCCAAGTACAACGGCTCCGTGAAGCCAGAAGATTGGTTGATCGACTACTCCACAGCGGTTCGCATAGCAAACGGCAACAGGCGCGTTGCCATGAAGTACGTGCCCCTCATGCTGCAAGGCACGGCGCGGACCTGGCTCAACAGCCTCAGGCCATACAGCATCAACAGCTGGCTAGACTTCACAGAAGCCTTCGTCCGCAACTTCACCAGCACCTACAAGCGGGCTCCCAAGCCCAGACAGCTCTCCTTGTGCGTACAAGGCCCCGCCGAATCCACTCGCGACTACCTCACGCGTTGGGCCGAGCTCCGCAACTCTTGCGAAGGAGTGCACGAGGTGCAAGCCATAGAATACTTCACTGCCGGGTGCCGAGAAGGCACCCTCCTCAAGCACAAGCTCCTCTGTGACGAGCCGACTACCCTCGACGAGCTTCTGGTCATAGCGGACAAGTATGCCACCGCCGACTCCTCAATGAAGACTGAACTCCGGGTAGACGCGTCCGGGAAGGTACTCAAGCCGGCGCCCAAGACGCCGGCTGGGGACTCCAGCCGACGCCCGTACCAGAACGACCACAAGCGCAAGGGCCCCGTGCCGCTCTCCACCAGTCGGCAGGTGGCCACAGTCGAAGACGAGCAGCCCGAAGGGCGACCCACACCCAAGAAGCAGAGGGGCGGCAGGCCGGCTTGGCAGCCGGCCTTCTCCTACGAGCAAACTCTCGACGCCCCATGCAAGTTCCACAGCGGCGCGAAGCCGTCCAACCACACAACCTGGAAGTGCCACTGGCTCACCAGAATCTCCAAAGGCGAAGGGCTCGCGCCGCCTCTGGCTCCGCAGCTGCCGACCGCTTGGCCAGCAGTCGGAGCTGTGCATGATGAGTTCCCCGACGAGCATGCCGCCTATGTCGTCTTTACAAGCCAGCCCGAAGGCCGGCGCAGCAGACGCCAAGAGCACCAGGAAGTCAACGTGGTCGCTACCAACCCCGCCGAGCACATGCACTGGTCAGAAAAGCCTATCAGCTGGAGCCGGGCCGACCACCCAGAGGTGATGCCATCTCCCGGCTCTTATGCGTTGGTTTTGGATGCCACCCTTGCAACGGACAGATGCGCCGCCCGTTTCTCCCGCGTGCTGATAGACGGCGGGAGCAGCATCAACATCCTGTACCGTGACACCCTGGAGAAGCTGAACGTCAAGACGAAGCAACTCATGCCTACTCGGACTGTGTTCCATGGCATTGTACCTGGCCTGTCCTGCGCCCCCATTGGCAAGATCAAGATTGACGTTCTCTTTGGGGACAAGGATCATTTCCGCCGGGAAGCGATCTGGTTTGAAGTGGTGGACCTGGAGAGCCCCTACCATGCATTTCTTGGCCGTCCTGCCTTGGCCAGGTTCATGGCTGTTCCCCACTATGCTTACATCAAGATGAAGATACCGAGCGCCAAGGGCATCATCACCATAGCTGGCGATTACAAGAAATCTTCTGAGTGTGCAGCAGCCAGCAGCCGGCTGGCCGAGTCCCTTGTGATTGCCGAAGAAAAGAAGATGTTGGACCGAGTCCTGGCCATGGCCGGCAAACAGCCGGTCCTGTCCCCCGATCCCAAGGAGTGTGATGCCCAAGGATCTTTCCAGCCGCCAAGGAGACGAAGAAGATACCTCTTGACCCTGAGCACCCAGAAAGGTTTGCCGTCATCGGGGCAAACCTAAACAGCAAATAGGAAGGCGAGCTCGCCGATTTCCTCCGTGAGAATCGGGACATCTTTGCATGGTCCCCTAAGGACATGTCGGGTGTTCCGAAGGAATTCGCCGAGCACAAGCTACACGTCCGAGAAGGCGCAAAACCAGTCAAACAACCCCTTCGCCAACTGTCGGAGGAGAAAAGAAGGATTGTAGTAGAAGAGATAGCCCGGCTTCTGGCAGCCGGCTTCATTATGGAGGTTTTCTTTCCAGAGTGGCTCGCCAACCCGGTCCTCGTGCTAAAGAAGAACAACAAGTGGCGCATGTGCATAGACTAAACGAGCCTCAACAAGGCCTGCCCCAAGGATGCCTTTGCCCTGCCAAGGATTGATCAAGTGATAGACTCCACGGCCGGATGCAAGTTGTTGAGTTTCTTGGATGCTTACTCAGGATACCACCAGATAAAGCTAGATCCGGCTGACCGCCTGAAGACCGCCTTCATCACGCCATTCGGAGCTTTCTGCTACCTGACTATGACATTCGGCTTAAGAAATGCCGATGCCACTTTTCAGCGTTGCATGCAGAAGTGCCTCCTCAAGCAGCTTGGCAGAAATGCCCACGTCTACGTAGACGACATTGTGGTGAAGACGGAGAAGCGCGACACCTTGCTGGAAGACCTCAAGGAAACATTTGAGAACCTGCGCCGGTTCCAGATCAAGCTCAACCCCGAGAAATGCGTGTTCGGAGTGCCAGCCGGCCAGCTCCTAGGCTTCCTGGTCTCCGAACGCGGCATCGAATGCAACCCAGTAAAGATCAACGCCATTGAGAGAATGGTGATTCCCACCAAACTTCGAGACGTCCAGAAGTTCATCGGGTGCCTGGCCTCCCTGAACCGCTTCATCAGCCGGCTCGGAGAGAAAGCTCTCCCCCTCTACCGCCTCATGAAGAAGACCACTCACTTCGAGTGGAACGACCAAGCCGACCAAGCTTTTCACGAGCTGAAGAAGATGCTGGCCACGCCGCCTGTCCTGGCAGCGCCGACTGAGAAAGAGCCCATGCTCCTCTACATTGCTGCAACCAGCCGGGTGGTCAGCACCGTCATCGTAGTCCAGCGCCCAAAAGAGGGCCGAGCCCAGCCGGTCCAGAGGCCGATGTACTATTTGAGTGAGGTGCTGTCTACCTTGAAGCAGAACTACCCGCACTACCAGAAGATGTGCTATGGCGTGTACTTCGCCGCCAAGAAGCTGAAGCCCTACTTCCAAGAGCACCCCATCACGGTCGTATGCACCGCCCCGCTTGCCGAGATCATAGGCAGCCGGGATGCATCTGGCCGGGTGGCGAAATGGGCCATCGAGCTGGCCCCCTACACGATCTTCTACCAGCCTCGCACCGCCATCAAGTCCCAAGCATTGGCCGACTTCCTCGTCGACTGGGCCGAGACCCAGTACCTGCCGCCAGCTCCCGACTCCACTCATTGGCGCATGCACTTCGACGGGTCCAAGATGCGCACCGGCTTGGGAGCCGGCGTCATCCTCACCTCTCCCAAAGGCGACAAGCTCAGATACACGCTGCAAATTCACTTTGCCGCCTCCAACAACGTGGCCGAGTACGAGGCGCTCATACACGGGCTCCGGCTTGCCAAAGAGCTTGGCATACGCCGGATCCTATGTTATGGCGACTCGGACTTGGTAGTCCAGCAATCATCCGGCGACTGGGACGCCAAGGACACAAATATGGCAAGCTACCGCTTCCTCGTTCAGCAGATCAACGGGTACTTTGAAGGATGCGAGTTCCTCCACGTACCACGAGCCGACAACGAGCCAGCTGATACCCTGGCTCGAATAGGCTCCACTCGGCAGGCAATACCAACCGGTGTCTCTCTGCAACGCCTCCTCAAGCCGTCTATCAAGCCGTCTCCAGAGTCCGATTCCATCTTCGTGCCGCCTGACCCCGACGCAGCCGGGTCCAGCTCGAAGAACCAAGCAGGTGACCCGGGGACTTCGATAGTCGGCCCGGGGACGTCAGTAGGCGGCTCGGGGACTTCCGTAGTTACGCCCGACCCGGGGACTGCCACACCCGGCTCGGGGACTGCGGTAGTCGGCCCGGGGACTGCACCAACACAACAGGCGGCGGCCGACTCCAGCATTTCACCACCCAGCCCGCCTGCCCTGGTCGCAGTAGCCGTGTTGGCAATAGAAGAAGTCGCAGCTCCATCATGGGCCGAGTCCATCCTCAACTTCCTAATAAACCAAGATCTGCCGGCTGACGAAACAGAGGCAAGACAAGTACAACGCCGAGCCGGAGCATACACAATCGTCAACAGAGAGCTCGTCAGGCGCAGTGTCACTGGAGTCTTCCAGCGATGCGTCGAGCAAGAGAAGGGCATTGCAATCCTCAGAGACATCCACCAAGGGGAATGCGGCCACCATGCGGCCTCAAGATCACTCGTTGCCAAAGCTTTCCGCCATGGGTTCTTTTGGCCGACTGCTTTGGATGACGCCAAGGAGTTAGTTAAACATTGCAAAGGGTGCCAAGTCTTCAGCTCCAAGCAACACATGCCGGCTTCGGCACTCAAGACCATTCGCCTCACTTGGCCCTTCGCCGTTTGGGGACTGGACATGGTGGGCCCATTCAAGACGGCACGCGGCGGCATGACACATCTGCTTGTCGCCGTGGACAAATTCACCAAATGGATTGAGGCAAAGCCGATCAAGAAGCTGAATGGGCCGACTGCCGTGACATTCATCGCATATATAACAACTCGGTACGGCGTGCCACACAACATCATCACCGACAACGGCACGAATTTCGCCAAGGGAGCATTGGCACGTTTCTGCGTGATGCAGGGCATCCGGTTGGACTTAGCGTCCGTTGCCCACCCGCAGTCAAACGGCCAAGTCGAGCGAGCCAACGGCCTCATCCTTTCCGGCATCAAGCCCCGACTGGTCGTACCACTGGAATGTTCGGCCGGCTGTTGGCTCGATGAGCTGCCGGCCATCCTCTGGAGTCTGGGCACTACCCCAAACAAGTCAACCGGCTTCACTCCTTTCTTCCTCGTGTATGGTGCCGAGGTGGTCATCCCAACTAACATCGAGTTCGACTCGCCTAGGGTAACCATGTACATGGAGGCGGAGGCCAAGGAAGCACGAGAAGACGGCGTCGACCTGCTGGAAGAAGGCCGGCTGTTAGCCCTCAGCCGGTCCGCCATCTACCAGCAGGGCTTGCGCCGCTACCACAGCCGGAAGGTCAGACCAAGATCTTTCCAAGAGGGCGACCTCGTGCTCCGGCTGATCCAGCGAACGGCCGGCCAGCACAAGCTCTCGGCCCCTTGGGAAGGCCCCTTTGTCATCAGCAGAGCGCTGGGAAATGACTCCTACTACCTGATCGACGCATAGAAGCCGAAGGTACGAAAGAGAGACAACTCCGGCAAGGAGTCGGAATGACCATGGAACGCCAACCTCCTCCGAAGATTTTACAGTTGAAATGCAGTATGTATCACGCTAACTTTTGAACTAAGTACGAGACAATAGCCACCCCGAGGAGAGCTCGGGGACTGCCATCTTTTATCTATGAATGAAGAGTATCATGCTTATGATCATGTCATTACATTCACTTTTTTTGTCCGGCACCAGGTTCGACTAGTCGGCCCGGGGACTGGCCGCCTTGAGTTATATTCGAAGTCCTACCCGCGGTCAGACAAGTAGTGTGTCGGCACCCAAGCCTTCTCTTGCCAAAAGTCACAGTTCGAAGAACCGGCTGTCCGGCTGGCAAGAGTTAAAGGCAGGAAAGGACGCCCACACGAAAAACGGCTAGGGACTAACGGACTAATATAACAAAAGCCGGTTTTCTCCCACCACCGACCGACTACCAGAGTAGCCGGCCGGCCGGCTTCCATTCACCTCGTTTCAATCTAAGAAAGCTCGAGTACTTGCCTTCCCCCCAAAAAAAATAAATATAGCCAAGTTCTTCCCTAGCCACAGGCTGTAGAGCAGCTGCCGGTTGGGAAGGCAGCAGCCAGGGGAAGGCGGCAAAGGAAACAGCCTAAGGATAAAAAGCATATGCGAATGGAAGCCAAACACACACACGATCATATTTACACAAAAGACCTTCGAAAGGCCAGCATTCAACATAGTTTGAATACACCCCCAGTGGGTGGAACTGCGCAAGTTTAATAAAAATTGTTCAAAGAGTAACAAGCAGGAAAAGCAAGGACGGCAGATTAAGCCAAGGGAACGACTGGCGAGTCGGGCAGGTCAGTAGAGACGGCAGTGCTGGCTGGAGGAGTGGCCGGCTGGCGAGCCTCGGCATGATCACCACCTCCCACAGAGGGTGCGCTAGCACACGCCTCGTTGCTGGAGGCACGGTCAAGCTGAGGCTGGCTGGCCGCTTCACCGGCCGGCTCGACGTCTTTGCCTTCCTCTCCTTCATCGTCTTCACCTTCATCGCTGGAAGCGATCTCCTCCGCCGAGTCCTCACCCTCTGCCGGGTCCAGCCCGAACCATTCCTCCGGCTGGTCAACGCCATCGTCATGTATCTCAGGAGCAAAGGCACTGATGTCAGTGCACTCGGCGATCGTCGAGGCACGCTGAGCGATAGCCGGCCGCACCTCCTCCATCTCCTCGTCGGCTTCCAGCCGCCAGGTGCGCAGCTGGTCCAGGTTCAGCCCGGGATACCAGGCTCGGACGAACTCCAGCGCCCGCCCAGCTCCAAGCCGGGCTACCGATGCCTTCCAGGCTTCAAAGCGGCCAACCATAACCTCCAGCCAGTCGGCAGTCCGACTTGGGGTGCGGGGAATCGCTTCGCCTGGCCAGAGGGTGGCCAACACCTGCACCCCGGCGCGCTGGAGGCGGCGGAGCATGCGGTGAGCCGGCTGCAGCCGGGCTTGGACCGCCAAGAGTTGCTCCTCAAGCGTCCGGCTCGCGTCCGGCGCGATTTCAGCCCCCGCCTGCCGGCGTGCCTCGCGGTGGGCCTCGATGGTCTGGGTGGCAATGACGGAGTAGCCGGGGAAGTAGTCTGCACAAAGAACAAAAATCAGCACAAGTCAAAACACAAATCAGGGGGCAAGGGCAAGCAAGGAGTGAGGAAGGCGGCTTACCATTGATCAGATCCTCAACCCGGCCGTAGCCCTCGCTCGGCGCTTGTTTTGCCTCAGCCCAGCCCGCCGCTTCGGTCTCGAACTCAGCTTTGAGGGCGTCCTCGCTGTCCTGCGCCTTCTTCAGGGCCGCCTTGTGGCTCTCCTCCTGGTCGGCCAACTTCTTGGACAGGTGGTCACGCTCCAGGACTAAGGCGTTGCACTCGGCTTCCTTGGCGCGAAGGGCGGTCTGGGCCCCGCTGAGCTGCTCCCTCAAGTTGGCATTGGCTCCTGCAAGCATGAAGACAAAGGAAAAATCAATAAGGAAGAAGTCGTCAGGGAAGATCCGACCCGACCGCTCAGCAGTCGGCCCGAATCTCGGGGACTACACCCAGTGGGTGCGCTGACGCGCCCCCACAGGAGATGAACGAGACAAAGCACGCACTCCGGCTATTGGTCAGGTCCTCGGTTTTCTGGCCCAGCTCCTGAGCCTGGGAGTTGAAGGCAGCAGCGCGGAGGTTATGGTATTCCTGGAAGATCAGACAGGATGCAAGAATAAGATAGCTGTCAGGACCTAGTAAGTTCCAAGCCGCCTGCTCAGCAGCCGACTCGGAACTCGGGGACTACACCCAGTGGGTGCGCTGACGCGCCCCCACGGAAGAAATCAAAAAATAAAAACAACCAAGGCCAGAAGGCTCACCCGGATGACGGCCCGCGTCGTGAGGAACTCTTGGGTATATCGCTGCAGCGAAGCGGCCTGGGCTTGAAGCCGGTTCCGGACCTCCCGGGCCGCCGTGTTCAGCTCGGCCGTCCCCCCGCTGGGCGTCCACTCGGACGTGCTGGCGCTGGCCGCCTCCAGGGCCTCTGCCGTTCGGCTGGCGCCCGCAGCTCTGTGTGGCTCCGGCGCGGAGGTAGCTCCCCCTGCGCGCCGGTGAAATGCCGGCTGCACCTCGAGGTCGGCCCCTACCTCCGGCTCGCCCCCGGCCGGCTGCTCTGGCGCCGCGGCTGGTTGGCCGCTTTGGCCCGCTCCAGTCGGCGCCGTCTGCGGCACCTCCTCCACGAAGACCACGTGGTCCTCCCTCCTCTCCATCACCGGTGGGTCTCGGTCGACCTCCTCCGACGGGGGCACGGGGATGTCGAGGGCCATGGCGCGGAGGGGAACGACGAGCTGCGGAGGCTGGTTGCGCGAGGCCTCCGCCTCCTTCTCCGCGGCCGCCGCCTCCGCCTGGGCCTTGTCCGCCGTGTCGGCCTGCTCCTTCGCCGCCTGGGCGGTCCTTCGCTCCGCCGCCTCCCGCTCCTCCCGCGCCTCCCGTGCGTTCCGCTCCGTGGCCTCCATGAGGTCCGTGCGGGGATCCATGCGGCGGGAGCCTGAGGACCCTCCAGTCGGCCCGACTACGGAGCCGCCAAGACCTCGCCGAGGGAAAGCGGTGCCCTGCCCGGCGAGCAAAGAAAAGTTTAGAAGAGCCTCAATCGAAGAGGACAACAAAAAATACAAGACGTTTGACGCTTACGCCGAGATCGCCTGCGGCTGTTTCACCGCCTTGCGGAAGCGGGCCGCCTTTACGGCCGCCTCATCCCGCTTGGTCGCCGCCGTGGAACCCTTGGATTTCTTTGGTCGGCTGCCGAAGTAGGTCGACGCGGCCCGGCATTTCTGCGCGCCGCCATGGGCAGCCGGCGCGGCAGACGGGCCCGCGCCTTGATGATCAAGCGCCGGCTGGCGGTGCGGAACGACTTCGACCTCGTCATCGTCCGCCCAGTCCTCGAGGCCGGCCCCGAGCCCCGCGCTGCCTGCCTCGTCGCCTTCCCCCACGACGGCATCTTCCATGGAGGCTGCTCCCAGGTCCGGATCATCGACGTCGTCCACCGTGCGGTCGGGGAGGAGCTGGCGCTCTACCCCTGTGGCCCCGGCCGTCGGCGGAAGAAGAGGGTTCTGCTGAGGACAAACCAATTGATCAGAAGTCGGCCATCATGAGGCCGGCTACAAAAAGGAAGAAAAGAAGAAAAACTTACAGCAGGCGGAGGGTTGGCACGAGAATACGGCCCCTTGCCGTATCGCCAATCCTCGGTGAGCTTGCAGTTGGAGATGTAGTTCACCATGTAAGACACCTCGACATGAGGCATCTCCCTGGTGCTCAGCTGGCATGGGTCGAAGCGGCCACTCATCTGACAAATCATGTGAGGCCGGCCTTGGAGTGGAAGTACTCGACGCTCCACAAAGGCGACCACCAGGTCGGCTCCGGTCAGGCCCTCCGACTGGATCATCACCCGGAGCCGGGCGATGGTTGCGTTCCCGGCCTGAGACAACGACCTGGCCCGGTAGCTCCACGAGGGTTGCCTCCCAGCCGACGGGCCGGTTACGTAAGCCGGCAGGTTGACGAAGTCGCCTTGCTGGGCGATGTTCTTCACGTAAAAATAGGACTTCTGCGAGAGCTTCACCGACTGGATCAGCGGGATGGGCGGGAATGGATTGTTCTCGCCCGTCCGCCTCATGGCGATGAAGTCTCCGCAGGGGGCAGGCACGCCCAAGACAACGGTGCCGAGCTTGCACTGGAAGAATTCTCCCCAGAGCTCGAGAGTGGGGAGAACCCCAAGAAAGCCCTCGCACAGGGTGACGAAAGCCGACAGCAGCATCACCGCGTTGGGTGTGAGGTGATGCGGCTGGAGATGGTAAAACTCAAGAAAAGCGCGAAGGAATCCGCTCGCCGGGAGGCCGAAGCCGCACAGGCAGTGCGAGCGGAAGATTACCCACTCGCCCTCCTCCGATGCCGGCGAAATCTCCCTTGCCGGCGCACGACGAACCCGCACGTAGTTCTTGCCCGACAGACGCCGCGTCCGGCGGAGGAACTCAACGTGGTCCTCGTGGATGTTGGAGCCGTCCCACGAGCTCGACAACGCCATGGGAGCGACGCGGCGAGGAACAAGGCGATGTGATGGCGGAGACGCGCACGACCCTGCTACGGCGGGACCGAAGGAACCAAGAGGTCCGACGGCGGAGCGGCGCGGCAATGGGTCGCTGCGGCGGCGGAAGGAAGGAGAAGGAAGGTGAGAAAGGGTGGAGCAAGGGAGAGCGTGCGAGCCTCTGCCGCTCCCTCTCCTCCCCCTACTTATAGACCCGCGCGGCGGAGCCAAGGAGGCGTGGTGTGGGGGAACGTGGGATCAACTGCGCCCACTCCCCCACGTCCCGCGATTATTGTGCCCTAATGACGAAATGAAACCGCCGCGGGAAGGCGAGCGGTCCTTTGTGGGCCGCAGAAGATCCGCGCTTGGGCCAAGGCCTAGAAGTGGCGGGCCCGGGCCTGCGGCGGCGTCCCATCGCGCGCGTGCGTTGGCATGATTTCCTTGCCACGTGGCCCGCGGGGTGGCGCGCGGTCAGCTCGCAGGCCGACCCACGTTCCCGCCTACAAGATACGGAGCTTTCCGAAGACAGCGCGCATAAGCAAAGCTGGCTCCTCAGGATAGGAAGCTGACCAAGCTTCTCGTCCCTTTGTCAGCCTCGAAGCTCGATCGGCTTTGGGGACTACTTTCAGAGTAAACGACCACGGGTAGCCTAGCCGGCTCCCCCTGGCCCTTCTGAAAAAAATTACGAGCCGATCCGGCCCTCAAGAATCCAAGACGTGGAGCTGCCTTCCCCTTGCCGGCTGTCTCCCAGGCCGACTATCGGAAGGCGGCCCGGCTTTAGCCCTCATGAAGAAAGCCGCGGGAGAGCCGGCTCCAAGAAGCCAGCCGCGAGAAGCCGACTCCCACAAAGCGGTCAAGATCGTACCCTCGAAGTCTGCATCCACATAACGGTGATGTGGCGGGGCGTGGCTACAGTAAAGCCTGCCACCCCCGAATCCCGGAGCACGCCTGGCACAGTGCGCCGTATGGGGTGGCCATGACCCGTCCGGCGTGGCACTGTTGCCATGTTGACCCTGATGCCACCCACGACGGGTTGTCAACGCGGCCCACGGGCGGTGGGCCCCTTCAGGCAGAGAGACACCCGAAGGCGGCCAGGCCTCCCCCAGTCGGCCCAAGATAGGGCCGGCTCCCCACACCCGGCTTGCTTCCTCCCTCGAAGGAGACACCCCATTAAGGAGACAAGACGAGGTGAGGCTACAGCGATCGCCCGCCGGGCGGCGGCACTGTAGCCACGCTTACCTCGGCGAAGCCCTCGTCACCAGGTTTGAGGCAACAGTAACCAGCCACCGACAAGGCCCTTGACAGTGGGGCCTGCCTGTCGACCAAGGAGCCGGCAGCCGGCGGGACCCACCAGCCGGCGGGCCCCAGCAGCCGGCGCAGAAGCCGGCGAGCGTAGACACAGACGGCTAGGGCCCACACCCAGCCGGATTACCATTGTACCCCCGGGGGGTGGGCCTATATAAACCCCCCGGGGCGCCCATGCAAAGGGTTGCTCTGAGCTAGTTTTAGACACCACTTAGAGAGGAGAGGAGAGCTAGCCGTGCCCTTCTTCTTCTTCTCGCCAAACAGCTCAAGGAGCATCTTGTAGCCACTCGTTCATCTAGTGATCATGCGGAGACCCCGCAGAGCAGCAGTAGGGGTGTTATCTCCACGGAGAGCCCTGAAGCTGGGTAAGATTCCCCGACGTGCATGTCTTCGCCTCATCCCGCCTCCAGGCACCGGCGACGTCTTACTGGCTCCCACAATGATAAGCCACCCGTTGGCATATGTCGCACCTACCACCCGACACTTTAGCATGTCATATTTTAATGAGTGCTCACAATCATAAAAGATGTCCAAGATAGTATATCTATATGTGAGGACCTCTCGTTCTTTATTACTTCCTATTAATTGCAACGATGACCAAAACTATGCTTGTCAACTCTCAACAACTTTTACTCATCATACTTTTTCTATGTGAGCTCATTACTCTCCATGAGATCCATATGATCTCTTTGTTTCTTTTTATTTCTTTCTCTTTTATTTTATTCACTTAGGATCATGGCAAAATAATCAAGCCCTTGACTCAACACTAATCTTTATTATATAGCTCACGGACTCGATTATATAGAAGGATAATAAAGCAAAACTCACAACTAGATCATGCCATAAACTTTATTCTACTAGATCAAAATACTACTAGTAAGATCGAACTAAGGAAAACGGTAAAGATAAAAGTGATGGTGATACGATACCGGGGCACTCCCCCAAGCTTGGCAGTTGCCAAGTGGAGTGCCCATACCAAATACTCAATTCTTCTTTGTTGGAGGAGACAGTGGTGATTTTGTTGATGGCGTAGGCTTCTTCCTTAATTTGCGTTTGAGGACAGAATTTTGGTCCCTTAGGTCCTCGATCTCCTGTTCCAGGCTCAGTATCTTTTTGCATAGTTCCTGCTTGTTTTCCTCCAAGAGTCGAAAAGGGATAAACTCGATCTTAGGTTTCTTTACCCTATCCGGGAGGCTTGAGTTTTTAAACTCCACATGCATGTCCCCAGGTTGAGGTAGTGGGACTTTATCTTCATCTGAGCTCGCCTCCTCCTTCCCCTTGGGTTCATAGTCTTCTTCTTCTTCTTCCGTGGTCCAACCATAACGCTCCACCTCTCCATAGACCTTAGGGTCTGCAAGGTAGTCAGCTACATAGCTTTCTCCTTCTGAATCCTGGGACGACATGTTACTCTGTCTGCAACAGGACGGCTCAAAACAAAGACAAGAGATTTTTGCGTGATACGGGAGTCAAAACCCCCGGGAAGTTATATAATGAATTTTTACCGACCAAAATACGTATCGTGCAAGAAAACGGAGTCCGAAAGGCACACGAGGAGCTCATGAGGTAGGGGGGCGCGCCCAGGGGGTAGGGCGCGCCCTCCACCCTCGTGAGGCCCTCATGTCCTTCTCGGACTGCTACTTAATTTACTATTTTTCTAAATATTCCAAAATGGAGAAATATTGCCTTAAAAATTGTTTTGGAGTCGGTTTACTTACCGTACCACATACCTATTCCTTTTCGGAGTCTAAAATGTTCTGGAAAGTGTCCCTTATGTATTCCTCCGGGGTTACGGTTTCAATAATATTGGTTTCAACATTTATGGGATTACCTGAGATATAATGTTTGATTCTTTGACCGTTTACCACCTTCGGATTTGTGCCTTCGAAGTTGTTGATTTTTATGGCACCGGAACGATAGACCTCCTCGATAACATAGGGGCCTTCCCATTTAGAGGGAAGTTTCCTTGCAAAAAATCTTAAACGAGAGTTGTATAGCAATACATAATCACCTACATTAAACTCACGCTTTTGTATCCTTTTGTCATGCCATCTTTTAACCTTTTCTTTAAACAACTTGGCATTTTCATAAGCTTGGGTTCTCCATTCATCAAGTGAGCTAATATCAAATAACCTCTTTTCACCGGCAAGTTTGAAATCATAGTTGAGCTCTTTAATAGCCCAATATGCCTTATGTTCTAGTTCGAGAGGTAAGTGACATGCTTTTCCATATACCATTTTATACGGAGACATACCCATAGTATTTTTATATGCAGTTCTATAGGCCCATAATGCATCATCAAGTTTCTTGGACCAATTCTTTCTAGACCTATTGACAGTCTTTTGCAAAATTAATTTGAGTTCTCTATTACTCAATTCTACTTGACCACTAGATTGTGGGTGATACGGAGATGCAATTCTGTGATTGACGTCATATTTAGCAAGCATTTTACGGAAAGCACCATGAATAAAATGTGAACCACCATCAGTCATTAAATATCTAGGGACTCCAAACCTCGGAAAAATAACTTCTTTGAGCATTTTAATAGAAGTGTTATGATCAGCACTACTAGTTGGAATAGCGTCTACCCACTTAGTAACGTAATCAACAACAACTAGAATATGTGTATATCCATTAGAGGAAGGAAAAGGTCCCATATAATCAAATCCCCAAACATCAAACGGTTCAATAACAAGTGAATAATTCATAGGCATTTCTTGATGTCTACTAACATTACCAATTCTTTGACATTCATCACAAGAAAGGACAAACTTACGGGCATCCTTGAAGAGAGTAGGCCAATAAAAACTGGACTGCAATACTTATGTGCAGTTCTATCTCCCGCGTGGTGTCCTCCATAAGTTTCGGAGTGGCACTTGCGTAGGATCTGTTCCTGTTCATGCTCAGGTACACAATGTCTAATAACACCATCTACTCCTTCCTTATAAAGATGTGGGTCATCCCAAAAGTAATGTCTCAAATCATAGAAGAACTTTTTGTTTTGTTGGTATGTGAAGCTAGGTGGTATAAATTTAGCAACTATGTAATTAGCATAATCAGCATACCAAGGGGTACTACGTGAAGTACTTATGACATTTAATTGTTCATCAGGAAAACTATCATCAATAGGTAGTGGGTCATCAAGAGCATTATCTAACCTAGATAAGTTGTCTGCAACGGGGTTCTCAGCTCCTTTTCTATCAACAATATGCAAATCAAATTCTTGTAGCAAGAGAACCCATCTAATAAGTCTAGGTTTAGCATCTTTCTTCTCCATAAGATATTTAATAGCAGCATGATCAGTGTGGATAGTTACTTTAAAATCAACAATATATGGTCTGAACTTATCACAAGCAAATACAATTGCTAAAAGTTCTTTTTTAGTAGTAGCATAATTTCTTTGAGCATTGTCTAAAGTCATACTAGCATAATGGATAACATTTAATTTTGTATCAACTCTTTGCCCTAGAACAACACCTACAGCATAATCGCTAGCATCACACATAATTTCAAAAGGTAAATTCCAATCAGGTGGCTGAACAATAGGTGCAGAGACCAATGCTTTCTTAAGTATTTCAAATGCTTCTACACAATCATCATCAAAGACAAACGGTATATCTTTTTGTAATAAATTAGTCAGAGGCTGAGAAATTTTTTAGAAGTCCTTAA
The DNA here is from genome assembly GCF_056163025.1 of Triticum urartu. Taxonomy (NCBI): domain Eukaryota; kingdom Viridiplantae; phylum Streptophyta; class Magnoliopsida; order Poales; family Poaceae; genus Triticum; species Triticum urartu. Next base: position 571,113,028 of record NC_141878.1, read on the forward strand.
TGAACCTCCTATAAAATCCGACGTGACCAAGGAAACTTCTTATACCTTTGATGTCCTTTGGACATGGCATCTTTTCAAAAGCATCAACCTTGGCTTTATCAACTTCAATACCTCTTTCAGAAACTTTATGCCCCAAGACAATACCTTCATTAACCATAAAGTGGCACTTTTCCCAATTCAAGACAAGATTAGTTTCTTCACATCTCTGCAAAACTCGATCAAGATTGCTCAAGCAATCATCAAAAGAAGATCCATAGACTGAAAAGTCATCCATGAAAACCTCACAAATATTTTCACAAAAGTCAGAGAATATAGCCATCATGCATCTTTGAAAGGTAGCAGGTGCATTACATAAACCAAAAGGCATAAGTCTATAAGCAAAAGTACCAAAAGGGCATGTAAAAGTAGTCTTTGATTGATCTTTAGCCGACACAGGTATTTGAGAGAAACCAGAATAACCATCTAGAAAGCAGTAATGTGTATGTTTGCATAATCTTTCTAGCATTTGATCGATAAAAGGTAAGGGGTAATGATCTTTCTTAGTATCCTTATTTAATTTATGGAAATCAATTACCATCCTATAACCGGTAATAATTCTTTGTGCAATCAATTCATCTTTATCATTAGGAACAACAGTAATACCTCCCTTCTTAGGGACACAATGAACAGGACTTACCCACTGACTATCAGCAACGGGATAAATTATACCTGCCTCCAGAAGCTTTAGTATTTCTTTTCTTACCACTTCTTTCATTTTAGGATTCAGACGTCGTTGAGGATCACGAACTGGTTTGGCATCTGCTTCCAAATTTATTTTATGTTGACATAGCGTGGGACTAATGCCCTTAAGATCATCAAGAGTATATCCAATAGCAGCACGGTGCTTCTTCAGAGTTTTCAATAATCTTTCTTCTTCATGCTCTGAAAGGTTAGCACTAATAATAATAGGATACATCTTCTTTTCATCAAGATAAGCATATTTAAGATTATCAGGCAATGGTTTAAGCTCAAACACGGGATCACCCATAGGTGGAGGAGGATCCCCTAGGATTTCAACAGGCAAATTGTGTTTTAGCATTGGTTCTTGTTTAAAGAATACTTCATCTATTTCCCTTCTCTCATTCATAAACATATCATTCTCATGGTCTAGCAAATATTGTTCTAAAGGATCACTATGAGGTACGGCAATAGAAGCAAGACCAATAATTTCATCCTTACTAGGCAATTCTTCTTCACAGTATTCTATGCTAAATTTAGAGAAATTAAACTCATGAGTCATATCATCCAAGCCAATAGTAACAACATTCTTTTCGCAGTCTATCCTAGCATTAACTATATTCAAGAAGGATCTACCAAATATAATGGGACAAAAGCTATCTTGTGGAGAACTAAGAACAAGAAAATCAGCAGTATATTTAGTTTTCCCGCACAAGACTTCAACATCTCTAACAATTCCCATTGCTAAAATAGTATCTCTATTGGCAAGTTTAATTGGGACATCAATATCTTCTAACTCAGAGGTGCAATTTCATGCTTGATTTCTTTATACAAGTCATAAGGTATAACACTAGCGCTAGCACCCATATCACATAAGCCATGATAACAATGATCTCCTATTTTAACAGAAATAACAGGCACGCCTACCACAGGTCTATGTTTATCTTTAGCACAAGGTTTAGCAATTCTAGCAGTTTCACCGCAGAACTGAATAACATGCCCATCAATATTATTAGACAAGAGCTCTTTAACAATAGCGATATTAGGTTCAACTTTAACTTGCTCAAGAGGTGTATATGTTTTAATATTGCTTTTACAAACCAAAGTTGAAGCTTTAGCATGATCCTTTATCCTAACAGGGAAAGGCAGTTTCTCAACATAACAAGGAACAATAGGATCATTACAAGTGATAGTCTTTTATTCAACTTTAATAGGTGCAGCTACTTTTACTTCTATGGGAGGATGATATTTAAACCACTTCTCCTTAGGGAGATCAACATAAGTAGCAAAAGATTCACAGAAAGAAGCTACTATCTCCTTACCATTAATAGTCCGTATTTAGTGCTAAACTTATGGAAAATATCGGTATCCATAAAATATTTAACACAATCAAACTTAGGTGTCATACCTGACTCCTTACCATTGTCGAGGTCCCAATCTTTAGAGTTGCGTTTAATTCTATCCAATAAATCCCATCTAAATCCAACAGTCTTCATCATAAAAGAGCCATCACAAAAAAGTATCGAGCATGGTGCGATTAGTTTCAGAAAGCCGAGCATAAATTTTTTGAAGAAGTGTATCTCTTGGAAGCTCATGATTGGGGCATGAATATAACATTGATTTCAGCCTCCCCCAAGATTGAGCGATGCTTTCTCCTTCACGAGGCCAAATATTATATATATAATTGTGATCACGATGAACAAGATGCATAGGGTAATACTTTTGATGAAATTCCAATTTCAATCTTCTATAGTTCCATGATCCCATATCATCACATAGCCTATACCATGTCAATGTGTATCCCTTCAAAGATAAAGGGAAGACCTTCTTCTTAGCAACATCATCGGGAATACCTACAAGCTTAAATAATCCACAAACTTCATCCACATATAGTAAGTGTTCATCAGGATGCTTTGTTCCATCTCTTGTAAAAGGATTAGCTAGCAGTTTTTCTATTATACTCAATGGATACTCATAAGGAATTTCATTTTCAATAGGTTCAGTAGGTTGAGGAGCAACTCTTTGCTCTACTGGTCGGGGTGAAGATACCCCGAACAAGCCCCTTAGAGGATTACTTTCCATAGTAACAAGTGACAGTAAATTTCAGCACACTATATAAATTTTTCCTTACCAAATTCCACCTACCAAAGGCGCTTCACTCCCCGGCAACGGCACCAGAAAAGAGTCTTGATGACCCACAAGTATAGGGGATCTATCATAGTCCTTTCGATAAGTAAGAGTGTCGAACCCAACGAGGAGCAAAAGGAAATGATAAACGGTTTTCAGCAAGGTATTCTCTGCAAGTACTGAAATAAGTGGTAACAAATAGTTTTGTGATGAGATAATTTGTAACGACCAACAAATAACAAAAGTAAATAAAGTGCAGCAAGGTGGCCTAATCCTTTTTGTAGCAAAGGACAAGCCTGGACAAACTCTTATATAAGGAAAAGTGCTCCCGAGGACACATGGGAATATCGTCAAGCTAGTTTTCATCACGCTCATATGATTTGCGTTCGGTACTTTGATAATTTGATATGTGGCTGGACCGGTGCTTGGGTGCTATTCTTACTTGAACAAGAATCCCACTTATGATTAACCTCTATTGCAAGCATCCGCAACTACAACAAAAGTATTAAGGTAAACCTAACCATAGCATGAAACATATGGATCCAAATCAGCCCCTTACGAAGCAACGCATAAACTAGGGTTTAAGCTTTTGTCACTCTAGCAACCCATCATCTACTTATTGTTGGGGAACGTAGCAGAAATTCAAAATTTTCCTACGTGTCACCAAGATCTATCTATAGAGAGACCAGCAACGAGGGGAAGGAGAGTGCATCTGCATACCCTTGTAGATCGCTAAGCGGAAGCATTCAAGAGAACGGGGTTGATGGAGTCGTACTCGTCGTGATCCAAATCACCGGAGATCCTAGTGCCGAACGGACGGCACCTCCGCGTTCAACACACGTACAGCCCGATGACGTCTCCCACGCCTTGATCCAGCAAGGAGAGAGGGAGAGGTTGAGGAAGACTCCATCCAACAGCAGCACAACGGCGTGGTGGTGGTGGAAGAGCGTGGCAATCCTGCAGGGCTTCGCCAAGCACCACGGGAGAGGAGAAGGACTTGGGAGAGGGGAGGGCTGCACCAAAGGCATAAGTTAAGAAGTCCTCCATCTCCCCCACTATATATAGGAGGGCCTAGGGGGGGCGCCGGCCCTAGGAGATCCAATCTCCTAGGGGGGCGGCGGCCAAGGGAGGAATCCCTCCTCCCCAAGGCACCTAGGAGGTGCCTTCCCCTTATGGGACTCTTCCTTAGGGTTCCCCCCACCCTAGGCGCATGGGCCCTAGGGGGAAGTGGCGCCCAAGCCCACTTTGGGCTGGATCCCTTCCCACTTCAGCGCATGGGACCCTCCGGGATAGGTGGCCCCACCCGGTGGGCCCCCGGGACCCTTCCGGTGGTCCCGGTACAATATCGATGACCCCGAAACTTGTCCCGATGGCCAAAATAGGACTTCCTATATATAAATCTTTACCTCCGGACCATTCCGGAACACCTCATGACGTCCGGGATCTCATCCGGGACTCCGAACAACATTCGGTAACCACATACAAACTTCCTTTATAACCCTAGCGTCATCGAACCTTAAGTGTGTAGATCCTACGGGTTCGGGAGACATGCAAACATGACCGAGACGTTCTCCGGTCAATAACCAACAGTGGGATCTGGATACCCATGTTGGCTCCCACATGTTCCACGATGATCTCATCGGATGAACCACGATGTCAAGGACTTAATCAATCCCGTATACAATTCCCTTTGTCTAGCGGTACTGTACTTGCCCGAGATTCGATCGTCGGTATCCCGAGTACCTTGTTCAATGTCGTTACCGGCAAGTCTCTTTACTCGTTCCGTAACACATCATCCCGTGATCAACTCCTTGATCACATTGTGCGCATTATGATGATGTCCTACTGAGTGGGCCCAGAGATACCTCTCTGTCACACGGAGTGACAAATCCCAGTCTCGATTCGTGCCAACCCAACAGACACTTTTGGAGATACCTGTAGTGCACCTTTATAGTCACCCAGTTACGTTGTGACGTTTGGTACACCCAAAGCACTCCTACGGTATCCGGGAGTTGCACAATCTCATGGTCTAAGGAAATGATACTTGACATTAGAAAAGCTTTAGCATACGAACTACACGATCTTTGTGCTAGGCTTAGGATTGGGTCTTGTCCATCACATCATTCTCCTAATGATGTGATCCCGTTATCAATGACATCCAATGTCCATGGTCAGAAAACCGTAACCATCTATTGATCAACGAGCTAGTCAACTAGAGGCTTACTAGGGACATGGTGTTGTCTATGTATCCACACATGTATCTGAGTTTCCTATCAATACAATTCTAGCATGGATAATAAACGATTATCATGAACAAGGAAATATAATAATAACTTATTTATTATTGCCTCTAGGGCATATTTCCAACACTTATTACTTCCCAATGCCTTCCTTTAGGCCCAAATAATGGTGAAGTGTTATGTAGTCAATGATACGTCCATTTTGCATCATCCTTTTATATCGATATTTATCGCATTATGGACTGTTATTTCACTTTATGTCACAATACTTATAGCTATTTTCTCTTATTTTACAAGGTTTACATAAAGATGGAGAATGCCGGCAGCTGGAATTCTAGTCTGGAAAAGGAGCAAATATTAGAGACCTATTCTGCGTAACTCCAAATGTCCTGAAACTCCACGGAATGTCTTAAAAGAAATAAATAAAAATCCATGCCAAAGATGAAGGCCAGGGGGGCCACACCCTTCTCACGAGGGTGGGGGGCGCCCCCCCCCCCCCAGGGCGCGCCCCCTACCTCGTGGGCCCCCTGGTGGCTCTTCGATGCCCATCTTCTCCTATATGAGGTCTTTCGATGAGAAAAAAATAGGGAGGAACTTTTCGGGACGAGACTCAGCCGCCACGAGGCGGAACTTTGGCGGATCCAATCTAGAGCTCCGGCAGAGCTGTTCTGCCGGGGAAACTTCCCTCCAGGAGGGGGAAATCATCACCATCGTCATCACCAACGCTCCTCTCATCGGGAAAGGGCAATCTCCATCAACATCTTCACCATCACCATCTCATCTCCAAACCCTAGTTCATCTCTTGTATTCAATTCTTGTCTTAAAGTCCGGGATTGGTGCTAGTAGGTTGCTAGTAGTGTTGATTACTCCTTGTAGTTGATGCTAGTTGGTTTATTTGGTGGAAGATCATATGTTCAGATCCTATATGCATATTATTACCCCTCTGATTATGAACATGAATATGCTTTGTGAGTAATTACGTTCGTTCCTGAGGACAAGGGAGAAGTCTTGCTATGAGTAGTCATGTGAATTTGGTATTCGTTTGATATTTTGATAAGATGTATGTTGTCTAGCCTCTAGTGGTGTTATGTGAACATCGACTACATAACACTTCACCATTATTTGGGCCTAGAGGAAGGCATTGGGAAGTAATAAGTAGATGATGGGTTGCTAGAGTGACAGAAGCTTAAACCCTAGTTTACGCGTTCCTTCGTAAGGGGCTGATTTGGATCCATATGTTTCATGCTATGGTTAGGTTTACCTTAATACTTTTGTTGTAGTTGTGGATGCTTGCAATAGAGGTTAATCATAAGTGGGATGCTTGTTGAAGTAAGAACAGCACCCAAGCACCGGTCCACCCACATATCAAATTATCAAAGTATCGAACGTGAATCATATGAACGTGATGAAAACTAGCTTGACGATATTCCCATGTGTCCTCGGGAGTGCTTTTCTTATTATAAGAGTTTGTTCCGGCTTGTCCTTTTCTACAAAAGGATTGGTCCACCTTGCTGCACTTTATTTACTTTTGTTAATTGTTGCTCGTTACAATCTATCTTATCACAAAACTATCTGTTACCACTTATTTCAGTACTTGCAGAGAATACCTTGCTGAAAACCGCTTATCATTTTCTTCTGCTCCTCGTTGGGTTCGACACTCTTACTTATCTAAAGGACTACGATAGATCCCCTATACTTGTGGGTCATCAAGACTCTTTTCTGGCGCCGTTGCCGGGGAGTGTAGCGCCTTTGGTAGGTGGAATTTGGTAAGGAAAAATTTATATAGTGTGCTGAAATTTACTGTCACTTGTTACTATGGAAAGTGATTCTCTGAGGGGCTTGTTCGGGGTATCTTCACCCCGTCCAGTAGAGCAAAGAGTTGCTCCTCAACCTACTGAACCTATTGAAAATGAAATTCCTTATGAGTATCCTTCGGGTATGATAGAAAAACTGCTAGCTAACCCTTTTACAGGAGATGGAACAAAGCATCCTGATGAGCACTTAATATATGTGGATGAAGTTTGTGGATTATTTAAGCTTGCAGGTATACCTGATGATGTTGCTAAGAAGAAGGTCTTCCCTTTATCTTTGAAGGGAGACGCATTGATATGGTATAGGCTATGTGATGATATGAGATCGTGGGACTATAAAAGATTGAAGCTGGAATTTCATCAAAAGTATTACCCTATGCATCTTGTTCATCGTGATCGCAATTATATATATAATTTCTGGCCTCGCGAAGGAGAAAGCATCGCTCAAGCTTGGGGGAGGCTTAAATCAATGTTATATTCATGCCCCAATCATGAGCTCTCGAGAGAAATAATTATGCAAAGTTTTTATGCTCGGCTTTCTGGAAACAATCGCACCATGCTCGATACTTCTTGTGTTGGCTCTTTTATGATGAAGACTATTGAATTCAGATGGAATTTATTGGATAGAATTAAACGCAACTCTGAAGATTGGGACCTCGACGAAGGTAAGGAGTCAGGTATGACACCTAAGTTTGATTGTGTTAAATCTTTTATGGACACCGATATTTTCCGTAAGTTTAGCACTAAATATGGACTTGAATCTGAGATAGTAGCCTCTTTCTATGAATCTTTTGCTACTTATGTTGATCTCCCTAAGGATAAGTGGTTTAAATATCATCCTCCCATAGAAGTAAAATTAGTTGCACCTATTAAAATTGTAGAAAAGACTGTCACTTATAATGATCCTATTGTTCCTACTTCTTATATTGAGAAACCACCTTTCCCTGTTAGAATAAAGGATCATGCTAAAGCTTCAACTGTTGTTCGTAAAAGCAATATTAGAACTTATACACCTCCTGAGCAAGTTAAAGTAGAACCTAATGTTGCTATTGTTAAAGATCTCATGTCTGATAATATTGATGGGAATGTTATTCAGTTCGAAGGTGAAACTGCTAGAATTGCTAAACCTTGTGATAAGGATAAACATAGACCTGTGGTAGGCGTGCCTGTTATTTCCGTTAAAATAGGAGATCATTGTTATCACGGCTTATGTTATATGGGTGCTAGTGCTAGTGTTATACCTCATGACTTATACAAAGAAATTAAGAATGAAATTGCACCTGTTGAGTTAGAAGATATTAATGTTACTATTAAACTTGCTAATAGAGATACTATTGCACCAATTGGAATTGTTAGAGATGTTGAAGTCTTGTGTGGGAAAACTAAATATCCTGCTGATTTTCTTGTTCTTACTTCTCCGCAAGATAGCTTTTATCCAATTATATTTGGTAGGCCCTTCTTAAATATTGTCAATGCTACCATAGACTGCACTAAGAATATTGTTATTGTTGGTTTGGATGATATGGTTCATGAGTTTAATTTCTCTAAATTTAGTAAACAACATCATGAGGAAGAATTACCTAGTAAGGATGAAATTATTGGTCTTGCTTCTATTGCCGTACCACCTAGTGATCCTTTAGAACACTATTTGTTAGACCATGAAAATGATATGTTCATGAATGAAAGAAGGAAAATAGATGAAGTATTCTTTAAACAGGAACCTATTCTACATCACAACCTGCCTGTTGAAATTTTAGGGGATCCTCCTCTACCCAAGGGTGATCCCGTGTTTGAGCTTAAACCGTTGCCTGGTAATCTTAAATATGCTTATCTTGATGAAAATAAGATATATCATGTTATTATTAGTGCTAACCTTTCAGAGCATGAAGAAGAAAGATTATTGAAAACTCTGAAGAAGCACCGCGCTGCTATTGGATATACTCTTGATGATCTTAAGGGCATTAGTCCCACTCTATGTCAACATAAAATAAATTTGGAAGCAGATGCCAAACCAGTTCGTGATCCTCAACGACGTCTGAATCCTAAAATGAAAGAAGTGGTAAGAAAAGAAATACTAAAGCTTTTGGAGGCAGGTATAATCTATCCCGTTGCTGATAGTGAGTGGGTAAGTCCTGTCCATTGTGTCCCTAAGAAGGGAGGTATTACTGTTGTTCCTAATGATAAAGATGAATTGATTCCACAAAGAATTATCACAGGTTATAGGATGGTAATTGATTTCCGCAAATTAAATAAAGCTACTAAGAAAGATCATTACCCCTTACCTTTTATTGATCAAATGCTAGAAAGATTATGCAAACATACACACTATTGCTTTCTAGATGGTTATTCTGGTTTCTCTCAAATACGTGTGTCGGCTAGAGATCAATCAAAGACTACTTTTACATGCCCTTTTGGTACTTTTGCTTATAGACGTATGCCTTTTGGTTTATTTAATGCACCTGCTACCTTTCCAAGATGCATGATGGCTATATTCTCTGACTTTTGTGAAAAGATTTGTGAGGTTTTCATGGACGAATTTTCCGTCTATGGTTCCTCTTTTGATGATTGCTTGAGCAATCTTGATCGAGTTTTGCAGAGATGTGAAGAAACTAATCTTGTCTTGAATTGGGAAAAGTGCCACTTTATGGTTAATGAAGGTATTGTCTTGGGGCACAAAGTTTCTGAAAGAGGTATTGAAGTTGATAAAGACAAGGTTGATGCTATTGAAAAGATGCCATGTACCAAGGACATCAAAGGTATAAGAAGTTTCCTTGGTCACGCTGGATTTTATAGGAGGTTCATTAAGGACTTCTCAAAAATTTCTCGGCCTCTGACTAATTTATTGCAAAAAGATATACCATTTGTCTTTGATGATGATTGTGTAGAAGCATTTGAAATACTTAAGAAAGCATTAGTCTCTGCACCTATTATTCAGCCACCTGATTGGAACCTACCCTTTGAAATTATGTGTGATGCTAGTGATTATGATGTAGGTGCTGTTCTAGGGCAAAGAGTTGATAAGAAATTAAATGTTATTCATTATGCTAGTAAGACTCTAGACAATGCTCAAAGAAATTATGCTACTACTAAAAAAGAACTTTTAGCAGTTGTATTTGCTTGTGATAAGTTCAGATCTTATATTGTTGATTCTAAAGTAACTATTCAAACTGATCATGCTGCTATTAAATATCTTATGGAAAAGAAAGATGCTAAACCTAGACTTATTAGATGGGTTCTTTTGCTACAAGAATTTGATTTGCATATTGTTGATAGAAAGGGAGCTGAGAACCCCGTTGCAGACAACATGTCTAGGTTAGAAAATATTCTTGATGACCCACTACCTATTAATGATAGCTTTCCTGATGAACAATTAAATGTTATAAGTACTTCTCGCAGTACTCTATGGTATGCTGATTATGCTAATTCTATTGTTGCTAAATTTATACCACCTAGCTTCACATACCAACAAAAGAAAAAGTTCTTCTATGATTTAATACATTACTTTTGGGATGACCCACATCTGTATAAAGAAGGAGTAGATGGTGTTATTAGACGTTGTGTACCTGAGCATGAACAGGAACAGATCCTACGCAAGTGTTATTCCGAATCTTATGGAGGACACCACGCTGGAGATAGAACTGCACATAAGGTATTGCAATGTGGTTTCTATTGGCCTACTCTCTTCAAGGATTCCCGTAAGTTTGTGTTGTCTTGTGATGAATGTCAAAGAATTGGTAATATTAGTAGACATCAAGAAATTCCTATGAATTATTCACTTGTTATTGAACCGTTTGATGTTTGGGGCTTTGATTATATGGGACCTTTTCCTGCCTCTAATGGATACACACATATTCTAGTTGCTGTTGATTACGTTACTAAGTGGGTAGAAGCTATTCCAACTAGTAGTGCTGATCATAACACTTCTATTAAAATGCTTAAGGAAGTTATTTTTCCGAGGTTTGGAGTCCCTAGATATTTAATGACTGATGGTGGTTCACACTTTATTCATGGTGCTTTCCGTAAAATGCTTGCTAAATATGATGTTAATCGTAGAATTGCATCTCCTTATCACCCACAGTCTAGTGGTCAAGTAGAGTTGAGCAATAGAGAGCTCAAATTAATTTTGCAAAAGACTGTTAATAGGTCTAGAAAGAATTGGTCTAAGAAACTTGATGATGCATTATGGGCTTATAGAACTGCATACAAAAATCCTATGGGTATGTCTCCGTATAAAATGGTCTATGGAAAAGCATGTCACTTACCTCTTGAACTAGAACATAAGGCATATTGGGCTATTAAAGAGCTTAACTATGATTTTAAACTTGCCGGTGAAAAGAGGTTATTTGATATTAGCTCACTTGATGAATGGAGAACCCAAGCTTATGAAAATGCCAAGTTGTTTAAAGAAAAAGTTAAAAGATGACATGACAAAAGGATACAAAAGCGTGAGTTTAGTGTAGGTGATTATGTATTGCTATACAACTCTCGTTTAAGATTTTTTGCAGGAAAACTTCTCTCTAAATGGGAAGGCCCCTATGTTATCGAAGAGGTTTATCGTTCCGGTGCCATAAAAATCAACAACTTCGAAGGCACAAATCCGAAGGTGGTAAACGGTCAAAGAATTAAACATTATATCTCAGGTAATCCCATAAATGTTGAAACCAATATTATTGAAACCGTAACCCCGGAGGAATACATAAGAGACACTTTCCGGAACGTTTCAGACTCCGAAAAGGAATAGGTATGTGGTACGGTAAGTAAACCGACCCCAAAACAATTTTTAAGGCAATATTTCTCCGTTTTGGAATATTTAGAAAAATAGAAAAATAAGTAGCAGTCCGGGAAGGACACCAGGGCCCCACGAGGGTGGTGGGCGCGGCTTACCCCCTGGGCGCGCCCCCCTACCTCGTGAGCACCTCGTGTGCTTTCCGGACTCCATTTTCTTGCACGTTACGTATTTTGGTCTGTAAAAATTCATTATATATTCTCCCGAAGGTTTTGACTCCCGTATCACGCAAATTCTGTTTTTGTTTTCGAGCTGTTGCTGCTGCAGATTAGAGCAAGATGTCTTCTCAAGAGTCAATCGGGGAGAGCCGGGTATCTAATCCGGCACCGGAACCAAGGGCAAACAGCGATGCTGACCACTTTGGGCCAGCAACGGAGGAGGAGATGGAGGCTGACTTGATGAGAGTAGATGCTATGGAGGATCAAGAAGTCACCTCTCGCCTCCGAGCTGGGTTCGTGATGGGGGAACTACAGAGCTCAGCTATTCCAAACCCGGTTATCCCTTCTAATGTTAGATTTCTTACTTATGAAAATATGAAGAGGAGTGTCACTTGTTCTCCCGCAGCTATGCAACACCCTTGGGTGCAAGGAGCTTTAGCTGTCACAGGAAAGCATCGTAAGGAAATAATGGACCTCAAGCAGCAAGTCAATAAGCTCGAGGAGGAGAACCGTATCCTGAGAGGAATAATCGCCAAGAATATTACACCAACAACAAAGAAGGAGACATAATCACATGGGCATGGGCACTCCCCTTGGCAATTGCCAAGCTTGGGGGGAGGTGCCCCGGTATCGTATCACAATCACAACTCCTATCTTTACCATTTTTTTAGTTCGATCCCATTAGTAGTATCTTGATCTAGTAGAATAAAGTTTATGGCATGATCTAGTTTTGTGTTTTGCTTTATGATCTCTCTATGTAATCGAGTCCGTGAGCTATATATAATAAAGATTAGTGTTGATTCAAGGGCTTGATTATTTTGCCATGATCTTGGGTGAATAAAAGAAAAGAGAAAAAGAATAAAAAGAAACAAAAAGTTCATATTGATCTTATTGAGAGTAATGACTTCGCATAGAAAGAGTATGATGATTAAAAGTTGTTGGGAGTTGGCAGACATAGCTTTGGTCATTGTTACAATTAATAGGAAGTAATAAGGAAAGAGAGGTTTTCACATATAGATATATTATCATTGACATCTTCTATGATTGGGAGCACTCATTAAAATATGACATGCTGAAGAGTTGATGTTGGACAAGGAAGACAACGTAATGAGTTATGTATTTCTTATATCTGAGATAAAGTATGTTGTCATGGATCCTCTAACTTGTTGAGATTGCCTTTCCCCCTCATGCTAGCCAAATTCTCAGCACCAAGTAGAAATACTACTTGTGCTTCCAAATATCCTTAAACCAGTTTTGCCATGAGAGTCCACCATATCTACCTATGTGAGTAAGATCCTTCAAGTAAGTTGTCATCGGTGCAAAGCAATAAAAATTGCTCTAAATATGTATGATTGATTGGTGTGGGAGAAATAAGCTTTATACGATCTTGTGATGTGAAAGTAATAAAAGCAACGGACTGCATAATAAAGGTTCACATCACAAGGGGCAATATAAAGTGACGTTCTTTCGCATTGAGATTTTATATATCCAACCATAAAACCGCATGGCAACCTCTGCTTCCGTCTGCGAAGGGCCTATCCTTTATTATTATCCTCTACCTTATGCAAGAGTCATGGTGATCTTCACCTTTTCTTTTTTATTTTATCCTTTGGCAAGCTCAGCATGTTGGAAAGAACATGATATATATCTAATTGGATGTAGGGGAGCATGAACCATTATTGTTGACATTACCCTTGAGGTAAAAGGTTGTGGGGCAAAACTATAAGCCCATATCTTTCTTTGTGTCCGATTAAAACTCCATAACCACAAGTATCGCGTGAGTGTTAGCAATTATGGAGGACTAAATGATAGTTGAGTATGTGGACTTGCTTTTTAGCTCTGACATAGACTCTTTCCGATGTTATGATAAATTGCAATTGCTTCGATGACTGAGATTATAGTTTGTCGGAGCCCAATAAGGTTTATGATTTATACTTTTGCATTGTGAATAGATCATCACTTGAACATAAGTAATCATAGGACAAAATCTATATATGTTGCTGTTATGAGAATAATCATGATGCCTTCATGTCCGTATTTTTTTTATCGCCGCCTCTAACTCTAAACATGAGGACATATTTATTGTTATCGGCTTTTCGCTTGAGGACAAGCGAGGTCTAACCTCGGGGGAGTTGATACATCCATTTAGCATCATGCTTTTATATCGATATTTATCGCATTATGGACTGTTATTTCACTTTATGTCACAATACTTATGGCTATTTTCTCTTATTTTACAAGGTTTACATAAAGAGGGAGAATGCTGGCAGCTGGAATTCTGATATGAAAAAGGAGCAAATATTAGAGACCTATTCTGCGCAACTCCAAAAGTCCTGAAACTCCATAGAACGTCTTAAAAGAAATAAAGAAAAATCCACGCCAAAGATGAAGGCCAGGGGGCCCACACCCTTCTCACGAGGGTGGGGGGCGCCCCCCCCCCTAGGGCACGCCTCCCTACCTCGTGGGCCCCCTGGTGGCTCTCTGATGCTCATCTTCTCCTATATGAGGTCTTTCGATGAGAAAAAAATAGGGAGGAACTTTTCGGGACGAGACTCAGCCGCCACGAGGCGGAACTTTGGCGGATACAATCTAGAGCTCCGGCAGAGCTGTTCTGCCGGGGAAACTTCCCTCCAGGAGGGGGAAATCATCACCATCGTCATCACCAATGCTCGTCTCATCGGGAGAGGGCAATCTCCATCAACATCTTCACCAGCACCATCTCATCTCCAAACCCTAGTTCATCTCTTGTATTCAATTCTTGTCTTAAAGTCCGGGATTGGTGCTAGTAGGTTGCTAGTAGTGTTGATTACTCCTTGTAGTTGATGCTAGTTGGTTTATTTGGTGGAAGATCATATGTTCAGATCCTATATGCATATTATTACCCCTCTGATTATGAACATGAATATGCTTTGTGAGTAATTACATTCGTTCCTGAGGACAAGGGAGAAGTCTTGCTATGAGTAGTCATGTGAATTTGGTATTCGTTTGATATTTTGATAAGATGTATGTTATCTAGCCTCTAGTGGTGTTATGTGAACATCGACTACATAACACTTCACCATTATATGGGCCTAGAGGAAGGCATTGGGAAGTAATAAGTAGATGTGGGTTACTAGAGTGAAAGAACCTTAAACCCTAGTTTATGCGTTGCTTCGTAAGGGGCTGATTTGGATCCATATGTTTCATGCTATGATTAGGTTTACCTTAATACTTTTGTTGTAGTTGCGGATGCTTGCAATAGAGGTTAATCATAAGTGGGATGCTTGTTCAAGTAAGAACAGCACCCAAGCACCGGTCCACCCACATATCAAATTATCAAAGTATCGAACGCGAATCATATGAACGTGATGAAAACTAGCTTGATGATATTCCCATGTGTCCTCGGGAGCGCTTTTCTTATTATAAGAGTTTGTTCCGGCTTGTCCTTTGCTACAAAAGGATTGGGCCACCTTGCTGCACTTTATTTACTTTTGTTACTTGTTTCTCGTTACAATCTATCTTATCACAAAACTATCTGTTACCACTTATTTCAGTACTTGCAGAGAATACCTTGCTGAAAACCGCTTATCATTTCCTTCTGCTCCTCCTTGGGTTCGACACTCTTACTTATCGAAAGGACTACGATAGATCCCCTATACTTGTGGGTGATCAGTCAACGTTCGCATAACACCACTAGAGGCTAGACAACATACATCTCATCAAAATATCGAATGAATACCAAATTCACATGACTACTAATAGCAAGACTTCTCCCTTGTCCTCAGGAACAAACGTAACTACTCACAAAGCATAAACATCTTCATAATCATAGGGGTATTAATATGCATAAAGGATCTGAACATATGATCTTCCACCAATTAAACCAACTAGCATCAACTACAAGGAGTAATTAACACTGCTAGCAACCTACTAGCACCAATCCCAGACTTGAAGACAAGAATAGGATACAAGAGATGAACTAGGGTTTTGAGATGAGATGGTGCTGATGAAGATGTTGATGGAGATTGCCCTCTCCTGATGAGAGGAGCATTGGTGATGATGATGGCGATGATTTCCCCCTCCGGGAGGGAAGTTTCCCTGGCAGAATAGCTCCGCCGGAGCTCTAGATTGGATCCGCCAAGGTTCCGCCTCGTGGCGGTGGAGTTTCGTCCCGAAAGGTTGCTTCCTATTTATTTTTCTCGACGAAAGACTTCATATAGGAGAAGATGGTCATCGGAGAGCCACCAGGGGGCCCACGAGGTAGGGGGCGCGCCCCCCACCCTCGTGAGAAGGGTGTGGGCCCCCTGGTCTTCATCTTTGGTGAGGCTTTTTCATTATTTATTATAAGGTGTTCCGTGGAGTTTCAGGACTTTTGGAGTTGTGCAGAATAGGTCTCTAATATTTGCTCCTTTTCCAGCCCAGAATTCCAGCTGCCGGCATTCTCCCTCCTTATGTAAACCTTGTAAAATAAGAGAGAATAGCCATAAGTACTGTGACATAATGTGAAATAGCAGCCCATAATGCAATAAATATTGATATAAAAGCATGATGCAAAATGGACGTATCATGTCTCGGCACGACGAACTTTGGCAACGGTGCATACTTAGGGAGAACACTTTCACCTTGAAATTTAGTGAGAGAGCATTTTATAATGCTACCGTCAAACAAAGAAAAATAAGATGCATAAAGGATAAACATCACATGCAATCAATATAAGTGATATGATATGGCCATCATCATCTTGTGCCTTAGATCTCCATCTCCAAAGCACCGTCATGATCACCATCGTCACCGGCGTGACACCTTGATCTCCATCGTAGCATCATTGTCGTCTCGCCAACTATTGCTTCTACGACTATCGCTGCCGCTTAGTGATAAAGTAAAGCAATTACATGACGATTGCATTGCATACAATAAAACGACAACCATATGGCTCCTGCCAGTTGCCGATAACTCCGTTACAAAACATGATCATCTCATACAATAAATATAGCATCATGTCTTGACCATATCACATCACAATATGCCCTGCAAAAACAAGTTAGACGTCCTCTACTTTGTTGTTGCAAGTTTTACATGGCTGCTACGGGCTGAGCAAGAACCGTTCTTACGTACGCATCAAAACCACAACGATAGTTTGTCAAGTTAGTGATGTTTTAACCTTCTCAAGGACCGGGCGTAGTCACACTCGGTTCAACTAAAGTTGGAGAAACTGACACCCGCCTGCCACCTGTGTGCAAAGCACGTCGGTAGAATCAGTCTCGCGTAAGCGTACGCGTAATGTCGGTCCGGGCCGCTTCATCCAACAATACCGCCGAACCAAAGTATGACATGCTGGTAAGCAGTATGACTTGTATCGCCCACAACTCACTTGTGTTCTACTCGTGCATATAACATCTACGCATAAACCTGGCTCGGATGCCACTGTTGGGGAACATAGTAATTTCAAAAAAATTCCTACGCACACGCAAGATCATGGTGATGCATAGCAACGAGAGGGGAGAGTGTCGTCCAAGTACCCTCGTAGACCGTTAAGCGGAAGCGTTATAACAACGCGGTTGATGTAGTCGTACGTCTTCACGATCGACCGATCCTCAGCACCGAACATACGACACCTCCACGTTCAGCACACGTTCAGCTCGGTGACGATCCAGTAGAGCTCGAGGGAGAGTTTTGTCAGCATGACGGCATGGTGACGATGTTGATGAAGCTACCGTCGCAGGGCTTCGCCTAAGCACCGCTATGATATAACCAAGGTGGATTATGGTGGAGGGGGCACTGCACATGGCTAACAGATCAACAGATCAATTGTTGTCTCCAAGGGGTGCCCCCCTCCTCGTATATAAAGGAGGGAGAGGAGGAGGGGGCAGCCAAGGAGGAGGAGGCGCGCCCAAGGGGGGCAATCCTACTCCAAGTAGGATTCCCCCCTCTTTCCTAGTCCTAGTAGGAGAGGGGAAGGAAGGGGAGGAGAAGAAGAAGGAAAGGGGGGCCGGCCCCCTAGTCCAATTCGGTTTGGGCTAGGGGGGCCGCACGCCCCTAGCTGGCCGCCTCTCCTCTTCCTCCACTTGGGCTCATAAGGCCCAATAACCCCCCGAGAGGTTCCAGTAACCTCCCGGTTCTCCGGTATTTATCCGATAACCCCCGGAACTTATCCGGTGTCTGAATATAACCTTCCAATATATCGATCTTTACGTCTAGACCATTTCGAGACTCCTCGTCATGTCCGTGATCATATCCGGGACTCCGAACTACCTTCGGTACATCAAAACACGAAAACTCATAATACCGATCGTCATAGAACTTTAAGCGTGCGGACCCTACGGGTTCGAGAACTATGTAGACATGACCGAGACATGTCTCCGGTCAATAACAAATAGCGGAACCTGGATGCTCATATTGGTTCCTACATATTCTACGAAGATTTTTATCGGTCAAACCGCATAACAACATACGTTGTTCCCTTTGTCATCGGTATGTTACTTGCCCGAGATTAGACCGTCGGTATCTCAATACCTAGTTCAATCTCGTTACCGGCAAGTCTCTTTACTCGTTTCGTAATGCAACACCCCGCAACTGACTCATTAGTCACATTGCTTGCAAGGCTTATAGTGATGTGCATTACTGAGAGGGCCCAGAGATACCTCTCCGACAATCGGAGTGATAAATCCTATTCTTGATCTATGCCAACTCCACGAACACCATCGGAGACACCTGTAGAGCACCTCTATAATCACCCAGTTACGTTGTGACGTTTGGTAGCACACAAAGTGTTCCTCCGGTATTCGGGAGTTTCATAATCTCATAGTCATAGGAACATGTATAAGTCATGAAGAAAGCAATAGCAGTAAACTTAAACGATCAAGTGCTAAGCTAACGAGATGGGTCAAGTCAATCACATCATTCTCCTAATGATGTGACCCCGTTGATCAAATAACAACTCATGTCTATGGCTAGGAAACTTAACCATCTTTGATCAATGAGCTAGTCAAGTAGAGGCATACTAGTGACACTATGTTTGTCTATGTATTCACACATGTATTATGTTTCCGGTTAATACAATTCTAGCATGAATAATAAACATTTATCATGATATGAGGAAATAAATAATAACTTTATTATTGCCTCTAGGGCATATTTCCTTGAAATAATATGTAGAATAAATATATAAGAGTGAAGTTTTCATACTCTAATGTAAAAAAATTATGAAAAAAATGTTCGGACAATTTGTGGAACACATAGAGGGCAAGTAGTCTGAGAATAGCCGCACGTAGCGCCACGGCGTCCGAGGACGAAACAGTGCCCAGAGTGGCGAAACGGCTGAGGAGAAGGTTTGTGGCGGTCCTAGCAACGCTAAGGAGTCTAGACGGCAGTGCAGCTAGGGCGGTGGCGGAGCTAGTGGGGACGGGAGTGGACGAAGAGAGGAGAGGCAAATGCCTCATCTAGCAAGGTCGGGGGTGTTCTGGTGCAAATTGTGGTGGTTCCTGCCTGTCGGATTTGATGTGGTGGACGCGTTTAGGCCTCCCCATATCCATCCTAGATTTGGGTGGTGTCGGTCAGCCCAAACGTAAAGGGTCAGTTTGAGGAGCTTGGTTGGGTCATGTTTTTGCGGGTGGTCGGTCATCGGACCGTCCGCCCAGACATGTAGAGGGGTTTGAGGAGCCCGACTGTAGATGCTCTTATTTCCAAACTTACTGCCTATCGGGCCAAGCAATCAGAAAACCTCTAAATCTAAGATTACGCGGACAAAATCAAATCAAACACCCAAAATTGGCGCAATGTTCTTGCATGCATGTCACAAGAAGATTTTGAGGCAGTTTGGTTCTCGTCCTGGGGAAGCCTCGTCTGGCCTGGCGCGTGCCTGGACGTCACATGTAAGTTGTTTGGTTCACGTCCTGAAAATGCCTGGTATAGCCTGGCCTGGGGTTCGCATGCAGGCGGTTAGCCTGGGCGGTGCAGCCAGGGAGGTAATTAGCCTGAGCCAGGCGTGAGAATTCGGGCGCCCGGGCACACAAAACAGCTGCCTGGGTTTTAAATATAGAAAATGTTCCCCGTACATGGGCCCATGAGCTGATTTTTTTTATTCCTAATGGCCATCCAGGCTCAGGGCAGTAGCCAAACGCCTCTCACCCAGCGTTGCCTGGCCAGGCAGAAAAACAATCTGAATCCGTGTCCACGCCAGGCAGCCCCATCGCCCAGGCACGCAGCCATGGTCACGATCCAAACTAGCCCTTTATTACTAGGCGTCATTGTCCATTGTTAACATGATGCTGGAGTACTTTCAAAAAAAACATGATGCTAGAGTGCAACTCTAGTTACAAACGATGCAGACGCATTGACGTTGAAACAAAGATGTGCCACCGACGCAGTAGGACCCCTTGACATGGCCCCACTCATCCATGCACATACTCCGGCAGTAGTAAGCCATTCAACATATAAACCCTGAAGAATTCATAGTCACAACCGTTGCATCCACGTCTCCTTTAAATCGCTATGCCACCGCCTGTTAATTTGGTGCCCCGCCAGGGGCATTTTCGTTATTTCATGCACCGGAGTATAAAAGGGAGCCACTCCTGGGGAGAAGACCGTCCCACTCGCCTCCCCCTCCTCTCTCTCTCTCTCTCTCTCTCTCTCTCTCTCTCTCTCCCCATCGCGCCGGCCGCTTCCGGCCAGCTCCGGCCCGCGCGTCACCCCGCCGACCCCCGCCTCCTCTCCTGCCACTGCCGCCGCCGGAGAAGCTCGCCGCCGATGCTCGTGACCTAGCCCACACGTCTACCCCGTGACCCCCGCCTTCTCTCCTGCCGTCGCCGCCGCCGCCGCCACCGGAGAAGCTCGCCTCCACGCCCACAAGCCTCGGATCCGGCGGGATCCGGGACGAGGAGGGGTGGATGAGACGGGGGAGGAGGAGGAGAGTGTGGGGGCGTCTGGGGAGGAATATCCCCGCCGCCTCCTCCGCTCCTGACGCAGGGCCTTGAGCCATGGGGGCGTTCGTTGCAGGAACCTCGCCGCTGGCCTCCCGTGCGCGGCGCCTGGCCCTGGTAGCGCTGACCTCGCCGATGGCCTCCTGTGCGCTACCTCTTCTTCCCCGACGACGCCTGCCCGCACATCTCGCCCGCCACCTCCAGCTACTCGCCGGCTTCGCCACCCGCGCCGCTGCCTGTCTTGCAACGAGCGCCGGAGCAGCCTACGGACAAGAGTGGTGTTCAAGACAACATGCGCAGCTTGGGAACCGCTGGCTGAAACTGCAAGGTGAGCTCTTTCCAGTCCTCTCTCTTGGCTTGTGCGTTTGTCACTTTATCGTCGTTGGGAACCGCTGGCTGAAACTACAAGGTGAGCTCTTTCCGGTCCTCTCTCTCGGCTTGTGCGTTTGTCACTTTATCGTCGTTGTGTGGTGTTGTCTGTTCTTCTTGGTATACTTAATCAATAGATTTTCTATGGCCCCTGCTCCACTTGTGTGGAGTTCGGCCAATTCATTATGGGAACCCATTGATAATTCACATTTCTCTCTTTTTTCTACAATATTTGCAGTTGTTGTCTCTACCAATTAGCCTTACCAAGCCGGGCTCCTTCTATCTCGTGTTAGAGCTTGGTAACGATGGCCACACAATGACAAGGTTGGCAAGTAACAACTCTCTTCTTCGTGGCATGGCTGTTTCACAGTTAGATTGATGCTGCTGGTACTTATATATTCTCAAGCTCTAACTGGGCTGTGTAGTGGAAGTGTTACAGCCATGCTAATTCATAATTTGACATGGTACGGTCGATTCATGTTCTCAGCTTATATGTATGGTACTTTTGTAGTATGTGGTTGATGGAGGAAGCACGGGGAGGAGCAAAAACAAATGGTGATGGAGGAGGAAAAACAAATGGCTATCTCCATGTATGACTGTTTCTACAAGCTTAGATTCAGCGATTGGTTGTTGTGCATTTGCATGGTGTCCGCCTGATCGAGAGGTTGCGATATAATTTGTCAACCAATGAATTCTTATATATTTGATCTTCTCATTATGGTGTTCATTTCCATGTGCAGAAATAGATTGCATCATGCTTCATAATAGATTTCGTAGGTCTGCTCTGTACCAAGAAATACCTGTAGGAATTAGTCCCTCCGTTCCTAAATATTTTTCTAGACATTTCAAATGACTACTACATACGGATGTATGTAGACATATTTTAGAGTGTAGATTCACTCATTTTGCTCCGTATGTAGTCACTTGTTGAAATGCCTAGAAAGACAAATATTTAGGAACGGAGGGAGTAATATAGCTATGTGCATATAAGCTTCAGTAATTTGCTGCGTATTAACCTCAATCACATATTCTTTATGTTCAGTGTGCTTGATATTTTTTCCTTGTTGTTTCTTTCCGACAGGTACAAGGGGCTCATTGTTCGCTTGGCCTGCTTTTGGTATATCAATGAGGATATCCCTGACATAAATTCGTTTAGTGACAGGTAATTCTATACATCAGCTGTTTTGTGTGCCTGCTACTGTTTGCTTGGCTTGGTAACCGTCTTCATGCCTTTCGCTCTTTTCAACAGTCTTGGAGAGAAATTTACTACTGTCGATGCACACACTCATTCGGGGTAGAATCTGATCTCGAGTAAGTATTGTTCTCCACCAGAAGAAAAAACTATGGAGCATTTGGATGTCTTAATCCTAACGTTGGGTAGGTTGCTGAGTGTTTGGTTGGCTTATGTCTTTATTTTGCATTGTTATTGATGTGTGTCCATAGGTGCTAATTGTTTCTCGATTTCACGCCACTTCTTCTCCACCGCCCCCTTGCTCAGGCATCAACAGCTTGTTGCCATGGTAATTCTCCTCCTACCGCTTACCTCCTTATACACATGCTTCAGTGCGTAGGTCTATGAATAATGGTTGACTTGCCTTTTTTCAGGTTTGAATCACACATGTTCAGTTGAATGGATATCTAAGAGGACCAAGGTGATGTTGTTGTGAGATATTTGCAAAGGGAGGTCAGTTCTTCTCTTATCTAACCAAATTATTGCTCTTTCTGGTACTTCAATACTTGCTGCTTGGAATATGTTGCTTGCTAGCATTCTAGCCTTAAGTTATTCGTACTTTAAGTTCTTAGCACGCCATTCCCTCTCCTCGGTGTTTTTAACAGTGGTTGTTGCTCTGAGATGAGGAGGGCATACGTGAGGGTATTTAGGAAGCAATCAAACCTAAAAAAGTATCCTAGAAATTTACACCTCTCTCATTTCAGTTGTTCTTTGAAGACGTCCTTGCATATTATGCTTTTTATTTAACTTTGTTTCTGAGGGAAAAATATTATTTATTATATTGTAGAAGATGAGGATAACCATCTCATTTTTGTTTCGTTAGAATATGGCACTAGCTCTTTACCTACACCACTTCTTCTATGTATTCTTTGCTAAAATTTGCCTCTTCTGGACAGAAATTATCATTTATCACCATTAACAGCTTGCTCAACCAGGCTGTGGCTATTCCTATTGGGCCTGAAAATTCACATCGCCAAAAGAACAATAAAATTTGATAAGAGAACAGTCTCTTAATAAGTAAATAAGACACAAATACATTGTCTAACATTTTGATGGAACGAACCTGCTGCAAGAGGCTATAAAAGTGACCATGCTTAATTTTATTAATTAATTGATAGGATGAAATACAAAGTAGTAAGATAAGTGTCGGCGTTCACCTAATTTGATTTTTACCTATTGAATGGGTAGTTTGTGACGTACTATCAACTCGGTACATTCAGCGTGTGTGTTCAGGTTCTTTGACACGCTTGGGATCGACGGATCGTTCATGCCATGGTTGGATTTGAATGGGGGCAGCCGTTTGAAATCTAATTCAGAAGATACACAACCTAAGATCGAAATATTCCTACCTGAACCAAAGGGTTGTATGCCTACCATTATTATCTTCTCTTATGCTATTTATGTTCTTCATATCCCCAATAATTTATTCAGTCTTACTTTTGACATAAAACACAAGTTGACTTTGAACCCCCTTCTCCACTAAGACTGCGTTTTTGTTGTTGAACCGAGATTTGCTAAGCTTGGCAGAGAGGATAGCTATTTTTTTTTGCAGAGAACTAGGCTCTAAAAGATTCAGTAGTTACATGTGGTTTCATATCTGCAGTTTGTTTGCATGTATTTTTTGAGGTTTTTGATGATCTGAATTATGAAATTTTCTTGGTTAAAATCTTTATATTTGGCATGATCTCTGCAAACAAAATAGAGTGACGATAGTGCAGCTAATTCCATTTTTTCATGCATGATATATTTCGATCTCTAATGGATATGAATGGCTTGATGTTTCTATTCAATTTTATTTTTTTGCCATGTATCTTCCATTTAGGCATACAGGATGACCAACATTTCATATTTGTGTCATGTATCTTCCATTTAGGCATACA
This sequence comes from Triticum urartu, assembly GCF_056163025.1. NCBI lineage: Eukaryota > Viridiplantae > Streptophyta > Magnoliopsida > Poales > Poaceae > Triticum > Triticum urartu. The sequence continues at coordinate 571,137,244 of NC_141878.1, forward strand.
GGATGACCAACATTTCATATTTGTGTCATGTATCTTCCATTTAGTTGGAAACTAATAACCAAGGGGAGTATTTTTTTACAGTTGCAGGACAACCTACAAATATTGACCGATAAATTATCCATCATATGTATCTTTCATCCCACCACCCCCACGTCATCCTCTCCCTCGTGCTGATTGGTTGCCCGACCGTGCAGACAACATAGCAATGACCATTTGTCGGGTTGTTGTTGCCTTTGGGTTGCTCACTGTATCGACTGTCTTGTGATTCCCCACCTGCTTGCCCTGCATATTTTCCATTTGATGAAATGTATACTAGCTAACTCCATGTTCTTCTATCATTTTATTTTACTTTGCAGGTTCTACTGTTTGTGACGTGCTTCTTGTTGATCATCTGCTGCTTTGGCACGTCAAGGTTTGTGTTTTTCCTTTCCTTAGCAATGTATTGTTTCCTTACTGACGCAATGGACAGCCATTCAAATACAATGGTTTGTTGATTGATTGTTCTATTTGAAATTTCTAACATGCACAGCAAAATGCTTATTCAGTACTAATTTCTGAAACTCAGGGCCAATGCTGGTGTCAGGACCACTGTGATCACAAACAAAGCCAAGTAGTTGCTGCTCCGCTCTCTACTGAAGAAGCATTTGTAGGTAACGTAAGGCACTATTCTTCTATTGGTGTTTTAATTACTTTTTATCAGCGGCATAATAGATAACCATACCTGCATTTGTCTCTGTTTTCTGTCAGGTTATTCTATGCATAAGACTGCGCTTTTATGTGTCGTTTCCTTCAAGTTGTCATTGAAACAGAAGATGAAGTGTATCTTCGTGATCAGTAGATCACTGCGTGATGCCGCATGTCGTAGTTCTATCGCTACGTGGACATGTGCAAGAAATGCAAGTAAGCAGCCTTGTTCAGAAGTGCTTTATCAAGTTCCTGTAAACTTGAAGTTTTCTAGATATACATGTTGTTTCCAGTTTTTCTCGGCTTCCCTAATCCCAAAGGTAATAATATGATTTCTTTGTGTTGTTTGCCCAAATTCAGAAGTGAACTTTTGTTGTATATTTGCCTGCTGTGTGTCCTGTAAATTCTAAGCTTTCTAGGCGTACATGTACATGTGTATTTGTTAGGTACTAATATGATTTCTTTATGTTGTTTGCCAAGATTCAGAAGTGAACTTTTGCTGTATAATTGCTTGCAGTGTGTCTTGTAAACTCTACGCTTTCTAGGTGTACGTGTGCATGTGTATTTGTTAGGTAATAATATGATTTCTTCATGTTGTTTGCCCAAATTCAGAAGTGAACTTTGCTGTATATTTGCTCGCTGTAGTTCCAGTCAATCATAAGTCATAACAAGATGAATTTCATGACCTATAATCTCCAAATGATCTTCACATGATGTAATCGAATGACTACTTATATCTTACCTTCGGACTTTTATTCAATCTTGGTATATTTACAATCTCCAGTTTCATTAGTCATTTCAGACCAAAAGCAATGGTTTATCATGTTCTTCCTGATTTAGTAGTACATCAGGTTAATACTTTCCTTGTAGATAATAAAGTTCTTCCAGGTGAAGCTGTGTGTTATATGCGCTCATGCTTGCCCATGCTAAATTCTCTCCTCTCGGTAAAACTATGATTGCTTTATTCTTAGATATCTTGGTTAGCATCACACCTACTTTCAGAATTCACGGTGCATGATGGATGCAAGTTTTTTTTTCATGTATTCACTGTGTATTCATGAATACCTTGCTACTTGAATATTCACTGTGTACTCCGGCACTTGGTGAATATTCCACTGCACACCTTCCATCAAATCCAGAGAGAACATTTATCATGACCACCACACATGTTCTTGGCTTGCCTTGGGCTGTTCTGCTAATGGACATTAATCTGATTAACCTGTACTTGCAGGGAAGATAGACCCATACATGGCCGTGCAGTACCGGGGCCAGGAGCACAAGGGCGGCACCGCCCGAGGTCAGTGCTTCCATAGCTCTCTGGGTTTTTTATTTCGTTACTCATCTATGTTCAAAGTGACTGAAATGTATGCCTTGGTCTGCACTGTTCAGTTCCACAGGAAATTTCTTGCCATTGGCACCATTATGACCATTATTTCCTATGCAAGCACACAATTGAGAAGTTTGTTTGGATAGTTAATTTAGTTCTTTGTGTTGGATCCACATCTCACGTGTACCATCCTCGGACGTGATGCACGCCGCCAGGTCCGCGCCGACATCGTGCTCACGGAGCCTGGCCTCTGCGTTGTGTTCTCCATCTTGCAACGCATGATGAACTACACGGTAGAGTTCAGCCGAGGAAGAATCAGGTGATTCTGGATTGTTGTGTAATTGTTTATATTCCTAACTGAGATGGGATTATAGTTTATTTGCTTGATTATTGGTCATGTTTACTTAGATAATCCATTGATGGTTGATCTGGTTAAGTACACATGCTACCCCTTGTTTGTTTATATTGCTAGCTGAGATGGGATTATAGTTTATTTGCTTGATTATTGGCCGCATTTACTTAGATAATTCATTGATGGTTGATCTTGTTAGCTACAGATGCTACCCCCTGTTTTGAACAAGCTTTAATTTTGGTGGACTAATCCCAGTTTGACATAGTTGTTGGTCATCAACAAAAAGCCGACCACATAATCCTGTATTTTATTTCTGGGTCGTTTCAAAATTTCTGCTCTACACAGAATCTTAAGAAGTTTGGGTATGCACACAGGTCCTAATAATAATGAGCTGTTTAGTGCAATGCATGTGGCCTGATTACTTCTTTTCTTTCCTTTTTTATGTTGTACGTTCTTGGAGGTCGCCTTTTCTTTCTTCTGTTGATCAAGTTTTCTTCTTCTTTCTTCTGCTTATCAGGGTTTCTTCCTTTCCTTTTTTCTGGAAATTGCATTTATTATGTGACCTATGTATTTTCATTATTCTTGCTTCATTGGTCGTGTTGATATTCTGGGTTTGGCCCGACATTTTGTTTTCTTTTGCCTCATGCCATTCATATTTTGTGGTTGCGTGTGGACATGATTTGCGTGCTTATTTCAATTGTTAGCCGTGTATCATGGTGTGCTTTGCCTGCTTTTTCAGCTTGTGTGAATTGACCATGGTCTGTTCTTGTTGGGGTAAAGCCTGAACTGCCGGGTACACTTTGGTTATTGTCCTTATTCTGGTTCTCCTTGGCATCTTTCTATCACTGGAGATCCTTGTTTTCAAATAGCAGGGATAGAGGGACAGAAAAGATATATTTGTCACGGCGCTGCAAGTGTTGCCCCCCTCCTCCCCAAGGGCAAGGTGAAGGAAGGTGCCTGTGTGGTTCTTCTGCAGTTCGCAACGAGGATTGTTGTGTCCAACCTGCACAAGAATGCCAAGAAGTCCTTCTCGGAGACGTAAGCCATGGCGCATGTTTCTGCCATGATTTCATTCGGTTGGATTTCGTGGATTTAGGTGTTGAAAAATTATGGGCTGTGGATGCAGGATTAAGGACATGTACCTGCACTACAACGAGAGATCTGGGCTGCTTCTTTGTGGCTTCCAAACTTGAAATGTTTGTTTGGAAGTTAGTTTACTTTTTTGTTGTGGATTCACAGCTTCTCACATGTACCATCCTCTTAGACCTTTAGATTTCCAAAGAAACTAAATGAAGATATGGTGGTATGGTCTCAATAATACAATTTAAAGCCTTCCATGCTTTATATTTTCTTTGAAATTTGCTCTTGAAGAATCATGTATCTACGTTTGATTTGGTGAGAAAAGGCGGCTTTCAAGCAGAGGATGCGGGAGTGTTGGCCACATTTGGTTTTCGACTTGGGTGTCTAAATATTCTCACAATACTTGGCCCCCTCTCGGCCTTTGCGCCATTGGCGCAACGAGTCATCTAGTGCACATAAAGTCCGGTGTAATGTGTGTTTCGCAGTGCTCTATAAACAACATACACACATCACGAAAAGAATTTCAAATTGAAAGCGCCCAAAGAAATTCATGTAGTTGGGTTGACAATATTCATACTACTTGTTCTACTCTAATTGGAAGGAGAAAGAAAAGGAACCACAAAGATAGATACATAGATTCCATACCTGCGTGAGTGGAATTTCCTAGCAGCACAAGGACCATGAGACAAAGAAGAAGAATTTTCCCTTCCATAGGATTAGACTATCAAGGTTGAATGCTTTTCTCTACTTGAAAATGGCTTGGCTTTACAACGAAGGAGTCAACTCCTTTTATAGGAGATCAAGCCGACTTTGGGTACATGCCACGACTTTATCACTAATGTCATGTCCTACGAGGACATCATGGCTGACCGCATGGTAGATGCTGACGTCACTGCTTACCTATGTACTGAGAAAAAAACAATGACTTGTCCAACTGTCATTTTGACAGGATTTGATTCCACGGAGAACGAGGCCAACTCTGCGATGACGAGCCAAAATCACTATTTTGACTTTAGCGAATGTTTAACACAATTTGACCTCTGTCTAAAACTTTAGCAGGATCTGATCTTGTTTCCCGCTGTACACGACGGTGATAGAGCGTATGGGCTACTGTCAGAGTCAACGATGATAGACCCTGGTCCACGCTCGTGAACAGCCGCTGACGTCGCAGAAGTCTACTGCCGAAGAGGGTGGTGGTAGCCTTGCATGTTGCATGTACAATACGCAGCCACTCAGACGTTCTTGTCCTTCTTAACGCGATCGTCTGCAAAAACAAAATAATTAGCCAAGTATTTTTTTGTGAGGGAAAACTGAGAGCTTTATTCAATAAAAGTATTCACCGAACAGTCAGCCAGTAGGCTACTGATCAAGAAGCTAGAAGTGTTGTCAGGCCAGATTTCGGCCACATTAATCGTGCAAGCATGCTTCACACAGATATGTACTGGACTATTGGCTGATCTGGATACGTATTGAATAACAAAAGAATTAAAATTATTGATAAGCTCTCCAATTTCTACTAGAATTGGTGCCACGACAGAACGAGAGTCATGACGAGTAGACCAAAGGTTTACAACCTCCAAACAATTCGTCAATGCAAGTATGTATGTGTGTGGCAGCCGATGTACGGATACTCATATATATAGGGTGGGTCTATTCTCATAACACCCCTTAATACCTTATTCTCATAACAAAGGCCTTATTCTCATAACACCCCCCCACTTAACACAGGTTTCTAGCGCGGCAGCGCCCCGAGGACAGCAACCCCCTCCCCACCCCGCCTTCTAGCGCGGCGGCGCCCGCAGACGACGGCACCCTCCCCACCCCGCCTTCTAGCGCGGCAGCGCCCCCGCGGCCGGCGGCGACCCCCTCCCCTCCCCGCCTTCTTGCGCGGAGCGCCGGCGGACGGCGGCCCAGGAGGATGCAGATCGAATCACGCGACCCTTCTCCGGGGGCAGCGCCTAATCAGCGCCGCCGCCCCTCTCGTCCGCCCAATCGCCCCCAAATCGCCGCCGGAATCACCGCCGCTCCTCTCCTCCACGAAATCAGCATGGACAGCGCCGGCGGCACGCTTCTGCGCTCCTACTACCGCGATATGACTGGTGCGCCGCCTCCTCAAGCACTGCCAGCTGCAGCACCCCCGTGGATCGGAGCCTCTCGCATGGGGGATCTGTCGTCGTTCACCCAGCTGAAGCATCTAACCTCGATGATGCATGGCAGGGGGAAGAGAACTGCAAGGATGCCTTCTCCGGCAACCTCGCAGTCGTCATGGATGCGAACTGCAATGGTCATTTCGCCCATCCAGCCTTCTCCCGCGACAATGGCGAAAGTTGAAAAAGCCCATGAGTTCCTGCAGCGGTGGTGGAATGCACGCCAACAGCAGGCCGAGCTGCATCTGCAGAAGGAGAGAACTGCTCTCAAGAGGAAAGTCACGCTTGCAGATAATGTAAGAAATTCACATACCCAACCCCCCCCCCACCTCCAGTTTAGTATAGTGCAGTTGCTTTCTAGTGTTTGATGAGAAATTCAAATTGCAGTGCCCTTTTTTATTACCATGCAGTGCCCTCTTGCGTCAACTGCAGTGCCATGTATCTCCCAGTAAAAAACAGAAAGATACTTCGAAAATGAAAATGCGCTATGGCTGAACAATGCAGTCCACCATGGCTTACATATGTAGAGCGCTGTGGCTTAAAACTGAAGTGCATTGTTTCTTCATGTTAACTCCCAGTGCCCCTGCTATAGAATGAAAAATTGAAGTGTAATTTCTCCAGTTGCATATATAATGATATATAGTACGAAAATGCAGTTCATTTCACTGTTAGCGTGCATAATGCTTTGGCTTAATACTGTGCAGGAAATTACTATGCCTCCAAACCAGAAGATACCTCGATTGATTCACAACACAAAGCCCCTGAACTGCGTTGGAAGAGAAGAGTGGGAGATGGCTGGATGGATAACACCTGAAATACCTAGGGGTTTCTTTAACACAACAAACAGAACTGCGTACTCGGTGGAGGAAGATGTAGAGGATAAAGATGAAAACAGTGAACCAAAGATCACTCGAGATGGAGAAGGCAGTGAAGAAAAAAGTGCACAAGATGAGGAGGACGATGATGATCTGGTCTTCATGGGGGAGCATGCGCAGAAAGATGATGAGGAGGATGACGATGAAGAGCAAATCATAACAGTTATGCAGCCAAGGTACACGCGTGTCTTTGAAACATTTGGCCAGCAGATCAGAACGGATGATATAGCACCTCCACAAGCCAATGTTGAAACCCAGCAAGTTCGGCAAGTTCATGAGCAAACGATTCGTCAATGAAGAGATAGTGGAATTCCACCCAGGCCGCCTACTACGCAACAAAAGAATCGGAAGCAAAATCAAGGAGAGCCGCAAGCAACCAAAAAAGTAAAGTTCTCAACACTTCTGCCTCCTCGCGATCCTAAATTACACATATCGGTGAGCTGCAAACACCGTTAGAGAAAAACCAGTACACGCATGTAAGCTTCCTCGCCTAACTACTGCAGTTCATTTACGCATTCTTTCAACTTGTGCATTCTCATTAACAAAAAAACATTCCATATTGTGGTGCAGAATGAGAACATGCTCCAAGAACTTGTGCCTATGAAAGGTATGCAATTCACATCATACGATGCGGCGCAAAACTTCTACAACACGTATGCGAGGCATGCAGGCTTCGGCACACGCAAAAACGGCGGATACAAAACAAACAGATACATAGTGTGCTCAAAGGAAGGAAAAAGCAAGGAAATTGTCACAGATTATGACAGAAAGCAAGAGAAAACAACAAAGAGGACTGGCTGCAAGGCGAGAATCAGAGTGAAAAAATCAAGGATGTGTTTGTGATAGCAGAGATTGAGCTCAATCACAACCACAGGATGATTGAGAGCCCGGCTATGCTTCTGCACATGCACTCACATAAGACGGATGATCCGTTACTTGATAAACTAGTGAAGGACATGCAGAGCGACAACCTGACGCACACGCAGATGATGTCAACCCTGTCAAGAATGTCAGGAGGGCCGCACTTTATGGGGCGCACTAGCCGTGACTGGGTGAACAAGTACGTTCACTAAACAAAAACGATATCTCGTCTATTTGATGCAGTTCGCTTGTGCATTTCTGTATGTCTTTAATGCTGTAAGTATATTATTATTTCGAACTGCAGGAAGCACCAATTCGCGAGGGAGGAAACAGAAGACGATGTGAAGAAACTCCTGGCTTTCTTTGAGAAAATGCAGCAAATAAACCCGGAGTTCTTCTATGATTACGACAAAGATGTCGATAACCGTGTGCGAAACATCTTCTGGGCGAACGCGAGCTGCCGGGGATCCTACGAAGATTTTGGAGATTGTGTCACATTTGACACGACCTACAAGACCAACAAGTTCCACATGCCTCTGGCCGTCTTCGTTGGACTCAACCACCACCTCCAAAGTACAATATTTGTTGTGGCTCTCATCAGAGACGAAACAATACCGACTTCCGAGTGGGTGTTCCGGACGTTCTTGCGTTGCATGAACAACAAGCGGCCAATCTGCATACTTACAGGTATGCTAAAGAATGGGTTTAAATAACACTGCAGTTCACTGCCAAGTTTTGTAGTCCATTTCTTCCATCCAACGAAAAATCAGCAAAAGCAGAAAAAGATATGCAGTTCTCTCAATAACTCACTGCTTGGTTTTTTAAAAACATGCAGATCAATGCCCCTCCATGGATGCCGCGATAAAAAGTACGCTAATAGGCACGCTGCACAAGTTATGTCGTTGGCATATACTGAAAAAATACAAGGATCACCTGTCCTTGCTGTACAAAGCGTATGAGACATTCAAAGATGAGCTGACCTCAGTTCACAACCACCCGCTAATGCCATCAGAGTTTGAACGCGCTTGGCATGAGCTCATGGAGAAGTATAACCTGCAAAATGATGAAATTATGAAGGCGCTCTGGACAGACCGAAAAGAATGGATATCAGCTTACTACAAGGAGGTGTTCTGTGCACGGATGACGTCGACATAGAGAAGTGAAAGCATGAACCGGATCTTGAAGAGGAACTTTGTCAAGGAAAGACACGACCTACACATCTTTGCATCGCAGGTGGACAGGTGCATCCAGACAAGGAAGGGTGTCGAGCACGCGGAGACCATAGCTAACGAGGTATATAACCAGAGCAAAGTTTTTAAGCTGGATGAGCAATTAATAAACACTACTCACTTTCTTGATTTTTGCTGTGAAAAACAACTACTTAACTGGTTTTCTTTGTTTCACAGACGGAAATAAAGACTACTACTCAGTTTGGTTTCGAGGTTCAGCTCTCCAAGATTTACACCAGGGAGGTCTTTGCTGACTTCAAGCAAATGCACTACCACAACATTGCATTCAGATCAGAGCAGTCCCCTGACAACCCAACGAAATATTTGGTGCGCCACTACAACCAGTCTGATGATTTTGATTGGGCAAGACACGAGTTCCAGGTAGTTGCTGATGTGACGAACGGTATCTACGAATGCGAATGCAAGATGTGGACACACACAGGTCAGTGAGACAAAAAACAAAAATAAGCACACAAAAAACATAATGAAGTTCACTTGTTGCTAGTAGCAAGAGATGAAAACAAAAAAAAAACCTTAGTGAAGTTCACTAGAAGATAAAAACCAGGACGTATTTATAATGCAGTTCACAAACCAAAATTGAATGTTGCATATTTATGTGAAGTTTGCTGACACGAACAACCGAAAAAATTCTTTGTTGCAGGCCTGTTCTGTGTGCACATCATTTGCATGTTAGATCAGCTGCGGGTGGACAAGATACCTGAAGAGTACATATTGAAGAGATACACACGGAACGCGCGCCAAAATGCAACTTTTGACCGCAGAGACTATGAGCAAACTGCTCCAGATGGGAGTTCGATGTTCTGCCGTAGGAGACTACTTGCAGAAACAGCGATGGACCTGGCAAACAAGGGTGTCAAATCGGATAGAGGGTACAACAGAGCTTTAGCTGGGATGAGAGCACTCATACAAGAAGTTGATGTACTAAACGAAGAAGAAGAAGCAGAGAACATCAAGGATGCGCGGAGTGAAGAACAAGGAGAGGAGCGCGAACATGCCGCTGATGGTGCAGCTCATAATATGGATGACACAATTCTTCCCCCACCTGTTTCAAACACAAAAGGGAGAAAGAAAGAGAGCAAATCAGCCAATAAAAAAGCTGCAGCAAATGAAAAAGGTCCTGAGAAAAAATAGCAGGCCTGAGCCAGAACTGGACAGCGAAGGAAGACCACTGGGGGTAAAGATGTGCAAATCATGCAATAAGATTGCGGGACACAACTCAAGAACATGTAAGGAGAGGCTAAAAAAATCCAGGCTGAAAATGCCGCCACAGATCACCAAGCTGACCAACAAGATGATATGACAAAGAGAAGACTATGTAGTGTCTGCAACAAGAGAGAGAAGCATAACGCGAGAACTTGTCCAAATAGAACAGAAGAAAAAGATGAAGAAGATGACGAAGAAGATGCTGACAAAGAAGAGAACGAGGAAGAGAGCGAAGCTGATGTAACTGAAGAGGAAGGTGAGGAAGCAGAAGAGGAAGATGAGGAAGAAGAAGAAGATGAAGACATCGAAGAACCATCATCAAAAATGAGGGGGAGAGGCAGAATGCAGAATCCAGCGCGTAGGCAAGCATCACAGTCACACGGTCACATTACGAGGGGTAATGCGAACAACAAGAACAAAACAGAAGCAGCAACAACCATTGAAACAAATGCAGTGCAGAATTTGACAAGAAGCAGCGGGAAGAGGACATAGCTCAACACATATACAGTTTTACCTTTTAAATATATTAACTTCATCCTTTTATATATCGTATCGTATATGAGATATAGCTTGTGTTCAGTGGACTGCAAAAAAAGAATTCAACATGTAATATTGAAGTTCAAAATGAATAGATATAACATAAAACAGATATACTTTGTGATCAATGTGATGCGGGGGTATGCTTGATAAAATGCAGTTCTCTTCTATATGAAAGAAATAAGATGAGAATGTCATTCTCAGAATGCAGTTCTCTTCTATATGAAAACTATGAGATCAGAATGTCATTTTGAGAATGCAGTTCTCTTCGTCGTATAGAATCTGAGATGACAAAAACAATATAGAATGCAGTTAGAAGAAAAATCTATAGAGTGAGACTAGGCTTCACGTACAGTGCAGTGTGGTGCGTTTAAAGCTTACAGTGTAGTCTGCTTCGAGTATACAATGCAGTGCGCTTAGTGCAAAAATGTAAAAATTGAGCTCTCACTTAGCAGACACAGTTGATTTTCTGTCTTCTAATACAATTTTTCCAAAATTTTGAACCTCGACGACAAACACGTTGAATTCCTCTTTGCTGTCCCATGTGATAAGGTGAGATGCAGTGCGGATACGTATATTTAAAAAAACTTCGCTGCTACTCATATGAGTGAATGCAGTGCGCTACGAACATGTTACAATTCACAGGAGGAATTGGCTGAAAGCTCCATTATGTACATATTTGACATTGTCACTGTCTGCCACAAAAGAAAAACACAAAACTAACTAGACCGGAATATACAAAAGCACACAGCATGGTGTGAAAAGTTTTGCAGATCGAGAACTACACACAGCGACATATATACTGTTTACAGAAAGTTTTGGAGCACACACGAAAAGACATCAACACACATAAAAGATCTGCTATCATTCTATGTCTCATCCTGCTCCTACGAATCCAGTTTTGGAGGAAGGCCAAGAGAAATGCAGAGATTTCTTAGATCCTCCGGGAACTCGGTGACTACAACCATGTTATCAGGGTGGAACAGGATCTGGAACAAGAACTCAGCCTTCCATTCATCAACAGCAGCTTCCTGCGATGAAGCAAAAAAAATAAACAAAATACAAGATCATCTACAAAAAGAACTAACAAAAAAATCAAAGAACGAGGGATTATTATTGGGTTAAAAAAAGATACTTACATTACGCTTTGCGAATTTCACAACAAAGCTTTTGCCGTCGTAAAACTGAGCCATCTTCAGAATAAAGAAGCCGCACTCGTTGGGGCCCTGTTCAGGGGCGCCCAAAAAGCTAGCTTTCTTTGAAACATCGACCCAGTCTACCGACTCCTTTCTCTTGTACTCCTTTTATCCGTAAACCTTCTTCAACAATGCAGTCATCCTGATCATCTGGTGAAAATTAAAAAAAAAACAAAAATACACATCACAAAACTGTTGTTCAACACGCGCACAGATGAAAAGAAGAAGAAGGTGAAAAAGGAAATTTTTTTACCATTTCAGTGCGGTCGCTGTGGTATTCAAACTTATGCCACCTTGTTGTTTGATCAAACGGTCCGCTGTACCTCCTAGTGTCATGAATATCAAGGGTCTTGCGGTGCCTATTCATCGTGTATAGCGAGTAATGCTGGTCTTTCATCCGTGGTAACAAAATCTGATTTTGTTTCATCAAAATTGTTATAGGTTTGATGAGTGAAAAAGGATTACTGGAAAAAATGGGAGAGAAAATAAGTACATAAGGCTAAACCAGCAAATCTGATAACTTACTAATTTGCAATCAAGAAGGTTCTCATCATCACGAACAAAAACTTTGAACTGCTTTACTGCATCGTCAACATTAAACTTGCTGTGGACAAAAGGCAACACAATGTTTCCATCTTTATCTCTATCCGCGTGATCATTCATTTGAAGCACATACTGTGAGTGGGTAATTCACAAAAGAACGTTAATGCAGTTCCCCCTCAAAGTTCACTCTGGCGCTTAATGAAAAACAGATCACACTTCTCTAGCAGTATGCAGTTCACACTTCTCCAATTTGTTTCATTTAAGATACATGGGTTAACACAATAATGTATGCAGTTCAGTACATTGCTAAAACAAATTATTAGACACTATTAACTGCAGTTCACTCCAGCAGAAAAAAGAAAAAAGGAAAAAAGAGAAATACCGTGATAAACAAAGGGGACAGAAGAACACGTTCGCCAGATCGATAAACCACATTCATATGCTCGTCATTCTTCCAGTACCTGATGATATGATCCATCAATTCCGAGTCCATGAAACTAGCTCTAGTGAAAGTTAAGAACATGTAGTCCACATTCACAGTGTAGACTTCGACAGGATTCCTATGCATGAAAAGCGCGGACCTGCACAAAACAAACGGCGAGGGTGGGGGGATTAGGAACACAAAGGAAAAACACACAAACATTACACACATTAAAAATCAAAGCGAAAAAACTAACGAAAAAAGAACTGACTCGCTGTATTTCTGCCTGAATGGTGTGCTCGTGATGAGTTGCAAGACTTTCCTCATCTCCGCAAGATAGCTGAAACTCGCAGGCTTCAACTTCTGTACCAGAGATCTAAACTTTGATGGCTTCTGCACAGGCCTCTTATTTGATAGAACTAGTGCCTCACTGTCGGTTGGGCGTTCCACAAATGCGCTCCTGGTCCTCCTACACACTGGTGGTGGCCTCTCAAAATCATCATCAATATTCTGAATCGTTGGGTTCATCAAGCTTAACGGGGGGGTTCATCAAGGACAAAATTCTGAATTGTTGGAGTGCGAACCTGAGTTTCAAACAAGGAAATACCACCTTGGTGTGCGCCTTCGTCAAAGCCTGCACAAAAAAATGGATAATGAGCAAAATGAAAAGAATCATCAAGTTCACTAACGAAAGTCATTTTAACATGCAAATGGAGTTCTACTAAAAGCTTAACAAAAGTAGTGGACCTCCCCTTTTTGTATCAATGAAGTTCACTTAATAAAAGGGTGCGTGACTGAAAAAATGTAATAACCTTCTTTAAAAATTAAAAGTGATGTCAGGTCCAGACAGCAACGCGACGAGGTCAGCCAACTATAGAGCATCGCCTTCCTCATGTAGCCAATGTGCTCCTTCCCAAACTTGGCAATCGTTTCACCATCCCAGGTCTGCATGAATTGGAACATGTAAAATCCACAATCATTCCTGCAAGAAAACCAAGATAAACACATTACTAATGCAGTTCACTCAATAATGAAGTGCTACTGATGTTAGTAAAACAATGCAGCTCCCTACACACAAAACCGAGGGAGAACAACTAATAACACATTAGTAATGCAGTTCGCTCAAGGGAAAGGTGCTTCTAATTTAGTAAAAACAATGCAGCTCACTTACACAAAAAAACTGAAGGAGGAAAAAGAAAGGAGAACAAGTACAAACCCATTTCCCTGTTGCGGGACATTAACATGAGTCAGCACGAAGCCGTCAAGGGTGGGAGGGTTCAACGGCTCATCGCAGCTTGCGTTGCCATCTTTCCAAACTTTTTTGATGTTCCTGACCATTTTCCTGAAGACAAGATTTGCAGGAGTGCTGTCGGCGCCGTTGTATGAGTCGAGAAACTCAAAACGCTTCTCTCGCAGGTTCAAAGTAACCAAGCAGTAGTGGCCTATCGCGTCCTCATTGTTGCGGGAGGAGGATCAAATGTTGCAAACATAATCTGAATTAAAAAAGAATAAAACAAACCAGATGAGAAAATAGAAAAACAGAAAACTTATTTCAAGATGACGAAAATGGTCAAAATGTGTTACCAAGTTTTTCTTGTCCACACGTTCCTCTGCGCTTGAAGAAAACATCTTTTTCAAAGCCCTATTTGTGGCACCGCCGTTCCAAATGGAATTCTGCCAAAAAGACAAAACCAGAGAGTTAATGAAAATGCTTATAGCACAATAAACTTGGATGAGGGATAAATATAAATTAATGAAAATGCTTACACATAGGTTGTACGGGACAATCATTGTTTGAGATCCTTTGAACCTCTCAGCTAACATAGAGATGCCAATATTTGCGAGGCGCGTGCTCAGCGTTCCATACGACCAAAAAGACTCACCAACCTGACCGATAGTAATATCACCAAACTCATCCTTGAATGCAACTAGATGCCTTCAGACAAGAAGAAAAAAGCCCAGCAAAAAGTGATAAGATGGGTGTCCCTGAAAAAATAACATATTAAATAACCGGGGTGTAAGACAAAAAATGTCATACTTCTTCTTATTATCCCTCCTAGCCCTCGTAACAGCGTCATATAACTCATTGTATCTTCTCAGAAGAGCTGGATCAATGCTCGAAGGAGTAACAACAGGTAATTCCTCATCTGCATACAGAGTGGGAACAATATCAGAGAATAAAACAACACGGTCCATTCGCCCGGGAAAGAACAAAAATAATGCAGTTCGCTTACCTTCGGTTTCAGAATACACTTCCTGCGGCTGCTCAGATCCATCTTCACTGAGCCTCAAGTGATCCATCCCGGTAATATCATCGTCAAGCGACGCTTGATTGCTCATGTCCTGAGAGAGTCTTGGTTGTTCCTCTTCAGAACCAATTGAAACTGTCTCAGCTGGGACTTTGGTTGTCTCGGCTGGGAAAGCCAGATAGCCATCAGATTGCTCGGGGGCGCGAGGGGCGACACAAAATTTCTCAGGCACCTCATCGCCAAGCAACAAAACAGTAGGCCAAACAACACCATCAATGCCAGCGGATGTCCCCGCAGCATCAAATCCAACTCTAGGAGATCCTTCTCTCTCTTCTGCCATTTCAACTGTAATACAAGGAGCCCCTTCTCTCTCTTCATGTTTATCACCATCCACAATATCCTCCCTTCCTTCTCTCTCTTGTGCCTTATCAGCCTCAACAGAACACTCCCCTCCTTCTCTACCTTCTGCCTTATCAACCTCCGCATTAGGCTCCTCTCCTTCTCTCCCTTCTACATTATCATCCTCCATGGTGCGCTCCGCTTGGATTTCAACATTTAATCCGCAGTTCTGATGAGTTAAAAATAAAACACATTACACAAAGAGAGAATGCAGTTCACTAAGAAAACAGACCATGAAGCTCGCATGAAAAATAAAAATAAAACACAAAATGCAAATTCTCTATACTCACCAGAGAAGCATCGCCTTCCATCTCTTTAGACTTGTCAGCCTCGTCGTCCTTGTCAGCGTCACCCTCTGCCTCCTTCCCATGTATTTCGACGTTTGATTCCCCGTCCTAAAAAACAAAAACATAAATAAAACTATTATACAAAATGCAGTTCTATAACAAAGCCAACACCAGATCATGCAGTTCACTGCTAAATGCTGCTTCTTCTCTAAACAACAACTGCAGTGCACTACCACTACTGGTGCACACTACAAAAAAGTTAAAACTGCAGTTTGCTGCCACTGCTGGTGCAACTATGATTCTTTGTTTTGGACACTACAAAAAATTAAACAATGAAGTCCACTGTAAAAAAATAGGAAGAAATCAAACCTTGTCGATGACGCCTTCGTCAAGAGGATTTTCTTTGGCAGCTTCGTCAACAGGGGACAATGGCCTATCAAACAAAAAATCAGAATCAGCACCGTAGTGGTCGTGGTGGTCATCATCATGGCAAGCGTTAGCATTAGAAGATTCTCCTCCACACTATGAAAAGAACAAAAGGATGCGAAAACAAATAGTGAATGCCACAACACACAGAAAAAATCAATAACAAAATGGGTAAAAAAAACTATTCACATATGAAAAAAGACGTACATCCACAGCTGCGCGGTCAGGCAAAGAAGGCCGGACAACATGTTCATGCCTGTTCATTTCCTTCACAATTGCCTCAGCTTCCTGCTCATACCTAGCACACTTGTCATCCTGAGACTGCTTAAACTGAACGAATGAAGACCTGATATTCGTAACTGTCTGCTTAAGGAATTCAAGCTGCCCACGGTCAAAGTTATGAGCGGCCTCGATTTCTGCTTCAGAAGGGCCTTTGCCTTCAGGAAACAATCCAGCAATATTCCTCATCCTAGAACCGGATGTTGGGAAATCAGAAGTTAAATTGATGACCCTGTCGAGAAGCTCATCGACCTGAACAAATTTATTACCGTCAGCAGAAGCCTCGCCAGAAAAACCTCCAGCAGTCGCCCTAGCAAAACCATGAACCCGTTGAATTGGAGAACCCCTAGCAAGAGGCTCACAAAACCTTGCATGCAGTTCAGCAACTGGAGTCCGCCTGTACACAATGTCCCCTTCCGCCTTCCACTGAACAAATTAACAGAAAAAGATGCAGTTCACAAATAAGTACATAAGAGGTTCACATTTAGCATGGCGGAAAAAAAGGAATAAAACAAACACAAAGGCTGGCTATGCACTGACCGGCAGCTTGCCAAACTTGTAAGTATCCAGGTGTATCTTTCCCTTGACAATAATGTCGGTGTTGTGAATCTTCTTCAACTGCTCATGGGACAGTATTGCAGCACGTGGCGTGCGTGTATGCATAACCGATACAGTGTGAAGATTCAATGAATCGAGGTACATGAACAGGGGAAGATGGTGCAACCCTCAGCGCAGTTCTGCTTGCTTCCTTCAGAATTCCACTTGTACACAGCGGCCTGCAGCTCGTCGACAACAAGCTGACAAAAGTCCATGCTAGCCATAGATGCAAAATCCATGTTTTCAACCATAGCAGCTACCCTGGACAACCGAGTTGCAGGGCTGGGGCAAAGCAAGCTCTGGAAAACAATGAGAAAAAACCTTCACAGTCTTATTAACCTTCGCAGGGTCCACAGCCAGCGTGCGAAGTAAAATAAGCAGGTCCTTCACATTTATGCTACGAGAACGGTTGAAACCAAGTTCATCCTTCAGATTAGCCAGCGAATCATCATGGCCGCTGTCAGCAGGCCTGGGAGCAGTGTGAGAACCCATAGGGAAATCAAAAATGTGATGGACAGCCTCATGATTGATTTCCAGAACCTTGTTTGACCCGCAGTCCAATCTCATCGTATCAGGGTCAATCTTTCCCATCAGCTTGCACATGAGAACACGAGAAACATTCTTCTTTACTTTCAGGTCGAAAACAATGCCAAAACCTGCTTGCCGCACCAAAGTTCTGTGCAGCTCATCCAACAAGGCAACAGCTTTGCATATGTTTGGAATGGACAGCCGAACAGTCTTGTTAAAACGTCATTCATGCGCAACATCATCTTCAGACCTCTTCCTCTTGGTACTCTTAGCAATCTACAAAAAAGAATAAAAAATGCAGTTCACATCAGCAACTCATGCGAAACAACTTAAAAAATAGTAAAAATAAATAAATAGCGTATACCTTCCTAACATCAACATCCTCCTCATTAGAATCATTGTCCAGCGCTTCTCCAGCTGCATTTTCCCGTGCCAACTTAGATGGACGCTCAAAATCAACACCCGAGTAATCGTCCGCGCATGTCCGCTTTCCTTGAATCCCATCCACATCAACCTCAGCATACTTAGGCCTGTTTGAGTAATCAACACGCGGGCTCCGCCGTGGAGAACTTAAACCTTCCTCTGCAACAGTGTTGAGTTTTCTCTTCACAGGATTCTTTGCGGAGGCAAACTTAGCAGACTTCTTTGAATCTGCAATCCTCCTTCTTATCTCCTTACCCTCATCAAACTTTACTTGCTTCGCCTTATGAGCCTTCTCGAAAGTCTTACCGAGCGCAATCGCTTTCTGCCTTTTCTTCTCAACATCAGCTGCAATCTGATCAGGGACCATCCAATCCTGTGTAACTGGTTCTGTGCCATCAACAGATTGCGACTGGGTTTCACTCAATTCAGGTAGAATGCTGCCCTAATCAGATGTCCCGCCACCGACAACATCGGCTGTGAAATAACGTGTAATCAAATAGTTAACACCACCACCCCCGGACCCACCAGGACATAAAACTGTAGGTAAGAAAAATATAAGAAAATATGTGTGTGAGAGGGAGACCTAAACTTAATGCAGCTCATATCAATTTGGCCACACAATGTACAAATGCAGTGCTCTCTTCAGCAGTTTATGTTTAACAATTAAAACATAACAGAAAACTTAATGTAGTTCATGTCACTTGAATATCAATTTGTCGCGTGTCTGAAATGGACCTTGGTAAAGGGATATATGATGCAGTGCACTAATTCGTTCAGTAAGCAATTGACCACATATAAAATGAAGTGCGCTTTGATATACAAAACAAAACAAATTCATGCAGTTCTGTGAGAGGGAAAAACTAAACTTAATGCAGCTCATATCAATTTGGCAACCACATGTGGATAGACAAAAAAATACAAAGCAATGTACAAATGCAGTGCTCTCTTAGCAGTTTATGTTTAACAATTAAACATAACAAGAAACTTAATGTCATGCCAAAAAAACAAAAAAAAACTAACTTGAGGCAGTTCATATCAGTTTGCCACATGTCTGAAAATGGGCCTTGGTAAGGGAATCTATGATGCAGTGCACTATTTTGTTCAACAAGCAATTGACCGTGTATAAAAAATGCAGTGCACTTTGATGTATTACCAGATGGGGGAGCCATGCTGACTGGTGAGGCATCAATTGGGGAGGAAGAAGTTGTATTATCTAACGGAGATACAAACAGAAAGAAAAGTATCAGGCTGGAGCGGCATTATAATAGAACTACAAAAGCAGTTCGCTTACATTTCCCTCCAAATCTTGGACTTCTTCTAGTAGGAGAAGACATGTTGTATCTGCAAACAGAAAGGGATAACAATTAAACCCTAGAAAGCAACCTAAAAACAGACAGAGAAAAAAACCCTAGATGCACATTGCTAAAATTTTGAAGGCCAAAAAACCACAACCAAAAGTTTCAATCCATAGGGCATTACGATTCGAGCATACAAAATGAGGTTAAGAAAAGGATGCTGGCTCCAAAAAAACCCTAGCACCCGATCGGGAACGCCCATGGAGATTTCCGGCGCCGAAATTGATGGAGTAGACGGGAAGATATGGGGCTCACCGTGAGATGCTGTGACGGCCGGAAGAGGAGGCTGCGGACGGCGGCGGCGGAGGAGGCGCGCTTGCGGACGGCGGCGGCTGCGGGCGTCGTCGCTCTCCGCCACGAGAGGAAGGGATTTTCATGCGGGAGAGAGGAATGAAGAGGACGGCGAGAAACAGAGAAGAAGAGAAGCTTAATGACTAAAAGACTGGGCCCACAAGTCAGCGGCACAAATTAAAATAACCTCCTCTACGAGCACGGCCCACAGGTCATAGACAAAAAGAAAAAAAATGGCTCGGTTAACACGATGCAGTTCGGTTACAAACAACGAAGCGGTTCGCCTGCGAACAAACAAACCTCACTTCAGAATGCTTGTTAAAACTGCCCGAAATATACGCGCCCATGATCGCCCGACACAAGTGAAGCGCCGCGGGACCGCTCCTCTATCCGGCCGGTTGGAAAACGCGCGAAGCCCACGATCCCCACGAACACAAACACGATCGCCATGCCGGTTGGAGGACGAGATCGTGCGCTCGGCAGATGTTGCTGCCGCTCCCCTTTAAATTCCGCGCTCCATCACCCTGATCATTCACAAAACACACAACACTGCGCTTCCTCCTCCTGTTCCTCCTCTTTCCAGCCATGCCGTTCACCAAGGTCTTCGAGGATGTGGAGGCGCACGGAAAGACCGTGCTCACGGTGGTCTACACCAACGACGTGGACGCCATGGCGGGGTACATCGACGAGTACAAGGAAGTTCTCCGGGGGCGCCGCGAGAAGATCATCGGCATCGACCTCGAGTACACCCCTAACAAGAGGGACGCCGCCGTGATTCAACTCTCCATCGGCAAAAATCTACTAAGTAAAATATAGTTGCAGGCCGATGGGTCTCTCCTTGTCATTTGTATGCAGTTCTATTTGTCGTATGTATGCAGTTCGCAAAAGAATAACTTGTGGTTCACTTTACTTAGGTACGAGTTCGCTGGTTTCTGCATCGACCAAGACAAGGAGAAGCTTTCACGCTGCAACCTGAACATCCCCAACTTCGCCGACATTCAGACGAACTGGAGGGTGCCTGAAGCAACGAAGACACTGGACTCACTTGGCGATGTATCTGCCATCATCATCGACGACTACTACGCAGACATGAAGAGAAAGATGACAGACCAAGAGCACCGCCAGTGGACTTGGGTTCTCAGCAGGAGGCACATTGAGTATGCTGCCAAGGACGCCTACACTGCGTTTGAGATATGGAACTGCATCACCACAGTGCAGAATGGCCTCACCCGCTCTATAAAAGAGAAGATAAGGAAGCGCCCGAGGTCATCCTGGGGGATGGGGAGCAGGGGGGATCACCTTCCACCTTCACCTGGCCCGAGTGGAACTGATGAAGTAGGCCAGATGCTGATAGCCAAGGGTTCCTGTCACAATTGCTCAACTTGTTTCCTTCTGCTTATGTCGATTAGTTTGCTTTCGTTGTAATTTGCTTTGGCACAATGTTTGCTTATGTTGCTTTAGTTTGCTTGATGATGTACTTTGCTTATTATGAGCACAGAACCTTGGTTTGTATCTATCAACAATTTGCAGTTCTCAGTGGGTGTTTTCAGTCTGTATATTGCTTCAACTGCTGCTGCTACTAGGATACACATAAAAAACTCTCTATGAAAGCAGTTCACAGAGAGTTTTCTTCACAAAACTGCTACTACTATAATGGTTGATGCAGTCCTCTTTTATTAAGCGCGGTAGTTCCATATGCGAGTTACAGAAAAAAAAAAAGAAAGCTCAGTGGGTGTTTCCAGTCTGTATATTGCTTCAACTGCTGCTGCTAATAGGATGCACATAAAAAACTATCTGTGAAAAGCAGTTCACTTATACTCAGATTTCTTCTAGAAAATAAACTAGAAGCCACACAAAAATGTCAAATTATTACAACAAATTGTTTCATGCTGCTGCTGCTCAAGCAAGACTGATCTAAAGCAAATTTAACTTGATTTCCAAACACTTTGCATGCCTATAAAACATAGCCATGACAACATCCCCAGCCTGAAGACCAGCTTCCTCCACCAATTCCTTCCAGCCATCTTTGAGAACCAAACAATCATCAGAGCCAACAGAATACATAACATCAACATTATGATATCCATTCTTGCTAACCAAGACCAAATTAACACAACTTTCTGTTACCCTGACTAGACCAGAAGGGAATTTTTGCAAGGAAATGAACAAGAACAAAAAATAAGAACAAATAAGAATAAGGTACAATCTTCAGAAACTAAATTGCTGCTACAATCTTCATAATAAATATTGATGTCATCAGATAATAATATTGACTAGACCAAATTGCTGCTGCTCCTACAATATTCATAATAAAACTCTATGTGAAAGCAGTTCACTTATACTTACTGAAAAATGTTTCTTCAGAAACTAATACTACTACAAATATTCAGATAGTGTTAACTACACACAACACATGAAAAGACTATGCGAGAAAATACATACCCATGAATCATTGACATCATCGTCAGTCATCTGATGGACGAATGGAGCCCGAAATCCAATAACTGGAGAATAAAGCAGGGAACAGAGCGCGATGTGCCGCTGCCTCTGGTTCAGAACCAACCCTTCAGAAAAAACGCAGGTCTCCAGCATGGGCTCCATCCTTGCCAGGAAGCCGCACGCGCAATCCATTGCCAGACAGCATCAAGGCCTACTTGAATAAGAGTTTTTCAATGAAGGACCTTGGAGAAGCTGCTTATATATTAGGCATCAAAATCTATAGAGATAGATCGAGACGCCTCATAGGTCTTTCACAAAGCACATACCTTGATAAGATATTGAAGAAGTTCAATATGGATCAATCTAAGAAGGGGTTCTTGCCTGTGTTACAAGGTATGAAATTGAGCTCAGCTCAATGTCCGACCACGGCAGAAGATATAGAAGAGATGAGCGTCATCCCCTATGCATCAGCCATAGGTTCTATTATGTATGCCATGCTGTGTACCAGATCTGATGTAAACCTTGCCGTAAGTTTGGTAGGAAGGTACCAAAGTAATCCCAGCAAGGAACACTGGACAGCGGTCAAGAATATCCTGAAGTACCTGAAAAGGACTAAGGAAATGTTTCTCGTTTATGGAGGTGACGAAGAGCTCGTCGTAAAGGGTTACATCGACGCTAGCTTCGACACAGATCTGGATGACTCTAAGTCACAAACCGGATACGTGTATATTTTGAATGGTGGGGCAGTAAGCTGGTGCAGTTGCAAGCAAAGCGTCGTGGCGGGATCTACATGTGAAGCGGAGTACATGGCAGCCTCGGAGGCAGCACATGAAGCAATATAGGTGAAGGAGTTCATCACCGACCTAGGAGTCATACCCAATGCGTCGGGGCCAATCAAACTCTTCTGTGACAACACTGGAGCTATTGCACTTGCCAAGGAGCCCAGGTTTCGCAAGAAGACAAGGCACATCAAGCGTCGCTTCAACTCCATTCGTGAAAATGTTCAAGATGGAGACATAGATATTTGTAAAGTACATACGGACCTGAATGTAGCAGATCCGTTGACTAAACCTCTCCCTAGAGCAAAACATGATCAACACCAGAATTCCATGGGTGTTCGATTCATCACAATGTAACTAGATTATTGACTCTAGTGCAAGTGGGAGACTGTTGGAAATATGCCCTAGAGGCAATAATAAAAGCATTATTATTATATTTCCTTATTCATGATAATTGTCTTTATTCATGCTATAATTGTGTTATCCGGAAATCGTAATACATGTGTGAATAACAGACACCAACATGTCCCTAGTAAGCCTCTAGTTGACTAGCTCGTTGATCAACAGATAGTCATGGTTTCCTGACTATGGACATTGGATGTCATTGATAACGAGATCACATCATTAGGAGAATGATGTGATGGACAAGACCCAATCCTAAACATAGCACAAGATCGTATAGTTCGTTTGCTAGAGTTTTTCCAATGTCAAGTATCTTTTCCTTAGACCATGAGATCGTGTAACTCCCGGATACCGTAGGAGTGCTTTGGGTATACCAAACGTCACAACGTAACTGGGTGACTATAAAGGTAGACTACGGGTATCTCCGAAAGTGTCTGTTGGCTTGACATGGATCAAGACTGGGATTTGTCACTCCGTATGATGGAGAGGTATCACTGGGCCCACTCGGTAATGCATCATCATAATGAGCTCAAAGTGACCAAGTGTCTGGTCACGGGATCATGCATTACGGTACGAGTAAAGTGACTTGCCGGTAACGAGATTGAACGAGGTATTGGGATACCGACGATCGAATCTCGGGCAAGTAACATATCGATTGACAAAGGGAATTGTATACGGGGTTGATTGAATCCTCGACATCGTGGTTCATCCGATGAGATCATCGTGGAGCATGTGGGAGCCAACATGGGTATCTAGATCCCGCTATTGGTTCTTGACCGGAGAGTCATCTCGGTCATGTCTGCTTGTCTCCCGAACCCGTAGGGTCTACACACTTAAGGTTCGGTGACGCTAGGGTTGTGAAGATATGTATATGCAGTTACCCGAATGTTGTTCGGAGTCCCGGATGAGATCCCGGACGTCACGAGGAGTTCCGGAATGGTCCGGAGGTAAAGAATTATATATAGGAAGTGCTGTTTCGGCCATCGGAACAAGTTTCGGGGTCACCGGTATTGTACCTCCCGGTGGTCCACCGGGTGGGGCCACCTATCCCGGAGGGCCCCATGGGCTGAAGTGGGAAGGGACCCAGCCCAAAGTGGGCTGGGGCGCCACCCCCCAAGGGCCCATGCGCCTAGGGTTGGGGGGGAACCCTAAGGGGGGCGCCCCCTTGCTTGGGGGGCAAGCCCCCCACCCCTTGGCCGCCGCCCCCCTAGGAGATCCCATCTCCTAGGGCCGGCCCACCCCCCTTGGCACCCCTATATATAGTTGAGGAGAGGGGAGGACTTCATACCTCAGCCTTGGCGCCTCCCTCTCTCCCCGTTACGTCTCTCCCTCGTAGTATAGGCGAAGCCCTGCTACTGTGACGCCCTGCATCCACCACCATGCCGTCGTGCTGCTGGATCTTCATCAACCTCGCCTCCTCCCCTTGCTGGATCAAGAAGGAGGAGACGTCTCCCGTCCCGTACGTGTGTTGAACGCGGAGGTGCCGTCCGTTCGGCGCTTGGTCATCGGTGATTTGGATCACGTCGTGTTCGACTACATCATCACCGTTCTTTGAACGCTTCCGCACGCGATCTACAAAGGTATGTAGATGCATCTGATGACTCATTGCTAGATGAACTCCTAGATGGATCTTGGTGAAACGAGTAGGAAAATTTTTGTTTTCTGCAACATTCCCCAACAGTGGCATCATGAGCTAGGTCTATGCGTAGTTCTTCTTGCGCGAGTAGAACACAATTTGTTGTGGGCGTAGATTTGTCAACTTTCTTGCCACTACTAGTCTTTTCTTGCTTCAGCGGCATTGTGGGATGAAGCGGCCCGGACCAACCTTACACGTACGCTTACGTGAGACCGGTTCCACCGACTAACATGCACTAGTTGCATAAGGTGGCTGGCGGGTGTCTGTCTCTCCCACTTTAGTTGGAGCGGATTCGATGAACAGGGTCCTTATGAAGGGTAAATAGAAGTTGACAAATCACGTTGTGGCTTTAACGTAGGTAAGAAGTCGTTCTTGCTAGAACCCTAAATTCAGCCACGTAAAACTTGCAAACATCAATTAGAGGACGTCTAACTTGTTTTTGCAGCAAGTGGTTTGTGATATGATATGGCCAAAGTTGTGATGAATGATGAATGATCTATATGTGATGTATGAGATCTTCATGCTATTGTAATAGGAATCACGACTTGCATGTCGATGAGTATGACAACCGGCAGGAGCCATAGGAGTTGTCTTTATTCTTTTATATGACCTGCGTGTCATTGAGAAACGCCATGTAAATTACTTTACTTTATTGCTAAACGCGTTAGCCATAGTAGTAGAAGTAATAGTTGGTGAGCAACTTCATGGAGACACGATGATGGAGATCATGATGATGGAGATCATGGTGTCAAGCCGGTGACAAGATGATCATGGAGCCCCAAGATGGAGATCAAAGGAGCTGTGTGATATTGGCCATATCATGTCACGTTTATTATTTGATTGCATGTGATGTTTATCATGTTTTGCATCTTGTTTACTTAGAACGACGGTAGTAAATAAGATGATCCCTCATACTAATTTCAAGAAGTGTTCCCCCTAACTGTGCACCGTTGCGACAGTTCGCTGTTTCAAAACACCACGTGATGATCGGGTGTTTTATTCAGACGTTCACATACAACGGGTGTAAGACAGATTTACACATGCAAACACTTAGGTTGACTTGACGAGCCTAGCATGTACAGACATGGCCTCGGAACACAGAAGACCGAAAGGTCGAGCATGAGTCGTATAGAAGATACGATCAACATGAAGATGTTCACCGATGTTGACTAGTCCGTCTCACGTGATGATCGGACACGGCCTAGTTAACTCGAATCATGTAATACTTAGATGACTAGAGGGATGTCTAATCTAAGTGGGAGTTCATTAATAATTTGATTAGATGAACTTAATTATCATGAACTTAGTCTAAAATATTTTACAATATGTCTTGTAGATCAAATGGCCCACGTAGTCCTCAACTTCAACGCGTTCCTAGAGAAAACCAAGCTGAAAGACGATGGCAGCAACTATACGGACTGGGTCCG
Organism: Triticum urartu; assembly: GCF_056163025.1. Taxonomy (NCBI): domain Eukaryota; kingdom Viridiplantae; phylum Streptophyta; class Magnoliopsida; order Poales; family Poaceae; genus Triticum; species Triticum urartu. Next base: position 571,163,237 of record NC_141878.1, read on the forward strand.
GAACTTGAGGATCATCCTCATAGCTGCCAAGAAAGATTATGTCCTACAAGCACCGCTAGGTGAAGCTCCCGTCCCATAGAACCAAGACGTTATGAACGCTTGGCAAACACGTGTTGACGACTACTCCCTCGTTCAGTGCGGCATGCTTTACAGCTTAGAGCCGGGGCTCCAAAAGCGTTTTGAGAGACATGGAGCATATGAGATGTTCGAAGAGCTGAAAATGGTTTTTCAAGCTCATGCCCGGATCGAGAGATATGAAGTCTCCGATAAGTTCTTCAGCTGTAAGATGGAGGAAAATAGTTCTGTCAGTGAGCACATACTCACTATGTCTGGGTTGCATAACCGCTTGTCTCAGATGGGAGTTAATCTCCCGGATGATGCGGTCATTGACAGAATCCTCCAGTCGCTTCCACCAAGCTACAAGAGCTTTGTGATGAACTTCAACATGCAGGGGATGCAAAAGACCATTCCTGAGTTGTTCTCAATGCTGAAATCAGCGGAGGTAGAAGTCAAGAAGGAACATCAAGTGTTGATGGTCAATAAAACCACTAAGTTCAAGAAAGGCAAGGGTAAAAAGAACTTCAAGAAGGACGGCAAGGAGGTTGCCGCACCCGGCAAGCAAGCTGCCGGGAAGAAGCCAAAGAATGGACCCAAGCCCGAGACTGAGTGCTTTTATTGTAAGGGAAGCGGTCACTGGAAGCGGAACTGCCCTAAATACTTAGCAGACAAGAAGGCCGGCAAAACAAAAGGTATATGTGATATACATGTAATTGATGTGTACCTTACTAGTGTCCGTAGTAGCTCCTGGGTATTTGATACCGGTGCAGTTGCTCACATTTGTAACTCAAAGCAGGGGCTGCGGAATAAGCGGAAACTGGCAAAGGACGAGGTGACGATGCGCGTCGGGAATGGTTCCAAGGTCAATGTGATCGCCGTCGGCACGCTACCTCTATATCTACCTTCGGGATTAGTTTTAAACCTTAATAATTGTTATTTAGTGCCAGCTTTGAGCATGAACATTGTATCGGGATCTCGTTTAATTCGAGATGGCTACTCATTTAAATCCGAGAATAATGGTTGTTCTATTTATATGAGAGATATGTTTTATGGTCATGCTCCTATGGTGAATGGTTTATTCTTTATGAATCTCGAACGTAATACTACACATGTTCATAATGTGAGTACCAAAAGATGTAAGGTTGATAATGATAGTCCCACATACTTGTGGCACTGCCGCCTTGGTCACATAGGTGTCAAACGCATGAAGAAGCTCCATGCAGATGGACTTTTAGAGTCTCTTGATTATGAATCATTTGACACGTGCGAACCATGCCTCATGGGTAAGATGACCAAGACTCCGTTCTCAGGAACAATGGAGCGAGCAACCAACTTATTGGAAATCATACATACTGATGTGTGCGGTCCAATGAGTGTTGAGGCTCGCGGTGGCTATCGTTATGTTCTCACCCTCACTGATGACTTGAGTAGATATGGGTATATCTACTTAATGAAACACAAGTCTGAAACCTTTGAAAAGTTCAAGGAATTTCAGAGTGAGGTTGAAAATCAACATGACAGGAAAATCAAGTTTCTACGATCAGATCGTGGAGGAGAATACTTGAGTCACGAATTTGGCACACACTTAAGAAAATGTGGAATAGTTTCACAACTCACGCCGCCTGGAACACCTCAGCGTAACGGTGTGTCCGAACGTCGTAATCGCACTCTATTAGATATGGTGCGATCTATGATGTCTCTTACCGATTTACCGCTATCTTTTTGGGGCTATGCTTTAGAGACTGCCGCATTCACTTTAAATAGGGCTCCGTCGAAATCCGTTGAGACGACACCGTATGAATTATGGTTTGGGAAGAAACCTAAGCTGCCGTTTCTAAAAGTTTGGGGATGCGATGCTTATGTCAAGAAACTTCAACCTGAAAAGCTCGAACCCAAGTCGGAAAAATGCGTCTTCATAGGATACCCAAAAGAAACTATTGGGTACACCTTCTACCTCAGATCCGAAGGCAAGATCTTTGTTGCCAAGAATGGGTCCTTTCTAGAGAAAGAGTTTCTCTCGAAAGAAGTAAGTGGGAGGAAAGTAGAACTTGATGAAGTATTACCTCTTGAACCGGAAAATGGCGCAACTCAAGAAAATGTTCCTGAGGTGCCTGCACCGACTAGAGAGGAAGTTAATGATAATGATCAAAATACTTCTGATCAAGCTCCTACTGAAATTCGAAGGTCCACAGGGACACGTTCCGCACCAGAGTGGTACGGCAACCCTGTCTTGGAAATCATGTTGTTAGACAACGGTGAACCTTCGAACTATGAAGAAGCGATGGCGGGCCCGGATTCCGACAAATGGCTAGAAGCCATGAAATCTGAGATAGGATCCATGTATGAAAATGAAGTATGGACTTTGACTGACTTGCCCGTTGAACGGCGAGCCATAGAAAATAAATGGATCTTTAAGAAGAAGACAGACTTGTCGAGCTTTATGGATGGTAATGTGACCATCTATAAAGCTCGACTTGTCGCTAAGGGTTATCGACAAGTTCAAGGGGTTGACTACGATGAGACTTTCTCACCGGTAGCGAAGCTAAAGTCCGTCCGAATCATGTTAGCAATTGCCGCATTCTACGATTATGAGATATGGCAAATGGACGTCAAAACGGCATTCCTTAATGGTTTCCTTAAGGAAGAATTGTATATGATGCAGCCGGAAGGTTTTGTCGATCCTAAGAATGCTGACAAGGTGTGCAAGCTCCAACGCTCGATTTATGGGCTGGTGCAAGCATCTCGGAGTTGGAACATTCGCTTTGATGAGATGATCAAAGCGTTTGGATTTACACAGACTTATGGAGAAGCCTGCGTTTACAAGAAAGTGAGTGGGAGCTCTGTAGCATTTCTCATATTATATGTAGATGACATACTATTGATGGGAAATGATATAGAACTCTTGGACAGCATCAAGGCCTACTTGAATAAGAGTTTTTCAATGAAGGACCTTGGAGAAGCTGCTTATATATTAGGCATCAAAATCTATAGAGATAGATCGAGACGCCTCATAGGTCTTTCACAAAGCACATACCTTGATAAGATATTGAAGAAGTTCAATATGGATCAATCTAAGAAGGGGTTCTTGCCTGTGTTACAAGGTATGAAATTGAGCTCAGCTCAATGTCCGACCACGGCAGAAGATATAGAAGAGATGAGCGTCATCCCCTATGCATCAGCCATAGGTTCTATTATGTATGCCATGCTGTGTACCAGATCTGATGTAAACCTTGCCGTAAGTTTGGTAGGAAGGTACCAAAGTAATCCCAGCAAGGAACACTGGACAGCGGTCAAGAATATCCTGAAGTACCTGAAAAGGACTAAGGAAATGTTTCTCGTTTATGGAGGTGACGAAGAGCTCGTCGTAAAGGGTTACATCGACGCTAGCTTCGACACAGATCTGGATGACTCTAAGTCACAAACCGGATACGTGTATATTTTGAATGGTGGGGCAGTAAGCTGGTGCAGTTGCAAGCAAAGCGTCGTGGCGGGATCTACATGTGAAGCGGAGTACATGGCAGCCTCGGAGGCAGCACATGAAGCAATATAGGTGAAGGAGTTCATCACCGACCTAGGAGTCATACCCAATGCGTCGGGGCCAATCAAACTCTTCTGTGACAACACTGGAGCTATTGCACTTGCCAAGGAGCCCAGGTTTCGCAAGAAGACAAGGCACATCAAGCGTCGCTTCAACTCCATTCGTGAAAATGTTCAAGATGGAGACATAGATATTTGTAAAGTACATACGGACCTGAATGTAGCAGATCCGTTGACTAAACCTCTCCCTAGAGCAAAACATGATCAACACCAGAATTCCATGGGTGTTCGATTCATCACAATGTAACTAGATTATTGACTCTAGTGCAAGTGGGAGACTGTTGGAAATATGCCCTAGAGGCAATAATAAAAGCATTATTATTATATTTCCTTATTCATGATAATTGTCTTTATTCATGCTATAATTGTGTTATCCGGAAATCGTAATACATGTGTGAATAACAGACACCAACATGTCCCTAGTAAGCCTCTAGTTGACTAGCTCGTTGATCAACAGATAGTCATGGTTTCCTGACTATGGACATTGGATGTCATTGATAACGAGATCACATCATTAGGAGAATGATGTGATGGACAAGACCCAATCCTAAACATAGCACAAGATCGTATAGTTCGTTTGCTAGAGTTTTTCCAATGTCAAGTATCTTTTCCTTAGACCATGAGATCGTGTAACTCCCGGATACCGTAGGAGTGCTTTGGGTATACCAAACGTCACAACGTAACTGGGTGACTATAAAGGTAGACTACGGGTATCTCCGAAAGTGTCTGTTGGCTTGACATGGATCAAGACTGGGATTTGTCACTCCGTATGATGGAGAGGTATCACTGGGCCCACTCGGTAATGCATCATCATAATGAGCTCAAAGTGACCAAGTGTCTGGTCACGGGATCATGCATTACGGTACGAGTAAAGTGACTTGCCGGTAACGAGATTGAACGAGGTATTGGGATACCGACGATCGAATCTCGGGCAAGTAACATATCGATTGACAAAGGGAATTGTATACGGGGTTGATTGAATCCTCGACATCGTGGTTCATCCGATGAGATCATCGTGGAGCATGTGGGAGCCAACATGGGTATCTAGATCCCGCTATTGGTTCTTGACTGGAGAGTCATCTCGGTCATGTCTGCTTGTCTCCCGAACCCGTAGGGTCTACACACTTAAGGTTCGGTGACGCTAGGGTTGTGAAGATATGTATATGCAGTTACCCGAATGTTGTTCGGAGTCCCGGATGAGATCCCGGACGTCACGAGGAGTTCCGGAATGGTCCGGAGGTAAAGAATTATATATAGGAAGTGCTGTTTCGGCCATCGGAACAAGTTTCGGGGTCACCGGTATTGTACCGGGACCACCGGGAGGGTCCCGGGGGTCCACCGGGTGGGGCCACCTATCCCGGAGGGCCCCATGGGCTGAAGTGGGAAGGGACCCAGCCCAAAGTGGGCTGGGGCGCCACCCCCCAAGGGCCCATGCGCCTAGGGTTGGGGGGAACCCTAAGGGGGCGCCCCCTTGCTTGGGGGGCAAGCCCCCCACCCCTTGGCCGCCACCCCCCTAGGAGATCCCATCTCCTAGGGCCGGCCCACCCCCCTTGGCACCCCTATATATAGTTGAGGAGAGGGGAGGACTTCATACCTCAGCCTTGGCGCCTCCCTCTCTCCCCGTTACGTCTCTCCCTCGTAGTATAGGCGAAGCCCTGCTACTGTGACGCCCTGCATCCACCACCACGCCGTCGTGCTGCTGGATCTTCATCAACCTCTCCTCCTCCCCTTGCTGGATCAAGAAGGAGGAGACGTCTCCCGTCCCGTACGTGTGTTGAACGCGGAGGTGCCGTCCGTTCGGCGCTTGGTCATCGGTGATTTGGATCACGTCGTGTTCGACTACATCATCACCGTTCTTTGAACGCTTCCGCACGCGATCTACAAAGGTATGTAGATGCATCTGATGACTCGTTGCTAGATGAACTCCTAGATGGATCTTGGTGAAACGAGTAGGAAAATTTTTGTTTTCTGCAACGTTCCCCAACAGGGCGATGACGGCGGCACGCCTTCGGCTTGCTTCAGTGCTTGTAGTCGTCGCTAGGTGGTCTACGAATCTGGATGCAATTTTTATTATTTCTGATGTTCGTTGTACTGCCATGATTGAAGATGAATAGATTGAAAGTTTTTTCGAAAAAAAACTGTGTTAGTGTGTAGACATCCAAGTACGTACATATACAAAGTCGCGGGCAACACAAGTCCTGATGAAGGCATGCACTAGGCAACCCTGCCATGCCATGCGCGTACAAAGTCGACCTAGCACAAGGCATGCGCTAGTGCGTGCGTTTGTGAATTTTCCTCCCTGTGTATCTCTAAACAGTAACTTAAAAAATCACTCATGAAAAAACTAAATAAATAAAGTATATAGTATAATCACGCAGAAGAAAAAGGAGGAAAAAAATATCTCCTCAAACACTTCTAGGCTTCTCTACTTTAAATTATCAAATCATGACATCTGCTAATTTTCTTAAAGATTGCGAGTTAGATTTTCTTGATGTTTCATCTTATACAGGTGTTAAGACTGTCAAGTAGACATGAAATCAACATGATAAGTTAATTAAGGGGAAAGATAGAGTAGTTTGATGACCCTACAAAGAAACAATGTTAAGCCAATGTACCCACATGATAATTTACAGTCCACGACAAATCAAATTAAGAAAGCTTAGTAACAAAAAAAACTAAGCAACTATACATTAGGGACTTTGGCTACTAAGCACTTTCATGCAATTAGTACCTCGTCTAAGCACCTAAGCATTGGAAGAGGCTTTCGATAGAGCGGTTATCATTCTTAAAAAAATGTGTCTACGTCATCCGTTGAGGATGGTGATCCTAGTAGTTTGTTCATATTCTCGTTGCAAGGTTCTATGTGAAGACTGTACCCGAAGATTGAAAGCCATCGTCGTGCTCACTTCTGCCCTCCCCCCGCTTGAGATCTGGCCACGTGATGCCCTCCCTTACCAGATCTGGCGAGAGCAACTCTAACAACCTCCGTCTCCATGGATCTCGTGTTGCAGCTCCCGTCGGCGGCCTCAAGACCATCTAGGCGTTGGCTTCCACGTGTCAGCGTGGTGGACTTCATCCCCATGGATCTGGTGTTGTGGCTCTCCCCGGCGGCCTAAGACCATCTAGGCGGTGGCTTCCATGCGTGAGCGTGATGGACTCGTGGTCCTGTGCGTCGAGGCCGTCACCAGTCCAGTTGCGTACTGGTTGTATTTCTTTTTGTAAAACGGATACGATTTTGTATAAAAATCGATGTGTTGTATGCACTATGCACGGGCTGAGAAAATTGATGAAATTTGCTATCGTATTGTACTCCGAGGAAAATATTGATATGTGTATCTTTGCCGGGCTCCAGGCTTCGGGCTTTTTGCTCCGGGCAGGCTCGGGCTTGATTGCAGCAGAAGTTTCGGGCTTTGGGCTGGGCTCGAGCTGAAGTTTATAGGATCGGGTTTTGACAAGCCCGGCCCTAGAACTGCCTAGGTTTAGAGCAAAGGCACTGAGGCTGGAATTTGAGCCGAGTCGAGCCAGCTCGGCTCGACTCGCTAGAGATCGTTTCGTTAACGAGCTAGCTCGACTCGACTCGTTATTATAACGAGCTCAAACATAAGATTGGGTTGACTCGTATAACTCACGAGCTGGCTTGTTTAGCTTGTTAAACTCGTTAAAGATATAAATATAAAACCTTCAAAATTATAAAAATAATTATGTATATATTAAATATATATCACTAAACAGTAGTAATTTTCTTGTAACGCATGAGTTCTCTAGGCGGCTGGGCCTTCAACGGCTAGGCCTTGTGTTATGCGCCTGAAACATAGGATGCTGAGTGGTCGATCTTTTTTTGCATTTAAAGTGGCTGATCTTTTGTACCGAGCCTAATGAGTTAGGCTAGTGCTCGTGAGATTGACTTATTTAACTTGGTCTATAAACGATCTTAAACTAAAACTCGGTTCGACTCGTTATTCTTCGAGTTCGAGTCGATTCCACCCAAGTCACGAGCTACTCGTTTAGCTCGCGAGCTTTGAGCTTTTTCTCCAGCGCTAAAAGGCACCGTTCAACTTAACCCATCCACCACTAAAAAAAAACTTAACCCATCCGTATCTGCCCTCCAATCCTAATCGAACGGCCGACCGTGAATCGAAGCAAAATCGCCTCAGTACTTGGCCATTTCTCATTTCTCAGCGAGCTGGCCGAGTCGTTTGTCTCCCGTGCCCGCCGCGGAGGAGAAGCTCCGGTCCCTTCCCCCGGCCTCCCCGCCGTGGCCATGGATCCAGACCCCGCCGACGAGAACCCCCTCGCCGCCCTCTCTCTCCGCGGCTCCGACCTGCCCGCGCACTTCGCTGCCGGCCACGAGATCGACGAGGAGGACGAGGACGATGGATATGCGACGGCCGCCGCCCGGAGGGAGGGGCTCGACGAAGGGGACGGAGACGCCGGCACGACCAGCCCCAGAAGCAGCGGCTAAGCCGGCGAGCGGGGCAGCAGCCTCGCCTCCAGCACCGGCGCCGGCGGCATCGAGGAGCCCGACGCCTCCCCGCCCCTCGGCCCCGGCGCCGAGGACTGGGCGCAGGGCAAGAAGCACGCCGACGAGGTGCTCCCTGCCCTGTTACATCTCCTTATACTGCAGGCACCATTGCTATTCACCTACACATGGAGTCTTGTTTGTCTCTTGAGCTACATCAATCATCTACTTACTAATTATGAATTATTTACCCCTCAGTTCATTCTTCATTGGTGATTTGGATGCCCAGCGATGCCATTAGTTAAGTACTCCCTCCGTTCCAAAATAAGTATCTTAACTTTGTACTAGCTCTAGTACAAATTTATACTAAGCTCAAGACACTTATTTTGGGACGGAGGAAGTAGCATGTAGCTTTAGTGATGATGCGCATCCATGCTCACTCGTAAATGTATTTACTCATCTAAAAACTACCAAACTCGAAATGTTTTACTCTAGTTGCTACCGCTGGAGTTGTACCCTGAGTGTGTTCCTTTCCTCGATGTTCCAGGACGATGGTTCAGCTTCATGGCGGAAGAGGAAAAAACATTTCTTCTTGAGCAATTCTGGCAAGCCAATATACTCTAGGTAAGGTAAGATCACTTATGCAAAAATGATTCATGATACAGTTTGCCAGGAAAAACCATAACATCCCATTCCCTTCATCTTGTTTGACTTCTAGGTATGGAGATGAGCACAAGTTAGCTGGGTTTTCTGCTACATTGCAGGCGATTGTTTCTTTTGTTGACAACAGGTATGCAACGATTAGATTTGACTGCCTTAACCTTCTCCTGTGGGCTGCGCTAAATTTTTTTTCCCCTCTTGGTGATATTCTTTTGTTTTTATCCAGTGCTGACCATATCAAATTTGTGAGAGCCGGAAAACATCAGGTCAAGTGGCCTTCATTATCTACAATTTACTCTGTTCACTTGATCTTAGTTCAGACGGACAATGCATGCGTTCTTCGATCGAGGCCCGAACAAGCAGACACCACTTAAGATGGACATTTCACTTGCAAACCCTTTTATGTACTAACTGTATTATACTAAGTTGATTGTACACTCTCCTTCCTTACAGATAGTTTTCCTTGTCAAAGGTCCTATATATTTAGTTTGTATAAGCTCCACCGAAGAGTCATTTGAAGGATTGAGGGGACAACTAGAGCTCATGTATGGTCAGGTGCTTCCACTGCTGCATTCATCTTTACACATTTGAATTTCTTGTATTTTTATTGAGGTTATTATACAGCCATGTGTGTCCATTCCTATCCTGAATTCCTGATTTCTCTGTCTGAAACCACAAACTTGCAGGTGTTGCTTATTTTGACAAAGTCGGTCAACAGGTGCTTTGAGAAGAATCCCAAATTTGATATGGCACCACTTTTAGGTGGCACAGATGTGGTTTTCCGATCTCTTATACATGCGTGCAGCTGGTCAGCTTGTTTCCTTTTCCTTTCCATGGATCGCATCTTAATTCATTTTGGACTTTAGTGCTTAAAATTGATATCTTACTGAACCATTACACAGGAATCCTGCTACATTTCTTCATGCATACACATGCCTTCCCCTCGCCCAAGCAACAAGACAGGCTGCTAGCGCAGCTTTGCAGGACATTGCTGATTCAGGAGTTCTATTTGCACTATTGATGTGTGATCACAAGGTTTGTCCAATTTCCTGCCATGACTTTCATTTGATACTAACCCCATTTGACGTATTCATCTAACTGTACTGAGGCTATGCTTATTTGGTAAGATGTAACACTTGGCTTATTATAGTTACTTCTGAACACTCTTTAGGTGCCACTCGAACTTTCTAGAGCTTTATATAACATGGGCATAAAACTTATTTTATCGTCAGTCAGTCACGTCTTTTACCATCTCCACAGTGATATTCCACATTTCTGAGAACTTCTGTAGAAAGCTTGCCATTTGTGTTCTTTGATATCGCCATATTAGAATCTTCGATCTCTCCAGTAGAGTCAATGGCTGTTCTCCAGTAGTATACAGCTTTTGTGCTTGTAGCTTGACAAAGGGTGCCAGTACCATTATAGATTGCTCCTTCTAGTGCTATTATTTGTTATCGTGTGCTTCTGGCATCCCATAAGGCACCAAACTTTATTGCTAGTGTTTGGAGACATTTAACATAGATCGTTTATTTTCCTTAGTCCTATGTGTTTGTGTTTGTGAGAGCTACATTCATTGTTAATCTCAGGTTTGTCCAATTTCCTGTCAGAACTTCCATTGTGCTACTTAGTTCATTTGACTCTTTAATCATACTGTGCTGGAATCCTGCTTGTGCTAAAATGAAACACGTTTCTTACTATAGTTACTCCTCAATACACTTTAGGTGCCACTTGAGCTTTCTAAAGGTTCATACAGCAGTATCATTAATCTTACTTTCTCGTCAGTTAATCTGTTACATCTTTCACCATATCCAAGCTGATATACCACATTTCTGAGAATTTCTGTAGAAGGCCTGCCATTTTTGTTCTTTGGTATCAGATGTTTTCAATCTCTCCAGCAGAGTCAATGACTTCCGTGCTCAGTAGCTTGACAAACGGTACCAGTACCAATATAGATTGCTCCTTGCTCATGCTAATGGTAGTTATTATGTGCTTCTAGCCAATTGCGTCTGTGATCCCATCACGAGACACAGAACTTTGCCATGCCAAATATTGCACTTTGATTGCAACTTTGCTAGTCTATGGAGATGGATAACATAAATCATTTATTTTCCTTACTCCTCTGCGTTCATGTTTCTGAGAGCTACGATTTTGGTTAATTTTCAGGTTATTAGTCTTGTGGGATTGCAAAATGCAACTTTGCATCCTGATGATATATTACTACTTGCAAATTTCATATTGTCCTCCGAATCTTTTAGGTAATCTTCACATACTATCTCAAATGAAAAACCTTGGCCTGCAACCATCTTACAAGTTTGGTCTGTTTAATGCAGGACTTCGGAGTCTTTTTCACCCATATGCTTGCCAAGATACAGTCCTATGGCCTACCTATACGCTTATGTTCATTTTTTTGATGTGAGTAGAATAGGTGCATCTGAATATGCATGCTCACGTCAGTGTGCCGGCAATATCTTCATTCTGAGAATCATGATGCATGTCTTACGACACAGATGGAAACTTGTACTCCATATTTTATTTTTTAGTTTAGGTTTGAGATAGTCATTTTCTTATATTAACTAATCTCTTCTCCATGGCAGGAAAATACTTACTTGACTCTTCTTACTCCGAGATCAGATGCCTTCTATGATTTGAAAGATTCAAGGTGGGCTGCACAATGAAATGTCGAGTACTCAGTTAAAATATCACAAGATACTGAGTGCACGCTGCCTACCATGTACTATGGAACTGAGACAACTATTCTTTTGTGAACAATGTCTAGGGCCCGTATTCAGGATGTTCTATTGAAATCGAATGTCCTTCTTGAAGTACAAAGGTCTTTACATGAAAATGTACTTCGTGTTGAAGATGTCCCTATTGATCTTTCTTCTCAATTTACATCAGCTCCTGCACAGTCTTCTCAAGGCCTAAATTCTCAACCGTTGTCTTCTGATGAGGCAATTGGTGGACCAGCTGGGCTGTGGCATTTTATATACAAAAGTGTTTATCTTGACCAGTATGTATCATCTGAGTTTGCCTTGCCTATAAGAAATCCAAAGCAACAGAAGAGGTATTAAAATATTGGTGACAGTACTCCTACATTGTTTACTTCCGTATTACTGAACTGTCTTTTGAGAGAAAACCTGATGTGTGCAGATTGTACAAGGCTTATCAAAAGGTTTATGCTTCCATGCATGATAAAGCAACTGGTCCACACAGAACTCAATTCAGAAAAGATGAGGATTATGGTGAGTTGCCCAGGCACACTCCACATCTTACTCCATGCGTTCGGAATTTTTTGACAGATCTGATTGTTTCAGTTAGTTGATTCCTCCAAGTCCAGCTAAAATTCTGACTTCAGATTTTTATGCATGACAAATTGCACATTTTTATGGCAAATTATGTTGTCGCCAGGATGAAAAATTTATCTAGCCTGGCAATTCCTGGAAAAAAACCGAAGATGCAAGAGTTCACCATGCTTGTTAAAGGAAATTGTCATCCTCACGACAACATAATTTGCCATCTTGGATGTTCGATTTGCCATGCTAAAAATCTGACGTTCGATTTCTAGCGAAATCCTTATATAATGTGTAGGTAGCAACTATAGAAATATGCAATTCGTTCTTAGTGTATTTTTCTGCTCTGTTGGCCAATTAGTCACTACTAATTAAGATGCCGTTGGGATCTAGATATCATCACATCAAATAATTTATCTGGAAACAAAGGGATGTATAAACTGAATTTGCAGAATAATAAAGACAGATTTGATCAAGCTCCACTCATGTCCATAACTCTATGGTTATATGTTAGTGTCTGGGAGCATAGTTGAACTAGAAACTATATAAGATTTTAGTTTGATTGTTGTTGTACCTGGACCCTGTTATAGGGACGAAAGTCGTGGCCATTTAATGACATGTTCTACCTTCGAGAGAGATGAAACTATTACCTTTTATATTCTAGTTGCTATGTGATTCTAATACCTACACAGATTTTTCTTATTCACATGACACAGTTGTGCAATCTGAACTTCTGCAAGCATAGCGCTGTGAAAAAAAAAAAACTTCTGCAGTCTTAGCTATTTAAGCAGACACTGCTCTGAAACCAGCAGGGGCATATAGTATGCAGGGAAATAATAGCTTGTAGGAGTACATCTTTACTTTAAGATCGGTTTTTGAATGTTTACAAATACAGCCAAAGGTGCAGTATGCTGTTCTATTTTACGTTGAATTAAAACCACTTAATGCGAAGACCTGGAACCATCAGAGGATCAGTAGAATAATCCATTCTGTTCACATAGGCGCATGCCTGTAGCTGTAGGGAGCATAACTGGTAGCTGTTACGAGGCGGCAGATATCTCATTGCTTGCTGCAGTTGTGGTTCTGTGGCATTGATGTCCCAGGAGTACCTGCGCCGTCGAAGTTACTAGCTCAAGCATGCTGTTTCCTGTTTGCCTAAGCGTTTCAAGTTATTTTGTTACACAACCAATTTCCCTTTTGTTGCAGTTATGTTTAGTTGGATAACCCAGGATTTTGAGCTGTTTGCAGCCTTCAGTCCACTGGCTGACAAGGTTGGCATCTATCTGCCTACATCTTCTATATCTAAATAGCTAGCCCCCACTAACTATTTCTCTCAACATGCAAGAATGCCACATCATCCCATAGCATGCATGAGAAAAGGCCCACCTCCACTATCATATGTCTCCCAATATGCAAGCATGTCACTTCATCATTAAACATGCATGAAAAAAAGACTCATCTCAACATGCAAACATTCAAGAGAATTTTCATTCTACTATGCTATTTATAGTTAATAAAAAAATTGCAATTATATAGTAATCAAACATAATAAATTATATGTATTTTCAGTTTTAGCTTTTTATATTATTACTTCAGTTATTCATTATTCATACAACGAATCACATTGAAATATGTTGCAAAATATTCCCGCAACAACGTTCAGTGATGCGACCAATGCATCATTTATAGTAATACTGTCCTGATGTATGTAATCTTACTTTGGGTACACGCATTTTGCTTGCAGACCCAAGCCATCAGGATATGCAACAGAGTATGCCAGTGGATCATGGATCTCCAAGACCGAGTGTTCATACACGGAGAAAGCACCATTGCCTGGTGATATTTTGTCTTGTATGTAAACTCATGTACTTCTGTTTTGCTTCTTTCGTCGAATTTTTTCATGATTCGTGTGCTTACCATACTGACACAGGCAATACCATCACTGTTGGGGAGATGTATGAGGTTTCACTTTCTCTTTAACACTATTACAAATGTAAATGTGCCCCCTTTTTTATTCATGATCATTGTTCAGGCCAAGTTAAGGCCGTTTTTGTCTCTCTTTAACATTATTCATGATCATGGGCGATCTTGTCGATGCTGCGATCCATCGGGCACCATTTCTTATTTCTATGTATACTTGGTCTGTAACCTTCTAATTCCCCATGGAATCCAAATTAATACTTCCTCCGTTCCTAAATGTAAGTTTTTTTAGACATTTCAAATGGACAACAACATATGGATGTATGTAAACATGTTTTGGAGTTTAGATTCATTCATTTTGCTCCGTATGTAGTCACTTGTTGGAATCTCTAGAAAGACTTATATTCGGGAACTAAGGGAGTGCATCATTTATATAGGTTTGGAGAACCTTATTTTTCCCCCTGTATGTTCAATCAATTCAGGAAAGTTAAGTCTAAAAATTACAGTATAAAACTTTTTATGGCAGCTGGCACCTTGGTGTCTTTTGTGATAGTACATGATTGGCGTCTGAGATAAGTCTGAAAATATACCTGTTTCAAGTAGCTTCAACGAGTAGAAAATGTTGGTGAGAGAGAGAAGGTCCGGCTGCACCTGCCACGAGAAGGTTCCGATATGACGGGCTTGGGGACCGGCTGCACCTGCTGCGGTTTGCGCCACCGCGCCGGCCCTGCCACGAGAAGGTTCTCCAGCAGAGACCACACCTCCATCACTGCCTAAAGTAGCTGCCCTTGCTATGTACTGTATTGTAGTACTTAACATTGTAACTGGAATGAGGCATACTTGAGACTTCTCTGTGTTGGTCTGTGCATACTTGCCAAAGTACACATCACAATTGGAGGATACGGCAAGGGTTATTTCCATTCAACATGGTTGGCAGCGTGGCAAGGGTTATTTTCATCCAACATGGTTGTCAGCGTGATCTACGGATCGGTCCTCCGTCACCATAAGCGATCTATAATCCCTTTATGATAAGATAATAAATAATAATAATATTTTCCACCTCTAACCGGAAGGAAAGGCCCCCGCGTCGTCCAGCGGGCGACTCGGGGGGCACAACCGCCGCCGCCGTACTAGGCTTCCTCCACCTCCTCTCCCCCTCGCCGCCGCTGGCCGGGGCCGCCGGGGCAAAGCCCCTCGCGGTGGTCGGCAGCGGCGGGAGCTCTCCAACGCGTGCGTCTCCTACTCCAAAGCCCTAGCTCGATTGGATCTTGCCGCTCGTGCATGGCTCGGCCTGTCGCCGCCGTCCTGGCTGGGCGTCCTGCCGCGACTCTTCCCCGGCCTTGGCGGATTCCGGCCTCAACGTCCAGCCGCGTGGGCATGGTCCCTGCCGCCATCGGGGTTCAGATCTGGACTGGCATGACAGTGATGACCATGGGCCTCGGCTGCCGCTGGCGTACAACAGTGTGGTGGAGCTCGATTGCTCCATGGTTGTGCTGGGGTAGTCGCGTCCTCGCGGATGCCGGCTGGACCGGTTATTTTTGCGGATTCGGCTTCCTCATATCCGGCGGCTGTGACGGCAACGGATGGCCACTCCGACCTGCGGCGGCAACATCACTGCTGATTTTGGTGACCATCGAAAGGTCTTTGTGAGGGATCATCTTCCTAGATCATATGGTTTGCCTTCAGCGGTGATATGCAATCTACAGACGATGACTTGACGCATAGGGTATGGTTGTGCAGCAGTGGCGAACGGTTTCTTAACCCAGCTACATGTAGCTCCTGAGATTGTGAAAAAGTGATGGCAACAATACATGATTGACTTCAACGAGCTTCGAGGTGAAAACCTAGGTCTCACCCGAGTTGGTTATATCTGGCAATGGTGATGTCTTTGCATCGTTACCTTGTTGAAGGCATTGCTTGGAAATGCTCGGATTGGTTCTTCAAGATGAAAGCCTAGACTCTGACCTATGGTGGTTGGATCCGGTGACGGTGGCGCTTGAGCATCGCTCCCTTCTTGAAGGCGTTGTTGTTGAAGAATCTCGATGTCCTTGTGGTGTTATGAGATGGTTGGTGCGGATATGGTTATAGTTATAGTTTGCCGATCGCGGATTTGATCGCTTCAGACTTTTTTTCCCTCGCTCGGGCATAGCAATGGTCTTATATGACTTTGCTATTTGCTAGCGTGTTTTTTTGTTGTGTTAGTGTTGGCTATGTGCATCCTAACTATGCAAAGGCAGGGCGTGTGCTCATTATGTTTGTATCGGCTTGATGCTTTATTTTGAGATAATAAAACCCACCCTTTGTCGAAAAATAATCCCTTTATGATTACTACTTTTTGCAATTTTGTGTTTTTCTCCTTTTGCGAACCTATTGCGGCTGTGCTCATCTTAGTTAGAGCATCTCCAACACGCGCCCAAAAAATGTGTCACACGCTAAAAGTGTGCCGGAGACAAAAAAAACAATGCTCCAGCAGACGCAGTAAAATAGAGCGCACACGCTAAAAGCGGTATCCCAGGCTGCAAATTTTGGGTGTTGGAATGTGCGCGCTGCAAAATTTGGGCTGCTGTAGGTGTGGCCGTCGGACTGGGCGCAGTGTTTTTATGCATCTGGAAAACCTCTTTGTTGCTCCCGCGCAAAAGGACTATGTTGGTGCTGTAAAAGAATTATACCGCGCCGAGGCCCTGTTGAAGATGCTCTTATGCAGAAGATGGGTGTAATGCTCTAATCTATTGAGTAATGAAGCGCTCTTTGTCGAAAAAACCTCATGAAACCTTGCTGAGAAGTTGAAGTTAAAATTTTGCGGAACAATAATATGGATATGCACGAGTGTCCAATCATAATCACTACTCCCTCTGTAGGTGTTTAGAACACTAAAAGTTCTTATATTAGTTTACGGAAGGAGTACTTATTAATATCCTTTTCCATAGCACAACAGCAAAACTTGTACTCCCGCCTAAAGAAATATAAAAACGACGTACGAACCGGGCTAAACTATACCCAGTTGCAGTTTTGGAGATGCATCTTTAATTAGACAGGTTCAAAGCACAAGATAAGATTGTAGTAGCACCTAACGCTGATCGTGCACGCTAGAAACGTCTTGGGATGCGAGGCATCTTGACGTGCAGAGGCAGGTGGTGCCATCACGCGCTTCAAAGTTCTACTGTTAACATTTTTTGTTCAGTAAAAAAGGAGTGCTATCATCTTTTTGTGTGTGAAGGGCAGCGGTATACGTGTAAGTAGCATCATTTTCGGTGAAGCCCTAGATACTGTTTCCTATTCTCATATAGGTCACTGACGGAGTCTGAAGTAAATATTCTCACGTAAGTAGAACCTGCTGCGGGTCTTGGAAAGCATGTACTCCTTTTGTTCCTAAATATAAGTCCTTTTAGAGATTTTAATATGAAATATATGAAACATAATGAGTGAATCTACACTCTAGAATACATCTATATACATCTTTATAGTTGAAATTCCTAAAAAGGTTTATATTTAGAAACAAAGAAAGTACATACGACAGACAGGTGAGCCTTGTTGTGTGTTCCATATATATATATATATATATATATATATATATATATATATATATATGTATATGGACGTGGGTTTTTTTATGCCTTAACAACATCTTTTATTTAATACTAGCAAATATGCCCGTGCGTTGCAATGGGAGACAAAAAATTATGGCTGACCAAATAAAAATGACTCAATATCCCTGATGTATGGCGAATCAACCTGTGGTTGAGTTGGTTAGATGGACAGTGGTATCCCCAACCCACCAGGGTTCAAATCCTGGTGCTCGCATTATTCCTGGATTCATTTTAGGATTTTCCTGCGATGTGCTTTCAGTGAGAGGAGACGTTTCCGAGGCGCCTACGGTGACTTCGTAAATCTCAAGATGATATGCCGGCTCAGTCTTTCGGAGGTGCTCATAGGGGTAGGGTGTGCGTGTGTGCGTTCATAGGAGTGAGTGTATGCGCGTGTATATGAGCGCTTTGTGTCTGTACTGATGCTCAAAAGAAATATCCTGATGTATGAGCATACTCTATTTTAACATAGTGGCTCACCATGTTGCCATTTATTTATTTTTCTCACCCTAGTCGATGATAGTCGCGATGTCCACGTGATCACAATGCATTCCGCGGTAAATCTCAAGACTATGAATTTGCCAGCGCATGCCACACTTATCATTATGTTGCGCATAATTAACATTTTAAAAAAAATCATGAACATTAGTTTTGTTTATAATTTTTTAAAATGTATGAACCGGTTTCAAATTCATTAACATTTTTTGACTCAACAAAGTATTTTTGAATCGACAAACTTTTTTGAAAAAAATTGTGGAACAAATTTTATAAAACAAATTTTTACTTTTATTTTTGTGAATGGACGTTTTTTTAGATTCCCGAATATATTTTGAATACACGATCATTTTTTCAAAATCATGAACATGATTTTATTTCCCGACCATTTTTTCCAAATTGTGATTTTTTATAATTTTGTGAACAGTTTTGCAAAAACACCAACATTTTTTGAATCTGCAAATTTTTTATGATTTTCTAAACATTTTTGAATTCACATATATTTTTATGATTTCTCAAACAATATTTTTGAAAACTCGCAACTTTTAGAATATTAAAATCCCGAATTAATTTAAATAAGAAATAAGAAAGAAAAAATGAGAAAAGAAATACAAAAATGAAAAAAAAACAGGGGAGTAAAGCCCTGGACATGGGTGAGAAAAGAAAGATAATTGTGGAAGCTGGTATTTGAACCCTGATCTTGTTGCTACGGCATCAATCAGCCAACCACTCTGCTACGCATCATTCTATACCTTATTCTCGTCGCGCCGCTATATGACCAAGGAGGCGGTGATATTTGGTCCGAAAACTTGAATCGTTTTCCCACTTATGGATAGCATTGGTGGATAAATTTTACCAACTTAAAGGGTAATTTTAATGACGGACAACCAAAAGCGATAGCCGTTTTATTAATAGGTAAAGAATAAGTACAGAGCATACCCACGTCCACGGAAACGACCGTGAACGGCACTGATCTCAAACAACAACAATACACAACTGGATTTAAAAAGAAGAGCTACAACAAGGAGATCGATGCGCAACATCATGACTAGCTAACAGTACTTTCAAAGGCGTACTTCATCAGGGAACCGACTTCAGCGAATCATAAAGCACGAGTTAGAAATGCAGTTGCAGTTAGGGTTCGTGCATGGAGTCCACCTGCATGATCCACAGTAGTAGCGCTGCTGCTGCACTCCCTCCTCAGTCACCATGACGATGGTCTCGTTTGAAACCCGCGGCAGGCGAGCCATGGCCGTTGGAGCCACCGCGAGCTGCAAAAGCACCATTGCAGCCACCAGAGCCACCGCGCCGACGGCCTTGTTGCCAATCTTCATACTGCGAGCTAGACTAGCGTATTGTGATTTGGTAGGTCTGTTCGTGTTTGATCTGCTCAGCTCCTATCGTTGTCAGCCCTTTTATAGGCAGCAGCGGCGAGATAAGATCGGAGCCTGCTCTCAAACTAAAATTATGTGAACCGGTTTTAAATACATCTCGGAGATTGATGGCAGTACGAATGGATACAAAACATGGGAGTATGGGATGATGGGTGTAATTGCCATGTGATTTTCTTTTGTCTTTTGACTCTTGCAGCGTGTTTGGTTCAGGGGAATTAGAGATGGGGAATGGGAGTTGAGGGGTAAGGAGATTAAAAATCCACTGTTTGATTAGAGGGAATGGGAGTTTAAGTGGGAAGGGGACTAAGAGTTGGGAAAGCCAATTCCCACTGATTTCTTTCCAGGGGGTACCCTGTTAATTCGTGAGGAGAGTTTTATCCCACGCCAATTCCCATCATATGCCAAACAAGGGAATGGGAGTAAAAATCTACTTCCCATGCCTAATCCCTTCATAAACATCCTTGTGCAAACTCCCATGCACTTGTCCAAGTGTTTACCAAACAGGCTGTTGATATCATTGGAAAGGGTTACATGCATGTTACAAGCATGTTGTGCCGCAAGACGCGGATCTTGTGGCCTAAACTGGGTAACAGATTAACGAATCTTAGTGGGTACTAGTAAAAAACTGACTCCACTTCACTCCAAATGAGCTGGACTAATAGATTAACTACTGACTCCACTTGACTTCACTGTCAGGCAATTTGGCTTAAGAGGATGCTTGGATGCGTTTTAGTCTCATGACTACAAGTAGTGGGATTAAAACTTGCTAGCCTCACTCATGCTTGGATCCAAATACTAAAGAGACTAAAATCAAGTTAATGAGCATTTATTATCCTCCAAACCCTCTAATCCAGAACTCGCATGTGTTAAAAGAGAGGAGTTAAATGAGGAGAGAGAGGACTAATCCACATTTTAGTAGGGGTACCCCTGACTAAAAATTTTTAGTCTCAAGACTAGTTTTAGCCCCTCTTTAGTCAGGGGTGCTTGGAACTTTAGCCTCTTAAAGATACTATTTTTAGTCAGACTAAAATAAGTCCCTTGGATCCAAGCACCTCTAAACCGCTCATTTGGGGTAATGTCAACAGACAATTATATTACAACAAAAATTCATCACACACCATCACAGTCAGCAGTGTGACCCGCTAGTATGGTGCCACTGATAATAGGTTATTAGTGCCGTGCCTAAACCAACACACCACTAATATTCCAGATACTAGTTGTGTGCCCTCAAATTGGTACACCATTAGTATTTTGATTACCAGTGGCGTTCCCCTCAAATTCGAAACGCCTGGAACTCTATATTCCTAGCCGAATTTGACAATTCTTTAAAAAAAAAACTCTATATGGATATTTCCTTGTGACTTTTCAAGAGTTTTTACACATAGAAAATTAAATATATTTGACCTTAAAGTTAACTAAATGAAGCATCTAGATGTGGTAACATAATAGTGTAAAATTCATGAAGAAATGAAAGTATTGTTTGAATAACATTTTATAGTTATCAAAATCATCTTAGAACTATTGGATGAACAAAAGATATAGTTGGAATCATGTATTTAAATGAACTATATGGAGTACATTTTATTAATATGAGATATTTAAAATTGTGTCAGAATATCATGAAATCCTTTATAAACTTCCAATAATATGAAAAACTACCATAATTATATCATATTATTTGAATGAGTAAAATACCTAATCAAAGTTCAGACATTCATGTGTATATATGCGAAGACCCTAGTTAGACTACTTATGTTCACATACGTGACACAACGAAAGCTCTACAAACCTAAAAACATGTTCAAAACAAAGCCTAAACACATAAATCCTAAATTCTAAACTGTAAACTAAATCCAAATTATATTCGAGGGTATAGATGGATTACAAGTACACTTAGTACTGACATATGCTAAACAAGTATTACTCATTGACCGGTGTCAAACAAGCGACAACCAGTAGTTTGTGTTGAAATATATTGCCCGCCACTCTTCATCAGTTCGGACTTGTGAAATAACTGGGTAGAGCATGAATTCAATAGTTTGGCCAGTTAATGATGTTCATCTTATTACAGACAAGCCGAAATAACAGTGCGGTTAGTAGATTGTGTAGGCCCAATCTAGCAAGAACACACATATGGATCGAGCCGGAATCCATAGCAACACGGAAATTTAGAGGAACAAACAAAATTAGGAGTACAACACAACACGGATGCATCCTGCGGGCGGCGGTAGCTAGCTTCCTCCCCGGCCGGCTAGCTTGCACATCATCCATCCGTTGGGCCGGCTGAACTTGCCCGGCTGCATCAATCTACTTGCTCCCACTGGCACTACAGCTAGACGGCGAATCCGGCGTGGTGTTGCACATGCTGACGCACTCGGTGTTGCACGACTTCTTGGTCGCCTCCTTGCAGGACTGGCATGTCGGCTTCTCGGAGGAGGCGGCGGCGGGGACGCCGCAGAGACCGTTGCACGCCGCTGACTCGAGGTAGGAGCACGCGGTCCCGCAGAGCGAGTCACAGTCCCGCGGCGCCGTCCGCCGCACGGACGACGCGGCGAGCACGACGCAGAGGACGATGGCCCCCAGCTTAAGCACGGATGAGACCGTCACGGAAGAAGCCATGGATGGATGGAGCTAAGTTGAAAGAGGACAAAGAGTACTATAGGTAGACTGAGATGCAAACAAGACGTCGGACAATGGTATTTTATTGAGGTAATATCACAGATGGTGCTTAAACTTACCATTGATGTTCATTTTAGTGCTTGAAGTTGAAAAATATACTGAACTGGTTTCAAAACTTGGCACGAGCGTGCAAATACGGTGCTAATCCTATTAGTAGACATTTTTATGCTGACGTGGCACCGTAATTCGCTTAGCATGCACAGACAACCTCGCCCTAGCAAACTGGAACTACTCGCCCATACGTTTTCTCGTGCCTATTAATGAAAATAGATCCTTTTTTTAGAATAATGAAAACATTTCCTATTTTGTTAGATAAAGAAACAAGTTAGTGGGTTATAATGGCCTGCTGCAGTGCAGCTCAGTTTGCGCATGTTAGTTTGATTTAGAAATTTGTAAAAAAAAGTTTGTTAATTATAATCACAGTAATAAAAATACATTTCAAATATTTGTGCTTCAAATTTTTTATAAATACATATAAATTAAATAACTAAATTGTTCATGTAATTTAAAAAAATAGTCATCTATTTACATGTGATTTATAATTAAAGCTTTTAGTAAATAAATTTTCTAAATTGTTTAGTATATGAAAAAATAATTATAAAAAACTTAATTTTTTGAGTAAATTCCAAACGATTATGCATGCTTGGATTATGATTAAATGAAAAAAAGTTATAAGTAGAAACATTTTTATTAATATTCACATGTGTATAACTTTCTTTTTTTGCGAGAAACATGTGTATAACTTTCATCGTGTCATATATTCATATTTTTTTATAATTAAACTATAGTCTGGAGTGAATATTTTTTATAAACTAAAATTTTAAATTTTGTATATTTATGAACATTTTACATTATTGAAAATTTCTTAAACAATATGAATCGTAAAAATATACATGTAACTATTAAAATGTTTATGTAGTTAAAATAATATTTATGAATTGTAGTATAGAAAATATTTATATAATCCTAAATTGTACAACCATTTTTATAATCAGAAATACCATTTTATTTATAGGAACGTTTAAAACAAATATGTGAATATTTTTATTATTGTGATTATAATTTACAAACTTTTTTACAAAATTCTAAATGAAACTGACATGCGCAAACTGGGCTGCACTGCTGAGCCGATTAAAACCCACGTACGTGTCTCTTTATCTAAAAAAAAATGTTTTCATTATTCTAAGAAAAGGATATGTTTTCATTAACAGGCACAAGAAAACGTATGGCATACTGGCCAGTAGTTCCAGTTTGCTAGGGCGAGGTTGTCTGTGCATGCTAAGCGAACTACGGTGCCACGTGAGCGTAAAAGGTCTATTAATAGGATTAGCACTGTATTGCACGCTCATGTCAAGTTTTGAAACCAGTTCGGTGTATTTTTCAACTTCAGACATTAAAATGAACATCGATGACAAGTTTAAGCACCATATGTGATATTACCTCTATTTTAAAGGTAAACGTCTCACGCGCGTCGTGTGATTAGAAGAAAAATCCAGCACCTCTGTTGCCTCCTGTAGCATGAGGCCCACGCACCGCTCTTTGCTCCATCCATCCTATCTCTTTCACGCGAGGTGCTCTTAGCCACTCCTTTTCCCCAGCCCGCAGCATCATTTTTCTAAGTAAATAGATAATTTTTTGATTAAATCAATCCACGAGTAAATCACTAATATGGCATTGATACAAATAGACGCATAATGATATTCAGTCAAGAAAGCACATACTACGCTAATTGCAGAAAGATCTACATATAACGCTAGTATGGTTAAAACAGAAAACAGTAGGAGCGGGATAAACAAGTTATACCCTCCAGTAGGCCATGCAGAGGCCACCGCGGCGGTGGCGGCAGCAGTGGCGTCCTCGGCGGCCTTCTTGTCGGCCTCGAGCTTCTCGGCAGTGGCACGCTCGGCATGAAGACGATGCAGACGTAGAGGAAGCAGCGGATCCAAAGCTAGCAGTCGCTGCCCAAAAACCCTATTCGTCTCTCTCCCGTACAGGATCCGAAGAAGCGGGGTTTCGGAGACCTGCTCTCCCGTCGACCGTGTACGCGGCGGACGGGATGGAGTCACCGGCGGCAGCAGCAGCAAAGGAACGACGGTGGGCGTGCGCGTGGAGCAGATGTGATCTGTTTGTGGCGGTTAGGGTTAGAAGACACCGCATACTTATATAGGAGCAGTCGCGTGGAGACACATGGGTTCGACCCATGTCCAGGTCTGTGACAGCCCACGATCCGACGTCTCAGATCGTGACCCAGCTGTCAGAAACTCTCCATTATTAACTGGCAAAAATAAGCGTGTAGGTGTAAGCTTGGCTCGGCTCAATTCCACAGAGGCCGTTGCACGCCGCTGACTCAAGGTAGGAGCACGCGGTCTCACAAAGCGAGTCGCAGTCCCGTGGCGCCTTTCGCCGCACGGACGAAGCGACGAGAACGACATAGAGGACGACGGCCCCCAGCTTAAGCACGGATGAGGCCCTCACAGAAGAAGCCATCGATGGATTGATGGAGCTAGGTTGAAGAAGGATAAACAGTATTATAGGTAGACTGATGAGATGCAAACAAGACGTCTCGCGCTTTGTTCATCCCTAACGGTTCGATGTAACTTATCCTATAATACTTCTCTTGTCTCATAATATAAGATTGTTTTTCAAGCTAATAAAATACTTTTTTCTCGTGCAACACATGCTTATTGATTAATCGCGTGGGAAGGAGATTTTTCCATCTACCTGATCTAAAAAACAAGACGAACTTATTGATTGCACTCCCCTGCAACACAGCTGCAACCAGCGGTTAAACGGGAATCCAGTTGCAGGTTTCCTCCGGGGTATCTTCTTCATCTGTACTTCCTCCTCAAAATGGCAACGGGGATGAAACTCATCGGGTTTTGCCTTCCCAAACCCATTCCCACGAGAAAATCGTAAACCCATCCTCATCCTTGTCACCGTGCGTGGGGCTAGTTTTTCACCCGTCTCCTAAACCCATCAGGTTTTCTAAACCCACGGGGAACCCATGGGGAAATCGACGTATATAAGGAAACATAGAACCAACAAACAATAATATTTCAACAACAAAACGATACCACATTTCAGCAACATAGATAATCAGATTTCAGCAACAAGCAGGAGCATATTTCAACAAGATGTCCAATTACACAAGTTCTAAAATAGAAGTCTTGGTTCACAAATCACAAGCACAAATGAGACGAAATAGTCCAATACATAAATTTTGAAATAGAATTCATATTTCACAAATCACTTTATAGTAGGAATCATCATAGCATCTGTCACATCTCCAAGCCTCCAAAAGACTATCTTCAAAGTTACCAAAGCCAAATCAAAGTGCCAAGTCCTAGAGAAGATCAAAATACACTCAATCTTGGTAAAAAAAACATGTATTTTGCCAGGTCTACCGGGTTTCAGGTTCGGGGACTACCGAAACGGGTGCAAACCCATGAAACGTGTCGGGTTGTATAATGTGCCCAACAACAGCCCCGCGGGGATGAGAAGACGCCCATCCCCATCCCTTAATAGGGGAAAAACCCGCGGGGACGCGGGTTTCGGGGCCCCGTTGCCATCTTGACTCCCTCCTGGCTCACCATGATGGTGGTCTGACTCTCGACTGAAGGTCGCGGCAAGCGAGCCATGCCGTCGGAGCTATCCCAAGCTGTAGAACGGCCATTGTAGCCATCAAGTCCACTGCACCAACTGCCTTGTTGCCGATCTTCATTGTATGCTAATTCTCTGAGCCACCAATCAAGGGAGATGCATCATATCTCAATGGGTTAACATATCTCAATGGAATCTTTTTTGAACAAGGGAGATGCAGCACCACCACCAAGAAAGCACCAATCTCAAACAAACTAGGAATGCGAGCACTTGATCTCAAGGCCGCCTGACAAGAACACGGCACTTGAGTACTTTTTTTAGACAAATGGGACTCAAGTACTGCCAAGGAGGAAAAGCCGTCCTATTATGCACCTGGTGGGATGGGCCGATAATTCGGAGTTCAACTGTCACACAGGGACGCCCCATCGGATTGGAGTGCAAGACAAAGATCTACATATTTGCAGACTTAGTTGTAAACGATCAGGTTTCTATTCGTAAACAGATCTCGAATCATGTAGCTCTAACCTTATATTATCTACCTATATAAGGTGGGGTTGGGGCCTCTTGGTTAGTAGGTTCAACCATAGACACAATATCCTGTACACACAAACCCTTGTGACCTCGAGAACAACTCTCGTGCGCCAAGACTAGGACTCAGTATCACACTCGGCATCATCAGCAACAACAGGAGTAGGGTGTTACCTGTGCCCAATAGCCTGAACATGTATATTTATGTGTCGAGTGTGCTACCCTCACGATCTGTGTTCCATACTCTTCCCCTAACTATTATTGCCGGAATCAAACACCAACTATTGGCGCGCCAGATAGGGATGTGCACAATGAGTTCCGTCATCAACCTCGACACTTTGCTATTGGTTGTTTTAATTGTGAGAAAGTAAACACGGTGTGTTGCGTGTTTGATACTTAAGGCACCGTACCCATGTTGTTTAATTGGGATAGCGACATCAAGTTTTTTTTGTCACCTCATCATTTCCATGACTTCTTTTTCAATTTATTATGAAACTTGCGTCAATTATCAACTTCCTCTGTCTCATAATATAAGATCATTTTTTAAGCTAACAATATAATATAAATAAATTATGAAATTGGAACAACTATCAACGGAAACTAAAAATACTAAAAACTTGTCTTGAACGTTTTGGGTAAACTTTCTGAAACTTTGTCGGGGCCAGCTGAATTATGGAAGACAACAACAAACATAAAAAAACCTTGTCAAATCCGTATGAAACTAGATTGAAATCCCACCCGACATTTGAGTCAACTGTCAACTACAATGATGTATGAACCCCGATGTCAAACCAGCCTGAAACCTGTATGAAGAATCAGTGAAACTTATTCAGTTTTATGTTGAAACAAGGTTCAAGTTGTGAAATTGTGTGAACAATTCTGGAATGGTTCTGAAACAATGTGGGAAAAAGTGAATACGGATGAACTAACTGCAATAGTTATGAAACTTTTCAGAGAACATATTGATACTAAAAATTGGTGAAACCTTTAAAGTTTGTATGTGAGAAATTGAGAACATTATGAAACCCTTTTGAAATAATTTGGAACTGTTCAGAAAATGTATGTAGAATTCTGAGAAAAAAAATATGAAACTAGTCTGGAATCATTTTGAAACCAAAATGGATTTTCAGAAGTTTATTTGGAAACTTTATGAATCAAAGGTTTTGGGATCAAGATATGCAACAAAGTATGCCAATGGATTAGGGATCTAGTACAAGACAGAGCGTTCATAAACTAGTATGTAAATTCGTATTTTTTTCATGATTCATCATGTATTTGTCATACTGACACAGGCAATACCATCACTGTTGGGGAGATGTATGAGGCTCGTCTCTCTCGGTAAAATTATCACAAATGTGAATGTGGCCCTTTTTTATTCATGGTGATCGTTATTCGGGACAAGTTCAGGCCAATAATTGGTTTCTATGTGTATCTTGTCGATGTGATCAGGCGCCATTTCTTTTTTCTATGTATGCTTTGCTTGGTCTGTAACCTTTTAATTCTCCATGGAATCCAAATTACGTCATACATACAGTATATGTTTGGAGGAATTGTTTTTTTTCCTTTCTGTATGTTCAGTCAATTCAGAAAAGTCCAGTCTAAAAAAAGTACCACGTACAGAACATTTTCATAGTAACTGCCTAACTGGTTCTCCAGCAGAGGCCGCGTGTCCGTCACTGCCTTGGGTAGCCGACGCCACTGCGGCTGTGGCGTCTTGGCCGCCAGCTGCTTGAGCGCCGCCTCACTCCTGTCGTTGATGGCGATTGCTGCAGAGCTGGCCTCAAGGGAGGTGGGGTGATCGACGGCCGGCGTGGAGAAGAACGGGAGGTTCATACCCGAGTTGCTGCTGCTCGATGTCACCATGGCCGGCAGCTCGCCGGGTCAGCAGCAGGTTTTGCCGGAGCTCATCGGCTGTGCATACTTGTTAAAGTACACAACGGTTAACATTGTAACTGTACTATACTCAGTATAACATTTTAATGGAATTACTTCCCTCTGTTTGTCTGTGCATACTTGTCAAAGTACACATCTCTCGATTGTCCTAACAAAGGTTCAGAAAACAGACTGTTTTTTTCTTGTTTCTGAACTGTGGTCATGGCAATTCCAGAATTTTATAGCTGCTTGAATTTGCTTGTCTTGTTATTTAATTCCCAACGTGTTTGCTTGATGGTGGCTTTCTGTATTGTTCTACTCCTACATGATATCTCTGGCGACGATTTTGAATGGTAAGCAAATCATCACAACAGGTAAACACCATAATCTGTCGGTCTTACAGATGAAGAGGAAGAAAACACGGCCCTCATTTGGTGTGTGTGGTCTGAAAGATAATTATCAAACTTCCTTTTCGTACTGATTGCAGGTTATAGGCGCTGGGCTGACCGACTCCCGAGTGTTAGAAATGTTGGCATCAGCATGTATCTGTCTGATTGTCTCGCAGATCTTCTCTACCAAAGGGTTGTCTG
Organism: Triticum urartu; assembly: GCF_056163025.1. NCBI lineage: Eukaryota > Viridiplantae > Streptophyta > Magnoliopsida > Poales > Poaceae > Triticum > Triticum urartu. Next base: position 571,191,962 of record NC_141878.1, read on the forward strand.
CTGTGAATGAAACCCTGCAGATGAGAACCCAAAGTGCAATTATCCCCTCGCATCAAGTTTAATCCCATGCGGGGGCGCTGCCGCCATTCAGATTTAACTAGATTACATCAAGTGATAGGCTGAGATGCAATACCATAGCTGTTTTCTCAGCCGTTGTGCACTGAACTATTACCGTGTACATGTATGTTCAGTGTAAGAAAAATGCATTTGTTCCGTGTTCGTAATATGGTTGCTTTGCTTCATATGTGCACATGTGTTGATAAGTTATGAAAATTTCTGTCTAACGCAAAACATGCTTTGAAGAAATGGTTAGCAGATCTAATCCCCAGGCTTAATGCGCTCAATGACGCCTGAACCTTAGATGTTGCACAAGCAGCCAAAAGAACCTGATATTCCTTTGAAATCCAAACACTGAAGCTATAAGAATAAAAGGGTGCAATGCTTGGAGATCTCAACCAAAGATATAAGAAATGAAAAGGGATTACGAATCGAAGCTATTGACATAATATACGCAAGAATTCTTGATATGACTCGACTAGACGACGAGTCGCTGGTTGGTCCGATCTTCCACTGTACTTGCGAAATAGCAATGAACGACGGCAGCAAAAGTCGCAGAAGAAATAGACGCAGAAGAAAAGAAACCTTCGGATCAAACGGATAAGATAAGAAACCAAAGGAGAAGACTTGCAGCGAAACTGATATGAGATCAGACGCGAGCACAGCAGCAACGAATCCCTAGGATTCGCAAGAACACATCCTTGGTGCCTCCTGACGTGAGGCCTTTTCTGTTGTGTTTATCAACTCCAAACTAAAAACAAATCTGCGTATAAGACTCAGGACGCTGCCTTTTATATCCTAGACACCAGCCAGCCGTAAGGGCCTAAACTACTAACCGTCTCAAACTAATACGGAGATCCCCTCCTTTTACATCTCGGAGAGAAAGAAAAAAAAACAAGCTAACTAGCACAACCTGTACGTGGACCCTATTCTGAAGTAGTATTCTTTAATTAGAAAAGCTACTTAATCAACCGGCCACGCTGATCACACATGACTAATAAAAGAACTACTTATTTGCTTGCATGCTTGAAACTACTTCACCGGACATGAAATACTATCAAAATTAGTGCACTTTGGAGGGGTTCTGAAGTTTGGCTTCACCGTGTCCTTCTTCAGCTCCATCGACAAAACCTCAAAGAAGAGAGAGCCAAGCTGTAGCACAGTCGGAAGATTAGAATCTGAAGCCTCTGGTATACTTGCGTCAAAACAAATGGTTGTGCTTGTCTTTTGTTCAACACTTGGAGTCACCCCAAGTAAACCTACGGCATTGGTGCACACATCAACTCTGGCAAATTCCTAACACAGATCTCGCATTACCAAAACAAGTCTAGAACATCTGAAGCATATTGGAACATTGTCGCAAGGAAATGGGAGGTGCACCTCTCCTACAAATTTACTTTCACAGATTTGCGGTTTCAAACTCCTGCTGCTATATAAAAAACACGAATTGATGGCCAAAGACTGGGTTCAGGGCGACCGGCGTCTTTTCCTGTTCGTGTTAATGTACATTCCTTTTAGACTGCCGGGGCTTTCAATCTCTGCCAAGTAGTGAACTGATTTGGCAGCACCCTGCACACCTTTCTGAGAGATCCGGCAGCAGCCTATAATGGTCAGCGACTCCAACTTCTGTGAACGTGCCAGCTCAGCCATTCCATCATCTGTCACTTTCTTGCATTTGCGGAGCGTGAGATTGCTCAAGCAAGGAGCCTGAATAATGAAATTCATACTAGCATCGGTTATAGACCTGCAATCCACGAGCTCAAGATTCTCCAGGAACTGTGAGGATGAGAGGCATTTCATCCCCTCGTCATACAAAATATTGGCACCATTTAGCAAAAGAGCACGAATTGGACAAGACTGGATTAGCGTCACAATGCCCTCTTGTGTGAAACCTATTTCAGTAGGCCAAACGGGGTCGCAAAATGCGAATGTGAGCTCAACAACCTGAAGCATAGGGCAGCTGATAGCTAGAGCCTTTAGGCTAACATCAGTCAATGGCGTCCTAAACTCATAATCTTCACATCTCAGAGGCATAAGCTTAAGTGAGATCGTTTTAAGCTTGCTGCACCTCTGGAATAGTGCAATCATCTCATTCTCTTTTAGACCAATAACATAGTCCAGGTAAAGTGTCTCCAATGCTTTGCACTTCGCCAGGAGGAAAACGAAGCCCAGTTTCTGGCTCGGTTATAATATGAGCCAGCCTAAGATCCTTCAAGCCATCACAGCAGATGTCATAACTATATGGGTAGCCAGACACGTAGGAGGGGTCAGAGGCCCCTGGCATCCAGTAATTTCCATTAATCTCAAACTCAAACTTTTGGAGACTCGTCCACCCTGGGCCAAACTTTAAGAGGTCATACTGGCTGATTCCATCGCATTCCTTTACAACAAGTTCCCCCCGTGCTCCATACCTCCCAAGGTACTCCAGCCACTCCCCGTTGTCTACTGCCGTACAGTCAACAAGGTGGAGAACCGAAAGATACCTGCAACCAACCGCCACTTGAAAAATCCCAGTAGAAGTGACTGCTGGTGCACGGTCCAGCCTGAGGGACTTCAAATTTTTGCACTCAGCTAGATAACCAAGACCAGCGTCATCGATGTATGAGCATAAGCTTAAAGCAAGATCAGATAGCGAGGGGCAGTGTGATGATAGAACAAGGAGGCCTTGGTTGTTCAACTGATCCCGGTTACTAGTCTTCCACCCAGAGTAATTGATCTCAACTTTCACCAAATTGGGGAACCGGGAGAACAGCGATACCAAGGCTTCTGCAGAAGGGTTGAGTCCACAGCCAACGCGGATAGCATCCCTGTGCTCCGCCTCAACGGTGCAGAGCTGCTTCGACACGAGGGAAAGAGAATTAAGATCACTTGTCTTGGTAATCCTCTTGACGATCTCTGCAAGCAGTGGCTCTGGGATATCCTCCATCGAGTGTCTCAGCTGCACAACCTGGGCAATCTCAAGGTTCGGCAGGAGCTGAAGTAAAGATTCATTGTCAGAATGGAACACAGCAAGATAACCAAATGACAACTGTAAGAGCTAATGTAAAAGGAACATCAGTGAAAAATTGAACTTTTTAATACTAAGTTGAAAGATTCATGCGCTTATCTACGCAACGAGTGTTAATGAGTTGCAGCCTGATGTATGCATCCATATCATGGAACAAGAAAAGGTTATAAGAAAAATCAAATTAACATATACCGCCCTACATATGGAACTGAAATTGCTAGCCCATAGCTGAGCATCAGTGGGGAGAGAGAGGATAGTCTAGAAATACACCAATTGGAACTACTACAAGTTCACCACATAACTAAACATCCACCTGCTGAACTGAACACAGATCTGGATGGGCCCAAGCAATCAGATGAAGATAACAATCCAGAATAGGTTTTGCTTAGAAATTAAACCAGGCCATTTCCTCGCAGAGCTACACAGTTATTCCAGGCTCATGTGTAGTGGGCTAGGTGCATCAAGATTCAAGTACATAGTGGAAGAACTCAAGTGGAAAGAGCCAATGTTGCTCGAGAAGGAAAGGGAATGGACCCAAATCCGTACCTCGGAGGAAGCAGCGAGGGAGGCGCCGTTAGCACGGCCGGCCGGAGGGAAGAACTGAGCAGGGACGGCGGTGACCGAGGGCGGTGGATTGGGCGGAGAAACCCCCGCGGCGAGGTCGACGGCGAAACCCTTGCGACGGTGAGTGGAGCGTCGGATTCGGCAGCTCGAATGAGGAATTTTAGTACTACTTCAGCCGCAGTGAAGGTGGCTTGGGCTTGGGCCCGACTTCATGATGCGGCCCATATTTCATTTTCGTTTTGCTTTAATTTAAAAAAATTCATTGAAAAATCTCAACCGTTCGGGATTTGACCTTGGCAATTCGAACATTTTCGATGGCAATTTGAGTTGACGTGAAGACAACTAAATTTGTTGGCAAGCACGATAATTTTCTGACAAAAATAAATTGAGAGCGGATTTGTCATGCTTATCAACTAAAGTTGCAATGTCAGTAAATATAAATTGTCACAAAAAAGTTCGTTTTCCCATGGTCAAATCCCGAATGTTCAGGACTTCCCGGCATCCTTTTGGTTGTGTGGGATGTATATATCTTCTATTCTTAAATAGTTGATCCCCATTATCTCAACTCTCTCGACATGCATACATGTCATCTCATCATCCACTAATTATTTCTTTTAACATGCATGAGAATTGCTATTTATATGACCTCTCAACATGCACAACTTCCCAACTTAAATCATTTAAATAATATTTCTCTTGACATGCATGAGAAATACAATATATTATATCTATTTAAATTTTCATTTAAATTTCATCAAAAAGTATTCAAATCAATCCCCGTAGCAACATGTGGGGTATCATCTAGTTTATATTAAAGACTCATCCTTATAAGGAGACCCAGAAACAACAAAAATTACAAATAAGTCCCTCTAGATCCCAACGGCGCGGGCATGAGGCGTCCAAGACGAGCCGGTGGCGCGCCACTGCCGCTGCTCCTCCTCTACCTGGAATTTAGAGTCAGCCTATTCCGTAGACAGGAAGTCACCGATGCTAAGGATCCAAAGAATCGTTCACTCTAATCGGCAACGACATGAACGTTTCCCATAATCGGCAACCGTGCAGCACACGCTTGCTCCACCCCTCCCCTGCGGCTACTCCATCTCTCCTGTTGTTGGTGTTGTTGCAGGCTCCCTTGCTCAAGCAGCCGCTCCATCCTCTAGTGTGGGCGCCGCTCCATCCTCTAATTCGTGAACATCTTTTAAAATCACAAACATTATTCAAATACATTAACATTTTCCAAAACGACAAACAATTTTTGAGTTCATGAACATTTTCTCAAATTTGCAAATGTGCTTCGAAATCATAAACATTTTTTGAATTCATGAACTTTTTTTAAGTTCCCAAACATTTTTTGAATTTGTGATTCTTTTTGAATTTGTATTTTTTTAGAATCATGAACATTTTCAAATTCGTGAGCATTTTTTAAAATCACAATATTTTTCAAATCCCTGAACATTTTTCAAAATCACAAATAATTTCCAAATCCGTAAACATTTTAAAAAATCACAAATATGAGCAATTTTTGAATTAGTGAACATCTTTTTGAATTCACGAACATTTTTCCAAATCCTAAACATTTTTAAATTATTGTAACATCGACTTTTTTTACTGTAACTGTGCGGAAAATTTTATCTCAACGCCAACTCAATGTACAGGGTGAGAATCACCTAGAGAAAAAACAGAGGCCATCAAGGAAGAATAAAAAGAGGAAGTCAACGGGAGTCAGGTTAGTCTTTTGCAGGGGTAGAATTATCTTACTCGCAAAAAAAGGGATAGAATTTGCTGAAAATAGACCGCAGGATGGCGGTGTAACATTGAATAATTAGACTCGCTGTGCACAAACAATACATATCTGTTTGAATTTTGTTTAAAACAGAGTAAAGTTTCCTCCCAAAAAAGAGAGTAAAGTTCAACTTTGTGCACTACGTGAGAGGCTAAAATGCGAGCCCATCTCTATCTGCCTTTTTGCCATTTTTCACAGAATTTGCCTTCTTTCATGTAACGTAGGTTTACAGTGTGCCCACAAAAAGAAAAAAGAAAAACAAGAAAACGCCTTGGTTCTCTATTTGCAGCTCCGCTCTGCTTGTTTCGATCAGTTCTGGTAATAATAAGGAACTTGCAGCTCTGTCCACAACACTTGTTTGATTTGTGCAGCTCGACCCCTGTTTGGAAACTAACTGTGTGCAGATTTCGTCCCCAGCTTCAGTGTGCTCAGTGACACCTGATGAACTTTTTTGGGAGGCAAACTTCAAACTCTGCATTCTATTAAGTCCAAAACACAGCAAGGGAAACACTTTATTTATTTGCGAGATACCAGCCCCTGATTACAGAAGCAGACAAGCTTATAAAGATGATTAAATCTAAGAAAAACAAGAACTGATGACCTGAATGGTGATGCATAACCTGAAGGGTTGCACCAGCACCCGAAAGAACCGGGTATCATTGCTCAAAATCTGAACTCCACACAGTTTCTCTTGAGCTGCTCAGACTTTGACCCAAAGACCATTGTGAATTTTTCAAACCCTGGATGTCTTTGCCTGATGCTGGCTTTCTGAATTGTCCTACTCTACATGATATATCCCTGACGACGATATGGAACAGTTTAACCATGACACAAGTATGCATCAGGTAATCATGAAATCTCTCGAGTGAGATCATTTTTCCTTCACAAAGATTCTTCTCTTCAATGGAGCCTTTGTTTACCCTGCGACATGTGTTTGCTTCTCCTGTTATTTAGTTCTCAATGTGTTCGCTTCATGGTGCCTTTTTTACACTACACAAGTGATAGGCTGAGATGCAATACCATGCACAAAACTATCACCATGTACATGCATGTATGTTCACTGTAAGAAGGCATTCTTCTTTGTTCGTAACCTCTTTGCTTTGTTTCATATTGTGCACATGTGTTGTGTCCATAAGTTATGAAAAATCCCATCTAGCGCAGAAACTGTAGTAAAGAAACGGTTAGCAGATCGAATTTCAAGGTTTAGTGCACTCGATGACGCCCGAACCTTAAATATTGCACAAGCAGCCAAAATAGCCTGATCTCCTTTTGAAATCCAAACACTGAAGCTATAAGAATAAAATTTTGCAATGTTCGGAGATCTCAATCAGAGGAAGCAGACCTTACAAATAGGAGCAAAGCAATGATATTACAAATCGAAGCTACTGTCATCACATAAGCAAGAAGTCTGTCTAGAACATGCGAAGCCAATTGGTACTTGTCGCAAGGAAATAGCAGGTGCACCTGTCCTCCCAGTTTACTTGAATAGATTTGCGGTTTCAAACTTCTGCTGATATATAACAAACACGAATTAATAGCCAAAGACGGGATTCAGGGCGATCGACGTCTTTTCCTGTTCCTGTTCATGTTCATTCCTTTTAGACTGTCGTGGCTTTCAATCTCTGCCAAGTAGCAAACTGATTTGGCAGCACCATGCACACCTTCCTGAGAGATCTGGCGGCAGCCTATAACGGTCAGGGACTTCAACTTCTGTGAACGTGCCAGCTCAGCCATTCCACGATCTGTCACGTTCTCACATTTGCGGAGGATGAGACTACTCATGCAAGGAGCTTGAATAATGTGACTAATACCAGCATCAGTTACAGACATGCAATCCACGAGCTCAAGTGTCTCCAGGAACTGTGCGGATGAGAGGCCCTCCATCCCCTCGTCATACAAAATGCTGGCACCATTTAGCAAAAGAGCACGAATTGGACAAGATTGGATGAGCGCAACAATGCCCTCTTGTGTGAAACCTATTTCAGTAGGCCAATCGGGTTCGCAAAATGTGAATGTGAGCTCAACAGCCTGAAGCATAGGGCAACTGAGAGCTAGAGCCTTAAGGCTAACATCAGTCAATGGCGTCCTATACTCATAACCTTCACAATGCAGAGGCATGAGCCGAAGTGAGATTGTTTTAAGGTTGTTGCACCTCTGAAATAGTGCAATCATCTCATTCTCTTTTAGACCAATAACATACTCCAGGTAAAGTGTCTCCAATGCTTTGCACTTCCCCAGGAGAAAACGAAGTCCAATTTCTGGCTCTGTTATAATATGAGCCAACCTAAGATCCTTCAAATTATCACAGCAGATGTCATAGATGTATGGATAGCCAGACACAAAGGAGGGATCACTGGCCCCTGCCATCCAGTAATTTCCATTAATCTCAAACTCAAACTTTTGGAGATTCGACCATCCTGGGCCAAACTTTAAAAGGTCATACTGGCTGATTCCATCGCAATCCTTTACAACAAGTTCCCCCAGTGATCCATACCTCCCAAGGTACTCCAGCCACTCCCCATTGTTTACTGCCGTATAGTCAACAAGGTGGAGAACCACGCGTCAAAAACAAGGTGGAGAACCGAAAGATACCTGCAACCAACCACCACCTGAAAAATCCCAGTAGAAGTGACTGCTGATGCATGGTCCAGCCTGAGGGACCTCAATTTTTTGCACTCAGCTAGGTAACCAAGACCAGAGTCATCGATGTATGAGCAGAAGCTTAAAGCAAGATCGGACAGCAAGGGGCAGTGAGAAGATAGAACACGAAGGCCTTGGTTGTTCAGCTGGTCCCCGTTGCTGGGCTTCCATCCAGAATAGTTGATCTCTACTTTTGCCAAATTGAGGAACCGGGAGAAGAGCGACACCAGGGCTTCTGTAGAAGGGTCGAGTCCACAGCCAACACAGATAGCATCCCTGTGCTCCGCCTCTACGGTGCAGAGCTGCTTCGACACGCGAGGGGAAGAGAATTAAGATCACTTGCCTTAGTAATCCTCTTGACGACCTCTGCAAGCAGTGGCTCTGGGAGATCCTCCATTGAGTATCTCAGCTGCACAACTTGGGCAGTCTCAAGACCCAGCAGGCACTGAAGCAAAGATTCTATAGTCAGAATGGAACAGAACAAGATATAGCCAAATAACAGCTGTAAGAGCTAATGTAAAAGGAAACATCAGTGAAAAATTGAGCTTTTCAATACTATAGTTTGAAAGATTCATGCGCTTATCTTGACAGTGAATGGTAACCAACTGCAGGCTAATATTTGCACCCAAATCATGGAACAAAAAATATTACAAGGAAAAATTAATCAAACGACCTAACATATGAAATTGCTGCTGGGTGGGGGTGTGGGGAGGGGATAGTCTGAAAACACACCAATTAGAACAGCAAAGTCCACGAGATAATCAAACATCCACCTGCTGAACTGAACACACATCTGGAAGGACCTAGCCAGTCAGATGAAGATAGCGATTTCTAGACACTCCAGGACAGGTTTTAATCATATTAGGAAAAAAAACAGGTTATTTCCTCTAGAATTTCAGAGATATTCCAGGCCCATACGCGGTGGGCTAACTGCATCGGCAGAGCCAAGTACAAGGTGGAAGAACGGAGCGCACGCAAACATCGCCTCGGCTGGCTCAACCAATGTTGCTTGAGAAGGGAAGGGAATGGAGCCCAAATCCTTACCTCGGAGGAAGCAGCGACCAAGAGAAAGGGCGGCGCCGGCAGGGAGGGAAGAGCTGGGCGCAAACGGCGGCGACCAAGGGTTGGAACGGGTGGGGAAACCTCCGCTACGAGGTCCCAACCCTCGCCTTCGGTTAATTTGACAATTTTGACACGTGGATGAAAAACTGCTTTTAAAAAAATTTCACTCAGCTGACCTTTTTTAGTGACGCCCGACACGAGGCGCCACACTACACTGTGCAACATTTCATAGATAGGCGCTACATGTCTGACCAGCGTCGCATCCCGGACTGTTTAAAAATTACTAAGTCAATGTGCACCACCTAAGAGCTAGGCGCCACACTATAAAGTGTAGCGCCTAGCCTCTAGTAACGCCTAGAGGCTAGGCGCTACACTGTATAGTGTGGCGTCTACCTCTCAGACGTTGCACACTGACTTTGTAATTTTCGGATCACACGAGATGCGCCGCAGGCCAGACGTGTAGCGCCTATCTGTGAGGCACTGCACAGTGTGGTGTGACGCCTTCGTGTCGGACGTCACTAAAAAAAAGTCAACTAAGTAAAAAAAATTAAAGGCAGTTCATTTTGTGAAATGATTTCATCCACATGTCAAAATTGTTAAATTTGCCCTCGCCTTCCTCGCGGCGTGTGAGTCGCTTTTTCCTGTTAGGTAACTCAGGCTTGGCCCGACTTGATGATGAGGCCCGTATTCTCGAAATGTGTGTGTTTCTTGTTGGGAGCATCTAGGGAGAAACATTGTCTCAAAAAAAATCTAGGGAGAAACAAATTTACCTAAAAAAAACCAGGGAGAAACAAATCCTCAAAAAAAAAAACTAGAGAGAAACAGATGGACGACTCGCCTCAAGCGACGCAGTGGTAGGACGGCCTATTTCTTTTTTATCATTTCTTCATATTTAAAGAAAGTAAGAAAACCAAAAACTTCAGGATGGAAAACCCACAAAAAGGAAGAATAAGAAAAACATGCACCAAAAACCAGCCGAAACTGGTGAGAAGGTTCGACCAATTGGTCTTTACATGCTTCCCAAAACTGCTTCTTGGGTCGGCCAACTTCAGCGATCCCTGTAGGTGAGGCTACCGTGTGTCTCGCAGTAAGCGAGATGTAACACTGATGTAATTTGTGCCTCATTCCAGAAAAAGGTCATTTGGGTTTCGTATTAATTTAACACTCGAACGGTTTAACTTATTGTAACATTGAAGAATTAAACTCACTGTTGGCAAATGATAAGACTTTGTTTAACTTTAAAATTAGAATAAGTTTAAGTTTGTGCATTAAGCGAGAGATTGAAATTTTTTCGTAGATATATTACCGCGTAGGTTCACAGTTTATGATAAATAAGAACAAACGTCTTCATTCCGGACATGGATTATCTGTCCCGAGCTCAAATACACTCACATGAGCAGTGAATTAATAAAAAATAGTGAAAAATTATTTAAAAAATCTGATTGTTTTTTGCTGAACACCAACAAATGTTCTAACATCGTGCAAAATTTCACCTTGAAAAGACATCCTTGGCGGGGCTGGACATTAAAAAAACAAAATTCAGGACTCAAGAAGATGCATTTTAGAGCACTAATTTTTTTTTTTTTGGCTTCGAACAAGGCAGGGCCATCGATGGCTGGCAGGGAGAGCAAGGCGTGGTGATGGACGGACGGCCGGGAGAAAGACAGGAGGCTCGTGCCGGAGTAGCTGTCAGCAGCAGGCGTTGCCGGAGCTCCTCAGCCGTGCATACTTGTTAAAGTACACATCGGTTATGTATTGTATACTTAACATTGTAACTGTACTGTACTTGACACTGTAACTAGAATCAGGCCGCATACTTGAGGAATTACTGGGTCGGTCTATTTATTTTTCATTTTTTAAATTTTTACACATGGGCTGTTCAAGTTTAATTTGATGTCTAACTAGTACAGATACACATCATTGCAAACGATGAGGATCAAATGGTGTCATAAACCAGCACCATCTTTAAAAAAACATGCCAGATCATTTATGGATCTCAATTTTGATTTCTGAAACCCAGCACTTGTTTCTGAACCGTGGTCATGGCAATTCCAGAATTTTATAGCTGCTTGAATTTGCTTCTCTTGTTATTTATTTCCCAATTTATTTGCTTGATGGTGGCTTTCTGTATTGTCCTATAGGATATTCCCGACGAAGATAGTGAACAGTTTAACCAAAAGCATCAGGTAAACACAGTAACATGTTGATCTTACAAATGAAGAAGAAGAATAAAACACGACAGTGATTTGGTGTGTGTGATCTGAAACATCATCATCTAACTTTCCTTTTGTACTGATTGCAGGCTATAAGCATCAGCATCTTACCGATTCCAGTGTTACAAATGTCATGCATCAGCATGTATCTGTCTGATGTCTCGCAGATCTTCTCTACCAGGTTCTCTGCTGTGAATGAAATCCTGCAGATGAGAACCCAAAGGGCAATTATCCCCACGCACCAACTTTAATCTCATGCGGGGCGCTGCCGCCATTGTAGCCAGCAGCTCACATGATGCCCTTACAACCTTACACGAGAACTAGATTACATCAAGTGATAGGCTGAGATGCAATACCATATCTGTTTTCTCTGCCATTTTGCGCAGAACTATTACCATGTATGTTTAGTCTAAGAAAAAAGCATGTGTTCCTTGTTCGTAATCTCTTTGCCTTGTTTCATATGTGCACATGTGTTGTGTCGATAAGTAATGAAATTTCCCGTCTAATGCAGAAACCACTGTACAGAAATGGTTAGCAGATGCAATCTTCAGGTTTAATGCACTCACTGACGCCTGAAACTTAAATGTTGCACAAGCAGGCAAAAGGTATAAGAATAATAGGTTGATGTTTGGAGCACTCAGTCAAAGGAAGTAGACCTTACAGATATGAGCAATGCAAAAAGAGATTACAAATCGAAGCTACTGTCATAACATACACAAGAATTCTGGCAAATTCCTAAAACAGAGCTCGCATTACCGAAACAAGTCTAGAACATCCAACAAAGCCAATTAAAACTTATTGCATGGAAATGGCAGGTGGACCTGTCCACCGAATTTACTTTCATAGTTTTGTGTTTTCAAGCTTCTGCTGATATATAGCAAACACAAATTAATAGCCAAAGATCGGATTCAGGGCGATCGGCGTCTTTTCCTGTTCATGTCCCTGTCCATGTTCATTCCTTTTAGACTGTCGTGGCTTTCAGTCTCTGCAGAGTAGTGAACTGATTTGGCAGCCCCTTGCACACCCTCCTGAGAGATCTGACAGCAGCCTATAACGGTTAGTGACTCCAACTTCTGTGAACGTGCCAGCTCAGCCATTCCATTATCTGTCACTTTCTTGCATTTGCGGAGGGTGAGATTGCTCAAGCAAGGAGCCAGTGTAATGAAGTTCATACCAGCATCGGTTATAGACCTGCAATCCACGAGCTCAAGATTCTCCAGGAACTGTGAGGATGAGAGGCACTTCAACCCCTCGTCATACAAAATGCTGGCACCATTTAGCAAAAGAGTGCGAACTGGACAAGATTGGACGAGCGACACAATACCCTCTTGTGTGAAACCTATTTCTGTTGGATACATGGGTTCGCAAAGTGTGAATGTGAGCTCTACAACCTGAAGCATAGGGCAGCTGAGAGCTAGAGCCTTAAGGCTAACATCAGTCAATGGCGTCCTAAACCAATAATCTTCACACCGCAGAGGCATGAACCGAAGTGAGATGGTTTTAAGGTTGCTGCACCTCTGGAATAGCGCAATCATCTCATTCTCTTTTAGACCAATCACATACTCTAGATAAAGCGTCTCCAATGCTTTGCACTTCCCCAGGAGAAAACGAAGTCCAGTTTCTGGCTCGGTTATAATATGAGCTAACCTAAGATCCCTCAAGCTATCATAGCAGATGTCATATCTATATGGGTAGCCAGACACGTAGGAGGGGTCAGAGGCCCCTGACATCCAGTAGTTTCCATTAATCTCAAACTCAAATTTTTGGAGATTCTCCCAGCCTGGGCCAAACTTTAAGAGGTCATACTGGCTGATTCCATTGCAATCCTTTACAACAAGTTCTCCCAATGATCCATATCTCCCAAGGTACTCCAGCCAATCCCTGCTGTCTACTGTCGTACAGTCAACAAGGTGAAGAACAGAAAGATGCCTGCAACCAACCGCCACGTGAAAAATGCCAGTAGAAGTTACTGCTGGTGCACAGTTCAGCCTGAGCGACCTCAATTTTTTGCAATCAGCTAGATAACCAAGACCAGAGTCACCAATGTAAGAGCAGAAGCTTAAAGAAAGATCGGACAGTGAGGGGCAGTGAGATGACAGAACACAGAGGCCTTGGTTGTTCAACTGGTTCCCGTTACTGGGCCACCATCCAGAATAGTTTATCTCTACTTTCGCCAAATTGGGGAACCGGGAGAACAACGATACCAAGGCTTTTGTAGAAGGGTTGAGTCCACAGCCAACACGGATAGCATCCCTATGCTCTGCCTCAACGGTGCAGAGCTGCTTCGACACGAGGGAAAGAGAATTCAGATCACTTGTCTTGGTAACCCTCTTGACGATCTCTCCAAGCAGTGGCTCTGGTAGATCCTCCATTGAGTATCTCAGTTGCACAACTTGGGCAGTCTCAAGACCCGGAAGGCACTGTAGTGAAGATTCTATTATCAGAATGGAACATAACAAGATAACCAAATAATAGCTGTCCTCAAGAACTAATGTAAAAGGAAACATCGGTGAAACATTGAACTTTTTTATATCTGTTGAAAGATTTATGTTTTTTAGGGGATGTTGAAAGATTTATGTGCTACTCTTGGAACAGTCACTTAATTACTACTGTACATGCTTATCTTGGAACAATCACCCAATGTAAAAGCCCTAATTACAGTGTACAAATATACCAATTAAACATCCACCTGCTGAACTGAACTCATATCTGGAAGGACAAATCCTAGGCACTAATGAACATGTTTTACTAGAATTAAACCAGGACATTTACTCTAGAATATCAGATATTCCAGGCTCATACATAGTGTGCCAAGTGCATCAACAGATCCAAGTACATGGTGCAAGAATCGACATCGCCTCGGCTGGCTCAACCAATGTTGCTCGAGAAGGGAAGGTCATGGACCCAGATCCGTACCTCGGAGGAGCCGACGAACCAGGAAGGGCGGCGCCAGCCGGAAGGGGGGGTGGGGGGGGGGGGGGGGGGGGGAGCTGGGCGGGAACGGCGGTGACCAAGGGAGGCGGATTGGGCGGCGAGGTCGACGGCAAAACCCTCGCGGCGAGAGCGTCGGCTGGCTTCGGGAGCTAGGATGGTTTTTTTTTTTTGAGCAGCAGCAACGAAGGTGGCTTGGGCTTCGGCCCGACTTGATGATGCGGCCCATATACGACCCCCACTAACTGAATCTCATGTTCTTGAAAGACAAACTATTTTTCCCTGAAAAACTAATTTTGTTCTAAAAAAAGTATGTACTCTAATGAAAAAGGAAAAAAAGCATCGCACGTAGTACGTGTGATCGGAATGTGTGCCTGAATGAATTCGGTATTGCCTTCATTTAACTTTTTAAGAATCGACAAAGCTCAAGTGGAAGAATCAACATCGCCTCAATCGGGCTCAACCAATGTTGCTCGAGAAGGGAAGGAAATAGACCCAAGTACGTACCTAGGAGGAGCTGACGAACCAGGAGAGGAGGCGCCGACCCGAAGGGGAGAGCTGGGCGGCAACAACGGCGACCAAAGGTTGGAAGGAATGGTTGGGGAAACCTCTGCGTCAAGGTCGAGTGGTCGATAGCAAAACTGTCACCTTCCTCGCGACATGAGTAAATATGCAGCAGCAGCAGCAAAGCGAGCTTGAGCTTGGCCCGACTTGACGATGAGGCCCATATTCCATTGGGGAGTTAGTGATCGAAATGTGTGCTAGTAAGTCAATTTGTCGGGAGCATCTATGTTTCGCATCTAACGAAATAGATGGACGACTATTGTGGGTCGGACCATTTTCGTTTTTTCAATTTGTTTTTACCTTTTTATATTTTAAAATATTCTATATATATAATCAAATTTAATTTACTTAGTTTTAAAAAAAATCACCGCACATTAAAAAGTTCGTGAAATTTCTAAAACTGTTCATACCATATAAAAATTTCCGTTTAAAAAATTGTATGTTCATGAAAATGTTTAAACAATGGCATAATTTTCTTAAATATTCATACACGTTTAAAAGAATTCATGAAATTGTTGAAAATTATTCAGTGGGTGTTTCAAAATGGTCACTTTGTACCCAAAAAATTCAACATTTATTTAAAAATATATTCAGTGTGCATTTTACAAATGTTTAACACATATTTGGGTAAATATTTAACATGTATTTTAAAAATGTACAACATGTATCTAAAAAATGTACAACATGTATCTAAAAAATGTTCAACATGTATTTAATAAAAATTCAGTATGTATTTAGGAAAAAAAAACATTCACATGTTTAAGTATTCCCTTCACCGTCTTTCACACGTAGCCGGCGGCTCACTGGTTCTGTGTAACGCCTGATGTGTCAGGTTCAGAGTTAACTGACCATCTCACAGCTGTTCGCCAGCGATTTTTGGACAGGAAAATTGTGACTCTAGCTAGGGTTTTATGGCTTTCAGATACGCATAAGAGGGCCAGCCCGAACATGGCCGCTAGGATTTTAACCTGGTACAAGACCGGATGCATCTAGCAACCCGAAGTCTTGGCTCTTGCAGCCATTACATCACTAATAAAGCAGAAAAACAAAAGCAGAAAGCTGGCTGTAAAGGAAATTCAAATAGCGACCCGTTGAGTAGTTTCAGCCATCCGATGACAGATCAATGTCGACAGCAGCATCATCTTGGCTGAGATGCAACAATGTATATGTTTTATCTGCCATTTTACATAGATCTTGCCTTCTTTAGTGTAACGATGGAATATTACCATGAGTGTTCAGTGTAGTAAAATGGCATTTGTTTCATGTGTGAACATGTGTTGAGTTGATAAGTTCAGAAAATTCCTATCTTTAGCATAAACTGCTTTAAAACAATAGTTAGCAGATCTCATCTCCAGGTTTAATGTGCTCAATTACGCCTGAACCTTAAATATTGCACAAGCAACCAAAAGAACCTGATAATTCTTTTGAAATTTAAAACACCGAGGATATAAAAATAAAAGGGTACCATGTTTGGAGATCTCAAACAGATGAAGGACACCTTTCAGATAGCTACAATAAAAGAATTATCGAAAACTCTTCCTCGGTGGATGTGATGAACAATGCATCATATCAGGATTGAGCTGAGGTGTACGAAGAAAAAAAACATGATATGCTCAGGCAAGTGCCCCAAATGCCCACTGATTAGTGATTACTGTCAGCAAGAATCACTACAATGTACTCACATAGATCATACGCACTATTGCTATGGCAGGAATCGCATATCAGGCGCTGCACATGGAGAATCAATGGAGGAGGTGCCGCGCAACAAACACACAAAAGACCAGAACCGGCACAAACGATTGCCAAGCCATAATCACGAATTCTGGCACATTTCTAAAACGAATCTCACACTGCCAAAACAAGTCTAGAACATCTGAAGCCAATTGGAACTTGCCAGAAGGAAATGGCAGGTACGATTATCCTTCGAGTTACTTTCATACTGTTGTGGTTTCGAAGTTCTGCCAACATATAGCAACACAAATTAACAGCCAAAGACTGAATTCAGGGCGACTGTCGTATTTTCCTGTACACGTTCATTCCTTTTAGGCTGTCATGGCTTTCAGTCTCCGATGAGTAGCAAACTGATTTGGCAGCACCCTGCACACCCTCCTCAGAGATCCAGCGGCAGCCTATAACGGTCAGTGACTCCAACTTCTGTGAACGTGCCAATGCAGCCAACCCATCATCTGTCACGCTACTACATTCCCGGAGTGTGAGGTGACTCAAACAAGGAGCCTGAGCAATGAGGTACATCCCAGCATCAGATATAGAGCAGCAATCCACGAGATCGAGCTTCTCCAGGAACTGTGTGGATGACAGGCCCTTCATCCCCTCGTCATCAAATATGCTGGCACCATTTAGCACAAGAGCACGAATCGGACATGATTGGATAAGCGTCAGAATACCCTTCTGTGTGAAGCCTATTTCAGTAGGATAAGAGGGTTCACAAAATGTGAAAGTGAGCTCAACAACCTGAAGCATAGGGCAGCTTAGAGCTAGGACCTCTAGGCTGTCATCAGTCAATGCCGTCCTAAACCAATGATCTTCACAGCGCAGAGGCATGAGCCGAAGTGAAATGGTTTTAAGGTTGCAGCACCTCTGGAATAGTGCAATCATCTCATCCTCATTTAGACCAATAACATACTCCAGGTAAAGTGTCTCCAATGCTTTGCACTTCCCCAGGAGAAAACGGAGTCCAATTTCCGGCTTAGTTACAATATGAGCCAACCTAAGATCCTTCAAATTATCACAGCAAATGTCATAGCTATATGGGTAGCCAACCACGTATGAGGGATCAGGGCGCTGACTCAGCCAGTAAGTTCCATTAATCTCAAACTCAAACCTTTGGAGCTTCCTCCATCCTGGACCAAATTTTAGGAGGTCATACTGACTGATTCCATCACAATCCTTTAGAACAAGTTCCCCTAATGATCCATATCTCCCAAGATAGTCCAGCCACTCCACGCTCTCTATTGCTATACAGTCAACAAGGTGGAGAACAGAGAGATGGCAGCAACTAACGGCCACCCGGAAAATCCCAGTAGAAGTTATTGCTGGTGCAAAGCTCAGCCTGAGGGACCTCAACTTTTTGCAGTAAGCTAGATAACTAAGACCAGCATCATCAATGTGTGCACAGAAGCTTAAGGTGAGATCAGACAGCAAGGGGCAATGATGCGATAGAACAAGGATGCCTTGGTTGTTCACCTGGTCCCCATGACTGGGCGTCCAACCAGCGTAATTGATCTCCACTTTCCACAAATTGGAGAACCGGGAGAACAGTGATGTCAAGGCTTCCATTGTAGGGTCAACGCCACAGCCAACACGGATAGCACCCCTATGCTCCGCCTCGACGGCACAGAGCCGCTTTGACACGAGGCAAAGAGAATTTAGATCACTCGACACGGTAATCCTCTTGATGATATCTGCAAGCAGTGGCTCCGGGAGATCCTCCATCAGCTGCACAACTTGGGGAACCTCGAGGTTCTGCAGGCGCTGGACTAACAAAAAATTTACGTTCAGGGTGGAACACACAAGATAACCAGATAACAGCTGTAACAAATAATGTACTGTAGAAGGAAACAGTGATGAAACTTTGAAGTTTTTCTTATATGTGTCGAAAGTTTTATGTGCTTATCTTCACAATAAACGGTAAATTAATGCCGCGGCATCCTATTTGCATCCATCCCGTAGAACAAAGAAGTGACATAAAGAATTTCAGATAAAAATAACACCCTAATAACTGTATAAATTTCTGCTGGGTGGGGGGATAATCTAGAAATATACCAATCTGAACATTAAACCAACATGATATCTGAACATTCCCCTTGCCGAACTGAACTCGTATATGGAAATACCACCCAACAAATCAGACGAGTAAACCAATTTCTGCACACTCCAGAACAGATTTTACTGACTAAACCAAGCTATTTCCTCTAGCATTTCACAGAGGTTCCAGCCTTCCAGGTCCATACACAACAGCGGCCTAATTCCCTTAACAGTGCCAAGCGCAACAACGAAGTCGACCTAGGCAGTACGCCATGGAACTAACAGAGCAGGTGCAAAACCCAGGCCATGCAGACATTACAGAGCCGAATCGACCAAGTTCAGATGGAAGAATCGACATCGCATCGGCTGGCTCGACCAAGGTCGCTCGAGAAGGGAAAGGAATGGACCCAAATCCGTACCTCGGGCTCGGAGGAGCCGACTACCCAGGAAGGGCGGCGCCGGCCGGGGATGGGAGAGCTGGGAGGAAACGGCGGTGATTAAGGCGTGGATTGGGCGGAGAACCCACCTCGGCGAGGTCGACGGCGAAACCCTCGCCTCCAAGGGCCGGGGCTTCGCAGTAGTACGCACCAGCAGCAAAGCTGGTTTGGGCTTTGGGCCCGACTCGATGATGCGGCCCATATTCGACCGAAGGGCCGGGGCCCACTGCCGACCAGGCCTAATGTAAATAATTAGACTCGTTTATGCACAAATTGCCTCTTCTAGAGAAAAATATCTGAAGAAGACCTTTTCCCTGCGAACGCTAGGGTTTCTTTTCTCCCGGCGGCGACTTTTTCGCCACCGTTGAGGCCTTCACCTTCCCTCCTCCAATCGCCCCAAGCTTTCGATTCGGGCCGACGACGGGGTGATCCTGGCATCACTACCCGGCTTTGATTGATCCCCTGGTGGCGCAAGGAGAGTTTGGGCTAGATTCAAAAGTCCGATCGTGTTTACCTCGGACTAGGGTTCTGGTTTTTGCGGAGATGGGATCGACGGGAGCGTCTGGCTCGTCCTCCGCGTCTGAGGTAGAGAAGATGATGGCTGAGTTGGGTCTTCGTGAGGAGGACCTCGACGATGTCGTCTTCAATGAGAAGGAAGCGCCAGCCGAGGCAACTAGGTGGACAACGGTGGCTAGGGTTCATATCGATAAGCCTTACAGCCAATACTGGTTCTTCAAGAACATGAGGGCGGCCTGGGATCTGGCTCACGAAGTCAAGTTTCATCCCCTCGAGGATAACCTCTATACCCTGCGTTTCCAATGCCTTGGTGATTGGGAACGGGTGATGCAGGAAGGGCCATGGAACTTCAGAGGTCATGCGGTCATCATTACCCCATATGATGGAATCACGAAGCCAACCGAGGTCAACCTTGACAGTCTCAATATCTGGATTCAGATCCATGATGTGCCTGATCTCTACGCACATCTTGTTCAGCCCCTAGCAGCAAGAGTTGGTGAAGTCCTGTTCACGGAAACCATGACACAAGACTTTGCCTAGAATTTTTATCGGGTCTGGGTCAAGATCAACGTCCACAAGCCTCTAAAAAATGCGGTCACCATGGTCCGTGATGGAAAGCGACAAATTTATCGTGTGAAGTATGAATGCCTGCCGGACTGGTGTGCGGTATGTGGGCACCTTGGACATGTCTACAAGGAGCATGGCAATGGAATCCATCCCCCCTCTGCGCTGCACTTTAAAGATCTCAGAGCGGACTGGAATATGCGTGTTGGTGCAGGTCCAGGGGCTGGCCGTGGACGAGGACGCCGTGGCGGTCGTCGTGGTGGGCGCTCATCTGGACGGGGAACTGAGCAAGGCAACACGGGTGCAGTAGACCCAGAGCTGCCAGGAGAAAATGATCCTGATGCGGTCATGGCGGAGGTGGAAGATAACAGGAAGCGTTTGGCTGGATCGGAAGGAGCCAAGTCTGCTCCCCCCCCCCTTGCAACATCAAGTGCATTAGCCTTACCTCCTCTAGTAGTGCCTGCAAGTCCATCCTCAAAGCAGGACCCAAAGAGAACCCGGGTTAGCTTTGACATGAATGGCCTGAAGAAGAACGCTGCTCAAGAGAAACCACAAGATGCAAAATCGGCGACCTCCCGTGTGGAGGATCGCCGGGCACAATGAGTATCATATGTTGGAATTGTCGCGGTGCGGGCAAAGCTGCGACAATTCGAGAGCTTCGCGACCTAGCGAAGCAATTTGCCCCGACAGTGCTATGTATCGTAGAAACACAAGTATCTAAGGCACGTGTCGAAAATCTTGCTGCTACTTTAGGTTTTAATCATTCGTATGCTGTTGGTAGTTCAGGCCGCAGTGGCGGAATTGGATTGTTCTGGAATGATGGAATAAATCTTGATGTTTTTGGTTACTCTGAGTACCATGTTGATGCAACAGTTTCTAGCTCAGACCAGAGCGAATGGAGGCTTACGTGTGTGTATGGTGAAGCACAAGTTGGGGAGAGATACAGAACGTGGGATTTGCTTAAGTCGCTCGTGTCAGTAAATGATCTACCGTGGTTATGTATTGGTGATTTTAATGAAGTCCTTCACCCACACGAGCATGTAGGTATGAGGCAGCGAAGGCATACACAAATACAAGCTTTCAGGGAAGCCCTGGACGTATGTGCTCTGGCTGATATCGGTTATCAAGGCAAACCATGGACCTTTGAGAAGAAAATTACAGGAGGCGGGTATTGCAGGGTACGCCTTAACCGAGCTGTATCTAATATGGATTGGTCTTCTAGGTTCCCGCATGCTAATCTTACTCACGAAACGGCAGCTTCTTCGGACCATTATCCGATCAGAGTGCAATTGGAACCTGCTAACCCTGTCCAACTTCAGACAAAATTATTCAGATACGAGGTGTATTGGGAAAGAAATGAGGATTTTGGCTCGTCTCTCGAAGCGATGTGGACGGGGTCACCAGATGGACAAACAGTAACGCAGATGAGTAAAAAACTGGGGGACTTGTCGGCCTCGTTGAGGCAATGGAGTGCAGATACGATCAGACAAGTGGGTAAGGAAATCAAAAAGCTGAAAAGGGAGCTGGCCATTTTGCAGAACGACCCCCATAGGATCTCACCATCACATGCAGAGACGAAAAATGCGGATAAGCTGGTGGAGCTCTACCACATGGAGGAGATTAAACAGAGACAGAGATCGCGTGTGGATTGGCTTACGGCGGGGGACAAAAATACCAAGTTCTTCCAACGGCAAGCTAGCCTTCGTCGACGAAAGAACACCATAAAAAATCTAGAGAGGTTGGATGGAACGACTACGAACGATCCCGTAGAGATGGCATCACTTACAAATGAGTTCTACAAAAACCTGTTTGCTTCAGAAGGCACGACGGGGATGGATACTGTGCTGAATGCAGTCCCAGTGAAGGTTACTAATGCGATGAACATGCTCCTGACCGCGCCCTACACCGGTGATGAGGTGAAAAAGGCCCTTTTCCAAATGTACCCAACCAAGGCCCCGGGGCCGGATGGATACCCGACCCATTTCTTTTCAGAGGCACTGGGAACTATGTGGAGTGGAGGTAACGAATGTGGTCTTGCACATCCTACGAGGAGAAGAAAGCCCGGAGGTAATCAACGAAACGATTCTAGTTTTAATACCGAAGGTGAAGGAACCTACTTATTTATCTCAGTTCAGGCCAATTAGTCTTTGCAACGTCTTATACAAGATTGCTTCAAAAGTGTTGTCTAACAGATTAAAACAGATCTTACCTGATATAATCTCAGAGGAGCAGTCGGCTTTCGTTCCTGGACAACTGATTACAGATAATATTATAACAGCCTATGAGTGTTTACACTTCATGAAGCGAAACAAAGCCAAAAAGAATAGATATTGTGCAGTTAAGTTGGACATGATGAAAGCATATGACCGCGTCGAGTGGAACTATCTTCAAGCTATTATGACCAAGTTGGGATTTGCCCCTTCATGGGTGGCTACAATCATGCGCATGGTAACCTCGGTAAAATTTTCAGTTCTTTTCAATGGTAGTAAGCTAGAGGAATTTCTCCCTTCAAGGGGAATCTGACAGGGAGACCCAATTTCTCCATACCTGTTTTTGCTGGCAGCGGAGGGCCTTCCGTGCCTTTTAAAAACCCAAGATGAATCATCGAGCCTCAATGGAATCCGAGTTGCTCCGTCGGTGCCACCGGTGAGCCACTTGCTTTTTGCAGATGATAGCCTGCTGTTTGTCAAAGCCAGTTCTTATGGAGCAAACCAGTTGTCTTCCTTGATGGAAAATTATTGTAATGCCTCTGGACAAAGGATCAATCTATCAAAATCCTCGGTGTTCTTCAGCAAGGGCTGCCCCTCCCTTCTCAAAACCGAGGTAAAGAACGCACTTAATATTACAAACGAGTCACTTTCAGATAGATATCTGGGAATGCCGACAGATGTGGGTAGTTGCAAGAATGGAGCTTTCAAGTTCTTAAAGGATAGAGTCTGGAATAAGGTTAAGGGATGGATGGAAAAACTCTTATCTGCAGGTGGCAAAGAGGTTTTGATAAAATCAATGGCTCAGGCCGTCCCAGTTTACTCCATGTCATGCTTTAAACTGCCGCGTGGTCTCTGTGAGCATATTAACTCTCTGATCAGAAAGTTTTGGTGGGGGTGCAAAGAAGGGAAAAGGAAGCCAAATTGGGTCTCATGGAGCACAATGACCAGACCAAAATATTCTGGAGGTCTTGGATTTCGGGATATCGAGCTTTTTAACCTAGCTCTCCTGGCAAGACAAGCATGGAGAATCTTAACGGACCCAGACTCACTTAGCGCACGAGTTCTGAGGGCCAAATACCACCCAGGAGTTGATATCTTGAATGCAGAGATTGGGTCGGCTCCTTCTCAAATTTGGCGGGCTATAATCGAGGGTCGCGATGTTCTTAAGCAGGGCATCATAAAACGCATTGGTGATGGACTCACGACACACATATGGGATCAAAACTGGATCCCGAGACCAGCAAATATGCGACCTATTGCTAGTCTGACTGCTAATCCACCTCAATGGGTTAGTGATCTTATCCTGCCTAGCGCAGAATGGGACCGAGCTGCAGTTTCGCAGATCTTCTTGCCCACCGATGCACAAGCAATTATGTCGATACCTTTGTGTACGAGGCATATAGAGGATTTTTGGTCATGGGTACATGAGAAGAACGGCGCATTCACAGTCCGTTCGGCTTACCGTATGCTTGTTGAAACAAAGATGAGGAGAGAAGCCTAGCTTGAGGGGAGAGGCCACTCGTCAGATACTGCCAGAGAAACCAAGTCCTGGGAGAGACTGTGGAAAGTGGATGTACCATCAAAAGTTAAAATCTTCCTATGGCGGCTAGCACAACAGTCGGTCCCCACAGCTGATGTCCTTCACCATCGGAACATGTCAACCACTACGAGATGTGGTTTGTGCGGCTCTGAAGACTCATGGCAACACTCTTTGCTCCATTGCACAGTTGCTCGATGTGTATGGGCGTTGCAAGATCATGACTTGGTTGAAGCTATAAACAGCACCCATGAGCCGGATGCAAGACGTTGGCTGTTCTCCCTTTTGGACACACTGTCTTCTGTTGAATTCACCCAAGTAGCAGTTACCATGTGGGCTCTCTGGTATGCTCGTCGGCAGGCACTCCATGGAAACATCTTCCCAAGTCCTCTGAGCACGCATAACTTCATCATGAGATACATCAGAGAGTTGGAGGACTGCAAACCGAAGAAGAGTGCTCCGCATTCAGCTCCGAATGTTGTACAACCAAGGCAGAGGTGGATCTCTCCACCGCCGGGGTTCGCGAAGATAAGAGTTGATGGAGCGGTCTCGAGAGACAACCTGCATGGCTCGTTCAGCGCAATCTGCAGAGACTCCTATGGCCAGTTTTTGGGTGCATCAGCAATCAAAATACAGGGGGTCACGGAGCCCGCAACTCTCGAAGCACTGGCTTGCCGGGAGGCGCTAGCACTAGCTTCAGACTTGGCCCTGTCCGATTTCATTGTGGCTACTGACTGCCAGGGAGTAGCAGACGACATCAAGAATGGTACGGGAGGGACGTATGCTAGCATCGTCAAAGAGATTAGTGAAACGTCAAGAGACTTTCATCAATGTACCTTCATCTTCGAAGGTAGATCCACCAATATTGAGGCGCATAGTCTCGCTAAGCACGCTTTCGGTCTGGATCTTGGGCGCCATTTGTGGCTTATAAACCCACCAGACATTCATTGTATCCCTATGAACTTATTTGAATAATAAAGTGTGTTTAGACTCAAAAAAAATAGAGAAAAATATCTATATCTATATCTATACCAATATAAAAAGACCCAAAGAGGCAGATCCAACTGATCTCGGCCATCGAACCAAGTCAATCCAATGACCTAGACTGCTCCAATGGCGAGCGTTAAACGTGTTTAACATGCAATTAATAGCATGCCAAATATTACACTAATCATAGGATTAACACACAAATAATAGCATACCTAATATCCACGTGCAATTAATATATTGCCTAAATATTAACGTGCATTGCACGTGCGCATTTACTAGTATGAATAAATGACCTTAGTAAAAGTTCATGATAAATGTTACGGATATTATTGACTTCAAAAACACAATATATGTATTATTATTATTATTTGCTGGAAATACATATATTTTTTGTCGAAAATGATCATTTTTAAGATCTCAACACTCATGATAAAATATAACGATATCAAGATTCCTTTTTTACGAATAATAGGAAATCTGATAGGAGCACCACATGTTGAGTTCATACATTAGATGTGTCTCCTAAGTAGCAAATTAGCCGCACCATGTTGAAAGATTCGACTATTTCACTTGTTAGATCCCTTGAAAGGAACTAAGCAGTGTATGATTTTGATGACTCTTTGGAGGATTTGGCATAACAGGAATGAAATCACTCATGAGAAAAATCCACCATGGATGAATGTAACAAGAATTTTCCGTGCGGTCATCTTGAATCCATCTTAGGAATGTCACATGACCCTATTGCTGACCCGCGCAAAGGAAAAAGGTGTGTAGTCAGTTATGAGCACTTGACAAAATCTTCGCATGTGATGACGCTTTTAGAGCTTCAGCCGGCAGGGTTGCCCCTCCGCAAGGATGGGTGAAGCTCAATTCTTATGGTTCTTTTGTTATTGATGGCTTTGCTGGAGCAGGTATGATCCTTCGAGATGGTGAAGGAGCTATAGTCTTTTCATCCCACATAAAAAAATTGTGTAGGGATGCACTTGAAGAAGAGTTATGTGCATGCATGGGAGGTTTGTCTCTCGCTTTGATGCGGACCAAACCACCCATTGAATTTGATGTTGATTCTAGTGAAGCTCGGAATTTGATTGAGTCCAGTGGCACAGATAGATCGGTTTGTGTTTTTTGTGGTGAAGGAAATCCAACACCTAAGAAGCTTGTACTACCCTCATTAATGGTTAATGGTTGTCTAGCTAGTTTTCATCGGCTAGAAGGGATGACCATAACTTGGATCGGTTCATGACCCCCGAGAGCTCTTGAGTTATCTTGAGCTGATTCTAATCATATGACAGGTTGAGTAATACAAGTTTCTGCCCGCAAAATTAAAAAAATTGACTACTCTCATCGCTATCAAACTTGTGAGATGGTTTGGTTCCAGACAATTAGAGAGAGGTAGAGAGAATGATAATTTAGAGTTTTTGAGATATAATATCATATGTTTGGTTGGGGTAAACTCATTTACATATGACACTCGGATGGAGAGTAGATTCGCATTTTGAAGTGTCACTTTTTTTTGAAAAAATACACATGTACATAGGGATGTTGGCTGCAAGTGTGTAGTTTTGCTTGATGAAATGTGTTACGATGTGAGCTACACAAATAGAAATGTTTTTTCACACTTGTAGAGCACATCCTAATGTAGTACATGTGTTTTTTTTCAAAATATTTTGAAACCTCAAAGTTTGAGGTTTGAAAATTTCAAACTTTGAGCTCTATTGAGCTTGAGCTCCATTAGCAATTTCAGACTTAGATCTTACTTGTCAAAATGAATGTTCTTTTCCTCATCTGTTCCACTCTAAACGCTAGGAGAGGTGATTTTCAGGCGCAACGTGCCACCACCTCTCCTTCGATGGTAGGTTGCCTCTCCTGTTCCTCCTCTATTGGAACTACCTGTGTGGGAGTGCAAGGAGTTCGGGCTCTACATGCACTTATAACTTTCCTGATTTGGAGTTTCTAGATAGGTTTCATTGTTCGTCATTTTGACACTTTCAACTGTGGTGGCAGCCACGTTTTGGTGTTATGATGACTCTAATGAAACCATTTTAATATTATACTCCCTCCGTTCCCAAATATTTGTCTTTCTAGCATTTCAAATGGACTACAACATATGGACGTATGTAGACATATTTTAGAGTGTAGATTCACTCATTTTGCTTCGTATGTAGTCATTTATTGAAATCTATAGAAAGACAAATATTTGGGAACGGAGGGAGTAGATGTTGGTATATTTTTACATAGGCTTGATCAAATGTGCAGAAGTTTGACTTACAACAAATCTAGAAGTGCATTTTTTTTTTAAACGAAGGGGTGTATGGCACATCTAATCTTCCACAATTCCCTTTTTTTGAAACATTTTATGAAGTTGCCAACGCGCCTGTAGCGTCATTTTTTTTTAACTTAGGAAGTCAGAAGTCAGGAAGTTTGTTGCTAAAGCCGGTTTTCATGGCTTGTTTTTTGAAAGCCCCCAACTACCGCCCGTCCACGGTCCACCCATCACGATACAGAGCCGCGCGGGAGCCACGAGCCAAGGCGCCGCTCCTTCTCTCCGGTGATCGCCGGCGACGCCCCGCCCCGCCCCGACTTGTACCTGGGAAGCGCGGCGCTGCGCGCGGCCATTATCCCTCCTGCGTAAGATCGCGCGCAGCACCTGCATTCACGCCTCGAGCAACTACTTCCGATCGACGCGGCTCACGCTCGTGGAATCCTCTCCGACCAAAAATCCTGCCAACGGACGCCAGCGCACGTATCTATCGATCCACGGCAACGACGGCACGCACGACGGCGGCCTGCTTGGCTCGGTTGCCTCCATCTGCACGCGGGGATCGGGCGCCCTGCAAGTGTTCGGTGAATTGCCCCGCGTTCAAGGTATGTTCCTCTCGATCAGTGAATAGTGATTACTACGTAATTATCAGGATTGCACAATACTAGTACTTGAGACTGTACCTAGTGACACAGCATGTTTCAGTAGTAACAAAATGCCTCAGTATCCGGAATACAAATGTAGTTGCAACCCGTGCACTTCCCATTCAAGTTCTTATGAGTCAGAGTGCATATAGGATCTGGAAAACGCCACCTACCACGCATGTTCATTGGATTAAGACACACGCCCGCACGCCCGGTGAGTCGAGAGACAATGCCAGCATGCTCCAATTGGGATGCAACTTATTCATCCGCTTACATCAACTAGACCAGGAGTCTAGAAACAGGGCGAGCTAGCTGGAGCAGGGAGATTGGACAGACCTAAGATGATTACAGATCTAGAGCCAGGGAGAAATAGGTAGATGATCGGTCGCGCTGAATTTGGGATTACTTTGTGGACTGCCCTCACGTTTGTGGAGCTACACCACTGATCACACTGATAATGAATCACGCTGTGCTGGAGGATTCTGGTTGCTGCTCTTATGCGTCATGGCAACATGCTGTAAGCTTGCAGATGTGCCTTGGGTCTTCTTACCTTGACAAACGGTGCATGATAGTATCATATGGATTGCAAAGTAGCTCAGCACGGCGATGATGAGCGCGACCACAATCACAGACGTCTTCCACCCCCTGTTGGAGCCGGCTGCATAGGCCACCAGGAGAGCAAACAGATCCAGTCTGATCGCCCGGTTCATCACCTTCAGCGACCATGTCTTCCATCCTTCTTCCCTCTCGTCTGGCAGCCAATGCGGCAGCAGCATGATGATGACAACGATGGAAGCCACAAAGGAAATGGAGTTGCTGTAGAAGAAGACAAGGTACCGGGGCCTCATGTTGTCATGCATCACCGGGTTGCCCGCCTTGTACCTGTTGTCGTTGTTCTGCCACGTCCCGCTGGGGGGTTCTAGGCCGGCCTGGTAGGCTACGCTCGCCACCAAGATACCTAGCAGCATCAGGTATTTGCGCCTTGCATGGTTCTTCCTCTTTTCATTCTTTGCTTTTTCTTCTTCCTCCTGTTCAATAGGTATGGATAGTGCATCAGCTGCCGAGATGCCATCTCTGTTTTCTTCTTCTTCGTCCCCCTGTCCAGTGGGTCTGGATGGCACATCAGCTGCTGAGATGCCATTTCTGTTTTCTTCTTGGCCGCCCTCCTGTCCAGTGGGTCTGGATGGCGCAGCAGGTGCTGCACCATTTTTGTTCAGCTCCCTCAGCGCAAATACTAGCAGCAGTCCAGCTGCAACGAAGAGGACCGCACCGACCAACACAAAGATGTAGATGGATGTCTTGAGGTGCTGGGTGCTTCCAGCGGCGTAGGCCACCATCAAACAAAACAAGCCCACAGCCGTACAAACAGATAGCGCATTGCTTCGTATGGCTGGCCTGTATAGATTGGGGTTCACCAGGAGGAGGATGAGGGAGATGGACAGCATGAAGCTCACCGAGTTGCAGTAGAAGAATGCCTTGTAGCGACGTGGGAAGTTGTACAAGAGGACCGGGTCGCCAGCCTGGTGTCCGAGCTTGTCATCCTGGAGCAGGAAGCCACCAGGAGGGGTGAGGCCGGCTTGGTAGGTAATGGTCGCAGCCAAGATCGCGAAGAGGAGCAACCGTTTGCGCCTCTTCTCCAGCAACTGATTTGCCTGGTCGCCGTGGTTTTTGTCCTCGTGGTCCAGCGTGAAGAAGATAACATGGATCACCACATAGACCAGGACGAGGCCTGCCAAAGCCATGACGTAAATGGAGGTATTCACGTTCCGGCAGCTCCCAGCGGCATATGCACCGATGAGGCCAAACAGGTCGAGTATCATGGCTGCCTCCAGCACATGGTGCTTGACCAGCTTCTCCATCTGGACCAAGATGATGACCACCAATGAGGCCACAAACGCAACCGAGTTGCAGTAGTAGAAGGCCTTGTACCTCCTAGCGTTTGTCGCGAGGAGGATGGGGTCGCCAGCCATGTGCCCGTCACCGTTGTCCTGCCAAACGCCACCCGGCGGGTCCAACCCCGCTGTGTAGGTGATGGTGGCGGCAAGAGTGGCGAGCAGTAGAACAAGAGAGCGAGCCTTGTCCAGAGCCTCCCCACCACTGCATTAATACATTGCAGAGAAGAAGAAACATAGTTCAGTTTAGTTGCAGAGAAATAAACAAGAAAGCAGTGTAACTGCAAACAGAGGAAAAGAAGAGGATTTCAGTTCGTTCCATACCTAGCATCATTACTGTGTTGATTTCCATCATTTTGTTGGGCTGGACTGAAACAACAAGGAAATAATTTTGACGCTGAACTGCAGAAGCCATGGAGGAGGCTGTATGCTGGACTGAAACAATAAGACAGTAATTTTAACGCTGACCTGCAGAAGAGATGGAGGAGAATGTATGCAAGAACGGCACCGACGAGGGAGACCACGTAGACTGTGGTGTCGGTTTTCCTGCAGCTCCCGGCAGCGTATGCGCCGAGGAGGCCAACAAGCACGGCAAAGATGCACACATAGAGCACGTGAAACCGAGCCGTCTTGTCACGGAGCTTCTTTCCATCGATGATGAGCAGCATGGCGATGAGCAGGGACGCCACGAACGCCGTGGTGTTGAAGAGGAAAAACGCGGTCAGGCGCTGGCCGCGTTGGTCCCTGAGAATCGCGTCGCCAGGGTGATGCCTGCCGCCGGTGCTGTCCCAGAAGCCACCGGGCGTGCTCAGTCCGGCGACGTATGTGATGCTCACCGCGAACGTCGCGAGAAGCATCAGGACCTTGCAGAGCTGTTCTTCGGTTTTCAACGCCTTTTCAGCGACCTTGCGGTCAGATTCGAGGTCAGGGGTGGTAGTTGCGCTGACCCCGTTGTTGGTTTCAGAGATGGGGGTGGCGCCGCTGTAGCTAGAGCCGGGGTTCTTGTTTGGACGACACCGGTCCAGCAACTTGAGAACTACAATGTAGGCGAAGACAGCGGCCACCAGAACCGCGGTGTAGATGATGGAAATCCTATCCCGGCAGGTTCCAGCGCCGTAGGCGCCCACGAGGCCGAGCAGGTCCAACACCATGACGACCCGCAGTGGCTTGATGACCTGAACGGCGTCCTTCTTCTTCTTCTCCTTCTCCTTGTCGTGCCGGACGGCGAGGATGAGGATGAGCACGATGACCACGAGCGAGGCGGCGAAGGCGGTGGCGTTGCAGTAGAAGAAGGCGAGGTAGCGGTGGTAGTGGGTGTCGCGGATGATCGGGTCGCCGGCGGGTTGGCCGTCGTAGGCGGCCTGCCAGACCCCTCCCGGCGGGTTGAAGCCCGCGGCGTACGTCACGTTGACCACCAGGGTGGCCAGCAGCAGGAGGTACTTCCGCAGGGTGTACTCCCATGGCTGCTCGCTCTGCTCCGGCTGAGCCATTGACGGCTGCACTCTCAGAGCAGGTGTGCTTCCTCTTAAATTATTGTGATGCTGCAGAATGGAGAATTGCAGCCATAGAAGAGTGAGGAAGATAGCTGCCTGGTTATAAAACGACTTGCCTGGGCGTGTCGTCGTCGTCGGGAGGGAGGAAGAGGAAGGTGCTCTGCATATTCAAAGCCCGACAGACTGGAGTCAAAGTCGTCGGAGAAGGGAAGCAGCAATCACCTCTTCTCTAGTTTCTAGAGATAAACATTTGGAAACATTCGTGAGGGGCACACATTTTTGGATGCATGTGTGTGATTTTCTTTGTTCTTTACTGCTCTTTTTCCAAGTGGTTTAGATACTTGGCATATTGGGCTAGAGATATTTTTACTAGGCTCTCATAATTTTCTCCATCCAGTCCAAGTCATCGGCCAGGCTCAACTAGGCTGGTTTGGGCCAATTATCAAAAATGGTCAAGCTTCATCACTTTCAAAAGCCACTAGTAGCTGCTAAAGGACACAAGTGATGTATTCGGAAGGGTGTACGGACGCATGCAGTAGCTTTCATCGTTTTCTTCATACCTTAATTAACGAGCCAGGCTACATTTTCTACGTGCTAAACGACAGCGCCTACTATAAGTAGCACTTTCACTGAAGAGGATTATTAGTGGATTATAGTGGGTGAGTAGTAGTACTCCCCCTGTCCAAAAAAGCTTGTCCCAAACTTTGATGCTAATACATCCATTTGAGGGACAAGTTTTTTCGAACGAAGGAAGTAGCTGTTAAGGGACACGCAAAACAGGGAAATAACATATATATTGTCAGTGATTGATTCTTGCATTTTCACTACTTTAATTGGTAAGCAGTGTCAAATCATTTTGCAACTTCGAATACTCTCTCCATTTCTAAATATAAGTCTTTTTACACATTTCAAATGACTACAATATATGGATGTATATAGATATATTTTAGAGTGTAGATTCACTCATTTTGCTTCGTATATAGTCACTTGTTGAAATCTCTAAAAAGACTTATATTTGGAAACGGAGGAAGTAGTTCTTTTGAAGTGTTAACCAACTATATTCCATTGGTGATCATACAAGGGGAACAAATATGACGAAGAGATGCGTCCGTTCATGGGGACGTGGAAAGCGCCGGGACGGTTGCCATACAGCCAACCGCACGGGGCTCTTTACAAGAAAGGATTATCCTTTACTTACAAGATTACATAAGTCCTAACACTCTTCCCAATCATTGCTTGCCCTTGCGACCGATCATCTTTGGGATCATCTCCAAAACCCTGTGGGAATAATTAAGGTGCAGAATGGAGAGCCTTTAATTATTGTGAGGCTGCAGAATGGAGAATGGCAGCCATAGAAGAGTGAGCAAGGTAGCTGCCTGTTTATAAAACGACTTGCCTGGCGCGTCGTCGTCGGGAGGGAGGAAGAAGAAGGTGCTCTGCATATTCAAAGTTCGATAGACGGAAGTCAGTCGTCGGAGAAGGGAAGCGGCAATCAACTCTTTCTCCGGTCACATAAACTAGGAAATCAATTCTATTTTTTAAAGAAAAGCATTTGGAAACATCGTGAGGGGCACACATTTTTTGGATGCATATGCGTTTTTTTGGCCGGGGCATGTTTTTCTTTGTTCTTTACTGCTCTTTTCGTAAGTATCTTGGGTACTTGGCAGTATTTAGCTAGAAATAATTGTGTACTAGGATCTCAAAATTTTGCATTTTTTTATTTATGTCCTTCCATAATTCGGATGCAGTCCATCTAGTGCAAGTCATCGGTCAGGCGGTGCCTTTCTCGACTCAGGCTGGTTTGGGCCAAATTATAGAGCTGTGCCAGCCGAAGCCTCACTAAAAAATACTAGTAGCTGCTAAAAGACACAAACCGCGACAGTTCGAGAGCTTCGTGATCTCACGAGGCAATTTGCCCCCTCTATCCTTTGCATTCTAGAAACTCAAATAGAGGGCTCAAGAGTGGAGGAGTTGGTAGACACTCTAGGTTACAATAAAAGTTATGTTGTTAGTAGCTCAGGTAGAAGTGGAGGTCTTGGTATTTTCTGAAACGATGAAATAAAAGTTGAAATTATTGGTTACTCGCAGTATCACATTGACGTTCTTGTTGATGATCTAGCTGATACACAGCCGAGAATTACATTTGTATACGGTGAGGCTCAGGTACCGGAGCGTCATAAAACGTGGGATATGTTGCGTAATATTGCAGGCACCCAGAATAGACCATGGGCAGTTTTGGGCGATTTCAATGAAGTGCTTCACAATCACGAACATGATGGAGTAGGGAGCCGGAGCCAAGCGCAGATGGACGGATTCAGAGATGCGCTCGATACATGCGGTTTATCGGATATGGGTTACACCGGAACTGATTGAACGTTCGAGAGGAAAGTGGCTGGGGGCACTTATACCAGGGTTAGACTGGACAGATGTGTCGTCAACCCAGACTGGTCGCTGCTGTTTCCATTGGCTGTCCTGGAGCACAAAACTTCAGCTAGTTCTGACCATGTTCCTATTTTGCTCACGCTACGTGAAATGCATGCATACAGGCCGGGGCCTAGGCCATTCAAGTATGAAACAATGTGGGAGAGAGAAGAATCATTATTCAATGTGGTAGGGGACAGATGGAATCAGCAAGAAGCGGACATAGTTGAAGGTTTGCGGGGAAAACTAGGAGAGCTAGCTGGCGACCTATCTGCATGGGATCGGGGCCACTTTGGCTCTGTTCGATCCGAGATCCGCCAATTAAAAGCAGCACTGGAGCAGATGCGCACTGTCCCAGGAAGATCTGGCCCCACGCGCGAGGAGACCAAGGTTACGGATAGGCTGGTCGAGCTCTTTCACCGAGAGGAGATGTTATGGCGACAGAGGGCGTGCCTGGATTGGTTAGTCCATGGTGATAAGAATAGATACTTTTTTCATCTGAGAGCAAGTCGGCGACGTAGGAAGAACCAAATCAAGTCACTGCAAAAAGCGGACGGGCAGTTAACATGCGATAACATGGAGATGGAGGTGCTGACAACAAACTTCTACAAGGACCTGTACACATCGGAAGGAGTTCAAAATATGGATCAAGTTTTGGACACTGTACCTAGCAAGGTAACACCAGCAATGAACGATATCCTGAACGCCCCATATTCCCAGAAAGAAGTAAAAGATGCCTTGTTCCAAATGTTCCCTATCAAAGCGCCCGGGCCGGATGGGTACCCGGCTCACTTCTTCCAACGCCATTGGGACGTTTGCGGCAATGATGTCACAAAGGTAGTTCTAAAAATTGTTGATGGTACTGAGTCGGCTGAATGCATCAATGAAACCATCCTTGTCCTGATCCCAAAGGTAAAGAATCCCACACTTTTGTCACAGTTCCGCCCGATAAGTTTGTGCAATGTTCTTTACAAAATTGCCTCGAAGGTGATCTCCAATAGATTGAAGTTCATCCTGCCAGATATAATATCTCAAGAGCAGTCAGCGTTTGTCCCAGATAGACTGATCACGGATAACATAATAACTGCTTACGAGTGTTTGCATTTTATGAAGCGGAACAGGGCGAAGAAACATCAGTCTTGTGCCTTGAAGCTAGACATGATGAAGGCATACGATAAGGTGGAGTGGACCTATCTCAGAGCCATTATGCTTAAACTTGGTTTTACAGATAAATGGGTGGACATAGTCATGAGCTTGGTTACATCGGTGAAATTTTCAGTCATGTTTAATGGGAAGAAGCCTGAACAGTTTACACCATCCCGAGGGATCTGACAAGGTGATCCAATATCACCATACTTGTTCTTCTTAGCAGCAGAGGGCCTGTCGTGCCTCCTAAAATCACAAGAGAGTCATCCAATCTTGATGGGATACTTGTGGCTCCTTTGCCGCCGCCAGTCAACCATCTCCTATTCGCTGATGACAGCCTGCTATTCTTCAAGGCAAACAGTGTGGGTGCTACCGAGGTGAAACAATTGTTGGACGTTTATTGCCAGGCCACGGGCCAAAGGATTAACTATGCTAAATCATCCATTTTTTCAGTAAAGGGGTCCCGGACAGTATCCGCAACGAGATCAAAGTTTTGTTGAATGTTCCTAATGAGACTCTTAGTGAGAAGTATTTGGGTATGCCATCAGATGTGGGGAGCTCAAAAAATGGTGCATTCAAATATCTTAAAGATCGGTTGTGGAGCAAGGTTCAAGGCTGGATAGAGAGGACATTGTCATCTGCTGGAAAGGAAGTTTTGGTGAAATCAGTTGCACAATCTATCCCAGTCTATTCCATGTCATGTTTTAAGATTCCTAGAGGCATGTGTGAACATTTGGAATGCTGATAAGGAAATTCTGGTGGGGGAGTAAAAATGGACAGCGCAAGCCTCATTGGGTCTCTTGGAAAGCTATGACGCAGCCAAAAGGAATGTGAGGTTTGGGGTTTAAAGATTTTGAGCTCTTCAACTTAGCAATGCTGGCACGACAAGCCTGGCGCCTGTTACAAGACCCGGAGTCTTTGAGTGCTCATATTCTAAAAAGTATCTACTATCCCAACACGACCACACTTCAGGCTACTTTGGGAAACCACCCTAGTCAGATTTGGAGGGCCATTGTTGAAGGGCGTGACACATTGAAACAAGGTTTAATTCGATGCATAGGCAATGGTGAACACACCAATATTGGGGAGGACAACTGGCTCCCTCGAGAGGAGATGATGAGGCCTTATGGATGCCGGGTAGCAAAACCATCGCAAGTTGTCTCTGAACTAATTGATCCGACATCTGCCACATGGAACAAGGAGAAGCTGGAATCTATTTTTTGCATTTTGATATGGAGGTTATTATGAGTATACCGCTATGCACTATGAATATGCAAGATTTTTGGGGTTGGATGCATGAGAGAAATGGCTAGTTTTCAGTCAAATCGGCATACCGAATGCTTGTGTCCACAAGGCAACGAAGAGAGGTGTGGTTGGAAGGCACAGCCGGGTCCTCGAGTACACATATGGAGGAAGGATCGTGGAAAAAGCTTTGGCAGGCAGAGGTACCAGCAAAAATACGTATGTTCTTGTGGAGACTCTCAAAACAATCTTTACCCACGGAGGATGTTCGAGCTCATCGCCACATGACTACCTCGAGTTCATGCGGAATGTGTGGTGCGACGGACTCATGGCGACACTCCCTTCTTGAGTGCACAGTTTCAAGATGTACATGGGCTCTTGTTGATGAGGATCTCGGAAGCAAGCTGGTGTTGGCCACAGAACCAAACGCAAAAGGCTGGCTTTTCTCACTAATAGAATCATTATCACATGATCAGTTCATTCTTACAGCAGTCACTCTTTGGGCATTTTGGTCTTCTAGGAGGAAAGCTATCCACGAAGCTATATTTCAATCTCCACATGCAACACAAGCCTTCATAACTCGCTTCATTGCAGACTTAGATGTTGTTCGGTCAAGGAAGCCTCCCACCCAGAGGGCGGCCAACGTGCATGCAGGTTCCACCGTTGCAGCTAGACCACTCCCAATGGCTCCTCCGGCGAATTTTGCAAAGATTCACGTGGATGCTGGTGCACGCGGGCAAAGAGGAGGATCGACAGCAGCAATATGCAGGGATAGTCACGGCAATTATATGGGAAGTTTAGCTCTAGTTGTGAGAGGTGTTTGCAACCCAGCGACTCTGGAGGCTTTAGCTTGTCGTGAAGCTATTTCCTTGGCTCAAGATCTCCAACTTCACATATTCATCATATCCTCGGATTGTAAGCAGGTAGTGGAAGACATCTCGATGGTCAGCAAGGGTCTTTATGGAGCAATCATCAACGAAATCAAGCTGAGATCGGATCCTTTTTCCTGTAAATTTATTTTTGAAAGTCGTGTGGTAAATCTAGAAGCTCACAGCTTAGCAAAATTTGCTACGAATTTAGCTCCGGGGCGTCATGTTTGGCTTGGCCAGCCATATGATGCGGTTCGTATCCCACCTTCTATGGATTATCATCAATAAAGTGTCTTTACCCCCTCAAAAAAAGCTGCTAAAAGACACAAGTGATGTAGTGGGAGAGTAGTAGTAGTTGTTAGGGAAAGCAAAACAGAGAATTAACAAATTATTAGTGTTTGATTCTTGCGTTCTCACCACTTTATTTGGTAAACAGTGCCAAATCGTTTTACAACTTTGAATTGTTCTTTTGAAGAGTTGTTGTGGAAACTAAATGAATCAATCCAACCAATTGTATTCCATCAATGATCATAAAGGGGAATAGACGTGATGAAGAGATGCATCCGTTTGTGGGGGCGTGGAAAGCGTCGGGACTGTTGCCATGCGATCAACCCCACGTGGCGCTTTACAAGGAAGGATTATACTTTAATTATAAGATTAAACAAATCCTAAACATCCCCTAATCATTGATTGTCCTTGCAACTGATCATACTTGGAATCATCTTCAAAGACCTGGTGGGAGAAATTAAGGAGGAATATATGGTATGCATTGAAAAACTTCTAAAAATCCAGTGAGAAAATAAGGAGAAAATGGCATATGTCGTCCATGCTTGCACTGATATTATCTCATTAAAAACTTTACATGAAAAATCATTAAAAAACCTCACAAAGGAAAAGAGTGCAATATTGATGATCTTAACAGGTTATAGGATTCCCCCACCCTGAATTTTGCAAGTCACAAAGTCGCATCATACCAATTTCATTTACATATTTATGAAACAAAGAACTCGGTAAAGACTTGGGTAAATAAATCAGCACCTTTGTTAGCAAACTATTTATTTCCCTATTCTTTTGCAGTTCATGGGGAGAAAACAGCTTAGGAGCAATATGCTTTGTGATATAGCTCTTAATATAACTTGTGTGCATTTGTAAAATATAAGTAGGATTATCTTCATAGATAATAGTTGACGATTGCAACGAACCAATCCCACTTGAACCTTGGACAAAGTTCATCATTGTGCGAAGATGTACACATTCCCGAGTTGGTCCGTATAAAGCAATTATCTCAGAGTGATTGGTGGACATAGCCACTAAGGTTTGCTTTGTTGACTTTCAAGAGAAGGTCGTACCTCCATGCATGTAAGAAGACACAACCAGTCTACGATCTAGCATTATGGGGATCTGATAAGTATCCAACATCGTATTAACATACCATGGCTCTCCCTTGTTTTTCAATAGAAGAAACCAATATCATTGGTGCTCGGAACATATGAGAAATATTCTTCACATGGGAAATATTTGTCACCAAATGCTTAGGAGTTGTACACTTCCTTGCATGATGAGTAGTACAACCGCACTTGTAGCAATTTTGAGAGGTGCTACTGCTACGTCTTGAGCTTGCGTTGGTTTTCCCCGAAGAGGAAGGGGTGATGCAGCAGAGTAGCGTAAGTATTTCCCTCAGTTTTTGAGAACCAAGGTATCAATCCAGTAGGAGCCCACGCTCAAGTCCCTCGTACCTGCACAAAGCGATAGCTACTCGCAACCAACACGATTAGGAGTTGTCAATCCCTTCACGGTCACTTACGAGAGTGAGATCTGATAGATATAATATTTTTGGTATTTTTGGTATAAAGATGCAAAGTAAAAAGTAAAGGCAAAGTAAAAAAGCAAAGCAAGATTAAAGTGATGGAGATTGATATGATGAGAATAGACCCGGGGGCCATAGGTTTCACTAGTGGCTTCTCTCAAGAGCATAAGTATTCTACGGTGGGTGAACAAATTACTGTTGAGCAATTGACAGAATTGAGCATAGTTATGAGAATATCTAGGCATGATCATGTATATAGGCATCATGTCCGTGACAAGTAGATTGAAACGATTCTGCATCTACTACTATTACTCCACTCATCGACCGCTATCCAGCATGCATCTAGAGTATTAAGTTAAAAACAGAGTAACGCCTTAAGCAAGATGACATGATGTAGAGAGATAAATTCATGCAATATGAAATAGACCCCATCTTGTTATCCTCGATGGCAATGATAAAATACGTGCCTTCCTGCCCCTTCTGTCACTGGGTAAGGACACCGCAAGATCGAACCCAAAGCTAAGCACTTCTCCCATGGCAAGAACTACCAATCTAGTTGGCCAAACCAAACGGATAATTCGAAGAGACTTGCAAAGATAACCAATCATACATAAAAGAATTCAGAGAAGATTCAAATATTATTCATAGATAGACTTGATCATAAACCCACAATTCATCGGTCTCAACAAACACACCGCAAAAAGAAGATTACATCGAATAGATCTCCACAAGAGAGGGGGAGAACTTTGTATTGAGATTCAAAGAGAGAGAAGAAGCCATCTAGCTACTAACTATGGACCGAAAGGTCTGAGGTAAACTACTCACACTTCATCGGAGGGGCTAGGATGATGTAGAAGCCCTCCGTGATGACGGCCCTCTTTCGGCGGAGCACCGGAATAGGCCCCAAGATGGGATCTCGTGGATACAGAAAGTTGCGGCGGTGGAATTAGGTTTTTGGCTCCTGTTCTGATCGTTTGGGGGTACATGTGTATATATAGGAGGAAGAAGTACGTCGGAGGAGTAACGAGGGGCCCACGAGGCAGGGGGCGCGCCCTAGGGGGGCGCCCCCACCCTCGTGACCGCCTCTTTTGTTCCTTGGAGCAGGGTCCAAGTCTCCTGGATCACGTTCGGTGAGAAAATCACGTTCCCGAAGATTTTATTCCGTTTGGACTCCGTTTGATATTCCGTTTCTTCGAAACATTGAAATAGGCAAAAAACAGCAATTCTGGGCTGGGCCTCCGGTTAATAGGTTAGTCCCAAAAATAATATAAAAGTGGAAAATAAAGCCCAATATAGTCCAAAACAGTAGATAATATAGCATGGAGCAATCAAAAATTATAGATACATTGGAGACGTATCAGGCATCCCCAAGCTTAATTCCTGCTCGTCCTCGAGTAGGTAAATGATAAAAAGAGAATTTTTCATGCGGAGTGCTACTTGGCATAATTTCAATGCAAATCTTCTTAATTGTGGTATGAATATTCAGATTAAAAAGATTCAAGACAAAAGTTTATATTGACATAAAAAATAATAATACTTCAAGCATACTAATAAACCAATTATGTCTTCTCAAAATAACACGGCCAAAGAAAGTTATCCCTACAAAATCATATAGTCTGGCTATGCTCCATCTTCACCACACAAAGTTTTTAAATCATGCACAACCCCGATGACAAGCCAAGCAATTGTTTCATACTCTAACTTTTTCAAAACTTTTTCAATATTCACGCAATACATGAGCGTGAGCCATGGATATAGTACTATAGGTGGAATAGAATGGTGGTTGTGGAGAAGACAAAAAGGAGAAGATGGTCTCACATCAACTAGGCGTATCAACGGGCTATGGAGATGCCCATCAATAGATATCAATGTGAGTGAGTAGGGATTGCCATGCAACGGATGCACTAGAGCTATAAGTATATGAAAGCTCAAAAAGAAACTAAGTGGGTGTGCATCCAACTTGCTTGCTCACGAAGACCTAGGGCACTTGAGGAGGCTCATTATTGGAATATACAAGCCAAGTTCTATAATGTAAAATCCCCACTAGTATATGAAAGTGATAACATGAGAGACTCTTGTAAGTGCATCTAGTGCCACCCCTAGTTGGTTTTGGAGTATTGACGACAAACCTAGTTGAGGGACTAATGTGTTTGTGAGAATTGCAGGATAACACAGGTAGAAGTCCATCATTGATTCGGTTTTCCTACCAGAGATGACCCCTAAAAATGTATGAAGACATTGAAGTCAAAGGTGGTATGTGAAGATATTCACATTGAAGACTATGACAAGAGAAGACATCGCATGA
This sequence comes from Triticum urartu, assembly GCF_056163025.1. NCBI lineage: Eukaryota > Viridiplantae > Streptophyta > Magnoliopsida > Poales > Poaceae > Triticum > Triticum urartu. Next base: position 571,232,881 of record NC_141878.1, read on the forward strand.
AGACTATGGAGCTCGAAGACTTAGATCTTTTGTAGTTCTTTTTCTTCTTTGTTGAGTCATAGGAACCACCGTACTGTTAAGTGGGGTCCAAGAGAACCAGTCAGAATGACTGAAGTGATGCTTAACCAAAATCCTATGTCTTCGAGTGAAGACTATGAGAGCGAATCTTGTCTAGAGTTGGACAAGTCAGCTTTGCTTGTAGCCCAAGTAAAGTTGCCGTGTGTGTTTGAAATCTGACCGTTGGAACATGTGTCAGTTCCTTAGTGACCCAGGGTCATTTCGGACAAATCAGGTCGGGTTGCCTAGTGGCTATAAATAGCCCACCCCCTACAACCATAAACGGTTGGCTGCTCAGAGTTAAAGTACGGCTGTCGTCGTTTGAGAGCAACCCACCTCGAAGCCTTTGAGAGAGAATTCCTTGCGAGGATAAAGTCCTAACCACCCAGAGCCAAAGAGTGTTAGGCATCACTTAAGTCGTCCTGTTTGTGTGATCTGAAGACTTATTACACTTGAGGACTGTGAATCCTCCAGCCGGTTAGGCGTCGCGTTCTGAGCATCCAAGAGTCATTGTGGATCGCCAGTGAACAAAGTCTGTGAAGGTTTGGGAGTCTACCTTGAAGACTTACCAGAGTGATTGGGCGAGGTCTGCGTGACCTTAGCTCAAGGGGAATACGGTGAGGACTAAGGTTTCTGAGCTGCGTGTTCAGGACTGGGTGTCCGGGACTGTGTGTCCTCAGGTTAAAATACCTAGCCGTCCTAACCAGACGTACAGTTGTCATAGCAACTGGAACTGGTCCAACAAATCATTGTCTTCAACGAGTCACTGGTTTCATCCTTCCCTTCCCTTTACTTACTGTTGGTCTTGTGAAGTCATTGCATGATTGCATTATCTTTTGTCTTCACTGAGTGACTGCTTGTTCTAATTGGCTTCACAATATCTTCCTACCTGATCCTTACTGCCTAGCTGCTACTAGTCATTGTGCTTTCACATCTTTGATTACTTTACTAAGGTTGCCTAGTGTAGTCTACCTTCCGCTGCATGGTAATAGGTTTACTTCTATCGTTTGTCTTCGAAACTTCCATGTTTTGAAGACTTTCTTAAAAATCACCTATTCACCCCCCTCTAGTCGATCACTAGCACTTTCAATTGGTATCAGAGCAAGGTACTCCCTTGTTCTGTGTGATTCGGTTTAACCACCTGGAGTTTTAGCTATGTCGACTGCAGGGATAATTAAAGTCTCCGTTGCGTGCCCCGTCTTCGATGGAACTGAATATCCCTACTAGAAGAATAAGATGCGCATGCATCTTGAAGCCATTGATGTCGACCTATGGTATGTCGTCAAGAACGGCGTTCCCAAGGCTGGAGAAGGTGTCACTGCTGCTGATGTCAAGAAGTTCGTTCAACTGGACTCTACTGCCAAGAATATCATCTGTGGTCATCTGACCAAAGGACAGTATGGCCGTGTGAGTACGTTGGAGACTTCCAAGCTAGTCTGGGACTGGCTCTCCAAGGTCAACGAAGGCGTCTCCACCCAGAGAGATCAGAGAATCAGTGTCCTTCGCAACCTCTTCAACCGCTTCAAGAGAAATGACAATGAGAATGTCCAGCTCACGTTTGATCGACTCACTGACATCACAAATGAGCTTCAAGCCCTCGGCGCCACTGAGATCACCAAGCATGAAGTCGTCAAGACACTCCTGAGATCACTTGACAGTTCGTTTGACACCTAGCCCTGATGATTCAAGAACGCCCTGATTTCAAGACACTCGATCCGTCTGACATACTTGAGAGGCTCAACACACACGAGTTTCAGCTTTCTGAGAAAAGAGACATCTACGTCCCAGCTATGGGCGAACTCGTGCCTTGAAGGCAAAAGCTGTCTCCTCATCCGAAGAAGAATCTGACAGAAGTTCTGATGATCCTGAAGACATTGGAAAGGAGCTTGCTATGCTTGTGAAGAAGTTCCAAAAATTCACCAAGAAGAAAGGGTTCAGAAAGTCTTCACGATCAAGCTCAAGGAATGATGAAGCTTCTGCTCATGACTACAAGAAGAGAACATGTCACAAGTGCAAGAAGCCTGGCCACTACATCTCTGAGTGTCCATAGTGGGACAATGAGAACAAGAAGAAGAAGAAGAGCAAGGAGTATGACTCTGACGACAAGAAGAAGAAGAAATACTCAAAGTCTTCGTACAAGTATTCCTCAAAGTCTTCATCACACAAGAAGAGCTCATCTGGCAAGGCACGCGCGTTTGTTGGCAAGGAAATGGATTCTGAGGAGGAGTCTGCTTCTGAGGAGGCGGAGGTGGAGTCTGAGGAGGAGTCCGATTCTGGCGTTGCGAGTCTGGCTACAGCATACGTTGCCAAGTCCATCTTCAACACTGAAGACAATGACTTCATCACCGACACCGATGCAAATGACAAGGACTACTCCGCTCCTTCCTACTGCTTCATGGCACGTGGTGCCAAGGTAAACACACGCACTACTCACTATCAAACATCCAGTGACGATGAATCTGACTGTGATTCCAAACCTAGCTACAAAACACTTGCTAAAATTGCAACTGAACAACAGAAAGCTATGGAACACATTCAAAAACTGTTAGACAAAAGCGATGATCTGTTAGATGCTGAAATGACTCGATCTCAGTCCTTAATTGAAGACATAAAAAATCTTCACGTTAAGTATGAGGAACTTGAAAGTCATCATGAAACGCTCTCAACAACTCATGAAAGGCTGTCCTACGATTATCTTCAAAAGAAGCAAGACCTTGAGAAATTGAGAGCGGCTCATGAAGATCTTCAAAAGGAAAACGAGTCACTTCGCGCCAAACAGATCAGTTCAGCTCAGGAAGGATTTGAACCACCATGTCTTAAATGCATTGAGCGTGATAACGCTACTTCTGTTGTTGAATGTTCTACTGCTGCTACTGTTGCAATATCTTCACCTGTTGATGTGGTAACTAACCCCTCTGCTGAGGATACCACTGCCATTGCTGATGAGAATGCTAGGTTGAAGACACTGCTTGAAACAGGGATGTACAAAAGTCTCAAAGGGCATCAGACACTATGTGATGTCCTCAAAAGGCAGATCCTGAACCGAAACCCTAGGAAAGAGGGTGTTGGGTTCGAAAGGAAAATGAATGCCGATGGCTCTTACTGGAAACCTGAGCAGTACCCCAAAACCACATGGGTTGCTGCAAAGGAACCTTCAGTGGATCCATCCACCCTATCTGGCTTCACTTGTGCTAATCCCATTGTTATTGATGAATCTTTTGATGCAAACTACAAACTGTTTAAGAATCAGAATGGTGAAGTGTTTGCCAGGTATATTGGTACTAACTGCAGGAATGGACCGCCTATGAAGAAGATCTGGGTGTCGAAAAGGTGCTTGGAGAATCTTCCTGTGAATGTCATCATGACACGACAGGTGAAGAAGACAAACCCCCGACCACAGGCTTCATATGGTCCAAAGGCTTCATACAGACAGAGGACTCACCGGAGTCGCACTAACGCAAATGTTTTGCAGGGAAGCCATACTCAGGCCTATGAATATGAGCGCGGTTCATCAAACCGCCATGTTCATAAGACCAAGAACTATTCTGCTTATTCTTATGAGTACTATTGTCCACCTGCAAGACTTTTTGCTAGGGCTCCAAAGCCAAAGTTCTCAGATGCTGCACTTAGACTCATTGCTTCAAAGCCACCCTTGAAGATGTGGGTGGCTAAGAAATCTTAACTCTCTTTTGCAGGGAAAGGTCTCCAGCAGAAAACCAAAATCGTCTGACGCTATTGCTGGGGACCTTAAACATCTTGTAGGGTGCAAGATCAAATGCCCAAATGGTCTTATTATGTACTTTGTTCCTGAATCGCTTGCTACTCGCCCTATCAGTCCAAATCTCGATCTAAGCTTTCATAACCCACTGGTTCGTCAAATGTTTTTTCTTCACAATTCTCTTCGTGAAGCCTATCCCCCTAACTGCACTGTAGGGTACGACACCAGCAGCTTCAGAATGGATTATTGATAGTGGGTGTACCAATCACATGACTGGCAAGAGAAGCCTTCTTATGGACTCAACCTTACGTCCATCCAACAAAAGTCACATCACATTTGCTGACACTGGTAAAAGTAAGGTATTGGGTCTAGGTAGAGTTGCAATCTCAAAGGATCAACACATGGATAAAGTCATGCTTGTTGAATCCCTTGGCTTCAACTTAATGTCTGTCTCAATGCTTTGCGATTTAAACATGATTGTGATGTTTGGAAAATATCGTTGCCTTGTTCTAATGGAATCTGACAAGTCTCTAGTGTTTGAAGGGTATCGGAAAGATGATTTGTACGTGGTAGATTTCTCAGCAGGACCACAGCTTGCCGTATGTCTTCTAGCAAAAGCTTCAGAATGCTGGCTCTGGCATCGGAGGCTAGGGCATGCTGGCATGAGGAACCTGCACACCCTTGCAAAGAAGAAGCATGTCATAGGCATCGAGGGCGTCAAGTTCAAGAAAGATCACTTATGCGGTGCCTGTGAAGCAGGAAAGATGACGAGGGCCAAGCATCCCTCGAAGACAATCATGACAACGACTCGACCCTTCGAACTGCTCCACATGGATCTTTTCGGTCCCACTCATTACTCAACTCTTACTACTACTGCTTGTCTCTATGGCTTTATCATTGTTGATGATTATTCTAGATATACTTGGGTGCATATAATCCTCTACAAGACTGAAGTGCAAGATGTCTTCAGACGCTTCGCCAATTGAGCAATGAACAACTATGGCGCCAAGATAAAACACATCAGAAGTGACAATGGCACTGAATTCAAGAACACTGGCCTGGATACATATCTTGATACTTTGGGCATCACACATGAATTCTCAGCTCCATACACACCACAGCAGAATGGCGTCGTCGAACGCAAGAATAGAACACTTATTGAAATGGCCCGAATGATGCTTGATGAATACAAGACTCCAAGAAAGTTCTGGCCTGAAGCCATTGATACTGCATGCCATACAATCAACCGTGTTTATCTTCACAAGCTTCTAAACAAGACATCTTATGAGCTCCTTACTGGCAAGAAGCCAAATGTCAGTTACTTCAGAGTATTTGGCGCCAGGTGCTGGATCAAGGATCCACATCACACTTCAAAATTTGCACCAAAAGCACATGAGGGTTTTATGCTTGGATATGGAAAGGATTCGCACTCCTACAGAGTCTTCAATCTCTTTTATTATAAAGTGGTTGAAATAGTGGATGTGTGGTTCGATGAGACTAACGGCTCACAAAGAGAGCACCTGCCAAATGTGCTAGATGAAGTTCCATCAAGTGAATCAATCAAACTTATGGGAACTGGAGAAATCATACCTTCTGAAGCTCAACCTGAAGAGGAACTTATCATCTCCGCACCTGATCAACCTGAAGACAATCCTCAGCCTGAAGACAATCCCTCTAACAATGACAATGATCAGCAAGAGCAAAATCTTCGTCATGTACATCCTCGTGTTGCAAATGAAGTGCAGATTGAGAGAATAATTGATAGCATCAATGCACCAGGTCCACTCACTCATTCAAGGGCAACACAGCTAGCAAATTTCTGTGGACACTTCGCATTCGTCTCAATAACAGAACCCAAGAAAGTTGAAGAAGCCTTCATGGAACCTGAATGGATTCAAGCTATGCAAGAAGAGCTTCAACAGTTTGAGCTGAATAATGTATGGGAACTGGTTAAGCGTCCTGATCCTCGGAAGCACAATATAATAGGCACCAAATGGATATATCGCAACAAGCAAGATGAGCATGGTCAAGTGGTCAGAAACAAAGCTCGTCTCGTTGCTCAAGGATATACTCAAGTTGAAGGGATTGACTTCTATGAAACATTTGCTCCTGTGGCTCGACTTGAAGCCATACGCATACTACTGGCCTATGCAAATTATCATAACATACTTCTATATCAAATGGATTTGAAGAGCGCTTTTCTCAATGGCAAGATTGAAGAAGAAGTGTATGTTGCACAACCGCCTGGCTTTGAAGATCCAAAACATCCTGACATGGTATACAAGCTCAACAAGGCACTGTATGGCCTCAAACAAGCCCCTCGGGCTTGGTATGACACACTCAAATACTTCCTGAAGAGCAAAGGCTTCACACCTGGTTCCCTCGACCCCACTCTCTTCACGAAGACATATGATGGTGAACTGTTTGTGTGCCAAATATATGTGGATGACATTATCTTCGGCTGCACCAATCAGAAATACAGTGAAGAGTTTGGATATATGATGCAAGAGCAATATCAGATGTCCATGATGGGAGAGCTGAAGTTCTTCCTTGGTCTTCAAATACGACAGCAACGCAACGGCATCTTTATATCTCAAGAGAAGTATCTCAAAGATTGCCTGAAGAAGTTCGGTATGCAAGACTGCAAAGGCTTCACGACGCCAATGCCAGCCAAACATCATCTGGGTCCCGACGACAATGGTAAAGAGTTCGATCAAAAGGTATACCGCTCCATGATTGGTTCTTTACTTTATCTATGTGCATCTAGGCCAAATATTATGCTTAGTGTTTGCATGTGTGCTTGATTCCAAGCGGCACCAAAGGAATCGCATCACTTAGCTGTGAAGCGAATTCTTCGATATTTGGCTTACACCCCAACTCTAGGATTATGGTATCCAAAGGGCTCAGAGTTTGATCTGGTTGGATTCTCGGATGCTGATTATGCTGGTGACAAGGTGGATCGCAAGTCTACATCAGGCACATGTCATTTTCTGGGACGATCACTTGTATGTTGGTCTTCAAAGAAGCAGAACTGTGTATCTCTCTCCACTGCTGAATCTGAATACATTGCTGCTAGATCTTGCTGCGCTCGGCTTCTGTGGATGAAGCAAACACTCAAAGACTATGACATTCATCTAAAGCAAGTACCACTCTACTGCGACAACGAAAGCGCCATCAAGATTGCCAACAACCCAGTTCAGCACTCGAAGACAAAGCACATTGAGATCCGTTATCACTTTCTCAGAGATCATGTTGTGAAGGAAGATATTGATATCATACACGTCAACACTAAAGAGCAATTGGCAGATATCTTCACCAAGCCCTTGGATGAGAAGAGATTTTGCAAGTTACGGTGTGAGCTAAATATCTTGGAATCCTCGAATGTCCTGTGATCAGGCACACATCCTAACACTTATGCGTATTGATGACTTAGATGTGCAACACACGAAGTAAAGTATATCTTCAATCAATGAAGACATACATTCTAAGTGTGAATACATTAATGAGGAATTTGACTTCGGAGCGCCACGATAATTGTGCGCCGTGTCCGGGTCTAATACTTCCTATACGGTGGGTAACGCCACCACCAAATGTTCTGTTTGAAGTATTTCATTCATGGCGTTACATTTGCTATGTCTTCACATTTGGTTTGACTTCAATCTCAACATGTCTTCATGATTATCTTCATTATGTTGATCATATATATATATACTAGTGTTCTGTCCTCTACAGCATTCACTTATAGCTATGTCTTCTTGTTGAACCTTTCTATGCTTTCTATCTCAAACTCTATCTCTCCAAATCATATGCGTTCTATTGAAACTGTCGAATGTCTTCTCTGCGTCCTTGTCAGCGGAAGATACAGAGACAAATATTAAGTCCGTTTCCAATGCTAATTCCTTCACCTGAAACCCGGAGAAGTGGGAACGACCACCCGACAATCCAGGTGTGCGTGGGAACGTGGAACAACCTCTGATATGCTGCATGATGGCCACGTGTTCCTCAGATGTGAATCGCCAGGGGCACCTGTGTAACAACACTGAGCCGTCCCTGTCCCTATAAATACACGCCTCACCTCAGTCATTATCCTTTCTTCCACTCTCGCACGAACCCTAGCGCCACCGCTAGCCCTCGACGACGCCGGCGACGAAGCGCTTAGCTGCCGCAACCTCTCCGACACCGTCTTCACGCCGACCGCGGACATCGTCTTCTCCCCCGTCGTCGTAGGGTGTCCTCCATTGCCAAGTTAGGGCACGGACGATCGAACTGCTCGGCCTCCTCTTCCACTCCGTCTAGCAGTTTCTTGTATGGTAAATAAAACTCCCTTTTTATGGCCTCTTTGATCCTATAGATTCGACACTTTCTACCACGAGCAATTTCTATTCACACAAGTTCGATCCACTTCATACTGCATCTCATATTATGCCTAGTATGTTCACTTATGCTTCACAAAGTAGTTAGATTCCTCACTTGTATTGATCTGTGGATTCGTACAAATCTGGAACCAACTCCTTATCTATGAGTGAATGTCTTCGCACGATGAGGTCAATGTCTTCTAAACTAATTTATCTTCAAAATCTTCTGAGAATGCATATGACCTCTTCCCCTTCCCTCACACCTTAATGCTGTCACAGGTACATGTCCGTGGGAGAATCCCTTGGTTCTCATAGTCTGCATTCATTTGCAAAATTCTTACAGCATCACATAAATTCTCCCGAAGCCAGTTCATGTTTGTCCAGCAAGCGAAAGCCCTTGAAGCCTTTGAACGTATTGAAGCCATTCAGTTTAAAGTTCATGACTGCAGAGAAATCAGCAAGGAAGGGTGGCAGAAAGCGTCGAGGTGAGACATCAAGAGATCTGCCCGATGACCTCTCAGAATTGTACAAGACAGATCCAGAAAAGGATTACAATCAGCGCAAGACACGAATCCAATGGATTCGACGATATTGGGCAGAACAGTGGTTCAAGTACAAATTTGTGACAAAGGAATATGCTGAAAAGAATGCCATCAAGCGACCATGGGGAGACATCCTATACAAAAATCTTCAACCCAGGTCCAGAGATGAAGCCATTGAACAAGGCTTCTATCCCTCCATGGTCTGTGGACCACAGCCTGCGGATGCTGACCCATCGTCACTGCTATGGTGTCGTGACGACAATCTGTTCAAGCGCAACTTCCAGTTTGCCCAGAATTCGTCGAAGCAGAACAAGAAGTCTTTGGGATTAAACTTCAACCCTGGTCCCTCTGCTCCCCGTGCCGATGGGACCCGCGAAGCTGAACCCAATCTTGTTGGGCCCTTCTACAACCAGGAAGGTCTCATCACTCATATCGTGGTTCAAGGGACAGCCGTGGATGAGCCTGCAGATGACGCTGAATCAGATGAAGCGCCTGCAGCGCCGAAGCCAAAGAAACTGAAGCAGCCTAAAGCTTCAAAGCCTGCCTCAGCACCAAAAATCTCATGGGCGAAGCCACTGGCTACTTCACCTCCTGAAGACAGTGTGCAGTCTGAAGATCTGTCACGCATCTCTAAGCCCCAGAAAGTCAAGATGCCTCTGCCACACACCAGCCAAGAACTGACTGCTGCTGCTATGCTGCGCAACGATGCTATTGATCTGTCCAGTGATGAAGATCTTGCAGATGACGCTCTTGAGCAACTGATCAAGAGCAAAAAAGAAGCAGAAATCTTCAACAATTTGCCTCTCTTTGACGTGGCAATCATCCACGACTTCATCGATGAGTGGTTTGACACGCCCAACCTCAGCTTTGAAGATCTGCAACTTCCCATTGGCCTCAGTGTTGCCTTCCATGGCGCCATTGCTTCAAAGTTAGCTATAGCCCAGCGCATCGTTGAACTGAAGCAGAAGATTGACTTTGAGAAAGCTCAGTTCAAGAAGCATATGGCCAAGCTCAGCGTGCAAGAGGTCAAGAACTTCAAGATCATGCTGCACGAGCTCAAAGAAGCCTTTCTCAAGAAGCGTGAAGAAGCTCAAGGTTCTCGTGAGCGCATGAAGAGCCTCGCTGACAAGTGTGTGCAAGCCTACAATGAGGCTGAGAAGTGCAAGGCCCTTGGGCGTCCTGGCATCGACCCCAGGATGGCTGCAAAGCAGCAGCAGAAGAAGCCCGCTATGGCCGAACCCGACGCACCAAGGCAGGAAGCACATCCCATTGTCTTCCCAACCAGCATGACTGGCTCGAAGCCAAAAGCCAGGTCTACTGCTTCAGAACTGAAGAAGACAAGGACTGCTGAGGCTGAAGCCAGAAAGAGGAAACATCCTGAAGCCTCTGCTGCTGCTCCCTCCAAGAAGAAGCGGAAGACCAAGAAGGAACGGGCTGCTCCCACAGAGCCCTTAATTGTTGAACCTATCTCCATGGTTCGCCCTGCCGCTGAACATCAAGAGCGCCAACTGACTGTCCATGAGCCTGCTTTCACAGAGGCTCATGAAGCTGAAGACATTCCAGTAGCTGATCCCACCGCTGCTGAAGACATTGGTCACCATGACCATGTTGAAGATGACGCAGTTCTTCCTCAGATCGAGCACCAACAGGTATCATCGCCTGTGCTTATGCACAGCGAACTCATCAGCATTGGTCGTCCTCTGACGCCAATTGCTCAGGATGCATCATGCGCTGATCACCCACAACAACAAGTCACACCACCCCGGCAAGAAGAAGAAGATGACTTTGAGGCCCAGCCAACTCCATCTCCAAAGGCGTCGCCAGCGTTACGCAGACTTCGCAAAGGACCAAGGCCTCCAGTCTCTGAATCTGAAGCTAAAGCTGCTGAAGACATTCAGGCTGCATCAGCCGATGACACCCAAGAAGAAGAACGTGTCCCCACTCCCCAACTACTGGCGAAGCTATTCTCGAGGAGAACGTGTCTGTGTCCGACCCTCCAGCTCATTAAGTGGAGGTATAAAATCTTGAGGCTGCCACCACCAACACCAATGAAGCCACTGACGCTGTCATGGCTGAAGAAAATGTGGAGCCTACACCAACCCAAGAACCAGAAGTCAGCGAAGCCAATGATGCTACTGCTTTTGATCCTGCGCCTGCTGCTGGTCCTGAGTTTGACTATCATATTGAGCATAGGCCTCAGGTACGGAAGCCAATGCCAAGGTTGCCCAGGTTTCCAGGTCCCGCATCAGCACCTGGATCCTTCAATGTCAACAGCTTCAAAGCAGACAACACCTTCTTCAATAGCTCCAAGAACCCCTACTCAAGGGAACGAATATCTTCTGATCGGTTTTGGAGCTATCCGCAGCGAAGCTATTACTCATGCATTCTGTACAATCAAGGTCGCATCTTCCCACATATGCGTCTTGACACCGAAGCAATAGCTGGTCTGCCCTGCTTGGAAGAAGCTCTGGACTGCTTCAAAGAGGTTGGATTGTTGCCTTTCGTCACCGACCAAGAGCACAGGAACGAAGAGTTGCTGCTCCAATTTTATGCCACACTTTGATGCGGAGTGCTACTTGGCATAATTTCAATGCAAATCTTCTTAATTGTGGTATGAATATTCAGATTAAAAAGATTCAAGACAACAGTTTGATGCGGAGTGCTACTTGGCATAATTTCAATGCAAATCTTCTTAATTGTGGTATGCATATTCAGATTAAAAAGATTCAAGACAAAAGTTTATATTGACATAAAAAATAATAATACTTTAAGCATACTAATAAAGCAATTATGTCTTCTCAAAATAACACGGCCAAAGAAAGTTATCCCTACAAAATCATATAGTCTGGCTATGCTCCATCTTCACCACACAAAGTTTTTAAATCATGCACAACCCCGATGACAAGCCAAGCAATTGTTTCATACTCTAACTTTTTCAAAACTTTTTCAATATTCACGCAATACATGAGCGTGAGCTATGGATATAGTACTATAGGTGGAATAGAATGGTGGTTGTGGAGAAGACAAAAAGGAGAAGATGGTCTCACATCAACTAGGCGTATCAACGGGCTATGGAGATGCCCATCAATAGATATCAATGTGAGTGAGTAGGGATTGCCATGCAACGGATGCACTAGAGCTATAAGTATATGAAAGCTCAAAAAGAAACTAAGTGGGTGTGCATCCAACTTGCTTGCTCACGAAGACCTAGGGCACTTGAGGAGGCTCATTATTGGAATATACAAGCCAAGTTCTATAATGTAAAATCCCCACTAGTATATGAAAGTGATAACATGAGAGACTCTTGTAAGTGCATCTAGTGCCACCCCTAGTTGGTTTTGGAGTATTGACGACAAACCTAGTTGAGGGACTAATGTGTTTGTGAGAATTGCAGGATAACACAGGTAGAAGTCCATCATTGATTCGGTTTTCCTACCAGAGATGACCCCTAAAAATGTATGAAGACATTGAAGTCAAAGGTGGTATGTGAAGATATTCACATTGAAGACTATGACAAGAGAAGACATCGCATGAAGACTATGGAGCTCGAAGACTTAGATCTTTCGTAGTTCTTTTTCTTCTTTGTTGAGTCATAGGAACCACCGTACTGTTAAGTGGGGTCCAAGAGAACCAGTCAGAATGACTGAAGTGATGCTTAACCAAAATCCTATGTCTTCGAGTGAAGACTATGAGAGCGAATCTTGTCCAGAGTTGGACAAGTCAGCTTTGCTTGTAGCCCAAGTAAAGTTGCCGTGTGTGTTTGAAATCTGACCATTGGAACACGTGTCAGTTCCTTAGTGACCCAGGGTCATTTCGGACAAATCAAGTCAGGTTGCCTAGTGGCTATAAATAGCCCACCCCCTACAACCATAAACGGTTGGCTGCTCAGAGTTAAAGTACGGCTGTTGTCGTTTGAGAGCAACCCACCTCGAAGCCTTTGAGAGAGAATTCCTTGCGAGGATAAAGTCCTAACCACCCAGAGCCAAAGAGTGTTAGACATCACTTAAGTCGTCTTGTGTGTGTGATCTGAAGACTTATTACACTTGAGGACTGTGAATCCTCCAGCCGGTTAGGCGTCACGTTCTGAGCATCCAAGAGTCATTGTGGATCGCCAGTGAACGAAGTCTGTGAAGGTTTGGGAGTCTACCTTGAAGACTTACCAGAGTGATTGGGCGAGGTCTGCGTGACCTTAGCTCAAGGGGAATACGGCGAGGACTAAGGGTTCTGAGCTGCGTGTTCAGGACTGGGTGTCCGGGACTGTGTGTCCTCAGGTTTAAATACCTAGCCGCCCTAACCAGACGTACAGTTGTCACAGCAACTGGAACTGGTCCAACAAATCATTGTCTTCAACGAGTCACTGGTTTCATCCTTCGCTTTACTTACCGTTGGTCCTTGTGAAGTCATTGCATGATTGCATTATCTTTTGTCTTCACTGAGTGACTGCTTGTTCTAATTGGCTTCACAATATCTTCCTACCTGATCCTTACTGCCTAGCTGCTACTAGTCATTGTGCTTTCACATCTTTGATTACTTGACTAAGGTTGCCTAGTGTAGTCTACCTTCCGTTGCGTGGTAATAGGTTTACTTCTATCGTTTGTCTTCGAAACTTCCATGTTTTGAAGACTTTCTTAAAAATCGCCTATTCACCCCCCTCTAGTCGATCACTAGCACTTTCAACTCTCTACTATGAAGATCATGGTGCTACTTTGAAGCACAAGTGTGGTAAAAGGATAGTAACATTGTCCCTTCTCTCTTTTTCTCTCATCATTTTTTTATTTGGGCCTTTTCTTTTTCTTTTTTATGGCCTCCCCTTTTTTATTTGGGCTTCTTTGGCCTCTCTTTTTTTCGTCCGGAGTCTCATCCCGACTTATGGGGGAATCATAGTCTCCATCATTCTTTCCTCACTGGGACAATGCTCTAATAATGATGATCATCACACTTTTATTTTTCTTATAACTCAACAATTACAACTCGATACTTAGAACAAAATATGACTCTATGTGAATGCATCCGGCGGTGTACCGGGATATGCAATATGACAATGATGAATGTGTCATGAACGGAACGGTGGAAAGTTGCATGGCAATATATCTCGGAATGGCTATGGAAATGACATAATAGGTAGGTATGGTGGCTATTTTGAGGAAGGTATATGGTAGGTGTATGATACCGGCGAAAGGTGCGCGGTATTAGAGAGGCTAGCAAAGGTGGAAGGGTGAGAGTGCGTATAATCCATGGACTCAACATTAGTCATAAAGAACTCATATACTTATTGCAAAAAATCTAGAAGTTATCAAAGCAAAGTATTACGCGCATGCTCCTAGGGGGATAGATTGGTAGGAAAAGACCATCGCTCGTCCCCGACCGCCACTCATAAGGAAGACAATCAATAAATAAATCATGCTCCGACTTCATCACATAACGGTTCACCATACGTGCATGCTACGGGAATCACAAACTTTAACACAAGTATTCTTTAAATTCATAACTACTCAACTAGCATGACTTTAATATTATCACCTCCATATCTCAAAACAATTATCATGCTTCAATCTTTTCTTAGTATTCAACACACTCAAAAGAAAGTTTCACAAATCTTGAATACCAAGCATATTATTATTAAGCAAATTACCATGCCTTTACCGTGCTCTAAAAGATCTAAGTGAAGCACATAGAGCAAAATTACAACGCTCAAAAGATATAAGTGAAGCACATAGGTAAAGGAAGATCTAAATACTCCGAATTTTTAGAACGCCTTCTAGGTAAAGGAAGATCATATTCAGTTTCATCAAGATTCATATTGCAAAATAAAGATTTAATAGGAGACACATCAATAACTTTTAGATCTTCATCTTGATTTTCATAAGTATTGGAAGAACACGCTTTAATAAAGGCATCTTTGGAAGCACGCATCCTAGCGGTTCTTTCCTTGCACTCATCAATGAAAATTCTCATGGCTTTGAGAGACTCATTGATATCATGCTTAGGAGGAATAGATCTAAGCTTAAGAATCAACCTCAAGGGAAATTCTATCAATGTTTCTAGCCAAATCATCAACTTTAAGCAATTTCTCCCCAAGCAAAGCATTAAAATTCTTTTGTGAATTCATAAACTCTTTAACACTATTCTCAAATTCAGAGGGCATCTTACTATAATTTCCATAAGAGTTGTTGTAGGAATTGCCATAATTATTCGAAGGATTACTAGGATATGTCCTAGGATTAAAATTCCCTCTATAAGCGTTGTTACCAAAATTATTCCTATCAACAAAATTCACATCCATAGATTCATTGTTATTCTCAATCAAAGTAGACAAAGGCAGATCATTAGGATCAGAAGAAACACTCTTAGTAGCAAATAATTTCATAAGTTCATCCATCTTTCCACTCAACACATTAATTTCTTCTATCGCATGCACTTTTTTATTAGAAGATCTTTCAGTATGCCATTGAGAATAATTAACCATAATATTATCTAGGAGTTTAGTAGCATCTCCTAAAGTGATTTCCATAAAAGTGCCTCCCACGGCCGAATCTAAAAGATTTATAGAAGCAAAATTCAATCCGGCATAAAAAATTTGTATGATCATCCACAAATTCAAACCATGAGTAGGGCAATTACGTATCATTAATTTCATAATATCGTTTCTAAGAGAGATGATCTTAGCGGGAGGAAAAGACTTAGAGATAAAAGCATCTTTGCACTTGTGCCATGAATCAAAGCTTGCTTGTTGCTACGTCTTGAGCTTGCGTTGGTTTTCCCCGAAGAGGAAGGGATGATGCAGCAGAGTAGCGTAAGTATTTCCCTCAGTTTTTGAGAACCAAGGTATCAATCCAGTAGGAGCCCACGCTCAAGTCCCTCGTACCTGCACAAAGCGATAGCTACTCGCAACCAACACGATTAGGGGTTGTCAATCCCTTCACGGTCACTTACGAGAGTGAGATCTGATAGATATAATATTTTTGGTATTTTTGGTATAAAGATGCAAAGTAAAAAGTAAAGGCAAAGTAAAAAAGCAAAGCAAGATTAAAGTGATGGAGATTTATATGATGAGAATAGACCCGGGGGCCATAGGTTTCACTAGTGGCTTCTCTCAAGAGCATAAGTATTCTACGGTGGGTGAACAAATTACTGTTGAGCAATTGACAGAATTGAGCATAGTTATGAGAATATCTAGGCATGATCATGTATATAGGCATCACGTCCGTGACAAGTAGATCGAAACGATTTTGCATCTACTACTATCACTCCACTCATCGACCGCTATCCAGCATGCATCTAGAGTATTAAGTTAAAAACAGAGTAACGCCTTAAGCAAGATGACATGATGTAGAGAGATAAATGAAGGAAATATGCCCTAGAGGCAATAATAAAGTTATTATTTATTTCCTTATATCATGATAAAGGTTTATTATTCATGCTAGAATTGTATTAACCGGAAACATAATACATGTGTGAATACATAGACAAACAAAGTGTCACTAGTATGCCTCTACTTGACTAGCTCGTTAATCAAAGATGGTTATGTTTCCTAACCATGGACAAGGAGTTGTCATTTGATTAAACGGGATCACATCATTAGTTGAATGATCTGATTGACATGACCCATTCCATTAGCTTAGCACCCGATCGTTTAGTATGTTACTATTGCTTTCTTCATGACTTATACATGTTCCTATGACTATGAGATTATGTAACTCCCGTGTGCCGGAGGAACACTTTGTGTGCTACCAAACGTCACAACGTAACTGGGTGATTATAAAGGTGCTCTACAGGTGTCTCCAAAGATACATGTTGGGTTGACGTATTTCGAGATTAGGATTTGTCACTCCGATCGTTGGAGAGGTATCTCTGGGCCCTCTCGGTAATGCACATCACTTAAGCCTTGCAAGCAATGCAACTAATGAGTTAGTTGCGAGATGATGTATTACAGAACGAGTAAAGAGACTTGCCGGTAATGATATTGAACTAGGTATTGGATACCGACGATCGAATCTCGGGCAAGTAACATACCGATGACAAAGGGAACAACGTATGTTGTTATGCGGTCTGACCGATAAAGATCTTCGTAGAATATGTAGGAGCCAATATGGGCATCCAGGTCTAGCTATTGGTTATTGACCGGAGACATGTCTCGGTCATGTCTACATTGTTCTCGAACCCGTAGGGTCCGCACGCTTAAGGTTTCGATGACAGTTATATTATGAGTTTATACATTTTGATGTACCGAAGGTTGTTCGGAGTCCCGGATGTGATCACGGACATGACGAGGAGTCTCGAAATGGTCGAGACATAAATATTGATATATTGGAAGCCTATGTTTGGATATCGGAATTGTTCCGGGTGAAATCGGGATTTTACCGGAGTACCGGGAGGTTACCGGAACCCCCCGGGAGCTATATGGGCCTTAGTGGAAAAGAGAAGAGGCAACCGGAGATGGGCCGCGTGCCCCTCCCCTCCCTTGGTCCGAATAGGACAAGGAGAGGGGGCCGGCCCCCTTCCTCTTTTCCCCCCTCCGCGAATCCTATTCCAACTAGGATTTGGGGGGGGGGGAATCCTACTCCCGGAGGGAGTAGGACTCCTCCTGGCGCGCCACCTCTAGGACGGCCGCACCCCCCCTTGAGCCTTTATATACGGAGGCAGGGGCACCCCAGAGGAACACAAGTTGATCCACGTGATCATATTTTTAGCCGTGTGTGGCGCCCCCTGCCACCATAGTCCTCGATAATATTGTAGCGGTGCTTAGGCGAAGCCCTGCGACAGTAGTACATCAAGATCGTCACCACGCCGTCGTGCTGACGGAACTCTTCCCCGACACTTTGCTAGATCGGAGTCCAGGGATCGTCATCGAGCTGAACGTGTGCTAAAACTCGGAGGTGCCGTAGTTTCGGTGCTTGATCGGTCGGGCCGTGAAGACGTACGACTACATCAACCAAACGCTTCCGTTGTTGATCTACAAGGGTACGTAGATTACACTCTCCCCTCTCGTTGCTATGCATCACCATGATCTTGCGTGTGCGTAGGAATTTTTTTGAAATTACTACGTTACCCAACAGTGGCATCCGAGCCTAAGTTTTATGTGTTGATGTTATATGCACGAGTAGAACACAAGTGAGTTGTGGGTGATATAAGTCATACTGCTTACCAGCATGTCATACTTTGGTTCGGCGGTATTGTTGGATGAAGCGGCCCGGACCGACATTACGCGTATGCTTACGCGTGACCGGTTCTCCCGACGTGCTTTACACATAGGTGGCTTGCGGGTGACAGTTTCTCCAACTTTAGTTGAACCGAGTGTGGCTACGCCCGGTCCTTGCGAAGGTTAAAACAGCACCAACTTGACAAACTATCGTTGTGGTTTTGATGCGTAGGTAAGATTGGTTCTTGCTTAAGCCCGTAGCAGCCACGTAAAACTTGCAACAACAAAGTAGAGGACGTCTAACTTGTTTTTGCAGGGCATGTTGTGATGTGATATGGTCAAAACATGATGCTAAATTTTATTGTATGAGATGATCATGTTTTGTAACCGAGTTATCGGCAACTGGCAGGAGCCATATGGTTGTCGCTTTATTGTATGCAATGCAATCGCGCTGTAATGCTTTACTTTATCACTAAGCGGTAGCGATAGTTGTGGAAGCATAAGATTGGCGAGACGACAACGATGCTACGATGGAGATCAAGGTGTCGCGCCGGTGACAATGGTGATCATGACGGTGCTTCGGAGATGGAGATCACATGCACAAGATGATGATGGCCATATCATATCACTTATACTGATTGCATGTGATGTTTATCTTTTATGCATCTTATCTTGCTTTGATTGACGGTAGCATTATAAGATGATCTCTCACTAAATTATCAAGAAGTGTTCTCCCTGAGTATGCACCGTTGCGAAAGTTCTTCATGCTGAGACACCACGTGATGATCGGGTGTGATAGGCTCTACGTTCAAATACAACGGGTGCAAAATAGTTGCACACGCGGAATACTCAGGTTATACTTGACGAGCCAAGCATATGCAGATATGGCCTCGGAACACGGAGACCGAAAGGTCGAGCGTGAGTCATATAGTAGATATGATCAACATAGTGATGTTCACCAATGAAACTACTCCATCTCACGTGATGATCGGACATGGTTTAGTTGATTTGGATCACGTGATCACTTAGAGGATTAGAGGGATGTCTATCTAAGTGGGAGTTCTTTAAGTAATTTGATTAATTGAACTTAAATTTATCATGAACTTAGTACCTGATAGTATCTTGCTTATGTATGTTTGATTGTAGATAGATGGCCCGTGCTGTTGTTCCGTTGAATTTTAATGCGTTCCTTGAGAAAGCAAAGTTGAAAGATGATGGTAGCAATTACACGGACTGGGTCCATAACTTGAGGATTATCCTCATTGCTGCACAGAAGAATTACGTCCTAGAAGCACCGCTGGGTGCCATGCCTGCTGCTGGAGCAACACCAGATCTTATGAACGTCTGGCAGAGCAAAGCTGATGACTACTCGATAGTTCAGTGTGCCATGCTTTACGGCTTAGAATTGGGACTTCAACGACGTTTTGAACGTCATGGAGCATATGAGATGTTCCAGGAGTTGAAGTTAATATTTCAAGCAAATGCCCGAATTGAGAGATATGAAGTCTCCAATAGGTTCTATAGCTGCAAGATGGAGGAGAACAGTTCTATCAGTGAGCATATACTCAAAATGTCTGGGTATAATAATCACTTGATTCAGATGGGAGTTAATCTTCCAGATGATTGCGTCATTGACAAAATTCTCCAATCACTACCACCAAGCTACAAGAGCTTCGTGATGAACTATAATATGCAAGGGATGAATAAGACTATTCCCGAGCTCTTCGCAATGCTGAAAGCTGCGGAGGTAGAAATCAAAAAGGAGCATCAAGTATTGATGGTCAACAAGACCACTAGTTTCAAGAAAAAGGGCAAAGGGAAGAAGAAGGGGAACTTCAAGAAGAACAGCAAGCAAGTTGCTGCTCAAGAGAAGAAACCCAAGTCTGGACCTAAGCCTGAAACTGAGTGCTTCTACTGCAAGCAGACTGGTCACTGGGAGCGGAACTGCCCCAAGTATTTGGCGGATAAGAAGGATGGCAAGGTGAACAAAGGTATATGTGATATACATGTTATTGATGTGTACCTTACTAATGCTCGCAGTAGCACCTGGGTATTTGATACTGGTTCTGTTGCTAATATTTGCAACTCGAAACAGGGACTACGGATTAAGCGAAGATTGGCTAAGGACGAGGTGACGATGCGCGTGGGAAACGGTTCCAAAGTCGATGTGATCGCGGTCGGCACGCTACCTCTACATCTACCTTCGGGATTAGTATTAGACCTAAATAATTGTTATTTGGTGCCAGCGTTAAGCATGAACATTATATCTGGATCTTGTTTAATGTGAGACGGTTATTCATTTAAATCAGAGAATAATGGTTGTTCTATTTATATGAGTAATATCTTTTATGGTCATGCACCCTTGAAGAGTGGTCTATTCTTATTGAATCTCGATAGTAGTGACACACATATTCATAATGTTGAAGCCAAAAGATGCAGAGTTGATAATGATGGTGCAACTTATTTGTGGCACTACCGTTTAGGTCATATCGGTGTAAAGCGCATGAAGAAACTCCATACTGATGGAATTTTGGAACCACTTGATTATGAATCACTTGGTACTTACGAACCGTGCCTCATGGGCAAGATGACCAAAACACCGTTCTCTGGTACTATGGAGAGAGCAACAGATTTGTTGGAAATCATACATACAGATGTATGTGGTCCGATGAATATTGAGGCTCGTGGCGGATATCGTTATTTTCTCACCTTCACAGATGACTTAAGCAGATATGGGTATATCTACTTAATGAAACATAAGTCTGAAACATTTGAAAAGTTCAAAGAATTTCAGAGTGAAGTTGAAAATCATCGTAACAAGAAAATAAAATTTCTACGATCTGATCGTGGAGGAGAATATTTGAGTAATGAGTTTGGTGTACATTTGAAACAATGCGGAATAGTTTCGCAACTCACACCACCCGGAACACCACAACGTAATGGTGTATCCGAACGTCGTAATCGTACTTTACTAGATATGGTGCGATCTATGATGTCTCTTACTGATTTACTGCTATCGTTTGGGGATACGCTCTAGAGACGGCCGCATTCACGTTAAATAGGGCACCATCAAAATCCGTTGAGACGACGCCTTATGAACTGTGGTTTGACAAGAAACCAAAGTTGTCGTTTCTAAAAGTTTGGGGCTGCGATACTTATGTGAAAAAGCTTCAACCTGATAAGCTCGAACCCAAATCGGAGAAATGTGTCTTCATAGGATATCCAAAGGAAACTATTGGATACACCTTCTATCACAGATCCGAAGGCAAGACTTTTGTTGCTAAATTCGGAAACTTTCTGGAGAAGGAGTTTCTCTCGAAAGATGTGAGTGGGAGGAAAGTAGAACTTGATGAGGTAACTGTACCTGCTCCCTTATTGGAAAGTAATACATCACAAAAAAATGTTTCTGCGACACCTACACCAATTAGTGAGGAAGCTAATGATAATGATCATGAAACTTCAGAACAAGATACTACTGAACCTCGTAGATCAACCAGAGTAAGATCCGTGCCAGAGTGGTACGGTAATCCTATTCTGGAAATCATGCTACTAGATCATGATGAACCTACGAACTATGAAGAAGGGATGGTGAGCCCAGATTCCGCAAAATGGCTTGAGGCCATGAAATCTGAGATGGGATCCATGTATGAGAACAAAGTATGGACTTTGGTTGACTTGCCCGATGATCGGCAAGCAATTGAGAATAAATGGATCTTCAAGAAGAAGACTGACGCTGACGTTAATATTACTGTCTACAAAGCTCGACTTGTCGCAAAAGGTTTTCGACAAGTTCAAGGGGTTGACTACGATGAGACCTTCTCACCCGTAGCGATGCTTAAGTCTGTCAGAATCATGTTAGCAATTGCCGCATTTTATAATTATGAAATTTGGCAGATGGATGTCAAAACTGCATTCCTGAATGGATTTCTGGAAGAAGAGTTGTATATGATGCAATCGGAAGGTTTTGTCGATCCAAAGGGAGCTAACAAAGTGTGCAAGATCCAGCGATCCATTTATGGACTGGTGCAAGCCTCTCGGAGTTGGAATAAATGCTTTGATAGTGTGATCAAAGCATTTGGTTTTATACAGACTTTCGGAGAAGCCTGTATTTACAAGAAAGTGAGTGGGAGCTCTATAGCATTTCTGATATTATATGTGGATGACATATTACTGATTGGAAATGATATAGAATTTCTGGATAACATAAAGGGATACTTGAATAAGAGTTTTTCAATGAAAGATCTCGGTGAAGCTGCTTACATATTAGGCATAAAGATCTATAGAGATAGATCAAGACGCTTAATTGGACTTTCACAAAGCACATACCTTGACAAGATTTTGAAGAAGTTCAAAATGGATCAAGCAAAGAAAGGGTTCTTGCCTGTATTACAAGGTGTGAAGTTGAGTCAGACTCAATGCCCGACCACTGCAGAAGATAGAGAGAAAATGAAAGATGTTCCCTATGCTTCAGCCATAGGCTCTATCATGTATGCAATGTTGTGTACCAGACCTGATGTGTGCCTTGCTATAAGTCTAGCAGGGAGGTACCAAAGTAATCCAGGAGTGGATCACTGGACAGCGGTCAAGAACATCCTGAAATACCTGAAAAGGACTAAGGATATGTTTCCCGTATATGGAGGTGACAAAGAGCTCATCGTAAACGGTTACGTTGATGCAAGCTTTGACACTGATCCGGACGATTCTAAATCACAAACCGGATACGTATTTACATTAAACGGTGGAGCTGTCAGTTGGTGCAGTTCTAAACAAAGCGTCGTGGCGGGATCTACATGTGAAGCGGAGTACATAGCTGCTTCGGAAGCAGCAAACGAAGGAGTCTGGATGAAGGAGTTCATATCCGATCTAGGTGTCATACCTAGTGCATCGGGTCCAATGAAAATCTTTTGTGACAATACTGGTGCAATTGCCTTGGCAAAGGAATCCAGATTTCACAAGAGGACCAAACACATCAAGAGACGCTTCAATTCCATCCGGGATCTAGTCCAGGTGGGAGACATAGAGATTTGCAAGATACATACGGAGCTGAATGTAGCAGACCCGTTGACTAAGCCTCTTCCACGAGCAAAACATGATCAGCACCAAAGCTCCATGGGTGTCAGAATCATTACTGTGTAATCTAGATTATTGACTCTAGTGCAAGTGGGAGACTGAAGGAAATATGCCCTAGAGGCAATAATAAAGTTATTATTTATTTCCTTATATCATGATAAAGGTTTATTATTCATGCTAGAATTGTATTAACCGGAAACATAATACATGTGTGAATACATAGACAAACAAAGTGTCACTAGTATGCCTCTACTTGACTAGCTCCTTAATCAAAGATGGTTATGTTTCCTAACCATGGACAAGGAGTTGTCATTTGATTAAAGGGATCACATCATTAGTTGAATGATCTGATTGACATGACCCATTCCATTAGCTTAGCACCCGATCGTTTAGTATGTTGCTATTGCTTTCTTCATGACTTATACATGTTCCTATGAATATGAGATTATGTAACTCCCGTGTGCCAGAGGAACACTTTGTGTGCTACCAAACGTCACAACGTAACTGGGTGATTATAAAGGTGCTCTACAGGTGTCTCCAAAGATACATGTTGGGTTGATGTATTTCGAGATTAGGATTTGTCACTCCGATCGTTGGAGAGGTATCTCTGGGCCCTCTCGGTAATGCACATCACTTAAGCCTTGCAAGCAATGCAACTAATGAGTTAGTTGCGAGATGATGTATTATGGAACGAGTAAAGAGACTTGCCGGTAACGAGATTGAACTAGGTATTGGATACCGACGATCGAATCTCGGGCAAGTAACATACCGATGACAAAGGGAACAACGTATGTTGTTATGCGGTCTAACCGATAAAGATCTTCATAGAATATGTAGGAGCCAATATGGGAATCCAGGTCCCGCTATTGGTTATTGACCGGAGACATGTCTCGGTCATGTCTACATTGTTCTCAAACCCGTAGGGTCCGCACGCTTAAGGTTTCGATGATAGTTATATTATGAGTTTATACATTTTGATGTACCGAAGGTTGTTCGGAGTCCCGGATGTGATCACGGACATGACGAGGAGTCTCGAAATGGTCGAGACATAAAGACTGATATATTGGAAGCCTATGTTTGGATATCGGAATTGTTTCGGGTGAAATCAGGATTTTACCGGAGTACCGGGAGGTTACCGAAACCCCCCGGGAGCTATATGGGCCTTAGTGGAAAAGAGAAGAGGCAACCGGAGATGGGCCGCGCGCCCTTCCCCTCCCTTGGTCCGAATAGGACAAGGAGAGGGGGCCGGCCCCCCTTCCTCTTTTCCCCCCTCCGCGAATCCTATTCCAACTAGGATTGGGGGGGGGGGAATCCTACTCCCGGAGGGAGTAGGACTCCTCCTGGCGCGCCACCTCTAGGCCGGCCGCACCCCCCCCTTGAGCCTTTATATACGGAGGCAGGGGCACCCTAGAGGAACACAAGTTGATCCACGTGATCATATTTTTAGCCGTGTGCGGCGCCCCCTGCCACCATAGTCCTCGATAATATTGTAGCGGTGCTTAGGTGAAGCCCTGCGACAGTAGTACATCAAGATCGTCACCACGCCATCGTGCTGATGGAACTCTTCCCCGACACTTTGCTGGATCGGAGTCCGGGGATCGTCATCGAGCTGAACGTGTGCTAAAAGTCGGAGGTGCCGTAGTTCGGTGCTTGATCGGTCGGGCCGTGAAGACGTACGACTACATCAACCAAACGCTTCCGTTGTCGATCTACAAGGGTACGTAGATTACACTCTCCCCTCTCGTTGCTATGCATCACCATGATCTTGCATGTGCCTAGGAATTTTTTTGAAATTACTACGTTACCCAACAATAAATTCATGCAATATGAAATAAACCGCATCTTGTTATCCTCGATGGCAACGATACAATACGTGCCTTGGTGCCCCTTCTGTCACTGGGTAAGGACACTGCAAGATCGAACCCAAAGCTAAGCACTTCTCCCATGGCAAGAACTACCAATCTAGTTGGCCAAACCAAACGGATAATTCGAAGAGACTTGGAAAGATAACCAATCATACATAAAAGAATTCAAAGAAGATTCAAATATTATTCATAGATAGACTTGATCATAAACCCACAATTCATCGGTCTCAACAAACACACCGCAAAAAGAAGATTACATCGAATAGATCTCCACAAGAGAGGGGGAGAACTTTGTATTGAGATTCAAAGAGAGAGAAGAAGCCATCTAGCTACTAACTATGGACCCGAAGGTCTAAGGTAAACTACTCACACTTTATCGGATGGGCTAGGATGATGTAGAAGCCCTCCGTGATGACGGCCCTCTTCCGGCGGAGCTCTGGAATAGGCCCCAAGATGGGATCTCGTGGATACAGAAAGTTGCGGTGGTGGAATTAGGTTTTTGGCTCCTGTCCTGATCGTTTGGGGGTACGCGTGTATATATAGGAGGAAGAAGTACG
This sequence comes from Triticum urartu, assembly GCF_056163025.1. Taxonomy (NCBI): domain Eukaryota; kingdom Viridiplantae; phylum Streptophyta; class Magnoliopsida; order Poales; family Poaceae; genus Triticum; species Triticum urartu. The sequence continues at coordinate 571,258,184 of NC_141878.1, forward strand.
CCGGAGGAGCAACGAGGGGCCCACGAGGCAGGGGGCACGCCCTGGGGGGGGGGGCGCCCCCACCCTCGTGACCGCCTCTTTTGTTCCTCGGAGCAGGGTCCAAGTCTCTTGGATCACGTTTGGTGAGAAAATCACGTTCCCGAAGATTTTATTCCGTTTGGACTCTGTTTGATATTCCGTTTCTTCGAAACACTGAAATAGGCAAAAAACAGCAATTCTGGGCTGGGCCTCTGGTTAATAGGTTAGTCCCAAAAATAATATAAAAGTGGAAAATATAGTCCAATATAGTCCAAAAGAGTAGATATTATAGCATGGAGCAATCAAAAATTATAGATACGTTGGAGACGTATCAGCTACCCTGATCATTTTCCTTAAAATGATTCTTGCCCTTTTGAACTCCATTGTTATTCAGGTTCTCATTATGTCTTCACTTTTCTTTAGACTTCCTATGGTTCTTTTTAGAACCATGAAACTTTTGAGTATTCTGAGAATTGAAATGCGCTTCAGGCAATGGAACATTCCCATTGGACAAGATAGATTATTCATGTCAAGAATTTTACTGTGCTTTTCCGCGTCAAGAAGTGCATATACCAACTCAAAATGCTTGTATTTCCGATGACGATGTTGTTCAGCAAGTATCCTCATATCGGGATCTAAAGTGGAGATCGTCTTTTCATGAGATCTGCATCCGGAACTACACTGTTGCGGAATATCAACTTATAGTTGATTTGATGCACAATAGAACGGTATGCTATAACAGACCTAAATCCCAAAAGCGGATAAGTGCTCGACCTCTTTGCGCTTCGGACAAGATCACCGATCTCTATTGATCCTAGCGCTCCTTTAACAAGTTCTAGAGTGATAGAGGACTTTCCTCCATCACGTCTTCTTCTTTCAGAGCAGGATCAAGGTAGTGTCAAATGAAGTGCAAAGCAACATACTTTGCCATATATGTGATAGCTGGAGCTCCCTGAGCAGGCGTGGTTATAGTGCAGATCAGATAAAAAAACTGGTCGCCATGTTAATCGAGACATCCATGGGCCAGTCAGATAGTTTCTGTCATCAATGGCAAACTCAACAAATTCCTTGAGGATATGTCAACCACACCCTGCATGAAGATATCATGTGGATTAATTTATCCTCATGTAAATTAATTGTGTGTAAAATAAGATGCTTGATTCAAATATAAAGGTCTAGAAAAAGCCTAAACGTACCAAAATGTGACTTTCTACACACACAAAAAGATAATCAGCGTAACATGACATAGATCTTTGTTTTGTAGAACACATAGAGGTGGTTTGTAATCACCACCAAGTGGCGTAGACCTTATTCTTATGGCTATCTTAATGCCATAATTTGCGTGCGTTCATTTTTGCTTTAATCACATGTAGGCAATCACTTCTAAGTAGTGTAGACCTTACTTTTATGTTACTTCGCACAACCTTGTGTCAACTTTAAACATTTTGAAGATATAATCACTACATGGTGATGTAGACCTCGCGCTTGTGAACAAAGTTATACATTGTGATAAATGCAATCCATAAGTTGCGTGTAATTTTTTTAAAGTAGTCATATCATGTTTTCAAGCATAATCAACATGTAGCAACTAAAATTGCATCTATGCATATGTTGATATAACATGTGCAGACATCACACAGTGATATGCTAGAAATTACACACAAACGCATATGTATAAAAACTGAAAAACCTAGAATATAATCCGAAAAGAAATACGAAAATAGCAATAGTCTAAAACTAGGTAGCCTAGTACCGGGGATGACTTCAACAACGGAGAACTAGCTTTGCCGCCACATTGCAGTCGCCATGTCGCGACCGCTTCATTGTGCTGGCAAGGGCTGATGTCGCTCGCCGATCGGGGGAGTCGAACCCAGCGGGTCTTGGACTCGCGAATGGACACTCAATGGAGTCTCACACGAGACGAGGCTCCATGGTGATTCTTCTTTAGAGGACGATGAGAGGTGACGACGACGGATGTCCCAGAGGTGGTCATTGCCGCCGCTTGGACCAGGATTGGGGACGGTTAATCGATGGGGGCAGAAACCATCCTGTCGTCTCCCTCACCTGATGGTGCAGTTCGACTTGTGAAAAGCCAGCCATGTTCGGCCAAAAGGGCGGTTGGGCACTTGCTGATGCTCTATACGAGTAGCAAAAAAGAATCATAAAGAGAGAGAAAGGAGGCATGAGCCACGTTAGTAGGCTGCCAAGTTTTGGCCTATTGCCATTTTTTCCATATTTCTTTCCTGCCTAGCTTCTACTTTTTTGAGCTTTTGTACATTTATGTGTTCTACAAAACAAATATTTACACCATGTTATGGTGATTCTCTTTTTGTAGAAAGACATATTTTGGGATGTGTATGATTTCCTACACTTTTATATTTGAATCAAGCATCTTATTTTACACATAATCAATTTACATGACAGTAAATTAATATGCATGATATCTTCATGCAGCGTATGGCTGACATATCCAAGAAGAAATTTGTTGAGCTTGCCATTGATGGCAGAAACTATCTAATCGGGGCCATAGATGTCAAAATTAACTTGCTGCCAAGAATCTGATCAGCACTATACCACAACTGCTCAGAGAGCTCATGCTATCACAGATATGGCAATGTATGCTGTTTTGCTGCTTTGCAATTCATTTGACGCCACCTTGATCGTGCTCCGAGAGTGTACATGATGGGGGAAAGCCATGTATCACTCTGAAACTCCTTAAATGAGCGTTATGATCAACAAAGGTCGGTAATGTTGCCTAAAGCTCAAAAAGAATGGGAAAATAAATATTTTGCAAACAAAGTCATGTGATAATCTTGCCGATTTATTTATCAATCCCTTACCAGGTTCTTAGTTTCATAAATATGTAAATTGAACTGGTGTGAGGTGACTTCGTGACTTGCAAAATTCGAGGTGTGTTTGTGTGGGGGGGGGGGGGAGGGGGGGCTCCTAGGCTATAACCTGTTAAGATCATTAGATTTTCAGTATTGCACTCTTTTTTGTGAGAGTTCGCTAATAATTTCTCATGTAAGGTTTTTCATGAGGCAATATCAATACAAGCATGAACTGCATGTCATTTTATCATTTTTATTACATTGGGTTTGTAGGAGTTTTTCATGGCATTTTCTCCTTATTTTCACATTGGGTTTGTAGGAGTTTTTCATGGCATGTTATATATTTCTCCTCAATTTTTCAGAGGGGGGGGGGGGGGACTACCAAGGCGTCTGTGACGACTTCACCAATCTCGAGATGTTATGGCAGCTCAATCTCTCGAAGGTGCTCAAAGAGATAAGGCGTGCATGCGCGCGTTCATGAGCAAGTGTATGTGTGTATGTTTGAGCGTCTTCATCTGTCAGAAAAATACTCCCTCCATCCCATATTAATTGATGCTGAAATGGGTATATCTAGCTACTATTGAAATGTGTCTAGATTTGATAGTAAATTAATATGAGACAGAGAGGTGAACCAATATGTGATTGAGTTAGGAGGACAATGCTATTTCCAGCTCATCACGGTTCAAGTATTAAATTTGATATTGGTGCTAGCATTATTTTTAGATTTATTTCAGGCTTTCAATGATGTTCGTTCAATGGGAGGAGATGTTCCTGGCGACTGCGAGACGCATATAGTGACTTCGTAAAATTTCAAAATGTTATAACGGCTTAGTTATTGGAGGTGCTCATATGGATAAGATGTGTGTGCATACGTTTACAGAGATGAGTGTATGCTTGTATGTGAGCTAACTTCGATTGTACCATGTCAAAAGAAATGGGACCGAGAGAGTATATAATATAGTAATATTAGTACCCGCACTAATATGAGTACCATGTCAAAAAAAAAATGGGACGGTGATTTGACGGCAGAAAACCAACCGGCCGCGTATACCCGCACCGTATCGATCCTGTTAAGCCAACCCGAGTCTGCTCGCTCGGCCCATCCTACCGCTCGCGCTCGGCCAGAGGAGACAAAGCCGCGCAGGAGGCCTTAGGCGCTGTTCCTTTCCCGGCGATCGCCGGCGACGGCCCATCCCGACCTCCACCCGGGCAGCGCGGCTGTGTGTCCTTGGCGTGGAAGATCGCAGCGACAGAGCGGCCGAGCGGGGCGGGTTCGGAGCTGGATTCGCGCGCTTTTCTGAACTCAGCGCCTGCATTCGCGCACCATCCACTCGTCGGCTCCCGCAACTGCTTCCGATCGAGGCGACCCACGCTCGAGGAATCCTCTCCAGCCAAAATGGCGCCCGGCTCTGATGCTTCACGGTAACCACGCTACTCACGACGGCGGCCTGCTCAGCCCTGCACCTGCATACAGGGCCGGGTGCCCTGCAAGTGTTCGGTGAATTGCCACACCAGGGAGATTGCGCCGTTAGAGTTTGGTCACGGATTAAGGTTATGTTTCCTCTTGACCTGACTTATAAAGCATGTTTCTGTTGCAACAAATGGTTCACTTTCCTGAATACAAATGCAATTGCAGTTCATGCACTCCCCATTCAAGTTCTTATGAGATATAAAGTGCAGATAGGGTCAGGAAAATGTCACCTACCATGCATATTAATTGGATTAAGATGTAGACAGACCGGCCCAGTGAGTCGACAAACAATGTTAGCATGCTCCAATTGGGATTCAGGTTAATCCGATTATCCGATTACATCAACTAGACTAGGAATCTAAAAACAGAGAAGCTTTTCGATGAAGTCCTTGAGCAAGGGGGCAGAGCTAGCTAGAGTAGGGCGTGCTGATTAGAGATCTACACTACAGAGCTCAGACGAGGGCCATAGTAGAGCTACACTACATGGTAGAACTACACTACAGAGCTGCTTTGGCGCCTCTCGCGGCGACAAACAGTACATGCCAGCACCGTATGGATTGCAAAGTAGCCCAGCACAGCAAAGATGAGTGCGACGACATAAAGGGATGTCTTCAACCCCCTGTTGGAGCCGGCTGCATAGGCCACTAGGAGAGCAAACAGGTCCAGTCGGATCATCCAGTTCATCACCCTCAGCGACCATTTCTCCCATTCTCCTTCTTTCTTCTTTGGCAGCCATTGCGGTAGCAACATGATGATGACAACGATGGAAGCCACAAAGGAAATGGAGTTGCTGTAGAAGAAGGTGAGATACCGGGGCCTCCTGTTGTCGTTCATCACCGGGTTGCCCGCCTCGTACCCGTTGTCGTTGTTCTGCCACGCCCCGCCGGGCGGTTCCAGGCCGGCCTGGTAGGCTACGCTCGCCACCAAGATGCCTAGCAGCATCAGGTACTTGCGCCTCGCATGCTTCTTCGCTTCTTCTTCATCCTCATTCTTTTCTTCTACCTCCTTCTTCCTTTCTTCTTCGTTCTGTTCTCTGGGTGGCGCAACTACCGCATTGCTGAGCTTTCTCTTCAGCAAAAATACCAGCAGCAGTCCGGCTGCAACGAGCAGGACCACAGCCACCAACACGAAGATGTAGATGGATGTCTTGCGGTGTTGCGTGCTTCCGGCGGCGTAGGCCCCCATCAAACAAAACAAGCCCACGGCCGTGCAAACGGATAGTGCATTGCTTTGTATGGCTGGCCTGTACAGATTCGGGTTCACCAGGAGGATGATGAGGGCGATGGACAGCATGAAGCTCACTGAGTTGCAGTAGAAGAAGGCATGGTAGCGGACTGGGTAGTTGTGCAAGAGGATCGGGTCACCGGCGTGGTGCCCGAGCGTGTCGTCCTGGAGAAGAAACCCGCCAGGAGGGGTGAGGCCGGCTTGATAGGTGATGGTTGCAGCCAAGATCGCGAACAGGAGCAACCGTTTGCGCCTCTTCTCCAGCAACTCATCTTCTTGATCGTCGTCTTTCTTGTCCTTGTGGTCCAGCTCCAGCGTGAAGAAGACAATATGGATCACCACATAGATCAGGGCAGCACCTGCCAAAGCCATGACATAAATGGAGGAATTCACGTCCCGACAGCTCCCGGCGGCATATGCGCCGATGAGGCCAAACAGGTCGAGTATCATGGCTGCCTCCAGCACGTGGTGCTTGATCAGCCTCTCTGTCTGGACAAGGACGATGACCAGCAAGGAGGCCACGAACGCAACCGAGTTGCAGTAGTAGAAGGCCCTGTACCTCCCAATGTTGGTTGTGATTAGAATCGGGTCGCCGGCCATATGCCCGTGGCCGTTGTCCTGCCAAACGCCACCTGGTGGGTCCAACCCCGCTGTGTAGGTGATGGTGGCAGCAAGAGTGGCGAGCAGTAGAACAAGAGAGCGAGCCTTGTCCAGACCCTTTCTACCACTGCGGCCAAAGAAAAAACAGAGTTCAGTTCAGTCGCGAAGAAACAGAGTTCAGTTTAGTTCAGTTGCATAGAATGAAGAAGCAGAGTTCAGTTCAGTTGCAGAGTAACTGCAAACAGTACCTGATATTATCATCAGTCCGCTGAAGTGCATCCGTTTGTTGCGTTGGACTGGAACGAGAAGACTTTAAAGTGTAGAAAGCATAGAGTAGGATGTATGCCATTGCCAGAATGCCGCCGGCCAGGGAGACCACGTAGATGGTGGTTTTGGTATCCCTGCAGCTGCCAGCGGTGTAAGCGCCGACAAGGCTGACTAGCGCGACGACGATGAACCCATAGAGCACGAGCGACCGAGCGGTCTTCTCGCGGAGCTTCTTGCCGTCGATGATGAGCAGCATGATGATGACCAGGGACGCCACGAACGCCGTGGTGTTGCAGAGCAGGAACGCCGTCAGGCGCGGGCAGTGGCGGTCCTTGAGGATTGCATCGCCCGGGCCGTAGCTGGTCCCGGTGCTGTCCCAGAAGCCGCCCGGCGTGCTCAGCCCGGCGACGTACGTGATGCTCACCGCAAACGTCGCCAGGAGCATCAGGACCTTGCGGAGCCGTTCGTCGGCTTTCAGCTTCTTCAGGGCCTCGCGTTTGCGGTCCTCTCCTTCTCTGACATTCGGGTCAGAGTCACGGACGGGGGAGGCAATCGTGCCGGCGTCAGAGTCAGGATTAGGACTGGACATCACGCCGCCGGAGTTGGAGTTGCTGTTGGGGGTGGCGGACATTGTGCCGCCGCAGTCGGAGCCGGATTTGTTGTCTGGGTACCACCAGTCCATTATCTTGAGAATGGCGACGTAGAGGAAGATGGCGGCCACCAGCACCGCGGAGTAGACGATGGAGATCTTGTCCTGGCAGGTGCCGGCGCCGTACGCGCCCATGAGGCTGAGCAGGTCCAGCACCATGACCAGCCGCAGGGGCACAACGACCCAGCGGCTGTCCTTCCCCTTCTTGTCGTGGCGGGCAGCAAGGACGAGGATGAGGACGATGACCACGAGGGACGCGGCGAAGGCGGTGGCGTTGCAGTAGAAAAAGGCGAGGTAGCGGCGGTAGTGGGTTCCGCGGATGATGGGGTCGCCGGCGGGCTGGCCGTCTTGGGCGGTCTGCCAGACGCCTCCCGGCGGGCTGAATCCCGCGGCGTAGGTGACGGTGACCACCAGAGCGGCCAGCAGCAGGAGGTACTTCCGCAGGCTGTACTCCCATGGCTGCACCGGCGGCTTTGCCGGCTGGCCGGGCTGATCCATGGGCGCTGCCGGCTGCACCTGCACGGCGGAGACGCCACCACACTCCATTCTCTCACTCAACGGCCGTGGTTCGCTTCCTGTTCTTACTCTGATTATTGTGATGCAGACTACCGACCGGCGAATGGTTTCGTGGTGATTATATAACGACGACTTGACTCGGCGCGTGGGCGTCGTCGGGACGAAGGTGCCTAGCCTGAGCCTCTGCGGACGGACGGACGTCAGCGGTCATCGGAGAAAGTGAAGTAAGGAACCAAAGTCTTCTCTGGTCAAATAAACTAAGCTATTCTTGCCTAGCTTTTTGAGATGAAGCCGATCGGAAACATCGTGGTGACCAGAGTACGCGTTTGCGTTTTTGGATGTCTTCGTGTAGATCATCGTTGGACAGATGCTGTTCGGCCTGGTCATGATTCTCTTCTGTTGTTTTTACTACGACAGCCTTCCTAGGTACAGTGTTACTTGGATATTTTCTCCGTAGGTGTGTTCTTTGGATCCTCATCTCCTTTCTCCTTATTATAGGTACTTCGACTGTGGTGGGAGCAAAAATTATATAATTGAAGCTTTTTTGAATATGAATTCATTGGTATAATTTTCGCTCCTACAGCAGTCGGTCTCGTTGGTTAGATTTATGATCAAAATTAAACTTTGAAAATGCAGACGCGCTATATTTTGGAACGGAGGGAGCATACACAAACCAGGTCTTTTTTTTTTCTTAATCATTGTGATGCAGAATGGCGAATGCCATGACAGCGACTGGTGAAAAATCTAGAGTGGTGCGATTGTATACTACAGTATATGAAAACGACTTGGCTCGGCGCGAGTCGTCGGGACAAGCTGCCGAGCCTCGGCCCTGCATGTTCTATCATAAAAGTCTCACAGAGTCGTCGAGGAAGGGAAGAAGCAACAAGCCAACGAGCAAGTCTTCCTCCGGTCAACGAGCAAGTCTTTCTCCGGTCAACTATGGGCGCCGTAGTTGAATGCAGGTTTTTATATCTAGCAAAAATCCATTTGCATCCGACAGAGCCGGCTGTGACGTGACGTGTGGTCATGTTGAGTACGTCAGCGGAATTCGTCATGAAATGGCGTTGGGTGAGAGTAAAATTTTGAGGTAATAGCACTGCAGGTCCCTGAACTTGTCATGGAGGTGATGGTTTGTTCCTCAAACTTGAAAAAGCTGGTTATTTGGTCCTTGAACTTGTCATGGAAGTGCAAATTTGGTCCTGGGCGAATCATAGCTCGCCAAGTGGAGCCAGCTGGGCTGGGCCTGTCAGCGCCAAGTATTTTGCAGTTCGCCCCCTGCCTTTAGCCCTAATCAACCCGCACTACCCACCTGAATTAACTATTACTCCCTCCATTCCACAATGTAGTGCTTCCTCTATCCCCGTGCTTCAACTTTGACCGTAAATTTAACTATCAAGACAGATTGCGGCGGGAGCAAAAATTATATCAGTGAATTCGTATTCGAAAGAAGTTTTCAATTATGTATAATTTTTTCTCCCGCCGCAGTTGGTCTCGTTGGTTAAATTTATGGTCAAAATTGAACCTCAGGAAGCGCGGGCGCACTATATTTTGAAATAGAAGGAGTATTATTCTTGACCCCCTCTTATTATTCTTGATGCTTATTCTTCTTCCCACCTTTTTTTGTTCTTTGTTTTTGATATAGCTTATCACTCATGTCAACTCCCCACCCTAAAGTCTAGTCTAGATACCCTTCATGTGTATTTTTATATTGAGATATGTTCTCCATGGTCCCTCACGCCTGATTTCATCTGTAGTTCAAATTGTCGCTGTCTTTCTTGTCCTCTTTTTATTTTCTTGCTCGTTGCGATATGATGAGAGTATTTCCACATCATTTCCTCCCTTCTCGCAAAAATCCTACTATTTTCAGCTTGTTTTGGTTGGTGCCACGACGCCCATGATCACGTCAGTATTTTTTTTGGCAAAGTAGTAACCATGCCAGGCCTGCGTTCTCCGCATCGGACGCGGCTTGCCTGCTCCCATCCGTGCTCCTCTTCCACCTTTTCTCATCCAACGGTTGCAGAAAATTTCTAGCCCACGCCTCTTTTCCTGCCAGAAAAAAGGGCAACAACCCCTGTATGCCTGTATTTTCCCTCTCCCTCCTTAATACTTGTGACTAAATCTGTGGGGAAACTTCGGCCAATCTCCCTGGTTTGTGTGCCAACATAAAGGGAACACAGAAACAAACCTCACCATAGATACAAGTAGAAACAATGGGAAACTTTGCCAGATCAATCAACGAATTTGCAATTTGAAGGACATGGAAAGATCCTAAATTTCAGGCCCAAGACAATTTGCAGTCAGGAGGCTAATTGCATCGAACGAATGACTAATCTCCCTCGCAAAAATAAAGAACAAATGACTAATCTAAAGCAGAAAGGTCGTGCTGGCCAATCCCCCCTGTACATATTCTGGGTCGTCGGCGTAGAACTGTGATGGCGCTGCAGCAGGTCGTGCTTGCGTTGCTGCTCTACATCGGCATCGACCTTTCCGAGGCGTAGCCATCGTAGTTCTACGCTGTCGACCCGGACATCAGACACCGATGTGGGTAATTTCAGCGTCCCCTTGCGTTTTGGTCTTTTGGATGGCTGGGTTAGGCTGATTTGGTTTTGTTTTGAGATTTAGAGATCGGACCAAGGAGGTGTCACGATAATTAGCAGGATCAGCGGATGCCCGTCGCCGTGCCTCCGGCTGTCTGTGCTGCTTGGCAGGCACATTGGCAGGCACATGCAGAGTTGCAGACACTACGGCATCTTCTTGTAAGGCCAACTCCATCGCGCGATTCTAAACGGACGTCCGTTTTGTCTGGATTCTGTCCGTTTGGGTAGGGCGATGGGGTTGTGTCCGGGCCTGTCCTGGGATGTGGTAGCCGTGCGTCCAGCGCACGGACGCATCCCGGCCGTACCCTGCGTACATTTTTCTTTGCAAGTCCTTAATTTTTTTTCATCATTCATTTTTGATACATGAAAAATACATCATCGCATTTTGACTAGTAAAGCAAGACTAAAGAAAACAAGAACCACAAGAATACATTTTAGAAGATACCCAATTTTCATAACTGCTCCCTTGAGTTGGGTTAGGGCCTTCTCGATGCACTCATTGTTGATCTGTGGAGGAGGCTCAATCTGGCATCCTTCTTTCTTCTTCAAGCCAGAAGTAGATGTTGCTTCCTCAGACCTAGTCTCGTGTCTAGTCTCTGATCTAGCAACAAGTGCACTTGTCTCATTTATTAAAGCCTCTATGCTAGCTAAAAGTGCACGAACATGTACTAAATTTCACTCTATCAATATATTGATGTACTCTTCTTCCCAATACCAAAACTTGCATCCATTCTACACAACAAAATTTGAAGTTAGCACAACTAGTCAAATCTAGAGCACAAAGCGAAGCTAAAAAAAGCGCATACCCCATCGTTTAAGCACTTGATGAACACCCATCCGGTATGTTCCGGCGTTGTAGACACGCGGCGCACGACCATCCTTGGGCAGTGGTCGCACTTAATGAGTGGCAACGGTGCGCCGGCGAGCTTTTGGGCAAGCACCGAGCCCGGCCGACCGCCATTCATGTATCTGCCGGCGGACCACCGACGGTGCAGATCCGAGCGGCTAGAGGAGGAGCCACTGCCTGCATGTGGCCTTGCGGCCCTGCCAGGGCTTTCCGGCGAGGTGCCCGGCCTCCCACAGCCGGCCGAGCTCAAGACCGACCGGATCCGCCCCAAATCCGGCTGGCGGGTGCGCAAACCAAGTGGCCGTGGTTGGGTAACTCGGCGGCGAAGGGGCTGGGCGAGCTCGCGTTCGAACTGCACGGCTGCAATGGCAGCGGCAGCGGCAGTGAGGGGGAAGAGTGGGGAAGAGTAGAGGGGGTGCGGCCGGAGGGAGGGAGGGGGGCGGATAGAAAAAGGCCCGCCCTGTGCCACCGACGGGCGGGCCAGGGAAGGACACGCGCAGACGACCCACGCGTCCACGTGGTGTCCGTTTCACCCTCAAAGCGGCGCAAGTTTGGGCCGCGGATGGGTCGAAAGCGAACACAAAACGGACAAAAGTCCGTTTGCTCCCGCGCGCTGAGCCGCTTCGTTTATCCGTTTTACCCCAAACGGATGGGGCCGAACAGGATAGGGTCGCGCGATGGAGTTGGCCTAAGGCTGAAGCAATCTCAATGCAAGTTGCAAAACTGGTTTGCAAAGCTGAAGCTACTCTCCCATTGTTCGGAAATTACTATGTTTAAAATAGATTGCATAACGGGCTTGCAACTCGTTGATGTAATCTCAACGCTTGCAAATTTGGATTCTCAATTTCTCATGTATATGTCTTCATGTACTATTTCAAAATATTGGATAAGAATCAATCAAACACTTGCAGGTCACTATGGATAGCAACGTTTATTATTTCCAACTTGAAAATTGCTGAAAGAGATCCGACGGCCAACCATGAGTTCTGAAATTTGTTCGTGCAGTCGTATTTTTTTTAGTGTGGTTGGCGCTATTTTCTGAGGTGTTTTCCTCGCAGGTTGTTTGCGTACGGGGTTGTCCTAGTATTATGGGGTGTAGGTATGGAAATACGGAGCTGCGTCCTTGTTTCATTGACTGGAACAAGAAAAGGGGATGGGGGAATGGGCACAGCCGCAGGATGAAGAGCATGTTGATTCAGGTGGGTAGTGCGGGTTGATTAGGGCTAAAGGCAGGGGGCAAACTGCAAAATACGCGGCCCTGACCGGCCTAGCCCAGCTGGCTCCATTTGGCGAGCTGTGATTCGTTCAGGACCAAATTTGCACTTCCATGACAAGTTCAAGGACCAGACAATCAGCTTTTTCAAGTTTGAGGACCAAACTATCACCTCTATGACAAGTTTAGGGACCTGCAGTGCTATTACCTCCAAAATTTTGTGCTTTAACCTTTTTCTGAAACCTAATCGAGATCTAACTCTAGTTCAAAAAAATTTCGAGATCTGACCCTTTTACTACCATCGGGGTCCATGGCGGTAGGGTGTAATAGCCTACCGCCAGGGACCTTGGCTGTAGGAAACAACCCTACCGCCAGCACAACCCTACCGCCAAGGTGCTCGGCGGTAGGCACGAGCACGCACTGTGTTCAATACTTACGAGGAATTTACGGTAGGGGCATGCAACCCTACCGCCAGGGACCTTGACGGTAGGCTGTTACACCCTACCGCCATGGACCCTGGCGGTAGCAAAAGGGTCAGATCCCGAAAATTTTTAGATTAGGGTCAGATTTGGATTAAGTTTCAGAAAAGGGTCAAAACACGAAATTTAGCCTCGAGTGAGCATCCTATGTAGACAATCTTCCTTGACCGGTCAATCAATCTAAGGGCATGCGCTATGGTAGCAGTGGAATGATGCTGTCCCATCCTCCACATCATAGTCGCCATGTCGCGGCCGCTTCATCGTTCTGGCGAGGGCTGGTGCCACTCGCCGACCAGGGGAATCGAGCCCGACAGATCTTGGACTTGCGAACGAGCACTCAATGGAGTGTTGTACGAGACGAGGTTCCGTGTTGATTCTTATTTAGAGGAGGAGGATGGCGCGCCGGGGCTCTCTATCTCTTGTCATTGAGGTGACGACGGCTGATGTCCAGGAGGTGGCTACGGCTGACGCTTGGATTAAGATTGGCGGCGGTTAATTGATGGGACAAAATCGCCCCGTCGCCTCCCTTATCTGGCAACTAAGTAAATATTTTCATGATGCTTGGATTAAAAACACCTTTATATTTGAATCAAGTATCTTATTTTACACGTAATTAATTTACATGAGTAAATTAGTGTGTGTGATATCTTCATGCAAGGTATGTTTTACATATCCAAGATGAAATTTGCTGATCTTGTCATTGATGGCAAAAGCTATCTAATCTGGGCAATAGACATCAAGATTAACTTGGCTGCCAGGAATATGATCAACTGTAAGCACAACTTCTCAGGAAGCTCCTGCTATCACAAATATGGCAAAGTATGGTGCTTTGCACTTCATTCGACACCATGTTGATCTTGCTCTGAAAGAAGAGTACATGATGGGGGGGGGGAGTCCTCTATCACTCTGAAACTCCTTGAAGGAGTGCTATGATCAACAAAGGTCAGTGATGTTCCTTGAAGTGCAAAATGAATGGTGAAATAATATTTTGCAAATAAATTCATGTGATAATCTCGCTAATTTATTCACCAATCCATTACCAAGTTAATTCCGCAAGGGGGAGGGGGGAGGGGTCACCAATAACCTGCTAAGATCAACAAATTTTCAGTATTGCAGTCTTTTCTTTTGTGAGTTTTTCCTACTAATTTCTCACGAAAGGTTTTTTATGAGGCAATATATATTAGTACAAGCGTGAACGCATATGCCATTTTCACACTGCGATTGTAGAAGTTTTTCATGGCATATTGTATATTCCTCCTTAATTTTTTCCACATGGTTTTTCAAGAAGATTATTCCAAGGATGATCGGCCACAAGGACAAGCAATGATTAGGGAGTGTTAGGATTTATTTATTCTTGTAACTAAAGGATAATCCTTCCTTTTAAAGTGCCTCATGTGATTGGCCGTATGGCAACTGTCTCGACACTCACCACGTTCGCACGAATAGACACATCTCTTCGTCAACCCCGTTCCCCTTGTATATATTCTATGATCGTCGATGGAATAAAGTTGGTTGGATCGATTCATTCAATTTTTACCACAACTATATGAAAAAAGTAAAAAAAAAAGTAATGAAGATAAACATCAAGGTTTTGTAGTTGCAACATCTAAAATTCAACAGAGAAATGACACACGTTTCTTATTCTCCATAGAGGATTTAACATTCTCATCACCATGCCTTGAGTGATCCTAGCCTAGCTAGGGCTCGATTAAACATCTTGGCTGCCACCTTCATGAGTTCCCTGGATCCTTGGTGATGAGGCTCCATCCCTTTTCCCTTCCATAAGCCAATTCTTCTCGTTGCGAGATTGCATGTTTTTGGCTGGCTCTGTGGTTGGCTTCCCGTTGCTGGCCATGCCGCTGTAACGCCACTCCTATGTCACAATAAGTGTGCTTCCTTTTCTTAGAGCATCTCAAACGGATGATGGAAAAAGTATTTCAGGGCAGGAGAGAGAAGGCTTTGGGGCATAAGGGCAAAAATGGCCCTGGGACAACTGGGGCTATAGCCCCAGACGTGGCCGAAAGTGATCTTCTGTGCTCAAGCACAGGTGGTATCGGTATCCCAGCCACCGGCAATCCTCGTGATCCACAACCCACTCTGTATTGGCCCAGGTATTATTCCCGTATTCCTTGTGGTGAACAGTTGTAAAGGCCCACGTCTATCATTGCCGGCTTGTTACGGCGTTAGGTACCTGGGCTATGGATCAGATGCCCACTAACAGACTGGGCCGGAAGGGCGCAGATTCTGGACTAGCGGCGGGTGTGACCATATTGAAGGAAATATGCCCTAGAGGCAATAATAAAGTTATTATTTATTTCCTTAAATCATGATAAATGTTTATTATTCATGCTAGAATTGTATTAACCGAAAACATAATACATGTGTGAATACATAGACAAACAAAGTGTCACTAGTATGCCTCTACTTGACTAGCTCGTTAATCAAAGATGGTTATGTTTCCTAACCATGAACAAGGAGTTGTTATTTGATTAACGGGATCACATCATTAAGTGAATGATCTGATTGACATGACCCATTCCATTAGCTTAGCACCCGATCGTTTAGTATGTTGCTATTGCTTTCTTCATGACTTATACATGTTCCTATGACTATGAGATTATGCAACTCTCGTTTACCAGAGGAACACTTTGTGTGCTACCAAACATCACAACGTAACTGGGTGATTATAAAGGAGCTCTACAGGTGTCTCCAAAGGTACATGTTGGGTTGGCGTATTTCGAGATTAGGATTTGTCACTCCGATTGTCGGAGAGGTATCTCTGGGCCCTCTCGGTAATGCACATCACTTAAGCCTTGCAAGCATTGCAACTAATGAGTTAGTTGCGGGATGATGTATTACAGAACGAGTAAAGAGACTTGCCGGTAACGAGATTGAACTAGGTATTGGAATACCGACGATCGAATCTCGGGCAAGTAACATACCGATGACAAAGGGAACAACGTATGTTGTTATGCGGTCTGACCGATAAAGATCTTCGTAGAATATGTAGGAGCCAATATGAGCATCCAGGTTCCGCTATTGGTTATTGACCGGAGACGTGTCTCGGTCATGTCTACATTATTCTCGAACCCATAGGGTCCGCACGCTTAAGGTTACGATGACAGTTATATTATGAGTTTATGCATTTTGATGTACCGAAGTTTGTTCGGAGTCCCGGATGTGATCACGGACATGACGAGGAGTCTCAAAATGTTCGAGACATAAAGATTGATATATTGGAAGCCTATATTTGGATATCGGAAGTGTTCCGGGTGAAATCGGGATTTTACCGGAGTACCGGGAGGTTACCGGAACCCCCCGGGAGGTACATGGGCCTTAATGGGCCTTAGTGGAAGAAGAGGAGAGGCGGCCAGGGTTGGGCCGCGCTCCCCTCCCCCCTAGTCCGAATAGGACAAGGAGAGAGGGGGCCGGCGCCCCCTTCCTTCTCTCTCTCTCTTTTCCCACCTCGCGAATCCTATTCCAACTAGGATTGGGGGAGAAGTCCTACTCCCGGAGGGAGTAGGACTCCTCCTGGCGCGCCCTATGATGGCCGGCCTGCCTCCCCCTCTTGAACCTTTATATACGGAGGCAGGGGCACCCCAAGACACACAAGTTGATCCACGTGATCATACTCTTAGCCGTGTGCGGTGCCCCCTTCCACCATAGTCCTCGATAATATTGTAGCGGTGCTTAGGCGAAGCCCTGCGACGGTAGTGCATCAAGATCGTCACCACGCCATCGTGCTGACGGAACTCTTCCCCGACACTTTGCTGGATCGGAGTCCGGGGATCGTCATCGAGCTGAACGTGTGCTAGAACTCGAAGGTACCGTAGTTTCGGTGCTTGATCGGTCGGGCCGTGGAGACATACGACTACATCAACCAAACGCTTCCGTTGTCGATCTACAAGGGTACGTAGATCATACTCTCCCCTCTCGTTGCTATGCATCACCATGATCTTGCGTGTGCGTAGGAATTTTTTTGAAATTACTACGTTCCCCAACACATATTACCGCTCGTCTTGATTCAAGCCTGATAATCTCGCTGCCTTCCTCCGCTGTCCCCTCCTTCAATCTATTCTCTTCCCGTAGACTGGTCCGATGTCTGCCTCCGCGTCGACTGGATACGACGATGAGATTCTGCCGCTCATTCCATGCCCTGACTGCGGCGGCCAGCTGATCACCTGGATTGCGCGGGGCGGTGAGAACGCCTACAAGTGCGCCAAGAAAAATGTGAGAGCTTCTTATAGCAGATTAATTTATGGTCATTTTTTCTCGTCGCCTTGTACTCATGGGCCAAAGATCTGGACTTTTTTTGGGCAGGTTGGTCTTTGCGAATACATCAGATCCAACAGGACCTACCGTCCTGATCTGAATCGCCATTTCGGAGTGCAGCACAACGCTTCTGCCTCCCCTAGTCGTCAGGGAATGCAGCTCTGAAACAGGATTCGTTCCCAGCAGGCAGTTGGAGCGGGCACAGCTGGGCTTGCCGAGGCTCAGAGCGAGGCGTTCCAGATGGATAACAATCATCCGGCGCCGGCGCGGTTCGCCAATCACCCCCGTTGCTGCATGGAGATGGCGCGGCTTGCTGTTGTTTTGGTGGCGGCGAACCTGATCGCAACTCTGTTCGGGATTGGGATGCCGGTCCTCTTCCTCGGCCTCCTAGATCGCTAGAAGCTACGATCCTCTTTGTTGTTCACCTTGTCTGTTGGCTTGTTTTATCGCTAGCATGATGGTTTGACCAGTCAATATACCATGGCCGTGTATTTGTATTAGTTAAGTCGTGTACTGCCGTCTTAGTAGTATTGATAAAACGTAATGGTCTGTGACTCGTTTGCTGTAATGGGAAGCTGTAATGGATCTCATTTTGTGCCTGTTAATGTTAATGAAGGCTTCTATGGTTACTTAAAGTTTTGATGTCTCACGTGACAGTATAGAGAATGGCTTGCCCTGTTCACTCACGGACTGATGGAATCACCAGCAGTCAACCAGTATGCGGCAGCAACTTTTTTGTTTGTTTTTTTCCGGTCGTTTTCATGCACCATCGGCATCGCCTGTACACGCGTCATCACTAGGTTTTTATTATCTTTTATTATTCCGGTCGAGCTCCCAAACCCCGAGCAGTACCAACATGCCGCTGCCTCTCCCAACCTCCTCTTCTTCGTCTTATCCGCTCAGACCACTGCGTCTCTCTCGTCTCACTCCCACAGACCTCGGCCGGTCGCCGTTCGTCAACAGGAGGCTCGGCGCCGCGGGTGCATCGCGGCAAGGAGTGCAGATCTGCATCTGCTCATCCCCACAAGGTAAGTTCTTCATGCCCCCTAGCTGATCCCTGACATTATTGCATCCGTTCTACTGCTTAGTCCCCTGCCAGTCCCCTTAGTCCGACGGTCAAATTTAGCTGATTTGCGCACCCATGGATGCAGACACCACTGAGCATCGCACGGACCACCGAGATCTGCCTAGGTTTACTGGGGAATCATAGGGGGACATGCAATGGAGCTTACAAGTTCCACATTTTCATAGTAAATTTGCTGTATTTCTCAGATGCCAATTAGTAGCGCCCACCTTTCAGAGTCTTGATATAGTTTGTCACACCGAAAGCTCACGCATCGGGTTTGCATTTTTATGCAGGCCAGATGTCTGATGTTGGTAGCAGCCTTGGTGGCGCAGCCGGTGGCGGAGAAGATGGTAGGGCAATCTCTGATGGGTCTGAAGTTCAGATAGAGGACCAGCAACCAGTCCCCCCACCTGTGCCAACATCTCGGATCTCTGTGAAACATGCAGTTGAAGTCATTCAAACGTTTGATGAGTACAAGAGGTGATTGGTACAAGAAATCGGGTTTGGTGGAATGTTGAAGTTGCCCATGCCGCAGAAGCTTAATCTCAAATTCAGTGCATGGACAATGAGCAAGGTTAGTGTATCTCAGCGCGCAATTATATTGTCTGAGTCAAAGAAGCTGAAGTTCTGGCCGGAGGATGTGCACAAAGTATTTGGGATACCTTGCGGTCACCGCTCTATCCGGGGGCGTGATGGTCACATAATGCCTGATGCAATTCAATTCATCAAGAAGACTCTCGGGATGGACAAAAAAGGTGTTCATAGCCTGCGAGCTGCGGAGGAGTTCCTACTACGAGATGTATCAGAGACATCTAGCAAGCTTGAGAAGGATTGTTTTCAAATTGCTTTCGTCATTTTTGTCATGGGACACGTGCTTGCGCCAACCACAAAGCATGATTATTCCACCATTGATTTTTGGGGTGCCCTTGCAAACACCGAAACAATATCACAGTTCAATTGGTGTGACTACGTGCTTCAGTGCTTGCTAGAAGCTGTTAGACGTCTCAAGAAGGACATGCTTTCAAACAATCCAGGCACTAACCTTGTTGGTTGTCACCTTTTTCTTCAGGTCAGCATGTGTTTTACATGTAATATCTGTTGTCCTGCTTGATGGGGTCTAACTTTTTCTGCTCTGATTTTTTTATCAGGTGTTCTTCCTGGATAGTATTGACTTAGGCATTTTCAATAAGAAGCATAATGTGCTCCCCCGTATAAGTGAATTTGATCAGGACAGCATTAGGAACATGATCACAATGTCCACTGACATTGGGAAGAACCCCACATCACATTCAAACAACAAGGTTTCATTGCTCTCTGGATTAATCACACTGTATCTTTGTATGATGCAACCATTTTTTCACATTAATCTCACTCTTATCTAATGCAGCTACGTGCGGCAGAAGATGTTTGCTATGCCTGGCAGAAGTATCCTCAGGACCAACCCAACACCCTTCTTGCAGGCACCAACAGTGGTGGTAACAGTGCATCCGCTGCATGTGGCGCACATCAGTTCTCTCGAAATGACAATGCAACAGTGACACCCACGCACAATGTATTAGATGTACATACACCAATTCGCACGCTTGGGCCCATTGATTTCACACACTACCTCCGCACACGCTATCCCAACTTGGTACGGTAACAGCATTTGCTCGCATGTAGGCACATCCTATTCAATGTTTTTTGCAGACCAAAAGCATGCATAACTCATCACAATCTACTCCCATTTTCTGCAGGCATCGGATGAGATCACTGTACTGCTCAATGAACAGAATGCCCGGGTACAACGTCACATAAATATAGCTCGTGCAAACGCTCAATTGGACATGTTTAAATTTGCAGATAAACTTTTCAATGCACTTTCCAAGAGGTGCATATGTTGTTCCATTAGAGGCTTTTCTGATTGTCCATCAAGAGCTATCCCAGAACCACAAGGCAAGACTTTTTGTACTTTTCATCAAGTAATAAGCTTAGCAGGTTTCCCATAGTTAATCTTTAATGCACCACCTTTTTCAGCTATGACCGCCACGACACCTGCTCGCCCCAACATACATGGTGTCAGGCTGGACATGTCTGCATGTGAAGGTCAGTCTGTCTTCATGGTTCCCCTGTGTGTATTTTCAGTCACATCTTCCCGCATCTCACACCGGACTGCCCCGCAATGAATGCAGGTGATAGCTCTACCTCGAAGAGAACTCGTTGCGGGGATACACCTGATCCCCTGCGCAAGCGCCACTGCTCTGAAGGGGAATCTCCCGCGGATATCAACATGTCGATTGTTCGTTTTGCCCAGTTCACCTTGTGAGCAATCAGTGAACTATTCATCGATCTGCCCAATGATGGTAGTACTACAGTTTTCAGTGAGCGACGGGAAGAGCTACCTAGCCGCAAGTATGTTCAGCACCCTGGGTTCCAAACTGATCCTTGGGGCAGGGGTGTCGTCCCGCCACCCCCCTGCAATGATATATCTGAACTTATCCTTCAGTTTTTTGCATCGTCATCCGTGCAAGAACTATCGAGGTCAGTGTGCACGCAAAATACCTCCTGCTAGATCATACACGATTTTTATTACGCCAACACCATGTACTAATTATGTTGCCTTTATCAGGAATTTCCTGGTTCATGAGATGCCGAGGTTTGCACGCGTCACTGGAGTTGCAATGAAAGAACAACTAGGGGGAGACCCTAATTGATCACGAGTTGATGTCTGTAATCCTTCGTCGATATTCTCAGATCGACCAGCAATATGATGCAGAATGCCCATATCTTACCTGGCGTCACCCTATCGAGCCAGATTTCCAGGTAAGGATGCAAGTCTAAGACATATATCCATTTTAATTATCTCAACTACAATGGTATGTCATGAGACCATTTTTTCATTCCGGGAAACCATGCTTGTGCATTTTGTGGCAGACGCTTGTCCTGGCAGAGTACGATTTCCTCCACACCATGTCGATCTAGAACCAGCTTGTTGCTGATTCGCTTAAGTATGATCTCACTTCTGGAGCTGGTATGTAATACAGCCCAGCTATCATGCCTACACCCAAATGCCCTGACTCATCAAATCTGACATCATTGTTTTCTGCTTACAGTTTTACACACCTGTTCCACGGCCAGAGGGCTGGATGGCTGTTTTCTTCAACATGCTGACTAGGGTCATCTGGGTGATTGACCCACTGTACCACAACAAGTTCGCCTGCCCACCCACGAGGCAACGCGACGAGATTATAGCATGGAAGCTGCATGATGCATTGTTCACTTGCCTGAATGAATTCTACGCTGGATGGCCAACTAGCAAGGATAATTGGACTCTCAAGTTCCCTTCCATGACCGACTGCATTTTCTCCCGGTAATACAAGCTCAACCTTTTTTTATACCATGCAATATTTTTACGGTCCATACTGAAGACTGATTTCTTATTCGCCCCCCGCCCCTCCCGTAACCCTTCAAATGTGATGCAGTGCCAACACAGGCGGGTGTGTCCTCCATGTGGCAAGGCACTTTGATGCTCACAAGCTGAAAATGCCACTCACCAAGGTACACACATTTCCAATCTATGTGTCCCATGTTTTGCACATTATATCTGCTAGCTTACTAGTGCAAACCATTCGCCAATGCACAGTATACTGTGTCCAAAACGAAACGGGATGCCCTGCATGAATGCCTCAAGCTCCAGGGAAACTTCTCTTCCCTCGCCCATGATGCGTTCTGGAAGGTCCTAGCTCCTTCAGATTCTGCATTTGACTAGTAGGGAGTTATGCTGAATGCGTTGCCGGCTTTAGTCTTGTTGCATGGTTTATCCAGTAGATTACAAAGTTATGTTCGTAGCATGGGTTCTGTATGCCGGACCTGCGAGCATATATGTAAGCTTCAATTCAAATCCCCCAGCATTTGGCACCTATCATATATCTATCATGTCAGATGTGTGTACCCTGGATCTATGTTCAGTCGTATATCAATCATCGGACCAACTATCATTATTTGGCCTTCCTTGTTCGTTTGCAAATTTCAACTTCCATTTATCTGCCCTGCCGTGCGAGCCTGGTTTGTTTCCAAGGGTCAACAAAGAACATGGGCATTGTGTTCATTCAGTAGTAAAGTCATGTAATCCCACTAAATTAAAATAAATTCATTTCCAAATCAACAACAGATATATCACACCAACCATTCGGTCTCATGTTGTGGCAATGAATAGCTGCCGAATTCGTGGCCCTAGCTGTTGTATTATGTGTACCTTGGAACCGTGTTCGCACACATATATCAATATATGAACCAATTTACCATTTCTAGCCGAATGAGCCTGGCTTGGTAACAAGGATTGACAATTAATTTTTGAAACAAGCCTTGTTCCCGTCCAAAGCTTCCAGGCACGTACAAAGTGAACATTAATTCATCCCCAAATCAACATTGGATGAACCCTTCCAAATATTCAGTGATATGCCGTTGCAACAAACACCTCCCAAATTCACGATACATGCAGGCAGTATATCATCCGTGGTCTCAATCTATCATTCTGTGAGGATAGGTTATTACAAAATCTATCAGCCCATCCTTCACAAGATGACACGATCTTTGCATACCAATTTTTTCAGGCGATACATGGTCTATGTCAACTGAACTCACCAACGCATGCATTTTTTAGGTAACAAACCATGCATCCACCAAATAAACCGAACAAACATTGCTCCCAGCAAACGAAAGTTCTACATATAGGGTTCTTAATTCAGCCTGATACCAAACTTAAACATGTCTATTTCATGCGCCCATAATCAGTTAGGGCTTTAATTCGAACCGCAGGGGGAACCACTACCACACCGTGGGGATGGCAGCTAACATTTCCACCATGTCGCGCCGCTTCATGGACTAGTCTCGCAAACTTTTGCAGCAAACCCAAAAGTGATGGAACCACTACCACACCAGTTGAAGTACTTTGGGATGGTAGCTAATGTTCCCTGTCCAGCGTTTACTACTTGATGGAGCTGGTGAATCCAGACGTCTTGCAATCTTCTTTGTTTCCTCTCTTCAGAATGGCACCACCTCCAGCATAAAATCATGTAGCTCTGCTTTGTTTCCCCTCATTGAAATGACCTCGTAAGCAATCATCTCCCGGAAGTAGTGTAGGGATTCTGAAATTTGGCAGCAGTAATCTACGTCAGCATCACTAGTTGTTCATGATTCCTCTTACAACTCATTTCAAAATAGTGCCTCTTACAGCCATGGAGCATCATGAACACTGCACGTACCGGTGTGAGAGGATTGTAGATGTACAGGCCCATGAACTCCCTGATGTAGTTCACCACATGCAGGTGGCTGTCATGGCTGCACAAATTTTAGTCGAATCAGTTCAAAATCTTGTTTTAACATCTGCTAAGTAGTTTTGCAATTATCAGAGAAGGGCACGCACATTTCGCTGTTGGGGTGCATCCTTACATTGTAGTTCACCCTCCACCCTTGAGCTGGCACATACCAGCCTGCAATGTTTTCATGGATGCATCGACGGAGTCCCTCGATGATGTGGTTTGCATTATCTTCGTGCTTCAGTTTCATGGCGTCCTCTCCATTTGAGGTCTCGCACGGGTCCATAACAAGTAGCGTCTTCTCGTCGACATCAACAACATAGAGAGACCATGAATTGTGGTATGGCACTGGCAGCATCAGCTGAAAATGATCACCGTAGTCAGCGCTTCGATTCAGGGCAAACCAAATATAATATAGTACAATATCAGGATGATTAATCGCTAACCTTCTTGGTCCACTGAAGCCTATATCCAAGCGCCTCAAAGCTCATCATTGTATTCATGAATTCGAAATCTAGACTGTATGAGTTGTACATCAAGGCAAGCTGCAACCACATTTTTTCCAGTTAGCGGGTCATACATGTTACTCAAGAGGCACAAGCGCAAAAATCATGCCAACTACTCACCACAAAGCACACATCAAACACATGGCGCCACCTGATCTGCCATGAACCATACATGAGCCCTTCCTTGTAAGTGATCATTCGGCTCAAGCAAACCCAACCAGTAACTGTTAGCCTTCCATTCGGCCCAAATTCTTTCCAAAAATCATCACCACACATCACAACTAGGTACGGGGCAAGGTGTTTGAACCATTTCCTGCAAAATGAGTTCAGTAAGTGGTAAGTACAAGTAATCCATGTCGGGATGGGCGGATGCACCTTCTTATAATGTCTCTGCTTTCGAACTTACTTGTCGAGCTCCTGTCTCGTGCATGTCAGCATTTTGTCGAAGTACACCACATTCTTTGCTGTCGGCTCTTCATGCTTCAGTCCAGCTTTCCCCGGGAATTTCTCTCCCATTTCATTCTTCACAAATGTCCTAACCATACTGACTTGCACCCTTACAGGTCCCGAGCCTCCCAGACTAGGCTCAGCGCCCTGATTGCTGGTTGCATCAGGAGAAACACCCGTCCGACAAAGATGTTATGCTTCTAGGTTGTCAACGTCAGTTTTGAATGCATAATTTTGTAACCTATACCTTGATGGAGATGCTGCTCGCCCCCTGCCGATGCAGACCCCACCACGCGATTAGTTGCTGCTGATGATCCGCCAGATGCAGTAACTGTATTACATGATCAGCCGGTCAGGTCACGCAAATCCATGCTGCTAATGTCAGTCATGATATCTTACTTGTTATTCCAGGGAACACATAGTCCCCTATTTCTTGACGAGTGATGACCCCAACTCCAAAGCCTACGCCCCTGGCTGTATCATTGGGACGCATATGTACCTCACATGTTTTTTTGGAACAATCAATCATGTTAGACTTTAACTTTCAGGATGTACACTACGCTACTCACTTATAGGATCCACATTTTGATTTACCGTGTAATCCATCTGGGGGAATGCTTTGCTCTGCGGCTCCTCCTTGTTGGTCGTCTTGCATCGCACCCGCATCACTGTCAGAGCTATCCGATGAAGATGACCCACTCCCGGAAGGTGTTTTCCGTTTCCTATTGCGACACTTCTTGCTCCCACGGTGCACACATCTTTTCTGTCGTTGCCTTGCTGGAGGCACAAACCGAATTACTGGCTGTTCCGGAGTAGAGCTCATGCACAGCACACCTGGTGTTTCCATCACTAAATGTTTGCTTTTGTTACGAGCAGCACTTAACAAAACAACACAATGGTTTTACATCTATGTGGGATAGCATTATGCACCGTTGATCTCAGCCTGGAACTTGAGACAATCTGGCACCATATCACCATTGCTTGGCGTTGCCCTCGTCAGCTCATCTGGAACAAGATTTTATCATCACGCCGACATGATTGTTGTTAGTAGTTATACGCAAAAATCATGTAACAACAAAATTGTATCACTGCTTTTCCAAAATATACCTATTTCTGCCTCGATAGTTTCCATGGCGCAGTTGCCTGCTTGCGCATTTGTAACCACATTATAAGCTCTAATTAGTCAGCAAAAGACAAAGCATTGGAAGGCTCTTTATCACAACTTCAGAAATCTAGCAAACTATACCTCCAGTGTCACGCCCTAAGGCTACAACAGTGCAATCTTCTGTGTTCTGCCTTGCCTCAATACCGCTTTCTGGTGTCGAACTGACAAGTCGGACATCTAACAAGGTGGAATTTCACAAAAAAATATGTATATGTCAGTACCACTATTATACTCACAGGTGCCATCTAATTCATTGGAATTGTGTTAACTTACTGTTGATTTCTGTTTCAAACTTTAGACATGTGTTAGCCCCCCTGTGATCAACTGCTTCATCCCTACCGTTGGCATCTACATTACCCCATCACCACTGTCAAATTCCACGTACAAATATTTCTGGATACGTTTACCCGTATATAGCACCGTACTCGAACCATGTGAGTACTGACCTGGCTCTGCTGGAGGCTCCACCCGTACTCGAACCATGTGAGTCGCAAACACACTTGTCACCAAATCGATGATACCCACCTCCATCTCTGCACCATTTGCAAATTGTCAGTTCATACATTTTCATACATGTTTATAGCTCAACTATTTCTTATCCCTTGCTAAAATTCCCTTTTTACACATATGATTCATTTATTCCCACTACAATATATTATCAAGACAACCATTTCACGATTCTATTTATTTCTTCCTTTATTCATATTGCTCACCGTTTGCATCGTACAAATTCTGAACAGACGAAGCAAATAATAAATCATTTGTCTCCTTTGCCCTGGGAGTGATAGGGCTCTGTATCAGGCTTTCATGGTGTCTGTCTAACATTTGATCGTAACCTTCACTTTCTTCAGATGCAGGGCTCCCACAATTGTCTTCATGATCCACAGCAGTGTTTCCTGCCACACGACTTGCAGTCCTATGATCAGGGTCTGTGCTAGCAGGGTAGTGAGCCCCACTGACTCCCTCAGCTGCAAAATATAAAATTACAACTGTTTGTCAACCTGATGAAATATGGGAATGCAAATCAATCTAGGGAAACATATGCCACCTTGAATTGCCGTTGTTGCCTCCACAAATCTTGCCACTAACAATGACATGGATGCACTATCTGGAATGAATTCTCTGTGCCATACATAAGAAGCTGAATCTGGTGTTGACTGAAGCATCCAGAACGGCGTCATTGGCGAGGCTCCACCACTGTCTGGTGTGACCAGATCTATGAATGCTTCGAAAGACATAGCTCCTGTGGGTGTGAAACCTAACGTCCAGAGTGATTAAATGCAATTTACTCATTATCTGCTACATGCATATGTTGTATGTATTTTGTTTGTGTTTTTATACGAAACCTTACCTACTACTGGAATTTCTTCATGCCTGAGCTGAGGAACGATGATAGGCTCATCTAGTTCTAAATCTTCAGGGTCCACTGCTGGAAGCTGGGCATTCACCCCATCCGCCCCTGTCAATGCACACAGATTTTCCTCAGTGTTAGCTTCAACAAGATTTCCAGAGGAGGACAACAGGCAATCTATCAAGCTCAAAGTATTAACGACAACGGGCACGCACCTTGAACACTTATAACTGGGGGCAGCCCAAGCCAGCGGTTCCCTGCATGATCAATTCACGACTTAGTTAGATAGCATACAAACCACCTAAAAAATCTTGGTTTAGACGGTTCATCTGTTTAAGTCAGTACCATTCATTATCTGTACTCTCTCATGCTGCCTCAACACTCTTCTGTAGTTCCTCGATATCTTAGCAAGCCTGGTTGGATTGTCGTCATCACTATCTGACTCCTCCAGTTCACTCTCCTCTGATGGGCCCTTCCCTTTATCACTTTCAGGAATTCGGATTATTGGCCTGCGACGTATCGCCTCTTGCCCTGTCTCATCTATGTAAACTCCTCGCTCAGGCTCTGTTCCCCTTCTCTCAGTCACACCTAGAAAATTTTTCCCGCAAAAGTTAACAAAGTTCAATCCTATGGTTTCAACACGTATATTATCATGATTGCAGATGAGGTACTTACGATTGGCTTGCGGTACTGATAGAGTTCCCACTGGTTCCACCTTCACAGTCTCTTGTTCATCAGTGCCCACGACATCTGTACAATTCACAAGGCACACGTTAGCAATGAACTTCATGGCATGCTTTGTTCACGGACGCGCCGATTTTTAGTTCGGGCACTCACCTGTCTGATCCATGATTTCTGCTTCTGGCTGCACTGTGTTCTGAAGCTGTTGCTCACCTACATTGTCGAGTTGCTGTTGTCCCATGCACTCAGGCTGCTGATCAACCACACCAACGAGCTGTAGCTGGGCTGTGTGTTCAGGCTACAGATCGCCCACCCCATCCTGTTGCTGATGCATCACCTCGACGGGCTGTTCCTCGATCTCCCTAGTTTCCATGCTCATACCATGGCATGGGTTAGCTGCATCAGTCCGGCGATTAACAGCTGGTGGCCTCCAGAATAGCTGCCATCAACATCGTAGCAAGCTTAGCGATGAACTAAAATTGAAAATTAATATGTTTTATGAAGCAAAGGCACTCACATTGTGTGAATTATCTGCCATTAGAGGATGCCATTCCTAGTGATGTGACTCCATGTAACCTTCAGGCCTAGTCTACACAAGGAAATGCACACATCAAATGGGTTAGTACATCACACAAGAATTCATCCTGCTGTCAGTCACAAAATGGATTGGCTACTTACTCGGTAAAACCCTGGGTTATCTCTCAGCAGCCGGACCAATTTCTTTACCATGGGAAATGTATATGCAGAAATCCTTGGCAGTAGATTCGACCTAAGGTTTGCAGCACTGAAGTCTATCCAATCCAGCTGAAATATTTGCAAACAGCAAAACACCATGCAAAATGAGTAGCAACTTTTTTGACATGGTTGGGAGAATAAAGTACAGCGTCAAATGATTGCAACAAAAGAACAAGGCCTCACCCCAAGGGAAAGCACATGACCACCCAAGATGGCGACCTCAGCTCCAGAGGCCACCTGTGCATGGAACCTATTGGCGCACATTCTTAGCACGTCAATCGAGTATCTGGCCATGTTGTACTGACCGATCTGCCACAGATCCTCGACTAATGGGAGGAATTCCTCTGGGAGTGCAGCCACAGATTACCTTGGCGCTAGCAAGGTAGCAGCTCCTAGCAGTGCAGATGCTACCAAGAAAGTGATTGTCTCGTTCTCGTCCATGCAACAAGGGTTTATTCTACTAATCACCTCTTCTAAATCGGACACCTTTATGCCACCTCTCCCCCTCAGACCCAAGAATCCTCTAATTTTTTTCACCAGGGCAGATTTGCTGGCAGGAGTACCAAACTGGACAATCCTACCATGACCAACTACCCCTAGGATCCTAACTGCATCATCGTCAGTAATGAACCTGATCTGACCATCTGGGAGACGTAGGGACATGTTACTAGTATCCAAGTCAGCAAGGAGCCCTGCGTACTGGATCCGATCTACTCCTCCCACATATCTATTTGTCAGCAAGCCGCCCATCCCAGTGAGCTCAGCCGCTGAATAGAACAAAGTGCTCACACCAAGAAAGGGACCAGTAGTAAACATGCATCTATACGCGAGCTCTCGCGGCGGCGGATTGGCCGCTACTCTCGGCTGGTTCGACACCACCAAAGCAGTTGACCCCCACCGATGGTTCTTTTTTCTTGGCCTCGAGCTCCCCTCGTCGGCAGTTCTTCCCCTCTTTCCTCGCTCCGGTGGCTCCTCCATCTTTCACCCCAGCTGCAACCAAATAAAACCAAAAGCCAAAGAAGAAAACCTAATCAGCAACAAAAGAGCCAGGCATTGCAAAAAGGAGATGCATTTAGTAGATTGATTGCTTACCAGAAGGACAGGGCGGCGGTCCGACGCAATCTTGGATCTAGATTTTTTCCCAATTCTCTGCTTACAGCCGTCTGAGCTCCTAAATGGGGGTAGAGAGAGAAGCGGCTGCACTGTGCACAAGTGCTTGACGAGCAGACCGAGGAAGAGACTGGTGAGAATACAAGCCACTGCAGCGGCCTACCTGTGATATGTCTGTACCTGTAGACACCCACCGTCCACCAAATAATTTTATAATGTGCTTGTAGCCAGAACCCTCTAGAAATATTGTACATCTTTCGTGCTAACGCGGCGGGAAAATTGCCGCCCTTTTTGCTATCCCTCACACCGGCAGCTGACGAGTCCTCTGAACAGATAATTTTTTTACTGCTGTTACACAACACTAAAAATATCCCGTGCTCACCCACACATGAGCTTCACAATCTGCCCCCCGTACCATTTGATAACTTAACCACCTGTGTTCTTACCCATGGGTACATCTGCACCTTTTTGCATGTGAGTACCTTTCAGTAACAAATCTTCGCCAGGACCAACACCACATATCTCCATGTGGATACTTCTTTGGGACCGGCATGGCCCCTGGTCGCACTTTCGCTGGTCATACCCTTTTAGAAGAAAGTTTATCTTCGCGGGTCCAATCTGAAGGTGTGCAACAGGACAACAACAGGGGATGTTTTTTGGTCAGCTCCCTAGACTCATGCTGCTTCATTTAATAAGTGGACTCCCCCGCCCGCCATGCAAGGGGTTGCATGCTTGTTGCCAGTCCACCAGGAGCTGAGTTCGCACTACTCCCCAACAGTACCAATCATCGTATCTATAGTTAATCCATGCCTGGGATGTTCTAATCGCTTTTTTGCATGCATGCGGGTCCGCACACATGCAGGTGTGCTTCCCCGCCCTTGTTTTGTTTATTATTTCATCGCCACTGGGATCTCCAGTTTAACCTATGCATGCATGCACAGTAAACACCATTTTGCTTGCATGCACACATGCATGCATGCGCACACTTGGGAATCATTGGCCTACGTGAATAAAATTAACCAATTTTTATATCGCCACATACGCAACGACCCATGCATCATAGGTCAATTAGTGCACGTACTCGCGTAAGAACCAATCAAACAATTCAGAAACAACTCCAGTGTGGCGCCCGGCAGCAAAACCTTTGATAAACCCTAATTCACCGAGTCAGGCCGACGCCGTCGATCAATGCCTGTCTGGTGGCAATGGCGCCAAGGACTATCCTGTCCCCCAAAAATCGAGAGAAACACGAGCATGACCAAGTTTTTGCAGGGGTTCTGCTTTCGGCACATTCGCGTGCTGCCTACGAGTGACAGACACGGGCGGGCGGGTGCGCTTGATGGTTGCGGTCGGAGGGGAGGAATCTGACCCTCAGCAGTCTGCATCGCTGCACGGAGATCATTGGCATTGCGGGGTGGTGGCCGGTGGAAAGTAGTGGTTTACATGTGACGGTTTCGACTAGGCCTGCCTCATCTTCTGACGAAAGACAGCACCCCCCGGCTAAATGGCACCCACGCCCCCACCCCCTTCCCCAGCCCGCTATGCGCGCACCCTGTGGGTACTATGACGTAGGTGCCCGACCGGTTCGAGGTTGCCCGAATTGGCCGAGGTGGATGCCTACTGCGAGCGGAATGACGTGAATGGTGCGGGACGGGGAGTGGGGGGTGGTCATTTGCAGTGTGATGACGCTAGAGGCGTGATCGGCGCCAGATATATTGTCTGTTGTTCTCACCACATTGATCCGAATGACCAAGGTGGGGGGGGGTCTAGTTATTGCTCTTGTGTTTTTCTATGTATTTCCTAATGCATGCCTACTTCCCCCTAGATTATTTTTCCGGTTCTGCTACAATTTTTCTTCAGTAAATCGACCATCCTCGTATTATTTTTATTTATTATTCACCTTCTATGTGGTGCATTTCATACTTTTGGGGGTGTTAGTTGAATGCCTCTCACCTAAACAACCAATATTTGTTAGCTCTGCTATGAACACTCGTGGGCAAAAATATGATAGTGACTTTTCCTAATTTTACTTGTCGTCCCACTGCGACAGTGATATTAAGAACGCACACACCATTCATATCATTTCTAGCTTGCAAAAGAGCGACATAATTTTTTACTACACACGATTCTTAACCACGCCAGTAATGGCATCATTACCGACGTTGCCATCAACATGCTCCCCCTAACCATGTTTAGCACGCTTGGCAGATGAGCTGCTGCTGTCTTCCTCTGCATCTTCATCCGACTCGCCGTGGGCGCCAGCCGAAGAGTGTTCGCCGTCTTTAACCTCTGCAAGCTCATCCATCCCCAGAGGTTGGTCTTCTGGGTCATGTTCTCCATAGCCTT
This sequence comes from Triticum urartu, assembly GCF_056163025.1. Taxonomy (NCBI): domain Eukaryota; kingdom Viridiplantae; phylum Streptophyta; class Magnoliopsida; order Poales; family Poaceae; genus Triticum; species Triticum urartu. Next base: position 571,289,872 of record NC_141878.1, read on the forward strand.
CTTCCACATCCTGCATCGCCTGCATCTCAACTTCCTCCTGCATCACGATATGCCCGCCCACCCAGACATCACTTGCAGGCGGCGTCTCCTGCAGGGTAATCACCAGATAAAGCAAATTCAGAGATAACTACAGATATGGACTGCTAACTGGATGCAACCCCCTCCTCCCCCAGCACTTCGTCATACCTGCTCAACGACTGCTGAAACTCCAGATGATGAACTCGCCGCTACTCCTGCTCCTACGGGCTGGTTTACTGATCTTTCAGATGCATCAGACACCTGACAGTAGGTTACACACTTAGAATGATCTCCCTCATGTTAAGTTGAGAGTCGGTTAAGAAGAGACTAACCTCTGGGATTACACCAGCGCCCTTGTGAGTAGGATCAGATTTCGTAAGGCCAGACACCGAGAACGATTGTAGGTTAGGAGCCATGGAAAGAGCTGCCCTCTAATGGAAGGACTTGGTATACTAAAACAGAGGAATGGCTTACGCACTGCCCTCTGCCTCACTACTTATCTGTCTGTAGCTCCTCTCTTTCCCGCACTTGGGGTTTGAAATTCAAAATGGGTCAGTAGAGCGATGGGCGCCACACCACCGAGAGGCATACACCTGTAAAAAATGCACACTGAAACGTGTCCACAACAGGGGGCAAGCTTACCAAAATCTGATGAATTTCTTTTTTTCCATGACCACAGAGTGTGCTCACTCTTAATTGCTGACAACTTTTTTTGCAGCCCAGGCAGAAAAATACAACGACCACTTATATGGAATTTGATTATCTTCAATATTCACAATTTCATTTTCTCTCATTTCACGTTTCCCATTCATCCAATTTCCATTTATGCGTCAGCATACTGACAAATAAATCATATATATGCACACCGAGACAATACTCATAACCGCACAAATGCATCAGCAGGTTGTACAAGAATTCACAAAAATACTTAATTTATGCAAACCCCCTATACGATTAGATGCAGACCAGTTCAACAGTACTTGATTTTTTAGATTCCACATAACTGCTTTTTCACATGCATAGGAGCTGCATACACTCAGCAAGCATGAAACTTCATAAGTTCTACACACATAATTACTGAACCACACATTCAGTACTACAGATTTTTAGTCTAAGTAGTTCTTTCCAAGCGCTCACACGCCTATAACCCGCAGACCACCGACTTTATTGCAGTTGTTTTGCCAGTGACCTTCAACTCCACAATTTTTGCACCTTGCTGGTTTCCGAACAGGCTTTGGTGCATCACCCCGGTCCGGGCAAGTAGTCCTCTTGTGCCCTTGCTGCCGACATATGCTATAGAACCTGGTCCGCTTGCTGAGCCCCTCGTACGGTGCCTTCTCACGGCTAGTTGTCGGGCGCCCCATCTCTTTCCTTTTCTTTGGCGCCAACAAGCCACTGGGTCTATTCCCACTCTCATTTGCAGAAGTAGCATCATCATTCACATTTCTGAAGCCTGCACCTCCACTTGCCGCAACTACTGTCGTATGGGCAGCAAGCTCATCACCATTTGCCATTGCATTAGCACCATCTCCATGCTGACCAATCCTGTCCTCCAGTCCGAGCCCATCCCTTATTTCCGAGAATGGTTCCATTTGGACCAGGCAATCCTTGATGAGAGTCATGAATTTGTCATATGCTTCCACGCTTGCATCGCCCATTCGAACCAACTCCATGGCATGCATACACATATTGAAATGCCTGAAGCTGAAAGGATTGTTGTGAGCATTATCTCTTTGATATTGAGTAAGGTGAGCTGGCAGTATGTCCCGTGCGTCCCTGGTCCATCGCTTCACAATGTGCTTTTGCGGTATCTCTGTAACACGGATGAAATCCAGCACCTGCAATGGTCGGTTTTCATGTCTTAGTACACAGCAGATTGCACGCATTGTACGCATATCTATAATAAGAGTTGCTTAATTTTCAGCAGTTACCATACCTTCACAACATGGCTGCAAAGCAGTCCCATGTGTGCAAATTGCCCACACTCACAGTCATATTCATCACCTCCTTCAAGAACAGCTACCTTATATGACACCCTACACCACTTCTCCCTCCTAGCAGCATCGGTATGAATGGCAAGATACAATTTTCCTTTCTCCAGCTCCTCCACTTGGTATGCGCCGCACTCATAAAGAATATGTCCAAACTGCTCGAACATAGCTCGCGTGTATATCTTACCAGCATGCCTCTCTATAGCTAAGTTTGCTCTGTACAGCGGTCTACCCTGAAACATAGATGCATCAAAATCAGTGATCATGTTACTACCACACAGCAAGTTGCCATTACAAAATATGACTTACTATCCGTGTCCGCTTCTCCTCGTAGTTCTCCTCAGCTTCCCTGTCAAATTGTGGTCTCATGTATTTCTTCACAAACATATGCATGGGACAACCAGGCGGTACGTAGTTCTTCAACATGTGGTTTGCACTTTCACTGCGCTGGGTGCTGCTCATCTTAGCACAAAAAACTCCTTTAAAATAAGGCTTCGCCCACTTGTGTCTTATGTCATACAACTGCCTCATGTAGTCATGTGTCTCAAATTATATTTCTCCACCAAGATCTTCCAAGCTTCCTCGAATTCATCGATTGTAAGCATGTGATTTACTACCTTGTGAAATTCTGCCCTAAACTCGCTCTTCTTCGAGTACATCGATCCAAGTGATTCTTTTGCCTTCTTCAGCACATGCCACTTGCACCTGTGCCGTCTGCGGCATCACATTTTTAATGGCGACCTCCATAGCCCGGCATTGATCTGCAAAACATCACACATCGCTGTTAGACAACAATGATTTCGAAACAACTACGGACATTGTTAGCACAGATAGTTCCTTTACAACTAGGCATCACACCTGTTAGAATTGTCCTCGGTGCAGTCCCACCCATCATCCTAATGAATTCTGTGAAAACCCACTCAAATGTCTCCACCTTTTCATCACGGACAAGAACACCGGCCAGGATGATGCTCTGGAAATGATTATTCACACCCACAAACAGACCAAATGGCATGTTGTACAGGTTTGTTCTGTATGTTGTATCAAAGGTTACGACATCTCCAAAGAATGTGTACTGCAACCTGCTGCTCCCATTTGCCCACATAAGAGTTGCTATCCGACCATCCTCATCTGCTTGCACACGATAGGTGAAGTGAGGATCTCTTGAGCCCAGCTCTGCAAACACCTCCATGGTCTTCCTCACATCATCCTCCGACTGTTCTCTATTTATTTTACCACACAAATTCTTCAGAGCTCTTTTTGTGAAAGGCACCCTTTCCATTGAACCAAAGAAGCTTCCAATTATGCTGTGTACTTTGGCTAGGTTAACATTGTTTTGTCGCAACTGCTCGACCAAGTCTCTGCTATAAGCATCGATATGCTTGTGTGAAGGCCAGTGTATTGTCTGCCCATATGTAGGAGATAGCGAATGGTTGTGCTGCTCACGGTGCTCAGCTATGTACCAACCATTGTCCTTTGTGCGAAGTAGTCTTATTAATGCCGGACATTCACAACGGCATGATCTTGTGTTTTCCACACCCGGTTTACCCTGCATAAAACAGTAATGCAATCATAGACGTGTCAGGTTACACGAACCACAGAACAACAACACATGTATGAAAGTAATCCATATAATTATAGAAATGCATACCGCACACCCGCAAACAATTTCCTGCATGCACTTTGTTCTCTCCACATTCAGCCTACTCTTCCCATATCTTATTCCAAACCCCTTCTCCCACGAGTAGAGATTGTAGAAGTCATAGGCCTCCCCAAGTGTATCAAAGCTTGTGCCCAGTTCTGGCACAACCACAATGCTTCTAGGCTTGTCACCAAACCCCTGAATTGCTTTCTCAAGGGCATTGGTTCGCCCAGGGCAAGGAGCCCTGCCAGGAGCAGCAGCTCCAATTCTAACCCTGCATTTCAAGGATTATTCACATCAGCATCACACTAGTAGAAAAAGGGTCAAACGTGAAGCACATTAGTGCCGGTTTGAATTTGAGCCGGCACTAATGGTACCATTAGTGCCGGTTCGAACGACTATGCATTAATGCCGGTTCGTGTTGAACCTTTAGTACCGGTTCGTGCCATGAACCGGTACTAAAGGGGTGATGGCAGGCTGGCGTCAGGCTGGGGCCCCACGATCACCTTTAGTACCGGTTCGTGGCACAAACCGGTACTAAAGGGCTAACCTTTAGTACCGGTTTGTGCCACGAACCGGTACTAAAGGGGTCTGACCTATAGTACCGGTTTGTGACACAAACCGGCACTATAGGGTAATTTTCAAACTCTACCCCCCCCCCCGTGTGTCGCCATTTCAGTTCTGAAAAAATCAAAAGAAAATGATAAAAACTTCAAAAAATAAAATCCTTCGAGAGGTAGTTATATTACTACATCTACTAGTTAGGAAAATTTGAAAACTTAAATTTGGACATGTTTTGCAAAAAGTATAGGGAAAATGTAAAACAGCTATAACTTTTGCATACGATGTCGGAAAAAACGTATAATATATCAAAAAATTCAGCATGAAAATTCGCATCCGATGGAGACCGCCTACAGCCTATTTGCAATTTTTTAGAATCCTTAAATTCCAAAAGGAAAAAAAGATATGGTCAAATTTCAGTTTTTTAAATTTTTTTTGTTAAATCTGGTCAAACTACTTATTCAAGAAGTATTAATGTTACTACATAATTATTCAAGAATATTAGTGTTACTAAATAATTATTTCAATTTTTTGAATTTTGGTGAAATCTGGTCAAACTATGGTCAAACTGTGGTCAAACTATGGTCAAACTTATTCAAGAAATATTAGTGTTACTAAATAATTACTGTTTTTTAGAATAATAGTTTCAAACTCAAACAGTGAAATGTGTGACTTCATGCTCAAGCTAAACTCCTGAGGGTTAATAGGATTGGCATCTTACTATTGTCAGGAAAACAACAAGTGCAGACTTGGAAACGAAGGAGAATAGAACCCGAAAGTTAAGCGTGCTCGGGCTGGAGTAGTGAGAGGGATGGGTGACCGATCGGGAAGTTAGATGATTTGGAATGAGTGATCCACACTTGAGCAGTTAAGAGAGGCGATTAGAGACTAAATCACCAAATAATTCATAAAAATTAAAAATAAAAATAAAACAAAAAAATTCCAAAATTTTCAAAAAAAACCTTTAGTACCGGTTGGTAACACCAACCGGTACTAAAGGTCCCCCATACCAGGGCGCGAGCTCACGCCACGTGGTGGCACTTTAGCGTCGGTTCGTGCCGAACCGGTACTAAAGGGGGGGGCCTTTAGTGCCCACCAATTAGTGCCGGTTATGGAACCGGCACTAAAGGCCCTTACGAACCGGTTTTAAAGCTCCGTTTTCTACTAGTGTCATGATGGATGTTTAACTCAAAACTGCATTTTCTGGAATCTTGCCATATAAATTATGTTCTTCCGGTTCATCACACTCTTTTTATATACAATGCCTCATCAACGCCCCAAGACCGCTATCCTTTATATTGTCCCAGTACATCCCCTGCTACAGCTATGGTGTCAGGGGTAACATACACACCAATCCTAATTGTTATCCATACAATTCCTATATCAGTCTTTCATAATCCCCAAAATATGCAACTGAAAATTATCTACATGCCTGATCACTAATATTTTGACGCTGTCTAACCAACTAACTTTTAGTCCAGCCTACATTTTCTGTTTGCCCCCATGTTTATAAGTTATGGTATACCAGTTATTTCATACCAGATTAGGTGTGCATACCATGCATCATAATTTAGTTTTTGCAAAACAGAGCATCACTACTGCGCCGGTCATATTTTCTAATTTGTAGGTTGCAGATTGTGAATCGCCGGCTGGTATGAAAACACAGAGGCATCTTCCCATGGCAAGGGAGACTAATGGTTCGCTCTTTTCTTCGTCGATTCAGTAGTTGTACGATGCAAACAGTCAGCACTATAAATAAAGGAAAAAATTAATATAATCGTGAAATGCTTGTCTTCATAATATATTTGTAGTGGGAATAAATGCATCATACAGCAGAGAAGAACAGAACAGTCCCCAGTGCAAGAAATTGTACAGTCAGAGGTTACCTACGAGTCCAGCCTGGTGTTTTCGGATCAACTTGGCCAATGGATTGCTCAGACGCCTGCGGTTCATCATCCCGCTCAGCCGCAGCTGCCCCATCCACCGCACAGATCTGCCCGTCAACGCTTATAGTGGCCATGGGGGACAGCTCCTCCGTCACTGTCGCAACCGCTGGGTAGTGCACCGGCTCCATTGGCAACTAGTTGTCATTTACCTCCTCCATCACCGCGGACCTGCAGTCCAACAAATCCATTATGGATCAGGACCACTTACACAATGAACAATCATAATCACTATGGACAACTGATTGGGGGCGGGACAAGAGTACGGGGGGTGAGGGATTTTTGCCTTACCTCCTAATTGGTTGCATCAGGAACTCCATCGACGATACTCGCCGCCGTGCACTCCTTCTTCCGCAGATCTCTGCCGGCGTCAATGGCGGACACAAGAAAGACTGGCGAGAGGTGGGAGACAGCGGCGTTGTTTGCCTCCGTAGCCATTTACTGGCCAGGCCCGCGCCTACTGACGGAGATTCGCTTTCCTGAGCCACGGATCAGGTAACCAACTGACGTCCCGAGCCACGGCTCAGGGGAAAGGCAGTCACGGCACCATCCGCGGGCTCCGTCCCGATGCGGTGTACACGGCGACAGTACGCCGTATTCCATCCCCTCGCGATTTAATGCCGCTCGACGCGCTCGCTCAGTAATTCAGCGACGCACATCCCAATGCGCTATCGACTGGTCATGATAAAGTGCTCACCTGTGCTCGCGAGCAGAACAGCCGCTTCCTAGACGTGGCCCAACTCTTAGTCTATACATCCAGCAGAAATTTCCAAGTTTGTAGGGTAGTATAGGCCGAGCCCCAGGCATGCAAACCCAACTGGACGTGCCTTAGCCCATGTGCCATCCAAGTATCCCAACCGAGGTCCAGTCCAGTTAGAGCATCTCCAGCCGTTGGCCCCCCAGGAGACGCTAAAAATCGCCTCCTGGGGGCGCACCAGCGATAACCAGGCGCTGGGGGTGTGTAAGTCACGGCGCCCATGTTTTTTTGAAAATATAAATTACGGCACAAACACGGCACAAATTCAACCAAACTTCGGTGAGTTCGTTCATATTTAAAATATTTTACAAAAAGGAAAAAAAAAAGCTACTAGGTTGCTCCCCGCCGTCTCCCTCGCTTTTCCTCGCCGCCCGCCGCCCTTGCAGTTCTACATGCCGAGCAGGCGGTAGAACCGCGTGTAGTCGCCGCCGCCGTCGTCTTCGCCTCCGCCGCGGCCGCCGTCCCTGCTGCAACCCTCCCGCGGTTGGCGCGGCGGGTTGGACAGTCCGGGGGCGTCCTCGTCGTCGTCGCTGTCGAGGATCACGACACCGTGCTCGTCCTGCACTCACGTTTGCGGGTGGCTATCTCCTCCAGGGCCTGGCACTGCCGGACCATCTCGTCGCGGAGGTAGTCATCTCACACCCACTGCATGGCGTCCTCGTCGGAGATGCCGCGCCGGGCTATCTCCTCGTACTCCGCGGGGAGGCCGGGCTCCGGCTTGGGAGCGACGAGGATGAGGCGGCCAGAGGCGGGGGTGGAGTCATCGATGCGGACGCCGGAGCTGCGGGTGTGCCGGCTGACAGGCGTGTCCTGGGGCTCCGGCTTGACGGGGCAGAGGCAGGGAGAGCCGGTCGACCGACCTGACGAGGAGGAGGACGCCCTGGGGTCCATGCACCTCGGTGTCCACGAGCTCCCACGACGGCGAGAGAAGGACGGGGGTGCGGGGTACTCCAGCCTCGGCGTGTTGCCGCCCTCGATGTACTCGAGGACGACCTCCAGCGTGCGGCCGGGCACGCCCCACCATCGGCGCCACCCCTCGTAGTTGAGCCCGCCGGAGGGAACGACGCCGTTGGTGGCCTCGAGCTGCTCGGCGTGGCAGCAGCGGAAGAATGGCTCCCAGAGCGGGTTGTCGGGGACGTAGCGTGGCCCCTCCCTCGCCGCCCGCGGCAGGGAGGCGCGGATACGCGCGATCTCCGCATGCCGCGCCGCCCCAGTGGGCGGTGGTGGCACCGGAACCCCGCCGGCGCTGATTCTCCACGCCCCGGGTACTCGCATGTCCGGCGGGACCGGGTACTCGGCCTCGAAGAGGAGCCGAGTTTCGTCCTCGTGAAGGTGGCGGCGGCCGAAGCCGTTCGCCACCGCGTCGTCGTCTGGGAAGCGTTCAGCCATTCTTTGAGCCGGAGACGGCGAGAGGAGAGGGAGGAAGGGGGAGAAAGGTGGCGTCGGCGGTGGAGACTTTGTGCGTGCCACCGGCGCGCTGGGGGTCGGCTTTATGTAGGCCGAGGCGCCGCGTTACGCGTGGCATGCGAGGGGGCGCGCGTCGTCTCATTTTCACTGCGCCGCCCGTGAGGCAACAATGGCGGAGGCTGACCGGCGCGGCAGCACGCGGCAGCTTTGGTATTGATTCGTCGCGAGAAACGAAGTGACGAGGACAACGAAGCGAGACGAGTCGCTGGCAAGGAGGGCCCGCGGCTCTTTCGCGCAAAAAAGATTCGCCCGGCGCCCCCGAGCGCCCCCCCCCCCCCCCCCCCCAGCATGTTGGGGTCGGGATGGGTCCGCCGGCGCCAATTTCGGCCCGAGCCGGCGAAAATTGGACCCTTGAGGGCACGACTGGGCCGATTTTTTGACGCCGGCGACCGAAAAGTCGCCTGGGAGGCCTTGTTAGGGGCGCGGCTGAAGATGCTCTTAGCATGATGGCTCAAAGGAATTGCTAGCGCCTTCGACCAGATCGCCATCACGCACGATTTGCTTTGAGCCTCTGCCACTTTCCCTCGTCTCGCTAGATCGGATTAAAAAAATCTCACGCCACCGCCACCGCCACCGCCACCGCCAACTCTCCTCGATTGCTCGACTCCACCAGACGCGCTCCTAGACGGCTGGTACTCCGAATCTCAATCTGTAGTCTCGCTGGAGTAGCTCGTCAAGGCCTCCTATTCTGCTCCATCAGTTTATCACCACAAACGGCTGCTCCATCAGCTGATGGTATAAGTTTTTCGTATCATCTATTTTTGCCCATTAATTCCTTCTCATCATCTGAAATCAATAAATTGATGATGTTAAATTGTATTAATTTAATCAAGTCATTGTTATTTGTTAACAGGGAGGAAGAGGACCCGGACAATTAATTCTTTTTTGTTCAAGCAACGTCCAACCAGCCTAGATCCCGTATGAAAGAAAATGGGGGAAATGCAAAGGGCTATTACGCCGCGCACTTTGGGATAATGGTATAATGTGTTCTTATTGGTATGTGTGCTATTTGGCTTTTTTTTCAAGCTAGTGGTATTTTTGATATTTATAACCGCTTAGGTTTAGCCCTAGCCTTCAAGAAATCCTGGCTCCACCTCTGGGCACCATGATTGTTGTTGCTTTCATAGATGAGGTAAAAGCGGGGCCTAATTTTTCCCCCTCCTTCTCTTTTTCTTCCATAATTGCATACATATTAGAACAAGACATGATACACTAATTCAAACTCATGTCAAATAAGTTGGAAGCAAATAAAACACAAACAATACTAAATCATTACATACTTCATGAATCCATAAGCTCAAATTCAATAGACTTGTTCATCACGCGTAACACAAAGTTCATCACAAATGATATGAAACATAGAGGTAAACTAGTGGTCTTGTTGCCCATTTCACTTCCACCACTACTCTGTGAGATCTCTTTGAATACCTTTCTGAGTATCCGCCTCTCGAATAGTGAACTTGAAGAAAGCGTCAGATGCGGCCTTCTCTTCTAACTGGACGCGTCACCTTTGCCATGAATTCGTGGAAGGAGTAATCCAAATCTTGACCACACTTACTCTCAATGATCATGTTATGCAAGATCACGACGACAATCATGATGTGCCAAAGGATTTCTTGATCCCAAAACCTATTTGATCCTCGCACAATGGTAAATTGGGCTTTCAAAATCCCAAATGCATTCCCCACGTCCTTTCTAGCAGCTGCTTGAGCATTATGAGAGTGAAGTGCTTTCTTACCTTGGGAGCTTGAAATTGGCTTCACAAAATATTGCCCACTTCAGGTAAATCCCATCTGCTAGGTAGTAGCACATGTTGTATGTGCCGCCGTTTGCATGAAACTCCACCGCTGGTCCTTCCCCATTGGCTAACCATGCAAAGAATGGTGATCGGTGGAGCACATTGATGCCGTTGCAAGATTCAGGCATGCATCCCAAAACAGGCATGCCAAAAGATCTTTGCAAATTTCTCCAAACACTTTATGTAAGTGCTCTCTCCCACTGCCAAGTGGCCATCCATTAGCACATTGATGCCGCTGAGTCTCCTAAGCATTGGGTGCTATCAAATGCTCTGGCTCAAACACTTCAACAACTATCGTTGCAATTTTCTGCACACACTTGATGGAAGTGCTCTGTCCCATTGCCAAGAGATCATCAATCAAATCGGCAGGAATACAAGATGCCATCATGTGCAACGCTGAAGTCACCTTCTGATTGGTGTTGTGACTAAGATCTCTAGTACAAATCCTTCTTTGCATGAAGAATCAATCATGCTCCTTCACATAGTTGGCAATGCAGAGGAACAAATCTATGGACATCCTGAAATTGACGTCAAAAGTATCACTCTGGATACACCGGATTTGGACAAAAATAGTCTAGCATCAACTTGTGGTGGCCATCTTGCCTTCTCCTACGAATGACCTAACGGTCGACAACGGGACTGCCATGCTTTGGCCACTTGCTCTTCTCCATGTGCACGGTAATGATGATGGCAATGTCCTCCCTCCTCTCACTCACATTCCTCTTCAAGAGAGGAGTCATCCCATAGAGAGGATGATGGGTACGAACTCATCCACACAACACCTATCGCAAAAAATGGAGAAAGACGTTTCTTTTACCTTGGAGGCTTTTGTCGAACACCTAGTGGGCATGAAGATGAATACCGAGAGTCATAGCACGCCGGGGCCGAGGCGGTTGCTATCGAAGGTGCTCATAGGTGAACATGTTGCGGGAAAAGGACATTGACATGTCAATCTATGCGTCATTGGTGGTGAAAATAAAGTACTTGAAGTCTCTTAGTATGACTCATAATTCCCATATTAACCATTGTCAAAAATTTAGTTAGTGATCATTTAGCTAGTTTTGCTAGAACTGAGAAGATAATTGTTGTCTGGTTGGGATCAGAACCCCAGAGGTCATCGATTTATGTAAGCAGGATTGTAGGGTTGTTACTTGAGTAATATAAGCTTACCTGCAAAAAAAAGGTGAAAGTGCGTCTTCATTTGTACCGTGTTAAAAAAAATATAAGTAGTGGGATCAACTACTCCCTCCGCCCCAAAATACTAGTGTAGTGTCAAAAACGTTCTTATATTATGGGACTAAGGGAGTATTTCAGTATAATATACATATATGATTACTTGACGACAAAAACAACGTTTTTTTCCATGCCAATTTTTTTGTTTTTTGCGGGCATTCTTCTTTACTATTTATAGAAAACCTAACAGTTCGGGCCGCATCCGCATGTTATCACCCGCATCGTATCGATCCGGTGAAGCTAGACCGAGTCGGCCTTTTTCACTATTCTGACCCTTTGAACGAACTTTGTCACAAAATAAACTCGACGTGAAAGTATTTCACGATCTGATCCTTTTAGCAACGCCATAGCCCGTGGCGTTTCTGCCCAACATAAAAACGCCGAGCTAGCCGATGTTTCTGACCAAAGAAGAAACGCCGAGATAACTAGCGTTTCTCACCAGGTAACAAACGCCGAAGTTTGTGACATTTTTGACCAGGTAAGGAACGCCATATGGCTTGGCGTTCAGGCCCTGATTACGGAGCAGTTTTTTACCTTGGCGTTTCTAAGAAGGCCGGAAACGTTGCTGACCTTGGCGTTTCTAGCCTGGCATCTCTGGCGGCTGAGGAGAAAGACCCTGATGGGGCAGCGAGTAGGTTGGGTGTCAGCGAAGAAACACCAAGCCTTATGGCGTTTCTTACCTGGTCCGCAACGCGAGCTACCTCGACATTTATTTTTTGGATAGGAACGCTAGCTAGCTCGGCGTTTCCATTTTGGGTAGAAACGCCGCGGGCTATGACGTTGCTAAAAAAGTCAGATCGTAAAATACTTTCATGTCGAGTTCACTTTGTGACAAAGTTTGTTTAAGGGTTTTTTTTAGAACCGACATACAGGCATTTATTCATCATTAAGGCGGGTTACATCTGATTGCAAAGCATCAATCAGAAAATCAGGGGCTACATCAAGAGATAGGTAATCTGACTCTAGAGCTAGAGCCTTCTTAGCACAAAGATGAGCTGCTACATTTGCTTCTCTACCCGTCCATCTCAAGTCGAATCCCTGAAAGTTTTGGAGATAGGTCCGCATCTCCTTTCCCAGATTCCCTACAATTGATCGGTCATCTTGTTGCTTCCATGCCATCAACACAGCCTGGCAGTCGGTCTCGATAACCACATGAGACCATCCCTTCTCCAGCGCAAACAACAGTGTGTCTCGGCAGGCTGTCATCTCCAATACATACGGCTCGTACATCACCTGATATTTGTGGCACTGTCCCATCTGGAACTGTCCCCGGTGGTCTCTAACCACTGCTCCTGTGCCCGTACAGCCATTAACAGCATCAGTCGCTCCATCAGTGTTTAGCTTTATCCATCCCTCCTCCGGCGGCTTCTATGTGTGTTTCGCCATCATTCTAGATCTCCTCTGCTCAGGGATGTTAATTGCCATTATGAGCTCCTTAATCAACTCCATAGACCGCATTGGCTGAAATTTAATTTCCTCGTGCGTGTATTTGTTGCGGCTAGACCAAATAGCCCACATCACGGACACCACGATTACAGCTTGATCCCGTTGTATGAAACATGGATCAATAATGTCACGCGCCCAGGTCGCAGGGTGCAGCCTTGGAAGTTTTATACCAAAAAATTCCTCCGCTGCCGCCCAAAACCGACTTGCATGATCACACTTAGTCAAAGCATGGAATAACGACTCCTCATCACATCCACACATCAGACAGTATGCATCCTCACGTATGTGACGCCGCTGCAACTCACCATGAGCTGGTAAGAAGTTTTTCAGTACTCGCCACCAAAACACACGGATTTTTGGTTGAACTCTCAGTTTCCACAACTCCTTCCAAGTTTTTCACCATGGTCAGGACTCCCAGGGACAGGTTGATTTGAGATTTTCTGTTCCATCAAAGCCCTGTAGGCCGACCGGACTGAGTACACACCAGACTGCTCCCATTCCCATGCCCAATAGTCATCAATTTGCACTCGTGGCCTAGGCATTTTGATTATAGCTTCAGCGTCATGGGCGATGAACAATTTCCTAATAAGCTCCTCATCCCAACCGACTGAGCCATCCTCAATTAGATCAGCAACTAACTGCACAGGTTCATCACTGACCTTACATATAGGCTTCATCGAAGTAGTGCCTGATATCCATCTATCATGCCATATTTCAGTCGTGCACCCGTCTCCAATTCTCCGAATTAAGCCCTCCTGCAGCACCTTTCTACCTTGAATAATAGCACGCCAAGTAGCAGATGCACCTTTAGGACAGCTTGCTTGCAGAAAGTTGCCATCGGGATAGTACCTTCCTCTCAGGACCCTCGCCCACAAGCTCTCAGGCTTGTCAAGCAATCTCCATGCCTGCTTACCCAACATGGCGTCATTAAAGACTTGTAGATCTCGAAAACCCATGCCTCCCCTAAACTTGGAGATCGACAAGCCTTCCCAAGATTGCCAATGAAAACCTCTCTTATCCAGTGATCCCGCCCACCAATACTTGGACATTATTGTCATCAATTTCTTGCACAGACCTTTAGTGAGCTTGAAACAGCTCATAAAATAGGCCGGTAAAGCCTGAATCGCGGATTTAAGAAGTACCTCCTTTGCTGCTATGGATAGTAATCTTTCGCACCACCCTTGTACATGCGACCTCGCCCGCTCCACAATATGTTCAAACAACTGTTCTGTAATTCTACCCACCGCGGTCGGGAGGCCCAAGTATTTTTCTGAAAGAGCTTCCCGATAAATTTGCATTATATTCCGGACTCCTCTTCTTACTGATGCCCCTGTGTTTGGGCTAAAGAAAACTGAACTCTTTTGCTTGTTTGCGCACTGACCTGAGCCCACACTATATGCCCGCAATATCTCATTTAATCTCATGGCACTCCTAGTATCTGCTTTCATGAACACTAAACAATCATCAGCAAACAATAGACGAGAAATCCACGGGGCTGTGAAGCCCACCCTGATTCCTCTATCAACCCATCCACCATCATAATTTTTCAACATGCAAGATAGACCTTCTCCACAAAGAAGAAATAAATACGGGGATATTGGGTCCCCCTGCCGAATACCACAACTGGGACTAAAAGAAGGTAACAGCTCTCCATTAACTTTAACCTGAAAGCTTACCGATGTCACACATCTCATGACCAAAGATACCCACTCCTCTGCAAAGCCCAACTGCAACATGATCCCTTGAAGATATGTCCAGTCGACTCTATCGTACGCTTTCATCATGTCTAATTTCACTGCACACCATCCTTGCTTTCCTTTTTTCCTTCGCATAGAGTGAATGCATTCATACGCTGTGAACACGTTATCTGTAATCAATCTCCTCGGCACAAATGCACTCTGCTCCTCAGCTATAATTTCATCCTACACTTCACGCAAACGGTTAGCCAACACCTTTGAACAAATCTTATAAATCACATTACAAAGTGAAATGGGCCTATATTGGGTAATGTTCCTGGGATTTTTAATTTTCGGAATCAACACAATTACCGTCTTGTTGATGACATCAGGAAGATGGCCACCATTTAGAAAGTTGAGCACAGCATCTGTAACATCATCCTTGATTAGAGGCCAGTGCCGCTGATAAAAACCTGCATTAAAACCGTCCACTCCAGGAGCTTTTGACGGCTTCATCACAAACAAGGCCGCCTCAATCTCGGCTTCCTGGAAGGGTCTTGCCAGCTGTTCATTCATGGGGCCTGTAATTTTTACTGGTACGTGATGCAAGACCGCATCCACATCAACATGTTCTTGCGCCGTGTACAATCTGGTGTAGAACCCTTGCACTTCGGCTACCACATCCTCTTTACTCTCACATAGGATACCATCAGCATTCTCCAAAGCTGATATTCTATTCTGAGTCCTCCGAGCAGACGCACGCACCTGAAAATATCCGGTATTCCTGTCCCCCGCACGTAACCAGTCCGCTCTCGACCTTTGTCTCGCCATTACCTCTTCACGGTGTAACAATTCATTGAGCTGCCTAGCCAAATCTCGTTCCCTGGGAGATGACCCTCTGTACAACGAGTTAGCCTTCTCCTTCTCAAATTCTTTACGGACCTTTTTAATCTTGCGCTGAACATCTCCAAACTTTTTGTTTTTCCAATCAGTAAGTTGGTGCTGCATGTGATTCAACGCATCATTCAGAGCCATGAAGCCATCTGCACCCGCTCCTTTCTTCCAGCCATCCAACACCACCGCCTCATACGACTCCTCCCGCTGCCATGCCTCTTCATACGTAAAACGTCTAGGCCCTCTTCCTTCCACCTGATCCACACGCCGCGATCTTAGAGAGATAAAACAATGGTCTGATCGCGGCGAAGGAATGTGTTTACCTACATTCGCCAGGTACATCTGGGTGTAAGCTGGATTAGCTAGGAATCTATCCAACCTCACCTTTACATTGGAAGCTCCATCCTGCCTATTATCCCATGTGAACAGGACTCCATGATAACCCAAGTCTTGGAACTCACACTGATCCACCACTTCACGGAAGCCCTCCATCTGCCACTCTGCCCGTTCGTTTGCACCAAAATACTCGGAACCATGCAACACCTCATTAAAATCACCTCCGCATAACCATGGCAAATCACACTGGGCTCTCAACATTCTCAAAATATCCCAACTTTGCGATGTCTCGCTTCTCTTTGCTTTGGCATAAAAGCCTGTAAATCTCCACATCTTCATATCACTCCCCACGTTTTGCACTTTCACATCAATGTGTTGGTCGGACACATTATTCAAAGTAACATCAACTTCCTTGGACCAGAACAAGGCTAGTCCTCCACTTAAGCCATTGCTGCTTACGGGCACACATCCACTAAATCCCAACCGGGACTTTAGGGCTAACAATCTCTCTCCCTCAATCTTCGTCTCACACACAAAGACCAAGGCGGGCGCTTCCAGCCTCACAATATTGTGAAGTTCTCGAACTGTCTCCGGGTTCCCAAGCCCGCGACAGTTCCAAATTAGGCAATTCATTGCTTCGGGCGGGACTGCTCCGCAGTCTCCGCCAGATTCAGCTCCTCTAAAGCCTTCTTCTTCTTCGAATCTCTACTCTCAGATGAGTTCTCTGACTGCTCCTCTTCCATAATCCTTTTTTTATTCAGAGTTTCCTGGTCCAGTAACATCAGCTGATTACTAGCACTTTTCCCAGTCCCATCACCATCCATATTAACCCTTCTGTATACTTGATGATTCAGTGTACCTCGCCCCCGATTGTATCTATTGCCTCTCCCATTCAAAGCTCCACGAGCATTAAACTGATAGACAGCATTCTTCACCACCCCTTGGCTCGGTTTTGCTGGAGATGTAACCTCAGTACCAGCCTCAACTTCTTGCTCAACACCTGCAGCAGTACTTCTTCCATGCATAGTCCGCCTCCTTGCTCCACTGGGGTGCACTCCCCCAGCTCTTCCTACTCCCTGGCCATCTCAACATCTCATTAAACGGCAGCCTCCCGTGGCAATCTCTCTCTGCCGGATCCGGCAGAACAGATCCGCATGACCCAACCTCCCACATGAAAAGCAAAAATACGGCAGGTTCTCATACTGTATATCATAAAAAAAATTCTCCCTCGACCGTGCTTTCTCCAGTTGCACCCACCTCATGAGTGGCTCTTTCACATCTATCCATATCTTCGCCCTTAGCGATTCTCCATGAGCAAAACAACGTTTTTTTCCATGCCAATTTTTTTTGTTTTTTGCAGGCATTCTTCTTTACTATTTATAGAAAACCTAACAGTTCGGGCCGCATCCGCATGTTATCACCCGCATCGTATCGATCCGGTGAAGCTAGACCGAGTCGGCCTTTTTCACTATTCTGACCCTTTGAACGAACTTTGTCACAAAATAAACTCGACATGAAAGTATTTCACGATCTGATCCTTTTAGCAACGCCATAGCCCGTGGTGTTTCTGCCCAACATAAAAACGCCGAGCTAGCCGGTGTTTCTGACCAAAGAAGAAACGCCGAGGTAATTAGCGTTTCTCACCAGGTAACAAACGCCGAAGTTTGTGACGTTTTTGACCAGGTAAGAAACGTCATATGGCTTGGCGGTCAAGCCCTGGTTACGGAGCAGTTTTTTACCTTGACGTTTCTAAGAAGGCCGCAAACATCGCCAACCTTGGCGTTTCTAGCCTGGCATCTATGGCGGCTGAGGAGAAAGAGGAGAAAGACCCCGATGGGGCAGCGAGTGGGCTGGGTGCCAGCGAAGAAACGCAAGTTCTATGGCATTTCTTACCTGATCCGCAATGCGAACCACTTTGGCGTTTTTTCTTTGGACAAAAACGCTAGCTAGCTCGGCGTTTCCATTTTGGCCAGAAACACCGTGAGCTATGATGTTGTTAAAAATGTCAGATCGTGAAACACTTTTATGTCGAGTTTACTTTGTGACAAAGTTTGTTGAAAGGGTCGATGAAAGGGTCAGAATAGTGATTTCGGCCGACCGAGTCTGCTCGCTTGACCCATCCGACCGCTCGTCCACACGAGACACACAGCCGCGCAGGAGCCAGGGCCTTGGCGCTGTTCCTTTTCCCCGGCGATCGCCGGCGACGGCCCGTCCCGACCTGACCCGGGCAGCGCGGCTGTGTCTCCTTGGCGTGGAAGATCGCAGGGACAGAGCGGCCGAGCGGGGCTGGTTCAGAGCTGGATTCGCGCGCTTTTCTGAACTCAGCGCCTGCACTCGTGCACCATCCACTCGTCGGCCCCAGCAACTGCTCCTGATCGAGGCGACCCATGCTCGAGGAATCCCTCTCCATCCAGAATGGCGCCAGCCTCTGATGCTAGCGTACGCATTGATCCATGGCGACCACGCAACGCACGACGGCGGCCAGCTCAGTCCGGTTGCCCGCATCTGCATGAGGAGACCGGGCGGCCTGCAGCTGTTCGGCGAATTGCCCCACAGGGGAGACTGCGCCGCTGTGGTCGGGTCACGGATTCAAGGTATGTTTCCTCTCGACAAGACCAGTGGATCCTATTAGAATTACACAATCATTACTTCAGACCGCACGCAGTGACATACTGGCATGTTTGAGTAGCAACAAATGCTTCAGCTTCCTGAATACAATGGAACTGCAATTCATGCACTTCTCATTCAAGTTTTTGTGAGATCGAGATTGCATATAGGATCAGGAAATTTCACTTATAATGATTAATGCGTAATCATTGGGTACGTTAAGGTACACACACTTTCCCCGTGAATCGACAAACAATGTTCAGCTTGCTCCAACCTCCAATCGGGATACAGGTTTATCAGATTACATCAACTAGACCAGGAATCTAAAAACAGAGAGAACTAGCTGGAGCAGAGAGATTGAACAGAGTTAATTAAGATGACTAGAAATCTAGAGACGGAGAAATAGATAGATGGCATCTCAGACGCCCTCACATAGTAGAGCTACACTTCAGAGCTGCTTTGGGGGCTCTTAGGGCGACAAACAGTACATGACAGCGTCATATGGATTGCAAAGTAGACCAGCACAACAAAGATGAGTGCGACGACATAAACCGACGTCTTCCACTGCCTGTTGGAGCCGGCTGCATAGGACAGCAGGAGAGTGAACAAATCCAGTAGGATCGTCCAGTTCATCACCCTCAGCGACCATTTTTCCCATTCTTCTTTCTTCTTGTTTGGCAGCCAGTGCGTTAGCAACATCATGATGACAACAATGGAAGCCATGAAGGAAAAGGAGTTGCTGTAGAAGAAAATGAGGTACCGGGGTCTCCTGTTATCATGCATCACCGGGACGCCCGCCTCGTACCCATTCTCACTGCTCTGCCACGCTCCGCCGGGCGGTTTCAGGCCAGCCTGGTAGGCTACGCTTGCCACCAGGATGCCTAGCAGCATCAGGTACTTGCGCCTCTCGTGCTTCTTCCTTTCTTCTTTATTTTCTTCTACCTCCTTCTTCCTTAGTTCTTTATCCCCATTCTTTTCTTCTGCCTCATCTCTTTCCTCTTTATCCCCATTCCTCACTTCTACCTCCTTCATTTGTTGGTTCTGTTTAGTGTGTTGCGCTGCTGAACCGCTGTCATTTTTCTTCAGCAAAAATACCAGCAGGAGTCCGGCTGCAACGAGAAGGGCCGCACCGACCAACAGAAAGATGTAGATGGATGTCTTGAGGTGTTGGGTGCTTCCAGCGGCGTAGGCCACCATCAAACACAACAAGCCCACGACCGTACAAACAAATAGCGCATTGCTTCGTATGGCTGGCCTGTACAGATTGTGGTTCACAAGGAGGATGGTGAGGGAGATGGACAACATGAAGCTCACCGAGTTGCAGTAGAAGAAGACCTTGTAACGGAGTGGGTAGTTGAACAAGAGGACTGGGTCGCCAGCGTGGTGTCCGAGCTTGTCATCCTGGAGCAGGAAGCCGCCAGGAGGGGTGAGGCCGGCTTGGTAGGTAATGGTCGCGGCCAAGATCGCAAAGAGGAGCAACCGTTTGCGCCTCCTCTCCAACAACTGATTTGCCTGGTGGTCGTCCTTTTTGTCCTCGTGGTCCAGCGTGAAGAAGACAATATGGATCACCACATAGACCAGGACGGCGCCTGCCAAAGCTATGGCATAAATGGAGGTGTTCACGTCCCGGCAGCTCCCGGCGGCATAGGCGCCGATGAGGCCAAACAGATCGAGTATCATGGCTGCCTCCAGCACGTGGTGCCTGACCAGAATATCCGTCTGGACTAGGACAATGGCTACCAAGGAGGTCACAAAGGCAACCGAGTTGCAGTAGAAGAAGGCCTTGTATCGCCTGGCATTGGTCGTGAGAAGGATTGGGTCACCGGCCATGTGCCCGTTGCCATTGTCCTGCCAAAGGCCACCCGGCGGGTCCAACCCCGCTGTGTAGGTGATGGCGGCGGCAAGAGTAGCGAGCAGTAGAACAAGAGAGCGAGCCTTGTCCAGAGCCTTCCTACCACTGCTGAGAAGAAGAAACAGAGTTTAGTTTACTTTGCCGAGAAAACAGTGAAACTGTAAACAGAGAAAACAGACTTCAATTGCGGCGTAGCAGAGAAAGAAACAGAGAGTTCAGCTACAAACACAGGAAAGGAAGAAGAGGATACGTATGTGATCCTTACCTGACATTATCAACAGTCTGCTGAACTTTTCCAGTTTGTTGCACTGGACTGGAACGAGAAGAAGTGTAGATACCATAGAGTAGGATGATGTGTGCCATTGCCAGAACGGCGCCAACTAGGCTGAACACGTAGGCGGTGGTATCTATCTCCCTGCAGCTGCCGGCGATGTATGCCGCAACGAGACCGACCAGGGCAACGACGATGCACCCGTAGAGCATGCGAGACCGAGCCGTCTTCTTCTTGCGGAGCTTCTTGACGTCGATGATGAGCAGCATGGTGATGAGCAGGGACGCCACGAACGCCGTGGTGTTGCAGAGCAGGAACACCGTCAGGCGCGGGCCATGGTTGTCCTTGAGAACCGCATCGCCCGGGTGGTGGCTGCCCTTGGTGCTGTCCCAGAAGCCGCCCGGCGTGCTCAGCCCGGCGACATACGTGATGCTCACCGCAAACGTAGCCAGGAGCATCAGGACCCTGCGGAGCCGTTCTTCGGCTTTCAGCTTTTTGTGGGCCTTGTGGTGGCGGGGCCGCTCCTTGTCTTCTCCGACCGTGGGGTCAGAGCCGAGGATGGGGGCTGGAATCGTGCCGGCGTCGTGGTCGGGATCAGGAGTGCACATCACGCCGCCAGAGCTGGTGTTGCCGTTGGAGATTGGCATCCCGCCGTCGGAGCCGGCGATGGAGGTGGAAATCGTGCCGGTGCCAAAGTCAGGATTGGGAATGGGCGTTGCGCTGCCAGAGCCGGAGCCGGTGTTGCCATTGGTGACGGGCATCCCGCGGCCGGAGCCGGCGCCGGGGTCGGAGTTCTTGTCCCAGCAGTCCATCGACTTGAGAACGAGGATGTAGAGGAAGACGATGGCCACCAGCACCACTGAGTAGACGGTTGAAATCTTGTCCCGGCAGGTGCCGGCGCCGTAGGCGCCCATGAGGCTGAGCAGGTCCAGCACCATGACCAGCCGCAGGGGCACGACGACCCAGCGGCTGTCCTTCCCCTTCCTGTCGTGGCGGATGGCGAGGACGAGGATGAGGACGATGACCACGAGCGACGCGGCGAAGGCTGTGGCGTTGCAGTAGAAGAAGGCGAGGTAGCGGTGGTAGTTGGTTTGGCGGATGATGGGGTCGCCGGCGAGTTGGCCGTCGTGGGTGACCTGCCAGACGCCCCCCGGCGTGTTGAAGCCGGCGCCGTACGTGACGGTGACCACCAGGGTGGCCAGCAGCAGGAGGTACTTCCGCAGGCTGTACTCCCATGGCTGCACGGGCTGATCCATTGGCACTGACTGACGGCTGCACCTGCTCTCCACGGCTGTGATTCCCTTCCTCTTGTGTGAATTATAGAAGAGGGAGATGGTTTCGTCGTGATTATAGAACGATTGACTCGGCGGGACGAAGGTGCCCAGTCTCTGCGCCCTGCATAGCAATTCCCACATGCGGGCGGACGGGCGTCAGGCTCCTCCGAGAAAGTGAAGCAGAACAACCAAGTCTTCTCCGGTCAAATAAAGCCTAGCTTTTTAGGATGAAGTCGATTGGAAACATCGTGATGAGCACGCGTTTGCGTTTTTGGATATCTTCGTGTAGATTATCGTTGGACATGCGTTTTTTCGGCCTGGTCAGATTCCCTTTGTTTTTAGTACTACAGCTTGGTGTCAGTGTTTTTCTTTTTGTTTGTTTGGGGAGGGGGGAGGGTGGTCACTTGGCATGTACTGTATGTAAATAAATACTCCTTCCATAAAGAAATATAAAAGCGTTTAGGTCACTACTTTAGTGATCTAAACGCTTTTATATTTGTTTACAGAGGAGTACTATAAAATGTTCTAACTTTTTTTAATTTGAATATATATAGACACATTTTAGTGCGGTATATTGTCCATATTGAAATATGTAAAACATTTTATATTTATTTACAGAAGGGGTATTGGTAGAGGTTTTTTTGTTACTTGGATCACATAATTTTCACTGGACTTTCACAGTCCAGTTAGCAGCGTCTTTTTCTAAATTCCTTTAGCCGGATTTCTAAGAGCATTTATAGCCGGAGCCCTTATAACCCCACTCACCCCTTGCACGGCCCGGGCACTTTTTTTCCACCCAAGCGGACTGGGAAAACTTAGCCGCCGGGCTAACCGGCACCCCCATACTCGATCTATATGCGGGTCATATATGAGGACTCCCGGGACGCGGCCTTCTCATTGGACTGACGGCAAGGGTCTGTGCCAAATCTCTTGAAGACACGCCCTATCTTCCCTCTTCATCTCCTATTTTCTGCCTCGTCCGCACCGCCACCATAGCTCTACCATCATTGTTATTCCATTGTGGTCCCCAACCCACATGGCCATCTTCGGAGGCCCCAACCCACAACGCCACCTACGGTGCTGCCACCGAACGCCGCCCTGCTTCGTGCAACTTTTCTGGACACACACATCATACTTACATGTTTGATGAAGTGTACGAGTAGTTTTTTATTCTTTTGGTCATTTGTAGGCCACGGATGGGTTTGTCGTTGATTATGAAATCATGGACCTTGATGAATTCATATAAAGAGAGTTCATCAATTCGTCAGATTCAGACAACGAAGATGTTGAAATGATGACGATGAGCATCCAGGAAGAATTCGAGAAGCAAGAGGAGAATGTGCTGAACTTCATGGGCTTAATATGGGCACGAGAGTTGTTCCATGGGATAGGATCGCTACTTCTATACACGGACTACTTTACATCGGACCTAACATACCATGAAGGTTTCTTTTCACGCTGCTTTCAGATGGGCAAAGACTTGTTCTTGTGCTTAGTTAATGTCGTCGAGGAGGCTAATGACTAATTCAAGCTTAGGACGGATTGTTGTGGGCAACTTTCCTTCTCTTCTCTGCAAAAATGCATGTCTGCTCTGAGGGTGCTTGCTTATAGTAAGGCCGCATGTGCCATTGATACTAAAATCCGTATGGGAGACCACCTGTCTGGACACTACTGTGTAATTTGCACACGCCGTGGTGAAGGTGTTTGGACCAAAGTACCTATGAGAACCAACTGCCGAGGACACCAAAAATTTATGGGCAGCCGGGGTATCAAGTGGTTTCCCATGTATGCTCCATTCAGTTGATTGCATGTACTGCCAGAAATTACCTCAAAGGTTTGCGTGGGCGGTATCAAGGTCACACCAAAGAGGCCACATCATACTTAGAAGTGACATCTAAGGACTTGTGGATTTTGCATGTTTTCTTTGACATGTCTGGTTCTAACAATGACATCAATGTGCTCCACCGATCTCCTTTGTTCAAGAGACTTTGTGACGGGGAGGCTCCGGCATGCAACTACATCATCAACAGGCACAACCACAACATGGGGGTAGTACCTTGCAAATGGTATCTATCCTCAATGGGTGGTGTTTGTGAAGACTATATCTAATCCTCATGGTAGGAACACAATGTCTCTTTGCACAATGTCAAGAATGTGCTAGGAAGGATGTGGAGAGGGTGTTCGGAGTGCTCCAAGTTCGTTGTGGTACTGTTTGTGGAGCTGCATTGATGTGAGAACTAGAGACACTTTGGCAGCTCATGACATGTCGTGTAATCTTGCACAAAATAATTGTGGAGGATGAAGGCGAAGGGTGACTAGACAATACACCGGGTGTGGCCCATTAGCTGAGAAGCCCGGTATTGCACTGACCTCCGAGCCTAGGGGGCTTGGCGGCAACTCGACTCTAGGACCATTGAAAGGATCGAGAAGAGGTGTCTAGAGGGGGGTGATTAGACACTAGGTGCTAAAAATTGCAGTTTTTGAATTCTTTAGGCTGAAGTGGATTTTTGGCACAAGTTTAACAAACACAATACATATCAAGCAAGCATGCAAAGAGTGTATGAGCAGTGGAAAGTAAAGCATGCAACTTGCAAGAATGTAAAGAGAAGGGTTTGGAAGATTCAAACGTAATTGGAGACACGGATGTTTTTGTCGTGGTTCCGATAGGTGGTGCTATCGTACATCCACGTTGATGAAGACTTCAACCCACGAAGGGTAACGGTTGCGCGAGTCCACGGAGGGCTCCACCCACGAAGGGTCCACGAAGAAGCAACCTTGTCTATCCCACCATGGCCATCGCCCACGAAGGACTTGCCTCACTAGCGATAGATCTTCACGAAGTAGGCGATCTCCTTGCCCTTACAAACTCCTTGGTTCAACTCCACAATCTTGTCGGGGACTCCCAAGTGACACCTAGCCAATCTAGGAGACACCACTCTCCAAGAAGTAACACATGGTGTGTTGATGATGAAGTCCTTGCTCTTGTGCTTCAAATGATAGTCTTCCCAACACTCAACTCTCTCTCACAGGATTTGGATTTGGTAGAAAGAAGATTTGAGTGGAAAGCAACTTGGGAAGGCTAGAGATCAAGATTCATATGGTAGGAATGGAATATCTTGGTCTCAACACAAGTGTAGGTGGTTCTCTCTCAGCAAAAGTAAGTTGGAAGTGTAGGTTTGTTCTGATGGCTCTCTCCCGAATGAAGAGGAGGTGGAGGGGTATATATAGCCTCCACACAAAATCTAACCATTACACATAACTTCCCAAACTCGGTGGGACCGAATGGTTAAACTCGGTCTGACCGATTTAGCAAAGCTAGTGACCGTTAGGGTTTTCGGTGGGACCGACATGCAACTCGGTAGGACCGATATGATTAGGGTTAGGGCATAACGTAATCTTGGTGAGACCGATTACACAAACTCGGTGAGACCGATTTTGGTAATAAGCTAACCAGAGAGTTGGTCAGGTAAACTCGGTGGGACCGATCGCTCATTTCGGTGAGACCGAAATGTTACAAAAGGGAACCCGAGAGTTTACATTGCAGTTTCGGTGGGACCGATCGCTCATTTCGGTGAGACCGAAAGTATTGCAATAGGCAACAGAGAGTTTGCAATCCCATCTCGATGAGACCGATATCCCTATCAGTGAGACCGATTTGCCTAGAGTTTGTGGCAGTGGCTATGACATTTGAAACTCGGTGGCGCCGGATAGAAAGAATCGGTGGGGCCGAGTTTGACTTTTGGTTTAGGTCATATGTGGATGTGAGAAAGTAGTTGAGGGTTTGGAGCATATCACTAAGCATTTTGAGCAAGAACCTCATTAAGCAACACCTCATCCCTCCTTGATAGTATTAGCTTTTCCTATAGACTCAATGTGATCTTGGATCACTAAAATGGAAAATGTAGAGTCTTAAGCTTTGAGCTTGAGCCAATCCTTTGTCCTTAGCATCTTGAAGGGGTTTCACATCCTCTAGTCCATGCCACTTCACTGTTGAACTTATCTGAAACATACTCCCTCCGTTTTTATTTACTCTGCATATTAGAGTTGACTGAAGTCAAACTTAGTAAAGTTTGACCAAGTTTATAGAAAACAATATAGACATTTATCATAATAAATCTATACGATGTGAAAGTACATTTAATAATAAATCTAATGTTGTTGATTTGTTATTGTATATCTTAATATTTTTGTATATAAACTTGGTCAAAGTTTGTAAAGCTTGACTTTCACCAAAGCTAATATGCGAACTAAATAAAAACGGAGGGAGTACTAGATAAAAATGTTAGTCCAACAAGAGATATGTCGACATTAATTACCAAAACCACCTAGGGAGCATTTGTGCTTTCAATCTCCCCCTTTTTGGTAATTGATGACAACATACATCAAAGCTTTAGATCAAGATATTAAGAGTAGTAAGTAAAGCTTTGGAAAGACATGTAACTTGCATAGGCTCCCCCTACATGTATGCAATCATGTGATTATGGAATATAGGAGCATGTGAATGCATACACATGACAGAGTAAGCAATGTGTTACTTGTATCTTGGCTATATGCATCAGAGCAAATGATGAAAATATGAGAAATGTACCTTCATGCTCATGAGTCCTTCTTGCAAACAGTATGTACATCAGCAAGAAATTCTCATTCGCATGACTGTGATGCATATACTTACCTTGTGGTCTTGAGTTGGCTTAGAATGGGATGAACCTGCGTAAACAAGGTTAGGTAACACAGATACACCTACTGGCCAGAGCAACCAAGGGAAACCACAAGAGTACCACGACTGGGATGACATGTAGAATGAGTACTAAGTACCACATTGGATATAGACATGTCCCCAAAGGTAAAGATGTGCAATAAATTCAAGGATTTCCTTCCCTTAGATGTCTTACTCCCCCTGAATCTAACATGGGATATTGGGAGGAGATAGGGAACAGAAAATCAGAGCAAAAACAGAGCTCAAAGGAAATAAACAGAGCTAATGCAATTGAGCAAATATGAACATGTCTTTCACCTCTTGAAGACATGTGACTTCTCTCCTCTTGAACACCGGGCATCTGGGGTCTCTTTCTTTCCTAGAGTATTCTCTCTCCCCCTATAGATATGATTAAGCTTTGATGTGATGATCTCTCTCTCCCCCTTTGACATCAATTTTCAAGAAGGGTTCTTCTGGCTTTTTGTCATGATGGGTTTGGTCCTTGAGTCATAGAACAAAGTAGCAATTTGAGTAGGATGCTGGTCGAGGACAAGATTCATTGAGTGAAGCTGGATCAAAAGGAATTCAGAAACAAGTGGCAAGATGTTTTTCTTGCAGTGAAATCGGTAGCACCGAGTTTGGTGCTTCGGTGGCACCGAAAGGGTTCGGTTGGGCCGAAGTAAACAGCTCGGTGTGACCGAGTTCATCGCAGAGAAAACACTTGTCACCTCAGCTCACTAGACAAGTAAGATCTCACAAGAATTTGCAAGGAATTTAATGCAGAAGATGCAGAAAAGAAAAGAAAAGAGAAGAGACTAAAAAGAATCTAGATGAAGTTGAAGAGGGAAACAAATATGCATGAGATAAATGTAAGAGCACAGAAAAGAACACAAGAGAACTTCATCTAGAATCAGGCAGTGACAAAGTCACCTATGTTAGAGTATATTGACTTAGGAGTCAAGTGAGATCACTTGACCTTTGGTCATACTCATCGTTTAAGCTCAAAACGGGGTTACCATTTTTCGTCAAAGCATCTTGATGTATTCACATCTTGTTGAGTTGCTTTATCCCATGACTTGGAGTAAAGCTTCTCTAAGATGGAATAACATACCTTGGGTGGTGGTGTTGATCATCATCATGTAGTTGAACTTGTGTGGGTTGCTCAAGGTTGATGTAGCTCATCAAGAGTTGGGAGCATCACTTGAAATTTGAGTTCATCTACCTACATGGGTTAGTTTTTGCAAGGAAGATCACTTGTGTATCCAAAATGACAATCATGATAGAATTTGTCAAAGGATATGTTTGAATGGTTGCGTGATTCCTTGTCTTCATCCACCATTGTGTAGCGACTTGGTGATATAGAAATTGCTCAAGATGTGAGTGAGTTGCAATCTCATAGATTTCGGTTCATCCAAGTACCTACACGGGTTAGATAGCATGCAAGATGCAAATATATCCAAGACATAAGATAGTCAACATAAGAGAAATATCAAGGATTAGTCATAAGCTCCTGCCTTGCATGTATTAAATGGAGTTCCTACTCCAAGTTTGAAGCATCAATGATGTTCAATTCACCTCTTAACCTGCAAAACGCTTTCTCATCAAGTGGTTTGGTAAATATATCCGCCAATTGCTTATCGGTGCGAACATGCTTAAGATTAATGTCCCCTTTGGCAACATGATCTCGAATGAAATGATGACAAACTTCAATATGCTTAGTTCGAGAATGTTGCACAGGATTGTGAGCAATCTTAATAGCACTTTCATTGTCACAAAGCAATGGAACATGTTTCACATTGATCCCATAATCTTTAAGAGTTTGGGTCATCCAAAGTAATTGAGCACAACATGATCCAGCGGCAATGTATTCCGCTTCGGCGGTGGATAAGGATACCGAGTTTTGTTTCTTGGAGGACCAAGAGACAAGAGATCTACCAAGAAATTGACAAGTACCCGAAGTTGACTTTCTATCAACCTTGTCACCGGCATAATCCAAATCGGAGTAGCCAACAAGATCAAAGGAAGCCCTCTTTGGATACCAAATGGCAAAATTTGGTGTATGGATGAAGTATCTCACTATCCTTTTCACGGCCTTAAGATGACATTCTTTAGGAGCAGCTTGATATCGTGCACACATGCACACACTTAGCATAATATCGGGACGTGAAGCACATAGATATAACAATGAACCAATCATAGAGCGATACACCTTTTGATCAACCGGTTCACCATCTTTGGTTAAATCAAGATGTCCACTAGTAGGCATGGGTGTAGTCATACCTTCGCATTCTTGCATATTGAACTTCTTGAATAAGTCCTTGGTGTACTTTGTTTGAGATACAAAGGTGCCTTCCTTAGTTTACTTGATTTGCAAACCGAGAAAGAATTTGAGTTCACTCATCATCGACATCTCAAACTTCTCCGACATTAGCTTTCCAAACTTTTCACTAAAATGAGGGTTAGTTGATCCAAATATAATATCACCGACATAAATTTGGCACACAAATAGTTCTCCATTAACTCTTTTAGTAAAAAGAGTGGGATCTATTTTTCCAATTTCAAAGCCTTTTTCAATAAGAAACTTGGTCAAGCATTTATACCATGCTCTAGGATCTTGTTTAAGACCATAAAGAGCTTTGTGAAGTTTGTAAGCATGATTAGGTTTCTTAGGATTGACAAATACGGGAGGTTGCTTAACATAGACTTCCTCCTCAATGTCACCATTTAGAAAAGCTCTTTTAATGTCCATTTGGTACAAGGTGATATCATGATGATTAGCATAGGCAAGTAAGATGCGAATGGACTCAAGTCTAGCAATGGGGGCATATGTCTCACCATAGTCCATACCTTCGACTTGAGTGTAGCCTTGGGCGACTAGTCGTGCTTTGTTGCGGACGACTTGACCATCTTCATCTTGCTTGTTGCGAAACACCCATTTGGTACCAATGATGTTGTGGTTGTTGTCGGGCTTTTCAACCAATGTCCACACTTGATTTCTCTCAAAATTGTGTAGCCCTTCATGCATAGCGTTTATCCAATCCGGATCTTCCAATGCTTCTTCAACCTTCATAGGTTCAATGCGAGAGATGAATGAATAATGTTCACAAAAGTTAGCTAAACGAGTTTTAGAGCGAGTGATTCTCCCGGTTTGGATATCATTGTAGATTTGCTCGACGGGATGATCTTTGGCGATTCTTGCTCAAACTCGTGAAAGCTTTTGCTTGGATCTTGGTTCAACATCTTCTTCATCTTATTCTTCTTCTTGGCCTTCTTCATTGTCGTTCTCTTGTCATGGTGGAGAAGGAGGTTGTTGGCGTTCATCTTGGTGCACTTCCTCGTTTTCTTCATCTTGGTGTGTTCCACTTGTGGATGCTTCCGTATCAACTCTTGGTTCACCTTGTTGTGAGGTAGAAGCTTCCACTTGGATGGACGAGGTACTCTCCTTCACCTCCGTTGGACGAATCTTCCCAATAGACAAGTCTTGGATTGCTTCCGAAGGGTCTTTGTCTCCTACATCAATTGGCAATTTCTCTACTTGCGAGCCGTTAGATTCATCAAACTTCACATCCACCGTCTCTTCAACCTTTCGGGTGAAATTATTATAGACACGGTATGTGTGAGATTTGAGCCATAACCAAGTAGGAAACCTTCATGAGACTTAGGAGCAAATTTAGAACGACGATGTTTATCAAGAATGTAGCACTTTGAGCCGAATACTCAAAAGTATCCAACTTGTGGTTTGTTACCGGTGAGAAGCTCGTATGCCGTCTTGCCAAGTAGCTTGCGAAGATACAAGCGATTTGTTGCATGACAAGCTGTCTCAACCACTTCCGCCCAAAAGTGCTTTGGCGTCTTGTACTCATCAAGCATCGTTCTCGCCATTTCGATGAGTGTCCGATTCTTCCTCTCAACGACTCCATTTTGTTGAGGTGTGTACGTAGCCGAGAGCTCATGTGAAATCCCTTCTTCGTCAAGAAAGGTATCCACATTTGCGTTCTTGAACTTCGTTCCGTTGTCGCTTTGAACCTTCTTGATCTTCACGTCAAATTGATTTTGGGCCTTCCTAGCGAAGTTTTTGGAGATCTTTTGGACCTGCGATTTGTCATCAAGAAAGAACACCCATGTAAATCTTGAAAAATCATCAACTATGACTAGTCCAAATGAGTTACCACCGAGACTCTTGTAGGCATTTGGACCAAAGAGATCCATGTGAAGTAGCTCTAGTGGTCTTCTCGTGGTCATGATGTTCTTTGCGCGATGACTTCCTCCAACTTGTTTCCCCGCCTGACAAGCACTACAAAGTCTATCCTTGTCAAATATAACATCTTTTACTCCAAGGATATGATCACCTTTAATAAGCTTGTCAAGATTTCGCATACCAACATGACCTAATCGTCTATGCCATAACCAACCTTTAGAAGATTTAGCAATTAAGCAAGTTCTAGGTTGAGCCTTTTTAGTGAAATCAACAATATAAAGATCACCTCTACGTATTCCGGTAAAGACCATTTTACGATTGTCTCTACGAAACACTTGGCAATCTACTTCAGTGAATAGGATATTGAAACCGAAATCAGCAAGTCTAGATACTGAAAGTAAATTGTACCCAAGAGATTCAACGAGCATGACATTTTGTATGGAGCTATCATGTGAGATGGCCACCTTACCTAGGCCAACTACCTTACCCTTTGAGTTATCACCAAAGGTGACATATTTTCGAGGGCCGTTGTTTTCAGCAAGCTCATGGAACATATCTTTACCTCCGGTCATATGATCAGTACATCCACTATCAAGAACCCATTCCTTTCCTCCAACCATGTAGCCGTGAAGATTTTCCATAAGACTAAAGTGTCTCATTCCATCATTAAGATCATAGTCACTGTCATCATCATCAGAGTATCCATGTTCAACATCATCTTGTGATTGATCAATTCCTAGAGAGGGTAATTAATTAGATAAATGATCATTTCTATAGTTATCTTTATGAATTCTAATAGGTCTGGAAATGATATTGCTAATGATTCCAACATCTCCTTTGGCACTCGTAAGATTAGTGAGCTCAAATAAGCAGTCACCAAAATTGGGATCATTGGAATTCATCTTAATCAAGGCAATGGATTTATGGAGAATTTCATCTAGATCTTTCAAGGAATAATTTGGAAAGAGTTCCTCAAGAAATTTCCATATGGTGTAGGCACACTTAAGAGTAGGCAAACATCCAATCAAGTTAATTTCTAGGCAAGCCTCTAGTAATAAGATTAACAGTTCTAAGGTTGCGGATCATGTCAATAGACTCATCAAGGGTAGGATGCAAAGGATAAACATGAGGTGCACAAGGGCGAGCAATGTACTTGTTCAAATGATATTCATTGAAAATCTCAAGCATTTCATTTTTCCACTCATGAAAATATTCTCCATCAAGAATAGGCACTCTACGTCTAAGACTCCCCAAAGTAGACTCATCCATCTTCCTCCAATGGTGTTTAAACCAAGGCAATGGAGACCAAGGCTCTGATACCAATTGAAAGGATCGAGAAGAGGTGTCTAGAGGGGGGTGATTAGACACTAGGTGCTAAAATTTGCAGTTTTTGAATTCTTTAGGTTGAAGTGGATTTTTGGCACAATTTTAACAAACACAATACATATCAAGCAAGCATGCAAAGAGTGTATGAGCAGCGGAAAGTAAAGCATGCACCTTGCGAGAATGTAAAGAGAAGGGTTTGGAGATTCAAACGCAATTGGAGACACGGATGTTTTTGTCGTGGTTCTGATAGGTGGTGCTATCGTACATCCACGTTGATGGAGACTTCAACCCACGAAGGGTAACGGTTGCGCGAGTCCACGGAGGGATCCACCCACGAAGGATCCACGAAGAAGCAACCTTGTCTATCCCACCATGGCCATCGCCCATGAAGGACTTGCCTCACTAGCGGTAGATCTTCACGAAGCAGGCGATCTCCTTTCCCTTACAAACTCCTTGGTTCAACTCCACAATCTTGTCGGAGGCTCCCAAGTGACACCTAGACAATCTAGGAGACACCACTCTCCAAGAAGTAACAAATGGTGTGTTGATGATGAAGTCCTTGCTCTTGTGCTTCAAATGATAGTCTCCCCAACACTCAACTCTCTCTCACAGGATTTGGATTTGGTAGAAAGAAGATTTGAGTGGAAAGCAACTTGGGAAGGCTAGAGATCAAGATTCATATGGTAGGAATGGAATATCTTGGTCTCAACACAAGTGTAGGTGGTTCTCTCTCAGCAAAAGTAAGTTGGAAGTGTAGGTTTGTTCTGATGGCTCTCTCCCGAATGAAGAGGAGGTGGAGGGGTATATATAGCCTCCACACAAAATCTAACCGTTACACATAACTTCCCAAACTCGGTGGGACCGAATGGTTAAACTCGGTTTGACCGATTTAGCAAAGCTAGTGACCGTTAGGGTTTTCGGTGGGACCGACATGCAATTTGGTAGGACCGATATGATTAGGGTCAAGGCATAACGTAATCTCGGTGAGACCGATTACACAAACTCGGTGAGACCGATTTTGGTAATAAGCTAACCAGAGAGTTGGCCAGGTAAACTCGGTGGGACCGATTGCTCATTTCGGTGAGACCAAAATGTTATAAAAGGGAACCAGAGAGTTTACATTGCAGTTTCGGTGGGACCGATCGCTCATTTCGGTGAGACCGAAAGTATTGCAATAGGCAACAGAGAGTTTGCAATCCCATCTCGGTGAGACCGATATCCCTATTAGTGAGACCGATTTGCCTAGGGTTTATGGCAGTGGCTATGACATTTGAAACTCGGTGGCACCGGATAGAAAGAATCGGGGGGGGGGGGTCGAGTTTGACTTTTGGTTTAGGTCATATGTGGATGTGAGAAAGTAGTTGAGGGTTTTGGAGCATATCACTAAGCATTTTGAGCAAAAACCTCATTAAGCAACACCTCATCCCTCCTTGATAGTATTGGCTTTTCTAATAGAGTCAATGTGATCTTGGATCACTAAAATGGAAAATGTAGAGTCTTAAGCTTTGAGCTTGAGCCAATCCTTTGTCCTTAGTATCTTGAAGGGGTTTCACATCCTCTAGTCTATGCCACTTCACTGTTGAACTTATCTGAAACATACTAGATAAAAATGTTAGTCCAATAAGAGATATGTTGACATTAATTACCAAAACCACCTAGGGAGCATTTGTGCTTTCAACCATGCACTTCGAAAGCCTCGAGTTCCACTTCAACCAGCACGGCAACGCCATGTGACTCTGTGCTTCAACATCACCCTTGGCACACGAGGCAACACCGGGCTTGTTCGTGACTTGTTTACCATCATCCTAGGTACATGCAGGGATGAAGAACACGAATGAGACAAGAGACAACTACGCGCTACACAGGGGTGCCGGTCTTGGTGACGTGTTGCTCCTTCACCTCCCCCTTCCCCCGGTTGTCGTATGCTCGCGGTCCTTCTTGAGGAAAGGTGTCCGCCGGCGTTTCTGTCGGGGATATACCCCGCGGCGTAAACCGGACGAGAGTATAACCCGGCCGGACTAGGCGTTTCATTGGTAAACCGCCAGAGGATTGGCGGTTTACGTGTCTGGCGGTTTACGTGTCTGGCGGTTCACTGGTATGACGATTCACGAGCCTGAAGATTCATTGGTGACCCGGCGCGTATTCCAGATGCATGACAAGGCCCAAGGACCAGCAGGCCGGTTTAGGTTAATGGTGGGCCGGTTTAAGAGGAAAGGCATGAGGAACATTTATCTTACAAAGGAGCTAAGACCTAGACTTGTATCCGATTTGTATTAGAGATAGACTAGTCCTAATCCTAATAGGACTCTACATGTAACCCGCCCCTCCAAGATATATAAGGAGGGGCAGGGCTCCCCAAAAGGGACAAGATTGACAAGTTCCACAAGTTGGACAAGTTAGGTTTAGACAATAGCTCTCGAGATAGAGCACTTTTGTAACAGTGATCCTCATCATCAATATCAATGAAGCAGGATGTAGGCTTTTACCTCCACCGTGAGGGGCCGAACCTGGGTAAAACATCGCGTCTCTCGTCCCGCTCAACCCCTCTCAAGCTACTACATAGATGTGTTTGCCTCGCGACTAAGTCCTGACACTAAGGACATCTGCCGTGACAATTCCACGACAGTTTCCGAAGACGGTTGGGGGCGTGGATCTGGTCAAAGTCGTGTTCTTTGGTGGCTCTCGCAGTGGTCTGGTGGCAAGTCAGCGCTCCTGGCGGTGGGAGGCGCGTTAGTCGTGGGCGGACTGCGCATCTCGGTTACGGGCGAGCAGTCAGGCATGGTTGCGGGTGGTTGGCGGAACGGGGATGCGATAGAGGGGTTGAAGCATCAGGGGACATCAATTGCCCAGTCCGTACACTGGCCGACGGTGGCGGCTTCCGCGGACGTCGCATTCCTCCCTATAGTCTCTCTCGTGATGCTCCCTCTCCTTGTGTCTAGCTCTGGGTGAAAACTTGATCTTCGGATCGGACGGTGGCGACATCCGTTGTTGTACCTCTTTTGGAGGCATCGTCTTGGAGTCCTCGGCCCGGCGTGGTTCGTCACACACCTTCCCGGACGATTGCTCTTGGTGGTGGTCTCCGTCGGCTGTAAGCGGGTTCTTTTCTGCACATCTTGTAGGTACTTGGTGGTCGTTGAGGTTGTGTTTTGATGTCCGGCATTCTTGTATTTCGTCTTGGGTGTATGTAGTGTGTGTTTGTATTGATGGCTTGAATATAAGTGATGGTTTCTTTATAATGTAAAACGGGAAAAGCCTTTTTCGTTAACATGAATGACATAAGTTATCGATTCACCACGGTGAATTCAGAATTTTCATCACCTCTCCACCATCATGCAGCTGTGATGCGACGCCCCAATAGATCCGTACGTGTGTTCTTTGGATCCCTTCTTAATCATTGTGATGCAGAATGGCGGATGCCATGGCAGCGACGGGTGAAAAATCTAGAGTGGTGCGATTGTATACTGCGAAGTACAGTAAATGAAAAAGACTTGGTCGTCACGAGTCGTCGGGAGAAGCTGCTGAGCCTCTATCATAAAAAGTACTGTATGACAGAGCCGTCGAGGAAGGGAAGAAGCAACAAGCCAACGAGCAGGTAAGGATGGCAACAGGGTCCCATACCCGCCAAACCCGTGGGGATTTCATCTATTAGGGGGTGGTGATGGGCGAAAAACATCCCCATGAGAATATTTACCAAACTAATTTATTCCCTATAGGGTACAACGGGGGTGGGGAGGACATCCTATTCCCCAGACCCAATACCTATCGGGGACCCGGTTAGTAACTGTGACACTGCAGTCAACCTTAAAATATTCACAAACAAACTTGCGAAAACAAAAAAAAAGCTCAAAAAAAACCTTAAACCTATCTCACATCCTCACCTCAGCTGCCACCATGACCAAGAAGTTAATACGGCCTAGATAGGCATTAGTAGGACAAGGACAACACCATGTATGTATGTTGATTATAAGGTGTCATATTATGTATATGAGTATATGTTTATGGGGATGGAGACCTTAATGAGGCCCCGTTCCCCAATGGGGCATGGGTATGGGGAAATTTTATCCCCAGTCATGTAAACGGGAATGGAGATGAGATGATAGGGAATAGATGGGGATGAGGATGTTGTAGATATCCCCATAAGGGATTGTCCCCATTACCATCCCTACGAGCAGGTCTTCCTCCGGTCAACGAGCAAGTCTGCCGCAGCTGAATGCAGGTTTTATATCTAACAAAAATCCATTTGCATCCGACAGAGCCGGCTGTGACGTGATGTGTGGTCATGTTGAGTACGTCGGTGCAATTCGTCATGAGGTTGCGTCGGGTGAGCATCCTATGCAAACAATCTTCGTCGACCGGTCGATCAATCTAAAAAAGAAACGGTTTGGCCATGTTGTCATACTTTCATGCGGCACTAGGCGCATCTTAAAAGGCAACTTGTAAATTTTCTCTTGCATCCGTTACCGGACAGAGGGGCAATTCACGGACACGGATCCAACCATAGCCGCATATATTTCAAACTCTTTTTAAACAAACCGGATGAAATTCATGCAAACAAGGCCGGGTTTTATCTAAACATGACGGATTTCATACAAACACGGCTAATTTTCATTACATTTCAAACATTTAGGGAATAAAAAGACCCGACCCTAAACCTATCCTACGGCGGCGGCGCCTGATGTCCAAGCCCGTATCATACTCCATAGATGATCAGTAAATATGAACGGCAGATCTCAAAGCAATTATAGACGGTGGATCCATGCACGAGATGGCAGAAAATTCACTCTCGGTGTCTTGCTCAAATCGGCTTGTTTGGGCCAACCTATAGTGTTGAGGTTGTCGGCGAGCAACATATACCGTGTTTTTGGCTCCTGGGTGTACATATACGGAGATGATCAGTAAATTATTAAAGAGTAGCAATAAAATTCAAAATAAAATTATTTTTTTGACAAACATTGATGAATGTTTCACCCGTGTGCAACTTTTCGTGAAAAAAAACACATTTGTAATGTTGTAGGCCAAAAAAAAATGATGCTTCAAACGACTATTTTTTAAAGCATTGGTTTTTTTCCAGACCTCCATGAATGGCATTCAATCACGGAATAGGTACAAAACTAAGCAACAATTGTTATTAAAATATCATTTTTCTTCTTTCTTCTGTGTTTTTAAAATTTCCTTTGACAAAGAAAGTATTTAAGCTCAGGTGTAGAATGACACTTTCGGGCGAGCTACTCCCTGACTATAGAGAGGGAACGAGAACGGCTATGAGAACGAAGGAAATGATTTTTTTTTGAAACGGGCAAAAGATTTGCCGCACATATTAATTAAGAAGGATAAGAATGTTTTGTTACAAGCCCGCAAAGTTAGGGACCATCATTCCAGGAGAACGGAGGAAATGATAATCTGTGGGGGGATTGAATGCAGGAGTTTAGAGCCTAAGTCACACCATCTGTTGTAGCTTATGTCGTCCTTCCTTGGCTAATTTGTTATAAATTTTACCTAAAAGAGAGAATAAGTATCTCTCAGATTCTACTACTAGTACTCATTCGAGACCATACTGTATACTGGGACTGAAATGACACATCTAATATCTGTTCTATCAATAACTCCATTTTTTAAATACATATTTCTCTTTCCAATAGTTGCCAAATGTATCGTGTTAGTGAGATTAGTCGTCTTCTGGCTTACGAAAGAAGCGTTAGTCGCGAACGTGGCGAGTCATTCCCTTGAATCTAAGGTCGCTCGCAACAACGTACTGCGTGCCGGCTTCGTAACTGCCCTATGGAGATAGCTAGCATAGTTGACCCGGATTGCAATCACTTTGCTTGATCAATGAAAGTTTCTCTCCCGCAAAAAAAATGTACTTGTAGTTCGCTTCTAAGAACCACACGTGTTTTGAGGTTAACTTTGACTATCAATTTAAGCAACACAATATTAGTCATATAAATCGTATTTTAGAGATGTTTCTAGTGAGAAACCTTTTTAGGTTTTTTTTTTGTGAATAACCTTTTAGGCTTATAGCACACAGCTCACATATTCATTTTCATTACATTGATGGTCAACATAAATCTCAAAATACCAAGAAAGTAAGAAGTTTAGTCTACATCCATGCTTGCTTTTGCTTGACATGTTTAATAATACTAAATCATAGGAGAGCAATGCTATCTGCCCGACAGCCGCATGCATAGCCATGTCACAAAATCTGCTACACTATGTACTTGTACTACGTTCTTATCTTAAAAAAAAAACAGTTTGTTGCTCCAGTTTGGATAATTTATACTAATGGTGAAAGAAGATGAACTACTACCGGTTTGTTTCTGAATGCCACTGTCCGCACGAGACGCAGCAGCGCGGGAGGCGAGCCAGGAGCCAAGGCGCCGCTCCGTCTCTCAGGGGATCGCCGGCGACCGCCCGCCCCGACCTGCACCTGGGCAGCGCAGCACTGCGCCCGGCCTTCTTCTGCCCATGGCGCAGAAGATCGCAAGGAGCGACTGATGCTAAACCAGCTGGATTCGAGCCGCACCTGCATTCGCCCCTCGAGCAGCTGCTTCCGAGCGGGGCGACCCACGCCACGCTCGAGGAATCCTCTCCAGCCAAAATGGCGCCAGGCTCTGATGCTCCATGGTAACCACGCTACTCACGACGGCGGCCTGCTCATCTCACTTGCCCGCTCCTGCATTCGGGGTCGGGCGCCCTGCGGGTGTTCGGTGAAATGCCCCACCAGGGAGATTGCGCCGCTGGCGTCCGATACCCCCCCTGGATTCAAGGTGTGTTTCCTCTCGATCAGTGATTACTAATTATCAGGATTGCACAATGCTTTAGACCATACCAAGTGACATTAGTAGTAACAACTGCTTCAGTTTCCGGAATACAAATGTTGTTGCAATTCATGTGCGTCCATTCAACTTCTTATGAGACAGAGAATGCAGATAGGGTCAGGAAGTCGACAAACAATGTAAGCATGCTCCAACTGGATGCAGGTTAATCATCCGATTACATCAACTAGAGTGGGAATCTTTCCGCAAAAAAAAAACTAGAGTGGGAATCTAAAAAGAGGGAAGCAGAGCTAGCTAGAGCAGGGTAAGCTGATTAGAGATCTAGAGGCAGGAAGAAATAGATAAATCACAGCTAAGATGAGCAATTGCCCTCACATAGTAGAGCTACGCTGCAGACGTGCCTGGGGTCTTCTCACGGCCGCGAACAATACATGACAGCATCATATGGATTGCAAAGTAGCCCAGCACAGCAATGATGAGCGTGCCGACATAAACAGACGTTTTCCACCCCCTGCTTGAGCCAGCTGCATAGGCCACTAGGACAGCAAACAAATCAAGCCGGATCGTCCAGTTCATCACCCTCAGCGACCATTTCTCCCATTCTCCTTTCTCCTTTGGCAGCCATTGCGGTAGCAACATGATGATGACAACGATAGAAGACATAAAGGAAATGGAGTTGCTATAGAAGAAGGCAAGGTACCGGGGCCTCCTGTTGTCATGCATCACCGGGTTGCCTGCCTCGTACCCGTCATTGTTGCTTTGCCACGCTCCGCCCGGCGGTTTCAGACCAGCCTGGTAGGCTACACTC
Organism: Triticum urartu; assembly: GCF_056163025.1. Taxonomy (NCBI): domain Eukaryota; kingdom Viridiplantae; phylum Streptophyta; class Magnoliopsida; order Poales; family Poaceae; genus Triticum; species Triticum urartu. The sequence continues at coordinate 571,329,439 of NC_141878.1, forward strand.
GCCACCAGGATGCCTAGTAGCATCAGGTATTTGCGCCTCGCGTGCTTCTTCCTTTCCTTCTTCTTTTCTTCTACCTCCTTCTTCCTTTCTTCTTTATCCTCATTATTTTCTTCTATCTCCCCCTTCCTTTCTTCTTTATCTCCGTTATTTTCTTCTACATCCTTCCTTTCTTCTTTGTTCTGATCGGTGAGTTGCCCTTTTTCTGAATCACTGTCATTTCTCTTCAGCAGAAAAAATACTAGCAGCAGTACGACTGCAACGACGAGGACCACAGCCACCAACACGAAGATGTAAATGGATGTCTTGAGGTGTTGCGTGCTTCCGGCGGCGTAGGCTCCCATCAAACAAAACAAACCCACCGCCGTACAAACAGATAGCGCATTGCTTCGTATGGCTGGCCTGTACAGATTGGGGTTCACCAGGAGGATGATGAGGGCGATGGACAGCATGAAGCTCACCGAATTGCAGTAGAAGAAGGCGTTGTAGCGGGCTGGGTAGTTGTACAAGAGGACAGGGTCGCCAGCGTGGTGTCCGAGCTCGTCGTCCTGGAGCAAGAAGCCGCCAGGAGGGGTGAGGCCAGCTTGATAGATTATGGTCGCGGCCAAGATTGCGAAGAGGAGCAACCGTTTGCGCCTCTTCTCCAGCGACCGATCTTCTTGGTCGTTGTTTCCCTTGTCCTTGTGGTCCAGTGTGAAGAAAACGACATGGATCACCACATAGACCAGGACAGCACCTGCCAAGGCCATGGCATAAATGGAGGTGCTCACGTCCCGGCAGCTCCCGGCAGCATAAGCGCCAATGAGGCCAAACAGGTCGAGTATCATGGCTGCCTCCAGCACGTGGTGCTCAACCAGCTTCTCTGTCTGGACCAGTACGATGGCCACCAAGGAGACCACGAACGCAACCGAGTTGCAGTAGAAGAAGGCCTTGTACCTCCTAGCGTTTGTCGTGAGGAGAATCGGGTCGCTGGCCATGTGCCCGTTGCCGTTCTCTTGCCAAACGCCACCCGGCGGGTCCAACCCTGCTGTGTAGGTGATGGTGGCCGCAAGAGTGGCGAGGAGTAGAACAAGAGAGCGAGCCTTGTCCAGAGCCTCCCCAGCACTGCATTCATTGCACAGAACGAAGAAGCAGAGTTCAGTCCAGTTGCAGAGAAAGAAAGAAATAGTGTATCTGCAAACAGAGGGAAGGAAGAAGAGGATTGTCAGTTCAGTTTCGTACCTGTGCTGAGTTGCATCAGTTGATTTTGCCGTACTGGAACAACAAGACGAGCATTTAAACGGCAAAGTGTAAAGTAGCAAGTATGCCAATGCCAGAGCGGCGCCAGCCAGGCTGACCACTTTGGCGGTGGTGCCAGCTTTCCTGCAGCTGCCAGCGGCGTATGCGCCTACGAGGCCGAGAAGCGCGACGATGATGCACGCGTAGAGGACGATAGACCAAGCACGGAGCTTCTTGCTGTCAATGATGAGCAGCATGGTGATGAGGAGGGACGCCACGAACGCCGTGGTGTTGCAGAGTAAGAACACCGTCAGGCGCATTTTGTGGTGGTCCTTGAGGATCGCGTCGCCCGGGCGGTGGCCGTCCCCGGTGCTGTCCCAGAAGCCACCCGGCGTGTTCAGCCCGGCGACGTACGTGATGCTCACCGCGAAGGTCGCGAGGAGCATCAGGACCTTGCGGAGCCGTTCTTCGAGTTTCGGCTCCTTCACAGCGCTGGAGCCCAAGGGGGGTTGGTTGACCGCACACCACCAGTTCAGATCCAGCAACTTGAGAATGGCGACGTAGAGGAAGACTATGGCCACCAGCACCACAGAGTAGACGGTGGAGATCTTGTCCTGGCAGGTGCCGGCGCCGTACGCGCCCACGAGGCTGAGGAGGTCCAGCATCATGAAGATCCTCAGGGGCACGACGACCCAGAGGGTATCCTTCTCGTCCTTGTCGTGCCGGATGGCGAGGATGAGGATGAGGACGATGACCACGAGCGATGCGGTGAAGGCGGTGGCGTTGCAGTAGAAGAAGGCGAGGTAGCGGTGGTAGTGGGTGTAGCGGATGATGGGGTCGCCGGCGGGCTGGCCGTCGTGGGCCGCCTGCCAGACGCCTCCCGGGGCGTTGAAGCCGGCCGAGTACGTGACGGTGACCACCAGGGTGGCCAGCAGCAGGAGGTACTTCCGCAGGCTGTACTCCCATCGCTGCACGAGGGGCTTTGCCGGCTTCCCAGATTCCGCCGCTGTCTGGCCGGGCGGACTCATTGCCTGCCCGCCGGACTGATCTGTTGGCACTGCCGGCTGCACTGCAGGGAGGGGACGCCGCCGGCCACTCCGCTCTCTCAAGTCGCCGCAAGTGTGGCTGCTCTTTCCTAGTACTGTGGATGCAGAGATCACGTGGGAAGGAGAGGGAGAGGGTTGGGTGGTAATAATACCACTGTTGTATTTTACTACCACTTTCTTAATACTGATGGAGTACCAGTATTTTACTACCACTGTTGTATTTTTTACAGCAACTCCGACGCCCTCCCCTGCATATTCAAAGCCTGACGGAGTACCAGTATTTTACCCCCACTGTTGTAATTTTTTACAGCAACTCTGACAGAGTGCTTAGTACTGTAGTACATACTACTGCTGTACCCGATGTGAGCGGAGTCAGATGTCGTGAAAGGGACGAAGCATGCATCAAGCCAACGGGCAAGTCTTCCTCCGGTCAAATAACCTAGGAAAGAAATTAGTACTAGTATACTAGTTTTTCTTGAAAACATCATGAGGTCAGTTGAATGCAGGTTGTTTATCTAGGAAGGAAAAACACCAGTATTTGCAACCGACGGAGCCAACTGTGACGTGATGTCTGGTCATGTTGAGTACGTCACCAGAATTCGCCATGAAATTGCTATGCTGACAATCTCTTCCGCAGGTTGATCTATCTGAAAGAACACAGTTTGGGCCTATTGTGACATTTCATGTGGCACGGGCCGCTACGCGGACATCGCCCGCTTCTGGTCAGGCCCAACAGAAGCAGGCGGGCATGTTGTGCTGTCTAGTGGCCTAGTGGGTTGAGTGAGAGTGAGCACACGGCACACAGCCCCATCGCGTCCTCTTGTTCAAAGAAAAAGCCACCGCCTCCTCCGTTCTCGTCAGGATCCTTCTTCTTACCCGCCTATCGTTCCGATTCTTCTCTCAACTTCTCCTTCCCGGTTGTTTTCTCGTTGTTGCGCCATTGAGGATTCATTTCAGGCCAGTATTGGCACATGAGAGAGGTCGGAGCTTGAGCATTGCTGGGGACCGGTGTGATGAGGAGGATAAAAGTGTGTTTACAGGGCGGTGTTGATGCCCTTGCGGTGAGTCGGCGCTGTTGGGGAGGACTTGCGTGCGGCGGAGCAGACGGGACACACCGGTGGCTTGTCCGGTGAGATTTTCCTTTAGCACATTATCAAACATGAAGACCTGCAGGGATGATGTCCACATCCGCAGGTGGATATGGGTCAACCAAACATGTCGTGGTAGTTTCATATAAAGAACTACTAAGGGCATGGCCAACGCTCCAGGTTGGACAGCTGCTCCAGCACTCCACGTAGGATCGGATGATCCAGTTTGCCAAAAGGTATGGCTTGCAGACACAAGCGGGATCCTACAGAGGAGGTCGCTTCCTCACTGCCAAAAGTCACATGACCATGCCAGCCCTCGCCTGCGAAATAGTTGGAGGGCGCCTTGGCTCCTGTCATCTTGCGGTCGCGGTTTGATAAAGTGAAGTAGAGGACCTTGGCTCCTGTCATACCTCAAACCACTACTTCCATTGGGTGGTAAATGTTCAAACGGTGGTCTTATAGCTATAAATCTACGTGGATGGGATGAGACCACCGCTTGGTGCTGCTACCTCTGTACATGCCTTAAGGAATGAGCTTCTGCGTTCGTGGTTCATCGCTCATAAATGACCTCCGCACTTTCGAAACCCTGCAACTTCTCCTTTTATTTCATGTGAAGGCTGTGCGTAAAGCTCCCAAAGTTCCTACATGCAGGCTCCTGACTACCTGCTGGCAGTCACTTGCGACAATGATTCTGCACCGAGAATGATTGTTTAATAGCAAAAGAAAGTAACTTATTAACATAGTTTCTATACTTTTGTCTAATGTGTAGAGAAGTTTGACTTACCAAAGCTAGAGCTTTAATTAACCTGGAGACAAAGTAGAAGAGAAATTTTTGCTTTCCAGCATTAAAAATAGAGAAAAGTATACTTTTCATCCCTTAATTCTTGACGAAGTATAGATTTGGTCCCTCAACTTCAAAACCGGACAACTTGCGCCCTTAACTACTGAAACCGGCCAAGATTCATCCCTGGTCACGGTTTTGACCGGTTTTGGTGCTGTCCCAACTCGGTTTTGACCGTGCCGACTCAAATTCGCATACCTTTTTCAAGTCCGTTCAATGTTTTCAAATTCGGGTATTTTTTTCAAATACGTTTACTTTTTAAAAATTTGTGTACTTTTTCAAATCTGCGTACTTTTTTCAAGTTCACGTACTTTTTTTAAATCCACGTACTTCTTTAAAGTTCCTGTGTTTTTTTTAAATTCATGTAATTTTTAAAAATTGACATACTTATTCCTATTCACGTATACTTTTTTGGGTTTGAAAATTTTATGTGAAATTGAAAACGTATGCGGATTTGAATATCTTTTACGCGAATTAGAAAAAAATGTGTGGATTTGAAAATTTATGTCAACTTGAAACAAGTATGTGAATTTCAAACAAAGTTCATGGATTGGAAAGGAACACGGATTTTAAAAAAATACACGAACTTTAAAAAGTATGCGAATTTAAAAAACAGATGGATTTGAAAAAAAATACTTGAATTCGATAAAATTACACGGAGTTGAAAAAATACACTGATTTGAGAAAATTACGCAAATTAAAAAAATCATGGATTTAAAAAAGTACACAAATTTCAAAATAGTTCACAGATTTGAAAAAGGTATGTTTATTTTTGAAAAAATTGCACGACCTTGAAAAACTATGTGGATTTGAAAAGCGTATGTGAATTTTAAAAAGTTCACGGATATGAAAAAATTACGCGAATTTTAGTCGGCACCGGTCAAAACCGGGGTCAGTCAGCACCAAAACCGGTCAAAATCGAGACCAGGGACAAACCTTGTCCGGTTTCGTTAGTTGGGGGTGCAAGTTGTCCGGTTTCGGAGTTGAGGGACCAAATCTAAACTTCACCAAGAGTTGAGTATACTTTTCTCCATAAAGCAATCGCAGAAAGTTGGTTAGTGAACGACCAAATGAGATGGACGCCTGCAGGAGCTATCCAACACCAGAGAAAGATGACACTACCCTGGGGCCCTTTTATGTGCTGAGAAGGAATGTTTCCTTTACGGCCATGGCTGCTGATTGCACCAAGTGTCCAAGATAGTTCGTTGCCATCAACTCCACTTCGCTGGCCCGCTCATAATGTCTGCATCGAGCAGGCATGCGACTTCGATCTGCCTAGATTTCCGCCGCACCCATCTTTGGTAATGCCTAATTGCCTCTGGTAATGTTTTGTTAGGTGTCCTAACCTCTATAATCACTTACATTAAGCCCTATTATTTGTGTCTAACACGCCCGTGATTGCCGCTATTATGCAATTCGGGATACACACACAGTGTCCAGCTTTTGGTTAAGGATACGATCACGATTGATGCGCTCAACACATAATACTACCTCCCTCCTGGTTTACTACCCCTCGTATTTCGGGTCATAATTTAACTAATAAAATATAAGTTATACCTATAAAACATAATATTATTGAAAATACATTCAAATACAAATCCAACAATATAATTTTCTAAGTATTATAACATTTTATTAGTCAAATATATGGTCAAACTTTGACCCAAAATACTATTAGATGGACGCTTGATCTATTATCTCAATCCTAAACTCAGACAAAGATAGTACTAGCATAACACAAGTGACTCTGATTGGATGGACGCTGAGTGGATCTATTATCTCCCTCCGTAAGTAATTAACTAACAAAGTTGACGACCTATCCAAAACTAGACGTAGATGCATGACCCACATGACCCAGCCCTTTATTTCCTCTGCGCTTTCATGCATCACACTTCCATCTTCGTGGTTGTAGGCATATGACGCAGAAAGGCTCACGTACCTGTATGTTATATCCTTGTTTATCTGTACTGTAAAGCTCACGTACCTGTATGTTATAACCTTGCACCAATGACTTTCTCGAGTGTGACATCGGGGTGGCCCCGATCGCCATTCTGCCCCATGTATAAATCTTGCGTAGGCGCGTCATTTCTTTCACAGGGCTGAGTAGACACACGCGACGAAGATATACGTCGGGTGATCGATCTACACGAGGTGACAATGGGAGTGAAGGCGGCGGCGGCGCTCTGGGACATCCTGGCGAAGGCCGCCAACTTAGCGCAGATGTCCGGACTGCATGCCGTCATGCTCGTTGCCGTTGGCGCGAGCCTCCTGCGCATCCCGCAGAGAAAGCGGGAGTGTGCCAGGCTCGAGCGGTGCAGCCGCAGGCTCCACTCACTCTTGCAGTGGCCGACGGGGTGCAGGGCCGCACTGCTGTCCTCGGAGATGGGAGATCCCGTTCTAAAGGCGCTCGTCGACGCGGCAAGTCTCGTCGCCTCCTGCAAGAAGAGCACGCTGTGGCACCGCGTCCGGAGGGGCAGGAGCATGGCCGCCCAGCTCCGTGACATGCAGGACGTCGTCGACTCCTACTGCGGCCTCCTGCTCTATGTCAACGCGCAACTCCTGCTACAACATGCAACTCACCATCCCCCGTCAGATACTACTACGTATGGGTACGTACGTGAACTTAAGATGCAAATTGATTTAATTACGGCATTCTAAAAAATTGATTTAATTACGTCTCTGATACCCTCCTGCTAATTTAATTGGCAACGCAGGATTCATGAGATGAATGAGAATGATCCATCACAGAGTCAAAGCTTACAACAAGCAGTAACCAATTGCCCCATAGTTCCAGAAACTCGTGTCACTCAAAGGCCGAGTAAATAGCATAAAACTACTACTTTACAGGCTAGGGTTCCAAAAAACTACCGGTTTTTATTTTTTCGCAGATAACTACTAAGTCAGGTGTTGGTTGTTTCAAAAAACCCCTAATCATTCGGTGCTTTAAAATTGATCGCGATTATGACAGTTGAGACCCGCACGTAAGAGAACCATTTGTTTGACCGTTTGTTTGACTGTTACCTTACATGTAGGGCCCACATGCTGTATTTCTGTAAGTTTTTTAGAAAAGCAATCGGGTCCCTATAAATTTTTTAAAAAACAATCGGGTCCCTGAATGTTTTATGCAAAAAGCAATCGGGCCCTTTCCTCTGTGCGCGCCCTCCCGTGCTCAAGATCGAGAGGAGCGCGCCCCTCGCCGTGCCCGCCGGCCAGCAGCCGCCGTAAAGAGCGCGCCGGCCAGAAGCCATGGCGCCGCTGCGGAGATCCCTCCCGTCGCCCGTCCGATGCGCGCCGCCGCGGAGCTCCCTTCCAGCGTGCGTGGCGGCTGCGACCTCCTCCTGCCGGCGAGCTCCCCCGCCGCACGGTCTATCTCTCTCTCTCCCTTTCCTGGGCGTGGCGACCTGAGCCCGTAGCCATGGAGCTCGGCTGGCGGCGGCCCTGGCCATGGCGCAAGGATGGCGGCAGCCCATGCCCCTGGACGCGGCGGGCCGAGTCCCTCCCCCTGGCCATGGCGAGCAGTTGGTGGCGGCCCGTGCTGCTGGGTGGCGGCTGGTCCTCCACGCGGCGCTCCTTCCCGCGGTCGGCCATGGTTCGCGTGCAGCGGGTGGTGGAGGTTGGGCCTTGGTCAGGGGGAGAAGGAAGAGGATAAAAGATAAGAGGAAGAAGAAAGAACTTACATGTGGGTCCCACATGTAAGTTAACGGTCAAAGAAAACGGTCAAACAAACGGATTGTTTAGGAGTGGGTCCGACTTGTCATAAAACGGTTTAAATCGCTAGCAACGAGTTATTAGGGTTTTTTGAAACAGCCAACCACAGACTTGGTAGTTATCAGCGAAAAATTAAAAATCAATAGTTTTTTAGAACCCTAGCCTGTAAAGTAGTAGTTTTATGCTATTTACTCCTCAAAGGCCCAATGATATTGGCGAGGGAGGGATAGTCAGTCAGACAGCGGACACCGACCCAGCTGGACGTGAAAGAAGCGTGGCTGCTTGATTAGTAATTTCCCATGACCATAGAAGGTGTAGGCTGATCCATCATTGGTAGCGGATTCTCAGTGCTTGCCTTTTCATTTGCTGCAAGAGTGAAGAATTTACCATCTGTATATGTGTGTGTATGTAAGCTTGGAAGATTTGCTTTTAAAGGTTTCTGGCAAGCTTTACTAATCAGTGATAATTTACAGTAACCCGCAAAAGGAAAAGCGATAATTTACAGTCTGTTAACAGGGAAGAATGAAATCCGGAGAGTCTTCTCGCAAAACACATGAGTCTAAACGAGGAATGCTACATCTACAGACAATTACATAACGTTTACGGGCTGATGCTGATCTGGCAGATTTCAATTGGATTAAGTTGGAGGGAAGGGACCCACACTGGTGAAATTTAGTGGGGCGATGGAGATTATTTAAGAAAGGGCCTGTAACCTTTTTAGTCTACTAGCAAAAATACCCATGCGTTGCAACAGCAAAAAACGTGGCATCCAAACGTGGCACGATAACATCCAAACGGTACTTGAGGACGGCAGGGAGGCGCACACCGAAGCATGAAAGCATGTCAGTCGGGATTGCAGTGCCGCATGTGTCACATTAGTGACCCTTCGATCGAAGCTGCATGTATTTCAGTATTTATGTAGGTACCACTAAATACATCATGAAATAAAAACATCAAAGGTTGCATGTGGCTGGCTTAAAAATATTGTCAACTGATTCATCAAAGGTTGCATGTGGCTGGCTTAAAAACATAGCTCAAGACTACCTACCCAAATACGTCAATGTCGACAAAGCATGCAAGTGCGGGGGCACACAAGTGCCGCCTTTTTATTTTGGCTTCCGGTTTTTAAAGTTCTGTATCTTTAAATGAAAATTCCAAGTTAAGTTCTGGTTTCATATTCGTGTTTCTCGTTACCAACGCTTTAGAATAAGATCTATTTTAAATATACTTTGACGATTTTTTTAAAAATATGTTAAGTTTCAATGTTGAAACTTAGTACATGGGACTGATAAAAAACAATTATTTTGTGTCTATGACCGACAAAAAAAAAAAGCTTAAAACTATATCTCTGAAACTTGTTGAAACTGGCCATTTTTAGATGCCAAAACCATAAGTTTAATCGTTGAAACTTAATGATTTTTTAGTGATTTTCTTTTTTACAGTGTCCTCGCGCGGGATTCAACAACTTCGCAAATCGTGTGGGCAACCGTGCTTAGCAGATGAGTGCCCCAACGCTTATGTGCCCTTGTGAATTTCCGTCTACATGTGTTTTCTTTAAATTAATACATTTAGATACATCCATTTGTGCGACAAGTAATTCCGAATGGGGGGAGTATCTGCTATAGAAAATAGCATGCAATTTTATTTCACTGATATTTATAAGGAATACTAACCAACATCTCAAGGAATACTAACCAACTCTGAATCCACTTGCGCACACCCAAACATCGAACGCGAGTTCCACTTGCGCGCACCTGTGACCGGAGAGCACGAAAGCAAGCTGTAAGCACTGATCCATCTAGCTAGCTCTAGCTCCATGGCAGCACGTCACCGGCGCCACCGCATTGAGGCACCGAAGCGAACATGGCTCATCGGGATCAAGGCTGCTCCGCAAGCACGAGCGATCCTGCTGTCGCCGCTCGCTTGCTGCCAAGATGCTCGGTGTGCCTGCTCGCTCGACGATCCTGTTGTCGCCGCTGGTATAGCAGAAGGCGCACAACAACAAGAACGGCATGGCCATCGGTCACCATGGCGGCACCGGGGTCGAGTAGGCGTCACTGAGGATCGGCCGCATGGGGCAGATCAATGGGGCACAGAGATGCTCAAGGGCGCGCGGCTGGGACGCGAGGGGACCGGTGTCGTCGAGCCTCCCATGAGGCCATGCGGCAGCTGGACCGAGCTACTGATGGGACTCTTCGAGCGGCGGACGGGGAGAAAGTCGATCGCATGCATACTCGAAGGTCAAGGACATCCCGAGCGACTCGTCGTTAGTGAGTACATGGGGTGCCCGTGCACCACGCCCACTTGAGCTTGAGTGCATGACCCACCGCTGCCGATGGCGGCTGCTAGTGCCATCGCTGGTGGTGAGACGACCAGCCACCCTCAGACACTCCCGGGGTTCGGTTGCCATCCTCAAACTCATCGGTGGAGGAGCCTTGCCCTCCTCAAACTCATCGGTGGCTAGCCTCGGATCAATGGCCTCTAGTATGCATCCCCGCCAGCGCTGTCGCACGCGAGGCTTGACAACAGTAGTCGCTCTACGTGGCTCTCGTCAAGTTCACCGGCGACAAGCCTCTGGTCGGTCGCCTCGAGGACGCATTCACCACCGTCGTCGTGGAGCTTCCACCTGTCCTCCAACAGCTGACTGCACCAGATGGATCTGAGGTTCATCAATTTGTTTTGATTCGCTCCGATGTGAGAAGAACATCGAGAGGATTATCTTGTCTTTATTATGTCTAGTCCTTTGGATTTGTTTCCGAATTTTATATGACTTTGTTCAGTGATGCGTTGCAGGCACGGACGGGGCGATCAAGAGAGATGTGGTGGCTGGAGACAATGGGTTGTCTCCGTTGGGCAGACTCAAGAAACATATGTACGAATCATTATTTTGGCGTTTTCTTTTAAATCTCAGCTGCTAATCTTTATGTTAACATAAAATCAACGGATATAAAGGTATGACGGATGGAGAACTATGTAATCTTTCTTTTTTATTTCCTTGTTCATGATAATAATATTAGGTATAGATATAGATATAGAAAATACTCCCGCATTACAAGCCATAGTAAGTGTTCCTATGTTACTTTCCCTAGACTGATAATCAAATACTCCTACTGTTGTAGAAACAAGATAAATAAGGCGCACTCCTCATAGTAGATAGCGATGGCGAGCCTTATGTGTCTCTATCTCTTTCCGCTAATGTCGCCGTATGCTTGATCCCTATCGAGTCCACGGCCTCTCGGATTTCATTTAAAGAAACCCAGGTCTAGTGGTCACATTCTCCAAACATGACAGGTAGCGAAACTAAGGTAGCTAGGCTGAATATAAGGTACCATTACAAGCCAGCTCAACCAGGGAGCACACACGAACAACTAGTTTGATTTACGGAAAACAAAAGACAGCACATGAGGTAAAGTTTTTTGAGACTAACTGGCAGATGTTCTGCCTTTTCATTAAGATTAGGAGAGAAACAAGGTATTACAAGAGGAGCAGGGGTAGGAAAAGAGAGGATCCAGTAGCCTTAGGCTCTGGCTATACATCCATACTGTCTACGTTTCCTGACTATGGGGGAACAACAGGGAGAGGTCATCGTACGTCAGGCGAGAGACAGAGGCGGCCGTGCTAGATGTCTGTCGAAAAATTCTTCTATTGCGTTCGTTCCAAACGTGCCATGCATGGTAGGCAGCGGCTACAGCAGCTTGCTTGCTTATGGAAGAGTAATGAAGCCACCAATCTTCAGTTGCCTGGAAGGGAGGCATCGGTTGGAGTTGCAGCGCTGGGGAGGCTCTGCCAAGGAGATGCCACACCTCCCTGTTGTACGAGCACTGCGAAGAGAGGTGCACTGCCGTTTCAGGCAGCTGGTCGCAAAGCACACAGGTCGCCGCTTGCGTGCCGCCTCTGGCGCGAAGCCTATCAATAGTAGAGAGCCTGTCGAACGACATTAGCCAGACAAAGAATTTGACCTTGGCCTCCATTCTCAATGACCAAATCTTCGCAAGCGCCGGCCGGGTGATGGCATCAATGAACTGAGCATTGTAGGCTGTTCCGGCACTGTATGCATCATTAGACGGCCAGTTCCAGTTGATTGAATCCTCATTGTTTGTGAGAGTGATCTGCTGAATAAGGCCCCATAGGTTGATAAATTAGTGGAGGGCGTCAGGTGAGTTCAGGCGCTGGAGCCCTTTCATCCACTGACCATCCGTCAAAGCCGCAGCAACCGTTGCGCTTTTTCTTGCAGCCAGCGGGAAAAGGTTGGGTGCGATGTCTTTTGGAGCAGAGCCATTTAGCCACCGGTTGGACCAGAAGGATGCTGTTGTACCGTTGCCGAGTGTAATGGTGGTGGAAGCGTTGAACAACTGGTGGTCGGTGGGGCTGCATGGTGTGTTAGATCCAATCCAAGGTCTGGAGGATCGCTCCCAGGCAAACCATAGCCATCTAATCCGAAGTGCCCTACTGAAGAAATCCAGATTCTTAATGCCCAAACCGCCACGGTTCTTAGGGGAGCATACTTTTCTCCAGTTGACAGCACATTTTCCACCAGGAGCATCATCATCACCGGTCCACAGGAAACTTCTTCTGATCTTGTCGATTCTCTTGATGAGCCACTTTGGAGGTGGGAAGATAGTGAACATATAAGTGGTCAAAGAGGTGAGCACATAATTGATGAAAGTGAGCCTGCCAGCCTTGTTGAGAAGCTTTCCTTTCCATTTTGCTAGCCGGGCAATAATCTTATCAATGAGAATCTGGAAGTCGCCGCGCCTCGGATTACGGAGCCCAAGAGGGAGGCCCAGATATTTGCACGGAAAACAGCAGGTGTCCCCTTCAAAATCAGTCAACAGATCAGCTGCTTCATCAGGTTCCAAGTTGATGGGGAAGGCAGAAGATTTACTGAAGTTGGTGTGCAGTCCAGAAATCTGCCCAAAGATGGCCAGGATGGAAAGAAGCGATGCCATCTCCTCTTTAACTGGGTTGATGAAGAGAGCTGCATCATCAGCGTACAAGCTAATGCGAAGTTTAGCCGATCGATGAGCGATCGGGCTAAGAATATTGGCGTCAGAGGCTTTGGGGAGGATCGCTTGTAGTGGTTCAATGGCCAGTAGGAACAGAAAAGGGGATAAAGGGTCGCCTTGTCGCAATCCACATCTATGGTAGAAGGGAGGACCAGGGGTGCCGTTCAGCAGCACACGGAATGAAGTTGACGCCAAAGAGAGGGCAACAAGGTCTCTGAATCTCTGACCAAAGCCGAACTGAGCGAGGGCATCCAGAAGATAGCTCCAGCGGACGGAGTCAAATGCTTTCGCAATATCAAGCTTGATGAAAATGGCCTTCTTTTTAGCCCGGTGAAGGTTTCTGATCAGGTTTTGGACATAGAGAAAGTTGTCCTGAATGTTGCGGTTCTTCAAGAAAGCATTTTGGTTGTGGGAGATGAGTTGTTGTAGCTCGGGTGCAATCCTAGTTGCCAGCATCTTCCCAAGAAGCTTGGCCACACTATGTGTCAGACTGATGGGACGATAATCAGATGGCCGTAGTGCGTTGTCCTTCTTCGGGATGAGCGCGATGTAGGCCGTGTTCAGAAGATTCCAGCAGGTTCCGTTGAGAGCAGATAGTTGGTTGAGAGCAGCTAAGAGGTCCACCTTGATTGTGTTCCAGCAAACCTTGTAGAAGAACCCAATAAATCCATCAGGCCCCGGTGCTTTCTCAGTGGGGGAGTTTTTGATTGCGGCAAGAAGCTCATCCTCATCAAAAGGAGCATCAAGGTGGCTCAAATCAGCCCTGGGCAGCTGCAAATATTCCCAGTTCACCGCTTGTGCTGGGACATCATCATGGGGGCCGAGGATATGAGAGAAGGGATTCAGTAGTGCTGCTGCCTTGTCATCTTTGTCAGAGATCACTGCACCATTGACATGTAGGAAAGGAATGTGGTTCTTTCGCCGACGACCATTTGCCCTCAGGTGAAAGAGTCTGGTGTTGGCATCACCGGCCCTAATCCATACCAGCCGAGATCGTTGCCGCCATTTGATGCGTTCGACGGCCGCAAAGGCGAGTAGCCGAGATTTCAGAAGTCGGCGCAACTTGAATTCCTCTGTTGACAGGGTGCGGCTCTCCTGGGCAACATCAAGCGGCAAGATGACCTCAGAGGCCACCGCAGATTGGAATTTTCGTCAGCGCACAGTCAACCTGCTCCAACATTTAAGAGCTTTGGCCACCCTCGTCAGTTTAATGTGTAGCCGTCGGACAGGGTTGGTGGAAAGAACCGGCTTGTTCCAATCTTCAAAGACAGTTTCTTGGAAGCCAGCGGCCTTGGGCCACCAAGCCTCGAAGCGGAAGCCAGAGAACTTTTGGTTGCAGAAGTTTTTCAGAATAAGTGGGCAGTGATCAGATATTTCCGTGGAGCCGGCAAGCAGCTGACAACTGGGAGAGAGTTCTTCCCATTCCTTCGAGAAGAGGACCTTGTCGATCTTTGTGTGCGTAGAGTGGAGCCGCTCGTTGGACCAAGTGTATAGGCGACCAATGAGAGGCAACTCTTTGAGGTTCAGATTGTCAATGGCGGCCCGGAACCGTCGCAGCATCGCAAGGTTGACATTCCCATTGCTCTTTTCATTCATTCTGCTAATGAGGTTGAAGTCTCCCATGATCAGCCACTCCTGCTTACACAAAGGTTGTAGTGCGCACATTTTCTCGAGGAAGAGGATCTTGTCAGCATCTTCTTGAGGTCCATAGACGCTGGTTAAGGACCAAACGGCATTGGAGGCGAGTCCAGTAACAAGCACTGTGACTGAGTAAGCACCAGCAAGCAATGGTTGAGGGGTGATGGTGTAATGATCAAAAGAGGCAGCAATGAGAACGCTGTTGGGTTTCGTAGTAATTTCAAAAAATTTCCTACGCACATGCAAGATCATGTGATGCATAGCAACGAGGGGGAGAGTATTGTCTACGTACCCAACGCAGACTGACTGCGAAAGCGATGACACGACGTAGAGGAAGTAGTCGTACGTCTTCACGATCCAACCGATCAAGCACCGAAACTACGGCACCTCCGAGTTCGAGCACACGTTCAGCTCGATGACGATCCCCGGACTTCGATCCAGCAAAGTGTCGGGGAAGAGTTCCGTCAGCACGACGGCGTGGTGACGATCTTGATGAACTACAGCAGCAGGGCTTCGCCTAAACTCCGCTACAGTATTATCGAGGAATATGGTGGCAGGGGGCACCGCACACGGCTAAGGAACAGATCACGTGGATCAACTTGTGTGTCTAGAGGTGCCCCCTGCCTCCGTATATAAAGGAGTAGAGGGGGGGAGGCTGGCCGGCCAAGCTTGGTGCGCCAGGAGAGTCCTACTCCCTCTGGGAGTAGGATTCCCCCCCCCCCCCCAATCCTAGTTGGAATAGGATTCGCGGAGGGGGAAAAGAGGAGGACGGGGGCCGGCCACCTCTCCTAGTCCTAATAGGACTAGGGGAAGGGGGGAGGCGCGCAGCCCATCAAGGGCAGCCCCTTCTCTTTTCCACTAAGGCCCACTATGGCCCATATAGCTCCCGGGGGGTTCCGGTAACCCTCCCGGTACTCCGGTAAAATCCCGATTTCACCCGGAACACTTCCGATATCCAAATATAGGCTTCCAATATATCAATCTTTACGTCTCGACCATTTCGAGACTCCTCGTCATGTCCGTGATCACATCCGGGACTCCGAACAACCTTCGGTACATCAAAATGCATAAACTCATAATATAACTGTCATCGTAACCTTAAGCGTGCGGACCCTACGGGTTCGAGAACAATGTAGACATGACCGAGACACGTCTCCGGTCAATAACCAATAGCGGGACCTGGATGCCCATATTGGCTCCTACATATTCTACGAAGATCTTTACCGGCCAGACCGCATAACAACATACGTTGTTCCCTTTGTCATCGGTATGTTACTTGCCCGAGATTCGATCGTCGGTATCCAATACCTAGTTCAATCTCGTTACCGGCAAGTCTCTTTACTCGTTCCGTAATACATCATCTCACAACTAACATATTAGTTGTAATGCTTGCAAGGCTTATGTGATGTGTATTACCGAGAGGGCCCAGAGATACCTCTCCGACAATCGGAGTGACAAATCCTAATCTCGAAATACGCCAACCCAACATCTACCTTTGGAGACACCTGTAATGCTCCTTTATAATCACCCAGTTACGTTGTGACGTTTGGTAGCACCCAAAGTGTTCCTCCGGCAAACGGGAGTTGCATAATCTCATAGTCATAGGAACATGTATAAGTCATGAAGAAAGCAATAGCAACATACTAAATGATCGGGTGCTAAGCTAATGGAATGGGTCATGTCAATCAGATCATTCAACTAATGATGTGACCTCGTTAATCAAATAACAACTCATTGTTCATGGTCAGGAAACATAACCATCTTTGATTAACGAGCTAGTCAAGTAGAGGCATACTAGTGACACTTTGTTTGTCTATGTATTCACACATGTATTATGTTTCCGGTTAATACAATTCTAGCATGAATAATAAACATTTATCATGATTATAAGGAAATATATAATAACTTTATTATTGCCTCTAGGGCATACTTCCTTCAGTCTCCCACTTGCACTAGAGTCAATAATCTAGATTACACTGTAATGAATCTAACACCCATGGAGCCTTGGTGCTGATCATGTTTTGCTCGTGGAAGAGGCTTAGTCAACGGGTCTGCAACATTCAGATCCATATGTATCTTGCAAATCTCTATGTCTCCCACTTGGACTAGATCCCGGATGGAGTTGAAGCGTCTCTTGATGTGTTTGGTCCTTTTGTGAAATCTGGATTCCTTTGCCAAGGCAATCGCACCAGTATTGTCACAAAAGATTTTCATTGGACCCGATGCATTAGGTATGACACCTAGATCGGATATGAACTCCTTCATCCAGACTCCTTCGTTCGCTGCTTCCGAAGCAGCTATGTACTCCGCTTCACATGTAGATCCTGCTACGACGCTTTGTTTAGAACTGCACCAACTGACAGCTCCACCGTTTAATGTAAACACGTATCCGGTTTGCGATTTAGAATTGTCCGGATCAGTGTCAAAGCTTGCATCAACGTAACCTTTTACGGTGAGCTCTTTGTCACCTCCATATACGAGAAACATATCCTTAGTCCTTTTCAGGTATTTCAGGATGTTCTTGACCGCTGTACAGTGATCCATTCCTGGATTACTTTGGCACCTCCCTGCTAAACTTATAGCAAGGCACACATCAGGTCTGGTACACAGCATTGCATACATGATAGATCCTATGGCTGACGCATAGGGAACATCTTTCATATTCTCTCTACCTTCTGCAGTGGTCAGGCATTGAGTCTTACTCAACTTCACACCTTGTAACACAGGCAAGAACCCTTTCTTTGCTTGATCCATTTTGAACTTTTTCAAAATTTTGTCAAGGTATGTGCTTTGTGAAAGTCCAATCAAGCGTCTTGATCTATCTCTATAGATCTTAATGCCTAATATGTAAGCAGCTTCACCGAGGTCTTTCATTGAAAAACTTTTATTCAAGTATCCCTTTATACTATCCAGAAATTCTATATCATTTCCAATCAGCAATATGTCATCCACATATAATATCAGAAATGCTACAGAGCTCCCACTCACTTTCTTGTAAATACAGGCTTCTCCGAAAGTCTGTATAAAACCAAATGATTTGATCACACTATCAAAGCGTTTATTCCAACTCCGAGATGCTTGCACCAGTCCATATATGGATCGCTGGAGCTTGCATACTTTGTTAGCTCCCTTTGGATCGACAAAACCTTCTGGTTGCATCATGTACAACTCTTCTTCCAGAAATCCATTCAGGAATGCAGTTTTGACATCCATCTGCCAAATTTCATAATCATAAAATGCGGCAATCGCTAACATGATTCGGACAGACTTAAGCATCGCTACGGGTGAGAAAGTCTCAGCGTAGTCAACCCCTTGAACTTGTCGAAAACCTTTCGCGACAAGTCGAGCTTTGTAGACAGTAACATTACCATCAGCGTCAGTCTTCTTCTTGAAGATCCATTTATTCTCAATTGCTTGCAGATCATCGGGCAAGTCAACCAAAGTCCATACTTTGTTCTCATACATGGATCCCATCTCAGATTTCATGGCTTCAAGCCACTTTGCGGAATCTGGGCCCACCATCGCTTCTTCATAGTTCGTAGGTTCATCATGATCTAGTAGCATGACTTCCAGAACTGGATTACCGTACCACTCTGGTGCGGATCTTACTCTGGTTGATCTACGAGGTTCAGTAGTATCTTGTTCTGAAGTTTCATGATCATTATCATTAACTTCCTCACTTATTGGTGTAGGTGTCGCAAAAACAATTTTCTGTGATGTACTACTTTCCAACAAGGGAGTAGGTACAGTTACCTCGTCAAGTTCTACTTTCCTCCCACTCACTTCTTTCGAGAGAAACTCCTTCTCAAGAAAGTTTCCGAATTTAGCAACAAAAGTCTTGCCTTCGGATCTGTTATAGAAGGTGTATCCAATAGTTTCCTTTAGATATCCTATGAAGACACATTTCTCCGATTTGGGTTCGAGCTTATCAGGTTGAAGCTTTTTCACATAAGCATCGCAGCCCCAAACTTTCAGAAACGACAACTTTGGTTTCTTGCCAAACCATAGTTCATAAGGCGTCGTCTCAACGGATTTTGATGGTGCCCTATTTAACGTGAATGCGGCCGTCTCTAAAGCATAACCCCAAAATGATAGCGGTAAATCAGTAAGAGACATCATAGATCGCACCATATCTAGTAAAGTACGATTACGACGTTCGGACACACCATTACGTTGTGGTGTTCCGGGTGGCGTGAGTTGCGAAACTATTCCACAGTTTTTTAAATGTACACCAAACTCGTAACTCAAATATTCTCCTCCACGATCAGATCGTAGAAACTTTATTTTCTTGTTATGATGATTTTCAACTTCACTCTGAAATTCTTTGAACCTTTCAAATGTTTCAGATTTATGTTTCATTAAGTAGATATACCCATATCTGCTTAAATCATCTGTGAAGGTGAGAAAATAACGATATCCGCCACGAGCCTCAATATTCATCGGACCACATACATCGGTATGTATGATTTCCAAAAAATCTGTTGCTCTCTCCATAGTACCGGAGAACGGTGTTTTAGTCATCTTGCCCATGAGGCACGGTTCGCAAGTACCAAGTGATTCATAATCAAGTGGTTCCAAAAGTCCATCAGTATGGAGTTTCTTCATGCGCTTTATACCGATATGACCTAAACGACAGTGCCACAAATAAGTTGCACTTTCATTATCAACTCTACATCTTTTGGCTTCAACATTATGAATATGTGTATTACTACTATCGAGATTCAATAAGAATAGACCCCTCTTCAAGGGTGCATGACCATAAAAGATATTACTCATATAAATAGAACAACCATTATTCTCTGATTTAAATGAATAACCATCTCGCATTAAACAAGATCCAGATATAATGTTCATGCTCAACGCTGGCACCAAATAACAATTATTTAGGTCTAATATTAATCCCGAAGGTAGATGTAGAGGTAGCGTGCCGACCGCGATCACATCGACTTTGGAACCATTTCCCACGCGCATCGTCACCTCGTCCTTAGCCAATCTTCGCTTAATCCGTAGCCCCTGTTTCGAGTTGCAAATATTAGCAACAGAACCAGTATCAAATACCCAGGTGCTACTGCGAGCATTAGTAAGGTACACATCAATAACATGTATATCACATATACCTTTGTTCACTTTGCCATCCTTCTTATCCGCCAAATACTTGGGGCAGTTCCGCTTCCAGTGACCAGTCTTCTTGCAGTAGAAGCACTCAGTTTCAGGCTTAGGTCCAGACTTGGGTTTCTTCTCTTGAGCAGCAACTGGCTTGCCGTTCTTCTTGAAGTTCCCCTTCTTCTTTCCTTTGCCCTTTTTCTTGAAACTAGTGGTCTTGTTAACCATCAACACTTGATGCTCTTTCTTGATTTCTACCTCCGCAGCTTTCAGCATCGCGAAGAGCTCGGGAATAGTCTTGTTCATCCCTTGCATATTATAGTTCATCACGAAGCTCTTGTAGCTTGGTGGCAGTGATTGGAGAATTCTGTCAATGACGCAATCATCTGGAAGATTAACTCCCAATTGAATCAAGTGATTATTATACCCAGACATTTTGAGTATATGCTCACTGACAGAACTGTTCTCCTCCATCTTGCAGCTATAGAACTTATTGGAGACTTCATATCTCTCAATCCGGGCATTTGCTTGAAATATCAACTTCAACTCCTGGAACATCTCATATGCTCCATGACGTTCAAAACGTCGTTGAAGTCCCGATTCTAAGCCGTAAAGCATGGCACACTGAACTATCGAGTAGTCATCAGCTTTGCTCTGCCAGACGTTCATAACATCCGGTGTTGCTCCAGCAGCAGGCCTGGCACCCAGCGGTGCTTCCAGGACGTAATTATTCTGTGCAGCAATGAGGATAATCCTCAAGTTACGGACCCAGTCCGTGTAATTGCTACCATCATCTTTCAACTTTGCTTTCTCAAGGAACGCATTAAAATTCAACGGAACAACAGCACGAGCCATCTATCTACAATCAACATAAATAAGCAAGATACTATCAGGTACTAAGTTCATGATAAATTTAAGTTCAATTAATCATATTACTTAAGAACTCCCACTTAGATAGACATCCCTCTAATCCTCTAAGTGATCACGTGATCCAAATTAACTAAACCATGTCCGATCATCTCGTGAGATGGAGTAGTTTCATCGGTGAACATCATTATGTTGATCATATCTACTATATGATTCACGCTCGACCTTTCGGTCTCCGTGTTCCGAGGCCATATCTGTATATGCTTGGCTCGTCAAGTATAACCTGAGTATTCTGCGCGCGCAACTGTTTTGCACCCGTTGTATTTGAACGTAGAGCCTATCACACCCGATCATCACGTGGTGTCTCAGCACGAAGAACTTTCGCAACGGTGCATACTCAGGGAGAACACTTCTTGATAATTTAGTGAGAGATCATCTTATAATGCTACCGTCAATCAAAGCAAGATAAGATGCATAATAAGATAAACATCACATGCAATCAATATAAGTGATATGATATGGCCATCATCATCTTGTGCCTGTGATCTCCATCTCCGAAGCACCGTCATGATCACCATCGTCACCGGCGCGACACCTTGATCTCCATCGTAGCATCGTTGTCGTCTCACCAATCTTATGCTTCCACGACTATCACTACCGTTTAGTAATAAGGTAAAGCATTACATCGCGATTGCATTGCATACAATAAAGCGACAACCATATGGCTCCTGCCAGTTGCCGATAACTTGGTTACAAAACATGATCATCTCATACATTAAAATTCAGCATCATGCCTTGACCATATCACATCACAACATGCCCTGCAAAAACAAGTTAGACGTCCTCTACTTTGTTGTTGCATGTTTTACGTGGCTGCTACGGGCTTAAGTAAGAACTAATCTCACCTACGCATCAAAACCACAACGATAGTTTGTCAAATAGACTCCGTTTTAACCTTCGCAAGGACCGAGCGTAGCCATACTTGGTTCAACTAAAGTTGGAGAGACAGTCGCCCGCAAGCCATCTCTGTGCAAAGCACGTCGAGGGAACCGGTCTCGCGTAAGCGTACGCGTAAGGTTGGTCCGGGTCGTCTCGTCCAACAATACCGCCGAACCAAAGTATGACATGCTGGTAGGCAGTATGACTTGTATCGTCCATAACTCACTTGTGTTCTACTCGTGCATATAACATCAACATAAATAACCTAGGCTCTGATACCACTGTTGGGTTTCGTAGTAATTTCAAAAAATTTCCTACGCACACACAAGATCATGTGATGCATAGCAACGAGGGGGAGAGTATTGTCTACGTACCCAACGCAGACCGACTGCGGAAGCGATGACACGACGTAGAGGAAGTAGTCATACGTCTTCACGATCCAACCGATCAAGCACCAAAACTACGGCACCTCCGAGTTCGAGCACACGTTCAGCTCGATGACGATCCCCGGACTCCGATCCAGCAAAGTGTCGGGGAAGAGTTCCGTCAGCACGACGGCGTGGTGACGATCTTGATGAACTACAGCAGCAGGGCTTCGCCTAAACTCCGCTACAGTATTATCGAGGAATATGGTGGCAGGGGGCACCGCACACGGCTAAGGAACAGATCACGTGAATCAACTTGTGTGTCTAGAGGTGCCCCCTGCCTCCGTATATAAAGGAGTAGAGGGGGGAGGCTGGCCGGCCAAGCTTGGTGCGCCAGGAGAGTCCTACTCCCTCTGGGAGTAGGATTCCCCCCCCCCCCAATCCTAGTTGGAATAGGATTCGCGGAGGGGGAAAAGAGGAGGACGGGGGCCGGCCACCTCTCCTAGTCCTAATAGGACTAGGGGAAGGGGGGAGGCGCGCAGCCCATCAAGGGCAGCCCCTTCTCTTTTCCACTAAGGCCCACTATGGCCCATATAGCTCCCGGGGGGTTCCGGTAACCCTCCCGGTACTCCGGTAAAATCCCGATTTCACCCGGAACACTTCCGATATCCAAATATAGGCTTCCAATATATCAATCTTTACATCTCGACCATTTCGAGACTCCTCGTCATGTTCGTGATCACATTCGGGACTCCGAACAACCTTCGGTACATCAAAATGCATAAACTCATAATATAACTGTCATCGTAACCTTAAGCGTGCGGACCCTACGGGTTCGAGAACAATGTAGACATGACCGAGACACGTCTCCGGTCAATAACCAATAGCGGGACCTGGATGCCCATATTGGCTCCTACATATTCTACGAAGATCTTTATCGGTCAGACCGCATAACAACATACGTTGTTCCCTTTGTCATCGGTATGTTACTTGCCCGAGATTCGATCGTCGGTATCCAATACCTAGTTCAATCTCGTTACCGGCAAGTCTCTTTACTCGTTCCGTAATACATCATCTCACAACTAACATATTAGTTGTAATGCTTGCAAGGCTTATGTGATGTGTATTACCGAGAGGGCCCAGAGATACCTCTCCGACAATCGGAGTGACAAATCCTAATCTCGAAATACGCCAACCCAACATCTACCTTTGGAGACACCTGTAATGCTCCTTTATAATCACCCAGTTACGTTGTGACGTTTGGTAGCACCCAAAGTGTTCCTCCGGCAAACGGGAGTTGCATAATCTCATAGTCATAGCAACATGTATAAGTCATGAAGAAAGCAATAGCAACATACTAAACGATCGGGTGCTAAGCTAATGGAATGGGTCATGTCAATCAGATCATTCAACTAATGATGTGACCTCGTTAATCAAATAACAACTCATTGTTCATGGTCAGGAAACATAACCATCTTTGATTAACGAGCTAGTCAAGTAGAGGCATACTAGTGACACTTTGTTTGTCTATGTATTCACACATGTATTATGTTTCCGGTTAATACAATTCTAGCATGAATAATAAACATTTATCATGATTATAAGGAAATATATAATAACTTTATTATTGCCTCTAGGGCATATTTCCTTCAAACGCCACCACGGGTACCCAGCGCTGGCAAAAAGGCGAAATTGTTGACGAAGCTAACACCTAAAGTTTCAGAGACAATAGCATTGGTGATGAGGGACAGTTTTGTTTCCTGCAAGCATACAAGGTTGCATCTGTGTTTGGAGGCCAACTCTTGTACAATAGATCTTCTAGCCGGGTTGTTCAAACCCCTGATATTCCAACTCAAACAGGAGCCATTCATGGCGGAAACTGAAGACAACTAGGCAGACTAACACTGACAGAGAACAGGGGAACAGAGAGGGGATACACTGAAGACGAGTTTAGAGCTGAAGATGCAACAGGCATGAGGGAGTCTTGAGGCAGCAAGAGCGTGACCACAATCCGGACCAGTACCCCTAGGAGGTCACCATCGTGGCCGACCTCACTGCCGTAGGCACAACCGACGATGCCTTCTTTCTGACGGTTGCGCCTCCTTTCCTTGTAGCAGACACCAGCGAGGTGACTGCATCGATGAAGTTTGGAGGCAGCGGGCGGCCGTAGAGCTCCTTGTAGCGCTGGATGTCGGCGTTGGAGGCCGTCGAATCCGGTGGCAGCTGGCCGGATTTCTTCAGAAGGACGACCTGGATCTTGTCAAGGGTGGCCATGCCATGCGTCGGCTTGGCCGCGAGGCGGCCACTTCGCCTGGAGTCGTTGGTGGCCATCTGGTGGGGAGGTGCAGCAGTTGGCGGCGATGAAGGGAGGATGGCCAGAGGAGGTGGTGTCGGGTGTGTCGGCGTGGTCATCAGCGGCGACGTAGTAGGGCAGGTGAACATGGCGATGAAGTGGTCGAGTTGTTCCTCCTCTCTTGTGTGTGTCGTTGCAGGCTGCAAGTGACCCGTGAAGCCCACCACGAGTTCGTCGAGGCCTGGTGGGAGGCCCGAGTGGTTGGTGGCTGCGGCGTCCCGGCCCAACAGTGCCTCGCAATCCTGGGCCGATGGAGCATCAAGGTGTACGAGAGGCTCGGAGGACGCGCCCAGACCAAGCGATATGCCACTAGGGTCCTCTCCCATGTGTAGCAGTGAGGTGAGGTCGTCTGCACACACAGTCAGTGCGGGTGCAGGGGAGGCAGGAGTAGCAGGTGCAGTGTCCTGGCCGACCAGCTTGTCTTCATGTACAAGCACAGGGGTGGGGACAAGGGCCACCATTGCAGGAGACACGAGAAGAGAAACTGGCTCTGAACCCAGCTCGGATCGGTTTGGATCAGACGCCCAGTACTCCCTAGCGGGCGTGCCCAAAACCACCGAGGCATGCAGAGCTCCTGTAGCTAGGCCAGAGGAAGGGGGCCCACCTACTAGACCGACAACACCGTTAGTCGTGGCCATCCCAGACGGAGATGAGCAGCCGCCGTGAGAAGAGCTTCCGTGTCCACCCGACACAGCCAGCGTCACCCCGCCCGACGGAGCAAGGCCGTCATGGTGACGGCGCCCACCGTGAGCACCAGCCTCACATCCATTGCCTGAGGCGCCTGAAGAGTGACCGTAGCCGCCGGCCGATGGTGGCTGCTGCCGGCCGGACGACACGCCACCCCATCGGCCGCCACCGTTGCCGCCATGCCCGCCGGCAGGCCCGTCCCGGTCACCTCCACCCCCAAAGTTCAGGCGGGAGTGGGCCGAGACCCTAGGGGTGCGTGGGGGGAAGGTGCCGTCGACGAACTTCCGGTGCCAGTTGTAGCACCATTTGACCACACCATCGTCAAGGGAAGAGGGCAAGATTTCACTGAAGCCGCTGCTGATGCTCTCGTTGCTGTCGGGGCTGGCCGGGCGAACGGAATGGTCGTGGACCCAGTCGAGGTGGATGATGATGGGGTAGTCCAGTTAGGAGACCGGCGCGAAGTGGTGGCGCACCGCCGGCATGCCCACCATGAACTGGCGATGGAAGTCAGGCGACGAGGGGTTGCAAGGCTCCTCCACCCAGAGTCTACCTCTTGTGGTGATCTTGGACACGTCGTCCACCCACGCCCAAGCGCAGCAGCAGTCCGACTCCTGGTCCAAGTATACCTCTTCGTCGATGGATTCGACGATGGCCATGGGGGGCAGCAACTCCTTGACGTCAGAGATGGACCAAGCGTGTCTCGGGGCGCCCTCCAGACAGACGCGGACCTTGTACGGCAGACGGACCACGCTGGCCCCAACGCGGCAAGACCAGGCGGTAAGGCGCAGGGTGGCGCCGCCGATCCACAACAGAGCAGGGTTACACAGGGCTTTGCTCTGGAAGCGAGGATCAGAGAACCTGATGAGGAAGTCGCCAGGGGAGAAGAGTGACACGTGCATCTGGGTTCGCGGGAGGCCGAACAGGAGGGAGGCAGCCATGGAGACGTCGTGGACGGTGAACTCCGGGCAGTTGCCCAGCACCGTCGCGATGACTGCGTGCCGCTCGAAGTCGGATTCCGCCGCCGCCCGCGCTGGCGTCCAGGGGATGGAGGCCGTGACCATGGTGGGGCGGCAACGAGGATCAGCGGCCGGCGCAGCCATCTTGGTAGCGGCGGTTGTGGTCTGCTGGGCGGCGGGGGGCGACGGAGGCGGTGGTGGCGGTGGGGATTGGGGGAGGGGAGGAGGGGAGGGTGGTGGGTGGGGAGGGAGGGGAGGGGCGGCGTTGTCCCTGACTTTCTTGCAGCTATGGGAGGTGTGGCCGGAGCGGGAGCACAGGAGGCAGGTTGGTGCAGGCCCGTACCTGACTCGTGTGCAGAAGGTTCGACAGAACAAGGCCCCCAAATCAGGAGGGCCCCCAATTTTTAATGTTAAACTATTACTTAGTGCTGGTTTAGTTGGGTTAATAATGTGGCATAATACTAATCAAGACATTTAAAAATTCCACTGAATCTGTGGCAGAATTAACTCTACACCAGGCCCTGCTACACATGGCCGAAACTGACGCAAGCCCCCGCTTTCTCTCTCTCTTCACTTCTCTTTCTATTTCTTTTCTAGCGCGAGCGGCTTAGCGCAGTTCTTCCAATTGCCGCTTAAGCAGTTTAATTTTGTCACGATTTCCATGGAATACGTCCGCTGTTGCAATGAACAGATACAAGGTTCAGTTCTCTGCTTCTTCTGATACCCTTTGATGTTTGTTGCCGCCCCTACGATCTGGGTGCGTTGATTTGAGTTGAAGGCCTGGCCAGAGTGTTTGTTCACCGATTCAGCAAGAGGAGAACTGGAGGAGCAACTGGGCATGCCCTACATCCAGACTTACCGAAGCCACATGCGCCGTCACGCGATGATGTGCTTCCAAAATCAATCAAAGATTGTTTCATCCCATTTTGTTTCCATGTTATGTTTTTATAAAAGGTTCTTTATGAAGAATTAATTAAAGATTGTGTCTTAAGGAATGATAGAAAGGATGGCACGTTTCTGCTAAAGAATGTTGTACTTTTGAATACTTAGATTGCTTCTTGGTAAGATGCAATTCTTTCAAAATGTGTACCACCAACATGGCACACACACACGCGCATGCGCACACGCGCGCGCGCACACACACAAGGGCCCAAATTTTGGTTTCGCACAGGGCCTCCATTTTCTTGGGTACGACCCTGGGTTGGTGGGTTGGAGCAGGAGGCGACGCGGTGGTGAGGTGAGAGGCAGCGGAAGCAGGAGCGAGCGGCCTTCGTCTTAAAGAGATGTTGGATGTGCGTCAAGGGGAGCTGGGAGGGAGCATGCGGAATCCTTCCAACATGGCGCGGCAGGCCATGGCGGTTTTCTCTCCACCAGTAGGGCCGGCGCACCTGCTGCCATCCACCACTGCATTGAAGTTCGGCAGCAGGAGAGCAGGGGGTGGGTGCGGCATTAACCGCGCCCTGCAGCGGTCCAGTCACCACTGAGCGGAGCCGCGGTGCGGCAGGGGGCGGCGGTACCGGGGACGAGAGCAGCGCTTGGAGGAAGGGATGGTGCAGCGAGCTGCTGACGGTGGCGAGGTGCCGGGCGGCGGTGGGGGGAGGAAGCAGGAGGAGGAGGGAGGGGTCGGCAAGAGGCCGGCCATGGATGGAGGAGAAGGAGGGGGATCTCTACATGAGGTAAAGTGAAGCGCGGTCGGCTGAGAGAATTCGGACGGCTTCTTGGTTACTTCAGCTCCGAGCTCGTGCTGTCGCGTTTCCCGAATCCTGATTGCGACCATACCCATCCTCCCGGACATCACTGCCGGCCACCGCCTTGCCGGAGCTGCCACCACCGGCAACCCATCACTCCTCGGCGGCACCACCACACCTCTTCCGCCCCAGCTGCACCAACCGCCTGCTCACGCACCCTCCGTCCTGGCCGGTCGTACATACAAGGGAGAGGCGATCGGACAGGAAGACAACGTAGGCGATCACCGGGACAGCCGACCGGCCAACAGTGGTGAATGGTACAGAGGGACAATGTGACGATCCTGGGCAAAGAGGTAAATCGTTTTCGTTGGTTTTCTCTAGCTTCATGTCATATGATCTTCTAATCCTAATTGGCCACAAAGCTGGAGGATCAATTTGATTCCTTTCCCTTTCTTGCCGTGGTCAACACCACTAGGAGCATGACCTTGCCATGTTTGTCATATTCCTCTTCATGTTAGAATTATGTGTCCTGCAACTATATTCAATTAACTTGGAATTGTTAAATGTTCGGAATACCTCATTATGGAATTATACATGTATTTGTACATGGAATTGTTACTTGCTGGAACATACTTAAGTTTTATATATACTTAAGGAAGCTGGTCGATTATCGGTGGAATACAATATACTATTTATATTGGAAAGATTATCCGGGTACACTGATGATTGGAAGGAGCTAGATCGTATAATTAGATTACAGCCCTAATGTTGATCTACATAATTAGAGGAATTTACACTCTATTATGACGCGTTGCTCACAAGCGCGTGCTCCGGGGACAAAACGGATAGAATCCTTTAACAGACAAATATGATCGTGGTTGGTAATTTGATCTGGACTCTATCCCGGAAACTAGTGGAAAAGATTAGGAATCTTATATCTGTATAAGAGGTGGACTCTTTGGAACGACAGTATAAGAAGGTCCCTACTCCCTAGCCTCATAGATGCGAATTGTGAGCGGCACCACGGATAAGCGCAGAGGAATTAGGGGGTAGACCGAAAATCCTAAATTTCTAACATTGGTATCCTGAGCAAGGTTCGGCCGCCGTCGGTTGAGCTCTAATCCGCTGCGCACTCTCCCGCCGGTCGTCGACACAATCCCGTGTTTACCAGCATGTCGCCGCCTGAAGCTTCAACTCCATCGACTACGTACTGCGATGTGCACACATGGAGGCTCCAAACTGCGCGTCAATGAGGGGTAAAATCAAGCGGCTGGGACTGCTGGCGCGTGACCGAGAAATAGTTCACGTAGTCTCCTGCTACTGCTTGTTCGTGGATCAATCACACGCGTGACTTGATCTTGCATGCACATCGGAACATTGCTCAAGGAACTCCAGCTATCTCGCCGGAGGAAAATTGTCGCACATGGAAGGGAGCCACATGCAAAGGAAACTCAATTTGACACGTACGTGGAATCCAGGATATATACTACGGTTTACAGAGGAACTAGTACTTCGGCAGGACAAATTTCTTGGCACGCGGAAGGAGATGGTCGGGTTGAATTTGATGAAGATGCTAAAAAAAAGGATTATGGTCATCCTGCTGCAGAACCGTGCGTCCGTATGTGTGCTCATCTGGACGTAAGGACAAAGTTGTGGCAGACTATTTCTATTTTATGCATGGATCAAGGAAAGGCCGCCATCGCTCCGCTCATATCTGCCTTGATGGTTCGCTGCAATCTTCCGTAGCGGGATCGATCAAGTATCTGCCGATTGCCATGGGTGTTTCAGTGGCAGTCAACAGTCAACACCAAATCAATCGCTGGAGGGTTTCACAGGGCTTCACCCAATCTGAAAAAGTGGAAATAGATGAACCAATTGTTATTTGGTGCATGGATCGACAAAGACTAGTACTACTCTCGAGTAGTACTCCACTACAACTTGCTGGCTGTTTTTTTTTTCACGAATCTGGACGGGCGCGTGATTGACAAGATGGAAGAATCTGGTGCTAGTTTCTACAGGATTTTTTTTCTGGATACAGGCAAGCTGTTGGTGAGGCGTGTCAACACGCAGGACCGCGTACACTAGTACTACTTGGCGGCTGACTACTACCGCTTCCGTTGCTGTTGCTCAATGTCCAAGGCAGTGCATGTGTTGCTGAGCCTTCACTACTGCCGATTGTACTTCGACTGTTTTTTTGGCTGGTCGGAGGAATCTACATGGACTCCACACACCTGTGCACACATGCTGTCAGGGAAGGAATACTCTTGCATCGTTTAATTGATTTATTTATTACATCATTATTTAATGTTCTAATTTGTTTGGTTGCTAATCCACTACATGTACGCGACCACGAGGAAAGTACATATCCTTGGAAGACATTTAGGAGGACTCTGAATCATGAATGCGTGGAAGGATTGCACCAAGCAAATGATTTACACACTGAAATTGCTATGGTGGAAATAATGTCCGGAAAATTACACATAACCTAGAAAGGGATTTATTAGAAGAACAAGTATTATTATTGAGCATCACTTGTTTGTGGAGGAAGATGAGAGTCACACCCAGGACAAGGAATTTTTTTTCTTCATTTGTCGGTATGCCTAATGGTAATATTTGCACTACATTTATTTATTTGGGGCTATTTTTTCAAATATAAATGGATTTTGGCTATGTCTTATTGCTGGAATACAATAGCAATTTTGTTGGCATGCTAACAATTCCAAAGGAAATATATATGTTTGTGTGCTTAGTCATTGCTGCTAAATCTTATAGACTTTGGGATTGGAAACCATGTCATTAAACTCCGTTGTGGAGGAACACCAATACTATTATAGGACACTTGTTCAACTTCAGTGAGAAGGTATTTGATTTATTGTTCTATCTTGGAATCTATTGACTATGTCATACTGTTTGGAAAAGGAAGAGTGGAAAATATTGCTCAATGGTAAAATTAATGCATTACGGTTTTTCACACAATGGTCTATCTTTCTTGATATCCGTTGGAAGTTGGCAAACAAAATTGTTTATATTTGGCAAAGATAACTCCATATGGAGGAATACCGACAATGGGAACACATGCTTGGAATCGTATTATCTACATCATCAGTGACTTGGTCACATATCTTGGAACTAAATGAATTGGCTTATTGATTATGGAATTCTAGACTTTAGTGGGAGGACTATGGTATCTTGTGAAGCATATATGATGGTATTTTCGGTTTATATACACCTTTTCTGAAGGTGGGAAAAGAAAAGGCTTCATATCATTATTTACTTTGGTAACCTTATGGTATCTTTCTTTGCACTCCCACTAGAGGTCAGGTTATTTATTTTTATCTCATCATTGATTATTGCACTTGATATGGTTATGTTTATACTATTTCAAAATACAAGTTGGAATGTTTTTTATTGTGCTTGACACATGTTATACTGAAGTGGAAAATCAGTTGATTAAATAATATCATAGTTTTAACAACTGATTGGTGGGGGAATTACACTTCACGAATATATCATTTGTATGTAAAGAGCATGGAACTATTCACCATTGTAATATACCGTACACTCCACAAATGAATGGAAGAATTGACTGTCTTGTATACTCCCTTGTTTCTTTGGAAATAAGCATTGCATACTATCATTTATTGATATCATTCTCCATCTAGTACAGTCACTTGACTGGAAGGAAATCTTCTATTTTTGACATGAAATTCTCAGTTATTACAAAGCGCACACCTGGAAATTTTCATGGTTATTCTAGTGGATCAAAGGATGTTTCCTTAGTTATCTGGAAAAAGAATACTGGTGGAAAATAGGAACACAATCATTTTTATGATCTGGGTGGAATTATTGACAGTCATACTAGAATATAATCTTGATCCCATGGAAACTACAAGTGACACTCCCAACATGACATGCTTAGGATAAGTGGGAGGAATAAGCTTGGAATATCATGTCTGGATAATTGTTATGTGTTGTTGGCGGATGTCACTCTAAAATTTTAGAGGAATCACTACATTCTCTTAAAGTTTTTTTAATCAATATCAACTATGGGTGGAAGAATTGCGGGAAGGAATAAACTCAAATGAGGAAGAGCATAGTTTGGGAACTTAATATCATACCAAATAACCGCAAATATTTTTTTGTAAGGATAATTGGCTCAGTGGAATATTATAATACCACTCTTGTTATTCAATTATTCACACAGAGGGAAATATACTTTGTGGAAACTCTCTCTCCTGGAATTTTGGGAAAGAGGAACTAAAGACAGGTTTGCTAATTGAGTATATTAATGTATGGTCTTATAACAAGCTTCACATCAATGGAATAGAACGTCATATGGTTTTCTAAATGAATCACATTGATGGAAGTGAAAGCTTGGTCATCTTCTAACTTTCATATGAAAGGAACATTTGAAGCATCCTATGTTTTACGAGTGGAAATAAAATATTTTAAAGTGTTTCTCTATGGAAAATTGCAAATCTATTAAAATACCTTTGGTAAAGGGAATCACACTCAGTGAGGAGTTATATTTGAACTCCTGAGGGAAAATGGAATAATAAATGGTACATGAATTGATATGTATCTTCATTATATTGTGACGATACCTTAGCTATCGGAATTTATCCTGCATTCAAGCAGTGGAAGGAAAGACGAGCAGCTAAGGGAATCTCACACATCATATAAGATTGTGGAAAGTGCATCACAACCTGTCACTTGTTCTGAAATTTATATTGAAGGTAAACACATTGAGGAAACTATTACTCTATCTACAGGATGAGAAATAAGTCCAGGTACGCATATGCAATTTTTTTTGTAGTACTAATATGATGCAGGTTCATGGACCAAAGTCAGGAATTTCTTTCAACACATGGTTAATTATGGAACTTCATTTACTAATTGGATTTGATATTTATGTGGTTTTGAAAATTTATTCAACATAGTTATCTTATACTTGACTCGATGTGGAATTAATCATATTATTATATATGTGGTGGAAAATAATTGATGCGGAATTTCACTTGAGGAAACAAAATACTCAAGGTGCCTATAAAGGTGGAATTACACTCGAGGAAATAATACTCGAGGCACCGAGGACAGCTATGCTGGAATAATTAGGCAGAAACTAAAGGTCTCTAGTGATCTTAAGTGTCATAGCAAGGAAACATATTGAAGGGAAGTATCACCATATATATATATTTGTGGTTTTTCAACGTAGAGTTAATATGATTGTTGATCCCTTGACTAAGCCTCTTAGTCAGGAGGTATTTGGTAAGCATGTTAAGGCTATGGGTTTACGAATATTTGAATGATCGTTTTGGACAAGTGGGAGATGTTAGAATTATGTGTCCTGCAACTATATTCAATTAACTCGGAATTGTTAAATATTCGGAATACCTCATTATGGAATTATACATGTATTTGTACATGGAATTGTTTTACATGTTTAGCATGGAATTGTTACTTGCTGGAACATACTTAAGTTTTATATATACTTAAGGAAGCTGGTCGATTATCGGTGGAATACAATATACTATTTATATTGGAAAGACTATCCGGGTACACTGATGATTGGAAGGAGTTAGATCGTATAATTAGATTACAGCCCTAATGTTGATCTACATAATTAGAGGAATTTACACTCTATTATGACGCGTTGCTCACAAGCGCGTGCTCCGGGGACAAAACGGGTAGAATCCGTTAAACAGACAAATATGATCGTGGTTGGTAATTTGATCTGGACTCTATCCCGAAACTAGTGGAAAAGACTAGGAATCTTATATCTGTATAAGAGGTGGACTCTTTGGAACGACAGTATAAGAAGGTCCCTACCCCCTAGCCTCATAGATGCGAATTGTGAGCGGCACCACGGATAAGCGCAGAGGAATTAGGGGGTAGACCGAAAACCCTAAATTTCTAACACTTCAGTCTGTATTTAACATATACAGTTTGTTATTTTTGTTGTTCTGTAGATGATGATTAGGGCCTTTTCAAAAAAAAAGATGATGATTAGGAGATCAGATATTAGGCTGCTACTTGATACAACTTCTTTCATTGAAGATCGAGGAGTGCAAGTGTGTAATAATCTGAACACGAAATGCTGCAAATGAAAAAGCAAGCACTGGGATTAGAATTCAGTTTAGCCTATTGGGATCAGTCTATTGTTATGTTCATGGACTCATGGGAAAAATCTTACATAATATAAATGGACTAGTTTTGTCCAAAGTTTATACAAAATATTATTAACATTCACAATACACAACAACATCACTAGATCTACCATAAAATATAATTTCATATTATACTTATTAGGTATTGCAAATGTTGATATTATGTAATATAACTTTGCAAAGTTTGATTTCAGACAAATCTAATACGCGAGCAAAACAAAACGAAGGCAGTATTTCATACAAGAAATGCCATGGTTCAAGAGTAAAAATTGGCAGTTGACCTGCCACCCAAAATTTGGCAGCTGTAAGGATCTCAAAAGATGGAAATGAAATTACGTGTACCTTTCAATAAAAATAGTAGTATATGTGAGGGGGCTGAAAAGTTGGTAGGTGAAATGCTAAAATTTTGATCTCAAAATATGAAAATGAGAACTATGACGACCTATATGTAAAATCAGTATAACTCGTGAGGGCCAAAAAAAAAACTGTCATCCTGTTTTTTAGTACACAACTAATGTTGTGCATCGTTTATGCATGGGGACCACTATACCATGCTAAGCTTCTTTACCGGGTGTCCCCGAAGGAACGATACTAGCAGCAGCGCGCGAGTTATAAACAGGTCCTGCTCTACCTCGCTAGCCGATGCGGGACTAAAAAGAACGAACCTTTTGTCCCTGGCCAGAGGAGAGGAGGTGGAGCGGTCGTCTCCCTCCTTCCCCTACACCGACGATCAGCTGAGTCAGCGCCGTATCACCGTGCACGCCCCTGACGTGGACGCCACAGCCGAGTCCATGGCGGCGTGGCCCTCCTCCCCGGGTCACCGGATCAAGCCGAGATCCATCCTGGACGCATAGCCGCGACGCCTCTCTCCGCTGCCCTCGACGCCTCCGCGGCGTCTCTCTCCGTGGCCCAACCGCTGCCCTCGATCGAGTCAACGTCCGACAGCCTCGACACCTTTCCGGCGGTAAAAGCCCATCCCTTTTCTCCCCCGTCCCCGTCAAATTCTCTCCCTTCTCTCCGCGGAATCTCAGGCTGAGCCGTTCTTGGTGGATTTCATTTTTGTCAGGTCGATCGGACGCGCGCGCTGCAGCCGCACCTGGTCAACAACATCCAATTTCAGAAGAAGGTGCTGTTGCTGTTGCAGGTAAGCACAACGAGTCACCGATCTGCTGCCACTTCCACTCAGTTTTGTTTGGACGGTGGGTGATTCCTTTCATCGAGTCTTGAACATGCCAGAGAGTTACGGAGCAGTTAATTGAGAGCTTAATCAGGCATAAATACTGTGCATCGAGTCTTCGATAAACCAGATCAGTTTTGTACATGCAAGACGTATGGAATAGTAGTATTTGCTAAATACTCTCTCAGACGTACGAGTAGTATTTGCTAAATACTCCCTCGAATACATAGCATACGTGACTCGATCGATTTGCAAGCAAGACTGATCGAATTTAATCCTACACAGTGGCGATTGTTCCATGGTTGCCCTAGTTAGCATGCCAATAATGCACTTTAGCCAGCTGAGGGCGTCCATTTTCATACACTGCTCTAATCTTCTAATGCATGGTCCTTTTTCGCTTCTAAATTTTTTTGGGGCCCGCCTGGTGCTTGTTGTACTCTACTCTGTACCTCGGTTTCAAGCTGGACGAAGAGCTATACCCCGAGCAAGATTTCTATCCGGGCCGGCGCCGGCCTCCACAATCTCACGTAACTGATTGTAGCAGCGAGGTGCCCACTGAGAGCACACGCATATCTTTGATTTATAAGTTATATGATCTTTTGTCGAATAATACTTGGCTTGGGGCCAGTTCTTTTGGCTCAATTCTGAAAAATTACTGCCCGGAGAATCACAATCGCAAAAGAGCTCGTTTCTTCCCCAGGAATCATCCGAGAATTATCAGAATCGCTAGTGTATTTGAGAATCGTGGAAACTCGGCAATTCTGGCAATTCTAGCCAGGCCCTCAAAAGAAAACTGTTCGGTTTGAACTACTACCCCTATTAGGGACTCAAATTACAGCCAATATGTCACTGGGCCAGCTCGACCGAGCGACCTCATACAACAATTACAGGTTAGAATTACAGAAAAGAACTGGACAGACAATTCTATGAGCAGACGATTATGTGGGCAGTTTCCAGAATCGTAATTCTCCAGAATTATAGGGCGAAAAGAACTGGCCCTTGGTCTGGTGTAGTTCTTGCATGTGTTGACATCTCAGCTTACCAAGGGCCTAATTTTGTTAGTAGTACCTACTGTATGCATGTCTGCATATATGTTTGAATTGAACACCTGCTGCTGTTTTGTAGATGAGGGGCTTTTTGAGCAATATATTCAGCCACCCCCCCCCCCCCCCCCCCCCCCCCCCCCCCCCCCGTTAAGAAAAAAGACGAGTCAATCTCAATCGACTCCCGAGCCTTGAGTTTTTCTTATAGCCCTAGTTGGCATGCAATGCACTTGAGCCAACTCTAGTTTACTTTTCTTGCCAATGTTAACCAACTCATGGGCAATCAAAATCATAGCCAAAATTCACTTTAGCCTATTGGGATCTAATAAAACAAATCTTCCAAGCTTACATACACATATTTACATATGGTGCATTATTCACTTTTACAGCAAATGGAAAAGCAAGCACTGAGAATTCACTTTAGCCTATTGGGATCAGTCTACTCCTGTGGTCATGGACTCGTGCATGGGAAATTACTAATTAAGCAGTCACGCTTCTTTCACGTCCTGCTGGACCGGTGTCGTCTGTCCGGCTGCCAGTTCCCCCCTCGCCATCATCATCGGGCCTTTGAGTGCCACGAGTTCCTGGAACTCCGGGGCTATTGGTTACTGCTTGTAATAGTACACTTCGACTATGTGATGGGTCATTCTCATTCACCTCATGAACCCTGCGTTGCCAATCAAATTAGCATGTTGATATCAGAGGCATAATTAAATCAGTTTTGTAGAATGTCGTAATTAAATCAATGTGTATCTCAAGTTCATGCACGTACCCATACGTGGTAGCATCTGACCGGGGACGATGAGTCGCCAGTTGTAGCAGGAGATGCGCGTTGACGTAGAGCAGGAGGCCGCAGTAGGAGTCGACGACGTCCTGCATGTCACGGAGCTGGGCGGCCATGCCCCTGCCCCTCCGGACGCGGTGCCACAGCGTGCTCTTCTTGTAGGAGGCGACGAGGCCGGCCGTGTCGACGAGCGCCTTTAGAACGGGGCCTCCCATCTCCGAGAACAGCAGCACGGCCCCGCAGCCCGTCGGCCACTGCAGCAGCGCGTGGAGCCTGCGGCTGCACCGCTCGAGCTTGGCGCACTCCCGCCTGCTCTGCGGGATCCGGAGGAGGCTCATGACCACGGCGACCAGCATGGCGGCGTGCAGGCCAGACATCTGTGCCACGTTTGCGGCCTTCGCCAGGATGTCCCAGAGCGCCGCCGCCACCACTCCCATCGTCAGGTCGTGTGGATCGATCACCCGGCCTATAGCTTCGTCGCGCGTGGCTGCTCAGCCTTGGGAAAGAAATGACGCCCCTGCACAGGATTTATACATGCGGGAGGATGGCGTCGTGGCCCCTGATATCACACTGCAGAAAAGCATTGGTGCAAGTGTGGCCGGTATGTGAGCCTTTCCATCATTGCATGTCATATGCCTACAACACAATTACACGTACGAAGATGGAAGTGTGATGTGTGAAAGCGCAAAGGGCTCGATCATGTGGGCCATGCATCTACGTCTGGTTGTGGATTGGCTGTCAACTTTAGTTATTTACTTACGGAGGGAGATAATATAGATCGACTCAGGCGTCCATCTAATCAAAAGCTGGACAGTATGTGCCGTTACTATATGTGTCTATGCTGCCGACGTGCATAAGAGCATCTTCAATACGTGCCCAAAAATTGCTCCACGCGCTAAAATTCGGGTTTTTTGGGCACCGAACAGCTCCAGCAGAAACTGTAAAATAATGCGCGTGAAAAAAGGGTTTGACGCGCGCTGAAAAACGCTATCACATGCTGCAAATTTGAGGCGTCGGATTACGCGCGCTTCACAATTTACACTGCATTTTTTTTGGCGCGCGTTTTTGGGCATCTGGTAAATCATGTTGGGTCCGGCGCGCTAAAAGCGCTACAGTGAAGCGCGCGTTATATAGGTCAGGACACCTAATAAATCATTACCAGAGGCAATTAGGCATTACCAAAGATGGGCGTGGCCAGGAAATCTAGCCAGAAGTCTTGTGCCTGCTCGATGCAGACATCCACACATGATGAAGAGAAAGGTTCCTGCTCGATGCTGTATCATCCACACATGATGAAGATAAAGGTGCCTGTTCGATGCAGACAGCTGCAGGGTGTCCCTACACTCCGCATGAACAGAAAAATATGAAACATTGCGACATCAAATATGCTCAAACATTTTAGGTGACTGCAAATTTTCGTCAAGAAATATTATGTAGAGAAAGGTGTACACATGAGAGACAAAAATCTGTGATCGAAAGTGCTCAAGACTTTGAGCTCTGAGATATTTTTCTTTGTAAAAGCTCCTCGAATGTTTTTTAGGCATAAAATCGTGCAAGCACCTACAATGTTTGATCATATTTGATGTCACAAAGTTTCAGATTGTTTTTACTTTTTTTTTGGAATTTAGTGTTCATTTGAGGGTGTAGGGACATCCGGGAATTGAAAAATCATTCTCCATGATGAACGGGTCAGTGAAACGAAATTGATGGCAATGAACTATCTTGGACTGTTGAACACTTGAGAAAAACACTGGTGCAATCAGCAGCCATGACCATAAAGGAAATGTTGCCGCTCAGCACATAAAAGGGGCTCAGGGTAGTGTCATCTTCCTCTAGTGTTGGATAGCTCCTAGAGGCGTCCATCTCTTCAACCAAAAGAATCTCTTTTGGTCGTCAAGCAACTTTCTACGATTGCTTTATGGAAGCATCGGCCCAGGTATACCTCTAAGCAATCAATCGTGGGTATTTTTTACTAGATGATGCTTAAAATCCGGCCGGACATGCGTGCGTATATCGGGCATCGGCCCTGGATTTCAATGTCATGCATGCATCGGGCACCAGGATCGTGCATGAAGCAGTTTCGTTTTTGCTATTGAAAGTCCAGTGATCTCTTTTACATCGTCTCCAGGTTAATTTAAATCTAGCTTTGCTAGGTCAAACTTCTCTACATTATTCTCGTAAAAGAAGCCTTTTCTACATTAGAAAAACATACATAAAAATATGTTAATTGCTTTGCTATTAAACCGTTATTGTAGGGACTATATGCCTACGTAACATATTGATATATTAATTGGTTCACTATTGATCATCAAAGCCCACTAGCTAGGAAGACCTAGATGTACTTTTGTAACTGAAGTAACTCTTTCTTGTGAGCAAACAAAAGTAAATTTAACAGTGAAATAAACACAATTATAGTAGAAATGATTTTATAAATTAACTTTTTTGCAGAAAGATTTATAAATTAACTTATCATAACATTAACATAACATACTTCAAACTTGTGCACATTTCAAACTTATGTGCCACCGAAACGTAATTATAACACCTACAATGTAGATATAATCTCTTTAGAAGGAAACAAATGATAATTAGTGAACCTCATTACGACAATGCAAGAGACTAAAAGAAACAACTGAATTTACGAGAGAACAGTTGAAATTAGCGAAATGCATTATCTTTTGAGGTTGAAGTACCATGTCAGTATATTTATAAACAAAGTATATAAAAGTACCTTAGTCCGGATTCCGGACTGAAGCATTTTGAAGCTCCAGTGTCTATAGGGGGTGGAGGAGGCGACGTCACCGGCCGCTCATGTGTGATGATCCCATCACATCTTTCATCTTATGGAATCATCCTCCACAAGTCTGCCTTCAATACATGATTACTTTTCTTTTCTACCTCATATTGCGCATGGAAGCTTTCCTTCTCTCATCCTCAATTCTTATTTAATCTCTCTTTCCTTTTTATTCTTCCCTTCTATTTTTTTGACGGATTTTATTCTTTCCTTGTTTGAATTCCATGCATGCATATATCTTTTGGCAGATCCTAGAAGGCAAGGAGAAAGCCCATCAGCACATGAGGCCCATTACAGATGACGCACGACTCGTCCCGAAGCAGCAGGGCGAAACATTATTATTTTTTACTTATTATCTGGACTGCGGGTTTAATTACCGAAAAACATACAGACTTTTTTGTAAAAAGGCCACGACGGTGAACCCGACAGAAACAATGCGTGCTTTATTATTATTATTATTATTATTATTAATTATTATTATTATTATTATTATTAGGTAAAGAGTTGAAATTAGCGAAATGCATTATCTTTTGAGGTTGATGTACCATGTCAGTATATTTTATATACAAAGTGTATAAAAGTACCTTAGTCCGGACTCCGGTGTTAAGCATTTTGAAGCTCCGGTGTCTATAGGGGGCGGAGGAGGCGACGGCAGTGTGCTCGTCAGTCGCTCTCACTAGACCCACACTGGACATCGAGGCTCGCACACCCGCTTCCGTTGGGCCGGACCAGTAGAGCCCATTTCTGCCGATGTCGACGTAGTAGCAGGCCTCGTACCACGTACAAAATATCACTCCCCTAAAAAAACCGTATAAAATATCACAACAGGCCCAAACTGTGTTCTTTTAGATGGAAATCCATGGGTGGTCGATTGAGGAGATTTTTGCTTGCATAGGGACAGGGTGCTCTCACCCGACGCAATTTCATGACGAACTCCGCTGGCGTACTCAACATGACCAGACATCACGTCACAGCCGGCTCTATCAGATGCAAATGGTTCTTTTTTTTTTCCATAGATAAAAAAACTGCATTCAGCTAGGGCGCTCCCTCACGTTGTTTTGGAAGAAGAACTAGAATTGCTTACTTGCTAGTACCCTAGTTTACTTGACCGGAGAAAGACTTGCTCGTTGACTTGTTGCTGGCCTTCCCCGACGACCTGACTCCGTGCACATCGGGGAGGGCAGTACAATACTCCACCCTGTCAGTCTTGAAGGATAGAATGTGCAGGGTGCAGAGGCTCGACGGCCTCCAGCCAGCCGCCGACGATCAGCGCCGAGTCGAGCCCTTCTATAATATACTCCATCTGTAAAGAAATATAAGAGTTTTTAGATCACTACTACTGAGGAAGTACTGTATACATCATCGCGCAACTCTGCATTCGCCATTCTGCATCACAATGAGTAAGAAGAGGAAAAGCTCGCTTGCTCAGAAAATGGAGCGCGTCCCTGAGGTGCGGCCGGCAATGGAGAGGAGCCCGGCCACGGCTAGAGCCAGAAGAAGACTAGGCTGCTTCCCTTGTCCGAGGACCCCGAGTCCGTCCGTTCACACACGTGAGAGTTGCTGTAAAAAAAATAGAGCTGTACTAGCAGTAAAATACTGGCACTCTGTCAGGCTTTGAATATCGATCGGCACCTTCACTCCGGACGACGCGCCGAGTCAAGTCGTCTTATTACTGTACCACGCAACTCTCTCCCTCTCTTTCCCATCGTCTCACACGATCTCTGCATTACAGTATTATAAGAAAGAGGAGCCACACTTGCCGAGAGCTTGAGATTTGAGAGAGTGGAATGGCCGCCGCCACTGCAGTCCAGCCGGCAATGCACACGGATCAGTCCGGGCAGCAGGCAACGCCGCCGGGGCAGGGCCAGCAGCCATGGGAGTACAGCCTGCGGAAGTACCTCCTGCTGCTGGCCACCCTGGTGGTCACCGTCACGTACGGCGCCGGCTTCAACACGCCGGGGGGCGTCTGGCAGGTCACCCACGACGGCCAACTCGCCGGCGACCCCATCATCCGCCAAACCAACTACCGCCGCTACCTCGCCTTCTTCTACTGCAACGCCACCGCCTTCGCCGCCTCGCTCGTGGTCATCGTCCTCATCCTCATCCTCGCCATCCGACATGACAAGGACAAGGACAAGGGGAAGAAGGATGCCGTCCGGGTCGTCCTGCCGCTGCGGGGCTTCATGGTGCTGGACCTCCTCAGCCTCCTGGGTGCCTATGGCGCTGGAACCTGCCGGGACAGGATCCCCATCGTCTACTCCGCGGTGCTGGTGGCCATCGTCTTTGTCTGCATCATGGCTCTCAAGTTGATGGATTGCTGGTGCCCCAGCTCCGGTGGCGCCATGCCCCTCAAGAAGCCCAAAGCCGAAGAACGGCTCTGCAAGGTCCTGATGCTCCTGGCGACGTTCGCAGTGAGCGTCACGTACGTCGCCG
Organism: Triticum urartu; assembly: GCF_056163025.1. Taxonomy (NCBI): domain Eukaryota; kingdom Viridiplantae; phylum Streptophyta; class Magnoliopsida; order Poales; family Poaceae; genus Triticum; species Triticum urartu. The sequence goes on from NC_141878.1 coordinate 571,371,337, forward strand.
GGCTGAGCACGCCGGGTGGCTTCTGGGACAGCACCGGGACCACCTACCGCCCAGGCGATGCAATCCTCAAGGACCACCACAGCCTGCGCCTGACGGTGTTCCTGCTCTGCAACACCACGGCGTTCTTGGCGTCCCTGCTCATCACCATGCTGCTCATCATTGACGGCAAGAAGTTCCGAGAGAAGACGGCTCGCTCTCGTGTGCTCTATGGGTGCATCCTCGTCGCGCTTGTCGGCCTCGTTGGCGCATACACCGCTGGCAGCTGCAGGAAGACCGACACCACCGCCAAATTGGTCGGCCTGGTCGGCGCCGTTCTGGCAATGGCATACATCCTACTCTATGGTGGTTTCTATACGCCAGCTCCAAAAATTTCGTGTTCTTGTTTCAGTCCAGCAAAACGACCTGATGATGATGTCAGGTAACGGAGCACATACAATATCCTCTGTTTGCAGTTAAACTGTTTCTTTCTTTCTCTGCAACTCAACTGAACTCTGTTTCTTTTTCTCTGCAATGCATGAATGCAGTGCTAAGGAGCTTCTGGAGAAGGCTCGCTCTCTTGTTCTACTGCTCGCCACTCTCGCCGCCACCATCACCTACACAGCAGGGCTAGACCCGCCAGGCGGCTTTTGGCAGGACAACGGCGATGGGCACATCGCCGGTGACCCGATCCTCCTCACCACAAACGCTAGGAGGTACAAGGCCTTCTTCTACTGCAACTCCATTGCGTTCGTGGCCTCTTTGGTGGCCATCGTCCTGGTGCAGAAGGAGATTCTGGTCAAGCACCACGTGCTTGAGGCAGCGATGATACTCGACCTTTTCGGCCTCATAGGCGCTTATGCAGCTGGGAGCTGCCGGGACATCAACACCTCCATTTACGCAATGGCTTTGGCAGGCGCCGTCCTGGTCTATGTGGTGATCCATGTCGTCTTTTTCACACTGGACCATAAGGACAGACAAGATGACCGAGCAGATCAGTTGCTGGAGAAGAGGCGCAAACGGTTGCTCCTCTTTGCGATCTTGGCCGCGACCATCACCTACCAAGCAGGCCTCACCCCTCCCGGTGGCGTCCTGCTCAAGGATGACAATCTCGGGCACCACGCTGGCGACCCGGTCCTCTTCTACAACTACCCATTCCGGTACAAGGTCTTCTTCTACTGCAACTCGGTGAGCTTCATGTTGTCCATCGCCCTCATCATCCTCCTGGTGAACCCCAATCTGTACAGGCCAGCCATACGAAGCAATGCCTTATCTGTTTGTACGGCAGTGGGCTTGTTTTGTTTGACAGGGGCCTACGCCGCCGGAAGCACGCAACACCTCAGGACAACCATATATATCTTCGTGTTGGTCGGTGCGGTCCTCTTCGTTGCGGCTGTACTGCTGCTAGTATTTTTGCTGACGGATCCACACAAAAATGGTAATTCAACAGCTACTGTGACATCAATATCCCGTGAACAGGAAGAGGAAGAAGAAAAAGAAAGTAAGAAACACGCGAGGCGCAAGTACCTGATGCTGCTAGGCATCTTGGTGGCAAGCGTAGCCTACCAGGCTGGCCTGGAACCGCCCGGCGGAGCATGGCAGGGCAGTGGCAATGGGTATGAGGCGGGCGACCCTGTGATGCAAGTTAACAGGAGGCCCCGGTACCTCGTCTTCTTCTACAGCAACTCCATTTCCTTTGTGGCTTCCATCGTTGTCATCATGATGCTGCTACCGCACTGGCTGCCAAATGAGAAGGACAAAGATTGGGGGAAATGGTCGCTGAGGGTGATGAACTGGACGATCCTACTGGATTTGGTCACTCTCCTAGTCGCCTATGCAGCCGGCTCCAGCAGGGGGTGGAAGACGTCTGTGTATGTCGGCATGCTCATATTTGCCGTTCTGGGCTACTTTGCAATCCATATGACGCTGTCGATATGGTCTGATTGTTACCGAGCAGCCAAGAAAAAACTAGAGTGTGATTCTTTACCGGTGCGCTCAGTGGTATGCCCTAGCTAGCTGTCCCTGTTTTTAGATTCCTAGTCTAGTTGATGTAATGGGATAAACCTGCATCCCAACTGGAGCATGATGACACTAGTAGAAAACAGGGCTTTGGTTCAGGCCGGGTCAGCCCATTAGTCCTGGTTCAGTCCAGAACCGCGACCAATGTGGGCATTGGTCCCGGTTCGTGAGCCCAGGGGGCCGGCCGGGCCACGTTGGCCATTGGTCCCGGTTCATCTGGACCTTTTTGTCCCGGTTGGTGGGATGAACCGGGATCAATGGGCCTCGCTTCTGGCCCACCACCATTGGTCCCGATTCGTGGCTTGAACCGGGACCAAAGGCTCCCCTTTAGTCCCGGCTCATGTCACCAACCGGGACCAATGAGGTGCCTATATATACCCCTCGCTCGCGAGCAGAGCACCCCAGTGCTCTGTTTTTCTCTGGCCGAGGGGGAGAGGGCTTTGTGGTGCTCTAGCTCACCTCCTATGCACATGAGGTGTTCGATGGAATGCCCAAGCCACACTACTTAAGCTTTCTCCTCTCGAAGCTCGACCTCCAAACTCCATTTTCCTCGAGATTTGTCTAGATTTAGCGGTCCGTCACGCCCCGTCCCCGTCTTCACCGCCGTCGATCACCGTCTTCACGACGTCCCGCATGTCCCGGAGCTGGGCGGCCATGCCCCTGCCCCTCCGGACGCGGTGCCACAGCGTGCTCTTCTTGTAGGAGGCGACGAGGCCGGCCGCGTCGACGAGCGCCTTTAGAACGGGGCCTCCCATCTCCGAGCACAGCAGCACGGCCCCGCAGCCCGTCGGCCACTTGAGCAGCGCGTGGAGCATGCGGCTGCACCGCTCGAGCTTGGCGCACTCCCGCCTGCTGCCCTGCTCTGCGGGATGCTCAGGAGGCTCATGCCCACGGCGACCAGCATGACGGCGTGCAGGCCGGACATCTGCGCCACGTTGGCGGCCTTCGCCAGGATGTCCCAGAGTGCCGCCACCGCCACTCCCATCGTCAGGTCGTGTCCTGTAGATCGAGCACCTATAGCTTTGGTCGCGCGTGTCCGCTCTGCCTTGGGAAAGAAATGACGCGCCAGCACAAGATTTATACATGCGGCAGAATGGCGAGCGTGGCCACCATGAATCCATGATGTCACACTCCAGAAAAGCAATGGTGCAAGTGTAGCCGGCCAGGCCGGTATGTGAGCTTTTTTCCATGTCATATGCCAACAACACGGTTACACGTACAAAGATGGAAGTGTGATGTGTGAAAGCGCAAAGGTCTGGATCATGTGGGACATGCATCTACGTCTGGTTCTGGATAGGTCTGTCACACCATCAATCGTGGTCGTATCCTTAGGCCTCATTCGGTTTGGAAAATTTACAGAAAAAACATAGGAACAAGGATTCCAAAGGAATTTTTTTCTATAGTTGCATTTGGTTTGTAGGAAACACATACAAGAATTTCATAGGAATACTATTCATTTCCTCTGTTTTTGAAGGATTCTACACATGCACTCAAAGCTCTCTTTTTTTGCGTAGAAACGAGACAAGATAAATCCTTAGGATAGCAAGTGTCATCTTATCAAATTCTTGTACTACTATTAAATCCTAAATTTTTGTTTCCTTCAAACCGAATGATCCCTTAATCAAAAGCTAGGCACTATGCGCCATTAACTAATATGTATATGCCGCCTGCATATTACGGCAGCCACTAGGTTTAATGTAAGTGATTATATATGAGGTTAGGGCACTTAATAAATCATTGCCAAAGATGATTAAGCATTACTCTTTAGTAATCTAAACGTTCTTATATTTCTTTACAGAAGAGTACCAAATATGAGGTGCAGGCGTGCGGCCATGAAATCATGAACGGGTCTGTGAAGCGGAGTTGATGGCAACGAACTATGTTGGACTGTTGGACACTTGAGAAAAACATTGGTGCAATCAGCAACTATGGTCATGATAAAAGAAACACTCCCTCTCAGCACATATAAGGGGGCCCAGGGTAGTGTCATCTTCCTCTGGTGTTGGATAGCTCCTGGAGCGTGGAGGCGTCCATCCCTTTTGGTCGATCGTCAACCAACTTTCCATTGTTCTTTATGGAAGCATCGGCCCAGGTGATACCCCTAAGCAATCGATCGTGGGTAATATCTTAATTGGTTCGCTATTGATCATCAAAACTCACTAGGAAGACCTAGATGCGCTTCCATAACTGAAGTAACTTTTTTTTGTGAACAAACTAAAGTAACTTTAACAGTAAAATAAACACAATTATAGTGGAAATGATTTATAAATTAAACTTATCATAACATACTTCATACTTGTGCATATTTCAAACTTATGTGTCAATGAAAACTAAGGATATCACTTATAGTGTATATAACCTCTTTATTAGAAGGAAACAAATGATAATTAGTGAACCTCATTACTGCAAGGAGTAAAAAAAACTGAATTTATGAGGGAACAACTAAAATAGCTAAAATTATTATCTTTTGAGCTCAAAGTACTATATCAGTATATTTATATTTATATACAAATTACAAAGTTACTTTAGTCAAGAGTGGAGTATTTTGAAGCCGTGGTGTCTCTAGGAATGTATTTGGTGCATTGGTGTTTGTGGTGCTACCGGTGCACTGGACGACGTATCGCATTTTAAAATGTTTCAAAATATCTGGGAAAAAATAGTCTAGCACTTTGACACAACATCAACGTGCTTTGTCACAAAATTTCATATCAAAATTCGAAATACTGCATGAGATACAAAAATGAAAATCTTGACATCAATGCCAAAATGGGCCAAATCTAAAGTCCAACTTATGTTTGGTACTATTCAGTATCAAATTTGTTATTGAATTTTCTCATTTTTGTACCTCAAGCAATGTTTTGGATTTTGATTTCAAATTTTATAAGAACATAGACCGATGTTGTGTGAATGTGCTATTTTTTTATTAAAAAAATCAAACATTTAAAATACGCTACGGGCGTGGTGTCTAGCTAGTTTTTTTTTTTCCGAGTGAATTTTGTCTAGCTAGCTAGGGAGCGGAAGAGGCGATGGCAGTGTGCTCGCTCTCACTCGACCTACTAGACATCGTCGCAGCACGCGTGCCTCCTCCTGTTGGGCTGGACCAGAAGCGGCCATTTCTACCCATGTCCACGTACCAGGCCTTCGTACCACGTATAAAATATCACAATAGGCCAGGCCCAAGCTGTGCTCTTTTAGGTTGAAATCGGTCTGTCGAGGGGATTGTTTGCATAGGGTGCTCCCACCCGACGCAACTGCATGACGAATTCCGCTGACGTACTCAACATGACGAGGCATCACGTCACAGCCGGCTCTGTCGGATGCAAATGGTTTTTTTCCCTAGATATATAAAAAAAATCTGCATTCAACTACGGCACCCCTCACAATGTTTTGGAGGCTCGTCAGCTTCTCCCGACGACTTGCGCCGAGCCAAGTCTTTTTCACAATATAATCACGCAACTCTAGGTTTTTTTTTTGACGGGAAACTACGGCGGGCTCTACGTCGGGCTTACGCCAGCCTGAACTTATATTAGCCAGGGAGAGATGACAACATTCAGGTAGTTACATAGGGTGAAGAAAAGAAAGATTACAAGGGGTCAGCCCCCAACAAATGGCAGATGATAAGCTCAATTCTCGCAGATAAGTGATACAACATGGAACCCCAGTCCTTTAGAAGGGTCTGCTTGACCGCATTTTTGCAGCGATTAGACCAGAACACAAGATCCTCTCCAGATCGTCGTAGAGTGACATACAGATCCTCATCGTGAGCACGGAAGACCATAGCATTTCTCCGCTTCCAAATAGACCAAAGAATGGCAATGATAACTGTAGAGCAAACTTTATCAATTGAAGGGTTAGACCAAATATCTTGAATAGGTTCGACTTCTGGAGGACGAAGAAGAAGAAGATTGTCCCAAAGCAACTTGATGGAGTGGCAGTTCAACAGTAAGTGACTTTGGTTTCTGGCTCATCGCAAAATGGGCAAGTATCGGAGCTTGACATCCCATGCCGGAAACGCCGATCATTTGTAAATAGTCTGTCCCGGAAGGCTAGCCAAGTGAACAACCGACACCTATTTGGAGCATAGTTCTTCCAAGTAGCCGTGGCGTACCTGTCCTCCGGCCTAGCTGCAAACACAGAAGCATATGCTGATCTTGCCGAGATCGGCTTGTTGTCGATACGTCCAACACGACGGTGAGCCACTAAAGGGTTCAGAGTTACAGTGACAATCATAACACGCAGCGCGGCAAGTTCCTGTTCCGTAATCGAGGAAATCCTGGGGCGAAGGTCCAAACACAAAACCGGATCACCTAGAACCCTAGCCACCGAAGCATTCGGCCTAGTAGAGTGACAGAAAATAGCAGGGAATCGAGCAACAAGCGTATTATCGGTCAACCATACGTCAAGCCAAAAAGCAGTGGCAGCGCCGTTTCCAACATAAACTTTGAAGATATCACGGTATAAATTCAAACCTTTAGAGAGTACTCTAGGTTTTTTCACCAGTCGCTGCCATGACATTCGCCATTCTGCATCACAATGATTAAGAATGAGAAACACACTTGCTGAGGATTCAGAGAACACACAGATCTATCAGGGCATCGCAGCACAACTGGATGATGTTGGAGTGGAGATGAAAATGCCGAATCCACTATGGTCAATCCTCAATCGGCGACTCGTGTCAAAAAATAATGTCGCTCATGAGTTCTGCGATCGATTTCGCTCAGTTGAAAGCTTCACCAGCTAAATGTAACGAAAACACAGGAATCAAACATCGAGAACATGTTAATCCACTATTTTGTTTGTACCTAACAGCTACTACTCTCCCATTACAATTCATTCATAAGTACTATGTTTACCATGATGAGCTATCGAAATAATCTTTGTTAATGAAAGTGCAACTTAGAATGCGACGCCGTGAAGCACAGAGACAGCAGTCCAGCTCATTTTATCTATGAAAAGAACGATGAAAGATACGACATGCGTCCGTTCATCCTTATGCATCACCTATGTCTTTTAGCAACTAGATACATCCATTTCTACGACAAGTAATTCCGAACGAAGGGAGTAGAATTTTTTAGAGTAAAAAAGCTTGCCATTTTGCCACAAATACTCGCCGGCTGCCGCGACTCCATAATTGGTCCAAACCACCCAAGTCGAGCAAGGCACCGGCTTACCCTCGTGCTAAGACCTGCGGAAGAAGTAGTAAAAGACACAAAATCTCGCCCCAGCCGAAAAAATTCTCTCCAACGAGAAACTACACAAAGACATACAAAAATGTGTGCTCCTCATGATGTTTTCAAATGTTTCATCTTAAAAGCGAGAAATGCTTAGTTTATTTGACCGGAGATGACTTGGTTGCTCCGCCAATGCTTAGTTTAGTCTGACAATACTGACATTGTCAGACTTTGAATATGCAGGACGCCTTCCCCCGGCGTCGACCCGCCAAGTCAACTCGTTCTACATTCACGCAGCTCCCTCTTATCTCTCGTCGTCCCATTTGATCTCTGGATCACAATAGCCAAGAAAGAGGAATCACACACACCTGCTGAGACTTGAGAGAGTGGAGTGGCCGGCGTCCCTGCAGCCGGCAATGGAGCCGGGCCACGTCCAGGAAGCATCTCGGCAGCCGGCAACGGAGCCCGGCCACTCCCAGCAAGCTTCTCCGCAGCCGGCAATGGGTCCCGGCCACGTCCAGCCTCGGCCCCCGCCGCCGGCAATGGATCCCGGCCACGTCCAGCCTCGGCCCCCGCCGCCGGCAATGGATCCCGGCCACGTCCAGCCTCGGCCCCCGCCGCCGGCAATGGATCTCGACGACATCCAGCCTGGGCCCCCGCAGCGATGGGAGTACAGCCTGCGCAAGTACCTCCTGCTGCTGGCCACCCTGGTGGTCACCGTCACGTACTCGGCCGGCTTCAACCCGCCGGGAGGCATCTGGCAGGAGGCGCACGACGGCCAGCCAGCCGGCGACCCCATCATCCGCTACACCTACTACCACCGCTACCTCGCCTTCTTCTACTGCAACGCCACCGCCTTCGCCTCCTCGCTCGTGGTCATCGTCCTCATCCTCATCCTCGCCATCCGGCACGACAAGGACGAGAAGGATACCCTCTGGGTCGTCGTGCCCCTGCGGGTCTTCATGATGCTGGACCTCCTCAGCCTCATGGGCGCGTACGGCGCCGGCACCTGCCAGGACAAGGTCTCCACCATCTACTACGCCGTGCTGGTGGCCGGCGTCTTGCTCTACGTCGCCGTTCTCAAGTTGGCGGACAGGTGCTGGAAGATGCCGGCCACCAATCTCGACTCCGGTACCGGCGGGATTGTCGCCTCTGTCTCCGACTCTGACCTCGAGGTGGAGGCCAAAGAAAAACAGGCCCGGGAGAAGAAAGCCGAAGAAAGGCTCTGCAAGGTCCTGATGCTTCTCGCGATTTTCGCCGTGAGCATCACGTACGTTGCCGGGCTGAACACGCCGGGCGGCTTCTGGGACAGCACCGGGGGCAGCCACCACCTGGGCGACGCGATTCTCAAGGACCACCACATCATACGCCTGACGGTGTTCTTATTCTGCAACACCATGGCGTTCGTGGCGTCCCTCTTCATCACCATGCTGCTCATCATCGACGGCAAGAATCTCCACAAGAAGAAGGCCCGGTCTCGCATGCTCTACGGGTGCATCGTCGTCGCGCTGGTCGGCCTCGTCAGCGCATACGCCGCAGGCAGCTGCAGGGAGACCGACACCACCGTCTACGTGGTCTCCCTGGCTGGCGCCGTTGTGGCATACATCCTCCTCCATCGCTTCTGCAGTTCAGCATCAAAATTATTTTCTAGTTGTTTCAGTCCAGCCCAACAACATGATGAAAATGAGGATAATGCCAGGTACAGAGCACTGTTTCTTTCTTTCTATGAAACTGAACTCTGTTTCTCCTTTCTCTTCAACTCTGCTTCCTCAGTCTCTGAAAGTGAACTCTGTTTCTTCATTCTCTGCAACTGAACTCTGTTTCTTCTTTCTCTAAAATGCAGTGCTAGGGAGGCTCTGGACAAGGCTCGCTCTCTTGTTCTACTGCTGGCCACTCTTGCCGCCGCCATCACCTACGCAGCCGGGTTGGACCCGCCGGGTGGTCTTTGGCAGGATAACAGCAACGGGCACATGGCCGGCGACCCGATTCTCCTCACAATAAACATTGCAAGGTACAGGGTCTTCTACTACTGCAACTCGGTTGCGTTTGTGGCCTCCTTGGTGGCCATCGTCCTTGTCCAGAAGGAGAAGCTGGTCAAGCACCACGCGCTGGAGGCAGCCATGATACTCGTCCTGTTTGGCCTCATCGGTGCATATGCCGCTGGGAGCTGTCGGGACGTGAATAAATCCATTTACGCCATGGCTTTAGCAGGCGCTGTCCTGATCTATGTGGTGATCCATATTGTCTTCTTCACGCTGGACGACAAGGACAAGAAAAACAATGCTAAAGAAGATCTGTTGCTGGAGAAGAGGCGCAAACGGTTGCTCCTCTTCGCAATCTTGGCAGCGACCATCACATACCAAGCCGGCCTCACCCCTCCCGGCGGCTTCCTGCTCCAGGACGACAAGCTCAGGCGGCACCATGCCGGCGACCCTGTCCTCTTGGACAACTACCCACGCCGCTACAATGCCTTCTTCTACTGCAACTCCATAAGCTTCATGTTGTCCATCGCCCTCATCATCCTCCTGGTGAACCCCAATCTGTACAGGCCAGCCATACGAAGCAATGCGCTATCTGTTTGTACAGCGGTGGGCTTGCTTTGTTTGATGGGAGCCTACGCCGCCGGAAGCACGCAACACCTCAAGACATCCATCTACATCATTGTGTTGGCAGTCGTGGTCCTCCTCGTTGCAGCCGGACTGCTGCTAGTATTTTTGCTGAAGAGACATGGCAATTCCAAAAAAAGTCCGCCCTCCGCAGCCATTAAACAGAAGGGTGAAAAGGGAGAAAGGAAGAAGCATGCAAGGCGCAAGTACCTAATGCTGCTAGGCATCTTGGTGGCGAGCGTAGCCTACCAGGCCGGCCTGAAACCGCCTGGCGGAACATGGCAGAGCGGCGACAGCGGGTACGAGGCAGGCAATCCAGTGATGCACGACAACAGGAGGCCCCGGTACCTCATCTTCTTCTACAGCAACTCCATCTCCTTTGTGGCTTCCATCGTTGTCATCATCATGTTGCTGCCGCAATGGCTGCGAAAGGAGCAGCAAGGAGAATGGGAGAAATGGTCGCTGAGGGTGATGAACTGGACAATCAGACTGGATTTATTTGCTCTCCTAGGGGCCTATGCGGCCGGGTCCAACAGGGGGTGGAAGACGTCCATGTATGTCGTCGCGCTCATCATTGTCGTGCTGGGATACTTTGTAATCCACATGAAGATTTCAACATGTCTTGAACGTCGCCGTAAGAAGCGCGATGCCGAAGCCGCCATGGGAATCATATGATTATCAGTGTGCTTTGTGGTGTAGCTCCACTAACATGAGGGCAGTCCACAAAGTAAACCAAAATTCGGGGCGATTGATGATCTGCCTATTTCTCCCCGTCTCTAGATCTGTAATCAGCTTAGTTCTGTCCAACCAATGTCTCTGCTCTAGCTAGATCTCTCTGTTTTTAGATTCCTAGTCTAGTTGATGTAATCAGATGAACCTGCATCCAATTGGAGCATGCTGACATTGTTTCTCGGCTCGCTGAGCCAGCGTGTTTGTATCGGTGTGTGATGAGTATGCGTGGTAGGTGACGCTTTCCTGAACCTGTGTGCACTGTGTCTCATAAGAACTAGAACGGGAAAGTGCATGAATGACAGAAACTGAAGCATTTGGCGTTACTACTGAAGCATAGTGTGTCTTTAGGTACAGTCTGAACTATTGTGCAATTCCTAATAATTAGCAATCATTGATCGAGAGAAAACACACCTTGAATCCAGCACCGGAGCATCGGACGCCAGCGGCGCAATGCCCCCGGTGGGGCAATTCACCGAACACCTGCAGGGCGGCCGATCCCCGCAACTGAGCTGGGCAAGCCGCGCGCTAGCATCCGAGGCTGGCGCCATTTTGGTTGGAGAGCATTCCTTGACCGTGGGTCGCCTCGCTCGGAAGCAGCTGCTCGAGGCGCAAATCTAGCTGGTTTAGCCGAACCCAGCCGCGCTAGGTCGCTCCTTGCGATCTTCCGCGCGAGGGACACCGGAAAAACGGAAGGGCAGGCGCCGTGTTGCGCTGGCCAGGCGCGGAAGGTCTACGCCGACGATTGCCGGAGAAAAGGAGCGGCGCCATGGCTCCTGCTTCTGGCTCCCCCGTCGACAAGCTGGACGGGTAGTTCATCTTTAACAAGCTGGACGGGAGTAATTAATCTCAACGGGAGCAACAAACCTTTTATTTTATTATAACGGAATAATGTTCACACATAGGAGTAGTAGACTATTTTTGTGAATTGGATGTACACTCATTTCAATCTATATGTAGTCAATATTGAAATATCTACAACATTGTATATTCATTATTGGAGGGAGTATATTTACGTAATTGTTGGCATGGATGTGCATGGCGCCGTCACGCAGCTATTAATCGATGTTAATCAGAGACACACATAAATGTTGAATGAATTTCTTGCTTTCTTAGTCACACATATAGGATTTAAAGACATATTATATTATGAGGCGGGTGGAGTATTTTATAGTTTACTATGCTTTCAAGTTGATGGTAATATGTACTCCGTAAGATATTTGTTACAAGTGTAACAAGTACCTCCTTTGTTCACGATTATAAGATGTTTTGGATCTTTTAATAATATTGATTACATACCTATAGACTAAAATAAGTAAACAAACACACTAAAATGTGTCTATACATCCAATTCAGAAAGAACTAGAACATCCTAAGATGAGTGAACAAGCATACTAAAATGTGTCTATATACATTCAATTTAGAAAGAGCTAGAACATCCAGTTCAAGAGTCTGTTCGATTAACCCGTTAACTTGTCGGTTAATCCCTACCCATAGGGTCACCGAGTAGCTGGTAAACTACTAGATCGTTTGAGTAATAGATTATTAGCCTATTAATCCCCTACACGCCAACCAATCAAGCAGCTACCGATTAATGATTTCGTCAACGATGCTTATACCACTAGAAATTTCTCTCAAATATGATTTAAAAACCCCTTCCTATATATTAATCAATTAACAAGTTCTTACAATCATTCAAAGCGGAACACTATTATAAAGCACACCGTCTAACCTATTATCAAATCTAAACCTAGCAATCTCATGCGCCACCACATTAGCGTGTCGATTAATCTTAATAATCTTGAAACTATTGATAGGCTTAGTGATGTTAAATGCTTCCTTTTTCGGATCAACAAGAGGGGACATGTCAAGGGTTTCATTTGCAAGAAAAGACACCACACAGTTTTGAAAATAATGGGTGTGTGAAGGGCGAACAGCTATATAACCCGACAAGGCACGCTTGAAGCTTCTGTTCATCGGCAGAGGTACACAACCCAATAAAGTCGCGCAATGATACAATCACTACACCAACATGATTTCTAGCCACAATCCCCACACTAGTTGTGCTAATGCTCTCCATAAAACTAGCATCAACATTGATCTTAATATAACCAGAGGAGGGAGGCTGCCAATGCACAGTGTACTTTATCCAAGAATTATTGGACCTCAATGTTGGAAATATGCCCTAGAGGCAATAATAAATTAGTTATTATTATATTTCCTTGTTCATGATAATCGTTTATTATCCATGCTAGAATTGTATTGATAGGAAACTCAGATACATGTGTGGATACATAGACAACACCATGTCCCTAGTAAGCCTCTAGTTGACTAGCTCGTTGATAAATAGATGGTTACGGTTTCCTGACCATGGACATTGGACGTCATTGATAACGAGATCACATCATTAGGAGAATGATGTGATGGACAAAGACCCAATCCTAAGCCTAGCACAAGATCATGTAGTTCGTATGCTAAAGCTTTTCTAATGTCAAGTATCGGTAGGACATCATCATAATGTGCACAATGTGATCAAGGAGTTGATCACGTGATGATGTGTTACGAAACGAGTAAAGAGACTTGCCGGTAACGAGATTGAACAAGGTATCGGGATACCGATGATCGAATCTCGGGCAAGTATCGTACCGCTAGACAAAGGGAATTGTATACGGGATTGATTAAGTCCTTGACATCGTGGTTCATCCGATGAGATCATCGTGGAACATGTGGGAGCCAACATGGGTATCCAGATCCCGCTGTTGGTTATTGACTGGAGAGTCATCTCGGTCATGTCTGCATGTCTCCCGAACCCGTAGGGTCTACACACTTAAGGTTCGGTGACGCTAGGGTTATAGAGATATTAGTATGCGGTAACCCGAAAGTTGTTCGGAGTCCCGGATGAGATCCCGGACGTCACGAGGAGTTCCGGAATGGTCCGGAGGTAAATAATTATATATAGGAAGTGCTATTTCGGCCATCGGGAGAAGTTTCGGGGTCACCGGTATTGTATCGGGACCACCGGAAGGGTCCCGGGGGTCCACCGGGTGGGGCCACCTGCCCTGGGAGCCACATGGGCTGTAGGGGGTGCGCCTTGGCCTATATGGGCCAAGGGCACCAGCCCCAAGAGGCCCATGCGCCAAGAGTCAAAGGAAAGGAAGAGTCCTAAAGGGGGAAGGCACCTCCGAGGTGCCTTGGGGAGGAGGGACTCCTCCCTTGGCCGCACCCTTCCTTGGAGGAAGGACCAAGGCTGCGCCCCCTCCCTCTCCCTTGGCCCTATATATAGTGGGGGAAGGGAGGGCAGCAACACCTAAGCCCTGGCGCCTCCCTCTCCCTCCCATGACACATCTCCCTCCTCCTGCAGTGCTTGGCGAAGCCCCGTTGGAATCCCGCTACTTCCACCACCACGCCGTTGTGCTGCTGGATCTCCATCAACCTCTCCTGCCCCCTTGCTGGATCAAGAAGGAGGATACGTCGCTGCTCCGTACGTGTGTTGAACGCGGAGGTGCCGTCCGTTCGGCGCTAGGATCATCGGTGATTTGGATCACGATGAGTACGACTTCATCAACCCCGTTCTCTTGAACGCTTCCGCGCGCGATCTACAAGGGTATGTAGATCCACTCCTCCCTCGTTGCTAGATGACTCCATAGATTGATCTTGGTGACACGTAGGAAAATTTTGAATTATTGCTACGTTCCCCAACACTCAAGCCATCCGCCACCCTCTAAAATATGATTTTGATATTATAATTTCCGTGATATATAACTAATATTTGTTGTGTTAAATTGATGATCGAATTTAACCTTAAAATATGTTTAGATCTTATAAACCCGAATAGAGTAGATCAAATAAGTGAACTGAAAATATGAGTTTGATAACTATTGGGAAGGGGTATGTATTTGAAAAATGAAGTAATGAAGAAGTTAGATATGAGATGTTACTTGTTTAAAACAAAAGATATGAGATGTTTCATTTAGTCGGAGTCCACAGTTTGGTCACTAACATGTACTAGTTGTGGAATTTGAGAGACACTTATGCTCGAAGTTATGACTGGAATCCTTGAAGCATGAGGCTGGAGATGTGATGGTGTTGGCTGAGCTGGATAGTTTCATCATTATAATAGACCTTGATCAACAATGTAACGAAATGTTTTAGATACATGTGGAGTCTCCGTGGTTTATTCCTGCTGGTATGGTTTTATGGTTTGTGGCATGTTGAAAGGATCGATACACTCGACTAGAGGGGGAGGGTGAATAGGGAACTAAAAAATTTAAGCTTAGTTGCCAATTTTAGGGTTAAACAGATAAGTAGGGTTCACTAGAAATGCAACTAGGTGAACACAACCTATATGGCCAGCAAACTTAAAGCAAGGTATGCTAGGCAACAATCTAGATAACAAGTCAGCAAGCATACAAAGTAAAAGTAAGGTGCGCAGAAGGATTAACCAGAAGTGAGGAGATGACACAAATTTTATTCTGAAGTTCAATCTTTCTTGGGGAAGAGGTAATCTCCGTTGGAGCGGCGCTGGAGCCAAAGCTTGTAGAATGTCACAGAAGACTCTGTTGGAAATATGCCCTAGAGGCAATAATAAATTGATTATTATTATATTTCCTTGTTCATGATAATCGTTTATTATCCATGCTATAATTGTATTGATAGGAAACTCAGATACATGTGTGGATACATAAACAACACCATGTCCCTAGTAAGCCTCTAATTGACTAGCTCGTTGATCAATAGATGGTTACGGTTTCCTGACCATGGACATTGGATGTCGTTGATAACGGGATCACATCATTAGGAGAATCATGTGATGGACAAGACCCAATCATAAGCCTAGCACAAAGATCGTGTAGTTCGTATGCTAAAGCTTTTCTAATGTCAAGTATCATTTCCTTAGACCATGAGATTGTGCAACTCCCGGATACCGTAGGAATGCTTTGGGTGTGCCAAACGTCATAGCGTAACTGGGTGGCTATAAAGGTACACTACGGGTATCTCCGAAAGTGTCTGTTGGGTTGGCACAAATCGAGACTGGGATTTGTCACTCCGTGTGACGGGGAGGTATCTCTGGGCCCACTCGGTAGGACATCATCATATGTGCAATGTGACCAAGGAGTTGATCACGGGATGATGTATTACGGAACGAGTAAAGAGACTTGCCGGTAACGAGATTGAACAAGGTATCGGATACCGACGATCGAATCTCGGGCAAGTACAATACCGCTGGACAAAGGGAATTGTATACGGGATTGACTGAATCCTTGACATCGTGGTTCATCCGATGAGATCATCGTGAAACATGTGGGAGCCAACATGGGTATCTAGATCCCGGTGTTGGTTATTGGCCGGAGAGGTGTCTCGGTCATGTCTGCATGATTCCCGAACCCGTAGGGTCTACACACTTAAGGTTCGATGACGCTAGGGTTATAGGGAAAGTATGTACGCGGTTACCGAATGTTGTTCGGAGTCCCGGATGAAATCCCGGACGTTACGAGGAGTTCCGGAATGGTCCGTAGGTAAAGATTGATATATTGGACGAAGGGTTTTGGAGTTCGGGAGTGTTCCGGAGGTACCGGGTGATGACCAGCATGACCGAAAGGTGTTTCGGGAGCCCCGGCAAGTGTTGGGGGGCTTCATGGGCCAAGGGAAGGGGCAAACCAGCCCACTAAGGGGCTGTGCGCCCCCCTCACCTATTCCCACGTGACCAGGGGGTTTGGGGCGCCCCATCTAGGGTTCCCACCTCCTGGCTTGGGGGCCAAGTCACCCAAGGGGGAGATCCCATCTGCCCTGGCCGCCGCCCCCCCTAGGGGAAACCCTAGGGCACCTCCCCCTCCCCCTTGCCCCTATATATAGTGGAGGTTTTGGGGCTGCCCAAGACACGAGATGAACTCTCCCAAGGCGCAGCCCTACCTCTCTCCCTCCTCGTCTCTCGTAGTGCTTGGCGAAGCCCTGCTAGAGTTCTGCGCTCCTGCACCACCACCACGCCATCGTGCTGCTGCTGGACGGAGTCTTCCCCAACCTCTCCTTCTCCCCTTGCTGGATCAAGGTGTGGGAGACGTCACCGGGCTACATGTGTGTTGAACGCGGAGGTGCCGTCCGTTCGGCACTAGGATCATCGGTGATTTGGATCACGATGAGTACGACTCCATCAACCCCGTTCACTTGAACGCTTCCGCTTAGCGATCTACAAGGGTATGTAGATGCACTCTCCTTCCCTCGTTGCTAGATTACTCCATAGATTGATCTTGGTGTTGCGTAGAAAATTTTGAATTTCTGCTACGTTCCCCAACAGTGGCATCATGAGCTAGGTCTATGCGTAGTTTCTATGCACGAGTAGAACACAAAGCAGTTGTGGGCGTCGATATTGTCAATTATCTTGCCGTTACTAGTCTTATCTTTATTCGGCGGCATCATGGGATGAAGCGGCCCGGACCGACCTTACAGGTACTCTTACGTGAGACAGGTTCCACCGACTGACATGCACTAGTTGCATAAGGTGGCTAGCGGGTGTCTGTCTCTCCCACTTTAGTCGGATCGAATTCGATGAACAGGGTCCTTATGAAGGGTAAATAGAAATTGGCAATTCACGTTGTGGTTTTGGCGTAGGTAAGAAATGTTCTTGCTAGAAACCTATAGTAGCCACGTAAAAAAAACTTGCAACAACAATTAGAGGACGTCTAACTTGTTTTTGCAGCATATGCCGTGTGATGTGATATGGCCAAAAGGATGTGATGAATGATATATGTGATGTATGAGATTGATCATGTTCTTGTAATAGGAATCACGACTTGCATGTCGATGAGTATGACAACCGGCAGGAGCCATAGGAGTTGTCTTAATTTATTTATGACCTGCGTGTCAACATAAATGTCATGTAATTACTTTACTTTATTGCTAACCGTTAGCTGTAGTAGTAGAAGTAATAGTTGGCGAGACAACTTCATGAAGACACGATGATGGAGATCATGGTGTCATGCCGGTGACGATGATGATCATGGAGCCCCGAAGATGGAGATCAAAAGGAGCAAAATGATATTGGCCATATCATGTCACTATTTGATTGCATGTGATGTTTATCATGTTTTACATCTTATTTGCTTAGAACGACGGTAGCTTAAATAAGATGATACCTCACTAAAATTTCAAGAAAATTGTTCCCCCTAACTGTGCACCGTTGCGAAGGTTCGTCGTTTCGAAGCACCACGTGATGATCGGGTGTGATAGATTCTTACGTTCGAATACAACGGGTGTTGACGAGCCTAGCATGTACAAACATGGCCTCGGAACACATGTGAAACACTTAGGTTGACTTGACGAGCCTAGCATGTTGGGGAACGTAGCAGAAATTCAAAATTTTCTACGCATCACCAAGATCAATCTATGGAGTAATCTAGCAACCAGGGGAAGGAGAGTGCATCTACATACCGTTGTAGATCGCTAAGCGGAAGCATTCAAGTGAACGGGGTTTATGGAGTCGTACTCGTCGTGATCCAAATCACCGATGATCCTAGTGCCGAACAGACGGCACCTCCGTGTTCAACACACGTACAGCCCGGTGACGTCTCCGACGCCTTGATCCAGCAAGGGGAGAAGGAGAGGTTGGGGAAGATTCCATCCAGCAGCAGCACGACGGTGTGGTGGTGGTGGAGGAGCGCAGGACTCCAGCAGGGCTTCGCCAAGCACTACGAGAGACGAGGAGGGAGAGGGGTAGGGCTGCGCCAACAGTGAGAGCAAATCACATGTGTTGGGCAGCCCCAAACCTCAAGTATATATAGGGGGAGGGGAGGGGATACGCCCCCACCTAGGTTTCCCTCCCTAGGGGTGGCGGCAGCCCCTAGGTCCCATCTGGGTGGCGGCCACAAGGGGGAGAAGGGGGAGGCGCACCTGGGGTGGGCCTTAGGTCCCATCTGCCCTAGGGTTTGCCCCCTTCCCCTCTTGGAGGCGCCTTGGGCCTTGGTGGGAGGCGCCCCAGCCCACCTAGGGGCTGGTCCCTTCCCACTATTGGCCCATGTAGGCCTCCGGGGCTGGTGGCCCCACCTGGTGGACCCCCGGACCCCTCCGGTGGTCCCGGTACACTACCTGTGATGCCCGGAACACTTCCGGTGGCCAAAACCATACTTCCTATATATCAATCTTTACCTCCGGACCATTCCGGAACTCCTCGTGACGTCCGGGATCTCATCCAGGACTCCGAACAACATTCGGTAACCACGTACATACTTTCCCTATAACCCTAGCGTCATCGAACCTTAAGTGTGTAGACCCTACGGGTTCGGAAGTCATGCACACATGGCCGAGACAACTCTCCGGTCAATAACCAACAGCGGGATCTGGATACCCATGTTGGCTCCCACATGCTCCACGATGATCTCATCGGATGAACCACGATGTCAAGGACTTAATCAATCCCATATACAATTCCCTTTGTCTAGCGGTACGATACTTGCCCGAGATTCGATCGTCGGTATCCCGATACCTTGTTCAATCTCGTTATCGGCAAGTCTCTTTACTCGTTCCGTAACACATCATCCCGTGATCAACTCCTTGATCACATTGTGCACATTATGATGATGTCCTACCGAGTGGGCCCAGAGATACCTCTCCGTTTACACGGAGTGACAAATCCCAGTCTCGATTCGTGCCAACCCAACAGACACTTTCGGAGATACCTGTAGTGTACCTTTATAGCCACCAGTTACGTTGTGACGTTTGGCACACCCAAAGCACTCCTACGGTATCCGGGAGTTGCACAATCTCATGGTCTAAGGAAATGATACTTGACATTAGAAAAGCTTTAGCATACGAACTACATGATCTTGTGCTAGGCTTAGGATTGGGTCTTGTCCATCACATCATTCTCCTAATGATGTGATCCCGTTATCAACGACATCCAATGTCCATGGTCAGGAAACCGTAACCATCTATTGATCAACGAGCTAGTCAACTAGAGGCTTACTAGGGACATGGTGTTGTCTATGTATCCACACATGTATCTGAGTTTCCTATCAATACAATTCTAGCATGGATAATAAACGATTATCATGAACAAGGAAATATAATAATAACCAATTTATTATTGCCTCTAGGGCATATTTCCAACAGTCTCCCACTTGCACTAGAGTCAATAATCCAGTTCACATCGATATGTGATTAACACTCAAGGTCACATCCCCATGTGACTAACACCCAAAGAGTTCTGGGTTTGATCATGTTATGCTTGTGAGAGAGGTTTCAGTCAACGGGTCTGCAACATTCAGATCCGTATGTACTTCACAAATTTCTATGTCGTCTTGTAGATGCAACTACTACGCTACATTTGGAGCCATTTCAAATAACTGTTCTACTTGGAGCTATTCTAAATTGTTGCTCCATTATAAGTATCCGGTATCTCTACTCAGAGCTATCCGGATAGGTGTTAAGCTTGCATCGACGTAACTCTTTACGTCGAACTCTTTATCACCTCCATAACCGAGAAACATATCCTTATTCCTCTAAGGATAATTTAGACCGCTATCTGGTGATCTACTCCTAGATTACCTTTGTACCCTCTTGCCAGATATGTGGCAAGGAACACATCAGGTGCGGTACTCAGCATGGCACACCGTATAGAGCCTATGACAAAAGCATAGGGGACGAACTTCATCCTTCCTCTTTCTTCTGCCGTGGTCGTGCTTTAAGTCTTAACTTCATACCTTACAACTCAGGCAAGAACTCCTTCTTTGACTGATCCATCTTGAACACCTTCAAGATCATGTCAAGGTATGTGCTCATTTGAAAGTACCATTAAGCGTTTTGATCTATCCTTATAGATCTTGATGCTCAATGTTCAAGTAGCTTAATCTAGGCTTTCCATTGAAAAACACTTTCCAAATAACCCTATATGCTTTCCAGAAATTCTACGTCATTTCTGATCAACAATATGTCAACAACATATATTCATCAGAAATTCTATAGTGCTCCCACTCACTTCTTTGGAAATACAAGTTTCTCATAAACTTTGCATACACCCAAAATCTTTGATCATCTCATCAAAGCATACATTCCAACTCCGAGATGCTTACTCCAGTCCTTAGAAGGATTGCTGGAGCTTTGCATACTTGTTAGCATCTTTCAGGATTGACAGAACCTTCTATTGTATCACATACAACTTTTCTTACGAAAACTTGGTAAGAAAACTTGTTTTGACATCCATCTGTAAGATTTCATAACCGAAAAATACAGCTAATGCTAACATGATTCTGACGGACTTAAGCATCGCTACGGGTGAGAAATTCTCATCGTAGTCAACTCCTTGAACTTGTCGGAAAAAACATCTTAACGACAAGTCGAGCTTTCTTAATGGTGATACTTACCATGATTGTCCGTCTTCCTTTTAAAATTCCATATGTACCTAACAGCCTTACGACCATCAAGTAGTTCTTCCAAAGTCTACACTTTGTTTTCATATATGGATCCTCTCTCGGATTATATGGCCTCGAGCCATTTTCGAATCCAGGCCCACCATCGCTTCTCCATAGCTCGTAGGTTCATTGTTGTCTAGCAACATGACTTCCAAGACAGGATGGCGTACCACTCTGAAGTAGTACGCATCCTTATCATCCCATGAGGTTTGGTAGTGACTTGATCTGAAGTTTCATGATCACTATCATAAGCTTCCACTTCAATTGGTGTAGGTGCCACAGGAACAACTCCTTGTGCCCTGCCACACACTAGTTGAAGAGACGGTTCAATAACCTCATCAAGTCTCCACCATCCTCCCACTCAATTCTTTCGAGAGAAACTTTTTTCCTCGAGAAAGGACCCGATTCTAGAAACAATCCCTTATTGCTTTCGGATCTGAGACAGGAGGTATACCCAACTGTTTTGGGTGTCCTATGAAGATGCATTTATCCGCTTTGGGTTCGAGCTTATCAGCCTGAAACTTTTTCACATAAGCGTCGCAGCCCCAAACTTTTAAGAAATGACAGCTTAGGTTTCTCTAAACCATAGTTCATACGGTGTCATCTCATCGGAATTACGTGGTGCCCTATTTAAAGTGAATGTGGTTGTCTCTAATGCCTAACCCATAAACTATCGTGGTAATTCGATAAGAGACATCATGGTATGCATCATATCCAATAGGGTGCAGTTATGATGTTCGGACACACCATCATACTATGGTGTTTCAGGCTGTATTAGTTGTGAAACAATTTCCACAATGTCTTAATTCTGTGCCAAACTCGTAATTCAGATATTCATCTCTATGATCATATCATAGATATTTTATCCTCTTGTCACGATGATCTTTCAACTTCACCCTGAAATTACTTGAACCTTTCAATAATTCAGACTCGTGATTCATCAAGTAAATATACTCAACATCTACTCAAATCATCTGTGAAGTAAGAACATAACGATATCCACTACACGCCTCAGCACTCATTGGACTGCACACATCAAAATGTATTACTTCCAACAAGTTGCTTTCTAGTTCCATTTTACTGAAAACGAGGCTTTCAGTCATCTTGCCCATGTGGTATGATTTGCATGTCTCAAGTGATTCAAAATCAAGTGAGTCCAAACGGTCCATTTGCATGGAGTTTCTTCATGCATATACACCAATAGACATGGCTCGCATGTCTCAAACTTTTCAAAAACGAGTGAGCCCAAAGATCCATCAACATGGAGCTTCTTCATGCGTTTTATACCGATATGACTTACGTGGCAGTGCCACAAGTAGGTGGTACTATCATTACTATCTTATATCTTTTGGCATGAACATGTGTATCACTACGATCGAGATTCAATAAACCATTCATTTTAGGTGCAAGACCATTGAAGGTATTGTTCAAATAAACAGAGTAACCATTATTCTCCTTAAATGAATAACCGTATTGCGATAGACATAATCCAATCATGTCTATGCTCAACGCAAACACCAATCTCGATGGTAGAGGGAGCGTGCGATGCTTGATCACATCAAGCTTGGAAAAACTTCCAACACATATTGCCAGCTCACCTTTAGCTAGTCTCCGTTTACTCCGCAGCCTTTTATTTCGAGTTTACTAACATTTAGCAACCAAACCGGTATCTAATACCATGGTGCTACTAGGAGTACTAGTAAAGTACACATTGACACAATGTATATCCAATATACTTCTATCGACCTTGCCAGCCTTCTCATCTACCAAGTATCTAGGGTAATTCTGCTCCAGTGGCTGTTCCCCTTATTACAGAAGCACTTAGTCTCGGGTTTGGGTTCAACCTTGGGTTTCTTCACTAGAGCAGCAGCTGATTTGCCGTTTCATGAAGTATCCCTTTTTGCCCTTGCCCTTCTTGAAACTAGTGGTTTCACCAACCATCAACAATTGATGCTCCTTCTTGATTTCTACTTTTGTGGTGTCAAACATCGCGAATATCTCAAGGATCATCATATATGTCCCTGATATATTATAGTTCATCACGAAGCTCTAGCAGCTTGGTGGTAATGACTTCGGAGAAACATCACTATCTCATCTGGAAGATCAACTCCCACTCGATTCAAATGATTGTTGTACTCAGACAATCTGAGCACAAGCTCAACAATTGAGCTTTTCTCCCTTAGTTTGCAGGCTAAGAAAATCGTCGGAGGTCTTATACCTCTTGACGTGGGCACGAGCCTGAAATCCCAATTTCAGCCCTCGAAACATCTCATATGTTTCGCGACGTTTCAAAACGTCTTCAGTGCCTCAACTCTAAACCGTTTAACTGAACTATCATGTAGTTATCAAAATGTGTATGTCAGATGTTCGCAACATCCATAGACGACGTTCGAGGTTCAGCACACTGAGCGGTGCATTAAGGACATAAGCCTTCTATGAAGCAATGAGGACAATCCTCAGTTTACGGACCTAGTCCGCATAATTGCTACTATCAACTTTCAACTAAATTTCTCTAGGAACATATCTAAACAGTAGAACTAAAGCGCGAGCCACGACATAATTTGCAAAGACCTTTTGACTATGTTCAGGATAATTAAGTTCATCTTATGAACTCCCACTCAGATAGATAGCCCTCTAGTCATCTAAGTGATTACATGATCCGAGTCAACTAGGCCGTGTCTGATCATCACGTGAGACGGACTAGTCATCATCGGTGAACATCTTCATGTTGATCGTATCTTCTATACGACTCATGTTCGACCTTTCGATCTTCCGTGTTCCGAGGCCATGTCTGTACATGCTAGGCTCGTCAAGTCAACCTAAGTGTTTCGTATGTGTCCCGAGGCCATGTCTGTACATGCTAGGCTCGTCAACACCCGTTGTATTCGAACGTTAGAATCTATCACACCCGATCATCACGTGGTGCTTCGAAACAACGAACCTTCGCAACGGTGCACAGTTAGGGGGAACACCTTTCTTGAAATTTTAGTGAGGGATCATCTTATTTAAGCTACCGTCGTTCTAAGCAAATAAGATGTAAAACATGATAAACATCACATGCAATCAAATAGTGACATGATATGGCCAATATCATTTTGCTCCTCTTGATCTCCATCTTTGGGGCTCCATGATCATCGTTGTGACCGGCATGACACCATGATCTCCATCATCATGATCTCCATCATCGTGTCTTCTTGAAGTTGTCTCGTCATCTATTACTTCTACTACTATGGCTAACGCTTTAGCAATACAGTAAAGTAATTACATGACGTTTATGTTGACACGCAGGTCATAAATAAATTAAGACAACTCCTATGGCTCCTGCCGGTTGTCATACTCATCGACATGCAAGTCGTGATTCCTATTACAAGAACATGATCAATCTCATACATCACATATATCATTCATCACATCCTTTTGGGCATATCACATCACAAGGCATATGCTGCAAAAACAAGTTAGACATCCTCTAATTGTTGTTGCAAGTTTTACGTGGCTGCTATAGGTTGCTAGCAAGAACGTTTCTTACCTACGCCAAAAACACAACGTGAATTGCCAATTTCTATTTACCCTTCATAAG
This sequence comes from Triticum urartu, assembly GCF_056163025.1. NCBI lineage: Eukaryota > Viridiplantae > Streptophyta > Magnoliopsida > Poales > Poaceae > Triticum > Triticum urartu. The sequence continues at coordinate 571,395,818 of NC_141878.1, forward strand.
GACCCTGTTCATCGAATCCGATCCGACTAAAGTGGGAGAGACAGACACCCGCCAGCCACCTTATGCAACTACTGCATGTCAGTCGGTGGAACCGGTCTCACGTAAGCGTACGTGTAAGGTTGGTCCGGGCCGCTTCATCCCACGATGCCTCCGAATAAAGATAATACTAGTAACAGCAAGATAATTGACAATATCGACGCCCACAACTACTTTGTGTTCTACTCGTGCATAGTAACTACGCATAGACCTAGCTCATGATGCCACTGTTGGGGAACGTAGCAGAAATTCAAAATTTTCTACGCATCACCAAGATCAATCTATGGAGTAATCTAGCAACGAGGGGAAGGAGAGTGCATCTACATACCCTTGTAGATCGCTAAGTGGAAGCGTTCAAGTGAACGGGGTTGATGGAGTCGTACTCGTCGTGATCCAAATCACCGATGACCCTAGTGCCGAACGGACGGCACCTCCGTGTTCAACACACGTACAGCCCGGTGACGTCTCCTACGCCTTGATCCAGCAAGGGGAGAAGGAGAGGTTGGGGAAGATTCTATCCAGCAGCAACACGACGACGTGGTGGTGGTGGAGGAGCGTGGGACTCCAGCAGGGCTTCGCCAAGCACTACGAGAGACGAGGAGGGAGAGGGGTAGGGCTGCGCCAACAGGGAGAGCAAATCACATGTGTTGGGCAGCCCCAAACCTCAAGTATATATAGGGAGAGGGGAGGGGCTGCGCCCCCACCTAGGGTTCCTTCCCTAGGGGTGGCGGCAGCCCCCAGATCCCATCTGGGTGGCGGCCACAAGGGGGAGAAGGGGGAGGCGCACCTGGGGTGGGCCTTAGGGCCCATCTACCCTAGGGTTTGCCCCCTTTCCCTCTTGGAGGCGCCTTGGGCCTTGGTGGGAGGCGCCCCAGCCCACCTAGGGGCTGGTCCCTTCCCACTATTGGCCCATGTAGGCCTCCGGGGCTGGTGGCCCCACCTGGTGGATCCCCGGACCCCTCCGGTGGTCCCGGTACACTACCTGTGATGCCCGAAACACTTCCGGTGGCCAAAACCATACTTCCTATATATCAATCTTTACCTCCGGACCATTCCGGAACTCCTCGTGACGTCCGGGATCTCATCCGGGACTCCGAACAACATTCGGTAACCGCGTACATACTTTCCCTATAACCCTAGCGTCATCGAACCTTAAGTGTGTAGACCCTACGGGTTCAGAAGTCATGCAGACATGGCCGAGACAACTCTCCGGTCAATAACCAACAGCGGGATCTGGATACCCATGTTGGCTCCCACATGCTCCACGATGATCTCATCGGATGAACCACGATGTCAAGGACTTAATCAATCCCATATACAATTCCCTTTGTTTAGCGGTACGATACTTGCCCGAGATTCGATCGTCGGTATCCCGATACCTTGTTCAATCTCGTTACCGGCAAGTCTCTTTACTCGTTCCATAACACATCATCCCGTGATCAACTCCTTGATCACATTGTGCACATTATGATGATGTCCTACCGAGTGGGCCCAAAGATACCTCTCCGTTTACACGGAGTGACAAATCCCAGTCTCGATTCGTGCCAACCCAACAGACACTTTCGGAGATACCTGTAGTGTACCTTTATAGCCACCCAGTTACGTTGTGACGTTTGGCACACCCGAAGCACTCCTACGGTATCCGGGAGTTGCACAATCTCATGGTCTAAGGAAATGATACTTGACATTAGAAAAGCTTTAGCATACGAACTACATGATCTTGTGCTAGGCTTAGGATTGGGTCTTGTCCATCACATCATTCTCCTAATGATGTGATCCCGTTATCAACGACATCCAATGTCCATGGTCAGGAAACCGTAACCATCTATTGATCAACGAGCTAGTCAACTAGAGGCTTACTAGGGACATGGTGTTGTCTATGTATCCACACATGTATCTGAGTTTCCTATCAATACAATTCTAGCATGGATAATAAACGATTATCATGAACAAGGAAATATAATAATAACCAATTTATTATTGCCTCTAGGGCATATTTCCAACATAGCATGTACAGACATGGCCTCGGAACACGGAGGACCGAAAGGTCGAACATGAGTCGTATAGAAGATACGATCAACATGAGATGTTCACCGATGATGACTAGTCTGTCTCATGTGATGATCGGACATGGCCTAGTTGATTCGGATCATGTATCACTTAGATGACTAGAGGGATTTCTATCTGAGTGGGAGTTCATGAAATAATCAGATGAACTCAATTATCATGAACATAGTCAAAAGGACTTTGCAAATTATGTCGTAGCTTACGCTTTAGTTCTACTGTTTGATATGTTCCTAGAGAAAATTTAGTTGAAAGTTGATAGTAGCAATTATGCGGACTGGGTCCGTATACTGAGGATTGTCCTCATTGCTGCGCAGAAGGATTATGTCCTTAATGCACCGCTCAGTGAGCTGAACCTCAAGCGTCAGTTGTGGATGTTGCGAACATCTGACATACACGTTTTGATGACTACATGATAGTTCAGTGTGTAATGCTAAATGGTTTAGAATTGAGGCACCAAAGACTTTTGATTTTTGAAACATCGCAGAACATATGAGATGTTCCATGGACTGAAATGGGGATTTCAGTTTAGTGCCCACGTCAAGAGGTATGAAACCTCTGACAAGTTTCCTAAGCCTGCAAACTAAGGAGAAAAGCTCAATCGTTGAGCATGTGCTCAGATTGTATGAGTACAACAATCGCTTGAATCGAGTGGGAGATGATCTTCCAGATGAGATAGTGATGGTTCTCCAAAGTCACTGTCACCAAGCTACTGGAGCTTTGTGATGAACTATAACATATCAGGGATAGATATGATCCTTGAGCTATTCGCGACACCGCGAAAGTAGAAATCAAAAGGGAGCATCAATTGTTGATGGTTAGTAGAACCACTAAGTTTCAAGAAGGGCAAGGGCAAGAAAGGGATACTTCATGAAACGACAAATCAGTTGCCGTTCTAGTAAAGAAACCCAAAGTTGAACCCAAGCCCGAGACTAAGTGCTTCTGTAATAAGGGGAACGGTCACTGAAGCGATACTTGGTAGATGAGAAGGCTGGCAAGGTTGAAAGAAGTATGTATTGGACATACATTATATTAAATGTGTACTTTACTAGTACTCCTAGTAGCATCAGGGTATAAGATACCGGTTCGGTTGCTAAGTGTTAGTAACTCGAAATAAAAGACTACAGAATAAACGGAGACTAGCCAAAGGTGAGATGACGATGTGTGTTGGAAGAGTTTCCAAGGTTGATGTGATCAAACATCGCACGCTCCGTCTACCATCGGGATTGGTGTTAAACCTAAATAATTGTTATTTGGTGTTTGCGTTGAGCATAGACATGATTGGATCATGTCTATCGCAATACGGTTATTCATTTAAGGAGAATAATGGTTGCTCTGTTTATTTGAATAATACCTTCAATGGTCTTGCGCCTAAAATGAATGGTTTATTGAATCCTGATCGTAGTGATACACATGTTCATGCCAAAAGATATAAGATAGTAATGATATTACCACATACTTATGGCACTGCAATTTGAGTCATATTGGTATAAAACGCATGAAAAAGCTCCATGTTGATGGATCTTTGGACTCACTTGATTTTGAATCACTTGAGACATGCAAATCATACCACATGGGCAAGATGACTGAAAGGCCTCGTTTTCAGTAAGATGGAACAAGAAAGCAACTTGTTGGAAGTAATACATCTTGATGTATACAGTCCAATGAGTGCTGAGGCATGTAGTGGATATCGTTATGTTCTTACTTCACAGAGTCTGAAATATTGAAAGGTTCAAGTAATTTCAGGGTGAAGTTGAAAGATCGTCGTGACAAGAGGATGAAATATCTATGATATGATCATAGAGACGAATATCTGAATTACGAGTTTGGCACAGAATTAAGACATTGTGGAAATTGTTTCACAACTGATACAGCCTGGAACACCATAGTGTGATGGTGTGTCCGAACGTCATAACTGCACCCTATTGGATATGATGCATACCATGATGTCTCTTATCGAATTACCACTATAGTTTATGGGTTTGGGCATTAGAGACAACCACATTCACTTTAAATAGGGCACCACGCAATTCCGTTTGAGTCGACACCGTATGAACTATGGTTCAGAGAAACCTAAGCTGTCGTTTCTTAAAAGTTTGGGGCTGCGACGCTTATGTGAAAAAGTTTCAGGATGATAAGCTCGAACCCAAAGCGGATAAATGCATCTTCATAGGACACCCAAAACAGTTGGGTATACCTCCTGTCTCAGATCCGAAAGCAATAGGGATTGTTTCTAGAATCGGGTCCTTTCTCGAGGAAAAGTTTCTCTCGAAAGAATTGAGTGGGAGGATGGTGGAGACTTGATGCGGTTATTGAACCATCACTTCAACTAGTGTATAGTAGGGCTCAAGGATTTGTTCCTGTGGCACCTACACCAATTGAAGTGGAAGCTTATGATAGTGATCATGAAACTTCGGATCAAGTCACTACCAAAACCTCGTAGGACGACAAGGATGCGTACTACTTCAGAGTGGTACATAATCCTGTCTTGGAGGTCATGTTGCTAGAGAACAATGAACCTACGAGTTATGGAGAAGCGATGGTGGGCCCGGATTCCGAAATATGGCTCGAGGCCATAAAATCCGAGAGAGGATCCATGTATGAAAACAAAGTGTAGACTTTGGAAGAACTACTTGATGGTCGTAAGGCTGTTAGGTACATGTGGATTTTAAGAAAAAGACGGACGTGGACGGTAATGTCACCGTCTATGAAGCTCGACTTGTGGCGAAGAGTTTTTCACAAGTTCAAGTAGTTGACTACGATGAGATTTTCTCACCCGTAGCGATGCTTAAGTCCGTCAGAATCATGTTAGCATAAGCTGCATTTATGAAATCTGGCAGATGGATGCCAAAACAAGTTTCCTTACCAGTTTTCGTAAGGAAAGGTTGTATGTGATACAATCAGAAAGGTTTTGTCGATCCTAAGGATGCTAAAAGGTATGCTAGCTCCAGCGATCTTCCATGGACTAGAGCAAGCATCTCGGATTCGGAATATATACTTTGATGGAGTAATCAAAGTTTATGGGTTTATACAAAGTTTGTTAGAAACTTGTATTTATAATAAAGTGAGTGGGAGCACTACAACATTTCTGTTAAGTATATATGGATGACATATTGTTGATCCGAAATGATGTAGAATTTCTGGAAAGCATATAGGGTTATTTGAAAGGTGTTTTTCAATGGAAAACCTGGATTAAGCTACTTGAACATTGAGCATCAAGATCTATAAGGATAGATCAAAAAACGCTTAATGGTACTTTCAAATGAACACATACCTTGACATGATCTTGAAGGTGTTCAAGATGGATCAGCCAAAGAAGGAGTTCTTGCCTGAGTTGTAAGGTATGAAGTTAAGACTTAAAGCTCGACCATGGCAGAAGAAAGAGGAAGGACGAAGGTCGTCCCCTATGCTCTTATCATGGGCTCTATACGATATGCCATGCTGAGTACCGCACCTGATGTGTGCCTTGCCACATGTCTGGCAAGAGGGTACAAAGGTGATCTAGGAGTAGATCACCAGATAGCGGTCAAAATTATCCTTAGAGGAATAGGGATATGTTTCTCGGTTATGGAGGTGATAAAGAGTTCGACGTAAAGAGTTACGTCGATGCAAGCTTAACACCTATCCGGATAGCTCTGAGTAGAGATACCGGACACGTATAATGGAGCAACAATTTGGAATAGCTCCAAGTAGAACAGTTATTTGAAATGGCTCCAAATATAGCGTAGAGATTTGCGAAGTACATACGGATCTGAATGTTGCAGACCCGTTGACTAAAAGCTCTCTCACAAGCAACATGATCAAACCCAGAACTCATTGAGTGTTAATCACATAGTGATGTGAACTAGATTGTGAACTCTAGTAAACTCTTTGGATGTTGGTCACATGGCGATGTGACCTGTGAATGTTAATCACATGGCGATGTGAACTAGATTATTGACTCTAGTGCAAGTGGGAGACTGTTGGAAATATGCCCTAGAGGCAATAATAAATTGATTATTATTATATTTCCTTGTTCATGATAATCGTTTATTATCCATGCTATAATTGTATTGATAGGAAACTCAGATACATGTGTGGATACATAAACAACACCATGGCCCTAGTAAGCCTCTAATTGACTAGCTCGTTGATCAATAGATGGTTACAGTTTCCTGACCATGGACATTGGATGTCGTTGATAATGGGATCACATCATTAGGAGAATCATGTGATGGACAAGACCCAATCATAAGCCTAGCACAAAGATCGTGTAGTTCGTATGCTAAAGCTTTTCTAATGTCAAGTATCATTTCCTTAGACCATGAGATTGTGCAACTCCCGGATACCGTAGGAATGCTTTGGGTGTGCCAAACGTCACAACGTAACTGGGTGGCTATAAAGGTACACTACGGGTATCTCCGAAAGTGTCTGTTGGGTTGGCACGAATCGAGACTGGGATTTGTCACTCCGTGTGATGGGGAGGTATCTCTGGGCCCACTCGGTAGGACATCATCATATGCGCAATGTGACCAAGGAGTTGATCACGAGATGATGTGTTACGGAACGAGTAAAGAGACTTGCCAGTAACGAGATTGAACAAGGTATCGGATACCGACGATCGAATCTCGGGCAAGTACAATACCGCTGGACAAAGGGAATTGTATATGAGATTGACTGAATCCTTGACATCGTGGTTCATCCGATGAGATCATCGTGGAACATGTGGGAGCCAACATGGGTATCCAGATCCCGGTGTTGGTTATTGGCCGGAGAGGTGTCTCGGTCATGTCTGCATGATTCCCGAACCCGTAGGGTCTACACACTTAAGGTTCGATGACGCTAGGGTTATAGGGAAAGTATGTACGCGGTTACCGAATGTTGTTCGGAGTCCCGGATGAGATCCCGAACGTTACGAGGAGTTCCGGAATGGTCCGGAGGTAAAGATTGATATATTGGACGAAGGGTTTTGGAGTCCGGGAGTGTTCCGGAGGTACCGGGTGATGACCAGCATGACCGAAAGGTGTTTCGGGAGCCCCGGCAAGTGTTGGGGGCTTCATGGGCCAACGGAAGGGGGCAAACCAGCCCACTAAGGGGTTGTGCGCCCCCTCACCTATTCCCACGTGACCAGGGGGTTTGGGGCGCCCCATCTAGGGTTCCCACCTCCTGGCTTGGGGGCCAAGTCACCCAAGGGGGAGATCCCATCTGCCCTGGCCGCCGCCCCCCCTAGGGGAAACCCTAGGGCGCCTCCCCCTCCCCCTTGCCCCTATATATAGTGGAGGTTTTGGGGCTGCCCAAGACACGAGATGAACTCTCCCAAGGCGCAGCCCTACCTCTCTCCCTCCTCGTCTCTCGTAGTGCTTGGCGAAGCCCTGCTAGAGTTCCGCGCTACTCCACCACCACCATGCCGTCGTGCTGCTGCTGGACGGAGTCTTCCCCAACCTCTCCTTCTCCCCTTGCTGGATCAAGGCGTGGGAGACGTCACCGGGCTGCATGTGTGTTGAACGCGGAGGTGCCGTCCGTTCGGCACTAGGATCATCGGTGATTTGGATCACGATGAGTACGACTCCATCAACCCCGTTCACTTGAATGCTTCCGCTTAGCGATCTACAAGGGTATGTAGATGCACTCTCCTTCCCTCGTTGCTAGATTACTCCATAGATTGATCTTGGTGTTGCGTAGAAAATTTTGAATTTCTGCTACGTTCCCCAACAGACTCCTTATATTCTCCTCGAGTCATCCCCAATGGATGAGCCTCGAATCACTCGGGGTTGATCTTGAAGGCGACCACCACACCTTTACGTATGTCCCCGGAGCACGCCGTAAGCAAGGAAGCTTTCAGAGGAACCTCTAGCCGTCTAGGAGCCCAAGCTCCAAGAGTTGGAATCAATCATAGTCCTTTCGATAAGTAAGAGAGTTGAACCCAACGAGAAGCAGAAGGAATTGATAAGCGGTTTTCAGTAAAATATTCTTTGCAAGTGTTGTAAGAAAGTTTTGCCAGATAGTTTGATAACAAGATAATTGGTAGCAAGTATCAAAAGTAGCACGGCGCAACAAGTGGCCCAATCCTTAATTGTACTAAGGACAAGTCAGCGATATTTCTTATAGTGATTAACGCTCTTGAGGACACACGAGAATATTGTCAAGTTACCTTCATCACGATTCATCAACGTAGCATTCATTTTTTTAATAAGTATTATTATGTGTGTGGACCAGAGCTAAGGTACTTTTCTTACATGAACAAACACCTACTTATGATTATACCCTCCATGCAAGCATCCGCAAATACAAAAAAATTAAGATAAATCTAACCATAGCATTAAACGTATGGATCCAAAGCAGCCCCTCACCGAACAATTCATAAACAACACCACTTGAGGAAGAACCGAAGAACAACACAACATAATAATATCAAAACATTGTATGGTAATCAACTTCACATGATTACTTATAATAATAAGAGTGCAAGAAGGTGGTCCAATCCTTTTTATAGCAAAGGACAATCTGAAAGTACTTCTTATAATGAGCAAAGCGTTCTTGAGGATACATGTGAATTCTCATCTAGCCACGTTCATCATGTTTAGTTGATTCACGTTCAGTACTTTGATAATTTGATATGTGGGTGGACCGGTGCTAAGGTGTTGTTTTTATTTGAACAAGCAACCCACTTATGATTACCCCCTCTCACAAACATCCACAACTACGAAAGAAGAATTAATATAAATCTAAACATAGCATGAAACATATGGATCCAAATTAGCCCCTTACGAAATAACGCATAAACTAGGGTTTAAGATTCTGTCACTCTCGTAACCCATCATCTATTTATTACTCCCCAATGCCTTTCCCTAGGCCCAAACATGGTGAAGTGTCATGTAGTCGACCTTCACAGGACACCACTAGAGGAAGAACAACATACATATCATCAAAATATTAAACAAATATCAACTTCACGTAATTACTTATAACAAGACTTCTCTCATGTCCTCAAGAACAAACAAAACTACTCACAAATCATATTCATGTTTAAGATCAGAGGAGTATTGTATATGATTAAGGATCTGAACATATAATCTTCCACCAAATAAACCAACTAGCATCAACTACAAGATGTAATCAACACTACTAGCAACCCATAGGTACCAATCTGAGGTTTTGAGATAAAGATTGAATACGAGAGATAAACTAGGGTTTGAGATGAGATGGCGCTGGTGAAGATATTGATGAAGATTGGTCCTCCCACGGTGAGAGGAACATTGGTGATGTCGATGGCTTCGATTTCCCCCTCCCGGAGGGAAGTGTCCCCGGCGGAATCGCTCCGCCGGAAAGGAAAAGTGCTCCTGCCCAGATTCCACCTCAAGACAGTGGCGCTTCATTCCGGAAGTCTTCCTCTTGTTTTTTTCTAGGGCAAAAGGCTTCATATAACAGAAGGGTACCTTTGGGCCCCCTCCGATAGTTCTTCGTTCAAGTATTTTTTTTATATTCAATGAAAAATCTTCATAAAGTTTCAAGTTATTTGGAGCTCCGTAGAATAGATATCTCTGTTGTAACTCTTTTAGGTGAAGAATTCCAGTTGCCGGCAATCTCCCTCTTCATATAGATCCTATGTGATGCTCATCGTGTCATATAGTCGAGTAATCGCACAGAGTGACATTCATATAGGCAAACCCATTTCGTGTGTTCCATTCGCTGGCGGGATGCGGTTTTCTGGCGATTCCAGCATTTTTCATTCATGATATTTCAACTTTTTGCTGGTTTTAATCAAGGTTTTATCCTTTTCGTCTATTGACTTTCCCCTCGGTTCTTCTTTTGTCATTTCCCTTCTTTGCCTTTATCCTTTCTACTAGTAAAACATTTATGATGTGTGAATGAACGTTTTTGCCCCTATGATGAACATTTTCAAAATATACGATGAACATTTTTTCCAATACACGATGAACTTTTTAAAAGTAAAAGATGAAACTGTTTTTAAAGCGTTTATGCAATTTTAAAAATGTTTCCACTTTTCTTTAAATGTTTACACTTTTATATTAAAAAAATGTCCATGTATTTGAATAATCGTCCATATTTTAAAACTGTTTTTTTCTGGAAAAACAAACATACCAGAGCGAATTGGAAAATCCAAAGAAAAGAAAAAAAATCATGTAAATAACTTCTCTGAAATACAAATTTGATAATATACTTTTTTGTGATATATAATCAATATTTTTTGCTTAAATAGATTGTCAAAATTAATCTTAAAATACATGTAGGTCTTATAAACCTGAACAAAATAGACCAAACAAGGGAACTACAAGCACCGTTTGGCACCTATAAGAAAGTGAAATGAATTTAAAAATGGAGTTGTCGAGAGATTGGACATGGAGTTGTCGAGAGATTGGACATCGGATGTGTCGTATTTCTATGCCGTTTGGTCTCGAACGGGTACTTGTTGTGAAAGAGACTATTATTGACTAACTCTGTTCTGAGAACGACTAATCTTAGTAACGAAGATCTCCCTATCATCCTTCATCATCTCTTGGATCTCGCTGACTAGCCAAGGGATAACAACACAAGTTATAATGAAATGGTGGGACTTCTAGGATCTAAACTCTTACATCCAATCCCTCCGAAACTATCATTCCCTCCATTCTTATATACTCCCTCTCTCTATCTATGAAGTTGCTCGCCCGCTGCCACACAACTTCACAGTTGGTTCAAACCAGGTGAGTCGAGCAAGTCACTGTCTTACTCAATGACTTGCACAAGACGGAGAAAATATCGTTAGGAGTTACAGTATTATTTTTCTCTCTTGCAAGTCCGTTATGTACAACTATAGCTGTATGCTTTTTTATCTCAATATAAAGCAGTCTGTGTTCTTTAAAAAAAAAGGAAGTGTCTTACCAATGACTTGCACAAGACGGAGAAAATGTTATTATTCGAAATCCAGCTTAAGGATATTAAAAGAAAACAGTGCTACACCCACTGGACGGTGGAAACTATGAGATCCAAGTAACAAGAAAGTCTCTAGCAAATATGCTAGTGCCCCCCAAAAAATGCTGACACCTAGGAAAGCTGTATTAGTAGTAAAATTAAAGAGAATCATGACCAGGTCGAAAAACATCTGCCCAACGAAAATCTACACAAAGACATCCAAAAACATGAACGCGTGCCCTCGGGATGTTTCCGATCGATTATATCGCAAAATAAATAAAATAGAAATGCGTAGTTTATTTGATCGGAGAAGACCTGGTTGCTTCCGTTTCTTCGAGGAATAGGCTAGGCAGCTTCCAGGTCAGGTCGTTTTATAGCTCCCTTCGTCATTCTGCATCACAATAATTAACGGAACCACAGCAGCTGTTGAGCGAGAGAATGGAGTGTGATGTCCCTGCCGTGGAGCTGCAGCCGGCACTCCCGGCAGTGCCAATGGATCAGCCCGGCCAGCCAGAGGCAGCATCTCTGCAGCCGGCAATGGCGCAGGTGCAGCCGGCAATGGCGCCGGTGCAGCCTTGGGAGTACAACCTGCGGAAGTACCTCCTGCTGCTGGCGACCCTGGTGGTGACCGTCACTTACACCGAGGGGTTCAACCCGCCGGGAGGCGTCTGGCAGGCCGCCCACGACGGCCAGCCCGCCGGCGACCCCATCATCCGCTACACCCACTACCACCGCTACCTCGCCTTCCTCTACTGCAACGCCGCCGCCTTCGCCGCGTCGCTCGTGGTCATCGTCCTCATCCTCATCCTCGCCATCCGGCACGACAAGAAGGGGAAGGACAGCCAATGGGTTGTCGTGCCCCTGCGGCTAGTCATGGTGCTGGACCTGCTCAGCCTCATGGGCGCGTACGGTGCCGGTACCTGCCGCGACAAGATTTCAATCTTCTACTTCGCGGTGCTTGTGGCTATCGTCTTCCTTTACATCCTCGTTCTCAAGTTGATGGACTGCTGGGACAAGAACTCTGATTCCAGTGCTGGCATGATTCCTGCCCCCGTCGCCGGCTCCGTAGACGGGATGCCCGTCAACACGGGCTCCGACTCCAGTGGCACGACGCCCATTCCCAATCCTGACTCCGGCACCGGCATGAGTCCCGGCCCCGTCGCCAGCTGCAATGGCGGGATGCCCGTCTCCAACGACAACACCGGCTCCGGCGACATGATGCCCACTCCCAATCCCGACTCCGGCACCGACACGATTCCCGCTCCCATCTTCGGCTCTGACCCGGCCACTGTTGAAGAACGGTTCCGCGACCGCAAGGTCCTGAAGAAGCTGAAAGCCGAAGAACGGCTCCGCAAGGTCCTGATGCTTCTGGCTACATTCGCGGTGAGCATCACGTACGTCGCCGGGCTGAGCACGCCGGGCGGCTTCTGGGACAGCACTGGGGGAAGCCACCGCCCAGGCGACGCCATCCTCAAGGACCAGCACAACCCACGCCTGATGGTGTTCTTGCTCTGCAACACCACAGCATTCGTGGTGTCCCTTCTCATCACCATGCTGCTCATCATCGATGGCAAGAAGCTCCGCAAGAAGAAGACGACTCGGTCCCGCATGCTCTGTGGGTGCATTGTGGTCGCCCTGGTCGGCCTCGTCGGCGCATACATCGCCGGCAGCTGCAGGGAGATCGATACCACCGCCTACGTGGCCAGCTTGGTCGGCGCCGTTCTGGCAATAGCACACATCATCCTACTCTATGGTATCTGCACTTCAACGCAACAGACTGAAGAAATTCAGCAGACTGATGATAATGTCAGGTAAGGAGCACATACGTATTATCCTCTTCTTCCTTTCCTGTCTGCAAACTGAACTGTGTTTCCTATGTTCGTAGCAACACTGTTTCTTCCATCCTCTGCAAACTGAACTGAACTATGTTTCTTCTTCTCTGCAGTACAATACAGTGCAGTGGCAAGGAGGTGCTGGACAAGGCTCGCTCTCTTGTTCTACTGCTTGCCACTCTTGCCGCTGCCATCACCTACACAGCGGGGTTGAAGCCACCGGGAGGGCTTTGGCAGGACAACACCAACGGGCACATGGCCGGTGACCCCATCCTTCTCACAACCAATGCTAGCCGATACAAGGCCTTCTTCTACTGCAACTCGGTTGCCTTTGTGGCCTCCTTGGTGGCCATTGTCCTAGTCCAGATGGAAATTCTGGTCAAGCACCACGTGCTGGAGGCAGCCATGATACTCGACCTGTTTGGCCTCATTGGTGCATATGCCGCCGGGAGCTGCCGGGACGCGAACAACTCCATTTACGTCATCGCTTTGGCAGGCCTCGTCCTGGTCTATGTGGTGATCCATGTTATCTTCTTCACGCTGGACCACGAGGACAAACACCACGGCGACCAGGCAAATCAGTTGCTGGAGAAGAGGCGCAAACGGTTGCTCCTCTTCGCGATCTTGGCTGCGACCATTACCTACCAAGCCGGCCTCACCCCTCCTGGTGGCTTCCTGCTCCAGGATGACAAGCTCGGGCACCAGGCTGGCGACCCGGTCCTCTTGTACAACTTCCCGCGTCGCTACAAGGCATTCTTCTACTGCAACTCGGTGAGCTTCATGCTTTCCATCTCCCTCATCCTCCTCCTGGTGAACCCCAATCTATACAGGCCAGCCATACGAAGCAATGCGCTATCTGTTTGTACGGCGGTGGGCTTGTTTTGTTTGATGGTGGCCTACGCCGCTGGAAGCACCCAACACCTCAAGACATCCATCTACATCTTTGTGTTGGTCGCTGCGGTCCTCTTCGTTGCAACTGGACTGCTGCTAGTATTTGCGCTGAGGGAGCAAAATAATAGTGACAATTCAGCAGCTGCCGCCCCATCCATATCCCATGAACAGGAGGAGGAAGAAGAAGAAAGGAAGAAGGAGGAAGAAAGGAAGAAGCACGCGAGGCGCAAGTACCTGATGCTGCTAGGAATCTTGGTGGCGAGCGTTGCCTACCAGGCCGGCCTGGAACCGCCCGGCGGAGCATGGCAGAGCAGTGGCAATGGATATGAGGCGGGCGATCCGGTGATGCATGATATCAGGAGGCCTCGGTACCTCGTCTTCTTCTACAGCAACTCCTTTTCCTTCGTGGCTTCCATTGTTGTCATCATGATGTTACTGCCGCACTGGCTGCCAAACAGGAAGAAAGAAGAATGGGAGAAATGGTCGTTGAGGGTGATGAACTGGACGATCCTGCTGGATTTGGTCACTCTCCTAGTGGCCTATGCAGCCGGCTCCAGCAGGGGTTGGAAGACGTCTGTGTATGTCAGTATGCTCATACTTGCCGTTCTGGGCTACTTTGCAATCCATATGACGCTGTCAATATGGTCTGATCGTTGTCGTCGCCGTCGTCTTCGTGAGAGGCTTCAGAGCAGCCAAGAAAATCCTCGAGTGTGATTCGTTATTGGTGTGCTCGGTGGTATGCTCTAGCTAGCTGTCCCTGTTTTTAGATTCCTAGTCTAGTTGATGTAGTTGGATAAACCTGCTTCCCAATTAGAGCATGCCAACATTGTTTGTCCACTCACTAGGCAGGTGTGTGTATTGATCCACTGATTATGCAAGGTAGGTGATGCTTTCTGATCCTATTTGTACTCTCTGTCTCATAAGAACTTGAATCTGAAGTGCATATTTAGGAAACTGAAGCATTTGTTACTACTGAAACATACTAGTATGTCACTAGGTACAGCCTGAAGTACTTGTTAATCCACGGATTTTGCATGATAGGTGATTCTTTCCGATCCTATTTTTCTAGCCCTGAGGTATTGTCCAATCGTAATAAATGATAATCACTGACCGAGAGGGAACATACCCTGAAGCCGGAGCCGGGGCATCGGACGCCAGCAGTGCAATCTTCCCGGTGCGGCAATTCACCGAACAGCTGCAGGGCGCCCGATCCCCGCATGCGGATGAAGGCAACAGAGCTGAGCAGCGCGCCGCCGTTAGTCGATAGTAGATGTGTACGCTAGGATCAGAGGCTGGCGCCATTTTAGTTGGAGAGGATTCTCGAGCGTGGGGCGCCTCGATCGGAAGCAGCTGCTCGAGCGCGCGAATGCAGGTGCTGCGCGAATCTAGCTGGCTTAGCCGAACCGACCGCGCCAAGTCGCTCCTTGCGATCTTCCGCACGGGGGACACCGGAAAGCGGAAAGCCAGCGCAGCAGGTGCAGGTCGGGGCGGGCCGTCGACGGCGATTCCCGGAGAGAAGGCGCGGCTCCTGGTTCTGGCTCGCGGGCGGCTTTGTCTTGAGTGGACAGTGACATTCAAAAACAAACCGTGAAAACCGGCAACATGGGCACGTAGTTTTTTTAGAAACAACCATCATAACTAGCTCTATTACGATTAAATAATAAATATATCGTCTACGAGCTTGCTGACCAAAATGTCAGATGGCTCGTGCAACCAAAAAAAAGAGATCTTATTACAATTATTATGATTCGCTAACACATGAGCTGCTTGATTAGCGGACCAATAACAATGTTTATAGACGACCATTCCTATAGCCGTAGCCGTATCCACACACTCCGCAAAGATTGCCGTCGCTGCATCCCACCATCTCGGATACAATGTTTATAGAATCAGACTCCGTCTCAAGGCAATTGTATCCGAGAGAATTAGTTAGCTCAAGTCTTTCATAGCCATCGCTTCGGTTTGTGACTACGTCAACTGCAAAAGGGACAAACTTGCATTTGGCAGCAATAAAATTACCATATGCATCTCTTAGAATAGCTGAGATCGCTCCCATTCCCTCTTCCTCATAGAACGCTGCGTCCATATTTACTTTCACAAATTTTGGATCAGGTTTACTCCATTTTCTGTCTTGTGTTCCACTTGGCTTAGAGAAGGCTTTGTGATAATTGCTTGCAATCGCTAACACTGATATGGGCCAATGGATAATCGGAGGGACTGTCTCATTATGCGTAATGCGTCGCCCGATCCACCATAAATATCAGGAAGCCACTGCCACAACCTGCTTAAAATTCAGAGTTGGTTCGAGCACCATTGGGATATCCGACAAGTTCAGCAGAAACTCCAAAACCATGGACCCTGATCTATCCACTACTGTTGCCTGGTTAATTACTTCAGTTAGCCACAAGCACTGCCACATCTCCTTTGCACGTAGTTTTATTTACACACACATACATAAAAAAAATTACACTCAAATCTTTGGGGTTGCGGAAATCTTCTTGCTCCAAGCAACATAAGCTATGATGAAACTATAGGAGTTGTGTATGCTCTAAACTTCAACATCCAATCCCTCACAAACTATCATTTCCTTCATTCTCACTCCCTCTCTCTAGCTACATAGTTGCTATCCTTTTTGCCTCCTCCGTTTCAAACCCACGGCCTCTGCCCAAGAACATTTTTTTAATACTTCTACACTCTAAACAACGTTAGCATGGTTTATGAGAAAAAGAACCGACCACTTTCCAAATAGACCTCTAAAGAATAGTGAATTCACGAGCTGTCAAAGGAACGATGACATGGCATCCACATGGCCGGGTTTTTCCAGTTGGCTCGGTTTTGGCCTTATTTGATCAAATCAACGAGTTTACGGACTAAATTTGATCACTTCTCGAGTTGTTGGCCTAAAATGTGCAATCAATTTGAGTTCATGGACTAGTAACGTATTTCTTGTGTGTATGTCAACATTTTCCCCCAACTAGGATGAATATTTTTCTAATACATGGCAAATCTTTTTTAAGATAAAAGATGAACATTTCTAAAAGTGCTTATGCAATTTAGAAAATGTTCAAGCATTTTTTTAAAATGTTCACACATAAAAAATGTTCAAGTATTTTTAAATGT
The DNA here is from genome assembly GCF_056163025.1 of Triticum urartu. Taxonomy (NCBI): domain Eukaryota; kingdom Viridiplantae; phylum Streptophyta; class Magnoliopsida; order Poales; family Poaceae; genus Triticum; species Triticum urartu. The sequence continues at coordinate 571,412,653 of NC_141878.1, forward strand.
TCACTTATGTAAAAAAATCGTCCTTTTATGGACAAATGAAGAAAATGAATACCGGAGCAAACCGGAGAAACCAAAGAAAAGAGAAAAAAAACATGTAAGAACAAACTCAAGTTGACCAAATAAGCGAACTACAAGCGCATTTATTTAGCACCTATTGGAAGTGGTGCAGAGATTAGACATGAGATATGTCGTTTCAAACCCAATAATCTACTGTTTGGTCTTGAACTGGTACGCACACCGGCACACGGGTGACTGCTCCGTTTGCAATGCTTCCCCGTGTTCCTCTGCGACCACTGTTGTGCTTAATTATGTTCTCTGTACCCCCACGGAGAACATCGGTGCGGTTCTGGCAGAGGAGTTCATTTTCCATGGTCGCTTAGCTTGGCTGCACTTGTCCATTGCAGACGCGCGAGCTCCTGCAGTCGGACATTGATCCCTCCAACAACCTGCTTTCACTGCATCCCACGTCTTAAATCCTTGTGGGAGGAGAAGGCGAACTACTATTCAAACTGACTGCCGCAGGGCTGCTGCGGTGCTGCCCATGCCCTGCTTCCGCTGCTCCCGTCGATCCTGCTGCCGCTTGCATTGCGACGAGCTATGCTCTACGGTACGCAAACTTGTGGCCCATACTGCATTTTGGTGTAGTAAAAACAAATTTGACACTGACTACAATCTTGATGATACGCTGGCCCTTAGGAAAACAGTAGTAAAAACAAAGAAAACCACGCGCAGGCCAAAAAACATCTGCCCAACCAAAATCTACACCTAGACATCCAGAAAAGCAAAACTAGACTAGAACCGATTAGAGTAACTCCAACAGCTCCCGAACATCTAAAATAAATAACCACCGTTTACAAAAAGCCCGACCTATCAATGCCCAATCAAAAACAAGATGACCCAACCGGACCCCCTCCCACTTTCTCCGTGACCACTGTTGGGTCCTCGTGCCCACGCCGACGACGGTGCAGACGAGGACACCCAAATTAGAGGCGCGGGCCGCACACCATGAGTGGCGGTAGGCGAGGGAGAGGGCGGCAGCGGTGGAGGCGTTGGCCGCACGCTGGTGGATCTGGAGGACCAGATCCTCCGACACTCCCTCATGACAGCGAAGACGGACACGCGACAGCTCCACTACAGAAACGCCAAAGTGTTCCGGCTCACCATAAAGCAATCGGAGCGCGAGGCTACAACGGAAGGGCGGCCAAGGTGAAGGCGGCCCGACAGACCAAAGCGCAGGACCGCATGGTCGGGAGGATGATCGACAACATCTCCTCTGATGAGGACTCGAACCTCACCAATGGCTTATGTGATTGATGTCTGAATTATGTCCGTTTGTTGTTAGTGTGTGGATCTACATATTTTTCTGTTTTAAGTTTGCATGGGTTGTATAGATATGAGAGTTCGCATATGAGAAAGATGACTGGAGAGGCAGAAAAAATGGTGGGTGACCGGTCATGATCGCATACATTTTAGGGCCGGAGTAGCTACTCACTGCTGTAGATAATCTTACAAAACTAGACCAGAGCTGCTTACTACTACGGCCTCATTCGGTTTGGAAGATTTTTATAGGAAAAACATGGGAACAAGGATTCCAGAGGAAAATTTCCTATATATGCATTCGGTTTGTAGGAAATGCGTAAAGAAATTTCATAGGAATACTATTCATTTCCTATGCTTTTGGAGGAAACTACACATCCACTCAAAGCTCATTTTGTACGTAGGAACGAGGCAAGTCAATTCCTTAGGGTGGCAAGTGCCATCCTATCAAATTCCTATACTACTCCAAATTCCTACGTTTAGATTTCCTCCAAACCGAATGAGCCCTACGAGTTTATTTGACAGGAGAAGACTTGGTTGCTTTCCCTTCTCCAAGGAACCTGACACCCAGCAGTCCGCATGTGGGGATTGCTCCGCAGGGCGCAGAGGCTAGGGCGGCTAGGCGACGACGAGCCGAGTCAAGTCGTTTTATATAATAAAAAAAGACAAAACAGTGTCTCCTCTATGGTTGCTTCGCCGTTCTGCATCATAATTATGAAGGAAGGGAACCACAGGCAGCTGTTGAGTGAGAGGGCAAAAATCATATATTTGACCTCAGGGCCAAATCAAATCACAAAATGATCTGCTCTCAAATTTTTTTTACTCTGCTGACCCTTTTGTGTGGCGCCCGACAGCTAGGCGCCACACACCACTGTGCAGCGCCTCTGCCTTAGGCGTCGCACCTTCTGCCAGCGTGGCAGCCCTGGTTGGGTTGCGGCCCCACAGACAGCAGTGCAGCGCCCAAGGGATAGGCGCCACACTGTGTAATGTGCAGCGCCTATGGCTTGGGCGCTGCACATTGACTTAAGCCGCATCGGGCCAGCCCCTCCCAGCAGTTCTTCCCCCTCTGAGCAGTTGCTCTGTTTACAGAGAGCGGCGGCAGCGGCGCTCCCTTCGGATCCCCCCCACACCCCTCTCAGGTCTGAAGTTTTGAGGCCCGGATTCGATCTCCAATCCCTCCTACTAGGTAAACTCCTCTGTTCCCTTTCTTTTTCTCCGTAAATGCGTTGCAATTTTACGGATTTGCCCAAGATTGGGTGGAACCTTTGATTTGCTTGGTTTGGATCTTTGTTTGCCCAAGATTAGGTGGAACCTTTGACCCCCCCCCCCCACACACACACTATATGATTCTTGTTAGTGAAACCTAGATTGTAATTTTTTTAGATATATATGAGATGCCTAGTTTTGTAGATAGTTATGAGATGTTGAGTGTTGTAGCTATATGTGAGATGTTGAATTTTTTAGATATATATTAAATGTTGAGTTTATTTGAAATATGAGATGTTGATTTACTTGAACACATATGACATACTAGATATATATGAGAATTTACAATCATTTATTCATTGTGTGAGAAGGAGATGTTGAGATTCTTGTAGATGAATACATATGAGATGTTTAGATGAACACATATGAAATGTTGAGTGTTTACCGATATTTGAGATGAACTCATATATGTTTATTGTTTGAACTTTGTAAGGATGGTTTGGCTTCTCGACGATGTCTACGACACGAAACACCGGGCCTACATGATGCGCGAGAAGGAGATGGTAATAACGAGTAATCTAAAAATTTTGCCTTAAGTTCAAATTTACATGCCCTAAGATTTGTCATTACTTGTTTTTTGCAGAAGCTTGAACCTTTGAAGATTCGGTATCACGGGGTCTCTGGTCTTGCCATGCCTTACGATGAGCGGCACACACCGTACATCAAGCAGGCAGGACTACTCCCGTGGATTCAGTTGGTCAGCCGGTCCACGCCGAATCTGAACGCTCCACTGGTGTCCGCTCTTGCTGATCGGTGGAGGCCGGAGACGCATAGTTTCCATCTTCGGACCGGGGAGATGACCGTGATGCTCGAGGATGTCTCGTTGATCACCGGTCTTGCTATCGACGGGATGCCTCTCTGTATGAGCACCAATTCTGATGGGTGGCGCGAGCAGATGATTGCTCTTATCGGTATGGCTCCTACCGAGGCTGAGGCTGATGTAGAGGAGGGAGAAGAGAAGAAGAAGAAGGAAAGGAAAGCATCCGGAGCTGCTTTCACGTGGATTCAAACTCACTTTGCGACGTGCCCTCCTGATGCCACTGATGACGTGATCCAGACACATGCTCGTGTCTACATGTGATATGTTGTGTCGAGGACTTTGTTTCCTGACTCCACTGGCAAGAATGCTCCATGGATGTGGCTGAAGGCGTTGACCTTCTTCGATAGCAAATGGAGCTGGGGTTCAGCGACTCTTGCCTACTTGTACCGACAGGTAGTTGGTCTGTTTTGTGATCAAATCATTTCTTCATTAGCAATGCAAGCTTGCTGTCAAGTTAACATTGTTTTTCTTTCATATGCAGCTGGACGATGCGTGTTGCAGGATCACAGATAGTGCAGGCATTGGTGGTAATATGCTTCTACTTTCTGTATGGAGCTGGGAGCGTCTGCCTGTTGGACGCCCGAAGAGCGTTAGGTTTAATCCTTGGTATGAAGATGAAGATGACGAATTACGGCGCCCCACTTGGGCTTACAAGTGGGATGTGGTTTCCGAGATGACGAACGATGTCAATCTCATGTACCAGAAGTACGTTGCCGAGTTGGACACGATTATGCCTGAGCAGGTAACGAGGTCATTACTTCAGTCATTTCTCATGTTTGCCTAAAAAAATTCACCAATTTTGCATTGTTGCCCTATTTCATAGGTGAAATGGCAGCCATATGGCGCCGATGACAGACTTGGGTACACCCCGGAGTTTACCATCAACTCGATGTGCTTGCGGGATAGGGATCTCTGGCGTATGCGGTGCCCACTGATATGCAACTGGGCTGTTGAGTTTCATTTGCCACATCGCGTGTCTCATCAGTTTGGTCTGTTCCAGCCTCACCCGCCGGAATGGGTGGATACGGACAAAGCACTTCATAGGTAAGACAGCATGAACCGTATTGACTAAGCATCGTCACTCCTTGATTTTGCTAATGTTTGGTTTTGTACCATGCAGGTTGGACAGGAGAAGGCAGCGGAAGATAAAGGACTGGGACAAGCATCATGCTTCGTATGTTACCCGCTTCCAGCTTTGTGTGGAGGAAGCTCGTAGCAGTGCACGCGCCAAGCTTCGTGAGCATTGTCCACTTGCTTTTGATAACTACATACGATGGCTTCTTGAAAATACTCGAGTTGAGATATGCCCGCCAGCATATAATGAGGATATTCTTGAAGAACCCGTAAACTTTGAGGATCTATCAAAGGGGGAGTACAACAGAGATGTCAGGGTAGGGCACGGAGTCCCTGCTGTTCCGGTGATTAACTATGTGGTAAAGTGTTTCTTCTTTACTTTCTCGTTGGCCGTATTAAACATGTTTGAATGGCTAACGTGTTCATTCTTTCTCATCCGCAGCGCACCGAGATCAAGAAAGTAGCTGATGAGAGCCAGTCTATTCTGGAGGAAACACTGGTTGGAAAAGGCAATGATGATGGTCCACTATGAGCATTCCTCAAGGTACAAATCGCATTCACTATGAGAGGTAGTCTATGTTGCGGAGTTTCATATCTTCCACACTTGTTCATGTTACAGCGTCAGGCCAGGAAGTTAAGGAGGTTATCGAATCTTCTCGGTTGCCGTGATCCCGAAATTGATGAACCATCTGCCTCTAGGTCTGGTACACCATCAGACCCCTCATCTCACCATCAGAGGGACGATGTGAGTTCCTCATATGCTTATCAGGATGATGAGGGTGCGGTCACCCAAGAGGTATGACTAATCCTTTAGATGTGATTCTCATTTGATTACGACATCGGTCTTCACCATATTGTTTGATTGTGTGATAGGGCGATGAGCTTGATGATGACATGACTTTGGCGGACGCTCAACTTCGGTCCCCATATATGTTCAAGCCTAGGCAGCTGTGACGAGCGGATAATTAGGCTACAGTAATTCCACGCTAATGATGCCACATCACCTCGGTTACTGTTACTAATCTCGCGATGGTTCAAAAACGGTTCGAATTCAAATTTAAAATCGAGTCAAACAATTAAAGTTTTCAAAAGTCAAAACTAAAATGTTCTTAAAGTGGCAAATAAATCATGGATATTATTGGTGGAGTAACAACATCTTTATAAAATATTTAAATACCCTAAAGTGATTAAAACAACATCAAAACAATTAGTTATACTCCTAATATATTTTACCAAATACTAAACTATTTTTATTCTGAGGTAAAACTTCTTAGAACAGTGGATTAATTTGACACACTATTTTTGGAGCTATTTTCATATTTTACTAAACCAAAAATATAGTGCAACTAAAATAAAACAAAAAGAAAATGAGAAAACAACAACAAAAGAAAAATAAAAGCCCCACCCCTCGCTGGGTCTCGGCCCAGCTGGCCACGGGGCTAGCCAGGCCACCCAGCCGGCCCACTTGGCCCGGCCCCCCCACTCACTCCCTTATCCCCTCGCAACCGGAAAACCCTAGCCCGATCCACCACCACTCCCCCTCGCCTCCTCCCCCGATTCCGCCTGGATCGGGATCGACCCCTCCACTCTCCCCTCACGCCTCGCTCCTCTCGCTCCCTCCCGATCCGGATCGGGGCGCAACGGCGCCCCCTCGCCGCCACTCCGCTAAGGCCGCCGCCCCTCCCGGACTCCTCCGCGCCCCTCCTCTCACCTCCCTCGACTGGATCGGGGCAGCGCCCCGCTGCCCACCTCGGCGGGCGCCTCCCGTCCCCGCCACCAGGCTGGCGCCCCTCGCCGAGTCCACCTCATCGCCGGACCATGCCGGCAGGGTCCCGCCGGCGCGCACCGAACCCGGCCGCAGCCGCTCCCAGCGAGTCGCCCCGCTCCGACGCCCTCCAACGCCGGCAGGCCGCCGGCCACGACCACCACGACCCGTTCCGGCCTCCCCAAGGTCCTCTACTGCTCGATGTGAGCACCTCGCATATCCCCCCCATGATGCCGCTGCTGCTCTTACTTCCTGTTACTGCTGCTCATGCTTAGCTACTACTGCTCCTGCCGTTGCGTTGCCGTTGTCGCTGCGTCGTCCCCTTGTTGCTGGTGCGCCACCGCGCCCCGGCTCCCCTGCCGCCCGCGGGCCTGCTCGTTGCCGGCCCCGCACTCTGTTTCCCCCACGCCGGCCAGCCACTGGCCTCACCACGCCCATGGCTGGCCCCCCCTGCCTGTCGATCTGGGCGCTCGCCCAGTCGGGCGCCGATGCCCAGCGCCCGCACCCGCGGCAACCGCACGCCCGTTAGCCCCAGGGCCCTATGACAAAGGGGGCCCGCCCCCAGAACGTTAAAAAGAAGTATATAAAAATAAATAAAACAATAATTAAAATAAAAATAAATTTAATTAATTAATTAATTAATTAAGTTAATTAACCTTAATTAATTAATCTAATTAACCTGTTAGCTTAATTAAACAATAATTAGTTTAACTAAACCCTAATTAACCTAACAGAGTATGACAGGTGGGTCCCACTGGACCCACGCGTCAGTTTGACCCAGTCAACCCCTGTTGACTGCTGGTGTCAGCATGACATCATGCTGATGTCATAAATCTATTTTTGAATTAATTAAATAATTAATTAAATTTCAGAAATTAATAAAATCTTTAGAAAATCATATCTTTTAATCCGTAACTCGGATTAAATTATTTTCAACATGAAAGTTGCTCAGAACGATGAGACGAATCCGGATACGCAGCCCGTTCGTCTGCCACGCGTCCCTAGCATAGTGAACCTGCAACATTTCACCTCCGGTTCATCTGTCCAGAAACACGGAACACCGGGGATACTTTCCCGGATGTTTTCCCCCTTCACCGGTATCACCTCATACCGCGTTAGAACACGTCTAGCTCTGCTTGTTGTCCTGTTATGCACTTGCTTGCTATGTATTTACTGTTTCTTCCCCCTCTTCTCTCTGGTAGACCCAGTGACGATGCTGATGCCCCTGTGGTCGACTACGTCACCGACGACCCCTCCTTCTTGTCTGAGCAACCAGGCAAGCCCCCCCCTTTGATCACCAGATATCGCCTACTCTTCTCTATACTGCTTGCATTAGAGTAGGGTAGCATGTTACTACTTCCCGTTAATCCTATACTGATGCATAGCCTGTCCTTGCTACTATTGTTGTTACCTTTACCTGCAATCCTAATGCTTAGTATAGGATGCTAGTTTATCATCAGTGGCCCTACATCCTTGTCCGTCTGCCATGCTATACTATCGGGCCGTGATCACTCGGGAGTTGATCACGGGTATATACTATATACTTTATACATGATACATGTGGTGACTAAAGACGGGTCGGCTTGAGGAGCACCCGCGAGTGGATCTTTGAGGCGGAGCGACAGGGCAGGTTCCGACCACCTAGGAGAGAGGTGGGCCTGGCCCTGGTCGACGTTCGCGGATACTTAACACGCTTAACGAGATCTGGATATTTAATCTGAGTCTGGCCATTTGGTCTATACGCACTAACCATCTACGCGGGAGTAGTTATGGGTATCCCGGCGTCGTGGTATCAGCCGAAGCCTTCGTGACGTCAGCGACTGAGTGGCGCGCGCCGGATTGGACTGGAACGCCACTAGGCTAGGTCTGCTTTCGGCCGCGTACGCAACATGCAGGTGTGCTAAGGGCGATGGGCCCAGACCCCTGTGCGCATAGGTTTAGACCGGCGTGCTGACCTCTCTGTTGTGCCTAGGTGGGGCTGCGATGTGTTGATCTTTCACGGCCGGGCATGACCCCGAAAAGTGTGTCCGGCCAAATGGGATCGAGCGTGTTGGGGTATGTGGTGCACCCCTGCAGGGAAGTTAATCTATTCGAATAGCCGTGATCTTCAGTAACAGGACGACTTGGAGTTGTACCTTGACCTTATGACAACTAGAACCGGATACTTAATAAAACACACCCTTCCAAGTGCCAGATACAACCGGTGATCGCTCTCTCACAGGGCGACGAGGGGAGGATCATCGGTTAGGATTATGCTATGCGATGATACTTGGAGGACTTCAGTCTACTCTCTTCTGCATGCTGCAAGATGGAGGTGTCCAGAAGCGTAGTCTTCGACAGGATTAGCTATCCCCCCCTCCTATTCTGGCTTTCTGCAGTTCAGTCCACCGATATGGCCCTTTTCACATTTACCCCTGCATATGTAGTGTAGCTCCTTGCTTGCGAGTACTTTGGATGAGTACTCACGGTTGCTTTCTCCCTCTTTTCCCCTATCCCTTCTACCTGGTTGTCGCAACCAGATGTTGGAGCCCAGGAGCCAGACGCCACCATCGACGACGACTCCTACTACACCGGAGGTGCCTACTACTACGTGCTGCCCGCTGACGATGACCAGGAGTAGTTAGGAGGATCCCAGGCAGGAGGCCTGCACCTCTTTCGATCTGTATCCCAGTTTGTGCTAGCCTTCTTAAGGCAAACTTGTTTAACTTATGTCTGTACTCAGATATTGTTGCTTCCGCTGACTCGTCTATGATCGAGCTCTTGTATTCGAGCCCTCGAGGCCCCTGGCTTGTAATATGATGCTTGTATGACTTATTTTATTTGTAGAGTTGTGTTGTGATATCTTCCCGTGAGTCCCTGATCTTGATCGTACACGTTTGCGTGTATGATTAGTGTACGGTCAAATCGGGGGCGTCACAAGTTGGTATCAGAGCCGACTGCCTGTAGGAATCCCCCTTCCACACTCCTTGGCCGAAGTCGAGTCTAGACATTACGAAACTTTTTACTAACATGGCTGTGTGCCTTACGGGCCCAAGTCGCTATCTGGGTGGTATTAGGATCTTTTATTCCTTGTCTATACTTTGGAACTCTGATCTCTCTTCTATTCGGGTTAAATGATTTTGCTAAAAACAAAACTAACTTTAGGTTCTCGAAAGTACTTTCTCCCGGAGAACCCCCTTCAGTCCAGATGATCGTCGGCTGCACTAGAGGATTTCGAAGATACTCTCCGATATTCTGTTGAAACCTTATGCCATTGCTTTTGCAAGTCCCTACCACCGAAATATCCCTATGGATAAATACTTACACCTGTCGTGCTTACTTTTATTCCCAGTCGATCTTGTTATTATAAGATACCCCGAGAATACTTTGTGCCTACTGCCTTGCAGTTCTTTGCCACATGCATACCACTATGGATAATTACTCGCATTTATCGAGTATCCGCTCATCCCCAGATATTCATGCAGTTCACAAAATTCTTCGAAATACCATTCGGTCTTCCGAAAATCCTGAGCAACCTATTGCTCCTGAAATTCTTGCTTGCTTGCATTATGGTTAATCCCATAAGTATAGTAATCTTATTGGCAACCTTTGTCAATATCATTTTGAGTCCATTGACTCAATATGTTGCGAATTCTCGCAATCCTCACTCAGATCGTAGAATTCATCCTTCCAGCTCAGATGTCATTTAAAATGTGAGCTGGTCCTCGGCCAATCAAATTGCCATCGATTGTACCCCTAAGTCTATTCAACTTGTCCGTCCTTGATCAGAGCGTTTGCTCCTGATCCCTTGATTTGAAAATCATAATTCCTTTGTTATCTAAACATCGAATTATTTAGATGTTCTATAATATGATGTTGTGCATTCTTTCTTTGTCTGATTGAGTACCGATACTCACATCAGCTCCGTTGTGGATCGCCCGATCCATTGTTGGATTTCATCCGACATCGTCCTTCATATTCAATAACCTTGTGAGCCTTTCCACGGGTATATAATGCCTTTGGTAAATTGTATCCTCCGCTTTGTCAACCATGCTCTACTTTTGAGCTTGTGTTATTTACTCCTGAAGTTCGTGGTACATGTGCTAAGAAGCCCCGATGGCTTGAACCTATGCCTTCCTTAATATGTGTGAACTCGAAAGTTTTCACGAGTCATACTCTTCTGGTATTTTGCCAGATAAAATTTCAACACTACAACTTCATCGAACGCGAGAAGTAAATGAAAGGTTATGCATTGGAGAAGTGGGAGTCGACCTTGAACTTTGTGTTCATGCCCATGGACATGATGTAGATCCTATCATGGAAACTTCTTGTAATAATAACTATTTCCTTGGTATAATATCATCTGGTACCTGTGAATTGATCCTTTGCTATCATGGCTCCGACCATGATTGATCCCCTTTGATTCCATTTCTCAGACAAGATGAAGTACTTGTCTTCTGCAGATCACTTCACGTGTCCACCCTCTACTCTGCTCTACCGTCGAGTATTACAATCTGGTATCTCAAGAATATCATGGAACATCATAACTTCTTATGGGTTCTTCATCAATTGTTATTACTCACCAGGTCCAATTGTTCTTAGGTTATAGGTTGTTGTCAACCGAGAACACCGACTAGTGAAATTATTCCGCACTACAAATCAAATACCCCTAGTATTTTTACTGGGAAATTCTAAACTCAAGCTGGTCATTCCTAGACTATCAGCTGCATCCTGGTCTTGCTACCTTTGACTATGCTACCTTGTCATTCTCTGGTGCACGTATTCTTCAGTGTGTGAGCACGACTTACGTCAAGCTTTCAACATCTTGTTGCTTGTCTTGGAATGCAACTTTGGTTCCGAGCTTGCCTCTTATATATTGATCCTATAACTTGCCACTTTGTCATTTCCTTGCTTGTTGCCGTTGTTATTTGATTGCATCCTCTTGAAACCTCCCGGCAAATGTGTCGGATCACCTTCAACACTTTGACTTCTTCCGAGATGTCAACTGTGCTCATGATGAGGAATACCCTCCTTGCCCTCGATGATTTTTATTATCATCGACAACACCCTTGACTTCCTTTCATCATGAACTTCCCCACATAGTGAATGCAACTTGTTCTCCAGCTAGTGTTGTGTTCTGCCTTGAAGTATTACTGTCTATTATGTCGAGAATGCTGTTGGGATTGCTCCACCTCTTACAAATTCTCGGCATGTTGATACTTCTCACCATCACCATTCTTCCTTGGTCCCCATGTTGTTTTCAACCAGGATACCAATATGCTAACGATGCTGTTTGAGTTTTGTACTTCTAGCAACCCTATTGCCTTGAAGTTAATGATCGACATTTCGTTCTTAGACTGTTGGTTATTGAGTCGTCATTCTAACATTGATCTTGCTGCCTAAGGTCATACTTTGGGCACACCTTTCAACTAATGATTGATGGTGTATGTTTTCCTAGAGCATACAACATTATATCATTTGAATTGACAAGTGCCATCTTCTTGTTCACATTATTGTGGAAAGCCATCCGTTTGGAATTCTCGATGAATTGTCGCTGAGCCCATCAGCCACCTTCTCATCCCCTCCTTGGTTTAATGATGAACTATTGTTTCAGGAACCCGCTTCCATAGTTCATTTCCCGAGAATCTTGCAATGTCATTTCGTCTATTTGTGTTGCACCTTTTCTTCTCGAACATCCTGAGTCTAAGGTATCATGACACCTATCGGATCTGAATCTCGGTCAGATATGATGGTTGGGACATTTCCAAGAGTTATAACATTGGCCTTGATATGACCCGGTAAGGTGATGTCATGCCTAGCACACCTGGCCGAATGGCCCTATTTTTATAGATTCCTTTTCAGCAAGCTTATCCATTCGTCCATGAGGAAACTATAAGACTTATTCTACAAGTTATTCCTAATGGATCCTTTGTGTTTCCAAAGTCCGATCTTTGCTTAAAGACCTTGTCAATGCTATCTCGAAGCATGTCTGTGGTACTTCGATTTTCAACAAGAATGTTTGAAATCCAATGCTAAATGTTTCTTGCTCTATTATCCAAACACCGTTGTATGGGTAATGTCATGAAATTTCTCTCTCCCCTTACCTAAAGGGTTTTCTACCTTATGTCCTGTCTTGGATACCATGCTCTGCTTGACTTTGGGAAGGATATACCCCTGACATATGTGTTTAAACACATTTTTCTTTCCATTGTTCTGTTTAAATCTGATGATCACATTTCCTTTCCATTGTCTTGTTTAAACTTTCTCATGGTTTATATGATCTAAGAAGTAATGATTCGCTGCTTATATAAACACCTCGGTTGTACGACTCTGTCAATAAGACCCTGTTACTATTGTTGATGACATTCTGGTAGCCACCGATGGACGAGAACCTTGCCTATTGGTCCGCCTCGTTCAACGAGCAGGAAAATGGTTCTCTTCGTCCCTCGCCCTTGGTACCGTCGTTGTTGCCGACATAATCGACAGGCTAGCCTCTGACTTGCCTTGCTTGCATGATCACGCAAGACGTCTCCACCCTTCCAACTTTTAACCCACATGGTGGGCCCATAACCCACAGTTCCACAGGATCGAAACCTGACTCTCCTGAACAACCCTGTTTCTAATGGTTATTCCTCGCGCTTGGCTTCGAATTTAATTCACGAGCCACCTTCCTAGTGATCTATTCTGGTATCAGACGCAATACTTTCCCATTGCTCTGAACCCCCTTTCACATTTCGTAATCAGGCAACGAACGATTGCCTATGCGCTTGAAACTTATATTGTGCACCTTCTTACTTTGCTCTCGATAATTTCTTAAGTTTCAAATCGAGGGTTGCTTCCCGCCACCTTCACTGATGTTATCTACCACACAAGCAACATTGTAGCGGTTCCTTCTTCCGAAGTTACCCCTTATCCTTCGTACGTACGACGAAGACTCCGAAGAAAAGATGATGATTTCATCATGACGACCTAAAGCAGAGAAATGAAGACATCAACGTTATGGATCGACCTCTTCGAGAAGAGCAACCAAGACCGAGAGGGTTCGTTAGAATTTCGTAACCAAATCGCTTCCCCGTCACTTCCCCTCTTAAATCTCGGGACGAGATTTCTTGTAGTGGAGGAGAATTGTGACGCCCGGATAATTAGGCTACAGTAATTCCACGCTAATGATGCCACATCACCTCGGTTACTGTTACTAATCTCGCGATGGTTCAAAAACGGTTCGAATTCAAATTTAAAATCGAGTCAAACAATTGAAGTTTTCAAAAGTCAAAACTAAAATGTTCTTAAAGTGGCAAATAAATCATGGATATTATTGGTGGAGTAACAACATCTTTATAAAATATTTAAATACCCTAAAGTGATTAAAACAACATCAAAACAATTAGTTATACTCCTAATATATTTTACCAAATACTAAACTATTTTTATTCTGAGGTAAAACTTCTTAGAACAGTGGATTAATTTGACACACTATTTTTGGAGCTATTTTCATATTTTACTAAACCAAAAATATAGTGCAACTAAAATAAAACAAAAAGAAAATGAGAAAACAACAACAAAAGAAAAATAAAAGCCCCACCCCTCGCTGGGCCTCGGCCCAGCTGGCCACGGGGCTAGCCAGGCCGCCCAGCCGGCCCACTTGGCCCGGCCCCCCCACTCACTCCCTTATCCCCTCGCAACCGGAAAACCCTAGCCCGATCCACCACCACTCCCGCTCGCCTCCTCCCCCGATTCCCCCTGGATCGGGATTGACCCCTCCACTCTCCCCTCACGCCTCGCTCCTCTCGCTCCCTCCCGATCCGGATCGGGGCGCAACGGCGCCCCCTCGCCGCCGCTCCGCTAAGGCCGCCGCCCCTCCCGGACTCCTCCGTGCCCCTCCTCTCACCTCCCTCGACTGGATCGGGGCAGCGCCCCGCTGCCCACCTCGGCGGGCGCCTCCCGTCCCCGCCACCAGGCTGGCGCCCCTCGCCGAGTCCACCTCATCGCCGGACCATGCCGGCAGGGTCCCGCCGGCGCGCACCGAACCCGGCCGCAGCCGCTCCCAGCGAGTCGCCCCGCTCCGACGCCCTCCAACGCCGGCAGGCCGCCGGCCACGACCACCACGACCCGTTCCGGCCTCCCCAAGCTCCTCTACTGCTCGATGTGAGCACCTCGCATATCCCCCCATGATGCCGCTGCTGCTCTTACTTCCTGTTACTGCTGCTCATGCTTAGCTACTACTGCTCCTGCCATTGCGTTGCCGTTGTCGCTGCGTCGTCCCCTTGTTGCTGGTGCGCCACCGCGCCCTGGCTCCCCTGCCGCCCGCGGGCCTGCTCGTTGCCGGCCCCGCACTCCGTTTCCCCCACGCCGGCCAGCCACTGGCCTCACCACGCCCGTGGCTGGCCCCCCCTGCCTGTCGATCTGGGCGCTCGCCCAGTCGGGCGCCGATGCCCAGCGCCCGCACCCGCGGCAACCGCACGCCCGTTAGCCCCAGGGCCCTATGACAAAGGGGGCCCGCCCCCAGAATGTTAAAAATAAGTATATAAAAATAAATAAAACAATAATTAAAATAAAAATAAATTTAATTAATTAATTAATTAATTAAGTTAATTAACCTTAATTAATTAATCTAATTAACCTGTTAGCTTAATTAAACAATAATTAGTTTAACTAAACCCTAATTAACCTAACAGAGTATGACAGGTGGGTCCCACTGGACCCACGCGTCAGTTTGACCCAGTCAACCCCTGTTGACTGCTGGTGTCAGCATGACATCATGCTGATGTCATAAATCTATTTTTGAATTAATTAAATAATTAATTAAATTTCAGAAATTAATAAAATCTTTAGAAAATCATATCTTTTAATCCGTAACTCGGATTAAATTATTTTCAACATGAAAGTTGCTCAGAACGATGAGACGAATCCGGATACGCAGCCCGTTCGTCTGCCACGCGTCCCTAGCATAGTGAACCTGTAACATTTCACCTCCGGTTCATCTGTCCAGAAACACGGAACACCGGGGATACTTTCCCGGATGTTTTCCCCCTTCACCGGTATCACCTCATACCGCGTTAGAACACGTCTAGCTCTGCTTGTTGTCCTGTTATGCACTTGCTTGCTATGTATTTACTGTTTCTTCCCCCTCTTCTCTCCGGTAGACCCAGTGATGATGCTGATGCCCCTGTGGTCGACTACGTCACCGACGACCCCTCCTTCTTGTCTGAGCAACCAGGCAAGCCCCCCCCCTTTGATCACCAGATATCGCCTACTCTTCTCTATACTGCTTGCATTAGAGTAGGGTAGCATGTTACTGCTTCCCGTTAATCCTATACTGATGCATAGCCTGTCCTTGCTACTATTGTTGTTACCTTTACCTGCAATCCTAATGCTTAGTATAGGATGCTAGTTTATCATCAGTGGCCCTACATCCTTGTCCGTCTGCCATGCTATACTATCGGGCCGTGATCACTCGGGAGTTGATCACGGGTATATACTATATACTTTATACATGATACATGTGGTGACTAAAGACGGGTCGGCTTGAGGAGCACCCGCGAGTGGATCTTTGAGGCGGAGCGACAGGGCAGGTTCCGACCACCTAGGAGAGAGGTGGGCCTGGCCCTGGTCGACGTTCGCGGATACTTAACACGCTTAACGAGATCTGGATATTTAATCTGAGTCTGGCCATTTGGTCTATACGCACTAACCATCTACGCGGGAGTAGTTATGGGTATCCCGGCGTCGTGGTATCAGCCGAAGCCTTCGTGACGTCAGCGACTGAGTGGCGCGCGCCGGATTGGACTGGAACGCCACTAGGCTAGGTCTGCTTTCGGCCGCGTACGCAACGTGCAGGTGTGCTAAGGGCGATGGGCCCAGACCCCTGTGCGCATAGGTTTAGACCGGCGTGCTGACCTCTCTGTTGTGCCTAGGTGGGGCTGCGACGTGTTGATCTTTCACGGCCGGGCATGACCCCGAAAAGTGTGTCCGGCCAAATGGGATCGAGCGTGTTGGGGTATGTGGTGCACCCCTGCAGGGAAGTTAATCTATTCGAATAGCCGTGATCTTCGGTAACAGGACGACTTGGAGTTATACCTTGACCTTATGACAACTAGAACCGGATACTTAATAAAACACACCCTTCCAAGTGCCAGATACAACCGGTGATCGCTCTCTCACAGGGCGATGAGGGAAGGATCATCGGTTAGGATTATGCTATGCGATGATACTTGGAGGACTTCAGTCTACTCTCTTCTGCATGCTGCAAGATGGAGGTGTCCAGAAGCGTAGTCTTCGACAGGATTAGCTATCCCCCCCTCCTATTCTGGCTTTCTGCAGTTCAGTCCACCGATATGGCCCTTTTCACATTTACCCCTGCATATGTAGTGTAGCTCCTTGCTTGCGAGTACTTTGGATGAGTACTCACGGTTGCTTTCTCCCTCTTTTCCCCTATCCCTTCTACCTGGTTGTCGCAACCAGATGTTGGAGCCCAGGAGCCAGACGCCACCATCGACGACGACTCCTACTACACCGAAGGTGCCTACTACTACGTGCTGCCCGCTGACGACGACCAGGAGTAGTTAGGAGGATCCCAGGCAGGAGGCCTGCACCTCTTTCGATCTGTATCCCAGTTTGTGCTAGCCTTCTTAAGGCAAACTTGTTTAACTTATGTCTGTACTCAGATATTGTTGCTTCCGCTGACTCGTCTATGATCGAGCTCTTGTATTCGAGCCCTCGAGGCCCCTGGCTTGTAATATGATGCTTGTATGACTTATTTTATTTGTAGAGTTGTGTTGTGATATCTTCCCGTGAGTCCCTGATCTTGATCGTACACGTTTGCGTGTATGATGAGTGTACGGTCAAATCGGGGGCGTCACAGCAGCCCAGACGCCGGTACACGCCCAATGACTTTGACAACAGAGGCAACCCAAAGGTGGTCGTAGGGACCTCGCGGATGGCTAGCTTGGATCATGAGGCGGAGGCGGAGGCGGAGGAGGAAGTGCAGGAAGAGGAGGCTCGTCCATCCAGGAAGAAGAAGATTGCCTGCAGGCGTGGCACCAGGAACACGCGCGGAAGGCATTAGTGTTTGTTACTATGGAAGTGCTCTCTTGTAGCCGTTTCGTTAGGTTGATGAACTTGTTTGGTTATGTTATATGTTGGTGAACTCTTACTATTGTGGTATTTGTGTTGTCCTAAAAGATGTGATGTTCAAATTATTATGGTATTGTGGTATTTGTTCAGTTGAATTGTTCAGTATTTGTGGTATTGTGGTATTGTGGTATTTGTTCAGTTGAATTGTTCAATATTTGTATTTGCCAAAATGGAATCTGTTTCTGCAGTTTGGCAGTTAACAGCACTGCAGCGCCTGACAGTCAGGCGCTGCACTGTACAATGCAGCGCCCAAAGCCTAGGCGCTGCACCTCACAGTGCAGCGCCCAAAGCCTAGGCGCTGCACCTTACTGCAAAAACAGAGTTGACAGCACATTCATTTCACCGGAACATCATAATACTTACAATGACTGCATCATCACAATAATTTGAACAAACAAAAATTTTATGCCGACGAGTTCATAACTTAAGACAATTCGAACTACGACATGGTTCACGACACATTCATTACAAATGACAAATGGTAGCTTGCCCTAGAAAATAGTTCACCAACATCTTACATGCCCTCACAAGTTCATGACTCGTGCACCGAACCGAAGTCCCTACTGAGTAGAGCGAGGCCATTTCCCCTTCTTGTCACGGGCCGAGTCCTCCTCTTGCGCCTCGCGAGCCTTTGCAAGCTTTCTTGCCCTCTCCTCCTCATGAGCAAGTTTCGCTTGGCGTGCCCTCTCCTCGTCTCATTTCTTCCGCTCCATCCTCTCCTTTTGACGACGCTCTTCCTCCAAGCCTCTTCGAAACGATTCTTCGAACCGCCGTTGCCGCCTAAGACAATCTTGGTATTGGTCCTTTTTGACATCTTCTGGCACTTCAAGACCTATCCACGTGAAGTACTTGCATAGAGGAGGCGGTGACTGCATACAAAATTTTTGTTAGTGTTGACACACATTTAATAGTAACATTTTACTTCTTGAGCTTACCGGTGGTTGGTCATAGGCGTTAGTTGGAAGTGCACGATCATAAGCATAGTTCGGGCATACAAAATATCTCCGCCCTTCCGTCCATGATTTATTTCGGTCGGTGGATACCTTCACCTTGCAAACATCTCCACACCAACATGGCGGGATGTTGGCATCTTTCTCCTTCACCTTGTCCAAAGATGCGTCCTCCCACTTGTTCGGCATGTCTTCTTGGTTAGCACACGGTGGCCTCGTCATGGAACCGGATGAAGCCATGCCTACAAAACCGATAATTCTTGGTTAACCCTAACCCCCACTTAACAATAACACAATCCTAACCATAGCATAACCCTAACACCAACATCAAACACACATACCCCTAACCCTAGCATACCATGAAAACCTAACCAACCCAAATTAGCAAAGAAACTTAACATCATTCAACAAATATTTGCAAATCCAATCCAATCCCCAAAGTAGCAAGATTTGAGAAAATGTGACAATTCCTATGGATGAAAACGAGGGGAACGGAGGAGATTACCTTAAGGGAGGGTTTGGCTTCGAAATCCACGGTCAAATACTCCGGATCTGAGGAGGATTTGAGAAGGGGAGAGAGGAGGGCAGAGGGGAGGCATTGAGCTTCGGGTTTGTGTGGGGGTGGGGATGTGTGGGGTGGGGATGGGTGGGAGGGGGTGAGTGCAGCAAATAGATGTCCAGCCGTGCAGCGCCTAAGGGAGAGGCGCCACACACCATAGTGCAGCGCCTACTCTTTAGGCGCTGCACTTCTGGACATCCCAGTCCAGAGAGCAACAGAAGCTTCCAGTATGTTTTCTGCCCAAAAAATGCTAAGTGAGTGTGCAACGCCCAAGGGATAGGCGCTGCTCTTTACTGTGCAGCGCCCAGGCGTGAGGCGTTGCACATTACAGTGTAGCACCCCTCCCTTAGGCGCTGCAGACTGACTTAGAAAATTTTCGGGTGCAAAAGCTCCTGGAACGCTTCTGTTGCTCTCTGGACTGGGATGTCCAGCAGTGCAGCGCCTAAGGGAGAGGCGCTGCACTATGGTGTGTGGTGCCTCTCCCTAAGGCGCTGCACGGCTGGACATCCCAGTCCAGAGAGCAACAGAAGCATTCCAGGAGTTTTTGCACCCGAAAATTTGCTAAGTCAGTCTGCAGCGCCTAAGGGAGGGGCGCTGCACTGTAATATGCAGCGCCTCGGCCTTAGGCGCTGCACTATCTGCTGTTTTCATATACAAAGTGATTTTTATGTTTTGTGATTCACATAGATGGCACATAATCATATCCAAATCACATATAGTAGTCCAAATCACATACTCATACACACATAGCAATAGAGTTGTCCAATCAGATAGTCATACACAAACATTTATCCAAAAAGACATAGTCATTTACGTCTCATATCACATAGTAGCACACATTTTGCTTCATAGAAAAGGTCATGGTCCTTGTCCCTTCTTCTTCCTCTCTTCTTCTTCTTCTTCTTCTTCTTCTCCCTCCTCCGACCACCAAGGGAGCTCACCTTTCGCCTCCGCGTCCTCCACCCCCTTCATTGTTTCCATACCTATGAAAATGTCAATATAATAGTTAGTCACACAATGCAAAATGACAACACAACATTGAGCCAAAAGAACAAGATCATAGTAAGTGACATACGGCAATGGTCCATTGAGCCAAGTGAACATTCCTCCACCACGGCCGCCGCCAAGGCCAAGATCACCACCACTGCCTCTACCACCACCACGGCCTAGACCACCACCACGGCCTCTACCGCCACCATGGCCTCTACCGCCACCATGGCCTCTACCGCCACCATGGCCTAGACCACCACCACGGCCTCTGCCACCACCACGGCCAAGACCATCACCACGACCTAGGCCTTCACCACGGCCAAGACCATCACCACGGCCTAGGCCTTCACCACGGCCTCTACCACCACCACCACGGCCTAGACCATCACCACGGCCTAGGCCTTCACCACGGCCAAGACCATCCCCACGGCCTAGGCCATCACCACGGCCTCTACCACCACCACGGCCTCTACCACCACCACGACCTCTTTGTTGCCTAGTGCCTCGTTGGCTTGTTTGACTTGGTTGGCTACTCCTTGGTTGACTTGGTTGGCTATCATTTGCTTGGCTTGTGCTTGCATCATTTTTCTTTGATCTTTTTCTTGATTTGGGACAAGTTCTTGTGTTGTGTCCCCCATGACTGCAGTCCCCACAACGGGATTGCTCACGAGGCTCTTGGAATTGGCCGGTGCCGTATTCTCCACCGCCACCACGGCCCCATCCGTCCATGTCACCTCTAAGACGCTTTGTCTTACGTCTTCCCCGTCTAACGACCTTCAATTCCGGGTCCGGCCATAGTTGAACTCCATGATACTCCGGCCATTGTGATTGGTCCAAGTATGGCTGAAACCGGGGAGCCCATGTATTCTTTACCGTCATGATTGAGAACTCGGACTCCCTCACGGTAAGAGGGTGATTGACGTCCACATTCCTAACAGGGCTGCATTTAACAAGTGCGAGCATGGGAGATGAAGCAACGATGGCCTCATGCAGCTGCAATCACACCATGTTAGGGAGACCTTGAAAGCGCGACCTCCGTGTTGGTGGCCATCATTTCTGGTTCCTCCAGGCTCTTTCACCTCATACTTCCACTCGTTGTCGTCATATAGTACAGCTTCTTGGGAGTCTGCCTTTCGTGATTGAAAGTCCAACCATTCTTCAACCTTTGGTGGGAAATAGTACTTGTGCTTATCCTTGTTCTCACCAGCAATCTGCTTATCCGTCTCCATTGAATACTTCAAAAAGTATCCATTCATCTTGTCAAATGTGTATTGAACTATTGCCGTCACAGGTAATGCACGTACACCCTTGAGCACCTTATTGAAGCATTCTGCCATATTGCTTGTCATTTGACCGTACCTCCGGCCATCTTCATCGAAAGCACGTGCCCACATATTCCTTTCGACAATGTTCTTACTGAGAAATTCATGACCACCGGGGTCAAGTTTCTTGTGTCTGAGCAATGCATTGAACAATGTGGCAAACCGCTTGTTGGTGAAAGCGAGACAACAATCTTGAAGATCATCGGCCAACTCCTTGATACCACATGCCCTATAGAAGTTTGCACAAAAGTGCCTCATGCACCATCGATGGTGCAACTTTCTATGTCCGGGAATGTCAACCACCACCGCATTGAGAATTCTGGATGGCGATCCGATATGACACAAATTTCCCTTTCAGCCGGTAATACCCTTGTTCTCAATTGACGCAAGAACCACTCCCAGTTATCATTGTTCTCCACCTCAACCAAAGCGAAAGCCAAAGGCAACACCCGGTTATTGGCATCACTTGCTATTGCAACCAATAAAGTGCCCTTGTATTGTCCGGTTAAGAACGTGCCATCAATGGCGATGACGGGCCGACAATGCTTAAAAGCCCTCATGAATTGCTCAAAGGCCCAAAATGCACGGCCAAATACTCGGACGGTCCTCCCGTTGTGAATCAATGTTTGGTGCCCATGAGGCTCAACCACGTGAACCATGCCTGGGTTTGTAGTGGCCATAGCTAACAACAACCTAGGGAGTCGGTTGTATGCTTCCTCCCAATTGCCATACAAGATCTTGAATGCGGCTTGCTTTGCCTTCCATGCCTTGCCGTACTTCACCTTGTAATGAAAGATGGCTTTCACAAGGTCAATGACACTCTTGATGCTCATTGTTGGAAGTGTGGATATTTGGTTGGAAAGCCTATAGGCGATGAACTCGGACGTGAGTTGTCTGTGTTGTTGGTACACAAGCTTGCCATCCGCATTCTTGTGCCGGCACATGTGATTTGGTAGACAACTCACTATGCGCCAAGTGGGACCTCCTTTCCATGGCCTTGCACGCACAATCTATGGACAACTTGGCACTTCACATTTGACCGTGTAATGCACATTGACGTCCGAGTTGGTCACTTTATGTGGACGATAATGCGTAACCGAGTAGTTGTCGAGCCACATCTTCAATTCCAAGAAGGATTGAAACTCACAACCGGGATATATCCCGTTCTTGCCGTCTTCCAAATCACGGTGAGAACTTGGCCTAGCTCCAAGAGATATGCATTTGCCACCATCCACAACGGCTTCATCCGCGAGACTAAGATCCTTGAACAATGGTGTCTTGTGATCCCGCCCGAATACCTTCTTGAATGCTTGGGCCTCCTTCGGTGTGAACCCCTCCTCATCAACTTCTTCATCGGGACCATCGTCATCCGAGTCCGATGCATATGCACGGGAAAAAGGGATGGATTGGTCCATTGTCTCTTGCACATGATATTGGTCTAGATCACCCACATTGTTGTCATGGAGATCAACTTTGTTGTCATCCTCCTCGTACTCATCATTCTCCTCTTCAAAACCTTCATTTTGGTTGTTTGGAGTCGGTCTCAATGTTGGCCAATCTTGTTGCGTGAAATGAGGTTCACTCATTTGATCTTGGTTCATGGGTGGTGGAGTGCTAGCAACCAACGGGGAGGGGTTCCGGTTCAAGTCCAAATTCAAAGTAGACTCAACCTTCTTGGAGGCAAATAACTCAAGAGCCTTGTCTAGAGATTCGGCAACCGTCTCCTTGTATGCAACCCAACGTTGCTCGGAGTTCACACGCATTGTCTTCCAACGGATGTGCATTCCAAAACCAACATTATGCCTTCCCACGAACTCAACAACGTCACTTGGGTCCATCCAATTCAAATCCTTCCTCACTTGGTCCAAGAGCTCCGCATAGCTTGGACTACTCTCAAACACCATGTCAAGCTCATCCGGGTCCGGCTCAACATTGCCTTTCAAAAAGGCCTCTTTATCCACATGATGAACATAAACACATGTTCTCCCCATCCCTACAATAATAAAAAACACACATATATCAAGTAAGTACTTAACAAAAAATATTTGCACAAAATACATATGCCATAACATATATATGAATTAATAACCCTAACCCCCACTTAACAATAACCACAACCCTAACCATAGCATAACCCTAACACCAACATGAAACACACATAACTCTAACCCTAGCATACTATGAAAGCCTAACCAACCCAAATTAGCAAAGAAACATAACATGATTCAATACAAATTTGCAAATCCAAGCCAAAACTAGGGTTTCCCCAAAGTAGCAATATTTGAGCAAATGTGACAATTCCTATGGATGAAAACGAGGGGATCGAAGGAGATTACCTTAAGGGAGGGGTTGGCTTCGAAATCCACGGTCAAATACTTCGGATTTGCAAGATTTGAGAAGGATTTGAGAGGGGGAGAGGGGAAGAGAGGAGAGGCGCAAGGCTAAGGGTTTGTGTGGGGTGGGGTGTGTGGGGTGGGGGTGGGATGGGAGAGAGGGTGGGGCCAGCCTAGGTGGAACACAGACTGTGCAGCGCCCAAGAGCTAGGCGCTGCAGTGCTGTCTGTGGGGCCGCAACTGGACCAGGGCTGCCACGCTGGCAGGAGGTGCGACGCCTAAGGCAGAGGCGCTGCATAGTGGTGTGTGGTGCCTAGCTATCAGGCGCCACACAAAAGGGTCAGCAGAGTGAAATTTTTTCGGAACGAGGTCAGTTTGTGATTTGATTTGGACCTCAGGTCAAATATGTGATTTCTACCGAGTGAGAGAATGGAGTGTGGCGTCCCTGCCGTGCAGGTTCAGCCCCCAGTGCTAGTGGATGGCTCAGCCCCCGTGCAGCCGGCAATGGCGGCGCAGACGCAGCCGGTAGTGCCAATGGACCAGCCCATCCAGCCAGAGGCAGCATCTCTGCACCCGGCGATGGCTCAGGTGCAGCCGGCAGTGCCAATGGGTCAGCCCGTCCAGCCGGAGGCAGCATCTCTGCAGACAGTAGTGCCAACAGATCTGCCCGGGCCAGGGCAGCCAGCAAAGCCACCCATGCAGCCATGGGAGTACAGCCTGCGGAAGTACCTCCTATTGTTGGCGGCCATGATGGTGACTATTGATATGTCTCCGTCGTATCTATTTTTTCAAACACTTTTGCCTTTGTTTTGGACTCTAACTTGCATTATTTGAATGGAACTAACCCGGAGTGACGCTGTCTTCAGTAGAATTACCATAGTGTTATTTATGTGCAGAAACAGAAGTTCTCGGAATGACCTGAAACTTCACGGAACAATGTTTCAAAAATAATAAAAAATCCTTGTAAAAGATGAAGACCAGGGGGCCCACCACCTGTCCACGAGGGTGGGGGCGCGCCTCCCCCCCTAGGGCGCGTCCCCTACCTCGTGGGCCCCCTGAAACTCCTCCGACCTCAACTCCAACTCTATATATTTGGTTTCGGTGAGAAAAAATTAGAGAGAAGAATTCATCGCGTTTTACGATACGGAGCCGCCACCAAGCCCTAAAACCTCTCGGGAGGGCTGATCTGGACTCCGTTCGGGGCTCCGGAGAGGGGAATCCGTCGCCATCGTCATCATCAACCATCCTCCATCACCAATGTTGGGGAACATAGTAATTTCAAAAAAATTCCTACGCACACGCAAGATCATGGTGATGCATAACAACGAGAGGGGAGAGTGTTGTCTACGTAACCTCGTAGACCGGAAGCGGAAGCGTTAGCACAACGCGGTTGATGTAGTCGTACGTCTTCACGGCCCGACTGATCAAGCACCGAAACTACGGCACCTCCGAGTTCTAGCACACATTCAGCTCGATGACGATCCCCGGATTCCGATCCAGGAAAGTGTTGGGGATGAGTTCCGTCAGCACAACGGCGTGGTGATGATCTTGATGTTTTACCGTCGCAGGGCTTCGCCTAAGCACCGCTACAATATTATCGAGGACTATGATGGAGGGGGGCACCGCACACGGCTAAGAGATCAATGATCAACTGTTGTGTCTATGGGGTGCCTCCATGCCCCCGTATATAAAGGAGTGGAGGAGGGGGCCGGCCAAGGAGGGTGGCGCGCCCTAGGGGGGAGTCCAACTCCCACCGGGAGTAGGACTCCCCTTTTTCCTATTAGGAATAGGAGAGGGAAGGAAGAGGAAGGAGGGAGGAAGGAAGGGGGGGGCCCTCCCAATTCGGATTGGGCTTGGGGGGGGCGCCCCCTCCCTTGCTCCTTTCCCCTCCTTTCCACTAAGGCCCAATAAGGCCCATATACCTCCCGGGGGGTTCCGATAACCTCCCGGTGATCCGGTATTGTCCTAATCTCACCTGGAACCTTTCCGGTGTCCAAATATAGTCATCCAATATATCGATCCTTATGTCTCGACCATTTCGAGACTCCTCGTAAAGTCCGTGATCACATCTGGGACTCCGAACAACCTTCGATACATCAAAATATATAAACTCATAATGAAACTGTCATCGTAACGTTAAGCGTGCGGACCCTACGGGTTCGAGAACAATGTAGACATGACCGAGACACGTCTCCGGTCAATAACCAATAGCGGAACCTGGATGCTCATATTGGCTCCTACATATTCTACGAAGATCTTTATCGGTCAGACCGCATAACAACATATGTTTGTTCCCTTTGTCATCGGTATGTTACTTGCCCGAGATTCGATCGTCGGTATCTCAATACGTAGTTCAATCTCGTTACCAGCAAGTCTCTTTACTCGTTCTGTAATACATCATCTTGCAACTAACTTATTAGTTGCATTGCTTGCAAGGCTTAAGTGATCTGCATTACTGAGAGGGCCCAGAGATACCTCTCCGACAATCAGAGTGACAAATCCTAATCTCGAAATACGCCAACCCAACATGTACCTTTGGAGACACCTGTAGAGCACCTTTATAATCACCCAGTTACGTTGTGACGTTTGGTAGCACACAAAGTGTTCCTCCGGTAAACGGGAGTTGCATAATCTCATAGTCATAGGAACATGTATAAGTCATGAAGAAAGCAATAGCAACATATTAAACGATCGG
This sequence comes from Triticum urartu, assembly GCF_056163025.1. Classification (NCBI taxonomy): domain Eukaryota; kingdom Viridiplantae; phylum Streptophyta; class Magnoliopsida; order Poales; family Poaceae; genus Triticum; species Triticum urartu. The sequence continues at coordinate 571,438,856 of NC_141878.1, forward strand.
GTGCTAAGCTAATGGAATGGGTCATGTCAATCACATCATTCTCTAATGATGTCATCCCGTTAATCAAATGACAACTCATGTCTATGGCTAGGAAACTTAACCATCTTTGATTCAACGAGCTAGTCAAGTAGAGGCATACTAGTGACATACTGTTTGTCTATGTATTCACACATGTATTATGTTTCCGGTTAATACAATTCTAGCATGAATAATAAACATTTATCATGATATAAGGAAATAAATAATAACTTTATTATTGCCTCTAGGGCATATTTCCTTCAGTCTCCCACTTGCACTAGAGTCAATAATCTAGTTCACATCGCCATGTGATTTAACATCAGTAGTTCAAATCACCATGTGATTAACACTCATAGTTCACATCGTCATGTGACCAACACCCATAGGTTTTACTAGAGTCAATAATCTAGTTCACATCGCTATGTGATTAATACCCAAAGAGTACTAAGGTGTGATCATGTTTTGCTTGTGAGGGAAGTTTAGTCAACGGGTCTGCTACATTCAGATCCGTATGTATTTTGCAAATTTCTATGTCAACAATGCTCTGCACGGAGCTACTCTAGCTAAATGCTCCCACTTTAAATATGTATCCATATTGAGACTTTGAGTCATCTGGATTAGTGTCAAAACTTGCATCGATGTAACCCTTTACGACGAACCTTTTGTCACCTCCATAATCGAGAAACATATCCTTATTCCACTAAGGATAATTTTGACCAATGTCCAGTGATCTACTCCTAGTTCACTATTGTACTCCCTTGCCAAACTCAGGGCAGGGTATACAATAGGTCTGGTACACAGCATGGCATACTTTATAGAACCTATGGTTAAGGCATAGCGAATGACTTTCATTCTCTCTCTATCTTCTGCCGTGGTCGGGTTTTGAGTCTTACTCAACTTCACACCTTGTAACACAGGCAAGAACTCCTTCTTTGACTGTTCCATTTTGAACTACTTCAAAATCTTGTCAAGGCATGTACTCATTGAAAAACTTAGCAAGCATCTTGATCTATCTCTATAGATCTTGATGCTCAATATGTAAGCAGCTTCACCGAGGTCTTTCATTGAAAAAATCTTATTCAAGTATCCCTTTATGCTATCCAGAAATTCTATATCATTTCCGATTAGCAATGTGTCATCCACATATAATATCAGAAATGCTACAGAGCTCCCACTCACTTTCTTGTAAATACGGACTTCTCCAAAAGTCTGTATAAAACCAAATGCTTTGATCACACTATCAAAGCGTTTATTCCAACTCCGAGATGCTTGCACCAGTCCATAAATGGATCGCTGGAGCTTGCACACTTTGTTAGCTCCCTTTGGATCGACAAAACCTTCCGGCTGCATCATATACAACTCTTCTTCCAGAAATCCATTCACGAATGCAGTTTTGACATCCATCTGCCAAATTTCATAATCATAAAATGCGGCAATTGCTAACATGATTCGGACAGACTTAAGCATCGCTACGGGTGAGAAGGTCTCATCATAGTCAATCCCTTGAACTTGTCGAAAACCTTTTGCGACAAGTCGAGCTTTGTAGACAGTAACATTACCGTCAGCGTCAGTCTTCTTCTTGAAAATCCATTTATTCTCAATTGCTTGCCGATCATTGGGCAAGTCAATCAAAGTCCATACTTTGTTCTTATACATGGATCTCATCTCAGATTTCATGGCCTCAAGCCATTTCGTGGAATCTGGGCTCATCATCGCTTCCTCATAGTTCGTAGGTTCGTCATGGTCAAGTAACATGACCTCCAGAACATGATTACCGTACCACTCTGGTGCGGATCTCACTCTGGTTTACCTACGAGGTTCGGTAGTAACTTGATCTGAAGTTACATGATCATCATCATTAGCTTCCTCACTAATTGGTGTAGTAGTCACATGAACATATTTCTGTGATGAACTACTTTCCAATAAGGGAGCACCCCACTCACTTCTTTCGAGAGAAACTCCTTCTCTAGAAAGGATCCATTCTCAGCAATGAATATCTTGCCTTCGGATCTGTGATAGAAGGTGTACCCAACATTTTCTTTTGGATATCCTATGAAGACTCACTTCTCCGATTTGGGTTTGAGCTTACCAGGTTGAAACTTTTTCACATAAGCATTGCAACCTCAAACTTTAAGAAACGACAGCTTAGGTTTCTTGCCAAACCATAGTTCATACGGTGTCGTCTCAACGGATTTAGATGGTGCCTTATTTAACGTGAATGTAGGTGTCTCTAATGCATAACCTTGAAACTATAGTGGTTAATCGGTAAGAAACATCATAGATTGCACTATATCCAATAATAGTACGGTTATGACGTTCGGACACACCATTATGCTGTGGTGTTCCAAGTGGCATAATTTTTGTGAAACTATTCCACATTGTTTTAATTGAAGACCAAACTCGTAACTCAAATATTTGTCTCTGCGATCAGATCGTAGAAACTTTATTTTCTTGTCACGATGATTTTCCACTTCAGTCTGAAGTTTTTGAACTTTTCAAATGTTTCAGACTTATGTTTCATCAAGTAGATATACCAATATCTGCTAAAATCATTTGTGAAGGTCAGAAAATAATGATACCCGCCGCGAGCCTCAACATTCATCGGACTGCATACATCAGTATGTATTATTTCCAATAAGTCAGTTGCTTGCTCCATTGTTCCGGAGAACGGAGTCTTAGTCATCTTGCCCATGAGGCACGGTTCGCAAGCATCAACTGATTCATAATCAAGTGATTCCAAAATCCCACCAGCATGGATTTTCTTCATGCGCTTTACACCAATATGACCTAAACGGCAGTGCCACAACTAAGTTGCACTATCAGTATTAACTTTGCATCTTTTGGCTTCAATATTATGAGAATGTGTATCACCACAATCGAGATCTAACAAACCATTTTCATTGGGTGTATGACCATAGAAGGTTTTATTCATGTAAACAGAACAACAATTTATTCTCTTACTTAAATGAATAACCGTATTGCAATAAACATGATCAAATCATATTCATGCTCAACGCAAACACCAAATAACACTTATTTAGGTTCAACACTAATCCCGAAAGTATAGGGAGTGTGCGATGATGATCATATCAATCTTGGAACCACTTCCAACACACATCGTCACTTCACCCTTAACTAGTCTCTGTTCATTCTGCAACTCCCGTTTCGAGTTACTACTCTTAGCAACTGAACCAGTATCAAATACCGAGGGGTTGCTACGAACACTAGTAAAATACACATCAATAATCTGTATAGCAAATATACCTTTGTTCACTTTGCCATCCTTCTTATCCGCCAAATACTTGGGGCAGTTCCGCTTCCAGTGACCAGTCCCTTTGCAGTAGAAGCACTTAGTCTTAGGCTTAGGACCAGACTTGGGCTTCTTCACTTGAGCAACAACTTGCTTGCCGTTCTTCTTGAAGTTCCCTTTCTTTCCCATCAACACTTGATGCTCTTTCTTGATTTCTACCTTCACCGATTTCATCATCATGAAAAGCTCGGGAATCGTTTTCATCATCCCTTGCATACTATAGTTCATCATGAAGTTCTACTAACTTGGTGATGGTGACTAGAGAATTCTGTCAATCACTATTTTATCTGGAAGATTAACTCCCACTTGATTCAAGCGATTGTAGTACCCAGACAATCTGAACACATGCTCACTGCTTGAGCTATTCTCCTCCATCTTTTAGCTATAGAACTTGTTGGAGACTTCATATCTCTTAACTCGGGTATTTGCTTGAAATATTAACTTCAACTCCTGGAACATCCATATGATCGATGACGTTCAAAACATCTTTGAAGTCCTGATTCTAAGCTGTTAAGCATGGTGCACTAAACTATCAAGTAGTCATCATACTGAGCTAGCCAAACGTTCATGACGTCTGCATCTGCTCCTGCAATAGGTCTGTCACCTAGCGGTGCATTAAGGACATAATTCTTCTGTGCAGCAATGAGGATAAACCTCAGATCACAGATCCAATCCACATCATTGCTACTAACATCTTTCAACTTAGTTTTCTCTAGGAACACATATAAAACATAGGGAAGCAATAACGCGAGCTATTGATCTACAACATAGATATGCAAATACTATCAGGACTACGTTCATGATAAATTAAAGTTCAATTAATCATATTACTTAAGAACTCCCACTTAGAAAGACACCCCCCTAATCTTCTAAGTGATCACGTGATCCAAATCAACTAAACCATAACCGATCATCACGTGAAATGGAGTAGTTTTCAATGGTGAACATCACTATGTTGATCATATCTACTACATGATTCACGCTCGACCTTTCGGTCTCAGTGTTCCGAGGCCATATCTGCATATGCTAAGCTCGTCAAGTTTAACCTGAGTATTCTGCGTGTGCAAAACTGGCTTGCACCCGTTGTAGATGGACGTAGAGCTTATCACACCCGATCATCACGTGGTGTCTGGGCACGACGAACTTTGGCAACTGTGCATACTCAGGGAGAACACTTTTATCTTGAAATTTAGTGAGATATCATCTTATAATGCTACCGTCAATCAAAGCAAAATAAGATGCATAAAAGATAAACATCATATGCAATCATAATATGTGACATGTGTTGGGTTTCGTAGTAATTTCAAAAAATTTCCTACGCACACGCAAGATCATGTGATGCATAGCAACGAGAGGGGAGAGTGTTGTCTACGTACCCACGCACACCGACTGCGGAAGCGTTGACGCAACGTAGAGAAAGTAGTCGTACGTCTTCACGATCTAACCGATCAAGCACCGAAACTACGGCACCTCCGAGTTCGAGGACACGTTCAGCTCGATGATGATCCCCGGACTCCGATCCAGCAAAGTGTCGGGGAAGAGTTCCATCAGCACGACGGCGTGGTGACGATCTTGATGTACTACAGCAGCAGGGCTTTGCCTAAACTCCGCTACAGTATTATCGAGGACTATGGTGGCAGGGGGCACCGCACACGGCTAAGGAATAGATCACGTGGATCAACTTGTGTGTTCTAGGGTGCCTCTGCCTCAGTATATAAAGGGCTAGAGGGGGGAGGCTGGCCGGCCAAGGTGTGGCACGCCAGGAGAGTCCTACTCCCTCTGGGAGTAGGATTCCCCCCCAATCCTAGTTGGAATAGGATTCGTGGAGGGGGAAAAGAGAGAGAGGGGGCCGGCCACCTCTCCTAGTCCTAATAGGACTAGGGGAAGGAGGAGGCGCGCAGCCCATGTAGGGCTGCCTCTTCTCTTTTCCACTAAGGCCCATCATGGCCCATTTAGCTCCCGGGGGGTTCCGGTAACCTTCCCGATACTCCGGTAAAATCCCGATTTCACCCGGAACACTTCCGATATCCAAACATAGGCTTCCAATATATCAATCTTTATGTCTCGACCATTTCGAGACTCCTCGTCATGTCCGTGATCACATCTGGGACTCCGAACAACCTTCGGTACATCAAAAATGCATAAACTCATAATATAACTGTCATCGTAACCTTAAGCGTGCGGACCCTACGGGTTCGAGAACAATGTAGACATGACCGAGACACGTCTCCGGTCAATAACCAATAGCGGGACCTGGATGCCCATATTGGCTCCTACATATTCTACGAAGATCTTTATCGGTCAGACCGCATAACAACATACGTTGTTCCCTTTGTCATCGGTATGTTACTTGCCCGAGATTCGATCGTCGGTATTCCAGTACCTAGTTCAATCTCGTTACCGGCAAGTCTCTTTACTCGTTCTGTAATACATCATCCCGCAACTAACTCATCTAGTTGCAATGCTTGCAAGGCTTAAGTGATGTGCATTACCGAGAGGGCCCAGAGATACCTCTCCGACAATCGGAGTGACAAATCCTAATCTCGAAATACGCCAACCCAACATCTACCTTTGGAGACACCTGTAATGCTCCTTTATAATCACCCAGTTACGTTGTGACGTTTGGTAGCACCCAAAGTGTTCCTCCGGCAAACGGGAGTTGCATAATCTCATAGTCATAGGAACATGTATAAGTCATGAAGAAAGCAATAGCAATACATTAAACGCTAAGCTAATGGAATGGGTCATGTCAATCAGATCATTCAACTAATGATGTGACCTCGTTAATCAAATAACAACTCATTGTTCATGGTTAGGAAACATAACCATCTTTGATTAACGAGCTAGTCAAGTAGAGGCATACTAGTGACATTTTGTTTGTCTATGTATTCACACATGTATTATGTTTCCGGTTAATACAATTCTAGCATGAATAATAAACATTTATCATGATTATAAGGAAATAAATAATAACTTTATTATTGCCTCTAGGGCATATTTCCTTCAACATTATATGGCCATGATCATCTTGCGCCTTTGATCTCCATCTCCAAAGTACTGTCATGATCTCCATCGTCACCGGTATGACACCATGATCTCCATCATATTGATCTATATCAATGTGTCGTCACATGGTTGTCTCGCCAACTATTGCTCTTGCAACTATTGCTATCGCATAGCGATAAAGTAAAGAAATTATCTGGCGCTTGCATCTTATGCAATAAAGAGACAACCATAAGACTTCTGCCAGTTGCCGATAACTTCAACAACACATGATCATCTTATACAACAACTTATATCTCATCACGTCTTGACCATATCACATCACAACATGCCCTGCAAAAACAAGTTAGACGTCCTCTACTTTGTTGTTGCAAATTTTACATGGCTACTACGGGCTTAGCAAGAACCTTCTTACATACGCATCAAAACCACAACAATAGTTTGTCAAGTTGGTGTTGTTTTAACCTTCGCAAGGACCGGGCGTAGCCACACTCGGTTCAACTAAAGTTGGAGAAACTGACACCCGCCAACCACCTGTGTGCAAAGCACGTCGGTAGAACCAGTCTCACGTAAGCGTACGCGTAATATCCGTCCGGGCCGCTTCATCCAACAATACCGTCGAACCAAAGTATGACATGCTGGTAAGCAGTATGACTTATATCGCCCACAACTCACTTGTGTTCTACTCGTGCATATGATATCTACGCATGAAACCTAGGCTCTGATACCACTGTTGGGGAACATAGTAATTTCAAAAAAAATCCTACGCACATGCAAGATCATGATGATGCATAGCAACGAGAGGGGAGAGTGTTGTCTACGTACCCTCGTAGACCGGAAGCGGAAGCGTTAGCACAATGCGGTTGATGTAGTCGTACGTCTTCACGGCCCGACCGATCAAGCACCGAAACTACGTGAAAGAACATGCGGTGCCCCCATGTTTGGTTTTGGTAATTGATGACAATCTCTATGGACTAATGGTTGCCTTGAGTTATATTTGAAGATTTTGTCCATAGGCTTTTCTTGGAGTACATGTGTTGGTTTCAAGGAGAGTTTGTGTCGACCAAGGTGCTATTCAAGGAATTACCTAAAGATTGGTCTTGTGAGAGGTTGATCAAGACTAAGTTAAAAGAGTGAATCAAGATGATCAACCCACAAAGCGTAGAAGATGTACCGAGAGGGATCAAGTGATCCCATGGTATGGTAAGCATTGTCAATTACGCTTTGTGTACTAACCCATGGTCTTCGTGAGGGTTCTTTGTGGGGTTAGGTTGCGGTGTGCAAGTTCAAGTGGAGCACCACGAAGAGATCAAATGCTTGAAGCTTGTTGTCCTTTGTGGTGACAATGGACCTGTGAAGATGTGCGAAAGAGTAGCTCGCCCATAGTAGAGTATGGGGGAGCAATCAACTAGTCTTCATCGACTCAACACAATCAAGAAAGGTTGCGATGCAAGTTCAAGTGAAGCATCACGAAGAGATCAAATGCTTGAAGCTTGCCGTCCATTGTGGTGACAATGGACTTGTGAAGATGTGCGGAAGAAAGGCTCACCCATAGTGGAGTATGGGGGAGCAATCAACTAGTCTTCATCGAGCCAACACAATCAAGAAAGGTGGTCCAACTTGAGGGAGTCAAGATCGTCATCATCTAGCTCAAGTGGACCATGTGCAAGGAAAAGGTTTTCCCTTGATAGGTTTTCTATTTTACCGGTCTCATGATGGTAGTTGGGAGACCGGGTTATAGGATCGATTGCCATACTATCAAGGGGGGCTCTCAATGAGTAGCTTGATCGTATCGTTCGTTGAGATCTCAAACCATTGCATCCTTGCATCATCTTTCTTGGTTCTTGTTTGGTTCTCTTTGTGAGTCTTAGAGCTTACGGTCATCTTGTTGACAAGCTTGAGTTCATCGAAAACGGAGTTCGCTTGCATCTTCTATGATGTTTTCGATGTTGGAGGTTTTGCCGGTTCTTCTCGGTTGGAGGTTTCACTCCTCTTTTTGTTAGGCATACCTCCCCTACCTCTTCTTACTATAACCAGTCGCTGTTTTGATGCTACTCGTCGTCTTGTTTCCAACAAGCTTGAGTTTGCTCAATTCATAGCTCATATGCAGAAGTTATGGCAGTTCTAGTTTTCTTGAGTGTGGTTTTTGTCAGGGTCCCAGCGGTAGTACCGTGGTACCCAGCGGTAGTACCGCTGAGGAGTCACAAGCGGCAGTACCGCTCCGCAGCGGTAGTACCGGCGGTGACTCCGCAGCAGTACTACCGTTGGCTTACCAGGTCCCTACCGTGTCGTTTCGAGGGGTCTTTTTCTGTGTCGGATTGTGCGGTACCTCGCTGCGGCAGTAGTGCAGCAGTACCACTCCTTAGCGGCAGTACCGCCCTTCCTCCGCGGCAGTACCGCCCGGTTCCCTCTTTCCCTTCCCCCTTCGTTCTGCGCGGCAGTACCGCCGAAGGGAGCGGTAGTACCGCTTAACCCAGCGGTGGTACCGCTGTCTCCTGCGGTACTACCGCCCCAAGGTTCATGTTTTGTTGCTCCTTTTCCCTGTTTCTTCCGCCTGAGCGTTAGTGCCGCTCATGGAGCAGTAGTACCGCTCGTGTGCAGGCTGAGCACATAACGGTTGGATTTTCCTCCTCCTATAAAAGGGGGTCTTCTTCCCCATTGAACCTAATCCTTTGAGCTCGTGTTCTTCACCCATTGTTGACCTTCTTTGAGCTTGCTAACTCTCAATCCCTCCATGGATTCTTACTAGTTTTTGAGGGAAAAGAGAGAGGAGATCTAGATCCACATTTCCACCAATCACTTTCTCCTCTATGTGAGGGGAACCCCTTGGATCTAGATCTTGGAGTTCTTGGTGTTCTCTTTCTTGTTCTTCCTCTCATTTTCCTCCCTAGCATTAGTTGCTTCGGTGGGATTTGAGAGAGAAGGACTTGGGCACTCCGTGTGCCCTTGCCATTGCATTTGGTGCATCGGTTTGAGTTCTCCACGTGATACGTGGAAGTTACAAGTTGAGAAGCTTATTACTCTTGGGTGCTTGGTACCCTTGAGCTTGTTCCTCTTGGGTGCCTGGGCGCCCTAGACGGTTGTTGGTGTTCGAAGCTCAATCATTGTGGTGCAAAGCTCCGTGCAAGTGTCGGGGTCTCCAATTAGGTTGTGGAGATCGCCCCAAGCAATTTGACGGGTACCGGTGACCGCCCCCAAGGGTTGCCAAAGTGTACGGGTTCGGTGACCGCCCCCAAGGGTTGCCATTTGTACGGGTTCGGTGACCGCCCTCAAGGGTCCCTTAGTGGAATCACGGCATCTTGCATTGTGCGAGAGCGTGACGAGATTACGGTGGCCCTAGTGGCTTCTTGGGGAGCATTGTGTCTCCACACCGCTCCAAACGGAGATTAGCATCCGCAAGGGTGTGAACTTCGGGATACATCGTCATCTCCTCGTGCCTCGGTTATCTCTTACCCGAGCCCTTTACTTATGCACTTTACTTTGTGATAGCCATATTGTTTCTTGTCATATATCTTGCTATCACATAGTTGCTTATCTTTCTTAGCATAAGTTGTTGGTGCACATAGGTGAGCCTAGTTGTTTTAGGTTTTGTGCTTGGCAAATTAACCGCTAGGTTTATTCCGCATTTGTTCAAGCCTAAACCGTAATTATTTTAAAATGCCTATTCACCCCCCCTCTAGGCGACATCCACGATCTTTCACTACGGCACCTCCGAGTTCTAGCACACGTTCAGCTCGATGACGATCCCCGGACTCCGATCTAGCAAAGTGTCGGGGATGAGTTCCATCAGCACGACGGCGTGGTGACGATCTTGATGTTTTACCGTCGCAGGGCTTCGCCTAAGGACCGCTACAATATTATCGAGGACTATGGTGGAGGGGGGCATCGCACACGGCTAAGAGATCAATGATCAACTGTTGTGTCTATGGGGTGCCTCCATGCCCCCGTATATAAAGGAGTGGAGGAGGGGGCCGGCCAAGGAGGGTGGCGCGCCCTAGGGGGGAGTCCAACTCCCACCGGGAGTAGGACTCCCCTTTTTTCTATTAGGAGTAGGAGAGGGAAGGAAGAGGAAGGAGGGAGGAAGGAAGGGGGGCCCTCCCAATTCGGATTGGGCTTGGGGGGCGCGCCCCCTCCCTTGCTCCTTTCCCCTCCTTTCCACTAAGGCCCAATAAGGCCCATATACCTCCCGGGGGGTTCCGATAACCTCCCGGTGATCCGGTATTGTCCTAATCTCATCTGAAACCTTTCCGGTGTCCAAATATAGTTGTCCAATATATCGATCCTTATGTCTCGACCATTTCGAGACTCCTCGTCAAGTCCGTGATCACATCCGGGACTCCGAACAACCTTCGGTACATCAAAATATATAAACTCATAATGAAACTGTCATCGTAACGTTAAGCGTGCGGACCCTACGGGTTCGAGAACAATGTAGACATGACCGAGACACGTCTCCGGTCAATAACCAATAGCGGAACCTGGATGCTCATATTGGCTCCTACATATTCTACGAAGATCTTTATCGGTCAGACCGCATAACAACATACGTTTGTTTCCTTTGTCATCGGTATGTTACTTGCCCGAGATTCGATCGTCAGTATCTCAATACGTAGTTCAATCTCGTTACCGGCAAGTCTCTTTACTCGTTCTGTAATACATCATCTTGCAACTAACTTATTAGTTGCATTGCTTGCAAGGCTTAAGTGATGTGCATTACCGAGAGGGCCCAGAGATACCTCTCTGACAATCGGAGTGACAAATCCTAATCTTGAAATACGCCAACCCAACATGTACCTTTGGAGACACCTGTAGAGCACCTTTATAATCACCCAGTTACGTTGTGACGTTTGGTAGCACACAAAGTGTTCCTCCGATAAACGGGGGTTACATAATCTCATAGTCATAGGAACATGTATAAGTCATGAAGAAAGCAATAGCAACATACTAAACGATCGGGTGCTAAGCTAATGGAATGTGTCATGTCAATCACATCATTCTCTAATGATGTGATCCCATTAATCAAATGACAACTCATGTCTATGGCTAGGAAACTTAACCATCTTTGATTCAACGAGCTAGTCAAGTAGAGGCATACTAGTGACATACTGTTTGTTTATGTATTCACACATGTATTATGTTTCCGGTTAATACAATTCTAGCATGAATAATAAACATTTATCATGATATAAGGAAATAAATAATAACTTTATTATTGCCTCTAGCGCATATTTCCTTCAACCAATTTCATGATGCTCACTGCCGTGCGTGAATAATTCCATCGTAGGTTTGCTGGACGGTGATGGGTTGGATGAGATCTATCATGTAATCGAGTTAGTTTTGTTAGGGTTTGATCCCTAGTATCCATTATGTTCTGAGATTGATGTTGCTATGACTTTGCTATACTTAATGCTTGTCACTAGGGCCCGAGTGCCATGATTTCAGATCTGAACCTATTATATTTCATCAATATATGAGAGTTCTTGATCCTATCTTGCAAGTCTATAGTCACCTATTATGTGTTATGACCCGTTAACCCCGAAGTGACAATAATCGGGATACTTACCGGTGATGACCATAGTTTGAGGAGTTCATATATTCACTATGTGCTAATGCTTTGTTCCGGTACTCTATTAAAAGGAGGCCTTAATATCCCTTAGTTTCCGTTAGGACCCCGCTGCCACGGGAGGGTAGGACAAAAAATGTCATGCAAGTTCTTTTCCATAAGCACGTATGACTATATTCGAAATACATGCCTACATTACATTACTAACTTTCCTAGAGAATATATTGTTCTTTGCTTATTTACTTTTCCATTGCTATTGCTATCATCATTGCAAAATACCAAAACATTACTTTTGCTACCGTTACCACTACTATCATATTACTTTGCTACTAAATACTTTGCTGCAGATACTAAGTTTCTAGGTGTGGTTGAATTGACAACTCAGCTGCTAATATTTGAGAATATTTTTTGGCTCTCCTTATGTCGAATCAATAAATTTGAATTAAATACTCTACCCTTGAAAACTGTTGCGATCCCCTATACTTGTGGGTTATCAACCATCACTTATACCGCGGGGTTCAACCCGCCGGGAGGTGTCTGGCAGGCTGCCCACGACGGCCAACCCGCCGGCGACCCCATCATCCGCTACACCCACTACCACCACTACCTCGCCTTCCTCTACTGCAACGCCACCACCTTCGCCGCCTCGCTCGTGGTCATCGTCCTCATCCTCGTCCTCGCCATCCGGCACGACAAGAAGGGGAAGGACAGCCGCTGGGTCGTCGTGCCGCTGCGGGGCGTCATGGTGGTAGACCTCCTCAGCCTCATGGCCGCGTACGGGGCAGGCACGTGCTGGGACAAGATTTCAACCATCTACTCGGCAGTGTTGGTGGCCATCTTCTTCCACTACATCCTCGTTCTCAAGTTGATGGGCTACTGGGACAAGAACTCTGATTCCGGTGCCCCCTCCGCCGGCTCCAGAGACAGCGGTGCGACGCCCACTCCCAATCCCGACTCCGGCAGTGGGACGATACCCGCCCCTGTCGACTGCTGCGATGACGGGATGCCCGTCTCCAACATCAACACCGGCTCCAGTGGAGTGATGCCCACTCCCAATGCCGACTCCGGCGCCCACACGATTCCAGCCCCCATCCTCAGCTCTGACCCCGTGGTCGAAGAACGGCTCCGCAACCGCAAGGCCCTGAAGAAGCTGAAAGCGGAAGAGCGGCTCCGCAAGGTCCTGATGCTCCTGGCGACGTTCGCGGTGAGCATCACGTACGTCGCCGGGCTGAGCACGCCGGGCGGCTTCTGGGACAGCACCGGGGGCAGCCACCACCCAGGCGACGCCATTCTCAAGGACAAGCACAGCCCGCGCCTCATGGTGTTCATTCTCTGCAACACCACGGCTTTCGTGGCGTCCCTGCTCATCCCCATGGTGCTCATCATTGACGGGAAGAAGCTCGGCAAGAAGAAGACGGTTCGGTCTCGCATACTCTGCGGGTGCATCGTCATCGCCCTGATCGGTCTCGTCGCCGCATACGTCGCGGGCAGCTGCAGGGAGATCGATAACACCGCCTACGTGGTCAGCCTGGTCGGTGCCGTTCTGGCAATGGCACACATCATCCCAATCTACGCTTCAGCGTCAAAATCCCTGTCTTCTTGTTTCTTTCGCTACCAACGCTTCAGCATCAGAACTCTGAAGAAATTAAGCAGACTGATGATAATTCAACAGACTGGTGATAATGCCATGTAAGGAGCACATTTGCAAACTGAACATTGTGTTTCCTCCTTCCCTCTGTTTGCAATTACACTGTTTTCTCTGCAAACTGAACTGAATTCTGTTTCTTCTTCTCTGCAGTACAATAGAGGCTCTGGACAAGGCTCGCTCTCTTGTACTACTTCTCGCCACTCTTGCTGCCACCATCACCTACACAGCAGGGTTGGACCCGCCAGGTGGCCTTTGGCAGGACAACACCGACGGACACATGGCCGGTGACCCCATCCTTCTCACCATCAATCCTAGGCGATACAAGGCCTTCTTCTACTGCAACTCGGTTGCCTTCGTGGCCTCCTTGGTGGCCATCGTCCTAGTCCAGAAGGAGATTCTGGTCAAGCACCATGTGCTGGAGGCAGCCATGATACTCAACCTATTTGGCCTCATCGGCGCATATGCCGCCGGGAGCTGTCGGGACGTGAACACCTCCATTAACGACATGGCTTTGGCAGGCGCTGTCCTAGCCTATGTGGTCATCCATATCGTCTTCTTCACGCTGAACTACAAGGAAAAAGAAGACGACGACAAAGCAAGTCAGTTGCTGGAGAAAAGGCGCAAACGGTAGCTCCTCTTTGCAATCTTGGCCGCGACCATTACCTACCAAGCCGGCCTCACCCCTCCAGGTGGCTTCCTGCTCCAGGATGAAAAGCTTGGGTACCACGCTGGTGACCCGGTCCTCCTGTACAACTTCCCACGCCGCTACAAGGTCTTCTTCTACTGCAACTCTGCGAGCTTCATGCTGTCCATCGCCCTCATCATACTCTTGGTGAACCCCAATCTGTACAGGCCAGCCATACGAAGCAATGCGCTATCTGTTTGTACGGCGGTGGGTTTGTTCGGTTTGATGGGGGCCTACACCGCCGGAAGCACGCAGCACATCAAGACATCCATCTACATCTTCGTGTTCGTGGCCATGGTCCTCTTTGTTGCTGCCATAATGCTGCTAGTGTTTTTGATGAGGGAGCTGAAGAGAAACGTCAATTCAGCTGCTGCTGTGTCATCCATATCCATTGAACAGAAGCACGAAGAAGAACAAGAAAGGAAGGAGGACGAAGAAGAAAGGAAGAAGCACGCAAGGCGCAAGTACCTGATGCTGCTAGGCATCTTGGTGGCAAGTGTAGCCTACCAGGCTTGGCCTGGAACCGCCGGGCGGAGCGTGGCAGGGCAGTGGCAATGGGTACGAGGCGGGCGACCCTGTGATGCATGATAACAGGAGGCCCCGGTACCTCGTCTTCTTCCACAACAACTCTTTTTCCTTCATGGCTTCCATTGTCGTCATCATGATGTTGCTACCGCACTGGCTGCCAAACAAGAAGAAAGAAGAATGGGAGAAATGGTCGCTGAGGGTGCTGAACTGGACGATCCTAGTGGATCTGTTTGCTCTCCTAGTGTCCTATGCAGCTGGCTCAACCAGGGTGTGGAAGACGTCTATGTATGTCGTTATGCTCATAGTTGCCGTTCTAAGCTACTTTGCTATCCACATGACGCTGTCAATGTGGTCCGATCGTCGCCGTCGTCAGCGGCATGAGGGCCATCAGAGCAGCCAAACGCATCCCCCAGTGTGATTCATTATCAGTGTGGTCAGTAGTTCGTTTTAGCTTAGATGTCCCTGCTTTTAGATTCCTAGTCTAGATGATGTAATCTGATTAACCTGCATCCCAATTGGAGCATGCCGACATTGTTTGTCGATTTACTGGGCAAGTGTGTATGTATCCTAACCCAATGAATATGCAAGGTAGATGACATTTCCTGACCCTATGTGCACTTTCTATCTCGTAGTAGAAACTTGAATGGGAAGTGCATGGATTGCAACTGCATTAACATTCAGGAAACTGAACCATTTGTTGCTACTAAAACCAACTAGTATGTCACTAGGTACAGAAGTACTCAGTATTGAGTAATCCTAATAGTGATTACTGGTCTGGTCGAGATGAAACATACCTTGAAGCTTGAATTCTTGACCCGGCTCCCGGGCGGCTCTTGTCTCTGTTTTCTTGAAGTAAAAACGTGGCTGTGTCTCGACGAGGGATACGCGGTGGCTGTGTCTCGACGAGGGATACGCGGCGGCTGTGTCTCGTGTAGACGAGCGGTGCGATGGGCGAGTAAAGTCTATTTTGAACCTTGAATTTATACGGCTGGTCGAAATCAAACCTCAATCTTCCAATCCCTGAAATCGGCAGCCTGTAATCTTTAATCCCGTTCAATCTTGACCCTAGATCAGTTTGGCTCACCAGGAAAAAGGTCATCCCGGCCCGGATCAATGGCTACCCTCATGAGGCTGATGACAATGGCGGCCCCCATGAACGTCCACGACTTAGTTCCGCCGATGCCGAGCGCATAGATGGGTCTGCAGGAGGATGCGTCAACTGAGACGACGAGGCTGGGCAGGGTCTGGAGCGGCTGATGTCCCACCAGGAGGCTCAGGACGGGAGCCGTGGACTGCCGGACCTTGTCGACCGGCTAATCGCCTGCTGTGGCCATGCCGGCGCCGGGGAAGACGGCGTCACAGACCTCAACATCAAGCGCTACTCACCATATGCACATACTCGATGCGCTCGCCCTGTAAATAACCATACAAGCATGCATGCATCGTACATGAGACATGACATGTGTAGTGCAAATGCAGTACTTGTTCACGGCGCTGGCGAAGATGATGGCGAACCCAGAAACACCGATACTCCGACGAGCATAAGAAGAGACGAACGACGTGGTGGATTGCCGCGCCTCACACACCTTTACGCCATCTGCAAAGAGACCGTCCGCAAGCACCTCGACGCACTCGGGCGCCGCGGTATGCGCGTGCGGTGTCACACGGCCACGTCGACGTATTCTGCGAGCTCGAGCATTGCCTGTTGGGCGGCTACGGCGTGCAGCACTCCTTGCTCGATGGGCACCGCCTCCTCATCCAGGGCAACGTGTGGGAGCTCACCGCCGCGGTCACCGCGTCGGTCTTCGAATGACCGCGCCCCATCCCATTCTTCATGCATGTCACTCAGAGATAGGCTACGGCGCGTACACCACGCTCGGCTCAGGACGCGTACTCATTCGCGTCGCCCATTCTTCTCCGTGCCCACTGATTGGGAATGTTGTTGCAGAAACGGAACCACCGGAGCACGACGAACACCGGAGACAAGAAAGAAACCAGGGGGAGGCAACACACAAGATTTCCAGGCGCTCGAACACCTTGCCGCACGGACGGCTCCTGTGTATTTCCGGCGAGCTCGAACTCGACTCCCAACTGTTACAATGACCAACACACGGGTTTTATACCCAGGCACACGATAGACACGTTCTCCACGCCCCTGCCTGCTCGCGCCCACGACCCAGCTCGCTCTGGCCGCGTCCTCCGCGTGCGCCCGCAACGCACGCGACGCGCCGAGCCTTCCCGATCGCCACGCTCATCCTGGACCTGGTCTCTAACAGCCCCATACACACACGCATCCTATGCACCACACGTGAACACACACACGCACACACACCACGGCCAGCACGCGGCCAGAACCGCACCTGGCACATCCAGTGCACGCACACACGCACGGTTTATTGGCTAACAGGGAAGCTGTACTGAGGCGTGCAGGCGACATGATACGGCGAGGCGGCTGGACATGCAATCTTGAGTCACAGACGACAAAAGGACATGTACGCGTGTGCATGACCTCTGTTGGCGTGGCAGCGCACGCTCTCGGCCACGGCACCCACCGTCTTGCTCTCATAGTCGGCGAGCAGGCTCTTCATGCCACCGCTGAGCGTAGAGGAGTAGGCGACAAACGGCGTCGTCGATGCAGCTGACCGAAACGATCGGCGGCGCCTGTCCTGAACGACAGTTCTCGGGAAAGAGAGACAGAGAGAAATAGGAAATTGTGGTAGAGAAGATAAATATGACATGTGTGACCATATAGTCAGTGAGAGTAATAAATTATCCCGGCCGGGACTGTTATTTTCCCAACCCGCCAAACTAGTCCGTACGGGTATAGGGTTAGGATTAACCGGGATTAGAGAGCACAGGGTGCTGATTTCAAGGATTGGAAGGTTAGGGTTTGATTCTAACGAACCGTATGAATTTAGGGTTTAAAACAGACTTCACCCGTGATGGGCCGAGCGAGCAACGGACTCATCCACGAATGGGTTAAACGGGTCGATACGGCGGCCCATTTTCCGTAAATCGTGTTTAAAAAAGATGATGTTTGTGTCATCAATCAAATCTGATAAATTGTGCAAAAAAAATTCGAATCTCATAAATTGCAACTAAAAAAATCAAATATGATAAATGGTATAAAATGGTTTGCATGAATGTCAAGGTATGAAATGAGGTACTTACATTCTGCCACGAAAGTTATCTGCACTAGTAGTACTTATTTTTTGCGGGGAATCTGCGGTGGTAGTACAAATTAGAACATGTTCTATCTTTTTTTGTGGGGTAGAACATGTTCTATCGTTTAAGCCAAACATACTCATATCATTTATTCATAATGAGTGTAGTTATTTAATGTTACAATAATTTAAGGGAGCGCATATCCATCAGGCTAGTTGTAGTGGGAAGTGACTTAGACTAGTGGGTAGGATTTCATTTATATTAATCTAAAGGATCTATCATGGTACTTCAACATTATGATCTATTTGTGGTATGTATCAATCTAAAATTTTGCTTGTTACGCACAAATAAATACATGAACACGACATTGAATTGATCCATAATAGATAAAAGTAAAGTGCCAATAGAATAGCATTATAAAACTGTTTAGCACTACATGGATCAAGACACGAAATAATCTACCGTGGCATAAACTTTCCCCAAATATGCTCAATCAAATTATTTTTTAGAGCCCTATCATTGGACGATCCCGGATTCTACATCTCTTTCAAGTACCTCGACAAACACAGGCATGGCACTATGAGTAAATATCGATGAAGACAATAGATGAGTCTGCTTGTTCAAATCAAGAATATTGCCCGCCTCTTCTTTTTTGTCATCCACTATCATGTTGTGCAAAGTGACGCAAGGTATCATAATACTATGGATATCGCCCCGGTCATATAAACGTGTCGGGCGGCGTAGAATGGACCATCATGCTTGGAGCATGCCAAATGTGTGTTCCACATCTTTGAGTTGCTCAACGAATAAATAAGCTAGTTAATATCGTTGTTTGATTTAGTAACACCAAAGAAGTCATGCCATATCCAAAAATCATGTGGAGCAACTGCCTCCTGTTACAAATATGAGAACTCATGAGCATAGTACAACTCCATTTGGATGGAGTATAGTACAAATCCACAAAAATGATAATCCAAAACTGCAGTAACCCCCAATACCAAATGGAACAATGCTAGCACACTGATTAATAAGAAAAATGTGAGATAGATAGTTTGATTAGTCATCTGGTAAGAAAAATGCTACATCTATACGTATTGGAGGACATGTTGGGACTCTGCCAACTCTTTTACCTGCATATGTACACCTAATCTTAGGGATGGAGGCAGGGGGTGCTGGGGCCATGCCCCCCTCCCCCCGCGCGCGTGATTTTTTTGCAAACAAACACCTATCTATTAGCTTAAATACTTTAAATCTTTCATTGGCCCTCCTTTATAATGTATACCTGGCTCAGTCACTGCCTAATCTAGTACAAAGAACTAATTAATTGGCTAAGCTAATTGACTGAATCTAGTAACTCAGGTCAGAAGCTAAATGCTAATTAAGGGCCATATTTTGTAGGCATCTAGCAGCTAACTACTGACGGGTCACCAAAAGTTATTGTGTGCAATCAAGCAAGCAACGACATGCACATGAGCTCATTGTTTAGTTAATTCAGAGCAGAGGTTGCTACAGAGTACAGACTTGGAGTCTCTGCTTGAACACCTGCACCTAGGACACCCACGCCGATCATCCCGACATCCATTCCAGATTTTGGCTAGATATAAGGAGTACTGGTTAGTCCGTCGCTTGGGGAGGTTGTGGGGAGTGTTGTACTTTCGTCCTATCAGTGACCGGGCAACCAACCCAGTCGTTTTGGGCCGATATTGGGATCTGGTTGTAGATGTTGTAATATAGTTAAGTCGATCATAAAACTAAAATAAGAGTTTGCAAACTATGGTATCCACAAGTCCAACCGTACCCTCAACTTAATTAAGACTAGTATAACTAGTACTGTATATGTACCCCCCCCCCCCCCCCGGCTCTGACTATGTGGTATCGAAGTAAGTGAAGGTCACTGCATTCATGCCTGCCTGGCCATCCCTCAGGCCGGGCCCAGCCAAGCCCGACGTAGAAAACACAGGCCCAGGCCTGGCCCAGCCCGGGAGTCGGGCCTAGAAAACCAGGTCCAAGCCTGGCCCGGCCATGTAAAAGCCTGTTGGGCGTCAGGCCTTGGGCCGGGCCTCTTCAGTAAAGCGCTAATATGGTGGGCCTAGGCCTGGCCTGACCCGGGCTTCGGGCTCAAAATCTAGGCCTGCGCCCGGCCCATGGACAAGGTCGGGTCGGGCCGACCAGGCCGGGCTGCCCATGGCCAGGACTACATTCAGGTGATGCATGGTGGCTTCAGTTGCTTCTCTCCAACTCTTTCACCCTCTTCACCATCTTTAACTACCTCCTTGTCCTTAGCTACAAGAATTGCATATGTGAACCGACGGGGTAAAAAAACGACCCAGATGAGCAGCATGGGCCGACGGGGTAAAAAAAGAAACCCAAATGAGTAGTATGAACCGACGGAGCTTGATGAAATGATTCAAAAAAGAGTCAAGTAGCCCTCTATGCTCACTTTGTGAGGGATACAATCTGTGGCTATGAATCTTCTCTACATATAAGCAGAGGACATTCATAGTGACAGTCATATCTTTCACAAAGGGTGCAATGATGACTCAAGCTTGCTGCATTTGGACGAGGCAGCTATATATTTAAGCAGGTCGCAACGTCCTCGTGCGGAGGGGTGGGACCGAACCACTACTATAGCCTTGTTGTTAGCAGGTTGGTGGCGAAGGGTCATATATTGCCGAGTTCGTTGTATAGGGAACTCGCCAAAGCTGTGACCCTTGGACTTCCCAGAGCCACATCATTGCTGGACCGTCTGTCAGGTCTTTACCGAGTTCCTCCTGCATGGAACTTGGCATATACGTGTTTTCTTAAAAGCAAAAAAATCGATGGCCAAAACATGTACCCCCTCTGACATTGGTCAGCTGGGATTGAGGTAAGTAAAGTTCAATCCATTCAGGTGATGCATGGTGTGGCTTCAGCTGCTTCTCTCCTACTCTTCCACCCTCTTGACCATCTTTAACTACCTCCTCATACTTAGCTAGAAAAATTCCATCTATGAAGTCCACCGGTTGTGACGAGCTTTTGTCATTCTCATCATCCACAGACTAGCCGGATACGGCTTTCTTCGCCGTGTTTCGTATGTACGAAGCCGATATCCTAGCCGTGAGCTAAGTGTTGATATGCGCGGTGCATGCAGTTTAGGTCTCAGTGGGCGCCGCAAACTCCGCCCAAACCATCGGGCGGACGGACTGGTAAAAAAATCAACCCAGACGGGCAGTATGGACCAACGGAGGTTGAGATGAAATGATTCAAAAAAAAGCTGAGTAGCTAGCAATGCTTACTTTGTGAGGGATACAATCTATGACTATGAATCTTCTCTACATATAAGCAGAGAAGATTCATAATGATAGTCATATCTTTCACAAAGGGTGCAATGATGACTCAAGTTTGCCACATTTGGACGACACAACTATTTAAGAAGGTCGCATTGATCCTCGCGCAACGAGGTGCGACTAGACCACTATGCATGTGTCGAGTCTCCCTTACCCGAAACTCGGCAAACATAGACAAAAACAAGATCATTTTTTACATTGAAGACATTTTTAGAAAAAAACAATGACAGAACTGAAGAAAAATAGGAAAAAATAGAAAAAACAATTTGTATAAAATTGATAATCCCTTCCATTGTGGTAAGGCTATTAATGTATATGAATGAGAAGAACTTGACACTCGATGAACAATCATCATTGATGAAATAAAATCTAGTGTGAAGTTGTCTCGTTCACACAGCGAGAATTGATGGACCTGATGCAACAAGAGAGAGGTTTACCACCGTCCGCCGACGCGGCTATTTAAGCCAGTCGGCATGCGCCTCGCATGGCGAGGTGGGACTAAACACAGCCTTTTATCATTTGTGGAGACTTCAAATCTTCGCCGAGTTCATTCCGTTGGGAACTCGGCAAAGGTAGGACCCTTGAATTTCCTATTTAAAAAAAAGAAAAAGAGGAAATGTTTACCGAGTCTCTGTTAGCCGGGACTCGGAGAACAAAGGCCATCGTCATGGCTCCGTCGATTACTGTACAACAGGGCACACTTGTCAAGCTTTGCCGAGGTGTTTTCGTCGAGAACTCGGCGAACTTCAGATCCTGCCGAGTTTATTAGTTCGCCGAATGGTTTTTCGTTGGAATCTAGCAAAGCTAGAGCTTTGCCGAGTTGCTTATCACCGCCGTGTCAAATTTTGGATCAAACTCGGTAGACAGAAGTTTGCCAAGTTCTTGATAAAATGAACTCGGCGAAGTTCTGAAACTCGGGACAAAACCATATTCTAGTAGTGACAGCACAAGATGACACCACCCTCGGCCCCTTTCGTGTGCTGAGAGGGAGTTTTTCCTTTGCCCCCCTTTGCTGATCTCATCTTAATGCTACGGTGGATGCTCGAGCCATAGTAGAATTGCTTTTCTCGTTGCACCAATGCTTTCTAGCGTCCAGCGCGCTTAGTTCATTGACATCGACTCCGCTCTTCGCCGACCCGTTCACCATGCCAGCACCAAGCTGGCACGAGACTTTGCCTCGTCTCAGAGCATGCCCGCGCCAATGCTTTTCTCGAGTGTCCAACATCACACACCAGAAATCCATAAAGTGGATGGTTAGTACATCGTAGCCTTACATCACCCGCAAAAAAAGTTTAATAAATATGATTATGTGCATCACAATGATGCAGGGGTTCTATTTTCGGGGGGGGGGGGGGGGGGGGGACATCATGCATCAGAAGTGAAGTCCATAATAATAACACTAACAGAAGACAGAAGTGTCTCAAAGTAGTTCTTTTTTAGGGTTTCCTCAAAGTAGATGGACGCCTGGGCCGAGCTAGCTATTCTCTCTCTTTCAAAAACCAGACGTAGATGACACCACCAGCCCACCAGGGCACCACCCATGACCGAACCCTTTAGTTTTACTTTGCTCACATACCCCCCTTGCATTATCATCATACATGCAACCAAAAGCAACCGTGATGTGGACATGCGGCGTCAAAAGGCTCACGTATATCCATCTCAGCACTACGTTTGCCCCACTGCCTTCTCCAGCGTGTGACACCAGACGTCAGGGTGGCCATGGTCGCCATCTGCAGCACGTATAAATCATGTGCAAGCGCGCCATTCTAAGACAAACCCGGGTAGGCACGCGGGACAGACACGTACGATCTGCAACTGCAAGCTCTCTACAACTACGACGAGAATGGTGGCGGTGCTATGGGATATCCTTGCCAAGGCTGCCAACATGGCGCAGATGTCCGGGCTGCACGTCGTGATGCTGGTCGCTGTTGGCATGAGCCTCCTGCGCATCCCGCAGAGCAGGCGGGAGTGCGCCAAGCTCGAGCGGTGCAACCGCAGGCTCCACGCGCTCCTGCAATGGCCAACGGGGTGCGGGGCCGCGCTGCTGTGCTCGGAGATGGGAGACCCTGTTCTAACGGCGCTCGTCGACGCGGCCGGCCTCGTCGCCTCCTACAAGAAGAGCACGTTGTGGCATCGCGTCCGGAGGGGCAGGGGCATGGTGGCCCAGCTCCGGGACATGCAGGACGTCGTTGACTCCTACTGCGGCCTCCTGCTCTTCGTCAACGCGCATCTCCTGCTACAACAGACGAGTCATCATCCCTGGTAAGATACTGCTACGTGCATGAGATACAAATTAATTTATCATGTACTCCTTCGGTCCAAAAATATACTCGTGTCAAAGATGATCTTACATTTTAGGACGA